>NC_134210.1:79110780-84110780 GCF_965140235.1 Caretta caretta | reverse complement strand
CTAGAGAAATGCCTTCTCAGAATTTGTCTCCTGGTGGCCCATTAGAGTAGAATCATAGAAGTGTAGGACTGGAAGGGACCTTGATAGATCATCTAGTCTAGTCCCTTGCACTCAGGCAGAATTAAGCATTATCAGGATCATTCCAACAGGTGTTTGTCTAACCTGTTCTTAAAAACCTCCAATGATAGTGATTCCACAGCCTCCCTAGATAATTTGTTCTAGTGCTTGTGATAAAACAGCTTGATTGTTAATGCTTAAAGTGGTGTATTGGGGGAGGAGTGACTTTACTTCAAAATGAAAGAAATCCAAAGAAATGGAAGTCCAAATGTGAAATTGTTCAGGTGAATCATGAAAGTGCTGTGTATTTAGGATTAGGAAGTTAACCGACACTTGATCAGAATGTTTTTTGTTCTTGACTTGCACTCTCACTATAAAGAGCTACAGGCTGTTTCACCTTTTCTGGAACCATGGCTCAGCACTACGTTTTGTAGCTTTCAGTGGTCATAGATTGTAGTCTCATTAGGGCAGTAACTTTTCTTTTTTTTAAACTTTAGTAGTTGCTAGAATGCCAGCTCTTTGGAGCATGGACTCTTTCTCCTTTTTAGGAATTTGAACAGCGTCTATTGTATCTTGGCTGCTATTGCAGTACAAATAACTAATAGTCAATGAAAAATATTATGTAGCTTTAGAAATGTACATTTCTAGTACAGAAATATTGCTTTTGTTTTGAAATATATTCTAATGTTCATCCTTCTGTTCTACACTAGATTATTCTTGTTCTAGTATGGAAAATAATGTGTTAGGGTTGGCAAGAGGTGCCTGAAATCATGAGAACTAGAAGGTCTCAGCTCTCTTGAAAATCAGGCCCCTTTGTGAACATATACCAGATAAGTCAACTTTTTTTTTTTAATTGGATTTTTCTTCATTGCCTAAAGAATGAAAGGGGCCTAATCCTTAGAGGTGCTGGCCGCCTGTGACTTCCATTCGCTGGAACTTGCCTCTAATCCCCTCCCCGCCCCCCTGCCCCCCCCTTTTTTAAAAAAAGACCTTTTATAAATCAGATTCTTGATCTTATATGCAATTTCATTTCACTGTAGTTTTTAAAATTTTCTTGGAGAATTTTTTTTAACAGTTATTCCACATAACTGATAAACTGATTGTTCTTCAAATTACTCATAATTGTTTTTGTGGTTGATTTTTCTGTCTCTCTCTCTCTCTCGCTCTCTCTCTTCCCTTTTAATCCTTTCAGCTTCTTGGACATCTAATGATTGTTGGCAAGAAGTGTGCTGCTGAATTGGGCTTGACCAAGGGATACCGAATGGTCGTGAATGAAGGGCCAGATGGTGGGCAGTCTGTCTATCATGTACATCTCCATGTTCTTGGTGGACGTCAGTTGGGCTGGCCTCCTGGCTAAGTTGCAGCAAGAATCACCATTCTGTGTGAAAATGATCCCTGCATCGATTTAATACATTGCCCAAGAATCCAACTACTGTTAACATGTTCAATCACCTTTTTCTGTAAAGGGCAATACAAGTTTTCGACAATGCTCACACAATAAAGTTATAGCACATAGCATCATCTCTGGTTTTTTTTTCTTGCTGTTTTTGCTTACAAAACTGTTTCCATCATTGTCTTTCCTGAATGTGAATGTGTAGTATTGCTTAAACTACATTCAGTAACTTGCCTCACTGAATGTGGCAAACTCAATGATAAGGGGGGGAATATGAAGAAAGATTTGTTTAGCACATCCAGTTTTTCATATCTCATGAAGAGCCTACCTCTTCACAGTTTTCTGAACAGTACATGCAGGCAGGGCAGTAAACACACATGCACTAAAACTAAGAAATGTCTAAATGATGTATATGAGGTTAAGATACTATGGGTGTGACAAGTTAGTAAGATTATAGGTGTGGCACCACCTATGTCTAACCTGGGTGGTGAGGGTGTGTATGTATGTGGTGGTTTTTTACTAATGGTCCCTGCTCTGTCTCCCTGCAAGCTTTTCTGGTGAAAAACAACAAAGTAGAAAGGGAGAAAAATAGGGAAATAAAACAAAGCAATAAATTGTCATTGTTGTTTTTTCCAGATAACCAAAGAAGAAGCAGACTGAATGAAAACTCTATTTAAATCCACAGCTAACAATTATATTCAGATAAAAGGTTAACACAGCACACAAGATAAATTGTTTAAAGAATCAACTTCCAGCAAACAAGAAAATAAGACAAAAAAACAAAAGGAGACAATATGTAAGATAACTAAAGTCAAGGTGAAGTAGGCTGGTACAAATGAGTTATAATTCTTTCAGAATTGGTTGTGTACATTGGTCAGCTGTACTCCAGCAGGCCTGGATTGTTCAAGAATTAAAGGCCACATCCATAAAAGTATTTAGGTTCCAAACTTCCATTGAGATCAATGGAAGTTAGGAGCCTAAATAAATACTTTTGTGGATCTGGACCTTAGCAAAAAAATGTAGAATCTCTTACCTTGAGGTGAAAGCTCAAATTCAGCCTTGGCTATTAGTAACAAAGTTTTACCTTAGGTTGTTACAACCATGGGTTTTGTGGTGCCTTATGTAAAGAGAAGTGTCCAGGAGTATCCAGATGCATTTCACATTTGTGACTACCCTCCCTCTCCCATACTCACAATAGCCTCTAGTCACCCCATAGAATGCTTGCAACTCATTCACCCAGATGTGCTAAACCTTTTCTTCATCTGTTCACCCATCCACAACACCAATAGCTGAAGACTGACGGAAAGGGTAATACCAGCAATGCAACCTCAAAAACTTGAATCAAGACCAGACATAATGAGAAACCACCTTCAGTTTGGGGTAAAAAGAGAAACTGATGAGAAAGAACTAGTAGTTGCACAAGGTGGGATTCAGGTGTGCACAGGGCTGTATGGAGCCCCAGAAATAGTTCAATGCAGCTACCTTCTGGTGGGCAATTCATGTGAAATGGGTTGGTGGATCCAGTGCACTTCTTAGTGGACAGTTGTCCCTTCTCTCTAACAATTTGCCAGAGGCTGAATGAATCTAGAAAAAGGAATTCCCTTTTCACCTCTAGAAGCAGTTTCTCTGGAGGCACACTGAGGAGGGTGATATAGAAGAACTTGTACAGTTCATGCAGTACTTTCTCCAGATAAGAGAACTTACTCTGCCAGTGCTGACAATCTAGCTTCTTACACAAGTACTGAATTCATTTAAACCATGTAAGGAAAATCTGTGGTTTTTTTGGTTTCAGAGACAGATATCCCTGAAAACGAACCAGTTCTAAGCAGGAATTTTCATGTTTGCAATAATAGCTGTGGGAAGTGTGAACTTCTACATCATCTCAATGGTAATTCAGATGCCTAATGATGGTTATCTAAATGTCAACATTTGTAACTATTTCTCTGATGACTGAAGCAATTAAGAAAGATGATAATATGAGTCTTCTGAGTGTGAAATTGCATTTTGACGCCATGAATGCATGGTGCCTGGCAGAGTTGTACCACAACTTAGCGTTATAGTCAAAATATGTGAAAGGTTTATATCTAGTGGGGGTTACTTCGTTTTCTGACATGAATACCCATTGACAATCTCAAAAAATCCGTTCTTAGGTTGGCCAACTTTTCATAGCCATCATGGAAGAAGTGGGTTTTGAGGATAGATGTGGAGGAGATAGCTTTGTGAATGAAGGTGTTTCATGTGAGATGGGGAACGTGAAAGAATACGTGGAAGTTGTAGGGCAGGTGGCCGATAAAGGCAGACCAGAGGGAGAGGGAACAATAGGGTAAGAAAAACAAAACAGCTGCGCAGGGAGAAACAGTGAGGACAGAAATCTTGTGATGGAAAAGGGAGAACAAGTGGAGGGACTCAGAAGAGTGGATAGCAGGGACAACATAACAGACGAGGGTGGTGATCTCAGCAGCTAGAGGGTGGAAGATAAGTGTGGTGGGAAGGCCAGAGAGGAGAAATTTACAGGAGAAGCTAACCTGGGATGTGGTGAGGACCTGCATACTAGACTTTTAGTGATATGGGTAGAAAGGGGGGCAGGGAGGAAAAGAGCAGGAATAGGAGTCTTTCACAAAAAAACCACAGCAACACTTCTGAATGCACCAAATCCTAAAATCCTGTAAAACTGAACATAGACAAATGGGTTAATAATTATTAGAAATGTCCTGTTGTACATTAAAAGGCTTCCCCTCCAATATATCATTATTAAATTCATATGATTCACTGTGCTTCAGATGACAATGAATGGCTTACATTTAATCATGTTTTTTTTCTGTACCATTTTTGCCTTTTCCCCAGTTTCTGATAAAGGATTTACTGGACTGCATTTCATTCAGTAAATCCTGCCACATAAATTACTGCTACATTCCATAATTTACTGAAACATCTTATTTATCTCTTTGTTGAGGGACTTAATCAGTTCCTTTCCTTTTGTCTCTTGATGTGATATGTTTTTAACAAACCTCATCTGGGTATTTGGGATCACTTAGCAACTCACCAGCATTCCCTAGAATTTCTTTGCTTATTTGAATTCATTCATGGTTGATAAAATGCAACTTTTTCTTTCATTGCATTGGTTTTCATACAAATGTTTAGTATTATTGAGGGAAATAAAAGATGAGGTGTTCAAACTTTCAGCTTTTCAGGTGGATAACATGGGTCCAATGGGAATATCAGACCTATTAATGGCTTTTCTATCTAACCAGTGAATGCCACTATTCTTTTACAGCAGTGCTCTCCTTGTGCCAGTGTTTCCATTGAAGTGACTGGGGCTACGGTACTCATTTTTGTGGAACTGGCTCCTAATTTGTAGTAGATCTAGTTTTTTTTTAAAGGGGTCCAACACCATAATGAAAATGGGGTGAACTGCCAAGTGATATTATTAATACTAACGTATTAAAACACATTACTGAAAATGCAAAAAGAGCGTTATCAAACATCTTCAGGACTATCTTCATACATCTATGTTTGCCTTTGCATGTAACATGCAGGCAGGAATAGTGTACTGAATTGCTTCTTTCTTACTATGCTAGCAGTGGTATTGCCTGATTTTTCCCCATTATTAAATTATAAATAAATGAGTATAACTGTGATGCTGGGCTAAAAAGAGTTTAGCAACTTGCAGAATAATTGATTCTGATTGAAACTTTAGAGACATGTCGGATAATGTTTGTGTTTTGTGTGTTTACATAAATATTGTTAGAGGTTAACAATGTAACCAAACAGTTCCTTTCCGTGCTGTATTCGGTTAATTCAGAGATCAAAATAAGATCTTAACATTTAAAGGTACTAATATCACTTTCTTAATTTCTCTTTGAAGTTTGTGGTAAATCACCTGTAAAATGGTGTGAGAGAGGCAGTTGATTTATGTTAATCTATGTAGCTAATTACCTAGGATGCTTAGGAAATAGAAGGTTACTTCAAAAGCCATGTTCACTCAAGGACTGGTGCTGTCAAGAGGCTGCAAAAATCTCTATAAAAACTCTTGGGACCTGATCCTTTCATCTCAGATCTGCTTAAGCTTTATTCAGGGGAAGTTGAGTCATCTGGACCGCCCTGATATTGAATATTTGGGCATTGGACAACAACCTGATGAACTGATTCTGAAAAGGACTTTTTGCAATTCTAAAGCTCACCATCTCTACTATGAAACTGACCTAAGGACTCTGTTCATGTCTGTATGTATAATGATCATTTAACCAATACCCTCTTTTCTTTTTTAATAAATTTTAGTTTAGGTAATAAGAATTAGCTGTAAGCATTTATTTGGGAAAGATCTGAAATATTCATTGACCTGGAAGGTAATGTGTCCATCCTTTAGGATTGGTAGATGATGAACAAGATTTTCAGTAATCATCATCATATTTGTCTTGACTGTCTGGGAGGATGCCCGAGGCTGGGTTGCTTTAAGGGAACTGTGTTTTGGCTTCTGGGTAGCCAGTAAGGTGTTTGTTTTGTTGCTGGCTTGGTAAATCTGAGTATCAGAATAACCACCAGTTTTGGGGATCGTCTGCCCATTCTTTGCAGCTGCCCTGATTAAGCAACCTCAGTGTGGCCCCCCTGGAACCCTCGTCACAATAACCATCTAGAGGACAGTTAAAAAGAGATGCAGCATGGACAAAATAGCCACTGATTCTTTCTCTATGGTGCTGCAATTAAAATGAAGGTAACTGTGGTCTGATTTGCAGTTCCACTTATACTTTAGATCTTATATCAGTAAGTTGGGGGACAGATTTTCACTTCTTCCTTCCTTCCTTCTTCAACACTTAGCCAGATAGTTGGCCATAGCAATCGTTCACCATTTGGTCTGTTCCTGTGCAACCGCAAAGGCTTGATGGCCTGAGAGTCCAACATCGGAACAGACTTGATGAACCCATGTAATAGGGGGTCTGCCTCTGGGACACCTCCACCCCTCGGCTGTTACAAGCCACCTGGAGAACAGCGCTGGCATCCTTGCAACGTAACTGAAAAGTATAAGGCGCCTCCTGTGGACAATGGCCCCAGGAGTCTGGAGTGACCATGAACATCTGCATTACAGATTAAAGATTCTATAGTGCTGAGGGGGGACATGCCAAAGGGCCCTGACACTGTGAACCTCTAAACCCACAGAAAGCTCTCTGCAGATTGTAGAGAAGAGACTGATACCAGGGGTGTGCTGCCTTCCTGGAGTTCCTCAGAGGGAATGACCTGGGCCAAGATATCTTGTCTTTTAACCAAAAGAGTAGAAACTAGCTCAAAAGCAGATCGGCGTGAATACGCAGTGATTTTTTGTGCAGATTTCAGGAGTTCTTGAAGTCTTCTGTGCTTAAAAATCGTTTTCAAGGAGTTGGAGAAGTGCCACATTTAATTAGTATACTCATTATTAGCCACAGTTAGCTAGAGAAAAATGAATCATTCTGCTCTTGAAAGCCATTAGTCAGGCTCTACATGTGGAACACATTTTTTAGACTGCCTTAATTACATCACCTCAATTCTGGCAGTAGATGCAGATGAACAAGAGTCAAGTCAGTTATGAGTGAATGGGAGTGAATTTACTTTCTTCAAGCTTTTGAAAACTCAACCACTTTCTGTTTTACCTACCTTGCAGAAAGCCTGTCTGTTTTATTAACTGGGCTGCTAATGAATATTTCCACCTGAAAATGGAATCTTCTTTGAGTTCTTGCATATATCACTTACTCTGTAGGTGTGTGCACACATGCCTTGTGCACTGGTGTGGGAGAGTTTTCCCTAGAAGTACCCATAGGGGTGGCCCTGCCCAACATTGAGCTTCTTATGTTGAGAAGCGAGGGTATAAAGGGTGGAGTTGCCCTGCCTCTCCCTTAGTTTCTTGTCACTTTCCGTGGTTGCTGGTCAGAACCTGAGGGATTTTCATGAATTATGTGCCTAGTGGTACTCTTTTCACCCTGGACTCTTAAAAGTTTTGTTTTTATTTCTCATCTTACTAAATTTGTTTTACTATTTTATTTGGATTATTTTGGCTTTCTGGCTAAAGCTTTGCTTAGCAGAGCATCTAGGCCCCACCCAATATGGGGAAGGCCTATGCCAAGGTCTCCAGGGTTTAAGTCATGTGTGAGCTGCAGAAAGCTTATGCTCTACAGTGACCCTTATTTGTGCTGTCTCAAGTGCCTGGGTGAGGGTCACATTAGAGACAGGTGCTCCAGTTGCCATGGTTTTAAGGCCAGGGCAAAGAAACTGAGGGAGGAGCATGTCCAGTACATCCTCATGGAGGCAGCTTAGAAACCCGTGTTGAAACCCTGTCAGGCATCAAAGGGAAGCTGTTCAGTGGCCCCTTGTGGAAGTGCTCTCCCAGCATTACCAGCAGAATGGATGAGATCCCTATGTCTGTGTTCTTCAAGGTCCAGATGTTAAACAGACCAGATGTTAAGCCCATATACTGGCCAGATTTGACAAGGGCAGGATGGTACTGCTCTGGGGTCCTAGGCTGATGGTTAGAGAGCCTGCATGTAACTGCAGCTGGGTGTGTCCTTACCTGCATGAATGCTGGTGGGAGTGCAAGCTTGGAGGGCTTTGTAACTTGTCACAGCAACACCGTGATAGAGGGAGCCCAGGCTGTTGGGTCAGAGGACTCAGTGGTACGTCAGTTCCAGGTGGCATCCCAGGGGAACCTGTCACACCCTCATCTGTCATCGCTACAGCGGTTGAGTCCGTCGGCACTGGAGCACTCCAGTCACACACTCCCTCAGCCCTGGTATCAAGACAACCTGTGCAGGAGGTCCCTTTCTCTCCACCTATCCCTACCATGACTTTGGTAATGGATGCAGCAGCTATGGGATGGGGAGTGCATCGGACTCAAGGTTTATGGGTCGCACATGAGGCCAGGTTACAATTATGTGCAATTTTCTGGGCACATTAGCACTTCCTCCCTCACAGTCAAGAAAAGTCAGTTCAGGTGTTTACTGCCAACAGCAGTCTTTTATGCGAATGAACGAGGAGGATCCAGACTGGACAGCCTCTGCTAGGAGGCAGTCTAGCTGTGGAATGTGAACTTCTGTTTTTGGAACTCTGTCACTCTCAAAGCTTCTTGCTTGCTTGGGGTTCAAAATGGTCTGGCAGATCATCTGAGTCGATCATTCACATAGGACGAATGGCCCTTCAAAATGTTTGTGGACCCGTCTGCAACTTGTCAGGACAGCAAGTATGCCCACTTTTGTTCCAGAGTTGGTCATAGACTAGGATCAATATCGTTTCCGTGGAATAAGAGCTCCTATATGCATACCCATCAATACCTGTGATTCCCAGGATCATTTGTCAAGCTCAAGCAAGAACATGGCAGGATGTTTCTTGGCCCAGGCTGGCCAAGACAGATATGATATTCAGACCTCTACAGACTATCCACTGTAGAACCCCTGCTGCAACCAGTATTTAGAGGCATGCTGACACAGAACCATGGCCAGGTATTGCTCCATCTCATGCCTTTTCTTGTGGTTTTTCTTGTGGTTGAATGCAGAAGATGCTCAGAGGCAGTCCACAATGTGTCCTTAACAGCAGGAAACCTTCCACTAGGGCTATTTACCTTAGTAAGTGGAAAAATTTCTCCGTCTGGTCTGTCTCCATAACTTCTCACTGATGCAGACTAAAATTCAAATGATGCTGGACTATCTAAATGATAGATGGGGATTGGTCCTGCTTTGAGCAGGGGGTTGGACTAGATGACCTCCTGAGGTCCCTTCCAACCCTGATATTCTATGATTCTGTGATTCTGTGGTCTCTTGAACCTCAAGGAATCAGGTTTATCAATTAGCTCCATCAGGATACATCTAGTGGCCATCTTGTCTTTTCAACCTCGCAAAGATGGTAGGACTATTTTCACTCACCCTCTCACAAACAGATTCCTGAAGGGTCTAGATTGTTTCTGCCCATCAGAGAACCAACTCCTTCCTAGGACCTGAACTTGGTTTGTCTGCACCTATGGACCTTCCCTTTCAGCCACTGTGCACCTGTCAGTGAAGGTGGCCTTCTTGGTAGTCATTACATCTACCAGGAGGGTATGTAAACAGAGTGCATTGGTCACTGACCCACTATATACAGTTCTTCAAGGACAAGATGCAGCCGGGATCACATCTCAGGTTCCTTTGGAAAGTGGTTTCTGACTCCCATTTGAACCATTTGCCAATGTTCTTGTCAAAACCGCACTCATGTAGGAATGAGTGGAGACTCCACACCTAGAGGTTTGTTGAGTGTTAGTCTTTACGTGGATTGGCCTAAGCCCTGTTGAGTTTTGCCCCAACTTTTTGTTATGGATGCAGAATGCATGAGAGATCCAATCACTACTCAAAGATTTTTGCAGTGAATTATCAAATTTATAATTGTGTTATGCAACCAAAGGTATATCACCTCCCAACAAGTTTATAATGCATTTGGCCAGAGCTCACTTGGCCTCGGCAGCATTCGTAGCAGATGTCCCAGTTATAGATATCTGTAGGGCAGCAGTGTGATCCTCAAGCCATACTTTTGCCAGACATTACTCACCATTGCCTCAGGCAAGAGAGGATGCAAATGTAGGCAAAACAGTGCCTCTTCTAATAAGACTTCTAGCCATACCACCTAGGGTAACAGCTTGGGAGCCACCTATACCGTAATGGACTGGTGAAAGCACTTGAAGATGAAAAAAACATGTCAGTGACTGGGAGGACATACCTAGTGGTTGGAGCAGGAGTCAAGTCAAGAATCAGAGCTGGGTCACTTGGAGCGAGGCAGAAGCAGGGCTAGAACTAGACTCGGAACAAGCAGGTGCAGGAGCTATTGCAGCCATGGATGAATGCTTTGAGCAGCTACTGGACTACTGCTATTGCTGAGCTTAAGAGCCAGTCTGCTTTCTCTTCCAATCAATCAGGCAATGTAGCCAATCAGGCAGCCAACTACAGGCCAGCTGCACATATTAGGTTGCCCAGAGACTGACTCTGGTGCAGGCCCTGATTCCTGACAAACTGTTACTTACCTTTGTAACAGGTTTCAGAGTAGCAGCCGTGTTAGTCTGTTTTGGCAAAAAGAAAAGGAGTACTTGTGGCACCTTAGAGACTAACCAATTTATTTGAGCATAAGCTTTTGTGAGCTACAGCTCACTTCATCGGATGCGTAAAGTGGAAAATACAGTGAGGAGATTTATATACACACAGACCTTGAAAAAATACACATTGTAAGGAGAGTGATCACTTTAGATGAGCTACCCTGCTGGTAATAGCTCATCTTAAGTGATCACACTCCTTACAATGTGTATTTTTTCAAGGTCTGTGTGTATATAAATCTCCTCACTGTATTTTCCACTTTACGCATCCGATGAAGTGAGCTGTAGCTCACGAAAGCTTATGCTCAAATAAATTAGTTAGTCTCTAAGGTGCCACAAGTACTCCTTACCTTTGTAAGAGTCGTTCTTTGAGATGTGTTGCATATGTCCACTACACGACCCACTCCTAATTCCCAACGCATCGGAGTCTACCCTCAGATTCTGGTGCAAAGGAACTGAGGGAGGGGTGAAACAACTCTGCCCTTCATATCCTCGCTTTGCAGCACATGAAGCTCGGTGATTGGGAAAAGTCTCTAGCACTGGTGCACAAGGCTTGTGCACATCTACAGCATGATGGATATAACAACAGTAACGTTTTTTTGCGAGGAGGAGCTCTAATCTGGGGGGACAGTGGGACATGTGTAGTAAAACTGAAAGACAAAACCCATGTTAAAAAGTAAAAGATGAATAGATGAAATTATTAGTGGGTTAATACAAAAAGAACTGCTCTTACTTTTGTGTTTTGTGACATCTAGTCCAGGGGTCTCAAACTCAAATGACCATGAGGGCCACATGAGGACTAGTGCATTGGCCCGAGGACCGCATCACTGACACCCCCCCTTCACTGCCCCGCCCCCATTCCACCCCTTCCATGAGGCCCCACCCCCACCCCGCCTCTTCCCACCCCTTCCCGCCCCCATTCCAACCCCTTCCCCAAAGTCCTCAGCCCAACTTTGCTCCCTCCTTGGCCCCAGGGGGTGCAGGGTGTGGCGGGGGCTCAGGGCAGGGAGTTGGGGTGTGGGGTACAGGAGGGAGTGCGGTGTGTGGCAGAGGGTTGGGGTGCAGGCAGGAGGCTCAGGGCAGGGAGTTGGGGTGCAGCAAGGGGTTGGGGTGCAGGCAGGAGGCTCAGGGCAGGGGGTTGGGGTGCAGGAGGGATGTGGGATGCGGCAGGGGGCTCAGTGCAGGGAGTTGGTGCAGGAGGGGTGCAGCAGGAGGCTTAGGGCAGGGAGTTGGGGGGCAGGGTGCAGGAGGGGTTTGGGCTCCGGCCCGGCGCCGCTTATCTAGAGTGGCTCTGGGGTGGCAGCGGCGCGCACCAGGGCCAGGGCAGTCTCCCTGCCTGCCTGCCCTGGTCCCAGCCCTGACCCTAGCCCTGGCCCTGCTCCACTCTGGGAAGCAGCCGGAACCATGTCCCTGCGGCCCAGGGGAGCCAGGGGTGTGAGCGAGGGCACAGGGCTCCATGCGCTGCTTTTGCCGCTCCTCCAGGTACCTCTCCTGAAGCTCCCATTGGCCACGGTTCCCCGTTCCCAGCCAATGGGAGCTGCGGGGGGCGGTGCCTGGAAGCCAGGGCAACGCACGGAGCCCTCTGCCCCTCCCCCCGGGCCGCAGGGACTTTGTGCCAGCCGCTTCAGGGAGCAGCGTGGGGCTCACGGGGCTACGGGGGGCAATCCCGCGGGCCGGATCCAGCCCACGGGTTGTAGTTTGCCCACCCCTGGCCTGGAGGTAGGCCGGGGGGGGGGGGGCGCACGGGCTGCTTGGTGGGCAGCAGGAAATAGCCCCGGGCCGCGTGTTTGAGACCCCTGATCTAGACTGTTAAGAAAACCCTGCAGACTACATGCCTTGCATCCTTTTTTCCATAACTATATATTACATTGTTTTTTTGCATTGTTCTTAAAAAAAAAAAAAGTTCCTGATTATGCTGAATGCATGCCCTGTAAGAGCCCAGTTCAGCAATGAGAGCACTCACAGAACTGCCACTGTAGTCAGTGAGCATTCTGCAGGTGAAGCATTTGAAGACTGGGCCCTATTTTATTACAGAAAGGAATCTGTGAAATTTCACATCTCCTTATCAGGAGATGTAGACTAAACATCCCTGAACTTCTGAAGATGGGCAATCAATTGCAGCTAATATTACTGTGTGACAGCAGAAGGCTACAGTTCAGTGTATTTGATACTTCAATTCCTGGAGAAGGAGTACATCACCTACAATAGAATACACTATCTTTCTCCTCAAAGTCCAGGAATCTTGATTATATTTTTGAGCCATTATATCCTAATTGGCAATCCCTTCTCTTGTAGCACAGTTCTGTTGCTCTATACCTTAGGCAGCTAAGTAGATTATAATATGTTTTTATTGAACTTGCTTTCTATATATAATATATAAAATTTACTTTTCATCATTTAACCTATATGATAGCTTTTGCACTTCAGCCAGTTTGAACAATGGATATATACTTGTCAGTATCACTTTCTGGAGTTGCTCCCTGGAATTAAATAGAACATTCTCTTCCTGTTAGGGAAGTATATAGGATGGTTCAAAAATCTATCAAAAAGATATTTTCCATTACAAGACTTTAAAGTATAGAACTCTATTACACTTCTGCCATAATTAACCCCCTATTAAATTCTGCCGGATGTTTCCATAAGAGGAAGCTTGCTATTAGCACCCTATTCTTTTTGGGTCTGGCTTCTATCCAGGAGGAAGGGGAAACCATGGAAAGCAGTGGCAGGATGACCCACCATGAAGGTTGTTAGTTGTATTATAGATTAACACATATTAGTATGTTTAAATGATCATGAACTAGTAGGCAGATCACCAACAAATATACCCCTCTGCTTCCATAATGCAAATATTTATGGATCAATATGTACTAATGTTAAATGGCTTCTTTTTTGCTCTGTCTTACAATATTTTCTCTGTACACAGTGTAGTTGTAGCTGTGTCAGTTCCAGGATATCAGAAAGATAAGGTGGTGAGGTATTATCTTTTATAGGACCCACCTTGTCTCTAACATTTTCTTTGTGCCGTTCTAATTTCTGAGCAACTTTTCCTAATGCATTTTCCTAGGATTGCCACATGAGGGCAGAGCAAGACAGTAGTTAACGTGTATTTTTAATTCTGTGATACACTGTTGGCTGTCCGTTGGTTTTCACATTTTCATTGGAATGTCAGCTTTAACAATTAAAGTAAAAAAATAAAATAAAAAATTAGCGTTGTTGCTTCTTTTAAATAGTTTCTTTCCTGGAGCAGAAATGCTCATTTGCAGAATATAGAATGTCAGTGTTCAGCATAGTTAGCGTGGCCAGGAATCCCTGTTCATAATGTCATTAGCTTTTTACTAGCCTGCCACAATTTTCAGAGCGCCTAATGGATCACAGAAACCTTGTATTGTTCTTGAGGGAACTGGCATGCACACTAGTCCGGTTATGTTAATTTAACTTGATATATGCTGGATGGCCCTTTTGAGCAACCGTTAGCATAATGCTGTTAATAGTATATTTTATTCCAAGTGTTAAAAGTGACATGCATGAAAGCTTCTTTCTATATTTGACAAATTGCCATCACAGGCATATGGAACATACAAAGACACTCAACACTTTGTGATTTCCTTTTGAAACCTTGTCATAGCTGTCTCATTATTCAGTCTGCTGTTGGATTGTGGTATTGTACTGATAACTCTATAGGACCTTGTTCAGTATGTTAATTGGGAGAGAAATAGATCATAAACATTCACTAAATAATAACCAGGATTGCACTAACAACCACTCGATTATAATGCAGTTTTCTTTTTAACTGAGAGTGTTTGTCACCTTAGCTTTCTTTCTGAAATACATACAGTTTAAGTACACTGGTACAAACCCACTAATGTTATCAGCACAGCAGCCATTTAAAATGCTGTTTAAAATGTGGTTTGCTTTCGAGGTAAAATATTTAACACACCATTATTATTGGCTGAAATTGGTGTTTAAGCCATGAAGCACATTTAATTGAAATATGAACATTCTAGTAACTTTGGAATAAGATACTGAATGCCCCAAATAGCCAGGTTGAGGGTCATTCAGCTTAATATTAACTTTACATGTATTTGTTTTTTAAATTTATTTTTAATGCCCCGCCCCCAAAGCTCAGATTCACCAGCTCCTGCTCTGTGTGGTGCTTCAGAATGCGCTTTACTGGGGATGGTGATGTTTCACACACAACAGAGCCCCACTAGAATATGAGCCAGTCTATTGTCAGGGCGTTAGGGGGTGAACAAATCCCACCCTTGACCAGGGGCAAAAGCCACCTGCCTTGCAAAACCTTCTTGGAGATAAGGCCTTGAGCTAGAGGGAATGAACAAGCAAGAAGCAGATTCCAGAGGGATGCTGCCAGAGAGCAGGATCCTGGTATGAGAGTGTGTGGATGGAGGGATGGTGTGGCCTGAACAGCATTGGGTTAGGAACTCTAGAAGCCTGGTGAGAAGGTTTGAGTGGAACTTTATATTGTCCAAATTATTTTGCTGGGCCAAATTCTACTGCATTTACTCATACAGAGCAATGTGTATGAAGTGGGACTGCTATCAGAGAAAGGCTAGCAGAGTCTGGCCCTGTGTTTAGGCATCTAAATATTACAGGGTGCTGATTTGCAGAGGTGCTGAGCACCCAGAGTTCCCACCTCTCAGAATAGCTACATAGGTGTCTATGTATGGATTTAGGTTCCCCACTTCCGGTATGCAGGTTTGAAAATCTTGACCCTATGGTGATTTTTAATGTGAGAAAATATGCACTTGAAACCAGTATAGGTTTGCTTTGTATTTGTTTTTTTAGTAAAATAAAAGCACTTAACTCATTTTTAAAAATACCACTTTTCCCTAAATACTCTTTCAACCTCTACTGTCTTGAAGGACAAAAATGTTCATCAAATGGTAGATGAGGAAAAAGATATTCAGACATGGCAAATGAATGAATCTGAGGGAGGATATTTCACTTTGAGTCCTAATCTGCAGTGCAGGAAAAAAGTTAGATTTCCTTCTTGTATTTTCCAGTTTGTCTTTAAATATACCTGAAGATTGTTAATCAGTTTGCAAACATATTAAGTTCACATACTAGAGCGCTGTCTTTCCTGCTTGCTCAGGAGTGGTACAGCAGGAATTTAGCCTGTAAATGGTATAAAACTCTGAAAAAGATTTGGAAGTTGTGGTGGATAATCAGCTGAACACGAGCTCTCTATGTGATGCTGTGGCCAAAAGAGCGAATGTGATCCTGAGTTGCATAAACAAGAGAATTTTGAGTAGGAGTAAAAAAGTTATTTCACCTCTGTATTTGGCACTATTATAACTGCTGCTGGAATAGTGTGTCCAGGTCTGGTGCCTACAGTTCAAGAAGGATGTTGATAAATTGGAGATAGTTCAGAGAAGAGCCTCAAGAATGATTAAAGGATTAGACAACATGCCTTATAGTGATAGACTCAAAGAGCTCAGTCTATTTATCTTAACAAAGAAAAGGGTAAGGGGTGACTTGTTTACACTCTGTAAGTAACTACATGGCGAACAAATATTTAAGAATGGGCTCTTCAGTGTACCAGAGAAAAGTATAACAAGATCCAATGTCTGGAAGTTGAAGCTAGACAAACTCAGACCGGAAAGAAGGTGTAAATTTTTGAGTCAGAGTAATTAACCATTGGAACAATGGACCAAGGGTCGTGGATTCTCCATCACTGACAATTTTTAAATCAAGATTGGATGTTTTTTTTAAATGATGTGCTCTCAGAATTTTTGGGGGGAATGTTCTATAGCTTGTGTTATGCAGGAGGTCAGACTAGGTCCTTCTGGCCTTGGAATCTATGAAAACATTCTTTGTTGTGATCCGAAGAGTAAAGTCTGGACTGGTTATATTTGGGGACAGGTCATGTTGTGAAAGTTGAGATTGCATTTTTCTTGTTTTCACGTTTGTTGTATTTTATTAGCCCCTCTTTTTATTAGAAGATACTTCTAGCCCCCTGCTACAAAAAGAAACAAACACTATTCTGCCGTCATTTTACATGTAAAATTCCTATTATCTATAATAAGAAGTCTGGCTCTGGATAATGGTAGCATATGTCCCAAAGGGTGGCCAGCTGCTTTCGGCTGGTCCAAACACTCACCTCCTCTCTTGTTTTTGTGCAGAATCATGATTATTTTCAACAAATGCAAAAAGGGTTTTTTTCTACCCAAATTGGGAATTCCATGCTCGCACTGTTGAAAAACAGATGTGTTAAACTTTTCCCATCCATGACAGTCATGTCAAGATGTGCCAGTTTAACCTGCTAAACCTGGAGGTGACCAGAAAAGCCGCCGATAAGCTGCAGCTGGTACACACAGTGCCAGTGCTCCATAGCCTACATTGACTGTGTATTCAATACAAAAATGAATTTCTATGTCCTGATCTTCATGTAAAAAATTCTGATCAACCTGACAACTTTAGAAGCCACCTCTTTCTAGGCCACTAATCAGCAGGGACACTGAAGTCGACAGAGCCCAAGCAAACCTGTTAGGAGGTAGCATCATTTATTGTTTCACGGTATACAATAAGGCTCTGATTTAGCAAGGTACTTACGCACGTGCATAATTTTAAGCACAAGCTTAGGTATCTTGCTGAATTGGGGCAAAAATCATGTATGGTGTTCAGATACCACAGTGATGGGGGCTCTAGAACACTTTAAAATGACTTATTTATCTTGTTAATTCAGCCCTTTTTGTTTCTGTTCACAGATCAATAATAATCAGGCTTTGATCTGGAATAATCTGTTCATTATTCACAATTATTTCTTTAATCATGTGTGCAAATTCATTTTACTGAGTAATTGCTCATGAACTCTTTGCTAGGAGTGTTTTTGAGATCGCTAGTCATGCTAGATGTTTGGCTACCTAAGTCACATAGTATTATTTCTGTTCTCTGATTGAATGACTTAACCTTTATCAGTTGCTTCTGCTTCTACCTGAAAGAATTTCAGTTAATTATGAAATACAGTTAGTTTATGTATAAACTAATTTAGTTCCTTGTTTAAATGAATCTCAACCACAAGTCACACATTTGCTTTCTATAAACATTAATGAGAGCAACATTTGATATATATGAGTATTTGTGAAAAGCTAACAAAGGGTCTGAATGTGCTGGATTGAAACATGAGTCAGAAATAGCAAAAATGTTTGCTAAGACTTTTCCCCCACTATTTTCTCTGCTCTTTTATGCAGGGTCTGATCTGTGATGCTTTTTGTGTGCTATGTAAACTTTTGAGGTTTTCTCAGAAATGAAACACCACTATAGGAAGTGAATGTACTTTGGTAAGTGTCTGTGACTCTGTGAGTAAGGAATGAATTTTGTAATGAGCTGTTTAATGAACTGCAATTACAAAAGATACAAAAATACAAAAGCCTCTTCTGCTTTAGATTGTCTAAATGCAACTTGGCAGTACAGACAATCCACCAATTTATCTTTATATAACATGTTGTGTTGACCATTTTTTCCAACGGATTAGGCATAAATAGTCTCTTTCAGCATCAGCCATGCATCACCTTCTGTTCACCTCTTTTAAGAACACATTACTTTTGAGAATTCAAGGGAAAATCACTTTCCATATAATCCTGATTCTTGATCTCACATTATATGAAGGTACAGAGTGGGGGAGGAACCTTGATAGTACTGATCCTGGAGAAAGGGGGTGCAGCCTTGAGGTTCCAACTGCACAGGCAAGGAGGGGCATCCTGGTAGGATGTTCCCTGAGTATTCTGATTGTCTGGTATGGGAAAAGACCACTAAAGATTCTGGATTCCTTCCTTTGATAAATCCAGTCACAAAGACACAACTCGAGTATTCCACACCTCTGTAGAATAGCTGGGTTTCCATTTTGTTATTAATTTCTGTCTTGTCTTTGTAGGACACTGGCTTTGTCTCCAATATAGTAGTTTCCAAGCCTCAAGTATTTCAGACATTTGACTGGCACTCTGGAACCCCTTTCCTTCCCTTAACAATATACACCTATGCTAGGCCCTTACCATTCAGTTGGGTATGCTCTTACACCTCTCATGGAGCTTGGATTGATCCAAGCTCTAGTCTCGTGATCAAAGGAATGGCCTTTTGAGCAGTCAAACTGAATGGGAAGCAGGATACAATTAAGGTATTTCTTTGGTAAACTATGATCATTGTCCAAACAACTAGGAGCTAATTTCTCTTTGTGCAATCTTTAGGGACTCTCTACATTGTTCATGCTCTTCAAAATTCAGATTTTTTTTTTTAATGTTGGAAGTTCTTTTTACATCACTGCTCAAGAATGGGCACAGTGACACCAGAACAGAATGTAGAGGCAGTAGATTTTGAGAAAGTATCAGGGCTATCAGAATTAGTAGATCCATATACTTGGGATCCAGGTACAACATGATGCTTAAGTGTCATTGGGAAGGCAAGAATCAGTCCTCCTCCAAATCCTACCGTCAGCAGTTTCATTGGGCTATTGTTCTAGGAGTATCAGTTCACTGTATATGACATACACACAGTAGTAGCTGTACTGGTAGGTGAACAAGAACTTGTGATGGGTGTTGATAATGTACAAAATCCTCAGTATGGTGTTAGAAATAAATGAAAATAACTATTGATACCACATCCTGACAGTGCAATGAACAGAAGTAACTCTACCTGAGGATAAAAAAAAAAAGACAGATAATTAACACACAGCTGTGTGACTCAGTTTTGCTTCCCAGCAAAAGTTAAACCATCTGCAATAAAGAGGATGGTTAGTAGGGTAAAGAGCTTTTATATAATACAGTTCTTATACGTATTCCAGAAAATACCAAACAGATGTAAATGGGGCATTTTTTTATGCACGTACCAAAACAAAAGCTATACTGATTATTTTGTATTCCTTTTTACACTATTTGAGTATAAATTACTTCAAATTAATTTTCAAATTTTCAAATTAATTGTACAAACCTACCATATGAGGTACATTAACTACATCAATGCTATTTTCTTTAAAAATAATTGGAGTGTCTTTAGTACTTGTGAAATACATTGGCTTTACAGCCCTGCAGACTAGAGGCTTTTGATTATCCACAAAACAGCCGTGTGTAGCAGTTTAGTCTTCTCTACACTGCTAACTATGTGTTTCAACCTTGTTTTGGAGAGATCATGTGTAGGAGTCACAGAGTGCATCAATCCTCTAAAATTCCTAATAGTGGTGAAAACTGTGATGGATGTCTATCTGCTAAGCAAACCCCTTTTTTTGGTCACTTCCAGCCAGGGCTGAATTCAGACTAGAATGATCAAGGGGTTAAATTCACATCCCTGCTTTGGCCCCTTTATGCTCAATAAAAGGCTCAAAGTGGCATAAAGTGGCCTTATAAGGCCTATATCTGGGCAGGGGAGGATTTCCCTGGTTCAGGCACTGCAGAGGAAAGCCCTAAGACTGCCCTCTGAGGCCCCCCCGCCCATTATAAGCCCTGCTGTAGCGGATGTGCTGGGATGGGAGGGCATGTCAAGGACATGGCCTCAGCATGCAGCACTATAGAGATTCAGGGCAATGCTGCAGCACAATGGGCAGCCTGGGGTAGTCCCTGTAATTTAGACAGGCCCTCAAGGCTGTCTAAAACAGTGGTTCTCAACCACAGGTATATAGGGGTACTCAGAGGTCTTCCAGGGGGGTACATCAACTCAACTAGATACAGTATTTGCCTAGTTTTATAACAGGCTCCATAAATAACTCCAGCAAGGTCAGTACAAACTAAAATTCCACACAGTCAATGACTTGTTTGTATGGCTCTTTATACTAAACACTGAAATGTAAGTACAATATTTATATTCCAATTGATTTATTTTATAATTATATGATACAAATGAGAAAGTATTTTTTCAGTACTAGTGTGCTGTGTGACACATTTGTATTTTTAGGTCTGATTTTGTAAGCAAGCAGTTTTTAAGTGAGGTGAAACTTTGGGGTACACAAGACAAATCAGACTCCTGAAAAGGGTACAGTAGTCTGGAAAGGTTGAGAGCTACTGGTCTAAACTATGCAAGGGGATGGAGTCTCCAGCAGCTCAGGACTGAAAGGCAGCTTAAAGCTGCTCTACACACACCCACACCTCTCTGGGCTGCAAGACCTGTGCTGTGCCTAATAGAAGCACAACACAGAATCTCTATAACAGTTACTAAGCCTCTGAACTATATCTGCTTCTGTTTTTCCGATTCTTTTAACAGCAATTCAGTAAACCGTAGTAGCAGGGAAAGACACTGTGAGGGTGTGAGATTCTCCTGATAAGACGAAGGACAGCTTGACACATGAATCAAGGAGAGAACGTACCCATTGTTTACACCGAGTGCCTAATGGATGTATGATATCAACAGCACTTAGGTACTGAAGTAACGGGCACTGTAGAAAAACCTGAGATGACATATGTTTGTAAAGTGGCACCAATATAGATTTAGACTGATTTACGTGTGCCCTGTCAATTTGGGCAGCTGTTTAAAATAAATACTTTTAAAAGTAAATACAGGGTTCTATTACTAGTCTGCTGTTTAGCACAGGTGGAATCTGCTAGCAGTTGGAAAGAACATGGACTCATTATTGTCAGCAACAGTCTCATCTCAGATCTGCATGGAGAACCTTGACTAATACTCTGTTCTGTGTACCTTCACAGAACTCCTATTGACATCAGTGGGAGTTCTGGGCAGGTGAGGGGAAAAGAACATTGAAGCGGAGATTCGCCATGTGGCTGTGACTGGAGAATTTGTTCATAGCATTTTATGAAGATTCATCAATACACAGAAAGAATAGCGGACTCCTGACCTGACTGCACACACTTAAGAGCAGTCAAACAGGTAAACCTTCATGGTCCAAATGAACAAAATAATTCAACAAAAAGAACGAGGAGTACTTGTGGCACATTAGAGACTAACAAATTTATTTGAGCATAAGCTTTCGTGAGCTAAACCCCACTTCATCGGATGCATGCAGTGGAAAATACAGTAGGAAGATATATGTATACACAGAGAACATGAAAAAATGGGTGTTGCCATACACACTATAATGTGAGGGATTAATTAAGGTCACCTATTATCAGCAGGAGAAAAAAACCATTTGTAGTGGTTATCAGGATGGCCCATTTCCAACAGTTGACAAGAACGTGAGAGTAACAATGGGGGCGGGGGGAATAAGCATGGGGAAATAGTTTTACTTTGTGTAATGACCCATCCACTCCCAGTCTTTATTCAAGCCTAATTTAATGGTGTCTAGTTTGCAAATTAATTCCAATTCAACAGTCTCTCGTTGGAGTCTGTTTTTGAAGTTTTTTTGTTGTAATATTGTGACTCTTAGGTCTGTAATCGAGTGACCAGGGAGATTGAAGTGTTCTACGACTGGTTTTTGAATGTTATAATTCTTGACGTCTGATTTGTGTCGATTTATTCTTTTACATAGAGATTGTCCAGTTTGACCAATGTACATGGCAGAGGGGCATTGCTGGCACATGATGGCATATATCACATTGGTAGATGTGCAGGTGAACGACCCTCTGATAGTGTGGCTGTCAAGGTTCCTTTCCCACTCTGAACTCTAGGGTATGGATGTGGGGACCTGCATAAAAAACCCCCTAAGCTTATTTTTACCAGCTTACGTTAAAACTTCCCCAAGGTACAAACTATTTTACCTTTTGCCTCTGGACTTTATTGCTGCCACCATCAAGCGACTAACAAATATATAACAGGGAAAGAGCCTGCTCGGAAACGTCTTTCCCCACAAAATCCTCCCAAACCCTACACCCCCTTTCCTGGGGAAGGCTTGATAAAAATCCTCACCAATTTGCATAGGTGAACACAGACCCAAACCCTTGGATCTTAAGAACAATGAAAAAGCATCAGGTTCTTAAAAAAAGAATTTTAATTGAAGAAAAAGTAAAAGAATCACCTCTGTAAAATCAGGATGGTAAATACCTTACAGGGTAATCAGATTCAAAACATAAAGAATCCCTCTAGGCAAAACCTTGAGTTACAAAAAGACACAAAAACAGGAATATGCATCCCATTCAGCACAACTTATTTTATCAGCCATTTAAACAAAACAGACTCTAACGCATATCTAACTAGATTGCTTATTAGCCCTTTACAGGAGTTCTGACCTGCATTCCTGCTCTGGTCCTGGCAAAAGCAACATGCAGTCAGAGAGAACCTTTGTTTCTCCCCCCCCTCCAGCTTTGAAAGTATCTTGTCTCCTCATTGGTCATTTTGGTCAGGTGCCAGCAAGGTTATCCTAGCTTCTTAACCCTTTACAGGTGTGTCAAGGTTCCTCCCCCACTCTGAACTCTAGGGTACAGATGTGGGGACCTGCATGAAAAAACCTCCTAAGCTTATCTTTACCAGCTTAGGTCAAAACTCCCCCAAGGTACAAAATATTACACCCGTTATCCTTGGAATGGCCGCTACCACCACCAAACAATTACTGGTTACTGGGGAAGAGCTGTTTGGACGCGTCTGTCCCCCCAAAATACTTCCCAAAACCTTGCACCCCACTTCCTGGACAAGGTTTGGTAAAAAGCCTCACCAATTTGCCTAGGTGACTACAGACCCAGACCCTTGGATCTTAAGAACAATGAACAATCCTCCCAACACTTGCACCCCCCCTTTCCTGGGAAATGTTGGATAAAAAGCCTCACCAATTTGCATAGGTGACCACAGACCCAAACCCTTGGATCTAAGAACAATGAAAAAGCAGTCAGTTTTTTACAAGAAGACTTTTAATAAAAAATAGAAGTAAATAGAAATAAAGAAATCCCCCCTGTAAAATCAGGATGGTAGATATCTTACAGGGTAATTAGATTCAAAAACATAGAGAACCCCTCTAGGCAAAACCTTAAGTTACAAAAAAGATGCACAGACAGAAATAGTTATTCTATTCAGCACAATGCTTTTCTCAGCCATTTAAAGGAATCATAATCTAGCACATACCTAGCTAGATTACTTACTAAAAGTTCTAAGACTCCATTCCTGTTCTGTCTCTGGCAAGGAGCAGCACACAGACAGACACAAACCCTTTGTTTGTCTCCCTCCTCCCAGCTTTTGAAAGTATCTTGTCTCCTCATTGGTCATTTTGGTCAGGTGCCAGCGAGGTTACCTTTAGCTTCTTAACCCTTTACAGGTGAGAGGAGCTTTCCCCTGGCCAGGAGGGATTTCAAAGGGGTTTACCCTTCCCTTTATATTTATGACACGCCCCCCAAATCTCAGCTAGGGTGAAACACTGGCTGGGATTTCTTCCTGGATCTCTAGGAAAAACAGAGTTAATAAGACACATGCATCTCTAAATATACTACCAAGTACATAAAGACTAACAATATTTTCCACATCTCAAGGACGATTTTAACCAGTTGACTCTGGGAAACTTTCACGGGAGAGTGCATCAGCCACTTTGTTAGAAGCTCCTGAGATGTGTTGGATGTCGAAATCAAAATCTTGGAGAGCTAAACTCCACCGAAGAAGTTTTTTGTTAGTTTCCTTGACGGTGTGAAGCCACTTCAGTGCAACATGGTCGGTTTGCAGGTGGAAACGCCGTCCCCAAACATATGGGCGTAGCTTTTCCAGAGCGTAGACAATGGCGTAACATTCTTTTTCAGTGACTGACCAGTTGCTTTCCCTCTCAGACAGTTTTTTGCTGAGAAACACTACAGGGTGGAATTCTTGATCAGGTCCTTTCTGCATTAAAACTGCTCCCACACCACGCTCGGATGCATCTGTGGTTACTAGGAACGGTTTGTCAAAGTCTGGGGCCCTTAGTACAGGGTCAGACATGAGTGTCGCTTTAAGCTTGTTAAAGGCCTTCTGACACTTTCCGGTCCACTGAACAGCATTTGGCTGTTTCTTTTTGGTTAGGTCTGTCAGTGGGGCAGCGATTTGGCTGTAGTGCGGTACAAATCGTCTGTAATAACCGGCCAAGCCTAAGAAGGATTGAACCTGTTTCTTTGACTTTGGGACAGGCCACTTTTGGATAGCATCCACTTTGGCCTGTAGGGCTGATAGTTCCTTGACCCACCTGGTGTCCAAGGTAAGTCACTCTGTTTAGGCCTATTTGACACTTCTTAGCCTTAACAGTTAGTCCTGCCTCCCTTATGCGCTCAAGGACTTTTTGTAGATGTTCCAGGTGGTCTGCCCAGGAATCCGAAAATATGGCCACATTGTCAAGGTAGGCGACTGCATATTCTCCTAATCCCGCTAGGAGACCATCTACAAGTCTTTGGAAAGTGGCGGGTGCATTTCGCAGCCCGAAAGGGAGTACATTAAATTCATACAGCCCGAGATGTGTGATGAAGGCTGACCTTTCCTTGGCAGATTCATCTAGCGGTACCTGCCAGTACCCCTTGGTTAAGTCCAAGGTAGAGATGAACTGGGCCCGTCCCAGTTTCTCTAATAGTTCATCTGTGCGTGGCATTGGATAGTTGTCTGGGCGAGTTACAGCATTTAGCTTACGGTAGTCCACGCAAAAACGTATTTCCCCATCTGGTTTGGGGACTAGAACCACTGGAGATGCCCATGCACTTTCAGAGGGGCGGATTACACCCATCTGTAACATATCCTGGATCTCCCGTTCTATAGCAGTTTTAGCTTGAGGAGACACCCGGTAAGGTTGGATCCTAATTGGGTGAGCATTACCTGTGTCAATGGAGTGGTATGCCCGTTCAGTCAGTCCTGGGGTGGCTGAGAACGTTGGCGCGTAGCTAGTGCACAGCTCCTGGATTTGCTGTCGCTGCATACGCCCAAGGGTCATGGAGAGGTTCACCTCTTCCACACCACCAGCACATTTCCCTTCGTAGTAAACACCTTCAGGCCACTCAGCGTCGTCTCCTCCCTGGGCTGTAAACTGACAAACCTTTAATTCTCTGGATCGATTAGAAGAGCTGAGAGGCGGTGGGTTGCTCCGTGCCGCCGTCCAAGCTCTCTGGAGGCTTTCATCTGCTTCCTGTTCGGTCTGGAACTGTTCCCTTGATGCTGGAGACATCAGTTCCTCATGGGATTGTGGACCTAGGCTTGGTCCCTCTGGAAGTGATATAGGGGATGGAGCTGTTTCTGTTGACTGTGAACCGCTCTCCGCTGGTGCACTATGTTGGGATTCAGGCTCCGGCTGAGCCTCTTGTGTAGGGTTATGGGCTGCTGCCAGTTCAGGTTCGGTGGGGCCCTCTGGTGTTGAGGTTGCAAGTACTGGATTCAGTGCTGACACGGGGTCTGGTGTTGGTTGTTCGGCTGGTTCCGGTTCTAGGACTGGTTCCGTCTGGGTCTCTGGGACTGGATCCACTACTACTGTTGCAGACATTGGCCTGGGGTCCAGGTCCATCACCTCTGACCGGGTCCTGATAGAAGTTTCCGGAACAGAGCTAGGCCTCACAGCTTGTTTAGCCTGGCTGCGGGTGACCGTTCCCACCCTCTTGGCCTGTTTCACATGATTGGCCAAGTCTTCCCCCAACAGCATGGGGATGGGATAATCATCATAGACTGCAAAAGTCCACATTCCGGACCAGCCCTTGTACTGGACAGGCAACTTGGCTGTAGGCAAATTGAAAGAGTTGGACTTGAAGGGTTGAATCGTCACTTGGATCTCTGGGTTGATTAAATTGGGGTCCACTAAGGAAGCATGGATAGCTGACACTTGTGCTCCGGTGTCCCTCCACGCGGTGACCTTCTTCCCGCCCACACTCACAGTTTCCCTCCGCTCCAAGGGTATCTGGGAGGTATCTGGGCCTGTGGACCTCTGGTGTGATTCCGGTGCAATGAACTGTAATCTGTTGGGGTTCTTGGGGCAGTTGGCCTTTACATGCCCCAGCTCGTTACATTTAAAACATCGTCC
Source organism: Caretta caretta (assembly GCF_965140235.1). Taxonomy (NCBI): domain Eukaryota; kingdom Metazoa; phylum Chordata; order Testudines; family Cheloniidae; genus Caretta; species Caretta caretta. Next base: position 84,084,431 of record NC_134210.1, on the reverse strand, counting down.
AGCTGATGGGTCACTGGGGCGAGGAGGGTTGCTGGAGAACGGGGTGGTGGGACGATAAGGGGTCTGGAGGGTTCTTTGGGAGGTAGGTGGGGCTTTGGGCGGCCCCCGGTAATAGGGTGTGGTCTGGGGTGGTCCCTTCTGGTCTCCGCTCCAACTGCGACCAGTTTTCTTCTTCTCTGCCACCTCCACCCATCTGGCTCCAATCTCTCCTGCCTCGATTACAGTTTTGGGCTTCCCGTCTAGGATGTATCTTTCTATTTCCTCAGGAACACCCTCTAAGAATTGTTCCATTTGCATTAGGAAGGGCAAATTTACTGGAGATTCAACACTTGCTCCTGATATCCAGGCATCCCAATGTTTCACAATGTGGTAGGCATGTCGGGTAAATGACATGTCTGGTTTCCACCTTAGGGCTCTGAACCTCCGACGAGACTGCTCGGGTGTTATCCCCATTCTGACTCTCGCCTTGGATTTAAACAGTTCATACTTGTTCATGTGTTCTTTAGGCATTTCAGCTGCCACCTCAGCTAAGGGTCCACTGAACTGCGGCCTCAGCTCTACCATGTATTGGTCAGTAGAGATGTTGTACCCAAGGCAGGCCCTTTCGAAGTTTTCTAAGAAGGCCTCAGTATCATCACCTGCCTTGTAGGTGGGGAACTTTCTGGGATGGGAAGTGGTACCTGGAGAAGGATTGCTAGGGTTTGTTGGTATATTCTGCTGGGCCTTTATCCTCTCCACCTCCTCCACATGCTTCCTCTCTTTTTCCTTCTCCTCCTCCACATGCTTCCTCTCTTTTTCCTTCTCCTCCTCCACATGCTTCCTTGCCTCCATTTCCCTCTTGTGGGCAGCCTCCTGTACCTCCTTCTCCAGCCGCATGAGTTCTATCTGTCTTTCATGTTCCCTTTGTCTTTCCTCAGCCTGAAATTTGGCTAATTCCAGCTGTAGTTGAGCTGAGGATTTGGTCATTCTAACCTCTCTGTTTTTAACTAACTTTACACCTGAGGTTTAGAAATAAACAAACAAAACTTGGCTGTAAAATTTTGCTGTGCTGCAATAGAATACCTATTCTCTGATAGTGATTGTCAGCCTACAGAAAAAGACAATTCCCTTGTCTCTGCTCTGGGCCCAAATTAAAGCAAAAAACCTCCAACTACTTGGAAACCTGCTTACCCAGCCCAAAGAAAAAGCAAATGGGTAGAACACACACCCCCTATTTACTTTTAGGAAGAAAAGAAAAAAAAAACCTCTGGATTGGAAGATTTCCCTGCAGGAGTTAAGTACCCTGCCTCCAGGCAAAAAAAACCTGCAATTCACAAGATAATCCCCTTTTGTCTCTGCTTGGCCACAAAGCAGAGAGAAACCAAGCTGCTTTCAGTTTCAAAGCTGCTTTCTGGACTTTCTTTCCAAAGAAAAAAAAATTTTCCTTTTTAAAATCTGTATTTCTAGTTCAAAAAATCTCAACTGGATCTCAAATGATTTCAGGTTAATCCCACCACTGTGCCACCATGTCAAGGTTCCTCCCCCACTCTGAACTCTAGGGTACAGATGTGGGGACCTGCATGAAAAAACCTCCTAAACTTATCTTTACCAGCTTAGGTCAAAACTCCCCCAAGGTACAAAATATTACACCCGTTATCCTTGGAATGGCCGCTACCACCACCAAACAATTACTGGTTACTGGGGAAGAGCTGTTTGGACGCGTCTGTCCCCCCAAAATACTTCCCAAAACCTTGCACCCCACTTCCTGGACAAGGTTTGGTAAAAAGCCTCACCAATTTGCCTAGGTGACTACAGACCCAGACCCTTGGATCTTAAGAACAATGAACAATCCTCCCAACACTTGCACCCCCCCTTTCCTGGGAAATGTTGGATAAAAAGCCTCACCAATTTGCATAGGTGACCACAGACCCAAACCCTTGGATCTAAGAACAATGAAAAAGCAGTCAGTTTTTTACAAGAAGACTTTTAATAAAAAATAGAAGTAAATAGAAATAAAGAAATCCCCCCTGTAAAATCAGGATGGTAGATATCTTACAGGGTAATTAGATTCAAAAACATAGAGAACCCCTCTAGGCAAAACCTTAAGTTACAAAAAAGATGCACAGACAGAAATAGTTATTCTATTCAGCACAATGCTTTTCTCAGCCATTTAAAGGAATCATAATCTAACACATACCTAGCTAGATTACTTACTAAAAGTTCTAAGACTCCATTCCTGTTCTGTCTCTGGCAAGGAGCAGCACACAGACAGACACAAACCCTTTGTTTGTCTCCCTCCTCCCAGCTTTTGAAAGTATCTTGTCTCCTCATTGGTCATTTTGGTCAGGTGCCAGCGAGGTTACCTTTAGCTTCTTAACCCTTTACAGGTGAGAGGAGCTTTCCCCTGGCCAGGAGGGATTTCAAAGGGGTTTACCCTTCCCTTTATATTTATGACAAGGTGAAAGGGTTTTTCGTCTGGCCAGGAGGGATTTAAAGGTGTTTACCCTTCCCTTTGTATTTATGACAGTGGCTGATGTGATTAGGTTCTGTGATGGTGTCCCCTGAATAGATATGTGGACACAGTTGGTAACGGGCTTTGTTGCAAAGATAGGTTCCTGGGTTAGTGTTTTTGATGTGTGGTGTGTGGTTGCTGATGAGTATTTGCTTCAGGCTGGGGGCTGTCTGTAAGCAAGGACTGGCCTGTCTCCCAAGATCTGTGAGAGTGAGGTATCGTCCTTCAGGATAGGTTGTAGATCCTTGATAATGCGCTGGAGAGGTTTTAGTTGGGGGCTGAAGGTGATGGCTAGTGGCTTCTGTTACTTTCTTTGTTGGGTCTGTCCTGTAGTAGGTGACTTCTGGGCACTCTTCTGGCTCTGTCAATCTGTTTCTTCACTTCAGCAGGTGGGTACTGTAGTTGTAAGAATGCTTGATAAAGATCTTATAGGTGTTTGTCTCTGTCTGAGGGGTTAGAGCAAATGCGGTTGTATCGTAGAGCTTGGCTGTAGACAATGGATCATGTGGTGTGATCTGGATGAAAGCTGGAGGCATGTAGGTAACTATAGCGGTCAGTAGGTTTCCGGTATAGGGTGGTGTTTATGTGACCATCGTTTATTAGCACTGTAGTGTCCAGGGAGTGGATCTCTTGTGTGGACTGGTCCAGACTGAGGTTGATGGTGGGATGGAATTATAACATTATAACATTCAAAAACCAGTTGGAGAACACTTCTATCTCCCTGGTCACTCAATTACAGACCTAAAAGTCAATATTACAACAAAAAAACTTCAAAAACAGACTCCAGTGAGAGACTGCTGAATTGGAATTATTTTGCAAACTGGACACAATTAAATTAGGCTTGAATAAAGACTGGGAGTGGATGGGTCATTACACAAAATAAAACTATTTCCCCATGCTTATTCCCCCCGCTCTCACTGTTACTCTCACCTTCTTGTCAACTGTTGGAAATGGGCCATCCTGATAATCACAACAAAAGGTTTTTTTCTCCTTCTGATAATAGGTGACCTTAATTGATCACTCTCATTATAGTGTGTATGGCAACACCCATTTTTTCAAGTTCTCTGTGTACATATATATCTTCCTACTGTATTTTCCACTGCATGCATCCGATGAAGTGGGTTTTAGCTCACGAAAGCTTATGCTCAAATAAATTGGTTAGTCTCTAATGTGCCACAAGTACTCCTCATTCTTTTTGCTGATATAGACTAACATGGCTACCACGCTAAAAATAATTAAAAAAAACTGTAATCTAAGTGGCAAAGAAACCACCTTTTGTTTAGCAGAGAAATTCAGTTATAGGAGATTTGTTAATCAGAGCTGTATTGTAGATCTCTATTGTTTATTAACTAATGTCTTATAAGTAGTTGCTGTGTATATCTGTGCCTACCCAGCTGTAATGAACTGGCTCGTTTGTAGCTTTGTGTTGGATAGAGTATATATTAAACCTGTTCAAATGGTTATCACTTTCCTCTGATGGTTGGGTAATTGGAGTAGCCCCTCTAACTCACTGTTGTAAAGAAACCAATGGTTAAGTGGGCAAACATATTGATGGCTTATATATTTGGTTAGTTGACTGTCGCATCTATATCTATGCAGCCACATAATATCTTCCACTCCACACTAGATAAGGAAACTACCTGTACAGGTAAGAATTCACCACCCATCCTGAAGCACTTCTATGGAAAAGTTGATAATAGTTCCAAAGGATGGTTGATAAGAAGGAATGTTACTTAACACCACTAATTTTATAAAGAAGTGGTAGACTCGAGTCCAAGAGATCATGCTGAGAATTATGTGTACCTGAATATTTATAAAATGTTTGCAACTAGTGAGTAGTGAAAGTAGGCAGAAATTTGTGATATGTGAGCGTCATCTTGTCAAGGAGCATAAATTATCATGACTCACCCATCACAGCTGTCATATATTTTCTTTTCAGTTGCATTATATTTATCACAAATATAAAAACTAAACTCCATGATTTTTTCATGCCTCTGTTTTTGTTCCAGTTAAATGCCACTATTTTTGTGCTCCACTAGTTTTGTTTAAAATAAAAAGTCCAGAGCCTAAATCAACATGTTGTGAACACCATGCAGCAATCAGAATGACAAGGCAGCAATGTATTTTACTTGTTTACAAGTTTCTTTTTCGATTAAAAAGAAAATCAACTTCTGTATATAACAAAAATGGAAAATTTCTGACAAAGATTTTTATCTGTGTTTAAATATTGTGTATTCATCAACAAATTTAGTATCCTTCACACATACAATGCATACTTTCAGTACATATTAGATATTTTTGTAAGCTACTGTACTTTCTTCCATTTAAAAGAGCTTTGTGATATTTTTAAAATCCCAAAGGTGGGTTTTCTTTCTACATCAAGTTAAAGATTAGCTTTTGGAGATAATAGTACCAGATGAGCTGAAATCTGGTGATGTCAAGAACAGAGTTGGCCAAATTATAATTTACATTATTAATAGCTAATTTAGCACTTTATGCTTTTTGCAGTCTGACTTCTGAGAGCATACTTATTATTTGCAATTAAATATAATGAACAAATTTCTGCCTCGGGATTGTTTGTTACCTCTTCACTTTGACTATTTGCTAATCGTTCTTGCTGATATGTGATTATTCATCAGAGTCAGATGGTAATGTTTCTGCTTCTTCATTGGACGAATGAAACTCTTTAAACATGAGAATGATGAAGAGCAAAATAAAGAATTATGGGTAATGTTTTTTTCAGGTTTGAATTTTTGGACTTTTAATCATTTGTACTAAAATCCATGAAACTTTCAGCATTCATGAGTTTTCCTGAATACCCAGCAGTTATTTGAATACTTGCAAACAATGCATGACATGATCCCACAAAAATGTATGAATTGAACTGATTGTTTTCATTTGTGAAAACATTCAGGAGTCAACTTTTGTCCAATTCAACCAGTTCTACTCACTGCTCTTAACTCACCTAAAATGACGGAATAACAAAAACTAATTCTCCATCTCCCTATCAAATGTCATGTTGTGACTTTCTTAAAAACACATTAATCAGTAGCAGGAGGATGTTCAGGTAAGGAAAGATATCCACACCTACTCTGACACATACCATAGCAACCAAGGTGACTGCATGGTAACATCAGCTTCTTTGCAAAAGGAAAAGCTGACACATATGGGCCATAGCAACAAAGATGACAGTATGGCAACATTAGCTTGTACACAAAAAGAAAAGAAATGCACATTCTTCTCAAACCTCTGTGTAAAAAATAACCTGCAAATAACTGAGGCCCCAATTCTGGAAGCATTTAATCACATGCTTCATTCAGTCTACCCAAATTCAGGACAGCATATGCTTCACTAGTAAGCACATATGTAGGTCGCATTGGGGTCAATGAGACTTCAGCACCTGCCTAAGTCCTGGACTGAACAGGGATGCTTACCTGAATTGGGGCTAAAAGAACATTAATAAATCTCCTAATATCTGTCCTGAGAGATGTTGAGCACCCACAAATAACACAGATTTAAATCAGGATTTGAGGGTGCTCAGCATTAGTATTTGGTATTAGTTACTAAATGTATAATCATTGCCAAAAGCCCCCTGCTCCCCCATGGGTAAACTTTTAATCTTCTATCCATGTTAAAGCAACCATTCTTGATCACCAACTTAGTTGTTTTCTTGGAAAATATGTAATGTTTATGTTTTGTTAGTTGTGGTGCTGTTTCTATTTTTTCCTGAGTGGATATATATAATATAAAATCTTGATATTTACATTTTCCCATTCATTTTCTAAATTAGACTAATGTAGTAACACTGTTTCACCCATTGAATAGGCAGAATAATAGAGTGGACTGAGCTCAGGATGTGGAGCTGGAACTGCCTGATCACAGCTCTGCCACTGACTGCCTGTGTGATTTTGGGCATGTCACTTAATTTCCCCATCACTTGTTTTCCCTAAAGTGTGGATCACAAATAATACTTAATTTCCTCCGAGTTGTGTTACAGGCATCCATTAGCTCCTATCTGTACAGCAGTTTGAAGTTGTAAAATACTGTACAAGTGCTTAGAATCATTAAAGAGCTTATCAGTAGGGTTAGGCAAACTATTCATAGAAAACCGGAAAGTTAACAAAGTTCACCCCTTTTTTCTATTTGCTAATTGTTCATGAACAGATTTTTATTTTTCTGACTCAGTGTAGTCATAATTTCTTGACGAACAGTTTGTGAACCATCTTCAGCCTCTGGGTGGCTTACAAAGTCTGGTCATTGCATATCTCCACTGTGGTTTATGTGATTGGTCACCTAAGTCATGTAGCATTGTTTCTAGTCCTTGACTGAGTATAAGTGTCTTAAATAGAAACATTTGAAGGGACAAATATGTGATCAAGTCCTTGGGCTTTGCTTTTTTTCAGGAAACGTGTGGGAGCAGTTTGTGGTGTTAGGAAATGGAAGGAAGCTGGGAGTAGAGTAAGAAATTTCAAGGGGAGGCATGGGTTGATGGGATAGGCACTAGACTGGCATCCAGGGGAACTGGGTTCTTTTCTTGGCTCAACCACTGACTTATTGTGTGATGTTGGGAAAATCTCTACTCTTTGTATGCCTTGTCTATTTAGATGGTCAGCTATTTGGGGCAGAGGCTGCCTCTCACTCTGTGCTTTATTATGTTTAACGGAATTGAGTTCTGATCTCTATTATAGCAGTCCCTAGAGGCCACAATTGTAATTTAAAATCTTTTTGTTTCCAGAAAGTGTGAGTCAGGCATCGTCTGAGACATGACTGTCAGAAAAGTAATAGGCTAAGTTAGATTTACAATTTAATTTCATATAAATTTGTCTGTGCAATCCCAGTCCTGGAGGGTGCAACTAGATCATTGTTTAGTTTATTTAGCTGCCTCCTACAATTATATAACTTTGGTTATCTAACTTGTATTGATTCCTCCCAATACCTTTTCTGAAAAACAGGGACTCGATTGTCAATACTAATTTGAAGTCAATTGTTGTCCTACAATCTAAACTCTGCTTTCTATTGTTATATGGTTTTTATGGTGTTACACTAACACTTGAACTGATTGTGATTAGTGGTATTGCCATGCAGGTGCTGATCCAGCAAAATATGTGCTTAACTTTAATCATGAATGGTCCCCACACTGACTTGTGCTTAAAATTAATTATGTGCTTTGCTAGATCATGGCCTTAGATACCAAGGTGATAGCCCCTTAGAACACTTATAGTAGAAAGGTGGATGGTTAGAATTTGTTTTCTCAGGTTTGAGGTCTCTGGGAATGTCAGAGTAAATCTGTAGTGGCACAGTATGCAGATTTTCATCCATTTAGCTTGTTCACTGTCAGTACCTTTTTGCTTGTTTTTTGGCAGCATGTCAGAACATACAGCTTTGGCTTTTCCTTGCCTCTGGGTGCAACAGTGCAATATACAGTACATCTTGGAGGGATATCTTACCTGTCAGAATTTGTTCTAGATCACTAGTTTGCATGATTATGGCAGGGTCAAACCACAGATAAATGAAAAGCAGTTTAGCTGCCAGATATAGTAATAAAGTTAAAAGTTAGGCAGGGGAAACGGGATGTCTTTCAGAGTGTTATGGTAGCAAGCTCAGTTCAGTCTTTAATTGCCCTGTGGGGATGAGCTCAGAATAGAGGTAAACCCTTTAAAAAATGTGTTGGATTAAAACAAATAATTTTTTATTTAAAAAAACCCATTGCAGCAGCTTTAGAATTATGCTCTGAATATTCCAGATAGTCAAGGCTATAGGGGCAATCAGCACTTCTCAGACTTACTTTTTCTTCAGAATTGTATATCCACTATGTGTAGGACCATCTTGGACCACTCTCTGGAACAGCCCAGCATTCACTGTGTTGGTAATTGATCCCTGCAGAATGGTGGAGTTGCCAGCTAGGCAGTGGCAAGCCCAGGTTTTTGTGTGTGGCATTTTAACATTCTTATTCTCTGTGTCAAATTGGTGATTTTACAATTTAGGCACTAATCTTGGAGTCTTACCTGAATGGGTGAATCTCTGTGCCTGAACGAAGCTTTGTTGACTTCAGTAGACTTCTGTGTGGAGTATGGTTTGACTGCATGGATATGATTACCCAGGCAGACTGCGAAGAGCTACAAAAGGATCTCTCAAAACTGGGTAACTGGGCAACAAAATGGCAGATGAAATTGCATGTTGATAAATGCAAAGTAATGCACATTGGAAAACATAATCCCAACTATATATATGAAATGATGGGGTCTAAATTAGCTGTTTCCAAGATCTCTTTCTTGAGTGGTGTCATTGTGGATAGTTCTCTGAAAACATCCACACAATGTGCAGCGGCAGTCAAGAAAGCTAACAGAATGCTGGGAATAATTAAGAAAGGGACAGATAATAGGACAGAAAATATCATGTTGCCTCTATATAAATCCATGGTATGTCCTCATCTTGAATACTGTGTGCAGATGTGGTCGCCCCATCTCCAAAAAAGATGTATTGGAATTGGAAAAGGTTCAGCAAAGGGCAACAAAAATTATTAGGGTTATGGAATGGCTTCCGTATGAGGAGAGATTAATAAGACTGGGACTTTTCAGCTTGGAAAAGAGATGGCTAAGGGGAGATATGACTGAGGTCTATAAAATCATGACTGGTGTAGAGAAAGTAGATAAGGAAGTGTTGTTTACTACTTCTCATAACACAAAAACTAGGGTCATCAAATGAAATTAATAGGCAGCAGTTTTAAAACAAATAAAAGGAATTATTTGTCTCTATGTCTCTGTGTTCAATTGGGGGGGAGGGATAGCTCAGTGGTTTGAGCATTGGCCTGATAAACCCAGGGTTGTGAGTTCAATCCTTGAGGGGGCCATTTAGGGATCTGGGGCAAACATTGGGGACTGGTCCTGCTTTGAGCAGGGGCTTGGACTAGTTGACCTCCTGAGGTCCCTTCCAACTCTGATATTCTATGATTTCTTCAGGCAATGCACAGTCAACCTGTGGAACACCTTGCCAGATGATGTTGTGAAGGCCAAGACCATAACAGGGTTCAAAAAAGAACTAGATAAATTAATGGAGGATAGGTCCATCAATGGCTACTAGCCAGCATGGGCAGGAATGGTGTCCCTAGCCTCTGTTTGCCAGAAGCTGGGAATGAGCTACAAGGGATGGATCACTTGATGATTACCTGTTCACTGGGGCACCTGGCACTGGCCACTGTCGGAAGACAGGATACTGGGCTAGCTAGACCTTTGGTCTGACCCAGTAGGGCCATTCTTATGTTCTTAGGATTTCAGAAACCAAGAGCTCAATTAAGTGATTGAACAACCCTTCATCCTTCAAGGGGCTACACCAGGGGTGGGCAAACTTTTTGGCCCAAGGGCCACATCTGCATGGGGAAATTGTATGCAGGGCCATGAATGTAGGGCTGGGGGAGAGGGTTGGGGTGCAGGAGGAAGTGCAGGGTGTGGGAGGGGGTGCGGTGTGCAGGAAGGTGCTCAGGGCAGGGGGTTGGGGTGCAGGAGGGGTGTGGCAGGTGCTCAGAGTAGGGGATTGAGGGCTCAGGGCAGGGGTGCAGGAGGTGGTGCAGAGTGCAGGAGGGCACTCAGGGCAGGGGATTGGGGTGAGGTGGGGCAGGGGGCTGGAGTGCAGGAGGGGTCTCAGGGCAGGGGGTTGGGATGCAGCAGGGGCTCAAGGCAGGGGGTTGGGGTGCAGGGTGAAGAAGGGGCTTGGGGTGCAGGCTCCAGCCCGGCGCCACTTACCTTGAGTGGCTCTGGGGTGGCAGCGGCATGCAGTGGGGCTAAGGCAGGCTCCCTGCCTGCCTGGGCCCCGCACAGCTCCTGAATGTGGCCAGCATGTCCAGTAGTGGCTCCTGGGGGTGGGGTGAGGCAGGTGGTTTCGCTGCGCCCTGCCTCACCTGCGGGTACCACCCCTGAAACTGCCTTTGGCTGTGGTTTCCCGTTCCCAGCCAAGGGGAGCTGCGGTGGGTGGTGCCTGCAGGCGAGGGCAGCGCATGGAGCTCTCTGACCCCACCCCTCCCCCCAGGGGCTGCAGGGATATGGTGCCACCGCTTCCAGGAACGGCGTAGGGCCAGGGCAGGCAGGGAGCCTGCCTTAGCCCCACTGTGCCACGGGGCTGGCAATCCCACGGGCCGGATTGAAAGCCCTGATGGGCCAGATCCAGCCTGCGGGCCGTAGTTTGCCCTCCCCTGGGCTACACCCATATGATGTTTGAGGCACATCTGTGGGACTTTGCACATAGGTTCCTTATACTGTACATGTTCTGGGGATAAAGAGAGACTTCTATTTTCAGGATTGACAATCTATCACCCCCCACAAGCATTTGAAGAGAGAAACAGGAAAAAAGGATTCTTTTTAATCACATAAGTGATGATACATGAGGATGAGGGAAATTTACACGCATAAGTCCCATTAATATTCATGGTAGTACTTCATGTGTATCACCCAATCATTCATAGGAGAATAGTCACCTTAGATTTCTAAGTGTAATGTCTCCATTGGTAATGATATACTGTTTCTGACATCCAACTATAAAATACAAGGCTGTAAAAGCTACTATAATTTGTACAGCTCTTCTAGGTATCCATGGTGCTATATAATAGCTATTATAATTTATCTGGGAAATTATATATTCAACCCAATGCTGAGCTCTGTGGCTTTATGTTGGTCCAAATAAATATATTCCCCATCTTATATTAGAGGTTTGAATCCATCTCAAAGGGAACAGGGAAGAGAAGATGCAAACAGATGTTACTTCTTTTAAAGGATCAAGATTACCTACAGTCATGATACAAACACAGCTCCTGCATTGGTTAATAGGGGCGCAGGATGATGGGGAATGGACATGCTCCCATTCCCTCTGTCTCCTTTTGGAGTGTCCACCTGTTTTTCCAGAGATGATGATGATGATTATTATTTGTATTACCATAGCGCCTAGGATACCTAGCTATGGCCCAGGACCTCATTGTGCTAGATGCTGTACAAACAGAACAAAAAGGTGGTCCCTGCCCAAGGAGCTTACAGTACATGAAGTACATGAAGGATGCAATTTCTGCATGCTATTTTGAGTGAGCCACTTATGGAGCATATGGCAGAGGAAACTCATTGCATGCTTCCGTTGCCACATGCAGCCATGTAAGGACAAGTCATGATTTGGGCTATAATTATTATTATGATTAATTATTTGTACTCCTAGCTTGTTGGATGTAGTCTACACACATACCAAAGTGCCTATGCTTCCCTGAAGAGCTCACGCTTTGGGCTCTAGCCTAGGACTCAAGATACCTGGGTTCAGTTCTCTGCTCCACTGCAGATGCCTTTGGTGACCTTGAACAAGTCACTTAATCTCTCTGTGCTGAGTTCTCCATCTGAGAAATGGGAATAATAGCACTTCCTTACCTCACAGGGGTGCTCTGATGAGAAATACACTAAGTATTGTAACGGGGTCAGATACTACAGTAATAGGGGCCATATAAATACCCAAGATAGATAAATAAAAGACAACATATGAGGGAGAGGGATACAATTAAGCTGAGTACAAGTTTCACATCCATGATACACATTTTATATACACTATACATATTTTTGTGTGCGTTAAATACCCATTAACGACACCTGACTTGCCCCCTCATTCCTTCTGTTCATCACTATAAAAAATGTTACCACTTTTACACTCTAAGATGTTTGGGTCAGCAACTGTCATGTCCCAGGTTTGTACAGTGCCCAGCACAGTAGGGCCCCAGTCTGGTTGACGTCTCTGAGCTCTACCAAAGTATAAATGTTCAATATTAATAACAACAACATTACAGCTTCTCACAGGGCACAGAACATTTCTTTGGAAAGCAGACACAGTACGAAGGGTTAGAAAACGAGGAATGCAGTCTGAGTGGTGAGGCCAGGCTTATGCTCCTTACCCAGGCAAAACTCTCACTGTAGTCAGCAGGTGTTTTGCCTGAGAAAAGAGTGCATAGTGGGTCTGCTGTCTAACAGATAAATAGAATTATTGTACCTCTGTCATTAGCAGGATCCTATATTAATTGGTGCGACTAAAATGCATAGCACTTATTCCTCAGGGGGCTGCAAGCAGATCTGTTATAAGTTCTGCTCAAAACAATGAGAATCAACAGCTCAATGACACTAGGTAGTAAATAACAGTTGGATCCAACAGCATCATAACAAACAGGCATGAATTCCAGATGCTCAGTGAAAACAACTAATAAATATAGTCTCACACATAGGACAGAGTCTAATGAAACTAGAAGGAATTCTAGCAGGCTCCAAACACTTCAGCTGTCTGTGCTACTCTTCCCACTTGCTATCAGGAGCCTGATATGACATTTCACTATATACATGACTTTTGCAAACATACCCAATGGAAATGGTTTCATTTATTTAGTTCTTATAAAGGAGTTGTATGAACTAAGTAAATTGGCCTCAGTAGGACACATTTTCAGGGCTATGCACATACCTATCAGCCAATCTGTATGTGCATCACTGCACTTAATTGCTAGATGGACAGATTCTATACTCCCCTCAACAGCTAATTCCCTAACCTCAGATTCCCACAAGCACCGTTTTAATAATATTTTAATAGCACATATATAATACCTTCATCCAAGGCTCTCAACACACCCTTTAAACTTTATTTTCTGAAAGCAAAAGCCTCTCGAGGTCTCCAATCCTAGTGCCTTAACCATAACACCCTCCTACCCCCCTCCTTCTCAAGACCTTCCATTCTGTTCTAGTTTTTTCAGTCTAAAGGAGGGGAAAACATTTAAAGACACTTTATAGTTTCAGTGTAGTAGGACAGGTTGGTCATGGCCCCTGGACAATGGGACTGAGGAGGGTGAGTTTAGGGGGTAGCCAGCACTGTTTATTAGAAATGTAATTATGAAGACATCCATCACATATTTTGCTTGTATATTGTCTGTCTCCCCACCCTAGAAAGATCTTCCTTTAGGGTACAGGTTATTCTTCAAACATAAGACTCACAAGAGGTCACCAAATGTCCAAAACAACACTGTTCCCCTGACCAAGGCAGGCTGCAGGAGCCTTTTTTCAACCCTAACCCTACCAGTCTCTTAGTCTACAAGACTACTTCCATTTCAACTTCTTCTTAGGCCTCTTCAACTGCAAGCACTTGCTGGTTTTTATAATTACTTGATCAATCTCAGCTGGGAAATAGTTGGTGCAGCTGGGCTGTCCATCTTGTGATTATCTATTTCTGTTTTTCTATCTTGTCTAATTTTGATTGTAAGCTCCTTGGGGCAGGTACTGTCTAGATTTAACTACATATATGTGCAGTGTCTAGCCTAATGGATCGCTAATCCTCTATGTGCTACCAGAATACAAAACACAAATAATATTGATAATGTTACAATATAAGTGTCAGTCCTTTTTCAAGTATAATTGCCTTTTTAATTCTAACTTATGGAAAGGAGAGGATAAACCTATTTTTGCCTTAATATACTCTCCCCTGCACTTTTGAATTTGGGACAATTGAATAGCCAGTAAGGCTCAGGTCCACAAATGGGTCATATTGATGTAATAATGATGAAAACCTTTGGAGCAAACTCTCAAATAAGGGCACCAAAGTTGCACCAGGCACACATGCAGCCACCCCCATATGCAGGTGTTTGTAAACCTGTATTTGTATCCTAGAGGTAGATAAATGCCTATGTCTGGGTTTTAGGTGCCTAAGTACCTTTTGTGGATCTGGCCCTAAAAGGCTAGAAATTAATGTGATATGCTTACTTCTAATCATAGACATTAGCATTAGTGATTCAGAAGGGACTGTAACAGCAATTTAAAAAAGCAATGTAATTCAGCAAGATTCTGCAAGCTTTGAAATACAGTATACCAACTCTTTAGGAACTTTGTATAATGGTAGGAAAGTGCACAGACTTGTCTGAGACCAGATCTTTCTCCCCTGTGCAAAGGAGGTTAAATGTTCATTTGAAAGATTGCATGGGATTCCCAGATTTTTCTGTCTCTTTAGAGATATTTCCGTTACCATCACTAATGTCTAAATGATCCCAAAGTTGTTCTGTTGACACTTTTGCCCATTACAGTCCTGGCCCATTCATTTCACTGTCCTTGATACTTTTTCCACTTACTCATATACTGTCAGAGCTTCCAGCTGTGAATTCATACATGAGGCTGTGAAGAGAGAAGCTGCAGCTGAGGAATAATCAACGCAGCTGAGAGAATATGCTTAAAGCCATATTTGCATTTCCTGGAGTCAGGGTTTGCTGTGCTGGATCAGTCCCTTGGCATAAATTAGATTAGCCTACAGGCTGCTTTAAATTTGTGCTGGCTGTTAAATTGTAGTCCCAAACTGACAGTTCATGTAACAGCAATGTGTAGGGATCCTGCTGGTGCCCAGGCTACAGCAAGAGTGGACTGGTATAGAAGCTGCTACGCACCTCTCTGCCTCTACTGGATCCCTTCTGCAGGGTGAATTCATCAGTTGCTAGGTAACCTTGCTCTAGGGCAGCTGTAGTCTAGTGTGGTTGTAGGAATTTTGTGTTGGTAGAACAAAATAAGCAAAACTTTTATGAATGCATCCATTTAGTAGGATCCCCTCCCCCCCCCCCCCATGTAATATAGACAGCAGGTACTATAGTCCCATGTTCTGTATTGTCTTTGTTAAATGTTAATGGGTAGGGCCTGTTTCTATTGTTTTATAAATCCCTATGTACCTTTACAGTACCCTAGAAATGCTCAATGCTAATAAAAATAGTAGCTGCACAAATTGGCCATTTTCATATTCTCCATGGCAAGTCCCATGCACCTGGATACATTAAATCTATTACAAGCATTCCTGAATATTCCCTAATCCTTTAGCATTTCTAATATTTAGAGATAATGCATTACATGGATATCAGCTGATATTTTCCATTGTTCAAGGAAATAAATAAGGGCTGGGGCTTTACACAAGTCTTTTTTCCAAACAGGACTAATATTTCAAAGGAAAGCATTTGAACAGATGTGTGAATAAATATAGCTACAAATAGATATGAATCAGTTTGCATGTGAAAATGTCTCCTTTTCTCTAATGTGCTACCTATTATTTGCTACCGCAGAAAAGATATTGGTCTGTCACAAAGGGACTTGCTGTTAATCAACCTTTTAATGAGCTCAGAAGGGTAAGCAATTTGGCCAGACTTTGTAGTGTAGACCAAGCCTTTCAACTGCAAACAAGCAGCTGTAAATGTTAAAACTACATAATTAGCAAGAACTCTGCAGTTCTTAACAGGTGTGTTTGTATAGTGCAAGGTATGTTTCCCTTCCCCTCTCCTTGTATTCCAAGAAAAGCACAGTGACTATTTTCTCTAATACAGAAGGATTTACAGATGTGAAACGGGACAGACCCATGATCTGCGTTGTCCACATTTCCTTCAGTTTGATTACATCTTCCTTCAATGAGCTGTACAAACAATCACTTAATGTACAGCCAGTTTTTCATGTATGGTTTTCTCTCATCTTGTTTTGTTTGGAAAAGTAGAATGAAAAAGACACCAGCATACCTGTGCCTAAAGCAGAGGTGGCTGTCTCCGGGAGCAGTTGCAAACATCTGGCAACTAGATGGTTGGTAAACTTTTATTTATTTTTTAAGTAAGGCAATAATATCCTTCAAAACTCTGGGTGAGAACAGAGTTAAAAATAGACCAGTGAGTGCATCATCCTGTGGGTGAACCTGCAGGAGCATACACTGTAGTTGTGAAATTCTGTATTTGGAAGTACTACATTCTGAGAGCACTCTGTGTATGTACTGTTGCTTTATTTAGGTTCTAATTCTATGGACCCTGTCATCTATATCTTTTCTCTGGTTTTTAGACACAGATAACCTATTGCACATTTTCTACTAATCTTACCACTAACTAAGGCCCTGAATATGGGCTCTCCTATACCCCAGGGACCCTGGCTTTCTGGGCACATGGGAGCCATGAGCCTGGCATATCTCACTGGTGAATAGCCTTCCATAAGTCAGACTCTTGAGTGAGGTGAGGCTTGGCCTTTCTCATAGGTCTTGTACAAGGGGATGCCAAAGCCACAGAAAGTGGGTGGGAGGAGATTTGGCCGGATGGATCTTGCTATTCTGTGCTGCTGGACACCCATAAGGAGCCGTTGTAGGCAGTGTAATTTAGAGCAACCCCGGAGGCACTCCAGTTTATGCCAGGGATTGTGCCTTGCAACCCCTAGCTCCCTTTGGAATTACACATCTTAGCCCTGTGACCAGGGTGCACTGAGCTCAACTGCAGAGCAGAATCAGGACCTACAACTTTATATGAATGTTGATTTCCCTGAACCTTTTGCCAATATAAGATTTGCTTGGTTAGCAAATGTGGAGATATTGCTGTGTTCATAGTTAGCTTTGTATAATTACACATCAGGTGATTTTGATGACAGAACTCCCATTGACTTCAATGTGAGCAAGATAAGGCACTTCATGACAGGGGACTATGGCAGGGAGCTAAGTGGTTTTAAATGTAATCAGCACCCCAAGATATGCCTACAGAGCCTTCTCCATAGTTGCCCTGCTGTTAGCATATTTGATAGATCATGCAACAGTTAAAAAAACAGCCATTGACTAGTTATTTTAATTATTTTAAAAAAAATAATCTTTGCTTATGTTTGTAACAGTACCCGTACCCTTGAATTTTGATTTCAAAAGGGCTGACTTTCAAAAATTAAGGAAATTAGTTAGGGAAGTGGATTGGACTGAAGAATTTATGGATCTAAAGGTAGAGGAGGCCTGGGATTATTTTAAATCAAAGCTGCAGAAGCTATCGGAAGCCTGCATCCCAAGAAGGGGAAAAATTCATAGGCAGGAGTTATAGACCAAGCTGGGTGAGCAAGCATCTCAGAGAGGTGATTAAGAAAAAGCAGAAAGCATATAGGGAGTGGAAGAAGGGAGGGATCAGCAAGGAAAGCTACCTTATTGAGGTCAGAACACGTAGGGATAAAGTGAGACAGGCTAAAAGTCAAGTAGAGTTGGACCTTGCAAAGGGAATTAAAACCAATAGTAAAAGGTTCTATAGTCATATAAATAAGAAGAGAAAGAAGAAGTGGGACCGCTAAACACTGAGGACAGAGTGGAGGTCAAGGATAATCTAGGCATGGCCCAATATCTAAACAAATACTTTGCCTCAGTCTTTAATAAGACTAAAGAGGATCTTAGGGATAATGGTAGCATGACAAATGGGAATGAGGCTATGGAGGTAGACATTACCATATTTGAGGTAGAAGCAAAACTCAAACAGCTTAATGGGACTAAATCGGGGGGCCCAGATAATCTTCATCCAAGAATATTAAAGGAATTGGCACAAGAAATTGCAAGCGCATTAGCAAGAATTTTTAATGAATTTGTAAATTCAGGGGTTGTACCGTATGATTGGAGAATTGCTAACATAGTTCCTATTTTTAAGAAAGGGAAAAAAAGTGATCCGGGAAACTATAGGCCTATTAGTTTGACATCTGTAGTATGCAAGGTCTGGAAAAAATTTTTGAAGGAGAAGGTAGTTAAGGACATTGAAGTCAATGGTAAATGGGACAAAATACAACATGGTTTTACAAAAGGTAGATCGTGCCAAACCAACCTGATCTCCTTCTTTGAGAAAGTAACAGATTTTTTAGACAAAGGAAATGCAGTGGATCTAATTTTCCTAGATTTTACTAAGGCATTTGATACTGTGCCACATGGGGAATTATTAGTTAAATTGGATAAGATGGGGATCAATAGGAAAATTGAAAGGTGGATAAGGAATTGGTTAAAGGGGAGACTACAATGGGTCCTACTGAAAGGTGAACTGTCAGGCTGGAGGGAGGTTACCAGTGGAGCTCCTCAAGGATCGGTTTTGGGACCAATCTTATTTAATCTTTTTATTACTGACCTTGGCACAAAAAGTGGGAGTGTGCTAAGAAAGTTTGCAGATGATACAAAGCTGGGAGGTATTGCCAATTTAGAGAAGGACCGGGATATCATACAGGAGGATCTGGATGACCTTGTAAACTGGAGTAATAGTAATAGGATGAAATTTAATAGTGAGAAGTGTAAGGTCATGCCTTTAGGGATTAATAACAAGAATTTTAGTTATAAGCTAGGGACGCATCAATTAGAAATAACGGAGGAGGAAAAGGACCTTGGACTATTGGTTAATCATAAGATGACTATGAGCCGCCTATGTGATATGGCTGGGAAAAAAGCTAATGCAGTCTTGGGATGCATCCGGAGAGGTATTTCCAGTAGGGATAAGGAGGTTTTAGTACCATTATAAAAGGCACTGGTGATCACCTGGAATACTGTGTGCAGTTCTGGTCTCCCCATGTTTAAGAAGGATGAATTCAAACTGGAACAGGTACAGACAAAGGCTACTTGGATGATCCGAGGAATGGAAAACTTGTCTTATGAAAAGAGATTCAGGGAGCTCAGCTTGTTTAGCCTAACTAAAAGAAGGTTGAGGGGAGATATGATTGCTCTCTATAAATACATCGGAGGGATAAATAACGGAGAGGAAGAGGCATTATTTAAGCTCGGAACCAATGTGGACACAAGAACAAATGGATATAAACTGGCCACTAGAAAATTTAGACTCGAAATTAGACGAAGGTTTTTAACCATGAGAGGAGTGAAGTTTTGGAATTTCCTTCGAAGGGAAGCAGTGGGGGCAAAAGATCTATCTGGCTTTAAGATTAAACTCGATAAGTTTATGGAGGAGATGGTATGATGGGATAACATGGTTTTGGTAATTAAATATTCATGGTAAATAGTCCCAATGGCCTGTGATGGGCTATTAGATGGGGTGAGATCCAAGTTATCCAGGAAAGAATTTTCTGTAGTATCTGGCTGATGAACCTTGCCCATATGCTCAGGGTTTAGCTGATCACCATATTTGGGGTCGGGAAGGAATTTTCCTCCAGGGCAGATTGGAAGAGGCCCTGTAGGTTTTTCGCCTTCCTCTGTAGCATGGGGCATGGGTCACTTGCTGGAGGATTCTCTGCTCCTTGAAGTCTTTAAACTACAATTTGAGGACTTCAATAGCACAGATATAGGTGTGAGGTTTTATTTTTTTTGCAGGAGTGGGTGGGTGAAATACTGTGGCCTGCGTTGTGCAGGAGGTCAGACTAGATGATCATAATGGTCCCTTCTGACCTAAATATCTATGAATTTTGTGTTCAAATTGAATTGCTCCATTGAATTTGTCTCTTGCTTTTAGGCTAATGAATTCAAACAGTAAGGGGGTTTTAAACATCCTGAACCTTGTTGGCATTTTTTCTAGTGATGTTATTTATCTTTGAAATTCACACCCTTATAATGGCCCAGTTCCTACTCATGCTGGGCCAGATTCTGACACCTGTACTCCTGTGAGAAATATCTTACCATGTGAATAGTCTCATAGTAATCAATAGGTCTATTTGAGGAATAAGATATTACTCAATATAAATGAGGGAGTCAGAATATGACTGATTAAAGGTAATGGCAAAACTCCTGGTGAAGTAAGTGGGATAAGGATCAGGCACTATCATTCTTATGTCTGAACAGTAACTGTTTAACTCCAAAAACTTTAAAATCACTATAAAATGTTGTTTTCATGTAAGATCCCGCATGAAAAACATCTCTGGGACTCTTGACAGGTAACAGAACTTCTGCCCAAGAGTCAGTATTCCTGTCTTACTTTCTCCCATTGCCAAGCTCCCTGGTCTTCCTGTGACCAAGTCTGACTTCCTTGCAACAAATCTATCGAACTAGCTAACACACAATAGCAACCCCAACCTATTCCCACAATTTCTATTGCAGTATTCCTCACCACAGCAACTTTTCCAGCTCACACACACAAATTACCCCTGACAATGACACAAACTCCCATACCACTTGCCTACCCAGTATATTTCCTCATCAGTTCTCCCAGACCATTGCTTATCAATTCTGCTGGCCCAGCATCAACCTTCCCTTTAAACGAATTCTCCTGCTTTTCCCAGCAAACACCCTTCATTATGTATTTTTCCACCCGCGCAACTACCCTTTCCAACTCCCCAAGCCTCAACACATCTCCCAAATCTATCTTGAGCTGCATCTGACTTTCTCCAGAGTCTGTGGGTGTTTCCATCTGGAATTTTGGTTTGGACCCATCTCCCTGTGAATTACTAATATACTCTAGTATTGTTAAGGGAACACTCTATTTTCAAGGCCCCTTCGAACATATGAGAATGGGAATGGCAGGGTGAGGCAGCAGCTGGAGTCCCCAAGAGGAATGACTCCTTTGGGTTCCCTTCCAACACACCTTCACCTCTTCGAAAAGGGTGTAGCATGTTCCCCCTCTCTGCATAGCCAGTGTGGCAAGGGGGGGTTGGAACCTTAATCCTTCCCTTGCCATATCCTTTCTCACTCTCTTTCAGGCATCTAGCATCCACAGGGTGCTGACAGGTTGCAGGGATAATGCTCACGCTCAGGATTCCGGAGACTTTCTGCACAGGGGCAGTAGAAAGGAAGAAAGACCTATTGCCTCTTTCCCTATCCTGAACGTTCAGACACACCCCGGCCAGCAGAATCTAGCACTGACAGCTATTACTACAGTCATGAGGCTTTTTAAATACAGACTCTTAATTTTGAGACTGTTATGGAACAGTCCAGTTAGGGTGACCAGATGTCCCGATTTTTATAGGGACAATCCCGATTTTGGGGTCTTTTTCTTATATAGGCTCCTCTTACCCTACCCTCCCCCATCCCGATTTTTCTCATTTGCTGGTCACCCTAAGTCCAGTATTAGATGGTGGGAGTATGGGATTTGTGGTCGCCCCATGTGGCTTTAGTCATTAGTTATTCATTATCTATTTGTTAAGCTCTGAGAGTATACTCAGCGGTACAGAAGATGCAGACCTTGAGGTGATTATAACCAAAAAGACAAAGATCAGATCAGAATGCACTGGGAGATGCACAGAATGGTTATAATTTACAGCATATAAAATATATAGGGGACAGATGACAGTGTAATGTTACTGTGGGTGCTGCATGCATATTTACGTACAACAATTTGATTTGTTTAAATGCCCTAAACCATTTGGGGGTTTTCCTTCACACTAAACGTGTCATATTTTGTGGGTATAATTTGCAGCTGTGAAATATAGGCTCCTAGTGGTGGTATCACTATGAAACATAACTCTCTCTAGCTGCTGATGGGAATTCTGCTATATCTATTAGAAAAAGAAATATGCCCATCCTGGTTTTGTTAAAATATCATTTTCATGTAGCAGATTTAGCATGATAATTAGATAGATACTGTTGATTGATCATACAAGTGAGCATTGAACCGAAGCCACTTTAGTTATGGATATGTCATTGGAGGAGAGGTAACTGTAGGGCAGATTTGCTAGTAGTAACATACATTGATAACTCTTTCAATACGTTAAAAGCATATGGGAATGAGGTAGCATATATTTACTTAACACTTCATGTCACAATCTGCCAAGGAGTCAAGCCCAAAGGGAAACTTCTTCTAGGTTCAGCTAAACATAATTTATCATGTTTGCCACAGAGTCTTTAGATGAAACAATTGTGAGAATTAATTTACCACGTAAACTCAGTTCTTGGCTTATCTGCCTGTAATTGCAGTTGGAACACAGCAGCACTTCTGTAACCCTTTCCATATTCTGTTAGTATTTACTTAGCATGTAGATCAGGAGTGGCCAAACTTACTGATCCTCCGAGCCGCATACAACAATCTTCAAAAATTTGAGAGCAGCAAGACATGCATAACCTGCCCTGTGGGGTGACACCTGCCAGGGCACGGGGCTTCTGCCCCAGAGCCTCTGCTTGGGGCTAAAGCCCCTAGTTCCACCACCCCACTGCAGGGCAGAAGCCCCTAGTTCCACCATCCCACTGTAGGGCAGACGCCCTGAGCTCCCTCCGCCCAGTATGGTAGGTGGAGAATGGGGGAGTGAGTGGGGGGACTCTGTGAGCCACACTTCAGCTGTAAAAGAGCCACATGCAGCTCATGAGCCACAGTTTGGCCATGTCTGACATAGATCTTACTGATGTAATATTGATGAAAACCTTTAGGACAAACTTTGAAATAAGAGAACCAAAGTTGCACCAAAAACCAAATCAAATCCTATATGTACAAAACCTGTATTTGTGCATGTAACGTGCACACTTCTGTTGAGTGCAGCTTTGTTACTCACCTCTGAAACAAATGTAGCCCTTTGTGTTTAAATACAGTATTGAGATGTCCTTCTTGTGGTCAGAGGCTACACTGATTGCCCAGCAAAGGTGCAGGGTTCAGCTGAAGGCAATCGGGTGATAGCTGTGAGGGAGCTCGTGTCAAGCCTAGCGCTGTCAGTGGCAGCTCAGACAGAACCATCTGCCTTCAGCTGCATTTTGATCTGGAGTCCTTCAAAACCATGGTTAATTCTAAAGGTCAGCAATGGATGACAACAGGTGGGACTGTGGATACCTGTGATATCTTGGGACAAAAGACTGACAAATTTTCGGCACTAATGATTAATTTATTTTAAGGCTTCTATTTCTCTCTCTCTCACACACACACAGGACTAGAAATTTATTTTTAAAAAGCTGAAATTAGCTTTGATTGTTCAAGGTCCTTGAAAACAAGAAGGAACTTGAGGCTACAAGCTTTATGAATCCCCAAAACCACCCATATCCTCAAAGTTGTTCAGACCTAGGTACTACACTACGGTGATGGGCACTGTACAAAAAACATAGTGAGAGATTTTTTCAGAGAAGACCTTAAGAACTGGAGTCTTGTCCCATGAAGACTATTGTAAGGGAAGAGGTTTGCCCCTGTGGCCTTGTCTGCCCTACAGATATTTTGGCATGTTAACCACAGTGTAGACCACCTACCATGCCTGTAACACACTATGATTCACACTCACAATTTCTACCAATGGTGCATGGGCAATCACATCTTCATGTGGAATGCAGCTGCTGAGAGCAATGTTAATCACTATGCCACCCACCTCTGTCAGTCTCCATTAGTGCAGCACACTGCAGTGGTGCAATGAATCCTCTCGCACATGGGCACTACTTATATGGCATCTTTGGTACAGTTTTCTACTCTAGTGGTTTGGGGCCAAGCATTCCTGAAGCCCCTTTTCTGTGCAAATTAGGCTTCCTAAATCTTATATCATTGTGTGCACTTTCTTGTAAGCATTCACTTTGCAATCCAGTTTAAGAGCATATCTCAGAAGGAGCCAGATGAGCAGACTGCAAGATGGATATAAGGCAGCTATGGACATTGTGGGGTGATGAGGAGAGACATTCAGTTGAACTCAGAAGACCTGGTATATGACTGGGTTCTTGAGCATTTTGCATCTTTCCCAGCTAGGCATTGCAAAGACTGGGAGAAGATAGAGTCTGAAAGTCCATTACTGTATAGCCTGGGCTGATGCTCTAGCACAGTGGCTCTCAACCTTTCCAGACTCCTGTACTCCTTTCAGGAGTCGGATTTGTCTTGCATACCCCCAGGTTTCACCTCACTTAAAAACTACTTGCTTACAAAATCAGACATAAGGATACAAAAGTGTCACAGCACACTAGTACTGCAAAATTGCTTACTTTTTCATTATTACCATATAATTATAAAATTAATCAATTTGAATATAAATATTGTACTTTCATTTCAATGTATAGTATATAGAGCAGTATAAAGAAGGCATTGTATGAAATTTTAGTTTGTACTCTAGTTTGACTTCGCTAGTGCCTGTTGTAAAACTAGGCAAATATCTCGATGAGTTGAGGTACCCTCTGGAAGACCTCTGTGTACTTGAGAACCACTGCTCTAGTGCAAAGAGAAAAAGTTGAATCTTTAATGCTTGCTCTCAGTACTCAAGTCTCTATGACGCCAGACATCATTTTGGATAGCACACAGCAACATGCTGTCAAAAGACTGGAGGAGGGAGAGGAGAAGGATATCATTGGCAGGGTCCAGGCCCAGAACTTGAATGTGGACCAGGACAAGCCTAAGACTATGACAGGGTCCCAACACCTCTTCACTAGAGATTTAGGGTGCTTCTATAACAAACTTTCATAATGAGGACCTCATCTTAACAGAGAGATTGTTTCATGGGCCACCTTCTCTTCCATTCACAGTCACACAATATCCCTGGGCAACTGGGATATCTGCTTAGATGGAAGAATATTAATCTCGTATTTAATGTATTTTTATCTTCTGTAAAAACACTTATAGCATTAATTCCTTTTTGAAAAATATTAATCAGACTGTCTCCTTCTCTTCATGTCACCACCCTCACGGATCTGTTGTGTTCCTCACAGCTAAAAACAAGGGGGAGAGCCAGGACCATGACACAAGGACAGCTCCTTGTGGACCAATGCTTTGCAGACCAATAGTGGTTCACACTGGAACAAGACAATGTTATTAGTACCTCACTTTCATAACAACTAAATTCACTTGTTTAATGTTTAAAAAAGATCCACAGGAAATTGCTTCATGAACAAAACTGATTACCCGTTTGTTTAAATGAAATAAACAGTGTAAATATAATTATTGGTACTAATTGTGTATGCAACACATTTATTTTGCAGAAAAGTTGTACGAGAAGCTATTACGGAGAAATGCATTAAAAGCTGACATGTGGAGGAGGTTAGGGCAAAAAGTGTGTGTAGAGCCTAGAGCTGAGGAGCATGAGGGATAGAGTATGGAGGAAGACATGAACCCTATTACAAGTCATATGTACCACTCCTCTGGAACTAAAGAGGTAGCAATTGCTGCACTGTAGCAGACCAGCAGTCCATTTGGTCCAGAATCATGCCTTATTGAAACCAACGTCTGCTGCTTAAAAAATAGCAAGGGATCAACAGTGCAACTAACTGTGCAACATTATGTACCTTCAGAACAGAATGTTGGTGATTAATGCCCTGAGTCTTTAGATGACAGCGCTCTGGAGCCTAATGTACCCAGGTTGGAGCTAAATTGTACTTCTACATTTGCACCTGGAAAACTTTAACAACTACTGCATATATTTACATGCAGATTAGAGCTGGGCCTGAACCAAAATCCTGGATCTATCCTTTCAGCAGATCCCTATTTCTATAATAAGCTAAACTGATCCACTTTAACTCTGCAAAAAGAAAAGGAGTACTTGTGGCACCTTAGAGACTAACCAATTTATTTGAGCATGAGCTTTCGTGAGCTACAGCCCGATGAAGTGAGCTGTAGCTCACGAAAGCTTATGCTCAAATAAATTGGTTAGTCTCTAAGGTGCCACAAGTACTCCTTTTCTTTTTGCAAATACAGACTAACACGACTGTTACTCTGAAACCTTTAACTCTGCAGAATTCAAAATATGCTTGTGAATTTTGCAGCTTGAACTCGTTCCTTGTGGGAGCTAGGTAGATGTCTAATTAATGAATAATTGCATTCATTTTTAATTAATGAATAATTGCAAATAATAAATAATTGTGTGTGCAAAAGAGAATGTACATATTTAGAAATGGCATTATGTCTCCTTTACAAATTGACCCTTGATGGTGAAGGACTTTAACTACAGGTGTATTATAAAGCTGTCATTTTATTTCACTACACTAAGACCCTCCTGCTAAATCTAAATCAGGGGTTCTCAGCCTTTTTCTTTCTGAGGCCCCCCCAACATGCTATAAAAACTCCACAGCCCAGCTGTGCCACAATAACTGTTTTTCTGCATATAAAAGCCAGGGGTGGTGTTAGCGGGTAGCAGCAGAAGCCCCCCGTGAAGCTACATTGCTCAGACTTTGGCTTCAGCCCCGGGTGGCAGGGTTAGGGCCCTGGGCTTCAGCCCCATGCAGTGGGACTTCAGCTTGCTGCCGAGGGCCCCAGTGAGTCTAATGCTGGTCCTACTTGGCGGACACCCTGAAACCTGTTCACAGCCCCCTAGGGAGCCCTGGACCCCTGGCTGAGAACTCCTGACCTAAATCACTGTAGCCCAGTGAAATCTCCATCTCTGCCAAGTTCTTCACTGTGCTAAAATTGTAGACCAGGATTGCCTCTTTTGTATTCCTTGTGAGTACAGTGAGACCTCAATCCCTGGCTTAAGCCTTTAGCTGCTACCACAGTACAAATAGCACCATATAGACCATGGTTTGGAGCTGGCATTGAAGGAAATAGCTGTGGAAGGCTTATGTTTCTGATACTGAAAACACTTCCTTTATGTTTTCAGTAATTGCTGTTGTACTCTCCTAGGTAAGGTCTGGACCACTTAATTCTATGCACCAGCTGTCTACGTTTTAGAGAGGGTGGATTTTTCCTCACAGACTGTAAAACAGGAGTAAGTGGGATGGGGATGTGTCTTTTCTAATCTCTAAGAGTGTATGCATCTGAGACTCAGCATGTGGTTCAAATAGCAGAGGAGGGTATCATTTAGCTCTCACTGCTGATGCTAAAAGTATACTTGTCAAGACATAAATGTTCACCGTGTGATTGGAAATTCAGTGACCTCAGCAACAAAACCTCTCCGGGCCACCTTCAAAACCAATGTAAAATGCTGTTTTCATGCAAGATCCTGCATGAAAAGCATCTCTGGGACTCTTTTAGTGGCCACTTGACAGGTAATAGAACTGCTTCCTGGCACTTTGGAACTCCTATTTTTCCATGGGTGTTAATGATACATGAGTGAGAGGAAACTGCCCTTACAGTTTCAGAGTAGCAGCCGTGTTAGTCTGTATTCGCAAAAAGAACAGGAGTACTTGTGGCACCTTCGAGACTAACCAATTTATTTGAGCATAAGCTTTCGTGAGCTACAGCTCACTTCATTGGATGCATTCAGTGCACCTGAAAAGTAACAGGCCTGACAAGCATGTCTTGTTTCTGATTAACTTAGAAGAGAGTTGCCTCACAGAGGTGAATCTCTAATGCAAGAGACTAAAAGATTTGGAAAGAAATGTACTGTACTTCTGAAAATAGCCTTATGCTAGGTTGCCTCTGCTTCTGGCCACAGCATAATTGACATACATTGCTAAAAAGGTTTCAGTGAAGGCCAGAAAGTGTCAGGTTCTCAAGGCCAGTAGCTGAGGAGGGTTATGGAAGGAAAGGATTAGAGGGTAGCAAAAGGACCTCAAAGTAGTAGGGCATAGAAAAAGGGTGATTAATATAGAGACCCCCAAACAGAGCACACTAGGGTACAAATTCTGTGAGTAAATAGAAAAGGAGTACTTGTGGCACCTTCGAGACTAACCAATTTATTTGAGCATGAGCTTTCGTGAGCTACAGCTCACTTCATCGGGTGCATACTGTGTGCATCCGATGAAGTGAGCTGTAGCTCACAAAAGCTTATGCTCAAATAAATTGGTTAGTCTCGAAGGTGCCACAAGTACTCCTTTTCTTTTTGCGAATACAGACTAACACGGCTGTTACTCTGAAACTTGTGAGTAAATAGTTCTGTGAGTGCTGAGGGAATTAAAATTATGCTTTCTGAATGCTTGATAGGGCAACTCAGACATTAAAGAAGGTCCTGGCAAGGAGCACAGCACTAAGGAACAGAGATTTTCCTTTTCTTTAACTGACTGATAGCGAGATATTATGTCACTCATAAATCTCATTTTTTGAGCCATCACAAGAATGAGAAAGGGGCTCCAATTTCTGCTGCATCTTTCACCGAAGCAAAATTTCCTCCCAACCATAATTATTTGTATTGGAGACTGTGCCTTTAAGGGCTGAGCTTCCCAGATAGAGTCTGGGTAAGGCACTGTGAAGTGCTTGCTATTATGTACAGCGAGTTAGAACCAAACACAGAATAAAGCAGAACTCTTGCAAGCACCTTGAGCGCCGAGTGATCACTGAACACCGCAACTTCTTTCTAGAGATAACCCTTTTCCCAGCTCACTTTTTTTCATCCTCTTCTTGATGATGAACAATTAGCCTTCCCTATCAACCAGAAAGGTGACCCCTACATTGTTTGCACCAATGGCTCTTACCTGGGGTGGGTAGTAATAGTGCAGATATTCCCTTTCACTGTCAACTGTCATCCATAGGACACTTATTGGTGGTCCAAGGAGAACTGGCATGGTCACATGGGGATGGGTCCTCCTTGTTTCCAGCTGCTAACTCTCATTGAAAGAAGCTAAAACATGCATTAAATACTTTCCTAATGTCATTTTCCTTGTAAGCAATTGCTGTAGTTGCTGTGGTTACGTTACGCCCTTGTGAATGGGAGGGGAGGTAGTCCATGGGTGAATTTGTCTATTAAAAATATATCCACACTATGAAAGTGTTAGGAAGGGGCCCAGGTACTAGTATAATGGGACTATTTTTCCTAGCAAGAGCTGAATGGATTTTCCCCAGATAGGCTGGGAACTATACTCCTGAATCAATTTCTATCAAATTTGACTGGGAAAATAGTCACTTTGAGAAGATTGCTTGAGATTAACTCCTGTTTATTAGGAAGCCCTCCCTGTGTCCTGGATAGTTTGCTTCTCAGATGAAAAAAGCAGAAAGCAATATCCAAATACCATGGTAGGCCTGCATGCAGTCAATACTAGAATGAATGCATGGGGAACAAATTCTCTACTCCCAAGGTTTTATGGAGTCTCTGTAATACCAGAGCTGGAAACTGTATATTGATTTCTGTTCTGCTCATCACGTGCAGTTGTTAACATTAAGCAAACTACACATATGACCTTTATATCTAAAATGTTTTCATGGTAATTTTACAAAAAGCATGAATTACAAACTCAGAATGAAAATTAATGGAATGGCTGCTTCTTTTCCCAGAAGGGCAGAGTTACTGGTGTACATACAAAAGTCTGATAAATCCAATAAGAAAGAGTTCCTGGCCTATTCTACATAAAACCTCTTGCATTATGATTTCTTTGAAACTTAATGCAATACAAATAATTTAAAAGAAACATAAAGAGAAACTAACAATCTGTTCTGAGCTTTCTTGACATGCTCCTACATTACCAAGAGTGCAGTGTACAAAATTACCCAGCAGATGGCTCTGTAGAGCAGGAGAGATTTGCTACCATATCACCTTGAAGTGTGATAACGTCCAGCTCAGACCAAGCAACCTAAGCAGTCTTAGGTTATCTATATACTTGGATGGCAGATCAACCATGAAGATGCACAGCTAGGTGCTCAAAAAAGTGATGGTGATGAGTCAGTAGGTACCACCTTTTCCTGCCTGGGTCAGTGCTGAACCAATGTCCCAGGATGGTGTTCAGGAGCACAATGCTGCTGTAGGTGCCATCTATCAGATTATAGGTACGATCAAGATCTTGACAACTTGTGGTCACTAGAGATCGAGGGTGAAATCCTGGCCCTACTGAAGTCAATAGCAAAGCTCCCATTTACAGTACTTGACTAGGGCGAGGATTTCACCCTTGATGTTTCCCCTGATGACCCTTCATGTGCTTGCCAGAGTCCAATGGATTTGTTATTATTTATGTCAGAGTTGCTTTCTGCCATCTTAAACCTCCTCTTCTATTTCAGTTGGGCACTTTCCTGTCACTGTCTCTTCTGTAGAGATATTTTCATTTCACCTATGCTTGGCAATATTTCAGGGGTAGATGAGTGTTCCATGTGTGCAGTTTGTGTTAAGCTTTTGAAGTGCTTTGGGATTGGAAGCTGTATTATAACCACTGTAATAAAGAGGTATCAGAGGATAATTTAGTAAGACCAGTTAGTCAATTCTCATTCATTACACTAGCAGCTCTGCATCTTGAACCTTTCCTCTTGCAAGACACACCTCAAGTGAGTCAAGCTACATTAAAGATGTCTGCCCATATGCAGCTGGCATCGCTGCTGGTCAAGAGGAGAACAACATCTCTATGGGTATGTCTACACTACGGAATAAGATCGAATTTATAGAAGTCGGTTTTTTAGAAATCGGTTTTATATATTCGAGTGTGTGTGTCCCCACAGAAAATGCTCTAAGTGCATTAAGTGCATTAACTCGGTGGAGTGCTTCCACAGTACCGAGGCTAGAGTTGACTGCCGGAGCATTGCACTGTGGATCGCTATCCCACAGTTCCCGCAGTCTCCACTGCCCATTGGAATTCTGGGTTGAGATCCCAATGCCTGATGGGGCTAAAACATTGTCGCGGGTGGTTCTGGGTACATATCGTCAGGCCCCCCTTCCCTCCCTCCCTCCGTGAAAGCAAGGGCAGACAATCGTTTCGTGCCTTTTTTCCTGAGTTACCTGTGCAGACGCCATACCACGGCAAGCATGGAGCCCGCTCAGGTAAGCATCACCCTATGTCTCCTGGGTGCTGGCAGACGCGGTACGGCATTGCTACACAGTAGCAGCAACCCCTTGCCTTGTGGCAGCAGATGGTACAATACGACTGGTAGCCGTTATCGTCATGTCCAAGGTGCTCCTGGCCACGTCGGCTGGGAGCGCCTGGGCAGACATGGGCGCAGGGACTAAATTTGGAGTGACTTGACCAGGTCATTCTCTTTAGTCGTGCAGTCAGTCCTATTGAACCGTCTTATGGTGAGCAGGCAGGCGATACGGATTGCTAGCAGTCGTACTGTACCATCTTCTGCCAGACAGGCAAGAGATGAGGATGGCATGCAGTCCTTCTGCACCGTCTGCTGCCAGCCAAAGATGTAAAAGATAGATGGAGTTGATCAAAACAAGAAATAGACCAGATTTGTTTTGTATTCATTTGCTTCCCCCCCTCCCCCATCTAGGGGACTCATTCCTCTAGGTCACACTGCAGTCACTCACAGAGAAGGTGCAGCGAGGTAAATCTAGCCATGTATCAATCAGAGGCCAGGCTAACCTCCTTGTTCCAATAAGAACAATAACTTACGTGCACCATTTCTTATTGGAACCCTCCGTGAAGTCCTGCCTGAAATACTCCTTGATGTAAAGCCACCCCCTTTGTTGATTTTAGCTTCCTGAAGCCAACCCTGTAAGCCGTGTCGTCAGTCGCCCCTCCCTCCGTCAGAGCAACGGCAGACAATCATTCCGCGCCTTTTTTTTGTGCGGACGCCATACCAAGGCAAGCATGGAGGCCGCTCAGCTCACTTTGGCAATTAGGAGCACATTAAACACCACATGCATTATCCAGCAGTATATGCAGCACCAGAACCTGGCAAAGCGATACCGGGCGAGGAGGCGACGTCAGCGCGGTCACGTGAGTGATCAGGACATGGACACAGATTTCTCTGAAAGCATGGGCCCTGCCAATGCATGCATCATGGTGCTAATGGGGCAGGTTCGTGCTGTGGAACGCCGATTCTGGGCTCGGGAAACAAGCACAGACTGGTGGGACCGCATAGTGTTGCAGGTCTGGGACGATTCCCAGTGGCTGCGAAACTTTCGCATGCGTAAGGGCACTTTCATGGAACTTTGTGACTTGCTTTCCCCTGCCCTGAGGCGCATGAATACCAAGATGAGAGCAGCCCTCATAGTTGAGAAGCGAGTGGCGATAACCCTGTGGAAGCTTGCAACGCCAGACAGCTACCGGTCAGTCGGGAATCAATTTGGAGTGGGCAAATCTACTGTTGGGGCTGCTGTGATGCAAGTAGCCCACGCAATCACAGATCTGCTGATATCAAGGGTAGTGACCCTGGGAAATGTGCAGGTCATAGTGGATGGCTTTGCTGCAATGGGATTCCCTAACTGTGGTGGGGCCATAGACGGAACCCATATCCCTATTTTGGCACCAGAGCACCAAGCCGCCGAGTACATAAACCGCAAGGGGTACTTTTCGAAAGTGCTGCAAGCTCTGGTGGATCACAAGGGACGTTTCACCAACATCAACGTGGGATGGCCGGGAAAGGTACATGACGCTCGCATCTTCAGGAACTCTGGTCTGTTTCAAAAGCTGCAGGAAGGGACTTTATTCCCAGACCAGAAAATAACTGTTGGGGATGTTGAAATGCCTATATGTATCCTTGGGGACCCAGCCTACCCCTTAATGCCATGGCTCATGAAGCCGTACACAGGCAGCCTGGACAGTAGTCAGGAGCTGTTCAACTACAGGCTGAGCAAGTGCAGAATGGTGGTAGAATGTGCATTTGGACGTTTAAAGGCGCGCTGGCGCAGTTTACTGACTCGCTTAGATCTCAGTGAAACCAATATTCCCACTGTTATTACAGCTTGCTGTGTGTTCCACACTATCTGTGAGAGTAAGGGGGAGACGTTTATGGCGGGGTGGGAGGTTGAGGCAAATCGCCTGGCTGCTGGTTATGCACAGCCAGACACTAGGGCGGTTAGAAGAGCACAGGAGGGCGCGGTACGCATCAGAGAAGCTTTGAAAACCAGTTTCATGACTGGCCAGGCTACGGTGTGAAAGTTCTGTTTGTTTCTCCTTGATGAAACCCCCCGCCCCTTGGTTCACTCTACTTCCCTGTAAGCTAACCACCCTCCCCTCCTCCCTTCAATCACCGCTTGCAGAGGCAATAAAGTCATTGTTGCTTCACATTCATGCACTCTTTATTCATTCATCACACAAATAGGGGGATAACTGCCAAGGTAGCCCAGGAGGGTTGGTGGAGGAGGGAAGGACGAGGCCACACAGCACTTTAAAAGTTTACAACTTTAAAATTTATTGAATGACAGCCTTCTTTTTTTTGGGCAATCCTCTGTGGTGGAGTGGCTGGTTGGCCGGAGGCCCCCCCATCGCGTTCTTGGGCGTCTGGGTGTGGAGGCTATGGAACTTGGGGAGGAGGGCGGTTGGTTACACAGGGGCTGTAGTGGCAGTCTGTGCTCCAGCTGCCTTTGCTGCAGCTCAACCATACACTGGAGCATACTGGTTTGGTCCTCCAGCAGCCTCAGCATTGAATCCTGCCTCCTCTCATCACGCTGCCGCCACATTTGAGCTTCAGCCCTCTCTTCAGCCCGCCACCTCTCCTCCCGGTCATTTTGTGCTTTCCTGCACTCTGACATTATTTGCCTCCACGCATTCGTCTGTGCTCTGTCAGTGTGGGAGGACAGCATGAGCTTGGAGAACATTTCAGCGCGAGTGCGTTTTTTTTTCTTTCTAAGCTTCACTAGCCTCTGGGAAGGAGAAGATCCTGTGATCACTGAAACACATGCAGCTGGTGGAGAAAAAAAAGGGACAGCGGTATTTAAAAAGACACATTTTATAAAACAGTGGCTACACTCTTTCAGGGTAAACCTTGCTGTTAACATTACATACATAGCACATGTGCTTTCGTTACAAGGTCGCATTTTGCCTCCCCCCACCGCGTGGCTACCCCCTCAACCTTCCCCCCTCCCTGTGGCTAACAGCGGGGAACATTTCTGTTCAGCCACAGGCAAACAGCCCAGCAGGAATGGGCTCCTCTGAGTGTCCCCTGAAGAAAAGCACTCTATTTCAACCAGGTGACCATGAATTATATCTAACTCTCCTGAGGATAACACAGAGAGATAAAGAACGGATGTTGTTTGAACGCCAGCAAACATACACTGCAATGCTTTGTTGTACAATGATTCCCGAGTACGTGTTACTGGCCTGGAGTGGTAAAGTGTCCTACCATGAAGGACGCAATAAGGCTGCCCTCCCCAGAAACCTTTTGCAAAGGCTTTGGGAGTATATCCAGGAGAACCGTGAATGCCAGGGCAAAGTAATCCTTTCACATGCTTGCTTTTAAACCATGTATAGTATTTTAAAAGGTACACTCACCGGAGGTCCCTTCTCCGCCTGCTGGGTCCAGGAGGCAGCCTTGGGTGGGTTCGGGGGGTACTGGCTCCAGGTCCATGGTGAGAAACAGTTCCTGGCTGTCTAGAAAACTGGTTTCTCCGCTTGCTTGCTGTGAGCTATCTACAGCCTCATCATCATCATCTTCCTCGTCCCCAAAACCTGCTTCCATATTGCCTCCATCTCCATTGAAGGAGTCAAACAACACGGCCGGGGTAGTGGTGGCTGAACCCCCTAAAATGGCATGCAGCTCATCATAGAAGCGGCATGTTTGGGGCTCTGACCCGGAGCGGCCGTTCGCCTCTCTGGTTTTCTGGTAGGCTTGCCTCAGCTCCTTCAGTTTCACGCGGCACTGCTTCGGGTCCCTGTTATGGCCTCTGTCCTTCATGCCCTGGGAGATTTTCAGAAAGGTTTTGGCATTTCGAAAACTGGAACGGAGTTCTGATAGCACGGATTCCTCTCCCCAAACAGCGATCAGATCCCGTACCTCCCGTTCGGTCCATGCTGGAGCTCTTTTGCGATTCTGGGACTCCATCATGGTCACCTCTGCTGATGAGCTCTTCATGGTCACCTGCAGCTTGCCACGCTGGCCAAACAGGAAATGAGATTCAAAAGTTCGCGGTTCTTTTCCTGTCTACCTGGCCAGTGCATCTGAGTTGAGAGTGCTGTCCAGAGCGGTCACAATGGAGCACTCTGGGATAGCTCCTGGAGGCCAATAACGTCAAATTGTGTTCACAGTACCCCAAATTCGAGCTGGCAAGGCCGATTTAAGCGCTAATCCACTTGTCGGGGTGGAGTAAGGAAATCGATTTTAAGAGCCCTTTAAGTCGAAATCAAGGGCTTCATCGTGTGGATGGGTGCAGGTTTACATCGATTTAATGCTGCTAAATTCGACCTAAAGTCCAAGTGTAGACCAGGGCTATGGCAGTTGCTGAATCTGGGACTTGGACAGCCTGCAAATACTTGCACAGGTGAAGGAGCCTTGCAGTGGCTTGCATCTGGATCATACAACCATTTGTCTATGTATTAGGCAGAATTTTCATTTCAGTCATAGTAATAAGGTAGTCAGGAACATGTTAGTCGAGACAGGATGATCTTTTTTTGGTAATGCGATTACATTAAGCTAACCAAAGAAGATGCTCTTATGAAAAGGTTTTCATTCAATAAAAAGAAAATGCACAAAAAAGCTTTCACGGATATGCCAACGATGACAATAGCTTTTAAATATTTCCAGGGAAATGTTTTGTGAGCAGAGAGGTATTTAAAAGATATTTTCTGACATTATGAAAGTCTGGGTGTGATGGGGTAGTCTGCCCCCTTAAGGGTAGTGGGGTGTAGTGGTCAGTCCACCCCATCAGTGTGGCTGCTGACTTGAGTAAAGTTACTCACATGAGTAATAGCTTGAACAGTTGGGCTTTCTGTGTGTGCACAGCTTTCTCTCCATATTTGGTAGATTCTAACGTGTCTGTGCACAGGTGTTAATGCCAGAAAGGGGCAGGTGCAGGTGTTTGCATGTGCATGTTGTCACGCACACAAATGGAGGCCCTTTCAAAAAAGGGGGCGTCGTCTTTGACACACACAAGAAAAGAGCGTGTCTGCCTGGAGCAAGGGAGAAGACAATTACTGTTTTTGTGACTGACAAATCCAATTTCAACTTTTGAAGGTTGCCTTTGTTTTTTTCCACTGCTGATCTTCTGCAAAAGAATAATAAACCCCCCAGATGTATTAGTGTTAGCTGGATGGAATTTTAATCCAGAAGGTCCAAAATATATGGCTGTGCAGCGGCAGGCTGCCTGTGGGCAGTGTTGGCAGAGGAGTACATGAAAGTAGCTTTCACTACGGGCATGTAAATGACCCCGTTTTGAACACGTTGGTTGGAACTGTGTGACTGTTAATGCAGAACGTTCAGTGTTCCAGCGCAACGAGAGACAGCCTCAGCTGGTGGAAAGTGCACAGGGAAAGCCTGGATTATTGGAAAATGGACAATAAACAACACAGCCTTTCAAGACTGATGTGCCAGCTGCCACCAAATCTGTAATTCAAAAACCTACTCTCTCCCCTTCCCTGCACACACCTCCCATATTCTTTGCTGTTGGTACCAATGCTTAGGTTAGGGTTTTAGAAGGGCACAATCTCAATGTTCATATGTTGATATGTAAAGTTATTTTAAATCCCACTAAAAAAGAAAACTGCGAATAGAAAAAAGAGCAGTAGACATTGCCAGTGTTGTTCATGCAAGGTGAGGCTACAGAGGCTGGCTTTACGTTGCACCACCATCCTTTGCAAATGTTTGGCCAAATGTTGACATCCTTACTCAGGCAATCTACAACAGAAGTAAATGGAAACTTTGTCTGAGTGAGGATTTTAGGATTTAGCTCTTGAAGAATTCTTCGAGAAGATGAGGGCCTGATTCTTATTTACATTAAAGCCCCATTATGCTGCTCTGACAGAGCAAAGGAGCTTTAAAAAAGGGCATAAATGTACTTTACTTACTTACTTCCAGAGCAGTTTAGTGTAAATGAAAGTCAGAATGAGAGACTGTATTTTTTAGGTTTAATCTTCCTCCACCCAGACCCTGTGACCTCTCTCCCTGATCCGCCCTGGTAATGTTCTTTGTTTCTTTTTTTAAAATTCCCACATAGCCAGCTGCCATTTCACCTGGCCTGCTCGCTGGTTACATGGCGCCGTGTTGTGCCATTTTTAAGCTGAACGTCGGCCAGCTTGCAAATCAGAGTCCTTGGGGTTTCCCTCCATGTTGTGACTGAACACCTTGTTGGTCACACTGAGGGACTGTTTTTAGAATCCTTCTAGAACATCGTGCCACAGACACACTACTGTGGTGTATGGGTACTTGGCACTGTTGTGGTTCTAAATACATTTCTCTGAATGAACTGAGCAAGGCCTTAAGTTATGTTCTTCAAACTGGCAGTTTTGATCTATCCCCCCCCCCCACACACACACAAATCCAAGAAAGATGTATAAAAATGGATAGCTGATACTAATGTCTCATTCTCCCCTTTTGCTATTTATATCATGTACCTTCAGCACCTTTGGGAATACAGGTTATAGGCATTATAATTTTCTAAGGATATGTTTGTCATATCTTGCCCTGGGCTTATTCCACTGATTCTTAGCTACCTTAAGGTACTATGGCACTGATTACCTGCTTACAGGATAATTGCTCTAGGCTTTAACGTTTTTTTGAAGTAATATGAAAAATGAATAAATGCTATCACGTGCCTGCTGAATACATTTTGACAACAAAAGGTGAAGCAGAGACTGCTTTCCTATTAAAAGTTTTGCTACCCAGAGAAAGATCAATTAGCTACATTAACAGCAACATTTTGAGGCTAAAACCTCCCTGCATAGCTATGAAAAACAGATAGTAGCGATAACACTGAGTCCATAAAAAGTATTTACAGAGGCTTTGGGAAGACCACAGCAGTAACAAATATAAATTTCCAATAGTTAACTCTTACTGAGTGAAAATAAACCAAGAAGTCTAGTTCTAACAATTAGGATGTTACACATGTGGAAATACATTAATATCAGAATATACAGACCTTGCTTTCTAACTGCATGCTTATATTTAACAAAGTCACCATGAAGGGTGATACAAATCCTTGAGAGCACAGGCCAGAGGCAACCTTTGTCCCAGTTTCTACACTGCAGAATCCCCCCATTTATTTATAACTGCATACATATATTTAAAACAAATGGCAGTACAGTCACTTGCTTGGAATTTGTAGTCTCTTTCTTTTGTTTTTTCCTGATTTTTTTTATCCCTAACGTTTTATGTGGAGTGTACTGAGTGTGCATTTTCCCTTTTTTTGGCTAAGAAGAGTCATGCCAAAATTTCAGTATTACTTCCAGACAAATATCTTCGCGATAGTTAAAACGGTCAAATACAAAGTCTCTTAAGTCAAAAAGAATTAGACTGTTATGATTATTTAGACTAAACCTAAATTCTTGAAAACCAGAAAAACCCAACATAAGGATAAAGGATCAAATGAAGAAAAAGGATTTGAATGGTTGTTTCCTGGTTCTACAAACAACTTTAATTCTGACACTATATCCCTTCCAATAATGACATATGCCTGTGACTTTTTTTTCTGGAAATGTTGGTAGACAAGTCAATAATCAACCACAAACACAGAAAGGGAAGCAGAATAATAAACCTGCTCCCCTCTGACCTCAGTTGCAGCTGACACTACATCTCAGAAACAAAAATCCTTTGAATGCCTCCCCCTGATCTATGTGGTAAAGGACAGGACTAGCACTCCTAGTGGCCTGCAGATGAAGATCCTAAAGACTCATTGGTTTTGGGGTCTGTAACTACCACCCTTCCCCTAAACCTCTTACTTGTAAAGCCCGGCATGTTGTAGTTTCTATGGAATTTCAGGTAGGAATGTAGGTATAAAATAAGTCTCTGAAGTATCTGAACCATATCAGGTATTCTGAATCCTATCAATTATTTGGTATATTACAGTCTTGATATAGAGGACACATTTTGGTGTCTGGCACATAATGGAATAGTGGTGCTGAGGCAGAGCTGTAAGAGTGGAGAGGAGCATTAGAGGAGATGAAAATATAGGTAGTTGAAGGGAAAGAGGGTTTGTGTTGTGAATCAGTGGTCTATGGCAAGTGTGGGAAGCAGCTTATACATTTGTATTTACAATATATTAGGTAAAGGCTTGTAGTACATACTGGAAATGCAAAGAGATATTGATGTTTGGTAATTAGGTGCAGAGGAGGAATTGCTGTTGAAGTAGAGGTTATGTGTTGCTATGAGCTCATAGTTAAGGTTGCACGTGGAATCTTTCTTAAGAGTTTAGAATTCAAATATGTATATTTTTTTCATAACTTAATTTAGAATGTCTTGGCTTTTACAAGCTATTTCTTATAACTGCAATGTTCCAGTAGAAGTTTTCTTCAGTAACTTATATACGCTTACATCTCTGTCTTAAAAGAATTGGCCGAGACTGGAACCTTTTCCCAAACTGACCTGAATATTGGTGGCTCAGAGAATAGAGTTCAGATCCAAACAACCTCTGGCTTTTGTTACTTAAAGTTGAAACCAAATCCAGATCCTTTAGCACATCCCAAATCATAACCAAGTTTTTTTTATATACAAATTGCCTTGATTTTGATAAAAATTGTCCAGGGAAAATATTGATATCCCTGCTATTAGGAAGTATCTAATTCTTCACCAAGTGTACAAATTTGATTACATCCTAGAGGATAACTGCATATCATTGTCTTCTACTTGTAGAACTGTACCAAATTTTCTACCACTGTGTACAGACTTCATAAAGTCTTTAGACTGTTTGGTTCAAGTCTGGACTGTAAGTTCATTTGGCCCCTAAGCACTTCCTAACATCCTTTTAAGGTGACCACTGGGGACTGTGTAAACCCGAGAGAGAGCATGGACTGTTGAGAGATTCAGAAGTCGCAAGCAAATGACTATAATATTAATGATGGGCACTAGTTTAGGACAGATGATTGAAATAAATGTGGAGGTAATAGACAAGTGCTCAGTGCTCCAAGATGTTGGAATATTTTCTGGAATTGAAAAACCTCATTTTTCAAATTCACATATTTCCCCAAACATGTCTGCTGAGCAATCTCAAATTTTCTGGATTAAATTCTCCTCTGCAAAACATTACATTTAATTTACATTGCAATTAACTAGCTACAAATTTAGGCTGATTTCTGCAAACACTAATGCAATTGAGTAATTCTTTTGCATGTGAGTAATCCCATTAAAGCAATAGGATTACTCCTGTTTGTAAAGTTATGCATGTGCATAAGTGTTTGTAGGTTTAGGGCCTTAACTTTGAAGTTAACTTGAGATAATTTTCGTAGGAAGGATAACACTTAATGAGTTTCACTTATCACACAGCTCAAGGAGAATACTATTGTAATCTACCACAGGAATAAAAAGACAGAAAAATTATAGTCAACCCAAGTAACTGCCCCCCTCAAAAACACTGCATCATGTCTCATCTACATGCATCACGTGCCGCTAACAAAGAACTGTTTGTCTGGTACTAATGGCATCTCCCCTAGTTCATGTCCAGCATGGGTCACTAGCTTCTCAACAATGGTTTATTGCTCCTGTGAGATGTTGAGCACCTCCTGGAATACCCAGTTCCCATTAGAACCAAAGTCCCACAGGGCTCAATCCTTACCCTATCATGCTGTGTACTAGTCCTTTACTGAAGAGCCACGTTCTGCCCTTTTGTTCTTCCTTGTTGCCCTGTTATCCCATTGTTGCATCATGTCTGAAATGAATTTGTAAACTTCTCAGCAAGAGAACATGTCTTCTATGTTTGGGTGCTGTTCAGTAAACAATGGAAACATGGAAAAATACATTTGATTTTGTATAAGTTTGGGACAAATTCTCTGCTGCCATACAACTTGTAGTGCTCCTTTAAGAGAGCCTTTCTATTGACTTGAATGGGAGTTGGTTTGGGCCCGTCCTCTTGTGCAAAGTGGGTATAAAATAGAACCATTCTGGTTCGGTGGCATTTTAGGCCCACTTTCCACTCACTTTGCATGGGTGTAAGTGACTGCATTAGGTGTAAGGCAGTGGAGAATCAGCCCTTCATTATATAGTTAAAAAGAACAAATTTCCTCACTTGTGGAAATACCAGCACCGATTATTAAAACAAACAACTTCAAAGTTATTTTCTTTATGTTTATTTTTCTTATTTTTCTTAGCTTTGAAAATGAGAACAGGCTAGTTGATATTACTTTTGCTTATAATCAGTTTCTAGAGAATTTCACTTTTTAGATTCTCTATGAGAAAATGTTTCAATATTGGGTTTGCAAATACGTAAGAGGTTTGTTTTTGTTTAAAGTGAACAAAAGTCATCTGAAGCTGGGTGGGGTGGGGCTGGGAAATCCTAGAAATATTTTTACTGGTTTCAGGTATTGGTTTACCTGACAGCATCCTTTTAATATCAATTA
This sequence comes from Caretta caretta, assembly GCF_965140235.1. Taxonomy (NCBI): domain Eukaryota; kingdom Metazoa; phylum Chordata; order Testudines; family Cheloniidae; genus Caretta; species Caretta caretta. The sequence continues at coordinate 84,043,372 of NC_134210.1, read as the reverse complement.
TTACGTTTCTCTTTTATAAGAAGCAGATCAATGTTTTCATGAGAAATCTGGCACAGAGTTGGCCACCCAGGGACCACAAGGCCTAATTCAGAGACCACCCAACTGCTAGGACATTTCTCCACTCTCCATCCAAAGGTCAATACATTTGATGGCACAAACTCAAAAGTATGTGCTAAGGATTTGAATCCTTCAAGGGATGGGGGCAAGGTGGGTACTCTGAACAGGAAATCTGGTAAAAATAATTAGCACAGTGTTATGTGATGGAGGTTCTGTGTACAACACAGTTTTATACTGTAGACCTACGCGCACCCACAGCTGCGGCAAGTACGGCACAAAGGGGGTGAACACTGGAGAGCAGTCAGTCTGATATACTTCACACGTGTTGTGGAAAGCCAGCAAAACAAGTGGTTCTTTGTAGAATAGGCTGTTTTGTTACTGCTGCTGCTCCTGCTGCTTTGCTAGCACACACTGTAAAGCAGAGAATGAAAGGAACTCTCCAGTCAGTGACTGCTTCCTGCCGAGAATGTATTGGTGGTTGTTTTTAGGGCTAAACACACTTGATGCTTTCCAAAGATTTTACAGTGGTGACAGCTCTATGTATAGAAGTTACCACACAATAACCCAAAAGAGTAATGTGACTTGCTGATCTACAGTCTGCTTTTCCATTGATGTTAATGAGGGTGCAGACGCTCAACGTTACAAGACTGGGTTCCTAACTGGCACTTGAGATACAAAACAGTAGCCATAGTGGTTTAGCACCAAGCAAGCTCCTGACCACAAGCTTATCATGGCTGCTAACTGTCAGTTGAGCACCATGTCCCATACACCTCCACAAACAGTTCACGTACACATCTAATTTACTCACAGAGCTGTTAAATTGGAAATACTTAACAACAGACTTTTCTTCCCTTCCACTCACTAAATGGGTCTTGTGTGTTCTTGAGAAGAGTCTTCAGCATATACCTGGTACAGAAGCTGGTGGAAAATTTTCCAGTTTTGAAATTTTTCAGCCAAAGGGGTTGAATTTTTCATTAATGTTTTTGTGTTTAAAAAAAAAAAATCCTACATTTTGAGCAGCTGTACCTGGCACTTACTGTACAAATGATTGGTTACTACCTAAGCATGACTGGACTGGAAGTCTTATGCCACTTAGATGAAACATGGGTGTTGTAAACACCTCACTACCATCCTCTGGAAGCTGGGATTTATGAGATCTCCCGAAGAGCCCTGTTGAAAGGATGCACTGAACCAATGCTTTCTCTCCATTTTGCATTGCTACAATCTTGGAGCCTTCCTTCCACTAGAGACTGCATTGTCTGCCACCAGCACAAACCCTGGAATGAATCTGGACCTGTGTACTCAATTAAAAAGTACTATTATAACTGTACAACAAAAGTATTTTATCTGTCCAACCATCTGTCAGAGTGCCAATTACTTTATAGTGCTAAATAGATACATATTTCTAGCATTTCTAATAGCTGTAAAATATCTAATCCATGTAGTAATTTATCAATAGAGCTTTCAGCCTGTAGGCTTCATTTCCTGTTTGTTACCAAATATGGTTAATTTGGTTTGCCATTTAAAACTTATTGGAATACATACAAATGTTTGTGGTTTCATAGGCTTTTACTACTCCTGTAATTCAAAACCAACTTTGATTTAAAAACGGTTTTTGGTTTTTTTTTTTTTTGCATTCCATTAGTCCAGGATGAGAACTTTAGTGCCTTTGAGTACATTTTATTTAAAAAAAAGTTACAGGGCTTTATTTTAGACTGCTCTAACCTATAACCGGGACTGAACTGATCCCTGCTGACCCCAGAATCAGCAATACGCCTCACCCCCAGGTACTGCATTGAGCTTAGTGTGTCTAGCCCTAAGAATCAGGGTCTTTGTGGCTTCAAGCCAGACTGTTAATGTAGTGTTGCTTTGAGTATTGATTTAGAATGAGAGAGAGAGACCAAAAATGAAGCCGAGAACAAACCTCTGCAGTCTGATACAAATTAAGACCATGGGCTGCAGGGCTGCCTTCACCTGACTGAATATCAATATTGAGTGCCAGCAGTTAAGTCACTTAGTTTACTGAGCCCAATTTTTTTTGCCAGCTTCAGCTTCCTTTCAGGCATAAAATTAAGCTTAAAATAATGTACAGTAACAATGGCCTAGCTTCGGTGCCTCATTAACAATAGGAGGTTATTACTTTATAAATCTCTTTTCTAATGTTTTTAATCACTTGAGCCTTATTTCCATATTCTCATTTCCCTCTTTCTCTCCATCTGCTTCATCTCTCCATCATCTTCATTTATTTTCACAGATTCTTACCAGTGCTGCTATAATTAAGGGTCTATTAGGTGCTCTGATTCAGTGTCTGTTAATGTTCCCACCATCAAATACTGTTTTGGAGACATTCACACTTATTTGCCTAAGGATTAAACTTGTCCTCTTTGAGCCATATTATTGCAAGGAGAGGTTTTCTGTCTTCAAAGTGAAATGCTACAGGTGATTACTGAGTGTTAACTATACCTCACACACTACTAATATAAAGGTAATCGCCTGCATTTACAGCATAACTGGAGTGATATCTGATATTATCAATTTGATCAGACAAATAAAACTTGAGTTTGCAGAACATGTGTGTCAGATGAGCAGAGGAAAATTGCTGAAGCAAGTTTTGTAAGGACAAGTATCAGGGACATGGGGTGCCTGTGGCAAGCGTGGTTTGATGTGGTTGATGGGTTGGGATGCGGTATGGGGCTCTTCTCAAGTCTGTGTGAAGGTCATAAAATGTGGAGGAGGATTGCTGGCCAATGACTACCATGTATTGTGTTTACTGTTCATAGTGATGTGACTTTATAGGACTCTGCACTATGAGAATAATAACTATTATAGAGTAATTTGAGCTGGGGAACTGGACTTAGGTCTCTGACCTCGCAGGTGGGTGCCTGAGGCACCAGGCTATAGAATCATTCTCTCTCACTTTCTGGCCCAATGACTATTCAATATTTATCCAGAATGCAACAGCTTCAACCAAAGAGATTGAGGGATATACACATCAGACTATTCCATACTTCACTGGTTAGAGCACCCTCCTAAGTGGAGGGAGGACCCTGTTCAAATCCTTCTCCCCATCAGGCAAAGGGGGGCATTGAAGCTGGTTCTCCCATATCCTGGATGAGTGTGCTGCCTGCTTCACTTAAAACTACAAGGGAAGCACCACCACCTTCTTCTCCGAGGTTCCTTGCAAAAAAGTGCTTAAGTGCCCAAGTCATCTGAAGAGGGGTTCCTGTCTGCAGATTGCAAGTAGATATAGGTGCTTCCCTGCAGCCTGGACTTAACTTTAGGAGAGGGGCAGGTTTTAAGATACACCCCTCTAGTTGGCATCTCCCATTGCCTACCTTAGGCAGCTCCCTGCCTACTGTGTATGCTATTCCCAAGTACCTATCTCTCCCCGTGCATCTGTACACAAAGCTTAGGCACCTAACCAAGGGTTTGTAGATTCCAATTTTTTTTTCTTTTATACAGGTACCTAAACGTTAGGTTTGCAATACCTAAGTCCCTTTATGGATTTGGATCTGTGTATACCACAAGATACAGTCCCTGCTCCAAAGAGTCTACAGTCTAAATAGATAAGACAGACAAAAGATGTAAGAAAAGTATCATTTCCATTTTAAAGATGAGAAACTAACTGTTTTGTCACACAGAGTCTGGCAGACTTGTAACTTGAACATTGATCTCCTGAGACTAAATCTAGCACATTAACCACAAGACCAACCTTCTTGGTGAAGTTATACGTGTAAATGTGACCATTCATTTTAGCATACCTCACTCCTCTATGTGATTAATTGGACGTGCAGAAGTTAGGTATCTGAGTGTGCACATGGCCAGCTGAGTGTCCAGTGGTCCATGCGCATGCACGGGTGTGTACATGGATAGTATTTTTGCATGTAATTTAGGAATTAACAAATGTATAACTGTGGTTGTTCGTGCTTAATTTGAACACTTGTGCCTAAAAGTCTCCACCAGGAACTTTTTTGTCTTTCCCCTAGACAGAGAAAACAGAGTCACTCTACACTTAGAGGTTCAGTGTTGACGTCTTGCTCCAGATCTATGGTCTTGGTTTGGGCCTGTCTTCACATTTGACACTTTTAGGTTATATGACTTAGAGAAATATTAGGGTTTTATTGTTTCAGCTTCCAGAGACAATTTTAATACTGCTAAAACTCAGCTGTTTTTTAAATTGAAAATGTACAGGTGATTAATTGCTTTTGCTATTTTGCCAGAAATAATACAAAGAGTACATTCTTTCATTTAGGATTCTGACTGCTGTGCAGGTGCATGAAAAAATAATTCATATAAAAAATGTCCCAAGGGCTTTTAGTATGCAAAGTTAATGTGTCTAAGTAGCAGTCATATTGACATACTGGGCCTGCAGTAGGTCCTTGTTGCTTGCAGTGTTGTTGTAGCCATGTTGGTCCCAGGATATTAGAGAGACAGAGTGGGTGAGGTAATATCTTTTATTGGTCCAGCTTCTATTGGTAAGACAGACAAGCTTTTGAGCTTTTCTTCAGGTCTTCTGTATAAGCTTCAAAGCCTGTCTCTCTCACCAGCAGAAGTTGGTCCAATAAAACATATTACCTCACATACCTTGAATTGTTTCTCTATGGTTCATAGAGTTATTTGTGCGTTAAGAGGCCCCCTTCTTTACCAACCCAGGTTAAGGGACTCTTGTCAATACATTGCCGATTAACCCTGGCAATAATGAATAACTGAAAACCCTCTACAGTACATTTAAAAAAAAAATGAACTGCCTGTCTTGACTAGAGATGATCTTGAATTTTATGGAAATCAAATTAATATGCATGTCAGGCTGCAAATTCCATGAGGCAGACCCATCTCTAGCCCTGCCATGTTTGTTTATTTAAATGGATGTTCAGGTCCTGAACAATCTGTGTCAAAGATCAGGTGGTTTGACACAATAGACCACAGCTGATTATTTGGAGTTATTTATGGTTTTATCACTTCATAACTGGGGATATGTAAGATGGTTCTGGAAAAATAAATCTTTACCTACCCGCTAAGTTGAACTTGAACCTCTTTCTAGTTTGAATTGTTCAGACGAACCACTCCCTCCTTCAAACAGGCCCCCAACTCCCTCTGTGATGGTCTCCTTTTTGCGGGGGGGGAGGCAGGATGGTATATATGGCCTGAAGCATTTCTGCAAGGCCCTGCTGCTGCTCCTTTCAAATGTGAGGTTTCAGAGTAACAGCCTTGTTAGTCTGTATTTGCAAAAAGAAAAGGAGTACTTGTGGCACCTTAGAGACTAACCAATTTATTTGAGCATAAGCTTTCGTGAGCTACAGCTCACTTCATCGGATGCATACTGTGGAAACTGCCACAGTATGCATCCGATGAAGTGAGCTGTAGCTCACGAAAGCTCATGCTCAAATAAATTGGTTAGTCTCTAAGGTGCCACAAGTACTCCTTTTCTCCTTTCAAATGTGGTTTCACTCTGGATCTCTCCATTTGTTGTACCTCAGAGCACACGACACCTCTCGAGGAAGTCTTAGGGGGAGCGCAAAACTCTCCTTTCCTCTGACATTTCAACTCTCCCAGCTGGAAGGGTAATACCTAGAATGGTGCTAAATTTAAAACAAAATTGCTGGTGCCAGCTGCTTCCTCGAAAATATGCTGCTGTCCCATCAGAAGATCCTGCTGCCATCCTGAAGGGGAACAAGACTTTAAAAAGTCAGGATTTGTTAGCAGAAGAAGCACCTAAGATTGGCAGAGAGAAGAGGTCACCCAAAGTTTGAAGATTCAGTTGAGACTTGATGTATATCTGAGTTACTGGGCTCTTACCCCAGGCTTAAACGTGAATTGTCATATGAGTTGGAAAAAACAAACAACCCCCAAAGCAGCTATAGGTAGAGGACTATCCCTGTAAATGAGAATTAGGGTTCAGTGCAGCTGGCTCTAATCAACCACCAATCCTCTCAGAGGCTGCTGGGAGTGGGATGTGTTTTGGGGGGCTTATATAATTCAGACCCAGATCATCCACTGTGGTAGGGGAATAAGTAATGTCAAAGAAAGATGGGTGGGCTGCTGGAGGAATGTCATGAGAAACAGTCCTAATGAGGCTTGTGTTAAAGGCAGCACTGGATCAGTGTCTGAGAAAAGCAACCCTGAAAAATAAGGTACTGAATTTGGGAGAGTTTGGGCACAGGCAAGGGCCTGTGCCCTTACAAAGGCTGTGGGTATGCAGTATGGAGAACTTAAGGAAAAATGAAACTAAAAGTAAGTGGATATAAATGATTAAAATATACCCCTTTTTAAGAACTGCTACATTCTCTGGCTTCCTTCCCTCATTTCTGAGGTGGTCAGGCCACCCTGACCTACGAGGCAATACCCTGATGGCAACTTCACCAGTCTCTAGCTATAATCTACAGACCTGGAAATTGGCAAGTGTAAGCCTTTAGCCAAATTCAGTGCTAGTGTAAGCAATGCCACTGAAACCAGTGTGGCAGACTGACTTGCCAATGAAAGCCATGTTCCAGCCCACGGTGACAGTAAAATGGCTTGGATATGTGGGGTGGCAACACAAGCTGTCCAAAACCCTGGCTCAGCAGTTGGGGAGCCTGTGGGTACAGCCCCCAGTCTCCCACGGATGCCTGGATGGATTTTAAAGCTGTCTTTTCATGAGACAGGTCCCTTTGTGGTACAGTTGCTCCTAGGGTGTGGAGGGGAATGATTTGCATCCCATTGTTCCTGTGAAGTTGAATTTGGTACAACAGAGTTGTACTCACTTATGCTTGGGATGGCTTAACCCTCTGTCATATGACTAATAGTCAGTGGGAAAACCATGTGGAAACATAGCAGGGTAAGGAAAGTCAATAGCCCTAAAATAAAAGGCAGGGAGGGTTGGTTAGTACAACTATTAGGCAATAGAGCAAGTCCAATGTAAATCTCTGGGCCAAATTCATTAGTGCTATAAATAGTAATGTAATCTTGACACTGTGTGTAAGTTGACAAGGACAACAATGGTAAAGTAATGTAAATTGAAAATCAATTTTTCATTAGTGGGTATGAAAAACAACTTATAGGCTAATGTGGCACAAGGGTGTCCTCATGTTAGCAGATTTTTGTTCTACAGTTCCCAGTCTGCTTCTACATGCTTGATATGTAAATTACATACAACCAAATCATGTGAGTTACACTACTGTACCACATATATCCACTTGTTTTCTACTAGTGTATGCTGGATGCATGGAACTTACATCACTGTCACTAAGTGCAACCATTAGAGAGAATTCATTATGGGGATGGTTTGGTATAAAGGTTTTATGGGCAGTAATTTGAGGTGGTTAATGTGGCCATATCAGACTAGTGCAGATGAAACCTTTACTAAACCACATTATTGTGCGCTCTGTGTAGAGTATATGTTAGAGAAGTTGTTATAAATAGTTAGTTATAAAAATACTTGACTTCTCTCTCTCTCTCTCTGCCTGTTAACATTTTCCCAACTGTAAAGGACTTAGAGGAGCTATTAAAAACACCTTAAATATCCCTGAATAGTTGTTCTAGCCATGGAATAGCTCATAGAATTGAGTTTTGGAAAGGGGAGGTTCCCATTTCTAGCCCTGCAAGCAAACAATAATACACTGTGGTACTTCTGTGACGTTCTGTACCTCGGGGGAACACCCAGCACTCCCATGTTCATTCTTATAATATGATGGTGTGGTATTTAATGCAAAGTTTGTTGTGTTGGTTGTCTTTGGCAGGGTCATGATGGATGGAGATTGTTGTTATAGTGATGTTATAGTAATCATTGTTATAGGAAGGTTATAGGTTGTAATTTCATTTACATGAAAATGAGGCTGAAAATGTTTCCTCCTGGCTTAAAGCAAGCCCAGGCAAAAAACTCTCCAGAAGCAGAGGAGCAGTTCACACTTCATCAGGGCATGTATGGGACAAACCCAGCCCAGCCTCACAGGAACAAAGGACACTGGCCTACGCAACAACAAAGGATCTGTTGGACTCTCGAGTGAGTCACCCCACTTCCTTTGGGCAGTTTGGGACTGGGATGAGATAATGCTCACCTGACTCTGAAGGTGGGGGGCGCGCAAAGCCAAGAGGGAAGAAAGGACATGATAAAAGGGAGAGACATTTGCCATGCTTTCTCTCTCTTCCACCTACATCTACAGACACCACATCAAGCGACTGAAGCACTGATCAAAGGGGAGAGCCTGGCTGAAGGGCAACCAGCCAGCCTGTGGTGAGAAGCATCTAAGTTTGTAAGGGCATTGAAAGTGTTAAGATCAGCTTAGAGTTCTTGAATATGCACTTTCCTTGCTATGCAAGCTTACTATTAATAAGCAAGCAGCTGTACTGCAAGCAGTGTACTAAAATGACAGTATGAATGCTGTGTAAATACACCTTTTTCTTTCTCCCCTTTTCAAACAAGTTTGCCAGGAGTATTTCTGGAAAGATGACAGCTCAGAAATCCAAACAGTTATAGAATTCTCCTCATCTAAGATCTAACATCCAGTCAATGGAGACTTCGAATTAAAAAGGAGCCTGCACTCCCTCCCCCTCAAATAGCTGCTGGATGTTGCATCAGGAGAAGAGAGGGCAGGCACAGACTGGGACCTCCAGAGCTCTGGGGATTCTCTAAGCAATGCAATGTATCACTTACCCTCTGGAATCTGATTAGAACCCATAATAGCAAGACAAAGTAATAATTAAGGCTCAAATATTTTTAATAACTCTTGCTTCATATTTGTGGATTACAAGTGTCTGCAAACAGTAAATGGTGAGGGAGGAGAAAACAAATTAGAACAATGCTTACAATTCTTACAGTTCACTTATATGCTTCCTTTGCTCATGATGAGCATGTCTCTTCATTCGTGGCTTATACCACCTTGCACCCCTTGACAATGGCTCCTCTTTGATAGCTTTTTGGGTATGGCTTCTCACCCGCTTAACTTTAAACTAGTCAAATCCAAGGGGCCAATCCTCAGGTGCACTGAGTTTACACTCAATGCAGCTAAGCAGGGGGAGGGAGGCATAAGGGAACTTGGGCCAGTTGGACTGAAATGGGCCCCAGTGTAACTTAAAGCAGCCTAAGGTAAGATCTAAGATGTGTCATACAGAACAGAGTCAGCCAATGATTAGTGTAGCAATATACTACACACTTCCCTCGGCAAACCCTCTCTACAGCCACTTCTGTGCACTGCAAAGGGGGGAAGCAGGTGACATAAATCTCAATTCCCCTCTTCTATTTCTTTTAGTGCATTTTTGGTGTTTTTCCTTGCTGAGAAGTACAGAGCAACCAGAGCCTGGGTTAAAATCTGTCCCTAAATGCAGAAGTGTACATTAAGAATGCATGCTAGATGCAGAACTCTTCTGTCCCTACCCAACACCACTTCACCAGGTCATATTTCATCATCATCATAGTGTAGTTAAACACTAGTATCCTGTTATTTTAGGAACATAATAGCCTTGTTTGTCTGTGCTCTCCTGCCTACTGAACCACTCACCCCATCACACTCATGTCAGAATCCCCCTGCTGAACAATCACACTATTCAGTGAGTTCACATGGCACCTTCAGATGAAAATATGGAAAAGGGTGTATGAGCACCAATTTTTATAGGTCCTGCTGACTTTAGAAAAACTGGAATCCTGTTAATTGGGAAATCTGAGTTGATAGCCTACTGTCCTGGTCAAGTAGCTTTCCTGATTAGAAGGAATTTTTGAAAATAATAGTCTGTGTGCACAGTTGTACATATAAATGCTGTAATTAAGATACAGTTGAAGTAATGGACACAAATAGAGGCATGCAATTACAAGCAATACTTTGTTCTCAGACCTCAGGTTGCAATCTAAAAAATTCAACTTAAATGACAATGTTGTAAATGGATAAGAATGCAAATGACATTCACTTCACTTAATCTTTTGGCAACTTCTGTATTAATAGACAAACAGTTTTGCAGTTATTTAACAGCTGGTTAAACACCACAGTCCCTTGGTAATGACTGATTGCCTCCCATTACATGGATGTTATACTAATATTGTCCTGATTAAGTAGCAGTCACTACAATTTCCCCTTCCTCAGGGTAAATCACTTCTTGGGGAAGTGTCATAAATGTTTCCCAATTAAGTGTGTTGCGATTAACTGGATTTTATTATATTTACAGCAGAAGGTGCTAGTACTATGTAGAACTAACCATGGTGTGAATATTTGACAGTAGGACAGGAGATATTGCCTATCTATGCAAGTAATGGCTTCAAGATTCTTTGCTACCTATCATAAAGGGCTGCGTTGTTTCACAACCGAGATGGCTGAACTTCAATGGTGGGTAAAATTAGCCCTCTTAGTTCATATCTCAACTAATAAAGTGCTTTGGGATGAACCTTTCTAAAACCATAAAATCACTTTTATTCAGTGCATTGCTACTCCATAGCAATCTAGTACTTGGAACTAAGGTGCTGTTGATTTGAGTCTTTATAATAAGCACTATATTGGGGTTTAAAACTTTTTAAGGCTAGGGCAATCAATCTGTATAGTTAGGATTAGAACAGATTTCTGTTTAAATGCTATGGCAGCTCATTCCCTGACAACATTACAGGCTTTACTCCTACTTGAATAGAAACCAGTTTTTGTATTTGGTTGCATTTTCTTATGTGCATAAAATATTACCCCATTTACAACGTACACAATATCACTGAGTATTAGCTTTTACACATCCTAACTTAAAGTAGATCAAGTTTCTGTACCACACTGATATCTATCAGGGCAAAAATGTCTGAGTATCCAACTGGGCTGGGTAAGTTTGTTCCAGTTTGAATAGCTACTTTTGGGGGCAGAAATAGACATGTGCAATGTAACAGTACTTGCTGGAGAGAATGAATACTGTCCCAAGTCATGTGACAGGTATACAGACCTTTACCACCTTGATATAGGTCATGTGATTGGGAACAGGAAATAAAGCCCAGTTTCCTTCCAATGCTAATTCTTACTGCAGCAGAATTGCCAACTCACAATTTTATTATCAGTCTCATTTTTCTTGTGATTGCCCGGCCTCTGTCTTCAAACGTAATGTTTTTCCCTTATCCAAAATAGCCAATATTTTGTTACTGTCACTAAGACTGAAGCCTTCTCTTCTCTACTCTTCACTCACCCTCACCTTCATTTTAAAGGAGAAGAGGCTGATGGAATCGGATTGGTGTCACTTAGTGTTCATCAACTAGTGGGTCTCAAACCCTGCGGAGGGGTAGGGATGACTACAATCTAAATTAAAGAAAAATATCTCTCAACTCCCTCCACACCATTACCCTTCAAAATCAAGTATTTTCTGTCAACCTATCAAAACGTACCAAAACAAAAACAAGCTACACCGGCTATTGTTACTGTTAGAAATGATACACTGATAAGTGTCAGGTTTCAGAGTAACAGCCGTGTTAGTCTGTATTCACAAAAAGAAAAGGAGTACTTGTGGCACCTTAGAGACTAACCAATTTATTTGAGCATAAGCATTCGTGAGCTACAGCTCACTTCATCGGATGCATACCGTGGAAAGTGTAGAAGATCTTTTTATACACACAAAGCATGAAAAAATACCTCCCCCCACCCCACTCTCCTGCTGGTAGTAGCTTATCTAAAGTGATCACTCTCCTTACAATGTGTATGATAAGGAGGTAGGGAGGTCTCTGTGGATTATAAGGTGCCACAAGTACTCCTTTTCTTTTTGCGAATACAGACTAACACAGCTGTTACTCTGAAACCTGTCATTATGCAAGGCCCTGAATTTAGCCGTATGGAGTGGAAATCTATCAACTGCATGAAAAAACTTGTACAGATACAGACAGACATCATCTTCCTTTCCAAATGCAAACAGATGGACATCGTACCAAAAGGACTGAAGGTTAAAAATCCATTACAATCTACATACCACACAGACTACTCTGACAGCTTGTGCCACAAGCTCTCAAAGAAACTGCAAAACCACCTGATCAACATCCTCTACAGCAAACAGGGAAAGATAAAGAATGAGCTCTCAAAAATGGATACTCTCATAAAAAACCAACCTTCCACACAAACTTCCTCATGGCTGGACTTTACTAAAACTAGACAAGCCATTTACAACACACACTTTGCTTTTCTACAAAAGAAAAAGGACACTAAACTTTCTAAACTACTACATGCCACAAGGGGCCACAGCAATGGTTCCCTCAACCCACCCAGCAATATTGTTAACCTATCCAACTATACTCTCAGCCCAGCAGAAGCAGCTGTCCTATCTCGGGGCCTCTCCTTCTGCCCCTCCACCCCCACGAACATGATACAGTTCTGTGGTGACCTAGAATCCTATTTTCGACGTCTCCGACTCAAGGAATATTTCCAACATACCTCTGAACAACATACTAATCCACAGAGACCTCCCTACCAACACTACAAAAAGAAGGATTCTAGGTGGACTCCTCCTGAAGGTCGAAACAGCAGACTGGACTTCTACATAGAGTGCTTCCGCCGACGTGCATGGGCTGAAATTGTGGAAAAGCAGCATCACTTGCCCCATAACCTCAGCCGTGCGGAACACAATGCCATCCATAGCCTCAGAAACAACTCTGACATCATAATCAAAAAGGCTGACAAAGGAGGTGCTGTCGTCATCATGAATAGGTCGGAATATGAACAAGAGGCTGCTCGGCAGCTCTCCAACACCACTTTCTACAAGCCATTACCCTCTGATCCCACTGAGAGTTACCAAAAGAAACTACAGCATTTGCTCAAGAAACTCCCTGAAAAAGCACAAGATCAAATCCGCACAGACACACCCCTGGAACCCCGACCTGGGATATTCTATCTACTACCCAAGATCCATAAACCTGGAAATCCTGGGCACCCCATCATCTCAGGCATTGGCACCCTGACAGCAGGATTGTCTGGCTATGTAGACTCCCTCCTCAGGGCCTACGCTACCAGCACTCCCAGCTACCTTCGAGACACCACTGACTTCCTGAGGAAACTACAATCCATTGGTGATCTTCCTGATAACACCATCCTGGCCACTATGGATGTAGAAGCCCTCTACACCAACATTCCACACAAAGATGTACTACAAGCCGTCAAGAACACTATCCCTGATAATGTCATGGCTAACCTGGTGGCTGAACTTTGTGACTTTGTCCTTACCCATAACTATTTTACATTTGGGGACAATGTATACCTTCAGATCAGCGGCACTGCTATGGGTACCCGCATGGCCCCACAGTATGCCAACATTTTTATGGCTGACTTAGAACAACGCTTCCTCAGCTCTCGTCCCCTAACGCCCCTACTCTACTTGCGCTATATTGATGACATCTTCATCATCTGGACCCATGGAAAAGAAGCCCTTGAGGAATTCCGCCATGATTTCAACAATTTCCATCCCACCATCAACCTCAGCCTGGTCCAGTCCACACAAGAGATCCACTTCCTGGACACTACAGTGCTAATAAACGATGGTCACATAAACACCACCCTATACCGGAAACCTACTGACCGCTATTCCTACCTACATGCCTCCAGCTTTCACACTGACCACACCACACGATCCATCGTCTACAGCCAAGCTCTGCAATACAACCGCATTTGCTCCAACCCCTCAGACAGAGACAAACACCTACAAGATCTCTATCAAGAATTCTTACAACTACAATACCCACCTGCGGAAGTGAAGAAACAGATTGATAGAGCCAGAAGAGTTCCCAGAAGTCACCTACTACAGGACAGGCCTAACAAAGAAAATAACAGAACGCCACTAGCCGTCACCTTCAGCCCCCAACTAAAACCCCTCCAATGCATTATTAAGGATCTACAACCTATCCTGAAGGATGACCCAACACTCTCACAAATCTTGGGAGACAGGCCAGTCCTTGCCTACAGGCAGCCCCCCAACCTGAAGCAAATACTCACCAGCAACCACCTACCACACAACAGAACCACTAACCCAGGAACCTCTCCTTGCAACAAAGCCCGTTGCCAACTGTGTCCACATATCTATTCAGGGGACACCATCACAGGGCCTAATAACATCAGCCACACTATCAGAGGCTCATTCACCTGCACATCCACCATCATGTGCCAGCAATGCCCCTCTGCCATGTACATTGGTCAAACTGGACAGTCTCTACGTAAAAAAATAAATGGACACAAATCAGATGTCAAGAATTGTAACATTCATTAACCAGTCGGAGAACACTTCAATGTCTCTGGTCACGCGATTACAGACATGAAAGTTGCGCTATTACAACAAAAAAAACTTCAAATCCAGACTCCAGCGAGAAACTGTTGAATTGGAATTCATTTGAAAATTGGATACAGTTAACTTAGGCTTGAATAGAGACTGGGAGTGGCTCAGTCATTATGCAAGGTAACCTATTTCCCCTTGTTTTTTCCTACCTCCCCCTCCCCCCCCCCCCCAGATGTTCTTGTTAAACCCTGGATTTGTGCTGGAAATGGCCCACCTTGATTATCATACACATTGTAAGGAGAGTGATCACTTTAGATAAGCTACTACCAGCAGGAGAGTGGGGTAGGGGGAGGTATTTTTTCACGCTTTGTGTGTATAAAAAGATCTTCTACACTTTCCACAGTATGCATCCGATGAAGTGAGCTGTAGCTCACGAAAGCTTATGCTCAAATAAATTGGTTAGTCTCTAAGGTGCCACAAGTACTCCTTTTCTTTTTACTGATAAGTGTAGGGAGGTCATGAATTTTTGGCTTTAAATAAGGAGTTGCTAATCTAAACAGGCTGAGAAACACTCCCATAGATCTGTGGGACAAATAGTGAGTGTCATCTCTGACTAACTGAGATAAAGGGTCACATATCACACTAACAGGTCTCTGTGCAAGCCCACCATCTGCTTTGTAGGTGGTAGCTTTTAAGGTTTGAGGCAAGTAGTTTTCAATTACTGAAGGTGACATTATGTTTCCTTGGCAAAGTTGAGGCTCTTTCATTCCTTTCTTCCTCCACAATCTTTGGATACACCCTTTTTGTGTGGATATTGGTAATGCCATTCAAGATTCCTGATAAGACTGATGGATTGTTAAGTTCTTGGTACAGTAGAATAAGTATTGCTTAAAAATAAATTATCTCTAACTTACTGTTGGGACCAGCCAGGCCAATTTACCTACCCTAACTTCCTATAATTATACACCAAGTCGTACCTCCTGCACACAAGAACAGATTAGGGATTTTTTTCTCATTTTATTTTTGGTGGATTGACACTTGTTTTGGATGCATACACCTGTAATATCTAGGTTACTGTATTTAGGTACTAGTATTATCCTAGTGACTCATTTTTAATTTGGCTTACAAATAAGATTGGTAAATACCTACAGAGAAGTGGGGAATTTGTCCACTTGGAATTGATGAATTAAATACACACTTCCCACAACGTATTTATGTCAGGCCATACATTCCAAGGCCAGAAGGGACAATCGTGATCATGTAGTCTGGTATCCTGTATAGCAGGCCAGAGAACTCCCCCAAAATAATTCCTAGAGCAGATCTCTCTAGAAAAAACATCCATTTTAGATTTAAAAACTGTTTAGTGACAAACTGTTTAGTGATGGAGAAACCACCACAACCCGTGGGAAGTTGCATGACCCATGAAACCTTCAATGGCAAGGGGGGTACAAGAATATCCCAATCCTGGTTCGTACATTCAGGTTTACCAGAGAATATCATGTCAGGTTTTAAATGAAAGCCAGGGCCACGCTGTTCATTAATATCATTAAGAAATGCATATACAGATACTGTGTGAGGAGGTATGCACATATGCTGAAAATATGTTCCTGATGTCCATAAGGGAGAGATGACAAACAGGTGAATAGACACTTTTGTCCATCAGAAAGCCTGTTTGTTGGTTGGCATGTAAATTAAGTGTTGTAAGCCAACACAATAGAAGTCTCATTTACATACAAAGTCAATAACAGGATGTGAAATCAACAGGGAAGAATCAGGACTGAGGAAAAACAAGCAATGAGGGTTTTTACTGTCCCTGAGGACAGACTGTGAACTGTGGAGATAGGAATAGAAGGCCAGGAGACACCCTTTATCCTGCCAAACTTGGCTAAAATGCTGCCAAGGACATTTGGGGTGAGAAACTTCTTTAGACAAAAGGTTAGCCAGCTAAATTTAGTCTCCAGAAATCATGTTATGACTCTCTTTTTTTGAGGTAACCCTTTCCTTTACATCATCCTTATTCACTATTGCTTGAATTGCAAATCTTTGATTTATTGTGTTCAGTATAAATATCTTCATCATGGTGGTATACAAAAGGCTGATCCTGAGTTGAATCACTCATTTGGTGTGTACACTGGCCTTCTGGGGACAGGAGACCTCATATTTCTGTGAGTGTTCAGTGGATGAGGGGCTGAACCCGACCTGAAAGGGGCTTGGACTGCAGTACAGCTATTGTTAACCTGCTAGGCAAAGTAAGGGGTGGCATAGGCCAGAGGAGATTGTTTGGCTGGCTAATGGGCTAGTGGTGTCAGGGCACGGACACCCAGTTAAGCCCAAGCAGTTCTCCTTCTTGATGATGCAAGGGGGTAACAAATTGACTCATAGTCTTGGGACCCCAAGAACCATCACAAGTTGTTCAAATGGCTAATTACTCACTGTTTTAAAAAATACACTATATTTCCAGTTTGAATTTGTCTAGTTTCAGCATTCAGCCATTTGATCATGTTATACTTTTCAGGGCCAATGCTTTTATGACTAATCTGACAGGAGGTACCTGAAAAGATCTCCAGTATGGATGGAATACATCCTTGCTGCCAGGGGGTTTGACAACTATATCCATCAGCATTGATTATCACACTTGACAGTGCTTGACATTGCTAAACCTCAAACAAAACACCTGCTTCCATGAGACTTGTAAGGTGGGGCAATTTCAGCTTACATGGCTATGACATCCATTAAGCTAATTTTTAGAATGAGATTTAAACCCACCGAAGTCAGGAAATTCAAAGTCAAGGCTCCTTTTACAACTTTAATACTGCTCCCTTGGGTGTGTTATAGTAGTTAACTTGTTTATGAAGACATGAAGCAATTATACATCTAAATTATTAGTATCTTAAGAAATTCCATAAAATATAGAAATAGGAAATCTTCATTTTATATATCAATTCTGATCCAGGGCCTGCTCTAAAGGCCACTGAAGTCAGTGGGAACCTTTCTATTGACTTCCATGGGCTCTGGATCCAGTCCCTAGTTTGTGACAAGGCAACTCTGCACATCAGATTAAAGATACTATGAGAGTCTCAGAGTGAGAAATTTATTATCTGTGGGTCAATTCCTGCAGTCCTTACATAATCTTTGCTTACACTGAAATTGGGTTGAATTAAAATATTCGTAGTGTCTGTCAAGCATCAACAGTGTGAATGGTGTTGCCCTGAACATCTATCTCATGCTCTAAAGGACAGCAGACAGGATAACACAGAGGAGGCTGAACTTCTATCATTATGACTAATCGTGTCACATCTTGACATCGTGGAAGAAATGACCCTGTGTGGGGCAGTGGGATATCAAGTGAAATAAAACTCAATTCAAAACTGCCAAGATTTTGAAGCGAATGTCCCTTTTGGAAGCCCCAAAGTGTGAGGATAACTTTCCCTCCCCCTCACTTCCCATTATTTCATGAAACAAGTGGATATTTTGTTTGAGAATGGACTGAGTAAGGACTGTAAGGTATTTATAAGAATAATTTTGTTGGTTAAATTATTTCAAACCCAGAGGCTGCCCTGTGGAATTCTAATGAAAATACAAAATCTGTGTTCTTCCACCACACGTGTATTCTGGTGGGCTTCAGCACTGCAACAATCTTTCATAATATATCTTGTATCATCAGGTTGTATACTAAAAGATCTGTCCTGAAAATCCTTTCAGGCACCACAACTCCTGATTTCAGTGGGAACTGTGCTTAGCATGGGATAATGCATAATCTGACTGCATGGATTCACTGTCTATCCCTAGCTGTAGGGGCTGATTGGTGAGTAACGGATGTTAAACACCCTGGCCTGGTTTTGTTTACATTTACAAAAGTGATTGCCCAATCCTAAAAGTACTTTTAAATTGAAAACATTTAAATCAACTAAAATTGAGTCAAAGTGACTTAAACAGACATCAGCCCTAACTAGCCATACGCATATAAATGATGTTTGTACTTAACCTTCCCCAATCTCTATCTAAACCAAGCACCATTTCCTGTCCCTGTCTCCTGACCCCCTAAAAGAGCCTCCCCTCTCTCCCCCCGTCTAGGAAAATAGCTGCTCCCTGCAGTATGCCCAGAAGGTTATCAAATCCAAGATTCTGTACTCCATGTGCTGCCAC
Organism: Caretta caretta; assembly: GCF_965140235.1. Classification (NCBI taxonomy): domain Eukaryota; kingdom Metazoa; phylum Chordata; order Testudines; family Cheloniidae; genus Caretta; species Caretta caretta. The sequence continues at coordinate 84,024,997 of NC_134210.1, read as the reverse complement.
AGAAATACACTATCATGTATATTATTGGGATCTGGGCTCTGTTACTTTAGAGAAGAATAAAGTCCTCTACAACTAGCACAGAGTTTGCAGATTTTCTATTCTACTAGAGAGGTTTCTGAAGATGGTGGTGGGGGGGGGGGTTTGGAATAAGTGCTACACGATCAACTTAGAACCCTGCTGAGGACTGCTATATCGCTGAGTGGCAGTGGTTCCTGCCCTAGAGAGCATGTAGCCTCTCCAGTTTGTGTCAAGAACATACCATGCCATATAAATTAAAGAGGCCAAATGCTAGTATGTCTTTTGTCTTAGATCTCAAAGGTGGGCACTTTTACCTATTAGGTAGCCTGTTGGCTTGCTACACTTTTAGCAGTGATATTTAAGCAAATATTTTTCCAAACTTAAGCGTGAAATATACTTAGCCTGTGCCATGGAGCTCAAAGGGAAAGCTCAAAGGATGAAGTGCCATGTAAAGAGAGCTTGGCAAAGCAGGTCAAATTACCTTAGATCTTAGTCCATCCCGTGCTTTGCTGCACAGTGGGCTACCCACATTTGCTATCCTTGACTGTCAACTGTCCTCTCCAAATCTTCCCATTTCATGTTGAGGTGCTTGATGTCATTCAGAACTGTTCATTTCCATGTTATTCATGGTCTTTCTCTCTCTCTTCTTGCGTTTTCTGGCTTCCATTCAAGGGTATTTGGTAAGTGTTCTTTTTCCATTCTTAGTACATGTCCCAGCCACTGATGTCTTCTTTTGTAGATTATTTGTGAGAGGGAACCTTGTCCAGTAATTTTTCTGACTTCTTCATTCCTCTTCCTATCTCTATATGTTATTCCCAATATTCTTCTAAGACATTTGTGATTAAATGAATCTAGCTTTTGTGTATCTTTCTTGGTAAGTTGCCAAGTTTCATTACTATATGTTGTGATGGTGATAACAGTTGCTTTGTACACATTCAGTTTTGTCTTGAGGGAGATGTTTGAGTTGCCAGATGTTTTTGAGTCTTCCAAATGTAGCATTTGTCTTCCAGATGATTCTTCTTCTTATTTCCTCAGCAGGTCAGATACAATAACAAATTCAGACCTTGCTGTTGGGCTAACTTCCTGTCCTCATTTAGCATGCCTCTCACTTCCTGTCTTCATCTAGATACAGGAATTCCAAAATAAAATGCTTGAGGCTGTGATAGTATTTTTAATCTAATTAGAATCAGGGAGAATCAGGAATCCAATGAAACCACAGATGTCCAGGCTTATTTCTAGCAGTGGATGGACTCGCAGACAAGGAGTGAAGTGACATGAATGCTAGTCCTGGGTTTGCTATTGACTGTGTGACCTTGGGTAAGTTGCTTAAGCTATCCATACCTCCATTTCTGTAGCTGTAAAATGGAGATAATTATACTTGTAAACTCTGTAGGACTTCCAAATTGGGTGCTTATATCTTACTTTTGGAAGGCCCCCCCCCCAAGCTTGTGGTGGTCTTCAATCACAATCTTTACTCTCTGCTGCTCTTCAAAAAATCTTGGTCTTTGATGTGTTGATGTCTCAGATTTTTGAACCTCACTGTGAAAGTGGCACAGGTGATGCCAAATCTGGGTTCTATCTGGCTGGACTGTAGCTGCTCTTACACCAAGCCAACCTCCTTTATTTTAGAATTTTGGTGGTCCAAATCTGAGGCATTTGAAAAAAGTGGGTGTGACAACCCTCAGGGTACAAGCTGGACTTTTGAATAGTAGTGTACCCTTCATTTTCCTGCCCAGGGTTTTATGCTGCTCTGCTAGTGAAAAGCAGCCTCTCCAGGCTTTGTTCACACAGCCATCACAGCGCCATCAGCATGTAAAGGCTCACTCGGCAAAGTTACATGAATGCTCTCCCAGCCACTCTTCACTCTTTTAAACATTTTGTCTCTTCTTTTCAAATGAAATCACACAACTCACACAGAATATGTGCTGTGAAAACATTGTCCATTGGCTCAGCTAATGCTACACAAGACTTTACTTTAAGCTAGGAATGGCCTAAAAGTGGATTCTAAAAATCCAACCCCCTTAACAATTCTGGGGGAGTAGGGAATCCAGCCCTTTGCTTTTGGCTTGTAACCAAAACCTAAAGGGGCCTTTTTTTCCGGTATTAAGCCAATAGCTCACAATGTCAGCTGGCTGCTGCTTCTTTTTTTGAGATGTCCACTATGCAGGAGGACATCAATTTTCTACACATCAGACAACCTTATATGTATTACAGCAGTGCTTGGAGGCGCCAACAAACATCAGCATCCCATTGTGGTAGATGCTGGGGGGGTGAGGTGGGGGTAGAGGATGAAGGGAAGAGTCCTTACCCTTAAGAATTTACATTTTAAGCAGCCAAGAGAGACCAAAGTTAGGTGAACATGATCAGTATAGTGGGGCACAAGAAAGGGATCCACAAAAGTACATAAGCACCTAACTCTGGGGATTAAGTGTCTAAATTCAAGTTTGAGCTCTCCTGCAATCCACAAAACTCACCAAACCCTGTAGGCACTTAAACTCAGTCAGCGCCTAAGTTTTTTTTCTTTTTTTCTTTCAGGGTAAAAGTCCCCTCGGTGCCTACGTTTCAGCCTCTGAACATGTGCATTGCTGCTTCACTGAGGCATCCAGATGCCTATCTCCCATCTGAGCCCCAGAGTGATCCACAAACCAGAGAAGATAGGTTTTCACCCACCTAAGTTGTGTGTGGGGCCCCAATCCAGTGGGCATGCTCAGAGGGCACCTACTGGCTTGGGTCCCATTCAAGATCCAGGAGGTAGAGGTATTGCTGCCCAAATTACAGCCTTTAGCTCAGTGGTTAAGCACTCCCCGAGTGGGATGTGGGAGACCTAGTTTCAATCTCCCCACCCTGCTCCCTACCTGAAGAGAAGACACTGTTTGTTTGAACAGGGTATCTCACCTCTCAGGAAGATGCTCTAACCACTGAGCTATGGGATCTTCTCAGTGTGGGGCTTTCTCAGTCGCTCTTGTTGAAGCTGTTCCACTGTGGATAAATGAGACTGGTTTGGGAAGGGGGACTAGATGTGGGGTCTCCCGCATCCCAGCTGGGTGCCTTAACCACTGGCCTACCATATCTCTCTCTTTGTCCTAACTTGGCTTTGTGGATCACATTGTTCCTGGATTTTTCTAGGCACCTAAAAATTAGGTACCATGATGCTCAGCATTGCAATGCCTAACGCCCTTTGTGGATCCTACCTAAGGCTAACATTGATTCACCTCTGGTCTCACAAGAAGTCTGTGGCAGAGCCAGGAATCAAACAAATTTCCTGAGTGCCAGTCTACTGCCCTAACTGAAAGATCATCTTTCCTATCACTTCACGAGGTCTCAAAAGGACTCAGATTTTGGTTCTATTGAACCTGAACCCAAAGCATTTATTGAGTCATGCTCAAACTCTAACCTGGACACTGATCAAAACTTAATCCACATGGAGATCAAAACACTGCCTCCTCAGATAGAGTCTATTTAATCCTTAATTTATCTGAGTAGAGGTCTGGTGGTGGTGTAAATTCTTGAGCCTTTTCATGTATATCTAATCTTCAATTCTGTCTTCAAAGCATTCGGTCAGTTATAATGTAGAACTCCTGATACAGTTATTAGCCTGCTACTTACAAGAATAAAGTTCCCTGAAATTAGCACAGAGTTTGATTTCATACTGTACTGCTGTAGATTGCTAAAGATTGAGGTGTGGAGGAGGGTGACATAAAGGCTACAGGAGCAATTTAAAACCATTTTGAGGACTGCTAGATCACAGGATAAGTTCTTGCCAGTCCAGCCAGGGATCAGTGTGAGGTTTGTGGGTGCAGCTGCTGGGAACTGAACTGGAGAAGCATGATTCATTAGTGAATTATAATAGTAGGGCTGTCTCCTTGTTCAAAGATCTATATTTGCATTGCTTTTTACACTGCAAAATATATTCCAAATGAAGAACTTAATGACACTCTCAAAGAAAGCTGCTGTTTAATATTCAGTCATTGACACATTTTAAATGCAAAGATGTCTGTATGATATACTCAGGTTTGCAAAGTGCCTTTTGATATTCAATTTTAAGGCAAGCTAAGTATGCTTCTGATAAAGCTTGTATTAGACAGCTGGGTTTATTTCCTCTTAATTTATATGTAGTTTAAATCCATTTCCCATATACCGTATGAAAGCATTACATGGATTCAGATATTTAGTTCTAATAAGAGTACTAGCACTCTTAGCCCTGGTCTACACTAGGACTTTAGGTCGAATTTAGCAGCGTTAAATCGATGTAAACCTGCACCCGTCCACACAATGAAGCCCTTTATTTCGACTTAAAGGGCTCTTAAAATCGATTTCCTTACTCCACCCCTGACAAGTGGATTAGCGCTTAAATCGACGTTGCCAGCTCGAATTTGGGGTACTGTGGACACAATTCGATGGTATTGGCCTCCGGGAGCTATCCCAGAGTGCTCCATTCTGACCGCTCTGGACAGCACTCTCAACTCAGATGCACTGGCCAGGTAGACAGGAAAAGAACCGCGAACTTTTGAATCTCATTTCCTGTTTGGCCAGCGTGGCAAGCTGCAGGTGACCATGCAGAGCTCATCAGCACAGGTGACCATGATGGAGTCCCAGAATCGCAAAAGAGCTCCAGCATGGACCGAACGGGAGGTACGGGATCTGATCGCTGTTTGGGGAGAGGAATCCGTGCTATCAGAACTCCGTTCCAGTTTTCGAAATGCCAAAACCTTTGTGAAAATCTCCCAGGGCATGAAGGACAGAGGCCATAACAGGGACCCGAAGCAGTGCCGCGTGAAACTGAAGGAGCTGAGGCAAGCCTACCAGAAAACCAGAGAGGCGAACGGCCGCTCCGGGTCAGAGCCCCAAACATGCCGCTTCTATGATGAGCTGCATGCCATTTTAGGGGGTTCAGCCACCACTACCCCAGCCGTGTTGTTTGACTCCTTCAATGGAGATGGAGGCAATATGGAAGCAGGTTTTGGGGACGAAGAAGATGATGATGAGGAGGAGGTTGTAGATAGCTCACAGCAAGCAAGCAGAGAAACTGGTTTTCCCGACAGCCAGGAACTGTTTCTCACCCTAGACCTGGAGCCAGTACCCCCCGAACCCACCCAAGGCTGCCTCCTGGACCCAGCAGGCGGAGAAGGGACCTCTGGTGAGTGTACCTTTTAAAATACTATACATGGTTTAAAAGCAAGCATGTGAAAGGATTACTTTGCCCTGGCATTCGCGGTTCTCCTAGATGTAGTCCTAAAGCCTTTGCAAAAGGTTTCTGGGGAGGGCAGCCTTATTGCGTCCTTCATGGTAGGACACTTTACCACTCCAGGCCAGTAACACGTACTCGGGAATCATTGTAGAACAAAGCATTGCAGTGTATGTTTGCTGGCATTCAAACAACATCCGTTCTTTATCTCTCTGTGTTATCCTCAGGAGAGTGAGATATAATTCATGGTCACCTGGTTGAAATAGAGTGCTTTTCTTCAGGGGATACTCAGAGGAGCCCATTCCTGCTGGGCTGTTTGCCTGTGGCTAAACAGAAATGTTCCCCGCTGTTAACCACAGGGAGGGGGGAAGGTTGAGGGGGTAGTCACGCGGTGGGGGGAGGCAAAATGCGACCTTGTAACGAAAGCACATGTGCTATGTATGTAATGTTAACAGCAAGGTTTACCCTGAAAGAGTGTAGCCACTGTTTTATAAAATGTGTCTTTTTAAATACCGCTGTCCCTTTTTTTTTCTCCACCAGCTGCATGTGTTTCAATGATCACAGGATCTTCTCCTTCCCAGAGGCTAGTGAAGCTTAGAAAGAAAAAAAACCGCACTCACGATGAAATGTTCTCCGAGCTCATGCTGTCCTCCCACACTGACAGAGCACAGACGAATGCGTGGAGGCAAATAATGTCAGAGTGCAGGAAAGCACAAAATGACCGGGAGGAGAGGTGGTGGGCTGAAGAGAGTAAGTGGCAGGCTGAAGACAGGGCTGAAGCTCAAATGTGGCGGCAGCGTGATGAGAGGAGGCAGGATTCAATGTTGAGGCTGCTGCAGGACCAAACCAGTATGCTCCAGTGTATGGTTGAGCTGCAGCAAAGGCAGCTGGAGCACAGACTGCCACTGCAGCCCCTCTGTAACCAACCGCCCTCTTCCCCAAGTTCCATAGCCTCCACACCCAGACGCCCAAGAACGCGGTGGGGGGGCCTCCGGCCAACCAGCCACTCCACCACAGAGGATTGCCCAAAAAAAAGAAGGCTGTCATTCAATAAATTTTAAAGTTGTAAACTTTTAAAGTGCTGTGCTTAAAGTGCTGTGTGGCATTTTCCTTCCCTCCTTCACCACCCCTCCTGGGCTACCTTGGTAGTCATCCCCCTATTTGTGTGATGAATGAATAAAGAATGCATGAATGTGAAGCAACAATGACTTTATTGCCTCTGCAAACGGTGATTGAAGGGAGGAGGGGCGGGTGGTTAGCTTACAGGGAAGTAGAGTGAACCAAGGGGCGGGGGGTTTCATCAAGGAGAAACAAACAGAACTTTCACACCGTAGCCTGGCCAGTTATGAAACTGGTTTTCAAAGCTTCTCTGATGCGTACCGCGCCCTCCTGTGCTCTTCTAACCGCCCTGGTGTGTGGCTGCGCGTAACCAGCAGACAGGCGATTTGCCTCAACCTCCCACCCTGCCATAAACGTCTCCCCCTTACTCTCACAGATATTGTGGAGCACACAGCAAGCAGTAATAACAGTGGGAATATTGGTTTCACTGAGGTCTAAGCGAGTCAGTAAACTGCGCCAGCGCGCCTTTAAACGTCCAAATGCACATTCTACCACCATTCTGCACTTGCTCAGCCTGTAGTTGAACAGCTCCTGACTACTGTCCAGGCTGCCTGTGTACGGCTTCATGAGCCATGGCATTAAGGGGTAGGCTGGGTCCCCAAGGATACATATAGGCATTTCAACATCCCCAACAGTTATTTTCTGGTCTGGGAATAAAGTCCCTTCCTGCAGCTTTTGAAACAGACCAGAGTTCCTGAAGCTGCGAGCATCATGCACCTTTCCCGGCCATCCCACGTTGATGTTGGTGAAACGTCCCTTGTGATCCACCAGAGCTTGCAGCACTTTTGAAAAGTACCCCTTGCGGTTTATGTACTCTGCAGCTTGGTGCTCCGGTGCCAAGATAGGGATATGGGTTCCGTCTATGGCCCCACCACAGTTAGGGAATCCCATTGCAGCAAAGCCATCCACTATGACCTGCACATTTCCTAGGGTCACTACCCTTGATATCAGCAGATCTTTGATTGCGTGGGCTACTTGCATCACAGCAGCCCCCACAGTAGATTTGCCCACTCCAAATTGATTCCCAACTGACCGGTAGCTGTCTGGCGTTGCAAGCTTCCACAGGGCTATCGCCACTCGCTTCTCAACTGTGAGGGCTGCTCTCATCTTGGTATTCATGCGCCTCAGGGCAGGGGAAAGCAAGTCACAAAGTTCCATGAAAGTGCCCTTACGCATGCGAAAGTTTCGCAGCCACTGGGAATCGTCCCAGACCTGCAACACTATGCGGTCCCACCAGTCTGTGCTTGTTTCCCGAGCCCAGAATCGGCGTTCCACAGCATGAACCTGCCCCATTAGCACCATGATGCATGCATTGGCAGGGCCCATGCTTTCAGAGAAATCTGTGTCCATGTCCTGATCACTCACGTGACCGCGCTGACATCTCCTCCTCGCCCGGTATCGCTTTGCCAGGTTCTGGTGCTGCATATACTGCTGGATAATGCGTGTGGTGTTTAATGTGCTCCTAATTGCCAAAGTGAGCTGAGTGGCGTCCATGCTTGCCTTGGTATGGCGTCCGTACAAAAAAAAGGCGCGGAATGATTGTCTGCCGTTGCTCTTACGGAGGGAGGGGCGACTGACGACACGGCTTACAGGGTTGGCTTCAGGGAGCTAAAATCAACAAAGGGGGTGCCTGTACATCAAGGAGTATTTCAGGCAGGACTTCACGGAGGGTTCCAATAAGAAATGGTGCACGTAAGTTATTGTTCTTATTGGAACAAGGAGGTTAGCCTGGCCTCTGATTGATACATGGCTAGATTTACCTCGCTGCACCTTCTCTGTGAGTGACTGCAGTGTGACCTAGAGGAATGAGTCCCCTAGACAGGGGAGGAGGCAAATGAGTACAAAACAAATCTGGTCTATTTCTTGTTTTGACCCACTCCATCTATCTTTTACATCTTTGGCTGGCAGCAGACGGTGCAGAAGGACTGCATGCCATCCACATCTCATGGCTGCTCGGCAGAAGATGGTACAGTACGACTGCTAGCCATCCTCATCTCTTGCCTGTCTGGCAGAAGATGGTACAGTATGACTGCTAGCAGTCCGTATCGCCTGCCCGCTCACCATAAGACGGTTCAATAGGACTGACTGCAGGACTGAAGAGAATGACCTGGTCAAGTCACTCCAAATTTAGTCCCTGCGCCCATGTCTGTCCAGGCGCTCCCAGCCGACGTGGCCAGCAGCACCTCGGACATGACGATGACGGCTACCAGTCGTACTGTACCGTCTGCTGCCACAAGGCAAGGGGTTGCTGCTACCGTGTAGCAAAGCCGTACCGCGTCTGCCAGCACCCAGGAGTCATAGGGTGACGGTTACCTGAGCGGGCTCCATGCTTGCCGTGGTATGGTGTCTGCACAGGTAACTCAGGAAAAAAGGCCCGAAACGATTGTCTGCCCTTGCTTTCACAGAGGGAGGGAGGGAATGGGAGTCTGACGATATGTACCCAGAACCACCCGCGACAATGTTTTAGCCCCATCAGGCATTGGGATCTCAACCCAGAATTCCAATGGGCAGCGGAGACTGCGGGAACTGTAGGATAGCTACGCACAGTGCAACGCTCCGGAAGTCGACTCTAGCCTCGGTACTGTGGAAGTGCTCCGCCGAGTTAATGCACTTAATGCACTTAGAGCATTTTCTGTGGGGACACACACACTCGAATATATAAAACCGATTTCTAAAAAAACGACTTCTATAAATTCGACCTTATTCCGTAGTGTAGACATACCCTTACAGACAAGGTACAGCCTATATTAAGTGGAGAAAACAAAACAAATGTGGTCAGATTACGTAACTTTTACTCAAAGTTTCAAGATGCAATTCAGAATTGAGATGTTGGGTAGGAGGAGATGATCTCTATTTTAATTGACTCTTCCCCATCTTGCAGGCAGAATCTGAGCACTCACAAAGGTAGGAAATAGCCCACTGATTTTAAAAAAAGAAAAAGGGGGGGGGAGGTGTTGCAAATCAACCTCTCAAAGTTCTTGATGAGATTAATACCATTCCCCCAGAAGGCATGCACTTCATCTTGAGCCTCTGTGTGCCTTATTAAGCTCATACTGAAGAGTAAATTTCAAAATGTGCAGTTACACCACTGGCTGATGGAAATATAAACAATCCTGTGCTGTGCAAATATACTCTTGCATTTCTACAGCCCACTTCATGTGATCTTTCCAGTTCAGACTTGCACATATGTCAGATCTCCTCCTCCCTGAAGCAGCACTGTCCCACATTTTGAACATTTGTCTCACTGCCCAGAAGTCTCTCCTTTATCTTCCACTTAGCTCTTCATTGCCTATTACCTGCTTTAATCTTCCCTGGTCACAGTTGCTCCAGTAATGTTCCCAGCCTTCTAGGGATACAACACAATGACAGGCTTCAAGGTGAAAATGTTCAGTTCACATTGTGGTTCTGTAACTTGCTTTCAAGTGTTTGGTGGGCCAGACAAAACAGCAGCACTTCTGAGTGACCATACATATTGAGATGGAGGTTTAGGGGGTTGGCTCAGACTCATCAGCAGAACAGTATCAAAAATAGTTCTTAGCATCTACCGTACCAAGTACAAAACCTTCTGCAAAGGTCTGGCTCCAAACATATGGTAGACTAAAATGCTGTGTCTCCTGTTTTCCTGTCTTTAGACTCCTTTACAGCCTATGTATCTGACAATTATGGCTAAATGATGATAACGTTAAAGGCAGTGCATGCTAATGGAAATTAACAGAATAATAATCATTCTCCTATCAGTGATGGCAATCAACTTTGTTAACCAAACTGAGACTATTGATTTCTGTATGCAGTGTTGTTATAACTGTGCTGGTCCCAGGATAGTAGAAAGACAAGGTGGGTGAGGTGATATCTTTTTTTATTGGATAAACTTCTGTTGATGATAGACAAACTTTTGAGCTTACACAGAGCTCTTCTGAAGACCTGAAGAAGAGCTTTGTGTAAGTTCAGAAGCTTCTCTCCCTCCCCCCCCATAGAAGTTGGTCTAATAAAAGATATTTCCTCACTCACCTTGTCTAACTGCGGATTTCTCTGAGTCTTGCAGAGGAACAAAGGCCATCCAATGACTAGGTGCTCAAAAGAGATATTATATCATTAAATAAGCCACATAACAGGAATGCAAATGGGAATGTTTAGAAACTAATACCTGTAAATAGCATATATTCAGCTTTGAGCCACTTCCACACGGCACCTGATCATGTCAAGTAGATAAACAATAGATGAGGTGCAGTAATCAAACTTTAGAAATAGAATAATCAAACCTTTTTGGGATGGCCTAGTAGATATGTGCCCAAGGAGAGACAAACAAGAGAGTGAAAGGAGGCCAATATTTAAGCATCAAAACGCTGAAAACAGTCATGAGAGTATCTGAGGGTATGTGGAGCTAGCTGCAAAGCTGCATGTGTATGGTTCTTTTTAATGCCAAAAAGAATGGTTGGTGAACTGATCAATAAAATACTCAAACCTCATAGCCTTAAATGTTGGATTATGGCATGTTTTGCCAGTCTCACTGAAGTTTGGACAAATATTTCCACTGCCCCAACCCTGGGGGACCATATTTAAGCTCTTCCTGAACTTGAGTGTGGTGAACACAGAAATGTTAAAAGTTTTATCACTTTATACTGAGAGTTATAAATCGTAGAATCATAGGACTGGAAGGGACCTCGATGGGTCATCTAGTCCAGTCCCCTGCACTCATGGCAGGACTAAGTATTATCTAGACCATCCCTGACAGGTGTTTGTCTAACCTGCTCTTAAAAATCTCCAGTGATGGAGATTCCATAACCTCCCTAGGCAATTTATTCCAGTGCTTAACCACCCTGACAGTTAGGAAGTTTTTCCTAATGTCCAACCTAAAACTCCCTTGCTGCAATTTAAGCCCATTGCTTCTTGTCCTATCCTCAGAGGTTAAGAAGAACAATTTTTCTCCCTCCTCCTTGTAACAATCTTTTATGGACTTTGAAAATGGTTATCATGTCTCTCTGTCTTCTCTTTTCCAGACTAAACAAACCTAATTTTTTCAATCTTCCCTTATAGGTCATGTTTTCTATACATTAATCATTTTTGTTGCTCTTCTCTAGACTTTCTCCAATTTTTCCACATCTTTCCTGAAATGTGGTGCTCAGGACTGGACATGGTACTCCAGCTGAGGCCTAATCAGTGCAGAGTAGAGCGGAATAATTACTTCTCGTGTCTTGCTTACAACACTCCTGCTACTACATCCCAGAATGATGTTCGCTTTTTTTGTAACAGCGTTACACTGTTGACTCATATTTAGCTTGTGGTCCACTATGACCGTCAGATCCCTTTCCGCAATACTCCTTCTGAGGCAGTCATTGCACATTTTGTATGTGTGCAACTGATTGCTCCTTCAAAAATGGAGTACTTTGCATTTATCATTATTGAATTTCATCCTATTTACTTCAGACCATGTCTCCAGTTTGTCCCGATCATTTTAAATTTTAATCCTATCCTCCAAAGCACTTGCAACCCCTCCCATCTTGGTATCGTCCTCAAACTTTATAAATGCACTCTCTATACCATTATCTAAATCATTGATGAAGATATTGAACAGAACCGGACCCAGAACTGATCCCTGCGGGACCCCACTCATTATGCCCTTCCAGTATGACTGTGAACCACTGATAACAACTCTCTGGGAATGATTTTCAAACCAGTTTTGCACCTACCACCATCTACGTTGCATTTCCCTTGTTTGTTTATGAGAAGGACATGCGAGACAATATCAAAGGTTTTACTAAAGTCAAGATATACCAGTCTACCGCTTCCCTCCTATCCACAAGGATAGGATATCCTGTCAAAGAAAGCTGTCAGGTTGGTTTGGCACGATTTGTTCTTGACAAATCCATGCTGACAGTCACTTGGATTTGTGCTGGAAATGGCCCAACTTGATGATCACTTTAGATAAGCTATTACCAGCAGGTCAGTGGGGTGGGAGGAGGTATTGTTTCATATTCTCTGTGTGTATATAAAGTCTGCTGCAGTTTCCACGGTATGCATCCGATGAAGTGAGCTGTAGCTCACGAAAGCTCATGCTCAAATAAATTGGTTAGTCTCTAAGGTGCCACAAGTACTCCTTTTCTTTTTGCGAATACAGACTAACACGGCTGTTACTCTGAAACTTATCACCTTATTATCTTCTAGATGTTTGCGAATTGATTGCTTAATTATTTGCTCCATTATCTTTCCGCATACAGTAGTTAAGCTGACTGGTCTGTAATTCCTGGGTTGTTCTTATTTCCCTTTTTATAGATTGGCACTATATTTGCCCTTTTCCTGTCTTCTGGAATCTCTCCCTTATCCCATGACTTTTCAAAGATAATCACTAATGGCTCAGATATCTCCTCAGCCAACTCCTTGAGTATTCTAGGATGCATTTCATCAGGCCCTGGTGACTTGAAGACATCTAATTTGTCTAAGTAATTTTTAATTGTTCTTTTCCTATTTTAGCCTACCTTATTTTCACTGGCATTCACTATATTAGATGTCCAATTGCCACCAACCTTTTTGGTGAAAATGGAAACAAAGAAGTTTATTAAGCACCTCTGCCATTTACACATTTTCTGTTATTATTTCCCCTCCCCCCCACATTGAGTAATGGTCCTACCCTGTCCTTGGTCTTCCTCTTGCTTCTGATGAATTTGTAGAATGTTTTCTTGTTACCCTTTATGTCTCTAGCTGGTTTGATCTTGTTTTGTGCCTTGGCCTTTCTAATTTTGTCCCTACATACTTGTGTTATTTGTTTATATTAATCCTTTGTAATTTGACCTAGTTTCCACTCTTTGTAGGACTCTTTTTTGATTTTTAGATCATTGAAGATCTCCTGGTTAAGCCAGGGTGGTCTCTTGCCATACTTCCTGCCTTTCCTACTCAGTGGGATAGTTTGCTCTTGTGCCCTTAAAAATGTATCTTTGAAAAATTGCCAACTGTCTTTAATTGTTTTTCCCCTTAGACTTGCTTCCTATGGGATCTTACCTACCGACTCCCTGAATTTGCTAAAGTCTGCCTTTTTGAAATAAGCAGGTATTACCTATTTAAAGATGAACCTAATATCTTCAAGTGCAAAACATGTATATTTCTATTCTTAATGTTTTCCTTTCTTCCCTCCCACCCCCAATAGACTCAAAAGTTTTCCCAGGGCTTCATCGACTCATAGACTTTAAAGTCAGAAGGGACGATTATGATCATCTAGTCTGACCTCCTGCACAATGCAGGCCACAGAATCTCACCCATCCACTCCTGTAACAAATCCCTAACCTATGTCTGAGCTATTGAAGTCCTCAACTCGTGGTTTAAAGACTTTAATGTGCAGAGAATCCTCCAGCAAGTGACCTGTGCCCCACACTGCAGAGGAAGGCAACCCCCCCCCCCCGGGCCTCTGCCAATCTGCCCTGGAGGAAAATTCCTTCCCGACCTCAAATATGGAGATCAGCTAAATCCTGAGCACGTGGGCAAGACTCGCCAGCCAGCCAACCAGGAAAGAATTCTCTGTAGTAACTCAGATCCCACCCTATTTAGTGTCCCGTCACAGGCCATTGGGCATATTTACCGAGACTCCACATCATTCCAGTCTTCCCTGGCCAGTTAGCATAGACGGGAGCTGGATGGTGTTACCCACAGCATTAGAGAGCTGTTCTCACTTGGTCACCCCCTAAAGGGAAGAACTGACTGAAGAAAGCGTGGCTGACTCTGTACTTCAGCCGGTCTCCCGAATATCCTAATACTCAGACTGGAGATGGCTGAGCTCATCTCTAATGACTATTCTTATGACCATTCAGTGGCCAATATTCAGAGGACAGCAAACTGCAGGGCAAATTCAAATGTGAAATCCTAAGGGGAAATGAGGAAATGGGAATACTAATGTCTGTTCAATGTCTTAGCCATATTTTTTTATTTCATTAAACAGAGACTGGATTCTGAGCTACTCTGGAAACAGAAAAATACAAGAACCTAGAAACAAAAATAGGGCTGTCAGAAACAATTACATGTTTTATGCTACAAGCTATATCTTGTTTTCAGAGTCCCATGTGATTATTAGTGGCACCAGGGTTTTTAGCTTTGACAGGGTGTTTCATGTCCTATAGGAATTTGTTCAAATTCCTACTCTCAGTGGGAGGCTTAGTCAGAGAATATCAGAACCATAAAACAACTGTTTCTATGTCTCTCAATAACGAGTTGCATTGTTCCTCCCTAACTCCGGGTGAATCATAACAAAAAGTTGCTGTCACTTAGACTAAACTTCTTTTTTCCAGACTTTTCAAAAGTAGAAATCTATAAATAAACTTGATGAGATATTACATGGACAAACTACCATTAGAGAGTACATTAAACAACATCTGATCTATAAGCAATCCTTAATAGATCAATACTTGTGTTGGGTTTATATATAGCCGTATCAATATTTAGTCCAAGTAATAGAGTATAGCATTTTGCCAATAATCAGTACCCTTTTATATTTTGATTAATTAGTTACATTTCTGTGTCAAGAAGATTAGCAGGACTGACTGTTCCCTGCTTCATCAATGGTTGGTGGGTGGTGTTTTTGTTTTCTTTTTTAAATCTTTGTTGGAGGCTGCTGGCTGCATTGCTTCTTGCAAAACTCTACATACCTATTCTTCTTTAGTATTAGTTATATATTTGTCCCTAGAGACCCCAACTAAAATTGAAGCCTCACTCTGCAATTCACAGTACCTACATTTAGCTTTTCAGGGCAGAAATGTCTCTTACAATCTAAAAAAACCAAGGGATGGGAGGGGAAATGGACACAGAAATGAAGTTACCTGCCCCAGGTCACATAGCACATTAGTGACAGAATCAGGAATAGAGCTCTGGTCTCCTGAGCGCCAGACCTTGCTGCCTCCCCAGTCCTGTGTTTTCTGTTGGGTAAGTAAGATGTAAGACTTTCATTGTCTAATTTCATGATAAAGGAGGGCTGAATAGGCTTTTGTGCCTGGTTGGTACATGTTCATGATTGTTTTGCAAGGCAATAAAGCATCCTGTACTGTTTGAACTTTGATGTGGCATGACTATGGGCATTAGACACTGGCCTGTTTTTGTTCCTGTTTAATTTCATTACAACATCTACCTCAGCCAAAGATCCTGCATATGAAATTTCAGGGCGATTTTATTTTAGATTTTCCAAGAGCTTTTTTTTGGGGTGTGGGAGGGCTTATAATGGAAGACTTGCCTCAATGTAACCTGTAGGAGAGGTTAGTGTCCCTCTAATGAGAGTGTATCCTCAATTTATTTGTATTCACACATTAATCTCCATAAAAGTAAATGGTTACCATAAAGCTTACAATACAACCATGCAAGGTTAAAATGCCCGTCATCTGTCTTAGGGGTAAAGTTAGGTGTCTCACTCATATAATGTCCAGAATTGTAATAGGCCCTTGTGCTATTTTTTTTCGGCGATACTGATTACCTTGCCGAGTGTAACTGACCAACGTGTTTTGAAATATTTTATCTGGAAGTATTTAATCACTTTTTAAACATTGGTTGCCCAATTTAGGCCCCTCAATAACTAGTCTGATATTCAGAGATGTTGAGCACCTTAATTCCCACTAGAATTGAGGCAATTCATGGGGCCATGTGGTGTATTTGGGAAGGAGGCTGTTTGGACTAGGAGCATGGCTACTTTGTTAATAGCAAAGCCAGCCAGCTCAGCACACCCAATGGGATTAGGGAAGAGTGCCATGTTGCTGTGCTGGGCACACCTATGCTGTAGCTAGTCATGACCACTTTTTCTTGAGCACACTTCTGTGGTATGAGTTTCTTTTGCACATTGGGCTGGTTATAAAAGCACACACGGAGATGGTACTGGTATGCACTCTTTGGTGCAGGTTACCTCCTGCTAAAGAGAAAATTGTACAGATATGCTCTTTTCTCATTAATGAAAAGCACAGTTGAGACAACTGGACTTTCTGGACCAGATCCTCAGCCTTGGCTTGATGTATCTGTACTTCCATGGCACAAATGTACCAGAAAGTAGGTACAAATTACCAATTAAGGATTTTCCCAGTATAGTGAAATCCTATACCATAACCCTTCTAGCCCTTCATGTGATTGGGTTGGCTGAGAGATGGACGATGAGTGTGATTGCCAGCTAGTATATCAGCTCCTTGGGGCCATAGCAAAAAAAACATTCAATGTGTGTTGTTAGGTATTTACATAAATCACTGGTATCTTCGTGATTGGCTGATTCATGGAACTAACCAACAGGGCATGATTTTTAAATTGTATGTTCACTGGTACTATTCTCTAGTCACAGACTGACTTGTTGATTAGTTTAAGTCGAGAAATACTCACCAGCGAAATTTGTAAATAATTTTGAATAACAAACTTGAGAATTTTGCAACCTGTCTGTCCTTTCATGAAAAGGGACAAAGATGGAAATTCATCAAAATATTCACTATGAATCATTCATTCTGTTCTAGTAAGACTAAACCCAATTTTTACAGGTGAGGAAATAGACACCAATGTTTAATGACTTTGGTCAGGCAGCACAGCAAACGTAGGATAGAGCTGGGATTAGAATTCAGGAATTCTTGGCTTCCATTCATGAAGATTAGACTACTCCATTCTTCCTTTGGTTTCTTGAAGGGCGGTGGAAGAAATAGGAGGACAGTAACAATGCCTCAGAGAGGTGAGCGAATTTCAGAATGAAATACCGAGGGGCTTGTCAGCTGAAGGGGAAAAGGAAAATGGAGATGGAGATGAGAACTGCAGTGTTGACAGGTCAGGACATGGAGTGCCATGCTTGCAGTTGCTTTGCAATTTGCTTTGATGGTTTGATTACACACAATTATAGTCCTGTTGTGCTGACTAATTCTAGAACACTGTGTGCATAATACATTGTAGATTAGACAGCACAGAATGAATATTACAAAATGAACATAAAATGCTAAGGATCCTTGTAAGCAAATCACAAGGGCATGTTTGATAATATTCCAAATTAGTTAGGAAGGAATTAGCAAGAAGGTTTTTTCTCCTGGACTGCCATTATACTAAATGAAGTGACAAATCTTTACGCAGATTTACCTGGCACAAAACCTGGAAAAAAAAATGCAAGGAAAAAAAAAAAAGCTTATACAGACCTATCATTGAGACCATATAACTATAAACCCTATTTCATCTGTTCTTTTTGTAGCCTCTGACTATTCTCTAAAACAAAATAACATCAGTGAGCAAACAAACTAACACACGGAAAATGAGTAAAGTAGACTTATAATAATTGCTAAGTGGAACAATGTACAAACTGAAAGGTGGGTGAGGCACTAAGGTTAAGAATGGGAAATGGATCAGAAAATACACACAGACTGCAGTAAGAGGACTAGTGAGGTGAGTGACATGTTACCTTCCATGTTACTGGGTGATAACTAGTCACATTGTCCTGAGTTGAGGTAAGTTGTTGTTTCTGATAGTTAATGGACCAACCAAGGCAGTTTTTTGACTGGTTTCACTTTATAATATAACAATAATGCCTAACAATGTTTCAGACTTTTTTCTCATTTGATGTTCCCACCTTCTAGGCAGCCATATAGCTGCTATGTGTGCCTTTGTCAGCTCTCTAAGCTAAATAGTCAGGCCTGGAAGGGAGACTATTAAGGAGAACATTGGCTACTGCTGAAAGTGGTATAGATGATTGAATAGGAGGTATTAATTCCTCTGATTTAGCAGTGAACTAATTTTCACAGTTCCTGACTCTTCACGGCCTCCTTGAGGACACCCTACTTAGGTACAGGGCCTCTACCAGTCACATTTCTCAGGGCGGACTCCCATGAATCTCTAAACAAGGGATTTAGGCTGTAATTCACTGTGATTAGAGCTGGCCTAAAACTGGTTATTTTAGGTTTGGGAGGAAATTCTAGTAATCTAGAATGTGGGGTTTTTGTCATGTCCCATCTGTTAAGTATCCAGATGCTCCAGATATCTTTTCAGGGTCCTCATGATCACAAAGCTCTTCAATGCTTGACTAATTCACATCTGTGTTCTACACTTCTGTCACAGCCTAATCAGAATCATCCTAGCTTCAGAGATGGGCAGCTATATCCTTCAGGAAGCATCACAGAAGAAATTACTCCACGTGTTGAAAGAGTAGTTCCCAAACTCTGGCATGGGGAGAGCTGGTTCATCACATGGTGCTGGCTCTCCCCTAATTTCCAGCTGCCAAATAGTATTGAAAAAGCTAAAAATACATTAAATGCTTTCTGAGTATTTTTAGTAAGCAATTGTTGTAGTTGCCATGGGCATGTTATGCAAATGCCAGTGGGAAAGGACGTGGTCAATGAGGCAATCTCCTTGTTAAGAGGTGGTTCACAGTACGAAAAGATTTGAGCCCATGTGCTTCAAGGAACAGTGCACTCAGGAACAAGGCTGTTTTAAAATGTTTTAGCAAGTATTTATATTTTCAAAGGAACTACATGTCTTTGATCTTAAAATTATTCCAAGGAGCACATCTTCAAAACTAGCCACCTAATTGGCACATGGAAACCGTGATTGCAGGAGAAAGTTATATTCAAATATAAAATATTCAGTTGTGAATATACAGCAGGTAAGAGCACACAAATGAGTGACTGCAGTGGGTGACATGTTCACATGTACAATTACCCTTTTCAGGTGCATGTCTGTATTCTAATATCTTTCAAAAATTCAACTAGTTTGTACACAAGGGGGAAAATGGCTTTGAAATAGGAAACATACTCAAGGAGGTAACACAGCCTACTGGATAGCGGAGCAGACTCTGACTCAGGAGATCTGGGTTCTGTTCCCAGCTCTGTTACTGACCTGTTGTGACTTGCTCTGTGTCACACTTCACTTGTTTCTTTTCCCTACTATTTAGACTGAAAACTCTTAGTAGCAGGGACTCTCTTACTAGGTGTTAGTTCCATTGTACTAGACACTGTATGATGACTTTGGCTAGACAGCAGGAGTTACTAGCTGGTACCCAACCGCTATTTATGCCTCTGAAAATCCCTCCCCATAACTATTATTGTAGCCACTACTGGTCTGCGGATCATAAATTCAAGACCATTATTTCAAGACTGTCTTATGATTGTGAATTCCTGTCATTGGCTAAAAGTAAAGAAGAGCTGTGTATCTTGAAAGCTTGCCTTTTTCACCTACAGAAGTTGTTCCAGTAAAAGATATTACCTCGCCTACCTTATCTCTCTAATATCCTGGGACCAACACAGCTAAAGCAGCACTGCAAACTGGCTAGAGATATCATTTCTGGAGTGGAAAAGACAAATGCTTTGGAAGAGTACCAAAGCACTGTAAATTTGTAAGGTGAATACTGAGTCTCAGCTGTGACCCATTCCAAGGGTTATATAATTTTTCCAAGAAATTCCAGCCCTCCCTTCTATTGGTTTGGGATATTCTGAATGTCCCTAAAAGCTTAGTGGGTGGTCAGTCAACCAGTTTCCATAGTGGTAACTCAAGTGAGTCAACAAATGCACATAGAAGATTGGTTTGTTCTGATACTATCTATACCACTACAATGTATAATATCACAGGGTTAAAGAGAATATAGTGGTGTGGCTTGGATGGACTTAGGCAATGAAGGGTAAATTCTTTGACAGTGAAAGCTGTCGACTGCGGCACAGATGGTGACTAAAATACTTCTGAAGATGTGGACATCTATTTTTAAAAATCCAAGGTTGAATCAACATTAACAAAGGGAGACTTTTAATTCTCTGTTTCCAGGCTGCCACTTCTCTACTGCTGCAGCCCCTGTTATGTCTGAGCAGACATTACAAGTGAGTTAACCAATTCGTATCTAGTGGTTGGACTTGCTGCTTGTGTATTACTTCAGATGAAACTCAAAACAAGAACGGTGTAGTCAATAACCATTAGCTATCCAGCAGGAGCAGCGGTGAGCCTTTGCTAAGCATGTTTCAACTACAGTTGGCTTTTCGCATATCTGTATATTTTGTAGCAGATCTGCCTCTCCATAAGAGTCCAAAAGTAAAGGATTCTGAATCAGAATGCTGGAGTGGAATAGGTTGGGGTTTTGAAGATTTATTTTTTTATACTCAGCTTGCATACAAAATTTCAGGTAGATAAATTGGGGGCTTCAAATGGTGGGTTTCTTAAGAATAATCCTGAAATTGATAAATAGAAGAACCTGCTCTCCCTCTTGATTTATATGTGATTGTTACCTTGAACTCATTTCAATGGCTTTCAGAAGATTGGCATAACAGTCCTGCCTAATATTCTCTGTGACCCACTGGAATGAGTTCAACAAACAATCCATTTAAACCAAATGGAAAAGAGATTCTAATATAAATATAATGCTGTGTTCAGCCTGCCTTTAAAGAAAAGACTGCTCCTGATCTACTCTGCTGCAAAGCTTTATACCACTAGCTATGTCTACCATCTCTTATGGAGCTCAACTGGAGTTTGGGGCCATTATTCTTACCTTTTTACTGTTTAGATGCATCTTTATTCTTATCGGGTCTCCTGAATTTTATTGGTTACATTTATATATTCACTGGGAATAGCATAACTATAAAAGATTTAACAGAAGAAATTTACAAGGTTATATTTACTTCCTTAGAAACACTCCTTTGTCTATCTCTATTTCAGGCTTTAATGACACTTACATAAAGAGTCCCAGATCCAGCTGTGAAAGTGTAGGAGGAACTGAGAATCAGGCCCAGGAACTTTATAGCACCGAAAGGCAAAAAGATTTCCAGCTTCCTAACAGAGCCCAACACCCTCTTCTAGTCCTCAAAGGTCTCAAGATCCTGTATGTTAAGGTGTTTTGGAATGACCTTCTTAATCTGTTCAAGGTTTCTCCACTCACAAGAGGTGCACCATTCCCAAAATCCCAAAATTTTTTTTATACCACTCCATGTAGTTCTTCTTTGTATCCAGTTATCTGTGTATGTGTTTAAATACGGAAAAGCACAGAATATATGGTGGTTTTCATGTTTCTTTGGTCTCTTTTCTATGTAAGCCTATTTTCTGTATTTTTTTGTAATGGTGTTCAATTTTCTTTCCCCCATGCTTCTTGTCAACACTCCTTTTACAAGAAAACACCTTTTAAAATATATTCAGATGTGACCATGATTCTTACATCAAGAAGTTTTAATGTCCTGTCACTTATTATCTACTCCTCATTGTCTTTCTTTTTCTAATAGCAGTCTTTTAAAATAAAAGTATCTGTGTTGCAACTATGCATAATCAGTGTGATAGCTAGTTTTCAATTTCTGTAATTATAAAATGCCTGGCTAATCCCTTTCTAATCTTCACAGATTATTTTTCAGGAAAATATTTTCTGTTGTGTGTAAAATGTTTGAAGGTTTCCTTTAAAGCAAATTTCAATTGTTATATATATAACTCCAGGAGTTGTCTCTATATATTACTTTCCCTGCTGACAGAACATAATATTGAAGATGTACTTCTTTCATACTTCACAGTATCTATTAACATTTTGCTGTTGAACAATCCAGTTTTTATGTTTAAGGCATTTTAAATATCAGAAGCATCATAGATGTTAGAGAAGGAAAAGGGCTTTGTTGGCAGTTTACTCCCCCTCCCAGCAAATGCAGAACTGTTCCTCTTCAGTACCTAATCCTAAGTAGTTTTTAACCCTTTTGACTGCAAAATGTGATAACATTCCTGTTTAGCAACAATATGCTATTGAAAAAGGCGTATCCTGGATAGTAGGGCACCAGGGCCAGCCCTAGGCCAAATGGTGCCCCAGGCAAGAGGCGTCTTCGGCTTCCCTCCCTCCATTTGTTAAACTTTTGAATACCTTGTATTTTCTTGCATTTGCAGCCCATTTCATGACTTTGATGCATGATTTATCGCTGTCATATAAGATGATAAATTTGCATGCTAGGATCTGTAAATCTGTATTTATTTATGCCATATATAAGGAAATTAAAAAAAATTATTTCCTCAAAGCTTATAGAAACTTCTTAATTTTAAGAGCAAAAGTCTATATTCCGCAGTGTTAGAAAGTCATCAAACATTAGGTGTTAAGCATGGCAAAAGAAGTAACCGTATTTCTTTTGTATTGTTGCATAGATAGGGATTTGATAGATAGCTCTGGTGTCTCATTAAATATGTCCTTTGTTAGTCTCTACTTACGCTCTTCAAGTCTTAGAACACAAGTACACTTTCACAATTACACAATAAAACAAGGTTCACAATATCTCAGCTGGGCTCTCACTTCACTTTGTTCTTATATCTCACTGACTGACTGGTAAAAAGAAAAGGAGTACTTGTGGCACCTTAGAGACTAACCAATTTATCTGAGCATGAGCTTTCGTGAGCCACAGCTCACTTCATCAGATGTGTACCGTGGAAACTGCAGCAGACTTTATATACACACAGAGAATATGACTTTATATACACACATATTATATACACACATTTATATACACATATTTATATACACACATATTCTCTGTGTGTATATAAAGTCTGCTGCAGTTTCCACGGTACACATCTGATGAAGTGAGCTGTGGCTCACGAAAGCTCATGCTCAAATAAATTGGTTAGTCTCTAAGGTGCCACAAGTACTCCTTTTCTTTTTGCGAATACAGACTAACACGGCTGTTCCTCTGAAACCTGACTGACTGGTGATGCTCTGTTCTTTATATACATGCGAGGGCATGGTTGACAACCTGCTGGGAGATTCAAGGAAAATGTAGTTCTCAGAAATTCTGGAAGGCTCAATGAGATCCTACAAAGGTCCAGAACATTCTAGGAGGTTAGTGAAAAATGAATCCACATACTCGATATTTGAAACATTTTACTTCAAACACTCTATTTTCCCTTTTGTCACTAACAACAAAAACAGCACCCTGAGCCCAGTACCCCCCCAAGCCTGGCACCCCAGGCAGTCGTGTGGGTTTCCTGCCCCTAACTCCGGCCAGGTAGGGCACCACTGGCTGTGTGTGTGTGATACATGTATCTAGTATGCTTTTCAGCAGTATAGTGTATAGGAATTGAGTATTATCCCTTTAAGTAGCTTAATTCAGGTGTCCCCTGAATAGATATGTGGACACAGTTGGCAATGGGCTTTGTTGCAAGGATAGGTTCCTGGGTTAGTGGTTCTGTTGTGTGGTGTGTGGTTGCTGGTGAGTATTTGCTTCAGGTTGGGGGTTGTCTGTAAGCAAGGACTGGTCTGTCTCCCAAGATCTGTGAGAGTGATGGGTTGTCCTTCAGGATAGGTTGCAGATCCTTGATGATGCATTGGAGAGGTTTTAGTTGCGGGCTGAAGATGATTATCCCTTTGAGTAGCTTAAGGAATAAGTAGCCCCTGTCCCTCCCCCCCACCCCCCCGCACCATTGTATAATGCTCCTGTATTCACAGCCCCAAATCATTCTCCCTCCCTCCCTGGAGGACTGAGCTAGATCCTCAAAAGGGACTTAGGAATTACTATGCCTACCTCTTAGGCACCCTACCACCTAGCGGAATTCATAGCAGTGAGTTAGGTACGCGTGCTCCCTGTACAATGCATTGGGAGAGTTGGTGCCTAAGAATGGGATTCTCAGAAACCAGTAGAATGAATGGAGAAGCAGCCAAAGCAAGCAGTAGGAAATACCAAGGAGAGGATAGTTAGGTAACTAATGCTGGACCAAAGGGAGGTGCCTGCCTCTGCTCAGGACTCACAACCATGAGCCCACTCCTGAAGTTAGGCATGAAAGCCAAGCCAGTCCTTAGCCTGTGGTTAGGGCAATAGGGTATTCAGGGGTGGGTCTATCTCAATCCTCTCCTGTTGAAGGTGTTCCACTTTGTATTTATTAACAATTCATTGGAGCAGGGAGTGGAACCTGTCTCCTACCTCCCATGTAAGTGCCCTAACCACTCATTGATAGACTCATTCTTACTCTTGTCCAGTGAACACTGGGTACAAGTCCTGCTCCAAATCAGGCAGAGCAGGTAGTCAAACCAGGCTCTCCTATGTCACAAGCTCTAACTACTGGCCTACTGAGTACAGCAGACTGGACACATACTCCTGCCCTCCACGCTGTCTGTTTTATGTGGCGCAATCTGGTAGGCATGCTCTGAACATGATGAGACTGGGATCTGTGGGCAGCACAGATGGCGGAATGCCTAGTTTGTGAGTCCTGCTGCAGGTTGGCTTTAAGCTAGGTGCTAAGCAACTGGTGGTGTCAGGACATAGGTAGTTTTGTGCCTGCCCACTGGTGGAAACGTAGGCACAGAACTAACATACAGGGTTAGGTAGCTGCTGAGTGAAGGTTTGGTGGATCTCAGTGGCCCCTAAACATTGGTCTGGGGTATGGAGAGCATTCTCTTGGGATGCCATCTCTTTTCTTCTGAATCAGTGGATCCAAGCTGAAATATAGAAAACTGGCATCTGATTTGATGTGCAGTACTTTTTGTTCCAAAAGCCATTGCTGTTTGTCTTATAAGGTATGTTCCCTTCAGGAAAAATAAAAACTCCATCCTTCTTACCGAATGTGGTTGGTTTTATTTCTCTCTTTATTTTGTATAAATAAAGAATGCAGCATAAAGTTGAGTGTAGCAAAGTGCAATTTCTGTGCCAGACAATCTCCTGTACAGGTTGATGAAACACATTTCACTAGAATAATCTTCAGTCACCTGGCACATCAATTTCCTGTTCAATTTTAAATGCCCGTCATTACCATAATAACTGATGAAACACCTACTCCTAGGGATTCATATCCAGTCCCTAGCCTCCGCCATGTGTTTAATTAAGAAAATTACTCACCATTTGGTGCTCTAAAATAATAAAAAGAAAGCACAAGTGTATTATTATTCCAGTTCTCTTTGAAGCCTGAAAGCAAAAGTTTTGGCCAAAGGCCAGAGACCTTTAAATGACGATGGCCTCAGATGGTTTTTGATGTTCTCCCCGTAGGAAACTGGATAATCCTCCTCTCATGTCAGTACAGTGAAAACATCAGTAGATGCCAAATCCAGATGCTTACATGACTCACTTCAGCTCCAAGCTGACAGAGCAGTACAGACAATGCAGAGCTTCGTTTATAGGTCTGCCACTATAATCGGAGAATCTATCTTTAGGACTTTCTTTTTTTAAAGATTAAGATCAAGTAAATTCAATGTGCGTTTACAATATACCACTGGGAAAATAGTGAAAATTTATCTCCACTTCCTCATCTTTTTTTAGACCAACTTGAAGAGATGAAATAGCACAGTACAAATTCTTTGGGACCAGTTATTCTACTTAAAGGAAGCTGACTGATACAAATGGAAGGTCCAGATGCTCCATCATGCAGAGAAGGGAGCAAAAGTGTGAGGGGGTAGGGGTGGAATAGCTCCCGAACCATCGGAAAGGTGCCATCCACAGAAGCTCTTCAGCATAACAATCGTGGATTTGAGGCACAGAGTGGTGGAGATGCTGCCTTATTCAGCAAACTCCCCTACATACCCATCAAAATCACCCGAGAAAGCTGGCAACAGTTAATGCTGTACCTGTTACTTACACCATTGTGCAGGATGCAGGTGTGGCAGGGTCCGTAAATGGCATGGTTGTTTCATGAACTATTTTAACAGTGGAGAGAGAATGTTAACTGAGCTATATTTAGAAATGATCTAGAATCCTCAGGGTTGGACCTTGATTTCCCTTGTGGACCCTGGGATTTTACAGGGCTTCTAGAGTCTATGTGCTATGATAACTGGACCCCCTAAACATAGGCAGAGTTCTCAAATCCCACAGTGGTTAAAACTTGAACAGAATGTAATAGCCAGACAGTGCTCACTGCATCCTCCCTGAGGAGACCTGAGTTTCTCCACTTGGGGTGGCAGTGGAGAGCGGAGAATTTAGGCCTGACAAAATAAAAAAAAGTCACATTTCTGGTCCTGATGTTTGCGTTGTGAAGGAAGAAGCAGAGCAGGATAACAAATGTACTGGGCCAGATTATGCTCTTTTGATTGGGAGAAAAAAGGACTGAAATACTTTGGCAGTTCCTTGCTCACTCTACAGGCAGGAAAGTTTGTACTATATATTGCTTTTTGATTTTTTGTGGCTCTTGCTTTGGGTAATGTTTCTATATTTGACTTTCTGGTAGAGTAGTCAGTGTCCAATCCATACATATGCCCCAGTCCAGAACTTCTGAGAGACTTCTCTACTGGACATAACATAGGCTGCCATAATAGCTGAGATTAACACTAAAAGGCAAATCCTGCCCCCACGTCCATGGCCACAGAGTGTTTCCTAGCAGTGGAATCAGTGTTATTTCTCTGTGGAAGGGTTGGAGTGGATGGAATACTCAGAGCTGGGTGAGAGGGATGGAAAGGAATACAGTGGGCTCAGGGGCTGTGGTGCCATATCACTCCTCCATTTTGTCACTCTGTAGTAGAGGAGTGTAAGGAGCTCAGCTGCTGTGAAGGAGCTCTGCAGCGGCTCCATAGCCTGAGGGCAAGATTCCCCTCTTCTCTCCAGCTCATCTGCCTAGTGGACCTGATTTCCCTCATACTTCGGTTGTGTGATGTATATATGGACTTGGCCTTAAATGAGGAGTAAATATCTGCTAAAATTACAGGATTCAACCAGTTTAACTGATTTATTTCTGACTAGGAAATACAACAGGCCAAGTTATAGCTGTTCAACTCTGCTGAAATCTTCTGTGCTGTGCTAAATCCTCCTGCTCTTGTATGGTTTGAGAGTTATTTAGATCAGATGTAGAGCTGGTTGGGTTTTTTTTAATTAACTGCTTATTTTCAAAACATTGAAAAAAATGTGCAACAGTTTTTTTACCGATTTGTGTGTGTGTGTGACTAATCCCAAGTATTGACAACATGCAGTTTTTTACAAGGGTAGCAGAGATGGTACATTAACAGTTTAGGGCTAGCTTCTGGCTTTTGCACAGGGTCAAACTTCAGCAGGAGACTCCAGGAATTCCCAGGACTTACTCAGAATAACTCCTGGATTCTAATCAGGAGCCCGTACCAGAGTGGCATCTGCCATCCTTGCAGTGGGTGCATCATGGTCTCCCTCCAGTGCCAAGGCAGCTATAACGGCTAGTAAGTAAAGGAGATAGAGCTATTGCCTTAACCCAGCCTTTCCTATCCTCTTTGGGGAAACTAGCAGAGAACAATCTATGCACACCAATTGGATTGTCTGCTCTTTTTGTATGGGGCAAAAAAAGGGGAGGATCCTCACCTTCTCCAACTGCTCAGCTCATGCACTGGGCCAAAGGACCTCTGGCCCTTACCGTGGAAACTGCTCTCAAACCCACAACTGTAAAAGTGATTCCAAAAATCAGTTATGTGCAGTGCATATATGAGGTAAGATGATGAACATGATAGGTTATAGGATTTCTTTTTTGAGAGGCCTAGCCAGTCTGAGCTCTGGAAGATGTGCCAAGCGGTTAGTCTTCTAAGCAGCTGTCGAGAATGTTGTTCCACTTTGCTGAGTGCATATTCTGCAACATCAGATGAGTTCCAAATGCAGGAGGGCTTGCACTCATTCATCTTGCTGTCAGGATTCTCACACAGCAAGCAAAGCAGCCCAGCAAGCAGAACGTAAGCCCCAGGTGGCAAAGCCGGGGGGATGAGTTAAATATAACTAGATCTAATGACCATGGCGAATAGGAACTCTGTCTTAGCTGAGAGAGAGATTATGACTGATTGTTTCCCCTCTTTAATATCTGTCTTTAGGATAAAAAAATCATTTAATATAAAATGAAAGGAAAGAAAACTACACAGGAGATTTTTGAAGAAGCTTTTTATTCATGAACACATTTCCCCTCTTACTTAAAACTGGTGCTGTAATAAATAACCATAATACAATCTGTCATGTTTAAAATGAATGCAGAAGTGTTGGCATGCGTCTGCCCTCCCCGCATACAATCAAATGTCATGTGGGTATGGCTGAACAGCAAAGTGTACAGTCTTTCCTCCCAGCATAGCTAAGTATTTGTGAAAAGAAAACTAAAACCTTCAGAATGAAACGAATTGCACTTTCCTAATCATGACTCTTTTCTAAGAGGCAAAAATATGTATATGCCAAAGAGCACAACTTGTGACACTTGGCAAGGGAGTTATTTACCACCCTGGACTTCTGGACTCTCATGGCATTAATATTAAGTTTAGCAATGAGTGAGATCTTTCTTTGCACTAGAACACCTTCACTTCTGTTGGAGCTTTTTAGTAGGTATAATAGACATCCTGTCTCCCTGCTCCAGTGGAAAGGCCAATTAGGGCTTTTGGAGGAACAATTGACCTGACATGTTTTAAAACCAACAACATCCAGTTACTTCAAATAACCTAGCAGTTTCACTCTCTACAGGAAACCTTGACTTCATAGCTAATTACTAAGTATATATGAGTTTTAAAAAAGTCAACCTTCAAACATCTTCCTTAAAAAGAAAAATACACTCAAGCTGGAGTGCTGGAGTTTTTAATAGTAGGCAAAGATTTATTTGAATCTTTAACTTGAGTTCAGAATTGAGGTAGATTTAAGATATTAAAATGTTTGATGCAAATATCAGTTTGGAAAGATCAGGGGTACTTGGAGGAGGGAAAGTTTCTTAGGGAAATAAGTGGTGTAAGAGAGAGAGCCCTGATAGCCTGGAAAAGAAACTTGTTTTTAGCTGGTAAGATTATGGCTTCTCAGGAATCTGAGGGGCCGCACTGTGGCCCTGTCCTAACTGTGTTTCAGTGTGAATTATCTGATTTATATAAATGTTACCAAACGGGGGGCTTCTCAGAGTGCATTAGGCATCAGGTGTTCTTAGATATAATGCAGTTGTGAAAAACGGTTCTGACGCTACTTGGATTTTTTCCACATTGTCTGACCAGACCATATTAGAGTATGGCCCCTTAACTAGTTCCCAACCCATTGTGGATGCGAGTGTAAGGTTTAGAAGGGTAAGAAGAGCACACCAACAAAAAGCTTAGAGCTCTTGACAGGCATGAGAGACCACACTGTAAGATCTTCAGGAAACGAACATTTGGTGCCCACTGATAATTAAAACAAACAAACAAAAAAAACAACCACAAAAAACCAGTCTTCAGGGTGTAGGGAGTGGTACATCTTCGGTACCATCTTGAATTCAGATAGTTGCTTCTTATCATGATAAAATGTTATGTGAAGTTTGGTCTGCTGGCTACATGGATCTTGCTTCTGCATTACCACAGAGATTGGATTGTTTGAACTCTAAAACTGAGAGGAGTTTGCACTATTCAGGTAGTTAATACAAAACCCAAAGGTTAAACCTTTCTTGAAGCGGAATGAGAAAGCAAAGGATCAGCCAATTACTTGTTTGATATTTTATTTGTATCAGGATAGTATCCATAGGCTCCAATGAGAAAGGAGCCCCACTTGTGCTAGGTGCTATACAAAACCATAATAAGATTACTTACAGAGTAGGTTTCTTTTACAATGCGGGGTGGCAGAATAGAATAATGGGAGACTAAGAGTAGAACAGTCATTATGGGTTGCACCAGGTGAAAATGATGAATGAATTGATTTATCTGGGGTTTGTAGATTGGGAATAATTGCAATACAAGCAAGGTAGTGTGCAAAGATCTGAGAAAACAGTCAAAGCATGTTAGACCTGGGGA
This sequence comes from Caretta caretta, assembly GCF_965140235.1. Taxonomy (NCBI): domain Eukaryota; kingdom Metazoa; phylum Chordata; order Testudines; family Cheloniidae; genus Caretta; species Caretta caretta. The sequence continues at coordinate 83,995,127 of NC_134210.1, read as the reverse complement.
GCTGGAGAATGGAAAACACAGGTTGGTTGGTACATTTGAAGACTTGGGCTCAGGAAAAGCTTTCTCTCTAGAATGCTAGGTAGGTAGATGTGAGCTACTTGAGAATGTTTTGCAGGCTGGGAAATTACCAGTGATGTAATGCTATATAACCGTTTTAAATAATTATTTTAAAAAACAACAAGAGAGATGGATTTATTCAGTGATAGACATTTGTGTGCACAAGTCACCATATCATTATTTGTAGTCTGTCACCCGGACTCAGTTGCTACTATGGAGGGTAAGAAGTGGACACATAAGGGGCTTCTACGTACTATACGTGTGGAAAAAAAATCAGTATAGATGGGGAATCCCACGTGTGACGGTAACAATTCTTGTGTTTAATATGCTGAAATACAAACCTATTTAATTTGTCCTGTAAACTGTTACTCATTTAGGACAGCAAACTTTAGCCTGCTCAGGTGAGTAAGAACAGCTCCCATGGGTAAAAGTGTGCAGGATTGGGACCTTTAATCTCTCTACCCATCTACCAAATAGCTGTTTTAAAAAGTACTTTCCTCACTGATGGCAAAACAGTCTGCTTGCAGGTGCAATAGCTGTTATTCCAGTAGCCTATATATTTTCCTTCACTGTATATGTGAGGAGTGTGATACTATACAGGACAAATGTAATCAGGTAAAGGTTCATTGGTGCAGTTTATGAGGGTGACTTAATTCATCCCTTCAGTGGTCTGAAGGGCCAAGTTTGTTTGCTTTGCGCAGGGTCAATGCTTGTTCAAGACAGAAGTCTGCAGGGTTTGATGCAGCACTGGAAATGCAGCTTTGATGCTGCATCTGAAGACGATAGATATTTTAAAGTAAGCATCTCCTATATGTAGCCAGAGTACTGCACGGTACTCAGTGCCCCCATCTTCGGTGGATTTTAGTAGTGAAATATGCAAATTAGATGTTGGTCTCATATGCCTGGCAAGTACTTGGTGTAGCCTTTATGTTGCCAAGTTTGGACATCCCTGCACTAAATACTCTGATTAGACACTTGTGTGGTGCTGAGGGAGGCTAAAAGAGATGATTGAAGATGGTGGCAGAGCTTCTGTCTGAAGAATGATTATTCCCCACTTAAAAATATAATCCCATTCCAGCTGTCCCAGATAAAGACAGATTTAACTGACAGATTATAAAAAGAGAGGGTTAGTAAATAAAAATAAGAGGGTGAAAACATGCTAATCATCAAAAATCATTATAAACTTTACTAGATAAGCCCTGGCTTTCATTAAAATTTACTTTCTTTTTTTTTTTAACAGTAAAGACTTTGCTCTTACTCAACAAGCACATTCATCTCTTTCTCTCAGCATAGAACATATCTGGGTATCGGTACACTGCCATCATTGCCAAAGAGGTGGCTGTGACAAAGGTGGGTCTCTCGGTTTTAGAGCCTCATTCTAAATTAACAAATGTTACATTTTATATAGAGTACGGCATTTAGTCAGAGCATCTGAAACCAGACCAGTAAAACCTGAATCAGTCCAGCGATTCCTACTTCTCGTTACACCACAAGATAGTAATTTCTATTATGGAAGTCTGCTCATTGAACAGTAAAATAAAATACCTTTTCTTTCGATACTAGCTTAAAACTGATAATAATTAATGCCTAATGATGTCTGTTCCTGTAATCAAATTTACATAAATACTTTATTCTCTTTAAAGACCAATCCCCTTTTGGCATGTATAGTCATGACAGTCTTCTGTTCAACTTGACAAGTTTTCAGTCTACGCACTGAGAAATGAGGCTGAATGTGTTATCCAAGCAAAATTCAGGAGATTAATGGTCAAAACCAAAAGTGCAATTTATTCATATAAAGATTATATAAATAGGCTTAGAAATTAAATTCAAATCTATCCAGTATATCTCCAGATACAGCAATCTATCAGAGATACCATCAAGTCAAACCTGTTTCAGAAAAATACTGTACTGACAATATTCACCTGATTGCTTTCTAGCATAATGCTATTTGTTAGCATTGTAATTTAAGACAAGGGTTTTTGTAATTTTGTAATTAAATTTGTAATTTAAGACAAGGGTTTTTGTTGTGTTTTGTTTTATAAACCTATGAAATAGAAGGACGAACAATTGATCACACTGGTAATTGTTATTTGTCACCTTCCTTGCATGGGTGATTGCTAAGAAGATTTGAAACCTGATCAGATAATTGAAAGCATAGATAACAGATCAGACAGCTTTCCCAAAGTTCCACCATCTCATTACACGTGCACACCCTGCATCTAGGTGCACAGATGGGTACCTGCATGTGCAAGTAACCATTTGCACTCACAATTACCTCTGCTCCATGAACTGATTCCTATTTTATGTATGTGTAGGTGTATGTTCTATAAGTGAAAACTTGCTCCACACATCCATTCTAAATGATAGCATTGGTTAATGAAGTTAAACTGTCCTAATTTTGGGACAAGTCAAAAATCTATCTAGGTAACTATATGCCTTTCATCACTATTGTATCTGATTCTTACATATTATGAAAATAAAGTGAAAGGGTCCAGAAAGAGTAAAGTGTGGTGACTGTCATAATTTACCTATGTGTATCTTTCTAACCAATAGGTTTCAGAGTAGCAGCCGTGTTAGTCTGTATCCGCAAAAAGAACAGGAGTACTTGTGGCACCTTAGAGACTAACCAATTTATTTGAGCATAAGCTTTCGTGAGCTACAGCCCACTTCATCGGATGCATAGAATGGAACAAAAAGTAAGAAGATATATACATACATACAGAGAAAATGAAAAAGTGGAGTAAGAAGCTAATTAATTAAGATGAGTTTTTATCAGCAGGAGAAAAAAAACTTTTGTAGTGATAACCAAGATGGCCCATTTAGACAGTTGACAAGAAGGTGTGAGGATACTTAACATGGGGAAGTAGATTCAATATGTGTAATGACCCAGCCACTCCCAGTCTCTATTCAAACCCAAGTTAATGGTATCTAGTTTGCATATTAATTCAAGCTCCTCTAGATTATCACTACAAAAGTTTTTTTCTCCTGCTGATAATATGCATCCGATGAAGTGAGCTGTAGCTCACGAAAGCTTATGCTCAAATAAATTGGTTAGTCTCTAAGGTGCCACAAGTACTCCTTTTCTTTTTGCGCATACAGACTAACACGGCTGCTACTCTGAAACCTATTGGTTAGAAAGATACACATAGGTAAATTATGACAGTAATTTGTTATCCTCTAAGGTGCCACACGTACTCCTGTTCTTTTTTCTAACCAATGTACATTGTGCAGCCTTTGCACTAGCAACAATGAATGGATTTCATTTTTAATGTGGGACGAAGGACTCAAACGAGTGTCGCACTAATAAACTAATCTAGGGCAGCGTTTCTCAGACTATGGGGTGGGCCTCCCAAGAGAGGCACAGGAATGTGTTAAGGGAGGCACAAGCTGTGTGCTCTTTTTTTTTTTTTTTTTAAAGAGCTCTGGCTGTCAGTCCTGTGTGTCTGGGGCTTATGGAGAAGGCAGGAATAAAGGGGATGGCCAGAGCCTTGCCATTCTGGGGCTGACAGCTGGAGCCCCGCTGCTCCAGCTCTCCTCCCCACCCCCTCAATCCCTCACTGGGAGGCAGCCTGGGCTCAGGCTGTCCTCCCCCACCGCCATCCCTCACCTGGAGGTGGTGGGGCTCCAGCTGTCAGACCCAGAGTGGCAGCAGCCCAGAAGTAAGGGTGGCAATGGGGCACTAAGTCTATGAAAAGTGATATTGACAAATATAACTTTTCACATTGCCTCTCTTACTTCAGAGCTGGGCGCCTGGCCAGCTGCTGCTGCTCTCCACTCTGCCTTCAGAGCTGGATGGCGGTATATGTACTGGAGGGGGGGGAGAAGCATAAACAGCTACAGACACAAAGAAGGGGGGCCTGATCAAATAAGTCTGAGAACCACTGATCTAGAGAAAAATGGATAAAATGAACAGAAGTCCTTTTCTTTCCCTAAAATGAATGGCCCATCTGTGTGGGATAAATGTATATTCTTATCTTATGCGAGAGAAAAATATGGATGAAGGCACATTGTGAGGTATAAAAAGGTTAAACATAGTTTAATGTTCATCTTATAGACCAAGGACCTTAAAAGTAAAGAGATTTTTTTCCTGCTCTGCAGATGTATTCAACCTTTCCTTTTCCTCTGGGCCCTCTGGATTCTGCAGTGATGTAGATGGGTGAATGTTGTTTTGTTTTTAATGACCGTAGTCATGGTAAAAAATGTCAGATAATTTTATGATATTTTCACCCAATCTGCATTCTTTTGTGAGGGTCTTTTAAATTGAAAAATACGGGAAATTATTGCTATTCGTCCTTTGACCTCAAGGACAGTATATATGTGGGAAAACATGGCTTCTGTCTTTGAGTTGAAAGGTAAGTAGGCTTTTACTGAACTAGTTTTCCTTGATTCTGTGGCTGCCTTTATTCACACAAAGCTTGTCTTGAACTCTTTATCTGTGCTTGGCCATCACAAAGCAGGCTGGATATTTTGAGATCCAGCAGCACAAGTTCCCACTGACTTCTAAAGAGGTAGCTGTACAAGCTTTTTTCAACTCCAAAGATATAATCTGTTAATAAAATTGACCAAATGTGATAATTTTTCTAAAGAGGTCTCAGGGTTGTAAGCTGAGAAAAATTCTATAGAGACAGCAGGGCCTGGACTTCAAAAGAGTTTCAGCTAGCAAAGTACACTTGCTAAATTAAAAAAATTCCTGAGGGGGTAAAAATGTGAACAACTAGAAACTATATTAGTGTATTGATTTTCCTGGGGATTTTCCTCCCCACTGTGTCCTCCTTAGGGATAGTAAATCTAAAGGGTAGTCAATAACCTACTTGAAGGTTTGGGTTTGAATTTTCCCTTTCATCATCCCTTATCAGATTTTCCTTGGCTCTCACACAAGATTTATTTTGCTTTGTTTCATGAATTCCTTGGCTGCACCAATGTACAGCTTTAAATCACTTTTAAAAAAATAGAATAAATCAGAATGCTCCTTTTGCTTTCTTTTTAAACACACATTATTTCAGTAGCATGGTTATCATATGCTTGTGACATATAACTGTGGTGTGATAGGTTGGAGTGATTTATTATCATTTTTAAAGCGTTTTTTGTTTGTTTGTTTCATAAAATGACCTTCTTAATGGAAATGGGAGTAAATAAAGCAAATATTTTGACAGTTGTCTGATACACCAAACGCTCATTCACTTTTCACACAATATCATTTGCTACTTCCCTGAATGTTTAGAGCAGTGATTCTCAACCTATTTATCATTGTGGGCTGCGTATGCAGCTCTCTGTGTTATCTGGGCTGCATCCACACAATATATATACTACCTGTATGGTCCTGATGATGTCACATGGGCTGCAGCTGTGTGCTGATTGGGCTGCAAGTGGCCCGCGGGTTGAGAACCACTGCTTTAGAGTGACTGGTTTTCAGTTAGATACCGACCTCACTAATGGAAATACATGTAGCGTAAATACATTTCCACAAGACTCTGTTTCCACAAAGCTTTCAGTTTGCTTTAGTGTCCATTAATATAGATGTTAAAGACAAAATCTCACAGAAGATTAAACTTGTGACTACACATAGCCATAAAAAATAAGAGTACAGTAGTATGTAGCACACTTGAGGAAAGAACTTTGAAGTAAGACTAGTTTAAAGTGACCTCTTTCTCTTCCACGAAAACACTGCTCAAAACACACTACTTTCAGCTTGCTTTCTGTCACTAATATCAGCTCTGATGCTAACTGCTCCCTCTTCTGCAGCTGGATATATAAGAATACAAACAAATGCAAACAAATGCAAAGAAAACATGAAACAAAATGAAGGACAACTGAATCCTTTTGTAAATGTTTTCCCAAGGACAGTTTGTTGTTGCCTTCCCTTCACCCTCCTTATTCAGAACCCCTGTGATGTAATGTCAATTCTCAATATTTATGCAATTGGATCTCTGGGGAGAGGCCTTCTGTGAACTATGGTGACCTGTGAGGATGAGCCAGCACAGAGGACATGGAATTCTGAGTTGATCCAGAAGCAATGACCCTCATATACCGGTCTCTTATAGATGTACTCCCTTCGATAAGGTTGCACGTATTCTGAATCTGATATATAGAAGAGGAAAATGGGTGGGTTGGGAGAGGAGAACGAAGGGATCAATATTATCCGTGTGTCATGGGCAGACCATGGCCTTCTATAGTTTCTCATTGGGGTGTACCCCATCTTGAAGGAGCAATGAACCTATTTTGATGGTCCGCTATCCATGTTAGAAGGAATGAGGTAGTTGCCAGGCTGCCTTAAGGGAAAAGGTTGTTCTTTTGATTGGCCACTCTGCAGATGGTTTGGTAGGGCTCTCTAATAATCTTTTGTCCTTTGCTGTTGATAGATTCCACTAAGCTTGCCAGTGCCAGTGGTTCAACTTACTCCCTACAATGTGCCTTGTCTTATAATGATCTACACTGAATTTTTTGTCATTCTTATCTATGTAATTAGCTTGGTTTGGTACCTCTGAAGTTCCCCAGTCATCTCCAGTCTTGACTAAGCTAAATAATTTTAAGGTGCCACTGGACTCTAAATAATTTTGAGTCATATGCATGTTTTGCCAACTCACACTCTTTTCCACAATGTGGTGGCCCACTATTAACCTTTTGCCATGATGGAAATCGACATTTTATTCCAATTCTTTATGTTCAGGATCTTTGTTAGTTTCTAATCCATTACAGCAATGTACTCATCATTCCACCACTACTTAGTTTCTTTAGTAGCCTACAGTGAAAGACTTTGGCAGAGACTTTTGGAAACGCTAAGTAAATTATTGAAGGATATTTGGTGGTTTCTATGTGTTGTGGACTGATTCCAGCCATGTTTATATGGTTGGAGTTAAAAAGAAAGCTGTAGAGGAAGTATGAGGGAGTTTATTTATATGTTTGGTGATTTGGTATGAAGTATAATAAAAGGAATAAAATTGCTAATTAAATGTTTTATAATTACTAGGCTATAATAATGACCAGTTTCAGAGTAGCAGCCGTGTTAGTCTGTATTCGCAAAAAGAAAAGGAGTACTAGTGGCACTAACCAATTTATTTGAGCATAAGCTTTCGTGAGCTACAGCTCACTTCATCGGATGCATTCAGTGGATGAAGTGAGCTGTAGCTCACGAAAGCTCATGCTCAAATAAATTTGTTAGTCTCTAAGGTGCCACAAGTCCTCCTTTTCTTTAAGCTATAATAGTAACAGCAATGATTGCACAGTAAAACAAGTTAAACATTCAGTTATTGCTGTTTTGTTTAACACTTAGGGAAACATAGAAAGGCTTTATATCATTTTCTTGCTGCTACTGACTACTGACTCACCCCCTGTGACTTTTACTGCTGATTATTGTTTCTTTTCTTGTCAGTTTCACTCCTGGGCCTCAGAATGCTGTGTAACTCCCTGCCAATTTTGACCTTTTGTCAGGCGCTCTGCTTCTCTCTCTGTCAATGTCACGCATAACTTTGAGTGCTGTCATGCTACCTGGTTACAAGCAGTAGAAAGTGAGCAGACCCAGTGATAGAGTTGCACAACAATCAGGAGCTCCAGGAAGCTGGCAAATGAAAGGCAAAGTGAACATCAGCAAACTGACTTCTCCGCTACTGAATCCTGATTTTAGAGCTTGTTATATTTTAGTCTATTTCTGGTGTTGGTAAATGACTCAGCCAGTATTTTCTGAAAGCTGGAAGGGCTTTAGGAGACACACACACAATAGGAATCACTGGTATTCAGAATTCTAGGGGATCTTGGGATAAGGTGTACAAGAACAGCAATTTACAATCTCTCTCCAGATACTTGATGTCCACTGATGGAGGATGGTTTGAATGTGCTGAAGATATAAGCTGACATGATGCAGTTATTTGAGTATTATAGTCAAAATAGAACCACTTTAGTTTTGTGGCTGGGCACTGAGGTATGTGATTTGAAACACAAAATGGAAAAACTGGTTTAGTGTGAGGCAAGTGACAGGCAAAGTTTCCAGGGCAGGTAATATGCTGAAGTTCAGTGACCATTCAATTAAGGGGATGGAAATGTAATTTGGAGACCTATTGCACAGCTGCTGATGTGGAGCGGCACAGTTTTAAAAGTAAGTTAATATTTGCAAGGAAAAGGAGTTGCAAAGTGGAAGATTTTATAGTTGGGGAAACATTTTCAGGGGTTAGAGTTGGAAGAATGATGCTACGAAAGATGTTTGGGATGAACAGCTTGGGTCAAATTTTGAAATTTTAAACACTTGTTGCATACGTGAAATATTCACGCATGGGAACAAACAAGGAATTGTGCACACAAAATATGCAGTAGTTGGTGCAAAATGGGCAATTTGTACACTAATTAAGTAGTTTCAGAGTAACAGCCGTGTTAGTCTGTATTCGCAAAAAGAAAAGGAGTACTTGTGGCACCTTAGAGACTAACCAATTTATTTGAGCATAAGCTTTCGTGAGCTACAGCATGCATCCGATGAAGTGAGCTGTAGCTCACGAAAGCTTATGCTCAAATAAATTGGTTAGTCTCTAAGATGCCACAAGTACTCCTTTTCTAATTAAGTAGTGTAGCACGTGGAGATACCCATTTGGTGCATATAGCTATATAATTTCAAATGCACTATTTGCAATTATGCTTTAGACATGGTTTTGAACACACAGCTTGGAATCCAATTCCTGTGAGCAATGTTTTTTGCAAGAGTGAACCCACAGTGTCTATCTTTGTGGCCTTTTATGAATAAATTGTGTTCATTTTCCATACCTGGAAGATACTGTATGAGGAACAATAGTTTAAGAAAAATTACAAGGAAAATTCCATTTGCTAGAAAGCCAAGTAAATATTATGTAGGAATTACAATTTATATACTAAGGAGAGCAGACAGAATGCACATCTCAAGTTTAACTATTATATGGCTGATTTTGGCCTCCTCTCGCAAATCCTCAAGGTGAATTTCATGTTTGCACATGATTAATGGAAAATACACCTGCTTACCCTCAATAAATAAATAAGTTGATGTCATTTGGACAAACTTATTTTGAAATATTAAATTTAGGGAAAAAAGATGCTTTTCTGCTGCTCTTGTCATACCTTATTTCAAAAATGGCTTTTTAAAAAACTTGAAGTGAGATTTATTTGAAAGATCCTGTTGAGATCCGGGGTGCAGGACCAATTTTGAGATAGGCAAAGGTATGCTTGGGTGGTTAGCCATGAGTGAAGAATGTCAGAAAGGTCCAGCAGGCTACACTGAAAGTTTATTGTGGAAAATGACTGGTGGAGACTTACGCTTCCATTTAAAAAAATGGGGTCTAGGCTTTTTCTCGGCAAAGATAAACATCAAAATGTAAACCGACTGCTATGGTGATTGATCACGATAATTATTTCTTTTTAAATATTGAAAATAACTTATTGCCAATCCCTTCACACCAGCTGCTTTCTTGGCCATAACCCACTAGCCAGAGTCAGCCAGTACTGCTAAGTCAATTATTTGCTCCTAGTATCTTCTCCTTCCCGCCCCTCCGCATGCTATCACAGGGGTTCAACATCACGAAATATTCATTTCTCCAACTACCCCCATGTACCCCCAGGAGAAACTGTAAAAAAAAAAATTCTCTTTAGTATTTGAATCCACACAGCTTCTCCTTTGCTGCTCCCTGAGGAAAGGAATGCCTTTGAGTGCTGAGGGAGACTTGGTGAAATGAGCCCTCCCGTTTCCTGTGCCATACTTGGGGGAAAGAGGCTCCTCTGAGTCATGGGTTTGAAGCACTATGTCTTATTCCACTCCCAGAAGCAGTCACTTCCCAATGGCATTCCATCAGAGGCAATGGGATGTCAATGATGCTGTGTGTGTCTCCCTCAGTCTGTCTCATGCAGGAGGGTCACATTTATTGCTCTGCACAGAAGAGCCAAAGCTATCAGAATATTGATGCCCTGACATACTGAGATGACTAATACACCCTCCTTCCCACCCAGTCATGGGAAAACCCATCCTCAGTTTCAGAATCCTTCCTCTTTCTACGTGACATCCACCACCACCAGTGTTAGGAGACTCTCTCTTCCAGCTCAGAAACCTCCCTCCTGCCCTGGTACTTATAGCTGGGTCTGGAAAAGCAGGAGCAAGGGCAGCCATGAGCAGAAGCAGCAAGATGCATGTCCAGACAGCCTTGTGCTCTGTCTCTGGGATACTGAACTAAAATTGCCCCCCAATTCCCTGCTTTGTGACACCTCCTTCTGTTGCTTGCAACTCATGGGCTGAAGGCTACAGAGGAATATGCAGGCAGCAAACACTCTACCTCTGCTTGACTAGCCCCACCAAAGCCCATATGCCCTGCTATTACCTCCTACTTCTGCTGCCTTCACTCTATGCCTACCTGCATTGCGATCACACTTTCTTTTGCAGTAGATGCACCCTATGTGTTGCAGGATCAGAAGTCTCCAGTGATTGCAGCCTAGGAGCAGATCTCGCCCCACCAGCATTTGTTGCTGTCCCCTGCAGTAAATCATCCACTCTATACAGGTATAGTGCTAATTGGTGTGGCATAGCTCCATTAGCCTCTAATGCCCAGCTGTCACTGCCTACTCTTCATTTGCGTCAGCAATTGTGGTCTCCTCCCTCAAACCCATTCTCTTAATCTTTTTCAGACATCCCTCCCAGAAATCAGGCCATTCTTTCTTTCACCCCTAGCTATCCCCCTTGCTTTTACTTTTCCAATGTCCTAAGTTGCTTGCTGTCCCTCTGCGAATATTCCTGGTTCTTCAAGATCTCTCTGATATTTTCACCCATGACATCATTCCCCTCTCTTCCCCAAGATCCCACTTATGAGTCTCTCAAACACCCTGACATTCCCCTTCTCTGTTCTCTGGGATTTGTGCTGTATCTCTGAGATTTTCCCCCTCTCCAAATCTTCCATTTTCTCTCTTCCTTTCCTGCCCCAGCTCCCCTTCCTCAGCTTGCCTCCAGCTTCCCCAACTCTCCTCTCCAGTATCCCCAATGTAGCTGGTTCCACATGTGCATAGCTGGTCCCCACCTCTGTCTGCCCCTCTCCCAAGCTGTCTTTTTTCCATTGCTATGCCAGCATGGATGGAACCACAGGATGAAGATATGTGCAAAAACCTAAGCACTACTGGATCCCTTGAAGGTGTCCCAATTAAACAGGATTTCCATACCCATTAAGCAATAGTGATTGTCACTCATTTAACTTCCCTGGAAGGGGACATGATTAAATAGATTTTCCAAATTAACAGTTCTCAGTGAAGTAGGGTGTAGTATATTTTGATAGCTAAATAGTTCTGAAATGAAAAGTTTACAGCAAAATACACATAGTATAGGTAGAATGTAGTAACAGAGAGTGCAAAAGAGACAGACACAGTGTTATTTTAAAGCAAAAATTAAACATTGATAGCATACAATGAAAATCTTTTTGTATGATTTCCCTCATGACCTTTGCATAAATTTTATTACAGGGTTTTTACAGCCAACATTGTTTTAATGGACTCCTTCTTTTACTCAGCTGGTAAAAAAATCAGATAGCTACCTCCTATTATAGCACACTATTAATGTCTTCCAAGAAAATTATATATTAAAAGGAAATTCTGAGGCAAGGCAGCAAGAAATAGCTTAAGCTAAAATTCAAAGAGCTGTCATAGCACTGATTCATTCTGTGTGTGTGTGTGTGTGTGTGTGACTGATAGCACAAATGAGCTTTTAAAAATGTCTTATTTAAGGAAAGGTAAAATAACAGTGACCACAAAGAGAGTAGGAGAATGATTTGTTACTGCTGCTAAAATGAGGTGTGGATGTCTCTTCCTTTATCTTTGACAGAGAAAAATAATTAGAAAACTGACCTCTAGCTGTTGGTCCAACCCTGAAGAGTTGGTCTCCAAATTCAGAGACAAAGGAAATATAAAGAGCCTCAGAGATGCTATATCTCCTCTTCCATAGTTCTGAATAGTCCCCAAGCAGCGTAGAAATCAGAAGAAAATGGGGGAGAGAGACAGAGAGAAAATGTCTCATAAAATGTGTCGTTTTAGGCTTTGTGCATATGTAGGGCAGCAGATAAAAGCCACGGCAATGCAAATCCCTCTTCCCCCTTTAATGGAATCCTTTATTTATTATTATTATTTTATTATTTATTTTACTGAACTTTTTTTTGGCTCTTGATTTGTGTGATATTTCACCAGCAGAACTGTTCTTTAAACTCTGTTCTGTTGAGACCTTGAAAGGCATTCTTAAAATCTCTCTACCTCAGATACTTACAACAGCCCTGTAAAGCATTTTGACTGAAGCAAGTGTGTTGCCTGCAGAATCATCGCAGTACCATACTGCATTAACATACCAAAAATGGATCAGTAGACTCGAACTGATAAGAGAACAATGTGACATACTAGGGTATAGTCCAGACCAGTGTGTGTGGGGAGGTGGGGATAGGGGGAGGGGGCTGTGTCACCCCTGCCTGCAACCTTGGGAGCCTTACAATGCCTTGCTGCAATACTCTCACCTGGGCTGATCACAAACAGCCTGCCAGCATGCAAGTCACACCCTGAGTGTCTGTGTGTAACTGCAGCCTGCCAGCCACACACAGGTTACATGCTGGCTCTTGGTTATATTGCAAGGTGACCGCAACATACCCCCAGTCCCAGATTCCCCCCTAACCCCTCAAAATATATGTCCTGTGATGCCCAGTTCTCCGCTGGACAGCACAAAGATTTTAAATATGTTATTCCTATAAGGGAACAATATGCCAGTTTATTATGTCACATTATTCAGATAATTATTATTATTCAGTTATTCAGACACTTCAATTTAAACACACTGGATTAGATAAAAGCGTAGAGCAAGTTTATTAACTACAAAGTGATAGATTTTAAATGAGTACAACTAATGAGGCATAAAAGTCAGAAATGGTTACAAGAAATTAAAGATAAGACTTTATTAATACCTAAATCAACAAACTACATTAGATCAACATAGGCACTGACTCCCCGGGTGCTCCAGGGGTCAAGCACCCATGGAAAAAAATAGTGGGTGCTTAGCACCCAGGAGTCAGCACGTGAGTGTGGAATGTGATGAGTTCTGTGCTGCTAACAATTTCTGTCCTTGGGGCAGGGAGTTTGTTTATAAACAGAGGCAGGGTGATTAAGATAACAAAAGGTTTGTCATTAATTTAAATTGAGGATCTTTAGATGATCCTGAAAGCATTCCCGTCACTGCAGTTAAAAGATAGGAAACAAAAAGTAGGAATAAATGGTCCATTTTCAGAATGGAGAGAAGTAAATAGTGGTGTACCCAGGGGGTCTGTAGTGGGACCAGTGCTGTTCAACATATTAATAAATGATCTGCAGAAAGGGGTAAACAGTGAGGTGGCAAAGTTTGCAGATGATACAAAATTACTCAAGATAGTTAAGTCCAAAACAGACTGCAAAGAGTTACAAAGGAAAACACTTGTGGCACCTTAGAGACTAACCAATTTATTTGAGCATAAGCTTTCGTGAGCTACAGCTCACTTCATCGGATGCATACTGTGGAAAGTGTAGAAGATCTTTTTATACACATAAAGCATGAAAAAATACCTCCTCCCACCCCACTCTCCTGCTAGTAATAGCTTATCTAAAGTGACCACTCTCCTTACAATGTGTCTGATAATCAAGGTGGGCCATTTCCAGCACAAATCCAGGGTTTAACAAGAATGTCTGGGGGGGGGGGGGGGGAGTAAGAAAAAACAAGGGGAAATAGGTTACCTTGCATAATGACTTAGCCACTCCCAGTCTCTATTCAAGCCTAAGTTAATTGTATCCAATTTGCAAATGAATTCCAATTCAACAGTTTCTTGCTGGAGTATGGATTTGAAGTTTTTTTGTTGTAATATAGCAACTTTCATGTCTGTAATCGCGTGACCAGAGAGATTGAAGTGTTCTCCGACTGGTTTATGAATGTTATAATTCTTGACATCTGATTTGTGTCCATTTACTCTTTTACGTAGAGACTGTCCAGTTTGACCAATGTACATGGCAGAGGGGCATTGCTGGCACATGATGGCATATATCATATTGGTGGATGTGCAGGTGAACACTTTAGATAAGCTATTACCAGCAGGAGAGTGGGTTTGTGTGTGGGGAGGAGGGAGGGGGGTGAGAAAACCTGGATTTGTGCTGGAAATGGCCCAACTTGATTATCATACACATTGTAAGGAGAGTGATCACTTTAGATAAGCTATTACCAGCAGGAGAGTGGGGTGGGAGGAGGTATTTTTTCATGCTTTATGTGTATAAAAAGATCTTCTACACTTTCCAAAGTATGCATCTGATGAAGTGAGCTTATGCTCAGATAAAGCTTATGCTCAGATAAATTGGTTAGTCTCTAAGGTGCCACAAGTACTCCTTTTCTTTTTGTGAATACAGACTAACACGGCTGTTACTCTGAAAGGAAAACACTGATCAGCAAATTATGAGTTTTCAAATGATACCTTACAAGGTATGCCTTGTACAAAAATTACTACAATAGTGTGTAGGGTGTGAGTCAAGGGGGTACATTCTGTCACAAACAGTGTGCCTGAGGTTTGCTGGTGTTAATAGCAAAAGAAAGAACCAGACATTACTTTTAAAATTAAATGTCCAAATATTATGTGTAACTTTTAAAAAGTTTTTCCCACCCGAATTTTTCTGTATATCCTTCTAATCCTTAAAACGAGGCAATGCTATCAATGAACACAGCCTTAGACTGAATTCTGAGGCCTGGAATTCTTTCCATCATTGCTATTGACTTGCTGTGTGACCCTGGACAGGTCACCTGGACCCAGATTTTCAAAAATGACTGCCTAAAGCTAGGCACTTAAATATGATTTTAGGGTGGGATTTTCAAAACCACCTAAGTGACTTAGGATCAAAATTTGTGCTCTTAAGTCAGTTAGGTGCTTTGAAAATCACACCCTAATATGTTAGTGGGGAGCTGTGCAGGGATGCTGGAACAATTTATATAGTGCGGGTGCTGAGAGGCAAACTGTAAACCCTGTATATAATGGAAACCACAAGCAACAGCACCCCTAGTTCCAGCACCTATGGAAATGTGCTTTCATGGGCTGAGCTTCCCAACAGAGTTTGAGCAGGGCTTTGTGAAGCTCCTGTTGTGATGCACAGTCAGTCGGAACCAGACAATATAAAGCAGAGCTCTGCAAATAGCTTAAACCGCAAATGATCACTGAACACCACATGATACCAGGAGTATGGAGGAATGAAGATAACCTGATCTGGAAGAATGGAATAGTAAAAAAGCCCTACCAGAACTGAAACTCTGGAAATGTGGAAAACAACTGGAGAAGTTTAATCAGCACTTCACTTTGTTCAAACAGTGTTTAATAATTTTCAGTTAATTCAAGCATAGGAGGCTAACTATGAAAATGTCTGACAGAAATCTGGGGAGTAGTGCATTCCATGTAAAACTGAAACATATGACAGAGATGTTTTTAAACAGAGTTCGAAAAGGGGAAACCATAGCAGAGTCTGTGTGTGACCTAAGGCTGAAGAGCCAATCTTGCAATTTTGGTGGGGCTAACTGAGACCTTGACAAGAGACCAAATTCAGATTGGGATCTGGAACAAAACATTCAGAGAGAGACTACTGGGAGACCCAGAATTGATGGAGAATCCAAAATACCACAAGAAAAAGAGACCTCAGGCAGAAAGACATGCGGATCTCAAAGTCAGAGTCCACCAGAAACAGCACATGGAGCTGCACATGCTGTGGCAACCAACACAAGCCAAGACAATGCCCAGCATATGGGAAAAGATGTAAGATGTGCAATGGCTTATATCACTTTGCAAGAGTTTTCACACACCTGAAGAGTGTGCACAGCATAGACAAAGGGGATGATGACTGCACCGCTAACTGAGATGAATCTTCATAGGAATAATGAACAGTGTTTCAGCAGAAAGTAATTGGACTGTTAATCTGAAAGCAAATGGGACATTTATTAATTTTAAGTCAGACCCTGGTGCACAAGCCAATGTGTTGCCAGAAGCAGTGTTATTAGCATTAAAAGAAAAGCCACAGGTATTGGCAGGTAAACGGGTAAAATTCAGGACCTACAGTGGTGGGTTTAACCCCTCTAAATCAGTATGAGAACTAGAAGTAAGGGTAAATAACAAACTGGAAAAGATACAGTTTGTAATAGTACCAGGGAAAAAAGCTCCCATTGTTGGGTTAAAGCATGTAAAGACTTGGTCTCACCAAAAGGCTGAACTCATTAAAGGGGCAGGGGACTAAAACGATTGAGGAAGAGTTTGAGGACATCTTCCAGGTGATAGGGAATCTCTCAACGGTGTAACAACAAAAGAGCAGAAAGAGCCCAATTGCCCCACAAGTCACACCTCTAGGAAAATTCCCCTTGTCCTAAGACATCGTATTTTGGATCCTGGGATGTGCCACCATATCGTGACAATTACACTGTGCATCTCTGTGATGGGAACAATTCTCACAAACAGCACTGATGTTCCAAGAGGTTGTATAATATTGTCACTCCAGCCAGACACATACTACAAAGGAATAGGTGATACCTTCTCCAAATCCCAGAAGGATAATAAGGGGCACTAAGTTTGGTGTTTTGCCTGAAGGTGTCACAGGTAGGCAACAACCACAGCAGGTAGAAACAACAGAGCCCCAGAATATGGAACAATCAGAATAAGTGGACTTGTCAGGGGGACTAACCCCTGACAGCAATAGTGCTGAGGTTCCAGGGGAACCCTGCAGATTCAAGCAACAGCACAGGGCACCTCAAAGACTAGGTGACGTTATTATTAGTAAATTGTCATTAAGTTGGTTACGTGTATTTGTAATTGTATTATGTTCATGTTGGGATTTTAAGTGGTGGCGGTAAGTTTTGGCATGGAAGGGAGTATGTGGTATTGGGGGACTGTGCCATTAAGGCAGAGAATTGGGGCAGGGAGCTGTGAAACTCTTATTACATGCACTCAGTTGGAACTGGATGCAGAATAAAGCAGAGCTCTTGCAAGCACTTTGAGCACTGAGTGAATACCACGCTGAAAAGCATATTTAGGTGCCTAACTTGAGAGAGCCATTTTAAGTCTTGGCTTTAATCTTTCTGTGGATATACCATGCTCACTTTCCTTTTGCAAAGTGCTGTGGGACCCATAGATGGAAAGTACTATTGTACTCACTTTTTGAAAGCACCTTTCTCCTGTCTGACTGCACTAGCTTCTGGTTGCCCCAAAATTGCCGCATTCCTTTAAACTAACATACTTCCAGGCACTGTCTAAAAGGCTTTGGACAGATCACTGAACTCAGAAGAAGCATAAAGAGGACTCTGTGGCATCGTTTCATTAGCAGCTTGAAATGATAAGCACATTAAGCAGCAGAATCAAATCATTAAATCTAGCCAGCTTAAAAATAACCAGTCTTAAAAAAAAAAGAAGACACTCTTGTGGATTTTTATCCTACTTTAAATTGTTTCAGTACCAGAAGTCCTACATGACTATCTCTCTGCCTGTATAGAATATAAGAGAGCTTTGATGTTTTTATCGCATTTCTGTATGCTTTCCTACCCTGTGAATCCTTTTCTCCCTCCCTCAGCATTTTGTGCAGAGGTGATGGGAGGGCAGGACATGGTGAATAGTTTCCATTCCAGAGTTTATGCCAAATGTCAGTGGGAGAGGAGTCCATAAAGAAACCTTCTGTGTGGCAAGTGGCACAATTTCATACCTCCCAACGGCAGATGCATCCCTTCCAAGCTGGGCTTAATGACCTTGGGAAATTGAGGCTGTTCTACAATTTTGCTTCAAGTCAGTGGGCTTTAAATGAAACTCAAGGGCTCTGAAATGTGAAGTTACCTGTGGTAAAAATTCTAATTCACAGATATGAAGGTGACTGAGGATCCTGTATCACTGCAGCGTGCAGCTCAGCATGGTGACAAATCTCTTTGATATAATAGGATCAGTTGTTTTCTTTGTTGTATACTGCAGCACTGCTGACTCTCCTGGTGTTCACCACTGCCCTTTGTGTTTACCAGGGAATGTTTCCCCTTTTTTCAGGCCTCCTCTTGAAAAATGCTGCTTGACCACCATGCCTTTCTTAGCCTAATATGAATCTGAGATCTACAGCACAGTAGTCATGCTTAAAAACACTTTTCAACTCTTAGATAACTAGTTAATATTATCTTCATATCCAGAAAGTACAGGGAACACAGAGAGTGCTGTCATAGTGAGATACATTATTTCTGACAATTTGGAAAGATTTTAAGCGTGATCACTGTAGGATAGGGAATATATTTATACTGTAGCAATTTATACCCAAACCATCATCCAATATGTTGGAGGATCTATATATTTTTCAAGCACACTGCTGAAAAAAACACCTTAGCATATTTGCATTTTTAACAGAGAAAAATCCATGCTGTCCCTGCACAGACTCCATTTTTTCCTCATTCATTTCTGCTATCTTGCTATTTTTCCTTCCTGATACATTTCAATACCTACAACCCTGTCACCTCTTTCCTGCTTTTGGCTCTTTCTATAGACCTCCCTGCCCACAATCTCCCTATAACCTCACTTCACTGCTCATTATCACAAGAGTACAAGGAAAATAACTGAAACTATCTATCAAAAACTTTAAGCTCCCTCTTCATGCTCCCCACTGACCCACCTTTCCTCTGTGCCTCCATCTCTGACTGAGCTGTTTCTCTTACTCTTTTCCTTGAACTCCACAGCAGGACTCACCCATCCAAACCCTAGCCATCAGGGCTGAAATATTTAAACTTGGGTATCTAAAGTTAGGCACCTTCATCTGTATTTAGATATACATAGATAGGAGTCCTGATTTTCAGGGATGCTGAGAATCCGTAGCATCCACTGGATTGAAAACAAAAGTGTCCTATATAAAGGCTTCTGCATCCATCTCTTCCTCTTCAAAAGAAGATCTGTCCCACCCACAGGCTCTGCCTTTTTAGGGGGAGAAGAGAAAGAGAAAACCCCACTGCCAGCTGCCAGCTTCCTCTCTTTTCTGATGGAAAATCAGACATGTGGAACAAGGGCTTTGCATATCACTTGTTCTTGAGATGTCTTGATATACCTTCCAAAATGCTGGAAACAAGTAAATCACATTAATATTCCCAAATTTTCCAGGGAAGGACCCCTCCTCTTCCCGGAGCCTTCATTTTTACATCAGGGATCAGCTAAGTCCACCTCCAGACACTGTACATACTCACATAATTCTGCTTGCTTGGCTCTGCTCAGGATACAGTTATCTTCCAGATACATTTCTTGAGGCAAATCTACACTACAAAATTAACTTGACCTAAGTTACGTCAACGTACGGCCACTGCAGTAAACATTACACTCCTTGTGTTGGTGGTATGTGTCCTTACCAGGATTGCTTGCACTGATTTAACTGCTGGTGTGGGGCATTGTGGGACGGTTTCTGAAAGGCAGCAACAGTCCATGTCTACATTGACACTGCATCAACCTAAGTACATCGATTTAAGTACTACGCCTCTCGCAGAGGTGGAATTATTAAGTCAGTGTAGTGGGTGAGTTACATCGGTGGGAGCTATTTTTTAGTGTAAATGCTTACAGAGTTAGGTCGATATAACATTGACCTAACTCTTTAGTGTAAACCAGGCCTTGCTTTGTTCCAATTCTCTTGCCCTTGCTTCATCCCATCACTATATAATGATGCAATACTTCAACTCCACACAACATTGAGACCTGTGACTCAGAGAACTGAAACCAAAATTGTTGAGATGCCCCTTCCTGTTCTGATCTGTTCCTGGTAGAAAGTGAACATCGTTTTACAATATTGCTGAAAAACCATAGAAGATCAGGGTTGGAAGGGACCTCAGGAGGTCATCTAGTCCAACCCCCTGCTCAAAGCAGGGCCAATCCCCAATTTTTGCCCCAGATCCCTACATGGCCCCCTCAAGGATTGAACTCACAAGCCTGGGTTTAGGAGGCCAATGCTTAAACCACTGAGCTATCCCTCTCCCACCAGTGGGCCTCTGACCATGTTATCCTCCCCCTTTTCCGTGCGTAAAGAGAGGGCATGACAGGTACTGTTGAAGGCAGAAAAGGAAGCCTAAGCACCAGCTTTATCCTAATTTCTTTCTCCTGCATTCCCAGTACTGGAACACTGGCTTTTAAAAACTTTTTTATGTTCCCATCTTAAGTGGTTTTATAAGAAAACAAGGTAATAAACTATAACAAGAGAGAGAAAACAGTAAAGGATATAAAAACAATATAAATATACGATAGTGAATGGAATGGAAAATAGAACACTAAACATAAGGTAAAAATTTCAAATGAAAACTGATTTGTGGTCTAGTGTATTGTGTATTTGGCTAAAAATAATGGCATTGTATAGGGTATAAGTCAGAAGAGAATTTAGCCCATAAAATGCTCTACAAATGTTAAATGGTATTTAGTATGTGATGTTTTATAAAATAGACGTAACATTCAATCCCAGTCTCAAAGAGTTTACAATCTAGACTTCAGAATAGTCAAAGACGAATACAGTGTCACGAATGGGGGGGTAGGTGGGAAATCACAAATCCAAATATATTTACATACAAGACCATTGTTTTCTGTGGCTGCTTTTCAGACTTAACTACAAGATATATAGTATTAAGATTAAGTTTCAAATTATTTTCCTGTTTTGTAATATGATCTTTTATGCAACTGATAGAATTTTGTTGTGAGAGAGACAAGTGGGTGTGGTAATATCTCTTTTTGGACCAAGTTCTGTTGGTGAGAGAGACAACTTTCAAGTTTACACAGAGCTCTTCTTGAGGTCTGGGAAACGTACTTAGAGTGTCGCAGCTAAATACACACAGCTGTGTGTAGCTGGAAAGCTTGTCTCTCTCACCAACAGAAGTTGGTCCAACAAAAGATATTACCTCACCCACCTTGTCTCTCTAATATCCTGGGACTAACACGGCTAAAACAACACTACGTAAAACAATAGTATCTCATTGTGTCTATTGACTGAGTTAATCTCATTCATGAAAAACAGATAATCTGAGGGTTATAAATCTATTAGAAATGCTAACTATCTTTCTTATAAAAAGCCACAGTGATGTTTCCCCCTACACATATAGAAAAACTTGTATGTTTCAGTCTATATTGCTTTTCTTTCACATAGGGAAAATGGCAAAGAAAGAAACAGTAACTGTAAAGTCACCATTAGGGAGAGAATATAGTCACTCACTCTGTATTTGAAGTGGGCACATAATGGCAGCTTGTCCCTGCAGAAGATAGACTCTTCTATATTGAAAGTTGCAGTAGGCAGAAAGGAGGATAACTGTATACAGTTGTATGGTGTTTTGTAAGTAAGGGTTGTCCTATAAGTGCAAAATGCTGCCATGCATAAATATTTAGCTAAACCACCACATTTCTCCCCTCCCCACTCCCGATTAAATTAAATGAATGAAGAATTAATACTAATTTATTTTTGGAAACTTTTTTTCAGACTAGAAAACATTTCCTCAAAGCACTGGATTTCAAGGCCTTTCCTTATTTACAGTATTGCATACTGTTTAGCTCACATAAACTTAATTCCTCGATTTACTTATAATCAAAGTATTTGTTTTCAGGAATAGCTTCTTCATACTTACATGCCGGGAAATACTTTTACTGAAGTAAAGGCCTGTGACAGCATGTGGGGATGCTAGAAACCTTGTTTGGAGATGCTCCCGCATTCTGTTATGTGACCGTGGCAGCTAGGCCTGGTGGGATATATTAACTCCAACACAGGAGCATAAAACTGTTGAGTCATTCTAAGGAAAGGGGTCAGAGATCCTTCAGGAAGATAGGTCAGCAACTATGAAGCACAGGAGGAGTCTCAGTTTGAGTCTGTTAGTTATTATTTGAGTCCCCAGTTTGGCAAAGCATCTAAATTGGTGCTTAAATTTTAGCATGTACCTAAGTCCCACTGACTTCAAGGTTGAACACGCGTTTAAGTGCTTTGCTGAATCAGGGCCTATGTTAACAAGGATACAAGAGGGAGATGATAGAGTTGGACAATATCAAGTGTGTATTGTATTAGTAGTAGGGCTGGTCAGGAATTTTTTGATGACTTTTTTTTTCATAGGAAAATGCCAGTTCCTCAAAACTAAAACTTTTTATGGGAAATGGTTTTGTTTTGATTAATTTTTCAACTCAAAAATTTGGAAAAATAAAGCTTTGAAATGGTCTTAATGTTTTGTTTTGACATTTTCTAAAAAAAATCCATTTTTCTAAATTGAAATATTTGTTTTGAAATTTAAGCTTAAAAAATTAAAAATGGTCAGAATCAAAACAGAACATTTTGATTGTTCCACATCAACATTTTTTTTTGATTCTTGAATTTTTTTGAGATTTTATGACTTTTTAAAATCCCATATTGAGAGAGGAATAATCTTTGAAATCTCAAAAAAGTGAACAGGCTGGGAAAACCATTTCCTACCCAGCTCTATCATAGAATCATAGAATATCAGGGTTGGAAGGGACCCCTGAAGGTCATCTAGTCCAACCCCCCGCTCGAAGCAGGACCAATTCCCAGTTAAATCATCCCAGCCAGGGCTTTGTCAAGCCTGACCTTAAAAACCTCTAAGGAAGGAGATTCTACCACCTCCCTAGGTAACGCATTCCAGTGTTTCACCACCCTCTTAGTGAAAAAGTTTTTCCTAATATCCAATCTAAACCTCCCCCACTGCAACTTGAGACCATTACTCCTCGTTCTGTCATCTGCTACCATTGAGAACAGTCTAGAGCCATCCTCTTTGGAACCCCCTTTCAGGTAGTTGAAAGCAGCTATCAAATCCCCCCTCATTCTTCTCTTCTGCAGGCTAAACAATCCCAGCTCCCTCAGCCTCTCCTCATAAGTTATGTGTTCTAGACCCCTAATCATTTTTGTTGCCCTTCGCTGGACTCTCTCCAATTTATCCACATCCTTCTTGTAGTGTGGGGCCCAAAACTGGACACAGTACTCCAGATGAGGCCTCACCAATGTCGAATAGAGGGGGACGATCACGTCCCTCGATCTGCTCGCTATGCCCCTACTTATACATCCCAAAATGCCATTGGCCTTCTTGGCAACAAGGGCACACTGCTGACTCATATCCAGCTTCTCGTCCACTGTCACCCCTAGGTCCTTTTTCCGCAGAACTGCTGCCTAGCCATTTGGTCCCTAGTCTGTAGCAGTGCATTGGATTCTTCCATCCTAAGTGCAGGACCCTGCACTTATCCTTATTGAACCTCATCAGATTTCTTTTGGCCCAATCCTCCAATTTGTCTAGGTCCTTCTGTATCCTATCCCTCCCCTACAGCGTATCTACCACTCCTCCCAGTTTAGTATCATCCGCAAATTTGCTGAGAGTGCAATCCACACCATCCTCCAGATCATTTATGAAGATATTGAACAAAACCGGCCCCAGGACCGACCCTTGGGGCACTCCACTTGATACCGGCTGCCAACTAGACATGGAGCCATTGATCACTACCCGTTGAGCCCGACAATCTAGCCAGCTTTCTACCCACCTTATAGTGCATTCATCCAGCCCATACTTCCTTAACTTGCTGACAAGAATACTGTGGGAGACCGTGTCAAAAGCTTTGCTAAAGTCAAGAAACAATACATCCACTGCTTTCCCTTCATCCACAGAACCAGTAATCTCATCATAGAAGGCGATTAGATTAGTCAGGCATGACCTTCCCTTGGTGAATCCATGCTGGCTGTTCCTGATCACTTTCTTCTCATGCAAGTGCATCAGGATTGATTCTTTGAGGACCTGCTCCATGATTTTCCCAGGGACTGAGGTGAGGCTGACTGGCCTGTAGTTCCCAGGATCCTCCTTCTTCCCTTTTTTAAAGATTGGCACTACATTAGCCTTTTTCCAGTCATCCTAGTCATCCTAGTCATTCTAGTTTATAGAAGGGAGAGAATGCTATGTTGTCTATGGTGGAGCTGATCCCCGACGAGTGTCTTCCCCTGTGTTCTATGAGAGGGAGGTTTGCCCCCTCCGATGGGACATTTTGCTCCGAAGCCCCACTGACTGGGGGGTGAGAGACGAGTGCCCCATTCTTGTTTGTGCCGTTTATTTACATGTTAAATGTTCTGTTGCCATTTGAAGTAGTAGCAACTATGTATTCTTCTTTAAATCTGTAGAATATGTGGAGCCTGACTCTATGCTTCTCAATCAGGCAAAGTGTCCACTGAGGCAGTAGGGCCCCATTCTGTTTACTCCGTGGGAGTAGGGAGTCATTCCATTGACTTCAAAGGGTGTTGGATCAAGCCCTGGTTTGACCTATTTTAGCAGAGGATCTGTGCCTCCAAGCTGGCTGTGGAGGCTCCCTACTTTCCTTTCTATCTCCCTCCAGGGGAAGAATATATGGATAGCGATCAGCTTCTGAGTCCTAATCCGCTCCTTTACCATTGCTAGAAGCTCCAGTCTCTAACATTTTAAGATCTCCATCAGGACTGTATACTGATGATACGTTTTTCCCCGCAGGGAGCTGGAAGGGCATGTAGGGTGCCTGCAAAGTGAGGAGCCACAGAGCCCCCACTTAAACGGGTGCACCAAGGCCAGCGCCTGATCCAACCCCCTTTGGAGTCAGTGGAACGATTCCCTGCTCCCACATAGTAAAATGAATGATGCCCTGCTGCCTCAGTGGAGGTTTCGCCTTACTTAACGCTCTAGGTGAAGACAAGCTCTACAGCGGCACCACTATCGTGCTTTAGTGAAGACGCTACCATGCCAATGAGAGAGCTTCCTATGCCTTAGGAGCATAGGGTCCGGCTCTGCTCGTGCTGATTTAGAGAAGCATAAATACCTGCTGCTACACAACTAATGGCAATAAGAACAGGTTTATATTTACACTGCAAAAATAAGAACAACTTTATGTTCATCTGGAAGTAATGCCTGAGACGTCTCAATGGAGAAAAGGAGTACTTGTGGCACCTTAGAGACTAACCAATTTATTTGAGCATGAGCAATCTATGCAGGAAATAGCCCGACTTGATTATGTAAAGAGTTGTCACTTTGGATGGGCTAGCACCAGCAGGAGAGTGAATTTGTGTGGGGGGTGGAGGGTGAGAAAACCTGGATTTGTGCTGGAAATGGCCCACCTGTTGATCACTTTAGATAAGCTATTACCAGCAGGACAGTGGGGTGGGAGGAGGTATTGTTTCATATTCTCTGTGTGTATATAAAGTCTGCTGCAGTTTCCACGGTAAACATCTGATGAAGTGAGCTGTAGCTCACGAAAGCTCATGCTCAAATAAATTGGTTAGTCTCTAAGGTGCCACAAGTACTCCTTTTCTTTTTGCGAATACAGACTAACACGGCTGTTCCTCTGAAACCTGTCAATGGAGAAACAATGTGCCATTCCTTTGCGATGGAGCTTACGGGCATCAGGTAAAGCTCCGCATTGCATACTGGTTTGTGATTTCAAAATACTGTAATTAATTGTATCCTGACTAAGCAAATGCCCAAAAGATCCTGTGGCTTTACCACGGCAGTGTGGTGATCCTCACTGGAAATATGTTGGTATTGGTGCCTTTCTGAGAAGCGTCTAAGGCTCTTAAAGATGCCTGTGAGATTTTGCTATTTGTAATAAAGATAATAGTTTTCACATAGACTGTGTCTGGCACCTGAGGATCTCAAAGCCTTTAAAGCTCGATAAGTGATTTTTTTATCTTCATTTTACAGATAAGAAACTGAAGTACAGAGGAAGATTAAAGGAGTTAATTGCCCAAAGTCAACAGGAAGTCTTTGGCAGAATCAGGAATAAATGAAACTGGTCTCCTGATGCGCAGTCCCCAGCTTTAACCAGTAGACCATACTGCCCCATAAACTTGGAGGGCAGAAGGGACCATCAGGATCATCTAGTCTAACCTCCTGCACATTACAGGCCACAAAACCTCACCCATCCACTCCTGTAATAAACCTATAACCTCTGGCTGAGTTACTGAAGTCCTCAAATCATGATTTAAAGCAGGGGTGGGCAAACTTTTTGGCCCGAGGGACACATCTGGGTTGCGAAACTGTATGGAGGGCTGGGTAGGGAAGGCTGTGCCTCCCCAAACAGCCTGGTCCCCACCCCCATCTGCCCCCTCCCACTTCCTGCCCCCCTCAGAATCCCTGACCCATCCAACCCCCCCACTCTTTGTCCCCTGACTGCCCCCTCCTGGGACCCCCTCCCCTGACCGCCCCCTCCTGGGACCCCCACCCCTAACAGCCCCCCGTGCCAACCCCCCCTGCTCCCTGTCCCCTGACTGCCCCGACCCCTATCCACACCCCTGCCCCCTGAAAGGCCCGCCCGGAACTCCCATGCCTATCCAACCCACCCTGTTCCTTGTCCCCTGACTGCCCCCCCCAGAACCTCCACCCAATTCAACTGCTCCCTGTCCTCTGACTGCCACCCAGGACCTCCTGCCCCTTATCCAACCCCCCTGCTCCCTGCCCCGGTACCATGCCGCTCAGAGTGGCAGGACTGGCTTATTGGAAAGCCTGGGAGGTGGGCAGGCGCAAGCCGTGCTGCTCATGTGGTGGCGTGGTTGCGGGGTAGAAGGGACAGCAGGGGAGGGGCCAGGGACTAGCCTTCCCAGCCGGGAGCTCAAGGGCCGGGTAGGACGGTCCCGCAGGCCAGATGTGGCCCGCGGGCCGTAGTTTGCCCACCTCTGATTTAAAGACTTCAGGTTAAGAGACTTCACCACTAGTTTAAACCCCATGCTATAGAGCAAGGCGACCCCTGCCCCAGGGTCTTTGACAATCTGACCCTGGGGAAAATTCCTCCCTGACTCCAAGTATGGTGATCAGTTAGACCCTGAGTATGAGGGCAAGACCCAGACACCTGGGAAAGAATTATCTGTAGTAACTCAGAGCCCTTCCTAGCTAATGTCCTATCACTAGCCTCCTTACTGTTTGTAGTGATGAAATAAATTAAAGGCACATTAATGTACATCTTCTGTAATTTGTACCATTATGTTAGAGAGCTGTTGAAAACTTACTGAAAGCTTGAAGACATTCCATTTGGAAATAGTTCTGTGGATTTGTCCTACTTTATTTCTATGCCTTCACTTTTTTAGTACTCGACTCAAAGGTTATTTGCATGAAACCAGGTATATTGTTCCTTGGGAAAAAGAAAAGGAGTACTTGTGGCATCTTAGAGACTAACAAATTTATTTGAGCATAAGCTTTCATGAGCTACAGCTCACTGCATCGGATGCATGAAAGCTTATTCTCAAATAAATTTGTTAGTCTCTAAGGTGCCACAAATACTCCTTTTCTTTTTTGCGGATACAGAGTAACACGGCTGCTACTCTGAAACCTGTTCCTTGGGAGTATTTTCTGTTGCTTGTTCCGCACTGGGAGGAATATATTCTGATTTTTGACCTCAAACTTTTCCGCAGCAGCCAGTTAAGAACAGCAAGACAAAATCATAATTTACATCCCCAATGGAGCATCCAACCCAAAAATAATGTCCTGGCTTTTCAAATGCTCTTGTATGCATAAGTATATTAAGTTTAAACAAGACCCTTATCCATCAAACTTTCAGGCTTTTCCACAGAAAATTTTGGAGACCTATGGACAGATTTCCATCTCAGCCGTCTCTGCCCCACAACCCTCCTTCCCAGCCTCCTTAGATGGACTCTTGCCATACCTGTACTCTTGAATCCTTGATCTCCGTCTGAGATACTTATTTCTGTGTGGAGCAGCTGGGTATAAAAACATGGTGGTGCAGTTCTTCTATTTAGCCAACAGAGGCCGCTGCTCCAAGTGCTTCTGAGCATTTCCTTTTCTTCCAAAAGTGTCCTGGACTACTAGCCTGCAGTATCTCAGGCAGTCAGCAATTGAGCACCTCAATACTGAGGAGGCAGCAGGGGTCAAATATACAAAAGTATTTGGGCACCTAATTTACAAAAGTGCCTCGGAGTTAGAAGCAGAACTCGTATTGACTTTCAGGCACTTTTAAAAATCCTTTTAGGTGCCTAAACTAGCTTTGTAATCTGTCCCAAGGTACAACATGGAAGGGGATGAAGGAATAACTTGGGTCCCCATGCTGGGTGGGAGAAAGGAAAAGGGAGGGAAGAGTGGGGGAACCCAATGGTGGTGGAGATGAGAGGAGGGTTTCAGCGGATGACGGATGCTCCAAAGGCAAAAGCTAATGAAAGTTCTCTGACAGCCCCTGGAAGGAGGAAGGAGAGCACAGGTGAGAGGTAAGGCAAAGACATGCTCAGAGGAGAGATGGTATGTGTGCGATGGTCATAGTGTTTGGTGGGAGCCTCCATAGGTCTGGATAAGAATCTACATTCTGCAGACTTGAACCTTGTGAATTTCCTCAACATTCATTTTGAGTGATATTTATTTATTGCTTTAGTCACAGTGGAGTATGCTGTCACAGTGTGGAAGCATCATAGACTGATAGAAATAATGCAGAATGTAATAGATGTTTGACCTGCTTAAAGATTGAAGAGAAGCCTAAAATTAACTGTTTTGAGATCTTATCTGAGATAGTATAGATATATATTTTAAAAGCCTCCTAAAACTCCCAGAAGACAGACATGCCTCTGGTGGGGGCAGCCGTCTTCAGGCCTCCTGATTTATTTGGGAAATTGTCCATAGATTCTTTTTTCAAATGTCCACAATAATATAGTCAGCCATCAGAAAACAGCTGTTAACTCTGCTGCCACCTGCTACTTTGCCTGTGACTTACAGTTGTCTCCTGTCTCCCTTTGATCATGCAGCCTGGATTCCAAAAACCTTTAATCCTAACTGAATATGTCCTGTTTGCAGGACAGACCCATGAATATTGTCATTATCCTGCCAATTTCAGGACACAGGGCAACCTTAAGTATGAGGCCTCACATAAACTGTGGCCTGAAATGAGAAATAGATATGATTTCCTGGAGAGAGGGAAGCTGTTACCCCTACAGGCTTGGATTAGTTCCCCACTCCCATATGCAAAAATTAAGCATTTAATCATAAATTGCTGAGTTCCCATTACTCCTTAGCACCTCATAGGAGGTCTTCTGCCTTTTGTAGGACTGGGCCCTAAATAGGCAAAAAGTTTTCATTGATTTTTAAGAGAGTTTGTTTTCTACTCCCTGGTGGTCTGTAGCACTGTTAATATCTCAAGAGCTTCTGAGTGTGTCTGTTTTCTCTTTTTTGACAGCCCACCAGCACTGGCCACCAGTAATACAGTCCTGAAGTTTGTGTTCCTACCATCAACTGGGGAAGCCATGCTGAAAGCATGCTGGGGTGCCATTGTAGGGCCTACAGATAATAGAAGGACAGGAATTATGATATGGAAGTAGCCTTTGAGGAACGAGGCAGATTAACTTTTCTAGGGGCTGGCTCATTGTCAGAAACTGCAGTTTTCTCCTTTTTGATTCTCATCATATGAGTGCGCTGTTCCCCACTCATAAACCCTGTGCATCCCCTGATCTGTAATTGACTCCAATGGGAGCTAAGGTACTTTGCAGGAGGCAATCAGCACCTCAAAGGATCAGGTCCTTCATGTTTTCTTTCTTATTTTTTAAAGAATTTAACTCCAAAATGACTCATCCCCCCCGTGAAATGTTTCTGAGCATTCTCCCCCTGCCCTGCACAGGCAAACACTTTACTGCATGGTTTTCACCCTCTTTTGGTCAAATCTCTTCAGATCATGTTAGACTTTTTATGGTAAAACCCAGTTATGCATCTACAACATCCCATTAAAAAAAGCAGTTAATGTTGAGGTTGTATTTGTAATTCTGAGGCACTCTATCCTAGGGCAGAGTTTGGGATACTATTGCTTTTACCTGTCAGGCTATGTGAGCAGCATCCAGACAGTGCATGTTGGTCTGAGTTTCGGCTAGGATTCCTAATGTGGAGATAAGGAAACACTTTTGCCCCACTCTTCCCCCCCCCCCTCCCCCAAGCACTACCTCCTGCTGCTCAACCAAGTAGTGCGGACAGAGGGTCGGGATTTCAAATACAACCTCAAAACTAAAAAAGGGTTTTACAATGAAGAGACTAACAAAATATGAATCTTATATTTGGGGAGAGAACCACAGTTTAAACTGTATTTGCATAAGTGGGTGAGGGATCAATAGTCAAAGTTCAGAGTATATGGCTGGAAATGGGTTGGATGCAGAAACACAAACAATGGGTTAGGGGGAAAAAAAAGCTCTCTTATGACCCATATTCCCATCCTCCTTTCCATTCCAGTTCCCCAATTGTTTTTGAAACGGCCCTGTAGAGTTGATGAACTCTTGAACACAAAAACACTCTCTTTTCAAGGAAACGTCTTTGACATTAAAGACCAAGGGAGCAGCAATGCTGCAAGTACGTCTCCTAAGCAGAAGTAGCTCTAAATAGAATGTCTTTAAAAGCTTCCTCCTAAGTACTGACACAGCAGTTTATTAAGGTGCTGTATTGTGAGTGATGGTGAAGTATATGCTCCACTTTACCAGACAGCCACGGTGAAGATGCGTCTGAAACATTTTGCTATTTCAGTTCTGATGTAAGGCAGAATTAGGAGAACACAATTTAGATGCTGTGGATGTAGCAGACAATGCAGAAAAAGCAATCACATATTAGGGGAGAAGCATTAAAAGCAGGAAGTGAATAGAGGCATTTTTCTTCTTAATTGTCCAGCACAAACTATGCACTATTTTGTCCAAAGAATAATTGGTAAAATCAACTTAGATACAGAATCTTTCATTATAAAACATTCAAGCAATTCTCCCCATCAGCAGAGTGACAGAATCAATTGAATAATGCTCTCTCTGTAAGTTTGGAAAGGATGCCTTTGTTACTTTTTGTTCCCTGTAATTGAGTCTTTAAATGTCCACGAATAGATTGTTGTACTTATTTTCACTTTCAGAGTGAATAAAACACTCTAAATGAATCTGGGGTTTTATTATGGAAAAATTCACAGAGGCCGAGATTGTACTAGCATTGTGCCTGACTTTAAGCATGTGCGTATGTCCTTTGAAATGAACGTGTCTACTCAAATACATGCCTAAACTTTAAGCGCTTAAGTACATTGTTGAACCAGGGACACAATGCAAATGATGGTAAGGTGGATCGGATTTTTTGCTCATAATATTTTGCATGTTTAATGGATGTATTTTGCAGCTCAAGAGGACCAAGTTGAGTGCTACAGAGATGAAAGAAATAATTAGGAAATGGAAAACTAATCTTGAGAATAGGTTGCAATCAGCTTTTTCTTTTATTATTATCATTATTTATTTATTAATTGCAGAGAAACAAGAAAACAGCATTCAAATCTTAAAACCCTCTGTGGTGATAATGTTACAACATCACAGAGACACTTTGAGTCCCTTCCCAAGAGGGAAGGTAAATGTGTTTTGGAATTTCATACCCTATTTTGCTGCACCAGTTATTTTATGTTCAGGTCCCTATGCTACCCAACCATTTTATTATAATTTATTTTATTATTCTAGGACTTGTGTAGCTTGAAATGAAGTACAGTGTAGGGGGAAAAAATCCCACATTAAGCTGCCTGCTACCACACCCTTGTTTTTGAGGCAGGCCATTTTTGCGTCATGATGCATAACTCATCCTCCATTCTAAACTTCAGAATCCACCTGCAGTTAGACAACGATAGAAAGGAATTATCAAATATCAGCAGTATTTAGTGAGCTTTTAAAAACAAACATTGTGATGTTTCACCCAACTGCTAAATAGAATATGTAAATTCTAGAATAAAAATGTTGAAGTCAGTGGGAACTAAGGGCACTTGGGACTTCATTGGATCAGGCCCCTTATCAAGTGGCAGCATGTGCTGCCTTACTAAAAACAAAACAAAGCAGCTATGTAGTAGAGAAGGTGTAGAGACCCCATGTAGGCCTCATCTACACACAGATTTGCACTGGTTTAACTAAAGGGGTATTTTGAAACTGATTTAGTTAAAGCAGTGCACATTTATATGTAGACACTCTTATTTTGGTTTAAGAGTGGTTTATTTCAGTTTAGCCTCATCAACCAGATTAAGCTAAAGGCTGGTCTATCACAAACATGCCCTGACATAAGAGAGTGAATTGGAGATGTTTTACTTATTTTGGTGCAAGTCGGTGTGGACACCCTTTCTTCAGATAAGGCTTTGTGTACACTAACACTTTTGTCGGTAAAACTCTTGTCCATCAAGGGTGTGAAAACACATACCGCAGAGGCATTTGTTATGACTGCATAGTTGAGGGTGCACTGAGATTTGCTTGGTTTTAAATCCCCTAATTTCCATTCACTGCTCTTGAACTTAATCTCCAGATTTAACATGAATTCAAACAAGACCATAACTGAATATTCTATAAATTTCCTATTATGGAAAAGAACTTTCTGCCCATTTGAAATATTCTAAAACCCTTTATTTCTGAAATTTAGCTCTGCCTGATGTTTCTTCATAGTCCCTTTAAAGTATACCATTTATACCCCTGAGACACCTCAGGTTTCACACGTTCACCCATCCCCCTCATAACTCAGACATAAGGTAAGTATTGAAAATTCAAACACTATAGAAGAACTATTCCATTAAGTCCATTCTAAAGGGATGTGGGTCTCAGCTCACTTGTGACTAGCTGATTTGCCTTCCCAGGTGAAGAGAATGAATTACGTCATGTGGTAGATGGTCATGTAACTAAACCAAGCCTCTGGGGTTAGAAGAACAGAGGCCTGTGGAGTCATAGCTGGGTAGAAAGCCTGGCTGGAGATTTTTGTTTTCCTTTTGAGGGGAAGGCAAAAAAGGCAAGCCAGACTTTTGACTTCTCCAGCTGCTCAGAGAGCACTACCTTGGGGAGGAGAGGCTGTGCCCAGCATAAGGTGTTTTGTGTTTAGTTTTGAACTTGAACTAAGGAGGGCTGTGGTGACTGGACTTATGAAAGCCTTTTGTGTGTGGAATATTTGGGAAAGCCTGGAAGAGAAGAAGCTGAGGCAGGGCACTGTTACAGTTCATTAGACACTTCCATTGCTACCCAGTGGGAGAAAAATGAAGAAACCTCTAAGCAATCTGTTGCGTTTATGGGCTAGCATACGGTGGGAGGGAATAGGGTGAGGGGAAGACTTGTTGACAAAGTTGTCTGAAATGCACAGTTAGTAGCTCTGCTATGGAGGTTATGCTAGTTAAGACATCTGGACCAACTGCCAGTCACATGCCCTACCACGTAATACTCACAGTCCCAGTCTCCCCACTGCCACAACAAACCCTTTCCCACTTCCAGTATACAACTGCCCATAATAAACACATTCATTTCCTGAAAATCACAATCTCATTTCCAAACTCAGAGTATTGTAGGTAATAATAACACATACAATTCTAAAGGAAGCACATGTCTTTCAGTGTGGTATCGTCTTAACTTTGCTTATAGTGGAGTTCAGGTGGTGTGTTTGAGTGTGACTTTGAGCAGCTGAATGTGTGCATTGTGGGTAGTTGTACGTTGGAAGAGAAGGGAAGTTTGTTTTGGGGGTAAGGCAACTGTGAGCATGTTTGAGTGGAAAGGCATGCCATTTGAGCTTGGTCTGGATATTCAGGGGGTTTTAGCTGGTGGTTTCTTTGATTATTAGTATTTACACTGCAAGGAAGTGCACCTAAACTAGCCTTATCTCCATATTTCTTGTCGGGGATTATATGAACTAGAAATAGGGCTACAGTGGTACAGGAAATTAATTAATCTCAGAGTCCATCTTTAATCCTGTGGTTTATGCAGTCATCAAAACTTTTGTGAAGTAATTTCCTTGTAATACCTATCCGTAATTCATACACATTAATCTAACCTCACCCAATGTTAGTTTCCATCGGTACTGGCTAAAAACTTTCTTTGTGCTGATAGGAATTTATTCACTGGGTGTATCGTTAATTTAAACCCTGGATTTATCTCATTAAACAATTCATATACATCATCTGCATGGGATTAACAACAAGGGAAAAGTAGATACAGTACTGGAAAAACCTCTCTAAAATGTCCTCCATATCAATCATATCTAAGATTAACAAGGCATAGCATCTAAAAAATGCAGTGAAAATATTACAGTAGAGAGCCTGGAGATAGTAAAACTGGAAATATTTCAAGCATCAGAGCATAGTGGCAAGCAGCTATGTTTTTCAGAGATCCCTTATTTTTTTCTGACTCTGCTTTAACAAGAGGAGCTCTTTCATTATTCATCCCCACAGCCTGACGCCTTTCACTGCAACTTTGTCAGAAAAATGATAAAACACAACAATTCAAAGAACTAGGAGCCTGATCCTGGGAGGCACATTTTGTGCTCTCCTTGAAGTTGAGAGTTGCTGAGAGAAGTAAGCACCATCCAAGAGAGGCTTAGCATCTTGGAGGACTTGGCCCTCGTAGTCCCTTAAACAATTCCGTTAGAATCTGCCTATATAAAAGAATTTACAGCCCAACAACAAAACAAAAATAATACATGGCCTGATCCAAAGCCTATTGAAGTCCATGGGAGTTGTTCCATTGACTTCAGTAGACTTTGGATCAGGTCCATACTATCTAAGAATCATAGAAGTTAGAACTAGAGGAGACCTATCAATTTATACAGTCCATCTCCTTGCCAGCCAGGTATTATTCCCCATGTTACATTTTATAAGGTCTTATTCAGCTAGATATGAAAGTCCCAAGCAATGGGACTTAGCTTTCCTGGGGAGATTATTTCCCAGACCAGTAATACTCTCAGGAAAATTAAGCCTGATATCCAAGCTAATTTTCCCTTTCTTAATTTCATTCCATTATAT
The DNA here is from genome assembly GCF_965140235.1 of Caretta caretta. Taxonomy (NCBI): domain Eukaryota; kingdom Metazoa; phylum Chordata; order Testudines; family Cheloniidae; genus Caretta; species Caretta caretta. The sequence continues at coordinate 83,960,370 of NC_134210.1, read as the reverse complement.
CTCTGTGCACCACACAAAAAATTCCTTGCCTGACTTAGTGCTGACACTTCTTAAATATGAGTTGACTGTTACCATATACTCCATTGCACAAGGCAAAGCCACACATTAATATTTTCGCATTGTAACCTTTTCTCGCAAATTAGTCCCTCCCGCCTCCTAATAATAATTGGCGTTCTTCTCTGCACTCATTCTAATTTCTCAGTGCCTTTATGGTAATGTGGTACCCAGAGATGCTTACGCTGTGTTCCACATATAGTTACACCATAGAGAACTAGTAAGTGACAGTACTAACTCCCAGCCCTATGACATCATGTCTGTATGTACCCAGCCCATAATTGTACTGATGCTGCTCTATCACAATGGAAATACAGTACATATCTAAGTTGACATTGACTATTACTTCTAGCAGCATGAGGGAAAAACATTCTAACCCATTGCCTACAGGCAGCTGTGACTTTAAATGTGATTGATGTGAAGTGTGGCCATTTTTTAGGCTGTGGTCTTATTCTTGCAAGTAAATTAAAATGAACTATTGCTGCGGCTGCTGCTGCTATAATTACCTGCAGGCATTTTCTCCAAACTTGCCTTGTTCTGTTTTGGACGATGGTTCTAGAGTTTCTTATTTTTCATTCTCTCCTTTTCAGGATGTCTGACTCACACTTAGTCTCTCTCAGCGAACATTCTAATGTCTAAATAGTACTACAGGTAATGTTCACGTGTCTGGAAACCTAGATTTGAACATAAAGAATAGCACCAGTCTCGTTCTCTATCAGTGCTGCCTGCCCTTGCTATTGAATGCTCACTGTGATTGTATCCACTGATATATTTTGGTTTTGAGCCCTCTTATAGTTAATAGAGAATAAGCTAATGGGGCTGGAAAGCATCTCTGCTTGGGCCACTCACTCATATCTGAATAAAAGCCTGGATTGTGTTTGGCTGCATATGCGCACATGGACTTATTTTGGTTAAGGTCATCGTAGAAAGACCACTTACTTTATGTCACTGTAGCTGATGTGTATATGTAGGACTCTGTCCTGAGACTAAACTTTTCCCACAATTGCAACCATACAGTGCCATTAATTTCAGTGTGTATGTACAGAAGTGACTGGGGGAAGAATTTATCCCTTGAAGTCTATTAATGTGCTTTCATTTCACACTCTTGATATTATTGGAAAGATTTCAGTATTTCATTTATTTATTTTTTGGAATGTCATGGACCCCAAATAATTTAACTGCAGGTAAAGAGTGTTAAGGACTTGATATTAATGCATTACGGAAAGGATAAGACATATACTGAAATAAATTTGAAAATGGAATACAGCATGTCAATCTTTGCTTGTGAAGGACAGATCAAAAACAAGATCTAAGTGTAATAGTACTACACATCCTTTTAAAGGACTTGCAAAATTTATTGCATTTCCTCAGTGTAGAAAATTAATCTATGTATAAAGTTAATACATCAATGTATAAAGTTACATAGCTTGAGATAAAGATTTCTCACATCAGGAGAATGCCTTTATTTTATTTTCATTGGTTGAAAACATCTTTTCCTGTTTCCCTTAGGGTTTTTTTTACATACCTTAAAGTGTGTTAATGCTAATCATGTTAAGCTCTAAAAACTTAGATGTCAGGTTAGAACAAGATGACCAGGGACATTTCAAGCAAATCTTTCAGAGCCTCACTCCACAAGTAGCCCCACTGATCTGCAATCAAAGCAAAGCACTGATCTCAATGGGGCTGCTCATGGACTAAGGTGCTTTTCAGCTTGAGTGAGAGTAGCCCCATTAGCTGCCTCCATCTAGGAATCTGGATGCCTATCTCCTACGTAAGCCCAAGAGTGATTCATGAACTGCAGGGAGAGAGAGAAATCGGCCACTTAAATTGAGAGCAGGGCCCAAACCAGTAATTGGCCTCGGAGTAAACCTCCTGGGTTGGATCACAGTCAAAATCCATCCAGAGGTGCAGAAGAAGGTGATCTTGCTCTCCTTCTAAGCTTTAGCCCAATGGTTAGAGCACTCGCCTGGGGTGTGAGAGACCAAGGTTCAATTCCCCACCTCTCTGCCAGATGGGGAGAAAAGATTTGAACAGGGATCTCTAACCACTGAGTTATGGGATATTCTGATGCGGGCTCCCTCAAATTCTCCTGATCAAGCAGTTCCACTGTGGCTAAACAATGAAAGAGTGATTGGAGGAAGGGGACTGGAACCAGAGTCTCCCACCTCTGAGGTGGGTGCTCTAACTGCCGAATTACAAAATCCTTTCTTCCCCCTGACCCCCACTCTCTCTGGCCCAACGAGTGTTCTACTGTTGACAAATACTTAAATAGTCACTGGCTGAGAGAGAGTGACTCTGTAGGTTACTGGGAGACCCTGGGTCTTGTCCCCTTGCTCCCATCACCCTTTTATTATTTATACACACTGGAACAGCTTTCATAGGAGAGACTGAGGGAACTGCATATCGAATATCCCAAAGCTCAGTGGTTAGAGCAGTTGAACAGTGGGAGACCCCCTGTTCAAATCCCTTCTCTCCCATATGCCAGGTGAGTGCACTAATCACTGGCTAAAAGTTATAAGGTGTGTGGTGGCCTCCTCTGGCCATTTGCATGGAGCAAGTCAGGCACCTAGCTCATTCCCACAAGAAAGGCCTTAGGCAAACTAAGCTGTCTGATTCCAGGCAGCAGGTTCCCCTTCTTAGATTGCTAAGCAGAGATAGGTGCATCCCTGAACCCCAGGCGTGGGCACCTATCTCTGAGGAAGGGAAAGGGTTTAGAACACACCCCTCTAGTCAGTATCTCCCATGAGCTAGCTTAGGCGATTGACTTTTGATGACCACATTCTAAGGCACCTGTCTCTCCCCATGCATCATATAAGGAGTTTAGGTGCCTAGCTCAGCTTTGTGGATTGCAGTGTTGTTCCTGTTATTTTCTCAGCACCTAAACATTAGACACCATGGCACTCAGCATTGAAAGTCCCTTCATGGATCCTGCCCTAACTGTTTTGTGGATAAATGGAGAACTCTACTTTGCAGGACTGTCAACCCATCGCCTTTCACAAGCACAAAAAATATACTACAGTATGGAAAAACAAAACAAATCCACACATCATCTCAGAAATTAATCAGACTAACAAACATCTAAGTAGTTACAACTATTTTAAGCAACTCATCTATTCGGATCTACTCTTTTATTTCTGTAAATTACCTTTATTATATAAAAATCTATCATTTATGAACTTTTTAAAAGGCTTCCATTTTCAATTAAATTGTTGACATTGACATATTTAACTTCTTATAAAAAGGTAGCATTTTAAAAGTGTAAAGAAAGTTAGAGGGTTATTCAACATGCTAACAAGTCCCTTCAGGTTTTATTACTAAATTGCCTAATTTACATGATTCAGATGAGAATATTTAACATGCTTATATTTACCTTTTTTCTGGGCTAGGAATAACACCTGGCAGATAACTATCAAGTCAATTCCAGCATATTTGAAGTTATTTTACTGCTGTTCCAACTGTGTGTTAAATTCATTTGGGAAAAAAAGGGGGATGGGTGAGGATCAGAAACAAATTAAACTGAATTTATTACAGGGAAATTGAAACAAAGTGTATATTTATATGTTGCAGGATAATTTGAAATGAAGCACAGGCTTTAGCAAAACTGATTTTCACTGAAGTTCATAGTAGTTTTTGCAGTGACTTCAGTGATAGCAGGCTCAGACTGAAATTGTTTGCCACTGGACTAAACTTGTTCCTTTGTGGCTGAGAGTCAGCTGCTATTTCATTCAAAATGGAGAATACAAAAGTCAGTGTTAGGAAACCATTATAAGTATGCTTGGATGGGGATTGCAAGAACAGAATACAGAGCCAGAGGTTTTTGCAGAGGTATCAGGGCAGGAGAGGGTAAGGTGACAGCAGGGAGGCTAGAAGTGTAGGGGAAAAATTAAAATACAAGCCTAAAATATGTGGAAAGCTAGATACAAGGGAAATGCAGAAAGGCAGTATAAACTCTTAGGGGCAGAGAGAGCCTTTGTTTTATGTTGTATAGTGCCTTGCACAATGGGGCTAGGATCTCTACGCATTACTGCAGTACAAATAATTATTAATAATAAAACTCTCTGCTAGAGGCACTGCTCGTAAGGAAGTCAGCTTTTGTCATTGCTGACAGCTAAGGACAAAGCTAGTTCCAAGGTTGTGTGAAGAGTGTTTTGCAAGTGGCATCCTTTGGCCTGTGGCTCGCCTTGGAGGCTGAGTCACTGTGACTGGCAGTGGCAGTTGTAAAGTTTCTTGAATAAATTGGCAGAAGATGGAAGGGGTGTGAGTGGCGGGAGTGTTAGAGTTTGAATGGTGGGAAGAATGAAAAATCTTGAACTCCTATGTTATTGTTGCGCTTCTAAGAAGTTTATAGGAAGGGAAGCAGAGAGAGAACCCCTTAGTGGTCTGAGTGATCCCCAAAACATCACAGACCTGCAAAAAGGCTGCTGACTCTCATATGATTTTATCTAGAATCATCAGAAGCCAAACAGCACAAAGAGTTCATGTGATCTTGGGAACAGAGTCTCATTTCAGTGTATGGGGACTTAGTGGGCTTATACATCTACCACTGTTTTATCACCCAGTAGTCCTACACCTGTTTGAGGCATACAGTGGATGCAGATGCCTCCTATGTATATTACTGACAGCTTCCAACTTAAGGTGCAATTTCAGAAAGGCAAAAATGAGTAGGTTTGATTCTGACAAGGTGCCAGGAAGTCTAATTAGAGCCTTCACGCCTGTGGATTGTGTCTTTCCGTTTCATTGCTTTTACATTTTTGCCCTTTTAAAGTTGAGGATTTTATTGCTTAAAACAACAACAACAAAGAAAACCATCCTAATTCCCCTGCCAGTGCTGGGACTCCATGCTGTAAACAAAAAGTTTTATCTCAGCAGGGGATTTTTAAAGAAACAAAAGCACACAGTGAAACACAGAAGATGACAGAGGTAACTTCCACTTAAATGAAACAGAAAGAAATGGAAATCTAGATGGAGAAAGAGGATTTCTTCACCAGCGTGGTGCTGTCTTGTTTCATCAGTGGATAAGTTTTCTTTATGATGAATTTGCACAATTGCTGGGTTTCAAGAACTTTGATTGGGGCTTTTAACAGGTTTCGCTTTAAGCTGTTGATATATTAGCTTAGGTTTGCTTAGTCATAAACACAGTTGGTTTTGGCTCAGTTGTCCAGACTGATGCCTCTGACATCTGGCAGTCATATCAGATACGTTCACATTGTGGCCCATGTGAATCTCCCACTGAAACTAACCATGGGAGAAGGACCAAACGTGACCATACACATTGAGACTGCAATAGAAGATATCAACATAAACAGCCCCTTTCAGGGTCTCTGCCAAAGATGACGGTCAAAATCCTCAGTTTCAGTGCGGAGGCATTCCCTGCAGAGAAAGCGTATGTTCTCTCTGGCATGAAAGCAGACATAATGTGCTTGTAAGAGACACACAGGGCATATCTACACTGCATCTGTGAGTGAGCCTCCCAGGCTGGGCAATAGACTTACGATAGCAGGGCTTGCGGTAATGCTGTAAAAATAGCTGTGGTAGACATTGTGGCTCAACCTGAAGCCTGGGAGTGTGGATGGGCTTTATAGCCTGGACTCCAGCCTAAGATGCATCATCAAAGCAATGTCTACACAGCTATTTTTACAGCGCTAGTGGAAGCTGTACTATCACAAATGTGTGGAACCAGGCCAGGAGGCTTGCTCCCAGATACAATGTAGACATGCCTGCAAAGAGATGACAGCACCAAACATCCGTGATGTGCATACTTCTGCAGACATCGGAAGCCACATGTAGGGCAGTACGATACTAATATGTGACCAAATATTGGTAAAAAACACTGTTCTGAAACTCTATGATATAATGGAACTTATCATGGTTCAACTCGATCAGATGGCAGTAGTTTCTGTTTAAAAAAATAAGGGGAATAGTTGCATGGTCAATCCACTTTCTCCTATTAGAAGGACTATGTCTGGTCACAGGCAACTTCAACAGTCACAACACCACCTGGGGACACAACACCCAAACAATGACAGAAGTTGAGAAGTGGGCATCAACAAACAGCTTGACCTTGCTCTATGACTTCAATGACAAATGTACCTTCCAAAGCACATGATAGAACAAGGAGTACAATTCTGACTTAGCAAAAACAACGAGAAGTCCTTGTGGCACCTTAGAGACTAACAAATTTATTTGGGCATAAGCTTTCGTGGGGCTAGAACCCACTTCATCAGATGCATGGTGTGGAAAATACAGGAGCAAGTATAAATACATGAAAAGTTGTGAATTGCCTTACCAAGTGTGAGGTTAGTCTAAGGAGACAAATCCTGACTTAGCCTCTGTCATCTCTGAAAATGGAGGCACCTTCATAAGGGAGGTCATGGCAGCAATCCCCAAATCACAGCATAGACCAGGGCAAGTGACAATAGAGGCTGCAGTACAATCCAGAAAGACAAATATCTCTCAAAATTCAACTTTGGAAAGGCGGGAGGGTTTTACTTTGAATTGGATGAATCCGTCTGCAGTATTACTCTGACACAGGAGCATTATGGAGAAGTTGACTTCCTGGAGTGGAAGACTGCCCAGAAGAACATCCATAGGGATGCAAGTGCTGAAGGAAACAACAAATCTGTGCCTTAAGAGCAAAAAAGTATGGTGCTATTTGAAAGCTGAGCCCTAATGGACAACAACCAAAGTGCATCGCTATAGTCTTGCCTGACCAAGTCACACACCAGCTCATCCTAAACAAGCCCACAAAGCAATTGCAGAATGAAACAAGTCAAGCAGGAACTTCACTCACTGCTCAGAAACTGCAAAGTTGACAGGAAGCAGTTCAACATTGAAGAACTGACAATAGCCATGAAAACCCTGAAATGTGGAAAGGTAGCTGGGCTTGTGTATCTAATAAACTGTTACTACACCTTGGGATGAGAGCACAGAAGTGGCTGCTTGACTTCTTTAATTCCTGCATGGTTATAATGCAGATACCCAGATACATAGCCTGCAAAGACCGGTCAAAGTGGCTGATCTACTCCAATCACATAACTCTTTGAGTTAGGCTGTTTATCACCCAATATTTTTATTCTGCTTAAACTACAAGGTATATGAGTGGAGGATAATGGATAGAATAGCACCAGTTTTGAAAGGGCAGCTGACTGATAACCAAGATGGTCATGCTATGGTCAAGTTGTAAACCTAACTCAATAAATCAAAGATGATTTTGGTACCTGTAAAATTACAGGGCCTGTGTTTGTTGATCAGTCAGCTGCTTATGATACTGTGAACCATCATGCACTTCTACTGAAATGGCAAGAATTCTGAGAAATAGCAAGATCCTCCATCTCATCTTTTCCCTGCTTGAGAATTGACAGTTCTTTGGCATGATGGATAGTTAGAAAAGTTAATGGCATACTCAACAGCATGAACTGCCCCAAAGTTCAGTGCTATCACCCTTGCAGTTTAACATTTACACAAATGACCAGCCAGAAATGCCCGGTGTGGAAAGATTCATTTATGTGATGATCTTTGCCTTGCTAACCAGTTGGAAAGAATTGAGGACACTGAACACGTTCTAACTGATTTTCTTGGTGTACTTTGCAATATTATTGCATGTGGTTTCTGAATGCCAACCTCAGTACGACACAAGTGTGCACCTTCCATCTGAAACACCACCAGGCCAAGCAAAAACTCCAGATATTGTGGAATGGTACAATTATTGAGCACTATGAACTTCCAGTGTACCTAGAGGACACATTAGACTGAATGCCGACATTCAAAGAACACATCAAGAAGCAGAAAAAGAAAGTGAACTCCAGGAATTGGGCACTCCAGAAACAGAGTAACATAAAATGGGGAAATGTCTCTAAAACATTCCAAGCAACCAGTCTCACCCTGTGTTACTCATCTGCAGAGTACTGTGTCCCAGCATGGTTATGCTCAAGCCATGCCCATATAGCTGATATTGAACTCAATCAGGTCTGTAGGATCATCACAGGGACTGTGAAATGCACTATACTGTCATTATACTGCCTCATGGGGATTGCATGCAGGATGCTTTCAGCAAAAAGCAGATACAAAAACATGTGCTCGATCCAAGACATCCCATGGATGGATGGATACATCCCACCACCCTGAAGTTCAGAAAAAGCTTTGCCTCTGACAGTCCCTTAACCCAAATACTATTGTGGAAAGCTACAGAGTAACAAAATAGCTGGAAACGATAATGATCTTGGAGAACCTGGTTCCTTCAGACATATTCCCTCCAGGCACGGACCTCAAAGAAAAATACTAGTGTATTCTAAATCGAGCAAGATCTGGGGTGGCAAACGCTGGAGACACTATGACCAAGTGGAAGCTGAGAAACGACCCAAAATGTGAATCCAGAGAACCTAGACAAACACTTGAACACTGCTTGATACAGTGCCCCTGTCAACATCCTGTACTCCCGAGGAACTAGTCGAGATACGTGACAACACCAAGTCTTGGTTTTCGTTTTGGAGTGGTAACCTGTGATGATGAGGATGATGGTGATGAAGCCTCTTGCACCTAATGCAAGGGCAGCGGGCATTCTGACTAAGATATGAAAGGAAAATCAAGAAGGGGAAAATCCTGCAATTTCTGGGAACACTTCCTGAAAGAATATTAGTGGCTAGTTCCTAGTTAGTTCTAAGGAGCCTGAGCTTCAGGCTTACAAGCTCAGGCAGTCAAACACACAACCTGGATACAAGCTGTGACTTCTGGGGATGTTACATTAGTGGCAAATGTTTGTGATCACTGTTTGAAAAAAATATTTTAAAACTACAAGTTACATTGGGCAGATGTTGGCTGATAGGTGCTTTGAATTCACAGTTGTGTTCATACAAGTGCCACGCCACACTATATTCAGTGGTTAAAATAGGCCTCTGTCCTAATGCACCATACCAGATCTTGTGTGTTGGTGTAAAAGAACACTCAATTACTAGCTACAGATGGACATTTCCCCAAAATGTCTTGCAAAAGCAAGTTGGATTCAATAAATTTTTGATGAATCACAGGCAGGAGTCTGATGGAACCTTGTCTGCCAAGCAAATGTCTGTTGGAAACCTACCTGGTGGGCTACTGGGTAGCCTGAACTTCCAGGGTCTGTGGGCCCAAGGTAGTGCTGCCACCAGGTCTGCCTTAGAACCAGAGCAGAGACCCTTGGTTTTAGGGTTAGTGGCTACCACACCATGCCAGAGCTTTCAGCCTCTCTGCCATACAAACAAGAGCCTGAAAACCCTGGGAGATCTCAGGGCTTTCTCATTCCTGGCCATAGAGCCAGGAACCTGACAGATCTGGAAAAAGCTGTCAGAAGCTAGGCTCTCAGATCTATGTGGGGGCTTGAGCCAGGACACTTGAACTCCCATGGAGCTGGGAGCCTGGATGGGCTTCTAGGGTCTATGGATCTGGGGTATTCCTCACCATGCAGACTGTGGCAGGCTGGGAACCCCAGGGCTCTCAGATTTCCCCTCCAGCTGGTTCCCTAGGCAGCATGACTTCTAAGTGGGCAGCCCAGGCAGCCAGCTGGCCTGGAAGTCTGGAAGCCCTGCGGTCCTCACCCCTGGAGCAGTCCACATGGAAAGGCAGCCTCAGAGCTGCAGACTCTGTGAACCCCAGCAGCAACGAAATTGACAAGACTGTCAATTTCAGCCAGCAGCTGCTGGTTCCAGGGAGCAGATTTTGTTAGAGAAACACCATTGTCAGTGTTTCCAACACAATTTTTTTTTTTCAGGATTTCTTGTTCTTGAGACATTTTGAATAATTTTGGTTTTGGCCCAGTTCAGACCAGAACCAAATTCTGAAAGATCAAAATTTCCCATGAACCCGAAATGCCAATTTTCATCCAGCTCTATTAGTGGTAGCTCTGGAAGAGCTCATGCATGCACGGTCACTGGTAAGATAAGGGCAAAGGAGTATCTAGCATGGAAATAGCCAACCATTTGCTCTTGCTACTTGAATAATCGGGAATGTGTGATTACACGTCTGAAGGACTATTGGTAGTGGCAAGAAGTGAAGGCACTTTCTCCGAGTTACTCATGTGACTATTGAAATTAACCTTTTTTCAATTATATTCTTTGAAACGTTTGGAAAGGCACTTTGAAAAATACATTTGTACAGGAATTAAGCCAGCAGCTTGCAACACTTAAAGTAAATGGAAACTCCCCTGCACCACAGGAGTTATTTTCTGCTTTGCTAAATCAACAGTGCGTATCTCAGATAGTTTGCTCTTGAGGGGCCCTCTCCTGCTTCCATTAAAATTAATGGGATCATCAAGAGTAGGATCAGGACCAGTGTGTGCAAAGAACTCAGTAAATAAACAGGGCTACCACTCCCATTCAATCCCGGGGAGCAGAGCTGCAAGTGTTAGAAAAGACTTACGGATTTGCCTCTATAGCCGTATGATGAGCCTTAAAGACTTTCATTTTTTCTTGAACTTTCAATGCATCATAACAGAGGCTAATATTGAAGTAATTTTGCAATGAGACAAAATGTACTCTCTGTGTGTGCATGTATTGGAAGCTTTTATGGCCCAACTAGCTCAGTTAGCTCGAGTGTTATGCAAATACCCCCCCAGGCTATGGGGTTAAGTTCCCACTAGCCAATAAAGAGATTGAAGGGAGTAGTTTTTTTGGTTCTTCCCTCCCCTCCTCCCAATCAGCCAGCTACTGTGTCACAAGGATCTTCCCAGTAACATTTGGTGAAACATGATGCAGGGGTGATTCCTAGAAAGGGTTCTATGTGGTCAAATAGCTCCCTTTAGATACCCAGCATCGTAAATTGAATAGGGAACTAGTTTGTGAGTTAGGAGACCTGGGAGCAAATCACTTTCTTGGTAAATTTATCCCATAAACATGACTTTCCTGTGTCTAATTTCCCCATATGAAAATATTGGAAGAATTATACTTAGACACCTTGGTAAAATAAGATGACATCTAGGGGTACAAAATGCTGTCTCAGGGATTACCTAAACACGTGTAATTTCCCTTATCATTTTTGTCTTATTTGAATAATCACTTCCAGCGTTAAAGAAGTGCCTGCAAAAAAGCTGCCAATGGGCAGAACTAACATTCTTAAAGAGATGGGTTGGATTCTATGGATGCCATTATAACACAGTGTGGCAGAGTAACCACATAAATGTTCTTATTTGGGTGCAGCAGTAAGCAAGAGCAAGTCTGTGTCACAGAATGCTCTACATGCTGTTGAGCTTGGGCAGGCTGCTTAGCACTTTGGAGCACTGAGCATGGTCATTCATCTCCTTTCAGTATCAAGCTCATAGGCCTCAATTTAGGAAGACACTTAAAAACATGCTTAGGTTAATCCAGATTCAGTGCTTAAGCACCTGCTTACATGCTGTTCTGAATCCAGATGCTTTCCTGAACTGAATCCTTAAAGAGCAGCATTTTCTTGAGGTGACTCGGGCAGGAGCTCCTCTTATCCTTCAAGCTAACTACTGTTTGCAGCCAGCAGTGGACTGTGACTTTCGTTCCTAGATGACTCAGATAGCTGAAACAAATGTGAAGGGAAACAACTTGCACATAGCGTAGACATTGTGACAGGTATGGCAACTTCCTGCTATATCTTTGCAAGATCATATTATATTAAGTGTCTGAATGATTTATATATCATTGCGGGCCAGAGACTGTATGCACTTCATGGGGAGAGGGTTACCACAGCTTCTCCAGGAAGTGAAAACTGCAGAGAATGATCAAGGCAAATCAGTCAAATTATAACACCTCCAGAGAGGTACCACCTCCTAAGCAGGCTCACATATTCTTATTCAAACTGATTCCTCCAGAGACCAACAGACAAAGAAAGGACTTTTTGAATAATTAGCCTGAGCTTAAACTGGCTCAGGGCCTTTGTTCTGGTTCTGGATCTAAGACAGATGAATTTATAACCATGGGCAAAATCCAGGTGTGGGTTTTGAAGGACTGAAGCCTACCAGGTTGGGATTGGGGATGAGCTCTGGTAAACTTTTTAGCATATGTGTAGCTTCTTTTATTGTTTTAATATTTCCCCCTGTAATGCTTTTACCTTAAAAATAACTGTGATTGCTTAGAAGGAGTCGTGTGGTAAATTATAACTGCTTGCAGTGCACTATTCATAGCCTTCAGAGAGAAAGTAAAGTGCAGGTGATGATCTTTTAGGCAGTCTGGCTTGTTGAGGACATCACAGTGTAAATCAGGAGCTGCACAGCCTTAAAACCCCAGTCAGGAGGGAATGAGGCTCAGGTCTCCACCTAAGACAGGTGACAGCTGGGAGTCGGAAGCCTAAAGTGGGTGCCCATGGTGAACCACAGAGGGGGAATACAGGTGCAGTTACCCTGAAACTGTGACAGATATCAAGTGGCCTTTTTGCTCCATGGAGGTGCTGGAGAGTCCCTGTGGGCTGATTCTGGCCTAAGGTTAGAGGCAAGTAGACATTTGGGTTTGAATTCTTACTTTAGCTGAACCAGAGCCATCATTCTTAATTACACAGTCCATCACTCTGTTTGCACACTAGAGCTAATTTGTCACCCTCCATCTTCTGGGGATAGATAGACAGCAACAGAGCAACGACCCCAGTTCTAAACACAGCAGCTCAGCAGCATCTGGTTGACATAGCAGGAGTCAGTGATTTGGAATAGGAACATATGTATAAATATGTCATGGACTAAGTGTGTGACAAAGGCTGTAAGTATGGAGTACAAGAGAAAGAATGATATGAATGCATTTCAAAAAACACATAGAAAGTTTCCCATACATTCTCTTTTGGCAAGATTACACATTGCTGATGTCAATAAGTCATAGGAATAAACAGTGAGATAACAGCAGGGTTGTGTGGAGTGGGGATAAATTTGGGGTTAAAACAGGTCAGGCACCTGAAAATCAGGTATAGTTCAGATGTAATGAGGAACACAGAGAGCAGACTGACAATTACTGAATACAGTATCAGAAGAACATGGTGACACAGCATGGGGCAGGACATCGGTGTTACTTTATTCCCCTTCCCGCACACATCTACACAAAGTGTATAGATGTTAGCAGTCACGAGGGGTGTTGATATAAAGGCAATACTGTTACAGCTCTCTTTCTCTCCCTCCCTGTCTCTTTCACACACACATAGTGTTAGGGAGCAATGAATAGCTGTTCCATAGTTCAGGATGAGGCTAACTTCACATTAAAAGAAGAGGAAGGATTTTCCAGTGGGCAGGCTGCTAGCTTGAGAATTGGCAAACCAGGTTTGTTCCCTGCTCCTCACTTCCTGTGTGACCTTGGGCAAGTCTGGGTGAAATCTAGGCCCTATGGAAGTCAATGACAGCTCTCCCATTGACTTCAATAGGGTCATGATTTCATTGCTAGTTTTTCTGTGCCTCAATTCCCCATCTGTAAAATGGGGGTAATAGCACTAACCTACCTCACAGGAGTGGTGTCAGGATAAATATGTTAAAGATTGTGATATGCTCAGATGCTGTGGTCATAGTAGGAGGCCATAAAGGTACTATATACTGGTAGCTCAAATGTGGAGCTCCTCTGCTGGATATCTGTGGGTGCAGATGGATCATACCTCGTGCCATCAACTGGCTACTGAAGCTGGCCCATAATGTTCATCTTAATTGCTCTGTTGGTTCATGCTCAATGCATAAAGCAAAACTGACCTGCAGGCTGATGAAAAGGCATATGTATGTCTTAAAAATTCCTGAATAATCCAGATAGTTACTATCCATACGAGTCCACATTAAATTGTTCTTGCTGGAGTGGAAAACAGACTCTGCACATCTTTCCTCATGCAAATAGCCTGACTGAAATTAAGATAATTCCCTGTTTACCTGCTCTGGTTTCCAAAACATGCTATTAGCCACTCAGCTAATTCCTAAGCAATTCATCTCTTCTGAAAACTGCTGGTGTTAGTTTTCAGACTGATACAATGTGACATGAAAAATTTCCTAAATGCTGCTTCAATTTAATATACAGGAGATTAAAAAAAAATTACAGAAGATTAAAAAAGACTGTCCATGCCCTTAGCTCTGGAGGGGAGCTCACACAGGACATGATTCACTGTTGTCTTCCACCTTCTGTAGTCATTTACACCAGTGCATAGAGGGTATAAAACCATTAGTATATGAGAATGGTATGCACTAGTGTGAATGACTACACAAAGTGCAGAGCAATGGAGAATGGAGACCAAAGGAATCTTCCTCTTTACCCCTGCACAAGGGCTCAATACAATCGCAGTCTCTGCTTGTGTATATTGGCTATGTACTTGTATCTCAATATGTTTGATTCTAAGTAGCTTCAGTGAAGCATTTGGTCAGCTTCTTGAGAAAGGACTATTCTCAGTAAGTGCCCAGACAAGAAACACTTAACTGACAATGGACTTTGGGAGACGCCAATCCACACCTGAGCTTTCCTGGGAACATTCAAACTAACATGTAAACAATGGCGTCGGTCTGCAAAAAGCTGAATCATTCATGGACGTGTGACTTGCCCAGGTGGCTACAAACTCCATCTTGTTGCTATGATTTTGCACAGGAGGACAAAGGGGTTTCCACCCCCAAGAGAAAGAATATAAAAGGCCCTGGAAACCCCTCCATGTTGTCTTCAGCTGGCACAAGAGATGGCCTCTCCATTCCCAAGAGATGCCTGAAAGAAACTGGAACAAAGGACAGTAACTTCGGTGGTGTGAGTGATTGCTTGGCCCAGATTAGGAAGGAGTCCAGTCTGTGAAAGAAGCTTATTGGAACATCTCTGGGGGTGAGATTTCATCTGTAATCAGTTTCTTACTGTATTAGGCTTAGATTTGCATTTTGTTTTATTTTGCTTGGCAACTTATTTTGTTCTGTCTGTTATTACTTGTAACCACTTAAATCCTACATTTTATATTTAATAAAATCACTTTTGCTTATTAATTAACCCAGAGTAAGTAATTAATACCTAGGGGAGCAAACAGCTGTGTATCTCTCTCTATCTGTGTTATATAGAGGGCGGACAATTTATGAGTTAACCCTGTATAAGCTTTATACAGAGTGAAATGGATTCATCTGGGGTTTGGATCCCATTGGGAGCTGGGTGTCTGGGTGCAGGGGACAGGAGCACTTCTTAAGCTGTTTTCAGTTAAGTTTGCAGCTTTGGGGCACGTGATTCAGACCCCAGGTCTGTGTTGGAGCAGACTGGCGTGTCTGGCTCAATAAGGCAGGGTTCTGGAGGCCCCAACTGGCAGAGAAAACGGGCTCAGAGGTAGACTCAACACATCAGGTTACAGTCCCAAGGGGGTCTTTGTGATTGAACCCGTCACAATGGCTAAATGACACAATCTAGCCCTAAATATATGTAGACAGGGGAAATGATTGTTGCAATTACAACATAAAACTACAAAATAGGAATGACTGGTTTTTTTTTCCCTAAAGCTGTTTCTTATATAGTTTGTCAAACAAAATCTTTCCTTTAGGGCCCAATCCAGGAAATGTTTACCCTTTGAGAGCCCCTACATGTCTTAGTAGTTCCATTCAGTGCAGTGAATTTTTCTCATAAGTAAGGACAACATCCATGAGTAAGGGTTTACAGAGCTGGGCACATAGAGCTCTGTAAAAAACAAAATTGTTCAGTGTGTCTTTGGATTCCCCTTCCTTCCCTCTCCTGCTTTTTAAAGTTTTCCACTGCAAACCGTCAAATTGCAGTAAAGTGTCCGCATGAGTCATCTGTCCAATAATTAATCTTTGCTATGCTGAAGGCATCCAAAAACACAGAATAGAAATACACAAGGGAATGTTCTATTAGCTTGAAATTAAAGTTTAAAAGGCTCTTGCTCTTGTTTCTCCTGCAGAGACTATTTTGAAAAAAAATTGTAAGTGAAAGCTGGGTCTCACTACTAATTTCTGGGAATGACAATTCTTCTGTGAGTTAAAGCAGCCATTTCACAAAAAGAGCGGAGACAATCATGAGATACTAATACACATAATACCTCTGGAACACACATACCTAATTAGAAAGAGAAAATGCTCTATTGCATTCTAATCATTAGGAACCTGTTTAAATTTGGGACCAGGCCAACTGGATATTCCTTTCCATGCGCTACTCTTTTGCTTTTGAACTATGCAGTTTTAAACAGAAGACCTGGAAGACCTTTGCATTACTGAGGTTCAAAGAAAGATTAGGGGACTCAGTGGTTCAGAATTTCAGTTATGCTAAGGCTCCTTTATGTAGTAGGTGGAAATGACCCCCTATAAAGTCCTGGCCAGTGTAAAGTTGGTATAAGGCAGGGGTGGCCATCCTGAGCCTGAGAAGGAGCCAGAATTTACAAATGTACGTTGTCAAAGAGCCACAGTAATACATCAGCAGCCCCTCATCAGCTCCCCTGCTCCCAGCACCTCCCACCCACTGGCAGCCCCACTGATCAGCACTCCCCATTCCTTCCCCGCACCTCCCAATCAGCTGTTTTGTGGCGTGCAGGAGGCTGTGGGGGGAGGGATGGAAGAAGCAAGGGCATGGCAGGCTCAGGGGAGCGGGCGGGAAGGGGTGGAGTGAGGGTAGGGCCTGTGGCAGAGCCAGGGGTTGAGCAGTGAGCACCCCCCGGCACATTGGAAAGTTGGCGCCTGTAGCTCCAGCCCCGGAGTCAGTGACCTATACAAGGAGCCGCATATTAACTTCTGAAGAGCCACATGTGGCTTTGGAGCCAGAGGTTGGCCAACCCTAGTATAAGGGTTCTACCATGACCTTACCCCTAGCCCTCAGCTTGAAGAGTGGATTGAGGGCCTCTCACGGGTATAGCCTGAGTATACTGCATTACAGCTATTCTCTTCTTCTCGGGGCCATAGGTCACAGCTATGACATCACAGCGCTGTTGCAGAATCAAGGAACCTCTGTGAAGATGGTGGGTTTGCCTCCTGTCCATTCCCTGGGCGTCCACAGAGGTGAGTCCTGTAGCTTACTCCAGGTATGGACAAACCCCACCTCCTTCTCGCAGTGAACCAATATGGGGGAATCACTGTGAAATTTTACACTGCAATTCAACCCCCCCAGCAGGCCCATGCCAGTAGACTCAGGCTCGCGGAGCTCAGGATAACAGGCTGTTTAATGTACACATTCGGGCTTGGGATGAATCCCATGTTCTAGGACCACACAAAGTCAGAGAGTCCCAGAACTTTGGGCTGCAGCCTGAGCCCAAATGTTCACCCAACAATTAAATAGCCCCTTAGCTAGACCCTGTGAGCCCGAGTCAGCAGGCATGGGCCAGCTGTGGGTGTCTAACTGCAGTGTAGACACACCCTAAGATCCCTCACATACATTATGGTGTGGAAGGGGGCAATTTGGCCTTTTGGGCTATCTGGGATAGCTGTGGGCAGGTAGTTATCATTGTATAAGTGCACATGAGATGTTCTCAACAGATTTCCTTTTAACAGAGGTGTGTAATAGTGCTTTCTGAGTTAAGATTTGAAAATTCCTTTGTTATCTAAACTTTATGTTTGACTCCCTTCCAATTTTGGGAAGCATGGCAGGGTAGAAATCCTTTTGGACTGAATTTTTCATGTATGTTCTCAAGTCAGAAGCAAAAATTTTTAAAAAAACAACCAGAAAAATGAAAATATGGCTTTGCAATAGCAGATTTTGATATTTCTGAAATGGTCTATAACCGTGATGAATGTTTGGTGATTTTTTTCTATAGCTAGTCATTAAAGTTCAGATATAGTTAAGTAATGAATACAAATACCACTTATTCACCAGGACTCAAAGAAAAAAATTACCTTCATGTTCCTACTCTCATATGAAATACTGAATCACTGATGTTTAAGTGAGCTTCAGTCCCCCTCTTTGGCTCCAGTCTAAAAGTTTGTATCAAAGAAAACATGGCAGTTGGAGCAAGGGCTGAGGGCTTGATTTTTGAAATGTGCCCAAACAGAATTTAGGTGCAATGGAGGAGAGGAGGTAGGATTCAGAGTTTTATTGATTCATGGATTCCAAGACCAAAAGGGACCATTGTGATCCTCTAAGCTGACCTCCCGTATAACACAGGCCAGAGAACTTCCTCAAAATAATTCCTAAAGCACATCTTTTAGAAAAACATCCAATCTTGATTTAAAAATTGTTAATGATGAAGAATCCACCACCACCCTGGGTAAACTGTTCCAGTGATTAATTGTCTTCACCGCTAAAAATTAAAAAATGTATGCCTCATTTCCAGTCTGAACTTGTCTAGTTTCAACTTCCAGCCATTGGATCGTGTTATACTTTTGTCTGCTAGATTGAAGAGCCCATTATTAAATATTTGTTCCCCCAATAGGTACTTATAGACTGTGATCAAGTTGTCCCTTAATCTAAAACTAAATAGATTGTGCTCTTTGAGTCTACCATTACAAAGTAGGCTGTCTAATCTTTTAATCATTCTCATGGCTCTTCTCTGTGCCCTCTCCAATTTATTGACAGGTTTCAGAGGAACAGCCGTGTTAGTCTGTATTCGCAAAAAGAAAAGGAGTACTTGTGGCACCTTAGAGACTAACCAATTTATTTGAGCATGAGCTTTCGTGAGCTACAGCTCACTTTATCAGATGTTTACCGTGGAAACTGTAGCAGACAGTTTCCACGGTAAACATCTGATGAAGTGAGCTGTAGCTCACGAAAGCTCATGCTCAAATAAATTGGTTAGTCTCTAAGGTGCCACAAGTACTCCTTTTCTTTCTCCAATTTATTGACATCCTTCTTGAGTTGTGCACACCAGAACTAGTCACAATATTTCAGCAGAGGTCACACTAGTGCCAAATACTGAGGTAGAACCTCTGTACTTTGACTTGAGATTGCCCTTTTTGTCACAGCGTCACAGTGGGAGGCCATTTTCAGATGATTATTCACCACAACCCCCAACAGAGAGCTAATTGTGGCTCTTGATTCTGAGCCATCCAGCCTTGGCATAATGTCCCTAGGGATCTTATGCCAGTGGAGAACTGGGCAGTGGAGTACTGGCAGCTTTACATGGCCAGAGATTCCCCCAGAACAGAGAGGGAATTATCCAGGGAAAATCTTTGGCTGTTTAAGTTCACTTGCATTGCATAGGTGGCATAAAGTGAATTTGGGAGACTACAGAATTTGGTTGTCAGTTAAAACTTCAGTAATATTTTTTAATAAAAGGTTTATGCAGCAAGCAATCCCCTATCCCACCAAAAAAACCTCATTACTGGAGTGGTCAAAAAAGTTAACTAACATATAAGAAACTAAAATTAGATCTTAATCCAAATGCTGAGTTAATCCCGCTGTGTCACAAATACTTTTCTCTGTATTCAAAAGGGCCTTGATGTTACAGACCCTACCAGAGAGTTCTGCTAATGCATAAAAGTTTGTGTTTTCAGAACTGGTTTCAGGACACCCCTCACCATAGTTTCCCATCTCTCTGCTTGGTGGTTGCCACTCATAGCTTGCATGCATGGGAGTACAGAAAAATATTAGTTGCATGGCAAAATTAATTATTGTTTTTTGTTTACTATTGGAACAGGCCCCTATATTTAGAATAGTGTAACAACGGGGGCCTGAAAAACTATCTTGCCCTTCCACTCCCTTTGGGAACAGGCTGGAATTTCTGCTGAGGCCTGGATTCAGTCCATGGTAAGAAAGCGATGCCATCAGATGTTGAGCCAAGAGAGTCTGCAAAAGGAGCACCGTGGTGGGATGAAAAAATGCACCGTCTCATGGTTTTTCATGTCCACTTTTGATGTATGACTGTGACACCTTGGTCTGAACACCACTGAGCACTGTTATGATCCCTTTATTTATAACAAGCAGCTTGCTGGATCACACAGTATAGTTTGGCTCCCAAGGGTATATTTACTTCAGAGGAAGAGCTGTGGGAAAAGTCAACAGTTCAAACCCTATAATCTTGAGCCGGCATTCTCTCACTCTGAGCATTGACGAGCTGCACTGTTGAAACTTGACTTATACGGGGCCTTGTTCTATTTGCTTTTTCTTTTGGCATCTACCATTCCTTCTCCTTTCCCTCCTCTCCCTTCCCCCTACCCTCCAAGAGGGAGCAGTTTCATGGCACCACTCTCATGTGGGTGGAAAAAACAGGAAGTGCCTCTTGTCAGGTTTGAAGTCCACATGGGGCTATGGAGCTCAGTGGAAGAAATGTGGTCCTTGAGCCTATTTGCATTCGAGGGCCTGATCCAAGGCCTATTCAAATCAATGGGAATCTTTTCATGGCAATGCTCAGTAGATGTTGGACTGCCTCTTTTCAGGTTTCTTGTCATCTTTCCCTGAGATGTAAAGCACCTGGCTTAATTCTCAGTGAAGAACAAAATTCAAGTAACTTATTTGGTTGTAGGAGTTGTGGCTGTGACTTCTTTAATTCTGTTTTCCTTTGCTGGCATGTATTCCCTTCATCTTCCTCACCCTTCTGTAAGGTATGTGTGTGGTTGTCACATTGCTACAGCTCTTGTCTCTTGGACTGTGCTTGCATTTCAATTAATGGCTAGTATTGGCTTTCTTTTTCAGCTCTGTGAAAAGAACATTTCAATCAGTTTGACTTCGAGTCATATTTATTCTTAAATCCTATGTGACAGTAAGGTCCAGAAGTGGTGGGTGAACAGGGTAAAACATAAGTAAACATAGTGACTATGGGGCCAGTCCTGACACTGGTATTAAGCCCAACTAAGTGAGCTTTGCTCAGAGGTGTTTCTTGTGCCCAGGGGAAGGAACTTTCTCTGGTATTCAGCCTCCAGGTTGCAGTAACTTCCCATGCCTGCCGTTGAGTTCCCCTTTGATAAGAGGAAGGGGGAACTTTGCTTGTGGATTTGTGAATCAGTGCTCTTCCCTCCCTCGCCCAGGGAACTACACTAATTCAGCTGCATCAGGGCCCCCCATGTCCAAGGAGTTTGGGAAGAAGAGGGTAGGATTTGCCCTTTTATGACTAATTGACTAATTCAGTGAGGCAAGTAACCTAAATTCCATTTCCTGGTATCCTTACCTGTGCTAACACCCAGCAATCCCACTCCAGGATACAATACAGCAGTTTGCATCACGCTAATTGCCCCCTTCTGGCATTGCAAGCCAGATGATAGCAGTTTCCCCCTCCTTTTGCTGCACACAAAACTGGCCTTTTATCTTGGATCATATTAACAATGCTTAGTTCTGGTTCTAATCAGTGGTTTGCTCACAAAGGCACTAGTTAGTGTAATGTAATGTATCCCTTCAATTATCCCAATCTAATCATCAGCATTGAGATAAAGGGCTTCTGTTTAGCACAATATTCTATTAAACACTGACATGTCAGCTACTGAGTCGTGCTTACTCTAAACATTCAAACAGGAGCCAAGAGGGCAGTGTGCTGTGCAGTTACCTGGATGTAGGAGAAACCTCAGACAACTCTGCATAGGTGACATGGGTCTCTGAAGGAGGAGGAGGACGAGAAGGGGGGGAAGTACACTCTGCTAATGTAATATGTAGCATACATTTACTCTTGTTAGCTGCTCTAGGAGCAGAATAAAAGACCATCACTTAGACTCTCTCTGATTCTGAGAGTCAGTGGGCCAGATTCTCTTCTCATTCATTTTTTCAGGGACTGTTTCCTCTGGTTTTCCTAAAGCTCTATTGATTTCAGTAGAGTTACTCTGGATTTGCATTGGACTGACTGAGACCAGAATGAACTGCTATTCATGGGGTGTTGACAGCAACAGTAATAAATGTCCTGCTGAGTTGGGCATGAAGACAGGGACAACAAAATGGTGGAAAAATGAAGGGCTTAATTGTTTCTAACTCTGTGTGTGTGTGTGTGTGTGTGTGTGTGTGTGTGGATGAGCAAGTAAGGGAGGGAGAGAGAGCACAGAGCCTTGCCTCACCTTGAACATCTGTGGTCAGGCTGGCTCGGTGACTGCACTGGTGTGTGCTAAACTGGCCAGGAACAGGGATCTATGGATGCTGTCCTCGTTGAAAGGGGGGAGAGCTTCCACTGCAGTGGGCACTGCCTGAGAGCCCCACGAGGAATTCTAGGGAAGCATTTCATAAATTCCAAGGCCAGAAGGGACCATTTTGACCATCCAGTCTGGCCTCCTGCCTAGCACAGGCCATAGAACTTCCCCAGAATATTTCCTAGAGCGTAGCTTGTAGAAAAAATCCAATCTTGCTTTAAAAATTGTCACTGATGGAGAATCCACAACAGCTCTTGGAAAATTCACTCTACCTCTAGATTTCCTCCCCTCACATACATCACAATCTGCCCCTAAGCTTTGATAAAATAAAACACAGCAAAATGCATTAAATAAATTTGAAACACCATATAATTGCTTTTCAGGAATGGATTTGTGTTATATAGAAAATCACCTGGTATCCTACTTATCAAATACCTCGATTGACCATTTTGAATCTTGTCCTTGTTTGGTAATAGGCAAGCTTGGTTTATTACCAGCAGTCATGGGAGCAGAAAAAGTGTGGGAATTTTCAAACGTGTATTTGCAGTGTGGTGTTTAGGCCAGGGGTTCTCAGACTTCATTGCAGTGCAACCCCCTTCTGCCAACAAAAATTATTACATGGCCCTGGAATGGGGTGGGGAGACCAAAGCTTGAGTCTGCCTGAGCCCCGCTGCCCCAGATGAGGGAGACGGGGGGCAAAGCTGAAGTCTGAGCTCCGCTGTTCCGGGGTGGGGGGCCAAAGCCCTTGGGCTTCAGCTCCAGGCAGTGGGGCTGAAACAGGGTCACGACCTACTTTGGGGTTCCGACCCACAGTTTGACAACTGCTGGTTTAGGCTCTAGCATTCCAGAATATAGTGAATATGTCCAAGTCTGTTGGCAGTGTCTTCTGGAAGTGGGTTAGAAATGTCTTTGTAATGGAATTGCCTGTTTTCATCAAGAGACACCCCTATATTCACAATGAGTTATCATCTTGTAAATGAATCAGAAAAGCATCATCTTACATTTCTATTTCAATACACTGACTGATCTAAATCTGTCTCTGGATGGCCAGAAATTCCTGAGCCGATCCTAAACATTTTAGAACTGTCCCTGGCGATAACCACTAGAAATTCATATACTTCAGAGACCTAGCAACTGTGGGGATCTTAGGGGTGTCCTTGTCACCCCTACTACACATAACCCACAGACCCATCTATATTCCCAGAGAAAAAAATAAGTTAATGAAAAAATGGAGTTAAGGTTGAGAGTATGTATCAGTAATCTAAAGACAAAAAGCATTACAAATGCAGGTTATTCAAAGTTAAGGTTACACTTAAAAGAAATCCAAACATGTTAAGGTATAGAAATGCACAGTTCAGGCATTCTAACAACCTTAATTCTTAATGTAGTGTCACCATGCAATAACCATATGATGAGGATCTTAGTGTTCGTATGTTTCCCTTCATAGTATCGCCACAGGGCAACATTAAACTTGTTTAGATGTCTCACCATGACTGATAACACCAGAATTCACTTACACAGAGATTACACTGAACGCATTTAACCATTTAAATAGTTTTGGAAGTAGGCTTCTGAGTGAATATCTAACTTTTGAACACTGAGGTCTTTCAACCTCTATTTCAGGCTGATGAAAAATCCAAAGACACTCAATTTGTCCAAACACAAAGAAATTTTGAGGATTTCATTGTGATAAGTAAATAACAATTGAATTAAACCCCAGTGGATGGAATTTAGAACCTTGAAGTGGTCACTTGCTGGAATTTCCAAACAATGGAACCAGAGTGAATATCTCACATCTATAGAGCGTCTTTCATCCCAAAGTTCTGTGCAAACTTGTAAGCATTTTATGCTGAATACTGGAATCGGTTCACTCATTACTGAAATCCTGAGTTCCCTTTTGGAAGGAACACAGCAACATTACATTAGGGCTTGTCTACACTTCAAGTTTCTGTGCTGCAAGCCAGCGTGTGAATCTACTGTATGCAGCATGTTGTGTGGACACTGCTAAGTGCACTTTTATAGTGGACAGATGTATATAGCAGGGACCAGTGCAGTTCAACATATTCATAAATGATGTGGGAAAAGGGGTAAACAGTGAAGTGGCAAAGTTTGCATACAAAATTACTCAATAGTTAAGTCCAAAGCTGACTGGAAAGAGATACAAAGGGATCTCACAAAACTGGGTGACTGGGTAACACAATTTCAGATGAAATTCAATGTTGATAAATGCAAAGTAATGTACATTGGAAAACATAATCCCAAGTACACATAGAAAATGATAGTTCTCTGAAAACATCTGCTTAAAAGAATGCTGTACTGGGTCAGACCAAAGGTCCATCTGCATCTCAATATGCAGCGGCAGTCAAAAAGCTAACACAATGCTAGAAAATATTTGTAAAGGGATAGTAAATAAGACAGAAAAGAGCATAATGTCACTATATGATTCCATGGTATGCCCACATCTTGAATACTGCATGCATTTCTGGTCGCCCCATTTCAAAAAAAGATATTAGAATTAGAAAAGGTATAGAGAAGGGCAAAAAATGATTAGGGGTATGGAACGGCTTCAGTATGAGGAGAGATTAAAAGACTGGGACTGTTCAGTTTAGAAAAGAGACAACAAAAGCAGGATATGTAAAATCATGACTGACATGGAGAAACTGAATAAGGAAGTGTTATTTACCGCTTCACATAACATAAGAACGAGGGGTCAGCCAATGAAATTAATAGGCAGCAGATTTAAAACAAACAAAAGGAAGTACTTTTTCATGCAAAACAGTTAATCTATGGAATGCATTGCCAGGAGATGTTGTGAAGGCCAAAAGTCTAACATGGTTCAAAAAAGAATTAGCTATGTTCATGGAGGATAGGTCCATCAATGGCTGTTAGCTGAGATGGTCAGGGATGCAACCCCACACTCTGGGTGTCCCATAGCCTATGATAGCCAGAAGTTGGGACTGGATGACAGGGGATAGATCACTCAATAATTGCTCTGTTCTGTTTATTCTCTCTGAACATCTGGCACTGAATGCTGTCAGAAGACAGGTTACTGGGCTAGATGGACCATTTGTCTGACCCAGTATGGCCATTCTTATGTTTTTATTGGAAGTCCTGGAGTGTGGCTTCGTATACTGCTGCTTCAAAGCACAGTATGCTAAACCACACTCTGGGACCTTCACTGTGCCGTAATAGTGTTCACATGGGAAATTACAGCACAGCAAACTTGTATGCCTAAATTCAAACCCTGATTTATGGTATAGTTATGTGCCATCTGGACACCTCCTTAGTATAAAGTAGGAAGTGAAGAATACTGTAGCCAACTGAAAGTGCAAGGAGAATATAAATAGACCTATTATAATCAGGATTTTTACCATGGAATTCACTTCTTGTCACAGAACCGGGCTCCAGAATCTTACCTTTCACTTAAACTGGAAGACAAACTTGTAAGCATGAACTGAATGTAAACTGAAGCAGTGATTTGTGACTGAGTCTGTAGAGTGCCTGAAAGGTGTCATCTGCCCCATTCATCTTAAACAGAGCCCTGTGGCCTTGGTGAGTCCACAGCTGCAGAATTTAGCATTCTTCCAAGATGCCATGGAAGTCAGGATTTTGCTGCAGAATTTGCCAATATGTTACAATGAGAAGTTTGACATCTGGTTTTCTGCCTCATTGCTGGAGTCCTGAGACCTGCCTACAAATGAATTTTGTTCTCCCCACAAGGCAGAGTTAATTTGATTACAATGCATAGTTCTTGCACACTGTTCCATGCAGACACACAGCAGGGGAGTTGGAACTGTAGTCCAGTTTGCAGTCAGGGAATTGGGGGTTGCCAGAAGTGTAGGCTGGTGAACTGGGCTGCTTGGAGATCAGCACAGCAGCTTAGGTTTCAGGGGCCATGGAGATGAGCTGCTGAAGTGGGTATGTGCTCCCTACTTGACTGGCACTTAGAGGGAGATTCTGAACCAGGTTGCCTGGACAACTTCATCACAGGAGTTGAGGTCTGGGGATTGGAATCAGGCTGCCTGGAGTACTAGACCTGGATTATAATTGCACAAATCACTGTCTGGCCACAGCTAATACCTCTATTCTTTTGTGTGTGTGTGGGGCAGAAGAAATAGTTTTTTAATAAGCACAGATAGCCAGCAATTCTGTTTAAGATTTCATTCAAAAAGATCTAAACTTGATTCTTAATTCCATGCTGAGACACTGGCTTAGTAGCAACTCTGAAGGAAGAGTAATACCTGCTGAATCACCACACTACTCCCTGTAGCACCCATTTTAAGCTTCCAGATTTCCTGTTCAGTTATTCTCCAGGGCCGGCCAAATGCTATCTAGTGTATGGGAGCAGATTAGTTCACAGGCTGATGTGGTCTTGGACTTTCTGATTTTGTCAAGGGTTTTGAGTTTTATAACTAGTGTGCAATAAAAACCTCAGAATATTCCTGGGGCTTGCTCTGGGATCCAAATATGGAGGCCACCTGATGAGACATAGGTGTGAATTTTCAGAAGCTTCTGTGGCCACAGCTCCCATGTGTATATGTATCCATTCTGAATTAAAAAAATACATATGGCTGTGGTAGGATTTGCAAAGAGTGTGGCTGGCTGTGTGCAGTGTGTGTACAAATGAACAAGCTAGGGGTTATGGCCTCAGGAATGGCCACACATATTATATCAAAATTCCTCTGGGTGACAATGTTTATGAAAAGTTGGGATAAAAATCTTTGATCTAATTTGTAACATTAGGCACATAAATCCATATTTAGGGACCTGATTTTTTTTCCAGAGGCGCTGAGAGCTCACACTTCCTTTTAGAGTTTGTGCTCAGTATGTCTTAATATGAGGCTACTAGGTACATTGCATATGGATTGAGGTACCCAATTTTAGGCCCCCAAGTTTATAAGTGTTGCCCTTAGTAACTCAAGGCATCTTCTTATCCCTGTCGTGCTGTCAGATACCACCGTCTGTCACATATACTGCCATGACCTCTGAATATAAACCATGTTACAAGGAAGGGTTTACGAACTTAGTTACTTCTTATGCTAGAACAGCCCATCAATTCAACCAGTCTGGAGAAGATCTAAAAATATAGTTTTGGCTTTGTAGTTTTACTGTATTTTGCAGAAAATGACTGTCTAAATGATGCTATATCTTGGTGGGGAAAAATGCCCCAAGATAAAATAATTCTCACTGTCTTAAACCATCTGGAGCATTTCTTTTTTGCAAGAGGAAATTAAAATAATTTGTGAAACATACAATCCCACCATTCAACAGAACTAAACAATAACACATCCTTTAAATATTTAAACCAGTTTTTATAAGCATCATCAAGATTAAAAAATGTAATTTGTGAAATATTAAAACTTTTGTTTAATAGTGTATCCTTAATTAAGTTTAATTGAATGAAATATGAAGTTCACTTCAGTTACATAAATAACCCTGGAGATGAATTAAATCAAATCAGGACCCAAGACACAATAATATTTAATTAGGTTACGGTATATATGACACAGATGACTGGTATTAAATCAAAGCTCCCTGGTTCATCACATTTCTGCTGAAAAATGGATGGAAACAAAAAAAGGAAAGACCGACCTGAATCAGCATCCAATAGATTTCTAGATAACATTTTTATTTCACTACATTAATATCAGTGCAATCTGTCATGGGATTCAATCTGCATATGGGTCCATCATAATTCAGATCATAATTCAGCGATGCATGAAACTTCCCTTTAAACCTGCTGAATAGAATAAATTTTAAACCACAGAAGTCTAATACAGATTGGTTAAGAAAGTCTTAATGTTAGTATTGGACTTTTATAAAATGCACGAACAGCCCTCATGTATATCGAATACATCGGGAAATGTATAAGGTGCTACACATCCACTGGAGAACTTCAATCCACTGTTGGCCAGCTGTTTAGTGATAAGCAGAAGCCCGCTGTCTCATGAGATGACCTCACCCCTGAAAATGTAGAATGGAAATATCACTTTGAATAAAGTTGAAAAAGGCAAAACAATCACAGACTATTTTGTCCTCAAATGGGATCATAAACACATACATTTTAATAAGTTGTATGAAATCTACCTGAACCTTTGTCCGCCTTCCTCCATCCCTCCATTTCTCATGCCTATGCATGCTAGGGAGATTCCTCTTAACTGTGTGAGAGTATGAAGTCAGCATTCTGCAAGCTGGCTCCAAGTCCCTGATGAACAGTACAATCAGTGATCTGAGAGAATGCCTTTTTCCTCCCCAATGTACAGCCATGGGAAATTGAGATCAGCTGCAGCATTTTCACTCACAGCCCACATTTGAAGTTCTGCAAACAAGGGAGAGGATATTTTCAATAAAGAACCCTCGGTGACGAGTTGGATCACAGAACACCCCCCGGGCGGTTGCCAATTGATGTGCCGAGACTATTTCTGCCCCTGCTTTCCTGCCCTGTCAGCTTAGGACTTCAGTGCCCTGCCTCGTTTGAGCCAGACCTGCTAGCCTGCTGCAAACCCAGACCCAGGTCTGAACCATGTCCCGTAACAGCTGTAGGCTTAATTGAAAGCAACTTAGGAAGTGTGCCTGTCTTTAACACTCAGATGCCGAACTCCCAAACCCCAAATAAATCTGTTTTACCCTGTATAAAGCTTACACAGGGTAAACTCATAAATTGTTCACCCTCTATAACACTGATAGAGAGATATGCACAGCTGTTTGCCCCCCCCAGGTATTAATACATACTCTGGGTTAATTAATAAGTAAAAAGTGATTTTATTAAATACAGAAAGATTTAAGTGGTTCCAAGTAGTAACAGATAGAAGAAAGTGAATTACCAAGCAAAATAAAATAAAACATGCAAGTCTAGTAATAAAACTGAATACAGATAAAATCTCACCCTTAGAGATGTTTCAATAATTTTCTTTCATAGACTGGATGCCTTCCTAGTCTGGGCACAATCATTTCCCCTGGTAAAGCTCTTGTTCCAGCTCAGGTGGTAGCTAGGGGATCCCTCATGATGGCCTCCTCCTTGTTCTGTTCCACCCACTTATATATCTTTTGCATAAGGTGGGAATCCTTTGTCCCTCTGGGTTCCCACGCCTCCTCCTCAATGGAAAAACACCAGGTTAAATATAGAGTCCAGTTCAGGTCACATGATCACATGTCACTGTAAGACCCCCAAGCCTTCATTCCTCCCAGCCTGACTCACAGGAAGGCCTGCCTGCAAACAGAGCCATCCACAGTCAATTGTCCTGGTTGATGGGAGCCATCAAGATTCCAAGTCACCATTAATGGCCCACACTTTGCATAATTACAATAGGCCCTCAGAGTTATATTTCATATTTCTAGTTTCAGATACAAGAGTGTTACATTTATACATATAGGATGATCACACTTAGTAGATTATAAGCTTTGTAATGATGCCTTACAAGAGACCTTTTGCATGAAGCATATTTTAGTTACATTATATTCATATCAGCATACTTTCATAAAATCATATAGAGTTTACTATCCCTTTTATCTTACAAAACCCATGTCTATTTTCCGTTGGTGAACCGTGCAAAACCCACTTGTTTTCTTAGTGGGGGAATTTCAAAAGTGAAAAGTCAAGCAGGAGAGTGAGTTTGTGTGTGTGTGTGTGTGTGTCCCCGGGGGTGGGGTGAGAAAGCCTGGATTTGTGCTGGAAATGGCCCACCTTGATTACCATGCACATTGTAGGGAGAGTGGTCACTTTGGATGAGCTATTACCAGCAGGAGAGTGAGTTTGTGTGTGTGGTTTTTGGAGGGGGGTGAGAGAACCTGGATTTGTGCAGGAAATGGCCCACCTTGATTATCATACACATTGTGAAGAGAGTGGTCACTTTGGATGGGCTATTACCAGCAGGAGAGTGAGTTTGTTTGTGCGGGAGCGGAGGGTGAGAAAACCTGGATTTGTGCTGGAAATGGCCCAACTTGATGATCACTTTAGATAAACTATTACCAGCAGGACAGGGGGGTGGGAGGAGGTATTGTTTCATGGTCTCTGTGTGTATATAATGTCTTCTGCAGTTTCCACGGTATGCATCTGATGAAGTGAGCTGTAGCTCACAAAAGCTCATGCTCAAATAAATTGGTTAGTCTCTGAGGTGCCACAAGTACTCCTTTTCTTTTTAAGGGGATTTGTGTTCCTGATTCACTAAGCTGCTTTTGAAAAAACCTCCTCTTTGGCCTTTGACCTGGGGGAACAGTTAGGTGTTTTTTCACTTTTACGTGAGTGTGGATAGAATTGGTTGAAATTTAGTTCATACTTTTAATTGGAAAAAAAAACACAACACATTTTGGATGAAAATTCCCCAGCCGGCACTAGTTGTGGGGCTGACTATTTTAGTCTTAGTTTGGTACTGAACTAATTTTGAATTCACTTTTATTAATTACTCACATGTAAACATAACCTCTACCCATGAACAGTATACAATCTAAATAGGCAAAGGGTGGGAGAAAAGTAGTATTACCTCAGTTTTTATAGGGAAACTCCAAGAGAGAATACATGCCTACTTACAAAGAAAGTCTTGGACAGAACTCAACCCAGGCTTTCTGAAGCCTATATTAGGGACCTTAACCACAAGACCCTACTAACACTACAGAGCAGCCCCTTGGAAGCATAATATAACTAACAACGCTGACTATATAAAATAAGATAAAGACCAATGCATTCAACTTTATTTGTATTTCATTCTCCACTATTAGCACTTAACAAGTACAGATAGACTATGCAGCTGTCTCAGATACTAACTTTGCTTTAATGTCCCGGGATGCTAAAACTTCCCATTTTCATAGCGACTTCTGAATGCTAACAATTAAGTAGTCAATAGAAGGGACTACTTTTCTACAGTTTTGTGCTGTGTTCACTTGATTCTGTCTAGTATTTAATTTGTATTAGTTCCATCCATGATTGGAGTGCCTGCTGGAGGCTCAGAATGGAATTAAACCATGGCCAGCACTATTTAACTAGATCTTTTCATAGTTTGGGTTGTGTAGTCAAGCATAGTAGAAGAGCCATATTCAGGAATATTTTAAAACAATCCTCTAGTAGCATTTCCCTTATCTATTTAGACAGAACAATAAAGTCCTTCAGAAATTAGGAGTCCAATCACATAAATCTTTCTGTGGAACTAGGAGTACAAAAGAGTGGAATAAAAGTGAGCGAGCTTGATTTAAGAAGGCACTGTATGACCCATGACTCTTATCGTTCTTGGTTATTGAATTTGTCTGTCGAGCTGTGAGACACCTGTGTTGATTGTTTTTCTTTTCCCCCCAGGGATGAAAAAAAAATCCCTACCTAGCCAAGGGGAAGGAGAGGGTTGGTGTGTGGGTTTTTGCTTCTGTAGCACATAAATATTTTACTTGAACATGTTTTTGATATCAGAAATATCAGGCTCTAATTTCTGTTTGTAAATGAAAACCACTATTCTAAAAGGTTAAAAGAGAAGTGATAGGTATGTCAAACTTCTTGATATGCTTGTAAGAAAAAAATAGGAAAATAACTGTTTAGAAGCCTCACCTAATGCAGATCTGTTTATGATGGTGACCAAATAATAGGTAAGAGTAATATGGTGAGACTGACAATGACTTTAGACAATAGCACATTTGTAAAATTATATTTTAAGGCTTCTTGCAGATGTTTTGTGCTTTTACCTTATAAATATAGATATACTTCTATAGATGTGCTACATATCAAATGTGAAGGGGATGTAGATCGCATCCTCTAAATAAAGCTTGCTTGCACTAAAAACTAAAGTTTTATAGTTGATCATCTCCTTACATACCTAAGCATATTTATATTGAGGTTCATATTTTATTTAGGTTCAGATACGGGTTTTCCATCTTTGTGTCAATTAGTGGATTTTCACATACTCTGAACTATGTGACTAAATGTAGTATAAACTCATGTTTCAAGACTATGGTATAATTTGAAGATGCACTAAATGTCAGCATACTTCGTGTTCTGAGTGATACATATCCTTCATGAGCCAAAAGGGGACACTCCCATGTCTGTTTTCCTAAGAGAAGGAAGCAACGTCTCCCTGGTAGGTGAGAAGCAGGGACCCATATGAGTTGCCTCCAATGAAGGATCAATGGCACCCAATTTCCAGAATTATACATAAAGAGGCCAGGCTGCTAGAGAGTGTTCATGGTGTGTGGAGATAACAGCTCTCTGCTTCTAGAAGGAGTATTTTTTTTTTTAAAAAAAGTATGCAACTTTTGTTTTGCTTATTTACTGGTAAACCTTGTTTTGAGAAAGCAGCCCAAAGATCAGAAGGCCCTTGAAGAGATTTTACTTTGTGTTGGCTCTTAACATAAATAACCAAGCCACTTTCTCAAAAGTGGGTTTTCCTTCTAAAATGTCTCATGTTGTCTGTGAAAAGGATTTTGGCCCTGGGTTCTGCCACACTTGGCTAGTTCAAAAACTTTGTATAGAACAGGAACAACTTCTAAACAAAGTTTATATAGATTCTGGGAGGAGACAAGTCAAGTCAAGGCAAAGCATCATTATCAATTTTATTTAATTTAGAATTCTCTGCCACTCAAGAATCTAAGATGTAGGGTCCTTTCCTTTAGCACTGTCATTATTTGTTGAAGCAACTTATACCACCCATAGCCTGCTGATGAGACACAAGGAGCATGAAATGCATATATGCATGGTGTGAGGATGAATGCACTGTTCCAGTGTCGAAAAGAAGGCGTAAACACAATTTAATCCAAATTTAGCTGGTTAGCAATGGCTGCTCTTCATCATTGCATCAACACAATCTAGCTAGAGTGTACCAAAAAATCTGACTTGGTAGTGCATGTGTATCTGTGATACAACGACACTCTGCTTATCTGCTTGGATCCTGTGAACAGGCAGGATAACAAAATTCACAAGAATCCTTTTTAGTGAAGTGTCCTAAGGGCAAGATTATTGTAAATTTCAACACATTTGCTCCCAATGGGAACAGAAATCAGCATGATGGGCCCATACGTACTTCTAGCGCATGCATCTATGTTTATGGGAAAACCAAGCTGTTGGATTTATTTTTGCAGACATTCGAAAGAGTAATTCTAACTAAGCTAGGTTGTGGTCTCATTTTGAGGTGAAAATGGATTGTTGGATATCAAAACCAATATGAAAGAAAATGTATAATTTTAAAGATAGGCTAAATTTTGTGGCTGCCATCCTTTAAGTGTGAAATCCAATGGCATTTTTCTGTGAGATACCCTGTTTATACATAAAAGCCAATGATCAGATTCATGGCCTAAATGCTATGTAGATAATATCCTTATGCTTTTGTTCCTATTCTATTATTATTCATGTCTCAAAGGATTTTTCTAGTGCATCCACAGGGCTAACCAAATAAAGAACTCAGTATACCCAAAGTAAATTTTGGTATATGTACACATTACAACCAGTGAGTTAATTACCATTGCTTAGATTGAACACAGCACAGTCTAAGTAGCAAGGCTGAAGAATAGCAATTGAGTTTAATAAGATCTTAATCTGCACATAGTGATTACAAAGTTCTCTGAGCTGTCATGGCACCTGAAAGACAAGGTAGGTGAGGTAATATCTTTTAGTGGACCAACTTCTGTTGGTGAGAGGGACAAGATGTCAAGCTAGACAGAGCTCTTCTTCAGGTCTGGGAAAGGTACTCCAAGTGTTATGGATGGAACAAAAAGAAAAGGAGTACTTGCGGCACCTTAGAGACTAATCAATTTATTTGAGCATAAGCTTTTGTGAGCTACAGCTCACTTCATTGGATGCATACTGTGGAAAATACAGAAGATGTTTTTATACACACAGACCATGAAGAAAATGGGTGTTTATCACTACAAAAGGTTTTCTCTCCCCCCACCCCACTCTCTTGCTGGTAATAGCTTATCTAAAGTGATCACTCTCCTTACAATGTGTATGATAATCAAGGTGGGCCATTTCCAGCACAAATCCAGGGTTTAACAAGAACATCTGAGGAGTAGTGGGGGGGAAAGGAATAAACAAGGGGAAATAGGTTACTTTTTATAATGAATCAACCATTCCCAGTCTCTATTCAAGCCTAAGTTAATTGTATCCAACTTGCAAATTAATTCCAATTCAGCAGTCTCTCGTTGAAGTCTGTTTTCAAAGTTTTTTTGTTGAAGGATAGTCACTTCGGGATCAGAAATCGAGTGACCAGAGAGATTGAAGTGTTCTCCGACTGGTTTATGAATGTTATAATTCTTGACATCTGATTTGTGTCCATATATTCTTTTACGTAGAGACTGTCCAGTTTTTCCAATGTACATGGCAGAGGGGCATTGCTGGCACATGATGGCATATATGACATTGGTAGATGTGCAGGTGAACGAGCCTCTGATAGTGTGGCTGATGTTATTAGGCCCTGTGATGGTGTCCCCTGAATAGATATGTGGGCACAGTTGGCAATGGGCTTTGTTGCAAGGATAGGTTCCTAGGAACCTTCGAAAACAGACTCCAACGGGCTGTTACTCTGAAACCTGTCATGGATGGAACAGATTGTTTAGCATAAGTAGTTAGCACATATTCTAGGGGACCATTCAAGGTACCTCACCCACCTTGTCTCTCTCTAATGCTCTGGGACTGCCATGGCTACAACAAAACTGCATGACACCAGAAAAAAAAAATTAAAAAGAGGTTGTTTTTTACATTAGAAAATCAGGTCCTGTCAAGCCTGATAGGCTCTCTTGATGGCTGGAGAACTGGTGAATGGTAGCTTCAAAATTGACAAGAGGGAAAGCTGAGCAACTGAGAGGGAGGAATTTTTAGTCAAAGGCCTACACTAGGAAATTAGATTGGTAAACCGTCATTGCTCAGGGGTATGAAAAATCCACACCCCTGAATGGCTCAGTTAAGCCAACCTAACTACTGGTATTGATAGTGCTAGGTCAATGGGAGAATTCTTCCGTCACCTAGCTACCAGCTCTTGTGGAGGTGGATTACCTAAACCAACAGGAGAGCCCCTTCCATTGGCATAGGTAGCATCTCCACTGAAGCACTACTGAGGGGCTGGAACAATTTTTATAGTGGGGGTGCTGAGAGTCATTGAATCAAACTGTAAACTCTGTTTATAATGGAAACCACTTCAAGCCAGGGGTGTGGCAGCACCCCTCGTTCCAGCAGCTGTGAGCGCTGCAGTGTTTTAAGTGTAGACAAGCCCAAACTATTCAAAAATTTTTTTGTTTAAAATCTATTTAATGTCAATTACTAACTTCCTCTCCATACAGTCAGTCTTAAGAGTCAGAACCCCCATATCTTCAATTGAGAAGAACTAACAACATCAGTCCTCTGTGATACCCACAACCAGTTCTTCAGCAAAATCAAATAAGGCCAGACTTGATTTTCCTGATTCTTAAGTTAAAAATACCACAAAAACTTACAGAAAAATTTTCCCCCAAAACATCCAGACCTTTCTTCATCATAAAGCAGCAGAAAGGACATGTACCAGGTTAAAAAAAAAAAATCAGTTGCAGGTCAGATTGAAGAAGTTCCTCTCTGGTCGTTTGTTGATAATGAAACAAGTGGTTGGTTTTAGGCTTAGACAAGTTTAGCAACAGCTTGCCAAATTCTAGGCTGCTGGTTCTGACAGACATAGAATCATAGGACTGGAAGGGAACCCGAGAGGTCATCTAGTCCAGTCCCCTGCACTCTAGGCAGGGCTAAGTATTATCTAGACCATCCCTGAAAGGTGTTTGTCCAACCTGCTTTTAAAAATCCTCACTGATGGAGATTCTACAACCTCCCTAGGCAATTTATTCCAGTGCTTAACCACTCTGACAGTTAGGAAGTTTTTCCTAATGTCCAACCTAAACTGCCCTTGCTGCAATTTAAGTCCATTGCTTCTTGTCCTATCCTCGGAGGTTAAGGACAACAATTTTTCTCCCTCTTCCTTGTAAGAGCCTTTTATGTACTTAAAAGCTGTCACCATGTCCCCTCTCAGTCTTCTCTTTTCCAGAATAAAGAAACCCAATTTTTTCAATGGTGTATGCAGAGATAAAATAAAAAGCACCCCAGTTTTATGTTTACTGCACTTAAGTTTCTAAGCACACTCTGTGTGCAGAGTTCAGCAGTCATTTTGTTCTCAGAGTTCAGAACAAACACCCAGGAGATAAATACATACACAGAGCTCTCTCCCTGTCTTCTCCCACTCCCCCATGGAAACTTTACTACTTCTTACACTCTGAGTGTATTTTACCCTTCTCCTTAATTGAGATAATTCTTATGTTTCTCCATACACAAAGAACAAATAGGTAGGAATGTTTTGGTATCATGTAATGGTCTAGAGACAGCAGCACGACCTAGGAAATTATTCACTTACAGAGGAAACAATTTTGCTGGTGATGAGCTCAGCTTCTAAAAACTACATCACTGCTCACAATAAGAGCCTGTAGGTGCAGTTAGACAAAATTAGCAAGAACATCTCCCATAACACTATCTGACTCCTGTGACAAAGCTCTGTCCTTGTCTCCTTGGGGCCCATGTTTCCTGGTGGATTTCACTAGCCTCAGAGGCTCACTATGACCCTCCACATAACCCTTCTCTCTCTAGAGAGACGGGTCACAGTCTACTGAGCCATTTTCATCATAAGCCAGCAAGGAAGGGGAGGAGAAGCTATCCTCCCTTGCACAGTCTCTGTTGTCTCCTAGTCTCAGTGATTAATCGGGGGGAATGGGGGCAAAGGGGAGAGCCCAGGCCTACCCTCTACTCCAGGCTCCAGCTCAGGGACCCTAATAGTATCAGCTATGGTAGCTGACCTTTTAGAAACATGACACATACAATTCCCTGGGCTACTTCCCCACAGCGGCCCCCACTTCCTCAGGCTCCACTTCACCCTTACCTCAGGGCCTCCTTCCTTGTGCCTGATATGGTGTGTACTGCTCATTCTCTCCAATAGCACAACTTCCTCCCACAGCTCTTGACAGCCACCCCACCTGACTAGCTGGGAGGCTTTTAACTAGTTTCAGCCAGTCCCTGATCGGCTTCAGGTGTCCCAATCAACCTAGCATTCTCCCTGCCTTCTGGAAAGTTCTTAATTGGCCCCAAGTGTCTTAATTGACCTGGAGCACCTGCCATTTAACTTATCCTGATACCAGGGATTTGTTTAGTCTGGAGCTAATATATCTATCTCCCACTACTTTTCTATAGCCATCTGGCCTTGCCCCGTCACACTCCACATAATATTACAAGAAAAACCTGTATTTGAGATTCTGAGAACAAAAGTGTTGTCACCATAAAATAGCGCACAGTGTCTCTCTCTTCTGCACTGTGCTCTCCACAAAATGGCTGCCACGTTTTGTGTAGAAGGACCGTGTTTAGGAATCTAAAGGTCCACAAAAACTAAAATGCATACCAGTTTCATAGGCACATTATTGGTATTGGATACTACATACCATATGACTGTCTGGGTTTGAACTGATTTTTCAGTCTGAAGTCTGACAGGAAAGTGGTGGCAATTGTAGCAGGTACAGATGGGACTAAAATGGTGACAGTGGTGATCACACTTATTAACTAGGGCTATGGTGCTGATGGAAGTTTCATCAGCAGGTAAGATATTGATGGTAGCAAGCAACAGCACATGCATTTGTTGTACTAATAGCAACATTTAGTATATTGATTCCACCTTGTGGATTATAAACCATCTTGGGCCTCATACACAATCTAACTGTATTTGGGTCAGTTTAGGGAGTTAAAAGAAAAGGAGTACTTGTGGCACCTTAGAGACTAACCAATTTATTTGAGCATTAAATAATTTAAAACTAAATAAGTAGCAGCAGGCAATAAATAATGCTCTCTAGTCTGGTTTGCATGGCGTGGTCCTTCTAAAAAAAAAAAATAGTGCATGCTACCTTAACTTGGGTTGCAATACAAGCTGAAACTTAAAAATGAGCAGGGAACCAAGAAAGCAATCTAGTTGGCTATTGAAATTTCCAACCTGTGCAGTTATTGCACAGCAGACTACAAGAATGGAATTTGTTGGCCTCATTAGCTTCTCAGAACTATATACAGAGTAAAAGGAAGAAATAATAGGGGAAGAGATCATAATATACTTTTCAGAATTGCTTCCAGGCTTAGAACTCGTGAATGGAAGTGCAGAAAAAATGTTAGAATATACTTCTATGCCTTAGGCATACACACATAGGTTTTTATCCATTGACCTACAGAATGTTAAACTAAACCTGGACAGTCCCAGTACCACCTACAGTTAGCACTGCACTAGTGGGCAGTGACACCGTTTTAAATGTACACACTGTTCTATTTGACAGTTTAGAAAAAAATGTGTTTTGAAATCAGAGCTTCCTCTTCTGATTCTACACACCTTCTGGTTTCTGAGTCATGTTTCAGGCATCCCAGATTTTGGCAAACCAAATGAGGGGGAGAGGGAGGGAATGATTAGGTTAAAAAATGGAGGACTTCACTAGGAAAATGGAGTTGGCACTATTGTGTCAGGGAAGGCATAATTGCCAGAAAAATAGACAGCCTAGGTATGGTAGCTGAAGTGGGAATCAGAAAAATGGAGCTGTTTGTATTGTGTACATACTGTCGACAAAATGGCATTAATTTATAAAACTGACAGGCTATAGCTTTTTAGGTAAAATATGCACAATAACTTTTGTAGCAATCCATTATATGCCTGAATCCACTTGAATTCCAAAGTCATAAACTGAAAGTACTACCCCAGTATACTAAAATTGCTTCTATTCAAATGTACACCATCCAACATCACTTAAATGGAAGATTTAAAACACACAACCCTCCTCCCCCTTCCTTTCTTTCCTCACCCTTTGTATAAATCTACATCTTCTATATACACTCTGCTTGTCTGTGTGGGTGTCTGAATGTGTCTCTGTCTCAGCAATGCCAACAATTACTTGATAAATCCATTAAGTTATCAGCAGGGCATATTTGCTATCAGCCTAACTAGTCTCTGGATATTATCAATGTTCTATTCAAACAAAGGTGAAATGGCCGGTGTAGGCCAGAAGCTATTTCCCACAGAGGCGTTAATTAATAGTTGTGCATAACACTGACTACATAAAAGTCTGATCTGTACAATCCAGTGGGGTAAAATCCAAAGAACATGTCACTTCAGATTGTGGTGCCACATTTGGGTAGAAGACAAAAATTATCAGGGGGCAACCTGCCAACAAATAAAATGAGGTAACAGGACAAGGAAGTGGAAACCGATGTAACACAGCTCTAGTCAATTAGCTGCTACTAAATGTGGGTGTGTGGGGGACATATCCAGGATAGATTGTTTGAGCTTTGAAATAAATGAGTTTGTCTAAAGATATTATTTCATTCTCCTTCCCATCCTCTTTATTTCTTTGCCTCCCCCCCACCCTTTTGCTCTGTCTTTTTTTTCTGCTTTTCTTCTAGTTAGAGTAACATGAATTGGGCTGGTGAAAATGTTGTTACCTATTTCTATGTAATCTTTATATTGTCTTACATTTGTAGCACAGATCACTAATAAACTGGGGGTGGGGAAGAGAGATGAATGCTATTTTCTCCTAAATGTAGCTGTAGGTTTACTTTTCTGACAGTTTTTCTGCTATAAAAAATTGCATCCAGTATTGGATACATTCACATGTCTCCTGACAGCCCAGTTCATCAGTGTGGCCTTCAGAGATTAGCCTGTGGCAATAGAACATCAGCACTACCCTATTAACTTATGTATATAATATTAGCAGTTTTCACTAGCTCCTGAGAGTGTGTGTGTGTGTGTGTGTGTGCTGTGAAGATGGGCGAAAACTAAAGAGGAAGATTTTAGTCTCCAACCCTAGGTGCTTTGAGGAAGCTTTGAAACAGTTAAACAGCACAGGTTCAGAGATTCAGTTTGAGCTTCTCAGTTTATTTCATCAGACCTTATCTGATAGGAAGAAAAAAATAAAACACCAACATGAAAGAAGCTCCGAGCTGCATGTCACATTAAAAAGACTCTGTTAAAATCATGGTAAATGCATTCATCAGGGGATTTGCTGGATTTCTGCAGGAAAGTATGTATCCCCTCTGCCTGTGCAGAGGATGATTAGCAAGGCATGCAAAGACAAAGACAATGAGAATTCATTAGTCCCAAGCCCCCAGTAAACAGGATTCTAGGAGATTGGATCTCAAGTTATAACTATTTGGGTGCTACCTGGTTATGTGACTGATGCAGGGAAGTCCAATTTTTAAAGCTAACTGCACATTTTTCAATTAATAACAGGGATGTGTGTGATATATATATATATATATACACACACACACACACACATATATATAACATGAAAAAATGCCTCCCTGGTGCTCTCTTCTTGTACCGGTCATTAATGACTTCTGAAGTGCAGCTCTATGTAATTGTGCACTTGATCATCTTCAATAATATACTCCTTCGAGAGCTTTCATGATTAATGCTACTTTCTGATGGAAATTAAATTAGCCTTGCCAGGGTATATCTCTTATGAAACTATAATTTTATACATTATAGGGATATCTCCCCTTCCTGTTATGTACTTTGCCAGTTCCTGTATTTCCTCAATGTTGTTTTGTGGAGCTCACTTCAGGCAATATTTATAGCTTCTTTGTTCTAAATGGCCAGTGAGCTAGTTTGGGTACAAATTATTCCTGCTCAACATTCCCCTGTTTATAAATCCAAGTAATGTTTTAGCCCTTTTTGGAACAGCATCTCACTGGAAGCTCATGTTAAGTTGCTTGTCCACTGTGATCCCTAAATCCTTTTTGGAACCACTGCTTTCCAGGATACAGTACCCCATTCTGTAGGTATGGCTTGCATTCCTTGTTCCTAGGTGTATTACTTTGCATTTGGCTGTATTAAAACATATTTTGTTTGAACTGACGATGATCACTCTGTAATGATAATGTCCTCATTATTTAACACTCTATCTTTATGTCATCTGCAAACTTTATCAGCACTGATTTATATTTACTTCCAAATCATTGGTGAAGATGCTGAATAGTGTTGGGCCTAGTGCTGATACTTGTGGTACCCCATTATACACATCCCGCCATTTGATGTTGATTCCCCATTAACTACCTTTTGAGATCTGACAGCCAGTTCTTAACTCATTTATTTGTGTGCATTGTATAGCGCTATTTTTCAAATCAATGTTGTGTCAAAAAACTTACCAAAGTCTAAGTATACTACATCTATGCAGTTAGCTTTATCAACCAAATTTGTAATTTCCTCAAGAATGAAATCAGGCTTGTTTGTCAAGACCTTTCCTCCATAAAACCATGATGACTGGTTCAGTTATATTTCTATTATTTATCAGGTGAATCTGATATACATTATTTTGCCCAGGATAGATGTCAGGCTACCCAGTCTACAGTTACCCAGGTTATCCTGCTTTCCCTTTTAGAATATTGGCACCAGAATAGCACTCTTCGTGTCTTCTGGAATTTCCCAGTTATTCCAAGATTTATTAAAATTAACATTAACTGTTCAATGATCTCTTCAGACAACTCTTTTAGGACTTTTGGTTACAAGTTATCTGGGCCTGCTGATTTTACAAAAATTTATCTCGAGTAGATATTTAATATACTCTTCAGTTACTAATGAACTGGAAAATACCTTAACATCCTCATGTGATCATCCTGCTTCTTTCCATATAAATAACAACTATTTATTGAACTTCCTTTTTGTATAATTCGTAAAAATTGTACCATCTTCATCTCGTATCGAGCCTATACCATCACTAGGATTCCTTTATCTCTAATATATTTTAAAAAACCTCTTCCCTATTATCCTTAGTCCTGCCAGCAGGAAATTGTTCCTAAATGTCTTTAGTTTCCCTTATCAATTTTCTATATAATTTCTATACAATTTTTCATAACTTAGCAATCAATATAAATGAGATCTTTCCCCCCTTTTTCTATTTGTTATATACTGCTTTTTTTTTTAATCTAATTGTTGGCTTCACTTTGCCACTGAACCAGGATGGGCTTTTCACTGGAACCTTTAGATTCAGCACACAGATCTCTGCCACTTGAGCTAATGGAATAACTGACAGCAGCAGTAATGGTAGGTTGTTATTCTCTGTCGACCAGCACTGGAGAGGGATGGAGGACACACTTTGCCTGTTGGTGTCATATATAGGGCGATGATGAGACTCGGGAATTTTGTGTTTCATTCCAAGCTCTGGAGAGACATGTGCTCCTATGGACACAGAATCTTCTGTCCATTCTCCCCATGTGTGACACCTTCTTCCTGTCTCTTTCAGCCCTCTGGCTTCTCTTTCCAGTCTTTCTCCTCACCTAGCCATCTTCATTCTCCACTGCAGTCTCCCTGCTCAGCCAATCCTAGTCACCTCTCTGGACTCCCTGTCCCAGTCTCTTTGCCCAACAATTTCCAGTTTCCCCATTCCTGGTTCCTCATCCAAACAGTCTCTCTTCTCCATCCTACCATCCAGTTGCCCCCACTCTCCTATATTCCCCATTTCCACTTGCTCCTAATCCCAATCTTCCTCTGTGGACTCCTAGTCCACCTTGTGCCCCCTCTGTCTCCTTGTCTTCGTTTCCTTGCCCAGTTACTTAACTCCTCAGCTTCCAATCTCCTTACTCAGCCAGTTTCAGTCTCCCCCATGCTAGTCCCTGTTTTCTCTCTTCTTTCCCCCCTTCTCCCACACTCTATGTCCCAATCTGTTCCCCCCACTCCCTCCAACAGATCTAGATCTTGTTCCTTCTGCCTTTGAATCAAGCAGCTTCCCTCTCCATGCTGTCTAGTGTTGTGGGTGTGGGTGTGAATGTGTGAGAGAAAGTGCACAGGAGATAGTCCTTCTCCTCTTGGTTAAGGTGCCTACACCTGGTACAACCTACAGCAACCTAGAGCTGCAATTGCAGAGAAAGTCCAAACTCAGTGCAGATGGAATCTTGGGAAATTTAGCTGCTAAAATTTAAAGTCTCTGAGTATGTGTAATCTCCAAGTTTTCAACGGCTTATAATTTGGCCAAATTTGGCTGGACTTCCACAGATGTAAAAATGCAAATCCCAGAGATGCAGACTGCTCTCCTGCCAAATTTTAAGTCCTGGCTCCAAAGCATGGGGACACTAAGCCATTTAAATAAAAGGTCACCAGAAGTTTTGAGCCTGGACAAAACAGCATATTTAGAACTGTTCTCTCAAATGGTTGAACACTTTTTTGGCTGAAATATATATATTTTAAAGAAAGAAATTCAGCCTGAGGCATTGTCATAAATATAAAGGGAAGGGTAAACCCCTTTGAAATCCCTCCTGGCCAGGGGAAAGCTCCTCTCACCTGTAAAGGGTTAAGAAGCTAAAGGTAACCTCGCTGGCACCTGACCAAAATGACCAATGAGGAGACAAGATACTTTCTAAAGGTGGGAGGAGGGAGAGAAACAAAGGGTCTGTGTGACTATCTATATTCTGTCTTGGCCGGGGATAGACCAGGAATGGAGTCTTAGAACTTTTAGTAAGTAATCTAGCTAGGTACGTGTTAGATTATGATTTCTTTAAATGGCTGAGAAAAGAACCGTGCTGAATAGAATAACTATTTCTGTCTGTGTATCTTTTTTGTAACTTAAGGTTTTGCCTAGAGGGGTTCTTTATGTTTTTGAATCTAATTACTCTGTAAGGTATCTACCATCCTGATTTTACAGGGGGGATTTCTTTATTTCTATTTACTTCTATTTTTATTAAAAGTCTTCTTGTAAGAAAACTGAATGCTTTTTCATTGTTCTCAGATCCAAGGGTTTGGATCTGTGGTCACCTATGCAAATTAGTGAGGCTTTTTACCAAACCTTGTCCAGGAAGTGGGGTGCAAGGTTTTGGGAAGTATTTTGGGGGGAAAGACGTGTCCAAACAGCTCTTCCCCAGTAACCAGTATTAGTTTGGTGGTGGTAGCGGCCAATCCAAGGACAAAGGGTGGAATATTTTGTACCTTGGGGAAGTTTTGACCTAAGCTGGTAAAGATAAGCTTAGGAGGTTTTTCATGCAGGTCTGTACCCTAGAGTTCAGCGTGGGGGAGGAAGCTTGACATGGTGGCATAGTGGTGGGATTAACCTGAAATCATTTTGAGATCCAGTTGAGATTTTTTGAACTAGAAATACAGATTTTAAAAAGGAATTTTTTTTCCTTTGGAGCTGCTGGAAAAGCAGCTTGTTTTCTCTCTGCTTTGGAGCCAGAGCTGAGACAAAAGGGGATTATCTTTGTGAATTGCAGGTTTTCTTTGCCTGGAGGCAGGGTACTTAACTCCTGCAGGGAAATTCACAGTCTTCCAACCCAGAGTTTTTTTTCTCTAAAAGTAAATAGGGAGGGGGGTGTTCTACCCATTTGCCTGGAGACAAAAGTGGCAGGGTTTTTTTTTTTTTAGGATTTTGATTTTTTACAAGGCGCACAAGTTTAAAAAGGAAATTTTTTTTCCTTTGGGCTGCTGGTAAGCAGGTTTCCAAGTAGTTGGAGGTTTTTTGCTTTGATTTGGGCCCAGAGCAGAGAGAAGGGAATTGTCTTTTTCTGTAGGCTGACAATCACTATCAGAGAATAGGTATTCTATTCCAGCACAGCCA
Source organism: Caretta caretta (assembly GCF_965140235.1). Taxonomy (NCBI): domain Eukaryota; kingdom Metazoa; phylum Chordata; order Testudines; family Cheloniidae; genus Caretta; species Caretta caretta. Next base: position 83,915,906 of record NC_134210.1, on the reverse strand, counting down.
AATTTTACAGCCAAGTTTTGTTTATTTCTAAACCTTGGGTGTAAAGTTAGTTAAAACAGAGAGGTTAGAATGACAAAATCCACGGCTCGACACAAGCTGGAATTAGCCAGATTTCAAGCTGCGGAAGGACAAAGGGAACATGAAAGACAGATAGAACTCATGCGGCTGAAGAAGGAACAAGAAAGGGAGGCAGAACAACACCAAGCGGCTGCTCACAGGAGAGCTATGGAAGCAAGGGCCAAAGAACTGGAGGAGAAGGAAAAAGAGAGGAAGCATGTGGAGGAGGTGGAGAAGATAAAGGCTCAGCGCAATATCCCAACAAACCCTAGCAATCCTTCTCCAAGTAGCACTTCCCATCCCAGAAAGTTCCCCACCTACAAGGCAGGCGATGATACTGAGGCCTTCCTAGAAAACTTCGAAAGGGCCTGCCTTGGGTACAACATCTCTACTGACCAATACATGGTAGAGCTGAGGCCGCAGCTCAGTGGACCCTTAGCTGAGGTGGCAGCTGAAATGCCTAAAGAACACATGAACAAGTATGAACTGTTTAAATCCAAGGCGAGAGTCAGAATGGGGATAACACCCGAGCAGTCTCGTCGGAGGTTCAGAGCCCTAAGGTGGAAACCAGACATGTCATTTACCCGACATGCCTACCACATTGTGAAACATTGGGATGCCTGGATATCAGGAGCAAGTGTTGAATCTCCAGTAAATTTGCCCTTCCTAATGCAAATGGAACAATTTTAGAGGGTGTTCCTGAGGAAATAGAAAGATACATCCTAGATGGGAAACCCAAAACTGTAATCGAGGCAGGAGAGATTGGAGCCAGATGGGTGGAGGTGGCAGAGAAGAAGAAAACTGGTCGCAGTTGGAGCGGAGACCAGAAGGGACCACCCCAGACACAGCATATTACCGGGGGCTGCCCAAGGCCCCACCTACCTCCCAAAGAACCCTCCAGACCCCTTATCGTCCCACCACCCCATTCTCCCGCAACCCACCTCGCCCCAGTGATCCGTCAGCTGGACGATGTTTTAAATGTAACGAGCTGGGGCATGTAAAGGCCAACTGCCCCAAGAACCCCAACAGATTACAGTTCATTGCACTGGAATCACACCAGAGGTCCGCAGGCCCAGATACCTCCCAGATACCCTTGGAGCGGAGGGAAACTGTGAGAGTGGGCGGGAAGAAGGTCACCGCGTGGAGGGACACCGGAGCACAAGTGTCAGCTATCCATGCTTCCTTAGTGGGCCCCAATTTAATCAACCCAGAGATCCAAGTGACGATTCAACCCTTCAAGTCCAACTCTTCCAATTTGCCTACAGCCAAGTTGCCTGTCCAGTACAAGGGCTGGTCAGGAATGTGGACTTTTGCAGTCTATGATGATTATCCCATCCCCATGCTGTTGGGGGAAGACTTGGCCAATCATGTGAAGCAGGCCAAGAGGGTGGGAACGGTCACCCGCAGCCAGGCTAAACAAGCCGTGAGGCCTAGCTCTGTTCCGGAAACTTCTATCAGGACCCGGTCAGAGGTGATGGACCCGGACCCCAGGCCAATGTCTGCAAGAGCAGTAGTGGATCCAGTCCCAGAGACCCAGATAGAACCAGTCCCAGAACCGGAACCAGACGAACAACCAACACCAGACCCAGTGTCAGCACTGAATCCAGTACTTGCAACCTCAACACCAGAGGGCCCCACCGAACCTGAACTGGCAGCAGCCGATAACCCTACACAAGAGGCTCAGCCGGAGCCTGAATCCCAACATAGTGCACCAGCGGAGAGCGGTTCACAGTCAACAGAAACAGCTCCATCCCCTATATTGCTTCCAGAGGGACCAAGCCTAGGTCCACAATCCCATGAGGAACTGATGTCTCCAACATCAAGGGAACAGTTCCAGACTGAACAGAAAGCAGATGAAAGCCTCCAGAGAGCTTGGACTGCGGCACGGAGCAACCTACCACCTCTCAGCTCTTCTAATCGATCCAGGTTTGTTGTAGAAAGAGGACTTTTATACAAGGAAACTCTTTCTGGGGGACACCAGGAAGACTGGCATCCTCAGAGACAGTTGGTAGTTCCAACTAAATACCGGGCCAAGCTCTTGAGCTTAGCCCATGATCACCCTAGTGGCCATGCTGGGGTGAACAGGACCAAAGACCGTTTGGGGGGGGTCATTCCACTGGGAGGGAATGGGCAAGGATGTTTCTACCTATGTCCAGTCTTGTAAGGTGTGCCAAAGAGTGGGAAAACCCCAAGACCAGGTCAAAGCCCCTCTCTAGCCACTCACCATCATTGAAGTTCCATTTCAGTGAGTAGCTGTGGATATTCTGGGTCCTTTTCCGAAAAAGACAGCCAGAGGAAAGCCGTACATGCTGACTTTCATGGATTTTGCCACCGATGGCCGGAAGCAGTAGCTCTAAGCAACACCAGGGCTAAAAGTGTGTGCCAGGCACTAGCAGACATTTTTTCCAGGGTAGGTTGGCCCTCCGACATCCTCACAGATGCAGGGACTAATTTCCTGGCAGGAACTATGAAAAACCTTTGGGAAGCTCATGGGTTAAATCACTTGGTTGCCACTCCTTACCACCATCAAACAAATGGCATGGTGGAGAAGTTTAATGGAACTTTGGGGGCCATGATACGTAAATTCGTAAATGAGCACTCCAGTGATTGGGACCTAGTGTTGCAGCAGTTGCTCTTTGCCTACAGAGCTGTACCACATCCCAGTTTAGGGTTTTCCCCATTTGAACTTGTATATGGCCGTGAGGTGAAGGGGCCATTGCAGTTGGTGAAGCAGCAATGGGAGGGATTTACACCTTCTCCAGGAACTAACATTCTGGACTTTGTAACCAACCTACAAAACACCCTCCGAACCTCTTTTGCCCTTGCTAGAGAAAACTTACAGAATGCTCAAAAAGAGCAAAAAGCCTGGTATGATAAACATGCCAGAGAGCGTTCCTTCAAAGTAGGAGACCAGGTCATGGTCTTAAAGGCGCTCCAGCCCCATAAAATGGAAACGTCATGGGAAGGGCCATTCACTGTCCAGGAGCGCCTGGGAGCTGTTAATTATCCCATAGCATTCCTCACCTCCAACCGAAAGCCTAAGGTGTACCATATTAATTCTCTAAAGCCCTTTTATTCCAGAGAATTAAAGGTTTGTCAGTTTACAGCCCAGGGAGGAGACGACGCTGAGTGGCCTGAAGGTGTCTACTACGAAGGGAAATGTGCTAGTGGTGTGGAAGAGGTGAACCTCTCCATGACCCTTGGCCGTATGCAGCGATAGCAGATCAAGGAGCTGTGCACTAGCTATGCGCCAACGTTCTCAGCCACCCCAGGACTGACTGAACGGGCATACCACTCCATTGACACAGGTAATGTTCACCCAATTAGAGTCCAACCTTACCGGGTGTCTCCTCAAGCTAAAACTTCTATAGAACGGGAGATCCAGGATATGTTACAGATGGGTGTAAACCGCCCCTCTGAAAGTGCATGGGCATCTCCAGTGGTTCTAGTTTCCAAACCAGATGGGGAAATACATTTTTGCGTGGACTACCGTAAGCTAAATGCTGTAACTCGCCCAGACAACTATCCAATGCCACGCACAGATGAACTATTAGAGAAACTGAGACGGGCCCAGTTCATCTCTACCTTGGACTTAACCAAGGGGTACTGGCAGCTACCGCTAGATGAATCTGCCAAGGAAAGGTCAGCCTTCACCACACATCTCGGGCTGTATGAATTTAATGTACTCCCTTTCGGGCTGCGAAATGCACCCGCCACTTTCCAAAGACTTGTAGATGGTCTCCTAGCGGGATTAGGAGAATATGCAGTCGCCTACCTTGACGATGTGGCCATATTTTCGGATTCCTGGGCAGACCACCTGGAACATCTACAAAAAGTCCTTGAGCGCATAAGGGAGGCAGGACTAACTGTTAAGGCTAAGAAGTGTCAAATAGGCCTAAACAGAGTGACTTACCTTGGACACCAGGTGGGTCAAGGAACTATCAGCCCCCTAGAGGCCAAAGTGGATGCTATCCAAAAGTGGCCTGTCCCAATGTCAAAGAAACAGGTTCAATCCTTCTTAGACTTGGCCGGTTATTACAGACTATTTGTACTACACTACAGCCAAATCGCCGCCCCACTGACAGACCTAACGAAAAAGAAACAGCCAAATGCTGTTCAGTGGACCGAAAAGTGTCAGAAGGCCTTTAACAAGCTTAAAGCGACACTCATATCTGACCCTGTACTAAGGGCCCCAGACTTTGACAAACCGTTCCTAGTAACCACAGATGCGTCCGAGCGTGGTGTGGGAGCAGCTTTAATGCAGAAAGGACCTGATCAAGAATTCCACCCTGTAGTGTTTCTCAGCAAAAAACTGTCTGAGAGGGAAAGCAACTGGTCAGTCACTGAAAAAGAATATTACGCCATTGTCTACGCTCTGGAAAAGCTATGCCCATATGTTTGGGGACAGCGTTTCCACCTGCAAACCGACCATGCTGCACTGAAGTGGCTTCACACCGTCAAAGAAACTAACAAAAAACTTCTTCGGTGGTTTAGCTCTCCAAGATTTTGATTTCGACATCCAACACATCTCAGGAGCTTCTAACAAAGTGGCTGATGCACTCTCCCATGAAAGTTTCCCAGAATCAACTGGTTAAAATCGTCCTTGAGATGTAGAAAATATTGTTAGTCTTTATGTACTTGGTAGTATATTTAGAGATGCATGTGTCTTATTAACTCTGTTTTTCCTAGAGCTCCAGGAAGAAATCCCAGCCAGTGTTTCACCCTAGCTGAGATTTGGGGGGCGTGTCATAAATATAAAGGGAAGGGTAAACCCCTTTGAAATCCCTCCTGGCCAGGGGAAAGCTCCTCTCACCTGTAAAGGGTTAAGAAGCTAAAGGTAACCTCGCTGGCACCTGACCAAAATGACCAGTGAGGAGACAAGATACTTTCAAAAGCTGGGGGGAGGGAGAGAAACAAAGGGTCTGTGTGACTGTCTATATTCTGTCTTGGCCGGGGATAGACCAGGAATCTCCAAAAGTTCAAAAGTCTTAGAACTTTTAGTAAGTAATCTAGCTAGGTATGTGTTAGATTATGATTTCTTTAAATGGCTGAGAAAAGAACCGTGCTGAATAGAATAACTATTTCTGTCTGTGTATCTTTTTTGTAACTTAAGGTTTTGCCTAGAGGGTTTCTCTATATTTTTGAATCTAATTACTCTGTAAGGTATCTACCATCCTGATTTTACAGGGGGGATTTCTTTATTTCTATTTACTTCTATTTTTATTAAAAGTCTTCTTGTAAGAAAACTGAATGCTTTTTCATTGTTCTCAGATCCAAGGGTTTGGATCTGTGGTCACCTATGCAAATTAGTGAGGCTTTTTACCAAACCTTGTCCAGGAAGTGGGGTGCAAGGTTTTGGGAAGTATTTTGGGGGAAAGACGTGTCCAAACAGCTCTTCCCCAGTAACCAGTATTAGTTTGGTGGTGGTAGCGGCCAATCCAAGGACAAAGGGTGGAATATTTTGTACCTTGGGGAAGTTTTGACCTAAGCTGGTAAAGATAAGCTTAGGAGGTTTTTCATGCAGGTCCCCACATCTGTACCCTAGAGTTCAGCGTGGGGGAGGAACCTTGACAGGCATACATCTGGCTTGGAAAATTTCAGCCTAAACAGGGTGTGTATGTGTGTGTGTTTGTTGTCCTTCCTAAGATCTGCTCCAGCTCCTATTAAAGACAAAAAGAGCCTTTCCAATGACTTTAACGGAAGTTGGATCATGCCTGTAAAATCCTGACTTGCACAGGGGAAAAACTAAATCTGTGTTTGGTGGCCGGACTTCTGCAGGTTTGTATGAATATGTTCTTTAGTTTTACATCATGTGAACTTGCATCCCCTGAGTCTGAACCCAAAAACAAAAGTAAAGTTTAGTAGGACTGCTGAATTTTGCCTAGATTTTTTCATGGAATCACTGTAAGTCATCCTAGGGTTGCTTGTAACTCGATCTGTATTTGCACGCAGTTTAGCTCCAGAACTCTGAAAGATTCTCAGACTTTGGCAAACCTTTTGACATGACACCTTGCCAAAACTGGCATTGTTGACTGGATTGCCAGTAATCTGTAAATTTTGGGACAATGCACAGAAAGCTAAAACAAACCTGTCAGTTTAAAATACAAACACATCTATATACAATGAATGGTTAGCAACCTCACATTGCCAGTCCCAGCCTATGATTCTTTCTTGCTGGCGCTTCTCCAGACTGTGGTTCCTCACCAGAACAGAAGACCCAGACAAAATCAGCATATTCACTGCTTAACCCTCTTGGTGATACAGGCCTTGCTCAGCCAGGTGACGCTCTTGCTTCCAGACCAAAGCCAGGGTCTTCCTCCTTCTCAGCACTCATATCCTGCTCATCCATATCTCAGACTGGGCCTGAGCTCCAGTGTATTCTGTGTGGTGGTTGGATCTTCTGCACCTTCACTGTGTGGGTGATGTAAATTGAACAATGTTGTGCACTCTGTTTTAAAAATTGAATTTGCCTATGTCCCTCACACACCCAGGTTTGCAGAGTCTAAAGGCAGATGTATCCATTGTGATAATATAGTCTGACCTCTTGTATAACACAGGCCAGAGGACTTCCCCCGCCCCAAAAAGAGAAATTCTAGAGCACATCTTTTAGAAAAAAATCTAATCTTGATTTAAAAATTGTCTGAGAGGGAGACACCACCATGACCATTGGTAAAGTTGTTTCCACTGGGAGGAGAAATTGATGACAGAGCCAGCTATTTCCTTTGATGCAATCTTGCTTATTTACAAAGATTATACATAAAGTCTTCTTTCCCTGACCATAGAAAGAATGAAACAGCAGGAGATGGATCTTTTTCTCACTGTTCCAAATCTGCCATTCCAGCCAGCACTTTGTGCCCCAAAAGGTTCCTCTTTTAGGTTTCTCCCAAAGTTACATTACCAGCACTTCTGTTACTGTTTGCGTGGTGTTCTTGTCAGCGTGGTGTCGCTGTCTGTTCCTTCTCTTAAACACACACAGATTAAAAACAGTTCTACCAATCAAAGCCCTGCCTGCTGCATTTGAAACCCACTGGATGACAGGGTTTGGCTTCTAGACAAGCATTCCATACCGCTGTGTTTTGGGTGCTACCGCTATACTGCCACTTCTTTACAGTTATCCTTGAAGGAAAGACCCAACATTTTAATTCAACCCTCTAAGTGACCAACTCATGTATGACAGGATCCCTGGGGTGCAACCTGGAACTGTGGGATCACTGTGCCAGCTTAACTCTTTAGCCAAGGCTCTTTAAGAAAGCTATGCCAGTGACAAGCAGCAAACCCTCCAGGCACTGTGATCACTCGGCGATCAGCAAGCGGAACCACACCCAGCTGTATTACATGAATGATCCCTGAGCCACTCATGAATCATACAGAGAGAGGCACCCGTCAATTACCTCAGCCACCCAGGCTTGCACCCCAGGTACTCTCTACCATTCATTTTGACAACCCCTTAATGTGCTCCATGTCTGGTTCTGCAGAGGCTAGCATCACAAAACCAAAATGATAAGTGATAGGCGCCCGAGGAGCTTCTGTGTTGAGAACAGCAACATTAATATTGGCTGTTTGTTGCCTGCTTCCTCCCAGCACAGGGCATTTATTCCTCAGATGATCAGTGGAATTACAGTGATAGCACCTTTTGGGCTCTTTTGTTTTCACAGGAGACTTGGAATGGGGCTTACAAGAATGGTTTTTGGGAGGTGAGAGTCCAGCCTCCCAGCTACCCTCCTTCTTCCCAGGGGTAAAATGGAAACCCCACTTCTCAAGAGGTTTAAGCCCCTCTTTCTGTGGTTTACTCTCAAGAGAGGTCTGGTCCTGCTCAAAGGCAACAGCTAGAGACACCATCTCATCCACAGGTTTTCACATTTTTGTCCCCTACGCACTGTTTCACATCATCTTTACATATGCTCAAGAAAAGCTTCTGAGTAACAAGGTCAAATATTTCTTCAAAACTTTCAATATCTTTTCCCCTCACCCATTTTCCCATTAGATCTTTCATCCTGTTTGCATATTCCCCATTACTCTTCAGGACACAATTGTGTTCCCATTTCTGGATTTTTGGAGAGGTGGGACTCAGTGGTGTGTCGGGGGGGGGGGGTCTGCTTGTTGCCAGAGCCTGTTGGTGCTTTTGCATGCTCTCTCTCTCTCTCTCTCTCTCTCCCCTCCCCTCCCCTCCCCTCCCCGGTTTTCAGCTGTAGGGCCTGCTGATGTGCTAATCATCAGCTTGCTTTTGGGTCCCTAATTCCAGTTCTTTTAGCTCCAAGATTTGCTGATGTTCTTTCTGCCCCTTACAGTCTGAACAGCAGTAACTTTGCAACTGCATCACACTCACCAATCTTTCCGCTTTTTCTGTTCCTACTGGCTTTCCCCAAAATAAGCAAACAGAAAATAACAAACTTGTAACCTTCTCAACCATCACGCTTAAAATCTCAGTAAAATCTCTAAACCAGTGTATGAAGTGAAAATCTCACTCAGAACAACAAGCTGTGCATTTCACCCTACTCGCTGCGCCTAGGGTTGCCAACTTTCTAATAGCACAAAACTGAACACCGCTGCCCCGCCCATGCCCCACCCCTTCCCTGAGGCCCTGCTCATGCCCTGCCCCTTCTCCAAGGCCCCGCCTACCATTCACTCCATCACCCATCCCTCTGTCACTCACTCTCCCTCACCCTCGCTCACTTTCACTGGGCTGGGGGTTGCGGTTCAGGGGGTGTGAGGGCTCTGGCTGAGGGTGCAGGCTCTGGGGTGAGGCCAGAGAAGAGGGGTTTGGGATGCAGGAGGGGGCTCCAAGCTGGGGTAGAGGTTTGGGCTGTGGGAGGCAAGAGGGCTCCAGATGGGGTTGCAGGCTCAGGGGTCCTGGTGGAGCCAGAAATGCGGGGTTCAGAGTGTGGGAGAGGGCTCTAGGCTGGGGCAGGGGGTTGGGTGGGTGCATGTGTGCGTGTTAGGGATCTGGCTGGGGGTGTGGGCTCTGGGGTGGGGCCAGGGATGAGGGGTTTGGGGTGCAGGAGGGTGCTCCATGCTGGGACTGAGGTGATCGGAGGGCGGGAGGGGGATCAGGGCTGGGGCATGGGGTTGGGGTGCAGGGGTGGAGTGAGGGCTCCGGTTGGGGGTGCAGGCTCTGGAGTGGGGCTGCGGATAAGGGATTTGGGGAGCAGGATGGTGCTTCAGACTGGGATTGAGGGGTTCAGAGGGCGGGAGGGGGATCAGGGCTGGGGCAGGGGGTTGGGGGATGGGGGGGCTCAGGGGTGCAGGTTCCAGGCAGCACTTACCTCAAGCAGATCCCAGAAGCAGTAGCATGTCCCCCCTCTGGCTCCTATGCAGAGGTGAGGCCAGGCAGCTCAGCGCACTGCCCTGTCCACAGGTGCCGCCACTTCAGCTCCCATTGGCTGCGGTTCCTGGCTAATGGGAGATGCAGAGGTGGCGCTTGGGGTGGAGGCGGTGTGTGGAGTCCCCTGGCTGACCCTATGCATAGAAGCTGGAGGGGGGACATGCCACTGCTTCTGGGGAGCCACGCGGTGTGGAGGCTAGCAGGGAGCCTGCCAGCCCTGCTGCGCGGTGCCGCCAACTGGACAGTCAACGGCCTGATCAGCAATGCTGATCGGAGCCACCAGAATCCCTTTTTGACAAGGTGTTCCAGTCGAAAAGCAGACCCCTGGTCCCCCTAGCTGCGCCACTGTGATGGGATCCCCCGGTTACAACATGGAACTGTGGGGGACCACTGTGCTCCCTTAACTCTCCACCCTGGGGTGTCTCTCACAAAGCTATGCCAGTGACAAGCAACAACACACCTCCAGGTACTGTGTTTACTCAGCCATCAGCATGTGGAGCATGAATACTCCCTGATCCAGTCATGAATCATACAGAGAGATGCACCAGGAAATCACCCCAGCTCCCAGCCTTGCACCACAGGAATATATTATTTTACACTCTCAAGACTCCCTTAAACATCACAAGTTCATTAATTAGATTGTCACTCCAACGAACAGGTAGTGGACATGAAACAGCCCTTGTTAACCTAAGCTGAGATTCCCCAATCACTTTAATCAAAAACATACTGTTTTAGGTAAAATATAAAACATATTTATTAACTACAGGACAATAGATTTTAAATGATTATAAATAGCAGGCATAGAGATCAAAATTGGTTATCAAAAGAAATAAAAATGGAAATGCAGTCTAAATTCTAACTTTAACAGACTAAGCATGATTTGAATCAAACTATCTCTCACCCTAGTAGATGTTCCAGGCAGCTGTAGTTCTCAGTATTCAGACTGAACTCCCTTCCAGCCTGGGACCAATCTCCCTGCTTCAAAGTCTTTGTCTTCCAGATGATCTTCCAGGTGTTGATATGGGGTCGGGGGGAAGTGAGGGAGATTGGCTAAGTAATGATGTGATGTCACTGCCACTTTTTTATACTTTCTTCCCGCTGCTATAAAGATCCTTGCTGTGATGTTGGTTAGTTTGCTCCCATGCGTACATGCCTTCTCTGAGGAGTCCTTAGGAGAGTAGATTCTTTTTGATGATGGGTCATCCATGCCTGTCTGGCCCTTCTTTGTTGCAACTGAAAGGCTAGCTGTGGGCATTTCCCAACCTCACAACAGTAATACATATAGCAATACTGCATAACTTCACATACAATGGTAGTACATAAAAGTCAGCAGGATACTAATGTTCAACAGATCAAAACTTTTAAAATGATATCTCACAAGAAATACATTGTACAAATCATATCATAATTCTATCACAGTGGTGAATATAGGGGCTCCAGGGTGTTATTCTGAGGTAGAGAGTGTCACACCATGATTATATTGTGAGAATTGAGGAGGCAAGATATTTATCGCAGTTGGAGAATTGATATTCTTTGACAAACTTGGGGGGTACCTGACTTGAGTACAGAGTTGCCACCCATCCATAAATATATATCTGTCCAGTTAGCTCTCAGGGCACCTAAAGAGATTTAACCTTATTTCAAGGCCTCTCAGTATCATGATGTTATATTAATAAGTAATGAAGCTGCCCCAATACAGTGTGGTGTTATTCAGTGCTCAAGTGTGTTCCATCACAATCCAAGTACAAAGCCACTATGCACTGTGGAAATTGAATGGTATTCGGAAAGTGCTATTTGAGTGCCAAGAATTTTATTTTGCCCAGAAGGCATGTATATATAGATGGAAACCCTACAATAAGTACATATGGTGAGAACTTAATGGGAGAGTTTAGTGAGGCAAGATGGGTAGCACTGCAGGCTGCAAGCCTGATGGGAGCATACTGGTCACACCCTGTAGTTTTCTTATTCAAGAAAGCAATCATTGTCCTCCTTTAGGAGACTTCCATGTTTGTGAGTTTGTCACCATCTCAAAAAATCCTGGAGCATTAATTCAGGAAGTTATCCTTAAAGGCAAGGAGTTCTGTGTGATAAGAGCATTAACCATGTCAAGGTTCCTTCCGCACTCTGAACTCTAGGGTACAGATGTGGGGACCTGCATTAAAGCCCCCCTAAGCTTATTCTGACCATCTTGGGTTAAAAACTTCCCCAAGGTACAAACTTTGCCTTGTCCTTGAACCCTATGCTGCGACCACCAAGTGTGTTAAACAAAGAACAGGAAAAGAGCCCTGGAGATGTCTTCCCCCAAAATATCCCCCAAGCCCTACACCCCCTTTCCTGGGGAAGCCTTGATAAAAATCCTCACAAAAATTTGTACAGGTGAACACAGATCCAAACCCTTGGATCTTAAGAACAATGAGAAATCAATCAGGTTCTTAAAAGAAGAATTTTAATTGAAGAAAAGGAATCACCTCTGTAAAATCAGGATGGTAAATACCTTACAGGATAATCAGATTCAAAACATAGAGAATCCCTGTAGGCAAAACCTTAAGTTACAAAAAGACACAAAAACAGGAATATACATTCCATTCAGCACCGCGTATTTTACCAGCCATTAAACAAAAGGGAATCTGACACATTTCTAGCTAGATTACTTACTAACTTTACAGAAGTTCTGAGACTGCATTCCTGATCTGTTCCCAGAAAAAGCATCACACAGACAGACAGACCCTTTGTTCCCCCCCACTCCAGCTTTGAAAGAATCTTGTCTCCTCATTGGTCATTTTGGTCAGATGCCAGCGAGGTTATCATAGCTTCTTAACCCTTTACAGGTGAAAGGGCTCTGCCTCTGGCCAGGAGGGATTTTATAGCACTGTATACAGAAAGATGGTTACCCTTCCCTTTATTTTTATGATGAACCATAACAATGACTGTTGGTACATGGTGTAAAGGAGACAGATTACTCTCTCGTCAAGCTTCTTTACACACCGATTGTCACAGTCATGGCTGACTACCACTAGTGGATGGTTGCCAGTCTGTTATATTTGGATCCTGCATGTATCCTAACCAGCTGGTTCTGGGAAGAGTTCAGTGTGACACTCTGTTCCTCAAAGTAGCACCCTGGACCCCCACATATTCACCATAATATGATTATGATGTGTTTGGTACAATGCATGCCTTGTGAGATATCATTTGAAAAGTCTTGATCTGATGAGCATTAATATCCTGTTGGATTTTATGTACTATCATTGTATGTGGAATTAGGAAGTATTGCAATCTGTGTTACTGAAATATGTTATGAGGTTGGGAGGCCAACCTTTCAGTGGCAACAAAGGATGTTGCCCTAGCTGTTCAGCATACAAGCCTTCATACCATCAGATGCACCCTAACCTGAGATCTAGCACAATGGCTGATTATTGCCAATCCTTGAAACTCAGGCCTCACCTGAAAAAAACGATGGTAACTGCTTTCAATCTGAACAATAAAATGGCTAATACCAAACTTGATGTGCCATTCTGTGATGAACGCATCACCCCAAGGCTAACCCAAATTATATTGGCATTACACTGGACTGGAGTTTGACCTCGACAACCTCTTGAGAATACCCACGAAAAGGTCAGGTCTCATGTCGCGCTTATCAGAAAACTGACCGGAACATCATGGGGCTCCATTCCACGGACCTTATGAACTGCAACAATTGCCTTGTTATATTCTGCAGCTGAATATTTTGCTCCAGTGTGGTTTCACAGCAGTCACACTAAATTGCTTGATACTTAACTGAATAACACTATGTGCATAATGTCCAAGACGCTCAAATTGACTCCAGTCGACTGGCTACCGGTCTTATCTCAGATCCAGACTCCACAGATTAGAAGAGCTGCTTAGACATCTCTCTTTCTTAACCATGTCAATGCAACCACAAGAATCCTGCTGCCCAATGACGTGGAGAACATGCCAAAGACAAGATTAAAATTTCACAACCCTCTATGGAGCCACATCAAGACCCTTACACCCAACTTCAATGCTGAGGCTCAGTGGAGAGCCACATGGAGTATTTTGATCACTCAAAACAAACAGCTTGTCGTTGACCCTTCCAAGGAACCACCAGGTTTTGATTTATGTCAGAAAAACTGAAGCAGATTGAATTGCATGAGGACATCTCATGGGAGATGTGGACAAACTCTCTTTAAATGGAACATGAAGCAAACATCTGTATGTGACTGTGATCACCAGGCACAAATGATGGAGTACATCATACCTGAGTCCCCTTTGGTCTTTCCCCAGGGGCCTGAAGGACATTCACCAGCTCACTGCTGTGACAATGTGCAGGTTATCAAATCTAGATACAAAAAATTTGTAGTTGTTACTACCTACCCAAGTCATGTGAATGAAGAAGCAGCACCTGGACTTTTCCTGGGAAACCCCCTCATCCAAAGTGACTCATCTAAGATCACATGGCCTCCAAAGATGAGCCTGGGTGTTTTCCCTCCTTTTGTGCAGCCGCTGCTTTGCAACACAAAGGAAGCTCAGGAAAGGCTTAGTTGCCCTGACAAAAGCTGATTTATCCCACACAATCCTTTTAAGGATTGTCTGGGTGTAGTAAGAATTTCATCCTGAGGGTTTATACATCAGTTACTTATAACATGCATGAGATTAACACCTTATGAGCATTTAAAATGAATGTCTTGTAAACACCTTATGAGCATTTACGATGAATGGCTTGTAAATGATGGTTAAAAGAAAATTTCAGTAATAGTTATACTGCTTTAGAGGAGCAAAATAAATATATACTAAACAAGAATACGGTGTTATTTATAAGGGACTTTTCAAAGCAAATTTTAGAAACACCTGTCAGTGTTTCAGTTTCTCCATTCAGTGATAGGGGCCATTTTTTTTCTGTGTAGGTTGCTATTGTAACAATCCTTCTCAGTAGAGGTCCAGTTTGATGAAAAGCAGAACCAAAGTAATCTGCTTTGCTGTTTAAAAAGCACTGGGAATTTCCAAGTTTTAAAAAAAGGTGGAAAGCATGTTTACTTAGGTGATTGACAAGGAGGATGGATATTAGGCTCAAAGTAGATAATGGGTCAGAAAATTCAGATGTCCCCTCTTCCCATTGACCATCCCCCACTTTTCTTCTTGAAAAGGACTGAGGAAAATTCAGCGATATTTCCAAAATTAAACCATTGAACATATATTTATGTCACAAGTTCACAATTTCTCCTGCTGTGCCAAAGGGGATTCCATGGCAAAGGAAGGTAAATTCAACCTTGGGGAATCCACTGCCACCAGTTACTGTTGCTGCAGTGGACAACTTGTACAAATTTGAATGCCTATATGATTTGATAAAAGCCACACAAGGAATCTGTGTCAAAGCTGGGATTAGTCCCTTTAGTGCTCTTAGTCCACTACAACAAGCTGCCTCGCTCTATAATGAAATGCCTCTCTTGGTAGCTGGAGGTTATAAATGCTTCTCAGCAAAGCAAATGGCTCCACTACAGGTATTCAGTTTGTAGAGAGCCTGAGGCAATTCTAGGACCCACATTTATAGCTGGGTGGGCGGGGGGGAGGCACTGCTCCTTACGGCTGGTCTGGAATCTGTTGTGGTTGTGAGAAAACTGAAAATAAACTGCAACTTTTAGAACTAATACATCAGTGACAAGCTTTCAAACCTAGTGATCATTTGCATAATTTTCCATTGACTCGTTTTCAAGGTTATAGAATCATAGGACTGGAAGGGACCTTGAGAGGTCATCTAATCAAGTTCCCTGCACTCATGGTAGGACTAAGTATTAGCTAGACCATCCCCGACACGTGTTTGTCTAACGGGCTCTCAAAAATCTCCAATGATGGAGATTCCACAACCTCCCTGGGCAATTTATTTATTATTTATCTATGCAAGGAATAGAGTTAAATGCTAAAACAAACCCAGATAATCTTTATTTGTGTAGGTCCTCCCAAACTGTCGGAGGACATGGGTTGTGCAGGGCCACCATGCTTGGTATTTTCCCAGCACTTGGAGAGAGTAACATACTAATTCTGATAAGCAGGGACCAAATTACAGCCTGATGCCCCTTATTAAAAACAGAAAGAGCAGGGCAAAGATTGGAAAAAATAAAACAAAAATAAAAGCTGTTCTTTCCACTTTACAATTAATTTGAATATCCGAGTGCACATGTTCACTTCTATGTCTCTTACATGTTCTCTGCTCCCCACATCACCTGCTGCTCCTCAGCATTACAAGATTTGACCTCCACAGTCCTTTCCCCTCCACCATTGAGAAGTGTCAGAAATTAAGTCATTATATGTTCATCAACATGCTGCACATCCTACTCTGACAAACAGGTGAATATACACTGCTCTCTTGCTTGATCAATAGCTACATAGCATACTCTAAACAGGATTGGGTTCATGTAATCAGATGCAGGTTATTCTCTTTGACCTGGGGAAGACAAATGGTGCAGCTCGTATTTTGAGTCTTTCCTAACAACTCTGACATGCCAGTTGCTGATCTAGACATGCCAGTAGCTGCTTTTACAGGCCCCTCAAAACTTAGTTATAGCAGAACAGTCACTACATTGCTAAATTGTCTTGGATTAACGACCCTTCCGCCACTGTACAGCAATTTCTGGACTACAAGGCTGGGTGTACAAGACTCTCACTGAATCAAATACCTTTCCCATGAAATTCCCCTTGATTGTGTTCTGTTGGGCCTGAATGCTCCCTGCCTATTCCCATAGCTGTCTTTCAACATCCAGAATAAAGCATCAAGCTTGCAGGTGCTGATCAGTGAGAAAGGAGAAGTGCCTTCCTCTCTCTGCCCATCATGAAAATGTTGGATCAAGTTGGAAACTGTCACTTGAGGCTGGACATCTTATATGAGCTTAAATATTCTGAAGAAACACCATGTTTATATGGATCCCTCAGTATCTGAAGGAATAGGAGCATGGTGGCCAAATCCAACTCTACTGTAAGCCGGGGACACTCCATTGTATTCAAGGAAGCTAAGTCTGCATGCATCATGGCTGAATTTAGTTAACTAGGTGGTGAAACAAAGGTCAGTTTTATTTTTGCGGTTGTGAGAGTCCCATTTCTCTTTTTAGGAGAAACTTTAAAGGAAAGGAAAGGCTACTCCAACAGGCTGGTTTAGTTTCCCTGTGTTTAGTCACCCTTCATGCACTCAGGAAATTCAGGACTGCTTTATTTATTGCTGAACTATTATTGTAATTGAGAAGGTGCTACACATAATGTAAATGTTAAGACCACAAAAGCACTACTTTCCTGGATGTATGTCTTATGGCTAAAACCATTGTATAGACTAAGAAAACTGAGTAGCACCCATAATATGCTAGGTATTTTTCAAACACACAAGAAGGCAATGTCTGTTTTATTAATTTAGATGGATTATATGGGCCAAAAGTGTTAACATTAAATAGTTTTAAACAAGGTTCAGGATTTGGTATACAGAGACCTCAGCTTGCTTACTACAATGGCAAACACACATTAAACCTCATTATAACCTTTTATTAAAGATTCAGAAAAGGAGGAAAAACAGTTAAAGCATTTGAAATGTCAAGTGTTAAATCAGACTTTCACTTTAAAACCATCCCTTGTTCCCTTTCCTTCTACTGGAGAGTTTTTAGAAGGAAAACCGCCTTTAGTTGACAGTCTTTTAGATTGTATCAGAGATGGTAATAATTGTCCTTTGGGGGAAAAGAGAATTTAAGTTGTTGTTGTTAAAGTCAGATCCCATTTCCTAAAAGACAAATGCACACAAAAGGTATTCGTGACAGAATTCTGTGCCTTTGCAGAGAAAAATGCAAAAGTAATCTGTGGGGGGACATGTGCCTCTTCCTCGGCAGCCCAGGCAGCTCCTCTGTTCCAGTGTGTCTGGAGCAGCCTCAGAGATGCGAATCACGGCAGGGTAGATGGGGACTGGGCATGGGACTGGGTGTGCGTGCCTGCACAGGAGATGTTGATCACCATCAGGGGTGGGGCTGGGCGGGTGTGTGTGCCAAAAAGCAAGAGAGACTTTATCCCTCTCACTTGCTACTGCGGCTCACCTGCTGTGAGGGGTAGGCTTTTTAAATGTAGCAGCTAGTTAATTGATCTCATTCTCTGAGGCAGAAATGTAGCTGCCTGCCTGCCTAGAAATATTGTTAATGTTCCTATTGTTAGTTAACTGTTTCCATTCTCAGTCAATTCCCCCACGAGCATAAAACCTGTCAAAGTTTTAAGACCTCTACATTGCCAGAGTGATGTAAAGCCTTATAAATGACAGGAAGGGAATCAGGTAGGAAGATCTATGGGTTTTTTCACTTTTTTCCTGTGCCAAATTGCCACAATGCCAGATTACAGCTCTGGATTTATTTTACTTACCCATTTAATAAAAAAGACTTTTAGGAAAATAAAACATTTACCAATTAAATGTCAGGACAATCAGAACCAAGCACTTCCCAAAGCACCCAGCCAGATCCAGGACAATGATTAGCAAAATTTTATAACTTTCATGTGTGAAAGTCTGAGCAATTTAAAATGACATTCTACTTTTTTTTTTTAACTGTTTGGTGTTCTGTAATGTAATTTAAATGAAAATCCAGGATTATTACTGGAATGTAGGGTATAAATTACCAAGTGTTTGTAACTTAACTTTCATGTGTTTAGGAAATGCTGAATAGTTATTGTGACTTTTTTCTGTATTGTAGTTTAAATAAATTGCCAAGACAATTAAAACTGCTATGATTATATTTCATTATTTTGACAAATAAAATATGCAGAATGTTGCAGAATTTTGAATTTTTTGGTGCAGAATCCTCCCAGGAGTAAAAAGGGAAGAGAAAAGAACAGTAAAGATAGACTATGTAGCTATTGTCTCCTGGTGTTGACTTTCACTTGCAACCTCCCTGCTGGAGAAACACAGGCACAGGAACATGGTACATGGTCTTATCAGTCACTCTGAGACCTGGAAAACGTGTACCACCATCTGGGCATTGTTTCGGCAGGGCATTGCTTTTAGCTGCCTCTTTCTGGTCACAGGCTTACAGGAATGTTGCAAAAATATAGCCTGGTTTAGCCAGTCAAGACTGTTGTTAGACAGAAGGAAAAAGGAGAGGGATAGGAAAGAGAAGAAATGAGGACACATGGGGCAGGGGAAAAAAAGAGACTGTCTCAAATCCTGGTGGTATTTGAGATTTAGCTGGAGCCAGTGGAAGTGCTGGTATCATCCATAACTCTCTCTCTCTGGAGTGGTCTGGTCGGACATCTCTCAAAATTAGAATTTCCCCCACCTAAGTAACCATGAGACACCATGCCAGAAGGGGAATTGGTGAAAACCCTTTAAAAAGGAGGCTTGAAACTGAAGTTTTCATCCACAGCTGAGGGACAGTCTCAAAGTGTGTGTGTGTGTGGGAGGGGACGGTCTGTGAGCACTGGATTCCCCCTTAGGGCTAGAGGGCTTGCTGAGAAACTATTCAAAGGCAATAGGCAACTTGTATTAGACAAGGGAATTTATCTAACATAGAAGTATAAAGCCTGAAGTTGTATGAATTAACATAACTCAGCACTGGATGCCAGTCTCACTCCACCCACATGCAATTTACACAACAGTCCTTTTCCACTGGAACCTTTCAGCAAGTAACTTGCCTATCACTCCAGTCCAAGCTCAACTTGGGAAAGTTGGCTGAGGAGATTCCCAGAATTCCATGCCACACCATCAGGGAAAAACAGACTCTGGCATGAAAAAATAAAAATAAAGCAAAACCAAAGTAGTGGTAGAAAGCTAGAGAGGAGACAGAGTAAAAGTTGGATAAAAAGGGAAAAATCATTTCAGGTCACCTGGCAAAACTCCAAGAGTGACAGACACAAGATAATGGAAAACAAGAAGCATGAAAGAGTCCATTTTCATTTCCCAGATCAAAACATAACAACAAAAGAGCCAGGGTCTATTGGCTCCAAAAGAACCATTGCCTCCATGGGCCCTGTGTCTGATCCTTTGACTGCATATATTACTCACAAATGCTATGTCCCTCATCGCAGCTCTTGTGATACTCCCCAGGTGTACTCATGATTGTGAGGTACCTTCCCACCACTGGCTCTTAGCATGAGGAAGTCTCTTCTGTGCCTGCTGTGGGTCAGCTCCCTGAAATCACCAGCCTCTGGCAACACAAGCACTTCTTTCCAGGACTCCAAAGGCCTTGCTGTCTCTGTACAAGCTAGACAAAGGCACACATCAGCCCCCACTTCCTTGAAGTATTCCCTGTAGTGTCCAGGCTTTATTCACTGAATATACACAGAACAGGCCTGCTGTTCCCAAAGGAACAGTACACACAGTTTGTAAGATTCAACTCAGGATCAGAACTTAAATATATTTATAGTGAAAACAAGAATGTGCTTATTTTCAAAGAACAAGGATTCAACTGATAGTGAGTAAGAATATTGGAAACAAATGGTCACATAGAAAACAAAATCATAACCACCTTTCTACAGACTAAACTTAACTGACAAGTTTCCTTCCTGTCTAAAGAAGCTTATCTCTCCCAAAGTTCTCTCCAGTGTTTTCAACCAAACCTGGGTGAGATCGCTCTTTCATTAAGCAAACTTGCCATCCATTTACTTCTTAGGTGAAGGAGGACAGGACCGTGTCTTTGTCTCTGAAATATATTAGAGAAAATTTGATGTGCACCTTTGAGGTGCACCTCAAGATAGGTGCCCCTGTTCCCCTCTGCCCACTGTTTACTTTGTCCTGTTACTTTTCTTTCTGAAGTTTTCACAATCCATTAGTATTTGCTTTAGATTGGTGAGAGGAGAAACACTGTGACCCATATAATACTTAATTTGCATGTAGACAGCCAGATAGAGAAAAATTTCTTGCCTGACAGAGAACCTGCTTTTTACCTTTGCTGGTGATCTGTCCCTCGACGTAGACTTTAAGAACATAATTTACAGCATAGATACATAACTCCTTACACAACCTCTGAACCTGCATTTTATGCTGATATTAGTGACCAATGTGACACTAGCTTTTATTCGTGAACTCTCAAGACACTTGTTGGTGAACTAGAATGTACATACTAAACACAGAAGATCCATGTGTGACCTCTCTGGACCCCCTTGCCAGTTGGCATTAAGAGGTTCTTGTGTTACAGCTACCATCGCTATCTTCAGAGGGTTCCAGAAGCCTTCTTTCCTTTCCAGCCAACTCCTGGGTGCTGGCTGGCTCTGTCTTTGGAGGTGTGAGGTTGTGATTCCTATGTCTTGTATTGTCAATGGGCTGCCCCACCCCCGCACCCTCCCGAGGAGTCATCTCAGTGGAGCCAAAAAATAAACATAGTCTCCCCTCCCCCCCAGACATGGACTTCAAGAAAGGGAAACACTTCCTGTTCCTCTGCAGCAGCAGCTACACTAAGCCCAAAGGTAGATATGCCCCTTAAAGCTTAACATGTTTGTTAAGGAATCCTGCAGGGGTTAGGAATTCTGTGGTAACATCATCCTATTTCATTTGATTACCTCCGTGTTGGATTACTGCAATGTACTCTATTTGGTGCTATCTGTAAAGTCTAGGAAATGGGCCCAAACTGCAGTACACATCAAACTTTGGAGGAATTTTATTAGATCTACATCCAAATAGTGTGAATTATCATTTTGAAGAAAAAAAATCAGACAGCTAGAAGAAGACTGTGTTTCAGTCCACCTAAGCCATCCAGATTTTGTTTTTCATCTACCTCTCTTTAATTACATACTATGGGCCCACACCACTGGGATGAATTTCATAATGTAAGAATTCATTAATGTTCGTAACAGCACTGAAATCCTTGGCTACAAGGCATGTAACTGTGGTATAAAACTTTTGAGCCATATACAGAATAGCAATACAACGATGCTTTCAGTTTAAGCATTTATTAAAAGAGCTATGACTACAATAAACTTGTCTGGTATTAATGTGAATGTATGTGTTCCCACAGGAGAACCATTGAAAATCATCTATAATGACTGTACCATTAAAGCAAAGTGTAACTGAAAGATCTTACTTTCTAGAGCATGTCCGTTCAAAACAATTAAGCAATTACTTACTGTTCTCTAACCTCCTGATCAGCTAAATGCAGTGGCGGATTAATGATTTTGCCACCACTAGGCTCTGAAATAATTGCTGTCCCCCCCATGAACTTGTTTTAGTTTTTTTACAAATTCATTTGAACTAAAATGAATCTAAATATCATTAAAATAATTGAACATTTACAAGTTTTATTATAAATAAAATTACAAGTACAGTGGACCCTTGCTTGAATGCATGTATGCATAGCGTGATTTTGCTTATAGCGCGGCACCGCACATGGATCCAAAACCCTGCATTCAAGAGGGGGTCCGGTGTATATCAAATATTTATTTTTTATTTTATATAGATACAATAAAAGAAATAAAAGTATGTGAGTAGTAAGTAATTACATTTGTTTACGCCTACACCTTTGAGCGGCAAATTTATTAATTAATTCTGTATAATCCAGAGAAGTTGTTAGATCCTTTTCAATTGTCAGGAGAGAAAGGGAGTTTACTTTTTCTTCACTGAGATTAGCCCTCAAATAGTTTTTCACCCTTTTTAATGCCAAAAATGATCATTCCGCTGAACAGTTTGTAGCAGGTGTGCAAACGAACATTCAGAAGGCAATATCAATATTTGGATATACTGAATGAATGTTTTGATTTCGAAGAAGGCTGCTTTAAATTGATTTCTTTTCATTTTCAGGAATTTCAACACCTTCCATATATGATCGAAAATGTAGACACTAATTCACGAATGATTCTTCTAAATCTCCTTGGTAGCATAGCTGTAATTTTTTAGCATGAACAGTTATATCTGTTGTTGAAGTATTGGTAATGTTAGAGAGAAACTGAAATCTGCCATAAATTTCTTGATACGCATTACTTCTGCGTTTTAATTTGGAGCATACAAGTTCTAGTATTGTTAAAAAGGTATCTACTTTAAATTTATCTCTACCACACATTTCCACTTCTCTACCACACATTTCCACTTCAGCTTCGCGTGTCTCATCAGATTGAAGTTTACGCTTTCTTTTTTGTCTTGTGTCAAATTCGTAGTCTTCAATTTCAGATTTTTCTTTGGCTGTCTCTTTGTACATATCAAACAAGTCCCGTATAGAGTTAATGTATTCTATTAATGAGTTGTAGAGTTCTACAACTGTCTGTATATCAATATAAACATTTTGCAGTTTTTGGCTAGTTATATGAAATCTTTCCAAGAGTGAGCTCCAAAATACAGCCATAAAAGCTGCCTCAAGTCTATGGAGTTTTCGCTGCAGGCCTGCAGCTTCATTACATGTAACAGGTTCTCAGTAGCATCTTCCTTTATTGTATTTAAGGCTTTAATTATAGCATTCCAGTTTTCACTCAAATTATGACAAGCTTCGACTCGAGATGACCGAGTCTCAGAAAGTCTTTTTATTACTTTACTGCCTGGCTTCAAATTAGATAGTAAAATCTCCCACCGGTGAGTAGAGGCAGAAAAAAAATGAATAAAGATGTTGGACAGTTGAGAAAAATGAACATGCTTCTTGACAACTTTCTGCAGCACATACTCCAACCAAATTTAAAGAATGCGCAGAGCAAGGCACATACACAGCATAAGGATTTATATTCTTTATTCTTGCTTGCAACCTGCTATATACACCAGACATGTTAGTGACATTGTCATATGACTGGCCACGGTGTTTGCGATATCTAATCTATAACAATTCAAAGTTGAAAGTACAGCATCAGCTAACTGTTCTGATTTGTGGCCAGCATTTGGTAAAAAACAAAGAAACCTCTCTACTGGTATGCCATCCTCGTTTACATATCTAAGTATAAAAGCCAATTGATCAACATGAGATATGTCGGGAGTTGAGTCAATGCTTATTGAGAAATATTTGGCTTCTTTTACTTCTTTAATAATATTTGAGATCACATTTGAAGCCATCAATTTTATGAATTAATTACATATATAGGATGAAAGATAAGATACGTTACCTCGACCTTCATTTCCATAACGTTCAATGTGATTTGCTAAAAATGGATCGAATTCTGCAACAAGCTCAAGGGACATCATGTAATTGCCATTACAAGCTGATCCAAATTTTTCCACCTTACCTCTAAATGCATGTTCTCTGCTTGAAAGTTTCTTTACCACTGCTACAATCTTCTTCAATACATTTCTCCAATAAATAATGTCTTCTTCCATTTGAAATTTTAAATTCATATCAGTTCTTCCAGATATCTTGCCTCTCTTCACTATTTTCAGTACACACGTTTTATGTTCAGTTGAATTTTCATGTTCACGTAGTCAAGCTGATATGTTTTTCCCTTCATGGTATCCACTCGTCGCCAAACTAGAGATTCCTCTGAATAATCGACATGGGGCACAAAACACGGATCCTTTGCTCTCCGAATACACAAGATATTGCTGTGGCTTTACGTCATCATTTAAAAGATGTTGTTCAAACACATTTTTTATTAGAACACACATTTTATCAGTATATTGT
This sequence comes from Caretta caretta, assembly GCF_965140235.1. Classification (NCBI taxonomy): domain Eukaryota; kingdom Metazoa; phylum Chordata; order Testudines; family Cheloniidae; genus Caretta; species Caretta caretta. Next base: position 83,892,002 of record NC_134210.1, on the reverse strand, counting down.
CTTTTTGAGATAGTAAAATCACTATCGATATTTTGTTTAATTCCATGCATTGATACATACTCAATGTAGCATCGTTCAATATCCATTGGGCCAGGTTGTCATTTATGGTAGATATTTCAATGTCAGATTGAATTTCTGATTGACAAGATTCGCAAATCTCTGCAGTGTTGTCAAAGATATCCAGATCAACATGATTCCCGGTAGTCTCTGATATGCTAGTATTTGGAGCATGTTCTTCAACACTAACCGCAGCCGGAATTTCTTCATTAGTTTCAATATGTACTTTAATCACATCAATATTTTCAATATCAACACCAATATTTTCACTTTTTTATTTCACTACTACTTTCAACTATTTTTTCTGTCTCACTGTCGGCACTAACTGATATAACAAAGGAATCAATTTTGCGCATTTTTTCTATCGTTTCATTTTCCCTTTCTTTCTTTTGTATAGCATTTTTTTTTAACTGAGAACCACTTAATTTCTTCCTTCTGGACATATTGTTAATGCTTAGGATTGTTGCGAGCATGTTCTTTACTAAATGGTGATGCGCCATCATGGGTGGTTCCAATACGCGCTATGATTGGTAGAATCACAGCGCATGTTACTGATGCCGCGATTACAAAAATGCTGCTATTATAAATTTGCCGCCCCTGCAAATTTGCCGCCCTTGTTGGCCTAGGTGATAATACGCTGCTGGCTAAATGTCATCCCGACTGTAAGCGAGGGAATTGTCCCGCTATTGTGGGGAACTTTCCTGGCTTCTGCACTACCCCGGTGAAGTGGGCTAGCGAAAGGATCTGAGTCCTCGCTCCCACTTCCTTTACCCAGTGGCCTCACTGCCCTTGAAGACTCCCCTTCCATTCTCCTGTCTGGCAGAGTCCTTGTAACCCCAAAAAGGCTGGGCCCAGGATTCCTGGGGGGCTCAACCCCCAACCCTGCTGTGGTCACCTAGGACAGGGGCTAGGGTGTCCCCACTCTGGGGTACTCTCTCTGCACTGGGCATGTCTCTGACCCACTGATTATTACATACAATTTGAAGCAAATGCAAGTTATTTAATCAACAATTAATTTTAAAAAGAATAAGGGGAAATGGGAAAGGTTAAAGGAAACACATCACCCCGCTCTGTGGCAGGGAACATCACAAACAGTGTCTCTGGAACATCAGGGCAGTTCACAGTCTGTTCCTTGTAAGTCCCAGACCTTCTTCTCAGGCCCTGGCTGTGCTGCAGGGATGCTGTGGGTTGGACAGTTGCTCTGGTGGTGGCCACACACGCTCAGGCTCTAAGTGGTAGGACCCTTCTTCTCAGTGTCACCCCCGCCCTGTCGGGGTTATGATCCAAGCCTGGCCTGCAGAGCCTCTTGGCTGAGGCATCTCCCTGTGCTGGGCCTGCTGCCCAGGGTCCCCCTCGGTCTCCCCAGCTGCTCACCACACCCAGCTCCAGACTGCTCCAGCCCCAGCTCCAACACTCTGTCTCAGCACTGCTGCTGCTCTGCCTCCAGCTCCCTGGGCTGCTTCTTTGGCCCCTCTGGCTCTGGTTGCTACAGCTCTGCTCCCAGGACAGGTCTGCTCTGCAGGCTGCTGCTGTGACTCTGTTCCCAGCACTGACTTGCTTCCTGGGCTGCTTTTCTGGCCCCTCTGGCTCTGGTTGCTGGAGCTCTGCTCCCTGGGCAAGTCTGCTCTCTCTGGATCTGGCACAGCTCTGTTCCCCAGCTCAGCTTGGGCCCCGGCTCTCTCCTTAGCTCGGCCCCACTCTGTCTGACCCAGGCAAATCCAGCTCACACAGAGGACGGGACCTCCCTGGCCTCCTGACTCCCTGATTAGCTTGCCCGCCCTGTCATGCAGGCTGAGCTGGAGCATTGGCCTCTCCCCATTGTTCCTGGGGGCTGACAGCCTCAGGGTCCTGATTCCCCATCGACCCTTCCCCCTTTTTAGTACTGGGAGCTAGCAACTAAAACACCCCCATTGAATGTTAGTAAGGGGGCAACAGTCCCCTTACATGACCAAAGACATGGTGTTTTGTCTTGCCATTATTCTTCTTGGATTATCTACCCATCCTTTAAAAAGATTTTTTGTTCATGTCATAAGGATCAGATGATCGAAGGAGGTCATTTTGTGAGCTTTATGTTCAGTGGGCCCTGGAGAGTTTGACATGTCTCTGCTGAAAGATATTTGATTTGTAAATGTAAATTACACAATTTAAATTGCCATGATACTGCAGAACACTTTGCTAATTCCTATGTACTCTAATATGTAGCAAGAACTCCTGTGTGTCATTTTTCTTTAACTTTGTGTTATGTGGTTTTATCTGTGTTCCAGGTGATAATGTCTAGATGGGATGTGAATCTACGATGAAGAATAATATGCAAATCCCTCCCCGTGAGCAATGTGGCATGTTGCTAGGACAGAGCAGGACCAAGCTGCCAATAAAAGAAAAGCTTCTGTAGTCACCAAACCGAAACAGAAAGCATTGGCCTTGAGGGATCATTGCTGAGCACAAGAACAGCAGAACGGTTAGAAAGCTGTTGATAAAGCAATAACCACAGCTCTTGAACTGTGTATCCACTGAAGTAATATTATGGTTTCTTAGCTCTTAATCATTTTAAATGACTAGTAGCCTGATCTCTGGAGTTGATCTGAAATCCCCAGACTGTGATATTCCTATTAAAACTCTTCACACTCCTCATAATTTATCCTAAAAAAGTGAAAGCTGTACTTTTTTATGAAGAGAGGCGTCTTCTATAGAAATACACACTCTGGCTTCTCTCCTATCTCCACATCTCTATTTTAGGATGCTCTAAAGTGTATTTTCCCCTCTTCTGTCCTCCCCACTATGTTTTGTTCTGCATATTTTTCTGCACCCAGAAGTCAGAGATTAATAACGTTTATTGGAATTGTTATGTGCTGTGGGGAGAATTAGACAATGATTTACCAGCACCTTGTCTGGTGAAGATCAGGAATATATTTTACTATGTGTTGGGAAGGCTCCTCATTACAATGCATTTAGCCAGGGCCACAGCCAGGATTTACAAGGTCTAGAGGACAAGATGTCAAAACAGGGTCCCTGCAGCTATGTCCCCTTCTCTCTTTGTTTCTGTCCTAGTGTTTTAATGCCCCCTTCATCCAGCTAGGTACCTGAACCACGCACACTCACCTAGCCATTCACTCATATTCACTGATGCAGGCATCCTCACCCACTCACACTGATACAGGCAGACACCCTCAGAGACACAGACAGACATGAACGCTTAACTCATCTCATTGCTATTTAGTTCAGTTAGTATTTTATTGGCCTGACAAGGTACAAAAGTGTTAGAGATCTGCGTAGTATCGCTCGGGGACACAATGCCTTTGCAACCTTTCACTGCTTCAGTTAGAGAGTGCATGTTCTCACTGAGTTCTTGTACTATATTCACAAGGCTACGGAATGCTGTATAGAACTTGGTGCTCTACTTTTCCGCAACACTGTTCACTTTATGTAAGGTAGAACCTACGGTTACATCTATTTCTGCTGTGTGCTACTAAGAGCTAGCTAGATTGTGACTCAGACTAAATGCCTGCCGAAAAGAGTGATTAAGAACCCCTCTGTGACAGGGGGCTAGTTGTAGCACCCTAGTCACTGAGCTTGCTGCAGCATTGAGAAGCCTGTAGGACTAATTGCATGCAATCAACCTGTTACTGGTGGGGATTGCTGACATTTGGTGGCAATTGATGGGCTATGAGGTAATTGGTTTAGGAATGGGGAATATATATAATTGGAAGGAACAGGCAGTAAGAGAGAAACCCAGAGGGTGAGCTGTGTAGAGGAAAGAAAGCTGTGTGTGAAAGGCTCCCTGTGCTCAAGCCAGGAAATTGAGGATTAAAGGTACATGTGGTGAAAAAGTAAGAGACTGTGTTTGTGCGTAGGAGATCATGGAAACAGGCTAGATAGTGCTGCTTGTAAGGTAGCTTGAGAGGCACCCTTTGACATCCTCCTACACTATGTCTTGGGTTACCTGGATTGTGGGTCCTGGCATGTAGGTGAATCAATGCTACTCATCTGTTGGCTCTTTCCCTGGAGCTGGTGGGCAGAGACTGGTTGGGGAGGAAGCAGGAGAGCCAGAGCTATGCAGGTAGCAATGGCCGGAGTAAATTACTGACCCCTTCTGTAGGAGCAAGGAAGATGCCAGGGAGGAATTAGTCAATTATATAGTCTTCCTGTTACATACGTTTTGAGCATCTTCAAGGGCTACTCCTGGATTTATGCATCACTTCTTGCTCAGGGCTGTGGCTGAAGTCAAATTCAAAGTTAATTTATGGCTGCCAGTAAAGATGTCCTATTAATATTTATGTGACTATTTACTGTAATATGTATGGAAGAGGAAGTGACTTTAAAAGTCTGGGAAATAAAATACAGGAAATTATGGAATGAGTTTACTGTTGGTTTCTTTAGAATGGTCACCAGCAACCTTAGTGACACATTAATGTAGGTTTTTGTATGAGATCATTTTTATGTAAGTATATAATATAATCTCCAGATTCTGTTGTTGTTTGTGATGTTGACTAGCACCTCGCTACTTAAGGTCAGTGGAACTACTTGTGGAATGTTACCCTTACTCATGCTAGGTATCAGAATCTGCTCCATAGTTTTCAGTTCTTTTAGATAATTGAAGATATTTCCTCCCCTCTACCCCACCTCTCTAAATACTTTAGCTTTAATGTTGCAAATCACTGTATAATGCCTGGGATGGAGTCCCAGGTGGTTGTGTTTCAGCCCTAGTTTGACTAGAAACTATGCACGGTCATGATGATCAGTAATAGGCATAGTCCTCTGTGCTTAGCAGAATTAAATCTCAAGCCTATTGTGTGCCCGCTTGCTTACTGTCAAGTATGCATTAATGCAGAATCAGGTTTCCCCTACTCTCCCTGTTGATCACTTTTGACCTTTCACTCATATGTGTATCTCTGTGCTTACTGCACACTACAAGAGCAAGCACTATGTCCTACTGATAAAACACCTACTGATTCTATTCTGTTTCAGTGGGCTCGAAACTAACAAGGCTTTTAGCTTTTGGTTGTTAGTTCCTTGCCTGTGCATTGACTATACTGATGCTAGGTATTCTGCTTTTCAGAGCTTTGCTATCTCTTGTATTACACTTATCTTCAGTAGATCTCCAAGTGCTTTACAAATGAAGTATTGTTATCCCCATTTTACAGATTGGGAAACTGAGGCACCAAAAGGTGATGTGATTTGTCACCCAGTGGCAGAGTTTGAGCAGAACTTGGGTCTCCTGAGTCCCAGTGCAGCATTTCAATTATATCTGATATGGTACATCTGCCTAGCTTTACAGCAGCAGAGAACAAAATAATGTAAACCCACACTTTCAAATGATGCCTAAAACTAGGCACTTAAATCATATTGAGGTTTCTAAATAAAAGTGATCAGATTGTCCAGACATGCTGCACACTTGTCAATCAGCTGTTCTGGATGCTCAGCAACTCTGAAAATCAGCTGTTAGGGGCTTAAATCTGGGTTCAGGTGACTTGCTTCAGACTGCCAAATATGAAAATGTTGGCCCTGTTTTGTTTTTCTCAGCCACAAACTGATGCCGCTAATGCAGACTATGGCCTTTCAGCAGGCACCATGGATGCGTCAAGCATATTAACTCTGGTGTTCTGTACGTGTATAAATGCAGGCACTTGCTGCTTCCAGCTTTTGGTCCCCAACAATAATAATTTTAAGCACAAGTTTATTTTGTGGTTTTAATTGCATTTTAAACTTTCTGGATGTTTTAGCCAGAGTCTTTGTTAGAGAGATGGTTGTCTTCAGCACAAATTCATTGTAATGCTTTACTGGCTTCACAACTCTGACAATTAATTTTATTACAGGAGGGATGTTTGTCCCAGGAAAACGTGATTTCTGAAGATTTTAGAAGATATATTTCTACTTGTCGTAAATGATCACTGGAAGTCCAGATATTAAATTTTTAATGAGGCTGACTGAGAAGAGATGAACTAGATTCCAGGTAACAGCTCTTAATTTCTGTCTGGTTACTGGGGGGAAAAATGGAAGAAGTGTAACACCTGCAGAGCTGCAATACAGTACTTACAAGAAATCAGAATATAGTTTTTACATTGTTTTTTCTTAACTCAGATTTCTCAAACTTTATTTTATGTTTTAGTTTCTCCCCTTTTGGGCTAAAATATGAACTAATTTAGGGTAGAGTCTCAGAGCCACAGTCTGACTTGCCCTTGTGGGGCTTGAGGTGCAAGGCTACAAATAGCAGCAAGGATATTTCAGCTGGAGTTGGGCCACTGAGACTTGCCCCCTTGCTGGGACTCAGAGCCCAGGCTCCAACCTGAGCCTGAACATCTATGCTGCTGTTTTTTACTCCTGCAGCACAAGCCTGAATTTGTTGACCTGGGCTCTGATTCTCATTGACTTTTTTTTTTTTTGCTGTGTACTGTAGACATACCCTGAGTCAGAAGTATAAATTTTATGTTTTTGACTCAGCAGGCACAAGATGACATCCTCCCATTTTAGCACATTCCCTTCTCCCTGCCACTCCAAGTGCTTCCTCTGACAGATTTATTTGGGGAATTCAAACTCTAGTTCTTGGAGATTAAGGTGGTGATGGTGAACAATACCCATTCACTAGTCTAGTCTCCATGGATTTCTACTTAGAAATCCGATCAGGTGCTAATAACACTTGAAGCAGCATAAATGTCCTTCTGTAATTGCTACTGCACAACTGTGGTGAGTCCTCCAGTGACAAAATTGCTCTCGAAGGATACATGCTGCCTGGAGTTTTAACAGCATAAAACTGGAGTAGCACAATGGTGAATCAGTCCTGTTAGTTTTTATTTTTGCATAGATCTACACTTCGTTCTGGTTGATACGAAATTGTCCTGCACCTTGTGTGGCCATTTACACCAGCATATGGAGTTTGTACCTGCCTTGCATAGGAAATAATGACTGAGCAAGGTGCAAGTGGAGAATCAAGTCCAGGGTTGTAGGAAAGCCAAAATAGAAGCCTTTCTGGTAGTGTCATGGTGTTTCTGGCATACTTTTGCAGATCTGACAGAGATGGATAGTTCACTAACATATAAGCTTTAAGCTCTGATTTGACCAGAACTTGGAACTTTCAGAGATTTGCCTTTCACAAATAGTTATCCAGATCACAATGCTTTGTTACACTACAGCTAGAACTTGCAGATTTTGCCCATCGCTGTTGGGAAAAACTCTCTTGTATAAAGGGTATCTCAAGTTTATTTTTTATTCAAGTAGTAAGGTACATGAATGTTGGGGAGGGAGGAGGTGAAGCATGGCTCATGGCCCTATTGCTGTAGCAAGTGTGAACTCCTAGATTATAAGTAGGGTGACCATATTTCTCTCTGCTGAATATGGGACACCTGGTAAAATTACTCGTATTCAAGTGAGTTCAACAGAAATCAAATCAGAACTATGCAGTACAAATGTTTAACATCACGTTGACTGAGTCCCTGTTAGAAAGAAATTCTGTGTAGCCGGGGTGAAAGTAACTTAAAGGACTTACCGGTACACCAGGGTCCTGAGCGGGGGCAGGGCCTCCTCTGGAAGAGGCAGGGCCTTTAAAGATTTAAAGGCCTCGGGGCTCCAGCTGGGAGCACCAGCTCCTTTAAATCACCGCTGGAGCTCCCAGCTGCAGAGGTGGCTGGGAGCCTGGAGCTCAGGGGCAATTTAAAGAGCCCAGGGCTCCAGCCACCACTACTGCAGTGGAGCTCCAGGCCGCTTAAATCGCTGTCCGAGCCCCGCTGCTGGAGCCCTGGGGTAGTGGCGGCAGGGCCATACTGGCTTACTTTCACCTCTGTGTGTAGCTGGCTTGCTGGACCCCCAGGATGGACCCGTCTCTCCTGGTACCTGGCGCCATGTCTTCCTGAGGCCCCACGCAGGGTCATATGCTCCTCCTCACCAGATTTCTGCCAAGGTTCACACCAGAATGCGGTCAGCTGCCACCATTCGGCATTGTGGGGGAAGGAAGGGACGGGAGCTGCTTCCAGCTGCAGGGGAGGAGGAGGTAGGGAAGGGATGACCTGGCCTGTGTCTTTGCACCGGTCATCTCTCTCTTCCTTCCCCCCCAGTGGCTGGAAGCAGCTCAAAAGACCGCAAACACCTTCCAGGCTGCTGCTGGCCACTTACATAACCTGGCCACTGACCTAACCCAGCCACTTCCTGTCCCCAGCTACAGTGGGGATTAAGCCCTAAAAATGCATTGTGCACCAAGGCCCAGGGAACCTGACTGCAGGGGCTTCAGCCAGAGAGGTGGCTCAGCAGGGGAGGGTGCCTCAGGGATGGAGCAGCCACACATCTTCCTGGGGGCAGAACCCATGGTGTGGGGAGGGGAGAAGAGGGTGCTATGGAGCCTGCAGGGTTGGGGTGAGAACAGGCTGGAAATAACTTCCCTGTCTCCATCCCCCCCTTTCCCCCACTCCAGTGGAGAGGCTTCCCCATGCTAGCACTGTGTGGGGCTTTGGCACACGCAGGGCTTGGCTCCTCCTGGCCAGTGATCTTGGCCGGAGGGTACTGGGCTTCCCCAGGGTGCTGGCCCAGCTAGAGGCAGTGAGGGAAGGAAGGAGCCCGCTGGCCAGGCTCTTGGTCAGCTGAGCACTCTGATCAGGGGCTGGTTCTCTGCATGGTGCTGGGAGCAAGATGTGCCCTGCCAGAGGAGGGGGATTGGGAGGAACAGTAGGGCTGGGGTGTGTGCAAAGGGGCAAAGCAGGGGGAGGATAGCGAGAGGAGGCAGCACATAAAGGGCCAATGGGTGGGCAACAGAGGAGACACATAACCAGCACTGCCTGGGCCTGCCTGCAGTCACCAGCCACCGCAACACACAGCCAGTGCTGGTCAGAAACGGGATGGGGGAAACGCCCTGCTGGCCAAGAGCTGGTATACAGCGGAGGCTGCGCTGGTGGACCAGAAAGGGGAGCACCTGAATCAGTGCGCTGCGGCTTTGCCCCACCACTAGCCTTGCACACTCACCCCCAAGGTCAGCCACTGGACCCCCTCCCCAACTCACTGCTGGTGGGTGGGCAGGGACCAGCAGCAAGACCCACCAGTGCTGGGGGGGGGGGAGAGACAGAAAATGTGACGATTTGCCCATTTTTAAGAAAGTCAGGATACCTGCAGGAGGGCTTAAATATGGGACTGTCCCTTTAAAAATGGGATGTCTGGTCATCCAATTATAAGGCCGGAAAGGATCATTGTGATCACTTACTCTGACCTCTTCCATAACACAGGCCAGAGGAATTCTCTGAAATCAACTACAGCATCTTTTTTAGAAAAACTTCTGGTCTTGATTAAAAAAAATCCTATTCCACATGTGGTTGCATCTTCAGTGCCTTATGCAGCCCTACCTTGGCTGCATATGATTCTCACAAACTTATAAATGATTTTTTTTCTTAAAGTGTACCAACAGAATTGGAAACTGAAATCTACAGGATAGGTTCCCTTACATTGAGACACACTGGTGAGCCAATCTCAGCTTTGAAAGATCACCTGTAGGAGTCATTCAGTTTTCATGCCCATTCAGTCCTTGACTTCCCTTCTGAGGCTGCCTAGATGGCCAGTGCCAACTGTCAGGGACACTTGTTCACTGGGAATCAGACCGAGGCCACCAAATCATTTCATGTGGCCATGAAAGAGCCGGCAGAATATAACTTTCAACCACTACCAATTTGGGCTCATATTCTGTTCCTGGTACAGGGTTGAAAGGCTTCAGAATTTTGTTACTAAACCCCTGTTGCATCCAGATATTTAAAACTGAACTATTAATATTCTGGGCCTACAGTACATACACAACACTTCTACAAAGACCTGCTCCGCATGACCCTGCAAGAAGGTATGTATTCAGAAAATATCAAGGGAGAATAACAAGTAAAATCTACAAAAATCCTGAAATAAGTTCAGAAGGGCTGGACTAATAGATCAGCGTTCTCTCTTCCAGATTGCAGTTCCTAACTTGTGGAGGGGGATGGAGGAAAAACCTCTATGGGCACTAGGTGTGCAGTGTAATCTAAACCCCTTGAGCAATATTAATAGATGTTCTCACAATGTTTTTGGTTGCAATATCTAATGTATAATGTGCTTGGGTACTGGCAAGTCAGCTAAAACACATGTAAGCATAAGTGTATTTTGCCTAAAGCTTTTGTTTGTTCCCAAGACTTTGTTGATTAACAACATGGATTCTCATGGGGCTTCTTGAAGTTCAGCTAAGCTCTACAAAGATGAGGTTGAGCCTTAAGTCAGGATTTTTAAACAGTCCCAATGTCCCATAAAAAGATGTGAATTTTAGACTCTTTATAAGGATCCTGTCCTGTAAGCATTTTCTCACTCCTGTCCGAAGTCTGACTTCAGGCTGAATCCTACAAGCATACATTGCATACTCCCAATATGAATAAGGTGCCACTGATGGCAAGCTCGCTATCCTGAAGTGGTGTCAGAAAAGTGCCTTTTCAGGGAGAAGCTACAGCTCCCAAACTTGCTGAGGGTAAGAGCATATGATTTTTTTGATTCAGCTCTCTAGAGGGGACAAATATGGACTAGAACCACACTGCCCTTGGGAGAGCATTGTGAGATTCTGTGTCACAGCAGGCTTGGAATTCTATGTACAGCTGGTGCTTATTGCCCAACCACAGGACAGTACCTCCGTAGGAGTAGGGGTCTGTCTCCTCCCTTCACCCCACCAGCCAGCAGAGGGATGGGGAGTATTCTGCTGCCTGAGAAGGGGTGAAGTAAATTACTCTTCCACATCCCATACCCCAGTGCAACAGGGGACTCCAGAAAGAAATTATGCTTGTCAGTACTCCTTTGGAGGTATCCCCATCTATGGGTTTAGTTTAGTATTTAATAGATCTCCAAACCCTGAAAGATCTAAAGTCATTAACAGCTATATTCTACCACTCTTACTCTCACTGAGTGGTATCTTGCTCTGAGCAGTCCCATTAACTCGCCTCATGGGGCCAGGAACTATTCCACCTGTGTAAGGGTGGAAGAATCCGGTCCTGAGGGGACAGACACTTAGGGGTACATGTGATTCCCACAAAGTCACATTGACTTTAACTATAAACAACAAATGAAACATCCTCCCAGAGGACAGAAGCTTTAACTTAATTGTCATGTCCTGCTGGCAGATGCTGCCTGGGAAAAACACTCAGTCCACAGATCTGTCAGGCCTTGCAACATCCCTTCCATAGCAAACCCTGCTTCCTTTCTGGGCTGCAGCCAGCCTCCATTGGAGCAGAAGGCTCCTTGCGCTAGCATGAACATCCCTTCTCCTGGTTGGGGCAGACTGTCCACCACAGGACCTAGGTTACATTAGTGGGAGCTAGTGTAACCAAGGGCTATTTAACTTCTTCTCCTCCCCCTTACTTGTATTAATGATTTTTAGGTGTCATTGTAATTTAAATTTAATTTCACTTAATTTAATCACTCCATTTCAAGCTGTTTATGGCTGGTTTCATTGCTTGCTGTACAATACTCTTGTACATAGGTACCAACTCCGTGGATGCTCCAGGGCTGGAGCGCCCACAGGGGAAAAATTGCACAGCAGCCAAGCTCCCCTCCCCGTCCCACCTCACCTCCGCCTCCTCCCCTGAGCGCGCTGCATCCCCGCTTCTCCGCCTACTTCCCAGAGCTTGCAGCTGCAAAGCAGCTATTTCATGGCGTAACAAGCTCCAGGAGGGAGTGGGGAGGAGTGGGAAATGCAGCGTGCTCAGGAGATGGGATGGGGATTTGGGGAAGGGGTTGGAATAGGGGCAGAGTTGGGGTGGGGACTTTAGAGAAGGGGTTGGAATGGGGGCAGGGTGGGGCCAGGGGTGCTGGGGTGTCAAGCACCCACCAGCGCCAGCAGAAGTTGGCACCTATGCTCTTGTGTTATAACAGATTCTATCTGGAAGAAAACTTATGATGTTGTAGAAGTTGGACACCTTCACCAGGCTGGGCTTCACTAGTACTAGGCATTTGTATGCACACCTAGTAAATGACAGCTCCTGTTCTTTAGGTGTAGTGACTGTCATTTACCATATGTATGTACAGTGCTTAGCACCTAGAGGCTATAACTAGGTTGGGGCTCCAATGTGCTACCACAATAGAAACATTTGTACAGTTATAGGCCTTGTAAAGCTTTGTATGCTTTTCCAAAAATCTAACCATTGGACCTGAACTCCCTGATAGACTCCCTGCATACCACATGACCTAGAACTTATGGATAAACATTCAGGGCAGTTAAAAATGTTTGGAAACCATGAACTAGAAATAGTGAGAATTTGCCTTTTAATGGAAGTTTGATTTTTTTTTTATTAAAACTAGCTGGATTGGTGCTTACTATGCAATTTGCTGTTTTTTTTTAAACTTATTATAACCAATACCACTTTTCTTGATGTAGGACCTTTATTTCATGAACAGATTGTCTCTAAAATATAGAAGTGATGTTTTAACCAGGAAGATCAAATAGTTTAGGAACTTAACAGACAGAATGGGTCATTTTGCCCAACAGAGATCTACCTCTACCAACCTCTAAATGTGCTGATCCTAAATAAAAAACAAACAAAAAAAACCTAATAGTTCACTAATGTTCTATAAAGGATGCATGAAGTTTCGCTAGTCAGTACTCTTTTTAACAAATTCTAAAACTGACATCAATTACAAGCATCAAGGTCTACAGAATAATAAATGGTCTGCCTCGAGATTCAGAATCCAAACTTCAGTGCAGGGAATTTGTAACACTCCTTTCTACTTACAAAAGCCGGAGTACAATGCTCAATAGAGTGATGATTTTTCAACACTGAATTTCAAATGGACTTTTGTAGGAATCATGAATATACAATAGTGCCCTCTTATAAGGAAAAATAAAAATATTTTGCTAATGATTTTTGGGTCAGATCCTGCCCTGCAGTATAAAGATCTGCAACTTTGCAGAAGTTAGGCAGAAAACTCTATGAACTTGAACCCACAAAGTTTGATACAAATCATCCCATTGGGTAGGCTTGCTTGCCTTGCAGAATAGAGTATAGCTTTTCTGCAGCTGTCCCATGATCCTGAGTCAAGTGCTATAGATGGTAGAGAAACTTCAGAGCCTGTGGGATCAAGAGGAGTTCCCATGGTTTCCTACTACACTCTGAACCTCACTCCCTCATGTTAGCACAGCTCCTTCCATTTATTCTCCAGCCAAGCCTGGGCCAAAGTTCCTTTCGGGGTGAAGGTCTTAGAGCTCTGAGCTGGGCTCTGTGTGAGCTATTGCTGAATAGAAGTATCAGAGGGTTTCTAGGAGGATTATGCATTTGGCTCTTCCCATACAGCCATGCCTAAAACCATAAAACAGCAGAGCAGACTCCATCTAAGATCCATGTCTTTCCCCCCTCCCAGGAGAAACAGTCACATGCCACCATATAAAGCGGGTGGACAGTAACACCCTGCATACTCCCCCACCCCAGCTAAGTGCAGTTCACAAAAACAGGAAGACAATCTCTGGCTTGAAGGGTTTATAAGGTAAAAAAGCAAGAGAAATATAGGCTTTTTTTTTTAAATCAACAGTCTTCTGCCACAGAGAGAATATAGAAAACTGATTTTTTAAAAAAAAAAATCTTAAACATCTCATTGTAGTTGGAATATATGGTGAAATGTCTTAAATCTCATTTTAGGAGTTTCTTAATTACAGTCTGGCTCCATGGAACCTTTTCCAAAAATATTTCTGGGGGATTTCACTTCCATGGGCTTGTCAGTTACTTTACTGTAATTTACAGGAGATTTCTTCTCTTCTTCCCCCCTCCCCCGTTTTCTTTTTTTGAGGGGGAAAATCTCCTCAGTCTCCTATAAAAGGCAAATGTCAAAGAATAATTGGATAAAATGGTAGCATAAATCTAATGGCTAAGCAAATCAGCTATGCTAAGCGGCAGTCAATATCTGATGGTGACCTACCACAATGAAATGTACAGTTGCTATCTGGAGAAAACAAGGTTGGGGTTTCAGATACAGTGTTAATATTGACAAAAGGAAAACAATAGCCTGTAAATAATGCTTTTTAAACATTTGGACTTGACAATCTTATCTAGGCCATTGTATTTGAGCAAATTCTAAATGTAATTCAGATGGCCTTTTTCTGCCTTTGAGGGTCAACAGTTCTAGCATGGGAGGCAACGGAGGAGGAGGCTGAAATAACGTAAGGCTCCCAAACTTCCTGTACTACCTGGGGGTGGGGGCTGGACCCAGCCACAACATAGGTAATGCTGGTCAGCAAGGATGTATATGAATTCAATGCAAACTGTGGGCAGCTTCTGATAGCAGGGGTCCAATAGATCCCCAGCTGCAAACTTAAAATTGCTCCCCACCCTGCAATAAACCATTGCTTCACCTTTCTCTGGGTGAATCCCAACCCCAGAGTTACAGCCTACCCTACAGTCCTGATATGGTGGGTGGGAGCAGGGCAGATGTTGGGTTGCAGTTTATGCTGCTCTGTGCTAGAATGGATAAATCATGGCCACAGTAAGAAATAGTTTATGGGAAAGAGCGATCTAGTACTTCCATTTTTTTGCAGTTGGAGGAAAAGGAGACAGGGTTTGTCTACACAGCAATTAAACACCCATGGCTGGCCCATGTCGGCTGATTCTGGCTTGTGGGATCCTGGCTACGGGGCTGTCTAATTGTGATGTTCGGGTTTGGGCTGGAGCTTGGGCTCAAGCCTGAATATCTACACTGCAATTTTACAGCCCTGCAGCCTGAGTTCTGTGAGCATCAGCAGCTCTGGGTGTTTACATCCACACAGCAATTAACCTGAGAGGACTTACTCAAGCCTATAGCACAGAAGAGAGATCAAAGACCAGGATCCTTTTTTCTGACCACTAGCCCAAAAGCAAGTCCAGGCATGTATTGCAGTTATAAAAAAAACTAATACATTAAATATCCATTTCCCAATATATTTAGATGCTTATTAAAAAGTCTAGTGTGTGAAGGGGTACTTTGCAACAACCTGACATCTAATGCATTTCAATAAAGATGTATTGAATTTTTGAAAACCTTTATTTAGAGACTTATAGGGCTGTATTTTGAAGTTTGGCTCAATAAAACTGTGTGCATTTGACAGACTGATTTCCTCTCAGGAGTTAGTATAGTAGCTTGGCATCTCTCAAGAGCTGTAGGGTAAATTCTACCCTGTTTACACTGATGTAGCTCCAGAGTAACTCTGGCGAAGTCACCGGTATAAATGAGCAGAATTTGGGTTCTAATCCTATTCCACAGCGAAAGGAAAATGAGACTTGCAGCTCCATCATGGTCCCTTTTTTATGACTGCCATAATCTGGCACTACAGACAGTCTGTGCTCAGAGACGGCAGGCTGGATGCCACAGGTCAGGATTTACGCAGGGCTGCCTGAGCAAGTATCTGCTTTCTCTAGGCAGAGTTTTGTGTCCCTGATTTGTGTGTTCACTTTTCCCTCTTTTTATTTTTGTATTAATACCCTACCCAGTGCCACCTGGCTCTCCTGTTTGCTAATCCGGGCCCCCAAATGGGGCCCAGATTAGCTGACTAAATTTGGTCAGCTCCTGGAATCAGATATCTGAGGAAATTTACAAAAGAGATCAATAATTTATTATCACTCCTTCATGAAAGACTACTCCATTTTTCTATTAAATCTACACTTTTACTTGTCTTTAAGAGACAGAGTATGCCTATAGTAGGATTGCTTAGGCCTCAGATTGATGACCAAAATTGGACACAGTACTCCATGTGCAGAAAGGATATAGAGAAACTGGAAAATATCCAGACAAACTTCCAAGATGACCAAATGGATGGCATGCAAACAATATGAGCAAAGACTGAAGGAAAAGAGTATGTTCAGTTTGGAAAAAAGGAGACAAAGGGGGGAATATCATAGTGGTCTTCAAATACTTGAAAGGCTGCCATTTTAAAAAAAAATGGAGAAAAGTTGTTTTATCTTACCACAGAGGGCAGGTCCAAACTACAGCAATTGATTTAGATTAAACCTCAGGAAATATTTTCTAACTAAGAACAGTAGGCCAATGGCACAGACTGCCTAGGGAGGTTATGGAAGCTCCTTCACTGGAGGTTTTCAAAAGGAGGCTGGCTAGCCATCTGTCTTGAATGGCTTAGACACAACAAATCCTGCATTTTGGCAGGGGATTAGACTAGATGACCTTTGTGGTCCCTTCTAACCCTATGACTCTATCCCTCATGCAGGGCTACAGATGAGGTCAGACACAGAGCCAACTCTTCCTGTGCATAGTCTGAATCACTGCATTTGAGTAAGTGAAAAGGTTGCTCATTTGATGTGACATCCAAGAGCCCACATTCCAACAAAGGAGTCAGGGGAGCTGGGTAGGAGCCAAGGCCCTGGACCTGCTTTTCTATAGCAGCTTGCAGAGGGTTTACGCTAACACATGGCACATCACATGTATCCCATTGTGCAATGGGGAGACTAGGGAGATATTGTGCCTCCTTGGCCATCTCTACACTATAATTTTTCTTTAAACTGTCCTCCACTGCAATTGTACTGAAGCAACCCCTCTAGCAATGGGGAGAGCACTGGTGTAGTATTAGGCTGCTGGAGTTTTAACCAGTATGTTGTCTGCACATGCTCTCTGCATGTTTAGATAATGTAGCAACCTCTCTACCACCAGGGTGTTCTTACTATTAACACTGCTGGAGATGCACTGTCTACAGCAATGGTAGACTTCTTTTTAAAAAAACAAACAAACAAAAACCAGTCAGAAAGCATTTCAGTCTCCCTGGACACTCAATAAGAGACTTAAAAGTGGCCATTCTTCAACAAAAAACTTCAAAAACAGACTTCAGCGAGAAACTGCAGAACTGGAATTAATTTGCAAATTTGACACCATCAAATTAGGCCCGAATAAAGACTGGGAGTAGCTGGGTCACTACAAAAAGTAATTTTCCCTCTCGTGATATTCACCCATTCTTGTCAATTGTTGAATAGACCACTTCCACCTTAACTGAATTGGCCTAGTTAGCACTGACCCCCCACCCACTTGGTAAGGCAACTCCCATCTTTTCATGTCCTGTGATAGATATATACTACTTGCTATATTTTTCATTCCATGCATCTGATGAAGTGGGTTTTAGCCCATGAAAGCTTATGCCCAAATAAATGTGGTGGTCTCTAAGGTGCCACAAGGACTCCTCAGTCTTTTTTAAAAAAGACTGAGGCACAATGCCTGGTGGACCTTTCTATTCTTGCCTACTCAGGGCTGGGGCCTAAAAAGCACACTGTAATCACAGGTATCTTTCTTTTCTGAAGAGGCAAAATGCCTGTTTGCTAGCAGTAGTGTCTTTCAGCCTAGAATGCTGTTCCTAGCAGAGCAGGGATTGTCATTCAGCAGTGTTAATCAGTTGCACTTTAAGGGACAGATCCTCAGCTGGTGGAACTCCCCATAGTGCCATGGATTTTAGCAGTGCTCTGCTGGCTTACACCTGGCCTAAAGTCCTGAGCGTTGCCCATGCAACTTCCTACTTCTGCCAGATCTGGAACAGGCATCCAAGCTTGCTATTCAGATTTGCAAACATCACAAACTATCACTGGGCCACTTAGCCAGGCTCAGAATTTTTTGTAATAAATTAGATTTTTCTTCTGATCATTGGTACCTTGAACACTTAAAATATTTTTATGGTATTTCATTCATTTTATGCTTACTAATGGCCAGATTCAGTACCTAATGTCTGGGCCAATGCTTAGTATGAACATGCACTGAATCAATCTTTCATGGTGTTCTGCAGTCTTCAGCAGTGCAGAGACTAGGCATATTTATTTTTTAAATCAACTGTTGGATGCCAGCATTCCAGATTGCCAAACTCAATTTTTACGTGGTAGTATCTTGTAATCCACATATCTAAATGAACAGGGTTGCTAATTAATTACTGCATTATTAGTTTCTCATTTAATTAAGTTAGTATTTAACAAATCATTAATAATGAGTAAGTGGGGCATTTTCAGAGTAGAACTTGAGAGCTGCCACAAGAAACTATGAACAGAAAGCAGGGATTAAAATTTGTGTTGAACTTCCCATGAGGCAGTTTCAAATTGTAACTATAAAATGGCATAACCACCTCCTCCTCTCTCCTTCTATTATTTTTGTTTAAACATGCTCAACCAACTAGGATTAACCTGAGAGGATGGCCACACTAGGGCAGCTATTGACCATGACAAATACATAAATGAATGATTCCTGCATTAGGTTAAAGAACATAATGCAGCATCTGAGAAACCACTGAATTAATATTTCCACAGCCTATTGTCCAACCTAAAATCAGTAGGACTTTGTTCAGTGCTGCAACATATTTCTGAAAGGCTGATATCTGCAGATATGTAACTTTCTTCCAGCCCAGATAATTGCTCTTGTGACAGATTGAAGAAGCACCCCCAGCCCTATAGCTCCCCCTCATCCCCCCCAGTGTTTGCATGTGTGTGTTGGATGGGTGCTGAGAGAGGATTTAACTACAGACTCTCACCCTTTTATAGAGGCTTTCCAGTAAAGTGCAACATTTTTATTCATACCTGCATTCATAAACTAAATTCTCAAGCAGTCCCTTATGGCAATAAACCAGATGGAAACAAATAATTTACATATCTCAGGAGAACAACACATAGGTTGCTCAGAGACGGAAGGAAGAAAAAGCAGAATATTTTGCATAAATTACTATAGTTTAGCATGTAGTAGACCCTGATCATTTAATTGAATTTAGCTACCTATTTATTACTTTTAATTGAATATTACTTGAAAGTAATACAGTAATTTAAAAGACTTTAGAAGCAACAAATGTATTTGCAAAGAGAACCTTAATGACTTATTAAATTTTATTGTGACATATAAAAAGCAAAATAATACCCAGCACATTTGTAAATGTATGCTTATGAATATTGTCAGTTGGTTGAACTTCTCTTCTCTCCAATTTAAACAATTATCATGTTCTGGGCTGATATCTTGCAATTTGGAAATATATACTAAGAGGCTTAAATTTTAATAAGCATTTTAATTCTGATTTTTTACCTAATAAAATTAATGTCAGTCAATCACAATTGTTGATGTCTAATTCTTATTTACTGATTAAAGTTGAAATGAAACATCCATCAGTAAGAACAAGTGGTTTACACATAATAGTATTTTTGTTTAAATGTACTTTTGGAAGGCTGGAGGAGTCAGAGGCTTAGTAACCGGATTTTGAAGCTTTTTCCCCTCTAGATCACTGATTCAAATTTGACTCAGGCTGACAGTAGCTAAAAGGCATTTTGTCTGCAGGCTGTTTGCTAGTAGAGTTGGTAATATCAATTCTGCTGGTTTTAATAAAAAACAAAAAATAAACCTACAGAGGTAGATCATTCCCAGTGTATACCTCACAAAAACAGCACTACAGCTGTCATTTTGTTAGCAGTCTCAGCAGGGTGGCTAAAGATGGAATAGGAATGGACAGTCACCTAACCTTCTATCCTTACAGATGGTCCATTCCAGTCAGGAGAGCAACATGTCAGGGAGTCTGAACAGACCTCACCCACCTCATATCTCTTCTGAGAACAAATAAAGATTTCCAGTCTCCAGGACTGTCAGCTGATCTTTCATGGGTAAAATATAATTAAAAATGGAAGTTTTCTTTGCTGGGTTTCTGCTTGCAACCTATAACCAGACCTTTTATTTTAAGCCAATACAAAAAGTTCCAAGATATTAGAACAATGAACTTTAGCAATGCATATAATAAAATTACTTTGGTTTCTGTTTAGTTTTAATTCTTTGAATAATAGAAATTACTTCATCAGGATAACATACTCATTGAACAAATGTTCCTGTCTTTGCGGGGGAGGAATCTTGGCTTCACTCTGACACAGTATTTTCTATTTCTGCCACAACTTTGTCTTGGCATTTACCTAGCAGCAGGAAACCATTATCCTGTGACAGCATTCTGTTTCCTTGACATTCGTGTGTGGGGCTTTTTTTTTTTTAAAGTGACCATTACAAATAAGTTCTTTGCATGAGAACTACTAGCATTCATTGACTTTTGGACCTGTATTTGCCACTTAGCAATATCTTTCAATTAAGCTTTAGCCTCTTCAGTCTGAGAAGTGGGCTGGTTTCGTGACTGGAATTGACTGTTTTCTATCTGAACTATTGGTAGGTGCAAGAAGGGGTAGTGAACAAATAGACCAGATTCATCCCAGAGCAAGCGGTAGGTGGACTTGAGGGACCTGGTCTGCACCTTCAATATTCAAAGGCAGCCAGGACTTGGCCTGGCCACTGGCTCACATTAGGGCAGCTTTCAGGGCTACCCTAACATTCACCCCCAGTTCTATGGCCCCTAGAAGCCATTTCAGGGATGGAGATGTAGAATCACTATCTCCTCCTGTCCCTTCTCCCTTGCTCTGTCCCACATTGAAATGCTCCCTGTGCTAGGGAAGAGAGCTCCTACCTAGGCAACGCAGAACTGGATGAGCCAGCTCTGTAGTCAGCACAGAGGGCCCCCTACATGGGGAGTATTCCCTGGGGAGAGCAGAGACTCCTGCCCTGCAGCCGCCTTGTCCAGCCTAGCTATGCAGAGGGACCTCAAGGCATTACTGAATTGGTCCCATAGACTTTCTAAATGTGTATTGCAAAACTATACAGTTCCATATCCAGTTAGCTTCCAAAAAAACCCCTACAATACCCAAACCTCTACATTTTGGGTTTGTGGACTAAATATTTCTAGGAGACAGTGGATATACTAGTGTTTGGACACCAATCCAGGCAAGATTAACCATAATTCACAGTAGATGTAAATTAGCTGTAAGTTTGGAACACTGCTGTATTTGTAGTTAGGGTGAAATTCATGATTCCCCCCCCCCCCAAATTAAATAGGGTTTGTTTAGCCTTACCCTCAGTTTACAGGCCTTTTTCAAATGCACTCTTTGGCTTCAGGCAGGGTGTGGAGCAGCCCCTCCACTATGGCCACTTGAGTCCTTGACTGGAATGTGAGCTGTAACCCTTGCACAAACCCAGAGTGTCTGAGGCTAGCTGAGCCATGTAGTCATAGATGGGCAGAGGCATGGCCAATCTGTCTATAAGCTACAAGAGAACTAGGTGGACCTTTCTCATCCAAAGAGACATGGCAAAAGCAAAGCCTTGTTCACAGGATCACTATATCCCAGAGAGAAGAAGGGGAAAATTATGTTATCTATCAAACACAAAAATTGCAAACAATGGGGCAACCTATAAAGTTCCTAT
Source organism: Caretta caretta (assembly GCF_965140235.1). Classification (NCBI taxonomy): domain Eukaryota; kingdom Metazoa; phylum Chordata; order Testudines; family Cheloniidae; genus Caretta; species Caretta caretta. The sequence continues at coordinate 83,870,768 of NC_134210.1, read as the reverse complement.
GCAAGCAGGACTCCCATTTATTTCAATGATTTTGCCTGAGTAAAGGCTTCAGGTTTTGGCCCTTTTACAACAACTCAAAAGTATCTTTTTAAAAAAAATTTAAAGTGGCTTATCTCTGTAGCTACATCCTAGGTTTTGCAGTCTTGCTCCAGCCACATGTAGGACAGACTCACCTGGAAGTGGCCCAGGAGTTCCCCTGCATCTCTTCCTGCCATATCATTAGATGTACTATGAAGAGAGCTTATGCATTCTGTAAGGCCACGTGGATGTAAACAACATGCACAGCACAGTAGATCATACCTGCTGCAGCAAGTAAAGCACAGAAAATATTTATTATAACAAACTGTGGTGTGTGCTCTTGCCCAGGTTCTAAATTGGTATTTAATGAAAGTGAGGTCTGATATATAGTATCCAGTGAACCATAAAGAAGTGGATTCAGTGTGTTCCCTATGTTTTTTTACTACTTAACTGTAGGATGTGCAAATGTTACAATGATAACAAGGGGATGGGGTTTCCAAGGGTCAGTGTACTGAGAAACATGGCATAACCTGAAATGTCCGTCACTGTTTTTTAAATGGTTTTTAAAAGTAGTACTGGAAACCTTAAGAATTGTGTGCATTTCTTGAAGTTAAAATAACTTTCAAGCGCTGCTGAATTCAGAGTTAAAACTCTCATTCCCTTGTTGTTCCTACACTATGTAGCATCATACAGTGATCTGAGAGCCTAAGACACTGCACAGTGGAGGGGGATGAACAATGGAGATAAAGCCTGCATTCAGATTTGCTTGCTTTTCTTCATTTTTAGTCTGCACTTGATCCAATATAAAATATGTTTAAAAATAAAAAGCAAACAACTGTCTTGGTTCCTGATGGAAATACCTGCTAGGCATGAGGTATGCTTCCTTTTATAAGTATATGGAACAAAGTAGTATTCCTGTAAGGTTCAATATCACATAAGATCTTAAGGCACTACAAATGCAAGAGAATAATGAGGTGAATGGGAAGTAACTATGCAGGAAGATTAATAGGATATTTTAAAAAAATCCTTCTTTTGAGATATTGGGATTGTTATCTAACAAATAGCAGAGTTTATTTCTGCCCTTGAATTATACATTACACATGTAAGACAAAGGAAGTGTTTTCCTGTAGTTAAGGCAGGCAAGTGGGAGTCAGGAATAATTCTGAGGTCTATTGCTGGCTCTGCTACTGAATCATTGGGAGACCCTGGAGAACTCATTAAATCTCTCTGGGTGAAATCTTGGCCCCATTGAAGTCATAGCAAAATTCCCATTGTCTTCAGTAGGGCAGGATTTTGCTCTGTTTACTTAGCAATATAATGGGGTTAATAGTAGAGCTAGTCAGAAAAAAAAATGACAAACTGAGAAGATTTTTGTCAATTGCTTGATTCTGATGAAGTTCTGACAGAACTCTGCCTGGTTTCCAGCCATCTCCACTGCTTGGCTCCCCAGTAGTATCTCCTGGACTACCTTGGAGTCAGGGCTCCAGGGCTTTCGGGTCTGTGGCTCCATTCCTTTCTGTGGAAAACTTTGAGTTGTGTGGTGTTTTTTGGGTTATGAATTGGAATGAAACCAAATTTTTCAATACTGAGATCATCTGTGAAACAGAGTCCCCTATGGTACGGCAACAGCTGGTGTAATCTAAAAGAACCGTTACTTTAAATTATGCTGGTGGCTGTTTTGGCCATGGATTGGCCCAGAGTACACAAAGAACAAAGACAGCTTTGAACCAACTTTCACTTTGTCTTTCTCTTCACTGCACTGAATGTAAACACTGCATAGCTAGACTCAGGCCCAGTGCACAGTACATAGAGGCCTGGCATATTTGGGGACTACTCAGACTAATATTTGAAAGCCAGATCCTGAGAAAGGGGGGGAGTTGTTGGTGCTCAGGTTTTAATCTAAAGCCTACTGACCTCAATGGGAATCTGAGACCGAAAGACTCCCATTGTGTTCAATGGGCTGTGGATCAGGATCATTGTGAATAGCTTTTTACACTGGTATCTCAAATCCCATCATCGGTGTGTGTAACACCAACAGACCCCATTTGTCAGCCAGTGGGATCAAAACTGGGACTTCTGAAACCTCAATGCATGAGCTAAAAGCCATATGGCTGTTAGCTAAGACTGTAGCAGACTCACTAATCTTTAAGTGGTCTTGGTGCCAGCAGAGAGGACCGAACACCACACCCAGGAGGTGTGTGGGTTACATGTGCTTTGGTTCAAAGACCTACTTCAGCTCATTGTTCATGTATTCTTTTCCAGCATCTCTCCAGAAAATAGAGTGGATGTGGCACTGAGATCTTTAGAACCAGTCAACAGCATGAGGCTATGTATATACACTTGTTGCATTAGAAATGAAATCCTGTTTTCACTTTCAAAGCAGGCAGCATTATAATATAATTTCATGCCATACAGCTGAGCAACAGTGAATTTATTTATTTAATTCAGTTAATCTCTTTTCTTGTTTGCTAAACTGAGTATTTTTAAATTTTTTCTTCAATTCCTTCATTATCTGAAATTGTATTCTAAATTTATTCAGTTTTATTGAGAAAATTACCATTAGCCTGTTTGCTTATATGAAATGATGCAAGGGTAGAATCTGTGCAGTACACTATTGATTTCACTGGATTTGCACTGATCTAAGTGACGGCTAGATTTGGCTAGGAGTCTTAACATTTGATACTTTGCAGCTTCTTTTTTCTCATTATTACTGTATCTAACGTTAAATGTATGGAGTAATTTCTCACTTAATGGGTGATGGTTCAAGCATCAAAAGTGTGATCAAGTTAGGATTTTGGGGAGATACAATTCAGAATTTATTTGTTTAGTCAAAATATGAACGGATGGAGAATTTCAGATTCTGTGATCAATGGCCTTCACAGGAAGATTGGCTTGGAGTTTGGCACCAGTAATGGCACTGTTTCTATCAGTGCATGGATCTCTTGTCAGACTGGAATATTTCCAAATTTCAGGGGTGATTTGATCTGAGGATTTAGTGTCTTGACTATAAAACTGCTGTCTTGAGACTGGCTATTCCAGCCAATATGTTGCTCTAGCTTGAGACTGACATGCTGTCAGTCTAAGTCTATCAGAGTCTAAGCAAAGAAGCAATACTGTCTTCTGCATGCTATTCTGAGTTAAATGTCCTGTTCTTCTGGATAAAGTCAGTCTGACTGTTCTGAATTCAGCTGCTCTCTTTCACAAATATAGTCATGAGAATTTACCAATGCTGTATGCTTTTCACTGGGGATTACTCATATTTCAGGAGAACACCACTTTGATGCTCCAGTCAGGTTATTACATTTGCGTGTGTGTGTGAGAAATTTTTCACCAGAATCCACTATTTAGCCCCTTTGAAGTCATTTTGGAAAACCTCTGGAGATTCAGGCTTCAAGCTGCTAAACTGAATCCTCTGATTGTTCAAAGTCTAATATAATGTGTGTATAAAACTGTAAAGACTTTACTTTTAGAAAACTTTTATTCCCATGTGATGACTTGTGTGAAGATGTCGTTTCAAGATGCTTCAATCATGTTATGTTGCAAGTGGTGTAAAGTATGTACCTTGTCCGGTCCCAGAATCTGGAAATACTGTTTAAAAGTGACTTTCTGAAAACTAGGTCGGTGAAAATTGAATGAATTTTGTTTTTAATCTCATTATTTTTTAAAGGGCCTAATAGGATTGGATGTTAATGAGTGTGATGTGAAAATATCTCTATCCTAGTGTTTGTAGAACTACTTTCTGTGATCGGCAGCTTTCAAGTCACCATACAATCAGGGCAACAAATATCACAGTTCTGTCTGGTATTTCTTTTTAAACTCTTTGTTGTAAATGTTATACAATACACATCTGCATTATGCTTTCCTTTTTGTTTTCAATAGCCTTTCTAGATCTATGCAAGGGTGGCACCTACATGATCATACCAAATGAGTACACTCTCTGGTAGGGGTTTGTTTATTTTGAAACTAGTGATTTGGATTTTTCCCATTTCCTTTCAAAAGGGTTGGAGCTCTGCATTGTTCTTCCTAAGATTTGGGGTAAAGGGCCAGATTTTTAATGTCATTGAGGCATTGCTGTGCTAAGCATTGCAATGCCTAACTGATTTAGCAGCCTAAATCTCATTTTCAAAAGGGATATAGGCACTTAAATCTAAATCTCATCAACTGTCAATGAGATTTTTAGCCCCTAGGGGTCTCTCCTTTTTGAATAGGAGAGTTAGGCTCCTAAATCAGTTAGGGATTGCAATGCTGAGCCCAGCAACACCTAAATACCTTTTGAAAATTAGATTTAACTCCAGATTTTTAGATGAGATTTAGGCACTTAAAAGCCAAAGGGTAAAATTTTCAAAAGCCCTTAAATGAATTAGAAGGTGAAGGCCTGGTCTGCGCTACAGGGTTAGGTTGACATAATCTGCCTTGCATCAAGCTAACTCTGTAATCATCTACACTGAAATGTTGCTCCCATTGACCTAATGTGCCCACTACATCAACATAACTCCACCTCCAAGAGAGCTGCAGAATTTAGGTTGATGTAGCTAGGTCAACCCAGTGTCAGTGTACACACTGCAGTACTTCAACTTTAGTGGCCTCCAGGAGGTGTCCCACAATGACTCATTGTGACTGCTCTGGTCACTGTTTTGAACTTTGTTGCCCGATGGCCAGGTCCACACTCCTCCCTTTTCAAGCCCCACACATTTTTGAAATTCCATTTCCTGTTTGCTTGGCCCGGAGAGCTAACCTAACAACTGTCTCGCTGACTATGCTGGCTCCATGCTGCAAACTGGGTCCTGCCTGGAGTACACAGGAGGTGGTGGATCTCCTGGGTCTGTGTGTGTGGGTGGAGGAGGAGAGAGGCTGTCCCTGCACAGCTCCAATCCAGCCATAGAAATGTAGACCACTACAAGCAGCTCTCTTGGGGCATGGGGGAGAAGCACTACAAGAGATCTGCAGCAGTGCCACATGAAAGCCAAAGAGCTACAGCATGCATACCATCAGTGATGAGCTGCCAAAATCTTAACAACCGGTTCCCTATAAAAAGTTCTGATTTGAGGGATGTGCCCAAGTATGTATTTTTTTTTTGGTACCAACAGGGTTACCATAAGTCCATATTTTCCCAGGAGGAATTTTTAAAAATTCCTCCTGAACGGTAACTCAAGAACCAAAAAGCCTGACCTGTCTGGGAAAATACAGATGTATGTTAACTCTGCCTAAAGGTGTTTTTTTTTTTTTTTTTTTTAAAGGTGGGCGTGAACTAGAAATGAGCTCTGTTTCACATGTGTGGGTCCCTGCCACTCCCTGGGGGTGTGCTAGGGTGACCAGATGTCCCAATTTTATAGGGACAGTCCCGATTTTGGGGTCTCTTTCTTATATAGGCTCCTATTACCCCCACCCCCACCCCCCCGACTCCCTCCCCTGATTTTTCACATTTGCTGTCTGGTCACCCTAGGGTGTGCACTTGTGGGTCCCAGCTGCTCTCTGCCCCCTTCATTGAAGCAGGTGTGCAGAGTTACTGCCCTGGGAACTGCAGGGCACCAGTGGACGTGGGGCCAGCTGCAGACGGGTGTGGGGCAGGGCTAGCTGGAGGCAAGGGGTTGCGGGTCTGGCTGTGGGCAGGGCAGGGGGTGTGGAGCTGGCTGGAGACAGGAGGGTGCAGGGTTGGCTGGAGGCAAGGGGGTGTTGGGCTGGCTGCAGGTGGGCAAGGGGGGCTGCAGCCGGGGGCTCGCTGCAGGGGCTGGCTGCAGGCAGGATGGTAGGTACTCACGGGGAGAGCAGCAGGACACAGCCCAGGCCCAGCAGAGCAGCCGGGGACCCATCAGGCAGCATCGGGAGCCCCAGGGCCAGGGGAGCAGCAGCAGCAACAGGGCTCGTGCCCAGGGCCAGGCAGCACCCCTGGTAGCCGGAGGAGGAATTACATCACTTCCCAGCTGGAGCCCATCAAAACCTCAGCGCCCCCTGCAGGGAAGCCGGTTAACAACCGGTTCTAAAAACTGCTTCAAAATTTAACAACCGGTTCATGCAAACTGGCTCCAGCTCACCACTGCATATCATAAGGCAAGGGAGGTTAACCGTTCTTCTGGTGAAGAGCCACAGACATGCTACTTTTACAAAGAGCTGCTTGCCATCCTCAGCAGAGACTCCACCCCAAAAACCCCATGGATACTTTGGAGTCACAGGTCCCCAGGGTGAACAGTGAGAAGGTGTTGGATGAGGAAGAAGAGTATGGGGGACAGGTGGCTGGGGATCTAGTGGTTGATTCCAGAGAAGTCAAGCCAGTCCCTACAGGGCAGTACAGGCAAACCTGATGCAGGGGAAGGAACCCCTAGTAAGTATGCAGTTTGCTCTGTTATTGCAGGGACAGATCTGTGCATTTTATTCTTTTTTTAATAACCAATGGAGGCAGAGTTGGTCTCTGCTTCTCATTCCCCTGTTCTGTTAGGCTGCACGAGGCTGTCCCAGGAATCCTCCACAGAGAACTTTTTCCTGTCAGTAGTCTGCAATCCTCTGCCAAAGTTTCTGGGAAAAGCTGCCTTATTTCTTCCACTGCAGTAGGACACTTTCCCATACCACTCAGCAATTACTTTAGCAGGCACCATTGCAGCACACAGGCTAGCAGCATATGGCCCCAGTCTGCAGCTGGGCACATGCAGGAGCTGTTCCCTTTCAACCTCTGTTACCCTCAGGAGTGAGAGAGATTAGTTTAAAATAACCACCTGTGGGAAAACTGTGCCAGTTTTCCATTCAGTTGCCCTAAACATGCATACTCATGCTTGTGAGCTACCCCATCCATTGTCCCCACTCACCCCCTTTATGCATCTCCCCCCCCCACCTTCCGGCCATATTCACCATGGCTGGGACTGCTGCCATGCTCCGTGAATCCCAAGAAGTGAGAATGTAGTGTTTGTAGCTTGTGTCAATCAAGAGGAGTGAGTTCAGTATACTGAGTTTTTGAATATACTCACAATAGTATCTCTGCATTTTATCTTTTGCAGTTGGAAATGTGGCCTTGAGGGTCTCTGTCCACATCAGTGGAGTGGCTCAGCCAGATCAGGAGGATAAAGAAGAGCATGTGGGATGACATGTTCCAAGAGATCCTGCAAGCCTCTGGTGCTTCAGCTACCAAGCACAGGGCTTGGAGGATCACCCTTGTAGACAGAATGGACAGGGATAGAGTGGAGAGCAGAAAAGGAGAGAGACATGCAGCAGGATATGCTTAGTGCTTCTCAAGCAGCAAACACATGCTAGAAACTACTGTTTGCCTCCCTCTGCAGCCCATAGAAAACTGCATTCTGGAACCTCCCCACCCTCACCCATTCCACATGGTGTCCAGGGCCACTGCTTTACACCTACCACTTCACCCTGGGGGAAAGTGCAATCACAGCTGCACATAGAATGAGACACATGGTTGGTGTATATTTTCTGTGAAAAGAAAATGACTTCTTTCTCCTTCAAAGGTTCTTTTCCCTGTATTCATAAAGATTAATTCAGTTATAAATGTCTGTTTGGAATAAGTCTCTATTTATGGAAACTTAATTCATCTTTATTAGTTCATATGCTGGCTGGGTCTGCCATCATTCAGAGATAATTGCAAATGAACCTATTGCTATGTTACATTACTGCAAACACAGCACTCATTACAAGGTTCGTACCAGGGTGCCAAAAACACTGTCAGGCAGAGCACACTACAGCAACAAACATTACTGTGGCTCACTATTAAAATGGTCTTTCCAAGCCTCCTGGAGCCATATGGCTCCCCACTGAGCATTTCTTACAGCGCTGGTATCTGGCTGCTCAAACTCAGCAGACAGCCATTCTACCTCTGCCCTCAACCCCAGCAGAAACTTCCCCCTTTACTTCACAGATATTATGTAGCATGCAGCAGGTAGCTATAACCATTAGTGGAAAAAAATATCCTGAGGTTTCTACTCATGAGTAGACCGTGCCAGCAGCCTTCCAAATGGCCAAAGGCATGTTCAATTGTCATTCTGCACCAGATCAGCTTGTAGTTGAAGCACTCCTTGCTGTATGGCTTCATGAGCAACAGGAGTAAGAGGTAGGTTAGGTCTCCCAGGATCACTATTAGCATTTCAACATTCCCCAGTGGTGAGCCTCTGGTCTGGAAAGAGCCTATACTTGCAGCTTTCTGAACAGACTTGTGTTCTTAAAGATGTGTCTCATGCATCTTCCCTGGCCATCTCATCTTGATGTTTGTAAAATATCCACCAGCTCTGGCAATGCAGTAGAAAAATAGCCCTTTCTGTTGATGCACTCTGTGGCAAGGTGGTCTGGTGCTAAAGTAGGGTTCACTGCAGTTTGGGAACCTCATTGCTGCAAAACAATCCACTGTGTCTTGCACACTGCCTGGAGTCTCAGTCCTTCATAGCAGAAGAATGAAATTGATGGCCCTCACAGCAACCCCCGTGGTGGATTTCATGATTCCAAACCAATTGGTTGGTAGCAATCTGGAGTTGCAAGCTTCCACACAGTGAGCACCACTAGCTTCTCCATTGTCAGTGCAGCTTTCATTTTGGTGTCACTGCTCCAGAGGCCTGGGACAAGCTCCACTCTCATGTTTCCAGGAATGTGCCTTGTGCATCCAAAAGTTCTGCAGCCATAACAATGCAATCTTACCAGTTGTTGCTTATTTCTTGGGCCCAGAACCAGCAGGCCACCATCTGCAGCTGCTCTGTGAATGCCACCAAGAATCATTTCTTTCTATGTCCAACAACAAGGCAGCCTCCAAGGAATCATCTTGTTCTGCCTGTCTCCTCTGGCAGCTCTGCAAATACTGCAGGATGAGGCATATTGTGCTTGCAATGCTCATCACAGTAGTGCAGATCTGTTCAGGATCCATGCTTCTCAGAGATGGCAGATGCACTGATTTGTGGGGCTTTTGAAAAGAGGTGCAAAACATTGTGTAATGCAGATACAATTATGGGATGGAGACAACTGCATCCTGGGATATTGAAACCATATTTCCAGTCACCCCTGCACCGTTTGTTTGCCTGTAGGAGGAGTTGCAAACCCTTCAAAAACACCCTATCCTAAGTGGTGGAGAGTTGCACCGTGGGATAGCTACCCACACTGCTCTCTGCATGATGCAAGCACTTCTAGTGAGGACGTGCGCTGCCAACACCAAGAATGTAGTGTGGACATGCAAAAGCAATTTTTAATTACTATGATTGCTATATGTCAACGTAACTTAGGTTGACTTAGGGCAAGTCTACACTACAAAATTAAGTCCTATATGTCTAAATCACCTTTTAAAATGGGACTTAGGCTCCTAATTAATTTGGAGCTTTTGAAAATTTCACCCTGGTCTATTCTGAGCCATGTACTTTCCAGTGTTTAAAAATATGGCCCTTTAACAAGGTATTTGGGTACCTAAAGATGCATATGGATCCTAGGGTGATTTTTCAAAAGCACCTAGATACCTAACTTCTGTTGATTTTTGGTGAGAGTTAGGCATGTAAGTGCTTCTGCAAATCCCACTAGGCACCTGAGTGCAGCCTAAAGTAACTGAGTACCTATCAAAATCTGTCCCAAAGCACCTGTATCCATTTGATGGATACATTGACACTTCAGTAATCCCTAGAATGCACAATTGAGACGTTTTAGGACAAACATCTGATGTCTTTTTATTGTGTTACTTCTGCCCCAATCATTGCTGTAAGTTATCACCATAGTGGATGGGCGGGGGGGGGGGGGGTAGTTCCTTGTGATTTGCATTTATCGCAAATGCTATCTTTTTCTTTTGCATATTTTGTCATACTCCTGGAGAAATAAAGGTTCTAAGCATTACACAGATCTGGGTTTGTGTTAGTACTGCCTTTCGCTTTTTCTGAAAAATGAATTCGTACATTTCAAAGATGCAAAAATGACAGCCTGGGGGACCAAACCTCTATTTGGATAAAGAAGAGGTCCAGAGAGCGATTATAGGTTTCCTCACTGCATCAAGCTGCTTTGCTGGGATTTGGAAAGAGTAACACACCAGGTGCCATAGAGGACAGATAGGACAGTTTTTGCAGAACTGAGTTTGAGATGATCACATGACTCAGTAGGCCTCTGCTAAATCTGGCCTGTTTACCTGCTACTAGACTGCTCTGCTAAAATGTTGCAAATCTGCTCCCACCCTTGCCTTCAATGGACCACATTGTATCTCTAACTGCAGTCTATTTACATTGTCCTGGCACTGACAAGGGACCACAGAGGAGAGGAAACAATCTCCACAAAATCCCCCTGTCAGCATTTGAGAGGTGTATATACCACCCAATGTAGGCCCAGTACAGTTAGTGGGGATGGTAGAAAATCCCTTCGGAAGGGATGGGACATGGTTGGTTAGAGTACTCTGTACTGGGACAATGTGGTGCCAATAAATGGCACATAGTGGGGACACACTAGCTTTCACAATTTAGGGCATCAGTGAGGGCCAGAGCCAGAAACAAGGAGGTACAAAGATGGCTTAAATCCACCTTTGTCCTTCACTGCAGTGCTGTGTTCTGTACAGAACCAGAGGATTAGAGAATCTGACTCTAGGAGGTAAACAAGAAAAGATTAATAGACATATAAAAATATCCAGAACTCAGGGGAATCTTGCATGCTTTTGGTTAGTGAGGGCAGTAAATTATTTATAATATAATACTTGGTGTCAGTGTGGTGGGATCTGGCTGGCTGTCCCATATCAAATGCATTTGCTGTATAAGTGGTAGTGAATTACTTTTTGTGCCTGTAAAATATTCTCCTCCAGTAACTGGATGGAAAAACAAAAACTGCTAAATGAATTCCCTACAGCAAATCTAAAAACTCTTTCAATGAACAGATACCTGCTCCCTCAGCTAGTACATATATGCCTTTTAGAAACTATGAAGGTGTTAAACAGCACTTAAAATACACCTTTTGTGCCTTTTACTAAACACATATTGACAAGCAAAATAATTTTTTGCAGCAAGTAAATAAACTTTATGACCCAAATGCTGACTGGGAACTAATTCCTACAGCTTGTAGATGATGTGAACAAGGATCCATATCACAAAAAATCATTGTCACATAAATATTACAATAATTAATTTTTCAGTGGAGACACCTACATTGAATGTACATGTTCAAAAGGCCATATCTGTGTATGTGAAATGGATAACTACAGTCGTGAGGGCCTCTTTGAGTGTATACATTTTGTAGGCTCATTTTAGGAGATGCTTTTGAAAATCTGGGCCTACTTGACCTCCTAGTTGGTATGTCATCAGAAAGGCCAAGGATTTTATGGGCTCAATTACCCTTTTTCCTATGAAGTTGGTTGGTCTTGGTCAAGGCTTATGGCACATTTGCAGAGTGGTGTGAGGGAAAACTAATTTCCCTGTCTATGGGATATGTAGATACCTTCTGTCATTTAAATAAATTTAACAGCATCCTGTCCTCAAAAAATGTTCATGGCAAGGGCCTGTCCATAAATAATGTATCATTTGTTGGTGATTTTCAAGACCCTCCCCTCCCTTTTTGTAACACGTTGTAAGACTAAAACAAACATGCAAAATTAAGGAATACCCCCCCCACCCACCCACCCACAAGTTAGGAAATTGATGGACAACCTCTAGGGGTCCAAGTTTGAGAAATATTGTGAGCAATCTCAGACTCGGACAATGAAAAATACCTCAACTGCAAGATGTTTCATGACATAGATAGAAAACAGAATTATTCTTTCTCAGCTCCTTCCATGTAGGAAGCAAAACCTCAGCCTCCTGCATCTGTGCCTTCAGGGGCTCCAACCAAACTGAATTCCTTCTCTGTGTTCATTTTATGGATCATTGAACCAATTTATGCTGTACAATTCTTGATGTTTTCACTTATAAGTGCATCTAGCCCATCAATTCTAATCTCCAGGGTCCAGATTCCAATCTGTTATTTTGCTGTAAATTAGACATTGGTCTAATTGAAATCAGTATCTGCCTCGATATCTTTTAAGTTCCTCTCTGTCTTCTGTGGAGTTTAAGCAAAACCCTTAATCTGTTCATCCAAGGAAATGATTTTAGACTGGATTACATCCCGCTGTTCGTTGGAAGATTCCAAACTCCAGATGATGGGAATGTGAAATATGAAAAGGTCCACCTTTGAGATTCCAGTATCTTGAAAATATAATTCCTGATATTTGGAGAATTATGAAAAATGTGTCCTCTTCTGAATAACTATTTAGTTTACAGTAAATAAATACAAACCCCTTATTTGAGCTAAAGGTTTCCAGCAAAAATCCTCTCCTAAAAATAAACAAATAAAACCAAGCCTTGCTTCGTCTGCTATCTTGGCTGGCCTGTGCGACCTTTTCTGCTCACTTCCAATTGAATTTATTGGCAGCATGTATCATAAGATTATCAATTACATTTCTGGTATTTGGTTAATTATATATTTTTTTAAAAAAATATTCTTATGCAGTTAGTTTGGCCTATGTGTCACATGCTTAAAAAAAGGTTTCCCTGTGTCTATATTTTTATATTCAGATGGTCCATTTTAATAATTGTGTTCTGTTTGTGATTGGAATGCTCCTTTTGAGTCAGGCTCGCAACTCACACTAACGCACATTTGGTGAATTATGACTTGCTGGGGTCCTAACTCTTAAGCAATTCTAGAGCTCAAAAAAAAAATCAATTTAGCAGTAACTCTCATAACGCTTTCTGAACAATTTATTTGAATAATTTAGTTTTTCTTTTTTAGCTCAGAAAGCATCCAGAAACAGATCGTGATTTCCTCAATTTCATTGGTTCTTCCAGTTTATTCTAAAACATTTTTTGAGTTTTTGTTTTTATGCTGTGGATTGATCATGAACCATTTGCTGAGAAGGTTCCATACCCACTATTCACAATTCAAGCTCAGTTCACTGTCACATTCGTCATATAGCATTGTTTTAGTCTGACTGCATGAATATGAATTGAGAGGTCTGTGTGTGTGTGTGGGGGGGACGACACTTTAGGAATCCACTGGAGTTTTGAGTGCATATGTTTCTATCTGCAAAGGCCTTGTCTGGCCCATTTCTTTCCCTTTGCAACCAAGGCTCTGGGAAATGTTTTGGGGAACTTGTCCCTCTGCTGTGTTCACAAGTGTCCAGCTTAATGAATAATTCCTAGTGAATCATTTAATTGACAAATATAGCTGACTTTTCTGTTTATGAATTATCTGTGGGCTAGTGAAGCTCTGTAGGGGAGAGCTCCTGCCTGCTTTTTCAGTGCAAGGGGCTGAATATTACACTACCACATGCCCATAGCAATGGGGATGGAAGTTCTGAAGATCCCACTTCTGGAAAAGTACACATGTATCCACTCCCTGCTGCATATGAGGAACCCCTATTGAGACAAAATGGCTGTCACTGGAAAGCGGAAACTCTGACTTTGGTCTCAAGGTTGTGTGTGCAGGTGAGGGGAAGCCTCCCACTCCAAACAGGAGCAAGGAGGCATGTTTGTTAGGGTTTCCTCAGTGTGCCTATAGGAGACAAATCTGCATGCCCCTCCTTTTCTCCATGGCTAAATGAATAGAAGGGGGTTAGTTTAAATCTTGTTAGTTTCTGTGTTTTGTACAGTGCCTCACACAATTGAATCCTGCTCCATGACTAGAGTGCTTAAGTGCTACAGTAAAAAATAAGTTGATAGTTTCTGTTGTACTGTAGGCAGAGCAGCCAAAACAGAGAGTGGGAAACTGACTTAATAGCTCCAGTGGCTACATCAGGGGTGGAGGGGGGACTGAGGAAAAGTTAGGATCAGTTTCTTTTTTTTTAAAATTTTAATATAAAATGACCTAACGAGTGATTAATTTTTGGAATATAAGACACTTTGCAAGGAAAAGGGGTGGAGATTTATTTGTTATGGTTTGAGTCAAACCTTGTTATGAGTCAGGCATAACTGGCATAACTCTCATTCAGGATAAATCTAAAGAAGGCATTGTAGTCAAGTGGCTCCCACCAGAAACCAGACCAATGGCTCAAGGCAAATCAAAGTCACTTCCAAGGCCGCACAAGAATTTGAAGTATGTGGATGGGTCTCAGCTGGGTTTTTGGATAAGGGTGTATGTGTGAGCATGAGAGGCAGGACAGAGAGACAGAAGCAGATAAAAGTCAAGCAGAAACAGCCTGGAAGCATGATGTGTGGCCCTGAGAGAAGCCTATAAAGAAGCTTTGGGTTGGAGTGCCAGCTGAGAAAGGCTTGTACCAGGGAGCAAGGACATTGGCCCCACTGTTTGTTTGATTCTGCTCCTGTTCAGAGAAACAGAACATTGTACATTCTTTGTAAATAAATAAAATTGTATTAAAGAAATACTGGATTCTCGCCAATTTCTTCTCTTAAGTGGAACAACCTACTGTCAGTTTCAAGGGTAACTGCCCATGTATTTCCCTCCCCATGGTCCCTTGAGGGCACCCACTTAAAGATTTCTGGCTCCCAACGGTCACCTCTCCTGGGTGGAGACCCACATCTCACTCCACTCTGACCGGGAATTTTAAGGCTGCACAGCTCTCTGATCTACACTGCGATATCCCTAGCAGGCCACTCTGCCTAAAAACGCTCTACCTGTGCTTTTGCTGTCTCTTGGAGGACTATGACCAATGTAGTGCCACAATTACGAGTTACCACAGCTCCTCCTAAGCAAGCGCATTTATTCTTAAGGTGAATGCGTTGTAGAGAAAGCATACACAACAATAAAAGAATCAACACGGGCACTAGCAACGCGCTTGCCCAAAATCACCCTTCCCTCCAACATCAAGCTCTGGAAGGTGTCAGTCTTTCAAACCCCAGTACTGCTCTGGTCCTTAGATTAGGAAGCAGAACACAGGCTGTGAGCCAGTTTAAGCTCAGGCTTTCTGTGCCTGTTTGGTCTTTGGAGAATCTAGTTGGAACCGGAATATGCAAGCTTCCCCACCTGTCTCTGGGGGTGTTATAATTTCTCTGATTTGCCTTAATCATCCCCTATCGTTTTCATTTTCTGTAAGAGCTGTGGTAACTCTTCCCATGTGAAGTGCATACAGTCCTTGGCCCACAATGATGCATAAATCATTTATGTACACTGTGTTCTCCCAAGGATATGTCAGGAAGTTGCCCTGTCACACCTACAAGATGCCAAATTTTTGGCTAGCTGCTTAGGTCCAAATGGGTCACAATATTAAATATGTATATATAGCTGTATTTTAAAACTTTAAGTGAACAGACAGTTTTTCAAGGTAATTTACACAGAATTCACAGTTCACAAGTTTTGTCCAGAAAAATGGTACATAATAAAGAACAATTATTAGATTGAGAGCTAAAGAGCTGCAATACCATATCATGATTATCTCAAGGCAGAATTGTAGAACAGCTATATGCAACTAAACTGTAACAGGAGAAATCAGACAAGTTTGGTGGCAAAAGTCAACAGTACCACTGGAGTGAGATGTGATCTTTAATAATATAATAATAATTGATATTATCTTTAATAATTTTCCCTGATGACTGTTTCCTTTTCTGGAAGTTCAATCTATGTGCACTATCTGCCTGCCCATGTCTCTGTACTGTCAGTGTCTAGAGAACTTAATGGTCTCTGTATAGGGAAATTGCTGTTTTTGTTGTATGGCTATTAATAAAAGATTCTATTACTGAAAGATTATGAGTCAGAACTGCTTAATATTTCCTGGTATGCCTTTTTTTAAAAGTGAAAGCTTAGGTCTCCAAAAGATCTTTTATTAAATTTATAAACTACCATGAAATGCCCAAGCATACAACATTTCCCAAAACAAATTCAAATAATTCCTAAATTTTACTCCCAAATTAATAAAAAATAAGCAGTTCTAAGCAGTATAGTAAGCTTGTTTAGGACTAAAAGATAAAACCAAGGTGCAGTTTCTAGAACCAAACCATATTTAAATTATGTGTACCAAAAAAATCTTCTATAGTTGACCTACATTTCCAATTTCATACACCCTTCTCAAAAATATTTTTGCTCACTAACTGGAAACTCTCCTTTCCAGCAACCTTTCATCTACCCTCTCCCCCTACATTAAATTATTTATCTAGAGATCATATATGCTAATTTTGATGTAGGAATTTTTCTTGTATTTATTAGGAAATTGTGGTAAAGTTGGACTTAAAGTAGAAAATGAGTTGCAACCATAACTGTTTGTAGTCATCATCATGAGTCCGCAGTCAACTATGTGTAACTAAATCTAAGAAACAAAATTCAAAAAGCTTGACTTTTTATTTCTATTAATTGATAAAATTTCTATTTTTTCATCCCAACATCAAAACTGTAAACCCTGCCTCCTCAGAATAACTCAGTTCTACAAGCTCTAGTTACTACTTTAAAATAAATCTGTGTCCATTTAAAAGTTCCTTATTCTTGATTGTAACAGAAACTTTAGTATTGTCTCTCTCTCTCTCTCTTTTTGGAGTTAACACTATAAAAAACAAGTTAAAATGTACTTAATGCCTAGAAGCAGATAATCTGAGACAGAGAACAAATCATTTATCTCCTTTCTTCTGTGTTCTCATTGATAACCCTACAGTTTACCCTCCCCAAATCCAACTTCACATGGACATTAATTGAATAGCTATTGTGGAATAAGCAATAGCTATTTTCAGTCAATTTCCTTGGATACAGGAACCATAAAGATAAGAGTTAAAGATCCCTGGGTAGACTGAAAACACCACTCTGGAGGAGAAGAAGCCAGGGCTAGAGTTGGGAGAAAAGGCTGCTCAGAAAATAAAGTGGGAAAGAAGATTAGAACTCAGGAGCGAAGGTTGGTTTAAGGAGGCAGAGGGTTTAATTCAGCCTTTGGATTTATCAAATCCAGAGTAAAGTCTATCTAGGGTGGCAGCTGGAATTCAAGTTCAGATTGCAGAGGAGATGATTATGAATATATCTATTTCCAGAAGTTAGTAAGAGCCCTACAAACAAAAGTTGAAATTTCTAGGAAAACTGTTCGTCACCTTTTTATTTTTAAATTTAGTGGTGTAGGCTTTTTCATACACATCTATCTAGACAAATTTTTCTATAAAAAACAGTGGCCTTTTATCTTCAGTGAATGAATCCCTGGTATCGTTTATAGCTATAAAGATTCACATTTCACCAGCTTCGGAAAGTGCAGTGGAGTGCATGAAATGGCTCTGTTAAAAGAGAGAAAATGCCAATCTGAGTTTTGGAGCTTCATGTAACGTCAGACCTTGCAAAATCTTTAATACATTGTCTGAAATTAATCTATACAGCAAAAGGAGCTTCAATAGAGCAGAACAAAGTCTTTTAAAATTGTCCTGTTCTGATATTGGTAGGCATTTAACAACTCTCTCTAATCCCTTCTTGGATGCTGTTGTATTACCAGAGGCAGGGAAATGTGCTGCTGTTGCAGCAACCTGTTTTCACTGGTGCAGAAAGAAACCCAGGTGAAACACACTTGAACCAATTTCCATATTACTTTCAGAAGTTAAAGTTTTTAAGCAATAAATCCACATAGTATCAGCAGGTTCTCCTGCATCTGTTTACTCTGGCTTCACACTAAAAAAGTTCATAGTACATCACAGCAATTTGAAAACTCTCGTTAATGACATTTCAGCAGTGAAGTGCAGAAATAAAGTACCTGACTCTCTCTTTTGCAAATTAGCCAAAAGCAGGAACTACGACTGATTGCAGTATTCGATTAGAGAACCAATCCAAACTGCTTTCCCTTTGGTGTAATTACTTGTCATGCAGAAAATTATCCAACCCTAGATCCTCTCAACTCCACTTTTTACCACCAGTACGCTTTTAGATCTCCTAACCCCTCTGCTAGTGTCACTGAAAGGATAACATGCTTAGTTTTCTTCACTCAATAGCCCTCAGGAGTACCCATGCACTTCTCTCCTTTTTTCACTTCCTCTCCTTTCCCTATCTTCCGCCTGATGTTTACCTACAAGCTCGTTGAACAAGCTGGTTATTTCAAACACTTCAGCTTGTTTTTTATTAGATCTTTTTCTTGAGTTGTGTCAATCTAATTACTGATCTCTCCCTCTACTGAAGTTGCTCCCACAAAGGTCACCAAAGCAATAAAAGGAGACAGCCTTCTCCTCATTGTCCTACCACAACAAATATGCTTGCAGGGAACATTCCCTCTTGATACCCCTAAGGTGAACTCCAGGGAATCTGGGGAAATCATGCTTAGCATTGGGCCTTCACCTTTGGAATTTAGTCCCACTAGAAAAATATTTAAGTCCAAGGCAGACCACTTTCTGGGAAAAGTGTAAGACCATCTCTTTTTCTAGGTTTTCCGATAATTACATCCCGTTTGCATTGCAATCAGGATCTTCCTTTTTCGTCTGTTCTAAGCAAGGTAGGAAGAAAACTTATCTTTTATAGGTTTTTCTCTTTTAAAAAGTCCACACGGTCTTCCAGGCACAAACCCAAGACACTATTCACTTTATACTATTTGAAGGCTAACTTTTTTCCCCAGTTTTTCTTTATCTCTTTCTGTTTCCATCATTCAAATTCAGATTTGATGGCTCCAGCCTTTGTGGACTGCTTTGGTTTATCAAATCCTGTATCCATCAGATCCTGATGTCGAGGGAAAATATCTTTCTAGTCAGCTGGTCTACCCAGCTGAAAAAAAGAATCAGAATATTTATCCTATTCTTATGGAATCATATCAAATATTCCACCATGTCTTCCATCACATCATGAGAGGAATGTGCAGATAAATTAATCAAAATGTAGAAAGTTCCTTAGCTAAAAAGTGCTATAAAAGTATTGTTCAGGTTTCTGGTTTTAGGTTCAGATTTAACAAATAACTGATGATAAAAAATCACTATGTAGCAAAAATGTGACAATAGATTTTATAACAGTAATAAAAATGTTTTGAATGGGTAAGGCCAGATGCCCTGGTTTGCTAAGCTCACTTTGCACTGTGTGCTTAAACCCCTTGGAGAATTCTCACTGTGGAGGGGGAATCTCTAGCAAGTGTAAAGCTGGAGGAGGAGGAGGCTATGCTGCCTCCTGCACGACCTCCACTACAACCCCCTTCCTTGATGCAACTATTATGCTTGAAGTAAAAGGGAGGCTGCATTTAGGGGATGGAGATGAGGACAGAGAAGGGGGTGTAGCAGAGTGAGATTCTTGACTCTCAGTTGAACGTAACATAAATCTGCCCCTCCTGCAGCTTTAAATTATGCTGGGGTTATGCAGAGTAGAATCTGTGAATTGCTATTGGATCCAACTGTCAGCAAAGCTCAGGCCCAATGGAAAATTGAGCCCATAGTGCTTTTCATCTCAACACATCCTGCAAACAACAGGCCTGAGTAATTAAAGGCATGGGGCTTTGGGGGAATTATACCCTTTGCATAATTTACACCTCCATCTCTACCTTCTGTGACTCTACGAACACAATTGTAATTTGTCTATTTGCAAAGCATTGCAATAATTGTGGACTTTCATTCATTCTATTTCATTGTTAATGGATTTTCGCTGTGTACAAGTTTAGCATATTAATAGGCTTCATGTTGTATACTGAGATGCCTCAGTAAACTCAACTTAGTGAGGGAGACAAAACATATTGTGTTCAGGTCAGGGGACGTGAACACAGAAGTACTATTCGCAGGAAAGATAAAAGGACTCTTTAAAGATGGCTTATTCTGAGGTGATGCATTGAAAGTTCACTTCACTTAAATTGCATGGAAATCAGGAGATTATATTCTACCAGACAGACAATGGAAAGGGAGGGCTCCTGGATTACTAATTTTCATAATTTACTAATGTTTTGTGGCTATTCCATGGATATGTTATTTTTACTTAGTTTCTAAAATGTAAATCTTTTCATTTAAGAAAAGTGCAATTTTGTTTTGTTTTTGGCACATTTCTGATGCTATTAAAGCTCTAGAACATTCCTCCAGGTCTTTCTTTCTTTCTGTCTTTCTTTCTTTTCTTTTTCAGTCTGGAAAATAGCAAGTAATGCAATGTTGATCTGGTTTATACAAATTATGTTACCAACATAAAAAATGGAGTAACTTTCATACTGATTGAATAAGGGAGTGATTCTCGTTATATTCATTATATAAGTCCTCTAAAGAAAACTCAAATCAGGCATTAGACTTTGGACTTAAAATTAAAAATGAACCAGTGACAGAGATTCAATGGGGAAGTGCACATTGCTAAATACTGCTAAGCACTAAGGGCCAATTTGTGAAGACCTGGGAGTTTTGTCTGACTGGGACTTAGGACAGGATGAATTGTTTCTGTTAATGACCATCACTAGATGTAAAATTGTGGTTCAAATGGTGCACAAAATGGACCCAACTCTGTTGTCCCCATACAGGTAAATTTTTATTTCCTTTTCATTCCACTATCTTTTGCCTGTGGTTTACGTACAAGCTTCTTGAGCAAGCTAGTTATTATAAACACTCCAGCTTGGTTTTATTAGATCCTTTCCTTGCTTACTGATCTCTCCCCTCCACTGAAGTTGCTCCCATTAAGGTCACCAGTAACATCCCCATATCCACAGCAAAGTGCTTCTTTTATATCTCCTTTATCTTTGAGCTCATTGTTGTCTTCGATTTTAGTTAGCATATGTGCTAAAAGGAAGAAATCTCCTGCCTCATAAGCAGCAACATGGTTTCTGATCTGGATAACTGCAGCAGTGTCTGTTTTTAGGAGATACAAGATGTTGGAGTCAGCAACTATTATGGTAAAATTACCCATCTTCCCCCTCCCCTGTGGCCCCGATTAACCAAATTCAGAAGATATGTGGGAAATTTGCTTTGTTACTCTGCATTCAGCTGCAGTTTGCATATGTTTCTCTCAGCCTCATATACATTCTAGAAGTATTTTAATCTTTGCAGAGATGAATTCTGAATTAATGGCTTCCCATAAGCTTGGAATTTGCTAGGTTTACAATAGAAATTCTTTTAAATGAGCTATCAATACCCATCATTTCAGAGAACCTGTGTTGCACATTTTATGGAGTCTTTAATATAATTCATGCCATTATCTTTGTTAAATTCATGTTTTATGGGAAGTAGGAATTATATTTTAACCTATAGGTTTCAAATACTTACTGCACTGGTATTTCCATTATTAAATTAGTCTGTCCAAAATGTACTTTTTATTTTAAGCAAGCGCAGTTTCCAGTGAGTAATGAGACATATCACTGAATAATGTAATATAATATTCCTTGGTGGAAGAAAGACATGCTGGTTAAGTTTCAGAACATAATCAGGACAGTAGATTAGCCAATCCAACATACATCTAAAGCAACATGTCATTAATAGCTCACACCATTCAGTAAGTCATTTGTTCACATTTCCAAAACATCAAGTAAATGGTGAGTCACAGCCTGCCTTGTTCTTCAAAGGCCAGGGGTAAGTAATTCGTTAGTCAAGAGCTATTTGGGTAAGTATTAAAGTTGGCCATATTTACCAAAGTGATTTTGACTCTATTTAATTTCTTCAGTTAAGAGTTATTAGCTTTCTGATAACATCTGTGCAGCACTTTATAAATGGCCATAAAATAAAACAAAATGAAATAAAATGCTGCTCAAGAATATTCATAGATTCATAGATATTTAGGTCAGAAGGGACCATTATGATCATCTAGTCTGACCTCCTGCACAACGCAGGCCACAGAATTTCACCCACCACTCCTACAGAAAAAACCTCACACCTATATCTGTGCTATTGAAGTCCTCAAATCGTAGTTTAAAGACTTCAAGGAGCACAGAATCCTCCAGCAAGTGACCCATGCCCCATGCTACAGAGGAAGGCAAAAAACCTCCAGGGCCTCTTCCAATCTGCCCTGGAGGAAAATTCCTTCCCGACCCCAAATATGGCGATCAGCTAAACCCTGAGCATATGGGCAAGGTTCATCAGCCAGATACTACAGAAAATTCTTTCCTGGGTAACTCGGATCTCACCCCATCTAATAGCCCATCACAGGCCATTGGGACTATTTACCATGAATATTTAATTGCCAAAACCATGTTATCCCATCATACCATCTCCTTCATAAACTTATCGAGTTTAATCTTAAAGCCAAATAGATCTTTTGCCCCCACTGCTTCCCCCGGAAGGCTATTCCAAAACTTCACTCCTCTGATGGTTAAAAACCTTCGTCTAATTTCTAGTCTAAATTTCCTAGTGGCCAGTTTATATCCATTTGTTCTTGTGTCCACATTGAGCTTAAATGTGGACACTGAGCTTAAATAATTCCTCTCCCTCTCCGGTATTTATCCCTCTGATATATTTATAGAAAGCAATCATATCTCCCCTCAACCTTCTTTTAGTTAGGCTAAACAAGCCAAGCTCCCTGAGTCTCTTTTCATAAGACAAGTTTTCCATTCCTCGGATCATCCTAGTAGCCCTTCTCTGTACCTGTTCCAGTTTGAATTCATCCTTCTTAAACATGGGAGACCAGAACTGCACACAGTATTCCAGGTGAGGTCTCACCAGTGCCTTGTATAACGGTACTAAAACCTCCTTATCCCTACTGGAAATACCTCTCCTGATGCATCCCAAGACCACATTAGCTTTTTTCACAGCCATATCATATTGGCGGCTCGTAGTCATCCTATGATCAACCAATACTCCAAGGTCCTTTTCCTCCTCCATTACTTCTAATTGATGCGTCCCTAGCTTATAACTAAAATTCTTGTTATTAATCCCTAAATGCATGACCTTACACTTCTCACCATTAAATTTCATCCTATTACTATTACTCCAGTTTACAAGGTCATCCAGATCCTCCTGTAGGGTATCCCTATCCTTCTCTAAATTGACAATACCTGCCAGCTTTGTATCATCCGCAGACTTGATTAGCACACTCCCACTTTTTGTGCCAAGGTCAGTAATAAAAAGATTAAATAAGATTGGTCCCAAAACCGATCCTTGAGGAACTCCACTGGTAACCTCCCTCCAGCCTGACAGTTCACCTTTCAGTAGGACCTGTTGTAGTCTCCCCTTTAACAAATTCCTTATCCACCTTTCAATTTTCCTATTGATCCCCATCTTATCCAATTTAACTAATAATTCCCCATGTGGCACGGTATCAAATGCCTTACTAAAATCTAGGAAAATTAGATCCACTGCATTTCCTTAGTCTAAAAAATCTGTTACTTTCTCAAAGAAGGAGATCAGGTTGGTTTGGCACGATCTACCTTTTGTAAAACCATGTTGTATTTTGTCCCATTTACCATTGACTTCAATGTCCTTAACTACCTTCTCCTTCAAATTTTTTTCCAAGACCTTGCATACTACAGATGTCAAACTAACAGGCCTATAATTACCTGGATCACTTTTTTCCCTTTCTTAAAAATAGGAACTATGCTAGCAATTCTTCAATCATACGGTACAACCCCTGAGTTTACAGATTCATTAAAAATTCTTGCTAATGGACTTGCAATTTCCTGTGCCAATTCCTTTAATATTTTTGGATGAAGATTATCTGGGCCCCCCAATTTAGTCCCATTAAGCTGTTTGAGTTTTGCTTCTACCTCAAATATGGTAATGTCTACCTCCATATCCTCATTCCCATTTGTCATGCTACCATTATCCCTAAGATCCTCTTTAGTCTTATTAAAGACTGAGGCAAAGTATTTGTTTAGGTATTGGGCCATGCCTAGATTATCCTTGAGCTCCACTCCATCTCCAGTGTTTAGCGGTCCCACTTCTTCTTTCTTTGTTTTCTTCTTATTTATATGACTATAGAACCTTTTACTATTGGTTTTAATTCCCTTTGCAAGGTCCAACTCTACTTGACTTTTAGCCTGTCTCACTTTATCCCTACGTGTTCTGACCTCAATAAGGTAGCTTTCCTTGCTGATCCCTCCCTTCTTCCACTCCCTATATGCTTCCTGACCTGAAGTGTCTTGAGAAGATGGCAACTTTTCAGAAAGTAGGTCTGGATCTAATTCATGGAGATGATAGAAGATTTTGAAGTATTGTTTTGGGTGTTTTCCACAGTAATAGTATTCTCGAGTGTGTCATTTTCATGTAGTCATTTTAGCCAGTGCTTCTAATTGATACATAAACATGGTCTCTACGACTCAGTATGAGACCACTCAACAGCTTCTATATTCCAAAATTACCCAATGTGAAAATGAGCCAGAGACTGTACACAGGAGTAAGCTGACAAAGCATATTAAATGAGTGAAACAAATGTTCAGATCTGGAGTACTTGTCAACTACTATGTGCAACAGAGCCTTAGACAGAAATTATCTGCTAGTAGTGGTTTTGATGAATTTTATAGGTGTCTTTTCTATTGCCAATGAGTTTGCTCAAAAATGGTTCCAGCATGTTGATGAATGGAACGGGAAATGACACCATGAGTTACAAGACACACCAGCCAGATGAAAGGAGATAAGCAAGGCCGGCTGTAGACCAAATGGTACCCAGGGTGAGCAGCATCTTTGGCACCCCCCCTCTAATTGTTATACATTTGAATACCTTATTTCTTATTGCATTTGCAATTCATTTCAAGACTTTGATGCATGATTTATCCCTATCATATAAGACAATAAATTTGCACACTAGGATCTGTAAATCTCTGTTTATTCATGCTATATATAAGCAAATAAAATTTATTCATGCTATATATAAACTTATAGAAACTTTTTAATTTTAAGAATAACTGAAATGTACTAACATCAATAAATTGAACTGTGCACCAGCATTGTGGACCAGCATTAAATAGTGTTACAGTAGGTAACAGCCTTAGAATGTTAACTCTTACACTTGTCAAATCGTAAAACAAAGTACACTTTCACATTTACACACTAAAACAAGGATCACAATATCGCAACTGGGCTCTCACTTCACTTTGTTCTTGCATCTCACTGACTGATGGGCAACGTCCCACCCCTTCTATACCTGTGAGGGCATGGCTGACAACATTCTAAGAGGTTTAAGGAAAATGTAGTTCTCAGAAAGTCTGGAAGGTTCTACAAGATTCTACAAAGGTCCAAAACATTCTAGGAGATTAGCGAAAAATGAATCTACATGCAGAATACCTGAAATTTTTTACTTCAAACATTCTGTTTTCCCTTTTGTCACTAACAACAAAAACAGCACCCTGAGCCCGGCACACCAGGCAGTCGCCTAGGTCCCCTGCCCCTAAATCCAGACCCAGGGACAAACAGCTACCCAGTGGCCCATCATTTTAAACCAAAATAAGAATTATAGCAATGGTAGAAACCCAAATGAATCACTATATTATATCCTGTTGTGTTGGTATTCATTTGCTACAGAAGTCTCACAACCAAATTAATGTAATCTGTAATACAGGCGGCTGCAGAGGCAGAAAGTTGTTAATTATCTTAATTAGCTACACTATGTAGTATAGTATATAGGAGTTCTTTAGTTTTGCTTGTTTTGTGGGAGATTTGACTCCATATGTTGAGATGTATTCAGTTTGTTTTCTTGAAATTTTTTCTTTGCTTCAAGAAATTTAAAGAACTTCAAATGGAAACTCTTATTCTAAATCAAGTTAATCCACAGTCGGAAGATCTTAAATTAAATTATTTTATTTAATGGTGTGTTTCATGTTGCCATAATATTTCAGCTACAGACAGGAATGTTAGATTGGGGAAGAAGTGTAATAAAAGGGGAGAGGCGAAAATCAAAACTTGATAACCAAACTTTGGATTTTTGAGGGAATTGGATTCAGATTCTCAGATCTGAGCTCTCTGCTATATTTTTTTGTTCCATCTGGGATAAAAAATAAAATCAAAGCATCTTATTTTCTTGTTCCAGTTCAGATATGAACCATGAGAAAAGTCATTCCTGTAGTATTTGAGTCTTGTGAGATTTACTGATCTTGTGAAATGTTCTTACTGTTCTGCAAACTGTCATAAAAATAGCTCACAGTATTTCATTATAATTGAACCTGACCTCAAATCCTTGCCCTGATGTGGCCTTGAGCTTGAATGCCAAGCCCTAGTTTAAATGTTATTTGAATCCAAATCACGCTATTCTCCCACTACAGGAACATAAGAACAGCTATGCTGGGTCAGACCAACAGTCTGTTTAGCACTGTCTTCTGACAGTACCAGGGTTTCAGAGGGAATGAATAGAACAGGGCAATTTTTGACCAATCCATCCCCTGTCAACCAGTCCCCGTTTCTGGCAGTTGGAGGTTTAGGGACACCCAGAGCATATCTGCTGAGAGAGCAATACAGCAGTGCACAGACAATCCAGGAAGTTTTAGGAAAGTGTAGGGGACAATTTTCTGTTGCTGGAGGAACCAACTAGGGGCAGAGCTCTTCCTCACCTGCTGCCCACAAACCATGAAGAATTAGGAGGGGAAGCAAAAGTGGATGGGAACCTGGGAGGCAGTGACCATGAGATGGTCGAGTTCAGGATCCTGACACAGGGAAGAAAGGAGAGCAGCAGAATATGGACCCTGGACTGCAGAAAAGCGGACTTTGACTCCCTCAGGGAACTGATGGGCAGGATCCCCTGGGAGAATAACATGACGGGGAAAGGAGTCCAGGAGAGCTGGCTGTATTTTAAAGAATCCTTATTGAGGTTACAGGGACAAACCATCCCAATGTGTAGAAAGAATGGTAAATATGGCAGGCGACCAGCTTGGCTTAACAGTGAAATCCTTGCTGATCTTAAAGACAAAAAAGAAGCTTACAAGAAGTGGAAGATTGGACAAATGACCAGGGAAGAGTATAAAAATATTGCTTGGGCATGCAGGAGTGAAATCAGGAAGGCCAAATCACACCTGGAGTTGCAGCTAGCAAGAGATGTTAAGAGTAACAAGAAGGGTTTCTTCAGGTATGGTAGCAACAAAAAGAAAGTCATGGAAAGTGTGGGCCCCTTACTGAATGAGGGAGGCAACCTAGTGACAGAGGATGTGGAAAAAGCTAATGTACTCAATGCTTTTTTTGCCTCTGTCTTCATGAACAAGGTCAGCTCCCAGACTACTGCACTGGGCAGCACAGCATTGGGAGGAGGTGACCAGCACTCTGTGGAGAAAGAAGTGGTTCAGGAGTATTTAGAAAAGCTGAACGAGCACAAGTCCATGGGGCCGGATGTGCTGCATCTGAAGTGCTAAAGGAGTTGGCGGATGTGATTGCAGAGCCATTGGCCATTATCTTTGAAAACTCATGGCGATCGGGGGAAGTCCCAGATGACTGGAAAAAGGCTAATGTAGTGCCCAT
Source organism: Caretta caretta (assembly GCF_965140235.1). NCBI lineage: Eukaryota > Metazoa > Chordata > Testudines > Cheloniidae > Caretta > Caretta caretta. The sequence goes on along the minus strand of NC_134210.1, from coordinate 83,843,637 downwards.
CTTTAAAAAAAGGAAGGAGGAGGATCCTGGGAACTACAGGCCGGTCAGCCTCACCTCAGTCCCTGGAAAAATCATGGAGCAGGTCCTCAAAGAATCAATTCTGAAGCACTTAGAGGAGAGGAAAGTGATTAGGAACAGTCAGCATGGATTCACCAAGGGCAAGTCATGCCTGACTAATCTAAGTCTTCTATGTCTTCTATGACAAGATAACTGGCTCTGTGGATGAGGGGAAAGCAGTGGACATGTTGTTCCTTGACTTTAGCAAAGCTTTTGACAGGTCTCCCACAGTATTCTTGCCAGCAAGTTAAAGAAGTATGGGCTGGATGAATGCACTATAAGGTGGGTAGAAAGTTGGCTAGATTGTCGGGCTCAACGGGTAGTGATCAATGGCTCCATGTCTAGTTGGCAGCTGGTATCAAGTAGAGTACCTCTGATGATCAGCGTTGTCAAGTTGTTCACTTATTTGTTGACACCCCCCCTCAAAGAATTTTAATAGATTGGTGAGGTATGATTTACCTTTAGAAAAGCCATGTTGACTCTTCCCCAACATATTGTGTTTACACATATGTCTGATAATTCTATTCTTTACTATAGAGTGCCCCAAGGGTCGGTCCTCGGGCCGGTTTTGTTCAATATCTTCATAAATGATCTGGAGGATGGTGTGGATTGCACCCTCAGCAAGTTTGCAGATGACACTAAACTGGAAGGAGAGGTAGATATGCTGGAGGGTAGGGATAGGATACAGAGGGCCCTAGACAAATTAGAGGATTGGGCCAAAAGAAATCTGATGAGGTTCAACAAGGATAAGTGCAGAGTCCTGCACTTAGGACAGAAGAATCCCGTGCACCGCTACAGACTAGGGACCGAATGGCTAGGCAGCAGTTCTTCAGAAAAGGACCTAGGGGTTACAATGGACGAGAAGCTGGATATGAGTCAACAGTGTGACCTTGTTGCCAAGAAGGCCAATGACATTTTGGGATGTATAAGTAGGGGCATTGCCAGCAGATCGAGGGACGTGATTGTTCCCCTCTATTCGACATTGGTGAGACCTCATCTGGAGTACTGTATCCAGTTTTGGGCCCCACACTACAAGAAGGATGTGGAAAAATTGGAAAACATCTAGCGGAGGGCAACAAAAATGATTAGGGGACTGGAACACATGACTTATGAGGAGAGGCTGAGGGAACTGGGATTGTTTAGTCTGCGGAAGAGAAGAATGAGGGGGGATTTGATAGCTGCTTTCAACTACCTGAAAGGGGGTTCCAAAGAGGATGGATCTAGATTGTTCTCAGTGGTCGCAGATGACAGAACAAGGAGTAATGGTCTCAAGTTGTAGTGGGGGAGGTTTAGGTTGGATATTAGGAAAAACTTTTTCACTAGGAGGGTGGTGAAACACTGGAATGCGTTACCTAAGGAGGTGGTGGAATCTCCTTCCTTAGAAGTTTTTAAGGTCACGCTTGACAAAGCCCTGGCTGGGATGATTTAGTTGGGGATTGGTCCTGCTTCGAGATGACCTCCTGAGGTCCCTTCCAACCCTGATATTCTATGATTCTATGATATGGTGTCATGTTCCTGGCCATCTTGGCTAATAGCCATTGATGGACCTGTCCTCCATGAATTACCTAATTCTTTTCTGAACCCAATTTTGGCCTTCACAATACCCCATGACAATGAGTTCCACAGCTTGACTGCGTGTTGTGAGAAAACATATTTTCTCTTGTTTCTTTTAAACCTGCTGCCTAATAGTTTCATTGGCTGACCCCTAGTTCTTGTGTCATGTGAAGGGGTAAATAACACTTCCTTATTCACTTTCTCCACACCATTCATGATTTTATAGACCTCTATCATATCCTCCCTTAGTCATCTCTTTTCTAAAATGAACAGTGTCAGTCTTTTTAATCTCCTCATATGGAAGCTGTTCCTCCCCCTAATAATTTTTGTTGTCCTTCTCTATATATCAGAATTGGAAAAAGTATATTTTTTGAAATGGGGTGCATGCAGTATTCAAAGTTTAGGCGTACCATGGATTTATATAGTGGAAGTATGATCTTTCCTGTTTTATTATCTATCCCTTTCCTCTTGGTTCCTAACATTCTGTTAGCTTCTGGACTGCTGCTGCACAATGAGTGGATGTTTTCAGAGAACTATCTATGATGACTCCAAGATCACTTTCTTCAGTGGTAACAGGTAATTTAGACCCCATCATTTTGTATAATTAGTGGGATTATTTTTTCCAATGTGCATTACTTTGCACTTATCAACATTGAATTTCGTCTGCCATTTTTTTCTGAGTCACCCAGTTTTGTGAGATCCCTTTTTAATTCTTTGCAGTCAGCTTTCAATTTACCTATCTTGAGTAATTTTGTGTCATCTGTAAATTTTGCCCCCTCATTGTTCACCCCTTTTCCCAGGTCATTTATGAGTATGTTGAACAGCACTGGCACCAGTACAGACCCCTGGGGGACCCCACTCTTTACCTCTCTCCATTGTGAAACCTGACCATTTATTCCTACCCTTTGGTTCCTGTCTTTTAACCAGTTATTGATCCAGGAGTGGACCTTCCCTCTTATTCCATTATTGCCTACTTTGCTTAAGAGCCTCTGATGATCAGCGTTGTCAAGTTGTTCACTTATTTGTTGACACCCCCCCCTCAAAAAATTTTAATAGATTGGTGAGGTATGATTTACCTTTAGAAAAGCCATGTTGACTCTTCCCCAACATATTGTGTTTACACATATGTCTGATAATTCTATTCTTTACTATAGTTTCATCCAATTTGCCTGGTACTGTAGTTAGGCTTACTGGCCTGTAATTGCCAAGATTGCCTCTTGAGCCTTTTTTAAAAATCAGTGTCACATTGGTGGATAGCTAATCATCTTGTACAGAGGCTGATTTAAGTGATAGGTTACAGACCACAGTTAGTAGTTGTACAATTTTATATGCGAGTTCCTTCAAAACTCTTGGGTGAATCCCATCTGGTTCTAAGGACTTACTGTTTAATTTATCAATTTGTTCCAAACCCTCCTCTACTGACACCTCAATCTAGGACAGTTCCTCAGACCTGTCACACAAAAAGAACGCTTTGAGTGTGGTGATTTCCCCCCATATCCTCTGCAGTGAAGACAGATGCAACAGAATTAATTTAGCTTCTCCATGATGGCATTGTCTGTCTTGAGTGCTCCTTTAGCATCTCAATCATCTAGTAGCCCCACTGATTGTTTTGCACCTTTCCTGCTTCTTATGTACTTACAATTGTTTTTTGCTGTTAGTTTTTGTGTCTTTAGCTAGTTGATCTTCAAATTCTTTCTTGACCTACCTAATACTTTTATGCTTGACATGCCTGAGTTCATGTTCCTTTCTATTTTCCTCACTAGGATTTGACATCCAATTTTTAAAGGATGTATTTTTGCTTCTAACTGACTCTTTTAGTCTGCTGTTTAGTCATGGTGGCATTTTTTGGTCCTCTTACTGTTTTATTTTTATTTGGGATATATATTTAGTTTGAATCTCTGTTACGGTGTTTTTAAATAGTCTTAATGCAGTTTGCAGGCATTTCACCCTTGTTTCTGGTCCTTTTAATTTCCATTTAACTAGCTTCCTAATTTTTGTGTGTAAGTCACTATCATAATTATATTGTGCTGGAGGAGTAAAGTTCCTAAAACTAAAAGCCAGCTCCTCAGTTTAGTTATAATAAAAACCAGACAGAACAGTTGGTTAAAAGGAAGATGGGGGAGAGAAAAAGATACGTTTTGAATAAAGATATAGAAGGATTATTGGATTCTCTGTGTCAGATCCTCAGGTCAGGCCAAGACCTGAATCCCCAATGAAAGTTCAGCCTCTGGGATGATCTAAGTTATACTAGCTGTGTAACAGACAAAAAGAGTTCATTACACAGCTGAAGAACACCAGAGTGCAAAGCACTCATCTTATGTACTCTCCCAACCTGCTCTTGACTCACGTCCTACATTGGGTGGATGGGAGGGAAGAGAAGAATTTGTCATAGAGCTAGTTATGCCGGCTCTTTGCCAGCCAAAGATATCCCATACTGGAGGAAATCCCAAGCTGCTTAGCTAGAACACCTGCGTTGCAACACAAAAGGGCTGGACTGGGGTCAGAAGATCTGTCCCTCTTTTTTAGCTGGGGAATTACCTCATTTGAAAATCTCTAAATTCTACATATTGGCCCATGAACTAAATTATCATTCAGGAAACAAACACAGAATTATTTTTGGATCATTTCAGTGAATCTGACTTTTGTTTTCACAATATATCCTGAGCAAACAATTTGGTCCTAGCAATGACCTTGGTTCCTTGGATCATAGCATGGACCAAAAAATTGCAAAACAAAAGCTAGAAACCTTTGGTTGTGTGCGTAGTTTAGATTCTGATTACCCACACTGGTAATAAACGAATCTTGTTACTAATAACTATGTTAAAAGCAGTCAGTAAGAAACAACTCATTTGACATGTAGATATTTATTTCTGTATTTGGCCTTTTAGATAAGTGTCTAATTGTTTTGCATGTGGTCTCCTTAGAATCATAGGTTTCAGAGGAACAGCCGTGTTAGTCTGTATTCGCAAAAAGAAAAGGAGTACTTGTGGCACCTTAGAGACTAACCAATTTATTTGAGCATGAGCTTTCGTGAGCTACAGCTCACTTCATCAGATGTTTACCGTGGAAACTGCAGCAGACTTTATATACACACAGAGAATATGAAACAATACCTCCTCCCACCCCACTGTCCTGCTGGTAATAGCTTATCTAAAGTAATCAACAGGTGGGCCATTTCCAGCACAAATCCAGGTTTTCTCACCCTCTACTCCCCACACAAATTCACTCTCCTGCTGGTGCTAGCCCATCCAAAGTGACAACTCTTTGCATAATCAAGTCGGGCTATTTCCTGCATAGATCAAGGTTTTCTCACATCCCCCCACCCCCATACACACACAAACTCACTCTCCTGCTGGTAATAGCTCATCTAAACTGACCACTCTCCAAGTTTAAATCCAAGTTAAACCAGAACATCTGGGGGGGGGGGGGTAGGAAAAAACAAGAAGAAACAGGCTACCTTGCATAATGACTTAGCCACTCCCAGTCTCTATTTAAGCCTAAATTAATAGTATCCAATTTGCAAATGAACTCCAATTCAGCAGTTTCTCGCTGGAGTCTGGATTTGAAGTTTTTTTGTTTTAAGATAGCGACCTTCATGTCTGTGATTGTGTGACCAGAGAGATTGAAGTGTTCTCCAACTGGTTTATGAATGTTATAATTCTTGACATCTGATTTGTGTCCATTTATTCTTTTACGTAGAGACTGTCCAGTTTGACCAATGTACATGGCAGAGGGGCATTGCTGGCACATGATGGCATATATCACATTGGTGGATGTGCAGGTGAACGAGCCTCTGATAGTGTGGCTGATGTTATTAGGCCCTGTGATGGTGTCCCCTGAATAGATATGTGGGCACAATTGGCAACGGGCTTTGTTGCAAGGATAAGTTCCTGGGTTAGTGGTTCTGTTGTGTGGTATGTGGTTGTTGGTGAGTATTTGCTTCAGGTTGCGGGGCTGTCTGTAGGCAAGGACTGGCCTGTCTCCCAAGACTTGTGAGATTGATGACATCTTCATCATTGATGACATCTATATTGATGACATCTTCATCATCTGGACCCATGGAAAAGAAGCCCTTGAGGAATTCCACCACGATTTCAACAATTTCCATCCCACCACCAACCTCAGCCTGGTCCAGTCCACACAAGAGATCCACTTCCTGGACACTACAGTGCTAATAAACAATGGCCACATAAACACCACCCTATACCGGAAACCTACTGACCGCTATTCCTACCTGCATGCCTCCAGCTTTCACCCTGACCACACCACACGATCCATCGTCTACAGCCAAGCTCTGCGATACAACCGCATTTGCTCCAACCCCTCAGACAGAGACAAACACCTACAAGATCTCTGTCAAGCTTTCTTACAACTACAATACCCACCTGCAGAAGTAAAGAAACAGATTGATAGAGCCAGAAGAGTTCCCAGAAGTTACCTACTACAGGACAGGCCTAACAAAGAAAATAACAGAACGCCACTAGCGGTCACCTTCAGCCCCCAACTAAAACCCCTCCAACGCATTATTAAGGATCTACAACCTATCCTAAAGGATGACCCAACACTCTCACAAGTCTTGGGAGACAGGCCAGTCCTTGCCTACAGACAGCCCCGCAACCTGAAGCAAATACTCACCAACAACCACATACCACACAACAGAACCACTAACCCAGGAACTTATCCTTGCAACAAAGCCCGTTGCCAATTGTGCCCACATACCTATTCAGGGGACACCATCACAGGGCCTAATAACATCAGCCACACTATCAGAGGCTCGTTCACCTGCACATCCACCAATGTGATATATGCCATCATGTGCCAGCAATGCCCCTCTGCCATGTACATTGGTCAAACTGGACAGTCTCTACGTAAAAGAATAAATGGTCACAAATCAGATGTCAAGAATTATAACATTCATAAACCAGTTGGAGAACACTTCAATCTCTCTGGTCACGCAATCACAGACATGAAGGTCGCTATCTTAAAACAAAAAAACTTCAAATCCAGACTCCAGCGAGAAACTGCTGAATTGGAGTTCATTTGCAAATTGGATACTATTAATTTAGGCTTAAATAGAGACTGGGAGTGGCTAAGTCATTATGCAAGGTAGCCTGTTTCTTCTTGTTTTTTCCTACCCCCCCTCCCCCCCCAGATGTTCTGGTTTAACTTGGATTTAAACTTGGAGAGTGGTCAGTTTAGATGAGCTATTACCAGCAGGAGAGTGAGTTTGTGTGTGTATGGGGGTGGGGGGATGTGAGAAAACCTTGATCTATGCAGGAAATAGCCCGACTTGATTATGCAAAGAGTTGTCACTTTGGATGGGCTAGCACCAGCAGGAGAGTGAATTTGTGTGGGGAGTGGAGGGTGAGAAAACCTGGATTTGTGCTGGAAATGGCCCACCTGTTGATCACTTTAGATAAGCTATTACCAGCAGGACAGTGGGGTGGGAGGAGGTATTGTTTCATATTCTCTGTGTGTATATAAAGTCTGCTGCAGTTTCCACGGTAAACATCTGATGAAGTGAGCTGTAGCTCACGAAAGCTCATGCTCAAATAAATTGGTTAGTCTCTAAGGTGCCACAAGTACACCTTTTCTTCTTAGAATCATAGAATCATAGAATATAAGGGTTGGAAGGGACCCCAGAAGGTCATCTAGTCCAACCCCCTGCTCAAAGCAGGAGCAATTCCCAGTTAAATCATCCCAGCCAGGGCTTTGTCAAGCCTGACCTTAAAAACCTCTAAGGAAGGAGATTCTACCACCTCCCTAGGTAACGCATTCCAGTGTTTCACCACCCTCATAGTGAAAAAGTTTTTCCTAATATCCAATCTAAACCTCCCCCACTGTAACTTGAGACCATTACTCCTCGTTCTGTCATCTGATACCATTGAGAACAGTCTAGAGCCATCCTCTTTGGAACCCCCTTTCAGGTAGTTGAAAACAGCTATCAAATCCCCCCTCATTCTTCTCTTCTGCAGGCTAAACAATCCCAGCTCCCTCAGCCTCTCCTCATAACTCATGTGTTCCAGACCCCTAATCATTTTTGTTGCCCTTCGCTGGACTCTCTCCAATTTATCCACATCCTTCTTGAAGTGTGGGGCCCAAAACTGGACACAGTACTCCAGATGAGGCCTCACCAATGTCGAATAGAGGGGAACGATCACGTCCCTCAATCTGCTCGCTATGCCCCTACTTATACATCCCAAAATGCCATTGGCCTTCTTGGCAACAAGGGCACACTGCTGACTCATATCCAGCTTCTCGTCCACTGTCACCCCTAGGTCCTTTTCCGCAGAACTGCTGCCTAGCCATTCGGTCCCTAGTCTGTAGCTGTGCATTGGGTTCTTCCGTCCTAAGTGCAGGACCCTGCACTTATCCTTATTGAACCTCATCAGATTTCTTTTGGCCCAATCCTCCAATTTGTCTAGGTCCTTCTGTATCCTATCCCTCCCCTCCAGCGTATCTACCACTCCTCCCAGTTTAGTATCATCCGCAAATTTGCTGAGAGTGCAATCCACACCATCCTCCAGATCATTTATGAAGATATTGAACAAAACCGGCCCCAGGACCGACCCTTGGGGCACTCCACTTGATACCGGCTGCCAACTAGACATGGAGCCATTGATCACTACCCGTTGAGCCCGACAATCTAGCCAGCTTTCTACCCACCTTGTAGTGCATTCATCCAGCCCATACTTCCTTAACTTGCTGACAAGAATACTGTGGGAGACCGTGTCAAAAGCTTTGCTAAAGTCAAGAAACAATACATCCACTGCTTTCCCTTCATCCACAGAACCAGTAATCTCATCATAGAAGGCGATTAGATTAGTCAGGCATGACCTTCCCTTGGTGAATCCATGCTGGCTGTTCCTGATCACTTTCCTCTCATGCAAGTGCTTCAGGATTGATTCTTTGAGGACCTGCTCCATGATTTTTCCAGGGACTGAAGTGAGGCTGACTGGCCTGTAGTTCCCAGGATCCTCCTTCTTCCCTTTTTTAAAGATTGGCACTACATTAGCCTTTTTCCAGTCATCCGGGACTTCCCCGGTTCGCCACGAGTTTTCAAAGATAATGGCCAATGGCTCTGCAATCACAGCCGCCAGTTCCTTCAGCACTCTCGGATGCAACTCGTCCGGCCCCATGGACTTGTGCACGTCCAGCTTTTCTAAAAAGTCCCTAACCACCTCTATCTCCACAGAGGGCTGGCCATCTCTTCCCCATTTTGTGATGCCCAGCGTAGCAGTCTGGGAGCTGACCTTGTTAGTGAAAACAGAGGCAAAAAAAGCATTGAGTACATTAGCTTTTTCCACATCCTCTGTCACTAGTTTGCCTCCCTCATTCAGTAAGGGGCCCACACATTCCTTGGCTTTCTTCTTGTTGCCAACATACCTGAAGAAATCCTTCTTGTTACTCTTGACATCTCTGGCTAGCTGCAGCTCCAGGTGCGATTTGGCCCTCCTGATAACATTCCTACATGCCCTAGCAATATTTTTATACTCTTCCCTGGTCATATGTCCAACCTTCCACTTCTTGTAAGCTTCTTTTTTATGTTTAAGATCCGCTAAGATTTCACCATTAAGCCAAGCTGGTCGCCTGCCATATTTACTATTCTTTCGACTCATCGGGATGGTTTGTCCCTGTAACCTCAACAGGGATTCCTTGAAATACAGCCAGCTCTCCTGGACTCCTTTCCCCTTCAAGTTAGTCCCCCAGGGGATCCTGGCCATCCGTTCCCTGAGGGAGTCGAAGTCTGCTTTCCTGAAGTCCAGGGTCCATATCGTGCTGCTTACCTTTCTTCCCTGTGTCAGGATCCTGAACTCAACCAACTCATGGTCACTGCCCCCCAGATTCCCATCCACTTTTGCTTCCCCCACTAATTCTACCCGGTTTGTGAGCAGCAGGTCAAGAAAAGCGCCCCCCCTAGTTGGCTCCTCGAGCACTTGCGCCAGGAAATTGTCCCCTACGCTTTCCAAAAACTTCCTGGATTGTCTATGCACCGCTGTATTGCTCTCCCAGCAGATATCAGGAAAATTAAAGTCACCCATGAGAATCAGGGCATGCGATCCAGTAGCTTCCTTGTGTAGCTGGGAGGAAAATCTAGATAAAGATGACCAACTCTCTGATTTTTCAAAGGCTTTATTGAGATTTATTGTTCTTTTGTTTGTAATTTAAAGTTCCTGATTGTTTCCTTTATTTTAAATGTGGATGTCTCTTTAACTTTCAACAATGTTCAAAGTACCTTAATTCCATATGTAATATACAAATTTCAAGTTTTATTCATTAAAGGAAACATCTATGGTGCTGTAGTAGCCACCAAGGGACAAAGTAGAAGAAAACAGACAAAGTAGACATGGCACCAGAATAATGGTAGTTGGAACTTGAATGTACATGACATTGGGGCGAAAGTGATTTAATGCTCTAGGAATGCAGAAATCACAAATCTAAATGATACTGCAGCATTCCTTTTTAGCCATTATAGTACAGTGAACGGGTATGACATGAGATGGACATGGAGAGTCAGTCAGAGCTGGGGAGAGGCCCCATAATTCCAGCCTTTACTGCTGACCGTTATTTTCACTCTCCTCTTTATGAGAAGAAGGGGGCAAGCCCATGTAACAATAAGGTGAGAAGAAAGGGAAGCAGATGTTGGTCCAAACTCCTCCAATCTGTAGAAGCTCTTCTATCTGCACTCTACACAGTCAGGTTCAGAGTTCATTCTGAGGCACAAGGGGAACAGCTCCAGGGAGTAGACATGGCATGCTATGTTCCCCATAACTATCAGCAGATTTCTAAATGGAAAGTCAAGTAATAGTTATAGCTTGTTGCACCACTACAGCATTAAATCTCTGCCATGAGAACATGTGGCTATGGTATAGATTCCATTGGGAGCCACCCATACTATTGGCGAGGAAGGGGTGCCTGGAGAGCACAGGAGAGGAAACTGCTCTACCGGTCTGGTGGTTTACTGAGTTCAGAATTTATGTCAGTGAAATAAAACTAAAAGCTGGTGTCTGTATTCAGTGCCTCGCCAAAGAGGATGCACTGCTGTATATGAGAAGAGATAGTGCTATTGTAGAGAAAGGGAGGGAAAGAGGATGCCTCGCCAAAGAGGATGCACTGCTGTATATGAGAAGAGATAGTGCTATTGTAGAGAAAGGGAGGGAAATCTTCTGGGCCTTTCCTATATTTTCAAGGTGGAAGAGAATGATGCTGTCTCAAAGAAGGAAGGTTTAGGGGGAGAAAACCAGACTGATGCTGAGCAGAATTAAGAGTTTTTCAAATAAACCCCTCAAATCTTGCACCTGAGCTGCTTTGATTGGATATGTAGATCTGTAGATCTTATGGTGCATTTTTTCCCTGATTTGATGACCATAACTCTTAAAATCAGGTTTCATGACTAGAAATTTGTTTTCTGCAAATATTGCTCAGTATTCACTGGTTTGGTGAACATTCCTTCCAGTAAACTCATTTGTTAGAATATTTCTTGCAGAAGTGTGCGGCGGGAGGGGGGGAGGTGTGACCACAGTCCAAGTGAAGAGGGAAAAAAGGGTAATTGTTGCAGCAAAGTGTTCTTTTGGAATTTGGCTGAAGAATATTTTTCCATTTGTACTAGTGGAATAAGAGATTAAATACCACATCCTCAAATACATGTGTGCCTAAATGCACATACCCAATTTATGCTCACAAATTTCCCAAAGCATGACACAATTTAAGGTTTCACTCCCACAGAAAGTTAAGAATATTTGCAATCTGTCTTGTGAATGCATCTCGAGGCATTTCTGCATCAAAGTTGGGCATTTGTAAATGCGCATAGAAACAAACCTGCTTGAAACTTTGGTCTTAAATATTTGTGTTTAGATTTCATTTAAACACATTAAACTGATTAGCTGGTGTTTTGTAATCCTTGATGATTTATTGTTTTTGCCTTTTGCAGTTTTTCTGGGATTATTCAGTGTTTTGGAAGGATAGGCTTACTGAATGGATTTATTAGATGATGCACCAATAAACTTAATCTTTCAGGATCATTATATTTCTTTAGTATGTGATTTATTTATAATTAGTTACGAGTTTTGATTTATTTTAATGTGGAAACTTTGGTAGAGTGGTGCAAAATTAGTTTTCTGAGCCAAACTTTCTTGATGATACAGCAAGATGACATAACTGACTGGCTCACAGGTCTTCTGAGTAATTAATTACATATCTACCCAATGACATGCTCTTGCCTGCAGTAGAAACTGCAAAAATTCCAATTAGTATGACTTGTGCTGAACAATGCAAGAACTCGGAAAGCGAGCATTGCAGAAATTTGCATAAATTACTCTTGCAGAGCAGCTCAAATCTCAAAAATGTGAACAACTCAACTATGCAAAAATACTACAGAAAGTTATCAGCCCATAACAAAATCTATGTGCCTGCCCTTTACCCTGATAATTCATAAAGAAATAACAAATGTTATTTTAGAGACAAAGTAGGTGAGGTAATATCTTTTATTACATCGCTTTCTGTGATATTACCTCACCTACTACTGTAAGCTTACACAGAGCTCTTCTTCAGGGCTGGGAAACATTTCCCTGACCTGAAGAGCTCAGTGTAGCTTAAAAGCTTGTCTCTCTCATCAACAGAAGTTGGTCCAATAAAAGATATTACTGCACCTAGCTTCTCGCTCTAATATCCGGGGACCAAAATGGCTACAACAACACTACACATTTTTATAATGCTGATGCTTTGTCTGGCAACAGCCACCCATTTCTCTCAGGGGACCCTAAGATCCTAAATCCAAGAGTTTCAGAGTAGCAGCCATGTTAGTCTGTATCCACAAAAAGAACAGGAGTACTTGTGGCACCTTAGAGACTAACAAATTTATTCGAGCATAAGCTTTCGTGGGCTACAGCTCACTTCATCGGATGCATAGAATGGAACATATAGTAAGAAGATATATATATATATATTTATATATACATTCAGAGAAGGTGGAAGTTGCCATACAAACTGTAAGAGGCTAATTAATTTAGATGAGCTATTATCAGCAGGAGAAAAAAACTTTTGTAGTGATAATCAAGATGGCCCATTTAGACAGTTGACAAGAAGGTGTGAGGAGACTTAACTTAGGGAAATAGATTCAATATGTGTAATGACCCAGCCACTCCCAGTCTCTATTCAAACCCAAGTTAATGGTATCTAGTTTGCATATTAATTCAAGCTCAGCAGTTTCTCATTGGAGTCTGTTTTTGAAGCTTTCCTGTTACAAAATTGCCACCCTTAAATCTTTTACTGAGTGGCCAGAGAGGTTGAAGTGTTGTCCTACCGGTTTTTGAATGTTATGATTCCTGATGTCAGATTTGTGTCTATTTATTCTTTTGCATAGAGACTGTCCAGTTTGACCAATGTACATGGCAGAGGGGCATTGCTGGCACATGATGGCATATATCACATTGGTATATGTGCAGATGAACGAGCCCCTGATGGCGTGGCTAATGTGTTTAGGTCCCATGATGGTGTCACTTGGATAAATATGTGGACAGAGTTGGCATTGGGCTTTGTTGCAAGGATAGGTTCAGTCCTCTGCAGGCACAAAGGGGAATGGGACAATGAATTTGTGTATAAGTAGTGACAGGAGCCCTGTGTTTGTAGGTACAGGAAGGAGATGGCTTTGGGTTTTCGTGCTGCTGAGAATTTTAATGTGTTTACATACGTTGGTAAAATGTCAGGGCATTTAGGGTCCCTGTGGGTTTGTTGGTTTTGGTGTTCAGTATTTATTGGTATTTTAACACAACATAATTTGCAAGCAACAAATTATCTGGAACAAGCTCTCCGTAAATGTCAGGCAGGTGTTTGTTTGTTTATTTGCATATTTTTTTCACTAGAAACGTCCTCCTTTTAGAATGCAGCTAATTTTACCTGATGTTTTAAAATGGCTTTTCAGGGTGGACTCCTTACTCCCCTCTCGATTTTCTTTTAATTGTTCTCCCCTGCCAATACTTCACAGCCTCCCCACTTTAACTTGGCTAGATACAGGCCTGGATCTCTTCTTACTGGCAATGAGGTGCTTAATTCTCCCTGTGGCCAAGAAGACTGACATTGGACGGGCATCCAGATATTATCCAATATTAATCCTCTTTGTTCATCTTGCTGAACTGGACTGTTACTCAAATGGTCTACCTGCACTGATCAGTTCTTACAGGTTTGATACTATTGGGAATTTTTTGCTGCTTCTGAAAGCTGCCTTTCCTGAATGAACCCATTATTGGATGTCAAAGCCACACCAGCACAAAGCCCTGGCTGTGTCAGAGGTTTCTTGGTTGTGGGAATTTGAAATAATTAGGGACCATCTTGCAGCTTTTCCTTTTTGATAGGTGACTCATAGACGCTTAAGAGCACATGTGGGTGCTATGAAAATAATAAACCCTAACTGATAAAAAAAAAACATATCGGTATGAGCCACGCTGGGTCAAGTAGAACAAGTGGGGAAAAATATGCTGAACTCATATAAAGTTTGTTTTTGTTTGGTTAATAATTTTTAATATCTGATAACTAAAAGAAGAAGAAACAAAGGCTATTTTTCTTCCCAAAGGACACACATTTTTATATTTTGCTCTGAAAAAATGGGGAAAGGAAGCCCAATATGCTAGGGTTGATCATTAATTTTTGGGAAAAACATGCTAAAAAATAAACTCAGTGGTGTATGGTAGGTTTTGCAGCGGTAGAAGAATTAGCTTTTCTCCTTTTGACATCAAATCCTATTCAGGTGCGGTGAGTATAAGAAAATGACACCTTCATTCTCAATAGGTAGCACTTCTCTTTGAGCCAAATCTTGAAGTTCTTATTCAGGGCCCAGTGCACATCTCTGCCTCCGCAAAAGAGTTTCCTCTCCTACAGGTTGTCTCTCTGGACGGCAGAATGCGACCCTCAGTTTTTACTCAGAAGAAAACAACATCAACTTCAATGAGGTTTTGTCTGAGTATGCCTAACAGTTAAGACTTCCAGAGCAAAGTGGATGAGACAGCTTGAAGAACTAAATCTCCTAGCTGCTGGGGCATTTGCTATGGGACCAGAGGTACAATTACAATCTACCCTGTGGTAGATATGGCAATTTCCTGCAATATCCTTGGAGACCTTACTGAATTAAATTTAAGAATCGTAGAGGTCCATTATATTAAATGAATGGTTTATCATAGAAATGTAGGGCTGGAAGGGACCTCAAGAAGTCATTAAGTCCAGCCTCCTGAGCTATTGCAGGACAAAGTAAACCTAGACTATCCATGGAAGGTGTTTGTCTAGACTGTTCTTCAAAACTTCCAATGGTGGGGATTCCTAAACATCCCTTGGAAGCCTGTTACAGAACAGAACTACCCTCATAGTTAGAAAGTTTTTCATAATATCTAACTTAAATATTCCTTGCTGCAGATTATATATTATTGTGGCCTGGGATTGTATGTAGCCTTTGGAGGGGGCAGATATGACAGATCTGAGAGCTGAAATTCAAAGAACTATGTTGAGCACTGTACCAGACAAGAATGGACTTTTGGAACAAAAAGCGCAGATTTTCCTGGAGAATATCTAGAGGGAGGCATAAGCTGTATAAAGGAAAAAACTGAATTATTCATGGTCATTTTGGTTCTAAATCTGAAACAGTTATGAACTTGTAATTACAGAGAGAACCCAGTTGTGGGTTTTAAAGAACTGACACATATAGAGTGCAAGGTTGGAGTTGGGGTGACCTATGGTAAACTTTGTAGCATTTTGTGTAAGTTTTTCTATTGGTTTTAATATGTTTTCTCTGTAATGCTTTCACCTTACAGATAAATATGCTTTCTTAGAAACTTGTAACTGTGGGTAATTATGATGTTCATAACCTTGGGAGAGAAAGCAAAGTGCAAACGCTGGCCTATTTAGGCAGTCTGGCTTGCTGGAGATATCACAGTGTAGGCAGGGAACTGTGTAGCCTGGAAAAAATGCTGGTCAGAGAGAGAGATGTGGGCCTCTGCCCAAGAGAGGTGATGGCTGAGGAGCTGGTAGCCTAGAGTGGGTGTCCTTGATGTAACATGGAGGAGGACTACAAATGCATTTGCCCTGAACTGTTATGACTTCAAACTTTGATTTGTTCTCCCTCCCATCCTGACCTTTCACATGTCTGTATGGCCTACCCCACCGCCTGACTTTGCACAAATCATGTTCTATATGCTGACACAACTTTGCCCCTCCCCACCCACAACATTTTCTGAAATGATGCCTCTGCCTTACTCTCAGCTGTAGCTGAATCATTTTATCTGTAGTTCAGGTACAGAGGAGGGCATATAACACACATTGAACAGTGAGTTCCACACTCCCCGAGTTAAAACTGAAAAAGGACTAGATCTTGTGTGAGTTTATTTTCTGTTGTGCCATCGTCACTTTTGAATAGTGAATATTTTCCAAATGAGATCACACACAAGTATTTTAGACACCACAGACATTCAACAGTAAATAGTTGCAGTATTGTGTAGTATCTGTAGACCTTTTAGGAGCCACCCTTGTATCTATAGTCCTTTATTAACAAAAAAATTTAATTGCATTTTACCCCATTAGTCCTGTAGAACCAGCTTGGATATGGGAGACTGAGCTAGAATCTACTCTGAGTTATGTGCCATCAGAATTCTTAAGTTCCCTTGCAGGTTCACACTATTTCCTCAGATACATTGGTGCAGCCCCAATAACTGAAGGCAGAATTTGGCTAGTACCAATGATGGTGTGTGAACCAGAAATAATTTTTAGATTCCAGGCTGAGTTTGCAGTGCTGGCAGTTTGTGGGGAAAAAAACCTACATAATTTTACTTACAATCTGAGCAAACATGATCTGAGAGTCACTGAAACAATTAACAAGGAATCTCACAATGCCAGTTTTACAGTCATTATTTGTTGAAGAACCACACTTTAAGACACAAGTGAATTTCAGTAGTCCCCATTCAGTGCATGTCTCAAAACCAGTACACAATCTGGTATAATTGGCACTCTTCACTCAAGACTGTTAGG
Organism: Caretta caretta; assembly: GCF_965140235.1. Taxonomy (NCBI): domain Eukaryota; kingdom Metazoa; phylum Chordata; order Testudines; family Cheloniidae; genus Caretta; species Caretta caretta. The sequence goes on along the minus strand of NC_134210.1, from coordinate 83,827,020 downwards.
AACAACAGGAGTGGCTTGTAGCTATGTTGGCAGGAGAATGTCTCCTGCCAACACAGAGCTGTCCACACCGGAGCTTTTTTCGGTGAAACTTTTGTTGGTCAAGGGTGTAGTTTTTTTCACCTTGACCAACAAAAGTTTTACCAACAAAAGTGCTAGTGTAGACAAAGCCTAAACTGATGATTTGTGATAATGAAGAGTAAGAAGAATGTGGATGCAGGGTCTACCAGAAAGCATGTGAAAATTAAATGTTGTTAATTATTTAAATGACTCATTTCTTTTTGAGTTTTGCAAGATGATTTTCTATGTCTATGCAGTTTAATTTTTAGAAAATTATAGTTTAATCAGAGATACAAGTAAACTAAGAATTGTTACAAAGATAGAAACACTTACAGGTTCTATGCTCCTGTCTATGTGCACCCATAACTCCTACTGAAATTATTGGGCCCTATGTTGCTTTCAGGTAGCTTGGAATCAATCCAGAGTAATGCCAATGAAGTCAGAGGAGAAACGCTGAAGTGAAATCCTCACTCTGTTGGAGTCAGACACTTTCAATTAACTTCACTCTAGTAAGGATTTTACTATCTAAATTTACAGCTGTTAAATGAAAACAGAATTTGACTCACTGGACTTATGGAAGAATCTCAGGCAGAGAAGAGTTCCTTAGAGGCAGAAATCATGATGACAGCACTAAACTAAAGAGGTTTAATTCAACAAAATTCAAATTCTCCCCAACTACCTTCCTTTTTTTTGTTTTTTGATCTATAACACATCTTCACTGGAGATGTAAGGAAATGAGTCTGTTTAAAAAAAATGAGAAGGATTTCCTATATCCTGTTAAACTTATGATTTCCTTCCTTAATCAGACATATTTTTGGCTACCTAGAAGATGCAATACAATTTGTGAAATCTAAAGAATCTGCAGATAACAAGGAGGTCCCTGAATCTCCAGCTGTGTTGAGAGATAAAAAATAATTCCATTATAGTTTTGATAATACCAGTGTATTCCATATAAGAGTCAATTGCCAGTGCCTATCAGGAAAAACAGTTTTACTGCCTGGGTGCTTCTTCCATGGTTCTTCCATTCTTCTTCTGTCTAGCCGATTATCTAGTAATGAATGAATGTTTTAATTTCATTGATATTTGATCCATTAGAAAGAAACATGGAGATTCTGGGAAAGTTACATATTCTGAAGCAAATCTGGCCCTCTACTTCATTCTTGTAGCACAACTTGTGTGGCTTCATTTGAGGGATAGCAGCAGCTCTATACGAGCCTGCGCCAATGCATCTGGAAGATGGGATAGGAGAGAAGCCATGGTTAGACTGATGGGGCCAGAGCTACATCAGCTACCATTTCTCACATTCCACTCATCCAGCCACACACAGTGAGAATACAAGGACTATTGAAGCACCGGATCTGCAGTCATGGCCACCATGCAGGTCTGCTGCCTAGAGTGATGGAAGATAGTTTCCTCCCAGCCCCAAATTATTATTCCCCTATCACAAGCTTGGCTATCCAGGCACAGTAAGGCTGGTAGGATTTGCCCCACATGAAAAATTATGATTGCTCCATTTCCCTGTGTTCACCTGTTCAAAGATAGATTCCTACATGATAGGAATAAAGCAACTTTGTTGCAAGAGAATGTTCATGTACTACACTACACTGTGCCACGAGGAGAAGCCATCTATTTTTGGATTTTATAAATGCTGCCCATCATTGCAGAATCTGAGCACCCTTGAGGTAAAAACAATAGCAAGTGCCCAGTGGCCTTCATGTAGTCTCTGGCGGTTCTCCTTTTGGGAGTAAAACTCTGCTTGAGGCATTTTTGCTTTGATTGGTTGGGATTTTGGCCTTTCTTTCTTTTTTCTTTTTCTTTTAGTTGATTGGTTGACCAGTTTGTGTGTTGGCTTGCTATAGGTGTATTTTATTTTATTTTTGAGGGGGTGGCAGTTTGGAGAGAAGGAGGTGTCAATATTGCGATTGTCATTTCTGCTATAGTGGAAAGGTATTTTCAAGAAGAAAGGTTTTGCTGTGTTTTCTTAAGATGGATTGAAGCTTCTAATGAAACATGGAGGAGGCATAGTTCAGTATGCTTATATTCCTTTGTCATGCCCAACCTTGGAATATATAATGGAAACCAGCGCAGCCAAGTTTCCTCCGCAGTCCAGCTTTTGTTTGAACTTTGTGCCTCAGGGTTCCCCTTGGCCATATCTAGTATTCATGAGAACCTCAAACCATTATCCACACACATTTGTGTTCCCAATGTGCATCTTGTGCATGAAAAATGTTTCTTATTGCAATCCCTTTGTATCTCCGTATTCATTGCCCATTTAGATAATCAGGCATCTATTTCTGAAAAGAGTGTTGTGTGCATCATATGTATTTACATGGAAGTGCACAAATGTGTCCACACAATTTAGAAAATCTGGCCTAGAATTTTCTTCCCTACATTTGTCCTAACAACAGATTCATAGACCTCACTGATAATTCTCTTTACTGTGAGTCCCTGTTATGTAAGGAAATTGCAAAAAAGATTGCACGCTTAATGTCCAATAGCATGCTTATACTACTGATTTGCTCAGATCTTCTCTCTTTCTGCTGAGTGCACACAGCAGAAGGAAACTGACCAAAATATCTATTCCAGAATAGCTCCACATATCAACATGCTATTCCAGAATAAAAGTCACTTTCCACCCAGAAATACTTGCTATTATTAGATTAGAAATAATCCATAGCTATTCTGGCCAATTTGCTCTGTGTAGACAAGCTCTTACATTTTTTGAGCTTTAAACTGCAGTGATTGTAGTTGGCATAGAAACTGCCATGAAGACTTGGGTGGTGATTCTGTGACATGATTTAATGTCTGCAGAAAAAACTGTTTGTTTTGTTTCCACTTGTGACCTGGTGCAAAGGATCCCCTGTACTGGACAGCTGCTCCTATAGGGCAATCTCTTTTTATTACATGACTCATTTGTGACAGACTGCATTCTGTCTGAAGAAACTGACAGGATATTTGGTTCCTCAGATGAGGAATAACAAATAAATACTTCTAACAATAAATACTCTTAAGAACTCTCCAGTCAGCTGAGATTAAGACATAACATGATAAAGTAAATACATTTCCAATGTGTCAGAGCATTAATCCACTGTGCCTCTTCATAATGCACCTGCCACTCTAGATGTTGGCCCTTTAAGAACTGCGTGACTACCTAATCTTTCTTCCTTGCTTCTAATGCAGACAATTTCATGTGGTTGAGAGGGGAGAAAAGCTCCTTGCTTCTGAGTTTTCTGGGGCACACTTATGCTCTTGTATCACGCCATTCAAGGCTTACTTAGCAACAGAATTAGTTCATGAAGTCTGCTACTCTGTTATGCAAGCAGATATGAAAATAAAAAGATCAGCATTTCAAAATTGACTCTGGCTTTGATCCTACAAACACTTACACAGCTAAGTAACTTTACACTGAGCTCCATGGGATTGCTCATCTTAGTCATGAGTGCGAGGGTCCACAGGATCTGGGCCTAAGTGTGTGCATCTTTAGATGTAAATCCAATCCACAGTTCAGTCAGAACTTTAATTGAAGTGAATAGGATTTTAGTGTGAGAGAGGCACCCAGGCTTGAACATGCATTTGTGCATGCACGTGGGGACACGCATGCACCCACACCTGTAGCGGCCTTATATCTTGGAGAAGGAAATGGATTTGTCTTGGCTTTGGTAAAGCACTGGGGGGTTATTAATGATCATTGCACTTCCCCCTCATCACAAGTCATTACAACCGTAACTACCTAATCTCTTTCCTTTAGGATCCAAAAGTAAATCTTCTTTTATCTCCTCTAGGGACATGACTCCATTAGATCTATTTGCATCAGAGCTATTATTTCCACTGTGATGAACCTCAAGGTGCTGAAGCTGCTCTTTAATAACATGACTCCATGCTGCTACAAGTGCAAAGAGCCCAGCTTTGGCTGACTGCAGTTTAAAAAGAAAAAAAAAAAAGCTTGTTCCAACTCCCTGCTCAGTTGTTTCATCTGAATCTATTCGATATGTGGGATCTTTTTGTCTTGTTCTGTTGATTGCTGTGCACTGACACTAGATAAAAGTCCAGGAAGGATGATTTCCATATCACCTATCATTTTGAATACCTACAGATATTTCTTTTTTCCAAGATTAGGAAATCAGGGTTCTAAAACCCTCTTGGAGACTTGAGGTGGTGACGTGTGGGTGGGGAGAAGAGAGAGATACACACACAGCACTGCAGCTGTATTTATGCTTGCTTTATACTCCTGGCTTCCCTTTCCTATGCCCTGTGGGAAGTACCAGACATGACTTCCTACTGAGTGCTAATCCCATTAATGTTCATCAGAATAGGATATAAGAGTGACCCTTTATATTAAGAGATGAGTGAATCTAGCTCCTGTTAGTCCATTAAGAAAAGATCACTTTTGAGTCCCCAGCTCATAACTGTAACATGGCAGCATGCAGAGCCAAAAGCCATTGGATCTCTATGACAATCCCATATGTAGTGACTTTTAACACGGGGGTTAACAACATAATATACCAGTTATGAAATAGCAAGTAGTGCTTCACAGTCAATCGCATAAACAGTGAGGACCCTTTCTCAGAAATAAAGTTAGTGAGCATGCATATTGAGTCAACAGGTGTTATAGATAGGGCACTACCAAATTCACGGTCCATTTTGGTCAATTTTACGGTCATAGTAAATGTCATGATTTCAGACATTTAAATTTGAGATTTCACAGTGCTGTAATTGTAAGGGTCCTGACCCAACAAGGAGTTGTGGCGGGGGAGGGGTTGCGAGGTTATTGTAAGGGCGGGTTGTGGTACTACTACCCTTACTTTTGCACTGCTGCTGACAGCAGCTGGCCGGGAGCCCAGCTCTGAAGGCAGAGCCACCGTCAGCAGCAGCGCAGAAGTAAGGATGGCAGGGTATGGTATTGCCACCCTTCTACACTGCTGCTGGCGAGGCGCTGCCTTCAGAGCTGGGCACCTGGCCAACAGCCACCTCTCCCCGGCCACCCAGCTCCGAAGGCAGCGCAGAAGTAAGGGTGGCAATACTGTGACCCCCCCCCCAAAATAACCTTGCAACCCCCCTGCAACTCCTTTTTGGGTCAGGACCTCCAATTTGAGAAATGCTGGTCTCCCCCGTGAAATCTATATTGTATAGGGAAAAAGCACACAAAACTCCAGATTTCAAAGTCCATGGCACGTTTTTCATGTCTGTGAATTTGGTAGGGCCCTGTCTCATCCCACCCCACCTTCCATCCATGCAGCTCTCCTTGCTGGCTAACCTTCATCGCTCATCCAGTCCGCTTCATTAGCCATCTTTCCCTGTATGATAGGGTGTGCTACCTACTGTGGAGCAGCAAGAAAGAACATATTTGGCTAAAAACAAGCCCGGCTAATGTGTTGCTTTCTCCAAAGTGCTCCTGGCTTAGCAAAGTATTTAATTAGCCTCCACAAACTTCTTTTCCATGCCTGCAGATTATAGTGATCTCACCCCAAGAAGCCCTGGAATGCAATTCCTCTCAAGGACATGCTCAATTGAGACATAATGACATTGACTTGGTGTGCAACAGAATGTAGTAAGAAGATCATGGAATGGATTTTATTAACCCTATTGAGCTGCTTGTCAATGATTTTGTGACTATACATATTGGTGACTTCTGTTTCTGAATGTCACTGTAAGTGGCAGTGAAAGTTATTAGATTTGTCACTGGTCACTTTGACACTTATTTTCTCCCTAGGGAAACCAAAAAGTCACTAAATCCAATGACAAAATAGCTAAGTTGGCAACATTCTATTCTCATGTTTTTTCTTTTGTTCCTCTTCTGGGGACTAAAGGCTTTTTATGTTAGCTCTAGAAAAGAAACACAATTCTTTGCTCTACTGGTTCAGTATGGTGCTGGTTATTGCACCAGCTTTCCCTTTTCTGCTTTCTCTTCTAAAATTTGGCATTGTTAACTGTTATATCAATACTTAGCTGAAAGCAGGGTGAATGGTGCTGATCAGAATCTGAATCTCTGGGGTTCCTGCTGTAGGTTGATATTGCACTGGATCAGGCTGGCCTTCAGTGTAAGCATTTAGATGCAAAACTGTATTTTCAATAAAATGTTTCCTTGGTACTTTGGATGAGAGCCAAGCTGGCAGAGAAAGAATGTGAAGTCTGAAGAGTGGGGAGAAACTGGAACTAAGCAGAGGAAAGACAAAGACAGTGGGCCAGAAATGGGGAAAGAAAAATGCAAAGTGGGGAGAGACAGGCAGCAAGTGGCATATGCAGGATAACAGCAGCAAAAAGAAAGTCGGCATAAAAGGCAACAGTGATTAATGTAAATGACCATAATTTATACTTATAGAGCATATTTCCTCTGAGAACTTTAATATATTTTATAACTCTGTGTAAGGGTCCCATTCTTACCACAGGAGAAAGGGAGACACAAAAAAGGCTAAAATGACTGAAGTCAGACAGTGTGTCAGTGAGTGAGTCAGGAATAAAAGCCCGCTCTCTTGTTTCCTTATGCCTTCCACTATCCATTAAACTATGGGTTCTCGGCCAAGCAGTCATGACTCCAACAGTTTTACAAACAAGCTGCATGGGGTCATGAATAGGTCTCTTTCTTTATGGGTAGCTAAGGGGGAGATTCTGATTTTCTTTTCCATACTATGACCTCATGTTACAAACAGGAAAAAAGCTGGGAACCACTATAATAGACCATGTTGCCTCCCAGGAAGAAAGAGACAAAGAAGGAAACGTGAATAAATAAAGAATATAAAAAGAAAAGAACATAGGATGCTTGGAGGGAGAAGGGAATGTGGTAATAGGCAAGGGCGGGGGTGGGGGTGGGGTGGGGAAAGAAATGGGGAAAAGAGAGAGACCAGTAAGACAGCAAGGAGTAAATAAGAAATGGAAGCAAATATTTATTTAGCAATTATAGGCAGAAGGTGTTGTTTTAGAATTATATTTGGATCTGGAGCTACAAAATAAGGTACAGGAAGGTTTCCAAAAAAGTCTTGGAAGCTTGAGAGCACATTGACAGTATGAGAGACATGGCAACTTCTGTAAAAACACTGATAATTACAGTACATTCGGTTACTGTACAGTATCTTGTTAGTGCTGCCTTATCCTCTGATGGTGGAGGTGTCAAAGAGGGTTAAAACCAACAGCATAAATGGCCAGAGTATAAATTCACTGTCGGTTAGCGTCATGGGTAGTGGGTGAACATATATAGGAAGCACAATCGTGGAGGTTATTTGGTTGATAAAGGAAGAGTGTAAAAGCTGAACTTGTCTTTGCAGCAGTTTTTTGTGACATTGTACTGCTTATTTAGTTAGTCTTATATAATGTACCTATCCCAAACTATAGATCTGAAGTTCTTTGAGGCTTTTTGAAGTTCATTAGCGCCGCTTTCACTTGCAGAATCCTCACCTTGTAGTACAGCTACAACTTGACCTTTTAATATTTCCTTAGGCGTAACAATTAGAGTTCTTTTTGGGAAAGTGAATTTTACACTGCAGGAATGAGCTAATTTTATCCTGGACTTTCAGTGGCTATTTCAATTGTGCTATGTTCCTTTTTTACTACACTAAAGAATCACAAGTCTATCAAAGAATTTCCTCATGTGACAAACTTTATCCAACTCAGAAAAATTATATGGTATTTTGTATGGTCGATTTGGGGAATATATGGTGTATGATAGATAAATTCACTCAACAGCAACCCCAGGTAGGAATGGGTACACCGTAACTAAGGACAGTTCAACCTTAGAGTTTTGGGTCTCAAAATTTCCAAAGACCCTGGCCCTAACCCTTTGAGATTTTTGTTGCATTAAATATCTGCTTTTTGTAAGATCAGTCACAAAGAAAATTTTAATAGTTGCCTCTGCATTACCATGCACAAAATTTCATGACAATGAAGTTTAAAATGTGAGCAACTACAAGTATCAGCATTTTGAGTGTATGAAAAAAGAATGCTAATGTTAAAAAAAAAATTAGAAACAAAGGAAATCCAGAGCTAAGTTTGCATTTCCACAGTAAGCCCATAGAATTACATATAACGTTCCACAACAACATTAATGCTGCTTTATAGTGTTGGGACGATTGTAGTTTTCTCAAGTTGATTTAGAAGAAGTGAATAGTATTCTGTTATAGTTAGTATTACGTAAGTCTCTGTTAAGGGCAATATTTTCAAAAGGGCCTCACAGAATTAAGTATCCAACTCTCATTTGAAAATGAATGGTACTTGTGCTCCTAAGTCACTGGGATACTTTTGAAAGATTTACTCAGTATGTTTAAGTGTGAGAAATCAGTGAAAAGACTATGAAATTGTTGACTTGATAAATAGGCCAACTATCCAGCTCTTGTTCATAAATGTCTCCTTTTGTGTTTGTAATCTCTTCCTATTGTTCTTTTAATTTAGTCTTTGGGGCAGAGACTCTGTTTAAAAAGCATCAAGTCAATGACATGATGTAAGTAATAAAATAATGGGGTCAAATCGGGTAGAACATTTTTTCTCACCTGTTTAATTCCTCTCGCTTAATTAATTCTGAAGACAAATTTAGTATACTTGCTAGATTGTCATCTGATCAATGTACTCTAGTTGTGTGATTTTGAATCCTCCAGCCAACCCTGAAGGTTTCCATCTCTGTGAGCTTCCTGTTTCATAATACACCATATGGCATCTGAAGCAGGAACCTCGTGCTGGATACTTCCTAGTTCTGGATGGCAAGTTAGCAAAAAGAGTAGAGTGGGACAGGCTGCTGGTAGTAGAAAAAGAAGAATGAGAAAAAGGAGCTAGTTTCTGAATTAATGGAATCTTAACCCCTGGGATTTGAACTTGAGCCTCGGCCTTTTTCTGGTAGACTTGATACTTGGGATCCCTCATGAGGGGAAGGAATCAGAGTAACAGCCGTGTTTCCACAGTATGCATCCGATGAAGTGAGCTGTAGCTCACGAAAGCTTATGCTCAAATAAATTGGTTAGTCTCTAAGGTGCCACAAGTACTCCTTTTCTTTTTGAGGGGAAGGAAGACACTAAAGTGAAGACCTTCATCTCTAGACAAAATGAATGGTATCACAGCTTTAAAGCTTTCTGCATGTAGAATATCTGCATTTACGTTTAGATTCCTCCCTTTGTTGTTGTCTAGTATAACTGTGGGGGCACCACCAATATATCATAATATTACATTTGAATATCCAACCTAATTAAAATCCATTTCAAACAACTTTACTGATCCACAATTTGCATCTGTACTTGACATAGGAAATTCCTCTCTCTCCCTGGAGCCACTGTTGTAGAATTCTCCTACAGAAATGACATCGTTCTATACATTTAATTTGTGCCTGAAAGAGGAGTTGCAAATTACCGGAATATGATCTAGTTAACAATTTCCTGGTTATAGGTAATAATTCGTAAACCACTTCTGAGTACTGTAAGGCTAATAATTATATCACATTTTGATTCTGATGGAATCTTATTATGTAGCTGTGATCTGCAGAGTAATAAATATACTGCTGTATTGTACATCCATGTTTTTGAAGCACACAGAGTTTGGGTTCTTCATCATTTAAATGTTTCCATCATGACTGGAATGTTTTACTTTAAGTACAAAAAATGTAAAGTGCTTTATTTATTTTTCTATACACAAGACTCATGAAAGAAAAGTCTCAGTCAAAAATCTATCAAGAACCATTTTAAACTTTTGCCAACCATGCATGTTCATGTGCTAGAAGTTCCTGTTGGAAATTCATCAACTAAATAGCTGTCTCAATTGTTAGAGAATATCAGATCTCATTTTAAAAATGTGGCTGTATCAAATGTATTCGTCATCTCTCATTGCTTTTATCCAAACCAGATTATGCAATGCATAGAGCTGAAGCAGGGGAAAAAATCAAATCTGGGGAGTTTTTTGATCTATAGACCCTGTCTACACAACAGCTGAAGTTGTGCTAATGAGAACCATCCATCTTTAAACATGATTCTTCAAGGTATTCAGACTGTTAACTGGACTACTGTAGGCAAAGTGGAACTGTTTTATTAATAGAACTAGCTGACCAGCTAAGAGCTAAGCCACTAATTTGTTTGGACTATGTTTGTACCCATTTTGTGTTTGCCTTAGACAAAAGGGGTCCAAATGCAGTCGAAACAAATTAGTGTCTTAGACAAGTTTGCCTTACACAAGCATTTTAGTAAATCAACAGTCACACAAACATCATGAAAGGGCAAGTGCAAAGAAAAACTTTGAATTCATGAACACGAGTATTTACTAGAAACCAGATTCTAGAATTTACACACAGCCACGCAGGGAACAGAACCAATAGCATGTAATGTTTTTGTCTAAGTTAAATATTTCTACTCAAATTGTGAATATTTTATATGTGCAATGAACAGCATGCACAAACAGTCTACAGTATTAAGAGATAAAAGAGAAATTTCATCCTACTAAACAGTAAAAATAAAAATGGATGTAACCAAGTTGTAGCACTCATTAAATTAAAATGAATTTGTTTTCAACTTGTCTCCTGTATGCTGCCCTATTTTCTTTCACGTAAACAAGCACTATAACTGACAAAGGAAAGTCTGGAATCAGGGATTGGGAGGGGAAGTGGTCTCTAAAAGGATTTTTTGGCAAAAATAGTTCAGAATAGTAAAAAGAGTGTGAAATTACTATTTCTAGTACATAACAAAAAATTTAAACTTGAAGTTTTAAACATGTTAGCCCTGTCTATTCTGGTCAGCTAGCCTGTTTTTCCACCTGCTTCTAAATAGGAAAGAATCTCACACCTATTTCCCCCCACCCCCCTGAGATTTGCCATATATCTCATAGTACCACTTCCTACTCGCCACCTTGGCAGAGGTTTCAAAATCCTTCAACTTTCAACCACTTATTAAGTACATAGAAAAAAATTAACTAATAACACTATGAAACGATGCGGTCTGACTCTGCCTAGTGCCTGTTTGGGATTCCTGACAGTTTTGTTCTTTTCATGCAAATAAGCCATGCTCACAGACATGGATATTAACTGGAGTCAGAAGCAATCAAATTCAATGTTGTCAGACCAGTACTGGTGTCTCAAACTGACTAAACCTTTGGAAGGAAAATACCACTGACAATTTCATGATGGAAAAGGAAGGTATTTTCTTAACATTAAGTCTTCTCGAACAATAAAAAAAATGGTTTCAACAAGCCTCATGTCCAGGCACATCATAGAAGTGTTTGTGACAGTATATTTTCTTTTTTGTGCATCTAGTGTACAGTGAAGGATTTTAAGATCTATTCAAACTTAGTGAAATAAATGTTTTTACTCATCTTGATGAGACCTACTTCTGTACTGTAATCAATATGGATCATATCCTTCCACTGGTTTTAGAATCTAAGACACAGTTTTTGGAATTACTGCTTCTTAACTACAGTTACAGTTCTCAGATACCAGCACTCAGATACCTTGTTGTTTCTCTCTCTTACTTATATCTTCTGAGTTCCTCGTTATTTTGTTCGTCAATGTCCATTCCAGTAAGATCTCTCTCTCTCTCTCTCTCTCTCATTTATGCCCTCTCCTTTCCATACGTCCAGGCTTCTATCTGCCAGATGCCTTCAAAACTTTCCAGACATTTTTAGTCACTTGCAGACCTGGGTGTTGGGGCCTGTGAAGACAACGGCCACGGTCTACCCTGATTCCAAGGACTTCAAAATGTCAAGGCTCATCATAGCTTTTATGAACAATGTCTTATCTTGTTTCATTGTCACCCAGTTGCCTGGAGTAAGAGGACTCAGTTTCAGGAAGGAATGGGGAGTTTTGTCTTGTTTTGGCATGGCTATAATAAGTAATTGTTTTTAAGATATGTGCAGCATATTTTATTATAACCCTCTTCCTCCCCTCTGCGTCCTCCCCCGTCCCCATCCCCACACAATGTCAACTATTTTTTCTTACATTGTCAGCTCTTCAGAGCAAGGGACATTTCCTCATATAAGTTTGTACAATACTTACTACAATAGGGCCCCAATCAGGACTGGGGCCTTGGGTACTACGGTACTAAACATGTTTAATGAATGAAAACCAGTATGAAGACGAAAGATGGTAGGGAAAGAAATGTGGAGGTTTGAACTAGTCTGAACCTAGTCTAGAGCAGCAGTGTGTGAAAACTTAGCAGTTGATGGCTGTGCAATAAGAAAGTGACCTCAGTCAACTTTGTAGGGGCAGGTATATAATTACAAAAACTCCCTCACAAGTGACACTAAGTGGCACTCTTCATGAGCTAGCCAGGGATTTAATATGAACTGAGGCTGAATAACTGACTTTTCTGGAGACAGTCCTCTTTGGGGCACATTGGTGTACTGGGAGACAGCTTTCATTGCTAGTGCTCCTGACTGTTGTACCTAGTCGAGGGTAAGCGGAGGGCTACACCTCTATATCTAACAATATGGTACTTTTCACTGTAGTGAACAATTACTTTAAAAATAAGTAAAGAAGATAAAGAAAAACAGAAAAATAAATGTCTTGTAAATTTGCCTAGGAAGAGGAAGATAATGACATGGCCTACAGCTCTTTGTTTAGGAGAATTTCCTTCTGGTAGTGAGTGCCTATATCAGGTAGAAGAAAGGTGTTGCTCATATTTATCTATCCTTCGTATCATGAAAGAATTGATGAATAAGTTCAAGCCACTTGCAAAGCATGGAAAATCTGTACACGTAGGACTGATCATAGAGACTGACACCTTTGACAAGCTAACAGCTAATGATGGAGAAACATTAGAAAGTTCAGAGGTTTCGGTCAGCCTGGACAAGCACCCAAACATATGAAAGCTTATGTGAACTATCCAGTCTTTTGGGTCTGCACATTTGGACTGAAAATCTTTCAAGATCAGTTTTTCTCATTCAGATGCTTGCTTGCTTCTGAACAGCCCATAAACGTCTACATCAGCTGGTACAGGGAGCCATAAATTAGTTCAATCCCTGGATTAAACTGGGGCTCATAAATCCAAGGTATTGTGGTAATTCCTGTCAGAAGTAGGCAGGAACATGTTGGCCAAAAACGAATTGTAATTTTTTGAGGTGTGTTTTGAAGAACTACAAAACTCCCGCTTGAAATCTCTCACATAACTTAGAAAAGAAAGTTCCAAGTAGATAAAGATCAAAACTACATTCTAACCAGCTGTACGCTAGCAGCTTCTCAGCAGAGCAGTACTGTCACTAGAAGCTCTTCTGCATAGTGCCATCACAAGACTAATTGATTAATTCAGGAGCAAGGTTGCAACAAAGCAACTTTTTCCCCCCGCTCCCAGGCACATCTAGATAACAGCAATACAGCAGGAACATGATTTTCTAAATTGCTTGGCTGAGATTCTCTGTTGTACCTTCAGGAGCTGTAACAAAGAAAGCGTAGCCCCGGAGGAGAAGGGCAAAGGTGGCTTTCAGTCCTCAGGATTCTGAGCTGCTCTGAGGGCTGAAACACCCTGGTGCAGATTAGAGTAGCCCTGAGATATATTCATTAATTTATGGAACCACTACAGAGCTGCCAATAGGCTTTGCTATAGTTTGGAGCATCCCAGAATCTTTATAGTGCTCAGTGCTATGGAAATACACCCTCCCACATCTGGTATGGCCCTGTTCCAGGGAACAGGATAGGGCCTCTTACAGTGGTCTGATCCTGTGCATGTGCCAGGGAATTCTCCCTGGAACCTTTGTGGCACATTTCTTCCCCATAAGCTGCTGGTGGATTGGGGTTGGGGACGGATAGACTACATTCCCTCCTCCCCCCCCGCCCTTGCCTATAAGAGACATAGATGATTAATTTTTAAATGTCAGGATTTAAACATAAAACTGTATAAAAGTATCTCAGAGAAATCTTCACTAAATCTCAGAGGTTCCTTGCGGATAAATGCTCAGATTGCTTTTTAGAATATCCAAATTAGTTCTCCAGTATGGCCAGAGCTAAGCACAGTTCAGTTGATGTATACAGATGCTGCAATGCCTGGACTGACTGTGTCTTAAAAAAGTAATTCAATTTGTAGTGCAGTACTACTCACAAAAGTTACTTTGTAAATATGGACTCCACATTTCATGGCTCTGAGTGCCTCCTGCATCCGATGCGCTCTAATTACAGGTTAAAATTAATATTTTTTCCTCCTGTGACAATTTGAGGAAATATGACTTTGTACAAATCTTGGTTGACATTTTGAATTTGTTGTATCATGGGGTGCCTGTAGGGGTCATGTGGAATCCACCATTTATTGACAGGAGCTGTAGCACATTTCTGCAGACCAGGGACAATAGTTGTTTGTTAAATCTTAATGGTCACCTATTCAGATGGAAACACCTTGGAATAATGGATTGGCTGAAGCCAGGAGAAGTTTGTCTCTCTAATTGCTCTGAAAGGACAGGGAGTGGAAAAATCCCCAGCAGCAGACCAAAGAAAACCAGGTGTTGGCAGGGGGACATATAAATTTGAGGGACTGTCGGGGGGGGGGGGGGGGAAGGAGTACTTGTGGCACCTTAGAGACTGAGCCCAAATAAATGTGTTTGTCTCTAAGGTGCCACAAGTCCTTCTTTTCTTTTTGCGACTACAGACTAACATGGATAATACTCTGAAAGTCGAAAGAATAGTAAATATGGCAGGCGACCAGCTTGGCTTAATGGTGAAATCTTAGCGGATCTTAAACATAAAAAAGAAGCTTACAAGAAGTGGAAGGTTGGACATATGACCAGGGAAGAGTATAAAAATATTGCTAGGGCATGTAGGAATGTTATCAGGAGGGCCAAATCGCACCTGGAGCTGCAGCTAGCCAGAGATGTCAAGAGTAACAAGAAGGGTTTCTTCAGGTATGTTGGCAACAAGAAGAAAGCCAAGGAATGTGTGGGCCCCTTACTGAATGAGGGAGGCAAACTAGTGACAGAGGATGTGGAAAAAGCTAATGTACTCAATGCTTTTTTTGCCTCTGTCTTCACTAATAAGGTCAGCTCCCAGACTGCTACGCTGGGCATCACAAAATGGGGAAGAGATGGCCAGCCCTCTGTGGAGATAGAGGTGGTTAGGGACTTTTTAGAAAAGCTGGACGTGCACAAGTCCATGGGGCCGGACGAGTTGCATCCGAGAGTGCTGAAGGAACTGGCGGCTGTGATTGCAGAGCCATTGGCCATTATCTTTGAAAACTCGTGGCGAACCGGGGAAGTCCCGGATGACTGGAAAAAGGCTAATGTAGTGCCAATCTTTAAAAAAGGGAAGAAGGAGGATCCTGGGAACTACAGGCCAGTCAGCCTCACTTCAGTCCCTGGAAAAATCATGGAGCAGGTCCTCAAAGAATCAATCCTGAAGCACTTGCATGAGAGGAAAGTGATCAGGAACAGCCAGCATGGATTCACCAAGGGAAGGTCATGCCTGACTAATCTAATCGCCTTCTATGATGAGATTACTGGTTCTGTGGATGAAGGGAAATCAGTGGATGTATTGTTTCTTGACTTTAGCAAAGCTTTTGACACGGTCTCCCACAGTATTCTTGTCAGCAAGTTAAGGAAGTATGGGCTGGATGAATGCACTACAAGGTGGGTAGAAAGCTGGCTAGATTGTCGGGCTCAACGGGTAGTGATCAATGGCTCCATGTCTAGTTGGCAGCCGGTATCAAGTGGAGTGCCCCAAGGGTCGGTCCTGGGGCCGGTTTTGTTCAATATCTTCATAAATGATCTGGAGGATGGTGTGGATTGCACTCTCAGCAAATTTGCGGATGATACTAAACTGGGAGGAGTGGTAGATACGCTGGAGGGGAGGGATAGGATACAGAAGGACCTAGACAAATTGGAGGATTGGGCCAAAAGAAATCTGATGAGGTTCAATAAGGATAAGTGCAGGGTCCTGCACTTAGGACGGAAGAACCCAATGCACAGCTACAGACTAGGGACCGAATGGCTAGGCAGCAGTTCTGCGGAAAAGGACCTAGGGGTGACAGTGGACGAGAAGCTGGATATGAGTCAGCAGTGTGCCCTTGTTGCCAAGAAGGCCAATGGCATTTTGGGATGTATAAGTAGGGGCATAGCGAGCAGATCGAGGGACGTGATCGTTCCCCTCTATTCGACATTGGTGAGGCCTCATCTGGAGTACTGTGTCCAGTTTTGGGCCCCACACTTCAAGAAGGATGTGGATAAATTGGAGAGAGTCCAGCGAAGGGCAACAAAAATGATTAGGGGTCTGGAACACATGAGTTATGAGGAGAGGCTGAGGGAGCTGGGATTGTTTAGCCTGCAGAAGAGAAGAATGAGGGGGGATTTGATAGCTGTTTTCAACTACCTGAAAGGGGGTTCCAAAGAGGATGGCTCTAGACTGTTCTCAATGGTATCAGATGACAGAACGAGGAGTAATGGTCTCAAGCTGCAGTGGGGGAGGTTTAGATTGGATATTAGGAAAAACTTTTTCACTATGAGGGTGGTGAAACACTGGAATGCGTTACCTAGGGAGGTGGTAGAATCTCCTTCCTTGGAGGTTTTTAAGGTCAGGCTTGACAAAGCCCTGGCTGGGATGATTTAACTGGGAATTGGTCCTGCTTTGAGCAGGGGGTTGGACTAGATGACCTTCTGGGGTCCCTTCCAACCCTTATATTCTATGATTCTATGATTCTATGAAACCTATCAGGAAAAAAAGACCCTGGAGCTGTGGTTTGGAGAGATGAGCATGCTTTTGTACAAGGTGTGTACTGTTTAACTGTGGGACTAGCCACAGTCAGGGAAAGCTAACTGAATTCGGCTACATGATTCTGAAGAAAAGCCACAGGAGGACTCTGGGCATCCCAGAAGACTCTGCCCAAGCCCAAAGAACTCTCCAGACTGGTAAGGAAACTGAGGCAGAAAAATGTGTGCAGGTATGTTTATTATTTTGTTTAGAGCTGAGTGTTAGAGTAACGGTGTTTAAAATTCTGCGCAAAATTGGGGTATTTGCTCTCACTGTCTCATGCTCCTGGAGTTCTGGGAGAGGTTGTGCTTAAGATACAGGATAGCGTGAGGCATCAGTACAGGGGCTAAGATAGGATCTCAGCTCTCAGAAGAGGATGCTAGATGGTTGATCTGACCCTGAGTGCATGCCTAGAGAATCCACCTGGGGGGCAGTGCTTGGACTTTTCCGTCAGAAAGCTTAAAGAGCACATGGAGTCCAGTGAGGTGGGCCCCAAACACAGTAGCCTGGGGAGAGCCTAACCAGAGGAGGTGCTCTACCAGGTTGTGTGTGAGTGAGTGAGAGAGAGACAACCGCTAATTTCTGACCCAAGAACTCCATCTGAACTCAGCGTCAACACTGGGTTTTTTTAAATCTTACACACTATCACTAGTAATACATGTTCTACTGACCAAATTAGTCCCTCATTTACAACTGTGCAACCCATGGCTGGAACCTTAAGCCAGCTATAGTCAAATGAAAAATTAGACACATTTTTAACTGTGAGGGTGATTAACCACTGGAATCAACTCTCAAAGGAAGAAGAGGATTCTCTGTCTTTTGATGTCTTCCAAGACTGGATGCCTTTCTGGCAGATCTCCTTTAGTCAAACTCAAGTTATAAGGCTCAGTACAGGAGTAACTGGGTGTAATTTAAAGGCCTGTGGTATACAGGAGGTCAGACTAGATGATCAAATGGTCCCTTCTGGCCTTAAATTCTATGAATATATGCAAGGATGTTGGTGAGGACTATTTGCGATTATTTATAAGATATTACAGTAATAGTTATATACTTGTAAGTAAAAATAGTCACAAGTGTGTTAACAAATCCAATATTGGAACAAGGTCAGAACTCTAGCACCAGACAGCCAGAATGTCAGGACACTACATTAGCCTGGGGGTACCCCCAGCATTCTTAACTATTTTTTAATAACCAACATGTTGCAAGTGGTTAAGTCACCTACAATTGCCTCATGTGGGTGATGTAAACCATTTGTGTCGGACAAAAAATTATAGAAATTAGAGCTTGTCAAAGGCTTGAGCAGAAGTATTTACCAAGTGAAAGTTCACCATGGAACTGTTGATTTAAATGCATTTTTACCCGAGACGATCTGGCTAATATAAGCCTAAAATTTTGTGTAAATGTGACATTATCAGACTTACATAATAGTGAGTGAATCAAGCTTATGTTCCAGGAAAGAATTCAGATAGATTACCTTGACAGAGAATAGATTTCTGTTAAAAGCTTACTTGGTCTGTCTAAACACCAAAGGACAAAAATTACCTTTGAATAATATTATTACTAAAATTGTTCTGTCAGAAAAGCATTTGTTATATCTCTGATGCACTTTATTGACCACTGAATGATTATTTGCCTTTTGGATCAATTTCCAGAGTTTCTCATTGCTGTAAGTACCTTGCTCTTAAACATCCACAAACATTTTTATAAATCCTGTAATAAGCCACTATTTTCTTTTGGATTTTCACTAGTCATGTTTCTTTTTCAGGTTTGATTTAATCATTTTGGTAAGCCTGATTTTTTTGTCTCAAACTCACTGACCATATTATATATTGGTAGGGAGAGGCTCGTATTCTGGTCTCCTTGACCTTTGAATCTCTCTGCATTATAAGATTTATTTGAGGCACACAGCTGTCATCTTCCTCCTGAGATGCATTATATAGAATTGATGAAACCTTGGTAAAAATGCCAATTGCTCTGAACACATTCATCTCCCTTCCAACAGGTAAGATACATAATTCTCCATGATCTTTTTTGATAGACTTCAATGGTCACTTCGATGGTCTATTTGAAGATAATTTGTGTGTAGCCAATTTACAAGTTCCCTGCAGCTTTGCAGATGAAAAAGATGAAATGATTCTGTCTCAAGAGACCATCACCAATCGATTATTTTGTATTGTGCCTTTTAATATTTTTGAAGCCTTAATAAATAGAGCTGCTTATTTACTTTTGGATTTTTCCCTGAGTTTTACCACACTCTAACTGGGACAGAGCCAATAGGCTTGGAATAAATCTGTTCCTAATCAAAATCCGTACTTTTAGATATTTGAAAAAGTTGAGTAAATTCTCCTTTTAATTTTAGCACCACTTGCTTCTGTGTGTCTGGCCTTCAGATGACAGAGGTGTTTTGCCATTACCTACCCTTTCAAAATGTTTAATCATATCATGCAGTATTTGCATAAAGTACAAACTAGATTTCTCCTCCATCCATAGCCTGATACTTATTCTGAGCCCACCGGGTCAGCATCAACACTGCTCCCCTGAACATCCAATCTGAACCCAAGACTATGGTAAGCTTAGAGCAGGATCTTTTTTCTTCCATCAGTACACTAGTAACTGTTGCTAGTTCTGCATACTGAGCTGACTTACTTTGCAGTATAACTATGAGAGTATCTATAATCACTCCATCTCTCAGCTTCACTGCTGCCAAGCCTCCTTTCCTTTGTCCCTGTACGTAATGGCTACTGCCGTTCATATACCACATCTCCATCTCCTCCCTAATCTTGTTAGCATTTAATTCTTTAAAGATTGGATGTTGAGTGCGAGCTAGACTATCTTCACATTTGTGGGGCATCCCCTGTATTCAGATACCTGAAACCCATTTCTTAATTCATTTAGCTGTACTGCCTCCACATTTTCTCCCTGCAATGCCAGAGTCCATTTTTGAATTATTTTATTGCTAATTTGTCCAGCTGATGCTTTTCCCTCTAGCAGTATCTTGAGTGGAGTATGGTGACTGCCAATGAACATGCTCTGTCCTCCCACTAGATATTTGTGTTTAATTGCCCAGTATGCAGTTAACACAATTCTCTCACACCAGTTGTACTTAAGTTCTATACTTAGCATTTGCTTCCCGACTATTGCAACCAACTAGTCCTGATTTCCATATTTCTGTGTGAATACCACCCCATGTTACTTGGCATTACTGTAGGGTACGTAAAAAATGATTTACTTTCATCTGGGCGTGCCAATACCGGAGCACTCTCCAAATGCTTTTTCAGCTTAACCACTGCTTCTGAGCGCTTGTTCTGCCTTATCCTACTGGGGGGCCCTCACTCATGTATACAGAAGGACTAGCGGCTTCCGCATAAAGCAGGGAGAATTCCCTACACAATCTGTTGATCCCCACAAAGGACTGTAATGCCCACTTACCAGTAGGGATTGGTACTTTAGAAATGAATTCAGCTCAGATGACTATCATAACTCCATCCCTCCTCACCTACAGTTAGTCCCAAGAATGTAACCTTTCTCGGAGCCAGATGTGCTTTCCTGATGTTAATTTTTAACCCTGACTGCTGCAGGCACTGGAGTGCTTCAGACAGAGCCTGTCTGTTTTCCTCCTCAGTGCTGGGACTGCACCAATACATCAACCACATACTAAATGAGCCTGTCAGGCTGAGAAAAGTCCTTAAAACCCTGATTCATATGTGCAAGAAAAGCAGCTGGAGGGGAGTCTTTGTACCACCAGTCCATGAATGCTGCACTCCTCTCCATGTGAAAGCTGTTCTTTAGTGACATTCTAGGGCCAGAAACCATTACTAATGTCTAACACCAAAACCCACTTCATTTTAGGAGAGATTTTTGCAATTATTTCAGATAGACAGTTACTATAGGAGCCATAGATTTTTCCCTAGTCATTTGCCCTGCTATAGCTAATCTCCACCCACCTGCTGGTTTTTTCACTGGCTATGCTGGAGAATTAAATACCAAGGACATTGACTTTATCCCTCCTCGTTCCAACAATGCCTCCACTACCTCCTGTATTGGACCTGTAGGTTTTTTAGCTACGGGGTACTGTTTTTGGCGTGGGGGTGGTTCCCCCCTTCTAGTAATATCTGGGTATTCGTTCCACCAGTCCAGTTTAGAGAAGCCCATGTCTCCGGATATGCTTCTTCTACCTCTGGTGTGTCCACAGTATATGGAATAGACACAGCCTGATTTTCCTTTACTGACCATACTGCTGCTGCCATGGGTATAACCCCCCTTGTTCAGCACTCCAAAGAGCCGTGTTTGCCAAGTCCTCTACCAGACACATTGCCAACACTTGAACTCCCCAAATCTCTTCCTTAGACAACCATGCTACCCCATCACACTGGCTTGCCCATTCCCCTATCGGTATTACTGGTCTTCTTTTATTTCTAACCCCAATAATTCCCAGTAACTTGCTGAATTCTGCTGTTTCTCTCCCTGTCGTCAGTATTGCTGGTCCATTTTCTAATAACATGTCTTCTTCCTCCCCTGCTGTAGAGGTTTTTACTATGGGCAGTCCCCAAATATCCTAAGAGTGAGATGCTAAGAAGGACAGCTGTGGTGCAGGGGTCTTGTAGCCGTACATTGAGTGAGTTCCCCCACTGGACTGACCCTCTTGAGCCCTTAACCTTTTCACTTCCTCCTCAAATTTCTCCTCTTTCTTGAGCTGCCAAAAGGATATCCAGGGCCTCTCATATTCCTGATCTCCTCTGTACCCTCCTGTTCCTTGTCCTCTGCCCCCAAATCCTTCTCTTCCCCAAATTTCCCTGTCTTGCCTGATCCTTTTTAATGGTTAAAAATAATTATACTGATTGCCAATTGGTCCTGATTAATCAGCTGGAGGTAGTAGGGTTCTTGTCCCAGAATCAGGCTACAAAGAACTAAAACCAACTAGTTCAATATCTTGTAGGGAACTTGGAGTGTATTGCAAGCACACTCACAGTGAGGGCAAAGAAAAACCTTAGTGATTTTTATTAAAACAAGTGATTAAGACAGAAAAGCTCCAAACCACATAAACAGATAGGAATAATATATGATTGGGGATATCAGTGTTATCATTCCTTGCCTATGCTCTTCAATTTATATGTTTAACCCTTCCTTGAAGACCTGATGGTGAGAGAGAAAGTACCAGCACTGCCTCTGACATGCCAAGTGAGTCCAGTGGTCCCGGTTCCCCAACTCCTACTATTGAACAAGCTATTCCTAGTTCCTCAAAATCTAAATGTAACTGTCAGGCTATTTATCTATGCCAGGGGTCACAGGCCCGCCATACTTGGCTATACATATGCTAACTTGCTTAAGCTAGCGTATTACAGGATACAGGCCTTGCATATGTTCTTTGCATTACTGCTGAATATAAGGAAAGGCTAAGCTAGCTCTATGGGCTACACCTGCTTTTAGGGCTGGACTCTACTTTAAAAATCTTGGCCTCTGCTACTGATGCTGTTCTCTTAGTTATTCCCCACCAGTAATCTGCTCTTGTTAACAAATCATCAGGATTAGGTGCAAACTGTAAAATGTTCTCCTTACATTTGGAGGGCAACACAACCAGCAACAATTCAGTATGAGCTAGGTACTACCCTCCCCTTGTTAGTATATTGAGAACATTATTCTCTCTCAAATCGTACCACTGAAGAAAGCAATCTGCCTATTCACTTGGACCCTCCTCCGGGAGGAGCTTTAAGGCAAACACTTCCACCTGAGTTATTAAACCATAAAACACTTTTGTCAATTGTGCCCCTACATCTGAGTCAGTAAAGGTGTGCCCTATGATCTGTGATCACACACTCCCCAAGGTTCTCTGCAATACCTTGTCCCAATCCTGCATAGTTAACTGGTTTATCGCTTTGGAGTTATTCCCTTCAACATTCACTGGGTGAACCTGTTTCTGTCATCCCTGGGCAAGTGTCCCCAGTCTTTAACAAGGATGTCCACTTCCAAAATATGAAGGGAACAGATCTCAGTAATGATCATCTTGTTGTCCTCCCCACTTCCTTCCATCTTACCAACAACAGGAGGCTGGTGTACAAATCCTGATTCCCAGGACTCATTTCTCAACTCAATGAGTTCTCTTAGAAGTCCTAGAAACAGGAGGGACTGTAGGAATCTGAACAGGCCCTATTGCATAGTTGCACCCCACAGCTGTATTGCAAACTAGGAAAAACCCTCCAAAATCCTGCCTCCCATCATTCTGGCATCTCCAAAGCTGGTCTTATAGATGTATGACCTGATCTATAAGCTGATCCTGTTCCTTCCTGATTTTTTCACAACTCACTTTGTTTCTAAAAGTCTCATTGGATTGCATAGCATGCACCTTATAAAAATCTTTTTTTTCTTTCAATTCACATTTCTCTCACTCCAGTTTACTTACTTTAAGGGTCAAATCTCTAGTTTCCTGACTCAGGGTCCCTATTCCCAAAATTAGCCTCTGTAACAACATAGTTTTCTGGGCCCAGTTTCTCCCTGAGACTTCCCTGGGGAAGCCATAGGGCCCTCCCTTGGACTTAACCTTCTTCTCTAATGCATTAGAAACCTGCTCAAATTTAAACCCTTCTAATAATGCTATTGCTGAATTGTTAGGTTTTGAGCCTGACCAGGAAAGATATACATATAATAAAATCTATACATTACCTGCTCCAGACGGGTAGATTCGGCTCACCTAATCCAGACAGAAAAGGAGTACTTGTGGCACCTTAGAGACTAACCAATTTATTTGAGCATGAGCTTTCGTGAGCTACAGCTCACTTCATCGGATGCATACTGCGGAAACTGCCACAGTATGATCCACAGATCATAATTTAGTTTTGTTCGCTGTTTTTTAACCCATCACTGATTGACACAACTGCAGCCTTTGTAATTATCCTCCACTTTGTATTGCATGAAACATGCAGTTCAACACAAGGTTTCCTTTTGTGATTCATGTCTTCACCTTAAAATACATATAATTTAGTTATTGAACACAGTGACTCCTTCCTTCTTTGAGAAGAACACCACAGTTGCTTCATGTAGAGCATACTAATGCTCCTTCAGTTCTCCAGGACAATAGTCAAGCACAATTTCTCATTGAGCTGATATTAGTACAAAGCCCCTCACATGCTCCCAATATGGCTCATGGCTTAAAGCCAAAATGTAGCCCACAGCACCCGTGTAATGATGCTAAGAGGAAAAGTCCATCCACCTTTACCATAATTGTGGCTGTCCTAGGATCTGAATGCCCTAGAATCTTTGTTCAATGTCAAAATTCATCACACATGTCTGTCTTTGTTCTCTTAGTAGTGACTAGTGGGTAGCTTTTTCTGTATGTACGTCATTGGGGCTTTTGGAACAATTTCAGCTCATCTCTACTTGGAAATAACTTTTTAAAAGCACTTTCTAGTGCAAAGGTCTGCTGCATTATATATTTTTTCACCCCTTCTCCTATCCCACACTTGGGTTTGAACTTCTTAAGCAGAGACTCCATATGTATCAAAGCAAGGTCAAGGGAGCAGAATTAAAAACTCTCCAGCAGTATAAGACAGACACTCGAGATTCTGTCTGAGTCTGCAATGTAGTGCCTTTTTCTGACACAAAGGTTTGTACCATTTATCCTTGTAGTGGAAGAGAAATTCCAGTTTACTTCATCATTTGCAAAAGATAAATATATTGTCAACTGTAACATATTTTCCTGGCACGTGGTCTTGAAAAATGTTCATGCAGTGGATAACAAACTAGTTGTATGCTAACAGAACCTGTATCTTTGTTCATATATGTTGCAATCAGTTAGAAGGCTGGCTTACTGCTGCATAATTGTGCATTGATTCAAACTACTGTTTATTGTATAAAATAGAAAAATACCTTTCAGTGCAGTGAGCACTGAAAGGGCAGGGGAAAGAAAAAGAAAACTAGATCTACTGTACTCCACCACACTGTGTGCACTGCATGATGCTTTCCCATCCTATTACTTGGCTCTACCTTGTAGTATATTTTTTCCCTCTTCTTGCTGAAGGTCACATTGAGAAAGAAAAGACCCAAAATGCCGAGCACAGACCTTACATCTGTTTTGGAACCCTATATCATGCAGCACAAGTTTGCCATACTAATTGACTGACCTACTGAACAGGACCTCCCCTTGTTTAAATTGAGAGCAATATGTGGTTTTCCATTGAGAGGCTGTGTAAACAGAGTACCGTGATTTGGAAGACAATTCCAGTGATAATTGGAGCTCTGCTTTTCAATGACTCCTAATCAGGACCGGCACCAGTGAACCAAGCAGGTGCCAAGCAAATGTCAAGGGGCTGCAGGACGTCGGGCTCTGGGGCGGCAATCTGCCCTTGGCAGCCGTGGGAATTCGGCAGTGAGGAAGCAACTCTTCTTCAGTCGCTGGCAGCAATTAGGTGGCCACACCATCACTCCGACTCCGGGTTCGGTGGTCAGGATTCCGCCTCCCCGTTCAGTGGCAAGTTTTGTTTTTATTTTGTTTTTGTTTTTGTTTTTTTGCCGCTTGAGGCGGCAAAAACGCTGGAGCTGGCCCTGCTCTTAATAAGCAACCTTTTTTCACATTTCCATCTACATGGGAAAAATAGGAGCCGAGGCAACAGATCCTGTGCTGGTAAAATCTGTCATGGCTCCATTGTAGATCTATGACACTTTACATTACAGGACCTCAGTGTCTAGAAGATTGCTACGCCTAGCAACAAATTCTCGAACAATATTTACAAATCTTGGTGTTAAATGTGGATTTAGCACTCTAACTTTAAAGTGGCCTGAATTTCATAGATGGCAAAGACCTACACCATCCATTGGAGTCAATGGAAGCAGTGGGTTCTCACACCTCTGAAAATTAGGTGACATGTTGTGACCCTAAGGACCCCTTGATGCCAGCTGGCAAAGGGTTCACTGTTCTGTAACAGCAACTCCTCTCAGGCGTGACAAACTCACTACAGCTAACACTTTGCTGTCATAGTATTTACTTATAAAGGTGGTTCTCAGGTATCTAATGGAAGTTTGACATTTCTGAGCCTCAATCACCATGCGATGTAAATGTACAGGTGGCTATTTCAGTAGTTATGTATGTGTACTGAAGATATGTTCCTAAACTATGATTTAGAGACAGAGTTGACAAAAGTCTTCTGTCAGACAGAGAATGTTTATTCACCTGCCTCAGTTCATAGAGAAATTAAACATTGTAAGCCAAACACAATGGGAACTACATCTGGATTCCAAACCAACAGGGAATGTGAAGTCAACATTGGAAGACACCAGAGACTAAAACCACAGAGGATTGTCCTGTGTCTGGGGAGCAAAGACAACACCCTTTGTGGTTTAAGAGGAAGCAAAAAGGACAGCACTTTTTGCATTCATGAAAGCTGGATCATGGCCATGTGGGCTAGTGAAGCTTGGTGGCTGCGTTAGGTAAGAAATTGCTTCACACAAGGATTTTAGCCTGTTAGAATTAAGTTTAGACTTAGAAGCATGTTATGCTTCCGTTTTTGTTGTTCTCATCCTTGCTTATTATCTCTGTTTATTTACAAAGATGTAGATTTATTTGTTTTCACTATAAGTATATTCCAGTGCTGTGTTGTAATAACTTGATTGGCACAACTCAGGATCAGTCCTTTATGTTTACAATGTCTCTTCAGAGACAGCTTACCTGGGTATTTCTGTGGGTGTTCAATGATGGGCTGGAGACTACAGAGGGAGAAGCTGGCAGAGGTACTTGGGAATTGATGTGTATCTGTCACTAGCCTGCATAGAGAGGGTGAGGTCTGTGGAGAATCTGTGCTCGTCTGTTGTCAGAGACAGCTGGTTTCAGGGAGTTGAGTTATAGGAGGCAAGACTCCTTCATGCTAAGGCCAAGTGGTGATCTGGTGCCTCAAGACCCTGAGTCCCACTGGGAAGTGTCACGCTTGTTTAGGTGCTCAATTATGGATTTGACTGCCTGACTTTACACCACCTGATTTGGAAAATGTTGGCCTATAATTCTTTATTACAGGGAAAAGATTTATACTACCTAGAAATTATTTAAAAAATCTATACCATGATTAAACCCAAACTATAGAAAATCTACATAAAACAAAAGTAAATTAAGTTAAAGAGCAGGTGATTAAACCCACAAAATATACAAATCCCCACCCCCAAAAAATCTCATCCAAATCCTTTCCCCTCTTCCCAAAGCCCTAGCAAATAGCTCATCTTTGCAGCATGCCCTAAAGGTCAAACATCTAGGGATAAGCTTATAATGGCAAGTTACAGTTGTTTCCAACCTAAGTAGATAGAGAGTGAGGCTAGTTTCTTAGCATAATATACACTATATGTGGGTACGGTGAGGGCACTATATGTGGGTACTTGTCCTACTATTGTTCTCAATTTACTTTGGTACACTTTTCTTATCTCTTCTTAGAAAATTAGTTGCTGTAGTGGTATTTAGCCTTCCAGTCAGTCCTCTAGTATAGAGAAGATTTAATGTTACTCTACTTTGGATACTAGTTTCTTTATTTGATAGAAAAATAGCTAAAAAGCTGAGCTGTAGCAGCTTTTCATATGACACAGAAGGGCATAAAATGAAGACTAACAATTTCTCCCTAAACAACCTTTAGTCTTCAGACTGGGACAGCCACTGAGGTACTCTGTGCACCAAAGAAAAAACAATTAGCTGTAGGGCTCTACTGGAACGTCAACATTTTCCATTTCATTATATATACTTTAATAGGAATTCTAATAAATGGAGTGTAATAAACTACCTGTCTCAAAGTAAGAAGGAAAAGAGACTGCATAGGGAGAAATACAGTTGGGTTAGGATGGGACACAAGGGTTGTTGTTTTGTGACTGCAGGACCTTTTGGTACTTCAAAACTGTTTCTAGCGTGACGGATGGTAAAATGTGCCACTGTGTTTAAAAGTGAATTAAAAAAAAATCTCACAATAACATTAATATCAAAGGCTTTCAGTGGTGCTCTTGTGATGTCTAGGAGAATGGGGAGATATCTGCACAGGGAACACAGTGGCAGAAAGTAGTTTTGTTTTGTGGGGATGGGCTCCCAGCTCCCTGTAATGCCATTAATGCAATAAATAAATACTACTACTAATACTTAGCATTTTCCATTCACAGAACCCAAAGTGTTTCACAGTGGTAGGTGAGTGTAATTGTTCTCAGTTTACATTAGGAAAACAGGCACAGAGGGGTTTACATTAGGAAAACAGTGCTCCTGAATCCTACTCCAATGCTCTATCCATTGTACCATGCTGTTTCCCCACTTTGATGCTAGGAAATGGGATTTTCTGAGGCAGAGTATAGTCCAGATCACCCATTTCCATGGAGAAAACCTGCTGGAGGGGACAGAAAACTCCATCAGATTGTCTTTGCAGAGTTGGGGGATGGAAATATCCTCACAGATTATCTGGGAAACATATGTGGTGCAATTTCCCAACCTTGTGGCTCCACAGGGAAAGGAAAGCCAAGAACACAGAAACAGAAAGTTCTGCAGGGGGGATTGCTTCCTCCATATTGCTCTGCTTGCACATCTCCTTCTTGGCAGTCTCTTCATAGCGGCTGGTTATGAAACCCAGGAGGGTTAATTGTCCTAATCAGACATTAACTCGCAATCTGAGTTCTGACCAGAAATCTGAAGACCCATTAAGATATGCCACTACAGAGAGATCTCTGCTCTGCTCTTTTCCATTCTGCCCCTACCAACAAAAGCCACAGATCATCAATCCCGTTATGCTGCAGACAACAAAGTTTCATTTGGTCTCAAGCACAGGACAGCACAGAGAGTTCGCTGTGCCCATGAGGAGAAGTACTTTGGATTAGAGCCTTCTCTAATTCTGGAACCAGATAGGATTGTCTAGGCCCATGTTTGCAAAATGCCTCTATATTGATTAGCAAGATCTTCAAAAACACTATTACCAAGAAGTTAATACTAATTTTAAAAAGACTGGTCTCTAGGTCTCAAGGCTCCTGTATGGATTGTAGTTACTGCACCACTGTTAGTCCATAGAGCTGGTCAATAGCCAGTTTCCCCATGAAAAATCTATCAAAAAATTCTTTTATTTTTATGTTAAAATGTCTAAACAAACGCAAATTTTTCATTTCTTTGTGGTCAGCATTTTCAAGTTGATTTGAAGGAGATTTTGTTTCAATTCATTTCAAAAACTGAAGTTTTCAGAACTTTTAAATGATTAAAAAAAATCCCCCCTCCTCATTTTTTTTTCTTTTGTGCCATTGCTTGTAATAGAATGAATGATGCCTAAGTTTGGTAGTGTTTCCTCCCTCGCACACACTTTTCCCTTCTTCTCTTTCTCCCCCTTTCCCAATTTAGAAAAACAAACTTGAAATTCTCTTCAAAATAGAATTTAAAAAAAGTTTCACAAAATCAGATTTATTTCCCCCCACCACCAAAAACAAAATTACACCTGGGGGTCTTTTGGGAAGCCATGAGCCTGGAAGCCCAGGATCTCAAGCTCCAGGGTTCCTATCTCAGCCAGGATTTCCAGCCTCCCAAATCCCCCCTAGTCTCCCTGAGAGTAGGCTGAGCTAGGAACCTGAGGGCTAGCCTGTTCCCAGGACTTCTAGAGTCAGCCCTCCAGGTAGGTGTCTGAAAACTGAAGAATGGGCAGGGTTCTGTGGGAGCTCAGCTTGGGTTCTGTCAGACATTCATTGACATTGAACTCTCTCTGTAAACTATTTCAGTTTTGATGAATCTGCATTCTCTGATGGGTAACCATTCCATTGCAGAATTTCTGACCCCATTGTGCGCATGTAGTCTCTTCATATTATGTTTGTTGTGTAAAGATCAAAAGACACAGCATAGGCACAATCCACTTTCCCTTTCTAATCACAGGAGGTTTTTTTGTTTGGGAGTCGGAAGCGTTATACTGAAGAAAACAAATTAGGATAACTCAAGGATTCCAGATGGCATCCAACAGCTTTCACCTGTATATCTGGTTCAAATCCAGCCCAAGTCAATAGTTACCAACAATTACCTTCTGATGGCTTTTTAGTGGCCTGTGTTAAATGAACAGGTGCTTTCTGTCCATTTCTCATAGGGCAGTGTCCATGTCACAAAAACCACCAACACTCCTAGCACTAGTTGGCCCCTATGTTCTCAATAGATCGCTCCAGGAAAGTAGGGATATGGAGCTTGAATTACTTCACCTCTGAGAGGAGAAGTTCTATCCAAGTTAGGGTTGAGGCACATTGGCAAATAATGTGAGAAAACTTACACTGCTGCTATTCATGCGGTAAAATTCATCTAGTATGAAAACTCAGAGAAAAATCTATCAGGAGCCCTGAATCAATATAAAAAGAAACAAATATCACCACAATTTACATTTTTAAAATTTTAATAACACACTGGAATAGCTTGTAAGGGCAACAAAAATTGTCCTGTAGAGTCTTCTCTGTACATATTTATATCTTTACTGCACAACACTAATAGACAGTAACATGTTTTGCTGGTGTTGTTTCAATGCGTACAGTGAAGCTTTAAGCAAGCAAGGATTTGGTTTAGCTGATCTTCAGCAAGACATAGGGATTTAAGACTGCCATCATCTCAGCTGTTATGTACAGCCTATTATATTATGGACATTCGATTCGTTAGTCATAGTGATCCAGGAGTAGAAAATGGCTTTCCATGCAGAACAGGATGCTTTGGGTTCCCGCCCCCATTTTCTTCTCTGGAGCAAAAAATATTGATGTTTAACTATCTTTAGAGGGATAACCACACGGGATAACAATCTTTAAGGGATAACCTCCTTAAATGTGCCCAGGCATTTGTCTCTACAAACTATTACTAAAAGGTAAATTGACCTAACAGGAGCACTAACAAAATATATATGAGGAGCTCTAACAAAATTTATTTCAAATTACTGCAGGGAATTGAATTTGTAGCTCAGCTGAAAGAGTAGCCAACCCTATTTAAAATGAAGTAGAGAGACTTCAGCTTGCCTGGTGATGTGTGCTCTTCTGGAGGACCTTTGACAGACTATAGTGGGTCACATGACTCTTGGGGCTGGAATTGATGGAATTTATCTGCAATTTAAAAAAAAAAACTTGCTTTGTAAATTAATAGTTAAAACTTTCTTCTACAGGATACCTTTACCACTTACAAAGCATCAGTGCCATTAAAGCAATAACTTGCAGGTAGGAAACTATTAGACTTTCCATTATTTAGTCATGAAATATGATAGGAAATGTAACATTTCTTGGTCAACTTGTGATATATTTTTGACAATCACTTTATTTTTTAGAAAAGCAATTTCACAAGCTGTCTGCATTAGTATTTATATATCTTCCACCCTGCATTGAAACAACAACCTACAGCTCTAATGAATATTTGTGTGAGTTTATTGACCAATTATAATAATTCCAAATCCAGACATTGCTATTCTAACAGAACTTAAATATTTTGGATTTGTTCAAATTCAGGAAACTACATTACAATGTTTACTGATTACACTTTTTATTTCATTGCAAGGTTAACCCATGTAATATTATCCTCTTCATTCATTTTATCCAGTCATAAAAAAATGAATATTTATTGGTTTCAGGGTAGCAGCCGTGTTAGTCTGTATTCACAAAAAGAAAAGGAGTACTTGTGGCACCTTGGAGACTAACCAATTTATTTGAGCATAAGCTTTTGTGAGCTTTATTTGTGCATTATTGTGGCCCCTGGGAGCCAGAGTCATGGACCAGGAGTCTATTGTGCTAGGTGCTGTACAAATACATAACAAGATGAGTTAAAACTAAGAAGCACATTACATTAAGGTCATCAAATGTACATTTAATTTTGATGTAATTGACAGTTGTTGCCATTAGGTAACTGGATTTTGAATGGATATTTAACAACATAGGCTCAAATTCTCCCCTTGTATAACTCCGTTGGTTTCAATGGAACTACAGCAGGGATGAACTTGGCCCTTGATTAGATTTTTATGGGAAAACTATTTCACCATGCACAGACAAACCAACAAAAATATTTTGTATCATCAATGTAAGAAAAATGCTGCTTGAGAACTTAAAATTTGATTTAAGGATACGAGCTTTATATATTTTGACACATGATGTTGGCAATTTGTGTTTCAATGGTTAAAAAGATTTAAATTTTTCAATCTCAACATCTACTGTCACTGAATTATTGTCTGACTCCCTATAATTTCCCACAACTTAAAATTTAAATTGATAAAAATAGAGAAAAATATTAAAAAATAAAATATTATCCATCATAATTTTAAAAACTAAATTGAATTCAGCCAAACCTATTCATAACGTCTTATTTCATACTGATATGTTGCAAACCCCATATTTGCTACATGACTAGGAGACTGGACAGTTCCTCCTCAAACTGTCCAGTCCAATAATCATGTAGAAGGTATGCTGTAATCATCAGTACACATGTACCAGCAGGGCATCCTACTGGTTTTCAAAGGGGAAGAAAAATGTGCTTGTCTGTGTTATGGCTTACTAACCTGATCCACCTAATCCTGTCCCGACCATTGATTATTGTACCAAAGCATAACCAATACCTCTATGCTCTGCCTAACCACTCCATCCTCACCCATTCACCTGCATTGAATGGCAGAATTTCACCCACAAAATGGCATCATGGGGTTCCAAGTTCATTGCATATCAGTGAGTTATAGGTGAAATGTGCTAAGTTTATAAGTAAAGAGGGTGGTTTGATTTTTTTTGTTTGTTTTTGGGTTTTTTTCCTGAACTGCTGAGTTTGTAAACTCTACTTGGGATCTGAAAGTCAAGCTGGATTCTTTTATGGTAGTGCTGATGATACAAACTCTTTAGGCCAAATGATACCCGCAATTACACCTGTGCAACCTCACTGTTTTCAACTTATGGTCCAAGGAAGACAAGACAAGAAATGGTGAGGTTGATTAACCCTTGGAATAAGCCACCAAGGCAAATGGTGGAATTTCCATTTCTTGATGTCTTCACCTCAACACTGATGCCTTTCTAGAAGATGTGCTTTAGTCAAACAAGTTATTGGACTTTCATAGAGGGGTAAACTGGGTGAAATGTAATGACCTGTGATATACAAAAGGTCCTACTGGATGATGTAATGGTTCCTTCTAGCCTTTAAAATTTAAGAATCGAAATAGCAGCTCATTTAGGTCCAATAAAGGGCAGTGGGGTTGCATAGGAATAAGGTAGCCATTCCAAACACAACATTGTTAAAACAGATTTATCTTTCATCTCAGTGGAGCCATGAAGATATTCATACTTCTGTGGAGGGGTAAATTCTATTCCTCTACCCCAAAAGAAGCACTGTTACTGAAACCTACCAGTTCCCAATCCTGTGGGTAGACTTGCCACTTGAAGGTTAAGTTTTGCCAAAAATTATCAAGATTACAAGATCTTTGGACTAGAATTCACGTCTTTGACTCATTGTACAGCCCTCACTAAATAACAAAGGTACTGAATCAATACAGGTTTTCTACAGATATTCTATAGCTCAAAGTAATTTTTTAAACTGCTGAGCAATCTTTGCAGATTTACTGTACATTGAAACAATGCTTTCCAGAAATGTATGGAATTATTTTACTTTGCTTTATAGCAATGTTGTCAGAAGTACTGAATACTTTTTTTTGCCTCGGTCTTCACAGACAAGGTCAGCTCCCAGACAGCTGCACTGGGCAACACAGCATGGGGAGGAGGTGAGCAGCCCCCAGTGGTGAAAGAACAAATTAAGGATTATTTAGAAAAGCTGGATATGGGTCCATGGGTCCAGATCTAATGCATCCAAGGGTGCTGAAGGAGTTGGCTGAGGTGATTGCAGAGCCACTGGCCATTATCTTTGAAAATTCATGGTGATCGGGGGAGGTCCCAGATGACTGGAAAAAGGCAAATATAGTGCCCATATTTAAAAATGGGAAGAAAGAGACCCCGGGGAACTACAGACCTGTCAGCCTCAATTCAGTCCCCGGCAAAATCATGGAGCAGGTTCTCGAGGAATCTATTTTGAAGCACTTTGAGGAAAGGAAGGTGATCAGGAACAGTCAACATGGATTCACCAAGGGCAAGTCATTCCTGACCCACCTGATTGCCTTCTATGATGAGATAACTGGCTCTGTTATGGGGAAAGTGGTGGATGTGATATATCTTGACTCTAGCAAAGCTTTTGATACGGTCTCCCACACTATTCTTGCCAGCAAGTTAAAGAAATATGGATTGAATGAATGGAATATAAGGTGGATAGAAAGCTGGCTAGATTGTTGGGATCAGTGGGTAGTGATCAAAGGCCTTGATGTCTAGTTGGCAGCCGGTATCAAGCGGAGTGCCCCAGGGGTCGGTATTGGGGCCAGTTTTGTTTAATATCTTTATTAATGATCTGGATGATGGGATGAATTGCACCCTCAGCAAGTTCGCAGATGACACTAAGCTGAGGGGGAGAGGTTGATATGCTGGAGTGTAGGGATAGGTTCCAGAGTTACCTAGACAAATTGGAGGACTGGACCAAAAGAAATTTGATGAGGTTCAACAAGGACACTGAACTTAGGAAGGAAGAATCCCATGCACTGCTACAGGCTGGGGACCGACTGGCTAAGTAGCAGTTCTGCAGAAAAGGACCTAGGGATTACAGTGGACGAGAAGCTGGATATGCGTCAGCAGTGTGCTCTTGTTGCCCAGGAGGCCAACGGCATATTGGGCTGTATTAGTAGGAGCATTGTCAGCAGATCGAGGGAAGTGATTATTTCCCTCTGTTCGGCACTGGTGAGGCCGCACCTGGAGTATTGCATCCAGTTTTGGTCCCCCCGCTACAGACGGGATGTGGACATATCGGAGGGAGTCCAGCAGAGGGCAACGAAAATGATTAGGGGGCTGGGGCACATGATTTATGAGGAGAGGGTGAGGGAACTGGGGTTATTTAGTCTTCAGAAGAGAAGAGTGAGGGGGGGATGTGATAGCAGCCTTCAACTACCTGAAGGGGGGTTCCAAAGAAGATGGAGCTAGGCTGTTCTCGGTGGTGGCAGATGACAGAACAAGGAGCAATGGTCTCAAGTTGCAGTGGGGGAGGTCTAGGTTGGATATTAGGAAACACTATTTCCCTAGGAGGGTGGTGAAGCACTGTTACCTAAGGAGGTGGTAGAGTCTCCATCCTTAGAGGTTTTTAAGGCCTGGCTTGACAAAGCCCTGGCTGGGTTGATTTAGTTGGTGTTGGTCCTGCTTTGAGCAGGGGATTGGACTAGATGAGATCCTGAGGTCTCTTCCAACCCTAATATTTTATGATTCTAAGGTGTACACTAGAAACAGCAATTCTGTTTTTGCAAGTTAGGATAAAGTTTTTAAAATGCATATCCTACATAGGTATTTCTATTATGCTTGCAAACTGCAGAAACCCCAAATTCAGTTCAGATTTGTTAGAAACAATATAAAATAGCCTAGTTGCAGCTTTCAATTTTCGAACACCTTACATATTGATTTAGAGCTACTGCTTGCTTCAGTGGGATCAGGATTGGGCATTTAAGACCCACTTTACTTTAAATTGTAATTTCCCCATTTCTTCAGATTTTTGCTTAGAACACTCCATTGTATATAAGAAGATAAAATACTTGAATACAATGTCTGAAAAGGGGAAAGCCAAATCCAATTTGAAAGGGGCTAATCCCAGCAAAAATTGGCCAAGATTATTTAAAAAAAAAAAAAAAAAGGCGGGGGGTACCTAAAGTTCAGTTTCTAAGTGTGCATCCAAGAGTGGCCACACAACTCCTGCTATGTGATGGAGAAAGTCATGGGAGAACTAGCACATGCTGTACCTGGAAATGTGCTCTGATTAGTTTTATGGGTAGCTATTAACGTTAAATTTAAGATATCATATCCTTTGATTTCACATTTAGAATGTAGTAATCCATTATGCACCACAGTGAAAACAGAGAGTGGTGAAGACTGACAGCTGAAGAAATTGCACAGACTTCTGCAAACCATCCTTTGGGAATATTTACATTGCTTCCCTCCTCCCCATATGTAATACACATGTAAATTAAAGGCCTGGTCCTGCAAGGTTCTGAGCACCCTCAGCTCCCATTGACTTCAGTGGCTGTTGAGGATGCTTTCCACTTCCCAAGAGGCACACAGCACAGGACCCAGCCTTTAATTTGCATGAGCAAAATGAGTGAAAGGCAGACTTAGCATTAATATTATACCCTTCCCTCATGGCACCATGGAAGCAGGATAATGCAGGAGTGTCACGTCCATATGGAAATTTCTGAAGTGCTACTGTCTTCACTTCTACCTATAAGCGGTGTCTACTACAACAGCAGATTTTTAAAATTCTATCTATCCATCTTTGCTGCTGCTGTAACACTCATCTCCATAATTCCAGAATGCCAAGTAGTTTGAAAACTGTGTGCATGACTCATCATTGTATGTTGGAGGAGTTGAGGGCCTGGAGTACTAATTCAGTTATCCAGCGAGAAAGACATTAGAAATTCAATTAAACCAGCTTGTAGTTTTAATTTGATTTTTAAGGAAAAGTAATATGCACTCACGAACACGATAAGGAGGGTGCTTTTAAGCCCTGGTCTGTAAAGACTTACGTATATATTTATCTTTACACACAGTGCGTAGTGCCATTGAAATTAATTGGTTTAATTGGGATTAATAAGTGAGCAAAGTTAAACAGGTGCATAAATCTTTGCAGCATTAGGACCCTCATGCTCAGTTTTAGGTAACTAGATTGGCCTGGTTTCAGAGTAGCAGCCGTGTTAGTCTGTGTCCGCAAAAAGAAAAGGAGTACTTGTGGCACCTTAGAGACTAACCAATTTATTTGACCATAAGCTTTCGTGAGCTACAGCTCACTTCATTGGATGCGTTGTATAAAGTGCCCAGATTGGATACTGTTGACAGGATGAATCCTTCAGCCATATTACTGGTCCCTGCCACTGTCAACTCCCTGTACTACACTGATCTCTCTTCTCATCCTTTCTGAAAACATGACAATAATTTTCTGGTAATAAAACAGTTTCTCAATGTGTATCTCCCAGAGGAAGGGAGTAGCCTTTGGATTATTCTCCTTCCAGTATGCTAGTTTCATCCTTAGGTTTGGAGAAGAAATCCAAAGCACTACAGTAAAATTACAACAAAGGGCAGGCAGTAGGAAGGGAGGAAAATTTACAAGACTCAGACTTTGTAGGTGCACATGCCTTTTTATGGCCACGCCACATGCACCTTCATTTGAAAACTTGTCTGTAAGTGCTTAATCACAATCTTCCACCTTTCATCTAAAAATCATCTTTAAAAGCAGGTGGATTGCAAGATGCTTGCATTTTGTAAAGTAGGAGAATTCATGTAATTTATAAGCTAAATGAGAAGGCTGATGCCTGACTCACACACAATGTAATAAAATAATACAGTAACAGATCTACTGCATAGCTCCTATAGACTTTAGCTCTGGTAATTTTATTTTCTTTCCTTTCTCTGAGTCATAGTTGAACTTTCTATTCTTTTGCTCTTTTAAACACACACAGGCACATTTCTAACATGAGCAGAGATTTCAGTACTTTCATCAAACAAGTTGCTTTAAAAGACCAAAAAAAAAAAAAAAGGCCTTTAGGACCAGCATCAGACAATAGTTCTTTTTATTAGATTTTGGTTCCTATCTCATAATCTCTCCTTTCTGGCATCTGATTCTTTTTTATTCTGTCATACCAGCTCAGTTGAGGAAGCTGACTCTTCCATACCCTTTGTTAATGCTACTGTGGGGTCATTAAGACTGTGAGCAACTGAGGAAGTTAGTATATTAACACAGGATGTGTTACATTGTGAAATTCCCCAGCTTCTTGGCCTGTTGGTAACGGCAATTGCTTGTGTTATTCTTTGTAAACAACATTTCCTTTCCTCATCTGAACTGGCTCAACAAATGTCAGCACGAACCATTTGACTAAGACAGGAGAGTTTGTCTTCAGGATCAAGAAACTGCTTGCATCCTAAGCTATCCCACATATGTGGTGATTATATTCAATGACAGAATTGCAGAACAATCTGATAAATGCATCATGCACCTCGCTGACTGCTTCTTGCACTCTGCCAATTAATCTATCTGCCCCAAAGCTACTTCTAATAGTCCAATCATATTAGCAGCTGTGAAAAGATGCTCATTAAAAAAATAAAATCATCCAGGTAGATGTTCTTTCTTTCCCTATTCCCCATCCATCACTGTTGTACCTGTGTGGTGACAGTGGGTGAGGGGCAAAAGTGCGTTTATTCGGACTAGCCTGGTCTTCAATGCTTTATCCAGCACTACTTGTTAAGTCTAGCTCCCAATATTTCATTCAAGCACAAATTTGTGACAAACTGTTTAACCAACAGGTTCCCCCACCCCTTCTTTGTACTGCTTGTTAGTATAGTTCTGCAGTGGCTGTTTAGTATCTTCTGACTGTTCTCCCTCCCTGGTCACCTGAGCATATATGGCAGGCTATGTCTGCAGCATATAAACTATGCCAGGTACCTGAAGGGGAGCAACAAAAATCTGCTCAATTTAAAAAAAAAAAAAAGCCTCGTTTTGAGGCTACCCACCATTCTCCCAGTAACAGGTCTCAGAGTGATGTGAGTATTATTGCAGCACTTTCCCACAGGTGCAAACAAGGAGGTAATATAAACTAAGGCAGGAAAATTATTCACAATGTAAAAAACAAACAATCAAAGTGTATGATATGGGTAAGTCCAAGTGAACTCTGGAAGTCATTTGGGATAAGCCAGCTGAAACGTGATGAAATACAGGTGCTGTATGAAGCACCACTGTTACACATACAGTATTTTACAATGTATAATACAGAAAAATGAACAGGATATATCAGCAAGTTGGATTCTCACCTGCACTGTGTGAAATATGACTGTATGAGAAATGTGACCTACTCAGTAAATGCCTCCAGCTTTCACCCTGACCACACCACACGATCCATCGTCTACAGCCAAGCTCTGCGATACAACCGCATTTGCTCCAACCCCTCAGACAGAGACAAACACCTACAAGATCTCTGTCAAGGATTCTTACAACTACAGTACCCACCTGCGGAAGTGAAGAAACAGATTGATAGATCCAGAAGAGTTCCCAGAAGTTACCTACTACAGGACAGGCCTAACAAAGAAAATAACAGAACGCCACTAGCCGTTACCTTCAGCCCCCAACTAAAACCCCTCCAATGCATTATTAAGGATCTACAACCTATCCTGAAGGATGACCCAACACTCTCACAAATCTTGGGAGACAGGCCAGTCCTTGCCTACAGACAGCCCCCCAACCTGAAGCAAATACTCACCAACAACCACATACCACACAACAGAACCACTAACCCAGGAACCTATCCTTGCAACAAAGCCCGTTGCCAACTGTGCCCACATATCTATTCAGGGGACACCATCACAGGGCCTAATAACGTCAGCCAAACTATCAGAGGCTCATTCACCTGCACATCCACCAATGTGATATATGCCATCATGTGCCAGCAATGCCCCTCTGCCATGTACATTGGGCAAACTGGACAGTCTCTACGTAAAAGAATAAATGGACACAAATCAGATGTCAAGAATTATAACATTCATAAACCAGTCGGAGAACACTTCAATCTCTCTGGTCACGCAATTACAGACATGAAGGACGCTATCTTACAACAAAAAAACTTCAAATCCAGACTCCAGCAAGAAACTGCTGAATTGGAATTCATTTGCAAATTGGATACTATTAATTCAGGCTTAAATAGAGACTGGGAGTGGCTAAGTCATTATGCAAGGTAGTCTATTTCCCCTTGTTTTTTCCTACCACCCCCCCCCCCCCCCCCCAGACGTTCTGGTTAAACTTGGATTTATGCTGGAAATGGCCCACCTTGATAATCATACACATTGTAAGGAGAGTGGTCAGTTTGGATGAGCTATTAGCAGCAGGAGAGTGAGTTTGTGTGTGTATGGGGGTGGGGGGGGTGAGAAAACCTGGATTTGTGCTGGAAATGGCCCATCTTGATTATCATGCACATTGTAGGGAGAGTGGTCAGTTTGGATGAGCTATTAGCAGCAGGAGAGTGAGTTTGTGTGTGTATGGGGGTGGGGGGGGTGAGAAAACCTGGATTTGTGCTGGAAATGGCCCATCTTGATTATCATACACATTGTAAGGATAGTGACCACTTTAGGTAAGCTATTACCAGCAGGAGAGTGGGATGGGAGGAGGTATTGTTTCATGGTCTCTGTGTATATAATGTCTTCTGCAGTTTCCACAGTATGCATCCGATGAAGTGAGCTGTAGCTCATGAAAGCTTATACTCAGATAAATTGGTTAGTCTCTAAGGTGCCACAAGTACTCCTTTTTTTTTTTGTGAATACAGACTAACACGGCTGTTACTCTTAAACCTGTCAGTAAATGTAGGTATTCATCATGATTGCAATCCCTACAGAGAGAGAGAGTGTGTTTTGGCTATTTTAAAAAATGATTTGATTGTCATTCATTTTCTTTCCGTCTCATTGCTATCCAAAGGAAAGTCAGTTTTGCTTTTTTCAGATAAAAGTTTATAGATACAAGTGTGCACAGCTGTAGTTGAAGTGCTACTCAAAGTCGCATCAATGCCCATGCATGAGAAGAAGAATAAAAGAAGCTATGTTTACAAAGAAAATTCTTTGGTGATGCCAAGTCTCTGATTATACAGGCTTTAAATTTTCAATTATTAGTAAAACACTGAACTGCTAGGATTAAATGCTTTCCAATTTTATTTTTCATTAAAAAAACACCACACACAGATTGAAGTGACATGTTTAAGGGTAAAGCACTTACACACCGCCAGCCTTTTTAATAGAGTAGAATGAGTTGTCAAATTATACATATAGTTACTGGAGGCTATTTAAGGATAATTGTAAATTTAAAGGACATGTCTGGAGGAAGGGGGCCTGAGTTGTATTTCCATCTCAGACAAAAACCCTCTATATGACTGTGGGCCACTAATTCTGGGCCTGATTCTCCTCTGACTTTTTCATTGGTGAAAATTATGAGTAATTCCATTGAAGTCATTGGATTGAAACTTGTATAACTGAGACCTGATTCAGGCCCTTTGCCTTTGTGAGCTGCAGTATCCTCAACTGTAAAACTGAGATGATAGTACCTACCTGAGTCATCATGGAGTTGTCCGTTATTGTTTGTAAATCTCTTTGCACTTATATAGGCATTCCATGCAAGGATCTTAAAATATGGTTATGTAAAAAGCACTGTGCAATTCTATGACACACAAACACATTACTTTCTACTTAAATGTAAGAAGATTTCTCAGCCTATGCAAGCCAGCACCCTGATCATGCAAACCCAATGGAGAATTCACAAGAATTACTAAAAAAAAGTCAAGTTTATTCATCCATCCATCCATCCATCCACACACCCCCTTTTACAGGGGCTTAATTTCAGAAGTTTCTTCTGCGTTGAAGAATGCTATTGATCTGAGATGAATTCACTGTACTTTAACATGGGGAACACTGGGAGAACTGGTAAGCTTTCTTAAACCAGTAGTAATTTAACCACATCCGTTGAACATGCTCATCATAGAATTTGAATGCCAAGTTGAGCTCTAGCTACCTTTGCTCTCAGCAGGGTCAATGGACTGATATAGTAACTATTCCCCTGCATGAGCTCACTTATCTAAAAGAGATTTTTGAATCTTCAGGCGACTGAATGTGATTGGTGGAACATTTTTATGTGCTGTCTCTAATATACTGTACTATATCAAATGTTCTCTAAAAGGAACAAATGTCCACATTTTTCAAACTGCTTGTATTCTGAACGTCCAGAGCAACAGGTATGAAAATGCTCCATTTATGTTCGGTCCGCACTCTGTAGGCATTGGCAGTAGATTGTGATGAATATGGTTTAGTCTAAAGTGAAGTGGTACATAGACCATTATTGCTCGTTTGTGCTATCCACTTCGTAGGAATTCTCTAAAACAATTATTAGAATGTGAATTTAACAGTTTTTCCTTTCTTCCATCCGAGTACTGTACAGAAGGTTCAGGTTAAAACAAAGTCAAATGTATTTTTCTTAAAATATCATTTTGTATATCACCTGTTTGACACACACACACACACACACACACAAGTATTTCATCATAAGGCTGCAATTATTTCCCCAGAGCAAAGCCCAAGTAAATAGAATTTCATGTGTGACTTTTGTAGGGGGTTGAGGTGGTTAAAATCCCTCCCCCAACCTCATCTGCGGAAAAGGCATTGGACCCACTCTGCTGTCATTGCTTGCTGCAGCTCATGGACTTCACTACCCTCGGCTGGTGCTGTAACGCCCTGCCCTAAATGAGGGAAGCCGGTGGATCCACGTAATCATGGATTCACATCCCTCTATCCTCCCCAGCCCAAAGCTCTCTACTGCAGTATGAAAGAATGAAAGTAACTTTAAAAACATTTTAATATATCAGTAAAATGCAATACTCCAAGTTTATTAACAAAGTCATTTAGGGCAACAAATTCCATTACTATTTTCTCTCACAACTGTGTTTAACCAAAACAATTAATGATTTTTATATAAAAAGAGTATGCATAGTATAATTATTATGGATCAAATCCCACAGTCATTGTCTCAGCCTTCACACTGAATTGCATCTGTTTTGCCTAGTTAAGGCTATGGGATTTGGCCCAGTGTTTTCATCTGAAAAAAGATGAAACTATTTACTACATCTTAATAATTCCCAGTCTGTTCTTGATTTGGAAAATACCTGATAGAAAATATGTTTTTAAATGTTAAAATAGGGAGCTAAATCAGTGATTAGATAACCTGTGCTATTCAGCATTTGGCCCTTGTTTTGTGTAGTCTTTTTAAAAAATCTGTATGTATTTTGCTTTGTTTTCGTGATTCACACAAAAACATATTGTGTTCGACTTACAAATGGACCCATATAGGTAGAGCCCTCTGCCCCCACAGAGCTCCACTGAAGTCCAAGAGTCTTTGGATAGATACAGGGATCCACTCACACTGATTCACAGGCAGGATTGGGACCTATGAGTGCCATGGTTGCTGGACTTAGGTCCTTTTCCCGCCCTCCATCTATGGTCTTATAGGCTGTGTCTATGCTAGTAAAACTTTATCACAGTAATTCACCACAAGTGGAGCTCCATAGGTGGTAGCAATGGTGGGAGCTATAATGTAGATAGGACATAGGTGTTTTTACCTCTGTCATCTAGTCCTATCTCAGTCTTCGTAAACAGTCATTTTTATCTTGCAGACACAATCACTTCCATTCTTTCCATAATTTGTTGGGGAAGAGTCAACATGGTTTTTAGAAAGGGAAATCATGCCTCCCCAAT
This sequence comes from Caretta caretta, assembly GCF_965140235.1. Taxonomy (NCBI): domain Eukaryota; kingdom Metazoa; phylum Chordata; order Testudines; family Cheloniidae; genus Caretta; species Caretta caretta. The sequence continues at coordinate 83,784,056 of NC_134210.1, read as the reverse complement.
CTATTAGAATTCTTTGAGGGGGTCAACAACCATGTGGACAAAGGGGATCCAGTGGATATAGTGTACTTATATTTTCAGAAAGCCTTTGACAAGGTCCCTCATCAAAGGTTCTTAAGCAAAAGTAAGCTGTCATGGGATAAGAGGGAAGGATTGGTTAAAAGATAGGAAACAAAGGGTAGGAATAAATGGTCAGTTTTCAGAATGGAGAGAGGTAAATTGTGGTGTCATAGAATCATAGAATCTCAGGGTTGGAAGGGACCTCATGAGGTCATCTAGTCCAACCCCCTGCTCAAAGCAGGACCAATCCCCAATTAAATCATCCCAGCCAGGGCTTTGTCAAGCCTGACCTTAAATACTTCTAAGGAAGGAGATTCCACCACCTCCCTAGGTAACGCATTCCAGTGTTTCACCACCCTCCTAGTGAAAAAGTTTTTCCTAATATCCAACCTAAACCTCCCCCACTGCAACTTGAGACCATTACTCCTTGTCTTGTCATCTTCTACCACTGAGAATAGTCTAGAACCATCCTCTTTGGAACCACCTCTCAGGTAGTTGAAAGCAGCTATCAAATCCCCCCTCATTCTTCTCTTCTGCAGACTAAACAATCCCAGTTCCCTCAGCCTCTCCTCATAAGTCATGTGTTCCAGACCCCTAATCATTTTTGTTGCCCTTCGCTGGACTCTCTCCAATTTATCCACATCCTTCTTGTAGTGTGGGGCCCAAAACTGGACACAGTACTCCAGGTGAGGCCTCACCAATGTCGAATAGAGGGGAATGATCACGTCCCTCGATCTGCTCGCTATGCCCCTACTTATACCACTGGCCTTCTTATAAATGCCACTGGCCTTCTTGGCAACAAGGGCACACTGTTGACTCATATCCAGCTTCTCGTCCACTGTCACCCCTAGGTCCTTTTTCCGCAGAACTGCTGCCTAGCCATTCGTTCCCTAGTCTGTAGCGGTGCATTGGATTCTTCCGTCCTAAGTGCAGGACCCTGCACTTATCCTTGTTGAACCTCATCAGATTTCTTTTGGCCCAATCCTCCAATTTGTCTAGGTCCCTCTGTATCCTATCCCTACCTGCCACCGTATCTACCACTCCTCCTATTTTAGTATCATCCGCAAATTTGCTGAGGGTGCAATCCACACCATCCTCCAGATCATTTATGAAGATATTGAACAAAACCAACCTCGGGACCGACCCTTGGGGCACTCCACGTGATACCTGTCTGCCATCTAGACATGGAGCCATTGATCACTACCCGTTGAGCCCAACCATCTAGCCAACTTTCTATCCACCTTATAGTGCATTCATCCAGCCCATACTTCTTTAACTTGCTGACAAGAATACTGTGGGAGACCATGTCAAAAGCTTTGCTAAAGTCAAGAAACAATACATCCACTGCTTTCCCTTCATCCACAGAACCAGTAATTTCATCATAGAAGGCGATTAGATTAGTCAGGCATGACCTTCCCTTGGTGAATCCATGCTGACTGTTCCTGATCACTTTCCTCTCGTGTAAGTGCTTCAGGACTGATTCCTTGAGGACCTGCTCCATGATTTTTCCGGGGACTGAGGTGAGGCTGACTGGTCTGTAGTTCCCAGGATCCTCCTTCTTCCCTTTCTTAAAGATGGGCACTACATTAGCCTTTTCCCAGTTGTCCGGGACTTCCCCCGATCGCCATGAGTTTTCAAAGATAATGGCCAGTGGCTTTGCAATCACAGCTGCCAACTCCTTTAGCACTCTCAGATGCAATGCATCCGGCCCTATGGACTTTTGCATGTCCAGCTTTTCTAAATAGTCCCTAACCACTTCTTTCTCCACAGAGGGCTGGCCACCTACTCCGTGTTGCCCAGCGCAGCAGTCTGGGAGCTGACCTTGTTCGTGAAGACAGAGGCAAAAAAAGTCCCCCAGGGGTCTGCACTGGGCTCAGTCCTATTCAATATATTCATAAATTATCTGGAAAAAGGGTTGAACAGTGAGGTGGCAGAATTTTCAGACGTTACAAAACTGCTCAATATAGTTAAGCCCCAAGCAGAGTGCAAAGAGCTACAAAAGGATCTCTCAAAACTGGGTGACTTGGCAACAAAATGGCAGATGAAATTCAATGTTGATAAGTGCAAAGTAATGCACATTGGAAAATATAATCCCAAGTATACATACAAAATGATGGTGTCTAAATTGGCTGTTACCACTCAAGAAAGAGATCTTGCAGTCATTGTGGATAGTTCTCTGAAAACAATGTGCAGCGGCCATCAAAAAAGCGAACAGAATATTGGGAATCATTAAGAAAGGGATAGATAATAAGACAGAAAATATCATATTGCCTCTATATCAGTTCATGGTACTCCCACATCTTGAATACTGTGTGCAGATGTGGTCTCCCCATCTCAAAAAAGATATATTGGAATTGGAAAAGGTTCAGAAAAGGACAACAAAAATGATTAGGGATATGAATTGGTTGCCATATGAGGAGAGATTAATAAGACTGGGACTTTTCAGCTTGGAAAAGGGGGGAATATGACAGAGGTCTATAAAATCATGACTGGTGTGGAGAAAGTAGATAAGTGTTATTTAGTCCTTATAACACAAGAAGTAGGGGTCACCAAATGAAATCATTAGGCAGCAGGTTTAAAACAAACAAAAGGAAGTATTTTTTCACACAATGCACAGTCAACCTGTGGAACTCCTTGACAGGGGATGTTGTGAAGGCCAAGTCTATAACAGGATTTAAAAAAGATAAGTTCATAGAGGATAGGTCCATCAGTGGCTATTAGCCAGGATGGGCAGGGATAGTGTCCCTAGCCTCTGTTTGCCAGAAGCTGGGAATGGGCGACGGGATGGATCACTTGGTGATTACCTGTTCTGTTCATTCCCTCGGGGGCATCTGGCACTGGCCACTGTTGGAAAACAGGATACTGAGCCAGATGGATCTTTGGTCTGACCTAGTATGGCCGTTCTTATTTTAGTCAGTGGTAACTCTGAGTAGAGTTACAGACTTGGTGGGAAAAACACCTGAGACTTGTCTATACTACATCTTCCCTCATTTCTGCCACCAAGGGATGCACAGAGGTTAAATTATTGCTATGAAATTTGGTAGTATAGACAAAGGCCTACTGTAGGTCATTGACATATATGAAACTGAAATAATGGTGGCACATGGGTTTGGAATTTTGAGGATTTGCAATAAGTTTGTTTTTGACATATTTTAGTAGGTTTTTGTTTGTTATGTTGCTTTAAAATAAACACCAGACCAGAAACTGTACTGAATGAAGTCATTGACTGTATTCTTGTTTTCTTTTACGGAAGCTAATTTGCCATGTTTATATGTTTGATAGCTTCACCATCTATTATCTAGTTTTTAGCACTACTGTGCGTACCACATGAAGTCCCAGGAACTTCTTAAATATCATACTTCCCTTGGGATTCTCAAAAGCGCCCAGTCTTAAACTAACTCTGCTCACATTGAACTGAATGGGACCTTTACCATTGATTTAAATGGGGCAGAGTTAGTCCAATGCTGAGTGTTTTCAAGAATATTGCCCTATTTTTAGTTTAAATAATAGTTTAAAATTCTTCCTCAAAACTTTACATGTATTTTCTAATTAAGATTGACACACTCCCAGGATCTCCAGTAAATGCTGAACTCTCATATGAATTGTATGAAATATACAAGCAAACTCTGACTTATAATGTATTTGTAAATTGTCAGAAAAAGATGTCATGTTGTCATGGTATAGCACCTTTTGAATTAGAATGACAGAAACAGCAGACAAGAGGCTGAACTTGTCAGAGGTCAGTAATTTCACTATCCGACTGCAAACGAACAGCAACAAAAGAAGATTTTGAATCAGATTAACATCTTTTGAACAGTATGCCTGTTCTGCTTTCTTTGAAACTAGTAAACACTTGCTACTGAACATTGTTTGATTTTTCCCTAGATTTTAATACATTAACCCAAACATTTTCTCTTTCCAGTTTAAGTGGGCTAAGTAAAAATATTCTTTCTTGAAATTATGTGCTTCCAGTTCAAATGCTCTTAGAATTTTCTTTCTAGAAATATTTCACTAATACTGTTTTGTAGCCTCTATTCAGAACGGCCTAATAGACTATCGTATGCTGTGATGTTATTTGATTGTTGGGAAGAATGTGGTTGCATGGGGATACTCTCTAAATATAGATTGATTTTGGAGGACCAAGAGACAGTAACAATTCCATGGCAAATTTATATCCCCATCTTTCTATGAGTCTTTGGTTGAGAGGAACTATGTACACTGACATACAGATAGTAAAATAACAGAATGCTTCTGTGACGGGTTGGATCATAGAAACCCCCTGGGGGCTGCCACCTGATGTGCCAAGACGACTACTGCTCCTGCTTTCCTGCCCTGGCAGTTTAGGACTTGAGTGCCCTGCCTCCTGGTTTGAGCCAGACCCGCTAGCCTGCTGCAAACCCAGACCCAGGTCTGAACCACATCCCCTAACAAGCTGTAGGCTTAACTGAAAGCAGCTTACAGAAGTGTTCCTGTCTTTAACACTCAGATGCCCAACTCCCAATGGGGTCCAAATGCTAAATAAATCTGTTTTACCCTGTATAAAGCTTATATAGGGTAAACTCATAAATTGTTCACCCTCAAAAACACTGATAGAGAGAGATGTACAGCTGTTTGCCCCCTCCCCCACAAGTATTAATACATACTCTGGGTTAATTAATAAGTAAAAAGTGATTTTATTAAATACAGAAAGTAGGATTTAAGTGGTTCCAAGTAGTAACAGACAGAACAAAGTGAATTACCAAGTAAAATAAAATAAAACACGCAAATCTATGTCTAACCAAACTGAATACAGATAAAAACCTCACCAGTTCCAGTAAGCTTTCTTTTACAGACTAGCTTCCTTCTAATCTGGGTCCAGCAAGCACTCACATCCCCTGTAGTTCCTGTCCTTTGTTCTGGTTTCTTTCAGGTATCCTTGGGGGTGGAGAGGCTATCTCCTTAGCCAGCTGAAGACAAGATGGAGAGCTCTCCCACGGCTTAAATAGACTTTCTCTTGTGGGTGGAGAAACCCTCCTCTCTCCTATGCAAAATCCAGCTCCAAGATGGAGTTCTGGAGTCACTTGGGCAAGTCACATGTCCATGCATGACTCACACTTTTTACAGGCAGAAGCCATTGCCCACAAGGTATCTTGAATGTCTCCAGGAAGACTTCTTATGTGGATTGGAGCATTCCAAGATGCATTGTTCCTTAAATGCTTCTTGACTGGGCACTTAACTTTGCAAATTCCTTTCTCCAGGAACTGACCAAATGTTCTACTAAAGTTATTTAGAAATCAAGCCATATTCATAACTTCGAATACAAAAAGGATACATGCATACAAATAGGATTAATAGATTCAGTAGATCATAACCTTTACATAGATATGTTACATGACATATATAACATGAACATATTCCAGTTATGTCATATATATTCATAAGCATATTTCCATAAGGCCTTATGGGGGGCCCCGTCACAGCTTCTTTCCCCAAGACATGTCCACAAATGATTTTAAACATCAGAAAGCCTCATACAAAATATAGGTCCAAATCTAAAGCTTGGATCTGAACTCATCTGAGCATTAAAAACTGAATCTGCATCTGGATTCAAATTTCGTGGCTGTGCTCCCATACCCAGCCCTCCACAGGAAAACTAACAAATTTTGCAGAAGTTCAGATGATAATCCTGATCCAAACTTTGCAGCTTTAGTCCATTCTTAAAGATCATCTAGTTCTGAAAAGGTATTATGTAGAGTAATGAGAAATGGAAAGTAGTTATTGCCCATGTTTCTTTGAATGGGAAAGCTGTTGTTCACTGACAGTGAATACCTTTCTCGTTTGATATACATTGTGCCTCTCATAAATACTGGTTCCTTTTATATTGCATATATTATGCTGTTTAACTATTAACCTGGATAAAGGGGCTATTTCTATTTGCAAGACAATGAAGCACTCTCAAAAAGAACATGTGAAAAACTGAATGTGTTATTTGCATTTCCTTAGAATAACCAACTTGTGGTGAAAATGGGGAAAAACCACGTCATAAATGCATACCAATATTCCTATAAACAATAAGTTATTTAAACAAGCAAGTTCTTTGTTAGTTTCTAAGAGAAACACCTCTATTACATAGACAAACCAAGGGTTTTTTTTGTTTTTTGTTTTAAATAGACATACGCATTGTCATACTGAGATTGAGTTCTGGAGCAGTGGAGCCCCACCACAAAAGTACTGAACTAGATAAGCATTTCTTTTCCAGATCAAAGGTTTATATAGAGAAAAGAAGGGGAGGAGGAGGAATGGAGATGACATACACCTTGCTATGACTTGACACTGCGAGAAAAGCCTGGCCAGGCCTGAAAACTTCATTTCATTTGTTTCTTTTTGGGGGGTTGGGGGAGGAATCCTTGCTTTCTCTACTATTTTAAAGGTGTTCCCCCTTTTTCCCCATGGAAAAAGTGATATTTTTTTTTAACGTGAGAGAAATTGGAATAAAAGAGCACATGATTATCTTTAGCAAATATATAATCCCAAACTTGGCTTTCAGTAAACACAGTGGTTACACATTGGGTCACCCAAAATCATATAAATGTGGGGCTAGAGGTGACCTTAAGACATCATCTAGTCCATTCCCACTGTGCTAAGGCAGGATCCATCCCTGACAAGCGTTTGCTTAACCCTCTCTTTAAAGCTTCCAGTGATGGGGATTCCTTAATATCTCTAGAAAACCTGTTCCAGGGCTTAACTATAAGGTTAGTTAGAAAGTTCCTCTTAATATTCAACCTAAATCTCCCTTGCTGCAAAGTAAGCTGATTAATTCTTGTCCTACCCTCTGTGAATATGGAGAACAATTGATCACTGACCTCCTTATAACAGCGCTTAATGTATTTGAAGACTTATGTCCCCCATCCTTTTTCTCTTCTCTAGATTAAACATACCTAATTCTTTCAGGTTTCAGAGTAACAGCCGTGTTAGTCTGTATTCGCAAAAAGAAAAGGAGTACTTGTGGCACCTTCGAGACTAACCAATTTATTTGAGCATAAGCTTTCGTGAGCTACAGCTCACTTCATCGGATGCATACTGTTGCATCCGATGAAGTGAGCTGTAGCTCACGAAAGCTTATGCTCAAATAAATTGGTTAGTCTCTAAGGTGCCACAAGTACTTCTTTTCTTTTTTTGTAAGGAGAGTGGTCACTTTGGATAAGCTATTACCAGCAGGAGAGTGAGTTTGTGTGTGTGTGGGGGGGGAGGGTGAGAAAACCTGGATTTGTGCTGGAAATGGCCCAACTTGATTATCATACACATTGTAAGGAGAGTGATCACTTTAGATAAGCTATTACCAGCAGGAGAGTGGGGTGGGAGGAGGTATTTTTTCATGGTCTCTGTGTATATAATGTCTTCTGCAGTTTCCACAGTATGCATCCGATGAAGTGAGCTGTAGCTCACGAAAGCTTATGCTCAAATAAATTGGTTAGTCTCTCAGGTGCCACAAGTACTCCTTTTCTTTTTGCTAATTCTTTCAACCTTTCTTCATAGGTCATAGTCTCATAGACTTTAATGTCAGAAAGAGCCATCATGATCATCTAGTCTGACCTCCTGCACATTGCAGGCCACAGAAACCTCACCCATCCCAACTTGTGTTACAACTTGTGTTGTAACAGACCTCCCCCCAACCTCTGGCTGAGTTATTGACATGCTCAAATCATGATTTAAAAGACTTCCACTTACAGAGAATCTGCCATTTACACTAGTTTAAACCTGCTAATCACCCGTATCCTATGCTGCATAGGAAGGTGAAAAAAACCTGAGGGTCTCTGCCAATTTGGGGGCAAATTCCTTCCCGCCCCCAAATATGGTAATCCGTTAGACCCTGAGCATGTGGGCAAGACCCACCAGCCAGACACCTGGGAAAGAATTTTGTGTAGTAACTCAGAGCCCTCCCCATCTAGTGTCCCATCACTAGCCCTTGGAGATATTTGCTGTTAGCAGTCACAGATCAGCTACATGCCACTGTAGACAGTTCCATCATATCAGACCCTCCATACACATATCAAGCTCAGTCTTGAAGCCACTTGGGTTTTTTGCCCCCACTACTCTGCTTGGAAGGCTGTTTCAGAACTTCACTCCTCCGATGGTTAGAAACTTTCACCTAACTTCAAGCCTAAACTTGTTGATGGCCAATCTATATCCTTTTCTTCTTGTGTCCACATAGGCACTTAACTTTAAATAACTCCTCTCTCTCCCTGATATTTATCCCTATGATGTGTTTATAGACAGCAGTCATATCTCCTCTCAGCTTTCTTTTGATTAGGCTAAACAAGTCAAGCTCTTTGAGTCTCCTTTCATAAGGTAGGTTTTCCATTCCTCAGATCTTCCTAGTAGCCCTTTTCTGCACCAGTTCCAGTTTGAATTCATCTTTCTCAAACATGGGAGGCCAGAACTGCATACAGTATTTCAGATGAGGTCTCACCAGTGCCTTGTATAATAGTACTAACACTTCCCTGATGCATCCTTGGACTGTATTAGCCTTTTTCACGGTCACGTCACATTGGCAGCTCATAGTTATCCTGTGATCAACCAATATACCCAGGTCTTTCCTCCTCCTCTGTCGCTTCCAATAGATAAGTCCCCTGCTTATAGCAAAAATTCTCGTTGTTAGTGTCTAAGTGTCTGCCTCTGCACTATTAAATTTCAGCATCATCCAGATAATCTTGTAAAGGAGCAGCAGCACTGCTCATTTCCACACTCTGTCCCAATGGTGTATTTAAGCCCTGACCTGGAGGGAGCCCTCTAGCAGTGAAGAATTCATTGAGTTTCCATATCCTCTTCATACTTGCACTCGGCTGGTGAGACTGCCAGTGAAGACGCCCAATTAGTACCACTTGTGATGGAGGGTTTGTGACCTGTATTCATGAAATCATTTGGATTTATTGTCACTTGTGGTAATTTAGCCCAATCCATGATCCTGCCACTATGACAATTGATTTAAATATACTAAGACATCCTGCTAGAGGGGCATCTAGTCTGAATACAGCCAATGCAGGTGACTCCACAACTTGCCTTGGAAGCTTGCTCCATTACCTAAAGTTGCTTTATAATTATACATTTTCCTTAATAACTTTCCTACCATTTCTCAACTTCAGCTTAAGCCTACCACTACTTCTCTCTTCACTGGCTACTAACTTATCCTTGTCCTCTGTATAAACACCCCTTTACATATCCATAGACAGTTATGCCTCCCCTCAGCCATTCCCCCTTCACCTCCGCAGACTGGATATATCCACATCTCTTAATTTTTAGCTCCCAAGTCATGCCCCCTATTGACCATTTTATCTTTGTGTTGCTCTCCTCTGCAGTGGGAACTCTCTTGCTTAAAGCTATATATACATGCTGTACATTTCTAAGCAGCTTAGTAACATGAAAGTTACTGCCTATAACAGGTTTCAGAGTAGCAGCAGCGTTAGTCTGTATCCGCAAAAAGAAAAGGAGTACTTGTGGCACCTGAGATACTAAGAAATTTATTTGAGCTCAAGCTTTCGTGAGCTACAGCTCACTTCATCGGATGCCTACACCAGATTAGCATTTTTTGCCTACAGATGAATGTAATAAACACACATCTGTGCTCACTCATCATGTTGAAGCTTATTTGGCAGGGGCCCAAGAAATGAACAGCAACTGGCACTGGGTCAATATTATTATAGTGAGCACTCCATGGTATCCCAATTACTAAAAATGTGGTAATGAGGTAAAAACCATGATAATTACATCTAAAAAGTATAAATAACTTATTTCATTATTTATGTTGAATAATTTAGTTGACATAGTAGCCTGCATTTCACCCTAATACAAGCTCCTCAAGGAATGGGTAGAGGATCAAGGATGTATACCGAGGCCATCTTATTTATCTACCTTTTCAACTTAAGGGCCACATCATATTCTTATGGTAAAACCATAGGGGGAAGACAAAACTTCCCAAAACATGTGCTCCTTTAAAGGGGGGAAGGTTTGTGGATAACAATGCATCCTGTTACAAATGACAGCCTCAGAGGAACTCACTGGGACCCCTACAAGTTGCAGGGACAGCAGAGGGCCGCTACATATAATTGCAACAGGCTGTCAGGTCACTGTAGATCATACCTCATGGTACCAATATCTGCACTGCCTGACAAGTCTTGTTCAGTTTTGAATTTTATTTCCTCACCCACATGCTTAGTCATCGTGCAATGGGCAATATATGAAAAGCAAAGATACAGTGGAATATATAAAATTATACTGGCTTTAAAGCTTCTCCCAATATGCAGGTGTTATATAAACTATGGGGTAGATTCTCTCTTGCAGCAGAGCTCTACTCAGTGCAGGCATGAGGAAGGCATCCTGGAGCCAGTTTTGATTTCCAGATTCTCAGGTCCAGCCCCAACCCTGGTGCTATTTAGAGCCATCAGACAGCAATACATTTCATGATCAGTTTAGGGTCCTTAATAAAAAAAAAAGAGTCCCTCTGCTGTGCCTTAACTCCTTCCTGCCTCTGATGCACCCTACATGCCAAGAGCAGGAGACACAGACCCAACATTGCCACTAGCAGGGACTTCCCCTAAGCCAAGGAGATCCTCTGTTGGCAACCTGCAGCCAGTTTCTGGCCCTTTTAAGACTCCTAAATGACAGATCTCAATGGAGAACTAGACACCATATGAAAATGCCATCTCTTTTTCATTCCCTCCCTTCTGGAAACATATGACCCCTATTTTTAGTTCACATATATATTGCTACTTTGCGCGTCACTTGAAATTATTTGCCTCTAGCAAGACATTGACATATCTGACATTTTCCCCACCTTGACTTTTCCTCACTTCTATATTAACATATTTTGAGGCCGTATCTTCTGACACATAATTTCATGTTACAGCAGAGACAATGGATCAATTAATATTTAAACTGGCAAAGCATTCAGTTTTAACAAAAGCACTTCCCTTGTGATGTTACAATCCATGTCAAACTTTGCTTTCTAGGAAGGAAGGAAGAATGAATGCTTTAAACAATACTCTGCAGAGTTGTGAACTATGTAAACCCATTTAATCCTCCACCAGTCTGACCAGATTACTAGTCAATGCTTTCTAATTGAACCCCAAAACCAGTCACTGGAGTTTTAGGACTCCAGGTCAGTTGCCCTTTCGGATGACTGATTGGCAGTGCACTATTATAAACCTATTCCCAAATTGGTACAGCATATTGCATGTGTCTTTATAATTGCAAGTCCCTAGGAAAATGAGATTACAATCATTGTACTGGAGGAAGAGCTACATGGATTATCTGCGCTCTCGTTCACAGAGAAAAAGAGTCAGAAAATGCTGAAACGTGAGAAACAGCTGTGTCTGCAAAGAGAGAGGGAGAGAGAGCATGCCTATTGTGCGGGGGAAAGAGTGCTGTGGGGAAAATCTGTCAGAGCACTGAATCTCAGACCAGTGGAGAAGGTCTTCAGAAGAAAGGAAATTCCCAAATCCTATGAGATGCTGGTTGCCTTCTCCAAAGTGTGGAGTGCTCAAATTCTCATTGACTTCAGCACCATGCATGTTTGGGCCCCTCAGAAATTGGTAGGAATCAAATGCTAGTATCAGCAGAAGTCCAGATTGAGAAGGCAAGGCTGTGAGTACCTACAGTTTGAACAAAGCTACTCAAAGACAGAGAAGGTGTTACTCAAAAGGAAATGTACACAACAACTTGAGATATCGGCTTACTTGAGAGTGAATATCAAAAGGTGGAGTTACAGCTATTTTTATTTACGTGTGCTTGTTGTAAAGTTTACTCTACACTGATAAAAGTAGGAGTTGCAGAGTTGGAAGGAGAAGAGAAACTAGATGGTTAAATTATACACGTCATCATATATTTAAACACCTAACTAAGAGTGGTCTGATTTTTCATAGGCATAAAGCACTCAGCTACGATTGATTTCAAGGAGTGTTTTGACTGAGTATGGACCAGCAGTCTAACCAGACTGTACATTCTGTTTGGGGATGTGCTTAGTTGTAGCTTAGATTTGAAAAACTGAGTGGTGTGAAAGTGTAAAGTGTCCATGTTCTGCCAAATGAAGTGGCGGGGGGTGGGGGGAGGGAGAACCATGTAATTTGCTAAAAGTCTGTAGTGTCCATGAGTAGGATGTCAGGGGAATTTAAAGAAAATAATATACATTCATGATGAAGCATTGAAGTAATTAGTGAGATTACAAAAGAGCTTCCCCTACATTTATAGAAATATCCTTTGAACAGATGGGAACTGAAGGCAGTCTAATCTCTCAGGGACAATCATAGTTTGGGAGACTTCTGTTTGAAAGTCTATAACATAGCTCTGATTGTTTGGAAATGACATTTCATAAGGAAGAAACTGGTTTTCTCTGGAGTTCGGTGGATCCCCCTTTTTCCCTGCTGTATCCCCTCACACTCTCTTGTGCCCAGCATTGTTCTGCCCTAGGATATCCAGAGAAGACTTGATTTGAAGATTAGTACCACCCTACCTTAACTTCCCCATCATTGAGCCCCTAGGTAGTTCAAGGCATTGCTCATTCAGTCCCCAATGGCTAGGATGTCTTCCTGCATAATTGTACAAGGCATTGCTGCTTCTCCCCCTCCCCATAAAAGAAAAAAACCTCTCACACCCCTTTTAATATTCACATTAGTTTAATGATCTATCTTTGGGCTACAGTATTCTCCCCCCCTCCGACAAGTGATGATGATAAAACTATAAACAGGCTAAATACTACTTGGTGAAACAAGCTGTGATTACATAGTCAGCAAGTACTATTGAAAAAAGTGGAGTATCACGACTCTTTACTTTTTTTTTCCCATTTACCTGTGATTTAATGTTTCTAAAAGTACCTTAATATGTTTCTAAATTCTGGGAAGTGAAATTGACAATTGAGCAAAGCTAGCTGGAAATTCATGTAATAGAGCGGATATCTTTTTAAAGGAGGCAGAATTGTGGGGCAAGAGAAAAATATTTTGTAAGGAAAACAAATCTAATAAAAGAAAGTTAAACAGATGAGTTTAAATTTCTCCTTTGAAGACTCAGCATTGCCAGAAATGTTGCATAAAAGACTTAGTGAACGCATGTTAAAATTGCCTGGAAAAAGTCTTTGTATTTAAGCTAATAAGAGCTTTCCCTAGATACTTGGTTTGGTTTTATTTCTTTTTTTTCTCTTACACCAACATTAAAAAAACAACAACAGCAATTAGTTATCTGAAGCTGTTTCCCATCAAGTTAAATGGTCTTTTTCATGACAAATCTGTAGGTCTCCTCACGAGTGGATATTTTCAAAGTTCATTTTTTCCAGTGTTTGCATAAAAGGAAAGAAAGGAGAAGATATATAAGTGGGAGAAAAGATTAAACAGTACAGTGTTATGTTTCCAGTGTGGTGGGATCCATAAACTGTTCTCTTTCCAGTCCAAGTCCCACACTCCTCCATTTTACAAGTAACCACACATTTCCATTTTTAAAAACATTAAAGCTAAAAACCCTATGAAGTGAAATCACTTTTGGCCTGGCTTGCCTGAAAAGCCTGTCTACTTCAGCACAGTATTGTCAGCAGATTTATACTTGGCGTTTCAGACTATGTGCTTCGTAGACAAACCTAGGGAAGACAACATGATATTTACTTGTGGGGCTTGAACTTTTCTTAAATTCTTTCAGATGACGTTCTGGGAACTTTATTGGCCCTTGAAGCACATTGTCCTGTTCTTAAAGGGGACACATTATTCCATTTAATCATTCGCCCGTTAGGAGCAGTGTGATCCTGCCTCAAGCAGCCCAGTGTGTGGGGGGAACAGTGTAGGCTGAGTCATCCTCTGGGACCGTGAAAACCTGCTCCCCCCTAGGGCATCTGAAAGGTGCAGAAGAGGGGGGTTGGTGATGCCCCTTAGGTGCTGGGAAAGAGGTAGGGCTAATATGTGCCCCCATACTGTGCAGAGGGAGCACCAGAAATGGTATAATTCATATGAGATGGAGCTCAGCTTAATGCTGCAGGCCAGATCCGCAACTGGTATAAACTGGGGGAGCTTCTTTGACTTCTGATGCAAACACTCAAGTATCAAGTGTGATAAAGTTTCTGTAATGCTAGTGGAAAACACAAGAAAGAGTGCAAAAATGATCAAAGCAAGTTCATTTCAGGTCCAAAGAATGCTCTTTGAAAATTTGTTTTTATTTGGAGCCCCTCACCAGAGCCCTGGCACAGAACCAAGTAAATAGGCTGGACAAGAATGGTACCATTACTCTGTGTCACTAACTTTAGTGCTGGCAGAAGACAGACCTGTACTGGAAGCATAAACATTTGGTGTATATTATGTGGCAGTGGTTTTCAACCTTTCTTCATTGGCAGACCCCTAAAACATTTCAAATGGAGCTGCAGACCCCTTTGGAAATCTTAGATGTACACAGATCACAGGTTAAAAACCACTGTTATATGGGTTTGGACACTGCTTAGCAATATTCCTATAATCCTTGGCACAGAGGCAATTTAATGAGACAAATCAGAGAGTAACGACTGTACAGCGCAAGTAGAATCACGTGCATGCAGGCAGTACTTCATATAAATGTGATGAGACAAAATTATATTTATGGTCTACCCTCAGCCAATAAATCTTACAGTAGCCTGTTTTATTTAAAATGGCATTGGGTAAGACCTGTATTGACCAGAGAGGAAAATATTTACAAGGTTCTAAAATGCCTTAATTCTGTGGAGATGCTTCCTCTCCCTGAAAGTTCAAAGCCCTAATGGATTTTTCAAACCCTCATGCTGATTGAGAAGCCATGCTCATCCAAGTAGGGACCAGGAGCAATTCCATGAGATTTATGAACTCAATAGCACTCAACCAAATATTGTATACACACACACACACACACACACCCCTTCTCACAACCTACTCTTAGACTTAAAAAAAAATACCAGAGAATTTGCTGAGTAATTCTGAGGAGAGTGTCATTTGTTTATAGACATTCTGGCCACAGAAAAGAGGCTAAATTAATCCAGTAGGTTTTTCATCTAGTTGTCTCAGTTTGCATAAAGTTATTGCTTCAACTAGCAGCAGTCTCATTCCTGCAGGGTACAATCAACCAAGGAGGATCTGAGGATGTACAGTTTTAACATGGCAGTCTAAAGGGATAACTTGAGTTCCCGGGGATCCCTGTCTCCAGCTTGCTTGTGAAATTTTGTTTAAGATTTACTATTTCATCTCAGTAGTAAGAATAATCATTCAGATCTTTAAATACTAGTGTAAGAATTGTCAGATTATACCAGTCATCCATCTAGTTTTAAATGGCCTGTGATAGTGGCCAGCAACAGATGCTCCAGAGCAACATACATGAAACTTCATAATTGTGGGATAGCCTAACCATAAGTGAAGTTTCTTCCTAATCCCATTAAATTATTAGTTAGACAGTGATATGAAGCATGAGAGAGTTTTCCATTCTGATTACCATAGCTGAAACTTTTTTTTTCCCAGATAAAAACATGTCTCCCCCTCCTCTCTCCCAAAAACGCCATGTTTGGCAACAACAAAACATTGTGAATGTGTGTTGATTTCTCTGAATTCTTCAGTTAGAAATAACTAAAAATTCTGTTTTTAAAACCACACGCATTGTTTCAAAGGAACTTCATTGTGAAGTGTCCTTTAAAATTTTAAGAAATTCAAGTTTAGAAATGCTCAAAATGGAAAATATTGTCTTGAAATGATCCCACCCCCCACTTTTAGTAATTGCCAACAGCAACAAAAAAAGTTATTCACCCACCTTTATGGATTACCCGTAAATGTATAATCCTTTTTAGTTCCTATGACATTCCAGATCAAAATCCTGATCAGAGAGGGGCTGTGTTATGACTTGCTGTGCCACCTGGTGTGACCCATAATGCTTTGCTGCTGTAGCCCCCAACCTGGGCTCCCCAAACAGCATACAGGTCAAAACCCTGACTGTGTTTAGACATAGCCCTGGTCCAGCAGCTTTGACCCCAGCAACCTTGGCTACTACTTGCCAGGTCATCCCAACACACTCCCAGTCTGGGATTTCCCCCCAAAAACCATGTGTTCTGCACTGTCCAGCCCTCTCCTGGACACTCCAGGTATATTAGATCTGTTGCCTTTTTAAGGGGATCAATGTACAACAGTCTGCTACCTTAAATGAAGTTAAACCAATCAAATAATAAAACAAGTTTATTTACCTACTGAGAGAGATTTTAAGTTAGTACAAGTAATGAGGCATTAAAGTCAGAAATGGTTACAAGATAAAATGTTTTCTAAACTTAAACTAGACTTGGTTTAAATGTGAAGTCCCTGACCACATTTTCAGTACGTTGCTGACAAAACTCTGAGGCCAGGATCTTCTCCCAAAATCCAAAGGCTGCTTCTTTTGTCTTCTTAGGTGAAAAGAGATGAAAAGCGAGAGATCCATTGGAGTGTTTTGATCCCTCACTTTTACAGTTCAGGCACTGTTTGAAATGCATTTCTCTGAGTGACCCCTAGATAAAGTTCTGTGCAGTTGAGAGCAAGGAGACATGGTGTTTGTTGGGGGCCGGCGGGAGAGGGAGAAAGAGGTTTTATGCTGTTTGCTAAGATGCAGATCTGTTTGCTCCTACCCCCCTTCCTTTCCAAGGAATGGCCACTTGATAGGCGATGGCCCATCAGCTTTGATGACACCTATCTAGAAGTGACAATTTGTCCTTTGCCTTTGAGGAAGAGTTTTACCCACTCCCTAGACTTGTTTGCTAAAACACACTTCAGTCATGACTTCATCTTATATTCATAACTTTCACATATAATGCTGCTACATACATTCCACCATGATATTGACCAGCAAGTTTAGTTTTCAAATGCTACCTTACATGGCATATTTTGTACAAAGATTATTATAATAGTGTGTAAGGTGTGAATACAGGGGTGCATTCAGTCAGAGTTCCAAGCTCTTGTCTTCACTGCATTGTGGGAATGAGTTCCATGGCTGAAATGCATGCTGGGTTAAAAAAAGAAGTTACTGTTGTCCCCAAACCAGCACTTGGGTTGACTCACTTTCTCCAGTTCCATTTCTCATCCACCTTCAGGAGTTCCCTGAGAGTCTCCTGGTCCTTCCTTCCTCCCATACAATGCCTCTCTGCAATCTACAACTTTCCCAATTGATTCCAATTAGTTTGCGGAGAATCTCGTGTACCAGACCACATGAAGTTTCTGTGCAGACTAGTGCCACAATCTGGGCAGAGAGACTGCTTCATCTGTTGGACCCTGAAGCTTTAGTAGTCATACTCTCCCCAGAGTGCCTTGCACAAGTCTGTCTGAAACATTGCAGAAACATTGGGTCTCAGCTCAGAAATTGGACTGAGATGCAGTCTGTTTTTTATTTCAACCAAGCCAGTTCACAAAAACCTCACACGTGTCATACTTCGACAGATTCTCACTGATCATTATAGTCACTATATGTTGCCAACTTCTGTAATTTTATTGCAAGTCTCAGGATATTTGGTGTTTTATCTAAAGCCACAGCTTCTGGAGAAAAATTACTACAAGAGAACCACAGCTTTTGGGTGTTTTTTCCCCAAAAAAGGTTCTAGTCCTTATTGTTGTGTAGAAAAGCATGGAAATGTGACTTAAGTGTATCCTAAAGACTCAGAACCCTGAAAGAAACAGAACCCCAAATGAGATTTAGAAACCACTCAATTTGATGCCTGATTCATGATTTTTGATCATATAGAGTTGGTAATATTGACTCTAAAAATGGTAGAACTGAAATTTGTTTCCCTGAAGTTTTTACATCGACTATGTTGCCTCTGCTGTAGGTCTGCATGAAAGTGCTGGATTGCTGACACCGATAGAGTATTCTTAAAAGAAAGGAAAGCACACTGTTGCCTCCTGCTTCCAGCTGATCGCAACACCCATATAGTTTAGTGAAATGGTCTCTTTTGTGGGTGCAAGAGCCCTGCCTCTTCCATAAAAGAATTCAAGTTGAACTTTCAGATGATTCTTAGGTAAGGGTAGCACCAAATTCATGGGGTCTCCCCACCACCATTCATTTTAATGGAATGTCAGTTTTGAAGCTTCTTTAAACATCACTGTTAATCATTTTACTTGTGAATGTTATGACCAATAGGACAATTTCCTTCAATGTCACTGAAAAAAACCTTGCTACGTTAAGTTCACATATTCGTGAGAGCTGGGATTGTATATATGCTGTCTCAGGGGAAGAAGCAAGGCAAGGCCTGGTTGTTAAAAGAACTATATTGAAGATGTGCCAGACAAGTGCACTTCCTGGGGAATACCTAGAGAGATTAATGCAAATTCCTCACTTCCATTTATGCAAAACCCCAACCTTTTGAAGCTACATCCTGAGGAATGGGTCATTATCTGCTGACCAACTGATCCCAGAGATTGGAGATCAAAGGTCTGAGCCTGAGAAACCACTGAGCTGCCCAGCCTGGGTTCTGGTTTCAAATCTGCAACAGTTATGAACTTGTAATCACAGGGAAAATCCAGCTACAGGTTTTGAAGGACTGACACCTACTAGACCATGAGGCTGAAGGAGGGTGGCTGATCTTAAGTAAGCTTTTTAGCATGTGCTTTGGTTTGAATATGTTTTGCCTAATGCTTTTACCTTAAGAATAAATGTGCTTGCCAAGAAAGCTGTGTGGCAACTTGTATCTGCAAGCAATATGCCGTAGCCTCTAGAGAAAAAGCAAAGCTCAGATATTGTTGACCAGAAGATATCCCCAGCAGGGGCCTGTGTAGAGTTAAAGACCCGCTCAGTCAGGAGGAAGAGAGATGAGAGTCTTCACCCAAGAGAGGTGAGGGCTGGGCACTGGAAAGCTTTAAATAGATGTTCTTGAGGGACCATGGAGGCGAATACAGGTGCAGTGACCCTGAAACTGTGACAGTTATATCAAAAACATCTAATGAGCTTATCCAGGGTACCTGGATGGACCTGTCACATCTGACATTATATTCATTTGAAGAAAGGTGCCATAGGGATAGGCTGTAAGTGTTTTTTAAAAATTGCAAACAAATAAAAATTGAATACTCAATCATCAAAAAATATCTGATCGAGATGCTTACTAATGATCTTCCAAAGTTAAGCTAAACATGGTGTTTCGTAGAGCTGATTGATTTTCCTTTGGAAAGTCAGTCTGATGGAAGATTTTCAATTTGCTTGGAAAACTTTGATTTTCTGCTGGAAAGTCACTCCCAGCTCCCCCAAGCCTTGGCAGCCTGCCTAGCTGTTGGCCCAGTGCTGGGGTCTTTAGGGCTTCCTGGCTCCTGGGCAGTGCAGAAGCTCCAGCTCCCAAGCTGTCTGGCTCCCTGCCTGGTGAGCTGCTGTGGCATTGGCCAGCTCAGGGAACCTTGGAAACATTTCAGAAGGTCAAAATGAAATGACTAACTTTTTCTGAAAAAGGAATTATTTTTAAGAAGTCAAAATGGGAATTCCAGTTTCTAGCCAGCACTAGTATTTACACTGACATCAGCACAAAATGTGGGATTCTTGTGGAGCATGTTGCTGGTCCAGGGATTAAGTGTGTTTTCTATACAACTTAGTCCAGCCACAGCAGTTCAGCTTAACAAACACACATGTATTTCTGAAAGACTTCTGTCTTACAATCATATTTAAGACTTGTTCAAAGTAGACTAAAAACATGCTTTTTTCCTCCAGTCCATCCCCATCACTCAGGAAATTTTTTTTTTTTGCTGGTTTTGGATAAACCTCCAGCAGACATTACACAGTTTTGGGGGTATCCCCACAGACCCAGTACAGCATAGGCAATTGCAGTGCAAGCCTCTCCAAAATATTTCAGCACACAGTGTCACAATCCTGACCTACCTGTCTAGCGTAGATCTTGACTGCTCTTTCCTTCTATCCTATCATTTCACTCTTGTTCTAAGATCCTGTAGACACAGATAATAATTTCAACATCTGAAAAACTCATTAAAGCTGCTATCGTGATCAAAATATGGGGACAAGGACAAAAATCTACACTAGTGACTGTACATTTGTCCTTGCACATGGCTGTGCTATACCCACCACCCACCATTGTCCCCATCTAAACCCCAGAAACACGTCTGAAGGCAAGTAGAGAGCAAGTGAGCCCCACCCTTCAGGTGCACTAGCTAAGTATACACCTCAGACTGTGGCATGGCCTTGTATCTATGCCAGTGTGCAGAGTAGATGGGAGTAAGAGGTGTGTACCAGGTCTTGAGTTTTAGTTCTCCACCCCTATTCCCACAAAGCAATGGGTGCTTTTTTGCCTAACCCTAACTAGCTCCCTGTCCGCCAAATGTTTACCTGTAGTGACAAGCTGTGCTGACTGAATCAGAACAGCCTTCCACTGCACTCTTTACAGTGTGATACAGGTGAACATGCATCTGAGAGCAGCCACCTAGCCCACTGATCACACCCAGGTCTTCATCAATGTGTGGTCAGAGTACATGGTCCATGACTTTGCCCAGAGTGGCAGGAACAGACACATGCATTGAGAATGTTCACAGAGCAGGCAGGCATTGAGTGGACTGTGGGCCAGTGCCAGGAATGCATCAAGTAGCTGAAGCTCCTCTGCAGAAGGGCAAAAAAGACTCCAAACAATCGCCTCAGAAGGCCCATTGTACATGCTTCAATGAGTTTGACAAGGTGCTGTCAAGAGCTCCCAGCCTGAAGTGCCTCACAATCCCCTCTTCAACCTCATTGAGAATGCCAGTGAGAAAACAGGGCAAGGAGGCAGTGATGCCACAGATGATGCCCAGGAAGACCTGGAGGATGAGGAGCATGTGATTCTGGATCTCTACCTGGAGAAGCTAGTTGAAGAAGCTCCTCTTCATGAGCCCCAGGAGAACTCAAAGCTGGTAAGTTACATTATCCCCTCTTGGTCCAGTGCTACATTTTAACCCCAGCCCCCATTGCTCTTCAACAGTTAAATGGTCCTCAACCAAGACCTGGCTATAAATCAATTGTATTGACTTCTGAGTAAATGCCTTTGGCAGAAGCCATAAAAGAGGTTGTTAACAGTCATTGTGCCTTGTGACTATGCATTTCTCAGCCAGCACACAGGCACCAATGGTCAGGGCCATGCAAAGCAGTGGAAGGGAAGTTAGAAAGGTCCTGGTTGGGGAAGGGACAGTTGTGGTGCTGATCTGAAACTTCACAGAACCAAGTAGAGTTGCAGTGTGTGTCTTTTCCTGCCCATTTCACTGTTGTTGGGCAGGCAGAGGAATGGGCTTTTCTGGTGATGCTGCAGGTGCGGGGTGGATGGGGTGGGGGAAGGTGATGTTCCTGGTTCATCTCTTCATTTGCATGGAAGCTCTATACGCTAGCTGAGAATTCAGTCACTACCCAGTTGAGTTGCCTTCTAGTCCTGTAAGCATACTTCAACAAGTGTCTGGTGTATAGGAACTCCAGCTGGGTCTTGAGATTTAAAAGCAATGCTAATGTGCTTGGTCCACCTTCAAAAGTGACCAAATTCCTTCATGCAGTAAGATGTAGAAGGGTGACCATTAGCAAAAGCATCAATCTGACAGATTGCTAGATCTCCTTCACAGGACTGGAAAAGCAGCGTCTTTCATTCTAGTACCTTGAAGACCACTGTGTTCTCTAAACATTGGTCAGGCTTTAAAGAAGTTGCAAACTAGTAACATAGCTCATGGAAGGAACTACCATTCCCACTCGACCTTGAGACGCTATAAAAATTTTAAGTTTTTAAAAACATTAGTACATGCATCTTACCGTTAGTAGCCTCTGCTCCTTCCTCGTGGGCTGTAAGAGCTGTCTGAGAACCAAGGTTAGTCTAACAGTTGCATTCATGGAATGCTGAAAAGGTATTCATATTGTGGCCTTCAGCATCAAAAGTTGTGTCATGTAAAGGGTTTTCCTCAGCTTCTTCTAAAAGAGAAAAAAAAATACTACCCTTGTCTTTGAATTGGTAGGACTTCTACTCCTGAGAGGGAAAACCATGCTGTCAGGAGCATCACTCCAGAGGCAGTAGAGCCAGACAGAAAAGGACCTTGGAGGCCTGCTTCTTAGCACAGACAGGAGGAACCGAAAGAAGTTTGACTCCTCAGGGTATAGCAGGCTTGGGTTCTTCAGCAGGAAGAGACTGATGAACTGGTTCATTGAGCAGGAGGCACACCATAGGCAATGGGAGCCTGCCCCAATGGAACGGCTGATGGCCAAACAAGTTTTGGAGGGTTTCCTGCTGTTGTAGCCCCACCACTTCTACACTTCCATCACTACCTCCTCCAGTTGCCTCCAGAGCTCTGCTGAGGCAGAGGAGCCAGCCCTTCCTTTGCCCCCTTCCCTCCTGAGTGACCACGAGCACCTTGCAGGACTCCCAGGCCCACACCCTCGACTGGCACCTAAAACCCCTCAAAAGCCATCCCCCCAAGTGTCCAGGAGGGGAATGATTAGCCGGTGGGAGTTGCTGAAGCCCATTAAGTGCCCACCGTCCAATCCCTGTGCAAGAGATGTTACCAGTTGTCACCATGAACAGCTGGCCTCCATTGTTTCCCTTCTTTTTGGCTGAGGGAGGGCAAGGACACAGGTGCCAAGACTTTAACATGGGTCCATTGTTCACAGGTTCAGTCCTATTATGTTTTGTTGGTTTTCATTTCCTTTTAAAATATTTCAATTAGCCATTCCATATACTTCTTTTAACAAACATTAGTTTCTTTGACTTTGTGTATGATAAAGGAAAACAAAAGTTTTTTGGTTCAGATTGGGTTGCATGATTTGCACACCATTCCAATTTATGTGCTAACATCTGGTGTCATCATACTGCAAATACTTTTCTACCTGCCCCAGCCCCAGGTTAGGAAATATCTGAATTTCCAAGGATACATCGGAGGTTGGGGGAAAGTGCATTGTTATGTGCTTGGAGAAAGCACTGCCATTCTAAAAGAAGAGGTTTCAAAGTAGCAGCCATGTTAGTCTGTATCAGCAAAAAGAACAGGAGTACTTGTGGCACCTTAGAGACTAACAAATTTATTTGAGCATAAGCTTTCTTGGGCTACAGCCCATTTCATCGGATGCATATGTATTCTTACTATATATTCCATTCTATGCATCCGACGAAGTGGGCTGTAGCCCATGAAAGCTTATGCTCAAATAAATGTGTTAGTCTCTAAGGCGCCACAAGTACTCCTGTTCTAAAAGAAGAACTCCTCAACAGAGAAAAGGAATACATAAAAGGTGCTTATGGCTTGTTTCACATGCAGAAAAACCCCACCTGTGATGGAGAGACTGCCGAGACTCATCAAGCCCTCGGATCGCTACCCCTTCCTGCTTCTCCACGTGGGCACCAATGATACTGCCAAGAATGACCTTGAGCAGATCACTGTGGACTACGTGGCTCTGGGAAGAAGGATAAAGGAGTTTGAGGCGCAAGTGGTGTTCTCGTCCATCCTCCCTGTGGAAGGAAAAGGCCGGGGTAGGGACCATCGAATTGTGGAAGTCAACGAATGGCTACGCAGGTGGTGTCGGAGAGAAGGCTTTGGATTCTTTGACCATGGGATGGTGTTCCATGAAGGAGGAGTGCTGGGCAGAGACGGGCTCCACCTAACGAAGAGAGGGAAGAGCATCTTTGCGAGCAGGCTGGCTAACCTAGTGAGGAGGGCTTTAAACTAGGTTCACCGGGGGAAGGAAACCAAAGCCCTGAGGTAAGTGGGCAAGCAGGATACCGGGAGGAAGCACAGGCAGGAACGTCTGTGAGGGGAGGGCTCCTACCTAATTTTGACAATGAGGGGCGATCAGCAGGTTATCTCAAGTGCCTATATACAAATGCACAAAGCCTTGTTAACAAGCAGGGAGAACTGGAGGTCCTGGTGAAGGCAAGGAATTATGACGTGATTGGAATAACAGAGACTTGGTGGGATAACTCACATGACTGGAGTACTGTCATGGATGGTTATAAACTGTTCAGGAAGGACAGGCAGGGCAGAAAAGGTGGGGGAGTAGCACTGTATGTAAGGAAGCAGTATGACTGCTCAGAGCTCCGGTATGAAACTGCAGAAAAACCTGAGTGTCTCTGGATTAAGTTTAGAAGTGTGAGCAACAAGAGTGATGTAGTGGTGGGAGTCTGCTATAGACCACTGGGCCAGGGGGATGAGGTGGGTGAGGCTTTCTTCCGGCAACTCGAAGAAGCTACTAGATCGCACGCCCTGGTTCTCATGGGCGACTTTAATTTTCCTGATATCTGCTGGGAGAGCACTACAGCGGTGCACAGACAATCCAGGAAGTTTTTGGAAAATGTAGGGGACAATTTCCTGGTGCAAGTGCTGGAGGAGCCAACTAGGGGGAGAGCTTTTCTTGACCTGCTGCTCACAAACTGGGAAGAATTAGTAGGGGAAGCAAAAGTGGATGGGAATCTGGGAGGCAGTGACCATGAGTTGGTTGTATTCAGGATCCTGACACAGGGAAGAAAGGTAAGCAGCAGAATACGGACCCTGGACTTCAGGAAAGCAGACTTCAACTTCCTCAGGGAACTGATGGGTAGAATCCCCTGGGGGAATAACATGAGGGGGAAAGGAGTCCAGGAGAGCTGGCTGTATTTCAAAGAATCCCTATTGAGGTTACGGGGACAAACCATCCCTATGTGTCGAAAGAATAGTAAATATGGCAGGCCACCAGCTTGGCTTAACAGTGAAATCCTTGCGGATCTTAAACATAAAAAAGAAGCTTACAAGAAGAGGAAGATTGGACAAATGACCAGGGAAGAGTATAAAAATGTTACTTGGGCATGTAGGAATGAAATCAGGAGGGCCAAATCGCACCTGGAGCTGCAGCTAGCAAGAGATGTCAAGAGTAACAAGAAGAAAGCCAAGGAAAGTGTGGGCCCCTTACTGAATGAGGGAGGCAACCTAGTGACAGAGGATGTACTCAATGCTTTTTTTACCTCTGTCTTCACGAACAAGGTCGGCTCCCAGACTGATGCACTGGGCAACACAGCATGGGGAGTAGGTGGCCAGCCCCCTGTGGAGAAAGAAGTGGTTTGGGACTATTTAGAAAAGCTGGACGTGCACAAGTCCATGGGGCCGGATGCGTTGCATCCGAGAGTGGTAAAGGAGATGGCAGCTGTGATTGCAGAGCCATTGGCCATTATCTTTGGAAACTCGTGGTGAACGGGGGAAGTCCCGGACAACTGGGAAAAGGCTAATGTAGTGCCAATCTTTAAAAAAGGGAAGAAGGAGGATCCTGGGAACTACAGGCCAGTCAGCCTCACCTCAGTCCCCAGAAAAATCATGGAGCAGGTCCTCAAGGAATCAGTCCTGAAGCACTTACACGAGAGGAAAGTGATTAGGAATAGTCAGCATGGATTCACCAAGGGAAGGTCATGCCTGACTAATCTAATCGCCTTCTATGATGAAATTACTGGTTCTGTGGATGAAGGGAAAGCAGTGGATGTATTGTTTCTTGACTTTAGCAAAGCTTTTGACATGGTCTCCCACAGTATTCTTGTCAGCAAGTTAAAGAAGTATGGGCTGGATGAATGCACTATAAGGTGGATAGAAAGTTGGCTAGATGGTTGGGCTCAACGGGTAGTGATCAATGGCTCCATGTCTAGATGGCAGACCGGTATCACGTGGAGTGCCCCAAGGGTTGGTCCCGAGGTTGGTTTTGTTCAATATCTTCATAAATGATCTGGAGGATGGTGTGGATTGCACCCTCAGCAAATTTGCGGATGATACTAAAATAGGAGGAGTGGTAGATATGGTGGCAGGTAGGGATAGGATACAGAGGGACCTAAACAAATTGGAGGATTGGGCCAAAAGAAATCTGATGAGGTTCAACAAGGATAAGTGCAGGGTCCTGCACTTAGGACGGAAGAATCCAATGCACCGCTACAGACTAGGGACCGAATGGCTAGGCAGCAGTTCTGCGGAAAAGGACCTAGGGGGGACAGTGGACGAGAAGCTGGATATGAGTCAACAGTGTACCCTTGTTGCCAAGAAGGCCAATGGCATTTTGGGATGTATAAGTAGGGGCATAGCCAGCAGATCGAGTGACGTGATCGTCCCCCTCTATTCGACATTGGTGAGGCCTCATCTGGAGTACTGTGTCCAGTTTTGGGCCCCACACTACAAGAAGGATGTGGATAAATTGGAGAGAGTCCAGCGAAGGGCAACAAAAATGATTAGGGGTCTGGAACACATGACTTATGAAGAGAGGCTGAGGGAACTGGGATTGTTTAGTCTGCAGAAGAGAAGAATGAGGGGGGATTTGATAGCTGCTTTCAACTACCTGAGAGGTGGTTCCAAAGAGGATGGTTCTAGACTATTCTCAGTGGTAGAAGATGACAGGACAAGGAGTAATGGTCTCAAGTTGCAGTGAGGGAGGTTTAGGTTGGATATTAGGAAAAACTTTTTCCACTAGGAGGGTGGTGAAACACTGGAATGCGTTACCTAGGGAGGTGGTAGAATCTCCTTCCTTAGAAGTTTTTAAGGTCAGGTTTGACAAAGCCCTGGCTGGGATGATTTAATTGGGGATTGGTCCTGCTTTGAGCAGGGGGTTGGACTAGATGATCTCCTGAGGTCCCTTTCAACCCTAATATTCTATGATTCTATGTTTCACCTGTGAGTAGATCAGTGTTAACTGAGTCACAAACCTACACAAATTGCCACCCTAATGATTGGCTTTTGAACCCCAAAATGGTTTGCAACTGAATAGCTGTCTTGTGTTGCCAGCTTCCACAGGGCAATAGCCACCTGCTTCTGCACCAGTATTGCTACCCTGAATCAAATGTTTTGCCACTGGAGGTTTGCAAGCTCACTGCACAGCTCCATGAAAGTCTGTTTCCTCATTCAGAAGTTCTGAAACAACTGCTGGTCATCCCAAGTTTCCAAAATCATGGTAGACAAATTGTCATTTCCCCCTTAAGGTCAGCTGTCTTTGGTCCCTGAAAGATTGGTCAGATCCAGAATGCAATTTGGGCAGATCACCTACTCCACAGCATAAATATTTCGTCCTGCAATAAGGAGCAGAACCACATCATCTTCATCTCCATGTCTTCCACCCAGTTTGGCAAGAGGGATAGCTGAGCAGGAACTGCCACCAGCAAGTGGGTGAAGGTGGGAGACAGTATCAATGCAACAAGCAGAGGTTCCTAGAGCGTCTCCCATGATGTACAGAACCTGGGATATCACCCCTTAAATGCTAGCACTAGTGTTGCGTAACATCAGCTGTGTGGCCATTGTGGGTAGTGTGTACACTGTGTTTGTTATATGCTCATCCAGCTCAGCTTATGTTGATAGACCACATGTACTAGTGTGTGCATGGTCCAGTATCTGAATATGCTCACCAACATAGACATAGCCTAAAAGTTATTCCCAGGCTTTTGCAGCTGGTATCTTTCCCAACCGAAATATATACTAGAGTTTAGCCAAAGAATTTTATTGAAATTTTCTGTTAAAGTTTGTGTTTTGTCAAAACACAAAAATTTCTCACAAGTAGCATTTGCTTTATGCAGAAGTGTGAGGTTTTGTTTCTTGGCCAAGAAACAAAAAATTTTGGCTGAAAAGTGAAGTTTTCAGATGATATAAAGTCAAATTTTCTGCAATAAGTATTCCAACCATCCTGATCAGCTATTTGTTATTAGAATCATAGAATCATAGACTATAAGGGTTGGAAGGGACCCCAGAAGGTCATCTAGTCCAACCCCCTGCTCGAAGCAGGACCAATTCCCAGTTAAATCATCCCAGCCAGGGCTTTGTCAAGCCTGACCTTAAAAACCTCTAAGGAAGGAGATTCTACCACCTCCCTAGGTAACGCATTCCAGTGTTTCACCACCCTCTTAGTGAAAAAGTTTTTCCTAATATCCAATCTAAACCTCCCCCACTGCAGCTTGAGACCATTACTCCTCGTTCTGTCATCTGCTACCATTGAGAACAGTCTAGAGCCATCCTCTTTGGAACCCCCTTTCAGGTAGTTGAAAGCAGCTATCAAATCCCCCCTCATTCTTCTCTTCTGCAGGCTAAACAATCCCAGCTCCCTCAGCCTCTCCTCATAAGTCATGTGTTCCAGACCCCTAATCATTTTTGTTGCCCTTCGCTGGACTCTCTCCAATTTATCCACATCCTTCTTGTAGTGTGGGGCCCAAAACTGGACACAGTACTCCAGATGAGGCCTCACCAATGTCGAATAGAGGGGAACGATCACGTCCCTCGATCTGCTCGCTATGCCCCTACTTATACATCCCAAAATGCCATTGGCCTTCTTGGCAACAAGGGCACACTGCTGACTCATATCCAGCTTCTCGTCCACTGTCCCCCCTAGGTCCTTTTCCGCAGAACTGCTGCCTAGCCATTCAGTCCCTAGTCTGTAGCTGTGCATTGGGTTCTTCCGTCCTAAGTGCAGGACCCTGCACTTATCCTTATTGAACCTCATCAGATTTCTTTTGGCCCAATCCTCCAATTTGTCTAGGTCCTTCTGTATCCTATCCCTCCCCTCCAGCGTATCTACCACTCCTCCCAGTTTAGTATCATCCGCAAATTTGCTGAGAGTGCAATCCACACCATCCTCCAGATCATTTATGAAGATATTGAACAAAACCGGCCCCAGGACCGACCCTTGGGGCACTCCACTTGACACCGGCTGCCAACTAGACATGGAGCCATTGATAACTACCCGTTGAGCCCGACAATCTAGCCAGCTTTCTACCCACCTTGTAGTGCATTCATCCAGCCCATACTTCCTTAACTTGCTGACAAGAATACTGTGGGAGACCGTGTCAAAAGCTTTGCTAAAGTCAAGAAACAATACATCCACTGCTTTCCCTTCATCCACAGAACCAGTAATCTCATTATAGAAGGCGATTAGATTAGTCAGGCATGACCTTCCCTTGGTGAATCCATGCTGGCTGTTCCTGATCACTTTCCTCTCATGCAAGTGCTTCAGGATTGATTCTTTGAGGACCTGCTCCATGATTTTTCCAGGGACTGAAGTGAGGCTGACTGGCCTGTAGTTCCCAGGATCCTCCTTCTTCCCTTTTTTAAAGATTGGCACTACATTAGCCTTTTTCCAGTCATCCGGGACTTCCCCGGTTCGCCACGAGTTTTCAAAGATAATGGCCAATGGCTCTGCAATCACAGCCGCCAGTTCCTTCAGCACTCTCGGATGCAACTCGTCCGGCCCCATGGACTTGTGCACGTCCAGCTTTTCTAAATAGTCCCTAACCACCTCTATCTCCACAGAGGGCTGTCCATCTCTTCCCCATTTTGTGATGCCCAGCATAGCAGTCTGGGAGCTGACCTGGTTAGTGAAAACAGAGGCAAAAAAAGCATTGAGTACATTAGCTTTTTCCACATCCTCTGTCACTAGTTTGCCTCCCTCATTCAGTAAGGGGCCCACACATTCCTTGGCTTTCTTCTTGTTGCCAACATACCTGAAGAAACCCTTCTTGTTACTCTTGACATCTCTGGCTAGCTGCAGCTCCAGGTGCGATTTGGCCCTCCTGATAACATTCCTACATGCCCGAGCAATATTTTTATACTCTTCCCTGGTCATATGTCCAACCTTCCACTTCTTGTAAGCTTCTTTTTTATGTTTAAGATCCGCTAAGATTTCACCATTAAGCCAAGCTGGTCGCCTGCCATATTTACTATTCTTTCGACTCATCGGGATGGTTTGTCCCTGTAACCTCAACAGGGATTCCTTGAAATACAGCCAGCTCTCCTGGACTCCTTTCCCCTTCAAGTTAGTCCCCCAGGGGATCCTGGCCATCCGTTCCCTGAGGGAGTCGAAGTCTGCTTTCCTGAAGTCCAGGGTCCGTATCGTGCTGCTTTCCTTTCTTCCCTGTGTCAGGATCCTGAACTCAACCAACTCATGGTCACTGCCTCCCAGATTCCCATCCACTTTTGCTTCCCCCACTAATTCTACCCGGTTTGTGAGCAGCAGGTCAAGAAAAGCGCCCCGCCTAGTTGGCTCCTCTAGCACTTGCGCCAGGAAATTGTCCCCTACGCTTTCCAAAAACTTCCTGGATTGTCTATGCACCGCTGTATTGCTCTCCCAGCAGATATCAGGAAAATTAAAGTCACCCATGAGAATCAGGGCATGCGATCCAGTAGCTTCCGTGAGCTGCCGGAAGAAAGCCTCATCTACCTCATCCCCCTGGTCCGGTGGTCTATAGCAGACTCCCACCACTACATCACTCTTGTTGCACACACTTCTAAACTTAATCCAGAGACACTCAGGTTTTTCTGCAGTTTCGTACCGGAGCTCTGAGCAGTCATACTGCTCCCTTACATACAGTGCTACTCCCCCACCTTTTCTGCCCTGCCTGTCCTTCCTGAACAGTTTATAACCATCCATGACAGTACTCCAGTCATGTGAGTTATCCCACCAAGTCTCTGTTATTCCGATCACGTCATAGTTCTTTGACATCACCAGGACCTCCAGTTCTCCCTGCTTGTTTCCAAGGCTTTGTGCATTTGTATATAAGCACTTGAGATAACCTGTTGATCGCCCCTCATTCCCAGTATGAGGCAGGAGCCCTCCCCTCACAGACATTCCTGCCTGTGCTTCCTCCCGGTATCCCGTTTTCCCACTTACCTCAGGGCTTTGGTCTCCTTCCCCCGGTGAACCTAGTTTAAAGCCCTCCTCACTAGGTTAGCCAGCCTGCTCGCGAAGATGCTCTTCCCTCTCTTCGTTAAGTGGAGCCCGTCTCTGCCTAGCACTCCTCCTTCTTGGAACACCATCCCATGGTCGAAGAATCCAAAGCCTTCTCTCCGACACCACCTGCGTAGCCATTCGTTGACTTCAACGATTCGACGCTCCCTACCTAGGCCTTTTCCTTCCACGGGGAGGATGGACGAGAACACCACTTGCGCCTCCAACTCCTTTATCCTTCTTCCCAGAGCCACGTAGTCCGCAGTGATCCGCTCAAGGTCATTCTTGGCAGTATCATTGGTGCCCACGTGGAGAAGCAGGAAGGGGTAGCGATCCGAGGGCTTGATGAGTCTCGGCAGTCTCTCCGTCACATCGCGAATCTTAGCCCCCGGCAAGCAGCAGACTTCTCGGTTTTCCCGGTCAGGGCGGCAGATAGATGACTCAGTCCCCCGGAGGAGAGAGTCCCCGACCACCACCACCCGCCTTCTCCTCTTGGGAGTGGTGGTCGTGGAACTCCCCATCTCAGGACAGCGCATATCATGCCTTCCAACCAGCGGAGTCTCCTTCTGCTTTCTCGCCCCAGACATATCATCTGGTCCACTCTCCGCAACGATACCTGTGGAGAGAACATGAAAGCGGTTAGTTACCTGTGTCTGTGTTACTGGAACCCGGACATTCCGCTTACCTCTTCTGGAGGTCACATGTTGCCAAGCTTCTTCACTGGCCTCTTGGCTCCTCTGTGCAACCTGCTCTATATCTGTAGAGCTTTGTGCCCCTACAAGCCTATCCTGAGTTTTGTCCAGAAAATCCTCAGTTTCCCGTATGCAATGCAGGGTTGTTATCTGTTGCTCCAGACCTTCAATCTTCTCTTCCAATATGGAGACCAGCTTGCACTTTGTACAGACAAAGTCGCTTCTGTCCTGTGGAAGAAAGACAAACATGGCACATCCAGTGCAGGTCACAACAGCTGAACCCCCCCCTTCCATATCACCTTCCTACTACGAGCTTTCTCAGAGCAGTTTGCAAGACGTAAGCCTCACTGGGCTCACTCCAGGCGAACTTCCAGGCAAACTCCTGCTGTGAGCTGCTCTGCTGTCCCCGCTGCTCAGCTGGTTCAAAGCCAAAGCCTGAGGTCCTTAGTTTTTACTCAGTCCTTGATCAAGCAAGTTCCCACTGATGTCAATGTGTGTTTGAGACTATTATCTTCCATAAACTAGGCTCTTATATCCATATTCAGGCACATAAACAAGTGACCCAAGTGCTGAGTATCTAATAGCCCCCAGGGAGTTCAATGGCTTGTGTCAAGAGCCCAGGATTTGGGCCCATAATTTTGAATTTCAATGGGATTTAGATGCCCAACTCACTTTAGGCTCTTTTGAAAATCCCAATAGTTGAGATTGCACATCATATACTTTAAGTGCTGACAACATGTTTGATATGGTAATAATACACAATTGTCTGCAGAATTCCTAGCTTGGAGAACATACAATCTAGGGACAGGACACAGGCATACTGAGGAAGGAAGTTACCTTAGAATGTCATTTAACCCCTTTCTTAATTATATATTTTTTCTTTCCCCTTCACCCCTCCCGTGCCCCCCTTTGAGAGTCTCAGAATCAGTGAGTTTTCGGGGGAGAGGGCAGATATTGAAAGGGGAGAAGTGAGGAGCCCAGCACAGTAAGCTTGGAGAGCATTAAGTGGAATGTAACAAATGCATACACCTTGTGCTAACTCTCTGCATAGAGGTGAATTTCTGTGTACCAGGGAAGCATGGAAGATGGTGCAAAGCAGAGAGTCGGAGAAGGAACCAAAAGTCAGCATGGACACTGACAATGTTGGAAGCCAAATTCTCCAGTACAGTGGCTCTCAACATTTCCAGACTACTGTTCCCCTTTCAGGAGTCTGATCTTGCATACCCCCAAGTTTCACCTCACTTAAAGACTACCTGCTTACAAAATCAGACATAAAAATACAAAGAAGTGCCACAGCCCAATATTACTGAAAAAAATTGCTTACTTTCTCATTTTACCATATAATTATAAAATAATTGAAATATAAATGTTGTACTTATATTTCTGTGTATAGTATATAGAGCAGTATAAACAAGTCAAGGTCTGTATGAATTTTAGTTTGTAATGACTTCACTAGTACTTTTTATGTAGCCTGTTGTAAAACTAGGCAAATACCTAGACGAGCTGATGTACGCCCTGGAAGACCTCAACCAGGGGTATGCAGAGAACCACTTCTTCAGTACTCCCCTACAATACAGAGCATTTTTAAGATCAGCACATACTGTAGAATCTCTCTTCCCTACTATACACAGACAAATTGCACAATTCATGTGAACCAACTGAGACAACTTTTTTTTTGCATGAATAGAGGCCTTATTTAGCAAACTTTCTGGATTGATTCACTTAGTTTTGGAAGCCTTATTCTAGGCTAATAAATACAGCTTTCATAAAAGTCTTTAGAAGTCTTGGCTAATGTTATGTAATAATGAATTTAGTCTCAGCAGCTAAAAGGATTCATTCTTCTAATGAGGTCAGTGAGATGTAGGAGCTTATGACGTAGGACTTGATGGCTGCTTTCCAAACCAAACAGTTTAAGGTAAATGGTTCTAGTCTGGCTTTGGTCTGCTCTTCCCATCTGCACCTGCTGAAAGATGCATTGAGGTACAGTATATAACGATCATACTCCATGTACTATTAAAGAATGCTGCAATTCACAAGAATTTATAAAACTCTAATCTGTTCTTTAGGAAACAAGCTAACTATTTGTGTCTTATGGAGATGCACATTTGTGGCAGCTTATGATTTGTTCCCATTGTGTTTGTTGTATAGAGGCAATATTTTAACTAGTGGAAGGTTTAGAATGCCTCTGCATATTCAGAAATGTAGTTATTAGAAAACCTGGATTTGTGCTGGAAATGGCCCACCTGATGATCACTTTAGATAAGCTATTACCAGCAGGACAGTGGGGTGGGAGGAGGTATTGTTTCATATTCTCTGTGTATATATAAAGTCTGCTGCAGTTTCCACGGTATGCATCCGATGAAGTGAGCTGTAGCTCACGAAAGCTCATGCTCAAATAAATTGGTTAGTCTCTAAGGTGCCACAAGTACTCCTTTTCTTTTTGCGAATACAGACTAACACGGCTGTTACTCTGAAACCTGTTATTAGAAACTGATACTCAGTGACATGATGGCTAGTGAAAAGCAGGAAACAGGAGATCAGACTCCTAAATACACAACTTGAAACAGCCACTTTACCTAAAAGTTCTAAATAACAGTGGAGGGAAAGAGGATTTTCAAAGGCCCAGATGGGAGTCCAACTCACATTGAATTTCAGTGCAATATAGATGCCTAATTCCCTAGAGCTCCTTGTATCAGCTTTGAATTTCAGCTTTTCTATTTTAGTATCCTATTTAGTTGTCCATGGATAGATATGTTAGAGTACACTTTCATATACTGCTGCCCCCAAAGTTTTTTTTTTTAAAAAAACACCACCAAAATGTGTCAGCACTAACTTTTGGCCCAAAACTAGCTAATACTTAGAATATACAAGTTATATTCAAGTGCGTAACTCCACTGATTAAGACAGACCAAAAACCACATTTGTGGTTAAATTATTCACATGTTCACAGTTGAGTCCTTTAGTGGCAATAATAATTTTTTGCGCTTCTATTGGACGTGAAAGCACCTCACAAGAATATTGTGAGTTTAATTCCTATAGGAAGACAAACTAAAGCACATCAAAGTTAGGTGATTTGCTGCACATTTTATTGTCTTTCAAACTGAGTGCTGGGCTAGCATCCAGCTCGCTTGACTCCTTGAGCCACATTATTACTCCCTGTTTCTTTTTAAGAGATGATACTGTACTAAAGTATCAAATTATTAAAATACATGTAAATTGTTTTGCTTAAATTGTGTTGTAAGAGGTTTAGTTTCACTTTGGAAGAAAGATCTTTCCTTTGAGGCCAGCTATACAGATTGATTAAAGAAATATCAAGCTTTGAGTTTCCAGTACACAACAAATGGAGCATAGCTGGTATGAAGAGTCCCCTTCAGTCTGCGGCTGTGTTTTTCCACCCGCAGCGATGCAAGCTGGCAGATGACCTCATGACAATACAGACGAAAGTGAACCAAAGAGAGGTAGTGCCAATATACTGATGGAGGCAACCATGGCTGTGTTTTCATGTCTGGCTTTAAAAAAAAATAAAAAAAAGAATTGTAGTTTTGAGCTCCAAGCTGACAGAGCAGAAACATGGATTTCCTTAACAGAGCTGTTTCTTGGAAGACTGATTAGGAAGTGAGTATGCTTTCAGACAGGACTTAATCCTTTTTCTTTTTTTCTTTTCTTTTTTTTTTTTTTGCACAAATATCCTATTCCAGAAAGTTTTCATTTGAATGTCACTCTAAATAGCAGCTAGAATATTAAGTTATTTTTCAGTGAGGGTAGTCAGGGTTTAATAAATTCTGGCAGAAAGCAAGCAAGCAGAAAGAGGACAGATTTGGCTCCAATTCTTAGCTCCATTTCTTTCTACTTTGCACTGCCCCAGAAGAGCAAAGACAAATTAACGTATCCCTCCTTTGTCTTGATTCTTAAATTTACAGCAGTTTTACATTGATGTGATTCCATTGGCTCAATGGAGTTACTCTGGACTTACACAGATGTAAAGCACAAGGCTAGTTTAGCTGGTTTCTCAGGTATTGCCCTGGGGTAGTATTGCCCTGGTGTAGTGGGGCTTCCCTAGATATAGGACCACCCACCCTAGATGTGTCAGGGGTGCAGCTCAGATGCAGCTGCACTCCAACCTTTGTTGGTTGCAAGAGTCAGGCAAGAGAGAGCCATAGGAGCTGGTTGGAAGTTAGAGCAGCCAGAGAGTAACTCTTTCACATGTTTGGTACCAGGGAGAGCCTTAGGGACAATGGCGCCATGGGCAAACTTGCGTTTTGGCACCCCTGGCCCCTGTGTAAGCGGCAGCCCCCTTCTTTCCTCCCCAGCCCCCTCCTTCATACACATGGAGAAACTGACTGGGATGTATGGAGCAGCTGGCATTGCTGCTTGCACACACCCTTCTGCCCCCCGCCTCTAACCCTCTCCTCCACACACCCCCAGGTGTGGGAAAGTGACCTGGATTCAGGGAGTGCTTCATGTTGCTCCTCGCTCTCCTCCTCATAGTCCTCCTAGGGGGGCATAGAGCAATGTTGGGGGGTGAGCAGTATCTGTGCATCACTTCTTCTCCCCCCTGCCCCGACACATTCCTCCACCGGGAGGAAGCAGGGAGAAATCATAGAATCATAGAATATCAGGGTTGGAAGGGACCCCAGAAGGTCATCTAGTCCAACCCCCTGCTCGAAGCAGGACCAATTCCCAGTTAAATCATCCCAGCCAGGGCTTTGTCAAGCCTGACCTTAAAAACCTCTAAGGAAGGAGATTCTACCACCTCCCTAGGTAACGCATTCCAGTGTTTCACCACCCTCTTAGTGAAAAAGTTTTTCCTAATATCCAATCTAAACCTCCCCCACTGCAACTTGAAACTGCAAAATGTTGGCATCCAACCCCCTCCTCCCCCCCCCCCCCCGCTTATGTGGCACTCCCCTACCAGCCAGGAGCAATTTCTGACTCTACAACTTCAGCGTGCATATCTGTGCTGCTGCATAGCACTCCCTTGACCATGGTGCCCCTGGATGGGCTCAAGCAAAACACCATTGACAATGTTGGTATTTTGACTTACCAGTAATTAGAAGGATCAAAGAGGTCTTTTGGGAAAGCTTTTTGTCTATAATTAGTTCTGCCCACAACTAAGGTCACTTGTGTTCTGACTACCAGTGCCTGTGTGAAGGCAACGGGGCTGATCTGCTATAATTCATGAATAATGTCTTTTAACCAGGTACTGTGTTGCTTACTGTATGCATATAGTTACTTAAATGAATAAACAGGTTTGTCGGGAAATGCATCCAGGAAGGATATTTGCTATCTCATGGCAAGCACTTCAAGGAATAAGACAATAGAGAGCCATCTAGTTTGAAGTGCATCTCTGACACCCTGCTGGGTCACCAGAACCTGTTTAAACCAGGCTTGGGAAACACCAAATAGAATAAGGAAAAAGGGTGTTCTTAAAGGACAAGGTGAGACTGAGGCAGAGATTGATTCCCCAGACCCAATAGGTCAGGGGCAAGATTTGCCTAAAGATGTAGTTAGGTCTGATAAACATGCACATAGACCCCTGGCTGTGATAAAATCCTCTTATGTTATGCTTTGTTCCTGCCATTAAGATTAAACAATGCTTTGGTCTAAGAAAGTTGTTTGGTCACTGTATTAACTATAGGCCAGTGCTCCAGTAGGGAAGACTTGCATGAGTTGAACACAGTCTGGTCTGCTTTTTATATATATAGCAGATAGGTATTATTATTGCATTTCTCAATTAGGAGATCTCAAAGCACTAAAAAAAACCACCAAGTATAATTATCCCAGATGGTACACAGGGTGCTGTAGTCTTAGATCAAGTCTAAGAGTGGGAGAATTGTGGGATTCTACTGGGAGAAAGGTGAAGGTGCAGAGCTTATTATCTGAAGGGGTCCCCTCAGAGATTAGAAAGGTGTCAAAGAGTCTGCAATCATCACAGTCTGCATATCAATCACTTAGAAATCCGTGTGGCAATAATTCCAGGCTCATGTAGTTAGACTGCACGAGCAGTCTTGACAGCATGAAAAAAGGAAGCAAGCTTTGGGAAAAGAAATCTGCCACCTTAGGTGCCAAGTGTGCTTGTCTGTTTTAAAATGTATAGTTTACTTAAAGCACTCAGTGTCCCTTTAACATGCTCTCCCCACAGCTGTTTATTTTGCTTGGAACATAGGTTCAGTTGAGAAGTTATAAAGTTAAGTGAAGCACATTTAAAATAATAAAAAATGACATTAAGTTTAAAAAATTAGTCTATAGGCGAGTCCTGGACACACTGCAGTGTTGGCTTGTTCAGGGCCCCCAGAACTCTTGGTCAGAGACCCCCTGCCCCTTCCACACCCCTTACTCACAAGGTCAGTTTGACCCTATAGCAGAATACTGGCACAGGGGGTCCCCCCAGCTTTCACTTGATATCATCTCATGTGCACTGCTCTGAGCCAGGATGTTCTGCCTGGCCAGGTTTGCTCTGGTTCACTGCTACCATTTGGTCCTATTAGCTTTTGTCACTCAACCAGGCCTGTTGGGAAGAGAGTCGGCCTAGACATCCCCTGCCAGCTCCACCCTACTCCCACCCAAACCCCTGGCTGCCTTCCCCTCAACAACTCTACCTGATTCAATCCAGTCTGCCAACATCAGCCCTAATGGCATGCTGGTTGTGAATTCCCAATGGAGCCTTAGACTTTAGGTTGGGACCTCTGTTAAGGTCTGGGAGAGCAAAGCAAGCCTCACAGCCCACACTTTTCTTTATCCACCTTGGGTTTGACTAGCCAAACAGTTCATTTAGGGAGCCCTAATTAGTTATACTCGAATGCCATATAGAGTAGGGTATAACCTTTCCTAAATATATACACTTGAGTACATGTGGAAGGGCACGTTTACATAATGCATTTTACACATCCAATGAACACAACACAAGGAAACTCCAAATACAACATTAAACACTTTAAGAAACTAGAAGCACAAGACACATGCCTACCAGTAGATCAGAACCCCTTCATTTTTTTCTTTTTTACCTTCCAAGGGAGCCAAAGGGCTGTTCCTTGCAGCCTCCTAGTTCTGGAAATAAAGTAAAGGAGCAGCTGCACAGGAGGCTTAAAACTTACTGTTGTTCAACGCAGGGGACTATGCTAAGTGATAATTATTCACTACCTAGCATGGTAAATCCATGTAAACTCTAACATGTTATTCACTCTGCTGTGCATCATGAAAGAACTTGCAGGACTGTGTCCATAAAAGATGCTACAGGAATATATAGATGAATCCAGTTATAAAGATGAATTTGGTCTAGTCTGTTTTGATATTTAATTCAGAGTGAGCATTACATCAAATCCAGATCCATAAAAAAATGAATCTGACAAATCAGACATAAACCCAGAAGCAAAGTATCTATCACACAAAACCAGCACAACTTCTAAGGCATTTTGACTCTAAGGGAACTCACTCAGCTTATAATTGACTAATTGGCACCCCCCCCCACCCCCCATGCAGTAACATGCTTGAGATACAGCTATGTGGCGCTTGGAAGATGTTTGAAATTCCTCCTTCTTTTGAAGAAGAAATTTTCATGCTAATCCTCAGACAAATGCCCATTGATCACTGAAGGGCAGAGAGTCATATGTTATGGATGATGGGAGTAATTTTTAATTCACAAAGCCAAAAATAGTAATAATAATAAAAATAAAAATCTCACAAGTAGAACTAAATTGCACCAGTTTCCTCAACTCAGACAAGAATTTGAGACAGGCAGCCCCTATACTACTTCCTCCAGAGAAACCTCAGTTAAACCTGCACCTTAATAGCGTCAAGAATTTTTCATAATTTGACAGAGTCTCTTAAGATGTCTTTGGAATTAGTTTTTAGTATGGAAGCCTGTTGGGTTTGCAAAATTAAGCTATCTTATAGCTGGGCTTCATAGAAGACTTTTGGCATTGCCTGTTTTGGTCAAGTCAGAGCAACACTTCTGCTCCCAACCATAACCAGGAAGTAAAGATACAAAATCATTAAAAAAGAGGAAATAGTTAATTAAAAGCAGAATAGTTGATCAGAAGATTGAACTAGCAACTTAGATGTGAATTTTCAATAATGATTGAACATTACAACAGCCCTTCGATGGCCTCAATCCAATCCCTAGCAGAAAGGTGGGGGGGGGATCAGATATAGATAGATATAGATATAGATAGATAAATAAAAATTAAATGGCAAATATTGTTATAACAGAAATCTCAGCAGGGATGAGAGAATTGAATGTCATGGAGAATGGCCTCTACTCTGTTAGAAGTGGTCCTTTCTGATCAGGATATAGACATGTTGGGCAGACAGTAGGCCAGATCTGGAGTCCTAGCACTGTGGTTGTTTGCACCACACCACTTCATAGTCAAATTCAGTCAGTTTATCTGGCCTTGAGAAAGTCACTCCACTGCAAGGGGGTCCTCTCATGGTATAAAGTAGGAATTGTAACTCTTATGCCACCTATCTCCTTACTGCTATTGTAGGTGGTATGGTTGCAATAGTGGGGTCTGGCCAGGGACTCTATGCCTCACCAATCCTGAGCTACAATTTTGGCCCTTTGGAGACACTGCCAGCCAGCATAACTCAGAGCAGTAGCTGGGCTGCTGTAACTCATGCCTGGGTGTCAACCTTGCACACAGTGACACCAAGAATGGAGTACAAAAGTGAGCTTTACATCCCAAGCTGTCCAGAATAGTCCCCAGCCACACATGAGGATCTAGCACAATATGAGAAAGCTAGCTCTGCCCCTGTCCATGCTGTGCATATTTTCAGGAAAAAGAAGTTTTCAGCCTCTAATGGTGTCATACCAGCACCTTTCATAAGCAGTATGTTCTCCAAGAAG
Organism: Caretta caretta; assembly: GCF_965140235.1. NCBI lineage: Eukaryota > Metazoa > Chordata > Testudines > Cheloniidae > Caretta > Caretta caretta. The sequence continues at coordinate 83,743,889 of NC_134210.1, read as the reverse complement.
AGGGTAAATCAAAAGGATAGGTCAAGAATTGCAATGGTTTTTACTTTATCTCTGATTGCAAATACAAGAATATAATTGTTAATTTTCATGTGAAATTTCTCAAAGACATATGACAAGTGTTTTTCAAAATGTACTCGTGACAGCTCAAAATACTGCAAAACAGCAATTTCTTCACCGTCAATCCCTGCATCCACCCCTCCCCCAGATATGGGTGCCCCCTTTAGGGGGGATGTGATGCTTAAACACTAACCATGCTTTGCTAAGTGTAAGTTTTCAGTTTATGGCTGTGCTAATGGAGGAATGGAGCCTGCTCTATTCATGAGGCTGTGTGAGTTTTTTTGTTGTTGTTGTTTTAATTTATGGGCTTGGTCTGTGGCTTTAAAGCACAGACCTTCAGAGAAAGCGTGTACCATCTCAGCAGGGCAATGTCCGAGAAATCCGGGCGGGGGGGGGGGGGGGGGGGAAACAGTCTCCATGCATCCTTTTAGAAGGGTGCAAGTGCATATTCCCATTAAAGCACTGTCAGTTCTGCAGGCAAGTGTGAGGTGGAAGCTGCTAGCTAGGGAACTCTAGAGCACAATGACTGTAAACTGTTGCAACCGTTCCTAGTGGCGATTCAAAGGCTAACAGAAATGTCTCCTTATACCCTCCCCTCACTGTTGCACACTTGTGAAGATGCCCTGTACAATACGTCTGTAATAGCCTAACAAATGAAATACAATGGCCCCCCAAATTACACTGTATGCTTCTTATAGAAAGCATTCTTCTGGATCACAGTCAGACTGACCATCATGCTGTAATAAAATGGGGCAGTGTAGGGAGCCAGGGTGGCTCCCCTCTGAACCAGAGGGTAAAGAGCCACCCTCTGAGCCTGAGTGGGCAGGGCCAGGCCAAGCTTCTGCCAATCCCCGGAAGGGGAAGGGTGGGACAGGAAGTACAAAGGGCGGGGCCCTCTGCCCAGTGAGGAGAGCAGCAGGGAGGGAGACAGTCAAAGGCTGCTCCCTCGCGATCCTGCTGCTGACCCAGGCGAAGCCCTGGGCAAGGAGGAGCCTGACCAGGGGGAAGGCCTGTGGCAACCAGGGCTGCCGGCCGCTGAATACCCAGAGGACCTGGAGGGCCCTGACTGCAGCCCGGGCCAGCGTGAGTCCGATACCGAGGGGGTGCAGGGGTGGCCCGCAGCGAAATACCTGAAGGAACCGGAGCTGCCCGCAGCGGAATACCCGGAGGAGATGGAGGGACCGGAGCGGCCCGCCTGAGAGAGACCGGGTAGGAAGTAGCCCAGGGGCCCAACTACACCGTGGGGTGGGTGTGTTTGGTCAGCGGGTGCGGATTGCCCCGCTGACCCAGTGGCGGGACCTTCGCCTCCCGCCACTGTCAGGGCCCTGGGCTGGAATGCAGTGGAGTTGGGTGGGCCTGCGTTCCCCTACCCCGGTGCTCCCCTGCCTGAGGGGCGCGCTACGGACTCTGGCCGGCGCTCCCCTTCCGGAGGGGCGCGCTACGGACTCTGGTCGGCACCCCTTCCCGCTAATTCCCCAACGCCCGGGAGGTGGGGCCGAGGCCTGCCATGGAGACCATTGCTCTCCATCGCCCCTAGGGGCTCAGGGGACCGACCGACGCCTGTCACAGGCAGGCAACAACTTAGCACAGCGCAGAGTGTTACAATAGTCACACTGAACACTCCCTTTGCCCTTTGGGATTTTCCTTTCATCAACCCCACTCTCCAGTGGAGGCAGAGAAGTAAAATGAAAGGGAGGGATTCAAGTGAGAAAAATTGGGGAGAGGGGAAGGGCGGTCAAGAACATCTTCTGAAAAGCTTTTTCCCCTAGGAAAAAAAAGTTGGTGTTTGAGAAAATGGGGTTCCTCTCCATGCACTGAAGTGAACTAATATTGCAAAACATTGTTGAAAAAGTTAGCCAAGTAATTTTTGATAAGTATATGTACCTGTTTTCTGCCAGCTCTGGCTACAACCTAGGAGGAGCAGCTCGGGTGACCTTATAACATTCAAGTGTTAAGGTCAAAGACTTTGCCAGGATCACTACAACCAGAAGATGAGCTCGGAGGATTAAGGATACATTTTTAAAGTGTAGAATTCTTATCATTAGAGTAATTCTTTTCATGCTGAAAGTTAAAAGGCCAAACATCTTTGGAACATGGAAGACCAACACTAGGAGTAGCTGAGAGATTAGTTTTTTGTGTTTCCTTTAAGTTTGGATTTGCCTGAAGCACTCAGTGTACTAACTGAATATACATATCACCCAACAGCCACTGAAGGGTCTGGTTATAGTCTATGAAAGCTTATGCCTAAATACATTTTTAGTCTCTGAGGGCATGTCTACACTACAAAATTAGGTCAATTTTATAGAAGTTGATCTTTAGCAACCGATTTTATACAGTCAAGCATGTACGTCCCCACTAAGTGCTTTAGGTCGGCAGAGTGCGGCCTCAATACCGAGGCTAGCATTGACTCACGGAGTGGTGCACTGTGGGTAGCTATCCCACAGTCCCTGCTGCCCACTGGTATTCTGGGTTTGTCCCAACACCTGATGGGGCAAAAATGTTGTCATGGGTGGTTTTGGGTACGTCGTCAGTCTCCCCTTCCTCCCTCGATCCCTCCCTCCTTGAAAGCAATGGCAAACAATCATTTTGCACCTTTTTTTCCCTGGGTTATCCATGCAGATGCCATAGCCCAACAAGCCTGGAGCCTGCTCAGCTGTACATTGCTTTTGTGAGCATTGCAAACACCTTGTGCATTATCCTGCAGTATGTGCAGAGCCCAGCTAGGAGCCACCAGCATGAGGAAGATTGTGAAGAGGACATGGACACAGACATTCCTGAAAGCACGGAATGTGGCAATTGGGATATCATGGCAGCATTGGGGCATGTTGGAGCAATAGACAGAATGCATATCCCTATCTTGACAGTGGATCACCTTGCCAAAGAGTACATAAACCGCAAGGGGTATTTCTCAGTGGTGTTGTAAGCACTGGTGGATCACAAGGACCGTTTCACTGATATCAGCATGGGATGGTCGGGAAAGATGCATGATGCTCGCATCTTTCGTAATGCCTGGCTGTTCGGAAAGCTGCAAGAAGGGATTTTCTTCTCAGACCGGAAAATTACCATTGGGGATGTTGAAATGGCAATAGTTAGCCTTGGGGACCCAGCCTACCCCTTGCTTCTATGGCTCATGAAGCTGTACACAGGCAGCCTGGACAGCAGTAAGGAGCAGTTCAACTATAGGGTGAGCAAGTGCAGAATGGTAGTAGAATGTGCCTTTGAGCATTTAAAACCCCTGTAGTGTCGTTACAAATGTTTGCTGAGTAGATTAGACCTCAGCGAAAGCAATATTCCCATTGTAATTGTTACTTGCTGTGTGCTCCATAATATGTGTGAGAGTAAGGGGAAAATGTTTATGGTGGGGTGGGAGGTTGAGGCAGATTGCCTGGCAGCCAATTTTGAACAGTCAGACACCAGGGCAATTAGAAGAGCACACCGAGGTGCGCTGCGCATCAAAGAGGCTTTGAAAAACAGTTTCATGACTGACCAGGCAACGGTGTGACAGTTGTATGTATTTGTCCTTGATGCAAAGCCACCCCCTTTGGTGAATGTACTTCCCTGTAAGCCAATCCCCCTCTCCCCCTTCAACCACAGCTGGCACAGGAAATAAAGTCCCTAGTGTTCTGAATCCATTCATTCTTTATTTATTAAAACAAACAAACCAACCAACCTTGAGATCACTGGCAACGCTGACTAGTAAAAGGAAGCCTGGGTATATAAAGGGTTTGATAACGGGGTGGGGTAGGGGAGGAGGGCAGGACAAGGTCACACTGCTTATGGTAGCCACACTACAAATCAAAGCTGTTCGAATGACAGCCTTCTGTTGCTCTGTCCCCTGGAGTGGAGTGGCTGGGTGCCCAGAGCCTCCCTGCCCTGTGTTCTTGGGCATCTGAGTGAGGAGGATATGGAACTTGGGGAGGAGGGCAGGCAGTTACACAATGGCTACAGCAGGGGTCTGTACTCTCGTTGCCTTTCCTCAAGCTCCACCAGATGCCTCATCATGTCCGTTTGCTCCCCCATTAGCCTCAGCATCTCCTTCTGCATGTTACAGTCACACTCACTGTATGCTTTCCTGGCCTCTGCCACTGAATGCCTCCATGCATTCAGCTGTGCTCTATCAGTGCGGGAGGATTGCAGGAGCTCTGAAAACATGGCATCGTGAGTGCGGTTTTTTTGCCTTCTACTCTGCGATAATGTCACGGATGGAGTTGATGCGGGGAGCATAGAAACATTTGCAGCTGCAGGGGGGTGGGGGAAGATATATTTCTGAGGACAAAAGGGAGACTCTTTCACAATGAATCAAGCAATTCACAGCAGACTGCAACCTTGTATCTAAAACACATATGCTTTTTGCCTTTTATATTGAGCACCTGCCAGTATGGTGACACATCATACATGGCTCGGCAACAGAATTCGGTTTGCAGGCAGCAATGGTAAGCAAAAGGGTACATGGGGTTTGCTTCTTCCGCATTCATAACATGTGGGAATGGTTTCAAACTGCAGCACCCTTCTTTCCCATAGCAACCAATGCTGGTTGTGTTTGCCCTTTAAAAAGAGGGGCTGTGGCTTTGGTGCAGATGTGCAGCACACCTATCCCCCCCAGCATGGCTATTCTCTGGGATGATCCCTTTTAGCCAAGTGCAAACAGCCCAGCATGCCCGGGGTCTAGTGTGTCAGGGATCACCAAATAGAGGGTATTACTGTTCCCTTACAAAACTTCCCCTATTTCAACCGGGTGATCATGAATGATATCACTCTCCTGAGGCTGACACAGAAAGATAAAGAATGAATGTTGCATGAATGCGACCAAAACCCAGGACTATTTGCTGCCATGTTTTGTGCTGCAATGATTCCAGACCACTTGCTACTGGCTTAGCATGGTAAAGTGTCCTACTGTTGAGGACGAAATAAGGCAGCCCTCCCCAGAAACCTTCTGCAAAGGCTTTCAGAGTACCTCGAGGAGAGTTTCATGGAGATGTCCCTGGAGGATTCCCACTCCATCCCCAGACATGTGAACAGACTTTTCCATTAGCTGTACTGGCTGTGAATGCATCCCAATTGTTCAGGACAAATCAAACATGAAGCACAATTGCTTTTAACCCCTGTAGTGTTGTTACAAATGTGCACTCACCAGAGGTGCCTTCTCTGCCCTCAGGGTATGGGAACAATAGGCCCTGGGAGGGTTTTGGCTCCAGGGTGATGAAAAGGTCCTGGCTGCCGGGGAGAATGGATTCTCCGCTTGCCTGCTGTGCATTCTCCTCCTCGTCTTCCTCATCCACAAAATCCCCATCCATGTTGCCTGAGGCTGCCACCTTGCAGGTGTCCACAGAGAGTTTGGGGGTACTGGTAGGGTCCTCCCTTAGAATATCATGCAGCTGATCATAGAAGTAGCATGTCTGGGGTTCTCACCCAGAGCAACCATTTGCCTCCTTTGTCTTTTGGTAGGCTTGCCTGAGCTCCTTAATTTCCATGGGGCACTGCTGTACATCCCTGGTGTAGCATCTCTCCACCATGCCCTGTGCAATTTTGGCATATTTATCAGCATTTCCTCTGCTGGATCAAAGTTTTGCCTGTACAGATTCTTCTCCCCATACAGCAATCAGATCCAGTGTCTCCCGTTCACTCCATGCTGGAGCTCATTTGCAATTCTGGGACTGCCTGGTCACCTCTTCTGCTGAGCTCGCCACGCTGACCAAACAGGAAATGAAATTCAAAAGTTCCTGATGCTTTTCCTGTGTACCTGGCTACTGTATCAGAGTTGAAAGTGCCACCCAGAGTGATCGCATTGGAGAACTCTGGGATAGCTCCCGGAGGCCAATATCATCGAATTGCACAGTGCTGTGTCTACACTACCCCAAAACTGACCCAGAAAGGTCGATTTTAGCTCTACTCCCCTCGACAGGGAGGAGTACAGCAGTCAATTTTAAGAGCCCTTTAGGTCAGCGGAATGAGGTTGGTTGTGTAGATGCATTCATTATAAAATAGATGTAATGCGGCTAAATTTGACCTAACCTTGTAGTGTAGACCAGGCCTAAGGTGCCACAAGGATTCCTTGTTGTTTTTGCTCACTTTTCTGTATCACTTGCTGCTGCTGCCGCCTTCTCCTAGGCAAGGAGACCATTACTTCTTGTATTTCTAGAGAAAACTCAAGTTGTTCAGCTGGATTTGCTCATACTACCATCTTCTATGATGTTTTCTACAAGCATTACTCAAGCAGCTTACAAACCCTTCTCTCATTTACACCAGTTCAGTCCCACAGAAGCCAATACACCAGCAGACTTAAAAGCAGTACTTGGCCTACTGGGGATAAAAAGTATTCAAAAAAATATCCTCTAGAAGTAAGTTTAAGAGTTTTGCTTGTTCATCTCCACCTCAAAGTTAAAGTTTCTTACAAAACAGGATATTTATATATAACCCTTCTGCCAAGCTGAGTTGATAGCAGTACACAGGAGTTCCCTCTCATCAAAGCAAATACAAAACTGGCTCGAGCCCCCACCCAGTGACCTGGGAAAATCTTACACACACCCCTGGATGCCTCAAAGAGGCAAAACTTCCCCTCTCGCAAGCACAGAGTCTCGGTGTAGCAGAGAATCTTTAATAACATGAGGCAAACGACATCAGCATTAAATTGGGAAAACACCACAACTAGGGTTCATCAACCAAACCATGAGCAAAGACCCACCCCAGCAAATTGGGCCATGTCCTTTCTCTCGGGTTTTTGAGTCCCAGAACCCAAACGTCTCGAGTCCAGCAATCCAAAAAATCACCCAAAGTCCAAAAAGTCCAACAACCCCAAAAGTCCAGCCCCAGAGTTCAAAAGTTCACCTGCATAGTGTTACTCCCCAGTCTGGGTAAAAATGTGCATGGGGGGGGGGTGGGAAGAGGTAAGGGGCACCTTACATGACCTGAAGCTGACTGCCCCACAGGGCTTCACTCTGCTCCGCTCCACCAGCTGTCCCACAAACTGCTCTGCTTCACACAAGCAGCTCCCGCTGTCCCGTGAACTGCTCCACCAGCCCATTCACAAACGGCTCCGCTGTGCTCTAGATCTTCAGGCTCCCCAATACTTGACACAGTGCTCAGTGATTTCAGCTTGTAGTAGTGGGAGCCTTAGTACTGGTGCACCACAAGGCCAAAGTGAATTCAGCTCAGCACCTGTAGCTAGACTCTTAATAGACCCAAAATTAGCTCTGACATTCCACAGTGGAGAGAGACAGAGGTGCAATTGATGTTTCAGGCCCTCACAAAGGGACTCACACCACCAGGTACTAATACCTGTCTACAGCCTCTCTCAATTCAGAGTTTTGGAACCCATGTCCCTTGCCTAGCGAGTGCTACTTAGTTGATGGCAAGTCCCTCCATCATAACAAAAGGCCAAGTACAGTTCCACTGTCCCTGATTCCCATAATCAGGGTAACAACAATTTATTCTTCCTGCCCCAATAACAGAGATACTGGGGATCCCACAACAGACAGAGAGACCATTTGGGTAGCTATGGCCTCATTCTAGGCAGGGTGGGTGTGCCTATGCAAATGAGATCAGCCCCCGAAGTTCTCTTCCACAATTTGCCACACCTCACCACCAGATGTCAGGGTGGAGCTCATCCTGACTCTGCTTACATCCAACCACACTATATTAGAGGATGAAACACTGACAGATTGACCTTTAGCTAGGTTATTGCTAACTAAGATTGAATTTGTTGTTTTTCTAGAACTCATGTCTTGTGTTGAGCTGAACATAGCCTATGAAAAGACAACAACTTCTAATTTAAGAGCATTAATTTTATGCTACATTATGCCAGTAGCACTGCCTTATCTTATGGGCCACTTTATTTCTTTGAAAAGGTTTTTCCAACTATGCTGTATGGTACCGTTGAATGGCAGAAAGAAGATAGTATTATAAGTTAGAGGCCGGTACCAAAATGTATGTTAAAATGAGATCATACAGGAACCAGAGACGTGGTAAATAGAAGTGACCCATCTTGATAATTGGCTTAAACTTGTGCGAAGCATTTGACTGTTGTTAGAGCTAGACTGAATACCTTTAGTGTTTATGTCATTAGCACAGGAATAATCAGGTGGGCAGAGGCAAAAAAGAGTAACAAAATATCAGGCCGCAAGGCCGTTGAGTACCATGATTTTATTGCTCTAAAATTACGTGCACTTAGGGAGTTCAGGGATAGTACTGTGTTCTTTATTAAAATAAGCTTCCTTGTTCATTGTTTGAAAAAAAGTGAGTGCGGTTCTTTGCCATTGCCATGTAACATGCCCCCTCAGCCTCCCTGCTTTTACCCTTAATTTTGAGAGAGAGAGACTATGTGGTATGCAAAAAGCCTCCCAAGAAGAATACTGTGTGCCTTTTGAAGATGTTTCTGTTATACTCTACTTGGTACAGGAATAGGTATGAAGCATTTCTATCATAATTTGATCATTAGTCATAGAGTCAGACAAGCTTCTCCTTGCATTTAAGAAGCAGATTGCAAATTAAGTTGTCCCTAGATTTGTAACGAGATCATTAAATTTGATCTAGGACCTTGCTGTCAGTATATATTATTGATTCCCATCCTACAGTTTTGGATGTGCTTGACTTTAGCAATGAAACCACTCACATGAGTGAAGTTAAGCATGTGGGTAACTGATTGCAGGCTTGGGACCAGAGCTAATAAATGCCTTCAGCGTCTATTGACATCAGTGAAAGTTGTGAGCATAGCTCCTCCTAAGATCAGCACTTATCTTGGCAAGCAATTATTTTCCTGCAGATTTCCCAGAATTAACTTAAAGGGATAAACTTGAGAACTAAGATCTGCTCATTCAGTTTCACTTATTTACCCAGTGTAGACTAATTCCTCAGATGGCTATTTCTATTAAAATATGGAAAATAGGAACCGAAAAACTCAGATTAAAAACCAAGATATTTTGTGAACCATACCAAAAGCAGATCTAAATTCTAAAATCTGCATTTTGAAAGTTTGACACAAAACAAAGCATGTATGCAAAACCTGGCTCACAGTTTTGCCTCCTACATTCACAACAGCTGCTTAGATATCCCTTTCATTTTATTCCATGAAATAAGTAAAGTTTGTCAGACTTTAGTTATTTTCTTGGTTGCTGAAAACTTGTAAGAGCCATGGGGAAACCTTCTAAAGGGGCACGTGACACAAAATGACTAATCACTCAAACTAGCAAAAGAGATATCATCAGGCGAGACAATAGTTTGCTACATATGAGAGTTTGGCCACAGCTTTCAGAGGCTTAAAAAAAAACAAAAAACCTATGAGCCACAGCCACCAGAATATTAAGGGCATGATCTTCAGCTGTTGTAGTTCCACTTTAGTTAAGTGAGTTATACCAATTTACACCTAGCTGAAGATCTAGTCCAAAAAATTCAAGCAAGCGAATGACTTCAGAATCAGTCATAGAATACTTTGAGATCCTTCTGGATGAAAGGTGCTAAATAAATGCATGGTATTCTTGTCAGTTCTGCTGAGTGGTTTGTAGTGTTTGGGATTTAAAGTGTATTTGTTAATCTTGAAGAAATCAGTGTCCCAGAGATTCATTCTCAATGTTTCCTCAATCTATTTTATTCACAATATGTATCAATTACTGTTTTCCTCAAAGGATGTCAAACAACTTTAAAATACACCTAGAACATCTGCATCCATGGGCTTTGCATTTTGACTTGATGTCATGCCCCACCCAACAATTTTGTATCTGACCCTGGTCTTGGACACATTCAGCAGATAGGTAACCCCAGAAGAGTTGAGGGTATTCTTGTTGCCAAGGAGTTGGTTTCCATAGTGTAAATCGTTCTGGTTTGCTTTTGACATTAGGTTTCAATCTGGCAATGGACTGGATTATCCTTCCATACCTGCTCTTAAGAACTGGCTAACAACCTGCTAGCTCCACTAATCACATATCTTCAGATATTGTGAGAGCCTGTTAGGTTAAACCCTTTAATGGAAGTTCTCATAGCCCACATTTATATAATACTTCAACAATATGCATTTTATTAACTTTCTTTGTCATAAATTATTTATTCCCAGAAGTAATGCTACTTATACATACACCAGGAAGGTCACTGAAGTGACAAGAGCAACTTCAGTCCTGTCAAGGGTTAGACAGTTCTACCATCTTAATTGGAGTTCTGACCTTGAAAATGTTTAATCTTGGGAGATGGACCCCTCTGGCTTCAAACTCTGCCTAGGGTGTTTTAAATTCTTGCAATGATCCAATCCCTATCTGATTGGAGTAGCCTACATTATGTTGATAGATCTCAGCAGCTGACATTGTCTTTTGTAGACTAAAAGTTGCTTAGATCTTATAAATACTGCACAGGCAGCATTCACAGAAAGAACTAGCTTCCCACAATATATAGACAGATGAATTTACTGCAGCAGTCCTTTTACATTTCCCTAAATTTCAGCATTTACTTTTTCAAATGTTTTCAGTTTAGCAGCTAGCTTTGACATTAGTGCCTTATTTTCCTATGTTAGCCCATGTGTAAAATAAATTGTGAGCTATCTTAGAAACAGTTAGTCATAAAATGCTACAATAGATAATGCAGCAAATTTACCCATTTTAATCACCCAAATAAGTCTCGGTGTGACATACAAAGTAGAGTTAAACAACTCAAATATGAAAACCTTTCCAGGAAACAAAGTAGTAAGATTTAGGTTCTGAAATAATAACTAAGTTTAAGTTCCTTAGGAAAAAAATTAAAATATAGAGCTGTGAGTGCTTATGAAAACTCTGACAACCACTTCCACTTACCACCCCTCTCTCTCCTCCCCCTCCCCTGCTAGTTTCCTGGCCATACAGAGAACTTACAGTTAATGGGAAATTTGAGAACATAAACATGGTAATCACCACCTGTAACTATGTAGGTAGGGCAGTGAGCAGAAAAGTTATGTTTTATGCTCCTCTCAAGTAGCTCCCCACTTCCTAGCCATACTTGTACATATTCTGCAAGTGGGTCATCAGCCACAGAGAGCTTCAAATAGTGGGTAAATTGGTTTGATTTTGTACTTTCCATCTCACCAACAGCAGCCACGAATTTTGTGGATAACATACTGCTTGCTACAATAGCCAGATGAAAGGGTGGTGAATCAGCAAAGTCAGTTCTCTGCCACAAATGTGCAGTACCCAAGAGGCTGCTATCACTCAGCTGCCTGATCAGTGCAGCAATATAAGTAAGCTACCCTAAATGTGGTCAAAAGAAACAGGAAGACAAAATAGATAGTAATATTGGGCACAGCCACCATTTTGGAAAATGGGTCCCAAGTCACCTCTGAATCCATAATGGCCATACATGAAATCTTTGTCCATTCTTAAATATAATACAGAAGCCCATATCCTTAGATAATGTAAACTGATATGGCATGGGGTCTCACCCCAAAGCAAGCCCCATACGTTCAGGAATTACTCACCAGACAGCACACCCTTGTGACTAAGTGTGGGGTTGTTGGGCCTTTCCCTTGGTCATTATCTCCTCTTAGGAGCCTTTATCTGGTCTTCAGTGGCCTAGTCCTCTAGCCAGGCCTCTCTGAAGTTCAATCCCCATCCAGGGTACTCAGAGTCCCAAAATAAACATTTCCTTCAACAGTAGTCCTAGATTAACAAACAAAAAATATTTACAACGTCCTGAGCTCAACTCACAGTTCACTGTTCCTCTTACAGAACACCAGACCCCAGGACTGCTTCATGGGAGCCTGGATAAAACAGAGAGTTATTGTTGCTCTCGTAAACCAGGAATCCCCAGCTCACCTCCAGGAGTAGTGTATACTTTAACCAGCTGCAGTGCCTAAGCCAGCTTCCCCCTCAGCTGGTACCACTTAGTCCTCACTCCCAGCAGGTCTGACAACCATCTCCTACTGCTACCTGCCTTGTTATGAGGAAGTAAGTAGCACATATGCTACTCTCCATCTCTCAGCTCATTCCCAATTGGTTGTGTGAGACAGGAGCCTTTTCCACCTTCTCTGCACCCTTAAAGATACAGTGATAGGGTTTCCTCCCAAGCACCACCCATCCCTGGGACTTTGGTCTCAATCCATATCCCTCTTCAGCTTTTATATGGGTCCTTTCAAACCCTTACAGGACCATGCCATGTGGCAGGGTAGGCTGACCACTAGCCACTATTGCCTTTAAGGTGCAGACTCCCCATCACAGAACGCCGCCGAACTCAGTGATGTTATGCCAATTTATATTAGCTGAAGATCTGGCACAGAAAAAAAAAGTCATGTGTGGACCCAAATTAGGTTTAGGCTCGGTCTTGGGGCTGAAAGTAAATCAAGACTAAAGCTTTAAGGCTGCATTCAGCAACGTAAAACTCTCATGTGCACTTCCCACAAGACTTTGGCCACATATGATCTGAAACCAGAATGTAGATCCTTTCCCTTCCGTCTGCAAACCAGACACAAAACTAGATGGCAGGTTTTGGTCTGGAGATTTGAATCCAAAACTTTCTCCTCACATCCTAAAATTCAAAGCAGTTCAGTTTCAAGATTTCTCTTTTGGTTTATCCCTGTGTTTAAATTTTCATTACCTATTAACCAAAAAATCTTTATTTAGAATAGCTGTGTAGCACTAATGGCCATCTTGAAGGCAATCAGGAATGGATACTTCAAGCACCAAGGGATTCCTAAGGCTATTCTTATACTTTTATTCTGGAAATCTTCTTCCAGACTCAGTATATTATCTTGCAATTCTTATTTATTCACAGGTGTCACTCTGACAGTAAATCAGTTAGGCCTGAACGCTCAAAAGAAGTGAGGCACCTACGTCCCTGTTTTTAGGCACCAAGTTCCAGCTTTGGGACCACTGCCATTCACAAACCTCTCACTGAACCCTGTAGGTGCCTAAACTTACTCAGCATCTAAGTTTTTGTTGTAAAAGTTCCCTAGCACTTATGTTTTTGCTTTTGAACATTCACACTGCTGTCTCTGTCTCGGCACCTGGGAGCCTATCTCCCACCTAAGTCCCATTCACAAAGCAAGAGAAAATAGGTATTTGGTCATCTAAGTCCTGATCATCACAATGCCTAGTTCCTTTTGTGCATGCAGGCCTTAGGCTTTAAAAGTCTATCAAGAATATTTGGATAGTCCATGCTCTTTTTACTACTATAGAAACTCAACATTTCACAGTTTAAAGCAAATTCATAGTCAGGGCTCTTCAGCTCTACTTCCTGCTTAAACATTTTTTTTATCCTAATCCTGAGGAAATGCCATAGTATGGATTTTAGCTGCTTTAAAAAAAAAATCATTATTAGGCAATGTAAGCTGGTGTGTTTACCCCTACTTATCAGATAGCAGTGCAGTTAAATGAAAATACAGCACTGAAAAGTGAAAGACTTGATTGCTTATTTAACTTGAAGAGATGTTTGGGTCCCCAAATTTCCATCTGACAGATTGGATTCAGGATCTTAACGGGTTGCTGTGGTACCAGGGCCTCTCTTCTTCCATCTCCACCCCAGGTGACCAAGGGAGGGAGGTTGGAGCCTTCTCTTCTTCTTCCATCCTACATGGTCATGAGAGGAAGAGATGAAGATGAATTCTTATTTTTGATTCATCCCCATGGTTGGAGAGGGAGGGATAATGTGCTCTTATCTTTTTCATTGCCACTGGGACCAGAAGGTGCTTTCATTCCTCTCAGTTGTCATCAAGGGAGGAGACTCATGGTGTTCTGACATGTTCCCTCAATTGAATATTCCTTTAGCTCTGCCTAGTCATATACTTTCTGGAATAAACAACACCTAGGCGTCTCCTCAGGTGTATACTCAGTGAGGAGTTGACTCCGTCCACTTGCAAAAATCTTTTAGCTAGCTAAGAAAGAGCAATGCAAAATCCAGCTCTCAGGAAGATTATGTTGATTTGGGAAGTGTCCTGTGGAACTTTGGATTCATGACTCATGGAATATTCTCATGCCTATATTCTGTGTATCTTACTACAGGTAATATTCTTATTTGAACCCCAACATAGTTCAATATGCATGATTAGAAATCAGATTAGAAACAGTTTCAACTCTTACCAAGAACTCCATGGCAGGGAGAGCACCAGGGACTCAAAATTACTCATAAGCAAAATGTGAGAGGGGGCTGCAGTGTTTTGTATCAAGTCACATGCCCCTCAAAGTAGCAAAAAAGCATGTTGCATTCTAATTTTGATAAAGCATGCACCATGCCACAAATTAGATGGCAAGTTACATCTATTTCAGAGCAATACACTGTATACAACCATGTCATGGGATCAGCAGGACCCCAAGTCAACAGAAGAGGGGGCAGATGCTCCGACTGCCACTGAGGGAGAGAAGGCTGGCCTGTCTGCAACAGAGGACACATACATAGGCACTGGGACTTGGAGAAAGGAAGAGTCACAGGTGCCTCTTGCTTTATTTGCTGCTTGCTTTGCAGTAAAGATTTATTTTTTCCTGGGTTTTGTAACAGGAACTTTTTTCAGCAGGTTACTGGGATTAATGTACGCTGACCCAGTTCCAGCCTGTACAGGGTTATTTTCATGAATTTATTAGTTCACCTGGAAAAAGCGTAGACAAGCTACGGTAAAAGTCAAAGAAGCTAATTTTGAATTCATATGGCATCATTTACTGAGGATTCGGAGAGAAAGACTATACAGAAAAGCTACTGAACTGTGTATACAAGTGTCTATCTAGCGTCCCTAGCAACTTCACAGTTTACATCCAGCAACACCTGGAATGTCATATGCATGATTGAATTTCCAGTGGAAACAAAGGCCTGGGCCTCCCATCCTGGATGCAGATGAGTCTCTGAACTTTACTGACTGACAGCACCATCATAATATTGCTCTAGTTCCTCACTCCTGGAAGCCTCTGGAAAAGAAAACATTAGACTGTTAGCTCCCAGAGGTCACTTGTTTTATTTTACATTAGTAAAGCATCACACATGTATATGGTACTGTGGAAGCAACTAATATCACATTGTCCTTGGTATTATAGCATTCACTGTGTAGCAATTAGCAATTTACTATAGGGTTGCAAAACAATTTCAGAAGCTCACGGGCTTTTCCAGAAGAGGCATGGGTTCAGGTTCTATTTTTCAGCTTTTTAAGCTGACCTTGTTCGTCACACATTGAAACTTTTATGTGCTGATGGGTGTAAGGAAACAGGTAAATTGAACAAACTTAGTCTGACTGTGCAGTTACAGTTACAATTTATGTTGAAAATGAAAAAATAAACAGATTCTAAGAATGCCTGAAATCTTGGCTCAGGCAAATTGTGCTAGTAGAGAAAGTCTGCAGTCTCATTGCAAAGGAAGTGCACATTCAGATTGTTTACATTATTTCATTCATCATCAGAACTTTGTGGACTGAGAGCTCCAAACTAAGGCAATTAGCTAGAATTTATTAGTTTAGGAATATGTTTTAATGGTTTGATTATTTTATACTAATATGAAAATATAATTTGTCTAATGTATCAAAGCATTTGGACATAGTTTATGCTAGTAAATTCTAAGTACCGTAATTCCTTTAAGTGTTGTCTTGGCTTGGGTAAGTCTAAACTATGTTATTACATTTGTAATTGGTCAGTGAAATATTGGCAAGTACAAATCGTGTCATCATGACCAGTTAGCACTACTCAGCAACCATGGGAATTTGATTCCAGATGCTGTCATCTTTGATACAGCTGTGAATAACATTTGATTAGAAATGACCCCATGAATGAAGTAATGGCCAGATTAAAGCTGTGATTTAATGGGTAGCGGCATATATCCATTAGCCCAAGTAAAATAATCAGTGCAATTATGTTCTGTTATTAACCATGTCAGGTCAAAATACTTGTGGAATATCTGTAATGAAATCAATTTAGAATTGACTCAGGAAAATATATTGCAATGGCACGTTGATTGCTTTTAGGTCCAGATCCTAGTGTCTGGCCTTTCTGCCCCGATATAACTCAGAAGGTGGCTGTGCAAAAATAATTTGATCTCCCCTGATCCTGGGCTTACGAGTACTAGGCCAGCCTCCCATCATAATGTGGAGTTACATTATGCTGGCTGCCCACAGGTCCAAGCCAAGGATTGCCAGGGCATAAGGATGGACAACTCACTCCATTTTCCCAGAGGGCCAGTATAGACAGCTGTTTTGTTGTCCCATCATCAGATTCTACTACACTAGGGGAATCTCCTGCGCATCCTCTAAATGGGTTTAAGGCTATTTGGCACCAGTGGAGGAGCAAAAAGCAGCTTTGGTGGGGCTGAGGATGTGTCCTTAGGTTTTTAGGTTATTGTTCAGTAGCTGCTCAAAATCAGAAATTGTGCAGTGCCCTCACTTTAAGAGAGCTTCTTTGAGGCTGAATTTATAATTTACATCCTGACACTGCATATTTTTCAGAAGTTATTCCTCGTCATTCACGTGTCACAAGGGGTGAGGAAAATTTAATGAATTATTAAAAACTCATACAATGTGATGTATAAATGGAAAAACAAAGGGACATTTTTTGTACTACCACTGGGTTCTGACATTCAAATTATCAGGTTAAAAATGTTCAGAAGGTATAATAGAAGTCTGTGTGCTAGAAACTCAGATTTCTTTTATGTTCAGCAATGTCCTAGAGGAACTGCTAAATCCCAGTCACCATCCAGGATTTCCTTCTTTTGAGGAGTGAGTCACTGAAGCAGCTTTTGTCACTTCTAAAATGCTTTGTTTTACAATAAAAAAAAGAAAATCCAGCATAATGGTTACAATCTGTTTTGACAGGATTTCTCAGCTCCTGCAACGATCAGTGCCCAAGGAGGTAATACAATCAGTAGATATAGCACCAGCACGGAGGCCAGGAGACCTGGGCTCTATTTCCACTGCTGTCACTGATTCATGATTGGAATGTCATTTAAATCTCTGTGCCTCTGTCAAGGTTTCTTCCCCACTCTGAACTCTAGGGTACAGATGTGGGGACCTGCATGAAAACCTCCTAAGCTTATTCTTACCAGCTTAGGTTAAAACTTCCCCAAGGTACAAACTATTTTACCTTTTGCCCCTGGCCTTTATAGCTGCTACCGCCAAGCGTCTAACAAATATATAACAGGGAAAGAGCCTGCTTGGAAACATCTTTCCCCCCAAAATCCTCCCACACCCTACACCCCCTTTCCTGGGGAAGGCTTGATAAAAATCCTCACTAATTTGCATAGGTGAACATAGACCCAAACCCTTGGATCTTAAAAACAATGAAAAAGCAATCAGGTTCTTAAAAGAAGAATTTTAATTGAAGAAAAAGTAAAAGAATCACCTCTGTAAAATGAGGATGGTAAATACCTTACAGGGTAATCAGATTCAAAACATAGAGAATCCCTCTTGGCAAAACCTTAAGTTACAAAAAGACACAAAAACAGGAATATACATTCCATTCAGCACAGCTTATTTTATCAGCCATTTAAACAAAACAGAATCTAACGCATATCTAACTAGATTGCTTATTAGCCCTTTACAGGAGTTATGACCTGCATTCCTGCTCTAGTCCCGGCAAAAGCAACATACAGACCGAGAGAACCTTTGTTTCTCCCCCCCCTCCAGCTTTGAAAGTATCATATCTCCTCATTGGTCATTTTGGTCAGGTGCCAGCGAGGTTATCCTAGCTTCTTAACCCTTTACAGGTGAAAGGGTTTTTCCTCTGGCCAGGAGGGATTTAAAGGTGTTTACCCTTCCCTTTATATTTATGACTGCCTCATTTTCCAGATCTGACATCAATGGAGCTACTCTGGTCTATACAAGCTGGGTATCTGGTTCTCACTTCCCATGAACAACTATGAACTCACTTCTTATGAGCAACAAGGGAAAGGAGGGGAATCTAAAAAATGGGGATATTATTCCCCCCCCTTTGCAAAGAACTTTGCGTACTGGAAAAAGGTGGCTATATAAGTATTATTAGTAGTATTATAAGTGGCTCAGCCATAGGGAGTCTCCTTTGTCCCATATAGAATAGTTGCTGTCTATAGTCTATAAAAGTAGTGGATCAAATCTGTAAGTCAGGATGCAAAAGCAATAGGAAAAATTATATCTAAGTTATACCCAGGCAACCCTTCTGACCTACTTACTCCAGACACCAGTTATTCAATGAGTCTGTTCAAATGTCTGGCCAACAGTTGGCAGACACAACAGTATCACCATACTTCACTAAGTTGCAGCCAGAGAATACTAAAAGGCTTTTCTCACAAACTGACAGCTATGAGCTTATCTTCATTTTATTCTCACCACATTAGCTTTAATCTCCTCATGTGACTGGTTTTGGAGACGGTGAGAGATGTTTTCCTTCATGCTATAATAGAGGGTCTGAATAGTGATTAAAAAAGTGCATAGTTCAGCCTCAGCATTTTGCATAGTTTTCTTCAAGTAATAAATACCTGACCAAACTTTTGGAGGCCATATGTGGCTGGACCATGAAACAAAACACCAAATTTTCCTCAATTTTACACTGATGAAAACCTGCTTACTTCAGTGACAGTTGCTGGGGTGTAACTGAAGAACAGAATTTGGACTTTTGCATATTTTGCACTATTCACCATTGCCTCACGCTACTGTAGAAAGATAAAGATCCTTCCTGAGGGATAACAAAGATCTAGACGGAAAGCAAAGCACAAATATGTAGGCCGCTCTACAAGAAAACTCTCTACAGAGAACAGACACTGATAATAGAATTCTGTGGAGTGTCTCTGGGAATTCTACAGCTATTTTCATGGCTATGGCAATATGGAGAGCATTGGGCCCTAACAAAAGTTTTCAAACACTGCAGAAACTTAAGCCTTTGTTGAATTATTTCCTATGATTTGCTGTTATATGAATAAACAGCACTGTCTTGCTCCTTATAGCAAGGGAAAAGCAGCATGTCAGACTCTTTAAGCTGGAAAAACCAGAGTGCCTGTACCACATTATCACTATCTTTTCCACACACACATGCACACTGAAATCATATGACTTCTCTGCAGTCTGATTTATTGTATTTTGCTGATACCTACTGTGACTGAAGGTTTCTTCCTAACGTCTTGACTTAATCAGTCTTGCTCCTAAAAGCACACTGACATGTAGGTTGCTTTGGGCATAGAGATCAGTCTGAAATGACACATTTATGAACAAGCTGAGCTTTTAAATGTAGAATCTAGAAAGAGGGGAACACATCTGAAGCATCATAAATCCAGGAGTTTTTCTGCATGTTCAGCGTAATCTGTCAGAATGTCCATTCTTCTGAGAACACAGAACAACTCCAGATAGTAATAATTAAATTGATCATACTTTCAAAACAAAACTTTTTATCATGTTAACTTGTACACAATTTTTTTCCTCTGTTGTTATTACTTATTATTTCTGAATTGACATCACTATTTTGCTGGCATAAACACAACTTCTAATGTATCTACTCCATCAAGGTAGGGCATAATACAGTTAAAATCATTTTTTTTTAAAAAGAGGTCCCATTAATATTCCCGAGCCCACATTCAGTGAATTTCCAGTGCAGCAGAAAGCACCAGTGAAGGGCCGTGTCAGTGACAGGAGGGGGAGCAGCTGGAGTATGATCTAGCAACTTCTTCCTATGTAAAACACCATAATAGAGGCTCAAATTAAATGTACCTCAGATAGAAAAAACAGTAAGTATAATAATCTGAAGAGAAATTAGCAAAAGACACAAAAACTAACAGCAATTTTTTTAAAGAACATCAGACACAAGAAGCCTGCCATACAATCGGTGGATGATTGAGGTGCTAAAAGACCATTCAAGGAAGACAAGACCATTGCAGAGAAGCTAAATGAATTTTTTGCATTGCTCTTCACTGCAGAGAATGTGAGGGAGATTCCCACACCTTCGTCATTCTTTTTAGGTGACAAATTTGAAGAACTGTCCCAGATTGCGGTATCAGTAGAGGAGGTTTTAGAACAAATTGATAAATTAAACAGTAATAAATCTCAGGACCAGATGGGATTCACCCAATAGTTACGAAGAAACTCAAATATAACATTGCAGAACTGCTAACTTATGTATGTAATTTATAGCTTAAACCAGCATATATACCAGATGACTGAAGAATAACTAATGTAATGCCTATTTTTAAAAAGGCCCTAGAAATGATCCTGGCAATTACAGACCAGTAATCCTAACTTCAGTACCAGGCAAATTGGTTAAAGAACAGAATTATCAGACACATGGGTGAACATGATTTGCTGAGGAAGAATCAACATGGCTTTTGTAAAGGGAAATCTTATTTCATCAATTTATTATAATTCATAGAATCAGAGAATATCAGGGTTGGAAGGGACCTCAGGAGGTCATCTAGTCCAATCCCCTGCTCAAAGCAGGACCAATCCCCAACTAAATCATCCCAGCCAGGGCTTTGTAAAGCCTGACCTTAAAAATCTCAAAAGAAGGAGATTCCACACCTCCCTAGGTAACGCATTCCAGTGCTTCGCCACCCTCCGAGTGAATTTTTTTTCCTAATATTCAACCTAAACCTCCCCCACTGCAACTTGAGACCATTACTCCTTGTTCTGTCATCTGCTACCACTGAGAACAGTCTAGATCCATCCTCTTTGGAACTGCCTTTCAGGTAGTTGAAAGCAGCTATCAAATCCCCCCTCATTCTTCTCTTCTGCAGACTAAACAATCCCAGTTCCCTCAGCCTCTCCCCATAAGTCATGTGTTCCAGTCCCCTAATAATTTTTGTTGCCCTCTTCTGGATGCTTTCCAATTTTTTCACATCCTCCTTGAAGTGCGGGGCACAAAACTGGACAAAATACTCCAGATGAGGCCTCACCAATGTCGAATAGAGGGGAACGATTACGTCCCTCGATCTGCTGGCAATGCCCCTACTTATACTTCCCAAAATGCCATTGACCTTCTTAGCAACAAGGGCACACTGTTGACTCATATCCAGCTTCTCGTCCACTGTAACCCCTAGGTCCTTTTCTGCAGAACTGCTGCCTAGCCATTTGGTCCCTAGTCTGTAGTGGTGCACGGGATTCTTCTAAGTGCAGGACTCTGCACTTGTCCTTGTTGAACCTCATCAAATTTCTTTTGGCCCAATCCTCTAATTTGTCTAGGTCTCTCTGTATCTTATCCCTATCCTCCAGCCCTACTCTCCTCCCAGTTTAGTGTCATCTGCAAACTTGCTGAGGGTGCAATCCACGTCATCTTCCAGATCATTAATGAAGATATTGAACAAAACCAGCCCTAGGACCGAACCTTGGGGCACTTCGCTTGATACTGGATGCCAACTAGACATGGAGCCATTGATCACATTCTTTGAGAGGGGCCAACAAACAAGTGGACAAGTGTGTTCCAGTGGATATAGTGTACTTGGAGTTTCAGAAAGCCTTTGACAAGGTCCCTCACCAAAGGCTCTCGACTAAAGTAAGCAGTCATGGGATAAGAGGGAAGGTCCTATCGTGGATCAGTAACTGGTTAAAAAGACAGGAAACAAAGGGTAGGAATAAATAGTAAGTTTTTTAGTGAAGAAAGGTAAATAGTAGTGGTCCTCCAGGGATCTGCACTGAGACTAATACTATTCAACATATTAATAAATGATCTGGAAAAAAGGATAAACAGTGAGGTGGCAAAGTTTGCAGCAAATACAAAATTAGTCAAGATAGTTAAGTCCAAAGCAGAGTGTGAAGAGTTACAAAGGGATCTCATAAAATTGGGCAATTTGCAACAAAATAGCAGATGTAAATCAATGTTGATAAATGCAAAGTAATGCACACTGGAAAACATAATCCCAACAATACATAGAAATGGATGGGGTCTAAATGAGCTGTTACCACTCAAGAAAAAATCATTGCTAGTTCTCTGAAGACATCTGCTTAATGTCCAAGAAAGCTAACGAAATGTTAAGAACCATTAGGAAAGGGATAGATAATAAGACAGTAAATATCATCATTCCACTGTATAATTCCCTAGTAAACCCACACCTTGACTACTTCACGAAATTCTGATTGCCCCATCTCAAAAAAGATATGAATATTGGAAAAAGTACAGAGAATGGCCACAAAAATTATTAGGGGTATGGAACAGCTTCCATGAGGGGAGAGATTATGAAGACTGGGACTGTTCAGTTTAGAAAAGAGACAGCTACTGGGGGATATGATAGAAGACTACAAAATCATGACTGGTATGGAGAAAATGAATAAGGAAGTGTTATTTACCCCTTCACATAACACAAGAATGAGGGGTCACCCAATGAAGTTAATAGGCAGCAGTTTTAAAAGTAAGAAAAGGAAGTATTTCTGCACACAACAGAGAATCAACCTGTGGAACTCATTGTGAGGGCTTAAAGTTAAATTGTGTTAAAAAAATAACTAGATAAGTTCATGGAGGATAGGTCCATCAATGGCTATTAGCCTACGTGGTCAGGGATACAGCCCCATGCCCTGGGTGTCCCTAAACCTCTGACTCCCCAAAGCTGGGACTGGATGACATGGGTTGGATCACTAGATAGTTGCCCTGTTCTGTTAATTCCCTCTGAAGTATCTGGTACTGGCCACTGCTGGAAGACAGGATATTGGGGTAGATGTACCATTTGTCTGATCCAGTAGTACTATTCTTATGTTCTGAATGGCCCCATTTGTGCTCTCTCTTGCACTGGGAGGGAACTGCCCCCTACAATCTGATAACTGAGTGGATGTAAAGATGCCATGTAGCTCCTTTGGGTTCCCTACTCAAAGTCCTGTGATGAGTGCATCTTCACCAGACCTGAAAGTCTGGTTCATTATATTTGCATACCTAAACAAGTGTTTCTGTAACCATTCATATCTAGTTCAAATCACTTTATTGTCAGAATGTTCCTTTCCTGAATCTCACCATGACCAGTGTCAGTTTAGATAGGAGTCTAAGGATCACTCACCTCTTTGTTCAGAAGACCATTACTTTCCCCTTTATCATATTGTCTTCTCCCCTGTAGCCATCCTCTGCCTGAGAAGTCAAGCAAGGATCCTCCTCTGTGATTGCCGGCAATACCACTGCAAGGGATCAGTGAATAGCAGGTAGGTCCCATCTACACTGCAACTTTTAACAGACTTGAAACTGGGTCAGGAAGTAACTGTGCTGTAACTAGGTTCCCCTTGACTCATTCAGAATTGTTACGTAGCCAAGACTTGTATGTCCCACAATGCTGCCATCAAAGTAGAATTTAAAAGATCTGTCAGATGTCTAGTTCACATGTCAGACATGTGAACTGCACAACCAGTTTACTGCAGTGGCAAAAGAGTCTGATAAACAATTGAAAGAGGAAATGTCTTTTTTTCAAATCTATGAGGTAACACTGGCTTTGGCTTTCAAAATTAAATGCAGCAGGTGAGAAAGTCCTGCCCAGATTTTTAAAAAATCACAAGTAAGTTTTTGCACTAAAGCACACTGCATTATTTTAAGCCCGATAGTATGCTTTGATGCAGTGCCTTATTGTTGTGCTAAATTTCAAATTTTTTATGACAGATTTATTTTTACTTGCTAAAATTCACATTAATAGAAACCAGTTTATTTATAATTATACATTTTCTGCATCTCTGTTGCCTTAGCACTAAAGCCTATTAATATATTAAAATGCATATATTCCCCCTGAGCAAAAAAAAAAAAAAAAACAACCCCGAGCAAATCACTGTTGATTCCAGCAGACTCCATGTGTAAAGGGGAAAAACCGGTTGAACCTGACTCACAAAGCATTAATGTAAGAAGTCACAACTTAGTCTACATCAATGAAGTTGCACTAATTTACACCAGGACTGAATTTAGGGACAAATTCTTATTTCAATGAACTTATTAACCATGTACTGATATAACTAAGAGCATAATTTGGCATTTAAGTCCAATGAGAAAGTTATCCTCAATGGCTTTGGATCATACCCATAGTCTAACTCTGAGGCATGGTCGAAGAGAAAAATCTTGCATTGTTGAATACTCATAAAAGGTCAGAGGTGTACCAAGTTTTGTCAATTTTCAAAAACAAAGTTTAATATGTGGAAATGATTGAATCGCTAAACTGCTTCAAAAATATGTTTTGATGAAAATTGTCAATATTCTGAAACATGGAAATGCCACACTGCTCAAGGTCTTTTATTATCTGTTAGTTACATCAGCATGTGGTACTTGTGATTCTCCTTTCGCTAATGCCGCAGAGCTAACTATTTTTATCAGGCTCTACTCTCCCCTCTCCACCACCATCATATAAAATCAGTGCAAGGAAGTTTATAAGTGGAATCGACTTGTCAATTTGCATATTATCTCTCTTCTCTGTGTCACTCATGCAATGAAGTTTCTCTCTCACACTAAGCAAACATATTCTGATCATGATAGACCAGAGAGTTGGTTCATCAATAATGCTGGATTTCTTTTAAAGCTGTCATTCTGCAAACAAAGGAATAGAAATTCACCAAAGATCACAGCTGCAACTAAAGGCTCAATCTAACTTCTACTGAAGTCCAAGGGAAAACTCTCCACTGGGCCTCACATTACTAGCTAATTTGAGACTGACACTGCTTTATAAAAAAGAGGAGGCAAACACAAACAAAACTGCTGGATTGGTTTGCATCAAATCCAGATGCAAACTTTTTGTCTCAGGTCCACCTTTAGTGGTAATGCCATATATGTCTTTTAAGAGTCAAGACAGATGGCTCTCCTGGTTTAAAAGGGATACAAGTGAATCCACGTAAATGGGAAGTAGATAATAAGCAGCTGCTTCTATCTATGTTAGCACCCATCATCATAATATCTAGGCACTGATACTAAGTTGATTTGTCAGGGAAAGCCTCAGGATACTATTTTTTCTTTTATCTTAAATCAGAAATGTATCACTTTAATATGACAATAGTAACTGCTCAGGCATCTTTGATAGGGTGGATTTTTGACTTAAATACCCTATCAATTGAAAGTATAGGTTGCAATATAGTGCTAAAGGTTACAGATAGCTTGTGGCTTTGTTGTCCCCCTGAATCACACAATGACAACCAAGCAATGTCCCATAATGTATTCATATTAATTGACTATTTTAACTTAAGGATCAATTGCAATTAATCAGTTTTTTCTAGTAATAAAAGGCACATTTCCTACTAGACTTCCCTTGAATGAACGGAGTTGTATGCAACAATAAAATAGAGTAATATATGAATAATGTTAGGCTAGTTGAGAACATTGGTTAATCAGCATGAATCTGACTGCATCATGATATTCCTACTAAGTGGTTTGTAGAAATTATATTAAACCAGGTGCAATAAGCATATTAACACTTATGTAGTTTTAATTTGTGGAGGAAATTAATTTAGGATTGGAAAGTGCACTAGATCAGACTTTGGGTGTTTCAAACTAAAGCCATCTTCAGCATTTAAGGGTTGAGTTTCTCCACTTATACAATGTTCAGCAACTACATCACAGCAAAAAGGCTTTTTCTGTGCTGCAAAGTGTTTCTTGCTAATTTAATAGACTCAGCAATTTTATAATAGGTGTTTGTGCCATTTGTACAGTATCAGGAGTAATCCACTTCTGAAAAGGCACTTTTTAAAAGAAGTTGAACATTCCAATAGTAACTTTCATGTTATATCAGATGTGCGCAATTTGGCAGGGCAAATCCATCAGATTTTATAGCTCCACTACCTTCAGCAAGCTCCATCCACATTCTATCAAACTGCTTTATATTTCACTTTATCAGCAATAATCCCACTAAAAAATAACCATTCCAGGAGCTGAATCTCTTTTATCTGCCCCCGATGATGATCCAAACAACAGGGTGAAGACTATCTGATTTTAATAAGCAAAGTTGATCTAGCGGTCCATCCAGTGGCAGAAATAAATGGGTAAGGTGAGCAAACATAACCTGGGAGTCCAGGGGCACATTTTATATATGCAAAACCATAAATTCCCGTTTATAATTATGAGATTTTATTTTACCCCAGGCTGACACTTTAAAAGTCATGAATTTCAATGTGTTCTCCTCTTTTGAAGGGTACTGTGATCAAAATGGTATTTGATTTAAAATTCATTCTTGTCTATGAGACTGACAGGGCACAGCACTCTAAAACTGCAGGGGATTCAGCTGAATTGGAAAATAAAGGTTGTTGCTGGATTTTATCATGCTGCTGCTAATGACATGTACATGAGATGCTAAATAGGTAGGTAATGAAGCAGTAATTCATGTTAGGGAAAATCACTGCTACCGACTTCTAGAAGCACACACAAACTTATACAAACACATATACAGCCCACGCCCCACACAATTACTCTCAGTCTTGCCAAAATTAGAATAAGGCCTTCAGTGCTGTACAAAAGAGTCGGGAGTTGCTGGAGGAGAGGCCAGGCTGAAAACTCCACAGTTGTACTAGAGAATGGGAAGCAGGAAGATAGGTGGGGAGAAAAAGAAAGAGAGATTGAGGAAAGGACCATGGAAGAGGGAGAGAAAGATGAATGGGGACACGGGAGAGAGAAAAAAGGAAGAGAAATATGAGGAAATATGAGAGAGAGAGAGAAAGAGAGAGATGAAAAAATAAGTTTTATAAGAGAGACAAAAAACAATAGAAAGAAATATGAAAAAGAAATAAAGATGCATTGACAGTAAAGGAAGGAATAAAGGTAGGGGGCCTGTAGGAAACAGAGAGAAGATAATAAAGAGATGGGGAAAGAAAAAAGCAAGAAAACAAATGTAAGGTTTGTAAATGTCATTGTATTTAGTCTCTTTTATTCCATTAAAGATTTCCCGCCACACCCATCTCCATAATATCAAAAATCCTTAACCATTTTCCTGCATTTTACTCTATTTCCTTGTTAGAAAAACAGAAGATGTGAGTAGGGAGACATAAAAGGAGGAATCCAAAAAGAGAATTGAACAACAAATAGTTGAATATTCATCACTGGTCAATAAGAAATACACCTGGAACTTACTACATATCTTCCCATTTGGAGTCTAGGAAAGACAGGAACGCCATGCTCCCGGCAATAAAGCTACCACCACTCGTTCGGGGTGGGTTTTTTGTATTGCTGGGAGAACTCTCCCCCGGCAATAAAACGCATCTATACTGCCTGTGTCACAGTGCTGCCACGGCCACGCTGTAACGCGAGCAGTGTAGACATACCCTAGGCTATGTCTACACTAAACAGCTTTTAGCAACATGGCTGTGTCACCATAGCCAGGCCGCTAAAAGTTGTGCAGTGTAGCCACTGTTTGTTGGCTCTCCCGCTGACAAAAACAGTCTACTCCCAACAGCGGCATCCTGCTGTCAACGCGCTGTTCACACTGGCGTTTGTCGCAGCAAAACTTTTGTCTTGGGGGGTGGGAGTTAACACCTCTGAAAGACAAAAGTTTTGTCGTTCAATTGCCAGTGTAGACATAGCCTTATTTATTTATTTTGGAAGGAAAAGGAAGCTGTTATTTGTCCCATAGAAATATAAGGCTTTACTGTGGAGGGAACAGCAAGAGAGTGCAGGATAGACTGGAATCCTAAAAATCATATGAGAGAAGTCAAGGCATTGGCAGAGTTTTCATAAGTGACATAGACAGGAACAGACATTCCTAAAGGACTGTGGATATCTTCAATGAGGAACATAATCTTGATCTAATTACTTATCTTTTTGTGCATTGTATAAATTACAAGAACCACAGCATAAAGAAGACGAGGCAGTCACTTAATATTCTCTGATAAGTTTGGGACAGAGTGGTAAAGGGATATCAGTTGTTTTCAATAATTGTGGGAAGGATTGTTTTAAAAAACCAATTGATAAAAGTAATTGACACAGCTTCTATACACAAACTACCTGAGACTCTCTCCCTGTGTTTCCTATAAAGCTCAGTAGAATTATTTTTGTTGTGGTTTTGCAGTTTTTAACACAGTCATTTAAGGGAACTAATGGATTAGCAAGATGAGTGCCTTAATGAAGACCAAATAAGTAATTTAAAGTTGTTAATCACAGGAGCATTCAGTAGAAAAACTAAAACAAAACACAACCATACAAAATAACAACCAGCTAAATTTGGATGGTTACTTGTCAGCACATGGGCCATAATTTGTAAAGGTGACTAGTGCTTTTGCGTTCCTCTGTTTTGAGTGCACAAAGTCAGACATCTTAAAGAATCCTTAATGTTACAGCAGAGACGCTGACTCTGTGATTTGCTGAGGGGTGCTCAACCCCCACTCTGGTCCAGGCCCTGCCCCACTCCACCCCTTCCCCCAAACACCCATCCATGTCCCACCTTTTCCCACCCCCCACCCTTCTTTACACCCCCACTCCATCCTGCCACACCTCTTCCTGCCCCCTCCCCTGAGCATGCCCCATCCCTGATCCTCTCCCTCCCCCACCAGTGCCTCCTGCATGCTGCTGAACAGCTGACTGCAGTGGGGAAGAGGCGCTGGGGGAAGGTGGGGGGAGCTGATCAGAGGGTACCCAAAAATGGCAACTCCTAAAATCACTAGTCAACTTTGACAATTTTGGTCCACAACCACTGTGCTTTTTAAAGGTAGATAATAATAAATACTACTACTAATAAAATATTATTATATAATTGTCAAGTTATATTATTATAGTATGTAGCAAGGTCTCAGTTGGTCTGCGGAGCTGCTGGGGGACAGTGGGGAGATACTGCCTCGCCAAATAGCTTTGGTCACACCTCTCCATTGACAGGGAATTAGCAGAAGTAGGTGTGCTGCCATAAATGGCACAACCCAGGAGTACCAGCCAGAGTCCATGACATACCCCTCAAGCCGGGGAGCACCGTCAAGAGCCAGTGGCATGCCCCTCAGGCAGGGGAGCACGGGCAAGAGTCAGAGCTCTTTATCAGGGTTCTGCCCCCCAAGTCAGGGTGGCCAGGGTAGGGGAATGCAGGCCCACTTGACTCCACTGTATTCCAGCCCAGGGCCCTGACAGTGGCAGGAGGAGAGGGTCCAGCCACTGGGTCAACGGGGATCTGTCCGCAACACGCTGACCAAATACTGACTCACCACACTGTCCAGTTTTGCCGCTGGGCTACTTCCTGCCCAGTCTCTCAAGTGGGTCCCTCTGGTTCATCCAACTCGTTGGGATATTCAGCTGCCGGTAGCCTCGGTAGCTCCAGCTCACCCTCAGCTTCGGGCTCACTCTGGCTCAGGTCACTGCCCGGCTCCTCCAATCCCTCGGAGTACTCTGTGGCCAGCAGTCCTGGTAGTCTGAGTCCTTCCTCAAGTCAGGTTTCCCCTGGTCCAGGGCATCTGCTGGTTCAGCAGCAGAGTCTGCAGGGAACAGCCAGCAGCCTGTGTCTGTCTCCATCCCTGGTGCTGCCCTGGCTGGGCTAAAGGCCCCTCCCTTTGTACTTCCTGTTCTACCCCTCCCCTTCTGGGGGTGGAGTAAGCTTGGCCTGGCTCCACCCACTCAGGCTGAGACAGGTGCTCTTTACCCTCTGGCTCAGAGGGAGGCCACCCCAGCTCCCCACATAGTATGATATAATTGCAATAATTATATTATTGTTGCAATATAATCCTAGACAAAAAACTATGTTATGGTGGAATTAAGGTTGTATCATGTATAATGTATCACTAAATTAAGGGAGAAAACATTATAGGGCTGTAATTATCCCAGAACCAGGCATTATACAAACCCAGTTAATTCTTCCCTGTAGTGATGCCACACTATAACCATACAGTTATGAATAAGGATTTTAGTGTTGGTGGTCCTAGATAAGATTAAACTGATTTTTAAAGACACATTTGATTTTTCCCTTCCTGGCATCCCTACAGACCAGGATAAGGAAGTTGCCCTGATTTACAATGTAAGGAGATGAAGGCCATGTCTACACTTACAAGCTTACAGCACCACAGCTGTACCGATATAGCTGTACGGCTGTAAGA
This sequence comes from Caretta caretta, assembly GCF_965140235.1. Lineage (NCBI taxonomy): Eukaryota > Metazoa > Chordata > Testudines > Cheloniidae > Caretta > Caretta caretta. Next base: position 83,714,035 of record NC_134210.1, on the reverse strand, counting down.
GTGCTCATGTAGCTTTGTTATGCCAATGGAAGAGAGCTCTCCTGTCAACATAATAAAACCAACTCAACGAGTGGCGGTACTTTTGTCGGAGAGTGTTACCCACCAACATAGTGCTGTGCACATGAGTGTTTATGCTGGCAAAATTTATGTCACTCTTGGAGGTATTTTTTTTACACCCTGAATGACAAAAGTTTTTCTGACATAAGTGCTAGTGCAGACATGGCCCTATGAGAAGCATGCATCCGGTGGAGAATAGACATGAATACTGTGTGCAACTATTACATATGGAAGCAAGCTATCACAATTAGATTGAATAACCACTACAGGAATTCCTTAGAGACCTAACAGCACAACAATACATTGCTGTTGAAAGATACTAGAATCCATACCTGGACTGAGCAGAATGAAGTCAACAGCTATTCAAAGTCGCCAGTACCTGATGCACAAGCAAAGTAGTAATAATTATAAATATTAATTTGGAATATTTGTTCAGTATCCAGAAGTGTGCTAGGTACTTTAGAGACATGTCCATGACTCAGAGACCTATTCATCTGAATAGGCTGAGGAAATGGATTCCACTGAAATAGTGAAAAGAAAAGGAGTACTTGTGGCACCTTAGAGACTAACCAATTTATTTGAGCATGAGCTTTCGTGAGCTACAGCTCACTTCATTGGATGCATCTGATGAAGTGAGCTGTAGCTCATGAAAGCTTATACTCAAATAAATTGGTTAGTCTCTAAGGTGCCACTAGTACTCCTTTTCTTTTTGCGAATACAGACTAACACGGCTGTTCCTCTGAAACTGAAATAGTGGTGGGTTGTTTTTCTTTTAGACTTCATTCTTTATACATTTTCTCTGTGAAATAGCAAAAAATTTTCTGCTTCCTTTTAGTGTGTGCAGTGGAAGAGAAATGATAATAATTCGCAATACCACTGTTAACCACAGCAACATGATATTACCACTCTATTCCAATAATATGGAGCCTTTTAGACCCTGTATTCACTTCTAGGACTTTAAGAAGCATATTCACAACCAGTCAGAAAGGAACTTCACCTACCAAAGACACGGAAAGCAGGATAATGGGGATGACAGCTCCACAATGTGAGAAAAACAGAGTGCGGCGAAGAAAAACGAGGCAGCATCTGCACTGTATATTTGTCACAGTTGGCATTTCAGTAACATTGCCAAGTTTGCTTACCAGGTTGATGCACTCAGCTACATCTCTGTTTCTTTCTGTTCCCACTGCTAGATGTGATCCAATTCTTTTGTCCCATCACTGGCAGTAATGCTTTCAAAGGCAAAGCTATCCATTGTTCCCCAACATGTGCTGTGGCTTCATCAGCAGTTGCTCAAGTAATAAATAAAATTAATCTGTTTTTTTAATTCATACTGAAAGTGTTGGTCATGCATAACATGCCATCCTAAAAATTTTTTTTCTTTCTCTTATATTCTCTTATTAAAGTTGTTAGCTTGAAGGCACTATCTTAATAGTCCGTTCACTCCAAAATGGACTTACTGAAAGGTTTCTAATCTGAAGTTCTAATTGTTGGCAACAAATACCAGTGGGGAAAAAATGCTAATCAAGTCAGAGGTCCATAAAGATACCAAGCACTCAGAAATTTCTATGATAGCATTTTCTCTCTCTCAAAGACTTTCAGGACAGAAGGGACCATTGTGATCATCTAGTCTGACCTCCTGCACATTGCAGGCCACAGAGCATCACCCACTCCTGAAACAGACCCATAACCTTTGGCTGAGTTAGTGACATCCTCAACTCATGGTTTATAGACTTCAAGTTACAGAGAATTCACAATTTACATGAGTTTAAACCTGCAAATGACTTGTGCCCCATGCTGCAGAGGAAGGCAAAACCCCTGCAAGGTCTCAGCCAATCTGACCTGGGGGAAAATTCCTTCCTGACTCCAAATATGGCAATCAGTTAGAGCCTGAGCATGTGGGCAAGACCCCCCAGGCAGATACCTGGGAAAGAATTCTCTGTAATATCTCAGAGCCCTCCCCATCTAGTGTCCCGTCCCCAGCAGTTGGGAATTTTTGCTACTGGCAGTTGCCGGTGGGTCACATGCCATCATAGGCAGTCCCATCATACCATCCCCTCCATCAACTTATCAAGCTCAGTCTTGAAGCCATTTAGATTTTTTGCCCTTGCTGCTCCCCTTGGAAGGCTGTTCCAGAACTTCACTCCTTTGTCTAATTTTGGGCCTAAACTTTGTTGATGGTCAGTTTATAGCCATTTGTTCTTGTGTCTGCATTGGTGCTTAACTTGAATAACTCCTCTCCCTCCCTGGTATTTATCCCTCTGATGTATTTATAGAGAGCTATCATATCTCCCCTCAGCCTTCTTTTGGTTAGGCTAAACAAACCAAGCTCTTTGAGTCTCCTTTCTAAAGGTAGGTTTTCCATTCCCCGGATCATCCTAGTAGCCCTTCTCATATTTTCAGTTCCATTACCTTCTGCTTGCCTTTTACTCCAGCCAATAGCTTAATGACCTTTGTGACTTATTCCACTTTGTATTAGTATTGCATTTATTTCCTTTGTGGAGAAGATCAATATATTCTAGATTGTGTGTTCTTTGATTTACCTCTAGCACTAATTAGCTGCTTGAGACTAAAGGGAATCCGATGGGTTTATGCTTTTGGAATCTGAGTTTCATATTTCCTTCTTTATCTTTAACATTTGTAGAAAACTTTATTCTTTTGTGTAGAGACTGTCCGGTTTGACAATGTACATGGCAGAGGGGCATTGCTGGCACGTTGATAGCATATATCACATTGGTAGATGTGCAGGTGAAGGAGCCCCTGATGGCGTGGCTAATGTGATTAGGTCCTATGATGGTGTCACTTGAATAAATATGTGGACAGAGTTGGCATCGGGCTTTGTTGCAAGGACCTAATCACATTAGCCATGCCATGGGGAGGGATAGCTCAGTGCTTTGAGCATTGGCCTGCTAAACCCAGGGTTGTGAGTTCAATCCTTGAGAGGGCCATTTAGGGATCTGGGGCAAAAATTGGGGATAAGTCCTGCTTTGAGCAGCGGGTTGGACTAGATGACCTCCTGAGGTCCCTTCCAACCCTGATATTCTATGATTCTATGAAAAGAATAAATGGACACAAATCTGACATCAGGAATCATAACATTCAAAAACCGGTAGGAGAACACTTCAACCTCTCTGGCCACTCAGTAAAAGATTTAAGGGTGGCAATTTTATAACAAAAAAGCTTCAAAAACAGACTCCAACAAGAAACTGCTGAGCTTGAATTAATATGCAAACTAGGTACCATTAACTTGGGTTTGAATAGAGACTGGGAGTGGCTGAGTCATTACACATATTGAATCTATTTCCCTAAGTTAAGTATCCTCACACCTTCTTGTCAACTGTCTAAATGGGCCATCTTGATTATCACTACAAAAGTTTTCTTCTCCTGTTGATAATAGCTCATCTTAATTAATTAGCCTCTTACAGTTTGTATGGAAGCGTCCACCTTCTCTGTATGTATTGTGATAAAGCTCTGTCCTTGCCTCCGTGGGTCCCACGTTTCCTGGCAGATTTTTGCTAGCCTCACTGTGACCCTCCACGTAACCCTTCCCTCTCTAGAGACATGGGTCACAGTCTACTGAGCCATTTTCATCATAAGCCAGCGAGGGAGGTGAGGAGAAGTTATCCTTCCTTGCACAGTCTCTGTTGTCTCCCAGTCTCAGTGATTAATCAGGGGGCAAAGGTGGGGGGGGAGCCCGGGCCCACTCTCTACTCCAGGCTCCAGCTCAGGGACCCTAATAGTATCAGCTATGGTAGCTGACCTTTTAGAAACATGACACATACAATTCCCTGGGCTACTTCCCCCACAGCAGCCCTCACTTCCTCAAGCTCCACTTCACCCTTACCTCAGGGCTTCCTTCCTTGTGCCTGATATGGTGTGTACTGCTCATTCTCTCCAACAGCACAACTTCCTCCCACAGCTCCTGACATGTGCACCCACCTGACTAACTGGGAGGCTTTTAACTAGTTTCAGCCAGCCCCTGATTGGCTTCAGGTGTCCCAATCAACCTAGCATTCTCCCTGCCTTCTGGAAAGTTCTTAATTGGCCCCAGGTGTTTTAATTGACCTGAAGCAACTGCCATTTCACTTATCCTGGTACCAGGGATTTGTTTAGCCTGGAGCTAATATATCTATCTCCCACTACTTTTCTATAGCCATTTTGCCTTTCCCTGTCACAGTATATATATATCTTCTTACTATATGTTCCATTCTATGCATCCGATGAAGTGGGTTGTAGCCCACAAAAGCTTATGCTCTAATAAATTTGTTAGTCTCTAAGGCGCCACAAGTACTCCTGTTCTTTTTGCGGATACAGACTAACATGGCTGCTACTCAGAGACAGCAGGGCGATTCCTCATCCAGGCAGATGCCAAAACATTTATGGCTTTGAGCTATAAATCCCACAAGTTAAACTCAACCTGGAAATCAACAGGCAGCCACTACAGAGCACATCACACAGATGCCATGTTTCTACACTGAAAAACAACACTTAAAAAGAGAGACCCTGTATTTGCTTCTGCCTGCAAGCTATTTTTGTATGTAAACCCATTGCTGTAATCGAATCTGAAATCTAAGAAAGTCAAAGGCCACAGTACCAAGGCCCCCATCCAAACGAAATGGTCACGATATCCTGGCTTGCTGCAGATGAAAAAATAAAACTAATCTAAAAACAAACATCCTGGCCATTGCTGCTGTATGATAGCTGAAGATTCAACAGTATCCAAAGATCCAGCAGTACCCCAAATTGCTAACATTTATAATGAAAGCAGGCACATATCCTCAATGAAAGGGGCAAAATTATCCTCACTATACTTTCAGGTTCTTTCCCCAGTCCATTTTGCACCAAGCCCTTCTTATCTGAACTGAATTTCAGTCAACTTGCCCTCATCCATGCCCCAGTCTGTGCCAAAACAGTGAATGAAGCACTCTCACCACTATGAGAGGTATGGATAATTTAACATTCTTATTTACAGCCTTCTGTCTACAGAATTTTGTTTTTATAAGATTGTTAAAGAAATGGCAAGGCAACCTCTGTTTCTAATGATCAACAGGAGAGTAAGACTTTTACCTGAAACACTTGTGCATGAACTGATCATGGAATGGTACCGAGAGGAAGGTTCATTCAGAATACTTAATGCCATTGAATTTAATTACATACAAAGAGTGAATATGACTTCAGTGGGACTTAAATACATGCTTTACTGAGCTGAGGCCTCGTGACATTTGATAGAATCTTGGTCCCAACAGAATCAATGGCATAATAACCACGGACTTTGGTGGGGGTCAGGATTTAACCCTATTATGCCTAACCAATACTTATTAATTCCTTATATATCCATTATAAATATGGGAGTAAAATGTACAATTTCTCTTTCTCTGTAGGGTGAATTAACCAGACAACAAAGCTAGATTATACCAATACAATAATTTCCCTGGGTGTTCTAATTAGACCTGGACAACCTAATGGCCAATACATGCTGATATTTTGCTAGAAAAGCTCGGCATGTTCATCAAACTTTTGAGCCTAAGTACAATGAAGTGAGAAAGTAAAGTGGAATCAGAAAAAAATATACTTTTAAATACTCTATCTTGCTGAATGTATCGCAGGGTAAGCCAAATGGGTCTGAGTCTCTGATGGGAAGTGCAGATAGAGAGCATCATATGGGAGCTGCAGCAAGTGAACTGTGTGCAGAGTGGAGAATTCATTATTCTTTGACTTTGGGGTAAATACAGACACACACTAGAGTAAGCTTGTCATTTGTTGCTTGATATTACTGTCAGGAACAGCAAAATATGGTGCCTGACTCTATTTCCTCATATCCCTAGACCAGTCAAATAAAATTATTCCCGCTTGCAAAAGAAACATAATCTAATCTCCATCCTTAGAGATTTTTAAGGCCATCTTGACAAAGCCCTGGCTTGGATGATTTAATTGGTGTTGATCCTGCTTTGAGCAGGGGGTTGGACTAGATAACCTCCTGAGGTCTCTTCCAACCCTAATCTTCTATGATTCTTCTATGATTCTAATGGTGGGAAAAACTCTGAATATGAATGTAGAGTCTGAAAACGAAATGAAATGAAATGTAGACAAAAAATAAAGGCCCCAAAGGCTTTTTTAAACATCCTGAGGCAGCAGGAAGGGCCCATAGAACTTTCCATAGAACTCTCTATTTAGCTGTTCTGTGTTTACTCTTAACATTTAATTGTCAGTCTTTTCCGAAGTGTTAAATATTCTCTTTTTATAAAATAATAGATGAATAAAAGATGTCTTAATTTTTCCACTTCTTGGTCATAAATTCAAATCCAGCCCACTAACTGCATATTTCGACCCTGAGTCTGCCTGTGTGAAATTAATGTGGTGGTCTAGTCTTTTCCTATGAAAAAATGCTCACATCACACAAAGCACCACTAAAATTGCCACCGTTTGGCAAAGTGTCTGGTAGTCTCAGCAAAGAAGCAAAGGTCGGAATAGATATGGTGAGTGAACTATACACATATCCCTAATGATGATCTCTCAGGTTTGAGGCAAATGTATGGGACTACAGGGGAAGTATGTATTGTCATTTCCCATGATGTTGATGTTGAGCAGATAAGGAGAAGGCTACAGTAGACTGTCATATTACACCTTTATCAAATACAAAATTCTTATAACATGTATTTTAAAGAGGTGTCACTCTTTACCTCTTGAATCTCTTTCACCAATTTAACCAGAAATTCTTTGGTTCAAATCCTGCAGTCCCAACTTGGTCTAAACTTCAGTAGAGTTCAAGGAAAATAAAAGGACTGCAGGACTTTGCCCTTGACCCTGGACATTAAATACAGTATCTTAATAATAGATCACAATAGATTTCTCAGACAAGAGGAATTATGTGGTTTTTCCATGGCTTCCTTTTCATAGTATCATAGAATCATAGAATATCAGGGTTGGAAGGGACCTCAGGAGGTCATCTAGTCCAACCCCCTGCTCAAAGCAGGACCAATCCCCAATTAAATCATCCCAGCCAGGGCTTTGTCAAGCCTGACCTTAAAAACTTCTAAGGAAGGAGATTCTACCACCTCCCTAGGTAACGCATTCCAGTGTTTCACCACCCTCCTAGTGAAAAAGATTTTCCTAATATCCAACCTAAACCTCCCCCACTGCAACTTGAGACCATTACTCCTTGTCCTGTCCTCTTCTACCACTGAGAATAGTCTAGAACCATCCTCTCTGGAACCACCTCTCAGGTAGTTGAAAGCAGCTATCAAATCCCCCCTCATTCTTCTCTTCTGCAGACTAAACAATCCCAGTTCCCTTAGCCTCTCCTCATAAGTCATGTGTTCCAGACCCCTAATCATTTTTGTTGCCCTTCGCTGGACTCTCTCCAATTTATCCACATCCTTCTTGAAGTGTGGGGCCCAAAACTGGACACAGTACTCCAGATGAGGCCTCACCAATGTCGAATAGAGGGGAACGATCACGTCCCTCCATCTGCTGGCTATGCCCCTACTTATACATCCCAAAATGCCATTGGCCTTCTTGGCAACAAGGGCACACTGCTGACTCATATCCAGCTTCTCGTCCACTGTCACCCCTAGGTCCTTTTCCGCAGAACTGCTGCCTAGCCATTCGGTCCCTAGTCTGTAGCTGTGCATTGGGTTCTTCCGTCCTAAGTGCAGGACCCGGCACTTATTCTTATTGAACCTCATCAGATTTCTTTTGGCCCAATCCTCCAATTTGTCTAGGGCCCTCTGTATCCTATCCCTGCCCTCCAGCGTATCTACCACTCCTCCCAGTTTAGTATCATCCGCAAATTTGCTGAGAGTGCAATCCACACCATCCTCCAGATCATTTATCAAGATATTGAACAAAACTGGCCCCAGGACCGACCCCTGGGGCACTCCACTTGACACCGGCTGCCATCTAGACATGGAGCCATTGATCACTACCCATTGAGCCCGAAAATCTAGCCAACTTTCTATCCACCTTATAGTGCATTCATCTTGCCCATACTTCTTTAACTTGCTGACAAGAATACTTTTCTTTACTGAATATTTTAAGAACTGTATTTAGGCAACACCACTGACCTAGAAAAAAGGTCTCTTGTAATGTATCATTACAAAGCTTATAATCCACTAAGTATGTTCATCCTATTTGCTTACATGTATTATTTCTATGTCTGGCATTAGGAGAATAAGATAAAAACTTGTATTACTGATGTAAACATATTGAGTGGAAGTCATTAAGGGTACTTCAGAATCAATGAACTGTAAATGGCTCTGTTTACTTGCAAACCTTCCTGTGAACATGTGGGCAGTCCAGGAAGAATGGATGCTGGAGTCTCATAGGACATGTGACCATGTAACATAATGCTGGAATCCATCTTAATCCTTGTACTTTTCCATTGATGAGGCGGGGATGGGGAGAAGCACAGACAAAAGATTCCCTCCTTGTGCCAAAGCTATAAAAGGAGATTAAGCAGGTCAAAAGGGGCAGCCAGTCATGCAAAGACCCCCTGCTTACCACCTAACATGTCTGCTGGATCTAACAAAGACTGTACCAGGAGCAAGGATTGGGCCCAGACTAGGAAGGAGTCTAGTCTGTGAAAGGAGCTTATGGGAAGGAGCTTATCTCTGAGGGTGAGATATTAATCAGTTTCTGAATGTATTAGGCTTAGACTTGCATGTTTTTGTTTTATTTTGCTTGGTGACTTACTTTGTTCTGCCTGTTATTACTTGGAACCACTTAAATCCTACTTTTTATACTTAATAGAATTACTTTTGTTTATTAATAAACCCAGAGTAAGTGATTAATACCTGGGGGAGCAAACAGCTATGCATAGCTCTCTATCAGTGTTATAGAGGGTGGACAATTCATTAATTTACCCTGTATAAGCTTTATACAGAGTAAAACGGATTTATTTGGGGTTTGGATTCCATGGGGAACTGGGTGTTTGGATGCTGGAGTGGTAACCTGCTGAGCTGTTTTTGGTTAAAGTCTGCAGCTTTGGAAGCATGGCCCAGACCCTGAGTCTGTGTTGTAGCAGGCTAGTATGTCTAGCTCAACAAGGCAAGGTTCTGGAGTCCTAAACAGGCAAGGAAAAATGGGCTCAGAGGTAATTTCAACACATCAGGTTTTTGAGAGCTATGTTTGTGCAATAAGAACATTATTTCACCATTTGAGCTACCGCCATCTTCCACTGTTGATCAATTGAATAACCTCCTAGAAATTGCTAAACTTGGAGGAAATAGTATATACACGAAATAATGACACATCAGTATAACTTTATACCAACAACATTTCACAGGTTCATATGTTATAAACTAACCTAAATGGATATAAATTACCTTGTTGCCATACAGAAAAATCATTTAATTTGCCTAGAGTTTTCACTAATTTTGACTGAACAAACTGTTGACAGTAAAACAATTAATAACATCCCATATATGATTTGTCTTCCACAGTCAACAACTAAATTGGTATTATTAATTCTTTGAATTACAGTTCTATTTATTATATATATTTTTACTAGTTGCTAGAGGGATGGTAACATTTAGTGTGTGTGTGTGTATCTATGATACAAAATACAACTGTGATATAAAATTCAGACACTTGTAAAAACTCACTGAATGAAGAAATTTATTTCAATGTTCACCTTGAGTTAGAATCCTGTAATTATGTACACCCTGTGATGAGGTATATCAACCCCTCACTGGTAATGCAAGGGTTAACAAACTGCCTTGGGTCCAAGAGGCCATGCCCACTCATCCTTGGTGGGCATGCTCTCAGTGGAGGATGTGATGCTGCAACCCATATTTTTCATAAAAAATATTGTTGTAATATGAATATGGTATAACTAAGATTTTTGCCAGATGGGTCATATGAGGTACCGTTGGCAAGATTATGATTTGCTGAATGTGATTATCCAATTTGTATGAATGTGTCAGTTCTGTATCTGCAGTTAGGAATATTGACTATGTAACAATTACAACTGTGTGTGTACTTGGGGAATGCCCACCAGACAGTAGGCAATCGGGGCCTGCTGAATGGGCCATTAGGAAAGACAAAATGGGTCTTTGAAGATGCTGATCTCTCATTTTCCTGGAGTTCCTTCCTGTGGACATTACAAATAAACCTTGTCTCATGGTGGTTTTAACACTGCAAGGTCATATGATAATATCACCTGGTATGGAGTACCACCTTGGACACTGCTAGTATTTTTCCACTAGAAACAAAGGATTCCTGCCTTATGACAGTCCTATTTAAGACTGGGAAGGGAATCAATCAAGGCTGTTCTCCACTATCAGCCTACCCAAGAAGGAAGACTGCTAAAAACACTTGAAGAAAAAAAAAGGAATTAAGCTGGGGAAAGGCAAGGGCTGAGTCTAGGCTGAGACAGGGGGTCTAGCCTGTGAAGAGAAATAACTGGAACTCTGAGCTGCAGAAATTCTGAAACCTGCCTAAAACAACATTTAGGGTGAGAAATTACTATTTCTAACCTGTTTTTTTAGTGCATTGAGCTTAGTTTATGTGATTTGTTTAGTAATTTGCTTTGTTCTGTTTGCTATCACTTGTACTCACTTAAAATTTACCTTTTGTAGTTAATAAACTTATTTTTTGTTTATTCCAAAACCCAGCTTTGTGCAATTCATAACTGGGAGGGCAAAGTGCTCTGCATATCTCCCTCCACATTGAGGGAGGCAGTGATTTTTATGAGCTATATAGATCTCTATACAATGCAAGACAATATACTATTGGGTTTACACTCCAGAGGATGTGTGCACAGGAGAGCTGGGCATTCCCCTGGCTGATCCTTCCCACAGAGAACTGATCACAGACTCTGTGTGAGTCTGCAACTGGGTGTGTCCCTGCCTGTGCTGGAAAGGGGCTTGAGAGCCTGTCACAGAGGACAGAGTAAGGGAAATCCAGGCTGGTAGGATAAATGGGCTCAGTGGGACCTTAGCATATCTGGTGGCACCCCAAAAGGGGGGTCCAACCCATAACAGAGAGAACACAAAAAGAAGCAGCTCAGCTCAGTCTTGACTAGCTGAGAAGGAGAGCGGTTGTATGCAGCAGGCCTCTGCCAAGAAGCTGTCGGGACTCCACACTGCCAGGGCCAAGCACCGTGATTACACTGAGGGAAGCCAGTCAACCACGGGGACCAAAGGGAATGATATGCCGCAACCAGGGGAGGAACTACCAGAGGCAGAAAAAGGGTAGAAAGCAGCCCAGGGATATGAAGCCCTGAGCCCTGTAACAAGGAAACTGGTTTTTAAGGGCCTTGGTGGAGTAGGGTGGGTCTGGGTTCCCCTACCTTCCCCCATTCACCACTAGGCAGTCCTGCCAGAGAGAGCAACTCCTTAGACTCACCCTGGGCGATACTTCTGCCATAGAGAGCGGCTCCCTGGACTCTCGCGACTTACTCTCACCAGAGGAAGCACCCTCTTAGATGCCCGCCGCTGGACACTACTGCCTTTGAGCAAAGTGGCTCTGTGGACCCATGCTGACCTCTTGACACACCAATTCAGTATGGGCATCTCAGTGAATTAAAAACATCCCAAATGCCACCCTTTCTTCAGAATTCACCAAAAGGTCACATGGCATTTCTACTGAATTTCCACTATTCAAGTGCCCTTACATGCTTATAAGGAGTAAAAATTCATCCAAAATTGTATTCATTTTTTTTATGATGTAGTCATATTAGGTAGAAGGCATCTATGTGATGTCAACAGTTCTATTCCTTTGAATTTTATTAAACCAATTTCCATAAATATTTTTACTGGTTAGATGGTTTCAACAATTACATTACATAAGAATGTGTGTGAAAGGGGTTTTGTTCTTCCTGATCACAGGTTGGTATTGGAGTGTTAGAAGCAAAAACAGTCCTCCAGTCTAAATATAACATCAGCTTTTAATCAGGAACCAGGTATTTTGTTCATTTGTACAGGAAATAAAATTTAGTTTAGATAACTAATATTTCATTTCCTTCTGCTGAATGCTTTGTAGCAGCAGTTCTCAACCAGGGATCCGAGGCCAACCCAGCGATCCACCAAGCAGGGCCAACATTAGACTCAGTGGAGCCCAGGGCAGAAAGCCGAAGCCCTGCCACCCAAGGGTAAAGCTGACGCCTGAGCAACGTAGCTTTGCGGGACCCCCGGCAATCGGCCTGCTTGCTACCCCTAATGCCAGTCCAGGCTTTTATATGCAGAAAAACAGTTGTGAACACAGGTGGGTTGTGGAGTATATATAGCATGTTGGGGGGGGAACCTCAGAAAGAAAAAGATTGGGAGCCCCTGCCTTGTAGTATATCTTGTAGAAGTAATTCAGATGGGGCAGTGAGTTGTATGGGCCCGTGGTGCCCAGGCTCCAGCAAAATCAGGGCCCGGGGTGCCCAGCTCCACCAATATTCGGGGCCAGGTCTCTCCCCCAGCACTGACTGCTGCCCTCATGTGCCTCCCCCTAAGTGTCCCCCAGCCCCACCTGCCACCCCAACGTGCCTCCCGGGCAGCATCCCATGGCCCCGCATGCCACCCCTGCGTGCCTCCCCCAGCCCTGCCTGCCACCCCTGCGTGCCTCCCCCAGCCCTGCCTGCCACCCCTGCGTGCCTCCCCCAGAGTGTCCCCTGGCCCTGCCTGCCACCCCTGCGTGTCTCCCTTGAGTATCCTTGCCTGCCCTGGGCAGCAGGTGGCTTCCCCCTGCAGCTCCATACTGGGATCCCTCACTGGCTGCTGCCACAGCCAGCTACAAAGGAGCACTGAGGCTGAGGCCACCGCTGCATCTGCAGGGGGAGGAGGTGCATGGCAGCCACCATCCCTCCGTCAGGCGATTCCGAGTCAACTCTGGGTGGCGAGTGGACGCTTATCCTTGCAGAACCTCCGGAGCAGCAGCCTGTGAGGGCTTGGGTGAGTGTCAAGCCGGGGCGGGTGGCCCTCCCCCAGAGCTCACTACTGCCGGCGGGGAGAGGGCTGGGATCAGTCCTCCTCTTTGGCCCCTCACCCCAGCCCTGGGGCAGCCTGCCTGCTGTACCCCAAACTCCTCATCCCTGGCTCAGCCCCAGGCCCCACACCCTCTCCCAAACCCCAACCCTCTGTCCTAGCCTAAAGCCCACACCCAGCACCCAAACCCCCTCCCAGAGCCCGCACCCAGGACCCAAACCGCTTCCCACACCCAGCACCCCAATCCCCTCCCACACCCCCTCTTGCACTCCAACCCTCTGCCCCAGCCCAGAGCCCATACCCAACTCCCAAACCCCCTCCCAGAGCCCGCATCTAACACCCAAACTACCTCCCAGAGCCCACACCCCTCCTCCACCCAAACTCTCTCCCAGAGCCTGCACTCCAAACCCCCTCCTGCACCCAAACTTCCTCTTAGAGCCTGAGGCAGGTGTGTGTCTGTGTGTGTGTGGGGGGGGGAACAGGACTTGGACGTGTTCTGAGCACCACCAAAAATTATTCAAACCTGCAGCCCCTGAATTCAGACTGAGTAATATCAAGTCTTACTAGAATACAATGCTGTTAAATCTTTGCTCAGAAGAAGTAGGAATTGAACATCAGGTTTCATGTGTGAAGTACTCTGAGTACAGAAGAGAAATGAAGTATGAATTACTGAGGAGGTAGTGAGGAGAAGTCAAAGAATTTCAGCCCTGACTTCCAACATCCCCAAGATGCCACCCATAGCTCATGGCAGAAGACCAAGGTCCAGAACCTCAGAGATGGGCTATCAAGAGTCAAGTACCATAGAGAGTGTTGATGAGTTCACCTACATAGGCTGCAAGCAGAGTTCAAACTGTCACAGCAAACTGGACATTCTTCTATGAATAGGTCTCACTGCCTCCTGCATGAAGTCCATGTATCGACACAAAACGTTTTTGCACTGAGACAAAGTTCAGGAGCTATAATATCTGTGTGCAACCTGTTTTGCTAAACAGGTCAGAAACCTTGACCTTACAGGCAGACTTGGAGAAGCTAGGGGAATTCCATATGCGCTGTCAGCACCAAATCCTGAGCATAAAATGGTTTGACTTTATGCAAAATGCTATAATCTCGCAGAGATCTGGCCTTCCTTCAGTCCCTCATTTTATTCAAAAGTGGCATTGTGTGCTCTTCAGCAATGTCACTAGGACAGACAAAAAAAACCTCCAGCACGCTGTAATCTCAAACTCTTCATCAGTGTGGAAAGGGGTGCATGATCTGACCACCCATGGGACCACTGCAGAAATGTGTGGCTTCACAGGATTGAGCCAAGTCTGGAAACTTCACTGTATTATGCCTGGTGCGACACCATCAACCATGGTCACTCTAGCTGGTACATTGGTCCTCAGTAGGCTATGCATGTTTGATGATGTTGTGAAGAGCATGTCTTCATATATACAAATTTAAACAGTAGCAAGCACTCAGTTAAGGCTGAAGCAAGATGCCCATTATCACCCTGACTTTCAACCTCTTCCTCACAACTTCTACAATAAATCTAGCAATCCAAAATATCACCTGCTGAACATCGTCTCAGGACAGATTTTTCTGAGAAGTTTTGGGGAAAGGGTGGTGGTGGTGGAATCAAAAGGAGAGTTCAAGTTATGGGGCCAGATTTTCAGCGATTTGTAAATTGGCATAGCTCCATTAACTTCATTGACTTTAATGGAGGCAAGCTAATTTACACTAGCTGAGAATCCAACCCATGGTGTTTTCAATTTTCTCTTGCACTGAGTTTTTGAAAATTTCTATATCTGCCTTATGATATCTCCAAAACTGTATCTTCTAATAGTATGGAATACATATACACTTCTTAATTATTTACTGTTTTTATAAATTGAGTCTGTATTCAAAAATTGTCAAAAAAATTCCATTCAATAATATAAACAGATAATGTAGTTGATGAGTTTACATTCTGTTGGTTCTCACTGCAAGCTCTTTCACTGATGTTTTCATTAAAGTCTGTTGAGAAGCACTAAAGTGATTAGAAATTTTCCCACAGTTTGAAGTTGCTCTCAGATGATTAGCTGAATAGCAACTGCTCCTATAAGTAAGGGCTCAGAGTTTTTTATTCGGTAGATTCAAGTTTCCGGTTATAGTAGTGTTTACCTCCCTCACAGGTTCATAGAATATCAGGGTTGGAAGGGACCCCTGAAGGTCATCTAGTCCAACCCCCTGCTCGAAGCAGGACCAATTCCCAGTTAAATCATCCCAGCCAGGGCTTTGTCAAGCCTGACCTTAAAAACCTCTAAGGAAGGAGATTCTACCACCTCCCTAGGTAACGCATTCCAGTGTTTCACCACCCTCTTAGTGAAAAAGTTTTTCCTAATATCCAATCTAAACCTCCCCCACTGCAACTTGAGACCATTACTCCTCGTTCTGTCATCTGCTACCATTGAGAACAGTCTAGAGCCATCCTCTTTGGAACCCCCTTTCAGGTAGTTGAAAGCAGCTATGAAATCCCCCCTCATTCTTCTCTTCTGCAGGCTAAACAATCCCAGCTCCCTCAGCCTCTCCTCATAAGTCATGTGTTCTAGACCCCTAATCATTTTTGTTGCCCTTCGCTGGACTCTCTCCAATTTATCCACATCCTTCTTGTTGTGTTCTTAGTGCTGTCTGCTTAGTGCTGCTCAGATGGAATTCTTGAGGGGCATGTGCTAAGAAGTCTGTAAGAGGAAGTTCACATCACTTTCCTTTTTTCTTACTCACACTTTAATTTTAGCCTCTTTTAAGTTAAATAGGGGTTGTATCCTCCAGCTTTACATTTGATATCATCAGTCAGGAGTAGAACTTATTCAATCAATATTCTCTCTCTAAGGCAACACAACTAGATTCCCAAATGTTACATTTTGCCCAGCACTGTAAACTGCGAAGGTTGCTACAAGGTCTGTGAAAACAAAGCTTTGTTAGAGGAAGAGGAAGAGTTACAGCTCTATAATGCCAGTAGCTGGATTTAACAATGCCCATTGACCTAAACTTAAGAGAGAAAAGCAGCTCTTTTTTGAAAGGAAGAACATTTCTTTTATGTTTTTTTACATTCTAGTTGCATTGGAAAACTGCCTAAAGAGAGGAAGAAATTACTCTTACTAAAATGTATTGCACATAAATTTGAAAATCTACCTAAATTGGCCTACCATGAATTATATCTTCAGCATTGTACAACTGGGCCATTTTTAGAGAAGAAAAAGCTTCATTTCTGAATTTCTTACTGAAAGGGAGTTGTTTTCATTAATACTCTCAAAAAGGACAAATTATTAGATTTCCTAATATGTTTTTTGTAAGGGTCTCGTTTTGGAAAGACAGCCTCCAAAACTTCATCTGCCATTTATATACACTTTATAAACCACATTTTTATACCCAAATGTAGGTATTGACCAGTAGGACTATTATCTGAATATATATCTAACAACCTGGATAACTATTGCACAATTTAGTTTTTGGAACAAATAGGTAGCTAACTCCCTATCTGTAAACATATGCAAATTAGAATTGGTTGGAAAATGGAAGTGGGAGGGATGCCTATACAAAATTTTTAGATTTTTATGAAATATGTTGTCCAAAAAATTTTGTTTGTTTTAAAATTACACCTCAGTCTCTAATGGGAACTGTAGTTTGAGTACATCATGGTCCCACTCGTCTATAGGCGTGGCTCCCTACTTGACCTATTATCCCCCTGATGCACCACAGCCAAAGGTTTATATCATTCACCTGACCATGAGGGGAGAAAGTGGTGTATCATGGAAGATCTTTTCTGAGCAGGGACTCTAGCCTATAGAGGGCTTCAGTACAGACAATCTGCCTGAAAATTACCCAGAGCTCTAGCCAGGCTTGTACAGACTGCAGTTAAACCTGTGCTACCGCAACTTCAATGCTGTTGTTACTTGTGCTAGCCAGATTAATGCTAGCTCGAAGACATCTACACATGCTGCAATCGTACATCCTGATTCCAATGCAGACATACCTTAAGGCAGGGATAATCAATTTTTTTTGTCAAGTGCCAAACTTCTTGGTCAAGGTACAGTCAAGGGCGACTCCAGAGAAAATAAAATAACTAATCATCTAAATAAATAAAATAAAATAATAATAAGAATAAAATAACAACAATCATAAGCAAATAAATAGATTTCAGGTCTGTTCAAAAGCATCTGGCAGTCTGGATTTGGCCAGCAGCTGACCTATTGGCTACCCCTGCCCTAAGGCATACTGCAGTGCCATTTTGAATTAAAATATTTTGTTTGTCAATATTTTGACATAACATCAACATTTTCTGTGGAAAGCAGAGCCTTTTTGTGAAAAATGTTGCTTAATGAAAATCCCAGTTTTCCATCAAATAAACAGTTTTGATAGGAACTTTTCAACCACCCCGATGCAAAAGCCATTTGTTTATGTGAACATCAAGGGGGATTATGCACACAAATAATTGCAGTCACACATTTAGAGACTACGTTTAAAAGTGTATCCTCTTTAATCAATGCAGAAATCTATGAGCTGGTTGTGCAAGGAAATGTAGTACAAATATGGGGTCCAAGCCCCACCAACATCAAAGGAACACTCCTATTTACTTCAGTGCACAGTGAATTGGGCTCATAAAGAGTAGCATGATCTTGTAAATTTAATACAGGGATGAGAGCTAAGAATTTCTGAGTTTAAATCCCATCTCTGTATTGATTCACTTTGTGGCCTGTGATAAATCAGTTTCCTTATCTATACAATGTTGATGATAATACCTACCCACCCAGAGGTTTTGAAAAGATCAATTAGTTAATGTTTGTACAACACTGGAAATGTTAAGTACCATTATTATTATTACTTGGCTTGAATGCCTAATGCTAAAATAACAAGCAAAAGCTGGGCAAAAGGAATGAAGGGTAAAGAGACAAGGAATGAATGACTAAAATGGCCCTAGCGTTTAAAAGCAACATTAAATCAATCTTCCTGACCTCCATTCCTTTTCCTTCCAATGAGAAAATTATTATTAGCTCTGAGTAATATTATGCAGATGCCTAAAACCATATTCTGTATTGTTATAGATAGTGATAATAATACCTAGCTCTTCTATAGATCTCAGATCACTTTACAAAGGAGCAAGTATCGTAAGTTTCATTTTTCAGATGGAGAAACTGAAGGACAGAGGTGAAGTGACTTGCCCAAAAGTCACCCAGAAGGCCAGTGGCAGAACCACAAATAGAATGTGGAACTCCTGAGGGAAGGGGTGGGGGCGCGGTGCTAAGAAAACAGTCCCTTCTCTTTTAAATACAAAGTTGGCAAATCTAGGTCACAGGCCCAGAACAAAAGCACAGAAATCTTGAAGCCCTTTCTGAGTTTTGGTCTTCTTCATTGTAGTATTTCACTGCCAAATGATCCAGCTGATCAGTCCCATGAAACCTTTGTTACCATATTTAGTGCTGCAACACTTTGAAACATTTAGGATACATTCTGAGCTAACAAACTGACTTCACATGGGAAGCTAACAAGCAGTTTAAAAGCGGTCTGATAATTACAGCTGTATGAGCTCTCTGGCATACAGGATGATCAGGTAATAGTTTGATGCTTCTTAAATTATATCATCAGTCATTCCCTATAGAGAAACAAGCACAAAAAGACTAGCTGTGGAGTTCTGAGTTTCCTGTAGTTCCACTGTCACTCTAAAATCAAACTGGAAAACAGAGTTTTAAACAGAAATTAATGTTGGCAGAATTCTAGGTGCCTTATGAATACTGGAAATGAAAATAAAATAACCATGTAGGAGAAATGAGTCAGAAATAAGTTAAAAAAAAAAAAAGAAAACAGACAAAGTAACAGGCAAGAAACTTTGAGGAAGGCTCTTCCTACTCTGGGTCACTAAGGGACCATTCTCTCATCATTAAATCCCTCCTGAAAATTCACTTTCTCTATGATGCCTACAAGATAAATGTCACATATATACAGTATCCTGTTTAGCATCTTTCTTCTAAATAGCATCTTTCTTTTAATTGAACATGCAGCTGCCTAAACTGATCAAGCACATGATCACCTTGATCATATTTCGGCAGCTCTCAGCCATTCACAATTCTTCCCCTCCCTTCTCATTGTCATCTTCAGTTGTGCCTCTGTTTTGAAATCAGATAGAAAGCTACAGTCCCTGGCCTCAAGACCTTAAGGGGTGTGAAGCACCTAGAACACTTTGGGGCACTATAAAATGATAAATAGCACTCTTAATAATAAATAGAATTTAGAAAAAGCTTAGAATATATTCATAATGTTCATAATTAATATATGACCACTAGGAGCTTTTTCTCTGCTTTAATTCTTCTTTATATAGCTCCTTCTATTCCCAATCCTCTTTCTTGTACTCAAATACAGGTACTGTCAGTATGAAAGAAAGTGGAAAAAAAATCCAATTGCAAGCAAAGAGTGATGTAAAAATAAATAAAATCCTTTAATAAGTCCACACTTTTCTCTGCAAGACTCCCACCTCAACACTCTTCTTCCTTGGGGAGCACTGACAATTGCACTTTTTTCCAAAGAACAGGTTATTTCAATACATTATGTAGAATATATCTGTGAGCAAGCTATGAAGGTGCTATGAATTTGTTAAACCCTAACCTCTGAAATTCTTTCAGAGCAACTGGGAACTGGATCTATAAATTAACTGGTCTATAGTTGTTTTTTGAATTGAAGATTACAAAATATTGTGTACAAGAAACAATACCACAGTCGTTTTAAAGCTAAAGAAGCAAATAATGGATACATTAATAAACATGCTGATTATTGCTGTGCTGCATCCAACAGCTGTCAATAAGAGGTTGATTTCTATTGAAAATTATCTCATTTTATTACAGCTCTGGGCTTCAGGGACTTTTAAAGGATTGTGCTTGTCAGACACTTGCAGCACATCAACCTTTGCACATTGAAAATAGATTATAATTAGTTGCGTATCAGAGGTGACTTTTGCAGTACAGTCTTAAATAGGTGTATTGATTTTCCCAACCTTGTGTCAAGGAGGCGGAGCTGTCATTTCTAAAGGTGTTGACTTTTTTGAAGGGCTTTAAACATTTACTCACACACTACTAATGAGTAAGTCTTCATTGTAATTCATATGGAGAATAATAACTGCAGTGTTACTAGTTCAAACTACAAGCCAGTTTCCCCATTTGTAAACTCTCCTGTTCAACTGAAAATTTGGATAAGGGCTATTGAAGGTAACTCAGACTATACTTTTAGAAGTGTATGTCAATAAGTTTAAGTCATACCCAGCAGAAATGTGATTATTGAAAGTGTTAGCCAGGAAAACTGTCTTGATTTTTGCATCTTGACACCCATGCATTCTAATCTTGTTTCATTATGCACAAATCACTCTCTTCCTTGGTCACAGCTTTCTATCTTTTGTGTTTAGTAATACACCCTTCAGGCTGTGATAAGGGTATGGTGGATGATATATATTTTTTCAAACTTGAGCTGATTATGTGCTAAGAAAACAGTGACAGACACACATAGGGGAGAGCTCACAGGTGCTAGTGACACTATTGCAGATAGGAGCCTTTTAAAAACAAACACATTTCTTTTCATTTCCTCCAGGCAAGTCCAGTCTCTGCATAGTAATTCCCTAGCAGCTCAAGACATCCCTGAGGGCAGGTTTGGATAAAAGTGGGACTGATAGTCAACTCAGGCTCTTCAGTGTAAAAAACATTTCAAACCTTCATGCATCCGTGAAAATGAACTGAAAACTTTTCTGAGCTTAAGGAAAAGTTTGATAAATCTCCCCATCCTCACATAACCCCTTAAGGGACATGCTAAATATGCAGTGTTGTTGTAGCCATGTTATTCCCAGGCTCTGTGTAAGCTCGAAAGCTTGTCTCTCTCACCAACAGAAGTTGGTCCAATAAAAGATATTACCTCACCCACCTTGTATCTGCATCCTAATGCAACACCAATAGACCCCAGCCATTGACAGGATCGAACCTGGGACCTCTGGTGCTAAATGCATGAACCTCTACTACACAAGCTATAAACCACACAGCTGTTAGCTAGGACTGTAGCAGACTCATTAATCTCTAAAAAAAAAAAAAAGGAGTACTTGTGGCACCTTAGAGACTAACAAATTTATTTGAGCATAAGCTTTCGTGAGCTACAGCTCACTTCATCAGATGCATGCAGTGGAAACTACAGTAGGGGGATTTTATATACACAGAGAACATGAAACAGTGGGTGTTACCATACACACTGTAACGAGAGCGATAGGTAAGGTGAGCTATTACTAGCAGGACAGAAAAAAAACCTTTTGTAGTGATAATCAAGATGGGCCATTTCCAGCAGTTGACAAGAAGCCCTGGAAAAGAAGCCCTTGAGGAATTCCACCATGATTTCAACAATTTCCATCCCACCATCAACCTCAACCTGGACCAGTCCACACAAGAGATCCACTTCCTGGACACTACAGTGCTAATAAGCGATAAACACCACCCTATACCGAAAACCTACTGACCGCTATACTTACCTACATGCCTCCAGATTTCATCCAGACCACACCACACGATCCATTGTCTACAGCCAAGCTCTACGTTACAACTAAATTTGCTCCAACCCCTCAGACAGAGACAAACACCTACAAGAACTCTGTCAAGCGTTCTTACAACTACAATACCCACCTGCTGAAGTGAAGAAACAGATTGACAGAGCCAGAAGAGTTCCCAGAAGTTACCTACTACAGGACAGGCCCAACAAAGAAAATAACAGAACGCCACTAGCCATCTCCTTAAGCCCCCAACTAAAACCTCTCCAGCACATCATCAAGGATCTACAACCTATTCTGAAGGACGACCCATCACTCTCGCAGATCTTGTGAGACAGGCCAGTCCTTGCTTACAGACAGCCCTCCAACCTGAAGCAAATACTCACCAACAACCACATACCACACAACAGAACCACTAACCCAGGAACCTATCCTTGCAACAAAGCCCGTTGCCAACTGTGCCCACATATCTATACAGGGGACACCATCATAGGGCCTAATCACATCAGCCACACTATCAGAGGCTCATTCACCTGCACATCTACCAATGTGATATATGCCATCATATGCCAGCAATGGCCCTCTGCCATGTATGTTGGCCAAACTGGACAGTCTCTACGTAAAAGAATAAATGGACACAAATCAGACGTCAAGAATTATGACATTCAAAAACCAGTCGGAGAACACTTCAATCTCTCTGGTCACTTGATTACAGACCTAAAAGTGGCAATATTACAACAAAAAAACTTCAAAAACAGACTCCAACTAGAGACTGCTGAATTGGAATTAATTTACAAACTGGGCACCATTAAATTAGGCTTGAATAAAGACTGGGAGTGGATGTTTCATTACACAAAGTAAAACTGCTTCCCCAAGTTTATTCTCCCCCCCCACACACACACACACACACTCTTCCTCACATGTTCTTGTCAACTGCTGGAAATGGCCCACCTTGATCATCACTACAAAAGGTTTTTTTCTCTCCTGCTGGTAATAGCTCACCTTACCTCATCACTCTCATTACAGTGTGTATGGGAACACCCATTGTTTCATGTTCTCTGTGTATATAAAATCCCCCTACTGTATTTTCCACAGTATGCATCCGATGAAGTGAGCTGTAGCTCACGAAAGCTTATGCTCAAATAAATTTGTTAGTCTCTAAGGTGCCACAAGTACTCCTTTTCTTTTTGTGGATACAGACTAACACTGCTGATACTCTGAAACCTGTCATTAATCTCTAAGTAGACTCAATGCCACTACATGGAACAGAGCACCACACCCAGGAGGTGTGCGAATTACGCTAAATAATCATCAGAGGGAAGTTAGGCAGCCCAAACTATCTCCCCCTCTACAAACATGATGGTCACTTTAAGAGACAGGTCACTACCCCTCTCACAGCAGTTGTTCTTCCTAGCAGAGATCAGATTAATCCACTCATCCTGTCCCAACAAGAAATCATCTTTGAAGAGTTGTCCACTCCACTCCAAGCTAATGTCATCTTGTGGAAGAGAAGTTACACAATTTTCTACCCACCTCCAGTAGCAGCAACAGTCTGTGTCGTTTGGGGGTGTGACAAATTAACCCATCTTCTGGGCCTCACTGCCATGGTTCTATTTACTCTGCTTGGCCTATGGGGATTCCCTGGTATGTATAATTTGCATGGCAGTTCTAAAACCTCAGAGTTCATAGTTTTGGATTAAATACTGTATCACCATCATGCAAAGAAGTATGACTAGAGCCTCATTGGCAAGGCCCTGTTGAGGAACTAATGGACACTAGCGGCTGTGATTGCAGAGCCATTGGCCATTATTTTTGAAAACTCGTGGCGAACGGGGGAAGTCCTGGATGACTGGAAAAAGGCTAATGTAGTGCCAATCTTTAAAAAAGGGAAGAAGGAGGATCCTGGGAACTACAGGCCAGTCAGCCTCACCTCAGTCCCCGGAAAAATCATGGAGCAGGTCCTCAAAGAATCAATCCTGAAGCACTTACATGAGAGGAAAGTGATCAGGAACAGTCAGCATGGACTCACCAAGGGAAGGTCATGCCTGACTAATCTAATCGCCTTCTATGATGAGATTACTGGTTCTGTGGATGAAGGGAAAGCAGTGGATGTATTGTTTCTTGACTTTAGCAAAGCTTTTGACACGGTCTCCCACAGTATTCTTGTCAGCAAGTTAAAGAAGTATGGGCTGGATGAATGCACTATAAGGTGGGTAGAAAGTTGGCTAGATTGTCAGGCTCAACGGGTAGTGATCAATGGCTCCATGTCTAGTTGGCAGCCGGTGTCAAGTGGAGTGCCCCAGGGGTTGGTCCTGAGGCCGGTTATGTTCAATATCTTCATAAATGATCTGGAGGATGGTGTGGATTGCACTCTCAGCAAATTTGCAGATGATACTAAACTGGGAGGAGTGGTAGATACGCTGGAGGGCAGGGATAGGATACAGAGGGCCCTAAACAAATTGGAGGATTGGGCCAAAAGAAATCTGATGAGGTTCAATAAGGATAAGTGCAGGGTCCTGCACTTAGGATGGAAGAACCCAATGCACAGCTACAGACTAGGGACCGAATGGCTAGGCAGCAGTTCTGCGGAAAAGGACCTAGGGGTGACAGTGGACGAGAAGCTGGATATGAGTCAGCAGTGTGCCCTTGTTGCCAAGAAGGCCAATGGCATTTTGGGATGTATAAGTAGGGGCATAGCGAGCAGATCGAGGGACGTGATCGTCCCCCTCTATTCGACATTGGTGAGGCCTCACCTGGAGTACTGTGTCCAGTTTTGGGCCCCACACTACAAGAAGGATGTGGATAAATTGGAGAGAGTCCAGCGAAGGGCAACAAAAATGATTAGGGGTCTGGAACACATGACTTATGAAGAGAGGCTGAGGGAACTGGGATTGTTTAGTCTGCAGAAGAGAAGAATGAGGGGGGATTTGATAGCTGCTTTCAACTACCTGAGAGGTGGTTCCAGAGAGGATGGTTCTAGACTATTCTCAGTGGTAGAAGAGGACAGGACAAGGAGTAATGGTCTCAAGTTGCAGTGGGGGAGGTTTAGGTTGGATATTAGAAAACACTTTTTCACTAGGAGGGTGGTGAAAAACTGGAATGCGTTACCTAAGGAGATGGTAGAATCTCCTTCCTTAGAAGTTTTTAAGGTCAGGCTTGACAAAGCCCTGGCTGGGATGATTTAATTGGGGATTGGTCCTGCTTTGAGCAGGGGGTTGGACTAGATGACCTCCTGAGGTCCCTTCAAACCCTGATATTCTATGATTCTATGATTCTATGACTACAAGAGCTGTCTCCTTATGAAATCTGAAATGTTAGCTTTACCCTATTTGCTTCTGTTGACCCTTCTGTTTCTCCTTCTCTTGATCAGGTGTCTATATAAGAAAAAGCCCCAAATATTGGGACTGTCCCTATAAAATCGGGACATCTGGTCACCCTAAATATAGCCTACGTTCTTTGCTCCCAGATGTATACATTTACCCGTATTAAAATGCATATTGTTTGCTTGCTCCCAGTTTACCAAGTGATCTAGATCAGAGGTTCTCAAACTGTGGTCCAGGAACCACCAGTGGTCCGCGAGCTCCATTCAGGTGGTCCGCGGACAGGTGCGCGCCTGGGCAGCTGCACATGAGAGAATGAAGGGCCACCCACCTAATTAGTGGAGCTGCATAGGCATGGCTCCACTAATTAGGTGCCTGGACCCTAGCTAATGGTACAAGCAACATTTGAAAAGATCATTAAGTGTACCGCCGAGACCCTCAGCAATTTTCAAGTAGTCCGCAAAAAAAAAAAGTTTGAGAACCACTGATCTAGATCGTTCTGAATCAGTGACTTGTCCGCCTCATTATTTACCATTCCCCAAATTGTTGTGTCATCTGCAAACTTTGTGTGCAGTGATGATTCTATATTTTCTTCCAGGTCATTAATAAAAATGTTAAATATTGTAGGGCCAAGAACTGGTCCCTGCAGGACACCTCCTCAGTGACAATTCCCATTTACGATTACTTTTGAGACCTTTCAGTTAGCCAGTATTTACATTTAATGTGTGCCATGTTAATTTTATATTCTAGGTTTTTTAATCAAAATGTCATGTTGTTCCAAATCAAACATCTTACAGCAGTCTAAGTATATCACATCAACAGTATTACCTTTTATCAGCCAAACTTGTAACCTTATAAAAAAAAATCTCAAGTTAGTTTGACAGGGCCAATCTTCCACAAACCTATGTTGATTTGAATTAATTACATTACTCTGTTTTAGTTCTTTATTAATTGAGTCCTGTATCAGCTGCCCCATTATTTTGCCCAGGATCCATGTCAGGCTGACAGGCCTATAACTACCTGGGTCATCCTGTGTACTCTTTTTAAAAAATTGGTACATTAGCTTTCTTCCAGTCTTCCAGAACTTCCCCTGTTCTCCAAGACTTATTGAAAAATCAGTGTTAATGATCCAGTGAGCTTCTCAGTCAACTCTCTAAAAACTCTTGGATGCATGTTATCTGGACCTGCTGCTTTACAAATATCTAATTTTAACTGTGTAATATCCTCCAGATATACTAGTGGAATGGAAAGAGTGCTATCATCACTATATGATGAGACCGTACCATCTGTTTTTTACCCCAAATACAAAACAAATTTTTATTGAACACTTCTGCCTTTTTTTGCATTATCACGCACACTTCTACCATTTCCATCTAATAATGGAACAATACCATTGTCCGCATTCTTTTTGTTCCTAATATATTTTAAAAACTCCTTGTTGTCCTTAACTCTGCTGGCCATAGATATCTCCTTATTCCCTTAGTTTCCCTAGAAGCGTGATTCTCATAATGCAATTTCAAGCGATGAAATGATAGCAAGCTGTATAATCTGGATGAGACGACCTTCTTTTGTTCTGCCATTTATTTATTTATTTATTTGTTTGTTTGTTTATTTTTGCTTTAAGTAAATTTAACTGGCATTTCTCTGACATTCACCACCACACTGAGTATCTGTTTATAATTGTATTGAAGTGAAACACAAGAGAACATCATAAATGTATATGGGAGTTGAAAGGGCTCTCCTGGATTTACTATGGACATGTACAATGCATCGTTACAGAGCTTTTAATATGTGAATTATATAACGATAGGACTTTCTTCATCTCTCTGTTATCCTGTCATATCTAGTGTAACTCCGTTGACACTGATGTAAAATTAATGTAATGGAGTAGTGACAGGACCAATGCCTATGCAATTTTTAGGGAGTATTTTAGGAAGGATAGAAGGAGTTTTTGTTCTGATTCCACAAGGCTCTGGCCTGTTGACAAACACAGGCAGTGATTTTAAAATGTATATTAATGATTAAACAGCCATAACTCCTGCTCCACTAGCAATATCGTTTATTTACTGCATACATTTGTTACTGTAATTTTTAAAAACAAGACTGATTTATTTATTTAAATGTAGAATCTATACTCAGTCAGGATCAGACAGGAGAGTGACTATTATAGGGATAAATAAAGAAACACACTACTGATAAAATAGTCAAAGAATCTTAAATCAAAAGCTAACCAGACATGGCTGTTTCATTATTTCAAAGTGAAATGCAAACATTTGGAGCTTGGATGTTTTTATAATTAATATAATTTGCACTGCTTCATGCCCTCTGTCTCTCTCTCCCTCCCCGCCCCCACTCTTTCACTGCAAAAATGACCATCGTCAGTGACTGCCTTTGACAAGCTAAGCGGCTGAGAAGGCTCTGATGCAAATCTCTACCATAAACTTAAACTACTAATAAACTTAGCTTTAAGCTTCCTGGCTTGAAACGTATTTTGCCTTGCTGTTTAAAATAATGATAAAGATCTCAAATGTATGCAGTAGAAGCAGTAATCATCATGGATCCTAAACTGCGTCAGAAATGCTCATTAATCAATGGCCAGATTCACTTCCTGAGTTGTACCATAATAAATAGACACAAACCAAGTTATGGAGCCATGGTGGCAGTCAGTCTGCCTGGCACAAGGCTGCAACAGGGCAAAGCTCCCCCAAGTCCTGCTGTGGCAAGAAGTACTGAAAAATAGATGAGCTGAATTGGAGGGGGCATGGACAGCCAAGATTTACTGAGCCAAAAAAAGTGGAACTGTTCAGCCCTGGGGATGAATTCCCTTTCTCACTCCCACTTATAGTTCAGCTACCTGCATGAGTGTAGTGAGTGCAAAAGTGAACCTTGTTACCTATGGCCTTGATTGTACAAACTATGGGCAAGGATTGTGCCCTTGCTGTGGCTCACATAGTAGTTGTGGAGAAGGAAGTGGTATAGGTCCTGTTTATAGGGTACAAGGTCATCCTGCTTGAGTAGGGCTGGATGGTTAGTGAGAGTAGACTGTGGACAATATGCTCTGCAGTGTCTGAATAGCCAGTCCAAGCGTCACTTATTTCCACGTAAGTATTTTAATTAAATTCCTGTGTGTGAACACATGTATTCCCCACCTCCCACAGAGAGAAACAAAATGAGCTCTGAACTTCAAATCAAGACATTATACGTCTTCCATCGAAACGTAATGTAAACAGCATATTCTGAAAAAAAAGATTTTAATGTAAAATTCATAGGTTGTAAAAAAGATCTTTTTAGAAATGTTGAATCAAATTTTGTTCTTACTTACACTGGTGTGAATCTTCAGTGACTGCAGTAGGGCAACCACAGATTTACAGCCAGGTAACTACCATCCTTATCTTCCCCTCCTTCTTATTCACCTGGGACTGCTAATGTTTTTTGTGTCACATGCGTACCTAAGGATCCTTTACTGCATGCATTTGGTATGCAAAAAGTTCTTATGAAAATTTTGATGAATAGCACTTATGGCAGTTTTGCAGAAATTTTTTTATGAAATTAAACATCGTGAGGATTTAAAAAATAAATATTTAAGTGTGCATGAAAGCCCTGGAACCTACATTACCCTAGCCATAGAATAAATACATCATAGTCAGTGGTATTCAAACTCACCTTGCTAATAATGTGCTTCTCCCTCTCGTGGAGGGAGACGTTCGAGAGTCAGAGGGCTCAGTTTCCCATCCATTCAGTTTTTGGCTTCTCTACTGAGACTCACACCATAGCAGTTAATGCCAATTGTGATTTTTTAGGATACGTTACCATCAAGCCAATAGGAAGTTGCATGAAACCACAACTCAGTTCGCAAAGGAATAAGAGCCATTGGGTAGACAGGTATCTTTCACTAATGACTGGATATTTCTCTCAGGGAGCATGGGACCAGTGGTGTATACACTGACCAGATAGCCTTCTTAAAACAAAAGTAATTGTTCATTTTAACAGTAATAACAAAGCATTTAGAGAAAAAGGACTTAAAAAGCAAAAGTCTACATTAGTGGTTCCCAAACTTGTTCCACCGCTTATGCAAGGAAAGCCCCTGGCGGGCTAGGCTGGTTTGTTTACCTGCCGAGTCCGCAGGTTCGGCCGATCACAGTTCCCAGTGGCCGCCATTCGCTGCTCCAGGCCAATGGGAGCTGCTGGAAGCGGCACGGGCCAAGGGACATACTGGCTGCCGCTTCTAGCAGCTCCCGTTGGCCTGGAGCAGCAAACCGCTGCCACTGGGAGCCGCGATCGGCCAAACCTGCGGACGCGGCAGGTAAACAAACTGGCGCAGCCCACCAGGGGCTTTCCTTGCACAAGTGGCAGAACAAGTCTGGGAACCACTGGTTTACACATCTATCTTACCTGAACTACCACCATCCCCTGATGGTAAGCTAGTCAGGCCTAAATTCTTCAGAGTGGGTTATGGGAAACAAAGGGTAGGAATAAATGGTCAGTTTTCAGAATGGAGAGAGGTAAACAGTGGTGTCCTCCAGGGGTCTGTACTGGGACCAGTCCTATTCAATATATTCATAAATGATCTGGAAAAAGGGGTAAACAGTAAAGTGGAAAAAAATTGCAGCTGATACAAAACTACTCAAGATAGTTAAGTCCCAGGCAGATTGCAAAGAGCTACAAAAGGATCTCTGAAAACTGGGTGACTGGGCAACGAAATGGAAGATGAAATTCAATGTTGATAAAGGCAAAGTAATGCACTTTGGAAAACATAATCCCTACATATAAAATGATTGGGTCTATATGAGCTGTTACCACTCAAGAAAGAGATCTTGGAGTCATTGTGGATAGTTCTCTGAAAACTCAATGTGCAGCAGCAGTCAAAAAAGCAACCAGAATGTTGGGAATCATTAAGAAAGGGGTAGATAATAAGTCAGAAAATATCATATTGCCTCTATATAAATCCATGGTATGCCCACACCTTAAATACTGCATGCAGATGTGGTCGTTCCATCTCAAAAAAGATATATTGGAATTCGAAAAGGTTCAGAAATGGGCAACAAAAATGATTAGAAGTATGGAATGGCTTCTGTATGAGGAGAGATTAGTAAGACTGGGACTTTTCAGCTTGGAAAAGAGACGACTAAGGGGGATATGATAGAGGTTTATAAAATCATGACTGGTGTGGAGAAAGTATATAAGGAAGTGTTATTCACTCCTTTTCATAACACAAGAACTAGGGGTCACCAAATGATATTAATAGGTTTAAAACAAACAAAAGGAAGTATTTCTTCACACAATGCACAATCAACTGGTGGAACTCCTTGCCAGAAGATATTGTGAAGGCCAAAAAAGAACTAGATAACCATTGATGGACCCTATCCTCCATGAATTTATTAGCCAGGATGGGCCGGGATGGTGTCCCTAGCCTCTGTTTGCCAGAAGCTGGGAATGGGTGACAGGGGATGGATCACTTGATGATTACCTGTTCTGTTCATTCCCTCTGGGGCACCTGGCATTGGCCACTGTTAGAAGACAGGATACTGGGATAGATGGGATACTGGGATAGATGGAACTTTGGTCTGACCCAGTATGGCCGTTCTTATGTTCTATATTCTTATGGGTCAGACTGGTCCTCTTGAACAACCAATTCTTCTCTTTAGAGAGTATTCAGTTTTAAACAATTTTGATCATCTGGGTCCCAGGCCTTGGCCTTGCTCATCAAAATCAGTTTCATAAGTTGGCTGGAGCTACCAGATAGTGTTTACAAAGATAATAGTTCAGGCATTGTCTCTTAACAACCCTCAAATTTTTACCAAGAGATCACTATTGAGCGCTTTTTCCCCTTCCTGGCTGATTTTTCCTAGCTAACCCACCATTAAACTAGACCAACATAGTTCTACAGTAAACATCCCAATAACCAGGTCAACACAGTGCTCATAAATTATTAGAGAGAAGCTCCAATTGTAACAGCATTCATTTACAGCAAGAGAGAATTTGTCTCTTCAAGTTCACTGAGTTATCTAGCCAAACCATGCGTTTTTAACTAACAACCCTCAAACCAATCTGCCAGCATGAAAAACTAAGATCCTTGCTTATACCAGCTTTACATTAGTCAGTGAAGTTACTTTTTGGTTACACTGCTGCAACAATAGAAGCAGGCCCTAACTGCCTCCAACATGTAATTTTAAAATCAAATTGATTTAAAAATTACAGAATCCCTGAAATATATAGTTATATAATTAAAAAATGACTGAATGGATTTCTGCCCAAGATTTGTAGAAATTAATTACTCCTGGGCTGGGCACTTGTGTCCCAGAGTCAAATTTTGCAGCAGAGCTTATGAACCGTGAATTGAAACATTTAGAATGGAAAAAGCTGATAGAGCCTTCACTGCACTGGAGAAAATTGGGCCTCTGTAATGTAGTACACTTTCCATGGACAAATGAAATAACACATTGGGCTCTGCTCTGCTGGAAAATGCAAATACTGGATGTATTGTCTGGGGTATAAGATAAACAGAACAGTGGTGGAACATGAATCTTCAATCTAAATTACATTGTCTGTATTCAGTTGGCTAGATTCCTAGGTTTGCATTAAGGTTTTCAGCAATTATCTAGTGGCGAAGCAGTGCACAGATCCAACAGGAATGGCAGAGAAAGTAACAGGAGTTAAGCTGGTCGCAGTGAAAAAGTAGTGGCAACTTTCAAACTGAACCTTAAAACAAAAACCTTGTTCCACAAGCACTTTAATTTTCCAGGCAAGTTTAACTTGTGCAATAGGCACTTCCCCAGGACATAATCCAAGGTCTAAATATTGCAGCATTGCAGGGCAGGGTAAGTCTCAGCAAAGAAAAAAAATATTGAACAATTTCTGATCTATGCTAGTTACAGGTTTTCCTTCAGCTTCACAGGTGCACATTTTCTCATTCCACAGAGACAGAATGAGAACATACCTGAGCATACATATTGGGCTAGATTTTGAAATCCAAGCCTCTTTATTTGAACCCAGAGTCATTGTGGGTGCACCTGATGACATTTAGATGCTAAATACCTGAATGGGTCAGCATATCTGGGACTCAGAAAATGAAATTATACCAATAGCTCCTGCAATATTGCAGATGCAAAAGAAGTTGCCCATTTAAGGCCAGAGCTATTGAGGCTAACTAATGCAAAGGAAAGCAGTTAAGTATAATTGTAATAGTTCTATATGTGAAAGAGCAGCATGTTTCAAAACTCAGACAAAGAGGTAGGAAATACCATCTTTCAATCTTCCTGTGCTCCTGCTCCAGCACAGGATGGAGTTGCATACTCAGGCCTCATTCATTTGTAGGATTCTCTGAGAACTATACAAGGAGTTGCTTTAGCAGGTTAAAATTGATTTTCATCTTGGCATTCTGAAATCCCACGCTGAGCCTGATATTCCGTACTTTAAACAGCGAGGAAAAGAATTAGTAACAGAAGCTGAGGTGGCAGCTCTTTTTCCAGGTCTCCCAAGTGGCAGACTGAGCAGCACCAGCATGGAGCTTGCCAAGGTCTCCCCCAAGGCCTTCAAATGTCGGAGCAGAGTCTTGCTGCACGCTAAGCATTCCTGAATCCTGCTTTTGGAGTTTCCTGTTGTGAGATGAGACTGTCAGCTTTTAAACTTGCCTAAAATCAGAACCCAAATACACATCAGTGACATGCCCACTGGGCTGGGATAGGAAGCAACTGTATCAGGGCAGTTGAAACGTCACTCAGTTTGCAGCTAGTTTGTAATATGCGGACTTATTATTTGTACACCATAGTCATTCACAAACTGGAGAAAAATGCAGCTGTAAAATTATTACACCAGCTTTCATCATTCTTTAATGCTTCAAATAAAAATGTCTGCAATAGGCAGGTAAATAACTGAGGGTCCTCCCTGGACGAAGATTCATCCTAAACGCTAACCTTAGTAATCTTACTAATACACAGTCAGCTAAACCCCACTTCCATTTGTGGTTGTATATTTCAAATGTTCTTTATGCTGAATACTCTATGGCCAAGAAATCAGTCCTGCTGAAAAGATCTGAAGAGAAAAGCATCTGCATATGTCAGCACAAGGCAGAAGAGACTCAGCTCTGCCTGAATTTGAAAAAAATGTCATGCAACCTGAACAGCCTTTTGAGTCCTTGGAGAAAACATAGTATAACCAAGTTGAGTTTACCAGCACTGAATATCAAAGAAACTCTACATTTACATAGCAGCTGATCTCCCAACACTGTCATAGCAGTGTACTAACTCACACGGTCTATATGGACATTTATGCTATGCTCGTTATGCTGGTCTCTGAAGCTCCTGGAGTACGGAAAAAACACACTGGGGACTTTGCCAGGGTTGCAGGAGTGAGAAAGAAAATAAAGTCTTGGGGAAAGTAGTTGGTTTAAAATAGTAAATAGAAAGTTTGAAAGAAATGTGCCAGGTGGACTGCAACACTTATATGTGATCAATCTATTTATTAGCTATTCCAGCATAAGAGAACTGAATTTCCTGCATTATAGCTTTTTCAGACTCTTTAGGGCAGGTCTTTACACTTAAAATGCTGCATCGGTGCAGCTGTAGCACTTAAGGGAAGATGCTCCTACACCGACAGGAGAGCTTCTCCTGTCCGCATAGTTAATCCACCTCCATGAGAGGCAGTAGCTATGTTGACGGGAGAAGCTCGCCTACCAACATAGTGCTGTCCACATCAGGGGTTAGGTTGGTATAACTATGTTACTTGGCAGGTGGGGGGAGGGGGGTAGAGAGATTTTCACACTCCTGCATGACATAGTTATCGTGATGTAAGTCTGTAGTGTAGATCTGGCTTTAGTGTGTGGGAAATGCTAAAATTTTATATTTACAGGCAAAGAGTTGTACTAGTCAATTATTGGCAACCAACAAAAAGCAACTTCCAGTGAAATCACCTTTATTTGCTAAAATTTAAGTCATTTGTTTGTGTTTACAGGCAGGTATAGTTCAGCTTACTCTTTCCCACCGCCTTCAGTCCACTGTGACATAGCATAGATCCACCAGATGGGACAATATGCTATGAAACCAGTGCAGAAGCTAGAGATATGCCAGAAATTTGGCAATGCTGACAAACGGCTGGAAATGCTTGTTTGTGGCGTTTGGGGGGCGGGCAGGTTGTCAGGATTCACAAAAAGCAAAAACATAGTTTTGGCTTCACATTGGTGAAGGATACCTATTCCAATTGGAAATAATATGCAAAGTTCAGGTTTTGAAGGTCCAGGCCTTAAAAAAAAAAAAAAAAAAAAAAGTATTCTTTTGGCCTAGAAACTCCAGGTCTTATTTTGCTCTTTCCTGTAACAAGGGGAGAGGGTACTAGAATGCCAGCCAGAAAACATCCTATTCTTCAAAGAACCAGTGGAAGTTTTGCTTTCTTTACACAACAGCCTGAAAAGGCTGGCCTTGTCCTGTTTTCCCCACTGAGTGCAGCTCATTATAAGCACTAAGTATCGCCATTTTCATAAGATAAGTTCCCGTGGCTCGATTTCCATTCCAAACCCCTCAGAAAACCGAAGAACCATGGATACCATCCTTAGACCTAGGTACTGCCCATGTCTGGCATTTCCAGAATTATAATCTTACAAATTAGAAACACAAAGCAAAACAAAAAACAGGCAATATAGTAAAATTCAGTACATGTAACACTTTAAGAAGTGTTTTTAGTATCCCCATATCCTTCCCCCCAGTATAAATGAGAATGAAACCTAAAAGAAAAAATATTGGGGCATATTCTTCAAGTAGCTAATGAGCACCTCCTGCAAGATACTCAGCACCTTCAACTCTGAGATCAACGTGTGTGAATTGAGCAGCTTCTGACAACACTCAATATGGTGCAATAATGGGCCCTGTATCTGATGGGTTTTTGTTTTTTTTTGTTTTTTTAAATCAGAATGAGGTAAAATCTTTCTGTAAGAAAAATGAAGTTATAGCCACTTACCAGTAAATACAACACTGCAAGAAACTGGATATTTTTTGCTTTGGTTTGGGAACTAGCCCAGGATTTTGATTCATATAATTAAGGAGACAGATTGCATTGCAGAGATTTTTGCCCAGGGTACCGTATTCAGGCATTTCACACAATCATTTGACAGAGCAAAGACATGGTTGTTGCTAGAATTGGCTCATGTTTCAGTTTACTTCATGGCCAGAAAAATACAGATGATAGATAATGAACGGAAAAATACCTACAACTAACCAAATCACACTTCTTGTAGCATTTACAATTTATATTTAAAATGTTATTACTTATTAGCATAAATGTCAAGTTTTGTAAGTAACAAAATACGGAATATTAAAAACAATCCATTGTACTTCCTTGACTGAATGCTTCAAAATATTTCACTGAGTATTGCTGTTAATGATGCTTAGCAACTTCAGATAATGAAAATCAGGACAGTTACAGTTGAAATATGCAAGTCTTTAAATGCCTCTTTTATCTTAGAGTATGGGGATGTCCAGAATTGTCACTGGCCACTGCTCTCTTTTTCATATTGAAGTAAAAAATGAGATGCTGTCTTCTGGGGGCACAGAAATCCATCAATAAGGGAGCAGTTTAGAAACCTGTAATAAATTTGTATTGGTAGAGGCAGCTACTGTACCGAGGGAACATCTTTTCCTTAAATTTCTACTGCCATTAATAAGGGCTCTTATTCATACATTCATCAACAAAAGTTCTGGCAAGTATTAGCCAAACAGGCATCCAACAATAGAAACAAACTGTAGGAATGGAACTATCTTTTTTTTTTTTTGGATTATTCGTATCTCTGCTAAATTCCCTCTAAAGTAATTAAAGAGTGATGCAATCATCTAGAGGAAAGGAGTACTTGTAGCACCTTAGAGACTAACCAATTTATTTGAGCATGAGCTTTCGTGAGCTACAGCTCACTTCATCAGATGTATACCGTGGTATACATCCACGGTATACATCTGATGAAGTGAGCTGTAGCTCACGAAAGCTCATGCTCAAATAAATTGGTTAGTCTCTAAGGTGCTACAAGTACTCCTTTTCTTTTTGCGAATACAGACTAACACGGCTGTTACTCTGAAACCAATCATCTAGAGGATAAATCATTCCTGCAAAACTTATTTGCAAGATGAATATATGAGAGCAGAAAGGGAAAGGAGGGGAAAATGCTACGTGACTAGATACATTGTTTCAAATATTTATTTATTTTCTATTATGCATTAGGTATTAAAAGGATTATGGAAATTAGATGGGATTGAGATGAGTGTTCTCTCCTTGTGGCAAATGACTTTCAGGACAGCAGTTAATTGAACTGTTTATCATAACAGAAGGTCGCAGGCATCACCACCAGAAGACTTCAGAACAAAGTGCAGTTAGCATTGCATGCTAAAAATAAATTCAGTTCTCCACTTTCGTTTATGTTTATTATAAATTTTAGTGTTGTTAATTTAACAAGATAAATCCTGATCATGATCATAATGCAGCTGAAATCACCAGCTCATCTGCTGCTATGGCTACATTTCTTAGTTACCAATTTTATTATTCAGTGTGGCACTGGAGAGAAAGATCATTAGGGATTTTATCTGGGGGTGGGTGGGGGAAGAATATATATTATGATCAGGTTATATTGCCCTGGACATCTTTATAAAGATTAACAATTCCCACAGAATTCATTTTAGCTGTGCACATGTAAATGTTGTACTCATGCCAGGTGGCCAATTAATAGACCTGGTGACAAAACTCCTGTTTATACACAGAACAGATACAATAGCCACAGTGCAGGGTTCCCCCTATCACTCGACCAGTGCATTTCACCTCTGATCCAAAGAAAACACCCTCCCCAGGGGTCAGAGTATAAATCAGTCTTCATGTCTACCCAATCTGCGGCTTCTCTGTTGAAACTTCCAACAAGGTTGCCAATTAGTGTCGGATGAGCTGAGCTGATGGGATTTTTGTGATGTGGGTACCCATCTGCTGGGAACTGTGTAAAAATTAAATCCATTTTACATCCAAACAGAACAGTTGAAGCCTTTTACTGTGTTAATCATTCTAAATCAGATCAGACATAAAAATATGAAATATTTAAAAAGATGAAAGATGCTTTACTTTGATTGTTCACATTCTTGGGTTGATTGTCAGAGTTCCAGTGTGGCTGACTATCCATACAAAGTATTTTCTTATCATCTGTTGAATGCACTGTCCATGTTGAGATTATCTAGGCAAACAACCTGTAAGAGAAGCAACTCACCAGGGATTGGAAATAATTAATTTGGAGCTTTGCATTTCCCACATCTCCCCGGTTCTTAATAGCAGTACAGGGGGGTCTTTTCAGGTAGCTTACACCAATGAAGATGTCCATTGGAGTGTTCCCTCACCTGATGAATAGTATCATCAGAGGTCGTAAGCAGGTCAGTCCTTGTAAGGGGGTGGGTTGGAAGTGCCTAGCATACAACTGAAAGTTCTCTGCTGAGTAATCCTTCATAAGGAAGACCATGTCAATGGATGTCAAAAAGGTTGGATGGCTATTGTCATAACAACTCATCCAGTTGTTGACTAGTACAATCAATCATGTCAAGCTACAGGAACAACTTGAGATCTTTAATGTGAGATTTTCAAAGAGGCCTCAACTTTCCTTGAGCACTCACATGTGCAATTTTGCATGTTAATTAATTTTGCGTTCAGAGAGTTTACAATGCTCAAAAGCCTATGACCCAAACATACTGCACTGAAGTTAGATAATCTGTTGTACTTCTCTATGATTTGGTACTTTCTACTGGGAGTGATATTGAATTAGGTTATCCTTGAAGCTCATAATACTGTTAGCTTTTTATTAAGCCACACATTCAATAATGCTAATTTTCAGAACATGTAAACTTCATGTAAACTCTCAGCAAATTTGCGGATGATACTAAACTGGGAGGAGTGGTAGATACTCTGGAGCGGAGGGATAGGATACAGAAGGACCTAGACAAATTGGAGGATTGGGTCAAAAGAAATCTGATGAGGTTCAATAAGGATAAGTGCAGGGTCCTGCACTTAGGACGGAAGAACCCAATGCACAGCTACAGACTAGGGACCGAATGGCTAGGCAGCAGTTCTGCGGAAAAGGACCTAGGGGTGACAGTGGACGAGAAGCTGGATATGAGTCAGCAGTGTGCCCTTGTTGCCAAGAAGGCCAATGGCATTTTAGGATGTATAAGTAGGGGCATAGCGAGCAGATCGAGGGACGTGATCGTTCCCCTCTATTCGACATTGGTGAGGCCTCATCTGGAGTACTGTGTCCAGTTTTGGGCCCCACACTTCAAGAAGGATGTGGATAAATTGGAGAGAGTCCAGCGAAGGGCAACAAAAATGATTAGGGGTCTGGAACACATGAGTTATGAGGAGAGGCTGAGGGAGCTGGGATTGTTTAGCCTGCAGAAGAGAAGAATGAGGGGGGATTTGATAGCTGCTTTCAACTACCTGAAAGGGGGTTCCAAAGAGGATGGCTCTAGACTGTTCTCAATGGTAGCAGATGACAGAACGAGGAGTAATGGTCTCAAGCTGCAGTGGGGGAGGTTTAGATTGGCTATTAGGAAAAACTTTTTCACTAAGAGGGTGGTGAAACACTGGAATGCGTTACCTAGGGAGGTGGTAGAATCTCCTTCCTTAGAGGTTTTTAAGGTCAGGCTTGACAAAGCCCTGGCTGGGATGATTTAACTGGGAATTGGTCCTGCTTCGAGCAGGGGGTTGGACTAGATGACCTTCTGGGGTCCCTTCCAACCCTTATATTCTATGATTCTATGATTCTATTCATATATTTCATACCAATTCTGTCACCACTGTTGTTTCACCTGTTTAGCTAGTGCCACTGGCTACTAGGATGTCTAATAAAACCTGAATTTCCATTCCCTTTATTCACACAAGAGACATATTCCCAGATAAACAACTGCATTAGATTGAAGTGAATGCTGAAAGTAATTATTGCTCATTCTAATATCACAAATATATCCACAGTCCCAAAGCATTTTAAAAAAGAGAGAGAGAGAGAGAGAAAAGACAGGAAACAAACTGAGGTTAATGTTCCAGAAACCCCAGTCATTTTAAGTTAATGCCCACCACCTTATCATCCTGAGAGTCCTTCACCAGCTGATCCTTCACAGGGCCTGTTGACCTTAGTTCAGATTCCTGTCATCCTCCCCCGGGTTAACATATTACCATCTGGCAGCTCTATGCCTCAGACTGAGCTACCATCATGATCAGTAGTCCGTGAGCCTCCTGTGGCTGCAGAAACTGCCAAAATGCCAGCAGCATTTCTTCTCCATTCCGAAGATGTCAGGGGAACTGTAGTGACCTGATTTTTCAATCCCTCATTGAAATGAGAGAAGCATGCAGAAAACAGTTGGTAGATTCCAAACAGAATTTTGATTGTGCTTGTACCAGTGCCACGACAGAGTGGTACTGCTCTGACTGTAGGGGACACATTGACTACCACAGGAGACTTCCCTAGTTATCCGCGGACCTAAAACCTAGAGTGGCACAATCTCTCTCTCAACAGGTACAATATCTTTCAACTCACTGAGACTGCAACAGCCTCCACAAGAAGCCTTGTAACAGAATCCAGTGCCTTTTATTACCATGGGTGGCTGGCCTCAGAGCCAACCACAAATAGGCCAAGAGAAAAGGATTTCCCTCTACCCTTTCCCCAGTATGTACCCACTTTAATTGAACATGCAATAGTGTTTCTGCTTTGTACTTTCCACCCCACACTGCTATATTTATTACCAGATTGAATTGTTCGTATTGATTTTGTGTAATGTTTTGTCTTAATGATTTTTCTTCTAAGCCCCATGTAATATTATTAATGACCTTCACTGTTTTGCTTCATATCCAGTTGCAGGGCATTTATTCCATTGATAAATATTTTGCACCTCACCTCAGAAGTTCTTAGTGAGCCTCTACCTCAGCCGCTTGGGGATGGTTCTTGTGTCCATTCCCTTTTCCTCCTCCCATTTGAGCACATTCATCCTTTGGTGTGCAAACATTGTACGCACATATCTTTCTAGGAGAAAGAAGTGAGGATTTCCTCTGTGCTAATTTTTGAAATATTTGCCCTGTATGCACTGCAGTTTGCTTTTGTAATCAAGTCTTGTGGACAAACAGTTTTGAATAGGTTAAATCTTTAATGTCAGAAGAAGACTGTTGATCTGGGCTAGCTTTAGCATCCAATAATTAGAAACAAAAGGTAAGAGCTGTGATTTGAAACAGACTCCATTAGAACTAATTTAGTGAGTCTCCCTACTGAGCTTAATGAATTTAGGTTATATGATAGTTTGATTTATTTCTGCAATGCAAAACTGATTTAACATGTAGCTATATAGTAGTTTAACTTGAAATAGTTTAACCATTTTTTGTCTTTTCTCTGACAGGGGTTCAAGATTTGAACTGTTATTTTTTCGGAATTGGTAAAATAGGAATTTCTCAATGACAGAGGTATTTTTGTGGGTTCAATCTAAGATTCACATTTGAGATTTATGGATGATACGACTGCAGACAGACTATGAAGCCAGCCATTTTCTCCTGGATCATGAAGAGCAGGTATAACTTGACAGAATGACACACTAAGATAAGCCCTTTCTTCCTCTTACGCTCTCATTTCAGTCACTTTACCATGAAGTGAGCTGTAGCTCACGAAAGCTTATGCTCAAATAAATTTGTTAGTCTCTAATTTGTTACTCCTTTTCCTTTTACCAAAGCTTGTGAGGCAAAGCTGGCACAAGGTAGGAACAGGCAACAAGACCTTGGACATAAATAGACTATGACCCTTAGATGAGGGTAGACTTGGTTTATGGATCAGAATCTGGAGACAGAGCCATGAAGTATTTATTGAGTTGTATATCTTGAGCCAGTGACGGTTCAGCTTCACTAAGTTCAGAAGGGGCCTGATCCATAACCCAATTAAGTCAATGAAACCCATTGACTTCAATGGATCAAGCCCATGATCTGCAACATCAGTCTAGCCAAGACTGGGGCGGTAACAGTGGAGTTCTAAGATCTGTATAAGATACACAAGAATTATGGCAGGCACATCATTATTTGTCAAGAGCATGCATGAAGTTGAGAAGGGGGAGAACGTGGCACAGATGTGTCATATTAAATCACAAGTCAGAATGAATTTACGGAACTTAGTGTAAATAAGTGAAGGATCTTGCATTGTTGTGGTCTGTTTTCAGTCAGCATGAAGGCAGGGGGCCAAATTCTGATCTCAGTTTTACTGGCGTCCACAATTCTTCAGGATTTATACCAGTGTAATGGAACGCAGAATTGGGCCCAGAAATATGTGCGGACCAATGTCATCAAGGCAACCGTTTTGATTTCCAACTAACTATAAATCCAAATGAAATAATTTCTGGTTGCTAAATTGATTTTAATCAGACTCAGTTTTTTGTTTTGCTGCAGGGCTAATAAAAGCCAATTTTCATGTTAGACCCAGAAGAAGAAAAAAATCAGTGCTCCTTGTAGACATAACTTATATGAAAATGGAGTTGGTTAGCTTATAATAGCTCAGCACACAATGGGATGCTGCCCCAAGAAATGGAGATATGCACACCATTTGGGATGGCTTTGCTTCTGTTGCAAGGATCCTTAAGAAACTGGGCCTATACATGTGAGCACAATTTATTTGTATTAGAAATACTTTTGAAGAATGAGTTTAGCTTTTGAAATTCACCCGATTGCACCAATCAGCATGCACGATTTAAAGAAATTCCCTGGGATTCATGATGCATGAATTTGCATGGATTTTAGCCCTATTCTGCAAAATACTAACACTGAGGGTACATTTTACTCATACTGTCAAGGTTCCTCCCCCACTCTGAACTCTAGGGTACAGATGTGGGGACCTGCATGAAAAACCTCCTAAGCTTATCTTTACCAGCTTAGGTCAAAACTTCCCCAAGGTACAAAATATTCCACCCGTTGTCCTTGGATTGGCCGCTACCACCACCAAACTAATACTGGTTACTGGGGAAGAGCTGTTTGGACGCGTCTTTCCCCCCAAAATACTTCCCAAAACCTTGCACCCCACTTCCTGGACAAGGTTTGGTAAAAAGCCTCACCAATTTGCCTAGGTGACTACAGACCCAGACCCTTGGATCTTAAGAACAATGAACAATCCTCCCAACACTTGCACCCCCCCCTTTCCTGGGAAATGTTGGATAAAAAGCCTCACCAATTTGCATAGGTGACCACAGACCCAAACCCTTGGATCTGAGAACAATGAAAAAGCATTCAGTTTTCTTACAAGAAGACTTTTAATAAAAATAGAAGTAAATAGAAATAAAGAAATCCCCCCTGTAAAATCAGGATGGTAGATATCTTGCAGGGTAATTAGATTCAAAAACATAGAGAACCCCTCTAGGCAAAACCTTAAGTTACAAAAAAGATACACAGACAGAAATAGTTATTCTATTCAGCACAATTCTTTTCTC
This sequence comes from Caretta caretta, assembly GCF_965140235.1. Lineage (NCBI taxonomy): Eukaryota > Metazoa > Chordata > Testudines > Cheloniidae > Caretta > Caretta caretta. Next base: position 83,671,779 of record NC_134210.1, on the reverse strand, counting down.
AGCCATTTAAAGAAATCATAATCTAACACATACCTAGCTAGATTACTTACTAAAAGTTCTAAAACTCCATTCTTGGTCTATCCCCGGTATATACAGACACACAGACCCTTTTCAGAGGAACAGCCGTGTTAGTCTGTATTCGCAAAAAGAAAAGGAGTACTTGTGGCACCTTAGAGACTAACCAATTTATTTGAGCATGAGCTTTCGTGAGCTACAGCTCACAGACCCTTTGTTTCTCTCCCTCCTCCCAGCTTTTGAAAGTATCTTGTCTCCTCATTGGTCATTTTGGTCAGGTGCCAGCGAGGTTATCTTTAGCTTCTTAACCCTTTACAGGTGAGAGGAGCTTTCCCCTGGCCAGGAAGGATTTCAAAGGGGTTTACCCTTCCCTTTTTATTTATGACACATACCAAGAACGTTTTAAAATGACACCCTGAAAAAACCCATCCCCAAACCCGAAAGCTATAAAGCTTAGAGTAAAAGGAATAAACTGGCAGAGAACATCACTTCATGAATGAACATTTTTTTAAAAAAGCTGTTTTGGAAGCTAGAAATCTAAATTAAAACTGATCTTGAGTGTCTTAACTTACACAGCTGGCCCCTAGGCAGCAGATAATCCTAAAAATGACACCACAGTTAATAGCATTACATGGGTAATGTTTTCTAAAAGATTAGTTGCTCTTGAATAATTTATCAACTATATCAGGCAAAAATAGTCTTCAGTAAGGGGCAAGCAAGGATTCCTATCCACCCAGATCCTTGTATTCATTATTACAAGCTACATTTACTACAATGTAAAAAGAAAATTGAAAAAGAAATTGCATCTCCAGTTCCTTTGAAGAACATTTGCAGGATCCCATGGTACAGAAGTTGTCCTTAAAAACTTTCCGAATGTACTTTACATAACAAGACATCATTGCTCAGAATCTGCAGTATTTCCTAGCCTTCCCAATAAGTCACAATCCACATTTAAGTATTACATTAGATAAAAAGCCTCACCAATTTGCATAGGTGCCACAACAGGTGGCAACTGGCACTCTGCCCACAAACCCCATTGCCATCTCTGTCCGCATATCTATTCAAGGGATACCATCATAGGACCCAATCACATCAGCAACACCATCAAGGGCTCGTTCACCTGCACATCTACCAATGTGATATGTGCCAGCAATGGCCCTCTGCCATGTATATTGGCCAAACTGGACAGTCTCTACATAAAAGAATAAATGGACACAAATCAGAAATCAAGAATTGTAACGTTCAAAAACCAGTAGGAGAGCACTTCAGTCTCCCTGGACACTCAATAACAGACTTAAAAGTCACCAATCTTCAGCAAAAAAAAAAAAAACTTCAAAAACAGACTTTAACGAGAAACTACAGAACTGAAATTAATTTGCTAACTTGACACCATCAAATTAGGCCTGAATAAAAATTGGGAGTGGCTGGGTCACTACAAAAAATAATTTTTCCTCTGTTGATACTCACCCCTTCTTGTCAACTGTTCGGAATGGGCCACATCCATCCTAATTGAATTGGCCTCATTAGAACTGACCCCCCAGCTTGGTAAAGCAGATCCCATCTTTTCATGTGCTGTATATTTATACCTGCTTACTATATTTTCCACTCCATGCATCTGATGAAGTGGGTTTTAGCCCATGAAAGCTTATGCCCAAATAAATTTGTTAGTCTCTCAGGTGCCACAAGGACTCCTCATTGTTTTTGCCCACTGATAGTGGTGCTAAAGGAAATTCTCATCTCAGTGGGGGCAAGCAATATCATGATGACCTAGAAAGGCCAAGGCCAACTTTAGATCTCTGTAAAGGGCTGAACACACACATTTGCAAAGTGCATTTGTCCATCTTTATTCTGACAAGACTCACCCACTTTCTGAGCTACATCAGCAAGCTCCTGGTGGAAGGTTACATCACTTCACCTGTATTTTAGACAGACGTGTTGCCAGCACCCAGGAGCTTGGGTTCTGCAGAAGCCAGGTACTGAATCTGGTTCCACATTTTTAAGTTCAGGTGAGTGAATAGTGGGCAAAAATGTTTGCAAATATCTTTCCAATTCTGATTCATACTTTCATTTGTCAGAAAGATGATCTGTCTCGCTAAGTTGTTTTAAGGCTCCCCATCACAGTGGTACCTGAGAACTTTCCACAAGAAGTAAACAAAGAGTGTGATATCTGTCTCATTGACTTGAGGGTGAAGGGGCAATGAAGGATCCCAAGAGCTGTCATAGAGACATAGTGGATGCCTATAAATACAACAGTGAAACAAATAGAGTAGATGGCCAGATAATGAACTGGGATTTTTCTGTTCCCATTATAGGCCTTGTTATTTTTAGCTGGCAAGAATATTTATTTATATAAAATGGAAATTATTGCTAACATACTGATGGTTTTATAACAAACTAGAATCATCACTGTGCCTATACTTCTTGTTCCTTTAAGATTTAAGTGTGGGTGTAATTAGGGATTTGTTGCATGACCCATTAATTTAATCTGCTAATATCCTTGAAGTATGTCACTCTCTATTGAGTATAGTATCACTAGATCAAAACAGCCAGAATGCATCATTCAAACACTGAAGCACTTTTCATTCAGTCCTGTCGACCTTCCAGTGGTGAGTTTAGAAGAGCTGAAAAATGAACCCTTCAGTGATACGACTGACTATCATTGCAATTTAATTGTTTCTGGTGTTGGAGTAATCAGTTTTAAGGTCTTACCTTGTCAATGCTTGCACTGGTTTTGGTGGCACCAACAAATAGAATACTTTATCAGCTCTGACAGTTGTGCCTGGAAGCAAGGATTTAAAATAAACGTAATTATAGGAAAGAAATATCTTGGCCACTTAAGAAATGGCTTTATTCCTTGACCTCTAAAGAAGAAGAGACATTCCAGGATCTGTGATTTGACTATTCCAAGTGTATTTTTCATTTTCATAATCAGTGTCTAATTCACGCATGTAAGGTATAATTGAAAGAACAAACAAGCTGTCAAGGTATGGGTAAAATTTGGACATCAGACCTGGGTCAATGGCTAATTGGAGGATGTCCTTTTTCATAAGAAGTAATGCAGTGCACATCTACACACTTTTGTTTAGCTACAAAAGTTTTATTAGGCATAACAGCTCTATACTCTGGATTTTTACACATACAATACTATTGGAAAACTCCTCAGACGTAGATCGATCATGCTAGTTATCAGTAACAAATGTGACAGTAAACAGTATATTATATTGAACTTGTAATATTTGCTTCATCTTTATAGGAAACCTGGAATTAAAAAAATGCAATGAGATGCTTTGTGTTGAATACACTCCAGACTGGGGCACTATTCAGTTTCCTATTTTTGTGTTCTCACACCATAGACAAAATTCTAGCTGAAAATTTTTAGCTACTTCCAACTAGTCCCGATCAGTAGCTGAGGCCATAGCTACACTCCAGGAACTACAGCAGCATAATTATGGCATTATAGCTATCTGGCATAACCCCACATTGTAGATTGAGCCTACAATGACAGAAAAGTCTCCCCCCCCCCCCCAGTCACTGTAGAAACACCACATCCTTAAAGTGACAGTAGCTAGGGGTACAGAAGCATCCCCCCTAGTGGCACCTATACAGTTATGGCACTCAGTGGCGCAGACTTTTCACAACCTAAATTTTAAGTGTAGACCAGGCCTTAGGGCCAGGATTTTCAAAAATAGAGCCTAACGGTCAGGCTCTTAAATCCAGACTCAGGCACCTGAATAAGTTGCTTGAATTGCCAGAGTGCTGATCACCCAGCACAGCCTATCCAAGTCAGATTTAAGCTCCTGTTTTTCAAGAGTTTGATCTAGGATTTGGAACAGTGCAACTAATCTAATTGTCTGATGATTTGGGGGGCCACTGGTCCTCAAACAAAGCATGAAAGGTCAATAGGTCAAGAAGTCAAAAACACTACCATAACAACAACCCAAAAACACTACTTCACACACAAATTTACCCCTGGGAAAGAGAGGAGAGAAAGAGAACCACACATGACAGATGTTAGTCATGTCACTAAGTGCACTGCTAGAAGGTGCTCAGGGGATAAGGCAGCATAAAAGAGCCTATATAGAATAGAAATAGAAATCAGTAGAAACCAGATGATGGCTTAGAATCATAGAATATCAGGGTTGGAAGGGACCTCAGGAGGTCATCTAGTCCAACCCCCTGCTCAAAGCAGGACCGATCCCCAATTAAATCATCCCAGCCTGGGCTTTGTCAAGCCTGACCTTAAAAACTTCGAAGGAAGGAGATTCCACCACCTCCCTAGGTAATGCATTCCAGCGTTTACCACCCTTCTAGTGAAAAAGTTTTTCCTAATATCCAACCTAAATCTCCCCCACTGCAACTTGAGACCATTACTCCTTGTAATGAAGTGGATCGGCATCTAATGGCTTCTAGTGGCTTCTAATGAAGTGGATTGGCATTTCCAAGGAGACATACATACACTGTTGTTCCTGGGCAAGTTGACTGCTGGTGCTTAGATACCAAGGTGTCAGTGCCTTAGAAATGCCTAGAACAGTTTGGAACATTTTCAAGATTAAAGACATAAGAAAGTCTTCTCTGGATACAAGTCTCACCATTAGGATTAACCATTCCCATAACACTTTTCCTCTTCAGCTAATTTGTACTGTTGGCTGAAGACATTGCCCCACTCACCAGTGAAAAGGCCAATGACTCAAGTTTTCAATGCTGGCTGTCAGCTTGCAAATAAAGTCTTTCAACTGTCCATTGAGTATCCACCACCATCACTGCAAAAAGGCTGCTTGAGCATCTTCTGCTACCTCTAGTGAAAAGTTTGCAGAGAGAGAGAGAGATTCTATTTTAAAATAGTGCAAACCCTAAACAAACCAACATAAGAGAGGAACTGTGCATTCACTTCATGATGCCTGAGAACTTTTTTGAGTTGACATAAACTCCAATTTCTCCAGCACCTTAGAGAAATTGTAAGTTTCTAAGGGACATTATCACCTTTGACATAAAGCCCCCTAAATTCGCCAAAATATTAATTATAACAACAGAATGTCTATTCACTGTATCCCAAATTGCTATTGCATTATTTCACCTGAACTCCAAAGAAATACAAGCCCAAAATCACTACCTGTCAGTAGCCAAGGATACCACCTCAAACGGCCTGGGTCAGTTCTTGGCCTAGGCAGTGGGCTTAAATTAAATTTTAAAAAAGGGGGCAGAATCTATAAACATAACATCGGTGAGTCCAAAAGAAAACCCTTGGTCCTCGGGGCTTTCATCCCCAGCTTCCTCTCTTGTACTCCAGGAGGTTCAAGTAGCTCAGAGGTGGCCTAGTGCTAGCACCTCTGGCAGAGAAGCGTTGGCCCCTTGAACTCCCAAACTCTTTTAGTTGCTTTCTATTTTTCTCTCTTTATACTTTGGCTCAGCATCATTAGCCGCACCAGCTGGGGCATGTCGCTCCACAATTGACATTTCTCACAGCTGAGTCAGGATAGGCCTAGTATTGCTGTCTGCAGACAGGGAGAGTTCTCCACCCTGCCTGCCTAAGTTTTTGTGGGACTTTGTAGATCCCATTACACAACCCTAAAGTATTCTATGTGGGTTCAAAGTATAAGTATGCATTTACTTCCTCCCCCCCTTGCAATGGGAGGAAAAATTATTAAAAAACTCCCTGGAGCCTGATCTATTTTTCCTTCTACACACAAAACCGACACAATGTCCTGCACAAGGCAATTCCAGGGCCAGGCCCAAATTTATATTCACTCCAATCCAGACACTATTATTTTTATGAAGCTGTATTCCAAAGCTGTGTAAAAGTGATAGTTCATATCCATTCATTGTGATCACGTTCCAAAATGCAGTCTTGCTCCTTCAAACACTCATGAGTAAATTTACATATATTAGTTGTAGTCTCACTAATAGTGGCCATTGGCACTATTTAAAAAAAAGGAATAAACGGTACTTGTTTCTGTTTCTTTTACTGGATGAATGTTGTATTAATTTTTCACAATAAACAACATTCTTTACAATTTCTTTTTAAAGATTTAGTCAGAAATGTGAATGGTAAGCAAGCAGGATATGTGGGATGTGTCATGAACCAAGACATATTTCCTGTAATATGTTTATCAGGTTCTCTAAATGTTAATTTCAGGTTTGGTAGTGTTCAGTGTGTCATCAGGGGACAAAACAGGCATGTGCCTTAGCTCCCCCATATTCTTTGATAGTGACTAAACTTTTTGCTGTAGTTATAAATTAATACATGTATCTCTGTAGGTGATGTCTCATGAGTAGCATGCTCATGAAAACTGAGGAGATGTGAAGTATGACGAGAATATGAAAGATTTTCACAACTGCACTGCAAAAAAAGATGATGCACTGAAGAATTCATTGCTCTTGCCATATCAGTCCCTTAGTGCCCCCTCACCCCCACCAGATTGTAGCAGGACAATTTTGGGGTCCTACGTGTTCTGCAGTTAGATTTACAGCCATGCAGTCTACTCCTTTCTCTCTGTTATCTTCTTCCACACTGAAACGAGGTAAATAACATTTTCCCAAGATCATCTTCGTACTTCAAGAAAAAGATCCCCAGATATAGCAGACTGACTCAGAGTATGTGAAGAATACACATTTTAAAAATACAGTGGAAAAGAACATACAGAAATAAAAAGATATTTGTTAAATAGTAATCATATTATAAACTGGCTTTGCTAAGCACTTGGGATGGGATCAGTGAATTCCACCAAGTGGAATTCACAACCCTGAATTAGGTGCCCAGGCTTCCTATAGAATGTGTGGGGAGAGTTAGGCAGCTAAAAATGGGATTCAGAGAAGCCAGAACACTGAAGGGGAAGCCACATAACCTAGTCAGTAGGAAAGGCTGAGGAGAGGTGTGTGGCCTATATCCTGCCCTTCTAAGGAAGATAGCTACCTAAGTCTGGGCTGTGAAAGTCTTTCCTGGTGTTAGGCATGTAAGCCCAGTCAACCCTTTTATAAGAAAAATGGAGGAGGTGATGGTGGTGGTTTCACTTTGTATATAATATTTAAAATAATCATTGGAGCAAGGACTTGAACTTGGGTCTCTGATGTTCCTGCTCTAACCACTGAGGTGTAAAATCAATCACTCGCTTGTTCCTTCTCTCTGGCCCAATGAATGTTTGACTATGTTATATGCTATGGAAAAGATCCATCGGGATAAAACTGAGTGCGTGAGCAACCCCAGAATACCCTAGAGGTTAAGGCAATCACCTGGGAAGCGGGAGTCCTGGGTTCACATTTCTGCTGCACATCAGTCAGAGTAAAGATTTGAACCCAGGTCTCTCACACTGTGGATAAGTGCTCTGGGCTACTGGATAGAAGGAGAAGGGGGGGCACCTCGATTCCTGGTCTGGGAGGGACTGAATCTGTAGATGTGTGCTAAGGTGGCCTCTGACCAGGCCATCCCAGGTAAAATATTGGCTACACTGTGCCTTATGTGTATGTTAAGTGCCGATGTGGTCAGATCTGAGGTGGCTGTGCACATATCTAGTGGCAGAAATTTAAAGTGTAGGTGCTTACAAGGTTAGACAGCAGCAGAGAGGGGTTTATGAGAATCTTAAGTTTGGAATTAGGCACCTAAAGTGGTAGTTAGGTACCCCCCCCCTTGTGAAACTGACCCTTTTACACTAATAGTATCAGGGGGTAGCTGTGTTAGTCTGTATCCATAAAAACAACAAGGAGTCTGGTGGCACCTTAAAGACTAATAGATTTATTTGGGCATAAGCTTTCGTGGGTAAAAAACCACTTCTTCAGATGCATGGAGTGAAATTACAGATGCAGGCATTATATAGTGACACATGAAGAGAAGGGAGTTACTTCACAAACAACACTGGTTCTCCACTTGTGAGGTAACTTCCTTCTCTTCATGTGTCAGTATATAATGCCTGCATCTGTAATTTTCACTCCATGCAGTTGAAGAAGTGGGGTTTTTTATCCATGAAAGCTTATGCACAAATAAATCTGTTAGTCTTTAAGGTGCCACCAGACTCCTTGTTGTTTTTATGCTAATAGTAATTTTAGTTCTGATAACCAATAGTTCCTGAGTTGAATCTTTTATTTGTTCTGATATTACTATGGAAGCAACTTGTTCTCTCCCTCTGTCTCTCACATACATATAGACATACAAGCCTGTATGTCTATCATGTTCTTTGTGAGATGTGTCTGCTTACAGGAGCACAATTAAAGCCATTTGAAGATTTGTGAATATAAAAATATTTAACTACTCTTTTGATAAAATATTCTTCCTGATATTTTATTAAAAAGTTATTTTAATTTTCATTAAAATAAATTTGCAAACTTATTTCCTCCTGATGCCAGATATCCTCTACATTTATAATCCCTTCTCTTCGTATGCACTAGAAATCAGCTCAAGAATAGGAACAATTAAATTGAAACCATCGTCTGCAAGGCTAGTTCCCACCTGCCTTGCAACACCAGATCCAGTGCTGACCCCCCAAGATACCACAGTAGCTTAGACACAATCTCTCACAGAACTGCACCCAAAAGGCATAAAAAGCCTTCTGGTTTACTATTTAGCTCTCTCAGAAGGCAAATGTTAAGTGTAGCATATAATATTCACAGACAGACTTAGCGCAGGATTCTAACACCATTGCTCTTTTATTTAACAGATAAAGCATAGAGAACATAACATTTAGAAAACAACAACCATCCTAAACAGAATCTCTTTGTTATCTCACCTGGGGAATCCAACTGTGTACAGGAAGACAGAGTTTCCCTTGTCTCTTCATGATCCTACTTGCATCTCCTCTCAGCTTGACCTGGTGAGACATAGCAGAAAAAGAGGGCAAAAAAGAGCAGTTTCTACCCTTCGACCCTTCTGTCAGGTGACTTCCTCCTCAGATGACCAGACACACTTACCAGGTGACTTCCTGGACAAGCAACCTCTCCCTGATGAACCAGTTCTCCTGGTTGAGGGTCAGTCTATCGTTTAAAGCTTTTCCATTGTGATTGGGAGAGAGCTTTAATCAACAACCCTCTTTTTATAATGTTTTTCCACCAGCCTCTGGAATTTCAACCCAATATACAGGAAAGTAGACAACAGAGAAGGCAAAGGGGATGCATATTCAAAATGGAATTTGCAGGATGGTAAAGATATAGTCACAGATTTCATAATCTCACACAGAATTCATACATTTTACAGATTCCCCTAAATTGTCTCACACGCTGCCCATTGGCCAAATTCTGCTCAGAATTATAAGGGCTGCACACACTTTTGTTGATTGGCCTTGTATATTAAAGCCCTAACACTTAGAAACTCAGGTCAAGTCTACACTTCAAAATTAAGTCTACCTAAATTACGTTGACGTAGAGCCACCACAGTAATTAAAATCCCTTTTGCATGTCCCCACTATGCTTCTTGTGTTGGCAGTGTGCGTCCTCACCAGAATCGCTTACACTGATTTAACTGTCAGTGTGAGGCATTGTGGGATGGCATCTGAAAGGCAGCAATAGTCAATGTAAACCATGCAGAGTCTACACTGATATTGCATCAACCTAACTACGTCATCCTAAGTGCTACGCCTCTTGTGGAGGTGGAGTTATGTAGTGGGCAAGTTATATCTACATTTTAGTGTAGACACTTACAGAGTTAGGTCAACATAAGCTGCCTTATGTTGACCTAACTCTGTAGTATACACTAGGACTCAGATAAGGAAATTAGGGTCCAATCCTTCAGGATGCCGAGTGCCTCTTGCAAAGTGCTCACGTCAATGAGCAATGAAGATCAACTTTCCTGGAGCCACTTGGCAATAACCCATAAATACATTAGCTCAGATATCATGTACCATAGCTAGTAAATTCTAACTTATTAATGGAAGCCATTGTATATTTAAAATACCTCTCAATAAAGGCATGTTCTCCATGAATAAAAATGTTTTAACCACCCTATCAGGATTCCACTCCCCATTTTTTGTGAACACCATAACAAATTAAACATAGTAAAATAAGTACAACCTGGCTTGCTTTGATCACATGAATAGTCCCATTGAAGTTGATTAGTCTTTTCATGAGGGGATTTGGTCCTAAAAATGCTTCAGAACTTTGTAGAATTCTGATTGCCAATTACATAATGTGTTTAATGATGATTTAGGAAATTAAATCTCCAAAAATAAAGGTGTGCTGGAGGAAATAAAGGGAGTGGAAAGAGAGTGCAAAATTCTGGGGCCTGATTCTACAGTCATTGAACTCAATGGGAATTTTGCTTTCAATGAGAGCAGGATCAGGCGCTTGAGCTGTATGGATATCATTTTAACTCGTTTTAAGAAAACATATGGTTTTTTTAAATTTCTTATGGCAATATAGAGGACATTTAGTTTGTTTTCATGATATTTGGATAACTGATCCAAATCTGAGGCTGCTCTTCTCTCCAAGGTTTGCTTTCCATCAGTTTATCTGCATTTTCCATGTAAATGGCCAAAGGAAAGTTTTAAACATGTTGTCTGGGGACCCACATAAAACAGCAAATAGTAAAAATTTAATGCTCTGCCTCTTTTAAATGAAAACCAAACCTTGGTCTAAATTACTTCTCTCATTGTGGCGTAGATCAAGGACACCATAAAACATCTTTTGTGCCAGTGGTAGCCAATAAATTATCTGTGCTCTCATTTTGCATTTCTGATATATATAATAAGTAAAGAGATTAAACAAATCTTTGCTGGGTTGATATGGAGTGGTAAGCAAGCGAGAATCTAAATGCATTCTCTTTTTGTCTTTTCTCAAAACCTGGTTTGTGGGGTAGGGTGGGGGTTTTTATATTCTTTATACCCATTAGTACCATCTGGCAGAACAATAGAGATCTCTTAATTTCAGGCCTCCTTGTTTTAAATGTAATTGTTGTTGAGATTTCAGCACAGGTTTTCCAAGGGAATGAACAAAATGACAAAAAATAAACAACAGATACCAAATTAATATTCATGAAAAGATGTCAATCATCTCCACCAATTAAACAGAATCATGTGGTGTTACTTTGCCTTACTGTGCATGCATGTCCCATTCAAACCTCCTTTTAATAGCTTAGCTTAGTTTCCATCTGGATAGTTCAGTCTCCTATTTGTAAATGGACAGCACCCAACCTGAACTCCCCTCCCACTCTGAGAATATCAAGGAACCCTAATCTCTTCAAGGTTACGCAGCTAATCTTTACAGCTAAATCATAATTTAACCCTCTCTATTTGGTTTCCTTTTAAAATGGCTTGATGAATTTCCTTCTTGTATGGCTTCTGGAGATGGGGATGACATAGTTCATCTGAAGTTTTTAAGCCTACTACTTCCCCCAGGTCCTCTCATATGTAAACATATGGCCTTGATTTGGAAACAGTTGGAAAGATGTTTCACCTTCATTGCTGGGGTTTGGAACAATCCTACAGTTACATGGCACACAAACTGGCGATATCTTTGAAATAAATCTTGGTAGGATGAAGACATATTATTAGACAAGTTAAGAGACAGAGCGGGGAATTCTGGCTCTATTGAGGTCTGTAGGAATTTGCCACTGACTTCAGTGGAGCCAGGATTCCCCTAGAATATCACCAATAGAATATCCTCTCACAGAGAACAGAAACCTAACATACTCTTTCACCCACTGATTTATGCTTTCAAAGATATCAACACACCATTACATTTATTGTCCAGTGTCCTTACTTGAGAGAGATTGTGTTTCCAGTTTAGACAATATCCAGTATAATGAGTCTGCAGCAATATATAGAAAAGTAGTGATTATGTGAATTAATTTAACACAGTAACAGCCAAATTCTGCCTCTCTTATGCATGGTGAGTAGTCCCTTACTCTATGAGAGCCGCATTCACTGCAGAGGTTCTGAGGGAGATTCCCACACCTGAGCCATTCTTTTTAGGTGACAAAGCTGAGGGATTGTCCCAGATTGAGGTGTTAATATAGGAGGTTTTGGAACAAATTTATCAATTTAACAGTAGTAAATCCACAGGACCAGATGGGATTCACCTAAGGGTTCTGAAGGAACTCAGATATGAAATTGCAGAACTACTAACTGTGATATGTAACTTTTCACTTAAATCAGCCTCTTTACTGGATGACTGGAGAACAGCAAATGTGAGGCCAATTTTTTTAAAAAAAGCTCCAGAGGTGATCCTGGCAATTGCAGGCTGGTAAGCCTAACTTCAGTACCAGCCAAATTAATGAAAACTATAGTAAAGAATGAAATGACCACATTTGTTGGGGAAGAGTCAACACGGCTTTTGTAAAGGGAAATCATGTCTCACCAATCTACTAGAATTCAGTGAGGGGTAAACAAGCATGAGGACAAGGCTGATCCAGTGAATTTAGTGTACTTTGATTTTCTGAAAACCATTCACAAGGTCCCTCACCGAAGGCTCTGAAGCAAAGTAAGCAGTCATGGGAGAAGAAGGAAGGTTAAAAGATAGGAAACAAAGAGTAGGAATAAATGGTCAGTTTTCACAATGGAGAAAGGTAAATAGTGGTGTCCCCTGTAGATCTTTACTGGGACAAGTGTTATTCAACATTTTCGTAAATGATCTGGAAAAGGAAGTAAATAGTGAGGTGACAAAGCTTGCAGATGATACAAAATTACTCAAGATAGTTAAGTCCAAAACAGACTGAGAAAAGTTACAAAACTCTCTCAAAACTGGGTGACTGGAGAACAAAATGACAAATGACATTCAATGTTGATAAATGCAAAATAAGGCACATTGGAAAACATAATTCCAACTATACATACAAAATGATGGGATCTAAATTAGCTTTTACAATTCAAGGAAAAGATCTTGGAATTATCATGGACAGTTCTCTGAAAACATCCAGTCAACGTGCAGAGGAAGTCCCAAAAGCTAACAGAATGTTAGGAACCATTAGGAAAAGGATAGATTTTTAAGACAGCAAATATCATAATGCCACCATATGAAGCCATGGTATGGCCAGACCTTGAATACTGCATGCAGATCTGGTTCCCCCCTCTCAAAGATATATTAGAAATTGAAAAGGTTCAGAGAAGGGCAACAAAAATGATTAAGGGTATTGAACAGCTTCCACATGGGAAGAGATTAAAAAGACTGGGATGGTTCAGCTTGGAAGAGAGACAGCTAAGGGGGGGAATATGATAAAGGTGTATAAAATCATGACTGGTGCGGAGAAAGTGAATAGGGAAGTGTGATTTACCCCTTTACATAACACAAGAATGTCACCTAGTGAAATTAACAGAAAGCAGGTTTAAAACAAAAAATAAAGGAAGCACTTCTTCACACAATGTATAGTCAACCTGCGGAACATATTGGCAGTGGATGTTGTGAAGGTCAAAACTATAAATGGGTTAAAAAAAGAATTAATGAGCTCATGGAGGACAGGTCCATCAATGGCTATTAGCCAGGATGGTCAGGAATGCAACCCCATGCTCTAGATGTCCTTAAGCCTCTGACTGCCAGATGCCAGCAATGGACAACAGAGGGTGGATGACATGACGACTGCCCTGTTCTGTTCATTCCCTTGGAAGCATCTGGCATTGGCCAATGTTGGAAGATAGGATACAAGGCTAGATGGACCATTGGTCTGACTCAGTATGGTCATTTTTATGTTCTTCAGAAGCTGGGCCTTTAAGAAAAACATTAATTACTGTGAAAGTGAAAATAAAATCGCAAGAATTGGCAAAACTATGAGGATCTCAATATTTGCTTTACTCATGAACAAGCAAAGACTGTCCTCATTTGTACATAATCTTCACATGGAAACCAAACTAGTGCTATAAAGTATATATATATTCTTTTATAGCCTTTATGTGAAATAATTTGGGCAAAGCATGTACATTTTACCACATTTAAACAATTATGAAAATGCATATAATTAACTGTATAATATTGTCTTCTAAATCAACAGTTCCAGTGCATTCCATGTCTTTTTGCTCCCAGGGCTGGAGATTTTTTATATAGTAAAGATGCCATTTTTCTCACAGCAGTTTGCACTTGTTACAGTTTATGTATTCGCTTATAACACTATCCACATTGCTTTATGACTTCTTGAATGAGTATCAGTCTCATAATTTCAGTAGCTGTGACATCAAGCAACTACTTCAAAGACAACCAGGTTTAAACTACAGCCATGCAAAATGACCAGATTTAGTGTGTGAAACATGAGATTTTTGGCAGCATGAAATTGTGAAGTCTGTTGTGAAAGGCTGCTATTCTGGAAGTGAGTGCACCTGAAGAAGGCAGGTAGTGCGCTTAGCAACAAGTGTATTAGATATGAGATTCACTCTGGGGTTGTTCCCACAGAGTCTCAGGGCCTCAGTTCTATCCATACCTGGTTTTCTGGATCAGTGTAATTTACTGACTGAAATTGTGAAGTCTGTTGTGAAAGGCTGCTATTCTGGAAGTGAGTGCACCTGAAGAAGGCAGGTAGTGCGCTTAGCAACAAGTGTATTAGATATGAGATTCACTCTGGGGTTGTTCCCACAGAGTCTCAGGGCCTCAGTTCTATCCATACCTGGTTTTCTGGATCAGTGTAATTTACTGACTGAATGACTGTGTTCCCAGCCTCCTAGAAGCATGTCCCCTTTCCTTCTGGACACTGTGTACGAAATATTCAAGAGGCTATGGACCCATGACACTTCTCAATAGGCACACACACACACATCTTGAGTACTAAGGAGTGGCAGGCTTACATCCTATGTAAGTATGGCTTTTCTTTGCAAAAAAGGGTTAATTTTGCCCCTAGGGACAGAATTTTGCCCTCATATTCATGTACAATGCATGATTCTGAATAAAAACTGCTTGAATGTTTTTCCAGAAAAAGGACATTTTAGAGGAAACCTAGAATGTGCAACTTGTCTATAGCTCAGTGGACAAGTTATTTTTGTCCCATTTGTAATGCTCTGTACAAATGTCCTTTCATTTCATAGGACTGGTTTAGAGAAAACAGAACTGAAACATCAAAACCATTGTTAACATACCAGCCATTTAGGGGAACAGAATATTAAAAGGGCTGTTGAAAATAGATCATGTATATCAGGCTGCAGTCTCTTTACTTATGTAATTTCTTTTCATTAATCTCATGCTACTGTATTGCTCAAATTTATTAAACAGCCATTAATCCCTCGTTACCATTCACCCAAAACTGCATGTTAAAGCAAGCACTGAAAAATCATTCTGGTTGCAAGGTCTGCTGCATTTTTAGAGCTGTTTTCCCAGCCCCTGTTTAAAGCAACCTCTTAGCTCTTGTATTGTATTAAATATTCTAATCCCTACACTGAGCATGCATTTCTCATGAGCAGAGCAGAAAAGTAGCTGTTTTAATTATCATTTTGAAATCTGCAGTGAAGTGGATCATGTTCTCATTTGCTACTTGCCAGTCAACCCACAGTGCATCCAATGCTAGAAGACTCTTCCTGAGCATTACATAGTGTGCATGGCATTAGATCAGCATTAGTGGTAGCTTCATATACAGCTTTAGTAGTAAGGCTGCAGAGGATTTGTTTTTAATTTATACAACTTTCAGCATAGATAATAAAGTTATATAGAATCACAGGACATCAAAAGATGCAGTTATATAAAATAGAACACCACTCCAGAATACTGAAAAATAGGTAATATTTCACACACTGTACATCAAAGTAATTTCAGAAGGATTAAATTCATCATAAGAAACCTATAAGTCAGGCCCAAATGCTCTCCTCCATTTTTATGAACGAGTGGGGAAAATATACCTGCAGATTTTGGCCCATGGAACAGAGAAAGGGAAAGTGCTAGGATGATTCTATGGAATGCTGCTGGCTTATCGCAGCCATGTGGAAGTCTAACCTTGGGATTCCAGCTCCACAGTTGGGAAAAGAGTAGTTCAGGAGACATTATGGATCCATCTCTGCTAGTCTGCTAACAGACTTGGGGGGAGGAGGTCAGGACCTAGTGTAGGAAGTGTCCCCATATCTTAGGGTTTCTTCAGTTGAGAGCAAATCAATTCCCTACATCAAGTGAATTGGCAAATCCAAGCTTGAAGAGTTTCTAGTGTCCTACATGGATTATTCCAGTATAAGGGAGCACGAGACCCAAAAAAGGTTGATCTCTGAGACCCTTGTTTCAAGTCAAGTTCCTTTGCTACTATGAAGTATGGTCCAATCCTGACATCACTGGGGATTTTGCCATTGACTTCAATGGGAGATTAATAAGGTCCTGTCTGTAAGATAGAGCTATATCAATAGATAGCAGCTTCATTGAGCATCCCAGTTTTCTTCTTTTTGCTTAGTCTTCAAAAATCCTGAAAAATTTTCAGTTGGTTTCTATTAGATCCAGTGAGTCAATTGGATTTGGGACAGAGCCATGTATCATGTGCCTGGAGCTACTGATCCTCCAGTTTCCTAGTGCTATTGTTCCTCCAGTTTAAAACAACAGAGTCCAATAGAAACTAACAGAGACCACCAGAAGGATTCTAATTGAATACCTGGAAGTTTCATTAGGGATGACTTTGGAGTATTATTTTTTATGTCACAAGGTTAGGAAATTCCAATGGAGTTGTTGCCCTTGATATTCCTTAGCTAAACACTCATGACTTACTTTCAGTTTCTGCAATGATGGAGGGTTTCCCCTCATATGTACTTCACCTGTGACTTTGAATCCACAGTCTAGGTCACCTTCCATTCAGATTTCTGCACAGCAAGTTATCGTTTCTACTTGTACCTCTTCCCTATTTAAAATGTTTTTCATTTGACCTAAATGTCACAGCTAAGCTTTTTGCAAAATAGAAGCCTTAGCCATAATCAGCTCCATCTTCTTTTCTCATCTGATCATTCATTTCCCCAAAGTAAATAAAGTAGTCATGAAATTCATTGCATTAATTGGAAGTAGTATTTCTGTATGGTTCTCCAGGTGCTTGTGGATCATTGTGGGTGTTTCACGGACATTAATGCAGGCTGGTCCGGAAAGGTGCATGACGCATGTATTTTTCAGAACCTGTTCAGGAAGCTGCAAGCAGGGACTTTCTTCCCAGACCAGAAGATCACCCTAGGGGAAGTCAAAATGCCCATTGTGATCCTGGGAGACCCTGCCTAGCCCATAATGCCGTGGCTTATGAAGCCATGCACGGGGCACCTTGACAGCAGCAAGGAGCGGTTCAACAATAGGCAAGTGCAGAATGACTGTTGAGTGTGCTTTTGGCCGTTTAAAGGTCCGTTGATACTGCCTACATGGGAGGTTGGCCCTAGCCGATGACAATATTACTATGCTTATAGCCGTGTGCTGTACACTCCATAATATTTGTAAAGGGAAAGATGAAAGATTCACTCAGGGCTGGACCACTGACGCTCAATGTATGGAGGCTGAATTTGAACAGCCAGAGACCAGGGCTGTTAGAGGGGTGCAGCGTGGGGCCATAAGGATCAGGGATGCCTTGGGGAAGCAATTTGAAGCTGAAAGCCACTAATATTTGTTGCTATGCTCAGCAGTGCAGTGCTTGTAATGCTAGGAGGTGATTGGTGCAGACGATGCACTATGAAGGTTTAAGAAAATTACCTGTTTTGCAGGACTCTGATTGCTTTCAAACCAACACAATTATTTTATTAAAAAACAACAACTGGAGGAGAGAGACAAACAAAAAAACCACATCAGCACTGAGCGGGATGGGGGAAGGGAGGGTCCCAGGAGGAGGTGGGGTCCCGGGACGCTTAAAGATTTGTGAATGTCGGGGTATCATATCCAACCTTCTCCTTTGGAGTACAGTGCAATGGGCCCTGTACTTCAGCAGGGCTAAACTGTAGAGGGGATGGGTGTTGAGTGCAGTGGGTACTGGGAGTCTGCAGTGCTGGACTGTGACGGGGGAGCAGTGGAATGCAGTGGGTACAGACTGGAGCCAGGAGGTCGATAAGAGTGTGTTGGCAGTGTCTGGGGGTGCATGAGAACGAGTTTTGTGACAGTGGCTGCTGGGGAGGGTGGGCGGGGAGCTGCTCGGTTTGCAGTGCTAGTAGTGCCAGGAGCGTGTCCGCTTGGCGCTCCATAACGTTTAAGAGCCGCTCCATGGCTTCGCTCTGGCACGTCACATTCTCCTTTTGGTCCCTCTTCTCGCTGCCCTGCCACTCCTTCAATTCTTGTTTTTCAGCCACAGAGTGCATCATGTCCTCACGCAGAAAGTCCTCTTTAGTTCTTCGGGGCCGATTTCTAAGTCCGCGCAGCTGTTCAGCCAGCAGTAACAAAGAGGGAGGCTGGGCTCCCAAGGTCATCTCTGTGAAGCCAAAACGCAACATTTTATAGAAGCAGTATTGTTTGCAACACACAGACCACTGATTCGGTGATTTAAAACACAGCCACTATTTACATACCTGTCACTAACTGGCTGACCCCAGGCAAGCACATATAAGCCACAAGTTCCCCAAAATGGCTAGTAACCACAGGGGCGGGGGAAATCAGTGTTCCAGGACTGTACTGTACACTGGGCACATGGCTCTTGGGGAGAGCTAGCACAGTAGGTGGGCCTGATAATCATTTCTATCCCCACACTTTCCACAGGCTGTGTTCATTATAGAAGATATCTTGCTGCTGAGGGTGAGCAAGGAATCAAAGGAAAGTCTTCTCCAAGCCAGCAGCTTTCGCCCTGGCCTTTATGCAGCTCACCTGTGTGCAGCTATGGTTCCCCCCCCACCCAGGGCTGGTAGAGTGGTGCAGGAAAGTTCCCCTTAATGGGGCAAGAATCAAAGCAGCTCTGCCAAAGAACCTGCAACAGCAGATTGCCCAGTATCTCCATGAGAGTTTCCTGGAGATCTCTAAGGGAGATTCCCATGAAGTGAGGGAGTCAATCAACACCCCGTTCTTCCGCTCAGACTACGCAGGTACGCGTATCATACAGACACAAGCCTGCAATCTTCCTGCCACCAACAACTTGCCTCAGTGATTCCCAAAATCAAAGCCACTTACCAGCAGCCTCCTCTCCTGTTTGTGCTTCACCAAGATCCAACAGCTATGACTGGCTAGCCTCCTCCAGGGTAGACATGAGCTCCTGGCTGCATACATCTCTGACCTCCGAGTTGTCCTCTGCCTCTGGTTCCCCCATCCCCTCCACATCCTTGTCCAAGATCTCCTCCTCCTGGCTCAGTCCACTCTTGACTGGCACACGAGACACCAAAGTATCCACAGTGGCCTTCAGAGTGGAGGTGGGGTCGCCACTGAGTATTGCGTCCAGCTCTTTGTAGAACCGGCAGCTCGTGGGCGCAGCACTGGAGTGGTGCTTTGCCTCCTGTGCCTTGTGGTAGGCGTTCCACAACTCCTTCACTTTGATCCTGTACTGCACTGTGTCCCGGTCATGGCCCCTTTCTGTCATGCATCGTGAAATCTCTCCATAGCTATCATAATTCCTACGGCTGGAGCGCAGCTGGGACTGGGCAGCCTCCTCTCCCCAAATGCTGATGAGGTCCAGCAGCTCGGCATTGCTCCAAGTGGGGGATTGCCCTGTGCATGGAGCAGGCCTGGCCACCTGGAAAGATGCACTGAGCCCACTGCACACATCACCGAGCAAACAGGAAGGGGACTTTGAAAATTCCCAAGGAATTTAAGGGTTGGGGATGACAGTTGGTCGCCTGAGGGCAGGGCAGCAGAGTTCAAACCGATGACCAGAGAGGCGAGAACAGACATTGTGGGACCCCTCTCAGAGGCCAGTCGCAGGGCCGTAATCGACCACTGTGTCTACACTGGCACCGCGGCGCTGTACCCCGGCGCAGACAGCTGGACGCCTCTCATCGGGGTGGGTTTTTTTACAGCGCTGCAACTGTGCAGTTTCTGCGCACTAAGCGGCTTGGCAGCGTGTGCACCTCGGGAGTTACACCGCAGGAAGCTGCTTTACTGCGCAGAAACGTGCCAGTGGAGACAAGGCCTAAGAATCACTTCTCGGGCTGAGATTTAAAACAACCACCTCCTTTAGTTGCTTGGGTTAGTATCTGTGAGAACTGACCATGTGCTGTATTAACCTCATGATTTGATTATTGGGTGCGTTCATCTGATAACCTGATTAACTGGTGATTCAATTCAGTATCATTATTATTTTACTGACAATTCCAGTTGTGACCTTGATTTGATTATTGTATTGTGTAAGTCTTATTTAGTATATTATTTAACCTTAGCAAGAAGTTTAATTGATTTTAAGTTCATTTTGTTTATTAAAAAGCATGCAGAGCCAGTTCTTTGTTTAAATTTGCAACTGGGCCAGTAACTTTGAGAGCAAAGTAATTTAGCTGAGTATCTAAGAGCTCATTGGCTCTCTCTTCTTAAATACCCTTGTCCCTCAGATTTTGTGTATGTGTGTTACTGAAATCTGTTTCTCTTGAAGCTTGCCAGGCACACACAGTTACTTCTTCATGATTTATTGAAAATCTTCTGCACAGACACAGTGAGAGCCTAATTAATTGGAATGAAGGAACTTGCATGAATGCAGACCTAATGTTAGAAGACATTTCAATAAGTCAAATCTAGAAAAGTGACTTTCCAGCTGAGATCAAAGTCAGGTCAGTTTTTCACTTGTTTCCCCTAAATACACAGTAAGTCTGAGACAGTTTTCAGTTGCTGTAATCATACACCAAGAAATAATTAGCATTGTATTGCTTGTTTTTTACATAATTTTACCCTAAGTTTCTACTATTTTTCACAAGAAAAATATCAAGAATTGTACATAGAGCATGCCACAACAGCTCAGAATGTAAATCAAGAAATGTAAACAAATATAAAGATAAATGCACACAAAAGCATTTTGACAATGGTAAATACACTTGTCAGAATGCACTGTATTCTTAAAACACACTTTGAACAACAGAACAAATGTTTAATATTGCATAAAGTTAACCTGAAAAGAAACAGTCCAGAGTATAAAATTTCTCCTACATTGAATTAATTATACTGGATGTCTTCAAATCTGGGGGGAGGGGATGGTGTTGTTCCCATTTCTATAAACTGGGAGGAAAAATCCTGCATTAGCAGAGTGATGGATAGAAAAATCTAACTGAGCTATTCCTTCATCTTTAACATCTAATGACTCTGTGAATAGCTTGCTCTTACTCAAATTAGTGCATTGACAAGAAATACAGCAGTTCTGCTATGACAACAGACCTAGGGGTTTTTGTTTGTTTTAAATCTTAAAGATCTCGATGTATCATTGATCAGGTCATGGTGCTCATGAGTAGGACAGCTACGGTTGAAATGCCATTTCCATTCTCTTTTAAGTTTTCCCAAATAAATGCCTTCAGAGCTGACATTTCCCATGCTTGTCTCAATTCAAAGGTGAATTTGTCTGGACGGTTTGACCAATTACAAATGTGTGTGTTTGTTTTTTAGTACTTTTGTGACATATTCCAATCGGAAGAGTCATGCTCAGGTAACTCAATAACCCAGAAGATAGAAACTCCAAAGCCGATTTTGTAGGTTCCAATGTGATTAAGTATTTTAGTGTGGCCTCCTCCACAATACCCCCCTTCAGGGCCTGGATGAGTCTGCAGCACCCACTTGTCAAATCTCCCCCTCTTCAGGGCTTCACAGTTATGATCCCAACAAATCAGTCTTGCTGGCCCTTCTGGCAGGGCTCTATTTATTTTCCAGGAAACACCTAAAGCAAAATGAGAGGAAAAAAAAGTCAGCATAAGGCCATTTACCCTGCTGGCCTTAGTCTCTGTCCTCGGAGTCTTTTCTCCAAGGCTACTGTCAGGCCTCCTGTCTCTGGTAGTCGCTGAAGTTCCTGCAACTCTCTCAACCCCTCTTCCACTTCATGCTGCTCCACAGGGAATGAGCTATTCCCGCTCAGGTGTGCCAGTTTAAGAACTATCATTGGTTGGGTCCTGGGCAACTGGCCTTTAAGGGGACAAACCACAGTTCCATAATCCCTCCTCTGCACAACCCCTGAAAACCTTGCTCATCTCAGGACAAGTTCTAGCTTCTGTACCCAATTCTCTGATGCCTTCAGCTTTCTGACTGTGGGGTCTGGGTGTGAACAGTCTCTCACTTCCCTTCCAGTTCGCTGACCATCATGAACAGGTGAACTCTCTCTTGGGTCACCTGATACTCCTCATCTAATTGCTCCCACATACCCTGAAAGGGAGCTGGAGCTACCCCCAATTCTTTTGTTTCTTCAAGGCCCAGTCTCTGGGTGGCCACCACCGCCCATCAGGACACCATTCTTTCTCACGTTTGTCTGATGACTAATCATTTCCTTGAAGTTCTCATTCTCAAAAGGGAAAGTCCTTAACATATGTCCTCCCATCCCACAGAGGAAGTATACTTTGGAGGCACTCTTTCTCCATAGAGAGGATAACCTTTTAGGAGAAGACCCCAGCCTCCCTGCATAGCTGAAGTAACACACCATGAAGTCACACTCCATAATAAGACTGATCATCCAGATATGTCCCAACTTCCCCCAGTGAAAACAATACCAGGGTTTCTCTGCCATTCCATAGGGGTTTTTTACCAACCAGTGAGAATAAGTGGGCTGATCTTTCCTTCCAAAGCCACATGGCCAGGGGCAGTCTTAACTTCCTTCTTCTGCAGGCTTTTCACACACAGACCCTCACCCCCACTGAGGGTACCCCATTACTGATCTTCCTCCCAAATTGGGTATACCTGGCCTGGCCCATCACTCCAGATGCTCCGCTCCAGCTGCCCTCTCATAAACCAAACTAATAGACAGCTTTTGAGGCATGGGTGCACATGATACTACTCCCTCTTAAAGGGGCCAGTCACCCTCTGACAGAAATTTTCTTCCATCTCTCTTGATATCCCTTCAGCTTCTGCACCCCTTCACCTTCCCTCCTTGGTAAGAGGTAGTCTCAAATTCTGCCAACTATGCCAGTGTTGTAGGGTTGCTGGCTTCAGGACACTCTTGTGGCCTAAGGTAGCTCTGCCGGCACCCTGCCTCAGTTTCCTTTTTCTTCAGCCTTTTTAGTTCATGGCCCTCCAAGGTTGGTATGAGCATTTGGGAAGGCTTTCTTTGCTGGGTTATAATGCTGCCACCCCTCTTTCCCCTTGCATCAGGAGCCCACAGCACTCTCTCAGAGCAGGGTTAGAATTAAAGCAGTTCGTCTCCTTGGATCAGAAGTTACACTCCTCCTTTCTGGTTAAATTAAAGCATAAGCAGTCAGTCTCTCTCTCTCTCTCTCTCTCTCCCCTGACACCAGGCATTTACAGCCCCCATTTTGGGGTTGGGTTGTAATTCCTGCCAACTGCATGCCTCAGCCATCTTCATATTTTTCATACTCTTTCATCTTTCATACTCAGCCCCTTTACCTTAAAGAGGTCAGCAGGTAGGCTTCCTCCTCCTCCTATCATCACCCCTTTATGAGATAGATGGACAACATAGATACTGACCTTCTTCCCTGGCCTTGTCCTGGTTGTCTGGACAAGAGGGGACCCTTGTCCCACCCTTCACTATAGCCGTCACAGTTCAGCCCTCTTAAAGAGACAGTTTTCACCCAAACTGATAATTCCCCAGGACCACGTCCCTCTCTTCCTTGTTTGACTTCTGCCATTTCTTAGTCCCTCTTTTTTTCCAACTTCCCTGCAACTGCATATATGCTGTATTCTCTGTTCTTGGTTTCCCTTTGAAATTGAGGTTATTAAGATACAGGAGAAAAAGTATCAGATGTGCAGTGTGACTGGGCTAAGGCACAGAATCATAGGGTTAGAAGGGACCACAAGGATCATCTAGTCTAACCCCTTGCCAAGATCATCTAGTCTAACCCCTTGCTGGCATATACAGATGCCTTAAATTTGGGGATAACTTAATTTTTGATATTTCTACCTTATATCTATGTGTGTGTGTTCTTTTAATTCATGGGTTCTCAACCTCTTTTTAATCTTACCCCAACTTTTTTTTTATTTGGAGCCCCTTACAAAGTGGGACTTTACAGTGTAATCTAAATGGAATTGGGGCAGTAATTCCAATAAAGGTGATTCTATTTTAAATAAATCCTGATATCTTGAACCTGATATCTAACTGTGCAAAGGATGGGAAACCTTCTAAAAGCACATAGTTTTCAGGGTGGTATTTCTTAATTACAGAATTGAAGCGTGCTAGTGGATACTGACCCCATGTGCCATCTAGCAATGCCACTCACTTAAATTTGGCCTGATTGCTTCTCCACCATGGTGGAGGGATAGTTGGACCAAACCTTAGTGGTGGTGCAATCCCATGTGCCAAATTCGCTCAAATTCATTTGTTATGCAGAGGCAGCTGGGTCAAATTTGAGTGAATGGCATTGTGACCCCATGAGTGAGTGGGAAGGGTAGCCATTCCCTTTTAGAAAGTTTGACACGGCATACCCCCACCAGGAAGGTGCACCGCCCTGGTTGAGAACCAGTTTTAATTTAATTTGTCCTCCTGTATGATATGATATTCAAAATCATATAATTTATACAGGCATACAGACAAATAATTTGGCAGTGATAGCAGAACCCAACTAAGAAATGTTTGACCTGCTATCCTACTCACATCAGTAGCAACATACAATAGTGTACACTATGGGCCAGGACCTGCTGCCATCATGCTCAGTGAGAGTTTTGCTATTGATCCTGTTCCCAGGGAAATCATTCTCTGAGTAGACAGCCCTGCTGATAAATTCAGAATATTCTTGATTTTTCACACAACAAAGAAGTAGTCAGTTTCAAAATTCAGATTTGTATCCAGGTTTTGTATACCCAAAGTTAATGGTTGTTCAGTTCAGTGGTTTGGTTTTAAAACTACTCTAGGAAAAAAGTTTTACTATTATTGTTCAAGAACATTGCTGTTGTCATATTGGATCAGACCCGGTTTATTGCTGATAGTTGTCACTTCCAGGTGCCTTAGAGGAAGGCAAAAGTGTCCAACAATAGGCAGATGTGGGATAATGAATCCCTGTGAAGCTTTCAGCCTACTCCCCAATACTTAGAGGTTGATTTAAGAACTGAAACATAGAGGGTTTATTTGTCTCTTATTTGTTGCGCAAGACAATTTTAAACAGGATCTCAAGACCAGGAGAGATCCCTAATGCAGTGTATGCTTGATGAAAGTTCAAGATGTTCTGAAGAAACTTCAAAAAGCAATTTATGAATTTTTTATGCTCCTACTTCCTTGCTTGGCCTGACACTTCTTAGCAGCTCTTCCCTCCTAGCTCCAAGCTATATGAAATGTACTCAGCTATCCTTTTTGGCACTTATGGGAGAAACCTCTGTAATTATTTGTCATGCAGAATTAGAAACCAGAGTTTGAAATGCTGGATTTGCTTTTTATGTGTTTGTTTACAGCAAAATCTCAATATAACAATAAAGACAAACAAGTGATGGATGATTGTTATATAAGGTAAGCTAGGGCAAAATCAGAAATATGATGACCCTTTCACAATGGGTCTGCACAATACAGTTAATTTTCTGAAAAGAGTCAGCTAGTAAACAGAAGAGAAAAATGTTTTTCTGACATTTTAGGTATGGTTAGGAAATGGACAACATAGTCTTTGGCTGTTCGCAGTGTGCCAACCAGACCCTCTCCTGTTTGAGGGTCTGCAAAAGCTGGCTGTGGGAATTCAGACTGAATAATTACAATATTACTAAGTGAATGAAATCCCCTGCTACTACTTCCAATATATCAGAGAACAAACAGCAGCGGTAGGGGAGTTCTTCTGGATGCTCTCATATGATAGCAGATTGATGCAAGGAAATGCTCCCCTAGCACTTACAGCCTGGCTCTGAGCCCTGTGGAGGGGCTGGGACCCAGGACACTCGCTGTAACCACCTCTTCCTTTGCAGCTGCCTCATCTGCTCGGAGTCCAGTCACCAGCTCCTGGGGGGAGCGAGGAGAAGCGCAGCAGGAAGGTGCTGGGCCTGTGGATGAGCTGGGCATAGGGCAGGCACCCCCCACTTTCGCTAACAAGCCAGATGGGGCCACAGGAGCAGCCAGTGACACCCTAATTAGCTCTTGTAAACCCAGCTCAGCCTGGGGGCTCCTGCAATGACATGAGACACAGTGAGGCTGAGATGGGCCCAGAGCCACTGGCACCAGCAGAGTTGGGGAGAGAACCCAGGAGACCTGGCTCCCAACCCGCCCTGCTCTAATCCACCAGACTCCACTACCCTCCCAGAGCCAGAGGAGAACCCAGGAGTCCTGGCTCCCAGCCCCTCTACTCTAACCCCCCAGACTCCCCTCCCAGAGCCAGGGGAGAACCCAGGTGTCCTGGCTCTACCTCCCACCTCTGCTGTCATCCACTAAACCCCCTCTCTCTGTCATGCTATAATAAATGAGCCCAAAAAGGGCAGTGGCACCCTGGCATCTCCAGGGAATTGTGAGGGCTGGGAGGAGGAGTGTCAGTCTGGAGTTCAAAGTGCCTCCCCAGCTGGTGCATGGCAGAGGAATGGGGGGTTCAGGATAAGGGTGTCTCTCCCTTAGCCAGTGAGTGGCAGAGGGATCGGGGTTTACTCATTAACATGGCATCAGGAAATGGAGTTGAACAAAGAAAGGAGGAAGACTGCAACAAACATCAACAAAACAAATGGTGGAGGCTTCAGGCCATTGTCCCAGAATCAAACATGGGTTGTCATTATCTACACTGGCTCCTGCTATGTGCTATAAACATGTTGAAATAAAGTTAGAAAAATGCAACATATTTGGTGATTTTAACTTATATAAGGCCGGATTCTGCAAGGTGCTGAGCAACATGAATTCATAATAGAGGCAATGGGAGCTGGATGCACTCACCTCTAACAGTGTGAGAGCGTGCAGATCTCCAGGTAATGCTCATAGCACCAGCTGAGCCACTAATGTTGCTGGGTCACTCAGTGAAATTAAATGTAGGGAATTAAAGATGCTGAGTTGTTTCCATCTCTGTGTTTATTGGCCTATACCCAGGAGTATATTTGAGTATGCTCTGTATGGACTTCACATCTATTTTGGCAGAATTCTTCTGTTATCTTTTCCTGGATAAAGGGTCTAAATGAACACTAAGGGACCAACTGAAACTTGTACTAAAGACTGCCACAGATGCCGAACAGAATTTCTGTTATTTGTTTGCTTTTCTATGAACAGGTCTCAGAGGATAGCAAAGTGGCTGTTGTGGACTGGCACTGGCATACACTGAAATCATTGTACTCCATTTGGAAGGACTCAAGAGCTATCCTCTTTTACTGCATCAGTACAAGTTGATAATGAAAACAAATAAAGACAAATGAAAGCTATTGTCCTGGTCGCCAGACATCTGACTGGCTTTAACAGTCTGCCAAAACCGGTCACCAGTGGCATTATTACAATTGCAAGTTAAAAGTGTGCAATACTCATGCTCCTGATCCATTTGCTGCAGCATCTGACACATCTGTTGCGGTAATAAACAGTCCTTTGTTGCATGTTGCTACTCACCAGCCCATTCGTTCCAAAGAGAGTCGGTAACTATTAATGTGACTACTGAACGATAGCACAGTGAGTGCCTCCAAAAATTAAAGCGCTAGTCTCTCGTCTTCTTTAGTGTCTTGAAAATTACAGTCAGTTGTGTGATGTCAGCAGTCCCTCCTCTGCTAAGCTGGGATAAAGAAGATATGCATCTTCTTTTCAGGCTTAAATTTAGTTCCTTTCATTTGTGGCAGACAAGGAATGTTCCTAGCAGAACAGCATTATACAGTGTATAAGGTCAAATGATTGCAGCACAGGATCTTGTCCAAGAAGTGAATATAGCTTGACCGCTTCATAATAGTGACCATAATATAATTAAATTTAACATCCCTGTGGCAGGGAAAACACTATAGCAGCCCAACACTGTAGCATTTAATTTCAGAAAGGGAGACTACACAAAACTGAGGAGGTTAGTTAAACGGAAATTAAAAGGTACAGCGCCAAAAGTGAAATCCCTGCAAGCTGTACGGAAACTTTTGAAAGACACCATAATAGAAGCTCAACTTAAATGTCTACCCCAAATTAAAAAACATAGTAAGGGAACCAAAAAAGTGCCACCATGGCTAAACAACAAAGTAAAAGAAGCAGTGAGACACAAAAAGGCATCCTTAAAAAGTGGAAATTAAATCCTAGTGAGGAAAAGAGAAAGGAGCATAAACTCTGGCAAATGAAGTGTAAAAATATAATTAGGAAGGCCAAAAAAGAATTTGAAGAACAGTTAGCCTAAGACTCAAAAAGTTATAGCAAAAAAAATTTAAGTACATCAGAAGCAGGAAGCCTGATAAACAACCAGTGGGGCCACTGGATGACCGAGATGCTAAAGGAGCACTCAAGGACGATAAGGCTATAGTGGAGAAACTAAATGAATTCTTTGCATCGGTCTTCACGGCTGAGGATGTGAGGCAGATTTCCAAACCTGAGCCATTCTATTTAGGTGACAAATCTGAGGAACTGTCACAGACTGAGGTGTCATTAGAGGAGGTTTTGGAATAAATTGATAAACTAAACAGTAATAAGTCACCAGGACGAGATGGTATTCACCCAAGAGTTCTGAAGGAATTCAAATGTGAAATTGCAGAACTACTAACTGTAGTTTGTAACCTATCATTTAAATCAGCTTCTGTACCAAATGACTTCAAAATTGTCAGACATATAGATAAACATAATTTGTTGAAGAGTAAACATGGCTTTTGTAAAGGGAAATCATGCCTCACCAATCTACTAGAATTCGCTGAGGAGGTCAACAAGCAAGTGGACAAGGTGGATCCAGTGGATATAGTATACTTAGATTTTCAGAAAGCCTTTAACAAGGTCCCTCACCAAAGGCTCTTAAGCAAAGTAAGCTGTCATGGGATAAGAGGGAAGGTCCTTTCATGGATTGGTAACTGGTTAAAAGATAGGAAACAAAGGGTAGGAATAAATGGTCAGTTTTCAGAATGAAGAGCAGTAAATAGTAGTGTCCCCCAGGGGTCTGTACTGGGACCAGTCCTATTCAGCATATTCATAAATGATCTGGAAAAAGGGGTAAACAATGAGGTAGCAAAATTTGAAGATGATACAAAACTACTCAAGATAGTTAAGTCCCAAGCAGACTGCAAAGAGATACAAAAGGATCTCTGAAAACTGGGTGACTGGGTAACAAAATGGCAGATGAAATTCAGTGTTGATAAAGGCAAAGTAATACATACTGGAAAACATAATCCCATCTATATATATAAAATGATGGGGTCTAAATGAGCTGTTACCACTCAAGAAAGAGATCTTAGAGTCATTGTGGATAGTTCTCTGAAAACATCCACTCAATATGCAGCGGCAGTCAAAAAGCAAACAGAATGTTGTAAATCATTAAGAAAGGGATAGTTAAGAAGACAGAATATATCATATTGCCTCTATATAAATCCATGGTACACCCACATCTTGAATTCTGCATGCAGATGTGGTTGCCCCATCTCAAAAAATATATATTGGAATTCGAAAAGGTTCAGAAATGAGCAACAAAAATTATTAGATGTATGGAACGGCTTCTATATGAAGAAGAATTAATAAGCCTGGGACTTTTCAGCCTGGAAAAGTGATGACTAAGGGGGGATATGACAGAGGTCTATAAAATCATGACTGGTGTGGAGAAAGTAAATAAAGAAGTGTTATTTATTCCTTCTTGTAACACAAGAACTACAGGTCACCAAATGAAATTAATAGGCAGCAGGTTTAAAACAGAGAAGGAGGTATTTTTTCACACAACGTACAGTCAACATGTGGAACTCCTTGCCAGAGGATGTTGTGAAGAACAAGACTATAACAGGGCTCAAAAAAGAATTAGATAAATTCATGGAGGATAAGTCCATCAATGGCTATTAGCCAGGATGGGCAGGGATAGTGTCCCTAGCCTCTGTTTGCCAGAAGCTGGGAATGGGTAAGATGGATCACTTGATGATTACCTGTTCTGTTCATTCCCTCTGGGGCACCTGGCATTCACCACTGTCAGAAGACAGGATACTGGGCTAGACGGACCTTTGGTCTGACCCAGTATGGCCGTTCTTATGTTCTTATTGAGCAATAATGGCATTGCATACATATTAAGAAAGGCTATTAAATAGTGACATTGAAGGGAAATTACATCAAATATACAAAGGGAACATCACTATATGCCACTATAATGAAAGAATGTTCCAAAATTACTCAGACTATGGTGGACAGCAACGGAACAGGGCAAACACCATGATGAGTCAGAAAATTAGAATGATACTGACTCAGATTACAAACATCCCTAGCCCTATCTTTTTATCCAGTTAATGGTACCTCTAGATTTTCATCCTCAGAGTCATAAACTGAGTCTAGGATGTGATGACAGATTTTTCCTGGCACACATTAGATTCCAAACCACGAGAGCTGCGAATTAGACAGGTCACTCTGTGCTGATCCTAGCCTTGCTAGCAGCCAGTCTTCAGATTAGCTATGATTACTGTTTGTGGGGTGAAAAAAACCCACCTGTTTAAACACAGTCAATATCTACTGGCAGATACAGAGCCTCTTTTCCACCTACCTAGCTATTTGTGTAGCTCTGACTCCATAAAACATGACTAATTCATGGTCTTTCCTGGCTCAGCTCTTCCGTCACTGAGTCTAGGTACAAAAATTTCACTTTCCAGTTCAGCCTCTTCTGATTGTCTTCTGCACTTCCATGTCTAGTCTATCTCTCCCTGCCATATGGCAGCCCATCCTTGGGTGTCCTCCTGCAGCAGGCTGCAGCACGACAGTTGCACCCAGACACAGTTTCCCCATCATTTGCTTTTAGAAAGGGATAAAATTTCTCTCAATACCCAGTACTGAGTCCTGCTTTTGGGCATAATCTAATCCTACACACCAGTGCAATAGTTCCCCAAAATCTTTGTAATAAAACCATTCTCCAACGGTCACAACACAAAGATACAGCAGGTTTTTCCCATTTCCCTTTTCAGGGATGTCACCTCCAAATCATCTGCTCAAGAGCCAATAGCAGCCCTTTGTTCCTTGTTCCTTCTGCCCCAGATCCAGAGCTCCACTCTGTGAGCCTCCCTGCCTGAGTGCGACCAGCTTCCCCCACAGCCCCACTGGTCCTGCAGTGCTCCAGTTCTCCAGGCCTCCCAGCCTTGGCTCATAAGGATTCACCCTCCCACAACAACCCTCTGGCTTCCATGCTTGGCTTCCCCTGCCAAAGATGGATCTTCCCCTTTTCCTAGGGGACACTGCCTGAACCTTCTGCTTACCTGGGATCCCCAGCTTTGGTCAGTTTACACCAATCGCTTTCCTCCAAGCTCCTCACGGGCAGCTCACAGTAATGTCCTCCTTCAGCTCTTAATCTCAGGCAACTCTGTGCTGCTCCTTTCTGGCTTTCTAATCTCCAGGCCTCCTTCCAACTTGCTCTCTCTTAAATAATATTGGGGTAGTCAGTGACCAATCACAGGTGCATTAGCCTCTTTCTTCTTAAAGGGCCAGGGTCACTCTTTCACAACCCACTTTTCCTCCTTTCCTGTGCATAGACAGATTTTTGCAGGGAGGGGCATGGGAGGGCATTGCCCCCCAAACTGCAAGCCTCAGGCAGGCAGCCTGCGTGTGCAATATAATGAGTTCTGCAGAGGAGACAGGAGACTGCTGCTCCCATCTTGTGCCCCTCTCCGTGGTGGGGGGGCAGAGAGTCATAATCTTATTTATAAACAGAGTGATTAACAGGTGATTAAGATAAGAAAGGGCTGTAAGAATGTTTCCTAAACTTAAATAATCTGTTCCAACTTTCGTGAACTGCAAAAAGTAAGTAGCCTAAATGACAGAAAATAAATGTAGATTTTTCTACAATTGTTTAAATTGTTATATTCAAGAGGTAGTAACAAAGTTACTAATACCTTTCTTTGAGAAGATAACAGATTTTTTAGACAAAAAAACTTCAGTAGATCTAATTTACCTGGATGACAGTAAGGCATTCCATACAGTTCCATGAGAAATTATTAGTTAATTTGGAGGAGATGGGGATTAATATGAGAACTAAAAGGTGAAAAAGGACCTGATTAAAGGGGGGACTGCAACAGGTCATACTGAAAGGTGAACTGTCAGGCTCGGGGGAGGTTACTAGTGGAGTTCCTTGGGAATCAAGTCTTGGGGCCAATCTTATTTAACATTTGTAATTACTGACATTGGCACAAAAATGGAAATGTGCTAATAAAATTTGCAGATGATACAAAGTTGGGAGGTATTGCCAATATGGAGGAGGACCAAAATATACTACAAGAAGATTGGATGATCTTGTAAACTGGAGTAATAGAAATGGGATAAAATTTAAGAGTGCAAAGTGAAAAGTCATGCATTTAGGGACTAACAACAACAATTTTTGCTATAAACTGGGGATTCATCAGAAGTGACAGAGGAGGAGAAAGACCTAGGTGTATTGGCTGATCACAGGATGACTACGATGTGGCCACAAAAAAAAGCTAATGAGGTCCTGGAGAACATCAGGAGAGGTATTTCCAGTAGAGAATGGGGAGTGCTAGTACCATTATACAAGGCACTGGTGAGACCTCATCTGAAGTACTGTGTGCAATTCTGGCCTCCCATGTTTGAGAAAGATGAATTCAAACTGGAACAGGTGCAGAGAAAGGCTACTAGGCTGACCTGAGGAATGTAAAACCTACCTTATGAGAGGAGACTCAGAGAGCTTGGCTTGTTTAGCCTAACCAAAAGAAGGCTGAGGGGAGATATGATTGCTCTCATTACATCAGAGGGATAAATATCAGGGAGAGAGGAGAGTTTATTTAAGTTAAGCACCAATGTGGACCCAAGAATAAATGGATATAAACTGGCCATCAACAAGTTTAGGCTTGAAATTAGGTGAAGGTTTCTAACCATCAGAGGAGGGAAGTTCTGGCGCAGCCTCCCAAAGGGAGCAGTGGGGGCAAAAAACCTAACTGGCCTCAAGACTGAGCTTGATATGTTTGCGGGGGGCTGGTATGACAGGACTTCCTACAATGTCGTATGGCCCACTGGTGATTGCCTGTAGCAAAAATCCCCAATGGCTGGAGACGGGACACTAGATGGGGTGGGCTCTGAGTTACTACAGATAATTCTTTCCCAGGTATCTTCCTGGTGGGTCTTGCCCACATGCTCAGGGCCTAACTGACAACCATATTTGGGGCCGAGAAGGAATTTTCCCCTGGGTCAGATTGGCAGAGACCCTGGTGATTTTTTGCTTCCTCTGTAGAATGAGGCATGAGTCACTTGCAGGTTTAAACTAGTGTAAATGGTGAATTCTCTGTAACTTGAAGTATTTAAACCATGATTTGAGGACTTCACTAACTCAGCCAGAGGTTAGGGGTGCAGGAGGTCAGACTAGATGATCACGATAGTCCCTTCTGACTTCAGTAAGTGTATCTGAGTAAGAATACACATTACAATTTTAAACCTAATCAGTGTCCCTTAAGTGACTTGCCACAAGATGTCAGAACATGTTAGTATTAGAGCTCAGTGGGTCTAATATTTATTTAATTTTCTTTCATGATATAGGAATCAGATACAGTGATCCTGACAGAATTTCTGAATTATTATCTGCAAAACCCCCCCCACAGATTCGAGTTTTCAGGTTTTCAGTTGCCTAAGTAGCTCCTGGAATCATGGTTAAAGTTGCCTCTTCCTTCCCCCCCCTCCCCCCCCCCCCAACAAAAAAAAATCTGAAATGGCATCCCTGTGGGCAGGCATGGAATTTCCCCCGCCCCAAGTACGGGCCCGACTGGAGCTGCCTACCCTTCCTCCCCTCCTACCCCCCAGACGCAAAATATAGAAGTCAAACTATGCTATGTTCCTGTGCTATGCTTCTGTCTCATGGTAGGCAGAGTCTAGACTTCTAGGTTTTCCTCCTGGAAACAGGAGAGGCCCAGAATCTCTCCTGTGCCAAAATCCAAAGGAGCGAGTGGGGAAACAAAAAGACTGCTATGACTCCATGATGTTCTATGCTGGCCCTGAGATAGGTTAGAGCATATAGGAACTAGAACCCCTGCACACCAGCTTGCTAAAAATGCTTTTCCCAGTGAATCATTATTCTATTCTTCCTACACTTTCTACTCCTTTTAGAATTGTGGTTGTCATCCCTTGCACTGTGTTAGAATTTTTCTAATTTGTGTTCTATTTACATATCATACCTACAGCACTTCTGCTTCTATAGCTTAGTACTCTGCTTTCTAAATCAAAACCTAGATTATGTTAATGATATTATAGTTCTATTCCCTATCACTACTACACATTCTTCAAAATGCACTTTTTAAAAAACTCTCTATTTTTAGCTTCAAATATTGTGACCTTGTTGACAATGAAACACATCAAGAGCCACCAGTGCACTCCCTTTTACTCTCTAGTTCTCTCTGACTTTGATCATTTCTAGTTATATGATTTACTTGTTCAACCAGTTTGGTGTTTTCTGTGAACTTGGATACATTCCTTCCAATTATTTCCATAAGGAATGAGAAGTACTGACTCATACACGAATCCCACTGATACTTCACTCTGTCACATAGCCTTTTACCATTGCAACTTATCATTAGTCAACTGTCTAGCATTTTACCTATTCAAAGATGGTGCTTTGCGATGCTGTCCTTGTTAACTTTACATTTTACAGTGTCAAGGATATTTCTGAAATCCAGTTAGATCATGTCCACTTTTTATCTCTGCTTTTTCTCTATGTTACATGATTAAAAAACCCTACTAGAATTGGTGGACAGAATTTAGCCTTTATGAAAAAATGCTACCTAGACTTTTTTATTCAGATTCTTCCAATTATAGACTATTCCATACTTTATTCATGTCTTCAGGATTTCATAGACCAATGAAGTTATTAAAAGTTATTCATCTAATGTTTTCTGGCTTTTCCCCTGCTAGTACTTACATTATTAAGGACTGAAGTTATGTTTTCTTCCTCCCATTCTCCTAGTAGCTTTGCTTTCAGAAAGGAACTACAGTGAACTCCAATTAAATGAGATGTGAATTGTTCAGAATTTCTTAATCTGCCACTCACAGTCATTATCTCTTTCTGGCAAGGGACAAAAAATGGAAACTGATCAAAATGCAAAAGAACATCCCGTGCAGCCTAAAGTATTGTTCACTAAGTCTGGTCAAAACTGAAAGAGAAAAGGACACTAAAAATTTGGATCTAGAATGAGCCCAGCAAATCTTTCAAAAAACAAAAACACCCTGTACATCTAATTTTTCTTTCTGTTCTTGAAAACTTGAGGATTTTTGTCTTTCAGCTTGTGGCTTATCCTGCACTGGTGCACTGAGGCCTGTGGAAAAAAGGGTGCAGATAAACTTTCTCCACACCTTCCTCACCAACATAGGAATGCTGACACCAGCACTCCTTGGCCATGAGACGGAAGGACTGCTTAGCACACCCACTGGCATTCCACAGGACCAAAAAATGTGTGTGCAGTTAGCTTAGAGGCATGGCCAGGCTGCCATCACATCCTAGCATATGGGCACCATGTTCTGTGAAGAAGGAATTCTGTTCCTTTCACCACAAAGTGCAATGAGTACAATACAAAGTGCTCCTTCTCATGGTCTCTGAGGGTTTTTATTTACTGCCAAAAAGGTATGTATTTCTCATGGGATCACTAACATCTATTAAACTTCCTTATGAAAATCCCACTGGAGACAAAGCACTATAGTATTTACTACCAGGCATTTAGGCAAGTTCACCATTTCTTCCCCCACCCATAGTTACTTCATGGTAAAAGCTGTGGTACCTCCACTAGGATTTTACAGCAGGATTTTATTGCTAACACGTTAGTTATCCTGCTGTAAATCAGGCCACCTTTTTGCAATGAAGACAGCCTCAAACATTCTGTCTGTATATGTCCACTATCCTAGGAAAGAGCACCTCGACTTGATTGCTTTGTAGTCCACACTCTAACGCTTCTCATCGGAGCAAGGACACGATTTAGTCCACTGTAAATAGAACAAACTTACAAAGCATTTTGAAAGGAAGAGAAGGCCTTTACATCCTGTTAACACTAGGATAATAACTCCTAACAACTTCACTAAACATTACAGGGAAAGGAAGCTCTTTGCATTTATAACATGATAGACTGCAGCAACACAAAAATAAATCAGTCAACAAACATTTGTTTGGAAAGGAGAAAACACATCTCCAACGTAGGTTTAAAGCTCATTTTATAAACATGGGGACTCTGAATAATTTTGAACTGAATGGGGGTATCAAATGTTACCAAAAAGTATTTTTGACAGGTTTACATTAATTTGTCAATTAAAGCCATTTGCTATTAAAGGCCCTATAGTTCCGTGATTTTTCATACACAGGTTAAAGTAATTTAAAGCTGTCACTCCTTATAATAGCTGTGGAAAAACTGACTGACTTGTTTTGCTTCACTTACACAATCAACAACAAAATATGTTAGAAATCTGTAGGCTCTTCCATTATATGGCAGCATAACTAAATATTTTTCAAAAATAAAGTGAAATGAAATCTAAGTAAATCTACACCACACATTTCTACCTGTTCACTATGCTATTTTTACTCCTATTTAGTTACCCCAGTCACCCCACCCACACTGCCAATATCAGTCTTGACTTGGAGAAATAGTGACTGCAATGCAGTATGCTGGCTAAGCATTGCAACACTTACTGTAGTTTCTATCTGTTTAAGTTTGCAACCTGTAGCCATGAACATTATGTCCGAGAGTTTGCTTTTCAAAGGTGATGAGCTCCTGCAACTTGTCTTGATTTCAGCTGGAGTTTAGGGTGTTCGATGTTGTGTACTCACTCATTAAAGCAGAGTACTTACATTCTTTTATTCTCACTTTATATATATCTAACTAGAGATGGTTGAAAATGTCTGGGACTTTTCCTGTCTAAATTTTTTATTTTTAAATGAAAAACTTCATCTATCTGCGAATCAATTCTTTTTTTTATTTTTTCTTTCAATTTCTGTGTCTCAAACTGAAATGAATTTGATTTTCGTCCCCCTCTAATCTCTCCCCTCATTTTTTTATTTACTTTCCCTCATTTTATTCAGCTGGAGAAGCTGAGGAAAAGTTTAAAAAGGGAAGGAAAGCGGTGGGGGGCGGGAGAAAAAAAAGAAGGAAAACAAGTGTAAAGAATGAGGCTGGGGTCCTATAGAAAAAACAGTATGTGATTTTGTAATTAGAGACTGTCTCACTGCACATACTCAGAAAGGGGAGCTGCATTAAGGTTGCACAGGCAACCATAATTCTGGCATTTCCTAACTTCAGAGTGATTGACTTGGCAACGTTAATGTTTTTTAAACATAGGATTTATATTCCTGTAGCATTTCAAATGTCCCAGTCAGAATCAATTCTTTATATATCTCCCATGCTGCACCTGTTCTGTGGTTAAATAGAAATATTCAGTCTCCAGGATTGCCAACTAGATCGACACCTTGAATGATCTCTAAAAAGAGCTGCTCAATTGATCTGACCTGATACCTCTCTCTTCATAGACATGCCAGCCTCAGTTTTGAGGTCTGTTGCAGCAGTGCAATTGCCTCAAAGGGACCTCAGGAAATTCCTCCAGTATAGGGCAACTGGAAGAACAGACCAAAGCCACCACACCCGCCATGTAATCCCTAGCATAGGGATGTTCTGAAAGAAGTGTCCAGGGCTGTGATGGGTCACAGTGGGGTAGAAGAGAGTGTGGCCAAGAGCACTTTGTGTTCCTGTCATTCTGGGCCAATGGAATGGCCAAAAGGGGACCATGCAAATTTGCTGTGAATTAGAGCAGCCCCCCAGATTGGAGCTGGGTATCAAAACTTTAGGAAGTAGAAAACCACTTTTTCCACCCCACTTTGTGAGCTGTGCCTAAAAATCTAGGCTCTCTTCGTTCTGAAGGAGTCCAGTCATACTTTCAGTATACACAGTTTTAGTCAGTTAGCAAATTAAAGTCACTTCAGAGCTGTTGAATGCCGCTGTGTCTTATAAACTAGATTTGCAACCCTTCAAAGTCAACACATTTTAAGATGAGTGCATTTTCATTTGGAGAAATGTGTGAAAAATCTAGAGCAGGAATTTTTCAACTGTGCTGCAGAATTAAAAACCCCAGAGGCCTGTGTATCCAAAAGGCAAAGCAATTCAAGATGAGTGACAAGAACGACTTCCATTGCTAACATGACAGAATAATGAAGGTATCTGAATAGATTTCAATGGGGCAGTACTGTAACCTTAGTAAGAACTGTCTTAGATTTACTGAGTTGTATTATTTCCAAAGTATGCCAGTAATAAAATGACAGCAATTCGTTATTCTGAGAGTGAGAAATGGATCATGAACATTTATTATGGAGTTGTCTAACAGCACTACTGAAATATATTAGTGTTCTTATTATAACCTTTCCTGAATCCCTATTCTCATGGGTTTATAATAGGGAGGGATGAGCCAGTTCTGCTAAAATGAGAATTCCCATGAATGTGAACTGAACATGTTTTGAGATCCTAAATATTAATTCCTCCCACACTCTTTATTTTAATTTCCACA
Organism: Caretta caretta; assembly: GCF_965140235.1. Lineage (NCBI taxonomy): Eukaryota > Metazoa > Chordata > Testudines > Cheloniidae > Caretta > Caretta caretta. The sequence continues at coordinate 83,633,369 of NC_134210.1, read as the reverse complement.
AATTTGTGTTTTTTCCAATTTCTAACTGGGATTGGATGCAGAGTGTTAGAATTAGAGCTGGCAGGAAAAATTCCCACAAAATATGTTTTCAATTTTCTGACAGTTTGCCTGCCAGCCTGGTGCCAGAGCAGATTGTCTTTGAGCCAGGGACTCCAGGTTCCACAGTTCCAGAGCAGACTGCTATGCAGATCGTCTCTGAGTCGGGGAACCCAGGGCTCAGTGGCTATTCCCCTTCATGGAGAATTTTGAAATTATGAGTTTTCATTCCAAAGCAGAATGAACCCACATTTCAAATTACCGTAATCTCTGCAAAATAGAATTACCTTTCTCTGCTGCAGCTCATTAAAATATTTCCAGAAAAGTTTTTCTGACTCACTCAGAAGCAGCAAATTGTAGAAATCTCACAAGTAAGCCTATTCTTGTGAGATTTCATCCCAAGGTGTGATTTATTATAACAGCAAAGCTCTTATTCAGAAGAGTGGAAGCAGGATGTCGTCCAATATCTCCAGATTTTAGATGGTTAAACACCCATCTAATGAGCATCAGTTTCTTGATGCTTCTGAGTTGAACTTCTGAGTCCATTACAGTCTGTCCAATGCTAATTTAAGGGCTTATCCTGCAGCTCTTACCACGGGTGCTGGAACAATTTTTATAGCAACTGTGCTGATAGCCATTGAACCAAACTGTAAACCCTGAATATAATAGAAAGCACTTCAAGTCAGGGGGTACAGGAGCACCCCTCGCACCCATAGTTCCAGCACCTGTGGCCATTAAGGTTAAACATAAATTAGATTAAGTGACACACATAAGTAAGGTCTGCAGATCAGGTTCTATAACTTGATTATAATTTGCCTCCTAATTAAGATGATAATTGACCCTCTCAGACCAAGATCCACATTTTTTCTTGTCATTTCACTTCTTTGTGAAAACCTGAATCAAAATTAATTTGGACATTTTTAAGTGTCACTGATAACTGGCAGCATTGTCATTTTCAGTCATTACTTGCATTTCCCTAACAAAAATGGGCTTTTACAAAATCATCCCATTTGACATAATATTTCTCTCTAAGGACTAGGTTATTTTGATCTACTTCACTTTTAAAAGATAAGTCAATTTAACAATAGGTTATAATAGGAAATTTAACAGGAAATTATAAATAAACTATGAACACTTGGTGGCCCAATCTTGCTGTCCTTACTCAGGCAGATCTCGCTTTGAAATCTATGGTAGTTTTGCTGCTGTAAGCTGTGCAGGACTGGGCTACAGAAAATTAATCATAATACATGCGGAAAGTTCAAAGAGCTACTTTCTGCATTTATTTCGTTATTGTGTATGCACTGTAAATTGGGGAAGAGTTACTAGGACAATGTGACTGCAACTGGCATTTGCATAATACTATATCCTCCTTTCTAGAATCTCTCCCTTTTCCAGGCTACTCAAAATGCTGCAGAAAAAATTATCTTCTCCCTCCACTCTGACCATGTTGCCCTCATCCCCTTCAAGGTTCTTCATCGCTTTCCTGTGTTTTTCTGCGTCAAACTTGTCATCTTCCCTTTCTGGTTCTACATAGCTCCACTGTGATAGCAGTGTCAGAACCACAGTAAGTACTGCAATGCATGACTATACTTTCATGGAAGACATTTCCTCCTCTATCTCAGCTTTCAGCTTGTGGGGGATATTATGTCTCTTCCTTCCCACACTCCATCCCTCCTTTTGAGGGGAAGGCGTGACGCAGCAGAGGGAACAGGAAGGAGCCGTCTGAGGCCCTGTCTACACTGTCAGCAGCATGCAGGGTATGTGTAGCTACCCACCACAATGAAAAGCAGGCTGTGTCCAGGCTGCGGTGTGTAGTTACACATTTGAGAAAGGCTCTGGCACAGGGGAGGAAGCGGAAATGTTCTGGCAACCTTTTCCCCAGTGCCTATCCCTGCCAGAGTCTTTCCCTACTGCTGGAGCCTTTCCCTGTGGTGATGGGGGAGGCAGTGCAGATGCGGGAGGCTCTGCTTGGCCGTATAGAGAGCCGTGTAGGGTGAAGGCCGTAAGGCTCAGTCATGTCTGTACTCTACTTGCCTAAGCAGTGCCTCATGGTCTACTAGACTGCTATTTATAGCTGTCCTAGGGGTGCACGTATTGTTGTACTCTACACACCACCATACGAGTAGACATAGCCTGAGACTGCTGCTTAGTGCAGCTCAGCGTTCTCTCCCCATTCCCCTGATCAATGATTGGCTGATCACCTGGGCAGAGGAAACCAGCTCTATCCCACAGCTCGATAGGCAGCTCTCCCCCCACTCACCTGCCCGCAGGCTCTGATTACAGAGGCCCAACCCCACTAGGCAGAGGGAGAGTTGGCTTCAAAGGACAGACTGAGTCCCACCCTCTACTCAGCTCCCTCTCCAACGCCCACCTGTCCAGGTGGTTCATGTAGGAGGAGGGGATGGAGCTGATGGGGACACAGTGAGGGCCTTGGGGGGATATAAAATTAGGCTGCAGCTGTAGGAGAGAGAGAGCTAGACTGGATGGGGACTTTAGGGTGGATGACACAGACTCAGAGATAGGGCTTGGATGGAGGATACGGGTTTAGAACAGCCTTCGGGAGGAAAGGTGGGGGGGACACAGGCTTGGAGAGGAAGTGGTGAATTTGGGGGAAGGGGCTTGGTGAAAGAGAGGGAGGGAAGACTGAGAGGGTGGTTGGTAGGGGAGGGAGGAGAAACTGGAAATTTGGAAAGAGGAGTGAGGAGGGGAAGATTTGGGGACAGACTGATATTCAGAGTCTTCCTGGTGCTGGGATGTAGTAGAAACAGAACAAATTGGGATCTTTGAGTTGGGAAGTGACAGGCTTATGGAATTATGAGGGTCTATGGGCTCGCCAGCCCCTCCCCCCACACCCAGTGCCAGCTGTGCTGGCACCACCTCTTCTTCGCTGCAGTATGCTGTTCTCAGCTTACATTAACGTAAGTGTTCCGTATAGCATAGAGATAGGGTTTCATCGTGGCCAATTTAAGAAAAGTCACTGAATTGTCATGGTAAAAAGGCAAAAGTCATGGAAATATAGTTACATATCAAAAGTCACATTTTTTGTTTGGTACCCAAAATAATTTCCCCCCATTTTTCATGCTAAGAAGACTCAGTGTGTCCATGGCAATAATAGGGGTTCATTTTAAACATAACTTTTGTAAGCCCAAGTTACAGCACAAAGATGTCACCAAAAGTTTGCTGGTCTTATCTTATCTTTCATGCTGAGACAGAGATCTCACTGAGCTCCTGCTGCCCTGCTAGCCTGTCTTGGGCACTCCCAGAACAACTAGGTATCATTAAGATACTTATTTAAGTGTTCAACATCCACTAATAAATTCACTTGCATTCAGATCCCAAAATATCAAAGGTCATATATATTGAAAAACAAAACAAAAACAGCAATATATATAACTCTAGGACTCCCAAGCCTGTGCTAATAAAAGTTCAGCTTTAGCTACCTATACAGTATACTCTACATGTGCAGAAAATTCTAAAACAAACCTAGATAAAAACATAAACTTGACCAGTAAGTATCCTACTGTCACTAAAGCAAACGGAAGTTTGGCGATTGATTTCAATAGGTTCAGGAGGTGAGTAACAGTGTATTGGTTTAAGGGACATACAGATTTGTTTTCTTTAGAATTTTTTAAAATCTATTTTCCATTTAGATTTAGAATTAAACAAAAAAAGCAAGCTGTTTTGAATAAATGCTACCGCTGCTAAATTCAGCCAGTAGCCCCTACTAATATTTCAGCATATGTGATACTCCAGTGGGTATGCTCTCCTGCATTCATGTCATACCCCTCACAATGGTTACAGTATGTTCAAAGGGTGATTTAAGGATAGAGTAGCAGCCTTTTCTGTGAATTTCCTTTTCTTGGCTGGTTGAAGCAGAAATCTGAACCTTATTTTTAGTTTGGTTTGTTTTTTGAATTTATAGGCATAATTGCTTTTAGCAGCAGTAGCTCTAATTGTAGCAATTAGCCATGTCACTTTTTCATCTTAAAAATATCCAGCTGATAGTGTGGAAAGAAAGTATGAAAGAAATAATAAGATGAAAAGTACTGTATGCTTCTCATGATGACACACTCTTCATTTATACTTCCAATAAACAAAGAGGCAGCAGGATAGATTCTGTTTTTAAGCTTCCAATGTGAATCTGAAAGAAACAAGAACATAAGGAAGGGTGGAAACCAATTAAGCCCCTACCAGCCCAACAAATCTGCCATTCTTTGGCTGAACATAAACTTACCTTCCTGTTTGGTAACAGACAATCTCATAATCAAATCCTTCTCCAGATGCAAATCCAGACACTTGGATAATTTAGTGATGAGAGATCTAGAGTGGGCAATAAAAATAAATAAATGAAATAAAATAGCTCCTCAACTCATTGATACAACTTGTTTCCCATGGCTTTTTTAATAATTAATTTCATTAATATATATTAGTGTAGCTGATCAGCTTATTGATTCTAGAATCTTCTGTTGACTAAACACAATACTGGTGTAGCTGATGGAAAATAAAATGCCCAAAGAAATAATTTCAATGTCCAAAGTGATTTCTACATTTTCTGGAAATCTGAAGATATCCTGCCACTGAAACCCAGCAGAAAATTCCACATTCTATCTAATGCCCCACCATGCCCCATACTTCGTAAAACTGGCAGTTCCTGATGAAGATAAATAGTTTGAAATGTCAAACTAGAGTCTACATCATTAAATAGTAAATTGGGCAGGGATAGAGCAAGATGACAGGCTTTAGTACTCCTCCATCACTTCTTTTTTCCCCAGGCTCCTTCATCCTGCAAGAGTATATTCCAGCTTCTGTGTAGTCACAGCAAGTGCCTTTTTTGCTCAACACCAACCCAGAATCCTTTGCAGCAACTTACAGTCGTGCTTTAAACAGACCCTGGGAGTCTAACTGAAATAGCTCCAGTAGAAATTTGTCTTTTGAGCAATCACATAATGTATGTAACAGTAAGTTATATAGAACCAGGAAGCAGGGACAAAGGTCAGAACTGGAGTCAGAGTCCAAATGCCAAAGGCAAGGGTCAAGATAGAGCTGGAATCAAGAATCAGAACCAAGGATCAGAACCAGAGTCAGAATCCACATGCCAGGGCCAAGGGTCAAGACAGAATCCGAGTCTGGAATCAGAGCCGAGGGTCAGAACCAGATTACCAGAAGTTAAGAAAGGCAAGACGTGGGCTGGGTCTGAGGCAGGAGCAAGGCTGGGACAGGATGGGAACAAGGCTGGGTGCAGGGTAGGATTTGGGCTGCAGTTGTGGAGGGGCAGAACAGGAGCAGGGGTGTGTGTGGCAAAAGCAATGAGCACAGAGATGCAGAGTGTCCATAGGCATGTGCATTGAGCAGCCAGCGAGCTACTGCTGCTGCTGAGCTTAAGAACAAGCCCTGCTAGCTTCATGAGCCAGTCAAGCAGGGTGGTCCATCAAACAGCCTAGCTGTCTCATTAGGATGACATTGGTGTATTGAGCAGGCACAGCTGCGGGGCCTTACTCCTGACAGTTAGAGTCTTGTGCCTCTAGCTTGCTAATTCAAATCCAGGCCAGGTAACCATATTTTCTCACCATTGGATAGCTTATTCTATTTTATGTGAAAAAGGGTGGTGATAATTTCAGACCAATTCCTGGTGACTGGGATGAACTCTGGACACATTGAACTCAATGGGAGTTTTGCCTTTGACTTCAATAGAGCCAGGATTTCACCCCAGATATCCATAGCACAAGAACTATTACAAGTAGTATCCTTGCTGGCAGTCTCAAGAGAGAATTTCTTCCCCCCCGGAGACAATCTCATGAGGTATGATATGAGCTATATTGGCTGGATATTATTGGGAAAGTGGGGTGAGAGAGGAGTGGGGGTACACTGGTGTAGCCATAATTTACCTGTTCTGTAGTTATATACGGAAGGCTTTGGCTGCCAATCTGGTAGCTTTCAGGGAATGCCATATTCAGACACTAAAATGTAAAAAAGAAAAAAAAAAAGCAGAAGACATATTTGTGTGAGAGAGCTCGTTAACACAGAAGTCTTACCAAGTGATTTTCTCTAGATACTCATTTCAAAGAAAATGAAGCCTGGTAAAAATACCTGAAGTGACACAGTAAAGGTTTTAAATGTGTTGTAGGTTTGCAGATGGTTAACAGGGAAGTATAATCAAGTACTTGTAAATGTTCCAGACTTTCTTTTCTTAACAAATTGGCAGTACTAGCAAATGTGTGTATGATATTTTTGGACTGTTTTAAGTACACCCATTTCTTCATATAGTGTAGAACAAACAGCTGTAATTGTCCAATGCTCTGGAAAGCATTTTAGACGTATAGTATGAAGCCTCTGAGCATACCCTATTATTATTTTTCTCCTACTGTGTTTATTTCAAATGTCACACTTGGTGATGGATTCTTAAGTCAAAGTATTGACAGCTTGTCTTCAAAAAGGGTTAGCACTTGACAACATACTGACAAACATTTTTCCCTCTAAAATGCCTTTAAAAAAACAAGCAAACAAAAAAACCAACCCCCATCCCCCCTTTTTTTTTTGTAATATTCAAATGATTTTCTTTTAGCACAAAAGGTTAGGATGAATGGTGACATCTCCTTCATTTGAACCTAAATTAATGGCTTAGATTAGCATTTGCCTAGCAACTGAAATATGTGTATTACTCTCACATGTAGTCAAAATAGAAATGGTTTCCTTTTAATTTTTATAGAAGGTTTTAAGGACATTTCCTGGCCTTTTGTGAATCTAAAGCATTCTCAGGCATATTTGCAGTTTTGACAAATGTTATTTATAAAACTACATGCAATTTTAATCAAAGGAGGAGATGCAATCACCCAGGACCCGAATTATCTTTGAATGGCAAAGTTAATGACAAAGATAAATTTTATTTGTGATTATATTTTTCTTTAGCATTTTGTAGACATCTCCTAATTGTAAACAAGCAGTCAGCTGCTAAGGAAGATCTTCCCCCTTTGCACCTATAATTTAAAGTCTTCAAGCCTAATTCTCGGTACCTCTGAATATTTTATAGTCTTTTGCACCATTTGGCTTTGGTAGTGTTTTACACCAACTTTGCACCACTATAAATAATGCAGGCTAATGGAAAACTGGGATTAGAAGGTACTAATACCACTATATTATTGTAAAAAGAAAAGGAGTACTTGTGGCACCTTAGAGACTAACCAATTTATTTGAGCATAAGCTTTCGTGAGCTACAGCTCACTTCATAGCTCACGAAAGCTCATGCTCAAATAACTTGGTTAGTCTCTACGGTGCCACAAGTACTCCTTTTCTTTTTGCGAATACAGACTAACACGGCTGTTACTCTGAAACCTATATTATTGTAAGTGGCTCATTTATTGTTTGTTTTTGTTTAGTTATAATTTATTATTCATTTTTGGAAAAGTTGGCTTTAAAACAGTTTATACCACAGTATGCCCTCCAACTGCAAAACGAGATTGGTCCACTAATCAACAGTCTATAATTACTACAAAGAAAATGCACTGCAAGCATCACTCCAGGTAAAAACAGCCTGTGTAATGAGAAACTACATGAGAAACTGCGCTCACAGAAAATATCCAGATGACCCATCTGTTCCACATCTTATAGAGAAATATTTAAGTAAGAAGGCAGGGTAGAGAGAACATTTCTGGGCAATTACAACAAATCTCCGATGGTGTTGTAAACCATGAGAGTAAAATCCAAACAGCTCAGAAATGTGCTACCTGGAGAGTCTTATTGCTGTTATAAAATTGACTTTATGCATAAAAATAAGGAAAGCAGTCAGAGTTAAAGCTGTGCATTTAGGGGATATTATACAAATGAATGTGACATCACCAACAGCCAATCATCACTACCAGTGAAGAGCTATAAAGCCATTTCACACTTTCCTGAATGTCCTTACATACAGAATAGTATACAGTTAATAAAAAGTTCTAAAAATGTGTAAGACATACAAAAAGCAAAACAAACTTTTTCATTAAGAGTGTCCTGGATTGTTATAATAAGAGGCAGAATAAGCCAGTAGACAAATTTTCATTAAAGATGGCTAAAACTAGCCATCTTTTCATTAAAGATGGCTAAAACTACTAGAGGTAGTCACGGTTATAGCAAAAACTAAAGCCAGGGTGATTGGGCTTCCAAGACCCAAGTATGGGTTTATGTGGCTTTGGTGGAGATTGAACCTGGACCCTTCAGCATCATAAACACAGGCCTTTCCCACTTGACCTAAAGAAATTATATTTGAGCATATTTCTCTGATTTTACTCCATCTCTAATTTCCATATATACAGAAGGAAGTAATACATCTGGTCCACATTTTGCAAAGAAATAATTTTAGTACTGCCCTGGTTTGAGACTGTATTATATAGAATACTTTCTTTTATGCTTTAAATGCAAATTAGCAACACATTTCTTTAGAGGCTTTCATCATTTCAGTTCAAGATAACTGATGCAATATTGCAAGGCTAAGGGATCTATAGACTCATCTCAATGCAAGGGGATTAATATACATAACCTATTAGCACATTGTGACCCATGAACCCCTCAGCTGGCAAACCCCAACTGGCAAAAGTGTTACAAGAATATCCTGATCCTGGTATGTACATTCTGGTTCACCGAAGACTGTCATTTGAGATCTTAAATGAAAGCCAGGATTATGCTGGTCATTGTTGTGAAATGTATGTACAGATATCATCTAAAAAGTTATGGATGTATCCTGAAAATGTGTTTTAAAATCTGTGTCAAAGCAGAACTGACAAACATATTTTCTGTCAGACAAGAGATGTCCATTCACCTGTTGGTATATAAATTAATCATTATAAGCCAACAAGCAACTGCACATCTACCTATGAAGTCAACAGGGGGATGTGAAATCAACAGGGAATAAACAGGACTTAGGAAAACTAAATGACAGGGCAGTTTTACTGTCCCCAAGGACGAATTTTGGGACTATAAGTAGAAGGCAAGGAAGCCACCATTTATCTTGCACCTAGGAAGTAACTGGGCAATGCAATTACATTCATAAAAAATGGGATCTCAACCAGGCTTGGTTGAAATGTTGCAAGGTACAGTTGGGGTTAGATAAACTTTAGAAAAGAGTTTAGCCTGTTAGACTAAGTTTAGTCTCTAGAAATTGTTATGATATTGTTTTATATGTAACCCTTTTGTTTCTATTATTCATTCTATCACTTGAATTTTGAACCCTTGATAATAAATGCATTGTTTTCACTATAAATATACCACAATGCTTTGGTATTACACAAGGAGCTTATCCTGTGTTGACTCATTCAAGCTGGTGTGTACACTGTGGCCTTGGGGACATCAGACCTGGTATTACTATGAGTTTTCAATGGATAAGGGGCTGGACACAACAGGGGAACACTTCAAAGGGCCTCAGGGACTGCAGTACACCTATTGTTAACCTGCAAGACAAAGTAAGGGCTGGTATAGCCCAGAGACAATTGTTTGTAACAGGCTGGTGGTGTCAGGGAGCTGACATCTAGTTAAGCACAAGCAACTGTCCTTCTCTGCATCTGCTTGCCTCCCTCTCGGCGGCGGCAAGTGAGATAACAAGGTGACGCAGTCCCAGGTACCCCAATAACTCTTGCACACTGATAAAAGAACATATTTGTGTTTATCTTCTGTATCTATATTAAAAGTGTAATTATTAGTATCAGGAGATACCAAATGCTGTTAAGATTGTCTTTTTTTGCTTGTTGGATTGTTTGCAGAGTGTTTGTAGAGTATCTGCTGTGCAATGAGTTTAGAATATGGTCAGCTTAGTGCTGTAAGGTATCTGATTTCTGATTTTATAGCTGTGAAATGAGCTCTGTGTCAATTTGCTGTTGCACGATACAGGATAATGCCATGATTTACACTGGTATAACTGACAACAGAATGTAGTTTTGTATTTCTGATTTGTGAACTAAATTAGATTTCAAGATGTCTTAATTAGTGATGGGTGAATCAGTTTAGATAAAATTAGAATGAATCTGAAGCTTCAGTCAAAACAGAACAAACCTCTTTATTGAAGGTTCGCAATAGCTTAATTACCACTTCCTGAATTCTATGCACTTTTATATATCTGATTTCAGGTGGGATCAGAAGTGAAGATACCAAAATATAGAAAGAAAGGATGAGCTCATGCTATTTACAATTGAACTGAAGCCCAGAAGTAGTAAGACTCTCAAGAGAAAGTCTGTTCTTTGATTTCCAGAACAATTTCTACACCAAATAGTGCAGCTAAGTATCTAAACTTTTAGGTGCTTATCTAAACTAAACCTCCTTGGAGATCTTGCAAGTTACTGAATTCCTCTGTACCTCAACTTCCCCATCAGTAAAATTGGGCTAATGATACTGACCTACCTTTGGAAAGTATTTTGAGATCTATGGATGGAAAGGGATATTTAAATGTAAAGTTACTATCTTTATTATGATGTCCTTTTATTTTTTTTTTACTACAGAATTTTGAATTTCAATTTTTACTGCTTTGCAGACTGTTCTGCCCTCAAGGCAAGAACACTCCCAAGAGCAAGGATCTGTGCTGCTACGAGTTGAAGGAGAGCTGAGCTTTCTCAGTATTTGGGGTGTTTTGATCCAAGGTTTCAGGTCACACCATTCTCTAGTATGAAGTTACACTAAAAGGAAAAGGATTATTTTTTCAGTACTGTGAGATCAGATTGTTGAGGAAAAAGGAAACATGGAGACAAGGAAGGCACTAAAACAACTCATAGAAGGGTAGGTAGTATAATTCCGTCAATAAGCTCTCTCCACTGAGAAGGTACATAAATACTTCTGATGATGAGATGGCTGATGTTCATATTAAGACCAAATAACTGTATGTACAAGGACAATTGTCATAAATATAAAGGGAAGGGGAAACCCCTTTAAAATCCCTCCTGGCCAGAGAAAAAAATCCTCTCACCTGTAAAGGGTTAAGAAGCTAAAGGTAACCTCACTGGCACCTGACCAAAATGACCAATGAGGAGACAAGATACTTTCAAAAGCAGGGAGGAGGGAGAGAAACAAAGGGCCTGTGTGTCTGTCTATATGCTGGTTTCTGCCGGGGATAGACCAGGAATGGAGTCTTAGAACTTTTAGTAAGTAATCTAGCTAGGTATGTGTTAGATTATGATTTCTTAAAATGGCTGAGAAAAGAATTGTGCTGAATAGAATAACTATTTCTGTCTGTGAATCTTTTTTGTAACTTAAGGTTTTGCCTAGAGGGGTTCTCTATGTTCTCTATGTTTCTATGTCTCTATCTGAATCTAATTACCCTGTAAGGTATCTACCATCCTGATTTTACAGGGCGGATTTCTTTATTTCTATTTACTTCTATTTCTATTAAAAGTCTTCTTGCAAGAAAACTGAATGCTTTTTCATTGTTCTCAGATCCAAGGGTTTGGGTCTGTGGTCACCTATGCAAATTGGTGAGGCTTTTTATCCAACATTTCCCTGGAAAGGGGGGGGTGCAAGTATTGGGAGGATTGTTCATTGTTCTTAAGATCCAAGGGTCTGGGTCTGTAGTCACCTAGGCAAATTGGTGAGGCTTTTTACCAAACTTTGTCCAGAAAGTGGGGTGAAAGGTTTTGGGAAGTATTTTGGGGGGAAAGACGTGTCCAAACAGCTCTTCCCCAGTAACCAGTATTAGTTTGGTGGTGGTAGCGGCCAATCCAAGGACAAAGGGTGGAATATTTTGTACCTTGGGGAAGTTTTGACCTAAGCTGGTAAAGATAAGCTTAGGAGGTTTTTCATGCAGGTCCCCACATCGTACCCTAGCGTTCAGAGTGGGGAAGGAACCTTGACAACAATCATTGTCCCCTCTTCCTTGTGATGCACCAATTTATTTTTAAATAACAGCAATGAAGCGTCTCTTGCCAAAATTGCTTTTTGTCCCCGGCAAATTTAAGAGGAACTAAAACATTGTAAGGTTATCTCCTATTCTTTACTTTGTGAGCAGGCGACAAGGCAAAGTTCAATGACTTAATTTTGTATGTAAATTTCTGTTACAGAAGGTAGCTTTATTTCCTCTCACATAATCACTCTGTCTGGAATAAAAGAAGAATATATGTTGAAAACACTGAAAGGTGCTGAATAGCCCTTTTGTCCTGGTCAGTTTTGTCAAGATTTTTTACACTTGATGGCAGCCCTTCATTACAAATAAATATTGAGATCATAACACTCATTTACCTCTCTGAGGAGATTTTGTTTACTACTTCTGCTAGAGGACCTTAAACCAAGGTTACAAGAGTTAAAAGGATTATTCTGAGTATTGAGTTGGGTTATTCAACTCTCTTCAGGTCCTAAAAATAACTCTGGCTTCATTTGGAAATGTGACCACCACCTGCCTCAGTAAGACATTGTACTGCAGACCTGACTGCCTGAATGTCCTCCTTGTTAAATTTTCTCTACAGGAAATATAACTTTCCGGCAGTGTAATACAAACAATAAAGTGCAAGCTATGCCATGACTGATATTCCAGTCATTAAAAAAAATATGCTGCAATGTAATTAAAAGAAAGTGCTTGGAGGCTAATTTTGACAGAATTTTCCTTATTAAAGTGAAAGGGGCTGAGGAGTCTGTAGCAGTGAAGGCAACTTGTGTACTATGTATTCCTGTCATCCTTTGTCCTTCCCATTCCAAGTTACGTGCTTCAACCCTTTACTTCAAGATGATGGTATTTCTACTGGATGCTCTAGATCTACTGAATGTTAAACATATTATTTCTCTTCATCTGCACTTGCCGGGGTTTGGGGTTTTTTTTTACAACACAGAGCATACATTCCATGCAATAACAAATACATAAGGCTCCTTTGCAATATTTCTGTCAAAACATAAAAGAACACAGATACATCTAATTAGTTTGAAAATTAGGGCTCTTATCACAATTTCTTTCCATTGTTACCAACAAGAAGTTTAGATATGCAATGTTTGTCTACATAAAATGCTTAATTTCCACAGCAGGAAAAGGCTTATTGCAAATTTGTCTAACTGCCAGGATGTATCAACGATATTCTGAATATACAAAGTTAAAGATTGAGGGTCAAATTCTATTTAACATTGAACTTGAGAAAGAGGCAGAGTTGGAAAAAAGTTTCCCCGAAAAGCAGCATATTCCATAACTCTCCATTACAGGGAGTCCTGCAACTTTCTTTGAAGTGACTAGTTATAGGCCACTGTTGGAGACAGGTTATCAGACTAGAAGAAGTCCGATCCTGTATGGCAATTCCTATCATACTATGTATCAGTGCAACTGAGAGACAAATGTGGCCCCAGAATTATAATAATATAGATTTAGCATATGAACCCATAACATGCAAAGAAATTCTGAATTAGTTAAAAACTGGTCTTATACAAGAAGTATCTGTGAACATGGTCATGTTACTCCATATCTGCTTCACTCTGTTGTGCCTAGGGATTGCAACTTTTACCTGTATCTGTCAAAGGGGCTTCAAAACGATTGATGGGATTATTGTAAAACAGTAATCCATGGACACTTGGGTGTCATATTTTTTCCAACCTCAGGTTTAAGGGCAGTAGACGAACCTCCAAAATGGTAGCACCAATTAGTAACTCAGGCAACTCCCTGAAATATTTTAATGTTAAAATAAGATGCTTTGGTCTGAATTTACTCTCCTCAGAAATATATGAGGGCAGCAAATATATATACATATATATGAATGCTGATATTCAAGAAAAAAACATTTCAATTTATTTATAGAAGTTTCTATAGAAAACAAGTCCACAATCTAATACAATTAGAAACAGCTCAGATATGACACCTTACGCAACAGGAGAACACACATGTAGTAAAAATATTCTACAGAAATATTTTACAGGTAGACATTAGGCAGTACAATGTAGAAATCAGGCTGTCTTCATGCATAGACGTTATTTTTCATTTAAGCAGCTGTTAAAACATTCTATTTTCAAAATAGCAAGAAAGCAACACTCCATGTAAATTAATAATAATAATAAAAAAACTATAAAAAGGTTATGTTCTGAACTAGCTAGAGGAATAACTTGGATGTATTTAAAACCAGAGAAAGTGTTCTTGGATGCTCTAGAATTAAAAATTAATAAAAAGATTTATATTGAAAAGAAAAAACAGTTTAAGCCACAAGCGCACTCAGTTGTATTCCAGTCTTGATTTCAAGATTTTAACCTGAGTTGCCTGGTTGTGAATTAAAACATCTGAGTTATCTTATGAAAATGAAGAGGTTATAAAAATTACTGGCAAGACTTTAATCTCTTCACTGCATGACTCTTTTGCATAGCTCTGTGCTGCTGTTTTAAATGGATGTCCAATTAAAATCAAAAGAGCATCGGGACGTTCTGAGTAGATCAGACAGCACAGGAGGAACACTGCTGCCGTACATGACTGGTATGTTCACAGGAACAGTGGAGTGCTCAGTGGTAAAGAACCCAATCCTGCTCCCATTGAAATCAATATAAAACTCCTAGTAACTTCAATGGGAATTAGTTCTGGCTCAAAGGGACTAGGGAACTGAGCCAGGCCCTGATACTGCAACGCACTCAAGCATGTGCTTAATTTGCAGACATATTCTCTCCTGTGTTCAAGCATCTCTAAGTGTTGGCTGAAGCATCCCCCTGCTCTCTGACTTATTACTTTAATGTAACCAAATGCTGGATATCAGAACGTGAAAGGCACTTGCTGACAGGATCCATTGACTAGGACAACCAGACGAATGACTGACAGACACGTGAGATAGGTTTAAATGGCAGCAAGAAACTGTATTAATTATACTTGTGGAGGGCACCACATGGCCCACCCCAGCTCTCCTGTACTAGGCTTTTAATTGTTTGCAGTGCAGTGCAGGTTACATGGCTTTTATCACAAACCAGACAACAACTGGGAGTAGACTCTCCCCCAGTCTACCCCACTGACTCACTTCTCTTGTGAAATCTCCTGCTTCCTTTGTAAGGGGGGAAGGATTGGAGAGACAGAGGCCACCCACCCTGTGAGTGCAATGCCCAGCTGCACAATCCCAACTCTCATTTACTTCTGGGAGCTGGCCCTTCTAGCCTGGCCACAAGTTGCAGCAAGTCAGCAATCATTACAGCATTACATGAACTTCGAATCCTAATGCTTCTAACCAAACTGTGCTACTAGGAGGCTGTGAGAAAAGTGAAAAACCCACTAGGCTACACATGCCAGTTCTGCTCAATGGGAAAAATTCCTTCCTGACCCCCTAAAAACAGGCAGACATACAGCATCGTAAGCTGCAGAGCTCCTAATCTACAACTAAGGAATGGAAGGGCAGGACAGTTAACTGAAGAGGCATTTGCAAAGTCCGGGCTTAGCTCAAATAGGTAAAGGGGGAAAGTGGCAGCCAATCAACTGGCCCCCACCCCCATGCAATGGCTGAGCAGAGAACTGAAGAGTAGGGTTGAGGGGACAGCCTCTCTTCCTGTCACACTTGTGTAGGACGTCTCTCATTTCCCGCTGTCCAGTCAATGTTCCTCCCACACTAAAGGCAGTAAGAGCGTACTGTACAGCTATCAGTGATTAACTAAATTGAAACAGGAGCAGGGGCTCTCAGTGTGTCAGGTAGAGGAGTGGGGGGCTCTCTGTATGCTGTTAGCAACACCAGCCACGGAGGAGCTTTGAGCATAGGAAGGGGGCCCTCTGACAGGGGAAAAGCTGATGAGTCTTTACTTAGTAAGGCACTGTTATTACAATGAGTTAACTCTGGTAGTGGTATTAGTGGAGGATCTTAATCCTTAGTTCTCCTTAAATTAACTGGCAACCAAGGCAACTACAGCTTTATAGGGCTGATGAATCATTACAAGGACTCCGAGAAATCAGGCATGAGGTTATTGGTTAATGAAAATAAAAGGACTCTGACTACACTTGTTCATCAATCCCCATAATTTAAACCTATCAAATTTATGGTTGGTTACTGTGGCCAAGGACTACAGTACAGCAATGTTATACTATACTGCGTTTTTAGTGTGAGTTCTTTACTTCACTATGCACGAAAAATGTGTGGGAGAACAGGCAAAAGATAAGACTCTTGACAGAATGGAGAACTGTGCTCATTAACAGGTCCCTGCTCCCCCACTTGCTTTGTCACAGTTGTCAAATCATCTAAAATTATCGAGATGCGTTCAATCTGCCTTTTTACATTAGACTGCCTCTAGTTTTCCACTTGTTCTTTCATCAATGTCTCTTAATTACTATAATTTTAGTTCTGCAGTGGTTTTGCTAAACTAGTGCAGTATCTCTCCTTAATATTTTCATTTCATTGAATTGAATGTGATGGTGACAGCATGGTAAAAAAGCGACATTAATCGAAGGGGAAAAGATAACAGCAACAACAAACAGCTAGATACCCATTAGGATGCTGCGTGCTTTCATTGCAGTGTTTACTGGAGACTGGTCTTCAGGCAATAGTAAAGGTGGGGTGTTGGCCAGCATTTGAGGGTGTGAAGGCATGCAAAGTTGGTTATTCATTGTGTGTTTGCATTTTCATTTGACTTGGTTGCGTGTTTCACTGTGGTCCACTAAATAGCTCTGTGTCCAAAGTATTCCTGCCTATGCCTGAAGTTCTGGATGGTGAATTGAGCACTAGTAATTCAGGCAGTTTGCAGGGGTGGGGTTCTCAATTCCTGCCCTAAAGTATAGTGAACCAAGGGCAAAAAGGGTAATCTATCACTGAGTACAATTGGAAATAAAGTGAAACCTGCTCATAGACTTTAAGGTCAGAAGGGACCATCGTGATCATCTAGTCTGACCTCCTGCACATCGCAGGCCACAGAACCTCATCCATCCACTCCTGAAATAGACCTCTATCCTCTGAGTTACTGAAGTCCTCAAATCACTTCAAGTTACAGAGATTCCACCAGCTACCCTAGATTAAACCTGCTCTAAGGATCACTTCCAATAGACATCCCTCATTCTGAAGTGAGTATCTCCAAAGTTGCCACTTAGTTTGACCTTTATCTAAAGACCACATTTACGTAGGCTATGTCTATACTAGAGACCTTACAGCGGCACAGCTGTACCGCTGCAGCTGCACCACTATAAGGTCTCCTGTGTAGCCACTCTGTGCTGACGGGAGAGAGCTCTCCCATCAGCATAATTAAACCACTCCCCAGTGAGCGGTGGCAGCTATGTCGGTGGGTGAGCATCTCCCGCTGACATAGTGCCGTCCACACCTGCACATCTATTGGTGAAACTTATGTCGATCGGGTGGGGGAAGAGGGTCACACCCCTGGCTGACAAAGGTTTTACTAACAAAAGTGCTAGTGTAGACATAGCCTTAGGCAGCTGATTGTTTAAGGCAACTGGTTTTTGCTGGCCCATTAAGACTGATTTCATTTTATTGAAACTCACTTTCATTCCCTCATCAAAGATAAAAGAGGGTGAGTGGAAAGTTTTGATATAAGGCAATTAATTGCTTTGAAGCCAGTGGAGAGGCAGTTAAAGTGGGAGATCCATACAGCAATAGGGATAAATCTCTTTTAGGCAGACACAGTGAGCAGTTTTCTGGGACATACCCATTTAACCTTTGAATTCTGTAGCTATAATATATGCTTCTAAACCCAGAACCATTCAGTTAAACTTTGAGTTGTATGGGGATTTAGCTGCAGAACTCATTCACTTTAATGGGAACTGCACTGCTAAAATCCATGCATTAGTTCGAAAAATATACGGGTATGTGCTCAGTTAATTCCTGCATTCCTCTTGTGATTTAAGATCCCTAGAGAGTGAGGCACTTGTATGTGCTAGAAGAGAATTTGGGTTATAAACAGCAAAATAACTGAAATTGCTGTTATATTAATTAATGGAAACTCATGCAAGGGAGTATGTCCAATTTTCAAGGATTAAGAGCAATAATCTCTCCCAAACTGGTCATATTATAGTCTCAAATCAGTATGAATGTTTAGATATTGTAGAAATTTCACAGTGAAGCATAAAAGACTAATTAACAGGACTTGTGACATTAAATGAAAACAGCTCTACAACACTAGCCAAATGTTTTGTTTCAGTGGATTTCTTGCTGAATGGGCCATATCAAGTACTTTTATATCAGATATTCTGCAGTACAAATTTTGCAGGCTGCTTTCTCTGTCTGTTTGCATGGAGATCACCATTGTAAATACGATTGCAATCCAACACATTTAGCACTAAATTATGTGCTCAAACTAACGCCACTTTGAACACAGTAGACTAGACAGTAAGGAAATGCAAATGAGAAGGGTCAGACCTTCGGGTCCTGAACTCCCAGCATCTGGTTACTCAATGCATCAAAGTGCAACATGATAAATTTATTCTTGGATCCACTGCTGGTCTGGATTTTCTTTAGATTTCTTTGGGTTTTGCTTTGGATTTTCTTCTTAGTTTTGACTTCCACATCATATACCAGCGTGCCAAACAAGATGCCAATAAGAACATCTCATCAAGGTAAGGGTTTGTTTTATTTTTAACAAATATGCTTTCCCTTGTCAAAAATGAGTACTGTCCATGAATTACAGTCTTTTAATAAAAGTTAAGGAATCTGCCTTATCTGAAATAGAGTGTGTGTTATTAAGCAGCTGAAGGTTATTCAGTCCAGACAGATATCCTCAGCAAACCACGACTGTTAATTGAAATTGATAATGCTGAAACTTGGGAAGGTTTTCACAGGGACAATGGTGATAATGTTTAATGGCATCTTATTTCTATGAAAGGCTCTTGATCTTACTGTTTTTAATGGGTTGTCGAGTTACATTGATTAAACTTTGATTAAACTTAGACCTTCAAACTTATTGTTCCTATGATCAGAAATGTGTTAGTTGACATGGCTAGTGACAGTTGATTCTTTTTGGCTTCGAGACAAATAGATATCCTCTGACAGTAGGAATTGGTGAAAAATACACAGTAGTGAGGAACTCAGCATTCATTTTCAGATGTGACAGTAGAGAAGGTACAGTCTATTCTTTAGACATGTTCATAGCTGGGTAAGTTCCCAAAGCTCAGGGGCTTTTAAATCTGAGTGTTTTGTTTGGACCCCTCTCTACTATTCTCTTAGGAGCATGTTTTGCTCAGGTAATACCTCACCTTTTTTTTCCAGGATAAACACTGAACCTCTCATTGCATTTGCTTATATTTCTCCAGTCATGTTTTATTTTTATAGTTTATTTTCCGCTTTGTCCCATTTTGTCCCATTTTCCTTTTTCTCCTCAGCACCCATAGTTCACTGACACGCCAAAGGCTTGAGAACTGAGACACAGTCTAGCTGCTTTGTGCCATTCATCCTCAGCAAAGTGGCCCTAAAATTGGCATATACAATAACTGGAGAGTGTCCTCCATGGAGGAGGGATACTTGGATGGCATAGAATCTCCATTGTTGCCTGCTATGCCACCCCCTCCCTGAAGGTTTATATAGCTGTGCATCCACTCTATCACAGTGATCCAGAAGTCCCTGGCTGCCATAATTGCCATGTGGCGGTGTCAAGGTTCCTTCCCCACTCTGAACTCTAGGGTACAGATGTGGGGACCTGCATGAAAGACCCCCTAAGCTTATTTTTACCAGCTTAGGTTAAAAACTTCCCCAAGGTACAAACTTTGCCTTGTCCTTGAACCCTATGCTGCCACCACCAAGCGTCTTAAATAAACAACAGGGAAAGAGCCCACTTGGAGACGTTTTCCCCCCAAAATATCCCCCCAAGCCCTACACCCCCTTTCCTGGGGAAGGCTTGATAAAAATCCTCACCAATTTGTACAGGTGAACACAGACCCAAACCCTTGGATCTTAAGAACAATGAAAAAGCAATCAGGTTCTTAAAAGAGGAATTTTAATTAAAGAAAAGGTAAAAGAATCACCTGTGTAAAATCAGGATGGTAAATACCTTACAGGGTAATCAGATTCAAAACATAGAGAATCCCTTCAGGCAAAACCTTAAGTTATAAAAAGACACAAAAACAGGAATATACATTCCATCCAGCACAGCTTATCTTACCAGCCATTAAACAAAAGGAAATCTAATGCATTTCTAGCTAGATTACTTACTAACTAACAAAAGTTCTGAGACTGCATTCCTGATCTGTTCCTGGCAAAAGCATCACACAGACAGACCCCCACCCTTGGATTTGAAAGTATCTTGTCTCCTCATTGGTCATTTTGGTCAGGTGCCAGCAAGGTTCTCTTAGCTTCTTAACCCTTTACAGGTGAAAGGGTTTTGCCTCTGGCCAGGAGGGATTTTATAGCACTGTATACAGAAAGGTGGTTACCCTTCCCTTTATTTTTATGACAGATGGTGCAAGTAACAGCAACAAGTAGGCTGCTCTAATTTGGACCAGGGCACCATACACATATGATGGCCTTAAGATCAGGGAAATAAAAAAGGTTTCAGAGTAACAGCCATGTTAGTCTGTATTCGCAACAGAACCGCTAACCCAGGAACCTATCCTTGCAACAAAGCCCGTTGCCAACTGTGCCCACATATCTATTCAGGGGACACCATCACAGGGCCTAATAACATCAGCCACACTATCAGAGGCTCGTTCACCTGCACATCCACCAATGTGATATATGCCATCATGTGCCAGCAATGCCCCTCTGCCATGTACATTGGTCAAACTGGAAGTCTCTACGTAAAAGAGTAAATGGACACAAATCAGATGTCAAGAAATATTCATAACCAGTCGGAGAACACTTCAATCTCTCTGATCACGCGATTACAGACATGAAAGTCGCTATTTTACAACAAAAAAACTTCAAATCCAGACTCCAGCGAGAAACTGCTGAATTGGAATTCATTTGCAAATCGGATACAATTAACTCAGGCTTGAATAGAGACTGGGAGTGGCTTAGTCATTATGCAAGGTAGCCTATTTCCTCTTGTTTTTTCCTACCCCCCCCCCGAGACGTTCTTGTTAAACCCTGGATTTGTGCTGGAAATGGCCCACCTTGATTATCATACACAATGTAAGGAGAGTGGTCACTTTGGATAAGCTATTACCAGCAGGAGAGTGAGTTTGTGTGTGTGTGTGCGGGGGTTGAGAAAATCTGGATTTGTGTTGGAAATGGCCCACCTTGATTATCATACACATTGTAAGGAGAGTGATCACTTTAGATAAGCTATTACCAGCAGGAGAGTGGGATGGGAGGAGGTATTTTTCATGCTTTGTGTGTATATAATAAGATCTTCTACACTTTCCACAGTATGCATCCGATGAAGCGAGCTGTAGCTCACAAAAGCTTATGCTCAAATAAATTGGTTAGTCTCTAAGGTGCCACAAGTACTCCTTTTCTTTTTGGAAATAAAAAAGGTATCCTTGTGTACTTTGCCCTTCAGCTGTACCAAGTGCTCCTTGCATCTGACCATTAACTTTCCATGCTACAGGCTGATGGTGACTTTTTTGCTGAGGCAGAATGGAGAACACAGCCTTGGTGCTAACTCCTAGTATGAGATTTTTAGATAAGGATATATGGATTAATAATAGGGCTGATTCTCCATCCTGTCCCAGCTACACTCAGCTCAGGAACTAAGTCAAGGACAGGTGTAGTTTACACCATCTATTTGTCTTCCTATAATTCTGGAGCTGTCTGGGGGCTTGTCCAGCTCACAGCATAAATTACAGTAGTTTTGGGGCTGCTCTAATTTATGCTCAGTTGCCTAATTTCCTCTGGGGTCTTGCAAAAACTGAGAATGTCCAGACACTCCCTGTACTACTAGCTTCAAAGGCAGGTTGTACGGCATGCTATGCTGATTCTACACCTGCCAAGGAAGTGCCAAGCTAGGGATATTACCCATCAGGCAAATTCAGTGTTTTTAGAGCCCATTTACATGGCAGAAATAGCAAAAAGCACCTAAAGGGTAAAAGGGAATTGGACTTGATGATTGAAAAAAGGTGATTTCAACATGACATATGCTGTGAAGTCGTTCCCCCTCTCCCCGCCCCCCCAATAAAAACAAATCCTTTCTGATGCAGCAGGACTTTTGGTGCCTCATGATATCTCTCAGGCTTTCAGTACCATTTTGTCCAATATTCCTAATTTGCACTGGTCACCTGATCATTTTCAAACAGATGATCTCTGTCAGGTCTAATGTTCTTTCTCAAATGAAGGACTTCCATGAGTCAGAACAACAAAGATGCTGCAGAGCCTTTGGGACAATTTAGAATAGTGTTCATGTTTCAAATAATGTCTTGTGTAACTTTAATCTGTCAACTAATGTCGTCCAAATGACATTCATCCTTTATTCAATTCCCTTTCCTGGCAAAATTAGGTTTTCATGAAAAACTCCCTGCAGAAATCTTGAAAAATCTTACATCAAAGCTTTCTTGTCTGCGAAAGGGCCATGAAATAATAACAGCAATTCCTTCTGTCTTACTCTTGAAGTAAGGACAGCTGAAGAGACAAGTATGAATAACTTGTATAGCTGAATGTAAGTTTTACCAATTTCAAAAAAATCCTCCCTAGCAGTTAAGTTAATAAAATTCTGGATATATTGCGTC
The DNA here is from genome assembly GCF_965140235.1 of Caretta caretta. Lineage (NCBI taxonomy): Eukaryota > Metazoa > Chordata > Testudines > Cheloniidae > Caretta > Caretta caretta. The sequence continues at coordinate 83,610,868 of NC_134210.1, read as the reverse complement.
ATAAAACAATATCCTTCCTGTAGAGCATACTCTGCTGCAAACTTTCTTAGAGTTAGTCTGATTTATTAATGTTTTATTGTGGCAAAAAAGCAGCAAATCACCCCTAATAGCGCAATGATGTAACTAAATAGAGTAAATACACCCAGTTCATAAGGACTGTGGTTCACTTTTGTAGGAATGGAAGGAGGTGTTGGAAACATCATTTGGTTCAGTGGGTCTGGGAGCTCTATAGGCCAGAAGAGAGAGAGGGCGGAGAGAACAGCACTGAGCATTGTTTGGTTCAGAAGTGACCTGATGTGCCAATGAGATGGCAGAAAAGGGCTTTCACAAATCACATCTGATTTTAAAAATGAAAGATTTAAACAAGCTATATGGAATGATGGTGAAAGGAAGAAGAGCCAATGATCATTTGTAAATAGTAGTCAAAGTTGGTGCAAGGGCCAAATTTTCTTTCATTAAACATTTTATTTAAGAGAATCTCTCAAGGAGAAAAGCAAAAGAAATAGAAGTCCGCATCCTGAGCTCAGGTGAAAGTTGTTCTGGTAAACCCTAAGGTGAAGTGCACCAGGATAAGTAGGAGGCAAAAGGGGTTGGTCACAATTTTGGCCTTTAGTGGTTCTTTTCTTTTTTTGAAACACCTAGTTCCAGATGCATTCATTTAAGACACAAAATCAGTATTTTTGCTGCACTGTAGCTATAGCAGTGAATTTTGCACGTTACTACAAATCACAGTTTACAGTTTGCCGTTCCAGCATAAACACCATTGTCAGTTGCTTTTTATTATAGGGTATGTAAAGACACTTTTATGCTGACTTCTAACAGATGCTACATTATTAGAAGTAACCCGAAGCCTTTCACAAAACTGTCATTTCTCTCCCATTCTCACTGTGAAAATGCCATGAGCAATAATCTCCTAATTGGTTAGATGGCAAGAATTCTTGCCATACTGTTCTGTGGGTGAGTTTATTTTGATTGCCTTGTGAGAATTCATTTTGGCATCCATTTGTCAGCAAATAACCACCCAGTTTAGCATGTCTAAGATTAAAAAACCCCAAATAAATAAATTAATTAAAAATTGAAAAAAAAAATCAGTTGAGCAATAATTGAGGAAGTTCTAAAATTCCTTCCATTCATTTTCTGAAGAAGAAATGTCAATGCCTAAAATTAGATTATGGATACATTACCGGCGAAACACTGAATTCTGTTATAATATATACTAAAGTATGTATATTTGTGGAGACACAGTTCCCACTGGTGTAAATGGCACATTCTTGTGTAAATTTCTATTCAGGCAATATAAGACCTTGGTGCTGTGTATCATACATTGCAGGAACCAAATACAGCAAGACAAAAGCAACACAAGCTTCATTCCACATACATCTGACAACATTTTGAAAGATTAAGTATCTTAAGCAACCGTGCAAGGGACCAGCAAATTTTGATGTCTAATAGTGGAGAACCTTAATTAAAGGTTGTACAAAACTGCAATGGACATTTTTTATCACTGTAGACAGGAGTTTGCTTAGTTTATATTTACAGCTACTTTATTTCAGCAGATGCTATCCATTACATGTGACATCTCAGGAAATACTTGTACCCAGTGATGAGCTGCCAAAATCTTAACGACCGGTTCCCTCCTCACCCCACGAGGGGGTCGTGGCCCACCCCCGCCCCCCGGGACTCCTGCCCCATCCAACCCCCCACATTCCTTGATGCCCCCCACCCCTCCCGGGACCCCTGCCCCATCCATCCCCCTCCCCCGACTGTCTCCAGAACTGAGCTGGAGGGTCTCGTGGGCCACCATAGTGGGTGCCCACCCTGCCCCTAAGAGCCAGAGGGACCTGCTGGGGGGCGAGTTGGGAAGTCCTGGCATTGCTTACCTGGGGCGGCTCCCAGGAAGCATGCGGCAGGTCCCTTGGGCTCATAGGGGCAGGGTAGCGTAGCTGGCGGGGGAGCAGGGGGAGTGGCCGCTCTCCCCACTGATCACATCAAAAGTGGTGCCTCAGGCACCTACTCTGTGGGTGCTCTGGGGCTGGAGCACCCACGGGGAAAATTTGGTGGGTGCAGAGCAGCCACCAGCAGCTCCCCACCCCTCCCTTCCCCGCGCCCAGCCCCAGCTCACCTCTGCTCCACTTCTGCCTCCTTCCCTGAACGCACTGCCCCACTCTGCTTCTCCGCCCACCCCCCACTTCCTGCGAATCAGCTGTTCGCGCAGGAAGCCTGGGGGTGGGGGGCTGAAAAGCAGGCGGCGGCTTCGCCCTCAGGCCCAGGGAGGCGGAGGTGAGCTGGGGCAGGGAGCAGTTCCCCTGCACCCCCCGGGTTACCTGCTGCAGCACGGGCTGCCCTCCTTGCGCCCCCCCGCCCCAGCTGACCTCCCCTCCACCTCCACCTCCACTTCCCTGGGCCTGAGTGCGAAGCTGCCGCTTGCTTCTCAGCCCTCCCAGGCTTCCCGCACGAACAGCTGATTTGTGGGAAGCCGGGGGCGGGGTGGCGGAGAAGCAGAGCGGGGCGGCGCGTTCAGGGGAGGAGGTGGAGGCGGAGCTGGAGCGGAGGTGAGGTGAGGTGAGCTGGGGCCGGGTGTGGGGCGGGGAGCTGCTGGTGGGTGCTCTGCACCCACCAAATTTTCCCCGTGGGTGCTCCAGCCCCGGAGCACCCCGTTCTAAAAGGATTTCTAAATTTAACAACCAGTTCTAGCGAACTGGTGCGAACTGGCTCCAGCTCACCACTGCTTGTACCGCTGTGTGCCACTATGATATGTACCACTAGCTTTGGCAGCTTGTGTTCAATATGTTGGTAACCTCAGTTCAGTTCTTAGTAGACAGGTGTCCACTTCATAAAACTACCACCACAAATGGTTTTCTTAGTAGTACAAACAAAACGGCCAGGGATTGACTGGGTATGTGTCACAGAGCTGGTCAAGCTCTCCATTGCGGGACTCTCACCAGGGTGCTGGGTAGGCTCTGAGCACTCTCTCTTTCTTGGCTTCTCGGCTCATTCCCGGGGTACAGACTTTTCCATGATGCAGCTCCCGTACACCCCAAGACCAGTGCTGTATCCCCCAAAACTCCCCAGCAGGTTAAGCACATCCTCCTCAGAGCTCAACCCTTGTGGGTGCTCTAGTTTACAGTTAAGCCTGGGTCACTCCTCTCACTCCTACCCAAGCTCCTTTTCTCCCCGGTACCCCCTCAACATCTCATTTTTTAAAAGCCAGTTCTAAAACCTCTTTCTTTGTTCTCCTTCCTGCTGGGGAAACAACACTGCTTCCAGCCCTCTCCCTGCAAAGCAGATAAAGAAAAGCAGTTTTGCCTGGGTTGCAGCCATCTCATTGTTCGGCTAGGCCAGGCTATTCAATTGCTGCTGATCCTTAACGACTGTCCCATTCAGGGGCAAATAACTCAGGTGCCCCAAACGCAAAAACTATGATGTAAAAATACAACAAAAGACAGCCATAAAGGCATAAACATAGAGAAAGTTCATAATATCAAACAGAACTCTTAAGTTGTACGCTGACAGATTCCCCCATATTATCACATTGTGCAACCTGGACAACCCTCTATGCCCTTCAAAGTGCTCAGCGTTAGCATAATGTTACTCCCACTGAAGTCAATTTACCACTGAAAATCCCACCCTTTACCTGCAGGACAGGGTTCAGCTGCATCACTGGATGGCTGTGGAAAAACTTGCACTGTCCACGTTATAGCTGGAAACCACCCTGCCTGGGTACCTCTGCCTCCTGCTATCACAATTTCCTGGTGTCCTGACCTGGCATATCTTCTGACCTCTGACTTTTGGTTCTGATCTCTTGTCTCCGGCCTCTGATCACTTGGTATCCTGACCCAGCCTGACTCTGGTTACCAACTTGAAGTTCTGATCTCCAGCTTGTCTCCTGTTTCTGATCTCCTGGTATCCTGACTCAGCTGACTGTTGACTCCTGACTGCGGGCTCTGGCTCTGACCACTAGGTCTGGCTGCCCACAACCCAGCCTTGACAATACCTGATTGGACAAGTAGATGTCTTCAAGACTAACAACTCAGCACCATTTGTGAGCACTAAATACACTAAAACACACTTGAATGTGAGTGTGTATACAGCATGAGTGAAAACCCGATCTCCTGCAAAATGAGAGAAAAACACACAAAACTACATCTCAGTATTTTACAAAAAATTATGAAAACAGTTTTTACTAATACAGGTTGCTGTGGAAAATACAAATTTATCCTCACCATTCAATAGAATTACACTGATATTTATAACCCCATGGTAATAAAATAGGCTATGTACAGCCCCTCCAAAAAAGAAGAGACTCTAGTTCTGGGACTACATCTGCTGTAGAGCACTTAAAATCTGCTTGTTAGTAATACCATGTGATACTTCAGTACAGTCAGTGAAAGTGCATAGTACAGGTGCAAATGGCTTAGAATTATCAGACAAGAAAGTTGCTCTTCTGCTGGAATTGGAAAACACAATTTATACAAGTTGTAAACTTGTACCAACTTCAGGGTCCCATTATTGTACTGCAATATTCTTTAAACGTATCCAGTTAAGAAAAAACAAATTAAATCTTGCAGTAATATACAGTAGAATCTAAGGCCATGTCTACACTACACAGTTAAGTCAACATTAGGCAGCTTACAATGACCTAACTGTGGATTTGTACACACTGCAATGCTCCTCCCACTGATTTAACTCTCCTGCGATGCCGACATAATACCACCACCTGGCCAAGAGGCATAGCGCTTAGGGTGACATAGAGTGATGCAGTGTCAGTGTAGACACTGTGTTGCTTATGTCACCCTAAGTGGCCTCCAGGAGGTGTCCCACAATGACCTTTGTGACCGCTCTGGTCACCAGTTTGAACTCTGGTGCCCTGGAACCAGGTACACAGACATGTGTCCCTCCCCCTTTTAAAGCCCCAGCAATGTTTTTAATTCTGTTTGCTTGGCGTGGAGAGCTCACATAGCAACTGCCCAGCTCACCATGCCGGCTCCCTGCAGCAAACCCACTCCTGCCTGGAATACACCGGGGTTATTGGATCAGCTGGGTCTGTGGGGAGAGGAAGCTGTGCAGTCAGAGCTCCAACCCAGCAGAGGAACTTTGATACCTATGGGCAGCTTGCTTGTGGCATGGAAGAGAAGGGGTATGATAGGGACACGCAGCAGTGCTGTGCAAAGATCAAAGAGCTGAGGGTGGTGTACTAGAAGGCAAAGGAGGTCAGTCATGGGTTTAGTGCATCGCCAAAGACATATTACTTCTATAAGGAGCTGCATGCCATCCTTGGCAGCGACCCCACCTCCATCACCAAGAGCCCCATGAATACTTCAGAGGAGCTGGAGACAGTGGTCAGCAGAGTGAACTCTGATGATGTGGTGGACAAGGGAGTGGAGTTGGAGGAAGATGAGGGACAGGTGATAGGGATGTTCGGTGGCATCGTGAGCCAGGACCTCTTTTTAACTCCAGAGAGGTCTAGCCAGTCCCAGCACTCCAGCTCTGGCATGCCTGATGCAGAAGAAGGAAGCTCCGCTAAGTCCTCATTGTGCTTTGGTACTGCAGGGAGATGTGAGGTAGTGTTCCACTTTTCTTAATCAGGGTAGAAGAGGGATTGAAATAACTAACACAGGTACTGTTTGTAGCTGCTTCTCATTCTGCTCTGCAGCTAGGCAGAGAGGGCCCTGCGGAAAAGTTTGTTTATGCACACTGGGATGTCCTTAGACTCCTCCAAAGAGATCTCTAGGAAATTTTATTTATTTCCTGGAGGTATTCTGCAATCCTCTGTTGAAGGCTTCTTGTGAAGGCTCCCTTGTTTTTTCCCCCACAGTAGGAAACTCTGTCAGGCCAATTGGCAATTACTTCTGCAGGCACCATAGCAGCACATAGGCAAGCAACATACAGACCTGGTCTGCAGCTGCACACATGCAGGAGCTGCACCCTTGCATCCCCGATTACCCTTAGGAGTGAGATACCAGTTGCTATCACCCCTGCCTGTAGAAAACAGTGCCAATATTCAGAATAGTGGCCCTAGGCACTTGTAGTGATACCCCTTTGAAACGCCCTGTCATAACCATAGGGGTAGCCTAAATTCCTCCTTACCTATAAGGGGTTAAGAAGCTCAAGTAACCTGGTTGACACCTGACCAAAGGAACCAAAGGGGACAAAAGATACTTTCAGATCTGGTGGTGGGGAGAGGTTTTGTTTTGGGTTCTTTGTTTCTGTGGCTGTTAGCTTTTGGGACTAAGAGGACCGGACATCAATCCATGTTCTCTTTCTAAACAAGTCTCTCATATTTCAAACTTGTAAGTAACGGCCAGGCAAGGCGTATTAGTTTATCTTTGTTTTCTCAACTTGTGAATTTTCCCTTTACTAGAGGGAGGTTTATCCCTGTTTTGCTGTAACTTTGAAACTAAGGCTAGAGGGGGTTCTTCTGTGCTCTTTGAATTTTCTGCTACTCTGTAAGGTTAACTACCAGCCTAAGTTTACAGAGGTGATTCTTTTACCTTTTTCTCTTTAAATAAATCCCTTCTTTTTAAGAACCTGACTGATTTTTCCATTGTTCTAAGACCCAGGGGGTTGGGTCTGTAGTCCCTATGTAACCAATTGGTTAGGATATTATTCTCAAGCCTCCCCAGGAAAGGTGGTGTAAGGGTTTGGGGGCATTGCTGGGGGAAGAGGAACTCCAAGTGGTCTTTTCCCTGATTGTTTGTTAAATCACTTGGTGGTGGCAGTGATCCCAAGGCAAGAAAGGAATCTGTGCCTTGGGGAAGTTTTAACCTAAGCTGGTAAGAATAAGCTTAGGCGGTATTTCATGCGGGTCCCCACATATTTGCCCCAGAGTTCAGAGTGGGGAAGGAACCCTGACACCCCCCCCCCCAGCCTTTGAACCATTCCCCCTTCTCCCCTCGGGCCGAACTCACCATGGCTGGGGTTCTTACCATGGTGTGTGCCTGCTAAGGGAGAGTGAGAAAGTGGTGTTTCTAACTTATTTGGATCAAGGCTGAGAGTGCACTCACAATTGCACTGTCTATTGTTGCTTTAGCAACTGCAAATGTGCCCTGGAGGGTCGTCTCCTGCACACCTACTGAGCAGCTCCATCTGAAAAGGAGACAAAATAGGAGTAAGGAAGACATGTTCCGGGAGGTGCCTCAATCCTCTGAGGCTTCAGATTGCAAGCAGAGAGCATGGAGAGAGGGCTATCAATGAAAAACTGCAAATGGATAGCAAGGATATGAAACAGATGCAGGAGCGGATGATTCAGCTGCTTCAGGACCAGACAGATGTACTGAAGTCCCTGATTAAACTTCAGACAGCACACATCCACGCTCGCCTCCCCTTGCAGCCTATACAGAACTGCCTTCCATGCCCTCCCCACACTCCCCCTGCCCACAGACTCTTTGCATGTTCCTAGGCTATCTCAGTACCCCATGCACTTCACCCCAAGAGACATGTTTCATAATGACAGCTGGACATACACCCATAAGAACATACATAAGAACAGTCATTCTGGGTCAGACCAAAGGTCCATCTACCCCAGTATCCTGTCTTCTGACAGTGGCCAATGCCAGGTGCCCTAGAGGGAATGAGCAGAACAGGTAATCATCAAGTGATCCATCCCGTTGCTCATTCCCAGCTTCTGGCTCTTGATTTTCATGTTCCTTGCAGAACATAGAAATGTTTGCATAGGCGTTTAATAAAAAATTATTTATAGAAAGAGAAGGCATTTCTATTTGTCTCCTACATAGTGTGGTTTCTGATGGAATTCATACACAGTGGTAATCAGTTCATTTGCACTGTAAAATTACTGTACACACAGCAATCATTACAAGGTTCATACTATGGCTAAATGCATTACAGAAACCCACATTATTGTGGATCATTTTCAAAATGCTCCTTTAAAGCCTCCCTAATTCAAATAACTCCTCATTGAGCCCCTTTAACAGCCCTGGTATCTGGCTGCTCAAAAGCAACAACCAGCCAATCCACCTCAACGATCCACCCCTGTGGAAACGTCTCCCCCTTAACTTCACAACGGTTATGCAGAGCAGAGCAGGCTGCTATGACCATGGAAATATTTCCACATTGAGGTCTAACCTGCCAAAAAGGCAGGACCAGCTATGCTTTAAGCAGCCAAAGGCACATTCAATAAGCATTCTGCACCTGCTGAACTTGTTGTTGAACTGCTCCTTGCTGCAGTCAAGGTTTCCGGTGTAAGGCTTCATGAGCCACAGGAAGAAGGGGTAGGCTGGGTCTCCAAGAATCATAATTAGCATTTCCACATTCCCAATTGGAATCTTCTGGTCTGGAAAGAAAGTCCCTGCTTGCAACTTTCTGTACAGGCCAGTGTTCCTGAAGATGCATGCATCATGCACCTTCCCTGACCACCCCACAGTAATGTTGGTGAAATGACCCCGGTGATCCACCAGAGCTTGCAATACCATAGATAAGTAGCACTTTCTGTTGATGTACTCTGTTGCAAGGTGGCCTGGGGCCAAAATGGGGATAGTGTGCCATCTATTGCCCTACCTCAGTTAAGGAATCCCGTTGCCACAAAGTCATCCATTATTAAACACACATGGCCAAGAGTCACAATCCTTTGTATCAGAAGGTGATTAATGGCCCTGCACACTTGCATCACCATAACCCCCACAGTGAACTTCTCCACTCCAAACTGATTTGCGATTGATTGGTTACAGTCAGGAGTTGCCAGCATCCACACAATGACTGCCACTCATTTCTCCACCATTAACACAGCTCTTGTTTTGTTGTTCTTGCACCAGAGAACATGGGCGCGTGCCTCACAGACTTTCAGGAACATGGCTTTGTGCACCAAAAGTTCTGTAACAACCACCACTCATCATCCCATACTGGCAAACACTTGGTGTTTGTTTCTCACACCCAGAACCGACGGTCCACAATGTGGAGCCGCTCCATGAATGCCAAAAGCACGGTGTCATCATCAGATTAGCAGCTCATGAAATACTGCAGGATCAGCTGCGTTGAGTTCATAATGCTCATCACAATATTGGAGAGCAATGCATGATCTATGTTTTCAGACAGAGGTGGTGGGTGCGCAGTTTACAGGGGCTGTTGAAAAGTGGCATGAAACCTGGTAGGAATGCCACGGAATGATGAGATGAAGAAAACTGCATCATGGGATGCTGAGCCTGCCCCCCATAAGGCACTGCGATCCCTTTCCAGAACACCCAGTGGTAGATTGTGGCGAGTTGCACAGTGGGATAGATACCCACAGTGCACTGCTCTCTGTGTCGAATACAAGAACACTAACTGTGGACATTCTCCTCCATCACAACGAGTGTTGTGTGGACATGCAAAAGCAGTTTAATTACAGCAGTGGACGAACATCAACTTAAGTCAACTTAACTTCGTAGCATAGACATAGCCTAACTCATTAATGGCATTTTCCTAAACACAACCCTATTCAGCAAAGCATTTAAGGTAAGTCCTGTTCACTTCAGTTTTTTAAATTAAGCACTCTGCTGAATCAGAGCATGTGCAAACACAATAAAAATGCAATATACATTCTCTGACACTTTTTAGTTGTCTATAGGCAGCTGTAGCACACTACAAGTTTTGATTATTTACAATATTTCAGAATATTAAGCAGCATATTTTGGAAAAGTAACAGCATTTTTTATAGTGAGGTTAATTAAAATGACTATTAAATCTTTGTTGAGATATGGGAGAACTCACCAGTGTGTGTGTGCATCTGCTGCAGAGTTTGGATTAGCAAATGTGGTTTTAGTGAGATTCTGCTGTGCTTTTCTTTCTGAGTAACTTTTTACGAGCATTTTAATCTATTTTCATAAACACTAGGTACACTATTTTCTGGCAAGATTGAGCAGTCAAATGTCTAAGTAATGCAACTCCTAGTTGCACTGACTAGTTTTAGTGACTAAGATAAAAAAATACTATAATAAATGTGACTTTACAAAGTATGGTATATTTTGATTGTTATACATTTTATTGTTAGCATTTTCAAATTCAATCGGAGTTGGGCACCTACCTTTGTTAGGCTCCTCTGATAATCTCACCCTTTTATCTTTATGTTTTTGAAGGTCTTGATCCTCTGTGGTACTTAACTTCAGCTAAAGTCACTGGAAATCTAGTGTGCTCAATATATTGCAGGTGCAGGTCCTTATTTTGTAGATACACTTTAAGGTCTGGAAAAATTTGTCTTCCTTTCTCTCGCTGGGAACTCAAGCTGCCAGGAGAGTAAGGGATGAAGTAATAACATTTAGCATAGTTTAAAGCAAAGTGACAGGCAAATGGAAACTGTTTGCAATGGAGCTGGGAACTCATTCAGCAGAGTGCTCTAGTTCAGCAATTTTACAAGGTGGTGACATCAGAAAAGCATCTATCTTATCATGACAGGTTTCAGAGTAGCATGGTTTTATAAATAAGCTACTAGCATGTTGACAAATAATTGTATCTGGAATATATAATACTATATTAAATGGGCACACTGACAGCAAGAGTTGAACCAAAATCTGATTTCTTCCGATAATAATAATAACAATAATAATAAAAGAGACAAGGTGGGTGAGGTAATATCTTTTATTGGACCAATTTCTGTTGGTAAGAGACAAGCTCTTATGCTTACACAGAGCTCTTCTTCAATAAAAGTGTAAGTTCGAAAGTTTGTCTGTCTCACCAAGGGAGCTACTACCTTACCCACCTTGTCTCTCTAATATCCTGGGACCAACACAGCTGCAACAACACTGCATACAATAACAAGATACATTTTATTTCACTGTCCTTAATAAATTTGTCAACCCCACCCAGTACTTAAGTGGACCTATAGCTTTATTTTTGAAGGTGGGACAACAAAGGAAAGTGGGACAAAGCAGAAGCTTACTGAAAAGTGCCAGCTTTCTTTCTGTTTGTATTTAAGGAATGTGATAATGTCTCACCGAAAAGGAAATATGTGGCTCAAAGGACACAATGTAACCTTAGCTCTGGTATGTCTCTCCTACTGAGTGTCCACTTTTAGTTTTAAAGACAGCTCTCTCTTATTCTCAAATGTAGGGTTTTTTAACATAGTCCAGATAATATACTATATACAGAACCCCACTGAGTCTTTTCCACGGAGTCTATCAGTATACAAATAGTTGGAGAAATTTAAGGATCTGACACAAATCAACAAAAAAACAGGGAGATTCTAACCTCAGCCTAGCATTTGATCCTTAATGTTCCCCATTGTATACTGAGGGGGTACAGCAATACAATACTGTACTCTCTCTGTGCTCAATAATAATAATTAAGGCAGTCACTCTGACCCTCTTCTTGGCTTCAACTGATCTTTAAATTCATTTACTAAATCTCCCTCTGTTTCTTTGGTTTTCTGTCAGTTTACCTCAATTTCCTTCCTTCCATTTTGTGTTATTTTTTTCTCTCCACCCTTTCCAGTGCCTGTTTTTCAGTTTAATTTCTCCTTTACCTCTTCACCTCCTGCTGTTTTTTCTGCGTTTTTCTTTCCTCTTTTACTTTATTCTATCCTGTCTAGTTCTACTCCATTCTCAAATGTCTCACTTCACTGACCCCAACCTCCAACCTATCACGAATAACTGTCTTTCAGTCAGATTCAGTGCTGCCCTTTTGCCCTTGATGGTCCAACTCACTCTGGGTGTGGGTCTCTCTCTGCCCTCCCCCCCACACCTCTGCCCTCAATTCATATATATTCAGAGCTTGCCCTTCCCTTAGTGCTTTTCCTTCCTCCTTTTCTTCTTCCATATATGCCCTCCTAGTGTTGGGATACCACACAGCCTCACAAGATTTTTTTGGGAAGTGGGATAGAGTTGGGGGGAGAGAGAGATGCTTGATCTAAATCCTGGGAGATGCAGTAGTTTTCTTGCTGAGCTTGCTGCACATCTGCCATTTTGTTTCCCTCCTCCTGTCTGAATACAGCATTTCCTCACACAATCTCAGATCTTGCTCCATGGTGACACACTGAACTGAAATATTAGGAGGCAGAAAAATTGTCAGAACCTGGAGTCATTTCTACAGTGGTCTGCAAGCTCTTGTGCTTAAGACCTTCCTCTTCCTGGCCTGCTGTGAGAGGGGTAGTGACCTGTCTCTTAAAGTGACCATCATGTTTGTAGAGGGGGAGATAGTTTGGGCTGCCTAACTTCCCTCCAATGATTATTTAGTGTAATCCGCACACCTCCTGGGTGTTCCATGTTCCATGTAGTGGCATTGAGTCTACTTAGAGATTAATGACAGGTTTCAGACTAGCAGCAGTGTTAGCCTGTATCCGCAAAAAGAAAAGGAGTACTTGTGGCACCTTAGAGACTAACCAATTTATTTGAGCATAAGCTTTCGTGAGCTACAGCTCACTTCAGCTCATGAAAGCTTATGCTCAAATAAATTGGTTAGTCTCTAAGATGCCACAAGTACTCCTTTTCTTTTTGCGGATACAGACTAGCACAGCTGCTACTCTGAAACTTATCTCATTAAAGACAACTATATTTTCATGAATCCCTTGACCTACAGGCATAGGTGTTGTACGTCTCATTGTTGTGCTGCGTCTCTTCCATTTGGTACCAATTACGTTAAAAAGGCTCAATTTTAATAATGGAAAATATGCACAGTAATAACTCATATGTACTCTGGATTTCTCATCAAGCAAAGTAACTGAATCAATGTACTGAGTAAGAAAACACTGGCAAGTAAACTTCATTTCAACCACATAGCTATGCTTGCGAAGTTACTGCAGAGATACACAGCCATTCTCAGAAGATTCTTTGTTAAAACAATTTCTCACATCGAGTAGCCACCTAACACTACAAATTATAAAATCCTGGGAACCAATGGAACCCACGGTCAAAGATGTCATGCCTAGTTCAATATCAACAAATAAAATATCCCATAAAAAAAAAACAGGATGCATAAAGTCATAATTGTCTATTAAACTTTCACTTTCCTTCATTGAATTACCACTGCGTAGACCAAACCAGTAACGCAGAGGAGCTAGGTCTAGAATTTTGATATTGTTCCAAATAGTTCCACGATTTATACCATAATTGAACCTTTGAATGGGAAGCAATAACACTGAAAGACAGGGTAAAAAGTTTGGAGAAAAAAGAGTGAAACTAAGTTATACTTTAAAGTTGGGCTCTTACACATTTAATTCTCTTCTGAACAATGTCATCACCATCAGCTGTCATGGTCATCCTTCCCATCACTCAGGTTCACAACATGGGCTCCTCTTCCTCAGCCCTACTTTTTCTTCCCTTGGATTCAGACCCTTGCCCATTTCTTCTATTTCTTACTCCGCAGTATTTCCATAATTAATCTTCTCGGCTTCACTTCTTCTGGTCCCTTACATTCTTTACATCCTTGCTGACACTACTCCATTTCCCAGTTATCTACCACATTGATTACCACAACCACCTGCCCTCCAGCCTCCACTTTCTTCATGACATCCAAAGAACTGCAGTCAAAATAGTTTTCCATCATTCCTTCCCCCACATTCTGAGCTAATCAGTAAGGGGCTGATTTTCTCAGTTAGACACATAATTGCACACAACAGTACCCAGAGGGGACTTGACATGGGCCCATACAAATACAAAGTATTTGCATGCATAGCTTAAGCACATGCAAATATGTATGCATACCTAACTTTTTAAATATTGGCTCACAGAGGAAGGGATTCTGTATGCTATATGCACGTAATAGCCTTCCTTCTTCTGTAGGCAACCTCATGCTGTTCCTGGAAATCCCTCCTAAAACCAATTTATTTCAGCCAGCTTTCTGCTACTTTCCTCCCATGCTCTTACTGCACATCATTAGTTCACTTTACACTATCATTAAAAAGCTATAAAACCCCCACCCTTGAATTAACGAGACTGATGCCAATCTTAATTGCTCATTTTACTATAATATCATATCCCTTTCTTACTGATCATAATGGTGGTAACTTTCTATTTTGAATATAGTCCTGGTGGCCATATTGAATGGCAGAAACATTAACATTAGTACTACAAAGCCATTAGATTTCTCCATCTTATAAAATAGAAGAATATGTATTTATTCAGGTTTTGCCTTTTATATCTGTCCAAGGCAGCTGAGGTTGGTAGCATTGTTCTTGCTCTCCATTTAGAGGTTCCATGTGAACTGAGCAAGGTCTTCTTGATTCTGAGCCATAGTCCTATGGGAGCCCTCTCCCTAGAGATATCTGTCAAAGTCCACTTTCAAAACATTCCAGTTAGTTCACCTTTTTTCTAGGTATATAGGCAGCATATGAATGAACATGTGAAAAATATACCATTTGTGATGGTGTGGGATGTTACCGTATGAAATTTCTGTTGCCATGAGTTTGATCTCAGTGGAGTCACGAATAAATCATAGCAGTCTTCCCAAATAACTGGCAATAAAAACTTTGTGCCATCCCATACGCCAGCCATATTTTGTTTATATCAATTATTTTGTTCACTTTTTTGTAGGTTTTGTTCTAATCTCCTTTTGTGTTTCCCTCTGTGAAGGTCCTGTGCAAAATAAACAAAGCCATTGACATTAGCAGAGTGATATCCCCAAGTGCAATAGTTTACAATGTACATTGTGGTTTGTGAAATACAAATTATATTTCCTAAAAAACATGAGTGAGATCAGTCCCGAGCTCATGAAGAACTGGTGATCCCACCCTAACAAAGTATTTCACACCAAAGAAAAACCATGGAGTATGGCCAGCAATATAAGCTGGGCCAGATCCTAAGTAGTCCAGTGATTCTCCCACCAGGTTGTTCTCACTGCTGGTTTCTGGAGATGAAGGAAGGGTGTTTGCAATGGAGGGCCCTCATCTCTGGAACCTACTTCCATTGGCATTGCAAAAGAACCAAAACCTGGCAAGCTTCCCAATGCAGTACAGACACCACCTGTTTATTTAAGCTTTTTATTAAAGCTGGCCAAACACTTTATGTTGTTACCTATATATACTGTATATATATATAGAGAGAGAGAGAGTGAGTGTGCAAAATTAGGTAATTAAGTACCTACACAAATGATTGTACCGCCATACACACATATAATTTGTATAATCTTGGCCATGTATGTGCTCTGTGACATTTTTAATGATCAATGATCATTTTATTAACATACCACAGAGATAACAACATAAGAAGAGCCATACTGACTCAGACCAATGGTCTATCTTGCCCAGTATCCTGTCTCTGACAGTGGCCAGTGCCAGATGTTTCAGGGGGAATGACTAAAACAGGGAACACTGGCAATCAGAAGTTTAGGAACATCAGGAGCCTGGAACTACATCCCTGACCACGTTGGCTAATACGCATTGATGGACCTATCCTCCATGAATAGATCTAATTCTTTTTTTTAACACAGTTATACTTTTGGCCTTCACAACATCCCTTGGCAAAGAGTTCCATGGGTTGACATCATGTTTTGTGGAGAAATACTTTCTTTTATTTGTTTTAAAATGGCTGGCTATTAGTTTTGTCAGGTGATCCCTAGTTTTTGTGTTATGTTAAAGGGAAATAACACTTCCCTATCTACCTTCTCCATACCATTCATGGTTTTATAGCCTTCTATTATATCCCTGTTAGTAGTCTCTTTTCTAAGATGAAAAGTCCCACTCTTTTTAATCTCTCCTCATATGGAAGCTGTTCCATACCCCGAATCACTTTTGTTTCCCTTCTCTGTACTTTTTTGAATTCTAATATAGTAGAACCTCAGAGTTACGAACACCTCAGGAGTCCATAACTCTGAAATGCTCATAACTCTGAAAAAATGTTATGGTTGTTCTTTCAAAAGTTTGCAACTGATCACTGACTTAATACAGCTTTGAATCCCTACTATGCAGAAGAAAAATACTGCTTTTAACCCTTTGAATTTAAATGAAACAAGCACAGAAAGTTCCTTTACCTTGTCAAAAATGTTTTTTAAAAACTTTCCTTTTATTTTTTTGTTGTTTATGTTTAACACATTACTGTACTGTATTTTCCCTTTTTTTTATTTCTCCTGCTGTCTGATTGTATACTTCAGGTTCCAAATGAGGGGTGTGGTTGACTGGTCGGTTTGTAACTCTGGTGTACATACTTCAGAAGTTCTTCTGTAGATTTTTTCTGAGATTGGGAGACCAGAACTACACAGTATTTTAAGGTGTGGGCATACCATGGATTTATATAGTGGCATTGTGATATTTTCTGTTTTATAATCTATCCCTTTCCTAATGATTCCTAACATTCTGTTAGCTTTTTTGACTGCCACTGCATATCAAGAGGATGTTTTCAGAGAACTATCCATGATGACAAGAAGATCTTTTTCTTGAGTGGTAAAAGCTAACTTAGACGCCATAATTTTGTTTGTATAGTTAGAATTATGTTTTCCAATATGCATTACTTTGCATTCATCGACACTGAATTTCATCTGCCATTTTGTCACCCAGTCTAGTAAAATCCCTTTGTAAATCTTTGCTGTCAGCTTTGGACTTAATTATCTTGAGTAATTTTGTATTGTGAAAATTTTGCCATCTCACTGTTCATGCCTTTTTCCAGATCAGTTTTGAATATGTCAAATAGCACTAGTCCCAGTACAGATTTGTGGGGGACCCCAATATTTACCGCTCTCCATTGTGAAAACTGATCATTTATTTCTACTCTTTGTTTCTATCTTTAACCAATTACTGATCCATGAATAGACCTTCCCTCTTATCCCATGACTGCTTACTTTGCTTACGTGCTTTAGTGAGAGAGCTTGTCAAGGGCTTTCTGGAAGGCCAAGTGCAGTGTATCAACTGGATCACCCTTGTCTACATATTTTGACACCATCAAAGAATTCTAGTAGATTGGTGAAGCATGATTTCCCTTTACAAAGGCTGTGTTGACTCTTCTCCAAAATATTGTTCATCTTTGTGTCTGATAATTTTGTTTTATACTATAGTTTCCACCAATCTGCCTGGTACAGAAGTTGGTCTCACTGATTGTTTGGCAGGCTTCCTGCTTCTGATGTACTTAAACATTTTTTTGCTATTAGTTTTTGTGTCCTTAGCTAGTTGCTCTTCAAACTATTTTTGGACCTGCCTTATACTTCTACACTTGACCTGACAGAGTTGATGCTCCTTTCTATTTTTATCACTAGGATTTGACTTCCAATTTTTAAAGGATGACTTTTTGCCTCTAACCATCCCATTTACTCTCCTATTTAGCCATAGTGGAGTATTTTGTGATCATCTTTGCTTTTGTTTTATTAGGGGGAATACATTTACTTTGAGCCTCTGTTAAGGTGTTAGTAAATAGTCTCTATGCAGTTTGCAGGCATTTCACCCTTGTGACTGTTCCTTTTAATTTTGGTTTAACTAGCTTCCTTATTTTTCTTTCAAAGTTAAATGCCACTGTGGTGGCTTTCTTTTGCATTTTCCCCCTAAGAGGATGGTAAATTCAATTACATTACGATTGCTATTACTGAGTGGTTCAGCTTGGACCATGTTCTGTGCTCCACTTAGAGCTATTCCTCTTGGATGAAGTCCTGAGCTGCACTTAGGACTAAATCAAGAATTGCCTCTCCCTTTGTGTGTTCCAGGACAAGATGCTCCAAGAAGCAGTCATTTAATGTAGCTATAAATTTTATCTCTGCAACCCTTGCTGAGGTGACATATACCCAGTCAATATGAGGATACATGAAATCTCCAATTATTACGATGTTGTCTGCCTTTCTAGCCTCTCTAATCTCCCTGAGCATTTCAGAGTAACTGTCACCATCCTGGTCAGGTTATAACATTTTTACTATTATATTTTTATTGTTCAAGTATGAAATTTCTATCAATAGAGGTTCTATGGTACAGTTTGATTCATTTAAGATTTTTACTTTATTTGACTCTGTACTTTCTTTCACATATAGTGACACTCCCCAACCAGCACAATCTACTTGGTCATTCCTATCTGTTTTGTACCTGGTATTACTGCATCCCATTGATTATCTTCAGTCCACCAACTTTCCATGATGCCTATATTATCAATATCCTCATTTATCATCTAGTTACACAGCTTAGTATATAGACTTCTAGATTTAGACTTAGAGATGATAAATCCAGTTCTGGAATGCCAGCTATGCCATTTTCCTGCCAAAATGGGAACCGAGGAAATCCTCAAACATTATTCATTTTCCTAGGTTTAAGGACTTCTCATCTTGGTTGGATTCCAAGCTGTAGGAGAAGAGAGGAAGGGATGAAGTAATAACATGGAGGATACTTTTAAGCTAAAGTGACAAGCAAATGGAAACTGTTTGTAAGAGAGCTGGAAACTCATTCAGCAAAGTGCTCTAGCTCAGTATTTTTATATAGCAGTGACATCATAAAACCATACTGGAAATATGGTTTCAAAAACTTTCAAAAGCTGTGGCAACATCTACTGAAAGGGGAAGAACCAAAGAAAAAGTGAAGTGGGAAAGTGAGGGTGAAGCATGGGAACCTAGATCATTAGTCAAGTGAATAAATGCAGATGGAGTAAAATGAAAAAAAGCAGAAAATTAGGAAGGAATAAAAGAATATGAATAGATTGTTATTTAACTTTTGGTTTTACTTAAAGTAAAAGAAGCTTTTTTCTGTTATTCAACAGTAGTAAATATTGATTTCAGCACCCTAACTGCTACAACTAAACTTGCATATATTTCTCATACAACCTCTTTTGTTTACTTGTTTGTTTTGTTAACTTTGGGAAGCCCTGGGGATATTTGTTTTTTTACCAGTGAGTATTCATTTTCTGATATCTGCTATTTGAGCTGTCTTGGTTAGTTGTGTTTGGTTAGATTAATCATGTTGCCTGTTCTTGGTTCCCTCATTGAGCAAGAGTGCAAGCACTCTAGGCATAAATACGCATGCAAATTTAAATTTTGGGTTCCATAAATATTTTCACATGTAACTATGAAATTTACTTTCCCCAAACATTTGTGTCAGCAGCATTGGACTGGCCTGCAGGAAAAGGAGAGAAGAGGAGTCCCCCAAGGTGGTCTGGGTAATTGTAACTCATGCTCTATCTACCCACCTTCACAAAGAAGAAGGGTGATGGTAATAGTCTTTTCTCACTTGAAATAAAGGGGGTTGGAAGTACCACTGCCATCACTTCATGTTGTGATTTTTTTAAAATGAGCTCACCTGTCTCAGTGCCTGGGCTGCTGTATGTGTTGCCCTTTGCCTATTGCTACTTCTTGTGTTTGAACTTTGAATTAAACATACTACTGTACTATGAATTCTGGGGTGTCTCAAAGATCATGCCTCCTACCATGACAGTACATTACATTGAAACACAAGAGACATCAGAGGGCAACTGTGGCCAATCCTGGGCCCAAATCCTCTGTCCCCACTCTTCTCCACTGGTGATGCCTTTTCCTTGCAAGGATTAACTTCTAGATTTGAATTCTATTGAGTCTTCTGCCATCCAGGAGGGATCTGTGGGATCTGTACTTAATCTGCCACTGTTGTAGGAGTCTTGGGTGGCCAACAGGTCTTCAGGCCTCCAGGAAATTTCCCTGTATGTCTGTACAATAAATATTAGTCACTTGGAAAGGGAATGCAAAAGGGGATGAACATAGTCAAAACAAGTTTGCAGAAACATATGAACAAATACTTGAGGAATTTTTATTTGCATCATTTGCCCAGCTCTTCTTGCAATATAGTCTGAAGTCAACTGCATTAGTTATTACATCCATCCAACATATTAACTCAAGATTGGCTAAAATCTGATGGTTTCGTATACTTTGTGAGTTGTTACCAAAGACTCTGAGCAAAATATTCTAAATGTGTGTCAAAAACAAAAAGGAAAAAAGAAAACCTGTGCAAGAAAACACCACCTGAAGAGAAAACATGTATGTTTAAAATGATTACATATTTTCCCTATACAAAAAACTTAAGTATAAAAATTGACTTTATATTTATTGTTTCTTATGTTGGTTTCATTTTAAGTATTCCACAGATCCATAATATGACAATTTCAGGCTGTCCAGAAAGATAAATCTTAACACAGTCCTATAACTTCCACTAGTATAAATATACTGGCAAGGAACTTTGACCAGCAGTAGAAATGTTCATACTTAAATAATTTTTTTTTTACAATTTTTGAAATTTTACAATGGTTGGTTTCTGAATACCAATATTAATGCACAAATGTAAAAAAAGGCAATTTTAATTAACCTTTTGTCACCCTTTGTATCAAGTGCAGCTTTATTAAAGGAACGTAAAAGAAAATCATGTATATATTAGAGACTCATTTTAAAAAGAGACACAGCAACTTATTCTATGTTTTGAAAAAGAATACTGTATGTCTACACTTTATTATAAATAATCATGTTCTGTCATAGTTTCTTCTTGCCAGCAAATGAAGGACATTTTTTCACAAAGCTTCTAAAATGTACATGAGTATTTGATTAAATCACATTCCCTTGAGAAAATAAAGTTCATTCGCACAGAGCAGACAATAATGAGGAGCGCATTATTACAATAAGACTTTTAAGGACCTCGGTAGCCAGTACCAGTTGCACTTGGAAAGACACTCCTCAGTTTTTCTTTTTTTTAAAAATAAAGGTACAATCATAGTTATTAATTTACTTTAAAAATTCTTAAGATGAAGAAAAGTAGTGTTTATATATATATAAGTCCTTGTATAAATTATAAAACTCAAGTTTATGTTACAGAGTTCCTTCCCCAGAGGAAGCATAAAGCACTTTTGTGGTACCTTCACCAGTAAATATATGTATCACATTAAGTTTGACAAATACAACAAAAACTGATATTGCATCCTAAAGCCCAAAGAGAACATTCGTTTGATGCAGTGTCTCATGATGGATGTGCTCCGTGAGATCATTTGATATCCTTGAGTTCGGTCAATTTTGAATAGAGGGCATAGGAAAGTAATACATCTAATCAGTTCAGTAGGAATTGGAAATAGTGTACAGCCGTCTCATCTTTTTTGAGGTCAACATACACCCTTTGGAAGACAAAGAGGAGTTTAAGAATATGACAGTAAAATAAAAACAACAACAACAATATAAACTCCCCCCCAAAAGGCAGAATGAGCTGGAATGTCAGGAGAGAGTTCGATTGTACCTGACACCTAAATGTTTTTCTAGCCAGAGTTCAGCCAGCTGCATGGTAGAAGCAAATGTACTTGCTTTGGACCCCAAGCACATTTTGTATTGTTTAGGGTCTAAATTTGGGTCACACTGAACTGGATGAAAAACGTGTACAACTCCAACTTCTTGACTTCTAAAAGCCGTCAGCCCAGAAGCTATTACTTTAGTAAAGAGATCTACATCCTCAAGTCCCCAGCCTTGAATTGAGGTATCAAATCCACCAGCACTCAGTAGATCACTTTTGTAAATACAAGTGATTCCAAATCCATAGTCTCGCCAAAATCCAGTTTTCTTTGTGAAAACAAAGTTACTGTCGCCTGGAGGGCTGCCTCCATATATTACTTTTGGATCATATTGACTAAAGATAATGGGATAATAAACCTGCTGTCCTTGAATAGTATTATCTCTGCATCGTTGGAGAAAGTCTGGTGTGAATATCAGGTCAACATCACAGAATAGCAGCAAAGTGTCATTGTCAAATTGAGATGAGGCCATTTCAAGACCTAAACCTCTGGAAAACTCTCCTGTCATAGGAATTAGGGTCATATCTGCCTTCGGATACTTATTATGATATTCTTTAATTAACTCTCTGTGTTTGCTGGAATCTTGGCCAGAATCAGAACTGAACAGAATTACTGCCAGCTTTACATTCTGCCTGGGAATAACACAAGTCTTTTCAAAATTCTCCATAAATCTTAAGAAAATGTCATATCTTCCTGTGAGAGGGACAAGAATATGTATTTTCTTGTCACTATGTCCTTCTATTTCTTTGGTGTCTTGGAATGATGAAAAAATCTTTAAAGAATTTGAAAGAAAAGAGAAAGACTGAATATCACTGTTAATATTCTCCACAAAGCCTCTTACATCCAGTTCCTCTGCCTCTTTGAAAAAAGGCTTGCTAAACAATTGCTGAAGGTAAGCATGACGTCTCACTGGAACCGTAAGTTTTCTTCCTTTGTGTCTTTTGTACAAAAGCAGTAAATCCAGGATGTACTCCACTCCATGCATAGGATCAACCCTACGGTAGCCATATTGTATTTCCTTGAAATCAATAAGCCTTCCTCTAGATTTAGAGTTCTCATTTATCATTTCCATTACTTGCATCACTGTGTCATCCAATGCTGCCCGCAGAATGCTATTAATGCTTTGTCTGGGTGGTTGATTCTCAGCCACAGCATAAAGGAGCTTACCTGTCAGGAATTCCCATTCAATGACTTCATTCCTTTCACGGGGCTGGAAGCGATTGAAAGAGGGCATCATTCCCAGCTGCTGATCTTCCTTATTTATTTCACTGTTACTGAGCTTACTCATTAGGGCACTTTCTCTATGGAGCTGGATCGTGCGATAGCGTAGTTCTGAAATTTTGCGGCTCAGTATGTAATTGTGGAGTCTATATTGGTAGGCTGGCCTTTTATTAGGATGAAGTGTTATAGCTGTGTGTATTTTACTGTTGTGAAGATCTTGGATGTAACCCTTCCGATTGTGTTCATAATTTTCATGGAACAATTGCTGCATCTGGAGAGGGAAGAAAATAAATGCAGTTAGGTAGGAAAAATGTTAAAAAATGCAAGCCAATGAATACCTGCTAACTTACTGTGGTTTACTTTTCACATCACAGTTTTAAAGTTAATACTGAATATTAATTATGCATATTTGATTTACTATCTATTTAAATTCCAGTAGTGCCTACAATGGGCAAATAATGTCTCATAAATAAATTGACATCTTGTGCTTATTGTTACTTATTCTACCTGGAAAACTGGATATCATGTTTTTAAGTTCATGCACACAGTAGCAAATCATGTCAGGGATTCTTAGTAGAATGTCAAAACTTGTATTGACTTCGGCGGGGGCAGGACTAGGCTCACAGATGACATAGAGGTTGAATTTTGCAAAGCATTCAATTCCTCTCATAAGCCTCTATCAATATATAAATCATCATTTGTACAGATCCTTATTGCACAGTTATTACAGAGGCTAAAGTGACTGAGGCCTTTTTTTTTTTTAAACAACAGAAACTTGAATTTATGTCAAGGTACACCTGAGCAGCTCCAAATAGCTAATAATTCCTATTGCAACAACCAAATGGATAGAGCTTCTTAACACTGATTAATCAAATTAACCTCAGTTTAACAAACTTGTTAGTTTTTGTTCCACAGAATATGATTAAGTGACCGCATTATAATCACTGGGATACAGAGCTCTGGCAGTGATGCAAATAGCAGTCTGCCCAATCAAACTATACCGGTCATGCTAGTATCATTTACTGTGACTCACTATTGATTTCTGAGGTAAGAACATCCCACTTCTCTCAGATTACTAATTGTAATTGTAACTAGTGGTTAAAGCACAGGACCAGGAGTTAGAAAATCTTGGTCATATACCTGCCTATGCTACTGACCCACTCTTGAGCATGTCATTCAATCTTTCTCTTCCTCTTTTTCCCTGCCTCATAAACTGTTCTGAATGTTCATTACTGTTCGTAAAATGTGTTAGTACTCTCTTAAATGGGAAGCAATAAAGAAAAGTAAAATATTATTAACCCTTCTTAAATACATTTAAGTCACACCATCCTTTGCTGAGATAACAAACACTGACTTTAATGGGAAGCATGTTCCCAATAATATAACAGAAAAGAAAAAACAGGCTGTTTTCATTTATTTGATTAATGGGAAACAGCCTGGTCTGTAATTATATTATATAGAAAAGGGAAAGTGTTCATTAGATAGGAAATGCTGTTCAGAGCCTTGTTGGTGAACTGAAGCACTAATTAGATCTTGAGGTTTGTATTGAAGTCTGTCTTCTATGCACCGCACACATCAGCAAAGATGACATCTGATAACAGAACAAACAATATCCCAGCTTCAAAATGTTTAACTAATTCACTTTTGTACAAACCTCTCTAGAATGGGGATCCTCCTTAAATATTTTGCTACTCATAGATAATATTAACCTATTATGCTAAGAACCAAGAAAGCCAAACTGTAATAGGCCGATTAGCAAAAGATCCTACAGCAGAAAATACAGATCATAATATTGAGAAAAGATGTTATTAATTTCATACATGATTTCAACATATTGCTATTTTTTCTTCTTCTTCTGTAAATGCATTTGCTTGTATAAATAAAACAATTATTGTTAGTCACCTCTGTATTTGAGATCACCTTGCAGGGTCCGAGAGCCTGGGCTTCAGCCTGAGCCCATATGTCTACATCACAATTAAACAGCCCCTTAGCCCAAGCCTGACAAGAGCGAGTTAGCTGGCACGAGCCAGCTGGCACGAGCCAGCCACAGGGTTTCAGTTGCAGTGTAGACAAAGCCTTAGATGGTGCAATCATCCTTAAATTTTTCCTTAAATTTTCAGTCTCATCCTTCATTGTTATCCTGCTAAATTTGTGGAGAAAAATGCTTTTTTGTGAAAAGTAGGAGGTGATGGTAGTGGTAAAGGACCTACTACAAAACCTGCTTCTAGCCCTGGCAGCTGTAATTAGTATAGCAACCCTTTCTGTATCTTTCCATGCATTCTTGAAAAGCTCAGAATCCTGAAAATAGGTAGCTATTATTGAAAATATGTAAAATGTTTATTATGGTAGTGCCTAAGGGCTGACCAAGTGTGTGCACCCATTGTGTTATGTGCTGTAGAAATGCAGAGTAGTAAATGGTCCTTGCCCTGAAGAGCTTACAGTCTAAACAGAGAAGACATGAGTAGGATGGGGAGAGGGGTAGAACACACAAGCAGAGTGAACAATGTGATGGCAGCAAACAGCATGTTAGTTCCATTATTATTATTTGGGTGGGTACACTTAAGAGGGGATACATTAATACAAAGAAAAGGGAGGGTATGAGGGAGTGAGGAGACATGGCAGGGGAAAAGGGGCAAGACGGGCAGGTGTGTAGTGAAGCTGAGGTGAAGAAACTGTAAGGAAAAGGGAGGGGGAGAGAGCTGCAATGCAGAAGGGTTAGAACAAACAGCCAAACAGCACAGGGCAGAGGCAAGCCAATCAAAACTATAGAAAGTTCTCTGAATACCCAGAAGACGTTCTGCTTTGGCTGCTTCTGCCCCTACTGGCTGGAGCATTTGACTGGTGAGGAGAGGTACCAGCTGGGTCCTTGGGGCTATGATTGATAGATCTGTACAAGTTATTAGTGCATTGCAGCAAACTCTCATGTCCTTTGGAGAACAGGATTAGAATGCATCATGACCTTGATAAATTGGAGAATTTGTCTGAAATCAACAAGATGAATTTCAATAAAGACATGTGCAAAGCACTGCACTTAGGAAGGCAAAATCAAACGCACAGCTACAAAATGGGGAATAATTGGCTAGGCAGCAATACTGCAGAAAAGGATTTGGGGGCAATAATGGATCATAAATTGAATATTAGTCAACAGTGTGATGCAGTTCCAAACAAGTCAAATGTCATTCTGAGATGCATTAACAGGATTGTCGTATATAAGACATCGGCGGTACTTTGCACCCCTCTATTTGGCACTGATGAGGCCTTAGCTGTACTGTGTCCAGTTTTGGGCCCCACACTTTAAGAATGATGTGGACAAATTGGAGAGAGTCCAGAGGAGAGCAACAAAAATGA
The DNA here is from genome assembly GCF_965140235.1 of Caretta caretta. Classification (NCBI taxonomy): domain Eukaryota; kingdom Metazoa; phylum Chordata; order Testudines; family Cheloniidae; genus Caretta; species Caretta caretta. Next base: position 83,585,189 of record NC_134210.1, on the reverse strand, counting down.
TAAGAGGTTTATAAAACATGACCTATGAGGAAAGGTTGAAAGAACTGGGCCTGTTTAGTTTAGAGGAGAATAAACTGAGGGGCAACATGATAACAGTCTTCAAACCTGTAAAAGTTTATTATAAAGATGATGGTGATCAACTGTTCTCCATGTCCACCAAGGGTAGGACAAGAAGTTATCAGCTTAGTTTGCAGCGAGGAAGATTTAGGTTAGATATTAGGAAAAAGAATATTTAAGCCCTGACACAGGTTATCTAGGGAGGTTGTGGAATCCCTGTTTTAAGGGACGTTTTAAGAACAGGTTAGACAAACACTGGTCAGGGATGGTCTAGGTATACTTTTTCCTACCTCAGCATGGTGGGAAGGAATAGATGTCTTCTTGAGGTCCCTTCCAGCCCCAGATTTCTATGATTCATCGAAACACTAGCATCTTAGTATACAATGGACTAGATCCTCCATTGATCTTAATTGACACTGATTCGTGACATGAAGTAAATGAGCTATAATAAATAATACCATCTGAGGTTTGGGCCCAGTGTGTCCAGATCCTGATCCCACTCAAGTCCGTGAATGAGGAGAATCCTACTGAATTCTGTAGGAGCAAGTCCAATGTGTTAATTTTTCATAGGACTTTACTCATTTTTTCTGAAGAGATTGCTGCCTTTTGAATGATTCTTACAGCACAATTAGCAATACAGTTGGCAAGAATTTCTGAATGCATCTCTTCATGCCGGCTGAAACTAGAAGCTGGCAAGAGATGTGGGCAATCCAATAGTGCTCTAAGGAACTCTGAGCTACAAGCAGTAGAAAAAAACATGGTGAGCTGAATAACAGTGAAGACAATATTTCCCTGTATGCTTCAATACAATAGTTATGTAAGCATAAGGTAATTTGCATTGCAAATCTTCAAACTCATTTTAATCTTTGTGATTTACTGATATAATAACAAATGAAAGTCCTTATTACATATAATGCAAATGCCCAAACCATCCCTCTTTTCTTATTACCAAACTAGTTTGTATTAAAAGACTGAATGCAAATGGTGCTTTTTAAATTAAGACCATTTCTCTCTGAACATAGTTTATAAAACTATTTCCTTCAGTTAAAAGTCCAGGAATGAAACTTAATCCTTGCCACAGCCCTACTTTTTTTTTTAAATGTACCATAATATTATTATAACAACAGCATTTTATCTGCCTTATGGAACAACCAGCCTTTCTTAGAACAACGGGGTACTTTTTCATTCCTATCCTCCCCCTCCCCCAGATAGTTAAAGATTGGGTCTCATCCTGCATTCCTGAGCATCCAATGCTCCCAGTGATTTCAAAGGGAATTTTGAATATACAAGGAATACAGAGCTGGGCTTGTAGTGATCTGATCACATAAGATCAGATCACTACAAGCCCAGCTCTGTATTCCTTGTATATTCAAAATTCCCTGTATTCCTTGTATATTCAAGCTCTTTAAAAAAACAATTCACACTGAAAGTGTATAATGCCCTCAGAGACCCTCTAGTCACAGAAATCTTTTGAACTGAGAAAATTGTGGCTCTTTATGTTATCACTACATATAGCTTCTTCCCATAGTCTGATCCATAGCGTAAAATTGATTTTACACCTGTAAAAACAATGGCTTTACTATTAGTGTTACATTTGTGTATAGCTCATCTGCATTATGCACTACAATGTTGCAGGTGTCTTTGCCAACCAAACTGAAGTGTGAATTGAGTCTATTATTTCAATTACTGTAAGGATTACTGATCATGGTTTTTTGTACCATGTACATTCTGTTATGTCAATATACCCAGAAACAATATACATTGTAGTGCAGCTGTGGACATGGTAAAAGTGACTGTAAAAATGGTATTCTCTTACACAGCAGATCTGCCCTCGCTGAGTATTGTGAAACATATTTCCTTACTCTAGTGGCAAAAATATATACTGCCGAGTCAATGCAGCTCTGGAAAAAAAGCTGGATTCTATTCTGTATTACACATCTTCAACAGAATTGTTAGATAACTTACAACTGCAGAATCTTTATGAAGTTACGGCCAGGATGAAGAGAGCTTGATTGTTTCACCCCTTGTTAAGCATGCAGGGCTCAAAAGTGGAAAAAAATCATTATTGTGGGCCAGATTATTCCACGAGTAGTTTTGTTGTCAGTGGAACTATTCAAGAAGTATTATGAGTAAGGGTGACAAATTTCTGATCCTCGCTTACCAGTAAAGATTTGTAAACTGGGTATATGTGAAATATAATAAAACTCTGCAATACCATTTTTACAGGATCAGTTTTCAAAGTAGAACTGAACTTTAAGTAATGATCTTAGCTCTTTGAATTTCCTGGCTTTTGTGAGTTTGATTTAAATTCATTAGGTACATTATCTTTTCATTTCCTTTCTAATATTGGTTAAGACTTTGCATGGACATCAGCCCAGCCATTGTGAGACTAACCACTGTCAATCAAAGGCTCTGATAAGTTCGATAAAATATTGTTACTCCATTAAGACACTGTTTTTTTTGACGTTCCATGTTCCGTTTTCTGCTCATTACAAACAAACAAATAAACAAACAAACCAGTGCCTCCCTATAGTGTTGGAAACACAATTGTAGGAGAGTGCACAAAAGATATTGACTCCGTGGCACTCTATGTAAACTCCTTTATGCAGATGCTTCACCTAAACACATACCAAAGAAATCAGCAAATATGTAACGTGGTGGTGGGCGGGGGGGGGGGGGGGGGGAGAATCACATGAAGAAAGGAATTGGAAAGATTTTATTTCTGTAAATATCAAAAAGTTTCATTTTGTAAATTAGTAAATTCCTGTGAAGGCAATCTAGTTCAATATACAGTGCATTTAAAAGCCATTAAAGTGATAATATATAAAGGGAAAAAGTTTAAGTTGAATCTGCATGTCACATAAAACTGCTTGATAGTGAAAACATTACACTGAATAAGTCAATAGCTTTATGCAAACTATGCATTTAATATTTTTATAAGCTTACTTTTGGAGTATATACTGCAGATTAAAAACTGGGACTTACTGTCGCTCTTTCTAGGCCTACCAAATTCCCGTAAGGAACTGGTTGCAGTTAGAATACAGGCAAATTATAATACTGTTTCTTATGTCCTGCAGGTCAGAACACTTATCTGACTAGTGGGTAAAGGCAAAACTAACCCCTTGGGGATGCTTTGTGCATACAGGATCTAGTGGAGTGGTTCTCCTAAGTTCTTGTCACAACTTCATGGTTGCTGAAACTGAGAGTGGTGTTTCTTCAGGAAAGTTCTCTTGCTCATCTTTTGAAGATGCTTTGCCTCAAAGATGCCTGGTCTGGAGGGTTTTCCTTGAATGAAGAGTCTTCTTCTTCTTCTTCACTAACTGAAGACTTGTGACAGATGTTAGTTGAAATTCAGTTTGAAGATTCAAGAGAATCCTCTTACTGCACTTGCTTTTCATTTGTTTTTGAAGTCAACTATAGATCAAATTTCTTTTGGGTTAAAGGCTGAAGAATTTCTCTATTTGTCTGCATGCCTTTTTAAAGAATCTTATATGTAAATCAACTGATAAGGCTATAACTTTGATTAACTGCCTTTTTCTTGTCTAAGCTTGCTGGCAGGTGACATTTATTTACAAACGAATCTAGTGGATTGGGAGTCTGTTTCCTGGAAACTTTCTTTTCATATCCAATTCAATTTCATAACAGTTCAAGCTGCATAAAATCCTATATATCTAATTAGTTGTGTGTGTGAATACTTTGAATGTTTAAAGACAATTTTCAAATTTCCTAAAGGTTATTCAGGTCTTGATCAAGGCTTATTGAAGGTCTGACACATGCTAATAAATTTACTCATGTTGAGTGGTACTTTACTCATTATGTAAGGGTTGCACAATACAGCCCTCTAATATGTTCAAGTTTGCACAAAATCAATTTATTCCCAAATTGTAAGACCAAAATTTCAATAATTTCATTTTTAGCTTCATAAAATGAGTCATTGAAACGTACAGTAACTCCTCACTTAACGTTGTAGTTATGTTCCTGAAAAATGCGACTTTAAGCGAAATGATGTTAAGTGAATCCAATTTCCCCATAAGAATTAATATAAATGGGGGGCTTTAGGTTCCAGGGAAATTTTTTATTGCCAGACAAAAGGCATTATATACATTTTAAACAAGCAATTTAATACAGGTATAAGTTTTAAACAATTTAAAAAAAACAATTTAATACTACAATCATCATTGCTAAGTATGAAGCTTGGTTGAGGTGGTGGAGTCAGAGAGTGGAAGAGGGTAGATTGTCCGGCTGCTCCTCTTGCTGAACTTTCTGAACTCGAAAAAACACATCTAGAGATTGCTGTTTTGCTTTCCTTTTTTTTCTTGGTAAATTTCTTTATAGCAAATCATTAGAGGACGTTAAGTGGGGAGTTACTGTATAAATTTTATTATTCAGTATCTGAAACCATTATCAGTCAACTCATTGAAAGATTTCAAAATCTATCAAAAGGATTCTCAAGTACTATTTAATATAAACCCTTACTTTAAACGTTAGATATAATACCATATAGACTTAACATATCTTAAATTTTAAAATAGAAAGTGTGAAGCAAAAATTTCCCCACTGGTTCTTAATTTCTTAAGAAAGGAGAAAAATACCCTGACTATAACTTATTAAAAATACATGTGCAAAACCTAACCACAATTTTTTTTTAAAAAAGGTGATTTTATATACCAGTTAGAAAAAGAAAAATGAATAGCTGTCTTGTAGTAAACAAGTTTTAAAATGTATAATTGAGAAAAATAACTTTTTCCTTAAATTTGAGGAGAGAGAAGAGAACATCTATTTTCCTATTACCTTACAGGGTATGTATGTCTGTTTTGCAGGTATTTTACAAGTGTTATCAAATCCAATATTTACTTGTCAGTAAATACATAAATAAATTCTTAACACATTATGTTATAGAGGTACATGCCTTAAACTGCACCTTTTCACTTACATTATAATACATAATCAAAACGTGTACTCAAAGTGCAACACGTTTCATTATGACGGCCTTAAAGACCCATATGCTCCTCGTCCCCCAACTCTATCAATTTTTAAGGCCTTAAATAAACCTTAAGATGGGCCCTACTCAAGTTAATAAGCCAAGAACATAACTGATGGTCAGATTGTGTTTTGGCACTATGTATTTCTACTGTCCTGGGCAGGTAGTAAACTGAAACTTACAAGACCATTGATAGGCTCTGTTGAGGGAGTTATAGGACTGTCAGCAAGGGCTGCATTCAAGACTGGAGTAGACAGAGAAAGGGAAAATATAAATTAGCTTGTCATTTTTTAATTTAACATTTTAAAAAATGAATAAATGGCCTCTGCAACCATTGTGAAATTAGTTTTGAAGATATCATCGAAACAATTGGAAGAGGTTAATGAAATTTTTATCTGAGCCTAGGCTGGAGTCCTTTAAATATATTCAAATGTCAATTAATAGCATGAAATCTGATTTCACATTTCCAGTATTGGGTATATATTTGAAACTTAACAATTCAGTGTTATGTGAATAACATTCCAATTTGGTTAACAATATATCCCATTTTATAGTTCAGATATTCTCTTCATATTCAAGACATGCGCAGCCTATGCATTAGCTTATTGCAATGACCCCAAAATCTGAGCTTCCACTGCAAACCCCAGAACAACCCCCCAACTGTACAGCACAGATGCTTCATTTTTTAATGTAAAAGTATTATTAGCTTGATCAGAAGATTTAAATACTCCACTACATCTCGGGAATTTTGTTCACTGTATGGTCACATTACACAGCATTGCACAATCCTTGACTGGGATTCCTAGGTGTTACCATAATATAAACAAACAGCATCAACATATAATTTCTTTCTTTTTTTATATATGTTTGGCTATTACAATGTAATAAAGACAAATTATTCTTTCTGCAGTCAGTATTCTCATATGCCCTAATGGGAAATCTTTATACAGCTGGGAGAGAACCTTTGTTATATGGTACAGGGAAACACCAACCCCTAGAATATACAATAATGGGTAAAAGAATTATAATGATCAGTCCACACGAAAAGCCTTTCTAAAACTTTATTTTACAAGCCCAATCCTCCATTTAAAACATTGGGAGTTTTGCCTTTGCATACTATAGTAGTACTAGGTATAGGGTTCTAAAACATTTTGTTCCTCCAGTTGAAAAGTAAAATCTAATCAAAGTCTTTGTGTTGTAAATAAATTGCGATGCAGTACAGAGGTTTTCTATCTTGTAGTGGCCTGTAGTGACCTAACACGTTCAGTAGGTTTCATCCTTGAATGAGTTCAGTCATAAATCTCTTATTAACTTGTAGTAATTGATGTGATAATTCAAGTGTGAGAGGGAAAAAAATTTGAGGGCACCTTCCACTATTGCTGATTCATACCACTGGAACATGAAATCACTGGACTCCAGGACCACAAATCAGCCCTAAATTGAGCTGGACTATTAATAAGCCTTCTCTGCGCAATTAGTTGGACACCCACCTTAAAAGAAGAAAAAAAGATGAGGATCTAAATAAAAGCAATTCTTTGCATTTAATATTAACCAAATATTAATCATTATAGTATGTATAAAGGAAATGGTCTGATGTATTATATGTCAGTGCAATTAATTATTCAAACACAAATTTGTTTAGTCAGTACTTGTTTGATGGTGCATTAAGGTCTGCTCTGGAATTATAATGATGATAAAAAGACACCATGAAACTGAAAATTTTCTCTTTTAATGCCACTTTGTACTCAGTGCTGCTGGGGATTTTCTGTATAATTCCTCCTGATACTAATAAAATAAATGAAATGAGTACAAATGGCATCATCATAGCTTCCAGAAGCCATACAAGTTTTTGAAATCCTTATACAGTCAACTATATATAGTCAAGAAATCTCTCCTATTAAGGCTATTGTCAAATTTACTTATTTATTTATTTAGAGTTAAATAACAAAAAGATGCCTATCCAAGGCTCTAGGCACGCTACCATATCATCAGTAATACAGTAAAATTCCAACAGCATTAATCAATTGGTACAGTAATTCAACCAGCCAACCACCTACAAAAACTCCTTTCTTCTGCCCATTCACCATGTGGGAAGCATACTATAAAGTCCTCTCCAAAAAGCCTATCAAACATAGCCCTTGAAGCTTCTTGGGAGGTCACCAAATCTGGCATATTTTGGACAAAGGGAGGTGTATGTACGAGGTACAGTACACTTGACAGTCAGGTTCTTGATATAGTCTATTTCTGGGAAAAGGAATAAGTATTGTAGAGGCAGACATATAACAATTGCACATTTTTTTCTTTTCACACGGAAACAAGCCAGGTTAGAGGTATGCAGGGTTGTTGGGATTTTTTTTTCTTTCTTCTTCATACTTTCCAGAATTTGGCAAAAACTATAGGAGTCAACAGAAATAGTCATATTCTCTTGCTTAAGCTATCAAAGCTAATGACACACCTTCATTTTCAATTAACCAAACGGCTTGGTGCTATAACATTCTTTTCTGAATATCACCAGGTCTAAAACTATACAGTGATGTTCATCAGTCCCCATAAAATTATCCAATATGTACCATATGAAGAAAGATATGCACTCTTTCCAAGCATGGAAGCACATCATTTCACTAAGTCCATAACCAATAGCCACTAGTAGACTACCAATAGCTCGGCAAGAATGAAAATCTAAGTCAGCACTTTGCCTCTCTTTGTCTGATCATTTCTATGGAGACTTTCCCCCTCAGTTATATGCATAAATGAAAATTTAAAAAATGTAAAATATTTTCATATCTGAAATTTTTCATAACTCATAATGGCAAATCAGATTAATAAAAATAACTACAGCACTGGAATAAGACAGTTTGCTTCTAAAATAATTGATTATTCTGGGAAAAATGGAATTGGCTGCAAAATCCCTCTAAATCTATCAGTATTTCCATATGATCCATAAATTATAATACAGCCAAAATTTGATTTCTTTTGAGACACATAAGATCATACAGTTTGACTCTCCTTTACGGCTCATCAGCTGTACGTTTTTTTAAGATAAACAGCTTTTAGCATATAGTTACACAAATACACTTTGACAAACGGCTGCCCCACCCCTTAAAGAAAGTCTTGATAGAATGCTCTAATTATGTGGAAAAAATTAAATATAAAGTTGCATAACCAACTAAAAGACACAAAGAATCTCTACACTATCACTGAACTCTAGGGAATCCTACTTAAATTATATATAAGTGGAGTTGCTATAGCTTCTTCTGAGGAGCAGCACTTTGAATTCTGATTTTAGAAAGATACTATCAGTTTAAAAAAAAATCACATTGTCCGAAATGTTTTACTTATCTGTTTCAAGTAATGTCTAAGCCACCTATAGCAAAGTTATTTGAAATAATTTTTTTTTAGATATTTTTACTTTATTTCGTGTGTTTGACAGCACTTTGTGTAAAGTCAGTTTGACTATTTCCCCTGTATAATAGTCTGTTACCCCGGTTGGGTAGTTCTTCCACCCAGCAATGGAAAGAAAAGTATTTGAACAGACAAATAAAATTGTAAAAGACCAAAAATTGTGGGAAGAACTAAGGGATAGGTGTTCTTCCTGAGAATACTTTTAACTTATATTTTAAAACTGATAAGGATTCAAGCTGACAGCATCCCTTTTAAATCACATTTACTTAGATTGTAAAAGTCTGTCATTGAAACCTTTAGGGCATTTTAGAGGAAGCTAAATGGTTTCTTTGCATCAATCTTCACCACAAAGGAACTTGGGGCGATGCCCTTGATTTACTGTTTTTAGGTTACAATGTCTGAAGTATGAAAAATCAAAGTATGAAAAGAGGAGATGCTGAAGGAATCTGAAAAACTGAAAAACAGTGAGTCAACACAACAGAAGCCACACATCCAAGAATTATGAGTAGGGTCCTACCAAATTCGTGGCCATGAAAAATGCATGAGGAACCATGAAATCTGGTCTCTCACCATGGAATCTTGTCTTTTGGATGTTTTTACCCAACACTATACAGATTTCACGGGGGAGACCACCGTTTCTCAAATTGGGGGTCCTGACCCAAAACAGAGTTGCAGGGGGGTCGCAAGGTTATTTTAGGGGGTTGCGGTTTGCCACCCTTACTTCTGCACTGCCTTCAGAGCTGGGTGGCTGGAGAGCGGAGGCTGTTGGCCAGGCGCCCACCTCTGAAGGCAGTGCCCCACCAAAAGCAAAGCAGAAGTAAGGGCGGCATGGTAGAGTATTACCACCCTTGCTTCTGCGCTTCTGCCTTCAGAGCTGGGCGGCCGGAGAGAGGTGACCGCTGACTGAGGGTGCAGTGCAGAAGTAAGGGTGGCAATGTTGGATCATATTAAAGAAGTTCTGTGTTAAAATCACAAATGAGTTTGATTCCCCAAAGTTTAAATTCCAGGGTATTACTAATTAAGAGGGCTCTTGGTTTTTGGTACTGTTTCTCTCCCTCTATGTGTGAAACTTGCAAGCTGCTAATTGCGTTAGTACATTCTAAGACAGAGTCTGTTCTCAAAGCAATTCACACAGAAAGAGACTCAAAGGGTATGTCTACACTACGGAATAAGGTCGAATTTATAGAAGTCGGTTTTTTAGAAATCGGTTTTATATATTCGAGTGTGTGTGTCCCCACAGAAAATGCTCTAAGTGCATTAAGTGCATTAACTCGGTGGAGCGCTTCCACAGTACCGAGGCTAGAGTCGACTTCCGGAGCGTTGCACTGTGGGTAGCTATCCCACAGTTCCCGCGGTCTCCGCTGCCCATTGGAATTCTGGGTTGAGATCCCAATGCCTGATGGGGCTAAAACATTGTCGCGGGTGGTTCTGGGTACATATCGTCAGGCCCCCGTTCCCTCCCTCCCTCCGTGAAAGCAAGGGCAGACAATCGTTTCGCGCCTTTTTTCCTGAGTTACCTGTGCAGACGCCATACCACGGCAAGCATGGAGCCCGCTCAGGTAACCATCACCCTATGACTCCTGGGTGCTGGCAGACGCGGTACGGCATTGCTACACAGTAGCAGCAACCCCTTGCCTTGAGGTAGCAGACGGTACAGTACGACTGGTAGCCGTCATTGTCATGTCCGAGGTGCTCCTGGCCACGTCAGCTGGGAGCGCCTGGACAGACATGGGCGCAGGGACTAAATTTGGAGTGACTTGACCAGGTCATTCTCTTTAGTCCTGCAGTCAGTCCTATTGAACCGTCTTATGGTGAGCGGGCAGGCGATACGGACTGCTAGCAGTCGTACTGTACCATCTTCTGCCAGGCAGGCAAGAGATGAGGATGGCTAGCAGTCGTACTGTACCATCTTCTGCCAAGCAGCCATGAGATGTGGATGGCATGCAGTCCTTCTGCACCGTCTGCTGCCAGCCAAAGATGTAAAAGATAGATGGAGTGGGTCAAAACAAGAAATAGACCAGATTTGTTTTGTACTCATTTGCCTCCTCCTCTGTCTAGGGGACTCATTCCTCTAGGTCACACTGCAGTCACTCACAGAGAAGGTGCAGCGAGGTAAATCTAGCCATGTATCAATCAGAGGCCAGGCTAACCTCCTTGTTCCAATAAGAACGATAACTTAGGTGCACCATTTCTTATTGGAACCCTCCGTGAAGTCCTGCCTGAAATACTCCTTGATGTAAAGACACCCCCTTTGTTGATTTTAGCTCTCTGAAGCCAACCCTGTAAGCCGTGTCGTCAGTCGCCCCTCCCTCCGTCAGAGCAACGGCAGACAATCGTTCCGCGCCTTTTTTCTGTGCGGACGCCATACCAAGGCAAGCATGGAGCCCGCTCAGCTCACTTTGGCAATTAGGAGCACATTAAACACCACACGCATTATCCAGCAGTATATGCAGCACCGGAACCTGGCAAAGCGATACCGGGCGAGGAGGCGACGTCAGCGCGGTCACGTGAGTGATCAGGACATGGACACAGATTTCTCTGAAAGCATGGGCCCTGCCAATGCATGCATCATGGTGCTAATGGGGCAGGTTCATGCTGTGGAACGCCGATTCTGGGCTCGGGAAACAAGCACAGACTGGTGGGACCGCATAGTGTTGCAGGTCTGGGACGATTCCCAGTGGCTGCGAAACTTTCGCATGCGTAAGGGCACTTTCATGGAACTTTGTGACTTGCTTTCCCCTGCCCTGAGGTGCATGAATACCAAGATGAGAGCAGCCCTCACAGTTGAGAAGCGAGTGGCGATAGCCCTGTGGAAGCTTGCAACGCCAGACAGCTACCGGTCAGTTGGGAATCAATTTGGAGTGGGCAAATCTACTGTGGGGGCTGCTGTGATGCAAGTAGCCCACGCAATCAAAGATCTGCTGATATCAAGGGTAGTGACCCTGGGAAATGTGCAGGTCATAGTGGATGGCTTTGCTGCAATGGGATTCCCTAACTGTGGTGGGGCTATAGACGGAACCCATATCCCTATCTTGGCACCGGAGCACCAAGCCGCCGAGTACATAAACCGCAAGGGGTACTTTTCGATAGTGCTGCAAGCTCTGGTGGATCACAAGGGACGTTTCACCAAGATCAACGTGGGATGGCCGGGAAAAGTGCATGATGCTCGCATCTTCAGGGACTCTGGTCTGTTTCAAAAGCTGCAGGAAGGGACTTTATTCCCAGACCAGAAAATAACTGTTGGGGATGTTGAAATGCCTATATGTATCCTTGGGGACCCAGCCTACCCCTTAATGCCATGGCTCATGAAGCCGTACACAGGCAGCCTGGACAGTAGTCAGGAGCTGTTCAACTACAGGCGGAGCAAGTGCAGAATGGTGGTAGAATGTGCATTTGGACGTTTAAAGGCGCGCTGGCGCAGTTTACTGACTCGCTTAGACCTCAGCGAAACCAATATTCCCACTGTTATTACTGCTTGCTGTGTGCTCCACAATATCTGTGAGAGTAAGGGGGAGACGTTTATGGCGGGGTGGGAGGTTGAGGCAAATCGCCTGGCTGCTGGTTACGCGCAGCCAGACACCAGGGCGGTTAGAAGAGCACAGGAGGGCGCGGTACGCATCAGAGAAGCTTTGAAAACCAGTTTCATGATTGGCCAGGCTACGGTGTGAAAGTTCTGTTTGTTTCTCCTTGATGAAACCCCCCGCCCCTTGGTTCACTCTACTTCCCTGTAAGCTAACCACCCGCCCCTCCTCCCTTCAATCACCGCTTGCAGAGGCAATAAAGTCATTGTTGCTTCACATTCATGCATTCTTTATTCATTCATCACACAAACAGGGGTAGGGGGATGACTACCAAGGTAGCCCAGGAGGGGTGGTGGAGGAGGGAAGGAAAATGCCACACAGCACTTTAAGCACAGCACTTTAAAAGTTTACAACTTTAAAATTTATTGAATGACAGCCTTCTTTTTTTTGGGCAATCCTCTGTGGTGGAGTGGCTGGTTGGCCGGAGGCCCCCCTACCGCATTCTTGGGCGTCTGGGTGTGGAGGCTATGGAACTTGGGGAGGAGGGCGGTTGGTTACAGAGGGGCTGCAGTGGCAGTCTGTGCTCCAGCTGCCTTTGCTGCAGCTCAACCATACACTGGAGCATACTGGTTTGGTCCTGCAGCAGCCTCAGCATTGAATCCTGCCTCCTCTCATCATGCTGCCGCCACATTTGAGCTTCAGCCCTGTCTTCAGCCCGCCACTTACTCTCTTCAGCCCGCCACCTCTCCTCCCGGTCATTTTGTGCTTTCCTGCACTCTGACATTATTTGCCTCCACGCATTCGTCTGTGCTCTGTCAGTGTGGGAGGACAGCATGAGCTCGGAGAACATTTCATCACGAGTGTGTTTTTTTTTCTTTCTAAGCTTCACTAGCCTCTGGGAAGGAGAAGATCATTGATCATTGAAACACATGCAGCTGGTGGAGAAAAAAAAAGGGACAGCGGTATTTAAAAAGAAACATTTTATAAAACAGTGGCTACGCTCTTTCAGGGTAAACCTTGCTGTTAACATTACATACATAGCACATGTGCTTTTGTTACAAGGTCGCATTTTGCCTCCTCCCACCGCATGACTACCCCCTCAACCTTCCCCCCTCCCTGTGGCTAACAGCGGGGAACATTTCTGTTTAGCCACAGGCAAACAGCCCAGCAGGAATGGGCTCCTCTGAGTGTCCCCTGAAGAAAAGCACTCTATTTCAACCAGGTGACCATGAATTATATCTCACTCTCCTGAGGATAACACAGAGAGATAAAGAACGGATGTTGTTTGAATGCCAGCAAACATACACTGCAATGCTTTGTTCTACAATGATTCCCGAGTACGTGTTACTGGCCTGGAGTGGTAAAGTGTCCTACCATGAAGGACGCAATAAGGCTGCCCTCCCCAGAAACCTTTTGCAAAGGCTTTAGGACTACATCTAGGAGAACCGCAAATGCCAGGGCAAAGTAATCCTTTCACATGCTTGCTTTTAAACCATGTATAGCATTTTAAAAGGTACACTCACCAGAGGTCCCTTCTCCGCCTGCTGGGTCCAGGAGGCAGCCTTGGGTGGGTTCGGGGGGTACTGGCTCCAGGTCCAGGGTGAGAAACAGTTCCTGGCTGTCGGGAAAACTGGTTTCTCCGCTTGCTTGCTGTGAGCTATCTACAACCTCCTCCTCTTCATCATCTTCTTCGTCCCCAAAACCTGCTTCCGTATTGCCTCCATCTCCATTGAAGGAGTCAAACAACACGGCTGGGGTAGTGGTGGCTGAACCCCCTAAAATGGCATGCAGCTCATCATAGAAGCGGCATGTTTGGGGCTCTGACCCGGAGCGGCCGTTCGCCTCTCTGGTTTTCTGGTAGGCTTGCCTCAGCTCCTTCAGTTTCACGCGGCACTGCTTCGGGTCCCTGTTATGGCCTCTGTTCTTCATGCCCTGGGAGATTTTGACAAAGGTTTTGGCATTTCGAAAACTGGAACGGAGTTCTGATAGCACGGATTCCTCTCCCCAAACAGCGATCAGATCCCGTACCTCCCGTTCGGTCCATGCTGGAGCTCTTTTGCGATTCTGGGACTCCATCATGGTCACCTGTGCTGATGAGCTCTGCATGGTCACCTGCAGCTTGCCACGCTGGCCAAACAGGAAATGAGATTCAAAAGTTCGCGGTTCTTTTCCTGTCTACCTGGCCAGTGCATCTGAGTTGAGAGTGCTGTCCAGAGCGGTCATAATGGAGCACTCTGGGATAGATCCCGGAGGCCAATACCATCGAATTGTGTCCACAGTACCCCAAATTCAAGCCGGCAACGTCGATTTAAGCGCTAATCCACTTGTCAGGGGTGGAGTAAGGAAATCGATTTTAAGAGCCCTTTAAGTCGAAATAAAGGGCTTCATTGTGCGGACCGGTGCAGGTTTACATCGATTTAACGCTGCTAAATTTGACCTAAAGTCCTAGTGTAGACCAGGGCAAAGCAATACTCTAACAACAGAAACAGCACCCAGAGACTCCCCGCCCTTTTGTTGTATTAACAATTGTGATTAAAATAGAGATAGAGGATGTATGTGGACGGATGCTTGGTGTGGATAATAACTGAATGATCAGGGAGGTGCCAGCCTAAGAATCCAGTGTCCATCGGCTGAAGAAGGCATCAAGTGGAAATAACCAGAGGATCCCCGGAAGGCAGACTGGAATCCACCCAACAGCCTCAAGAATGGGAGAACCAAAGAAACAAGATAACATCTAGCAGCACGGAGCCGTCAGGAATGTGCCATCTGCTGATTGATTCAGCAACAGCATGATGAAGCAATTCCCATAGATTGGCATAGGAAGAAATTCCTATAAAAAGGACTCTAGAAAGTGAGAACTTTGGGGTCTGATTCTGCAAACCAACTTCCAGGAGCATCAGATGAGCATCTGACAAGGCCCTGCTCCCTCCTCATGTCCAGGCCACCTGGCCAGTGACTTGGCATGAGCAACTCTAAGGCTGGTAACTATGATAACAACCTTGCAGAACCTCTGTGTGTGTGTTTGTATGAATGAATGAATGAATGTGTGAATAAATGTGAGATTGAATGGAATGTTATAGCTATAACTAACTGCTTACTATGATTCTTTCTGTATTCACAATAAATGTGGTATTTTGCCTTTTTCCCTTTAATAAGATCCTGCTGGTCTTTATTTTATTGGTACAACAGCAATACTCTACCTTGTCATCCTTACTTCTGCACTGCTCGGCTCTGCCTTCAGAGCGGGACTCCTGGCCAGCAGACACCACTTTCCAGCTGCCTAGCTCTGAAGGCAGCAGCACAGCAGTAAGGGTAAAAGTACCACAACACCCCCCTACAATAACCTTGCGGAACCCCCAACATCTCCTTTTTGGGTCAGGACCCCTACAATTACAACACAGTGAAATTTCAGGTTTAAATAACTGAAATCATGATGTTTACAATTTTTTAAATCCTACGCCTGTGAAATTGACCAAAATGGACCATGAATTTGGTAGGGCCATAATAAGAAGAAATTTAAGAATGATGTGGCTGTACTGCTAACAAAAATATGTAATTTTCTTAAAATCAGTTATTATACCAGAGGGCTGGAAGGCAGTGAATACTATACCTATCTTTAGAAAAGGTGATAAAGGTGATCCTGGAAATTAGAAATGTTTAAGCCTTACTTCACTACCAAGTAAATTATGTGAAATGATAAGTGTTTGTGGGATCAGACAGGTGTTGTTTAGAAAATATTAAGATGGCAAAATTTACAAATGATGCTAAGTTACGGATGCTAAGACAAAAGACGAGCACAATGAACATCAGACGCACCTAATAAAGGTAGGTGAATGAGCATAGTGATAGCAGAATTCATTGTTGGCAAATACTAAGAAGAGCTCTGTGTAGTTCTAAAGCTTATCTCCTTCACCAGCAGAAGCTGGTCCAATAAAAGATATTACCTCACCCACCTTGTCTGTCAAACACACAGTAATGCACACTCGGAAGAATGATCTGAATTACTCATACACTTTACTAAGTTTGTAAAATCTCAGGACAACTTGGCCACTTAAATTTTCTGTGCAGTGACAGTCAAAAAAGCAACACAAATATTAGAATAATAAGAAATAGAATGAAAATAGTACTGATAATGTCTAATGCCCATATATAAACCACCGTTTTGGCTTTCACCTGGAATATTGCGTTCAGTTCTGGTCACATAGCAAACACAGCAAACAGAGAAGATTAAGAGACAAGTAAAGAAAATGATTAGCAATATGGAAAGATGTATCTAAAAAGAGAGATCGAAAAGATGGGACTACACCTGGTTGAACATGGGAATTTCCATCTCATGGGAAAATCCAATCTTTAAAATTTGTTTTTATCAAAAAGTGGGCTGAAAGACCAAAAGTTTTCATGGAAAGGAAAGCTCAAAATGTTTTGATTTGATACATTTTTATCAAAAGAAATTGTTTCAATATTTTCAAACTGAATTTTTTTGTTTCAATTTGTCAAATCAAATTGAAACGTTTTATGTAGGCTCAGTTCAACACTGAACTGAGTCTCTCTGAGCTGCTCCATTATCTCATTATCCCATTCTCTTTTATCACCCGGACTACATCTCCCCTGATGTACCATGCTGGTTCAATCAAAGGGGACACTCTGGTACATAATGAGATATGGAGTCCAGCCTGGGAGATGGAACAATAGAATTGAACAGGGACATAAGGCATCCAAACTACAGCTTCCAGAAGGCATTGCAGCAGCTCTGGTGGACTCAGATTCATGTTGAACTGATCTGAAATGAACCATGCTGATCCAAATCAGAACACTTTGTTTCAATTTTCCAAATGGAAAATTTGGGGAAAATGTCCATTTTGCAGAAACGGTATATTCCACTGAAAAAACATTTTGACAGAAAATTTCCCACCAATTCTCATTAGAACTGTTCAGTTTAGATAGGAGGCATATATACAAAATAATGAATGATACAGATAGATAAATCAGACATACCTATTTACCCAGTCATAATACAAGTAAAAAGAGCATTAAATGTCATTTAAAAGTCAGCAAATTTAGAACGTAGAAAAGGAAATACTTTATTATATAAAACATAGCTAAGCTATGAAACTCAGGGACACAAATATTATTGAGGCTCAGAGCTTAGCAGGATTCTAAAAAGGATTAATCATTTATACAGATAATACAAACATTAAAAAAGACATTAGAAGGGACATAAACCTTCATTGCTTCAGGGCAGAACCAATTTAAAACTAATGAGGGTTAAATAGAAACTTCCTCTATGGTCAGGTAATTTAATAATGGTCCATTGCAAGGTCTTCAGCATGGGTCGGGTGCAGCTGAGCATCAAGCCTACCAAGTTTAACATTAATAACTTTTTTTCAGAGAAGTAAAAAAGAAACTAATAAAAAGAGAGAATTTCACATTTCTAAAACAGGATTCTAAATACCCACTGAGAATAAAGACAATTACATGAACTGTTTAGTTTAGAACTATAATCTATTGTTAATTTGATGAGCCTTCATCATAAACATATCTTAATATATGCTGTAAATTTTCTGGTTTTACTACTGGTTTAAGGGAGAATGGATGCTATGCAAACAACATATTGTTTACTTTCATGTTACTCAGGCTTTGATGATTAAATATTCCTACCTCATAATCACCTCATTTTATGTATTTATTTGTTTATTTTTAGCAGAATCCTGCAAACCATGGGAGTCATATATACATGGTGCGAGTGAGAGAAATAAACTCTTTCACCTACATGGAGACTTCTTAACAGTGGAGAATTAGCTTTAACCAGAGAGATCAGAAGCATCCCATAGGTCAGAACTCTACCACATGAGTTGAAGAAGAAAATCAGTTTAGCAAGAAAAGTTTTATGTTATACTTACCCACCAACATGACATGAACCAGTGGTCTGCATAATAGGGCAGATTTAATCTTATCTCAGATATACATTTTTTACACTCACACTGTATCCAGTCTTTATTCAGCTGAAGAACTGAACAGTATGATCTCCTTGTCAACCTAACTCACCTTTCTTTCATCGTCAGTGAAAGAAAAGTAAATGTTCAAATTAAGATCTTATTCCTTATGGTGTAATCAAGGAGATTAAGTAGAGCGTCATTCCAGCTGATTTTATTAACATTAAAGTTTTATGATAAATTATGAACATCCCTAGAGCTAAACAGCCAATTAAAATAACATAAGCATGGTAGGGCATCTATTATAATGTTTTTCTTAGAAGAAATTCTAATTATATTGCCTTTATACTTTTCCACAGGCAAAGCTATGTTTTGTTACAGCATGGGATGAAAATACAGAATTAATTAACATGAATGTATTCTTCTGACAACATAACTGAGAGTTAGTCTTACACTAAAATAAACAAAATCCAAGCTGACTGAATTACATGCTTCATGGGGACTGAAAATACTGCATTGAATTGAACACCTTCATCTTCCCAATAATACTAAAATATCCTTAATGGGGTATCTGGGCTTGTTCATTGTCAATTAGCTACTGCTGCTGATTAGTAGAAAGTGGAAGTCTTCCAGCTACAGTACAGTATCTTAAAACCCATTTTTAATATTGCCTTAGTCACCTTTAAATCAAAAGGGTAACAAAGTTATTAAATACAAAAAGTGTAACTATCCACAGGGTGCTCTCTAAACCTGGTCCTTGGACTCACACATGTTTTTCCAGATAGAAGAAACCTGAGTATTAATTGGGTCCTTTGTGATAATTTCTCACAATTAACGTACAAACACAAAAAGAGCTTAAAACATTGCTCATCATTAATGCATTAAAGCGGAAACAGTCTACATGTCCAGTATCTTGTATAACATTAATTACCTCATTAACCTTTATTATGCCAACTTGGTCTCAATGTGGCTAAACAGAGGGAAAATGATACGGTAATTGCTGAATATATGTATTATGGAATGAAGAAAATGAAGGCAAAGGGAGAAATGTAGTGTGGGACTGAAGATGGCTAGGATAATACAGTGATCCAAATGAAGATATTCAAGAGTAATTAGACTTCTTAATAAAAAAAGTAAACATGATGGAAAAAAATTCTGGAAAAGGTAATAGATAAAAATTTATACCTCAGGGTTTGGGATGAACAAACTGGTTCGGAACTGACCTGAACCATCTCCCATAACTGCCCCCCAGCTTTTTGGGAGATTCAAGAGAATTTGATTAGTTAATTTTAATTTTCTTGATTTCAGCATATTAAAAGGTTTTACAGTATTACACAGAAATGCTGAAAAACACTACAGCTTATGGGAGGGACACCGCAGAGTTTCATTATTTCAGGGATCTTCTATGGCCCATGCTATTCAGGAGGTCAGACTAAATTATCACAGTGATCCCTTCTCAGCCTGGAATCTATGAGAATGGCCTCACTGTTGAAATAAAAGTACAGATAGTTCTGTCTCTTCATGATGACCAAAGCAGATAATAATAGCAAAAAGAGGTGCAGGTTTTACTCACAAGACCCCCAGGCCTTGCTACTTCTGATCTGGCTGAAAGTATGTCTCAAAAAGCTGTTTGAATGAGACCTATGTAATATAATACCAGCATGACCATCTATACCCATTTTACCCCTACTTGGATAAATGATATTCATTATAACTACAATTTTATTTTATTTGTACTGCAGTTGTTCCCAAAAGTTCCTATCAAGAGTGAAGCCCCATTTGTGCTGGCTGCTGTACAATCACACAGTAAGACACACTCTATGCCCCTGAAATTTAAGATGTAATATAAAAGAAGTCACAACAAATGAGTGTAACAAACAACAGAGAGGAGTCAGGGAGAGAAAATTAGGATAACTGTGATAAGATCATACAGTAACATAGGGTAGCTATGTGCAAAACTGATTCATTACAAATAAATGTGATTATACATATCAGCAATCTCTACTGGCCAGCTCTAATTATGAGTGGAAAACTGCAAATAAATGTTTACCCTTCAATGTGATACACAACTTTTGGATTCACTTTTCAACGATTCCATAACAAAATGTCCCAACAATAATTTTTTCCTGGTGGCAGGAGTGGAACAAGGATATTTGTGCATTTATTTCTTATAGACGGTGCTTGGATACCAAGGCGACGGCTTCAGCTTCCAGCTATTTATTCTTGGTAGACCTTTCTCTGTGAGAAAGAGCCCTTTAGTACCCAGTATTTTCTCCCCGTGAAGATACTTATACTCTGCAATCAAGTTGCCTCTCAGTCCTTTTTTTTTTGTTGTCTTTTTTTTTGATGAACTCATCAGATTGAGCTCTTTATGTCCCTCATTGTGAGGCATTTTCTCCAGCCTTTGAAACATTTTTTTCTCTCTTTTCTGCACTCTCTCCAATTTTTCAACATCCTTTAAAAACATGGACACCAGGGCTGTATGCAGTATGCCAGGATTGGTTTAACCAATACTACAGAGAGATGTAAAATCTCCTCTTCCCCACTCCTACCCAATAGTTCCCTGCTTATACGTCCAAGGATGGTTGTCCATTGTCTTTGGCAGAGATTAAAAACCAGGCAGCTTGACAGTGGGATCATCTATGAGGTGCTTGTTCTTTATGTCAGACCATAAGCCATATTAGGACATTACAGTAGACCCTCTGAGTTATGAACCCCTTAGTTACAAACTGACCAGTCAGCCACACTCCTCATTGGGAATGAGAAGTACACAATCAAGCAGCAACAGAGACCAAAAAAAAAAAAAAAAAAAAGCGAATACAGTAATGTGTTATAAATAAACTACTAAAAAAAAGGGAAAGCAGCATTTTCCTTCTGCATAGTAAAGTTTCAAAGCTGTATTAAGTCAATGTTCAGCTGTAAACTTTTGAAAGAACAACCATAACGTTTGTTCAGAGTTATGAGCATTTCAGAGTTATGAACAACCTCCATTCCCGAGGTGTTCATAACACTGAGGTTCTACTGTACATAGAAGATGCGTGCACCTGACGCTCAAATGGAAAAACAAAGATTCGCTACAGTGCAAATGCAGAGAGCTCCAAAGTATCAAACACATTGTGAACAAGTGCTTTATCTTTTCATTTCCAGAAGTTATAGCAAAGGTGCCATCAGCATCTCCTGAAGCCCTTCAATGGATTTCAGACCTTCCTATTAACTTGAAAATGTTGTTATATCCATATGAAAGAAGAAGAGATCCACGGATCACGTCAACCCTTTTTGCCATAGCATTGCATGCAAGCTCATGTTCAGTTGTCTGTCCATTGTAATCCCTAAATCGCTTTTAGAGTCACTGCTTTCCAGGATACAGTCCCCCGTTCTGTAGGTGTGGCCTGCATTCCTAGATGTGTAACTTTCCATTTGGCTGTGTTAAAACACACTTTGTTTGAATGGGTCTAGGTTACCAATTGATCCAGATTGTGCTGCATGACTGCTCTGTCCTCATCATTTACCACTTTATGAGAGCTTTCAGTTTTTAATCCATTCAACTTGTGCTCTACTGATATTTTATAGTGCTAATTTTTTAATCAGAATGTTGTGTAGTACTAAGTCAAAGACCTTACAAAAGTCCATGTATATTAAAAGAGACAATATTATTGATCTCTGTACTCAGAATATGAAGAATTGGGGGTAGAACTATAGACATGGAAGCTTGGCTACACCCAAAATTATTAGGCAAAACAGATTACACTTAAAATACACTCAGAGCCAGTTCATGGAAGTGGGTAAAGACTGTATATATCTAGGTAGGCTATGCTGACCTAGCATAACTCTCTCTAAAATGGTGATGCTATTTCCTTTGTTTATACTATACAATGTAAAAAAATGTCTCACATCAGATACAGACTACATACACAGTTTGTGCACAAAGTTTATCCAAAAGGAAAGAGAGAATTGATTACAATTTCAGAACAAATTAAAAAACCAATTCCCAACAATTAAAAAAACCCAAACCTGGCAATATCTCCTAATTGTAGTGCGAGTATCCTGATACACGTTTATTTATATGAGAGCTATTCAGATGTCTTATCCCAAAGTTTGGAATGATTTTTGGTCTGTTCTCCCTCTAGTCAACTGATTTTTTCAGATATTTATAGCTAGCCACATATTTTGCCAACCACCACCACCACCAGAATTAGTTTCTTTCGAAAAAGATTTATATTTAAGCACATGATACCCTTGAGGATAACAATACTTAGCATAAGGACAATTTTTGAACTACCAACAGTATGAAATATTTCTCTCCAATATCTCCCAGTAATAGAATCATCTTTTTAGATCTGATATTACATCTCTTACATCTGTAGCAAGCAGCAATGTTGGGTTTAATCAATTTGTAAAATGAAAAATAACCTTTGCTAATAATGTGGATTTAGATTGATTACATTCTCATGTTTGGTGTAGGTGCTGAATTGGAGTTGTATGTTAATGGCTTTCAATCATCACCAACCTGAACTATGGTCACACTGGTGACCTAGCACTGGCTTAATAAGTCATTAACAACCAACCAAGCCACCCAGTCCTGCACAAGTGAGCATTTTAAGTTTTCTTCACGTATGTAAATTATGCAGCATGCAAATTATGCCATTACATTTCCATATCTATTTCAAACTGATAAACCTATTATTTACTTGTCTGAGGATTTTATTGCTTTCTTGCTCAAAAATATACAAACAATTTATTTATTTATTCTCATTTTTCTTTTAGAGGTGGGATGTGTGTGTGTGTAAAAAAAAAAAGTTCTTGATCATTCATTGATTTAAAAATTCCCACATTAGAACTCTTGCTTGAGACTTAAATAAAATGTATTTCAAAGCCCTTTAATATATTTAAAAAATGAACTCAGGAAATCTGAATATTGCTCTGTCTGCAGAAGATGAACTCTTTACTTCTAAATCCCAGGTAAACAGTTATGTTTAAATGCCAGTGTAATCATGTAAAGCCAGTATAATGTAGTGGATGAATCAGATTCACAGTCTGCAGGCATGAGAGAAATACATCTGAGGAGCATTCTCAGCAGTTGGGAGTGCAGTGTATCTTTGTGTGTCCATAATTCTATTAATTAAACCAAGTTAATTTAAAATCACCCTAATTTTAACAGACATTTTGAAACTGATATAAAGCACTATCCATAGTCACTAGCTTTTCTCACTGATATCAATGAGAGAGATTTTCTTCATCTCAGTTAATCAAATTGCACTCTCTTTTTTCAGGAACATGGCTACTTCCCTGAAGCTAGGCTATTTTAAAAATAGAGTGCCCACTGAAAAATATCATTCATTGTTTTCTTGTGAAAAAATTATATGATTCTGAAATTAAAAAAAAAATCCACCGGAATTTTCCTTTCAAATTCTTCTCTTGGAAGATTCAAACTAGTAAGATTCAAACTAGTAGATACACAGGGAAGACTATTCAGGGATTGATTAATGGCTATAGCTGCTTTAACACTATATTTTCTGGTATAAAGATTGGTTTTAGATAGCAGCTTCAGCAATTAATTTGATACAATCAGCCTAGATTAGTGCGCGCACACCCACACACACGCACAAAGACTCAAAAGGGCAAACTAACCAAGGGCTGCCTATCATATCCTTTTACTAAATCTGGCCTCTGATGAAGCCAGAGCAGCTGCTTTACAGTACCTCCAAATGCATGCAAAGGCCTTCATCCAACTCTGTGTAGCTGCCTTAACAGAGTCCCCATTAAGAAGTTGCTTAATATTCCCCAGGAAGCTGGCACAGAATGACTTTTGCTAACTTGGAGAGGTGCAAGCCCCTGGCTTTGTAGGCCTCAAGAATATAAAACCAGAACCATCTGGAAAGAGTCCTGCCGCAGCAGAAAGGCATCTGTCAGCATTAGCATTTGGAAAACCCTTCAGTTTTAAAAAGATTAAATATAACAGCTTAGTGAACATTCAGAAAATGAAGATTATTTCTCAAGCAATTTTAATATCCAGAGAAATGGAAGCTGAACATTTCTTGGTTCAAACAAAAGACTGATTTTATCTTGGGAATCAATCATTTCCAATCAAACTATGAAGAAGTCAGGGTTCTGAACAATGCCTAATACCTACAAACAGGCTTAGAACAGATGTTGAAGTGTGGTTTAAAATATAAAGTTACAAAATGTGATGATTTCAGACTTTGTTATTTTTTTCTTCAAAACAACTAATTATTTTTATAACTTGGGTAGAGTTTCATTTCCATTATTTGAGTTTTTCCTGTTGGTGAATTTAAATTGCTCATTTAGCCTATGCTGTGATATCTTCCTTTTCTTAAATGAAGCTGATAACACGATTAGCATAGTAGATTCAGTACACTGAATGACTACCAGAGAGCTTTGTCCTTGGATTCAAAATCAAAGGGCCAACCACAAAATGGAGAGGTTTTAAAAGTAATGTCTTCATAGAAACCTGAGAGATGCTTTTGGTATATCTACTGTCCCACGCGCCCCGTCCCCAGCCCCAGAGGGAGAGTGCACGCGGCACTGCTGCAGCCTCCCCAGCCCTGGGAAGGCAGGAGGTGTGGCACCAGCCCCTGGAGCCTAGCGGCACCGCTGAAGCAGGGCCCAGGGAGGCGGAGTGTGGGCAGGGCCATGCCTGGCCTACCCGCCTCCCATGCCTACAGAGACCCGAGTCATTCACAGAGCAATATCCATCCTATGCGTTAAGGCAAAGATCATGTGGGAAAAACAGTATTTGATCATGTAATTCAAGACTGTGTCATAATGTATACACACAACGGGAGGGGGAGACATGTCAAATTGAAGTTGCATAGGCAACCTTAAGTCTGGAATTTCCTAACTTTCAAGTGCTTGACACTGCAATATTAACATTTTTTAACATTTTTATGTATTCTCATTTTTTGTTTTCTTTTAAAAAAGGCAAAACTAAAAACCAGACATTTCACCATAGGGAACTCTGTTCTGCCATATGGACTGTAACTTGGATCAGCAGCAGGGTTGTGACCTTTAGATCCACAGCACAGACTTCTACCTCTTGATCTAATGAAAGTACACAGTAGAAGCAGTAGGCTGTTATCCTCTATGTGGACCAGTCACTAGAAGGGAATGAGACACACAATTTACCAGTGGGTTTGTTGATAGCAAAGGAATGTAGAAACTGAAGACTTCTAGGTTAAGTTCCAGATTCTGCAGGAGAGTGTACTCTAGTGGTTGGACAACTGCTGAGCAATTCCTGCTGAGTCTTTGCAGCCCTGGGATGGTGCATACTCATTTATGGGGATGGTGCATGTGGAATCAGGTTGGCATGCAGGATTTGTGAAGAGATGCAGCATGCTAAGTGCGGACTGAATCTTCAGAGAATTTAACTGCTAAACAAAATCTCTACTGACAATATGTGAACAGCAATTACTTGGAGGTTTATAACTTAGCCAAATTTTCACAAAGGTGGCAAAAGGTATATCTCTGACACAAAGTCCAACCCCCTGCCAAACTTTAAGTACCTACCCAAAAGTCGAAGGGTGATAGAGGTTTTCAATGAACATTTGATTTTGTATTAATATATAATTTTCCCTAATATTGATCTTGGAAACAACTCAACTTTTTCTGACAGGTTTCAGAGTAGCAGCTGCGTTAGTCTGTATCCGCAAAAAGAAAAGGAGTACTTGTGGCACCTTAGAGACTAACCAATTTATTTGAGCATAAGCTTTCGTGAGCTACGGCTCACTTCATAGGTCAGAGATATACCTTTTGCCACCTTTTGAAAATTTGGCTAAGTTATAAACCTCCAAGTAATTGCAGTTCACACATTCTCAGTAGAGATTATGTTTCGCAGTTAAATTCTCTGAAGATTCAATCTGCACTTAGCATGCTGCATCTCTTCACAGATCCTGCATCCGATGAAGTGAACTGTAGCTCAACTTTTTCTGACTCTTTACCAAAAAAATGAACTTTTGGCAGATGCCTAGCATTGAAACTTTCAGACCAAACAGTGAAAGTCTGGCAAACAGTGGTTTATAATGGGAAGCATTGGGCAAACTTACCTATAGGCAGCGCTATAGCATGCCAATAATAAACAACCCCCCCCCCCTTACTTACAGTAAGAAAGTGATTACATATGAAATCTCACCCTTAGAGATGTTCCAGTAACCTTTTTTTTTTTTTTTAAACAGACTAGGCTCCTTCTAGTCTGGGTCCAGCAATCACTCACACCCCAGTGGTTACTGCCCTTTGTTCCAGTTTCTTTCAGGTATCCTTTGGCGGAGGAGAGGCTATCTCTTGAGCCAGCTGAAGACAAAATGGAGGGGTCTCCCAGGGGCTTAAATAGACCTTCTCTTGTGGGTGGAGAAACCCTCCTCCCTCCTATCCAGAATTCAGCTCCAAGATGGAGTTTTGGAGTCACATGGGCAAGTCACATGTCCATGCATGACTCAGTTCCTTACCAGCCAGGCCACATTCCTGGGAAAGCTCAGATGTGGATTGGCGTCTCCAAGTTCATTGTTGGCTTAAGTGTTTCTTGATTGGGCACTTACAGAATAGTCTTTTCTCAGGAAGCTGACCAGCTGCTTCACTGAGGCTACTTAAAATTAAACAAATTCATAGCCAATATTCATAATTTTGAATACAAAAAGATACATGCATACAAATAGGATGAATATATTCAGTAGATCATAACCTTTACAGAGATATGTTACATATGTAGCATATGTAGCATAAAACATATTCCAGTTATGTTATATATACATTCATAAGCATATTTCCATAAAGAATTATGGGGTGCAATGTCACAGGAACCTGCTTCTGTATCTTGGGCAATAGCACCCAGTTCTTTTGCTTCTATTGGTTGATACCACCATCTCACATTTGAGACTTGCACAGTCTCTTCCTCTGAAGAACTTGTTCTCACCTGAGGTTCTCCTGTAACATTTAACAAAAGGTTCTTTCCCCAAACCCTTAGGCTGCAGATACCACCATGATGTCATTTTCCTGACTGACTGCTACAGATACAGCTGCTCCTCTGATAGAATCAGTCTCATGCTCATACACCTCTAAACTTGAGTTACTCATATGGGATATAATCCAGAGTCTCATCCTTAGATCCTAAAAGCTGCAGAGAACTGCAGCTGTCATGAAGAGGTTATAAAGAGCAAGTATCCCAGGAAGCAATGATCTTCATTCTTAGTGGGAGTTTTTCCTCTAGATCTGCTAGATTCTCCCTATCTTGGCTGAAACACTCACATTCAACATGAATTGTGTTTTGGTAAGATTCTAGAATCTGTAGATTCTAGTGAGTCTTCCTGAAGAAAAAAAAAATAGCCAGGTGCAATAACAGGGACACATCGACACATCTTACATTTTGTTTAAACAAAACCAAAAGCTTTTCCTAAGCTAAGAGCACCCTAAGGTCAACAGAAATCTTTCTGTAGTTTTATTTAACACAAATCAATGAAAACAATTGGTTTTAAACAAATAAACATCCCCCTGCAGTGTTTGAAACCCAAAAAGGGCCAGACTAAGAACCCTGAAAGTGAAAGTGACATCCAAGGTTTTAATAACCATGCTATTATCAGAAACATACATTAAAAATTGTTTACAATGTATGATTTTAAGTTCTCAGTCGACCTTTTAAGACACAAAATCTCCATATCAAAAAAGTCAATGGGGAGAGCAAAGTTATACTGTTCCTTTTAAAGGAATTGATTATCTAATGAGAGATTGCAAAAAAAAAAAAAAGTTTCCATTTTACTGGCATTTACCATTTGCTGGATCACCAGGGAACATTTTAGAAAAAAAGATTTAACATTCCAAAGAGAAACAACTAGGCAGAAAGGATCGATGTCTTAAGGCCTGAATATTTGCTTACAAACACCCATGTTCTGGCCATGCCATAGATCCCTGTCTGACAAATTCAGTGCACAAATTCTATCAAAATTACATTAGAGACAATTAAAGCCAAAATGAAAAATGAAGAGGAAAATAACATCTCCAAGCGCAAACCTTTGCAGGTACTTCCTCTCAGCTGCAAGAAATGGAACAGAGACTGGAAGACTTAAACAGACATGTGAAACCTATTACAGAGAAAATGCAAATGCTCGAGAAAAGTTTATAATGTGATACCACATCTAGCACTTTGATTAAATGTAATTTAATTGGAGACTGGAACATTTAAAAACCAAATCTGGACTAAACATATAAAGGAGTTTTGGGTTTTCTGGAGGGTAAAGAGACACTTGACATTATTTATAAGGAAATCCTCATCCCTTCACTCTTGAACCTGGGAACTACAATAGGCCCAATATACTACATATTAATAAAGATAATAAAGTTTAAAGTTTAACTACATATGAATAAAGGTAATAAAGTTTAAAGTCATTCACAATGAAGTTACATGCTTTCGGATGCCAAATCTGCTCGTCAGTGACACTGTGGATTGTGAACATTGTGAACAATGTGGACATTGCTTCTGGATTTGAAGCTGTAGAGAATGCCTTTCTTTATATTTATGCTGTATTCATTGTTACTCTCCCACAGTGACCCCAAAGTTTAGAGAATTTAAATGTAATTCTCTCATCCTGAAAAATGTCTTTATTGCCATATTGTATGGCTTTTTTTGTGTAAGTAAAGTGAAAAACTGTAAGGTCTCAGCCATAATATCTTATGCTGTGATCTTGCCAGATGTGACAAGCTGAAGAGGGTCAGGCTGGGTCAGTACTTGATTTGGACACCTGAAAGAAAAAGTTAGATGCTACAGAAAGTAGTATTAGTTATTCAGTAAACTGACATCTCCACTCCAAATTGTGACTGACTCACTGCTGTAGCACGGTATTTCAGGTGCAGTCTTTCAGATGAGGTACTGTATCCCATTACAAGATTCTGGCCAACCACAGTGTAGGCAAGGAAAGGAAGACTGATGAGGGAACTCCTCGTTCTTTCCCTGACCTGCCTACTCACTCATGAAGCACCTCAGGATTGCCCTGAAGTATGGTAATCCTCAGGTGGTGTAAAGCCAGCACAGTCTGCTGTATGCCACCCAGCTCCCCACTCGACACCAAGAAAAAGGGGGGCCAAAAGTGGGAGACAGTAGGGCTGGTGCACATGGCAGTCTGCCCAATCCTTGACCAGTGCTGCCTAAGGGATTGCTGCAGCCTTTAATAATAAATAAAGTAATAGTAGCACCTAGCCCATATATAGCACAAAGAAGGCAAGTATCATCACTCCCACTTTACAGATATGGAAACTGAGGCACAGAGAAGCAAACTTACCCAAGGTCAAGCAATAGATCAGTGGCAGAGTTAGGACTAGAGCACAGGTCTCCTGAGTCCCAGCCCAGTGC
Source organism: Caretta caretta (assembly GCF_965140235.1). Classification (NCBI taxonomy): domain Eukaryota; kingdom Metazoa; phylum Chordata; order Testudines; family Cheloniidae; genus Caretta; species Caretta caretta. Next base: position 83,555,945 of record NC_134210.1, on the reverse strand, counting down.
TTTATACTGCAGAGCCATTTTGGCTCTGAGATGGTGCAGGGTCAGGGTGATCAGGAAGCTGGCACAGAACCACAAGCCCTAGCTACCCAAGCATAAGTTTGGTGAATATGGAGCTTGATCCCAAGATATTTTAGGCCCAATGCAGTGCCCCATGTTTGGAAACTATACAAAAACCTCTCTTCTCAGCAGCAGTTCTGGGCAAGAAAAGAGACGTTGTTCATGAGTCCTAGAATGTACTGAAGTGCTATAGACGAGAATGCTAAATTGTCACTGTCCAAAACTGCATTGCTGTGTGGATCCAAACAGTGGGAAGAAACATAGAACAAACCATTTTATGCAATCTATTTTCCCTCAACAGGCTGTGCATTGAGAAATGTGTATCATAAATACATTTAAAGAAGCTATGGAGAATAAAAATGGGATTGCAATTGCAGTTTTCCACAGTACGCTATACGTTTCTTCTGCTAATTAGAAGAAAATAGTTTTGTTGATGAAGCAAAACTCAATATAAAGCAGTATGATAAGTCTGGTTTCATGTAATTTCCCCTAGATTTTGCCTAGACTCATATTACAATGGCTCTGCAAGTCCATACAGTTTATTTTAGGCATTTTTAATAGACCCATCACTTAGGCATCTTCGCACGAAAGTCCAAATCCTGAAACTGGATCTATATAGGTGGAACCCACTCATTTCAATGGGATTCTGCCCAGAGAATGGTCTGCCAGCAGTCCCCTCTTTGAATATGAATTATTTCATGAAATGAAGAATGGTCAAGTTGTGAACATTTTATAAAGATTATCAATCATGTTTGAAATGACATGGTGTTTAAGTAGCCAAGATTAACCAGGCAAAAATAGTGCTAATTTTGTTCACTATTCACAAGTTAGAGCTCCAATATGTGGGTATATGAGGCTTCGGAAGCGGACCAAGTTAGCACCACACGCCACATTTAACTTGACCACTTATACGGTGATGTTACACCCCATATTCTTCATAGAAATATGCTTATGATATGAATATGGCATAACTAAGATATGTTTTATGCAAGATGGGTCATGTGAGATATAATTGGAAAGGTTATGATTTACTGAATGTGATTACCTAATTTGTATGCATGTGTCAGTTCTGTATCTAAAGTTAGGAATATTGATTATGTAAGAATTACCAGTGTGCGTGTACTTGGGAAACACCCACCAGACAGCAGGCCATCAGCCTGGATGGGCCATTAGGAAGAAACAATAAGACTTAGAAGATTCTAATCTCTCTCCTTCCTGAGAAGCATCCTGGGATGTTACTTTGACACTACAAGGTCATATGATCATGTCACCTGGTACTAAACACTATCTTGGACTTTTAGTGATTTTCCATTAAAAGGAGGGGGAGGTCAAAACTGGGAAACAAAAGGTTTCTGCCTTATGTAAATTCTGTTTAAGGCTAGGGAGTAAGCTGATTTTGGTTCACTCTTCACTGAATCCTCACCCAGGATGACAGCTGGAAAGATCTGAGAAACAAAGACACAGGGCGGGGAAGAGTTGAGCCCAGTCTGGAAAAGGGATCTGGTCTGTGAATATGGTGTCTGAAGACTTAAACTGCAAGCAGGATATCTACCTTCCAGAAGTTCTGCAACGTGCCCAAAAGCAACATTTAGGGTACTTTTTGAAACCAGTCTCTTTAAGATCTTAAGCTTAGTATGCATGTTTTGTTTTATTTGCTTAGTAATTTGCTTTGTTCTGTTTGCTATCCCTTATAATCACTTAAAATCTGCCTTTTGTAGTTAATAAACTTTTTTTTTATTTTAAAATTCAGTTTGTGCAAGAAGTTGTGCATATCTTCCTCCACACTGAGGGAGGGGGCAAATTTATGAGCTTACACAGTATACATTTCTCTACAGTGCAAGACAATATTATTTTGGGTGAACTTTCCAGAGGGGAGCTGCACTTGAGTGCTGGGCAATTTCCTAGCTGAGTCTTCCCATAAAGAGCTGTTTGCAGACTCTGTGTGATTCTACAGCTGCTGTGTCCGTAACTGTGTGTGCATGCTGCCAGAGGCCTCAGAGCCTGATTCAGCAAAACAGGGAGAGGCTCAGTGAAACCCCAGTACAACAGGTGGCATCCCGGACGAGGGTCCAACCCGTCACCTATACCACTACCAGTTTTCTAAAATGGTTGCTTTAATAGCTGTCACACTTTTCTTTGGATTAAAAAAATATTTTTTCTAATATGGCTTTTGTGTACATGTGATACATTTTTGATCAAATGGATTGTGCAATCTAATAACCATATAACATTATATCTCATAAATCAGTTTTCTTGCTAACTAAGAGCATAACATCTCAATACTGACATTTTAATAGATGTGCAAAAGTGGAATAAAATATACAAAGGCTATAGTAAGGCAATAATATTTCTTGCCGAAGCTAATGTGTATACCCTTCCAAACTCAAGAAATCTTTATGAATGTATGTAACTTCTCATATTGATCATATAAAATGGGATCAAGTCGTACAAATAAACATATATTTCACATCTCACCTAGCAGTATCTACACTATTGTGTTATTAATAAGCAGAGAACATAAAAAGCACATGTGATAATTCTTCCCGCAAAACTGCTGACGTCTCCTGTGAAATACTATAATTTATTAAATGCCTCAGAAAAGCTTGGTGCTGTGCAAGAAAGAGAAATCCAGAACTTACAGACTAAACAACATTTGCAAACAAGACAGAATGCAACAGAAAACAAAGAAGAGGGAGATTTTTATATTTGCTTATTAATTTAATTATTAACTCACTTTGTGTGGCCATCACTGGTGAGTCTTTAAGGATTGAATTTTTGTCCTTACTATTGATTTTTACTTTTAGATTTTCATAGTAGATATTAACCATGAGGAGGGTCACTCAAAAGTAAGTACTAGTCTATTAAACTCATCTGCTTTTGCTGCTGCTAGACTTAGTTTTATACAACTGCCTGGTAACTCACATGAGTTAAGAAACTGCATGAGGAGTCTATCCCTAGTTAAAAGCACTACCTGCAACCGTTACCATAATTTTTACCTTAATTTGTCAAGACTGTAGTGAACTTAGTATCTAAATCAAAAGAATAGTCAATATTATTTGACTATTTTCATATTCAAAACTTGCAGCCATAGTCCTGTGGACTGTTCTTTCAGATTAATAAGAAATGATCATCAGATATAAAGTGTAAGTGACTAGTCTGATCTTTCTGGTATGACAATCAGCAGTGAAATGTTTACTAATGTCGTCATGTGAGGCTATGGTTACAGGAAACTTCCACTGAGTGGATGGATGCCCAACACATCTCTCTCTCCCCCTTCACTTGCACTGATGGAACAACTGGTTGGCAAAGATGGAGGTCAAACTATTTCAACTAATACAGATTAATCACCAATGAGAATTTCAGAGGAACAGCCGTGTTAGTCTGTATTCGCAAAAAGAAAAGGAGAACTTGTGGCACCTTAGAGACTAACCAATGTATTTGAGCATAAGCTTTTGTGAGCTACAGCTCACTTCATCGGATGCATACTGTGGAAAGTGTAGAAGATCTTTTTATATACACACAAAGCATGAAAAAATACCTCCTCCCACCCCACTCTCCTGCTGGTAATAGCTTACCTAAAGTGATCACTCTCCTTACAATGTGTATGATAATCAAGTTGGGCCATTTTCAGCACAAATCCAGGTTTTCTCACACACCCCCACCCCACCACACACACAAACCCACTCTCCTGCTGGTAATAGCTTATCTAAAGTGATCACTCTCCTTACAATATGTATGATAATCAAGGTGGGCCATTTCCAGCACAAATCCAGGGTTTAACAAGAACATCTGGGGGGGGGGGAGGGAGAAGTAGGAAAAAACAAGGGGAAATAGGTTACCTTGCATAATGACTTAGCCACTCCCAGTCTCTATTGAAGCCTAAGTTAATTGTATCAAATTTGCAAATGAATTCCAATTCAACAGTTTCTCGCTGGAGTCTGGATTCCTCGTGGCTGGACTTTACTAAAACTAGACAAGCCATTTACAACACACACTTTGCTTCTCTACAAAAGAAAAAGGACACTAAACTTTCTAAACTACTACATGCCACAAGGGGCCACAGCAATGGTTCCCTCAACCCACCCAGCAATATTGTTAACCTATCCAACTATACTCTCAGCCCAACAGAAGCAGCTGTCCTATCTCGGGGCCTCTCCTTCTGCCCCTCCACCCCCACGAACATGATACAGTTCTGTGGTGACCTAGAATCCTATTTTCGACGTCTCCAACTCAAGGAATATTTCCAACATACCTCTGAACAACATTCAAATCCACAGAACCTCCCTACCAACACTACAAAAAGAAGGATTCTAGGTGGACTCCTCCTGAAGGTCGAAACAGCAGACTGGACTTCTACATAGAGTGCTTCCGCCGACGTCCACGGGCTGAAATTGTGGAAAAGCAGCATCACTTGCCCCATAACCTCAGCCGTGCGGAACACAATGCCATCCACAGCCTCAAAAACAATTCTGACATCATAATCAAAAAGGCTGACAAAGGAGGTGCTGTTATTATTATGAATAGGTCGGAATATGAACAAGAGGCTGCTCGGCAGCTCTCCAACACCACTTTCTACAAGCCATTACCCTCTGATCCCACTGAGAGTTACCAAAAGAAACTACAGCATTTGCTCAAGAAACTCCCTGAAAAAGCACAAGATCAAATCCACACAGACCATGGAAAAGAAGCCATTGAGGAATTCCACCATGATTTCAACAATTTCCATCCCACCATCAACCTCAGCCTGGTCCAGTCCACACAAGAGATCCACTTCCTGGACACTACAGTGCTAATAAACAATGGTCACATAAACACCACCCTATACCGGAAACCTACTGACCACTATTCCTACCTATATGCCTCCAGCTTTCACCCTGACCACACCACACGATCCATCGTCTACAGCCAAGCTCTGCGATAAAACCGCATTTGCTCCAACCCCTCAGACAGAGACAAACACCTACAAGATCTCTGTCAAGCTTTCTTACAACTACAATACCCACCTGCGGAAGTGAAGAAACAGATTGATAGAGCCAGAAGAGTTCCCAGAAGTCTCCTACTACAGGACAGGCCTAACGAAGAAAATAACAGAACGCCACTAGCCGTCCCCTTCAGCCCCCAACTAAAACCCCTCCAACGCATTATTAAGGATCTACAACCTATCCTGAAGGATGACCCAACACTCTCACAAATCTTGGGAGACAGGCCAGTCCTTGCCTACAGACAGCCCCCCAATCTGAAGCAAATACTCACCAGCAACCACATACCACACAACAGAACCACTAACCCAGGAACCTATCCTTGCAACAAAGTCCGTTGCCAACTGTGCCCACATATTTATTCAGGGGACACCATCACAGGGCCTAATAACATCAGCCACACTATCCGAGGCTCGTTCACCTGCACATCCACCAGTGTGATATATGCCATCATGTGCCAGCAATGCCCCTCTGCCATGTACATTGGTCAAACTGGACAGTCTCTACGTAAAAGAATAAATGGACACAAATCAGATGTCAAGAATTATAACATTCATAAACCAGTCAGAGAACACTTCAATCTCTCTGGTCACGCGATTACAGACATGAAAGTTGTGATATTACAATAAAAAAACTTCAAATTCAGACTCCAGCGAGAAACTGTTGAATTGGAATTGATTTGCAAAGTTGATACAATTAACTTAGGCTTGAATAGAGACTGGGAGTGGCTAAGTCATTATGCAAGGTAACCTATTTCCCCTTGTTTTTTCCTACCCCCCCCTCCCCAGGAGAGTGGGTTTGTGTGTGGGGGGGGGGGGGTGAGAAAACCTGGATTTGTGCTGGAAATCGCCCAACTTGATTATCATACACATTGTAAGGAGAGTGATCACTTTAGATAAGCTATTACCAGCAGGAGAGTGGGGTGGGAGGAGGTATTTTTTCATGGTTTGTGTGTATATAAAAAGATCTTCTACACTTTCCACAGTATGCATCTGATGAAGTGAGCTGTAGCTCACGAAAGCTCATGCTCAAATACATTGGTTAGTCTCTAAGGTGCCACAAGTACTCCTTTTCTTTTTACCAATGAGAATAGGACCTAACATATATCTGGCTGTAGACTGACCGGCGGCAGTGCATCGATTAATCCCTACAGTCAGAATGAGTGCATCCTAAAAAATGCAAAACTTAGGCTGTCAATACCAGCGCAGAGCTGCTCCTTGCATGCGTGGCTTCTCTGCTGACATCAATGCCTGGAATCTAATGCTTTTAAGAGCAATGGAATTTCCTGTTAGATTCTGACTTTAAATTAGCTGGGCCTTTGAGTCAGACTTCTTCATATATATTAACAGATGTCCTGTATTTAGTGCCTAATGTCCTATGAACCTCATTCAAAAAGAGAGTAGCATTCGATCATACAAAAAGTACATTTTCAAAGAAATATCATGCAAAGGATCATAAACTGTCATACAAGTGTAGGGTTTTGTACCATGAATAATAACTTGTGGAGCAGTGTCACTTAAAATCTGAATGGAGAGAATTTAATAATAATAAATCTAATTATAATAGAAGGGTTCTAATTATAGCCTTTGGATTTGAAATTGGAGCGTTGCTTTGCTTAATTAGAAGGGGAAAATTAAATAATTACAATAAATAAATAAATAATTAAAATAAAAATTACATTGATTAGCAGTTTAGAGACCTGAATGTTAAAGTTCAAAACTTTAAAAACAGTTTTAGTCACTCAAAGAAAAGTCAGACTCCCTGCAGAAAATGTGCTACATACATTGTTATAAAGAATAATGTAATTTCTAGCTGTCAATCTGAGTCATTCGAAAAAGGAAAGAAAACTAGAAATGTGAAAGTTCTGAGTCTGCCATATGGAATCAAAAAATGCAATATTTTTCAATTTTCAAAAGTAATCCTAAAAAAAAAAAAAAAGAAAAGGGGTGATTAAGTCTTGAAATAATACACCAAACCAATATGGCCTTTCACAACCCTATTCCAAAAGTGAAGTATATCAGTAAAGAAAGAAAGAATGACAATCCATAGATACAAGATATGCTACAAGTGATCACTCCTGGACATTTTCAAAATAATATCATTTAAAAAGTAAAAGACTCAGTCCTGCCAGCACTCATTACTGAGCAGAGGCCATGAGCACATCTCAGGTAGTAAGCACTAAAATAGTATTTGCAGGATTGGGTCCTAAAACAGTCATCTCTCCAGGTCATTGTACACTGTTCTTTTTTTTTTTTTTTCAATGTGCAGAAACTACCTCTCTCTGTCACCATATAACTATGAATCTAAAACAATAATTAATATTTAAGGGACCACTCTTTCCAGAAGATATCCTAATAAACCAAGTATTCAAACTGTTAGTCCTTTTTCTACTATTTTATGCCTGCGCCTCTCAGGATAGAACTTCAGATGAGTTCATAAATAGCTTGTTATTATTATAACTTTTTCAAAGGTTTATTCATCCCTCTCAATAGATTACATTAGAAAAAAGCAAATGAAAAGCATTAGGGAAAAGAGAGGGAAAAAACAAAAACCCTCCAAAAGTTGCAGCCAACAGACCTCTTACTCAAGGGTTAGTATTTCGAGCTAGAAAGTAAAGTAACTTATTATAACTGGACAACAAACAAAGACTTTCCAAGCTAGAGGCTCATGCCAACCCTGTGATGCCATGGTCTGAAGCCCTGGTTTTCTAAAGGTCTTCTCCCACTTGTGTTTCCCGAGCAACCCTTCTCCCAGTCATTTGTGCAAGGAATGGGAGAAATTGAGTGGGAGTAAACTCCTTATTCACCTTCGACCAGGTAGTATTTCTCTGCACCTTGTCAGATTGCATTAAACAACAATGTTATAATATGATCAGTTTAGTAGTTAGGCTGTAGCCTCAGCTCCTGGAGAATTCTGCCAGAATCTCTGAGAAGACATTAACCCTCAGAATTAACAGATTATTCAGGTCCACAGAGTTCTACTGTCTCATGCAATAAGCATATACTTTAGTATAATATATGTTTTTAAATAAAATAGATTATCAAGTAATAGCTGAGGAGCTGGGGGAAATCTTTAGTTAAAATCTGGAACAGAATTGATAAAGCTAAAAGCACCATTGCACATTTTTTTTTAAGATAAGGACTTTTGGTTAGATTTTTATTTTTGCTGTTGGAAATGTGGCATTGTTTTATTGCTGTTTTTTTACTTACACAATTAGAGTACAGATGAGGAAACCTTGGATCAAGTGAGGTTAAGGCTAACATTTGGGTTCAAATCCAAATCAGGGCAGGGCTCAGGTCTGACTGTGAAAATCTTGTGATTTTGGCTGTAAGGGGTGTAAATCTCATGCGACTCATGACATAAGGACATTTCTTTTATCTTGAATGGTGGGAATCTCATAAAACAAACGGTCCTTGAAAGATTTCCACATAATCAAGAAGGAAATGGGAAAAAAGGCACCCTCTAGGTTTGGCTCCAATCTCACACCAGATACAATAGTGGCGATGGTTCTGGATCCTGTGTTTTAAATTTGAACCTCCATACCTCCAAATGTAGAGGTTTCAGATTAAACTCCTCTCCAGTTTAAATATTTCTAAAAGTTAACTATAAAAGTGGAAATATTCATGCAGAAAAAAATAAATTACATATGTGCGTGTGAATATGAGTTTTTCTTTTAGGTCGTGGTTAAATATTGCATTTCTGGTTTATGAAAGAAACATATGCTAAAAATAAAATTGCAATTAAAAGAAACACTTGTAATTTCTATTGACATGAGAACAAAAAATCCTGGTATGATTTTTTGTTTTGAACAACTTCTGTGAAAAAATAACTGATAATTTGTTTGGTTGATTACCTGGACTCTTCTAATATTAAATCACAAATAATATTGTGATAGTATTTTCCAAGAAATCTACCTTCAGTGAATACTAGAAGAACTTTATTACAGCACATGCAATGTTCTGATCCACAACTTAGTTCTGAATCAGAAGCATGAACACTATTAATATTCACTCCTCTAAAATCCAAATTCCTCACTCTAAAATAGAACATATACACCTGAACATTTAAATCAGGTCTGAAGGTAAATTCTTCTGATGATCCCAGTGTCTGACTTCTACTACTAAGAAGTTAAATATTAAATCTTTGGTAGAGTTGCACTAATAATTAGAAGACAGCCAAGCAGCGTAGTGTTACAATAGCACATTCACCTAGTGTTCATGGGGCTGGGTTTAAAACTGCTTTCAGCATCAATGCATTTTGTACTACTTTGCATTAAAGCATCAGACCAAAAAATCCTAACACCTAAAAACTAAATAAGTTCTTTGACAAAGCCGTGTCAGTCTTAGATGGTTGAACTTCTGAAACCATCCTTTACAGTCAGGCATTTTAATACTAAAATTGTTATGTCTGAAATTTGTGTAGAACTTCACTCAATTCTCTTGTTACTGTCACATATGTTACTGAGGATTTAAAAGTTTTGCCCAGTCACACACAGATTGTTGAGCTACCTTCTGGACAAAAGGTCCTAATGCAAAGGTCCTTTGCATAAGGAAAATAAGGTGACAAACAGTACAACAGATGCAGCACTGGAAAGTAAGTTCTTACCTTCAAGGATATTTTAGCATCAAAACATCATTTCAGTGCAGAGGGACCATCTCCTTCTGCAGTCCCCTCTACCTCTATGTGCTTGGCCTTCTCTTCTGTTCCCTATGAATCTGTGAGGATAAAAGCTAGGTCCCCTTCCAACTCTGCAACCCCCCCAAATCCCTCCTCACTTGCACAGCTATTTCCATGAAATCTGCAAGGTCAAACTTGCAGTGTTTTCTTTCCTCTCTAGCTCTGCTCCTCTTGTCGGTTCCTCCCTGGAAGGAGACAATAACTAGTATCCGGAAATCAGTCATCCCACTTCTCAGCACTGAGGCAGTAAAGTAGGGAAGCAGTATGCTCTAGTGGATGGGAATCATTCAGAAGCTCCATATTTGTAATGGATTCACTGTGTGACATTAGACAAGTCTTATGTGCCTTTGTCTCTCTCTAATAATATTTATTACAGCTGGCCAGAGAATGGATCAGATGATAACTGAAAATGTTTCAGTTTTCAGATTTCTGACAAAAATAAATACATTTCAAAGAACGGAGACATTTTCTGAAAAAAACAACAATAAAAACCCAATTTTCCAGTAAAGAAATTGACGGAAAAGTTTCAATCTTCCCCAAAGTACCTACCCATCTTTATGAAGCACTGTGAGCTCAGCTGGGAAAAAAGCACTCTATAAATGTTAACCATATTATTTTCAATGGAGTTACAAGAAGCTAGTAGCCTATCGCAGCAAAACACAATTGCTGTGGAACACTTGTTCCTACTGTAACGTCTGAGAACATGGGGGATTTTACAATAGCCCTATTGAAAGACTCTCAACCACAGTTATTTGTACCTTAATATAACTGTGGTTTCTGTCTTCAACACATTCAACTATAGTGGCCTTGATGAAATGTTACCATCTGTCTATAGTCACTTTCAAATGGCATCTTTACTGTCTTGAAAAATCTAGAGTGCCTGCACAAAGTAACACATAAGCATTTTTGCAAGAGTAAATTTGCCACTGGTATCCCAATATACTTTTCCCTACAAAGTCTTTTCCTTCTCTCTGTGAGACAGTGCACTCCACAAAAAATACATTTGTTTTCATGCTACAACAAAAAACAAAATTAATTTGCTTTTGTTTTTAGTCTACATTTGTTGCCAATGTTAATAAAAAGCTGATGTGTGAAAATGGTGTTAGAAATCTATAATTAGTTATTATTGTTTCTGTTTAGAATAGACCTGCTCGCCAACCTCAGTTTGGGCATGGCTGTGGGTTTTGGAACATGTGTTCATAACATCATATAGGGAAATCTTATAACTTCACAATGTTGCCAGCAAATTATGAGTTTTCAATACTTTACCAAGGCATACTTTGTACAAAGATTATTACAATAGTGTTCAGGGTGCGAATACAAGGGTATATTCTGTCACAGGAAGGGGATGTATTTTTGTTCTATTTGTACAGCACCTAACACAATGGTGTCCTGGTCCATGACTAGGGCTCCTTATGGGCTACAACAATGCAAATAAAATAAAAATTAACAAACAAACAAACAATTTTATAAAGAACACAGAAAACCTGTCAATTATCCCCAGAATATTAAAAACTAATATTGTGGCATAGAACTGACTAAGCCCATGCTCTAGACTACATCAAGCACTTTGGTCCAGTTCACACTATAGCTGAAACAGTTTGCATCAGATCAATTGAAATGTGGTGCTGCGAACACAGTTTGCCTGACAAGATATCTATCGATATCTATCTATCTATTGTCGGACTGCGGTAATGAAAGTCTGGTATGGAGACAACTCCCTATGTAGTTTTTGTATTGATTTATAAATATAGCTACTGTATAATAACATTCAAGGAAAATGTTAGAACTATTGCAAAAATGTCTACACAGCAAGAGGTGTTCATGGTCTACTCTACCCAAGCTAGCTTGAGCCCAGCTAATGTGAGCAACAATAGGAGTGAAGCCAGCACAGCACAGGCTTCAGAGCAGATAGTAGAAGCCTGGCACAGACCCTGAGTACATACTTGGCTCACTAGCCCACTCTATGATATTCATGCTAGCTGGAGTCAAGCTACCTCATATACAGCTTTGCTGTGCAGACATACCTTTCCTTCATGAGAATGCATACATTCATTGGCCAGTAGGGACCAATACGATAATCGAATCCGACCTCCCATATAACACAGGCTGAGAATTTCACCCAGTAATTCCTGCATCCAGCCTACAACTTTTATATCAACTAGACGTATGTTTTAGAAAGACTCCAATATTGGTTTAAATATTCCAAGTGAAGATCTACCACATCCATTGGTAAATTGTTCTAATGATTGTTGCCCTCATTGTTAAAAAAATTGCACTTTCTTTCCAGTCTGAATTTGTCTAGCTTCAACTTCCAGCCACCAGATCTACAATCAACTATATTTTCCCCAGGTAGGTACTTAAAGACAGCAATCTGACAAATGTACTATAAAGGGAGGCTTGGGAAATTCTCCAGAGTCTAGACACTCAGAGCCCACCGCTAAAGTGATTTAATCCAAACAATTTTTGGTAAGACTGGATACCTAAATATGTTTATGTGAGAACTAATGACTAATTGGGGTTAACAGATAGTATTTTGAGAGGAAGGAGGAGATTAGGGTGGAACTCTTCCTGTATATTAAAAGTGTTCATCTTTATATTTTAGTGTATGTATATAGTTCATCTATCTCTAAACCTCTGTTTCTCATACCTATTCAGCCCATAGTATTTATGGTAGTCTTAAGAAAAGATTTGCTTCATGGGTGGCCGGTGAACCCCAGCCTTGGGGAGACTAGCCCCCAGCCTGGACCACCCCTTCTGCCCGAGGCCCTGCCACTTCCGCCGGAGCCCAGGTTCCCCCCCCACCCACCATCCAGCCTCCCCTCCCACACACACACTCACACTCCCAGGTACGCCCGAGTGCCCCCAGCTCTTGAAAGTCAGGTGTGTGAGCGGGCGGCGTGGTCTTCCTCTCCCAGCCCCGGAGTGCAGGCTAGCCCAGCCTAGAGTCTGGCCATAGAGGGGAAGAGCCTCCCGCAACACAGCCCAGGAAGCAGGAAAGAGCCTGGGGGCAGAGAGTGGGTGGGGCCACGCAAGGCTGTTTGGGGAGGCTTAACCTCCCCTTACCTTCGATACCCACCAACCATGATTTGCTTTATCATTTACTTTCACCTTCTGTCTGCATTTCATCACTATAAGGAGCAGAACAAAGGGAAGCAGTCTATCTTTAATGTCCTCAGAACATACTAGTATAACATCAGAGAGGCATCAGGGACCTGAAGAACTAATAAAAACAGCAAAGAGATAATTTGGTGGCACTGAAATTCATTTTTAATTTTCTCAAAGACAAAATTAATTGATGCAGTCATCCTTTGGGTCTGTGATGTTCTAATATTTTTTGTAGTGGCATGGGGAAACAAATCTGCACTATTCTCAAACAAATAATGGTCCAAAATCTGAAAAGATATTTATCACTATCAGAACATTTACACTAATAATTTAATATTTATATTACAGTAGTACCCAGAGGACCCAGTTAGCATCAGAACCACATTGTGCTAGGCAGTATTAAAAACATAAAATATTGTCCCAGCCCAGAGAGCTTAAAATCGAAGATGATAAATGACATACAAATGGTGGGGAAGATGGATATAATCAAATACTGAGACATGGTGGGTGAGATAATATCTTTTATTGGACTGACCTCTGTTGGTGAGAGAAACAAGCTTTCAAGCTTACACAGAGCTCTTCTTACAAATCTGGGAAACTAACTCAAAGTGTCACCATTGCTAAGTACAAGGTTTGAACAGATTGTTTAATATAAGTAGTTAACACCTATTTCACAGGACCATTCAAGGTCAAGCGGTCTGTTAACACCCCTCCAGTCATAGGAAGAAAAGGAAGTGGGGGGAGACAGCTGGGCGGAAGACTGTTACAGACTGTTGTAATAAAGCCATAAATCCAGTGTCCCTATTCAGTCCATGATTTTTAGTGTCTAGCAAAGTTATGAATTTACGCTCCCAGGCTTGTCTTTTGAAAGTGTTGTGCAGGTTTCCTTTGAGGATGAGGACTGATAGATCAGACATAGAATGATCACTTTGTGAAAAGTTTCAGAGTGCTAGCTGTGTTACTCTGTATCAGCAAAAACAACGAGGTGTACTTGTGGCACCTTAGAGACTAACAAATTTATTTGGGCATAAGCTTTCGTGGGTTAAAACCCACTTCATCAGATGCATGGAGTGGAAAATACAGTAGGCATATATATATATATATATATATATATATAGATACAGAGTACATGAAAAGATGGGAGTGGCCTTACCAAGTGGGAGGTCAGTTCAAACAAGACAATTCAATTAAAATGGAAGTGGGCTATTATCAACAGGAAGAAAAAATCACTTTGTCGTGGTAATCAGGGTGGTCCATTTCAAACAATTGACAAGAAGGTGTGAGTAACAGTAGGGGGAAATTAGCATGGGGAAATTAGTTTTTAGTTTTTGTAGTGACCCATCCACTCCCAGTCTTTATTCAGGCCTAATTTGATGGTGTCCAGTTTGCAAATTAATTCCAGTTCTGCAGTTTCTTGTTGGAGTCTGTTTGTTCACCTGCACATCTCCAATGTGATATATGCCATTATGTGCCAGCAATGCCCCTCTGCCATGTATATTGGCCAAACCGGACTGTCTCTATGCAAAAGAATAAATGGACACAAATCAGATGTCAAGAATTATAATATTCAAAAACCAGTCAGAGAACACTTCAATCTCCCCGGACACTCAATAACAAACTTAAAAGTGGCCATTCTTCAACAAAAAAACTTCAAAAATGGACTCTGCACAACTGGAATTAATTTGCAATCTGGACACCATCAAATTAGGCCTAAATAAAGACTGAGAGTGGATGGGTCATTACAAAAACTAAAAACTAATTTCCCCCTACTGTTACTCACATCTTCTTGTCAACTGTCTGAAACGGGCAACACTGATTACCACTACAAAAGTGATTTTTCCTCCTGTTGATAATAGCCCACTTCCACTTTAATTGAATTGTTTAGTTAAAACCGACCCCCCCACTTGATAAGGCAACTCCCATCTTTTCATGTACTGTATATATATTTCTGCCCTCTGTATTTTCCACACCATGCATCTGATGAAGTGGGTTTTAGCCCATGAAAGCTTATGCCCAAATAAATTTGTTAGTCTCTAAGGTGCCACAAGTATTCCTCGTTGTTTTTGTGAAAAGTGTTCACCCACAGGTGATAGTGCATTTTTGTCGTATCATTTTCCTATATGAATTCTTTCGAGAGCATAGTGATTTTCTGGTTTCATCCACATAGTTACTATTGGGGCTCTTAGTGCACTGGATGAGGTAGAGCACATGTGTAGGATCCATGGATTTTGAAATGTATGTTGCGGGGGTGTTGATCATTGCAATAGCAGAGATATGTCTGCAGGTTTTGCATCTATTGTTCTGGCAGGGTCTGGTGCCACTTTCAGTTGGTGTATCCTGGTCTGTGGGGAGTTTCCTTCAGATGATGAACTTGGAGAGGTTTGGGGGTTGTTTGAGGGCCAGAAGAGGGGATTCAGGAGATTTCTTTCAGGATGGGGACCCCATTGACTATGGGATGGAGTTGTTTGATGATACCCCATAAGGGTTCCAATGTGGGGTGGTAGGAGACAATTAGGGATATGCTGTCAGAGGGGGCTTTATTTCTGTATTGAAGCAGGTTCTGTCAGGGTATTTGGGTGGCCCATTCCATGATGTGATCTACTTACACATGCCTATAAAAACATATGGTATACCTCATCCATTGCACTAAATGCCCCAACAGCAACTATGTGGGTGAAAATAGACAATCAGTACAATCTTGACTGAACTCACACAAAGAAATGATAAAAGGGAAAAACACCATACCACATGTGATTGAACATTTTTCACAAAACGATCATTCTATATCAGTCCTCATCCTCAAAGGAAACCTCCACAACATTTTCATAAGATGAGCCTGGGAGCTTATATTCATAACTTTGCTAGACACTGAAAATCATGAACTGAACAGACACACTGGATTTGTGGTTTATTACAACAATTTGTAACCCAACAACACCACCTGCCATATTTCTTTCCCACACCACTTCCTTTCCTCCCTATGACTGGAGGGGTGTTAATGGGCTACTTCACCTTGAATGGTCCTGTTAAATATGTGATAACTACTTATGTTAAACAATCTGTTCCATCATTTCCCAGACCTGAAGAAGAGCTCTGACTTTCTCACCAAGAGAAGTTGATCCATTAAATGACATTATCTCATCCACCTCGTCCCTCTAATATCTAATAACAGCTACAACAACACTGCATAATCAAATATAAACACACACACACCTCACTTTATTTACAATGTTTTAAAATATGTAAATATAAGTGCCAAAGATTACCATCAACCCCTCAAGCCATTGTTATCTGGCTGATTTCTTATAAGCAGTGCAGGAGAGGAGGATACTGACAACAGATTTGAAGGAAGACAGAGTGAGGTGTTTCAATCAGCCCCTCAAAAAGGGCACCGGAGAAGAGAGAGGGATGTTGGTGTGAGAAACTGACCAATCGGGGGACAATAAACAAGAGGTAAAGCTGAGAAGGCCTTGAAGGTGAGGACAAGAACTTGATGCAGTGAAATTGGGCATGCAGTGAGAACTGAGGTATAGAAAGTAGAAGTAAATACATAAGTAAATATAATGTTTAAAAAATTAAGACATATGCCACTCCGGTTCTACAAACAAAATTACAGTGTGCGTAGAACATGCCCCTTTATTTTCCACTGGTTCTTTTCTATCATCCCTTTCTATCTTTCATAATAGAATTACGACAGGCAAGATTACTTGTTTTTATTAATTAAATCTCACAGTCCCTAAATAGCCCTTGACTGTTGTAGAAATCAGCGAAACAATCAGATCAATAATAATCCCTGTACAACAAAATATACTTTAGCTGTGCATATATCTTCGTTTTAGATAGACTGCTCCAGAACATTGCTGTTATAAACATGGACCATATAATATCCTGTTCCTTAGGAAAATAAATACTTTGTAATTAGTTTCAGAGTAGCAGCCATGTTAGTCTGTATCTGCAAAAAGAAAAGGAGTACTTGTGGCACCTTAGAGACTAACAAATTTATTTGAGCATAAGCTTTCATAAGCTTCAGCTTACTTCATCGGATGCATGCAGTGGAAAATACAGTGGGGAGATTTTATATACACAGAGAACATGAAACAATGGGTGTTACTATACACAGTGTAATGAGAGTGATCAGGTAAGGTGAGCTATTACCAGCAGGAGGGAAAAAAAACCTTTTGTAGTGATAATCAAGGTGGGCCATTTCCAGCAATTCACAAGAACGTGTGAGGAACAGTAGGGGGTGATCCATTGTCTACAGCCAAGCTCTATGATACAACTGCATTTGCTCCAACCCCTCAGACAGAGACAAACACCTACCAGATCTCTATCAAGTGGTCTTACAACTACAATACCCACCTGCTGAAGTGAAGAAACAGATTGATAGAGCCAGAAGAGTACCCAGAAGTTACCTACTACAGGACAGGCCCAACAAAGAAAATAACAGAATGCCACTAGGCCATCACCTTAAGCCCCCAACTAAAACCTCTCCAGCGCACCATCAAGGATCTACAACCTATCCTGAAGGACGACCCATCACTCTCACAGATCTTGGGAGACAGGCCAGTCCTTGGTTACAGACAGCCACCCAACCTGAAGCAAATACTCACCAGCAACCACACACCACACAACAAAAACACTAACCCAGGAACCTATCCTTGCAACAAAGCCCATTGCCAACTGTGTCCACATATCTGTTCAGGGGACACCATCATAGGGCCTAATCACATCAGCCACACTATCAGAGGCTCGTTCACCTGCACATCTACCAATGTGATATATGCCATCATGTGCCAGCAATCTGCCATGTACATTGGCCAAACCGGACAGTCTCACATTCTTCAACTCATGGACCATCCACATCTCACTCTGGTATAAACCCTTGTAACAAAAAGCGTACTGTAATAATTCAAGGAAAATCTTATTAATTCAGCAAAAGCATCACCTCTCTTTGGGATGCACCAATTCATCTGGCCTTGGAACGAAAGGAAGTTCTAACACTTAAAAATCTAAAGGATTAAAGATTGAAAAAATTGCGAATGCACTGGGGCTGCTTTTACTGTCTATAGGTTGTATCATATACTTTCATGGCAGTTAACAGTCCTGTACTGTTTCTGACCTCACCCAAGGCAGAAAGACACACATTCCTGAATTTATGCAGTTACTCTGGTTCCTACCTATTTGTCTGGTTATTCATTTTGCTGTCATTTCCTTTTCTTCCTAGGATTGTAGATGAAATTGTATCAGCAGACAGGGGCAGTCGTGCTTGTCATTTTCCAGGAACCTGTGCTCTAAGGCTGCTCAAACTTAAAACAGCCTCCTAGGGTTGCCAGTAAGCTGCTTCACAGCCCAGAACTATAACACTGAACACTGGCCACACAAGCTCTTGCCTATAGTCCCATCGTGGCACATCCCGACACTGAAAGCTGTGAACAGGAGCTGAATACACCAGTCCTACACACTTCCTGCACCAGGAGAATTCTCCACGATGCTGATGCAGTGCCTTTATGCCACCTTCAATCTCCTTCCTTTGACCCAGTTCTCACGTTCACACCTATTGCGGGGAGCTCGGAATTTTGACTTACCCTGAACATTTATTTTGCCTCCAATATCGTCCAGGGTCTGTACATTTCCCTATTGTATCTTCCTGAACATAATTTAACTTTATGCTATCTTGATTACTCCTCTGCTGGCACTCTTTTCTCTTCACATTCAATGCTGTATTTTTTTTTCCCTTTAAGACCCATCTCTTCCCACTTCAATTTTTCCATTATATGACACTGCATCTTCTCAGTTGTCACTGGTTTGCTGTTGATTTCAGAATTCATTATAAAAATCTCACTCGTATTCTAGGTCTATTCTGGGCTTGATCCTTCCACTTCCCTCTTTTTTCAACATCTCCTCCAACAGTACTTTGATACCACAGTTAAAAGAGTCTTAGAAATGTTTAGCACTAAGATACAGAGCTTTTCATCTTCTTCTACAGCCTAATCACTGCATTACTCCAATGCCAGCCTTTTTTAAAATCCTCCTTGTCTCAGAGCTTGTCCCAGCTAGAGCATCCTTTTTGCCTATATAACTTCCTTACTCTTTTCACATACCATCTCAAAACTCATCTGTTTTCCTGGACATTGACTAAAAATTATATAAAAAACAAAAACACGATTGAATTTTACTCCTCTACCATCCCTATTCCCCTTTGTCCATTCATTATCCCTGAAACTTGACCTTTGTACTCCTCTTTGCCTCTGCCTTACTAAATCAATAGACACTACCTGTTTAAGAATTGACATGGAAATGTATACATAACCAAATCAACTGTTCATAGCAAAAGGATCACAGAACACAACATATAAAATAAACTGTGTTGTATTTTAGATCAAGTATCTTTATGGTGATTCATATGATTAGGCAATCTACACAAAGTTTGCACAGTTATGAACTTTTAAAATAATGAAGCAGCTTTTCTGTACTTTCTGATTTCTTATGCTGAAGAAAGAAGTCATAGGTTTGAGTCCAGTAGGAATGAGGTAATCTTTTCTCATGCCCTCCTCTTGTTTTGATTCACTAAATTAGCAAGCAAACCTACAACAGTCTGACGCAACATGTAATACCCTCCCAGAAAGGCAAATCAGTTTGCTTCAGTGGTTACATACAGTGGACAAAGTAAACCACCACCAGTCTGGCAACATGGAGAAGTGTACAAGAGCAGAAAGAATGGGCAAAATACAATGTTTCAAAGCACGGAATGAAGACTGAATAAAGCAATCGCTCCACTCTGAGACAGATATGGATTACATGAATTTGGATGGAAGCAAAATAAATTTAAAAAAATTCTTAAAGTATACAACTCCACGAGTAAAATTTTTCAACACAATATCTCAGTCCTATGCCTGAAAGCACAACAATTTTTTTAAACAACAAAAATAGATTAAAATTCAACCTATTCTTCAAGGAATCCGACAGTTACAGTGTCCTACATCTCAGTAAGAAGCCTAGAGAGAAAAAAAAAGCAAAAGTCCATCAGGAAGGGTATCAAAAATATACTGTATACACATAGACTGGTTCCAAGCATAGTACACCTCTCTCTTTTAAATAAAAAACTCCATCACAAGATATGCAGGTCAGGCAGTTATAAAGGAAAATAGCAATTAGGATGACCATGAACTGGGACAAGTCAATATATGTTTTGCAGACTGCAGCTGCAAGTTAAACCTTCAATCTGAACAAAGATTTTTCTGTCTGAATATAACTCATTGAGGCCAGCAGCCAAGAAAGCAAACATTCCAACTCTGCTTTTACAGTAAATTATGTAATTTCAGTTATGGATTCCTATTAGCAGATGACATCATAGATTTGAATGAGTGCTTGAAACAGTTGGCTGAAATCTACTATTTTCAGCATAAAGTCATGAGTCTTTAGCTAAAGGTACCTGGTAGAATGTTACAGGTTCTTCCACAGTTTATGATTTAATGCACAAATAGTAACATAAAAGCTCCATTTTGCCCCTGAAGTCAGGGTACTTACTAGAGAAAGATATAAATTGTCTGGAAACAAACTAAAAATCCCATCTAAAATACAAATAGTGTTACTTGTTTCACACAAGATTGGGGAGAAGAAAGCAAAACTAAATGGAAGTAATTACATACCTTAAAATCCATGCAGCTATACACAAGAATATGGGTAGGACTACATCTAAATTTATAATAAATATATTAACCATTTCAGCCCTGATTTTGCAAAGACTTTCTCACATGCTTAACTTTCTGTACATGAATCGTCCCTCCTCTGGGTCAGTGGAACTACTTATGGGATTAAATTTAAGCATGTAAGCGAGTCTTTGCGGGATTGGGGTCTTGGTATGTTCATACAATTCAAGTAAAACGGAAATCTTATTTTTACTAAAAAGGTATCTGATTGATAGAGCCCTGAGCAGATACAAAATGTGTATCCACATCTGATCCACAATCTGCAAACATGGTTATCTGTAGATTTGCAGGGCTCTACTGATTGATGAATATGTCCTTCATTTTCTTAAGTAACTAGTGATTTTGGATGCTCAATTGATTTTTAGGGGCAGATGATAAATACTTTCTGAAAATCCAGCCCTTACAAGGTGTCTCAAATTGGGCACCCAGAAACCAAGGCACTCAAAATCATTAATCCTTTTTGAAAATGTAGGCCTATATATTTTTATTTGGACCATTAGCAGCAGAAAATTTAAATTGCTTGGCAATTTTTAAAAATCACAGATTGGTCACTTATAATAAACGGGGAAAGATGCTTAGAATTTTGGGAAATAAGAAGGGGAAGAAATGTAGGAGGAGCTCAGCTGAACAAATGGGGTAGATTAAGAAAAAAAGAGGAGAGGGCAGAGAAAAAGCAGTGATTGAGAAAGAAGGCAAGAGGACACTACTTAAGATACACAGGAAATACATACATTGTAAATTATTTAATATACAAACATAAGTAACAGTTAAGAAGATACTAAATTCCTACTCTTGCAGTATAGTCCTCACACAGAAGGGACTTTCAGAAGATTATACCCTTGAAGATGTGAGTGAAGAAAATACCACTGTATACTTCAACTTATGTCTGTGAACTTCAAAGTCAACATTCCAGATTAAAGACTAACATAGCATTCTTAATTTATCCTATTTGTTCATAAACAAACAACAAACAAATAGGTATCGAAGACAACATCTGTCTGAAATTTCTCTTTGGCCATGGATTTCAAATAAAACTTCTTGGATTGAAAAAGTGAGATATCTGATCTCTACTAGCATCAAGTAGTGTCAGTAGACAACAAAGGTAGAAGGTAAATGCTTTATTTCTATAGCATATTTCCAGTTATTTTATTTTTTCTCAGAGGACCCACTACCAAATAACTGCAAAGTTTCTCAAGGCACATTTTACACTATTGCACTGATTATTTAAGAACTCTATTCAAAACAAAGTAATTGGTTTGGCCATTTTACCCAGATTTGTTTTAAGAGATTCTAATCCTTATATAATCAGATGCTTTTCTGCATGCTCAGATTTCAGGCTCTGAAACACTATGAAACACATTCGCCTTCCCCCAATTCCATACCATTCAAGTGTGTCAAAAGTGTCCCACAATGAGTTATGTAGCTAATTCTGTTTTCAAAACACTCACAGAAGAAAAGCTCTCAAAATTGTGGTAGCATGACCACTACAACAGAGCCACCCCTGGAAGAAAAAAAAACACTAGTAATTCTCATTTACCTTTGTCCTCTTTCCATAAGCAGTCATTGCCAGACATTGAATCCTTTTGTCTGCACCCAACAGCGATCAGTATTAAATATGGTATATATGGATGTCTCTACATGACAGCTGGGATCATGGTTCCCAGCATGGGTAGACAGACACATGCTAGTTCTGCTCAAGCTAGCATACTAAAAACAGTGGCTGTGGCAGCAAGGACAGCAGCTCAGGCTAATCACCTCAGTACAAACCCACCTGGACTCCCATGGTGCACACTCAGGGTGGCTAGCCTGAGCTACTGTTCCTTTTACCCCTGATTATTTTTAGTGCACTAGCTCAAGCAGAGCTAACACATCCATCTACCCATGATGGGAAGTACACTCACAGCTGCAGTGTAGACATACCCTAGAGGTTAGAGAATCTATTTTCTGTGGTCTTAATTCCCAAGTCCCAATACCACACACAATCAGGGCTGTTTTGCTGTCAAATACTCAAAAAGACTCTCGCTGATATTTGTCACCGTGAAAGAATGCACTATTGTGCATGTAGATGGTCTCATCAGAAAAGAGAATGAAGGACACACTGAGGTTACATAAATATAGGTACCCGTTGGTATGTGTGGGATATGTACTGTAGTTTGCAGCAAAAGGAATGATCTAGGAAAAGTTGCATCTTATCACCAGTTTTTTTATTTCTCCATTGGCAGGTACAGAGGAGTTGGTTTGGGTGACAGCAAAGGTATTTCTCATGTACTACTAATGTGGCTTAACCTCAATGTAACATCGTCCATTCTGAAATCATGCATGTATCTGTGCTACTACTTAAATGTATGTGCCAAATACATGTCACCAGATAGACTCTGCTTAGTTATGTTGCTCTAATCCTGCTCTCACACTGCTTTTCAAGCAGCTGCTGCTGCTCTCAATTCTCCTCCCTCGCACTCTCACTCAAAGAACTTGGCAGGCAACTCCACACAAATGACCAACAGATGCTATGTACAATATACCTTGGAGCTGCAAGTACTTCCTATCTTGTTCGCCTCTTTAGATACTGCTCAAGGACAGGAAACTAGCCAGGTTATAGCAACTGCAGTCAGGAAAAAGAAAGTGAATTTCTCCACAATGGAGACTAAGGCATTTCAGTGCAAAATATAGGTCTGATGCCTTTAGAACAGACTTGCTCAATAACTTCAATTACGGAAAAGATCTAAAAGAATGGTTAACAGCTTCATCTTTACAAAGTGGGCTACTGAAGGCAATGCAAGAAGAGTGAGATATCAATCTATGGAAACTCTAACATGGCTGTCAGCTATGATGCCGATGGAAGACCATTTCATAATATTCATCATATTGCTGGTGGAAGCAGTAGCTCTCCCCGCAATTGTTAGGGACAGCATCAACGGTGACAAGAAGGCATCAGTAGTAGAACTCTGTGGAAAAAAAACCCCATTGGCTAGTAGTCACATATGTTGAGAAATACAAGTGCTTTTGTTTGTTTCTTTACTTTTAAAAACAATTACAAGCAAAACCAATAGTCTCTTCACAGGCAGGAAAGGGATTTTTTCACCTCACAAACAGCTAATTTTGCTGTAAACATACTGCAAACTCCATTTGCCGTCAAATAATATTCAAGTTAAATTTCATGAGTTTTCACGCAGTGTGCAACTGTTACGCTGGAAAAAATCCATAAACATTTGTGAAAATATCACTGTTTATGAATGTGAATACTGGTATAGTAAAAACTGGTAATTAGTGACCTACTTTTCTAGTGGTGAATTCCCTGAATGGAAAACAGCTTATTCTCACTCAGTGGACACAATTTAAATTTGCAGTGTTGTAACTGAGAAATTATGTACATATCTCTTAGGTATTTCTCCAAATCCTTTTGCTGGGCTAAATAGTTAACAAGAGGCTTCCAATTTTACACAGCCATGATTATAGATTATTCAGAGTGTGAATTTAGTGGGTCGCACTTTCAAAGTGCAGAGATTGAGAGTTAAAAACACTTCCTTAGTTCACCTGGAGAACTTTGGAGAACACTTTTTCCTTACAAGTGCTTTGATATTTTACACTTCCAAAAGAGGGCAAGAAGAAATACATTTCTTTCTGGGGTCAACTTTCTTCTCAGAAGTATAAAATGAGCTGTTGCCCAATACCAGCCAGATGACAGATATACCTAGCACAAAGAGTGGTTACAGTAATTTGCCCTATTCTTAATTTTCTGACTAAAGGTACTTGCATGTACCAAGGTCTCTTCAAAATATGTGAAGACAACAAAGAAGAAAGGCATACAATGTTAATGGGCATACTTTTCACTGGCATAAAGTTGCAGGTTGCCAAGTGCAAACACCATTTTTTCATTT
This sequence comes from Caretta caretta, assembly GCF_965140235.1. Lineage (NCBI taxonomy): Eukaryota > Metazoa > Chordata > Testudines > Cheloniidae > Caretta > Caretta caretta. Next base: position 83,531,537 of record NC_134210.1, on the reverse strand, counting down.
GTCCTTCAAAGAAACCATAATAGGTATAAACCAGGAAGCGTTAGCATAGCCACTTAGACCATGAGCAACAGAATCACAACAACAAGATCCTTACTGTGTCTGTTGAAAACTGACAACTGAAAAGCATGAGGAAACGAGGAGAACACTATCAAACAGAGAGGAGAAAAAACCAAAGAGTGGGATTTGTAGGCATGACAGTAAAGGAAAAACCAAGAGCCAGTTAGCCTTAGATGCAGTTACATAGTTTCCGCTCTACAGTTTCACAGGGTCACTAAGAAACCAGACATTTCTCCCTCCCCATTACCATAAACTTACCATGATCTTTCCACAGACAAGGAAGGAAGGAAGGAATGAAGAAGAGGTGCAGGAATGATCTGTTGCCTTGGCTTGTCTACAACATTGTTTGAGATGGAGGCCTTTAATGTGGGAAGGATGTCTAAATGAAAATTAATAACACAGTATTTCCCACAAATAGCATTTTTTACAAAGAAAAGTTGTATGGGATGATCCCCACTGCCCCCTGGCTCCTGTTAGTTCACTTCTTATCCAGTTTAAGAGAAAGAGGCCAGTGCTGACATCTCTCTTCCTGGGCTCTTGAGTGATCCCAATAACAGGAAAAGTTCCCCAGGGTTACTTTGCAGCATCCAAAGCAAAAACATTGAGAGAAGGATGAGGAAGACAGGTAGTGGGGAAAACAGTGAATCCCAACAGCACACTAAAGTCAAAGGAAGAAATTTGCTATCCTTTCCAGACTTCTTAGCAGCTAAAAGGACTCTGGATGTAATATTTTCTCTAAGGGTTTAGTCATCCTTTAATAAGGAATCCCAGAAGGACCTAGAGATCATATTCAGCATCTAATGTGGGTGGAGTAAATATACAGGTGGGAGCTAAGGATGCTACAGAAAAAGGCATGGCAACAGGAAGTGACAGTACAGAGTTGTAAATGCAATTTCTGGGTGTTCTCCTTAGGAGGAAAAGTGATAAAGTGTAGCTAGAACAAGACAGCTTGCTGGGTTATTCATGCCCAAGAAAAAAAGATTTTTAAAACACATGAAGTTAGCATCCTCTGCTTCCTACAAGGGAAACGGAAGGTGCTCAGACCTTTTGAAAGTTAGACCAGACTTATTCAGAAGCCCAAAATATGGATTTTTGGTGTTTAATTTTAGACACTTATTTTTGACAATTGTGGACATAATCTCAATGTAAAAACATCATGTGACGCCTTGCATTACATCTGTCTACTGCCTAATAGAGAGCCATCTGATTATGATGCAGCTTCTCTAACAGCTATTCAGGAATGGCACCCTTTTGCCACGTAGATGAATCATGAGCAATAAACAGATAAAAAGATGCCAGGAAGAAATTAAGTACACTGGGATACAGTCAAGCATTTCTAGATAGCAGCAGATATTCATTTATGTTCTGTAATGCAAATCATGTTTTATAATTTTTCCACTAATCTCCTATAGGCCAATGGGAGTTACTGGATGCTCAACACTTTTGAAAATCAGTTCTATTATTTAGGTGACTAACTACAGATTTAGGAACCCGACTTTAGGCTCCTATTCTTTCTAAGTGTTGATGCCCTTTGTGAAGTGCTTTGAGACCTATGGGAGAAAAGTATTTTATTAGTGACATGGATTTTTAATTGTATAAAAAATTCTGCATTTAGATTTCACACTGTTGTGAATGCATATATTGTAGTATATGAACAAGTCTATCAAAGTTTGGGAAGACACCAGCATGTTCTTGCAGAAGAATCTCTACAAACTATTAAAAGAATATTGAGGAATATAAATCAGTGAAAATCAACCAATTTCAATAATGAAAATTCTGGTCTAGCTCACAACCTATGTTCTCTTCTAAAACCAGGTCAAAGACAGGTCAAAATATTCATGGGACATGCCTTTCATTTTAACAGCTAAGGAACTTCTGTATCTTCTCTTCACATCATCAAAATATTTGTGAATGTCAGTGAGAAAGCATGACTACCTTAAACTTGTTCCCTTGAAGACTGCTTCAAAACCCTTGCTCAGAGACATCATGGTTTCTCAGTGCTTCTTGGTACTGTTTATTGACTGTTCTGTACAGTGGAAAAATCTAAGTTTCTCTTTTGAAGAATACTTACAGAGAAAGACATGTTACATGTTCATCATTAAGTGGCAGAAGATACAAGAGCTTTGGCTTTGCCTGAATCCTGTACATGGTGTTCAGAAATTTCCCTAAAAGATTTTAGAGTTCTGCACACTACAGGCATAGCACTGATGACCAGGAAACCACTCCTGAAGAATAACTTCTCCTCATGTTTTTTTGCAGTTCATGCAGTTTGTTACTCCTCAGAGCTGAGTTGCTGATTTCAAGTTCTGTGGGAATGTTTCAACTTGCTCAGTATAAAGTTATATCACTGGCATATGAAGACCACTTATCGGCTGAACTATGTATACCTACCAGCTCAGTATGGTACTTCTCCCACATTTTTTTTTGGCACTACTGCCTAGGGCTATCTTTGTCATAAATGAGGCTCCATCACTACAGACTGCTCCAAGATTCCTCCATTCAATTCCTTCCAAAAACTGGACTGTTGATTTTTTTAAAAAAAATATGCTTCAGCTTTTCCATCCATAACTTCAACACTGAAGTCAAATGATGTATTGTTTTCTAAGCAGCTGACAAAAAATGAGCCCTTTTGCTAATACTGATATATGTTGTCTCACTAATGTCAAAACTATCACAGGAGTATTCTCACTGAAGCAACCAGAAAGCGTCTGTACAAAAGCTTCATGCACTTCCACCAAATGTGGAATATTCAGATACTCTCAGATAAAATATCTCACTAAGAGAATTGCAAATACATTTCACTTATTAAATATGAATAAAATGTTTTTGTAAAAATAACTCTAGAAAGTGAGAAAATACTTTCAGTACCTAGTGAAACCTTTACTCTGCCTAACACATTCATCTCAACCATCCTCCCATTACAGACCACAGAAGCCAACATACTCTCAATATGTGGCAGACACCCCCATATCTGCCACCCTCCCAGTAAAGATCACAGATACAAGCTTCTCACTGAAGATACAGACCAAAAACTTTAACCATTAATTAATATAACTTCTTCATTCCAATGTAGCAGAAATAGCTCTCTGAACAGTGCTCACTGATGATTAATGTATAAATCAAGCATGAATTTTTTACATCAAGTTGTTTGGGAGTCAGGAGTGGACAAAAAGTGTTAAAACAATTCTCAAAACATAAAAAGTAAAAAACTTCCAACTGTTCTAAGTGAAAAATGCCATATTGAATTAACCTCAAACTGAAGGAAAAAAATTCTCTGAAGAGAGACTACATGAAAAATGTTCATTAAGTTATTTTCCCAAGAAAGATATAGGGGGTAGGGAGGTCTCAAAACTGGGTTTAAAATGGAAACCATCTTACATCTTTCATTGCAGAGTCAGTCCTGTGACCACAATAAGCTGGTTACTTGATCAAATTTCAAATACTAAAAATCTGGGCATTCCATCTATTCCAAGAGCTGGAGAAGTGGCCAAGACATTGATTTTGTTAAGTTATCGTGTTCAGTGAACGGGCTGTTTTAAGACCTAGAGCTGAAAATCAATAGGACTAACAAATGGACATAGCTTTATTTTATTTTTTTAAATTTATTATTATTTTTATTATTTCATTATTATTATTATTATTATTTATTTATTTTTTTAACTATTAAGCTCTTCAAGGTATGGTTGGTGTCTTATTCAGCATTTCTATTTCATCCAGTGCAACGACGCGTTCTTTGGTTAGTGTCTCTGGGTACTGACATAATGGAAATAAAAGAAAAACACCAAGCCTGTCTACAGTACCCATTATCCAAGAATTTTTAAACCCGCTCTATAAACATTCTATGTAAGGTCTATGTAGAGCTCATTTCACTAACCCAGGAACACCACCAAAGAGGGACAGACAGGGCTTAAAGGATGGTCACAACCTCATAGCGTCCCAGTCAGCTGCACTGAGCACATTAACAGTCTGCCAGCCTTGGTAGTGGAGCTGCTGCAGCAGCAGCAGGTCTATCTGGTGCCTGATGCTACCACGGTGAGCCAGCATGTAGCAGAAGCAAAGGAGATAGTACAAAAAGACCCAAGTGGAGCCATGAACAGTGCTCTTCATAATACCCCTGTGAGATTAATAAAGTAGAATGAGGAGATGGGCAGAAAGGAGAGGGAGCGAGGCAGAGAAGGGTGAGTGAAAGAAAAGTGACAAGGAGTGTGTGGCACAGATCATGGGGAGGAAAGAAAAGGAAAAGGGGTGGCCCAGGCTAGAAAAATTACAAAGGGTGGAAAGCCAGGCTAAGGAGAGAACACACACATTGGGTGAAGCAAGATGAAGAAAGTAGAAAAGCAAAGGGGGTGTAGTATCTGTAGAACCAGCAAGACTGAAATGCTGAAAAAAAGACAAAAAAGCAAAAAAAAAAATTAAAACAAGTGACACAAAATCATTTTCAGTGTAGGGAAAGTGTTGTACAACTAAAGTTGTCTTCATGCATGATACTGTATTATTCTGCAAAAAATCCACCTCATTACAGTCATTCTTTGTTGTATACTCATGAGACCTCAGAGTGGCCAGGAAGGGGCTATAGGGGCCCAATCATGCCAGAGTGCCCATTTTTCACCGTCCTGGCCCCGGTATATCCTGCAGCCTTCAACCATAATTGAAAGACAGACAGCTACAGGGTGCAAGGCAGCAGCTATTTAATGGACTTCATCAATAACATGTTAGTCAAGAAGAGAACAATACTTTGGATACTGTATGGGAAACTTTGGTAAGTAGAACAATTACCACAGCTGAAATGTGAATAGGACACAACACCTATCCCTTGATGATCAGTGAAAAATAACAAGAAATCTTCTCATGCCCACAAATTATAAAGATCTTGGTTTTAAATACCATCCTAAAGATGGCATGACAGACACCTTCTAGCCCCAAAATGAACCCTACTAGTTAAAGTGAAAAACAGCTATGTCGCCCCAAAGACATGCCCCTTGCCACTTTAACAAAATAAAGTTGTGTACCATTTACAGTGCACCATATTTAACTCTAACATACAGACCGCTTCTTACTTAATGTATTTTTTAAACTTAGTGAATCTCTTTTGTTATTCCTCCTTTTCATTCCTGGCTTCACTCACTCTTTGTTTCCTGTTACAAATCATGATGCATGTTTTCCTGAGTCGTCTTCAGTATCTGTCTGTTCTCTCATCCCCATGTGTCTCTCTCACCTTCTTCTCCTACATTGTGTTCTCTCTCACATATTTTCTCTCCTTTCTCCTCCTCCCCCACAAAATCTCTTGCACTTCTGTGTACTTTTTCTAACTTATCCCATCTCTCTCTCTCTCCCTCTGTGTCTTACAAATACATATTAGCAATATTACCATACTATATGCAACATTAAGGGTGAGAAATTAACCACTCAGAAGTCAATAAATTAACAGCTGATGTTACAATATTAACTAACTTACCCAGTATTGATTATTTATCAATTAATACAATAAATAATAAAAGTTCAAATTTTTCTTTTTATACAGGTTTGCTTACAGTACAGTTTAGTCTCCAAGCTTGGCTTGATCTTTAAGTTTTGGTCATATCAACAAAAGCAAGTTTGAAAAAATCAGTGGTGTTATGCAGCCGGTCACTGTTGCTTGGCACCTAAGCCATTGGGTAAGCATCCAACTAATGTATGAGTGGGCACCATCCTAGCCAAACAGATGGCTACAAGAATAAGCAGCCAAGAGACCATTTATCATTTTTGTTCACAAAGTATATTGAGAGCAGAAATCCTAGACCACAACTTTTGAATGCTTATTGAATCATCAATCTTCAGTTAAAAATTGTCAGGGATAGAGAATCTACCAATGGCCCTGCATTAATTGTTCTAGTGGTTAATTACTCTGACGGTGTAAAAAAAGGTGCCACTGTTGTGTCTTATTTTCAGTCAGAATTTGTCTAGCTTCAACCTCCAGCCGTTGGATCTGCGAGACTGAAGAGCCCATTATCAAATATTTATTCCTCATAGAGTTCTCAGTGTTGAGCACTGGTAAGTCTGGGCCACAAATGTAATAATATGTAAAGACCCATTTCCTATTGATACTCATTCCCTATTAGGCCACTGTCCTTTTCTTCCTACGCTTACCGTCCCTCACTTTTGTAGAGGTATCAAGAGACATTAAAAAGCATAAAAAGCTTGCCTAAAAGACCCTAATTATTGGAAGTGGAATTGCACCATTAAACATATTGTTTAATTTAACCTCTAATACTGGCTGCCATACAACATTTCATAATATGCACAGGTGAATCTTAAAAATCAGTAACATAGTAAACTAATCCTTGGGTAGTAGGCCATGCTAATTGGTAGCTTATGAATAATATTACAGGAAAACAGTAATTTTCTTGACAGAAAGTAAAGCATCCTATTGACGTAACAACAAATAGGCACAGAAAACTAAAGAACAGAGGCAGAACGATCCTGGGTGAGGACACTGCAAGTGTTTTGGAACAGTTCACAACAAATAAATATTGCTGGTTTGGCATATTTTATTATCATTAACATCTACATTGCAGCAGCATCCTAAATGTGCTATGCACTTTTCAAATGCAGAGGAAGACAGTCCCTGCCCTACGGAACTTACACAAAGGTTGAGCAAAGAGATATAACATACAAGTAAAGTGAACTGGGTAATGACTGGCACACAGTTTGCTAGTCACAAATGGTTATTGTTAACCCATTAAATCCCCCTCTATACATCCTCCCTCCCCTCTGTTAAACCGCATTGTCTGTCCCTCCACAACAATTTCCAGCTTCAGTTCCACACAAAATATAGTCCCTCTATCCCAGAATTTAACTCCTTCCCTTGGAATAAATGTGAAGTTCACTCTCAAGGTAAATACATACACAGCTAAGTCAGCTGGTTTCTTCTAGGCATCTAGAAGGAGAATACCCTGGTCAACACTACAAACTTAGTCAGTACAACTACATCTGTTATATCGATGGGAGAAACCCTCCAGTCAACACAGTGCTGTCCACATCAAGAGCTTGATTGGTATAACTGTGTCACTCTGGGGTATAGATTTTCCAGTTATACCAGCTGAACTCCTGGCATAGACAGCACTATGCTGACTGTAGGGTTTCTCCCATCGATATAACGGAGTACCCATGCTGGTAGGAGAAGCTCTCCCTTCGGTCTAGGTAGCATCTTCACTAAGCACTACAGGAGGGATTTAAAAGAGGCGAGGTCTAGTGGCTTTGTGAATCAGCTCAGGAAGGCCATTCCACCTGCAGTAGATGGTGTGGCAGAAAACAGATGGTTGGTTTTATCAAACCTACAGTGTTTTGTTTCGCAGAAAAATAGAGAAAATAGCAATGCACCAATGCAAACTATAACACCTATAACCGCAGGGATAAAATAAAGATACTTCAAATTGGTGAGATTCCTTGCTCTCTTCCACTTTGCAAAGCTAATAAAACCTGTCAGAAATGTTATTCTTTCTACAGGTCTCAACAAATGATTTATAGCACAAAAAAGAGTAACAGCTCTAGGGCTCTCTTAAAAATTAGAAAATGTATTATGAGAGATACTTTCCTAGAAAATATGTTTTAAACAAATCTGACTCCAGCACACAATATGTTCAATATACTTTTACTTTTTATTGTAATCATTTACACTTCCTAAAAGTGGTTTTAGATGCTTTCCACTGTATATCCTCAGTCTTATTTTTATTTGCAAGCTATTACAGAAAAATACTTAAGATGCTATTAATAAACCTGCTTTAACATCAATGAATATTTTAGAATGCGCCATACACATTTAAAACTGATTTTTTTTTTTGCCTTGGGCGATTTAGTGAAGACAGGTAGTATACTGCTGTCTTAGAATCATTTGGAATCATTTGCAGACTGAACTTTTTACAGGAATGAATTCTAAATGAACTTTCAGAGAGACAGTATATCTTCTGATCATCAGTTGTCAGTGCTGCCTTCATTCGCTTGTTACTGTGAACAGCAGACAGAGCAGTCTTGCTTGACCTCTGTGTAAAAGATAGCAGGTACTGCTTTCCACATTTAGGATGAAACAGCTAAAATGAAATCAATGACAATCACTCTTCCGTTAGCACCATCTAACTTCACACAGGGATGGAATGACTCATTCTAAGGACTAACAGTTCCCATTACTGTTAATGAAAAGTGAGCCACTTGTATATCAAATTATCAATGTTCAATGTTCAGACCACATGGGGTTCAGGGTTGGCAGTCTAACAGTCTAAACTCCCATTTTTAGGGATTTGTAATTTTGGCTACAGAAATCTGCTGTGTACTAACATTTGAAATGCCACATGTAGAGTGACCACCTTTTCAAAAGGCAAAAGTGGGACACCTGCAGAAGCCTGGCCCCACCCATGCTCCCCTCTTCCCCCTGAGGCTATGCCTCCTGCTCCTCCTCTTCTCCCTGAGGCTCTGCCCCTTGGCCAGGCTGGAAGCTGGAGCTGGGCGGTGGTAAGAGCCACCCAGTGAGCTCAAGTTGCTGTGGGGAGCCCCGGACCCTCCACCTGCCCTGGGCGGGGGGGCCAGGGTGCCCGAGAGTAGCCCTGGCCCATGTCTCCGCACCCCAGGATGCATCGCCCAGGACAGGTGGAGTGTCTGGGGCTCCCGACAGTGGCCCGGGCCCTAAGTGGCTCTTACTACTGTGGTTTCTGGTCAGGCCAGGGGTGGGGGCTCGGAGGGAAAGGAGCAGCAGGTTGTGTGGTCTCGTGGTGAGGAGGGGCTAAGCTCCACCTCAGCCTCCCCCACCGGGAAGAGGCTGGCACCACACCTGGGCCTCAGGCAGGCACAGAGCAACACCACAGGGAATCTGGGACAAATACTGTTCCAGAGACATTCAGCCCAGGTCCGGGATTTGTATTCTGCACTTCAGGACTATCCCACCTAATTCTGGAGCAGTGGTTACCCTATTGAACACTGGAATTCTCCACCTGGAAACTTCATCAAAGTCGCCAGCTTAAGAGTCACAGCTGAGGAAGAGTTCTCCCCTGCCTGAAGCTAGCCAAAGTGTTCCTATCCATTCCTATCCAACCCACAACACAGCCTTTACAAGTGCTGATGTGGCCTGAAGAAGCCAGACGCATTATGACCTGGAGCTATTCTTGTTCTGAAGGGTCTGGTACTGATAGCTATTGGGGGCAGGCTGGACTAATGAATCGTTCTGCTTTCTCGGTTTTATGTAATTTTTGGTATGAATCTGACTTTGTTTTTTAAAAGCTGTGAACCTGCCCAGGAAATGAGGCAGAGCAGCTGGAGGAGGACTGAAGTCAATAAATCTATGCATTTAGCAAGTCCATGGGTGAGTGATAGGAGGTGCCATTGCATTCCCCACAGTGGCCTGCGCAGCATCCGTACCAGTGTCACCCTCTCACTGCAGCACAAACCTCACTAATCTGCACTCACAGCAGCTCTGTCTCATTTCCTGCTGCTGAGAAAATGGTAGATTCATACAAAAAATTACATAAACCTGAAAAATCAGAACTACTGATTAGTCTAGCTTGTCTCCGATAGCTGTCAATACCAGACCTTGTGGACTAGCATCCACAGAAAATTGTTTCTGTTTGAAGAAAATATTCATGTAAAACCATAAATGGTTTCTAATCTTTTATTCTTCAAGAGAGCAGTACGCTCTCTTTTTGTTAGTAAATCCATGCATGGCTTTAATTTGTTTCTGTTATTTTAAAACTCTTGTGATGCCAAGGAACTCAGTCTCAGTGACACATCAAGTATAATTACAGTAGAATTACAGTAGAAGCCCTTGAGGAATTCCACCATGATTTCAACAATTTCCATCCCACCACCAACCTCAGCCTGGTCCAGTCCACACAAGAGATCCACTTCCTGGACACTACAGTGCTAATAAACAATGGCCTCATAAACACCACCCTATACCGGAAACCTACTGACCGCTATTCCTACCTGCATGCCTCCAGCTTTCACCCTGACCACACCACACGATCCATCGTCTACAGCCAAGCTCTGCGATACAACCGCATTTGCTCCAACCCCTCAGACAGAGACAAACACCTACAAGATCTCTGTCAAGCTTTCTTACAACCACAATACCCACCTGCAGAAGTAAAGAAACAGATTGATAGAGCCAGAAGAGTTCCCAGAAGTTACCTACTACAGGACAGGCCTAACAAAGAAAATAACAGAACGCCACTAGCGGTCACCTTCAGCCCCCAACTAAAACCCCTCCAACGCATTATTAAGGATCTACAACCTATCCTAAAGGATGACCCAACACTCTCACAAGTCTTGGGAGACAGGCCAGTCCTTGCCTACAGACAGCCCCGCAACCTGAAGCAAATACTCACCAACAACCACATACCACACAACAGAACCACTAACCCAGGAACTTATCCTTGCAACAAAGCCCGTTGCCAATTGTGCCCACATATCTATTCAGGGGACACCATCACAGGGCCTAATAACATCAGCCACACTATCAGAGGCTCGTTCACCTGCACATCCACCAATGTGATATATGCCATCATGTGCCAGCAATGCCCCTCTGCCATGTACATTGGTCAAACTGGACAGTCTCTACGTAAAAGAATAAACGGACACAAATCAGATGTCAAGAATTATAACATTCATAAACCAGTCGGAGAACACTTCAATCTCTCTGGTCACACAATCACAGACATGAAGGTCGCTATCTTAAAACAAAAAAACTTCAAATCCAGACTCCAGCGAGAAACTGCTGAATTGGAATTCATTTGCAAATTGGATACTATTAATTTAGGCTTAAATAGAGACTGGGAGTGGCTAAGTCATTATGCAAGGTAGCCTGTTTCCTCTTGTTTTTTCCTAACCCCCCCCCCCAGATGTTCTGGTTTAACTTGGATTTAAACTTGGAGAGTGGTCAGTTTAGATGAGCTATTACCAGCAGGAGAGTGAGTTTGTGTGTGTATGGGGGTGGGGGGGATGTGAGAAAACCTGGATCTATGCAGGAAATAGCCCGACTTGATTATGTAAAGAGTTGTCACTTTGGATGGGCTAGCACCAGCAGGAGAGTGAATTTGTGTGGGGGGGTGGAGGGTGAGAAAACCTGGATTTGTGCTGGAAATGGCCCACCTGTTGATCACTTTAGATAAGCTATTACCAGCAGGACAGTGGGGTGGGAGGAGGTATTGTTTCATATTCTCTGTGTGTATATAAAGTCTGCTGCAGTTTCCACGGTATGCATCTGATGAAGTGAGCTGTAGCTCACGAAAGCTCATGCTCAAATAAATTGGTTAGTCTCTAAGGTGCCACAAGTACTCCTTTTCTTTTTACAGTAGAATAATTGTACATAGAATTGCTTTGAAGGAACTAATCATGTTTTCTCATAATAAGGAAAAACCCTTTTCCCCTGAAATGTGAAGGATAGAAAACACAGTTTAAAAATGCCAAATTTTGGGAAACACTCCACTGTAGAGCACCCACTAGAAAAATTCACACTAAACGGCAGGAGAGTGGGACAAAAGTTCACTCCATTCTGCTTCCTTCCTCCCCAAACTCATTGGAGAGGCCTCTCCACAGGTCGTCAGCAGCAGAGATCACGAAGGGGTGTGTGTGTATGGTTCTGCATATTTCTGTGAGATTGGTGACATTCTGCAATAACTGGTTTTTGTCTTGCACCCACTTATAATCAAACATGTTAGCTATGCAGATAGGACATGCAGACAGAGGCCATTGCCAGGGTATGGGATATATGCACTGACACATGCATGAAGAACCATACACACGGAATTATTCTTAGTGCACTGAATTAGATGACACACAGTATTTTCCTTCTTTTCAAAGACTGCTTTTGCATAATGAAGCTATCTTCATTTCTGCACTGTGGATAATTGCTTAGAGCATTAGACATTAAGGCCTCTATTCTCCAAGAGGTAGCTAGGTGTGTGGGGTTGAGGAATCTGTTGTAGCTTCTTGATCTGGAGACACCTGACTCTGACCCAAGTTAGAAATGAACAGGAGCAGTTCTAACTTAGGCCACTTTAGGACCTTATACCAGCGCAGGATTGGGTATTAATCTACTTTGTTCTTCCATGCTCCAAAAAATGCTTCCTACTTGCCCTTATACCAGGGGGATGAAAGGGTGTTATCGCTGGCCTAGTAGAGAGCTATGCCAAGTGGAGAAATCTCCTAGACCATCTCCAATCATTTTAAGGCCATTTTGTACTGCTTACAGATATGTCAGGCCAGAGAATCTGGCCCAGGGACTTGATCAATCTATGAAACTGGGACTGGGACCTGGGAGGGGGAGAGACTGGGACTCTCTGGGCAAGGAGAGTGGTGGGTATACTGGGATGAGGAGCCCATGTCAACAGTTATACACATGTACAAATCTGGGTGCACTTGCACAAACATTTGTATTTTTGAAAGTCTGGCCCATCGGTCTATTTAGGAGGCTAGTAGTATGGGTAAAGCAATATATTGGGTATGTAAAGCTATAAGACAAAATGAGTGGGATGTGACAACAGCCTATAAAAGTCTGAGCAAGGATGGAAAAGAATTACACAGTATGGTATAAGCAGCCATAGTGGGAAATTTGTAAAGGGAAAGTTTAGATTGATTATTATAAAAGCTAACATCGAGATATTCTGAGCAGTGGAAAAGTTTCCTAACAGATGTGGTGGAAGAACCATTACTGGAGACTTTTAAAACTAGACTAGAGAGAACACCAGAAAATATAATGAAGGGAACAAATCTTGCAATGGAAAAGAGATGAACTGAATAATCTCATTGGACTTTTCCTCATGTGAGTCCCCTAATTCTGTGAAAAAAATCATAGCTCATGATGTTTCTAAGAGTACTCCTAATACAATTTCTAATACATTGGATTCAACATGTGGTAGGCCGAGGATGAAGAAGTTCTGCTGCTTTGACAATTTATGTTTTGTAAGTTCTATTATAGTCATTGGTTTTAAATACATAATAGGAGTTCCTGAGCTTCAGATGGGCTCCCTTTTGTGTGGCATTTCTTTTAGACCAAAATCCAATAAATCAATAAAATGCCTATGGTATGCCATCAAAACATTTTCATGAAAATTATTTCTGATCAGTTAATGAACAGACTCAAATGTCTCAAACTTTATATTTATAATATATATATATATATGTAACCCTTCTGCCCACCAGAGTTGGCAGCAGTAAGGGCTGGGTTCAGTATCTAGGGGTTCCATTCCAATAACACAATGCAAAACTGGCTCGAGCCCTCACCCAGTGACCTGGGAACAATATATACCACCCCTGCTGGGCACCTCCAAGAGGCAATACTTCCCCTCTCACAAGCACAGAGTCTGAGTGTAGCAAAAGCCTTTTAATAACAGAGAGAAACAAAGTGGCATTATGTTGGGGAAACACCACCAACAGGATTCATAACACAACCCATGAGCAGAAAACCCACCCCAAGCAAATTGGGGCGTGTCCTTTCCCTTTGGTTCTTGAGTCTAGCAACCCAAAATCACTCAAAGTTCCAAAAGTCCAACAACTCCAAAGTCTCTGTCCCTGATCAGGGCATCCCCAGAGTTCGAAAGTTTATCTGCAGAGTCTTACCTCCCAACCTGGGTGGAGATGAGGGGACGGGGGGGGGTTAAGGGGCACCTTACGTGATCCAAAGCTGATTGCCCCACCTCTCCATGGGGCTCCACTCTGCCAGCCACCCCGCAAATGGCTCTGCTCCACCAGCCACTCTGCTTGCCAGCCATCCCGCAAACTGCTCTGCTCCAAGAGCCGCTCTGCTCTGCCAGCCATCCTGCAAACTGCTCCACAATATATCTTCAGGCTCCCCCACTACTTAACACAACACTCAATGATTTCAGCTCTTAGTACGTTTAGCTCTTTTGTGATTTCAGCTTGTAGTAGGGGAGCCTCAGTGCTGGTGCACTATTGGCCCAAAGTGAATTCAGCTCAACACCCTATAACTAGACTCCTAATGGAATAAAAATTAGCTCTGATATTCCACAGTGGACAGAGGAGGAAGTGCAATTAGCATTTAAGACACTCACCAGGGGGACCATACCACCAACTATTAATACCTGTTCCCAGCCTCTCTCCATTCACTGGGTTTTGGAACCCATGACCCTTGCCTAGAGAGTGCTGGGCTTAGTTGATGGTGAGTCCCTCCATCATAACAAAAGGCCAAGTACAGTTCCACTGTCCTTGATTCACATAATCAGGATAATAACAGTTTATTCCTGCCCCAATAACAGAGAAACTGGGGCTCCTACAGCAGCCAAAGTGACCATCTAGGCAGGGTGGGTGTGCCTATGCAAATGAGATCAGCTCCTGAAGTTCTTTTCCACAACCCACCATGACTCACCACCAGATATCAGGGTAGAGCTCATCCTGACTCTGCTTACAAATATATATATATATATCTGTAAGCACATCAATTATTTTTCAATGCATTTGTGTCCAAAGTAACTAATTAAAAAAAGATGAAAAGAAAAGAAAGACCCCACTATTAAACTAATTTTCCAATCTGATCTTTTATTATTATGCTGGAGGGTGTTAGTAGCTGCCAACAAACATGTCTTTAATCTATGGCAATCATATATCTTATTTCAGCTGATGGGCTTGGCTAGCCATCCTTCATTCTTGCTAAATGGAGAAAACACAATTAAGCACCCTTTATGTATTAAGATAGCTGAAACAATAGAAACCACTGCCCAAAGCCCTAGCCACATGGAAGGCCTCAACAAGAACTAAGAAATAAGAGGCAACTGGGAACAGATTGCAAACACAGCCGCATTGATTGGACTGCAGCTGTGTGTGTCTCTGTGTGTGTTAGAATCAGAAAGCAGGAGAAACCAAAGAAGCGCTGGTAACGTGACCCTGACACTAAGCCAAGACAGAGCTGTCTTTTGGCAGAAAAAGCAGGTGTGGAATTCTCAGCAAGGAAACTGCCTCTTGTTGTTTGTTCCTATTGTTTTCAGTGAAATAAGACTGTGTACACTCTTTGTACATATACAGAATTGTACCAAAGAAATACCTGACTCATAATCAATTTCTCCTTTTAAAGGAAACACCCAGCAACACCTCAAACACTGGCTAACCACTCACACTAAAAAGGGGAAACATATTCTCTCCTCTGTTGTTCCTTTCGAGAGGGAGAGATCATTTTAATTATTCATTTTATACCACACAATAAGTAGCAGCAGAAAAGTAATCCACGTAAGGTTGCCTAGTAAATACAAATCCTGTATTTTATGGTGTGTGTGTGTGTGTGTGTGTGTGTGTGTGTATATAAACATAAATAAAGGTGATATTGTCTAGTAAGTTCTTGGTTATCACAATTTGTCAGATTTCCAAAGAACAATTTCATATTGGCCATCCAAAATGCTATATAAACAAATTTCTCCTTATACTTATTCATTGTTACAACAACAGGTTGTAGTGGTACATCAACTCCAATAAACACATGAATCACATTTACAAAATCACACCAAGTTATTCCTAATGATCTATTAGACCACAGCATATGTAATATGACAGGTTTCAGAGTAACAGCCGTGTTAGTCTGTATTCGCAAAAAGAAAAGGAGTACTTGTGGCACCTTAGAGACTAACCAATTTATTTGAGCATGAGCTTTCATGAGCTACAGCTCACTTCATCGGATGCATATCGTGGAAACTGCAGAAGACATTATATACACACAGAGACCATGAAACAATACCTCCTCCCACCCCACTGTCTGCTGGTAATAGCTTATCTAAAGTGATCATCAAGTTGGGCCATTTCCAGCACAAATCCAGGTTTTCTCACCCTCCGCCCCGCCCCCTCACAAACTCACTCTCCTGCTGGTAATAGCTCATCCAAAGTGACCACTCTCTTCACAATGTGTATGATAATCAAGGTGGGCCATTTCCAGCACAAATCCAGGTTTTCTCACCCCCTCACCCCCATACACACACAAACTCACTCTCCTGCTGGTAATAGCTCATCCAAAGTGACCACTCTCCCTACAATGTGCATGGTAATCAAGGTGGGCCATTTCCAGCACAAATCCAGGCTTTCTCACCCCCCCCCCCCCGAAACACACACACACACACACAAACTCACTCTCCTGCTGGCAATAGTTCATCCAAACTGACCACTCTCCAAGTTTAAATCCAAGTTTAACCAGAACGTCTGGGGGAGGGGGGGAGGAAAAAACAAGGGGAAATAGGCTACCTTGCATAATGACTTAGCCACTCCCAGTCTCTATTTAAGCCTAAATTAATAGTATCCAATTTGCAAATGAATTCCAATTCAACAGTTTCTCGCTGGAGTCTGGATTTGAAGTTTTTTTGTTGTAAGATAGCGACCTTCATGTCTGTGATTGCGTGACCAGAGAGATTGAAGTGTTCTCCGACTGGTTTATGAATGTTATAATTCTTGACATCTGATTTGTGTCCATTTATTCTTTTACGTAGAGACTGTCCAGATTGACCAATGTAAATGGCAGAGGAGCATTGCTGGCACATGATGGCATATATCATATTGGTGGATGTGCAGGTGAACGAGCCTCTGATAGTGTGGCTGATGTTATTAGGCCCTGTGATGGTGTCCCCTGAATAGATATGTGGGCACAGTTGGCAACGGGCTTTGTTGCAAGGATAGGTTCCTGGGTTAGTGGTTCTGTTGTGTGGTATGTGGTTGTTGGTGAGTATTTGCTTCAGGTTGGGGGGCTGTCTGTAGGCAAGGACTGGCCTGTCTCCCAAGATTTGTGAGAGTGTTGGGTCATCCTTCAGGATAGGTTGTAGATCCTTAATAATGCGTTGGAGGGGTTTTAGTTGGGGGCTGAAGGTGACGGCTAGTGGCATTCTGTTATTTTCTTTGTTAGGCCTGTCCTGTAGTAGGTGACTTCTGGGAACTCTTCTGGCTCTATCAATCTGTTTCTTCACTTCTGCAGGTGGGTATTGTAGTTGTAAGAAAGCTTGACAGAGATCTTGTAGGTGTTTGTCTCATCTCAGGCATTGGCACCCTGACAGCAGGATTGTCTGGCTATGTAGACTCCCTCCTCAGGCCCTATGCTACCAGCACTCCCAGCTACCTTCGAGACACCACTGACTTCCTGAGTCTTCCTTTGGATGGGCTATTACCAGCAGGAGAGTGAGTTTGTGGGGGGGGGGGGGGCGGATGGTGAGAAAACCTGGATTTGTGCTGGAAATGGCCCACCTTGATTATCATACACATTGTGAAGAGAGTGGTCACTTTGGATGGGCTATTGCCAGCAGGAGAGTGAGTTTGTGTGGGGGGGGGGGGCGGAAGGTGAGAAAACTTGGATTTGTGCTGGAAATGGCCCAACTTGATGATCACTTTAGATAAGCTATTACCAGCAGACAGTGGGGTGGGAGGAGGTATTGTTTCATGGTCTCTGTGTGTATATAATGTCTTCTGCAGTTTCCACGGTATGCATCCGATGAAGTGAGCTGTAGCTCATGAAAGCTCATGCTCAAATAAATTGGTTAGTCTCTAAGGTGCCACAAGTACTCCTTTTCTTTTAGCATATTTAATAAAGTCATAAATTTACATCTGGGGCACAAGGAAGAGAAACCAAAAAGTTTTATCAATAATACAAGTTTTATGATGGATATTATACTAAATCAACATTGAAAGCTATAAGCACTCCATTTGTCATCTGGTAAGATCCAAGCAATAATTCTTGATCTACACAAAATAAAATTTTCAGGATCATTATGGTCATTATTATTAATCAGGGAAAATGATTTTTTAATATCAAAATCTGCAAGAGAGACAAGATTTTTACTTCAGCTGTGTGGTTCAATACAAGACTTCAAAACTTGTGGTATGTAAATCAGATCTAAATCATAGAATATCAGGGTTGGAAGGGACCTCAGGAGGTCATCTAGTCCAATCCCCTGCTCAAAGCAGGACCAATCCCCAATTTTTGCCCCAGATCCCAAATGGCCCCCTCAAGGATTGAACTCACAACCCTGGGTTTAGCAGGCCAATGCTCAAACCACTGAGCTATCCCTCCCCCCACTATGATCCCTACAAATATTAGCCTATGTTGACCCTGCTGGTACACTTTAACATACTGTTGTTTGAAAAGTAAAGCAGAACGTTTAGAGCACACCAACAGTATTTGCATGGACTAATTAACCAGCAACATATTAGTGCACTTTAGAAAGCCTCCTCACCCATTCACTCCTTCCCCAGGTAGAGTGCATTGCTCCACCATGTAGAGAAGCCCTAAAGGTTTAACTGTTAATTTTTAAAAACGGATTTTTATTTGGTATCATCTTGTAATAAAAAATGTGAATACTGATAGTCAGTCTTATTTTGAGGTGCAGAATAAAGCCATGCATCCAAGAAAATTACTGTCCACATGGCCCTCTTCGCAAGAACTAGGCCTGGACTTCTATGGGAGTTTGAATTGATTAAGGACTGTTGGATTTCTTTCATTAATTTAAAGTAATGGAAAACACAAGCTCTTCTCTCTAGATGTATTTTGTCAGCAGAATTGCCCAGTGGAATTAGTCCTGTTCTGTTCAGCTGACATATATAATTGCTAATAGTATAGGTTCAGAATAGGCTGTTATAAGCAAATGTTTATGCATTGGAGGCAATAGAGCGCCATCTGCACAGAACTCACTGCAGAACTGGGAACTAAACGTGTTTGTTTTGATTTTTACTATTTTATAATTTTTAAAAAAGTGTGTATACAATGCTCTGGCCACTCCTGATAATCTTATAAAATACACTAACATACCCATTAATTACCTTTGAAGAAATCAAATAAACCAGTAACATAAATAAAAACAGAAAAGAATTCATCTCCTCCCCCAGCTCCGCCGTGCCCTAACCCTACCAAATCCAATTTTCTTACAGAAAAGAGAGCAATAGTGGGACGTGTTGCACTGTAATGCTGAACGTGAAGAAATTTGGGCAGTTATATCCCAGCGAGGTAAGCACGTTACAAAGTTAGCACTGTAGGATTTGACTCACATGTTTTAAAATTAAATCCAAACCTCAGATTACATAAATATGTGCCCTTATTTATTGTATATAAATCATGCAGTCCAAACATTCTCAAGTAACATAAAGTCCTTTGCACTACTAAAAGCACAAGAATCTCTCCACAAGATATTTTTCCCCTACCACATTGTTTGTTTTCTCTCCAATTAATTTTTGAATATGTATTTTAGGGATATTTCAGTCTTACATAGCTTCTGCGATAAAAAAGTTCATAAGTACACAAACAGCTCATTACAAGCTTCCAAGTAAAACAGAATAATCATCTGTAGTCCGCTGAAGCATCATTGTTTAAAGGTCATCTGGGTTGCTTTTTCTTGAAAGCCTCAGAAAATTGACCTCCTGGTGCAAAGATTACACCTTTTTCCAAAACATCGGAAAGGTTTTAACAATAAGTTGTGAAGTCCATAGCTAGGTGGCACTAAAATGTACTACAATTTTCTGTTCAATTACCCATGGCCAGCTGCTAGAGTTTTAAGTGTTTAATATAAACAAAGTAAAATAGAAACACTTCAGTAAGCTGTCAAAAAGGATTACTTTTCAATTCTAGCTTTGATTGATTTAATTTAAAAGACAAACGTTTCATTACCTTTGGAAAATTAAGATTTAACTGATTTCTTTGGAATAACATTCTGCTAGAGAGCTTGATAATATTCTTTACAGTTATAATGGTCAGAAAGACATTTCCATATTCAGTGTGAGAGAGCTCTAAAATCTTTCCAAATAAAACCAATGGGAGAAGTGGTACAATTGCCAGATTATTTGTTTTGGATATGTGATTTACAATAAATATGGATGTATTTATTAAACTGGCATGTGTCTATT
This sequence comes from Caretta caretta, assembly GCF_965140235.1. Lineage (NCBI taxonomy): Eukaryota > Metazoa > Chordata > Testudines > Cheloniidae > Caretta > Caretta caretta. The sequence continues at coordinate 83,511,647 of NC_134210.1, read as the reverse complement.
TACTGAGGTACTTATGCAGCCATAATTACCATAACAGTAGAGTGCTTCACAATCATTTAATATATTTATCCTTGAAACACCCATGTTAAATAGGGAAGTGTTATCATCTCGGCTTTACAGATGGGGTACTGAGAGACTAGGACTCTTGCAGAGCAGGGAACTGAATCTGGGTCTCCTAAGTTGTATTTTATTATGGCTAAATGTAAATAGATACATCTAGGAACAAAGAGCATAGGCCATACTTACAACATGAGGGACTCTATCCTTGGACACACTGACTTTAAAAAAGATTTGGGGGTCATGGTGGATAATCAGCTGAACAGGAACTCCCAGTGCGATGCTGTGACCAAAAGAGTGAATGTGATCCTAGGATGAGTAAAAAGGGGAATCTCGAGTAGGAGTAGAGAGGTTATTTCACCTCTATATTTGGCACTGGTGTGAACACTGCTGGATTACTTTGTCCAGTTCTGGTGCCCACAATTCAAGAAGGATGTTGATAAATTAAAGAGGGCAGAAGCTTCACAAAAATAATTAAAGGATTAGAAAACAAGCTTATATAGACTCAAAGACCTCAGTCTCTTAAGCTTAACAAAAAGAAGGTTAACGGGTGACTTGACTACAGTCTATAAGTAGCTACATAGGGTACAAATATTTAATAATAGGGTCTTTGATCTATCAGAGAAAGGTAAACATGATCCAATGGCTGGAAGCTGAAGCTTGACAAATTCACCTGGAAATAAAGAGTAAATTTGTAATGGTGATAGTAATTAAGCATAGGAACAATTTACCAAGGGTCGTGGTGGATTCTCCATCAATGACAATTTTAAAATCAAGATGGGATGTTTTTCTAAAATATCTGCTCTAGGCATGATTTTGGGGAAGTTCTCTGGCCCGTGTGATACAGGAGGTCAGACAAGATGATCACAATCATCCATTCTGGTCTTGGAATCTATGAATCTATTAATTTAAATTCCAGGCTAGCACCCTGAACTTAAACTGTATTCACAACTTCAGGGGTCTAATGCAGTGTGTTTGTATGATGTAATAGTGGCTTCCCCTCCAAACTGAGCCCATGGCCAGCAGTGTGAGAGCAGCACTCACTGACAAACATAGTGAATTGGAGCTAAAGATCAGTGTGTATGTCTGTCCAGAAGGAAGAACCTGGACTTCCTGTTAAAGATAAAAATCTTCATCAAAGCGATCTATGCTGACAGGCAGCAATGGACAACCATATCAACAGGGGTCCACGTATGGAAAACTACATCTTTCATCATAATGAGTCCTATTTAAACTTGTCCAAAGAGAACTGATTTCAATCATTTGTTTAATTGCATTTTTGTCTTGTGCTAGTTTTTATTTTATTCATTTCATTTTCTCTCTTTTTAATTAGGTTTCTCCATTTCCCTTCACATTGTTGTTCCTGCCCCATGCTGCTCTCCTTTTTTCCAATTTCTTTTTTAGAAGATTTCTTCATTCCTCTCCCTCTGTTTTTATCCTCACCATAGTTCTGCCAGTATGGATTATTTTTCATGGCTTTAGTTAACATACTTTTCTTTCCTTAGCGTCAGTCGCTGTTAATTCAGTTATGTATACTGACTTTGTACTCGTTTCCCTTATTGTAATTCTAAGATACTACATTCCTCCTTTGAAGTAAAAATCTTTCTGCTATTTTTTTTATTGTGGTTTGTAACATTCAGACACCCAAAGTTAACAGTTACACCAATGAGGACAAGAAAAAAGAAAAGATAATAAATGGAGCTGAATTTTAAAATAATCTTGAATGTATCACTCGAGCCAGCAGATACATTTTGGCCATCAACCAGTGCATCTACATGATGGAAAAAGTGTATTTTTCTCAGATATGTCAGTCTGAGAACATACGCTTCAGGATTGCTGGCAGAGTAGAGAAATTACACTTCAGATAGACACTGATACACATGACAGCAGTTCCCATTGCAGGGACGCAAAGAAAATACAACTATTTGCACCAAAGTGTGTATACCAAAGCTTTCCATGATTCATTGCTGTGTAGTTTCACATACGGGACTTAATCATTGTTTCTGTTTTTGTTTCTATGTGATCTCAACCCCTTTCGTAACACACTATGCATGTGTGTGTTTATTCACACACATAGTGTGTGGTGTCAGTATGCCTGCTGTGAAAGAGAGAAGTTATAAAAGCTGTCAAAATGCCTAGAGTCGCTCACAACTGAGAGTGCCAACCTCAGGACAGGCTGTTAGGAAGCAGGCACAAACCCCAAACTGGCTGTATGTTCTTTACTTAGATTTCACCAACCACGTATCAAGTGTGAACTGCTCGAGCACTACCACAGCCTTAACATGGAGTCAAAAACAGTACCCTTGGGTATTCCAGTCTATCTTGCCATCCAGGTAAACTTGGCTTTGTGATAGATGGTCTCTTACACCAAAAATCGCAATAATATTCAGGTTACTTCCAGTCCCAAAGGATCAGTCACTTATCTCAAATCACTGGCACCTTATATGTCTCACCAAAGACAACACTTGTAGCCAATCCTACATTAAACTAAGGTTTATTAACTAGGAAAGAGTTATTTACAAGGTTAAAGCACGTAAACATACACACACAAATGAGTTACCATCTTGGGTTTCAAAAGAATAGTAAGCTAGCATATCACAGCAGTTTCCATGTCCTCTAGAGCTAACCCAAGCCAAGCAGCTTGGGGATCCCTTGCTTATGTTAGAAATATTGCCCTCTCCAAATTCCAAGTAGCGCATGATACAATTCCTTCCTACAGCATTTTATTCCCCTCCCACAGAGTCCAAACTGACGGAATAAGGGTCAGCAACTGTCTCCTCTTTATGGGTGTGTGGTGGGGAGGGAGAGGAAGGACAATCTACAAAGTCTTTGTCCTTTGATGTTTTACAATGGCGCATTTGATCTGAATGAGCCTTCTTGTGTGCAGGACCAACACTTTACACTAATTAATGCTTCTTTTCTGTTTGGTGAGTTACACAATTACAGAGGTTTAAAAGCAAACACTCAATATAACTTTATACCCCCGGCTAGATGTTATAAGTGAAATCAATACATGCAGCATCCTACAAACATTTCATAAAGTCTAACCAGTAAACACATTCTTATAACTCTAATATCTATTTTAACAATACTAACACACAGGCAAGCCAGACTGGTTTCCAGCTAGGCATTTGTCGGTGTTCAGTGAGGCCTAGGGGTGTTCGCATGAGCTGGCACCTGATCTGCCAGCATCACTAAAGCTTTAACAGATTCTACAAGGGAAGAATAAAATATATTTCACCAAACACACAATTTTGAATGTCAAAGACTATTTATTTGCAATAATACCTGTGACAGTAAGTCAATTATTATGTATTTTTGTATGTATTTAAAATACTGCAAATATTATAACCTAAAAATACAAAAGACTTCAATCACAATTTTGTCTTGTAATTATCATTTGGATCTATGAAGCTCTACATTCCTCAAAGAACAAGTTGTAGAAAATTAATACAACTTATTTGCAATGTTTTTTCACCTATAAAATGTGTTTGATTCAGAAAGCATTTATTTAATAGTGAATTTTTAAAGTGGTATGTGGGGAATAATGCATAGAAATCCCATTATTGATAATGTGATTTTTATACACAACTTCACATACCAATCTAAAAGTTGACTCTTTTAGGTTTTTACTTCATTTGCATATTGTAGTCTTCATGAGGTTGTACAAGCACTTAAATTATAGTGACTTATAGCGAAAGCTGAAGTTAATATTCGGATGCACTATAAAATACAAATTTCTGCATTGCCTACACATGAATGAAATATAGCTTTAAATATATTTATTATGACTCAGTGATAGATAAATATGACAATGAATCTAGACGAAGTCATGTAACCATGTGGTATTATATGCAGACAACTCGGGCTCTGCATATAGGATCTGACATTGTAAAAGCAAAAATCCTCAGAGTTTATAAAAGAACTCTGTTCAACTTCTCCATTTTCTCTAGGTGTCGCAATATACTATATGATGTCCCTGTAATATATAAGAGTAACAGGATCAGTTAAAAGGGCACCTAAATAGTATGGCCTGGTTTTCTTGTTGCTGTTTTCTTTTTCTATTTTGCAATAGCTAATGGATACAAAGGTGACAATTTCTTCTTCTTTTGTAATTTAAATAACATTTTTGATATGTTTTTAGACCAACATTTTTTAGATCCTCATTTTTTAAAACAAGATGAGATTCAGAGATAAACCCACACATGGATTTTATTCCTTGTGTGTTTTGTTTAAATGTGAGCGAATCTAAGGAGCAGTGACTTGAAACAGATATAGTTTATGCGGCCCACAACACAAGTCCATCAATGCACAGCAACCCTGACTTTCACTTTACAAAGTCCTGTTCCAGACTAGGGACTTGCTTTTTTCTTTTTAGTATTTTCTTAATAGTTGATAAAAATAAAACAAACAAATATCTACAACCAAACAAAATGGAAAATGGCGAAAAAAAAGCCAAGGTCTTCCTCTCATTCCCACTGGCATGATATAAAGTCTTTAAACAGAATTGTTACATTTGCTCCTCATCTGTTGACATCAGTGGTAGCAAATAAGTATTTTATTTCAACCTAATACTTTAAATTAGAATTGTATGAAAAACTTCATTAACAAAATTTAATAAACAAACATATTAGGTATTTAACACCTACATGTTAGGTATCTAAACAGAAAAGCCAGATACAAATCTGTTATATAAAATAAAAGCCGGACATGATATATGCTTAATGTATTGAAACCTATATACATATTTCAATATGGAAAAGGTTAAGAACCACCAGGATGGGGGGAATAGGATGGAGGAAAGACAAAATTATAGAGAGACTGATCAGCAAAACCATATTAATTCACAGAAAGAGCAGATAATGAGAATTAAATAAAATAAAAATCTCACTGCATTAAGCACATAAGACTACTTCATGTTCATCTAACTTGACATCGTACCACGTTTGCTGTTTAAGAACTGTCATACTGTATGCTGTCGATGTATACCAAGAATAAAGTTTTTGTTTTGTATAGAATTGTTATTACATGCTGACATGATACATCATAACCACTATGGTATGCTGGCCACAAATAGTAAGGAGAGTACTGGGGGATTAGACAGCTCAGGGGATTGGTAACAGGATACAAATGATGTTTCATTCACAGCGTCGCTTGTTGCAGGAAAATATATAGACCAAAAGCATCATAGACTCGCTCTTAAAATTAAACAGAAAAGATATGTACATAAACATATTATTGTATCCACACTGTGCAGAACATATGCCTCAGCCACACAAAATTGACAACCTTTACCTTCGGCTAGTGTAAGGTTTTGATTCTGTGTTTAAAGTGAAAGCTGGAATGCAGCCTTGTATAATAATTCCAATATTTCAAAAAATCATCTGTGCAGTGTGTTTTTTTTTTAAATAATATTACTACAACTTCTGTAATTACCAGAACGTACATGTCTGCATCGTGGAATTCGCTGTCAGGGAAGAGTGTTGAGTAGATGTTGGGGACAAGTTAAAGCTAACCCATGAAATGTATGCACCTTTATCTTTAGATTTTAAAAAGAAATAATGCATATGAGAGCTACTTTTGGGGTAACTTTATCCCTTTCAGCAATAAAAGATTTCATATGGCTGGATATGTCCCAACATATTCAATTTCACATGTCACAAAATCCTGATTTTGTATCTAAATAAATGAGATGCATATAAATTCTGTCACTGAAACTATGTATAATGTGAGTGAGTTATAAGGATAGATTAGTCCTTGAAGTTAAAAAGTATAAAATGTATATTTCCCCTAAAAACAAGTCTTGTATTTACCTAGCACTACTTACTTGAAGTAGGAAGAAATTTTTTTTTAAACGTAATCATTTATTAAACAAAATCAGACATTAAAAGCTTCCAGCACAAAAAGGAAATCTGCTTTAATCTCTATAACTGTAATGAACTGCAACCAAGTTAATGAAATAATTTCTGACTTCTTTTAGATGCCATTTATGGAAAAAATCATTACATATTGTGAAGATTTGGGGAATCCGTCTATGTACAGTTTATGAATTCTGGCTGATGTTATGAAGTTAGTATGACGTTGTATTTTTGAAAGCTAGTATATGTCAAATCCACAATTTGCTGACAGGTGCTGTTGCACATACCTACCAAACCAGGGACAGTGGTGAGTCAGTAACCTTAATGATTGTGCTCTTACCAAACAACCAGCATGCTAAGGAGGTGGGATGAAACTGGGAAAAGCAAATTCTTCCAACTTATTTCCAGATGTGGGAGTGGAGAGTGGAAAATTCCCAAACAGGACAAAAGTTTCTTAATTGGTTTCTGCAATAAGTTAATTTTTCCAGTTTTGTAGTACAGATCCAAGAAGTACGGTCCTAACCTCCATCGATGCTTTGTTGTCCCTACTGAGCCAAGCAACGAAACACAGCTCATAAAAAACAGATTAAACATTTGGTCAAAGTTACCAATACATGAAAAAAAAAGTCCATCGGTTTACCTTGGCAAATTCATGTTTACACTGATGTTGTCCTAACACTGTGAGCTAAGATTTTAGCATAGTGTACTAGGAGTCATGCATAGAACTGCTGTCTTGGTAATGGTTACTTGGACTTTTCCACTTTATATTTCCTATGCACTGTGTTAAAAGTGAAACCACTAAGTATATTTATTGAAATTGACCTGTTCCCTCAATGAATCACACCCAGTAGTATTTATCATCATATTAGAATATTAAATTCCACTTCAATTTTCTGACATTCTTTAATAACATTATGCTTAAATTTAAAAAAGAGTAAGTAACTATAACTGCTGTAATTAAGCAGACATTCAGACAAATGTTAAGCCATTTGTAGGGATAGCAGGATATAACTAAAAAAAATCATTATTTGTTTTGTTCCTCTTTCTGCTTCTAAAGACTAAGCCGTAACTGCAAATGGTTTTTGCTCTTGGTGAATGTATACCATAACTCTTACTATGACAAACTCTTTCTGAAAACTTATTCTTTAAAAAGCTGTTGGAAATCTTAATCATTTCATATGACATTAGATCAGATATTTTAATTTAATTTCATATTATTGGAATATGCCATACTGTAATTATTATACATTCTCTGAAGAATATACCAATAAAATTCAGCAAAATATAATAAGTTCACAACAAAATTGCAATATGATTCAAATGCAAAAATGCTATTAATGGTATAATTATGGGTTTAAACTAAACAGAGACAAATTGGGTGAGGCAACATCTTTTATTGGACCAACTTCTGCTGGTAAGAGAGACAAGCTTTTGAGCTACACAAAGCTCTTCTTCAGGTCTGGGAAAGGTACTCAGAGTGTCACAGCTGAACACAAGGTGGAATAGATTGTTTCTGATGATCAGCTTGGCAAGGTTGGGGGTTTGTTTGAAGGCCAGAAGAGCAAGATACATGTCTGTAGTTTTATAATATTTGAGTTTGCATACAATATAAAATGAGACTTTGGGGTTTAGTCAGTTTGTGGTAACATTTCTGAGATCCTTGAGGATCATGAATCTCCAACATACCCAGGGCCACAATTTAGTAGAGTCCCATAATAGTAAGTACATAGCCAAATATACTTGTTTACATTCTACAGCCATAGGAGAGCTGTTTCAACAGACATCCTCTAACATCAAGGGCTTAATGTATGAACACCATTAAGACAATAAACTTTTACCAAATCACTTTCAATGGAAGGTACAAGTACTTTGCACATAGGGATCTGATTGCTATTATCTCTAATGTAATTGAGGTAATTGTTGGATAGATAACCACTATATTTACTAAGCATCCTGAAAACTTTGAGGCAAAGTAATAAGGTAAATGTGGTATATTATGGATCATTAATCTTGTTAAAACTCTTATCTGGAATAGTTAAACAGTCAAATAAAACAAACTCATGTAAGTTTTAAGACTTTGTGGTTGCATGTTAACTACTGGTGTAATACTGCAATTAGATCCAACTTAAGATCTGCCAGGGAATGCCAGATTTTCTGTGAAACACCAGGTGTCTGACAACAGCTAGTATCTCTTGTCTTCAATTAACCAGCATATTGGAATGCATTAAAGGATTATTTTAGTTTGAAGATGAAGTGACAACCTGAATACACAAGGCAACAAAGCTTGAGAAAGAGCAAATGTTATCAGCATATTTAGAAATGCAAGATTGGCTTATAGCAACAGTGTTCCTCACTACCTGCACAATTCTACTATTGCGATTAACTTTCAGGAGAACTATTTAATGTTTACTTGTAATTCTAAATAAAAAGGATTCCTCCATTTTCCTGTAATCCACTTCTGGCTGTGATCTAGTTGATAGAAACAACACAGAATATGTTTTGTCATATGAATATTTATAACCAGTCAGTTGAGAGAGAAAAATATCAAGGAGTCTTCATATTACAGGCTCAAATAATGATTTGACAAATAGAAATCAAGGGTCCATTAATTACACTGTTTACACCACCGCTATCCTTCTACCTCTCAAAGTGAAATCCTTCCCCCCTGACTTCTCTTCTCAGATCAAGGCTCTTCCCAAACTTATCTCTTTTCCCTCTGCAGCATTCCTAAAGTGAGCTTGTTCTTTTCCACCTCCTTTGCAGAACACTTGTTTGTGCCATGGTTCCTCTCTCACACAGAGTCCTGAAATCTCAAGCCAAGGCCTACATGATGAGGAAGTGTCTAGACAGCAGAGGTGGAATGTAATGGGAGCAATGGAGGAATGAGAAAGAGAGGCATACAAAGGGAAGGGAGAGGCTGGGTTAGGGAAAAGATACTTAGAGGAAGACAAAGAGGTAAGTGTGGAGACCTAGCGGAGGAGAAAAAGCAGTGAGGGAAGGAATCCAGGGGAAAAGGAAAATGGAGGGAGAAATAAAAGAAACAGGATAGCTAGAAGTAGAGTTTTAGGGCCTGTCATTACTACAGGTACTGAGCACTAGTATTTTCTGCCCACTAATCCAGCTCCCCTGGGGCTATTTTTAATTGTTCAACCCTTCAGTTGCTTCAGATATCATTTTAAAAAACACCATGTTTTGGAGAAATATTGTCTTCTTCCTCCCAGTAAAGGAATTATTCCTTTTCCCTACATCCCCCAACCCAAGTGACCCTGGTCTGAGGTACAAAAGAAGAAATAGATAGTCCTGGACTTGTGAATGGCTTAACGTCTGATGATATGTGACCAAAGAGGACTAGAAAATGAGAGCTTTAAATTCTACCATTAGAAATGGGAGCTTCCTGGTTTCCAATGGGAGACACAGCACTTGCTTCTTGCCCTGATATCACATGATATGGATTATGAGATTTTAAAACAACAGTATCCTTATTTATGGAAAAAAGCTATTTGGGGCATTATTAAAGGTTTCTAAAATTTATTTACTTCTCCTTGTAATTCCTGTATTGTTGGAGTAACTGAGCCTGTTGAAACTCAAAAGATAGTATTGATAAAATATTTTAAAACTTTCAAAAATTTGGTAATTTCCCCCTTCATTGCTTTGGTAGTTATTCAAATCAGGCCTGTTGAAGATACAACTATTTTTATTAAGTATCATTTAACTCTAACTCTTAAATATTCTTATAAAGAAGCTAGTCATGCTATTTTCTCAGTAATGTAAAGGGAATTTAGTAATGTTGGTTTTTCTTTCCACAGGAAAAGGGTCGTTAGAGAAGCAAGATCTCTTACCCAATCCCATGGGCTAGGACTCAAAGACGTGTCCTTTTTTGCTTGTGAATTACCTGCTCTCATCTCAAGGAGCTAGACATTTGGCCAGACTGCAGGGAGAATGTATTGTGCCCGGAAAGGAAGTTAGGGAGGAGAGGGCAAGGAGAGCCCATGCCTGAAAAAATGCTTCTCCCGCCTCATGGTGTCAGAGGAGTGCTGTGAACCGGGCCTTCTAAGGGGATGCACTGCTAACAGGAGGAAAAAGGAGAGCACATGTTCAAGCCACCCTCCCTCTTCCGCCTCTGGTTTTGCTACATCGTATTGGCTGGCCACAGGAGAAGGGTAGTAGCTCTGATAATTTAAATATCTCTCTGCACTATTCCAGCCTCTTTCTTGCTTCTTCAGCTGTCTTGCCCACTCTCCCTGTAGCTATAGTGAGTATGTTTCCAGGATGCTGTAGGTCTGATCAATAGGCTGTTTTTTGGGGATCTGGAAGAAATGTTTTGCATTGAGCCAAACTGGAGTCCTGTAGGATTTTTGCCTTCCTTGCAGCACTGTGGAAGTACAGACTAGGATTTAGAAGCCTAATATTAAAATATAGAAATGTGTAGTTGTCATAACTTGCAGTCAGCGTCCAGTGCAATTGAAGCTAACAGGCCCATTCTCAGAGGTAAATGAGACCTTGGTTAGAGCTTGTGCCTATAAAGCCTTCAGATTCCATTGGCACTGTCTGTCTCCCTCTTTCCACACAGGAGAGGGTTATGGGACTTAGAAATAGACCTGGGTGAAATATTTTTTGACAACTTCTTTTTGCCAAAAAATGCATATTTGGGTCCGCTGAAACATTTTGCAAATTTGTGTTTAATTTGCTAAATGTTTGTTTTCAACAGAAACAAAAAAAACAAACCCAGTTTCCAAAAAGTTCACGTTTCATTTTAACATCTTCAAAATTAAAGGTTTTAACTTTTCCATTCAAAATTACTTTTCATATCAAATTTTACTTCAATTTTATTAATTTTTGTTTACATTACACTCAAAAATGAAATGAAATATTTAGTTTTGGGTTGAACATAATGTTACTTTGGTCTACCCAGAGTTATTGATTATACAGTGGGAGCCATGTAACCCTGCATTGCATAAGGTGCTGACTCCATGGGTGCTCCAAAAAAATTAGATGGTGCTTAGTACCCACCAGCAGCCAAGTTCTCCACCTCCCCTCAGTGCCTCCCGCCCACTGGTGGCCCCACTGATCAACTCTACCCGCTCCCTCTCAGCACCTCCTGCATGCCACGGAACAGCTGTTCTGCGGCATGCAGGAGGCACTGAGAGGGAGGAGTGGGGATGGGGCATGCTTGGGGGAGGGGCAGGAAGAGATAGGGTGGGAGTGCGGGTTTGGGGGAAGGGGTGGAGTGGTGGCTGGCCTGGGGCAGAGGTGAGGTCAAGCACCCCCTGGGCAGAGAGGAAGTTGATGCCTATGCTGCATTGGACCCAATTAAATGCCTAGTACGTATGATGAATGGATATATACCGCCCCTATCCAGTCTTAAGTTAAAGTTGCAGCCTAGTGCTAAAATCCATTCCAGTGTCTATTTTTCATTCACCTTCATGTCCTGAGCAATCCATCTAGTGATTCAAGGGACTCAATTTCATGACCAAATCACCAGGAGAGTATAGTTAAATTATGATTAATGCTGAGACTATGTCTAGACTACAAGCTAGAGATGCAGGGCCAGCCTTAGGGAAAGTGGCTTCTTGGGCAAACTTATATTTTGGCACCCTCAGGCCCTGCTCCTTCTCCGAACTCCCCCACATCGCCCCTGGGCCCTGCTGCCTCCCCACCCATCCCCCCAGCCCTCACTGCCTCCCCAGAGTCCCCACCCTTCCATCGCCCCCAGGCCCCGCTGCTTCCCCTCCATTGCCCCAAGATCCCTTCCGCGGCCTTGCACCTCAGGCCCACCTTGCTCCTTGCCTCTTGACCACGGTTTCCCCCCGACCACGGCACTCTGGGTGGTCACCTATGTTGCCCACCCATAAGGCTGGCCTGGTAAGGATGTGATTTACCTGCTTGTGTACACATACCTGTGGTAGCCCGATGAGAGCTAGCATGAGTATAAATTGCAGTGTAGTCACAGAAGCATGGGAAGTGACAGTGGAGACTTGGTTGAGCTATGCCACGTACAAACCTGTCTGAAAATGGTGGGTGCGTACTTGGCATGACTCAGCCCATGCTGCCACAGCTACCCTACTATTTACACTCATGCTAGCTCTCACAGATTTGACATATCTGTACATGAGCAGAGGAATCACAGCCCTAGCTCACAGTGTATATATAGCGGTACACGCATTTGTACCTCCACGCCAATCATATAGATTGCCAGTTCTGCTCTAATAGGTCCCAACTATCCAAGCATCTTTCTACTTCAAAATGAGGAGGTTCAGGATATTTATATAGTAAATGAGGTCTGAGACATGGAAAGGGTGAGATAAGATAAAAGAAATAATGTATGTGTAATTAAACAGAACAAAAAAGTTCTGAAAAAGAAACTTCCTCTTCTTGGCAACATTCCAAATCCATTAAAAAGTATCTTCTGGTAAAATAGGAATTATTAATATTTCATAAGCAGGCCTTCCAACTGCATTTCAAATGTTGACAAAAATAATCTGGGAAATATAGTTTGCAATAATGCATCAGATATAAATTTTATACTACTTGCATACAACAAAGCCGTTTAAACTAGATTGACAGTCATCTTGTAATACAGTGATGACAATTGCATATGTATCCAAAGTGACATCAGGATACTCGGTGCTCAACTATATACCTATAGGACACTACTAAATGAGTTTTCATACTTATAGCTCTTTTTCACCATAGCTCTCAAAGCTCCTCTAAACACATATATCAATTTGCTGATGATATCACAAACTACCCAAGCTTTATTCTTACTGGTTATAATAAGGGAAACATGATGTTTATAGCCTTATAGAGTATCCCCTTTACATCAGCATCCTTACACATTATTTTTACTGAATTATAGTTGTTCACCTTTACCATAGTATTCCCTGTACTTGGACTGAATAAATTATAAACTGAACTACTGAGAGTGGCACATGTCCAGTTTTCAAGTGGCATTTCCCCCAGTACAGGGTACTTGATCAAAAATGCACTTAACACAGCCTTGTAAAGATAAGATATCTATAGAGAGAATGAGACTTGCATATAATTGAACATTTGAATATCAGAGTTCAGAAAGACTCAATGAGAGCTATTTCCTCCTGTTAGGTGAAAACCTTAGGAAAAAGGCCTTAATGCATCTTGTTTAACTTTATAATGTAATGGCTGCTACTTTTCTAGCTTAGCTTTGTTATTGATATTATAGGCAGTGTATGTAGTGCTACTTATAGTTAAGGTTGCCTGACACTTCCCAGGGTACAGAAAGGCAAAGGAGAAGGCTCTGTAATCACTAGAGAACACGCTGCTCAGAATCTGGAATAAAATCCAGGATTCTTCAACATAACTGCTGCTGACAGCAATTAATGGTGAAACTTATTGTTAAAATGTGTGCCTCATTTCCCTCCAGTGTAGGGGTTCCCAAACTTGGTTCGCGGCTTTTTCAGGAAAAACACCTGGCAGGCTGCAAGATGCTTTCTTTACCTGAGCGTCCGGGAGCTGCGGAAAGCAGTGGCCCGCCCTGCGCTGCTTCCCGCAGCTCCCATTGGCCGGGAACAGCGAACCACGGCCACTGGGAGCTGCAAGCGGCCGTACCTGCGGATGCTCAGGTAAACAAAGTGTCTTGTGGCCCACCAGGGGCTTATCCTGAACAAGCCGCGAACCAATTTTGGGAACTCCTGCTCTAGTGGCTGGCCTACATAAAGGATTACAACCTCTTACTGCTCTCAGTTACCATGTGAGCTCAAGTGACACAGGTTTGTATTGCAGATCTAAAACCTGCCTGCAACTCTGCTAATGAACCATATAGGAATCAATATAGTTCCATCTGATGAAATTTGGTTTTTCTTTTCAGTTTGCCATTTAAAAAAAATTAGGAAATGACATACACAAAGTTGATATAAAAGAACATTAAGGTTGTAAAGTAATCATCCCAGTTCAAAAATGCCAGAAGTAAGGTTGCTTGTGCAAGCTTAATGCAGCTGCCTTCTGCATATGCATTACAATACAGTCTTTAGTTACATGATCACATACCATTTTTTCCCCAGAAGACCTGTGCCTCTTTCAGTGCACAGGATGGACAGTGCTCACTGAATGAGTAGCTATTCAATATTTCCATTTATCTTCATTGTTCAATGTGTTCATTGCCTTATTTACTGCTCACCACTCAACCTCTAATGCAAATACAGAACTATACATTTCTTCAGGGGCTTTAATGGTGCTCCTCACTGCAATATGAGCACTTCACAAATGATAACTATTTACCCAACATCATGCAGAAACTCTGTGGCAGAAGCAGGGATAGAATTCAGTTGTCCAGAGTGGCATTTAAATACCTCAAGTCAGGAGACAATCTTCTCTCTTCCTGCAATCTCCGGCCTAATTCCAATTCCTAATTCCAGTTTCTCCCCACACACATCATTTATTGCAGAGGGAAAGGGGAAACGGAGAGGGAGACAAGAGACAACAGCCTCATTCACTGCTCAACCCTGATGCATTCCCTGAGCAGTATTTGTCCTGTACACTGAATGAGAAAAGGGTCTGTGGAAAACACAGTGTGAGATTATGTAATTAAATACTTATACATACATACAAGAGGGCCAAATAAAAGTTTAAAGGGCAACCTAAATGTTGGCATTTTCTAACCTTTGGATTGCTTGAGTTTGCAACCTTAATATTCTTTTAATATATGTAATATCTACATAAAAGTACAAACTAGTGTCTTTCATTATTCTTATAATTTATTCATTTCTGAAACTAGCGTTCAGAATAGAAATTTCCTACAGCAGGATGATTAGTACCTATGTTTTATATTAAGATAATGAAAAATATTGGTATCACTCATTCCTGCATCTATAAAGGATAGGGGTATTGAGCTGCATCACTCCTATTTAAATCAATGGGTTATATGTGACCATTTAAAATTTTACTTGAACAGCTTTGTGTTTTTTAATCAGAACAGCAATCAAAGCAAAATTGTTGTCCTGGGATACTGAATATACTCTAGGTTAACTCAGCAGGGAACCACTTAAAGCCAGGAAAGAAGTGTAGTTTTTAATAAAAAAAAAAGCTACAGCCATTTTGCTGTAGAAAGCATTTGGCAAACTTCTGTATTTAAAGGCTGTAACAGTTTTAAAACAAAACAAAACAAAAAAACAACCCAAAATATTTGGATGCCTTAGGACCAAACATATTTTTAAGGAAAAAAATATAAAAATCTTATACTAATAATACAAAGGCATCTTACAAGGATTTATCCTTCTTTAGGCCCCAATATTTATCTCTGTTAAATAAACTGACAATGTCATGTTAATTTTACTCCACTGCAATTGTGTGTAAATAGAGCATATTTATTTTAAATTCTTTACTTTAAAACTTATTCAGTTATTTTATACATTACAGAAAAAATTAAGTGCAGAAATCTCTTTTTCCTGTAGAAACATTGTTAACAATGGGGCGAAAGAGTCATTGACAACATACTTCAAAGTGAATTAAATAAATTATTCTCATAAAAGCCAATGCAAACTGTTCCAAGGAAGAAAATTGCAAAAAAAATAACAAACAGTTTGTATTTCTGAGATGTGAAAGAAATTATGTACTATTTATTATATGAACTATTATATCTAGCAAGGATACTTTTGTAAATGGTAGAGGCCAATGATGATGAACACAAAAAGTATATTTGGACAAGTAACCGCAAATGTAAAACATGTATGTTAAAGCAAGCTAACACCTAAAAGCAAGCTGTCCTGACAGCAGCATAAAGGAGCCAACGTGCATCCAGAATCAACAACTAACTTTCATTACACAAAACCAGAACATTGTAATTGCCTAGGGGGCCTAACCAGTCTGCTTAAACTCAAAATCCTGATGACTAGATGCAATTCCAAGACTAGCAAAACGCTATAGCTCCATACAGGTTACTGCATGGAAAAACCACAAACTTCACAAGAATGGATAAAATCCTATTCAGCACAGAAAGTGGCTTGATGCTTAACCCACAGGAAAGGATATTTACTCAGTCTCCCTACCAAATCTAACCATGTGAAACGGTATTTAATTTCCCAAGGCGAACAAGAGTAGCAATCCTGAGAAAAACAAAACCATAAATTAACTGAAAGCTTAACTTCCACACTTGTATACTGAATTTTCCCTGAAAACCTCAAGGACTACACATGTAGTATCTGACTGACAAGCAGACCAGTGTCAAGATCGTTCCTGTTCATAATAAAGGGGTTACATACAGAAATGAGATAAACTTTCTACTGCTTTGTGTAGCTGCAGCTTGTGACTGCCCGGTCCTAGGCTGCTTTATTTCTGGCTCAGCAGTATGTCACAGGAAATCCAAAGACTGCATGAAGAGTGTACAGGAAGTGTCTCTAAACTTCCTGGAAGACTTACACTACAACACAACATATTCCAAGAGTACCCAAAATGTAACAACCTAACACCACATTAAGAAATGTGATAGTATATGTACAGGCCAGATTTACACCTTCCACACCCCGAGGCACAGCATCCCTCCCCAGCCCCCGACAGCTGACCTTCATGCTTTCAGTCAAAAATGAAACTTTTAACACACTTAACTTTTAGGAGCCCCTAGGCATGTGCCTACTGTGTCTAATTGGAAATCCCGCCCTACATATGTATAAGCATTCATTCAAAGAGTGAAAAGATAGGATAAATGCTGATGCAGGAGACCAGAGCAGGAAGACTCTTACTTTCAACTAGTGTCAACCAGTAGTAAATCCTGGTACCATATACAACAGAAGAGGGCTACCATTTATAAGCATATGCTGCATCTTCCTGACCCCACTGTGTAGGGTGACCAGATGTCCCGTTTTTATAGGGAGAGTCCCGTTTTTTGGGACTTTTTCTTATATAGGCGCCTATTACCCCTCACCCCCTGTCCTGTTTTTTCAAAGTTGCTATATGGTAACCCTACCACTGTGTAATCTGCTGTCTGCTGTAATGGTCAGTGCCCTTATCAGAAGTACAGTCAGAGGTGAAAGTAAGCCAGTACGCCCCGGTACAGTGTACCAACAAGAGCCGGTGCACCATACTGGGGCAGCCCGGCTTCCCCAGGGGGCAATTTAAAGGGCTTGGGGCTCCCAGCAGTGGCTGGAGCCCCAGGTCCTTTAAATTGCCTCCAGAGCCCCGCTGCTGGAGCCCGAGGGTAGCGGCGGCGGGGCTCCGGCGGCTATATAAAGGGACCGGGGCTCCCCTGCTTCTACCGCCCCGGCCCTTTAAATAGCCACTGGAGCTCTGCTGCTGCTACTCTGGGGCTCCGGCGGCTATTTAAAGGGCCGTGGTGGCAGAGGCAGCTGGAGCCCCGGCCCTTTAAATAGCCCCTGGAGCCCCCGCTCCCCAGGGTTCTAGGGGCTATTTAAAGGGCCTGTGGCTCCCTTGCTTCTACCGCCCCAGTCCTTTAAATAGCCACTGGAGCCCCACCACTTCCCCAGGGCTCCGGCGACTAATTAAAGACCAGGGCAGTAGAAGAGGGGAGCCCCCGGAGCCCCAGGCTGCTGCGGTTACCCCGGTGGGGTAGGAGGAGGAGAAGGAGGGGCAGGGCACTTACCTTACAAGGTGGGCTGGGGCTGGCTCTGACCCCCTTAGCCCCGCCCCTTCCACCCCAGGTCCCGCCCCTTCCGGGGGCCAGAGCTGGCTCCAGCGTACTGGTAAGTCACTCGACTTACTTTCACCCCTGAGTACAGTCCAGTGGTACCAGCCAGACTGTAGATAATTCAGAAACTATGAAGAAAATAGAACAGTTAAAGAATCCAGGGTATACATCAACCTATGGAACATTACATACTGTATCAATACAAACTACATATCAGTTTAAATCAACCTAAAAATGAACAAAAATCTAACAAATTGGATATACTAAAAACTGGTTACAAGAAAGCATTCAAGCAATCACCGCAGTTTAATCACCGCAGATTTTCCCTCTCTCCAATAGGTCTGGTAGGTAAAATCAACATTTTCATCAGCAAAAAGTTTTTTGGTAGACAAAATCACTTTTCTTCTCTGCTCTCCTGGCAATGCTGGGGTCAGAGAAGATCAATATTTTATGTCCCTTTAAAATCTGAAGTGAGGCCTGTGAGAGATTTATTGAAGAGGCTATTTGGAGTTCTCATTAGTACTATGGAAGAAGACTGTCTTCCACATTTAGATCTAACAACTAAGAGATTATTCTTTCCATAACTACAGGAACCTCATTTTATTTATTGGCTGGAGTTCACAGTAGAAATTTTTTGTCTAAATCTCGAGTATTTTATTCTTGTTATTGGTAGCAATACAATTCTGTCAGTGGCATTTAAAAGAATACAAAACTCTGAAATTGATTTCCCACATGATTTCTCATGTTGCTTCCATATTTCCAAGTTTATTTCTCCGTTCTTTCCACAGAAATGATCAATTCTATTAAATTACTGACCTAAGGTGAAATTTTCCATTAAGATATGGTGCTGAATCCTGCAGTCTATAAGGGCATAAATTCCTCTATTCTGTCGGTACGAAACATATCCAAATCATGTTAAGCCTGCAGAATTTTTTTGGATGAGGCATATAGATAGAAAATGTGATTATGCAGTAGCATGTTTGCTGCACTCTCTCTTATCCTGTTGGTTGCTATATATGAGAGGAGTAAGAGTATAATCACAGATCCAGTAATCAACCCAAATACAACAAATCTGTTATCTACAGCCAGGCACTCAGATACCACAGAATATGTTGCAAAGCGAAAGTCTTGGATATATACCTTAACGCACTTAAAATTGCCTTAATCAAAAAAGACACTCCATCAGAAAAGCAGCTTCATGGAATAGGCCACCCAAATACCCCCTAGAGAACCTGCTTCAATACTGAAATAAAACCCCCTTTGACCAGACAGCCCTAGTTGTCAGCTACCAACCCTACACTGGAACCCATATGAGGTATCATCAATTACAACCCATATTTGATGGGGACCACATCCTGAAAGAAATCTTTCCTTCCTTTGGCCTTCTAGCAACCCACCAACCTCTCCAAGCTCATTATCAGAAGCAAGCTCCCCACAGACCAGGACACACCGCCTCAAAGTGGCACCAGACCCTGCCAGAACAACAGATGCAAAACCTGTAGACATATCTCCACTGCTATGATGATCAGCACCCCCACAACACACCTTTCAAGATCCACAGGTCCTACATATGCCTGTCACAACATGTGGTAGTGTACCTCATCCAGTGCACTAAATGCCCCAGTAGCAGCTATTGTGGGTGAAACCAGACAATCACTATGCTCTCGAATGAACTCACACAGGAAAATGACAGAAGACAAAAACACCAAAAGGAGTAGCTTTCATAAAGTATCAGAACTTTACCAGAAATTTCCATCCTACCTAGCAGAGGGCTAAATCCTCCTCTTCACATCTGAAAGGTGAAGAAGGGGAGAAAAGAGAAGTGACTCATGGCTTGCCACCACTTTGACCCCTAGGAGAAGTGGTCCCTTGAAATGTATTAACTACTTATGCTAAACTATCTATTCCACCTTGTATTTAGCTGTGATACTGAGTTACTTTCCCAGATCTGAAGAACAGTTCTGTGGAATGCGTTACCTACGGAGGTGGTGGAATCTCCTTCCTTTGAAGTTTTTAAGTTCAGGCTTGACAAAGCCCTGGCTGGGATGATTTAGTTGGGGATTGGTCCTGCTTTGAGCAGGGGGTTGGACTAGATGACCTCCTGATGTCCCTTCTGACCGTGATATTCTATGATTCTATGTAGGGTCCTCTCTTGGCTCCCTGGTCTAGAGCCCTGTGGAAGTCTTGTATGGCTTTTGGCAGCTGGCACCAGGCTGACCTCTGCCACTCTGGATGCTGGTCTCTGCAGGGCTGGAACTGCCTGTGTCATGCACAAGATCCCACAACAGTTCAAAGACTCCCTTTGTGGGAGAGGAAGTTAACGAGAGACTCCTTGAGCTGTTCTGCTTCTCTCTAGTCCTAAGCTCAAGAGCTCACAACTGAAACTGAAACTGGTCTCTGTCTCAGGTTGTCCCCTCCCACTGAGGGGCTGAGCAGCCCTAGCACATAACTGGCCCAGCAACATGCTTGGCCATATCACTTCATTCAAAAGACTCCCTATGAGTCAACAATGTGCCCTTGTTGCCAAGAAGGCTAACGGCATTTTGGGCTGTATAAATAGGAGCATTGCCAGCAGACTAAGGGACATGATCATTCTCCTCTATTTGGCATTCGTGAGGCCTCATCTGGAGTAGTGTGTCCAGTTTTGGGCCCCACACAAGAAGGATGTGGAAAAATTGGAAAGAGTCCAGTGGAGGGCAACAAAAATTATTAGGCGGTTGGAGCACATGACTTATGAGGAGAGGCTCAGGGAACTGGGATTATTTAGTCTGCAGAAGAGAAGAATGAGGTGGGATTAGCTGCTTTCAACTACCTGAAAGGGGGTTCCAAAGAGGATGGATCTAGGCTTTTCTCAATGATAGCAGATGACAGAACAAAGAGTAATGGTGTCAAGTTGCAGTGGAGGAGGTTTAGGTTGGATATTAGGAAAAACTTTTTCACTAGGAGGGTGATAAAGCACTGGAATGGGTTACTTAGGGAGGTGGTGCAATCTCCTTCCTTATAGGTTTTTAAGGTCAGGCTTGACAAAGCCCTGGCTGGAACCTTTAGATGGGGATTGGTCCTGCTTTGAGCAGGGGGTTGGACTAGATGACCTCCTGAGGTCCCTTCCAACCCTGAGATTCTATGACACTCAAATATTGGACAGCCACTTTACTGGAATATCTCCCCAGAATCTGATTTAGCCTAATGATGACCATTATTTAACTGGGATAATATCATATATTTTGCTTAAGAAGAGAGACATTTAGCTACTGTAATTCCAGATAATTAAGTCTTGTGTAAAATTTTAGACCTTGTTAATATCTTGTTAAACTCTGGTCTTTCAATAGGGAAGCTGTGGAAGTAAATACAACAAACAATAGAATAATGAATAATTTTCCTTGACCAGTTGAGCAGGATTTTGGAAGTTCCAGAAGCACCAAACTAAGTATTAACATATTAGAGAATGTACAAATTCCAAGGAAACTGAAGATTAACTTCTCCCTTGTGGCAGTGCCTCTCAGTATAGTCTCTTGTGAAATCTATATTTGTCAATTGATAATATTATAAATGCAAAATCAAATACAATTAATATACAATGTAATAGAATACAAATGATATACTTTTACATACACTATGGAAGAGTACAACTGAAGTATTCAGTAAGGGCTTAATTGTTAGGTCTCATTTACACATACAAAATAAACCAAGAAAGGCGAAAATCAGCTCTGGGGTCTAAACAGCTGTAGATTTAAACTGACCAAAACAAAAATAAAAGAAAGAAATGGTGTCAGCTTGTTGAGTTTAAAACTTCTCAACTGATTGTCTCCTAACTTGGCTTTCTTTGTAGGTATTCTTGAGGAAAAAAAGTGTTCACGTTTAAAAAGGAAATTAATTATGGGGTTTGTTTTAAGAGCCTTATTTTTCTGAATAAAAACTTATCAGGAATATGAAATTTTCTGTCCTCAAAAACAATGAAAGACGACTTACAGTGGAAGAGCACTGACTCCCTCAACTGAAGAGGCACGAGGCACAGTCTTTAACAATTTACTTTGTTCTGAAGCCCTGGACTTCTTTATACTCTGTAAAGTAGTAAAAAATGGTTGACTTCTTATTCCTTTTGCAGAGTAGGTTTCAAGTTTAGAGTTGGCAAATGTGTCATGAGCAGCTGAGACCAGACAGAAATGCACTGTTTTAAGTAAATCAGCAGCAAATCCTGTCAGATATTTACCCAATATACAAATGGAAAACTACTCTAATATGAGGGTTGTGGCACTGTAAGACTTTCATGGTATGACTTTCTAGTATAGACAGGCCTTAGCCTCTGTATGCTGCAGCCACTAATGTGAATGTGATCACACACACTTGAGCTGGACAAGCATTCCACCCAGCAGAGGGCAGTGCTACATAAGCATACCTTAGCATGGATAACCAAAAAGCCAAATGTACTGTATTATCATAGAGTAGAGATTTTTAAGATGTTGTCCAAAAGAAACTGCTTTGTCCAGCATAAAGAAAGGGTAAAGGCAGCACAAAAAAAGGTATTTAAACACCTTACAAATCTAATTCATGTTTTCAACTACGTTCTGAACAACTAGTTCCGAACTTAAAGACTTCCCACAAATGGGAGGAAAGACTTCTACAAAGTGTGGACTATAATGTATAGAAGAGTAGTGACTTTTAGATGCAGCATGCTCTTTTCCAAACCCATATTTATTATTGATAGTTCTTCAATTGTTGTAGCTTTGTTGGGGAACATCATCTATATAAAAACAAATATTAAGTAATACTTTGTTACACCTCATTCAGGAAGCGTATTAAATTTTATTCCTTCCAACATATTCAGGACAAGAAATTACCTGCAGTACAGTGGAAGAAATTCTCACCCTCTCAAGCTTTCTGGAGACCAGAACAGACAGTAACAGCTGCCTGAGATGGAGACAGTAAAGAGGGTGTCACTGGGAACTGCTTAGACTAACTCAAGGGAAAAAGCACAGTCTAGCTATACTACTTGGCAAATTTGTACACACATGGTTAAGATTAACATAAAATTACTGTAGTTTCATTTTTCTAGCTGCACTTTATCCTAGCTGTCCCCTGCTACATCTCAATGGGAAGTTTATGGTTCTGATATGTCTATCTTTGGCCCTGCTAGTGGTTTGGGTTTTACTAGTACCTGCTAGTTCTTTTCCTGCTATCAGCTCTTCTCATTTTGGCAACTATAAGCTTCTTACCCTCTCGTTGTTTGATTACAGAGGCTATTAGGCATCCTCCCCTTCCTCCACTACAGCTAACTCTCCAGGGTTCTTGTTGAAGAGCCTGGTGGTCCATAGTGACATACATAAAAGAGGAAGAGGAAGAAAAGAAAAAAAGACAACACAAGTGCTCTGTGGACCACAGATATGGCCTACAATCTTATTAGATCAGAGGTATCAAAAAACAAAAAAGTACAGGAATTCACCAGCAATTACAAAATCTCTTCAGGCAGAGAGAAAATAAATCATGTTGAGTTCCACTATATTTTCCAATTGTTTTTAGTACTTTCAGATCTGCTTTCAGTTGTAAATGCAACAGCAAATCAGCAGAAATGACTATATTCGGTGTTGTTTATATAGAAATACAGATAGAACAAAAAGCATTATCCTCTTTATGTAGTTATCAATTCATTCAGAATATAAATGTTACCCGAAAGTTTTTGACCTTGTGCACACACAAAGGATAATTAATGTGCCACATGGAAAGTGAATCAGATCAGTGGTTCCTCTCGGCCACTGCCAAATGCTTCAGAAGAAGGTGCAAGAAACCTTGTTGTGCAAAACTCTGAAAGAACATGTTCATAAAGGACATTTCTTTCTAAGTTTCCCGCTCTGTTACAGGCTGGCTTATACTTTGAAACAGAAGTTAATATCCCTCCTTTCAAAAAATCACCCATATAATGTAAATCTGGATGTTTTCATTATCCATATAATGGTCTAACCTTTTTTTATTTTTTAGTCCCACTAAGCTTGTGGCTTCAGTGATGTGTATGACTGAGGTCCTAGGTTTATGTAAAAAAAAAGTGTTTCTTTTTTGCAGTTTTAAATGTATTGTTTCTCGATTTCATGGTAGAACCCCTTGTACTTGCATTATGAGAGAGGATAAATAGGAGAAACCAATTTACCTTCCTTATACCATTCATTATTTTGTGTGCCTCTACTAGAGCAGTAAGAATGATCTATGACCTGAAAAAAATGTACAGAAATTGAAAAAGCCGGGATTATTCACCTTTCTTTCTAAGGTAAACAAGAGGGGAGAAATGATAAACATATATAAAATGAATGGTCTACAGAAGGCAGATCAGGAGCTTCTGCTCTCCCCATCACCTCATGCAACAACAAGGGGACATGCAATGAAATTAAAAGGTGGGTAACTCAGAACTGATAGAAGGAAATACTTTTTCTCACAATGCGTAATTAGGCTGTGGAACCTCTTGCCACAGGAAGCAGTTGAGGCCAACAATTTAGCAAGATTCAAAATGATTGATATTTACATGGATATCAAAATATCCTGTTATAATTAGTGACAATACATTTTTGAAAAGGATATTAAACTTTGTGCTTCAGGACTTAAAGCAATCTCTCTGAGAGGTCAGACTGAGATTTATGTGGTGCAGATTATCCGACATCTGCCTGCTGCAGGGTTCTTAGATTTTCCTCTGAAGCATCTGGTTCTGGCTACTGTCTGGACCAGTCTGATCCAGTATAGCAAGTGCTATGTTCCCTTTTATTTGTCTTCTTCCAAAATTAAACAGTCCAAATCTTTACAGCCCCTCTTCCTGTAGAAAGTTTTCCATAGCTAATTGTTTTCATTGCTCATTTGTGAGCCTCTTCTGTTTCTTTTACTGAAAACTGAATTGTCGACAAAACAAATTCTTTCCCCCAAAAATGTCTGCTTTCTGGAAAAAAAAATTGACTTTTTGTTGAAAAACCAAACATACAAAACTCAAAAAGTTTTCAGTTTTCAACCAAAAATGGAAAATTTAGATTAGGAAACACCACAGTGGAGCCTCATGGAAGTTTTAATCCAAGTGTCTCAAGCTACCATTCTTCTCTAAGAGCTAGGCTCTTGAGCTGGACTGCATCTCTCAGTATGTATTGTGGTGTCTCAGCAACAGGAGAAACCATGGTGCATCCTGGAGATACAGAAAGTCATGGAGACCATCCCACACATGAGAATAGGAGAATGAAGTACACAAATTATAGCTCCCCCAAGGTAGAATTTCCTAATCAAAATTCTTGGGTTTTGGCCAAAAAAAAATATTAGTTCTCCCTGTTTCATGTGAAATGGAAAATTCTGAGAAGAAATTTTTGTTTTTTCATTTTCACCTAAATTTTACATGAATACAATACCCGTTTTCTTAACAGATCTAACTCCCACTCTTCTTTGTCTCCTAACTGCCTCCCAACTAACTTTTGTTACAGTTCTTCTTCATCCACTGTTTTGATGACACGCTCAAAGATTAGAGAGGTAGGGTTTACTAATCATGGGAGCTATGCTGTTTTGTACCTTATATGTCTTGTTAATGTAGATGTTTTATTCTGTTCTTTATTATTATTTTGACCAATGTTTCTGGTATTAAAATGAAGATTACTGATCTCTAATTCCTAGGAGCATTGCTACCTTCTACTTCTCCAGTACAGTACATGATTTAATGAAAAATGGCATATTTTCATTAGCAACTTCAGAACTTTTGGAGGAGCAGATTCAGAGGTTTGACAACTAATTCTTACAAGATTATTCTAAAATTCTCTCTCTTGAGCAATGGCAAATCTACTGGATGAACAACTTTAACAAGGTAATATGCACAAAATAATGCACTCTCAGTGTCTGTGATTAAATAGCTAAGAGTGGGAAGGCAGGTGGCTGATCCCCTAATGGAGAGAAGCCCAGGAAATGTAATCAGTGCTGCTGGTGTACAGAAGCTTTCCCTCTTCACTGAGCAAAGGCATGGTAATCTATTCTGGATGATTTGAAGCATTAACCCTCCATTCTAGCATTCAGTTGCCCTCTAGGCACATGCTCTACTCTTACCAAGACATTTAGATGCTTGATGGCTTAAAGTGCACATTATTCATATACCCTGCACATTTTGTTGCCTCATATTTTGCTCCACATTGAAATGGTGAAGGACATTGTGATCATGCATTCACTTTTTCAGAAGCTGACTGAAGTCTGGAAGAAGGAAAAATGTCACAGGGGAGACAAAAGGTATGACATGATCCAATGGCTGTAGTTTAAAGCTAGACAGATTCAGACTGGAAATAAGGCATAATGTGTTAACCAGGGAGAGCAATTAACCATTGGAACAATTTACCCAAGGTTTTGGTGGATTCTCCCATCACTGACAATTTTTTAAATCAAGACTGGGTGTTTTTCTAAAAGATCTTCTCTAGGAATTATGTTGGAGGAAGTTCTATGGCCTGTGTTATACAGGAGGCCAGACCAGATGGACCCTTCTGTACGGGGAGATGTCAGCAAACCAGTATAGTGCCTGACACCAGCACTTCTGGCTTTGGAATCTATGAATCATTCAGTAGTTTGTCTAAAACAAACTGTGTTACAAGAACATTTCATTTTCCAATTAAATAAGTCTTATTCTTTCTGTGTTAAGTACTGTAAATAAATTTGCTGTTTCTCTTCTCCCACTAAACCATGTTGGCATTTTATCAGTGTGCATATATTAATTGGATTGCTACATATTTTTAATCAGAGTAGATACAACTTTAGTCAAGGGGATTCAATAGACAGAAAATATCTGATCACTTTACTCTACACAGGTTTGAAGTTTTTCTTTGTGAGGGATAAGTTTTTTCACTCTGAAGACAAAAGTTGAGCCAGCAGGGCACCAATACCCAGTGTTGTCCAGACAGAGGCAATTTCCCAGTGGGAGATGGAGAAAGTTCCAGGATTATTTCTTTTATGTCTTTAGCATACAATAGTTCTGCTAAATTCCACTTTTTGTTGTAATGCCTTTGTAAAATATATTTTGTCAGTTCAATGTTCACACATTTTACATATATTCTCTGTACTTTGAATTTATGTACACCACATCCCACTGTGATTTATATCTTAAAACTCCTTCTGTTACTCTGCTTAATCTCACTAGAGACAAAAAATTAAATACAATGAATTAATACAATGCAATTAAAATGAACCCAAACAGATATACAAAGCAATGTTACTGTGAAGATTCTAATCTACATATGCAAATTATGACTGTTTAAGACAATAGCCAAACAAGGCTTTTACTCAGTATTTTGAAAAATTTCATAATCAAGTTTTTCAACATTCATTCTAGTAGTTCTCATCTAGCATATGGGAGACCCTGGTTCAAGTCCCTGCTCAAAATCAGGCAGAGCAAGGTTTTGAATCTTGATCTCTTACATCACAAATGAGCAACCTAACCACCAGGCTATTGGCTTTTCTGGGGTGGGTGGGTCTGGATCTGTCTCTGTGTGTCTCTTGTTTGATCAGGGATGCCATCATGGGCCCAAGAAACCTTCACAATTAAAATTTCATTAAGACTGATGTGTTTCCATTCAAAGTTTTGGTTCCCATGAAAAAATGTCATTGAAAAATTCCGGACCAACTCTAATGAGAGGTACATAACCCACTGATGGTTTCTGGGGCAGGTTAAGAGTGTCAACTAATACTGTCTGTTTTGATTACAGGAGCTACTGGAAGCAAAAATCGACATCTGGATTTGCAGGAACTCTATAGTGCATAGGGCTCACAAGCAGGCAGCCAGGTTGGGAGGTAGATCACCCAGTTGAGCTTCCAGGCTGAGGCTCTCTGCCTTCAATGGTTCAGCAGAATGGACATCTGGGATCACCTCAAGTGTTTCTGTACTTGTTGATGGGAGAACTACAACCACCTAATGTCCTGGTTATTCATCTTGGGGCCTACCATGGAGTAAATCTGAGAGAGGAACGTAGGAAGGCAATCATGGCTGAACACAAGATTGGTTTGATCTAAAAAGCTAGTGAGGTGAGTGTGACTGTCAAAACAGTCCAAATGGACAGAGCCCAAAGAATGTGAACTGGGATGTTGCAAGAATCATTTCAGATGCAGGGTGCTCAGTGATCAGACATCTGGTACATCCAATAGGATCCACTAGAGCCTTTTAGGGACAAAGGAGTGCACCTCTTGCATGCAAGGGCTGACATTTGGCTGCAGGACCTTAGGAACTGGATTAGGCAATAAACTGATATCAGGCAGGGTGAGTGGGGAGGTGATCAACCCAATCATTGTAGCTCTAGTAGCTAGTGGCCAGTGCAGATAAAGAGTAAAAGGGCCAGCTCCCTGAGGTAAATGAGACCTGGCATTTTAGCTGGTGGATCTTGTGCCTGTAAGGACAGGCTTGAAGCTTTTTCAGACCGTGAAACCCCTTGATATTCTCTACCTCAGAAGCTGAGTCCTGGGGAGATAGGCCAAGGGGTCTGACCCATGTTATTGCTTAAATGGTGGAAGCCCTGTACCGCCAAGCTGGACTCAGTTAAATGCCTGGTAAGTGAGATGAGTGGGCCTATACAGCTCCTACCCAGTGTAACATTAATAAAGTTGTGGCCTGGCATTTAAAATCTATTCCAGTGTCTGTTTTTCATTCACCTGTGTGTCCTGAGAGACATTATTTCCCCTCCTCCCCAACCCCCACCCTGATTTTTCAGTTGGTCAGAACAGACTTGGAGTTCAAGTCCTGACAATGACATCAGCCATGAAGATTTTAAGGAGTTTATTAAGATAATAAATACAGTGATCTAGAAGGGATACAGCGCATGTAATTTCACATTCAGTAATGCATGATACATCTTTTAGAGGTTTATTGTTAACTCAATGTTTTCTGTGTTATCTGCCATATCTACTATGCTGCACTCTCTACTGATTTTGTAGATGCAACATATAATCACTATTAAGTCATCTCTGTATATAACGTTCCAAGGTTGTAAATAATGATTTTACAGGCTGCTCTAAATGTCAGAATTTTTATAAGCTGTGCAGATAGAATGCTTCCCCCCCTCCTTTTCCCCCACTACATTGGTATCGCGTGTGGTTTTTCAATGATGAATAGAAAATTTAAATTGTGAAGGCAAGAATAAGATTCACAAAGAAGGACTTTTATTCTGAGGCACTTACATCTGTTGCCTGAATAGTAGCAAAACGATGGACTTTTGCCAGACTAATGAGTTACAGATTCAAGTTCTGTTCACACCATATGTAGCAAGGAAAATTATTCAATAAGAAATCAAGAGAGAAAAAACACCCTCTATTGCAACTCTAGCCAGTGATCCCTGATGTGCATGGAATGGAAAGTCTACCCTTCCCTGTTCACAAGAGCCAATCAGATTTCCTCTAGGGCTCTGAATTGCTCAGATATCAGATTACCAGGCATGTTTGAAAAACTCTCTGAAAGACCACCAGCTCTCCATTAGTCCTACAAAACCACTCACCAACCTAACTTTTTAGAACACAATTAACTGTAATCATTCCATGTAGAAAACCTCAATTTTAGTAACTTTCCATTACATAACATTCACCATAAAAAGTCAAAACCACTGGATTGTCAGTAAAAACAATTTCAGAATTTAACTGACATATTTTACCTTGGTTCATGAGAATCTTAAAATGGATAGGTAACAGGGCAGACAATCACATCCTTAATGATGTTGGTGTCTCCTATACACTGTAGTTATTGGAAGAGGGATGCATGACAAAGTCATGGTGTGTCTGAGCCCCCATGTGACGGGGTATACCTATCCCACCCTGGTTCAGCATGCTCCAGTTGGAACCAAGGTATAAAAGAGTAGCTCAGCTCAGTCTGGCCTGGCTGCCAAAGGGAGTGGCAGGTGCTGCAGGCTCCTGCAAAAGAGATTGCTGGAGCTCCAAGATGTAGAAGCCAGCTGGGCCGAGGCTCCAACCAACTCCCAGCTGCCTGACGCTACCGACGGAGGAGAGACAACAGAAGCTTCAAGATTACCAGAGCCAGAGGGAAGGGTAGGAAGTAGCCCAAGGGAACCACACATTGATCCAGTTGTGGAACTGGGGTTTGTCTCAACATGTTTCAGGAGGAGGCCCATTGAGCCTGTGGTGGATACACCTGCCCTAGACAGGGCCCTGGGCCATGACCTGGTGGAGTATGATAAGCCTGGGTCCTCCTACCTTGGATGCCATCCACCCCAGGGTGATGGCCCATTCCCCTCTGGCCTCTAAGCCACCAGCCCTGCACAGGAAGGTGGTCTTACTGACTCGATGCAGTGCAGTGTGGTCCAATGGACAAAGCGGTAGTGCTATCGACTCTGTCCATTCGGCAATACTGCCCTGCATCAAGGGGTAGTTCTGTTGACTCTAGCCATTGGGCCGCATTGTCCTGCATCAAGAAGTAGTTCTCTTGATTCTGGACACTAGGCCACGCTCCCTTGGGAGTCAGGGCTGCTATGACAATGTGGGAGATTAGGCCACTTAGGCTGCCAAATCCCTACTTTAATTCCCCCACAACCCGGCGTCCCCTTGTGACGCTCTGTACCTCATAGTAGCAACCTGGAACCCCTATATTCACCACTGTCATATAATTATGATGTATTTGGTAGAAAGTATGTCTTGTGAGGTATCATTTTAAAAGTCTTAACCTGTTGAATATTAATATCCTGTTGGATTGTATGTGCTATCATTGTATGTGGAGTTATGAAGTTTTGTTATGTGTGTGTTACTGAAATATGTGGTGAGGTTGGGAACACCCACAACCAGACTTTCAGGTAAAACAATGGAGTAGCTAGACAGTGGTTAATGGCTCATCATCACCTGTGAAGGAAAGAATCCACTATCCCAGAAACTGTATACAATGGAGACTTCTCAGAGGGGACACGTAGACAATGGGGACCTCTTGATCCCATGTCACAGCAAAAGATCTTTCCAACAAGCTGGAAGAAAGTACTAAAAAAGGGGAAGTGACATCATCACTTGGCCTCACTCCTCCCCCACAACTCAACATCTGGAAACATGTCCGGAGGACAAAGACTTCGAGTGGGGGAGGGTGGTCCTGGGCTGGACCTGTTTATTGAGGATCTGTGACCTGTTTGTACCATCTCGCAGGGTGAGACACTGCTTGATTAAAATCCTGTTCAATTTGTAGAACTTAGACTGTGAATTTATTTTTGTTTCTTTAGTAACCAACTCTGATCTCTATGCCTGCTACTTATAATAACTCAAAATCTATCTTTCCATAGTTAATAACCTGTTATATATTTTATCTAAAAGTGTGTTTTGGTTGAAGTGCTTGGGAAATTTGCTCAGGTTACAAAGGCTGGTGCATATCCACTTTCTTTTGTAGAAGTGGCGAACTGGATAATGAACTTACACTGGTCAGCCTTCTGACCAGCGCAAGATGGTACCCTTCTAGGATGCAAGACTGGTGAGCTGGGGGGAATTGGCTGGAGCCCCTGCATTGTTGGTTCACGAGTGGCTGGGAAAGCATTCATGTAACTCAGTTGGGTGTTTCCCTGTCTGTGGATGGCTGTGTAAATGCAATACCTACCTATCAGAGGTTTGTAGCTTGACAACAGCATCATCATAGTGTGAGAGGCAACCCAGATTGGCGGGAAATAAGGGTTCAGCTGTTCCACAGTCCAGGTTGCACCCTGGGGATCTCATCACACCTCCTGACAAAAATACCTACCCTGCAACACCCCGCTTTCTCACCTTTTCTCTTGATCACTCTCCCTAAAAAACACAAGCCCACCAGAATTACACTGTACTGCTAGAAATCAAGAAACCCCACCTTTATAGCAGTTTATGAGAATTGTTCCTTCAAACAAAAAAGATCATCTAAAAAAAACCCATACCATTGTGAAACAAGGTTGTCATCACTATTCTGACTTTCTCTAAAAGCCACACACAGGCTTGGACATTAACTTAGATTTGGATATTATTTGCATTAACCATAGCAAAGCTTTGTGAAAAGTGGTGTGTAGAACAAGAATACATATATAATTATTTAAGAAGAAGAATAATTTCCTCAACAACTCTGTTAATGTGACAATACAACCATCTATAATGTTGTAAGATCATTAAGACTATGGCGTCACACTATGTACTACAAGTAGAAGCAAATTATGTTACAGCTGCTTTAAGACTATTTCAACCTAATCACCTATCATACCTAGTTGGGCCAGATCATCTAATTTTTCCTTTTTTCACCAACACTTTTCAAGCATGCATCATTCACTCCAGTAAGACAAACCAAAGTGCGAGGGTGGGGAAGAAAATAGCCACAGTGTGATTTATAACAATACTGTTGCTCATTATGTGTTAAAATCCAAAATAAAAAGTAAAATGGGGATGGGAGGAGGAGGACTATATCTATGAAAATCAGTCTAGCAACTCCCAGGGTGGTAGAAAATTAACCGTCATGAAAATAATTGCAATAAGCACTGAAATGAACAATAGATGATTTTAGAATACTGCATGTGTACATCATGAAAATATGAAAAGCGTACCTAAAATGCTTCCTAAAGAAAGAGATTAAAGTGAAACCTGTGTAACCATTCCAAAAGGTGGCGTTCATAAATTGTACAAGTTACTAAATACACATTTTATATGAAAAATATTTACAAAAGTAAAAAATAATATGTCATTTGTAATTCTTTTGGGGCCTTGCATCCCAAATCTTTAGAATAAGGAATAACAGTGATAACTAAGTCATTGGTGAAGGTTTTATTAATGGCAGCTTTGATATCTTGCATTTATTGAAGTGTATTTTTACTATAATTTAAAAAGCTGTTCCATTAACATCATATTTGGCTAATGAATCTTGACCTATGCAGCCATACTAATACAATTGCAAATGAAAACCTTGTACTTCCTTTTATGTTCATTTTATTTAAATGAATACAAGCACCTTACAACATCTCTTCAAATTGGTGTGTAATATTAAATCGTAAAAGTTCTTAAAAACTGAGCTCAGTAAAAAAATCTCTGGTTTCTTTACTGTGAAAGCCTCCACCCACAACACTATTTTTCATAACTTTCATAGTTCTGCACTGAAGTCACAGTAAGTTTTTATTGAATCAGGCTCTTTAAAAACAGCAACATACAAGTAAAATATATTGTATTAGTATGTGCAAATTGCTTGCAAAAGTGTATAGGGAAAGAATAAACAACAATCTACCTTTTTCATAACAATAATTTTATAAATCCCAAACAAAATTATGGAATCAGGGTTTTTGGAGGTTAAAGCAACATATTATTCCAAATAAATAATGGAGTAAAATGGAAAAAAAGTTTTAGTCCCACATGACAAAATATACCTATGTCCACTATTGTAATAATTTTCATAATGGTATGCCTTGTGAGGTTTCATTTGAAAAATCATAATTTGATGGTCATTATTGTCCTGTGGTGTCTGTGAAGTTATAAGATTACACTGTAGGGTGTTTCTAAAACATGTTCCAAGTCTGAGGAGTGGCCAAACCAGTTCCTCGGAGACAAAGGGTGGCAAGCTGATGCCTCAGCCAGGTGTAAACAAGGTGAAGGGGCCATTACCTGCTGTACGGCCACTTTGGCAGGAAAGAGGGCCTCGGCAAAAAAAATCTACATTTTAGCGAAGAAACAGCATGTGGTTCCCATCCACAGAGACTGTCTGTCACCATAATCACAGTTGGAAATGCTTCTCCAAGAGGGAAAAGAGGGCTACAAGAAGAAAGGGGAAACACCCGAAAGCACCCTCCTGCTCTCCCTCTCCATCACTTCACTGCACCAAAAAAAAACAAACGAAGCAGCCATTAAACAGAAGAAGAGATCCTGTTCTAAGTAGTTCGGACAGTAAGACTGTTGAGCGCATGTGGTGAGAAAAATTCTACTTTGAATTTAACAGTTTGTGAAGTTAGGCATTAGTTGTGTTTTATCTTTACTTTTCTTGTAATCATTTCTGACTTTTATGCCTCATTACTTGTTTGGACTTAAAATCTCTCTCTTTGTAGTTAAACTTGTTCCATAGTTTTATCTAAACCAGTGTATTTGAATTGAAGTGTTTGGGAAACTCCATTTGGCGTAACAAGTTTTGTGCATATCATTTCTATTAATAAAATGACTGACTTTATATAAGCTTATATTGTCCAGAAGAAGGCTGGGCAGTACAAGACGTACATTTCTGGGGGAAAATCTGGGACTGGAAGTGTGCTGTGGTATAATTCAGGCTGGTAGGTGCCTCTAGGCTGCAGGTACACACATACCAAGAGGGGAGTGACTTACTGTTTGTGAGCACTCCTGACTGGAGGTTAAAGCCCCAAAGCAGTGTAAAATGCACCCCAGCATAGAGGGCAGAAGTACCACAGCTTCTCACTAGTCTAGATCAATGTTTCTCAATGACCAGGCTGTGGACTGGTGCTGGTCCCTCATACCTCCCTGACATGGTTTATGGAGGCAGCAAGCCTCTCCCTGGTGTAAAAAAAAGGTTGAGAAACCCAGGGTACAGTCTAGGCCAGGGTCTGTCATATCCCATTACTAATGCTGTACAATAAAGGGGAAAATTTAATTACATACCATGTGCCTGATTCTTATTTTACTTGTTCTGCAAGGGAGTTGCTCTCAATTTATGCTGGTGTAATTTATATTAAAATCATGCCATGTGTTTTTGTATTGGAATTCAAGAGACTTTCATGAGTAAAAGTATAATCAAATACTCATTTTTAACTTTATGACAACTACTGACTTCCCAAAAACTTTTTAGTCACAATCGTTAATTCGCTAGCCGGACTATATCCAAGCAGAAGCTAATTATTAAATTACATAAAGATTTTAAATGGAAGGATTAAAACCAGAAGATGTAGTGCTCAAAGGCATCCTTTAAAAATTGCTTTAAATGCAAATATTAACCTAAAGCAAAAAGGGACAAAAACAAAGTACTCTTAAATATTCACAGAAACAAACTGGTTTCATTATGAGTAGAATTTCCAGTGTGTTAAGAATGATGTTTGTTTATTTCTAATTTTCAGTGTTATTTTAAAGCAAATATGGCTCATATTTAGATGTAAAAATATCTTATTTCCAAGTTTAAAAATTATTCTCCTTGAGAGCTATCAAAAACATGCTACTCCTCCAAAGACCTACTTCCCTGGAGATGTGCATCCTGCAAGCAAGGGAAACCTTTAAACCTCACTATACCCCTGAGCAAAAAATATGCAACTGTACAAAACGTCTGGCATTTTAGCATATATGTTAGATATAACCCTATTCTCAAAATTTGCTAATTATTTTAAATGTTCTGGGAAAAGACTGTCATTTATTGTATATCTGCATAATGCCTTGCACAATGGGACTCTGACCTGTTTGAGGCTTCTTAGCCCTACCAGAATATAAATGTTAAATAAATAACAACATTGGCATCTCTTGGAGTTTTATCACAAGTCTCACAATACTTGGTGTCTCCTTAAAGCCGCAGCTCCTGCAGTCTTGGGATTACAAAGAATCTCAGCTTTTCTTAAAAAAAGTTCTAAATTCTTGTGTTCATAAAGCAAATCACAGAAATGAGAACCCCAAATGCCCAAGAACAGGATAGTAAATAAAAAGAACCGAAAGTATAAAAGATTTCATTATGTTTAAGCCACTCCAACTTTGGGCACTTGACTCATTTTTGAATACTTGGAGTTGGCAATACTGTAAATAAATAACAACAAGGTGAGTGAGACAGCATGCCTTAGCCTATGAAATGGCAGGGGGGAGGGTCTGTGGAAACACTGGTTCTTGTACTTGGGGGACTGCACACAGCTGGCACAATTCTTTGGGATGATGCAACCATCTCAGATCAGTACAGTCAACTATTCCATATGCCATCATCCTGCCCCCCTCCTTTGGGATGTGGTTCCTTATGCTCCACTTAGGGTTACCAGGTGTCCAGTTTTCGACTGGAATGCCCGGTCGAAACAGGACCCTGGTGGTTCCGGTCAGCACTGCTGACTGGGCTGTTAAAAGTCCGGTCGGTGGCGCAGCAGGGCTAAGACAGACTTCCTGGCTCCACGCAGCTCCCAGAAGCAACCAGCAAGTGCCTGTTGCCCCTAGGCACAGGTGTGATCAGGGAAGCCCCACGCGCTGCCCCTGCCCCAAGCGCCACCTCTGTAGCGCCCATTGGCCGGGACCGTGGTCAATGGGCGCTGTGGGGGTGGTGCTTGTGGGGGCGGGCAGCGCACACTGCACAGAGCCACCTGGCTGTGCGTCCGCCTAGGGGCCAGACATGGCGGCCATTTCCAGGAGCAGCACAAAGCCAAGGCGGGGAGGGAGCATCCCTTAGCCCCACTGAACAGGAGCCGCCTGAGGTAAGAGCCGCCCAGCTGGAGCCTGAACCCCCACCCGCATCTCAACCCTCTGCTCCAGGTCAGAACCCCCTCTCACACCTTATCTCCCTCCCAGAGCCCACACCCTAACCCCCCGACTGGATTCTGCACCCCCTCCCGCACCCCAACCCCCCCACACCAAAATTCTCTCCTGGAGTCCACATCGCAAACACCCTCCTGCACCCCAACCTCCTGTCCCAACCCTAAGCCCATCCTGGAGCCCGCACCCTGCACCCACTCCCACAGCCCAACTCCCTGCCCCGACCTGGAGCCCCCTTCTGCACTCTGAACCCCTCATTTCTGGCCCCACCCTGGAGCCCACACCCCCTTCCGCATCCCAACCCCCTACCCCAGCCCAGTGAAAGTAAGTAAGGATGGCGGACAGTGAGTGACAAAGGGAGGGGGGCTGGAGTGAATGGGGGGAGCTCAGAGAAGGGGTGGGACAGGAGGCAGGGCAAGGGTGTTCGGTTTTGTGCAATTAGAAAGTTGGCTCAACTGAGGGCAGGAATTGCAATCATCACAGGCTGTTGGCATTAGCGGGGATGACTATTTCATGGTCCCCACTCTGTGAACCTGTGAAAAGGCCTGTCATAATCTGGCATTTAGCTTTCAATTCCATTTCTGCTTAAATTACATATTAACTGAGGAGGAAAAAATATTGTCCCTACAGGGTTGAATAGGCAACCGTTTAGTAAGGCATAATTAAAACAATAGTGTGAGAAAGTAATGGATATATATGTGCATTATGAATCTCAGTAAATAAGTATGACTGCCACCAGCTGTCCAGGAAGAAAAATCACAGGCCTCTAGTATTTCAAGGATATAGGGTGACTACACTTCTAAAAGCTAAGACAAAATCTTCGCTATTCTCAGATAATTATTAAAAATGCATGTCAGATCAATCTTGTGTGACCTCTTAAAACCACCAATGCTCTACTGTCCAGTCACACTGTATTCAAAGTCTGAATATTGGACAGTACAAGTAGACAATTTTTCCAGGTTTTAATATGATGTTTAAGGCAACTGCACTGCGGGGGGTGAAAAAGGAAGGAGAGAATAGAAGAATGACATGGAGAAATGTCTCAGCAGAGCTATTCCCTTGCTGTGAAGTCATAGCCTAGCTAATATTGACAAGGCAATTACTTTTTCTTCTTCTGCCAAAGGTGGAGATATTCAACAAACAAAACAGGATTTGAAAAATATTGGATTAAAAGGGAGTAGCAAGACAAAGATGTAAATGTCAAGGGTTTTTGTTGGGATTTTTTGGATGGCAGAAATTAAGACCTTGATTATTTAGAGCACTTATGTATGGTCTTAAATCCAGCCTGAGTCAGAAAAGCACTTTACAGGTGCTTAAATCTCAAATTAAAATTAGAGCATAGCTATATGATTCCTATCTGAGGATAATGCAATAAAATTAATACAAGTTGCTGCACAGTTATATTTAACATCTAGTGGCCTCACTTCTTTTGAGGTAACTTTATGCTGCCACTGCTATAAATATTAGTCAAAAAAAAAAAAGAGGGATTTTGCAAAATAAAAGTTGATTCCTAATGTAGTTTATCAAAATTTTCAATTGGGTTTCATACAGTAATTCCATAATATAGTGGTGGGCAACCTGAGGCCCACAGGCCGCATTCGGCCCATCGGGGTAATCTGATTGCGGGCTTGGAGACACTTTGCTGACATTGACAATCCACAGGCATGGCCCCCTGCAGCTTCCAGTGGTCGCGGTTCGCTGTTGCCAGCCAGTGGGAGCTGCAGGAAGCGGCAGGCCGCAGGGACGTAGGTTACCCACCATGGCTATAATACATAGCTAGTAAATATGATTAAAAGGAATAATTCCAGAATAAAAGACTAGAGCAACAATGCTGCTGCACCAAATGTTAAGTGGGTAGGAAAAGATGGGGGTGGAGGTGGAAAGCAAGCTGTCACCAAAACCAAGATAATTTTTAAAGATTAAAGTACCATTCTGTTTAAACACTATGGTGCTAAAAGCCTAGCCCTAACAAATTTGTAAAAAGAGAGCGAGCACAGGCATGCACAAATAAAAGAAACAGAGAAGCCGAAAATATTTTAACACCACAGCAGCATATTTTAACTTTGCATGAATGCTATACTGTCAGATTTTTTTCTCTCATTCCTGATGGGACACAGTTTCAACCAATGTAAACAGACAGTTTCCTTGAAGTGTCCAATAGCAGCCATCACAAATTTTCTGGGTCAATGAGTTGCACCCACCTTGAAGAAGTGAGGATGTACACAGAAGAGAAATTACAGTATGGGATTTTCAAAACAAACAGCATATCTCTCAAAACAAACATAATAGCATAGTAGGATTCTACAAAGGGGTAAAAGGAGGAAACCAATCTATGTTTTCAATTGTTCATGCTAAAGCAATTAACCACCAATTAAACTGCTGTAAACTAACTTTTATGGATACAGGCAAATTAAGCAATTTCATTTTACACACATAGCTGAGAATCATTTTTACCAACAATATTCGTTTCCCCTATTCCTTTTCATGGCAACCATCCATGCAAAAGGAGTTATGTGAGTAATGCAACCCATCACGCTCCATGCTCTCAGATGCCAAGCACATCATCTCCTCAAAATGCCCAGTCTCTGCTGGCCTGGAGCCTAGAAAACAGAGTCCACTCCTAATTAGATTCTTGTGACTGTTAATGCTATTGGACTAATGCTGTGCACAAAACTACCCATACAAAATTTCCTTTAATCCATCATTTATTATACGAAGAAGAAACAGGAGAAGCAGTTAGTATACTTGTATCTTCTAGCTTCACTGTACTATCACAGTCTGTGGACAACTGATTCCATTAAAGTAACTGAGACAGCTCTAACAATTAAGTGCAATTAAGTGTAAATGGATGAATTTTAAGTAGCTTCCCTCAAACTCACATTGTTAGAGCAGTACATCCTAGTCACTGCTGATGGTATCCCATTTTCTGTAGATTTATTTAGACATGGACATCTGTTTACTTAGAAGTCCTTAGCTATATTCAGGCCACTTTTCATTTCTAGGCGTAAGCAAGCAAACATCAATGATTCAAAAGTAGAATTAGTATGATCTCATATTCCAACTCATCCAGCACCAGCTGCTATTTCTTGCTGGGGCAGCAATTATCTATGAAAAATGGCGCAGTGTGGTCAAACAGCATCAGCCCCCAGAACTTGTTAACCAGGCTCCTCTACTTATGAATAACCAACATCCTCGCCCGATTCATAGCTCTGACCATGAAATACACAGAAACTATACTTTACAGGTTTATGCCTCGAGAAAATTTTTGGTGGAAAATATTCGTTTTAATGCTTAGGTCACAGTAATTAGAAATTTTATCAAAAACACTGCTCCGATCACCCATAATCAGACACATTAAAAAAAAACACTCCATTCAAAAAATGTTAGCTTTTGAATATTGATCCATATACATTTTATGTGTTTTTACAAAAAGACTAAGGCCTCAATCCTGCAAATACTTAAGTATCTGCTTAACTTTAAGAATGTGAGTAGGCTTATTGACTGCATGGCTCTGTTCATGTGTTTAACTTTAAATATATACACAAATGTTTGCTGGGAGAGAGTCTTTGGCACCTCAGGTGAAATTCTGCCCCATTAAAGTCAATGAGAGTTTTGCTATTGACTTCATTAGGGCCAGGATTTCACTCCCAGAGTTCTAGACGGTCCGCTTTAAAACATATAAATTAATTATATTTTTAAATAGCTGCAGTATACAATTGAAAATGACATGAGTAGGCTTGGCAGAGTTCGGGGTTTGGGGTGGGGTTTTTTTTTTTAGAATTTTGACAGACAATACTGATGTTTATTTTCAAGCATTTTTCAATATTTATCCATTTAAATTTCCACAGTTGGGCAAAATTATGAGTTTTAAACATTTTTTTCTTTTTATTAATTTAAATTTTCATAGCTACTGAAAACTATGGAGTCAGAAAAAATATGTAATGACAGTTGACATTAAGATTGAAAAAGTTAAAGTTTTAACCATTACAACACAAATTGTCATAATCAAATGTCAAAATATACAAAGTAAATATCCTTAAATCAAACTCTAGTAAGTTATTGCATAGCATTTTTATTACTTTGCCTATCTGTCAATTTTGATAATCATTAATGGAAATGTCTATTTGTGCATGTACAGTAAAATCAATGTTTACTGATGTTTATTGCTAACAATATAATCTTTCCCAAGCCTACATATGATGACATTTTAACACCATATGCAGTGGATTAGTCATTCACTGTACTAGTAGTAACAGAAACTGAACTCTGAGGGGCTGGAAGATTTAGCTCTATCAACATTCAAATATCCCAGAGTTTTAGGTAAGAGTTTAAAATTGTGGATGGATTCACTCTAAACAAGAATGTGTATGTGTGTTTTCTGAAGAAGTTTAGATTCTTATATAAACTTTTCAAACATGTGTGTGTGTGTGTGTGTGTGTGTGTGTTTTCATGTGGTGAATGAAACTGTATTAAATTATCATTTATTCTTAAATTTTTATATAAGATGTCTTGTAGACTTGAGAATGGAGGATAAAAAGTTATGCATTTTCTAAAACCCTCTAAAATGTATATTATTTTCTCTTGCAGCCATCTGTGTTGGGGAAGGGGAGGGAGGAGAGGCAGGACATAATCGGTAGTAGAAAAAGGTTACAATAAAAAGGAATTCTTAAAGCATCTCCAAAATAGCAAAGAAGCAGTAACGGATGTCCACAAAAATATTAATTTATTGGTTTTGTACCACAAAGTCTTGAATAATTGGCTGCTAAGAAAGCAAACTGCTGAAAAGGGCAACTGGCCTTGTAAAAAAGTCACCTGTCACATAAGAATAGCTGGATGCATGAAAAAGCTCCATGGCCTAAACAAGACTAAATAGGTTTCTCGTCTAGTGACAAATGTCTTATTAAGCAGCTGCTTCTTTGGCAGTATTGCTGCTGTCTACGCCCACTGCAGAGTTGCTCTTTGAAACCACTGTCAACAGCAAAACCACTACCATTTAACACTTCTTAATGAATGT
The DNA here is from genome assembly GCF_965140235.1 of Caretta caretta. Lineage (NCBI taxonomy): Eukaryota > Metazoa > Chordata > Testudines > Cheloniidae > Caretta > Caretta caretta. The sequence continues at coordinate 83,470,729 of NC_134210.1, read as the reverse complement.
TAGTCAAGTGATAGTATGGAATTAAAAGCATTTAAATTTCCAAACAACATATTGTGTGTTTAAATGTTTAAAAAGCCATTTCTGTGTCTCATTTAATGTGCTTCATTTAAAATAGCCTCTAGTGCACTCTGATTCTTTTGAAGCAATTTACATTGTGAGAGTAGAATATATGGCTGGAAAAAAGACAACAGCGATCAGAGTTTTAAAAGCAAAAAGCCAACAAAGGGATATATTTACAATGCTCAGACAGGTATACATCACATTACTCTATACCTCACATTACTCAATATTATATGAACATATAGTGAAATTTATATAACAGAGCACGTGGATGAAATTAATGTTTTCCTGACATTGGTGAAACACTACTTATTTTTGACATGGTTAAAATTATTCTCAAAATTTGCATGAATAATTATTCTTTTTTTTAAAAAAAAGATCTACAATCCAGTACTTAACTTATCATAATATTGGATTCACGGTAGGCATTTCTTATGGTATTCATGAATTTGGCAGGAATGGGCCCAACCAATCCAAGAAAGCTGTGAAGGAAATTCTGATCTGAACTGTACTGTGTGTACTTTAAGCCTTCATAATGATTTCTTGATTAGTGAGCTGTGGAAAACAACTAGTGTAACTTGAACCTATCAGCTCCACTGCGATTTTGTTATGCTTGACTATGACAGCATGCAGAATTGCTTTACGCTAAAACATCTATTTGTGGAACAGTTAGAGTAGTGACAGCAGAACTCTGAAGAGTTAACTGCATAACTTTTGCAATTTTGACTTATAACTGAACATGATGTTTGTAAATTGTATTCACACAGGGCCAGCATAAGACCTACACACAATTAAGTCTTGAAAATAGGACTTACGTGAGATGTCAAGTGTTACATAGTCCTTGCACTGACCCTGTATATGGAGTAAATTTCACCCATATTAAGGGGAAAAGTTTTCCCGGTTGGCTCCAGCAAGAAGTCTATCTCTCAAGTATGACTGAATTGGATGTATAGAGCAGAGCTCTAAATGAGTGGACACAGGTCACTCTTCTGCCTGCTGCAGACTGGAAAAAGTAGAGATAAGTTGTGAAGAAACTGGGTGTTTCTTTCCTATTCTTTCTCAATTAGTACCATACAGACTTGTGGAAGACCTCACATATAACTATATGTACCACTTCATTCATAATTTTGCAATTACTGGCAGTGAAAATGTGCCAGGTATCATTTCAATTTACGCTTTACATTCAAGCATATTTTTGTAAAACATGAGAAATATGAGCACCTCACAAATTCCTGGCTGTTTAAAGCGGACAGCTCATATACAACTTCTCATATGTCTAGTTCTCCATTTGGATCATCAGTTCCTTCTATAGCACCTTTTTTGAATTTCTTTCTATTTTGGTTACACTATGAGACTCCTTGACCAATCTCCCCTACAATTTCAATGGGATATCTGCCATTAGAAGTGTGTATATATTAGCTGGTGAAAGTCTCCTTCAAAGTTCTGTAATAGTTTTTAAAAGTTAATGAATATTTCCAAACTTTCACCACAGTTCAACTAAAAATTGTCCACCCTAGGTTCACTGAATGGTGAGCTCTCTGGACACCAAAATCACGCAGCTGATGGAAGTGTGTTTGCTTCCATGAATATTAAGGTGTGGAATAATGGATTCATGAAGCTGATGAATTTCAAAGATTTCATCAACCTATTAATTTAATTCATCCACCGTTACACACATGCATAAGGACAGAGAGTAATGGGTGACATGGGAACTTCAGTTCTGGATTTCTAGGATCTGAACCTGTAAAGCACTCAGCATGTGGCTCTTCCACTGAAGTCCACTCAGGGAGCACATGCAGGATACAGCTCAATGGGTTCTATTATTTATTTATTTATGTTTAGTTTAAAATAGTAATCCTAGCAATTCATTTTATTAAATAAAAATACCCAGTACTTTCTGGACTGCTTGAGGCCTAATCTGTCCCAGGGATAAACCCATCTGCTGTGCAAGACCTATAAGGAAAAAAAAAAAGGGAACGGCAAAGCTTCTCAGATGGTCAGGAGCTTGTGTAAATGCCCAGTCATCTTTGTACAGGGTCAAACACTATATGAACTGAAGATGTGCATGTGTGTGTACAAACACTGTATATCAATGAGAAATTAAAATTTAAAAAAGAAAGACATCAAGCTTTGCCAAATTAAGAAAATAATGGGAAGAGGAGTTATTTTCAAGCTTTTTAAAACACTGGCATCATTATGGGATTAGCAATTTTGGTTAATAGAATATTTCAAACATCTGGCACTTCATGTTGAAGAACCTGTTCTTTGGTGGGTTTTTTAAAGTATAAAAGGCAAAGGCCTTAAAAACACAATGATCTCTCTGCTTCTGCTTGTAAAGCACACCATATAAGGTCTTCAAAAACCTTGTTGTCATCACACAGAAAGTGAATTGGGGGCAGTTGGGAGGCTATGAATCCAAGAGGAAGTTTATTTCTGCTTCCTGGATGAGGAATTCAGTAGTGTTTCTTAACAGTTTTGTGGGATGGTAGATATGTGCATGGATGGGCTGTGGAATGGGGGTGTTTTGCCTGTGAGATGGGGAGAGAAACCAATGTATAACTACAATTAGTTTCTGGACCTGCGGATGAGTACAAGTATCCTCCACTTGTTTGGATGTGGGGTGGACTGCATATTGGAGTCAAGAGAATAGCGATATAGAGCTTTGAACACAGAGAGTCAGGGGGTTGAGAGGTCAGGGAAGAGAAGGAAAGTCTGTACTTGGGTATCCAGAGCTTTATAGCAGCAGTGCATTTCGCAGAGACCTATACATTGTGGAACATGGAACTGAATTTGAGCGCTTAAACCTGAACATCAGGTCAACCTGTTCAGTGTTTCTAAGTTTGCTTTCAGAGCAAGCCTTTTGTTGGTCTGAGGTCTTGTCTGTCACCCCACTCTTGTATCACCATCCTACCATCTGGATGTGCTGTATTTTTTTTTCAGGGAAACAGTGAAACAAAGTGCATTTAGATAAGAAATTCTGCAATTTAAACTTATTTCTGTTCTTTCTGAAAAATAATTAAGGATTGTTGTTAGAACATAAGAATGGCTGTACTGGGTCAGAACAATGGTACATCTAGCCCAGTATCCTGTCTCTGACAGTGGCCAGTATCAGAGCTGTAGGGGAATGAACAGAATAGGGCAATTTTGAGTGATCCATCCTGTCATCCAATCCCAGCTTCTGGCAACTGGAGACTTAGGCAAACATGTTCATGTTATGAATTGGTGAACTGCTAACTTTTTGAGGACAGCAATACTAAATGGGTATTTTTTACAATATATAGACAAGCATTTAAATTGAAGGCCTATATGGGAAGGGACAATTATATTATCAAAAAGTTAAATGCCACATGATAATGAATAGACAAATAACTAGGTGATTAAAAAAACTATAAAAAATTAAAGATTTCTTTAAAACTCTCTCAGAAGTTTAGAAGTAATTAATGTTAACTTATTGCATTTTTAAACACTACAGTGTTTAAAGCTGAGGAGTTCCCAGGCAGCCAGATTCAGGAAACATCAATATCCCAGGTCCAAGTATTTGGAGAGGCAAGAAGTCAAAGAGGAGGCCTGGTAGTTCATAACCATTAGAGGCAGGAGGTCATGGCAGCATTCTACACCGCTGGAGATAGGTGAGGATGGGCAGTGTATGGCCACCAGTGAGAAGAGGAGTAGGAGAAATTCCACACACATAGACATTTCCAATTGATACCAGGTCCTGTGGAAGATACTTCTCAAGATCTAGCTGATCCAAGGGAATGGAGAGAAATCTGGCACACACCTGTGGATGGGAGCTTAGACCAAACAATAAGAAAAATCAAGTTTGTCCACAATGAGATCTGCAACTGTCCAAGGAAGATGGCTGACCCATGTTCACGATTTAATATTCAGTAGAATTGAAAGAACATTCAGAAAGGGAGAGGAAGACAGTATGACTCTGTGCTACCTTCCTGGAGCCAACACACAAGACATCACTCTAAAATGGGACAAACTTTTGAAGTTAATGGGGAAAGGATCCATTAGTGATGGTTCATATTGGCACTAGTGACACTGTATCATGGGCTATCTCATGGACAGCAGATGACTCCAGGGAATTTGAAAGTGTGTTGAAGGAGAAACTCCACGCAATCTTCTATGGTATCCTTCTTCTCCCACGAGCAAGGAAAGACAGAAGGCAGAAGATGCTGGTAGTGAACCACTGGCTACATAAGTGGGGTAAGGTGGAGGGTTTTGGTTTTGTGGGCTATATAGTTTGGATGGCCTCCACCTCTGTAGAATGGGATCAATCTTCTTAGGGATAGGCTGGCTAGAATAACCAGGAGGGCATTAAACTAGTAACAAAAGAAAGGGTAAAAAGAGGGAAGATATGAACACTCAGTCAACACAAAATCGAGATGCTGAGAACAAAATTAATCAAGGAACCAAAGGACATTAAGAGCAGAAATTCTTTAAGTGCCTATATACCAATGCATAAGTTTGATCTAATTGGTATTACTGAAACCTGGTGAGATGATTCCCATGGCTGGAATGTTAAAATCGATGGTTATAATCTATTTAGGAAGGACTGAGTGGCCAAGAGGGAGTGGCACTCCATCAAAAATGGCATGAATCACTGATAACTTAGAAGAAAATGATTGTGAATGCTCACAGATCAAGGTCCAAAAAGGACAAGATTGGGTATTAGTTAGTGCCAGCTAGACCACCAAATCCCATTAGGGAACAGAATGATGCACCTGTCTATATTGTGTAGTGGAGGGAGGTAGAAGCTATGGGATAATGGGGAACTTCAAATTTGAGTGATATATGCCAGAGGTCTCATGCTGTCTGTCCTAAAACACCCCTGGAATTACTAAATATTATTGATGACAACTTCCTAACTCTGTATCTTAAACATGACAGGATACAGAAAATCGATTTGTTTGCACACATAGCCAAAACTACTGGTTTAATCACTAAGCATGGGACTCTTGAAGGAGACAACACACTAAAGAGACAGGTATAGAACATGAGTATGTACTATGATTTTAATCTAATCTATATCTATATATAAAGGCTATAAGAGGGACTTGAGAATTTACAAATACTGAAGTATGATTCACCTTGCATTTCCATAATAGATTAGTTTTAAAATAAATGTAACTCATACAAATTTGCAAGCATAAAAGATTATATCCTGTTTTATCTCCTGCATCACAACTGTCAAATATGTACATTGTGAAAAAAATAGTTTGGACATCTAGGCATTAAATTTTTGGCCTCCCTCCACTGCCAAGATTAATCTGCAAGATGGAATGAGTATTTTCTCTTATCTATTGAAAAGTTGCAGTGATATTACTTTCTTCCCAGAAGGCAGTGGGTATCCCCCTTCTCTTAAATGCAGAAGTAAAGAAGGGCAAGTCTAGTAGTTGTTTGGAGCTAAAGTGAGTCCTAGTTCAAATGAGCTTGACACACATTGAGCTAATTTTCTGTGACCTCCAGTGTGTAATAAGCTACTCACACAGAAGAACACTAGAAACCTAGATTACTCAAACTCCATTATCTAGTCTCCTATTCTTAAAGAACTGACGACATCACTGGTCTTGTGACTTCAACTCCTGATTATTTTAACACTTTCATATAATTTAGACAATTTTATAACACATCAGTGTCAACAGAGTTGTTAAGGTCATCTGGACTCTTACGCATTTCTCCTCCTCCCTCCCCCCTTCCCCCCCGAAAGTCATTCTGACACAGCAGCAATTGCGTTTCCTCACTGTTACACAATAGGTATTGTTTCACTATTTTAATAAAATGCTAAAACTTTTAAAGAAAGCCAAGCAAGTTTTTTAAATCACCTTTTAAAATGCAGTAACCACCCATGGCTTTAACATTCTGGAACATGGAGGCCTTGGCCTGTATGTAACATGATAGTTCTTTGTTCTTTTCACTATTTTGTGCAAGCTATCTGCATGCAAAAATCAAGGGACACACACACAGCCTTAACAAGTTATTTCCTCACATTGAAGATGTTTCAGTATACAAGCCTACTCCCATTGTCACTTAAAGAGAAGCTTATTTTATCCTTCTGTCTCTGAAGTACATAATAATACCACTTTTCTTGAGTTAATTTCTGCCTAGTCAAAAAAATGATTCACCAGTTGAAAGAAAATAATATGAAGGTGTCCTTTTACCATTGTTGCCTGAGGCTTCCCCTTTGACCTGTGACACAACTGAAAGTATAATATGGTGAAAGTTTCAGCATGGTATAATGTCCAGAGGGAGGAAAAGGAAGCCAGCTTCAGGGTTCATTGCATTCAGAAATATTATACTCTGAAGAAAACAAAATCTCTACTTTCCATTAAAAGATTTCATACAGATCACATATCTTTGAGCAGGATGCCAACAATAACAAATGAAGAGTTTGGGAAAAAATTCTGTCTAATTTCTCAGATATCACAATATATGGTAACTGTTGACATTAGCAACTATGGGAGCAGAATTGCACACATATGGCTCTCTCTATAGTAAATGAGCTTAACCAAGTTATATATAGAGAGATTTTTAAAGGCACACAGAGAGGGCAGTTTTTGCAGATCCTGCACTTGCCCTTTTTATGGGACTCCCCCAAGCACTTCAAACAGCTGTCATGGGGGTCACTAATAGACATCGGCCTGTTGCACGATGAGCACAGTTTGAAGCCAGGGGAACGCCCCCGCTCCAGGGTGAAGTCCCAGCTGGGACTCTAACTATTCAACTATCCTAATAGTTAACTTAATGGTCTAACTAAGTACCTACGATCTATATATAAAGAAGATAGAACAATGGGTTGTTAAAAACCGCTAACGCTCTTGCAATGCAAGACGAGGCACTCCGACCAACCCTCACATGCAGTAAGAAGGAAATGAGAGGGCGTAGGGTCAGCAACACGTAATATACCACAGCATGAGCGTGGCACTCCAGGGGGTGCTACAGCCAACCCTAGGGATACTGCTAAGGCAAAAAATCTCTCACCACTGTGCACACCTAGAATGGAATAGACATGAGCAAGCACTCAAAGAAGAATTCTATAATCTCCCCTCTCATTTAAAAAAAAATCCATCAATTCCATATTGTTTCCCTGCCAAGGTCCCGCAGGTCATTGTGCTATGCTCCTCTTGACTCAACATGCTTCCTCTCCCCCAGCACCTCATGAAAGTTCCACTAGGCCTGGTGGCACCACTGTTTGGCAGCTATTCCTCACAGCAACACCAATGGAAGCAGACAACGTGTTCTCAAAGCAGTGACGAAAGACAAGGCATTTGGATGTGGAAGATGGTTGGCTGATGGAGGAGTGGGACATATTTGGCAGTGGGATGAGTGGTCAGCTGGGAGTTAGTAGATCTCCTGTAGCCTGTGTGAGGGGAACAAAGTTCCAGGATCCCTACTAGTACCATCTTTTCAAATTTCAGGCTGGAGCTGAACAGACAGACACTCCTGGGATGGGGGGAGAGGCGGAGGGGTGGGCGGGGAGAGACGTTGGGTGCTGCAAGATTCTCATTCAGTGCAGCAGGAGGTTTGTTTTGCCTCCTAAACTGTTGAGTGTCTAACAGTAGAGTGACTTTGGTTACCATGTTGCATTTCTAGAAATGATGGTGGGAGATTCAGGAAGGTATTCCTTTGTGGAAGCTGCCATGGCCAAACGAAACAGAGGCACCAGTGGCATTGCAGCTACCTGAAACAGCTACAGGCAGATCAGTGTGAGCTTAACAAAGGGCTGGGCAGAGAGGGCCTTAGAATTTAGATTGGACCAGCAAATCAATTTTCCACCACTTTTTCCCACAAGCAAAATCGTAAACAAAGCCTATCCACCATTTTCACACCACTAGGCCTGAGTAGTGGGGGAGGGTTAGTGAGAAGATCCTTTGGGATACACTACAAGCAACTACACATTTTACACAAATTGTGTGCCCTTATGGAAAAGTCCTCTAGAACTTAGTATTAAATGGTATCCCTTCCACAAGTTTCTTTAAGCCATCCTATAGGATTAACAGAGAATTACATTTTTTCTATATACAATTCTATGGGTTGGTTAAAAAAAAACATGTAAAAAAAGATGTCACTCAGTTAATCACATATGGTGTTACAGTAATGTCTATAGAATCCTAATAGATTTCCTCTATAACCCTGATGGTTTAATCCCTATTCAATTCTATAAGGCTTTACCATAAGTGTGTTTTGAAACAGAAGTGAGTTCTAGCCCACAGAAGCTTATGCCCAAATAAATTTGTTAGCCTCTAAGGTGCCACAAAGACTCCTCGTTGTGTTTGGAAAGGCATCTTTAGGAACCCACAACATCCTGCTTCAGAAATGGAGCCCAGCTACTTTTTCTTTTAGACCCTACTGATCTGTTCATACTACCTTAGGCTGATTTCCCTTTTAAGGAAAAGAAAAGAGCTAGAGGCTTACATTTTAAAAAGTAAAATGAAACCTGAGATTTTTCTTCATAAGGCACAGATTTGCCCTAAAAAGGAGCCTGTTTAACCTTCTTCCAGATCATCATCAGCAGTAGCTACAGATGTTCAGGGCCTCTCCAGGTCATGCCCTAGATACCTAATCAATATTAAAAGGAATAGATGGCAAAATTGAATATTTACTGTGTTACATCTAAAACCTCCCTCCACCCCCGCCAAAACGTAAGCCAATATGCAATAAGCAGTAAGGGGCTGGACCATTTTTAACATTAGCTTTAAATTGCATCAGTTGGCAGTAAAAGACTTGTATTTGTTGTATGAATGGCACCTTTGCAAACAAAATTAATCTGATTTTTCTGAGGAAGAGGAGCATTATTTCATTGCTAACAGCAAATCTGAATCTAGACAATATTTTCCCAAAGAAAACTTTAAAGCCTTTTTGCTTTGATACTGACAGTAAAAAGAACATATGTGTATCTATCACACAAAGATTTCTCCCCCAAGCTAATTCTCTTGTGTGGCATGAATTGGTTACAACATATTACTTACTGATATTACATATGTGCTCTAAAAATTAGCACATTCAGGAAGCAAGAAACAGTACAGTTTAGCTAGGCTTTAGCAGCGTGATATCAGTAAGCATCACTTAGGATTATTCACAGCTAATGTTCTAACATTCAGCATTGTATACATGCTTGCATATCTATAACTTGCCAAATCTTTCCAGGTAATAGACAGAATTGAAAGGAATATTTTGGGTTTGTTTATTTTTCAAGTGTAGGGTGTTAATCTGGGTGTCCTGACAAAAGTCCAACTTGGGTAATTACTTTTGCCTATGAAAATGAATGAAATGAAAATGAAAATTTCAGTTTCAGCAGAAAAAGTTATTCTTTATTTCCTGTCCTAAATCGCTGTGCAATGTGCTGTGCACCAATAAACCCTTACATACTGTGTTTCACTCTAGGAGTTGATAAAGTTAACTTTATATATACACACTACAGATTTGTGTAACAGCTGACAAGATTATGTAAACACAATATTATTGAAGAATTTATTCATTGAATTCTGGAACCAACAGTAAGATTCAAATTTCATCACAATTCAGAAAATGAGAATTAAAAAATAATCAATTTAATTCTGGAAAAATTAGAAAGAATGCAAATATTACCTATTGGAGGGAAACGTTACTGTGCCTAAAGCAAAGGAAAACAAATAATGGCATATGTCCAACTACATACTTGATGCAATTCTGAGATATAGCATTGGTGCATAAGGAAGCAACAAGTTATCTAAGATTTATTATTTATATCCTGCAAAATGAATCTGGGAAATGTGTAAATGTGTAACAATCACAGTCTAGTGTTAACAAAAGTTTTTGTTGTTGTTTTTGTTTTAATGTATGGTAGTATTTCTTAAATCCCTTTGCCTATTACGTATTGAACACCTATCAAAAAAGCACTTAACTTTTGTAACCTCTAAATACGTACTTCACCAGTTCTTCAATAAGAATGAAGTCAATCAAAACACGCACTTCCCTACATGGTAATGTCAATGTTAATATCAATTAACAAAATTTATGATTACCTTGCAGTATAGTCATTATTTTCAAGGACTTAATTTCTTCCAGGTAAATAAAACCCAAATGCCATTTACATTGTGGCTTTCCATGTCCACTTTGAGATGCTGTGATAATATTATGGTAATGCCCAGAGACTTCTGTTAAGATCAAGGCCCCATTTTGCTAGATATTGTACAAACACAAAGGAAGACACTGTCTCTATTTTTCACCAGCACTATAGGGTATCTTAATGAAAATGTTAATAAATCTGCTTGTTATATTGTTCAGCCAGTCTCTAAAAATAAATAAAATTAAACATACAACCCCCCCTGAGTGCATATGTAAATGCTAAAACAGCACAACACTTTAATGTCTACATTTTAAATACGGTATGGAGGTAATCAGATACACATTAAGTATTACGATGCTGTCAAGATAAACTTGTTTCCTGGAATCCTTCTTCTGCAATACCTAAAACTGTTGGAGAATTAAGTAAACCTCAAAACTAAATTTTTGCAGATTTCATCAAGAGTGCCCAGTAAGAATTACTTTAAGGAACTGTAAATAGGTGAACAAACTGAAAGTTACTGAACTGGACAATAGGAGGAGGGAACATGTCATGTGTGGAAAAGTTCACATAATTCCATAGGAAAGGCAAAGGATTTTGTAGAGCTATGAAACTAAATTTCCATACGTAATTGCTGGAAGTTGTGTGCTCACCTTTAACTGTAAACTGGTTTACTGCTCTTTACTATTCCATATTATTTGGTCCTCCATGCAGGTCAGAGACATCATCTGAGAATGGGATGAGTATACCATTCAAACCTTTTCTCCTACCACTAAATAGAAAAAATTGCAGTGCCTCAGTTAAATATGGCCATGTTTTTGGAATCAACATTTCACCAATAAATAAGTAATGTAGTTTTGGAAATATTCCATTTTGCTAGTTTATCCGAATAAGAGGGACTGACAACTACCAGCAGCAGAGAGAGAGTTGTAATGGAACAAAAAATTTTAGATGTAATTTCTCTAGCTCAGTGAATACCAAGGGGCAGAAGAAACCATTTTTTTCTCTCACATTCCTTTTAATATTTTGTATTTCTATTTTTGGAAAAAACACTCAAACAAGCAGAGAAAAGCTTATGCTGTCATTTTCACCAAGAAAGATTGTCTCCCTTCACATATTTAGAGTCAAATTTTCAGCTGATCTCTGCTTTGCACATGTGCTAAATTTATATAATTAACTATGTGCCTAACTGGCTGCACATTTGCCTTCAATGCCAAGCATATTTTGAAACTTAGTAACCCATTCTGAAGGTCTAACAGTTTTTCTTATAATGAAAACCTACAGAAGTATTTATAAAGCTACAGTTTGCTAGCTGAAAGTGAGCCAACTCCCACCCCCATACCCCCCGCTCCCGAAGTGTCTTGGCATAGTAGCATACACTATTTTGTTTCTTTCCATTAAACCTCAAAAAAGATGAAATTGTGCAGTACTACTAAACTGTTACTGTCACAGAGACTGCTGATCCTGCCTCAATTCTCAAACTTAGATACATGAAGGCCAAGACATCCATGAGAGTTAGATCTTCAAGATATAGACAAAATACTCCATCACAATTTTAAATGTGTATAATCCCTGCTCTTTCTTGGAGAAAACTGGAAAGCTATTGATACTTCTACAAAATGAGAATTTATGCTGTGACACTGATAACAACTTATTATTGAAAGCGGCAGGAAGAACCATAATAACAAGAAAATGTCACCCGGCTCTCCTATTTTAAAGATTGTTTTTCTTACATGTTAGTGTTGAAACCCCCCCCACACACACACCCCACCCCCAAAAAACCCAACTTTTCCTGTTTATACGTTTTCCTCCTCATTGCTCAAAGTAGTCCTGCAGATCCTTCCAGATATATTCAGGAGATGCAACACAGTCTGGATCTTCAGCCTATTTTTGGGAAAGGGTTCCAACCAGACTAATTTATATATAAAAATTAGGCATTATTTTACATATATGAAATTTGACAGGAACTAGGATCCTAAAACTGAAGTAATGTTTATTCTGCTACTGTCTTGTTATCATATAAAATGGTTTAGCAGTATTTAAATTACAAGAGGGAAAATCCTTACATTATGTTGCATAGCAATATCTGTGTGGTAAGTCCTAGGGTTATATACACTGTCATTTCTGGAGATGGGATGGGGGGAATCAGAGATATATAGTCATATTGCTCTATTCCTTTTGTCTACATCAGTATTACCAAGTATTATCTAGACCTAAAGAATTAAAAGACCAAAACTATACACACTGAACTTTTGGCTAAAATGTATCTTAGGTCATAGCATTTCTGGATTTAAACCCCCAACTAATCCTAATTTACACTTCTAAGACATCTTTCTTCCCCCTCAAATCAGAACATATACATGAAAAACATGTGTCTCCTATTACTGCGGAATTCTGGAATGATAGGGGAGACAGGGTTATTTTGCAACAATAAGATATGTATTAAATTTCTCACCTCTCTTATTCCTATGAAGTAAAAATGGGTATCCCCTCAACCCATCTAGTTTAGCAACACTTCCTAAAGGTGGAAGGAAGAAAGTACAGTAACAAGGAGAGTGTCCAGAGAACTCTGGAAAATTCAAAAGGACATTAATTCTCATTGTGATTTGCTGGCAGGGGACGTAAGCTATTATCATAACCTCTGAAGAAGATATTTTCTGACCCTTTTAACCCAAGTTGTTAGGTGTTTATATATATATCCAAGTCTCCTTTTTAAATTATTTGATCATAGTTTATTTTAAAGAACATTGAATTATTAGATTCTTTCAGCTCTTTTAGAGGAAGACAATATGGTATTATACATTTGGAGGTCAAAAGATGAGATGTATTTCTAAATATGAACAGCTTATTCTAAATAATTCTTCAGTAACTCACCTATGTGCTAAAAGAACCACTTGACCCCATCCATCTCTACTTCTGTGCACAAGATAAAACATAGTCATTAAAGCAAATGTCTGACTATTAAGTTACAATTACTAAATTATACCATGGGATGCCTACATCCACAGTTTTAAAAGGTGTTTTTGAAAGTTACACCATATGTATGGTTCAATATGGTAAATGTTTGTTTTCCATAAATGCAGGTTCAAGCACCAGGGAAATTAACAATCTACTAAAACCCCATCTTGAGGCAGTGTTGCCTCAACTGTATGGATGAGATTTCCCTTATTACCTAGTAGGAATATGAGAGATAACAAATTAAGGCCACCATCCATTCAACAAAGGCACCAACTCTTATTTCATCATGGGCTTCAATAAAGTGGCTTTCACATCAATGTGTCTAGCAGTATGTCATTCAAAAAGTGTTAACATCAAAACAGATGAGGAAATTGTTGCCTAATTTCAAACCTGGAGGACACTGTCTCATTCACTGCACAAAACAGACAGTACATAGCACAAGATTCATTGCTCAACCAGTACACAGTTTGCATCAATGTACTTATGACCAGACCTGCCTAAAAAAAAAAAATTCTATTACACAAAAAATGTTGAGATTTCAAAATGTGTTTTCTGATGGTTAGGGCACTCACCTGGGATGTGGAAGACCCAGGTTCAAGGCCCTACTCAGAATCAGAGGTACCGGAAACTATGTCCCCCATATCCCAGGTGAGTGCTCTAACCACTGGGCTATTGTGGGTGGGGAATCTTGTTCTTTCTAAATTCTATTCTCAATCCAAGATGCCTTCCTGACCCCCTCATCCCTCCAGCCCACCCCCCCCAAACAGTCATTTAAGGATAAAAGAACAAATCACTTATTCTTCAAAGTAAAGATCAAAGCAACAGTTTGACTTTTCATAAGCAAACAAAGACCATGTGTACAAGGATGAAGGATTTAAAATTTTCAGCCTAAATTATCACAGTGAAGATAGGTAGCTGCTGATTATCCTAATGCTACTTTACATTGTATTAATTAAAAAGCCATAAGACCACAACACTAAACCAATTATGATCGTTCTTGTTATTCCAATATAGAAAGTCCAATGGAAAGTAGCAAATTACTTTATATGTCCTAATTCTAGAAATAGGCATAAAAAACACTGTTCAAAATAATAAGATTAGAATTGTTTTTTTTAATTGGAGACCCCTTCAAATATCAACAGCTAGCAAGACACAGTAGATGTATGTATTTTTATATCAACTTCAGTTATTTGGTACATGTCACTGAAATATGCGAGTGTGTCTCTATCTTCCTTTACTGCTTCTCTAATGCATCATTTCTAAGACTTAATAAGAAGATAAATACCTTCCATTATCTTTGAAGACTTAATGAGCTTCATTAAGTATGAATATCTTCATTTTCTAAATTAAGATCCCCAAAGCATTGTATTATGACGCGGGAGCTCAACTCAGACACATCAACATTCTGGCTCAAACGAAGTATAAGGAAGTAAGGAGCTTTGCCAAAGTCAAATATAGAATGTGTATCTTCATCAGAATTTTATTTGTGAAACACTTTTGGGTGTAAATAATAAACTTGCTTTTAAAAGCGCCAAGATTAATTTCAGAAAATCTGTACATGTAGCACAGTGAAAAACAGAGATCAAAATTAAAAGGTGACACACCATGTAATGGGAAAAAGACAAGGGGCCAGATCCTGCAACTAGATATCGGAGGGCAGATCTCTGAGACAACATGGATCCAGTTGTAGGACCAGGCCCTAAAATGGCAAAATACAGTTTTTAGATAAAGTGATTCTGAGCAACATGTGACATTATTAACAGTAACGAACAACTGCATACCAATACATTAAATCACATTTAATAACTATATAATAACTATATTATATTAATTATATATAATAATAATTATATATAATAATATATTAATAACTATATAACTATTTAATACCGGACTATATATCAGATATTTGATTTGGGGAGATCTGTGGGAAAGGGACTACATCTTCCTGCACTGACAGTCAGAACAGAATATACACCAACACTTCCAGGCCATATGAACACTTCAAAGGGAAGAAAACAGCCCTTTCCCAAAAGCATTTAAATAACTTAGTCCCTGCAAATATAACAACAAAAAATCCTTGAAAATGAGGGAAGGCTTAGCCAATGAATTGCCCTGATCAAAATATAATAAAATACTAGAGAAATATTATCTAATGACATGGTGAAAACATGCTATAGAAATAGTAATGACGATGAGTGGGGAATTGGACTTAACAGGTATCTATGAAAAAGCATTCCTCACATTCTCTGGTATTATTCCTTTGAAATTTTCTCAGCTTCTCACTGGATGACCAGCTTTCCTGATTTATTACATTACAGGTCTATTGGCTTACTATAAGAAACCTTTTCTCATTAGAACACTAATTTACCCCTTTGATTTATAGGCACATTAGATACTTGGTTTCTTTTAACGTATTGTCCTAAGGAATACATTCATTTTCATTTGAGAACAGACAATATGCATAAACTATAATTTTACTATACATTCCCCATCATTGACACTTTCCAGCCATATGGAACATGATCCTAAAAGTAGCTGAGCAACATCAGCTCCCACTAAAAGTTAATTGGAGTTGCATGTATTCCATATGATCCTGGATGAGCCCCATAATTATGTATGATTTGGTTAAAAGATTTATATTACAAGAAAATTAATAAAAGTAAATAGAAAGTCAGAAATGAAGTTTAATTTTTTCTGCTTGAATTAGAGTTTTATTCTGAAAAGGTATGTAAAAAATGACACTTTTACTCCAGAAGTCTGCTTCCTGTGCAGATCCAGATTCATATTTGTGGGTTTAGAGAACAAGTTTGTTTTTTCTGCTTTTAACTTATGCAGAGCCAGAGAGATAAAGAGAGACAGAGAAAGCTGGTTCTATTCCATTTATATATTATCAACAGAATTGTTTGCTAAATTGAATTCAGTAATTCCTGTTTAAACTGAGGACCTAATTTGAACTGTAGAACTTTTAATTCTGGTGATGATGAAAAAAGTCCAGTATTTAGTCCTCAAATATTTAGTATAGCACACATCTTCATTTAATCATGACAACTGGCAGCTAGAAATAAAGTAATCTTCTGGCTGCAATAACATTTACAAATATTTCGCCCCTCCACCAAATTTTTCTTCATATAGCCATCTGCCAGCCACATAAGAAATGGGCTCTCATGTATCCCTGATCTAATTTGCTATCCATAGTTATTGTGTCAATCCAATGCTCACGTTATGCAAGCATCCATTTCAAAGCACTCAATTACATTTATAAAATTAGTATTTTCTTACTTTACTTATAGCAATTTTAAACTTTGCAATCTAGAGTTTCAGATTGGGATTGATTTTAAATATGTTGAAATATATCTTTAAATCAAATATAACATGAAAGTTTTCAGAGTAGCAGCCATGTTAGTCTGTATTTGCAAAAAGAAAAGGAAAGGAGTACTTGTGGCACCTTAGAGACTAACCAATTTATTTGAGCATAAGCTTTCATGAGCTACAGCTGCATCCGATGAAGTGAGTTGTAGCTCACTAAAGTTTATGCTCAAATAAATTGATTAGTCTCTAAGGTGCCACAAATACTCCTTTCCTTAACATGAAAGTTTATAGCAAAAAGGTGAGAGAACATATCAAATTATTTTAGAAATATTTTAAACACCACATTTCCTTGAAACTAGATTGGTTATGGTGAGTATGGAAGGGCATTAAGCTTTCATGTCACAGCTCATTATGTAAGTGTGGGGCAGATGTCCAATGAAGGTACGGAAGGGATACAGGGACAGGATAAATGGCTTGTAAAGGACTTTAAAAGGAGCTGTTGGTTAAAGGTGCGGAAAGGGAAGGGGGATTCAGGGAACCTATGACTAGTACAGCAGGGAGCCTACCCCCCTTTCTTATAGCACACCTTAACCCTCCTTTGGGGTTGGTAAAGTTGGCAATGGGTTGGCTGGGGGGCCTGGATGGAAAAAGAGGGAGGCTGGCAAGTTATTGAATGAACATGGAAATACCTGCACTGTACACTTTTATCTGCCAGGTAGTCCCAGACATCTAATAATAAAGTTGTCGCCTTATTAAAACCATATCAAGTGTATCCTGTCCTTCTTTCAGTATAGCCAGATAATGACATATTTGATGCTTCTTATCTATAAACTGGAAAACCAACTCTACCACAATAGTAAGAGAAGCAAACTGTATTGCAAAAAAAATGTTATTGCTATTTCTGCTTTTAGATTTTCAAGCAAATATATTTTCTAGTCTTCTATAGAAGAGATCATGTTCTCAGGAGGAATAATTTTTAAAAAGCTACATAAATTGGGAAACTGTGAGGCTGAACAGAAGAGAGACATGTAAGATGGAAAAGACCAGGCAATTTAAGGACCATATATATAGAACAGCACAAGCTGTATTAAAATAAATCCTAGTTAAGAACACTTCTTCATCTTCACATATACTTCTTCCAATACTCAGGAAAAGATGCAACATTCTGCTCCTTCTCCAGCTAGACCATCTCACCTTCACTGCTTGGACATTCTCCCATCACCACCTGGAGTGTCACAATAATGCTGTAGCTCACGAAAGCTTATGCTCAAATAAATTTGTTAGTCTCTAGGGTGCCACAAGTACTCCTTTTCTTTTTGCAAATACAGACTAACACGGCTGCTACTCTGAAACCTGACAATAATGCTTGTACATCATATTAGAGATAAACACAGGTTCTCTTCTCTGTATTTGCATAACGTTGAAAACAAAACTGTCACAATGGCTAACTAATATTCTGTAATATTCGTCACAGGCTCATCCAACTCCTTTTGAAGTCAGCAGGTGTCTTTCAATTCGTTTAGATGGAAATTGGACTGGAACTCAAGAGATTAGTAATTTTATATTCAAACTTTGTTTCAAAATATTAATGAATTAACAAAAAAGCTGTGTGTGATATATATGATAAACATAGGCGTATCTTTGAGTCTATTTATATCAACTTTATCTGCATCTGAGAGAGTCAGGGGATTGTAATCTAACTTCATAGATTCATAGATATTAAGGTCAGAAGGGACCATTATGATCATCTAGTCTGACCTCCTGCACAACGCAGGCCACAGAATCTCACCCTCCCACTCCTGCGAAAAACCTCTCACCTATGTCTGAGCTATTGAAATCCTCAAATCGTGGTTTAAAGACTTCAAGGAGCAGAGAATCCTCCAGCAAGTGACCCGGGCCCCATGCTACAGAGGAAAGCGAAAAACCTCCAGGGCCTCTTCCAATCTGCCCTGGAGGAAAATTCCTTCCCGACCCCAAATATGGCGATCAGCTAAACCCTGAGCATATGGGCAAGATTCACCAGCCAGATACCCAGGAAAGAATTCTCTGTAGTAACTCAGATCCCACCCCATCTAACATCCCATCACAGGCCATTGGGCCTATTTACCATGAATATTTAAAGATTAATTAATTGCCAAAATCATGTTATCCCATCATACCATCTCCTCCATAAACTTACGAGTTTAATCTTGAAGCCAGATAGGTCTTTTGCCCCCACTGCTTCCCTTGGAAGGCTATTCCAAAACTTCATTCCTCTGATGGTTAGAAACCTTCATCTAATTTCAAGTCTAAACTTCCCAATGGCCAGTTTATATCCATTTGTTCTTGTGTCCACATTGGTACTGAGCTTAAATAATTCCTCTCCCTCTCCGGTATTTATCCCTCTGATATATTTATAGAGAGCAATCATATCTCCCCTCAACCTTCCTTTAGCTAGGCTAAACAAGCCAAGCTCCTTGAGTCTCCTTTCATAAGACAGGTTTTCCATTCCTCGGATCATCCTAGTAGCTCTTCTCTGTACCTGTTCCAGTTTGAATTCATCCTCCTTAAACATGGGAGACCAGAACTGCACACAGTATTCCAGGTGAGGTCTCACCAGTGCCTTGTATAAAGGTACTAAAACCTCCTCATCCCTACTGGAAATAGCTCTCCTGATGCATCCCAAGACCGCATTACCTTTTTTCACAGCCATATCACATTGGCGGCTCATAGTCATCCTATGATCAACCAATACTCCAAAGTCCTTCTCCTCCTCCATTACTTCTAATTGATGCGTCCCCAGCTTATAACTAAAATTCTTGTTATTAATCCCTACATGCATAACCTTATACTTCTCACTATTAAATTTCATCCTATTACTATTACTCCAGTTTACAAGGTCATCCAAACCTTCCTGTATGATATCCTGGTCTCTCTCTAAATTGACAATACCTCCCAGGTTTGCATCATCCGCAAACTTTATTAGCACACTCCCACTTTTTGTACCAAGATCAGTAATAAAAAGATTAAATAAGATTGGTCCCAAAACTGACCCCTGAGGAACTTCACTGGTAACCTCCCTCCAGCTTGACAGTTCACCTTTCAGTAGGACCCGCTGTAGTCTCCCTGTTAACCATTTCTTTATCCACCTTTCAATTTTCATATTGATCCCCATCTTTTCCAATTTAACTAATAATTCCCCATGTGGCATGGTATCAAACGCCTTACTGAAATTTAGGTAAATTAGATCCACTGCATTTCCTTTGTCTAAAAAATCTGTTACTTTCTCAAAGAAGGAGATCAGGTTGGTTTGGCACGATCTACCTTTTGTAAAACCATGTTGAATTTTGTCGCATTTACCTCAATGTCCTTAACTACTTTCTCCTTCAAAATTTTTTCCAAGACCTTGCATACTACAGATGTCAAACTAACAGGCCTATAGTTACCCGGATCACATTTTTTCCTTTCTTAAAAATAGGAACTATGTTAGCAATTCTCCAATCATACGGTACAACCCCTGAGTTTACAGATTCATTAAAAATTCTTGCTAATGGGCTTGCAATTTTGGGTGCCAATTCCTTTAATATTCTTGGATGAAGATTATCTGGGCCCCCCAATTTAGTCCCATTAAGCTGTTTGAGTTTCGCTTCTACCTCAGATATAGTAATATCTACCTCCATATCCTCATTCCCATTTGTCATGCTACCATTATCCCCAAGATCCTCTTTAGCCTTATTAAAGACTGAGGCAAAGTGTTTGTTTAGATATTGGGCCATGCCTAGATTATCCTTGACCTCCACTCCATCCTCAGTGTTTAGCAGTCCCACTTCTTCTTTCTTTGTTTTCTTCTTATTTATATGGCTATAGAACCTTTTACTATTGGTTTTAATTTCCTTTGCAAGGTCCAACTCTACTTGACTTTTAGCCTGTCTCACTTTACCCTACATGTTCTGACCTCAAGTAAGGTAGCTTTCCTTGCTGATCTCTCCCATCTTCCACTACCTGTATGCTTTCTGCTTTTTCTTAATCACTTCTCTGAGATGCTTGCTCATCCAGCTTGGTTTACAACTCCTGCCTATGAATTTTTTCCCCTTTCTTGGGATGCAGGTTTCCGATAGCTTCTGCAGCTTTGATTTAAAGTAATCCCAGGCCTCCTCTGCCTTTAGATCCATACGTTCTTCAGTCCAATCCACTTCCCTAACTAATTTCCTTAATTTTTGAAAGTCAGCCCTTTTGAAATCAAAAACCCTAGTCGCAGATTTATTTTTGTTAATCCTTCCGTTCAGTTTGAACTGAATTAGCTCATGATCACTTGAACCAACATTGTCCCCTACAACCATTCCTTCTATGAGGTCCTCACTACTCACCAAAACCAAATCTAAAATGGCATTCCCTCTAGGCGGTTTAGCAACTACTTGATGAAGGAATCCATCAGCTATCACATCTAGGAAAATCTGAGCCCTGTTATTATTACTAGCACTCATCCTCCAGTCTATATCTGGTTTCAGAGTAACAGCCGTGTTAGTCTGTATTCGCAAAAAGAAAAGGAGTACTTGTGGCACCTTAGAGACTAGCCAATTTATTTGAGCATAAGCTTTCGTGAGCTACAGCTCACTTCATCGGATGCATACTGTGGAAACTGCAGAAGCCATTATATACACAGAGACCATGAAACAATACCTCCTCCCACCCCACTCTCCTGCTGGTAATAGCTTATCTAAAGTGATCACTCTCCTTACAATGTGTATGATAATCAAGTTGGGCCATTTCCAGCACAAATCCAGGTTTTCTCACCCTCTGCCCCCCCACACACAAACTCACTCTCCTGCTGGTAATAGCCCATCCAAAGTGACCACTCTCTTTATAATGTGTATGATAATCAAGGTGGGCCACTTCCAGCACAAATCCAGGTTTTCTCCCCCCCCCCACACACACAAACTCACTCTCCTGCTGGTAATAGCTCATCCAAACTGACCACTCTCTTTACAATGTGTATGATAATCAAGGTGGGCCATTTCCAGCATAAATCCAAGTTTAACCAGAACGTCGGGGGGGGGGGGGTAGGAAAAACAAGGGGAAATAGGCTACCTTGCATAATGACTTAGCCACTCCCAGTCTCTATTTAAGCCTAAATTAATAGTATCCAATTTGCAAATGAATTCCAATTCAACAGTTTCTCGCTGGAGTCTGGATTTGAAGATTTTTTGTTGTAAGATAGCGACCTTCATGTCTGTAATTGCGTGACCAGAGAGATTGAAGTGTTCTCCGACTGATTTATGAAAGTTATAATTCTTGACATCTGATTTGTGTCCATTTATTCTTTTATGTAGAGACTGTCCAGTTTGACCAATGTACATGGCAGAGGGGCATTGCTGGCACATGATGGCATATATCACATTGGTGGATGTGCAGGTGAACGAGCCTCTGATAGTGTGGCTGATGTTATTAGGCCCTGTGATGGTGTCCCCTGAATAGATATGTGGGCACAGTTGGCAATGGGCTTTGTTGCAAGGATAGGTTCCTGGGTTAGTGGTTCTGTTATGTGGTATGTGGTTGTTGGTGAGTATTTGCTTCAGGTTGCGGGGCTGTCTGTAGGCAAGGACTGGCCTGTCTCCCAAGATTTGTGAGAGTGTTGGGTCATC
Source organism: Caretta caretta (assembly GCF_965140235.1). Classification (NCBI taxonomy): domain Eukaryota; kingdom Metazoa; phylum Chordata; order Testudines; family Cheloniidae; genus Caretta; species Caretta caretta. The sequence goes on along the minus strand of NC_134210.1, from coordinate 83,448,727 downwards.
CTTCAGGATAGGTTGTAGATCCTTAATAATGCGTTGGAGGGGTTTTAGTTGGGGGCTGAAGGGGACGGCTAGTGGCGTTCTGCTTTTTTTTTGTTAGGCCTGTCCTGTAGTAGGTGACTTCTGGGAACTCTTCTGGCTCTATCAATCTGTTTCTTCACTTCCGCAGGTGGGTACTGTAGTTGTAAGAATGCTTGATAGAGATCTTGTAGGTGTTTGTCTCTGTCTGAGGGGTTGGAGCAAATGCAGTTGTATCGCAGAGCTTGGCTGTAGACGATGGATCGTGTGGTGTGGTCAGGGTGAAAACTGGAGGCATGTAGGTAGGAATAGCAGTCAGTAGGTTTCCGGTATAGGGTGGTGTTTATGTGACCATTGTTTATTAGCACTGTAGTGTCCAGGAAGTGGATCTCTTGTGTGGACTGGACCAGGCTGAGGTTGATGGTGGGATGGAAATTGTTGAAATCATGGTGGGAATTCCTCAAGGGCTTCTTTTCTATGGGTCCAGATGATGAAGATGTCATCAATATAGCGCAAGTAGAGTAGGGGCGTTAGGGGACGAGAGCTGAGTCTATATCTGGGAAGTTAAAGTCTTCTATGATCACGCAGTTTCCATTAGTATTTACTTCATTAAAAACATTAAAGAGGGCTCTATCCATATCCATATCGGATCCCGGCGGTCTATAGCACACCCCAAGCACTATCCCATGAGAGGCTCTAGTAGTTTTCTTCCCCAATGCAATTTTTGTCCAGATGGACTCTGTCTTATCCATTCTATCGCTTCTTATTTCTTTACATTCTACCTCATCATTGATATACAATGCTACTCCAGCACCTTTACCTTTATTTCTGTCTTTCCTAAACAGCACATACCCTTCAATACCTGTATTCCAGTTATGACTACTATTCCACCATGTTTCTGTTATCCCTATAATATCCGGTTTCACTTCCTGCACCAGTAGCTCTAGTTCCTCCATTTTGTTACCTAGGCTCCTCACATTGGTGTCCAAACAGCTTAATTTTTGCTGTTTGGCCTTGCTCACATTCTGTACCCGATTAGGCTTTACAGAGCTTCCCCCCAGGAACTGCAATCAGTGGAATGTGAGTACTGTACATGCCAAGACATATAAACAACTCCAAAGAGGTCCCAACCTCTGTGGATTTTTGCATATTGTGGGTCAGACCAGTTTCCAGAGACCTAGGCAACCAAGAAAGGTTTTGGTATGAAAGCTGAGCTTAAATTAACTAACTATGTGAATCCTATTAATTTATGGAGTGCGTACTGTAAATATGAAAGAACAACAAAAGAATGGAATGAGATAATATAGATGATAAAAACTGGCGCTAATGCTGGTTCATGGAATGTACATTTCTCCCATTTTTATATAATAAAAATAACAGTAATGCCCCAGATGTTGGTAAGAAATGCAAACAGCCAGGCTTTCTTTCATATAGATAATATGAACTACTGGATGTTATGTTGGAAATCCACACTGAAATAAATAAATAAAATAAATAAATAAATAAAAAGAGAGTTAAATATTAAGAGAGAACATGAGCTGGACTTAAAGAAATGAACATTAGGAGTAGGTCTCTTTAAATGAGTTAAGCCAGGAATAAGGAAGCTACTCTTATTCTTGCTCTTTGTAGAAAGATTCCTCAATCTATGGACCAAGGCAACTTCTCCAATTGTAGGCTGCTGGAAAAAACTATAAATAGAATATCTAATAATGAAAGACTCAATATTTTTGTGAGAACACTTCCTGAAATTCACAAAAATGGTTACAAGTAATAGTATACCTTGCACAGGAAAAAAAAAACAACAGAAATACTGAAATCATAGAGGTGCTTGGGTATGGACACAATCTTGTAATTATAGGAACAATAGATAGTCAAGAACAGCATACATAGAGGACAGTAATTGAATCACATCTCTCCCTCTAACTTTGCATACTTCCATCTTCTGAAATTCTTCTCTCACACTTTACAAAGGAATGTAATCCTTTACAAATGGGGCAACTAAAGTAAAGATGTGAAGTGGCTTGGCCAAGGTCACACACCCAGCCAGCATCAAAACTGGAAACAGAAGCCAGACCTCCTGATCTGTAATCCAGTAACTATGCAATGGACCACCCTACCTATCAGTGTATATCAGAACAGACAGGCGGTTCTGACATTTTATTCTTATTCAGCCACACAAGAAAAAAACAGCATAATGGGGAAAAAATAAATAATTTAAATCTGAAGAAAAGTATATTTATCTAAGAAAAATAGTACATAAACTAGAATGTATAATCTGCACATACAATTATAAGTGGTAGTGGACCATCCCTGGAAATTTTAAACAAACACCACACACACACACACACACACACCCCTACCTATAATGACAGCCTCAGTCAAGGGTGGTCAGCCAAGACTGAACCTAGGACTTTCAGCTACACACAGACCTGTACTTAGGAAAAAGGAGTAACATCTGGGAGAGCTGCATGAATAATTGATCTTTTTGGTTTGGTGGTAGCAGAACAGAAAAATCCAGATGGAAAAACTGTGTCATTTCAAACCAAAACTGAAATTTTGTCGTTTTTTTCTCACCAAAACTGAAAACAATTTGTTTGGGTTGAACAAAACATTTTGAATGTAATTTCAAAGTGACATTTCAATATGAAACAGCTAGTTTCACAGCAGCAGTTCAAAATGGAATGTCTATTGGAAATACTTTGAAATAAAACAGTTCGTTTTGAAATGAAAAGTTAAAACAGTTCACTTTTAACCATTTTTTCTTTTTGAAAATTTTCCCCTCATTTTTCCTTTGGCTAAAGCTTTGTCAAAATTGACCTGAACTTGTAAATCGTTTTCATCTCCCTGAAACTGCATTTTTTGCTAATTTTTTATTCGACTGAAAAATTTCACTCTATTCTCAAGTCACAATAGGAGGCTCTTATCCTCTGTGAATTGGACAGTATAGCTGGACATAATACACTGAGGCCCTGATCTTTGTAGGAGATACACAAAAGCAGATTCCTGCAACCCAACCAGGTCCCAGGCATGAGCAAGGTCCACTTCTCATTGCAACATCAGTGCATTAGCTCATATGTTACAAAGACAGAGAAGTGCGAAGAAGTGGAGGTGGGAAGGGGGGAGACAGAGAGAGAACTTAGGCAAAATACCTTCTTGATTATCTACTCAGTCAGGGTATACAGAGACTTTAAATTCAAACCAGATATTTTGTTAAGATATATTATTCTAAGGATGAAAATGTTTGAGATTTTTCCCCCCTATTCTGTTGAAAAAGTCTGAAAATTCAATGGCATTGTAAAAAGAAAGCTATTCATTTTCATCTATAAAGATTCCCAAATTTTCATGAGAACTAATTGTTTCTACAGAGTTGTCATTTATATTGCTCTCAGGCCTACATTTTACAATTGAAAATGCATTTTCTGATCATAACTAATTTCTCATCTATTCAGTAGCCTCCTTTTTTATTACTTAGTTCTAACAACAGCACCTTGAAGTCTAGCCAGACAATCCCAGTGGATTCAACTGTGAATTACACACGGTTTAAATAACATCCTTAGCATGCAAACTCCTCTGGACAATGTTTACCCACCTGAACAATGTGTTGCCTGTTTAAACTTAATACTACCTCCTGTGTCTGCCACCTCAAAAAGCATCTCACAGCTCAAAGCCATATGATTACACTGAGATAATCATGAAAATTCAGTGTAAGAGGGAAATACAGCTGGGAATTAAGCAGAACAAACTAATTTATCTTGCTCGCTCTGTTTACATATCATGCAATGAATTCTAATTAAGAAAAATCTGATTTATATAATTTGCCTCCTAAAGAATCCTCAGTAGCTGAAAGTCACCCTTATATAAAAACAGTAATACAAATAAATATTAACAGGGTTTCAATTCTGACTCCTCCCCTTAAAAAGAGGAAAAAGGGATATTTTTAAATCATTGTAAGCATATATAAGACACTTCACTTCTAGTATTTGTAAGGTTATTGGCAAATTAAAAATGGCTTTAGAGCCCATTTGAAAAATTTTCAATAGTTTTATGTTAAAAAAAATTCAGTTTTGTACAACTCAAAACATTTTTTCAAGAACATGCAGATCTCAATGAATTTTTTAATGGGAAAAACTTAAAATGTTTAATTTCAACTTTGTCTTTTTGATTAATTTTGTTTAGACATTTATATATTTATGTTAATATTGTATATACAACATATACATAGACTATATTAAAATATTTAAGAAACTAAACATGTCAACACTATCATAACGAAATGCTATGATGGTCCCAAATCAAATTTTTTCCCTAATTTTCATTTTGCAGGAAATTACAAAATGTTGGCTCTTGTTCCAATTCAGAATGATATTTTTGTTCAAAACGTTGGAAATGAAAATTCCAGTTCCCAACCACCTGGATTATAGATTAGATTAAATAAAAAATAATTACTAAAACACTGATTTTTTTCATATAATTATAATTAGTAACACCTTTATATTTGCAAATCTCATATGATGTAAAGAAACTCTACAATCACTTTAAGGAAGTTTAAGGAAGTTGTTAAACTTTTATAACCTGTTAAAAATAGATCCATTCTTCTGACCCATCTAAGTCCCCAACGTTGCAAATGTGGCTCTGCACCATATTAATCAGACAATAGTTGAAACAGAAGTATAAAATATTTTGTATTTTTTAAGAAAGAAAACTGCTCCAGAGCTACAAGTTGCATAATCAACCAGGGACTGGAGCATGTATGCCTTTTATAGGCTCCTACCTATCCAATACGTGGGGAAGAACAGGGAACTATCCAATTATGACAGATTTTACCCCATATTCACCCCTTGCACACTACTGTAATAATCTTTGTACAAAAAAATCCCTTGTTAGGTATCATTTGAAAACTCAATTTGCTGGTCAACATTATCCTGATAAAATGTGTGGCAACGTTGTATGTAAAGTTATAGGATTCCACTGTATGGGAAACCAACCAGAAGCTGGCAAACAAGTCTGTCTCCAGCAAAAGAATATGTGCTCTGCTTAATTTACATTTAAGTCGTAAACAGATTCATCAGACACGGAGAGGAACAAAGGAAGCCCAAACAGGTGATAGAGCAGAGGAGAACACCACTCCCCAGACTTGATAAAATGTTTCACAAAGGGGAGACAGGACTATATAAAAACAGGGGCAGACACCCCAAAACATCCCTTCCATAGCTGCTGGAACTAGGGTGCTGGGAGTGCTGCTGCACCCTCTGGCTTGAAGTGGTTTCCTTTATATACAGTTCAGTTAAATGGCTGTTAGCACCCGCACTATAAAAATTGTTCCAGCACCCTAATCCCTCCTTTATCTCTTCCCACGGCATCCACGGATTCACGGAACCTTATGGACAAAGGAAGCATGTTGGACAGGGGGAGGAATCCTGACTGAAAGAACTTCAATCAGTAAGAATGCTGAAACACGGTGAGAAAGCCTTGTTTTGAATTCAACATAGTTTGTTAAGTTAGGCATCAGTTGAATTTTTTCTCTTTATTTTTCTGGTAACCATTTCTGACTTTTATGCCTTATTACTTGCATTCACTTCACACTTCTCTCTTTGTAGTTAATAAACTTGTTTCATAGTTTTACGTAAGCCAGTGTGTCTAGATTGAAGTGTTTGGGGAAATTCCATTTGAGATAACAAGCTCTGTGCATATTATTTTCATTGATGAAATAACTGACCTATTTGTCCTGCAGAGGGCTAGGAAGTACAAGACACACATTTCTGGGAGGAAATCTGGGACTGGGTGTGTGCTGGGGTCACCCTACAGTGTAATTCAGGCTAGGAAGAGCCAGTGTGAAGCTGGCAGCTTGCAGCACACTCACAGACATAGCTGGGAGTGACTTACATGCTGGAGGCTGCTGGTGAGCTGACCAGACTGGAGCTACAGTAGCAAAGCAGTGTAAAGTGCACCCCAGGTAAAAGGGCTGGGGTGACACCACTATTCATCAGTCTAGTTTGTACCATGGGTATGTCACCCCAGTATAAATGGACATCCTTGGAAAACCTCAGAAATGGGCCTGTCAGTCATGGAGGAGTCCAGACAACCAAGTCTGAGTCTCAGCCCTATTAAAGCTATTTCCTCCCAGCTGGCCTGACATCAGTTAGTTTGGAAAAACATGACCCTGATTAGACCACTTGGAGGAAAACTGTCAACACTGCGGTGAGTTCAACTACCATAAGTGGCATTTAGCTTGAGCTGATAAAGACAACCTAGAAAATGGGATGGAATGGAATGCCTAATGAGGCAATCTGAGGGGGCTAAAAAGAAATCACTGTCTGTTTCTGACACACACAGAGTCCTGTGAATAGCCCCACAGCTGCATATTTGAACAAGCAGACAGCCAGAAATTCTAGTTTTTGCTGAATCAGGCCCTTGCATTTAAAAAAACATAAAAAACCAAACATTACTCACTTTAGATAAAAGGGAAACATAAATAGAAAAGGAAGACAATATTTAGGGTCAAAATACCATAAACAATTAATTTGTATTTGGTGCTATTATTTTCCTGTATCATATTAAGAATGCTGGTGTATCCTATTTTAGCAGCAAACTCTGGACAGCAGTTAGAGTCTACTAGTTTTGTAATGGATTCTTTCAAAAAAAGCAAGGAGAAGTCTGCTCTGCAGACATCCAGCTATACACCGTAGCCTTATCCTAGGTGAGTAGGACATGACAGTTTCATCTTGTTGACAGATGAATGGTTGTTTCTTGAAAGCTGAAATACTGGACTTGAGTGTTTGCAAGGTTAAAGAGATACATTAAAAAACTATAGTTCTATCGACTTGAGAATTGAAAATCCATTTTCAGTCTAGGTTTTATTCATTCCCAAAATCTACTAATAAAACACTGTTCCAAAGATATTTTAATAAATTCGTAGGTGACCAAGCAATGTAAATTAAAAGCGTCATACTAACAACTCTGAAAACGTTAAGTTCTTTATTTTTCCAATAAACAGGTTGAGCACAGGCTTCCCCATCCTGCCCCACCAATGTGTTCTCGACTCTGAAGTAGGTAACAACTTTTAGGGTGAAATAAAATTTATTCTCTATGCCTGTTTTAATTTGGAATCTCTTCTAAGACCAACAATAAGGATACTGAGTAAAACTAACTGAGATGCTGTGTTCTGTGAGGAGGACACCTGTCTACTTTGAACTACTAGACTGAGTATCAAACTTATTTTACCTAGCCATTAAACAGTAAACAGGACGTGGAAGACAGTGAAATTTTACTTTTTACCTTAAGGTCTCCTAATTTTTTAAACCCTTGAGCCCCCAGTCAGATTAATACTCTTTAAATAGTTACACTGATGGATGGGGTATGAGAGAGTAAACTTGGTTATCTTTCCTCTCTTCTCCCCAATTTTCATTCTTCTTTTTCACATAAAAGCCTTTCCACCTAGATCTGTCACAAATGCTGAGAAAGCAAGACTACATGACTTCCCTCCTTCCTCAGACAAAGAGGCAAGGCAAAGCTAGACAAATCTCCTACAAATTGTACAAACTGAAGAACGTCTGCTATCATCTGGACCCAGAGGTTCATTTTAAAGCGGAGATAGAACTTTCTCCTCCATTGACATATGCATGCTTTTGTGGTTGTTTCCTGCACAGAGGATCTTCAGACCTATGAATACACGTGTAGCAGCAAAGAGTTCTATCAAGAGCTGGCTATGAAAAAACTTCCAGGTTAGTAATGCTTAAACACAGGTCCACTGTTCCAAACACAGAAGCTCCTCATTAATGCTCTCTAACATTAATTTATGAAGAGTGTGTACCATTTACAAAGTGCAAGGCAGTGGAAAAGTTAGTTCTATCATTCTAAATTACACTTTAACAGGATATCTTTATTGGTGAAATTAAAGGCACATTAGGAATTTATATATATGTTTTGTGGAATGTATAGCATTGCTGAGGAACTTCTACACTGATGACAAGTTGTGATGTAAAGGCTCTTGTAATTTTATACACAAATGATTTTTTTAAAGAAAGGCGAGAAACATCTTGCTGTTTTCAAAATGCATAGGTATCTCTAGGAATAAAACCATATTTCTGTTAATGATACCACGGAGAATTAATTATTTGTACCAGTGATTAATGTGCTGTGATATTGAACTATTGGTTTATATATTCCTTTCTGAAGTTAAAATTAGAAGTGCTGGTTCTTAGAGTACAGCTCCTTAGCTTAAGGTTTCAAAAAAAATCTGATTTAAATCCACAGTAAAAGCACAAGAAAAATCTCTACTATTCTTTTTTCATGGCAGCATTTCTGTATTTTTACATTGCATCTAGTTTTCAGCTGTTATTGATATTATACACACACAGTACAACCCCATTGTGACACAGAATCAAAAAATATTCTGTAAACTAAATGCTATTGCACAATCAAAACACAACTAGGGCAATAATGTAGTAGTTAAGAGCTAAGGACTGGAAAAGCAAGGTAAATTTAAACTAAGGGTGCACTGTATTTTACACATTTTTCATTCATTACTGCAGTGGCTCAGTCATCTTCAGAAACAGGGAGTTCTGTGTGTTATGTTTATACAAAAATCTACTATGTGGTAAAGCACGCTTATAAATGCTGCAGCAACTCAAATGGAACACTTCTGTCCTTCTGTATGTACAGTTCGGACATTAAAAAAAGTTAAATCAAACACAGTTTCATTTTTTCTCATGTTGTTTTATAATTGTCAAAGCTGAGTGTTTGAACAAGAGACTTGGTCCCTCATTCAACATGGCCCTTTACTGGATCGGGCAGTGAAGTCACAATACAGAAATTATTACGTTTCCATGACTACAAACTGTGATGTCATGAACCAGGATTATTCAGGACATGGAGCATCTTCTTTTTCATGTTTGTACCTCATACAGCACAAGTCCTGATGGGGGCCTTTAGGCACTCTCTGATACAAACAACAATGACCTCTCTATAGGGCAAAGCAGAAGATGACAACTAAGATGAAATGTAGAAGGCCCCAGTAAGCTATAGTTATATCTTCTATATCAGCAAAGGTAACATAAAAATGCTAGCTGGTTACTGCTTTTTATTTTAAAAAACATTTTCCATTTTGCAATCAACTGAATAAAGAAACCATAGAAATTTGACTGTGAATATATGGTAATACATTTCAAAGAACATGTTTATCTGGCAATGTTCAAATGTTTGTTCTTGAGGAGAAAAAACAGAACTCATCAGGGTCTTCTTGGCAGTCAATAGTCTTTAAACTTTAGACTTTTGAATGAATAAAGTAACGTTCTGTAAAACTAAATTAAAACAAAATGAACAACTACTCTGTTACAAACTAGAGTACTTAAAACAGATCAACTAGCTTCCACTCTGATATATATCCAAATGTAGCTCTGTAGTTCTGTATATTTAATGTGATTCAATAACTCAAATCACACTATGAATAAAGTCATAAACAACAAATTGCTTCTTAAAAGACAATCCAGTATAATTGTTGGTTTTAATACTGAACCAAAATACTAAATTATTAATTATTAAAACAAAAATATTGGTTTTAATATTTATAAATAATCTTAAGTAGATACTTTTCTTCACTGGTCATTGAGAATAAAAGAATCTGAAAACAGATTTACAAAAAAAGGGTACACACATGCACACATTAGGCAAGGCTGGTAGCTCTGCCTATTATTAAGGCTGTAAGAAAATTGTAATGAATTGTGTTAGTTAAAATGTATACTAAATAATGTTAGAGAAACAAATATTATATATATATAATATAAAGGAAGTTTTGCTCTTGTATGTCTCTGCTGATACAGCATTTCAGAACTTAGCTGAAACAGCTTCATGGTTGTATAAACCATCAGACCTGATTTGTGTATTTTAGCTGTAAAATCCGTGGCCTAAGTAAATAGCAGGGTGAAGCAGTGTGTCATGAGTAACTGTTAAGTTCCAGGTACAGCCTCAACCTCCCTCCTAACAAGAAAAAATCTGAAGTCACAAAAACAAACCAGTAAGAAGAATTAACAATTTCTGCAAGATAAAACAACTGGATGAAGTCATTGGGATTGACAGCACAGAACAGAAGGCAAACAGATAAAAAATAAGACTTATCAGGAAAAGCAAAAATGTATTAGTTTAGGTTAGTTATTGTGATTTATGCATGAGAATGTTTTAATTAGGGGGTTAGAATTGAAGGCACACAGATGAGATAACATGGTAAACAGAGTCTATGGAAACAGCGGATAAAAGATACGTACTTGACAACAAGAAAGTGGAGAAGACACAGTTGAACACTGCAGACACCAGAGGTTAGAAGAAAGTCATTCTGTCCCCAGGAGAGGTAACTTGATCAATTATCTTTCTTCTTTTATCTGTTTTCGCAGGTATACGTAATACATGGGTGACAGTAGCATTGTCTTAAAAGGTACAAAATAGAGGCTAAAAGAAACTGTTTAAGAGTAAACTGAAGTGGATCTCATTTTTGACCTAACAAGGGAGCCTGACAATTCCCATTATAAGAATCTGGTTTCAACTGCTTAAAACTTTTCCAACCTTTAATTGTTCAGGCTGAAGTTTTCCATGCTATTTGCCTCAGGCTGTATTTCTTTGGGAAATTTCAGCCAGAATTATTCAGCTGTTTCTTAGAATAAGGCTAGTGAAACATCTGTTTTGTAGCCTGTGTTAAAAAATTCTTGAGACCTTTTCTTTGAAATGCTCTCGTGAACCCAGGCGTTGGAGAAGGCACTTGGTATTTGGCAAGGGGTGATCTTTGTGCCAGGGATGTCTCTTTGGCTGTCCCCATGAAAATTCACCCAAATTGGCCAAGTTACAAGCCTTTGAAAAAAATCACAGCTTATACCTACTCAGTAAAGAATTCTTCGATTTTAGCAACTCATTAACCTGAAAACTCTGTATACCAAGCATACTCCAGCAGCCTCAGGCTGAGCAGGACTTCCTCTGCAATTGCAGCTCTGGGATGCTGCAGGTTAGTTCCAGGAACCTGAACTGAGAGCAAGGAACCTGTCTGTCCTGTGTTCTCAATGACTCCCCTATTGGTCCCAGGCAGCATGGAAGAGGAAGCTGCCAGATTTGAATGCAAAAAAGACATGAGCCCAACAAATGTGATAGTGGAAGTACACTGGGACAAGGAGTCAGAGTGGGAGAAGAAATGATGATGGTGATGATAATAGGAGGCTGGCAGGGAAAGGGAAATTGGGACTGGAAATTGGGACCAGGGGGAGACTGGGACTAGGAGCTGGAGAAGGAAATGGTGGGGAGAAGGAGGCAGGGAACTGAGAACAGATGGGACGTGTGGGTGTGGGGGAATTGAGATTGTAATTGGCTGGGAAAGCAGGCCGGCACTGAGAACCAGTAGAGCTTGGGAAGGGGTGAGCCAGATCGGATAAGGATCTATGGTACTGGAGGAGAAATGGGACTGACTTTAATGTTGTGAAGATAAGCACTCAAATGTTAGGAAATGGCAGAATTAAGGTTGCCTGTGAATGTCTTTGAGAGTAGACATTATGATACAGTCTTTAATTACAAATCACATACTACATTTCCAGAGGACCCATGCCTCATTCAATGCATAGAATAGATATTGCTCATTTAATGTTTTATTCTGTTAGTTTAATATGTGGCCCATGGCTTTTGTACTACATACTATGAAAGCCCTGCTAAGAAGAAAGAATTTATTTCCTCATGGGCTTTTCTATGTACTCATCACCTTAGTATCAGAGTGCTTCACAAACATTAATGCATTTATTTTCACCATGCACTGTGAGATGAGGGGTTATTATCCCCATTATACAGATGGAGAACTGAGGCACAGAGAGATTAAGGTCAGAAGTACTGTCTAATTTTGGGTGCCCAATTGAACATGCCTATGGTCTGATTTTTCAGAGTGCTTAGCATTATATGGATCTTTGTATATTCAAAGAACAGCTCCCATTGAGCCTCACTGCAACTGTAAGTGCACAGCACTACTACAAGTCAGATCCCAGGGTCTGAAGTGAGATACCCAGAAAATGAGAAACACACAATTAGTGACCAACTGTGAAAAGTTTGGTTAAATGACTTGACATCACATAGGACTCTGTGGCAAAGGCGTGTACAGAATCCAGTTATCCAAGGCAATATTCAATGGCACTAACCATGAGAGAATATTTATCTTCCTACAATCCTCTGCCTTACTCATTGCACAGCTTCTAACTTCTGCAACAAATGAAGTAGGGCTCCTACAGACAACAATCTCTCCTTATCTACACAACCCTGATTTATCCCCAGAGAAGGTCCCTCCTGTGCATGAGTGAGGCAGGAATCCTTTGAAAAAGCAATATGCAACCTTGTAATTAAAGACCGTATTATAATGCTCAAAGGGGGGTGAATTAAAGTTGCACAGGGAACGTTAAAAACACTCGTAGCTTTTGAGTGTTTGATTTTACAACCTTCATAATATGCTTTTTATGTAGTTTATTGTGTGTAAAGTTATTGTACATATAGTAACAAATAATAATAATTGTATGTATTAGTTATCTGGGAAAATAATCCACTTTAAAAAAAAACTACCAGTTCTATCTATAAGAGCAGAATGCCAAAAAATCTTCATCTTCTGTGGACTGACTCCAAATTCCTAATGTCAGCTACGGTTAGTGAATCTCTCCTAGATTCTCCTGTTCCAAAAGCAATCTTTCCTGTTTTTCATGTAGTTTCTCCAATAAACAAGCAGAAATGCATTTGCCTAAACTTTGTTTTTTCATAAATTTATATTAGAGTAAGATGCCAGCTTCTACTTTATATATATATATATATAGGTAAAATTCCCAATCCATCAATTATATGTGCACAGAGCCTCATTAACTTCATTGGGACTTTGGTAAGCATAAAGACCCATGTGAATCTGATCCCAGACTCTAGACCTTAGTGTCTAAAACAGAAATATTTGTCTTTTATTTCTAATGTATCATTCTTCTCAACATTTTTCTATAATACAGGTGAGGAGTTTCAAAAATATTCCCAACCATCCATGCCAGGTAAACTATAAGATTATGAATAGTGTTACCTCAGCAAAAATTAGGAAAGAAAGTATGCTAAGAAAAAAAAGATATCCTGCATACACAGGTGTATTTGAAAACACTGACAACTACACTGCACAGAAGAGACAGAAAATGCACTAATGAAGTAAGGAAAAGGAGTTTGTTAGGATTTAACCAAGCAGTAAAATAAACCTAGATCATGGCACTTGTCCTTATGGTAAATTAACTACACCTGGATACTCTTTTTCTACTGTTTTGATTTTCTACTGTTTTCAATATTCTAAAAAATATATTCTCCTTTTCCCACTAAATTTGCATTTTTATACATTAACTTAAAAAATCATTGTAGATGGAGTTTCCTACTTAAGTTTTTGTGCCAGAGACTGGATTTGTAAACAACTAAAATTTTTAAAAGAATTTTAAAAAAAATTAAGATTAAATTCAGTGGTTGAAAGGAAGGTCTGAGAGGATGCATGGCCTTTCATAGTTTCACAGATATGTACCAAATAACCTATGACATAACAGAATATGGAAAACACAGCATTTTAGACAAGTTTTGATTTTATTTAATTTCCAGTTGTCTTCACTCATGTGAATGACAGCCACTTTTTATTTCAGTAATTTAGAAACTTGTACTTTCCAAAGTGATAGGAATTGAAACTGAGCTTAACTGAGCTTCTGCCCAATATAATTACTTGCACTATTCAACTACTGTAAAGAATTCCAGTTTAAAGCATAACCACTTTACTCTTGGCTTTCTACTTTGTACACAGTACCTACCAGATCTTCATGATTTGTCTTCTCCCAGTTTTCATGAATTTTTAAACTATACAGATCATGCTATGTATTCTCCCTCCTGACAGGAAGAACCTCTTAATTTTCACAGGTGGTACATATTTACACACACACACTCACACACGCCTGTGGGAATACACCCCCTCTCCCCCATTATCTGACACCAATTTGCTTTTGGAACAGCACAAATATAAAAGCTAACTGAGGTGAAAACTTGTGAAAATTAATATTTAATTGTAATTATTGTACACCGCTCATTACACACACACACACACACACACACACACACACACACACTGCTTAATTTATAATGAAAGAGATGCCAGGCACAAGCAATTAGGTACTGGAGCTCAGGCAATTTTTTTACGTTCATAACTCATGCAGCCAGTTATATGTAGACTGCAAAGAGAGATACAATGCCTGTGCTTTCAATTGCAACGTATCCAATCTAACAGCTGGTACCTTAAACCAGATTAAGCAATTGTGTTATATGTTATAACACTGGCTCCTGTATAGTACTTCTGCAAGGTGATACTTAAGGGAATGTGACATCACACTGACAACCGACCAGCGTAGTTAGACACTAACAGCATTCCGTGAGTTATTCATTTCAGGGACATCACTTCTGAGAATGAAGAGAAACAAATGCCAACACTTGCTAAGGTGAAGTCAGACCAGGAATCAAAATAGTCATCCTATATATCCTTGTGTTTTAATTTACGTGTACTGAACCAAATGCATGTAGCATATAAACCAAAACTCTTGTCCCTGTAGAGCTAATTTGCTCTCCACCGAAAGCAGAATTATTATTATCAAAAATGTTTTTCTAAGTTATGGAAATAGCTTTAGACCTGGAACAGCAATTCTAGCTTTAAAAAAAAATTAGTCAAAAATGACATTTTGGTTGCACAAGTCTGTTATGTACTTCCATTGAGTGTCCCACTGTATGGCAGGTACTAGGTAGTTCAGAAGTGGGGGAAAAAACAGTCAAGTTTTCCCCCTTGGAATTCCATGCTTGAAGAGTTTAGAGTACATTTGTTACAATAAAACAAACAATGAGTTTGCACAACTAGAAAAGAAATGGAAAAGCCCCAGTCAAGCGTACAAGCCAAGATTGTAACAACTGAGTGTGAGCTCTTCCTTCTATTTATAGTAATTCCTACTTTTCCCCAGCAGCTTGAATTAGTCTTCAGTTCATTCTTTACTTGCCAGACCACATGTGAGGAGTCTGAGCAGAGAGTTCATTACCTGCTTGTTAGAAATCAGGTATGACCTTGGTGCCTAAGAGATGTTGCCATTTTCAATTAATGTATATGATATTGCTTCTTTAGTTTAAGGAAGTATCTGGACTCACTTCTGTTTTAACATGTCTGCTTCACTAAGAAAACTGACCAAACACCTAGTTCTCTGAAGACTCTGATTTTTTTTAAATGGTTTTAACTTATTTTTGTGCCAACATACTTCAGCATTTGATTCACCCTCTAGCGGGGCTTTTCTGAGTCAGGTTGTAGGATTGTGTAATCCTGTCTCAATCTTTTGCTGTTTCTCGTCAATAATTAAAAAAAAAATACTGAATGACCAGCTAGCATTGCAACAGTGCAAATCAGATTTCAAAACACAAAAACTGCCTACATTTAGTCTCAGAGATTCCTTCTATCATCCCTCACAATCCAAACAATTTCTCTGTTGTTCCACTTTCTTGTAATTGCTAAATTTAATTTTAAAAAAGTAAATAAAAAGGTTGTTTGACATATTCAGATGAAAAAAGGGCATTTCTAATACATTAAAAATATACTACCTATTATTTTCTTTCACCACCAGACTTGTACTGCATGTAGATATGGAGAATACTCATGATCTATCAGAACAAGGATTACGATGTAAAATTCCAAAAAGATTCTGTTTAACTTCCTAATACTGCATTGTTTGCAATAGCTACATGAAGGAGTCATCTTCACAAGCTCTACAGTATATGGCGGGAAGGTATATTGTACTCTTTGGAGATTTTTTACTACTTACTTAGATATTCCACTTCTCCCTTAGTAGACTGGGAGCATGTGTAATTCCGTGGGCAAGTTAATGATAGAGAGCAAAGGGAGGCGTCATTTGTTTCTTAAAATCTATAGGATAATAATTGCAGTGGTGTCACCCTCTGCAATGTGGCAGGGGATACTCACACACCCATCCACTATTTCATCCCCACCCCCAGTTCCCAGATCCTGGTTCTCCAGTTTGTAGAAATTTTGATAATACAGTTTCATCAGAAATGGGTCAAACTGGGTATCATTCAAAAACCCTTTGTCCCATGAACACAATAGTACCAAACATGACAAACCTAGAACAATTGTGTAGATATATATTTGAGAAAATGTTTAAAAATCAACTTTTTAAATCAGGGATCAGCAATCTTTGGCACGCGACCCGTCGGGGAAATCCGCTGGCAGGCCAGGATGGTTTGTTTACCTGCAGGGTCTGCAGGTTCAGCTGATTGTAGTGGTTCGCCGTTCCAGGCCAATGGGGTCTGCGGGAAGCAGTGGCCAGCTCATCCCTTGGCCCACGTCACTTCCCGCAGCCCCCACTGGCCTGGAACGGCGAACCACAGCCAGTGGGAGCTGCAATCGGCTGAACCTGCAGACGCTGCAGGTAAACAAACCATCCCAGCCCGCCAACAGATTTCCCTGATAGGCCATGTGCCAAAGGTTGCCGATCCCTGTTTTAAATTATACTTTAACACAGGGATGCATTGCTTGCATAAAAAAATACATTGATTTTTGATAATCCTAGGGAAGTTAGCCTTGACATGTAGGACTGAAAACATTTATTCATCAAAGTCATCATCAATCTCTGGAATGAGATTTTACGATATTATTCTCCCAGACTATAATGAATGCTCAGATTTCTGTGAGATTCCTTCACGTTTACAGAGCTTTTGCTGCATGTTTTCTCATGAGGAATCCTATAAACTGGATATGCAGGGTTTTCTGATTAACTTCATGGGGAATTAACTATTCTCAAAAACAAGTTTATTAAATGTTCACATTCTTAAAATAATTAACAGTTATTTATTAGCCAATATTATTTCCATTGAAATGACAAATGAATATGAATATTTTACACACTAAACAGAAGGGAGAGGCTTCTCTGGAGTTGCTACTATTAGGAAAATATCAAGGGAGTAATTCTGCCCTAGGATAAGAGAGCTGGACTCCCACTGACTCTGCTCTTAAGTATTTTTTAAAAATAGATATGTTCTTAAAATGCTAGATTAGGTCCCCTTTACAATACCAAAGGAAGGGTTACATTCCATTATGTAAATAATGCACAATTTTTAAAGTATCCAATTACATATAATCAAAGCTGGCCTTAACATGTAAGCACAATACAACAGAGAGATTGTTGGATAGCTTTTTGCTACATCAAGCAATCTAAATTATTTTGAAATATAGTAAATCTGCAAAGAAACCTCACACATTAAAAAAAAATAACTGGTCTTAAATCAACAGGAAGCCAAGAAATTAAATATTAAGGTTGGAACTCCATCCTTTGCTCACAATTTTGTGCCTAGCTAAAATCCCATCTCCCCCGTAACGTTCTGATTATGTCACCCCTTTCTTCAAGTCCCTTCACTATCTGACTGTCTGTTTCCACATCAAATTCTCACTCTTTGTCTTTACCTTTGAAGCTGTACATCTTTTCTTCTCCATGCCTAAAGCTCAGCTCGTTTCTAGAGTATGCCTTTGTGCCCCTAGAAATCCACAACTGCTGACTCTTGACAGCATATAACAACAACTTCTTGCAGAGGGACAGCAAGCGTCACTGGGTGGTAATTAAAATATGTGGGCATCCAGAGTAACAGAAAACCTACAAAAACAGTAATGCTTAAAGTCGATAGTGATATATCTGGTTATAAGCAAGAAAAGAGAGCCCTACAGCACAATAAAATGAAAAAGTACATTATCCCTATTCACTCAAACATACATGTGGACTCACCAATAAGTGCCATTGATGCATGCTAGATAAACACAAAGAGTATCAAGAAAGAATTCTTAGCTTAAGGTAACAGCGATCTGAAGGCTAATGCCTCTTCAACACAGTATAAGTTTACCCTGAAAAAGACATTCCCATGCACTGAGAATAGGGGAAGTCAAAGCAAAATTACCAAATAAGCCTATTTCCATTCCTACCGCATCCCATATGGAATAAACACGGGGGCAATTTAAGTTGTAGATATTGAAAGACTATGGTACAGAAATCAAAAACATTTATTCTCTTCAACATTTATTCAGACCAAAAAAAGATATTACATGTTAATAT
This sequence comes from Caretta caretta, assembly GCF_965140235.1. Lineage (NCBI taxonomy): Eukaryota > Metazoa > Chordata > Testudines > Cheloniidae > Caretta > Caretta caretta. The sequence goes on along the minus strand of NC_134210.1, from coordinate 83,430,566 downwards.
TGTTGTATCAACGATACAGAGTTTAATAATTAGGCTCAGAAATGATTACCAAGAATCTAAGTATAAAATACTGTTAGAAGAAATCAGACTCTCACTGACTGTACATATTCAGAAGGATTAAATTCTAGTCAGTTGATAAAAGAGAATTGAACAAGACACTAATATCCTGCAGATTTAAACCTTACCTTCTGGAAGCAATTACAGCATTGATGGATGAAGAGTAGGTTTCAGTTTGCAAAAGCTCCAGTCCATGATATAACTTTTTTTAAGAAAGTAGAAATGGTTCAGAAAGTCCTTAATACTGAGCTCACTTTGAAGTCCTACTTTTGCAAAAATACTGTGTTGAACTGCAGCTTTACAAAGTGACAAGCTAATTTAAGTTAACTGGGAAATTTTTAAAATCCTGTTCAGGAAAGCACACACCAAAATAGTACAGCTAAAATATACGTCCCCTTGCCCAAGTTTGGCAGAGGGAAGAAAGCTTGCAAGGTGCGCTATTCCATTCCCAGCATAACCAAACAGTCATAACAAGAGTTCAGAGGCTATCTGAACTGCAGAAGCACCACCTTGCCCATGACCATGAAAACTGAAAAACTACAGTGGCAATGATTTCCATTCCCCCAGCTGAGTTATACAAGGCTGTCTCCGATGGTGTTTGCAAACCTTTATCCTAGACACTGCAAGAAGACAAGACATAAGGAATGTTATTTACTTAGACTGCAACTAAGCAGTATTGCCAATTCTTGCGATTTCCTCAACAATGACATGATTTTGTCTGGGGCTGAAGTCAGTCTTGCCAACAGAGAGAAGCTCCTTGCCGCTGCCAAATTTCAGCCCTGCCTATGGGACCCCCTCCCCCATGGGCAAGTGGGAAAGGAAGCCAACCTCCTTCAGAAAAGCATGCAATAAGACCTGAAGGAAGCTGGCATAGCTCTCCTTCTCCCCCTCAGGAGCCAAATTTGGATTTCTGAGGAGGTTTTGTTTTGCTCTAGTTGGTTGGTTGAGGTTTTTTGGTGCTATTAGGGAGTGCAGCCCTGCTCCCTCCTCCCCTCCTGTGATAAATGGGTCAATCCGCTGCTCCATCCCTGCAACATCACCAAGCCTTATAAGAGAGGCATGGGGTTTAAGATCCCCTGAGGCTGGCTCCCCAAGCCTGGGAAGGAGGAGAAAATGACCCCACTGTAGCTGACCATTAGGTCTGAGAGAGAGGATGAAGACCCCAGGAGATGCAGGAGGAGCAGATGAGAGCGCTGGGTGTGCATAGTTGATATAGGGATTCAGGGCGGCAGAACTGATGGATGTATAGATATGGAGGTGGGGGGGGGGGGCAAAGAATTAATTAATTATAATTTTTGGATTAGGAGAGGAGCTTCAACACCATCAGGCAGCCACAGTGAGAGCTCCTGTGAGGGCATGGCGGGGTGATGGGAGAGATCACCTTACTCAAATTTGGAGAGTGAGCTACACTAATAGTCACACACACACACTGGGGGAAGGCAGAAAAAAGACTTAACACAGAATATAATTTTTATAAAAATCTCATGATTTTGGTGGGGCCTGATTCATGATTTTGAATATTTGGGGCTGGCAATACTGCAACTTTATTAATTTAATATTTGTGGGAAACTATCTGACAATAACTTGTTCAGTACAGGTATGCCTTCCTCAGGAATCTGTACTATTTGGCTGAAGGCTGCCCCCACCACTCACCACTTTCCCCTACACCTTTAACACTATTTCTAGGAACCCACAATTCTCCCTTCACCTGAGGATTTAGGGTATGGGGAAAAGAGGGTGTCTTCTCACTATACCAGGGGTTAGGAACATAACTAACCGTTTCCCCCATCTTCTTCCTAATTCAAATTTCAGTTTCTCAGGGAACTGGACCTCTATCGGATACCTGCCAAGTTGTGACAACAAGAAAAACCTACAACCTAATCTACCCACTGGTCTACTGATATGAAGGTAAAAGACCCACACAACCCAGGCCTATCTGACAGTGAGGAAAAAATCCCTTTCCAGTCCCCAAAAGGTAACTAGTGTGATGTCCATAGGAAGGCCCAGAAACCTGAACCTACTCTAATCCTGGGGGCAGGATGGGAATGCTCTTGCTCCCAGACACAGAATGGTGGCCTTGACGGGGAAAAGTCTTACAAGCCATAGCCTACAGTGCACAGGAGCTAACGGGTTTCCAATAAATCCTTCAATAGCCAGGCCATGTTCTTACTCTTCACCGTACTTCCCCATACACAGTGTGATGGCTGCACTAAAGAGGAATTTCATCCCCAAGAAGAGAGAAAATATTTGCATCTTTCAGTTACCTTTTTTCAGGAGGATTCTGTTAAAATTACCAAAGCAAACTTTGTTTTGCTTCTAAAGTTAAATTTTCCATTTAGAACAACCAAACCATAGGATAAATCTTGGAACATGTCAAGCTCAACTCCCAATGAAATCAACGGGAGTTGTGGTTACTCAACAAACTGAAGGTCTGGGCACCATATTAGAGCAGTCACATCACCTGATTTATTCTACTATTTTTTTAGATTAGTAATTAATAGACATTCTGTATGTTCACAGAAGATAGAAGACTGTAAGGAATAAAACTGAAGTGGTCAGTATGAAGTGTTCAGTACTTATTTCTCTTTTAAAAGGAGTGAAATCCAATTCCAGAAACAACACATATATGTTTACTGGATATCTCCCACATCCCCCCCGAAAGACAAGGGATTTCCAGTGGTTTGGCAAGTAAGAGGTAAATGGCTAAAGCAGTGGTTCCCAAACTTGTTCCGCCACTTGTACAGGGAAAGCCCCTGGTGGGCCGCAGAGGTTTGTTTACCTGCCGCATCTACAAGTTCGGCCGATGGTGGCTCCCAGTGGCCGCGGTTCACTGCTCCAGGCCAATGGGAGCTGCTGGAAGCGGCAGCCAGTATGTCCCTCGGCCTGCGCTGCTTCCAGCAGCTCCCATTGACCTGGAGCAGCCAACTGCGGCCACTGGGAGCCGCGATCGGCCGAACTTGCGGACGCGGTAGGTAAACAAACCAGCCCGGCCTGCCAGGGGCTTTCCCTGCACAAGCGGCGGAACAAGTCTGGGAACCACTGGGCTAAAGTATCTCATCTGTAGTATCCTCCAGGATTCTCTGCCATGCAAAAAAAAAGAAAAGAAATACTTTAGAACAGTCAGTGCAAGTTCCAAGTGTTTCCACAGAAGAAATCTGAATCTCTTACCACCTGGTTGAATCACATTCTTCCAAATACAATATATTTAATACCATATAAGGAAAATTGCAATCTGAATTATGCTATTGATATGATAATAATAATTGGGAAGCCTGGCTGGTATCTGTCTATCATACACTTACGGCCTGATCCTACTCTAACTAAAGTCACAAGGAGTTTTATCATTAACTTTCATGGGAAATTGCTTAAATATAATCTAATTACATGAACAGGTATAATATAAAACAAAACTAATATTCATGCAGCTGTACCAAAAAGAAACTAACTCATAGTCTTTAAGGCCAGAAAGAACCATTGTGATAATGTAGTCTGACCGCCTCCTACACATTGCAGGCCACAGGCATCATTTACTGCATCATTCAGGTGCAGATAAGTAGGTGGATTTTGTGTCCACGCACATTACTTAATTTATTTAATTTTACTTATTTTATTTATTTCTGAGACTGAATAATACATTTCACTATTAGTTCAGTTGTCAGATCTTCTACTGATGAGTTACCAAAAATTAGACTTTAATTAATCAAACCAGTATATTCATAAAATTACACTGCCTTTGTGATCAAGTACCTTGTGATTAAGTTATTTTCTGATGGGCTGAAAAAAATAGAAGTCTTTAAACCAATTAGGGTATAGCATTTAAATAATAATGCATGCATTGAGTAATTGTCACTGTACTGTACCACTGCCAATCAAAATGACAGCATCCATATCATTATTCATTCGGCGTGACAGAAATAAAGTAGCATTAGGACTTGTGACAGGGTCAGGCCAGATGGCTACAGGAGAGTAATTTTTTTTTTTTTGAAGCAGAAAAGAATTTTAATTTGTGTAACACTTACAAAGAATCACCAAAGGGGATAAAGCAAAACTATGCAACAAAACAAAAGCAAACAGAAGGTATGACACAGCAGCCTTCAGGAGGAAGAAGTGTTCAGGCTAGCCAGGGCCCAGAGCAATGGGGCTTCCTCGACACTCGTGGTCTTCCACCCTCCTGAGTTACCTGGTGTCCTAGAGCGGGGGGCCTTCCTCAACACTCGTGGTCTTCCACCCCTTCAAGTTACCTAGTGCCACACCCAGTGTCACCGATTATTCCTTTCCTGAGAGTGCCCGACAAGATGGGCACGGCTGCGGGGTGGGCGGTTTGGGGTGGGGGAGATTACACCCACGTGCTATAGGACCTCTCCTAGGTGACAATGATGATGGTATCCACAGCGGCAACAGCTGGGGCTGGGGTTCTCTCGTTCTTCCCCTCAATCAAAGGGTCAGACGGAGGGAACCGGACGGGGTCACCGAGCAGAGAACCTCGGACAGCGCCCACTGCTCCTCGAAGGTGTCAAGGGAGTTGGTGGACGCCGCCCAGAGGAACTCTGCCCGGATACGTGAATGTACTGAGGGTCGGAAAACGGCCCTACAATCGTAGGACGCTTCATTAGCCAACCTCCCCTCTCTGGTTTTATAAATGGCTGTTTTAGCTAGGGCTAGGAGGAGGTTAACCAGGAGATCTCGCGATTTTGTGGGGCCACGGATGGGGAGTGTGTAGATAAAAAGGTGAGGGGAAAAGTGGAGCCAAAAGCGTAATAAAATATTCGTGAGGAGCCGGAAAAGGGGCTGCAATCTGGCACACTCTAAATATACGATCGCCAGGGTTTCCCTCACGTTGCAAAAAGGGCAAGTATCCGGGATGGGGTGAACCGTGTCAAAAACACGCCCGTGCTCACGGCTCCATGAAGGAGTCGCCAACTAATGTCCCCGACGGGCCTCGGGACCAAGGTGGAATATAGGCTGGCCCATCAAGGTTGCTCACCCTCCAAAGGTGGCAGGAGGTCCCGCCACTTTGTATTGGGGCAGGACACCAGAGTGTGGGCGTGAAGGGTGTGAAGCGTGAGTGTGTATAAATATTTCCGTGGCGCGATTTGGAAGCTGGTTCATGCAGCCGGCTTGCAGTGAAAGGGTGAGGGGTTTGTTGGGATCTACGGGGTAGGGGCCCAATGGAAAGGTCCGGCAGGCCTGGGGTAGAGGATGGGCGGGGTGCGCCCTCGCGCAAGGCTCGGTTGACATAAGCCCGAGCAGCGGGGGTCAAGGCGGCCTTCACCTCCTGAAGTACACGCCGGGGGGTACGGGGACTGGAGAGCCTCATGCGCCGAGCGAGCGTCAGGGGATCCAGCCAGTCTCTCTGATCGTAGTCCAGGAGGTCTCCGACCCTCGTGACTTCCGCCAAGACCAATCTCTGGCGCACCGAGCGGGACTCCGCCACCTGCACACAGAGCTGGGGGTTGTGTAGCAGGGGCTCCGTGAGGAGATCTGCTCCCACGGTGGCCGCCAAGGACCTGGTCGTTGAAAACAGTTTCCAGGTCCGGAGGAGGTCCTGGTAGAAGACCGGCAGCCCGGAGAGGTCTCGCGGAAAACCCCTCGGACAAAGATAAAAGAGCTGCCGGTCGTATCGGAGCCCTTGGAAACGGCGCAGGAAGGCGTGTGCCAGTATGCTCCACGCCGAACAACTTGCACTATAAAAGAGCCTCTGCAGGGCCTGGAGGCGGAAAACACGGACCTGAGTGTACAGACACTTCAGGCCCTGCCCTCCTTCCTTCAGGGGTAGATGAAGAACTCCAACAGGGGCCCAGTGCATTCCTGACCAGAAGAACTCTAGAATCAATCTCCGGAGGTGGGTCAGGAAACCCGGGGCCGGGGCCAGGGTGTTGAGCTGGTACCAGAGCGTGGACAGGACTAGTTGGTTAAGCACCAGTGCTCTCCCTCGGAGGGAGAGACATCGGAGTAGCCTCGTCCATTTCCGGATCCGCTCTATCACTCCGCTCTCTAAATTTTGCCAGTTCTCCGGCGGGGAAGGGTGCGTGGCGGAAAGGTAAACGCCGAGATAGAGCAGTGGACCCGCACTCCACCGGATGGTCTGAAGCGCGGGTGGGAGGGAGCTCACCTGCCGCCAGTCCCCCACCGCCAAGCCAGCGCTCTTGACCCAGTTGACTCGGGCGGAGAAGGCTGCCGAATAGATGGCCTGGCATGCCTCCACTCGCGCCAAGTCGCCCGGGTCCTGGACCACGAGGAGTACGTCATCGGCGTACGCCGACAGGACCAGCCGCAGCTCCGGCTCCCGCAGCACCAACCCTGTCATCCTCCTGCGGAGGAGACAGAGGAAAGGCTCAATCGCCAGAGCATACAACTGGCCCGAGAGGGGGCACCCCTGCCACACTCCTCGCCCGAAGCTGACCGGTTCAGTCAGGGTCCAGTTGAGCCTAACCAAACACTCCGCGGAGGCATACAGCACCCAGAGAAAACTCACAAACTGAGGTCCGAATCCAAACGCCTGCAGAGTGCTCAGGAGGTACCCATGGTCTACTCTATCAAACGCCTTCTCCTGATCAAGAGACAGGAGGGCGAACGACAGACCATCTCTCCGCCCGAGTTCCAAAAGGTCTCGGACTAGAAATAGGTTGTCAAAAATGCTGCGACCCGGGACAGTATAGGTCTGGTCTGGGTGGATCACATCCGCCATCACGGACCCTAGCCGCAGCGAGATTGCTTTCGCTACGATTTTGTAAACCATGCTAAGGAGTGAGACGGGACGCCAGTTTCATAGATCGCAGAGGTCCCCCTTCTTCGGCAGCAAGGCGAGCACCGCTCGCCTGCACGACAGAGGGAGGACCCCGCTCTGCAAGGACTCAGCCCAGACGGTGACTAGGTCTGGGCCGAGGATGTCCCAGAACGCGCAGTAAAACTCCACGGTCAGCCCATCCATGCCCGGAGATTTATTGGTGGGCATGCGACGGAGGGCTTCCGAGAACTCAGCCAGGGTGAGAGGCAGCTCTAGTCGGTCTCGGTCGCCCACACTGACCGTGGGGAGTTCCTCCCAGAGCACCCCGCAAGCTCCAGGATCGGTCGAATCCGGGGAGAAAAGGCTTGTGTAGAAGTCACGGGCCCTCCCACACATCTTCTCCATTGTGTTGGCTGTGTTCCAAGGCTCCCGGCATGCTGAGAATGTTGTAAAGTCCGAGCTGCCAGCAAAATGGCTGGGTCTGGGGGTTTCCACTCCCCCCTCCGGACAGCAAAATCGGCAATCTTCCCCCCCTCCTCCGGGGGGCTCAGCTGAGGCAAATAGCTGCGCCCAAAAGCAGGCGTGGGGGGGCGGGTGCTGGCGGCAAGCTGAGGGCCGACCAGCACGTAGACGGGAAAAAATAACAAAAAATCAAAACAAAGCAAAAAAAGCGTCTGGCCCGGTCGCGGGGGGGGGGGGGCCTAAGGCAGGTTCAAAAAGTAAGAAAAATCCAGGCCAGGGGGCTTTAGGAAAGAACAGAAAGCAAATAGCTGAGGAGCAAGCAAAGGACGTTCCGTTTCCCAACAGGGAAGGTTTTTTTTGTTTTGTTTTTCTTTTTTTTTTTTGAAACAGAAAGAAAATTTATTGGTAACTGAAGGGTTCATGTTTAGCTATTCCACCTGGAAGCAGGCAGGGCACACCTTGACTGTTCTGTAGAAGCAATGCACACATTGCTCTATCCAAGGACAAGGGCTAGATATGAACCATGAAAACTTGATAGTTGGGACAGTAACTGCGGGAGGCTTTCTTAGCCTGGGCTCAAGGCCTGAGAACCAGGATTGTAGTAGCTAAAAGATGCAACTAAGTATATTAATCAACGTCATACATTCTTTTGTGTATCTTTTTGCTGTAGCAGTGTGTAATGCTTAGGGGGGAGAAATATAATAAAAGGAGAAGGTGGAAGGCGGGGGGCAGAATGCCCATCTCAGCTGACCAGCCTGCTTTCTTGAATAAAGCTGTGTTCTGTCTCATCATTAAACTGCCACAACTGGCGCCCAAACGTGGGGCCCTCAGCACTCACCTCGCCCGGCAAGGGTTTCAGACGCGTCACTCATCCGCTTCGTGGATCCCGGTGAGTATTTTTCATTGTGGTAAGTATGGGAAGCTCCCTCTCTGCTTTGCAAGTGCAACACCGCAATGAGCTGCAGTATTTGCTGCGTAAGGCTCAGCATGACTGCCCGGCTCGAGCACTTACTCTCCTGCTACAGGAGGTGCGTGCCCAGTGCCCGTGATATCCTGAAGCCGGAAGCCTTAAGCTAGCGGACTGGGAGCGATTGGGCCAGACATTGCACGAAGAGCCTCGGGCGCCCGTGCAGGCTTTACATGCCTGGCACCTCTGTCGCGACGCAATACTGCGTGTCACCTCGGATAGGCCCTCTTTCACGAGGCTGGTGCTCTCGCCACGCCCGTCGGCTCCTGTAGCCATCCCCGTTGCAGCTATCCCCCCTTCTACTGACACAACCCAGCGTGTCGCTTCAGAAAGACCCTCTCCCGTACCCACGGCCCCCCCTCTCCCTGCCTTGCCCCCAGTGTCTTCATTACCACCGCCTCCCTTGCCTTCCCCACCGGAGCCAGTGCGTGATCACCCTCCCTCCGTGGGGCCCCATGCTCCGGGGCCCCCCGGAGGGTCATCTGCATCTGCTCAGAAGCTTTCGCTGATGCAACAAATGGTTCACGCGGCGAAAGCTCGATCAGATCTTACAGCGGAGGAGCTGGCTGATCTGCTCTCAGTTTGCCCGGTGACCTGGCAGAATGATGACCAGGGCAACCCCGTGGGCACCTGGACCACTTTGTCATACTCGGTGGTTAGAGAGGTGAGGAAAGCAATTCGTGAGTTTGGCCTGACTAGCACTTTTGTGCGTGGTCTTGTGGAAGGGATAGGTACAGGGTACTCCCTAGTCCCTGAGGATTGGAAAACGCTGCTGCGCATGATGTTATCACCTAGTCAGTATGTTATTTGGCTTAGTGAGTTTCGGCAGATGGCAGAACGCCAAGCTCAGATACACGCGGGGGCTATCATTTATGATCAATTGGTAGGGGAGGGCCAGTTTGCTACTATTCAAATGCAGTCTCAACTCCCTCAGGCCATTTTCCCCATTATTTCCACCTGTGCCCAGCATGCTTTCAAGAAGATCCCGGATTCAGGCAAGCCTACCAAAAGCTTTGTCAGTATCCGTCAGGGTGCCTCAGAGTCCTTTTTGGATTTTACCAACAGATTGCATGAGGCTATCCTCCGGCAGGTGGATAACACTGAGGCAGCTCACGAGCTCCTGTTAAAATTGGCAGTTGAAAATGCAAACGAGGATTGCCACCGTGCTCTCCAGGCAGCACAAGCCTCTGGTATTTTAGAGCTCTCAGACATGCTGCGGGCGTGCCAGAACATTGGCACACATGCCCACAAGGCTGGAGTTCTGGCTGCCACCCTCAGAAAAACTGGGAAGGAGGGGAAGCGTTGTTACCGCTGTGGTAAGGAGGGTCATTTTCAGCGGGAGTGCCGCTCATCTAAGGCACCAGCCCGACCCTCAAAGAAGTGCCCAAGTGTGGGAAAGGTTATCACTGGGCTAATCAGTGTCGTAGCGGGTCGGGAAACCGCGAGACGGGTCCCCCCCGAACCCAGGGCCAAACGGGGGTGTTTCCCACTCAGACAACCGCTCCTCTGCCTTAAAATCCATAGACTCTATGAGGGCAGCGACTGCTGGAAGTGCAGGGCTTGATTTGATCATGCAGGAGGACACTGACTTTCGGCTGCCAGGGGAGGTCTGTGCCATACCTACACAGGTGACGGGACCTCTCCCTGCCGGCTTTGTAGGTCTTGTTCTCCCTCGCTCACATGCTGGAAAACAGGGCTTTTTTGTCATTCCAGGGGTCATTGATGCTGATTACACTGGCATTGTTAAGGTTCAGGTGTGGACTCATCTTCCACAGTCGCTCCCGCGTGGACGGTCAATTGCACAATTGATTTTAATCCCCTATCAGGTGCCAGCTGCCGAGGATCGAACTCGGGGCGGAGGCGGCTTTGGATCGACGTTGTCTCACTCGCCGTCTCACAGCGCATCTTCTCCACTTGTTGCTCTGACAATGTCAGTCCGCCCTTCGAAACCTCAGTTAACACTTCTCTTAAATGATGTTCCCTTTACAGGGCTGGTGGACACTGGAGCTGACGTTACGGTGATTCGTGATCTGGAGTGGCCGGTTAGTTGGCCTACGGTTCCTTCTAAAGAATTGTGGGGGATCGGGGGTAGTAAACCCGGGCGCCAAAGCTTGTCTTGGGTCACGGTCTCTAAACTGGGAGGCCGTACCCTTGCTACTATCCGCCCTTTTGTGCTCCCTGTCCACCTTAATATTTGGGGCCGTGACTTACTTACAAAGTTGGACACCACCCTCGATATTAACATCTGATGGCCCAAAACCCTCCCTCACCCACCGTGCCCTCCACATTACCCTTGGTGTGGCAATCCTTAGAGCCCGTATGGATTGACCAGTGGCCCCTCCCTCTAGAAAAGCTAAAAGCACTTCAGTTGCTTGTGCAGCAGCATTTGCAAGCACAGCGACTGGAGAGCTCCACTAGTCCCTGGAACACCCCGGTGTTCGTTATTAAGAAAAAATCGGGTGCTTGGCGGCTGTTACATGACTTAAGGGAAATAAATAAACGCATCCAACCTATGGGCCCCTTGCAATTTGGCTTGCCAAATCCAAATTTAATTCCTCAAACCGATCAACTTTGTGTGTTAGATTTAAAAGATTGTTTTTTTACCATCCCCCTTTGCCCTCAAGATCGTGAAAAATTTGCATTTACGGTGCCACAATATAATAATCAGCAACCCTCCCAAAGGTATCAGTGGAAGGTCTTGCCCCAGGGAATGCAAAATAGTCCAACCTTGTGTCAGCTTTTTGTGGATTGGGCCCTTGCCCCTTTTCGTGCCCGGTACCCTTCGCTAAAGGTCTACCATTACATGGATGACATTTTGCTAAGTGGTCCCCGGGTCACGGCACAACAGCTTGAATCTTTATCTCAGATTCTCGGCCAAAATGGCCTGTTAGTGGCACCAGAAAAAATCCAACGCTCTTATCCCTACCACTACCTCGGATATAAGGTTTTACAAACCTATGCTGCTCCGGTTCGTCCGGAATTAATTCTACCTCAACCCCTAACCCTTGTTAAATTGCAACAGATCTTGGGTCATTTAAATTGGATTCGGCCCTACTTTCGTCTCCCCACTTCAATGCTGCAGCCGTTGTTTGAGCTCCTCCGTGGAGCCCGGGCACCGGGTGCAGTTATTGCCATCACTGAAAAGCATACTGCCTGCATTCAACAAATCAATGCAGCATTGAGTCAGCAGTTTGTGGACAGACTCCCAGAGGTCCGTCCCTTACGATTGGTTCTTCTTGCCACCCCTCATACGCCAACTGCGGCTCTGTTTGTACCCCGTACAGACACAGCCGTCTCTATTATAGAATGGCTATACCTTTCATCCACCCCTCCTCGAAATATTTATCCGTATTTAGATGCCCTATCTGATCTTGTTCGTAAAGCCCGCCACCGTGCAGTGCAACTCACTGGCACTGATTTAGTTGCCATTGTGCTCCCCTTGTCCCGTACTGAATTTGACTCTTTGTGCCACACCTCCTTGGCCTGGCAGGTTGCTCTTTGTGATTATGTGGGAGAGATTTCTTACAATCCTCCAAAAGATCCTCGGTTGGTCATTACCCAAAAGGTACCCCTAGTTGTTCATCGTCTTAGCCGCTCTCAACCCATTGTTTCCGCTGTCACTCTTTTTACTGATGGCTCTCCCCACCGAGGTGTAGTCACTTATCAGTTGGGTGACCCCCCTCGTTGGCATTCTCGTTTTACCCTGCCTCAGCGTTCTGCACAGCGTTCAGAATTGGCTGCTGTTATTTTGGCCTTTCAACTTTTTGCTGATTGTCCCTTTAATTTAATTGTGGATACCCATTATGTTTATCAGGTACTTGATCATTTACCCCTTGCCCTCATTACCCCTCAGGTGGATGCAGACCTCCTTCGCCTGTTTTTGTCTTTGCAGCATCTTCTTGCCACTCGTCATTTCCCTTACTTTGTTGCTCATATTCGCAGTCATACCCCTCTACCTGGGCCACTCACTGAGGGCAATGCACGCGCCGATCGCGCGTTGCGTGGTCAGGTAAATTCCCTTTTTTCTGACCCCATTGAAAGCCATGCCTTTTTTCATCAGTCTGCCTCTGTTTTGGCCCGGCAGTTTCACATTCCTGCTGATCATGCACGTTCCATTGTTTGTTCCTGCCCCCACTGTGCTGCTGCTGCTCCTACCTTTTCTTCTGCCGTTAACCCCCGAGGTACCGCAGCAAATCAGCTGTGGCAAATGGATGTTACTCATGTGCCACAATTCCGCCCCTATTCGTTTTTACATGTTTCCGTTGATACTTATTCGGGCTTCCTTTGGGCAACCCCACAACGTGGGGAAGCCACTAACAAAGTTATTCACCATTTGCTGGCCTGCTTTTCTGTTATGGGTCGCCCCTGCCAAATTAAAACAGATAATGCCCCAGCCTACTGCTCTGCAGCCCTCTCCACCTTTTGTGCCCGCTGGGACGTCCGTCTTAAACACGGCATCCCTTATAATTCTACGGGCCAAGCCATTGTTGAACGTGCCAATCGCACACTCAAAACCTTGCTGGACAAACAATTAAAACAAGGGGAGCTGCGTCTCCGAACCTTAGGAGATATTCAACAACAAATGCATATCCTCTTGTTTTCTTTAAATAATTTAACATTGAATGCAGATCAAATCTGAGGTACTGGAAAGACCGCGTGTCTTTTATCGTCAGCTGCCCGATCCACAGTGGCTGGGCCCAGTACCTCTAATCACTTGGGGTCGGGGATATGCTGCTGTGTCTCTCCCTGCAGGACCGTTGTGGGTTCCAGCTCGGTGTGTGCGACCGGCACTTAAACAACATGGCATGGCACCAGGGACTGTCGAATCCCATACCAGAGTTTCAGCTGACCTTGGAGGAGACCGCGTTGCCCCCCGAGTCGACAACGACGGGACGGAAACGGAGGAGGCGTAGTGTCCCAAACCGGCCCGTGACATGGGGAGCAGTAAAAGCATTGGTTGCCGCGGCCCAACGAAGGCTGGCAGCAGATCAACAGCCAGAGACTCCTGAGACTTTGTTTGTGGCGATTCTTGCCCAAATCACTGCTAATTCTGTGATGATTGTGTGCCTTTTGTGCCTGCTATTTCCTGTAGGGGTTGGCTCGGACGCACTTCCCCCGCTACGAGCCCGAATGACATATAATATATGGGAAAGATTGGCTTCAATAGCAAATGTTACCCACTTTTGTCTATCTAATTCTGTAGCAGCCGGAGATTTGTTAGGCACATGCCTTATTCCAGTATGTCATCACCCTGAGGAGATGGAGAATAAGACACTGTTCTCTGCTTATGCGAATCTTTCCTCCCAGTACTCTAGCATGGCTAATTGGGGCCCAGCCAACTATACTCTGCCTCGCACGGCTATATCCCTCCACACACCGTACCCGGCCGGGGCTCACAATGTTACTTGTGCACGTATAGTTAACTGCACTAGTACAAAGGTGCCCTTGGGCTGTCGAAAAATTTCTCAACCCCTTTTAAATTGTTCCCATGCTGTTAATGTTTCATATAATTATGGCCATATCATCCTACCATCAGGATGGTTTTTTACTTGCGGCTCACGCACCTTTAATTATATTCCTGCAAATTTAAGTGATGGCACCCTTTGCTGTCTTAGTAGAATGACCCTTATATTGCCTTTTGCTGGACAAAATCGTAGTAAAAGAAGTGTACCCCTTTCAGATGATTGTATTGCAGATGTTGAGCTTTTTAGTCGTGCTGAGTATACTGCTTTAGCGGCCTCTATTGTTGGGGTCCCCGCGCTTGCCACGTATTCAGCCAGAACTTTAAATAACCTGGCCTGCTTTGCAGCAAAGGCAATTAATACAACATCCCAGGCTATTGCCTTACTTAACACAGAACAACACGAATTAAGAGATGCAATTTTGGATAACAGAGCAGCCATTGATTTTCTGCTCCTAAAACACCATCTAGGCTGCTCCACATTTCAGCACATGTGTTGCTTTAATTTAACTGATAATAGTCGCTCTATAGAAACTAGACTGGCTGAATTGGCCAATCTTACAACACACATACGCCAAGATCTGGGGTTTGAGGGCTTTTGGAATTGGCTTACAGGTTGGCTGCCCTCTCTAGAATGGCTGCGACAGCTTTTTGGTTATTTTGTGTTTGTAATTATTGGGCTTATTTTTTGCTGCTGCTGTGTACAATGTATTCCTTCCTTGTTAAGATTTTGTGAAATTTTGCCCTGGAAAGCTCCCCAAGTTATGTCCTTGTCTGTCTGGGAGTTAAATAGCATGACAAAACAAATTGACGGCTACAATGAGATGGCCAATTATCATTAAATAGAAAACGGGAGGATGAAGGGTTCATGTTTAGCTATTCCACCTGGAAGCAGGCAGGGCACACCTTGACTGTTCTGTAGAAGCAATGCACACATTGCTCTATCCAAGGACAAGGGCTAGATATGAACCATGAAAACTTGATAGTTGGGATAGTAACTGCGGGAGGCTTTCTTAGCCTGGGCTCAAGGCCTGAGAACCAGGATTGTAGTAGCTAAAAGATGCAACTAAGTATATTAATCAACGTCATACATTCTTTTGTGTATCTTTTTGCTGTAGCAGTGTGTAATGCTTAGGGGGGAGAAATATAATAAAAGGAGAAGGTGGAAGGCGGGGGGCAGAACGCCCATCTCAGCTGACCAGCCTGCTTTCTTGAATAAAGCTGTGTTCTGTCTCATCATTAAACTACCACAGGTAACGCTTACAAAATTACCAAAGGAAACAAAACAACTATGCAACAAAACAACGCAATCAGAAGGTATAACACAGCAGCTTTCAGGAGGGAGAAGTGTTCAGGCTAGCCTGGGTCCAGAGCGCGGGGGCTTCCTCGACACTCATGGTCTTCCACCCTCCTGAGTTACCTGGTGGCCTAGAGCGGGGGGGCTTCCTCGACACTCGTGGTCTTCCACCCCCTCGAGTTACCCAGTGCCGCGCCCAGTGTCACCGATCCTCCCTCTCCTGAGAGTGCCCGGTAAGATGGGCACGGCTGCGGGGTGGGCGGTTTGGGGGGGGGGTAGACACCCATGTATTATAGGACCCCTCCTAGATGACAGGAATGATGGTATCCACAGCGGCAACGGCTGGGGCTGGCGTCTCTCGCTCTTCCCCTCAATCAAAGGGTCAGACGGAGGGAACCGGACGGGGTCACCGAGCAGAGAACCCCAGACAGCGCCCACCGCTCCTCGAAGGCTTCAAGGGAGTTGGTGGACGCCGCTCAGAGGAACTCCGCCCGGATACGTGAATGTACTGAGGATCGGAAAACGGCCCCACAATCGCAGGACGTTTCATGGGCCAACCTCCTCTCTCTGGTTTTATAAATGGCTGTTTTAGCCAAAGCTAGGAGGAGGTTGACCAGAAGATCCCGCGACTTTGTGGGGCCACGGATGGGAAGTGTATAGATAAAAAGGTGGGGGAAAAAATGAAGCCAGAAGCGTAATAGAATATTTGTGAGGAGCCGTAAAAGGGGCTGCAATCTGGCACACTCTAAATACATGTGCGCTAGGGTTTCCCTCACATTACAAAAAGGACAAGTGTCCGGAATGGGGGTAAACCGTGTCAAAAACACGCCCGTACTCACAGCTCCGTGAAGGAGCCGCCAACCGATGTCCCCGACGGGCCTTGGGACCAAGGTGGAATATAGGCTGGCCCACCGAGGTTGCTCACCCTCCAAAGGTGGCAGGAGATCCCGCCACTTTGTATCGGGGCGGGACACCAGGGTGTGGGCGTGAAGGGTGTGAAGCGTAAGTGTATATAAGTATTTCCGTGGTGCAATTTGAAAGCTAACCAGCTGCAGTTCGTGCAGCCGGCTTGCAGTGAAAGGGTGAGGGGTTTGTTGGGATCTACGGGGTGAGGGCCCGATGGAAAGATCCGGCGGGCCTGGGGTAAGGGATGGGCGGGGTGCGCCCTCGCACAAGGCTCGGCTAACATAAGCCCGAGCAGCGGGGGTCAAGGCGGCCTTCACCTCCTGAAGTACGCGCCGGGGGGTACGGAGGCTGGAGAGCCCCATGCGCCGAGCGAGCGTCAGGGGATCCAGCCAGTCTCTCTGATCGTAGTCCAGGAGGTCTCCGACCCTCGTGACTTCCGCCAGGACCAACCTCTGGCGCACCGAGCGGGACTCCGCCACCTGCACACGGAGCTGGTGTAGCAGGGGCTCCGTGAGGAGATCTGCTCCCACGGTGGCCGCCAAGGACCTGGTCGTTGAAAACAGTTTCCAGGTCCGGAGGAGGTCCTGGTAGAAGACCGGCAGCCCGGAGAGGTCTCGCGGAAAACCCCTCGGACAAAGATAAAAGAGCTGCCGGTCGTATCGAAGCCCTTGGAAACGGCGCAGGAAGGCATGCGCCAGTATGCTCCACGCCGAACTACGTGCACTATAAAAGAGCCTCTGCAGGGCCTGGAGGCGGAAAACACGGACCTGAGTGTACAGACACTTCAGGCCCTGCCCTCCTTCCTTCAGGGGTAGATGAAGAACTCCAACAGGGGCCCAGTGCATTCCTGACCAGAAGAACTCTAGAATCAATCTCTGGAGGTGGGTCAGGAAACCCGGGGCCGGGGCCAGGGTGTTGAGCCGGTACCAGAGCGTGGACAGGACTAGTTGGTTAAGCACCAGTGCTCTCCCTCGGAGGGAGAGACATCGGAGTAGCCTCGTCCATCTCCGGATCCGCTCTATCACTCCGCTCTCTAAATTTTGCCAGTTCTCCGGCGGGGAAGGATGCGTGGCGGAAAGGTAAACGCCGAGATAGAGCAGTGGACCCGCACTCCACCGGATGGTCTGAAGTGCGGGTGGGAGGGAGCTTACCTGCCGCCAGTCCCCCACCACCAAGCCAGAGCTCTTGACCCAGTTAACTCGGGCGGAGGAGGCTGCCGAATAGATGGCTTGGCATGCCTCCACTCGCGCCAAGTCGCCCGGGTCCTGGACCACGAGGAGTACGTCATCGGCGTACGCCGACAGGACCAGCCGCAGCTCCGGCTCCCGCAGCACCAACCCTGTCATCATCCTGCGGAGGAGACAGAGGAAAGGCTCGATCACCAGAGCATACAACTGGCCCGAGAGGGGGCACCCCTGCCACACTCCTCGCCCGAAGCTGACCGGTTCAGTCAGGGTCCAGTTGAGCCTAACCAAACACTCCGCGGAGGCATACAGCACCCAGAGAAAACTCACAAACTGAGGTCCGAATCCAAACGCCTGCAGAGTGCTCAGGAGGTACCCATGGTCTACTCTATCAAACGCCTTCTCCTGATCAAGAGACAGGAGGGCGAACGACAGACCATCTCTCCGCCCGGGTTCCAAAAGGTCTCGGACTAGAAATAGGTTGTCAAAAATGCTGCGACCCGGGACAGTATAGGTCTGGTCTGGGTGGATCACATCCGCCATCACGGACCCTAGCCGCAGCGAGATTGCTTTCGCTACGATTTTGTAAACCATGCTAAGGAGTGAGACGGGACGCCAGTTTCATAGATCGCAGAGGTCCCCCTTCTTCGGCAGCAAGGCGAGCACCGCTCGCCTGCACGACAGAGGGAGGACCCCGCTCTGCAAGGACTCAGCCCAGACGGTGACTAGGTCTGGGCCGAGGATGTCCCAGAACGCGCAGTAAAACTCCACGGTCAGCCCATCCATGCCCGGAGATTTATTGGTGGGCATGCGACGGAGGGCTTCCGAGAACTCCGCCAGGGTGAGAGGCAGCTCTAGTCGGTCTCGGTCGCCCACACTGACCGTGGGGAGTTCCTCCCAGAGCACCCCGCAAGCTCCAGGATCGGTCGAATCCGGGGAGAAAAGGCTTGTGTAGAAGTCACGGGCCCTCCCACACATCTTCTCCATTGTGTTGGCTGTGTTCCAAGGCTTCCGGCATGCTGAGAATGTTGTAAAGTCCGAGCTGCCAGCAAAACGGCTGGGTCTGGGGGTTTCCACTCCCCCCTCCGGACAGCAAAATCGGCAATCTTCCCCCCCTCCTCCGGGGGGCTCAGCTGAGGCAAATAGCTGCGCCCAAAAGCAGGCGTGGCGGGTGCTGGCAGCAAGCTGAGGGCCGACCAGCACGTAGATGGAAAAAAATAACAAAAAATCAAAACAAAGCAAAAAAAGCGTCTGGCCCGGTCGCAAGGGAGGGGGGGCTAAGGCAGGTTCAAAAAGTAAGAAAAATCCAGGTCAGGGGGCTTTAGGAAAGAATAGAAAGCAAATAGCTGAGGAGCAAGCAAAGGACGTTCCATTTCCCAACAGGGAAGGTTCCAGAACAATCAGGAACCTTCTGGAAACAATTAAGAAAGACAGGCTGTTTAGAACACCTGCAGCCAATCAAGAAGCTGTTAGAATCAATTAAGGCAGGCTAATCAGGGCACCCGAGTTTTAAAAGGAGCTCACTTCATTTTGTGCGCACGTGTAAGGAGCTGGGAGCAAGAGGCGCTAGGAGCTGAGAGTGAGAACGTGGACTGTTGAAGGACTGAGGTGTACAAGCATTATCAGACACCAGGAGGAAGGTCCTATGGTGAGAATAAAGAAGGTGTTGGGAGGAGGCCATGGGGAAGTAGCCCAGGGAGTTGTAGCTGTCGCACAGCTGTTCCAGGAGGCACTCTACACAGCTGCATTCCACAGAGCCCTGGGCTGGAACCCGGAGTAGAGGGCGGGCCCAGGTTCCCCCCAAACCTCCCAACTCCTGATCAAACACAGGAGGAGTCGACCTGGCCTGTGGGTTCAGAAAAACAGCCGAGCTGAGGGCTGCTGTGAAGCTCCAAGGCAAGCAAATCCACCAACAAGCACAAGACCCACCAAGGGAGAGGAGGAACTTTGTCACAGACTGTATGAGGGCCTCCAATTTTAGAAAAACCATTTTGGCTCTGCTTCAAAGTTCATTTTTGTAAAATGCCCTAGTGCTATATTTGCATTTACGTAACAGTGGAAAACCCTTTTGTGAGATTACCTGATTAAATATGACCAGGCAAACCATTGTTGCTACCACTTTTATATAATTTCAGTGAATCTTATACAAAGTCTGACACATGACCTAAAAGGGTTAAGCATCCTGCAGATTAAATGACCAATATTTAACCTTTAAAGACATATGGGTAAATAATGTTTGTGTTTTTGTGTGTTTACATATATATACTGGTAGAGTTTAACAATGTAATCAAACAGTTCCTGTCTATGCTGCATTCTGTTAATTCAGAGATCAAAAGGGCATACTAACATTTATATGAACTGTAAACATAGGATATCACTGTATTCATCTCTCTTTGAAATGTGTAGCAAATCACCTGAGAATGATGGAAAACGGGTAATTGCCTTATGTTAATCTGTGTAGATAATTACCGTGATGTTTAGGAAATGGATCTACTTCAAAAGTCCCCATAATTGCCTATTGTTTGCCGAAGGACTCCTAGCTGTCACAAGAAGGCCTGAAACTGTATAAAGACGCTTGGGTCCTAATCCTTTTAATCTCAGATCTGCTTGATGCTTCATGCA
The DNA here is from genome assembly GCF_965140235.1 of Caretta caretta. NCBI lineage: Eukaryota > Metazoa > Chordata > Testudines > Cheloniidae > Caretta > Caretta caretta. The sequence continues at coordinate 83,410,883 of NC_134210.1, read as the reverse complement.
GGAGAAGCATAAGCCATAAGGCTAAGATCCCAGGCCTCACTGGACTCCTCTGAATATAAACATTGGACGATAACCTATGAACTAATTCTGAAAGAACTCTTTGCATCTACAAAACTCACCATCTCTGCTATGAATTTGAATCTCAAGAATTGTACTCATGTCTGTATGTATGCTGATCTTTTAACTACTACACTCTCTCTTTTCTTTTTTAATAAATATTGCTTTAGTTAATAAGAATTGGCGGTAAGCGTGTATTTGGGTAAGATCTGGAATATTCATTAACCTGGGAGGTAATGTGTCCAATCCTTTGGGATTGGTAGAACTTTTTAATATAATGAATAAGATTTTCAGTAATCTGCATCATATTTGACTTGGGTGTCTGGGTGGAGGCCTAAGGTTGGGTTGCTTTAAGGGAACTGTGTTGTTGTTTCTGGGTAACCAGTGAGGTTATTATAGAAGTTGTTTTGTGCTGGCTTGGTAAATCTCAGTATTGGAATATCCACCAGCTTTGAGGATTGTCTGCCCCATTCTTTGCAGTTCACCCTAATTGAATGACCTCAGTTGGCTCCCCTGGGACTCCTGTCACAGTGGTGTAGTCTGGCTAGGATACACACTACCACAGGTTATTTGGGTTTTGGATCAGAACCACACCGTTGTCAAAAATTAATTTTGATATTGGAGAGTTTAAGGGTTAAAAATCCGTTACAATGAGTGACTCACGGTCATATGAAGATCTTGACAGAAAAACCCTTGAAGAATTGTGCTCACAGAGGGGGTTGTCGTTTAAGAAAAAGGTGCCAAAGCGAGAACTGAAAAATCTGCTAATGGCCAGTGATCAGGAAGCAGACGCAGCGAAAATGCTTGCAGTGAGAAACCAGCTGCAACTTGAACATGAACAAAAGTGGATAGATCTTTGATTGCATGAAAAGCAAAAAATAGTTGTTGATATGGAAAGAGAAGCTAGAGAAAGGATCGCTAAAATGGAACAAGAAGCTGCTGAAAGAGAAAGAGCTGCCCACCTAAGGCATATGGAACGGCTAGCTGCTGAGGAGAAGGCTCACCAGATGCAGCAGAAATCTGCCAGACTTCAGCTCCAAGTCTTGGAAGACCAAAAAAGGCTGCGACGACTTGGAAATCCATCCCCTCATGACAACAAAAACTGGGAAAGGATTTGTCCCATTTACAAGGATTCTGAAGACAAAGAAATTTCTACCTACCTTTGAGAATCTATGTGAAATTTACAATATCCCAGAGATGCAGCGTGTGCTTGTCCTGCTAACCAGATTCACCGGGAAAGCCAAGGAAGTGTTCAATGAAATGGGTATGGATGGAGCTTTGAATTAGGTAAAATATAAAGATACAGTGTTAAAACGTTTCAAGGTTACCTCTGAAACTTACAAGTTAAAATTTAGAAATTTTAAAATGTCTAATGATATTTCTTATGTGGAATGTGCTCATAAACATGGTTAGAAAGCTTGGGATAATTTTGAACAATTAATGCAATTAATTACACTTGAACAAATGTTAAATTTGGTGCCAGCTGAGGTCCAGGCTGCTATATGCGATACAAAGCCAAGTTCTGTTTTGCATACTGCTGAAATTGCAGATGAATTTGTGCAGAATTGAAGTTATAAAAGAAGCAAGCCCCTGGAAAAAATAATCACTATTTGCCCCAGTTTAAAAGAAAAGAAGGGTTTAAAAGTGGGACCAGCCCCACTTCTGCTACAAAAGAAGCCCAGAACAGTAAAACTCATACTCTAAGGGAAGACAAGTAGTATGTCATTTGTGTGGTAAACCTGGACACATCAAACCACAGTGTCCATATGTAAAAAATAAACCAGCAAACCCAGTAAATGCTAATCCAGTTATTCTAAACACACAGGCAGACCAAATAGAGCCCAGCGCTGCTGCCTTGTGTGCAAACATTGTTCTGTTGTCTCTGAAGGACTTAACTTTAAAACTCACATTAAAGTTAAATATGGGAACAATAGTACAGAGTTTATTAGCAGTGCAGAAGTTAATGAAATAAGGTGTATGGCATGGAGAGACACCACAGCAAATATTGCTTTGGTTAAAGCAAGTCTTGTCAGGGAGGAAAATTATTTACCAGGTGAAAGTGTAACTGTTGTAGCCTTATCTGAATATTTTGTAAGAGTGCCTTTGGCTAAAATCCACCTTAGATGGAAGGGATTTGATGGTATCATGATTGTGGGAGCAAAAATACAATTCCTTCAGATCTTTTAATAGGAAATTATTTTAAAGCTTTGTGCAGTCAAGTTAATATCATAAATCAGTCACAGGAAAGAAATCATCCTGAGTCTGTGTCTATTGGGGCAATTATTTTCCTATGGGGGGGTTCTTCAAATGTTTGTTTGTGGAAAGCAGCAATTTGTCTTTTGGGAGAGGCATCTTGCCTGTCAAGAAAGCTGTCCCACTCTCCAAGCAATTGTCTGTGAACAGCCATGTGTGCTGGGACAAGGAAAATGATATCTCAAATTGTTTGTCTCTTGAGAATAGCAGAATGTCTGCTAAAGGAGAATGTTTCTCCAGCTCTTCTCTGTCTGTAAAGCAGACAGAAGAAGCCTGTCAGCCTATGATGGTACAAAATTTATCAGTTGTCTCCGAGTTAAGTCTGGACACAGATGAAGCCCAGGAAAGAAATGTTCCTAAGTTTGTGTCTGCTAGGGATAATGACATGGTAACTAGGTAACTAGATACTGTCATAGCTAGTTCCTAGGGACCAGATGATTCTGATGTTTCTATTTTACCTGTTCCTAGTGTGTTGCTGGGTAAAGATATGACAACCTTGTCCAATCAGGTTAATTTCTTGACCAGGGAACAAGGAAAGCATAAAGCTGAATAGACTATATTACTCAGTGACAGTGTGGAAACTTGTAACAAGGAAGAGAATGCCTCTAACCTTTTAGCTATGGAGTCTAGCAGCTTGCCCAAAAGGAAGTTGTGTGTAAATCTTCTTGATGTACCAGAGGTAGTTCTGGATTTGAGTGAAACTCAAAAGGAGTTTGTTAATTTGTCTATTGTACCAAAGTTGGTTCTGGACACAGCTAAAGCTCAGAAAGAATCTGTACCACTTCCATAATATGGCAGAAAGAAAGGAATTTCTTAGTGAAGTATTTGAAGTCTCTGAGAAGTCAATAGCTGTGCCTAGTGGGGATGAAAAGGAATTGCTTCTATTAACACTTAATGGGCCACTGTTGGTACTAAACAGTTTTGTCTACTAAGAGAAGTGTGTTGGTGCCTAATGGCCAAGTCTTTAAAATGAAAATGAAACCACTGAATTTGCTTTGGAGAAATCTAGTGTGAATAGCTTAAAGGAAAGCTGGATTCCTAGCATTACACAGCAGAGCAGCCTTGTGAACAGACCCATAGACACTTTGAATATCTCATGTGATTACTTAGTAAACTCGGAGGCATCTAATGCTTGTGGATGCAAAAATTGTTAGTTAAAAAGCAGGAGAACTGTAGTTCAAACATGATGATGTAGCATTGACTTCAGAGGGTGATTGGTTGAGTTATCTCTCAGATTTCAACCCTCTGAGAAAGTGCCCTTACAAACTTACCTCACTCATCTCTAAAATACCAAAACCCCAAGGAAGTGGTTAAACTACAAGCCTATGTTAAGGAAAACCCTGAGGTAAAGGAAAAGCTACCAAGGTTCAGAAGGCATATTGAACAAGCTAACCTAAAGAATAATTTATCTAAACAAAAGGCTTGGCATGACAAAAGTGATTGTGATTGTACATTTGTGATAGATTTGTTGTTATATTAATGCTAATATTAACTCTTGTAACTAGTTCATGGCTGATGCCAAAAACTGTAAAAATGTACAATGTACATAGTCTTTTGAAAAAACCCTTGAACATGTTAAGAGTGCTACAGGAAAACACACTATGTAACAGAAACCCTTATGATTATGCTATTTGGTTCAGCAGGAACATACTTTGAATTAAAAAACTTAATAATGGTAAGGTTTCACAGCCAATGCCTATGCACAATCCTAAAACTTTCCACAGCAGAAAAACCATTACAAGCTTAAACTGCTGTACAAGAAGGGAAACTGAGGGAAACACAGCTTTCATGGCTAACTGTCAAAGTAAGTGCTCTCTGAAAAACACTGATGGCTATGTTAAGTTAACACATGGGCAAGAGGTAGATCTGAGTGCAAGTCTCTGCTCCAGAATGAAGATTCAAATGTGGGTCTGCTACATTCTAGGTAAATGCCCCAACCAGTAGATAAAGATTAGACATTTTTTCAGCATCAGAAAACACTCTTCCCCAGCTGAAACTATCAGGTCAAATTTGCAAATAGTTTCAGAGTGAATGAAATAGTATTTTTCAGCAAATAAACAATTCATCAGAAAAATTCTGCCCACCTCTACTCTTCACACGTGTCCATTCTACTCCATACAACTTCATAGAACATCATACAACTATTACAATCAATACGACTGTTTTATACAAGTTCACTGTAGAGAAAGGGTGATTGGTGGAGGTATTTCTGATGTCACAATGACCACATTTAAGCATTACTTGTGCTGTTGACCTGACCCTGCCCTGAGGTAGTATATATAATAACAATTAGATAGAACAATTAATTAACTTGGGCTATATTTGTAGAAATTAGATTGTGATTTAGTGATATGCAAGATTTCTATTAATTTTATCTTCTGAGGCATCTGTGTTATTCTGTTGCTAAGATCATTGGAACTAAAGAAAAGACTGCTGACATTTTTAAAGGACACAGTGTTTAATTTTAAACTGATAAACTAATTAATGGATGTAGTATAACTGGAATAGAGGAATACTAAAATGATACAAATGCAAATATACAGTGTATGCTGTCACCAAACTGATCATTTTAAAGCCTTCTGAAAAATTTCAGTGCTACTGGATTTCAGAGTTTTTTTAAAAAAAAATGTAAAATGTCTTTCTCAACTCTTCTTAGCAAAAGTTTAATGTTTATATCTAACAAAATCCTCAGCACATAGTTCACATATGTCTGTGCACCAAGAGGTGAGAACCTAGCACACTGATGCTGCATAGTACAATAAGATTCTGTATTTCCTGCAAGTTCTAACACAGTATATTGTGAAGCAATACTCTGGAAGCAAAAACAGATATTTGATGTGTATACTAAGACACCATTTGTATGATACAAGGATAATGTTTTCCAATTACACTGCACTTTTGGCATTAAAGAGATAAAGGGCATGGTTCTGATCTCAGTTACAGTGGTTTTACAAAGATGCAACTTTATTGATTGTAATGGTGTTTCTGCTGATTTACAAATGTGAGAAGTCAGAATCTGGCCCTAAAACTTTAAATTCTGTCACATTATAGTGTTATAATTTAAGCCATTAAAAGAGCAACTGAAAAGCGTTATAAAAATCTTTCCAGCATAGATGATAAAGTGGGGACAGTTACCTAATAAGGACAAGTAGGTGAATACCATTTGGATGGTATAGCCAACAAGTGCAAATTAAGTGAATGCTTCAGACATTTTCAATTTTGATACCTCAAGTGTCACACCTACAGAACTGTCATGAAAAGGAAAGGCCTAGAGATCTAGGGAGAAATCCTGGCCTCTGAAGTCAATGGGATTGTGTCCACTGATTTCAATGGGGCGAGGATTCATCCCTACAGTACAGGCAGACAGAAACTTTTGCAATGTGGAAGCAATAAAGTGCAAGTTCTCACAAGGAACCTGCATAATTAAGATCCCTAACGGCAGCTCCATCCACATTCACATTTAAAAAGATTGTATAAACTGAAAAACCAAAGATGTAAAAGAAATATCACCATAGTCAAGAAATCAAGGAATATCATAATAGAGGATATTCCCACAGATCAGTATGAGTGCTTTTTCTCTGCCAATACCTACGCTTTCAACAGTGTCCACTTTGGAAACAACCCTTACTTGTTTTCATTCAATGCTCACTATTATTTAAAAAAAAAAATAAAAAACCTACAGCCGCATTTAATTTCTAAAGATAATTATCAGCTAACTTTAATTAAATTTCTTTTCATCTTCATCTGTTTTCTATTTGCTCTTGACATTCTGAGAGTGCAGATGTTATTTTTAATATAGCACAAGTAACAAATATCTATTCAGAATGCTAGATAGCCCATATAGTTAGCATTAAAAATACAGCTTTGAAAAGTCACTGTTTTCCAGCCTATCTGTAAGAACTGAAGACATTGACAGACTATATGTAGTTGATAGATTAAGTAATTAATGAAGCATAATGCTATCTTACAAGGCTCATAAGAAGGAGCTATCAGTTTTAATCTCTCCCAGATAAAATAAAAGGTGATTCACTGTGGAAATAAGAAACATATTACTTAGAAAAGTAAGAATATTAAAAGTGAAAGCTGTGAAATCTATTGGTATAGCAGAGTTTGTTTTTTAAAATTATGAAATAAATAATATAATAGTTAATGAACACGTAAGATTTAAATAGTAGCTGAAATCCTAAATCCCAAACCCTCCAAACCTCAGCACTGCATTTGAAAGTAAAGTAGAGTTCTTTCTCATAAGTGGCTTTGCTTTTGTGGTGTAAAGTGACCTTAAAGATGACTCAAACACAGGGAGTGGGTAGCTGTTCAGTTGAAATTTAGATCAAGGCATAGTGATTTCCAGTCTGTTTATATATCTTTGCTAGAGATGAGATTTGAGGAGGGCATTCAAGGGGACCTGCTGCATGATAATCTACATGGCAATCTTTTATACAGCCAAGAGACAGCTAAAATGCGATTCTGCCCCTGAGTGTCAACATAATTGTGAAGTTAATGCCCCCTTGTCTGTTAACATCAGCTTACCAACTGTCACGGCAGATTTTCATATAATCAGGATTCACAACCAACAGCCATGGCTGTTCATGTTATGATTCACTAAACATTAAAGCGATTTAATTGCTGCCTTCCCTGAAGACCCGCAAGTTAAGACACTAAACATTTTTAATCAGGGAAGCACACTTAAAATGGATTTAGGTCTGATTTTCGGAGTACTGAGCACCTATAAATTCAGTTAAGTCAAAGCAGGATTGTTTGCTCAGCACCTCTGAAAATATCAAGCCTGTAAAGGGGTAAGCTTGAAATCGAATGAATTTCAATAACAAAATAATTAAAAGTAGTTTCAAGTACTTCACCTACTCCCGAGTCTCCCTACCAAATTTTTCTGGGTTCATGACCACATTCTTTTATTTTTTAGATGTTTTCTCTCTTTTTTGTTGGAGTATGAGACTCAAATTCAAAGACTCAAACACACAAAAAGAGGAAGTTGACTGACTACATTGAAACTCATTTCGCAAACTGCTGTCCAATGCACAAAGGAAAATTGAAAAACCAAACCAAAACAAATAAAAACAAACAAAAAAATAAAACTGGCAGTTATAGTAATCTTAGGGGTTACTTTTAGGAAAAGCAGATACAATATTTTCCTACAAACAAGCATTTCAATGTGCACTAAAAGCTCTAATGCTACAAGTACTTGTATCATGTTTCTTATTATCTAGGTTTCAGAGTAACAGCCATGTTAGTCTGTATTCGTAAAAAGAAAAGGAGTACTTGTGGCACCTTAGAGACTAACCAACTTATTTGAGCATGAGCTTTCGTGAGCTACAGCTCGCAAGGCTGTAGCCCACGAAAGCTCACGCTCAAATAAATTGGTTAGTCTCTAAGGTGCCACAAGTACTCCTTTTCTTCTTATTATCTAGGTATGTTATGTTATAGATTTTGTATTTTGGCACTTTAAAGAGGTCTATACATTAAATATGGATTACATTACAAAATACCTCTTTCACAAATAACTATGTATGGTGATATGCAGTAGTTCTTCATATTCAGACATATGAGCCTAAATTTTCCAAAAGTGAATAGCAATTTTGAGTACCTCAATTTTTGAGTGCCCAACTTCAGATCTCTTAACGGGCCTGATTCTGAGAGGGTGGGTGTTCAGCCCTGTATGAAAATCTGGTAGCTTAAAAGTACCTCAGGTTGCGCACCCAAAAATTGAGGCACTCAATATCACTACTCGCTTTTGAAATTTTGGCTGTTTTTCTTTATAATCAAACTTGGTTTACCAAATAAATATAATTTTAGTGTGAATGCTTCAAATAAAGTATTTTATAGAATATTATGATAAATCATTTTGCATCTAAATCAATTAAGATCAGTGTCCTCACCTTTCCCTGACAAACTTACTCTTGGCAGGACAGCTACCAACCAACCAACCTGCTTTGTTATTGTTGCAGGTATTGAGAAAGCAGTGATCAAGCCACCTTTAGTTCAGCAGTAAAAACTCACCCATACCTTCCACTCTACCCCTTTGTTTTTCCTTCTAGAAATACTTTCCTCCCACTCTCCTGTTTTTAGACCAAAGTCTTATTTATAGATGCAACTTTATTACTCAGCTAGTGCTACCAAGCACTGAACTACAGCCACTGATGTTCAAAAAGCCGATCCTCAGCATGTTGAACTGGGCGGTCAGAAACAGAAATTTAGATACCGGCTATTTCTAAAATTCCTTAATTATGACTATCATTTTCACTACATTCCAGTTAACATCAAGAGAATTAATGGCTTGTTTCAGAATATACATTTTAGTTTTAAAATCAAATTCAAAGACGTTATAAATATGTTTCCCTTGTGCTACTGTCAGTGAACCACAAAAACAACAGCAAAGTCACTAGTGTTTTGTAAATATTTAGAATTGATCTTTTCCACGTTTTGCCCTCTCTCCTACTTATATCATACAATAAATCTGTTTTTGACACCCAAATAGATCATCAGTTCCCTGAACTATCAAGTCACATCAAAGATGAACTATATTATAAAGGCAACTTCTAAATATATTTTAAAAGCCAAAAAATTAGAATGGGCTAGATATCACAAACAACATAAAAGTGAAAATGAGATACAGGAGCCCAACCCAACAGCCTACATATTAATAATTTTGTTGATTTCCATGAGAATTACATGCAGGAGTAAGAGTCGAAAGATTGGGTCCATACTCTTTTAAAAACATGTTAAGGTACCAACATCCAGACTGGCAATGAGTTGCTGCTTCTTGCTTCATGTGTCACTTCGCCAGCATGCTGAATTGTAGGACATCACACAGAGCTGAAACCAATGATGCAGAGTGTCTCGATGCCAGGATTTTAAGCAAATAAATTTTAAAATTAATAGATAAATGTTAAATTTGTAGGGTGCTGAATATCCCCTTCACTCTGGTGATTTGGGGGACATAACACGTTATTCTAACATCACCAGTTTTTTTTTCTCCAGTGTTTAGAACGGACTTTAAAATCATTTCATTTTCTTAAAAAGTGTGATTCACTCCGAAAGCTTCATGCTAATTGCTTATGTGCTACAGAAAAAGTTGAGGATGGGCTTCAGACAACTGAGCTCTCGCACACTATAAATCCTAGAGTGAGCATTACTGGGTTCCTATCTTCTCCATGTCTCTTCACATGTCTTTCCTGTGTCTGTAAATATTTTGTTGCCCATCTCTGAGTTCCTATTTCTCCTGTAAACTGGAAATAGGGCAACCACAATTACATATGTTATCCAGGTAAAGAGGGTACCAATTTATAGCTTTCTAATATTTTTAATATTTCGTACCCCATTTCTTATTCAGCTTAACTTTTATTTTACTGCTGCTGCACACTGAGCATAAGTTTTCATACTTCTGTCCACAGTGATGCCCTGGTATTTTTTCCTGTATGGTTACAGTTAATTTAGAACCCAGTAACAGTTAAAATTATTCCTTCCAACCTCGATTATCATGCATTTATCACCCTTGAATTTCAACTGCCATCATGATGCCATTCACCTAGATTTAAGTCCTTTGAAGCTCTTTGCATGTTGCCGTACTTTGATTACTGCCATGGCAGTTGAGATCTGCTGAAGCACTCATTACAGTTTCTAGAACAGAACATCAGAGGACTGACTTTTCTTAATGGCAGAGGGGTCACGCAATCTGTAATTTGATTCACTTGTTGGTCCAACAAAGTACAACCTCTTTAACATTCAATGTATAAATCTAAACCCATCTGTTCTACCAGATTTTTTCATGAGGTAGGTTAACTAATGGGTTGGGTGGGGGGTGACCCCATGTCTATGATTTTACTATAGAGGAGGCAATTGTAAATTTGGAAAGCATTTTTGATACAGACAGTTACTGAAAAAATGATAAATATTGTTTGTGTTTTATTAGTTTGAATACATTCAAAATAATAAATGCAATATGTGCATATTATTATAAATGCAATTATAAATATAATTAGGATGTAAAACTAACCGCATATGGTAAAACCTAAAACCCAAACCTCATATTGTATATGCAAGTATGTCTGCTAATCTTATAAAATCAACTGCTGTACAAAAAATTGAATCTTATTATAAAACTGCCAGGATAGTCAATCTGAGATCTACCACTTTTTCTTAATATACACTACATATATAAATAAGCATACTAGCTTTGACCTGTCCAGATCCTTTTCAACAGTTGTATGTATAATACTTTTTAAGATCTAAAAAGTACATTTTGTCTACATATGCTTGTTTTTTAATGGAATCTCTAGATGTTATAAGTTCTCTATTGGAAAGGATACGTCACTCTGTACACACTACATGGCAAACTGTGCCCAATATACAGCATGTAAAGCAAATATCTGAAAGAGCTCACGCAGTCCAGGGTAGATGCCTCATTAGTCATGTATATCTCCAGTGATCTAAAGTGATATTAACAACAAATAGTAGATACATTTTAGAGTTGAGGACACCCTAGCTGTCAACTTGACCCCAACTTTCCAAGCAGATGATGTATACCATTTCTGCTTTCCCACACATTTAATATACTTAAAAGTATACTAAGGAGGCTAAATTCAGACTTGTTTACCATAGGTTAAGTCAAAATCCTTTTCTTTCTGATTATAAAAACTCTGTGTTGGTCTTACAGCCCTTAAAACATTTGTGTGTGATTTAAACAATGGACACTTGCTTTAATACATGACTAAGAGATCCTCTTTTATTGAAAATTATCCTTTTGGCAAGTGTTTTAACAGCATTTGGAACATTTTTCATAGAACATATCCTGGGATACACTACCCAAACGGACTAACTCTGAATCACACATAATAGTGTTTAGGTTTATTGTGCTGCTCAGAGTTGCCTATAAGGAATCTTACAGTTGCATTTTCATTGGTTTGTTTCTAAACAGCATACTTCTTCGTGTCATAAGTCAACTCTAAATGCTTTGTGAGAAAAAAGTTTCCACATTAGGCTTGAATGTGATCAGCAGCAAAGAACAAAACAAAGTTATTCTGGCAATATTTCAAATTAAGTGCCTGTGTTAAACCAGTAATACATATTTTGCATATAATTAATATGCATAATGATACATAACTATAAATATGTAACTAATTCACTGAAGAATACACCATAAAACATTATACATTTAATATGATAATTAAGCAATGATGAATAATACTTGAGTAAAGCGAATTGGCACTACAACACCCCCTTCCGCTGATGGTAGGAAATAAACCAGTTCTTTTAGGATTTAGACTTATTTGCTGTCTGTTGCACCATTCTTCAAACAGATATACATCTGGCCCAATAGTTTGCACTGTGCTGAATGTCAGCCACCTAGCTATCAATAGACATCCGAGCTCTAGGAGGGCTTGGGCTTCAGAAGGATATAGTACACATGGATGGTACAGTGTGTACACTCCTACTGCATGCTCCCAACTAGTTCTGCTCATAAGCAAAACCGGAAGGTGGGAAGTGGAACCATGGTCCAGTCCCTCAGTTGGCACCTTTGTGTTGGTTTGCATGCCCAAGGGTTAGTGGAAGGTAGCAGGGCACAGTCTAACTTACAGTATGCAAATATATTTTGTCTTTTAGGAATGCGTGTAATGCAATGCTGTAACTGAGAAGGCTACTGTTATCTTTCAATATATAAGCAAGGGAACATTGAGTAGGAGAAGGAAGGTGGTATTATCTCTGTAAAAGTCATTAGTGAGACTGTTTCTGGAATGTTGTGTGCCATTCTGGTGTCCACACTCCCAATAGGACGTTGAAAACTGGAAAGAGTTCAGAAATTAAATACAAGAATGATCAGAGATCTGGAAAACATGCCTAATAGTGAGGAACTTCAGAAGTTCAATCTATTTCATTTATCAAATAGAAGGCTAAGAGCTGTCTTGGTCAGTCTATAAATCACCTCTATGGGGAAGAGATGTCTGACAGTAGAGGGCTCTTTAATAGGAAAAGGTATAACAAAATCAAATAGTTGGAAGCTGAAGCTAGACAATTCAGACCTGAAATAAGGCATACATTTTTAACAGAAAGGTTAATGAACCATCGGAACAACTTACTCAGCGATGTGATGGATTCTCCAACACCTGAAGTTTTTTAAATCAAGATTAGATATCTTCAAAAGATATCTCCAAACTATAGCTCAAACAGAAGTTCTGGGCTTGATGTAGGCATTACTGGGTGAGGTTCGATGGTCTGTGTTCTGTAGAAGATCAGACTAGGGATATGTCTACACTGCACATTTCTTTCAGCATGTACAGTACACACCTGCATGGGTATAAACAGCAGTATAGCCAAAGAGGCATGGCTCGCACTAGAAGGGTCTGGGCAGGTATACAAGTATATACCCTACATGCTCTCTACTTGCCCAAGTTGTGTCTCTCCATGTACACTGTTATTTTCAGCAGTGTAGTGTCCCGGTGCTAGAGCCCTTCCCCTCTGTAGTGAAAAATTGGCCCAGTGGAGCAAGATTCTGGCAGAGGGGAGGCAGTGGAGAAAGGCTCTGACAGCTCCCTGCAGCTGGAGCCCTTCCTCACTACAGGGAAAGACTCCTCCCCACCACCAGAGCCTTTTACTGACATGTATAGCTATACACCACAGTGTGGACACAGCCTGCTTGTAGCTACACGTACTCTACACACTGCTACCAGAGAGATGTAGTAGGGTAGACATAGATGATCATCATGGTCCTTTCTGGCATTAAAAGCTATAAAATATTTTCAATAATTATATGCAATTCTCTCACAAGTGCAACAGTCCAGGGACTTAATTCAGCCAACAATCAGGAGTGCTGGAAAAATTTGTATAGCGGGGGTGCTGAGAGCCATTGAACCAAACCGTAAAACCTGTATGTGACGGAAACCAATTCAAATCAGGGAGTGCGGCAGCAGCCTCAGCACCCTTAGTTCCAGCACCTATGCCAACAGCAGTCAATTTTCATGCTAAAAGATAAGAACAAATGGGGCAGAGAGAAACATTTATGAGAATACATGCTTATACTGTATATACCAGTGGGAAATATAGCAATCACAGCCATACTTGGCCACAGATAAATATTAGCAGTTTACTGGAAGATCAAAAATACCAGTCATGTTCCCAAATAACTTCTGAATCCAATATTGGCTCTTCCAGTTAAAAAATATACAAGTATGTAAACATGAATCAGCTTGCACTCCTCTGACACTATGCACCCTGGGAGAGCAACTATGCTTTAAAGCAGGGGTGGGCAAACTTTTTGGCCCTAGGGCCACATTGAGTACAGAAATTATATGGAGGGCTGGGTAGGGAAGGCTGGGGGAGGCTATGCCTTCACAAATAGCGAGGTGTGGCCCCTGGCCCATATCCAGCCCTCCAGAACCTCCCCCCAATCCAACCGCTCCTGCTTCCCACCCTTGACTGCCCCCGGGACTCCCACATCCTATCCAAACACCCCTACTCTCTGCCCCCTGACCATCTCCCTGGGATGCCAGCCCCCTATCCAATCCCCCCTGCCCACCACCCCCGATCACCCCTGGGACCCCACCCCTATCCAATCTCCCCTGACCCCTGCCCCTATCCCATCTCCCCTGCTCCCCATCCTCTGACCACCCCTGGGATCCCCGCCCCTATCCAATCCCCCCTGCTCCCCACCCCCTGACCGTACCCCAGGGCAGCCCTGCAAAACTGCCTGTGGAATTTTCCGTATGGAATGGGGGCACTAGGGATTGTGTGGCTGCAGATAAAATGGAAAAAAAAGTTGCCAATAGCCAGCATGCATGTTGCCAGTCTCAGGACCAATTAACATTAGTCACTTGGATGGTATCAGTTTCAGGAAAAACATTTCCACAATCCAAAAGTTTTTATTACCCAGAATATTATTAAGCAGCATCTAATATTTCATTTATGCACATATTCACAGTGCAATATATATATATATTCTATTTGTAACATTTTTTTCTTAATTGCATGATTATGTTATTGAAAATGTATTCAGCTTATTTCTTTTCTAAATTGCACTGTCAGTAGACAGCATGAACTAGCAAATGTGGATTTCCCATAAAATGATATGGTTAACAAGGCACAGCATATTTGCAGACATCTTAATAAAAATTGTACACTGCACTGTATGTCTTTCCAACATGGAAACATTTTACAAAAAGCTAATGTGAGTTATATTGTAACAGCCTATCAGCATCATTTATAGTTTGGGAGGGATATTTCATTAAAGAGAGCTCTCTAACTTTTGTCAGATTTTCTTCATCTGAAACCATATTTGTTGTTTTTCTGCCATTATGAACAAATCTATAATGCAGATTTTAAGATAAATTACTTGACAATAAATTCATTAACAGAAGAAATCCAGACACTAATGGTGATTCTAGATGTGCCCATTTAAACCTTTATCGTGGGAGTCTAAACACTTGGGTAAATTAATTAAGGCCTGTCAGATACAATGAATAATGCTTAAGGACACAGATTTAAAACAGAGTTTGTCTTTGAATTATCCTTTGCATTCGTTCCCTCTGTCCGGTATAATTAATAGCCACTATACAAAATCATAATTCACTTACTCAGATGCAGATACAAGCATAAAAGTCTCTACTGCAATTCTGTTTTAATGACAATCAATATCTCTTTGCTGATGAACTCCAAATGCATTTGGCTTGCTCTAATAGTTAGATTGGTTTTACTGCATCTGAAGAATAGCCATGGGTGGCAAATAAAGACTTTTTAAATAAATGCTGGATTTAGGGAGGAAGAAATCTGTATTTATGAGCAGCATTTCAGGTCCTCAGTTTAGTCCTCAGTTATGCTATTTATAACTAACTGTATATGAGAAACACTAGCCACCCATTGGTATATACTACAACATATGAAGATTTCCCTCTTTGAAGACATACTGTAAAAGCCAAACACTTTCAATTTAATTTTTATGTTCCCATTGTACAAAAATATACCACCAGAAATTACAAAAACTCAAAATTTTAGGCACTCTGAATTATACCCTTAACCTGGTTTCAGTTTTGTACCAATTTTGATAAACTGTATTTTAAAAGTTCTATTGTATCCAAAGATTTCAAATGATCTATTTTTTTGGTTTTACAACATGAGCTATGTGGTTAGCATGTACATTGCCAAGGATATTCTACATTAGGAAAAAAAATTGGCTTAGTAAGGTTCTTAGAAAGTATTGCAGCTGCAAATGGATACTGATTGCATCAGGAGGGACACAGATTTTATAGGCATACAGGGATCAGCAGATTGGATCTAACTTGCATCAATCCAATGTACACATGGCATGTAGCAAGGCAGACAGATATGCATGAAACAGACAACAAAAGTAAAGGGAGTTTCTATCCAAAGAGATCTTGAGAGAGTGACAGGAACTGGCTAACAAATTACTAATGAAATTTAATATGTAAAAAACGTAGAGTAATAAGAACATAAGAATGGCCATATTGGGTCAGACCAAAGGTCCATCTAGCCCAGTATCCTGTCTTCCAACAGTGGGCAATGCCAGGTGCCCCAGAGGGAATGAACAGAACAGGTAATCATCAAGTGATCCATCCCCTGTTGCCTATTCCCAGCTTCTGGCAAACAGAGGCTAGGGACACCATCCCTGCTCATCCTGGCTAATAGCCATTGATGGACCTATCTTCCATGAATTTATCTAGTTCTTTTTTGAACCCTGTTATCGTCTTGGCCTGCACATCATCCTCTGGCAAGAAGTTCCACAGGTTGACTGTGTGTTGTGTGAAAAAATACTTCCTTTTGTTTGTTTTAAACCTGCTACCATTTGGTAGCCCTTAGTTCTTGTGGTATGAGGAGGAGTAAATAACACTTCCTTATTTACTTTCTCCACACCAGTCATGACTTTATAGACATAATATCATATCCCCCCTTAGTAGTCTCTTTTCCAAGCTGAAAAGTCACAGTCTCATTAATCTGTCCTCCTATGGCAGCCGTTCAATATCCCTAATCATTTTTGTTGCCCTTTTCTGAACCTTTTCCAAGTCCAATATATCTTTTTTGAGATGGGGTGACTGCATCTGCACACAGTATTCAAGATGTGTGCGTACCATGGATTTATATAGAGGCAATATGATATTTTCTATCTTACTTTCTGTTTATTATCTATCCCTTTCTTAATGATTCCCAAAATTCTGTTCACTTTTTTGACTGCTGCTGCACATTGAGTGGATGTTTTCAGAGAACTATCCACAATGACTCCAAGATCTCTTTCTTGAATGGTAGCAGCTAATTTAGACCCCACCATTTTGTATGTGTAGTTGGAATTATGTTTTACAATGTGTATTACTTTGCCTTCATCAACATTGAATTTCATCTGCCAATTTGTTGCCCAGTCACCTGGTTTTGAGAGATCCTTTTGTAGCTCTTCACAGTCTGCCTGGGACTTAACTATCTTGAGCGGTTTTGGATCATCTGCAAATTTTGCCACCTCACTGTTTACCCCTTTTTCCAGATTATTTATGAATATGCTGAATAGAGTAATGAAGAATAGATCAAAACATGAGAAAAGGAATTGTGTTTTAAATGGATAAAGAGGATCCAGGGATGACAGCAGCTAGAAGTAAAAAACATTAGCTCAAGGCCTGGTAGCATTAAGAAAAGGAGTACTTGTGGCACCTTAGAGACTAACCAATTTATTTGAGCATAAGCTTTCGTGAGCTACAGCTCACTTCATCGGATGCATACTGTGGAAACTGCAGAAGACATTATATACACAGAGACCATGAAACAATACCTCCTCCCACCCCACTCTCCTGCTGGTAATAGCTTATCTAAAGTGATCACTCTCCTTACAATGTGTATGAAAATCAAGGTGGGCCATTTCCAACACAAATCCAGGTTTTCTCACCCCCCACCCCCATACACACACACACTCACTCTCCTGCTGGTAATAGTTCATCCAAAGTGACCACAAATGGCCCAACTTGATTATCATACACATTGTAAGGAGAGTGATCACTTTAGATAAAAAGAAAAGGAGTACTTGTGGCACCTTAGAGACTAACCAATTTATGTGAGCATAAGCTTTCGTGAGCTACAGCTCACTTCATTGGATGCATCCGATGAAGTGAGCTGTAGCTCACGAAAGCTTATACTCAAATAAATTGGTTAGTCTCTAAGGTGCCACGAGTACTCCTTTTCTTTTTGCGAATACAGACTAACACGGCTGTTACTCTGAAACCTGTCATGGTAGAATTAAGAAACAAACAGAAAACGAGTATAAATCAGAAAAGATCAGTATACCATTGTACAAAGGGCAAATGAGACCTCACAGAGCACTATGTATGATGATAAGGAGGATAATGAGAAATTTGGAAAGGGACAATGAGGCAATTTACAAGGATGGACTTCAGTGGTTGTAGCTACATGTTCCCTCTCACATTCCTTAGCAATGTGACAAGACAAGCACATACTGAAGCTACATTCTTCATAGCCCATTGAAATAGGAGGATGGATTCTTTCAGTAGTGAAAAGAACAGGAGTACTTGTGGCACCTTAGAGACTAACCAATTTATTTGAGAACAAGCTTTCATGAGCTACAGCTCACTTCACCGGATGTGAAAGCTTATGCTCAAATAAATTGGTTAGTATCTCAGGTGCCACAAGTACTCCTTTTCTTTTTGCGGATACAGACTAACACGGCTGCTACTCTGAAACCTTTCAGTAGTGACTGGCTCTGGGGCTCTACGAGCAGCAATTAAAGTCTTGTTTTCTGTTTTTACGACTAAACTCAAGGAAGGGGTCTAGGCACTTCCAGAATTTCTCTTCTCAGTAACAGATTATAGGTAGAAACTAGAGAAGTAGAATCCTGGTTTCAGTGTTTTCTGTTGTGACTGCCTGGTAAACAGCAATACAAAGCTATAATTTAAGAGCTCCTTGAATACACCATTTTAAGGGAGTAAACTCCAACTATTCCTTCTTGGAAGCACGTTATTTTAGGGTACTACACTCTAAGTTAATGAGAGTTGACTTCCATCGCAAAAGGGGCAGACAAAGCACAGTTCTAGCTCTGTTCTAAGCAGATCATCCAGCAATAGCATTGGGAGCACAACCTGAAGCACACAGCAAAAATCTTCAAATATGGATTTTCTTCCTTTTCCTCATGCATTATCCTTGAATTAATTATAATTTTTATTACAGAATGAAACGAATATGTAATTTAAAATAAAAGTGAGTAGCGACTGGAAGCAGTTTCAGGACAAGGCTGCCTCCATCAGACAGCCTGCTTAAAAAGACAAGAATCAATTTGTCTGATAAGGGAGGAATCAACTCTGCTGAGCCAGTGCACAAAAAATATTTCATCCTTAATGGTTGTTGAATGACTGACGGACAAGAAGAGAAAGTACCCATCAATGTGCACTTGGGACAAGGGAGTGAGAGAACAACTTTTTAACATCTCTATTTTCACAGATGCATTGTTCCAGTCATAAATTCTTCCAATTTAATCACAGAAAATCATCAATCACCACTTTCACATTACTAATCTACATCAACCTATAACTTCATGAGAGGCAGCATGGTGTGGAGGAATGGAGTTGTGAGGCAGAAAACTTTTCATTCTAATCCCAGCTCTGCCACTGAATAGCTATGTATGTCCTTGAGAAATTCAGTTCAATTCCCTGTTACAGTTTCTTCATTTTACAATTTGTTGAGGACTAGCACAAGACTTTGAACAGAAAGGGTAACATTTTAAAAAGTTTCTAAATCTCACTGATGTGCCAGGGGACTTAGGCTCCTAAATCACTTAAACTTTTGAACATTTTATTTGAAAGCACCGTATTTGTTACAAATACCAAGTTGCAACAAAGGGAAAATAGAATTTGATTAAGCTTACTAAAAGGATGCTGGTTCAAGGTATTTTTCATTACTTTTAAAAATTTCCCACTAACATTTGAAATTAAATACATTAATGTAACAAATATATTATTCCATTGCTTACATACATATTTTTTAAAATATCATTTTAATTTTTGAAAAAAAAAATCCAAGAACCTGCACAAATAAATCTGCAAATAAAAATTAAAAGCAAGTCAGGCAGGTCTAATTTTGGGATTAACAACTTTGACAGGGCTCTTTAAAACAGAGAATCTTGTAGACAATGTTAGTGTACCATGTAATAGTTCACTTCTTTTCAATCCTTAAAAGAAAACTACAAATTGATTCTCACCTACCTGGGAAATTGTTTGCACTGATATATCTAAAACTAGAATTTAGTATCTGAAACTTCTTTCTCCAAAGGTCTGTATTTTGTTGGTCATGTCAGCTATAGCCTTACACTGGGGGCCTTTTCCTTGTGCTCATTGTGCTTCCTTTAACGGTAGTCACTGAATGTTGTATTTAAGATCTAGTTAAAAGATTACGATAATCCTGTTTATATTGTGTAGACTTTCTTTAATCTTGTTTCTTTATGCAGAATGGGGCTGGCAATTATAAATAAAAATAGAACGGCTGGATTTATAAGAATAAAATTACTGCACGTGATTTTAAACAATTTTAATATTAACACATTATTGTATACACATTAGTAAGTTATAAATAATTGAATGTTAATGCTTAGTTAGGATGTTCAAAAATACTCAAAGTTATCATTTAATTATACTCTCAAAAGTCACAAAACCAAGTTTCTTGCTTTTCCATTGATGCAACTCAGGTATGGTTTCACCACCATAGACAACTCACTGGGATGGCAAAGTTTTATGTATTCTCGCTTAGCTCAGCTACGTCTCATTATTGATTTACCTGTGAATTCACTTTTGGTTGGATAGCTTTTTCATGCAGAAGGCACTGATTAAGGGAAAAGGTGAATCATACTGAACTTTCTTCCTAGCTCATATCTTACAAGAGAAAGTATTTCTTACCAGTAAAAAATTTTTATGGCTAATACAGGTTATGAACTAGTATTTTGCAAAATCTTAAATCCAAATTCCTGGTGAACTGAAGAGGTGTTCCTCCATAATGACATTTCTACCTTTAGAGTGATAGTTACTGAAGAGTGACAAGGTTTTCCACTCTTTGAAAAAGAAGATGCTTTTTATCATCTATTTAAAACAAAAAAAAAAAAAAAAACATGCATACCACAGATATACCACTGACTAATTCTGGGAAGCTTTATTCTTACTGAAACCTATCTAGCATTTTCTCACTTGAATGAAGTCCATAGGCAAGTGACCTGTGCTTCAGCTTCTAGCACAGCAATACATAAATCAAGTCATTTGCTGCACAGCGAACAAATGAAATGTGAATCATGGCACAGAAACAGGATAGGATATAGCCATTTAATTTTTTTAAAGTACAAAAGTATTGTTAAGCAGGTTTTTTTTCTGCAATGCAAACAAAAATCCTAAAATGTATCAATTATTGGAAGTCTCGGCTGTGACAGTTAATGAAAATTTTTGACAAGCCATATGCCAGATAATATATCGTAGATTAAACTTAATTTGAAATACTGCAGTATGTTTCATAACAAAAAGTTGAAATAGGTACTTTGGATACACCTTCTATAATACTGATTCTTACCAACAAGTCTCAAACTAATTAGGAATCACAAACTGATTATGGAAGTTTTCAGAAGTACTGCAAAAACAGTAAGAGGAGGAGGCTGTCAGTTTCAGTGTTAGCTGCACCTTTGACCCCACCCCCCTTCCCTGAGGGCACCCATTTAAGGTTTCAATCTTCCTGGCCAACTCCTCTCTCAGGTGGAGATCCACATGATGGCTTGCTGCCCATCTCCACCTCACTATGATTTCCCCAGCAGGTCTAACAGGGGGCAGCACCTCTGAGTCATTCTTTCTCCAGGGGCCACAACAGTGTATACCAGTTACCAATCAGCCTTCACAACACAAAATATATTTACTCTTAGGGCAAAAGCATCACAGAAAAACATTAAAAAACCCAATAAAAGTCCCTACATGCATGCTAAAATCTTACCACAGATCACCCTCAACTCCAACACAGGGCTCTTGTAGCTGTCACTCTTTCAAACCACTCAGCTGGGTTTTCTCTCTTGGCATATATTTATACTGCAATTAAAAACCCCCAGCTGTCCCGTGCTAACTGACTCAGGCTTGCAGGGCTGTTTAACTGTGGTATAGATGTTCAGGCTCAGCCAGGAGCTTGGGCCCGAGCTTGAATGTCTAGAGCGCAATTAAACAGACCCTTATCCCGAGCCCCTTAGCCCGAGTGAGCTGGCTCAGTACAGCCATGGCTGTCCAGTTACAGCAAAGACATTCTCAGTTACAAGTTCATGTCAGTTCCACAGTTTTCTTTATACAATTTGGGCCTTCTGTAACAGGTAATGGCCTTGTCTTCAGGGGCTGAAGCGTCAAAAGGTTGAGTTTTTGCATAACTAGCATTGGGGAATTTGCTTTAACTCTCTTCCCATCCACTCCCCTCCTCAGATCCCCACGAAGCCAAGTCAGCAAGCCAGGACCCTGAAAATACATTTAGCACTGATTGTCCCAGAAGTCCATGTCTGTCCAACATTTCAATGCAACAGTCTTTTGGCAACCTCACACATGTCACAGGTGCAATGCCTCTAAAATATTTAGATCAGCTCCAAGCCCTATGCTAAAGTACACTTAGCCTCTGGGACATGGAGACAGCTTTGAATAAGCCCTTTGGAATTCCTGGCTTGATGCAACCTGTGGTTGTCTAGCTATACCAAAAGGACAGATCTAGCAGATGACAGAACGAGGAGTAATGGTCTCAAGTTGCAGTAGGGGAGGTTTAGATTGGATATTAGGAAAAACTTTTTCACTAAGAGGGTGGTGAAACACTGGAATGCGTTACCTAGGGAGGTGGTAGAATCTCCTTCCTTAGAGGTTTTTAAGGTCAGGCTTGACAAAGCCCTGGCAGGGATGATTTAACTGAGAATTGGTCCTGCTTCGAGCAGGGGGTTGGACTAGATGACCTTCAGGGGTCCCTTCCAACCCTGATATTCTATGATTCTATGATTCTATGACAGGAGACACTTCATATGGATTTAATCAGGCCGCAACTTGATGTGTGAGACTACTTGACAGATAAAAGTTTACAGTGCAGGCAACTCCGTGTTCATTCAAATAACTACACGGGACTTCCACCAGCCACCCTTCATTTTCCATCCAGGTCCCGCATCCAAGCCATGGCTGAGACCTTACCAGCTCCCCCCCAGCTCACCCATAGGATGGTTGAGGTGGGCTATAAGAAAGGGGGGGTTGTCTCCCTGCCATACCAATCATAGGTGTCCCAACCCCGACCCCGCTTTCCACTCCTTTAACCAGCACCTCCTTTTTAATTCCTTTACCAGTCTGTTTATCCGGCCACCATATACCTTCCCTATGAGTACCTGCACTGGACACCCACTCCACACTTACAAAATGAGCTGTGACATATAACATAACCCCCTTTCCTCCTCACCATAATTAGCCCTCACTGAAACCCATTGTGGGAAGACAAAAAAAAACATTCCACCTAAGCCAATCTAGTGGTGAGGGAAAAATTCCTTCCCAGCCCCCTAAAAAGGAGCAACAAGCACAATGCCCACGGCATTAATATTCGCCACCTTGAGGGGAGGGAGGATGGCTAGTGCCTTGCCTGCTCCATGGAGATAGGGCTTCTAAAGCCCAAACGTGCCCCCTCTTAAAGCCTTCTGCACTTACATTCCCAGGGGATGAGTCAGCATCTCTCCCACTGACTACCACCCCCCCTTTTTGCAGCAGCTTCTGACCATCTTCTCCCCCACCCCTCACCCATAAAGCAATGCTACCTTGCCTCTGGCAAGCCTGGACGACATCCCACCCCCCCTTCAGGTGTGGTGAGGTGTGGTCAATAGCTCCATGCTGTGAAGATGTGAAGAGTTTAAAGAAAGGAGCCCATTTTTCCTCGGTTTTGTAAAGGGAATGATGTCAGTCTGGGAAGAGGGACCGTAATCTGATGAAGTAGCCTCTTAGTTGCAGATAACACCTATTTATCCTTTCATCAGAACTCACTGGTGGAAGAGGTGGTCAATCTTTCATCCCAGTGCAGTCTGAGAAAAATGCACAGGAGAGAGGAAAAGACTGACAATATAGCAACTTTTCATGGTGCTTTCGCAAAGAGGATGAGTCTTATAAAACATCAGGCTGAACCATAACATTACCCAGCAGACAAAATATTCCTTTCACCTGTCCTGAAACTTTTGTAGATCTGATGTTATTGTAACACACCACTATCCAGAACCCTGGATTCATTTTCTACCAGAGAGCAGGGTCTGATGGCTCCTTCTTGGAATAGGCTGTGGATTGGGCTATACATATATCATTCAGGTTGTGCTGGTGGCAGCAGCAGAAAAGCATCTTGAACCTTTGATCTGCCACCAGAAGCTACCGCTCTGACAGATGCGAGGCCAGAGCAAGAATAGAAAGAATTTGTGACAGAAGCATGAAAAGTTCAGACACCCAGAGCCAGAGCATCTGCAGCCAGCTTTCCTTACTAGGGATGGTGGGTGGGTTTCAGTGCTGCTCCTTTTACTTAAAAAAGTAAAAACTGGAGGAACAGTTTTTGATAGCTGCACTGAAAAGCCCAGATTAGCAGCTGTCTCTGCTGCTCTGTTCTCCCACATCACTGAAGTGTGACCAGGAAGAAAGAGCAGAAAAAGGGGCAAAGACCTGATGGCTGAAGGGGGTCCAAACTAGAGATTCTTATTGATTGCTAACCTGCCTGTCAAGAAAAGGAGAGTGCCTATCCTGTATTTGTGGCAACCATGGCACAGAAATTCAAGCTTTCTATACTTTTCTTCTTCCAGCTCAGAAAAGGGAATTATATAGAAACTTGATAACAAACTGTTGCCATAATTCTGCTAAAACCACCAAGACTTGTTCTAAACATTTTTAAACAAAATCCTTATGCTAGGACAAAGGTCCCAAGTTAAGAAATGCCATACTATGTAAATTAACTTACAACTATATCAGGTTGCATGTATACGTTATAATTTGTACATGAACTACATATAATGTTGAAAGTGACAAATTATTGACACTTTTAAAAAAATATGCTGCAAGATTATGTACTAAATGTATAAGTTACAAAGATAAGGTAACAAGTGGTCTTCAACAGATACGTGAATTTAGTTTTTTTGTGTGTGATGTTTTTGGTCCCCTGAAATTATGATCAGCTGTCTCTCAAATTTCTATGATAACTTCACAGCAACCACAGAATCCTGCCAGTGCTCTGAACCAGTTTATTAGGGGAAGCGTTCGGCAACTGACAATTTTAGTATATTGTGCAAGTTTAAGAACTTAAGGGAGTGTTATTGTTCGTGCTTTTAGCAAAGGTCAGAAAGTTTAGAATCTTGCATTTTATTCCCAGCTATGACAGTAAACTGCTGTGCGACATTCCTTACTATGCACCTTATTTGCCTCATCTTGGCTTACTTACTTCACCGAAATGTTGTCGGATTTAATTAATTTTAAAAATTATTTGAGAACTTCAGATAAAAGGAACCAACATGTTAAGTTTTATAATATTAATGCCACCACCTTTTGGATTATAGAGCACTAACACTTTGCAAAACCATGCCAACATAATATTTCTTATTATTTCTATTGTGACAGTGCCCAGAGACCTCAGGACCATGTTGTGCTAGGTGTTATACAAACTGAAAGGCAGACAATGTTCTCTGCCCAAACAGCTTACAACCTACTAAAAAGGCTACCTGACTTATTTTGTGTGTCAATGGGATTCCATGGCAGTTGGCTGGACCATTAAAATGTACTGATTAAAAATTAAAACATACAATCTGTACGGAACTAGCTACTTACCTTCACCATTGACAGAATTCAGTACATAACACTACAATTAGCTCATCATTAAAAAAATATATCCAAGTCCCCTTTCATGTTTTTAGCATGAGTGTATAAAGACTATCCTCCTAAAAGCTAATATTTTATAAAAGGGATTACAATATAGGGAATTAGTATGCTCTCTCTCTACCATTAATGACACACTGTAGTAAATTTTGTCACTTGAATAGATAAAACATGAGAACTTTTATAGTATTTACTGTATATTAGTTCCAGTTATTCTGAAATTGAATGGTCTTCTTAGTCAACCAGAATGCAGAAGTGCTATAAAAGTTATTTCTTACTCATGCAAAATTTTTGTATTCTGATCAGTTACAACCTTCACAATTCCACTAACCCAGAGAATTCAACTGAAAGAAATTATTGCTTCACTCCAGGGCAAGGAAAAAGAGATTCTTCAAGAGGAAGAGGATGACAAGAAATACAAAGTTAAATACTATGACAGTCAAGTCTCTGACACAGATCTAGAAGATCTAAATCCGGAATCAGATTTACAAAGGTATTTGGACAATGTGGTACTGGGAACAGTACCTTTAAACAGTTCAGCTTCCAGACAGGAAATCTGTGTGAGGGTCGCAGCCGAAGCCCATGTTCTGTTACGTAGAGCAACTGGGGAACTAAAACACTGAATAAAGAGGAACTCTTTCGAACACCTTGAGGCTAGAGTGATTACTGAAGTCCACAGATATCTAAAGATGCAGACAGGTGCCTTGGGGGATATATAAAGGCACCTAATCAAGTTAGGCTCCCAAATCCCATTGAAATTAATGAGCATTAGGCAACTAGCCTGTTTAGGCACTCGTGTAAATCTGAGCAGGCACCTATCTGTATCTTTAGGCACCAAAATACCTTTGAAAATCTGCCCCTAGTGAAAAGCATGGACCCAGATTGAGATTAAAATGTAAGAATTAGTCACAAAGTTACTAAAATCCCACTAAAGAAACAATATACTGCCAGAAACAAAATCAGATTATTTGCAAATCCAAGACAGAGTATGTTATTTATATTATGGTAGCATCTAGGAACTGCAGTGAAGGATCAGAGCCCCATTGTGATAGGCCCCATATGTCAGTAACAAAGAAGATGGCCCACGTGTTTGAAGTGGAACAAAACAAGCAAACTGGATATTGCAACCATACGCAGCATCTTTAGGAAGCATATTGTATTTTATGTTTAAAACAGGAAAACCTCAACAAGCCATTACATTGAGATGGGCCAGAGAGTATGAGCCGTACAGTCTTCCTAGCCCTTTGTATCAGTATAGGTGATGTGTATTTATATGTTCCTAGCTCACAGGTGATGGGTTTCCTACAGAGTCTGTAATCACTAGGGGAGTGATTAAAGCAAATTCCTCAACACAAGTTAAGGGGCAAAAGAAAACAAACAAACAAAAAACAAAAAAAAACCCACCCAGCCTTCTGAAGCTTCCCCAAGAGCAGAAGGTGATTGATTTGTGATTACCTGTAACAGGACGTCAATGAATAAAGGCCCAATCTGTAAACAAAGTGGCTGAACTATCCCAAGGGGGTCCAGGCTCTTAAAGTGACACTTGGCATAAATTGATAACCACAGAGCAAATCCAGTTGATGGGTTTGCAAAACTGACACCTACTGGAGCCCTATGTGGGAAATGGGAGCCACCTCTGGTAAACTCTTAACATGCATGTAGCAACTTCTATTGGTTTTTGTATGTTTTCTCTGTGATGCTGTTGCCCTAAGAATACATGTATTTTGCTTTTTGAAGGCTGATTAACAGGTGTACATTCTCTCAGCCCCTGGAAAAAAGTTAACCACAGGTGTGAGACCCCACTTAGACCTGCTGAGGAAATCAAAATTAGATGCATAGGGACTGCAAGCCTAAACCCCTGGTCTGGATGGAGAAAGATGCCCAAGAGAGGTGATGCCTAGGAAACCAGAAACCTTAAATAGACGTCCTCAAGGAGGTGGGGGTCTGGTATGGGCATGGAGTCAAAGGTTCATTTAACCCTGAAACTGTGACAGTAACCATAAAATAAAAAGTTTAGTGGAAAAACAGAAGAGGTTGCATCTTATCACTTGCCAAAAAAGTATGGAATGTGTGATATCCTACCACTACTAAAAGTTGAATGAAATAGTTTCTGGGACAATAATTCCGATAAGATATTACTGAACATTCTTAAGATCTCTGTTTTCTTGACAGCTACATTAAGAAATTATAAGTAGCACCGAGAGATTAAGAGTACTATCTTGTCCAGTTTTCCCCCCACCTCCATTCAACCCATACGAAAACTGCATGGGCTCAATTGCTAATGCAAGATTCAGTTTAAAGATTGATTCTGTTTTACTTCTTAATATTATTGGGTTTCCCCTTGTTTTTCCAAGTGCTTTCTTTCCATTTTTCTTTAATATGTTGCTGCTACATTAATTGTAATATACCTGTAGCTAAAATGTCATTTTGGTCACAAGAGGACAGATGTTTGATACACTGTGAGTGAGAGGGACAGATTCAGCTATGAGAACAATATATCATGCAAATAGAATATCTTAATAGGGAACAGATTTTTTCCACAATCTGCTATTTTAACAACATAAAACAACCTGTGGAACAGGCAGTTAGTCCCTCCCTTACCTACCAGTTAAATCCAAAGAAGTTCTAAAATATTGGAGCAGACAGGAAGGTGTTTTGTTTTCCATATAATTTTTCACATGCAACTGGCATGTTCTATTTGTGGGGAAGAAATTACCAATATATCAGGAGAAAATCTATTCTTCTTGAAGCTATTCTCAGTATGACCAAAACCTGTCATTACTGGAACCTGCATAAAATAACCTAAAACTACAAGATGTGGTTCTTTTTGGTATATTCACTTAGATATACCAACAGCGATATTGTCAGCTCTCTTCATTACTGCTTAGAGAGAAACGTAAATCAGACTGATTGCGTTGAGCAAAGCAATACAATTCAGATTGTGGAGTTAAGAAATTAATTCTACCAAAGCACAGAGTAATATAGGAAAATGCACAGTCTATATTAATTTAATGGCATAGTATCAGTGATGGATATTAGTTTAGAAATTAAAACATCCAATTTCCTATGCAGTAGTATGCCCATAGAAAGTGGTTACAAAGGCAGCATTGATATCTTTCAAACTCTTGTCAGAATCACCCCCATAATGGTTGTATTACACAAGTAGAAAATAAGTAAACAGTACTATGCAGCTTTTCAATATGGCACAATCAAATGTGTGTATTCGATCAAAGAGGTTACAAGTTATTAGACCTAAGGACATTTAAAAGGTATTTACATTATACCCTGTAAATTCCATGTCAAATACAATAGCTCCCATGAAAAACTGAGCATAAACTGAGTAGAAACCATTAAATATTGATTGACCACAGACAGTACTCAGATTAGATAAGAAGATGGGCATGAAATACTCTCAGGTCTTACGACCAACAATTGAAAAGAAAGGAAGAAAGGCTGGGGGAAAGGAACAAAATGAATGTGAGGGAAGTAAAGCTTTACTTTTATTTCCAACATGTGGCACTGACTACAGTGGTCAGTGTGGTCTATTAAAAAGGAAAAGCTTCATTACTTTCAAGATTTATTTTGCAAACTGAAGAGCTCTATGTATCCACAGAACAGATACAGCAAAATAAGATGTAGAACAAACATCTCCACACTACCCTGCAAGTGTGCCACATCCCTATTTCAGAGAAGCAAGGAATGAGAGGGTAGTTTAAACTTCATGGCCATTTATTCCTCCTCTGGAAAGACATCTACAAGGATATTAAGTCAACAAGAACATTTCTGCCTTATGATCACAATAAATGTCTAACAACAATAAATTGACTCATCAGTTAAAGGCAACTAGAAAGGTCAATCAATGAAGATGGGAACAGATGCTTGTAAATCAAAGGGTGATACCTAAAATAACCAGACCATTGTGCAAGCAATTTTTTGACTGTGCAAAATATGAAATTTACCTAATCCACAAACATTAAAAAGAAAAATATTTGTGTTGATATAACAACAAGCTATTAGTTTCTAATTCTTTCTGTTTATCTTTCTACACCTCTGTCTACGGGATTTATAGAAGTAATACAAGAGGATAGATAGTACATATGATTTTAAGATAACAGTTGTTGAGGGAAAAGGAATTTTATATTTTTGGTTCCCTGCATAGTTCAGGTTTGGCAACTACAGTCAAAAGAATCCTGAACAAGTTGCTATATCTCAATTTGACTTGCCAGTGTCTGAAAGTGGTGTTGTGGTTCTTAATGCAGAAGAGCAGAATATGAGGGGAGAAAAATTAAAATATGGACACCAATATGAAATGGTAAAAATATATCACTGTTTTATGAGACTGGAAAGAGTATTTCAAAGATTACAACAAAATTGAGGAAGATATTCTCTATGCCTTTACTTACTGTAATACACAAATGTACACTCCTGATAACAGTGGGCTGCTGAAAACAGAACTGCAAAAATTTCTTCTCCTGCATAGGAAATATCAACACAGTTTCAATCCATAAATATTTTATGTTCAAGAATCTATGCAAACCAACATAACCATGGTTATGGTTTAAAGTTATGTGAGCCATATTTAGGTATTGAAAGCCACCTGCCAAAACAGAAAAACTTTTTATTCTTTTCATTTTAGTAATGCAACACTAGATATTCATCACTAAAGTTTTCTGTCTTGTTTCCAGAGCTGACTATATGGTATACATTTTACAGAGACAGACCAACAACCAAAACAAATACTCAGACACAGCAAATCTAAATGAAAGAGATCCATATTTAATGCGCTGCACTATAGTACGAAGACTGTTAAAAGTCTAAGATCACAAACTTTCTGGTATGCTCTTGTATCATACTGGCAGTATAGCAGCTGCCATGCATTTGTTAATATAGAGAAAGAAGTATAGTATATTCTTCTTAAATCACAGAATCATTGAACATCAGGGTTGGAAGGGACCTCAGAAGGTCATCTAGTCCAACCCCCTGCTCAAAGGAGGACCAATCCCAAACTAAATCATCTCAGCCAGGGCTTTGTCAAGCCTGACCTTAAAAACTTCAAAGGTAACGCTACCTCCATAGGCAATGCATTCCAGTGCTTCACCACCCTCCTAGGGAAAAAGCTTTTCCTAATATCCAACCTAAACCTCCCCCACTGCAACTTGACACCATTACTCCTTGTTCTGTCATCTGCTACCACTGAGAACAGTCTAGAGCCATCGTCTTTGGAACCCCCTTTCAGGTAGTTGAAAGCAGCTATCAAATCCCCCCTCATTCTTCTCTTCCACAGACTAAACAATCCCAGTTCCCTCAGCCTCTCCTCATAACTCATGTGTTCCATTCCCGTAACCATTTTTGTTGCCCTCCGCTGGACTCTTTCCAATTTTTTCACATCCTCCTTGAAGTGTGGGGCCCAAAACTGGACACAGAACTCCAGATGAGGCCTCACCAGTGTCGAATAGAGGGGAACGATCTCATCCCTCGATCTGCTGGCAATGCCCCTACTTATACAGCCCAAAATGCCATTGGCCTTCTTGGCAACAAGGGCACACTGTTGACTCATATCCAGCTTCTCGTCCACTGTAACCCCTAGGTCCTTTTCTGCAGAACTGCTTCTGAGCCATTCGGTCCCAGTATGCAGCGGTGCATGGGATTCTTCCATCCTAAGTGCAGGACTCTGCACTTGTCCTTGTTGAACCTCATCAGATTTCTTTTGGCCTATTGAATCCTATTGATAATTGCTTATAACGGTCTCCTTTGGGGTTGAGTATTTCTACACCTATTCCCAGTATGGAAATGGATTTAAAACAAAAACAAACCAAAAAAACTTTTACAAATAACCAAATACGGTCAATGACTTGAGTTATCTGAATGGGGGTGGGTGGGAATATTTTCACCTTTTTAGAACCCCTTTGGATACTATTTGTTTCTTATTGTTTTACACTTCAAATCTGACATAGATTGAGAGCTGGAAAAAATGAGTGCCTTTAACATGTTTGAAACTATTTGATTTTAAAGTAATGGATACAGCCATTTGAAAATTGTCTAACACATGCACAATGGGTTATTTTTTCTAACTTCTTAAGCATGTACAGAAGTTCTATAACTGAATACAGAGTGAAGGAGGAAAAGGTGATTTTTAATCAGCAAATTTTCAGATATGGAGATTTTTTAAGTGAAATATAGCAAGTCAATATACCATTTCAAGAACTTAGATTTTACAAATCAGAGTGAGCACTGTTCATCACACTTCAGAAACAATAATCTTTAACTTTTCAGTTTGTCAGTTTTGCAGTAGTTTTCAATTTTTAAAGCAAAACACAAATAGTGTAGTAGAAGTACCATATAAGTGCATCATGAACAACAGTAAACTCTTATACAGTGTTCTGAAAGAAAATCTTTATGTAAGTACTCAATAACATAGAAAATGGCAGTTGAAAAGGAAATATCTAAATGCTTTAAATGCAGGGCTGTGGTGGTCTGATTTCAAATAATATTAAAGGCTGAATACAGTTACAGTTTTCTAAGTACTTGGATGGGAAACTTGAAACAACTTTTATGCAAACAGATGCTGCTTACATGGCTCAAAAGCATGCAGAGAGTAGAAAAAAGATTCTCATTTAGCACAACAGAGACTTTCCAATTGTAAAGATCTGGCTTCATTTATTGTCTTTTAGCAGGTGTTTCATAAATTAGATAAAACTAAATTAATTAGCAGTAATTAGAATTCACATGTTCACTTGCAAGGCCAGTCTGTTGTCTACATGGAGCAGTCTACATGGAGCAGTTCCTAGTTGTAGCATAACATAACTGAGAAATGAGAATTCTTCAACTGGGGTTTACTGTACTGCATACCATTTTGTACTGTCTTAGTTCTGACATTTAGAAATGGCAATCTATATTTTTCTTGCCAAGGTGCACTTATTTATTAGCTGCTTTTATAAACATTTCTAGATTGAAATGAAATTTCCTTTGAAAGCCTCTATTTACAATGCCTTATAACTTTTTCAAAACAATTATCTTTTGGTCTGCAATATCACTGTAAAAAGAAAAGGAGCACTTGTGGCACCTTAGAGACTAACCAATTTATTTGAGCATGAGCTTTCGTGAGCTACAGCTCACTTCATCGGATGCATACCATGGAAACTGCAGCAGACTTTATATACACACAGAGAATATGAAACAATACCTCCTCCCACCCCACTGTCCTGCTGGTAATAGCTTATCTAAAGTGATCATCAGGTTGGGCCATTTCCAGCACAAATCCAGGTTTTCTCACCCTCCACCCCCCCACACAAACTCACTCTCCTGCTGGTGATAGCCCATCCAAAGTGACCACTCTACCTACAATGTGCATGATAATCAAGTTGGGCCATTTCCTGCACAAATCCAGGTTCTCTCACACACACACACCCCCACCCCCATACACACACAAACTCACTCTCCTGCTGGTAATAGCTCATCCAAACTGACCACTCTCCAAGTTTAAATCCAAGTTAAACCAGAACATCTGGGGGGGGGCGGTAGGAAAAAACAAGGGGAAATAGGCTACCTTGCATAATGACTTAGCCACTCCCAGTCTCTATTTAAGCCTAAATTAATAGTATCCAATTTGCAAATGAATTCCAGTTCAGCAGTTTCTCGCTGGAGTCTGGATTTGAAGTTTTTTTGTTTTAAGATAGCGACCTTCATGTCTGTGATTGCGTGACCAGAGAGATTGAAGTGTTCTCCGACTGGTTTATGAATGTTATAATTCTTGACATCTGATTTGTGTCCATTTATTCTTTTACGTAGAGACTGTCCAGTTTGACCAATGTAAATGGCAGAGGGGCATTGCTGGCACATGATGGCATATATCACATTGGTGGATGTGCAGGTGAACGAGCCTCTGATAGTGTGGCTGATGTTATTAGGCCCTGTGATGGTGTCCCCTGAATAGATATGTGGGCACAATTGGCAACGGGCTTTGTTGCAAGGATAAGTTCCTGGGTTAGTGGTTCTGTTGTGTGGTATGTGGTTGTTGGTGAGTATTTGCTTCAGGTTGCAGGGCTGTCTGTAGGCAAGGACTGGCCTGTCTCCCAAGATTTGTGAGAGTGTTGGGTCATCCTTTAGGATAGGTTGTAGATCCTTAATAATGCGTTGGAGGGGTTTTAGTTGGGGGCTGAAGGTGACGGCTAGTGGCGTTCTGTTATTTTCTTTGTTAGGCCTGTCCTGTAGTAGGTGACTTCTGGGAACTCTTCTGGCTCTATCAATCTGTTTCTTTACTTCCGCAGGTGGGTATTGTAGTTGTAAGAAAGCTTGACAGAGATCTTGTAGGTGTTTGTCTCTGTCTGAGGGGTTGGAGCAAATGCGGTTGTATCGCAGAGCTTGGCTGTAGACGATGGATCGTGTGGTGTGGTCAGGGTGAAAGCTGGAGGCATGCAGGTAGGAATAGCGGTCAGTAGGTTTCCGGTATAGGGTGGTGTTTATGTGACCACTGTTTATTAGCACTGTAGTGTCCAGGAAGTGGATCTCTTGTGTGGACTGGACCAGGCTGAGGTTGGTGGTGGGATGGAAATTGTTGAAATCATGATGGAATTCCTCAAGGGCTTCTTTTCCATGGGTCCAGATGATGAAGATGTCATCAATATAGCACAAGTAGAGTAGGGGCTTTAGGGGATGAGAGCTGAGGAAGCGTTGTTCTAAATCAGCCATAAAAATGTTGGCATACTGTGGGGCCATGCGGGTACCCATAGCAGTGCCGCTGATCTGAAGGTATAGATTGTCCCCAAATGTGAAATAGTTATGGGTAAGGACAAAGTCACAAAGTTCAGCCACCAGGTTAGCCGTGACATTATCGGGGATAGTGTTCCTGACGGCTTGTAGTCCATCTTTGTGTGGAATGTTGGTGTAGAGGGCTTCTACATCCATAGTGGCCAGGATGGTGTTATCAGGAAGATCACCGATGGATTGAAGTTTGTTAACCTATCCAACTATACTCTCAGCCCAGCAGAAGCAGCTGTTCTATCTCGGGGCCTCTCCTTCTGCCCCTCCACCCCCACGAACATGATACAGTTCTGTGGTGACCTAGAATCCTATTTTCGACGTCTCCGACTCAAGGACTATTTCCAAAATACCTCTGAACAACATACTAATCCACAGAGGTCTCCCTACCAACACTACAGAAAGAGGGATTCTAGGTGGACTCCTCCTGAAGGTCAAAACAGCAGACTGGACTTCTACATAGAGTGCTTCCGCCGACGTGCACGGGCTGAAATTGTGGAAAAGCAGCATCACTTGCCCCATAACCTCAGCCATGCGGAACGCAATGCCATCCACAGCCTGAGAAACAACTCTGACATCATAATCAAAAAGGCTGACAAAGGAGGTGCTGTTGTCATCATGAATAGGTTGGAATATGAACAAGAGGCTGCTCGGCAGCTCTCCAACACGAGTTTCTACAAGCCATTACCCTATGATCCCACTGAGAGTTACCAAAAGCAACTACAGCATTTGCTCAAGAAACTTTCTGAAAAAGCACAAGATCAAATCCGCACTGACACACCCCTGGAACCCCGACCTGGGATATTCTATCTACTACCCAAGATCCATAAACCTGGAAATCCTGGGCGCCCCATCATCTCAGGCATCGGCACCCTGACAGCAGGATTGTCTGGCTATGTAGACTCCCTCCTCAGGCCCTACGCTACCAGCACTCCCAGCTACCTTCGAGACACCACTGACTTCCTGAGGAAACTTCAATCCATCGGTGATCTTCCTGATAACACCATCCTGGCCACTATGGATGTAGAAGCCCTCTACACCAACATTTCACACAAAGATGGACTACAAGCCGTCAGGAACACTATCCCCGATAATGTCACGGCTAACCTGGTAGCTGAACTTTGTGACTTTGTCCTTACCCATAACTATTTCACATTTGGGGACAATGTATACCTTCAGATCAGCGGCACTCCTATGGGTACCCGCATGGCCCCACAGTATGCCAACATTTTTATGGCTGATTTAGAACAACGCTTCCTCAGCTCTCATCCCCTAAAGCCCCTACTCTACTTGTGCTATATTGATGACATCTTCATCATCTGGACCCATGGAAAAGAAGCCCTTGAGGAATTCCACCATGATTTCAACAATTTCCATCCCACCACCAACCTCAGCCTGGTCCAGTCCACACAAGAAATCCACTTCCTGGACACTACAGTGCTAATAAACAATGGTCACATAAACACCACCCTATACCGGAAACCTACTGACCGCTATTCCTACCTGCATGCCTCCAGCTTTCACCCTGACCACACCACACGATCCATCGTCTACAGCCAAGCTCTGCGATACAACCGCATTTGCTCCAACCCCTCAGACAGAGACAAACACCTACAAGATCTCTGTCAAGCTTTCTTACAACTACAATACCCACCTGCGGAAGTAAAGAAACAGATTGATAGAGCCAGAAGAGTTCCCAGAAGTCACCTACTACAGGACAGGCCTAACAAAGAAAATAACAGAACGCCACTAGCCGTCACCTTCAGCCCCCAACTAAAACCCCTCCAACGCATTATTAAGGATCTACAACCTATCCTAAAGGATGACCCAACACTCTCACAAATCTTGGGAGACAGGCCAGTCCTTGCCTACAGACAGCCCTGCAACCTGAAGCAAATACTCACCAACAACCACATACCACACAACAGAACCACTAACCCAGGAACTTATCCTTGCAACAAAGCCCGTTGCCAATTGTGCCCACATATCTATTCAGGGGACACCATCACAGGGCCTAATAACATCAGCCACACTATCAGAGGCTCGTTCACCTGCACATCCACCAATGTGATATATGCCATCATGTGCCAGCAATGCCCCTCTGCCATTTACATTGGTCAAACTGGACAGTCTCTACGTAAAAGAATAAATGGACACAAATCAGATGTCAAGAATTATAACATTCATAAACCAGTCGGAGAACACTTCAATCTCTCTGGTCACGCAATCACAGACATGAAGGTCGCTATCTTAAAACAAAAAAACTTCAAATCCAGACTCCAGCGAGAAACTGCTGAACTGGAATTCATTTGCAAATTGGATACTATTAATTTAGGCTTAAATAGAGACTGGGAGTGGCTAAGTCATTATGCAAGGTAGCCTATTTCCCCTTGTTTTTTCCTACCCCCCCCCCCAGATGTTCTGGTTTAACTTGGATTTAAACTTGGAGAGTGGTCAGTTTGGATGAGCTATTACCAGCAGGAGAGTGAGTTTGTGTGTGTATGGGGGTGGGGGGTGTGTGTGTGAGAAAACCTGGATTTGTGCAGGAAATGGCCCACCTTGATTATCATGCACATTGTAGGGAGAGTGGTCACTTTGGATGAGCTATTACCAGCAGGATAGTGAGTTTGTGTGTGTGGTTTTTGGGAGGGGGGTGAGGGGGTGAGAGAACCTGGATTTGTGCAGGAAATGGCCCAACTTGATTATCATGCACATTGTAGGGAGAGTGGTCACTTTGGATGGGCTATCACCAGCAGGAGAGTCAATTTGTGTGAGGGGGTGGAGGGTGAGAAAACCTGGATTTGTGCTGGAAATGGCCCAACCTGATGATCACTTTAGATAAGCTATTACCAGCAGGACAGTGGGGTGGGAGGAGGTATTGTTTCATATTCTCTGTGTGTATATAAAGTCTGCTGCAGTTTCCACGGTATGCATCCGATGAAGTGAGCTGTAGCTCACGAAAGCTCATGCTCAAATAAATTGGTTAGTCTCTAAGGTGCCACAAGTACGCCTTTTCTTTTTGCGAATACAGACTAACACGGCTGTTACTCTGAAAAATTTCACTGTAGTTGTAGCAAAGTTGCTTAAAAGTCTCCCTTATAAAACCTCGTTGAAAGTTGTCTATAATTTTGCCAAACTAACCATTCAAGTGGAATTTTCCATGCTGGGGGTCTGCCTGAGGTGGCGGCGGCGACTGTTGTTGTTGTTTAATTTAATTTATAAATAAAGTTTCAGCAAAAACTGTTCAGACATTTCCAAAAATGAGGCTGGGGGGAAAATACATTGTAAATGTGAAAAAAATATGTTGGGAAGCGCTAGTGCCTCCATGCTTTGGAGTAGGGACCTGAAATTTAGATGAAGGGGGTCACTGTAAGCAAAGGCCTTTTGCTGTATCCGTAAAATGTATCTATATTTGGCTAAATTGTAAGTCAGTGCAACCTTAATTTTGCACTCTTGTGCATTGCACTGGGATACAGTCTTTATATGTTCCATTCTATGCATCCCATGAAGTGGGCTGTAGCCCACGAAAGCTTATGCTCTAATAAATTGGTTAGTCTCTAAGGTGCCACAAGTACTCCTGTTCTTTTTGCGGATACAGATTAACACGGCTGCTACTCTGAAACCAGTCTTTAATTATGTGCTTACATACATATTACTTTTTCTACAGGACTCCCACTGCATTCAATGCACAGGACAGACAATGCTCTGGGGATGAACAGGGTTGTGTACTGAATGAGACTTGCCTGTAGGACTCCTGCTTAATTTGTTGTAAACGTTGAAAGATGTGTAGCAAATGAGGCAGAGGACTGCAGAGAGAGAAAGGATGATCACATGGCTAAGGAAGTTGAATGCCACCATTCAACAATGTGTTCTCTCTCTATCTCTGCCATAGAGTTCTTACTCAGGGCAAGTCATGCAATAAACATTTTGATAGATGGCCATTGAATGTTCCTCATTTTTGGGTGCTCAACTTGAGACACCTGCAGTCAGATTTGCAGAAGTGCTAAGCACTCACAACTGCAAATGAAGGGAGTGAGAGCTATGATTTGATCATAGAGAAAACTACCTCAACCACCCCCAAGTCTACCCCGTCCTGCCCTCAACTCTCACATAACATTGCTTTGAGTTCCCTGATGAACCTCTCCCTCCCTGCCCTATTTAGCAAAACCATCATTGTTCTACCATGCTTTAGGTCCCTTTTTAGGTGCTGAGGGTGGGGAGGGAATCATAAGATTTTTTCCCAACAAAATTTAAAACTTTCTATTTACTGAAAAAACGTTATTGACAATTTTCAGAGTAGCAGCCATGTTTGTCTGTATTTGCAAAAAGAAAAGGAGTACTTGTGGCACACTAGAGAGACTAACAAATTTATTTGAGCATAAGCTTTCGTGAGCTTCAGCTCACTTCATCGGATGCATTCAATTACCCTGTAAGGTATTTACCATCCTGATTTTTACAGAGGTGATTCTTTTTACTTTTTCTTCTATTAAAATTCTTCTTTTAAGAAACTGAATGCTTTTTCATTGTTCTTAAGATCCAAGGTTTTGGGTCTGTGGTCACCTATGCAAATTGGTGAGGATTTTTAACAAACCTTCCCCAGCAAAGGGGGTGTAAGATTTGGGAGGATTTTGTGGAGAAAGACGTTTCCAAATGGACTCTTTCCTAATAATAATAATACCGGTTAGACGTTTGGTGGTGGCAGCGAAAGTCAAAGGGCAAAAGGTAAAACAGTTTGTACCTTGGGGAAGTTTTAACCTAAGCTGGTAAAAGTAAGCTTAGGAGGTTTTCATGCAGGTCCCCACATCTGTACCCTAGAGTTCAGAGTGGGGAAGGAACCTTGACATGACAATGTTACTATCTTCACATAGAAATGCCTTGTTTCTCTTTATAAACATGTTGCTTAGACTAAGGAATATTTCTTACACAAATCAAACGTTACTGCTGGAATATATTTTTCTAATTACAGATATCTTACCGGACAGATCTATGACATCAGAGGAAAGAAGAGATATATTGATTAATAACTTCTTTATATATTCGTGCTCAAAGCTATATCAACATCAGATCCACTTCAGGCAGTTTGCACAAGTTTGGGTGCCGTGAAATAGTGAATTATTATTATTCAAGCTAAAACTATGTAGTTAAACCTTAATTCACTGTTCCAGTCTTTGAAATAAATTTTTGATAAGGTATACTTTACGTCTGTATATAGCTTAGTTGATAGTAAATGTGGTCATTCATTTTTTCCCAGTGTGATCATTCACTACATGTTACTCAAAAAGTCAGAAACCTTCAAGGTGTTACTTAACATATATAAATCTTTTATAACAAGCCAGATTACCCAGCTTAGTCTCTGTATTTCAAGTTCATGAGACATTTTTTGTGCATTATTCAAGTTTATTATTTATTATTAGTTGTAATAATAAAAATAATACCACCTTCAAATAAAAGACAATAAAGGTCAGAACCTTTTATAATTGATCGGCCAATTAAGCATTCTTTAGTCTTTTTCCAGTTTGCATTTCCCCGTACATCAGCCCATTTTACATTTTCCTTCTGTCTCTAGAGAGATCCATGTCACAGTAAGAAAACAACAAAGCGCTGGTTTGTTTATTCCTTGAACAATACCATCCATATCATGTATTGTTTCACAATAGGAAGGTCACTGGGCTCTTCTCTTTTCCCTACACTACACAAATAGATTTGTTACCAGTATACCTAATCTCCTGCTTTGTCCCATTTGAAAACAGGTTTCTGTATGACAATATCACACATTAAATCTAACAAAATGGAATTTCCTGTGTAATCCACAGTAGGTAAACCTAATTTACCAGTATTTCCCTAAATAGTTTACTGTTCCTTTTCAAAGCACAAATGGAATTTATTTTGATTATTTTATTTAGACAAGCAGGTATTTATAAGTATTCTTGCTACCTTGAAACCAGCAAGCAAGCACATTTTATGAACTATATATAGGTGGCTCATAAATTCAGGATAGTACATAAGAACAAAAGAATGGCCCTACTGGGTCAGACCAAAGGTCCATCTAGCCCAGTATCCTGTCTTCCGACAGTGGCCTGTGCCAGGTGCCATAGAGGGAATGAACAGAACAGGTAATCATCAAGTGATCCATCCCCTGTTGCTCATTCCCAGCTTCTGACAAACAGAGGCTAGGGACACCATTCCTGCCAAACCTCGCTAATAGCCATTGATGGACCTATCCTCCATGACAGGTTTTTATCTAGTTCTTTTTTGAACCCTATTATGGTCTTTGCCTTCACAACATCCTCTGGCAAGGAGTTCCACAGGTTGACTGTGCATCGTGTGAAGAAATACTTCCTTTTGTTTGTTTTAAACCTGCTGCCTATTAATTTCATTTGGTGACCCCTAGTTCTTGCGTTATGAGAAGTAGAAAACAAAACTTCCGTATCTACTTTCTCTATACCAGTCATGATTTTGTAGACCTTAATCATATCTCCCCTTAGCCATCTCTTCTCCAAGCTGAAAAGTTCCAATCTTATTAATCTCTCCTCATACGGAAGCTGTTCCATACCTCTAATCATTTTTGTAATGTAATGTTTTTCACACTATGGTGCTGTGAATCAGACTCTACAAATATTTATTTGTTGTAAACTCTGTAAATGAATTAGTTACATCAAATATAAGAAAGCTGTCTCAATTTCTTTTTATGCAGCAGCTGCCCATATACTTAACTAACTGTAAAGCAATATTTATTTGTGAGGGCAAGAATGACTGATTTTCTGTATCATAAGCCTAAACAATTTTAATTTCTTTTCTCATAGAATGTATCCTAAGGGGATATTCATCTGAGCACAAGTTAGAACAGCCATGAGGCCACCTTATCCCCAGGAGCAGGGAGGGAAGAAGAGGGAGGAGGAGGAGGCGGACTGGCGGCAGTGGGAGGAAGGCCTTAAGGGTCGAATATTGACACATTTACCCTCTCACCTACTGCTCTCAAGCAAAGCAGAACTCTGCCAGTTCATAGGACCTAGTAGTGCACTGTCCACTGCAGCCACTAGGGGTATGATTACACTGCAGCTGGCAGCAAGTCTCCCAGC
This sequence comes from Caretta caretta, assembly GCF_965140235.1. Classification (NCBI taxonomy): domain Eukaryota; kingdom Metazoa; phylum Chordata; order Testudines; family Cheloniidae; genus Caretta; species Caretta caretta. The sequence goes on along the minus strand of NC_134210.1, from coordinate 83,369,869 downwards.
CTGGGTGTGACATTCCCCACTGTCTAATAGGACTGAAGATAATTTGGTAAAAATAAAAAACTAGGCTGAAAACTTAACTCTGCCCTGTAGTGACACAATCCGTGGGGTGGAAAATTTCTGGTGTCTTTAAAAATAAATTTAATCTGGGACCACAAACACTAAATACCTTAATCATAATCACATAGTTATTGCACAGCGTCACTACAGGGTAGAGTTAAAGCTGTTTGCATTAACCATATGCCTTAACTGTTCATTTCTATACAGTAACATGTTTGAATTTCCTGGGAATAGAAAGATTGGTGCAGGGATAATTGCAACATCTTTAGAAGGTGTTTTATCCTAAATTGCTTATATGTACTTTCAACCTTAAGGTAGATAAAATACATGATAAAAATAAACACTTAATAATAATTAAAACAGATGCTTTATTTACACATAGCTAATTCTTTCCTTTATTCCCATTTTATAATCTTAAAGGGCTATAATGGATGTTTCTTTTGTTTTTTTCTTTAATTAGTAGTGTTGTTGTGGCTATTGTTATTTTGAGGGGGTGGGGGGAAGGTCACCACTACTAAGAAATACTTATTTGTGCTGTGAAAGACAAGTCAGACTTCCTGGGCTGGTGAGAAGGGGGGGAAAACCACACCACCCAGGCAAATCTGGCAAAGAAAAACTCCTTCCAAGCCCCAAAAAGGTTCAGTTGTCATAGGATGTCCAAAAACAGAATCCTACTCTAATCCCAAGGTGGGGAGCTTTGCCTCCCAGGTGAAGAATGGAACCCAGGCCAGGGGAATGGGCTTATAAACTTCCCTTTACTTGTGCAGAAGACAACAGGCTTTTGCTGCACCCTTCTCTACAGCCAATTAACCAGATGCTCCATTCCCCAATCCCAGGCAGAAGGGAGGAAAAATACCATTTTAGCCACTGATGCTGCAAACACCCATATCCTTAACTTTAATGTCCTGTAAATAAAGTTATGATATTTTGGTTTTTGCCCACAGAAATTTTTTAAAATTCTAGTAAGATACTTTAATAACTGTAGTATTTTTTTAAAAAAATTAGCTCAGTATACATTTTAATCTAAAGTTTCAAGAGCACAAATTTTCAAACCGATTTTATGAAGCCTCAACCTGGTTTAAAACGATTACTTGAAAACTAAATCATTCCACCCTGCTCAAAATTTACTACATTTTAATGTATTTTTGTCTGGGATCAAACACAGGCAGTAAGTCCTTTCATTTTTCATTGGACTTTTAGCAATATAAATTAATTCCTTTCATAAGTATTGGTTGGTTGTTGGGGTTTTTTGTTTTTTGGGGGGAGGTTATTTTTGGTTGTGTTTGTTGTTTTGAATGAAGTGTTAGTAACTATAAAAAACAACTGTTTCTTTGCCCTCATTGAATACATTATTCTCTACAACAATAGTTATTTTACCATTACCAAAGTGTTGTTAAGGGGACAAGTCTATTACTATTCAGGTATTTATATAATATGCTGTAAGAATTGGGACCCCGGTCGTGGGCCAGCGGAAGAGTCCGCAGGATGGGGCCGTCAGCGAGAGCAGTACCTGAGTGAGGGGCTTTGAGAAGAGTCCTGGGTGCGGGGCTGGCAGCCAGGATCCCGGGCGTAGGGCAGGCAGCAGAATCCTGGGTGCACTGGGCAGCAGCGGAGCCTAATGGTTAAATGTTTAACCAGTAAAATTGTAATAGTTTAAACATTTATTTTTTAAATGCTATTTACATCCCTAGTTTGGCACTGAATCTGAGCAATTCATAATTCTGACACCTCTTCAGCACAGGGCAGCATTCCAGAATATCACTGGCAAGGGTCAATATTTTACATCTCCTTGGTGTAAGTGAAAGCGTTAATACCTGCACGTACAGTAGTAAACTGTTGCCCAGTCAGTGTAATACCTTAACTATAGCTGGACACAGCATCAAAGTGGAAATTAGGCCTCCTGAACATAAGATAGATCAAATCAAAACATTGCAGGGGAGACACAAAGCACTTTGTCATGAGGGCATGCAAGCCTTAGAATGTTGTTGTTGTCACTGATGTTTGTCATGACAACAATATCCTACAAAACAAACCAATTACAAAAACAGCAAATATCAGCCTTTTTAATATTAAAATAGGAAAGCAGAAAAATGTTCTGTCTTAAAACAATCCAGCATAAACTTCTGCACAAACCACTCCCTTTCTCAAGAAATGAAAATGTCAGCAGCCGGAGGTTATGATATCCCTGCACCCCCCCTCCCGTGTGCCCCCCCTCCCAAGTCCCACAGTCATGGCCCGGCCTCTTTTAAGAGCTAAAAGACCACTTAAAGCTCCAGGATGAAGATCATGGTTGATAACTTCACTTCTCTGATATAATGGAACTCTCAACGATAAGAGCAAAGCTCATCTGTGCAGGAGACAGAACCTTCTCCAGGTGTGGCTTGAGAATGTGGAATGAACTCCCCCAGGAACTAAAAACCATCAAAAATCTTATCACTTTTCGCTCCAATTGCCGGGTGCATTTCTTTGACCTTGCCTTTTCTAATATAAGCCTATATAGCAACAGGTATGTTTAAATAAACCCCTACCAAAACAAGACACTCCACTGTGCATACTTCTCCATCTGGGAAGAGGATGAGACAACAAACAATACATAACAGATGCATAGTTATGTTGCTTAATACACTACTGGAAGGTGCTATGTTGATTAACATTGTATAAAAACCTATATAGAATAGAACAGATCCGTAATGCTCAATGGTTCTGAATTATTTTAGCTTGCTAATTACCATGCAAATCCCACATTTTAGGCTTGAAACCCAAGAGTGTGGCTTTTCCATTGATGAAATTCTGTTACTTGTCCCACTTTTTGTGACAAGCCCCTTTTAAATTTATAAGGGGTCCACAGAGTTCAATAAAAGAAAAAAAAAGTAGAAATTTTAAAAGACTATCTTGCACACACAGCTTAAGAAATCTGATGAAGCAGTTTATGCCAAGTATCTTAATTTTAAATAAGGATTTACACCAACGCAGTTATTTTAATTCATTATGTTAATAAAATAAAATAAACCACACACAAACACCAGTTTCACACTTCCTTTCCAAAAGTGGCTTAACAACAAGATTCCTCTAATTTCTTTTCACTTCCATTCCCTCCTCCCAAAAGGAGGAGTGTTAGATTGACCCATCTATCTATCCAAGGAGTAGGAACAAGTCTCTGTCCAGATCCAAGCAACACGGCTCTTGAACAGGATGTATAAAAGTCAGTTCATTATTTTAATCACATCTTTATTTGAATCAACTAAATTTTTCTTTTCTAAAATAATCCTATTTAAAATTAAATTTTAAATTATGGCAACCTATGTGAAGGCCTAAACTTACTATCATCTATTAAAATAATTTAAATAAAATACTTTTTAAAATAGTATTCAAGCAGTACGTTTTCTGCCGAAGTTTTAAAGGAAGTCAAATCACTGAACTGTAGAAGTCACTGTCTGGGCACCTAGAACCAGAGTTTGTGGAAATGCTTAACCATCTTTAGACAGAAGTAGCCTCTTTTGCAAGTACAGAAACATTGTTTTCTTCATTTCAGTTTATTCAACTAGTTCAGTTCAATGATAAGTTCACTCAAAATTGAGAAACCAATTCAGAGTTGAAAAAGCAGGAAAGCTTGTTTTCTTCTTCCAATCTATGAATAAAAGAGAGAATGAGATCTACCAGTTCTAAAATCTTGAAAGACATAGTGACCACAAACAATCAATTCAATTCACTAACTATGGCTAATACTGCCCTGGTTTAATAAATCAGTTAGTTTTAAATGCAAAAGAGGTCTTGATAAAAACTTTTTTTTCTTATGTAACCAGCACTTCAAGGTAGTTTTATTTAACTAACATTTTTAATGGGCTTCTAGATGCATTTTAATTGAATTCCTATTTCTATTCAAATGCAGTTTGACACAAATCACAAATAAAACAATGATTGCCACCTAGTAAATAAGAAATGTGTCATTCACCATTTTCTAAGAATCAAAAAATAAAAATTAAGAATCTGAATAAATGTAATTTAAGCTATATAACTGCTTAAATAAACATGCAGTTATAGTGTATCCTCCTGACTAGCAAAAAGTGCCACCAAACTTAAAGGCTTTATTTAGTTGCCAATCAATATGTTTTAATGGCTACCAATCAATAAGAATCAACCTTTCTTTATGAAAATAACTAAAAAGTACAAATGCAAAGGAAGATTAAAATCATAGGGACAGTAATCCAATCATTCTTAATATACAATGATATGGTAAAATTATATTAGTCACATCCTAGTTTAATTACAGACTTCTGAAATATGACTGACAGTCCTTGGATTCCTGTGTTGAAATCAGATAAGTTAAATAAATCCACCTTGCTTTAATATTTGATACATCAATGACAGAAAAATTCTAATATAAAAATGAATATTAAAAAACATCTTTTAGAAAAATCAAGCTGTTAAAATAGTTATTATATTTCCGACTATGAAGAAGTTAAGATATTACAATTCCCATTTGAGATAAGGAGCTCTCTTGCTCCTGCCTACCATCTTGATTGCAAAATAAATAAATACATAAAAACCTTCTGACGATGCGACGTAATCACGTTGTTTTTTCCTTATCACATACAAGCAGAAGTATATTACGGTTTCTCATTCAAAGAACCCAAACAGCTCTAAATAATCAATACGCTTGAGTAAAAAGTACCCTTAATAATTATACCATGTGAACGTTCAAGGTCTACTGTATCTTTCTTGTAGAAATTTTAAAAGACTACCTTGCACACACAGCTTGAGAAATTTGATGAAGCAGTTTATGCCAAGTATCTTAATTAAGAACACAAACACTTACTGAAAATATTTGTGGGTAGTCAAAACCCAACATTTCCAGGAACACATCAAAAAGTCTGTCTCATTTAATACCAATAAAAAGACTGTCTTTGAAAGTAAGATTGAGGGAGAAAGGGAAAGAGAAATACAGATAGAAAATTAATACTGAACCTGTAGTAAAGCTTGAGTCAATTCCTTTCTTACTCAGAGAACCAGAATTTGCTGCCCTGACTTACTCCACAAGTAATAACAAAATGCGGCTATTTGCAGAGTAAAGTAGATTCACCATTAGTATGGCAGAACCTGTCCCAGAGTGAAAAAGCTCAAGCACTCTTGCGTCTCCTTGCTACCTGTTAGCCCTATGCTAGAATTCCTTCCCAACAATGTTTATTTGGTGAAGGTGACATTCCAGACCAGTGAGGAGCTGTCACTCCTGCCCTGCAACTAAGGCCGTTTATATGTTATATGGGCCCGTCGTGGGCCTTGGGCCCAGCTCCACCAATGTTCGGGGCCAGGTCTCTCCCCCGGCCCCGCCTGCCACCCCCTTGCGCCTCTCCCGGAGCGTCCCCTAACCCCGCCTGCCACCCCCTTGCGCCTCTCCCGGAGCGTCCCCTGACCCCACCTGCCACCCCCTTTCACCTCCCCCGGAGTGTCCCCTGGCCCCACCTGCCGCCCACGCGTGCCTGCCCCAAGTGTCCCTGCCTGCACTGGGAGGCAGGTGGCTGCCTCCTGCAGTTCCACACTGCACTGGCTCACTGGCCACTGCCGCAGCTGACTACAAGGGAGCGGCACCAGGAGCAGGCTGAAGCAGCTACTGCACCTGCAGAAGGAGGAGGCGCATGGCAGCCCCACCCAGCAGGCGACTCCGAGTTGACATCCGAGGGTGGTGGGAGGGCTTATTCTGGCTGGACCTCCTGAGCAGCAGCCTGGGGGAGCTTGGGTGAGTGTCTCGTGCTGGGGTGTTCCTTCCTCCCCCAGGAGCTCGCTGCTGCCAGTGGGGAGAGGGCTGGAGGGAGTCCTCCTCTCTGGCCCCCCACCCCAGCCTTGGGGCAGCCTGCCTGCTGCACCCCAAATTCCACATCCCTGGCCCAGCCCCATGCCCCGTACCCCCTCCTGCACCACAACCCAGAGCTCACACCCAGCACCCAAACCCCCTCCTGTACCCAGCACTTCAAATCTCCTCCCTCACCCCAACCCTGTGTCCCAGCCCAGAGCCTGCACCCAGCACCCAAACTCCCTCCCAGAGCCTGCACACCACACCCCCTCCTGCATCTCAACCCCCTGCCCCAGCCCAGAGCCTGCACCCAGTACCCAAACTCCATCCCAGAGCCTGCACCTCTCCTGCACCCCAACTTCCTTCCAGAGCCTAGAACCCCAAACCCCTTCCTGCACCCAAACTCCCTCCCAGAGCCTCAGGCAGGTGGGGGGGGTCGGGACTTGGACCTGTTCTGGGCACCACCAAAAATTATACAAACCTGCCACCCCTGCCTGAAACTTTGTGTGCCTTACAATGCCTTGCTGCAGTGCCTCCCACCTGGGCCACTCACATACAGCCTTCCAGCATGCAAGTTACACCCTGAGTCTCTGTGTACAACTGCAGCCTGCCACCCACACTTGGGGTTACACTCTGGCTTTTGCCAGCCTCAGTTATTTCTGCAAGGTGATCCCAACACACTCCCAGATTTTCTCCCAAAATGTATGTTCTATACTGTCCAGCACCCTCCAGACCAGAGATATTAGGTCTGTTGTCCATTTAAGGAAATAATACACAACAACTTGCTACCTTCATTGGAATTACCTTAACTTAAACACACTGGCTTAGTTTCAATTAAAGAATAAAACAAGGTTTTTTTTTAACTATAAAGAGATAGATTTTAACTGAGTAGAAGTAATGATGCCTAAAAGTTAGAAATGGTTACAGGAAACAAAGATAAAACACTTCCTAGTGCCTAACTCAACAAACTATATTGATACAAAGTGAAGTCCTCACCACATACTTCTAACTGCATTACTGACCAAACTTATCAGGTCAGGACTCCTCCCCCAAAGTCCAACATCTGTTTCTTTTTTCTTCTTAGGTTCAAGGCAGGAGATGGACAGGGAGAGTGATGAATAGGGAGGCATAGTTTTGCGTGTTTTGCCCTTCACCTTTATAGTTCAGTCACCCTTTGAAATACATCTCCTGGAGAGTGACCCCTAGACAGAGTTATTTCCAGCTGAGAGCAAGGAGATATGGAGTCTGGTGGGGGCAGGGAGGTTTGCTAAGTTGGCTGCTAAGATGCAGATCTGTTTGTTCCTGCCCCCTTTCCTTGCCAAAGAATGGCCACTTGACAGGTGATGGCCCATCAGTTTTGATGACACCTGGCCAGGCATTTATCATTGAGATACAGATTTACTCCCCAGACTGTCTGGTAAACATACTTCAGTCATGATTTTAGCTGATGTTCGTAACTTCACATATAATGTTGCTACATACATTTTACCATATTATTGACAAGTGAGTTATTAGTTATCAAATGATATCTTACAAGGCATATTTTGTACAAAGATTATTACAATAGCATGCACGGTGTGAACAAAACGTACATTCCAACACAGGGGCAAAAAGCGTAGAAGAGCTTCACTCATTCATATCTCTAAAAATTATGCCCAATACACACAAAAAATCCCCCAGTCTTAATATTTAAGAGATGTATTCAGCCCAAGATGAACTATAACAAACTCATCAGCACAACTCTTACTACCATTGTACATTCTTTTTCACCTGCTTTTGTGGTACACATTGGTGGCACCATATACTAGTTATATATCAATCTACAGCATGAAGACTTCCAAGTTCAAATTTACCCTTTTACAATCAATTTTAGATTGTAAAAATAAAGGAATAAAGGGTGTAGAAATACAGGAACCTTTGTTCAGCTGGAGTAGGAGAGAAGACACCACATAAGAAATTTTAGCAGTACACAAAGTGGCTGTTAGACTTTATTCCAAGCTTCACAATCTAGTGCAAAAATCTAAGATGACTATGTTATAAGGGAGAAAAGAATGCCCAGCTTCACTGGTTTCTCCTGTTACCTTCAGCATACAAGGAAATGTAAAATTTACAGCCAAGTATCACATAGCAGAGGTTTCCAGATATAATTAAATTTGTTTAGCGCTCTGTCTGTCCCCAAGCCTGTAGCCCATGGAGGTCGGAAGAAAAAAGAAAATTAAGAGAAATCATAAAATAACTTGATATTCAGAAATTAAGAGTTAACCCTTGCAGATTTTCATTCAACTTTTTTGTTCCCACTCTCACCTCTTGTCATTAAACTTTGCTCTAGTTTCCAGGGTTTATGCTATTAAGGAAGTTTATATTGGAGAACAATATATTAACACTCTGGCAAACAGATGTTGAGGTTAAAGGGATGTTGTAAAGGCCAAAAGTATAACTGGGTTGAAAAATGAATTAGATAAGTTCATGTAGGATAGGTCAATCAATGGCTATTAGCCAAAATGGCCAGGGACACAATCCTATGCTCCAGGTGTCCCTAAACCTCCAGCTTCCAGAAGCTGGAACTGGACGACAGGGGTGGATCACTCAAAATTAGCCTGTTTTGTTCATTCCCACTGAAGCATCAGGCATTGGCCACAATAACAGACAGGATACTGGGCTAGATGGACCATTGATCTGACCCAGTATGGCCATTCTTATGTTAAACAATGATATTTTCCCAATGGATAAAAATTAGAATGAAGAAAATAGTCTACATACTTCTATCAATTCACTGAGAATAGTTATAGTGTCCAATTTTGCTCTCATGCTGATTGTATAGGGATGTAACTCCACTACCATCCATTAAGTTATTCTTGATTTACACCAGTACAAGTGAGTATAGAATCAGGTGTATGTTCAATACATCTAAAATATCTTTATTTTTACCAGTTGTGGGGTATTTTAAAGGTTACATACAGTTTTATAAGGCATGGAGAAACAATATCTCAAATTTTGTACTTTGTTACATTATACTTCCTTACTCACTAATGCCTCCTCTCCGCAATCAGTGGGGAGGAGCTTTGAATGACCCCAGGGGAAGGATAGTACTCAGGTGGCGGAGAGCATGAAGCACCAATGCAAGAGTGTATGTGTGGCTGGGAAGGAAGGGCTGTCACCTCCTCTGGCCCAGTGCCTTCCCACTGGCTGGAAAGAGGGGAACAGGATAGCAGCTGGCCCTTGAGAGCCCCTCCTCCTTGCCTATTTAAGCTTACCCAATCTCTTCAAAAAGCCTCTTGTTTCAGCCCGCTACATCCTGCCTCCCGCCACCACCCCCTAAGGATAGTGTTAGTGCTGTGTTATTTAGGATCACATCGGTCTGACCATTTATCCGTTTTTCCCATTGGACCAAACTGGTAGGGTCCGGTGAGTTTTTTTCACCTTCCTCACAACATCATGCAGGCACAATTAGGTTATAGCATTAAGACTTAAAAAGACTTAGCATTAGGAAAAGTAACACTGCTTTACCTTGTTGTTAAGTGAAAGGCTAACTGCTCCTTAGCAATCAAGATTCTTTTGGGTGGCAAGGAGGAGCAAATGATTTGCTTTTGCAACTACATTCCTAAATGCAAGTAGAATATTGTATATGAGTAATTTTTAATCTGTACTACTAACCACCTGATTTTTCCATCTAAAATCATTATACTACACAATTCTTAATCTTTTCAGGTATGTCTACAATAATTTTTATAGTTTAGAATATTTACAGTACAGATTTGTAAATTTGTATTAAAGTGTGTGTGATGTAATCCAACAAAAACAAGAAAACCCACAACTAATAGGGAAAAACCACACAAACTGACAGATAGCGGACTCATGAAGGCCCTCAAGAACCTAGACAGATAGGTATGGTAAAATACATAGATATTATTGTTTGTATTACAAGGTACATCAAGAAGGTGAAACCCTGTTGTGATTAGGTACTGTTACAGATGGTATGTTTCTTAATTGCATTTTTTACTTTTAACCATTTATATCATAATTTGATTTTTTTAACATGATTGGATTATATCAGTAGTGGTATGTGAAGAAGCTCTTTTGGTTACAAAACGTCTTAGAAGGTGTTATCACGATAATATCAGTTCTTTTGGAACATAGCAAAAATTCACATAGTAGTAAATTATAACCTGGTTGCATTAAAGATAAGGTGATCTAATCACAATATTAAAGTTTTTAGAAAACTTGGATGCATTACCAGTGAACTGATCTTATCACAATGGAAGTCTGTAAGAAAAGCGGGATGTGTTAACACACACACAAAAAATCTAATTGTAGCAGAAGTCTATCTCACTGGGGTAGTCACTCAGTTGAGTTCAATGTCAGAACGTCAAACATTTTCCTGGTGCCAGAGGGCTAAGTTTACTTGCCAGCAACATAAATACTTGTGATCCCATCTCCATTCCCTCTATCAAATTTAAGAAAGTAAAATAGTGGTGTACCTTCATTGTGTACTGTGAATAATTGCAATAATCCAATTCAATTCTGTACATATGTTATTATTATAAAATGTAAATTACTATATCTCATTTTAAAAACAAATCAAATCAATATCAACAGCTTATACTAAGATTTATCTGGAGAGATAAGGCATTAAAAATATCTATAGGATGAGAAAGAAATATACATGAAACTCAATCAGTAATGTTCATTGCTTACATTGGCATAAGAATAATAATTAAATAGGTTATGAGACAACTGACTTTAATCTAATAAAGAATCTGACTGACAGAACTATCTTCATTTTTTAATTTGTGCAGCAAGAGTTTTGCACCAGACTGAAAAAAAGTTTTTGTAACATTTCTCTAAGATTAACAGGAAACAAGAAAAAAGCAGAAAAACTAAAAGCAGCAAATTCTGCCTTAAGCAGGAGCAATCTGGTCAGCTCCTCTGGTACAGCTCAGGAAAGCTATGAGCAGTAGCAGAGACACCGGAGCTAACTGTCTACAGACAATGTGTCAGTTTACATTTGGTTCTCAGTCAAAAATAATGATTTTGCAACCACACAGTCTGGAAACCAAATGTTTTGTTCCTTTGTGAACAAAAGCTTGCAAGTAATTGCACTCTCTGAGTAAGGTATTGGTCAACATAATGACAGAATATGGCCCATGGACACACCTGGCTAGTTTAGGGACCCAAGTATAAAACATACTGGCCTAAGGAGAAAGATTTTTCCCAGCTCTGCAATCTCATGACAATGCCCTGGTTCAAGGCAGAGGAAAAGAACAGAAAGTGAAAACTTTGAGAACTCTTGGGGGCAGGGGCGGAGGAGGGGGCAGGGTGAAACAACCTAATCCCAGTCCACACACAGGAGAGGCTGAAGAGTCAAGGAAATAGTGACTGATCACTACTGGTTATTGTTTATTAAAGAGACAGTGGGAACCACTCCATCAGTGTGGATTTGTGACCCAGCTGCACAAAAATGCTGTCAGGTATTTCTCAGCATTAGTTTTCCATATTTTGAATAGGAATCCTGCATTCTATGAGTAACTCAGAGCCTTTCTGTGCTAGAGAAATCTGCATCAATGTAACTACATTGATGCAATTATATCAGTGCAAACCCCTACAATAGATGTATTGTGCTAAAGAAAAGTGGGGCTTACGTCAGTGCAACCTAGGCTATGGCTACACTACAGAACTTACAGCGGTGCAGCTCAGGGCCACCCAGAGGATTAAGGGGGCCTGGGATCTTTGGCGGCAGGGGTCCTTCCGCTCTGGGTCTTTGGGGCACTTTGCCGAAGACCTGGAGCGGAAGAAGCGGTGGCGGGTCCTTCACTCCGGGTGTGTTCGACGGCACTGAAGAACACCCCCACCGCTGAAGTGCCACCGAAAACTCTCGTGGGGGCTCCTGAAAACTCTCGTGGGGGTCCCTGTGGGGCCCGGGGCAAATTGCCCCACTTGCCCCCCCCTTTTTGGTGGCCCTGGTGCAGCTGCACCAATGCAGCTGCACTGCTGTAGCACTGCTAGTGTGGACACTCTAAGCCGGCTGGAGAGAGTTCTCCTGTCAACTTAATTACTCCAGCCCCAGTGAGCAGCAGTAGCTATGACAGCAGGAAGCTTCTCTCTCCCCAACATAGCGCTGTCCACACGGGTGCTTAGGTTGGTGTAATTTGCATCGCTCAGGGGGGTAGTTTATTCACTCCTCCCCAAGCAACATAATTTATAACAACCTAAGCTGTAGTGTGTTCACAACCTTAATCCCATTTCAAATAGAACTACATTAACACACACAAGGCACCTTTCAGTCTGCGTTACCATGATCTCTACACAGGGAAGCTAGAGCATAATATTTTAGACCATCTACCATTCACATCCCCATAGTCCGCACTGTGGTACCCGTGTAGATAAGCCCTTACCGGGTGCTGCTGTTAATGTAGAAAGGGCCTTACAGCACTGAATGTCAGAACATACTTGAGGAAGCTCCAAACAAATAGGAAAAATATCTTGTGTGCACAACAGGAGGGTTTACTGAATTTAAAAAAAAAATGATGAGACAAAACAACATAGATTTTCAATAGTTAAAGAAAGCCTCTATTAGGAAAACAGATTGGAGAGAGAGGGGGGGAAAATCCCTGTTCTTATAAAAAAGGTTCCCTTGTAAGATTATCAAGGGTAGACCTTCGGCTACTTGCTATGTAAACTGTAATTACTTAAAGATAAAAAGGTTGTAAGGACAAAAAAAAAATTAAGGCTGGAGCAAATTATAATTTTTTTTAATCAGTGGCCATTATATTTATCTATAATGGAACAACTGCCAGACATTAATTAAGATAGAGAGAAAACTCCTATTTTCCTTCTCTCTCTCTCCCCATGCAAAAAGTTGAAAGCTATTTCATAATAACTATTACTAATTGTTCCTCTACCATCACTGATTAATAGGAGCATCCAAAAAACCTAACCTTACACCGGGAAAGCAAAAATAAAACTTTCTAAATACTTCCTAGAAAAACTTAACTAAACCTGCTAGCTAGACAGAGGCTAAAAACATGAGGGACTCCTACCTGAGGTTCAGAGACAGTTCTCTGAGGCGAAACCCACAACTGCTGTGAAGAGAGATGATGATCTCTCTGGCCCCCCTTAGTTTTCAAGTTTTCACATTAGCTTCTGGTGTAGTGCTGATAAATGTGCATGAAACCTACTGACACCCATTTCCAGCTGCTGGAAAGGAAACAGTTCTCTCTCTTCTCCCTCCTGCAGCCTTATAACTGGTGGAGGCAGCAGTCCTCCACCAACCCCTCTATGCCCCTCCTACTATTCACGCACACAGTTAGGGAATTTTTCCCGTTATCCACTGGAAAAAAGATTTTTCAAGCCTTGACATTATTAATACCAGTGTTATTTAAGTTGGCTAGATAAGAAACTCAGGACAGACTAAATTCACTTGCCTTCGTCCAATAATACACACTACTCATTTAATTGTGTGAGCTTTCCAAACTACTAAGTGGTCCTTTTCTTTTCAATTTGACCCCTAGCACTCAGGCATAGACTAATCTTACTTTCATTATATGACTCTATTAAAATTGGGAATGGCACTCTTAAATCCATATCAGTTGTCTAGTAAGTATTTGGACAAGATTTGCATAGTTTGTTACCTGCGCAGCTCCACTAATTAGGTGAGTGGCCCTTCATTGTCTCATGTGTGGCTGCCCAGGCATGCACCTCAGAGGGAACTATCTGCGGACCACCTGAATGGAGGGTCCGTGGACCACAGTTTGAGAACCTCTGGTTTACTCTACTTTCCAGAAGTTATTTTCATAAATGAATCATTGCTTGTTTATTCAGGTACATCCATTTTACATCTGTTTTGGTGCCTTGAGACCACTACTGTAAGAATATCCCATTGAGAGGTATGGAAGCCTTTTTGAAAAAAACACAGTTTTTAATTAGTTACATGGGGAATTTATTTCCCTACATACTTCATAAAAAATTCAGGTTATGCTAGAGGTCATCATAAATGGATCCCTTAAAGGAATAAAAGATTCAGCATGATGCTATACTCAGCCTCTTAAATTCAACCAATTCCTCTTTAATTTCACCAAAAACCTTTATTAATCCCTTGGTTATCTTTTGCCTTGATTATTGTAGCCTTCCAGCATCCCCTCTTTTCACTTGCTCTCCTTTTGTTGGGAACAAGTCACTCCATCTCCTTGAATCTCTTCGTTGGTTTCCTGTCTCTGATAGCATCCAATTCAAGACCCTCAACTTCAAGGCTCTATAAAACCTCACCCCAGGCTTCATCTTTGTTCTCATTTCCTCCTAGTCCTCTACACTTTTCTTTTTCCCTTTGTCTCCTTTTCACACATTCAGTTTAGGTCATATTGTTCTGTCCCTATACCTGTAACAGTCTGAACTCCTCTCCATTAAGACCCCCTCTCTCTGTCTACTTCCCCAGATCCATGTTTATGAATATATTTCTTTCAGGAAGACCTCCATGCTTATTCATTTATTTCTCCTTTCCCTCATGTCTTGACTTGTTTTGTCTTATGCCTCAGTTCTGCAAGTGACTCAGTGCTGGAGGACCCCCTAGCCCTCGTGGAATTCTGCACAGGTGAAGGAGTTTGGCAGCACAGAGTCACCTGCTGTATCAGAGCCTTAAACTGTAAATTCATTGGAAACAAAGAAAGAAGCATTTCTTGTCCCCTAAGTGCTATGTAAATTTTCAATGCTATATACAAATAATTAAACAGGCACTGCCCAGTACAAATACAAAAAAGTTATTTTTTCTTAGAGTTTGTGGTATGAATACTATGGTTCCTATACTGACAAAGAGCAACCAACTATAGTGCTTGCATGTCATATGAACATTTTTAATTTACCAAATCAAACAGGATCCCTGATGCAATGGATTGTTATATGCAACAATAACCTATTCCATTGTGATTGGGGAGAAAGTTTTGCTCCCCCATAATGACTTACTTTTAAAAAAAGAATTGTATATACATGTAAGGGGACTGTTGCCCCCTTACTAACATTCAGTGGGGGTGTTTTGGTTGGCTAGCTCCCAGTACTAAAAGGGGATGGGTCTATGGGAAATCAGGACCCTGAGACTGAGTCCCCAGGAACAATGGGGAGAGACCAGTGCCCCAGCTCAGCCTGAATGACAGGGGAAGCAGGCTAATCAGGGAGTCAGGAGGCCAGGGAGCTCCCATCCTCCATGTGAACTGGATTGGCCTAGGTCAGACAGAGTGGGGTCGAGCTAAGGAGAAAGCAGGGGCCCAAGCTGAGCTGCGGAGCAGAGCTGTGCCAGATCCAGAGGGACCAGAAAAGCACCCCAGAGAGAGCGCAGACCCTGTCCTGGGAGCAGAGCTGCAGCCCCAAAGCCAGAGGCACAGCCTAGAGAGAGCAGACTTGCCCTGGGAGCAGAGCTGCAGCAACCAGAGCCAGAGGGGCCAGAAAAGCAGCCCACGAAGCAGGTCAGTGCTGGGAGCAGAGTCACAGAAGCAGCCTGCAGAGCAGACCTGTCCTGGGAGCAGAGCTGTAGCAACCAGAGGCAGAGGGGCCAAAGAAGCAGCCCAGGGAGCTGGAGGCAGAGCAGCAGCAGCAGTGCAGAGACAGAGTGGTGGAGCTGGGGCTGGAGCAGTCTGGAGCTGGGTGCGGTGAGCAGCTGGAGAGAGCGAGGGGGACCCTGGCTAGTGGGCCCAGCACAGGGAGATGCCTCAGCCAAGAGGCTCTGCAGGCCAGGCTTGGATTGTAACCCTGACAGGGCGGGGGCCACACTGGGAAGAAGGGTCCTACCACTTAGAACCTGAGAGCGTGTGGCCACCACCAGAGCAAGTGTCCAACCCACAGCATCCCTACAGCACAGCCAGGGCCTGAGAAGAAGGCCTGGGACATACAAGGAACAGAGTGTGAACTGCCCTGACGTTCCAGAGACACTGTTTGTGATGTTCCCTGCCACAGAGCTGGTTGATGTGTTTCCTTTAACCTTTCCCATGTTTCCTTATTCTTTTTAAAATTAATTGTTGATTAAATAACTTGCATTTGCTTTAAATTATATGTAATGGTCAGTGGGTCAGAGAAGTGCCCAGTGCAGAGAGAGTACCCTGGAGTGGGGACACCCTAGCCCCTGTCCTAGGTGACCACAGCAGGGTTAGGGGTTGAGCCCCCCAGGAATCCTGGGCCCAGCCTTGTTGGGGTTACGAGGACTCTGCCAGACAGGAGAGTGGAAGGGGAGTCCTCAAGGGCAGGGAGGCCACTGGGTAAAGGAAGTGGGAGCGAGGACTCAGATCCTTTCGCTAGCTCACTTCACCGGGGTAGTGCAGAAGCCAGGAAAGTTCCCCACAATAGTGGGACTATTCCCCCGCTTACATACACATACACACATTTACAGAAAGAACAGACTGAATTTAGGTAGAGTCCATACAATCCATTGTTATCTTTGCATATACCAATATGTGTGAAGATTTCAAGGAAAATACTTAGTTACACATTTAATATACTTCTTTTAAAACATGAATTTAAGGATCACTTTAAAATATTTTCTTAACACACTGGAGCCTGGCCCTAACTGAAATTTGTATATCAACAATTCAAAATAAGAACAGCTCTGCTTAGCTAAGCATCTCATAGGTTATGCTGTGTTTAAATTGCTCACAAGTACATCATAGTGAAACAGAATAACCCAGGTCATACATTCAGAAATCAATTAGAGCATTATCGAGAACTTTCTATTAAAGGAACTCAATCCTTCTATGGGGTAGGTATTTACTTATCACCAAAATGAGTGAGCTGTTTAATAGCATATGCCACCATTGCACACATTACAACAGATAGATTTAGGTGGGTTGGATATAAAATTACCTATGCTAAGAATTCACCTGTTAGAAAGATTGCCAGAGTTGCCAAGACCTCTATTTTACATCTCATCTAAAGACAGCAACTCCAGAAGCAGAGTGGCCTACCTCTTAACATTTTGGTGGGGTATTAATTCAATGCTGATTCAGACGGAAAAATACAATCTATGGTACTGCTAACACCATTTCTTGAAGCTCCTACGTTCTTCCTGGATGTCTTCTATCCCAATACTGCTCAGACGGAACCATATTTAGCTGCTTGCATCTGACAGAATCACAACCCATTGAATGCCTGCAGGCATTCAAAGAGAATCTTGAAAAAGAAAGTCACATAGCAATAGGCTTTCAGCATTATAATTAGACTCCTTTGTTGAAAAGACATTAGTATATTAATACATGAGAAATTATTAAATCTTTAAAAGTGCTTTCTAATAGCTACTGCCCTACTCAACATAGGTTCATTCAAAAGACAATTGCCCCCATAGTAACAGACTTCTGCTTTCAAAAAGTTGTGACAGAGAATAGATTATGGTTTTAAAACACATTTCATAGTAAAAGTATCACAAAGTGTTAATCATACTTTGTATTAACACTTAATATAGTTGCACTTTATATGTAGTGGCAAATTAATAAAATAAGATCCCAAATAAAAACTAAAATGCTTCAGGCATTTCAACACTGATTTGCTAAGCTTCCCATTCTCTTTCTTTATAAAAGTCTATTGATGATATTATTTGTGTGGAAGCTTAACAGTCAGAAAAATATTTTATGAGCCTCTATGCTGCATATTTGGAATTTTATTTTATCATAAGTTTTTATTAAACACCAACATCAATTTGTAAATCCATGTTGCTGCAACCTATATAATGCTGAGTAGACCAGCACTGGGAAAAACTAGGACCATGCAACAAATGGCTTATGTCCACACATAGCCCCTAGTTAGCAACACACAGTTATGACAACATACTCTCAATTCCTAGAATGTTTAAACGACAGGAAATATGAACACTGAAAATAAGTGACTGGCAAGCTATTCCACATTTATTTTTAAGCCAAATGTAAAACTGCTTTGGCTGAAGCATCAAATGTCTCACATAAATCCTAAGACTGTTATTTATACTAAGTCTGAAATGTTGCTTCCGCCACATCTGCAATTTCTGTGAAAACACATGTATAAAAGTCTCCTCAGAGAGTATCTTTCTCTCCACAATGAGACTTTCTGCAGTTGCACTAATAGGCAAAGCATGTCCTTTCCCTACTCTTTTAGAATAGTTCACATCCATTTGAAGATAATAAAATCAGCATCCATGAAGCTGTTGTTAAGTAGCCTATTTCAATGCATGTTTATTAGTTTGATTCTACAAGGGAAAGGAAAGCTCCTCTTATTAACCATTTTTTAAAAAGTCTCAATCAGGAAAGATTAGAAAAAATATTGTTCATATTTTCAGTACATACTATGGAATACTAGCATTCCATACACTGAACTTACGAAAGGAATTTGAAATCTGCACATGGACTGATAGTAGGATAGTCCTCAACATAAACAACAGTTTTATACCATCATCTTCCCTTCCCACCTATTTTCTCCTTTTCTCCATGGAAAGCTCTGGCCTGTTTGCCCTAACTACTTTGTGCCTGTCTTTTATTTACTAGTATATTTACTTCTTTTTGAAATACCGCTGGCAGTATTTGTCTTATCACCTGTCTCATCCTACAGTACCCGATGCAGAAACTATTATTTATTTATATGTGTTATGAGTGTTCAAAGCAGAGAAAAACAGGTTGAGCTAAATTAGATTAAGAATGCAAAAAAGATAGCAACAGACCATAGTGGGTAGAGTCTAAGAAACAGGGAAGAAAATGTTCTCACCGTAACTGAATAGAGTGGATCTTTGTCTGACTGAGAGGAAGAACTCAGGTTGGGGCTCCTTTAAGAGTCAGAGTGGAAAGGGACACTTAGGAGCAGAACCAAGAGGGGCAAAGGGGGAATAGGAAGTGGCCAGACCAGGCGGAGGCACTGACCCTACCATCTACATCAGGTTGGGGAGACAGTATTTATATCCTCTGCATTCCAGAAGGGATCCTCTGTTTCATGGATTACCAGGACCCACCATCTCACCTGTGAGACCAAAGTAGGATTGCATTTTGTGATCTGCTGTTGACATTGCAGTAGTTGCCTTTTTTCTTTTGGGATTGGGAAGGAATATTTCCCTCACTGCCAATTTGGCCAATGCAAGATTTTTTCACCTTCCACACAGCAAGTCAGGGACCAAGTGGGATAGGTAAGCAGGTCACAACTTAGTAGGTAGCAGGTGTCCAGTGAAGTTACTCCTTACAGAGGGAACAAGGCTTCTTGATAAATAGCAATTGGACGTGGATTTAGGGAAAGGTATCCCTTAAGGATGCTGGGAAAAGGGGGTTGGGGCTCTTAACATCTGGTACAGCAGGGGGACAACCCTCCCTTTCTTCCCAGCCCCCTCTCCCCTTAACACTTATAGGAGGGGAGGGTAGCAGAGTCCCAGGTTAGGACCAGGTTGAGAAGGGGCAACCCTCCCAAACAGTTGGAAACATTTAAGGAAAGAATGATACTCTGCTCTATAAACTTATTGCTGGGTATTCCCCCATTTGTTAAGTGAATAAAGTTGCAGCTTAATCAAACCACATCCATTGAATCTGGTCTTTCTTCCTGCATGGCTGGGACAATGTTTGTGTGGAAACAGCAAACACCAGGAGTAGAATAATGCTCAAGAAAGCAGTTTCCTTGCAGAGAGCATATAGTTTGACTTGATTAGTTTCACTCTTTTTTTTAGTTAAAATTCTACTTTTAGTGGCTTATTGTTGAAAGGCTTCACAGAGAAATAAGTTAAGAGATTAGACAGGCACATGGATACAAAGACTGCGGTCTGTGTCTGTGCGTAAGTAAAGGAGTCAGCATGAAAAAAGGCACAAAGGTGAGTGTAGAAGGATAAGAAGGGATGAGCAGGAGGGAGGCTTGAGGAGAGCAAAGGCAGTGGTGACAGGCAGACACAAGAAAAGAGGAGAGCAAATATACAGGCACTGAATTTTGCAGTGCAAGTTTTGCCTAAGTAAGGACTACAAAACTCAGTTTGCTATGTTATCTATTTGTGGTGTAAGGCATACATGCATATATATTTGACTCAGCTTTATTTTGAAATAACATGATCATTTTTCCTGCAATCATGTTTACATTACCAGCTAGTTGAACAATATTAAAAATAAGCATTATAAAAAACTAAGAAATTGTAGGCAAGATTCCTATGTTCAGATATCTAAGCCCCTTTGAGGCATATCTGAAAGTGTCAGAATTCACGTATGCTAATTGCCTCTGGTTTTCTATAATTAATATGGTATCCAAAGACCCTATTATATGCCTCAAGCCAGAGACAAAATGAGACCCTTGGAGTTCTTCCAAAATTGAAAAATATAATAAAATGTCAGGGTAAGACGAGACATGGTATGTAATCAAACTTGCTTAAGTGGCAACAAGAAGCCACCATGTCAACAACAAGCTGAAGGGGCATTGATATTTTTCTGTAAGATATGTGAGGAGAGGAAGACAATCTTTCTGAGAAGTGAGACAATTTCTATCTGTGATGGACAGGGATCCATTATTGCTTATAATAACTTTAAAAGAGAATGGTGATCAATTGTTCTCCATATCCACTGAAGGTAGGACAAGTAGTAATAAAATTAATCTACAGCAAGGAAGATTAAGGGTTGGTCTACACTATGAAGTAAGGTTGACCTAACTTTCACACTCAGTGCTACAAAGTTAAACCTACTTAAACGCCAGTAAATACACTGCTAGGTCAATGGAAGACTTCTTCCATCAGCCTAGCTATCACTTTTTTCGCCTGCTGATAATAGCTCATCTTAATTAATTAGCCTCTTACAATTTGTATGGCAACTTCCACCTTCTCTGTATATATATATCTTCTTACTATATGTTCCATTCTATGCATCCGACGAAGTGGGCTGTAGCCCATGAAAGCTTGTGCTCTAATAAATTTGTTAGTCTTTAAGGTGCCACAAGTACTCCTTTTTGCGAATACAGACTAACACGGCTGCTACTCTGAAACCTGAAATACCTGAGTAATAAAGTGATTTTTTTCCCTAATGAATGTTTATATTTTAAGTGTAGTGTTAAAAGAAACAATACACAATATATGAAACACTGATTACATTATTTAAACAAACATTTTCTTTAAGTGCATCCACTGTTTGCTTTTGAAAAACATATTTTAACTTTAAAAATTACATAAAAAGTAACATTTTCCCAAGTGATTTTACCTATTCTTTGTGAATCAAGTACATTAATTAAGACTACTCTCACATATTAAAATGTATCTTTCAAATGTGAATTGTCCTCCTTTCACAAATAGTGAAATCAATCTATTAACTTCAATGTGATAAAAAACATTCCTCACGACTCTGGCCATGTCTACACTACCACTTATGTTGCTCAGGGGTGTGAAAAAACACTCCCCGAGTGACCTAAGTTTCACTGGCATAAATGGTGTGCACAGCACTGTGCTGGAGAGAGAGCTTCTCCTGCCGACATAGCTACCTCCGCTTGTTGAGGTCGTTTTACTATGTCGATGGGAGAGCTCTGACCCACCAATATAGAGCAGCTACACCTGCGATCTTACAGCGAAGCAGCTGCATTGGTACTGCTGTGCCTCTCTAAGCTCGCTAGTGTAGACATGGTCTAAATTGAGGATAGTTGTACTACATACTAAACCTCAGAAGAGTTTTTACCCTCAAAGCGTGACAGTTTGTAACCAACTATTTGCAAACGTACTCTAGTGAAGTGACACTGACTGTAGAAAGCTACAACAATATCCTTTATTCTACATCTCTTGGACACAAGCATTTGTAATACTTTTCTCAGAGAGCATGCACTGAAGCAGACAAACGTGAGGTAAAGATCTTCATTTCTCACAAAGAACCATAGTTTTAAACTATTTGACATTAAAACAGCACACATACATTTTTAATCTAAAGGTTATGGTAGGTATCATTTTGCAATACCGTGCTTGCCACAAGAACACATGAACCTTCACTAACCTTGTTCCAAACCCTGTCACCAATACCCGTGTCCCCTCTTTATGCTGCACTTTGTTTAGAACTTTTCATTTGATATTTATTATTTTATAGTTAAGTCACACCAAGACACTGAATTTGTTCAGATGTTGCAAGAAAGGAATAGCATAACTTTTAAAAATCAGATTTAAGCCTGAACAGAAATTTGCACAGGGCCATGCGAGAGGAGGGGAAATCACAGAAAGCTAAAGAGATGCTGGAAAGAAAAAAAACTGATTTAAAAAAATAAAAATAAGTAAATAATGCTTGCATTTGTTGGTTAAAATATACTCACTTGTTTTCAGCATAGGAGTATATAGATTGCTATGTTTCTTGGCAGATTTTGGAGAAATTATTGTTTCAAAGAATCTCAATTTAGATATAGTGAAATCTGCCTTTCAAGGGGCTAACCACACAGTTGTGTTAGTTTTACATGGATTTGAGCAGCGAAGTTTGGTATTACCAAAATATTTAAAAAAACAGTGCTATAAAAATGTTCTGCTTTCTTCTGAACAGATCCTGGGACTGATCCAAAGCCCACTAAAGTAAGTGTAAATCACACCTCCCACCCCACCACATCCCCCAATAATATTAATGGGCTTTGGATCAGACCTTTATTCATTGCACCCAAATAACTCAGCTGGGTTATGTTGGGGAATTCAAGGGGGAAAGAATAATCTTCTCAGACCACAGAGCAGCTCATCAGCCACTACTTTTACCCCTTTCTCCATGGAGGAAAGGAGTGAGGGACAACCGTCTCCATCCCACCTCCAAAAAGTCACTATGTCTTTTATAAATTTTAAAAATGTCAGCTCATAGTATTCTTCTCCAAACCCCCAAATTGGAAGTAGTTGGGTCCCCTTTGTATACACAGTTTGTGGAAGGTAGGATTTAGCCTACGCAGAGCTGCTCTGTTGAGGAGACACCAACACCACTCAGTGTCCAGAACACTGGAGAGTTGAGAGTGGTGTTGGCCTAGTCTGCTTTCAACACAGAGTATAAAAAAGGTCTTTGAGAAGGAAAGCCCAACAGTTAAAATGGTGCCAAGAAATTTTCTGAGCAAGGGAGAAGACTCCAAGGTTTACTTCTTCAAAATAAATGCTAAATTTTATGACTGATATTCTAATATTGTATATAGAATAGCATAAAACATGATGCAGAAAGTACTACACACAACACTAATATTAAACAAATTGTCAAGGTTCCTTCCCCACTCTGAACGCTAGGGTACAGATGTGGGGACCTGCATGAAAAACCTCCTAAGCTTCTCTTTACCAGCTTAGGTCAAAACTTCCCCAAGGTACAAAATATTCCACCCTTTGTCCTTGGATTGGCCGCTACCACCACCAAACAAATACTGGTTACTGGGGAAGAGCTGTTTGGAAACATCTTTCCCCAAAAAATATTTCCCAAAACCTTGCACCCCACTTCCTGGACAAGGTTTGGTAAAAAGCCTCACCAATTTGCCTAGGTGACTACAGACCCAGACTCTTGGATCTTAAGAACAATGAACAATCCTCCCAACACTTGCACCCCCCCTTTCCTGGGGAATGTTGGATAAAAAGCCTCACCAATTTGCATAGGTGACCACAGACCCAAACCCTTGGATCTGAGAACAATGAAAAAGCATTCAGTTTTCTTACAAGAAGACTTTTAATAGAGATAGAAGTAAAGAAATCCCCCCTGTAACATCAGGATGGTAGATACCTTACAGGGTAATTAGATTCAAAACATAGAGAACCCCTCTAGGCAAAACCTTAACTTATAAAAAGATACACAGACAGAAATAGTTATTCTATTCAGCACAATTCTTTTCTCAGCCATTTAAAGAAATCATAATCTAACACGTACCTAGCTAGATTACTTACTAAAAGTTCTAAGACTCCATTCCTGGTCTATCCCCGGAAAAGACAGCATATAGACAGACAGACCAGACCCTTTGTTTCTTTCCCTCCTCCCAGCTTTTGAAAGTATCTTGTCTCCTCATTGGTCATTTTGGTCAGGTGCCAGTGAGGTTACCTTTAGCTTCTTAACCCTTTGCAGGTGAGAGGATTTTTTTCTCTGGCCAGGAGGGATTTTAAAGGGGTTTACCCTTCCCTTTATATTTATGACACAAGTAGTATAAATAACCCCTTGCAACATGCATGTATGGAAAAAAATAGATCCATAATACTATATATAAACAGCCTTCTGCTGTCTCAGTTCCTTCCATTGCCTCCTCAGAGACAAACCGTATTTGGAATTTGAGGAAGAGGAGAAAGTAGATGATGAGTATGAATATGCAAAGTCCATCTCAAAGAACTCTGGTTACATGTAAGTAACATTCATTTGTTCTTCAAGTATTCCCTGAATATTCCCATTTATGGGATAGTTTGGCAGGCAATATCCCATCAGCAGATGACAGAATAGAGACTGAAGAACTGCCTTACCATAAGTGAGCACCCAATCCAGATAGCCATTGCTCTGTTAGAGTGTGACCTACCTCCAATGGGTAAGAAATTGATGTTAGATGGTATATAGAGGAAAGTTGATGGCTAACACAGTGGTTAAGAACCACTGATTTAACGCATCTAGATGGGTGTGGAGAGACAATGTGACCCTCATGACTGTCTTCACATCATATAAAGAGACTGGAAAACTTAAGTAGTTCTTTGGTCCTGTTAAGATAGTATGCTAGAGTTCTCTTAGAATCTAAAGTACATGACTTTGATTCCCTTAGGTGAGCATGAAGTTTGAAAGAAAACTGGCAGATTAATAATTTGATTAATGCGGAAGTCACCTACCACACCCAGGGAAGGAAACTAGGGTTTTAGGATGAAGCAGCATATCCCTGTGAAAGACAGTGAATGGTGATCGGCCACAAGGGCATGGAGTTTGCTTATTCACATAGCGGACACTGGTTACCAAAAATGCCATTTTAATAGGTAGGTGAATAGAGAAAAAATAGAGGCTTCATGAGCTGCATTAGAGTTCCCATTATAGTACCACATCTTTATAGAATGCTACATATTGACAAGTCCTTTCATAAATTTCTTAACCGTATAACGTGCAAAGACAAATTTATCTATTAGTACATGGTAGGCTAACACAGCTGCTTGATGCACTTCCAAGGGGGAATGGAAAGACCTGCAAGCTTCAACTGAAGCAAGTTTTCAAGAATGTACTGAATTGGAGCCAACAGTTGATCTATGTATCTTGTTTATCCAAATTTAGTTCACTTGAGATAAAATGCTTTCCAGTCAATTGCTTCCTGAAATTAATCAATATCTGTTGCACTTCTAAAAGGGCAAGATTTTTTTGAAAGTCCATTAGAATCCCAGACCTCAGTGCTATCAAGTGCAGTGACAGAGGCCTGGGTGATAAGTCTAGTAATAGGAAAGAAGTCTATACACTCCCTGGAGGAAGTTGAAAAAGGTCTATGTATTGTTGTTGCATCAGCCATGCTGGGGCAACTGGAATTATCTTGGTCCCATCTTGTCTTATCTTCTTAATCCATCTCTGGATGAAAGGAAATGGCAGGAAAGCATAGAAGAGACCTCTCTCCCCAGTTCAGGGAAAAGCAACCAGTGTGGACAGACTGTCTTTCCCTGCACTTGACCAAAAGCAAAGAGACTTCAGATTCCGTCAGATGGCAAAGAGGTCTATGTACAGGAGCCCCCACAAGTTGAATGTGTCACCTATCACCCATTTCTTTAATGTGTGTTTGTGCAGTTCCATTACATCTCTGCTCAGCTGACTTGCTAGGCTGTTGTCCATGTCTGCTAAGTGTAGATCTATGGGATAAATGCTGTGCTGGATACACCAGCCCCATAACTTGACTGCTTCCTTGCAGCTAGAAGAGTGACTCCCTCTCTGCTTGTTCACATAATACATTGCCGTGTTACTGTCAGTGAGAAGTTGCATTTCTTCTGGGCTGGTCAACCCTGTGAATATACTGCCTGCACGTGTGTGAAATTTAACAAAATCCAGTGTTGCAGAATTCTCAACCTAAGGTATGACACATATGCAGGTGAGGACGTGTGGCCCATGAGAGTTAGAAAAAACATTACTTCTTGAGTAGGATTTTGATGGAGCAGCACCCTTATGGAGGGTTGAACCTTCAGAAATCTTTCTTCTTGACAGTTTTCAGAGTAACAGCCGTGTTAGTCTGTATTCGCAAAAAGAAAAGGAGTACTTGTAGCACCTTAGAGACTAACCAATTTATTTGAGCATGAGCTTTCGTGAGCTACAGCTCACTTCATAGTGAGCTGTAGCTCACGAAAGCTCATGCTCAAATAAATTGGTTAGTCTCTAAGGTGCTACAAGTACTCCTTTTCTTCTTGACAGTAATACTCTGCCCTCTTGAGAGTAAGAAATGTACCTATAAAGGGGATCCTGTGTGTAGGAAGCAGAAGGGATTTTTTTCATGTTTCTTGAAAGTCCTAAGATGTCAAAGAAAGAACTTGTGTATTATATGTCTCTGAAAAGACTATTTTCTGATGAGGCTTTGATAAGCCAATTGTCTAAACAAAGACAAACAAAAAAACCTTGTCATCTTAAATGAGCTGCTACCACAGATCAGCAACTTTGTAAAAACTCTGTGGGCAGAAAACAGGCAAAAGGGTAGATGTCACAGATTCTAATGAGCTCCCCTCATTGACAATCACTAGGACTGCTGTGAGGGGAATCCAAGCCTCTGCTGCTTTGAACCCCCTGGCTGTTCCAACCTTCTGGAGCCTCAGCAGCCTGCAGCAGTGGTTCTTCCCTCGGCTCCTCTGGCCTGTTTCCTGGGCACTGACTCTCAGTCTGCTCTCCCTTCTCAGAAATGGAGCTCCTCAGCCCATCTGCCATAAGGTCCCAGGGCCAGTGCCGACCCCAAGATACCCCAGTTTCTTAAACACATACCTTGCCCAGAACTCCACCTCAAAGTTGTTATGGTTATAGTTACAGTTCAACTTTCTCAGGGGCATGCAGTAGTTGTGAAGAAGTTACACACACACACTTTGCACAAAGTCTAACATATTTTTGCTCTTACTTACTTATTCAAAGCACATGAGAGTACAGATCATACAAAACAACAAACATCTTAAAATGCAGTGTCCCTCACTATCTCACTCTTCCCTTGTGAGTCACTGGAGGACCATCTGGATCCAGGAAGGCAGCCAGGTAGTCCCCTGCTTTGTGAAGTCTTGTATGCTGTGTTCCTTCTCTCTCATTGACTGGAGAAAATGGCCCCCAAGCAGAACAGCTTCTTCCCTTTTTAAAATCTTCACCTCCCCATGTCACATGACCCCTTACCTTAATATAGGCTCTAATTACAAAGCACTCAAACGCGTACTTAAAGTTAAGTACATTTTTGAGTGCTTTGTGGGACACAATGAGTAAATACACTGAAGACCCTTCACCACAACTACTTTAAAGACAGAAACGGAGGAAAACGGACAGTAGGCTAAAACCCAACAATTTCAGAGTCTACATTTAATGAAAAAATAGGACAAAGATGCACCTTGTAACTCGCTTATGACATATTTCCAATAGGATCAAATCCAGAGGCTAGAGCCTTTTACTGACAAAGTCCAACCTGGCTCCCGTGAACTTCATCCTTGGTAGCTTAAACTGAATGTTATTTATTTTATACTAATCCACTACTCAGTTATTTTCCAGAAAGAACAAGTTGTATTAATAGTTAATCTAGAACAGACAGAAAATGTAGTTTGATGACAACAATGAAGCATCCAATTTTTCAAAATGCAGCCACCACGTTCCCTTTCATTATCCTAAATGCATGGTTCTTGAACACAATTTAGTCAGCCACTGTAAAATAAGGCCTATGTATGTGAATTTCACATTAAAATACAAAATTATGAACTGAATACCTATATAATAAAAAGTTATGTCTATAAAATGTACCATACTATACGAATGTCTGTATAATATGTAAATGCCTACAGCACTGGCATATGGTACACTTCAAATGATCGTTCTTTCTAGTCAATTTACTCTCCCTAGTCTGAATACAAGCAACA
This sequence comes from Caretta caretta, assembly GCF_965140235.1. Taxonomy (NCBI): domain Eukaryota; kingdom Metazoa; phylum Chordata; order Testudines; family Cheloniidae; genus Caretta; species Caretta caretta. The sequence goes on along the minus strand of NC_134210.1, from coordinate 83,342,087 downwards.
ATTCAATTACACTGAACTGAATTTATCCAAATTGCTTTGAGTTGCAAATCTCACAAGAACAGGTTCTTGAAATGTACCTGGGGTTTCCTAGTTTCAGCCAGGTCAGAAATACTATGGAAAGAAGGGCAAAGATAGGTTAAGTGACTCATCTAAGACCATACAAATCAATACTCAGATTTCCTGGCTTCCATTCCTATGCTTTTTATCCACTAGGCCACTTTTTTCTGTGTGAAAATATATAAACATATAAATATAAAAATGTCGGGAGGAAAGAAAGATGGAAATACTAAGATATTTGTTCCCAGAAACTGCATAAATATTCTTACAGTAATAAATCAAAGGTGCACTTAGAAATTAGTTTCAGCAGCCAATATGTTTAAGGATACAATCAAATATGCTGAAAAACAAGTCTTATTGTATTCATTTAAAATAATATTAGTAAACAAGATGGACTATTAAAAGAAGATGTTAACAAACAAACAAAAACTTTATTAAACAAAGAGGAAAATAGCAATGGGGAGAATTCATAATAAATGCACTGTGGATCTAAATTTCACTCATTTAAAAAAGAAGCCAAACCTGGAAAAATATTATCTTTTATAGACAGACACAAACATGTACACCACAGTCAAGCAGGGATATATTGCTGTGTAGAGAATTCTTTGGGGAAAATCATCATCATGGCAAAAAAGTTTAACAAAGGAAGTACAGGAACTACAGTTAAAATAGTTTAAGAAACAATCTGAAACTTGCTGGGTCTCTTTGAAATTTAAGTTGTGTGGAATATCTTATACACTCAGAGCCCAGGCATTACTACTTTTTCAGTATCCTTCTCAGTCTGACTAATTTTAGGGGTTTGGGAGAGGGAAGTGTTAAGTTTTTAATGAAAGTGACTCCTTCACTGCTGTGCCTTCCTAATTGGTTGATGATGCAAGCATTTGAGACATGGCCTCTTCTTCAGTCAGTTTTGTCCTATTGAATTGCCGCTCCACTGAATATCCACACACTGAATATTATCATACTGTGAAATTGTCTCTACATCTTGTGTCTGCTGTTAAATACAGGATTTAACGCCCTCAGTATGTGCATGTGTGTTGCCTGTGCATCTAGACCTTTAAAAATATTTTACTTTCCCCTCTGTATAAATGTATGTTTGTAAAATATACTAAATTAACACCACAAAATTAAAATCCTATTTATCTACAGATCAGGTGCAGCACTTGCAAGACCAGGAAAACTTTCTCTACACGGCCCAGTCAACACATCTCAACCATTTTGTAGGACTAGTTCAGCTCCAATATTCATTCAACTCTGGTTCTATCTACTGTGCCTGTCTAGCAGGAATTGGCTAGAAATGATCAGATCCAGCTAGTCATCAGATATTTAGGTTCACAGGTATTAAACTTAGATTCAGACCAGTGACCTAAAAAAGAAAGGTTCAGTATTCCATAACAAATGCACTGAACCACACATTCCTTTGGGTGCATTTGATATTTTTCATGTTGAACGTTACATTTAGATTCGTTATTCTGATTATTTTCATGACAAATTTGTCTTAAGATAACCAAAGTGACACAAACCCACACCTCCGTATGTAGGCACAGGAAGATAAAGTGAGGTTTCAAGATCAGAAGTCAAGAGTATTCAAAGGAGCACAAAATAGTGCTTTTTTAAAGGAAAATGAAAGTATTTAATAATCCACACCCTGGGTGGTCATATGCTTTGTAAAATAAAAAAGTTTTGAACATTCGTTAATTGATCACTTGTTTAAGGCATGTAAAATAAGGGTTTAATCATCAGGAATTGCCAGTAAGGATGCTCACCCTTTACACTAGAACATAGTTTATGTAGAGATGGAGGCCAGACTTGAGAAACAACATTAAACATCCTCATTTTATCAGTGGACTCTCTAGTTATTTATTTTCAGAAATTTCTCTTTCTTCTTCCTGTCAACATTGTTTTTATCAACAGTTACAAGTCATTTTAAAAATGAGCAATCTGACTGGATGGCACTTACCCAAATACACATTAAGTTTAGGCTTTATAAGATATAGAAAACAAGGTGAGGCCACATGCTTGGCTGACACTTATAAACCAAAAGCTAGTAGTGCTAAAGGACTGCTAAGGACCAACTGCTGAAATGTAGAAAATGAAAATGTCTACTGAGCTCATTTAACTGCTTTTTTCCTGCCATAATGAGCCTAAATTTATACATGATATTACAGCTTTTTCTTTACCATAATAATTATTAGTCTTTCCCAAGAAAGAAGAGAAATCACTATCCTCTAAATGTACATGCCACAGGATAACACCTGTCATGAATCAAAGTGCCACAAGATAACTCCAATGTTGATTGTTTTGATAATTCTTGTGACATTTCCTGTGTCCTTAGAAATTATGGGAAATTTTTATTTCTTAAATATACAGTATTTGAATGAAAACATACCTATAGTCCTCAAACACGTAAAAGATTATTAGTGGTTTAGCCATCAAGATACATTTACAGTATAAAACACTTTCAATACTGTACTTGGGCACAAAGATACAAAACTAACTTCAATGGGAGTTCTCGCAGACTCCTAGACTTTAAGGCCAGAAGGGCCATCATGATCATCTAGTCTGACCTCCTGCATATGGTAGGCCACTCCTGTAACAGACCCCAGCCTCTGACTGAGTTACTGAAGACTTCAAATCATGGTTTAAAGACCTCAAGTTACAGAGAATTCACCAATTACACCAATTTAAACCTGCAAGTGACCTGTGCCTCATGCTGCAGAGAAAGGCGAAAAACTACCATTGTTTCTGCCAATCTGACCCAGGGGAAAATTCCTTCCTAACCCCAAATATGGAGATCAGTTAGACCCTATTACTCAGACACCTTAGAAAGAATTCTCTGTAGTAACTCAGAGCCCTCCCCATTTCGTGTCCCATCACAAGCCATGGGAGATATTTGCTGCTGGCAGTTGCAGGTCAATTACATGCCATTGTAGGCAGTCTCATCAGATCATCCCCTCCATACACTTATCAAGTGCAGTCTTGAAACCAGTTAGGTTTTTGCCCCCACTGCTCCCCTTGAAAGGATGTTCCAGAACTTCACTCCCCTAATGGTTAGAAACTTTCATCTAATTTCAAGCCTAAACTTGTTGACGACCAATTTATATCAATTTGTTCTGGTGTCCATATTAACTTAAATAACTCCTCTCCCTCCCTGGTATTTATCCCTCTGATGTATTTTTAGAGAGCCTCCTTTTGGTTAGGCTAAACAAGAAATGCACGTTGAGTCTCCTCTCATAAGGTAGGATTTCCATTCCTCAGATGACCCTAGTATCCCTTCTCTGCATCTGTTCCAGTTTGAATTCATTTTTCTTAAACATAGGAGACCAGAACTGCAGTGTTCCAGATGAGGTCTCACCAGTGCCTTGTGTAGCCCACCCCCCACCACCAGAGACAAGGCATATGGGGGGTGTCCTGCCGGGTCACATGACACCTCTCTCTCCCCCCCTAATTTCTGCAAGCACCAAGCTGCCCTGCAAGGCTTGCTCTGGTTGGCATGCTGGGGGGGGAGGGGCCCTGTGGTGCCTCCCTATCCCCCCACCCCCACCCTTCTCCAGCACATTTTGGATCATGCATAGCTGTGGAGGCAGCGGGACAGAGCAGCTGTTTTCCTGCACTCCAGGTTGTTGCCTCTGCAGCTGGATGCCACCTCCTGGATCTTAATGCTTGACTGGTTTTTTGTTTTTTGTTTTTTGTTTTTTTTACAATGGTGAGTGCCCACGGCGGGTGGGGATGTGGGGAAGGGGAATGGGAACAGATGCAGAGAAGGGATACTAGGGTCATCTGAGGAATGGAAATCCTACCTTATGAGAGGAGACTCAACGTGCGTTTCTTGTTTAGCCTAACCAAAAGGAGGCTCTCTAAAAATAGGAAAGGGCAGGGGAAAATGGGGAGTGGAAGGGGGAGGGATTGGGGAAGAGAAGGGGATATAGGAATCGGCTGGGGGAAGCAGGAGCCCAGCATGTAGCGACCCCTCGGCTGCAGCAGCACGAGAGCAGCAACATCCTGGCAGCAGCCAGTGTCGGAGTGGTTGCCAGCAGTAGCCAGACCGTTCCCCCCAGTATCGGCAACCCAGGTATCACTCCAGGTCGGGGGAGAGAGCCAGTGAGCCAAGGTAACTGGCTTCAGGATGCACGTGTATGCGTGCATGTCTCCACACACACTTTGCCCCAACCCCCAATACAGCAGTCAAACTACTAACAAACTACTAAGTATAAATAGTACTAACACTTCTCTGTCTCTACTAAAAGAACCTTGCCTGAGGCATCCTAGGACTGCATTAGCTATTTTCACAGCCGCGTCACATTGGCAGCTCATGCTCATCCTGAGATCAACCAATATACCCAGGTCTTTCTTCTCCTCTGACATTTCCAACTAATAAGTCCCCGGCTTATAGCAAAAGTTCTTGCTGTTAGTCGCTAAGTTCATGACCTTACATTTTGCACTATTAAATTTCATTCCATTTCTATTATCCCGGTTTTCTAGATCCTCCAGATCTTCTTGTATGATATGCCAGTCCTCCTCCATACTGGCAATTCCTCCCAACTTTGTATCATCTGCAAAGTTTATTAGCACACTTCCACTTTTTGTACCAAGGTCATTAATAAAAATGTTAAATAAGACTGGTCCCAAGACCGATTCCTGAGGAACTCCACTAGTAACTTTCCTCCAGCCTGATAGTTCACTTTTCAGTATGATCCATTGTAGTCTCCCTTTAACCAGGTCCTTATTCACCTTTCAATTCTCATATTAATCCCCATCTTCTCCAATTTAACTAATAATTTCCCAGGTGGAAATGTCTTACTGACATCCAGGTAGATTAGATCTACTGCATTTCTTTTGCTTAAAAAATCAGTTATCTTCTCAGAGAAGATCAGGTTGGTCTGGCATGATCAACCTTTTGTAAAGACATGTTATATTTTATCCCAATTACCTTTTACTGCTATGTCCTTAACTAGTTTCTCTTTCAAAATTACACCAGGTAGAATTTTATAGAGGAAAGGTATGAATTGCTTTGAGCGTTTGGGTATTTTTGATTGGGAGAGGGAGGTAATGAAGTTTGTAGGAATGTTTGCCAGTGAGAGAAGAGTGATTTGGGTTATACAGCAAAGCGGTATGTTCTGCCTTCAGCAGCTAGTTGTGGGTACCCAAGAGGGTTGAACAAGGCTACCATGAAGCTGGACATAGGATGCTCTAGAGAAGGTCTAGCTTATATGGAAGCTTCAGATCTTCAAGTCTTTGTCATGGTGTACAGTGAGAGATGGCAAAGTTGTTGACATAGGCTCTAAATGCAATATTTAAAATCAATTCAGGATGGAACATCTCTGGTTTTGTCTTCGGAGTCTGGGATATTGGTGGACAGCCCTTTAAAAAATTAATGATGACCACTATAGGGGAAAAAAGAGATTAATGCTGTTAAATGCTAAGTCAGTGGCTAATATTATCATTCAGTTTCATTAGGGCTAGGTGTAAAATTTTCAAAAGTATTTAACTTCAGAGCGTAAGTTTTTTTTCTTAGAAAATGTTATGCCTGGCTCTTTGTGTTCAATGGAAGTTGAAGGCACTCAACAGCATGCTGGATCGGACCATAAATTCTCACTGAAAAGAATTTATGTTTTAATCACTAAGCACATAAACCTAAGGGGTCACACTTTTTAAAAGGTTTCAGAGTGGTAGCCGAGTTAGTCTGTATCATCAAAAACAACGAGGAGTACTTGTGGCACCTTAGAGACTAACAAATTTATTTGGACATAAGCTTTTGTGGGCTAAAACCGGTTTTAGCCCTCGAAAGCTTATGCCCAAATAAATTTGTTAGTCTCCAAGGTGCCACAAGTACTCCTTGTTGTTTTTACATTTTAAAAGCAGTCTCTACCTCCCCATCCCACAAATATTTATAGACATCTGAACTTTACATGCAGTACTGTACTTACAAACTCCCCTAATGACACCATAAAGGAGGAGCATAAAGTCAAGCATTTGCATAACTATTGGCAGGATCAAAACCTACTTATATTTGCACTCCACAACTCGAATTGTTAAGCACCCAACTACTGATTTGTCTGCACAAATACTTAGATGCTTGGTTGAATACTACTGAAAATTTGACCCAAATTTGACCCAACCTGTATTTTGAACAATAAAATATAGATAGATGTAAATAGATTTTTAAGCAGTGTCGAAAAACTAACAAGGGTGGAATATCTAAAAATAAACCAACCTTTAAACCCCAAGATGGTAGTGATACAAAACACTTAAGTGCCAATTGAATATATAAGCCAAAAATACCATAAAACTACTAACTAGTAGGTTAAAACATACTTTGACAGATTCCAATAGCCATTTCCAATACTGAAATATGCAGCTTTTCAGAGGTAGTGACAAATTCTACTCTTATGTGCACGTACAGAACACTCATTAAGATCAACAGGGGCCACACATGCACAACAGAGAACAAAATTTGGCTCCAAGCGTTCAGTCAACCCACTGCTTCTTAAGCAGCTAAAAGGCATAAAAAACTGGTTCTGGGCATTTATACCTCCTACAAGCTCACTGAACATACATATTGTGCAAATAAATATCAACTAGACTAATAGGGCAAAATACTTTAGAGACACTATATACAGTTTAAATAATTTATATTATTGCTGAAACTGATGAATACGTGCCACAAAATTCAATATTTTACTATCTGCCTCATTGCCATCTATTTACCTAACACATATAGAGTAAGAAACGTACTGAATGTTCACCAATAATGTTCCAAGAAAACATGGAAAATTTACAAGCAGAACAACATGGTACTGATGAATAGTTCCAGCTTTGTGATTTTCAATAAGGTAGAATGTCTTTTGCAATAGATATTCTAAATTCAGTGCTCTACTTACAGAATATAACATGTGTGGTTATGCTGAATGCCTGGGAAACGATCCAGAAAGAAAGGGCATCTAGTATTCAGGGGGTAGTACCTTATCTGAGTGGGAAGGTCAAACTGAACCAATTTTATTAATCTAGAATTCACTACATCTACCCATCATAAAATAAAATTTAAAAAAATAAAGCTCTGTGGTTTAGTTAAAGTCCTCTATCAGGGGAGGGAGGAGCGGCTAGGGGCAGCTAGTTTTAAAAGGAAAAGTGTGCACATGTGTTACTACTTCATAGTAGGCGTTTTTTGTTCTAGTTTGCAGGTTTTTCCAGTTAACTATATTACAGATTTAAAACTGAGGCTGTATATACACATCTTTCAAGAGAGATTTTCAAAAGCACAAATAGAAGTTAGATGCCTAACTCCCAGGAAATATTTTAATATTAACTCTCATCATTTTTAGTAAGGCAAATTCCAAGTAGCAGCAAATTAAATTATGTTAATTTTCAAAAACTAAAGTGTTTATAAAAAAGTGTACATTATAATGCATCAGAACTATTTTGGGCATCAAGATGAAAGAACTCAGACAGAAAAAATTGCTTACCTATGCATACAATGGTAGAAGTCAGAATTTACATAACAATAACATTAACAACAATAGCCAGAATTCTCAACAACAGGTTTCTATGGTTAGATTCCTGCAGCAAAATTTTCAAAAGCACTTAAATGACTTTAAAATGTTACTCCAATTCCTTATTTAGGTGCCCAAATAACTGGCTTGAAGGTTCAGAATCTATCACTAAAGTCAATAAACAATTTGTATTCAAGAACATCCTTAGTAGGCATTAAACAGTGATTTCATGGGCTTCAATTAGATTTCTCCTTCTGAATTCATGAATTTGAACCTCCATCCTATCTACAGCACACATACTTAATGGAAGAATTATTCAGATCAATGTGAGAGCCTAAATGCTTTTACTTTCCTGTATGTATTACCACAATAAAGTGATTAAACCACAAATGTAAGGAATATATCTGGCATATTAAACTACTGTTCTATTAGAAACTTAAGGAACCTTATTAAATAAAAAACCACACCTACTTGACCTTTTAAAAATGTACTATTGTTACAAAAAGTATAACATCTAAAATTGCTGAAACTGAAGACTGGAAAATATTTTTATTTTTGTTTATTCTGTGCATTATACATCACTTTGTATAATCACTTTCACTCTTTCACTATAATCAGCCTCCTGTGCTTGTGTGAAGATCCCCCAACACAACAAGAGGAGAGAGAAAGATTATTTTAAAAATAAGAAAATGGTGTAAAAAATCAGGATGACGAATCAGAGGTATAATGATATCTTGAACTACCTTTAAAATAATTTTGTTTTTTATTTAGTTTAAATAGTTAAATTTAAGGAGCACAGTTAAGTAGAGCTGCACGAGTGAAGCCAGAAGCTAAATTCATAAGCTCTGTGGGAGAGGAAATGCAAGAAAGCTGTTCCCTCTAGACCTTAGGAGCTCCAAAGGAGCTTGGAAGCATCGGCTATGCATGTGCTATAAAAACGTGCATTTGGCCCATGCATGCTACATAAAACATACATGGCCTCTGAGTTTTAAGAAGCACACTTGTCCCCATACAGAGTTTATGGAGCATACATTGGGTCTGCATGCCTCATGAAGTACCCAGAAATTACTACTGAAACAATTATCCTCCAACCCCTCTAAAACTAGAAAAAGGCACCACTTCTTGTGAATTACAATATATTAATATTTGAAGACCATGGTTTTCAAAAGCAAATTTTCTTTTTGTGGGGGAAGAGGTAGTACCCATAGAGTCACATAAGGGACCAGCAGAAGACTAGATCATACAGATTGACCTCCTGTATGGCACAAGCCACTAACACCGCCCAGCACGCACACACTAAACTCAGCAACCCACAACGAGACCAGCGCATTACAACCCACAGGAGAGCAGACTATTATGTGCCAAAGGGAGAGATAGGGGAGACTGAGGTGTACCAGTGCTTGAAGCCCCCTGAAACAGCCAGGAAATGAATAAATGAGATATACCCAGATAATCCAGACAAATAACCGACACCCACACATTGCCGAGGAAAGCAAAAAACCCCAAGCCTGCCAATCTTATCTATTGGAAAATTCCTTCCCACCCCACATATGGTGATCAGTTAGACCCCAAGCATGTGAACAAGAACCAGTGAGCCAAGCACCTGAGAGAGAGAGAATGCTTGGTGTCACTTCAGAGCCATGGCCCACCCTGCCCAATGTCCCATCTGCTGCCATGGCCAAACCTGATGCTTCAGAGGAAGGAGATTTAAAAAACCTCCCAGAATACATTGGGGGAAAACACCCCTTCCTGATCCCTGCCAGTGGCTGGCTGAAAACCTGAAGCATGAATATTTAGAAACAGAAGATGTAAACCAGAAATGAGCCCCAAGTCTTTTGAGCCCTGCCCCCTACCATCACAAGTAACCACATCATATAAATGCACTAATAAATTTGTTCTGCTCTCTTTATTTGCCCCACAACTCCTATTGGAGTTCTAATTCCCTTCTAACTTCCAGCCTGAATTTGTTCATGGCCAGTTAATATCCATTTATTCTTATGCCAACACCATCTTTGAGCTTAAATAACTCTTCTTGACCCGCCCCAACATGTATTTAGAGAGAACAATCATATCCCACCTCAGCCTTCTTTTTACAAAACAAGCCAAGTTCTTCCAGCCTCCTCTCATAAAACGGGTCCTCCTTTCCCTGTCATCCTAGTAGCTCTTCTGTGCACCTGTTCTACTTTAAATCAATCTTTTCTCAACCTAGATACCTAATCTCTTTTGTTGTTTTAAAAAACAGGATTCTGAGAAAGTGTTGAGGCCACTTAAAAAAATCTCAAATTGGCCTCCAAAACCTGAGGTAATCAAACTCACAAGTTTCTTTTGTAAATATTGGCCTAAAATTTCTAAATCAAATTATTTGATTTATCATAGACCAAAAAAGTTTAAGAAAAATGTCAGATGTGTGCCAATTTTTGCACCACAATATTTTAAAGGCCTGACCAAGTTGGCCTCAAACATTCTAAACATTATATTTTATAGAATAAGGCTGTTGAATTAATTACAGATTAGTTTCAGTCTAGTAAAGTTAAGGATAAAACCACCCAGGGTTATTATAAAAGAAGGCTAGCTGTACTTAACTATGGAGAATGGCTATTTTCTCCATAATACTTAGTGCACAAGTGACATTTCTTAATAAAATTGCTAACTGGGCTCCATTTTTCTAGCAATATTTAAAAGGCAAAATTACATATGGATTAAATCAGCAAAATGTTAGTGGTTTAAAGAACATGTTTTTCCCTTCTGGATTTACTCCCCTGCCACTGAGTCATCTGAAATATTAGATTTTAGTTGTTAAGAAGTTCTGAGTTAAAAGACTGTTGTCTACGTTATCTATTTTATTAGAAAAATACATATTTTTAAAGATATCCTAAACAAAATGGGCCAAGATTTCCCCGGCATAATACCACTGAAGCCACAGATGTTACACTAGGCCCAATAACTTACATGGTTTGGAACATTTACCAGTCACTTACTAGCCAGAAGACTAAATCTAATAAACAGAAGACATTAGTGAGCACTGGTCAGCTGTAATAAACGTCCCCAAGGTAGAACTGATTATTGGGTGAATAAATATATTTTTAGAACACTATCACATGAACTGCCTATACCAGCAGTGATCTGCTATACATATGTACGATACTAGCTCTAGAATGGGTAGAGTATTGCTTTGGAAAGATAACCACAAACTAGAGAAAGCACCAGGACCTGGAATGACCCAGTCCTTCGACCACTCAATAGATGTTTCTCTCTACTTTTAGAGCATTCCCAGGACCCACACACAAGGACAGGGGAAGGACCTTTGATAGCTCATTCCTCTAGGATGAATAATGGGCTATATCCTGCTCTCTTTTCCATGGTTATAATAGAGCAGAATATAGCCCAATGTATTTTTCTGGTTTTCTAAATTTGTACAGTTACAGCTGAAATAATGCTTAAAGAGTTAATGTTGGTCTCAAAATATCTTGTCTTCCATGTATATATATTTAGGTCTGATTGTTTATAGCTGCCAGTTGCTTTCTTAATGAACATTTCACTATTGTGACATAACCTGTTTTGCTGACCTTGTCAAAGGATGGGGTGGGGGGAAGAAGGGAGAGAGAAAACCCAAGAGCACAGACTTAAGTCACAATAAGAGGAGACAAGTAGGAAAACAGATCAAAGAGTACTTTGTTAACTGGGTAACAATGTAAAAAGCAACACTGAAAAGTCAAGTCTAAACAATGAATACAATTTGAAGAATTGTTGCATACATTAAAAGCAACTTATACAATTTTATATACATTTTCATCTGCAGCAAACAACTCACCTGGTAGGAAAATTCAGGCAACATAGTTTCACAAAACTATTTGTCTGGATGACTTATGCTTCGAGGACAGTCAGAACTGTATTTGCAGAATTATGGAGGAGAAATAAAACCAAGCCTATAAAGTGTGTGAAAAATAAATCCAACTGCTAAATCCTTGGGGAATGTAAAGTTTTGTGAACAATGAAGATAATTGTGGTAGTGAACTGAAACCTTAGTGTATTTATGTTTAGTGATGGTTTTTATTGACAGTGACTTCAAGATAAAGAGAAGATTGTGTAGGAAAGGTTAGAGAGAATCCAAGAGACAAATGAAATATTAGGGAACGCATGCTAAGCACTAAAACAGTGCTTCCCCACCTCCAACCCCAAAATTCCCTTTCTGCAAGACTGTTCATGGAAGCCAAGCCTCTTCCATGTTATATAGCATGACATGTATTGTGAAGAGGGACCTCATAACAGATTTTAAATCAAATTAAATAGGAAGTACAGTAGTCTTATGTCACAGTAACCTTAAGAGCATCCTAGAGAGTACTGTGTTTTTTAAACACACGCTTATCTAGTTTTCTTTAATGGCATCATTGTAATTGTACTATAACGGACATGACAGTTTATAATGATCTTTTCAAGGGCTTGTACATTTCTGGCAAAATTTCACCTTTGAGCAGAGAATAAAGATGAGAAATTTGAAGTGAAAAAATGAATGTGGAGACGAAAAATAAGCCATTTGAACACTAAAAAAAGAAAATTGTTTTTCCATCAAATATAATTTTTTCAGATGCTTATTCTGATGTTTTGATAAATATAAGCCATTTCTGAGTTAAAACTGAAAGTGTATTCATATCTGAAGAAATGTCTTCAAATAAAGTCAAGTTATAAAAACATTAAAGTAGGAGAGAAGAGATGCACATTGTGCATCTTTTTAACACTCTGTGAAGATGCAATGCTCTGCATGAATGAGTGTTTCTCTCTAGGAGTAAATCTTACTGAAATAAATGTATCCAAGTTCATTTAGCTTATTAGACATCGAAATGCGCTCGCATGGATTCCTCTGTCCTCTTCCTTTGTCATTCTCTTCTACATATCAGCATACACAAGGGAAAAACTAAGTTAGAATTCCCACATCTATGAAATCATGAAACAAACAAGGCATTTTTCCCTCCAGAAAGGAGCAGTTAGTAGTCCTGTGGAGCAGATAGGACATCCTGTTTGAAAAAAGCCCCAAAATCCATAGGAAATCCAAACCCTAACCCCACAGAACTATGGGGATCTGTACAGAATGCCTGCGCCAGCAGCACAACTGGCTCTGTGGTCACACCACCATTGTTAATGGTCTGCAGATGTGTATGATCCTATGTATATACCCCCAACCCATCCCACCCTATAGCCACAAAGAAGAGGCATAAGACATAAATTAGAAGTTAAAGATGCAAAGAGCAATACTGACTTTGATAGGAAAACCTCAGGGTATTTTAAGAGGGGAAGAGGTCCACTTATAAGGGTCCTAAAGTTTTATATAACTGCTGAGAGATCAACCCACTTTCAAGGTGCACTTCCTGAAATGTGCAATTTTTATTTGATTGGGTGTTTGCATGTAATACACCTCTTCTACTTTTTTAAAAATAATAGAAGGAACAAAACCGATTTGTGTAATATTATGACCAACAGAATCTTGAATGTTGTGGGTTTAGTTTTAATTACAGTTCCTATTATTAGTATAATTCAGCATGCTTACAATACCATAAATTACAGTACATCTTTTTCAGAAGGCAACAAGAAGCAGGCTATTAAATGGTCTCAGCCTGTAACTATTTTTCAACAACATACTGGAACATGTTCATAGAATCATATAAAACTGATGGTAAAATGTGCACGGAGGTATTAGAATTGTGCATTTAGATGTGTAGAAAAAAAAAAACTCTCAAGCCACATACAATGTATGTAGTCTAGTCCATATTACACATGCTGTAAAAATTACAATATGTAAATTCAAAAGATCAAAGTACATGCACCACATTTCACTTAGTTTCAAGCACGTGCCTTCTCTTGCACTGAAGAAAATATGTAAAATCATACACAAGCTAAATAAACCAAAAGCCTAAGGTATGCCTTGAATGCCCCCAAATCAACTTGGTAAGATGGGTCTTTGACTTAATATATCTTTCCATCTTTCCTGCTTATCTTTTTTCATTTCTGGAAACACACTCCTTATCTTGATTGCCATCTCCTGCTCAATTTGATACCCAGTATTCACAATAATGTCCAATTCCTGATGCGGGTGATGTATGCAGATAGTTAAATCCTGCATTTTATTTTCCTGTTTGATAGTATTAACTATTTTCTATTTTACACCCAGGGGCTACAAAACTTTTAAAAAATGTTTACAAAATCAGCATTATAGTTTTAAAAAAGAAGACACGGCAAACAAATTATTCAATACAAGCTTCCACAGTCAAGTCCCTTTAAAATGGCAAAAAACAAAACAAAAAATAAACAATACTGTAATATTTTATACTCTATAGAATATAAAAGTTTATAAAACTATGCATCACTAACAACACAGCTAATTTCATTAAAAATAAAATTGAACCCTAGACCTCAGGGTTACAAAGAAAAGCTTGAAAACATGAACCCTGAAAGTCTCAAAAACAAAACAAAAAAAAAAAATCACCAGAAAAATCACAAGACAATCACAAGTTTTTCAGAAGCTCATGATTTTTTGGGAACAAGAGCTGGCAATACTGCATTAAATACACAGAGAGAGGATTTACCTTAACCAGATAGGTCAGGTCCATTATATATCAAATGGTGTGACGTCACCAAAAATTTGAATATTGAATCATCATGACATTTGTCTACACTGAAAAAGTGAGCAATGTTTTAAAATACGTTAACAGGTTTTTAAAACGTCAGCTTGCATATAGAATGAGGAGTACTTATACAGACTAACACGGCTACCACTCTGAAACCTGTCAGTTTGCACACACTGTAGATAAAAGGTATTAGCTGACAGAGATTAAATCTATACAGAGCAGAAGCAGAAAACACACAGATGTGTTGTCACGCTTACCCATTTTACTTTTGTCACTCAGCACACAGTTCTGATGTTTAACCTTCAAGATGTGCTCTTTATAACGCTGACTTTTCTAAAGGTAATCTTCATGTATGACTTAAAAAGCACACAGAAAAAAACAGCAACTGAGAAAATAAGGCTACAGTATAGAGAACAATATATGATCACCTGTTTCTCTGAAAGCTAAGTATATAATCTGTAAAAAGTCTGCATGTCTGCACAAAGAACTTACAGTTCAGCTCACCCCCAAGAAATGCAATAGTGGGCCTGATTCTGCTCTTGCTTACACCAGTTTCAATCCATTAATTACAGTGGAGATAATCCTGATTTACACTGTTGTATGTTGCTGCAGAATAAGGCTCAACAGAAGTGTGGAAGTTCATAAAGAAGGATGAAACTTTGCCCTGAAGTCACTCTGTTGTGTCCAGGTATTGCAACCCACCTGGACTCAACATCTGCCTACATAAGGAGTACAGGACTGGGCCCAGGAGTTGCATGCATTTACCTGAGGGGAAAAAATTGACCTTAAGTATGTGAAGTAGCTTGCTGTTCTAAGAAAATCATAAAGGAGTACGTCATCACATTTTATTACTACAACAAAAAAAGATTCAATCCACTGGGGTGAAAAAATCACCACACAGTCTAATTTTAACTACTTTCAACAGCTGTATTAATAGAGGTACATTATTAAAGCCTGTGCCTTGAAGAAACTGCTACATAATAAAGAAGATGTGAAACTGTTTCAAAGCACGTACGTAACCTAAGGATCCTTAGGTTTGTCAGAATATCTAGGGCTTTGCTGAAACTGGAACATTATGTTTCCAGTTATACCTCATGGCAAAGCTGGAAAGAAGTAAAATCCTAGAAGACCCATTCACGCAGCCATTGTAAAATGTGTTACCAGTAGATCTTAAATGCTTCAATGAAATCATTTTTCATAAAATTTAAAAAATATATTTTGTCCAATGTGACTTAAAAATATGTTGCAGATCTATTCTTTTCTTTTTCCACCTTAAAATCCCATCCTACTTCCTAGCACATCTAAATGGATTAATAGAAAATATATGCATTCCTCATGTCTAAAAATAACTTCACTTTAGTTTGCTATGAAAATTTTTTATTCATTTCACTTTTCCTTTATACCTAACTTTAATATTTAATAATTCAGAACCAACGTATTGTTCAAAAAGTTTGTTTTCATCATATTTGTATTTTAGAACTCTTTGTACGTGAAGTGACAACATTCCTCTAATACTAGGACACTTTTCAAAATCACCATTTAATATTATAATATCAAACATTTACTTTTCAGTTTTTCTTTATTTAACAGGTATATGGCAGTGGCTCCCAAAAGTCCCAGTCAGAATTTGGGATCCTATTATTCTAGGTGCTGCATAAACACATGAACCTATCTCCAAAAAAGCAGACAGTTTAAGGCCACAATCCTGCCCTGAACCCCAAGCAGATGGACCTCTCTGCTCGTATGGAGCTCAGTGCAGAATTTGATTACCAGTTACCTTGGGGGGGGGGGGGAATCAACCAAGACAACAAAGGAGAATGGGTGAAATGGAACCACAGTCTCCCAAAATGGCACTGTTAGGACTGAGGGACCATCCTGCATTCTGTTATACATGGATAGACTCCCTGCAGACTTCAGTAGGGCTTTGTGTGGAAGTAGCCCAAATAGATTAGAATATAGGCTCTGGATCTAAATTTAGTAATTTGATTAAAATAGTGATTAGAGAATCCTAGTCAAAGTTTTATGTCCATCTGCATGATGCACACCATTATTTCATTATTTTTAAGCAATTTTTCTATGCCACTAGTGTATTTTATCCACTGTAACACAAAATGTTCTCAAAATAAATCTTCAAAACAAACTTATTAATAATGTGGTTAAGTACAAGACTCCCATCACCTGCAAGCAATATTTTACTAAGCAGAGATTTTTAACCATTAAAGAAATAATGTCATTCACCTATTTAAATCCAATGTAGCTTTCCAAAGCCATTTTAAAAAAGACCACCAAATTTAGCTGAAGCTTTCTGAAAAATAACAACACACAAAACCAATTACTTCACTGCCTTTTTGTCTTTAATGGCACTCTTTCACTAGCCTACTGAAATTATTTTTTCCTGTTTAATGAGATAGTGCCACAATGGCAAGCATACATTAATACTAAAGAACCAGTCAAAATAGCTTAAATCATATTCACCGTATCAGCTATGACTCCTGTCCACGTACTCCAAGTCTATATTTTTATCTACAAGCATAATCTTACACCTAATTATAGCCTCCCTAGTAAAACAGCTGTAGAGGTTGATTTAGTTTTGTAAAATATAATATCCACATTGCAACCAAAATTTTAGTAGCCTAATACGTACCTTCTTTTCTTAAAAACTTGACTGTATATTAGAGGAATTTATGTGCTCCTTGAATATGAAGTCTGCTGCAGTTTCCACGGTACACATCTGATGAAGTGAGCTGTGGCTCACGAAAGCTCATGCTCAAATAAATTGGTTAGTCTCTAAGGTGCCACAAGTACTCCTTTTCTTTTTGCGAATACAGACTAACACGGCTGTTCCTCTGAAACCTTGAATATGTATGACTTCTATAATTTGTTATGCTGCCTGTATCTATTGGTGTGATATATTCTTCATCAAACACCATTTCATTAGACTCTAGAATAAAGTAATCATACCACTTTTGCCTTCTCACATAGCAAACAGTTCTTTATTAAAAGTACAGCTGAACCATTAGGAAAATAGTAAATGCTACTATACTCTGAACACCACAATAACATTGTTGAAGAACTCATAGAAGGATATAATCTGTTGACTGATTGTACAGGACAAAGACATTATGTGCAATCAGAAAAATAGCGATCTAAATGTTAATATGTATGTTTATACAAATTGCAATTTATATAACAAATGCATATAAACCCTTAAGCTAGTATTATAATAAGCCATGATAGATATCTAACATTTATGATACAGCTTCTTACTGATATGACCTCACTCAGGCACCTGAAAACAACTTGTATTTATGGGCAGAAATAAATAAACCAAAATATTTTTCAGTGATGAGGCTCTGTGAATGTATTTTTCATCTTTTTATGATCAGTAATTTACATCCTGATATATGTGCACTTAAAAACAGTAAAGAGGGGGAAAGATTAGAGATACATTTACTTACGTTCTCATATAGAAATCTGTATATTAAAGCCATCATGACTTATCCATTACTTCTTACCTCATACGACCAAACGCACTGGGTTCCACCAAACCGTCGGACGCATCTTCCCACTTCCACATCCTCATGTGTGGTGTACATTTCTCGAAGACATTCACTTATATGTGGCACCATTCTCCTAAGAACTTCTCGACTGAAGATCATTCCTGGTCCTCCCATGCAGAAATTTTCTCCAGGCTCAAGCCCGAGTTTTCCAAGTTCTTCAATATTTCCCAGACCAGTTTGCCCCAAATAGAGAGGTTTACTGCTGTTCAGTGACCTAAGGAATTCCTCCAATTTTTCCCCTAGGAAGAGAAAAGGTGAGCATTATCTTTTCAGCTCTTGTAACAGTCATCTAGTTTTCTGCATCTCAACCATTCTTTAAATGTAAGAAGCACCTTTGTCATAATTTTCTATAATAGTCTAATATAGTTTCCTGTGTTCCAATGCACACTTAAAAAGAAAAAAAAAATCACACCCAACTGATCTTCCTATTCTGACATAAGTTTTAAGGTATTTTACATCAGCAAAACCATTAGTGTAGACACATTTATATCAGCAAAAAAGTACTTTTGCTGGTATAGTTCCTTTCATTTGGATAACTGCTACAAGCTATATGGGGAAAAAAACATTATTTTGCCAGTATAAAATTTATCTTGCATTAGGATGGTTTGCCAGTACAACAGTACTGGAACTCCATTTCCAGTATAAGTTCTCTATAAAAATAAGGAGAAGTATATAGAAGTCATAATTAGACCTGACATCCTAGTAAACTTACATGGGCAAAATCTGCATTGATATATTACCCCAAATGGAGAATATCATGCCAGAAACAAATATAATGGGATTAATTAAAAAAAAATACAACTGATGTATTAATTTAAACCTGTTTTTTGTCAAATATTCTTTCATATTCCCCCAAAGTCTATACCAGAGTTCAGTCACTTGTCCAGATGTTTCCAATGATGCAAAGCATTACAGCAAAAGATAACTTGATATCAATTTCTCCTTCTGAGAACATTTTCTTAAAGTTTAAATTTGGTGTATAAATTTAGCCTTGCAGCAATTTAAAAAAATTGGTTGCTTCCAAGTTACAGATGAGTACAAAAGAAGAGTGGCAGTTTTTCTTTCTGTACTACTTCTATACTGTAAAATGTGTGTGTGTATATATATGAATATATATAATTATGAAATGTAGCAAGCAAGTTAGTCCATAAAGTCATTTAAAAAAAATAAAGTGACAAAATTAAATAGGTAGAAAATCATCTCCTTCATTAGCAAAATTGCTACATTCCATAACATCTTTAATAGGCACTCCAAATTTAGCCCTCATGCTAATAATATACATAATCCATTGATGGTGAGAAAATTTTGCTTATCAGAACACAACCATTTTGCCTTAAGCAGCAGCAAACATTGTAAGGCAGCATGTATCTGAAGGCCATTTTCCAATGGTACTAAAAACTTAAATAGAAAGCATGCTGCAAAAGCTTTTCAGAGATATACTGCAAAGCATGACAATGGCTTGGCAAGGAACCTTTGCAACATTAATGGACAAAAATAATAAAGGAAAATCCTGGATTCAAAGGATGTATGGAACAACAAAAAGGAATTACCAGTATTTTATCAAAAATATCTATATGTTAAAAATGCAGCAAAAGATACATTACAGTTGCATTTCATTTTAAAAAAGTTAAGTCTAATGCAAATTACTTTTGCCAGATCTAAATTCAGTCATTAACTCATACTGCTGTGCCCAAGTAGGATGGGTGTCTGACTTGTAATACTACCTGTATTGTGAGCAGCAACAGTTGTATTCAGAGGAGTAAGATGAGGACGGACTGCCACCCTTAGGCTGCATAGCTGAGCTATGTGGGAAGCTTTAAACACACAACAGTGAAAAGCATAACTGAATTCCCACCACCTTGGTCTTAATCTCTTCCCTAAAGTTCATCTTAAATTCTGCATCTGGTGAAACCTGGCAGATTTCTTTCCTTTGACCAAAGTAAGTGGCCAGACTGCAGTAAGGTATCCTCTTTAAGTCAGCCAACCTAGAGGCACATCATTAAAATAATAAATATTTGGTTCAAACAGTGAGGCATTTGGTTGATCCTTAAGTATAATTTCCAGCACATCATCTTCACCGCCCTTAATGCATTCAAGAATATTGATTTTTCACCGAAAAAGCCTTGGTTCCTGAATATTAATATCACTAAAAGCTTTGCGGCCCACCAACTGCCTTCACTATGCAACTTGATTACAGTTCCAGCTACTGTGCCTTGTATAATATACATCACTTGGAAACCACCCCAGTACGCACACGGAACAGAGAAGCGAGGTTAACCCCACAACACCTCGGAGAGCAGACACATATCGAAGTTTCTCTGGATGCGAACCAACACACCCTTTGGAGATATAAGGTATAAGGGAAGTGGAACACTTTTAAAAGCCTCTGAGACTGGACAGTTCATCCTCATTTATTACAAAAGTCAGATGAATGTTCCCCGCTACTCAGTGGCAGAAGCAACTTACTATATTAGCAAGCAAGTATGTTAGGACTAAAAAGTATCCTCATTCCTTAACCATAAGTGTACTCTGGGATAACAGTGCCTTAGCATATCTCAGATCTGAGGATTACTACTGACTTCTATGAGTAGTGAACAGCTACTAGCATCTTGAAGGAATCAGTATTTAAAGATAATACGTAAATTCATACACAATATTACAGTCTGCTACAAATAAAAGTAATTGCATTCAGTTGCTATTGTCCTGGCTTTCGGGGGTGAAAAGGGAAGAGACAAATTGGAGTGAAGGAGAAAAAGCAACACTAATCCCTCAAATAATCACGATCTCTGAACTACCCTTGGGATAACATCGAAGAGCTCCTTTAAAAGATTATTGAGGATTCCAGGCGAAAACCCTGCATTATACATTAATTTCTCAAGCCCGGGCGAAAGCTAGAGTGGAGACCTCATCTCCAACACACCCGCAAAACTGAAGTCTCTCGGACACCTGTACTGGCAATTCTGTTTCCAGCTATAAACCCCTGCTGAAGCGTTGGGATTAAGAGACAAAATATGGAGATTTAGCTTTTAGCGATCGCTGACAGGGCTCAGCCAAGCGCTGGCTACATTTTTCAAAACTACCCAGAGGAAGACAGAAACACAGGTGGTGTGTGTTTGTCCAGCCAGTGGGGACGCGCTGAAGAACAGGAGTCAGACCTGCTGCCAGATCTCACTCTTTTTGCGGGGATTAGCACAGAATGAAGGAAGCTCACCTACTAGGGTTAGTTTTAAGGGAGTTTTTAAAAGGTTTGAGCGGTTACTTATGTACGTTTCAATAAGATAGTTAAAGTTTCCCGCATTTATGGGACTCTCACTTATACAGATGGTCCCGGTTTGGCGGCTCTGGAAAGTGGGGGAGAAGAGGGGATAGAAACGGGTTTTAGTTATTGCTTCTGACGATCCACGTGGCATGTCATTGCCCCTGATGGGACTCTCCCCCCACATCCAGCCGGTCCCGGTTTGGCAGCTCTGGGAAGTGCCCCGGGAGGGGGTGAGCATTTGGGGACGGGTGTTGAGTGCCCAGCATCACCTTTGATGTAGACATCGTCGTCCGCCCGCATGAACCACTCGTACTTGTCCAGATAGTGGTCGTGCATGTACTTGATCATCATGAAGGATTTCTTCTGGGGCGGGTAGGAGTCGTCCACCCCGGGCAGGGCGACGACCGGCAGCGGCGGCAGCCCGGGCCCGGCGAGCGGGGCGGTAGAGCC
Source organism: Caretta caretta (assembly GCF_965140235.1). Taxonomy (NCBI): domain Eukaryota; kingdom Metazoa; phylum Chordata; order Testudines; family Cheloniidae; genus Caretta; species Caretta caretta. The sequence goes on along the minus strand of NC_134210.1, from coordinate 83,320,651 downwards.
CTGGCTGGAGAAGAACTCCACCCTGCCGGGGATGAAGCGCGCCCAGGTCCGCTGCGCCGCCACCGCCCGGCTGCCCAGGTACTTCTGGGCCGTCATCACCCCCACGTAGAGGAAGTTGCGGGGCTTGGCACAGCCCGCGGGACCCCCCCAGTCTCCGCTCCCGTTGTGGCTGCTCCGGTGCCTGCCGCTCCGCTTCTCCCCGGCTTCCTCCTCCTCCTCCGGCTCCCCGTCCCCGCCGGGCGCGGCTGCAGGGCTGGGGACGGTGCCCCCCTCCGCCTGCGGCTGCAGCTCCCAAGGGCTGCTCCTGAAGCCGGTGCCCCCCAGCACGGCCGCCGCCGCCGCCTCCTGCTGCGCCCGGGCGCCCCCCGCCGCGCGGCCGTAGTAGGAGCAAAGGCTGGAGGCGCGTCTCTTCCTCTCGCTCATCTCGGCCACTCTGGGGGCGATGAGCCAGGAGGCGGCGGTGAAGCCCAGCACCAGCCCCAGCACCACGCTCAGCCAGGCTCTGCGGGACCGCGCTGCCATGGTGCGGGCGGGCGGGGCGGCTCCGGGGCGGGAGGGTCCCGCACACGAGCTGCGGGGCGAGGAGGCTGCTGCCGGGGTCCCCGTGCCGAGTTAGTGCCTGGCGGCCCGGCCCCGGCGCCTCCTCCCGCTCCGACGGCGGCTGCTGGCGTCTGTTGCTCGGAACGAAACTTCTCCCGGCGGCGGCGGCAGCGAGAAGCCGGGCGGCGGCGGCCCCTCCACTGCTGGCACCTTGTCACCGCCGCGGCTGGTCCCTCCCCGCCCCTCCCACCGCTCAGCCTCCTCCACGCGGCGGCGGCGGCCCCAGCTCGCCGCTCATCCCACTCCCGCGGCGGCCGCCGAGCGCCACACCCAGGGGGGAGCAGCCGCCGCCGCCGCCGCCTGGACCCCGGGCAGGGCGAGTCCCCGCCGCAGCTGCTTCTCCGGAAGGAAACGATTTTTTTACGGGCCGCCTCCTTTTTCCAGATCTTCCTCCCCGTCCTCCTCCTGCTGCGCTCCCTGCCCGGCCCAGGGTCGTGCCCCCCTTCCGCCCCCCACCTTCGGTTCCCCTTTCCCCACTCGCTGCCCCTGGCGCCCCGTCCTTCCTCCAACTCCTAACAGGGGCGAGGGACCTTGCACAGCAGCTCCCGCGTCCTTCCTCCCAGCTCCAGCCTGGGCTCATCCTGGTGCCCTAGCCCAGCCGCGCTACCCTGCTGCAGGGCGCAGCAGCGGCGGGATCGGGGTGGAGGGGTCAGGAAAGTCCTAAAGCATCAGGCTGGGCTAGACTACCAGCCACGCCGTCCCTCCAGGTCCTGGGAGCATCGGGCAGCTTAACGCTAGTGAGAGAAATGCCCCTTCCAGCAGCAGCTGCTGTCCAATCAAGTGTGTAGGTATTGGAGGCCGGGGGACCTTAACACTGCACCCACACCTTTACTCATCCCCCACCGCTATAACGGGGAGAGCGGTATTGCGTCACCAGCACTCACACGTTTTCTTTAGCTGAAAGAGGGCACAGGACTTCACAAAAAGAGAGGAGTGCCCGGTTTTCCCTTCAAAAGGATAATTACTAAAGGCAACGTGGTGATATATTTTGTGAGGGAGGCTGTGGAAACTTCAGTCCTCCACCCCATCTGTTCCTTGGCTTTGAACACTTAATAACTTTCAAGCCAGGAAATGTATTCCTCTCCTCCTCCGTGGCTTGTTTATTATACATCAGATGTAAAGAAGGCAAGACTGAGTGACATTGAGGTGGGGAGGAGAGAAGGCTGGTAGAGCCAGATAAAAGCAATGGAAGAGTGGGAAAAAGAAGATATTTTATAGAACAGGGTTGTTTTTTTTCCAAAAATGGTAATTCTCTCACATTATTCTCAGCTCGAAGAATGAAACTCCTTTTCCATTTCTGTTTTTGACGAAAGTCAGTATAGATATTTTACGTCTTCATTGTAGAATATGTAAGCCTTATTCCTAAAGTATACTTTGCATACTTAATAGAAGAACCCACTCTGCATAGTCATTACCCACAGAGAGGTTACTTCCAAAGTAACTTTTGTTCTCAGACTGTACTGTTTCCACAGAGCTATAGCATGGAAGCTTATCAATGTTTTTTAGAAGTGACGCTTCTTAGGATCAAGAGATATCCATGGGCTCTAACATGCCACCCTTTGTTAGCCATCTCTAAGAAGATAAGAATGGTCTGACCCAGTATGGCCAAAGGTCCATCTAGCCCAATATCCTGTCTTCTGACCGTGGCCAATTCCAGGTGCTGCTGCCTGAATGAACAGAATGGGTAATCATCAAGTGATCCATCCCCTGTCACCCATTCCCAGCTTCTGGCACACACAGGCTAGGGCACCATCCCTGCCAATCCTATCTAATAGCCATTGATGGACCTATCCTCCATGCATTTATCTAGGTTTTTTTTTAACCCTGTTATAGTCTTGGCCTTCACAACATCCTCTGGCAAAGAGTCCCACAGGTTGTGCGTTGTGTGAAGAAATACCTCCTTTTATTTGTTTTAAACCTACTGTCTGTTAATTTCATTTAGTGACCCCCTAGTTCTGCTATTATAAAAAGGAGTAAATTTCTTTATTTACTTTCTCACACCAGTCATGATTTTGTAGACCTATATCAGATTCCCCCTCTCCCTTTGTCATCTCTTTTCCAAACTGAAAAGTCCCAGTCTTATTAATCTCTCCTCATATGGAAGCTGTTACATTCCCCTAGTCATTTTTGTTGCCCTTTTGTCCCTTTCCTAATTCCAATACATTTTTTGAGATATCCCTCAGTTCTTCTCTAACTGCTTGCCATCTTGTAGCCATGTCAGTCCCAGAATATGAGAGAAACAAGGTAGGTAATGTAGTATCTTTTACTGGACCTACTTCTACTAGTAAAAGGTGCAAGCTTTTGAGCTACACTATGCTTCCTTCCCAATTGCCACCCTTGCAAATTTAGCTTGCTCTCTGAGACTTAGGCTAGTTTCTTTCAGTCTTGTGCATCAACAGATGTTCATTTACAGCTATGCAGCCCCTTTGTCTTCAAATTATGGCCTCAGTGATACCAGTGCACCTGTATTACCTTCAGTATGGTTGCTCAGGTTTATTAAGTACCACTCAGTTACACAATCTTGTTCATGATACATAAGATGAAATGACCCCTGAGCCATTCCGTTACAGCTGTTCTGGCTTTTCAGGTCTAAAAACAGTTGAAACTTTGTTAATTAAATGAGTAGAGAGATGAATTCTGATTAAAAAGGATATTTTTATATACTTACTTTTAAGAGTGAAGCCACACTTTAAGGTAGTGTGTGCTACTAAAAGAATTAGTTAATAAAGAGAACTCTTAAGCAGAAAGAAAAGTGAAGTAAACATTAAGCTAAATATTTAAATGGATTCTGATTATGAATATACAGATATACCTATATTCTGGAAATATAATACATTACCAAAATTTTGATATACCATATAGGCTTTTTGAGACTTTTTTCCATGACAGATCAAGACTCATTTAACTGCATTTGTATGAAACAACTGTGGCACCTAGTGGTTAATAACCACCACCCTATGGGAGTTCCCTAAACTGAGAGATGATATATTGTAACCCAAGCTGTATGTCCAATTTAAAATAAAATAAAAAAGATCTTGGGATATATTTTGTTAAATCATTTGCATTGAAAGTATAAATTTAAACATGAACAGTTTGCTAGTGAATCTGTTATATCTTGTAATGCACGCAGGATGACATACAAGGTGATGTGGGATGCTGGGAATGTATATCAATGGCATCACTCCGATGCTGGTAAGAAATAAGGAACAGTGGAGGCTAAGACTGAAGGGCTCTCCGACTCAAATATTTGAAGGATGGTCCTGTAATTAAAGCCTAGGATTTGGAGTTAGACTATCTGTGTTTTGTTTCTACTGTGAAATCTATTGTGGGAGTCACTTATCCATTATGCTCTGAGGGAAAGAGGCATAAAGAGGTTAATACTTCTTTCCCTCATGACCATTTTGCAAAACATAATTTGTTGTCTGTAAACCACCTTCAGATCCTCTGATGGAGTAACTACAGAAATACAAGAGCTTTAAAAAAATGGTTCTTAACTGAGAAGAATACCCCTGACTGGAGACAACGTGGGATGTGACATTTCCCATCTAAAGAAAGCACCAGTAGATAGTTCCCCATTTCTCAGATATCACTTTCTATCATCCAGTGAAAATACCAGATATGCTCTACTAACATTTTGCTTTGCATACTCTGTGCCCAAATTGACTGTGGCGATTGTCTTTGTTCTCAGCAGTTAGCTTCTCTGGGATTGGTAGGGAGTGCCCTAGTGTTCTATAATGTCAGTTATTTTATCAGTAACTTGACAGCATCATCAGCAAGCTATCAACAGGCAAGCAACTCTATCTGTTGGGAGATTTCATCTCAGATCAGAAGATGTGGCCAGCATGAAATGGGAAACATGAATGACAATGGGAAAAAACTACTCGAGTTTTACACCCACTAAGGGCCATGCATTACCAGTACCTGCTTCCAAGACAGTGACTGCTGGAGAGTCTTATGGAAACACCCTTGATCTAAACACTAGTATCAAATTGGTTTAATGGTCACCCACATAAAACACCTACAGGATGTTCTCCATACTCACAGCTTTCCCAGTGCAGAATGTGACACAGACCATGTACTTGTCTACTGCTAAAAATCAGGCTTTCACTATGGAAATTCCATTATACCAAACAAAGCTATTACCCATGCATTAACATCAACATCACAGAGACAAAGGAAGGTGTGTCTAATTCACTGTGAATTTCAGGGAATCTATTTAATCAATTGAACCTTCCCTGAATGCTGATGCAGCATGGAACACACTCAGAATAAATATCCATATAGCTGCAACCTTAGCTTTTAGTAAAAACACTGTACCATAGAAAGATTCGTCTGCAATATACTCTGAAGAATGTTTCTAGTTACTGAAGCAAATCACACAGCATATCTCCACCACAACATGAACCCCTCTCCTGAAGTGTGCTAATCTCAGAGAATCCAAGAGCACATCGCAATCAACAGGAAAGGCAGAAGCCAAAGCTCTTGATCAAGTGGGAACCAAAGCTCCTGTCATAAAAATAAAGGGAAGGGTAACCACCTTTCTGTATACAGTGCTATAAAATCCCTCCTGACCAGAGGCAAAACCCTTTCACCTGTAAAGGGTTAAGAAGTTAAGATAACCTCACTGGCACCTGACCAAAATGACCAATGAGGAGACAAGATACTTTCAAAGCTGGAGGAGGGGAAACAAAGGGTCTGTCTGTCTGTGTGATGCTTTTGCCGGAAACAGATCAGGAATGCAGTCTCAGAAACTTCTGTAAAGTTAGTAAGTAATCTAGCTAGAAATGTGTTAGATTTCCTTTTGTTAATGGCTGGTAAAATAGCTGTGCTGAATGGAATGTATATTCCTGTTTTTGTGTCTTTTTGTAACTTAAGGTTTTACCTAGGGGGATTCTCTGTGTTTTGAATCTGATTATCCTGTAAGGTATTTACCATCCTGATTTTACACAGGTGATTCTTTTACCTTTTCTTTAATTAAAATTCTTCTTTTAAGAACCTGGTTGATTTTTCATTGTTCTTAAGATCCAAGGGTTTGGGTCTGTGTTCACCTGTACAAATTGGTGAGGATTTTTAGCAAGCCTTCCCCAGGAAAGGGGGTGTAGGGCTTGGGGGGATATTCTGGGGGAAGATGTCTCCAAGCGGGCTCTTTCCCTGTTCTTTGTTTAACACGCTTGGTGGTGGCAGCATAGGGTTCAAGGACAAGGCAAAGTTTGTATCTTGGGGAAGTTTTTAACCTAAGCTGGTAAGAATAAGCTTAGGGGGTCTTTCATGCAGGTCCCCACATCTGTACCCTAGAGTTCAGAGTGGGGAATGAACTTTGACAGCTCCCAACACCAAAACTCTCAAGAAAGCAAAATTGCCAAATCTAAATCACTATTCTCAAAAAACAGATATCTCCATTGGCTTGGTCATCTACCAGCTGAGTAATGGATGCATTACTAAAGATTTCCTGTATGGAGAACTTGTGAATGCTCTAAGCCCAGTGGCTGACATAGGATCAGGCTCAAGGATATTTGCAAGAGGGACATGAAAATGTTCAACACTTACACCATCCTCTGGGAAGACCTAGCTAGAAACAGGCTACACTGGAGGGTTGTGCTGCACCAGGCAGTCGAAGTGGCTGGAGAGAAATGGTTGAGATATCTATTTCCCAAAGTAAAAACAAGAAACTGCATGGGGCTGGCCTGAGCCCTGTACCACCCAGGGCTGGAGCTGACCACCGAGTCCCATGCTATCCAGGGCTGACAACCCAAGCTCTTCCACCCGGCGCCTCACATCACCACTCGTTTACACACACACATACACACACACACTCTCCCTCCCCCGAACGTACCTTGACACACCCCACTTTTCTGGCAAAACAGAACAAATACATTATTTGCTCTTGATGATTAGTTGGCAAAAGCAAACAAGACAAATTTTTGCCATCTTTGCCAAAAAAGTTGGGACGTCTGTGACAGGGCTTAAAAAGAGAAGAATGAACACAAAAGTACAGCAGGCCTCAAACACTAGTAGTGTGCTGGCTTCATCTTCTGACCCTGTGCTTTATGCCTGCATTATCTATGGTAAAGACTGGCACTTGAAAAGTGGACATTTTAGCCACTCGTTCTGCTGCAGCATGAGACATAGTAACTGAACTGCTTTGGTGCTTACACTGTTGTCTTTCAAGATGGACATCTGCCATACCATAGTTGGGGAGACAAATATTCTAGAGCTGGTTAGTCCAAAATGTTCTCTTAACCTGTTAATTGCTCCTAGTCTTCAAGAAAAATTTCCTTATATGCTAGTTCAAAAACCAATGCAGGAGACAGTTACAAACATCACCTAAGGAGGTGGGGGGCGGGGAGAGAAATCATGTTTGTACTCACCCACAGTTGCTTCTTGGCTGTTTCCTTTTATCTTGCTGAGACACTTCTGCTGTGATACTGGAGAACGGCAGTTCTTATTTATGAACTGCTAATAAACCTATATTTTTTCTGCATTTTTCCTGTTTCATTTCTCGCTAAATACTAACCTTTAATATTCTTTAACTCATATGCAAGTTTGATTTTCTCTTTCCAGCATTTCCCTTTAGTTTATTATGTCTCAGGTTATTGGGGAGCTGCCTAAATCAAGGCACTCACACTAAAAGCTTTATTGATCCTTTCTTCTTAACACAAATATCACTGACTAAACTCCTGAAGTCCATCCATAGCATGCACTGGGCTCAGTGTAAAACTTGGGATGGTTTCTCCGGATCCTGGATCTTATCTGCTTGTTCCCAAATCCTGGTCAGGAATCTCTAGAGGGGATGCCCCATGGATATTCTTCCACCAGTACAGGCATCTGTGTCCTAGATAGGATTCAAGTTTAGGCAGACTCAGCCTTCCACTTAGATTTAGAAGTGTAGCCCACTCCACGAAGGTTCCCAGAGGATGTGCTGAATCAATGCATCCTAGAAACACCTTTGTGGCTGCACTGATCAGTTCCAGACTCTCAGCAGTGTGGATTGCATTATCACATACACCCTCAAACCAGTTTTGCAATGGGTGTGCATGGAGGGACTGTAGCCTATGTTACATCAGCTAAGTTAAGGACGAATCAAGCTCCTTATCTTCCTTAAACTGCATCTTGCCAGACACTCTTCTATTTTAAGTTATTTGTCTTGCTTTGCTATCAAGCTTCAGATTCCAGCTCAGCTGCCACAATTGTCAACAACTGCCACAGACTCTCAGAATGCAGACTGGTGATTGGAGCAGAACCTAGTCAGTCAGTTAACCCAGTGGGTTGAACCCCATCCCTAGCTTCACTTTGACTCCTCAGCAGCTGTTTCCAAGAAAACAAGTACATTTGACTGGGCATTGTAATCTCATTCTGGTTTTTAATGTAGCTATTTGTTGCTTTGCTAAAACATACAGTCTCCGTCCGTAGGAAGTGTATTGTATTAAGCAATAATGTATTTCAAAACATGTTAGGGCTGTTATTCAAGAAACCAGAAATAATCTAAAATGTACTACAGTAGGTGTACTAAGAAATTTAGCTCTAAAGAGAGATTATGGGGTAATAAGATTTTTATAAATTATAACTTTACTATGAAGACAATCATCCAGAAGTCCGTATATTAGCTGTTAACTCAGATGTTGTTTAGTGATATTAAGCTAATGCCACATTTGTCAATTCATGTAGCATGAGTGATGGTCCATATTGAAGGAAACAAAGGTTAACTGCATTGCAAAAGTCAATTTGTTTTATTTTGAATTGTATGTTGTACCAAAGAAGCTTTAGATTTTTTCATCTGTCCTTTTAAAATAAAAAAAATAATAAAAACAAACAACAACAATAAAAAGGAACACCAGACAAACATCAGTCTTCATTTCGTTCTCTTTGCTGGAGACTCTTGGTACAAAATATTGAGAGGGTCTGAATAATAGTCCCATTTGCAGCTGTATTTCAGCTTGGAGCCTCACATGAGACCATTCAAGACCCTCCAAAGGAGTCACCAATGTTCTTCAACAAAGAGGGAGAAGTGAAGACCTGATATTCATGGCATTTCATGTGCTTTGAAAAGGCAGAAAATTGGTGGTGCAAGGAAAAAGGCAGGAGACTTGAAGAGAAAAGAACAATCCTGGGACCCTAGGTAAAACCCTAGCCCTTTTGAAGCAAATGGTAAAATTCTCCTTGACTTCAGTAGAGCCAGATTTCACCCTTGATCCTTAAACATCATTAAGATGCAGTAAAAGGGTTTAACAATTGTTTCTTTACTTAAAAAAATGAATTCAGACAGAAGATTTCATATACTTCTAATTACTAGACCATACAATCCAAAACATTTTAAAACATTTGCTCAGTCCATGGATAATATGGATTACATGCCCAAGAGACTGAGTATTGTCAATATTCCTGCAGGGCTAATTTCTGAAGCCATTAATATTTAAATTCCCCTCATAAATGCAATCATTCTTAAGTACCCAAATACAGATATACTGTATGTGGACACATATGCATCAATCATAAAATTTGTAAATCTTAACATTCCTTTGTAACATTTTTCATAAGTATATATTTGTTATTGATACATCCTAGTAGTCAGCATTACTGTTTGCACTAATGGTACATTATCCAAGGAATAGATTTATTCTGTTTGTTTATTCTTATCCTCTCAAACTCCAGGGTATTTATTCTGAGTATAGTTTTAAGTATTATCATATCCATTTCAATGTGCAGTTCTTCTCTGAAAGTGACTATGGTCCAGCCCACAATCCATTGAAATCGATGGAAGTCTTTTTTGATTGACTTCAATGGGCATAGCATCTTGTCAGGTCTTATGTACAAATAGCCCTTTACTCAAAAAAAAAAAAAAAAAAAAAAACACACACCACACCAAACTAACAAAAAAAACCCCAAACAAACCACTAAAAAAACCCCTTCTCCCCATGTGTATTCCAAGTCATATCTACACACTTTAGAAAGCAAACTAAATTTTTACCCCTGTTACATCTGCAGAGCCGATACAGCTAACAAAGAGGGAATTGGATTATATTACCTCTTTGCTATCATCCACTGAATCATTTATGAAGTTTCAGATAGAGGGCAATGTCCAATTTGATGTCAGTGAGGTTACATAGGTACTGCTGACAGCAGAATTTGTCCCACAGAACCTTTAGTGCCGGTGGTGATATATGAGAAAGCAAAAATACAGTGACAACTTGAATTTTAGAGCCAAGTTGAGTTTGTAGGGCTGACCATTAGAAAACCTACCTTTTTACTTGTAAAGTGAGCACATATGATCTGAAAAGTACTGTAGTCACATTGCTTTGTACAATACTGGAAAGCAGCAAGATATTACAATGATGTGTGATATAAGAATCTATATAAAATAGAAGTCATTGAGAGATAACAAACATGATGCTTGTGATGCTACTTTTACAGTCACTTTTTGGAGTAGAACCAAATTTAAAAATTAAATGGCAGAAGCCAAGGAGCTCATACTATAGGCCTAATTCTGTAACCCTTACTCATGTAAATACTCCTTATTGTGCAAATAGTTCCAGGAGTAGGATTCGCAGGACAGGTAGTAAAGTGATAGTTATTTATCAAGTGTTGTGATAATGGCAATATAGTGTGGTTTATATGGGCAATCTTATAGTATTTTCTTTCCTCCAAGTCAGAATTACTCACATCCTCTCTACTATATTTTATCAAAATGTAAAACTGCCAAAAGAAAAAAGAAAAAACCCACAAAGTGCACCAGATCACACTCTCCCTGATAGAGGGGTCTGTACACACAAATCTTCCCTCCGACTCCCACTCTCTTTAGAACCTGTGGAAGGCTGCCCATATGGCATGGGGTCGAAACAGCGGGAATGGTATTGAGTGGTTACAGAAGAGGCTGGAGGAATGTGCATCCCCCACCCCCAATCTGGCTCCATAAATCTTACCTAGAGAAAGTCTATAATGCATCCCTGTAGCTGGGGAGGGTCCCTGACACCATGGCTCCATTGCAGAGTCAGTGAACTGTGGACCACAGTCAGCACGGAGCTACTAGGACGCTGCACAAATCCTTCAACAAATGCTGGTAGTGCCTCCAGTTCTGGAGCAGCCTCCATAGCCTTCATCACAAAGAGGCATACCTTGGTCCCAACTGCATGCTGTGGGGAAGATTTTCATGGAAGACATCATCTCCCGTGGCTTTATATGTGGGAGGCTGGAGCCAGGGGAGATGATCTAGCCTAATCAAATTATTAGAGAAAGGGATCTATAATACATTTCCTGAATCTCTTAGTACTGTTTTTCATAAAGGAAGGATATAATGCTTAAGTCTGTCATCAGAGTTTTGTAGCCTCTCTGAGGGGTAGCAGTTGTCACAGGCCTTACAAGTTGGCTTCCCATTTGAGAAGAAATCAGTGATGTAGTCTGGGTATATTGTTAGTGTAACTTGTTTTATTTACACATTACTTCTCTCCCAGTATTAGTGTGTCACAACACCACACAAGCAATTTCTTCTGTCAGAATTCTCATCAGACCATCCATGCTTGGTTCCCAGGGAGCAACAGTGTCCCAAGACCTGACTTTAATTAGAAAAAGATTAAGGCAGTGAACAAACCCCCTTCCATCCTTGCCACAGCTTCCCCAAAGAAGCTACAATAGAGAAGCATCACCACAGCATTTTCCTCCAAGACTAAAACTTGCTTGCAAACAGAGAGGAGGGAAAATCCCTTGTTGTAAGCTATATCAGCACCTTTTGATGACCTGCGCATAACAGTTCATTCTTTCTCATGGTCTTATTTAAAACAAACAAACAAAACACACACACACAAATTGTGAAATAAGGGAGCCAAGCTCTAATAGCAGCAAGTCATGCATTAATAGATAGATTACTGAAACATTTCTCAGTTGCTTGAAACGATAAACTCAAGGTAGCTACAAATAGCTTATTAATGCGTATCCTGTTATGGATGTTTTAATTTGTTTGTGTTTTCTTCTTTTTCCCTAGAAAAGCCATGTAAAGATCAGATTTAATGCTGATATCCCATTTACTGTATATTGTTTTGCATTCAGATGAATGCATCATTTCATTTGAGATGATCATGACAGAATAAAGAAAATTCAACCAAACCAAAAATCGAGAAGTAAATTAAAAACAAAACAAAAAGCAAACAAAAGAAAACAAAACAAGATAAATTAAGGCAGTTGCAAGTATACAAAATAGTCCAAGTAATGACAACAACCCCCCCATCATTTAGTTTCACTAGGCCATGTAGATGTTTTCAAAAGAGAAGTCACAGTCCCCTAATTACTAAGCCTCAAGGTAAAGATTTTTTTTTTTTTTTTTTTAACTGGGACAGTCCCAGATTTTCAGATAAAAATTTAGAGTTCTGTGAACTTTTTCAGGACACCTGAATTGTCCCAGGTTTTCCATTGTATCAAAACATTCTAGGTTTTTATAACTGCAAAATGTATTTCTGAACAGCTAGAGAATGTTTAGTAAACCCCTGCTTCACTTTATCATGTAGTGAGTGTACGTTTTGTAATGGTTGCTCAAAGAAAAACATGTCACCAATGTGTCAAGCAAAAGGAATTGATGACTCAGTCTCATCTGGGCAAACATTGACTCTTTCCCCTCAAACAGGAATGGGGGAGGGAGGGAGAGAAGGGCATATTTCCTCTGTTCTCTCCTGTTAAAAAAAGGAGTCACAGACTATAGAGAGGAGGGAAGTGAGTGCCAATGGGGCAAAGGGGACAAAGCAGAAAGCACCTTTTCTTTCATCCCTCCCACCACCAGTGCCCCAGGTGGAACTTCTCCAACCCTGGCAGAACTGATCAAAGAAAGGAGCCAGACTGCAGATCACATCAGTATTTTTTTGACCCTAAACAACATTGCCTCCAAAGCATTGTAGCTTCTGAATTTGAGAACATGAAGTTGCATTGCACCCTGAGAGTGGTGCAAATCTGAAATAATGCCACAGAAACTGCTGAAATAAATGGAGTTGCTTCAGATTACTGGTATAAACTGGGGTAGAATTTAGCCCTACAAATCTAAACTAAAATTTAAGTTCCAGAGGTAAACTGTGGAAATCTTAAAAACACTTTCTTCTGCCCTCAGAGAGGTGGATTGGTAATATTTTTGAGTTATGGCTTTTGGTGCAGTAGTCATGCATTTTCAAAACATTGCAGAAGAGGATGTTCACAAGACGATTGCAAAATAGAAAAAGTTGTTTCCAGTTTTTTAGGAATTTTATTTGGGCTCTCAAGCAATTAAAAAGTTAATCACGATTAATTGTGTGATTAATTGCTCTGTTAAGCAATAATAGAATACCATTTATTTAAATATTTTTGGATTTTTCTACATTTTCAAATATATTGTTTTCAATTAGAACACAGAATACAAGGTGTACAGTGCTAACTTTATATTTATTTTAATACAAATATTCACACCGTAAAAACAGTATTTTTCAATTCACCTAATACAAGTACTGTAGTGCAATCTCTATCATGAAAATTGAACTTACAAATGTAGAGTTATGTACAAAAAATAACTGCACTCAAAAATAAAACAATGTAAAACTTCAGACTTTAGAGACTACAGGTCCACTCAGTCCTACTTCTTGTTCAGCCGATCACTCAGACAAACAAGTTTGTTTACATTTGCAGGAGATAATGCTGCCCGCTTCTTGTTTACAATGTCACCTGAAAGTGAGAACAGGTGTTTGCATAGCATTGTTGTAGCCGGCGTCGCAAGATATTTATGTGCCAGATGCGCTAAAGGTTCATATGTCCCTTCATGCTTCGCCCACCATTCCAGAGGACATGCTTCCATACTGATGATGGGTTCTGCTCAATAACAATCCAAAGCAGTGTTGACTGACCCGTGTTCATTTTCATCATCTGAGTCAGATGATGTCAAGAATGCTATTTTCTTTTTTGGTGGTTCTGGTTCTGTAGTTTCCACACTGACTGTTGCTCTTTTAAGACTTCTGAAAACAAGCTCTACACCTCATCCATCTCAGATTTTGGAAGGCACTTCAGATTCTTAAACCTTGGGTTGAGTGCTGTAGCTACTTTTAGAAATCTCACATTGGTATCTTCTTTGCATTTTGTCAAATCTACTGTGAAAGTGTTCGTAAAATTAACATGTGCTGTGTCGTCATCCGAGATAGCCATAACACAAAATATATGGCGGAATGCGGGCAAAACAGAACAGGACATACAATTCTCCCCCAAAGAGTTCAGTCAGAAATTCAGTTAAGGCATTATTTTTTTAAAAGAGCATTACTGGCATGGAAGCATGTCCTCTGCAATGGTGGCCAAAGCATGAAGGGGCATACAAATGTTTAGCATACCTGGCATGTAAATATCTAGCAATGCCAAGGTGTCATACGAACACCTGTTCTTATTTACAATGTCACCTGAAAATGAGAAGTGGGCAGCACTTTTTCTGATCATATAATTATTTGAGGATAGGTCCATCCCTACTTGCCACTTAGGGGAATATATTTTCAATCTGGCTAAATATAGCTTCAGAGGTGTCAGCCAGTAAAAGATGCTTTGGATCATTCAGGCCATTTAAGAATTCTTCCTTGGCTAAATAGCCATCTGAGCCCTAATTAAGGAGGCCCAATATAACTCCCATGAACTTGATTGTCATTTATGGCCATCCAGAGTGAAGTCTACAGTGGATCTGAGACTGTCATTGCAAAGTGGTAGGTTTGTCAAAACTGGCATTGCACACCTTGTTCCATAGGGTATGGATCTCCTTGTTCTCCATGGTTATGCAACCTTCCTAATCCAGCAACATATAATTGGATAGTGACCTGCAATAGACACTGTGAAAGTGCAAAGAAAAAAGTCAATTCAAACTCAATTAAGAAGTATAGAGTAATACCTCTTTGTGAAACAATCTTTTAAATTATAGTTTTTGTAGTTGTAACTATTTTCAATGTTTGTTAAAATCAAATATATTTCATATATTGTTTATTAAAATCCACATTGAAGTCAGTAGAAGCTCATAATGGACTTTGCATCAGACTCATGGTATATATATTCAAAGTCTACTTTAAACCTTCTGTGTTGTTTTAATATAAATAGGTTGGTTATAGAACAATTAATGCTACAAAGATTTATTTGAAGAGGCTACTTAATTGGAGATTAATAGCTGAAGAGATTCATTCATAAATATTAAGAGTAATTGTGCCACCTTGTGAAACAATATTGTGTTTGCAGGCTGATGCTTTCTGGAGGCATTTTATGCTAATTCAGCTTGCCATCTGAACTTTATTTGGAGAAGTTATTTTCTTACTTCAAGGTATATATCCAGTTTAGCAGCATAAAAGGCATTTTGACGAAACTGTATATTTGCTTTATAAGTTTAGTTGTTGGAAATTGATTAGACTCTTTGAAATCATTATCTTTTATTTGTTGCTTTCTTGCAGGATGGAGCTAGAGCAAACTATATATGAACATTTTTAAAAAAAGCCTTTTAGGTATAGACATTTTTGCCAACAGAGTTCTATATTTGGCAAAATATAAAATCTCTACTCTGAGGTTCCTTTCTTGGGGAAATCTAGAATGCTGAAAAGATTCAGAAGCTCTTGGAAAAGGAACATCTGGGGGCAGGGGAAAAAACAAAACATAGAATCAGTATCTATTTTTTAAAATTCTGCTTAGACTAAATTGTCCTCAGATATTTATTGTTACTTACTGACTTAATAGGCTTTCTGGGTTTCAGTATTTGATTTGTAGTGTTTTTAGGCACATATTTACTTATGAAATGTGACAATGTTTTTAAAGAAAATATTTTCACTGAATTATAAAAAAAAAAAACTTGCTTTCTTCAAAACCTTATACTCTTGAGTTTGAGCTCCCAATTAATGTGGGTGATCCCTAAAGTCTACCATCTCCCATTTACAAATTTTCAAGATGAAGAAATGGCAGATTTGGAGTATTTTCAATACATATTTTATAACAATAAAAGTTTTTGATTGGGTGATTTAGTGAAGCACCAACTTTTGTAAACATTTAGGCATATACTTAATATTATTCATGAGCTTCAACAGGGCTACTCATCTGACTAAAATTAAGCAGGTGTGTGAATACTTGGAAGACTAGGGTCTAAAATTGGAAAAAAACTTAGTTATAATATACCAGATCCTCAGCTCTAAGGCTGTTTTGAGCTGCTCCAGCCATGCAGAGATCCTCCTTGTGCCCCTCCTCACAACCTGTGGTATATGGAGGCATGGTTGGTGTGGAGAAAAAGTGTTATTTATCCCTTCACAGAACAAAAGAACCAGGGTCACCTAATGAAATTAATAGGCAGCAGTTTTAAAACTAATGTTAGGAAGTACTTCTTCATACAACATAAACCTGTGGAACTCTTTGAAGATCAAAACTATAACTGGGTTCCAAAAAAAGAATTAGATAAGTTCATAGAAGATAGCCATTGATGGACCTATTAGCCAAGATGGTCAGGGACGCAGCCTCATGCTATGGGTATTCTTAAGCCTCTGAGTCGATGAATCACTTGACAATTGCCCTGTTCTGTTCATTTCTTCTGAAGCATTTGGCACTGACCAGGGTCAAAAGACAGGATACTGGGCTAGATGGACCATTGGTCTGACCCAGTATAGCCATTCTTATGGTTGTAGAAAGGTGGCTTGATTAGAATAATCCTTGTGCTCCAATGAGTTACAGCTGCTGCAATGGTCCCTGGGGATAATGCAGCTTATTTATCTTACAGCAGGTCTGATGTTGCTCTAAGTTGCTTTTTGGGACTGGACTCTGTTCTTGTAGCCTGAGAATTGGGTATCACAAAAAGCCTCCTTTGTGGTCCCCTCAAGTCAGTTCATCTGGAGGATTTAGTCCAATATGTATAGATTCATATCAAGTATCTCCTGATGAATTTACGTGGGTATGCTTTTGTAGAGCACACAACACCTTTATTTCAGAACAAATATACCATGATGATTGCCCTCTCTGGAAGTATTTATAAGTGGGAGAATAGGAAATCAGAATTGGAAAAGTCTGAAATCTACATTTTGGCTGGAAAATAAAAGTCAGCAAAAGAAAACCTATAGAGAAATATTGTATCTATACACCTAATGTGCAGGGATCCTAGAAATCCACTTGCCATGGAAAAATGGAGAGTTAGTGTTTTTTTTTTTTAAAAACACTGAATCTTTAGCTATATTTTCACAAAAAAACCCACTAAATTTTACTGAAAGTACCACGTACTCAATGTGTGCAACCTCCCCCTCTTGTGGTTGATCTTTGAGTGTGCTTCAAATTTACAGTGGAACCCCATTTATCTGATCTAATTGGGACTGGAGCCAGATCAGATAATCAAAAACTGGGATAAAGAGAAGAATGTCAAAAAGCTTTCTATCCCTTATTTTAAGAAGGGACAGGGCGCTTGGGCTGTCAGCCCTGGGCTGTGGATGGGTTTGGTTAATACAAACAGCTAGATAATGGAGGCTCAGATAAATGGGTCCTACTGTATATCAATAAAACATAGTGTTCAACTGATACCTATATTAGGGTAACAAGCCTTGTGGATGGGGGGAAGCGGTAGATGTCATATCTTGTTTTTAGTAAGGCTTTTGGTTCGGTCTCGCATGACCTTCTCATAAACAAACTAGGGAAATACAGCCTAGATGGAGCTACTATAAGGTGGGTACATAAAACTGGTTGGAAAATCATTCCCAGAGAGTAGTTATCAGTGGTTCACAGTCATGCTGGAAAGGCATAATGAGTGGGATCCTGCAGGGATCAGTTCTGGGTCTGGTTCAATATCTTCATCAATGATTTAGATAATGGCATAAAGAGTACACTTATAAAGTTTGTGGATGATACAAAGCTGGGAGGGGCTGAAAGTGCTTTGGAGGATAGGATTAAAATTCCAAATGATCTGGACAAACTGGAGAAATGGTCTGAAGTAAATAGAATTAAATTCAAATAAAGCACAAATGCAAAGTACTCCACTTAGGAAGGAACAATCAGTTGCAAACATACAAAATAGGAAATGATTGCCTAGGAAGGAGTACTATGGAAAGGGATCTAGGGGAACACAAGCTATATATGATGTTATATCAATAAAATAAAACCCAACAGGATTTTTTAAAAGGTGAAAAGATAAAATGACACGTTTATTGTGAATACAAGAAGAGGCACAGTAAACAAGTAATCATAAACATTGTACCCCATGCACTCACACAAAATACCAAAAGAGACAAAGCAAGTAAACAGTCATATTTACTACATTCCATTCACTCCTACACACATACAAGTGCTACAAAGTTGTTATACTTATCAGCCTAGAGGTTGCTCATGCCAAGTTACTGGCCAGGTAACCTGGCCATGACGGTGGAGCCGAGTCTTTGTCAGATGCGCATCTGATGCTCCTGGAGGGTGGTCGCAGAATCAGACTCAAAGTTCTTAGTCTTTTGGGTCTGTTTTTATAAGAGTTTTATTCCTATGCCAGTCTATGGAGCTGACTTTATCATGCTGTTGCTGAATCAATCAGCAGATGGCACACCCCTGATGGCTCTGTGCTGTTAGATGCTATCTTGTTCTTCGGTTCTCCCATCCTTCAGTGTGTTGGGTGGATTCCAGTCTATCCTCCGGGGGTCATCCAGTTATCTCCACTTAGTGCATTCTTTGGCCAATTGATACTGAAGTGGTAACTCTTAGGCTGGCACTCCTAACCATTCATCTAATATTTACACACAACATCCATTCACATGCTTTCCTCGAGCTTTATTTCAACATATATTTCTTCTGACTTTAACAACTCTTAGGGTGTAATGAAACTGCTTAACCCCCGTACCACATAACAAGCAAGATAAAGAATGTGAGAAGGGTGGGAGTGTGTGCGCTGTTCCGAGGAACGGTTGTTTTTGCAAAGTCTTATCTCTTCTGAGAAGAGACTCTGTCTCAGGATGTGCTGAGCAGTTTGGCCTTCTAATTAACATTAATTTGGGATCTTTAAACTATATAAAATTAAAAATCATACAGAAATCCTCTGGTATAGTAACGAGTCAACAGTGTAACTTTGTGTGTGCGTGCGCAACAGAGCGAACATCACTCTGGGATGTATGAGTAGGAGTATTGGAAGCAAGACACGAGAAGTAATTCTTCCGCTCTACTCCACGTTGATTAGGTCTCAACTGAAGTATTGTGTCCAGTTCTGGGTGCCACATTTCAGGAAAGATGTGGACAAATTGGAGAAAGTCCAGAGAAGAGCAACAAAAATGATTCAAGGTCTAGAAAACATGGCTTATGAGGGGAAAACTGAAAAAATTGGGTTTGTTTAGTCTGGAGAAGAGAAGATGGAGAGGGGACATGATAACAGTTTTCAAGTGCATAAAGGTTGTTACAAAGAGGAGGGAGAAAAACTGTTGTTCTTAACCTCGAAGGATAGGACAAGAAGCAATGAGCTTAAAGTGCAGCAAGGGCAGTTGAGGTTGGACATTAGGAAAAACTTCCTAACTGTCAGAGTGGTTAAGTCCTGGAATAAATTGCCTAGGGAGGTTGTGGAATCTCCATAATTGGGGATTTAAGAGCAGGTTGGACAACCGCATGTCAGGGATGGTCTAGATAATATTTAGTCCTGCCTTGAGTGCAGGGGACTGGACTAGCTGACCTCTCAAGGTTCCTTCCAGTTCTATGATTCTACATATATTGTGTGTAGGGAAACTGAAGTTCAGCATTTCATTTTAATCATGGAAACAGATTTTTATGGTTTTTTTTAATTGGAGAATTTTGGTTTTTTTAATCATGGAAAACTAGGATCCCTGCTAATGTGCAACTCAGATTTGGTGCACTCTAAGGCCTCAGCCCTGCAAATTGCCAAGTACTGGCCACAATCCTGCAAAGCACCTAGGAATATGCTTTACTTTAAAAGTGTGAGTAATGCCCTTGATATCAAGAAGTTCTTTCTGCAGACTTTAGGACCATGAAACAAAGTTTGGAAAGAAGGTAAGAGGTTTACTGTGCACATAGAAGCAAAATAACTTTAGATATGATATTTGCTAGAACAGTATCATCAGAAATGTCAAAAGATTCTTTAAGGTTAGTGTTGATACACATCAAAAAGTACAGATACAGAGTGATGGATATATGTATGTGTTATGAGTCATGATTATGGAAAGGTTACAAGGGAAATTAAGTTATAGACCTTTAAACTGTTTATAGAAAGAACTGATGATTTCCTCAAGGGCTGAGTCTATTTAAATAGAATTCTTTTTAATTAAATGAAGGATAAATGATTAAATTGAAAATAACCTAAAATATTTCATAATAAATTTTCTATTCAATATTAACTTGCTCAAAATAGAAAATTTAAAATGGAGAGAGTACTCTCCCTGGTACTTTGGAAAGTCCATGGGTTTCACTTTGACATAGTTTGGTAAATTTCCCTGTGGTATGGATAGTGGAAGAAGTTATTACTTTTTTGTGATTGTTCAATTAATTTACCAAGAAACTACACTGTATAACTGCATACTCAGCAGTTCTATCTAGTTTAAATTTTCACCCTGAGGCTGCAGGAATTCCTATAGATTAACAACTTCACAAGAGGAATATCACATGGAGGAAAACTTTAAATGAGATTTTTAAACATATTGAAAATTCATTTTTCCTATTAGGGTGGATGAATGGTTCTAGTGGGAAGGTGAACCTACCTCCCACCCCCTCCAAGACAGCTGTGGTCAAGATGGTTTATCCCAATTAGGTCAGCCATTGCAGTGTGCAAGATTACAGCTAGAAAAAGGCTGTAATCTTCACTTAATCTGTTTCTTGGGGAGGACTCTTGCCTTTGACTAGTTCCAGGGAGATGAAGGAGATGGTGTTTATTGGCAGGTTTATATCACTAGTAAAAACTGTTTCCACATACATAAAGGGTCCCAATGTAGTTTTTGAACTGATGCAGAGTTGCATAAATGGAGCAATGGCAGAGAGGGAGCTGGGTGGAACTCATGGCTGTTAGTGACTGGAAGGAGAGAGAGAGAGAGAGAAACACCCTAGGGGTAACAGGATGAATTAATATGCAGAGAAAGAAGGCCCCCCTGTAATGATCTAGAAATCATTCCCCAAACAAATCCACTAAATCACACACATCAAGTAGCTTTCTGCCTATGTGGGGGGACAAGGATGCATGGGAGGAAAATGGGGGCTCTGGGTTAGCAGAAGGCAGTGTGGGTATGATGTGGAGACCATCATGCCAGAGCTTGCAAACCTATATAGGATTCCAGTTATTGCATAACCCTTACATGTTTTCAAAGAAAAAACAAAACAGAACAAAAACAAAAAATTCGAACTATAGGTGAGCAAAATTAAGCGTGGTGCATTATCTGAAGTTTCTTTATGTTCTGATTTTATGAAAGATGTGGGTTTTTTTTAAACAAATTACTGTGTTCATGAAAGAGCATAAGAATTTTACAAGATTAACCATGTACAAAGTTGGTCACCCTGTGTAGTGGGTTCTGTATTTGGCTGGGTAAGGAACCCAATAAGTGTCTGTCTGAAAGACCAAAAACTTTATCCAGGGGGCTGCTTTGTTCCAGATTTCTCACCAATAAACTAAGCCCTGTGTACAGCAAAATCTTGGGGACTAAGCTGGACCAGTGGAATGGATTTTTGTGGAACCAGATGGTGGAACTGACTTTGCTGACGTTGGACCAGGGTAGTAGACAAGCTGACCTCATGAAACCAGACCGAATAGCACCAAGGTCTAAGCTACACCTGCTGGTTCAGGTTTTGGCAAGATGGGGTACAAATCTAGAGCACACTTGCATGCCATGCAGTAGCAGGATCCACAGGGCCAGTTATGAAAATTCCTGAGTGTGCTTTGATGTTGAAGCACATTGGAATACAAGTTGGGCAAATTAATAATTGTGACAGTGAGGTTGGCCATAGCCCTCCATATACTATTTGGGTTTCCTCATTTCTTTGTAAAATATTTTACTCAAATAAGTAGTATTTGTGGTTTTGTATCTCCAGGAATTCTGGATTATTGTGAGTGGGGAAGGAACACCTGTAAAGGTGAGTAGAGGTTTTCTGTTTTTAATTCCTAAAACCTGGGAGAAAAAATGGTTAGAGCCAGAGACTTGAACTGTAGGTTTTATTTTAAGTTCTAGCTGGTTCTAGTTCTAAGAAGGATCCCCTACCATATTATTGAGCCCATCCCTGGTTACTGCCATTGACACCTGGCAAAACGATGTCATGCCTTTATGAACGCTGGAAAAATCAGTTTTGGGAAGGAGGTAAACTCCAGAGAGGCAGATAAATTGCTCAGCCTCTTTTTGGCATTGTGGCAAAAATTTTAACAAGGAGCTTTTGGAAGCCTCCTGTCTGAGCACATCAGAGAGATGGAATAGGAAGGAGTTTGCATCTAAAACAGGATAAATATAGCAGCCAGGAGGAATGCAAACCATTAAATTTCATTTGGACAAGTGAAATATTCTGAGTTATTGCAGTTAGGAAGGCTGAGTGAGAATTCTCATTGCATAGATATGTAGCTATTGAGTCATCATAATCCTGATTATGATGAAAAATAGTTAGGGGTAAGTTGTGTAGGAGGTTGGTACACTGGTCTTTGAATTCTACAGACATGGAGCCAGACCCTCAGGTGCACTAGAGCAGTTAGCACAGCTAAGAAGGGAGGAGACAGACCGCTCTCTACCACTTGGCCTCTGCACAGAACCCCAGGAGCTGCCAGGGTCCAGTTCAACCCTTAGCACAGCTTGAAACAACCACAATGACTCAAATGCAGGGTGTCTCCATCTGTTCTCAAAATCAGCCAGCTTTGTGTGCAGCCTAGTTACACAACAGTAAAAGGCTAATGGGCCCTTTTCCTTATTGTGAGTAGGCACAGGAAGTGGCCTTCCAAAGTATTGCTGTTGTGCAGCCGCAGCAAGGCCTGAGGTTACACCGTCAGTGGCAAAGATAGAATCCTAAGAAGATCTGTGCAAACAGTCCGTCCCAAATTGCAAGTGTACTTGAAGTGCAAATTTGAACTAAGGCAGATTCCATCTATAGATCAATAGAGGTTTGTATCTGGGAACTATCCCTAAAAACTTTCTTATGCTTCTTTGCTTTATCTGCAGAGCTGCAAACACCACCGATTGTTATTCACAGTGAGCCACATCCCAAAGGGCTAAGCACCTGCAGGAATATTTCAGTGCCATTGTGGTTTAAGGAGGAATTTGAATCTCTGGATTCCGAGGCCAGAAGGGACGACTGGGATAATCTAGTCCGGCCTCCTGTATAACAAAACAAACTAACCTTTTCCAAATCTACAATCCTTTGATGTCAAAGTGCACTCTAAAACAGCAAGTTAGTACACAGCCAGCTAGGGCTCTATAGCCTCACACCCTAGCATGCCATGGACTAATTCATCCTTTAGGCGAGCCCTTAGGTGCCTCCAAGGTTAGGCAACAGTTGAGCAGCCATCTTATGAACGCTAGTAGCATCCCTAACAGTTGGATTTATGTGCCTAAAGTAGCAGTTAGGCACTTAAGTCCCCTTGTAAATTTAGCCCTTGGTCACTTAAGCAGTTGTGAACTTTTTATCCAAATGGCTGAAGAAGAAGAAGAAGATTTGCTTCCAGAACATAGACATACATACTGTAAGAATTAACCTCTAAGACAGTTCTGGTTGCAAGTTTTCCTATATAGAAGCAGTGCTGCTATAGGTGACCCCACTTTCACATTTGCCTGTGAACTCTGTTTCTGAAGGTTCTAGAACACCATCATACAAAAGTTCTAAGATGCCCTATGTAGCCCAACCTTATACAATTGCCAGAACTTGGCCACAAAAATAAAGTTAAAAACTAAGTTCTGCAAACAGGAAAAAATAAGAATTAAGCACCCTCTCCTTCACAGCTTTACTTATAGGAGTACTTACTTACCCATGTAGTCCCATGGGGGCAATAAGGTGAGGCTTACATCAATCAAAAGACACTAACTAAACTAATCTGGCTGATGACCCCACACCCAAATTCTCTGCCCTCCTGGGTGATTTATATACCTCACCACTCAGAGAATCAGCAACCCACTGGTAATTAGTTCATTAGCTTTCTTTGGAAGCAACACTTGCTAATTGACCCATGCTGGTTAGCAAAATACAAGGGTAGCTGTATTGGGTGGTGTTTTAATCCGACCCCAGCCAGGGTCACCCTGATCATTAATGTCATTGTGAAATGTATGTACAGATACTATTTAAGGAGTTATGTATGTACACTGAAAATATGTTTTTAGAGTCTATATCACAGCAGAAGTGGCAAAACAGGTGTTTATTCACCTGTCTCTCTGTTGAAATGTAAATTAAGCATTGTCTCACTTATAATAGGTTCCCCATCACCTGTGTAAAATGAATGCAGATGAAGGACTGTAAGAAGTTCAGAAAAGAACTAACAGTTCTAGAGATACAGTGGGGGAAGAGAACCTTATTTTGAGATACACTTCAAAGATTTGCTGGCCTATATTTGCGGAACAAAGAAGACACCATGTCATCCTGTACCTAAGCAGTAAATGGGAAGTGTGTTTATATTCATGAAAATGGGAGCACTACCAGCTTGGATTGAAGATGCTGCAAAAGGCTTTCATGGGATAAACTTCTTTAGACAGGAGGTTAACCTAATAGTTAAGTTTAATCTTTAGAAAGCATGTTATGAGTGTTTTAAATATAATCCTTTTGTTTCCATTATCCTCACTATTCCTGAATCTGAAATAATAAATTCATCCTTGTTTTCACTATAAATATATTTAATTGCTGTGATATTAAGCAAGGGGCTGATCATGAGTTGAAGCATACACGCTGGCATTTACACCGTTCCCTTGGGGCCAGCAGTCCTTGTATTTTTATGAGGGTTTACTGGATATGGGGCTGGGTGCAACAGGGGAGACTTCAAAAGGGTTTGAGGACTGGGGTACACCTATTGTTAACCTCCAAGCAAAGTAAGGGCTGGCATAGCCCAGAGGAGGGTGCTTGGGAAGCTCACTGGCTGGTGGTGCCAGGGAGATTACATTCAGTTAAGCACACTCCAGTCTCTCTCACACTGGAGGATAACAAGGTGACTCACAGTGCTGGGAACCCCGAGAACCATCACCCCTGGGCACACCAGTTCATCTGAATGCAAAGACTTGCATGATTCTTGCGGTTGTGTCTGTCTCTTGCTCAGCTGTACAAAAATTGTTTGGAATTTATTTGGGCTGTTTTTTTTATTTTGAGACCATCAAGATGGAATTCAGCCTGCAACCCTGTTTGAATGCCATGTATGTTTATTTTGCACAACTGTGTAACAGAGGGACACATTTATCTTTTATGAAAAGACCAAATCATGCCCAGTTCAAGAGGTGAAGTAACTTGTGCATTTTAACACATATGTTAATAAATCTGTGGAGAGACTTTTGTAACCCTATATAGTATTCAATGTTTTTCTGACACTTAATGAAGCCTGGGTGATACCAGTGAAGCATGAAACTTAGGCCAGGTTCATTGACATTTACAAACCTTCTGGGCAAACTGAATTTGGACCAATTTCTAGCTATTACTGCTAATAATAACAAATATTTTTTAAAATAGTCATAGTTTTGAATAGAAGCCATGTGAAGTGTATGTTGGCTGAGCCATAAATTCTTATAACTGGCTGCTGCCATAATTAATACTTTCATACAAACTGCAAAATGACTACATTTAAAAGAAAGGCACATAAATACTAGGATAAATACTCTATTCAGATTTGGTTTGGATCCAAGCTCACGGTCAGAGGAGATATTCAGCTTATTATGGTGGTGTTTAAAACCACTACAGAGCCATCAGATAGTCAGGTACTGCTGTGAAGATATGTTATACTTTATCAGTCAAATCTTGTAGTTGGTCTCTGGACATCTGAGTAACTGATGAGGCAAGCTTTGGCCCAAAGACTCTGTCTGGGACACCGAAAACAGCAGTAAGTGCAGCATTGTCTGGTACAGCAATTCTCAAATTCTGGTTCTTGGCCCTCCAGTTGTCCAAGGAGCACTTGCTGACGGTCACATGGTGCTGGCTCATCTTTGTGTCCAACTGCTAAATCACATTTAAAGATACATTAAAACATATTAAATACTTTCTTAAAAACATCTTTACATCTTAGCCATTGGTACAGTTGCCACAGTGATACTAACTGATCATGAAGGGGAGGGTAAGAGGTTCACCCAGCCATGAATTGGAGTGCAGAATTGTCAGTGGGTCAACCTCTTAGTTAGGGTATGGGTCAAACTGGTTAGAATGCAACTTGCTAATAGTTAACTTTCAGTGTTATGTGTTGATTTGTAGCTCTTTTGACTTTTTAATTAGGGCTGTCAATTAATCTCAGTTAACACTTGTAATTAACTGAAAACAAAATTAATGAGTTAATTTTTTAAATGGCATTAATGACATATGTCTGGGTGGGAAGGGAGGCATTGGCTGTGTAGGGACCTGATAGTTTCCAGTCACATGCGGTAACCCAAGCCGCCATCAGAGGGTGGGAAAAGATGAGAAGAGAAGAGGAAGTGGATCCCATCCCAGCTCTGGTGAAGATGTAGGGATTGTGCCCCTTTGCCGCTGGCCAGCCCCTTGCTCCGGGGATTGATACCCGCCCCGCTGTGCTGTCCCCCATTGCCCCCAGCCAGCCTCTTGCTCCGGGGCGGTATTCCGTAGAGACCAGGAGCTTGGTGAGCTCAGCCTCCCTGCACCAGCCTCTTCTCCCCTGCTGCATGACAAGTTCCTGAGGTAAAACCCACCCTTTCTTGCAAACAGGGCCAGTGCAAGGATATTTTGTGCCCTATGTGAAATTTCCACCTAGGACCCCCCTCCGTCTCCCCTTCCCCCCAGAGCATCACTTATTATAAACTTTCAAAAATGAATACTGCATAATGTGGCATTGTTCATTAGAATTAATACATGTTCCGCTTGAAAATTTATTAATTTCATTATTTAGTCTACACATTTAATAAAAATAAATGAATAACCTGACAGTGTTGACATTGTTATTGTTTTCACTTTGCACAACATAGCATGGATCTTAAAATAAATCACATACATTATACACAATACACTGTCACAGAGTAACACATTATAATTTAGAATTTATTTTTCCACGCTTTCAGTTTAGCAAATTTAGAAACAAGTTCCTCCAAGTCAATGCTGCAAGCAATGTCATGTTCTATTGACAAGGTAGATAGCCCAACAAGTCTTTGTTGCAACACTGATGTTCGCATGTATGTTTTTATCAACTTGAGCTTCGAGAAGCTTCGCTCACCACTGGCCAAAGAAACTGGGAGAGTCAAGAGGATGCAAAGAGCAATAACTGTGTTGGGGACACTATCTGTCAGCTTATTTTTCCATATGAAGTTCGATACATCTTGCAGTGATGCACTCTTTTGGACTCGTCTTGCAATAGCTTGCAATTCATTGCACAAGTCAAAGACATCAATATCTTTGGATTCACCATGTTGCAAAACTTGCTCCAGATTCAAACAATGTTCCATAATTTGCTTTGGTGTTGTATTTTGCAAACTGTAAACATCATATAGGAAGCCAAATACTGAACTAATTTGCTGCATCAATATGAATCTTTCTTCAACCAAATGTATTGCTGTGTCGATGGCTGCAAAGTAAAAGTTCACTTTGAATTTTTCTGTTGGATTATAAATAGGTTTGTCATCTGCTTCATATGTGAACTGCTTCCTCTTTTTTCTAATACGGACTGGATCTGGTTCAAAAAGTGCCAGTACATCCAACTCCTCCGCAAGTTCACCTGCATCTACCAATGTTTTCTCAAAGTCTGCGTCACTTCTGCAGCCCACAAGAAACTTCTTGGTTTCTCCAAGTTGATTAATGGCCTCATGTATGTCGAATTCTTTCACCTGAAGTTGTTTGCTAGTCATGTTGATCTCAAACAATATGTCATACCACACAACAAGAGAAACAAGAAACTTGAAACTAGAAATGGCTTTTGCAAGATCCTTTGCTGGGGCTGAGCATGGAGGCTGAGCTGAGGCAGCCGCCTGTTTCCTCGCCAAACCCCACTGCCACCGGGCTCGCTTTTTGGTGCCCCCAAATCTTGATGCCCTAGGTGGCCGCCTAGTTCGCCTAGTGGTGACACTGGCCGTACTTGCAAATCAGGGCTCAGTCAGCTGAAGGGAGCCCACTTAGCTCAGTAAAATGAGGCAAACCTGGTGAGCTGGGTCCAATACGAGAAACCACCCTTCCAGAAGCAACGGCAAGACACCCCCCTCACCCTCCTTCTTCTGCACAAGTCATTGCCTACTTCCCCCTCCCTCCACCCTCCCCAAACACCGAATGCAGATTTCTAAGATGAAACTCTCTTCTTCTTTGGGCAGGAGGGAGCCTGGTGAGCTCAGAAACCCAATCCAACAGGAGCAGCATCAAGAATTCACCTGTTTCCTGCACAACTCACACCCCTACCATCTCCAGAATACTGACTTTCTGAGATAAAAAAAATCTTACCCCCTTCAATAAGACAAGACTCTTCTAAAGGAGGAAGAAAAATTAGGACTGAGTGGACTTGTAGGCTCTAAAATTTTACATTTTTTTTTGAGTGCAGTTATGTAGAAATAATTCTACATTTGTAAGTTCAACTTTCATGATAAAAAGATTGCACTACAGTACTTGTATGAGGTGACTTGAAAGACTATTTCTTTTGTTTATCTTTTTTACAGTGCTAACATTTGTAGTAAAAATAATAAAGTAAGCACTGTAGACTTTGTATTCTGTGTTGTAATTGAAATCAATATATTTGAAAATGGAGAAAACATCAAAAAATATTTAAATAAATGGTATTCTATTATTGTTTGAGTGCAATAAAAACTGCAATTAACCACAATTAACTTTTTAATCATCTGACAGTACTATTTTTAATATCTATTTTGTGTATAAATATCTGTTAAACAAACATAGTCAAATATAATATTTTATGAATATCACAAGTAGTATCAGCAGTCCCCTAAACTTTGCATTCTGGACCAAATTTGCTCTTTTATATTGTTGTCAATCTGGAGAGATTTCCCTGAAATTAGTGTCACTCCAGTTTTACACCAATATAAAGGATAGCAGCTTGTGGCTCCCTTATGTCTAAGACCCTGGTAAAGTAAGGCATTTAAGCACCTACTTAATTTTAAGCACATTCTATGGGACTTAGAAAAATGCTTACATATAAGCAAATGCTTAAGTATTTTATTGAATAGGAATGGACTGATGAATTGGGGCTTCAGAGATAATTTAGTGTGGAATTCATGCTGTATGGCCAGTTTATAAAACACAGCCAGTTAGTGTAGTTTTACTAAATTAGCTTTAAAAGCACTGCTGGAATAAACTGAGAA
This sequence comes from Caretta caretta, assembly GCF_965140235.1. NCBI lineage: Eukaryota > Metazoa > Chordata > Testudines > Cheloniidae > Caretta > Caretta caretta. Next base: position 83,291,714 of record NC_134210.1, on the reverse strand, counting down.
CTCCTTTTTTAAAACACAGAGTTTTGTGTTAATCTCAAAATGCACAAATGCTACATGATGACTTATTATGTCTGGCATTTGATATCCAATGAATAAAAGAAGTAGATTATTAACAAATAGAGACAGTCACTCCACTACCTACTGCAGGAAAGATATCCATTAATGTAAAGTGCATATCTTTGCCACCTTACATTACTTAACATTTCATCAAATAATTCAGGGAAATATGTGCTATACTCTACAGAGTTGTGTCTTCCTAATTTTGATTATCAAGTGTGCCAAAGTGCTTATTGCAAATTTCACAGGACCTTCCTATGCTGAACGAAGCCAAAGGGCCTCCTCTTTGTTTTTAAGCCTATTCTCTTTTTCAAACAGTGGTTCAACTAGTTTTTCCCAAAACTAGAACAGAATTCACATTTAGCAGACAATGAACAAGGATCGTACACTGACCCATCCCAAATTTGACCACTATTTCAAATATTCAGGCGTTGTATTCCTACTTAAAGAAACTTGCAAATTCCACTGGGCAGGTTTCTCTTTTTCTACATTTTTAAAAATTCATGTGATAAGAAGCTACTGGAAGCACAAAGCCAAAAAACACTGCACAAAAAAGGCTGCCCTGAAGCCCTGCAAAATGAACCTAGAGGTAACACTGGTCTATGTAAGACAGAGGGAGAAATTAAAGAATGCACTGATTAAGTTTCATCTTCACTAAACAAAATTGCCAAAGTATCACCCTAGTGTGCATCCTTAGTACTACCGCTAGATGGCAGCAGTGTAATCTAGATTGAAATAGGCACAAGTGACAAAAAATGGCGGGAACCTTTTCTCACCTTTTGAGAATCTCCACTAGATGACAGTAGCAGGAACCAGATTGAAACAGCCAGTAATGGATTTATGGAGAAAACAATTTTAGCCTTACTGTTAAACCCACAGAGAGCAGCACAGTTCAGAAACTCTCATTGTTGGCCATTTTCCTGGAAATTACAGTACTTTTTGCTTTTAGGCTTCCCACCCACCAACCTCAATAATTTACAAAAATACATTTCAACATTGTATGCAATGCACTTTAAGCATATGTACTTGGGCTGGAAAAAACAGATAAAGCATTATTGTAATGTGAATAATTACTTCATAGTGCAATCCATTAACCCCTTAAAGTGTTTGGGAACACTTTTTTCATAAACTGAATGGATTTGCTCTTTCTGACATAGAGATTGTCTGCACTAAAACTTCAGTCTGTCAGTAGCCTCAGCTAGTAGATGGTTGTCCCGACAACCTACAACACAGTTCATTTTCTGTAGTGTAGACACTAAGTGCATTCCTGATGTGTGCTACTGCCTCAAGGCTTTAAAAGACTGCCAAGACTTTAGAGAGACATAGTGGGTGAGGTAATATCCAGTAAAAGTTATTACCTCACCCACCTTGTCTCGCTAATCTCCTGGGACCAACATGGCAACAGTTATACTTCATACATAATGCCAAGACTTTGTCATTGTTCAAGGGCTTTGGTTAAGTTCCCATGTGCACTACAAAATGTAACCATGTTGTCAGGGGCGCCATTTGAGGCGGGTAGGGGAAGGCACTAGACTTCCCCCCTCCTCCCCCCCGAGTTTCGTAGGGGAGGTCTACTCACCCTAGCCCCAAACAGAGCTCTTAACTGCAACAGCTAGAGGGTGATATGTGATTAGTTCAGAAACTGGGAGCAGCACAGACTTTGGTTCTGGAAGTTTGTTTATAAACAGGCAGGTATTAGAATAACAAAAGGCTTATCATTAAAGTAAATTAAGGATCCTTAGATGATCCTCAAAAAGAAAAGGAGTGCTTGTGGCACCTTAGAGACTAACAAATTTATTTGAGCATAAGCTTTCGTGAGCTACAGCTCACTTCATTGGATGCATGTGAAGTGAGCTGTAGCTCACAAAAGCTTACGCCCAAATAAATCGGTTAGTCTCTAAGGTGCCGCAAGTACTCCTTTTCTTTTTGCCGATACAGACTAACACGGCTGCTACTCTGAAACCTTAGATGATCCTGAAAGCACTGCCAGACACTTCAGTTAAAAGATAGGAAACAAAGGGTAGGAATAAAAGGTGAGAGTGGAGAGTGGTAAATAGTGGTGTCCATCAGGGGTCTGTATTGAGACCAGTCCTATTCAACATTTTAATAAATGATCTGGAAAAAGGGGTATGCAGTGACATGGCAAAATTTGCAGATGATACAAAATTACGTCCAAATTACACTGTGAAGAGTTACAAAGGGATCTCATAAAACTGGGTGACTGGGCAACAAAATGGCAGAAGAAATTCAATGTTGATAAATGCAAAATAATACACTTGGCAAAATATAATCCCAACTATATGTGCAAAATGATGGGGTCTAAATTAGCTGAACCCATCAATAAAGAGATCTTGGAGTTATTTATGGATAGTTCTCTGAAAACATCTGCTCAATGTGCAGTGGCAATTAAAAAAGCTAACAGAATATTGGGACTCATTAGGAAAGGGATAGATAATAAGAGAAAATATCATATTGCCTCTGTATAGATCCACGCTATGCCAATATGTTGAACAGTGTGTGCAGATGTGGTCACCCCAGCTCAAAAAAGATATATTGGATTTGGAAAAGGTACAGAGAAGGGCAACAGAAATTATTAGGGGTGTAGAACACCTTCTGTATGAGGAGACATTAAAAAGACAGACTTTTCAGCTTGGAAAAGACATGACTAAGGGGGGATATGATAGAGGTCTATAAAATCATGAATTGTGTGGAAAAATTGAATAAGGAAATGTTATTTACCTCTCCACATAACACAAGAACTAGGGGGTCACCAAATGAAATTAATTGGCAGCAGGTTTAAAACAAACAAACAAAAGTATTTCTTCACAGTCAACATGTAGAACTCTTTGCCAAGGGATGTTGTGAAGGCCAAAACTTCAATCCATCGGTGATCTTCCTGATAACACCATCCTGGCTACTATGGATGTAGAAGCCCTCTACACCAACATTCCACACAAAGATGGACTACAAGCCGTCAAGAACACTATCCCCGATAATGTCACGGCTAACCTGGTGGCTGAACTTTGTGACTTTGTCCTTACCCATAACTATTTCACATTTGGGGACAATGTATACCTTCAGATCAGCGGCACTGCTATGGGTACCCGCATGGCCCCACAGTATGCCAACATTTTTATGGCTGATTTAGAACAACGCTTCCTCAGCTCTCGTCCCCTAAAGCCCCTACTCTACTTGCGCTATATTGATGACATCTTCATCATCTGGACCCATGGAAAAGAAGCCCTTGAGGAATTCCACCATGATTTCAACAATTTCCATCCCACCACCAACCTCAGCCTGGTCCAGTCCACACAAGAGATCCACTTCCTGGACACTACAGTGCTAATAAACAATGGCCACATAAACACCACCCTATACCGGAAACCTACTGACCGCTATTCCTACCTGCATGCCTCCAGCTTTCACCCTGACCACACCACACGATCCATCGTCTACAGCCAAGCTCTGCGATACAACCGCATTTGCTCCAACCCCTCAGACAGAGACAAACACCTACAAGATCTCTGTCAAGCTTTCTTACAACTACAATACCCACCTGCAGAAGTAAAGAAACAGATTGATAGAGCCAGAAGAGTTCCCAGAAGTTACCTACTACAGGACAGGCCTAACAAAGAAAATAACAGAACGCCACTAGCGGTCACCTTCAGCCCCCAACTAAAACCCCTCCAACGCATTATTAAGGATCTACAACCTATCCTAAAGGATGACCCAACACTCTCACAAGTCTTGGGAGACAGGCCAGTCCTTGCCTACAGACAGCCCCGCAACCTGAAGCAAATACTCACCAACAACCACATACCACACAACAGAACCACTAACCCAGGAACTTATCCTTGCAACAAAGCCCGTTGCCAATTGTGCCCACATATCTATTCAGGGGACACCATCACAGGGCCTAATAACATCAGCCACACTATCAGAGGCTCGTTCACCTGCACATCCACCAATGTGATATATGCCATCATGTGCCAGCAATGCCCCTCTGCCATGTACATTGGTCAAACTGGACAGTCTCTACGTAAAAGAATAAATGGACACAAATCAGATGTCAAGAATTATAACATTCATAAACCAGTCGGAGAACACTTCAATCTCTCTGGTCACGCAATCACAGACATGAAGGTCGCTATCTTAAAACAAAAAAACTTCAAATCCAGACTCCAGCGAGAAACTGCTGAATTGGAATTCATTTGCAAATTGGATACTATTAATTTAGGCTTAAATAGAGACTGGGAGTGGCTAAGTCATTATGCAAGGTAGCCTGTTTCCTCTTGTTTTTTCCTACCCCCCCCCCCCCCAGATGTTCTGGTTTAACTTGGATTTAAACCTGGAGAATGGTCAGTTTAGATGAGCTATTACCAGCAGGAGAGTGAGTTTGTGTGTGTATGGGGGTGGGGGGGATGTGAGAAAACCTTGATCTATGCAGGAAATAGCCCGACTTGATTATGTGAAGAGTTGTCACTTTGGATGGGCTAGCACCAGCAGGAGAGTGAATTTGTGTGGGGGGGTGGAGGGTGAGAAAACCTGGATTTGTGCTGGAAATGGCCCACCTGTTGATCACTTTAGATAAGCTATTACCAGCAGGACAGTGGGGTGGGAGGAGGTATTGTTTCATGATTTCTGTGTGTATATAAAGTCTGCTGCAGTTTCCACGGTAAACATCTGATGAAGTGAGCTGTGGCTCACGAAAGCTCATGCTCAAATAAATTGGTTAGTCTCTAAGGTGCCACAAGTACTCCTTTTCTTTTTGCTAATACAGACTAACACGGCTGTTCCTCTGAAAACTATAACAGGATTCCAATAAGAACTAGATAAGTTCATGGAGGATAGGTCCAGCAATGGCTATTACCAGGGTGGGCAGGGATCCAACATCATGTTCTGCATGTCTCTTGCCTCTGTTTGCCAGAAGCTGGGAGTGGGCAACAGGGCAACTTTATGATTACCTGTTCTATTCAGTCCCCCTGGGGCACCTGGTATTGGCCACTGTCGGAAGACAGGATACTGGGCTGGATGGACCATTGGTCTTACCCAGTATGGCCATTCTGATGTTCTTATATAGAATCCAGATGTATCTGCTCCCCTCAGTAACCGATTAGACCCCTCTTCCCAGAGCTGGGATCGAACCCAGGAGTCCTGACAGAATCTCTCTCTCCACAGAGTTTGTAATAAAGTAAGAATATACATTAAAATTTTAAACCTAACCAGTGTCCCTTAAGTGACATGCCACAAGATGTCAGAATATGTTATTATTAGAGCTACGTGGTCTAATTTATTTAATTTTCTTTCTTTTATAAAGGAATTAGATACAAGGCTCCTGTCTGCTAATTGCTAAATTATCTGCCAAAAACCTAGAGTTTTCAAGTACCTAAGTAGCCCCAGGAATCATGGATAAAGTTGCCCCCCCAAAAAAAATCTGAAATGGTGCCCCTGCATGTTGTCACTGGCTCAGAGGCCAACCCTGTTTTAACCAGGTCCTTGAAGTGGTTGTGGCAATAGTGTAAATGGTGTCGAAGATCACACTTGAAGCAGCTGGGAAAGAGGAAGGAAACAAAGGTGGCTCTAACCCACCTTTCTGCCTCCCCCAATCTTGAGGCTGATCTCCCCCCTTTCCTTCCCCCCCCCCACTCCGCCCCAGCATAAGTGAAAGTAGCTGCGGGGCTACTCTGCCTTACACCATCTAGACTGCTTCCTTTAATGATTGCTCCTCTTGCCCAAGTGTCAGATTGCAGTGCTGTGCAGTCTGGCCTCACCGCCATCCTGTTCCTGACCCACCTCAACTTCCTATCTGGGTGGTGGAAACAGCTGGCATCTATTCAGGCTTAGAACCATGGGGAGATTTCCCTGTGTCAGGCCAATCACCAGCTGCCTGTTAGGGCAGCTTTACATCCTCTTTGTGCCACTGCAGAAATGCACAGTGGGCTTGCCTTGGTTCAGGGATTTGGTCCAATGAGCACAGAGGATACTTCATGAGGTGAATACAACTAATTTATGTGTGCCTCCTTTGTGCGCACACAGTTTGCGTTGTCCACAGCAGGTTGTGATACAGTATTTGTCAACTTAGCTTGTATTTCATTATCTTGAATAATTCTGAGACTTCAATCTGTTTTTCTAAGCTCTTTTAACACTTTCAGGTGTTCCGTTTATTTGCGCATGACCCTTATCACATCCTTTAAACAGAAATCATTCTTTAACCCCTTCAATGTGGATCTGCTATTCCAGTTTCTGCTCTAGAACTCAAATGTCTGTGATGTAGCATCTAACAAAATACTGACACGGTCACTTTAGTGGGTGATACACTGGTAATAGAGTGGGAGGGATGTGAGGAAGCGGTGAGATGGTAAATTGAGGCCCTGTCTCTGGTAACTCTTAACATGGAAGGTCGAGATCCTGTGGGTTTTGTTTGTTTGTTTGTTTTTAAGTGTTGTGAATAACCCAAGCATCTAGGCTAACTCTGTGAGAACTTGAATGCTCTGTGGTTGCAGCAATTTACTCCCTAGTCCAAGCCCTGACTAGTATCTAATTTATTGCTTTGTAAAACACTTTGAAATACCTTGAATGCTACATTGTCACACTCTTATGATATAACAACTGGGGTAGATCTGGAAGGTGTGATATGGGATTTTGCATAGTATGTGGACAAGTACAGTAACAAAAATTTCTATGTCCTGGCCACATGCACCATGTATCTGAGATTAGAATCTGGCCCAGATCACTGTTCAGAAGAAGAAGCCGCTAAATGAACATCTTATTAATAGTGCTGTGAATTATACAGATAACATAAAGCATGTACTGTAGTGCTCAGTGTATTTCTCTCTTCCAAAGACTGATTCCTTATGCTGAATAGGGATTTCATAAAACTTAAATGTCAAATAAATTACATTCATGACAACAACTTTGAAATTCAGATAAAACCAGGGGAGGAAAGTATTTTCATAAAAACATTTATTGGAAAACCTCTGTGACTGGATTTGGCTGTATCAAGTAAATAATATGCTAACAGTGACGATTGCAATCAAGATGCAGATAGCAAATACCACAAGCAGGACAATTAGGCAACATTTGGAATATTTCTTTTCTCTCTCTTTCTTTTTCAGCAAGGTGTCATATCCAGGGGTATAAATATCCCCCATCCAAAATTGTAGATCATTAGGATTTTCCTAAAAGAAAGATCAGAAAATGAACCCAGCTCCTCTGTATTGTATGTAAAGTCACCAGAACATAGTTGGTCAGGAGTATTTTGGTTATCACTCAGTAATTAATTAATTTAAAACATCACAATTCAAATCAGACAAATTTACACTTGAACTCTAGGCTGCATAGATGCTGAATGCTGTCCCACAGAAGACTATTAAAACCATAGCTTTCAGCCAGGAACCTAATGTAGGACACCAGCCATTGAAATGTGATAGAGACCCAGAAGGAACCTCCTGACATTCTCATGCTGATGCAGAGGTGCTAATTTACAAATGCAGATCGGACTCACTTTTCAGCAAGGAGAACGGTAAAAAAAACCCCACAAAACCCTAAAAGTAATACACACTAACCCACAAGCAGAAAGGAGTAGGGGTGGTGGGGATGTGGTTATGAGAAGTTAAATTATTTGAAAAAGTACATTTTAGACATAATTTATTTGTCCTGGTCCTTATATGGCCACCATCAACATGGTTAGGGCTAGATCCACAAAGGGACTACTTTTAGGTACCGTGCCACCTAATGGAATCCACATCCCTGAATGAGTCACATGAGGAGAGAAGCACCTCCGAATGGAATCCTCAGAAGCCAGCAAGCTGAGCAAGGAACCACCTAAGCTAGTCACTAGGAACTGCTGAGGAGAGAGGCAGGATTTAGGCCAGTGAGAGAGAATGGATGAGTCTCTAGCCCAGTGATTAGGGCACTTAGGTAGAAAACCTGGGTTCCAGGCCCTGCTCCAATGAATGTTTAAGTATTTTATAAAAAGTAGATCAGCTTCAGCAGACGAGATGGAAACATCCACCCCCCCCACTCCAAATCAGGCAGAGCGGGGCTTCAAAACTAGGACTCCCAGGTGAGTATCCTAACTACTGGGCTTTTGGGGACCACCTCCCCTCAGCTGTCTTTTGTGTGGGCGAGGCATGCCCTAAGAATGCCTACCAGATCACACCCTGCAGTCAAGATAAGCAGGGGAATGCCTAATGTGAGACCCTGCTGGTGGTTAGATGGGGGCTTTGTGTCAAGCAGATCAGCCACGGCAGGACTTAGGCGGCTGTGTGCATGCGCACTGGCAAACATTTGGGCACCTATGGGGATTTTACCAGTGGAAACTCAAGTGCCTAGTGACTTGATACCTATGGAATTAGGCAGCAGCTGAGCAGGGCTTTTCAGGATCTCACTAGTGGCTAAATATTGGACTTAGGTCCCCTAAAGTGGGAATTAGATCTAAGTACCAATCATGAGAGGTAGGATAGTAGTATGGTTAAGATACTGAAGACTGCAGTTCAATCCTGGCTCTAGGCTAGATCTAGCCCTTAGTACCTTACAAACAAATGTGAATTTTCCCCCACATCCCCTGTGTGAGAGAGGAAAATATTATTATACACCTTTTAAAGATGGGGAAAAGTGACATTAAGTGACTTGCTATAGGTGACAGAGGACGGCTGTGGCAGAGCCAGGACTGAACTGCAGTCTTCAGTATCTTAACCATACTACTATCCTACCTCTCATGATTGGATCCATATTGCTATGGAATCCTTACAAAAACATGTTCAGATTTACTTCTGAAACCAGAATCACCAGCAAATGAGCACCTCATTTTATTCAGTGGTTCAAGTGAAAATACAATACATAGCATCTGGGTTTCTTCATGTATGAGTCTACAGCACAATACCTTTAAGTAGTTAGCTAGGTTAGAATGCAGTGAATGCTTGTCATAGTCTTGAACAGTCCAGGAAGGTTTTTTTTTCCTCTCTGCCCAGTCATCATCAGTTCGGATGTCAGTGCACAAGGGATTGCGCTTGATGGTGGATTTCAAGGTGACCGTGGTTATATGTTGACCAAGAGCTTTGTCAATCATTGTTGGACTGACCCCACTCAATTCTAAGCCAGGCTGCTCAAAGACATTTCTTTTTTCTCTCTGCAGGACAGTCAGGACAAAAATATGGTTATCATCCTCATTCTTCTCATGACACAGATGCCCTTACACATTCACAGTCTATTGTGCAGTAGAACTAACTGTAAAATAATAACTGCCTACTCTTTTTGTTATGGTCCAGAAAGAGAAAGAGGGCTGGTTCTCCACTTCGTGCAGCTTTTCTTCTTGTGTGGAATGAGGGCCTGTGCAAAATGAGTGCCAAATGCTGCTGTCGGTATGAATTGGCATGGTAATGGCTGTTGGAAGAGACGACTGTCATAGAAAACAAGTGCAACAAAATAACTGCCATAAGAATTGGGTTTAGAATTGCTGTTCTGATGAAGACAAAAGAAATATATGATGCTGAAGCAGAGTTGTGGGGACCAAAATGCATTAGAGATTGAGGGCCCAAAACACACATGGGTGTAACTTCACATAGCTTCTGTCCTGCTTTAGTCTCTGCAGAAACTGAACAGATTCCACTGATTGTACCTTCACTGAACCCTTTTATCTTAAGCTCCCTCCACTATTTCCACAACAGTCCCAGTGCAACAGTCCATTTACAGCACCACCATGATTTTTTTTGGCCCTCTCCTCAGGACCTGAGGAGCACAGAGGTCTCCCTCCCTGAGGTCTCCATGTAACTGGGCTCAACTACCCCTGGCTCCCTTTCTCTTCCCCAGGCCTTCCTTCCTGCCTCTTTATCAACCTTGAGCTGATGGAGTTTTTGGCAGCTTATCCCAGCCAAGCCAGCCAGCCTGATTGTTTAATTTTCTCCATCAACTTTCTTAAGAGGAACTAATTAACATCTGAGCAATCAGAGTGCAGACTCACCTGTTTGCTCCCTGTTCCCTCCCTCCCTCTGACACAGTGGTGTAAGTGGATATATCTTGATTGATTTAGTGGAGTTTCACCATGGGACAACGGGGGTAAGATTCTTACCCCAGTTCTGGATTCTTTGTCTACAGTCTTTGTTTACACTACTGAGCAGGGTCAATCTAAGATACGCAACTTCAGCTACGTGAATAGCACAGCTGAAGTCGACGTACTTAGATCTACTTACTGCGGTGTCTTCACCGCAGTAAGTCAACAGCCGATGCTCTCCCATCGACTCCGCTTGTGCTCCTCATTCTGGTGGAGTACCGGAGACGACGGGAGAGCGCTCAGCAGTCGATTTATCGCGTCTATACGAGATGCCATAAATAGAACCCTGCTGGATCAATTGCTGCCCGCCAATCCGGTGGGTAGTGTAGACAAGCCCTTTGTGTCAAGTAAAAGTGCTAGAGCAATGTAAAGGGGCCCTCAAAGCCCAATATTGGGCTGGGGTAGAATTCTGCTGGTGAAGGCACTGTAGAAGCCCCAAACCCTTCAAGAGCTGGCAAATATTGTGCAGGCCAGTGCTGTTACCAGAAACCTGAACAGCACAATTTCAGCTCACCACAATTCCCTTTTCACTGCTACTTTGAATTAAATGAATTCTAGCAGCCCTGGAAGACACATTTTTGATACATTCATCACATCCCTTAAATAAATTCATAGCTGTCCAAAGGCAGTCCCAGAATTACTCTTACAGCATATGTGCAGTACAAATGAAACTCTCCTGGTTAGAAAATAACATTTCTCTCCTAGTTCCTTAACAGTTCTTTGGACTGGAAACTTTGATTTGAGACAGCTGAAGTCTGAGCCTGGACTGGTGACTGCATCATAGGGAGCACTGGAGAGGAGTTAGAATCACATACTAAAGCAGCCTTATTAAAAAAAAAATATCTCAGAGAAGCGCTCAAAACAGATTTCCAAATACTCCTTCTCACACCTCCATAAAAGGTCTAAGCAGCTTCAAAATTCATTTACCCAAAAAAGGTTTCAAAGGCAAGCAAAACAAGATCTTTTTTTCAGCCTTCCAAGGGATAAATGAAGAGATTTAATATATACTAATTCCCCAATCATCGTGTGTGTGTGCGCGGGGCGGGGGGGTGGGGCGGTTGGTTTCTTTTAAAATAATGTGAGGGGGGAGAGAAAACAGCAGATTCTATATACATAATCCAGTGAGGAAATATCATTCAGGCATTCTTATTTCTCTCCCATGCACAAGGAACTAAGTGTTTCCCATCCATAATCATCATGATCTGGTACTAGAGGGCAGATGGATCCCCATTACCCACAGCCCATGTGTTAGCTCACTGCCGTTGCCGTATGTCAGTATTTAACTTTGACAGAGGTTTCACATCACAGTTATAGCTGGCACTAGAGCCATCTGGCTTCTGCTGGCCTGTTTTCAGTTAAGTTGGCATTTTAAACTGTCTACTCTTGCTGCCTGTATTTTACTGTGTTTCTTTAATTACTTTAATGATGCTTCCTGCAGGCTTGCAAAATGGATGTACTTGGAGAACATAGCATAAGAACTTAAGAATGGCCATACTGGGTCAGATCAATGGTCCATCTAACCCAGGACCCTGGCTTCTGACAGCAGCTGGTGCCAGATGCTTTAGAGGGAATGAACAGAACAGGCCAATTGTCGAGTGATCCATCCCTTGTTGTCCAGTCCCATCTTCTGACAGTCAGAATCTTAGGGACACCTTAGGGTTGTGTCCCTGACCATCTTGGCTAAGAGCCACTGATAGATAAGTTCCAGTTATAATTTTGGTCTTCACAACATCCCATGGCTACAGCTTGACTATGCATTATGTAAAGAAGTACTTCCTTATGTTTGAATCATAGAATATCAGGGTTGGAAGGGACCTCTGGAGGTCATCTAGTCCAACCCCCTGCTCAAAGCAAGTTTTAAACTTGCTGCCTATTAATTTCATCAGGGGGCACCTGGTTCTTGTGTTATGTGAAGGGGTAAATAACACTTGCTTATTCACTTTCTCCACACTATTCATGATTTTATAGATTTCTATCATATCCCTCGTTAGTTACTCTTTTCTAAGCTAAACAGTTCCAGTCTTTTTAATCTCTCCCCATATGGAAGCTGTTCCATACCCCTAATAATTTTTGTTGCCCTTCTCCATATTTTTCCTATTCTAGTATAGCTTTTTTGAGATGGGGCAACCAAAACTGCACACAGTATTCAAGGTGTGGGCGTACTATGGATTTTAGTGGCATTATGATATCTATCGCTTTCCTAATGATTCCTAACATTCTGTTAGCTTTTTAAATTGCTGCTAGGTATTGAGCAGATGTTTTCAGTGAACTATCTACGACTCCAAGATCCCTTTCTTGTTTGATAACATGTATTATGTATGTATAGTTGGGATTATGTTTTCCAGTGTGCATTACTTTGCATTTATCAACATCGAATTTAATCTGCCATTTTGTTGCCACCTCACTGTTTACCTTTTTTTCACAGATCATTTATGAATATGTTGAACAACACTGGTCCTGTATAGATCCTTGGGAGATCCCGCTATTTACCTCTTTCCACTGTGAATACTGACCATTTATTCCTACCCTTTGTTTCCTGTCTTTTACTCAATTACTGATCAATGGGAGGACCTTCCCTTTTATCTCATGACTGTTTACTCTGCTTATGAGCGTTTGGTAAGGGACCTTGTTAAAAGCTTTCTGGAAGTCTAAGAACACTATATCCACTGGATCACCCTTGTCCACGTGCTTGTTGACCCCCTCAAAGAATTCTAATAGATTGATGAAGCAAAATTTCCTTTTACAAACGCCATGTTAACTCTTCCCCCATTGTGTTCATCTATGCATCTGATAGTTTCCACCAATTTGCCTGTAATGAAATTGGCATACTGCCCTCTAATTGCCAGGATCACCTCTGGAGCCTTTTTTAAAAGTAGGAGAAGATTACATTGAAAAAAGTGGGCACTCTCACCAGGGGAATGTTCATCCTGCCTAGGCTAAAATATTGTGAAGAGAATGTGCCTTGACAGTGTTGAATTTTAAAGCAGTTGTTTTAAATAAAAATCTTTCAAAATAAAGACAGGCGAATTGGTTCAAATTTTTCTCAGTGCAATGGTGATTTGACCACATGTTATTGGTGTTGCATCAAATAATCTAATTAACACTGCATCCCAGCAGTTAATCTAATTAACCCTTCTTCCCCATGGGGAATAGTGATGTAGGAATGTGGGTATACACTACCCATGAGCATGATCAAGGGGAAGAGATAATGGCAGCGGCAGCTAGAATTTTTATGAGAGTAGGTCTGGTAAATGTGGTGGGAGATTTGCAGGGAAGACATAGCGGTGTGGAGATGATGATGTAATTAACATGAATGTATCAGAGCATGCTATCTTGGAGATTTGGAAGTAGATGTAGCCCTGAAAATAGAGAATGAGAAGGAAAGATGCTGCCTTAGAGAAGTAGAGGTTTAGGTTTAAGGGATAAGAAGACAGAGAGATAGCAGGCATCCCGCAAGAAAAGAGTAGCACACAAGAAGCAGAGAAATAGAAGAGGGGTAATATGCAGAAAAATATTATAAATATTCATTCACAACCCCTTTGCATAGACTTTCATTCTAAACAGATTGTGTTGATAAGAATGTTCAACGAAAGGGAAAGCGTTGTGAATCCTGGTACAAATGTGCAAGTACACAAGTATTGATGATATATATAACATAAGTTTGAGAAGCCAGCTTGACAGGTCTTTGTGGATTTGGAATTGATGGGATCTAAACAGAAATAATAGCATGTGACTTAAGTGACTATTCATACAACACACATAGTGAATTGGGAGCAGTGAACAGTCAGAGCAACCATTATACTGAAGAACTGATAAGGAAGCCACAGTCAGAAATGTATACACCAAGTATTCATTGAGTAAATCTGCAAACCCTGAAGAGTTTGCTTTACAAGTAACTTGCCAGCAGAAAAAGGGCAACATGCTTTGACTAATTTTTCATTGTGAATTCTTTTCCTACCTCTAAGTAGGACAGAAATCTAGTGTAGAGAATGCGGCCGTACAATGAACCTGAAGACTTACAGAGAATTAAAGATGGCTCCATTCCTGGAAGACCTAGTTTCTTGGTGGGGTTTCTAATTCAACCTAGTAATTTTATTATTTCATGGCATAAACTACAACATGATCTATTTATTTACAAAACATTTTAAATCACATCACATGATACCTAATTTTTGGCTTTTTTTCTTTAATCATTAGAACTTTTTGAAGTTTCAGCGTACTTCTGTCTATTCCTATGATGAAAAAAAAATGTGTTAAAGTAAAGAACATGATCCATCAAAACCAGGAAATCAAGAATTAAGGCAGAAACTTGGTCTCAAGCCCAGTTTACTGTAAGTAGGGATCAAAGGGATTTCTACACAATAGGTGATTTTACATATTGTAGGTCAAATTCTGTTTGCTATATATATTATATAACACCTTGTAACAGATGTTCTTACATCAAGCTCTCACATAGTCGGTCACTTCACTGAGTCACTTGACTAAACTAGAATAATATTTGGTTAGCAGTCCTTTGCTCCCACAGTGCCTCCTTCCCCTGAGCTTGCTGAGGCCATATGACTTTCATGGCATGGCTGACCTTGACCTTTAGCTCCTAGACATGTCGAAGGTGGGATTCCAACTCTGCCATTGAAGAAAATCTTGTTTGTTGATTGGTCCATGTAGACAGCATTATAGAAATGTAGTCCAGAGGTGACAAAGGCAATAATAACTCTGACAAGTTTCCTACTTTGCAGGAAATTTGCAATCTTTGTGCCAGTCTTTGTGCTAGATGACTACAAAGTGCTCTTGGCTACAGCTGCATCATGACCATCTGGGTATTCAAGAGGCGAATAGATTGCAACCAATGCTAAGAAAATGTGAAGAAACTGCACCTAATGAGGGGCAAGATATCAGTTTCACCATCTCTGCTAGCTGTTATACACAGCCTACTAGCATCACCCTCATCTTGTCTGAACGGAACTTCAGCCAGCTAGTCCTAATCCAGGCCCCAATCTTGGCTAAATATTGGAGTGCTGAGCGACTGCCTTGGCTGAGTCCAATGAAAAACAGATGTAGAGCTGAGTGTCATCAACATACCAATGACAATGAAGCCCAGATCAGCTCCGTATCTCCTGTAGTGGCCTCAAATACAAACCAAAAAGGTAGGGTGACAGAATGGAATATTGGCAGCACCTCACATGAGAGAACTCTTGGGGCAGAAGAGCAATCACTCAGCACTAGACCATGTGGGTCCTCTCAAGAGGAAGGAATGGAGCAATTAAAGCACCACTTCATCTATCTTTGTCAGTGTCCACAACTGTGCCAACAAAACCTCATGGTCAATGGACAGAAAAGCAGGTGGTAAATGTGAAAGTGTCAGGGTGTGCACTTGGTTTTTCTCAATTGCCAGGAAGAGATAATTAATGAACGAGGCAAGGGCTGTCTGTACCAAGCTAGGCCTAAAATCAAACTGATAGTGGTCCAGGGAATTTAAGTAGTACACAGATTGCCAAGAGTTGCTTCAGCACAAACTCCTCAATAACAATGAAAGTGGGCGGCAGGGCAACAATTACATTAGCAAATAATTAGCCTGAGTTAATTCTGTGGAAAGTGATAAATTCATTATACACCTCAGAGCATTATGTCACACCCCTGAGAAATGCACTCGCACAGATCCTTGTCTTTCTTGAAAGGCATGCATCTGGGAAACTAGCTGTGACAGAAAAGGAGCTGCTATGTACGATCTAAGAATCTGGACATGCAATAATGATCTGAATATTATATGCAGTGTTGATGTAGCTGTGTCAGCCCTAGGCTCTTAGAGACAAGGTGGATGAGGTAATATCTTTTATTGGATAAACTTCTCTCTCAGCTTGTGTCTCTCAGCAATAGAAGTTTGTCCAATAAAATATATTACCTCATCTACCTTGTCTGTGTGAATATTATAAGTGACCTGGTCATTGGGGTAAAGTTACTGTATAGCTATTGTGGTTTATTAGCATTTCCCATATGAATGTATCTAACTTAATGGAGGGTGGGGCTGTGGGAAGAACCAACAGAAAAGGAACACCATGGTTCTTTAAGTAAGCAATCTCAAACAAATGCTTGGAAGACAACGGGTCCAGCTGTTAGCTTTAAGGTTCCTGTAGCCAACACATTGCAAGTGTTGTTTTGCCAGAGCTGGGAGGCTGGAGATCAAAAGAAAACTAACGAGTTAAAAAAACGTTCTCAAGGGAAGAAGGGAGTGGGTCACTTGCCAGAAGCTGTCCAGGGAGACAGGTTGACATAGGGAAAGGCTCTGCTGAGTGAGTTGCCTTAGGGAAAAACAAGCATTAGTATGGGCTGGTTTATTGTCTTAAATCTGTTATCTCTGAAATGCTTTTAATCTGACATATAATACTCTGCTTGAAGGAGAGTGTCTGATCACAGGTTGCTGCTGTCATTGCGCCGAGAGAAGGGAACCAAACTGCAGGGGCTGAGCCTAAGCCAGACTTGCTGAGGTAAATCACAGTTAGTACACAGGGCACTGAAAGCACCAAGATTATTTTACTTAATAGTTACATGACAAAAATATACAATAAGAGGGAACGAATATTCACTCTGCCTGACATCAAAATAGAAAGTGAAAAAAAGCTTTTGCTCTGAAATGAAGATTACTTTTATCAGCCTACCTTATATAATGGAATAAATTAAGACACTTATCGGTGAAGGAAACACATAAGCACTTAAGTGCACTTCAGTTGAATGAGCTCATGACAAATGTCCCAAGAAGCACACAAATACATGGCTGAGCAGTCACTTTACACAGGGAGGCCTGAGTAGCAATGTTTCTTAAAAGCAAATGAATTTCTGGACAGAGAGTTTCAGCTATGCTCAAGGTTTAATAACTTTAGGAGGGCTGTAGATCACAGCCACCTGTTCAAAACTGAAACACACCCCTCCTGTTTCTGAATTAACTACCTCTTACACCCCCATTAGTCTGTTCATCATGTTATTCCTAAACCATTAGCTCTGCACTGTGCTATCGTGTTTATTCTGAAGTCTGGAACACATCAGGTGTTTAGTTTCTCCTTATTTGCTCATCAGCAGAAAAGAGAAATAAAAATGCACATTGTGTTTAAGTGCTTTAGCTGAACTACTTGGATCTACAAATGAACATGATTGAAAGGAGAGTTTGTGCCTTAGATTTAACATTTTAAAAAATAACACTCTGATTTCCATGGGAGATGGTGATTTGAGTAATTTCCCTTTGAGAATGGTGCTGGTGCTGGAATGAATTTCAGGAGAATTCTCTCCAGGGGGATTATGAGGAAGATGCCATTTTAAGGGAGAACATTCTCTACAGTTTTAATCCTATTGGAAGTTTTCAGTGATGGCTCAATGACAGCTGGTCTTACTTAATTAAAATAGGCTGGGACATTCCCTCCTGAGGACTGGGCTCTGTGTTTGGCTCTCCTCATACCTGCACAAAGTGATGGGATGGGAAATAAGCCACCATCACTCCCAGTCTCTTGGATCTTGTGGGCATCTCTTCTTGAGGTTAGTGCACTGTGCTGGGGCAGGGAGAAGGTGTGTTAATGTGTTACAATCCTATGTGAGGGCAAGAAAAACAGTCCTTTATTGTTACGATGACCTTTATTTTAATAAAAGAATTGGCTGTCCCATACTAAATCATTCTATCAATCATGTAGGGGGGTCACCCCTTGCAACCCCATTATTGGAAACTCACCACCCCTCAGTTTGGCCTGGCTGACCATCTGCAGGTGGCCAGGCCTCTGGAGGGGTGGCCAGGCCAAATCTGAATGGCACCAGTAGTTCTTCAGGTGTGCTGATAAATGGCCAGAGCTTGGAGGGCCATGCAGGGAAACTGGGGGTCTCTGGCTGGGTGATTTGCAGGGGCAAAGATGGGGAGTCCAGTTCTTGCTCCCCTCAGCACTGCAGCTGTGCTGCACACTGGACTGGGCCCCTTGTGATGCCTCAGTAATTGCCAGGCTGTGGCTGTGGTCCAGTGCTGGGCACAGGACGCAGAGCAGGAGTCTCAGAGCAGAAAGTGAAGCTTTTACAGACGGTCAGGAGCAGAACCAGGTGGAGAGCATCCACTGGGGGACAGGCAGCAGGAAAGGGGAGAGGAGGGTCCCTGGGGAAGCAGGATTCCCCAAGCACTGTAAATGGGAGAAGTACATAAGGGCTTGACCTTATTTACCCTCCTCAGAAAGTAGCCAGGCTCCCCCAAGGGGTGACCAGAGGGAGAGGAGTGCACAGGCTACTTGCTTTCAGGACCAGTGGCCTTCTCCTTAGACTCGAGCAGCATCTGACATCACAGAGGATGGAGGGTGACAAGAAGTTAATTGTGGGGAGCAGGTTTCCTCCCCTGTTTTAAAGTGATTCTTTCATTTTACTCTTTCCCTCATTTTCTGTCCTCCAAGGCTGTGATAGTAAACAGGAAGCAAAGGTATGGGGCGGAGGCAGCACCTTACAACAAGAGGAACTGTTTCCCTCTCACACATACCAGAGTTTTCTCTGAATCCAACCCCTGATGACTACAGCAATGTCTTGCATTATAGTTACTCTCACTACACCCATTCCCCCACAGGCTGAACTTTTCTGTTTCCTACTTTGGAAGAAGGAAGTTGTTTGGCCAGAGCAATAATGTACATTAAGATGTTTCATGTTGAAGAAGCTGCTGTCGATGTTGTGTATCACTGCACCAAAGGTGTCTGATCTCACCCAGCCAGGGACGGAGACTAACTTGACCGGTGTCGTAGTGAGTCAATGGCAGAGTTGAGGAAAATCTAACTGCCCTCATGCTTGATGTGGCAGGTTCTCAATGCACAGGGTGGGGATTGTCCTTTCCTGTTCATTTAATCTCTCAGGTAGATGAGGACTGAGTAACATGTGTGGCTGTTATGGGATCTCCAGAGCACAGCACTTGCCCTGAGGAGTTCAGTGTGGCCTGTAGCCTCTGTCATCACCTAGAGGCCTACTGACGTCTCAAGTTTCACAAGTCACCATCCCTGAAGAAAAATCAGTAACTTTCCGCACTCTCAGCCATGCATGTGTCTATGTGTGTGTGTTAGGAAAACTGTCCCTTATTTTTGCAATAAAATGTTGGCAACCCTCCTCCCTTCTGAGGGCAACTTCTGGGGCAGCTGCAGTTGGAGTCATCCCTAACAACTTGGCTCCAGTAGAGTCACATAGCTAGAGAGCCAAAGAGGGGAGCAATTGTTTCCCCCACCCCCCACCGGTGAAGTGGTTCTGTCTTCCAGAACATCCACTGAGATCTGAACACTTTCTGGAGGTCAAAACCCATGCTGATTCCAAGAGGACACAGGGCTAGGTTTTTATATTTTGCAATCTGGGGAAAACTCTATGAGGGGAACCTCTACTTAAAGGGTTTCTTCTTTTCTTCCCTGTCTCTGTGTCCTCTGTCTTTCACCCTAACTACTACCCAGGAATAACCCTCTGGTGTCTGCTTAAGTAACTCACCCAACAGCAGTCATGAAAGCCAAGTTAATTGTATGGTACACAGTCAGTGACTTTTAATGTCAGTTATTATGGGGAGACAGTAGCTGCTTCTTATCTTTAAGGATGTAACTGAGTTTCCATTTTAAGCCTGAATTTTTTCTCTTCCAGAATTTTCCTCCCCTCTAGCTCCTACCAGCATGTTGTTCCTGGGAAGTTTCCATATGACCCCATATAATAATAAATACAATTAATGTTACACAATATCATTCACACACATACTGGGAAATGCTAAAAAATACCACAACCAGGAGTCAGCAGGTCAGTGCCAGTACTAACAAGTGTGGACCTATATGAGAGTGATAAGGTCTGAGCTCATTATATCAGGAAGATTGTTCTCACACAGCTTGCTCCTGCTCCCACTGAAATCAATGGCAAAACTTTCATTGACATCAGTGGTGCAGGGTCAGGGACATGTAGTGGCTGCAACCACAGCAAAAGGTTCAAACCCAAATTTCATTTGTTTCTGAACCACAACATTTATAGGGAATAATAAGGAAAGAAGTCAAACATTCAGGTCTTTCCTTTAGACCTTACCTGTAAATAGACTTTGTTGTGCCATTGCTGTGCGCCTGGAAAAGCTGCTTCTGGAAATTTTACTAGGCTGGCTTGTAGAAAGGCAGAGTTTTTCATTAAAGACTTCACATCTAGTTGTAGGAATTTATCAGGATGGTTGTTGTTTGGCAAAACAGAGAAGTCCATTTTCCCCTCCTGTTGAGTAATAATGAAAACAGCCCAGTCTTCTGCTTCCTGGCTGCTGCGTGCTCCTTCTATTATTAATGAAGTGAAAAAGGACCCTACAGTTGCCTGAAACTGTAACTGACCCCTGCTTGGTGTCACACTCACTTATATCATCTACCAGTGATAAAAGATCATTTAGAAGCAGCATAGCAGGCAAGACATGCTTCCCCAAGTGTCGAGCTCAAGTTTTCAAGTTTAAGGTCTATTTTGATAGATGTATACGTGTTCATTAAAACTAACAGAGTATCAGTGACTAGATGCGTGAGACACTTAAATGCACACCCGCACTTCCTTAAGTGACTTGCCAAAGATCTCAGGCTTATAGTATTCCTTTCTCAGCTAATTAGAAGCAGTTCATACCACAACAGGAACGGTGCAAGTCCTTCAGCAATTATTCTTTGGGGATATAACTCATTTGATTTTGTCACACACTTCAGCACAGTAGTTTGATGTTGTAACAGTAACATACACATTCTCAGATTAAAGGGATATTTCGTCAGAAAGTTTTTCCTCAATATGGGGAATATTAGTTTATTTCATCTATTGATACCGCATGTGTTCCTTAGGAGCTTGATCTTTCTTCATGTCAATGGTAAACTCTAATTGTCTTGAATAGTATAAGATCAAGCCCTTAATTTTCATTATTGTATCTGTGGTGCTTATATTTTATTTCAGAGTTTGATATTTTATTTCAGTACTTCATATTTATAAAGCCACTTTGATTTTGACTGATGAAATTTCCTTCCCTCAGCCTCGCCACCAACTAGAACCAGTACAGGTAATAAAAAACACCAAGCTTTTACTCTTTGTTTCGATTCACAAGTCAGATGACATCAGTTTTTTTTGACTGGATGAGTAAACTCTTGTAGGTCCTGCTTTAGCAAAATATGCAACTATGGATAACTTTAAGCATGTGACTAGTCCTATTGACTTAAATTTAACTCAAGTTAGTGCCTAATTTTAAGCATATGAGGATCTTCAGCTCCCATTTAACTAAGCACTAGCAAGGCAGTCACTTTGCAGGACTGGGACCTATATAAATGGATAAACAAAGCCCCAGACAATTTATTTGTTATAAAGGTACAGTTTGAAATTATCTGACTTGTAGAGCAGCTCAACAAAATGGCACTGAAATTTGGCTTGACTAAATAATTTTTCATCTAACTCTGCGAAATTGCATAGTTAGGCAAGAGGAGTTGCTGCCTCCTTGCAGGACCTACAGTATGGCTGGCTGTGATGAATGACCAAATACAACATGTGACTGAATCATTTATTGCTCTGTCTACTATTCAGCTTCTAATTTGGTTTTAGCAGAATGCAGTTATTCAGAATTGGGTCAAATATTACAACTAAAAGCGGCCTTTGTTACTTCATGGGGCCTGAACTCCAATGCCACGACCTCATTGGAGGAGAAGGGCTTCAGCCTACTTTCCTGATACTCCAAAGACTGCCGTAGCATACCACTCTTTCATTTTTGTTTGTGTCATTGAACCACTTTGCAGGAAGGCATGGAATGCTATAGAATGGAATATACAGCTAGATTACAGTTTGTGACATTCATGAAGTTATTGATTTAGTTTAATAGCTATACACTGCTATGTCGCTCTATTTACCATGGTGACTTCAGCGAGTGTGGTGATTAGTGCTGTTAAATGCTTGGATAGATAGGCCCCATTCCATCTTTCAGGAGCACATAAATCCTCTGCAGCATCTCCCAGTCACAGGTTGCTGAGATGTGGATGTCGACATTGGTTAGGGGGTTTTTTTGTTTTTTTTTAAACTCTAATTTGCTACTCTTCATTAAATATTTAATTTACTTTTCTTTTTGCAGGGAATGTTTATGCATAGAAATGACCCAAAGGACACTGCTTCTGTAGTGCTCACTGAGGATGAAAGTGAATAGAAATGCTCCTCCAGAGTAAGTGACATGCAACTAAAATTCCAGGAGTACTTCACCTGTCAGACAGGTGGAATAAGTGGTAATTGTTGTACTTTTGGCCAGGGCTGTGCTTTACAGTGTACATTGGGAGTGAAATTCCCTCCTGCACAGAAAGCTAGTACAACCTCTATGCAATACTTAAATCTCACTTAATGGATACTTAAATCAGTCAAAACACTTATTTGATACTTAACTCAGCCAAAATAGGGTTTAAATGAGATTTAATAGCATACAGGCCTTTTGCTGGACCCTCTGAATAGGAGTCCAGCTGAACCCTTATTGTCCAACTGAACTTGGATAGTTGACATAGGTTGAAGTGTTATTCATCAGGTTGGAAGGAAAACTCGTTAATAGAGAGAGACTGCTTGAAGAACTGAGTAAATTCTGCTGTGACTATCTATTGCTGGAAGAGCACAACTGCCTCACTGAGCACATCTGGAAAGTACTTCCAGCTGTCAGTCAGATCAGTGTGCTCTCCGGGGTGGCAGTGCTGTGCAAGGCAACAATGCATTTTGAGATCATCATACTTGTGCTCACAAACCCAGTGCATTCTTAAAAAAAACCTTCTCCCTCTTTTTCTAATAAAATGGCACATTGATCTGTATTGTTTCTTTGAATTATAGGGAAGTGCTTAAATAAAATGCAGCAACAAAATATACATTATTTCATTTTAAATTCATCCAGAGAAGGAAATATGACGCATTTACACTACGTGTACACATGACTTCCAAGTTGCAGACTGCACGTACAGCTAATAATCAAGTGTTACAGCCACTGAGGAAACGAAAGCTGTAGCTAAAATTGCTGGTAAACTTAGATGATAACTCCCGATTTCACTCATTATATGTAGAAAATATTCTCATTTGCCTCTGAAACTTTGCATCGTTGGTGCCAGCCCAAAGGTAATTTTTTTTGTGCATCCCTGAGTGCCTAAGGGTAGCAGTTCCAACCACTCCCATGCCAGACACATTCCTCCTACAGACAGTTTGCAAAGGGGTATTCAGGAGACAACCTATAGCTGTCTTCCTCTCTCCTGAGCTGCGGGACTTCTCCCCCTCAGGTCCAGAGCTTTTAGAGCCCCTTTATGCTGCTCAGTCCCATGGACTTGTAGTATGGAGGCAGGGGTGGGGATGATGACATAAGCTCTATTTAAAATTTAAAAAAGGGAAACAAACCGAGCAATAATTCAGATGCACAAAATAGGAAAAACAGAAATCAAGAAAGAGGTTTTATTTTTTTATTGAAAATGTAAAAATCATGTGAATCATGTACAATATTTTCTCATAAGGAAAATTTTAGTTGTTTCATAATGTTTCACAAAATTGTAAAACTTTTTTTTGTATAAAGACTTTCATAAAACAAAGATGAAACGAAAGCAGTATCACAAAGCTATCTTCTAAGTCATCAACAAAGAACTGGAAAATGTTTAACAGATTACGCATACAAATGGCAGGAAAAAGGACTCTTCCATTTGTAGAACTGCAAAGAGGACAGACAAAGGCATAAAGAGGCATGGGTCTTTTGCTGAAAACATTTAAAATCAAGTGACATGTTAAAACAGTACAGACGTGGTTTCATAGGATGGTACAAATTCTAGAACTTGTGTTTCTCTAAACTACCTCAAACAGTGCAACAGTGAGTGATTCAGTGTAAATCTCTACAGTGTTTCATTGATTCAATACTTGTGTTCAAGTATGTGTTCATGAGCACGATCAAAATCACTAGTTCGCTATTTTGATTTTTTTTGTTCATCATAGGTTATATGTTACAGTAGATTCTCTCCTACAGTATGTCTCTAAACCAAAGAGAAACTGATTTCACAATACATTCTGTAATAACCTGTTCAACAATGTTAGCTTAGGCACCTCAACATCTGTTGCAAAATAAACAAGGTCATTCTGACTCTGAATGCCAAAAAATTAAAATTAAAAAAAAAATTGGCTTTATTTCCAAATACAGCAAAACTATTCAGCTAAATTAAAATAAATTCAAGATAATATGAGGGCTTTTTTGGCAACAGAGAGATGACCCTACTGAACATAAACATTTAAAATACTATTTTTTAAAAAATTCTGATATATGTATCCAAAATTGTTCATATAAAAATTATGAAAACCTCAGAGAATAAAACACAAAGGCTGTCTAACCAAAACAATAAAGTATGTCTGGCAGGCAAAAATAAATTAAATTTGATTAAATTATATGTAATCTGATAATATTTGGTCTGAAGAAGCGTGTGTGTGTGTGTGTGTGTATAAATAATGAGATTGCAAAGAGCTGAGAGCCAGCCAGCCTGACAGAGGTCAACTCTTTTGTTGCATTTTTTGCGCATAAAAGTCCCTGCATGTGTCACAGCAACGTTGATACCACCTCATGTCCTGACAGAGGTTCTTCTCTCGTATCACTCTGCAGTATACAGGCCACTGGTCTCCTAGGCACTTGAATGTTAAAGCAGCTGTGAAACAACAAACAAAAAACACAACTATATATCTATACACTCAACTAGTTCATTTGATACCTCAGGCAGAGTATAACATTCATTCATTCTATTATTACCTATTACTAAATTTGTTAGTAAAGAATCAGATAGCAGAGGTGTTCTTAAGGGTGTCTAAGGACTTCTGACACAACGGACCTCCCTGCTAGTGACTCCATTGGGTCAGGAACCAAGAAGTGGACTGGGTGAGAGCAGAGGCAGGAGTAACTGATAAGGAAGTGGCCAGCAGGCATGGAAAGAGGACGCTGGTGTACTTCAGAGGGAGGCAGCAGAGAGGAAAGGAAGCTGGGAGGGCACTGGGGCTCTGCTGGTCGGAAGGAATGGGTAGGGTGAAGCTAGTTTATTTTTCAACAGAGGAAAAAATCCTATCTTGGTGACATGCTGCCAATATTTTAACAATTAGAATTTCTGAGGGCCAGCTAAGTAGACCTGACAGTTTCCCTTTCACAAATGCCATACACTTATAAGAAGGCACAATTTCAAGCTAATAGTTGCAAAAGTGTAAATAAAGCAAATACCTTGTATCGAGAAAAATGGCCACTGCAATACATTTGTATTGACTATCCACACAGAGAGAGAGATTTCAGGAATAGGATGGTATACTCGGTCAGACATGATCATATCATATCTTCATTACTGCAATCTCCTCCTCTCTGGCTTGGACAACTGCAACCTTGCCCCTCGAGTCCATTCAAAATGATGTTGCTAAGATTATTTTCCTGCTCATCGCTCTGGTCATATCACCCTCTTTGAGTCCCCCCTTCTCTACTGTGTCAAACACAAGCTTCTCTTCTTTACCTTTAAGACCCTTCATGGCTTAGGCCCACCCTACCTAGCTTTTCCATTAACACATTATGGTGCTGACTACTGCCTTCACTCTTCCAGTGTTTCCACCATTCAAAACTATTCTATCTCAAAAACCTTTGCACTTACTCCCTCACAACTGCGTATGCACGCCTCATCAATATCTAAAAAGCCGCTAACTCATTCTCCTTAAAAATCCCTCCTTAAGGCGTACACAACTCTGTCAGCTGATAATGATCAGGCAGGTAGTGAGCTCTGACTACTCCTTACCATACAAAACATGCTCAAAGCACTGTTGACTCACCCATACTCCCTCGTCCCCTGTTTGTTTGGTCCACCTGTTTCATCCAGAATGTTTTAACCAAGACTGGAAGCTCTATGAGGCAGGACCTGACCTTTTACCTTACATCTGTATAGTGCCTAACATAATGAGACCCTGATCCCTAATTGGAGCCTATAGTGGGAAGGCCACTTACTGAGCACAACCTCAAAGTCAGGGGTCACTTTGCAGGCCCTCCCATCCCTCAGGGTCCTAGAGCCCAGTCTGCAGCCCAAGCCCAGAAATCTACACAGCTGGGAGTTTTTCTTTGTTGTGTAGACATACCCACAGAGCTCTTGCTCTATCCCTGTCTACTCCACCTTTCTGACTGGAGCCCGAGCCCGAGCCCTGGCCCTGGCCTCGTTCTGTTAGCCACACCCTGCAGTTTCCTGCTGATATTTATGAGGAATTCCCTGATCCAACCCAGGTGTGCCTCTTTACTAATGAGAGTTGGCTAGCCTCAGCCCTCCAGCCCTTAAGGGGCAAGCCACCCTGTTACAGGGCCTCCAAACACTATTAAAATACAAATAAATAATAAATATAACTAAATGCGCAAATAACATTAGAATAGAAAAACAGTTAGAGGGGCATTATAGATGGACCTAGTCCAAAAAAACACTAAATTAGGTATTTTTTGAGATAACAAAGTTAGGCTCAAATTAGATAAGATCTATGTAGCTCTCCTTTCATGTGCGGGGGAGGGGGGAAGAGGAGAACAGAAACCAGAACAGATGTCAAAAGCTATATCTGAAGAAGCATGGGTGCCTATACTGCCTAGTAACAATATGACTGGAAGCCCAAATGGCAGATGCACTCAAGACAAGCATTGCCTCTATGCATCTGGTGGAATGGGCCCTAACTCCTATTGAATAAGGGCGACTTTGAGATTACAAGCATGAGTGCTACATCTTCTGATCTACTCAGATAACTCAGCCTTATGGGCCTCACTCCCTCCCTTTGGTCCTTCAAGTAAAGTAAATAAATTTCAAATCAGCCTGAAATTTCTATGTTGTGTATTTATGTAAAGTAGAACTTCGTGGCCTGTCTCACATCTGAGGCAGGGAGATGCCTCTGTCTCACTGGATGGAAAATGTGCTCTGATGCTGGTGGAAGTCAGTTGGGCAATTGTGCACAAAGAGAGATAAAACATGAAGGACACCTTTGTCCTTATGAAATACTATATATGGAGGTCTGTAAGCCTCAGCTGTCATTTCAGTCATCCAGCAAGCTGAGACAATGGCCACAACACAAAATGTTATAAGGGTTCCAACTTCAAAGGGGAACACCCTTCATTAGCTCAAAGGGAGGATTACAGACAGTTTGTGACATTAGATTTGCTTTCCATTCAGGAATAATCTATTTGACAGGAGAGTTTATCGTAACAAGGGCTCGGAAAAAATCATCGGGAAAAGGTGTCCTATAGCAGATCTTTGAATATATCCCAATCATGCTCAAGGCTCAGACTGACATTCTAAGGAGCTGATGGTAAGAACCTCATGAAAACTCCATTAGGGATTTTACCTGGAGGATAATTGGTAGGGTTAACAGATCTCTCTCTACACCATTAGTAGAATTTCTTCCAGACTCTCTAATAGGGAACAGAATTTGAGAAACTTTTGGATTTTAAAAGGGTCCCAATGAGTTTGTCTGATCCCTTTATATTGAAGTTTTAATCTCTGATGTTTACACAATCATGGACAGATGTAGTGGTCTGGGTGAAAGACTGGCAGATGGAACCATTTGTACAAGCTCCAAGTGGCCTTCTTGGTCCTTTAAGGACCATGAGAATGTTGTTTGGAAAACTTTGCCGAACTAAACTTTATATATTTTCTCAACTCTATAAAAATGTGTGGTGCAATTAACCAGAAAAATAACCAGTTTGAAATAAATTTCTAACACCAACATAAAGACATTTACATTTTGATGTTTAGTAACAATAAGAAGATGACAGGTTTCAGAGGAACAGCCGTGTTAGTCTGTATTCGCAAAAAGAAAAGGAGTACTTGTGGCACCTTAGAGACTAACCAATTTATTTGAGCATGAGCTTTCGTGAGCCACGAAAGCTCATGCTCAAATAAATTGGTTAGTCTCTAAGGTGCCACAAGTACTCCTTTTCTTAATAAGAAGATGGAATACCACATCATGTCCCCTTCATGGATACCTGTGTGCTTTACAAACATTTATGAATTAAGTTTCATAAAACCCCTGCAAACTATTTTTATCTGCAATTTACATATGGGGAAACTAAGCCACAGAGATGTTAAAATGACATGCCTAAAGTGACACATAATTCTACAAGAGATATAAAGATAGGATCTAGATCTCCTTAAACACAGGACCATCATTTTCCTTCATAAGGAAAGACAGAAAAAGATAACTTCTGCACTGTCGTATGTTTTTTTTTTTTCAGCTTACCTAACCTGGGTGATGTGATTGTGTTTACATTAATTTTCTCATTGCAGGGTTGAAGATGGCAGGGTCTGTATGCTGCAGGCTTTTCTGAGGAAAAACATTCATTGCCATGCCTTCCTGTGATCTTGTGCATGCACTGGATTACTCGAGACTGCATTCCTTTGCCACAGGTAATGGAACACTACAACAGATGGAAGAAAGGCATGTGTCAGAATTCTGTTTTTTCCTGTAAAAACTTGGAGTGAAATCCTGACTCACCTGAAGTCAATAGAAGTTTTGACGTCAGCGGGGCTAGAATTTCAGGCAGATTCATAGTTTCATAAATTAAAATTGATTTAAAACAAGTAAACTAGAAAATATGGTTGTGTCTAATACTTACGGCAGCAATTCCCAATTTATGGATTACAGCTCTTCCCCTGTCCCAAAAAATCTATAAAACCTTGCTAGGGATGGGTATTGGTTCCATCTACCTGTTACAATCAGCAACGCACACATCTTGAAGCACCAGTGGTGAAAAAGTAAAGCAAAGGAAGCCTCTGAGCTCCAAGGCCTGCTCTCCCATCCCTATTTCTGAATTTACCCTCAGGAGGCAACAAAAAGAGGATGGGTGGAGCAACAGAATATGCTCACAGAAACTGGAGAAAAGGAGTAGTGAACGATGAAAAGCCTGCCATATTCCCAACCCCACTGCTAAATTGCTCCCCTCACTGAGCAGAGTGAATGCCGATTCTTTTTAAGTCTGTTTGTCTTCATGTTTTCTTCAAGGACCCATCAACCTTATCTGCTTCTTCTCAGTTCCTGCAAGGATTAAGGCACCCCAATAAATGTTTTTATTCCCTCCCACACCCAAGGGATCCAAAGGGAAAGTGTGAAGAGGAACAGAGAAAAGAGAAAAGGGGAGAGAAATAGAGAGAGGAGAGAAGGTTTTGTGGGAAGATGCTGAGGAATAAGGGAGAGATTCAGAAGGGAAGGAGAGACCTAGAACAGCAGTAGCAAGAAAATAAGAATGAAAAATGGAACTCAAACCCCACTAAAATACACAGAAAAAGAGAAGAGAAACAGAAGAAGCTGGGTCAGGGAGAAAGAATAGGCAAACAACAGGAGAGATGTGGCAACCATATATACGGCACAAACTCACAATCAGAGGGGACTCCAACCCAAAAAGAGAGGGAATCAAGGACTTAAGAGCTCCATCCACACTAAATGTAGCATGCCTTTTCATGTGTATAATCCTGCAACAGGCCATAAGGAAGTTCTCACATCTACTGAGACAAATCTCCATGGGTATAATATGGAACCTATGGAACTGGTGCCAATAGAACATAACCATGGCTGTAGATGGGTAACTTATATACTCTTCAACTGGTACCTGTATTGTAGGAAGTCATTCCTTTGAGCCAAGATATATAACAGTAAAGCAAACATCACAGGTGCTCTGCATGAAGGTAATTTCTTGTTAGCAACCTATACTATACTGTAAAATTGTACACTCACTTGGTAAATGAGTTATAGTTATAGACTGTAAGACCAGAAAGGACCATCAGATCATCTAGTCTGACCCCCTGTATATCACAGGCCACCAACCAATTAAGCAACAAACCTTTGGGTCCTAATCAAGACTGGGCGCAACCACAGCAAAGAGAGCCTGAACAGTTGTTCTCTCTGTGATGCCCACCAGAACCATGTAATACACTGAGTGTGATTAAAAACAAGAATAGATGACTTCTAGCACAGATAGGCAGCAGACAGACATTCTTCAGCACAGTGGAGTGTGACTATTACGATCTCAAACCTGAACATATCCTTTAGCAACGTGCTGGCCAGATCAAGTAAAAATCATGTGATACAGCACAGACTTTTCATGCTGATGGGCTGTGGACCTGTTAATTTGCCACCTCATGGATGTCCCTGATTGATCATGCTCAACTGAGTTAGCCTGACATTATATTAGCGTGGACCACTTTCTACATTTTGGGAGAAATAGATGTGCCAGCTGGTGGTGGAGTGGGGGGAGCTTTGCCAAAACACTTATCTTGAATTCCATAGGAAGCATGGAGAAAACATTTCAGGCTTTAGAATCAAGATTAGGCTCCATGGCAGCTAAACAGCGATATAGGTGTAATCTTATCAAAATGACATGATGCATGCAAGTACATCACACCACACAATCAAACTTGCACGAAGAACTGACTGTTCAGTCAGAACCCAATCAGCCTTGCCATCTTACTGTTGCCAAGGCGAATGGTGTCACAAAAAATAGTATAGTAACAGTAGCTTTCTTTTTCCATAAAAAATGATTGTGAAATAAAATCCTGGAAGGCAAACTAGGGCAGTGCCCCACAGATGCACATGAAATCTAATCTGAACTTGTGAAACACACCCTTCCTCCTTTGCTGACTTTATGTTCACAGAATCTCATGAGACATACGTACATTAATTATCTAGTCACATATGTGCTATTGTTTTAAGTGTAACTTCATAGCAAAATAATGATATAGTGTTGCCATTTGTTCCCTCTCTGCTAGATCTAGATCCTGAAGTATATTTCATCCATTTTTTGCAGTTGTTTACTTTATTAAATGTTTGCAACAGAAAATCACTTGATATCACTATGGATGTAGAAGCCCTCTACACCAATATTCCACACAAAGATGGACTACAAGCCGTCAGGAAAAGTATCCCCGATAATGTTACGGTAAACCTGGTAGCTGAACTTTGTGACTTTGTCCTCACCCATAACTATTTCACATTTGGGGACAATGTATACCTTCAAATCAGCGGCACTGCTATGGGTACCCGCATGGCCCCACAGTATGCCAACATTTTTATGGCTGACTTCGAATAACGCTTCCTCAGCTCTCGTTCCCTAATGCCCCTATTCTACCCGCGCTACATTGATGACATCTTCATCATCTGGACCCATGGAAAAGAAGCCCTTGAGGAATTCCACCATGATTTCAACGATTTCCATCCCACCATCAACCTCAGCCTGGACCAGTCCACACAAGAGATCCACTTCCTGGACACTACAGTGCTAATAAGCGATGGTCACATAAACACCACCCTATACCGGAAACCTACTGACCGCTATGCCTACCTACATGCCTCCAGCTTTCATCTGGACCACACCACACGATCCATTGTCTACAGCCAAGCTCTGCGATACAACCGCATTTGCTCCAACCCCTCAGACAGAAACAAACACCTACAAGACCTCTATCAAGCATTCTTACAACTACAATACCCACCTGCTGAAATGAAGAAACAGACTGACAGAGCCAGAAGAGTACCCAGAAGTCACCTGCTACAGGATAGGCCCAACAAAGAAAATAATAGAACGCCACTAGCCATCACCTTAAGCCCCCAACTAAAACCTCTCCAATGCATCATCAAGGATCTACAACCTATCCTGAAGGACAACCCATCACTCTCACAGATCTTGGGAGACAGGCCAGTCCTTGCTTACAGACAGCCCCCCAACCTGAAGCAAATACCCACCAGCAACCACACACCACACAACCTAAACACTAACCCAGGAACCTATCCTTGCAACAAAGCTCGTTGCCAACTGTGTCCACATATCTATTCAGGGGACACCATCATAAGGCCTAATCACATCAGCCACACTATCAGAGGCTCGTTCACCTGCACATCTACCAATGTGATATATGCCATCATGTGCCAGCCATGCCCCTCTGCCATGTATATTGGCCAAACTGGACAGTCTCTACATAAAAGAATAAATGGACACAAATCAGATGTCAAGAATTATAATATTCAAAAACCAGTCGGAGAACACTTCAATCTCTTTGGTCTCTTGATTACAGACCTAAAAGTGGCAATTCTTTAACAAAAAAACTTCAAAAACAGACTCCAACGAGAGACTGCTGAATTGGAATTAATTTGCAAACTGGACACCATTAACTTAGGCTTGAATAAAGACTGGGATTGGATGTGTCATTACACAAAGTAAAACTATTTTCCCATGTTTATTTCCCTCTCCCCGCCCCACTGTTCCTCACATGTTCTTGTCAACTGCTGGAAATGGCCCACCTTAATTATCACTACAAAAGGTTTGGTTTTTTTGTTTGTTTGTTTTTCTTCGCACCCCCCCCCCCGCCCCTGCTGGTAATAGCTCACCTTACCTGATCACTCTCATTACAGTGTGTATGGTAACACCCATTGTTTCATGTTCTCTGTGTATATAAAATCTCCCCACTGTATTTTCCACTGCATGCATCTGATGAAGTGAGCTGTAGCTCACGAAAGCTTATGCTCAAATAAATTTGTTAGTCTCTAAGGTGCTACAAGTACTCCTTTTCTTTTTATGTTTCTCTTGTAAATGGATGCCAGGGGCTCTGGTACCTTGTGTTCATGTAGATAAAAGACACACATGACCTGTACAACATTTTTATTTAAATCTTAATTTCTTGAACAAGTTACTTTGTGTTTCAGATACCATATTTGACATGCCCTGAAATATGTCTCCTAACTAGAGATGGACTCAAACCAACCCCCTGGATCTATCAACTCCAGTCTTTGGAGCAGAAATCCAAACTTGGTGGCTTGAGCTCAACTGTACTGATGATGCACCTGACACTGCCTTGCACTTTTTGCAGTCATGTACAGGCATAAAAACTGAGTGGGACAACAGGACTATTCTGATTTGGTACACTAGGCACAGCTGTAAATTACTTCACAAGATGCAAGGCAGTGGAAAATCAGACACAACAAATTTAGATATGACAAATATATACTTTATTGAGACATCATTCAAGTTAGCAACATAGCATACTTCTCTATTTCTGCAGGCCTGTTTGCTATGATAAAGAAGGTACAATAGTACTCTGAAAAATGAGGGAAATATGTGGATTTTGTGTTTTGTTTTATAAATAGCATTTGCAGCTATGTGATATTAACTTGCCTGTCTGAGCAGAGATAAATCAAAGGAGGCTGTAAGGGGCAAGCCCAGAGGAAACAACAAAAAATGGCAAAGATAAGATAATATAGAGAGTGCAAAGAGTCCTTAAGGGAAACAACAGGGAAGCTATTAACTAGGGAATGTACCCCTATGTGGCTTCAGCTGGGCTAGCAAAATTTATTCTCCCAAATCCAAACCTAGGATCACAGAGGACAGTAAAAACTTAAAGATGCCGGTCTATGGAAGAGGCAGGGATGAATCGGCTGTTAGTAGTGGGTGATCGATCTATTAGGGATAGATGCAATAAATCGATCCCCAAACGTGCTCCCCATCAACTTCGGAACTCCAGCTCGCGCGAAGAGGAGTCGATGGGGGAGCGGCAGCGGTCGACTCGCTGCCGTCCTC
Organism: Caretta caretta; assembly: GCF_965140235.1. NCBI lineage: Eukaryota > Metazoa > Chordata > Testudines > Cheloniidae > Caretta > Caretta caretta. The sequence goes on along the minus strand of NC_134210.1, from coordinate 83,258,064 downwards.
ATGGCCAGGTAAGTTGACCGAAGATACACCGACTTCAGCTACGCTATCCGCGTAGCTGAAGTTGTGTATCTTAGGTCGACCCCCCACCAGTGTAGACCAGGGCTAACAGAGGAAAACACAGAGAGCATGCTGCAGCAGTGCAGGCTGTTTCCCACCCAAGAGGTGACAGTAAATGTATGAATGGGACTTACCAAAGCTTGGAAGAAGAGATTAAGGGGAGATATGAATATAGACCTTTTATTTTGTTTACCCTTTGCTTTCCCTGCTATGTACCTGTGGATGAATAAATAATTATTTGTTTTGAAGGAGCTACTTTTGAGTTACTCAATCAACCACTGTCACAGGCTGCTAGAAGAAAAGGCCTTAAGGTGCTATCACCATTGGGCCTGTCCTGTAAACATAGTTAGGAAGTAGAGGGCTGCCACCCAGAGATCCAATTCCAGAGTGGCTGAACCTCAGATTTCCACTAGGGCTGTCAATTAATTGCAATTAATTCACGCGATTAACTCAAAATATTAATCACAATTAAAAAAATTAACTGTGATTAATTGCAGTTTTAGTCACACTGTTAAGCAATAGACTATGAATTGAAATTTATTGAATATTTTGGATGCTTTTCTACATTTTCAAATATATTGATTTCAATTACAACACAGAATACTTTGCTCACTTTATATAATTTTTATTACAAATATTTGCACTGTAAAATGATAAACAAAAGAAATAGTATTTTTCAATTCACCTCATACAATACCGTAATGCAGTCTCTTTATCATTAAAGTTCAACTTACAAATGGAGATTTTTTTTTAACGTAACTGCACTCAAAAACAAAACAATGTAAAACTTTAGAGTACAAGTCCAGGCTACTTCTTGTTCAGCCAGTCCTAAGACAAACAACTTTGTTTACATTTATGGGAGGTAATGCTGCCAGCTTCTTATTTACACACACTATTTTACACAGGAGTTCACACTTTTGTAGCCGGCATTGCAAGGCATTTAAATGCCAGAAATGCTAAACATTTGTATACCAGTCACCGTTGCAGAGGACATGCTTCCATGCTGATGAAGCTCGTTAAAAAAATAATGTGTTAATTAAGTTTGTGATGGAATTCTTTGGGAGAGAATTGTATGTCTCCTGTTCTGTTTAACCCACTTTCTGCCATATATTTCATGTTATAGCAGTCTCAAGAAAGTAGTCATCATCAAGAAGATGAAGACCCAACACATCTTTGTATTAAGAACACTTTCACTGCAGATTTGACAAAATGCAAAGAAGGTAACAAAGTCAGATTTCTAAAAATAGCTACTTCACTCAACCCAAGATTTAAGAATCTGAAGTGCCTTCCAAAATCTGAGAGGGACTAGGTGTGGTTCATGCTTTCAGAAGTCTTAAAAGAGCAACACTCCAATGTGGAAATTATAGAACCTGAACCGCCAAAAAAGAAAATCAAACTTATGCTTGTGGCATCTGACTCAGATGATGAAAATGAACATGCGTCAGTCCACACTACTTTGGATCATTATTGAGCAGAACCTGTCATCAGCATGGATGCATGTTCTCTGGAATGATGGTTGAAGCATGAAGGGACATATGAATCTTTAGGACATTTGACAGGTAAATATCTTGTGACGCTGGTTTTAATGGTGCCATGTGAACACCTGTTCTCAATTTCAGGTGACATTGTAAACAAGAAGCAGGCAACATTATCTCCTGCAAATGTAAACAAACTTGTTTATCTGAGCAATTGGCTGAACAAGAATTAGGACTGATGGACTTGTAGGCTCTAAAGTTTTACTTTGTTTTGGTTTTGAGTGCAGTTATGTAACAAAAAAAATCTACATAAAAGTTGCACTTTTACGATAAAGAGATTGCATGACAGTACTTGTATGAGGTGAATTGAAAAATACTATTTCCTTTATTTATCATTTTGAATGCACTTTTTTTTACACAATTCTACATTTGTAAATTCAGCTTTCATGATAAAGAGATTGCACTACAGTACTTGCAATGGGGGATTTGAAAAATATTATTTCTTTTGTTTTTTACAGTGCAAATATTTGTAATAAAAATAAACAAATTGAGTACTGTATACTTTGTATTCTGTGTTGTAATTGAAATCAATATATTTGAAAATGTAGAAAACATCCCAAAATATTTAAATAAATGTTATTCTATTATTGTTTAACAGCGCAATTAACGGAAGGGAGTTCTGAACCTTAGCTTTCACTTTCCCGTATGACAGTGGTACCTCTGTGTTTTAGCTGTAGTTGTTGCATCCTTGAGGTATTCCTGCCATATCCAGGAATGCCTGAGCCAGATGACAAAGAAGAGAACTCAGTATGACATGTTTAGCAAGATCGTGTAAGCCAGTTCTACATCAGACCTTGAACAGAGGGCCTGGAGGATTAGTTCTGCAAACCGTATGAAGAAAGAAGGCAGACAGGAGAAAGGCCTAAGAGTCTGAGAGGGAGATGCGGGGATAGGGGGGGAAGCAGTAGATCTTGACATTAGTAAGGGTTTTGTTACAATCTCGCATGACCTTTTCATAAACAAACTAGGAAAATGCAACCTAGATAGAGCTACTATAAGGTGGGTGCAAAACTGATTGGAAAACTGTTCCCAGAAAACAGTTATCAGTGGTTCACAGTCAGGCTGGAAGGGCATAACAAGTGGAGTCAGTTCTGGGTCCGGTTCTGTTCAATATCTTCATCAATGATTTAGATAGTGGCATCGAGAGTATGCTTATAAAGTTTGCAGACGAGACCACGCTTGGAGGGGTTGTGAGTGCTTTGGAGGAGAGGATTAAAATTATTTAATTAAAGAAGATCCTACTTATGACTATCAATATCTTCCATGCTAATTTGTTAGGCAATGAATTTAATCAGAAAATCTATGCAGTCAAAATCACTTATGAAATAATTAAACTAATTATACATAAAACTTAGTAAAGTGTGGAGGTTCAGCAGGTGTCCTCTGTAAATCCTAATTTAATTTCACCCTACTCTTCATTACTATTTACTGGGGAATGCTCTCTCACGAATATTTTTTCCGCCAAAAAAGAATGTCACATTTGCACACACTGTAGTTCGTTTTTGTGGTGTTCTAGTTATTTCTTACTTCTGACTGTTCAGGTGACCTACATTTTGAGGCCATGTAGCTGATTAGCAAAAATTCCCGTAGGACAACTGTGTTTGTAGGTTTAGACTAAATGTTCTAATATGCAGCCAGAGTTTTTTTATGTGGCTGTTAATCTGGCAGTTTTGGACACAGTCCTAAAGGTACTGTAAAACCATTCAAGCTGCAAGTCATGTAAAACATTCCTGTTAAAGCCTCTACAAAAAAAAAAATCCTGGATAAATATAGTGAAAAGCTATTTTTAAAGTTTTTTTGCATGAAAACTACACATTCTATATGAATACTGGCCTACCTTTGAACTTCTTTTAAATATAATTTCAGGGACTGAAATCTAGCCGTTAAATATAACAATCCTTACACTTGGCATGCACAAGGATTACCCGAGATTCCTTCTTTCTGTTCCCTGCCAAAGATATATATTTTGGAGAGAATACATATTCCTATGGCCAACAGCTGAGAAAGGTGCTGTAATGCCTTAGTTGTTTCCAGCTGGCTTCAGTAAGAAGTAGGAATTCCTAAATTAAGGGAAAAATTGTAACTGGCAGTCAGTAACGGTCAAAATGTGTCTCTCAGCCAAAATAATAGGCAATCATTACAGGATCTGATACAATCTACAATAAGAAGCGCCAATCTGTGACAATGTTAACAGAATTGACTTGGACAATTTGTCTTCAAGAATAAATAGATTGCTCAAAAAGGCGTTTTACAAGTCTAAGTAACATTTGAACCGGAGAGAGATGTTCTTATAAGGAAACTCAATGATGAGTTCTGGAAATTACTAGCACAGCATTCCTAATCATTTATGTATAGGTTTGTCAGTTCCAGCATTCAAGCAGTTTCAAACTTTTAATAAAGTGAGTGTGAAACAGCATACTGAAGAATCAAAAACTGATAACAGTGCATAAGGTTTGAAGGTTTGCAATATTTTTTGTTCACTTTGTATTTTTAATGTAGTTTGGTTTTGAGGACTGTTATTAGATCATACAGTGTACTTGTTTGTATAAGTGATTTTGTTTAAATGAGGTTAAAAATATCCACAAAAGTTGTTCATCAAGCTATTCAGCTTTTGCTATAGCTGTTTATGTCCCAAACTGTATCTACTTTATTTGTACCAATATTTGTGTATCAGTTAATCACAAGGAAGGGGGAATAATGAATCCAAATACATGACGCAGTCTGAGTTCCTTCATGCCTCATTTGCAGGAAGATCTTTGCCACACTCAATTGTAACACACCCATCACCTCAGTATCAAGATGCCAAGTTTAGCTGTGAAAGTTTAGCTGTGAAAATCCTGTTTTGGCCCCTTCCTATTTTTAACCACTTTTACTTGGATTTTTTCGTGTTTCCTTTCCCTTTTTTGTACCTTTTTCACTGTATTTCCTGTTTTTCATTAGTGCAAGACGACTGCTACAGAGAAGTGTCTTCTGTATTGTAGCCAGACTTTGGGCTCCATCTTATCTTGGTAAGTAACACTATAGATGCAGCCTGTCATGGAGTAACCCTCAGCCCCTGCTTTTGAGAGTTGGAATCTGGGCTCCATCAGTGTTAACATTCCCAAGGAGAAAAGCTGTCTTAGTTGTGTGTGGATAAAAAGTTGGCCTTTAAAACAGCCAAGCACTATTCCACTAAGGGCTTTAAATATGAGGACCAGTACTTGGAACTGTCTTTGGTACCCAGTGGAAACCCAGTGGAGAGTATGATATGTTTGTTATGTTTTTCTTGTTCAAGAGCCATGCTGCTGTATTCTGCATAAGCTGGAGCTTCATTGTGTAATGTAACATTATTCAGTCCGAAACAGAGTGAATTACAGTAATCAGCTAGGAGGTATAGATCTCAGTAGCTAGGATCTCATGTGAAAGGTACTCTCCTGGCAAGATGAAAGTGAAAGCCATTCTTGGCATTATTGTTATGTGCAGTATCTAGAAATTAGTTCAATAGGATCCTGAAGCTTTGCTAGTTCATTAATGTTTCCCTCTTCACACCCAAATCACCTTCATCTTCCTTAGGGAGAGGGGTTAGGGGTTCTTCATTCCCTGGATCCCCTAAAATGAGCCAGGTTAGCAAAACAGGAGAATGCCCCCTCAGTACACTGCCCCCAACCACCATTCTCACCCAAGCCTTTCTTCCTGTAGACCGCCTGAGATCTAGATTCCAGGAGTGTAAGAGAAGAAGATGGGGACAAAAACTCTTAGGACCAAGGGCTTTCTTTTGGCCTTATTTATGTTATGTTTACACACTTTGCTTTCTTTTTGATTTCATTTAAGCCACCGCTGCTTGGGTCAAGGAGTGACCCAGGCTGTTCAAACTAGGACTTTGCCCAAGGTGGTATACTTGGCTGCTGACATGTGGTACCAGAAATGGGATTTTTAGTCCCTGAAAGAGCAGAAATAAACAAACAAAAATCCCCATAGAAATGAATCAGCTCCTACGGTGGTTAGCCTATTTGCAATCATAGCAAGAGTTGTGACTACAGCAGCTGTTCAAGCAGATGACAATGCAAGTTACTATAATATATAACTGTCCTGCTGACTTTAAAAAGCTGCTCAAATCCCTCAATGTCAGGAGACAAACTCCCAAGATTCAGGGAATGCCCTTGGCCCTGACACTTCTTAAGATGATGGCAGATGATGACACAGACTCCTTCCACATAACCTTTGAGAAAGTAGCAACAGCATCACAATGGCCTCTAGAGAAATGGGCCATCAGGCTAGCTATCTTGCTGAAGAGGGGAAGGTCAGGCAGCGTACCAAGGTCTTGATGGAATGGCTGCCCATTCATCTTGCCCAAGATTAAACTGATTAAGCTATATTGGATTGATTAGGCATAACCTACCGTCAGCACTTCCAGATGAGAGTACAATCCCAAGGCCAGGCCTCAAATGGTGGCCCAGAAGCTGAAGGGCTTCTGCTGGTACTGATTAAAGCTGGAAACTGGACAAGACCCCAGGCTGTGGAGCTGATCATCCTCAAGCAGTTCATACAGATCCTCCTACTGGTTAAGATTGGGTCTGCAGACACCAACTGGAAAAGCTGTAGGAAGCTACCGGCCTCGTGGAGGACTCCTTGACTGGTCAAGCTGCTGAGAGGCCAATGGAGAGGAACCATAGACCACTATGAACAGCAAGGAGGAGAAATGTGTGTCCAGGGAGAGAAGGGAATTACACTGGATGAGTCCCAAGAAGGCCTTAGCACATGCCTGGCCATCAGAAAGAGCCCAAAGTCTGTGACCCTCCTAAGGCCCTCCCAGTTAACAGATGGATATCCCCAATCATGTAACAAGACCTTTGCTAGCCACCTGCCCAGGCACAGGGATACCCAAAATCTTCACAGGAAGAGATCAACCAAAGTAGCGGGCTGTGACAGGATGCAGTTGTCCGTTTCTCCTGTGTCCAACTGGGGCATATGTACATGGAGTACCCATACAAGGAATGCGTTTTTGGTCAATTGTATGGCAGAAAATAGGGCCTGGAGAAGGGGCCCAGGAAAACTTATCGTACGGTAAAAGTCAATGACAAGGAAACTCTGGCCCTTGTAGACTCTGGCAGTGTCCAGACATTCATCTGAGAACTAGTGGAAGCAGAGTGGCGACCTACAATAGGAGAAATATGTATCCACTGCATCCACAGGTATGTCAGACACTATCCAAGCACCACAGTGCAACTGAATGTTGTGGGATACAAGAGCCTCTGAAGGTGTGTGTGTCCCCCAAGACCTACCCTTTCTGGATATGAGGATGAGATTGGCTATGCTTTCCTGAGCTGCTGTTGAAGCTTCCTACAAGCTGTTGAAGCTTCCTATGTAAATTACCCCTGAGGATGCTAGCCTGTGGGATAACATGGGGACCCTTTTTTCTAGATATTTTTCTACTGATTCTGGAACAAGAAATCTTGGCAGGAGAGGGGTATAGAAAGAAAGGAATGACAAGAAGTGAATAAAGCCACTGCAGTCATAGGTGTAGCAGAGCACTCAGACCCAGGAACTCGCCAAATCAGAGAAGAGGACTATGGGAAACATTCTCCACAAGCTTGGTGGGAGACCCCCCCATGCCATAGTTAAACCCTGAGATGCTGACTGTCTTCTCAGACTTTTGACTGGAATAAAAAACTGACCAGACCTTGGGCCGACTACATGAGCAGATGGCTGTGATTAACGATGAGGAAGTAGAACTCCAGAGGTCATGGCAATATCTATATTTTGCCCTCAAGACAGACCTTTTATACTAGGTAGATCAAGACCAGCAGATGAAGGAGGTTCAAACACAATTCCTGGTGCCTAGAATATATCGCTGTAAACTCCTTCACTTGGTATAATCCATACCCTGTAAAGGTCATTGGGGAAAAGACAAAACTAGGTCCAGAATTTTGGCACTTTTTTGTGGCCCAGTATACACAAAGAGACCAAAGATTTCTGCGCCTTCTGCCCTGAATGCCAACTAATGGTTTCCAAAGGTATCCCCGGGGCTACACTAGACATGCCTCAGCACTGCTCTTGCTCATGAGGATGAGAGCTTGAGGTTTCAAGGGAGCAACAACTCGCTGTCAGACTGCCAGAGGAGCCAGCATTAGGCTGTCTCTGAGCTAGTTAAAGCCTCTTGGATTACAAGGGAAGAAGATGGGGACAAAAGCCCTGAGGACCAAGGGCTTTCTTTTGGTCTCATTTACGTTATGTTTATTGACTGCCTTTTTGTTGATTTAACTTAAACCACCACTGTCTGTGTCAAGGACCGACCCAGGCTGTTCAAACTCGGACTTTGCCCAAGGCAGTATCCTTGTCCACTGAAAAATACCCTCTTTTGCGTCACATACTCGTATCTGACAAAGTTTTGAGGAACCCAGTTTAATTAATGAATACAATGGTTATATAAATTACAAAACTGAATCATGTAACATACTGTATTTTAGCCAAATGAAATACACCTAATTCTGAGATATACTTTGTGTGACAAAAAATATAGGCCCTAGCTGGTGACAACATTTTACTGGGTAATTTGTATTGGAAGAAAACCTTTGGCTCACTGGGATCATTAGCTAGATCTCCGAGTCTAATACAGCATTAAAACAACAACTATCATATTCCAAAAATAGGACAGTCCAATAAATAACTAGCATGATATCTGTACAGAATATAGAAGGACAATTATATTTCAAACTATAGTCAATACAAAATAAAGTTAATCTGACGTTTCTATCTCTAACACATTCACCTTAAGATAAACCATATTGTAATAAATATCTTTAAATTCTCATACACTAATGAAGGGGTTTCTGCTGCTTCTGCTTTACTGCAAGCAAAAGTCTGTGTTGATTATACAGGCATTTCTACTTAGATCAGTAACACAAAGGCCAATCACTCCTGTCAATGTCAATTTTAAAAAGTGACAAACTTTAGTAGAGAAAATGGAAGCCAAACTACATAGTTTAAAGTTTCAAGCTAAGGTTAGAACTCAGGATGTGGCTCTAGCAGACTGGAAGGGACAGTGTAGGACATTTGTAAAATTGCCCTGTGATTCAAAATTTTTATATATATATAAAATGATAATAATCTCATATATATTACTATTTACATGTTGAAACAAAGATACATTTTTAAAGATCTTCTACAGAATATTTTTATAATTTCTCAATTATTTTTCAGTATCCACTCTTATTCTCCTTTTACTAGAGGTGAGTAAAAAATACATAGTACCTTCATGTATCTCAGAACCCCTATTCCTTGCATGATCTTTTCATGCACTCACATGGTTTCAGCTGTCATCTTTATGCTGATAACTCATAAGTTTACCTTTTCACTCTTGCCCTGTTTACCAAGATACTATTCTGTATTTCAGCCTGTCTCCCTTACATGACTGAAGTGAATTCAAACTCCATTGCAAGGATCATCCTTTTTTGCCTGTTCTGACCATGTCACCCCTTCTTCGACTTTCTCCACTCGTTATCTCTTTTCCATTAAATTAAGTTCAAGAATCTTTTCTAACCTTTACAGATCTGCCTCTTTGTACTTATCTGCTCTCCTTTCCTTTTGCATTGCCCTGCCTCTTCTTCTCCATGACCACCCATTTGCCCACTTCTTCCATGGCTGTCTTTGCACCTTTTTTGATGCTGCCCCCACACTCATGCTCTTCCCAAACTGATCTATTGCCAGTAACCTGTCCTCCTTCAAATCCCTCTTTGATGCCCACTTTCATGAAGCCTAAAAGAAAGAACAGAAAGAGTCAGAGACACCTGTACTTAAGGGTTTTTTCACTATTTTAAAAAAATATATAAAATGTATACAAAGGGTATATATTTGATTGACTTCTTCTCCCCCACTCTTAGTATGTCACTTGTCATCAGCAGTTCTCAAACTTCATTGCACCGTGACCCTCTTCTGACAACAAAAATTACTACATGACCCCAGGAAGGGGGACCGATTATTGAGCCTGCCCAAGCCCCACTGCCCTGGGTGAGGGCAAAGCTGAAGCACAAAGGCTTCTGCCCTGGGTAGGGGAAATGTAACCTTAGCCCTGGGTGGTGAGGCTTGGGCTTCAGTCCTGGGTGATAGAGCTTGGGCTGCAGACTTGCTGGGGCCCAGGCTAACACCAGCCTTGGTGACCCCATTAAAATGGGGTCACGACCCACTTTGAGGTCCTGACCCATAGTTTGAGAACCCCTGTCTTAGATGATAAACCCCTTGGGTCAGAGACTGTGTCTTCCTGTGTGTTTGTACAGTTTGGAGCACAATGGGTTCCCCATCCAGATTGGAACCTTGGGACTCTCTCACAACAAAAATGCATAACAATAAAACCCATTCTCCTTACAGATCCAACAGTTTTGATAGACAACACAGAGCTATGTCCAATTGTTACTTTTGGATACTATTTTGTCAGTCCTGAAAGCCTCAATTTCACTGAGAAGACTTCTAGCAATAATAGAACACCACATGGTAGCTCCCAGGGTGGTTTACTAAGATGAGACTATTAAAATATCCTACTTTTACCTGTGATTCTATGCACATATAATATGAAATGGGCACACACTTTTAAAATCCTATATAGTTCATCTGTGTGCTGTAGATGACTCTCTCTCTCTCTCTTTCTTGTTTTGTAACCCAACGTTACACTACATTTATTCCAGGCAGAAACTAACAAAGTAGTTTTGAACTGATCCATAAAAAAGCTTTGTCTAAAACAAATTATGCTAATGTACAGGATAAGATGAAAATGAACAAACAACTCCCCCTTTTATTTGATTGTATGGACAGTTTGAGATTTATTTGCTTATTCATCATTTCTGAAAATAAAGACATACCTCATTTGTTGGAAACTAACTGTATAATTCAGTTAATATAAAAGTTATTAAAATGATGCAAGGGTTATTTTGACTTCTATTATTTCACAAAAGTCACATAAGATCTTTCTCCATAAATCTAGTAATAATGTCATATCTTGATATGTGGCCAGCACTGTTCTGTTCCCAGAATTTAAAAGAACTAATAATTCTGGATTAGGAACCAAAGAACTAAACAAGGCTAATTATTTTCTCAGTACAACTAATCTCCTAAATAATATTAAAAGCCCATAGTTTCTCTTTATATTTCAATTGAAGGAGAGTAAACTATTTGCATTTATTTGATAAAGAAGCACTCTGCACAGTTTAAAGGTTGAATTTCCTAGGTTCTTGAACAGGTAGCAAAAACAATGCACTTCTCTTTCACTCTTCCCCATCTATACCAAGAACTGTTTCACACACCAAGTATGAAGGCAGTAGATGTCAAGACTGAATGTTTTTTGCTCTACAAAGGTTTAAACATTAAAAGACAACTGGCCAAATCTGGGCCCATTTTACAAGGCAGCAGAGGATGTAGCATCCCTACATTGTTGTATAAACTGGCTGCATGTTGGGAGTGGGCCCTCCTCTCTGCCAGTGATGCCAGCCTTGACTGCCTACTTGTCTGCTGCTTGTGGGAACAGGAGGTTTGTGCACATCCTTCTAACAAGTCTTCACGATCATGCCAAGTCTTCATCTCTCCTTCCAGCTCAGGCAATGGCAGTTGCAGTACTAGTCTACATGGGCCATTGTAGCAGGGAGATAGGGCAATTCCTGGTTTCTTCATTTTTTTCCAGGTCCTGGGGAGATCACCTGGTGGTCTCTTGCCCCCTCACATCCCCAGGGAAGACATGGAACAAAGAGACAATCTGTGGCTCAATGAGCCCTATCAACTCTGCACTACTGACAGCAATGTTTTGGAGTTCTCAACTGGAAGATCACTCCATGGGTTATTCTGCCTGCCCAGTCTTTCCCCAGCCAATTCTTAGTTAACTGAGAATGAACTTGTTCTCACTTGGATTTCCAGAAGGCACTACACATACACAAAAAGAAAAGGAGTACTTGTGGCACCTTAGAGACTAACCAATTTATTTGAGCATGAGCTTTCGTGAGCTACAGCTCACTTCATCAGATGTATACCGTGGAAACTGCAGCAGACTTTACACAGTGATATACATATCAGTTGAAACGGACTGAGCCACGGACTTCATCCATGGTAGTGGGTTGCAGTTGGATGACTACATAAAAACTCAGGTGCAGTTTGGAGTTCACTGTGATAGCTTAACCAAATGAGTTCCTTATCTCCCCCCTCCCCAAACCTTCTCCTTTCTTCTTCTTTTTCATCACTCTTGACAAAACCACTAACATCCCAGTAACTCTGGCCCATCACCTTGGTGCTATATTGGACTCATCACTTTGCTTTTCCCAGTACAACCATACTATTTACAAATCTTGCAGCTTGTCCCTTGTCAACATCACTAATCCATCTTTTTCTCTCCATTCCTATGGTGAAATATCCAGTTTAGGCCCTCATTATATCCCACCTTGATTATAACAGTGCCCCCCTTCCATCCTTACAAACTGCTGCGGCTAAATTCATCTTCCTTGCCCATTAGTTTGCTCACAGAATTCCCCTTTGAGTCCCTCCATTGGATTCCCATAGAATTTTGTAACAAACTTAAGCTTCTTGTCACTACTGTAACTCCTCACTTAAAGTCGTCCCGGTTAACGTTGTTTCGTTGCTCATCAATTAGAGAACATGCTCATTTAAAGTTGCACAATGTTCCCTTATAACATTGTTTGGCAGCTGCCTGCTTTGTCCACTGCTTGTAGAAAGAGCAGCCCATTGGAGCTAGCTGTTGGGGGCTTGGAACGAGGGTGGACCAGCAGCCCCCCATAGCACCTCCCCTAAGTTTCCTGTGCGGCAGCTGCCCAGCAGGCTATCAATTGCTGGGCAGTTCAGCTGTCCCTCCCCCCACCGCCGTGTGCTGCTCCTGCCCTCTGCCTTGGAGCTACTCCTGGGAGCCTCCTGCTTGCTGTGCGGTGGGGAGGGGGAGGGAGAAGAGTGGTGCTGATATCAGGATGTCTCCCTGCTCCTGCCCACCACTCCTTTACCCCATCTCCACAGAGCAGGGGGGATACACGATAGGCTCAGGATGTAGGGAGTTTGCAGGCAGCATCTGTCATCTCAACTTGCTGATCTACTTAAAAAGGCAGTGTACTTAGAATGGGCTCTGCATACTTAAAGGGGCAATGCACATATCTCTCTCTCACACACATGGTGTGTGCGTGTGTGTGTCTCTCTCTCTCACACACACACATGGTGTGTGTCTCTGTCTCTGCCATGCTGTGTCTCCTCCCTCCATTCGTGCTGCCTCGTAGAGTGTGAAGCTACATTAACAATGTGTTAATGCTTGAGGGCTCAGCCAACTGCTAGTTCATCATTTAGCAGTAAGGCATTCCCTGGGAAATATCCCACCCTCTTCCACCCTCTGACTCTACCACCTCAACCAAGCTTTACAATTATCATTGCTGTGTACAGCATTAAATTATTTAAAACTTATACTGTGTATATATGTATGTATGTGTGTGTGTGTGTGTGTGTGTGTGTGTGTGTGTTTCCCCTGGAACCTACCCCCCCCCCTTTACATTAATTCTTATGGGGAAATTGGATTTGCTTAACATGGTTTTGTTTAAAGTAGCTTTTTTCAGGAGGAGTTACTGTACTTTCAAAACTCTACATAACTCTACCCCTCCCTATTTATCCTCCCTTGTCAAGCTTCATATTGTTCCTCTCCACATCCCACCTTCTCATGAGCTTCTTATACAATCAACTCTGGGTCTTCTTCCATGCAGCTTTGTCATAAATATAAAGGGAAGGGTAAACACCTTTAAATCCCTCCTGACCAGGGGAAAAACGCTTTCACCTGGAAAGGGTTAAGAAGCTAAGATAACCTTGCTGGCACCTGACCAAAATGACCAATGAGGAGACAAGATACTTTCAAAGCTGGAGGGGGTGGAAACAAAGGGTTCTCTCTGTCTGTGGGATGCTTTTGCCGGGACCAGAGCCAGAATGCAGGTCAGAACTGCTGTAAAGAGTTAGTAAGCAATCTAGTTAGATATGCGTTAGATTCTGTTTTGTTTAAATAGCTGATAAAATAAGTTGTGCTGAATGGAATGTATATTCCTGTTTTTAGAGTCTTTTTGTAACTTAAGGTTTTGCCTAGAGGGATTCTCTGTGTTTTGAATCTGATTATCCTGTAATGTATTTACCATCCTGATTTTACACAGGTGATTCTTTTACCTTTTCTTTAATTAAAATTCTTCTTTTAAGAACCTGATTGCTTTTTCATTGTTCTTAAGATCCAAGGGTTTGAGTCGGTGTTCACCTATGCAAATTGGTGAGGATTTTTATCAAGCCTTCCCCAGGAAAGGGGGTGTAGGGCTTGGGGGGATTTGTGGGAGGAAAGACATTTCCAAGTGGGCTCTTTCCCTGTTATTTTTGTTCTACGCTTGGTGGTGACAGCAATAAGGTCCAGGGACAAAAGGTAAAATAGTTTGTACCTTGGGGAAGTTTTAACCTAAGCTGGTAAAAATAAGCTTAGGGGGTTTTTCATGCAGGTCCCCACATCTGTACCCTAGAGTTCAGAGTGGGGAAGGAACCTTGACAAGCTTCCTATACACAGTACGACTACCCTAAGTTCATCCACAAGGCCCCTACATTGTCCACATTTTAGTCCCTCTTGAAGACTTCCTTCCACTGTGCTACCTATAGCAAATCAAGTTGATCTGTATGTAAATCACATATAAATTGTCCTTTCAGTACCCCTCTGTCTATTCAGTCATCCTTAGATTGTGAACTCCTTGGAGCAGGGACCATCCTTTTTAAGTCTTTGGAAAGTACCTAGGACATAGCGGGTCTGAGCTTGGGTAGCACCTCCTGGGCAGCAATGTCCACACTGCTATTTTTAGCACACTAGCTAAAGGAGAGCTAGTAGGGTGAGTTTGTCTAGCTGTACTGGGAATCACACATCCCAGTTGCAGTGTTCTCATACCCTAAGAGCTATTATGAAGTTAAATTCAGCATAAATTCTAGATTATACTGGAGACTTTAAAACAAAAAGTCAGAATTTTAGTAAAACTGTTGTATCATGGACCTTAGTGCAGCTGTCAGTTTCTTCTATATCTTGTTGGCATTATTGTTAAAGTGATGAAAACAAAAATCACCATCTGATCTTTGTGTGTTTGTTCTTCTGAAATTAGTTAAATTCCATTATTGCATTAATAATAAATAATAATATCTATAATAAATAAATCTATAATAAATAAATAAAAATTTGTTTTAGGATCTCAAGAGGAGCAGCAAAGCCATTAAGGATCACATTAAACCTCCAGTTTCAATGGTGAGAAGTGTAATTTAAATTTCGCTAGCCAAGTCTTGGCATAAACTTGGGGGGAATTTGGCTCTGCTCAAAGGAACAGCCTTCTGTCAATGTCAAGAATTATCCTAAAGAGCAAAAACAGTGAACACAAAGGGCTGCACTGAACCTTCTGACTCAAAAACCAACAGCAGTGAGCAAGGATTAACGTTTATCTGAGCTTTCCATTTGTTTCCTTCATTGCAGACACATTAATATGTATGCCATGACTTCATGGCTATATATTCTAGCAATGGAACAGTACAACAACAGGAAAAAAAATTAGGAAATCCAAATATGGCATATTTTAAACTGATGTCTCTGTAGAGAAATTAAAATCAGGGCCTATATGCTAAATAAATAATCCACTTCAGATTGTATTGAGAGTTCAGTTAAAGCAACACTAAATGGATACTAGATATAAAATGGATTATGTGGAACGGATTTGAATATTGACAAATTATGTGGTAGAGTAATGATGTCTTAACCAGTCAGGGAGGTTCAACTTACTTGTAGGCATTTTGGTAGTGTAAATAAATGAAATGTGTAAGATGAGATGCCTAAGCATCCTACAGTGGAGGAAAAGGAGTCTAATTGCCCAGAGTTAGATAGTAGGACATCTAAATGAGAAATGGAAGTCAGAAAAAAGTATGCCCTGGAGAAAAAAAGGATTGTTATCAAGGCCAGAGGAAAATATGCTCATCCTTCGGTAATGTAAATTAGAATATCCTCACTGCACCAGGTACACTTGCATCACAGTACCAAAGGCCATGCAGCACAACCAGCCAGAACGACAGAATCAGGACACAGAACATCCAACACTATGCCCACTGATGGACTTGAAAGGCACAAGGAAATAGGTGACTCAAACAAAGAGGCATCTCACAGCAGTATGTTACATTGCATGGCCAAGTGTCTATCCACTAGGTCAGCAGACACTAGGTCAGAAAGTTGTTGCTGTGAACAAAAACTCAGTGCACTGGCACTAATCTCAGCACGTAACAGATGGCATCAGAAGGATGATAAGTCAGATGGTGGCAAGAAAATTTAATAAATCCTCAGGGAAACTGAATATACATAGAGCACAAACTAGAGGTAACCACTGCTTTGCCCAACAGTGTGTCAACATCACAGCCAAGAAAGACAGGAGATTTCAGAGATTTTTATACTTTTCTTTTTCTGGTGTCTTTGCACACACATGCCTTCACTTTTCTTATGTTTGTGGTTTATATTGTTGAAAACAGAAAGTATTTCCTATCAGCGTTGCTAGTTACACACTTCCATTGATTTGCGTTAAAGCTATACTAGTACAATTACACTTGGGCTACATTACGTACTCCAATTTTCACCTGAATTTTGTCTACACTGGCAAGCGAAAGACAAAACTTTTGTCATTCAGAGGTGTTAAAAAACACACACACACCGCCCCCCGAAAGACAAAAGTTTTGCTGACGACAAGCGCCGGTGTGAACAACACTTCCGACAAAGCTAACGCCACTTGTTGGGAGTGGAAGTTTATTGTCGGCAGGAGCGCTCATTCCTGCTGACAAACAGCGGCTACACTGCACACCTTTCAGTGGCATGGCTGTAGCGGCACAGCTGTGTCGCTAAAAGTTGTGTAGTGTAGAAATAGATATACTAAACAAGTATAATGCTATTTTCTACTTAAACTCTATTCTTTTGTCACAATTTGACCTTATAGTTCCATTTTATTTGCAGTTGCATTGTTCCTGGATTTGGGACATTGCTGAATCTTCAATAAAACTGTTGCGTCTTTGATAAAACTTATTCCAATAAACTCTGTTGGAAAAATAGTTTTTGTTGTATTATGTGGTATTAGTGTCATATCCTACCTTAGACCAGTCTCCCATTCTCCAGACATAGCATTTGGAATAGTCCTCACAGTCTTCCTCTTCTTTAGGTCTTGTGGACAAAACACACTTCTTTCGGGGATTGGTGCACCTCACAGTCCGATGTCGTACTCCTTTGCCACATTTCATAGAACACTGTAGGATACAGAAAGATGTGATTTACGCTTCTACAAGACACAAAAAATATATGCTAATATTAAATCTAGTGATCTCAGCAGCCTCTACTTTCCATGACACAACATTCTGGTAAAAGAATGTTAGACTGAGGGCTTGTCTTCACTACTGGGGTAAATTGACCTAAATTACGCTACTCCAGCTATGTGA
Organism: Caretta caretta; assembly: GCF_965140235.1. Classification (NCBI taxonomy): domain Eukaryota; kingdom Metazoa; phylum Chordata; order Testudines; family Cheloniidae; genus Caretta; species Caretta caretta. Next base: position 83,241,010 of record NC_134210.1, on the reverse strand, counting down.
ATAACATTTGGACCCTGAGACTAAAAATATCATAAGACATAATAACATAAGTCACCAAGACTAAAAATTCCATCCTGATAAGTGAAAGTTTTGGAAAATTATGATCAGCTGACCATAAAGAGTTATAATAAAAATTTTAGGCAACCTTACCTATAAATGGCACTCTCCTTAATATACATATGTATGAGGAAGAGATACATATATATATTAGATACACACAAAATAAAAAAGCAGCTAAAAAGGAAACAAAGTGAACTAAAACATCCTTGAAGAAATTCTAAATACTTTTCAAAGTATGAGACGGAATAAAACTTCAAACAAACCACAAAAGGATATAACAGACCTTAATTGGAATGAATTTTGAAATTGCAGAAGTAAATATCACAGATCTATATGCAGCAATCCAATTTGTTCTACCACATGAAATGTCACTAATTTAGATAAAAAATAATAAAAAAAATTCAATTGCATATAAAACATGTGAAAACTGTGCTACAATAAAGCCAGGGCAAAAGATTTATTGACTGGAAGGCCTTAATCAGCACATTTTCTGTCAGCTATTCCCACTTATATAGCCAAAAAATTACAACATTTCTCATTCAAGACGATTCTGATTGCAAGTTCAGGAAGCAGTGGCATATGGTGGAACTGGGGATTAGAAACACCTCGCTCCTTAAAAATTATTTCTGACCCCTTCCCCCCCGACACATACACAATCATTACTGATCTCCCAGATAAAACCCTAAACAATTTAGGGTTCTTTCTTCTTCTTCCCTGATAAATAAATTCCATTCTTCCAATTGTTCCTCTGCTGTAACCCCACCTCTGCTCCTTCTGAAAATGAGCAGACAGCTCACCCTGCATTCTTCTCCTTACCTTTGCACCCCATCCTCACCAGATCATAGCCTCTCCCTTTCAACTGCCCACCTCTGCCAGTTCATAGGCCCAGCCGCTCATCAGATCACTACCTCTCACTGCTTCACCTCTTTTACCGCCCCATTCTCCAGGTCCCCTTCTCACTCTTTCGTTTGAACACAGGCACTACCTGCTCCTTCCTTGCAAACACAGGATGGCCATCACCTCACTCTCTCTGCTTCAGATTCCCTCTCTTGGGACTCTGATGCTGCTCCTGAGTTGCGGGTGGAGATCTACAACTAGGCCTGTGCCTATACTCAGATTCTGGGGCTACCCTCATTTTGCACTAGAGGGGAATGGAAACACAGCTTCTGAACATGTGTAGCACTCAGCATTGCCCTATACTTAAAATGGCAGGAGGAGCCCTTTTAGCGGCTAAATCTCTATCAGTCCTCTCTGACTGTCTCTCTCTCTACAGTTCTATGCCACTGAAGAAACTGGGCACTGCCATTTCCTCCATCCCAGATTGTATTCTATGTTGCTGCACTGAAAGACTAGACTCTGCCAACCCCTATTCCCCTTCCTCAGTCTACTTTCTGGTACTCTCCACTGTGTTGACAGAGAAAAGAGAGAAAAGAAAGGCATATGCAACAAATGGTTTTGTTTATTATAAAACAGAAACAAATTACAGAGAATTTAATAGATGAGGCTTAGCCCTGTTTGTCCCCATCAGCTGCCACTGGCAGGAAGTAATAATACCTTCCTGGATTTGGGCTTTTGAAAATGTTTCAGAGCAGCAATTGGCTAAAAGGGGAAAACTCTAGGTAGTGGGTTTTATTACTCAATCATCTTTAATTCCAGAGAAATTAGAGTTGTGGCATGAAGGACCAAAAAATACCTTAATCTGGGATGTGCCACTTGTCAAAGTTCAATAGACATCAGTTATTCCAAATCCATTAAACTGAGGAAGTTTTGTCCTTGTCTAATTCTGATGCCATATATGTGAGGTAATACTTTTTACTAGTAAAAGTTACAGATAACACTTGGACTATAGCTTTCTGTACCCCCCTATAAGGGTCCCAACAAAATCTCTAGAAAATTTTAAGAAACAACAGTAGATAGTGAATAATGCATACACTGCACCTCAGACCACACTCCAGCTTCCCACACAGTCATACAATCCTGGCCTTCACAGCGCTGTGCAGAAGCAGGTTTTGGCCCAAGACAATCTCTTTCCCTAGCTCTAATCAAGGTTCCATTTCTGAGCTGCTGTGTACAGGCAACTTGTCTATTCTGGGTTCCTTTTCCACATGTCCTTGAACAAGGAGTCCATTCGGTCATCATCCATCTACAAAGAAACAAAAATAATAGAATAATAGAAATCAGGGATGGAAAAGACCGATAAGGTTATCTTGTCTCTTTTCCTGTCAACAGGATTGTTCTCTAACGTATATTTTGAGTGCTTTGTCCATTTTTAAATAACTCTAGCTATGACCATCACATTGAGAAGGAGATGAATTTAACTCAACTCATCACACATTTAAGAAATGTATTCTAACATTTAGATTAAATTTTTCTTTCCAATTCCATCAATTATACCTAATTATTCAATCCTTTATATAACATAAGCTTTCCCCTTCTCCTTTCTTATCATTCTAATTAGAAATGTATCCAAATGTAAAGTTTTAAAAGCAGAAGGTTACTTACCAGTAACTGTTGTTCTCTGAATATTTCCCCTTGCAGATACACACTATGTGAATCATATGCCCTGCCACACAAACCATGGAACTCTTTGAAAGCAGTGAACGGTTAGGGGTGTGCACATTTGTGCCTCAGACTCACTATTCTGGTCCCAAGGGTATAAAAGTCCCTTCACTTATGTGTCCATCTCTAACTCCAGACACACCATTTATATTTCTGAAGTACAGCGGAATAAGAAAGGGTCAGTGTGGATCTGGAGAGCCAATACATTTGGAGACCTATAGTTGCTCGTAAAAAGAAAAGGAGTACTAGTGGCACCTTAAAGACTAACCAATTTATTTGAGCATAAGCTTTCGTGAGCTACAGCTCACTTCATCGGATGCATTCAGTGGAAAATACAGTGAGGGGATGTATATACACACAGAACATGAAAAAATGGGTGTTATCATACACACTGTAAGGAGAGTGATCACTTAAGATGAGCTATTACCAGCAGGAGAGCTGGGGGGGAAGGGGGGCGTGTGTATGATAACACCCATTTTTCATGTTCTGTGTGTATATAAATCTCCTCACTGTATTTTCCACTGAATGTATCCGATGAAGTGAGCTGTAGCTCACGAAAGCTTATGCTCAAATAAATTGGTTAGTCTCTAAGATGCCACAAGTACTCCTTTTCTTTTTGTGAATACAGACTAACACGGCTGCTACTCTGAAACCTGTCAGTTGCTAGTAAGTAACCTTTCCAGAATCTTCCAGAGCTCCGGATGATCTCTGTGCATCCCTCAAAAGTCAAAGCTTTCCAGAGGGTTCTGCCCTTTGGTGCAGACTACAGGTGCATCCCAGGCATCGTAACTGACAGTATTTAGAAAATTGAAGTTTACAGTGGACATTCCAGATTTCTGTCATGCTCATTCTGAGCAAACATCACATATAAATATTTTAATTTATTTTTCTTTATGATTAGTTCCAAAGGCTCAATGTCCATATTACAGCTTGTTACGAGAGACATATAAATAGACATCTAAAAAATGGCAGGTGTCGGTAACAAATAACTAATAATGCCAGTTAATGTTTAGAGAATTCCTAAACCCACAGGAGTGAAATTCCCCCATCAGTGAAATAATGTTTGTTTTGTAATTTTTTTAAAATACAAAATGTTTGACTACTTTGAATTCAGGTCTATGAGATACCTTCTAGATTGTTCCAAGTGGCACTTCTTATTAGCAGCTTTATGATTATGGCTTTATATGCTATTTAAATTATGTGATACCTCTGCTGTGTGTAAAAACAGTGCAACACATTTAAAAATAATTATCATTGATAGGATCTCAGAAAAGGAGCAGATTTCTCCCATTTCTATCCCTCACTATTGGGACAATAAAAATGATCACTCTATAAAGGTGAAGTTCTTCAGCCTATGTTATGCAGAAGATCAGAGGAGATGATCATAGTGGTTCTTTCTGACCTTAAAATATATTATGCTTTTACTTTACAGACTTTTTCTGTTAAAGACTTTCTAAGGAAACTGATGTTTTTTCAATATTTTTATGCATGTTTCTTTAAAATATTTTACTAGTAATTTAATTTGTTTTCTTCTCTCCTTTGCCTTATTTAAAAAAAAACTATTCACCCTTCTATCCATATAATTTTGATCCCAGTCTTGCCAATCTGACACATGCATATTGATGCAAATAGGAATTTTGCCTGTGAGAGGACTATGGTACTTAACACAGTCTTCATTTCTCATGATCACATAAGTCTGGTAACAGGGATTGAGTATGATGATGATCATGAAAAATACCATCTGATACCTTTATATTTGAATTTCCCTTCTCTGAAACATAGCAACCACTCTAACTTGCATGCTTACTGTATTAAAGTCCAGAGATTCTTCTTAACCGTATGGCATCCACAACTCAGAGAAAAGCTGGTATTCTCTGAAGTTTAACAAAAGCAGCGTTACAGACAGAATGCTTACTGCAGTCACCAGGAGCGGAGGATGCAGAACTCCACATTTCCCACAGAAAATCCCCATCATGCACAGGAAATGAGGCAGCTATTACACCCCATTAAGGTGCCCAGCTACATTCCCTGTGTGTCCAGTCAACTCTGCTGACTGGTGAAAAGGGAAGGCCATGAATCTGCCTTTCCCCCAACAACTTAGCCAACTGGAACACTATCAGGGAGCAGTCTCTGTGCTCAGAGTGCAGGAACTACAGCTGTGATCAGCCCCTTTTCTGTGGATGAAATTTAGAAAAAAGGCTAATTGTGCCTTTTCTACCCCTTGCACACAGAATATAGATCCATAGACACTGGTGATGTTCGTGCTTCAAAGGAATTGTGAAGATCAGTAAAGAAAAATAGAAAATTTGAAGTATTTACTTTCTAGTGTAACAAGTGTTTAGTGTGTGCTGTTAAGGATTATGATCCCAATTCAACAAAGTTCTTAAGCACATGTTTAACTTTAAGCATATGCTTAAATCGATTCCCGTGATTTCCACCACTTAACATTAATTACAGTTTAATGTAATTGAATCACTATCACCTTGTCTGGCACGGTTGTTCATTGCACTTTCGGACCTGTGGCTCAGGCTTTGTTAAATATTTGCATTTCTTATTGTCCACAATACTGATATTCTTATTCATAATCTTTGTGCAAGATACTGTTGTCTTTCTTTCTCCTAATAAAACATAAAGCAAAGATACATGGAAAAATGGGAAATGTCCAGCTTTCTTTAAAAAAAATCTATGTTGAGTCGCAGGTAACTTTATCTGATAAAACTACTATCTTTATGTGTAATTGGTATGAAAGATGTGAAATAAAATACAGCAAGTTATTCTCAGATATAGTTTTCTATACATATGTACATTATACAAGTTTTAGTTTCACATGTGAAAATTTACAAACCATTGATTAAAAAAGTAAATATTTTATGACAAAAAACATAAGCTGTATTCATCCACTGGCTTAGAAAAATGAAGTATGCCATTTCTACATTTTATAATGGCAATTATGGAAACCAATGATACCAGGAATAATTAAAGGTGGAGGGATCTGGTTGGCTATAAAAGAAGTTGTGATTTATAATTCCACAGAAAAAATACATGTTAATTATAAATACATTTGCAAAAATCACACCAAAGCACACATTCTTCTCTACCCAGACACAAACCTTTACCAATACCACAACTACTGTGCTCCACAACCTTATCTCTGCACCCATGTGATGCCAGACTTCCTACTTCCTCCTTCCAACACACTAAACAAGCACACCAAACTCCACACTAATAGTGTAGGGAGCAGGTACATTAATTGATTTTAAGGCTGGTGAGAACTATTGTGATGGTCTAGCATGACCTGCATAACGAAGGCAACAGAATTTCACCCACTCATTCCTGATTCTAGCCCAACAACTTGCCATCAAAGAAGAACATATCTTTTAGAAAGCTATCCAGACTGGAATTAAAGACACCAGACAGTGGATAATTTATTGTATCCCTTGTTAATCTGTTCCAATGGTGAAGTACATCTAATCTGAAGTTTGCTGATTTAAACTAGTAATTTGATAATTTGGTAAAAGGGTGTGAGCAGGAGGAAGGCAGAATTAAGACTGTGGTGTATGATAGTGATAAGGAATGTGCCTGTGGATGCAGAAGTAAAGGATGTGTGTACGTATTTTTATGTATAATTTGTGTGTGGCTACCTTAACTGATTTACATTTTCTGTGTATGTCCACGTGTGTATATTTACATGCATACACACATATATAAATAAATAACATTTGCATGTGATTGCCTTAACTATTTTACAGGTTTGTGTATGTATGTGTCCAAATATGCAGGCATACAGGCATTCACCCATACACCAAACTTGTTTTGCCAAATAGTTGATTACACACAAATTACATATCTAAATATATATGCACAAAACCTTACAGCTTCTTTGATACTTCCTTTTTATTATTCATTTGAAACATTATTTAAATAAATATGTGTTAGTAAACTGTTATTTCTGATTAATCAGATGTTGACAATAACAGTTTAAACTCAAATCTTTCCACATCATGCAGTCTGTAACACTTTAAATTATGTTATTTCTGTACATAAGAACAGACAATCAATAGGACAGTTACAATGAATGTTTCTTTTGTCAAAAATAAATAATCCTGAGCTGTAATTTTGAGCATTTGCATTAAAATATCTCAAAAAGAAGAATTTTAGGTTACCTAAACTAATTTAAATAACATCACAAGCTTATGCCAGTTACAGCAGAAAAGGATGATAAACAGACATAATGAAACACTTTGCTAAATGTTTATCTAAGTTGTCATGTAGAATAAATTACTAGGATTAATGTTACATTTGAGCTTTTCTCAGAAAATGAGAAACACTAGAAATGGTACGCTTATGAGAGTTCATGATAAATGCAAGTACTGGAATTACAATAAAAAATACAGCAGGAAGTCATTAAAAGTGTTAATATTCTAAAATGAATCCAAGGAGTGGCACTGCTTAGAAAAGGAGATGCTGCTTGTAGCAAGTACAGAATGCTTACAGAGGAGAGTTCTCTTACCAAACCGCAAACATACATATCCATGGAAACTCGTCTGTAGAGAATTAAGGATTGTTCACAGAGTCAAAATAGCTGGGACAGTGAGTTCTTTCAACTATTATGATGAATAAGTGGTATGTTTCCAGCTTCTACTATTTGAGTCAATAGGAGAAGCACAGCAATTTTCAGGATTAGAAGTGACCATGTCAGGAGAGTAGTGTGAAATGCAGAATACCAAGACAGTGCAACCTCGGGAGACTTGCTAAGCAACAAGTAAAGGAGTGGGTGAGCAGGGGATAGACATAAGAGGAGTCAATGAATATTTAAAGAAGATATACATGATGGTTGGAGATTAATTACTTTTGTTGGTCCATGGTGGTATAATTAGGAGTTATAAGATTAAATTTTAAAAAGGGGAAATTTGGACTGTATATCAAAAATAGCTTTCTGACAATACTTCTGTTGGTGAGAGAGACAAGCTTTTGAGTCACACAGAACTCTTCAGGTCTGGGAAAGGTATTCCTAGTGTAACAGCAAAATGCAAGATGGAAAGGATTGTTTATCATAAGTAGTTAGCACATATTGTAAGGGACCATTTAAGATAGAGTGGCCCGACAACATCTCTGCAGTCATAGGACAAAAAGAGGAGGTTAGAGGGTTAAGACTGTTGTAATAAGCCATAAATCCAGTGTCTCTTTTCCGTCTATGATTTTTAGTATCTAGCACAGTAATGAATTTAAGCTTCCAGGCTTATATTTTGAAAGCATTATGCAGGTTTCCTTTGAGGATGAGGACTGATAAGTCAGATATAGAGTGATCGTATTGTGAAAAGTCAACCCAGGGAAGTGGATGGTCAAGGAGATGGACTATGTGGCTGATGATTAAATACTTTGATAATGAATGTCTTAGGAGCTAATAGAAGAACTAGTATATTTTTACTCTATCTTCTGGGGTTCTGTGTGTCTTTGTGAGCAAACAAGAAACACAGAGAAAGGGCCACTCAGAATATATAGCAGTGCAAATGTCACCTATGTTTTCAATTCTGCAAGAGCTTGAGAATGATAAAGTAAACAGGATAGTGAATGAGAATAAAAAAGCATAGCATATATTATGCAGCACACCTATCCTGCAACAGGAGAGAAGAACAGGCATAAGAAAAAGGTAGTAGTAATCAAGTGACTATAATTAGAAACACAGATAGCAATGCCTATTGATGTGAATATGAGTGTAGTGAGATTTTTCCAGTATCGTGTAATTATCACACTATCATTATTATTATGCCATTTGTGTACCCCTCAGTTTACAGACATAAGATGACAAGGGGTAAAATTTTCAGAAGTATTTAAGGCCTGATCTGGGTTAATGTAAGCTGCCCTGTGTTGATCTAGCTGTGGAAGTGTCTTCACTTAATTTTGGCTCCCACTGACATAAGTGCCTCTCTTGGCTGATTTAATAACACCACCTCCCCGAGTGGTGTAGAGTCACGGTCGATTTACTTAGGTTGACGCAGTCTCAGTGCAGACGCTGCACTGCTTATATCAATTGTTACTGACTTTCAGGAGCCATCCCAGAATGTCCCACGTTGATGCTACAATTGATACAGGAGTTCCTAGTGAGTACTCACACCACTGAAACAAAGAGGCAAGTGTGCATACACACAAGCTATTTAATAGCTGCGGTGGATGTATGCTGATGTAAATTAGGTCGACATAATTTTGTAGTATAGATATGGCCTAAGACCTAGGTATGAAATCTGGTCTAAGACTAGATATGGTCTTGAAAGTCAGTGGAACTTAGAATCCTAAGACCTAGATTTACAAGGGTAGTTAGGTGCCTAAACCCTAAACTTAAGCACCTAATTCTGGATTTAGGCACCATGTCCCAATTTTAGGCACCACTGTGATTCTCAAAACTGCAACTGAATCCTGTAGGCACCTAAACTCACTCTGTGACTAAGTTTTTTCAGTCAAAAGCTCCGTTAGAGCTTGTGTTTCTGCCTCTGGGTAGGCATCTGGGTGCCTATCTCCTGCCTAAGCCCCAGTGCAATGTATGAACCAGGGAAGATAGGCATTTGCCAATCTAACTTGCATATAGGCCCCAATCTAGTAGGTGTACTTTCCAGATTGATAATATTGTTCATCTTCTAAAGAGTTAGTAATTTTTATGGATTTTAAGTTTTCTTCCATATTTGTAGTTTGCTTTTCTAAACTCACATATTTATGACCACAAGAAACATGCATCTCCCAGTTTATTAATATTGTATCAGTGTTTTCCTATCTGCTGATATACTGCTTTTGTTTCATTTTGTGACACTGGCAGCCCAGATGCCAGCTCTTGCCCAGTATGCAGGCAGTAGTTAAGACTGACAAGCTCATAGCTGGAGACCAGGTTACTTGTATCTTAGTTCTACTCAAAATAGGTATTAGTCTTATAAGAATGTAGTTAGTATTTAGAATCTGTGAAATGCTTGTATGTTGCTGCATGCATTAATCTCACTTATTATATATATATAATGTTATAAGTAGTAGTTAAGTGTTTGCTCTGAAACTGTAAACCCTCATAGTCAGGAGAGAAACATTACCAAGTGTGAAATATTACTTTGCCACAGGATGTGTTATCTCCTGCCCAACAAAAGAAGACTCATAGATGCCACACAAATAACTGTGGAACAACAGAAGACAAAAGTTGTCTGCTCCCCCGCAACCCATTAAAAGGAGACATGCATGAGAACTCGTCCCATCATCTTGAACTCTGGGGGAAAGGAATCAAAACTGCATCTTTTTGACTGTTTGAACTCTGAAGGGCCAAAGACTCTAAACTGAAGCCAGAGATCCCCAGGGGCTGCCTTCTGGGTCTGCCCTGAAAGACACTTTGAATAGACAGACCACTACAACTCTGTCACTCTTAGGATTTAGATGGTAATTCATTTGTGTGTATATGTTTGTTTGCTTTAACTTGTAAATAAAACAGATGGACATCAGACCAAAAGGACTGAAAGTAAAAAATCCATTACAATCAACATACCACACAGACAATGGTGAAAGATTGTGCCACACACTCTCAGAGAAACTGCGGAATCACCTGTTCAACATCCTATACAGCAAACAGTAGAAGATTAAGAATGGGCTCTCAAAACTGAAAATTCTTATAAAAAAACAACCTTCCACACAAACTTCCTCGTGGCTGGACTTTACAAAAACACACACTTCTCTACAGAGGGAAAAAGGCACTAAACTATCTAAACTCCTACATGCCACAAGGGGCCACAACAGTGGTACCCTTGACTCACCCAACAATATTATTAATCTATCCAGCTATACTCTTAGCCTGGCAGAAGAGTCTGTCCAATCTCAGGACCTCTCCTTCTTCCCCACCACCCCTACGAACATGATACAGTTCTGTGGTGACCTGGAATCCTACTTTTGCTGTATCCAACTCAAGGAATATTTCCACCACGCCACTGAACAGCACACTAACCCACAGACACCTTCCTATCAATCATACAAGAAGAAGGATTCTGTATGGACTCCTGACAGTCGAAACAACAGACTGGACTTCTACATAGAGTGCTTCCACCGACATGCATGAACTGAAATTGTGGAAAAGCAGCATCACTTGCCCCATATCTTCAGCCGTGCAGAGCACAAAGCCATCCACAGCCTCAGAAACAACTCTGACATTATAATCGAAAAGGCTGACAAAGGAGGTGCTATAGTCATGACTAGGTCAGAGTATGAATGAGAGGATGCTAGGCAACTCTCTGACACCACATTCTATGGGTCACTACCCTCTGATCCCACAGAGGGGTACTAAAAGAAACCTCACCATCTGCTCAAGAAACTCCCTGAAGAAGCACAAGAACAAATACACAGACACACCCCTAGAGCCCCATCCAGGGGTATTCTATCTGCTACCCAAGATCCATAAACCTGGGAATCCTGAATGCCCCATCATCTCAGGAATTGGCACCCTGACAGCAGGATTGTCTGGTTGTGTGGACTCTCTCCTCAGGCCCTACGCTACCAGCACTCCCAGCTATCTTCGAGACTTCCTGAGGAAACTACAATCCATTGGTGATCTTCCAGAAAACACCATCCTTGCCACTATGGATGTAGAAGCTCTCTACACCAACATTCTACACAAAGATGGACTACAAGCCATCAGGAACAGTATCCCCAATAATGTCACGGCAGACCTAGCAGCTGAGCTTTGTGACTTTGTCCTCACCACAACTATTTCAGATTTGGGAACGATTTATACCTTCAAGTCAGCGGCATTGCTATGGGTACCCGCATGGCCCCAGAGTATGCCAACATTTTTATGGCTGACTTAGAACAACGCTTCCTCAGCTCTCGTCCCCTAGGGCCCCAACTTTACTTGCACTACATTGACGACATCTTCATCATATGGACCCATGGGAAGGAGGCCCTTGAGGAATTCCACCAGGATTTCAACAATTTTCACCCCACCATCAACCTCAGCCGGGACCAGTCTACACAAGAGATCCACTTCCTGGACCCTACAGTGCAAATAAACAATGGTCACATAAACATCACCCTATACAGGAAATCTACTATCCATTATACTTACCTTCATTTCCAGCTTTCATCCAGACCACATCACATGATCCATTGTCTACAGCCAAGCCCTAAGATACAACCACATTTACTCCTCAGACAGAGACAAACAACCACAGGATCTCTATCAAGCGTTCTTAAAACTACAATACCCACCTGGGGAAGTGAAGAAACAGATTGACAGAGCCAGAAGGGTACCCAGAAATCACCTACTACAGGAGACGCCCAACAAAGAAAGTAACAGAATGCCACTAGTCATCACCTTCAGCCCCCAACTAAAACCTCTCCAGCGCATCATCAAAGATTTACAACCTATCCTGAAGGATGATCCCTCACTCTCACGGACCTTAGGAGACAGGCCAGTCTTCGCTTACAGACAGCCCCCTAACCTGAAGCAAATACTCACCGGCAACTACACAACAGAAACACTAACCCAGGAACCAATCTCTGCAACAAACCCCATTGACAACTTTGTCCACATATCTATTCAGGGGACACCATCATAGGACCTAACCACATCAGTCACACCATCAGGGGCTCATTCACCTGCACATCTACCAATGTGATATATGCCATCATGTGCCAGCTATGACCCTCTGTCATGTATATTGGCCAAACCAGACAGTCTCTATGCAAAAGAATAAATGGACACAAATCAGACATCAAGAATTGTAATATTCAAAAACCAGTCGGAGAACACTTCAATCTCCCTGGACACGCAATAACAGACTTAAAAGTGGCCATTCTTCAACAAAAAAACTTCAAAAACAGACTTCAATGGGAAACCGCAGAACTGGAATTAATTTGCAAACTTGACACCATCAAATTAGGCCTGATAAAGACTGGGAATGGCTGGGTCACTACAAAAAATAATTTCCCCTCTGTTGATACTCATATCTTCTTGTCAATTGTTGGGAATGGGTCACATCCATCCTAACTGAATTGGCCTCGTTAGCACTACAAAAAGTAATTTTCCCTCTGTTGATATTCATCCCTTCTTGTCTACTGTTGGGAATGGGCCACTTCCACCCTGATTGAATTGGCCTTGTTAGCACTGACCTCCCACTTGGTAAGGCAACTCCCATCTTTTCATGTGCTGTATATTTATCCCTGCCTACTGTATTTTTCACTCCATGCATTTGATGAAGTGGGTTATAGCCCATGAAAGTTTATGCCCAATAAATTTGTTAATCTCTAAGGTGCCACAAGGATTCCTCATTGTTTTTGCTGATACAGACTAACACGGTTACCCTTCTGAAACCTCTTTTATTCCTTTTTCCTAGTTAATAAACCTTTAAATAGTTTATTACAGGATTAGCTACAAGTGTTGTCTTTGGTGTAGGATCTAGAGTACCAATTGATCTGGGGTAAATGACTTGTCTCTTGGGACTGGAAGCAACCTGATGTGGTGTGATTTTTTGATAATAAATGACCATTATCACTATGTCTAGTTTGTCTGGGTGGCAAGATAGACTGGAAAGTCTAAGGGGACTGCTTGTGACTCCATGGTAAAACTGGCATAGTGATCTAGGAGTTCACATTTGTTACAGGCTTGGTGAATTCTAATTGTAGAACACACCACCAGTTTGGGGCCTCTGCCCTGTTTTTGAAAGTCTGCCCTGAAGTAGGCACTCATAGTCGTGAGCTACTCTTGACAGTGTGGCACATGTACTTTTGGATCATTATCAAGACAAGCTACTAGTTACAGAGATTGGATTTGAGATTTGGGTGCAGATTTTCATCAGCGTCACTTAGGATGCCTTGAAATGTATTTTACTGATAAACTATGTTCACTGATTCCAAATATTTACTGGAACATAACAAAGCATACATATGTGTTTGTTATGTACATGTATACACACACACACAATTGCTTTTTTAATAATTTTGTCCCTAATTCATTTTGTTTAACCAGACTTCCTCTCCTCACTGTCCTTTTTGACAATATACATTACTTAGATGTAAAATTATACTATAGATATTATTGTTGTTTTTAGAAAATTAAAAAGCAAGCAGATGAAAAATATACTTAAATCTTTCCATGCCTATTGTATTATATCAGCTGTAATGAGGATGGTATTATTAAAACACTATTAAAACTAACATTTGGTTGAACAAATAGTTATCCAAGAATATATAAATATATATTATAACTTTAAAAAAATCATTTACCTCCTCCACATACAGCATCACAGTCCTCCCAACCTGAGTGCGTCCACATAAAAAGAGGTTCAGGCACTTTTGAGCTCTGATTCTCAGGAAGAGGGTCCAGTGGAATTGTGTATTCATAATGCAGACCATAATTCTGGTCATGAAAAAGCAACACCTGCAATATACACAGAATGAAGACTCATGTTCACAGACATTGCTGAAGTCCAATTATGACCAGAGGAAGAAATTAAATGGAGAGTAGTAAAGCAAGAATGAACACTACATTGCTCATGTGCACTTTCTCTGTTGGTACAGAGCTGCATTCTGGTCTTAGAGGAAACCATCACAGTCTTCTTGACTTTAAGTATTATACTGACCTACACGAAGGAAAGGGACAGAGTATTTAAATAGAATAAATGAAGGGATGTGCACAACACTCACTAGGAGAGAAGCAAAAATTGAGGCCGACTTTCTCAGATTAGAATTTTCTATAGGAAGGGGTGGTTGGATAGTTTAGAAACTGACCATTTTAAGGCAACCGTATTGTTAACTCACTGTTCAATGTAATTCCACAGAGAAACCATACAACTTTTTCTCCAGATTTGTTTCTTTTTTACTATAACAATTTTCACTAGCAGCACACTGCAACTGTTGAACACACAATACAGTCCATGTGAAGCTATTGTTACTTATAAACCATTTAAATTTAGCCTAAATCCCTGTCAAAAAGGAATGTGTGACTTAGTTGTTCTAGAGATGTATACGTTTATGATGGCAGGAGAATTTTATTCCCCAGTATGCTATCTGCAGTAGTAATAAGAAATAACCCATAGCAGAAGTATATTGTGGCTTCTTGTGGCTCATTGAATAAATGTGATTTTTAGAAATAAATTTGGCTCACAAACTAATTTGTGTTTCACAGTTACAGACAAACATTTTGAACACCTCTCTCCCACCAGAGTAGTGAGAGGATGTCATCACGCAAGATCTGATTCTAGATAACCCAATGGTAAAGGATGGATTTACAACTTCAGGTTTCTGCATGAAAGAATACTAGATGATGTTACTCACAAGAAAGATATAGTTTTTGGAGGACAGTGAGGATATCAGGCTTTAATTTTATTTTTGGAGGGACATATCTCCCGAGATTCTTGCATTTGGAGGATTGAAAAATGTTGAGTATTCTCCCATCATCACCCTGAGAATCACCATACTCTCTCTCCCGCTTCCAATTCTATCACCATCACTATCAACTTCACCTCTCCTCCATTCCAGTAGGTGACCACCACAGCGCACTGCTCTTACAATGTGAAGTCTCCTATATGTTTTTCACACAAAAGATTTTATCTCAGTTATGGCTTCTAGCTATCTCACATTAGGAAAAATTGTCAAGCTATTTGGATTGCTAAAGAATTCCAGAAACATAAAACACCATCCTCACCACCATGCTCTTTTATATAAAACAGGTAAAAAATATAATCCATATTGTCATACCAGTAGATGTAAAGGTGATGTTGTGGGACCTTTGGCAGAGATTTTCTCCCAGAGACCTCTCCGAACATAATGGACAGTAGTCCCAGCAATATTGAATGTTCCTGAATGTTCTATCTTCCAGTCACTATTAATGGACTGTTTGCTGGCATCTCGAAGAGCTGTGGAAATATTAGAAAATGATTTGAAACAGAACTTTACAGTAACACTTTATGACATCTTCATATTGTGCTGTCAGTATAATTTACAAGTTGGTGGAATCACAGGATCCAATTCACAAAGCTATTGGTCATTCATAACCTACATATGTACACTTCAACAACAGCACATTCTAGATTCACTTTCTGGCATGGAAACATGACAAAAAACATATGTCTGCCATTATTTGGATTCTTCTGAAGTTAGGACAGTTTTACTGGCCTGATTACAAGGATTAACGGCCTGTAGCATTATTCAGTAACTTGATTAAAACACAGGTCAGTCGGGTCTATACAAGTTCTTTGCCCCCACTACGGTAATTTTTATGAACAGACAGGACCTAAGGAATAAGGGGGACAAATGGAATGCTTCAGAAATCACAGAGCACTTCTCTGGGTCAGTGCAGATTAGGATTTAGTAACTTCCTGCTTTCAAGTGCTTTGCTTTAACTAGTAGACTCCAGTGATTACTCACTGAAAATGTGGAAATGCTGCAATTGTCCCAGACAGGCTACATTTATGCACTATATTTCCATTTTTTAAAAAACTGACTTTTGTAAATAGGCATAATTTGATGTTTCAAGCCAGGAATACCTTTTTTAGGGGGAGGGCTCTTTCCCCCTTTTGGCTTGATCATAAGTATTGATTAGACTAAATAAGACACACTTCAAATTACTGAGGTTAAATGATTTTGCATAATTTTTGATACATGAATCAGTATTTTTTTCCTTCTGTGAAGAGTCTGTAATTCTTGAAAGAATCAGACTCTTGAACAGTCATGTGAAGTAAAGTATACTCAGAGTCACCTTGTGGGCAAGAAGTTCTACACATTCCCCATTTAAATTGGATGTTTGGCTTCAGAATTATGTGAAAGAACCTCAGCACCTTAGTTCATGCTCAAAATGTCTTTTAGAGTTGTACATTAATGTGAGTCATTCCTGGTGATCAACTTCTCTCCTATTTATATTTATACTGTTATGTTATGTTTCTATGGGAAACAATGGCAATAGGACCATCGACTGGCAGGAATACAATTGCATTATTCACCAATAATGTGTGCCACTACAGCACAGTACAATAAATAGTAAGACTCTAAAATTCATTAATGCTGTAAAATATTCCTGTATTAAAAATATCCAGTGATTTAATAAGTTTCAAAAATTGTCCTTTCAGGTTTAACAATTCAACTATTTAAAGTTAATTAAGTTCCATTTAGTAGTTGCTAGTAAGGGCCAAATCCTCTCCCCAACACACAACCAAAGTAAATGGACTATAAACTGGGGAGGTCTGCAAGGCTCAGAGAGGGTAAGCTGGAATGGAATCCTCTCCCTGATCAACAGTGGAGCTGCTATGCAGCCATGTGACTGTAACAGCCTCTTCAGCTTTTGTACCCAGTCCATCATAGAAAAGAGGGGGCTTGGCTGATGAAATAATATAACTGTGGATCCATCTAGCCTACCCCTACCCATCTCCAAAACACTCCATGTTGACACATGAGGTGTGTAGAGGGTGCAGAACAGGCCTCCCATGTAACAGAACCATTCTGGTTCTTTTTGTATTCTTGTCACATCTGTGGGCCCATATTTGAGCTGCAGAATTTGACTTGAAGGAAGGAAACGTGGTCCTGTGATTAAAGCTTAAGACTGAGATCAGGAGATCTATTTTTGGCTCTGCCACAGCTTATTTAACCTTGGGCAAGTTTATCTAGATATACTGTATGTCCCAGTCCTGATTACTCCAACTGTTTTCATTCTAACATTGACAATTGCAATCTTGGTCCACTGAAGTCCATTCAAAATGCTATTGCTAAAGTAATTTCCTTGGTTCATGGCCTGGGTCTTCCATATCTTTGCATCCCTATATAAGGCCTTTCATAGTTTAACTCTGTCTTACCTATCAGTGCTAATATGTAATAAGGCCTGCCTCTACTCTACCAACAGTGCCAACCTTTATCCCCATGCATGGGAGATATTCCTTATTAATGTCCATAAAGTCAATACATTATTCTCCTTTGAATCTTTTTAAAACTCATTTATGCCATGAGATTTGCAAAACACACTAGGCACTGGCTAGACATTTGGTGTGCTGAGACTTCTGCTTAATATGCTAATCATGATGGTTTTATTTACCTTGCCCTTCCCCCCACCATTTGTTTCTGATAATCCAATCTCAAAAGTTATAGAGCAGAAATAGAAGGGATTCAAAGGTGGATGATGAAAATGACTAGAGTCATGGAAAGACTTTCATATGAGAAAAGACTGGTCTGCCTGATTTAGAAAGAAGATAACTGTGGTATACAAAATAATGAATGACATCGAGAAGGTAATTTAAGCACGCCCATTTACTCTTTCTCGTAATACAAGAACAAGTGGCAATCAATTTAATACTGCTCAGAGAAAAAAAGTTAAACAGTATGTAACTGACCTGTGGGAACAGGTTACCACTACCTTTGAGACCAAAAGGGTTTATTAAACATTGTATGGCTAATGAGAAAACATAAATACTCAAACTTCAGACTACACAACAACCACTAACTGGTAGGGAATAAGAAGAAACTTCACCCATGTGAAGGTTATTCCATTATTTTCCACTGTGTAGTTTCTTACATCTTCCTGTGAAGCATCTGATACAAGGCACTGTTAAATCAGAGTCTGGATAATCTGGATAATTTTTCCTGGGTTTATCTCTATGAACATTTAGTTCACAGCAAGTTGCGATGTAAATCATCCTCACACTAGCCTGCTGCACACTAACTGTCCATGTGGACCCTGTTGCTGCACACTAGAAGTTCCATAGTGCCATTTGATCTACCCTACTTTGAAATGGGAGTAGATTAAAGAACTGACAGCAGGGTCCACACAGACAGTTAGTACGTGGCAGGCTAGTGTGAGGTAGATTTTATCACTCCAGCTTGCTGCAAACTAAGTATTCATACAGACAAGCACCCTGTCTGTAAAATGGGAATTCCTACGTCACAGGAGTTTTATGAAGCTCAATTAATTCAGTTTCGTAAAGCCCATGAAATAAATGGAAAGACTGCCACTGCACTACGATAATGGAAAGCATAATTTACTACTTTTCGTTATTACTATGTAATCACATTTCAGAATCCTTTTGCAGTACCTAGTAAAATACTAAGAGTAATCTGCAAAGGTTATTTTATTTCAATGTGGACTGAATGCTCCTTTCTTCTCCAATCTTTACCTAGGATGAGTTGAGCACCCAACACGTGCATATCTAAACACAAGTCAGATCCTCGGACATTCTCTGTCAGTCCTGATCAATCTGATGCCACAGAATGCACTATTCTGTAATAGAGATCAAAAACTAGCCTGTACCATTTACTTAATAACTGAGTAATGGTGAGGTATGTGGTATATTTGCTGGATTTATGTACTGTAACGGTGTGCTCTCTCTCTTTCTTTATGTGGACACTACTGAAATGGTAGCTTTGTTCTGACATTTTAATTTTTGTTTAAGTGGAAATTGCCATTTTTTGTAGAGAAAGGATAATAGATTTTAAGAAAAAGGGGATTGAGTTCAAATGAGGGAGAAGTTCACATTTTTGTGAATTCTGAATTGATGGATAGTATATTTTGTGTGCAAAGAGGGTACAAAACTTGGTGAGCCATTGCATGTAAAGTTTCAGAAGAATGTAATTTTGACCATTTACTACTTCTCCAGGAACACTTGCCAGTGATCAAAATAGTCTTTAAAAACAAACAAACAAAAAAAACCCCATAAACCCCTGAAAGTGTACACTCTGCCTTTAGTATTTTTAAAGTAAGCCACTATTTCACATTTTCAAAGCCCATTACAGGGTTTGAAAACTAGGGAATTTGGTGACCAAATATCTTAAGCGCCTTCGAAAATTTCAGCTTAATGCCCTGTAAAAGGCAAAATTCTGTCACAAGCTTATATTTGGAACCACTATCAATGTCTCTAGAATTAGATATAATTTGACATAATGTACCAATATTAGTGTTATTTCCATTTAAATGTACTTTTGCAACCACAGTTTTCAATTTTTCATTATCCAACACTGGGACATTTAAAAATGCTAGTGCTAAATAATGAATATCATAGTTTAATTGATAAATATCTTTGATTGTGTGAAGAAATTTACTATTAACCATTATATTACTTTTATATAGCGATATTATAAATTGAATAATCTAAACTCCCCACCATCTCTCAAATAGCTGAGGGTGAACTTTGATATAATCTCTCTGTAGGAAGTTCTCCTATTAGTTGCTTCTCCCTTAATTTATTTCAGGCCACTGTTTTGAGCATAAGGAAACCAAAGAAGAATAGTTATCAGTTCCACATAACCTCTTGGCAATCGTTTGATTAGGTATATCGCAGCATGCACAGTGTCAAGAAGAGACTCTCCCTTCCCCAAAGGAAGGATTTCAGAAAAATGTTCATGTTTACAAAATCACAGTGTCTAGTGTTTACAAAAATCACATACTCCAATAATCAAACATTTATTGAAACTAACATTGTTGAATGTGCCTGAGAAATATTTCCAATAAGATGCGTAATAAAATGGGAAAGATATAATATGGAGGTAATGATGTATAATATGAATAGTAGAGAAAACAAAGATGACAGTTTATATTGATCATCAGGTTTTCCTAAAACTGAAGAGAATATACTTCTATTTTCCCCTTTTAAAATACAAATAAAATATTTAGATATTTGTGATTCAGTGTTTATTAATGGCTTTTTTGATATAACTGATGTGATTCCAAATATACATCCTGAATTTGTGTGTGAATATTACATACACTCATCTGGGTAAAGAACAAGCCTGTGGGGGTGTTCTGTTTTGTTTGTTTGTTTGTTTTTTAAGTAATAACTATCAAAGCACTGGGCATTTCCTGAGGATTACTGATGGGCAGGAAGGAGATGATGGCACCTCAGCAGAACCTCAGGCAGTTAACCTTAACAGGTCATTAATCCTCAGGAAATGCCCTGTGCCAAGGTCATCAAGGTTACTATAAAATGAAACCAAGGAGACCGGGTGTTGGGATTTTTATGGATGATACAACTTTAATTAACCTATATAAAGCAGTCTGTATTTATTCTCTCTCAACAGTTTCTGCAAATAATAAGAAGACCATCACTATTCCGCAAGGCATATGCTTAAATCTCATTGAAGTCGTAGGATTTAAGCATGTGCTTAAAGTTAAATATGTACTTAACTGCTTCGCTGAAGAGCAACGTGATTTAAATGTTTTAATTTGTGTAACTATTTTCTCATATATATATGTTTAAATCTTTAGCACTATGGACAAATTTTCACATATTCCATCACTTCCATTTTGTACCTACTCTGACAATAAAGCTGATGAATCCTCTATGTACCCAACACAATTTCTCAAGAATAGTAACTTAATGGCATTTATCAAAAAGAGTGTTGTTGCACAATTCTTCTATGTAGCTCAAGGACCAGATTAAAAAAAAAGAGAGAGAGAGTCCAGAGGCCCATATTAAAGTGTGTATGTGCAAAAATGTGTACATAATGTTTGTGTGCTACCTAGATAAATGCATGCGCAAATAGCTAATTACATGTCTAACTAGCCACTTCTGTTTAATTACCCATTTTGCATGGATAGTCTTTGAAACAGAGAATGCTAATATAAGTGTATAAATGTGCTCATATTTTTGTGCTTTGACCTTGTGTCTAGACCTCCTCCTTTAAAAATGAAAACATATAACACATGGGTCTTTTCTGAACAGGGCTCTCAGATTTAACTTTGATGAATGACAAGGAATAACTAACTTGTATTCATTTCACAATCTACTGCTTTGGCAAGGTGAGAAATCTATAAATATTTTCACCAAGCTTAAACAAATATCAGTTGAGCATGATAGACTTTCATATGCTTAATTCTGGGTGTTTTCTGAAATGTGTTGATCAATTGCTACCAGTTCTACCTATTTCATATACACAAAACACTGGACTGGGAGTCTAAGATCTGACTATGCCTTTTTCTTCTCTAATATTTGAATGAACTGCAAAGGACTACTACAGACAGCAAATGCCACAGAGTCTTCTTTGTTACCAGATTAAAACAAAATAAAACCACATAATCTTCTCTTCATGAAAAAAAATGTAAACCCACACAGTGTTTTTTTTTTTAATTTGGCAGCTTTACTTTCTATCAATATAAATCACAAAATTCATGAAATAAAGTACTAACAACTAGCAAAGATATAAAGCATTAGTAAATCCTAAAGAACATATGATTACTTTATACTGGTATAACATTAGCTCCAAAAGTGCTACATATTAACCATATTATATGAACCATTAAGCACGGGGAGGTGGAAGGGATATATGCTTGGTCTTAATACACAAAGTTGTACATATTCTTGTTGATAAAGACTAGATCCTCAGCTGGTGTAAATTGACTTCAACTGAGCTATGACAATTTAGACAAGTTGAGGATCTGGTTCAAGATATTTAAAAGCATTGTCAGAGATGATATTTAAAACTGTGTGTGCTTTGACAGGCTACATAAAAGGACTATACGACAGATTTTTTTCCTTAGGAAGCATATTCCATAATGGAAGCCACATGCAGCACAAGTGTGCATTAGATGCCTCAAAATTGAACTGGTGATTACAAATTTGTGTAGCATTAAATTCTCAAGCGTCCAAAAGATTTACATCTTTGAAAGAGATTGACTATATATCTGAGAAGTCACAAGTAATCCACTTCTGTGCTACAAACGAAAATAACTGCATTTTTTCCTTCTAACATCTGTTTAGCAGAATATCAGAAGGTAAGGAGAAGATTATAGTCGTTAGACTATAAAACAATTCTTTAGTTATATTCTAATATCCATTCTTATGAAATCATTATGGGAATGGTCATGTCATTATACACTGTCACAAGAATGAGAATTCTGCTGTAAAAGCCTAATACGTTCTTTATGAAAAACATACTGTAAACTACCTTTTTTACCCCATGTTAATGAGGTTTTTAGACAAAAGATAATTGTAGCCTGTTAAATTTGAAAATTGAGGAAAGGACAAAGCACAGCATTACTGTACAACAATTCAGCTAATACACGAAACACTGACTTTTTCATAACTTATTCTTATGATAGAGATTGTAAAGCAAGAGAAAATGAATAAAGTCTCCTGGCAACAGCTTTAACATGATGAGAAATAATACTCCTTAGAGAGAAATCTCAAATTCCTTCTTGAATACAGTGTTTTAATTCTTAAATTAATTGGATTTCTGATGCATGGAAAGGTTACCAATTAAACATCTCTGTTTTCTCTCTTTTTGTCACTGAGTACAATTTCTATCCACCCATATGAACTTAAGAATGATGTACTGAAGAAGGATCATTATTATTGACATTTTGACCATGTAGCATATCTAGGGCTGACTAGCTAAAATGTGGATCTTTTGCAGGTAACAGAGATTCTGTAAATCTTTTGAATCTGTGCAGGACCTAGTCACAGTGTGGCTGGGAGTGCATACACTGTCTCATCCCCACTTAGGATACTAGCTCCCCAAAGGTATGAGGGGAGAGAGAGAGAGAGAGAGAGAGATTTGGGCCATGGCAGGGCTGCCCAACTGCACAGAGGATCACATGTTGCACGCTCTCCTCTCCTAGGATGGTAGAGCTGCTACCATTGAATCTTATGTTCTCTGTAGGGCCCAGGAACAATTCTGACACAATCAGTCAGGATTCCTCCTGAGAGTTGCTGTTGTAGAACAGCCACTGTCTTTCTTTACTAATGTGGACTGTGGCTATAAGGCACAATTTAGTCAATACAGTTGCAGGACCCAGACCACAGTGCTTCTGCTCCCCAATACTTGTGAAGATGGAAGCACAGTTCTGATTACCCCCATACTGAATTTACACTAGTACAATAAGGGCCAAATGTTCCAACAGTCTTAACCTGGCTTCTGCTTTGGAAGTGTATGTTTTTGCAGCCATATTGCATGCCTCTCTATAGCATTTATAGAGCTTATTTTCTGAAAAATTGGCCCTGAATATGTAAAGTTGACCCACTTTGTTGTTAGGGCCAGAAATTAAGAGAATAAAGCATTCAACATTGTAAAAATAGCACAAAGAAACCTATAAAACTGAAGGACAGAAACACAAAAGAATAGTTAAATCGTTGTTTATAGGATTTGTGATAGGGAATGCTGGATGTGGATAAGGATGTATCAATGCAAATTACAACTGCCAGGTTTTAGTCACAGAGTTTTCTGCAAAAGGATCTTTTTGAGCTGAAATTTTCATTCTTGGTCTCAAACTTTGGAATTCTTTTCATTCTGTTCAGACTCTTAAACTGCTCTTAGAACTGTTGCAACCAAGCAACTTAAGAAAAGTTTAAAGGAAATTCCTTCCCGCAGTAAGAACATACAATTTTCACTTGAACAATATTGTTCAAGTCCTTTTCCTGCTGCTCAGGAATTCAATAATTCAAAAATGGCTGAACAAATGCTCTTCAAATATAACAATAGCTGGACCTCAATGAGGTTGAGTTGCTTTGTTAAGTACTTAAAATAGTAAAAGTAAAATGACAAGTGACTAAGAATTAGTGACCAACCATGATAAGGAGCACATTTCCAAAGATTTGTATCATGTCTGAGGATGCCCATTATGATACTTTGTGACATTATGTAGTGACATGAAAAAAGCTTATATATTTCTTGTTGAGCCTAACCAAAGTATTGGTTAGAAGAGGAGCTGGAGTGCTACTCACAAAGGAGTTTGATTCCCTAAGTCAAACAGAAGCATAGATTCCTCCCTCAAGCTTTGACTATTCTGTATGGGACCTGAGTATCCCAGGAGAGTATGGCCCAGATTTTTAAAGGTGATGCTGCACTCAACATTGCAATGTTTAACTGATTTAGGAGCCTAAATCTCATTTTTTTCAAAAGTGATTCAGGCACTTATGAGTTTAAGGGCTGGTCTACACTGAAAAGTTAGGTCAACCCAGCTACATTGCTCAGGGGTCGTCAGGCTCAACTACGTTGCTCAGATCTTACCCCTGATATAGACAGCACTATGTCAATGGAATGCTTCTGTCTGTAACCCACATACCTCCTGGCTGTCCCAATACAATATTATTGGGACTGTACCGCGTCCTTCATTATTAGAGTGTGCTACAAGAAGTTTGGACAAGATGAAATGGACTAGACGATGAAGCTGAGTGGTTCATATATAATAGGAACGGAGGAAGGAAATACACTCAAGTTGTAAAAGACAGGTCCACTCCTGCACAGATTAATACATTACTAAATATCTAAGGTATGTTTCATTTTCAACTTGCATTATTTAAAAATAAATTATTTTTAAAAAACAAAAATATCCTAGAAAATTTACCACTAAAACTGAGGTTATCAATTTGAGATTCTGTTGTATGAGCTGACATTATTTCCAAAAAACCCCCCAAAAAGCCATCAGTGTATTTATGCAATAGAGCAATCCAAAATACTGAACCTTTAAAGATATTTTAACAGAGCAGGAGCAGCTCTCATGATAACTTGAAAGCAAACCTTTGAACTCTGGGACTGCTATTATTAAGATTTATTATCTTAATTTTCCCTGAAAACAATGAGATTAATCATATAAAACCTTTTTATAGGTTAATTATGCTAATATAAAGATCAAACCAGGGACTTTTCATTTCATTGCACTATTAATTCTTACTGGTTCCGTTTCTCAGTTTCAACTGAAAACACAGAACAGAACAGCAACAATTGTAATTTTTCAGGAATTTATTAAAAAGTAAACACACAATTGTCATTTCCCTGAGGCATAGTTCCTTTAGAGGGCCTTTCCACAGAATTCACTTTCTTTTCATATTCTCTGTAGTTCACTTCTTAGTCACACATACCAGCAGTATGGTAATATTTTGCTGTGGGTACAAACAATAAATGAAACAAAATATACCTAAGTAGCTGTGAGCTGGTTTTTCTTCAACAACTTTGATTCTTCTTGCTCCTGCAGGTATCACCAAAGCTTCCACATAACCTAAGCATGAGATCAAATGTCATGAGTTAAATACAAAGCTACGGAACAGTAGATTTTGCATTTTAATCTGCTATTTTTTTTTCTTTTTAATATTGTATCATATTTTCCAGGATGCCCTGTCATAAACAGCCTTGACAAAGATAGCTTGTACTATGAACGTCCAAAAATAAGTTCATGTAAAGGGTTTGTTCCATGGTTATTGTGATTGACTGCTATGAATGCTAATGGGAGATGCCCATATAGAGCCAGAACATCAGAGCTGCTGAGCACTTACAACTCTCATTGACTTCATGGGACCTGATACAGCGAAGTATTACTTTAGCATGAGCCTTACTTTAAGTCTGTGAGTAGTCTCAGAGACTGCCTGGGAGTTAAGGATGCTCAACACCTCATGGAATCAGGCCCATAAACAAGGAAAGAATATATCCCTCTGTGTCTTTAATTAGCACTCCTATATGAAAAAAAATACTTCGAAGATAAGTTGCACAAGGCTTATTTTCTCTCCACTTCATGACATAAGGAGATGGGGCTGCTACGTTTCCTGACAGCCCCATTAAAACCTCTGAAACATTGAAAACACACAATTATCCATGTGATGTAGTATATATAATATATACAATGATCTACAGCCAAATGAACATCATAAAGCTGATATTCCTTCAAGAAGTTTTGTGGGCAGAAACCACAAGGGTGGAGTTGGCTCAAGATAAATAGAGTCCTCTATCATTATGGGCACCTGAAGCCCATGGTGGAATTCCCACATTATGTGGCATCTATAATGTTGATGTTCTGGTTTTAAAAAATTAACAAACAAAATACATTTAATGTGGTTTCTAGATCTCTTTTGTTCCTTTACCATACTCAACCCTTATTCTTACATAAATTTGAGCTTTCAGGAGTGCGGTCAAAGGGTCAAACGAAGGGAACCTGATGGGGACACCGAGCAGAGAACCTCGGATAGTGCCCACTGCGCTCGAAGGCATCAAAGGAGCCAGCGGACGCCGCCTAGAGGAACTCTGCCCGGATGTGTGAACGGATGGAGGATCGGAAATAGGCCCCACAGTCACAGGATGCCCCGTCAGCCAACCTCCTCTCCCTGGTTTTATAGAAGGCCATTTTAGCCAGGGCCAGGAGGAGGTTGACCAGGAGGTCCCGTGACTTTGTGGGGCCATGGATAGGAAGTGCGTACATAAGGAGGTGAGGGGAAAAGTGCAGCCAAAAACGTAACAGGATATCTGAGAGGAGCTGGAATAGGGGCTGCAACCTGGCGCACTCCAGGTAAATGTGCGCCAGGGTCTCCCTCACGCCGCAGAAGGGGCAGGTGTCCGGGACGGGGGTGAACCGTGCCAAGTACATGTCCATGCTCACGGCTCCATGAAGCAGCCCCCAAATGATATCCCCAGCGGGCCTCGGGACTAAGGTGGAATATAGGCTGGCCCACCTGGGCTCCTCACCCTCCAGAGGTGACAAGAGGTCCCACCACTTTGTGTCGGGGCGGGACATGAGGGTGAGGATGTGAAGGGTGTGGAGCACGAGCGTGTATAGATGTTTCCTCGGCGTGGTCTGGAAACAAACCGGCTGCAAATCATGCAGCCAGCTCACGGTGAAGGGGTGAGTTGGTCGGGTCCACGGGGCCTGGGCCCGACGAAAAGGTCCGGAGGGCCTGCAGTGGAGGGTGGGCGGGGCATGCCCTCTCGCAGGACTTAGTCAAGGTAGGCCTGAGCAGTGGGCGGTAAAGCAGCCCTCGCCTCCTGAAGTACACGCCGGGGAGTATGAGGCCGGGAGAGCTCCATCACCGAGCGAGCATCAGGGGATCCAGCCAATCTCCCTGGTCGTAGTCCAGGAGGTCCCCACCTCTGGTGACATCTGCCAGGACCAACCTCTGGCGCACTGAGGGGGACTCCACCACCTGCACATGGAGCTGAGGGTTCTGTAGCAGGGGCTCTGCAAGGAGTTCTGCCCCCTCGGTGGCTGCCACAGACCTGGTCACTGGTAACAGTTTCCAGGTCTGGAGGAGGTCCTGGTAGAAGACCGGCAGCCCGGAGAGGTCTTGCGGAAGACCCCTCGGATGGAGATAAAGGAGCTGCTGGTCATATTGGAGCCCTCGGAAGCAGCGCAGGAAGGCGTGCACCAGTACTCTCCATGCCGGACTACCTACACTCTAAACGAGCCTCTGCAGGGCCTTGAGGTGGAAGACATGGACCGGAGTGTGTAGGCACTTCAGGCCCTGTCCTCCCTCCTCCAGGGGCAGATGGAGGACCCCTGCAGAGACCCAGTGCACTCCTGGCCGAAAGAACTCCAGAATCACCCTCCGGAGGTTGGCAGGAAGCCCAGGGCTGGGACCAGGGTGTTGAGCCGGTACCAGAGCATGGACAGGTCTAGTTGATTGAGCACTAGTGCTCTCCCTCGAAGGGAGAGGCTCGGAGTAGTGCTGTCCATTTCTGGAGCCGCTCTGTCACCCTACCCTCTAAACCATGCCAGTTCTCTGGTGGAGACAGATGCGTGGCAGAAAGGTAAATGCCAAGATAGAACAGCGGACCTGCACTCCACCAGATGGCCTGAAGCGCGGGTAGGAGGGAGCTCACCTGCCACCCGTCCCTGACCACCAGGCCAGAGCTCTTAACCCAGGTGACTAGGGCGGAGGAGGCTGCTAAGTAGATGGCCTGGCAAGCCTCCACCCGCACCAAGTCACCCGGGTCCTGGATCACAAGGAGCACGTCAGCGGCGTATGCCGACAGGACCAGCTCCAGCTCCGGCTCTTGCAGCACCAATCCCGTCAACCTCCGACAGAGGACACAGAGGAAGGACTCAATCGCTAGAGCGTACAGCTGGCCAGAGAGGGGGCACCCCTGCCGTACTCCTCGCCTGAAGGTCAGTTGCCCCTCACCAATGAGGGATACCCCTGGTGACTCAGGTCCTGGCTGCGTGGCACTGGCTGTCACCCCAATAGGCTCAGTGGCCATCAGCGGGGTGCCACCTGTGGCCGGGCAGATGGAAGAGTCCAGGGGACCCTCGGAGGTGGGAGCAGGAACAGTGGTTAGGGGGCGAGAGAGCATGGGGAAAGGGGGGCCGGGGTGAGGTCGCTCAGATCGAGGCCCGCTGGCAGAGGGTTGTCCTCCCCCGGGTGACCGGGGTCAGACCCAGGGCCTCAATCTCCTCGTAGATGGAAATCACCACCCCGGGTCCACCCTGCCAGCGTCTGAAGCAACACTGGCGGGGCTTGCTGGGGCCTTAGGCATCAAAGGGGCAGGAGGGGCTCCATCGGGGGCCTCCCCAAGGAGGGGCTCTAGTGGAGGGGCGGTGCTACCCTCAGCTGCTGCCACATCTTCCCCAGCCGGCACGGGTGGAAGGAGTACACCCGAGGGCAAGGCAGAAGGCTTGATGTTGGTGCCCCCCTTCCTGGCCTTCTGGGGGGCCTCCGAATCCAATGGCAGAGTGGAGCTCGAGCATTCCACTTGCCCCGCTTTCCCTGTACTAGGGCCCAGCCCTCCATGGCATCATCTGAGAGCTGGCTAAGAGGGGTCGGGTTGGGGGGCAGGGGCGATGGCTCAGGGACTTGGGGAGGTAACAGTGGGGTGGCATGAGGAAGGGAAGAATCCCCCTGGGGCAGGCCCTCTCATATGCCCAGTGGTATCCCCGCCACACCCTCCTCCACAAGCCCCAACAGACTGCACACACCAGAGGCGGGGCATGCTGGGGCATGCTGGGGGAGGTACCCCTTGGGCCTGAGTGGGAGCAGTGGTGGACTGAGAAGTACTGAGAACAACCAGGCCGGGAGTGGGGCAGAGGAACCAAGGGGCTAGCTTCAGAGCTGGGGCGGGACAAACAAACAAAAACTGAAGAGGGAAAAGGGCAGGGCAGGCAAACAAACTGGAGCTAGCAAGGGGCTAGGGCAAAAAGGTGGGGGAAGCAAGGGCTGCAAGGGGAGACAGGGAGACTGCTGTAGCGGTGGGGGGGAGAGGAAGTCTGGGAGGCGGGGCAGCACGTGCGCCCATTTGCCGTTGCAAAAAAAGAGTCAGTTTGGGCTGGCTGCTGCTTCAGGCCCAAAAAGTGGTGAAAGGGCGCGGCAATCCAGGCGAGCAGCTAAGTCCTCGAGGCAGGAGCTGAGGCAGATGGTAAACAGCCAGTGGGAGTGGTGGAGGGGGCAACGGTGGAGGTGGGGGCACACAGATGGGCCAGGGGGCAGGCTCCCCGCCACACCCCCTGTATCCCCACAAACACATTCAAAACCCCCACCCCAAGAGCACAGTTTGAAAGTTACTCAGTCTTGGAGGCCCCCTCCACGGTGGTCCGCAGAGTCTCAGCACGCTCCCCCCAGCGGCAAATGATCCTCTTTGTCCTGCTCCATGAGGCTCCAGCAGCTCCCGGACAGTAAACACCACAGCAGCAGCTCCAGTGACTCCAGGTGGCAGTCTGGCAGCCAGGCAGGCAGGAAGGACCCCTCAGAGGTGGTGGTGGTGGTGTCCACGGCAGCAGCTGGGGCTGGAGCCGGGGTCCCTCACTCCCCTCCTCCGGGGAGCAGGCCAGCAGCCCCCTGCAAGGGGCTGCAGCAGAAGCAGCAGCAACTAAGGGTTGGGGAGGGTCTGACCCAGCCAGGGGAGCAGCTGGAACAGCAGCAGCAGCAGGGACAGCTTAGGGCCTTGCAGCAGCAGCCCCCTACCTCCTTCCTCCCTCCATGCCAGAGGGCTACAGGAGAGTGAATGAAGGGAGATATATTAGTCCTGGGTTAAGCAGGTCCCTTTTCCTTGGGTAAGGTAACAGGGGCAGTTCCAGACCAATCAAGAAGTTGCTGGAATCAATTAAGGCAGGCTAATTAGCACACCTGATGCCAATTAAGAAGCTACCAGAATCAATTAGGACAGGCAGGCTAATCAGGGCAGGCTAAAAAGGACCTCACTTCAGTTAGTGAGGTACGTGTGAGGAGCTGGGAGTAAGAGGCACGCAAGAAGCTGAGAGTGAGTAGATGTACCGCTGGAGGACTGAGAAGTACAAGCGTTATCAGACATCAGCAGGAAGGTCCGATGGTGAGGACAAAGAAGGTGTTGGGAGGAGGTCATGGGGAAGTAGCCCAGGGAGTTGTAGCTGTCACAGGAGACACTCTAGACAGCTGTAATCCACAGGGCCCTGGGCTGGAACCCGGAGTAGAAGGTGGGCCTGGGTTCCCCCCATTCCCCTAACTCCCTATTTGATATAAGAGAAGTTGATCTGGACTGTGGGTCCCACCAGAGGGGAAGATCTCTGGCCTGTCCCCTGACCAATTATGTGGGCCAGGAGAGACTGTGGGAATTGTTCTCTTCCTTTTCCCCATGCTGGCCAGTGATGAGGTTAGCTGAGTGAACGGCAGGTTTGTGCCACTAACAAAAGGAGCCAAACTGAGGACTGCCCTAAACCTCTGAGGCAAGCAAATCCACCAGAAAGCGCAGAACCCAGCAAGGCAGAGGAGGAACTTTGTCACAATATTAATAACTTGGTGAACTTTTAAGTTATTTTTTCAGTTAATAAGAAAGTAGGATTTGTTAAAATGTTGCATAGTCAGCTGCTTTAAATTAAAAAATGGTTAAAAGGCAGTGCAGGAAACCAGTTATTGGTGCAAAGCTATATCTAACCAGAAATTTTATTTATGAACTAAGACTTTAAAAACCCCTAGTCAGATCTCACAGAATGAATAATAACATATGACCGTACATTTTGTAAATATAGTTGTAATATGAAATTATATTACTTAGTATTGACATCATTGTGCTTGATATCCTATAGTTGACATGAAATTATGACAAATTGAAATTGTCATATTTAAAAAAATGTTAAAAATTAATTAATTAAAATTTCTCTGAACAATTTAAATTTCAGTTCCAAAGTTGGAAAATATCTCTTCATATAGTCATGCTTCAAAGTTGATTAGTACTGCTCCATTATATTTCTAACCTAAAATCCTACAATATGTTTGGATATTTATCTCTGTTATAAATGCGAGTTGACAGATTTTGATTGATAGCTTTTTAGATTCAAACTTTGATCTGTAACTGAATTTAGCCACTCTTTCTTTATATGTTCCTAGCCTCCAGACTTGTTTTTGTTTCAGTTTTCCCTGTCCTACATTATCTCCAGCCTCAGGAAGGGCTAAATTCAAGTATCTGAAGGCTTTGTACAATTTTCTTTTCTAAAGCACTGCTTAGATTAGTCTAGATTGCACTGAAATCTCTCAATTTTTTTTCAAACATATATAGTCTGCTTCTCATTATACTATCTTGTGCAAAATAATCTACTCGCTATCTTGAAATTTTGCAAATTTCTTTAGAAAGAAACATTTCACCGTTGAAATAATGATCTATCAAATGCACTTTCAGATAAAGGATTGTTCCAAATGTGTTTGCTTCTAGATGCAGCAAAAAGTGGACAACCTTATGGCTTTAGGCCCCAATTCTGCAAACACTCATGTGCATAAGTCATCCTATTCAGCTCTATGGGAAGACTGACACGAGAGTCAGTTTAGGCCTTAGCTGCTAAAACATTTCAGAAATGCCATTCAGATTTATGATATTATTCACAATATTATACTCATGTTATGACACTTTATAAGAAGTTTTCTTTGGACATTTGTCCTTTATATTCTTTGTTTCCTCTTTTGCTTAAAGACCTTCATGTAGGTGATGTATAGTAATCTGGATAACATTTATTCTCAAGAACAGTAAACAAATGCAGGTACTGTGTGTCAAAACTGTGAAGTGGGGTTTACTAAATACTTGTTTCAATCTGTCAGAAACAGCCTCTTCTATGAAACAGTCCTTCATACCGAGGGAAACACTATTTTATACAACTGCAGCCAATGCAAATTAGATAATTCCTTCTCTATTGTAATTTAATAAATACATAACAGACAGAGCATCATTTTACAATTTCTTAATTAGAAAATTTTCATGTGAATTTTCCACTCACATCTCAACTACTGCATGTCATAATCAAACAACAATCAATAGCTTTACAGAAGTCTTTTGCAGCTCTCTGAATGTAGTTCTCAGGCACTTATTGTTAAGCAAAAATGGAGCATACCTCTTGACACACAATTTCATCAAAACACTGCATGGTTTATTAAGTAAAAAATAAGCAGATATACCTGCTCCTCTGGTATGGTTAAAATCGCCTTTAATAACTTTGCATGATTTTCCATTACCATTGCAGATACCACAATGATCTTCTCGTGCCAGAGATCCTAATATTCCATCACAGCCAAATTTCTGTGGAGAAAAATAAACCTATTATTGTAATTAAGGGTTAGATTGTGCGTTGAGACTGGTGCAGAGCTGTCCCGCCACAGGGAGAGCACCACAAGGCATTTCAGATGACAACTTGCCTCCCCACTTTGGAGGGACATGCAGCTTATTAACAACCCCCCACCCCATTCATGTGGCTGGCAAGTTCTCTTGGCTGGTGTATATAGGGTGGAGCCATGTCCCAGCCCCCTCCTTGCCCTGCCCCTTCACCTTTGTGACACTATGCACTCCTGGGGGTGGTAGGGACAGCACAATCCCTATGTTCACCTGATCACAGAGTCAGTAGCTTTATTTGGTGCTTACACTGGCTATGCAAAGTGGGGAAGGTTCGTTGGGCTCCTCTGTAAATGCACCCACATAAGGGCCAGGCACAATCTGACACCAAATCATTTACTGTGCTAGTTTACTATATTAAAAAAAATGTAAAAGTGTCTGGAACTTGTATTATGTACTTGGAAATGTAGCCCTCACTAATGTTTTATTGAAAGGCTATCAACACAAATACTAAACATAAAACAAGAAACATTTATTCTAGCAGTAAACAAATTACTCTGCTATGCTTATTTCTGTTCATAAACATCATTGCTAATTTGATAACAAAAAACAGATTACAATGAATACCATATGTGGTTCTTATATTAAAAAGTCTAGAGATCCCAGCATAACCAGAATTAACTGTATTGGTATAGGTACTGTCTGACACAGGGAAGAAAGGCGAGCAGCAGAATACGGACCCTGGACTTCAGAAAAGCAGACTTTGACTCCCTCAGGGAACTGATGGGCAGGATCCCCTGGGAGAATAAAATGAGGGGGAAAGGAGTCCAGGAGAGTTGGCTGTATTTTAAAGAATCCTTATTGAGGTTACAGGGACAAACAATCCCGATGTGTAGAAAGAATAGTAAATATGGCAGGCGACCAGCTTGGCTTAACAGTGACTCCTTGCTGATCTTAAACACAAAAAAGAAGCTTACAAGAAGTGGAAGATTGGACAAATGACCAGGAAAGAGTATAAAAATATTGCTCGGGCATGCAGGAGTGAAATCAGGAAGGCCAAATCATACTTGGAGTTGCAGCTAGCAAGAGAAGTTAAGAGTAACAAGAAGGGTTTCTTCAGGTATGTTAGCAACAAGAAGAAAGTCAAGGAAAGTGTGGGCCCCTTACTGAATGAGGGAGGCAACCTAGTGACAGAGGATGTGGAAAAAGCTAATGTACTCAGTGCTTTTTTTGCCTCTGTCTTCATGAACAAGGTCAGCTCCCAGACTACTGCACTGCGCAGCACAGCATGGGGAGGAGGTGACCAGCCCTCTGTGGAGAAAGAAGTGGTTCGGGACTATTTAGAAAAGCTGGACGAGCAAAAGTCCATGGGGCTGGATGCGCTGCATAAGAGAGTGCTAAAGGAGTTGGTGGATGTGATTGCAGAGCCATTGGCCATTATCTTTGAAAACTCATGGCGATCGGGGGAAGTCCCGGACGACTGGAAAGGCTAATGTAGTGCCCATCTTCAAAAAAGGGAAGAAGGAGGATCCTGGGAACTACAGGCCAGTCAGCCTCACCTCAGTCCCTGGAAAAATCATGAAGCAGGTCCTCAAGGAATCAATTCTGAAGCACTTAGAGGAGAGGAAAGTGATCAGGAACAGTCAGCATGGATTCACCAAGGGCAAGTCATGCCTGACTAATCTAATTGCCTTCTATGACGAGATAACTGGTTCTGTGGATGAGGGGAAAGCAGTGGACGTGTTGTTCCTTGACTTTAGCAAAGCTTTTGATATGGTCTTCCACAGTATTCTTGCCAGCAAGTTAAAAAATATGGGCTGGATGAATGGACTATAATGTGGATAGAAAGCTGGCTAGATTGTCGGGCTCAACGGGTAGTGATCAATGGCTCCATGTCTAGTTG
This sequence comes from Caretta caretta, assembly GCF_965140235.1. Classification (NCBI taxonomy): domain Eukaryota; kingdom Metazoa; phylum Chordata; order Testudines; family Cheloniidae; genus Caretta; species Caretta caretta. The sequence continues at coordinate 83,206,302 of NC_134210.1, read as the reverse complement.
GCAGCTGGTATCAAGTGGAGTGCCCCAAGGGTTGGTCCTCGAGCCGGTTTTGTTCAATATCTTCATAAATGATCTGGAGGATGGTGTGGATTGCACCCTCAGCAAGTTTGCAGATGACACTAAACTGGAAGGAGAGGTAGATAGTATACAGAGGGCCCTAGACAAATTAGAGGATTGGGCCAAAAGAAATCTGATGAGGTTCAACAAGGACAAGTGCAGAGTCCTGCACTTAGGACGGAAGAACCCCATGCGCCGCTACAGACTAGGGACTGAATGGCTCGGCAGCAGTTCTGCAGAAAAGGACCTAGGGGTTACAGTGGACGAGAAGCTGGATATGAGTCAACAGTGTGCCCTTGTTGCCAAGAAGGCCAATGGCATTTTGGGCTGTATAAGTAGGGGCATTGCCAGCAGATCGAGGGACGTGATTGTTCCCCTCTATTCGACATTGGTGAGGCCTCATCTGGAGTACTGTGTCCAGTTTTGGGCCCCACACTACAAGAAGGATGTGGAAAAATTGGAAAGAGTCCAGTGGAGGGCAACAAAAATGATTAGGGGACTGGAACACATGACTGAGGGAAGGCTGAGGGAACTGGAATTGTTTAGTCTGCGGAAGAGAAGAATGAGGGCGATTTGATAGTTGCTTTCAACTACCTGGATGGATCTAGACTGTTCTCAGTGGTAGCAGATGACAGAACAAGGAGTAATGGTCTCAAGTTGCAGTGGGGGAGGTTTTGGTTGGATATTAGGAAAAGCTTTTTCACTAGGAGGGTGGTGAAACACTGGAATGCGTTACCTAGGGACTTGGTGGAATCTCCGTCCTTAGAAGTTTTTAAGGTCAGGCTTGACAAAGCCCTGGCTGGGATGATTTAGTTGGGGATTGGTCCTGCTTTGAGCAGAGTGTTGGACTAGATGACCTCCTGAGGTCCCTTCCAAACCTGATATTCTATGATTCTAGGTGCACTCATCCAGTGAAACCAACAAAACCTCCACTCCTTCTCATAAATTATCAAGGCAAGGGCAGACTAACTAGAAAATAAAATAGAGAAATTACTGTGAACTGAAAATCTATTCGTGTTCAAGTACATGATGACTGTTACTCCATTTCTCCATTATAGTTGTTTTAAATTAAAGAGAAGAAAGTAGCAGCTCAGGATTTTCATATGGGAGTTGTATTCCTATTTCCTATTATCATATATCTAGACTAGGATAACATGGGCATTTTTAAAGTGTATAAGTTAAAGTGTTTGAATTAACACGTTAGCTGGTTAGGATGAAACCTACACATTAAAATACAACTTGCCCCATTTGCAACAGGGTTTTATAATGTGTGGATTAAAACTTTTAGCTAATACTTTAAAAAATCTCTTTATCATAACCTAGGCATACTCTGATGTGGCATAGGGTTTAGAGGATGCCTGTGCAAGGTCTACCATTGCAGTAAAGACAATGACTGAGTGGTGTAGGGCTATCCACAGATTATATTTTCAATAATTAATTAGGATGGAGCCAAAAAGAAACCTCTGGGACTAAAAAGGAGTGAGGAGGACAAAGGGCCACCAAATGAGACAAAGAGAGAGCAGTTAGAGTACCATGTACCAAGTGAAACTTTAAGGCATAAACTTTAAGTAATATGCACACAGGGCCGGCTCCAGGCACCAGCTTTCCAAGCACTTGCTTGGGGCAGCAATGAGAATGGGGCGGCAGTCCGTGTCCCACAGCGGCAATTTGGTGGTATGCACAGAATTAGTGTTAAGCTTTTATTATACATGATTCAGGCCCCGGGGTTGTTGTTTATCTTGACCTATAATTCTGTATTTCTGGAAATCAGGCTGAATTAAATATACATGCACACTCTACATCAGTGTTTCCCTTGCTTCTGAAAGATGAGCCCCTCTTCAAGACAATGAAATCAATCATCTATTGCCTCATCCCCACTAAGTGTTGTTAAAGATCTGCTCATCTGAATGTATACATTTTCTGTACTGTCTTTCCTCAGCCCCAGCTAGTCCTTCAGGTACTGCGCCATATAACATATTGTAATAAGTGAAATGAATTTAAAATATTACGTTTTATATGTAGATATAAGAGGAAGGCAGTAACCCAGCTCTGGACATTCCTTATGCAATATTCTACCAGAATTAATACGTATGTACAGTATGTTAAAAGTTGAGTCTAAAGAATTGATTTATACCTGGCATCTACCATTTGCGCAGATATCTAATCCATGCTGACCACAAGTCGTCCCATCCATCACCTTTTCTGTTAGAAGAATAGGCTGATCCTTTCCAACAGGGGAACAATATAATGCACAAGGCTTTTCTTTAATAGAAATTGGTGAAAAAAAATGCCAAGTTAGTAAAACTGATTTAATCGAAGTAAACTTCTTCCAAACCAATGTTTTTGGTGGTGGCGCTCAGCCTTCTTTATATTAATCAATGTTAATTATAACAAAAACTTATTTCATTTTATTTAATACAAATGGGGGAAAAAAGATACTGAATCTTTCTTCTGTTTGGTAAACTACAGCTCTTTTTCCTGTTAGAAAACAACTGTATTAAAAACTTCAGTCTACATAATACTCATGTCATGTTAACTGCTACAATTAGAATATGCACATGTTAGCTGTCTAATATTTTGGTTGAAAGAGGAGATTACTTACCTGTATCTGGAGGTTCTTTAAGATGTGTGGTCCCTATCTGTATTCCAAAAGTGGGTGCGCATGCACACCATGCGCTGGGTCTGAACGTTTTCAGCAGCAGTGTCTGTTGTCCAGCATGGGCACCTTACTTTGCCACGCTCTCCAGAAGAGGTTATAAGAGGTTGTGTGGGGAGATGCACCCTCAATCTCCCTCTTACCGCTGAATAGAGAGTCCACAGCAAAGAGGATAGTGGGCGGGTATTGGAATACAAATAGGGACCACACATCTCGAAGAACCTCCAGTTACAAGTAACTCTTCTTCTTCGAGTGATTGTCCCTATATGTATTTCAAATGCAGGTGAGTATGAAGCACAGCTTGGAGGTGGTTGTGAGGACATGATAGGTAAGGCCGACTGCAGGACAACAAGACCTACGGTTGGATCTGCATCTGCCCACTGGTTGATGGTGTAGTGCGCTATGAAGGTGTGGATGGAGCACAACAGATCTCATGCCAGGGGACATCTGACAGGGAGGCGGCAGTGTTTGTGTGCGCCACTGTGGAATGAGCCATGATCCTACTGGGCAGTGTGGGAGCACGCAGAGCATTCAGTAATGCACTTAGGGATCCATTTGGATATGTGCTGCAAGGAAAGGGCTTGCCCTTTCTACCATTCTGCAATGGCCATGAAGAGGCATGGGGAGGTGCAGAATGCATGAGTCCTGTCCAAGTAGAAGGCCAGTGCCCTGTGGACATCCAGGTAATGCAGTGTCCTGTCCGTGGGAGTGGTGTGTGGCATAGGATGGATGACTGGGAGCTGGATGGACTGGTTGAAATGGAAATGAGATGGAAATCAGAAGTTTTGGGAGGAACTTAGGGTGAAGGCACAGGGAGACTTTGTCCTATGTAAAATTTTATATGGGGGGCAGGGAGGAGTCAGCCATCATGGCCGCCAATTTGCTGACAAGCTGGGTGGAAGTGATGGCCACAAGAGGACCTTCATGAATAGATGTGTGAGGGAGCATATGGCCAGTGGTTTGAAGGGAGGCTTGGTGAGGGCAGATGGCACAAGATTAAGGTCTCAGGGGTGGAGTAGTGGTAAGGACCGGCATGAAAAAGTTCATCAGACCCTTCAGAAACCAGGTAGTGGTAGGGTGGGTAAACACCAACTGTCCATCCAGTGGAGGGAGGAAGGCACTAAATGCCGTGAGGTGGACACAGATCGAGCTGAGTGCAAGGCCTGAGTTCTTAAGCTCCAGGAAATGGCCTAGTGGGGAAGGTGGTGGTGTTGCACCCAGGAAGTGAAGCGCTTCCACTTCATGGCACAGCACATCCATATGGCATCCCATCTGCTGTGCATAAGTACAAAGCAGACGGATGACAAACAGACATTGTCTACATGTGAGCCCCATCCAAAACCCAGGCTGTCAGCTCAAGCGGGCCCGTGTTGGGGTGTCGAACCCTGCTGTTGTCGTGGGTGAGGAGGTCTGGCAGGGTGGAGCGGCTGATTGGTGAGCGGGCGGACAGTCTGAGTAGATCAGGAAACCAGAACTGTAGGGGCTAGCACAGGGCTACCAGGATGAATGTGGCTTTGTCTCGGGGGATCTTACGCAGGAATCTGTGGGTGGAGGGGAATGGCAGAAAGGAGTACTAGAGGCCATCACCTTTGGAGTCTCAACCCCTCGTCCCCCTGGAGCAGTAGAGGGGAATTTGTGGTTTGCTTGAGTTCCCAGTGAGGCACAACAGATGGAGCAGAGAGTGGGGTCGTGGAGTTCCCACTCATGGTTGAGGTACCAGGTGTGGCTGAGTGCATCTGCCAGGGGGTTCTGGGCCCCCCAGAAGGTATACTGCGTGGGGCACAATGTAGTGGCAGAAACACCAGTTCCAGAGGTGGATGGCCTCCATGCAGAGTGGCCAGGACCTGGTGCTGTCTTGTTTGTTTGTGTATGCCACTGCGGTGGTGTTGTCCGAGAGAATCTAGACATGTTGATTGTGGAGCAGAGGCAGGAACGTGTGACAAGTAAGGTGGACCATGCACAGCTCCAGAATGTTGATGTGCATGCATTCTTCTCTGGGAGTCCATGTCCCCTGCATGGCATGGCCAGCTAAGTGTGCACCTCACCTTGCCAGGGAGGTATCTGTGGTAAGGGTGGCCGTAAGGATGGAGTGGCAAACAGGGTGCCTCTGAGCACCTTGGCAGGATTGGTCCACTAGGTGAGGGAGGTGCAGACACAACTTGGGACATTCTGAATTATCCATTTCAAACCCCACCTATAATTTATACAATACTGATTTGGAAAAGATAGATATAACCTTCACATACTCTAGTTACCTAACTCCCTTCTCAGTTCATGAATCTTACTTCTGTAGCACCTACTCCAGTGAGGACTACTCCATAAGCGAGGTACTATTCAGCAGAAAGGTGACCGAATGAGGCCCTTTATTATCTGTTAATTTTCCAAATTGAAGAAGTCCATATCAGTTGTGTACCATGAAGCACAACTTTGCATAAGATTAATTAGGGAAGTTGAATCCAGGACTACTTGGATCATAGGCTGTCCATGCAATGGACTACTGCAGACTACTTCAGCCCTGAGGCTTCATGGCAGATAGAATCTCTGTTTCCACTATGCAAACTGAGGGAAGAATCCATCCTTCCCCTGCCCAGCATAGAACTACCAAGGGAGGAGCTGTGCAATGGAATCAGGATTTTGTCTGCAGTAATTATTACAGTGATAGAATTTAGATTCATATGCAAAATCTAGAAAGGACTATGCAATCACTTATTACTTTTTATCGATAAATACACTATCGCAGAATGGCTGTATGTTGAACAATATTAAAAATAGTAAGCATACCTTGTTGACCATTATCAATATTTGAAGGACGACACTCACTATTAAAGGAGACAATCATTATCCTCAGACAAAGACCAAAGAGATGGACCTTTCATCAAGCCCCAAAGGTCAAGAGAATCTGTCTCTGGCTGACCCACTGAGACAGTGAATTCCAGAACCAAAGGGGCTCCACTGAGTAATATCTATCTTAGACACCTACATGGTGCTCATTACTGTAGTATCTGAGTGCCTCACAATCTTTAATGTATTTATTCTCATTACACTCTGTGAGGGAGGGCTATTATCCCCATTTTACAGATGATGAACTGAGGCAGAGCAAGACTAAGTGCCTTGCCAAGGTCACACAGGAAAGTTGTGGCAGAGATGGAAATTGACTCCATGTCTCCTGAGTCACAGACTGGTGCCCTAATCACTGGAACATCCTTCCTTATAGACATCCTCCAGATCTTTAAATTTAGAGTTGCCAGCATATGTGACCGCAGTGAACTTCAACTGCTGTAATGGGACAGATAAAGACAGTGGTCTCTTGAGCTGTCATGATGCAAGCCACATAGGACTTTACAGATCCAGAGCCAACTCCTTGAATTACATTTAGATTATCAAACAATAACTTTCCACTTACTGACATGCGCACAATACTGATATTTAAAGTTTAAACTGCCTTCCAGTCTCAGTGGGTGGGTGGTTGACGGGATCGGCAGACTCCCTTGTGCTGCCTGGGTGAGGGGAAAGTCCCACCCCTCTCTCAATCCATGTGGCTATGTTCAGCTTGGAGGGGAAGGGAGAGAGTGAGGTTGAGGTGGGGATAGAGTGGGGCACTTGAATCAATCCCTGAGTGCCCAAATGGCTGGTCTAGAGGAAATGGCTACCCAGGATTGGTTGATGGCCTGCCCCCTCTTCACAGTACAGAAGCCCCTCTTTGGGCTTGGGAGTCAGCAAAGACAGTCATGCTATCACCTGCCATGCATCCCTGTGAGTTAAATGTGGCAGAACTTGGGTCTCCTGGTGTACCATGGAAATAGCGTGATCAAACCCACAGGGGCAGCAGAGGTGCAGAAAGGACCTTTCCCTCAGGACAGAATTAACCATTCCTCTGAGGGGTTTTCCACTTCTTCACAGAACCCAGGAGGCCTACTTGGGTGCGTAGGACTTTCTGAATTGTTGTAGCTTTCAGTTTGGCCCAGTGCAGAGTTATGGTAGGTGTCCGTTGGCTAGCTCCTAAACCTGAGCACAGGGAAATACAGATGGATGGTAACTCTAGTTTTGTGGAAGATGATGAAATCTCTTGAGATCTAGCAGGGATCATTATCTAGTATGTATCCCTCATCTCTACCCTCATTTGCTTGCATGAGAGGGGAGAGTGATAAAGGGATCTCAACAGCTGACTACAGGACTGGCTCTAGCGACCAGCAAAGCAAGCACTTGCTTGGGGTGGCACATTTCCAGGGGCGGCATTCTGGCCATCCTTTTTTTTTTTTTTAAAAAATCCACCAATGTACGGAAAAAAATAATACATGAAGATCAAAAAAAATCTCCAGTACTAATCTCCAGATAGGAGCATGATGTGAAAAATATCATGTCACGTTGTGACACAGTCACTCATAATGTGAATGTGCGTAAATGTGTAAACATTAACGGTTATTGATTAATTAAATCAGGAATCATGATTACTTGTGTGTACTGTGCCGCCCTATTGGCGCCATTTGCCCCAATTTCCGTGTCACGTCAGTGTCAGCGGTTATACGGCTAAAATGCCGGGACAAAAATGAAAACGATTTTCCGGTGCTGTCTACCGGCAACAAAGAGAGAAACAGCAAAAAATTAGAAAAACTCTCGTATTTCAAATAAGTATTTTTAAAAAGTCGACAATCAAGGAGAAAGCTCTAAGCAATGCATTGAAAGTGATTATTCATCAACTGATGAAGACCAATCAAACCAAAGATTATCTTTATCAACTGATAAAGATGAACAACAATCTGACCAAAGATTATCTTCACTAACTGATGAAGACAAACAATCACAATCCATCCAAAAATGTACTTCTTCAGCTGAAGAGTCCAGAAACAAAGAACTGTTATCCAAATCTAAAACAGAAGAACAATTAATGGAAGGTGGAGAGACTGACATAGGATTGGATCCAAGTACATGGCCAACAATAATTACTGCTGCAATGCTAATAATTATTGTGAAAAAGGTCCTTCAAAACTAGATTCTACATCTGAATATCCATTTAATTAGTCGAATTGTCGATTTATAACATCCAGTATGAAGAAACAAATGAAAAATGGGGAATAAATTAATAGATCATGGTTCGTATATTCACAGACCAAAGATGTAGTTTTTTGGTTTTGGATGTAGCTATAACTTCCATTGAAGAAAGATTTTATCAGTTTCGTGGTCATTATGAAACTTTTGAATTTTTATACGATATTGGAAATATTAAAAATCAGTTTTCCAAAGAAGACCTCATGAAGCACTGCCAAGACCTACATTTAGCGCTCAGTACTGATAACACTGCTGACATCGATGGAGTAGAATTGTATGACGAATTCATAGCTTTATCTGAGCTAATACGTCCAAACTTCTCCTCTAAAAGTATTAGAATTTATATCAAATGTTTTTTTCACTCCAAACGCTGCTATAGCATTACGCATTCTTTTAAATATTACCAGTATCAGTGGCTTCTGGTGAGCGCAGTTTCTCAAAACTGAAATTACTAAAAAATTATTTGAGGTCCACCATGTCTCAGAATCATTTGTCAGGACTCGAATTAATTTAAATGGAAACTACCATTGCAAAAAATTTAGATTTCACTGAATTATTAAAAGACTACGCAAGTATAAAAACCAGAAAAATTCAGTTCATATAAACTCTTTTAATTTATGAGAAACTGGGCGCACCGGAAGATACATTACAGTGTATAGTTGAACCCAAATTGTCTGTAATTGTGATTTTGTTAAAATTAAAAGAGTACGCAAGTAGAAAATTGTTTCATTTCACTAACTACAAATTCTGTTTTCATTTTTTAAAAAATTGTAAACAGTCAAAACAAAACAAACATTGCAAAATGCCAACGTGTGTAAAAGCAAAAAAAAAAAAGGGCGGGGGGGGGAGGCGAAAAATGTTTTTTGCACGGGGCGGCAAAAAACCTAGAGCTGGCCCTGGCTGACTACATCCTTCAGTGACTTAGTGGGCTAGGCCACGGGTGTTAGATCTCTTGTTGTAAAGCCATGAATATCTACACTGGACCACAGTTTTTTTGGCAAGGTTTTGGGTGCTGTTCAACCTAGTGTTAATTTAGTTCAGTAAAGTTACAGCCTGCTGCTTAAACCCATGTTCTGTGTGGTGTGTCTTCATTCCCCATGTATTTGTTCAATCTTTAAATTACACTTAATAACTCAATAATGCTTATGCTGCAAAAGCTATATTGGATATTTCAACTTAAAGTACCTCTGTCAAGCTTTTGATTAACATATAATGCCCACTACAGGCACCACGTTTTATTTGTATGTCAAATACAAGCGTTGAGTGAATCAACACATTACGAACATAGACGGTAGGAAATTAAAAGGTAAAATGACCCTTAGTTTAAATGAAATGGGACCTTGTGAGAGAGACACAGTAAATGAACTATGGGACACCACTTTTTTATGCACATTTCTGTATTCGTTTCTTTTTTTGTGCAGTGCCACTTGTCTTTTTGACAGTTGTACCCCATCTTCATTTTCTGACTGAAGAATTGTGACTTGAAATTTAAATTAAAAGAAGACCCCATGGTTCCAAATTACAACTTGCCTTTAGCGCCATATTTATTATTTCTACAATTTCTCATTTATTTTTCTCTGATTTCTGTTCTTCTTAAATAAAGGGGCTTCATTGATCTTGGAGCCTGAGGCAAGGCACAAGGCCATTATATATATATTCATATATTTTATATACATATATATTGTTCAATATCTTCATAAATGATCTGGAGGATGGTGTGGATTGCACTCTCAGCAAATTTGCGGATGATACTAAACTGGGAGGAGTGGTAGATACGCTGGAGGGCAGGGATAGGATACAGAGGGACCTAGACAAATTGGAGGATTGGGCCAAAAGAAATCTGATGAGGTTCAATAAGGATAAGTGCAGGGTCCTGCACTTAGGACGGAAGAACCCAATGCACAGCTACAGACTAGGGACCGAATGGCTAGGCAGCAGTTCTGCGGAAAAGGACCTAGGGGTGACAGTGGACGAGAAGCTGGATATGAGTCAGCAGTGTGCCCTTGTTGCCAAGAAGGCCAATGGCATTTTGGGATGTATAAGTAGGGGCATAGCGAGCAGATCGAGGGACGTGATCGTCCCCCTCTATTCGACATTGGTGAGGCCTCATCTGGAGTACTGTGTCCAGTTTTGGGCCCCACACTACAAGAAGAATATGGATAAATTGGAGAGAGTCCAGCGAAGGGCAACAAAAATGATTAGGGGTCTGGAACACATGAGTTATGAGGAGAGGCTGAGGGAACTGGGATTGTTTAGTCTGCAGAAGAGAAGAATGAGGGGGGATTTGATAGCTGCTTTCAACTACCTGAGAGGTAGTTCCAGAGAGGATGGTTCTAGACTATTCTCAGTGGTGGAAGAGGACAGGACAAGGAGTAATGGTCTCAAGTTGCAGTGGGGGAGGTTTAGGTTGGATATTAGGAAAAACTTTTTCACTAGGAGGATGGTGAAACACTGGAATGCGTTGCCTAGGGAGGTGGTGGAATCTCCTTCCTTAGAAGTTTTTAAGGTCAGGCTTGACAAAGCCCTGGCTGGGATGATTTAATTGGGGATGGGCCCTGCTTTTGAGCAGGGGGTTGGACTAGATGACCTCCTGAGGTCCCTTCCAACCCTGATATTCTATGATTCTATATATGCAATGTAAATATAATATTATACAGTGTAGGTGAGATACCACATCCACCTTCATCAAAGAAGAAACTTGGACACCAGACGAAGGTGCAGCACTGAATATATGGAAAAAGATCCTTCCATACTGTAGAGATTCCAATTAAAAGAAGTCATAGTTCACAAACTGCACATTCCCCAATTGGGAAGCTGTCAAAGATCTTGCATGTCTTGTGTTTGTTTGCACATTTGTGTATGTATTTGTGAACACACAGATAACTTATTCAATTAAACTGTTTTCGTCTAAAAATATGATCTCATTTACTCTTTCTTTAATGTATTCTGGAGGGAACCAGTCACACTTACTCTATACCTCTGCCAACTAGTGGGTCATATACAAATGTTAATTTCTTTGAATCCCATTGAAAATATGTACAATTCTTTCAAAAAGAATCTGTTGCTCACATAGTGAGAAACACTGGTAATGTAAGTAAACTGAAATTACATTTGAAGTTGCAGTGTTTAATTAAAACTGGTATTTCTGAGCACCTTGCTGAACAGTGGCACCAATTCAGATATTTCTTTGTATGGAGAATGGAATTTTGGTCCCTCCTTCTGGTAGAGACCTCATTCTGGTCCATGCTTGTTATCCCCAGGGCTCTGGGTCTCCCTCAGCCAGAGAGTCTTCCCTCTCACTTACTGGTTCCCTGGTGTTACCAGGACTCAAGTTCTTGGGGGACTCCCCTGCACTCTTCTGTATAGGAGAGACTCCTCGTGTGCCAAGTTGCAACACCATTTGGCCAAGCTGCCCCACTGTCTGGATGAAAGGGCATCCAGGCCAAATTTGAGTGGTAGTGTGATCTTGTGTGCTAGGTCTCCAATGCCACTCACTGAAATTTGCCCAGGCCGCTCCTCTGTCTGCACAGAGGGGCTGCTGGGTCAAATTTCAGTGGCATTGCAACCAGACAGCTTGAGTGATGCTCCAGATTGCTCCAGCAGCAGCTGTACTGATTTACTACAGGACCACTGGTTAAAAGTGGTCACACCATACCCTAAGCTCTGCAGCCTATAAAACTTTGAGCAACTGCAAAAACCTTGGGGAGGGCATTCACTTCCCCTGCTCCTCAACTGGGACAACTGCAGCTGAACAGTGACAGGATTTGTGACCCCAGCTGTACAGGGAACCCTTGACAGAAAACATAAACCAGTCTCCATCTTATGTTTTAGAAATAGCATAAGGAAATATTTGTTAGTACAACAGGGATTTTTAAAAATATACCAGGAAGTAAAGTTCTTCCCTTGAATGTATATCAATGTATAAACATAAATAAAATGAGTTTATAGCCCTCAACTTTGACTGTGGAAAACCCAGTCTTATAAATGTTACCTCTGCTGGAGATGGTGCTAGAAGGAGGCCATAGCCAATCAGAAACCACCATGATAGATAAGAAGGATTGCCTACTTCTTCTAAGGGGGAATTCAGGGTGAAGCTGGAACAGGTGAGGAGCTCCTCAGTTCTAACCCAAAGTCTTCGGCCTGGGCCTAACCATCAGACTGCATCTTCAGTTAGGCAGTGTGACAAACTGATTATTTTCGTTGTGAGATTTAAATGCCCAAGCAGCTAAATTTTGAGTTTAATCTTACTTACTGTTAAAGGACCACTAAAAAGCTCACTGCATGAGATGCTTTGCTCTTGGCAAGCTTTGACAGTCACCTTTGAGCAAACAATTCATCAGAATAAATTTGTGAGTGACCTCAGAACTTCAGCACTTAGCAAATCAAAAAGGTTATTTTAAGATGTAGGTACATAATTCTTTCTGACATGGATGATTGCTGTTAATAAGAATGATTCTGACATTTTCTTTTAATGTTGCATTATAAATTGCAATAAAGCATTTCTAAATGATCTCACACCTCAGAATGAGTTTTAATACGCAATAATTATTGCATGAGTAAGTCATATGTTTATCAACAGTTGATTTATTTTAAAAATGGCTTTTGTAACTCAATTCCTCAAGTTAATTTCTTTGAAGAACATACAATATGACAAAATTTAAAGGAAATTCAGTATAATAGCAGCTATCATCCACATTCCTAGCACAGACTCGGGTAGAATATTTTCTTTTCTGGGCCGTCAATATTTTGTGCTAACTTTAGCTTTACAGATATCATAAACATTTGGTATCACTCTTTCCTTGGTGAGTATACACTTCAAGGTAATAAGGAACATTGTTTCATTGTACCAATGCATGCAATATTCCGAATGGTTGCTGTCTAGATTTATAAGAAACTGACCCAAGTCCAAAATATACATTAGACATTGGATTCTGCCAAATCCAGCACAAGGTATCTAGGGTGTCTAAATGTTAAAGCCACGCCCCTCCATTTCTCTGAAATCAATGCCAGCTACAGGATTGCCACTCTCTCTTCAACTGTGTAACTGGATGTGTAACCAAGGTATGCAAGTTTTAACATCTTGATGATGTTCCGCTAGAAATGTGTGCTTATGGAAGACTTTACACTATTTCTTTTTGCATTTGTGCCATTGATATTTCATTTTATGGAAGATGTGTTCATTGGGAAGGTCAACTTCAATATAAAGATGAGACAAAAGCCTCTGGACATACGTGAAACTGCCATTAGCATGATGGAAGAGCAGTAAAATTTAAATGATTCAATATGGAACTTATTTTTAAGCTTGAGCTTGATGAATTATAATTTTCTTTTTTATATTGCTTTCTAAATGGACATTATGATATTGGATCTAATACACAGAACTACATCACAAGTTAAATGGGTTATAGTTTACTTTTACCTTCATCTATAACAGCCTGCCACTGGAATACATGCTTCTGATATGAAGGTCTGACAGCGAAGGCCTGACATTGCCAGTCCCTGAACGTAGGCATTCCAGCAGGACAAGAAGGATTCTCACATATTTTGTATTGTATTCTGGGTCCATGACAATCTCCTTCAGGACCTGGCCTAGAGAAGATGGAACAGACATGTCTTTTATTTGTTGGTGACATTCTGCCAAACCCTGAAAACACAGTCCACATCATTCAGTCTATATAAAAAGTTGCTTTAACAAACAGACATCTTTTGATGAAATACATTGTTTATCTTAAAAACACATTTAAAAAATCACCAACTACAAAATGAAACTTAAAAAAACTTTGACTTCTGTTTTTCATCAATTCTCTTAAGAAAGATATACAAATTCCAAATTTTCATTTACACCTAGGAACAGATGAAGAGGGAAGTTCAGCCCAGGTATTCAAGACAGGTTATTATAGACCTCCAGCTGCTTTTTTCAATATAATTCAGATGATTTTTTTCAGCTCCTGATTGAGCCAAAGTTGAGTCTAAATCATCAAGGAATGGGCACAACACTTGCATGTACTTTAAATTTACAGCTTTCTGCAATTTACAGGTGCACTGTTACAGTTCCCCTCCCTCCCCTGCCCACACATACTTTCTTCTGGCCTTTCAGTTGTTCCTATGGGTGCTAATTATGGAAGAGCAATAGCAGACTGCAGAAACTGGAGAGTATGCAATTATTGGAAAATCTTGCCTGGAAAACTAGTGAAAATGAAATTAAGACATCCCTAAGTACTGGAAATAGCTTATAGGCATCTTATAATACAGCTAGAAGTGACATTCACGTGAGAGGGAGCTCGGGAAGAATTTTGCACATGGCAAAAAAGGCTTTTCTGTCAGAATACCTTGTTCAGTACACCCATTTCCATGTTTTCCTCATCTTCGATTTTACAAACTCCTCTGTCCATTTATCTCTATCTCTAGTATGTTTCTCCTCTCTTTTTCTCCATCTTTTTCCGTCTTCCCACTTATGTTACCCATTCCTGTTCTCGCTACTTCCCTCCCCACTATTTCTCTTCTTATACTCCTTTCCTATCAAGGGAAAAATGGTGTTGATCAATTGAGAGGGGACAGTATTTTTTTAGCCATAGGTTTAGAGTTCTGGGGTGAAATCCTGGCTCCAATGAAGTCAGTGGTTAAACACTCCTTGCCTTCAATGTGGTAACTTTTTTTTGTTTGTTTTTGTTCATACCTATTTAACTTAAATGCTTGTGAAAACTGTTGAGAGGAAAGATCTCTCTGTGAAAGGTTTAAGCATCTGTCCAATTGAGGGTAAGACAATTCCCAGTCCAGTTCTCATCTCCTTCAAAGACTCCTCCAGAAAACAGATGGAGGACAAGACCTAATATTCTGGATATTTTTTTCAGGTGAAAAAAATTTAAAAGGCCTGAACTCACTTATTTTTTCCTTTGTAGGTCACCTTTAAAATAAACTTGTATTCTTTGATACAGTACTTCCAGAAAACTTTACAATAGGTCCAACTTTGCTGCTCTCACTATACTTTTGCACCGCGGAAGCTGGTGATAGCAACAATGAAGACCAAGCTTCCCCTCACCCCGTTATAGTTATCATAAGCAGAGCTGTGCAAACAATCAAAAATGTTTTTCATTAATATTTGTTTGATTTTAAAATGAATTGTTTCAACTATGTTTGTTCCTGGTATATTTGCTATTAACAAACATTCTCGTAAATGAGTTTCCTGTCAGGAATGTTCATGGAAATAACAAAATGTAAGTGACTACTGGAAAATATTTAGGGAGTGTGAACTTCTGTTTGTAAAGTGTTGCAACAGAAACCTCATGGTAAAAGATCTCTTCCCTGGTTGGATGAGCAAAAACATAAAAAGTGGTTTGTGTATGCAATCAAAAGTAAAAAAAAACCAGCTCAAATCTCAGATGTTGAGTTCTCACAAAGAACTGACTGTGCACAATCTCCAGAGGAAGAATAGTTTGCTAAAATTAGTCAGAAAATTAGTTTGAAAAAGAAATAGCTTACAATTTTATTTTAGTTATGTCCTCGTAGAAACAGAGGAAAAAATAATATAATAATTTATTCAGTCTGAATTTTTTTTTTAGGTCTCATGACAAGTTTACATAAATAAATCTCCTGCTGTTTCTTCGCAAGACAAACTCATGTGCCCCATTTTTTTTGGAGGAAGGTTGATCTTCCCAAACCCTAGAAATCTCCTATTTCCCATTATTCAGTATTTATGGAAAAAGAAGAATTGTATACATTTAGCACAGCTGTGTATGACCAGGTTTGACTACAGTTAAACATTACTGAGAAATTCTATAGCACAGAAAAGGAAAATGGAACTTTTTTTACCCAGTGCATTCGCGCTGTCGACTGCTGATTCCAGTGTTGCAAGTTCTGCTGCAAGTGCTCCATGTGCTCCACTCTCCGTCCAGATATTCAGGAAAAGATGTTCTACTGGTACATTCTCCAGCCTTACACCACTATGCCAAAAGTCAACTCTCAGGTGAATAAATCAAGGCACATCCAAAATAACTCATTGTCTTCCATTTGCACTGGTAGCACAGCATAAGCAGGGCTTATTGAACACACTCTTAAGAACATCAAGGCAAAGAAAATACTGGGAATTTAGGGCCTGTTCGAACTCCCCTTAAAATCAATAGAATTTTTCCACTGATGTCCATGATAGTTTGACTTGGTCCTTACTGCATAAAACACGCCATTATCGACTTCAAGATCATTTGACTTACCCTACCATTCAACTACTCCAAAAAAGCACTGAAGTGAGGAGGATGAAAATCAATACAGCTGAGAGATAATCCATATCTATCTATATCAATACACTTATATGAAGTGCTGGGCTTGATGCATACATTCACATGTATTTCTGCAATTTATAATGAAAACTGATGTAATGTAGCACACAAATTTTAGGGTAAATGGGACTTCTATGGTTCAGATCCAAAGCTGATGTAAATGTACTTAATCCTCATTGACTTAATGGGGATGTTATGCTAATTTATGCCATCTGAGAATCTGGCCCAGTATATTTTGTAATTGTAACAGGTACTAAATAATAAGAATAGGAATAGCATAATGACTACTGAATTTCAGTGGCATCAGTGACTCATCAAATATTTCTTTTCATTCTGAGTACTGAGCTAATGTCCTAGAAAGCTGTCAGTGTATACTGTGCTTCTGGAAAGGACATTTTTCAGATGAAACACACAAAGGCCTTGACTATCTGCGGTCATGAAATATCTGTGTAATTTAGCACAAGGTTACTTTCGTTACTCCCAGTGTAATTCCCAGTTGGGGGTAATCTTAAATTTCAACTTAAATTTTGTCACTTTCTGTCCTAAAGTGTTGTGCAGTGATGTTGGTGGAGTTATACCATATGGTTACAACATCCTGAGATGACTGTATTTCTGTTAGATTAGCAACTTCTATATATGAAAACTGAAGTGCTTGGGGATGCCTCTGATTAAAAATGCCCATGTACATATAAATAGGCTTGGGATAATTCAATTTTTTAATATAATTTTGACAGATAATATTGATGTTTATTTTTAAGAAATTTTAGATATTTATCAATTATAAATTTTCACGGTGTGCAAAATTATGGGTGAAGCACTTTTCTCCCAATTTTTACCTATTTAAATGTTCATTGTTGCAGGAAATTATGGGGAGTCAGACAATAATTATTTAGTGGCAGTAGATGTTGAGATTCAAAACATTTAAAGTTTTATAATCATTAAAACACAAATTGTCAATGTCACATGTCAAAATATACA
The DNA here is from genome assembly GCF_965140235.1 of Caretta caretta. Lineage (NCBI taxonomy): Eukaryota > Metazoa > Chordata > Testudines > Cheloniidae > Caretta > Caretta caretta. The sequence goes on along the minus strand of NC_134210.1, from coordinate 83,189,292 downwards.
CATCAATATCCTTAAATCAAACTCTAATACATTTTCAGGCACCATTTTTCTTACTTTGCCTATCTGTAAATTTCAGTTATTATTAATGGAAATATGTTTTCATCTGTGCATGTGTATAATGAAATTAACATTTACTGACATATACCAACAAAAATCTAATCCTTCCAAGCTTACATATAAAAGTCGATATATTACCATAGATCTATGGGGTAAAAGGGACTCTCCAGGGACTGTATCTGTACTAGGTAGAGGCTGAGGAATGCTCACAAATCCTTCACTTACAGAACAATTTAATCAGGATGAGCATGAAACAAGACAGACTGAGTAAATGAAATCCCCATCACCTCCTAAATGAAGGAATGTTGTACAACAATACAACACTGTCATGCTCTGAGCAAAACAGAGTAGGACTGACTAATGAATATGAAACTCATCTTGGACCGTGACAATGGAAAGAAGAAACTTTCCTAGTCCAGTAAGATAATTATGTTTCAGGGATGTCTGCTTACTTCATTCTGCTAGATGTGTCTTCCATCCCGCACTGCTCCTTGTTCTAGACCTAGTCTCCTCCTCCTGCCCATCTTGCCTCATTATCCCAATCCAAGTCCCTCTACCCTTAGCTCCATATGACAGTCTCTCCCCAGGTCCCTCGGCTCCACATCCCAACCCCCATGCCTAGCTCTTTGTCCCAGTCTTCCCCCAACACCTGTGGCCCCTTCTCCCAGTGTCCCCACAGCAACCCTCCATGCTTGGACCACTCAGCATTCCAGTCAGACTTCTTCTTTCTTCATGCTGTGTTGGCCCCACATGGTAACACTGAGAGCACCAGATAGAAAGGCTCTTTTCCACTGTCCAGTGCCATAGCAGCCCCCGGCTGCTCGAAGGAGGAATTGCTGAGAATGTTCTGCTCAGCCCTTGCAGCATGCTCAGTACAGGGGGAATTTAGATGCTAAATGCTAACAAATCTCTACTGAGCACATGAGAACTGGGATTTTTAGAGGCACATAGTTTGACCAAATTTGAGCCGATTTTGATGAGGATGGCAATGGGCACATCCCTTGTACCAGTGACCCCTCTGACAAATTGAAATTCCCTGTTTCAAAGAATAGAAGCTCTACAGCTTATCCATTAAATGGTTGCAAGGATTCTTTTAACAAAGGCAAAACAATGTATTTTTCCTAATTTTGTTCTGAGAACTGGCTAAACCATTTTTGCTGAAATTTTCCAAAAATATTTAACATGAGGTAGACACCAAGCATGGAAAATTTCATTCTGAACAGTTAAAGGTTGGCAAAGTTAAAAGCAACAGAAAATAAGGTCTTACAGTGGAAACTGTCAGGCAACATTAGTATAGCTGACCCTGCACCACTTATAATATAGCTTTAAGGCTCTCTCCTCTCAATACATGATGGATTTATACATATATTTCTCTTTTCTCAGAAAAGAATACTACCTTTATCAAGAAATAGTAGTAGTTTTAAAATATTAAATAGGCTACACAAGTCTAGTTTGCCAGTATCATTAGGGTACACAATCTCATTATTCCAGTGGAACAAAAATAAATAATGGTTTGTTCCCAATGTACACCACTGAAACTATCTGAATACTTTATCTTATTCTGTTTATGATTTTGTTTGGTTTTTAGATGACGAAAACTGTCCTTGGCTCAATGTTTTATGATTCAAAGAGCAAATTATCCCTTAGGGAGACTGCACGGGGGCTGGCAGTTTAATACCAAAAGAAAAGCAAGATATATGAATGTTTCTGTGCTGTTTATTGCTTTTTTCTAAAAAGAGAGTTGGCTTACACACTTGGCCTCCATTTATTGTGATAGCACACATTTGGCAAAGGCCCTCCGAAGCATAAAAGCTGTTGATGGACATTTAACAGAAGTCTCACTTTAAGTGACCATTTCATTTCTTTGTTGATGAGTTCTTTAGGAAATCTGTCATTCTTTTAGGTGCTCTGACACTTTAAAATATCTTTGAAATAAACCTCTTCTGTAGTAATTTGTATACAGTAATTCTGTACTGGTTCTTTGCATGAAATTAATTCTAGTAAGTAGTGTTTCTGAGTGTCTGAAAATTCATATTTCAGCTTAAAAATAAAGTACTGAAACAATGTAACAATGACATTCCATTGATAAAATATATTACAAAAAGCAGAATTAGCTTTAAACAAAAATGGTGCAAATGTGAAAACATATTTTGGCTTGGTTAAGTTAGAGATTTTTCACTCTTCATAGGGATAAATACCTTTTCCCCACACACAAGCAAGCTGCTGATCTACACAAATAACTATTTAATTAGGCAAATGTATATGCGTATTCTCCCCATCCCCAAAATATTCATACTGTATATAGAAAAAACCTATTTTTCTGATGCTAATCAGAATAAAGAGTAACTGTAATGGACTCTTTCAAACGTCTATTAATCTCCTTTCTAAAACTGTTATATCTTCAGTATAATTATATTTTATTTCAGGTGTGCACAATAAATAGGGGCATATAGATGATCAGATCTGTTTATTTGACAACCTGAGACACTACTGATCGGGAAAATCTAAAAATTATTCACTGGTACATTTTATATTTTCCCTTTATGTTAAACGTAAATGACACTCAATTATGTATTGCCAGTCAAAATAGTGTTTTGGTTTTGAGGTTGGTAATTTATGTTAAAATATTCAAAAATGACCCTACAGTTATTATACAGTTTGTATAAGGTCCACAGTAGTGAAATTTTTTTGTAGTGAAATTCATTTGTATAGTGACATTGATTTATTTATATTCTGAACTGTTGAAACCAATAAAGACATGCTAAAACTATGAAGTGTATTTGCATATACAGTGATAAAACTATCCCTATTGTATACTATGTTAATGTTATATTAATAACAGTTATTCCCAGAAATATCTAGTTACATACTGTCTTTCCTAAAATTTACAAATTAAAATGATTCATCTCAGATTTAAAAGTAATGTGTGTGCAATTTTTCAGAACAATTTCCAAAATTTAATCACAATAAATTAATTGCTGCACTACTTCCATTAGTTACAGTAGGAAAATCAGTGGTCATACCTTTCCAGTGTCACAGTCTGTTCCATCCATTGGTGGATCCAGTTTAGTTCTGCACTCCTTCTCACCTTCCACTTTACACCACAACCCAGTGCAAATAACATGCTGAAAAACAAACATACATTGCTAAGGACAGAGGACTTAAATGACTGTATATATGTAGTCCATTAATTTCATCAGGAAGTTGCTGGTTTGGTGGTACTGAAGTATATACAGAGTTAAACATCAACAAAAATTGTGGAGATAGTATGCAGCAAATCCTGGGTGCACTCCCCTTGGGCACGGACACAGTGGAACAAGTCCAGTTGTGCTGTTGGAGTGGGGGACGGATTCCAGGAGCCTGTGTACAGGGTCACAACCCTTGAATGTTGTCAGACTGATACAGGTAGGGCTTTGCCAGGCAAGGTGGATCTACCACTATATTGATCAAGTGACTTAGAGGTAGCTGTAGATGGTGTGCTACAGCCACAGTCTGAAATGAGGACTCTGTTTTCACCCACCAGCGCATAGCTCAGCTATTTGACCTATGGGCTGGAGCCCCATAGTGCACATGGACAAAAAACAGGTAGGTTAAAGGGGGAATAGTGATATACTACTTTCTCCACAAAACTCAGAGCTTCTTAAGAATTAAGAGAGCTAATAGTTTATTCCATTATTATTTTACCACTCATTCAAGCATGGAAAGGAAAGAAAACTAGCACTGTCATTAGAAATGAAAGTATGCCTTAGAAATCAGTGAAGTGTTAGGTTGTGTGTGTGTGTGTATATATATATATATATATATATATATATATATATATATAACTTGTCAATTATGTTCACCAGAGGGCTTGGAGAATGAAGTATAATAGACTTTACTTAAAGGTGTAAAACTGAAAAGCTAAATGTGTGGGGCAACCAAGTTAGTAAGCACATTTAAATAGTTTTTCCTGCTATTGTAAAATTAATCTAATACTTCCTAGTGTGAATCATTTTAGAACACCACAGAATCTACTGCAGTGACAATCTCAAAGAATGATCTATTTTGGTAGCTCTCCAACAAACCAGAATATGCCAGGAAGTCTTCACAGATGAAAATAAAAAAGAATTTTTAGGTTAAGTAAAATTTATTTTCCTACTGAATATCCCACACGGGTCAATAGGGCATTCAGCTCATAAATGCTTATGTCAATTTTAATTTTAGCTTTGCAGTTCACCCTTAAATTAAATATGAATTTTCTAACACAGTCGAGACTGAAGTGAGTTTTCAAAACCCAAGTGAATATTTGTAAAACTTCTGCTATTGCTTGAATAATATAGAAAACATTTATTCAGACACTATTAGGCTCCCTGATGACTTCCTCAAATGCTCCCTGTTCACTCCATCCCAATGGTTCCTGATGTACTTCCATTCCTTCATAATCCTCTCTCCCTTGGAAGCAATTCAATACTCAACTGATTCTTGCATTCACATAGAATGGATATCAAATAAGATAAGGCAAATTATAACGGTTTTTCACTAAGGGGTCATAAAATGTTAAATGTTATAGATGGAAAGAACAGTTGGTCCTTCAGTCCATCCTCTAGCTTCAGGAGAGGACAGTTTTTATTTTTCCCTGAAAGGAAGTCCAGCCACGAACATTGCTGCCTATTGTAATTCCTCAATCACTCCCAGAAGCCTCTTCTATTTGTCCCTACAGAGAAATTACAAGGTGCCCTTATCCTCAAGAGAGAGGAATCAAGTTCAGAATTGTAACTTCCTTCCCCCTCTCCCTATTTTGTTCCCCCCCCCCACCTGGAAACCAGATGAAAGCAAACAGGGCCAGCTGTGGCTGGATCACTGCCTGGGGGTTATTGCTTGTGCAATCTGATGCCCACAAAATATGGACAGTGCAGGGGCAAGAAAGATCAGGAGACACAGGGGGATAAAAGAAACAGATCAGCACCAGGTTCTCAGAATCCACGGCCACTAGAAGACAAGATGTGCTCTGTCTGTCTTAAATTCTTTATTATGCTGGCAAAATTGAATAATAGTTTCTGGTCTTTGATATGATGCATGAAAAATGTGTTTATATTATGTTTTATAAATGAAATGATACCCTGAAAAAACCTCACTGTAAGGGAAATATCATTTAATAAATGTTTATATCTGGGCCAGGGCATAGGAGTACCTGCAAATGTCAATGTGTGTCTAGTATGTAAAGATGTCAGTAGTAATATCTTACAAAATGAAGAGACTTATGTCAGTAGGTCAGAGAATTGTACAGAAACAAAGGTCAGGATGACAATGACCTAAATTTATCCCCGGTGTATTGCCAATGGACTTACACCTATGAAGAAACTGACCTAATAAGACATCATATGTTTATAAATAACTCATAAAAACTCTAAAAGAATGTTAGAGCTGGCCCTAGCCTAAATACTTATCCCTCTTACAATGTAATTTGTTTTATGGTTTAAGGTCCAAAGAGAAAACCTAACTTTGCATTTCTAAAACTAAGTTTTAAGCAAGCTTTTTTTTTAAGCTCATAACTGTAAAGGAAGCACTAAAGTTAGGAACAAGCATTCCAGGCCAATTTCTGAAGATTATGCCGATAAGGCAGCCATCAGGCCTTCTGCTGTTATAGTCCTATTCCAAGTAAGAAATGGGAGAAAAGGGAATAGTGAGCTCAGTTCAACCTCACTGGAGCACGGATATAGGTAAACTGACAATAACAATGAAATCAAAACAAGACTTCCTATACTGTTCATAGCTCAGATAAGAGCCTTATTTGTATTTTATATCCTGGATCCACATACCTAAATGACTACATTGGAGGAAACAGTTCTCCAAGATTTCAAGATACAAAATCCAAAGTCCTTCCCTTTTAGAAAATCTTTTACCCCTTTTAACTTTCAGCTTGTAACCAAAGAACTTCAAATACATGGGAATGCAAAGCTGGCTGACATTGACCATAAATCATAAAAGATTGACTTCCAATCATAAAAGATGTATGACCACATTTACATAGGTCTTTTTGGTGCCTAAATATGCAGATAGGTTTCTAGTTACAAAAATACCTAAGCAGCTTGTAAGTCAATGGCAGTTAGGTGCCTATCCAGTTTAGATGCTTTTTAAAATCTCACTAGATGTTTACCTGCCTCTAGGCACCTAAATACCTTTGTAAATTGCCTGTGGCCCTTAACCCCCACCACCTAAACTTATCTTAGAGAGAGGATGTAACCAATTTAGATGGCCATTGCACCTAAAATCAACTCCTAGGTTCACTCCCTTCCTTTTCACTACATTTTTTATAAGAGGTAAACAAATTACTAAGCACATTTACATTAGAGAAAAAGAACACACACACAAAAAATGTTTGATGTATTCTAACTGGGAATTAGGATACATTAAGATGACTCTGATATTTAACTCCACCTTTGGGCCTTTATCAAAGGCCCTTATGAACTGACCAACCCAAGAACACGCAGGCCTCCGATAATGCCTAATATTGGCAGAATTGTCAATTGTCTCTCTTGCCCACTAAGCTTCACCAAAGATGTCAGGTGATCTCCTGTTATTAAAGCCACATGGATGGCTTTTTTAGCTCTATGCCTGCTTTCAGCTACCAAGACCAGTCTCTCATCAGCCACTTCTTTAGAAACTGGCCTAGATTTTAAATCAAACAAATTCTCTCTTATTCTTACCTACTTATTAAAAGGTAGGTAGAGTATTAGTGCCTTTGGCAGCCACACTAGAAAATCACTTGGTTTCATATACAGATTTCTTTAAATTTGATTTAGAAAATCAAAGTTTTTTTAAAATGCACAAACCCACACAATTATGTGATGGTATTATAAACATCTTAATAGATCTGAATACCAAAAATACATTGGTCATTCTGAATTTAGCTGACAGAAATGTTAAAACAAGTTGGTAATGTTGCATCTCCTAATGTATCGATACCTAAATTCCATGCAAATTACAAGAGTAGTCTCACTAACTTCAGCTCAAGCATCTTGTAAAGGGAAATCATGCCTCACCAATCTACTAGAACTCTTTGAGGGGTCAACAAGCATGTGGACAAGGGGGATCCAGTGAATATAGTGTATTTAGATTTTCAGAAAGCCTTTGACAAAGTCCCTCCCCAAAGGCTCTTAAGCAAAGTAAGCTGTCATGGGATAAGAGGGAAGGTTCTCTCATGGATTGGTAACTGGTTAAAAGATAGGAAACAAAGGGTAGGAATAAATGGTCAGTTTTAAGAATGGAGAGAGGTAAATAGTGGTGTCCACCAGGGGTCTGTACTGGGACCAGTCCTATTCAACATATTCATAAGTGATCTGGAAAAAGTATAAACAGTGAGGTGCCAAAATTTGCAGATGATATAAAACTACTCAAGATAGTTAAGTCCCAGGCAGAGTGCAAAGAGCTACAGAAGGATCTCTCAAAACCGGATGACTGGGCAACAAAATGGCAGATGAAATTCAATGTTGATAAATGCAAAGTAATGCACATTGGAAAACATAATCCCAAGTTTCAGAGTTGCAGCCATATATAAAATGATGGGGTTTGAATTAGCTGTTACTACACAAGGAAGAAATCTTGGAGTCATTGTGGATAGTTCTCAGAAAACATCCACTCAATGTGCAGTGGCAGTCAAAAAAGTGAACAGAATGTTGGGAATCATTAAGAAAGGGATCGATAATAAGACAGAAAATATCATATTGCCTCTATATAAATCCATGGTACTCCCACATCTTGAATACTGCATACAGATGTGGTCGCCCCATCTCAAAAATGATATATTGGATTTGGAAAAGGTTCAGAAAAGAGCAACAAAATTATTAGGGGTATGGAACAGCTGCTGTATGAGGAAAGGTTAATAAGACTGGGACTTTTCAGCTTGGAAAAGAGACGACTAAGGGGGAAAATGATAGAGGTCTATACAATCATGACTGGTGTGGAGAAAGTAAATAAGGAAGTGTTATTTACTCCTTCTCATAACACAAGAACTAGGGGCCTCCAGATGAAATTAATAGGCAGCAGGTTTAAAACAACAAAAGGAAGTATTTTTTCATACAATACCCAGTCAACCTGTGGAACTCCTTGCCAGAGGATGTTGTGAATGCCAAGATTATAACAGTGTTCAAAAAAGAACTAGATAAATTCATGGAGGATAGGTTCATCAATGGTGTCCCTACCCTCTGTTTGCCAGAAGATGAGAATGAGCAACAGGGAATGGATCACTTGATGATTCCCTGTTCTGTTCATTCCCTCTCAGGCACCTGTCATTGGCTACTATCAAAAGAGAGACTACTGGGCTAGATGGACCTTTGGTCTGACCAAGTACAGCCATTCTTATGTTCTTATCTTCTTAGACCTCCACCTCTCCAGACAAATTTACAAGCAGTGGGGTAGTGATGAGCTGGGTTGGGTTTGATGGGGTTTCCCCTTGAAGAATACTAGGGGTTCCCTGGCCCATCCGAACCAATTGTAACCTATTTAGTGTCAGGTTGTACCACAGATTACTACTCTGACTCTAACTGTCTGGGAGGGAGCTTTACTGTCCCCCTTCCATTTTTTAAGGCTGAGCTGTGGGAGGAGCAAAACACTATTCAGACTCTCTTCCTACTCGCAGCAGGATTTCCCTTCCCACCTATGCTCTGGGGGGTGGAGGGGGGTGGTTAGCAGGGGAAGAGCCTAGGAAAAGCAGTCGGTCCTTTTCTTGGAATATTGTATGTGTGCTAATGACCAAATTGGATGTTGTTATGTGGACTAACCATTGCATTTTCTTTTCTGTTTGGGCTATGCCAGAATTTCATATTTCAGTATGTCACATTGCAACTTTGGGGTCCTACGGAGTCTTTACAGTGGCATGAATTTATCTGGGCAGGGATGGTAGAGAGGGCATATAGCTCCCAAAATTGTGATTCTTTGTTGTTGGGGCTAAGAGACTCACCCACAAAACTTTGCTGAGGTCTGACTCAGTGATGGTTCTAATCCTTTTGACGGGGGAAGTGTGGGCCTGGGTGAGCTGGACAGTTTATCAGATGAGATAGCTGTTTGACCTAGGGATCCATCAGTTAGGTCAAAGGGTGGCTTAGCATGATTGGCCTGAAAGGATCCAGCCACCTTCTCCTTCAAGGATTATATTACACCCTCCCACCCCTTTCATTTATGTCATTTATGTTTATTTAACAAAGCTGCACCCTCCTATAGCAAAATTATCCATAGTTTGTGAAATGTCTTTTTTGGGGATCCACTGGGCAATAACTGCACTGATAGGATGAGTAGGATACAGCTTACAACTGCTTTCAGTAGGATACCAATTTATGTACTTGGCTCTTGAAAAGGCCTAGAAAACTGACCTCTCTATTACATTAAAACCTATCCATTTGAATTATCTTTTGGTGTCTGGCCTTATTTTACCTGAGTTAACACAAAGGTCATTTTTTATTGTTCATCAAACAATCTTGATGATGCATAAATTACATCATGCTAATCTCACAATTTGAAGCAAATTGTAAGTATATAAGAATATACTCCCATACTTATGTGCACTTGCTATTACTGCAGATTAGTATTTATTTATTAATTTATTTATATTTATATTAATATTTATTAATCAGTGAAGTCCATGCTGTACATCAGACTATAACCCGAAGAGAAACAACACCTTCAGAGATTAAGAGGAAACAGATAATTGAGAATCTTTTCAAATGGTGACAGTGATGGTATAATATTGACTCAGGTAACATAGAGGACTAATAGCACAGAGAAAATGAGGCACGTAATAGAGGATTTGTGGATACACATATGAGATATTATGTGTGAAATATTTGATATACAAGCCTAAGAGCCATACAAAATACACACTACAACAAAAAAGCAAACTGATTTTTTTTAACTGAGCTAAAGTCTGTTAATATCTTCTGGAAGAATGCATCTAACCTAAAGTCTATAGCATGGATACACATGGTCTGTTCAACCCATAAGGAATTAGGTGTGACATTGAAAAAGTGTAAATATTGTGCTTGTTTTAAAATATTTAATGTCTTCATTAGCTACTTTGTAGGTGCTTCAGAAGCTATTTAACTACTTCAGATGGTACTACTAGCTGCACTGGAAATAATTAGCTATGTTTATTTAATTCCCTGCAGTATTTCATGATTTCCTAGCATCATTATACATTTCATTAATAATTTACAAATTATTTTTAATGTAGTTTTGATATCTAAACTGTACATTTTTAGCTATTTTTGCTTTTGTTTTTGCATACAATAAACATAAAGAAAGTATTCAGCATATCACACAGAATGAAAACTCTTTGACAACAATATGCTTTAGACTTTCTCAGGTGACAGAGTTCCTTTGGTTAAATAAATCCTGATATTTCCTGCTGACATTTGATTTAAGTATGTAAGTTGAAAGAACAATCAGGATTAAAGTTTTACACTGGAAAGTTTGTGTGTCAGACCATCTTTCCTAACTCTTCAGGACATATGGTCTACTCTGCACAAAAGTGAAAGGTTTACTCATATTTACAGTTGCACTTTTACCACTGAAGTAATGCAGTTAGAATTTTTAAAAACAAAAATCCAAGACTTCTCTGACATTTTAGGATTTTTGCATGTGTGGGGGCAAATCATGAAAAACAGCTGAACACTTCACTGGCAACTTTAAGTGCTGCCAGTTAAACCATCATTGCAAGGGAGGCTAATAGAAAGCCGGAGTTCAGCAACAACACTGTAGTGAAACACAAACCAGAGCACTGAACTTTGAGTCAGAACTTCACTCTTCTGGGTGTGAAACTCTCTCTTTTCCCCAACTTGGACTGTTAAGTTATGATTACAACGTTTAGTTCTAACACAGTATGTTCCCTCTCTGGTACATCGTTATCGCAGTACAAGAGAAGTTAAAATTATTTGGACTAACAATGGGAAATAAGATTTATTTGAGGATATAAAATAATACTGGTGACACTTGATTTTTATAAACTATACATTAATTTCCTATTTATATAGTGCAATAAAAAATGTACAACAAAAAAGTGATGCCAAACTAAACAGAGATTTCCCCTTTCAAAAGGACTTATGAGGCATCCATTCTAACAGCAAAACCTTGCATATTACAAAACGAACAACATAACAAATACAGAAACAGTGTGGCAGGGGTCACTGTGACTGGAACATTTCACAGAACAGTTGGCTTTTCTGGAGGTTTTTGAAGGAAAAACGAGTGAGGAATATTTGTGTATGTCAAGTGGAATGCCATTCCAGTCATATGAACAGCTGGGAAGAAGGAGAAAAGTTGGGACTATGCAAGAAAGACAAAAAGAGAAGCTGAGAGTGATGCTTGTGCCGAGTGTAGATAGTGGGATCAGTACTGGTGGAGGTAAGGACAGATATGTAGACAGAAATATAATATTTCCATAACTTTTGCTCTTTTCATCATGATCTTTCCCTTGGACTTTCTTAAAAGTTGCCATGCTATATAACCACTCTATTCTTTCCCTATAAAGATCACAGCTGTGTTATGACAAGAATTGTTTTAGTAAAGTTGACTAGATAGCATTCACATCCTGGACTTTAATCTTCAAGGCCAATATTTTGCAGTTCTACAATTGTATTCAATTATCAGGTTCTACTCATGAGCCATTATCTTGCTTTCTGTTATTCAAAAGAATGGTAGGAACTAATTGATTCTTACTTGAAGCACAGTGGGCATAAAAGCAAACTTGGCAGCTTTACAAGATAATCACAGTGACAGTATAAATCTTACACTAAAAAATACACAAACACTTTGTTCTTGAAAGGCTTTAGGCTACTCTTCTCAGACTACATAAATTACAGCCTTCAACTTAAAGCACGTTCACAGGGTTAAAAAAAAGACTTCAACATAAAGATTAGGCACCATTCAAGGAACAGGAATGTGGGCCAACTTAGTAGCTCCCAGAGATAACTCTGCAGGAGTAGGTGTTGTTAGTACTCTGCTGTGGCACGTATTGTAGGCAAGCGACCGGGTGAGGGGAAGTACGTGGAATCTCTCCCTTGTCTCACAGGATTATCAGAGAGATTGTGTACTGGAACCTTGGCGATGAGGGAGATGTGATTGGTATCTCTAATATTACCATATGAGGTGATTACAGATAGTTTTACAAGTTCTGCTTAATCAAATGTATGGACAGTCAGATCTTAGAAGAAATGCATTGTTAGTTGTGGTTCAGTTCTTTTTAGCAGCTGCACATGTCACTAGTAACATTTATTCCCAGCCTGACAGAATAAATTTATTTAACTTGACTATATACTTTCACAAATAAGAAAACCCTAGAACAAAAGGAACATGGGGCATTCAAAACTAAATATCAGAAATTAATAGAGGACAAGTCCAGGAAAGTAAGTACCCTATTTTCAAGAAGATAGTCAAATTAGCATCAGGATAATAATCTTGACTTAATTGTTCGTGTTCCTGAAAATAGCAAGGAACACTAAAGGAGCACTAAAGACACCCTGAGAGACAGCTTGGCAAAGCATCTTGGGGATTATATGCAACTTGCAGGTGATTAATTGGCTGTCTAACTTCACCAGGTTTCATTAGTATAACATTCCTGATTTACTTACCCACAGTAGAGGCACAGGGAAATTAGGAGGGTACAAAGGTATCATGCAATTGCACATACATATATTTGACAGTCCAGCCCATAAATTGTAGTTTAATGAGCGATAATGAGAGTTTTTGTACTGGCTGCAGAAAGAAATGGAAAAGAAAAAATTTCCTTCACAGACTCCTTGGAAAGGAGCAACTACAGTCAGGCCCACAGCGGATCATGACAAAATCTGGTATTTTAACTGCTTCCATGGATGGGAGGGTGGGTGCTGCTCCACCTTTTCCTGCACCAACATGAACATATGTAGTCCCCCTTCTCTTCTGGCCACCTGTGGGTGTAGGGAAAAGCATGGAACAGCATCCCCATACTGATCTGGTATGAAGCTGCTGTAGCAAGTAACACTCTGGCTCCCTAGCCCATAATGGGGCAATACACCTTTTCCAAGAAGCCAGACAATGGCCCCATCACTTAATGTGTGGTGAGGTCATTTACTTCAGAGGGTCCATGACTTCACTGAATGTATTTTTCTATTTTTATACTGAAATTAGCATGTTAATGGTGCACATTAAAGCTCCAATCCAGCACCACTATAGCAGGGCCTAAACAAGAAATAAAACATGCCCATATTGACTTTCACATGCAACGCATAAAACCAGTTACAAATCAGTAATTCTCTCTTTCATGCTGTCCCTGAAAAAATAACTCTCTGTTCTAAAGTAAACAACAATCCTTACCTGCATTTCTTGACAAAATGAAGCCATTGGTCCAAAGAGAATCTGACACTGTTCATCTGCAGTGTACGTCATTCCTGGCAGTTTGGAGGGAATAATCACAGAATTGAGGCTTTGGGGATTTGTATGTAGCAAACAGTTACTGGCCTTTGACCTGCCAATATGCAGAAATTCATAAAATGTTGAATAATATTAATAAAGGTTGGCTATTTTGTTGACATAGAACATATGCAATTGCTATAAAAAAGGATTAACAGATCTTAAGCAGCATTTTGCTGACATTTAGACCTTTTAATTTAACGAAGTTCTTTCTTTTGCTGTTGTATATTTACAGAAAGGCAAAACAGCAAACTTTATGGATTACAAGCAGCTATAAGGATTTCAGGAAAATACTTGGAAAACATTTTAGTGTACATATTACATAATTTAATTGCTTAAAAATTATATGGCTTTTAATAAATATTTATGGAGCTCACTTTTTTCACCCATACTTTAAATATGTCAGTGTTTTTCAAGTCCCAAGATTTCAGTTAGCACTGTTTTCACACAAAATTAAAGAAAAAGGGAGATGAAAATACATGGACGTCCATTAGATTTAAGTTCTAAATGGACACATCTACAGATTGTCCTTGAATCTCAATCATTCCAGTGCCAGCTCCAATACAGACCTTTAAAGGACTGCTCAGTTGTAAGTAGTAAATTGTCAGTAGGCATATCTATCAGTTCAAGAGGGTTATTCTTGAGGGTTATTCCTTATACAATGCATGGGCACAATGTAGGTGTCCTATTTTGGTATGGTTCCATGTATCATATTCTCAACTAGGTAACTCATAAAATATTTCTATTAAAATAAAATTATTTCCTCATCTTGTTTGTTATTGAACGACAACACAGGACATGATGTAATCTATTATGTGCAAAATAGAAAACAATACAGATATCATTTTAAACACACCATCTTCCTAATATGTATTTTTGCCCCATATCTTTGTTAATGTATTTTCTTTAGTTGATAAGGTGGCTTTTTGGTGGTTAATATTATTAACAGTATTAATTTTTTATTATTATTATTAATTATTAATATTAGCAGCTATTATTAACAATATTTCCTTTTTAACCTCATACAGAAGCTGGTAGAGAGTATTAAGTATTTGGCATACCTGAAACTTAGATCAAATTATGAAATTTAGATAAATAAAAATTACTTTAAGCAATGCTATTTCTTGACTTAATTACCTGAGGAATCTTTCTAGATCTTCTCTGCTGCACCGGGACCATGAAACATCACCAAGATTCTGTCCTTTAATCCATTCTCCAGACATGATATGGAGACCATCTGCACAGGATGGGTGATCATTGTCATGATTTATTCCCATGCTGAATTTTGAAAGTATTAAAAAATAAAAATTATTTTAAGAAAACAGCATAATAAATGGTTTTCAAAATGGTTAAGAACATAAGAACGGCCGTACTGGGTCAAACCAAGGGTCCATCTAGCTCAGTATCCTGTCTTCCGACAGTGGCCAATGCCAGGTGCTTCAAAGGGAATGAACAGAACAGGCAATCACTGAATGATCCATCCTCTGACATTCACTCTCAGTTTCTGAGGCTAAGGGCACCCAGACCATCATGACTAATAGCCATTGATGGACTTATCCTCCATAAACATACCTAATTCTATTTTGAACCCATTTATACTTTTGGCCTCCACAAACAACAACTGCATTTCTCCCACTAATGAATGAGAAGACCATCGTGAGCTTACATAACAAAGCCAGTGAATCTCATTGAACTTGAACTTATTTTCATTACACATTTGTTTGTTTATTGTTGATGACTTGCATGTAACTAACTAATAGGTAAGATGTATTGTTAAAATATTCTGAGCAGTAGTTTTATGTATACTTACAATTTCAAAAATTCAGAGTTTTGGCTGCAGTACCTTTTATTTCAAATAATAGCAATGGAATGACTCAAGGGAACTACATCCAAAGGACAAAGCACCCACACGGTAAAAGGTGGTGAATGCTCCCACAGGACACTGCCATGTAGGAGTCATAAAATTCTGCTACAAATTCTACTTGTGGCTGACACTTTCAATTTGCTCAGTTGTTGCTTTTGAAGATTCCCTGTCACTTGGAAAAAACCTATTCGATTGTAGGCAATAGTCAGGTGAGTTTTTTAAGTGAAAAATGGCACTTTAAAACCTTCAAAAGTAGCTATGTGGATACACACAGAGCTCCTATGTGAAAAGTAAATAAAACAGTATCAGCTGTTTTTGACTATTTAAAAGTCACTATAAGGATACTCTTCAGAGCAGGGCATACAGAGTGGCTGCTAGGATTTTGCAGCTTCTATCTTCTTAAGATAGCCTTGTAGTTTGTAGTGTAGCAAAGCAAAACTCTGTGGGTGATACCACTACATAAGCACTACTCTTTCTGTGCTGGCCCCTTACACTCATCATGTATATTAATTTACATTGGCTATCTTGGTCATTTCTCACGAATAGTCTTTGCTTTCAGCCAAAGAATTGTAGAATAAATGTATCAATGCAATTTTTCCTGCATGAAAAGTCTAGGCCTCTAGGCCAGTACTCAGTGCTGATATCACATGCCTCCCTACCATCCTTTGTTCACGTTGACATTAAAATGTAAACAACAAAAAACAAAAACACCACACAATCCTGGCAACTTTTCCTCATTGCCAAACTGTGCCCCACACAAAGCTAGTCAGCCAAATATCAGTAACTCTAGGTCAAATTTTATGCGAGGTACCACAGCTCATGTTGCATTGTGCTTATTCATGAAAGGAATTTAATTCCCCAGTAAGGCACAGCTGTGTAGGACTCTATTGGGCCTGCCAGGGTGCTCAACAGAAGTGCTGCGGCTCGTGTGGAGCCCCTCACTGGAACGGGCACGCTACACAGTGTGGAATGCTGAGGCAGCTGTCTGTGCATGGATCTTCAGAGAGAATTTTTTGAATGGTGGATAGAATTGGGATGAAGATACATTTATTTCACACTCATTTCAGTTTCTCACTTTTTCTGAGCTGGATAGTGCACCACTACAAAAGTGCTTCCACACTCAAAACTCCATTGATGTGAACCCTGGCTAGTTAAGTCTCTTGATTGACTGAACTCTTTCATGTCCCCACACACCCAGTGCCACATTTTCCCATTTATCAAAAACTTTGATAAATTCCTCCGTAATCTCTGGGTAAACCTTCCCTCTGTCTGAACAATGGAAGAAGCCAAGTTGATTGGACGACTGGAGCTGACAAAAAAAAAGTGTTATACTGCAGCAAACGTCAGTAAAAAGGTACAAAAATCACACATAGCAGTTGCCCATATGGACATTCAATAACATGACTACAGAGCTTAAAGGTATATTCTGTGAAAAAGAAACTCCATAGCAGAAAATGCTGTAGAGAATAAAGTGAATCTGTTAGAGTTTAAGACGTGAAACACAAATTTGTCCTGGGAAGTGACCAAACAATTTTAAGGGCACAATGCTGCAAGGATGGACACAGAACATGCCATCTCTTCATATAGAACCCAAAGAAATAAGATTTCAACAGCCTTTTTCTAACTAATAAGCATCTGCAATTGTTTGGTATACAGTCAAAAGTAAAAACGTAACAGAGAGATTTTTTATGATACCGTGGTTCAAAGTTGATTAAGATCTATGAGTGGGGTATAGGCAGGAATAAAGAAGAAGTAGCTTTCCTTTGAGGCTGATGGGTCCACTGTGGGTTGTTAGTTTGCTTCTGAGAAATTATTCTCTCTAAACATACTCCACTAGTTCAGTTTAATGTCATTGTGACAGAGGATTCAACTATTTTCTGATGTATCTAATTAGTACTAATATGGTACTCAGTGTTACCATAACTTGTTTGTTATGGATAGATATATCTAAAAATATCATGTATACTGACATACTGAATTCATTGGGCAAGTACATACTTTCAATATGCATAAACTGGAGGAAACCATATTTTAATTTCACCCTAGTTTAGAAGACGATGGGTCAAAACTGAATAAGAAAAAGAATTAACAGGATTCACTAAATGATTAGATATTTACATGGAAAATGAGAACATCCACCATTACCTTAACTAGGATAAAAATATAAGAGAGATAGACCCTCATATTCAAGAGCAAAGCCAACCACTGACTGATGATCAGGTTTAGGAAGAAAATTGCTCCATGGGCACATTATTCCATAACTCTCTACTACAGGGTTTCCTGCATCTTCCTGTGAAGAACCTAGGACTGGCCACTGTTAAGAGGCATGATACTATACTAGATGGCACAAAAGTATATCTCAGCATATAAATTCCTGTGTTTGTGTGCTCCTGAAAAATAGCTTCATTTCCAAGATACTACTTTAGGTACCAAGGGGTGTTACACATTGTAATGCCAAACAAGCAGAAAACAAAGAGATCATTCCCAGAAGGTGAAGGAAAATGAAAATTTGGAAGAGGCGAATTTGTATACTGACAACCCATCCTACCACTCTCTTCTTGTATTTGTGTGGTAGATTAGAGCCATATTGGGCTATAATTATCGATGACCATCATTACATGGGGGGGGATCATGGTTATGGCAAACCTTTAAATTTTGAGAGGAAAAAAACTTATTCCTGTATTTCTTTAAAAGGCAAGAAATCCATTCTGGTGGGAGTTTACTCATGGCCTTAAATGACAGGAAGGCAGCCTAGCTAGATGATAGTTGTAGCACTATTTTACAGTACTATGATGTTCCAGATCGGCGGGAGGCTGTGTCACACTTTCCCTGCAACTTGGGGTGCCTTGCAATGCTTTGCTGCTGTAGCTCCCACCTGGGCTGCTCACCAACAGCCTTCCAGTATGCAGGTCACACCCTCAATGTCTGTGTGTAACCACAGCTCTGGTTGAGCAACTCTGACCCCAATAGCCTGTCAGCAAACACCAGCCACACTCTGGTTTCTAGCAACCTCGATTACTATTTGCAGGGTGACCCCAGCGCACTCCCAGTCTCGAATTTTGCCCCCAAAAACGTGTCTTCTGCACTGTCCAGCCCTCTCCTGGACAGTTCAGATATATTAGGTCCATTGTCCCTCTAAGGGGCCCAATATACAACAGCATGGCACTCTAAATGGAGTTACCCACACAATTCACAACATGACTAGTTTTGATTAAAGAATAAAACAAATTTATTTACCTACAAAGAAAGAGCTTTTAAGTGAGTACAAGTATAAGACATTAAAGTCAGAAATGGTTACAAGAGAAATAAAGATAAAACATTTTCTAAACTTAACAAACTAGACTTGGTTCAAAGTGATCTTACCATAGGTTCCTAGTAACATTGCTGACCAAGTTTCAGGTCAGGATCTGCTCCCAAAGTCCAAAGGCTGTTTCTTTTGTCTTCTTAGGTGGAAAAAGAGAGAGATAACCTGGGTGTTTTTGCCCCTAATTTTTATAGTTCTATCACCCTTTGAAATTTTGAGGGTTACCACTTGTTAAAGTTTGCCCAAACAGTAAAGAAGGCAGCATAGTGTCCGGTAGTTAGAGGCTGCACACTGTTTCTTCTCACCTCCGTTTGCTAAAATGCAGATTTTTCTTGTCTCCTGCCTTCCGCCTCTCGTTGTCCGAGGACCCTGTTTACAACTTATATGTAAATTGAGGTGAACACACATTCATTTGTTTAAGACCTGCTTGACCAGTCCTGCCTGATTGGGGTTATGTTGGTTTGGATATGTGCTACCACTATTATTCAGGGGAAATTCATAATTTTACATATAATGTTGCTACACACATTTCATCATGATATTATTGACCAGTGAGTTATTAGTTTGTAAATGATACCTCACAAGGCATATTTTGTGCAAAGATTATTATACTGGTGTGGAGAGTGTGAATACAGGCATGCCTTCCATCACAACTACCCCAGCTCAGTCCAAACCATTCTTCATTTTTCTGGTTTAATCTGGGTCTGCCTTACTCACACTCAAAACTACTAGCATTTAAAAACTAATGTCACTTCTCCTGGAACTAGTTGAATAAAGCCTCACACAGCATCTCCCTTCCTAAAGTCTGGTTCACTGATACACAAAATATCTCCAAACTCTTCCATCAGGTTTCTCACTGGCCCAGACTGTTCCAAAACATTCTCAGCCTTGGTTCACCTGTCATTTGAACTCTCTGTAGAGGCCCACCAAAGGCCTGGCCCTTCTTCAATCTCTTTTCTCCCTACTGGAGAGAGATCCAGCTCTCCGAAGATTTCTTCGTACCCCTTTCACCAGCATGCATTGCTTCAGTCTACTGTTCCCACATGCTATGGGAACCTCCAGACCCAGAATGCCTCTGTCCTGGGCAGAAACAGGGCTAAGAAGCACCTGAAAACCATCTTAAAGGGTTAGATTGCCCTGTTCAAAATCACAGTAAAGGCAGAATTTCCTGTTAGTGAAACTTGCAACTGTCAGCTCTAGGACTGCCTCTTTATTCACCCAGATGGGCAACACAGTACATTAGTCAAACCTGCCAGACACCCTGGGATTCTTTGGGGGGTTCATCAAGACCAGTTAAGGGTTGTGTTACCACCTGACCTCTAACCCTGGGTACATCTGTGCTGTGCAACTTTGGCTCAGAGCCCCTGATAGCAGAATGATCTCACTTTAGTTTCCACCAGCCTGGATGCTCCTTGCAGGGGGACACCAACAGTCTCTCCTGTCCTCAGTTTTCCCAAAACCATCTCCTCTGCAGTGCTCAGTGCCTCTCTCACTGTATCACTCAAAAAAACCTTAACAACAACAAGTTTGCGGCTCCTGTAAAGAGACAGTACACAGCATCAGCCTATTAGTTTGGCTGAGGATTTTACTTTTCAGTTTAAAACACTGCACCGAGATGGTTGTGTAATAAAACAAAATTAAGTTAGCTAACAGAGAACAGATATTTAAGTGATACCAAGTAGAGGAAATTGGGATAGAAATGGTTACAAACAAGCAAAAGCAAAATACGCTTCGAAGACAGAAATCTAACTTAACAAACCAGAGCCTTTTGTTAGATTAGTTTTCTCACCATAGTTGTTTTTCCAGTACAGCTGGCCAGTCCTTAGCCAGAATCCAACATAGAGCTCTAAGTGGCTGGTTTCTGTGTCTCTTCAGGTGAAGGATGCCAAAATGGTGCTCTCGCTCTCTCCTAACATCCTCAAACTGTATCACTGTTTTCAATGACAGAAAGCCCTCCTGGGGGCTCAGCTTGCTGTGTCCACCAGAGATCCGACACCACAATTATTTTGGCAGTCTCCTCTGCCATCACTTGCTAGTTTGATGGCTTTACCTTTTACGTAAATGTCTCTCTTTGCTCAATTTACATTGAAGACACATTCAAACAGATGGAAGCACATTCCTTAGTCTGCTGCAGAGTGCCTTAAGCCCTACCCACTAAACACATTGTAAGACCATATTTCCAGCACATATTTATAGCTTTTCATATCTCACCCACCTCACATGGATCACACCATAATATTAATGACCAGTATGTATACATTGCCTTACATGACACCTCTTAGATACAGATTATGACAACAGTGAGTTGGGGTACACTGACATGGTCAGACCAGCTAAGACACTCTGCTAGATACCAGGGAGGCCTTTGCTCTGTGACATTGGGTGCTGTTATGCTCACACAGCCACTCATAGAATAATACATCAAGGCATTGATGTGTGGTAAAACAGAGGTAGAGAAACGTATGCCTTTCTTGTGATTCACTAATCAACTAAAAAGCAGTTTGTTATCAATAGAATACATCTCATTCAAAATGTTTATCTGAACAAAGCTCTAAACATTCATCAAGATGTCAATTCCAAGATTATATGGATAATCAAAAATATTAAGAATACATGGAAATCAGATGAGCATTCAGATGGACTATTTTCTATATGCAATAACTTCTGCTACTGATGCTCAGAGACCACAAATCAAATGATATTTCTTTATCAATTATTATATTAAATAATTCTTCTGAAAAGTGGTGGAAATTCCTAAATTAGAGCAAAAAGTACACAAACATTTGCCAGAAGGTTACACTGAAAAATATTTACTTAGTTTTAAATGTCACCCTACATGCACTAAATTCATTTGATGAGTTAACATGCTATACACTATAATAACACATATCATCACAACACATTCCTTGTAATCAAAGCCAAATGAGTCACATCAAATTACCATTTGAGGTGATTATTTAGTCTTTAATGTCAATCTGTTTTGTACTGTCTCTGTGATTTACTTTTGTTTCCTGAAGATATGGGACCATGAGCACATTTAACTGTGCTATGTTACAGAAAGACCAAATAATAGCTATAAATATTAAAATATTTGAATAAAATGATTCCATAAAAGACTCAAAGAAAGCTGATCCTGGTGGGGCCAAATCAAAGTTAAACTTCTGACATGAATGTAAGAGGACAGGAAATAAAGGAGATGACAGAATTATTTGTTCACTGTTACTTTTTCAGCCTGGGCAAAGAGGAAGAGATTTCCTTTTGGAGCGCAGAAGAATTCAAAAAATGCCTGACTTTCAACACTTCAAAGATATGGAAGACATCAGAACACTGTTTACAGCGGAGTGTTGCTCCATGAAAGAATTTTTGTTTTGTTTTGTATACAGGCCCAGACAGCTTTAAATTAGACAAATAGACAAAAGAGCTCCTGCTTTTAAAGATTATCATCATTGATCTAGCACATAGTGTAATAGACAGAGTTGTAGACAACTTTTTTTTGTGGGGGAGGCAAGGAACATGGGTTAAAAAAATAATGATATAATAGCTGTTGAATATTATTTTATACTATCTGATTATTGTAGTAGGGACAATCCCCTGATAATTGAGACTGTTCTCCTCAGCCTAGGAGGGGTACGGTCCCCTCTGGTCTCAGCAACTTGAAGTCCCTCTCTTTGCCCCAGGGTATCAACTGACTCTTGGGGCTGAGTTGAGGATCTCTCATTCAGTAACCTCTGGCTCCTTTCTTCCCTGGCTGGGAAGTGGTTCTGCAAATTGGGGCTCTTCTTCTTGTGAAGGGGAATTCTGGGTGCCTGGGTCAGGCTCACTTGTCCATGCTACTCCCACGCCTTCTGAAGCCAGGCTGGATATTCTTCTTGTCTCCTGAAAGCTATTGATACTTTTTCTCTGTGTGAATGAGGATTTCTGCTCACTTCTATCTAGGGAGTCCTGGGATAGCAGGTACCAGTGGATACCACTCTGCTGAGACTGACTCCCAGGGCTCCCTGATTGGCTCTTCTTGTCTTTCCTCCCACACCCCCATCCCCTCACTCCAC
Source organism: Caretta caretta (assembly GCF_965140235.1). Classification (NCBI taxonomy): domain Eukaryota; kingdom Metazoa; phylum Chordata; order Testudines; family Cheloniidae; genus Caretta; species Caretta caretta. The sequence continues at coordinate 83,166,602 of NC_134210.1, read as the reverse complement.
AGGGTATTCTACGTGCTCTTTTTACAAAAGGAGGGAGAAGGTCAGATATCATAGAGTCCATTACTTTTTGGCTGTCCTTTATCATGCCTGGGAGTCAAATGGCTTCCAGTTGCCACCTTATTTTTTTTTTTCCTTGTAGGAGTCTCTTGGTGAGAGAAGAACACAGGGAATTATGTAAGTAAAACAATTGTTTTTCAGTGTAATCAATAGATCAGGTGTAGGCTGTTCCCTTTTTTCAATCTGTCACATTTCTGCACTGGTCCACAAAGCATGCAATGACTATATAAAACTAAGGGTCCAACTAAATGATTCAGTTTGCCAAAGAGTATGTGTGTGTTTTTAATTCTGCAGTCCTTTCTTACTGTAAGCCATTCTTACAAGGTATTTGCATTTCTCAGACACCTCACCAACCACAACTTCAGTCTTCCTCTGTGTGTAACTTTGAAAAAGGCCATTTCTGATCATCTTGATTTGATGATTTCCAATGGCTCCTTTATTCTGAAGTTATTGATAATGGACATTGTTTCTACTGTTGTACAGCTTTTAGGCACAAAATACTTTTGACTAAGTACACAGATGAAGCTTTCACACAGTCTGTATTCTCAAATTGGAAAAAGACTTGAGACTAAATTTAGAGGCCTCAAGCTTCTTTGTATCATCATGACTCAGTTGATATTCTTGAAAAGACTGCACAGAATGTTGTGACATACTAAGATTTCAGTACTCTGAGAAGAAAGAAGAAAATAGGAAAATCCTAATGCAAACACGAAATAGTACATGTTATCTTGCTAGACAAGGACTTGTACCACAAAGCCATTATATTGAACAAGCTGAAAATATGCCTTTAAGTAGACAGGTTAGCAGCACCTTTATTTAGTTGCTTTGTCTGCAGGCAGAATATGATCATGGTATTTCCAAGTAGATGAAAAAGAATCAAGACAAAACATCAAATTCCGATTATTCAAAAAGAGATAATGGAAATCATTGTTCTTAAAATCATGATGGATATTTCTGAGAAAATTTCTGGACAGTAGTATATAAATATGGTAGATGAAACAGACTTCAAAAAAGAGCTTGTAGTTTTATATCTGCGATAGATGGATGACAACATGAATGTTCATGATGAATTCATTGGGCTGTACAATGTAGCCAATGAAGGTTATCATGTCAGTAACTAAAGATATATTATTACTTCTAAATATGAGGATCAACAACTGTCACAGACAATGTTATGATGATTGCATTAGTATGGCAGGCTAAATATCATTTGTAACATGCAGATTACAACAGGTGGAACCACAAGCACCTGGTTCATTGCTATGAGCATGCTTTGAATTTGGAATGCCAGGATGCTCTTAAGAATAATGCTATCCTAAGAGATACTCTTGAAATTGTTTACAAAATCACAAAATTAATTTTAAAAAGTCACCCAAATGAGATGTTATATTTCAGGACATATATTCAGTATATCACCAGGTATCTCTGGCCTCTGTTCAACAAGATGAAGCCAATGCTTCTACACAGTTTCTGAGAACAACCTTTCATTGTGTGCAACTTGAGAGGTTGCAAATAATGCAAAGCAAGATCCTGAAAGTAGAGCTCAAATTTGTAACATGGCTGTTCAAAATGAAAAATATTTACTTCCTCTTTGGTATTGAATTAAGTCAAACATTCCTAAACACAGTAGACAATCTGTCCAAAACTCTGCAAAGATTGTACACATGAACCACAGAAGGCCAATCTCATATGAAAATAACACAGTCGACTTCAGCCCATCCAATCAGATGAAAGCTAGAACTTATTCTGGGAGCAAATCCACGAAAAAAGTTTAGTGTTGATAGTCAGAATACCTGAACTTTCAAGGAAGAGAAAAGTTCCCTAGAAAAAGCAAACAGGGACAGGATAAGCCAGGTACCTAAATTCAATAAAGGAATTTTATAAATACATCTACTTCTAAGTAATTGATTTTACAATGCCCAGTATGTAATTAAGGTGTGAACAGAAAGGCTACAAAATTATTTAAAATCTTGAAATTCTCATAGCAACTCCAAATGTGAAAGAAACATTCAAGACATGCTTGCTATGTATGATTCTGATTGCAATCATGAATGACTGATTAGGCAGCTTCATCTGCTGCAAGCCATCTGTCAGCTTACAGAAAGATAGTTGAAATTAGTTCTCTCAGCCAACCCAAATGCCAACTGTTTTCAAAAGTAGTTGAAAATGATTTTAGTGGTACCGGCAATCAATGCTGTAAGTGAACATTGTTTCAGTGCTCTATGATGTATTAAAATATGGCTTTGAGCCACAATGAGACAATGCCAGCTCAACTGGTGTATGTTTTTACATGTACAAAAGGACAAAACTGATGACTTACAGCTTACAGATGTTGCAGAAGAATTCATGTAAAGAAACCCAGAGTGAAGATCATTGTTTGGAACTTTTTCAGATTTGTAAGTCATTCTTTTTACTCATGCTTTAAAAAGTAATGCTTTAATAAGTGGTTTTGTACCGTGACTAAATTTCTCCATATTTAATAAACGGAGATAAATGAGCTTCTGTTCTAAACTCTGTGTTTCCTTTATTTATTAATACAATCCCTACTTTGGGGGGGGGGGGGAAATTACAGCCTCCCCAAACATCCAGATTGTCTCTGCCCATGACAGATGACCTGTTTGAGAGGAAGGAGCTATTCTAGCTCAAGGGCGATTGTCTCTGCCCTGCACTGCAACTCATTGGCTAGAATCCAAAGTACTCAAAGGCTATACTTCACCTCCTGCTGATAAGACCACTTTCCTTTCCATCTGTTGGAGAGCTTTTTTAAAGCTTTCTTGACACTTCAGGGCCATATATAATATAAAACTTCCTCGAGAGAGTCAATCTACATTCTCAAAAAGAAAAGGAGTACTTGTGGCACCTTAGAGACTAACAAATTTATTTGAGCATAAGCTTTCGTGAGCTACAGCTCACTTCATCGGATGCATTCTGATTGTCAGGTGAGGACACTCTGTTTGTACAAATACTACCGTTGAGCCAAATCTTAAATAACAAACCTTGACAAAATGTACCAAGTTCAGATTCAGATAACTATTTGAATATTCCAGTTTTTATTCTTTTGCTCATCTAGTGCATGTAGTATTGTACTAGAGTATCCATTAAAGATATGCTGTTCAAATATATGAAACAAATCAGATATACCACAAATTTGGGCAGGTGATATTAAAAGAAAAGAAAAACAAGGGAAACGGACAATTAAAAAATGTCACAGAAATATTACCTGAAACAAAATTCTGTCCCTTTATTCCCCTTAGTACATATATCGGAAGGAATCTCCTGGTATGATTTCCCATATATAGCAATTGGGATAGGAGAAACCACATAGCTGTACACTATGGGGAGACTAAGGGAGAGACCACAGAAGGTCTAATACTGCCTCACTTGTTTGCTGACTGGCCAGGGAATGGATTGTGACTACAGATAGATCCTGGTGAAAATCAAAATTTGCATTTCGTGGGAATTTTTGACATTCTGAAATTTTTTTGTGTTCCTTATCTGAACAAAAACAAGTATTTTCAAAGTTTCACACAAAATAATAAGTCCAAAAATTTTCCAATTTCAAAATTTTATATTGGAAAAATATCATTTCAGAATACATTTTTGTTTAGAAATTTTTTTTATTTTAATATTTTTGATTATTTATACAGGATTTTGTGACATGTCAGTAGTAGTGACCAATACTATGACATAATATAATAGTCAAAATATTCTATTTATAGTATAAATTATTTTTCTATTTTATTTTATTTTTAAGATCATTAAGGGTAACTATTACTGAGTGTGGATTGAGTACTTATTTTCTAGATCAAAATGCCTCCAGTTTGTGCTATAATGAAATAACACTTTGACACTTTGACAGTTTGATCTAGAAAATAAATTAAGTACTCACAATAGATTCAGAAAGGGACTTGGGTGTTGTGATGCTGAGTGTTACAATGCCTATCTTTTAAGGAACCTAGAAAATCATTAGCATTCACAGAGCCTGGTTTTGATGCCTTGGCTCCCTGTACAATGAATAGAGAGAGACAGGCATCCTAGGAATGGGATTAACAAAAGCTAGAATACTGAGCTCGGAGCTATCTGAACTAGGCAATAGGAGATGCCAAGGGGATGGATGTGTGCCAAGTTCCACCCCTTTCAAGGAGTTAGGTGCCAATACAGGGTGTCCGATCTGGTAAGCATTCTCAGAAGCCTCCTAACTCCACACCAAATAGCAGGACCTCCTGTGACGTTGATCTGGAGGGAGGTGTCAGCCCAGTGGTTAGGGTACTCACCTGAGATGTAGGAGACCCCCAGTTCAAGTCCTCTTCTCTACTTGATGAGAAAAAGGGATTTGAAGAAGGAGCCATCACTTCTCAGATAAGTGGCCTAATCACTGAGCGCTGGGATATTCTGATATGGGGTTCTCTTAATCTCTCCTGTTGAAGCTGGTCCACTTTGCAAACATAATTAAAGAATCCTTAGGCCAGATACAGACTGAAAATAACTCTATAGCCCAGCAGTTAGCACACTCACCTAGGAGGCAGAAGACCCAGGATCCATTCCCTCCATGCCAATGAGTCTTTAATTGTTTATCCATAGTGGAACAGTGTCAAGGGGAGAGCCTGAGAGAGACCCTATATCAGAATATCCCATAGCCCAGTGGTTAGAGCATCCCCTAAGATGTAGTAGATCTCTGTTCAAATCCCTCTTCTCATCAGGCAGAGGTAGGATGTGAATCAGAGGGCTCCCATAGCCCAGGTGAATACCCTAACAACTGGGCTAAAAGTTATGAGGGAGCTATTACACTGTCTGGAGTGATTGACAGCCATGAGTGCCAACCTTAGGGCAGACTGTCAAAAAAGCAGGGCAGACACCCCAAACTGGTGGCATTTCACCAACCCAGAAACAAATGTGAACTCTGAAGCACTCTAATAGTTTGACCATGGAGTCTCAAGCAGTCCCCCTGGGCATGCTCTATCTTGCCACCCGGGCAAACTGGACTTAATGATAGTTGGTTGTTGTACACCAAAGATCAGAAAAGATTCAGGTTGCTTCCATTCCCAAGAGAGAAGTCACTTACCCCAGGTCAATTTGTACTTCAGATCTCACACCAAAGACAATGCTTGTAGCCAATCCAATAGTAAACTAACTAACAATTTATTAACTAGAAAAAATAAATTAGTGTGTTAAAGCAGGCGACATATATACACAAATGAGTTACCGTCTATGATTCCAAAAAAGTGCATAATTGTAGTAAACTGTCAGCACCGAATGTCTTTTAGGGCTAACCCAGGTTGACCCTAGTGATTTCTGCTTCTGTTTACCTAGCTTCAGGCCGGTGAAAGTCCAAACAGCAAAGAGAGAGAGAAAATTTTCTTTTGTCCCTGTTTTATTCCTTTCTTCCAGAATTCAAGCTGATGGAATGGGCTTTCTTGCACACACCTTGTGGGTGTGAGGCCCTTAATCAAGTCTTTGTAACATGATGTTCACAGTGGTGCATTTAATTTTGATAGTCCTTCTTGATGACTAGGTTCACAGTCTCAAAGCAGGCATTTTTACAGTTATAAAGCAAAACTTACATATTACCTTATAACATGGCATACAGACATCACAAGTGAAATTACTGCATGCAGCAATTTAGAAGCATTTCATAGAGTCTAAACACTAAACACATTCTTACAAGTCTAACACCTATCCTGAACAATACGAACATGGAGGTGAGCTGGTCTGGTTTCCAGCTATGAATTTGTCAATGCTCAGCAGACACCTACAGCCTTGACAAGAACTGGCACCTGGCCTGTCAATGTCACAGGAGGTCCTGCTGTTTGGTGTGGAGTTAGGAGGCCTCTGAGAATGCTCACCAGATCGGACACCCTGCATAAGCAGTGGAGCACCTATCTCCCTGCAGTGTGGATCGCACAAGAGTTTAGGCGACCAAGCACCTAGAGTGAGGCAGCAATGTGCGTGCCCAGAGGCAGAAATATAGGCATGTAAGGAATTTTTATTGCAAAAACATAGGTGCCAAGCAAGTTTACGAACCTTCAGGGTTAGGGGGCAGCTGAGCAGGGTTTTGGGAATGCCACTGGTGCCTAAATTTGGGGTTTAGGCACTTAGAGTGGCAATTAGGCACTTGAGCCTCTGGGTACATCTAGCCCCCAGTGTACTAATCAGAAGAGCAGCTATTTCCAATATCCTTGTGTTAGCCTGAATAATTTTTCTAAGGTAGTGAAAAAAGTTGCTCCCTTGATTAGTACATTGAGTGCTTATCTTATTATCTTTTTAAAAGTCTCAGTGTCAATCTGTTTCATTATAACACAAAATAGGAGACATTCTGATATAGAAAATAAGATAAGATGTTTCAGTCTGTACTAAGCAAATGCCCTTAATGATTTTAAGAATAAAATAGAAAAATGACTATAAGATAAACAGATTATTTCAACTATTATATCTTGTCATAATGTGTCGCCATACCATGCCTAATGCATACTTGTATTCATTCCATGCACGGCAGGCCCAATGTTCCATCTAGGGTGACCAGATGTCCCGATTTTATAGGGACAGTCCCAATTTTGGGGGATTTTTCTTATATAGGCACCTATTACCCCCCACTCCCCGTCCCCATTTTTTACACTTACTATCTGGTCACCCTAGTTCCATCCATTGAACAAGTGAAAAATATGTAGGCTAGAGATTGGTAGCGCAAATTACATAGCAGAAATTTGTCTATTGTTTAAATAGAAAAGGAGTACTTGTGGCACCTTAGAGACTAACCAATTTATTTGAGCATAAGCTTTCGTGAGCTACAGCTCACTTCATCGGATGCATGTAGCTCACGAAAGCTCATGCTCAAATAAATTGGTTAGTCTCTAAGGTGCCACAAGTACTCCTTTTCTTTTTGTGAATACAGACTAACACGGCTGTTACTCTGAAACCTGTTTAAATAGAGGAACTCCTGTGTGGAAAAACTTATATTATGAAAATATGGCAAGTTTTAAAAGGTAATATATTTACTTTAAAAGAGAGTTCTCAATATATTGGGACAATGCAATTGGCATTGCTTTACTTTAGGGACCTCATATCTTGGAAGTTAAGTATTGTTCATTTTTGCCCCTCTTCTGTTTAAGCAGAACTAGGCATTGCCAAAGCACACATCTGCTGTACCTTCCTTAACATCATCAGTGTAGCTTGTGGTCTGTTATAAAGATGAAGTTGCTGCACACACCCTTTTCTTAATACCTATAACAAACGTGCATAAAAAGTGAACAGAAACTGGGAATGCAGAAGTCTTAACTCCTCATCTCCTCCACCATGCCATGTAATGCAATAAAAAATCTGGAGACTCACTGATATATTACCTTTTACCAAGAGATAAATTGAATGCAATAATATACATACCATACAGAATACACTTCCACATTTTCATTGTAATGATCATGCATATGAAAGTACATAATATTCAATTTGGGGAAATATCTCAGTGGTATGGTATTTAGTAATCCAACATGACGTAATGGACATTTGTAAGAGACAACTGTACTTTTTCACAAACAGAAAACCACTTCAGAAATTGTATCTGTGTGTAGTGTTGTTCTGGGGCTTAACACTTCTGTTCTTACCTAATTTATCATGTTAGTGCTGGGCAGATTGCCCCTTGTATCCATGAGCTCCTCTTTCCCTCTTTTTGGAGCCATTCATTCTTATGTAAGTGAGAGCAAGACAATCATGCATGTGTGTTTGTGTGGTAGGAAGATAAGGCAGTTTGGGTAAAGGGATGAAACATTTCACTAGTCTAAACTGCTGTATTTAACAAAAACATCAGTGCTGCACTTTTAAGAAAAAGTGCATCATATCAGCATGGAAACTGATCAAATTCTGCTGTAAGAACAGGAGCTTTATTATTCTGAGTGGGATAAAGAAATGCTTAATCCACCATGGCTGAGAGAACATATACACACCACATATTACATGAATATAGGAAGTATCTTATGGAAAACATTCTCTAACTGAAACATTAGCAATACTTCAACTCACTCTATTCAACTAACTTCCATTTATATAATCTCAATTTAAATGTATTTTGACAAAGAGCCTTGGTCAAATAAACTTGCCACTAACATTATGCATGGTTGTCAAGTCAACTGAAAAATATTTTTATCTTATAAAACCTCTCAAGCTTGTTTAAAAGCAACTGCCAGAAAATTTTTGTGATATCATGCAGAAAGCTGGAGCACACTATGGGAGATTTTGAGGATGGCCCATGTTGATATTTAACATGAAATAGGCATTAGAAACCTTTTTTTTCACCTAAGTTTCTCTGTACTCAGAACAGTGATCCAGTTGATATACTGTACTTGGATTTCCAGAAAGCCTTTGACAAGGTCCCTCACCAAAGGCTGTTAAGCAAAGTAAGCAGTCATGGGATAAAAGGGAGGGTCCTCTCATGGATCAGTAACAAGTTAAAAGATAGGAAAAAAGGGTAGAAATTAATGGTCAGTTTTCACAGTAGATAGAAGTAAAGAGTGTGGTCCCCAAAGGATCTGTACTGGGACCAGTGCTGTTCAACATATTCATAAGTGATCTGGGAAAAGAGATAAACAGTGAGGTGGCAAAGTTTGCAGACAATGCAATATTACTCAAATAGTTAAGTCCAAAGCTGACTCCAAAGAACTACAATGGGATCTCACAAAACAGTGTGATGGGGCAACAAAATGGCAGATGAAATTCAGTGTTGATCAATGCAAAGTAATGCACATTGGCAAGCATAATCCCAACTATACATAACAAAATGATGCAGTGTAAATTAGCCATCACCTCAAGAAAGAAATCTTGGAGTCATCATAAATAGTTCTCTGAAAACATCCGCTTAATGTGTAGCAGCAGTCAAAAAAGCTAACAGAATGTTAGGAACATTGGGAAAGGGATAGATTAAAAAAAAATCAAAATACCACTATATAAATCTGTGGTAAGCCCACACCTTGAATACTGTGTATAGTTCTGATCACTCTATTTAAAAAAAAAGATATATTAGACTTGGAAAAACTACAAAGCAGGGCAACAAAAATGATTAGAGGTTATGGAACAGCTTTTATATGAGGAGAGATTAAAAAGACTAGGACTGTTCATCATGGAAAAGAGTTGACTGAAGAGGGATATGATAGAGGTCTATAAAACTATGAATGGTATGTTGAAAGTGACTAAGGAACTTTATTTACCCCACCACATAACATAAGAACCAAGAAGAAAAGGAGCACTTGTGGCACCTTAGAGACTATAAATTTGTTAGTCTCTAAAGTGCCACAAGTATTGCTTTTCTTTTTACGAATACAGGCTAACACGGCTGCTACTCTGAAATGAGAACCAAGGCTCACCCAATGAAATTAATAGGCAGCAGATTTTCAACAAACATAAGGTAGTACTTCTTCACATAATACACCTGTAGAACTTATTGCTAGGATATGATGTGAAGGCCAAAAATATAACTGGGTTTAAAAAAGAATTAGATAAGTTCACAGAGGATAGGTACATCAATGCCTATTAGCCAAGATGGTCAAGGAAGCAACCACGATCTGGGTGTCCCTAAGACTCTGACTCCCAGAAGCTGGGACTGGATGACAGGGCATGGATCACTTGGTAATTGCCCTACTCTGTTCATTCCCTCTGAAACATCTGGCTCTGGCCACTGTCAGATGACAGGATACTGGACAGTCTGGCCCAGTATGGCCATTCTTCTGTTACTGTGAAAATAGTACCGTGTAAGGCTTTTATGCTTTTATTATAGTCATGCATTCCGAAATGACACCTTTTTCACATCTGAACAAATAACAACCACTTTGTTTTGCTATACAAGTTAAATGCGGCTATGCACGCACCTTCTGGAAAAAACTAAGTCCACACTGAAATGATGTTATTTGATATTTATCCTGCAACAGGAGCTCAAAATTTCCCGCAAACACAGTACATTCATTGCAACAGACTTGCTCAGTGACACCACACTATTACACTTGAAATACACTTAAGTATTATTATTATTATTATTCATTACTTGTATGCCACTACTGAAGCACATTGCATTTACAAATTAGAGATGGAGGACCGGATTCTTTTCTCACAACAGAGTAAATCAGAAGCACGTTCACATAAATTAATTGTGTTGGACCAGTATTAAAGTGGTGTACGTTAGATCAAAATAAGGCTTAGAATCTATGCTCTGAAGAGTTTACAATCTAAGGACTGGTTTCTGCAAACACCTAACCCAGTGCATATGCTTATTTGCACACATAGTAGGATCAGGCCCTAAAATGAGACAGGGACCTGAGGAATGAAAAAGAATGCCAATTTACAATACAAATATTTTTAACCTTTCAAGAATTTGAGGCCTGTGCCTAGAATGACGATTACTCTAAAATACTTTAATGCGCTATCCAATTAAGAATTATAACAATAATTAATAGAGAATAAAGAGAATGAAAACAACAGAGAAATACAGTAGCTAACCACAGCTATAAACCTATATAACCTATATTCTGTGGTTACATAAAGCTATATAACCACAGAATATAAATCATAGCTTCTGTTACCCTATTAATTTTGTTGTGAAGGAGTTGTAAATTCTTGATAAATAAAAAATGTCACTTCAACAAGAGCAACTTGGGAGCATATATATATATATAAACCTAGAAACTCATAGAATTTTTAGGGAGGAAAGGGTGCAACAGTAACGGAAATATGTATTATTAAGGAACAAATTGTAACCACTTTTTGAAATAACCACCTGAGGGATATTTTATTATCAGGCACAAGTACTTGGGGATACATGGAAGAGGAAGAGGATGTGGTCTCTCAACCTGATGGTTCCCTGGGGCCCATTTTGAAGAAAACCTCTCCGGGAGGCTTAGCAACTCTTAGTTGCTTCGCTACCTCCCATTACTTCTCTAGGAGCTGAGTTACCTTTGACTAAGCTTCCTGTTCCTCTAAAAGTGCCACCACCTCTCTGACTGTAGTGTAAAGACTGAATGGTACTTCAAGAAGAACTACCTTAGGAGCAGACATCTGAGGGGTCTCAGCTATGGAGAGGGTGGACTAGGCCTAACCTATTTTATTATTAACATTTGGGGAAAAAATAAAAAATGCCAAAGGGTGCAGAGATACACTCTCTGTTCCTACTGCTGGCTATTGGTTTGAGCACACAGAATCTACCAACTGCCTAGGAGGGATTAACCAAACCATAAAAAACAGGTTGCCAGGGGAACTGTGGACATTTGTCTGAGCAGTCAATAATCCCACTTCCAACCCCAAACTCCAAAAGTTAAAGGTCTAACCAAGAGGAGGTGATGAGTGAAAACTGCAAGCTGAGAGTAGCAGTGATTTGTGAAAAATCATGACTGGGTGAGACACTGCTGAAGAAATCTCATTTTCTGTACAGGGGATAAAAAGTCTCTTAAGGTCTTGGTTACTTAACAGCTAGTTTCATGTATAAATAGATATGGCTCCACCGTGATATGCAAAGAACAGAATCTAATCATGAGAGAAGATCATTCTTGAGAAGGGAATATTTTGATAGGATCTGGCTAAATAACATTTTAATAATTTATTCATGAATGTCACAATATGTTTAAAATAAATTATCCAGTGAATATTTTTTCATTATGGGCAAACCATTCACAAGTAATTATGAGACTCATTACTTTTTTGACTAAAATATTAATGAATAACTTTTCTCCCATTATTCACCAAGTTCTAATTTTTATTGTGTTGTAGTATGGATATACTAGTGTGATCCAAGTTTTAAAAAATGGACTTGAAGCCATAAACTCTCAAGTTTTATCCTGGTTCTAATATTGATTCAATGTGTGGCCCTGAGCAAGTCATTTAACATGTTTTTAGCTTCCTTTTCAGTAACATGGTGATAATACTTACTTAGCTAGCATAGGGATCTGTATGGGCACTGTATAATCAGTTATTATTTGTCCTGCATTTTGAGGACATAAAATTCTGTAAGCGCTGCCATATTATTGTTGTTATATTGAAGAGTTCATAGGCAAATGACCTAATAGGCAGCTTTTATATGTTGTTTTATGTTGTTAGTAATATGAGTTACATGAAAGGTACAAATACTGTTTATTCCGGTTAATAATCAGGCTGTGACCAACACGTGGCTGGTAACTCATCCCACAGCCAGGTCCACAAATAATTGTTTTAGAATGTAAGGCCTGGTCTACGCTACGAGTTTAGAATTTAGCAGCGTTATCTCGATTTAAACCTGCACCCACCCACACAACAAAGCCCTTTTTTTCAACTTAAAGGGCTCTTAAAATTTATTTCTTTACTCCACCCCCGATGAGGGGATTAGCGCTGAAATCGGCCTTGCTGGGTCAAATTTGGGGTACTGTGAACCCAATTCAACAGTACTGGCCTCCTGGACCTATCCCAGAGTGCTCAGTTGTGACAGCTCTGGACAGTGCTCTCAACTCAGATGCACTGGCCAGGTAGACAGGAAAAGGCCCGCGAACTTTTGAATCTCATGTCCTGTTTGGCCAGCGTGGCGAGCTCACCTGCACAGGTCACCATGCAGAGCTCATCATCACAGGAGACCATGCAGTCCCAGAATCACCAAAGAGCTCCAGCATGGACTGAACGGGAGGTACGGGATATGATCGCTGTATGGGGAGATGCATCCATGCCGGCAGAACTCCGTTCGAAAAGACGAAATGCCAAAATATTTGAAAATATCTCCAGTGGCATAAAGGACAGAGGCTATAACAGGGACCTGCAGCAGTGCCGCATGAAAATTTAAGGAGCTCAGGCAAGCCTACCAAAAAAACAGATTGGCAAATGGCCACTCCGGTTCAGAGCCCCAGACATGCCGCTTCTATGATGAGCTGCATACCATTCTAGGGGGTGCAGCCACCACTACCCCACCCCTGTGCTTTGACTCCATCCAAGGGGTGGGAGGCAACATGGAAACGTGTTTTGGGGGCAAGGAAGATGATGATGAGGAGGAGGTTGTTGATAGCTCACAGCAAGGAAGCAGAAAAACTGGTTTCCCCAACAGCCAGGATCTATTCATCACCCTGGACCTGGACCCAGTACCCCCCCCGAACCCACCCAAGGTGGGCTCCTGGACCCTGAAGGTGAAGAAGGGACCTCTGCTGAGTGTACCTTTGTAAATATTATACATGGTTTAAAAGCAAGCGTGTTTAATGATTAATTTACCCTGGCATTTGCGGCCAGTACAGGTACTGGAAAAGTCTGTTAACATGTCTGGGGATGGAGCGGAAATCCTCCAGGGACATCTCCATAAAGCTCTCCTGGACGTACTCCCAAAGCCTTTGCAAAAGGTTTCTGGGGATGGCAGCCTTATTCCATCCTCCATGGTAGGACACTTTACCTCACCAGGCCAGTAGCACGTAGTTGGGAATCATTGCAGAACAAAGCACTGCAGCATACGGTCCCGGTGTTTGCTGGCATTCAAACAACAAGCGTTTTTTATCTCCCTGTGTTACCCTCAGGAGAGTGATATCATTCATGGTCACCTGGTTGAAATAGGGTGGTTTTAGTAAGTGGACATTCAGAGGTGCCCGTTCCTGCTGGGCTGTTTGCCTGTGGCTGAACAGAAATTTTCCCCGCTGTTAGCCATGCGGTGTGGGGAGGGGTGAAGCCATCATCCCAGAGAATTGGGTGGGTGTGTATGTCGGGGGGGTTAGTTGGGTTTCTGCTGCACGTGAACCCGGAAACCACAGCCCCTCCTTTTAAATTGCCAACCCATTTTTAATGGACAACCCAACAGCTACTTCATATGAGAAATGAGGGCGCTGTTGTTTGAAACCATTTCCACATGTTATGAAGGTTAAAGAAGCCAGAAGACTGTGGCTTAGCATGACTGCCTGCAAGCCGAATTCTGCTGCCCAGCCCTGCATGAGTGATCTCTCACACCAAACCAGCATACCCTCAATAAGAGGCAATATGCAACCTTGTAATGAAAGCACATGTGCTATGTAATGTTAACAGCAAGGTTTACTGTGAAAGAGTGTACCCATTGTTCTATAAAATGTGTCTGTTTAAATACCACTCTCCCTTTTTTCCCCTCCACCAGCTGCATATGTTTCTCCTTCCCAGAGGCTAGTGAAGATTAGAAGGCAAAAAAAACGCACTCGTGATGAAATATTCTCTGACCTCATGCTGTCCTCCCACACTGACAGAGCACAGATGAATGTGTGGAGGCAGACAAAGTCAGAGTGCAGGAAAGCACAAAATGACCAGGAGGAGAGGTGGCGGGCTGAAGAGAGGGCTGAAGCTGAAACGTGGTGGCAGGAGCTGAGAGGAGGCAGGATTCAATGCTGAGGAGGATCAAACTAATATGCTCCAGCGTATGGTTGAGCTGCAGGAAAGGCAGCAGGAGCACAGACCACCACTACAGCCCCTGTGTAACCAACCGCCCTCCTCCCAAAGTTCCATAGCCTCCTCACCCAGATGCCCAAGAACACAGTGGGGGGCCCTCCAGCCACCCAGCCACTCCACCCCAGAGGATTGCCTGAGCAACAGAAGGCTGGCATTCAATACGTTTTAAACTTTTAAAGTGCTGTGTGGCACCACCCCTCCCAGTGTTTCCCTCATCCACCACCCCTCCCAGGCTACCTTGGCAGTTACCCCCTATTTGTGTAGATGAATTAATAAAGAATGCATGAATGTGAAGCAACAATGACTTTATTGCCTCTGCAAGCGGTGATCGAAGGGAGGAGGGGAGGGTGGTTAGCTTAGAGGGAGGTAGAGTGAACCAAGGGGGGGGGGGGGGGTTCATCAAGGAGAAACAAACAGAACTTTCACACTGTAGCCTGGCTATTCCTGAAACTGGTTTTCAAAGCTTTTCTGATGCGCACTGCACCCTCCTGTACTCTTCTAACCTCCCTGGTGTCTGGCTGCGCGTAATCAGTGGCCATAAACGTCTTCCCCTTACTCTCACAGATATTGTGGAGCACACAGCAAGCAGTAATAACAATGAAAATATTGATTTCTTTGAGGTCTAACCACGTCAGTAAACGGCACCAGCGCACATTTAAACGCCCAAATGCACATTCTACCACCATTCTGCACTTGCTCAGCCTATAGTTGAACAGCTCCTGACTACTATCCAAGGTGTCTGTGTATGGCTTCATGAGCCATGGCATTAAGGGGTAGGCTGGATCCCCAAGGATAACTATAGGCATTTTAACATGGTTGGTTATTTGGTTATTTTCTCGTCTGGAAAGTAAGTCTCTTGCTGCAGCTGTTGAAACAGACCAGAGTTCCTGAAGATGCAAATGTCATGTATCTTTCCCGGCCATCCCACATTGATGTTGGTGAAACATCCCTTGTGATCCACCAGTGCTTGCAGCATCATTGAAAAGTACCCCTTTCGGTTTATGTATTCGCTGCCTTGGTGCTCCGGTGCCAAGATAGGGATATGGGTTCCCTCTATCGCCCCACCACAGTTAGGGAATCCCATTGCAGCAAAGCCATCCCCTATGAACTGCACGTTTCCCAGAATCACTACCCTTGATATCAGCAGCTCAGTGACAGCGTTGGCTACTTGGATCACAGCAGCCCCCACAGTAAATTTGCCCACTCCAAATTGATTCCCGACTGACCAGTAGCTGTCTGGCGTTGCAAGCTTCCACAGGGCTATCGCCACTCACTTCTCAACTGTGAGGGCTGCTCTCATCTTGGTATTCATGCGCTTCAGGGCAGGGGAAAGCAAGTCACAAAGTTCCATGAAAGTGCCCTTACGCATGTGAAACTTTCGCAGCCATAGGGAATCATCCCAGACCTGCAACACTATGCAGTCCCACCACTCTGTGCTTGTTTCCTGGGCCCAGAATCAGTGTTCCACGCCATGAACCTGCCCAACTGACACCATGATGTGCACATTGAAGGGACCCGTACTTTGTAAGAAGTCTATGTCCATGTCCTCATCACTTTCGTCACCGCGCTGCAGTTGCCTCCTCCTCACCTGGTTTCGCTTTTCTTGAAGGTTATTCTGCATATCCTGCTGGATAATGCGCGTGGTATTTATAGTGCTCATAATTGCCGCGGTGATCTGAGCAGGCTCCATGTTCCCAGTGCTATGGTATCTGTGCTGAAAACATGCACAAAACGATTGTCTGCCGTTGCTCTGACGGAGGGAGGGGTCACTGACAACATGGCTTACAGAGTTTGCTTACAGGGAATTGAAATCAACAAAGGGGGTGGCTTTGCATTAAGGAGAAACAGAATGGCCCCCTCAAGGATAGAACTCAAAACCCTGGGCTTAGCAGGCCATTGATTTCACGGAGGGAGGGAGAAAGGGAGGAGAAAATGAATACAAAACAAATCTGGTCTTATTTCTTGTTTTGATCCTCTTCGTCTATCTTTATACATCTTGCTGGCAGCAGACGGTACAGTATGACTGCTGGCCATCGTTGTCTCCTGGCTGCTCATTAGAAGACGGTGCAGTACAACTGCCGGCAGGACTGAATCGCCATGATACAAAACTTAAAAGGGAAATGACCTGGCTGAGTCACTCCCATGTTTGCCCAGGTACCCCTGACTGTCCTCACCGAGGTCGGCTAAAAGAACACCCTGGAGTACTGCGATGATGGCTACCAGTCATACTGCACTGTCTGCTGCCAAAAGGCAATGAACTGCTGCTGTGTAGCAATACAGTACCGTGTCTGCCAGCACCCAGGAGACATACGGTGATGGTGAGCTGAGCAGGCTCCATGCTTGTTGTGGTACGGCGTCTGCACGGGTAACCCAGGAAAAAAGGCGCAAAACGATTGTCTGCCGTTGCTTTCACAGGGGGGGGTCTGATTATATGTACCCAGAACCACCCACAACAATGTTTTTGCCCCATGAAGTATTGGGATTTCTACCCAGAATTCAAATGGGTGGCAGAGACTGCAGGAACTGTGGGATAGCTACCCACAGTGCAATGCTCCGGAAGTCAACGGTTGCCTCAGTACTGTGGATGCACTCTGCTGACTAAATGCACTTAGAGCATTTGTGTGTGGGGGGGGACACAATCGACTGTATAAAAATGGTTTCTACAAAACTGACTTCTATAAATTTGACCTAATTTCATAGTGTAGACATAGCCTAAGAGAAAAGCAACAGAGCTCATGGCACAAAGGGATTTCCTCATGGAACTTACAAGGGAATAATTTAGCTTGGAGGCGCAAGTGACCTTGTTACAGAGACATTTTGCTGATGTGCATAGCCACCTGCATAGCCAGCTTTCTATTTAGCAAGATTTTATTTTGTCTTTATTGGATGAACATGTTGCTGGCCTAGGAAAACCAAATCCACTCCTTACTCTATGAATTTTATGCATAAAGCAAAAGAAATATGTGGCCAAGGAATATTTGTCTCTTTCCAGCTATTAAGGCTCTAAGATAATGACAATATTTTAGAATATGCTTTGAATCTTATAACCATTTTAAGACCAATTAATGGGATTCATGCAATACATATTCTAACAAATATGTTAAGAATAACATAAAGTTCACTAAGGACGTGTAGAACACTGTACTGCACCCTCCCATCTGTGTGAGCCTGTGACTTCTGCAAAACAGCTTTTCTTAATTCCCTCTGCCACTTCCACCACCATTCTTCCACAGGAGATGTTGGATTCAGGGAGGGCACAAGTGATGGAAAATTAAGAGCTCCCAATATGCTTTCTCATTCTATCGTTATATAACATTTTCCCATCCAAGTGTCATTTTCTCTGAGGTGGCTGTTACAGTATAATTTACATGATATTTGTTGCATTGCTTAATGATGCTCACTGTTCTAAACTTGTGTATCCTGTGCTCTGTGCTTTTGCTTTGCAAATGCATTATGTCATACATGTAAATATGGAAATAGAATGTGGGACTGGGGGAGGAAGAGGAGCTACTTTCTCAGGCATTCTCCTCTCTCCTACAGCAGGGGCTAAATGACAGGTAATCTGTGCCCTCTATAAGTCAATGCTGCTTCAGGCTCAAGCTGTGCATCTGTATTTGACTCAGAAATGGAGTTTTTGCATAGGTAACATGTGGAGGAGAAAAGAACAAGTGCTGTCACAGGAAAAGCCTGAAGAAACCAAATCTATGTGGGGAGAGGAGTGCCCCACTATAATTCCTCCCTGCAAAAGCCCCTTAAAAAAATTAAGAAAACTTCATAATATGAACCTTCACAAAGTGATCCTTTGTCCTTCTGATTCCTCCCATGAGTAACTCTGCTGGAGTATACAGTTTGGGCCCTAGACTGAAGCATATATGGGTAATACAAATAGTTTCAAACTTTGCTGTGATCGTTTTATTTAACTTAATAAAATGAAACAAATAATTTAATTTAAAAATCCACCAAGAGGCCATGTATCTAATACAGGGCAAGTGGGCAGCAACAACAAAGAAGAGGCTAAAGGCAAATACTGCAAACTGCAGTATTTCAAGATAAATAGTTATGTCTAAGGTTTATGTGCTCAGTTCTATGCCAAGAATCATCACTGAACTATACCATGTGATCAAATGAAAAAAAATATGTAATTAGGAAAAGGAAACTTTGAGGCATCAGATATTCATTGAATTGCCAACAAGAAGGCTAATTCTGTTTATTAATGAAAAACATTGACATTAATTTACACAATCTTTTGTCAACTTTCTCACAATTGTCTGAAATGTTTTTAAATATCTACTAAAGTTATGCATTACATAAAGTGTTTTCCACATATTGGACACTATGTTTCCAAGACACTGCTCCAAAGTGATATTAATTAAAGAATCATCTTGTAGTGCATTACTCAAACACAGGACGGAAAATTGAAAATTTTACCTATTTGCTTAATCTTTTAAATTTTGAATGATTTTACATTTTTTAAACTTGCTAACGAAATGTGGACAAAGCATTTCTGAGGGGCTGGGGGATTTAGATGCACAAAGCCTGTCAAGAGTAGATTCTTCACTCTGGCTAGTTTTTGTACTGTATTTCTTCCAGAGCTCTCTCTTCCCCTAGCTGTCTGTCTGTCTTCACAGAACTCATCAGTGTAAGTTGCCATTAGGGAAAAATATGCTTGGATAAAATAAGATGCTCTCTGAAAATGTGCCTGTTCTTAGAACTTGAACACAACAAATTATTTTTGTGATTTTGAAAATTCTAACAAGGGCATTCGGCTTTCAGTTTGCAGCCAACCAGAAAGTGAAAACAAAAACCTCAAGATAAATTGGATCCATCTCTAAAATCCCTATTTGTAAATGTATCTTCTGAAAACCTTTCCCAAACCATTTGAATGTTTGGTGTTCTATACTAATTTTGCCAGGCAAAAATTCTCAGCTAGTGTTTATCAGCATGGCTCCATGATTTTGAAACTCTGTCACCCACTTTTGATCCAAAATACCTAAATCTGTTGATCTTTAATGTATACATCTTCTTGAAAATGTCTCAGAAGAAAGCTGAGGTGAGCAGGGTGAATGATGGGGTCTTTGGAAACTTGAGGGATGGGATACTTTGCTGTTTTTGGCTGACTGGCTGCTTTTTGTGGGATCTACCATTATTTTGCCATTGTTTTTATTTTATTATTATGGATGGGATGGATTTTTGATGTCTTGTCAGGGAGCTTAGACCTTGGAATAGGGTGTCTTGTAATTAACCTTAAATAAAGAAATTAAGAAAAATAAAAACAAATTTGCTTTCAATATAGTTTTTCAATGTATCTAATTCTGTTCTTATTATACCAGTATAAATTAAGAGTATCTGTTGAAACCAGTGGAACTACCCTAATGTAAAACCAGTCTGTGATCAAAGTCAGTCTCTATGTAATAAATAAAAGGAAAATTCTCTATGCTGCTTATGTGTTTTGCCAATTCAATAGAATAACCATTTAATAAAGAAGCAAGTGAAGTATGGTATCTTCTTTGTTATGAGGAGTTGATCCAAAACTGTTCTCTTGGATAATCACATAATCACATCTCTTGTTCACATGGATAATCTTAGCAGATTAAATAGTGTTTCTTGTAGAAATAAAAGCTTCTAGCTACTGTACAAAAAAGATAGCCCAGAGTGTGTTAAAAATAATATAAAAGCATGACTGTGCTATGCGATGATTGACCTCAAAATTGACCCACAACATTGCAAACCTGAAGACAGCACAAAAGAATGTTAACTGCTAACAATACTGTTATAGACGTATGTATATAAGCTATTTTCTTAGCATTATGTTCTGTAGTTAGCAGAAAATTCTCCTTTAAAAAGGTTTCAGAGTAACAGCCGTGTTAGTCTGTATTCGCAAAAAGAAAAGGAGTACTTGTGGCACCTTAGAGACTAACCAATTTATTTGAGCATAAGCTTTCGTGAGCTACAGTTCACTTCATCGATGCATACTGTGGAAAGTGTAGAAGATCTTTTATACACACAAAGCATGAAAAAATACCTCCCTCACTCTCCTGCTGGCAATAGCTTATCTAAAGTGATCACTCTCTTTTACAATGTGTATGATAATCAAGTTGGGTCATTTCCAGCACAAATCCAGGTTTTCTCACCCCCCCCCCCCCCACACACACACACAAACCCACTCTCCTGCTGGTAATAGCTTATCTAAAGTGACCACTCTCCTTACAATGTGTATGATAATCAAGGTGGGCCATTTCCAGTACAAATCCAGGGTTTAACAAGAACGTCTGAGGAGGGGGCAGGGTTAGGAAAAAACAAGGGGAAATAGGTTACAAGGGGTTTTAGTTGGGGGCTGTCACCTTCAGCCCCTTCAGTTGGGTGACGGCCCCCAACTAAAACCCCTCCAACGCATTATTAAGGATCTACAACCTATCCTGAAGGATGACCCAACACTCTCACAAATCCTGGGAGACAGGCCAGTCCTTGCCTACAGACAGCCTCCCAACCTGAAGCAAATACTCACCAGCAACCACATACCACACAACAGAACCACTAACCCAGGAACCTATCCTTGCAACAAAGCCCGTTGCCAACTGTGCCCACATATCTATTCAGGGGACACCATCACAGGGCCTAATTACTTCAGCCACGCTATCAGAGGCTCGTTCACCTGCACATCCACCAATGTGATATATGCCATCATGTGCCAGCAATGCCCCTCTGCCATGTACATTGGTCAAACTGGACAGTCTCTACGTAAAAGAATAAATGGACACAAATCAGATGTCAAGAATTATAACATTCATAAACCAGTCGGAGAACACTTCAATCTCTCTGGTCACGCGATTACAGACATGAAAGTTTCAATTCTTCAACAAAAAACCTTCAAATCCAGACTCCAGCGAGAAACTGTTGAATTGGAATTCATTTGCAAATTGGATACAATTAACTTAGGCTTGAATAGAGACTGGGAGTAGCTAAGTCATTATGCAAGGTAACCTATTTCCCCTTGTTTTTTCCTAACCCCCCCCCCCTCCTCAGACGTTCTTGTTAAACCCTGGATTTGTGCTGGAAATGGCCCACCTTGATTATCATACACATTGTAAGGAGAGTGATCACTTTAGATAAGCTATTGCCAGCAGGAGAGTGGGGTGGGGTGAGGTATTTTTTCATGCTTTGTGTGTATAAAAGATCTTCTGCATTTTCCACAGTATGCATCCGATGAAGTGAGCTGTAGCTCATGAAAGCTTATGCTCAAATAAATTGGTTAGTCTCTAAGGTGCCACAAGTACTCCTTTTCTTTCTCCTTTAAAAAAAATCACACGTTCTATACTGTAGCAGTGTTTTTCAAACTTTGGGCAATAAACTTTAGTTTCGAAATCCATATTCAGGTGCCTAAACAGAAGTATCTTGGTTTCCAGAGGTACTGAGTAACCCCATCTCCCATGGAAATCAAGGGGACAGCACCTTTGAAATCAGGCCACTTCTATTTAGGTACCTAAATATGGATTGTGAAGGAGAGCTTTAGGCACCTTGAACGAACACTTTTGGCTTTGTGACTTGAGAGAATAGTGATGCTGCTACAAGTGAATCATCTTACTTAACAAGACACATTCTGAAGTACAGTGACTACTAAGGAAATGGGAAATAAAAGCAGTGTGAGAAATTGAAATAATTGATTCCTCATCTAAATTATGCTTTCAGGAAGCCAGGCATGGACTCTATTAATAGAAGTATTAATGCTGATCTTAATTGTTTAATCCTAATATGGATTTCTTACTAAAATGCTTTAAAACAGATTTTTGTGTTGGAAAGCATAAAGGAAGTTACCATCAAGGTGAAATTAGTAACTAGGGGCCAAATTGTGTCCTTGTGATCTTTGCATCGAGGGGTCCTCTATGCAAGGATCTCCACAGGAAAAGGGATGTATGTGTCCACCACTTGCACAGAAGTATTCCACTACTCCCCCTAAACTCCTGGAGGGCTCTGTGGGGGTAAGGAGGAGGTAATGAGCAGATCAGTCAGGGCCAGAATACTTACATCATCCCCTCCTGCAGCCAGATACATAATATTTCCCCAGTAGCTTCCTCATTGCTGTGGAATTCACAGCCAGGGACATGCTCAGGAGTGTAGGTCCAATGGACCCATAGAAGCAGGAAGCAGGAACACAGTCAGAGAGATCCTGGAGCTACTACTCAGCTTTCTGTGCCCCTATATAGGTATGGTTGTATCAGATATCTGGCTTTGTGGTCTATCATTTTCTGGAGACAGCTATTTTAACACATTGGTACAAAATGTTTCACTTGGGTAAGTAACCTGTATTCTGTGATCAGCTTTAAAATGTTAAAAACAAGGCTGGGTACATTTATAATAGCATTCTATAAGGAAGGTGTGACCAGAGAAAGCTCTTTTAAGAATTAATTTCCCAGCTATATAGACATTGGATGATACCCAGTGCATGCTTCCAATTATTTATATGGCTCCCAAATTGTGCTAAGTGCTATTATATATTATTTATTTAGATTTTAAGCTCTTCAGTTTATACTTGTACAGAGACTGGAACAACGAGGCTCCAATCTTAGTTATGTCCTCTCGGCATACTGTAATAAATAAACAAACAAACAAACAAGTGTTTCCCACTATAAGAGCGTTTCTTCAAATTATTATAAAAACACTACAAATGAAATGGAAGAACACACAGGGCAAGTTCTAAGTAAGAGAAAGGGGTAGGAGGAAGGTATGAAACAGAAGCACAAAGATTAAGTTCCACAAATACAGTAACAGGATATTTTACCTCCAAAATCAAGATGAAGCCCTTGTAGATGGCAAGCAGTGTCAGATCTTGAGCCTTGTAGGCCAACAAATGTAGAACTCCTATTAGCCACTAATTTACTGATCAACTCAAGTAACAAAGCAGCAGTTAAATTTATCCAAATGGAAAATAGAAGCTGAAAAGCCATAATCTCATTTTAATAATAATGTAACTAATTGAGTGGGGAAGACTGAAACTGGTAAAACCTAAAACAAGCAATTCAAAATGTGAATGAAAGAAGATAATCCATGTCGATTCCACTAATCTCAAATTTCACTGTATCTTTTAATAGAACCAAGAGCATGAATAAGAGGTTGTGGTTCCCACATGGGGGAAAACATGCATTACTGAGTCAAGGCATTTGCAGACAAACTGTAATATAGTGAAACACCTCAGTAATTGAGTAACACCAAAGATAACCATCTGTAGCATGTACTGTCTGGTACTTCCATGTGGCTTTTGTTCCTAAAGAATTCTGGAATGTTTCAGGTCTAAATTTATTTCTGCAGGAAACAATCAGGATTTTAACTTGAAAAACTGTTTATAAAAATCACCTTAAGATTTTTTACAAGGCTAAAGCCATTTATATTAGTAGAGTATTTTAGCTACAGATTTCTGAAACATGTTTTGAGCTTTATGAGGACTGAACTTGGCTCACTCCTCACATCTAAAGAGCTGCAGCAAAACTGCACAACACATAAAAAGTATTTTTCTTATCACGCTATAGAGACGTGTTATTTATTAGTAGAGTAAAAGACGTTATATATATTTCAATTTGTAATTTAGACACAAAACATATATATTCCATGCTATGATACAAAAATTAGACAGGTTTGAATGGAACAAACTATGCTAACTGGCTGTACACCTTTGCCCTCTTCATACTCTGTTCCTCTGCTGCCAGCCTTGTTTATGGTTTCCTCAATGAACCTCTCTCCTTCCGCTATTTATCCATCTCCATTCTTATCATTATAGTATCTGAGCAGCTAATATCCCTTCCACCCTCATTCCTTTCCATTTTTCGTTTTTCTCTCACTCGTTTTTCCTTTCCTCATCCCATTCCACTTTATGCTTGTAAACTAATCCCCCTCCCACCACTCTCCTTACCTCCACCTCTACACCAACCTCCACCAAAAAAAAATCTCTAGATTATCATTGTTCAATAGAATGATGTTCAAAATGTATCCATAGGGAACTGTGAAAGCTACATGTAGAAACTCCCTTGAGTGTGCTCAATGGAGGGCACAAAAATAACATTAATAACAAAAATAACAGTATATTCAACCATGACTACAGAGCCATAAGTACACTAATATGTATTTACAATTATGCACAGCAGGTTATGAGCATTTTGGGGACATATCAAAGTAGGTAACTGAGAAAATACTCTTAAATGCTCCACAGCTCTGCAGAGTTGTTCTGTTAGGAGCTTACAATTAGGTCTGCATATAGGTCAGACAGAAATCCATTCCAAAGCACAGAATATACATTTAAGGAGTTTGATGTGCAAAAACAAATGCACAAAAATTAAACTATTAATTATTTTCACTTGCATAAGGCACTTCAATTCCAGTTCTGAAAATATTGCCAAAGGTTTTTGCAAGCATACTTGTTTGTACTTAATGCCCTGTGTGCTAAATGTGCTCTTTGAAAAATCTTGCCAAAAAGAGCTCATAAAGTTTATTTATTTATGCATTTTATAACAGTGGACGGTTTTCATTGTCATCTACAAGCAGGTGGTGGGTTTTCTGGTTTTGCCTTACATTTAATTGGATTTTCTCTGAGAATTCCTTTCTATAAACAGCAGGTATCCAAAAATTAATTTAAAGGAAAGCATTTATTTCTACTTAATTTTTTAAAGTTTAAGGAATTTAGTGGCCTTAAATTATTTCTCTGGCAGGGATTCACCTGGAATGAACATCCCTGTAACTCTCCTCACCATCCTCCATGAGTTCACAGAAATTGTTCATCTCTAATTCACCGGGAGAGGCTATCCTTAAAACCAAAAATCTCATTTAGTATTGACTTTCTTCTTCAGTATTAGATAGTGGGATCTCAGTTCTCTAGACAGTATGATTAAAATGTTCAAAAGTGGCTTCCAATTTACAGTGCCCATCTTGAGACACCTAATTTTCAGAGGTGCTGAGAGCTCACAGTTCCAGCTGAAGTAAATGGCAAATGCAAGAGCTCAGATGGAGATGTCTGGTGCAGAGCCTCCAGAAATGATGGTCTCAAAAACTGAAGCTGCTTCTTAAAACATTGACCTAATTGATAAACTTGTATCAAATATTGAGGATGAATACAGGAGATTCTCCCCCAGTAAAATTTAAACTTGTAAAGCACTGACTTATTTATTCTTTTTTGAAGGGTGGGGAGATCAAGCAGTGAATTCCAGGTTTGATATCTAATTTGTTTGGGCAGCATACTGCTTTTTTGTATTAAGTTTACTCCTTAGCACTCCCTACTCTCCTTCTAGCCAATAAGAACAACATCTTGTTGTAAAGAATTTACATCTTCAGCTTCAGCACAATCTTTTGCTGTTTGGGATGGAGGGAAGCTAGTGTTTTGATGACCATTATGATTTTAAAGGAACTATTTTGAGACTGGCAAACTCAATAAAATCTCAGTCAACTTATGATTTCATTACATGTTTTTTGGCAATATTAGTCAGAGCTGCATTTGATGCATAGTACCACAATCCCCAAAACAAGTTCAGGAGACACCTGTTTTTTCCCCAGATTAAATTAGATCTTCCAAATGTTCTAATGAATTATTGTATATATAGAATGACTAATGTGCCATTCAAAGATGTAATTGTTTTCTTGACTTATGTGCTATATTGACAAATTATGTCAATTTTAACGAAAAAAATGAATTTCCTTACACTTATCGTAAGTCATAAGTAATAGCCTTCCTTAATTAAAAAACAAGAACACATACAAAACCAAAGCTCTTGTGTTATGTGATAAACTCCTGTATTAAAATTAAATTTAGAGTCTGGAATAATACATGTCAACAAAAGTTAGGGATCTTTGTTTTCTTTCATGTACTTACTTGTGACCCATCTCATGGGCAATGGTAAATGCGAGATTCAGACCATTGTCCTCTGCAATAATACATTTTCTTTTTTCACTGCACATTCCACTCAAATATGCTATACCTAGGAAACACAACCACCACACCAGGATTAATCATTATGAGTATTATTTATTATTTATATTTACATTATGGCCCTGGATTGCGGCCCTATTGTGCTGATGCTGAACTAACACATAGGGATGTACCTGCCCTATACTATTTATAAACGTATTAAAGACAATTCGCAATTAGTGAATTTAGCATCAATAGCATAGAAGGGAGAAGAGAAGATCAGGATAGTGACAATATCGCTCATTTACTATATAGTGTGCACAAAATTTGTTCCCAAACAATGTAATGTATTTAAATAAGGTATGATACAGTAAAATTTGAACAGCATATTGTTAAAAAAGGCAATACAAATCTGATAATTTTATCCACAAATCTGCGCAATTTTTTTTGCTAATAGACTTTAGTTTTATTTTCTGTTCTTCAGTTTCTACTCTTTCATTTTAACATTAGGACTTACTAATTTTTTAAGCACCAATATGGAGTTCAGTGCACAAGTTAGAAAGGAAGACGAGTTTTTACAGGAAACCTCAAATTCCATAAAACTATAACAATCCTTAATAGACAGCAGTCTAACCATCACATTTATCATAAATGCCAAGGACAGTATCAAGCATATGATCTAAACCCTAGGTTTTCAAAAACAGGAGCCTAAATGTTAGACACTCAAGTCCATGATTAGGCTCCTAAATAAATGATCTAATATTGCAAAATGCTGAGCACCAAGCAGCTTCATTTGACTGAGATCGTTTATTTAAGAACCTAGGATTTTAGGCTCCTATTTTTGAAGATCTTGGTTTAAGCAGTCTATTTGATTATTTACATATTCCAAATGTACAGCCTATTTCATATCGAACATCCCTTCAAAGAAATGGCGCCCTCTGGATCAACATATTTGTTGGATGTTTCTGATACAATTAAATGGCTAGAAGCATTTGGAATTTAGTCTTAATTAGCCTTCTAAATGTACATCTCATAGGATGAAGTCCAAATATTTTAACTTGTCAGCCTGAAAACAGAAAGGCCTTATCTACACTTTAGATAAGCTATTACCAGCAGGAGAGTGGGGTGGGGGAAGAGAAAACCTTTTGAAGTGATAAACACCCTTTTTTCATGATCTGTGTGTATAAAAACATCCTCACTGCAGTTTCCACAGTATGCATCCGATGAAGTGAGCTGTAGCTCACGAAAGCTTATGCTCAAATAAATTGGTTAGTCTCTAAGGTGCCACAAATATTCCTTTTCTTATTTACACTGGGAATTTTAGGCAATACCCACATCACTGCTCTGACTAGGTTTGGACAATACAGTGGTAAAATTGTCTGGGAGCTAGTCTATACTAGTGTTCCCACTAGTGTCAGCACCAATGGAGCAATGCTAGAAGAAAGGTAAGAGAATTACCTAACTTCTCACTGTAGACATAACAAAAAAGGCAACTGTGTTACACTGTGAAATGTTATTTTACATTGGGAAAGCCCTCTCTATGGGCTTTGTTTGCACAAGAAAGTGAGATGTCCCTGAAGGTTTTCCACAACATGCCTTTCTCACACCCCCACTAAATGGAACATAAATACAATGTGTTGGCTTAAAAGTAGAGAAAGCTCTCGATTCTTCTCTGGGTGTTGAAGTCTGGATGTGGCAGAAGTAGCTGGTGACTGGTTGAGGAGTTTGAGACTCCCAGCCTTTCCTGCCAGTGGGCAGAGCAGCAAAGCAAATGAGAAAAGGGAAAGAGATGACTTAGGTGACACTAAACTGGGAGGAGAGGTAGATATGCTGGAGGGCAGGGATAGGATACAGAGGGACCTAGACAAATTGGAGGATTGGGCCAAAAGAAATCTGATGAGGTTCAACAAGGACAAGTGCAGAGTCCTACACTTAGGATGGAAGAATCCAATGCACCGCTACAGACTAAGGACCGAATGGCTTGGCAGCAGTTCTTACAGTGGACCAGCAGTTCTTACAGTGGACGAGAAGCTGGATATGAGTTAACAGTGTGCCCTTGTTGCCAAGAAGGCCAATGGCATTTTGGGATGTATAAGTAGGGGCATTGCCAGCAGATCGAGGGATGTGATCGTTCCCCTCTATTTGACACTGGTGAGGCCTCATCTGGAGTACTGTGTCCAGTTTTGGGTCCCACACTACAAGAAGGACGTGAAAAAATTGGAAAGAGTCCAGCGGAGGGCAACAAAAATGATTAGGGGACTGGAACACATGAGTTATGAGGAGAGGCTGAGGGAACTGGCGATGTTTAGTCTACGGAAGAGAAGAATGAGGGGGGATTTGATAGCTGCTTTCAACTACCTGAAAGGGGGTTCCAAAGAGGATGGATCTAGACTGTTCTCAGTGGTAGCAGATGACAGAACAAGGAGTAATGGTCTCAAGTTGCAGTGGGGGAGATTTAGGTTGGATATTAGGAAAAACTTTTTCACTAGGAGGGTGGTGAAACACTGGAATGCGTTACCTAGGGAGGTGGTGGAATCTCCTTCCTTAGATATTTTTAAGGTCAGGCTTGACAAAGCCCTGGCTGGGATGATTTAATTGGGGATCAGTCCTGCTTTGAGCAGGGGGTTGGACTAGATGACCTCCTGAGGTCCCTTCCAACCCTGATATTCTATGATTCTATTCTAGGCAGCTCCTCTCCTCTAAAATTATGATGTTCCTTATATATGCTTAATGCTTCCCTCCAACACTGCTTGATCGCTATAGTTGCTAGTTCCCCTTAGTATTCTACTGGCTCTCACAGGCATGATATAGCACTGAACAGGTAAATCCTTTGATAGGTTCCATATCTATTGCAAGGAAGAAATTATAACCAGTAGCACTCATTACAAACAATAAATATCAATTTACATAACCAAGGCTTCTCTGTACACATAGTTCTTATAAATGCATTGATTACTGTTAATCTTCTAGGGTCTAACACTTGGAATGAGAAGCCTGCATTCTATTTACATTAAATTAGATTCTGATTCTAGATACAGCCAAAAGCACATATACAATTAATGCTTTATTCTTTATTAAACAAAGTTGACCTTATACATGAAAGCCACATCAAACACTAGCTACTGGATATAAATCAGCCAAACTACTAATCAAGAACTAGTTTCATGTCTTGTCCATGGTTATTAATTTAATGTGTAAGGAAAAAAACTGGCTTCGGTAAGCAGCTACTCTTGCTTCACACACACACACACACACACACACACACACTCACTCACTGCAGTTTCCTTAGGTAAAAAAGAGTTTCTTCATATATACATACATATATATATATATATATATATGTTCACTGCAGTTTCCTGTGGCTTATTAACACAGCTGGAATTGCTCCAAGGTTAAATCTACTCGAAAACCAAAAAAAAAAAAAAACAACCCAACAAACTCTGAACAATTGCTCTTTTGTTATGATTAAAGTATCCCCACAGAAACCTGTGGGCTTTCCACACAACTTCAAATTAACGAACTTTGTACTTGAAAAGTCTTACTTGAACTCAGTGATAGCATCTCATACAATTTTAAAAACACCCCAATTCCATGTCTAAGAAAAAAGCCTAGAAGAAACATTGACGGTTACATATGTCAGAACAAGAAACAGTATTGAACAGATGCATGCTTGACAGAAGATGTTAAAATTCTCTTAAGCTGTGGATGATCAAAGATGCTTTTTAGGATAATTAAATACAGAATTATTAAATGCAGTAGAACCTCACTAATTTGCAGTACAGCTATAATGAAATATCACATTTTGTGAATTAATAAGTGCACAGTCAATAAAATGGATTGTTTCAGAAAATGAATATTGTTTTCATTTTATTTTGTCTACTATTTATATGGTTAATGATATTTCATATGGTAGCAGTAAATATACTACCTTATATTTTGTGTTAAAAAAGAGTCTTAGTACAATAATACATGTCCCCAGTACAGAATCTTCTAGTGTATCTTTGGGAGGCAAACACCTCTATTATTTTGCATGTGTTTTAAAGAGTGTGGACTAGCTCTGGTAGGTAAAGTATCAAAAAGTTATCAACTGTTTTTGCCCAGTTACTAGCGGACAAGTGTCCACATCATAAAACCATGAATAAAACTAGCAGTAGTAAGTATAATTGCAGACAGTGTTCATGGTGAGACAAAGGATTCAATTAATATGGAGACTGAGGCACCCACAACCCCAGAGATCCATCCATTGGTGAAGTGTGGAAAAAAAACATGCTGCTCCCATGTTCAGTGTATAATTAAAAGCCTGAGTCATTTTTTAATAATGTTTTAATACTCCTGGTCTCATGCAATACAAAAAACTATTGGCCTGGAGTTTGGGTTGAAAGATTCTAGCAGGGGGACAAGCATCCTAAGAGAGGGAAATGTCACTCATCCTGTGCAGTAACTGTAGTTCTTTGAGATGTATGACCCTCTGGGTGCTCCAATTCAGATCATATGTGCCTCCTGAGCCTTCAATCAGAGATTTCTAGCTAGCAGTGTCCATTTGGCTCCCTCATGTGCCTTATGCCACCTCATGGCAGAAACTGAGGCTATATAGGGGTGCACTGGCCAACTGCCCTCAATTTCTTCTCTTCTCAGTTATCCCCTAGGGAACAGCTGAAGTAGAGGGAAAGGAGGATGAGTAGTCAAGCTCTAAGACACACATCTCAAAGAACTACAGTTACGGAACAGAGTGAGTAACATTTCCTTCTTCTTTGAATAGTGTCCCTATGAGTTCTCCACTTCAGCTGATTTCTGAGAAGTATCCCCAAGCAGGGGGGGGAGCTTTGGAATAGGGTTCAGAACTGAAGATAGTACCGCAGATGCAAGTGCCTCATCAAATCTGATGGCAGGGAGCAGGGAATAATGCTTTGAAAAATATATGGACAGAAGTCCAAGTAGTGTCTCTACATATCTCTGATACTGGAACATTGTTCCAAAATGCAGCAGATGTTGCCTATAATCTGCTTGAATGCATGCTCACTCAATGCAGGGAGAAGGAAGGGCTGAGCACCTGCACACTTATAACAGAAATGCAATCTAATATCCATTTCAAAAGTCATTCAACAGAAATAGGAGCTCCCTTAGCTCTACCTGCAAAGTATATGAAGAGTCTAGGCAATCTCCTAATCTGCTTAGTTTTATCCAGGTAGAAGGCCCTTCTAACATCCAGGGATAGAAATAGGATTTTTCTGAACTGTGAGGTTTCAGAAAAAAAAATACTGATACATGATATGATGTTATGTGATTAAAATATGACCATGTAGATCATTGTTGCTACCACTGTTAAATAATCACAACAAATCTTGTACAGAGTGCATCAATTAAGGTGTCAATGGAAAGTTATGGTTTGCTGAATAGGATTATCCTATTTGTATGCACATATCATTTTTGAATCTGAAGTTATGAATATTGACTATGTACCTGTATTTCAAATGTGTTTGCTCCTGTGGTATCACCCATAGGGTAATTTGCACCCAGTCTGGCCAACACATTGTGAATGGAATATTCAAGTTGATGGCTCATCAACAAACACAATGGACCATGGAAGAAGCCTATCCCCCCGACGGACTTTCATGTGAATGTTTTCACTAGAGTATAGGTAATGGCCTCTGTTATGAATCAGCGAATCATGCAAGGGCATGTGACTAAATCATGCAACCCTAAACTCCATCTTGTTACCTGTATTTTTCCACAAACTGGACTGATGGCTTTGTTTGAAACAGTGAGTTTCCCTCCACAGGGCATAAACTATAAAAGTCCCTGGAAACATTTCCATTTGGTCTCTTTCCTGATCTGATCTCTGGACTATGAACTTATACTAATGGGAGCATTCTAACCAAGGGACTGAGGAACTTCCAATGATTTTGGAGAAACCAGAGACTTAACAAATCAGCAGTTTATACTATCACTGCTTCAATCCTGATCCTAGAACCTTGAAATTACTGTACGTATTTGATTCCTTTAACCAATTTTAATTCTCACTCCTTCCTTTCTCTTTCTTTCTTTCTTTCTTTCTATAAATAAACCTTTAGTTATTAGATACTAAAGGATCGGCAACAGCGTGATTATTGGGTAAGATCTGAGTTATATATTAACCTGGGTATGTGACCTTTGGGATCAAAAGAACCCTCTGTTTGATGAAATTGGTTATAAAGAACCACTCATCATTCAGTCTACTGTCTGGGTGTTGAATTCAGAACTGGAATATGTGAGGAGGCTGCATTTCTGACTTCTTGTTAGCCAGTGTGGTGAGACAGAAGTTTACTTTTGTTGCTGGTTAGGTATATCTTATAGAAAAATAACCACCAGTTTTGGGGTGTCTCTGCCCCATTTCTCAGCAGCTTGTCCTTAATTTGGTATTCTCAGTTGTGACCCACTGAGACACACTGACATTTGGCCTACTTTTGGTGGGTTCCATGGAACCAGGTCAATTAAGCTTGATCAGAACCCCATGCTATTCAAAATTTGATATTGAGAGTTTTGGTGGTTAAAAAGTAGCTACAATGAGTAAGCAACGATCATATGAGGGTCCAGACAGAAAAACTCTGCCCACAAAAGGGATTATCCTTTAAGAAGAAATCACCTGCCGTGGATTGATTGCAGAAGCAATCAAACTCCAAGCCCTGAGAGTCTATGTCTTGAACTTGAACAAAGAAATGGAAGAGATTAATCTATTGGTCTGGCTGTTGTTACCCCTGGCCGGAATCAGTTCCCCTTTCCCTCATCCTAGATTACTTGCTGGATCTACAGACATCCGGATTATCCACCAGTTTAGTCAAGGTACACCTGGCTGCCATATCGACCTTTCATCCCCTGGTTTGTGCTCACACAGTATCATACAGAATTGTTAAAGAGTCCAGATAATCTCTTCCCCCACATCAGACACCCCACCCTGTCTTGGGATCTCAACCTAGTTCTCAACCATCTCATAAGATCTCTATTTGAACCAATGGTAACCTGCTCTGTATGTGAAATCCTGGTCTCCCTGAGGGACAGTACTGGTGGTCCATTAAATTACTGTTGATAGGCAGCCCACAGGTCCCAATGTGGCCTTTGCAGGTGTCCCTAAGGAAGTGCAGGGTGACCAGCAAGGTCTTCCCTGCGTGAAGGCCGATTCCCAAAGAGGTATGTAGGAGAACCCCTCACTGAAAATTGAGGGGACCGATTGGCAGTCCTCTTCCTCCACATCCTCCCATGGCACGGGGTTGGAGGGCAGCCACTGAGGAGAGGAGAGTTCTGTACCATGGAATGTCCACTTAGAGACTGAAGTCTCAATACCAAGAGATGCTCGGTACCAAATGACAACAGGGACTCTGGTTCATCTGACACTGAGAGATCCCTCATGTATCAGAACTCTTGTGGTTCCGAAAAGGACCTGTGTACCAACACCGTAGTCGAGGTTGCCATAGCCAGAGTTGACGTTACCAACAATGATGGGTGTACTGCAGGCATTGTAGATGTCAGGCACAGATGCTTGCTTGGTGCCAAAGGATTCTGTTTGCACAGCTGGTACCCCTGGCTGAACTGATTACATCAGTTAAAGTGGCTAGGTTAAAGTGCATGACAGCTGAACGGGATACTTGGGTGCCAGTGGCTGGGCTGAACTCGATGGTATCTTGTGCTTACCCTCCTTAGTGGTGGAGAGTATAGGTGCCCTACCAAAGCCATACTTTCTGTTCTTAGCGCTCCAAGGCTTTGTGGGCCCACCAGTACTGGAGGAACAGTCCCTGTTCTCAATAGTACCCTTGGAGACCAAGGACGTCGATGGGCACCTGGTTTTTTTTGGAGCTGACTCCTTTAAGTGAGAGACCATGCTCCTCTTTCTGAGAGTCTTCACAGTGGGCTCCAAAAACTTCCCTTTCTTTCTGTCCTTAGAACTCCAAGGCTTCCCAGGCCCCAAGGTTGATGGGGTGTTGGATCTATCCAGGGATGGATGTACTGGGGTGGAGGGTCCTCCTAACTTGGCTCAGAGGGTGGTTGCAGGGAGCCTTCCATAGCCAGTAGTCTGAGCTATCTCCCTGTCCTTTGTAGCCCTAGACTTAAGGGCCAAACAGAAGGAACACCTGTGGGAGACTTGGGGCTTCCCCAGGCAATGGACAGACTTGGAAGGTCCGTTGCTCACTGGTATAGCCTCTCAGAAAGAGAGGCAGCATTTGAAGCCTGGTGAACCAGGAATACCCTGCTAGGAGATGACAAGTCTCCTGAAGAAAAAAGAAGGCAAAAATGATCCTCTGCGCTAAAACTAACTGTACTAAACATTAACCTAAAGCTATAAACTAACTAACTTTGAGAAAAAAAGAAAAGAGAGAATGTTGAGTACACTCTAGATGGACGTGCTAGGTTTCCATTGCGGGCTGGGGCAGTAGAGGAGGAACAGACAGCAGCTCACCCATGCACCCCTGCATAGCCTCAGTGTCTGCCACAAGGAAGCCTAGGGTGTATGTGTGGGCTGAATGGTCAGTGCTAGCTAGAAATCTCCAATTGAAAGCTCAAGAGGCACATGCGGACCTGAAGTGGAGCACCCATAGTGATACTACTCGAAGAATGCAGTTTTCTTAAAACAAAATCCTAAAGTGTGTGAAAATATGCAAATGCTAAAGTCATCCAAAAAACCTCAACTTTATGCCTGTGGCAATGGCATGGGAACAGCCAGAAAATCAGAGGAAACATTATCTATCTTTTATGTGGACCTCTTTCTACTAAAATACTTATCTTAGAAACATAGGAATTTCCATACTGGTTTAGATCAGTGATCCATCTAGTTTAATACAGTGCTACTGCAGTTACTAGAATCAGATGCTTCAGAAAAAAAGGTACAAAACACCCTATAGTAGACAGGCCCCAAGCCAGCAAAGCACTTATGTATGTGCTTAACTTTGAACACATGGTCAAGGCCCTTTGACTACGTTGGGACTATTCACACATTTAAAGTAAAGTACACTCTTAAGTGCTTTGTTGGATCAAAGCCCTATAGAATTCCAAAACAAAACTAAGTTGAGACACAGTTAAGGCTGAGAGTATGCATAGGTAACTTAAGGTAAATAACGGATATAGAAATTATACCAAAACCAAGCAAGAAATTCAGAGTTAAGTTTACACTTAAATGAAAGCCAAACATGTTAAGAGATGTGCAGTTAAGGCACCAAACAACCATTAACCCTGCTTTGTAGTGAGACCATACAATCATGATTAAAGCATTTTAGTGTTTGTGGTCCCAGGTTAGATTAAACTGATTTTTAAGCCATGGAGGGTCTTGGTTCTGCCCTCCCTGCCCCATAGTATCTCTACAAGGGACAGGGACATGTCAGGAGGCTTCACATTGGCATCCTCTATTAATCCTCCAGGATGGAGGGACCAACCCTGACAACTTGGCCATCAACTCTTTAAATATCTTACTGCTGAATATAAAAGGGATTTTCTGCCCCTAAGCATGATGGTCTTCAGCAGTTACCTGCTAATATGCTTCAGGAAACACATTCCACCAACGAATCTCTATTACAGACCAGAGGCTATCAGATTGAAGCTTCCAACTATCATCAACAGTTTAGAATTTGCACCTATGTGAAACTTGGACTTAAGCTTCAAACATCTGGACAATCTGAGGAAGATAACAAGATCGCCTGGCATGTCATATTTGTAAATGGCGTAAATCGGATAAAAATTTACTGCCCCTCTTCTGAACAGTGGAAACACCTTCTGCTCTCTCTTGTTCCGTATCCCACAGTGGTATGTGGTGACTTCAATTGCCCTGATATTAATGTCCACAATGCTGCTGAGTCTCCTCATGGTGAAATGCTCCTTGATCATGCAAGTGCTGCCAATCTATCCTGCCTTTATGATCCGAAGCAGTCTCATCCACTCAGCCCTTTAGGGTACTAAGTGATCCCCAGATCTTGTTTTCATTTCTGTAGATGCTCCATTTTCCCTCTCAGCGTACATGTGGAAATTCCAACATTTCCTTTTCACAGTCATAACAGTGCTAGAGAAAGCACTGGCCATAATAAACCCAAGCAAGAAAAGGAACTTTCAGCTTGTCAATTAGGATTGCTTCAGAAAAGAATCCAACAGGCACCTCATAGTCGGGGAGTCATGGCAAATGGCTGATGATGTGAACGCTGCTTACAACTTCTTCTGTGAGACTTTAAGAGCAGCTCGAAAGTTGATTCCACATGCTTTTTGTAGAGCATCTATCTCCTGCCAGCTTGATGTCTGTGACAACCTCTATGAAAAAAAAAGACAGTGTGCTTAGCCTGAAGGGACAAAACAAGCCGCTAATATATTAAAAGAAACCGCTAATATGTAATGTTGTAGTATTAAGAGACAAGAAAGGTGTCACCAATGTGTTGAAAGTCTGGACTTCATACACTCAGGTCGTAGGGGTTTGGGCCTTCTTCATTTCCTTTAGGCAGAGGTGATCCCTAAATGCCCTACACATGCCACAACAAATGCTGTGGTATCCAACAGCCAACTATTAATCACAGAGATCATGATCTGAAGGAATTGTCTGCTATCAGAAAAATTCGGCCTGCCCCCTCAGCCGACTCCAGTTTATCCCAGCCATTCAATAGGCAGGAACTGGAATCAGTGATTTCTTTCTTAAAACCTTACAAAGCTCCTGGGCTTGAAAATATCCATGGGGAGTTCCTGCATCACATGAGCTCATCCTGTTGTGACTTTCCACTATGACCCTATGATACTTGTCTGTAATACTGTAAAGTTCCAAAGGTCTGGCGAAGGTCAGATGTAGTCGCACTCCTTAAGCCTAGAAGGATGCCAGATGACCTGAAGAACTAAAGCACAATTGCTCTGATCAGCATCACTTTTACACTGCTCAAGAAACTGGTACTTAAATTACTGTTGTCTCACAGTTACATCATGACCAGGCAGAGTTCTGACCAGGCATTAGTGCTGAAGATCAAGTGATTAAACTGACATCTCTTATTGAGGATGCTTTTGAAACAGGCAGAAGGTCAGCACTGTTTTTGTTGATCTTTCATTGGCATACGACGCAGTTTGGAACTGTGGATTAGTCCTAAAATTTTACTCAATTGTTGCACACAAGAAACATGTAAAGTTTATTATGCAGATGATTTCTAACAGAACAGTGATCATCAAGTGTGGAGATGGTTTGAGTTGCCCCCACCATATGAACAACAGACTCCCACCCCAATCTGTACTTGCTCTGATGCCCTTTAATATATACAACTGGCCTACCGACCTCCTGAGAAACTAAGTTTGTGTATGCTGAAGATGTCTGTGTGGCAACAGCCATAAGGAGCTGGATTCCAGCCTGTCATCTGACCTTGACACCTTGGCTAAATACTTTTCAAAGTGGTGAATGAAACTAAACAAGCTAAAAACAGTATCATCTTGCTCTCATCTCACAACTAGTTAGCTCATCAACAGCTGCAGGTCCTTCTGAACAAATAAGCCAATCATTTTTGAACCAGACCTTACTTATCTGGGGTGTGACGGACTCGACCAGAAGGATATAAGAGAGTAGTGGAAGGCGGGTATATCAGCCTCAGAATGAGCAGGTCCCTGTTCCCTGGATAGCCAAACAAAGGCTACTCCAAGCTAGTCAAGACACCTGATGCCAATTTAACCAGTTAAGGTCATTAGGCTAATGCCGGCACCTGACCTCAGTTAACGGGCAAAGGGTCAGTTAAGGCCGTTAGGCTGCCAATGGAGACAGCTGGACCCAATTAAGGTCCCACTTATACTGCATAAAAGGTCTCCTTTCCAGCTCTCTAAAGAGAAACCCAGGTGAAAGGAGCTAGAGGAGAGGAAGCATTGCTGAACCTTGAGGTAAGGGTGAAGCTAGGAAAAGGGACCACGGGGAAGTGGTCCAGGGAATCAAAGCAGCGTCAGTGGTGAAGGGAAAGCCGCCAACAGCTGCTACTATTAGGGTCCTTGGGCTAGAACCTGGAGTAGAGAGTGGGATCAGGTCCCCCCGTGCTCAACAGCAGGGGTCAGCAACCTTTTAGAAGTGGTGTGCTGAGTCTTCATTTATTCACTTTAATTTAAGGTTTTGTGTGCCAATACTACATTTTAATGTTTTTTTAAGAAGGTCTCTCTATAAGTTTATATATTATATAACTAAACTATTGTTGTATGTAAACAAGGTTTTCAAAATGTTTAAGAAGCTTCATTTAAAATTAAATTAAAATGCTAATTTTACACTGCTGGCCTGCTCAGCCCACTGCCGGCCTGGGGTTCCATTCACCTAGGCCGGCAGTGGGCTGAGCAGGGCCTGCGGCCCGGACCCTGGCTGGCAAGGGGCCGGCAGCCAGGACCCCCAGACCAGCAGTGGGCTGAGTGGCTCAGACCGCTGCCGGTCTGGGGTTCCATCCGCCGGCTCCCGCCAGCCAGGGTCCTGGCTGCTGGCCCCACTCAGCCCGCTGCCAGTCTGGGGTCCCAGCCCTGTCCACATAGAGTAGGTACCTACTTTCTCCCTGGTTCTGGCCCATTCTCTTCCTCTCTCTGCACTGAGATGAGGGTGGGAGTGCACTGAGAAGAGGGCTGGGAGTGAAGGAGCAGGCTGGGGTGCAGGGTCTGGCCAGGAGCTAGAATGAGGGAGGGGGCTCAGCGTTGGGCAGACAGTTTGGGTGTGGAGTGCTTACCTGGGCAGCTCCCATTTGGTGCGAGCGGTGCAGGTGGGAATATGGGTGTGTGCAGGAGCTTCTGTTTGGTGCTCAAGGTGGGGGTGGGGATGTGGATGTGGGGAGTGCAAGAGTCAGGGCATGGGGTGTGGGGGGTATGTGGGGGGGGTGCAGAAGTCAGGGCTGAGGTTGTGGGGGGTGCAGGGGTGAGGGCACAGGGCTGAGGGGTGTGGGGGGGTTCATGGATCAGGGCAGAGGGCTGGGGGTGTGTGAGGGAGGTGCAGGGGTCAGGACTGGGGGTGTGGAGGGTTCAGTGTCAGGGCAGAGGGCTGGGGGTGTGCGAGGGGGGTGCAGGGGTCAGGGCAGAGGGCTGGAGGTGTGGGCTGGGGTCGTGGGGGTGCTCCCAGCCCCCTGCCCTGAGCGGCTCACGGCAGGGGGCTGGAGGGGATATGCCGATTTCACCCCCTTCCCTAAGGTCCCCGGAGCAGAGGGCGCGCTGTGGCTCCGCTTTTCCCTCTTCCCCCTCCGTAGCAAGGGCCATCAGCTGATCGGCCGCAGGAAGGGAGAGAAGGAGGGGCAGGAACCCTGCATGCTGGGGGAAGAGGCGGGGGAGGGGAAAGCTTGCCTGCCCTGCAAGGAGAGAGCAGTGGGCGGAGAAGAGTGGGCCAGGCTGGGCAGGATTTTTAATTGCACGCTGCTGTCCCTGGCAGACAGCAGTGTGCCATTAAAAATTGTCTCATGTGCCGTCTTTGGCACGCGTGCCATAGGTTGCCGACCCCTGCTCTACAGAGATCCCCTTGAGAGGGGAACCAGACTTGGTCCAGGCAGGAGGCCAAACTGCGCCTCCCACCACCCATACTGACCTGTAATGAAAGTAGCTCAATAAGCTGTGACCTTTGCCACTATTCTGAAAAAGGGAGGTCATATTGAGGGCCTTAGCAAGCTTCTGAGGCCACTGAATCCGCCTGGAAGTGTGGGACCCACCAATACAGGCTTGGAGCTTTGTCACAGGGTATAAAGCTTGACCAATCCCTGCCCTTTTGACAACACATCAAGAAGATACATGCTAAAATCCAACTGAGTGTCACACTCCCTCCACAGGTTTACCAGCAACTAATTGGGTGCTGACCTGCAACCTCACGGGCATTCGCCAATGCCAAATACTGCATGGCAGGATAGGGCTCCAGTCATCACTGTGGCAAGTTGGACTCAACAACCATCACTGGCGCAATGCAGACAATTCCAATCTCCA
Source organism: Caretta caretta (assembly GCF_965140235.1). Classification (NCBI taxonomy): domain Eukaryota; kingdom Metazoa; phylum Chordata; order Testudines; family Cheloniidae; genus Caretta; species Caretta caretta. The sequence goes on along the minus strand of NC_134210.1, from coordinate 83,126,389 downwards.
CCCTTTTGGTCCTGGCCGGCATTTCTACCCCAGCGATTAAGTGTGAAGGCAGGGCTCTGGCCACATTATTGTGCACAGCTAATTATCACAACAGCTTACCTGTACAATTTTGTCTTAAAGATGCATTAAAAATGCAGGCTAAATACAAGATACTCCTTTTCTGAAACAGTTGTGCCTCTCAGACAGTACATCAGACATGACCTTTCTGAGGAGTAGCAGTAGCAGGTGGTGCACGACTAGACTTTGGATCGATGGCACATTTCTTGGCAGATAGACAACTTAGATCTGCATCCCCTAGTCTCTCCGCATAAGCTTGCACATGCCCCTCAGAACAACCATGACAACCAAAAAATCCTCCTTTGTTAAAATAGGATACATGGTGGGCATGGACAGTTTAATTTACAGTTTTATCATTGGGGCTTTTTGAGCTCCCCATCCTGCCCCTGTGGAGCTCAAGAGCAAACAGTGTTCCATGTGGTTTTGGACTGTTCTCTTTATCATCTTGACGGTGGATGGATGTGCTCAATAGAGTGGCTACATCACTTACCCAACATCTAATTCATTGTGCCATCAGAAGCTAGAGGCCAGAAGACCACAGTGCAGAGTTACGGTTGTCTGGCTTCCGTAACCATGCATTTCCACTTAAAATGTTTCTTGTAAGTGTAACCTTAACTCTGTATTTCTTTGATTTATATTATATGTGCAAACTTAACTCCATGGTATGTTTCCTCCCCTGAGAATCTCCATAGTTTATAAAAATTGTTAAAAACTACATATACAAACACTGAACAAACAGAATGGCCCCATGTGTGAAGTGCAAAGTAAGGGGCTAAATGTTTTTATTTAGTTTCAATAGAAAATTTTCAAAAGTTCTTGTAAACCAGAAAATTTTAAAAATATGATATTTTACAAAAAGTTCTCTTTTCTAAGAGGCCAAATTTTCAATTAATTTTTTGCCCACTGCTTGATTTTTTTCCCCCCAAAAAAATTCTGATCCGTTCTATTTGGAGACATAGCTGTGCAAAATGGTTTAGGCTGAAGCACAATCTTGCTGGAAATCAATTTGAATTTTTTCCTAATCTGTAAACATGAACCTAGGTCCGAGAAAGTTCCATGAAATGAGGCAGATGCTATTTGCTCACCTGGGTACCTTCTAGTCATAAGTGCCCCAGAGTCTCTGTACTAATTGAACATCAAGCTCCAGGATCTAGTCTTTGACTTCATAATGGACTTCATGTGGAGTGCTCCCATCTGTACTTATTTCGAGCCAATGCAACACTCCTGGGAGTTTCACAGTTTCTGATGCTCTGTTTTGGGCATGAGACCCTCTTGTCCTCCAGAAAAAAATTTGCAGATTGGGGAAGACGATGATGGCCTGCCAAAAGAAATGCACAAAGTGCATATGGCACCATCCTGAACCAAAGAGTTTGGTAGTGCCTGCTCAACTATAGGACTAATGAAGCCAGACAGTGTCTCTACCACTGATAAGGTTCAGGCTTTACATAAGTTTCAGTCTCATATGAACCTAAGAGAACCAGTTAGCTGCACTTGTTCCATTGCCAATCCCTGATTACAGAACCTGAAGGGTTGTGTTCACATAACACCTAAAATAAAGCTCGCAGCACCAGTTCTTATTGACAAACTTTGGATTTGCATTTTAAGTGTTCCTTATGGCAGGACTTACATTGTCAATAGTGAAGCCTCTTTTACTATGAAGCTCTCTGTGATGCTACCCATCAATCAAGGTTGCCACTTTTGACTGAGATGCAAAACAGTGGGAAAGAGTAGGTTCCACAAGTGCCTATTGCCTTCTATATCATCCATCCAAGAAAACTAAGACATTTATTATTAACACATGTACACACATATTACTGAATTCATACCATTTGGGCTTGTCATTTGGTATTTTTCTAAGTTAACTTTACATAATCATTGTTCCATTTTTGTAAATTTACTAAAATTGTTAATATTTATTTTGTTAAAATATTATTTCTCCATGTACATAGCATCTTTTGTCCTAAAGATTCTGAGAGAGTTTCACAAACCATACATATTGTAACACTCCACTGAAATGCAGCCACTCTGAAGTGCAGGACAGACAAGCAGTGCACAACACTCAATAAAGGATGAAGATGGGGATTTTGTCCAAGAACACGGGGCAAACCTTTGCTCTACAATAAGTGATATAGGATACAGAGCAGACATGGGTTAACGTTTTATTAGAAAATGTATTTAAAAAAAAGAGAAACCACTGCAATAAAGAAAGAACATGATAAATGTCCATGTGTATCTGTTTGCTTTGGCTATTGTGGCCCTAGGAGCACTCCAAATCCAATTGGTGTGGGGCTTCCAGTTAGGTAACAGTAAAACTCAGCTGGCTTGACCAGCTTGAAAAACCTCACACACTGTTGTCCTGATATTTATTTAAAAGATGTCCTGTAACAGGTCTTTGGAAAATGAATAACTCTTTGATCATTAATATTCTTTGATGTATATATGGTTAACATACAGAGAATTATAAAGTAGTGCTGCAAGTGTGTAACTAAAATGTGTGTTTAAACTAGGCATGTTAGGAGAAGTTGATGAACAGGTTTTTCCCAACAAAGAAAAGGAGCCAACACCCCATATCAGGTGTGGACAAAGACAGCGGACTGTCTTTTGAATCAGAGATTGCAGGAAGAACATTTGCATTGTAAAAATCTCAAACTTCCATCTTCACCAGACAGCATAGTGTCTACACCCAGTAGGGGAAAGGAACTTCATCTGGAGATACACTTCAAAAGATACCTTTCAAAGGTTTCCTGGACTATAAAAAGAACAGGAGAGAACTTCTTTATCCTTCACTTGGTGAAACAAAGAAACCAAGCACTTTGAACTCTGTGTTTGGATCCTGGCAAAGGGGACTAGCTAGCCATGCTGGGAGAATGATCATGGTTAGAAAACTTTGTCCCAAAAGAGTTGTTAAGTTGAGTTTCAGCCTTAGTGTATTTTCAGTTTGGTTTGCTTGTAACCATCTCTATCCCTATTACTTCTACTTGGTATCACTTAAACTTGATAAAGGTATGTCCTTATGTTAATAAACATGTTTTACTTTTACTATAAATCAGCTCAGCGCTGTGATTGAAGGGAAGGGTGTGTTAACCCCAGTTCAATTAATAAGCTAATGTGTACTGTCTCTTTAAAGGAGCAGTGAACTTGATATGGTTTTGTGGGCACTACAGTAAGAGGGGCTGAGCACTCCAGAGGAGACGTTTTGGGGAAACTCCAGCCTGGAAGTGTTGCTGCAAGGAGTAACCAGGCTGGGGGAAGCCAAGGGGAGGTCATTGTGTGGGAAGCAGGGTGTTAGGACACTGAGACAAAGCTGGGCAGCACAAAAGCACCCAGGGTTACAGGGCACATGGTAACACTTCCCCTTACTGGTCTGGATTGAACACTAAAGTGTCAGATATACACACACGTTTTTAATTTAATTTAATTGACAAATATATAGACTTGAAATCATGGATGGTGGAAATTTAGTTTGACTTGCATCTCTGTTTCTAACCAACCAATATTCATCTTCTTTCAGCAGTCCATATGTTTTCCATAAAGAGGGCAGGTAGGGGAGAAGCTTTCCACATTGCTGTTAAGAGTAGCTTGTGTTATGTATACCTTTAAGTAACAGCTTTCTATAAGATAAGGCTTTCTGGAAAAAAAATGTTACTCATTTGTCACTTACAAATGAGCCAGCAACCATATAACACTAGAAGGGCAGCAACCAATATGTTTACCATACAACCATCTCAAGTTAGAACAGCCAAAAACTGAGTGTTACATCTTTGTTTATGGATAAAAGACATTGACAAAATCAGCGGTCTAGAGACACAACTTGCTGCATAATATGTTTGATATCTCTAAGTTTTGACCAGCTGTACTATTGGCGTGTGAATCATAAGAACCTACCTAGAAATAAAGGATTGAGTCATAAGATATTAGATATTATTTATATAGCTCCATAAGGGAACTAGATGCTTAGTAGTTTAATAACAAACAATAAGTTAACTATTAATATATACTTAGTTGATCAAACTGCTGCACTTCAATCCTCAGAGTGGGGAAGAAAAATAGAAAAAGGGAGGGAAATGTATGCAGATATGTAAAAGATACATGCATGGATTCAGAGTGGGTAATTGTGTGGTGTTAGCTCCTAAGTCATTGGTTGCTGCACTGTGTTAATTTATTCACAATTTGTATAACATCATATAGATAACCAAGCTGCAGCAAGTCAGCCATTTTGCACAAAAGCCTTGACCACACAGTTGTCTGTTCTGAAAGTCTTTAAATGGCTTCAGCTAAATCAATCCTGGCACTGAGTGTAGACATGGCATAATTTTTTTTAAACTGTTTGAGATAAAGTAGAAATATGGTCTTCAGAATGATTTTAAAGAACATCTAAAAAAGTTATCCTCTGCACACACAGACTTCAGCCCCATGCAAACAAACTATTTTTCACAATCACTTTTTAAAAAAAATTTCCTAATATGGAAAATTTTATAACAACAATGAGCCCTAAAAATAGGGGTGAAAGAGAAAGTAATGATTTAAAAGAAAAATGCATACAGAAAAATGAAAAGAAAAATCAGAGAAAATGGAAGACACAGAAGGAACAATACTCAATTAGCATCCACCAGTGTATGAAGCAGAAGGGTGGGTTACACTGGGTTAATTTGCAGTATCGGTTGAAATCTTTAATAACCATCAATTAAATTCTCTACTGCAGATCATAGTAATAAACTCCAAAGCAAAGGGGGAGATAGAGTAGTGGGGCACCCACAGGGACACACCTCTCGAAGAACCTCTGTTACTGCACTAAGTGCCACAAGTACTCCTTTTCTTTTTGCATAAAGTGAGTAACTTTCTCTTCTTCTTCGAGCGATGTCCCTGTGGGTGCTCCACTCTAGGTGACTTCAGAAAAGTGCCCTCTAGTGGAAAGAGGGGGCTTCAGAATTGAAGTCATAGCAGATGAGCGTACAGTGTGACCGAACAGGGTATTGGAAGATACATGTTGTTGCAAAGTATAATGCTGGGTAAATGTGTGTGGTGAGGTCCAGGTTGCAGTCCTACTGACTTATGTGATGGGAACATTGTTAAGAAATGCTATGGAGGCTGACAGGACTCTGGTAGAATGTGTGCAGACCCCTGTAAGGGGCTGTTAGCTATGCTGGTGGTAACAGTTTTATACAGGCTGATGTCCACTTAGATAGCCGTTTTTTTTTATTTTGGCATTGCCTTTTGATTGTTTGGTGATTGAAACGAATATTTTTGGAGTCTTGCAAAAAGATTTTGTTCCAAACCTATAAAAGGTTATAGCCCTGTGGACATCTAAGGAATGAAACCTGGACTGTCATCTGTCCATATGTGGTTTGGGGGAAAATGTTGGTAAGTGGATTGGTTGGTTGAGGTGGAAGGAGGAGACAATTTTAGGTAGAAACTTGGAATGTGGTCCACCATAAAAGGGAGTCTTTGATTGTATCCGGCATCGTGAGGCACTTATTTATACTGTGGCTGTACAGGACATAATTTGTCTGGAACCAGGCTTGTAGACACCGCATATGTAGTCTTCTGTGTCGGACAATGAAGGTCGTGGCAGCCATGTAGCATTTCTAAAACAGCTTTTTTTCTGATAGCATGCATCCAGTTTGACCCACTATTCTAATCTTCTCATGGCAGGACTTTCTTTTTTAATCTTTCCAGAGATTCAAAAATGCTGCTATTCACAGGGCGATGTGGTGGTTCATTACATGTCACCTAAAATTATTAATATTCTTGACCTACATTAAAATCCAATACATTTGTATCCAGATTTTGGACAAAAGAACTAGGAAAAAAACTCACATTGAGATCTTCACAATCAAAATTTCCCCGTACTGTATTATAAAAGGGCTCACCAAAAGTTTCTGGCACACTTCTGCAAAAAGTAACATAATGAATGTGATTCGCTAATTTGAAAAGGAGAATCTTTTACCTCTTAGGCTGGAAAAATAGAACAAAGCTTTCCATTGTAAAGCTGCAGCACCGTCAGCTGGACAGCTAGATACAGGTTCCAAGCTGAGCCTCAGCCATTTCAGAACAGCCCTCATAAGAAAGAGAGAAAAAAATCAAACAGCTTGTTCTTGATCACGTTTCTCACTGATGTACTGGACCGCTGTAAAGAATATTCTGTTTCCTTTGTTTGAGTATCAGATGCCCTATGGTAACAGTCTGTGCCCATTTCCTTCAAATAACAGCTCCTCTGAATAAGATGCCAGAACATTTGTCACTATGTGGTTCAGCTTTTGTTTTACTGCAGCTAATTTTTTGGAGCAACAGTGAAGGAGTCCAGGGAGATTTGGCTGGGTAGGTTCCATTCCACTCACACAGCAGACAAGCAGGAATGGTGATGATGATGAACACCATCATACCTTTTAGCGACCTCAGCTGCAATTATTTGGGAAAGCTCAGAACCGTTTTCTGTTCATTGTAACTTGTTCTTCCATTAGATTTCTTTACAGCTGGGTCACGTGCTCGTGTGTTGCTCTGAATTCTTTCAGGCTGTTCTTTGTACCTTTCCCACCATCCCATTCCTTTGGCTACATTTTTCCAGGAAGAGGAGTGGGTGGAGAAACTTGTGTGAATTATCCATTTCAAGCCCTGACGACATCCAAACATATGGCACTCGTCTTCCTGGGATTTGCTGTAGCAGCAACAGAAGCCAGAAACTCTTCTTTACAGAAACAACAAGGAGTCCGGTGGCACCTTTAAAGACTAACAGATTTATTTGAGTATAAGTTTTGTGGGTAAAAAACCCACTTCTTCTTCTTTACAGAGCTGGTTTTAAGCTTCTTTCATAATATACATTTTCTTCTTTCCAATAAAAATTGTTTTTGAAAAATTAGAATACACAATAAATGAAAAAAATATGTACTGCACTGAATGTACAACTGAAGTGTCACTGTGATGTGTAAAGTGCAAAATTTTCTTCATTATAATTTTGATCCTCACTATCATATGAATATATCAGGACAATATATTTACTCATTTGATTCAAAGTGGAGCATCACCATGATTATTTACTGTGATGTGCTGCCAAATTTAATTTTCTTCCACAAAAAACTTCTAGCCAGCAATAGATGTGACATTCCCTTGATAAAACAGTCTTCCCACCACCACCACCAAAAAAAATCATCAGTTCCCTATTCACTCAAACCCTTCCACTAGTTCCTTGCCTTTCCACCCCTGATCCATCAACTACACTTACCATGGTTCCCCTCCTAATTGCCTATAGGAGTGACTCCTTTAGATCTCTTCTCTACACAGAATCAGTGGTGATGAAATACAAGGGCAATGGAGACTGGAAGGACCAATGAGAGCAGCAGAGCTAAATGACTGGTCAGAGGGGAGAGGAGGGCATTTCCATACCTTAACGCATTTTGATTTCTTTTAAGTTTACCCTTAATTATGAATTTCTTGGATTTATAATGCTTGTCTTTAGGATAATTACAACATCCCCACAATGTTTTTACCCTTAAGTTACTGATATGTACTCAGAGTGACCAGGTGTCCCGATTTTATAGGGACAGTCCCGATATGTGAGGCTTTTTTTTAATATATAGGCTCCTATTACCCCCCCCGTCCCCAATTTTTCACACTTGCTATCTGGTCACCCTATATATACTCTCAGCCTTAACTTCAGTTTAGCTCTTGCCTGAGAAATTTAATTAATTATTATTTAAAAAAATTCATACATGAACACAAAACAAGAAACTAAAAGAGAATTTTAACAGGGGATATTTATAATGATTTAAACATATGCAATCCTAACCTTCAGTCTCCCTTTTAAAACATCTTTTATGGCAAGATTCACAAGTACACTCTTGCTGCTTTACCCCACTCTGGAGATGCATAAAGCACATAGATTGTACTGGCCAATTTTTCCACCCTCAGATTTTCTGTCCACTGATTATATTTTGTGCCACCTGGCTGTTTTTGAAAAAGACCATTTTTGATTCATGGTCATGTTTTGCCATTACTTTTTATATCTGAATTTTTGTTCTTCATCATGGGGTGAAAGACAATGTTATTCTACAAAGAATTCCATGAAGAATTGGCCTCTTTTAAAAAGGGTGCCATCTCCTATTGTTTTCAGTGAGAAAGAGGTTGACATGCCCTCTTTCAATTGTTTTCAATGAGAGTGAAGTCAAGCTACTCAGAGGGAATATGGTAGCTCCTTGTTCTAACAGGAAGTAGAGAGGAGCAGAATGAGGTGATGGTGAATAGTGGTGGCCATCTTTGCTAAGGGCATTCTAGAGCCTCTGTCCCATTGAGAACAATGAGAGAGGGTGGTCATTTTGAAAGTGGGCAATTATTTGTGAGTTTCTTTGAAATAGAAAATAATATTTCAGATTCTGTGGAAGGGGAAGATTTTCATAAGAGTAACAGAAGAATAATAGCAGAGAATGACCACGAGTCCTATATATTTATTTTTAAAAAACTACTAACTTTGGGACAAATAAGGTCTGACACAGGACACTACATCTTTTAAGACTTGTCACATTGATGAATGTGTTGTTTGTTAGTGCTCTAATCAGAAGTCTCTGGTGACTGATTATGGGAGAGATTGCATCTTGGCTTTTCAGCTATTCACGTATTCAATAGCAGTTATCTTTTCCAGAAAGGCAAGCAACAAATAATTTTCCAGCCAAATCAGAGTACTCTGTGTAGCAATTTTTAGAGCCTTGCAAGTACAGCAAGAGCTGCACACACAATCTGACTTTAAGAAAATAAGGTGCACAAGCTATAGGCTGAGTTCAAAGTAGGGTTTGTAGTGAAATACAATTTGAATACCTGCTAATACTGTAAAACACAATTTGATTTAATTTTAGGAAGGAGCTGACCTTTTCCTACTACTTTTAGATACAGCATTGCAATTGCATACTTTGCTGTTACTGCAATGCAGTTTAAGTTGCAAATACATTTTTGACTTATGCATTTAAAAACATTTGTTTTAAAATTATGTATAGAGTGACTTAGTGATTTAAAAAACATCTTGAAATGGCTAGAACAAATCAAACTATTCAGTTTTGGTTACAAAAACTTCATCAGGTATACTGAAGGCCCTGGGCCAAGCAAGCATAGAGCACATTGCATAGAAGGGTATGCTAAGGAATATAAAAAACATAGCTTCAAATATACTCTCTAGACTTCATGGAACACTAAATATAGTGGGTGTACTTAATAAGTTCCATTAGTTTGACAGATTCTACTTGTTTATTCCATACCTTTTCTGGTTACAAATCTGTATGAGTGACCATGGATTTCATGTTGCAAAAATTAAATACTTTCTGTAATTTGCAGAAAGCATGAAAATCTTTTAAGAAAATCTCTTGTATTTCTAGTTCAAGTAGGTATGAGACTTTTAGAACTGACTCTGTACATGCCTACTATGCTGCTCATGCGAAGTGCAGAAAATGTGGCACTTTGCCCACAAGAAACTCCTATTATAAATTTCTCCATAAAATGATACATAAGATCCAAAAATAGTCACTATGTTTAACACTGCATCCTTCCACAGTCATGAAGTATACTTTCAATTTAAGCAATTTTGAAATATGCTGCACGAGAATCATAGAATATCAGGGTTGGAAGGGACCTCAGGAGGTCATCTAGTCCAACCCCCTGCTCAAAGCAGGACCGATCCCCAACTAAATCATCCCAGCCAGGGCTTTGTCAAGCCTGACCTTAAAAACATCTAAGGAAGGAGATTCCACCACCTCCCTAGGTAACGCATTCCAGTGTTTCACCACCCTCCTAGTGAAGAAGTTTTTCCTAATATCCAACCTAAACCTCCCCCACTGCAACTTGAGACCATTACTCCTTGTCCTGTCATCAGCTACCACTGAGAACAGTCTAGATCCATCCTCTTTGGAACCCCCTTTCAGGTAGTTGAAAGCAGCTATCAAATCCCCCCTTATTCTTCTCTTCTGCAGACTAAACAATCCCAGTTCCCTCAGCCTCTCCTCATAACTCATGTGTTCCAGTCTCCTAATCATTTTTGTTGCCCTCTGCTGAACTCCTTCCAATTTTTCCACATCCTTCTTGTAGTGTGGGGCCCAAAACTGGACACAGTACTTCAGATGAGGCCTCACCAATGTTGAATAGAGAGGAATGATCACATCCCTCGATCTGCTGGCAATGCCCCTACTTATGCATCCCAAAATGCCATTGGCCTTCTTGGCAACAAGGGCACACTGTTGACTCATATCCAGCTTCTCATCCACTATAACCCCTAGGTCCTTTTCTTCAGAACTGCTGCCGAGCCATTCGGTCCCTAGTCTGTAGTGGTGCATGGGATTCTTCCGTCCTAAGTGCAGGACTCTGCACTTGTCCTTGTTGAACCTCATCAGATTTCTTTTGGCCCAATCCTCTAATTTGTCTAGGGCCCTCTGTATCCTATCTCTACCCTCCAGCGTATCTACCTCTCCTCCCACTTTAGTGTCATCTGCAAACTTGCTGAGGATGCAATCCACACCATCCTCCAGATCATTTATGAAGATATTGAACAAAACCGGCCCCAGGATCGACCCTTGGGGCACTCCACTTGATACCGGCTGCCAACTAGACATGGGGCCATCGATCACTACCCATTGAGCCCGACAATCTAGCCAACTTTCTATCCACCTTATAGTCCATTCATCCAGCCCATACTTCTTTAACTTGCTGGAAAGAATACTGTGGGAGACCATGTCAAAAGCTTCGCTAAAGTCAGGGAACAACACGTCCACTGCTTTCCCCCCATCCACAGAGCCAGTTATCTCACCATAGAAGGCAATTAGATTAGTCAAGCTTGACTTGCCATTGGTGAATCCATGCTGACTGTTCCTGATCACTTTCCTCTCCTCTAAGTGCTGCAGAATTGATTCCTTGAGTACCTGCTTCATGATTTTTCCAGGGACTGAGGTGAGGCTGACCGGCCTGTAGTTCCCAGGATCCTCCTTCTTCCCTTTTTTTAAAGATGGGCACTACATTAGCCTTTTTCCAGTCATCCGGGACTTCCCCGGATCACCACGAGTTTTCAAAGATAATGGCCAATGGCTCTGCAATCACATCCGCCAACTCCTTTAGCACTCTCGGATGCAGCGCATCCAGCCCCATGGACTTGTGCTCAGTCCAGCTTTTCTAAATAGTCCCGAACCACTTCTTTCTCCACAGAGGGCTGGCCACCTCCTCCCCATGCTGTGCTGTGCAGTGCAGTAGGCTGGGAGCTGACCTTGTTTGTGAAGTCAGAGGCAAAAAAAGCATTGAGTACTAACAAAGGTCTTGGAGCAAAACATAATGATGCCAATGGAGTGAAAAACTACAGTGAGGTAATTGAAAAGTCTCTTTTCAGCAGCTAAAACTCATTTAGGTTTTTATGTCTTATCTTGATTAATGAAACTCCTTTACTCTAGCTTCCCTGACACCTGTGTTGCACCCTTCCAATGCATACAAAATGCAATTGCTAAAATCATCTTTGTCCAATATCTAAGCACATCACATCCTCTTGGAATCCCTCTGCTGCCCTGCCCTACCCCATCGTATCAAGTTCAGTGTTCTTGTATTTGTCTTCAAGGTCCTGTATAAAACCACCCCATCTATTTATTCGGTCTAGTTATTTACCATGTCAAACCAGCCCTCCTTGTTTTCTTTTTTTAATTTATTTTAAACTTGTATTTTTAAAAGTTCAAACATCCCATGCACATGCCTTTGCTGGCTAACAACATAGTCTTGTTGCTGTATTTCTTATCTTTCCTTCCCCATCCAACTGTTTCATTGTCCCTTTCTTGCATGAAGACTATAAGTACTTCTGGACACAGACTATGTTTTCTTGTGGGACTATATAGAGCCTCACATTGTTGGTCATTCAATAAAATAATTCCGATGAGTTTCAGGATATTCATGGGAGCTTGCACGAGCTTCTTGTTAACAAAGATGGCCCTTGGGCTCCATGAAGGAGAAGCTTCTTTCTTTCTTTCAATATGTTTTTAGCACTTTTTTTGTGAAGTTAGCCTTGAAACTGATACAAACCAATATACTCACAGTGCTAGATATTATTATTTCATAAGTCTTGAGACTAAGCACAAGGCCTTGACTCTGCCTCCTTTAGGACTTGAAATTTTAGAGTTTGTGTTTGTGGAGCAGGGTTTCCTCGTACTTAGAAGAACTATCAGATGAGGGTAGGTGGCTCTTATAGTGCTCTCTGCGGACCTGAAGGGTTGTGATGAGGTATGGGATCAAATACTGCGATCCAGACAGACAAGGACACACAATCATCCTTATTCACCTGAGACATTGTTGGACTGCACTTCACAGATTTTAAACAAAATGGAGAAATATGTCCTTATCTGGTGATCTTTCTTCTCCTAGAGCTGTTTTCTTCTCCTAAGGATTTTCAGGAAAGTTTATCCTAACTAATTTAAGGTGTGAATTTAAAGTGGATTAGTTGAACTGCATTAAACCCCTGGGTGGACACACTCACTCACAATTGAAGTGGCTGCCACCTAGCCTTAATTTGGTTTATCTTAATTCACTCCCTGAACTGACTAGAACAGGCTCTTTGTACAGGTGATCTTTCAACATCTGGAATGCCTTTTTGCAGGCTTCAGATCAACGAACTTTTCTGGGACTACTGTCCTTAATCATATCGATGAATGGGGCCACTGTCATAGAGAACCCTAGCATGATCCAGCAGTAATAACCCACAAACCCCAAGAATCTCTGGATCCGTTTTTTGTTGTTGTTGGGTTGGACAGGCTTTTAGGGCCTGGACAGGCTTTTATGGCCATGGCCTTATCCATTATGGGCCAGACCTGATACTTCCCCAAAGCATACCCCAGGTAGGTGGTGTCTTTCTGTCCAATTTTTACATTTTGCTGGATTTGTGAATAGCCTCCCCTAGGACCAGGGGATGGCAGCAACCTGTTCCAGATGGACATTGCAGTTCCTGCTATAGATGACCACTGGCTACAGACTATGACTCATATGATTGGAGAATGTGATCCATCAGTTGCTGAAATGTTACCAGTGCCTCATGGAGGTAAATGGCTTAGTTCTAAATTGATATAAGCCAAATGGAGAGCTGAGAGCAATTTCTCACAAGATTTGAATGTAAGTGGGATCTGCCAGTATCCCTTTGTACGGTCTAACGTTGTGATATACTGGGCTTCACACAACTACTTTAGTAGATCCTCCAATTGCGGAATGGGGTCACATCAAATTTAGAGACAACATTAGCCTTCCTAAAGTCTGTGCAGAATCGACCAGTGCCATCTATTTTACGGACCAGTATGACTTGGCTTCACCAGTTGCTATCAGATTCTTTAATGATGCCTAACTCCAGCATGGTGCTGAGTTTCTGGTTCACTGTGTCCCACTTTTTTTTTTTTTTTGGGGAAGTGGCTGAGTGTTCTCCTGGAGACATTGCCCTCGCTCTGTTCAAACATAAGGTTGAATAAGATGGGTTCACCCAGGCTGGGAGGAAAATACTGACAAGAAGGCTTTACCAGTTGTCTTACTTGGGTGCTTTGCTCTGGGAAAAAGTTCTCCCCCACCAATCCATTGTCAGGGTCCTGAGAGATGAGTGCCTACATTTCCTATTCTGGCTCATGTAGATAAAGAGCAACAAACAAGCCCTCCCAAGTCGCTCAAGAGTTTCAAGAGGTCTTCCTTTTGTTGAGTAGTCTGATTTAATAATTAATAGGCCCCCCTTGAGATACTACTTCATATAGTACTTGCCACTTGGCAAGTAGCTTGGACTATGCACTGGGGAGAAGGAGAAGTACCTGATCCCCAGGTTTAAATACACACATACATCCCCCTTTGTTATAGGCCTGCACTAGGATCTGTTCAGATCTAAGGACGTTTTCAAGCCATAGAAATTCAAACCTCTTCAAGAGCTTTAATAAAACTGTACAACACTTTCTGTTCTAGGAGCCTGCTCATATCTCATGGACAAGGTCTAGGATACCTTGGCGTTGCCTCCTATTACGAGCTTGAACAGGAGAAATTCAGTAGATGATTGGGGTACCTCCAAAATGGCATATAAAAGGAAAGGGACCATTTGACCCTGTGGTGGGAGACTGCAGCAATCAACTTTAACATCCTTTTCAGGGTCTAGTTAAAAATTCTTGACTAGACCATCAGTCTGAGAGTGATTAATAGAAGGATGTTAATACAGTTTTATTTTTAATGGATCACACACCTTCCTTCAACAGATGGGATGTAAAGTTGATGCCTTAATCGGTTAGGATCTCCATAGGCAAACCAACCCGGGCAAAGATGTTTAACCCTTCTGCTGCAATAGTCCTTGTGTTAGGAGACCACAGTGGAATTTCCTCCAGATACCAGATAGCTTAATCAAGTATGACTAATAGATGTCTATATCCAGCTGCACTCTTTTCTAAGGGTCTGATCACAATCATCCCTATTCTTTCAAATGGAACACCCACCCCTGCAAGAGGAACTAGAGGGGGTTTGCCCACCCCTTTAGGGTCAGTGAGCTGGCACTTGAAACATGAGCTACAGAAATATTCGACATGATGGTGAATCCTGGGCCAGTAGATGTAGCCTAAAATCCTGGCCAGGTCTTCTCATGGCTGAGGTGCCCCTCAGAAGGCACACATGAACCAATCACATGACCTTGAGCCAATGAGATCAGGGAACAAGGAGCTGTGATTGCATTTTTCCCATCTGTCAGTCTTTCGGCAGCTGGTACAGTTGCTATGCCCAGAGGTCAAAACAGGAGTATTGGTCTGATCAGTGTGGGTCTATCACTTCTCCATTGACCACTGAGCTAGTCACAGGCCCAGCTCAGGGTTTGGTCCTTGCTCTAATCTCTGACAAAGTTAAATTCTTTGTGGGGATGGGGAGGGGCAGCATCATTTAATCATTAGGTGGAACTTCTGAAGGAGCTTCCCCTTGACCAGAAACCCCCCCTCCAGGGTCCAGCTCTTCCTGTACACCAACCAGCAGGCAGGGGTCTGAGGCCCCACCACACAGGGACTCCTGAGTTAGCCACTTTAACTTCCACCCAGTACCTCCTAGAAATAATCCCAATCCTGTACCAAAACAATGGGGTTGGCCAGATCCACTACCAGGGGCCTCAGGAGTTTCCCTACATTAATTGTACACACACATTAGGATAGAGCTTAACATTGTCATGAATACATTGTAAGAAAATAGTTTCACCTGGCGTTCTGGATCAAGGTCAGACCACACCCAGAATCGAGCAGATCCATCATTTCCGTCCTGTTTATCCAGATAGGGACAGTTAGTTTAACTGGGGTTAGCTTACAGGATTGGCTTTCCATCATCCACACCTGTTCCTATTGGGACATTCATGGTCACTTGTAAAACCAACTCCTACTGCTTACCAGGCTCTGGCCCTGGGACTAAGGCTTGAGGTAGCCTGTGCGGCCTGCCTGCTTCCTCTTCCTGGTTTTCCTGGTGAAGAAGACTATGGGGGCCCCAGGATCCCTCATCCTCATGTAGGATCAGGCCTACATCATCTGGGTTTTAGGATGGGGCCCAGCCTGGGGCCCTCAGATGCTGGTGTCATTGGGCTAGGAACCAGGCCATCACTCCACCAATCCTCACAGCCAAGTTCTCTTTCAACTTGAGGGACCCCATTTGCTTCAGGTAGCTTCTCACACAATATTGCCAAAGCTGTTTCAGTAACCAGACAGTTCTCCTTAACTTGGACTGCATCAGCTCTGACCATAACTAGTGCAGTGTTTGAGTATCTAGTGCTTACCCTCAACTGGGAGTATGAGGATGAACTGCTCCGTCAAGAGCTCAGCAACCTGGACTCCAGTCCAAGTCTTGGACTTCAACCATTGCCAGCATAAGTCCTTCAATTTCTGGGCCACTACCTGGGGCCAGGCTCCCTGGGGGTATTTCTTTTCATGAAACGGCTATCAAAAGGTCTCCCCTGTGATATCAAGGTAGTCCAATACACATGCTATCCCCTGGTTGTACTCTTGCATTGCTTCTGCATACAGCCCTCAGTATATAGCCTATGCTGGCCTGGTCAGATAAAGCATTAACAAGATGACGTACTGCTCAGCTGGACACTGAGCTGCCAGTTCTTGAACATTACAAGGAAACAGTCCAGGTCATCTTCAGAGCCCATTTTCGTGAATCTCACTGACACAACCACAGTTGCTGGGTCCAGGCCTACAGACCCTGAGGGTGAAACTCCAGGGCCCCTGAAGTTGTATGTTTGACCAACTGTTACTGCTGTTGCACCCCAAAGCCTCAGATCAGCTTTGCTGCTGAACATCCATCTGCTGCAGGAGCGACTACTGTTGGTTCACAGTCATGCACTTTAGAAGATGTTTCAGATCCATATTGTCACGATGTTATGAACCCAGACCTCCAGGTTTCAGTGTTTAACAGTCCGGATCATTCAAGCCTCCCCTTCTCCAGGGGTGCAAAGATTATGACTGCAATACTCCACCACATTGTCACTGGGCTCTTTCCCCAGAACTCCCCTAGGCCAAGCCACTGTACTGACTCAGGCCTCTGCTCTACGACGTCCAGGTATTCCACCGGTGCCAGGCCAGTCATAAAAAGTTCAGCCCTCTTGCTGAGCCCTTCCAGGATTGTCAGCAAACATAAAAAGAAATTAACACAAACAAATTGTCCCACAGGTATGCTAAAGCTTCTGTTACTCTGTGGCCCCAAAAAGGCTCACAGGCTAACATGGAGAAATAGTCCCTGTGACAGTGGCACGGTACTGCAGGGGTTAACCCTTCCTTCCTAGTAGAGGAAGCCACGCCCCTGAGGCTCTCCTGGGCATGCTCCAACTGGAAAACAAGTATAAAAGTCTGCAAAGCTGCTCAGTCTAGGCCAGGGGTTGGCAACCTTTCAGAAGAGGTGTGCTGAGTCTTCATTTATTCATTCTAATTTAAGGTTTTGTGTGCCAGTAATACATTTTAATGTTTTTAGGTCTCTTTCTATAAGTCTATAATATATAACTAAACTATTGTTGTATGTAAAGTAAATAAGGTTTTAAAAATGTTTAAGAAGCTTCATTTAAAATTAAATTAAAATGCAGAGCCCCTCAGACCGGTGGCCAGGACCCGGGCAGTGTGAGTGCCACTGAAAATCAGCTTGCGTGCCACATTTGGCACCTATGCCATAGGTTGCCTACCCCTGGTCTAGGCTGTCTGCCGGAGGGGAAGGAGGCATGCCACCAGCTCCGGAGGAGGGACAGCCTGCACTACAGGATCTGGAAGCCAGCCAAGCCGGGACGCTGCCAGATGGAGTATGTCACAGAAGGGGAACAGACCAGAGGACTCCCCGAAATGGAGGACCCAGAGGTTATGGTAGGAAGTGACCCAGGGGAACTTTAGAGGAAAACAGTGTTAGAGCTGCACAGAAGCTCGTTGTGTTTCAGGCGGATCCCTGCTGAGCTGGTGGCAAGGGGAACTTGCAACTACCAGGACCTGGGGTTGGAACCTGGTGGAGAGGGAGGGCCTGGGTTCCCCTACCCCTCCCAGCCACCTGTCCCCATCACCCCAAGTTGGGAGGGTGGCCCAGCATGGGAATTTTAAGGACTCTGGCTGCTAGGCTGTGCTACCCTGTCTGAGAGGCGTGATTATATGGACTCTAGTCATTGGGTCACTCTGCCCTGACACTCAGGGTGAGCCACATGGACTCCAGTACTACCCCATCTGTGAGGGGGAGTTATATGGACTCTGGCCATTGGGCCACACTGCTCCAACACTGGGAGCAATTTATATGGACCCTGGACATTGGGCCACATTGCCCAGATGTTTGGGGCGAGTTACACGACTCCAGCCGCTAGGACACATTACCCTGCCTGGGAGGAGGAGATATATGGACTCTGGCCACTGGGTTGCACTGCTCTCATGTGGGGAGCGATTTATATGGACTCTGGCCGTTAGGAAACACTATCCCGACTAAGGGGGTATTAGGCTACATCGGGCCGACCACAGAGACGCCAGCACGCGAACTCAGAAATGGCGAGGTTCCAACACCCCATCCTCCCCACCCCAAAGGGGTGGTGAGGTGCCAGGCCCTCCACAGTCCCCTCAAAAGGTAGATCAGCATCAAGCCCCACCCTTCCTTCAGAGAGGGCTACCAGGCAGTAATCATCCAAGGAGCTCTTTTCAGTGAGCTCTCCCTCCATGAACTGTAGACAGGAGGCGTGCTCTCTTCTCTGGTCTGCCACCTACTATTCTGTGTATTCTCTTTTTAAGCATCTCCCTGCAAGTCTGATCTCTCTCATAGGTGTGACTGGGGACCAAATGAGTCCCCACTGTCTTATTAAACCCATGTTCCCCAGTGTGGGGTCTGTATACCTCATCACAGGGACAGAATGGCTAATATGGATAATAGTAGAAGAAAAATTATCAAGTGAATATAGATTTCAGTTTCTCCTATATAACTAGGTCTTCCATTCCAACACTGAGATTTTAACAGCAGTGGAATCCAAAGGCTTAATTAATATTTGCAAAGCACTTTGGGGTCTTGGAATGAAAGATGATATGCCAGAGTATTATATCAAAATATACAGTTTTAAAAGATAAACTGATGCCCTCTAAAACTCAAAAATAATTAAGTTAAATTTATAAAAAACATAAAATAAGAACTCACTCTGTCCTAAAATCAAGACAATGATTTGTTTGCGTAATGAAATAAAATACAGAATGATCGTTGCTTTGACTTTTTAGCCTTGTATTCTGGATTTATTTACTTTCTGGGGTGAGTTAGAGTCCAATAATCACTTCATGTTCCTTAAAGTTGAATTATAAGTAAAATATAGAATCATAGGAATGTAGGGCTGGAAGAGATCTCAAGAGGTCATCTAATCCATCCTCCTGCACTGAGGCAGGATTAACTATTGTGGACTGAAATCTGAAGTCACAGAATATGATGACAGAAAGGAAAAATTACTCTAGAGTGTATTTTCACTATGTGGTTTACACACTTAGGCAATGTTGCCAACACACACAATTTTATTGTGAGTGTCATAATATTTGGTGCAATTCTTAAAGCCCCAGTTTGTCCTGGAGTCATGTGAATACATGAGGATCTCAACCTGAATTAAAAAAATTAATAAGTTTCTACCTCTCACAGTTACAGAGAAAAAGCTGAAAAATATAAGCTTTAAGAACTCAAAACCTAGGAGGAAAAAAAAAAGAATATCACCACCCCCCCATATCTGTTTTTTTAAAGTCTCATGATTTTGGAGGGCCTGTCTCAGAATTATTGAGCACAGTGGTAAGCCAAACTGCACAGGATTCATTCATTAGCTCGATGCATTGCAAGGGGAGTGAAGGGGCTAATTGCAGCTCTCTAACTCTTAGCTACAGTTCTAACTTTATCCTCTGATGAAAAACCTTCTGCCAGCAGAAAATCAGGTATAGTGAAGTCACACACACTCCCATCCCCAGTTCATTCCTTGCCTCCCTTCCCTGCTTACGCTGGGCAGCAGTAAAAGAAGTAGCAATGGCACCCAGAGGAGCTCACATAAGAGACAGCAAAGCAGCGATTCTTCTACATACTCCCCTGTGGATATTCCCCTGCTGAAGCAATGAAAAGTAGTGGATCGAAGAATCTAGCCATAGCTCTTATTTTCTGGAATGTAGTCATCCACCTAATCTATGATGTAAAGGGATAAAAACACATCACTATCTCCATCCAATTATTGTTCTGATTAGTAAAGTAAAATAAATGGGGAGAAGGCTCTTTACAGCTCACATCTGCCTCAGCCCATGAATAAAATCAGTTTTTTAAATGATCTCATCCCTCATGGATATTAAAAAAATTGTCATTAGAAACATGAATTAAAAAATTAGGTGACATGAAACACAGTTTAAGGTTTTCCTTGACATAAACTTAAAGGATTCAGCTGGAAAAAGTGAGAAATGTCCTGATTGCATATAAATCAGGAATTGTTGCTAACAGTACAAGGTAATCACATACTGAAGACATAAAGAAATGACCATTAAAAACTAAAAATATCATGGTAATAACAAGGAGTTAACACTGGCATTTTGTATACTAGTAAAATATACTGTATGCTGTGTTAATTTATTGATGACCTCCAGGGCATCTGAAATTTCATGCCCTTTGAAACTAAGTATTTTTCCCAGTATACCCTTTTCTATTTTACCTATTTTCCACTACATGTATTTTCAGTAACACTAATATTTCATCATTTTTTTTAATCTGAAATACAAAGTACAGGGTTAAAAGATAAAATTAGAAAGTATACACTATTTACAATACTGCTGTAATATATACCACATATGTACTCGCAAAAGAAAAGGAGGACTTGTGACACCTTAGAGACTAACAAATTTATTTGAGCATAAGCTTTCATGAGCTACAGCTCAATACATCAGATGAAGTGAGCTGTAACTCACAAAAGCTTATGCTCAAATAAATTTGTTAGTCTCAAAGGTGCCACAAGTCCTCCTTTTCTTTTGCGAATACAGATTAACACGGCTGCTACTCTGAAACCTGTCACATATGTACTGTAACTTATTTAAATAAATAGAAATTCTAATGGATTAGTTTCTTATAATTACATTTTATGCTTTTCTCCACAAAGCAAATACGTTCAGTTCTGAATCACTGCCAAATTTTTATAGCCTTATTCAGACAATACTGTCTGACTACAGTGGGAGCTTTGTCTGAGTAAGAAATGCAAGATGTGACTCTAATGCCAAATACACTAAATATTACTAAATATTCTCCTACGTTTTTAGGAATAATAAACCATTTTTAACTATTTTGGAAAAGAATTTAAAATTGCCCAGATACGTTAAGGTTTAAATACATATCAGTTACTTCAAAAAAAAAAAAAAAAGCCTTTCAGAACCCTGAAGTTAAAAAAAAAAAGTTAGAAAATATAATTCTAAGTCAAGGTTCCACAAACAGTCTAAACTCCATCCCTTAATATTCTCCCACTATTTCAAACTCTATAAATTACCTCGACATGTGGGAGTATTAGTTGTATAAAGATACCTATCAGTGTTTTACAATGTTACATTCTTCCAAGAGAGGGGGAGGGTATATAATAATTATAGTGTGTAATATCTAAGTCAGGAAGCGAATAAGGGAGTTATACTGAGGAATTACAGAGACACCACATGGAAGATTAACGCCCAGATCAGGCAAAACACAAGTATATGCTTACATCACACTGACTTCAATGGGACTTAAGTATGTGTTACATACTTTGCTGACTCAGGGCTTCAGAAACATTAGAATTGTAATATATATGGAGAATAAGAAACATGATATAGGTGGTACTGAATGCAAATATATGGGCAGTTGAAATGGAGGTTTTGTTTGGGAGTTGATGGCACATATGTGATGGTATGACATGGGGTCTATAGTTCTGTATATGTAGATGAGTTTCATCCATCCTGGAAATGTAGAAATGGTATAATGGTACTATTATGAGAGCTGGGTGTAAAAGGGTTGCTGGTGGACAGATGATCAATATTGTTACAAAGTCAGAGTCAAAGTGTGTAGAACCATGAACTATTAGACTTATTTTTAAAGATACTTACAGCATCTAAATAAGGCTTTTTTTAAAAAGTAACTGATACTGTTACATACTTAATCCTACCTTAATTACTATTGTCTAGGAATTTTCTTGTTCTATATATCTTGTTAAAGGCTATCTGGTATCCTGGCTATGCAGAAATATTTACTCAATCTAGGATTACAAATCTAGCTGTGTTAATTAACTTATTTTGGTGACCCATTTTCTAGATCTATGCAAAATTTCACAATATGTGTGGACTTCAAATTTTTCAAGATGAGCATTGCCAATTTTATGAACTCCAGATAGTGGTTGTAGACTTTTAAGAAGTTCTAAAATCTGTAATAAATAACATTAAACCTTGCAGCCCTTAACAAAAATGCTCAGAGGCTCTAGCTCTATGACAGATGATTAAAACAAATTTAATATCAATACACCAAACCATTTTTTCATTTTTCTTCCAAATAAGTTTTAAGAAGCTAAGATTTTTTCTAAAGATAAACTTTTTCAGACTTTCATATTTCTGAAATGTGTTGACTAACCCGAATTTTCAGAAAAAAATCTCCAATGGCAATATGCTCCCCCAAAAAATTTCAGGCAGAAAGGACTTTTATTTTTTTTTAAAGATGAGTGGATCATGATCAAAACTAGTTTTATGGTGAAAAGTAAGACAAAACCTCAACTACAAAATTAGCTAAGGGGTCCAAAATACATTCAGTGAGAGAGAGTCTGGTCTGTGTTACACCAGTACAATTCAGAATACTAAGGTGAAACACTGGAGCAACAGAGGCCAGGATATGGCCCAACATGCTGTAACGCAACTCTTTGGTATGATTTACAGCACAGTATGAAAGCACACTCCCAAAGCCCATGGGTGAAATCCTGGCTCCATTGAATGAATGGGAGTTTTGACAATAACTTCAATGGGGCAAGGATTTCACCCCTCAAATGCAATAAAACAGAACAGATTTTCTATAACATAATCTCCAAATCCAGAGAGGAAATGTGGACTAATCAAAATGAAAGTGTATTTCCTTTGCACTGTACTAATAACAACCCTCAGATTGCTACACCAAAGATAGGCTTACCATGCCCATGGAACTGTGTACATCCATCAGAAAGGGAAATAAGTTAAAACAAACTGACACTGTTTTTCCCCAATAAAGTGCAACATGGGGTTTTGATGGCACTAATTAATCTGATGGTTCATGATATCATCAACCCAATTTTTGTTTTAAATTTATTTGGATCTAATTAGGGCTCTATTCTGCAGCCTTCCTGACATGTAACTCCCACAGACATCAACTGGAGTCTTAGTGTGCAATTTGTGTAAATCAGACTTCCTTTAATTGACTGAAATATTTTGTATGTTAAACTTATTTTTATAACAGAAACATGTTAATGGACTAATATTCTACCACATGGAGCTCCTTCCTATAAAGCTAAATGTATGTATAGCTCAAATGACATTAAACAATACACCTTAGAAAAGTTGCAAGAGAAAGAAGGAAATTTTAAAAAGCTGCAGACTCTTGGTTAAACATTGTTGTTAGTTATTCAGTTATTAAATGCTAGTATTACAAAGCCCATGAGAAATACAAATGGAGAGTAAAACTATTCAGAAATATCAACTAAAAGTTTTTAGAGTTTAGGAAAAACATTTTTATATTCATATGTGCTGCCACCTGAAAAATATTTTCTTATGCAGGTGAGTCTTTACTAGCAACATCAGGTTACAACGTTCAAGTGTAGCTGCTATACTTCACAGTCACTATAGAATATCAGGGTTGGAAGGGACCTCAAGAGGTCATCTAGTCCAACACCCTGCTCAAAGCAGGACCAATCCCCCAATTTTTGCCCCAGATCCCTAAATGGCTCCCTCAAGGATTGAACTCACAACCCTGGGTTTAGCAGGTCAATGCTCAAACCACTGAGCTATCCCTCCCCCCAAAGCTTTTGCGCCCGAACAGGGACATGAACCCTGGACCCTCAGATTAAAAGTCTGATGCTCTGAGAAAAATAAGTCTTATGAAACAAAGCTGAGTAAATATTTAACTAGTTTTTCCATCAATTATATAAAAATTTTATATGAAAAAAATCCAAATTCAAGAAAAAACTCTCTCTCCATTGTAGTATTGGACCACTTTGCAAATATCAATTAATCTATGATCACAATATAACTGTGAGGTAGGAAACTATTATCATCCCTATTGCACAGATGGGAAACTGAGGCTGAAAGATTAAGTGAGTTACCCAAGATCACACAATGGAAGTCATTCACACGGGAAGTCTTTTGCAAGGCTAAATACTGAACTCAAATTGCCTAAATTCTAGTCCAGTCCTTTAGCTACAAAACCGCCTTTCTCTTGCAGGAGACACATCTAGAGGATTCTTGTATTTGTGGTGGTTTCACTTTCTATGGAAGGGGCATGGCCAATGCAGATGGTGAGAGTTCAAAACGTTTAGATACCTTTTGTTATTTTTGTGAATTTAGTCCCCATAAAATATACCAGAGCAACAGCCCTGGAAACATGTCAGAGAACATACAGGACAGAACATCGATTTTTTTCAATGGTGGTCAAAATTAGCTGTTTTCAACTCTAAAATATTCAGAAGTAACTTTCTATAGTTCCAGATACAGATCTTTTACATCAATACGTGCCTCTATGTCCTCCAATGGTGTCTCGCTGGAGTAGTTTTTGAAAAACGTATCTATTGCACACCTATTTCAGTATTTCTGTTCTATTTAGGTTCTTATACTATGTCCACTATGGTGGCATTTGAGCATTTTCTAGTAGCCTGTTAGGCAGTGTAACTAGTATGTGACACATGGTTCCTCCTCTCTCTTTTTTTTTTTTTTTTGGTTCCTTCCTTTCCCCACAGGAAATATTGTGTGAGGATTTTTTTTTATTATTTAAATTTATGAATGTGATAATGCTTGTGTTCTTCTCTGGCTGATTGTTATCTGGCAAGCAGGCCACAAGGGTTTATTTTTTAGAATATCAAGACTTAAACTTTGTTGGACCATGAAGATCTGCCTGACAATTTATTTCTGTCAAATCTTGGTAGGCAGGGCTGGACCTGATGACTGTCCCATGGAACAGAGACAAGAGAATAGAAGGCTAGGTGTTCTGTATGAAGGGTATGTCTACACTGCAATTAAAAACCCATGGCTGGCTGGCTGACTTAGGCTGGTGGGGCTCAGGCAAGGAGCTATTTAATGGCAGCGTAGATGTTTGGGCTTGGGTTGGAGCTGGGGCTCTAGGACCCTGTGAGGAGAGAGGGTCCGATATTTAGGCTGCAGCCCGAGTCCTACACTGCAATTAAGCAACCCCTTAGCCTGAGTCAGCTGGCACAGACCAGCTGTAGGTGTCTAACTCCTGTGTAGAAATACCCTAACCCGGTCTACAACTTTGACCCAGCTCTTCCCCTTAGGATACAGAAAAATCCATCAATGGCACCTTGTTGGATGAGACAGAAATCTTTTTTTCTTCCATTTTAGTTTGTTTCATGCAGTTTATTTTTGTAGTTGGTTGTTTAACTACCAGTTGTCATTTGTATCTTGTATGCTAGTTGAGGTACTTTACTTGAGAATGGGGACTTGATGGCCTTTTGAATTTTCTACTATTAGCTTACTGCTGTACAACACTCAGCTATAACCAAGTTAAAGTTCTTCATAATACAGTAATTTATACTAAATTCCTGAAATAGCACACAAAGAGAGTCTTTATATATCATAATGTCTTTAATGTCATAATTCCTGGGCTACTTAGACATGATTATGGTATTTTCATATAAACATTTTACAAGCAAACATTTTAAAGATACAGCTTTGGGCAACAATGGTTTTATTGTTGGTGCTTTAACAAATTAAAAGAATATATGAGGACTCTGAACCCAAAACAAGTATTGGGATGCCTGTAAAATGTGCATTTTTGCAATATCATCTAAGATAATAAAACTGTGAAAGACTAAATTTGCACAGCAATGAAATATTGTTTGGCGGGAACCTCTATTTAATTACCTCCTCTTCAGGAGAACTCTGCACATACTCCTCTGAGATCCATAAAGCGTTGGGGAAACTGTCTTTCTTATAGAATCAGGAAAGCTTCATTTGCCATTCTGAGACTTCTTATTACTTGGTAAATTCAAATGGGGCTCGGAGATTACAAGCAAATGGTATCAGTTTTGTAAGCTTGTTTCTATAGGGCTACATAGCTATGTTGACTTAAAGCTAATAAAAAGTATCTCCATCTGCGGCAAAGATAAAGTTATTGCTGAAATGACCAAGTTTTAAGTTCAGTCTCTCAAGCAAAATTCACCTATAAAATGACTCCATTTCAACATAATGGATAAACTGGAGCCCAGTCTATAAATACCAAGAAAAGCATTGATCCTTTTCTGACACACTTCAGTTAAATAGTCTGCAAAACAAGCAAAAAAAGATTTGAGTAAACTAAAACTGGAAATACTTGCTTTTGTTTTCCACTTTACAGCAATCGGTGTCACAAGGACACTTTTCTAGCTGCCATCAATCTTCTAGAAACAGTGACTGCAAATGCAAGATTTTACGTAGCACATGTGTTGTACACCTGTGGACTTCTGAGGTGTATCAGAGGCAATATAACCTGAAAAATCAGGCAACACAGTGCATAGTACAATAATGAGATTCAGGTGCATAGCAACTAATGTTTGAAAATTTCAATCTTCAGTACAGACTTAGAAAAAATATTGCCTCCAGGGAATGCAACTGATAATTTACTATAAAATGGAAGAATGGCATTCATAAAACAACAACCTACAAATGGTACATCTATCTCTGTGTGCACAATCACTCCTGCAGTTCCCCAGGACCAGTGATTTCCTCCAAATTTACAGGACTTACTTTTTAAGTACAGAATATTTTTCCTTAGAAATAGCAACTAGATTTGTTAATTAAATCTGTGTACAAAGTTACAATAATTTTAAATTACCACTTTAGGAGTTTTGTTTAATGATTTTAACCTTCATTTGGATCCATCTAACAAAAAATCCAGAAGTATGAGTTGAAAATTAGCTCCCCTCTAGATAATTCCAAAATCTAAGACATAAACTATTATTTAAATTTAATAATGCACAAATATTTGATTTCAGAACATTATTAGTCAGCGTAATTTCTATCTATACTACAGTTGTTTTCATATATTATTTTTTCATCCAATTAATTGGTTATAAAATGTATTTTCCCCATGAATATTGATGTGCGTAATTCCTGTTGTATCAATTCTTTTTAAATGAAGAATCAGTTGTACCATGTATTTTTTTTCAGGAACAGACACCTACAAGAAGAGGACAGAAAAACAAGTCTTCTTCAAAAGCTCATCCTGCTTACACAACTCAGTAACAGCCTCTTTGGGACAGGGAAAGAGAAGAAATGGTGGACCGCAAAAGGGCGATGTGCCCCTTAACCAAAGCCCCTCTATGGACTTGAGAAGTGTCTCTGTTCCCCACTATCTCTCTTTAGGGAGCCCAGGAGAATGAAAGAGACCCTGGGACTGGTAGGAAGATCTGAGTAGCAGAAGGGGAAGGAATTTGCCCACACACATGCCCTTCAGCAAGACCTAGTAAAGAATAGGATAAGACAGGGGAAGTAGACAAATGGCCCTTCATAGGGCCCAACCATAGAAGCAAGGAATAGCCAGGCCACAAAGGGGAAGGAACCACTCCCTCCACCGGCTCCTCTATGGACAAGGGGTAAATTCAGAAGTACAAGAACAAGTTGGTAATATTACTTTAAAAGGGACACAACAAATCAAAAAATGATTTCCATCTGAAAATTTTGAACCTACTGTTACAAATAACCCTTACCAGAACAGACAAGAACTGGGAAAAAAGAAAAAAAAAAACCCTCTCTCCTGTTTTCTATAGCACCCGTCAGCATAGTATGCAAGTAGTTTTTTAATTTGCATACTTTTGCCCCAAAAATCACAACATTGGTTTAAAAATAATGAGATTTGACTTAAATAATAAATTTTTGGTTCTTTTTATTTGCCTTCTGGTTTCTGAGCTTTTAGGATACACACTTGGATCAGGTTTCTGAGCTTTCCTCTGCAACCATAAGGGCTAAAAACATGTTTTTTTAAAAAGATAAGTTTCTCATACAATCTCTTGATTCCAGCAGCTGTGGCTTTAGGAAAGACCTCAAATATTGCAAGACTCATCATGAGAATTGACAACATGAAAATCAACACACTTGGAGTAAATGGATCTATGTTGTTTTACACCATGTGAGGCTCTAGCCCTATTGTTTTATAGGAAAGTGAACTCAATCAAGAAAGAAGTAATTGGAATCACTATGGATTTGCACGACGTATGATCAAAACATGGCCCAAAGACTCTACTAGCTACAGCAACATTTTCCAAGCTCTTACAGCTATAGCGCAATCCGTCATAAAAATTTTGAACATCAGGGGATAAAAAAAATCTATATTCTAAAATGCAAAATATTTCAGGAAATTTAGTAGCCTTCATAGCCTTAAAAACAAAATATCTTTTTACCATTTAGTTCACTTTTCAAAACTATAGAATAAAAAGTGTGGTTTTTGGTTGACTGCCAAGTTGTCCAACAGAATACAAACTGCTTCCTTCCTTCCTCCTCTTTTTTCCTAAAATCTCAGATTCCAAGCTGCACAAATCTCCTAAAATGATGTCTCTGTATCTATAGAACTGAATTTTCTCCCCATGAATATATACATTTTCACCTGGAGATTTGTGTTACATTCAGGGCACCCATACCACAATACCTGGATTATTTGTTCCTGAATCTAAAGCATAATTAAATCTTTCAAGGACGGATAATACATTTTGCCTAAGCACTTTTTGGGGGGGAAAGGGGATTAGTAAACAGAGTTTATGGTTGGTGCTCACTTTAAATTGTAAAATCATCACACAAGTAACTGTAAAAATTCCATATTTCTAAGACACAATGAATAAAATACTTCAAGAAGCAGCACTCAACATAGAACCTTGTGCAAAACAAGATAGCAGGCTCTTAAAACTTTGGTTTCCTTGCCATACAAAGACACTCAAATGTAGATTATATAACTCAATACTGGCATTTATTCATCTAGGTAAAATGTGTACTCAAGTCAAACCTAAAATAACAACTTGAGCAGTGATGGCATTTAATGAATAAACACAAAATCCAACAATTATCTGTCTAATGCCCATCACTGGGAAGAATTAGAGTCTGACATGACAATACCCATCAGTTAATACAACTCCTCCTTTAATAATCTTCCTTCAAGGTTCCTTTCTTGTGTTCTCCATTTTGTTATTGGGTATCATACTGAAAAACACAACCTGTAAGGATCATGTAGGGTGAATAACGTGGAAGGTTACATTAATGTTTCACAGTGAGCTGCCTTATCACTCTCCTTGCCACACAAGATAAAAATGTGTATTTTGATGTGTCCATATTTTTTGTAATCTTTGGACAGCTGGGAATTGTTCAGTTGATATTACATTAGCATTTTTCATTGACTTCCTTTGGCAAATGCTGTAATTTATAGCATGTTAAGCATTCCTAGAATATACCATCTCTTTTTGCCTATAAACTTGTTATGTGAAGATTTATCGTAAGATCAAACTTCTCTTACTTACCTTCTATAGAACTTTTGCTTACAATCTAATCTAAACCTAAAATCAGCTTTGTGGTTTACAGAACCTAGTAAAAGCAAAATCAAAGATACTAAATTGAGACACTCATGCACTTAAGGGTGCCCTCCTGCCCCAAGATTTACATCTAGCTCTATAATCCTCATAACATTGATGTAACAATCTTGCTCCTAACCAGGCAGAGATGTAGTATACTGTAGAGGCAATAGTCCCAACCTCCAAGAAAAGGGCACAAAGTTATAATTAGTCTTCAGCACCATTCCAAAGGCTAATTAATAGATTATCACTGATTTTAGCTAGAAAGAAATCTGTCCTTCTAACTATATGCTGCGCCCCACAGTACTCCATACTCTGCATGGGGGAAATAATAGATTTATTTTATGGAAAAAAATAGTATTTCAGATCATAGGGAAACTTCATATTCTGAGCCACTTCTTTGGGGAACTAAGAATTCATTTGGCACATGACAACAGTTGGAACAACAGGAGATGGACCACCCTGCCTTCCGTACCTTGAGGATAACAGCTTCCATATTTTTAAACTTCCCCCTTTTTCCAAGGTAGGAGTGCAGCAGCCCCAGAAATAGCTGAAGAACATATTCAGTACACTGTGACCTCACCTCCCTACTGATTTACAAATTTGGAAACTAGGCAGTGATACTCCATGTAGCCCCAACCCCAGAAAAGAATCAAAAGAGCTACTGCCCATGAGCTAGACCCCAAGCAAAGACTCTCACAGAGCTTCATTCCTTCTGCCTGTTATCCTCACCAGTCCTCCACAATGGCTCTACTGTTACAACTGGACAAAGGGCTTGAGCTGCTCAATGGCTCCTTGTTTCTTCCCTTCCCTACTGCAATAAGATCACCAGTCTCTCAAGATTCCATTTTGAACTATTCTAAAGCAAAACTATGTCACCATCACTTCACAATATGGCTTAACTCAGCCCCCTGGAAAGTCTTGCCACTCAAGGTATTCGGCACACCACTAGTTCACCAATACTGGCAATCAGGCAGACTACCCACCTATCAATATAAATTATAAAAGAAGTAATAAACATCAGAAACATCAGTCAATGTCAGTCTGGTACAGTCAGTCACCTCCCACAGTACCAAATCAGAAGGACCTTTATATTGATCAACTCTACATCAGTAGACAACACGCTTCAAACTTTTCATGTATTTATCACCAATTAATCGCCTCGCTTGGTCTGCATCAAGAAATCTGGTTTATTAACCCTGCAGGTCCAGTCCTAGCTCATCTTGTCTGCTGACCTACTGTATAGACTACAGATTCAGGCCCAGAGACACAAATCTGGAGACAAAATAGACATTCTATTCTCTCCAGAACTGAAATGAAGGTAAAGCTTAATTGGGAAAAAAATTCTTTGAGTGCATCTTCTTTATATGTGAAATCCAGACATAAGACTATTCCAAGCATCCTATTAATTTACAAATCTCCATATACCAAAAGCTTTCCAACTGACCTAACAGAAATGCAGGCAAAATGATCATTAAATTCAGAAGGCTCATCATTGTGGGAGATTTCAATATCCATGCAAACTATGCCTCAGATGCAACAGCATTGGCTTCCCATCTGAACCCTCCATCTAAGATTTGTCATGGGTAGTTTCCAGACCCGGACCCACTTCCTGTACTCTGGACCAAGATCCTCAGCCTCGATGTAGATATAAGAAATATAAGAACTTCCTGGTCAGATAACTGTCTCCTTCAGGTGAAAATAACTATTCTCCCCATCACAAGGCAAGAAGAAACAAGCTCCGTGAATCAACTCTTACCAACTTCCAAAAACGTACTTATACAAAAAAACCTTACCCAACTAGGAGGCCAACAAGTGGAAGAAATAATGAGCACTACAAATCCCTGACCACTAAGATAGACACTACAGCACTGAAGTGCCCCATCCAACTCTACCACACAGACACATAGCTTTGGGATGAAAACTCAGTAAGGAACAACACTAGAGTCAATGACAAACAATCTAAGTCATAAGGCACATCTTTAAATGCTACTGCTGAGAATCAGGCAAAACATTCCTACTACTCCTTAATCCTGTGCCTTACAGACAAAGTCACATCCTACAAAACTTTTCTTTTCCGTAAATTCAAAGTGGTTAAACAGCCACCTGTCCTGTCTTAATTTTGTTGAAGCTACCTGTATACTGAACAATTGTGACTACACTTGAACTGTCATTATGGGTGCTAGGAACCAAATTCTGACCTGGGGTAAAAAGATATCACTCCACTGATTGTAATGAATCTTCGCCCACATAAACTAGGTCTCATTATGTAACTTTGATGTCCAACATGGCACACCTCAGTTCTCTCACTAAAGCTGGTACAGTAGAGCTATTCTACTAGCATGGACAGTGCCCTCAGCTACTGCGGATGGTAAATGTGTACTTTCACATGGTACGCACTATAGACTTCTCCTGCCAAAGTTGGTGATGAAAATGGTCGTTTCACTGGTGTGGGAAAGAGTCACTTGAGTTCTAGTTCTACTTGTTACAATCCGACCTTGGTCAGGACACTGAACACTACATGCTTGGATAGGAGTATATTGTCTTCTGGGGTTGACTCGGTCTCTAACATGGTGGATTTTCAACTGAGGACACTGTTTACAGTGCCATTAAAACTGGATATATGACTCCTAAAGTAGTTACATTTATTAAATTTCAGTTATGTCCCATTGTAAGTATAGGGAATATGGCAAATACCATATTAAGGTACGTGTAGTGCAATAAATGTCCGTTTTTAATTGAACGGTGCAAAAAATGTCTTATATAGTATTTGACATTCTTGTGTGCTTCTAAAAAGCTACACTATTAAGATATATTGTATTTAAGGCATAATCATTTTTTAAGATATATTCTGACCAAAAAGATATCTGCTACATTTTAAATAAACTATGAACATCCCTTTTAGTTTAATGTTCTTAATTCAAATATACTGGAAACACAATATGAAAGTGTTAAACTGCCAAGGGAGTAATAAAAAATGGTTTGAAGAATCTGTTAAAATGAAAAGATTAGAAAGTCAAAGCTTTTTCACTTTGTTACATTGTTTTGTTAATGACAGGCACAAATCCAGACTGTCATATCATATCATAGCAATTTTAAACAGTTTTTGCATTAACTAGTCATAAATATTCATCTGCAAATGTTGACGCATTCACTCAACATTATATATTTACACAACACTGACTTTATAAGACTAAACATATATATAAATATGTTTTACATTTATTTACTTACCAACAGTATCACATGGTTCATCTTTATGTACGCAGAAATCCTTCCTAGAATTGGGCGGGGGGGGAAAAAAGACAAATTTTCAGCAAGCTGTACT
Organism: Caretta caretta; assembly: GCF_965140235.1. Lineage (NCBI taxonomy): Eukaryota > Metazoa > Chordata > Testudines > Cheloniidae > Caretta > Caretta caretta. Next base: position 83,093,789 of record NC_134210.1, on the reverse strand, counting down.
GTTAGATCAGTAATGATTGTGTGACCCATTTGCACATATTTTGTATGGCTCAGTGAATAACTGCAAGGCTCCATTAACTCAACAAGGAGCATAGTGAAGCAAATGCTGGAATTAACGAGAACACTTTAATATTAGTTTATCCACAGAGCAGATTTAGGGTTAATCGGGTGACAAAAATGTACCTCACATTTAAACTACATGGGTCATAACTCTTGGTTGTTTCACAATTCTCTGATCTCTTGAAATGTACTTCTAGTCAGTGGAGCCAGCTTTACCAAACTCTAAATCTCTTATGTTTCCTTTTATTTTAAGGAAAAAAATCAGAAATGCTTAGATTACAACCCAAAGCAATATTTGTTTTTTCATTGTTAGAAGCATTGAATTATTGATGGTATTTGTGCTTTTTTAAGAGAATAAAATTGCGAGAAAGAAGCATAATCTGGACATATTCTGGAAAAGATTCTCTGCCAGTGCATCTTGTTCTGAAATAATAGAAAGCTTGCAGTTCAAGTCTTGTGTAGCTTTCCTGTAGTAAGGCTGACATAGCTGGCTACTATATATCCAGTTTTTATACATGTATCTCCATAAATATCAGTGTTTATCTGTGCCAATTCAGACAAGTTTTTTACTTCCATGTTGATAAACATCTGCTAGGAACTAGTCTGACATTATCACATCTATTTTATTTGTTCTTAAAGACAAATGGCTGGTAAAATGGATAAACATATCCAATGGCAGAGTTTGGCATCTTATTAATAAGAGATTAGTATTTACAGGTAGGTTGATGAAAGGGATGTTGATTTTAAAGCTAACTGATGCCAACCTGTTGTTTTTAAAAGGGAATTTAGACAAGAGGAAACATTTCAAAATGAAATATGAGTGCTGAATTAGGTATGAAATAAAGTGAAAACATTTTTTGTACTCAAGGGAAATCCTACAGATTTGCTTTTAATTTATATACACATACACACACACATATACGCACAGTTACATGTGTTATACCATGGGTGATACTCCTCTATACTTTTGAATGGACTGCTTAGGGCAGAGATGTCTCATATTATTTTAATACTCATTTTATGAAGGTATATATTGCCATATCAATGGGAGTTGGGTAACTCTTGAACTACTCAGTGAACATTTCTGCATAGTGCATGTGCAGCATGCCTGGTTCCAATAGCAATTCAGGCTACTAAATAGTTTCTGTGAATAAGGCCCTTGAGTCTGCACATTTATAAAGTTTTAATCTATGCATTTATTCATATGAGCTGACTAATCAATAATTGTTATATTAACCCTTTTGATACCCTATTGGTATTCACTCATCCTGAAAAATGACCCCATAGACATAATCCATATATCCTCACATTCCAACAAAATGTTATATCTTTCATTATTATGCAAAAGCCCTAAGTTTGCAACTGAGTGTGGCAATCAAGGTGTATTGTCTTCCATTGTCCATTTCTACAATAAAATGTTAGTTTATTATGAAAGTCCACCAGGTAATTCATTAGGCAAACAGAATTTTTTTCCAACTATTACCTCACATCTTAGCTAAATATTTTTTTCAATGATCAGATGATTGCTAGTGCATGCAAGAGCATTTCTGGTACTTGGGATGGGAGAGGAAGACAACAGAGCTACATTTTTATGAATGCAACTAAACAAAACAGAATAGTGATTGGATTAAAAAAAACCAAACCAACACTTTAAAATAAAAGTATTTTTATAGTGAAGCCCACTTTCATGTATATGATTTGGGTGCAAGAGCAGCCTCAAGAGACTAGCTGCACAGGCTGGTGAACTTCAGACACTTGATCAAAGCAATATCACTAGGGAGAGAAAGCAGTAAATGAATGCCTTTGAGTTCTCCAGTCACTTTCTTCTGGATAATTTAGGAACAGAAAAGCTAGGGGTGAAAGTAAGGCGGTACGGGCCGGTACGGCATACCGGTAAAAAGCAGCCGCCTGTACCGGCCCTTATCGCTGACTTTAAAGCGCTGCCGTGGCAGCGCTTTAACATCCCTGCCCCTTTCTCCCTCCCTCCTCCCCCAAGCCACCGCCAACATGGGGAAAAAGGAGCAGCTACCCCAAGGACGGTGATTTAAAAGGGCTCGGGGCTCCGGCTGCTGCGAAGGTAGCCACAGCGGCCAGAGCCCCGGGCCCTTTAAATCGGCGCTGGAGCCCCGGGCAGCACGGGCGGGCTGGCTGGCAGGCGCTGACCCACCCCCCCCAGCCCTGCCCCTTCCACCTGAGACCCCGCCCCCCATACCAGTAAGAGAGAAGTTTTACTTTCAGCCCTGAGAAAAGCAAAAAATAGAAGAGAAAACCACCAAGGTCTACAGACCCCCAGAATAATCTAGGAACCCACTGAGATGAACCTTGGGCTTGGAGCCAAAAATGATGAAGAGGAAACTAATCAGATGCAGAGGATTCTTTTATTTTTTCTAACCTGCAATATATCATATTAATGCACTGGGTTGTAACATAATTCTTTGTCTTATGCTATGTCACCCAAGGGACCTATTGCACTGTTAAGCAACATGGCAAAACCATAAGAAATATAGTACCTATGGTCAAGCTTGTGTGCATATGTATCAACAGTCTGAGGACGTAAACTCCTATTCCCCTGCTACCATCACACCTCCATCTCCCCAACCATTATTATTAATTGTTGTTGCAAGCGGGAAAAAAGGGAGAACAGATCCTTGAATGTAACAGAAACAGAAGATTACAAAACTTTTAATTTTCCAATATCTAAGAGCCTTTTGTTTACTGTATAAATTTATTTTTACATATGAACATGAATTATTTTCCCTTTTTGTCTGAACTATGCATCCCAGAATTTCGCTATGGGAGTTTGGGGAAATAGCTCTGTTATGTCTTGGAAATAAGCTCTTGGTTCCTAACTAACATTGAAAAAATGTAACACATCCTTTAATTTCCAAGAATGAGGGTGCATTACATTTGAGAATAGGCCCCTTGGTAAAGTTTTATGATGCTCTAGATATACCTATAAATGACTCATCAGCAGTTGTTTCCTGATTCCTGTAGGAAACTTTTACAAAGAATGTATCTGTGTTCTCCATATGTGTGTTGTCATCATTGAAACATGTTTACTTGTATTGAATATGTAACAGGTTCCCCCCCTCCCCACTCACATTTGTTACATGACAGCATGCTCAAGCACAAAAAACAAGAGATGACACGGTCCCTATGCCAAATATCTTGTGGAATAAATAAATCGTACAAAATGCATGGGAGGCCCAGAGAAAGGTACAATCATTGATATGATTTGTTTGCTTTTCTTTCTCTCTCCTTCCCTAGGTATAATACATCAGAGGTCTAGTGTCTGCATACATAAGATGTGCACAAAAATTTTCGGCGGCATACTACAAATAAATAAAAATAAAATGCTCATATTGATAAGGGGCATAAGAAATACATTAGCTGCAAAAAGAAAAGGAGTACTAGTGGCACCTTAGAGACTAACCAATTTATTTGAGCGAACTGTAACTCACGAAAGCTTATGCTCAAATAAATTGGTTAGTCTCTAAGGTGCCACAAGTCCTCCTTTTCTTTTTGCGAATACAGACTAACACGGCTGCTACTCTGAAACCTGTCATTAGCTGCAAAATTACTCTGTAATAAAGTTGAACAAAATGATCACTAATTGACCACGTTTATCAAATAGCAAGTCTATTTTTAAAATCCACATAAAAACAATAGTTGTGACATTAAAAAAAACTTTCAGCGATATTAGTGAAATTCTGCTTATTTAATAGCTACTTTTTAAAGCTTTTACTTTTTAAGCCCCACAATTATCTAAGTAAATAAGTCACCTCATGTGAAGTTTATCACTCAAGACTCTAATCCTAGAGCAATATCATGCCCCAAGGAAGGGGAGATTTCACGTGCATGTTTTGCCTTAAAAAAAAAATCAGTTTTTATAATTTAACCACCACTACTGCATTCTTCAGTTTACACTCCCACTTGATTTCATGTCTGATAATGATGATATATTTTGCCTAATTTAAAGAGCAATCGAACATTCGAAGACTAGAAACTACAGTAAAATCCCACTCAAGTCTCTTCTCCCATCTGTACCAAGCATGCAACTTCCATTCATGTTAATAATGATTTAGCATGCATATGGAGAGGAGAATAGTCCCTTGTTCAAAGTGGAACTTTTTTGAGATATATGACAGATTTTCAGGCTTAAATAAGGTGACTAATGGGACAAAAGAAGCTTAGGCAGGAGCAGGCAACTACTAGTCTGTCATTTTAATAAATTATACTTAACTTGTAAACTTTTAAACCCATTAAATATAGCATTATAGAAGGTCCTTGGGGCAATGCAAAGATTAAATATCCCACTTCCAAACTTAAAGCCTCCCATTATACTGGAATCTTTTGTTTAAAAAATATACATATAAAACACCAGCAGTTTGATACAGAGCAGGGATGCATAAAAGAGGATGGGGAATGGCAGCAGAGGAAAAATATATAAAACCCCCTCAAATCTAATCTCCATATACAGTTTTGTGCCAAGCTGCCATTTTTAGATGTATTTAACTTTTGTACTGTAAGCAGACTTGTCAACAAAAGTGCAGTTAGTATGTCTAAATTCAAACTGGTCGACAGTTTCCTAACAAAATTTACACAAGAAAAATAATAATCTTAATCAGCCTACCAAATCTTCAGAACAAAATAAAACTTCCGAATCATCTCTTATTTTCAATTCTCCTAACTTCTAACGTTTCAAGCTATGCAAAGTTGTGAGAACATACATTGAGCTGGGTTCTTTATGAAAGAAAACGTAATGCCACTACTAATTCTTTTTGTTCATGTTGATTTCAGGTATTAAGAACTATGGGACAATTGCCCAAGCAACATGTTTTCACAAGTCATGTGGCCCTTATTAGCTACAGTTACAATTAATAGACCCCTCGTGGCAAATATTTTCACTATACTAGCAAATGCCACTATTTTGAATCTTTGTGGATGACTGGTGACAAGGTTTCAAATATTCTTTTCTTTCTGTCTATATTTAGGCAACAAAACATTTTGTAAAACACACCAACACAAGCTGTTGAACCACATTACACTTTCTAAGCATACAGTCCACTTTGCTTATTTTAATGTGAACTGAAGGCTATCAATTGCATTGGAGTAAACAAACAAACACATGACTCATTTACTGTAGTTTGGGAGCTTCACTGTAGATCTATAAGCCTTCTGAATGATTTCATCTTCTGGCGGTAGAGGCAGAGGACATGAGCCTATGCACTTATACAGAGGGCCATGTCATCTCTTCCCTCCTGGTGTGTGGCTTAAAGTAGAACACAGGTAAGTGGATACTTTGGTTGATGTGAAAGTCGATCACTACCTTGGGGATAAACTTTAGGTACAGTCTCTTTAATACCTTATCCATGTAGAAATCATATTTGGTAATCAATGAATGACAGTTTGAAACTGGGGGCTAAATTAGCTACAACTAATTAGGAGAAAGATCTTGGAGTCATTGTGGATAGTTCTCCAAAGACATCCATGCAGTGTGCAGCGGCAGTCAAAAAAGCAAATGGGATGTTAGGAATCATAAAAAAAAAGGATAGAGAATAAGACGGAGAATATCTTATTGCCCTTATATAAATCCATGGTACACCCACATCTTGCATACTGCATACAGATGTGGTCCCCTCATCTCAAAACAAATATACTGGCATTAGAAAAGGTTCAGAAAAGGGCAACTAAAATGATTAGGGGTTTGGAGCGGGTCCCATATGAGGAAAGATTAAAGAAGCTAGGACTTTTCAGCTGGAAAAGAGGAGACCGGATATGATAGAAGTATATAAAATCGTGAGTGGTGTGGAGAAAGTGAATAAGGAAAAGTTATTTACATGTTTCCATAATATAAGAACTGGGGGCCACCAAATGAAATTAATGGGTAGCAGGTTTAAAACAAATAAAAGGAAGCTCTTCTTCACTCAGCGCACAGTCAACCTGTGGAACTCCTTGCCTGAGGAAGTTGTGAAGGCTAGGACTATAACAAGGTTTAAAAGAAAACTGGATAAATTCATGGAGGTTAAGTCCATTAATGGCTATTAGCCAGGATGGGTAAGGAATGGTGTCCCTGGCCTCTGTTTGTCAGGGGATGGAGATGGATGGCAGAAGACAGATCACTTGATCATTGCCTGTTAGGTTCGCTCCCTCCGGGGCACCTGGCATTGGCCACTGTCGATAGATAGGATACTGGGCTGGATGGATCTGACCCAGTATGGCCGTTCTTATGTTCTTATCACTTATGAAATTGGGAGATCAATGAGTCTGACATCTTCCTCCAAAGAGGTCTATTCTGTTAGCCTCCTCATGAGGTATAGACATGGCTTGTCTCTGCCTACTATGCTCCATCACCACCAGTGAGTAGGGAGTAGGTAAGAATAGAGTATTCTGACCTTTTCACTTCATTTCGGCCCGTTATGATGCTGGTGGAACTGTGATGGTCATCTGCCAAAGTGACAAGTTTGACAATAGCTTCATTTATAGTGAGCACCATTTTACTTTGTCTGGAGCTGTGCAGGATGTCCAGCTGTCTGTGAGGGGTTTTCTGGATCTTAGGTTCATCTGGATATGACAGGAAGCTGGAATCCCAGCCTTGTCCAAAGAGAAGGACAAGGTCACCAGCATTTTAGCTGGTCTTCTCCTCTTGGCTGCTCTTGTGGAGACTCTTGGGGAGGCTGTGGTAGCTGTTCCTCCTCCTCGGGAAACTTACACCTCTGAGGTTCCCCTGCTCAATGGTCAAGTACTTTGTGTGGGACTTCCCCCTTGGTGTGGGGACCCAGGGTGATGGGTTCCAGTACATATAAAAGAGGATACTAGGACACCCTGGCCACTTCCATCTCCAGAGTGGGGATTGAGCCCAGACAGGGATTTGGGAGTCCCCATATCCTCCTCCTGACTCCAATGAGTTTGAGCCCAACTCTAACAGGGGAACTCTCAGTACCGGACTCTACTCATTGACCATACTGGCGACAGTCTAGCTCTACCTTGGCTTGAAGATGGGAACACTGAGAGTTACCGAAGGGAGATGTCCTGGTACCAGGACTGGGAATCTAGAGAATATCAATTATTCTGGTTCAAGAAGCATGATTAGGTTGCCCAGTGCTGAGAAGTGGCCTGGAGAGAATGGAGTAATTTTCCTTTCTGTAACTTGGGCCATCGGTGCTGTGCTGATGCAGATACAGTTGTTGGTGGTGTCAAAGTACCACCCAGTACTAAAAAGTGATGAAGTCCCATTCCAGGCCCTTCTGGAACCAGACAGTCTTGTTCCAGAGCAGGTGGTATCTTCTGGCTTGGTACAAGATGGAAACTTTTGCCTCTTCTTAGGGGAATTGAATGAGAAACTTTACCTCATGTCCTTATGGGGAGTGCTTGTCTCTCCCTTCCATGTTTGCTTTGGCTTACCTAAGTCTCTGATGCCAATGGGGGGGTAGGCAAGGAGGTAGGAGAGAAGGACTGCTGAATCAGTCAGAGTAGCACTATAAGGGATGCTCCTATTTTCTTCAGTCTGACATATTTTCTTCAGTCTGACATATTTTGAGAGGGGGAGGGTCTCCCTGGTCAGAAGCTGTCCCTGCGCTTGAGGACCTCTCCATGAGGAATCTTTAAACTCCAAATTCCTTTGACTGCTTTGTCCTTCTCAGGAATGACCTGCAGATGGATGGGGCATGGATTTCCACCAGGCAGTACAAAATGGCATTGTGATCATCTCTTACTAGGAAAGGTTTCAGGAAGCTGATCATTCCTGAAGCCAGGAATTCTTGGCATGTTCTCCCTGGCTACCAATAGAAGAACTAGGGATGGGTTGGTACTGGAATCGTTGCCTACCCAAGCAGGGAGGTCCCAAAATTTAGGGAACCATGCCCCAAAAATCTTCCTAACTAACTAGACTAAAACAACTTAGACTAACTTTTTTAAAGAACTATTTACAAGAAACCTAAAGCTCCATCTTAGACCATGAGCAGTAAGAAGGAACTGAGTAAAGTTCACCAGCCCCCTTTACACTGTCAGTGCAGAGGAAGAAAAGAGATCATGTGTGGACCAAATGGACACCACTAGGAAAAAGTTATCTGATCCTGGTGCTTGGGACACAGGCATAACCTGAAGCACACTACACACAAAAAGAAGCACTCAAAGAAGAAATATAAAATCACTGCAGTTAAAATTTGCAGACGACACAAAAGTTGGTGGAGTGGTAATTAATGATGGGGACAAGTCAATTATATAGACTGATTTGGATCACATTGTAAGATGGATTCTTTTGAACAACATCAATTTTAATACAGCCAGATGCAAGGTCATATATCTAGAAACAATGTATACAGGTCATGCAAGCTGGGAGACCATATCCTGGAATGCAGTTACACTGAAAAGGACTTAGGGGTCATTGAAGATAACCAACTGAACAAGAGCTCCCAGTGCAATGTTGTAGCAAAGAGGGTAAACACCACACCTGTACACATAAGCAGGGAAATGTCAGGTAGAAGCAGGGAGGCAGCATCACCTCTTTCATTAGATATTAACGGAATAATGTGTCCAGGTTAGGAGTCCAAAGTTCAAAAAGGATACTGAAAAATTGGAAATGGTTCAAAAGGTTTCCAATATCTGGAAAACATGCCTTATAGTGAGATACTTAAGAAACTCAATCTATATAGTTTAACCAAGAGAAGGCTAAGAGGTGATTTGATCACAGTCTACACGTACTTATATAGTGAAGAGATTTCTGATAGTACACAATTTTTTCATTAGCGGAAAAAGGCATAACATAATACAGTGGTTGAAAGCTGAAGCCAGACAGACTAAAAATAAGGAACAATTTTGAACACTGAATGTAATTAACCACTGAAGCAACTTATTCAGCGATGCAGTGAATTCTCCACCACAGTCATATAATCACATCTCAATGTCTTTCTAAAAGATATGCTATAGCTCATACAAAATTTATCAGCTTGATGCAGAAATTACTGACAGAGGTTCTGTGTGGAGCTCTGCAAATAATGGATTGTTTGCTTTGCTATCGGTTTCAAAAGATTGGAAACAGAATTTGGTTTGGGTCAAACTGAAACCAAAATTTTTCAGAATTTTCAGCAAATTGAAAAAGTCAAAAATTTCATTTGGGGTCAAATCAAATGTTTCTTTTTGACATTTCCAAAATCTGAAACAACCTGCCGAAACTACAAAAACTTCACAACTGTATCATTAAACCAAAATCTGCATTTTTCAGTTAAAAAAAAAGAGTTCCATCCAAAAAATTTCACCCAGCTCTAGTTCTGTTTTATGCAAGAAGTCAGACTAGATGATCATAATGGTCCCTTGTGGCCTTAAAATCTATGAATCTATAAATCTGATGTAGGTAGGTTAATATGTGATGGGTCAGTAGGACTAGGAGAATATTCTAAGCAGATATGTTTAGCTGGTATAGCCCACTCCCTCCATTTGAGAGAAAACGTGAATTCCTCATGAGTTCTAATCCTAGCCTTGGTGCATACTCTCCTAGGTAGATTTTGCTAAGTAATTGGACCCCACTGCTTTAGTTTCTCGATAATGTGGAAACAGTAATACATACTTACCTACAGCATGCTGTAAGTGTTGTGAGGATTAATGTTTCGAAAGAATGGTTTTGTATCAATTATCTATATAAAAAGTTGCCATTTACTTTACATGAATTAAATGCCTATTATTATTATTCCACTTAACTAGAAGTTCTATCCTATATAACTTAAGGTGAAATCTTTTTAGATATTGAAGGCAAATACAAATAATTTTCTAATCAAAGTCAGGAAAGGAAAACTCCATTTTTTTAAAAGTATGTCTGCTGTACAGTAAGCTAAACAAAGGGCAGGTTGGTATATGGATCATTGGCTCTCTGCATCTACAAATTAAGTTTCTGCTTATGTCACAAAAACAAAACTAAGCAGACAATATTAGTAGGTAAAAGTACTTTTTTATTTAACAGTTTTTCTCTCTGTGTGTATACAGAAGCTCTTCTAATGCACATTCAGACACATCACAGTACATTGCGTTGCACTACAGCCAGCTGTAGATTGGAGCAGCAGCTAAACATGGTACATCATTTGTATGGTACTTGAGAGGTACTCAGATACCTCAATGTTGGGGCCACATAAAATCCCAGGTGTACAGATAGTAACTGTGGATCCCCTGGGCCTTCCCCTGTCCTGCCTTCAATTCCACCCTCCATGCAAGCTTATGCTGGGCAAGGATGGAGACATGATGATAATGCTCCCTAAACAACCACTGTATCTGGGTTCTCTCAGTGTAGCCAAAGTTCAAGACTTAAATAACATGGTGGACATTGTTGCATCAATGTGAGTTTTCTTCAAAGAGAAAAATATTTCTATATATGAAAATCTTTAACGCGATGTGTTAATCAATTAAGTGTACATCAGATTGTTTTAACAAGAGAGACCTTAAAGCAATTTCTCTCTTAATTCCTAACTTCTCCTTATAATAAAGCCCCATTCTCATCTACTTTTTTAATCCCCTTTTCAACACACTTGTTCTCTCTCTTCTTTCCTTCTATGGCACTTTACATTAAACATGTAATTGTTTCATCAGAATAAGCCTACCTCTAGAAAAATAGAACCAGATAAAAACCATGCACTCAAGGAGGACTGTTCTAAATTAAAGGAAAGTAATCCATTTGACAACACATCTATTGTAAACACTACAGCCTATTTTTCCCATGTAGAAGATAAAAGTGTGGTAGGAAAGTTTGGTATATAGTTTCATACAGAAACCTTTGTCATGAAGAAAAGCTAGATTGACTGATTGTTGCGTCAAAGAATCTAAGAAACCATGAAAAGTGAGGCATACATATTTCTGTGAAACATATAAAGCCATTAAAAAGTCTCTCTAGAAATCTGATACTCAGTATTTATTTTTAAGTCCTTTTGTGTTTCAAAACACATAGAGTTCATTGACCTGTGAAGAGCATTGTGTCCCCATTTCAAAACTCTGTGTCCTGCTGCTCCATTTTCATGCTATAGAAAGGAAAGGGCCAACTTTTAAAAGGCCTGTTACAGAAACAGTTAAATAAGCTATAATACTTGGTTTCTACTTGTAGAATATAGAGTAAACAGTTGGTATTCCTCTGTCTAAATATTATTTCTCTCAGTAAAGCAGGTCTACTGTCCAAGGCTGTTTGCAAGTTATGACAAGGGAGCCTGTTCTGCATTTGTAAAACAGAATGAAACTCTTTGAACTAACAAAACACACAAGTGTAGCCACACATGGGGTTAACAATACCATAAACTTTGACGATGTGCAGAGGGAGTCTGGATTAGCAAAACATTCCCACAGTCAGCAAGCCATGCTGGTATGATCTATTAAAGCTAAAGCAGCCCTGAGATGAGAGGTAGTATGGTCCAGTGACTAGTACTAGTAGAATGGAACTCAGGAGGTCTAGGCTCTAATTCTTGGCTCAGACACTGACCTGTTGTATGACCTCATTCAAGTCACTTTGCTGCTTTATGCCTCAGTTTCCCCAAAGGGATAATGATATTTACCCCTCTGCATAAAACACTTTGTAATTCACAGGTAAAAAGTGGTATGAACTAAGCAAATTATTATTAAAAAGAAAATCAGAAAAATCAAGACTTAAACAGGATTATCGGATAGAAGCATTTTACAATCTAGAAATACAACAGAAGACACTTCACCCACCAATGAAATGCAGCCAGCTCTGGGTCAAACACAGCTACTTCAGGTAATACACTACAAGAGCCTGTTTGTCCCTGCCTCCTCCTGAAGCTGCTGCTGGCGCTGCCAGAAACATGAAGGAGTCCAGGGCCTGGGGGTGAAGCCCATATTAAGGGGAGCAGTTGGTCAAGTGAAAGTTTTAGGTTTCAAAATGACTTGGGTTGTGTGGCATGGGCAGACTGATCTCCAGAAGTTCTCCCCAGTTCCTGCCTGAAACACTAATACCGCTTGTTGCCTTCAAGGATATGGTGGGGAAGAGAGATCTGTCAGAGGCCACTGGGGCTGTCCAATATGTTCTTTTTAAAGCTATCACATAGTTGCTAATTAACTCTTGAAGCATTTGCAACAAGCTTTGTTCTTCAGCCCTGCTCCCTAGTTCTGTTCATCAGCCCTGCTACCAGCTGCTGTGCTTCCCTACTTATCTATGCCTGGCAACTCTCCATGCCCCCTCCCCATCCATTCTTCCCCATTAGTCGCACCTTCCCCATATCATCTAGTCCCAGGCCCTGCCAACACACTCACAGTTGTTAAACCCTAGGTTTGAGTCTCAGTCTGACAGGCTTCCTTAGATCTGTCAGACTGGGGATGCCTTCTGATGAGTTTTTGGAAGCTTCTTAGATGTAGTCTTATTAGTATTACCATAGTAATAGGAACCCCCAATCAAGGATCATTGTGTTCGGCAGCGTACAAACATTTAACAATGAAAACAGTCTCTGACCCACAGAACTAACCTAAATGACCCACAAAACTGGGTGGGGCTAGGTTTGGAGGATGAGTTTAGTATGGAGAAGTTTGGATGAGCGTAGTATGTAGCAAAGTTACAAGGGCCAGGTCTCTGACAGCTTAGGCTTCAATTTGTCCCACTTTCCCAGCTCTCTCCATAACCTCTTTTTACTAATGCAGTAGATTCTGCTTATTAGCAACCTCTCCAAGGTTAGTTCCGAGCAAAAAGGTGCTATTTTCCAGATATTGCCAATAAGCAGAAGGCTCTGTTTTCAGGGGGATGCACAGAAATAGGAGCATGGAACAACAATACACTGCAAAGTGAAATTGTTAACTTTCAGTTCAATACAGTGCTCTAACAAAACCCCAATCAAACATGACATACAAATAGATACACTGTATAATAGTATACCATAGGGCTTAGAGCAAATTTAGGAAGTCTCACCTTGTTGTGTCTCACAAAGAGTACAGTGGCACACAATTCTATAAAATAAAAGCTTTTTAAAAGCACCAAAGAAAAAAAAAGTTTTTCTAAAAACATTTGTCCAACACCCACTTTTTACAGTTTTCCACCTCCCCCTGTAAATCTTTTTCAATTTTGCAAGCAGCTTCATAACTGTTCTCAAAGCCACAATTCTGGGATATCCTGTGGATAATGTCCACAAGCAAAGGCTCTTTGAGTTTCTTTTCCCAATGCACTATCCTCTCGTGGGTCAAGAGTAGCCTGTGGGTGCTTTACAGCCACTACTGTTTCCAAAAGTTCTGTATCAGTGAGCACACCTTCCACCTGCAAATGACTGTCGAACTCAACAATGACCTCAAATTCCTCTGCTCTTAGGTTTTCAGGAACTGAAACATCAGCCAGCACACTGGTGTCCACCAAGCAGCATTTTTTGCTGTTGATGCAAACCCTCCCTTTCAGAAGGAGTTTCCAAAAGTCTTCTGGAGATCAGTGGCCCATGACTCCCTAGCAAGATCAAGGGCATCAGAGTTGTTGTTTAACAACATCCATTGTTCTTAGGTGTGGGTCAGCATGAAGAGAGGTTTAAGACAAGCACAGTAGTGAACTTTGAAGTTTTTGGTGACACCTGTGTCCATCAACTGTGTGACTGAGGTTATGTCAGGAAGCAAGAATTTTAACAATGTGTGATAGCTCTAGATTAGCTGAATGAGCTGGGCAATTGTCAATCAGCAGGCACACATTGTAGTCTGATAGGACAGCTCTCTGTTCCCGATCTGTAGCCACTCTTTAAACAACAAACTAGTTTTCTAGGCATTTGCTGAGCTTCTGTAGATCATGGGCAGCTCTGAGTGGTCCGTCAGGAAATGTGGGCACTTGCTCTTTCTGATCACCATAAGAGTCTGTTTCTCTGTCTCATCCATGTTTGCACAACACAGCAGTGTGATACGGTCCATGTCTTTTTTCCCTCCTGCAAATCTTCCTTCCAGCATGCCAAGGCTTCTGTTGGGATAGCCCTAGTAGAAGAAAGCGGTCTCATCAGCACTGAGGATGTCAAATGGCTGGAACTCCTCTAGAATGTTGGTAAGGTGTCCACCCTCCATTTAGCAGTTGTCAGAAAGTCAGCATCCTGTTTCTTGCCTTGCTGCTTTGAGGAGCGATGTGCCAGGCTTTCCATAAACCGAGACAGCCATCTGAAGGGATGAACTCCTTCCCCTACTCTGCCTCCAGCTGACTCACTTTCTGTTTCAGCATTGGCCCAGAGAGTTGAGTACCTTGGCCAAGCTTATGCTGGAACCAGAGCCACAGAGCTTCACCAGCCTCTGCCTGCTTTCCACTGCATTGACACTTGTACTCCTAAGGTCAAGCATCAATGCAATGGAACAACATTGTGGGGTGTTCCCATGCCCCCATAAAATAAATTAAATGAAATAATGGACTTTGAGATACCAAACTTCTTGGCTACTTGCACTTGCTTAGCACCAAGCTCAAGTAGGGCATCCAGAATCCAAACTTTATTGGCAACAGATATGTCATTTCAAAATCATGGAACACAGAAGAGGTGCTCAATTGTGCATGGCCAGAGCCAGGAAATTGATTATGTAGGATCTCTCCCTCCAAAAAAAGTTACTAAAAAGCAGCATGCCTTTTGCCAATATCCAAATTCCATTAATATCAATATTAATGGGATGGGATTGTTTGCCATTAACAGCAATTCTGATAACAGGCAACATCTAAGCTGCCTTTGGATTCTGACCTATTGGGATAATTCCAAGGAGACTTTTACAAGCCAACAGATATAACATCACTGCAATGATCCTGAGCTATGAACACTGAAAATTACTTGTATGTATATGATTCCTTAACCATTCAATAACTCTCTTCTTTTCTTAATAAAATTTTAGTTAGTTTACTAAGGATTGGCTGAGAGCATGATATTTGGGTAACATCTGAAATACAGACTGACCTGAGGGTAGGGTAGGGTAGAGTAGGGTAAGTGTCTGATCCTTTGGGATTGGTAGAACTTTAAGAATGGTGAACTGGGTTTTCAGTGACCTATCACTATATTAGATCTGTTTGCTAGATGGGAGCCAAAGGTTGGAATGCCTAAAGGGGGCTATGTTTGGCTTCTTGTTTACCAGTATGGTGCTACAGAAACTCCTTTGTTACTGGCTTGGTGAATCTAATTATAGAATAAACCACCAGTCTGGGGGATTTTCTGCCCTATTTCTTGCAGTCTGTCCTGAGTGTGGCATTCTCAGTCTGGCCCATCCAGGTACTCGGTCACAGAGGTTATTCCGAATAAGGGGATGTGATGGAGCAGAGAAACCTCACATCAGCACAAAAGGGGTTAAAGAGAGCCTATGGGCCGCGCTAGCTCCACTCCGCTAGACCTGCAGCCAATGCCAGTCCTGCAGGGGGAAGAAAAGCAGAGAACCTGGATCAGTTCATGCCTGATAGGTTGGGCTGGGCAGTTTGCTGTGCGGGGGGATTTCTGACCCCAAATGAAATCACCCTGGAAAATGAAAAAAAAGTCTACTAGAGAAGGAGAATGAATACAATGTAGGGGAAAAACAGAAAGAAAGAAAGAAAAAAAGAGTAGAAGCAGAAGCAGATGATCATGATGACAACATCAGCAAAAAAAGCAAAACTGAGGAAGGAAATAATAAACCAATATGTTATAATTGTAAGATTCCTAGCCAAAGAAATAAGATTAGGTGACATTAATCCTGTGAAAGTAGTTGACTGGATTTTTTTTAAAAACATAGGGGATATAATAAGAGCCAGAAGACTGTGAGATGGGGATCTTTTCGTTCAATGTGAAGACAAAGAGCAAGATGATAAACTGCTAAAATCTAAGACACTAAGGAAAGTTAAAATAAATAGGCAGCTACCAAAGTATTTGACTGAAATGAAGGGGGTAATACGTGGAGTGCTCTTAAAACTGACCAATGATGAGATAACCAAAAGCATAGGACCGGTTTCAGAGTAGCAGCCATGTTAGTCTGTATTCGCAAAAAGAAAAGGAGTACTTATGGCACCTTAGAGACTAACAAATTTATTTGAGCATAAGCTTTCGTGAGCTACAGCTCACTTCATTGGATGCATAGGAGAAGATAAAGTGTTAATAATCAAGTGACTAATTAGTAAACAAGGAGAAGAAAGCAAGCCATCAACAGCAGTGCTGATTACACTAAGGGAGGGACTCTACTTGAGAATATAACACTAGAGTTTCAGATATCCAGAAAAAAAATCATATATCCTCCCATCACCAAGTTGTTATAACTGCTGACAGTATGGGCATGTAGCAACTGTTTGTAAAGGGAAAACGAGTTGGAGTAAATGTGGGGGAGAGCATTCCTATGAAAACTATTGACAAGGATCAAATATAGTAACTGTGGTGATAATCACAGTAAGGCATGCAGAGAGTGAATTACAGTAAGATAAGATAGAGAGATACAAAAGCCAAAAACTGTTAGCAACATATGCAGAAGTCATAAGGAGATTCTCAAAGCATCTAGTAGAAAAGGAAGAGAATCAGCACAGGCAAAGGGGAACTGCAGACACAGTCTCTTTCTATAAACAATATGATAAAAACTGTTGAAGGAATAGGTGATGATATACTAGTAGCAGTTAAAAAAATAAATGTTTATTATATTTATGATAGAAGTGAAATTGTACATCACAAACATGGGGAAAAAGAAAAAAATGAAAATTATAGCAAGGGCAGCGCAAAAATACTTGTACGTTAGTGATTTGTCAATGGACTGTATTCATGCAATTTTGAATGAAGTTCATGGTGAAATATGACTAGTATGGGATATCACAATCTTTTGCTGGATTGCACACAGCTTGACAGAGAATTTCAATGACAACGTAACAAAGGGTTTAATAGCAGCAGCTTCTGTAAAGTACCCCAAAACTATAAACTCACTTCTATGGTGGAATAAGAAGTGCAACGTGACAGTTAAAGAAAGGAACAAAGCCTATAAAAAGCTAAAAATACAATGAACAGCAAAGAGCTAATGAAGTATAAAAGTAGTAAGACAATAATACAAAAAATAATACAACATAATATAAAAAAATCAGAGAGTTGGAGGAAGTACTGTGGATGAATAACTAAAGATACCAAGACATCACAAATATACAGGCAAATTAGAAAAATGAATTGGATTGAGACTAAAGGTAACCACATCCCAAGTCTCATTAGGTCTGGCAAATAGTTAAAAGTTCTGATACCAAGGAAGCAGAAGTTTTTGCAAAAACTTTGAGAGGTGAGAAATGATGAAAATCAAAGCAAAATTTCCCACCAGATTTAAAAAACATTTATTGAAAGAGAGGATTTTTTATGTAACTGAGGTAACAATGAAGATACTATACTGAATGAATGGTTTTGTGGGGGAACTTTAAAAAGCTACTGATATCAGCAAGAATACATCCTCAGGTAAAGATAACATATGTAACATAACATTTAAATATCTGTCTGAAAGCAGTTTGAGGGTTCTCTTGGAATTATATAACACTATGTGGGGGTAGGGGGGAAGGAATGATATCAGTAGGGTGAAAACATGCAGTAGTAATTCCAACACAAAAACCAGGAAAACTGTCCACAAAACTGGATGCCTATAGACCAATTGCCCTTATGTTCCGAGTAAAATTATGGAGAGAATGGTGAAAAGTGTCAAATACTTACAGATGGGTCCAAAAAAAAAAGAGGGTGGGGGGAGAACAGGAAGAGTACGGATGGCAGATGTACTAATTCCCAGTTTTGGCATACAATATACAAGCATATCATGACAGTCAAACTAGTAGCAATAATCCTAGCATTAAATTGGATCTGGGTAACAGAGTTAGTACAGATGAGGATACATATAGCATTAGCTTGGATCTTAATGGCTATCGCTATTGGGATAACAGGGAATGAAATGTAGGACAAACCAGCTAAAAATTCTGTAAGAAATGGAAGAATTGACAGAGATATACAGTTGAGTAAACAGGAATTCAAAAGCCTACTACAGAAACATTTAAAAGAGGAATGGCAACAAATTTGGATTAATGAAAGAAGATGATGATTTTTTTGTACTGTGCCCTAGAGTTGAGGCTGGGATAGGAGTAACAAAGTACTTTTGTTTAGAGTACTAACTTGCCATCGTGGCTTAAACAAAACTCTTTTTTCGAATAAATAGACACAAAGATGGATTATGTGCTCTCTGTAACATGGAACAAACAACTAATCACTTTTTATAGGTATGGAAGGGCTTTGAAAAAGAAAGGGAAAAGCTTTCTGAGGAATTCAAAGTCTTCAGGTAACAAAAATTACATTATGTGATTTAGTAGAAACATCAGGGAAATGAGTTATTATTAAAAAGCATTGTTACATTACCTGAAAGACAAAGGGCAACTTGAAAGAATATAAACAGCTAAGTATTAAGGAATTATTGTTGGCGGTGGCTATACACTATTCAGTCAAGTCTGATTCACCATAAAAAAGAGAAGATAAAGAAAAAGAAAATAAAGTTCAGGGCTGACTGGTGAAGAGGCAGGAGGTCTCTGTACTTGAGGGGAGCTTCACGACAAGCCTGACAACCAGGACAGCTGCCTGGGGAGAAGGACTGCTTCCCTGACCAAGAGAGACCGTTGACGCGACTGGGGAGCACCCGGCAGTGAGTGAACATTGTGGGGCTAGGCCTCTCCACCCTGGCCCACTCCAAGCTACAGACAGTTTGGATTATAGGGGCCATGCCTATAAGTGGACACCACTCCAAGCTAAAGACAGTTTGGATTATAGGGCCATGCCCCAAATTAAAGGGACAAAGGTAGGAAGGAGCCCAAGGCAGCAGGCTTAGACTCTGTACTGGGAGAATTCTGCTGATGTTGATTTCCACAGGGCCCTGGGCTGGGATCTAGTGGAGAGGGAGGGCCCTAGGGTTGCCAATTTTGGTTGGACATATTCCTGAAAGTTTCATCACATGACATAATCTTTCATTAAAGATTAATATTTAATTCTGGAGGACTCCAGGACAATCCTGAAGTGCTAATAACCCAAGCAGGGCCCAGGTCCACCTACCACACCCCCTTAAGATCTGAGGCCCAGATGCATGTGGAGGCCAGAAGATTCCTGGCCTAAAGTCAGGAATGGCACCTCTGCAACCCAGGCAGAGAAGCAAGGGGCTTGAAGTCAGGTACACTGATCACTCGGCCTCCTGGTACACTATCACAGGGGAATAGTGCTATGTTTAATTTTTAAATTAGGCTTCAACCTGCCAACTAGCACACGCTAAAGTATACCTTGTCTTACCTCCACTAGTTTTAGAAAATGTTAGTTAGACTGTGCTAGCTAACACCTTTAAAAACTCTTTCCTATTCTAGCCAAGACAGACCTCAAGTGTTATTCTCCATTTTAGAGGAAATGGAAGTACAGGGGGGTTAAGGTCTAGATTTTCAAAGGTATTTCAGTTACTAATAATGCAGATGGGTACCTAGTGGGATTTTCAGAAATGCCCAACCAGCTAACTCCCACTGGAATCAATTTGCTATCCATAAAAGTGTCCAATCCTTTTTTTAATCTTGCTAAATTCTTTGCCTCAGTGACTTCCCATGGTGATGAGTTCCACAGTTTAACTACACATAGAATGAAAAAAATGTTTCCTTTTACTGTTTTTGAATTTGCCACTTTTTAAATTTAATTAAATGTGTCTCCTTGTTCTTGTATTATGAAACAGGGAGAACAGAGGCTCCCAACCAATCTGCTCTATACTATTCATTATTATATGTACTATTATCGTCCCTCCTCTTCTTTCTAAGGTAAACAATTATAAACTTTTCTCTTGTCTCCTCATGGAAATTTTTCCAAACCCCCAATCATCTGTGTCACCATTCTCTGAACCCCCTCTTAATTCTGCAATATCTCTTTAGAGATGGGGTGAACAGTACTGCATCAGTAATGTAAATGAGGCAACACCACTGACTTTTCTGTATTATTCACCATTCTATTCCTTATGTAATCTAACATCTTGCTTGCTTTTTTTGGCTGCAGATGCACATTGAACAGAAGTCTTTATTGAGCTGTCCACAGTGACACCCCAGGTCCCTCTCCTGAGTTTATACAGTAAATTTAGCACCTTGGACTGTGTATGAATAGTTTAATTTTTTTCCTCCAAAATACATTACTCTGCACTTATTGACATTGAACTTCGCTTGCCAACATGCTGCCTACTCATCTAGCTTGGTTAGGTCACTCTGAAGTTCTCCACAGTCCTCTCTTGTCTTGGTTAACCTAACTAATTTCACATCACATCCACATTTTGCAACCTCGCTGTTCATCCTTTTCCAGATCATTAATATATTTATTAAACAACAACTAGCATAGTACAAGTACTAGTACAGAACCTTGAGGAACCCCTCAAAAATATCTTTTTCTACAATGAAAATTGACTATTTAATCCAACTCTTTATTTTGTCTCCTAGTCTATTTTTGGCCAATGACAGTATTTGCCTCTTATCTTGTGATTACTTAGTTTCTTTAGCAGCCTCTTGTGAGGGAACTTGTCAAAGGCCTTTTGAAAATCTAAATAATGTCAACCGGTTATTTAAACATTCAACAAATGCTAGCAGATTATAAAAACCATGCTGGTTAGACCCTATCATTCCAGGTATTAAATTTTCAATGATCATTTTAAACAATTTTCCAGATTCAGATTTAAAACTTACTGGTCTGTTATTCTCCAGATCACCCCTAGATACAGCATGTATTACCCCTCAAGCCTCTGGAACAGTAGCTCTTTTGAATGAGAGATTGCATATTTTGGTAGCCTCTCAGCCACTTCAAACTGAAGCTCCCCCAGAACTCCTGGATGTATAACATCAGGACCAGGTGACAAATTGCTTTTTATATCATCAATTTATTCCAGCACCTGTCCTTCTAACAACTTGATCTCTAATAATAGCTCACTTTAATTACCAGAAAAGAGCAGGAGAGAAGGCTGTAATCACATTTCTTTCCATAGCTAAAGCTAAAGCCAAACTGTATCACCTCACAAGACAACTGAACTTCTCTAATTCTACAGTGCTGCCAAGAAGACATCAGGCTATTTTTTTAAGAGACTGTTTTTAGAAAATATTACCTTGTGATAAGTATGGCTGCATCTACTGATGACATGTCTTCTCCCCAACTTGTTGACATTTCTAAATGTATATCATTCTTCTTGCCAAACTCCTCATGTTGCCACTTACAGAAACTCTCCAGCATTTTTTCCCCATGATGCCCGATATACATATCTGCCTGAAAATTGAATTGCTTGTTTTATTATATGAACATGTAAATCACAATGTATATTTCTTTCATCTTTTAATTGTCAACGTCTACAAGTTATGAGATCACAAATCAGAATTTCCTAACAATGCCTCACCCCACAGTTAGTCCCAGTTACTCATGTGAAACTATTATAATAGAATTAATTGTTAATCTATCGTTGTCTAGATATGAATATATTTCTGATTCCTTGTTTTTCACTTTAATGATTTTTTTCCTGTAGTATATATAAGATATGTGTACAAAGAAAAATGTTCTCAAATAATTTTACAAATATAAGCACGTGATTTGTCTCAGTTAATAAAGATATTCTATTTCATTTGTCATAAAATATACATGGCACAATTGTTTTAACTTCAAGAACAGAAGCCATCTTCATTTGACTTTAATTAAATCAATGCTGGTGAAAATTATGCCCTCAGATACATTCATTGGAGCTTTTCACCCATATTCTTCTCCCCATATGTGCTGATCTTCCATTGATACCAGCTGGAGTTCATTGCATCTAGGGAGAGCACTGATACCAAGATCCAGTGTTTGGATTTGAGGGATCTTTTTTTCCTGAGAGGATTACTATATGTCTAAACAAGAAATGCTTCTTTAACTACTAGCCTAAGTATAATTTAATTTATTTAAATGTATAAGTTAAAAATCTCTCTTACATGGATAATAAGATTCCATTTTTTATTTTTGTGAACTCTAACTAAAATATGCAAAGCTTTCAGATACTTTGTAAAATAACAAAAAGTCCACATACTACTGCTTTAAAATATGATAAGGGAACAATATGTAAGAGGACTGTTGCCCCTTACTAACATTCAGTGGGGGTGTTTTGGTTGGCGAGCTCCCAGTACTAAAAGAGGATGGGTCTATGGGAAATCAGGACCCTGAGACTGAGTCCCCAGGAACAATGGGGAGAGGCCAATGCTCCAGCTCAGCCTGAATGACAGGGCAGGCAGGCTAATCAGGGAGTCAGGAGGCCAGGGAGCTCCCGTCCTCTGTGTGAGCTGGAATTGCCTGGGTCAGACAGAGTGGGGCTGAGCTAAGGAGAAAGCAGGGGCCCAAGTTGAGCTATGGAGCAGAGCTGTGCCAGATCCAGAGGGACCAGAAAAGCAACCCAGAGAGAGCGCAGACCCTGTCCTGGGAGCAGAGCTGCAGCCCCAAAGCCAGAGGCACAGCCCAGAGAGAGCAGACTTGGCCTGGGAGCAGAGCTGCAGCAACCAGAGCCAGAGGGGCCAGAAAAGCAGCCCAGGAAGCAGGTCAGTGCTGGGAGCAGAGTCACAGAAGCAGCCTGCAGAGCAGACCTGTCCTGGGAGCAGAGCTGTAGCAACCAGAGCCAGAGGGCTCAAAGAAGCTGCCCAGGGAGCTGGAGGCAGTAGCAGTGCAGAGACAGAGCAGTGCAGCTGGGGCTGGAGCAGTCCGGAGCTGGGTGCGGTGAGCAGCTAAAGAGTGTGACGGGGACCCTCAGCAGCGGGCCCAGCACAGGGAGACACCTCAGCCAAGAGGCTCTGCAGGCCAGGCTTGGATTGTAACCCTGGCAGGGTGGCAACAACACTTGGAAGAAGGGTCCTATCACTTAGAGCCTGAGAGCGTGTGGTCACCACCAGAGCAAGTGTCCAACCCACAGCATCCCTACAGCACAGCCAGGGCCTGAGAAGGCGGCCTGGGACATACAAGGAACAGACTGAACTGCCCTGATGTTCCAGAGACACTGTTTGTGATGTTCCCTGCCACAGAGCGGGTTGATGTGTTTCCTTTAACCTTTCCCATGTTTCCTTATTCTTTTTAAAATTAATTGTTGATTAAGTAACTTGAATTTGCTTTAACTTGTATGTAATGGTCAGTGGGTCAGAGAAGTGCCCAGTGCGGAGAGAGTACCCCAGAGTGGGGACACCCTAGCCCCTGTCCTAGGTGACCACAGCAGGGTGGGGGTTGAGCCCCCCAGGAATCCTGGGCCCAGCCTTGTTGGGGTTACGAGGACTCTGCCAGACAGGAGAGTGGAAGGGGAGTCCTCAAGGGCAGGGAGGCCACTGGGTAAAGGAAGTGGGAGCGAGGACTCAGATCCTTTCGCTAGCCCACTTCACCGGGGTAGTGCAGAAGCCAGGAAAGTTCCCCACAATAGCGGGACTATTCCCCCGCTTACAAATAGGTCACTCCAAAGAATGACCCACTTTACAACAGCTGATTCATCTCTTCAACAAGGGAACAGGATTTAAAAGATGACTTCTAAAATGATGTCTGAAAGACATATCATGAAAGAGTGGTGCTACATTCTTGTTTTGTTTATGATATGACTGACCTATATCTCATTTTACAACTAACTGTAAGCTTTGAAACTAAAAGGATTTTGCTTTCAGAGTGTAATATCCACATGCACAGGAAAAAAAATAGCTGATAATGGACTGAAGTTTGTAAATACCAGCCAATTTCAACAAAGGATAAATTATGAACCTGGACTAAGAAAAAATCATTTACAATTTTTAGGTTACTTGAAAGCCATATATACCCTCAATTTTGAAATAAACTAGGTATGGGAATTGTCTATCACTGTGTGTATGTATAGCACCTAGTGCTATGAGCTCCCAATTTTGATTGGGGTCTCTCGCCACTACAAATAACTATTATAAATATAACCGAGAAATTATCAGGGTGTTATAAGTGATGAGTATTCTATGCCTTAATGAGGCAGCAAGCAACATGCCCCTACCCTTCTATTCATTCTACAAAGTCTTGTCACAGAATAAGACATATTCAGTACTTTCTTACTGGAGTCTCATGAAGTAGAACAAGCTTAGTCACTCGAAGAGTCACTTGAATTCCAAGGCTCTTGTGCTGGAAAAGGTTAAAAACCTTTAAGAAAAAAACAAAACAAAAAAATAAACATGAGTGCTCCCATTCGACACATTGGAATACATTACAGCCGTAAAAAAAATCAAATCTCAGAATTTAAGGATCTCTTAATTTTGTAGAACTTTGACTTGACATTTGAATTTTCTACACATTAAATATAACACAATACTTAGATATTACCATTTTTGAAGTGTGGGGAGGAGGAGACAGATAGGGCTTATCCAGTGTTTGATCCAAGAATCATAAAAGAGCTCTATCTTTTTCCAGCTGAACTTGACAGAGCTTTAAAAACTATTGCCCATTTCTTCAAACACTTCCACATGTACATAACGTTATGCCATGAGTCCCACTGAGATAAATGCAGGACCGAGGCTAAAAGTGAGCAGCAGATGGCAAGAAGCAATAACTCACAGGGCCAAACAGAGTAGTCGTGATCAAGTTTTCACCCACTCTCCATTTCATGATCCTTTATTCTGTGATTTTTTTTCTTTACTATTAGTATTAGTAATACTGCAGTTACTAATTTTCACTGCCTTCTGGATCAAATAAGTGTGTTGCATTCACATTCATTGCTGGAAGGAAACATAACTTTGTCCGAGACCGTAAGATTGCTTCTCCTCCAGCCACCAAGAAGATCAAAAGATCCTTCTAAATGAGAACAGTACGTCTTCATAATGAGTTCAGATCAGACTCTTGTCCTAAGCATTCAACCTGAATATAGTTCAAATAACAATATGGGTTTCTAATCAAACAATCATGCTGTTCAAATCCCACTTCTTTAGCTTATTATTATTATTGAAGGTACAAGATATGTCTGCAGAATCATAGCTTCTGTGCTGCTGAACATTCATGGTACATTCTGATAGTCTGTTTAATTTTATGGAATGCCCACTTACAGTTAATTATGCCTGTTGAACAACTGTAATAATTAATTCAATCAATCTCTGGGCATACATTTTTCTTTCTGACAAAATGCCTTGATAAGTTCTCAGAGTTTCCTACCATATTTAAGATGGTTAAAATAAATCTCCTGGCAGCATCTGCTCCATGATATGAAACCATAGCTGGATCTGCAACCACTACAGTTTCTATATTGTACTCCTGGGGTAATTTATAGGAGTATCTTTTTTTTCTTCCTCTTCCTCCTAGTTTTTGATTCCTGGATTTTCTTTTATCTGTAACATAAAAATATTGCTACATGAATTCATCCTTTAAAATAGCAGTTTTATATTAGTATCACTGACTTGATATTTTTAGGATTTGCTAGAAAAAGAGTTATACTATAAAATGTCACTGCCAAGACATCTGGGAGTGGAGAGATAACTACAACTACAGGATTACAGTAGAACTTTGATTTTACAAACACAAGTCTTATGAACAACCAGTTATACAAACCATTTTTCCCAATGGGAGGGAAGGGGTGGAAAGCCCATAATGAAGGTGACGTTGATGAAATACAACTCCACATCCCTTCATATTCTGATGTCTTCAATGCACTGTACTACTTTAACTCAGACATTGAATTTTATGAACTCTTCAATACCGAGGTAGTTAGTAAAATAGGGGTTCTACTGCATATACATTTATAATACAATGTAATAATTAATACATGCTAACATGTATTTGCTAGGGATACTTATCCAGTCATGCTTAGTTTGAGGCTATGGACTGTATTCAAGCATGTTAGCCGCTAGTCCAGCATACTGCTCAAGCTGGAATTCTGTCCAGCTGCTGCATGAGTACACCAGAGCCAGGGAGACCCTCTTCACCTTCTTCCCTAGTTCTAGTGTACACATGTAAAACAAAACAGGATTTTGCCTTCAGTCTGGCTACTGGAAGAATACTAATTAAAGTCATGGGTTGACACAAAAATAGGGTCACTGATGTTGCAAGAGTATCTCCCTGCCTTCGGAAAATACAGGAAAAATTTGAAGTCCACACACCTCTCCCCCTTCCTATGTCCCCTCCCCCAACACACAGAAAGAAAAATCTGGATTGAAACACATTCACACCCTTAGGACCAAGAGCATGTTGTACACATGGACCAATTCATTAGTAAATATCAGGGGACAAACTCTGTTTTGGAAGAAATGGTTTGAAGGGTCATATACTGGAGGATTTAATTGAAACACTTTCCTCAGTTTTACAAAAAGGACGAGAAAAACAGGACTTCAAAGTAAAAGTTGCTGTAATTATATACAGATTAAATAATGCACAAAAGATGACTTGAGTAAATGAGTTTCTAAGCACACAATAAACTCCAAATTGAAAACATATTAAACTCATAGATGAATAGAGACCACCAGTTCTTGTTTATCTAAAGCTGCTTCTTCAACAATACAACAAAATTCCCACTACAATTTAGGTTATTATAAAAAAAAAAGGATTTGAATTTATTTCCTGGACCAGAAGGTAGCCAGGTATTTATACAGTAATTAGCAACACTAATTTTAAAGTTTAATGAAATAACAAATAAAATGCAGCGCTATCCATGATTCATATTGGACTATGTTGCATGTCACAAAAGTTGTGGTCCCGATTTTGCTCCCATTTAAGTAAAGTAAAATAACTCTCAGAGCTCCATGGTGTGGGTTTGGATCCTATGTTTGAAACACAATTTATGCTGGAGATAGCAATTATAGATACATGTTCTGAGACGCTTCAGGCATTAGGAGATTTGAGCAAAATGTTTTTCAATTGATCTGTCTCATCCCTACATTGTAAATTCCTGTACACCATCTTATGAATTTCAGCATGCTTTCCAAAACATAAGAGTAAACTTTTCACAAAAGTACTAAAATAATCTCCTTAGGTTTAATGACTTCAAAAAATATTACTTACAGAGTAGTGAAAGACAATACAATACTATCTGTAAAGATATGTTTATGAAAAATTGTGGTTTGGAGACACTCCTTCATAAGGGACAGTGTTAAGTGTGTGGAAATTTGGAGATGTGCCCTGGAGGAAGGGGCTGGGAAAACCACATGGCTGTGTGCAGCAGCTCACTACAGAAGCTCTCCAGTTTGTTTTATTACAGTTTTATTCCTTTCTCAATCACTGGTTTGTTGTTTAATGAACCCCAAGATCATTACATGGTGTCAGAAGTGCTGAATGAGAAGGAAACTGCAGTGATTTTGAAGTTAACTCCTCTGTTTGCAACTGAAAGCAGAGACAAAGGGAGGCACCAGAGAAGCATGTGAAGCACCAGGCATAGAGGCTTTTGCATGTATTTGGTGAGCACAATAGTAACTTGACTAGCTTAAGAAAGTGTGGGGGAGCCCAGAATGGATGTATTGCAATCTCGTTCCAGTCTAAAATTGTCAGGCAATGTTGCGGCAAACTGGAAAAAATTCAGACAGAGATTTGAATTGTATTTGGCAGCCATAAGGGCAGAGGAGAAAAATGATAAAGTGAAATCATAATTTTTTTTGCATGTTGCTGGGAAGGAAACTTTTGATATTTATAACAAATTTAAGTTCGAAGAAGGTAAATGCATGAAGTTAAATAAAATATTGACTACATCTGAGGAACACTGCATGACAAAAAGGAATGAGACCTTTGAGCAGGACCTGATTAGGGCAGGGGCTTTACGGGCTGCATCCTAGGGTCCCAGCTCAAGGGGGGGACCCCGCAAAAATAAATCACAGGCAGCGATCTCCAACTCCAGGCTGCTAAAAGTGCCGCAGCGCAGTGGGGGCTTAGGCAGGCTGCCTGCATGCCGTGGCCCCACGCCACTCCCAGAAGCAGCAAGCTGCTAGCACATCTCTGCAGCCCCTGGCAGGAGGGTGGGGCGAGGTGGCTCCGCATGCTGCCCCCAACCCCAGCACCATCCCCACAGCCAATGGCAGCTATGAGGATGGAACTTGCGGGCACAGGCAGCACACAGAGACACTCTATCCCCCTTCCTCCAGGGGCCATAGAGACGTGCTAGCAGCCAGCCATTTCTGGGAGCAGCATGAGGCCATGGCATGCAGGCAGCCTGCCTGAACCCTGCTGTGCCACCAGCTGGGAGCCGCCTGTGGTAAGCGCCTCTCGGCCAGAGTCTGCACCTCACACCCCCCTCTTCCACGCCAACCCCCTGCCCCAGATCAGAATCCCCCTCCTGCACCCAAACTCCCTCCCAGACCCCGCACCCTCTCCTGCACCCCAATCCCCTGCCCCAGCCCCCTCCTGCACTAAACTTCCTCCCAGAAAAAATACTTGTATACAGGGGCCTCACAAAATCTAATAGCCCCAGGCCCACAGGAGAGTTAATCTGGCCCTGTCTTTGAGAGATACAAAATTTTTACATGAGTGCAAAAAACTGATGATGCCATAGAGCAATATGTCACAGAATGAAGGAAACTCAGTAACCTATCTGTGACTTTGGTGACCTGGTAGAGTCTCTGGTTAGAGATAGAATCATTTGTGGCATTAAAGACAATGTGTATAGTGAGACACTGCTCCATGAAAAAGATTTAACTTTAGAAAAAGATCTCAAAATATGCAGGGCAGCAGAAACTGTGAAAGAACAAGCCAAAGAACTGAATTAAACAGAAGGAATTATCCATGTACTAAGTACTATAGAATATAGCCAGAATAGGTCAAATCAGAAAGTGGAACCACTCACTATGAAAATCACTGATCGGGGAAAAACTGGATACAGATGGTGAAGTGGAAGGTGTGGATCACAGCATGGCCCCAAACTATGTGTTGCCTTTGGGAAACTCTGTCATAAATGTGGGGGAAATAATCATTTTTCAAAATGCTGCAGATCCCAAATGCAGAAAAGTCAAGTGCATTCAGTTAAAGACAATCTGGTTGAGGAGTTTTTCATAGACGTACTAGGATCTACCAAGCCTGATGAGAGGAACTGGATACTTCCTATGACACTGAATGGAACAATTATTCCACTGAAACTGGACACAGGAGCTCAGGTTAATATTCTGTCTGAACAAAATTATGAGAGACTGAAAATAAGACCAAAACTGGAACCAACAAAAATAAAAATAACTGGTTATTCTGGAACTAATATACCTGTGAAGGGGAAGTGCATTGTTAGCATTAACCATAAAAGCACCATGTACAGGCTCCCTTTTATTGTAGTGCTAAAGGAGGTGACACCAATTTTAGACCTGGCTGCATGTGAGAAACTCAATCTGTTAAAATGGGTGCTCTCCTATGCACATTTAATACCCTATTTGGAAGATACAAATTTTTACGCTTATCCTTCAGCATAGCTTCAACATCAGAAGTGTACCACAAAGCCACACATCTGATCTATGAACATATTAATGGTGTTGACACCTCAGTGGACGACATCATCATCTGGGGATCAATTAAAGGAACGTGATTGTAGACTTCAGGAAGTCCTGCATGCAACTAGAGCTGCAAACCTCAAACTAAATAGGGAGAAATGTGTTTTAGGAGTTACAGAATTGACTTTTTGGGGGGACATTATTTCCAATGAAGGTGTAAAACCTGATAAGAGGAAGATTTCAGCCATTGAAATGATTCCATGTCCCAGTCAAAGAAAGATGTCCAAATTCATACCTAATTTATCTACCAAAGCAGTGGCTTTGAGAAAACTTCTAGAGAACAAAAATGAATGGTATTGGAGTGCAGGACAGGAGGAATCATGGGAAGGTTTAGATTACTGCCACAACAACAGCGTTCTTTAGGCAGTTTTATTGTCCAAACTTAAAACAATTCTTGAGCTCACCCTAGGCTATAACTCCCAGGGGATTTTTCCCCTTTACCTTTCACATTCTTACTGCCTCTCCTTCCAGGAGACACTGGCAGTCTTCCTACTCCTGATTTTCTGCCCTGTTCCCAGAGTACCAACTCGCGAGACCTTTTCTCTCTAGAGGCCCCTTTTTAGAACAGGTCCTCACTGCCTCCCCTCCCCGGGACCCTGGCAGTCCTGCTTCCTTGCTCTGACCCACAAGGTCTCCCTCATTGACAGTCCTCCTCCTTCCCCTGACCAGAAGCTCTCTTCTAAAACCAAATCTGGGTCAGCTACTTTAGCACAGGCGCACTGGCTCTGGGTCCAGTATAACACTATACAAATTTAAATATACTTTCTTCAAAGCTAAAATAATTTTTAAAATATAAAATAAAATTCTGATAGATATCTTAATTCTAATATCTCTGGCCTTTTTGCATGACCTAAATTTAGTGCATGTGACTTGTCCTTAACTTTACGCAGATGATTGTTAATTATAGAATCACAGCATATTTTATTAAGTATATGTATTTTTGTCATTTTTTGAGAATCAGTTTCATTAAAAACTTCAGTGTCAGGATGCTGACCAAGAAACACATCCTACAAGTCATAGAAGAGGAGGTTACTCACTCTGTACAGTAACTGATGTTCTTCGAGATGAGTGTCCCTGTGGGTGCTCCACTCCAGGTGTTGGTGCATCCCTGTGCCTTCGCTCAGAGATTTTTATAGCAGTACTCGTACCGATCACGCACGCGCAGAGCCTGCACCACCACCCCCCACCGCTCTGAGTGTACCTTAATAGTACTCATGTGCTACCGGTCTCCTCAGTTCCTTCTCTGCAATGGAGGCTACCTCAACTCTGAAGTAGTGGGGACGAGGGTGGGTAGTGGAGCAACCATAGGGACACTCATCTTGAAGAATGTCAGTTACTGCACAGGGTGAGTAACCTCCTCCTCTTCTTTGAGAGATGTCCCTGTGGGTGCTCCACTCCAGGTGACTTAAAAGCAGCGAATCTCAAGGAGGTAGGGACTTCGGATTTGGTAGGAATGCAGTAGATAATACAGCTCTGCCTAATCGTGTATCAGAGAGAGGGCCTTGAGTGAGGGCATAATATGTGTTCAGAAACAGATATGTATTCAGAAGTCCAAGTGGCTGCTTTACAGATGTCAGCCAGAGGAACTTTGCATAGAAAAGCCAAGGAGGTAGCCACAGATCTAGTAGAGTGAGTTCTGATGTCGGCTGGAGGCCAAACTTTCTTTATCTGATAGCACAGTCGTATACAGTCAGAAATCCAGTTCGAAAGTCTCTAGGTAGAAATAGGTGTCCCTTTGGAGTGCTCCACAATGGAGACAAAGAGTCTAGAAGAGTTCCTAAAGGGCTTGGTTATATCCAAATAGAAGGACAAAGCCCTGCGTACATCTAATGTATGCACTGTGTATTCAAAAGAGTTTGCATGTGGTTTAGGAAAGAAGGTTGATAGGTGTATTGACTCACTGATGTGGAATGATGAATGCACCTTTGGAAGAAATTTAGGTTGTCGTCAGAGGGTAACCTTGTCCTTAAAAAATAGTGTGTATGGTGGGTCCGCCATCAGAGCTGCTATTTCTCCTGCATACCTGGCGGAGATGATTGCCACCAAGAATGCTGTTTTCATAGAGAAGTGTAAGAGGGAGCAAGTTGCTAGGGGCTCAAATGGTTGTTGAGTTAAGCAGGATAATATGAAGTGAAGGTCCCACCGATGGTCAGGAGGTTTAATGTCCAGGTATAGGGTTTGGAGTCCTTTGAGAAAATGCTTGGTGATTGGATGAGCAAAAACAGAGGTATCGTTGATCTTGTCATGAAAAGTTGTAATAGCAGCTAAGTGGACTTTGATGGAGGGAAAAGAAAGACCACATTGCTTAAGGTCTAATAGATAGTCAAGTATGGGCAGAAGAGGTGCAGAAGTAGGAGGAAGTTGTTTCGTTGAGCACCACTGTGTGAATCGCTTCCACTTTCGGAGATACGTGACGTGAGTAGATTGTGTTCTGCTATGTAGGAGCACACTTTGAACCTCCTCAGAGCATGCAAATTCGTTTTGGGAAAACCACGTAGGAACCAAGCTTTGAGGTGAAGCATGGACAGGTTGAGGTGAAGAAATCAACCATGTTGCTGCGATAGGAGATTTGGAGTGAGAGGCAATGAAATTGGTGGGTGAATTGACATTCTGGTGTGGAACAGATACTATGGTTGTCTGGGCCATGACAGGGCAATCAGAATTACCGTGGCACAATCTGTTCGTATCTTTGTCAGAACTCTGTGGAGAATTGGTATTGCTGGGAAAGCATACATTAAGTGTTGAGCCCATGAGATCAGGAACGCATCTCCTAGGGAATGTTTGCCCAATCCAGCTCTGGAGCAAAATTTGGGACATTTCTTGTTCTTCGCGAAGAGGTCCAGGGTTGGATAGCCCCAAACCAGAATATATTGCATATGATCCTGTCGTTTATCTCCCATTCGTGATCCCAGGGAAAATGTCTGCTTAGTTCGTCTGCGGTGGTATTCAGGGCCCCGGGAAGATAGGCAGCTGATATCCAGATGTTGTTTGTGAGGCACCAATTCCAGAGCGTCAAGGCTTCTCTGCAAAGCAAGTGAGATCAAGGCGCTCCCTGCCTCTTGACATAGAACATGCATGCGATGTTGTCTGTCATTATCCTAACATGTTGGTTCTGAATGAATAGGAGGAAGTGTCGGCATGCATTGCGTATGGCTCAAAGTTCTAGGACATTTATGTGTAGGGAGGCTTCGTGGAAGACCATAGCCCCTGGACTGTGTGGTGGGACATGTGGGATGCATCGGTAGTCATTATGAGTGATGGGGAGTCCTGGAGAAAAGGAACTCCTGAGCAGAGGTTGGAGGGAACTGTCCACCATTGGAGGGAGTCTTTGACTCTGAAGGGTATGTATAGAGGCTTGTTTAGAGCATGTACATTTGGTCTGTAAACCGGGGTCAACCAAGCTTGAAAGCACCTCATGTATAGGCATGCATTTTTGACCATTAAAGTACACAAGGCCATGTGGCCTAATAGTTGCGGGCAGTCTCGTGTAGTGACCTGGGGACTGTTGTGAAGTTTTGTAATCAGTTTTATGGTGTTGAAACGACTGAGCGGGAGAGACGCTATTCCCGTTTGGGAATCGAGGTGCGCTCCTATGAACTCCAGTTGTTGGGCAGGAGATAAGGTGGGTTTGTTTTTATTTGTTGGCCAAGGGAAAGTAAGCAAGCAATGGAAAGCTGAATAGATCAAAGAGCTTCGTCGAGTGTTGAGGCTTTGAGGAGACAATCGTTGAGGTAAAGAAATATTATAACCCCGTTTCCTGACGGTGGGCAGTAACCACGGTTAGGAGTTTGGAGAAAACTCGGGGGGCGGTAGATAAGCCAAAGGACTACACACTGTATTGAAAATGTGTCGAACCGAGGGTAAAATGAAGAAAACATCTGTGGGCCGAATGTATAGTCACATGAAAATAGGTGTCCTGTAGATTGAGGGCTGAAAACCAATCTCCCTGCTCCAGCACTAGGATTATGGTGGTGAGGGTCACCATTTTGCAATTTTGCTTTTTGATAAATTTGTTTAGCCGCCTGAGGTCAAGGATCGGTCACCATCCCCCAGTTTTCTTTTCTGTTAAGAAGTAATGGGAATAGAAACTTTTCCCTCTGTGTTGTTCGGGCACAATTTCCACTGCCCCCAATTGAAGGAGATGTACTTCTTGGAGGAGCAGTTGCTCGTGAGAGGGGTCCCTGAAGAAGGATGGGGGGGGTGGAAGGCGGGGAGAGGAAAGGAATAGAATAGCCAACAGTGACGACCTCTAAAGCCTAGTTGTTGGTGGTAATATTTTGCTATTGATGGGAGAATGGGCTTAGGTGCTGACCAAAAATAGGGGCAGGCAGTGTAAGCGCTGAAGTGGGAATATTGTTTTCTATACCCTCAACCAAGGCTTCAAATTTACTTATTGGTCAGAGGGGGTTGAGACCCTGGCGAGGAAGTGGGATGGTGGCATTGGTATCTGGGTCTCTGTCGTTGCTGTTGCTCGTGAGATCTATGGAATTGCTGGGTGTATGTGGGGTAGCATGGTCGCTGGTAAGGCTGGTATCTATATTGTCGCCTTCTGGTTGAAGGAGTTTGAATTCCTAGAGACCAGAGAGTTGCCCTGGAGTCCGTCATGGAGAGGAGTACGTCATTTGTGGTGGAGGCAAATAGTTTGTCACCATCCAAGGGGAAATCCTTAATGGTACTCTGGACCTCCTGGGGAAAGGAAGAGGACGAGAGCCATGACCCTCGGCACATCACGAGTGCTGTGGCAGTGGACCATGCTGCAGTATTGGCCACATCAAGGGCAGCTTGAAGAGCAGTGTGGGAGATGATTTGTCCCTCAGAAACTATGGCTGTAGATTATTGATCACATTCCAGAAGAAAAGAAACAACGAAGTCCATGAATTTATTGTAATTTTTGTGGTTGTACTTTGCTAGAATGGCTGTGTAATTAGCAATGCGAAACTGCAATGTGGAAGAAGTGTATACCTTACATCCGAGTAGATCTAATCACTTACTGTCCTTGTTGGAAGGAGTGGAGCGGGGAAACTGATGTTTGTTCTTTTGATTAACAGTGTCTACTACCAGAGAGTTTGGTGCTGGGTGAGTAAAAAGGAATTCCGAGCCCTTGGAAGGAATAAAGTACTTTCGATCCGCTCTCTTACAGGTAGGCAGGCTTGCAGCCGGTGTTTGCCAAATGGCCTTGGCAGGTTCTAAAAGGGCTGCGTTGATAGGTAATGCAATTCTAGAAGAAGAAGGCGGCTGCAGGATTTCAGTTAGCTCATGCTGCTGTTCAGGGACTTCCTCCAGGTTAAGTCATAACTCATTGGCAACTCTTTCAAACAGGTCTTGAAATTTTGAGAAGTCATCCGAAAACGTCGGGGAGGAGGAAACAATGCTTCATCAGGCGGAACAACTGGTTCTACCGGGTTAGAGGCAGGCTGTGCTTGCTCTTGCGGTTGTGACAGCCTGGTGTCTGGAGTCAGTGGCAGAGTCATCAGCTGGTGGTATCGAGCAGATCTCACGCCTGGCTACTATAATGAGTGTGGCCCTGAGTATAATGGAGCCCAATACTGCCACTGTGGTGGGAAGGGCATGGGTGGTGCCATCTAGGGGTTCACACACCATGGGGCAGGACCCTCGGAGTAGGACGAGGCAGTTTTCTATGACCACTCTTGACTGGGGTCTGTGGATGGGAGATCTGATAAGGTGAACATTCTCCCTGCAGCCCAGATTCCTCATCACTGGAGGAAAGCTGTGCGGACCTTGCCTGAGTGTCCGGAGAGAAGTAAGTGTTAAGTAGCAGTGATTGCAAGATAGGTGACACCAGGAGGTCCCTTGAGTGTGTGAATTACGGTGCCGCAGTGCCTCTGTGAGGGGAGGGCTGAGCGAGAGGAATTTGTTTTGAGGAGGGATTTCTCTGCACTGGTGTCCCTAGCGTTCTGTCACTGCCGGCTAGCTCAAAGGCTGATGGTGCCGGGAGAGTGAGAGGAGCCTCCGGGGGGTCAGGCAGGCTGGTATGCATTGGCACCGCTTCCACTGCGGTGCCAAATGGTGCCCTGTGAGAGGCAGGCAACTGAAAGCCTGAAGCCTTGGCACTGGAGGTTAGTGCAATCGCCGCAGCCACAGGTGGATTTTGCGTGGCGCCAGAGGAGCCAGGCGCATCAAAGGTACTCAGCCAGGGGAGCGCGGGGAGGGAAGCAATACCCGGAGAAGGCTTGTCCCTGCAAAAAGCCTTTCTGTGTGAGAGAGACTGATGTTTTTTTCAGGTTTTCTTTTGTCTCTTTGAAGCAGGGGAGCTGCGGTGTACAGCAGAGTAAGAGCCCGGGTCTGAGCCTGGTCCGAGAGATTTTTGCGGCAGGAGTAGTTTTAGCTCCCTGTCTTTGCATGCCCTGGATTTCGACTTGCTGCAGTGGGCACATTTTTGGGGGAGGTGGGACACCCCCAAACATTTAGTATTTTTAGAATGGCCATCTGAAAGAGGGATGGCATCATTACAGTTAGAGCAGCGCTTAAAACTGGGAGAGCCAGGCATGTCGGAAGTGGCTGCGCTGACAGAAAAAAAAAGGTGTGTGTGTGGGGCAGGGTTTAAATTGAAGAGAAGAGAAGGAAAAAAAGGGTACCTAACTATTATTGGTAAGCTAAACCAAGAGGGAAAAAAGTTGAACAAGGGAGAGAAGAAATTCTCTAACGATTCTGCTGAGCTCCATCTCAGGCCAGGGATGGTAGAGAAGGAAGTGAGGAGATTGGTCGTGCATACGTACTATTAAGGTACACTCAGAGCCGGGGAGCAAGCTCTGCACATGTGCAACCAGTGCAAGAACTGCTGTAAAAAATCTTTGAGCAAAGGCACATGGACGTATCAACACCTGGAGTGAAGCACCCACAGGGACATCTCTCGAAAAAGAATTATGATTTACAATGCAAGCTTTTAATGCTGAAAGACAAGGTTATAGCCCTAAATCTAAATAACAAACTCATTTCAGGTTTCAGAGTAACAGCCGTGTTAGTCTGTATTCGCAAAAAGAAAAGGAGTACTTGCGGCACCTTAGAGACTAACCAATTTATTTGAGCATGAGCTTTCGTGAGCTACAGCTCACTTCATCGGATGCATACCGTGGAAACTGCAGAAGACATTATATACACAGAGACCATGAAACAATACCTCCACCCACCCCACTGTCCTGCTGGTAATAGCTTATCTAAAGTGATCATCAAGTTGGGCCATTTCCAGCACAAATCCAGGTTTTCTCACCCTCCGCCCCCCCACACAAACTCACTCTCCTGCTGGTAATAGCCCATCCAAAGTGACCACTCTCTTCACAATGTGTATGATAATCAAGGTGGGCCATTTCCTGCACAAATCCAGGTTCTCTCACTCCCTCTCCCCCCTCCAAAAACCTACAGGAGAGTGAGTTTGTGTGTGTGGTTTTTGGAGGGGGGTGAGGGAGTGAGAGAACCTGGATTTGTGCAGGAAATGGCCCACCTTGATTATCATACACATTGTGAAGAGAGTGGTCACTTCGGATGGGCTATTACCAGCAGGAGAGTGAGTTTGGGGGGGGGGGGGGGCGCGGAGGGTGAGAAAACCTGGATTTGTGCTGGAAATGGCCCAACTTGATGATCACTTTAGATAAGCTATTACCAGCAGGACAGTGGGGTGGGTGGAGGTATTGTTTCATGGTCTCTGTGTATATAATGTCTTCTGCAGTTTCCACGGTATGCATCCGATGAAGTGAGCTGTAGCTCACGAAAGCTCATGCTCAAATAAATTGGTTAAACTCATTTCAGTTAGAAGAGACCTCTAGTGAGTCATCTAGTCCATCCACCTATATCCTAGAAGGACTGATTGATTCCAGTGAAGTTTCCAGCAACGTAGTTTATCCGTTGTTTGATTCTCAACTACAAATGGCAGCTATCAACTAAAACACCCATTTATTTCATGTTCTCTGTGTGTATATATCTATCTATCTTCCTACTGTATTTTCCACTGCATGCATCCGATGAAGTGGGTTTTAGCCCACGGAAGCTTATGCTCAAATAAATTTGTTTGTCTCTAAGGTGCCACAAGTATGCCTCGTTCTTTTTAAAGATGGCACTGTACAACATCGGCTTTGAATTCTTTTCTATAGCTATAGAAAACATGAAAGATGAATAAATTGCTCAAAATCACTCACTGTTGGTTCCTGTAACCATGCCTAGGAAACTTCAGCCACTCAGCAGCCCTCATGCCCCAACCCAGCCTCTCAGGAGCACCATTTAAGGAGGGATTGCTATTCCTTTCAGCCTTGATTGAGTTCCCAAGCTGTTACTACATACTACTTCTACCTTCCTTAAGGACAAAGGCCTCTTTCCTCTCTCCATGGTGCCCAATAATACTTTCCCCACATAAGCAGTCAACGTATCAAATTCCCTACAAGAAAAGTGCATTTTGCATAGACTAGAAAAAAAAAGAGAAAATAAAAACATTAACCAGAAATGTAAAAACCACAAAAACTAGGAAGGCTGAAGAATTAGTTATATGAAATATCAGTTAAATTACCCTAGAACTTTGCTTATTACCAAGTGTCTCACTCTCTTTCTCAGCCTAACGGACTCTCAGTCCATCTCTGGTCCTTCTTGTGGGCCATTTGCTGAGAAAGGAGTGGGATGTGAGGTCTGTGTATGTCTAGGTATTTGTGCCTGACACACACCCATAAATAAAATGCACAAGGCTTGTCTACACATTGCATTAGTACTTACCAGCTGGGGTGTAAATTTTGTGCACACCAGCGTGTTGCACACTAACTGTCCATGTGGACCCTGCTGGCACTCATTTAAAGTTCCTAGTGTGCACTGATATAGTCAGAAATAGTACCACATCAACACACACTTGGGACCTGTTAGTGCATCCCAGCAGAGTCCACAAGGACAGTTAGTGCACAAAATGCTGCGTGGACTAGAGTTTAGACTCCAGCTGGCATGCAACAATGCATCATCTAGTCAAGTCCCCACACACAAACACGTCTCCAATAAAAGAGGCAGGCAGATCTACGCACACACAGGAAATCTGTGTGTGCCAGGACATGACTTTTTGCTTACAGGTTCTTTGTCCCTCCCCCAAACCCCCCAAAAAACTGTTTCACTGTGCATCATCCTTCAACCCATTCCAACAGGAATAGACAACAAATAATACCTTATTTGATTGTCTTTTCCAGTTCTGTATGCACAGCTATTAGCCTTAATGACCCTCAACACATTCAGCACAGATATGTGTTCCCTCTAATGGCTTTTAGTACACCATTGGTGAGATCATTGAGGCATGATCTTTAAAGAGGGGGAAAAGAAGAACCTAAGGAGTTATAGACCAGTCAGTCTAATTTTGATACCTAGAAAGATACTGGAAAAATTACAATCAATTTGTAAGCATCTAAAGGATAATAGCATCCTGTATATAATAGCCAACATGGATTTGTCAAGAACAAATCATGGCAAATCATTCTTATTTCCTTCTTTGACTGGGATACTAGCCAAGTGGATGGGAAGAAGCAGTTGATATGTTATATCTTTATTTTAGTAATGCTTCTGACACAGTCCCACATAAGAGTCTCATAAACAAACTAGAAAAATGTGGTCTAGATGAAATTACTATAAGATGGGTATACAACTGGTTATCAGTAGCTGTCTGTCAATTGGGAGGACCTATATCTAATGGGGTCCTATAGGGGTCTGTCTCAGGTCCAGTACTATACAATATTTTCATTAATGCCTTGGATGATGAAGTAGAGTGTATGCTTTGCAGATGACTCAAAGCTGGGAGAGATTGCAAGCACTTTGAAGGACATGATTACAATTCAAAGTGACCTTAACAAATTAGAGAATTGGTCTGAAATGAACAAAGACAAGTGCAAAGAACTACATTTAGGAAACAAAAAACAAATACACAGCTACAAAATGGGGAAAACTGGCTAGCTGGTAGTGCTGAAGAAAAGGATCAGGAGGTTATACGGATCACAAATTGAACATGAACCAAAAATCGGTGAATTGGTTGATCACAGGATGGACTAAGAGCCGCCAAAGTGATGCAGCTGTGAAAAACGGTAATGCAGTTCTAGCATGCATCAGGCGAGGTATTTCCCATAGAGACAGGGGAAGCATTTATGCTATTATACAAGACACCAGTGAGACTTCATCTGGAATACTTTGTGCAATTCTGGTCTCCCATGTTTAAGAAAAATGAATTCAAACTGGAACAGGTGCAGAGAAGGGCTACAAGGATGATCTGAGGAATGGAAAACGTACCTTATCAGAGGAGACTCAAAGAGCTTGGCTTGGTTAGCCTTACCAAAAGAAGGCTGAGGGGAGATATGAATGCTCTCTATAAATATATCAGAAGAATAAATACCAGGGAGGGAGAGGAGTTACTTAAGTTAAGTGAACACAAGAACAAATGGATATAAAGTGGCCATCAACAAGTTTTGGCTTGAAATTAGACAAAGATT
Organism: Caretta caretta; assembly: GCF_965140235.1. Taxonomy (NCBI): domain Eukaryota; kingdom Metazoa; phylum Chordata; order Testudines; family Cheloniidae; genus Caretta; species Caretta caretta. The sequence goes on along the minus strand of NC_134210.1, from coordinate 83,053,917 downwards.
TCTAACCATCAGAGGATGAAGTTCTGGACCAGACTTCCAAGGGGATCAGTGGGGGCAAAAACCCTAACTCCTCTTGATAATTTTAAGGAGGGGATATCATGATGAGACTGCCTACAATGGCATGTAGCCGATCTGCAACTGTTAGCAAATATTTGCAACAGACTGTGATGGGACACTAGATGGGGAGGGCTCTGAGTTACTACAGAGAATTCTTTCCATGTATCTGGCTGGTGGGTCTTGCCCACATGCTCAGGGTCTAACTGATCGCCATATTTGGGGTTGGGAAGAAATTTCCCCCTAGGTCAGATAGGCAGAGACCCTGTGGCGGGGGGAGGGGGTTCGCCTTCCTCTGCAGCATGGGGCATGAGTCAGTTGGTGGTTTAAACCAGTGTAAATGGTGAATTCTCTGTAACTAGAAGTCTCTAAATCATGATTGAGAACTTCACCAACCCAGCCAGAGGTTAGAGGTCTATTATAGGAGTGGGTGGGTGAGATTCTTTGGCCTGCAATGTGCAGGAGGTCAGACTAAGTGATCATGATGGTCCTTTATGACCATATAGTCTACAAGTCTAATGTGGTGCTGTTGCGAAAAAGGCTAATACCATTCCGGGGTGTATTAACATATGCAAGACACAGGAGGTAATTGTTTCACTCTACTCAGCACTGGTGAGGCCTCAGTTGGAGTATTGTCTCCAGTTTTGGGCACCAGACTTTAAGAAAGATGTGGACAAACTGGAGAGAGTCCAAAGGAGAGCAACAAAAATGATAAAAGGTTTAGAAAACTGGGCATGTTTCGTCTTGAGAAAAGAAGATCAAGTAGAGACATAACAGCATTCAAATATGTTAAGGACTGTTAGAAGAGGACTCTGATCAACTATTCTTTATGTCCACTGAAGGTAAGACAAGAAGTAATCCGCTTAATCTGTAGTGAGGGAGATTTAGGTTAGATATTAGGGTAAGCTTTCTAACTATAAAGGATAGTAAAGCACTGAAATAGTTACCAAGGGAGGTTGTTGAATCCCCATCATTGGAGGTTTTTAAGAACAGACTGCTCAAATACCTCTCATGGTGTCATGGTGTTGGTATACTTGGTCCTGCCTCAGCACAAGGGGGATGAACTAGATGACCTCTTATGGTCCCCTCCAGCCCTACATTTCTATGATTCTATGATAGCTAGCCAACCTTTGTGATCAACCACCAATAAAAGTATTGACCACGAAAGCTCAAGACTGCCATACCAAAGTGCTTCAGAAGGCAGGCACCCTGCTAGAAAAGGAAGGTCTAGATTGCTGCAGTGTACTGAAAAAAATAATTCTTCCGAGTGATGAACAGATAAAGATTGATCAAAGCAGCAATGCACAAACAAGGGAATATTACAGAAGCCTCTGGCAATATTTGTAAAATCCACAATTTATGTTTTGTTAACCTGTCCAATTTAGGAGTTTTCTAACATATTGCACATAATTGCTGCTGAAAAGCTTTTCTATGACTTCAACACACATGAATTATAAAGACAGCTGAAACTGACTGAGTTTTCCAGTCTGGTGGTGCACATCATTACTGAAACTGATACACTGTAAGTGCCTGATCATGCAATTTGAGCCACATGGCTGGACATTTGCACTAGCACAGAACCTAGTGCTTCAGACGGTTAGAATAAACTAAACTTGATTTTTCCCTGCTAGGGTATCTTGTCCAGGGTCAGAGATAGTGGAAGGATCACTAGTAATAAACATATCCTATCATACCCTTTTGCAAGAGTTTGTTTCTTGAATCATTTAGGCCCAGCCATTCTTCTCCCCTCCCCTGACCCCACACACTTAGCACTGATTAAAGGGCAGAAGCAATAGGCTGCAAGAGCAAAAGAGAAGGTTACTCACCTTGTGCAGTAGCTGAAGTTCTTCAAGATGATTGTTCCTGTGGGTGTTCACTTTCGATGTCTTGGCGTCCTGCGCTTGTAATCAGAGATTTGTAGTTGCATTGCCGTGGTTCGCTGTGCACTTGTGGCAGTCATCTCATGCCACTCCGAGCGGCTACTTAGCGTGCGCACCCAACCATCCTTTGGTTTCTTCTCTACCCCAAAGAGTCAGCATGAAGCTCCCAAGAGCCAATCTCCTTTCTCTAATGACAGAATTATGGTTCCTAGGGTTACCATTTTGAAACACTGCATCCTTACAAACTTGATGAGTTTGCATAAGCTTGCCTGGGTCTCCATTTACCATTCTTTTTCTGTGTGAGAAAATAATGGGAATAAAACCGTGTTGGAGTGGTACTATTTCCATGGCTCCTAGTTGCAGGAAATGTTTATTTCCTGCTGCAACTGGGTCTTGTGAGAGGGGTCCCTGAAGAGGGACAGGCAAGGTGGATGGGTAGGGGGAGTAGAAATAAATGGATAGAGTAACCCTTCTGGACAATTTGCAGCATCCATTTGTCTGTGGTGATGTTGTTCCAGACTGGGTAGTGTGGTAACAGGCAGTCTCCAAAGAGTCTGGCGGTCATCTGATAATCCAGCATGGGAGAAGATAGAGGTCTTGAGCTCACAACCAGTACTTCAAAATGATTGACAGGATGTTGAAGATTGAGACGTGGCAGGTTGATTCTGGTTCTGCCTGCGCCTCACTTGTTTTTGCTTGCGGCATTGATCATATTATCATATCATATTGATCTGGGGTTGGGAGTAAAGGGCGGGATGGAATCTTTGGGTATAAAATCAGCCCTGTTTTTTCTTGTTTGGGGGAACGTAAATACCCAAGGTCTTCAAGGTTGTTCATGAGTCCTTTAAGGTATGAAGAGATGCATCTTTGCTCTCATCAAATAGTTTTTGGCACCCAAAGGGCAGGTCCACAACTTGTACTTGTACTTCCCTAGGGAATCCAGAGAGGTGGAGCCATGATGCTCGATGCATGACAACGGACATGGCTATGGATCAGACTGCCATGTTGGCAGAGTCGAGAGAGGCCTTCAGTGCTGTTCTGGTGATTAAGAACTCTCCCTAACATTAGCTTTGTATTGTTCCTTTGCTTCCTCTGGCAGTTGATCAATAAAGGATTTCATTTTGTTGAACAAGTTGTAGGTATATTTTGCTGAAAGAGCTGAGTAATTTGCTATATAAAATTGTAATGAGATTGAGGAGTAAGATTTGCAGCCAAAGAGGTCAAGCCTTTTCCAGTCATAAGGTGTGGTTTTTGACTGGGGCTGTTTTCCCCTTTGGTGCACCACCTCTATGACCAGTGAATTCGGACCAGATGAGTGAACAGGAATTCAGCTCCTTTCGCTGGTGCATAGTATTTTCTGTCTGAACCTTTACAGGATGGTGGGACAATGGCTGAGTTAATAGGCAGAGATATCTTTGCTGACAGAGATGCCTGCAAGATGTCAGTGAGTTTGTTCTGGGTCTCTGGCAGCTCTGCTAAAGAGATGTCCAGGGATTCTGCCACTCTTTTGAATAAGTGCTGAAAGGATTTAAAATTGCCACCTGTAGTGGGCAGCAGTGGCATAATTGTCCATAATTGTCCACATAATTGTCCAGGGATGAGGACAAAAAATGGGTAGGTGGCAGTGTATCGCCTTCAGGGACCTCTTAGAGTTCCTCTCCCTCTTGGGCTTGTGATGATGGTGAGCCCATGGTTGAAGGGGCCTGGGTAGTCCTTGGTGCTGGTGGGTTGGAAGGTTTAAGAGTCTGGGCCCTGTAGATTGCACATGGGTCCCAATATGGCCAATTGCGTGGCATAACGATAGGCAGAGGCATCCATGGTAGTGTCTGCCAGCTGTACCCTTCCATAGGTGGTTGTTGGTGAGAAGGTCCTGGTTTCGGGAAGGAATGATGAGGGGTGTAAAGGCTTGAGTCATCCTCTTTGTCCTCATCACTGGATAGTGGGGGTGCAGATCTAATAGAGTGCCTATTCAGCTCAGTCCTGGCCTGACTGGGGTACCATCAATGCTGAACGGAGGAGTGGAGGAGATAGCCAGGTCCGTCTGTCTGATGAAGGGTTGTGATACCAGGAAGCTTGGTGCCATGGATGGCAACGTAGTAAGCTCTGATGGTGCTGCAGTCTTGTTAGGCTGTGTATATGCAGCAGGTGGTGCCATTACACTAGCCAGTGCTGAGGTGTTCTTTGGCACTGTTGGTGCCGAGTTAGGGAGCTTAGCTCTGGCTCATGCAACTGAGTGAGAGCCTGGCCACATCAGTGCCTTGGCTCCTCGGGATGTCTCAGTACTGGATGTTCCCAGTGCTTCTCAGTCCGAGGCTGTCGGTACCAGGGCAGATTTCTCATCAGGAGACTGCTTCTTTTTAGGGGGTGATGACTGCAACCAATGTTTAGTCGCCTTCTTAGGTCCTTAGACACGGTTTGGGTAGAGCCCCTTGTCTGAAACTGCTGCTGGAGACCATTGCCCAGGAGGAGTCCTGGACTCTGGGTTAGAAGCTGGCCTGAGGGATTTCTCCATCATTAATAATTTTAGTTGGAAGTCCCTGGCTTTCAGTGTCCTGGCAAATAGTTTCCTGCAGTGGAAACACTTCTGTGGTACATGGGTTTCCCCAAGACAGCCGATGCACTGAGCATGACCATCCGATACAGGAATTGATAGCCAGCAGGTCAGGCAACGTTTAAAGCCGGGGGAACTAGGCATGCCTGAGGAGGTTCAGGGCAATAGAAAACGGCCATAGTTCAGTTACCATCGGCGGAGACCCACTAGTGGAGGGAGGGGGACAAACAAAACAAAGTTTTGCTTTGGTTTTTTTTGTTTTTAGTGGGTAAATAAGAAGGGGAAAGGGAAGAAAACCAACAAAAAGGATAAATAAAGATGGGAATATAAGCAATTTATGAAATAGACAGGGGGACTGCTGTCACTCCGACTCAAGTCAAAGACAGAAGAGAAGAAACTGAGGGACAATTGGCTGCGCACACTAAATAGTCGCTTGAAGCGGTGCGAGATGGCTGCCACATGTGTGCGGCCAACAGGGGCACTCCTACTACATATCTCCGATGACAAGCGCAGGGTGCCAAGACACCTAAAGTGGAGCACCAACAAGGACACTCCTAAAAGAAGAAGTTTCTACTTTCAGTGAACACTTCTTACTGGTACAGATAAACAAACACAGACAGAGCAATTACAGGGGGAAGTAATATACAGTTTACTTATTTGTTCCTAAGCACAATAAGAATCTTGGGATACTTAATCATTTCCCTTTTAACTTTTTAGAATTAAGTTTTCATTCACGTGTTTAAATTAGAGTCTAATTTTTCCAGGATGAAAAATCTTTCAGGTATATGCTCTGTTCATGTTAATACTTCAAAGTGGCACAGATGTTCAGGGGGCAGGGTGGGAGAATGATAAATGTAAAAAATCCCACTGGTTTTTGTTTCTTTCCTGAACAAACTCAAGTTTCTCATAACCCTAAAAGCACCACAGGTCTGGGTACAGAACTGTCAAACTTCGGCCTCCCACAGCTTTTTTCCACTGGTAGAAGGTAGAGTTGGTGGAGAGACAAGTTCAACAGAATGTCATCTCTCACAAAAGACTTTTTTGCTAATAAATATTAACAACATACCACTGCGTGCCAAATTATCATGCAACTTTTTTCCACCCCAAAATCCACTAATGAGGACCTGTTTGGAGTATTTCACACAATTCATATAAACTTAATTCATAAAAACAAAAAAGATACAATTATAGATTGTTATAGATACAATTGTGACACTTAAAATGCTGTTTGCATTTTTAAGAAGATAAGTGGTTCCAGCAATATTCCCCAAAGTAAACCAAATCTCAAACCATGAGGTTTCAAAACTGAAGAACCTCTTGAAGTCCAACCATTGCATGAAGTAAATACCTGAGACCAACCAGATGACACAGGGAGACAAGACATGGGATACAAATTAAGAGATGGCCAAAGTTTTCCACTTTGATATTTTTGTTATTAAAATATGACAGTTTACTTAATATGCAATGTCCATAAGTGAATGTATAGTTCCACTTTCTGACAACTCAGCCCACCAAAAATTATAGCTAGAAGAATGATCAGACATGATGTTTTAAAAAACTATTATCTGTGCTCTTTAAAAATATGCCCTCTGCATTAAATCTATTCAGTGAGATTGTTATATTACCTGTAACAACACCACAGTAATGGTTGTGAGGAGCTAGCTTTTCAGTAACTTTCTCCTCTATGGACCTTTTTCGTCTGTACACCCTGTGTGCATGACCTGTCACAGCCAAAGTGTGATTGAGTGGCTCAATAAATATGAAGTCCTCGTTAATCTGTATAAAGCCCATCTGTAAAGGAAAACAAGAGGGACATATAAGGTATGTAATTTAAAGAAACCACATATGCACACACACACAAACACACCCTGCCCCTCCCCCCAAAAAACCCTTTTATTTAAAAAAAAATTCATTTTAAGAATCCTAGTAGTGAGAATACTATCCTTCCATTTTATTAGCCTCCATCTCAGTGCACTAAACTTCATTTACTTCAACTAAATCTGTGTGAGTTGGTGGCTACATGCCAGTAGCAGATGCACAGTGAAAGATCTGGAATGTTAAAGTCTTGCTTTGGGAGACCCAGGGGTCATTTAAAAATGTACAACATGTACCACACAATCTATACCCTAGTTTTATAACACACCTGTTGTCATACTTTCTCATAACCAATTTTTAATAAAATAGTTCAGATACAAGCTCAATTTAGGGAGTCTGATGCATCTTTAGCAACTGCACAGAGCTGCAACAGATATGAAATTCTTAAGACCCCTTTTACAGATTTTTAACTTTTTAATTAAAAACAAACACACACATTTTTCTTCAAAAATAATGTATGCCTGGTTAAAAACAGAGAAACACTATCTGTGTTACAGCCTTCTTTTTACCCATGTGCCCACAATGACATAAGATCATGGTTGAGGTCACCAAAATACTGTAAAAACTGTTCTTATAACTACTACTTACTATGGTTCAACTCAAAACTGTTCAATTGGCCAAAAAAATACCAGTTTATGTCAGAATTACAAAGCATGTAGGAAAAAAAAAAGTTTTTTTCTCTATAAAATACGATCAACAAAACTGGCAGGTAACTTCTAATTCCAGAGATCTTAAAATCTATGAATCTATGAAACACTGTTCCTAAAAAAAACACCAAAATGGCATATCCAGCTCAAATAAGGAGAGTTCTTCTCCATGTATGCATGTAGTTCCCATTTACACAAAAAAAAGGACTCTTTCTCTTATAGGCAACTTAACTGCATAATCATACTAAAACAGAGATACTTAATTTCACAATCAGGTGTACTAGCTGCACCTCAACTGCTATACTGAATGTTTTCTGAGGACCAATGCTGAATAGACACAGTAATTTCATCCTTAACATCCAATAGTACCTTTAAGATAGCTGGATTTATTTGGTTGTTTTTGGTTTTTTGGTTTTTTGTTTTGTTTTTCCATTTTTTTGTTGTTGTTGTTTATTTTCAGGTTGCTTGATATTAATTCGGAGTCTGTTAAATATTAAGTATTTAGGTAAGCAAAATACTTTAATATACTTTCAGTGCAACTGTCAAATGGTGCTTTTATAAATCCTGTATGTTTTTCTAGTCACCAAAATTGGTCTATTTATATTGAGAATTATGTTTTTAAATAACTGGTGGAGTATATGCAGAGCAGACTAATTTTCTCCTAATATTTGCGGATTCAGATATTGAATATTTAAACTTTATTTTTTTAATTGCAGTGTCTGTGAAAGGTGCTGAGCAGGCTTGGATATAGAATCTCTTTTCTCAGAACTGGTACAGAACAAACAGTAGCTGTGCAAGCTTCTCCACATCACCCAGCCAATGTGCCTTAACCCTGTGTCATAAATATAAAGGGAAGGGTAAACCCCTTTAAAATCCCCCCTGGCCAGAGAAAAAAATCCTCTCACCTGTAAAGGGTTAAGAAGCTAAAGGTAACCTCACTGGCACCTGACCAAAATGACCAATGAGGAGACAAGATACTTTCAAAAGCTGGGAGGAGGGAGAGAAACAAAGGGTCTGGTCTGTCTGTCTATATGCTGCTTTGCCGGGGATAGCCCAGGAATGGAATCTTAGAACTTTTAGTAAGTAATCTAGCTAGGTATGCATTAGCTTATGATTTCTTTAAATGGCTGAGAAAAGAATTGTGCTGAATAGAATAACTATTTCTGTCTGTTTATCTTTTTATAACTTAAGGTTTTGCCTAGAGGGGTTCTCTATGTTTTGAATCTAATTACCCTGTAAGGTATCTACCATCCTGATGTTACAGGGGGGATTTCTTTACTTTTATTTACTTCTATCTCTATTAAAAGTCTTCTTGTAAGAAAACTGAATGCTTTTTCATTGTTCTTAAGATCCAAGGGTCTGGGTCTGTGGTCACCTATGCAAATTGGTGAGGCTTTTTATCCAACGTTCCCCAGGAAAGGGGGGGGTGCAAGTGTTGGGAGGATTGTTCATTGTTCTTAAGATCCAAGGGTCTGGGTCTGTAGTCACCTAGGCAAATTGGTGAGGCTTTTTATCAAACCTTGTCCAGGAAGTGGGGTGCAAGGTTTTGGGAAGTATTTTGGGGGGAAAGACGTTTCCAAACAGCTCTTCCCCAGTAACCAGTATTTGTTTGGTGGTGGTAGCGGCCAATCCAAGGACAAAGGGTGGAATATTTTGTACCTTGGGGAAGTTTTGACCTAAGCTGGTAAAGATAAGCTTAGGAGGTTTTTCATGCAGGTCCCCACATCTGTACCCTAGCGTTCAGAGTGGGGAAGGAACCTTGACACCCTGACTTGGAGGAACTGTCCCGAAAGATGAGAGAATAGTTCATTCTTCATGCTCATTCAATCTGTGGCCTCTTTGCTGAGATGTCTACTTAATGGTGGCATTTGTTATGTGGTGACCTGTGTACTTAGAGGACTGACTGAGTCCATCAATTCGTTTCACATTAGCTTTGACCACTATTTACTTAGATGGAATGTTAACCTAGTGCTGAATAAATACTATTCCCAATCTCCTGAGTCACTCAAACAGGGAATTGCAAATTGAATATAAAATTTACCAAAGAGCATTAATATCAGCCATACATATTCAGCTGGATAATTCCCAGCTGAATTTGGATAGCCAAATATTCAGTCTGTTCATTTTGGCTGCTCTTGAAAATAGCATAATTCTTCTTTCTGAAGCAGCTACTCTGCCTGACTGGCAGTCTACTATTCCTCCATCTCCTGACCACACAGAGAAGGAGATGAGAAGACATCCCCTCCTTCCTCCTTCCCCGACCCCCCAGTAACCAAGATCTCCATTCTTTGGTTTCACTGGGAGGGGAGAGAAGAACATCTCCCACCAGAGCCTTGAACCTCATGGAGCTGGAGCAGAGTAAAAAAATAACCTTCCATCTCAGTTCCAAGCCAACCTCTGATGGCAAGAAAATAGGGATTTCTTTTAGCAGAGTTCACTCTGGCACATCACTCTGCCCTAGAAAGATCATTAGTCAGTGATACAATGCCCAGAGGAATGGGGCTAGATGTGACAATGGCCCTGGTAGTGAGGCATCAACATAGTACAGTCCTCAAGTTTGACCCAGCAATTGGGTGTTGATACATAGTGCTTGCAAGATGGTATCTGGTCTTTAATGAATACAAGCAGTAAAACACCTACTCCTACCTCTTAATTGCTCCTGCTCAAGCACAATAAGGATGCAAATGCAATGGAGGTAATATCTAATCCTGATGGTTTTATCTGTTAAATGTCCATGGATACCTTGGTGATATGCATAACATAAATGCGCAGAAAATGTGCACATTCTAAGAGGTAGATGTATGTCTAGCATGGTCCATGGTGCAGGCACCTAACAAAAATGGAAGTTTTCTATTGCAAATGCTCATATTCCAATTTGTAGTCTTATAACTGTCATAAAATAAAAACTTGTAAAACCTCTAGTCCTGAAAGCGGACGATCTTCATGTTGCAATGTGCATTATAATAACCCTACCCAGAGTTCATTTCCCTAAAAACAATGGAATATTCCATTTTTTTATTTGATGAGGGCTTGATTCTCCTGTCATTTATACCTGGATATATTTGAAGTTACTACTGCAGTTAGTGCACTAAGATAAAGAGAGGAGAATGTGCCTGTTCACATTACAAGAGACAACTGGCTATACCCAGTACGTGTCCCTGTATAGAAGTGTGGTTCTTGATCTACATGTGGCTCTAAGATCCTACATGTAACTCTGACTAAGTCTTTTGCTCAGACTCTGTCCGTTTCTGTTCAAAGTCATAGCAGGCCAAGTTCTGTCAAAGGAGCACTCAGACACAAATGAGGCAGTCTGAGGAGCATTTAGTGACCAGAACCCATCACATACATATACAATCCTCACAGATTTAGCTCCTTGGAGGGGGAAAAGGGGAAGAGAGAAACACCAGCAGACTTTCTATCACAATCAAGAAAGGAAGTGGACAGTAGGGACAAAAGAACACCCACAGGCACACATTGTTATGTAAAGCCTCCGCTCAGTCCAGCAGAATGAGATTGTACGATTTGTAACTTTTCAGTCATTGCTAGTATGATCATCAGGACCGGCTCTAGGCACCAGCAAAGCAAGCACGTGCTTGGGGCAGCACAATTCCAGAGGAGCGGCATTCCGGCCTCCTTTTTTTTTTTTTTTGGCTGGGGCAGTTGCGCTCTCAGAACTTGGGGTGGCAAATTTTTTTGCTTTGGGCAGCAAAAAACCTAGAGCTGGCCCTGATGATCATTAAGTTCTGTAACCTTTTGCAAACTTTGTAACTTTAGTTATTGTTCCTTGCAAGCTTTGTAACCTTTTCAGTTACCATTTGTATAAACCTCCCAGCTTTGCAATACCCCATCACACAATCAGAGAGAGTGTGAATAAGGGAATGTGGTTGGGAGATAAGGGAGTGTGAACAAGGGAGTGTATGTGGGACTGGGCGGGGAGGAACTGCAAGGAGAATAGAGCCCAGACACAGGTGTGTAGGATGTAATCTGCCCTGAGAAGGCAATCATGGGGTGTGGTAAAGAAAAGAAGATAAATACAGATATGTCACAACACAGGCATCATAATGCAATTTCAGGACATTGTGCCTGGCTTATTTTATGGCTTCCTATGACCCCATTTAATGAGGAAGTAATTCTCCAATTGCTCAAGGATGAGCATCACTGAGCTACACTTCAGTGTTAGCGGATCATGGCTGTGTAATAACCTGTTGGATTGAAATAGCACAACAAAATGCATCTGAGAATTAGCTGCCTCCCTCCCCAAATATTCCATCATTTAAAAACACCTCTAAATACACAAAAGTCCCTTTTCTTGTGATTTATATTTCAAAAGCTTTAAAATAATACCAATCACACTGCTTGGGCAGAAGATGCATTTATGCACACATGTGGTATGGAATTAAATAACATTTGTTCCCCAGCTGTTAACTGATGTCATCACCAGCATACTAGCACATGGATGCATCTGTTCCTTTGTCATAAATAATGTCATCTTCCCCAAATGTCAGAAGCAGAATTCACATCCCAAAATTTACCAGTGCTTATATGAAAATAAGAATCATGCCTTCTCTCTCGCTCATTTAATAATTGCTCTTTGGTATTCAACCATTGCTATGTATATTTCATAGACATTCCATTCCTGATTACATTAAAAAATGAACATAACATGGCCATCTTCTGATTCTAACAACACACTCTCCTGCCCATCTGCAGAGGGAGGATGCATAGGAGCTCTACAGATCCTAATTCCCTCACAGTTTCCAACTTTCCAGTATTGTCCTGGAGTCTCCAGGAATTAAAGATTAATCTTTAATTAAAAATTATGTCATGTGATGAAAGTGAATACATCCAACCAAAATTGGCAACCCTAGGTCCCTTCCCACACTGCTACTGGTGTTGCAGGAAGCCAGTGCAGGACTGCATCCCCTCATGCCCTTGCACCAGCACATAACCCAGGCTGTGATTTGAGCCTACACTAGTTTATACAAACAGGCAGTAAATCCAACATTTCCTTAAAGATTAGTAAGTCTATTTTAAACAGTATCCCCCAAAACATTACCACCATATACACATTTAAAAATGAAAGGTTTATTAAAATGTATAGCACAAAAGCCAATTCTTCTCCAGCACTGATTAACTTTAAACAGTTTTGTAATCTGAGACTTTGTGGTCTTTACAAAATCTCACAGAATATTAAAATGATTTATTGTTTTTTGTGTCTGATTGCAAAAGCGAAATTATTCATTTACATTTCAATACAGCACTCCAAAGAAGAGTACTGCAAGTTAACGAATATTATTAAAAACTAATCTGTTAGTTTCAAGATTAAATTAATATATTGAATTCAAATAAAACATTAACTGGAACATAAAAATAAATATCTTAAACTCTAATAAGAGCTTTTAACAGGACAAACATACATTATTAACATATTTTGATGGTTTTTATAAGGACTAATTCTCTATTCTTGTTATATACTATAACCCTCTCTCATCAGGTATCTTTATTTTTGAAGGTTGAAGACATGATTCGAAAAGGATATCCAGTAACCTCTGTCATTGATTAAGTGAGCTTCCAGATTTAAATGCTTCACTATTTATGTGTTTTTTTCTTCAAAGTTTTCTGTCTACCTGCAGCTTGCTTTTTCTGGTGTTCTGAATTAAAGAGAAATATTGTTTGCCTCTCCCTTTCCATTTGCCAGTGTGACAAGTGCTTTTCACATACCCCAATCTGATTTTTTTCTTCAATGACAGAAGCACATCATGCAGTGTGTGTGTGTGTGTGTGTATTAATTCCACACATATACTGCCTTAACAGATGAGCAATATTTTGAACATTATGCAGAGTTAAAAGCACACTTTCAAAATCTGCCCAAAAATGTAGACTCTGTAAAAACAAAGTTTTCAAAATCCACACTTTACAGCATCATGCTACAGCAGTAGCAGTGGCTCTCAAAATTTATCTTCATTACCTACTTTTATCAAAGCAAGGGAACTCAGGCCATACATTCACATGTTCAAGAGACAATATTCATGTAGACCAAACTATTAATGACACACTAGAATACAGAAGCATATAGAACACTAAGAGGCATACCAGCACCATGGCTCATTTCAGTAAGCAGTGAGTGCACACAATTAGTTGAGCAGGGGGTTGGACTAGATGACCTCCTGAGGTCCCTTCCAACCCTGATATTCTATGATTCTATGAATTCTACATGGTGTAGCCAGTTGTAGAAAAAATGACCCAAACTGAAACTGAAAAGTGACCTGTGAATCACCTCCAGGAAAAGACATGATCCCAGGGGGAAAAAGATGGTGGGGAAGAGAATGGGGGACAGGACATCAAGGGGGTCTCACATGGAGAATATGGGTTTGATCTCCCTTGAACCTCCAATCCCCCATTCTGTCCCAGCAGCAAGGCCCTGAGGTATGTGGCTGCCACCTCTTCCTCCTCCTTGCTCTCTCCTCCTGGAGACTCCAGATGGGCTGGTCACCACCAGTAACAGCACTGAGGGTATATCTACACCAAAAATTAAGGTGTAAGGTATGCCTACTCACACTACTTAACATGGCTAATAATAGTAGTGAAGATGTGGTGGCATATGCTTCAGTGCAGGCCAGCCTCCCCAGAACAAACCCACTGGAGACCCTATGGACAGACTCAGGCCGCTAGTCTCCACCAGGATCTATGCCATTATGTCTTCACTACTGTTGTTACCTGTGCTAACTAGATTAAAGCTAGCACAAGTATGCCTACCCATGCTACAATCACACTTTTACTTGTGGGGTAGAGGTACCCTGCAAGTAGCTGAGAAGAGGAACTGGCATGCCAGTGCCACAACATCCCATGATGGCAAGAGGGAGTGACTATATGGGAGGGAATAGCAGCTCAGTACTTGCAACATTGCTGTACGCATGACAGAGACTTGAGCTAGAGCTGGAACAGGCACCCAGAGAATTTCTGTATTCTTATTTTCAAGACAGCAAATAAAAAAAACGATACAAGAGTTTGAAGTCCTACGCCGACACTGTCTGAACCCCACCGTATGAAGCATGAGGTACAGTAAATCTGACTAGAAATAAAAGTGAAACTAGCTAGTTTTCTTTCACTGTCCAAACTAAGCAAAGAGTAAATAAATACCACGCAGATTATTAAAGTATTAACAAAACAAATAAAGACACTTGTTTATTTAAAAATAAAAGGGTTTATAAACAGGCAGTTTCCCTTTAACATTTATTGAAAATACTCCAGCCCCTCTCTTCCCCCCTCCCACTTCCCTGCACTTCTAGCTACTAACATATCCACACACTCACTGGTTTTATGGTCCCTTCACCACATGTGCTACGGACACGAGCAGCACCTTATCTTTAAAAAGACTCCAGCCAACTCCAGTACATTAGCTACGGGCCACAGTGTTCTTTAGCAATGGGCCAAACTGGAACTCCAAGAAGTCCATACATCTGTAGTTCTGGGAACGAGTCAGTGTTGTTAGATCTTTACTAGTGATCTCACAATTGACAAAAATGTTGCCAGCCTCCTACATATCCCCCAAGAGCTGCTGCAAATTTAGTTCACTATGGAAACACGATAACTGAAGCCACCCACTGGATGGCCAGAACTGACGGACTAGGATGTAGAATGCCTCTTCATTTTTGTCCAAAATTTTCAGACATTCAATTAAAGGTCAAAATGGATGCTGCAGTACAGTTACTTTTTCCATGTGATTCCAAAGAATACTCTACAATAGACTGTCCCTTGGTATTTGCAGTTCTTAATTTACTGTCCACCCTGCTATCAATTTATATTCTGTCCTTTCCATCATTTAGACCCATGATTATTATTGCTACCCCCACAGACATATTTTGTTGATGTGGTAGGAAATCAACCCAAAGAAACACCCTTTCTAGCCTTAACCAGTGGTTCCCAAACTTTTCACTTTGCACCCTCCTTGCACCTGTCCACCCAACCCCCAGGAGCCACTGTTAGGACCTGGGGCCAGGTTGGGTCCACAACAGGGAGTGGGGCTGTGGCTGGGAGCAGAGCCCAGGCCAGGAGCCAGAGGCTGACGCCAGGGCCATGGCTGGGAGCAGGTCTGAGGATGAGAGCAGAACTGCAGCAGGGGATGGGGCTGAAGGAGAGCTGGGGGAATGGACCACATTGGGCTCAAATGGGCACAACCAGCGGGGAAGAAGTCACATCCCCCTGAAAATGAAAAGCTAACAAAGCCCAACAGGATGCAGTATATATACTGCTACCTAATAGTACATAAAGATGATCCAGTACTTGTATTTTGTGCACTTTATTTTATTCAAGAGGAGAGGACTGGTCCCTCAGAAGCTTTGGCAATACACTGGCAGGCATGGTAAATGTTTTGCCCTTTGTCAATAAGCTGAGTGGTTGTGTTCACTGTGTTTACTGTATAAGAGACAGCACACAGAGAGTTGGTAAACACAACTTTACTTGCTGAAGGCTAACACAGAACTCATAGCAGGACAACAGCCAAGTTTCCAGGTTGGAACCCCTGATAGTTCATCCATCTTTAATTTTAAAAGGATGCTGTCAATCTGAAAACCAGTAAATTTCAAAAAATAAGGTAAAAATAATTCCAGGTAGTAAACTTGTCCCTGATTCCTTCTGCCAGTTTTATGTGGGTTTGCCATCAATTTTTCTTATTTTTTAAATGCTCTGCTCCCCGCATCCGTTGCTCAGTGAAAAGCCCATACAAGCAAGGAAACGAA
The DNA here is from genome assembly GCF_965140235.1 of Caretta caretta. Taxonomy (NCBI): domain Eukaryota; kingdom Metazoa; phylum Chordata; order Testudines; family Cheloniidae; genus Caretta; species Caretta caretta. The sequence goes on along the minus strand of NC_134210.1, from coordinate 83,038,172 downwards.
ATAACTGACTTATCAGGGGAAGGGAGCACTCACCACACACAAAGTACCAAATGCACAAATTAAAAACATTGCAAAAACTACAGGAAAATGTATCTCTAATCTCCCTCCTTTATTGCAATCTTCAGTGATATTTGTTACAAAAAGTTCGTAAAAATATTTCAGACAGAAGTGTGATTTCTAAATTCACAGTGTTGTTTTAAAATAAAATGTTCATTCACTACCATTAGCAACTGGAAACCCAGAACCTGATCTAAAGCCCATTGAAAACAATGGAAAAGCTCCTCATGACTTCAAATGGGCTTCAGATCAGGTCCCATGTGATTATTTCTTTTTACAAATTTGACATTTACATCTATGTAGTACAAGACGCATTTGGGAAAATTGAAGACACCAACCCAAATCCCACCGAAATCTTAGATCAAGAGTTCTCCTTGCTCTTTCAGGATGTCAGAACAACTTATTAGTAGAGCTTCGTGCCCATCACAGAGCTCACGGAAGTCACGGATTCCATGATTTTCCACGACTTCCATGACGTCTGCAGCAGCCAGTGTGGCTGACCCCAGAGCCGCCCAAGCAGCTGGCTCCAGGGCCAGCTGCTCAGGTGATCCTGGGGACAGCTATACCAGCCACTGCTCGGACAGTCCTGGGCAGCTGGCCCCAGGGACCGCCCGAGCAGCTGTTGGTGCGTCTGCCCCCAGGACTGCCCGAGCAGTGGTAGGTGTGACTGGCCCTGGGGACTGCCCGAGCTGCAGTCCCCAGGACGCCCAGAGCAGCAGCTTCTCCAGTGGCCCTGGCAGCTGGTGCCACAGCTGGCCTCAGACCTCCCCAGCAGCAGCCTTTACTCAATTTCCTTGCTTACGGAATTTTGAGATTATGTCCTTTAAAATTACCTTCTTAAAACTACAGTGGTCATTTGCATCTCCTCAACTGTGGTCAGAAGGGCAAACATAACTGCAGACTTACAAACCCACACATTTGTCAAAATGTATACTTGCCAATTATCTATTTTCCCTTGACCTGTAAAAAGCTGAAATATAGATAGATAGATTAGATAGATATAAATATATACTATGACCTGCTACTTCCAACTACTCTAAAGCGTAAAACTTTAGTTTAAAACTAAATTTATATATACACACACGTGTGTATGCATATACATATGTGTGTGTGTATTAATTAATGCCAGTTAGAATTAATTCAACAAGACTTAACTTAGTCAAACCCTACTTTCCTTGCTGAAGTTACTGGGAGTTACACCTGGATGAGGAGTAAAAAGTCCATGATTTTGCCTAAAGCTTTATTATACTACCCACACTTGCATTGAAAGAAACCAGCTACACATAGGACCTTACTACTCTCTTCTTTCTACCCCTTACTATACCCTTTGTTCTCTCTACCATGTATTATTTCATTATTCTCCCACTTAAAAAGTATTTTAATAGATCTACTTTTCTAACAGGTGTATATGTACAAGGTCTTTACTATACAACAATGAACAGCAGAATGAGTAATAGTCAGTCTAGTAGAGAGATAAGTAATCTATTCCTTCAACTTGTTACCTCTGTATTACAGATGTGTCAGACTCCTGGCCCATGGGTCAGATACCTCTAGTGGGTTGTACCCTACCTGGCATACTCAAATGCGGCAAAAGCTAAGCTTTTTTTCATCTTTTTAGAAGGAATTTTCTATAACTCCTGGGTGGGAAGATAAACTTCCAAATGTAAACTGGGCATTAATAAATACAGTGTTATATTCCTAAGTCTGCAGATAGCATAAAACACTGACTCTGAAATTGTGAATTCCCCCTGCACCCATTAATTTTTCTTTTAAATTTAAAGCCTAATGACAACCTTTTTAAAATGTCAGCATAAATTATGTAACTACTAATCTTTCTGGGAGTTGGGAAGGTAAGAAGGTGGAAACAAAGCTCACATGGGATGAAGGGTGGGCATTAGGAGCTGATGCAAGAAAAGAAATGCTGAGGTAAGAAAGGAGAAAAGAAAAAAGGACTACGAGACGTAAACAGAGAAAGGAAGATAGTAAAGGAAGTGAAACAAAAAGCAGACATATTGGTAGCCCTAAGGGTGAGCACTGACTAATTCTGAGAATACAACAATAAAGATACAGGACACATAACTACTGCGAAAAATGACTGCTAGCATTTTCAAAGGAACCTAAGGATTCTGGCACCCAAATCTATTGAATTCCAATGGAAGTTGGGCATCTAACTCCCTTAGTCACCTTTAAAAGTCCTCTACTGTATATCTTCGTGAAAACCTCCCACTGACATCATCAGGGAATTCACTGTGAATGGAGGGGACTATGTAGTCACCTATTTATACACTGCCCATGAGCAATAATTAAAAATGCAAATCAGCCCTCTCTACTGAATATGCGTTACATCCGTGGCACATTATAACCAACGCACTGAAAGGTGTCACTGTGAATAATATGATACACCAGTCTCTAAGTGTTTGGTAATTTGCTGAGTGTACCATAGGTTCGGAAACAAGTGTTGTAGGTGTTCCCTGAACTCAGCTCTTCAGGCAATAACCATCAGAGCTTTCCAAAGACACTCACATAATTCAAGTAGGAAAGATTATTTCTCTACTAGTGCTGCCAGCAAACAAAAGTTGCAAGTACCCTAGGCATAGCCTGTAGCTTCCTGCTGTGGGTCCCACTGGCCCCCTGCCAGCAACAGAGTTGATCTCAGCCCAGCTCTTAGTGTGCTTGCTATCAGGCCTTCCCTCCACAGCCACCCCTCAGCCTGCTGCTGCAACCCTCTGCTCCTGTTCACATGCAGTTTCAAGCTCCTCCTGATCCACGTTCCCTGAAGCTCTGGTAGTACTTCCCTTTCCTGTGCTGGAGGGATTATGGAGCCCTCCACTGGCTAGATGTTGCACTGGGAGCTACCTCCGTGCACTGTAAACAGCCCCAGGTTCATTATAATCTGGTATTTGTGCATTGTTTCACGGCAAGTTTACTCTTTACATAGATTCTTTTTTAAAAAAACACTCATTCTTTTAAAGCAGCTTCTTTGTAATTTAACATATATTTGGGTTGGTGCACAGAAAATGTTATTCTTTTCACAGGTCTATTCCTTTACCAGTTTATTTTTAAGTGGACTCTACCACACATTTTTTTGCCAGTAATTATCCAGAGTTATAGTTTAATTTTGCTGTAACAAAATCAATTATGTCAAAACACTGGAAGAAACCCAACATATAAAATCCCAAAGCTCATCTTGAACTCTTTCAAGCCCCTGATAAATCATGTACCAAGAAAGCACAGTACAATTTAACGGTATATCAAGCTGATTTCAAAATTAGTACTGCAGTCTACATCAAATGCCTAAAAAAATGAAATGTTACAGGGTGGTAATTAAGATGTTTGGTGTGCAGCCAAACATCATAGTTAATAAGTTGACTTTTTCTGGGACACTGTGGAAACATTTACAGACAACCCCAAGCAGTGCCTCATCCAGTAGAAGACAGGATAGATTTATGCACTGTTCTTTCTCTCCTGAGATGCAAGTTTGAATCTGTTCCAGTCTGAGATTACTAAACGAACGTTAATGATGACTCAGTGTTAAAAAGGATATGAGTGCCAGTTTCAAAACCTTCAACAAGAGACACTGTAAATCAGGGGGTATGTTCTCTTCTCAATGCACATGTTGTTCCTGTTATACAGACCTATGTCTCTAAAAGGCAGATGGGAACCAAATCAACAGTTTCTAAAGGTGTATATCATATCCCTTATTTGTCATATGAAGATTACATTTTTTATCTAATGAGCATACAGTATAGGTACTGATGATCCACAGATTAAATTCATATTTGTCTAAAATGTTCTGACCCAGCGAGTGTTACTGGTGAGGCATGACCATCCCAGGAATTCAGTGTGATCTAGTGATCAGATAAAAAGACCAGACAAAGGGAGTCAGGAAGACCCTTGAAGTTTCAGATCCCTGGTAGTTGTTGGTTGAAGTACAGGATTCATTGTGTGAAACACACATGTCCATGACCCCATTTTAATTCAGGCAAACCTAGCTCTAAAATCTAGTAAACACCACAAAATATAGTTGTCAATAGCAAGCAAGCATGCGTGGATTTGTTTTAAAAAAATCTTGCCCATGTAATTGGAACAGCATATATTTTGATAAATTACATAAAGGAAGCTCTTATTTAAACATCATCATTAATGATCTGGAAAACAGAGCAATCAACATACATACTGATATTTGCTGATGACACAAAATTGGGAGGCATTATAAACCCCAGAAGGACACTGAAGAGAACCTTGAGAGCAGGAAATGAAATGAAATGAAATGAAATGAAATGGAGGGGGGAATCCAATACACTAAATGGGAAGAAGATACTTGGAAAGGAGCTTAATAGTGATCATAGACAGAAAATTAGGTATGTGGCTGCAATGTGATGTTGCAGAAAAAGCAACAATGCTATTTTGTGTAGGGTGACCAGACAGCAAGTGTGAAAAATCGGGACAGGGGATGGGGGGTAACAGAAGCCTATATAAGAAAAAGCCCCAAATATCGGGACTGTCCCTATAAAATCGGGACATCTGGTCACTCTAATTTTGGGATGAGGTGAGATTCCCTCTGAGACCTTTTTGAGTCAGCTTATACAGAACACCTCATCCAGTTCTGGGAGAACACTTTATCCAGTTCTCTGGAATCGAAGACATCAGTTCAACTCCAGATTTGTCACTAAGGTTTCTTTATTGGCATACAATCAAACTACACTTGAGTTGATCAGGCTCAACCATAGATGGTGGGTACAGGGCATATCGCACATCCAAAGTATAACGTCATTAATCAGTTTATATACAAATTCTAAAACAAACTGCTGCATGCGCCTTTTAATCTGCATTGTATCATGCACTTCAGGATTGGTTCATTAATTTCTGTAGCCAATCCCCATCTAGATCATGAACTGTTCTCGTGCTGCACTGCATGCTAGACCACAGATGCATACTATCACACACAGCTTACTATCATTACTAGCTACATCTTTTATATAGTTACAAGGCTACTTTAAATTCATGCTTTATTCATTGTTTTGTGTCTTGTCCAAAACAGCCTAGTTAGATGCACATACAAAAGTATCCTATTTATGAATCAGAGAGGTGAAGTCCCTCTTTATACAGCTTTGGTGGACCACAGCTGCTGTTAGTTTGGGCACACTGTAACCAGAAACAAGAAGACAGACTGGTGGAGATCAGAGAAAAGCAACAAATACTAATAAGATATAGCAACTGACCAGTGAAAAAAGATTCAAATAAATAAATATGTACAACTAAAGAGAATATCAAAAATATCCACAAATATTTGAGCACTAAACATTGGCATTGGGATGCCACTGCAAAATGGAAAATGTATAGGAGAAAACATGAAAACTTGAGATCTACTAAAGTGTAGAGCACTCTCCCAAAGGAAGTGGGTCAAATCCCACTGCCCAAGGTATTTAAAATTGAACTGGAGAAAACAATAAATAACATACTGTAAAAAACAAACCTGCATGAGCAGTGGAATGAACTACTATTAGGGTTTTTTATAACTAATTTCTATTATTCTAATGTTAGTTTGTAACCTCTTCTTTATCTACTGATGTTATTTTATCACCTTTTTACAGCAGTCCTCTCAGTGATTCACAATAGATACCTCTTACAATTTCATTCTCAGAGGAATATTTACCTTTTCTAAAATCAGCAGAAGCACACCTCTGTAACAAAAGGCTGTGTTAGTTTGAGACATTAGTCCCTCCTCCTTGACTCCAGCAGATCCTACTAGAGTGCAAGCATACTCTCATGAAATAGCGTATGTGACTGAGAGTGTATTGAGTTCTAGTCCTATTCTGTCAATGACTTCCTGTATAAACTTGGGCTAGTTAATCATGATCACATTTTCAGCAGCATCCTCGAATGCTAGATGCCTACAGGAGTCTCCAGTTGGGCAATTAAAACAGGAAATACTCAAAACTAGTGGCCACTTTTGAAAATGTTGATCTAAACCTTCCTAAACCTCAGTCTCCACTTCTGCAAAACGAAGATAATATTACCTGTTTCATAGGTGCAACATAAATGCAAACTTTTATAATGCAGTGTCTTTAACAGAAGTGGATTATAAGCATATTTTTGTTATAGTGTTCACCTTCCAATATATATTGTGTATTTGGACTTTCAGAAAACCTTAGACAAAGGCTGTTCATGAAACCGTGGGATAAGACAGAAGGTCCTCTCATGGATCAGTAACTGGTTAAAAGACAGGAAACAAAGAGTAGGAATAAATGGTCAGTTTTCACAATGGAGAGAGGTAAATAGTGGGGTCCCCTAAGGGTCTGTACTGAAACCAGTTTTATTCAACACATTTATAAATGAACTGGAAAAGGAGGTAAACAGTGAGGTAGCAAAGTTTGCAGACGACACAAAATTACTCAAGATTGTGGCCAGTTTAGGACTTAACTAAGAGTTACAAAGGGATCTCACAATATTGGGTGACTGTGCAACAAAATGGAAGATGAAATTCAATGGTGAGAAGTGCAAAGTAATGCACATTGGCAAACATCCAAACTATACATACAAAAGGATGGGGTCTACATTAACCACGCAAGAAAGAGATCTTGACGTCACTGGATAGTTCTCTCAAAACATCCGCTCAATGTCCAGCAGCAGTCAAAAAAGCTAACAAAATGTTAGGAACCTTTAGGAAAGAGATAATAAGACAGAAAATAGCATAATGCCACTATATAAATCCATTGTAAGCCCACACCTTGAATACTGCATGCAGTTGTTGTCACCCCATCTCAAAAAAAAAAAAAGAATTGGAAAAGGTACAGAGAAGGGCAACAAAAACGAATAGGGGTATGGAACAGCTTCCATATGAGGAGAGATTAAAAAATGTGGGACTGTTCAGCATGGAAAACAGAAAACTAAGGGGAAGGGGACATGATAGAGGTCAGAGGTCAACACTTGAAATTAATAGGCAGCAGATTTAAAACAAACAAAAGAAGTAGTACTTCACACAACGCACTTGTGGAACTCATTGCCAGGGAATGTTGTGAAGACCAAAAGTATAACTGGATTTAAAATAAAAAAAACTTAGATAAGTTCATGGAGCATAGGTCCATCAATGGCTATTAGCCAAGACAGGGCTGCAACCCCATGCTCTCGATGTCCCTAAGCCTCTGACTGTCAGATGCTGGGACCTGTGAGGAAACAAGCACCTCAAACCCAGGCCCATGTGTCCCCAGGGAGTGCTCAGGCCACAACCACCACCCAGCTGCACCACTGAGTAATCAGGGAAGGGCTTAGTGAAGAGTTAGTTTGCAGAGGGCCCCGCACCCTAAGCTCCTAATTAGGGGAAATATCCAGTCCCCTCCCACTGGCTTAGAAGCTCTATATAAACCAGGAAGTAACAACATAAATTTGTCTGAGCAACTAGAGGAATTCCTGACTGGCTGCTCCTATGGACCTTTCTTCTTACTGGACTCCTGAGTCCTCTATTCCTGCCTGCTCCTAGTTCCTGTCCTCCTATCCTAGACTCTTGTCTACTCCCATTTCCCGCTGTTCCTGCTCCTACACCTCACCCATGACAGTATCTCCAGCTCTAACCCTTTGGCTGGCACCTGATCTTGTTTCTGATGCCAACCTTCAGCTTGGTACGTGATTCTGTCTTCAGTTCTGACTCTAGGCACTGACCACTAGACATGACCACCCATGCCCTGGTCATTGGAGTACTGGAAGACAGGGGATGAATCACTGAATAATTGTCCTGTTCTGTTCATTCCCTCTGAAGCATCTGGCATTAGCCACTGTCAGAAGACAGGATACTTGGCTAGATGGACCCAATATGGCCTGACCCAGTATGGCCATTCTTATGTTCTAATATTCTTATGTTAAAAATGTATTTTCTGAGCTTTAGCAACTCAGTTTCAGAATGCAAAGAAAGCTTACATTCAATATGTATTTATTTTCCACAGATATTCATGTGTTAGCCCTGGTCTATACTAGGACTTTAGGTCGAATTTAGCAGCGTTAAATTGATGTAAACCTGCACTCGTCCACACGATGAAGCCCTTTATTTCGACTTAAAGGGCTCTTAAAATCGATTTCCTTACTCCACCCCTGACAAGTGGATTAGCGCTTAAATCGGCCTTGCCGGCTCGAATTTGGGGTACTGTGGACACAATTTGACGGTATTGGCCTCCGGAAGCTATCCCAGAGTGCTCCATTCTGACCGCTCTGGACAGCACTCTCAACTCAGATGCACTGGCCAGGTAGACAGGAAAAGAACCGCGAACTTTTGAATCTCATTTCCTGTTTGGCCAGCGTGGCAAGCTGCAGGTGACCATGCAGAGCTCATCAGCACAGGTGACCATGATGGAGTCCCAGAATCGCAAAAGAGCTCCAGCATGGACCGAACGGGAGGTACGGAATCTGATCGCTGTTTGGGGAGAGGAATCCGTGCTATCAGAACTCCGTTCCAGTTTTCGAAATGCCAAAACCTTTGTCAAAATCTCCCAGGGCATGAAGGACAGAGGCCATAACAGGGACCTGAAGCAGTGCCGCGTGAAACTGAAGGAGCTGAGGCAAGCCTACCAGAAAACCAGAGAGGCGAACGGCCGCTCCGGGTCAGAGCCCCAAACATGCCGCTTCTATGATGAGCTGCATGCCATTTTAGGGGGTTCAGCCACCACTACCCCAGCCGTGTTGTTTGACTCCTTCAATGGAGATGGAGGCAACATGGAAGCAGGTTTTGGGGACGAAGAAGATGATGATGAGATTGTAGATAGCTCACAGCAAGCAAGCGGAGAAACTGGTCTTCCCGACAGCCAGGAACTGTTTCTCACCCTGGACCTGGAGCCAGTACCCCCTGAACCCACCCAAGGCTGCTTTCTGGACCCGGCAGGTGGAGAAGGGACCTCCAGTGAGTGTACCTTTTAAAATACTATACATGGTTTAAAAGCAAGCATGTGAAAGGATTACTTTGCCCTGGCATTCGCGGCTCTCCTGGATGTACTCCCAAAGCCTTTGCAAAAGGTTTCTGGAGAGGGCAGCCTTATTGCGTCTTTCATGGTAGGACACTTTACCACTCCAGGCCAGTAACACGTACTCGGGAATCGTACAACAAAGCATTGCAGTGTATGTTTGCTGGCATTCAAACAACATCCGTTCTTTATCTCTCTGTGTTATCCTCAGGAGAGTGAGATATAATTCCTGGTCACCTGGTTGAAATAGAGTGCTTTTCTTCAGGGGACACTCAGAGGAGCCCGTTCCTGCTGGGCTGTTTGCCTGTGGCTAAACAGAAATGTTCCCCGCTGTTAGCCACGGGGAGGGGGGAGGGTTGAGGGGGTAGCCATGCGGTGGGGGGAGGCAAAATGCGACCTTGTAATGAAAGCACATGTGCTATGTATGTAATGTTAACAGCAAGGTTTACCCTGAAAGAGTGTAGCCACTCTTTTATAAAATGTGTCTTTTTAAATACCGCTGTCCCTTTTTTTTTCTCCACCAGCTGCATGTGTTTCAAGGATCACAGGATCTTCTCCTTCCCAGAGGCTAGTGAAGATTAGAAAGAAAAAAAAATGCACTCGAGATGAAATGTTCTCCGAGCTCATGCTGTCCTCCCACACTGACAGAGCACAGATGAATGCGTGGAGGCAAATAATGTCAGAGTGCAGGAAAGCACAAAATGACCGGGAGGAGAGGTGGGGGGCTGAAGAGAGTAAGTGGCGGGCTGAAGAGAGGGCTGAAGCTCAAATGTGGCAGCAGCATGATGAGAGGAGGCAGGATTCAATGCTGAGGCTGCTGGAGGACCAAACCAGTATGCTCCAGTGTATGGTTGAGCTGCAGCAAAGGCAGCTGGAGCACAGACTGCCACTGCAGCCCCTGTGTAACCAACCGCCCTCCTCCCCAAGTTCCATAGCCCTCACACCCAGACGCCCAAGAACGTGGGGGGGGGGCCACCGGCCAACCAGCCACTCCGCCACAGAGGATTGCCCAAAAAAAAGAAGGCTGGCATTCAATAAATTTTAAAGTTGTAAACTTTTAATGTGCTGTGTGGCATTTTCCTTCCCTCCTCCACCACCCCTCCTGGGCTACCTTGGTAGTCATCCCCCTATTTGTGTGATGAATGAATAAAGAATGCATGAATGTGAAGCAACAATGACTTTATTGCCTCTGCAAGCGGTGATCAAAGGGAGGAGAGGAAGGTGGTTAGCTTACAGGGAAGTAGAGTGAACCAAGGGGCGGGGGGTTTCATCAAGGAGAAACAAACAGAACTTTCACACCGTAGCCTGGCCAGTCATGAAACTGGTTTTCAAAGCTTCTCTGATGCGTACCGCGCCCTCCTGTGCTCTTCTAACCGCCCTGGTGTCTGGCTGCGCGTAAACAGCAACCAGGCGATTTGCCTCAGCCTCCCACCCCGCCATAAACGTCTCCCCCTTACTCTCACAGATATTGTGGAGCACACAGCAAGCAGTAATAACAGTGGGAATATTGGTTTCGCTGAGGTCTAAGCGAGTCAGTAAACTGCGCCAGCGCGCCTTTAAACATCCAAATGCACATTCTACCACCATTCTGCACTTGCTCAGCCTGTAGTTGAACAGCTCCTGACTACTGTCCAGGCTGCTTGTGTACGGCTTCATGAGCCATGGCATTAAGGGGTAGGCTGGGTCCCCAAGGATACATATAGGCATTTCAACATCCCTAATAGTTATTTTCTGGTCTGGGAATAAAGTCCCTTCCTGCAGCTTTTGAAACAGACCAGAGTTCCTGAAGATGCGAGCATCATGTACCTTTCCCGGCCATCCCATGTTGATGTTGGTGAAACATCCCTTGTGATCCACCAGAGCTTGCAGCACTATCGAAAAGTACCCCTTGCGGTTTATGTACTTGGCAGCTTGGTGCTCCGGTGCCAAGATAGGGATATGGGTTCCGTCTATGGCCCCACCACAGTTAGGGAATTTCATTGCAGCAAAGCCATCCACTATGACCTGCACTTTTCCCAGGGTCACTACCCTTGATATCAGCAGATCTTGATTGCGTGGGCTACTTGCATCACAGCAGCCCCAACAGTAGATTGCCCACTCCAAATTGATTCCCAACTGACCAGTAGCTGTCTGGCATTGCAAGCTTCCACAGGGCTATCGCCACTCGCTTCTCAACTGTGAGGGCTGCTCTCATCTTGGTATTCATGCGCTTCAGGCCAGGGGAAAACAAGTCACAAAGTTCCATGAAAGAGCCCTTATGCATGCGAAAGTTTCGCAGCCACTGGGAATCGTCCCAGACCTGCAACACTATGCGGTCCCACCAGTCTGTGCTTGTTTCCCAAGCCCAGAATCGGCATTACACAGCATGAGCCTGCCCCATTAGCACCATGATGCATGCATTGGCAGGGCCCATGCTTTCAGAGAAATCTGTGTCCATGTCCTGATCACTCACGTGACTGCGCTGACATCGCCTCCTCGCCTGGTATCGCTTTGCCAGGTTCTGGTGCTGAATATACTGCTGGATAATGCGTGTGGTGTTTAATGTGCTCCTAATTGCCAAAGTGAGCTGAGCAGCTTCCTTGCTTGCCTTGGTATGGCGTCTGCACAGAAAAAAGGAGCGGAACGATTGTCTGCCGTTGCTCTGACGGAGGGAGGGGCGACTGATGACATGGCTTACAGGGTTGGCTTCAGGGAGCTAAAATCAACACAGGGGGTGGCTTTACATCAAGGAGTATTTCAGGCAGGACTTCACGGAGGGTTCCAATAAGAAACGGTGCACCTAAGTTATTGTTCTTATTGGAACAAGGAGGTTAGTCTGGCCTCTGATTGATACATGGCTAGATTTACCTCGCTGCACCTTCCCTGTGAGTGATTGCAGTGTGACCTAGAGGAATGAGTCCCCTAGATGGGGGAGGAGGCAAATGAGTACAAAACAAATCTGGTCTATTTCTTGTTTTGATCCACTCCATCTATCTTTTACATCTTTGGCTGGCAGCAGACGGTGCAGAAGGACTGCATGCCATCCACATCTCATGGCTGCTCAGCAGAAGATGGTACAGTACGACTGCTAGCCATCCTCATCTCTTGCCTGCCCAGCAGAAGATGGTACAGTACGACTGCTAGCAATCCGTATCGCCTGCCTGCTCACCATAAGACGGTTCAATAGGACTGACTGCAGGAATAAAGAGAATTACCTGGTCAAGTCACTCCAAATTTAGTCCCTGGGCCCATGTCTGCCCAGGCGCTCCCAGCCGACGTGGCCAGGAGCACCTCGGACACGACGATGACTGCTACCGGTCGTATTGCACCATCTGCTGCCAGAAGGCAATGGGTTGCTGCTACTGTGTAGCAATGCCGTACCGCGTCTGCCAGCACCCAGGAGACATACGGTGATGGTTACCTGAGAGGGCTCCATGCTTGCCGTGGTATGGCGTCTGCACAGGTAACTCAGGAAAAAAGGCGCGAAACGATTTTCTGCCCTTGCTTTCACGGAGGGAGGGAGGGAACGGAGGCCTGACGATATGTACCCAGAACCACCCGCGACAATGTTTTAGCCCCATCAGGCATTGGGATCTCAACACAGAATTCCAATGGGCAGCGGAGACTGCAGGAACTGTGGGATAGCTACCCACAGTGCAACGCTCCGGAAGTCAACTCTAGCCTCGGTACTGTGGAAGCACTCTGCCGAGTTAATGCACTTAATGCACTTAGAGCATTTTCTGTGGGGACACACACACTCGAATATATAAAACCGATTTCTAAAAAACCGACATCTATTAATTCGACCTTATTCCGTAGTGTAGACATACCCTTAATGTATATCGTAAATACAAGGTATTAGCTCTGAAACACTTTCTTTTTAGAAAGTGGTTGGGGAAGAGAGCATACATGTATACAACAATGTAGAAACAATCTGGACCTTGAGTCTGTAAGCAGGTTTTCAGTTTCACACAAGAAAATCCTTTCATTTTCCTAGATATCTTATGAAAACTACAGCCTCAAGACTGGCTATATCTGAAAATTTAAACCAGGATACTGAGACTCACCAGTGCAGGCTTAAAAGAAAACTTTGTAAGTCATCTTATTCATGTATGAACAAGCATGAAAGTACACAGGGTAGGGAGCACTTGTCACCACAAATCTGTAAAATGTATTTATTGTTATAAAGTTTTTAATTATAATTAGCATTTCCAACCCAAGTTCTAGAGACCATTGCTGAAAAATATTTTACACTAGCTATGTAACATGTAAATGTAAAACCTATTTTCAACTTGCTATAATAAAAGTTAAATAATCACTAAAAACTAATATTTAAACTAATTATTTAATAATCTAAATTTTCTTTGGATTACTATGCAAACACTGACAAGGTTGTATCACCAAAAACATTGGGGGGAACAGCTGTTGGAAAACCACTTTACAGATTTCGCCATAGGATAATCCTAAAGCTAGCCCACTGGTGGGTCCCCTAAAGCAATTTCCAGGCAAACCCTTCAGACATTTGCATTTTACTTAGGCTGTTGTCAAGGAGATTAGTAACAGACTATAGGGCTGGATCCAATGCCTTTTCAAAGCAAAGAGTTGTTCCATTGATTTCAATGGACATTTGATCAGGGCCACAGAGCACTTCACATGTTGGTTATATGTTTTAATCCAGACCAGGCCAGTAGTGAGCTAATGTTACTGTCAGAAAGGGTTAACTCAGTTCACTTTCCAGTGCACATGAATCAACACACCGAAAACCTCCTATACAACTGACATTAGTTTGTAACCTTGTTGGTGGTCTCAGCAGAGAGGCCAAGGACTAAACTGCTATGGAGTCTTAAACTAGCCACTCACTCTAGAGATGGTCCTACTTGATCAAGGCTGAGGTACACTAGTGAGGCAATAGGGAGAAGCTTCTATGGACACTGACCAGACTGTGCTTGTTCTATGAATAGAAGACTTAATTCTCTCAAGACATATATTTTTCAGGCCCTTTTACAAGTACTAAATACACACAAAATAGCCACTGCACTGGTTCTTAGGAAGGACAAAAGTCAGCATTTTCAAATTTGGATGTCTAACACCAGGTACTTAAATCCATATTTTAGCACCTAAATAGACAGACTAATTTTGACTCAGTAATCATACTATGAACTTCCTCTGTCTCTGTTTCAAAGACACTGATTTTATGCTAGCTGCAATCCAGCACTGTTGTTATGGTCAGAGAGTAGCCACATCATAGTTGAGGTTAGTAAAGGTTGGCAGCAACTTTTTTGATTTTGGAATTTTAAGTAGAGTTAAGAAATGAGGTTATGGTCATGGAAAACTCATTTTATAGATGTATATTATTAAATTACTGTAGTAACCCTCAAATGTCAACATGTACCGTGGCCAATATATGTTCACTACAGCAAGTTTCAATATATTATCTCCCTCTACCTAACATCTAACAGACCCAGGCATACACTGAAACTGACTTCAGAGCAAAACTGTCCTACTGAAATTTACGTAAATGGAAATGCACAAGAACTATGCAGCACATAATACTAAATTATATAGCAATATTCTTTTCTCACCATTTATTCAGCAGAATTACACTGAATTGTGTGACAATGTTAACCTGAAAAATCGTTCAATAAACTGCATGACTCTGAAGCTGGAACTGCAGCTGAGAGAAGACATCTGTAGGTGCACACTATGCTGACTCCACATCAAACAGCAGATCCAATTCAAGATGCCAGTCTTCACATTCAAAGCTCTCAATGGTCTAGGGCTGAACTCTTCACCTCCCTCCACCCAACTTCAAAAATACTGCCAATGAGTGTGATGCACCTAGCAGTATGCAAGATGGGTCACACCGCAAGTAGAAATCAGGAACTGCAAATGTGGTTTAATTCATCTCTTGCCTTCATTAGAAGAAAATTCAGGATTCTGGGGTTTATACAACCCCTTCCATAACAGAAGCCATAAAACTGGCTGACTAGCTTATCCCTCCATAGACACCTCACCCACACGGAAAAAACACTGATAGACTGGACACCCCAATATGAGTAAATAGCAAATATTATCCAATAGGACAACACAGAAAATTACAGTATTGCCCACCTCAAGTTTTCAAAAATCATAAAATAAACCAGTGCATTAATTAAAAAAATTAATCAGCGCATTAAAAGGCATGATTCAAAGAATCATGAGACTGGCTTAAAAATCATCTGATTTTATGGGGAAGAGGGCAGGAATTGTATTTGTCTTCTAATATTTGAGCCATTAGCGTTCATATTTTCAAGCTTTCCTCTGCAACCATGAGGCCTAGAAGCTTACTTTAAAATATAGATGCTCATATAATCACATGACTCAGAAACTGGAGCTTTAAGAAAAACACCAAATATTGCGAGACTCGCAATAAAATTGTAAGAGCTGGTAACAAGTATCTTAAATCTTTCAGTTTGGCACATAGATACCACAGTGTTTGTGGTAGATAGGGCTCAAGCACTGTCTTGAGGAGAACAAGAGGAAGTGATTGCCATACCACAAAAGAAAAAGTCTGAGAGTGCTGGCTGTCTGCTCCTACTTGGCAAGCCTTTTCCTGTTCCCCAGACAATGATTATATAAATACCTTCTTGCTCCTTATGTTCTTCCATGATATTACCTCCTCCTCTAGTGTCCCTATTTCACCAGCAAACCATACATTCCCCTTAATGCAGAGATTCTAAAATGGCCTGTGGACAAGCTGAGAAGCTGAAAGACAGCAAGAGAACATCTATTTATATCTAGGGTTTTTTTAATGTGCAAATTTATTTATTTAGCCCAGTGGTTCCCAAACTTGTTCCACCACTTGCACAGGGAAAGCCCCTGGCAGGCCAGGCAGGTTTGTTTACCTGCTGCGTCTGCAGGTTTGGCCAATCGCGGCTCCCAGTGGCTGTGGTTCGCTGCTCCAGGCCAATGGGAGCTGCTGGAAGCAGCGCAGGCCAAGGGACATACTGGCCGCCGTTTCCAGCAGCTCCCATTGGCCTGGAGCAGCGAACCGCGGCCACCAGGAGCCGCGATCGACCGAACCTATGGATGCAGCAGGTAAACAAACAGGCCTGGCCCCCCAAGGGCTTTCCCTGCACAAGCGGCGGAAGAAGTCTGGGAACCACTGACTTAGCAAAAAGTTAGTTTATGAAGTCATTTGCACTGCCACATAATTGTATTATGCACAGGGTTCCAAATTTTAACCAGTGCATTAAAAGGCATTTCAAAGTTTAGCAGTAATTTTTATAAACTAAAGGGGAAAAATAATCTCAAATCTCAAAATTACATATTTTTGTTTTTGCAGAATTTAGACTCAAATCATCAAGTCCCCTGGTTAACCCCAAAGAGCCCAACAGATGGAGCAGTTTCTTATCTTGTGTCCAAAACTGTTTTAGGAACCCTTCTTTTATTACTTTTATTTTTCTTCAATAACTGCAAAAACTACACTGGAACACTTGTGCTCAAGCAATCACAGATGACTAATCCAGAGCAATAAAATAAAATATATTTTAAAATAGGCCAACCAGCAAACTAAAGGCCATCTATACATGACCAAGTGAAGTATACAGCCCTTAGTTTGTAAAATTTCAAATCAGGAATGAGTATATAATCCAGTTTTTAACAGTGACCTAGTTTGTATTTTTTTTTCCTCCCATGTTGTCGTAACTTGAGTGATGCTTAATGCCAACAATCATTTTGAATCATTTGATTTTGCTCCATCAATTACTTATTATATATCATTAAATGTAACACCTGCCGCTGATATCATTTTTTTAATTAATGATTTCTTCGCCCACCCCACCCGCATCCACCACTCCAGAACAAACATGACAGCTGCCCTAAAGTTAGCCAGGATTCCTTAAAAACCTATCCCCTTAAAACTAAACAGAAAATCTTTACAATGGACTCATTTAGTGAAATCTCAGACAGTTTATTACATCATGGATTTTCAGTAATTATTATTACTATCATCTAAAAAAGAATACAGCTCCTATGCACAAACAAACATTTCCAGTTCTATAAAAAACAGCACCTTCCCCTCCAAAAAAACACCAACTATTAGAAGTTGTGGTGCCTGTAAAGATGTGTCCCTTCAGAGCATCATACTGTAACCTGAGTACCCTCTATTGCTAGAGGTTCGGCTACGGCACAAACTGTTGGAGTGTGGAACAGACTGCTGCAGCTAATGAAACAGTTATTCCTTTTGTGTGTGCTTGGATTTATTTCCACAAGACATTACAGCACTCTTCTAAACAGACAAAATTTAACAAGGTACAAAGAGCAATCTGACCTAATTAAAACCGGTAGTGGGTCTACTCTGGATGCGGGGGGATAAGTGGAACAGCTGTGGAGGGAGTATCCACACCTTGGCATGCCACAGATATACTATCTACAATAATGCCTAACAGACTAGTATATGGGCCATGGGAACTGATTCAAGGACCTAAATCCTTCAAATAGTAAATACAAATGAGGTGCTGCCAGTGTTCCAACCCATAATCTGCAGAAGTAGCCATAGAGGGCAGCCATGAACAGCCCATAGTTGTAGGGAAAGGATTTAATTCCCACAACCCTTATGAAAACTCCCACTCACAGCCTCATACTTGGACTTTGTGCTGGGAGAAGGGTTGAATCTCGCCCAAAGGCGTTTGTGATTTATAGCACACAAGTATGAAACCATGAAATCAACATGAAAACCGACAGTTTTGTGCAAATCTACGGCTTGTAGAAATTAACAACTCTGGGCAACAGTCAAAGTTGAAGTCAGAAAAGAAATCATCCTTAAATATTATATAATTGGAATCTAAACAAATAGTTCATATCATCTACATGTTTTATCCATAAATATATAAATAAACCCACATTTCTTAATAAAAGTTAAAAACATATATCAAAACTTCTGTTTCTAGCATCCCCTCCCTTATCCAAAACCACTTTTATCTTAATACTTTTTGGCAAACTGTGCATATTCTGTTGCATAACATTTCTAATTTGTAATCTCTCCCACCTTTATCTCTAAGAATTGTTCCAAGACGACTGGCAATGGCAGCACATGTGCAAAAGCCCCCTTTTTATTTAGTCCAGAAGGGAAGCTTACTTAAAAAAGATGTATTATCAGATAATAGATCCTTTTCCCAAAGGGGAAAGAGGGGACAGGTATTTTCAAGCACTGAAATCATTACAATGATTTTTTTAATTAAAAGAAAAGGATGTACCAACAAGTCATTTACTTTGCTAATTTTCTTTTAATTACAAATGGGCAATTTCACTATAATATGGATGCAGCTTTCCAGATTTTACACAAAAATAATGTAGATTTGGCTCTCAGAATGATTAAAATGGTGTGTAGCGACCCCAACCCATAAAGCCAAGCAGCAAAATGTACAGTTTGACTAGTCACTTTAAAGCATGAAACAAAACTTGTCTACATGTAGATGCAGCAAAAGATGTGTCAAAAGGTATTGCCATCTATGTTAAGGCCCGACCAAATTCACAGTCCATTTTTGTAAATAATCATAAGGAAACAGGACACATGTGCTAGGAATATTAGTCAGAACCAGAAAAAATTGTAATGTGCATAAAAATTTTATATATCTACCCCACCCATCATGACAGTTGTCTTCTTAGATGGTAAGCATGATAGGATAGGGTCAACAACTTAATGTATGCCTCAGAGTGACACAATCATTTAGGAACAAATTTTAGGTCCTCTGATTTCAAACTCAGTTGTGAGTGCTCAGTAGTCCTGAAAAACAGCCCATAAAGAGTTAGAGGAGTTTCTTATAGGACTTGTGGGTGGACACATGAGAGCTAAGATGGAGATTCCTGCACTGATAGAATCTTTGCAGAAAATTTTTATAACAAATTACAAGTAAGCAGTAAGGTATGAGAGAGTGAATTTGTATAACACCACACCTTATGTTCTGTGCAACACACAAGCTAAAAATGCAAATCATCCATTGCAAAGTTTCTCAAAATAGCAATCACCTCCTTAAGAAACAGTTTATTTCCCCATCTCCCATCCCCTCAGATGAATTACTATAAACTTCATGCAATACATCGTGGTTACTGAATTAGAATACAGTTAATTACCATGATTACCTTGAATTCAGTACATTGGACTAATCAAACCCCCATTCCCTTACAAAAAGTGCAATGACATTTTTATCTAAGTCTGAACCTCAGATTTACATTTTACATCCAAGATGGCACCTTCCACACCCAATACACCTTTAAACAACATGCTGGGGCTTTTGCTCAATACCTGCCTCTCAGAAAAGAGTGCCGCCTACTAAATCATTAGCACTACTTCCAGCAATACCTGGGTTTCCCTTAGATTTCTCCTTTCCAAGTAGTATTGACCTGGCTTGACCCATTTAGCTTGTGAGATTTGATGAGAGTCCAAAGTAGCACAGCTGAGGTCATAAAATAAACATATGCAATTGTTGGAGGATAATCACATAGAAACTGAATCACTTCCCAAGTCAGTTTTGAGTATATTTCTACATTTTTTGGATGCAAAACTCATTCAGAAAATAATTCTGACTGAAGTGTTGGTAGGCCCAAGAAAAATATTATGTAATTATAGAATCATAGAATCCTAGGATTGGAAGGGACCTCAAGAGGTCATCTAGTCCAGTCCCCTTCACTCAGGACTAGGTATTATCTAGACCATCCCTGACAGGTGTTTGTCTAACCTGCTCTTAAAAAACTCCAATGTAGGAGATTCCACAGTTTACTAGGTATCTGCAAATTGATTGCTTAATTATTTACTCCACTATTTTTCCGTTTACTGAAGTTAAACTGATTGGTCTATAATTCCCTGGATTGTCCTTATTTCCCTTCTTATAGATTGGTACTACATTTGCCATTTTCCAGTCCTCTGAAATCTCACCCGTCTTCCATGACTTTTCGAAGATAATCGCTAATGGCTCCGATATCTCCTCAGTCAGTTCCTTGAGCTCCTGATGTATTTCATCAATCACTGGTGACTTGAAGACATCTAACTTGTCTATGCAATTTTTAACTTGTTCTTTCCCTATTTTAGCCTCTGATCCTACCTCATTTCCATTGGCATTCATTAAGTTAGATGTCCAATTGCAACTAAATTAAACTAAATTCACAATGTATGTTTCCAAAAATTCAGTTTGTATTCACTTAAATGCAAATAGATGTATTAGTAACTAATGTTATGATATAGGTTTATCATCTTATATGTATGGTTCCATATTAACATGGAAAAACCCTCTTAGGAGTTCTTTCCTTCCAAATAGCACTTTTCAAATCTCAGAGACCTTTCACCTATACATCACTAGAGCTGATATCAACAAGACATGACAGACTATCCAACAGTTATGATTACTAATGAATACCTTGGTACAGCACAGAATACCATCTTATTTTAAATATTAAAATTAAAATTCCTCTCCTTGCAGCTTTAAGGAAATCTTTAAACTACACTACTGGAATTAAGAGGGTAGCAGCAGAGGCCCTGCTCCCCCACTAGCAAGATCACCAAGTACTGTCCACATAAAATACCAAAATGAGATGCTATTTATTCAGTATTTTGAGCAGATTTTTATTTATTGTATGCTCTGCATATAATGACATCACTTGATTGTCATCCCTCTTCTCTCTGACAGACTTAGATCACCAGTGAAATAGTTAATGTTAACATGTAAATCAGCAATAGGCTGGAGAGTTTACACCCCATCCTTAAATAAATGGGCAGCAATTCATCAGAATTTTATTGCACCACCTGTAAGTACCCAGCACAGTCCAGAGAAGCAAATGATCCTTCTAGTAAAATGAATTCCACAAGCTCATACTTGAAGAATCCCAGTATCTCTGCTTTTGGTAATCCCAAGAATGTGCAATTCTGAGGCTCCCATACCATCAAGCCCACACTCTGAGTCTTACAACTCAACTTGAGTGTCTCTCGTTAGTCAAGTGATATTTAATCAGTGTTCTTGTTTTTCAACATGCTATTGATACAACCTGCTTACAAAAAACTCAAATTTCATCTAATGAAGCTGACCAATACGAGATTGATGGCTTCGACTGATATGCCACGCTGCACACCAGAAGCACAGCTACACCACATATGTACCTTGCCTTCATTCATGATCCAAAACAGCTCCATTCTTCTAGATGGAATCACAACTATTCAGCTGGCATATGTTGGGTCAGCTCAATACACAGCAACCTACATCCAACATCATGCCAAGCCTTGTACAACTTTCCACAAAGCCAGCATAGACTATCACTGATTCATATTGGTCTTCAGCTTCCAATCATCATGAGCACAAAGAAGAAGTGGTGGAACCTGCACAAAGCCAGCTAGGAGAAATATAGGGAAGCACTGGAACAGAGCATTGTAACGATAATGCCCCACCACCTCCTGATAGAGCAGGCTTACAGGTGTTTCTGTAGAACCATCTACAAAGCAGCCATCTGAGCCATTCCATGCGGATATCTCCCTGTGTACATCCCCTGCCTTGAAGAGGAGTGTGCCACTCTACTCAAGCAGTACGAGTCAACCAGTGACCCGGACGTGGCCGACCACTTAATCGAAGCTTTGAGCTTTACTCACCAAGCCAGATGGGAGCAAAAGACCAAGAACATGGACTTTATTTGTTCAGCTGGAAATGCTGGAGTTTACTTTGTCACCTTGGAGTAGCCCAACAAACACGGACACCAAGTGGATCATCTGTGAGTGCTAACCAAGTAGCCAGTCACCTGCTTTGCATGGGAAAGACACCCCTGGAAAAAGAAGTGAAGAATCAAATCCAGAGCGAGGGGAGGGTCTTCCACAGGCAGCAGAAATCCAGAGCTTGCCCTGAACCTTTCACAGTTCCAGAGCTGGACAGAGTTCTATGCAACATCAAGTCTGGCACCACTGCCAGCTATGACAACATCCTTCCAGAGTTCCTAGGTCCATGTACCTGCTATTGGCTCACTCAATTCTTCACCAATGCAGGAAGACTACTGAAAATCTGGCACATGTCAAAAGTCATCAGCCTCCCAAAATCTGGTAGATACCCAAACCAGGCATCAAGCTATTGCCCGATACTGCTGCTTTCTGTGTGTCTCAAGGTTCTAGAGTGCCTAATTTTACAGCAAATAACACAGTGGAGAACATTCTGAATGTTGAACAAGCATGCTTCTGACAAGGTTGAAGCACTTGCAACCAAATACTTTCACATTAATCAAAACCAGTTTTCAAAGAAATCTGAATACAGGCACTATTTTCCTTGACTTCACTGCAGCATATAATATGGTTTGGTGCACAGGTCTACTTGTTAAAATTTCAAGAATCCTCCCACTATGGGTTATTGATGCCATCGAACTGCTACTCTGAAACAGACTGTTCAGAGTGCACGTGGGTGAGAAAACAGATGAAATTTGGTTTGGAAAAAACAGATGAACGAGTTACCCCAGGGGTCTGTTCTAGCCCCAACCTTGTTCAATCTATACATCAATGACCTGTCACCAACCCGGTCATGGAAGTTCATCTATGCAGAAGATATCTGCTGCATCCAACTTTCTCTGAGCTGGAGAAGACTGAGTGACGATGCTGCAAAGCTGGCCATCTACTGCAAGACACCTTCAGCCTAGTACTAGCAAGACAGTCTCTAGCACATTACATCTCCATCATGCCAATGCTAAGAGGGAAATAAACAGCATAATGAATGGCCACAGGCTGAAGCATGAAGCATATCCAGTTTACTTAGGCGTGACCTTCAACTGAACACTGACATACAAAAGCCACCTGAGCAAGAGAGCAGCAAAGGTCAAGACACACAACAACCTTCTCAGCAAACTGGCAGATTCTTCCTGGGGAATGGATGCTCCAATCCTAAGGACTCAGCCCTTGCCATCTAGTACTCAATAGCAGAATACTGTGTGCCAGGATGGAGTCAGTCGACACACACCAAACTTGTTGATGTGCCACTCATCTCAACTATGCACATCATCACAGGAACTCTGTCCAACTCATCTTCCATGGCTTCCAGTTCTGAGCTACATTGCTCCCCCCTTACATCAGGAGGGAGACTGCAGCTGGCAAGCTGCTTGTGAAGGTACATGCTAACCCATGCTTTCCCTTGTTCATGACCTTTTTAGTCCATCTTTCATCATACCCACTGTGGTCGAGGCTGTCATGCCAGGACATTACAGCGGAGCTCCTGTGGCAGGAAGACTGGTGCTTATCATCAACCACCAATCAATTCCTCATCACAAACTCTACTATTCGCCCACCTGGCTTTGACCTGTCCCGTCGTCAGTGGGCCCTTTTTAACCAATTCCAGACTGGGCAAGGCCTCCGTGCAGCCAACCAGCACCACTGGGGCTTTCAAAACAAAACAAGCTATAGCTGTGGTGCAGATCAAACAATAATACACATTGTTGAGGACTGCCTGCTCACTAAATTCAGCAATGGTCTCCACGAGCTCCAGTTGGCCACTACAGATGCTATTGCTTAGCTCAACAAATATGCAAACACTAAATACTTAAATAAATACAGGCAGTTCACACCACTCCCAGAGCTACCCTTTCAGGCTGTGTGCTGATTCAAGCAAACATCACTGCACCAGTTTCCAAACTGATATGTATCTTTACAGCCACAGGGCAGTATTGATTATATTTGAAAATCAATAGTCAGGCCCCAAATCATGAAATTGGCTTAAATATTATGAGCTTTTAAAAATAAGCAGTTTTGGGTCTTTGCTTCCTGCTTTTTTAGCCTTTGGGTTTATATTTTCAAGCTTTTCTGTGCAATCATGAGGGCTAGAATATTCCTTCTTTTTAAACAGAGGCTGTGCTTCTTATTAAAGAACACGATCCAGGAGCTGGGGCTTTAAAAAAAAAACCCTAAATATTGCAAAATTCATTTAAAAAAATCATGAGTTGGCAATACATAGAGCACACCGCTATAATTCAGTAGATTCCGGACTCATTCATTGTGGAATATATATGCTGTATATTAAATGAGATCCGAGTCAACAAAGCAAGTTTTCAAGAAAGTGATCTATAAGCATACAAGTATAATTTCACTAAACTCAACAGATTTACACCAAGGATGGACTTCGTCCTCTTTCTCTCACACTTTTTAAGGAATTCTTCTGCAAAACTATCTGGGCCAAGGCTTGGGATGTTTTTGTTTGTTTTGTTTGAGATTTGAAATAATGGCCTTATCTACTTCTTCTTTGCAATTTCTGACTCAACTTCTCACTTCTTTATCCTGCAAAGGAGGTTTCATAATTTCACAAGTATTCATGCATTGTAATACTTTGTAGTGCTTTGTAATACTTTTCCTAATTTTATTTTTAAAAATAGAGCATTTTTCAGAAAAAAAAATATTTTAACTTTTAAACTCATCAGAAAGGGTATATCTTGCTGAGGCCTGACTTCTTCTGGCATAAGAACATAAGAATGGCCATACTGGGTCAGGCCAAAGGGCCATCCAGCCCACAATCTTGAGCAGTTTAGTATCATCTGCAGACTTTGCCACCTCACTGTTTACCCCTTTCTCCAGATCATTTAGGAATAAGTTGAATAGGATTGGTCCCAGGACTGACCCTTGGGGAACACCACTAGTTACCCCTCTCCATTCTGAAAATTTACCATTTATTCCTACCCTTTGTTCCCTATCTTTTAACCAGTTCTCAACCCATGAAAGGATCTTCCCTCTTATCCCAGGACAACTTAATTTACGTAAGAGCCTTTGGTGAGGGACCTTGTCAAAGGCTTTCTGGAAATCTAAGTACACTATGTCCACTGGATCCCCCTTGTCCACATGTTTGTTGATCCCCTCAAAGAACTCTAATAGATTAGTAAGACAAGATTCCCCTTTACAGAAACCATGTTGACTTTTGCGCAACAATTTACGTTCTTCTATGTGTCTGACAATTTTATTCTTTACTATTATTTCAACTAATTTCCCCGGTACAGACAGAGTTACCAGTCTGTAATAGCCAGGATCACCTCTAGAGCTCTTCTTAAATATTGGCATTATTAGCTATCTTCCAGCCGTTGGGTACAGTGGCTGATTTAAAGGACAGGTTACAAACCATAGTTAATAGCTCCGCAATTTCACATTTGAGTTCTTTCAGAATTCTTGGGTGAATGCCATCTGGTTCTGATGACTTGCTACTGTTAAGTTTCTCAATTAATTCCCAAACCTCCTCTAGTGACACTTCAATCTGTGACAATTCCTCAGATTTGTCACCTGCAAAAGACAGCTCAGGTTTGGGAATCTCCCTAACATCCTCAGCCGTGAAGAGTGAAGCAAAGAATTAATTTAGTTTCTCTGCGATGACTTTATCATCTTTAAGAGCTCCTTTTGTATCTCGATCATCATGGGGCCCCACCAGTTGTTTAGCAGGCTTTCTGCTTCTGATGTACTTAATAAACATTTTGTTATTACCTTTTGAGTTTTTGGCTAGCTGTTCTTCAAACTCTTTTTTGGCTTTTCTTATTACATTTTTACATTTAATTTGGCAGTGTTTATGCTCCTTCCTATTTACCTCACTAGGATTTGACTTCCACTTTTTAAAAGATGCCTTTTTATCTCTCATTGCTTCTTTTACATGGTTGTTAAGCCATGGTGGCTCTTTTTTAGTTCTTTTACTATGTTTTTTAATTTGGGGTATACATTTAAGTTGAGCCTCTATTATGATGTCTTTGAAAAGTGTCCATGCAGCTTGCAGCGATTTCTCTAGTCACTGTACCTTTTAATTTCTGTTTAACTAACCTCCTCATTTTTGCATAGTTCCCCTTTCTGAAATTAAATGTCACAGTGTTGGGCTGTTGAGGTGTTCTTCCCACCACGAGAATGTTAAATGTTATTATATTATGGTCACTATTTCCAAGCAGTCCTGTTATAGTTACCTCTTGGACCAGATCCTGCACTCCACTCAGGACGAGATCGAGAGTTGCCTCTTCCCTTGTGGGTTCCTGTACCAGCTGCTCCAAGAAGCGGTCATTTAAAGTATCGAGAAATTTTGTCTCTGCATTTCGTCCTGAGGTGACATGTACGCAGTCACTATGGGGATAATTTAAATCTCCCACTATTACTGAGTTCTTTATTTTGATAGCCTCTCTAATCTCCCTTAGCATTTCATCATCACTATCATTGTCCTGGTCAGGTGGTCGATAATGGATCCCTACTGTTATATTTTTATTAGAGCATGGAATTACTATCCACGTCAAAGCAATTATCAACCGAGCCTTAGAATCACCAACCAAATATGGCCAAATAAATAAATAAACAAACCAGTATAGCAAAGGTAAAGAAATTGTCAGAATTTGAGTGATTATATGATCTACTGAAGTCTGTGAGGGAGACAAAGGAATTATTCATGTATAGTTGGGTTACTTATGTAATCCTTTTCCCATCTTGACGCACCAACACTCGGGTTTTAGCAAAATATTTAATTGAGAGAGAAACATTCAGAGATGACTATGGTTCAAAATGTTTTGTTCTAAATCAAATTTCCTAAATTTTGCATCTTTATGTTAATTCAACAGATGCTGTGCCATCTAGCTTTTAAAAGGTACATTCCCTATCATTATGTCACATCAAAAGCTTTGCTAGGTACAAAACAATGTATTTTCCTTCATTTAAAAAGGTGCATTTGAGTCGCAGCAGAGACTAGTGTACCACTTCAATACCAGAGCCCAAGAAACAAAACAAAAAACAAAATGTCCCAGTCTTTTATATATTAACTAGATCTTTCTTGTTGCACTCTTGTCAGACAAGTTAAACATTTTAAACACCATCACCTGCCAATTTTGATTCCTTTAAAAAAAAAAAGTATCCTGTGGTTACAGAAAGGCAATCCAGGCAATCTCTTTCATGACTGTTCAGATACTACACAGTGGCATTTGACTTTAAACAGTGTTTTGATTATACAAATACGCCAGTTTCAAGCTGTACAGATTTACTATCCTGTTTTCTTACATTCTCTGACTCCTCCATTTCAATGTAATCCATATGGTGCATACAGATAACAGCACATGTAACTGATCAAATGTAATTTGCAGCTATGACCATTTGGATATTCTTGCAGGAGTACCTATATAAAGTCCATTGGTTCCTGTGTTTTATAGAAGGCACTGAAGCTCAAGTCTCCGTCTTACAGTATCTTCCTAGCATTGCTCATGGTTTTCTGTGAGGAAACCCGCTTCCCAAACAGACTGAGTGGGTCTGCTTTCTGTTTAGATTTGACATTTCCATTGATGTCCCACCTAGACTACTTCTACTGATGACAAATCTGATAGTCTGTTTAAAGATGTTTAAAACACAAATAAATGATAAGTTAAAGGAAACAAAGCAAAGCTGTGTGAACCTGTGACCTCTCAGTAAGGGATCCAATTCCCACCCCTGCTCCTGCCCCTCCCATCAATGTTTTACTTGTTTAACAAAATTACACAGAGGGACTAGGAGAACCATGTGAGAATGTGACAGGATATTTAAGTTTACCCTTTTAAATGAACCAGCCTCCAGAGAATCCTGTAGCTTTTTTTCCCCACTTAGTCAGCAAAGGTTTTATAAAGAAGGGATCTTAAAGATTTGTTTGATTTTGCTATGTCTTGTTTGTTCTGGGGCTCTCTGAGAGCAGAGCTCCCAGAGGAGGAGGAGATCTGTGCACTCCATTTCATACTTCCATTCCCTCCAAGGTCCTAAGGATATTCACATTTATTTTATAGTCCTACTGCTGCTCTGTCAACCATGTGCAAGTCTTTGTCAAATGGACCGTGAATTGTACTGAGCTTCTCTTTCCCCTTGTCTCTAAATTGTTGCAGCATTCTGTCTTCTACCCTTCCCCAGAGCAGAAAAGAAACGATCGTTTTCCTCTAAATCCCTATTAAAAAAACATCTTTCTAAGCGGTTCAATGGATAACTGAATAGTGCAGTGTAACTGTAAAACTGCTAAAGCTGGCAGGGAAAGCTGTGTTTTCCAATTACATGAAAATAGGTTAGGTTTTCAACCCATTGATCAGACTCATGGATGTAGACTCTACCTTACCCTTAGGGGAAAGTCAGTTTGATCTAGAAAAAGTCTGCTTAACCCTTAAACAGCCAGTTACTCCTATTGCTGCTATTAGGCACTGCTACAGCTGATTCAAATAATCACAGTAAGCAATAAGAACTAAGTACTGTATTCCACAATTTAAAAGGTCTGAAGTACTGACCCTGGGGCCAACTTCAAGTAGGATAGCTGACAGCATGTAATTTCACTTTAAGGAAGCAAGATAATCCGAGAAGAGGCTCAGGACTGAACCCCTAGAGTCTGGCTAAATACATGATTTTAGAAAAACTGTCATTCATGTTTATTTGATTACTAAATGTTTTATTTAAGCAACTTCATTCAGTTTGTTCTGAGACATCAGTTTATAGAGCCTAAGCAGTCAAAATGGCTGGATACAAAATAACTGTACACAGTTTTCAGGGTTCCTGTATTCTGAGCCCTAAATAAGTTTAAAATTAGAAAAAGATTTTAACAATCTAAGCCATAAATATTTCAGGCTAATTATATCTCTCCCACATACTAATTATAAATCAATCAGAAAAACCTGCAATACATATTATAAGTAAAAATTTTAATTTATACAACCTCCAAAGGGATCTTAACTTTTTAATCATTATAGTAAAATAACAGATAGAAATTCTATAATCTAATGAAGATACGTGTATTATTCTTCTTGGCATGTTAATGTCTTTCAGTCTTATAAAGTTTTAATATTCTAAGTAGGACTGTTACCATCAGAAGTTACAGTCAGTATGTAATAAGCCAATCGGATTTTCTATTTCCCACATGGCTTGCTGTCATAAAATTATTGAACTAATTGCTACTCACTATAAGGGTCTCAGAAGCGGGCAGCCTTACTTTGGAGTATGACCCATAAATGTGTATGAAGAGCTGGAGTAATCTGTGGCTACTTGCACATAAAACTGCTGAGCAGGATTTGAAATACTTTAGTTGTATGAGGCAATGAGGGTTGAGAAAGGACTACAGGTCAACCCACCCTTCTTCTAGTAAGGGCTAATTTATTTAGATGCCATTGAAATCATTGGAAAAACTACCATTGATTTCAAGAGGAAACTGGATCAGGCCCTTAATCGCCAAGAAAAATGTTTCAAAATATCATTATCATTACTGTAGATTTTGTTTTCTTCAACTTTGATTATAATATGGATCCTTGTGGACTACTTTTGAAGAGTTTCTCTACAGTAAGTCAATCCAATAGTATTTTCCTCCTACTAGGATAGAACTCCACGCATGCTTGGTGAGGCACCCTTGAAAGCAGCACTGTGATTGATAGTGTGGCTGCAAAGATAGCTGGCAGCACACTTCCACTCTCTCTCAGTATGTTTGTTCCTGACAGCACAAATACATCCCATCCCTCAGCTGTAGCTTTGGAAGGATAAGGCAAGCCAACCCTTTCCCCACCTAACTGTTTTCTCTTTGCGGGGGGCCCAGGGAGAATAAAAAAAAATCAATAAAATTAAAATACAGAAAATAACCCTCCCACCTTCACTAATGCTCAGTCCTACAGTGGTACCTAAAATATTTGCCTCTACACAAATGAAAATTAGATACACTCCTTTGTAGTGACTGTTGGAAAGGGGCTTGTGCTAGGGTGTAGGAGATGAACTGGTCATGCTAAAAGCTGCAGTGCAGCTCCTTCTGGGAGCTCGCTGAACATGCATTGACTTCGATGGTAGCAGCGGACAGGGCTAACAGCAGACAACTATCAGTCAGTTTCTTTGTACTAAATCCATACAAGTCTCTTCTCAAGCATGCATGATTTAACTGTAGTAAGTAAACCACCTATTATAACTTGATTTATATTAACAATTAAAATAAAACATTATAAGTGTTCAGGAATGTTCAGTTCATTGTTCCATTTCAAATGCTGAGTCTAAACAGAAGCAAGAAGTAGGCACAATTCATAAAGGGCCTGATTCTGCAACCAATTAACTGTGTAGCATTCATATGAGTAGTCCCATTGACATCAATAAGGATGCTTATGTGAGGAACTACTATTCAGGCTAAGAGATGAATAATTGAGCCTTAAGTATACAAATGGAAAACTCTTTGGCGTAATCCTCCCTTAACATGAGTGCTGTTTCCCACAACACACTCAAAGAAACCCCTGCTTAAACTTCAAAGCAATCTGAATTTTCTCAAGTTTTCGAAAGTAAACAGTCAGACAATGTATATGGCTGTCACTGTTGATTAGGTGAACTCTGAGGTTCTACAGAGGACATTGCTACTATTTCAGGCCCTGGACAGCCCAGATATTTTTCAGTTCCTTCTGGGTTTTCACTCTGGCTAACAACTATCCCTCAGGGCACGTTTTCTTAATAGGATATGCAGCTCAATGAAGTTAGCCACTTTCAGTCTGAATTTGATCTGCAAGGGTCTAATTCAACTCCCATTGACAACATTTAGCATTTTTTCAGCGTACTATATACACTATATATGCACAGTTTACATACTTTTGAAGTTACTTTGTAAGGTGATATTGGATCTTCACAGAAAGTGCAGGTGTTGGTTGCTTAAGAGAGTTTTAAAGTGGGAGACAAGGTGACATTTTAAATGCCAACACTGAAAAGAAGACAGAGAACATTTCAAAAGTTGTACAGAGGATCTTTAATAATTGTGAGTTAGGTGGCTGGACTGTCCTCAACACTCATAAGGCTCAATCTGACTCCCCTTGGAGTCAAGGTTTAAAATTTACAAAAGAGCCTATGTGAGTGACTTTCAATTGGAGTTAGGTGCCTAACTGGCTTAGGTACTTTAGTAAATCCCACTAGGTGCCCATCTGCATCTTTAGGCATCTAAATATCTTTGTAAAACTTGGCCTTTAGGCACCTAGAAATCTAAGTCTGCTTGAAAGTCATTAGAATTTAGATACCTATGTGCCTATATCAATTTTGAAAATAGGATTTAGGCTCCTAAGTCACATATGCACTTTTACAAATTTTACTCAAGGCCTTTTTTGTACTTTCTATGATGATTCTGTATCTTTTCTAGCTATTCATTTCTAGAAACCATAAATTAAGCAACTTCAAAAGTATCATGTAAACTGTGTAGATATTGTATACGTTAGAGATGAAAAAAGCTAAATCAGCAAGAAAAAAGCAAGCTGTTAAAAGTCCACTTTATAGTGTGACAATGGCTTATGAACATTTATAGGACATGTACCAAAGCACTTGAGGATGATGCACTGTAATAGCATGTCCAAACACCACAATGGGTCTGAAAGGATTAAAGAACAATATTGGGCCCTCGTAGCCCTGCCCCTCCAATCATGGGAGCATGCTCCAACTGGACAAGAAGCTTAAAAAGGGAGCAAAGGGAAACAATCCCATAGTTGTGATCCCCATTCCAGACGATGTTGTGGTATCCTCTCAGACTGAGGATACCTCTCCGGGGGAGAGAACTCCAGCTATTAGGAAGAGACGGGTATTAGTAATGGGCAATTCGATCATTAGAAACATAGATAGCTGGGTTTATGATGACCAGGAGAACCGCATAGTGACTTGCCTGCCTGGTGCAAAGGCTGCGGATCTCTCGAGACATCTAGATAGACTTATGTGCTGGGGAGGAGTTGGTGGTTGTGGTACATGTAGGTACCAATGACATAGGGAAAGATAGGAGAGAGGTCCTGCAGGCCAAATTTAAGCTGCTAGGTAAGAGATTGAAGTCCAGGACCTCCATGGTAGCACTCTCTGAGATGCTCCCAGTTCCATGTGCAGGGCCAGTTAGTCAGGCAGAACTGCAGAGTCCCAATGAGTGGATGAGACAATGGTGTAGGGAGGAGGGGTTTAGATTTATTAGGATCTGGGGAAACTTTTGGGAAAGGGGGAGCCTATACAGGAAGGATGAACTCCACCTAAACCAAAATGGAACCAGATTGCTGGCACTTAACATTAAAAAGGTCATAGAGCAGTTTTTAAATGAAGGGCTGGGGGAAAGCTGTCAGGTGCAGAGGAGCACATGGTTCAGACATCCCTTAGGGGAGGATCTATTAATAGAGAATCTCTATGTCCTAGTGAGGACAAGAGGATGGAAAATGATAAAATACAGGTAGGGTCTGTAACAGTCAAATGAAAAAGAGTCCCATTCAATTACATCGTGTAATGGCAGACAGCTAAAAGGAGACAAGTTTTTTAAGTGCTTATATACCAATGCTGGAAGTCTAAATAATAAAATGGGTGAACTAGAGTGCCTCATATTAAATGAGGATATTGATCTAATAAGCATCACAGAAATTTGTGGAATGAGAATAATCAATAGGATACAGTAATACCAGGGTACAAAATATATCGAAAGGACAGAACAGGTCGTGCTGGTGCGGGAGTGGCATTATATGTGAAAGAAAGTGTAGAATCAAATGAAGTAAAAATCATAAATGAATCAAACTGTACCATAGAATCTCTATGGATAGAAATTCCATGCTCTAATAATAAGAATATAGCAGTAGGGATATATTACTGACCATCTGACCAGGATGGTGATAGTGACTGTGAAATGCTCAGGAAGAGTAGAGAGGCTATTAAAATAAAAAACTCAATAATAATAATAATGGGGGGATTCATTTATCCCCATGTTGACTGGGTACATGTCACCTCAGGACGGGATGCAGAGATAAAGTTTCTTGACACCTTAAATGACTGCTTCTTGGAGCAACTTGTCCTGGAACCCACCAAAGGTGAGGAAATTCTTGATTAGTCCTAAGTGGAGCACAGGATCTGGTCCAAGAGGTGAATATAGCTGGACCGCTTGGTAATAGTGACCATAAAATAATTAAATTGAATATCCCTATGGCAGGAAAACACACCACAGTGGCCCAACATTGTAGCATTTAATTTCAGAAAGGGGAACTACACAAAAATAAGGAGGTTAGTTAAACGGAAATTAAAGGGTACAGTACCAAAAGCGAAATCTCTGCAAGCTACGTGGAAACTTTTTAAAGACACCATAATAGAGGCTCAACTTAAATGTATACCCCCAAATTAAAAAACATAATAAGAGAACCAAAAAAGAGCCACCATGCCTAAACAACAAAGTAAAAGCAGCAGTGAGAGGCAAAAAGGTATCCTTTAAAAAGTGGAAGTTAAATCCTAGTGAGGTAAATAGAAAGGAGCATAAACACTGGCTAATGAAATATAAAAATACAATTAGGAAGGCCAAAAAACAGAACTCAAGGAACAGTTAGCCAAAAACTCAAAAAGTAACAGCAAAATTTTTTTAAGTACGTCAGAAGCAGGAAGTTAGGAAGCCTGCTAAACAACCAGTGGGGCCACTGGATGATCGAGGTGCTAAAGGAGCACTCAATGACAATAAGGCCATTGCGGAGAAACTCAATGAATTCTTTGCATTGGTCTTCACGGCTGAGGATCTGAGGGAGATTCCCAAACCTGAGCCATTCTTTTTAGGTGACAGATCTGAAGAGCTGTCCCAGACTGAGGTGTCATTAAAGGAGGTTTTGGAACAAATTGATAAACAGTAATAAGTCATCAGGACCAGATGGTATTCACACAAGCATTCTGAAGGAACTCAAATGTGAAATTGCTGAACTACTTACTATAGTCTGTAACTCATCATTTAGATTAGCTTCTGTACCAAATGACTGGAGAATAGCTAATGTGATGCCAATTTTTAAAAGGGGCTCCAGTGGTGATCCCGGCAATTACAGGCCTGACTTCAGTACTGAGCAAACTGGTTGAAACTATAGTAAAGAACAAAATTGTCAGTCACATAGATGAACACAATTTCTTGGTGAAGAGTCAACATGGTTTTTATAAAGGGAAATCATGCCTCACCAATCTACTAGAATTCTTTGAGGGGGTCAACAAGCATGTGGACAAGCGGGATCCAGTGAATATAGTGTACTTAGATTTCAGAAAGCCTTTGACAAGGTCCCTCCCCAAAGGCTCTTAAGCAAAGTAAGCTGTCATGGGATAAGAGGGAAGGTCTTCCTATGGATTGATAACTGGTTAACAGATAGGAAACACAGGGTAGGAATAAATGATCAGTTTTCAGACTGGAGAGAGGTAAATTCTGATGTCTCCCAGGGGTCAGTACTGGCCCAGTCCTAATCAACATATTCATATTCATAAATGATCTGGAAAAAGGGTTGAACAGTGAGGTGGCAAAATTTACAGATGATACAAAATTACTCAAGGTAGTTAAGTCCCAGGCAGACTGTGAAGAGCTACAAAAGGATCTCTCCTATTAGCCAGGATGGGCAAGAATGGTGTCCCTAGCCTTTGTTTGCCAGAAGCTGGGAATGAGTGACAGGGGATGGATCACTTGATGATTACCTGTTCTGTTCATTCCCTCTGGGGCACCTGACATGGCCACTGTCAGAAAACCAGATACTGGGCTAGATGGACCCTTGGTCTGACCCAGCAGGGCCATTCTTATGTTCTTATGAGTGCCTCAGCTCAGTAGGGAGGAGGAAGGGAGAACTACGCTGAAGGCTCCTGAATAAGGGTGTAAGGAATAGGTCTTCATGTTCAGCCTGGTTGGGGCTGAAGGTTTAGTTGTTTTTTCTTTTGCTATCTTATACTGGACTTGGAGCCGAGGGGCACAAAAGATGGTAGGAAGTGACCTAGGAGGGTAACTCCGAGGGCACTCCAAGGTGCTGGACCCTGATTGGCTCTCACAGGGCCCTG
Source organism: Caretta caretta (assembly GCF_965140235.1). NCBI lineage: Eukaryota > Metazoa > Chordata > Testudines > Cheloniidae > Caretta > Caretta caretta. The sequence goes on along the minus strand of NC_134210.1, from coordinate 83,003,471 downwards.
GGTTGGAGCCCAGTGAAGTGGGAGGGCTGGGCTCCCATACCAATTGCCCCTGCTGCAGGAGGTGCATGTGCCACATTCCCACCCCACTCACCTTTCTGGTAAGGAGAGGGCAAGGACATTGAGAACACAAAGTGAAACAAAGTCAATACAAGGGTGAAGAATTGGACTGAAAAGCTGTCCTGCTGAAGGGCGAGGCTGTCTACTGGATGTGCTACCCACTAGACCACCTGGCCCTCTGACAGCCCTGTTGTATGCACATGCACACACAACTCAGACTAAAATAAAGGCCAACACTAACAAAGCATTCCAACATCCCAACAGGTTATGGACAGTGAAGTGAAACCCTAGATGTCTGTCCTCTCAACATTCCTCAAACTTACTGAAACAGTGAAAGCTCAGAATTGAGATTGAGCCGTCAGGAAGGCTCTTGTCCCCCCTCCCAAACAACTGCTGCTCAGTGCAGTAGGGAGCAAAAAAAAACATGGACAAGCAGCAGTGGAGCTGGAGCACTGCAGAGGGAAAGATGAGACACTTCCCAGTCCCTTGAATGCTCCTCCTTTCCCCTGCCAAAAAATAAATCACACACAAAAACAAACAGTATAATCAGGGCCAAAGGGAGGAAAAAGACCTACACTAATTAACATGCCATCTTCTTCCAAGGGCTGTAGGAAGTAATGTTTCTTGAAGCAACCAGCATTAACTCCCATGACATGCACCATGACTCTCCCTCATGAGGGATCATGGAGATGGACCTAAAGACAATGTGGTAGTCAGGATGTAATAGTTAATAAGGGGTATTTAAATGTAAATAGTACTCATATTTTGCACTTATTCAGTAACTTGAACCCAAGATAAAGTATGCATTAAGCCACACAAACACTATTGGGAGTAGGTATTAATCCCAACACTACAGTGTAGAAGTTAGTCTCCAAATTTAGCACCAATAACTTTTCAAAGGGCAATTCAATATTCTATGACTTTTCATAGTATAACATTTACCAGCTTTTGCAGAGTTTCCCTCGCTAAAGAATCACAGTGCCCAAAATGCCAGACTTATACAAACACACACACACACACACACACACACACACACACAGAGTGATAACGTTTCAGACATAAGCTACATTTGGATTTTAAAATTAAACATATTAAGAGTGAAGAATTAAGTGTTATTGCTCTTATTCAAGATAACTTAAAATTTCACCAAGATTAGCAGATAAAAATGATCATATCCATCATCTAATTCTATTCTCCAACATGGCCTGCCTAACTCAGCAACCACACCCAGCACAGAGATGCCTGGGAGCCAGGAAGCAGGCTGGCCAACAGGAGGCATAGGGGTAGCAGTTCTGGGGTAGTACAAGAGCCAGTCTTGGCTCTGGGGAGGAATGGACATTGAATCCAGGAAGAGAAAAGAAGGGTGTGAAGGTGAGCAATGTTGTGTAGGGGAATCCAGTCTGCACACATCATCGTCTTTGTGCATATATCTGGGCTCTCCATAGTGCTGTACCTGGTATGCAAGACCACCCACAGCCATTATTCACATTACGCACAAAGTATATCACAGGCAGGGGCATGTCTGCCTGGAGGTGGGGGCAAAAGGGGCAGTTTGCCCCAGACCCTCTGAGAGGGCCCCAAAACTAAGTGGCATTTCAACCTACCAAACTGGGTCACAACACCGCTCACTGAAATTTGGCCCAGTGACCCTTCATCACACTGGTGGGGATCCAGGCCAAACCTGAGTGGCACCATGCTAAGTTAAAGTGACAGTGATTCAGTTGTGCGTACCATGTGAAAAATGTCTGGAGGCACCTCTGTGCCAGACCTCATAGTGCCCAAATGCAAAACCCATTTCTTCAACTTAACTTTTTCTCATTAGCCCATCACAAACATACACATAATCAACCTGATCTACTTAAATGCACAAATAATTATTTAAAAATATCTCCAACATTACAACTTTTTCCTGCAGAAAGAGTGAGAGTTTATGTAACACATTTAGTTTTGTTACTCTAATTTACTGGAAGATAGATAAAACGGTGCAGTGGGCCACATAAGTAAGAAAGATAGGTAATTTAGAAAGAGGACTGGAAAAAAGCTAATGTATCACTTTTCTTTTTTTTCTTTTTCTTTTTCTTTTTTTTTTTTTGAAAGAGTAAAAAAAGAATGTCTCAGGTAACTATAGACCAATTAGCTAAATTTCAATCCTGGGCAAATTCATTGCATTGAATGCAATCAGAAAATAATTAAAAGATTATAGTAATATAATTACTACCAGTCAACATGGTTTTATGAAAAACAGGTTTTGTCAAATAAACTCAAATAAACCGTTTTCTGATGAGATTACAAGAGTGACATAATATATTTCAACTTCTGAAAGGCTTTGACTTAGTATAACACAGTGTTCCAGTAAAAAATAGCACTATACAAAATGTAGCATATATTAAATGGATTAAAAACTGGCTAATTGATAGAACTGAAAAAGTAATTGTTAATGGGAAATCATCATCAAATGATAGTGTTTCTAGTGGTGTCCTGTTCATGCACAATAATATTCAATGTCCTTATCATTATGCTTTCTTCTTAAAAATCATTCGCAGGGGAAAGACTAGATGGAAGTTGAAGATGGACAAATTTAGAATGGAAATAAAGCAACATTTTTAATGGTGAAGGTATTTATCATTAGAACAATTTACCAAGGGTTTTGGTGGATTTTTCATCACTTAAACTCTTTAAATCAAGATTGGATGTCTTCCTAAAAGAGATGCTCTAGTTCAACCAGATGTTATGGGTTTGATGCAGGAAACCTCACTGGGTGAAATCCTATAGCCTGTGGTATGTAGGAGATCAGCCTACTCTCCGTGATAACAATGGTCCCTTTCTGGCCTTCACATCTATGAATATGTAAATAATAACTCTTGGTGTACCTGGAAGCAGCACCTGGGAAGCCACTGCCAGGGTGTGAGGCAGAACTATTAATGTGTATTGAGATCCAAGGTGTTCATCTAGTCCCCTCTCCCATCTCCACACCCCCATGCACTCCTATCTAATTCTCCCTATTCATGTCTCCCCCCCAACCCTTCAAGAGATTGACACTGATTTTTCAGGGGGAGTATGGGAAAGGCCATCCAGCCCAGCTGCGACTGCTCCCCCTTACACTTATGCTCCTCTCTTGCATCCAGTCCCTCATTCATGCCTCACCCCATAACCTCCTTTGGAGGTATTAATCCTTCTCAACTGTAATACCAATGGGATGGACCTACTCAGGCCTGTCAAACTATGGCTGTCCTCTGCTGAGACACTGGAGATTCACTAGAAAGAGAAACTACCACGGGAGCAGAGGGGACGGTGGAAGGAAGCTTCAGTACCAGAGGGAGGGAGCAGAGGCTGAGAAAGGAAATTGGTAAGTGGTGTGTAGATGGGGTGTTAAGTGACTTAACTACTCATCGCCTTGCTTTTTATGATTTGTATTAGTAGGATATGCATTCTAGCAACTTTCACTCAAAGTTCACAAGGGTTTTGTGGGAAGAATATATATACACATACTAAAAAGGAAGGAACTTCAAGTTACATTGTCTCTAAAATTAGTTTTTACCAAACCAGAAGGAAAATACAGAATGCATTATAACTGAAATAGCTTTATAATGAAATACTTGTAGAGTCAAATTTCACTGTAATTTACATGTTAAAACAGAAAGTGAAGTTTAAAATATCTTGACTATTTTTGGTGAGGAAAGCATGAAGGCATAGGAGGGAAATAGCAATCCTTATGCTGTATTATGCAAATGAAAGGATTCTTGGAAAACGAACAATGATTCACATGTGTAATAGGGGACAAATGGTGACTGAACAGAGAACTGCATTTTTAAGCCAACTTGTTATTACCATGTTGTGCAAATTTTAACAATGAGCCTGATTTAGCAACACTTACAGGAGGAAGCTTTGCTTACCTGAGTAGTCTCATTGCAAACCATGGAGCTACTTAGGTAAGGATTACTCACATGAATAAAGTTTTCAAGATCACATACTGTTTACTGAAGACCTAGGGCTTTCTACACTACCCACTAGATCGGCGGGGAGCGATCGATCCAGTGGGGGTCAATTTATTGCGTCTAGTATAGACGTGATAAATCAACCCTGAGCGCTCTCCCGTTAACTCTGGTACTCCACCAGAATGAGAAGCGCAAGCGGAGTCGATTGGAGAGAGTCCGCTGTCGACTTACCACAGTGAAGACATCGCAGTAAGTAGATCTAAGTACGTCGACTCATAGGCGCAGACTTCCCCTCTTTCCCATGGGTGCTCAACCCCCCTCTAACCACGGCCCGACCCCCACTCCACCCCTTCCATGAGGCCCCGCCAATGCATTGACTTCAGCTACACTATTCATGTAGCTGAAGTTGCACATCTTAGATCGACCCCATGTGGTAGTGTAGACAAGACCCTAGAAAAAGGATTGACAATTCAGCAGCATTTATCTGAACAAGCACATGATCTGAGTGCTTGCATGCTTCGTCTATGCATACATTCAACGATAAACTGAAACACCTGTGAAAAGTCCAGTTAGTATGAATACTATTGCTCCTAAATCAAAAGCATTTTCAGAGTATAAAAAGCCTACTGATGGCTTTCAGATCACCATCAATTGACTTTGAGAATGTTCCTCCCCAATTAATTCCGCTTCTGTACTTCAGAAAATCTGACAAAATATCATTAATTAGATTCCAACCACTTAGAACTGTGTGAAACTTGGCAGTTTTACTCTGCAGAAGTGCATGCAACTATTTTATTTGGTATCAATCCAAATAAATTCCCCCATCAGTTTCAGTTTGAGTTTTGTGTTTGAACAAATCCAAACAAGCAAAGTAAAATGCAGTCATATTCTCTACATTTCACATGGTTTCACAACATGACAATGCAAAAACTGCTAATTGTGCATGAAAAGTTGGCAAACCTCAGAGAGTCTATCGTGGATCTGGTTTGATAGGTAACTTTGGAATGAATCCAACGAGTTTTGTATAGCTGTGCTATAGTTGCATGGATTGACAGCCATCAAGCCACAAAAACAGGCAGTTTCGATATTGCTGACTCACTTCATCAGCATCTCTGTTTTTATTCCACATTTTGTAAAGTGATGCAGGCGTGTACATTTATGATGCTCTATAAAGGCCCTATAATGAGAATAATAATTGCTTTTGTTTTAAATCCGGCCAGGGTTTTACATCATCCCAGCTGCCTGAAGTCCCTCCACCCTCCCCTAGGTATCCTGGGATTCCAGTTCATCGGAAGCACCACTGCTGTTGTCAATGGGCCTGGTTCTGATCTCACATTGGTGTAAATTAGGAGGTCACTAAATTCACATCATATAAAAACAATGTCACTGAGAGGAGAATCAGGTCCAATGTCTCTAAAATGAAACTCACCACAATGGTTTGATTGTGTTAACATTTCTACTGCACACATATTCATTATGTATTTTTATGGACAGAAATAAGGAAAGAAGAGGGTGCATTCCTAGTAATGCCAGGTATGGGGATGAGGACAGAGGGGCATAAGAAGGCGAATGGGACAAGGAAAAGACAAAGAGGAATGAGAATACAAGATATGGAGTATCAGTATAAATATAAGGATGTAGAAGAGGATGGGATTAGAGATGGGGAAGAACAAGATAGGGAAGAGGAGGCCAGGGATGAGATTGAAAAGTAGGTTTATGGATGCCACTGGAGGAAGGAGGATGGGCGAGCATGGAGGATGGGGATAAATTTTGAAATAGATTAAGGAACAGGCTAGGATTAAGGAGAGGGATGAGCAGGAGATGGAGAAAGAAGAGTATAAGGAGACGAATAAGATTAGGAAACAGGGGGAATGGGATTGGGAAGTAGAACAGACACAGAGATGGGATGATCAGGACAAAGATATGGATAGGACTGGATGGAATGTGTGGAGGGGACTGGGATTAGGGATGAGGTGACGAATAGAGTGGAATTCAGCAGGTTAGGGATGGAATGTGAGAGAAGGCTGTAGGAGCAGGATGGGAATAGGAAGGAGGATGAGACAGTGATGGGACTGGAATGGGAATGTGGCTGTTACTGCCTGCATGCAGGGCCTGCCTTACCAATCCAACGCAGGTACTGAAAGAAGCGAAGGAGCCTGGGTAACGAAGCACAGTGCCACTGTAGTAACAGGCTCTCTCAGGCTGAGAATGGACAGCACCTGCGGGGCTTTTCCCCTCACCCCTGAGCCGCTCCTCCACTGCAAAGCCAGGTGCCAAGAAGCGGCTGTCCCTCTTGAGCAACAGGTAGAGCTCCCGGGCAAAGGCCGGGATCCTCAGCAACACCTCATCCCCATCCTCTGACGGTGGTGGCGGTGGTGGGGAAGGTGGCGGCGGTAACTGAGAAGCAGCGCCAGATCCCTGAGGATGGGGAGACCAATGATAGAATTCCTGAGACTCGTATTCATCCTCCGCATCCTCCTCCTCTGCTACCTCCCCAGCTGGCTGTGGTTGTCTGTCTACTGGGGAGGAGACCGAGCGGACCTCGCGGGAGCTGCCTGCCACCTGGCTAGGTGTAGCAGGAGCACTGGTGCTGCTACTGCTGCTGTTTCCACAGCTGGGATCAGTACTGCAGCTGCCTCCACCACCACTGCCTCCAGCAGGCTCCTGCTGGCCTCTGCTCCACAGTGCTGGGAAGATGATCTCCCACTCCTCAGAGTCTCCTGATGCATGCAGACCTGCAGGAAAGCCAGACAAATAACAGCATATGCCACAAAACAGTGCTGCACATGCCACAGCATACCACTCATGCCAGTGAACACACATATATGCCAATATCCCCTGACTACACCCAGTGCTCCTAACCAACAAATGCATCACACAAAGCACTCCCTTGTCCCATTCCCCCTCACCCCAATGTACCTCCCCCACAATATGTTTACTTGCAGTATATTAGTCAGCCACTAGATGTCTCTGTGCTGTTTACGAGTTCTAGACAGGAACTGTGGTCCCTGGTAAACACTGGAGATAAGCTGGAACCCGAACTGTGTGGAAACTATTGTTTGTGTCTGTAGTTGCTCTCTTTAATAAACACCTCCTATATAAAACTAGAGCTGGACAAAAAAAAATGGCATTTAGAAATAAGTGTCAAAAGTTCCATGAAAATTTTATCCTGTTTTTCAGCCAACATAGAACTGGTCAACAAATTTGCTATTTCAATGAAACAAATGGGAGAAAAATGTCATGAACATTTTGACATGTATTTGATGAGCTCTGTTTAAGACTGACTGTGATTCTATATATCATTACAACACACCACAGCCAAATGCATATGCTTACAACACATGTGCATGCACACATACATGCAACAATAAAACCTCCATCATTATCAAAGAATATTAATGATTTATTATTTTATGATTAATGATTTTATTATTAGTGATATGTGTATATGATATATAAATTATCACAATGCATGAAATACTCAACACAACAACATATTCAGCTGAATCTGTGGGTATGTTATGTGTGTACACATATACATTCTAGTCAGGGGTTCTCACAACAAATTTTTTGTTGGCCTCGACATGCAACCACCAACTCTTGCTGGTGGCTGCACTGACAGTATTTCTTGAAATACTTAATTAACTTTATGAAAAACAAATATATATGCATATGCACATATCCAAATCATTATAATTTATTGACTCTTTTTGCAGACTCAATAATAAAAATAATGTACAGTTGTCTCTCTTTTTTATAGGACCTAAACAGAATAGAAACACAAATAACGTGCGCTGCAGGTTCTTGTCTTTTTTGCTGTTGCTTCTTTTCCTTTTTTTGGTTGCTTTTTTAAAAAGACTTGCAAGCTATAAGTCTGCTGCTGTGAAAAGTGATATTAACAAACATACAAATATCACTTTTCACAGCAGCAGCAGACTTACTCAGTCCTGGCAAGCCAGGGGACAAATTAAGCCTTGGATGGGGAGATCAGTAGGGGGGAAGTAGGGAACGGGGTGGGGGGAATGCATGATGGGCCAGCGGAGGCAGCGGGGGACCAGGGGCAATGGGGGCTGAGCTCTGCAGACAGGCATTGGAGCCCTGTGGCCAGAGCCTGCTGCCTGCCACCCCAGGGCTGGAGCCCCAACCCTACATCCCCAGGAAGGTGGGGAACTCACTAGCTCCTCCTCTTCCAGCATGTGTGGCTCCAGAGGGGTTCAGGGTCCAATCCCTACTGGTGGCCCTCAGGGACTGACCACTGCTTTGCCCCTCCCTCACCCCCTCTCCATCACTCTTCAGGGGGATGTAGCTGCAAGAAAAAGCCACTGGTGGCCGCATGCGGCCACAGTGGCCACATTTGAGAAATGCTTAAGATTTCTTAAGATATACTTAACCTTGCCTCACCGCAGGGGGATGGACTAGATAACTTCTTGAGGTCCTTTCCAGCCCTACATGTCTATGATTCTATGAATCTCTCTATGTGTGGATATTTTATATTACATATTTATATATAGTTATTCATAAATTGTAGATAGATACACTATGAATAATGTTCTACTCATAATGGGTATATACACATATTATGAATACGAGTATACACACAGATAAATATTATGAATACTATGTAATACACACACATACTATAACCATTGTATACGTGGGAAATCACTCTGTGCCATATGATCATCTATACATATGTTATTGATATATATGTTACCAGATCCTGCATACAATACTGATTAGTTGCAAAGTAACATGTACAGGTTGGCTACAAATAAGAAAAGAAAGCAACAGTAACATGCTGGACCACTGATTTTCCCCTTCTATTAATCCCATGCTATGGAAAGTACAGAAATGAGCGCCAAAGAAAGGGATAATTTTACCTGAAATGATCCCATTTGATAGGAAACACAGCTGATAAAAAACGCAGCAAATGTGGCTCAGTCGCATCCCCGTTTTCTTCTCCATCCACTTCACTGTCCCAAACACACCGAGGGAGCAGCCTATTCACACTCTTTATTTATTCCTGTTTATTAGCTTCTGTTGCTGCTGCCTGTCCTGAATGGGTTGTGCCCTGAACTGCCCCAGTTCTTTGTATGGTTGTGGGTTGCAAGTCGCTGCCTCTTCACAGGGTTTATGTCCGACTTTGTGGGAGGCAGGGAAGAAGGGAGGGGGGAGAAGTGGAGCGGTATTAAAATTTGCAGCAGCTCCCTGGTGGATTATCTGATGAGTCTATTGTCTGATTTACAGGAGGCAGCCGGAGGAGAAGGGAGAGCCGGAGTCCGGCAGAGTGAAACCACCTCAAAGCCCGCAGAGAAGCAGAGGCCAGTTGGAGAGTCGCGAGGGTGCCCTAGAAAGGAGAGGCAGCAGCACACGCAGAAGCAGAGAAGGAGGAAGAGAGTTATCCGTGCGCAGAGCGTGTCACCCTGCACAGCTGTAAGGGGGGATAGCGGTGGACAAGCGGCGAGAAGGCGAGAGCAGTAAAGGCAGCACCCGGAGGAGAGAGGCAGCGTGTGCCCCGGCTCTGGTCACCGCGCTCTGCGACCAGGCGGCTGCGAGCTCTCCCTGGTGGGGGGGCGGCGGATTAAGTGGAAGGGGGGGATCCCCCAAACTCCTGCAGCTTGCTCCCGATTGGTTGCTCCGGCCAGCACTATTTGCATGCCCCCAAGCCAGAGGTACAGCAGGCAGGTATAACCCCGGCCTCCCGCTGCTGCTCCAGTGTGAACAGCCGGGGGAGGGGGGGGGGGTGCTGCTGCTGAGCCTGGGCACAATGCTGCAATCCAAGCGATTTTCCAAACGCCTTTGAGTTGCGTTTCAGTGTTAAGGCAAGGAGCGGGAAGATAATGCAATTAGTCACGGGATTCTCCAGGGCTTCCACACACAGCCTGTGCCTCAGCCCAGCCCCCCTTCTCCCTGCTGCCCGTCACACACCCACACAGGACCGTGCATACTCCTCCTATACCCACACATCCTAGTCTAGTCACACAACCTTCTAACACAAGACACACGTAGTCTATATATCGACACACCCCAGAACACCCTCACTATACATTTTATACACACACACAAACACACACCCCACATTGTAAACAAACACAAATTATACCCTGTCTAGGACAACACAAGCACACTATACACACAGAGTAATACACATCATGTCCTATACACACAACCCCTATGTGAACACACACACACACACACACACAGAAAAACTCACACCACATCCTATACTTACAAAGTAACATGCACAAACACACTCGACTACACTACACATACACTAAACACCATTTTAAAAGGGATCCTTCTCTCCCCCTGCCCCGACAAACACCTAAAAGGCCTTTGCTTCAAATTCAGGGCACTCTAAAGATTTACCATTTCTGTCTATCTGTTTTGTGTAACTTGATTCCAAACTCCCTTTTTGCCCCCCACTACACAGCTCTCCATGGAAACCCAATATTTCCCACCCCAATCCCTGTCAGCTGAGGAATGATTAAATGAGGAGCCAAGTAATATATTAAAACAAATATCTAAAGTCAGGGTAAGCTGCAAAATCAACAGATAAACACCTCCATATCTGAGACTGATTTCTCATCATAACCTTTGTTGTTTTACCTACTGTTTCTGATGTCAAAGGTGACTATTATGCCTTAAGGGAAAACAGAGTAATCTAGTTTTGTGAGGAAAGACATCTTTTCTATAAGAGAAAACTACAGAGATGCAAGAATTTATCCTGAAAGCTATAGAGATGTTAAAAGAAAAAAGAAACACCACCATATCATTAGGCTCCAAATAAAAAAAACATGTTCGGACTTCACAGAAGCCAAATGTACCTTGGGGTCTGATATCTGTTCTGAGTGTTCAATAGCTGAAGAAATGTTGCACAACAAGGGTGTGTATTCTTAACTACCTCCAAACAATATTCTTGATTAGTTATTTGGTTTTATGGAAAAAATTACTTGAGAGTGATCTTTTGCTGGAAATTAATTGAGCCAACTTTCAAAACTAAGCAAAAATCAGGGAGGGTTTTAAAAACTAGACAAATTTATATTTAACAGCTTAAAAAAAAAAGAGTTTTTCAGTCAGGGAAAATTAGTATTCATGTGACATTTAAAATGCATTTTTATAGTAAAACTTTGATACCTGAGTAAATATTATTTAACATTTTATTTTGCAATACAATTAGTTAGTTAATAGGCCCAATGCTGCAGACTTTTCACAGGCAACACCCTCATTACAGGGGAGTTTTGTCTGAGAGTGTACTGTAGAATGTGGCCTAAGTTCTACCACTAATTACAATTCAAAGTATGAATGAACAAAAGCATATAGAAAGGGTACTAAAGTGTATCAGAAATAGGGATGTTGCATATACAGTTTAGTACACAAAGTGGAGGTTTAAAATTAATGTCCAATCAACAGTAACCAGAACTCAAGACACAGTGTAGTACTTTGTTTTTATTAAAGTGGGAATCAGGTTGGCATAACAATTTTTTGGATTTCCCCAATTTAAGTTAGTCCTTTTGGACCAAATTCTTTTTGCCTTACTCATGTGTGTAACACTCCATGAAGCCAGCAGGACTACTTCTGTGAGTAACATAAGCAGAATTTGACCCCTTGAGCACAAGCTGCAGGAGGTAGAGGGATTGTGAGAGAGCAACTGTGAGAGGATTTAATATATTTGACTTTATCACAAACCAACAATAAGGAGTATTTCAAACATTCAAAGATTCAAAGGAATATTCTACAAATAGGAAAACAAAGCTGCAATACATTTCCATGGCTCATTTTGTGTTTTGTTGTTTTAATAGTTAAAATAAAAATGTAGGGGAAGTTCTCTATGTTTAACTTTGGAGAAAGTTCACTATAAAACAGAACTCCTACTGGTGTTCATTAGTTTTAACAAAGAGTCTGGTCATAGGTTAATACTGGTAGACATTGTTGTAGTCCACCACATGTTAGCTGTTGTCACTGTAAGACTAGTAGAGGAAAGTCTATACGTAGAATAAGAACTGAAAGAACAAAACAATGGTTTCCTCCTCTGATTTTTTTGTAGAGATAATGAGTTTGTATCCACATATATACTGAACAAAAGAGTTTAACAATTCACAAGTCCACCAAAACTCTGTCTGCAACACAGTACCTGTTTTACATATCACAGCATAGTATGATTACCTTAAAAACCCTTTCTTCATATTGCTGGATGTAATTTAGCTGTAAACTAAGAAGAAATACTACATTTATTTAAATAAATAACTGAGAAATTTGTTAAATGAAATAGTATTCCTATAGTTAGTTTCTATTCGTTTAAAAAAATTAATAAACCAATTTTTCATTGTCTATTTAATCCCTGCATGAAAATTACACTAAACAGGAGTGAAACATTAACATTGTTATAATCTTGTTATAAAGAGTAAAATGAAAATTATTGAAGATACTCAGTTTTGCTCCCTTGAGTCTTGAGATTACTCTTCATCTTTGAGAACAGTTTAAAGCTGTAGTTTTCTAATTCCCACTAGTGGAATCAGCAGTCTGGCATATAATATCACAGAATTGCACTGATTTTACAGAGACTAATTAAATAAAAACAGTGGGCCAAATCATACCCTTCCATAGACAAACTTTGCAAGGAAGGTGCAGGGGAGGAAGGGAGGCCCTAAAGATATATCAAAAACTGCATAGGCCAGCTCCTTAGCTGGTGTAAATTAGTGTAGCTTCATTGATTTCAATTAGCAACCAACTCCAGCTGAGGATCTGGCTCCAGGTGTTTATATTCACCCAATTTCTGAGGTGTTATCTGTTGGGGTTAAAGGGCAAGGTGTTGCTCCCCATGGTCTGAGTAGAGATTGAGAATTTTTAATCTCATGGTTCTCCCAAAATCAATCTTGGGACATCCCATGGATCTCAAAGCACCCCCAGACAACTGAAGCATGCGTCTGTCTTGGCCTTCCATGCCCCTAAGAAAGAAGCATGGCCTCATCTAAATCCATGCTGTGAATGACTTTCTACTTCTATCTCAGTTACCTGTTACTAGGTGGAACATCTTCTTCTCTATATCCAAGAATAATAGGTACATGCAATCTAGTCATTTAATAAAAAGAGTTAAATTTAACATGGTGTGAAACATGCAGCCGATTTTTAATAAGTTCCCCTCTAATTTAATATAGATTTCTATCCTCAACCACTGACTTTTTTCTTGGCTTATTTTGTTTCTATAATTATGACTGTAAAGGTCATATCAAACTTATGTTCATAACAAGGAATTTGATTTTCACAAGTACAATCTGTTTCTACAAGATTGCCTTAAACAATGCTTTAAGTTGTTATAATAAATCTTTAAGCCTTTCTACAGTGGTTGAGTTGTTAATGATTTGAGTATATGCTTTATAAGTCTCTGACTGATGAAACTCTTGAGGATTACTGAGGTTTTGGATACATTTGTTTCAAATTTTTACAATTTAATGAAATATACTAGATAAATAGGAGAATCTATGCTGGTTTGAATGGTGCTTACTACATTAACACCATATATTTTATGACTATTCAGATTAGAAACAGAAGCACATGTCTTCCTGTTTCTGCAGAGCCTTGCAAACGTTATCTCAATATAAATAAACTTTTGTCCAAAATGCAGGTTGAATTATACTTTTTTTTTTTTTAGGTAAATGTGAATGGAAATAAAATGTGTTGATTTTTTTTAAAGCATGAAGAAAGTCAGTGTCCCCATTTTAGAGAACACTGTGCTTATTGCCAGTTAACTCACTGAGTCTGAATCTTTAATCTGTAATTCTATACCATTATTTACATCTTAAATACATACATGGTCAAAATGAATGGTTTATTTAAGATCACTTTCAAAAGACTTTTTAGTGAAACTTGCTTTAGAGAAAATCTCACAGTTATATCTAAACTCAGTAGTACAATCATGATAACCTGTGGAGTAGGATATAAGTGTCAAACTACTGTGAACTTAATACTGCATATTTACAGAGTTGGCACTTCTGATTTAAAGTGCCAACACTCTAAATATGTAAAGTTAAGCTCACAGTAGTTTGCTGTTTATATGTTACTCCACAAATTCTCATGGTGTACTACTAAGTTAAGAGCTCACGAAAGCTTATGCTCAAATAAATTGGTTAGTCTCTAACGTGCCACAAGTACTCCTTTTCTTTTTGCGAATACAGACTAACATGGCGTCTACTCTGAAACCTGTTCAAATTTGAGATACCTCAGGTCTCCACATGGACAAAAGAGTCCACTATTTTGAGAAGAAGCTTCTCAATTTGAAATAAAGGCTTGCATCTTAAAAACAAACAAACACTGTATCCCATTTATGAGACACCAAGTTTCCCCCCAAAAGTTCAGCATCCTCTAAGATTTCTATTCCCTCTATTGGCATGCTCCCATATTCATCTGGTAAAGAACCTAGGGATCACTGTGATGCTGGAAGGCCAGGTGCCAGCGCTTGCCAAGGCTCTAGCTATCAGCTAAGCACTGACAATTCATAGCTGGAAACCAGACCAGCTCACCTGTTTGTTACTATTGTTCAAGATAAGTGTTAGACTTGTAAACATATGTAAATGTTTAGATTCTATCAAATGCTTGTAAATTGTATTAATCTTATTTGTAATATATCCTATACTGTAAGAGGATATGTAAGTTTCGCTTTATAACTGTAAAAATACCTGCTCTGAACTTATGAACCCAGGCAGAAGGAGTAGTTCCCCTGCCCATCACAGTGCATGATCAAAACTAAGTGGGCTATTGTGAAACATCACAATACAAAGACTGGGCTAATGGCCCTTTCATGCCCATAAAAATACTACATGCAAGGAAACTCATCCCATCAGCTTGAATTCTGGAAGAAGGAAATAAAGATAGCCAACATCTCTTTGCTGTTTGGACTCTCAAAGCACTGGAGCTAGGAAACAAAAGCAGAGATCTCCTTTTAAAACTATAGATTGTCATTTGTGTATCTATGTTGCCTGCTTTTGCCTGTAAATAATTCCCATTTCTTTTTTCTAGTTAATAAACCCTTAGTTAGTTTACTATAGGATTGGCTACAAGTGTTGTCTTTGCTGTGATATCTAGGGTACAAATGGACCTGGAGTAAGTGACTTGTCTCTTGGGACTGGGAGCATGGGACTGAATGTTTTGTGATCATTGGTGCAAATTAGTTTTTCAACCTGTGATCTGCACACCTCAGGGGGTCTGCAAACTCTGTCTAAGATTTCCGCACATCCATTTGAAATTTTTTAGGGATCCGCAAATGAAAAAAAAGGTTGAAAACCACTGGTGTAAGTAATCATTAAGTCCAGCTTGCCTGTGTAGCAAGATAGACTGGAGTGCCCAAATGGACTGTCTGTGACTCCATGGCAAGACTGTTATAGTGCTTCAGGAGTTCACATTTGTTACTGGATTGAGGAAACGTAATTATAGAACCTACCTCTACTTTGGGGTGTCTGCTCTGCTTTTTGACAGTCTGCCCTGAAGTTGACACTCATCATCATGAACCGCCTCAGACAGTGTGTTCCTTGGGTTCCTCCACTGTATAATGGTCCCTTTTCCCTCTATCAAGAGTCTGAACTTCCTTTCAAGTTCAGATCATTTAAGTTTAAGACAAAAAGTAATGTTTTAAATTTTTTTTTCTGTTTATGACATTAACAATATAAAAAAAGAATACCTTGGTGGATTACTTTTCTTGAACAGTAAGAAGAGAAAGGACTTCTTAAATGTGACCTTGAATTAATATTTGAGAACATTTAAAAACAAACAAAACCCACCAAAGCTCTACCTTTATTATTGGTGAGCAGGGAAAAGAAAGAAAAGAAAACACAATGGTAATTAAGAACCTTCTACAAACTCAGGAAACTTTTACCAGATAGAATTTCTTATTATAACAGATTATATTTATTGATAGTAAAAATATAGCTGCTTTGTCTCAAAGCAAAGTACTCACTTTTATTGAATTAGGCAGAGTAAAATTAAAGCATGCATATATAATAGTAATAGTAATCTGGGAAACTATAACCATTATTAGCCCTATTCTCTTATCCAGCATAATTTCAAATCTATTTCAAAGTAGAAGTAGGTGAGAATTTTTGGGCACTCTGGAGATTAGCATTCTGATGTAGGTCTGATTAGGGTCCTGATCCTGCAAGACTATACACAGGCTTAACTTTACTTAAGCAGGAGGACTGTTAGCATGATCAGGAAGGATGAGAAGGAAGCAGAGGAGAACACTGTTCCCCATCTGTAAATCAAATGGCATATGATCCTTTAGGGACCATTGGCAGGCATTGTCTAATAAAGCAGCTTTTTACTGCTCTAATTACAACAGGGACAGAGCAGTTTAACCTGCTGCCTGATATCTCCACACCCTCAGGTCTCCATCTCAGATGTGAGGAGAGGAAGATGGGTAAGGAGACAGAGGTACAGGGCACAAAACAGAAGAGGATTTTGGCCAGGACTGCAAAACACATGGGACCGAGTTAAAATATCCATGACATTCCTAGCCAAAATGAAACAGTTGACAAATAGGTTAGATTAACACTGGACACTAGGTAGACTTGTGCTGTATTTAAACCAGTGATTTAGAGGAGGAAGATACGGTTTTCCATAGTTAATCCCATGGACATACCCATTACACTGTGCAACAACTGTAAATATGGTGCTTTATCAGGAAAATCACTACAGTTAGAGAGTTGTAAAGAGATAACTAAAAATTAAAAGTGTGGGCACAGGAAAGTTGCACAAAGTAAAGAAATCTGAAAGGGAACATAGCTGAATCTTAAACAAAAAGAATTGTTTTATTAAACAGCGAGTAACTTCTATTCTTTTGTAGGTATTTTGGTAGATAATTTATTTGGATATAATCTTCAGTATTTCACAATCAGCATTACTATTATTACTTAACTATCTAATACTGTCAATTTACACATACATAAAGAGAAGAAGACAGAAAACAGAACCGTAAGGGACACCTAACTCATGGAGAAGAAGGAAGGAGCCTTTAAAGAAGATGCTTTAGGAGAGTTCAGGAAATTAGATGAGAGAAAGTGAGGAGGAGACTGATCAAGATCACCAGGAAAGATGATTTATGTCTTATTCCTTTGCTGTGGGGTAAAATAAAAAACATTATAAGTAATTCCACATTTTTTTAAAAAATCAGTTTTATTTCTTTGTAGTCTTGGAACAAATATGAATTCAATATCTGAATGAAGATAATGATTTGTGAGCCATCCCTCTACCACGTGACATTAGCTCAAAAACATTTGAGAACCCACAACGCCTAATGAAATAATATTAATTAATCTACACGTGATTTTTCATTTAAATTATATTGTGGATATCCTATTTGTGCTTTCCCCCTGCCATGACAGAGAAGGATTTCTTTATACTTACCAGATTAAAAAAACCCAAACATTATAGACATGATTTATATTTTTCTATCTAAGGGATTTATTCATAAGAAATGTTGTATGGAAACATGCAGAACAGGCTGCCTTACTCTTTCAGCCTCTGTAACTGCGAAACCCATCAAGACCACATGAGTTGTCAAAGCATACAGTATATAATATACTGTATGAATACTGTCCACAGTCACTTGCTTTGAAGGAAAGCCAAGGGCAAACAGTGGCACCAGGAGACCAACTATAATATAGAGGAATCAGGGTGACAGAACATAAAACACAGGTTGTGCAATAACAGGCAAACAGCCAAGGGCACATAACTAAGTGGTTTCTAAGATACTCTCTAGTGCCCTTTTCACTTGAGGCAAAGCAAAAAAAACCAACAACGAACCCTTCCCTCCCCCCCCCCCCGCCCAAAAAATCCCCAACCCCTCTATATATGTTGGCTTTCTATGAGATGTTCTTAGTTATACTTCTGAATATCTGGCCCCAGGTTATGTGGGAATACATAAGAATAAAAAGAATAAAAGCACAGAAGGCAGCTTATCTTGCATTTAATTGTAGTCAGACAAAGGAAAGAAGCAGATTGACAGGTTGTGCTACAATCGTGATCCAAAGCCAGGAAGTGTCAGTTATCACTGTGCTGATAGGCATTCATTTTACTGGATTAATACATTAATATTTGCAAAGCACTTTAAAGATGAAAGGTGTTATATAATGACTAAATATCCTCATCATCACCTAAAACCTATGTGTTTCCCTTAAAGGAAAATAAGCCGCAAAAGTGTTTTCAGTCAACTGCTGAGAAGAATCAACATGTGTGATTTCTTTGCTGTACCTTCACACTTGCTTAGGACTCTAGTAATCTAGTATATTTTGTTACCTTTTCCAATCTTTTATAGACATATAGGAATCAGAGGTGAGACTCATTATACACTCATACAACCCCCCACACACCCTATAACCACAAGGAAGACTTTCTCCAGATGTTTTTCTACTGCAGAAGAATTTTGTCAGACTTCATTTCCAAAACAATTGATGTAAACTGGTGTCTGTTTTTGCTTCTTCTTCTGCTACAGTGAGAGTTGTTGGACTAGCTGGTTTTATCTCCACCAAACATACAGGAGGAGGGAACTATAAGGTAAAAGAAAGGCTACTATATGACCAAAATTAGGAAAATAAATCTGGTTATTCCAAACTGAATGTCTGGTGCACAAGGTCACCAGGTACTACAAAGTTGAAGGGAGATAGGCCTTGCCACAAAATTATACATGTGAAACAGGAAAATCCTGACAGCTATTAACTCATTTATTTACCTAATGTAAGAAATATATGGAGGAAACTGAAAGTCCATACGGGTATGGAGAAATCACTGATACTCCATCAAAAAGAAGATGGAAGAATACCACTATATGTTCAGGGAACTGAGGTATTTCTATTTACTCTACATAAGAAAATGTTAGGACCTGATTGAGACATCTCAATCAAACTGTGAATTTTGAGGGGGGGGGGGGCGGAGATGAGAAAGAGAGAGAGACCATATGTCCAGCATAATCATTTTAAAAACAATTTGTAGAAAAGGAAATAACTCCTCTGAGGAAATCTTTAGCACTATCCCAAATTAAATTAAGTTCTCTGTTTTCATAATTAGCATCACAAAAGATCTACCCCAGCTTGACAAGAAACTATCCAAAACAAAGGGTTATCAGAGACAGGTAGATTTGGAGTCCTTAGACAAAAATCCCCATGGGCTACAGGATCAGGCTCTGTATCTCCACCAGAAACAGCTTGATTCAGGTTTGGGAAACTCAAATTCCACTACTAGGAAACGGTCAGTGGTGATGTTTTAAATGCCTTCATAGTCAGACACACACACACACACACACACACACACACACACATACTTTATAAAACTCTAATACATATAAGTAAAGTTTCAGTTTTGATAAGACATGTAGAAATATCTAAATATCCATTAAATGAACAATCCAAAAATGTTTTAGAGCCAGCAGAATTAATCCTGCTGGCTACACTGAGATAAAGCCTTAGCCCATAAACTGTATGAAGTACTGCGTATAGCCAGAAAATCATCATCAATTATGTAAACTTCTTTTAAAAATCTGAAAAACAAATTAATTCCCACATATCAAAGATAGTTGATTTCACTGGGGCCAAAGTCCACAGCAAGTGTGACATATTAAAACTAACCCACTGTTGGATTATCTGAGTGCAAAACAAAAATATTTTTGGATGGGATTTTCAAAAGCACCTGAGAAGAAAGAGCACAATTCCCCTCAAATATAAATGGGCTTGCTACTAAATCCCTCAGACGTTTTTGAAAATCCCATATTTTTTATTATTTAGTTAGTTAGTTATTAATTACAAAAAAAAGGCTAAATTTTCCCCTACATTCTCATCACTCAAAAAAATGGCTTAACCAGTTTTGATTAAACTTAACAAAAATCTCCATTATGGATGAAAAATTTCAGGCCCAGTGAAAAATGTTTTATGTTGTGATGGACTGAAAGTGGGTTTGGAGTTTAGTAATTGTTCTTTGAAATTTAGATTTCTTAAGTTTATAGGGAGATCATTATTGCCAATTTTGCCAAAAGTACACCATTGGTTACATTTTTAAACAGTTCTTTTATAACTTCCTTGTGAAAGTGTCTTTGTTTAAGCTTTGCTGCTACAAACATTTACACCCATGGTTATTTTTACATAAGTAGTCCCAAGAACCTATTATATTCTTGGATTCGCCCTTTATGTATTTTAGTCTTAATGGAACACTATGGCAGCTAGGGGTATGCCTACCCTTGCTGGCAGAGAGTATTGATTTAGTAGGTGTTTCAAAGACATGCTAAATTGATGGGAAAGCTCTCTCCCATTGATTTATGTACTCCACCTCCTTGAGAAGTGTAAGAGAAGTCAACGGGAGATGCTGTCCCATCGACACAGCACAGAGTAGTCACCGTGGTAAGTGGATCTAACTACATCAACTTCAGGTGCGTTATTCACGTAACTGAAGTTGCATAAGTTAAATTGATTTACTACGGTAGTGTAGACCAACCCTAAGATACTTATATGGGTCCAATTACTGTAGTACCTCACAATTTTCAGTGCATTTATCCTCACAACACACCTGAAAGATAGGAAAGCACTTTTATCTTCATTTTACAATGGGAAACTGAGGCACATAGACATTAAGTGATTTGCCCAAGGTCACACAGGAAGTCTATGGCAGAGCAGGAAATTGAACCCACATCCCTCAAGTCACAGGCTAGTGCCCTAAGCACAGAACCATTCATCCTCTGTAGATTTATGTTACATACAAAAATTCCATGGCCAGACATAAAAACATAATTCAGGTTATTGTATATTTGGTCACCTATGCAACATGATTGCTGTCATTTCCTAAAGAGCAACTAACACACACCTCAAGTTGTAGGGTACATGGCAATAATGGCAAAGTCCTTAATGTGGGGTTTTTCCCCAGCCCAAATTGTTTGGAGCGAATGTTACATTCATGAAAAGGGCTAGAGTGACAAGCCTAGAGACTGAAAGCCTCTTTATCCACAGAACAAGTACAACTAAGGCAGTGATGCAAGCTTCCCCATGTTGCTCTTCCAATTTATTTCAACCCCAGCATAAGAGGGGCCATTTCTATAGGTGAGAGATAACCAGGCTCTCAGACCCTACCAATAAAGGTGCCAGTTAGAGCCAGCTGAGGTAGCAATGTTTGTCATGTGGGCAGCTAGTCACTACTCTTTCACATAGGTTATTGAGCAGCTATGAAATTTTTGGTCATTACTAACCTCATTTGGATCTGAACTGGTGACTTAAATCGAGAACGGCACGGTATCTCATAACCAATGCCTTGAATCATCCAGCTTCCACATTTCTTCAAGTACATTAAAGCCAATGTAGTCATATCTGGCCTTATACCGAAATACTTAGACCAGTGGTTCTCAAAATTTTGTACTAGTGACCCCTTTCACATAGCAAGCCTCTGAGTGCGACCCGCCCTTATGAATTAAAAATACATTTTAATATATTTAACACCATTATAAATGCTGGAGGCAAAGCGGGGTTTGGGGTGGAGGCTGACAGCTTGCGACCCTCCATGTAATAACCTTGTGACCCCCTGAGGGGTCCCAACCCCCAGTTTGAGAACCCCTGACTTAGACCAAATTGTCCCCATGAGAGCTTTTCCCTACTTAGAGGATATTCTGTGAGTTCCTATTTGCAGAGTTTCCTCTGATCATTCAGATGGTGGAGATAAGGTCATACCCATGGAAACAGCAATTCTGCCAAAGGCCATAGCTATCCACATTGAGGCACCTGGTCCTCAGTGTTACCTGGCCATCGATTCCTTCCATGGTCTCCCTGCCTGCCAGTGCCCTTTAACACTCTCTCTCTAGTGTTGGAATCAACACAGGTCAATGCAGATCCAGAATTAACTTATTTTCTGCCGCCCCACAGACTTAAAGGGGGGGATAATGCTACAGTAAAAGGCTTAGCCCTGTCTCTTTCCACCCCAAGCAAGAATCAGATCTTTGCACTTCATCAACAAAGGAGCATCCAATGTGTTGGGAGGGGGAAGGGGAAAGAAGGTCACAGAGCTGAACTCCCCTCTTGCTCACCCTCCTGCTTGCATCTTCTGCTTTGGATTCTCCTCTGGTTCTGGAAACAGAACAGGAACATTTTGTGCTTACCAGTAAGCATTAGTGAGGTCTCACATCTGCAGAGACAAGTAAAGCACCTCAGTCATGCATTTCATGCTGTACATACCATAATGATGACACAATAGGGCATAAACCCAATTAGATTTCTTATTTGTAGAAACTGAGTCATGTGTAGAAAACCAAGTTAAACAGGGATTAGAGCTAGTCACAGGAGAATGGAGGAACTCTGTGAGCATTAAGTAAAAGGGACGTGAGATCAGCATGGTCTGCAATACAAATTAAATTAATTCCCAGAAAATATTCATACATATTTTTTAAAAGATATGCAGATATTTTGTTCTATATCCAACTTGCATTTTTAGGTTCCTATTGCTACCTGTCCATTTTTTGCCATGGAATCTTGATTATCCTACAATCACCAAGTAAAGCACCAGTTGTTAGAATAGGTAGCAGTTATTCATAATTTTCTTTGCCTCAAAAATTGTGTTTGGCACATGTACACTGGTGCCAGAGCAATGCTCTGTCACTTAAGTTATTTATTTCTAATTGCACAACACAATTTTACTTAACAATCCAGTAGGATCACTTTGCTCTTTACTTGTACTTTTCTCCTCTCATATCAGACTCATCCATCTGTCCACAGGCACTATTTGGAAGGCCCCTTTTATCTCTTGGAAATGAAGGCAGCTCTTTTGGAAAAGTTTCTTAGTACTCAGAAGTGGCGGAGAGCCACCTATGAGATGATATGAGATTATTTAAAAGCTAGTGAAAGCACACGCACACAGCATTTATGAAATGGAAGGATGCTGGGTAAGCATGCAATATGAACACCAAATTAGAGGTAGGAGGTAAAATTGTCCTATTTATTTCAGAATCATTCAGAGAAAGAATCTTTCTGCTTAGATAGTATTGAACATATCTCTGACACTGAGGAGTCCCTGGACACAGGAATCCAAAATGGTTAACTTATTTTCTGTACCAAGAAATAGCCTCATTCCATCTGCTCTGTTATTCTGTCTTGTTACTTTTTCCTCCTTAAAATATTTCAATATCCTTGTTTCAATTTCTACTACTCTACAACAGAAGAGTGCTCTGGGTACCTAGACAATCTCTTAGAAGACACTCTAAATAGCAACATACTATATGAGTTACTCCCAGTTCGCAATACCCTAGCTGTGACCAAAAAAAATATAACAAGAATTTAATATAGACTCTACAGAATCCCCACCAGCCTCCCACTCTCACCACCACCTAACATCTCCTTCTGGGGTAGGGAGAAAAGATGGGCCTTGCAGAATAACCTGAAGGTTAACAAACTGCTTATTATGTACTAAGAAGGGAAAGTGAGTTTCAAAGACACAGAGCCCTCACAAAGAACACCTCATTAGCGCACACACACACACACACACACCCGCCCCCCTCTCCCAGCCTTTTTACTGATGGGGCTCCAGATCAGGTGCCGGCTCTAAATGCAAGTGGGGCAATTTTATTGATAGAAGGCAGGTTTTTAAGATAGACCATTTAGATCTGGGATCTACCTGAGATCTGTCTAAACCAACACCTTAAATTCAACCCCAAACCAATGGGCGGCCAGAAGAAACCACAGAGCTCAGGTTTAATACAGTAGCAGAAAGAAATTCATACATGAGTATCAGTAGTACATATAGAGCATAGCAGCTATTAATGATTTTTCACAGCTGGAACTATTTAAAAATGCATCACTGAAGTTATTTATTTTCCAGTGGGCATATTCATATGAAGTAAATCAACATCATGCTCCTTTCCAGCCTCACTGACCCCAAGTTCCCTTCTGCTCCCATATCCAAGAAACCTATATATTCCTATATATTAAGAGGGGATCATGTAAATCGATTTTCTTACTTAGTATAACTTACAAAAAAGCAGAGGAAGGGCCAGCAAAAAGGAGCAGCAGTTGATCATAGGAAATTAGGTGGAATTTGGCCAAATAAACAATTTCTTCTTCTACTTTCCCCTCCTGATCTATGAAATGGCGATCTTAAAGGTGGAAATTGGCCACATGAGTGAAGTTCTTCCTCTTGTTCTCCCTCCTGACCTATAGAATAGTCATTAACAGGACCACTGCCTCAATCAGACAAAGGTTTTTTAGAACATACTTATTGGGCAAAATTCTTCTCCTTTATTTGCACTGGAGATCTTTAGTAGCAAATTGTTTGGTCATTTAGTGCATGGAAGTTCCACTCCCTTTACAGAATAAATGGAATAGCTACCTGGATGGCTGGGAAACATCGTTTGTCCCATATATTACTAGCCCTTCATATTTTTTTGTATTTACAGTCACCGCTTTTTAATATTTACCAAGGTACTTATTGATAAAACCAAATGTCTCCTCTGTAGAGAATTGTGATCCTGACCATCAAAATGACAGACTGGACTTCTAGATAGAATGTTTCCGCAGATGTGCATAGGGCTGAAATTGTGAACAAATAGCATCACTTGCCCCATAACCTCAGCTGTACAGATCACACCATTCACAACCTCAAACAATTCTGACATTATAATCAAAAGGGCTGACAAAGGAGGTGCTATAGTCATCATGAACAGGTCGGATTATGAACAGGAGGATACCAGACAACTCTCCAACACCACATTCTACAGGCCACTATCCGCCGATCCCACTGAGAAGTACCAAAAGAAACTACACCATCTGCTCAAGAAACTCCCTGAAAAAGCACAGGAACAAATCTACACAGACACACCCCTAGAGTCCCAACCAGGGGTATTCTATCTGCTACCCACGATCCATAAACCTGGAAACTCTGGACGCCCCATCATCTCAGGCATTGGCACTCTTACAGCAGGATTATCTGGCTATTTGGACTCTTTCCTCAGACCCTATGCTATAAGCACTCCTAGCTACCTTCGAGACACTACCAACTTCCTGAGGAAACTACAATGCATTGGTAATATTTCTGAAAACACTATCCTGGCCACCATGGACGAATAAGCTCTTTACACCAATATTCCACACAAGGATGAACTACAAGCTATCAGGAACAGTATCCCTGATGAAGCCGCGGCACACCTGGTGGCTGGGCTTTGTGACTTTCTCCTCACCCACAACCATTTCAGATTTGGGGACAACTTATAATTCAAGTCAGTGGTACTGTTATGGGTACCTGCATGGCTCCAAGTATGCCAACATTTTTATGGCTGACTTAGAACAATGCTTCCTCAGCTCTCGTCCCCTAGTGCCCCTCCTCTACTTACACTACACTGATAACATCTTCATCACACACAAAAAAGAAAAGGAGTATTTGTGGCACCTTAGAGACTAACCAATTTATTTGAGCATGAGCTTTCGTGAGCTACAGCTCACTTCATCGGATGCATACCGTGGAAACTGCAAAGTCTGCTGCAGTTTCCACGGTATGCACCCGATGAAGTGAGCTGTAGCTCACGAAAGCTCATGCTCAAATAAATTGGTTAGTCTCTAAGGTGCCACAAGTACTCCTTTTCTTTTTGCGAATACAGACTAACACGGCTGTTACTCTGAAACCTGTCATCACACACAGGAAGGCGGCCCTGGAAAAATTACACCTGGATTTCAACAATTTCCACCCCACCATCAACCTCAGCCTGGAACAATCCACACAAGAGATCCACTTCCTGGACACTACAATGCAAATAAATGATGGTCACATAAATACCACCCTATATCGGAAACCTACTGACCGCTATAATTAACTACATGCCTCCAGCTTTCCATCCATCACAAGATCCATTGTCTACAACCAAGCCTGAAGATACAACCGCATTTGCTCCAATCCCTCAGACAGAGACAAATACCTACAAGATCTCTATCAAGCATTCTTAAAACTACAATACCCACCTGGTGAAGTGAGGAAATAGAATGACAGAGCGAGATTGGTACCCAGAAATCACCAAAGGACAGGCCCAACAAGGAAAATAACAGAACACCACTGGCCATCACATACAGCCCTAGTTAAAACCTCTCCAATGCATCATCAACAATCTACAACCTATCCTGGAAAACAATCCCTCACTCTCACAGGCTTTGGGAGGCACGCCAATCATCACTTACAGACAGCTCCCCAACCTGAAGCAAATACTCACCAGCAACTACACACCACACCACAAAAACACTAACCCAGGAACCAGTCCCTGTAACAAAACCCTGTTGCCTTCTCTGACCCCATATCTAATCTAGCGACACCATCAGGGGACCCAACCACACCACCCACACCATCAGAGGCTCATTCACCTGCACATCTACTAATGTGATATATGCCATCATGTGCCAGCAATGCCCCTCTGCCATGTACATTGGCCAAACCGGACAGTCTCTACGTAAAAGGATAAATGGACACAAATCAGACATCAGGAATGGTAACATACAGAAGCCAGTAGGAGAACACGTCAATCTCCCTGAACTCTCAATAACAGATACAAAAAGTAGCCATTCTTCACTAAAAAAATTTCAAAAACAGACTTCAAAGAGAAACTGCAGAGCTACCATTCATTTGCAAACTTAACACCCTCAATTTGGGCTTGAATAGGGACTGGGAGTGGCTGGCTTACTACAAAAGCAATTTTCCCTCTCTTGATATTGACACCTCCTCATCAATTATTGGGAGTGGACAACATCCACCCTGACTAAATTGGCCTTCAACATTGGTTCACCACCTGTAAGGTAACTCCCTTCTCTTCATGTGCCAATATATATATTTATGCCTGTATCTATAATTTTCACTCCATGCATCTGAAGAAGTGGGTTTTTTACCCAAAAAAGCTTATGCCCAAATAAATCTATTAGTCTTTAAGGTGCCACCACACTCCTCATTGTTTTTGTGGATACAGACTAACACGGCTACCCCTCTGATACAAATACAAGTGACACTGCTGAATTAATTAGGATACAATTTAGAAAGGAAAAAAAATTGAGATCAGGTTATTTCCTTGAATAGTTATGAATAACTATAGGATTCCTTCAAGGGCTCTCTGGCACATTGTCCACTTGCCTGAGGGCTGCCCAAGTTGTGACCCTGCTTCAAGTGGCCTGTATGGGGATTTGTGTGGACCCAGAATTCCTCCCACTTTCTCTCTCAGTCAATCATTCTCTCTTAAGGGAATGATGAAGACAAAATATGTGTGTAATTTTTTTTAAACAAATAAAAAAATTAATCTTATTTCCATCCTTTAAATTTGATTCTGATCCCCTACTCTCCAAACGGAGTCCTCAATAGTTTAAATTGTTTAACAAAACCAAATTTCACCATTATTTTAAGACAGATATGTAAAATATTCAACATGTAATGGTCCACATGTGGATATTAAAGATCCCATGGCACTTTTGTAAATGCAAGACTTGCTCTAAGCCGTGGTCAGAAAAATTCTCCTCTTTTTATTACTGTTAATTTTGCAACACATGAGTTGTCTGTAGATCACAGACCACCCCAAAGGCAGTTGCATTTCAATGGTATTGTACATATGCAGTTTATGTTGGGCTTTAGAACTTTTCAGGATAAAACCAGCCAAAAGTGAAACTTTATTATTGTTCCTCTTTACCACTTTTTTGCTATTTTATTCCTTCCCATTATTTGAATAGAATACCACATTTTATTGACTGAGATGTGTTTTATTAATAAAACAAGAAAATAAAATGCATGTCTACTGAAATACATGAACAGTTTTTGGATCACATGAACAAAACACATGAACAGTTAATTGACAGTTTATGTACCAATTCCATAATACAGACAAGATAAAGAATAAAGGAATAGATTTAATAGAAATTTAAACTACTGTGGACTTGATTAAAATGGCTAGGGGATTAGAATCAGGTTTTCATGGTGAGAATGGGATTATTTAAGGACTTCAAGCATTTTGAAAATGTTTTTAAAATGAATGGGGTCTTTCACTAGGTCTATTCATTTTTTTTTAAATGAGGCCCAAACCAAACTTTAAAGGAAAACTGAACCCATTTTGCTCAGCCCAGCAATCTGTAAGTTCGAAAGGTGGCATAAGAAACACTTCTAACCATGAATAAACTGTGTCAAGAATGACTTGTCAAGATTGCCACCTCTGTAGGGGGCATAGTAAAGCCAATTGCAATTTTTAAAAATGCCTTCTGACAAAGTTCACATTTTATTCAGGGTGAAAACCTTTTTTCTTATCTCTCAGATTTGGAGTGAGAAAAATATTGTACTTCCTGTATATTATACAGATCTCTATCACATCACCTCCGCTGAGCAAGATACCATATAGTTTTGAATGCTGAAGAAGCACCCACTTAAAACTTTGTGTTATGATAAAAAATATAGGGAAAAGTAACCCTTGTGACCATTCAGGAGGACAAACTGGATAAATGAACTGGGATCTAAAACCCTGATGGGGGAGCTCTACAGCTATGTATTTACTGACACAAACAAGGGAACCCTGCAACAATCTTGCAATTTACCCATGGAAAGATTGGGAAACACAAGAATGAAGTGGAAAGGGCATGTATGCAATTGCAAATCAACACCAATGCAACAAGGAGGTTACCAATGCTGTGTTAATCCGCTACCTTTTGTTCTGAGTGTTAGCTGTTTGTTTGTTTGTTTGTTAGACAGTTGTGTTAGAGCTACAGCAGCTTTGTCTAAAGTTGCAGCGTGCTTTTAACATGGAGAATGCTGTTCCAGGTTCTAGAATACTGATAATGGTATGGAAAAAATAAATAAGAGTTGTGAAGGGCAAACAGGAAATAAAATAAAATAAATAAATAAAATAGAACACATTATTAAAGAGAGTTTGGCGCGAAAGGCCTGATCCTGCAGCCCTAATTCAGGCGAAGCGTCCATTGATTTTACGTCCTGATCAGGCAAAGCACTTAAGCACTGAAGTCATCAGGTCTACTCATTTGCTTAAAATTAATCATGAGTTTAAGGGCTTAGCTAGATCAGAGCCATATATTTCAGAAAAATTGCCCCAGCTCTCTTGGGCAATAGCTTCCTGCTCAGTTACTCTAACTACTTGCTGGACCACGGCTTCAATTAGGACTGAGAGATGGGGCCCTAGATGAAGAATGTAAAGAGTTAAAGGTGTGTGTTTTGAGATGAAGGCAGGTAGAGTAGAGGTTTCTTTAATAGTGATTTTCTCTGGTAATAATGTTTTGATTGTCAAATATGATTCAGGGCCACATTATTCCACCCTTCTTATACTGAGTAGGACTACTCATAGATTAAGGTACAAGTGAGTAACGGTGGTAGAAGCTGGCCATTAGTAGATATTAATTATTTACTATATACTTCAATTTGAAATGTAATGCATTTAACAAAGTATTAGCCTAAGAATGAATTAGGCACATTAGAAATCAGATAGCGAATGGTTCCAGAGGAAGCTCTATGCCATGAATAAAATGTTTTGTGACAGTCAAAAATAAATAAAGGACACTGATGAAATGTCTTCCCCTACAGGAGATAAGTTTTTAAATAAAAATTTGCATATTTAATCATTTATTTTGCAAGTTATTTGTTGTTAAAAAAAGTCTCAGAAAATATCAGGGAAACCAGCTAAAACAATGGCCTCTTGAAGTCTGAGCATCTTAACAGATGGTTCCTATTAAACTTCCGTCGCTTTTTCAAGGAGAATCTCTTTTATGTCTACTACGGGGTTTGCTTTTTGTTTTTGTTTATTTTGAAACCATACCTACAGCATTTTTAGATATATAATATAGGGACAAAAGTATGTCAAAAATCTGACAAAAGCATTT
The DNA here is from genome assembly GCF_965140235.1 of Caretta caretta. Taxonomy (NCBI): domain Eukaryota; kingdom Metazoa; phylum Chordata; order Testudines; family Cheloniidae; genus Caretta; species Caretta caretta. The sequence goes on along the minus strand of NC_134210.1, from coordinate 82,973,641 downwards.
CTAGCAGCTTAAACTTCTATCCCATTTTCACCTGTTGATTCAGGTCATGTTTCCATTTACTTTCTGCTACTGTTTGAATTGATGAACGATTCTCTTCAACAGGAGGCTGCTTCAGAAGAGCTCAGTTTCTTTTCAGCTCTTCCTTCTCCTCCTCCTCCTCTTCATCAAAATGAAGGAAACATTTAAAAATAAAAGAGTGATGTTTTTCTACAAATATTTAGAAATTGAACCGGTGTACCTACTACTGTAGCCCTTATGAAAATGTGAAAGCACATGATTTGGTCCTGATCTCAGACAAGTGAACGAACACTGCTTCATAACTTCTGCATGCATGAATGCTGATTATACAAGATATTACACAACTTTATCTCACATTGTGCCATACAAATGTATTCCAGAATGACTTATTGAACTAAATGATACAAGATAATATAGCTTAGCTACATTTATAGCACTGTATTATATACTCTACATCATTCAAAAGAAGAACAGCATATGCATGTGAGGAGATAACAGCAAAATCCATGCCAAAATGTTGGTATTAGGAGAGAGAGAGAGAGAGAGAGAGAGAGAGAGAGAGAGAGAGAGAGAGAGAGAGAGAGAGACTGCTGTCTTTAAAAGGTCCATAAAGACAGCTCTGCATACTATGCTCCAACCAATACTAATGAAGTTTCAGAGTTTCACCAAAAAATGAAAGCATTTATAATTACAATACTAGTTTTTCACATGCTGCTGTGAGAGCATCAGGCCCCTTCCTCCATGAATTATTTCCTGAATCAATATATTTCACACACTAGTTGTAATAAACCACATATGACCCTCCCACATGGTGTATTCAATAGTATGTTTGCTGCCTATGATTTTTCACATCCTTTAGATTCAGCACTAAAAACATTATAATGATTTGTGAGTCTCTTTGGGGTATTTTAGGTCCACAAGCCAATGAGCTTTGTGAAGCAGAAAAGCTTCTCTCTTTCATCAACAGAATTTGGTTCCAATAAAAGATATTACTTCACCTCCCTTATCTCCAATATCCTGGAACCAACATGGCTACATTAACACTGAAAAAATAACTCACCCCGGAAGCCATTTTTAGTTGCTTATGACAGAGATAAGCACCTGATTTTTAAAAACAGCCTTCAGTTTTGCCGGCATGAAACAGGTAGTGCGAATTCTTGGTGCCAGTATCTGTGTTAAATTTAATGGCACTTGCACAACTGGAGGCTGCTTTTAAAAGTCAGACCAAGAACATGGCAAATAATTATTATTTAATAAGTAATCAAAGGATAATTCAATGCAAGCCACACAGTTCTCTTGAAAATTGTTTTTAATTTGGTGAACTGTGTTGTGTAAGCAGCAAAGTGTCTACATCTAACAGGAAAAGAAAAGGAAAAAAAGGAAAACACAGTCACAATATTATTTTGAAACATTTCTTGTCAACAGTCTCATCAGAGAAGGCAGGCACAGAACCCTGTCACTGCATGAGGCAAAGGTCTTGTGGAAAAACTAGTATGTGTTCATGAAATTATAGACTGCATTAGAATGCACATGTACAAGGGCGACAAATTAAGGTTGCACGGGCAATGCTAATTCAAGCATTTTCTAACCTTTGAATGCTTAACTTTGCAACCTTAGCATTCTTTAAACATAGTTTGTTACTATGCAATTTCTTAAGTCCCTCCCCCCAAAAAAATCCCCCAAACTCTCCTCCCCCCACACAAATTCCATCACATGCAAGCCTGACTCTCACATCACTCATCAGCAGAACTGGAAGCTCTATATCCACACTAAATATTTTGTTCAGTGATCACTCTGTGTTTACAACAGTTGGCAAGACATCAGCTCTATTTTGGAACAATTGCAGGGAAAGTTCTGCTCCACACCTCAAGTCCTAGGATGCAGCATCCTCAGTCACTTTGAGGGATTTGCAAGTTGGCGTCTCCTGTCATAGTTGATGTACGAGTTTGTTTTAGTGCATCTTCTTGTGCAAAAAACTGATGAGGGATCTGCAGATGTGACTGAATGTCAGGTAGCTATGGTTGAATGATTTTGCCACAGCCTGCTTTCTTCGCTCATGTTTCATTTTTGGCTTTTTCTGTTCTGCTGTTCTTGATTGCTTTAACTGCAGACTAACAGGTCTGCCGTCATCCTGATGTGTCAGCGGCAACAGCTTCCCATGTATTTGAGTCAAGTTGGCCAGCTTTAGAGTATTCTTATATTGTTTTCAATGGCCTCCCAACATATGTGCTCCCATTTTTAACTGTCCATAAAATATGGCCTTGGGGAGTCATGTATCATCCATTACGTATGGGGAGATCAGTCCAGTGAAGTTGCACCTGTATCACTGGGGATTCAACATTAGCCACGCAGCATCAGTACAGGACTTCAAGGGGTCAGACAGGATACCAAACATTAATGTTACAGATGAGATGTCGACAGCACATATAAAAATACTCTAGTTGCTTCAAGCATCTGTGATAGTGTCCATGTTTCACACCCATAAAGAAGAGTACATAACACAATTGCATGATAGACATAATCTTGGTGTGAAGTCAAATGCCTTTCACATTCCACAAGCAGTGACAAGGTTGACCATAGGCAGAACGGGCTTCAGAAATGCGCTGCATGATTTCATCATTGATCATGACATTATTAGCTAACACGCTGCCAAGATAGCAAAACTTTCCTATCACATTAAAGAGTGCATCATCAAATGCGATTTCAGGGGCAGAATACATTTTTTCTGGAACAGGCTGGTAAAGCACTTTCATTTTCTTGAGGCTAACAGACAGTCCAAATCACTTTGCTGATCTAGAAAAGCAGTTGGTTAGATGCTGCATGTCAGACTAATGAGCAAGTTGCTCACTTTAGTGTGCATGAAGATGCTGGATACTGAAGATGCTGCCATCTATGTGGAATTGCATGTAAATACCCCAGCTGCAGTCTTTGAAATAATCTAGCAACATAGCACCAAAGAGAACAGTAAGTAGTGTAGGTGAAAACACAGAGTCCTAATTAACGCCATGTGTGACAAACAAAGGTTCTGAGGAAGCACCAATTTCCAACCTCTAGCCAGCATGCCATCAAGGAACGAACACACAATGAAGATGAATTTTTGAGGCACCCAACTGTGTGAAAGATTCACCAGACACCCTCATGATTAACAGTGTTGAAGGCCTTCATCAGGTCTACAAACACCATATAGAGGTCATGGTTTTGTTATACAGTCAGGTTGGCACATAGGAGATATGAGGGGATGAAACATGCTCACTGCAGACAAAATAGTCAGAAAATTTAGTTTCCAAACTAATACGTCTCTACTGAGCATGTGAAAATTGATTTTTGATAGGCTTATAACTTGGCCAAATTTGGGTGGATTTTCATAGGAAGAGCAAAAAACACATCCTGACACCAGGGTGGCCCTGTTGCTAATTGTCAAGTGCCTGCTCTCAAGCATGGAGACATTACAGCTTCTCAATTAAAGGTTGTAAGAATTTTTTAACATGGGCAGAACAATGCATTTTTCCGTACTCTTGTTCTTGGAAGTGGCTGAATCATTTTAGCTGAAACTTGAAAAGTAGAAATAAAATATAAAAATAAAAAGTATAGCCTGAGGCAAACACCCAGCATTGAAAATTTCACGCCAAACAGTTAAAGCAACTGCTAGTCTTATAATGGAAAGTGTTAAGTAATCTTATTATAAGCAGAGCTACCAGTTCTGCCTATAATACATATAGATGTGATATAAACACCTCTCTAGTAAGAAATAGAGAGATTGCTCACTGATTTCACATAGACTGTAAATACACACATGCCAGTCAGAAAAGTTCAGAAGCCCCAGAATACCAAAAACCTAATATTGTGACCATACACTGCAGAAAGGAGGATTCAAAAGAAAAAGAGAGTGAAAGGCCCTAATGTCAAAATTAAAACCCTTACACTCAGCATGAGGGCTTCTTAAGAATATCATCATGGAAGGAATGCATAAATGCATACTCTTGAACAGAAAATGGAAATCCATCCCTATTGAAGACAATAGAAATATGTATAAACCATTGAGGGGAAAGTACAAGATGGAAATTAGGAAGACTAAGAAGGAATTTGAAGAGCAAATTGCTAAAGGTATAAAAACAAAAAAAATTTTTTTTGAAAAAGTCTGTCAGAAGCTGAAAGCCACCAGGCTAAATTTGAAAATAACATTGTGTTATAACAAGTTAACTAAAAATATATTAAATGTGTGCTGCTATTCAGTGTAGAAAAGTACCATTGTGCTTAATATCATTTAGCCAGTCACAGCTGTGGAATTTTCCCACAAACTTCAGTGAATATTGGATTAAGCCCTAAATGATCCTGTACAGAAAGAGCAGGTAGTCCATGAAGCATCAGATCAAAATGAGAAAACCAGAAATGTAGGAATCCAAATCGGTAATCAAAATAAGTTTATTGACCGGGGGAGAAAATACAGTTGTGAAAGTGAATAAAAGAGTGCTAGTTACATCTTCACATAACACAATAACCAGGGATCACCCAATGAAATTAGTAGGTGACAGATTTAAACAAACATAAGGAAATATGTCTTCACACAACACATAGTCAACCTGTGGAACTCACTGCTAGGAGATGTTGTGAAGGCCAAAAGTATAACTGGGTTCAAAAAAAAACTATATAAATTCATGGAGGATAGGTCCATCAATGGCTACTAGCCAAAATGGTCAGGGATGTAATCCCATGCTCTGGGTGTCCCTAAAACTCTGACTGCCAGCAACTAGGACTGGATGACTAGCTAAATGCTCTGTTCTGATCATTCCCTCTGAAGCATCTGATGCAGGCCACCATTGGAAAATGGAATACTGGGCTAGATGGAGCACTGGCCTGACCTAGGATGGCCCGTCCTATGTTCTTATATGATTGAGAGTGAGAATATAGCCAGTGTTGTCAGGATATCTTAATAGGGTTGCCAGTTTTGGTTGGACTTATTCCTGGAAGTTTCATCACACCACATTATCTTTAATTAAAGATTAATCTTCAATTCCTGGAGACTCCAGGACAATCCCAGGGGGTTGGCAACCCTATATCTTAACTGTACATTTCCATACTTTCAAATATTTGGACTTCCATTAAGTTTAACTTTAATTTTGAATTACCTATGGCTGTTTTATCATCATTACATTTGGTCTTATAAGATTATTTATCCTTAACTACAAATATATATTTTACCTTTTCATCACCTTATCTTGACTTCACTTCAAGAAGTTTTTGTCTGAGACTATCATTCAATTCAATCACTATTACCAAAAGCCAACCCTAGCCCTCAATAAGGTACCTAAAGGAAAGGGCTGACTTCCTGACCAACTTCACTACTTACAGTTCTCTCAAACTTCCCAGAGTTCTCAGGTTCATGAGAACCTAAAACTCCAAGTGACACCTATGGGTCATGATCCCTGGCAATGTGAACCCACCAGTTTCAGTTTGCACACAGGCCCTATTTAGGATTAGGTCAGTAACCTAAATACACTAAGAGTATAAGTGAAGTCCAACATCTGCAATGCCCATGAAAACTCCTTTAACAACTACATACCAAAAAGAAGCAACTTTTAACTTTTCATTATTATTTTTAAAATCCTGCTTGCTTACATAAAAAATGAAGTTATTTCTCCTCAGAGAAAGACCTTTATTCAAATTTCCTTTACTGAAGTGGATCTGCTTTACATAAAAATATCCCTAGTGCTTTATTTTCTGTCTTGACTGTAATTAATACTGACAGTAATCACATTTTCGTGACTTGAGATGACATTGATATATTTAAAATAATCAGTTTTCTGTGAAACAGTATCCATGCAAACCCCAAAATGTCAGTAGTGAATTTAATGTATTTGTTAGTGTTCTGATAAGAGCTGCAGTAAGAACTGTGCATTTTTCTGCAAGAGTCAGTACTGAGGATTCCAGCTGTGGTATACTAGGAACAATCCAGCTCTACAGCTTAATCATATAGAAGTATGTTTGTGGGAAATGCCCTTTTTCCATCTTCAGTCAATTACCATCCCAAATTATTGGATTTCTGCCACCAAAGACATCGTGCACTCAATGTCCAGTATTGTTCTGGATTAGGTAAGTTATAACATTTAAAGTCTGCCTTAGGTAGTGCTCAAAATAAACAAACAGAGACCAGGAACAACTGAAAATCTTTCTGAGATTATAAAGACTCTCTTTCTTCAACTACAATTACTTTTTAAAAAGTTTTAATGAATGTAGTGCTTGTGAAAGATGCTGACTTGTCAGCATTGGAGACCACAGCTCTCTCTTTTGGGGCTTTATTGAAGCCAATGGAAAAACTACTATGGACATCAAAAGGCTTTGGATCAGTCCTTTAATCTTAGGACTGTGTGATGGTGCATACTCCCCACACTGGCCCTGAGAGGCTTGAATTAGGCCACACAGGCCCATCAAACAGGAGAGATTTATGCTCTGAGGAGTCCACTAATTGGAAGCAAGTTTACCTGTGAGGGAACAAGCGGGGCTTATCTAGAGACTGGCAACAGAGTCAGGCTGCAGGGTGGCAGTCACTTTCTCTCAGGAAAGGAGGGATAGGAATCTCTGTGACCTAGTAGAACCCTAGGAAGAGTGGAAGCAAGGTAGCAAATAGTCCAGGGGTGAGAGCAGTAATGTTAGAGAAGCTGCAGACCTTGATTGCTTGGTAAAGGGCCTTGGACTGGAACCCAGAGAAGAGGATGGGCTTGGGTTCCCCTACCAACCACTGCAGAGTGGTACTGCCTGGGGCAGTGAATTAGAAAACTGCTTGGGTCGCTGCAGGAGTGACAGGGTCAGTGTGGCAGGTGTGAGCACTGCCTGATGCCAAATGAGTCGAAAGCCTTTGAAGGACTCCATCCTGCAAGGGGAAACCACCTAGGGTTTGTCTACACTACAACGAAAAACCCATGGCTGACCCATGCCAACTGACTCGGGCTCCTGGGGCTGGGGTGAGGGGCTGTTTCATTGCAGTATAGACTTCCTGGCTTGAACTGCAGCCTGAGCTCTGGGACCCTCCCACCTCGCAGATATCCAATGTGAGAAGATATGACTTTTTGAGCAAGGTCCCATCAATCACTTCTATAGTGACGGAGTCATCCTATCCTCCCACAAAGGGAGACGCGGACAATCACCTTCACCTTCACAATCCAGCAAGTGGCCCACTATATACACAGGGTCAATAGCTACCTCAGTTAGTTCCATGGCTGACACTGGAGCCATTAAAATTTTGAAGAGTCATCATCCATATGGACACTAAAGTTGCCCAGAACAATCAACCTCTCCACACTTGGAGAAACAAGATCAGGTTAACACTTTCCTACAACTGGAAAGTGTTTTAGATGACATAAATCTCAGAAGTTATTTTACATTATTATTTAATTCAAATTTGGAAAATAATCATAAAGACATAACTGGATACATAGGTGTAATTCTAAACCCACTGAAGCCAAAGGGAGTTTTACCATTGAGTTAAGGTAGCCAGGATTTCACTCATAGTATGAAACATGTACAGAGATTGGAATTGGTTTGTACCACAAATGATACTATAAATTAAGTTCAAAATATTGTATGTATTGCAGTGTTAAGTGATAAATCCTCTTTGAAAGGCTGAGGTCACCTCATTGCTAAAAACTGTGTATGTATGTCACTACAAGGCAAGTGAGTTTGTCAGTGAAGTCAATACAGTTATAATAACTAAGCCATCAAGCATTCAAAGTCCTGGATAGTGTGACCTGTACGTATTACAGTAATGTTATTACAGTAATGTTAACCTTAATACTTAGCAGTTGTTGCTAACAGCATGACACAGTAGTGAAATTTATAAATACAGTCACCTGAGGGTCTTTGTCACTGACAACTGGGGCACAGTTTATGTCAAACTACAGTCAAATGAACCCTTAAAAAGTTAGTAAATACCGAACAATTTCAACTATTTTAATGCATCTTATTTATTACACATGTTTCTGTAGTTATAATAATGACCAAGCTGGAAAGTTCTCAGATGTACATCAAAATGTCTACAATTTTATTTTATTGATTTCAGAGGGTTTACATTATTTTAACCATGTGCAAAAAGATGCCACAGTGGAATAATCATGCAAAATCTGAGTTTATTTATCTGAACAAATTAAGTTATATTTTCCAGGAAAGAATGGCATTCCCTCTGGATACACAGAGTGATCTCAGGGTAATGATTAATATCTGTGGAGGGTCTGAGTGGAGAGTAGTCATAAGGGCGGGTCCCAGGCTCAGCCCAAAAGTTAAAGCTGACCAGGTTCAACTTTGACTTTTGTGACTATTTTAAGAAAGCACTTTTATTAAAGAGAATTGATGTAAGTAGATTGTTATAAAGTTTTCAGTTTGTGTCTTCATAATCTTTTGAAGAGATGTACTTCAATTTTATATTTTTAATTTCTTCTTAATTCCAGAACAGAAGCATTCCAATAAATGTAACACCAATAGCTATGAAAATCAGAATTCAACCAAGTCTAGAAAGACTTTTAAATGGGTGAAAATGGTATAAATGCTCATCTTTCAAATACGTATACTGCAAGGCTCTAATGTTTAAAAAGACACATGCAAGGTCCATAAATGCAAACTGAGTTAAAGGTTTTAGTACATTAAGAATTAGAACAGAGATTATGGGCTAAATTTAGCTCTCAGTTACAATGATATCTCAGAGCAGAATTTGATGCAACATCATCTATTAAACTACACAAGTGCCCTTTTCCATATCAACAAGCAATTGTGCCCCCAGATGGATGCAGATAACAATTCAGAACTAAATCCCATGAGCTCCCGTAACATCAGCACTCGCTCTCATTGAGGGCCTGATTCAACACTCATTGAAGTTAATGAAAAGATTTCCATTATTTCAGTGGTCATTGTATTGCACTTTACAGGATTTGGCCCAAGGGTGCAAAATAGCATAGGGGTCCAATTCTACACAGTTTAGGTCAATAAGAGTTTTGCCAAAGTTTTGTCAATCACTGCAATGGAGTAAGATTGAGACAGTCATGTGCATCCATATTCTGTCTGTCAGCAGTCTCATGCACATCTTTCTACATGGTACAAACCTGAATAATCTGTGTGGCACAGACAGTATGGCACAGAATCCATTTCTGAGTACACATGTACACAGTCACGCAGGCTATACTCCCTGAATCCAAGGTCTCACCTGGAAATGTGTCTTCACCAAGAACGTTGTGACAAAGCACCTACAGTGCAGTCTCTCGGAAGATAATAAGGAAGTCAGAATAGCATTGGACACTTCCACCTCAAATATTTGCTGCTGCTTCTGGGGTTTCTGGGACACAGAGTGGTACCTGCCAGAACATACTCCTTAGGACACATTATGAAAAGTCAGAGCTGTACTAATTTATATACTATCATGGTAAAGAGTGGCAACTACTAAGGTTGTAAAACACTTTCCATTACAGCCCTCTAGGATCACATTCACAACTTTATGAAAGTATCGACTTCTGGGCTGAAATTTTCCATCCTTTTTCATTGTCTGAAAGGGACATTTCTTTATTTTGTGAGCAACTGAAAACAATCCATTCAGTCACAGAAGAGAGAAAGATGTGCATATTCTCCACTATAATGTTAATATTAAAACAGGAACAGACATGAACAGAATGAATCCTGCACCATCCTGAACTGAGGTAACAAACCCTGAATTAGTCTCCAAACACACACCCTTCCTGGCACTTGGCTTCACTTGTAATGCAACATAAATCTAAACATAAGCTTCTCCCTTTGACCATCATGATTCATCAGCAATTCCTCTGAATCTTATTGCAGGGTTATGGCACTTGAAGCCAATATCCCAACAGAAGAACTCTTCATTCCTACACAGAATATTAGAATCTGCCAGCATTTTATAGATTCCAATTAGGTTTTTAAATAGGGAACTCAGGAGTTGATCCCATAGCTATTCCACCTACAGAATTCAAATAGAGTTGCCTGCATGGTTTAATTGCAGGAGGCTTCTGCAGCTTATGGTTGGTGGTATGGGTAAAGTTCTGAAGCCAAGAGTAGGAGACAAAGGTACAGTAACTGTGTTCTTCAAATATCAACAGTTGTGCTCTTTATGACTTTTTCTATAATGATAAAAGTCTGAAATCTTATTGAGTGATTCAGTTTGTAAATAAAAGGTCATTTTATTCATGGATATCCCATATTTCAGCATTAATATTCCCCTACTATTCCCTCAGATCAAATAATAGAGTATTCATATGCAGACTATAACTATTAATAACTCATTAATCATATGCCATTGGAATTGCAATGCAGTTTCAGGCCAATGTGAGGAACGGCAGATGTGATATTTGTAGCTTTGTCAGATGCAAAAGAAATGCAGAGAATAGCAGCAGTACTTTTACAGTGCCTCCATCAATCTGGCTAAAGCATTTGACACTGACAGAAGTCCTGGACTTTGGTAACTATCACATAAGTTTGGTTGTCCAGAAAAATGTACCAACATTCTGAGGCTATTTCATAGCAGAATGCTCAGATGAGTCTGTAGATGGTGTTCTGGCTGACCCATTTCCTATCACTAATGGTATTGAGCAGGTCTGTGTAACTGATCCAATCCTGTTCAATCTCTCCTACACAGCAATGTTCAATGACACTAACAAGAGACCTGAATGCTGGCATCAGGATATGTTTCCAATCCTCTGGAAAAGTATTCAGCCTAAACAGGCAGTGATCTTCCACGAGAAGGCAATTGTTTAAGGCAATTGTTCCTGAGCTGCTGTATGCCTAGGGGCACATACTCAAGAAAAGATATAATTGATCATAGATATATTCACTGAATCTGCTGGAAGGTATTGGCTGACAATCAGTCTGAAAAAGACAGAAGTCATGCATCAGCCTGCTCTGGGGAACCTTACATGAAACTAATAATCACCACCAGCAACACGCAGCTGAATGCTGTTTCAGACTTCTGCTATCTTGGCAGCACATTGTCAAATGATGCTACTATAGACAAGAAGCTGACAAGTTGCATCAACAAAGCCAGTTCATCATTTGGAAGGCAGAAATTGGCAGCACCACAGTATTAAGCTTCAAACCAAGTTAAAAGTCTAAAAAGTAGTTGTGCTGTCCAATTTGTTGTACAGGTGCAACACTTGGACTTGCTACAGGCATCACATCAAGCTTCTACGTAAGTTCCCTTTGATGACATGTGCATGCCATACCCTGCATCAAATGTCTGGATAAAGTTACCAATAATGAAGTTTTGAAATGCAGCCACTCCACAGGGATTGAAGCCATGCTTATCACATCACAGTTACACTGCGCTGGTCATGTGTTGAGGATGGAGGACACAAGAATGCCAAAGCAGTTGCTGTATGGTGAACTGAAAGTGGGTAACTGCATTCGAGGCATCCAGAAGAAACACTTCAAGGACACACTGAAACATAACTTAAAGTAGTGTAACATGGATGTTGACAGCTGGGAATTGTCAGCAACAGATAGATCATGCTGGCAAGCAACAGTTAATAATGGGGTTACTCAGTTCAGGATTAGTTCCCGGATCAATCTTGAAGCACAGAGGCTCAGTTGTAAACAGCAGCAGATTCAGCAAGCACAGACTGTAATCCCTTCCTTGATATCAAGCTACTCATGCAATCAATGAAGAAAGGACTGCCACTCGTGCATTGGCCTATTTAGCTACAGTCATACTCACAAGATGTAATGGTCTCATCAGCGTCATCTTCAGTCATGAAGGACAGCAGCAACATTTAACTGAGTGACATAGTTATTCTAATTCTTTTTTAGCCTATAATCTGAAAAATTAATTTAGTTTTAAATACACTTTCAATCATCAATGACCTATTAAATCCGCATGCAAATGTGATTTGTTTTATGTTGTATTGCAATCAAATTTTATATATGTCTATAGAATGTGTGTAACCATTAGGTTTACAAGTCAGGAAATCTGAATGACTTCACAAGCACTGCCAAGATTACACATGTTATATTTAGGATGAAAATCACTGTGTTTAAAATTTAACTGTTTGAGTGTGTAAATGTAGTCCACAAATCTTTCTTGCCCGTTTTCTTGTTTCTCAAGTGAAATGGAACTGATGGATTGAAATAGAGAGCTGGTATATGCAACTGTTACAGCACATTGCACTTGCAGATGGCAATAAGATACTAATGGGGTTATCTGTGTGTGTACCACATCTTGCCCAAACAAGTCAGCCTTGAGGAGAAGGTAAGAATAAAAATGGTAAGGCGAAACAGCGGACAGGAATGATCTAATAAAAGAGTTCATTAAGAAGGTTCAGGCAGTTGCTTTCCAAACCAACACCCTTCTGCAGTTTGGACACAGACACAAATGGACACACTCTAAATTAACTGCAAGCATCTAAAACTGTGTGGGCTGAAGTACAGCTCACAGGGTTTGTCATAGCCAAGATTAGCGGAGGCTCCCAAAAATATTAAATGAAATATTTTGTTTTCAGGTCCTAAAAGATTTAAGGTTACAAAGGTTTTTCTTAGAAGCTAATGAGCTCTTCAAAAGGGAGAAATCTGTTTATTCCCACTGGCAACTAATAACACCAATGAAATAGATGTGTGTTTTTATTGGGATTTATACCATTTGCTCTAGCATTTATATTATTGGCTTGTACAAAGGAAAGAAATAGTAGCTTGAGCTCATAATATGTTGGGCAAAATATCAAGAAGATTAGGCCACATGTTAGAGTAAACTCTGATGGAAAACATACATTTACTGCAAAGAAATAGTTATGCCAGAAATCTAAGAAATTTTACTGCAAAACGGTGTCTGCCTTGTATCCATCTATCTCTCACTATCAGATTTTCTTAGTGGGAATGGGGCTATACCATGCCATGAACAGACTACCTTAAAAAAGTTTGTAGAGGAAAAAAAGAAAGGGAGGGAAGGAAAGGGAATGGTGGAAGCAGAAATAATCTAGTAATAATACAATAACTGATTTTCTAATAATAATAATAATAATAATGAATATTTTTATCCTTTATTGTTTCATAAAATAATTGGTGGTCAAAATATTAACCAAGCCACAGCTATTAACAAAGACCATCAAATGTAAAAATCTGGGGGGGGAAATGTAAAGATATTGTGATCTCATTTGAGACTCAGTTTAGTAATAATTAGGCTCCGTTGCTGTTAGTGTACTGGAACGTCACATGCCTGTTCAGTTCCACTGAGAATTAGGAAAAGGCTCCCATTCTCTGGTGTCTGTGAAAGGCTGACTACTTTACTGGGCAGGCTGCATCCCTCACATGTACTGCAGAATTGCTGCCTACTCTGGTCACACTTGGCAAATAGGCAGGAGAACTCAAAAACAGCAGTAGCATTCTGGAGCTTTTTGTTGAAGAAAATATGGTGATTGCCCACCTGACTGTGCAGTCCAAGGTCTGCCAGTTTCCTTCAGGATACACTTATTGTCCACCTGCCCCTTCTTCCCCTTCATACAGCTTTCATGGTAGTAACTCTTGGGAGCACAGTGGGTGCGGGAGGTGTGAGCTCATGGTGAGCAAACCAGTGCAAGATGCAATGTTTACTTTCCATGTTTGCTGAGCCAGCTTGAGCACCTGTTGCAGATCCCAAGTCCCTTACTCACCCACACAAGCACTGCTTAACCCTGTGCAATCTCAGTCCCTTAAAAATATTTCTGCTCAACAGAATCCTAGGTCCTATTTCTGACTATGACTCATAGAATGTAAAGAGGAAAGATAAGAGTCTCCTAATGACTAACAGCTTTGAATGTATGAACTTTGCTTGTTCATGTAACTCCTACTGTAGTTAGTATTGAATACTGAAAATATGACACTTGCAAGCATATATTCTGTTCTTGTTGTTATAAATATGTGCAGCTTTTTTTTGGTTGTATATTTTATTATAGAGCCATCACTAGTGAGTCTATAGCTAAGGTTGCATTGACATTTTCACTTTAAGCAGGATTGAAGTCCTTCTGTTACACAATTTACTGACTGAATTCAGTCTTCAGTTTTGGCAAAGGAACTCTTGCAGCTCAAATGATTTCCAATGTAACCATTTCAGTGAAATATTCACTATTATTTTCAGAGGATACATTTAAAAAAACTGCTTTCTTGTTAATATTATGTCCTGTTTTCCTTGTTTCTTTGGGTTCCTCTGATTAAAATGACACAGTCTCTGCAAAATCCAAGTCTCACCCTCCCTTCACACACTGTCATGATTTTTCAGACACAGACCACTTTTTAAATTAAACTCCTCCCAGCCAAACGCCTGTTCTCCCAACCCTGCTTCTCATCATCTTGATTCTCCCATGCTTCCTCCATATTCCCCTTCAATAACTATATTCATGGGTTGCATCATTTAGCACCACTTTGGGATGCTGGGTAGTGGGAGAGGAGGCTGCAGCTGAGGAGAGGAGACATAGTGGGGTTAGCTAGGATGTGGGGTTAAGAGGAAACATTAAGACAAACTGGTGTTTGTGCTGGGGGCCCTGGAGTGGGGGAAGGGCTGCATGCTGATGAATCACAGATAGTTCACCAGATCTCAATTCATAGACTTAAGGCCAAAAGGGACCATTGTGATCACCTAGTCTGAGCTGCACATTACAGAACCACACCCACCATTCCTATAATGGACCTCTAACTTCTGGCTGAGTTAATGAAGTCCTGTAATCATAATTTAAAGACTTCAAGTTACAGAGAATCCACCATTTTCTCTAATTCAAACCTGCAAGTGATCCATGCTACAGAGGAAGGCGAAAACTCCCCAGGGTCTCTGCCAATCTGACTTGGGGGGAAATGTCTTCCTGATCCCCAAATATGACAATAAATTAGATACTGAGCATGTGGTCGAGACCTACCAGACAGACACCTGAGAATGAATTCTCTGTAGTAACTCAGAGCCCTCCCTATCTAGCATCCCATTGGAGATATTTGTTACTAGTATCACAGATGGGCCACATGCCATTATAGGGATCCTCATCCTACCATGCCCTCCATCAACTTATCAAACTCAGTCTTGAAGCTGGTTAGGTTTTTTGCCCCTACTGCTCTCCCTGAGAGGCTGTTCCAGAACTTCACTCTTCTGGTGGTTAGAAACCATCTAATTTCAAGCCTAAACCTGTTGGTCATCTTATATCCATTTGTTCTTGTGTCCACATTCACACTTAACTTAAATAACTCCTCTCGCTCCCTGGTATTTTTCCCCCTGATGTATTTATAGAGAACAATAATATCTCCATTCAGCCTCCTTTTGGTTAGACTAAACAAGCCACACTCTTTGAGTATCCTCTGGTAAGAAGAAAAGGAGTACTTGTGGCACCTTAGCGACTAACCAACACATTATTAAGGATCTACAACCTATCCTGAAGGATGACCCAACACTCTCACAAATCTTGGGAGACAGGCCAGTCCTTGCCTACAGACAGCCCCCCAACCTGAAGCAAATACTCACCAGCAACCACATACCACACAACAGAACCACTAACCCAGGAACCTATCCTTGCAACAAAGCCCGTTGCCAACTGTGTCCACATATCTATTCAGGGGACACCATCACAGGGCCTAATAACATCAGCCACGCTATCAGAGGCTCGTTCACCTGCACATCCACCAATGTGATATATGCCATCATGTGCCAGCAATGCCCCTCTGCCATGTACATTGGTCAAACTGGACAGTCTCTACATAAAAGAATAAATGGACACAAATCAGATGTCAAAAATTATAACATTCATAAACCAGTCGGAGAACACTTCAATCTCTCTGGTCACACGATTACAGACATGAAAGTTGCGATATTACAACAAAAAAACTTCAAAAGCAGACTCCAGCGAGAGACTGTTGAATTAGAATTCATTTGCAAATTGGATACATTAACTTAGGCTTGAATAGAGACTGGGAGTGGCTAAGTCATTATGCAAGGTAACCTATTTCCCCTTGTTTTTTCCTAACCCTCCCCTCCAGACGTTCTTGTTAAACTCTGGATTTGTGCTGGAAATGGCCCACCTTGATTATCATACACATTGTAAGCAGAGCAATCACTTTAGATAAGCTATTACCAGCAAGAGAGTGCGGTGGGGGGAGAGAAAACCTTTTGTAGTGGTAAACACCCATTTTTTCATACTTTGTGTGTATAAAAGATCTTCTATACTTTCCACAGTATGCATCCGATGAAGTGAGCTGTAGCTCACGAAAGCTTATGCTCAAATAAATTGGTTAGTCTCTAAGGTGCCACAAGTACTCCTTTTCTTTTTGTGAATACAGTCTAACACAGCTGTTACTCTGAAACCTGTCATTATGCAAGGCACTGCATTTAGCCGTATGGAGTGGAAATCTATCAACTGCATGAAAAAACTTGTACAGATACAGACAGACATCATCTTCCTTTCCAAATGCAAACAGATGGACATCGTACCAAAAGGACTGAAGGTAAAAAATCCATTACAATCTACATACCACACAGACTATGCTGACAGCTTGTGCCACACGCTCTCAAAGAAACTGCGGAACCACCTGATCAACATCCTCTACAGCAAACAGGGAAAGATAAAGAATGAGCTCTCAAAAATGGATACTCTCATAAAAAAACAACCTTCCACACAAACTTCCTCGTGGCTGGACTTTACTAAAACTAGACAAGCCATTTACAACACACACTTTGCTTCTCTACAAAAGAAAAAGGACACTAAACTTTCTAAACTACTACATGCCACAAGGGGCCACAGCAATGGTTCCCTCAACCCACCCAGCAATATTGTTATCCTATCCAACTATACTCTTAGCCCAGCAGAAGCAGCTGTCCTATCTCGGGGCCTCTCCTTCTGCCCCTCCACCCCCACGAACATGATACAGTTCTGTGATGACCTAGAATCCTATTTTCGACATCTCCGACTCAAGGAATATTTCCAACACACCTCTGAACAACATACTAATCCACAGAGACCTCCCTACCAACACTACAAAAAGAAGGATTCTAGGTGGACTCCTCCTGAAGGTCGAAACAGCAGACTGGACTTCTACATAGAGTGCTTCCGCCGACGTGCACGGGCTGAAATTGTGGAAAAGCAGCATCACTTGCCCCACAACCTCAGCTGTGCAGAACACAATGCCATCCACAGCCTCAGAAACAACTCTGACATCATAATCAAAAAGGCTGACAAAGGAGGTGCTGTTGCAATCATGAATAGGTCGGAATATGAACAAGAGGCTGCTCGGCAGCTCTCCAACACCACTTTCTACAAGCCATTACCCTCTGATCCCACTGAGAGTTACCAAAAGAAACTACAGCATTTGCTCAAGAAACTCCCTGAAAAAGCACAAGATCAAATCTGCACAGACACACCCCTGGAACCCCGACCTGGAATATTCTATCTACTACCCAAGATCCATAAACCTGGAAATCCTGGGTGCCCCATCATCTCAGGCATTGGCACCCTGACAGCAGGATTGTCTGGCTATGTAGACTCCTTCCTCAGGCCCTAAGCTACCAGCACTCCCAGCTACCTTCGAGACACCACTGACTTCCTGAGGAAACTACAATCCATCGGTGATCTTCCTGATAACACCATCCTGGCCACTATGGATGTAGAAGCCCTCTACACCAACATTCCACACAAAGATGGACTACAAGCTGTCAAGAACACTATTCCCGTTAATGTCATGGCTAACCTGGTGGCTGAACTTTGTGACTTTGTCCTTACGCATAACTATTTTACATTTGGGGACAATGTATACCTTCAGATCAGCGGCACTGCTATGGGTACCCGCATGGCCCCACAGTATGCCAACATTTTTATGGCTGACTTAGAACAATGCTTCCTCAGCTCTCGTCCCCTAACGCCCCTACTCTACTTGCGCTATACTGATGACATCTTCATCATCTGGACCCATGGAAAAGAAGCCCTTGAGGAATTCCGCCATGATTTCAACAATTTCCATCCCACCATCAACCTCAGCCTGGTCCAGTCCACACAAGAGATCCACTTCCTGGACACTACAGTGCTAATAAACGATGGTCACATAAACACCACCCTATACCGGAAACCTACTGACCGCTATTCCTACCTACATGCCTCCAGCTTTCACCCTGACCACACCACACGATCCATCATCTACAGCCAAGCTCTGCGATACAACCGCATTTGCTCCAACCCCTCAGACAGAGACAAACACCTACAAGATCTCTATCAGGCATTCTTACAACTACAATACCCACCTGCGGAAGTGAAGAAACAGATTGATAGAGCCAGAAGAGTTCCCAGAAGTCACATACCACAGGACAGGCCTAACAAAGAAAATAACAGAACGCCACTAACCGTCACCTTCAGCCCCCAACTAAAACCCCTCCAACGCATTATTAAGGATCTACAACCTATCCTGAAGGATGACCCAACACTCTCACAAATCTTGGGAGACAGGCCAGTCCTTGCCTACAGACAGCCCCCCAACCTGAAGCAAATACTCACCAACAACCACATACCACACAACAGAACCACTAACCCAGGAACCTATCCTTGCAACAAAGCCCGTTGCCAACTGTGCCCATATATCTATTCAGGGGACACCATCACAGGGCCTAATAACATCAGCCACGCTATCAGAGGCTCGTTCACCTGCACATCCACCAATGTGATATATGCCATCATGTGCCAGCAATGCCCCTCTGCCATGTACATTGGTCAAACTGGACAGTCTCTACGTAAATAATAAATGGACACAAATCAGATGTCAAGAATTATAACATTCATAAACCAGTCGGAGAACACTTCAATCTCTCTGGTCACGCGATTATAGACATGAAAGTTGTGATATTACAACAAAAAAACTTCAAAACCAGACTCCAGCGAGAGACTGTTGAATTGGAATTCATTTGCAAATTGGATACAATTAACGTAGGCTTGAATAGAGACTGGGAGTGGCTAAGTCATTATGCAAGGCAACCTATTTCCCCTTGTTTTTTCCTACCCCTCCCCTCCAGACGTTCTTGTTAAACTCTGGATTTGTGCTGGAAATGGCCCAACTTGATTATCATACACATTGTAAGGAGAGTGATCACTTTAAATCACTATTACCAGCAGGAGAGTGGGGTGGGGGGAGAGAAAACCTTTTGTAGTGGTAAACACCCATTTTTTCATACTTTGTGTGTATAAAAGATCTTCTATACTTTCCACGGCATGCATCTGATGAAGTGAACTGTAGCTCATGAAAGCTTATGCTCAAATAAATTGGTTAGTCTCTAAGGTGCCACAAGTACTCCTTTTCTTTTTGTGAATACAGTCTAACACAGCTGTTACTCTGAAACCTGTCCTCTGGTAAGGTAGGTTTTCCATACCTCAGATCATTGTAGTAGCCCTTCTCTGCACCTATTCTCGTTTGAATTAATCTTTCTTAAAACATGGGAGACCAGAACTGCACACAGCATTCCAGATGAGGTCTCACCAGTACCTTGTATAATGGTAAATAACTCTTCCTGATCTCAACTGGAAATACCTCGCCTGATGCTTCCTTGGATTGCATTAACCTTTTACACGGCCACATCACATTGGCAACTCATAGTCACTCTGCGATCAACCAACTTCCTCTGTCACTTACAACTGCTATGTCTCCAGTTTATAGAAAAATATCTTGTTGTTAGTCCCTAAGTGCACCATCTTGCACTATTAAATTTCATCCCATTTCTATTATTTCAGTTTTCAAGGTCATCCATCACCTTGCATGATATTCCAGTCCTCCTCCATATTGGCAATATCTCCCAAATTTGTGACATCCACAAATTTTATTAGCTCACTCCCACTTTTTGTGCCAGGTCATTAATGAAAATGTTAAATAAGATTGGTCCCAAGAAGAAATCCTGAGGAACTACACAAATAATTTCCCTCCAGGCTGACAGTTCACCTTTCAGTATAACCCACTACAGTCTCCCTGTTAACCAGTTCCTTACCCACCTTTCAATTCTCATATTAATACCTGTCTTATCCAATTTAACTAATAATTTCCCATGTGGAACTACATCAAATGCCTTCATGAAATCCAGGTAGATTATATCTACTGCATTTTCTTTGTCTTAACTGATTTTTTTCTTTTATCTTCTCAAAGAAAGAGATCAAGTTGGTCTGGTGTGATCTACCTTTTGTAAAACCATGTTTTATTTTATCCCAATTACCATTTACCTCTATGTCCTTTACTACTTTCTCTTTCAAAATTTGTTCCAAGATCTTGCATACAATTGAGGTCAAACTAATGGGCCTGTAGTTTCTTAGATGACTTTTTCTCTTTCTTAAGAATAGGTACTACATTACCAATTCTTCAGTCATAAGGTACAACTCCCAAGTTTACGGATTCATTAGAAGTCCTTGCTATTGGGTTTTCAATTCATGTGCCAGTTCCTTTAATATTCTTGGATGGGGATTATGAAAGCCCCCCACTTTGGTCCCATTAAGATGACTGAGTTTGACTTCTACCTTAAATGTGGTAATTTCTACTTCCATATCCTCATTTCCATTAGCCACCCTGCCACTACCCTAAAAGCTCCTCATTAATTTTATTAAAAACTGAGGCAAAGTATTCATTTGGGTGTTGGTCCATACCTAGATTATCTTTAAGATCCCCTCCACCACCATGTTCAGTGTTTAGCAGTCCCACCTTTTTCCTTGTTTTCTTTGTATTAATATGACTAAATAGCCTTTTATTATTGGTTTTAGTTGCCTTTGCAAGGTCCAACTCTGGTTGGCTTTTGGTAGTTCACACTTTTCACCTACACTGTCTGACTTTCAAGAAGTAGCTTTCCTTGCTAATCTATTTCCCATCTTCCTCTCCCCTCTTCCTTTCTCAGCCCCTGCTCAATCAATCCCCACTTATTTCCCATACAGAAAATTTTCCTTCTCTTCCCCAGTCCTGCAGTATCATGCGTACACCATGGCCTCCTGTAAGCCCATACATTTCTCATATGCCCTGCCTCAGGTTCCATTCCATAGTCCTTCTTACCCTAATCCCCCTACATCCATCCACTGTGAGCCCTTCTCCTCTACTGCATTTAGCTTTTAAACCCTCATGTGTCAGTGTCCATATGTATATCAGCTTAAATGCTGAAAGTGGTACGGAGTGGCCATATGAGGGTTGCAGGGATGTAGAGGGGGAAACCCAAGGGTAATGGGGAATTGGCATGGATGGTAGAATGTTTAATGTGTATTTTTAAATATCTATTTAGTTTTTAAACATCCCTATATAGTTCAGACATTCATATAAATGAATAAAATACATTTATGCTCTAATTTATGGCTGCCAAAAAAATAGGGATTGCTCATTCTTAGCAACCAAGCAGACCTTGGTAGCAGAGATGTTTTGCAGCAGGGATTTTTTAAAAAAAACATCCCTGCTGCAAAACAACTTTGCACCACCTTTGGAAATGAAAAACAAAAAAACCAAACACACACACGTAAAACATGCTGTTAAGAAACAAAACTAATACACAAGGTTAATTTCAAATGTAAAACTTTTTACAAGATACTATATAAAATGGAAGCGATTAATGATAGTTATATTACTTGACTAGTAACTAAGATTACCAGACAAGTTATTCTAATTTTTCTGACTTATGCTAGGCTTATGTGTTCTAGCACAATACTTCAATACTAACTTTTAAGATAGTCTACATTTTTTGTTCTTGCTTTACCAAATTATCACTTGCAAACGGTGGATTTTGTGCAAAACCATGAAGCTATTCCCCCGCTCTTTAAATCTGTGCTTCATTTTGGTTTATGCTCTTAGACAAAACATAGGGCAAATCTTGCTTCCTCCCCCACCCCCTCATTTGTGTGACTAATCCCATTGACATCAGTGAGCCTATTTGCATGAGTAAAGTGAGCATGATTTACCTCATATTTGGAATCAGCTTAGTGTGTACTGAATAGAGTATAGAGCTGTTAAGTGGTGTGACAGCAATTGAACATGACAATTATTTTTGCACTCTTCTGATAAATGGAGCAAAACCTAAATAGTCATTTTATTCTGAGAAAATTACAAAGCACAAGGGATGAGAGAAGGAATCCACGGACCCAAAATGAGCCTCAAACTCTTCAAACCCATGTAGCTGGCCTCTGGACAGCTAATGACACATAAAGGGAGTGTTAGTGTACATATAGGACAGACCCAAAGCTCACTGAAGTCAATAGGAGTATTTCCATTGATTTCACTGGGCTTTGAATCAGAGCCACAGCCCTTGCTCTGTCCTAAGAGCTATTATTATTATTTTGTTTATTAACACTTTGAAAGTACTCTGCATTTTCAAATCATTGTACAAATATTGGCTAACTAATCACCACCTCTCCTGTGTGAGCCAGGTACCTCCACTGGCTTCTCCTCTACTATCCCATCAAATTCAAACTTCTTGCCACCATGTTCAAAGTCCTGTATAGCTTTCTCGCTCCCTATTTATCCTCCTTTGTCTTGCTTTTCATCATCTTGCTCTCTCAGCTCTGCCACTGTTCCCAGCTTCATCTACTCATTTGTCAGCTGCTTGCATAGACACCTCAGAGCCTTCACCCACACTGTCCCCTTTAAATAGTATCCCCCTTCTGAGCTCATCTGCCAGACCACTATTCTCTCCACATTTAAGTCCCTTTTGAAGACCCATTCTGGTATGCTGCCTATGGGAAAGCTGTTCTGTAAACTGAAAAAATTATATGTGTGTGTGTGTGTGTGTGTGTGTGTGTGTTACCTCTCCCTCCAACCTCTGCCTACTTGACTGGCTCTCCTTTGATTATGAGTGCCTCGGGGCAGGGACTGTGTCTTCATGTCTTGAAACATTGATGCAATCATAAAGGCAAGCATATGTATTCTTAAGGTAAAAGCATTACGGAGAAAACAAAAAATAATAAATACATTTAAAATGCACACTGAACATACCCATCAATCTTATAGGGCCCTAATAAGGTGAAGACTTTTCAATTCTTCCACAAGCATTGGGGCCCGCACTGGACAGAAGGTACTGTCCATTTGCTGCATTGGAAAGAAGGCAAGCTCATCCTTTTAAAACAAAAGCTTTTTCCTTTTTCTCTTAGTCTCTGCAAAACCCATCTTGAGTCAGTATATGCAAACCACTCCAAGGACTGATACCTCTCTTAAGTTGTTTCATCTCAGTGACTCATCTTAATCACCACCCACTGTTTTTAGTTCCTATAGGAGCTGCGGTAACCCTCCCCCATGGAGAAGAACACAATCGTACAAACTATTCATAGATTTAATACAATATGGTCCCCGAAGATACTGCATGCAATTGCAATATCTGTCACATTTCCCACATTAGATATTGGGGTAAATTGAAGCAAAGAGATAAAGTGACTTCCCAAAGCAATACAGCAAGTCAGTTGCAAAGGTGCAATTAAATCTTAGGAC
Source organism: Caretta caretta (assembly GCF_965140235.1). Classification (NCBI taxonomy): domain Eukaryota; kingdom Metazoa; phylum Chordata; order Testudines; family Cheloniidae; genus Caretta; species Caretta caretta. Next base: position 82,950,229 of record NC_134210.1, on the reverse strand, counting down.
TTCCTAGGTGCTAACCTTCTGCTCAGCCCTCCAGCTGCCATCACGTGGGGTTTTATCCCTCTAGAGGTGATGTGTCAGGAGTAAACAGGGTCCAGTGCACCCCCAGCAGCCAGCAGTGGGTGGGGAGCAGAATGAGTGGGGCCAGAGCCACTGAGATGTTACTCGCTGCAGCACAGCAGCTGCCTGGGATGACTGGCTGCAGTGGTGGGTTGCCCCCGCCCAGTCTTGGCTTCCAGGGACAGCAGCCAAGTGAGCCAGAGATCCATCTTCCCTCCAACCCCTGTCCCCAGAAGGTGAGCCTGGGCAGGGAGCAGGCTGCTGCTGCCACCCCTTCCCAGCCAGGCTCTTTCCCAGGCAGCTGGCTACGCTGCACAGACTGGAAGCAGCTCCATTCTACTCCCCACTCGGGCCCAGTTGCCAGGGAGAGTAGCCGAACATGCCGGGGGGGGAGCTTTAAACCGGAACAATGGGAAGACAGAGCCCCTCCCCCTCAGCAGGCAATGTGGGGTGGGGAGGGGCAGGGATAGAATGGGCCCCAGGCTGGGGGCGGGGCGGAGACACATGGGGCAGTCACGTGTCCTCCCCTTTAGTTTGTGCCCCTCCCTGGTATGGGAAGGCACCAGTCATTTAGGCCTCTAGATTTGCATTGTTGGCTAACTCACAGTGCATGCCACCAACACACCCACTTGACTAAAAATGAGGTAACAAATAAGAGCATTAAAAAGGTTGCCAAAAAAGGACACAAGAAAAGCAGTATTTAATGCTGTATTAGGTTATCTGGGGCTACATGGAGTTTTTAAACAAATTGAAGTATGTCCAAAAATAACAGTGCACCCTATCATGCAAAATCATCACCCTGCCAGTTTTTTAAATAAGCATGTGGTAGCTACTAAGGAATGCAATTCCAATCAGCACTATCCTACTATTAGTGAGTCCCTGAAGTGCTCAGACTAAGGACAAAATATTTCTTTCTCTAAGATTTTGTGAATTTGAAAAGTGGCTATTGTTGAACTTCAAATAGTTTAAGTAGTTTTGGATACTTATCTGAACAAAACTTCAGGTGTTTATCCTAAATTATCTTAACTACTTGAGTGTACAAAGTGGGTTGGAGATCTCATAAAAATGGTCCTTTCAATATTTTCTGTACTTCCAGTTTCCAGTCAAGGTGGGTCCAAATCAAATCACCAGATCTGAACTCACAAACTTTGAAGAAATTTGGGTATGGATCTGGTTCAAATTCTAATTTTGTGGCTTGGACCCATCTTGAGTTTCCAGCCAGGTCAGAAATTTGCATGGCTGATATTTTCAGTGGTTCTACTTCTGAAAAAAAAAAAAAAAAAAAGATGAAGGGGTATGCACAAATGGTGACAAGGGGAGAGGAGAGGAGTGCAAACTCATTGTTATTTCTGTTACAGTAGGACCTACAGGCCGGAACTAGAGCTGGTTGAAAATCAGAATGTCCATCCCATGGAATATTCTGATATTTCAAAATTTCAGAAATGGGATGAAAAGTCAAAATACTTTTTGGTGGAACAAAAAGTGTATAAAAATTTCAGTATGGAAATGTCTAAACATTATGACATTCCCAAATTGAAAATGTTTCATTTTGGTTTGTTGAACCAAATAAAACATTTCATTTACTCATGGTTCTACATAGCTTGACATTTGTATTTGCCTGAGCTGCTGCAGTGCCTCATGGGAATTGTAATTTGGGTGCTTCATGCCCCCATTCTGCTCCCCAGGTTGACTGTGTGTCCCATAATACACAATGGTTGCATGTCTCACAACAAAAACGGAGAGATAAGTGCAACAAAGAGATAGTCCAGCCAGGGTGCCCAGTCTACAGAGGAGAAATGGAGCACGAGGCATCTGAATTACAACTCCTCCCAGGAAGCACTGCAGCAGCTCAAGCAAACAGACACAAAACAACCCAACCTGGGTTTTTTGGCAAAATCAAAATGTTTGCATAAACTGCATTTTCCATTGAAGACCCATTTAGATAGAAAATTCTTGACCAGTTCTAGTCCCAAACAAGACTGGGTTTTGCTGTTGCTCTGTCTCAGATTCTCAGTACTAACTCTATTCATTCTGTTTCTCTATCCCACTCTCCTGCAACATGTACTCAGGCAAAGCTTCCACTAATAGTGCAATTTTTGACTAAGAACTCCATAAGGACTGTAGGTCAAGCCGCTTTTACATACATGCATTCATTTTATTTTTTCAAATCTCAAAGGTTTGGTTCAAATTGAGCTTGAGTTTTAGGTAAAGGTTCAGGTCAATTTGCCCACCCATAACTCATGAAACTTTGGCCCAAATACTTCGAAGGTGGCATAAAGCCAGCAACTGTTACTCTTACCTTCAGTGCTCTTATAATCAATTAAGTAAAGACAATTGGCCCAAATTTGCTTTCAGTTGCACAGGTGCAAATCCCACTGAAGTCACTAGCTGCACAATGTTAGAGTAAGTTCAGCTGTTGTAACAGAGAGTAGAATTGAAAACAGTAAGCCAAATACATCTCTGATATTGAGTAACCCTTTGGACTTGAGCAAAGTAATACACCCATTGTGTCTATAATGGCCATTATTCCCCATTAAATGTTTGTTAATAAGTTTATGTCTCTGTGTTGTAAATTGTAATATATGTGAAATAGTGCTGGTGTCTCTATAATCCACCTGTCAATCATGTAACTATTCATTTTTAAACAAACAATCAATTGGTTTTTAAACACCACACAATACAAAAAAAAATCTTATTAAATACCCCTGAAATGCAAATTTTAGAATCTTAAATTTAAAAATGTTATTTTACTGAATTGATCACATGAATCTTATTGATTAGGTTCTGCAAGCTCTTTAATACAAGCAAACCCATGTTAAATGGGCATGACACCACATGTGCTTCTGCTATATCCAGCATGACTTGGGAACTGAAACACCAGAACAGAACAGCAGGTGGGAGTGATAAATTCCTGTTCAAGAATTCCATTGACACTACAATACAATGCCAATACCATCGCAATGAACTCTTTGTAACTACCTACTCCATTGAAAAGTCACTTGCACCTTGTGATGACAGAGGGCCTCTGACCAATGGAGCTTTTCCAAGGAAACAAGATACATCGATATTACCAAAGAGATTTGCATCAATAAAAAAAGTAAGCATTGGAAAGTCTTGAACCCATGACAAGATCTCTACTCTCTTGCTACATCTCAAGGACATTCACTGGAAGGGAGATGTGGTCTGAGTAAAGGCTCAGAAATTCATCCTTCTAATCCTGACTCTGATATGGAGTCCTGGTATTGCCTTGTTTAATTTACCTAATCTTGTTGCCTTATTTTCTTCATCTGTAAAAGACAGAGATAATATTATTGCTGGATGAAAATCTTTCTTTGACTAGTCACTTAAATTTTAAAATGAATTAGTATCAGCCACGTGCACAGTTCTTTTATTTCAGCTTTATGTGAGCAATAAAGTGATTAATGTTGTTTGCATGAATGCTCACGGGAAACAAATTTCCAATTGCCACTAGCAGTTATTCATGGAAAACTAATTTTAAGCAGACCAGTAAATGAGCCAAACAGGGATATGACCCTGTCTTTCACAACTGAAACAGCACATACACATGCACATGCAATTATTTTGTGTCAGTGACTGTGCGGGAGTGGGGGACAGAAATGTACAGATCAGTAAATGCAAAACATTTTAAATGGCATGGGACACTCCTTTAGAAAGGAGACAGAGCTCCCACATGCCAGGGATATTATATAAGCCAGACAGGGATCTGACCATTCTGTTCACAACGATGACCATGAATGCACATGCTTTTCCTTTGTGAGAGTGTGACTAGACGAAATGAAATTACATTTAAATTAAATCTGACAGCTGTCCTATTTAATTTTTTAGGAATGATGCTTCAGGCAAGGCCTGTGTGGCCCTGAAGGAATCCCCTAATCTGGACTATCCGCTACCTCTCCCTAAACTATTACACCTTTCTAAAAACTCTCAGAGATCTAGGTGCTTCTTCAAGGCTTCCTCCAGATTACAGGAAATATGCTTGTCCAGACAGACAACAGAAACAATATCAAGTGACTTATGAAACCAATCACAACTCAAACTTTGAATATTAATTACCAAATACTTGCAGCCAATTATCTCAATCAATCCTTAGAGTAAAATAAACCCATTTCATACAGCAAATACATCTGAGGAAATGATGATCGGCTCACAGATATTCCTAGTAGGAAATGGGTTGGGGGGGGGGAAGGCTAAACTTGTAAAATATGTTATTCATTGCAAATTATTCACTCCACTGTAATAATAATTTACCTGCCTCACAGGTATTTTTGTGAGGGTTAGTTAATGCTTCTAAAGTACCACAAAGAGGCAAAGCACTACACAGGCATTTATAATTATTGCAAAAAGTAGAAGCCTGCTATTAGTGCAGTATTTCTAACACAGTCAGACTGGAAAGCAAGGAAAAGAGTCTAAATTTATGGAAACAATTGAAAATGCCACAAGAAAGTCAGGGTAAAGTAATTCTCAGAATTAAAGAAGTCTACCTTGTTCAGCTTTATTTCATGGGGAATACATATTGTGGTGTCTGCTGTAACGGTGGGATGCTGTGCTAGGCTGGAGAAACAGAATGAACAGATTTAGTACAGAGAGTCCGAAACAGAGCAATAGCAAAACCCAACAGTAAGATAACTAAGTTCTTTGAAAAGACAGATTTTAATGGGACGCAGAGACAAATCCATTACTGGACCTGAGGGTATGTAAAATCTGGACAGATTAGAAGGAGTGATAAAAGCTATATATAGTATTCAAGGACAATGCTCATAGTTGTCAAGACACTATTGTTCTAAAGGGAAACACCAATATATTGTGTAATTCTAGGGCTATTATCCAAATGCCAGTCATGGATCCATAGTTAATGGTGAGTTTTGCATATATGTAATAAAGAGGATGAACCTATGCTTCATATGGTGAATACATGGTATCTTTCCTCCTCAAAATCGCAGCACTGAATTTAGAATGAATTTCTTGAGAATTTACAAATAGATCCATTAATTAGATCCATTAATTTATTAATGAAAAATTAATTTTAAGATGAGTCTTTTCAGAAATTTAGCATTTTTGTGACAAATGAACTCAATAATGGGGGTAAAAAACACCCCAGACTCTATAGCTAAAATTAGAGCTGGTTACAATTTTCCAAAATTTCAAAATTTGACCACAAAGTCCTTTTTCCTCCCCCAAAAAAACCTTCAGTTTTTTCCACCAGCTCTAGTTAAAATTCACTAAAATCTTGAAAGCTACATTTGAAGAAATTATAATGCAATTAAGATAATTTATTAATTATTATTATGAATTTTAAACAGATCCGAGTCAATAGCTCAATTCACTCCTAAGTGAAGCTAGGGATATTTTCTTAAAAGAAATTCAAAAGTGTTAAGGTATGGAAACACAAAATTAGGGCACCCTGACAATCTTAACTCTGCCCTGTAATACCTATCACAGGACAGAATTAAGGTTGTTACAGTGCCTTATCTGTGTTATTTCCATAGCTTAATGTGTTTGGAGTTCTTTTGGCTAACCTTAATTCTGAATTTCCTGGATTTCTAATTATTAATTTTAGGAAAATTACAACATTTGTGTGATGTGTTACGTTCTTAAAGTTACTGATATATAGTTTCAACCTTAGCTCAGACTTATTTTAGGTGTTCTCTCTCTCTCTGCTTAAGAATAAACAAGCATAATGGTTAGGTCTTGACAGAGGAGAGGATGGAGTACAAAGGCATAAATTGTCATCTAATTACATCAGAAGGCATAAATTATGGTATGAATCAAAATTATGTTCAAATATGCTGGATTTTTATCTGAACAAGTCTTATTATTGCTGTGTAATCTCCCAGCCAGAATTGGCCAGGAACTTGTTTAAATTGCCTTAGGTTTCTGTTCATCCAAGGGAAATTTATTACATTTAGAAAATGTTTTCTGGAAATTTCAGTTACTTTATACTGAGAGCTCAATGAGCAAGAGTATCTGAATCAAGGTAAGTTTTGTGCAATGGAATGGGATGTTTCAATGATAATACTTCAGTAGTTTTGGAAGGAATTACTACACAAATGCAAATTTGGGGTGAAATTAAACCCATTGTGGAATGATGTACTTCAAAGCAGCACCCTGGAATCCTAATATTCACCACCGTCACACATTTATGATATGTTTTGTACAAAGTGTGCCCTGTGAGGCATCATTTTAAAAAGTTTTGATCTGTTGAACATTAATATCCTGTTGGATTAGATGTGCTATCATGGTATGTGAAGTTATGAAGTTTTGCTATGTGTGTGTTACTGAAATATATTGTAGGGTTAGGAACATCCACAACCAGCCTTTCAGGTACAACAATGGAGCAGCCAGACACGCTGATGGTCCATTAAAGGGAATTCACACTCCCAAGAACTATCGCAGGAACCGTATACAATGGAGACTTCTCAGAGATAGCACATACACAATGGACACAGCTTGACCCAGGTCATAGCAAAGGTTCTTTTCAGCAAGCAGGAAGAAGGTATAAAAGAGGGGAAGTGACATCATGTCTTGGCCTCACTCCCCCCACAACTCAACACCTGGACGCACATCTGGAGGACAAAGATTTGGAACTGGGAAGGGGTCCCAGGCAGAAAGGAGAATCCCAGCTTGTGTATTAAGGAACTATACCATCTACCAGGGCGAGACACTGCTTGATTCAAATCCTGTCAAGTTCAGATTGCAATTTTTCTTCAATTTCTAATGGTAACCAACTTTGATCTGTATGTTTATTACTTATAATTACTTAAAATCTATCTTTCTATAGTTAATAAATCTGTTTTATATTTTACCTGAAATAGTGTGTTTTAGTTGAAGCATCTGGGAAATCTGCTCAGGTTTCAAGGGCTGGTGCACGTCCACTTTCCTTTGTAGAAGAGGTGGCCTGGGTAATAAATTTATACTGGTCAGGCTTCTGACCAGGGCAAGATGGTACAGCCCTGAGGTCCCAGGCTGGGGAGCTGTGGGAATTGGCTGGAGCTTCTCTATTGTTAATTCATGAGTGAACTGGGAGAAGCATTCAGGTAACTCAGCTGGGTTTGTCCCTGCCTGTGGATGTCTGTGTAAGTAGTACTTGACAGAGGTTTGTGGCTTAGCAACAGAATCACAGTGTGAGAGGATGCCCAGGTTGGTGGCACAGAGGGCTCAGCAGTACCCCAGTTCCAGGTTGCACCTCAGGGAACCCATCTCACCCACGTACTTCTTGAATCCTATTTATACCTCACATAAAGACATGAGTTATGCAGCATTTTCAACAGGCCCTCTGCATTAAGATTTCATGCTATATACACATAATGGAATCTCCAGGAAGGATTACAAAATTTTATTTCTAGAATTTTTTTTAATCCTACCATTGAACTCTGTGTCCAACTTTCAGAATTCTGATCAAGAGGGGTAGAGCTGCAAATGAAACGGTGTACAACCAAACTGTGTTCAATGTGAAATGTGCCACAGACAGATGTGACCACCACAAGTCAGGGTGACCGTGCCATATTTCAAAAGGAGCTAGAGAACAAAAGTATTGAGTCTGTTATTAAAGCTGTCATCCCAAATGTATTTGAGAAGTGCCCTCCAGATACTCAGGACTTTCATTCGAATTATAAAAAAATCCCTCAGTGGATCTTTTTCTTCATACCTCTAACACTCAGCTGTCATTCGCTAAGACTCTGAAATATTCCAGACATGACCTTGTCCCTGTTTTCTGTTTCTGCTCCTCTCCATTACTTTTCTACTGGCAGCTTTCTTATAACACGTGATGTTTTGTACCTCACAGAAAAGTCTGGGTGTTTCATAAGCAGAGTTTTCTGGACTGTTGCATCCTTAATATTTTAAAGTAGACTTTACAATGCAGCCCTTTAAGTTAAATCATATCAGAATTTATACTCCAAGTTTGAATATTCTCTTTGGTTAGCCTTATACTTAGAATCTGTTGTAAAAATATGCACAAACAACGGAACTACAGTGTATAGAGAGTAGCAGCAACACTGCAATTATTTTCTTCTTCAACTTGTAATTCAAAAGTTTAACACAAAAGGGAATATAACTCACACCTTGTAAATAAATCTCATTATAAAAATCAGAGCAGATTTTACCAGGAAAAAAAAAACCTATTTTGAAGGGGGATCTCTCACCCGTTACCACATGATTACTATTTAACAAGAGCTCGACATGTGCCAGGGGTCTTATCGCTTTTGTCCTGAAGCATTCTTACCCTAGTTCCTAACATGACCCACAAGTGAATTTAATTCATAAATCCGAAGGAATCAGTAATTGTCCTAATTAAATTAACAATTGTGTGCTTAAAATTATTTGAAATCTGCCTCAATGCCACCATTAGGCTTAAGAGTTAACACAACATGGATTATTTTTGGACAATTCACATTGCTTTTACAGCAGCTCTTTCAGGCTGACTAAAGACAGACCATTAGTTCCTTTTTGTTTCCTTATTATTTCTCTTGTTTGAGCATGCACATGATGAGCAGAGATGGCCATTCACTCAACAGGGAGGAAAATAAAAAGGATATACTGATTTTTCTAAAGAAAACACTCTTCCCAAGAAAAATAGTCCAAGAGGTAAATGTCCCCCATCCACACACACTTTCTACAAAGCATTGTCTACAATATATTTCAAAACAACTCAGTCTGTAGCTTTATAAACTTTCAAATCCCCTATGCTGCTACGGATTATAAATATTTTCTTAAAGTAAACTACCTTTATTGAAGTTGTGACTAATAAATAGCAAACATAATACTAGAATTACCAGGTAATAATTATCAAGCCTAATAATCAAATGACACAAATATGAATTTCAGCTTAAGTACATCTTCCATTAATATGTCAAGAAAGACTATTGAAATGTGCAATATTTTATTTGTATTACTGTATCCCACTTTGACATTTCATTACCAAACTCTGAAGCACCAAAACTATATAATAGGATAGCTACAGTATCATAAAAAGCTTTGCACAAAGTCAGGCAAGCTATGTAGAAAAAAGAAAAGTGAGATTTAAAGTAACTCCATGGCTTGTAGGCAGGGATAAATAAAGTCTCAGATAGATGGTGTGATAGATAAATAGTGAACACAAATTATGGAGAGGAGAGTCAGAGAGAAGGCCAAGACAGTTGGAGCCAAGTTAGTAGGTGGATAGGAGTTCAAAGCAGTACAGTGGAATAAGTCCAGGAAACATTTTGAAAGCCAGTGGACCATTTTGAGGTGGATTTGAAGGCTGATATAGTAGAAAGCAAGGAAAGATTCTGGAACATGAAGCTGATATGGTCGTATTTACTCGACAGTGAAAGTCTGGCCACAATATTCTGAACCCCCTGAAGTTTAGATAATAAAGATTTATGAAGACTATAAAAGAGGGAACCACAATAGTCAAGATAAGAAGTGATTAATGCATAACTAAGGATTTCAGAAGAAGAAAGGTCAACATAAGGGTAAATTCTGCCAATATTCTATAGGTCACAGTAGGCAAGCTTACAGACAAGGGAGACATGGAAAAATCAACATCAGGGCCAAAAATTATTTACAAAAATTTTATCCTAAAATCTGAATTAAGAAAATTGAACATAAAGTCTCACACCTTGGGGCTACATTGTTCCAACTGAGCATTCTTATAGAAAATACTTGGGCAACATGTACCACTTTGTTCAACAAAAGAATTGTACCTCAAATGATGTTTTGTCTGGTCTTACTCCTTACACAGGCAAAATTCACATTAAAATAAGTGGGAGTGTTGATTGAGTAAGGCCACTTTGCTAGGCAAAGAATAAAAAACAAATACTTTTCTCTATATATACATTTTTTGGCTGCCTTATCAAAGCACTTTGTCTCAGAGACCAGAATGTGTAGCATCCTCTGTTAGTGCTGCTCCATAAATTAGCTAGCAGCAATTCATCCAGTCTGCAGAAGCTCCCACATGACACTCAGGGTCTTTGCTAGCCTTAGAATTCTGTTTGGCCAGTATGACTCCTAAATAGCATTTAAATTTCAATAGTCAGTACAATGTTAATGCCATGCAGTGTTCTGATTTACAGTTTAATGAAATTATTCCAAGTAGTAGTTCTAGCAACATTTAGGCCAAATCTTCCTCTCAGATCTATTCTGGGCAGATCTATCTCTGAAATGTGGACAGAGATAACATTGGAATGAAACGCAACATATTTTCAATTCTGATGAGTAACTATCTTTTATTCAGGCCCAGTTAGTCCAGATATTACTGGAATAATAGCAAATAAAAACAAGGTTGCATAATCTTCACTCTTGAGTACTGGAGCATCTTTGCTGTCCGCAAGTAAAGTAAATTTATCAGGAAAACAGTGATAAACTGAGAGACTCATCCTACTTTTGCTGGTATCAATGGCAAAAGTCCCAGTAAAATTAGTGCAGAAAAGATCACTTGATCCAGAGTAGCTAAATTAGAAATTCACACAAATAATTCCAAGGAATCTGAATCCAAGACATTTATATCATCAAACAAAAAGGGGTAATTTAAAAAAATCTAAATCCAGTAATTGCAAGTTAAATAAACTTCAGAAGTATTTTTGTGGTTTTAGTAGACAAATAAAACCGATGTATCAGTTCACTTATGGTACTTTGTAAATATTAATTAAATATAATACTCTAAATCATACAGACTTTATGCAGTAAAATCCTAACTTTGACTTAAATAAGAGGATTGCCTGAACAAAGACTCTAGAATTTATCTAAATGTAAACATAAGACTTTGCTCTACATGTATTCAGCTTCATACTGGCAAACACACGTGAGTAAGTTTGGGGATGTACTATTGTGTAAGTATTGTGTATTGTGTTACTTTCTTGCATAAGTGTTTGCAGGATCAGGTCCTTAGATTGTGAGCTCTTTGGAGGATGGAATATGGCTTCCTCTATATAGACAGCACCTAGAACATAGTGGGCACTACCATACTACCACTACTAGAAAAATAGAGAATGATAGTAGAAAAGTTAGGAAGTTTCCTGTACAGTTGTCAATGTTTTAATCTTTAATCACATGATCTATCTGCCATTATCTGGATTTAATGAGACATCAAAAGTCTATATTTCTAAAAGTGATATTTCAGAGCCAGATTCACCAAAATTCCATCCAACTTCTGTGCTGCAGAAGCCAGTGCAAGCCACACTGGTTTGGCCTTCTGTGAGATTCCAAGGTGTGGAAGCCGGATAGAGTTTTATTGAAGCTGGCCCTTAACTGAAGGCTCTTGAAAGTTCAAGCATGCCAACAGTAATACATCACATACTAAGTCTCCCATTTTATTTTCAGCTCACAATTTCTTATTTTAAATGAAATAATGATTTTATGTTAAGGAAACAAACTTTAAATGCAAGTTGTTACCAGAATACATAACTTCTACACCATAATTCAATCCCCCCCACACTTTTTTTTTGGCTTTGCTTTTGAAAGAGCAATATTGACCCAACATATCAGTTCTTGTACAAACCACAATGAGGATTCTGAGAATCAGTGGTTTGTTTTAACAAGAAACTATTTTAATTGGCAGTATAATTCAAGTGTTACATTAAATGAGATAAAGTTTGCCTTTGACACCAAATCCTACCCACATACAGTACTGTAAACCTCATGTTTAAAACAAGAGGGAAAATCTAAAAAGGTATCATGCTGCATTAAGCCTTTGTTCACTGCCAGCCACATTATCGTTCCTGCCTTTGTACCAGTTGAAGCTGACTGACAGTGTTCAGATAATGGGATGCGTGTATCAAAGCTCACAGTGGCATACACTGTATCTTCACATCCTTCAGGCTGCAGTTGAGGACAAGGTATAGCAGCTATGGTCTCCAGTACCTTCTCTTTTATAAATATGCTCATGGTAGCAACAAATCAAACATACACTTCACTATCATTAGAACACAAGCACATGCACACTTTACATTGCATGCCTTATAGCACTCCCTCCCAATGGTCCCATGGAACAGTAATTTTCACACTGTAGTGGTCTTCCCATATTAGAACTGCAGCATGAGGACTCTTCAGGTCTTTTGCCATTCACTGCTCAAATCCCAGACACCATTATCCTCTAACTTCACTGAGCTGAAAGGGCTCAGCATCTTGCAGGATCAGGCCCTCTAACTGTTTAAAATGAAGCTTAATCAAGACGGTTGATTAAACTCTCAAGGAGTTTTTACATCAACAGCTTCCCTCACTACCTGAAGCAGAAGTCTTCAGTACAAGAATGTATTAAATTATAGTTCATAAATAAACAGAGGAAAACTGCCAATTAAATAAAATAAAAAGTAAAACAAAGAGTTAGACTGGTTGAAGTTCTCTTTCTCCCCCACACCTGGCCCCCAGTACTATTTTAACCAGTTTACAATTTGCCCTGCTGCTTTATATGCTATATGATAAGTTTGATAACAAGTTTAAGTTCTTTCCAGTCCTTTTTGGCTCATGATCATAGAAAAACTCCTGGAGAGAGTGGGAGGGCGAGGCTGAGGGATTTCCAGAGATTAAAATGACCACTTTAGAGATACTCTGAGCAAAACCATGTCAAGAGCCAAGACCCACAGGCCATTGAAAAGAATTGTAAAGTGAAAATTTGGGTGATTGTCTTCTGCCTAATTTTAACTAAAACAGTTGTTTCCTCTGAAATGGTCCCTGGAGCTGCAGTTTTGTTTGCATATGATTCTTTGAAGTTCTCTCCTTCAGTCTATATATTTTTTAATCTTGGATCAGCCTTGTTCATTAACAAACCATCAGTGAACTATTGTGTTTGAATTCTAACTTAAATGGGCCACTTGGGTGTACTGGGCTGCAAAGCCAACAGAACAAGCAATATAAAAAAGGCAGACATAATCTCATTCACAACCTAAATTTCAGAAGTACACCTGGAATAAAACTGTGTTTGGATAGGACCAGAATTTTTGTGACTGTCAGCTGTTGTATGTAAAAGATTGAATTCTACAGTGAAACTAATAGAAAGAGTTCTTTGAGGCCTTCTCTACTTACTTTCAAACATATTGCTGAGTGAATTTTTATAGAAAATCTCCAGTGTAAATGCTTAATATTTTGTACTTCAACAGTGCTTTTCATTTAAAGACCTCAATACACTTTACAATCTTCATAATACCACTGTGAGTTAGTTGAATATGCTATTTTCTAATTCTGGGGTGTATTAACAGGAGTGGCACGTCTAAAATAGAGAGGTACTTGTTCCACTCTACTCAGCACTGGTGAGGCCTCATCTGGAGTACGGTGTCCAGTCTGGGGCATTGCACTTTAAGAAAGATGTGGACAAACTGGAGAAAGTCCAGAGGAGAGCAACAGAAATGATAAAAGGTTAGAAAACCTGACCTCTGGGGAAAGGTTAAAAAAAAAACCTGGTCATGTTGAGTCTTGAGAATAGACGATTGCGGGAGGACCCAATAAAAGTCTTCAAATATATTAAGGGCTGTTATAAAGAGAATGGTGATCAGTTATTCTCCATATCCACAGAGGGTAGGACAAGAAGTTATTGGTACAAGGGAGATTTAGGTTAGATATCAAGAAAAAAACTCTTACTAGAATAGACAAACATTTGTCAAGGATGGTCTAGCTACTCTTAATTTCTGCCTCAGTGCAGGGAGCTGGACTAGATTAGCTCTCAAGATCCCTTCCATCACTTTGTTTATAATAATGCACCGTTGGTGCATGTGGCGGACCCAGATTTGAGTGCACATTCCAGGTGAGCACTCTAGCCACTGGGGTGGCTCTCTTTTTCTTCCATTTTCTTTTTAATTGAAAGGTCAGAATTTTTATTCTGCATCAAAATGAAAACAAATGTCAAAATCTCAAAACTTTTCACAAAACAGAAGTTGTGTTTTCTAGCCAGCCCTATATACCACACAAAGGGGGAAGCTTTAAAGAAGGCCTGGAGATGCCACAAAACTGGGCAGAGAAGGCTACCATTGATGTGCAGGAGGAAAATGAGATAAGGACCATTACATAGCCAGGTACAAAAACATCAGTGAAGCCTTAAAGGTAGTGACAAATCATGAAAAAGGAACCAGTGAAGGGATTCAAGGACAGGGTCAGATACCATTTTCAGAATAATAAGCATTAAAAATATGGTTTTAGTAGATTTCAAAATACAGAGAATATTTATAGGATGATAATTTTACCTGCATTTTAATATATATATTTAATATATATATTTTAATATATATATGCCATTTGTTAGTATGCTTCCAGAAATGACACTGCCATCCATCAGTGATTCATTATAAATTACTTTAGTTATCTACTTTATAAATGTCAAAAGGCCAAAGAGGTGGAGAAATGTATGGGGTATTCAGCCATTTGACTTATAAAAACAAGCAAATCTACTCTGTATAGGAACCACAAATCGTAGTCTAACAGTTATTTAATGGGGGTTGTAATTCTAGTAACCTACACGTTCTTATTACAGTATTCCTAACACTACTTATTGTTTTAAAAAGTGTAATGATTACATTGATGATATAGTTGGCAGAGCCCCGCAAAATAAGAGCAACACATTCATAGAATCAAAATATTAACTCTTCTGAGGCCTGGTCTGTTGATAAGAAAGTAATTAGGAAGGCCAGTCAGCCTCACCTCAGTCCCCGGAAAAATCATGGAGCAGGTCCTCAAAGAATCAATCCTGAAGCACTTGCATGAGAGGAAGGTGATCAGGAACAGCCAGCATGGATTCACCAAGGGAAGGTCATGCCTGACTAATCTAATCGCCTTTTACGATGAGATTACTGGTTCTGTGGATGAAGGGAAAGCAGTGGATGTATTGTTTCTTGACTTTAGCAAAGCTTTTGACACGGTCTCCCACAGTATTCTTGTCAGCAAGTTAAGGAAGTATGGGCTGGATGAATGCACTATAAGGTGGGTAGAAAGCTGGCTAGATTGTCGGGCTCAACGGGTAGTGATCAATGGCTCCATGTCTAGTTGGCAGCCGGTATCAAGTGGAGTGCCCCAAGGGTCGGTCCTGGGGCCGGTTTTGTTCAATATCTTCATAAATGATCTGGAGGATGGTGTGGATTGCACTCTCAGCAAATTTGCGGCTGATACTAAACTGGGAGGAGTGGTAGATACGCTGGAGGGCAGGGATAGGATACAGAAGGACCTAGACAAATTGGAGGATTGGGCCAAAAGAAATCTGATGAGGTTCAATAAGGATAAGTGCAGGGTCCTGCACTTAGGACGGAAGAACCCAATGCACCGCTACAGACTAGGGACCGAATGGCTAGGCAGCAGTTCTGCGGAAAAGGACCTAGGGGTGACAGTGGACGAGAAGCTGGATATGAGTCAGCAGTGTGCCCTTGTTGCCAAGAAGGCCAATGGCATTTTGGGATGTATAAGTAGGGGCATAGCGAGCAGATCGAGGGACGTGATCGTCCCCCTCTATTCGACATTGGTGAGGCCTCATCTGGAGTACTGTGTCCAGTTTTGGGCCCCACACTACAAGAAGGATGTGGATAAATTGGAGAGAGTCCAGCGAAGGGCAACAAAAATGATTAGGGGTCTAGAACACATGACTTATGAGGAGAGGCTGAGGGAGCTGGGATTGTTTAGCCTGCAGAAGAGAAGAATGAGGGGGGATTTGATAGCTGCTTTCAACTACCTGAAAGGGGGTTCCAAAGAGGATGGCTCTAGACTGTTCTCAATGGTAGCAGATGACAGAACGAGGAGTAATGGTCTCAAGTTGCAGTGGGGGAGGTTTAGATTGGATATTAGGAAAAACTTTTTCACTAAGAGGGTGGTGAAACACTGGAATGCGTTACCTAGGGAGGTGGTAGAATCTCCTTCCTTAGAGGTTTTTAAGGTCAGGCTTGACAAAGCCCTGGCTGGGATGATTTAACTGGGAATTGGTCCTGCTTCGAGCAGAGGGTTGGACTAGATGACCTTCAGGGGTCCCTTCCAACCCTGATATTCTATGATTCTATGATTGGCCAATTGCTGTTCAGGATCTATCTAGTCCTGTATACTGTCTCTGATAGTGGACAATACCAGATGATTTAACAGAAGAAGTAAGAAACCCTGACGCTGGCAGTTAGGGCATATCTTGCTCATAGGAGAAATTTCATCCCACCTCTTTAAATCAGAGATTGGTTTTGGACCTGAAGCACATACCTTTATATCCCTTCCAAACTTCTGGGGTTTTTTCCCCCCCTTTCTTTTCTTCTTAATGCCATCTATAATATTCCAAAATACTGCCACATGAATCCCCAGTCTAAACCTAAACCTCAGGTCTGGCTATTTTTAAGGTTCCTTCCTTCAAGATCCTCATGTCCAAACCCTAGCTACCTGTCTTGGAAGCACATCAAGGTGGAATTTTATAAGTCACATCTACAGCAATGACTCAGCAGGATTTAACATGCAGTTCCCTGATGTATTCTAACACCTGGTGGCAGGGTGGGGCACTGAGGAAATTCTGCCACTCCATTAAAATGACTCACTCCTTTTTCTATGCACATGGCTATATGCTGTTAATAGTACATGAACTGCTAATAAGCAAGTGTAATTGTGGATACAGTCATCCAGATTTGAGCTAAACTGTTTGCAGCAAGATAATATCTTGAGGGAACAAATACTAAGTCAGCTCTGCTTGAATTTCAGTGCAGACATAGAATGTGTTGAGGGTACTTCATGTCACAAGCTGTGGTTTGGAGCCAGGCTAGCAGGAGATTGTCAACACCTACCTTATGAAGGGCAGACTGCCAACTTCTCTTAAGGAAGCTATTGTATTAAAAAAAAAAACATCACTTAGCATTAGTAATCTGGACAATTATTGTACTCTTTGGATTCTTTCAATTTTTGTTTCAATTCTTGTACGGGTTGTAGTGAGAGAAGTCTCACCATGTATTTAGATGCTTCAGATCTCCTTGACCCTTGTCATTCTGAGTATTTACTTTGGTATGTATTGTTTGCACTGGTCAACTATCTCCTCCTAGCAAAGAATGAATATCAGGTATGCTGGGGTCCGTGCTATTATCATTAGATCTATCAGTTGTATTTGATACTGCTGATTGCAACCTGTTATTGATTCACCTGCAGACCATAGCAAGACAGAATGAGTGCATTCTGGAGTGGCTTTGATCCTTTTTTGCTGAGCATTTCCATAGGATAGTTTTGGGCAATAGCTGTTCTCCCCTAGAAGCTCTTTCATGATGGGTTCCCTCGAGTTCCCTTTTGCTTCCTTTCTTGTGCATATGGGGCCACCGGGAGCATTAATGAGGAAACATGGGCTATAGTGGTTTCAATATGATGATACCCAGCTCAGTGTCTCAATTTTTTCTGATCTAGCCAATGCAGTTGAGTGACTTGCCCAGTGTATGGTTGAGAGCAGGGCCTGAATGAAAGTTACTTGGTTAAAAGAAAAGGAGTACTTGTGGCACCTTAGAGACTAACCAATTTATTTGAGCATAAGCTTTCGTATGCATCTGATGAAGTGAGCTGTAGCTCACGAAAGCTTATGCTCAAATAAATTGGTTAGTCTCTAAGGTGCCACAAGTACTCCTTTTCTTTTTGCAAATACAGACTAACACGGCTGTTACTCTGAAACCAGTTACTTGGTTATGGCTCAATCCAAATAAAATTGAAGCAGTGTGGGTAGGTTACAGAAGTAACTGAAGAACAGTGAGAATTATATCCAAGCTTTGATAGATGGGGGAGTATGTGCCTTTTGTCACTAGCATTCATGCTCTGGGGCTTTGATTAGATTCCCTAATTTGTCTGATTATCAGATAGCAACAGTAGTAGTCAGGGTGGCTTTCCCTACCCCCAACATCTAGGGGTTGAAATATTTTCTTTCAAATGCAGAACTTGCTACTGTTGTCTATGCCTTTAGCACCTTGAGATTAGAATACTATGGTGTGCTCTACATGAGGCTTCACCTTGAATCCATTCAGATTCTGAAGCAGATGCAGAATGAGGTGGCCCACTTATTGAGTGGCATTTCCCCCTGGCAGCATACAAAACCAATATTCTAAGAAAATGAACCTGTTACCTTTTGGTATTTGGACAAAATTTAAGGTATTAGTTTCTACTTACAAGGCCCTAAACTTCTAACAGATTGTGTCTTCACCCATGCCATACTACCACAGTTGCAAGCATTTGAGAAGCTCAGATTGGAGCCTCATTCATTTACAAGAGAAGGGAGTTCCAGCAGGGTGCTCTCTTGCTATAAGGACTCCTCAGTTTTGCGAGTTACTGCTCCTTCTTGATCCAAAATAGCTGCACATGTTGACTTTTTGAGCCCAGTACAAAGCCCACCTATTCTTCCAAGCTATTGTTGAGGGAATGATGCAGTCAGGACTATTGAGTAGGCTGGGCTGTTTGACTCATTTTTAAGTTATTATTTTCTGATTTAGGGTGCTGCTGATTTTATTGCGCTATTGTTGTGGTATTAACTGGGTGTGAAAAGTGCCTATAGCTCTGATTAGGTGTTATTTTAGTGAGCATTGTATGTGTGGATTTGGAATTGGGTTTGCATGATAGAGTAGGAGTGAGACAGAACGTGAAACAACATTTCAGCAGAGGGTGTGTTTGTGCCTGTTCAAACAAATTCCACATGTAGAAGGAAAAATATTGTAAAAAATTAAGATTTGTGCCTTACATGATGACCAGGATCCCAAATCACACTTTGAAAAACTCAAACAGCAGCAGCTAACATTTTGCTTCTTTGATACTTTATATAGCTATTTTTATGTAACTAACACCACATGTCCTGGATTGAACCCTAGTGTTACCATTCCAGCATTCTCCGGCTCTAATGGACAGGACATGCTAAATCATCTTTCGTTTCTCAGATTGATTTTTTCCCCCTTTTTTAGCCTTTATGATCAGTTTTCAGAGTCTGTATAGAGTTCTATCTCTATTTTCTTATTCCTGTTAAATTCAAAAGTTAGAGCTTGATCCAAATAAAAGAAAAACATGTCTATTTGGGAGGGAGCTGTCGGTGTGGAAGTTAGATTCTCCAGGGTTTTTGCAGCCATCCTACAGTGTTGAAACCAGAAACATTTTATAGTATCTGGCCCTTTAAGATCATTTCCTTTGTTTATATTCTTTGTAAATTTAAAAAGTTTGCTAAAAACAGATTTAGTCATAGAAGTTAAAAGCTTTTCCATCTCATAGGTCAAATCTAATCTATTCCTCCTGCCAGTTCATTATTATCCCTACAGTATATTTTCTAGTACTTCATCACTCCTAAGAAATACACCCTTTATATTGGATTTCAGTAGCAGATTGCACTTCAATAGCACTTTCAAAGTGCTTTTTAATTCATTAAGCCTCCCATCACCTTGTGAGGCAGACATTACTACTAGAAGTGAGAAAAAAAATCCTGTAATATATGCTGTAATAATTTCACTCTAACTTTTAAATAAATTTACTTTGACTACATTTGTGCCTCAGCTGTCTTCACTTTTTTAAAATATTAGAAGAAGAAATGCAAGTAGCTGGAATGTTCATGGAAACAGAATGGCATGTCACTATCAAAGAATATCTTCAGAAAGCACTTCACTGCCCACAAACATTCTCTTAAGAAACCTAATTCTAAGAATTAGATTGATCCCATTAATAGAGGGAAACTTGTGACATAAATAACCAGTCTCACAGCTTGAATTTCAAATTTTGAACATAAAAAATGCAACAAACTGCTTGCAACTGAGCAACAGACCAGGAATTATTTACCTGAATTATTCAAATCTATAATGAAATATTAAAAGTCATATGTTTTAAGGAAAATACATGAAAAGGACAAAAATAATTGAATAAATTATTTGTTAGAAATTATTTTCTCAGACCTTATTGTTACTTTCATTTACAGAGGAGTAAACTGAAGGATAGGACTATTAAAGTTTAACCAAAATATATTTTAAAATTACCAAAATTGCTTCTCCTTTTTGGTCGGAGATAGCCTAATTGTAATATATAAAATGTTTATTTGCAGATTTTCTTCTGATTTAAAATATAATTGACTCCTCATTTCCTTCTCTTGGAAAGAATTAAGGCCCTGATGATTGTATATATTTGTATGTTAGGCTTAATATAATGGCAATGATTATACAAGATCTATGCTGGATGATGGAGAATGTTTTAGCAAGGGGTTAAATTCCATGTGTCAAACAACATGGTTTCAATAGAAGGTAAATGACATTCAACAGGCCATGATTTTTGACAGAGAGGATGACTTCATAATGGAATAAGGACTATGGACAGGACTTGAGTCAAAAGGCTTCCCTTTCTATTGCATAGCAATTTCCAATAGAAAGGGCCCAAGATAAGTCAATGTGAATGAGGTACCTGCATTAATCCGTCAAAGCAAAAGGAGCTGGATGAGCAGGAAACAAAAACTAAAAGAAGCAGTTACAGATCAAACTGGGTTAAACTAGAGTTGTGTGTTTTGTGCTAGTTTAGCTGAGTTTGTCCTAATAAGTCTTTGCCAGTGCTGCCCAAATGTAGTGCAATCATCAGCGGAATATTGCAGCACAATGTAAGGTTCGTTTGCTTGTACAGGTGCCACCAGTAGGTAGCAGTGGTACTCTTAATAAGTCAGAAGGAGGTAGAACACTTCAGGCAGAATTTTATGAATATGTTCAGCATTTCAAAAAGTCTACATCACAGCTGACAGTGATTTCTCCAAGATCCAAGTCCTGTATATTCAGATAAACAAAACTAGCAAGGCCGTCTTGCAGCAGCCCTGTTGCAGACTCCCAATAATGTTACAATCAATTGTTCAGAAAATGTGCATATTGGGCCAGATTCCAGGTACATGCACTCACTACTCACACTGTTCCTATAGCTGTGCCGCCCAAATAAAATGTATATGTTTTGGAGAAAGGTGCTCAGAAGCGTTTCGGAAAAGTAGATCTTTCTGTTACCCTATGGGGAGCACTGGGAGAGAGGTTGCCTCGGGAGATAGGTACAGAACCTCCACAGTGCACGGGGAGAGTGAACAGGCTGCATCCTCCCCCCTTAGAATAGTCTAGTATGCTCTTTTCTCTGGACCTGGCCAGGTCTGCTTCCTTTCTGCCCTTTTTGAGGTGATCTGTCATCCCAGAAGAGAGGAGGGGAATATCCAGAAAAATGACCGATGGCACTCATCAATTTATAAACACATAAGGGGCCTTCTCTAGCACTCCCCACTAGATCTGGGTACATAATAATTTTGATTCAGCCAGCAAATGGGGAAAAATAATTGAGTTCAGTTCAATTCCAAAAATGTTTGGAATGTGTCAGGAAATCAGAAAGGTCCATTTTGAGTTTTCCAAAATGTTTCCTTCCTCAGCTTCAGAAAAGTGTGTGCTTCCCTTAACCTTTTAACCCTGAATAAGGGAGAGAGAACATTTGAATCCACATCGCCTACCCCATAGGTAAATGCCTTAATCACCAAGCTATAGTTATTCTCACTGTCTCTCTCTACTCCAATTAATATTTAAATATCTCTACAAAGAAGAACAGCTTCAGCAGGCAACACTGAGGGCAACCCACCCTAGAACAGCCTGGTGGTTAGGAGGCTCATCTGCAGGGGAGTGAAGAGAATGGAGTTCAAGACCCTCCTCCAGAGTGGGGATTCAAATCTACAGCCACGTCTACACTACCTGCCAAATCGGCGGGCAGTGACTGATCTACTGGGGATCGATTTATCGTGTCTAGTGTAGACGCGATAAATCGATCCCCGATCACTCTGTCGTCAACTCCGGAACTCCACCACGGTGAGAGGCGGAAGCGGAGTCGACGAGGGAGCGGCGGCCGTCGATCCCGCACTGCGAGGACGCGAAGTAAGTGATTCTAAGTCAATCTAAGATACGTCGACTTCAGCTACACTCATAGCTGAAGTTGCGTATCTTAGATCAATCCCCCCCTCACCCCCCCCCAGTGTAGACCAGGCCTAAGTCTCTCACATCTCAGACAAGTGCCTTAACCACTAGGCTACAGGTTTTAAGGGGAGGGGTGGGAATACAGGCACACACATGGTCTCCCCCTGAAGCTGGCCATAAAAGACTTTTTCCCAGCTGAAACTAATCAGGTCAGGTCAAATTCATAAATAGTTTCAGGTCAACCAAAACTGGCTTTTTCAGCAAATAAACTACTCCTCCAAAAGATGTCACCAATCTCTACTCCCCACACAAGGTTCTAAGAATAACTACAGCCCCTGCACTCCTCTGAGTCCAAGTGCCACAATTATTGCTATCCTTTATGCAGGGAGTTCTAGAGAAAGGGGAAGGCTCCTTGCATTCTCCTACCATAGGACTCCACATGCACGTAAGGACTAAGGATAATTGGTCCCTTATGTTTTAAAGTTATCTAAGGCCAAAGGTCATTTTTCTGGATACTCCAAATAGCTTCCAAAGCAGTCACATTGGGCTTTTCTTCACTCAGTGAGTAAGTACTACAGCTATTTAAAATAAAGAAGTCTCCAGCAGGTACATGTAATTAGTGTAAGAGACACACAGGAGTGCAGGGGAAAGACTGATTCTCAGTTGCTGGACTTGGTTGGTATAGGACAGAGTTCTATAACCCAGTCACATGGCCGGGATGAGAATCCTCCATCTGTAGGGGCTACTGTTACACTGTATAAATTTCTAACACTCTTAGTGAGCTATATGCAAGTATATATAAATAGAAACATTAAAACCTTTCAGGTTGCAAAAAGGAACCAAATCCTGTGATAGACCCAGGCCAGTAGCCTTATTGGGGTCTGGGAAGTAGGTGGGCAAAGCCCGCCCACTGCTAAAGGATCCCCCCCCCCAGCCTAAGGGGGAGACCACAGGACCTGGGAAACCAAATAATTACGGGGGACAACTAATGAACAACAGGGACGGGAGTGCGGTCAAAGGGTCAAACGAAGGGAACTGGACAGGGACACCGAGCAGAGAACCCCGGACAGCGCCCACCGCTCCTCAAAGGCGTCAAGGGAGTCAGTGGACGCCGCCCAGGGGAACTCTGCCCGGAGGCATGAATGGACAGAGGATCGGAAACAGGCCCCGCAGTCGCAGGAGACTCCATCAGCCAACCTCCTCACCCTGGTTTTATAGATGGCCACTTTAGCCAGGGCCAGGAGGAGGTTGACTAGGAGGTCCCGCGACTTAGTGGGGCCACGGACAGGGAGTGCATAGATAAGGAGGTGAGGAGAAAAGTGCAACCAAACCTTAACAAAATATTCGTGAGGAGCCGGAATAGGGGCTGCAACCTGGCGCACTCCAGGTAGACGTGTGCCAGGGTTTCCCTCACGCCACAAAAGGGGCAGGTGTCCAGGATTGGGGTGAACCACGCCAAGTACACGCCCGTCCTCACAGCCCCATGAAGGAGCCACCAACTGATATCCCCGGCGGGCCTCGGGACTAAGGTAGAATAGAGGCTGGCCCACCATGGCTCCTCACCCTCCATACAGCAGAGTAGCCTTATTGGGATCCAGGAAGTGGGCGGACGAAGCTCGCCCACTGCTAAAGGATCCCCTCCCCCCAGCCTAAGGGGGGATCCACAGGACCTGGGAAACCAAATAATTACGGGGGACAACTAATGAACAACAGGGACGGGAGTGCGGTCAAAGGGTCTGTCATAAATATAAAGGGAAGGGTAAACCCCTTTAAAATCCCTCCTGGCCAGAGGAAAAATCCTCTCACCTGTAAAGGGTTAAGAAGCTAAAGGTAACCTCGCTGGCACCTGACCAAAATGACCAATGAGGAGACAAGATACTTTCAAAAGCTGGGAGGAGGGAGAGAAACAAAGGATCTGTGTGTCTGTTGGTATGCTGCTTTGCCAGGGATAGAACAGGAATGGAGTCTTAGAACTTTTAGTAAGTAATCCAGCTAGGTATGCGTTAGATTATGATTTCTTTAAATGGCTGAGAAAAGAATTGTGCTGAATAGAATGACTATTTCTGTCTGTGTATCTTTTTTATAACTTAAGGTTTTGCCTAGAGGGATTCTCTATGTTTTGAATCTAATTACCCTGTAAGGTACCTACCATCCTGATTTTACAGGGGCGATTCCTTTACTTCTGTCTACTTCTATTTCTATTAAAAGTCTTCTTGTAAGAAAACTTTCATTGTTCTCAGATCCAAGGGTTTGGGTCTGTGGTCACCTATGCAAATTGGTGAGGATTTTTACCAAACCTTTCCCAGGAAGTGGGGTGCAAGGGTTGGGAGGATTTTGGGGGGAAAGACGTGTCCAAACTGCATTTCCCAGTAAACCCAGTTAGAGTTTGGTGGTGGCAGTGATTATTCCAAGGACAAAGGATAAAATTAATTTGTACCTTGGGGAAGTTTTAACCTAAACTGGTAGAAGTAAGCTTAGGAGGTTTTCATGCAGGTCCCCACATCTGTACCCTAGAGTTCAGAGTGGGGGAGGAACCTTGACAGGGTCAAACGAAGGGAACCGGATGGGGACACCGAGCAGAGAACCCCGGACAGCGCCCACCGCTCCTCAAAGGCATCAAGGGAGTCAGTGGACGCCACCCAGAGGAACTCTGCCAGGAGGCGTGAATGGACAGAGGATCGGAAATAGGCCCCACAGTCGCAGGAGAGTCCTTGGGACTAAGGTGGAATAGAGGCTGGCCCACCCTGGCTCCTCACCCTCCATACAGCAGAGTAGCAGAAGGCAGATATACTGGCCACTGAATTAACAGTTTTCTGTTCCCTAACTGACCAGAGCAGGGGCTGCGCCAGGCTAATAAGAACACCTGACTCCAATTAACTTGCAAAGAGTCAGGTGAGGCCATTAAACTAATGTGACCACTTTACTCTAATTAAGGCCCCTCTGATCCTATAAAAGAGCTCACTCCAGTCAGGCAGAGGAGAGCCAGGGGAGAGGAAGTGTAGCTGAAGGGCTGGTTAATGAAGACGCCCTCAAGTCATTGGTAAGGGAGCCCTAAGGTAAGGAAGAAGCAGGAGAGCTGTGGGGAAGTGGCCCAGGGAAATGTAGCAACTCTGGCAGTGAAAGATTGGCTGCCAACAGCTACTACCATTAGGGTCCCTGGGCCAGAACCTGGAGTAGAGGGCGGACCCGGGTTCCCCCCCCCCCCCCAGCCCAACCCGTCACTACCTGAAACACTTCCTGGGAGGGGAAAACAGGCCCCTGTCAGGACAGGAGGCTAAACTGTTTTGGTATAAGGCCGTAGGAGCAACAGAGACTGTAGGAATTCTCTCACCAACCTCCTTGCTGGCTTATGATGAAAAGGGCTCAGTAGACTGTATCCCTGGCCCTAGAGAGAGAAGGGCTACATGGAGGGTTGCAGTGAACCTCTGAAGCTAGCATAAACTGCCTGGAAATGCGGGACCTATGGGGACAAGGTCGGAGCTCTGCTACAATCCATAGACATGAATTGAGAACCACAAAAGTAAAAAAGTTACAGGAACTATATATCAGACTCACACTATTATGTGTTCTATGTGAAACACATTTTACTCAGAAAGTTGGGATTTTTTAGAGGGTTTTTTTAAATTGAATCTACATCTTGCATCTTTCTATGTGTAAACATATGTGCCTTAATTACCATAAGTCCAGCTGTACAGGGTTCAGAAGGAAGGAAACATTTTAAGTGACAAAATGTTCTAAAATAGCTTTTCCATGCATAAAAGCATCACAGGTGTGAACTCTTATCTGAAGAACTTACTGTGATGGGTTGGATCTCAAAAAACCCCTTGGGAACTGCCAACTGATGTGCTGAGACTACTTTTAAGTCTGTTTTCCCTGGCAGCTTGGAACTTCAGTGCCCTGCCTAGTTTGAGCCAGACATGGTAGCCGGCTGCAAACCCAGACCCAGGTCTGAACCACGTCCCCTAACAGCTGCAGGCTTAACTGAAAGGGGCTTAAGAGGTGTTCCTATCTCTAACATTCAGATGCCCAGCTCCCAGTGGGGTCCAAACCCCAAATAAATCCGTTTTATCCTGTATAAAGCTTATACAGGGTAAACTCATAAATTGTTCACCCTCTATCTCACTGATAGAGAGAGATGCACAGCTGCCCCCCTCCCCCCAGTATTAATATGCTGGGTTAATTAATAAAATCACTTTTCACTTACGAAATACAAAAAGTAGGATTTAAGTGGTTCCAAGTAGTAACCAACAGAACAAACTGAATTACCAAACAA
This sequence comes from Caretta caretta, assembly GCF_965140235.1. Classification (NCBI taxonomy): domain Eukaryota; kingdom Metazoa; phylum Chordata; order Testudines; family Cheloniidae; genus Caretta; species Caretta caretta. Next base: position 82,924,057 of record NC_134210.1, on the reverse strand, counting down.
AATAAAACACACAAGTCTATGCCTAATACAGTAAGAAAACTGAACACAGATAAAACCTCACCCTCTATGTTTCAATAAGCTTCTATCACAGACTGGATGCCTTCTTAGTCTGGGCACAATCCTTTCCCTCGGTACAGCCCTTGTTCCAGCTCAGGTGGTAGGTAGGGGATTTCTCATGATTGCAGCCCCCTTTGTTCTGTTCCACTCCCTTACAAGGCAGGAATCTTTTGTCTCTCTGGGTCCCCCCGCTTCTAAATGGAAAAGCACCAGGTTTAAGATGGATTTCGGTACCAGGTGACATGGTCACATGTCCTGTGAGACCCCCAGCCTTCATTCCTCCCAGCCTGACTCTCAGGAAGGCCTGCAAGCAAACAAAGCCATCCACAGTCAATTGTTCTTGTTAATGGGCGCCATCAAGATTCCAAACCATTAATGGCCCACACTTTGCATAACTACAATAGGCCTGCACTCATGCCTGTTTGCAGGATTGGGACCATGCTAAACAAGGGTCAAAAGATGAGGGTACGATCATTTTAGTCACACCATCTCTTTACTGAGTTATGCACACTTCTTCCAAGTTACAGAGTTGCTTTTTGTTTTCTTAATATACAAAAATCTAGGGTGAATTGGCAAGAGTCTCAACAGCCCCAAGAGTTCCTTCCAGCACATTACCATTTGAACTGATCCCACTGAAATCAATGGGATTTTTTTACTATTGACATCAATGGGAGAAAAGTTTGGTTGATACTGAGTTCTTTAGAAAATCCAGTGCCTAGTTTAAGATTTCTTTAAGAAGTGGATGGTGAGAAGAGCCTGAAAGAAAAGTGTGGCAGATGGGATGAAGACATGGGTTCCAGGAACAACCCAAGTCTGTCTAACAATGAAAAAATAATTGTTGATTTTTCAGTGTTAAATGAGGCAGGTAATGAAAAGAAGCTCCACCAGAAGACCCCTAAAATGACATCAGAGTAAGATGAGGGAAAAAAAATATGATTGCAGATTTCTCTTCTTGGCTTCTTTTCAAATCTTTGAGTTCAGGTGTTCAGAAGTACGGGGACCTCTAGTCCTATACAGGCAGAACTCATTTAGTTTGCAGGATTAGACCATTTTAGATTTTCAGATTAGACTTTATTTATACCTCTGAGATTTTCTGTTATCGCACTCTGACTCTTTGTCTTTCTTATGCTACCTACTGGTAGTGGTTACATAGCAAATCTGAGCCACAACTAGCTGATACATTTGTTACCCAGGTTCAAGTTTCCTGTTTCCTGCAATGCTGCATATAACTATTCTGTGTATTATGCTTGTGCTGCCTTAAATAGGTTTTGGGGGTTTTTTATGTGAAAACAATCTTTATTAAAATTTTCATCAAAGCAGTTTCACAAAACTCCATTACTATTAGCTACCTACTGCAATAGATAGTTTTGTCAGTTGACAGTATAATGTATTGTTGTCAGTGACCTAGTATGTCTAATGTATAATACATTTGGTGGTTGGGAAGGAGGCAATTGTTCATCTTGGCAAAGTGGCACCACTTCTAGAGTTTCAGGACAGCTTAAGGCAGCCCAGGTAGGGCATCTGGGGGCTTAGACACTATATTTGAGAGAAACAAACAAAGTCTCTAAAATCTATAGGGCCTTAGTTTCCAGGACAAAATTTCACCTTAGTGAACTTTTTGCAAAATGTTCTGCTTCCTGTACAAATTCTGTAGAGTGAAAACGGACAGTACGATCTAATTGTATTCTACAGCTAAAAATATTAGGACTAGATTTTTGCTATCTTTTAAAGTCCAGACCTTTTCAGTATTTATATGACAGACAATACCAAAGTCAGGATGAAGTTTTCAGCTGATCCAAAACTGGAAGAAAAAGCTAAGAATGAGGTCTGATATAACCAGTTGTTAAACCTTCAGTTATAATTAACCTGAATCTTCTCTCATTTCATACCAGTTTTACCACTGGTTTTACACCTTTGATGTCAATGGAATTACTGATTTACACCAGCTTGATGGAGAAGAATCAGGCTAAATTAGTGTACAGTGAATGAAGTGTAGTAGAAAGATACTAAGTCCTAAATACTGAAATTAGAAGAGAAGAAAGTTTAGCTTATCTTCATGATAGAAAGAAGTCTACAGTATGTAGATAATTTATTAAGGATTAAGCCCTTAAAACAAGGGTTATGGGTTGCAGTGGGCCTTTCACAGACTCTCATCACTGAGATGACTTTCTCTCTAATTGCATATTATTTAACTTGCATGTGTAATGATTTGTATTCTGAACCATCATGAGACTATTCTCATTAAACACCTATCGTCTATCATGTCATCCAACATTTAGGGACTCAACTGTAAAAATTATTTAGCTACATGAATGCACATGAGACCTGAGTCAGCTGACCCCATACTTGCATGCTGAACAATCACTCTATAAACATTTTGGTAAGGATATCTGGACACAGAGTAAAGAGTATTTTTAAAAACAATTTTCCTTCTAAGTTCACACCGTCTAAATTAGGGTGTGAAATTTTGATATTAAAATCAAACTTGTCATTAAGTTTTGAAAGTGCCCAAAACTGTCTTAAGTAGGACATTACCTACTACTTTATTATTGTCAGAGGGCACCCCTTGATGGCAGTCCTCCACACAGCCCACTGCCTCCATTTGCACCTTCAAGGGTTTTCTAAAATAAACTTCACACACAGGCCTTCTTTCCAGTAGCACTCCTCCCTGTAGTCTAGTTTTATTAACAAAACAGTTCAAAATAAAATGTTCTCAAGTCCATCCATTTATCCTCTTATAAATTATTCCCAGGGCCTTTCCTGCCTATAGTCTCAGTCCAAAATCCATTTTTTTTTTTTTTGCTAGAGACTACTCATTCCCAGCAGCCCCTGTATCCCAGTCTAGTCTCCCTAAACATTCCCCTCTCTGTGGCTTCCTAATGCCCTTAATAGGGGAAACAGGTGATTAGGCCCATTTTGAGAAACTGTGGGCCAGATTCATCCCTGATTCATAGATATTTAGGTCAGAAGGGACCTTTATGATCATCTAGTCTGACCTCCTGCACAACGCAGGCCAAAGAATTTCACCCACCACTCCTGCGGAAAAAATGTAACACAAAAGTCAGTGGAGTTACATCAAGGAAGGATTTGGTCAAATTAATCTACTCTTATAAGATCATTTCCAATATGTTCTTGAGACGTTTATGATACACAACACTTGATCACTAACTAGTACCTCTGTGGTCAAAATGGGCAACTATTATCTTGTCACTGTATCATCTTTGTTTCATGCTTTCTATGGGGAAGGGGGAAAAGCACATTTCACCAAGCTAATAACTTGCCATCTTGCCAGGTAAGGAAGGGAATACAAACATTATGAAGATACTGCCATAACTTTAAACAAAATAACATGAAGCATGACAGTGGTGGCCTTTTCAACGATTCCCACACAGAATTACAACAGTAGGAAAAAGATGAGGACTGTTGCCACGTGGTGGATTATCTGTTCCTTGAAATCCTAAAATAAATGAATTATACTTTTCATAGCATTTGGGGCATATTTTTTTTAAAAGAGTAGCAGACACCACCAACTCTGCCAAATGCGTCAGGCAGATGTGGCTGGAGAACCTACCTGAAGTGCCAGCTGGATTTGTACTCGCATTCTTGGAGAGAATGAAGACACGAATGGCTGCTTTGAATTTAATATATGTTATTTCCTGACTGCTGGCGCTACTTAAGGGACACATTTGCTGTCCACTCGGCTGTGCCCTCTGAGAGTCTTTTTTCCCCTGAAACTTTTTTTCTTTTTAATATGGACTTTTCACAAAACAAAAACCAAAATAATAAATTGTTGCTTTAACATTTGGCTCCAATCACCTAGTTCCTATCCTAACCAAAGACAGACAGCGTCCACAGTAAAGACAAATGGTTAACACATTTTAAGATACATTTTTGGCAATGAAAGAAATTTGTGAAATAGTTTCTGGTTTTTTTAAAAAGTGCTTGGAAGCACTGCTGGTATGTTCCTGTGACAACATTACCATTGCAAAGACTATTGACAGCTCACATAGTAATTACACTATTAAAAGACATATGACAAACATAGCTTACCAAAAGAGAAAGAAATAAAAACAAAACAGAAGACTTCATATACAGAAACAGTGAGCCTGGCTTTTCTATTATTGATCAAGTGCTCTGTACCACCATCCTGTAGTAAATTAGGAAGAAAGGAGTTTGCTGCTGCCAACGTGTATTGAAACTACTGGAACATAGAACGTGGTGTCTTTTTATGTGGAATAAGCACATTAGACTGTGATGATCCAGGGTTTGTGTGTGCACATTTTGCATTATGTCTACTTCCTAACAGTATACAGTACTACAGTACACAGCTTTAGTAATTTATACCACTGTTACTTGGCCACCAAAAGGTGAATTTCCCACCCTGAGATTTAAAAAAAAGAAAAGAAAAATGTACCTACTGGTATTTTTCACATCTCAAATGGTTCACACGATAAGGGTAAGAAGTATTTTTACTAGAAATGAACTATGGCTTTATGGGAGGGGTGGTGGTATTTTCAGTTCACTGCTCAAACTGAGGGGGAGGGCAACCAAGGAAATTCTACCTTCTTAAAAACAAAAAGTAATGGTATTTCCCACCATCCCAAAAATATGTACCAACTTTTTCTTTATCTTATCCTCCTGTTTCTGAAACCAGCACTTATAACCACCACCTGTAATTACAAGTTTGTTAACTGTTTTAACCTATTAGCATTTCCAAGTCTAGTCTGGCTGAAAATGAGGTGATTTGTGAGTACATCTGCTCAAATTATTAATCACAAATAAATTAAGTGACTTTTATTCTTTTTTCTGTGCATAAATCATTTGCAGTCCTGATTTCTGAAAGTGTCTATAGTTTAGTAAACAAATGTCAGTCATTATTTGATATTCTCTATTTGTTCTTCATGACTGATGACCTGAATCACCTGTGATGGTTTAAGTTGATTAGAGGACTAAAATATTTTAAATACAAGAACAACAAATAGCAAATAATGAATATCCATAATCACATATGAACAATAATGAAGGCATTCAGTCAAAATACAGTTATTCCACAAACCTTAATGTGAACAAAAACCTATTGCCACATAATAATAAAGGGGGAAAAGATACATCAAACCAAACAAAAATTTGGAATTTGAACAAATGTTGTGGAGGCTGTTTTTGCATATGTCTATTTTGATAAATGTGAATAATCTCAATGGTTTTAATGAGATTACTGATATGTTTAAAGTTATACTGATGCTTAAATATGCTATTGGATGGAGGTCTGTTTGACCAGCTAGCCCTATTTGGGAAACTATTAGTGTAATAGCCCAATGGAAGAGTCTGTAAACCAGTTTCCAATGTGCCTTCATTTTAGTTTTATAATCCAAAGAAAAACTTAAATATATAGTGTTTAAAAATTAATAATTTTGCTCACAAATTGGGATTTTATTGTTAAATCATTTAGGTAGGCTGAAATATGGTTGACTCTGTTTCATTATGTGCTCACATTTCAACAGTCACAAAATTACTTTTCTTATTAAAAAAATGTCTGCCTCCAGAATGGCTCAGCAACACCAATTGCAAAGTTAACAAAACCAAACAAACATTTCACCATTTATTCATGTTCCTGAAAAAAAGCATCTCTCCCTATGAAGTTTTGAACTGGCAGGCTTAGCTAAGCAGCTGCAATTTTCCTTTAAAGATAAACATAGCCATTTTTAAAAATGGAAAAACAAAAACATAAAACAGGGGCTCTTAATAGTAACAGAAATATGAAAACACTGAGACTTTTTGTGTAAGAAAGAACCAGAGTTCCAAATGTTAAGGGAAATAGTATTGCTAGTATGATAGCCTTTCCGAGCATCAGAGTGACCATATTTTTATGAGTTTCAGAGTAGGAGCCGTGTTAGTCTGTATTCGCAAAAAGAAAAGGAGTACTTGTGGCACCTTTCTTTTTGCACATTTTTATGGCAGCAGTTTTTAATTTAGCTTTCCTTTGTGCTCCAAGGGTTAAATGTTGCATGCCCCTCCATGGCCAAAACATCAAAAAGTTGAACTGTTGTGGTTTTGCTGAGCAGGGTGCCAGGAACTGAGGAAGAGGAATGTGTAGCTGTCAGCTGATATGCGGCTTCTATACAGGTGGAAGAGGAGGGGATTTGTGGAGATGCTGGGGGCATGGCCTATGAGTCTGTGAACTATGTTTGGGGAGGAGGGGCAAACAGCAGCAGGATCGATAGTAGCAACCTCAACCTGGTTGCACAGGTAGCCTGAGCTCTGGCTGTGACAAAGGGAGGATTACACTCTCTGAGAACCCTTTGAACCTGTTTAACTTTGCATCTCCTGTACAAGGTCTGTTTGACTTTGCTTCATGGTGCACATGAATTTCACCAAAAGAGATTAGAATATGATTATTCCCATTTAGGAATGCATCACATCCCCAGTCCTCACCCTGCCTGCATGTTGTATATAATGTTCACTCTTTGAAGAGCAACATTTTTCACTGGGCCTGATTCATTGCCCATTTAGGTCTATTGAATTTCCATTTTGTTCAATGAGCTTTGGATCAGGCCCATTACACCCAGAGTTTCTCTGAAGTCTCTTCCTGATCTTTTGAGAAGAATTTTCCCTACATTTGTGGACTAGTGATTTCTGAAACATTGGTAGGAATAACACTGTGAAGCATAGGTGAAAATAATTTTGAGTAGTACAAGGGTTGCCAACTGTCTAATCGCACAAACCCAAACACCCTTGCCCTGCCCCTTCCCCAAGGCCCACCTCTCTCTGGCCCCTTCTCCAAGGCCCTGCCCTGCTCACTCTATCCCCCCTCACTCCACCGCTCACTCTCCCCCACCCTCACTCACTTTCACTGGGCTGGGGCAGGGGGTTGGGGTGCGAGCTCTGGGTTGGGGCCAGGCTGAGCCTGGATAAGGGGGTTGGGGTGTAAGACTGGGTGTGGGGTGCAAACTCTGGGAGGGAGTTTGGGTGCAAGAGGGGACTCAGGGCTGGGGCAGGGGATTGGGGTGTGGGACCGAGCTCAGATTGGGGGCTGGGGTGTGGGAGAGGGTTTGGGGTGCTGGCTCTGGCTGGGACAGGGAGCTGGGATGCAGGAGGTGGTTTGGGGTACTGGTTCGGGGGGGGCTCAGGGCTGGGGTGTAGGAGGGGGTGAGGGGTGCGGGCTCTAGCCAGGCGGCGCTTACTGTCGTCAGAGCAGTGGGGTTATGGCAGGCTCCCTGTATGCCCTGGCCCCGCGTCACTCCTGGAAGTGGCCAGCATGGCCCTGTGGCCCCTGGGGAGAGGGGACCAGGGGGCTCCGCATGCTGCCCCTGCCTGCAGGCACTGTCCCCGCAGCTCTCATTGGCCGCAGTTCCCAGCCAATGGGAGCTGTGGAGTTGGTGCTTGGGACAGGGGCAGCTCACAGAGACCCCCATCCCCTTCCCCCCATCCACCCGCAGGGATGTGCCAGCCACTTTTGGGAGTGATGCAGGGCCAGGGCAGGCAGGTAGCCTGCCTTAGCCCCACTGTGCTGCCAGACTTTTAGCAGCCTAAAATCTCCCGGTTTGGCTTCAATAGCCTCTGGGAGATAGAGCCCAATTCCAAGAGACTCTTGGCAAAACTGGGAGGGTTGAAAACCCTAAGTACTACACGGGCCACTGTGTAAAAGTTAGCCCATACAGAGCGAGTGCACCAAGCAGTTGCACAAGTTTAGTTCAGGGTGAAGTTTGACACACGCTGCTTTACAGAATGTAATATGCAACCTGTTTCATAAAGTTCATTAAATCTTTTTTTATTATTTGAACAATATCTTGAATTGTTAAGTGAAACAGCAATTATTGTGCAAGAAACTAGAAAGTGAAATGGGTTATAAACAAATGTGATGTGAAAAAACTAAACACCCAGATTAACTCATTAACTGGTAAAAACTTAGATTATTAAAACTGACTCAATTTTAATACTTAAGGCTCTGATCCTGTAAAGTCTTACCCACATATATGTACATGTGTAATCCTAGTATGTGCAATTCAAAATTCACCAGTGGCATAAGTGTGCACACCTCCATTAATTTAATTGGAGTTCAGCTTGATCACAGAAGCAATAAATTTAAATACATGACTTTGGCATAAGGCTAAAGTTTGTCTATTTCAATATAGAAATGATAATAGCTCTTTTGAAATTGTATTCGGCCCCAATTATCCTATTACAAAAATCTATGGAAAGCTGTTATTTTTTTTCCAATCCTTACTACATATGCATTTGACTGGGAGATTTATTTTTATGAATTCTTTAAAATTTATTTTTCAAAGCCCCACTTTGTTACAGTACCATTAACGCACACACATGTAAAAATGATAACATAATATAGCTTTAATTAAATGTAATTAATTTAGCCTGTGTCTTTAGATCATGCTGCATGCCTAGACACTGCAGCACGTATTGCATAAGATCACTGATAGTTCTGAGATCTGTGTCATGACTTCTGAAGGTTCTGCAGAATATGCTTAGGAGGCACCACCAGCCATACTCTTGAATATTTGATTTTGCTCATTTGAATTAGATCATTGGAATCTAAGTGCTTCTGAGATTTTGGCACACAAATTGTCAGTGAATTGATAGGAGATTGGATCCCTAATGCAATTTTAATATAGCTCTTTTCAAATTATTTAATATGCCAAATATACAAGCTATGAAAATATTGTGTTTTTTATTTTTTTCACCAGGCAAGGCAAAAAGGATTTTAGCCACTAACCACTTTGGCATAAAACAATGGAATAAGTTTAACAAATAGAGAATCAAAAAAAATTTTGTTTTGATGATTTTCACAGAACTGAAATCCCAATCACCTAAAGATACTTGTGGGTAGAAACTTGGTATAAAAAAGAACCCTTTGAATTACAAAAAGCATGGAAGTGAATCAACCATTTTCCTTCCTACATAAATGATTTAACAATAAAATTGCAGTAAGCAAAATTATTAATTGGCTAACAACTCTTCTGAAAACATGAATTAATAGTTCATGTTTTCAGATTTTGTATAACTAGAGAATATATGCAGAAAAAGATATTTTAAATCCCTTTCAGATACAAGCATCTTTCAGTTTAGCAAGGTGATTTTTTTCTCTTTTGTAAAGCACTGTTGAACATCTTTATTGCATTTGACAATGTAAGTAGACCACAGTGAATATTCCAGTTCATAATACTTGAATGTGTTATAAACTAACATTCAATATGTAAATCCCAAATACCCTTAGATATATTTTTAATCACAATATGAGAAATTTAAACTATACTGGGGTAGTTCGATAAAACAGTGTTTTTTCTTATTTGACACAGCGAATGGATAATTTGCATGCGAAAAATTTGAAAGGAACTTATCTGCAGATACTGAAAAAATCAGAATGTATTCAAAGCACATATTATTACACTACTTGATACACAGTTATATTTACTGGCATTTGAGAGCAGTGATCTGTCTACCCACCATCACGTCAAATAGTTTAGACTTCCAAAACTTTCTTAAGATTTAGTGTTTTCACTTTTCCCGGTGTGCAAAACTGGGATATTATAGGAACAATGACCCTTTCCTACCTCAAAAGTGGAATGAAGTTTCACATATTGGTGTTTGTAAAGTGCTTTGAGATCCTCAGACAGAAAGTACTATAGATGTGCTAGATATTGTTTTTAAGGTGAACTAAAATGGTTTTTATTAAAATACAAAACCTGACAAACTTCATATATTTAGCAAAATAGATATGTTGTTGACTCTGAACATTACAAATAAATGCATTTTAAAACAAAGTTTAAAGTTAAGTAAAGAAAAGACTATCTGCTATGATCTCAGGCAAGGACAAGTCCTCAGGGGTTCTGTGGGTGTTTTTTTCCTCACTGCACTTGATGGCATCACTACACTAAAGCTGTGTAAGGATGCAGCTCCCTGCACTGCTTTTGGTGTTTGTGGTGTTATTTGTTCTAAAAGAAACTTCACCCCAAATTCAAACAAACATGTTTTTATTTTCATCCCTTTGACTGCCAACATAAGACTATCTAGTTGACTCCAGAGGAAGTTTCTCTTTAGTAGGGAGTGTTTGGGGGAGGACTTTGTGTAAATAATAAAATTTCTATGCAAATTAATAACACATTCTGTTACAGCTCCCTTCACAAAATTAGAGAATTCTTCCCATGTAATGTACTGATATGACAGTCATCAATAAGAATTATTTGTGGTGTTGGTGACTACTGGATACCTATCAACAGCCAAATAAAGGCCTTTATTTAAATATGAACATTACACTTTACACATGAGATCATTTCACCTTGAAGCAGTGATCTATTTCATCTAAGATCTATACATTGAATATGTTCCTAATATTCACTCTTTCGATCACATTTGATAGTGTATGTCTTCACAGGAATGGAACAAGCCTCATGTTCCACTAAGTAGTACACAAATTGTGATGCAATGTTTTGCGACATACTAGTTTGAGAGGTGTCATGCTTTATTACCTTCTGATATCTTTTATTCTAAGGAAGCAGAGATATCATCAGCAGGTTTCCTAAAGAGCTGCTTTTTTGTCTGGAACATATAATAACAATTGTGACAATTGTCTTATCCATCCAGGCTGTGGAAAGATATGAATGTTCTCTATTTTCCTATTTGAAAACAGCAAAGGTTATCCTCATATTAAAGGATGTTACCCTGAGGCATATCCCCGAGAGAGAGAGAAGGGTCCTGTTCAAAAAGGCAATGGGCAAACCAGGAAGATATGCAGAGCTTTTATTTAGCAGGATAGCTTGTGTAGGAGTGGAAAACAAACAAAACCCATATGGGAAACCTTGTAAAGGCCAGATTGCCTTTGAATGAGTGTGCCAAAATAGGGCTCTATCTCTAGCAGTGGGTGCTAGAGATAGTGCCCTATTTTGGCACACTCATTCAAATAAACATTTTTTCCCATCCTGTGAATATTTGAGTTTGGGAAAATGTCGATCTCCAATGTTCATAAATTAAAAAAGAAAATACATTCATTTTGAATCAAAACATTTCTAATAAAAACTTTTTGACCTTTTCTCTTCTCTTCTTATTAGCTTAAATTTCAAAATGTAAAGTCACTTCCAACTTCTAAACTCATTTTGACACCAATCTTCAAAATCAACTGTGTTTTGTAAACAGTTTGACAAATTGGCATTTTCTGATGAAAAATGACAGTGAAAAATTCCTGATGAGCTCTACCTATCTGTGCCTTAAGTTCTGTTTTATTTAAACCCACTGACCGGCACAAAGTGTATTGCAACACAGACTTTTGCACAGACTGGTCTCTCAGGTTTGTTAGCCTCTTTGCAGCAAAATGGGTTAACAATACTTGGGGCCTAACTAAAGCTAGCCAGGGACAGCCACAAATGTCTTCTCTCTGCATTATGAAATGTGGCCGTAGCATCATTTGGGCAATTCTACCTTCTTCTAGGGTATGTTTGAAAATATAAAAGCAGCTAAAATGGCACTGATCAAACTGTGGTCCAAAGTATTTTTTCTATTCTTTTCTCCATCTGTATCTGCTGCTACAATAAACATGCCTGCTGTGCCATGTTTTTTGCCACCAGCATCTGCAAATTGATTTCCATTGCAAGACACTCACTGCTCAACATACAAATGTCTGCCAGCTTCAGCCTCCTGGAATCTGCCTGAAGGAATGTTACCTCTGGGTGACCTACCTTTACCTTCAAGACCTTAAGAACATAATTTCCAGTGTACGTACACACATACACACACACCTCCTTACATATTATCCATACATTTCACAAATGTTATGAAAGTCATGGTGATTCTGGCTTTCAGCAGAAAGCTTACATGACACTCTCTAGTGAACTAGTATGTAAATACCAGATCCAGGGGATCCCTGTACCCTTAGCCATCTCTGTGCTCTCTACCAGGTGGCATCAAGATGTCTTTGAGTTACAGTATCAAGAAGGCAAAGAGGATGAATTTGGTCTATTCTACCTGTGATGAAAAACATCTTAGTAGAGCAGTTTGGTGATGGAAGAGACTGTTTCATTAAACTGTTTATCTGGAGGATGGTGTGGATTTCACCCTCAGCAAGTTTGGATATGAGTCAACAGTGTGCCCTTGTTGCCAAGAAGACAATGGCATTTTGGGATGTATAAGTAGGGGCATTGCCAGCAGATCGAGGGACGTGATCGTTCCCATCTATTCAACATTGGTGAGGCCTCATCTGGAGTACTGTGTCCAGTTTTGGGCCCCACACTACAAGAAGGATGTGGAAAAATTGGAAAACATCCAGCGGATGATTAGGGGGCTGGAGTGCATGATTTATGAGGAGAGGCTGAGGGAACTGGGATTGTTTAGTCTGCGGAAGAGAAGAATGAGGGGGGATTTGATAGCTGCTTTCAACTACCTGAAAGGGGGTTCCAAAGAGGATGAAGCTAGACTGTTCTCAGTGGTAGCAGATGACAGAACAAGGAGTAATGGTCTCAAGTTGCAGTGGGGGAGGTTTAGGTTGGATATTAAGAAAAACTTTTTCACTAGGAGTGTGGTGAAGCACTGGAATGCGTTACCTAGGGAGGTGGTGGAATCTCCTTCCTTTGAAGTTTTTAAGGTCAGGCTTGACAAAGCCCTGGCTGGGATGATTTAATTGGGGACCGGTCCTGCTTTGAGCAGGGGGTTGGACTAGATGTCATCCTGAGGTCCCTTCCAACCCTGATATTCTATGATTCTATGAGGGGTCCTCTCTTGGCTCCCTGGTCTAGAGCCCTGGGGAAGTCTTGTATGGCTTTTGGCAGCTGGCACCATGCTGGTCTCTGCAGGGCTGGAAATGCCTGTGCCATGCACAAGATCCCACACCAGTTCAAAGACTCCCTTTGTAGGAGGGGAAGTTAATGAGAGACTCCTTGAGCTGTTCTGCTTCTCTCTAGTCCTAAGCTTAAGAGCTCACAACTTAAACTGCAACTGGTCTCTGTCTCTGACTCAGGTTGTCCCCTCCCACTGAGGGGCTGAGCAGCCCTGGTACATAACTGGCCCAGCAACCTGCTTGGCCATATCACTTCATTCAAAAGACTCCCTACGGGCCTCAGCAGGAGTTTCTTGTCCATTCTGTCCCTCTCCCAACTCCGAATCCACACTGGCTGGGAAATGGTGTCAGGGGGCTCTGGTAGAGATTAATATTGTAGTCTGTAGTTTAGAATGCCCTAAAGACTCAGTCTAGAGTTCCAGGAGCTGCGAAACTACCACTTAGTTACACAATAAAATTACAAGCTCCCTTATCCTACAACTGTAGATTCCTGTTCTCACTCCTTATTAGCCTAAAAGTGCTACAAGGATGGAAAAAGATAAACCAACCTACTAGACATCTTGTCAATCTTGCTGCAAGGGAAATGTTTCTTCCTGACCCCCAAAACTGTCAGCTGGTGAAACCCACAGCCTCACAGAAACACAATTCAGACTACACCTCTATTATAGCGCAGGGAGAGTGGGGCACCAACCATAGCAGAATGACTGATGTGTGCCCTGAAACCTTAATATGCAGGAAGGGGAAGGATATAAGAGATAATCAACTCTCCCACCTCACTGCCACTCACTCAGAGTCTAACCAATGACAACAGGGAGAGAAGAAATCCCTTCTTCTTCCCTACTCCAGTACATTCTCCTCATGTGTCCAGGTGAGGGGGGAGGGGTGTAGAGTAGCCAAACCTATCCCCCCATTTCCACCTCCTCTCAGGGCCACAGAGGTTGTCTTTGCCTACTGATCTGATCAAATACCCTTCTGCTGAGACAGGGAGGAGTATTTTAATAGTTTGTCTCCAGTTTTATCTAATCGGTTTTAAAAATAGGCCTTTTCCAGGAAGCAGTGTCCAGTAGTGTACAATACAGAATATAGTATATCATTATTATACTGTTACCCATTTTTGACCTGAGCAGCTAGTAAATTTCTACTCTCAGCTGGAACATTGATGGGGTCTGGTATTTTGTTTGATGCAGTCTTGTTTATTTATAAGGAATGTCCTGCTTCTCTGAATGAAGGAGGAACCAAAGGTAAAAGGAGAAATTTTAACTTACAGGCCCAAGCTTCTTTTCAGCCAGCACCACTGACCCAGAACCTCTTTCTAGCTTTATCTCAGGGTCATACTGTGCTTCTGCTTGGATTTCTTCAGGTTGTCTCTGTCTCTCTCTGGTTCTGTGTTCTTCTTCCTCCTTCCTTTTCCCAAAACAAGACTCAGAAAAATCCCTTCCACCTATGCAGTCCAAACCTCCTGAGTTGATTCAGTGACCCTTTTGTTTTAGGTTGGGGATTGCAACTGATTTATCCTTACAGTTATGTTGACTGAAGGATGCAGTCACACCCAGCAATCTCACTGGGATTTTAACTTAACCCTTAACAAGGTTTCACTCAGCTCATAACAATATGTACTTGATGTCATTCATGTGCCCTTTTCCTCATAATGTATAAAAGTGTCTGGAAAGCTTTGTTTGGTGCAATACATAAAATCCCTTCTTAAACAGATATCTGACTTTGACTTTCCAGTTTCTGATGGTAGACTCCTTGGAGGACTAAAGAACTTAACATCATGAGCAATTGAAAGAGCAAAGGATTTTTTGTCTGACTACAGAAAAACTATTTTTCTGTTTCCTTTTTTAATAATCATTGTCAGTAGTTTGAATGAAAAGAGTCGGGAGGTAGGTTTTCTTTGTGAAACAGTCTATGCTTACAGCCCTTCAATTGAAGGCTGAGAAAGCTCTCACTCTAGTCTTCTCCTCTAGAAAAAGAATAGGGAAGGGAAAAAGTAATATTCCTGATATTTCTAAAGTAAAAAAAAAAAAAACAAGCAAGGGAGGAAAATAACCTAACTCATAGATTATAGAAAATTAAAGAAGAACACAAGCACATCTTTCTCCTTCGCAGGTAGTGTTAAAAATAATATGGTTTGTTGTGTGTGTGTTTGTGCACACAATTTTTAAAATACCTTGGCATATAGAATTGAATATTTCCATTTTCAATTTGCTATACCTAAACTAATCCTTTGCCAAATTGACTTTTTCCTTCCATTTTGAGAGGAACTGACATCACTGGTGGCTGCACTACCTTATGTTTCCCTTTCTAAATATAATAAATGTCTAATTCTTCCCTTTTTTCTTTGCAGGTTTCAAAGACTTCACAGTTCAAAGCACAAAGGATCTAGTATGAAATATATACTGCCATCTAACTGACACTAAACTGGGAGGAGAGGTAAATACGCTGGAGGGTAGGGATAGGATACAGAGGGACCTAGACAAATTGGAGGATTGGGCCAAAAGAAATCTGATGAGGTTCAACAAGGATAAGTGCAGGGTCCTGCACTTAGGACGGAAGAATCCAATGCACCGCTACAGACTAGGGACCGAATGGCTCGGCAGCAGTTCTGCAGAAAACAACCTAGGGGTTACAGTGGACGAGAAGCTGGATATGAGTCAACAGTGTGCCCTTGTTGCCAAGAAGGCCAATGGTATTTTGGGATGTATAAGTAGGGGCATTGCCAGCAGATCGAGGGACGTGATCATTCCCCTCTATTCGACACTGGTGAGGCCTCATCTGGAGTACTGTGTCCAGTTTTGGGCCCCACAGTACAAGAAGGATGTGGAAAAATTGGAAAGAGTCCAGCGGACGGCAACAAAAATGATTAGGGGCTGGAACACATGAGTTATGAGGAGAGGCTGAGGGAAATGGGGATGTTTAGTCTGCAGAAGAGAAGAATGAGGGGGGATTTGATAGCTGCTTTCAACTACCTGAAACGGGGTTCCAAAGAGGATGGCTCTAGACGGTTCTCAGTGGTAGCAGATGACAGAACAAGAAGTAATGGTCTCAAGTTGCAGTGGGGGAGATTTAGGTTGGATATTAGGAAAAACTTTTCACTAGGAGGGTGGTGAAACATTGGAATGTGTTACCTAGGGAGGTGGTGGAATCTCCTTCCTTTGAAGTTTTTAAGGTCAGGCTTGACAAAGCCCTGGCTGGGATGATTTAATTGGGGATCGGTCCTGCTTTGAGCAGGGGGTTGGACTAGATGACCTCCTGAGGTCCCTTCCAACCCTGATACTCTATGATTCTATCTCTGTGAAGATATGAAGTCTGCTCACAATACACAAACATGCCCAATTTCCCTGTTACTTTTGCACATCTTTGCAAGAAAAACTGCACTTTGGAAAATCTAGGCAAAAGCTTTGATGTTTATACATTAAAAGCTGACAGCCCTACAAAGGTAAACTAGTTAGCAGTGTGTAACGAGTGGTGACAGAATAAGGAACTGTGTATAAGTAAGCAAAGTAAATTTTACCCTAATTACATCTGTGCAATTCCAAGTGACTAATATGGGAGCAGTGTACATGAAACGGAGGGAAAAATTTGATTCAATTTGCTGGGTTTATTTGACTGCTTAATTATTTAAAATTGTGTATTTTCACAGCTTCTCAAACAAGAGGGAAAATTCTTCATTATTTAGTTCTTTCAGCTTTTCATCAGCAAATACCAAGAGATGAAATACAGCTCCTTATTTTCCTTTTCAAGAGTTAAAAAGAGATGCTGCCCATAACATTTTTCCATTTTCTGACTGCAGCCAACCATGTTCCGTGCACCTATTAAATATTTACATTAGTATATCAACCAGATAGACCATCAAAATCAGGATTCATTGTGCTAGGTGCTGTACAAACATATGCAAATACATGATCCCTGCTAGAAAGAGCTTTCAATCTAAGCCATCAGTCCTGCTGTGGATTCTGCTCAGGGGTCTGATTGTACACAAGTTGCAGGATCAAAGCCTAAGTATACAACTAAAGAGACAAGGTGGGTGAGGTAATATCTTTTATTAAGCCAACTTCTGCCGGTGAGAGAGACAAGCTTCCAAGCTTACACAGAGAAACTAATACAATATTTGATATATATAAATATACACACAACTCAGAATAAAGCACCAACTAAGCCTATTTGCTTATTTTGCTATTTGATACATCATTAATTAGCTGACTTCCTATGAGCATCATATCAGATTTTGGGGATTTATGGGTAGTCAATGTTAGTTCAGGCCACTCAGCATTTTACAGGATGGGATCATATGTTTATAAATAGGTTTGCACACAAAAAAGAGGCAAGTTCTGTGATAAGCTAAAGGTCTTCTGAGTGGTGCTCTGTGACCTTACCTCCCACTGAAGTCAGAATAAAGGCCACAGCACTTATCACGATCAGGCCAAATCTTGTATGCTTAGTTGAGAATCTGTTTTGAAAATTTGCCTCTGATAATAGAAGATTGATATAATACATTTCATTCTTCTAAAATAAAGCAGTAGGTACTAACTGTGAATATTGATGCTCAATAGTTATAAATTGCAATTTGTGCCAAAGATAATCTTATGTTCCCATTTCCTTCATCTTGCTAAACCAGCAATAATTAAATGCTGCTCTTCATTCTCTGTCAATGACCTGCAGCCTAGAATCTGTATTTTTTGCAACCAGATGAACCTGACTGAAGACCTCACACTATTTTTATAGACACAACAGCTTTTGGTTTTGGCATCTGTTAATTATTGTATTCTTTTAGGAGCTTATCTTGTCCTAGGATCTTAAAGTTTCTACTTCTAGTGAAATTCTGACACATATCTGTACCTATGAAGTAAGAAGGATTTCTTGCAGCAATTTAAATACAAACTAAAGGTCATTTTTAAAAGATATGATGGGATGTTCTGCACAAAGTTCTATGGGATACATCAATCAGCAGTATCTCATCCAAAACCCATGCTTTATTTGAAGAGGGGGGAAATTCACACTTCCCATATCTCCTAGTGATAGTACTGGCACATAAACAGAAAAAAAATCTCTTGAGTATTACCAATGTGTAAGAGTCCCCTTAAATGAGTGAAGAGTTTTCTTACCTCATAGACTATATTCTGCAGTGTGACTGACATACAAATTGAAGATTTTTTAACATCTACTCCATTTTAATGGCACAGGCAATATGTAGTTCAACAATATGTAGTTATTTCTCCCTATTAACTACTGTGTGCAATTGATATTGCAAGTGGTAACCATCAGTGCAGTTGTAATGCTACCATAGCACATTTTTACAAGATTTTAGTTCACATGAGGCCCCATCCAATTCCCACTGAAGTGAGTGGAAAGGCGCACAAGTAGCTAGCCAAGGAGAATTTCCCTGAAGACTAGTGCCTGTGCTACAGGAACAGGGGGCCATGACCCTCTTCCTTTTAAGTGGATTGCTGCATTTCATCATCACTAGCCTAAAGAACAATTATTCAGAAAACACTGTTTACATTCATTTTGCTACATATTACTACCTGGCAATGCTAAATAGCTTTGAAATTCTCTGAGCCCTGGAATACACTCTTAAGAGTATTCGTAGAATGCTATTAACCAAAGACTGTTTCAGGTTTGCCTTGCAGTTTTGACACTGCTTTTTGAGCCATATTGTTTGTGTTCACTGATGATCTAAATAAATAAATTGAATAAAACAGGCAGACAAAGTGAGAGACTGATGCTTTCTGATGGCTAGTCAGATATGGTCTATCTACACCGTGTTTTAAAACCCACAGCAGCAACTCTTAGAGCTGAGGTCTACAGACTTGGGCTTCGGGGATTTGCACTGTGGCCTCAGACCCCAAGCCCAAACGTCTACACTGCTGTTTTTAGTGCTGGAGCACAAGCTGCCACAGATTTTAAAATACAGTGTAGACATACCTTTAGCAGCTTAGCACCAAACATCCTTCGGCTCTGATTTGACCAAGCCGGGATATACAAGTCTGCTACTTGCCACATGGTAACAGAAAAGATGCCAGAGGGCAGCCCTGGTTCTCATGGGTGACTTTAATTTTCCTGATATCTGCTGGGAGAGCAATACAGCGGTGCATAGACAATCCAGGAAGTTTTTGGAAAGCGTAGGGGACAATTTCCTGGTGTAAGTGCTAGAGGAGCCAACTAGGGGGGGAGCTTTTCTTGACCTGCTGCTCACAAACCGGGAAGAATTAGTAGGAGAAGCAAAAGTGGATGGGAATCTGGGAGGCAGTGACCATGAGTTGGTTGAGTTCAGGATCCTGACACAGGGAAGAAAGGTAAGCAGCAGGATAAGGACCTTGGACTTCAGGAAAGCAGACTTCGACTCCCTCAGGGAACGGATGGGTAGGATCCCCTGGGGGACTAACATGAAGGGGAAAGGAGTCCAGGAGAGCTGGCTGTATTTCAAGGAATCCCTGATGAGGTTACAGGGACAAACCATCCCGATGTGTCGAAAGAATAGTAAATATGGCAGGCAACCAGCTTGGCTTAACGGTGAAATCCTAGCGGATCTTAAACATAAAAAAGAAGCTTACAAGAAGTGGAAGGTTGGACAAATGAACAAGGAAGAGTATAAAAATATTGCTCAGGCATGTAGGAATGAAATCAGGAGGGCCAAATTGCACCTGGAGCTGCAGCTAGCGAAAGATGTTAAGAGTAACAAGAAGGGTTTCTTCAGGTATGTTGCAACAAGAAGAAAGCCAAGGAAAGTGTGGGCCCCTTAATGAATGAGGGAGGCAACCTAGTGACAGAGGATGTGGAAAAAGCTAATGTACTCAATGCTTTTTTTGCCTCTGTCTTCACTAACTAGGTCAGCTCCCAGACTGCTGCGCTGGGCATCACAACATGGGGAATAGATGGCCAGCCCTCTGTGGAGAAAGAGGTGGTTAGGGACTATTTAGAAAAGCTGGACGTGCACAAGTCCATGGGGCCGGACGAGTTGCATCCAAGAGTGCTAAAGGAACTGGCGGCTGTGACTGCAGAGCCATTGGCCATTATCTTTGAAAACTCGTGGCGAACGGGGGAAGTCCAAGATGACTGGAAAAAGGCTAACGTAGTGCCAATCTTTAAAAAAGGGAAGAAGGAGGATCCTGGGAACTACAGGCCAGTCAGCCTCACTTCAGTCCCCGGAAAAATCATGGAGCAGGTCCTCAAAGAATCAATCCTGAAGCACTTACATGACAGGAAAGTGATGAGGAACAGTCAGCATGGATTCACCAAGGGAAGGTCATGCCTGACTACTCTAATCGCCTTCTATGATGAGATTACTGGTTCTGTGGATGAAGGGAAAGCAGTGGATGTATTGTTTCTTGACTTTAGCAAAGCTTTTGACACGGTCTCCCACAGTATTCTTGTCAGCAAGTTAAAGAAGTACGGGCTGGATGAATGCACTATAATGTGGGTAGAAAGTTGGCTAGATTGTCGGGCTCAACGGGTAGTGGTCAATGGCTCCATGTCTAGTTGGCAGCCGGTGTCAAGTGGAGTGCCCCAGGGGGTCGGTCCTGGGGCCGGTTTTGTTCAATATCTTCATAAATGATCTGGAGGATGGTGTGGATTGCACGCTCAGCAAATTTGCAGATGATACTAAACTGGGAGGAGTGGTAGATACGCTGGAGGGCAGGGATAGGATACAGAGGGACCTAGACAAATTGGAGGATTGGGCCAAAAGAAATCTGATGAGGTTCAATAAGGATAAGTGCAGGGTCCTGCACTTAGGACGGAAGAACCCAATGCACAGCTACAGACTAGGGACCGAATGGCTAGGCAGCAGTTCTGCGGAAAAGGACCTAGGGGTGACAGTGGACGAGAAGCTGGATATGAGTCAGCAGTGTGCCCTTGTTGTCAAGAAGGCCAATGGCATTTTGGGATGTATAAGTAGGGGCATAGCGAGCAGATCGAGGGACGTAATCGTCCCCCTCTATTCGACATTGGTGAGGCCTCATCTGGAGTACTGTGTCCAGTTTTGGGCCCCACACTGCAAGAAGGATGTGGATAAATTGGAAAGAGTCCAGCGAAGGGCAACAAAAATGATTAGGGGTCTAGAACACATGACTTATGAGGAGAGGCTGAGGGAACTGGGATTGTTTAGTCTGCAGAAGAGAAGCATGAGGGGGGATTTGATAGCTGCTTTCAACTACCTGAGAGGTGGTTCCAGAGTGGATGGTTCTAGACTATTCTCAGTGGTAGAAGAGGACAGGACAAGGAGTAATGGTCTCAAGTTGCAGTGGAGGTGGTTTAGGTTGGACATTAGGAAAAACTTTTTCACTAGGAGGGTGGTGAAACACTGGAATGTGTTGCCTAGGGAGGTGGTGGAATCTCCTTCCTTAGAAGTTTTTAAGGTCAGGCTTGACAAAGCCCTGGCTGGGATGATTTAATTGGGGATTGGTTCTGCTTTTGAGCATGGGGTTGGACTAGATGACCTCCTGAGGTCCCTTCCAACCCTGATATTCTATGATTCTATGAATGGATGTAGCAGCAGTAAGAGCAGAACTAGTCATGTCTCAGTTAGAGAATTGCTCTGTACTGTGTTCCAATCATTCAGATGGTGTATTAAATAAAACAGATTCTGAACTGGAACTCAGCAAAGGAGACAGATATTTTCCCCTCCCTAGAAAGGGACCAGAGGATGAAAGAGGAAGGAGCGTGCTCCCCAACAGCAGCAAGGTTGCAACCCACTCTCTCCAACATTTTTAAAATAGCTGCATTGAAGATATTTCTTTTTATACTGCAAATCCTCCAGCCTTCCTGCCGTGGAGGACAGACTATTCCAGCCCCAGCCTAGTAGGATATATCCTGAAGGCTCTGTAACCCAAGTGTGGGGAGAGGGTAGTTCCTATGTTATTTTGCTTGGAAAGGGCACAGAGCCTGATCCAAAGTCCTTTGAGAGAGAAGTACTATGGAAAGACTCCGACTGACCTCCATAGACATTGGATCAGGCCCACTGAGAGCAAATCTCCAGCTGCCACGTAAGTGAACAAAATACAAAAATCACAATGATAAACTGACATTAACAGCTGCACAGTGTTTGCAAATGTTATTTGTACTGTTAAGCCAATTTTTGTGATTTTTATATAAAATTTTAATGTGTGTGAAACAAACAATTCTTTGGCAATAAATCCTTTTATTGCTATAAATGACAGAATACATATTTCATAATGATATGACCTGGTGAGGACAGAGTTTTAACACCATTTATTTCATCCACATGTTCTTATTCACAATGTTGTTTACAGAACTAAAAATTATTTATCTTATGGATTAGAATGCTTTTCATAATAGATTCTACAACATTACAGGACATCAGGGAGGGGTGAACTTCTATATTTTCTGTAAAATACACAAGCCACCAATAGGATATATTGTAATATAGTTGCCAGGTTATTTGTTGTAAAAATAATGCAAAACTAATTACATTATTATTATTTTCAGCCCTAGGAATGAACCAAACTGAAATCATTCTTGAAGTTCTGATATGTTTATGTAAGAACCCTGATCTAAACCTCCTATCCTATTCTCCTCTATGAGTTTCTGGGGGGCTAGGATCCCATTTGTCTGGTACTTTCTAAAATCTTTTAGGATTGTGTGGGATCTTTTAGAAGTAGTAGCCAAGTCCAGTCCTTGATCCTGCTTTCTTGGAGGCCTATGGTGCAAGTCCACTTACAGCATAATATTGTGGTATTGAGGATGTGGTTGGGTTGCAGCCCTGCCAGGCACCAACTGAAGATCTAAAAGGAGGGAGTGGCCTTCTCTTCAGCCTCTTTTAGATCCCAAAAGGAAGACCAGGTCCCTCAGCCACCTGTGGAAGATTTGGAATGGGCAAAGGGACCTGCTGATCACCCTCAGAAGACTTCTGAGCATTAGATCTTACACATACACTAAAAAAAGGGGGGGGTCTTTATTCTATCATGTACTTAGGAATTATGAGGTCTGTTGTGACTAAACAGTCAACATTCAAAATCAGGCAAAAACACTGAGTTTGTCAAGAGGCCACTTTTAATTTGTGTGTAAAGGAGGAGTGATGGAGAGAAACAAGTCATCCTGGTCGGGATATTTTTTACCATGTGAAAGATTTATTATGTCAAAAGGCCAAGCGCACACTTTATAAACCCCTCAGCTTCTGAGGTCTCCAAAGGCTATGATGAACCATATATAAATTCAAGCACAAATTATAGTAGAGATTAAACAGAAGGTAAACAAAGAATCAGGTCATATCCTGATAAGAAGTTCTCTTCTCTGGAATCCAAACACAGTGCAACCAAACTCAATTAACTGGGAACTCCCAGTTGACTAAAAGCTGTTTGGGTGTTCTGGGACTGTACTGCATGATACTGTGTTTCTATGGAGTTCTAGTGTATCCTTGTTCCTCTGGAGTTTAAGATTTCTGCAGCAGATAAGCTCCATTACTGCAGAATTTAGGAGTTTGACAAGAAAGAAGGTTCTCATGAGCTTCAATTGTGCTGAGCTGATCAGTGCTGGAGAAACTAGCCAGCTCACGGAGCTGTAAAGTGGAGAAGTATAATTATTCAAAAGCCCAATATTGGGGGAATTTAAAATATTCCCCAAAACCTTTATAAATATATATATATATATATATCAAGATTTCATGGTAGTTCCCAACAATTTGGACAGCTATGGCAAAGAAAAAGTCTGAATAGTGAGTACATCAAAGGCAGTGAAGATATCCATTGTTCTTTATGACTAGATTGAATATGGAAGGTTTATTTTTTTCTGATTTAGAGGTTTCTGAAGTTTGTTAAATTCCTCAGCATTCTCACGCCAAGTTATAAAATCGCCTCATGAAGTACTTATTTTCACTCAACTCTTGTTCCGGACAGTTTTTAAACAGTTGTGTCAGTAATATGGACAAGGGCCACACTGTCCACATCCTCCATAGAGATGAGAACATTGTCCTCTCATGGTATAGCCACACACTGGATTGACAATATCTTTTTAAAAAGGGTTTTTTGTACTATGATATATTTGAGATTGTAGAACTGAAAGAAAACATTTCAGAATGCAGAAAAATAGGATATATTGTAATATAGTTGCCAGGTTATTTGTTGTAAAAATAGTGCAAAACTAATTACATTATTATTGTTTTTACATCTAACAGTGTTTCACACATGATGCCAAGCTTTCCTCTGCAAACATGAAGGCTAGAAATTTACAAATGAAATCTGAGATTCCAACCTAATCACATGACTCCAGGAGCTAGGGTTTCAGGAAGAACATCAAATATCACAACACTCACGATAAAGTCAAGAGAGTTTAGATTTATTTTTTAAACTATAATGGACACTAAAGCTCTCATTGCATCTCTTGAATTGTACATTCAATGGTCTGGCCACCCTATTAAGAGGCAGAAGCAATGTCCTGTCTTCCAAACTTAGTTACTATTTTAAGGTCACTCCTGGGAGCTCCACTAGATATTACATCTGATAGAGCGTTTATTTTGCTCAATGCAGAAGCAAAGCAAAAAATGCAGAACAGTGCAAACTTAATAAAAATCATTAATAAATTCATTGCCTACATCCACGTCACAGCTCAGTTTTCAAACTAGTTCTCTTACTTAAACCACACTGAATGATCATTCCTTTTTAACAATTTTAATGACATTTGATATCACATAGCTCTGCAGAGAGATACAGAGAGTCAGTTCAATAATATATTACTATTTCCACAAGACATTTATGATGCCAATTCATAGATGTACAGGAATGGGATGAAAAATGCCTCTAGTTATTCATTTAAATATCAGCTACTGGCTATACTTGTTTGGGGTGAAATCCAGTTCTGGGTAGAATGCCTATGCCCCACTTAAGCCCTCAAAACAGGACATATTATAAGCACCACATTTGGATTAGAAAATACATCCAAATAGCTCAGAAAACCTATGGTACTTTGTTTCAGTGAATGTGTTAAAGTCAGTTTAAAAATAAACATGTCTTTAGCAAGTATTTCAAAGTTTTCTATATTCTATTTATTAAAATTAATCAGGAAGATAGAGAGAGAAGGGAACTGTGGTCAAACTCCCTCACAACTGTTAAATATCACCTATTGGTAGGAAAGAATACAGGATATAAAATATGAGGGGCTCAATCCTGCAAAAATAGGACTACTTTATACGAGTAAAGCTACTTGAGAGCAAGCATTTTCAGGATTTAACCCTGAATTACCAGAGAACAGCCTAGCTTTTTGAAGTTGTTTATGTTCCTAACAATCTGCAATTGGACTGGTTCGGTGTCTACTTCAGCTATGTAGTTTAGAATATCCTTTGTACAGAGCATTGAGCCAGTTAAAGAGAATTGATTTAGAAGATGATGATTAATTCAGCACCTGCTCTTGGGCATTAAAAACACAGAATTCTATAGGGTGGCAGAGGGAGAAAGTCACATAACTGTATCTCCAGTTCATTTAGCCTAAAGGAACAGCTGGTTTTACTCTGGCATTTGTATGCTTCATTGAACCCATTCAGTGTATCGCTCCCTCCCTGTCAGCTAAGATTCAAGGACATAGATACAACAGAACAACATTAAATAAAAGTCTAGTTGTCAAACCACAGATAGTCTAGTTCTAAAGATTATAGCGAAAGGAGAATGTTGAGACAAAACCCCATTACCTCATTATGTATGTACTTTGGTAAACATTATTTCATATTATTGTTAGGCATTAATAACATCACTGCTATTCCCATCCTCATGGCCTTGGAATTCAGCGCAGCTACAGAAAGACGTGGTGTATGAATGGCATGTTCTTCCAGCACACACGTAATATTACAATGGTAATAAAACAGATGTTAGGGATATATAGTTAATTTCCTTCACATTGCACATGCAATGATCTTATGGCCTTCAGAAAATGACAGAAGTCAAAACTTGCCCATACTTTTCCAAATTTTGTCCAGAAAAGCAACACGGATAAGAATACAGATTGGCTAACTTCTGAAGAATCTTAACAGGGACAAGACTCAAAACAACAAAATTCAATTCAGTCTCACTTAAGAGTTCACAAGCAGTAAAAAATATTTAAACAATTTAAACTTATGAATACAGTTTCTTTACTGAACAAGCTACTTAATGAACTCACTTAATACTGGAGAATGTCTTGAAGGCATTAAGCCTGTCCTGATTGTCTCTGTGACAGCATACAGCTGTCCCATTTGAATTCTAGCAAGCCTTGGGTTACTCACCGCTCATATGTCACACAGGTGTTTTGGGTGAAGTAGCAGAATACGGCTGGAGACTGAGGGCCTAATTAGGCAGCGTCTAGAGCCCGGCAGTGACAATTAATGCTGCAGAAGGAAGCTAGGAAACTCTAAGCACGGTCTGGGAGACAGTTTGAGAAGGTAGGTGACGATGCACAGTGGCTAGGTTGTTGGATTGTGGACAGAGCCTGATTTTTTTCTGTTTGAGTCTGTGTTTAATATAAGTGCTTTTTATTTGAGAGAGAGAGAGATCCTGTGCACACTAAGTCAAGAGAAAATTCCCTCACTTGATGAAACGTTTGTGGTTTGTGGCTGCCCCAATTCTACCTGCTTACAGCACCATACCTTCAGTATGGAACTGTAAGCACACTCTCTTTGAACAATCCATCCCATTATATCCTTCTGTAAGATACAGAACCAAAAGAAGACTGTACTGTGAAATTATTGCTTCCTATTGCCATGCCTACAGGAGTGACTTCACTAAACATCTGTACAATAGAACACCTCTTGCACTGTAAAGAGGTACAATTGCTGATAAAAATCAAAGACCCAATCCTGTAAAGACATTACCTACTCGAGAAGTCTCTAAGTTACCGGAGATACTCACATGAGGGAGGACTACTTGAGGCGAGAAGAGAGGCAAGAACAGGCCCTTATTGCTTTCAGTAACATTCAAAGTAAAAGCTGGAAAGAGAAAAAATCTTAGCCTGATCATAAACAGTAATAGAAGTGATGTGTTCCAGTTGTGCTCTCCTGAGACCTATTCTAACAGCATAAATGTAGGGGTGTTGCTAAATGCATGTGTCCCAAATAGCTGAGATCCACAGAGATTAACTCTACATAATGAGCAAAAGAAGAATAACCACACACAAAAAAAATGGCCGAAAGTAGCTCAGCCCTTCAATGCATCTATCCCCTTACCACCTATAAAACCACAAAGACACTGAACATAAATGACACTTAACTTTGGCTGAACTGGACAAAGCTTGAACAGGATAAGGTATGTATAGAGCCCCTCCGTCCCCAGATGCTAGTCCAGTAACAATTTAAATACATTAGGCAGGCTCAAACATACAGAACACCGCCATCATATCATTAACCATTTTAACCTTAACTATTAAGCACTCAATCCATTGTATAAGGCAGTTCAAAATCTCTTGCCCAGAAGAATAAAAACATGAACAGGGATTGTGTATAATACAGTTATGTAGCCACATAAAGATGCTTCCATTTTGCTAAGGTGTCACATACATCTGTTTGTGCTGCCTGAACCACAAAAAGGCCATTTTCCTGCCATCTTCCAGCTCCTCCATTTGTCCCTTTTGCCAAGTTCTCTACATTTGTGCATCATACTATGTTTTTCCCATAAGGGAGACTTCAGTAGTTTTCCTGTGCCTGATTTAGTGCTTTTAAAGGCTAAAACAAGGCAGCAAAGGGGGAGCTCCTTAGTGATTCAGAGGTAAGGGAGCAAAAGGGGTTGAAACACTGTCTCAGATGGTGGTGGCGATGGGGGTGAGAACAGGCATAAGCTTGCAACAGGAAGTGGCTGCTTTCTGGCATTCCTAAAATGTTCAGGAATGGAGCACCATTCCTTCAGGGTTTATGAGTTCTTAATGGCAGCTGCCTTCCCTTGCTGCATAGCTAGTAATGCTTGCAGGAATTGTATTCCTCTGACTCAAAGCGATGGTTCTATAGTTTCAGTTTGTGGTGTATTTCAATAATCAAATGATTTTTATCACCAGTTACCATTGCTGCATCATTCCCAGGTTACCTCAGGGTTCAGTGCAGTGCTGCTACATAAATTCCGGGGGTGGAGTGGGGGAGGACAGGCTTCCCACGTAATTTAGGTATACCAGGGCCTTGGAAATTAATTTATAAACTCAGTCCACCAGTGATGGTGTAAATTTTTAACAGTGCATGTAAATAATCATTGGAACAATTTGCCAAGGGTCATGGCAGATTCTTCACCACTCACAATTTTTAAATCTAGACGGGATGTTTTTCTAAAAGAGATGCTCTAGGAATTATTTTGGGGAAGTTCTGTGGCCTGTATTATACAGGAGGTCAGACTAGATGATCAGAATGGTCCCTTCTGGCCTTTGAATCTATGATGTAACGTTTTATACTACCAAACAGCATTTCTTTTCTGATATCATAGTTCAAACTGGTTCTCCCACTCCTGAAAAAATAAGGAACCAACTTCTCTTCTGCTGTCCTGAACCTCCACTCCTTCCTCCGGTGCTAAACCAAACCTTTTTACAGCTTTGGAAATTTTTATTTAACTATTTACCTCTCATTATTTGTCATTGTTACGTACTTCTGCATTTGTGTAGTGACAGATGAGGCAGAAGTCACTGTGAAACTACAGCAAATAAATTCTATCCATGTTTTCCAGGTAGAGAGAATGTTGGAGCATGCTAGTAAGGGACGTAAGTTTTAAAGTGACAAGCAATATATTAATTAAAAGTGACAACAAAGGAGGTCTAAAACAAAATGTATAGCAAATAAAGAAAGATAAATGGATGCTTTTGTTTTGAAAAGCTTGGGCATCAACATTCTGAAAGAGATAGTAAACATATTTCTTTTAGATCATAGCAGAAGTTTTAACCCCTCACTGGGAACAAGAGTGATTTTCTAGCCCTGGAAATAAGTTAACATAATACCCATGATGTAAGGGGGATACGCTGGCAAGAATAACATTATTGCTAGATCTGAGAAACTAGTTAAGATAATGGTTTATATATTTTGCTGCTTTTTCTGTTCTCAGAATATCTACAAATGGAACGGTCTTTTCATGATTCAAAATTTGTTAATTTTTCTTCAAGACTGCCAGTTACTCTATGGTTGGCTGTTCAATGTTCAAAAATACTGGCCCCTCTAAAGTCAATGATAATTTTAGTTCTAGGTGGTCACAAAGTCACATGAGCTAGCTTCTGTTATAATTGGGCTTGTGGAACAAATATTATGGAAAGTTTAAATTTTGTCTGTAAATAAAACTTCATGCTAGTAAGACTCAGATGTATAAATGTTCATGGCTAGTGAACACAAAAGGGGCAGAAATATGCCCAAAAGCTATTTTCTTTATGTAATTATTTGAATATTTGCTGATTATTTTTGTCTTTGGAATATTAGCTCATGTGATAACAGACATTTAAGGCTGATCATGGTATTTGGGAAGTTTCCAGAGTTATGGATCAGACACACAAAAGAGGAGAGGAAGGCTGATCTGATACTTAGAACCTGGACTGTGGTAGACACAGGGGTCCAATTTCCATTTTGCCACAAGCACTGAGTCTGTGTATAAAAAAAGAAAACCTTTACTAAAGGGGAGAGGAAATTCAGCATTAATTTGGAACAAGACCACACAAGGATTCAAAAGCATGCAAAGAGTCACTATACATCCACCCTCATAGTATTTTGGGCAGTAGTCCTTTGCCTCAGTTTCCCACCTTGTGGTGTGGAAGTCTGACAGATACATTTCCTTTTAACATGCCACTCCCTTTTCCCTCTGCTGCATCCCTCTCACAGATGTTTGTCCAAAGTCAGCAAACTCCCAGAATTCAAGGGAATGTTCACATGAGTTTGCCTCCTGCCCTTGAAGGAAAGAAACGGGTCAGGAAATGCCTCCATTGCTGCCACTGCTCTTGCTGTTGTCTCTGCTATTGCTCACCGCTGCCTTTGTCTCTAGCTGCTTTGGCACATTCCTAGGTGTCACGACTTAGCTTATTTCTTAGTCATTCGGTTCTTAGTGATTTTATCATGTACTGGGAACCTCACTGATTCTGCATTATAATTAACTACAACACTGCTCTCACACCAAATCTAAGAGTTTGGCTACACTTGCAAGTTGGAGTGCATTAAATCAGCCCTGGGCACCATAACTCCTGAGGTGTCCACATTGGCAAGGCACTTAGAGCGACTGGACTCCACAGCTGGAGCTTTTCTGGTAATCCACCTCCACAAGAAGCATAAAGCTTGCTGCGCCCTGGCTGGAGTGCTGGGGTGTCAGTGTGGACGACGTGTTGCATTACTGTGCTGTGATTGGCCTCTGGAAACATCCCATAATCCCCTGAAGCCAAGTGGCCACTCTGGTCATTGTTTTGAACTTGGCTGCAGGCATGCGGATATCCCCTTTCAAAGCTCCGTTTCTGACAGCCGGCATGCTTATCTGCTCCGGGACACAAAGCAAACCTTTACTGCGGAATGCTCCTGCTGCAGAGGCAGACATTTGTGAGTGTATAAGAGAGAGAGGTTGGGGGTGGGGGCTGATGTAGGGTTTCCCCCTGCCGCTGTCTGAACTTACAAGATGGCATGCTGACACACTCTGCCCCCCAAAACACATTGTCTCTCCCCCCACATACACACAATACTCCCCATCACACTCCCTACCCCTTCATTTGAAAAGCAGCTGGCAATCTAGTAGGATGCCCATGGAACAATGGGATTGGGAAGCTTGCATCATGTGATGCTGTGTCTGCCCCATGAGGCATTGCAAACCCTTTCCAAAGCATTCTGCAGCCACTTGCACACTGGGATAGCTACCACAATGCACTGTTCTCTGTGGTGTTGCAAGAGCTGCTAAAGTGGACATGGTCCACAGTCACAAGGAGCAAGCGTGAACACACAGCAGCGCTTTCCCTGCTGCTATCTCCGAGGGCCGGTTTAACTCTCAGCGCTCTACATCTGCAAGTGTAGCCAAAGCCTAAGGTTCAGTCCCCTAGACCAGAGTATCAGTGACTTCAGGTCTAGCGATCGTTGAGCAGAAACAAGGCCTCTAAATTGAGTCTGATCAGCTCTGTCATTATATGCTGGAGGGACCAGGTCTTGTAGTATCTAAAACTATTTAAACAGGGTCTATGCCACAAGGTAGAACTACCTATCCTCACCTCCTGTTTAGAGAATGATGTTCAATTTAGGGTGAACCCCCTTCATTAGCGCCATATTAAGTGGTAGTTCTGCTGTTCTGTGGTCATACAATAAAGATAACATTTCATTCCCCCAGCATCCAAGATTAACATTAATTTTAACCCAAACCAGCCAAAACTGATCACTTTGGCAAAGCAAGTCTGTCTGCTGATCACCTAGGCAAAGTAGGTGCGTCTCTGCAAATATGGTCTGCTCCTGAGGTCTTTCCCCCAAATTCATCAACAAATGGCAGGGGAGAGCTCATTCAGACCCTGTCTTATATAGATATTTATTCCATTTTTTTAAGTGACAGGGTGAAATGAATTAAAACAGATGGAAAATAAATTATGGATTAGCAAACAAATTATCTTCATAGCATAAATAGATACAATTATAGTGTTTGTATCTTGTTCCAACCTACATACCACTTGTTAAAATGAAGCACAATAGAATAATTAATTTTCATGACTTCATTTTCATTACTTTTCGGTGGGTTGGCAACCACATTCATATCTCAAGCTGCAGTCTGTAGAGCAGACTGAAAGATACTTAAGCTCTTAAATCATGTCTTAGTTTTTATCTTACAAATTCTAAAATTTCTTGGCGAAAAGTACCAGAAGATTAACAAAGGAAGTTCTTGTTTGTAAATTTTCCTTGTGTTTATGGCCAAAAAAACAGGCTTTAATGCAGGTTCACCAGTATGACTTCCATCTATGCTAACATACCACAGGTCCAATTTGGTCATTTCCAAGGTCTTTCAACACTTTATAGCACTTGCATATTTACACTGGAATCCCACTGCTATTTCCTAGAATAGCTTCTCTCAGTAAACTGCAATATCTCAGACGTCTTTATCAGACTTCTGTACATTTGATTTTATTCTCAACCGTCTAGTTTCTCATTTTAAAATGGTATTGGATTTATAATGGTTAGGGATATCACTGCAAACAAACAATTAGGCAACCAGAGCATTATGGGCCAAATTTTTAAGGAGTCTCAACCCAGCTTTCAGTTTCTATTTTAAGTATTTATATAGCATAGTATTCTGTCTGTGCATATGCAAAGTGTTATCTGCCTGCTTAGTTTCGTTTGGCATGTCGATTAATTTACAGTTGGACTACTTTGGGACTCAATATGCATGTACAAGGGATTACATTTGTTTACATGTACCTACTCTTATAAGTGATAGTACAAAAAAAATCAAGATAGTGTGAAAATTTGATCCCCAAAAATGTTAAATTAAAGACCCATATGTGATCCTAGGTATTTGTTAAACACTGAACCCATTTGTAACAAGTACAGATTGGAAACCTTGCTGACAGACAGATCTTCATAAAAAGATCAGCTAAAATCAAAGGGAATAATTTGGAAAAAATGCAGCTGCCTTTCTAGTACATAGGTATCTGACAAAAAATTTATTTAATGCACTTTGCTTCAAAAGAGTTGAATTTGGAACAAGGGTGTTTCAGGTGGACTTGCCTTCATTTAAATCAGTGGCAGAATGAAAGTGTCAGATTTTTGTTATTTTGGGCTTAAAATCCCTCATTCTTGACCAAATTACACGCCCTTTTGGAGATGTATCAGTTTTAACATGGAACAGTTGCAGATCCACCATAGAATACTATTTCTAGTATATGAAAATCTCCTGGGTTTCCATAAACATCTCAAATTCAGCCCCAAAATTCCTTGATCATATTGCATATCTAGGATTTACCTTGCAGATCTCATAGTAAAATTTGGCCCAAAGTGGTGAAATGAGGCTGTCCACACTGCTTCCAAAAGAATAAATGATTGGTTCCATAACTTTTTGTTACATTATCCAAGGACTCATTTATTCTTTCTCAGCACACAGGGTGACTGTGAAGCCAAACAGCTGGAAACCATGCAATGTGTGTATGTTACACTTCATACATTATTACTACCATCTCTGTTAACACAGAGCATTCTTTAAGCAAATCCTTCTTCTTTAAGTGATATTTCTCAAGGTCTGTGGCACAGTATGATCAATGTTCTGCCACTAAGGTCTCTAAATGAAAAATGAATGCTGAAAGGGTAGTGGGGTTGGGGTGTTTTTTTTTTGTTTTGGTTTGGTTTTTTTGAGTCAGCATAGTGACTAAGATTTTTTAAATGTTGATCCAAGTTATTCCCCCCCCCTTTTTAGATTGATTTTGTGGCATAACTATATCTACACACTCAAACAGACTCACAGTAGTTTGTCATTCATACTACAGTAATGTATTATACTTGCAGTGGTGACCCACTCCAGACCCTATACTAACAGTGAAATACATATTCTATAGTATATCTATATATTATTCTAATTGCATCATAAAATATATGTAGTATAATAAAAACAATCCAGATATAAGAAACTATCTTTTGGGGAGGAGATGGTACTAAATAGTGATGGGTGGACCTCAAACTGTTTAGCGAGTTAGTGCTAAGTTTGGATAAGTGCCTGACCATTTGGATGCTTATCTGGACTATTTTCAGAGTAACAGCCGTGTTAGTTTGTATTCGCAAAAAGAAAAGGAGTACTTGTGGCACCTTAGAGACTAACCAATTTATTTGAGCATAAGCTTTTGTGAGCTACAGCTCACTTCATCGGATGCATACTGTGGAAACTGCAGAAGACATTATATACACAGAGACCATGAAACAATACCTCCTCCCACCCCACTCTCCTGCTGGTAATAGCTTATCTAAAGTGATCACTCTCCTTACAATGTGTATGATAATCAAGGTGGGCCATTTCCAGCACAAATCCAGGTTTTCTCACCCTCCGCCCCCCCCCCCCCCCCACACACACACACAAACTCACTCTCCTGCTGGTAATAGCCCATCCAAAGTGACCACTCTCTTGTTGTAAAGAGAGTGGTCACTTTGGATGGGCTATTACCAGCAGGAGAGTGAGTTTGTGTGTGGGGGGGCGGAGGGTGAGAAAACCTGGATTTGTGCTGGAAATGGCCCACCTTGATTTTCTCACCCCCCCCTTTTTCCAAAAACCACACACACAAACTCACTCTCCTGTTGGTAATAGCTTATCCAAAGTGACCACTCTCCTTACAATGTGTATGAAAATCAAGGTGGGCCATTTCCAGCACAAATCCAGGTTTTCTCACCCTCCGCCCCTCCCCCCCCCACACAAACTCACTCTACTGGTGGTAATAGCCGTTCCAAAGTGACCACTCTCTTTACAATGTGCATGATAATCAAGGTGGGCCATTTCCAGCACAAATCCAAGTTTAACCAGAACATCGGGGGGGGGGGGGGGTAGGAAAAAACAAGGGGAAATAGGCTACCTTGCATAATGACTTAGCCACTCCCAGTCTCTATTTAAGCCTAAATTAATAGTATCCAATTTGCAAATGAATTCCAATTCAGCAGTTTCTCGCTGGAGTCTGGATTTGACTGTAATCGCGTGACCAGAGAGACTGAAGTGTTCTCCGACTGGTTTATGGATGTTATAGTTCTTGACATCTGATTTGTGTCCATTTATTTTTTTACGTAGAGACTGTCCAGTTTGACCAATGTACATGGCAGAGGGGCATTGCTGGCACATGATGGCATATATCACATTGGTGTATGTGCAGGTGAACGAGCCTCTGATAGTGTTGCTGATGTTATTAGGCCCTGTGATGATGTCCCCTGAATAGATATGTGGGCACAGTTGGCAACGGGCTTTGTTGCAAAGATAGGTTCCTGGGTTAGTGGTTCTGTTGTGTGGTATGTGGTTGTTGGTGAGTATTTGCTTCAGGTTGGGGGGCTGTCTGTAGGCAAGGACTGGCCTGTCTCCCAAGATTTGTGAGAGTGTTGGCCTGGTGGCTGAACTTTGTGACTTTGTCCTTACCCATAACTATTTTACATTTGGGGACAATGTATACCTTCAGATCAGCGGCACTGCTATGGGTACCCGCATGGCCCCACAGTATGCCAACATTTTTATGGCTGATTTAGAACAACGCTTCCTCAGCTCTCGTCCCCTAACGCCCCTACTCTACTTGCGCTATATTGATGACATCTTCATCATCTGGACCCATGGAAAAGAAGCCCTTGAGGAATTCCACCATGATTTCAACAATTTCCATCCCATCATCAACCTCAGCCTGGTCCGGTCCACACAAGAGATCCACTTCCTGGACACTACAGTGCTAATAAACAATGGTCACATAAATACCACCCTATACCGGAAACCTACTGAACGCTATTCCTACCTACATGCCTCCAGCTTTCACCCTGACCACACCACACGATCCATCGTCTACAGCCAAGCTCTGCGATACAACCGCATTTGCTCCAACCCCTCAGACAGAGACAAACACCTACAAGATCTCTATCAGGCATTCTTACAACTACAATACCCACATGCGGAAGTGAAGAAACAGATTGATAGAGCCAGAAGAGTTCCCAGAAGTCACCTACTACAGGACAGGCCTAACAAAGAAAATAACAGAACGCCACTAGCCGTCACCTTCAGCCCCCAACTAAAACCCCTCCAACGCATTATTAAGGATCTACAACCTATCCTGAAGGATGACCCAACACTCTCACAAATCTTGGGAGACAGGCCAGTCCTTGCCTACAGACAGCCCCCCAACCTGAAGCAAATACTCACCAACAACCACATACCACACAACAGAACCACTAACCCAGGAACCTATCCTTGCAACAAAGCCCGTTGCCAACTGTGCCCACATATCTATTCATGGGACACCATCACAGGGCCTAATAACATCAGCAACACTATCAGAGGCTCGTTCACCTGCACATACACCAATGTGATATATGCCATCATGTGCCAGCAATGCCCCTCTGCCATGTACATTGGTCAAACTGGACAGTCTCTACGTAAAAAAATAAATGGACACAAATCAGATGTCAAGAATTATAACATCCATAAACCAGTCGGAGAACACTTCAGTCTCTCTGGTCACGCGATTACAGACATGAAAGTTGCGCTATTACAACAAAAAAAACTTCAAATCCAGACTCCAGCGAGAAACTGCTGAATTGGAATTCATTTGCAAATTGGATACTATTAATTTAGGCTTAAATAGAGACTGGGAGTGGCTAAGTCATTATGCAAGGTAGCCTATTTCCCCTTGTTTATTCCTACCCCCTCCCCCCCAGACGTTCTGGTTAAACTTGGATTTGTGCTGGAAATGGCCCACCTTGATTATCATGCACATTGTAGGGAGAGTGGTCACTTTGGATGAACTATTACCAGCAGGAGAGTGAGTTTGTGTGTGTGGTTTTTGGAAAAAAAAAGGGGGGGGGGTGAGAAAACCTAGATTTGTGCTCGAAATGGCCCACCTTGATTATCATACACATTGTAAAGAGAGTGGTCACTTTGGATGGGCTATAACCAGCAGGAGAGTGAGTGTGTGTGGGGGGGGAGGGGGGGCAGAGGATGAGAAAACCTGGATTTGTGCTGGAAATGGCCCACCTTGATTATCATACACATTGTAAGAAGAGTGATCACTTTAGATAAGCTATTACCAGCAGGAGAGTGGGGTGGGAGGAGGTATTGTTTCATGGTCTCTGTGTATATAATGTCTTCTGCAGTTTCCACAGTATGCATCCGATGAAGTGAGCTGTAGCTCACGAAAGCTTATGCTCAGATAAATTGGTTAGTCTCTAAGGTGCCACAAGTACTCCTTTTCTTTTTGCTATCTCGACTATCAGTACCTCTTCTGTCTGGAAAATTTGTCTCGAAATCCAACAGGAACAGGCTCTCTTGAGAGATTCCAGATACTTCCTGCTTCTGGGTGGGACAGAAGACCTTTATTTTTTGGGGGACTTCGGTTAGACTGAGTGTGCAGGGCAAAGGAGAGAGAGGAGTCAAAGATGACCCGAGGTTAAAAGTGACAGAATGGGGTAAAGAAGAGGGAGAGCTTTTTGTACTAATGTGACATCTTGATTTGATGGCTCTGTGTTTTCTTTAGAGCTACACTACATTGTTTATTCAGTGAGGTCTTACCTATTAAATTAAACTAAATAAACTCCAAGCCACTTGGCTCCAACTTGGATGGCTAAACATACACCTAATATTAACTTTTTATGCCCCTGACTGACTTCTATGTGCTTACATGCTTATCCCTCATCACACACAGGGGAAAGGAGGTGAATCACATCAACAGCCTTAGATAGGTGGTAGTTTTATAAATTTATTGAAATAATTTTGGTTTCAAAAGGAAGTTAAGTAGTAATATTGTTCATCAGCAGAATTCAAGCAAGTATAAACACTAGTCATTACCCTTCATGAGTACCCTTGCATATACAGAAAACAGCCAGCAAACGAACTCTATTTAATATTACTGCACTCAGACACCTTAACAGGTAATATGGGCCAAATTCTCAGCTGATGTAAACTGGATTTACTTCATTGAAGTCCATATTACTGTAACACAAGACATTTAATATGAGGCTAGTGATGTCATTTTATTACAAAGGACTTGAAAATGGGACCACTGTTAAGAAGGCAAGATTGTCAATGGACACAGCAAAGCTGCCAATGGAATATCTTACAAGTTACTGGGATGATGCTGCTTTCCTTTTTTCCTTCTGTGTCTGATGAACTATAGTTGACGTGTGTCTGTAAATATTTCACAGATCACAATTAGATTTTCCTGGTTTCTCCTTATCTCCATATGACTCTGAGTACTAACAGTGAACAGCACCCATGTTATATGTTGACTCTTTTTTTTTTCCTTTCCTATTTGGAGTTTAGGTTTTGTGTGATGAGTGCCATAATGAATATCTGATTCAGAGAACTTAATAGAATTCTCCTTATTCTCAATTATGTTGAAAAAGAGACATGTTACAATGAGTAGACTTACTGTCTATGTACAGTCTTCTACTCTGCAATACATTGTCTTTCTTTGCATTTAAAATAATCAGAAAAATATACATGAAAACACAAATAGGTATATGTGACTTCATATATACGTTTCAAGGCATAGTACTCAATAGTTTTTCTATTAGATTTTTGTCATTACATGAAACAGGAGAAAATTATTACCTCACTTTTGAACATTTACTGGTATAATACATTGCTCCACTATATCATAACACATATAATATGGACTACTGGGAAGAGTATTTAGATACATTGATCGTATGCAGTCATACAGTTATTACACAGTGGAATGCTACTCAGAGCACCTCTTGACTACCTCTTTCCACAGGAATTGATAGAATTTAGATGAAATTGTTATACCTAAAATATTTCTGGTTTTTAGTATTCTAAATGACAACTACATAAATTCAGATTAATCCGGGTCATTCATATCATGAAAGAGATATGATCACATGCCATTCCTCTCTGATGCTCTCCCAAGTATACCCAGGGTTGTGAGGTACCTCACCACTACCTGCCTTTAGTGTGAAGCAGTTTTGTCTGTGCCTGCTGTAGATCAGCTCCCTGAAACCAGCAGCCTCTGGCCTCACACACAAGCACGGACTTCCAGGTCTCTGCAGACCTCGCTTCCTCTGTGCAAGCTACTGAGACACACACTAACGTCAGATTCCTCAAAGAGCTTCCTGCACTATCCAGCCCCCATCACTGGACACTCACAGAAATTACCAGGTAAGCTGTCCCTGAAGAGACAGTGTACACACAGCTTGACTGGCACAACTCAAGCCCAGGCACTTTATAACATCACAGCACTGAAATAAACTTATGATTGTCTCACTATAAATGTATTATCAAAGATTTAAGAGATACCGAGTAAGGATAATGAGACCAGAAATAGTTACACATGTAAAATAAAAAGTATAATATGTTTCTTGTATTAGAGTCTGAACTTAAATTTTAACAGGCTAAAATCCTTATCTAAAGTAGTTGTTGCTCACCTAAAGAAAACTCTCCACATCACCAACCCACTTGGCTGGGATCTTGTTCATAGATGCAAGAAGTGCTGTTCTTTTTTGCTCCCACAGTGATGAATAACTATTATTCAGTTATAGTCCAATAGAGCGTTGATGTATACCTCTAGACAAAATTCTCTTCTCCCTGCTGTTGTTCTCTTCCTGTTGACTTCCCATCCCCTGTTGACTCATATGTAAATAGGGCTTCCATTGTTTTGGCTTACAATGCTTAAGCTACATATGTATCTAGGCAGATAGGTGTGTAAGCAGAGTGGATGAGCTCTCCCCTGACATCTAGCACTGAGCTGTGGAAAAAAGACTTCAGAAGCTGATCTTGTTTGCTTGGACACACCCAACCTGCCTAGGTGTTCAGCATGATGGGACTGCTTGCCCAAATGATCACTTGTGGCTGGTGTTGGATCCCCAGTCTCCTTGTTATTGCGGCAGGAGTAATAAAGTAAAGTAATTGTTGTGTGAACCGAGCGCAGCAGAACTGTATCTGGCATACGCCAATGGAGGGACTCACCCTCAACTGAACAGCACTCGCTAGGCAGGGGACATGGGTTCCAAAGCCCAGTGAGTAGAGAGAGGGTGGGGACAGGTACCTGGTGGTTGGGCCCGGGTTTAAGGGTCCTAGACTCCATTTGACTCTTCCTCTCTCCATGATATGATAAAAGAGGTAATTTAGACTCAATTGAGAGTCTTGTTACACACTGCAGAGCTGAAATCACTAATACCTAGGTCTAAGTATTAGACCTACTTTGGGACAATGTCCCTATTCCAAGAGACTACCCAGTGTGCACCAGCAGTGAGGCTCCCCACTAACAGCTGAAATCACTGAGAGCTCTGTTAAGTGTGTGTGTGTGGGGAGAGGGAGGCTGAAGACATCTTGGCGAGCAGGCAGCTGGTGGAAAGGCATGACCAGCAGGCCGGCTCGTGGAGAGGCATGGCAAGTGGCTAGCAGGGCGGCTGGCGGAGAGGCATGACCAGTGGCTAGCAGGACGGCTGATGGAGAGGCGTGACCAGCGGGGTGGCTGGCGGAGAGGTGTGACCAGCGGCCAGCAGGCCAGCAGGCAGAGAGGTGTGACCAGCAGGCCGGCAGAGACGCTGGAGGAAAGGGCCAGAGCAGAGCCCCGCAAAGGTGTGGCAAGCAGCCATTGGGGCAACGAGTGAGTGCCCGAGCATGTAAGGTGCCTCCCTAACCCCTTCCCCACCCTGCCTTCCAAGCAGGGTTGGAGGTGGACTCTGCTGATGAACCCCTGAACTCTGGGGCTGCACTGGCCAAGGACAGCAACTGTGAGCGGGGTACAGAGAAGGGACTTTTGGGTAGCTGGACTTAAGACCCTGAGGGGAAAAGGACACTGCCCAACTTACTTGGGGGTGGGTCTTTTGCTCATGCTTTGTGTTTATGAACCCTAGTTGCGTTGTTTTTCCAAATTAATGCCGAGTTAATTCCCTCCTTTTATTAAAAGTCTTTAATAAAAGTCTTTGCTACACTCAGACTGTGTGCTTGCAAGAGGAGAAGTATTACCCAGGTCACTGGGTGGGGGCTCGAGCTGGTTTTGTGCTGCACTGTTGAAAAAGAACTCCTAGATACTGAACCCGGCCCTTGTTGCTGCTGGTTCCACCTGGCAGAAGGGTTACAGGTGAATATACATCCCTTTGTCTCACAAAACCTGTTTGTCCACCCTGCCTGAGATGCAGATTTTAAAACATCTTTTTGGTATATATACACAACTCCCTAAATACATACATACATCTTGTATCCATTATGAGAATCAACATGACAAGCTGTTATTAGATACCTTACATGATATTCTTTATTGATAAATATTATAAACTACTAGATGTAGTGAGTCTGTCAGGTCTGTTAGGAGGTACTGACACAGAGTAGTGAACACTTTGCCACCTGGCATCAATATATGTCAGCCTCCCACCTCCAATTCTACTCCACATATCAGACACAGATTATGGTCAACTACATACATACATGTCAAAATGGTCATGGAATCTTACAACTCTGAAGATTCATCATGAAACTGGATGTTCAAATCAGTCAATCTTGGTGACTCCAATATCACTACAGAGTGGAACTTGACCAGTTCATCCAAGGACTCTGAGATGCCAGCCAAAACACTATTCTCTAGAGACAGCAGGACAAAAACACTTCCAAAAATTGATATTAACATCTTGTCCCCACCACAACAGGAACTGCTGGGTCCCAGACCAACTGGTCCTCCACAACCAACCCCTGCCTTGACCTTCATATGCTTATCACTCAGCCATTCTAAAGTAGTCATCCAAGAGACACAGCTGTAACAGCTAAATACCAAAATATGAACCTCAGAGGCCAGAATCTCAAAGTCATCAACCAACAGTAGTCTCTAAGGCTTTGCAAGAAACACGATAAAATTTCTTCAAAACCAGAGGGATTTTTTTTATTTTTCCCAACCATTTGTTTACTTTGTGTGTTTAACAGGACTGGATGTGTAGTCAGTTACCTCTGCTGTTTGCATTGGTTTTTCACACAGCAGTAGAGGAATTTTTTTTAATAAGAATATGTAGAGTGAAAATCATTTTAAAAATAAATCAGTGTACTCATGGGCAAATGGGATCTCTGAAACTACTTTTGACTTTAAAACAAAATTTTTTTTTAATTGACGAGATTTAAAGATGGCAGCGCCACTTGATTCTGTAATTATTTATTTCAGGAAGTTAGTCTAATAATTTGCCTTTTGAAAAATAGAATATTATTTCATATTCCATTGTTTTGCAGTGGTTCATTTGTGTCTTTCAGCTCTAACATTGCATGGTTAGTAGAGCAATACAAACATTTTCTTTAAATTACAAATTTCTGACCTATCAAGATACACAACAAAATATTTTTTGCCAAGCAAAATATAAAATATAGTTATAGCTGGTGTTTTCCATACAAATCCTATCTAATTACAACATGCAATATACAAAGGAATAGAATGTTATTTTTACTAATCTATGTTTTGTATTAGCTCAGTACATGTGTGCCTGTTTTAGCATAGGGGTGTGTGAGGCAGTGCATCAGTGCAACAACACCCCCTCTAGTCAAGTGTGGCACAGCCCCTTCACTCACATAGCCTAGCAGGGCTGTCAATCTATTCCTGGTGCCTAGGAATCTGGAAACCCTTTTTTCACTCCCAACTCTGTCAGAGGGTTAAGCAGAGAACCCAGGCCCACCCACTCCAATGGGTTCCAGCTCAGGGCCCTCAAACGAGAGAGGAAGGATCAGGATTCTTCAACTCTGACAGTTCCCCAAGTTCCTTCCTATATTCCTTTGGATAGCTGCACACTCTCTAGTCTGTCCCCTCCTAGGCTGTTGTCTCTGGGCAACTCTTTAGTAGCTTGTTGGCAGGAGCTCCTTTCTCCAACCTGCTCACTTCTCTGGCTGCACCCTACTCCTCTGCTTCCCAATTGTTTTATCCTCTCAGCTGCTGTGAGGCTTCCAGTCAGCAGTGGACAGCAGTGCCTGTGTTACCCTTTCAGTTGCTGGGCCAGCACAGGGTACATACACCCCATGGCAGGGTGAAAAACATCAGAGTCTTTGCTCTCTCTAATACAGTCTCAACCAAAGGCATGTGTCAATGGAGAATTTTTCACCACCTAATTCAGGACTCTGAACACTACACGTACTCTTTCATTTCAGCTATTTTTATCATAGTATTGCTAAGTGTCTTCCTCTCTGTTGAGATGCTTCAGCCGCTAGGAGGTGATAACAATGATATGCCAGTTGATACAGTTCCTATTGGCCTAAAAATTGAGTCCCATTGTTCCTCTCAAATCAGGAACTCCTGAATATTGACTCTAAGTTTCTAGATGGGAAACTAACTTCAACAACAAATTGTATTTGTATTCCTCCTCCTATTTTCATTGTTACTTGCCTTCTTCTCAGTGGTCACCCTTGCACAGCCCAAATGGTAGATCATCTTCTTCCAAGAATACATGTTGCAGTTAAGGTTCAGCCATCAAGGAAAACAGCATAATTAAGTTCCCATATACCCAAAAATGGGGCTCCACACTTCTGTGATACACTTGTTCCCCAGTGTAGGCTCACCACCCCCACATATACCTTCTAAACCCAACTCTTCTGCATAGCAAAATAAAGTACTGACTGTCCCATATATCATTAGTACCACCACTACTCGAGAGGCTACATAAAGTCATGTTTTTCCTCACACTTCTTCAACAAACAAACAATTCTGTGAGTTTAGTTAAACTGAGGAAGAAAAATCAGTGCTGCACATTATGGGCTAAGTTTTGCAATATTTATTCAGTCCACAGCCAGGTAAAAACACACAAACTTGCAAAAACCATTTGTACTCACACCATTTGCACAGGCACCTCATTTGGGAACCCAAATGATGTCTAGTGAGGCAAATCTGAGTTTTCAGAATATAAATTCTAACATGCCCCAAATTCTGGATACAAAGCTAAAAGCTTGGATAAGCCAACTTTGAACATCAACCCTTGGATATCTGAATATATCATATCTGGATATGTTCCCGCAACAAATAGTGGTACACATCAGTACTCCAAGTGCCCTAAGACAATGGTTCTCGGCCCGTTCCGTTTCCCGCAGCCCCCATTGGCTTGGAGCGGCGAACCGCAGCCAGTGGGAGCCGCGATCGGCCAAACCTGCAGACGTGGCAGGTAAACAAACCGGTCCGGCCTGCCAGGGGCTTTCCCTGAACAAGCAGTGGCCCTAGTTTGAGAACCACTGCCCTAAAATATTTTTAATTTTGTTAGTAGTTTGAATGGCTATGGGGGGGGGGTTGTTTGTTTGGGTTTTTTTGAGTTTTTGCTCACCTTGGTAACCCAAATCCCTCTTCAGGATTTATGTCCATGCCTCTAGCACTCCTGCAGAAAACATGGGAATGAAAATTATGTGCACTGAATCCACAATTCTGTATGTGGGGTAAATAGTTTACCTTCTCTTACTGTTTCGCACATTTGCAGTTTATTTTAGATTTATGGTGCTTTCTTACCAGCCAAGGTCCTTGAGTGCATGGCAAGGTGACAATGGGTATGAACAGAACTGGAATGGTTATATTAAAACCAAACAGAACAACTTAATTCAGCATTCACAGCATGAAGTCAAGAACTGCTGACATAACATCCCACAGTGCTCTGGGAAATAAAAAAGGTGAAGACAAGAGAATGGAAACAGTATGTAAGACAAATAGATAGAACAAGAAGAACAAGAGATTGTTTTGTAGAAATTATTTCCAGGATTTGAACAATTGTTACACATCCAATTAAAATACAGTTGTTCTCATCCATGATCTTTGTAGCATTTCTCTTCCTGAAAAAAAAAGTTACACAGAATATTTTTTGTTTTCTGTTTTATAATCCTTTAAATCAAAACCACATGAATAAGGTTTATGCAATGACATATGGAAGCCATTAGTACTTCTTCAGTTTTCAACTAAGTAGCCAACTCTGTACTCCTTAAGTAAGAAAAACTTCCACTGAAGTCAATGGGAGGGTTTTTTTTTTTTTTTTTTTTTTTGCATAACAAGAAAGCAATTGGGCACTAAGGGTGTGCCCACACTGCAGCTGGGAGGTGTGATTCCCAGCGTGGGTAGACACTCTTGTGCTAGCTCAGATCAGGCTAACACACTAAAAAGTAGCAGTGTGGACTG
Source organism: Caretta caretta (assembly GCF_965140235.1). Classification (NCBI taxonomy): domain Eukaryota; kingdom Metazoa; phylum Chordata; order Testudines; family Cheloniidae; genus Caretta; species Caretta caretta. Next base: position 82,879,551 of record NC_134210.1, on the reverse strand, counting down.
CTCATTATGGCTAGCTGCCTGAGCTGAGACCCAGTGGGTCAGCCAGGGTGACTTGGGTGGCTAACCTAAATTGTTGCCTATGCTGCAAAGTCCACACTGCTATTTTTTAGTGAGCTAGCACAGACCTGCCTACCCGCGCTGGGAATCACATCTCCCAGCTGCAGTGCAGAGATACCCTGAAGGTATTGATCTGTATACTACTGAAATGGCAGTAGCAGCCTCATGCACTAATGCTCATGCTATTTTGATACAAGAGACAAACTTTGATTTGATTGTGGATGGGTACTTTCTGTGCAATCAAAGCCCAGTACAACTCCCACAATGTCAAATGCAAAACTCCCACCAACTACAGTAGGAGGCAGGACTGAGCTCTTCATATGGTTTCCCCCATAAGAAACACAAAGCTAACCGAATACTTTTTCAAACACCAATCTACCAAGAGAACTCTCATTTCAAAGGCTGTCACTTTCTCTGGGTGGATGGGGTTGAGGGAGTGGGCATCTATATTACAGTCAATCTCACATAGAGCTGTGCAGGAAGTTGTCCTTTCCCACAACATTTTCAAGGTTTCAAAAATGTTCCCATTCCCCATCAGGACAAAACTGAAGCCTTTCAAAGAAAAAATGAAAACAAGAGAGACTTACTCCAGAATAGCAAATAGCCTTGTGGTTAGGACACATACCACTTACATACGATATAGGAGACCTAGTTTCAAGTCTCTGCTCTACCTAACTCAGACCAAGGACTTGAATGAAGGTTTCCACAATCTTAGGTGAGTGCCCAAACCACCAGGCTCTTGGCTATTTGGGGGCAGTTCTGTCTCAGGTTCTCCTGTTGGAGATATTTCATTCTGTAAAAATAAAAAAATATTCATTAGAACAGGGCTTGAACCTCAGTCTCCCAAACAGGTGTGTCTCCTAAGCACTGGGCTATAGATTCAGATTCTCCCTCATTCTGTGGCCAATGACTATTTAATTATTTATACAAAGTGGACCAGTTTCAGCACAAGTAGATTCTGTAGCCAGTGATTACGGCATGCACAAGTTGTTTAGGAGACCGAGGTTCAACCCTGTCATAAATATAAAGGGAAGGGTAAACCCCTTTGAAATCCCTCCTGGCCAGGGGAAAGCTCCTCTCACCTGTAAAGGGTTAAGAAGCTAAAGGTAACCTCGCTGGCACCTGACCAAAATGACCAATGAGGAGACAAGATACTTTCAAAAGCTGGGAGGAGGGAGAGAAACAAAGGGTCTGTGTGTCTGTCTATATGCTGGGGTTTTCTGCCGGGGATAGACCAGGAATGGAGTCTTAGAACTTTTAGTAAGTAATCTAGCTAGGTATGTGTTAGATTATGATTTCTTTCAATGGCTGAGAAAAGAATTGTGCTGAATAGAATAACTATTTCTGTCTGTGTATCTTTTTTGTAACTTAAGGTTTTGCCTAGAGGGGTTCTCTATGTTTTTGAATCTAATTACCCTGTAAGATATCTACCATCCTGTTTTTACAGGGGGGATTTCTTTATTTCTATTTACTTCTATTTTTATTAAAAGTCTTCTTGTAAGAAACTGAATGCTTTTTCATTGTTCTCAGATCCAAGGGTTTGGGTCTGTGGTCACCTATGCAAATTGGTGAGGCTTTTTATCCAACATTTCCCAGGAAAGGGGGGGTGCGAGTGTTGGGAGGATTGTTCATTGTTCTTAAGATCCAAGGGTCTGGGTCTGTAGTCACCTAGGCAAATTGGTGAGGCTTTTTACCAAACCTTGTCCAGGAAGTGGGGTGCAAGGTTTTGGGAAGTATTTTGGGGGGGAAAGATGTGTCCAAACAGCTCTTCCCCAGTAACCAGTATTAGTTTGGTGGTGGTAGCAGCCAATCCAAGGACAACGGGTGGAATATTTTGTACCTTGGGGAAGTTTTGACCTAAGCTGGTAAAGATAAGCTTAGGAGGTTTTTCATGCAGGTCCCCACATCTGTACCCTAGAGTTCAGAGTGGGGGAGGAACCTTGACAAACCCACATTCAATTCCCGTGTCTTACACAGGCAGAGCAGGGACTTTAAGATGGGTAACCCACAGCTCAGGCACATGCCCTAACCACCAGAGCCTTGACTATTTCAGCAGAGGGTGCTCTCCAGTTGATATTTTCTGATGAACAGATGTTTTATCAACAAAATTTCCAACCAGTCCTAAACCCAAGTTCCCAGCCAAACAGCGTGTAATAAAGCTGACCCTGAAAAACCACAAGAATGAAAGACAAGCAGACTCTGAGGTATTATCTACCTAAATGTCCTCTTTATTTGACATTTTAAAGAAGATAAATGAGTAAATAAAGCTGCAGATATGAAAATGTTTTATTAACAAATGCATCAAAGTGTTAGTCATATTGATCCAGATTCAGTTCCATTGAAATCAATGGCAAAAAAAAAAAAATCCCTCTGTGACTTAAATGGCAGCAGGATCAGAAGAACATTATTTTTATGAAGAAAAATATATTGATAAGAAATGTCATTCTAATCCTTAAGTAAAGATAGAAATGCTGTTATTTGGAGCATCAGAATTACACATTCTGGGTCAGCTCCTGTGCACACTGATTAACAGCATGTGTAAAGAGCACAGAACTTGATTATTTTTTTTAGGATTGTTCCTTCAGCTATAGCTATTAAGCTCTTCAGTGGCTTATCTGAGCCAGGGCAGATGTGATTCTGTAGATAGACAACTTTATTATAGGAGGATCATTAAGAAGAATCTAAGAGTAACACAAAGTATCGAGACACTTCATTTATCTCCATATCTACATCCATATCACACAAATATATATACTAAAACTGGTCAGGAATTTCTCAGTGAAATTTTTTCCATTGGAAAAGGTTGATCCATCAAATCCAAATCTGTTTGTGTGTGGAATGGCTGATTTTGACTAATTTCCTTTTTTAGAAAAAAAAATTGTGGAAAAAATTGAATTGTCCCATTTTGACAAGTGTTAAAATGGAAAGTTTCTAATTGACTTTATTTCAAAATGTAAGTTAATTTATAGTAAAAATTTTAAAAAGTCAAAATTGAAACATGTTTCAATTGACCCAATCCACATTTTTTTCTGATTTTTAGGTTTATGAACACTTGAGATTTTATCTATTCATTCAGATTCAAGATAGGAAGAGTTTTCAAAATCTTTAAACTTCTTGGAGGATGGGAAAAACAATTCCTGCCCTGCTCGCACACGCACACACTCTCTGCATAGTACCTGGCAGTACTACGCATTTTAATATTCATGCGAATTTCAAAAACTCTTAGTAACATGAAAGTAATATTAAAATAAAATTATGTACTGTATTTTATTAACTGAAGAGTCAAGTCTGTGTAATTACTTTCAGCTAATACTTTTGAAGTTCATTAAATGTTTTGACCCATTCTAGTTTATAAAAAAGAAAGAAAAAGGAATTTACAAATATTTATACAGTAAGGAAAAGATGGGTTGCTAATAGAGCTGAGCAAATAATGGATTTTTCATTTCAAGGATAAAACAAGGGGGCGGGGGCAGGTCCAGTTCCATTAGAAACTTAAACCAGTCTTTGGGTGAACAAAAAAAATTTTTTTTAAATTGACAAACATTTCAGGTTCATTCAAAATGAATGGTTTATTTTTTTCCAGTTTCGAGTCAGGTTGACTCTAAACAATTTTTTTCACAAGTTTGTCATTTAGATTCAGCAGTTTTCAGTGTTTTTCATTCTTTGTGTATGTTTGTGTTTGTTTTTCATTGGCCAAATTTGAGAATGAAATGCTATTCTGAAATAAAAAAGTCAAAACAAAATGTTTCAAAATTGTCAAAATGAAACATTTCAATTTTTTTCTAGGTTCTTTTGCCCTGAACTGTTAACCGAATTTGACCCAAATTTGTGAATAGTTTTGGAGACCTGAAAAAATGCATTTTGGGGTGAAATTTCTATTAGCTGACAAAAATTCACCCAGCTGTAGTTGTCACTGAAGTTTTAAGTTATCTGTGACATTACAACCTAGTTCCAGGGAAATGATTTGGCTAAAACAGTAAGGGCAAAATTCTGGCCCCACTGAAGTCAATCACAAAACTCATTTACTTCCGTGGGGCTAGGATTTCATCTCAAACTTTTAGGGCTTGAGCCAAATCTCATTGAAAAAAATTGAAAGATTCCTGTTTAAATGAAGTGAAAAGGAAAATATATAGGTCATAACAGTATAGTCTATTTAAAATGTGACTTTCTCATCTAATATAATACTGTTAAAACTAGAAGTAGTAGAAAAATCCAACCTCGTATATATAAAACCATTTGGCAAGTAACTGTTCTACTATATGCAACAAGAGCTCTATCCTGCATGGTTGGTTTAATGCATATAAGTCCCACTGAATGTTATGCAGAGTTATGCTGCAGTTACTCCTCTTGAATTAGCCTTGCTTGACTGAGGCCTGATCTACACTACAAACTCAGATCAACATAAACCACATTAGGTTGATTTAATAATGTATGTGTCTACACTATCGAGTACCTTCCGCTGATTTAAGTGACCGGTAAATTGACTTCTGTATTCCACCTCGGTGAGAGGCGTAGCGCTTGATTAGACAACCACAGGTCAGCATGGGCATAGTGTAGACACTGTGTTGTGTAATTTGAATGAATTGGCCTCCAGAAGGTGTCCCACTGTGACCATTCTGGAGAGCACTTTCAACTCCATTGCACATCAGCCAGGTACACAGGAAACAGCTCCTCTGGGACCTTTTGAATTTTCATTTCCTTTTTGATCAGTGTGGGGAACTCGTCAGCACAGCTGATCATGGAGACTCAAGGCCGCAAACAGATTCGTCACTTCTGCCTCGCCCCTCCCCAGAGACGGCTCTGGCGCCTGGAATTTCGGATGGCGGGCCTGGACACACAGCAATGCTGCGTGAAAATAAAGGAGCTCACAATAATAATGCTCACAACAGTGTATAGCTGAGCAGGGTCCCTGCTTGCCGTGCTACGATGTCTGCAGTGTAACCCAGGCTTAGGAAAAAAGGCACCAAAAAGCCTTGGTTTCTTTGCCGTTGATTTCAGGGAGGGAGAAAGGGAGGTAAGTGCATCATGGGAGGCTAACACCATGTTCCCATAACCACTCACACAAATGTTTTGGTCCCATAAAGCATTACAAGCCCAATCCAAAATTCCACTCAGCTCCATGCACTGTGGGATAGCTACCTACAATGTAGTGCTCTGTGCATCCATGCTCAATCAATATGCTCGAATGCAATCAATGTAGTGCTCTGTACAAGCCCTGCTGGTGAGGATGCACTCCGCTGACACAATGAGCATCGTGGGGACATGCAAGATCGACTTGCTTAAATTGGAGGCTCAGTGTCGACTTACATAAAATCAACTTAACTTTGTAGCGTAGACATGCCCTGAGAGTGGCCACACTTTTGAAAAAAGAGTCAATGGCAGTTGAGTGTTGTTTGGCATATCCTATGGTTCTTTGCTCTGCAATAAACTGAAGTGCTCTGTGAATTCTTCCACAATTTATTGGGAGAGAACTTATCTGCCCTTTCTGAGTACATGGGGGGAAATGTGGAAATTGATTGAAGGACTAATGACTCTCAAGTGGAGCTAGCTTACATCCACATTACAGAGTGTTAGTAGCTGATGAGTTGTGCTAACCGAAGTTTCAGCCTAAAACCTCTAATGAGCCAGCCAAGTTGAGTTAAAAGCTCCACCACGCTCGTTAGGAGCAACATTTGAGTTATAACTTGATTTAACTTTGCAGTGAAGACAATCCTGAAGATATACCTGTGTATGCACAAGGAACACCAATTTGTGAGAGATATGCATGTACTGGCCCTGACTACCACAGTTTCCTGTGTTGATCTAATACTGGATTGTTCCTTTTGAAGTCTCTTCAAGAATGAGAAAACTTAGGTGTGATTCTAATATTGCTCCCACTTGCAGAGTCCTTTAAAATGAACCACATGAATAGAATGTGTTTTTAGATCATAGTGTTTCATATGAACTATACATTCGAATGCTAGAACAGCTATCTTACCTATGGGAAGAAAAGTAAGCAAGAATAATATTTAGAAATTCAAACATGTTAATGTCTGTATGCTACATTGAACTAAATAATCCTCACAAGAATCTTTTGAGGTAGGAAGATACGTTACTGTGGTTATTTTATTGAAAGGGGGACTGAGACAAAGCAGCAATGTGAAGCCACATAGTGAGTCAGTGGTAGCATCAGGAATAGAACTTGGGCCCTCCTGACTTTCAGTACTGTACTTATTTCTTCCATCACACTGCTCTCTGAGAAGAATGAATAATTCTTGATTATGTCCATTATGTGCAAGTCTAGTATAGCATTAAATTGTCAGTGCTACAAATATATTTTCCAGGACCATATTTAGTGGCTAACACCACAGTAAATCATACCCTGGAGAAAGAATTGTTACCATTATACTTCCAAGGGAAAGTGTTTATTTTACCTAAATTTTTCGATTTTCCATCAGGAAAATCTAAATGAAACATTTCATTTTGGATCAAGTCAACATTAATCTATGTCCATCTGGCCCACTACAATGTCTCATGGGAACAGTAGTTTGGGTGCTTCATGTCTCAGAAACTGGGTGGATTATCGAATTCTCAGCCATGTCTGTTGAGCACTACTGACCAGACATATGTGCACATCACTTTTAACCTGTCTTCCTCAAATATTCTGTCACTTTTTAAAACACAAGCTATTATCCATCAAGAACCCTCAGAAACTCCTATTAAGATGTTTAGCCCTCTCCTGTCAGTGGATAGTTCAGAGTGGTATTTTTGTACATTCTAGTAATTTCTGCAAGCAAACAAAGAAGGTATTGCCTACAAGAAAATGACTCTTTGCTTTAAAATTTAAATGTAGACATCTCTGATCTAGAGAGATCCAGCTGCAATAGGAAAATCAAATTAGTTTGTACCACCTATAAATAAATGATCAAACAATTGTGAACAAGAACCTTTCATAGGGCAAATTACGGTTTCATGATTTTAGCCTCCATCTATGAGCATAGACTACATATGATGCCACAGAGTTACTATTACTCAAGTGGATCTCTTCCAGACATTTCACGGAATGGGTTGCGGGAAGGAAAAAGTCAAAAATGTCAAACGTTTGTTTGCACTTTGGCATTCATCCAACTTGTATGTGCTAAAATGAGGATGCACTTTTGAAAAATTAGACTCTAGGTGCCAACTGACATTATGAAAAAAAAATTCTGGTCATTTCAACAAAGACCCAAAGTTTGTTGCCAGTCCACAGTCAGGTTTTAAAATCATTCTTTGCAGTTGTGATTACACATTATTGGTAAATGTGGACTCCATAGAAACCCCTGGGTGGGGGGAAAAAAACAACTCAAACAATTTTCCAGGGAGCCTTCCAAGTTAAATTGAAGGAAGTCTTAGGGTGACAAAGAGCTCTCTTTAGCAACTACTGCTTACTCTACCTAAAGGATTACTGACCAAGATTTATATTTCCCTATAGGTTTCTTTTAGATTTTGTGCAGATATTTATGAAAGGTCGGCTCCGAGGAAACCTGATAGTAAGGTTAAGACAAGAGGATGTCCAGTAATTTGCATGCCTTTTTTCAGACTTTTGGACAAAAATGTCTACAGTCTCTGTCACTCTTTCCCTATTAAATGAAAGGAGGAAGCACCTTCCAGGGGTACCGATCATGACAACAATCAGGATAGATTTGTAACAGATTTTGTTCTTCTTTATTAAATACACTGTCCTGAGAGTCAGTGGCATCCAATAAATAAGTTCTTATTAAACTGATGGAAAATAAATCAGAGGTCCCATTTCTGACACTACAAATGCTAGATGAAAAACTGTAACTATAAAATGTTGCAGAATTAAAACTTTTCCTCTGTTTTTAATCTAAGAGGCAACTGTCAGAAGGTGATATCCTCACCCCCCTGAAGTTTATGGCAAAACTCCAATTGACTTCAACAGAGCCAGGATTTCACCCAGGGAGTTTAAGGCAAGGAATAAAGATTACTGCACATGTAGATGCCTTGTAAACATTTCATGGAAAAAAAAATGGACAGAGGGAAAGCTTTATGCCACATTATTTATACATGGGAGAACTAATCCATGGCAGGGGATGTGTCCTCATATAATGAAATATTATTCTCAAGAATTTGTATAGTGCTTTTTCCCGCATAGATCTAAAAGCTCTTCACAGAGGTGGGTAAGTATAATCCTTCACAGGGAAGGCCTGCAGATCCCTTAGAGTGGGTCTCTCCCTGTTTATAGCTTGCCGCAGGGAGAACTAGGCCTATCAATCAAGGCAGGATGGGAGTAGTCACACTGCCAGTTCTGGTCTGCTTCCAACAATTGCCAGTAGACTCCTTTTTTCCATCATTTTATTGATATACGATGAAATCCTGAGGTCTTTACTCAGACAAACACTCACTGAGTTTTGCAGAAGTCAAAAACTTCAGTGGAAGTGGATCTAAGTAAGGACATTGACACATGCAAGCATACACACACACCCTGCTTTTTCCTCCAAATTTTACAGGAGACTAAGTAATTAAGAAACTAATTTTAAAAAGAACCAAACAGGTGCACTAATTGCATTCACAAAATGTGCAAGTAGAGATGAAAGAGGTAAATGTGTAAACAAATGTTGCAGTTGTCCATGCAAAATGGTTGCTTTCCAGTGCAAATATGTGATTATACTTTCAGATACTTGTTTTAATGTGTAACTGTTTTCTGCAAGCAACTCCATCTTATATATGATAAACTTTCTCTGCCCCGCATGAGGATTTTTTTATATTCTCCTTTAGGAATCTTGCATTTATATAAAAATTTTCATTGGTAGGGAAAAAAATAGTACCCAACCACTGAAAAGGGGTATCCCAGTCTTGTCTTTATTTTCATTTAGCAACACTTTTTAAAGATAGCCCTACTCAACAATATTTTTTAACATTATTTACTTGTTCAGATTTTTTTATTTTTACTATTTGGACTGCTATAAGTAGAGTCACAATGAGAGCAAAACATTTATCGTAGCAGTTTTTATAGCAATCATGGGGTCCAATATTTTTTCCTCATGATGAGAACTAATTGTAACCTGACTAGTATGTAATATACCTCGTAGCTGAAGTATTGTCTTTGGTCCAGTAGAATATGCAAAATCTGAAATTTTCCTTCTATTATCCATTATAATCTTCTCTTTTAACTATGTTTATTGCAGCTAGAAACAAGATTGCCAGTCCTTCCCAAACTTTACTCTCCATTTTAAGAATTTTGAAACCACGACAGTGCCATGATGACAATGGACATATTCCAGGTATAATAAACTTAATATTACAGTCATATGGTGCTACATGCTATGGAATGCAGTTGTATGAAAATTAAGCACAAAATTAATGGTGTAATCATGTCTGTGAATTTTGAATGAGCATAAGCATAGGTTAGGGGAAATTCTTTGCAAAAACCTCATGACTCCCTTGACACTTTTCTGTAATTGGAAACAAGTGAGAGGAAGTGGGAATACTGTTATATATCTTGCTCTGAACAAGCCAACAAACTAGGGAAATGTGGTCGAGAGGAAATTACTATAAGGTGGGTGCACTACTGGTTGAAAGACCATACTCAGAGTAGTTATCAAAGGTTTACTGTTAAATTGGGAGGATGTATCTAAGTGGAGTCAGGCAGGAATCTGTTCTGCATGTGTTACTATTCAACATTTTCATTAAGGACATGGATAATGGAGTGGAGAGTACGCTTATAAAATTTTCAGATGACACCAAGCAGAGAGAGGTTACAAGGGGTTTGGAGGACAGGATTAGAATTCAAAATGACCTTGACAAATTAGAGAATGGTCTGAAATCAACAAGATGAAAAGCAATAAAGTCAAGTGCAAAGGAAAAATCAAATGCACAACTACACAATGGGAAATAACTTCCTAGTCAGTAGTACTGCTGAAGATGATCTGGGGGTTATAGTGGATCACAAATTGAATATTAGTCAACAAAATGATGCAGTTGCGAAACAAAGAAAAAGGGGGGGCTAATAACTTTCTGGGGTGTATTAAAAGGAGTGTGGTATGTAAGACATGGGAAGTAATTGTCACGCTCTACTCAGTACTGGTAAGGCCTCAGCTGGAGTTCGGTGTCCAGTTCTGGACACAGGAAAATAGATATGGACAAACTGTGGAGAGTCCAGAAGAGAGCAACAAAAAGGACAAAAGGTTTAGAAAACCTAACCAATGAGGAAAGGTTAAAAAAAACTGGGCATGTTTAGTCTTGAGAAAAGAAGACTGAGGAAGCATAACAGTTTTCAAATATTATAAGAAATGTTATAGAGTAGCAGGTGATCAATTGTTCTCCATATCTGCTGAAGGTAAGCCAAGAAGTAGTGGGCTAAATCTGCAGCAAGGGAGATATAGGTGAGGTATTAGGGCAAACTTTTTAACTAGAACTGGAATACACTTGCATGGGAGGTTATGGAATCCCCATCATTGGAGGTTTTTAGGAGCAGGTTAGAAAAACAACCCTCTGGGTGGTGTAGGTATACTTGGTCCTTCCACTCCACAGGAAGATTCACTAGGCCCCCTCTCAAGGTCCCTTCCAGCCCTACACTTCAGTGATTCTGTGAAACATTATGTGCCCCTTTTAATTTCTCAAATAGTTATATGTTTTTTTAAAAGACTAGAGGATCATAAACACTCTGAGGGAAAATATTTTGAAATAGAAGAATAGTTATTGGCAGGTAGGAAAGTTAGCTATAGATGGTTGGGGGCTGAAAGAGCAAAATTATAGGTGAAAGGAGAGTTTGTTAGAGTGGCTTGCCAATTGTGTTCATAGATTCATTCTTAGATATTTTAAGACCAGAAGGGACCATTATAACTATCAAATCTGGCCTCTTGTGGCCATAGAATTTCACCAAGTGATTCTTGAATCAAATTTATAACTTCTGGTTGACCTACAGCATCACTTTCTTATAACTTACTGTAAAGATGTGATCCAACTGCCACTGAAGATGTGGGAGTGTTTAAATGGGAGCTGTCTCCATCCATTTATATTATTATTCACATGCTCCTAATCTATTTTATATAAAAATCTTCTCTAGCCCTTAATATATAATAAATATTCTGTCAGTCACACAGCAAGTCACTAAAGAAAGATCTTTAACAGCTCACTATTTTGAAATATACCAGGGTAGGTGACTGGCAACATATTTAATTTTACTGGTACATAAGCTTAGTAACTCAGAGCACACCTGCTTCCACTCTCAACATTAATTACTGTGATATATAGGAGTTGCATAGTGTAAGCGGGGGAATAGTCCCGCTATTGTGGGGAACTTTCCTGGCTTCTTCTGCACTACCCCGGTGAAGTGGGCTAGCGAAAGGATCTGGGTCCTCGCTCCCACTTCCTTTACCCAGTGGTCTTCCTGCCCTTGAGGACTCCCCTTGCACTCTCCTGTCTGGCAGAGTCCTCGTAACCCCAAAAAGGCTGGGCCCAGGATTCCTGGGGGGCTTGACCCCCAATCCTGCTGTGGTCACCTAGGACAGGTGCTAGGGTGTCCCCACTCCGGGGTACTCTCTCCGCACTGGGCACTTCTCTGACCCACTGACCATTACATTCAATTTAAAGCAAATACAAGTTATTTAATCAACAATTAATTTTAAAAAGAATAAGGAAACATGGGAAAGGTTAAAGGAAACACATCAACCCGCTCTGTGGCAGGGAACATCACAAACAGTGTCTCTGGAACGTCACGGCAGTTCACAGTCTGTTCCTTGTATGTCCCAGGCCTTCTTCTCAGGCCCTGGCTGCATGGATGCTGTGGGTTGGACACTTACTCTGGTGGTGGCCACACACTCTCAGGCTCTAAGTGGTAGGACCCTTCTTCCAAGTGTCGCCCTCGCCCTGTCGGGGTTACAATCCAAGCCTGGCCTGCAGAGCCCCTCGGCTGAGGCGTCTCCCTGAGCTGGGCTTGCTGCCCAGGGTCCCCCGCACTCTCCCTAGCTGCTCACCGCACCCAGCTCCAGACTGCTCCAGCCCCAGCTCCACCACTCTGTCTCTGCACTGCTGCTGCTGCTGCTCTGCCTCCAGCTCCCTGGGCTGCTTCTCTGGCCCCTCTGGCTCTGGTTGCTACAGCTCTGCTCCCAGGACAGGTCTGCTCTGCAGGCTGCTTCTGTGACTCTGCTCCCAGCACTGACCTGCTTCCTGGGCTGCTTTTCTGGCCCCTCTGGCTCTGGCTGCTGCAGCTCTGCTCCCAGGGCAAGTCTGCTCTCTCTGGCCTGTGCCTCTGGCTTTGGGGCTGCAGCTCTGCTCCCAAGACAGGGTCTGCGCTCTCTCTGGGCTGCTTTTCTGGTCCCTCTGGATCTGGCACAGCTCTGCTCCGCAGCTCAGCTTGGGCCCCTGCTTTCTCCTTAGCTGGGCCCCACGCTGTCTGACCTAGGCCAATCCGGCTCACACGGAAGATGGGAGCTCCCTGGCCTCCTGACTCCCTGATTAGCCTGCTTGCCCTGTCATTCAGGCTGAACTGGAGCATTGGCCTCTCCCCATTGTTCCTGGGGACTCAGTCTCAGGGTCCTGATTTCCCATAGACCCATCCCCTTTTAGTACTGGGAGCTAGCCAACCAAAACACCCCCACTGAATGTTAGTAAGGGGGCAACAGTCCCCTTACATTAGTATCCTTTTAAATTGTGAGCCCTCTTGTTGTCCTCACTATCTTCCATATTTCACAAGCCACTAGAACACTGCCTCACCTACGTACTTGTAGCTAGGCCTTTCATGTTTATGTATTGAGTAAAGATGGTTCTTTGGACTCCATTGTGCCGATGTCATTCCTTCATATTGTGTATGTTGTGTAAAGATTATTAACTCCAGAGCAAAACAAAAATTACCTGAACTTTTAGACAAAAGCTTTTTGAGGTCTTTCAGGAATCAGAGACAAATAAAAAAAAAATCAGAATATTTTGTTCAGTGAAAGATTTCAAAATATCAAACTTTTCATCTTGATTTGGGACCAAAAAAAAAACAAAAAATTGAAATACTCTAATTTTCCAGGGAGCTGAAATTCTGAATTTTGTTCAGCTGTACAATCAGGCAAGAGATTTTAAGGCTCTGATTCACAGTTGTTTACAACAAAGGATTGTAAATTTTCTATTGGTCTATGAGAATGCAGGAGATGCTACTACATGGGCATAGACTACTGGGGTCCTGAAAGGGGGGCTTTAGCCCCACTCCCCTGAAGTAGGGGCTTAATAAATAAAGGCAACACTGAGTTTGGACCAGAAGCTCATTTATCTCACTTGAATAAAAGTGGACAAATTTAGTCATGGTACAAAACTACTCATTAAAGTGATATTCAATAGCTATTTTTTCTTTACTTCTAACTTCCCCAAACAACAAATTGTCTATGACCCTGTAGAGAGGGTTCATTGGGCTTCATCCCTCTCCGGGGCGATGGGGAACCACACCGCCTCCTTTAGTCCTTGCACGGCCCCTTGGGGAATTGGTTGGGCCGCAGGAGTCCTGGCTCAAGCCGTCCGGCAGGGGGCTGAGCAAACACAGGGAACAATTAGCAGTTAATTAGCAGGCCCCTGGGTCAGGGCAGGGCAGTGATGAGTTCAGGGCTCAGGTCCTTAGGCAGGGGCTGAGCAGCAGTTTATATAGTCAACAGGCCTAGGCCTTGAGTCAGGGCAGAGCAGCAGAGTCACAGCTCAGGCCGGGGCTGAGCAAACGCAGGTAACTAGTACACCCAGGCTTCAGGCTCTGAGGGCCTGAGAGAGGGGAGACTGCCACCCACACGTTGGGTGGGGGGGACGCAGGACCTCCCACACCACTGTGTCCCAGCCTGGGGCCCTAGCAGCAGCCAAAGGCCCGCTGCTGTGTCAGTGGGGATCTTAGCTGCAACAAACTAACATGGGTTCCGGCAGTGCTGCAGCCAGACTCTGATCGGCTGCCCCCAGGCTACTTCCCAACTCCCCCTCTGGAGGTACCTGAGTCAAGATGGCGTCCTCAGGCGGGTTGATCACCATTGGATCCTCGGGGTAGCTGGCAAGGGGTAGGCTCCACGACTCTCCCACACGCTGATCCGTGTTGAGTACTGGCCAGTCGGGCCAGTCTCCAGGTCCACCGCTGGTTGCTGTAGTCTCCCCAGTGGGAGCTGGGCCGGAGGCATCTGGCCTCTCCAGCAGCTGCCTCTCGAGAGAGCTCTGAGGTTGGGCTCTTATACTTCCTGTCTGGCCTCTGACCCTCTGGGGGTGGGCTTGGAGTGCTCTGGCTCCGCCCACTCTGGTGTCTGGTGGAGCTTGTCCCTCTCCAGGGCACCGGGGAACCACACCACCTCCTTACAGACCCTGTGCTACAAATCAGATGCCAGCAACATTGTTTATGGGACAAAATTTAAGGTTTCTCCTGGATTTGTTAAATCCAAATCTATAGAGACATGTTCTTAAGACACAGTGTGAGCAAATGACAACAAATAGTTGCACCTTACTGATGTGGAAGAAAAAAGTCTTAATATCTAAACTACCAAGATAGTCGAGAAAGGGTCTGAAGTAAATAGGATGAAATTCAATAAGGACAAATGCAAAGTACTCCACTTAGGAAGGAACAATCATTGGGCACACACAAAATGGGAAATGACTACTTAGGAAGGAATACTACGGAGAGGAATCTGGCGGTCATAGTAGATCACAAGCTAAATATGAGTCAACAGTCTAACATTGTTGCAAAAAAGAAAACATCATTCTGGGATGTATAAGCAAGAGTGTGGTAAGCAAGACACAAGTAGTAATTCTTCTGCTCTACTTCACGCTGATTAGGCCTCAACTGGAGTATTGTGTCCAGTTCTGGATGGCACATTCAGGAAAGATGTGGACAAATTGGAGAAAGTCCAGAGAAGAGCAACAAAAAATGATTAACGGTCTAGAAAACATGAGCTATGAGGAAAGATTGAAAAAATTGGGTTTGTTTAATCTGGAGAAGAGGAGACTGAGAGGGGACATAACGACAGTTTTCAAGTACATAAAAGGTTGTTATAAGGAGGAGGCAGAAAAATTGTTCTCCTTAACCTCTGAGGATAGGACAAGCAGCAATGGGCTTAAATTGCAGCAAAGGTGGTTTCAGCTGGACATTAGGAAAAACTTCCTGTCAGGTTGGTTAGGCACTGGAATAAATTGCCCAGAGAGGTTGAGGAATCTCCATCATTGGAGATTTCTAAGAGCAAACCACACATCAGGGATGGTCTAGATAATACTTAGTCCTACCATGAGTTCAGGGGACTGGACTAGATGACCTCTCAAGGTCCCTGCCAGTCCTGTGATTCTATAAGGTGGAGAGACAGGACAGACAAGTTGGATGAAACAGAGTTTTTGTTGGTGTTTTTGAAATACTGGACCCCTAGTTAGTTACAAGCACATGCTTTGGCTGGCAAGTCAACCATGACACCTGCTGGTTGGACCCTGATTCACATACTGGTCAGATATGCCATCTGGTTGGATACTTTCTCCTTATACTATGTTCATCCAAACCTGCCTTGTCTAATTGATTTCAGGATGCAATGAAATGAGAGATAGGAGAGGAGGGGAAAGAGAAGAAAGTGACACAACAAGGGCTGGGAAAACAAACAGGATCTTATTTGTCTGTGTGATGTGGGCAATTAGCTAACCCCACTGATGGGCTGAGGACTGGATGCAGTGGTTCTCAATGCAGTGGTTCTCAAACTAGGGCCGCCGCTTGTTCAGGGAAAGCCCCTGGCAGGCCAGGCTGGTTTATTTACCGGCTGTGTCTGCAGGTTCGGGCAATCGCAGCTCCCCTGGCCGCTGTTCACCACTCCAGGCCAATGGGGGCTACAGAAAGGGTGGCCAGCATATCCCTCAGCCCACGCCGCTTCCCGCAGCCCCCATTGGCCCGGAGCAGCGAACCGCAGCCAGTGGGAGCCATGATCAGCCGAATCTGCAGATGCAGCAGGTAAACAAACTGGCCCGGTCTGCCAGGGGCTTTCCCTGAACAAGCAGCGGCCCTAGTTTGAGATCCACTGTGCTAATGTAATGACTTTCAGTACTGATAGGTGAAAACAAAGTTCATAAAATGAGAGCAAGGCCAGCCAGCCTTCCTTTTGGGAAGGAAGTCCCTTAGCATGGTCTGCTCATTCTGAAATGAGGTTGAGGAAGCTGAGATGAGTCCAGATTAGTTACAGTGTTGGGCAGTCAGAAGATGAGCTGGGCAATGGGGATTATTCTTTCCTCCCCCCTCCAAGTCTCTTTTTAAGACCTCCAAAACAGAGTAAAAGTGAGTGGCAATTTTATCCTTATTTTGTTCTCCAATTAAATCCATTTCCACAAGGTCAAGCTTGGCATAGGTAACTTTGTTCTCACATTTTCTTGTTTACCAAGTATGATCTCACCATAGTCCTTGAGCTATATCAATAGGCCATTTTTGTTTGGACTAATTCAGTTTGTGTCTAGTTTTCTTGCACCTGTTCATAACATGACCTATTTTCCATGGTGATTTTTCAAGCAGGCAAAAAGTCATAGGTTATTGTGACATGTTATGAACTTTCACATACTTTTCTCAGTTGCTTAGGGCAAACTTTTAGATCCAATAATCATAACAGAACCAACACAGGAAACAAATAAAAATGCATAGCATTTAGCTGAAACAGATGTCTGATAAGTACAGGGTGTAGTACTGCACTTCCTGATTTAAGAGACTTAGATATTAGAGGGAAAGGATCTAAAGAGCTTTCAAGATAGTTCCATTTTTAAGGATTAAGTCTGACTTTCTCCACTTGTATTTGTTTCCAACAGTACAAACTAGGTATTTAGACATTGCCAGGGTCCTGGCAATGGGAACTGTAAAAACAGTGTATTAAAACATATTAGTGTGAATTACTGCTTTAAAAAACCCAGTCAGAGGCACTGCATCAAATTTATCACCTATTATGATAATGCTGATTTTTGTATGAATATGAATGTTTATACTCTGAGCTGTGAAACTAATAGTTCTGTCACTAAACGTGTTACCCAGTGTATACACATTTTTGTTTTAAGATGTTAAAAAACCAACAAAGCATCAAATGAACAAATCATGTGTTCACCATTCGAGGCACTGATCCTACAAAGGATTCCATGTGGGTTGGCTCTTATGCCCACACAGAGTCTTGCTGATATCAATAGGACTCCATGTAAATCCACAAGAACAAACTCCTTTGTACGAGTGAGTCCTTTGGGCTCAATCCAGCACCCTGTAAAGTCAAGACTTTCACTGACTTCAAATGGAGTAGGATAAGGCACTAAAAACAGTGTGAAAGGCAAATGTTGTTGGACCCTCCCACAAGGAGCATCCCAGAGCTCGGACTCCCAAAGCTCGTGTCCCAGAGTTCTGTATTCTCTGCAATTAAATAACCCCTTAGCCTGAGCCCCATGCGCCTGAATCAGCTAGCACAGGCCAGCTGTGGGATTTTAATAGCTGTGTTGACATACCCAGAGAGACTAGATAGATGAACAGGCTATGGCGCATGCACAGATATTCCATACGTTGAACCAAGAGCTAGCTGACGGAAGCTTTCACATCTGTCAGACCAAACTGAATAATATATTTTAATGTGTTTCAATAGCAATAGAAAAGTAATTCAATGTGCTAAGCTACAGTGCTTTCTGCAAAAGCAAGGAAGGAAACAAAAGGGATGTCATGGGAATTCATACTTGATAGGTATATATTTATAAAATCAAGGGCAAAGTTCAGTCCCACTATAAGAAAGAATAATTCCATTGAAGTCAATGAAGTTGCACCCACTTACACCAAGATATAATTTGGCTGTTAAGATGTAACCCATAAGTAAGTGTTACTTTGGTCATGCAAAAGTGGCATATTTACTGTAGTTATGGTGAGAACTATTTTTAATTCAGTGAGGCTTGGAAAGAATAGCTGCCCTGTAGAAGTAGTTAAATAATGTTGCAAAACAAACTGAATTAAACCAAAGAATTTTTTCTTGTGTTTTTGGGGTGATGTTCTGAATTTACTTGAACTGTATATTATATACATATAATGATGGCATCAACAGCAACTCCATAGTTAAGGCTGTGTAGATATTTGCAGTTTTAGCAGGAATCAAACCCACTGTGTCACATTTTATTGACTGAATATTGTCTTTAGATTGAGCACAGTAACTTCTCAGAGGAGAACTGATTTTCCTATAACTATTTTAGTGAAATCTTTACTACCTTACAGAGGAAACAATTAAATGATCCCTTTTGGCCACTTCCCCATTTTCCTATAATTTCTTTAGGTTTCCCTAGCTAGACAACTGCAGTTCCCACCAATTCCAACCCTTCCCCCCCCCCCCCCACACAGTGATAACATCACAGACAAAGGCCAGTTTCAAACTTTTAAAAATTAAATCACATAAGAAGTTAATTATTCCCCATAACCTAACTGAATTTTGCCAAGATTACCTCATGGGACAGCTCAGATTAATCATATACTTCTGTTTTCCCACTCTGCCAACCTTCCTTTGACTAACAGGTAATATTTTGAAAATTTAAAAAAATAAAACCCAAAACATTAGAAAATCTTGATGAAAAACAGAAAGTAAGCAGCTATATCCTAAACTGACTAGCTATTGTCGACACATACCCTGATGAGGAGAGATGGGGCTCTGGGAACGTATGGGAGCTAAGCAGGCCTTTTGGAGGTGTGAATGCTGAGCTGAGCTTGGCATGTGAGAGTTAGGGGAGTTGTGGCTGCATAGACAGTTTGGAGTTGAGAGAAGGAGCTCATTGTCTCTGGGCTGAGTCAGAGACTGAATGCCTCCCTCACTTCTACACTGAGTCCACTATATAGTGTTTGTAGGATTAGCTGTACTGCCCAGACCTGTCCCATCATCTTTATGACAACACACTGGCCCCACCCCAAATCTTAACCCCAATATATATTTTAATCTCACAGATTTCCAGTATATGCGCTGGCATCTGTAAACAAACTAAGTTGTTACAATCTTGTCCTAACTCAAGAGCAGCTGCGATTACTGCCCTGCCTCTATAAAAAGGGTGTTGCAATTACTCTTCCCTGAGTGCAACTGGGGAACTCTAGTAGATGATCCCATATGGCAGTGCAGAGCTTTCCCAGTGCAGGGCTGTAGCTAAATGTCACAATCTAGCCCTTATTCAGCAGCTTTCAGACATACAACACAGCCATCCCTATATGTAATTCGGGGAAGAAACAGTTAACTATGAAGCTAATTTAACCCCAAACCTAAGGCCTAATCCTGCAAGCATTTATTCATGAGAAGCTTTATGAGACCACTCTCCTCCACAGAGTTCAACAGGTCTACTCACAAGGGTATATTTACTTGTGTATGTGTTTGTGGCCATCCATAAATTATGTGATTATTAGGGGGTGGGCTGATCTTTAATTTTTCATGTTTGTTTCAGGGTTACAACATGCTACAAAGGGTGGGTGGGTCTTGGGGGGGAAAAAATCACCAAAAATGCCATTGTACAAGGCACTGTTAACGCACACCGTGCCCTTGGAATATTGCATACAACTCTGGTCACCCATGTTTAAGAAAGATTAATTCAAACTGGAACAGAGAAGAGCTACTAGGATGATCACAGGAATGTAGGGCCTATTTTATGAGACTGGAAGAGTTTGGCTAGTTTAATAGAGCAAAAAGAAGGCTGAGCAGGGATATGATTGCTCTCTGTACATACATTAAGAGTGTAAACAACAAGGAGGGTAAAGAGCTATTAATGTTGACACAAGAACAAATGGCTATTAACTGCCTATGAACATGTTCAGGTTGGAAACAGAAGGTTTCTAACCTTCAGAAAGGTGAGGTTCTGGAACAGTCTTTCAATAGGAATTGCGGTAGCAAACAACTTAACTAGTTTTAGGAGACAGCTAGGCAAATTTATGAGTGATTGTATGATAGGGTTGTTTCTGATGTCAGGGTGCAGTGCTCAACAGCCCTGGGACTTACTTCTGAGTTCTGTCTTATGTTCCTAAAGCTCATGCTTAATGGTCACCAGCAGGCATCAGGAAGGGATTTCTCCTTGCCCCCTGACCTATCCCCAATGTATTCTGGGAAGGTTTTTTGTTTGTTTGTTTTAAACCTGCTTCCTCTGAAGCATCAAGGATGGCCACGGCTAGAAATGGGACATTGGGCAGGGAGGGCCAAGGCTTTCAGGTGGCACCAAGTATTCTTTTTCCCAGGTGTTTGGTTGGCTGGTTCTTGTTCACATACTTAGGATCTAACTGATCACCATATGCGGTGTCAGGAAGGAATTTTCTCCCAGGTCAGATTTGCAGTGACTTGGGGTAATCAGGATCCCAACAAGGGCAGTCATGGGCCGGGGCAAACCTAAGGCTAGGAGAAACTGATGAGTTCATAATCAGTTCCAGGCCATAGTCGATACTGAGGGTCAGAGTCCAAGTCAGGTTTCAGGGTCCAAGTCAGGAGGTGAAGTCCAAAACAACCCAAGGCCAAGATACATGTTCAAGAGCACAGAACAGGAACAGTCATGAAAGCTACAGAAGAGCCACACCATTACATGGCCACTTCCTGGAATGCCCCTTCGGTTAATATAGGGCAGGGAGCTACTACCTGACAAACAATAGCCTATGGTCTTTGTCCACAGCAGGTCATGGGAAGTGGAGCACAGGCTGGTTATAGTTGTCACTGGGTGGCAACCTGGAGCAGTTAACTGGCTGGTACCTCTGCAGGCCTGTGTTCTAGACCTGTGGGGTCTTACAGATTTGGGGGTTTTTGTCTTCCTCTAAAACAGAGGTGGGCAAACTACGACCCATGGGCCACATCCGGCCCACGGGACCGTCCTCCCTGGCCCCTGAGCTCCCGGCCAGGAGGCTAGCCCCCGGCCTCTCCGCTGGTGTCCCCTGTGAGCTGTAATATTTTGGTCTGATTTCGGTTTTGGGGTTTAGTGTGCAGGTGGTGGTGGCCTGCGATATACAGGAGGTCAGATGAGATGATCTAGTGGTCCCTTCTGGCCTTAATCTCTGTGACTGCAGGACACTTTACAGACATTAAGACTCACAGCACACTTGCAAGGGCATTAAGTATAAATATACCAATTTTACATCTAGTTAAACTACCATGGAAAGGGAAAAAATGACTTATACATGGAATCACACAACAAATCAATGGAAGAACCAGGAATAGAACCCAGGAGTCCTGAATCTTAACGCTGTGCGCTAACTACAAAATAAAACTGATAAACAATCCATGCTGTTCATAACACATTTAATGGGTAGTTATGCATTTACAAAGAAATAAATCAAATTCTAGCAGTAACTAAAGCTGTTTTAGTTTAGAGATTAAATATTCTATTTTATAATTTACACACAGTAGGTAAGGTGCTACAGAGTGATTTTCTAGACCAGAAAAGCACATGGCATTAATATTTTTGAAACTGATCCAAGCTCCAAATGTTTATATAGCGGTTGGTAAACTGTAACAGCTGGCTTACTGAACAGGATACCTGGTCTAGACATTTAGACACAGATGACAGAACCCTAAATTATGTAGTACTAGTGTGTATGTTGCATATTTCATATACCTAAAATAGTAAGCAAAAATAGGTAAGCCCAATACACAACTTTTCCAGAGACAAATATATTCTCCTCTGGAACTGGGGAGTTCAAAAATTATCTTCCGTGTTATCAGGTTTAAGAAAAACTGCCACGTCACAAATTTTACCTTACAAGGTAAATTTCTTATTTTTAATTTTATTATTATTACTATTAATGTTTCAATAGCATCTAGAAGCCTCACCCAAGATTATGGCCCCATTATGCTAGACACTGAACAGCCATATAGTAAGAGACAGTCCTCACTCTGAAGATCTAACAATCTAAATAGGCAAGTCATTAAAAAAGGGGAGGGGGAAACAGTTACAAACAGGTACCTAATGTCACACAGCAGAGACAGTGGCAGAGGCAGGAATAGAGTCCTGGTCAATCAAGTTCCAATCCTGTGCCTTACCCACTTTTCCATGCTGCCTCTCTTATAACACTAATCCTTAAAGAAAAATAAAAGCAGCAATCCATTCTCAACGACTGACAGGTAATGTATTATATTTTCTAAACTTTCAGCTTAAATATTCAGAATAATTATATTTATTGGGCTTTTACTTAAATATCAGAGGCCTGGTATTACTCTCACTTACACTGCTTTTAAACAATTGTAATTCCACTATTTCATTGGGGTTACTTCTAATTTATAACCATTGTTCACAAGAGGAGAAATAAGCCATGCTTATATAAAATTCCTGAGTAAATATCTCCAGCAACAAATACCTTCAATAGAGAAGCTAAATGTATCTACAGAAATGAAGTAGAGAAATACAAGGAAAAAATTCAACTTCAGAACTGACATTTCAATTCGTAGAGTTGCATGGCATCTTTAGATCTGCTCTGGATGTTTAAGCAGTCAGCCTGCATGTGACACATGGCATGCATCTCATTTCCTTTCTTCTCACTCACCTCCTTGCCCCATACAGGGAAATCACATATTTGAGGCACACACTAGAGTTAGGGGGAATGTAAACAGCTGCAGGGAGTAAACTTGGGCTTCCAGAAATGCCTTTCACCTTCATGTGTAAATAATTTGCAAATTATTATTAGAAATATTATAACCTGTTTATCAGTGGTGTCTGAACATACTGAATAGGGCAGAATACCAAACAAAATATTTATAAATTAATGGATTTATAGATTTTAAGGCCAAAAGGACCATTATGATTATCTAGTCTGACCTAGTCATAGACCCTCACACAGTAGTTTCTGAATCAAGCCCATAATTTCTGTTTGAGATATAAAAGTTCAAATTTCTAAAATGTTTTGTTTCCAAAAGCCAAACTGAAACAAAAATATTGATTCAAATAAAAATAAAAAAAAGTTTGTTAATTTTTTTTCAGGAAAAAAATCCAAGTCTTTTTGACCAGCTCTACTATTTAATGCCTCATAGAAAGTCTCCTATGTGTCAATTGTTACCTGCAAATGAAATGGCAGTGCACTTACTAGAGCTTCCAAACAGCCTCCAAAGTTATCCCTGGGCATGGCTCTTTACAGTAGTCTCTCTCAAGATTAGAGAGGCATGGATGACTAGAATAAGGTCTGCAGCTTAGAGGAATGGGTGCTATTTCTTGATCAGCTAAAGCAGTGGTTCCCAAACTAGGGGCACTGCTTGTTCAGGGAAAGCCCCTGGCGGGCTGGGCCAGTTTGTTTACCTGCCACATCTGCAGGTTCAGCCAATCGCAGCTCCCACTGACCACAGTTCGCTGTTCTCGGCCAATGGGGACTGCAGGAAGCAGCATGGGCCGAGGGACGTGCTGGCCGCCCTTCCCACAGCCCCCATTGGCCCGGAGCAGTGAACCGCGGCCAGTAGGACCTGTGATCAGCCAAACCTGCAGATGCAGCAGGTAAACAAACCGGCTTGGCCCGCCAGAGGCTTTCCCTGAACAAGCGGCACCTCTAATTTGGGAACCACTGAGCTAAAGATTCAAGAAATACGCTTCTGGCCAGTGCTGCTATCTGAGTCTAAGTGCAAAGGGAGTTCTAGCAAGTCCTGAAGACTGCAAACCCCTTTAACAATTTGCAGGGAAGCATCCTCAACATTATAGTCAAGGGGTAAAATCCTGCTCCATCGAAATCAATGGCAAAAATCCCATGCTCCCAGGATTTGACCCAGGCTCTTTGCCCGTTCTTCAATTGGTTTGTCCCTACTAGCCATGATCAGCATCATCTCCATTTTATCCTGGCTGAGCCTAAGCCATCTGGCTTTTGTTCAGTTTTCTGTCTCCACCAGAGATTGGGAAATCAGGGAGTGCTGAGAAATCTGGGAGTGCTGAGAAAGAGAAAGAACTAACTGGTATTTGTCAGTCATTGTAGCCCAGACTTAATTTCCTCTAGCAGTTTCACATGCACATTGAATAAGAGAGTGACAGGGATGTATACTGTAGGATGCCACAGCTGAGGGCCCTCTTGGAGAAAGAATGCCCACCTAGCAATATTGTTAACCTATCCAACTATACTCTCAGCCCAGCAGAAGCAGCTGTTCTATCTCGGGGCCTCTCCTTCTGCCCCTCCACCCCCACGAACATGATACAGTTCTGTGGTGACCTAGAATCCTATTTTCGACGTCTCCGTCTCAAGGAATATTTCCAAAATACCTCTGAACAACATACTAATCCACAGAGGTCTCCCTGCCAACACTACAGAAAGAGGGATTCTAGATGGACTCCTCCTGAAGGTCGAAACAGCAGACTGGACTTCTACATAGAGTGCTTCCGCCGACGTGCACGGGCTGAAATTGTGGAAAAGCAGCATCACTTGCCCCATAACCTCAGCCATGCGGAACGCAATGCCATCCACAGCCTCAGAAACAACTCTGACATCATAATCAAAAAGGCTGACAAAGGAGGTGCTGTTGTCATCATGAATAGGTCGGAATATGAACAAGAGGCTGCTCGGCAGCTCTCCAACACGAGTTTCTACAAGCCATTACCCTATGATCCCACTGAGAGTTACCAAAAGCAACTACAGCATTTGCTCAAGAAACTTCCTGAAAAAGCACAAGATCAAATCCGCACAGACACACCCCTGGAACCCCGACCTGGGATATTCTATCTACTACCCAAGATCCATAAACCTGGAAATCCTGGGCGCCCCATCATCTCAGGCATTGGCACCCTGACAGCAGGATTGTCTGGCTATGTAGACTCCCTCCTCAGGCCCTACGCTACCAGCACTCCCAGCTACCTTCGAGACACCACTGACTTCCTGAGGAAACTTCAATCCATCGGTGATCTTCCTGATAACACCATCCTGGCTACTATGGATGTAGAAGCCCTCTACACCAACATTCCACACAAAGATGGACTACAAGCCGTCAAGAACACTATCCCCGATAATGTCACGGCTAACCTGGTGGCTGAACTTTGTGACTTTGTCCTTACCCATAACTATTTCACATTTGGGGACAATGTATACCTTCAGAACAGCGGCACTGCTTTGGGTACCCGCATGGCCCCACAGTATGCCAACATTTTTATGGCTGATTTAGAACAACGCTTCCTCAGCTCTCGTCCCCTAAAGCCCCTACTCTACTTGCGCTATATTGATGACATCTTCATCATCTGGACCCATGGAAAAGAAGCCCTTGAGGAATTCCACCATGATTTCAACAATTTCCATCCCACCACCAACCTCAGCCTGGTCCAGTCCACACAAGAGATCCACTTCCTGGACACTACAGTGCTAATAAACAATGGCCACATAAACACCACCCTATACCGGAAACCTACTGACCGCTATTCCTACCTGCATGCCTCCAGCTTTCACCCTGACCACACCACACGATCCATCGTCTACAGCCAAGCTCTGCGATACAACCGCATTTGCTCCAACCCCTCAGACAAAGACAAACATCTACAAGATCTCTGTCAAGCTTTCTTACAACTACAATACCCACCTGCAGAAGTAAAGAAACAGATTGACAGAGCCAGAAGAGTTCCCAGAAGTTACCTACTACAGGACAGGCCTAACAAAGAAAATAACAGAACGCCACTAGCGGTCACCTTCAGCCCCCAACTAAAACCCCTCCAACGCATTATTAAGGATCTACAACCTATCCTAAAGGATGACCCAACACTCTCACAAGTCTTGGGAGACAGGCCAGTCCTTGCCTACAGACAGCCCCGCAACCTGAAGCAAATACTCACCAACAACCACATACCACACAACAGAACCACTAACCCAGGAACTTATCCTTGCAACAAAGCCCGTTGCCAATTGTGCCCACATATCTATTCAGGGGACACCATCACAGGGCCTAATAACATCAGCCACACTATCCGAGGCTCGTTCACCTGCACATCCACCAATGTGATATATGCCATCATGTGCCAGCAATGCCCCTCTGCCATGTACATTGGTCAAACTGGACAGTCTCTACATAAAAGAATAAATGGACACAAATCAGATGTCAAGAATTATAACATTCATAAACCAGTCGGAGAACACTTCAATCTCTCTGGTCACGCAATCACAGACATGAAGGTCGCTATCTTAAAACAAAAAAACTTCAAATCCAGACTCCAGCGAGAAACTGCTGAATTGGAATTCATTTGCAAATTGGATACTATTAATTTAGGCTTAAATAGAGACTGGGAGTGGCTAAGTCATTATGCAAGGTAGCCTGTTTCCTCTTGTTTTTTCCTACCCCCCCCCCCCCCAGATGTTCTGGTTTAACTTGGATTTAAACTTGGAGAGTGGTCAGTTTAGATGAGCTATTACCAGCAGGAGAGTGAGTTTGTGTGTGTATGGGGGTGGGGGGGATGTGAGAAAACCTGGATCTATGCAGGAAATAGCCCGACTTGATTATGTAAAGAGTTGTCACTTTGGATGGGCTAGCACCAGCAGGAGAGTGAATTTGTGTGGGGGGGGTGGAGGGTGAGAAAACCTGGCTTTGTGCTGGAAATGGCCCACCTGTTGATCACTTTAGATAAGCTATTACCAGCAGGACAGTGGGGTGGGAGGAGGTATTGTTTCATATTCTCTGTGTGTATATAAAGTCTGCTGCAGTTTCCACGGTATACATCTGATGAAGTGAGCTGTAGCTCACGAAAGCTCATGCTCAAATAAATTGGTTAGTCTCTAAGGTGCCACAAGTACTCCTTTTCTTTTTGCGAATACAGACTAACACGGCTGTTCCTCTGAAACCTAATCACTCTGTGTGATCTTTCAAACAAAAGGGTGAAGTCACTTTAGAGGAATTCAGTCAACCCTGCAAGATTCCTCAGTGGAGTTAATAGCATCTCCTACTGATGGAGTCAGAAGCTATTGACATATCCAGTAGACTTTTAACCTTTATCCAAGCAGCTAATCAACCACTAAGATTAACTGTGCTTTTGTGCAGCAACCTAGTGAAGTTCTGAGGGAACAGGGCTCAAAATATCTGAGGTGATCATATGCTGCTGAAGTTGGCTTATGGCTAGAACTGGGAGAATAATGTAACAAGAACCAAACAACTATCTTGTATTTTTATTAAATGAAGTATTTGTGAATCTTTGTATATTCTCCCAGCCATAAACCATTTATTTTATGAAGATTCATTATTTATCTGAAAAATATGAAATTCATCAAATAAATCCATGGACAAATATTATACTCCAGCTCTATTCACTGCCATGCTCCCCACAAAAGGGAAGGTAAAGTCTGGGTGATAACTGAGTCAGTCATTATTGACAAGTGTGGAGAGTTTGGTCAAGGTTCATAACACAGCATGTGATAGTGTTTCTCGCAGCATGTTTTTTTTTAAACAAGGAATTAATGACTTCATCAGTAGGACATCCAGTTATTACCAGATCACAATTACCAGCCATGACAGACCGATTTGATTCCCCGTCATCTAGAACCTCAGATTATGAAACAGGATGAAACACATTCTCTCTGGCCTTGACACTGATCCTGCAAACTCCAGAGGGATTAATGTGGATCAGCTCAATTTTCTTTGGAAAGCTCCTCACAACAAAAGACACTGAGGCCTGATAAAGGCAGTCCACGCACACTGTTCTGTTTCATCACCACTGTTCGGACTTTGGCACTATAGTCTCTGCCATTTTTGCTTCATTTGTTGCAATACACCACTCTCTTGTCAACTAAATTAGTACTATAGCATAGGATGGAGCACAGGTACAATAATGCTGGCTCTGAATAACATGGTATTTAGCAAGCAGGGAGGGGTTCTTGTGTGTGTTTTTTGTTAAATTAAATGTATAACACTCACCATTTTCCCTTTCCTCCTCCTCATTGCTCACACAAGACCAGAATCCCACACATGGGAGACCTCCCAACATCTGCCAGTTTTGATTCATTTCACCTTGACTTGAATCCCTCAGTGACTCCTTCTCTTCCCTCCATGCTGCATACAATTTGTTCAAACATAAAAGAGGTGAAATTTTGCCTCCCCCAACAACCAAATCAATGTCCCATTGACTTCAATGGGGCCAGGATTTCACCTGAGGTGTTCACATGTCACGGAAAAATAAGAAGGAAACTACAGCCAGTCAGCAAACCCAAATGGGTGCCAGCATCTGGGGCAGGAGCTACATATGAACAACAGATACTTCCTTGGGGTGGGGGGGGGGAAGAGGAAGAAAAGGAGGGTAAAATGACTAGGTAGATTGACTTTGCTGCTTGCTAGGACATGCCTGTTACAGGCTTTTCCTGCCTAAAAGTTCATCCTGGCTCGTTCCTCAGTGGAGGATGGGAGGAGACTCTCATTGTTATGTACAATTAAGTCACTATACTAATGAGGAAAACTGCAAAAGTTTTTATTTTCTATTTGAAATGTGATTTTTTTTCTTCCCCTTCAGCACCATTATTCTTTTAAATGGAGGAAGGATGGTCTTTCAACACTATAGTCAAAAGGACATTAGCATTTGTACTGCACGCTGATTCTTGTTGCATTTAAAATTCTTTTAAATACTTTCTCTTGATTTTGTTCTTCACTAAAAACTGATATCACACGTGCTACCATACCAAGGTCACCTCATTGTGCAGTCCGCAGTGCCAGTCAGGGGGGTGAGATGTGCAGCCCTATACAGCGGGACCCTGTAGGGCAGTAAGATCAGTTTACTATTTACTTGGCACTTTTTAATGTGTCTATACGTTTGAGGAGTATGAACAACAACAAAATACAAAAACTTAAGAAAAGAAATTGCAGTGGACAAATAACCCATTAATACTACCATTAACTACCCCCTAAGCACACAAACACCCCTCTCAAAATGGCATCACAGCATTACCTGAAGGTAAGCAGGTTCTGGTTTATTTGCATCGAGGATGGAAATGAGTTATAGAATTGAGACTCCTGCCTCACTAAACACACCCTGCCAGCACAATTAATCCTGGGGGTAGTTTCCTCAAGTACTTTGAAATCCCATTGGGAGAGGAGCTGTCTTTTTAGAAAAATCAAGGCAAAATCTTGGAAACTTGACTTGATCTCTCCTTTCCCCATCACATGCACCTTACCATGCCACTCAATTTTTGTTTACACTTTAGTGTTGGAGGGGGAGGGGGAAACAGGTTCAAGAGATAAATATGCATGGAACTACAGTGTGAAAACAGATTTTCTATCTTTTTGCACAGCTGCACAAAGCCTATTTTGTCAGTTTTGCTTAATGTGTGGAAGTACTTGCAGCACTTTTACCTTGGTCTGAGGGATACAGCAAGCCACTGTGCCATGCTCTTGATCTGAAAACTACCCCCAAGCACTATTAAGTGGAGATGGAAAGTGGTAGAAAGGTAGCAGTGTCATAATCAACACTTGAGACCATCAGTAGTTGTCTGTAAGAGAGAGAGAAGATTCTTTCCCTTCAGTGACTTAAGATATCACTTTATGCATTTTCCTTTTCATTACATACTCTCTGCTTCAGTGGTTCAACTTGTGTTTTGGCTTGTGTCAATGAGTAAGATCTTTGGCTGAACATTAAGTCTGAATGTTTTGCCTACTTTGTAGGAGATGCAACTGCAATCTACACAAATCACCATCTCAACACAAGGCCAGTGGATGTTGTTTTTTATTGTAAACAAGTTACCTAGCAACTGGGGAGCAATAGGAGTCAGATCTTCTTAATTCTGAAGCTGTTACTTTTTTACTATAACAGCTTCAACAGGAGAGACAGAGAGCCCCACCTCAGAATATTCCATAGGAGAGTGCTCTAACCACTGGTCTAAGAGATGGGAGATCTATGGGCGTGGGAACTAGGGTGCAGTGGGTGCTGCAGCACCTCCAGGTTTTACTCAGGTCTCCGTTCCCGACCCCCCATGCAGGGTCCCAGCTGCCTGCCCCATGCCGGGGGCTCCGCTCCTGGACCCATGCCCACCCCCAGCTGTAGCCCCAGGCTTGGCCCCCTTACCTCTGTCTAAGTCCCCCCCCTTGAAGAGACACAGCCCTGCTCCTGTCCCAGCTCTAAAATAAAATAAAATAAAATAATTATTTTATTTATAAAAAAAATATTGTCTCAGGCCCTGATCCAAACCTTTTTGAAGTCAATAGAAGTCTTTCCATGGACTTCAGTGGGCTCTGAAGTAAGCCCTCAATGGAGCTTCATAAGTAAGTAAAGCTGTGATTAGAGGTAAGAGCCCTAAATGGAATTGATTAGGCTGATCATAGAATCATAGAATATCAGGGTTGGAAGGGACCTCAGGAGGTCATCTAGTCCAACCCCCTGCTCGAAGCAGGACCAATTCCCAGTTAAATCATCCCAGCCAGGGCTTTGTCAAACCTGACCTTAAAAACCTCTAAGGAAGGAGATTCTACCACCTCCCTAGGTAACGCATTCCAGTGTTTCACCACCCTCATAGTGAAAAAGTTTTTCCTAATATCCAATCTAAACCTCCCCCACTGCAACTTGAGACCATTACTCCTCGTTCTGTCATCTGCTACCATTGAGAACAGTCTAGAGTTATCCTCTTTGGAACCCCCTTTCAGGTAGTTGAAAGCAGCTATCAAATCCCCCCTCATTCTTCTCTTCTGCAGGCTAAACAATCCCAGCTCCCTCAGCCTCTCCTCATAAGTCATGTGTTCCAGACCCCTAATCATTTTTGTTGCCCTTCACTGGACTCTCTCCAATTTATCCACATCCTTCTTGTAGTGTGGGGCCCAAAACTGGACACAGTACTCCAGATGAGGCCTCACCAGTGTCGAATAGAGGGGGACGATCACGTCCCTCGATCTGCTCGCTATGCCCCTACTTATACATCCCAAAATGCCATTGGCCTTCTTGGCAACAAGGGCACACTGCTGACTCATATCCAGCTTCTCGTCCACTGTCACCCCTAGGTCCTTTTCCGCAGAACTGCTGCCTAGCCATTCGGTCCCTAGTCTGTAGCTGTGCATTGGGTTCTTCCGTCCTAAGTGCAGGACCCTGCACTTATCCTTATTGAACCTCATCAGATTTCTTTTGGCCCAATCCTCCAATTTGTCTAGGTCCTTCTGTATCCTATCCCTCCCCTCCAGCGTATCTACCACTCCTCCCAGTTTAGTATCAGCCGCAAATTTGCTGAGCGTGCAATCCACACCATCCTCCAGATCATTTATGAAGATATTGAACAAAACCGGCCCCAGGACCGACCCCTGGGGCACTCCACTTGACACCGGCTGCCAACTAGACATGGAGCCATTGATCACTACCCGTTGAGCCCGACAATCTAGCCAGCTTTCTACCCACCTTATAGTGCATTCATCCAGCCCATACTTCCTTAACTTGCTGACAAGAATACTGTGGGAGACCGTGTCAAAAGCTTTGCTAAAGTCAAGAAACAATACATCCACTGCTTTCCCTTCATCCACAGAACCAGTAATCTCATCATAAAAGGCGATTAGATTAGTCAGGCATGACCTTCCCTTGGCGAATCCATGCTGGCTGTTCCTGATCACTTTCCTCTCATGCAAGTGCTTCAGGATTGATTCTTTGAGGACCTGCTCCATGATTTTTCCAGGGACTGAGGTGAGGCTGACTGGCCTGTAGTTCCCAGGATCCTCCTTCTTCCCTTTTTTAAAGATTGGCACTACATTAGCCTTTTTCCAGTCATCCGGGACTTCCCCCGTTCGCCACGAGTTTTCAAAGATAATGGCCAATGGCTCTGCAATCACAGCCGCCAATTCCTTCAGCACTCTCGGATGCAACTCGTCCGGCCCCATGGACTTGTGCACGTCAAGCTTTTCTAAATAGTCCCTAACCACCTCTATCTCCACAGAGGGCTGGCCTTCTCTTCCCCATTTTGTGATGCCCAGCGCAGCAGTCTGGGACCTGACCTTGTTAGTGAAGAAAGAGGCAAAAAAAGCATTGAGTACATTAGCTTTTTCCACATCCTCTGTCACTAGGTTGCCTCCCTCATTCAGTAAGGGCCCACACTTTCCTTGGCTTTCTTCTTGTTGCCAACATACCTGAAGAAACCCTTCTTGTTACTCTTGACATCTCTTGCTAGCTGCAGCTCCAGGTGCGATTTGGCCCTCCTGATATCATTCCTACATGCCCGAGCAATATTTTTATACTCTTCCCTGGTCATATGTCCAACCTTCCACTTCTTGTAAGCTTCTTTTTTATGTTTAAGATCCGCTAGGATTTCACTGTTAAGCCAAGCTGGTCGCCTGCCATATTTACTATTCTTTCGACTCATCGGGATGGTTTGTCCCTGTAACCTCAACAGGGATTCCTTGAAATACAGCCAGCTCTCCTCGACTCCTTTCCCCTTCATGTTAGTCCCCCAGGGGATCCTGGCCATCCGTTCCCTGAGGGAGTCGAAGTCTGCTTTCCTGAAGTCCAGGGTCCGTATCCTGCTGCTTACCTTTCTTCCCTGCGTCAGGATCCTGAACTCAACCAACTCATGGTCACTGCCTCCCAGATTCCCATCCACTTTTGCTTCCCCCACTAATTCTACCCGGTTTGTGAGCAGCAAGTCAAGAAAAGCGCCCCCCCTAGTTGGCTCCTCTAGCACTTGCGCCAGGAAATTGTCCCCTACGCTTTCCAAAAACTTCCTGGATTGTCTATGCACTGCTGTATTGCTCTCCCAGCAGATATCAGGAAAATTAAAGTCACCCATGAGAATCAGGACATGCAATCTAGTAGCTTCCGTGAGCTGCCGGAAGAAAGCCTCATCTACCTCATCCCCCTCATTTGTACAGCCATCATTCCTTATTGGGCCCTGTAGGTGCTATTGCAATTTAAATAATGAGTTTCACCATACCGTGCAGTATAAGGTGAGAAGTGTTTGGCATTACCCGTAGTGTACACCTGTGTGTCGAGAGTGTAAGATCAGAGCCTGAAATATCCTCTTCAGGTAAGGCATGACAGTTTTGCTCAAAGAGAAAGGAATTTAAATAAGAAATTTGAAAAATTCAGGAAACAGGAAGCAGTTGAGCTGTTGCATGTAACAATACATTGCAAATCTGAAGCCACTTTCTATGGGATTCCAAATGAGTTAACAACAGGCAAAAACCAATAATTCATGAATGTGTCATTTCAGCAACTGTCTTTAATATAGTATTTCAAATATGCCATATTGAACTCTTATTATGAGCAGTCAAATGGTTGGCAGTAAATTCAGTCAAATAGCATATAATCTGAATTTTTAAAAAGCTTTGGGTGGTTCAAGAGGTTCATACTTAGCAACGTTAGACTATCATGACCCACTTCACGAAGCTTTGTTAGAATCAGCTGTTCAGAGACTTAAGGCAGAAGGACAAAACCTTGGTGCCAGCAACTAAGAAGCTTCTTTAACCAAAAAACGATTGACTATGAAGTACTTACAAAATAACTATACATCAGTGTCAAGGTTCCTTCCCACTCTGAACTCTAGGGTACAGATGTGGGGACCTGCATGAAAGACTCCCTAAGCTTATTCTTACCAGCTTAGGTTAAAAACTTCCTCAAGGTACAAACTTTGCCTTGTCCTTGAACCCTATGCTGCCACCACCAAGCATGTAAAACAAAGAACAGAGAAAGAGCCCACCTGGAGACATCTTCCCCCCAAAATATCCCCGCAAGCCCTACTCCCCCTTTCCTGGGGAAGGCTTGATAAAAATCCTCACCAATTTGCATAGGTGAACACAGACCCAAACCCTTGGATCTTAAGAACAATGAAAAAGCAATCAGATATTTTAATTAAAGAAAAAGTAAAAGAATCACCTCTGTAAAATCAGGATGGTAAATACCTTACAAGGTAATCAGATTCAAAACATAGAGAATCCCTCTAGGCAAAACCTTACGTTACAAAAACAGGAATATACATTCCATTCAGCACAACCTATTTTACCAGCCATTTAACAAAAGGAAATCTAACGCATTTCTAGCTAGATTACTTACTAACTTAACAGAAGTTCTGAGGAGTTATGAAGAGCATTCCTGATCTGTTCCCGGCAAAAGCATCACACAGACAGAGAGATCCTTTGTCCCTCCGTCCTCCAGCTTTGAAAGTAACTTGTCTCCTCATTGGTCAGCGAGGTTATCCTAGCTTCTTAACCCTTTACAGGTGAAAGGGTTTTGCCTCTGTATACAGAAAGGTGGTTACCCTTCCCTTTATATTTATGATCATCAGGAAACCAAAAGAAATAATACAAGTTATAACTGGGAGAGAATGTTAGATTCCAAACAAGTGCTTGACAACTTGCTCAGGTAACAGCCATAGCATCTGTGCCAAGGCCATACATCACAGCTACCTTTGAGGGACTCAGGACAAGACTGGATCTCAGTTTCCTGATGACTCTAGAATGCTAATGACAGTTTTCATGCATTGACAGAAGTAGCACATGCCCAGTCAGGGGAAAATATATGGGGAAATAGACTGGCATAACTATAGTGGAATAACTACTTTGCAATTATTCCAGAATAAAGTTACTTTTATTCCAGAATAGAGTGTAAACACAGGGGAGTTATACTGGAATAGTTTTAGTGGAATAGCTATTCTGCCTAGCTACGCCTGTCAGTTCCCCTGTATAGGCAAGGCCTCAGCCATGGACAAACAAAATCACCAGGAACACCACAGCAGGCAAGCTTATCATAGCCAAAAGAACTGTTTTGAAAGCAAGTGGCTATTTCATCAAAAAGCCAGCATAGTTCAGAGACAATATTTACTGACAAGCAACCAACAAGCAGCAGAAACATCTTCTCATTTGTCATCAGGTTCTGGTCAACTCTCCTGACTACCAATCCCCAATATTTCCACTTGCATGTTTTATCATTTGGCTGTATTAGTTTACAGTTGTTTTTAGCTGGTATTAAGTTATTAAATCATTCTCTACTCACTCTAACAACTTTTTCTGCCTTACTTCTTATCGGATAAGTTTCCTCTCTTCTTATTTCCTATTTCTAGTGCTTAAATTAGAAAAGGAACAGATACTGCTGATTGGGGGAGTAGGGGAGGGAAGAAAAAGTTCTGCATATCATCACTTTTTTACAGGATGGGGAATATTATAACTTGATTTTCTATATCCTACACTCATTATACTACAATTGTCATCTTCCCCATTGTTGAAATATTCTACTTGTGAGAGATATTAAAATGGAAGATACAGCTGGAATCAGTGTTTCAGAACTAAAGAAACTTGTGACCACTGTATCATGAAGTTTACACTATGGCCAATATGCTTTGTTGCTATGGCCAATATGCTAAATTGTCTTGCTAATATTTACAGGGATGTTGCTGATTGATTAAACAATCCAGCTGAGAAGTACTAAATGCAACCTTTTAAAACCCTTAGATTTAGGGGAGATCTAGATTCTGTCCTCCAATTAAGACCTGGTGAAACCTGATTACATACTCCAGTAATTTAAGCATGATTTATATTTTAATTAATATTCTCATTGGATCATTAATGTCGGGATTATCCAGTGCTGCATGAGACTACTTTTTGTTTATTTAACACACACACGATCACCTATTAAAACATTACTTTTTATTCCATCACAGTGTTGGTATGCCCCCTGCTTTTCTTTTTTGACAGGAAATTGGCCCACTTGGGCATCCTTTTGATCTAAACCTGGCCATGTTGGACATTATCAATTGGGACCACATGGTTCACACCTTTAAACCTTCCTTCAATACAAGTGTCGTCCTTCATTTCAAATCCAAATTTACTTCCATGCCACACTAACCTAAAGTTCTTATTTTTAATCACTTAATTATTAATCTCAGATGTGTAAAATAATGTAAATAAATTGGTGGAAATGGTGCTTCCACCTACTGTGCACTTTAAGAGTACAATGAAGGAAACTCATTAAAGCCAGAGGACAGGAATAAAGTAGAGATGGGTCTAAAGCAAAACCTCTAATATAAACTCCACCAAACTTTGGACATCTCTAAAATCAGATCCAGGTTTAGCAAATGGAGTCTCTCTCTAGGTTAGAAGGAAAAGTTGGGGTGTGGAAACAATTAAAAATACAATTTAAAAAAAACAACAACAGTGAGTGACTCTGCTAAATCTGAATTTAGTTCAATTTCAGCCGATAATTCATCCAAAGCTAAAAACAACAAGCCACATTCTGCCACTTTAGGCTAGGGTTACACTACACAACAGTGGCACATAGAGTATGTGTAGCTTCATGCCACAGTAAAAAGCAAGCTGGGTCCGCACTGCAGCATGTAACTACACATCTCAGTGAAAGTCTCTGGCAGGGGTGAGGCAGAGGAAAGGCTTCAGCAGCTCCTGGCTGCCAAATCCTTTCACTGTAGCAAGGAAAGACTCTGGCAGGGAGGAGGCAGCAGGGAAAGACTGAGCTGGCAGAGCCTTTTCCCCACTGCCAGAATCTTGACCTACAGCTGGGAAAGGCTCAAGCACTGGGGAGCTGCTGGAATCTTTCCCTCCAATGAGTAAATGCTCCAGCACCAGGGAGCTGGCAGAGCCTTTCCCCACTGCTTAAGTCTTTTTCTGCAGTGTCTCTAGCAACTGGTAGGCAGTGAGACACTCCATGGCTAAAAATACCAGTGTATATAGGAAGGTACAGCTTGGGTGAGTATAGAGCAATGTAGGGTATGTACTTGGGTATATATAGACACCCTTCAGGTGTGTCTGTACTCTACTCACCTAAGCCATGCCTCATCATCAACACTGCTACTTAGTCCCATGTGGGGGGGGGGGCAACCCAAGTACATACTCTACATACCACTGAAAGAAGCATGCAGTGTAAAGATAGCCTTACTTAGGCGAAGCAGTCTCTTACTTGTGAGTAGTGCCAGTGATCTCACAAAGTAAGTCACTACTCAGCAAGTGTAAACATGGCAATATTTGCCCCATGGAAGTAATCTCTTACAGGCAGTGAACATGCATTATCTGTGTTCTGTCAAATAACAAGCACATTTATGCTGCACCATCAGTTATCGACTAGTTCTGTATTTGTTAAACACTGCTACCACCTGCTGGTTAATTCATTGAGTGATAATTGCTACACTAGTCTAACAAGGAAGGAGAAAAGAAAAAAAACAATACTAGACAATGTTGTTCAGAGTGAAGTGTCTAGCAAAGCCAGCTGCTCTAAATAAATTCGCAAATCCCCTCCTTTCTATTGCCATTTGAAAGGCAGCATTAATATGACAGATACTTCTATTTATGACAGGTTTCAGAGTAGCAGCCGTGTTAGTCTGTATCCGCAAAAAGAAAAGAAGGACTTGTGGCACCTTAGAGACTAACAAATTTATTTGAGCATAAGCTTTCGTGAGTTACAGCTCACTTCATTGGATGCATTCAGTGGAAAATACAGTGGGGAGATTTATATACACAGAGAACATGAAACAATGGGTGTTACCATACACATTGTAAGGAGAGTGATCGGGTAAGGTGAGCTATTACCAGCAGGAGAGCGGGCGGGTGGGGGGGAGAACCTTTTGTAGTGATACTCAAGGTGGGCCATTTCCAGCAGTTGACAAGAACGTCTGAGGAACAGCAGCCGGGGGGGAGATAAACATGGGGAAATAGTTTTACTTTGTGTAATGACCCATCCACCCCCAGTCTTTATTCAAGCCTAAGTTAATTGTATCCAATTTGCAAATTATTTCCAATTCAGCAGTTTCTCATTGGAGTCGGGTTTTGAAGTTTTTTTGTTGAAGAATTGCCACTTTTAGGTCTGTAATCAAGTGACCAAAGAGATTGAAGTGTTCTCCGACTGGTTTTTGAATGTTATAATTCTTGACGTCTGTTTTGTGTCCCATTCATTCTTTTACGCAGAGACTGTCCAGTTTGGCCAATGTACATGGCAGAGGGGCATTGCTGGCACATGATGGCATATATCACATTGGTGGATGTGCAGGTGAACGAGCCTCTGATAGCATGGCTGGTGTGATTAGGCCCTATGATGGTGTCCCCTGAATAGATATGTGGACACAGTTGGCAACGGGCTTTGTTGCAAGGGTAGGTTCCTGGGTTAGTGGTTCTGTTGTGTGGTGTGTGATTGCTGGTGAGTATTTGCTTCGGGTTGGGGGGCTGTCTGTAAGCAAGGACTGGCCTGTCTCCCAAGATCTATTTATGGAGCTATTCAGGTGGGAGTCAGGTAGAGATTATTGCAAGCAGGAGGGAGTGGCCTGTAGTATTACTTTCCTTTTTTTCTTATTATACTACCATTTATAACTAGGTCACTCTTGCCTACTTTCTAGCCTCTTCTAAGCTGGAAGAGGGAAACTATGCAAATACCATATATTATTGCTTTAGCAGCCAAGATGGTGTTGAATCCACTTTTATAGTGTGTCATTTATACAGGAAGCCAAAAATCAAAACAAACAAATCAACTGCTTGTCTTGTGGAAAGCTGTACAAAAATGTCTGAAATAAGTGCTCTCTATTAAAAAGTTATACATCCAGTAGTTGCTATGGAAACTGAAGCTTTAAGAGTCATAGCAAAGAAAAATGTCTTACACCACAATGTTACAATGGATTAATTAATAAATTAAATGTATATCAAAAGAACTGACTACAGTTGCTAGGGAAAGTATTGTGTCCAAATAATCAATATACAAAACTGTGTTATGGAGGTGCTTTGTTAAAGAACAATACATAAGCAACAGAAATCTTGACTAAACAATCTGCTTGGAAAACATTAGAGCAGCCGTGTCTAGCAGTTTAATTCCAATGGACAGGCACCAAAGATTGATCCAAGCCGGGAAGTTTGGATCAAGATCTACATTACCTCGTGGTACAGGTGTTTTCAAATCTAGGGTTATAATTTGTCCCAGTGTAGATATAGGGCCCAAACTTGAAGTTTGGAGTTGGACTTCCTCAAAGATCATGTGCATTTAGATCTGGGGTATTAGTCTATCACTAGCCAGTACCAAAAGGAGTAGTAGGCTAAAGATTAGTAAACTTGACATGATTGGCTCAAGGATGCTGCTGCATTGTTTGTCTCATTCTTCCTGTTTATGTGATAGGGTCATTGACCAACACAAGCTGGTCAAAACAGCAGGCCCCAACTTGATTAATTATACTTGGGGAGGGGCACTACATTGCCCTCCCCCTGCTCTCATAGACCAGGCATTTAATTGGTTCCAGTGTGGGTTACAGGGCTCCGACCATGAACCAAACAATAACTTGGGGTAGAACCTTCCCATGGACTCAGCTCAGCTGTGAAAACACTACACCCTCAACCATCCCAGGTAAGGGGGTGTAGAATGACAGAGGCCAGAAAACTGGGTGGGAAGACCCTCCTACCCCCAGGGAGTGCAAAGTCTAGCTACACGATCCCTGGTCTCATTTACCTGTGGGAGTTTGCCCTTTAAGCTTTGACCTGTACTGGACGCCAGCTGCAAGGAAGGGAACAAAACCCACCCAACTACATGCCAGTTTGGCCCAATGGGAAAAATTCCTTCCTGACCCCTAAAAACGAGCAATCGGTTAAATCCATAACATCATAAGTGGCAGAACTCCTAATCTACAAAAAAGGGAAGGATAGTTAACATGACAGTAAGGGTTCTGAAAAGCTGGACATAGCTTAAGAAGGCAAGGAGTTAGGGACCCGGCAGCCAGTCAGCTGGCCCAGCCAAGAGAACTGAAGGGGAAGAAAGGCACCCCCTACCCTGCCACACATGTATTTTGAATTTTTGATTCCCTGCTGTCCAGTTAAAGGAGCTTCATGCTAAAGATGGTAAGAGAGTACTGCAAACAATAGCTGACCTTTAAAGTAAATACTGTAAGCAGAGTGTAGTGTTCAGACAAACTTCTTGAATCAAGTTTTTTGGAGTGGTGGACTCTGGCATCACTCTGGTGATGGATTTATCCCAGGAGCGTGATCGTGACGTGGCCTGACTTTTGTGCCCCTTTTCTCTATCTTCTTGCCATACTAACTTGCAGGAGATAAACTGTTCTGTGCCAAATTCTGCTCTCATTTTCTCCAGTGTAAATCCACTGATTTTAATGGAGTTACTCCCGCTTTAGACTTGTGTGAATGTAGAATTTGGCCCTTTCAGGGTTCACTCCCCACTCTGAACTCTGGGGTACAGATGTGGGGACCCGCATGAAAGATCCCCTATGCTTATTTCTACCATCTTAGGTTAAAAACTTCCCCAAGGCACAAATCCTTCCTTGTCCTGGGACAGTACTACTGCCACCATCAAGTGAGTTAGACAAACATTCAGGAAAAGAACCACTTGGAGTTCCTGTTTCCTCCAAAATATTCCCTCCCTCCCCCCAAGCCCCTTCACCCCCTTTCCTGGGGAGGCTTGAGAATAATATACCAACCAAATAGGTAAAGAAGGTGAGCACAGATCAGACCCTTGGGTTTTTAGGACACTAAAAACCAATCAGGTTCTTAAAAGTAGAGTTTTATTATAAAGAAAAACGTAAAAGAAGCACCTCTGTAAAATCAGGATGGAAGGTAATTTTACAGGGTAATAAGATTTAAAACAACAGAGGATTCCCCTCTTGGCAAAACTTCAAAGTTACAAAAAACAGGAATAAACCTCCCTCTTAGCACAGGGAAAATTCACAAGCTAAAACAAAACATAATCTAACGCCTTTCCTGGCTTTACTTACAATTTTTGTAATCTTAGATGCTTATTTCAGGCAGGGTTTTAGGAAATGTTTTTTTCCTACCCTGGCCCCTCTCTGTCCCAAGAGAGAACTAAAACAAAGAGCACAAACAAAACTCCCCCACTTGCCCCCGCCCCCAGATTTGAAAGTATCTTCTTTCCCCTTTGGTCCTTCTGGTCAGATGCCAACTAGGTTAATGGAACTGATTAACTCCTTACAGGTAAAGGAGGGATTTTATGCTACCCTTAGCTGTATGTTTATGACAGGCCCCCAATTTTATTTTATTTTCAGTCTGTAAAATTGTGAGGTTGCATTATATTGTGGGTACATGAACAAGTTCAGATAAGAACAGATCTGAAGAAAATTTCATCCAAACTTTCAAGATTCAAAAATGTTTAGTGTTTCCTGGTTTCTGTGTTTCCTGGTTTCAGCTGGAAGACGAATTATTGGCCAAATAAATAAATAAATGTGTTTGTAAGGGTATGATGTCGTGGCCATTCCAGTTGGGCTAAAAATCAAGGTGCAATTGGCAATCTCACACATTCCTCCCTCTGATCTGAAGAAGCCACTGCAAAGAGGTTAGTTATATGGGTGAAAAGAAAACAGCTCAAGTAACAATGGGTTCTTAGGGCTCATAGCAGGGTTGGAGAAGAGATTCCGACCACAAAAAACAACAGAGTGAGGGTAAGATTTTCAAAAGTGCTCTGCTTTGGCCTAACTCTGCTTTGATTGACTTCAGTGGGAACAGTGAAAAGCCAGTTCTCAGTGCTTTTGTAAAAATCCCTTAAAGATTCCAATAAACTTTTAAGATTGTACCTAAAGCTAATTGTATTGTCCTCCATTTAAGGCAATTCCA
The DNA here is from genome assembly GCF_965140235.1 of Caretta caretta. Taxonomy (NCBI): domain Eukaryota; kingdom Metazoa; phylum Chordata; order Testudines; family Cheloniidae; genus Caretta; species Caretta caretta. The sequence continues at coordinate 82,838,167 of NC_134210.1, read as the reverse complement.
AAACAATGGCTCAAAGAAGTAATTGAGGTCACTATTCAATTAGCATATGAAAAATACTTTTGCTGTGATTTCATTCTCTGTGGTCTTGACTGGCACATGCTGATTCTGAAATGAGAAGCTGCCTGTGTTTTATTCCACACATATATCTAGTTAAGGGGTATGGGACTACACAGGGCAGAAAGGGGTGCAGAACACAGAATTGTTTAAAAAGCCTGGTACTTTGCAGAAACAGCATTAAAGGAGTTACAGTTTTCCCAGTAGAAGAGTTTGTTACATCAAATCCCTGCCTCAGTCTGGCTCCTCTCAGCTCAGTCCCATGGGATATTAGTAATAATAAAAATCAGTTTGCATTTCAACTATCCAAGTATTTCACATAGGTTTATTTATATACTTTTTTTAAAAAAGAGTCTATTACATTAGTTAGATTGTTTAGCTTTGCTTATTAAGTAGGGAAGTTGGAAATCGTTTCAACACATAAATACTGTTATTTTATTGATCCCAAACTGTTCAACACCTGAATCACTTTTTAAAATAAATCTCTATTTGGCCCATTTGTGCATATCAGAAAACTTCCACAGAATTTGGCACCATACAAGACAGTTAGAAGTCTTTGCTTAAGAGAGATCCAGAACTGGAGTGAGTAGAGACACCACAAGCCAGGCCTGAGGTATATTAACAGAGCTACACAGGAAAGATTTCATAGCAGTTGCTTACACTGTGTCTGATCAAAGACAATGCTACTAGTCTCATTTTCAGGAACACTAAATTCACACAAAATATTTTTTTTAAAAAAGCCTTCCTCATTTCAGTCAGTACTATTTCCCCCATCTCCACCTCAGCTAAATTAAGAATTAGGAATAACCATTCCCTAAAAAAAGGGTTTTCAGAAGTATAACCTACCAAATGCAATGACTTTACTATATGCATATCGCAAATATAGGCATTTGCCATTTGAAAATTTTGCTCATGCATCCATGAGAACCAATCTGAATAAAATTCCATCTGACGGTCATTTTCTTGGTTACACCAGCAAAAAAAATAAAAAAATAAAAAAGATTCCAAGACATAGAAAGAAGCTCCTAGGCTGAAAAAAACATTTCTACATTTTTCACTATGTGGTTCATCTGTTGCTATATGAAAAATTACAGAGTTACCAGAGATTAAAAATACTGTTGAATAGCCAATATAGGAAAAGGGTATCACTTCTTTGACCATAATTAGTTCACTCATGAGGGAAGAGACCAAAAAGCAGAGCATTTTGTGAATTATAGCATGAGTACAGGTGAATCAATGAGTGCTACATTAGTACCCCAGCACCACCAGTTGTTCATGTGTGTATGTATCGTTAAAGGTCTCTAACTCATACAAACAGAGGGTGATGGTACTGCGATACAATAGGGTATTGTGAAGTACTTTCATTCTCTGTCTGAGCAATACTCAAAACTCATGTATAGTTCACAGCATTTAGTATGACCCAAGGGCCTCACTAGACTGCATTACAATTCCCAAAAAACACCTGAGGGAAAAGAACACTTAGATAGTATATTCCCACTACAGGCACTACCTGCTGCTCACATATTTATAATTCACAAAAGAAACAAGGCAGGAGTGTCCTTATAGAGTGAACTTGTGAGCTGTTTAGGAAAAATGAAATTCTATGCATTACTTCAAGGGTGCTGGAACAATTTTTATAGTGGGGTGCTGATGATGGAAACCATAGAAACCATGTATTTGGTGTTTGTTATTACTACTTCAAGCTAGCGGGTTTGGCAGCACCCCCAGCATCCTTAGTTCCAGTACCACTGCCCAGACTGATTGTTGGTATTACCCAGACATCTAATGAAAATACTTCATAATAACCCAAAACAGACAGGCAGAAAACTCAGATAGAAGTTGGTGCACTATAATGTTTATAGACAACGGTTAACATGTTATCCTTGAGTCTCCATTCTGGAGTATGATGAAGGGGACTTCTGTCCCACAGGAACAACCTGGAGAGTTTTAAAACACATTTTAAAACATTAATGCAAACATTTCTCCACAGGAATTCAGTGGAGTACAGTGAAACTATATACAAGAATGGGTGCAATCTGCTTAAACAGGCCCTTTATACTTTATAATGGAACCATTGTAGCATCAATCAGCAGAGGGAGCTTTAAGATTGAGTATAAAGACTTTTTCCCCTCCCAGATTCTTATGTGGATGAGTGCTACAGAAATGTCTATGAATACACTAAAATATTCTCTGATTTATTTAATATAATTTTATTTATGGTTTCTATGTTAATTGATTTGTCTTTAAATAGTAGTTAGAACTACAGATTGGCCCAAACACCTACAGTGTGATCCAGATCTGACATCATTGATTTTAAATCTGAAATAAGGGCAGAAACTGTCAGTTTTCAAACTTGGCTTCAGAAAGCAAGATTCCCCTCACTCTCAGGCCCCTGCTGACACACAAGAGGAGAGTGTCATGTAGACAGGAAGAAAAAGGACAGCATAAATGCACACTCCCTGCTTTTGTGTGTACATGGGAGAAGTTGGGTTCCTTGTTTTTCTGTGCACTCACTAAGGAGGGGGTGGATTTTAATACTGTTGCTTGCAGTTCTTTTCTTGGAGAGGATGACCAGTTTTGCCCCATCTCAAAGGCATTATATGCAAAGAGGCTAGATTTTCAGAAATAGCTGGACTAGTCAGTTGTCCAGGCTAATCTATAAATGGGCATGCTAATACGTGGAACTAGAGAAGTAGCCTATTTTAATTCAGTAGAGTAGTTATGTGTTCTTCTTGAAGACGATGCCATTTTGCTTCATCAAGATTTGTTTGTGGGGCAAAAAAATACCTCACTTCAGAACGGCCAATAACCCAATGGTCAGGGCACTCACGTGGAAAGTAGGAGATCTAGGTTTGAGTCTCTACTCTGGATTTTGGCTATTCTGAGGTACGAGTCTCTCCCTCTTTCCTGAGGAAAGTTTCAAAAAAGTTTCAGTATTGTCAAATCAACACTTTGCCAGTGAAAGACATTTAGTCAAAAAATTTCTTATCAGCTCTAGCAGACAGGTCCTGTCACCTCACTCTCCTTGAAGTTTTGTAAACTGAACCCTATACTGTGCTATCACTGTACTCAATATATTTAAGGAATGGAGTATGAGTATCCCCATCTAAGTGTGATTTAATATACATAACAGGTTTCATTTCCAAATGATAATGGAAGTTCCTCCTTTGCGGTGGTTATAAGAGTGATTTTATGTTAATGCAAATACAAACATCCAGTCCCTCTCTTCTTTTCTCAAAAAAGCACATGCTCCTCAGGTACATTGTTTGTCACAGATTGAAGGTGGTGTTAGGGGTGCAGGGGGGAAAAAAGAGAGAGATTTGTGGCATAGTTTGTTAGATACTGTATTTGCAGTGCATCCCTGAGCTAGGAGACAGGTCAGAACAGGGTGCAAGGAACAGGTATTAGCAGTTAGGTATGGAGAAGAACCAGGTGTCTGGAGAAGGGTCTGGCAGCTAGCATTGTGCTGAGGGGCATGCCAAGTGCATTCACCAGCGCCAGGGGCAAGGACAACAGTTAGGAATACACATACATGGAGTGTTTGTTTACAAAGTTGAAAAGTTAAATTCTTCTAGACTACATCTGCTGGTCATAAATTAACCAGAGAGAACCTCATCACCCTTGAGATCTGCAATTCAAAACCTCTAAAAAATGCAGCCGATTGCCTTGGCACCCAAGTTTCCTCTCCTCTCCTGTTCTATTCCATCTAAGCATACAAGTATCTTATTAACATAACCTAACATCCCCTGACCCATTGTCATTTTCCCAGAGAGTGTGGGTGGTTAGGCAGTTTTGTTTTTTTTAAAGCAAGAGGATATGCTGAACTAAGCCAATAATATAAATAAATAAGAATAATAAAACTTCCTGCCTTCCACACCTTCTTTCTACATTGGAGAGAGGACTAATTATATTTTAAAGGATTATAGAAGGCGTAGCAGATAATCAAGTTATTACAGATGCTATTAATGTATAGCACATTTAAAGGCTATCCTTGTGAGAAAATCTTACTACTATCAGCCTTAAGTCTTGAAGAGTCTCCCTCTATGTCTCCTTATCTCAGGAGGCAGCCACTTTCTCCAGAGTTTCTGCAGAGTTTATGTGGAAGGCCTCCTTTGGGGCTAGCTATTGCCTGATGATGGGTCCAAAGCTTCTTCCTTACAGCACACTGTAAATCTCACCACTTGTGTTTAAAGTCATACTGTAGCCTAAAGTATTCACAGAGAACAGGATGTGATTCCAAACCTAGGCCTTCCTGGAAAGGTCAGTTTTAAGAACACTGACTAAAAAGGATGTCAGAATGGTCAGTAATCATGCCTCCTATATTAATGAATCAATCATATTAATTGGGTTTCCATATCTAATCGGTTTGACTTTCTCCTCCTTTGTAAGGAAGATCCATTGCTACCCTTTCTAGCAGAATCATAATGGCAGGAAAGCATTACCTTTAGCGTGGAATTAAATAGACCCTGTGAAAAATCATTCTCTGAATCAAAATGTAGTAGTATATGGGAAGTAATATGTGGCTTAGCTATTGTTTTGCCTACATACCTTGCAATGCTTGTAATATGCCAAAGTACCTTCTCTCTGTCTCTCTCTCAATGTATATACACAACATTCCTGTTCTTTCATTCACGTGGTTACTGATTAGTCTCTAAGTAAGATTAGAAGATTATGCTGAGTTAAAACTCAAAGTGTATGTGGTCTTATTAACTCACTGCGGCCCTTTAAATATTGTGATCCTAATCAAGTCAATTAAATGTGTGAGTATAGCATAGATCTGAAATTATAAGTGGATCTTTGTTGGGTTCTTTTTTCTCCTTTTATTTCAGTTAGTTTTTGTGGCTTTGTGTATATTCCGCTACACCATACAAGGGATACTTCTGTCATAATGAAATATACTGTTGTACTTCACTGTTGTGAGTAAAGGGGTCATAATCTGGACCTTAGGATGGGATTTTCAAAAGCATTCAGCGTGGACCTGACTCCTCTTCTTTTGAAGTCAATGGGGGTTTTATCACTGACTTCCATGGGAGCACAGTTAGGCCAATGCTGAGTACTTTGGAAATCCCACACTCAACTTCTATATTACCCTAAACATATTTGTTGTTCACATTTGACTGTTACCATTTTCAAAAGCACCAATGAGAATTAGGAGTGCCTTTCTGTGGCTCAGTTTCCCCATCTCTAAAATGGGAGAAATGGTACCTGCCACCTTTACAAAAGCACTTTGAGATCAATATATGGAAAGTGCTATGAAGCAACTATTAGTTATTATTATTATTATTGCCTTACAATTGGACTTAGGAGACTATCTCCCTTAGTTGATTTAGAAACATGTATCCATGTAACCAGAGCTGATCCAGAAAATAGGAGGGTGTGCTGTCTTCCAGGTGCTAAGATACGGGATGTAGACCTGAGGTTGAAAAGGATTCTAAAGGGAGCAGGAAAGAATCCCCTAATTATCCTTCATGTGGGAACAAATGATACGGCTAGATTCTCGCTGGAAAGTATTAAGGGAGACTATGCTAGGCTGGGGAGGACGCTTAAGGAAATTGAGGCTCAGGTGATCTTTAGTGGGATTCTGCCTGTTCCTAGAGAAGGGCAACAAAGGTGTGACAAGATTATGACTATCAATAGATGGCTTAGGCAGTGGTGCTATAAGGAGGGCTTTGGAATGTATGGTCATTGGGAAGCATTCATGGATAGAGGACAGTTCTCTCGGGATGGACTTCATCTGAGTAGGGAAGGAAATAGACTTCTAGGATGGAGGCTGGCACAACTGATTAAGAGAGCTTTAAACTAGGAATTTGGGGGAGATGGTTGGGAGATGTCCAGGTAATCTCCACGCCAGAATTTAGCATAGAGTGGAAAGAAAATGAAGTAAGAGTGGATACAGCTGTAGGTAGGAGGAAGGGCAGTGTAGATACAAGTCTAATAGGTTATACTGGTAGTAAAATAACCGTGCCTAATAGGGTACAGAATGTGAGTGAGGCCAAACAGCAAAAATTAAGATGTTTGTACACTAATGCAAGGAGCCTAGGTAATAAAATGGAGGAACTAGAGTTACTGGTGCAGGAAGTGAAACCAGATATTATAGGTATAACAGAGACCTGGTGGAATAGTAGTCATGACTGGGCTACAGGTATTGAAGGGTATGTGCTGTTTAGGAAAGACCGAAATAAAGGTAAAGGTGGTGGAGTAGCACTGTATATCAATGATGAGATAGAATGTAAAGAAATAAGAAGCGATGAAATGGATATGACTGAGTCTGTCTGGGCAACAATTAAATTGGGGAAGAAAACTATTAGAGCCTCCCCTGGGATAATGCTTGGGGTGTGCTATAGACCGCCGGGATCTAATTTGGATATGGATAGAGCCCTTTTTAATGTTTTTAATAAAGTAAATACTAATGGAAACTGTGTGATCATGGGAGACTTTAACTTCCCAGATATAGACTGGAGGACGAGTGCTAGTAATAATAATAGGGCTCAGATTTTCCTAGATGCGATAGCTGATGGATTCCTTCAGCAAGTAGTTGCTGAACCGACTAGAGGGGATGCCATTTTAGATTTGGTCTTGGTGAGTAATGAGGACCTCATAGAGGAAATGGTTGTAGGGGATAATCTTGGCTCAAGTGATCATGAGCTAATTCAGTTCAAACTGAATGGAAGGATTAACAAAAATAAATCTGCAACTAGGGTTTTTGATTTCAAAAGGGCTGACTTTCAAAAATTAAGGAAATTAGTTAGGGAAGTGGATTGGACTGAAGAATTTATGGGTTTAAAGGTAGAGGAGGCCTGGGATTATTTTAAATTAAAGCTGCAGAAGCTATCGGAAGCCTGCATCCCAAGAAAGGGGAAAAAATTCATAGGCAGGAGTTGTAGACCAAGCTGGATGAGCAAGCATCTTAGAGAGGTAATTAAGAAAAAGCAGAAAGCATATAGGGAGTGGAAGAAGGGAGGGATCAGTAAGGAAAGCTACCTTATTGAGGTCAGAATATGTAGGGATAAAGTGAGACAGGCTAAAAGTCAAGTAGAGTTGGACCTTGCAAAGGGAATTAAAACCAATAGTAAAAGGTTCTATAGTCATATAAATAGGAAGAAAACAAAGAAAGAAGAAGTGGGACCGCTAAAAACTGAGGATGGAGTGGAGGTCAAGGATAATCTAGGCATGGCCCAATATCTAAACAAATACTTTGCCTCAGTCTTTAATAAGACTAAAGAGGATCTTAGGGATAATGGTAGCATGATAAATGGGAATGAGGATATGGAGGTAGACATCACCATATCTGAGGTAGAAGCGAAACTCAAACAGCTTAATGGGACTAAATCGGGGGGCCCAGATAATCTTCATCCAAGAATATTAAAAGAATTGGCACAAGAAATTGCAAGCCCATTAGCAAGAATTTTTAATGAATCTGTAAACTCAGGGGTTGTACCGTATGATTGGAGAATTGCTAACATAGTTCCTATTTTTAAGAAAGGGAAAAAAAGTGATCCAAGTAATTATAGGCCTGTTAGTTTGACATCTGTAGTATGCAAGGTCTTGGAAAAAATTTTGAAGGAGAAGGTAGTTAAGGACATTGAAGTCAATGGTAAATGGGACAAAATACAACATGGTTTTACAAAAGGTAGATCATGCCAAACCAACCTGATCTCCTTCTTTGAGAGAGTAACAGATTTTTTAGATAAAGGAAACGCAGTGGATCTAATTTACTTAGATTTTAGTAAGGTGTTTGATACTGTGCCACATGGGGAATTATTAGTTAAATTGGATAAGATGGGCATCAATAGGAAAATTGAAAGGTGGATAGGGAATTGGTTAAAGGGGAGACTACAACGGGTCCTACTGAAAGGTGAACTGTCAAGTTGGAGGGAGGTTACCAGTGGAGTTCCTCAAGGATCAGTTTTGGGACCAATCTTATTTAATCTTTTTATTACTGACCTGGGCACAAAAAGTGGGAGTGTGCTAATAAAGTTTGCAGATGATACAAAGCTGGGAGGTATTGTTAATTTAGAGAAGGACAGGGATACCCTACAGGAGGATCTGGATGACCTTGTAAACTGGAGTAATAGGAATAGGATGAAATTTAATAGTGAGAAGTGTAAGGTCATGCATTTAGGGATTAATAACAAGAATTTTAGTTATAAGCTAGGGACACATCAACTAGAAGTAACGGAGGAGGAAAAGGACCTTGGAGTATTGGTTGATCATAGGATGACTATGAGCTGCCAATGTGATATGGCTGTGAAAAAAGCTAATGTCATCTTGGGATGCATCAGGAGAGGTATTTCCAGTAGGGATAAGGAGGTTTTAGTACCGTTATATAAGGCACTGGTGAGACCACACCTGGAATACTGTGTGCAGTTCTGGTCTCCCATGTTTAAGAAGGATGAATTCAAACTGGAACAGGTACAGAGAAGGGCTACTGGGATGATCCGAGGAATGGAAAACTTGTCTTATGAAAGGAGACTCAGGGAGCTTGGCTTATTTAGCCTAACTAAAAGAAGGTTGAGGGGAGATATGATTGCTCTCTATAAATATATCAGAGGGATAAATACCAGAGAGGGAGAGGAATTATTTAAACTCAGTACCAATGTGGACACAAGAACAAATGGATATAAACTGGCCACTAGGAAATTTAGATTAGAAATTAGACGAAGGTTTCTAACCATCAGAGGAGTGAAGTTTTGGAATAGCCTTCCGAGGGAAGTAGTGGGGGCAAAAGATCTATCTTGCTTTAAGATTAAACTCGATAAGTTTATGGAGGAGATGGTATGATGGGATAACATGGTTTTGGTAATTAAATGTTCATGGTAAATAGGCCCAATGGCCTGTGATGGGTTTTTAGATGGGGTAAGATCCAAGTTACCCGGGAAAGAATTTTCTGTAGTATCTGGCTGATGAATCTTGCCCATATGCTCAGGGTTTAGCTGATCGCCATATTTGGGGTCGGGAAGGAATTTTCCTCCAGGGCAGATTGGAAGGCCCTGGAGGTTTTTCGCCTTCCTCTGTAGCATGGGGCACGGGTCACTTGCTGGAGGATTCTCTGCTCCTTGAGGTCTTCAAACTACAATTTGAGGACTTCAATAGCACAGATATAGGTGTGAGGTCTTTTTTAGGAGTGGTGGGTGAAATTCTGTGGCCTGCATTGTGCAGGAGGTCAGACTAGATGATCATAATGGTCCCTTCTGGCCTAAATATCTATGAATCTATGTATCCTAATATTTTTTTTATCCTGTGAATGGATTGTGAATATTCAGAAATCAATTTGCAATGTGATTGGTCACATAAGTCATATGTCTTTGTATCTATTTCCTGCCTGGATGAATGGGCAAGCACTTCTGACATTAATACTTCTATGTGCAAATTTTAAATTTGGTTTCCACAACTACTGCTTCATACAATATGAAATTTGATTTTAATGAGTTTGCCAGTAAAATCTGGCCACTTTACTGTTCTCTACAAGTGCACACAAAAGAGAGATGAGCCAATTAATTAAAAAATTGATTGGACTTTATCTTTTTGCATTACTTCCACAACTCTAGTGATAACGTTTACAGCGATGATGCATTAGGACTCTATTTTGTGTTGATGCCACTGCATATTAGTCTTTACCCTGTACTTTGTTCCTTGCATTGGCACTCCATCAAAGACAGAATCTAGATTCATCGGGAGTCAGAGTCACCTTTGCAGTTTTCTTTTGGGGTCGTGCACTGTTTCTCACTGTCAGGCACCCTTAGATATTTAAATCCTGAAATATCTACTTAAGCAATGTTTACACATATGGGGTGAAATCCTGCCCCTGTTAAAGTTAATGGCAAAGCTTCCATTGACTTCAGTAGGCTCAGGATTCACCCCGAAGAATAGAATAGAATAGTATATAATTCAACATTCATACTCTTGTACAGTTCATATTTTAGCATATAGTTAAAGCTTTAGCTTCAAAAGTCCTGTTTTAGCACTAGATGTCTTTTTAATAACTGAACACCGAGTCTAAAACCCTTTCCCACACGCTTTAGACTGTACATGTTTTATTGTGGCAGAGTACACAGAACCCATCCAGTGATTATTTAAAGAACAGGGGTAATACTGTTACCCCTTTTAGCTGAGCAATTAATATCATTATTTAGTGTCAGAAAGGGTAGGGGAATCCTTCTCCTTGGACAATTAAAAAATTAATGAAAAATTTTCTAAAAAGTGTTATTTAAAACGGAACAAAAGTGTTATTTTAAAAGGTCCTAATAAAAGAATGACAAAGACATGGAATACTGTGATCTAACCAACTGTTGTAACACTTCACTATGTAGAGACGGATATGTTTGTAAATGATCCAGCATCTTAGATATTCTACTACAAAAGCGGAATACTGAATAAAAAGAGAAGTTACTTATTTTTCATTAACACTTTGCCATATATCCTCTATTAACTGTTCTCTTCATTTGTTTGCTGTGTCTTTCTCCTGAGCAAATGAAAAGGTTTCATTAAAGCAAAGCCAAATGCTGTCAGTGGCAAGAGGGCTGCCAACCTTGGCTGTGTTAGCAAGTCAGTTAAGCTGATTTGAATATTAATACTTCATAAATTCCAGCTATTTGTAGCAGCCCTTTTCCAATAGCTCTTTATTGCCTATGAAAAGGTAGGTTATACAATTCCAACCAGTAATCAAAAGGCAGAGCAATCACCCATCTTTATCTTTATAAATAGCACAGTCCTGTGAGACACTGGAGCCTCCATCTATAATAGCCTCCTCTTAAATTTACAGAAGCTGCTCTTGAGATTCCAGAAAGGTCAGTCTTTAACTTCATCAAACTCCCATGTCCTGAAGATTTTATTATAAGAACACTAACCATGAACACATAAAATAGAGCTTTCTTGTTGGGTCTGTACAAGATTGTCAGAACCCTTTTTTCAGAACAGATGTTCTGAACCTGTGTGAGACATCTGTTGTGCACATCTAGAATAGTTTATCCTCTGTACTTTATCATAAGGTGTGAAACAAATGCCTCTGATCACTGAGTCCTGCTGTTGCTGCCACGGCAGTAAGTACTGTGGAAAATTCTCAGAGTGGTATTTATCCATAGGCTAAGTACAGTTCTGGGTAACATCAAAGTTTATCAAGTGGGTAAGTTTTTACCCTCCATAGTTTCCATTGCCTTTCTGAGCAAGTCTGTAGCATTAGCAACTCATGATTAACTGAAAGACTATGAAATTACAGTGTATTGAAATTTTTTTTACTGTATCCTTAAAATAATGAGACCATGGTCATAGAAAAAAAGAAAGATTCTGACTCTTGCTTCCTAAAAGTTTGACTTACATCATTGGTTAAATAATGGCAGACATATTAAGAGAAACAAATCACTCAACATCTAGAGGAGGATGGAATCATGAATAAGGCTACATTTGTCATGGAACTCGTGACTTCCAGAAAACTCCGTTACATTCTCTGCTTCAGCCCCAGGAGCTGCCAGACTCTGGAGCTGGCAGCCAGTGGGGCCTGGCAGGGTTTCAGTGACAGGTGACAGAAGCAACAAGTAACAGGGGCCCCCCTGCAAAGTTCCAGCAACAGGTGACAGACTCCTGAGGGGGCCCTCCTCAGGGTTTCAGTAACGGGTGACAGCCTCGCACGGAGGGAGGAGGAACGCCTCGGGCAAGGGGTTGGGGGTGTCCCATTTTCTCTTTGGAAATATGGTCACCCTGCAGCTCCCAGCTACCGTGGGCAGAGGGGGAAACCATGGAGCTGAAGCAGCAAAACCCACAGACTGGTAACTGCTTCTGTGAATTTTTGTTTATTGCCTGTGACCTGTTTGTGACTTTGACTAAAAATAACCATGACAAAACCTTAATCATGAGCAATAAGATATTTTTCATAAAGAACAGATTTTTCCAGAAAAAACTGATTGCTTTTTTGGAAAGGATGAAGGGAATGCAGTCTATTTAGTAGTATATTTGGACTAGAGAAAAGCATTTGTTACAGTATTCTAACAAAAGCTTACTTTTAAAATGAACTCAAATTAGTTTGGATATGTCATGTGCCCTAAAAACTGTGCACAGATTATTACCGTACACAGTAATGCATTAAGTTGGGGTAGGGTATGTTAGGGCTCAAGAAGGATCAGTGTCAAGTATAGCCTTGTTTAGCATCCTCACTATCTTGAGGAGAGTAAAGAGCATGGGCTACATCTTGATCTCCTGTTCCACAACAATAAAGCCATACTCTTGCATAGGCAGGGTCTGCCTCACTGATCTTGAGGATAGCCAGAAGTTTAGAAAAGGTGCAGAGAGATTCCACAGCATCTCTGCATTAGGGACCTGCGGAGTTGTTGATTAATTCCTTGACCACTACAACTGTTCTTCCACTTATCCTGCACCACCACTCAGGCTTTGTACAGGTTATTTCGAACCGGGTCTGCATTAACACATCAAAACTGCCACATGGGGAGAGGACCAGGAATTGGAGTACTGTTAATGGGCAGAATCGCAACTCCATCCTCAAAGCAGCAAAAAGATTCTAAGATAGCATACAAACTCATCCTTCTAAGGGTTTGGCTTGTTGGTAACAAAAACAAAAAACAGAACATAAACCTCAGCCTAAAATTTCCTCCACTGAGCCTCACTGTCCCTAAGGATTGTCTCCAGGACCTTCTTTATCCCATTTCCTTTAAGCCCTAGAACCCAACTACCTTCATCTGGGTGGAGTTTATAAGCAAAACCTACCACAGTGAGTCAGCAGAACTTCAGCAGCTTTATACAGGGTTACAGGAACTGACCAGTGTGTCAACAAATGAACCCCCTACTACAAGGACAAAACTGCCCTTTCTCCTGTTGTCTATGCAGTCTTTTTTTTTCTGCTCCCACTTTGCTAGGCCAGAGGTTCAAGCCCCACTGAAACCATCTGCAGGGGCTAACAGCTTTATTTCAGAGCTATCAATCATTTCCTCAAGGGGGTGTCTGTTTGGAACCTTTGCTGACTCAGCTGTCAGTTAGCGAGACACCAACCCCATGCTGGGTGAACTGTTGCGTACGCTTCCTCCAGTCACTCCATAAAGGGCACAACAACTGCCACATAAGGGAATGGAGCAGAAGCAAGCTACAAGACTCCAGGCAGTTCATCCATAGGCCAAAATAAATGTATGAAACCGATTATAAAACCTAGTTGCAGAATAATTTCAAACACTGAATACAGTAGTAAAAATCAAAGCTCGTTTATGAAAACGAGGGCTAAATTCTTCAGACAAATTGCTCATCATGACTAGTTTGCACAGTTCTGAAACAAAACATTAACTGATTTTGAATTAGACTGGGATGGGTTTGTATGAAACCCAGGGCATTAGATTTGTTCACAATCTACTGCAGTTGAGTATAACAAACTATTTTTTCAGTTCTACTCAGTTTGCTTGCTTCCTTCTTATGAGCAGACAGATATATCCTGCTGCCAGTGAGACTAACTCACAACAGATTATTCAGAATGCAGGAATGGAAGGCTATACACTTCTGATCCAAACTCCAGTTGATAGGGATAATTTTAGCTCTACCAAATTTAACAACTATCTTCTCCATTTTTTATTAAATGTAGATATATCAAGTGGTGAGGGTAGGAGAATATTGAAAAAGTTGTGATTCTTCAACATCCCTAAAAGAACAAAAAGATGAGCTTTGGAAACAAAACGTGCATATAAATATACTTGTATTGATATTACAATAGTTATATTGATAAGAGTATTTCCTTTACTTCCTGCTAGTAAATGGGAGAAAGAAGCAAGATGACTGTTGCCCAATGTTACTGGCTGAGACCATACAATACACTAAAGACCCAGATCCTCAAACGGTATATGGGAACCTAAATCTCATTGAAATCACTAATTCAGTTTTTTTGGGTGACATTCTCTTCTGCCAGCAAAACACAAGCTATGGGAATTTTGTAACAGAAAGCCCACCTGCAAACTCTGTTGTCTGCATGAAGCCAGTTAACTGGAGTTTAAAGCTGCTCACACAGTCTGTGGTGTACGCACCTAGCGGTGAATTTGCCATCAGACATAGGGGGTACACACTACACACTCTGCCCAAGGGATCAAATCAAGCCTTGAGAATCGTTATGGTAGCAGATTTATTGAATATGTATTGGTGTGTAAGCTCATCAGGGTAGGGACCACATTACTATGAAATGTTTTCATATATATTATTCAGATTTCCAGGTCTGTCCACCAGTAAGGCCACTTACTACAATCCTATACATTGGCTCAGATGTACAGTTTATGTAATGCTTAGAATAATGGTATTATCCAGCCAGATAAAGGAACAGGTTAGGAAGGTAGTTTTGTGTAGCCACACACTCCAATTGGTTCATGGTCATTTATTTAGGTAAAGCCATAACTTTTTATGACTACTTAGATTGTGGGAACTTTTTATTTCAGAAGATAGCAGTATTAGGTCAGTGTAGACTTGTTTTAAAGAAAAAGATTAGGCTAAAGGATCGTGTGTTATTTTTACATATCTAATACAAGGACCATTAGAAAATTATGAAGTGAGCTTTAAAAAGCCTGGACTGTGATTAGCTTTTATAGTTCCATGACTATGCTTTAGCCTTATGACACAGTTCAGTCTTTTCAAGTAGGTGATTTCCTCTCATGGCTTGACTCTTCCATTTCACACCGATAGCTGTGCTAGAAATATCTTAGATTAAATAGCTGGGCAAGTATCATTTTGTGAACAGCAGTAAACAGCTTGGGCTGGAAGATTTCAGTTACAAAAATAATCTGACAAATCATTTGGGGAGGAGAGAAGATAAATGAATGGCAATAAAACATTGCATTTGAAAGAAGGGAGGAAGTAACATTTAAAAACCATACAGTTTATCAAGCTTTTAAAACTAAAATCAAAGGTGACATTTTCGTTGTGCATCCCTGCCAGAGGTGTAGAGCCCGATTTTTGGAGTGTTGAGATCAAAGGTAACTGCAGAAGCTCAGCACCTCTGAAAATAAAGCACTTTGACTTCCTTTCCTACTCTCACCTTTGAAATTTTACTCTACAAATATGTCCATTAATGTCAACCAACAATCCACAGATGCATGGAGAACAGAATAGTGCAGTTGAGTAAAAGCATGAAGAAATTAGGGCAAAATTTTCTTCTCATTTTTGTTCCCCTAGGCACAAAATTGGATAATTAATTTTTAATCAGTTTTAGAATCTCACTAAACATACCAGACAATCCAATTGTGCTGATTAACAAGTCTCAAGTGAAAGACAGCAATTTGATTCACCTTGTGCCTCACTTCACATGCAAGCACTCATTTATATGACACTATCTCTCAGTATGCTTTGGGGTGTTTTTTTTAAACTTAGGAAAAAACATAAGTGGGTTTTTTAAAAAAATTAACATTTTTAAAGGCAAAATCTATAAATTCAGCAAGTATATACTAGGTACAAATAGGCATCATTGGTAATATGAATAAGTTTATAAGGATCCTCTATAGTGTTTTCTTTTATTATTCCTGATTGACCTCTCTTGTGGTAAAATCATTGGGATGGACCCATTGAAGGGAAATCTCTGTGGAGTTCTCATAGTGTTTCCTCCAATATTTTTCCCTATCTGTGGGAAGGGGACAGGGTTTAGTTTTCCCCAAACCCTGGCAGTACAAACAATGGATCCAGTCCACAAACCTTATGGATCTCTGGGATCTGCTGGAGGTTGAGGAGACACTGCTCAGGCTCTCGGGTCCCTATGGCTTTAGCCTGGCAGTGTGGCTCCAATGGTTTGATTTTACTAACACTCAATCAACTACAAATACCGGCTTGTGTTTCCAACATAAAATATGGTGCTCTGGAAGGTGGCAACATCTCTCCAAAAATTTATATGCATAAAAGATATTGTTGGAAATTTCCCCCTCCTCACTATTGCAGCTAATATAAATGTATAAATATTGAAGAAACAGAATAATATTTCATGAGATATTTATAGCACTTTTGCACACAGTTGTTGATTTATATAAGTGGACTTTACTCTGCTAGACAGCATGATTAACATAGCAGCCTCTTCCCCCGCCTCCCCCTCAAAAAAGGGTAAAAATAGGTCAGTGATGTGGGACAATGGCTTCTTAAACTCTTCCTTTCCTGCCCCGAGCCACAAGCGTGGTGATCATTCTTCAAATTTTAGAGCACAAAATAAGTTCTCTCAAAAACATAAGCAAATTGGGCCATACTCTGCCCTTAATCTTGGCACCAAATTTCCATGACATCTATGGGAATTTCACAGGCAGCAAAAGCTAGAGTAAGAGCTATGGTAAATAATAGCTTTTAGGATTCTCCATTCCACAAATACCACAAGAGTAAGAGAGACAGTAAATGTTAACATTTTATTTGCTTTAAACATATAAAGGTTATACAATTCTTTTAGAGCCATCTTGTGGGGAAAATAAATCATTTCAAGCAATACATTTACTGTAATTTTTATTCCTAAAAGATCAGTATTTTATACCTAAAAGATCAGTGTTCAATAATTTTTTCATCTCCTAAAAAAAAAAAAAAAAAAACACAACAAAAAACCAAAGGTTCTAAAGTTACATTCTTGTTGTAAACGTTATATAACAAATTTTAACCCATTTGAACATGAAGACAGTGCCTTCAAGAAGAACAATCGTGTTAAAGTTTAGTTCCAGCTACAAAATATATAGCAACAAATTACAGATGTTCCTTTTTAAATTACGCTTTTAGGCTAGATTCCAATCAAATTCCAAAATCAGTGCTGCAGAAGTTTGCAACACACTTGAAAAGTTTTTTCAGGGCTTGCTTGGCTTAATGCAGAAACCAGATGGAGTTTATTAAATCTAGTCATAAAAGGATTAAAAAAATCTGAGGACATTTCTAGAAATAATTAGCCTTCAGTAATTGAAACTGAAAGAATTTAAGATTTTTTTTTCAATTTTAAATGCTGCTAGTCTCCCACTAGCTGTGAATTACTGTAAACCAATCTTTTAGATCATCTCATTAACAAATTGACAGATTTCTTTATAATTTTGAAAGGAGCAGTGACCCAATGATTGCTTCCATCTGGAACTTGTAGTTGAAGTACAGAACATTAAAACAGGATTAGGGAGTCAAAAGTCTGGAATAATCAAGAATCAACGTAGTCCACTTCAGCTACACAAAATAATTAAGCCTAGATTGTTGCTTGAGCTACTTGGTTTGTCTACTGAATAAGACAAGCATTTAGCTTTTATTCTAAAAGACAAACAATGTAAACATGTAGTCCATCTATTTTATACTACTGAAATTCTCTATTAAAATAGTTTAATTTATGCGCAAAGTTAAAGCATATTATCACATCACATTTACCTCAATCAATACAAAAGTGAAGCAAAATATCACAGTACTCTTTTACAAAGTGAACAATCAAGAGATTTCACAGAAATGTGCACTTTTTGGAGAAGTGTAACAATCAGTGGATATAGTACAGACTAACAGGCACCTCTGTTAAGTTTTTTTTTTAAATAAATAATAGAGCATCTGACAATAAAAGCATCTGATGGTACTCAAGGTCTTTGACAGCTGTGATTAAACAGAACACACTGGCACCCAGACAAATTTTGCTAAGGCAAGCACAAATACGCCAACTTTTAGTTTTATAGTTCTACTGAAGTTAGTGTGAGAGTGTGCACGCATGTCTGCTTACAACTTTAGTTCTTCCTTAAAGATGACAATGTGCTGCTCTTTCAAAAAGCCCTCTTTATACTTTGGAAAGGAGCCCTGACTCTGGAGCACTTGCCTTAATGATGTTTTGAATTTCTTTGAATTTTGGATGGTCTTTATCAGCTACCAGCTGCAGCAAGATGGCCTCACTAGTGGTAACTATTATTCCAGTGCGAGCAAGACGCTAAAAGAGAAAAGAACAGAGACAGGAAAAGGTGACACCCTTGCAACTGTGGATAAGCACATACAGTATACCAAATGGAGAACACTTTTAAAATATTCACTAAACAAACAATAAAACCTGTGCTGTTTTGCCCCCAGTATTTACGGATGGGAAGGATAAAACCAGGAGGCCAGTGAGAATTAAGAGCGGTGCGGGGAGGAAAAAGTCAATTCCATTTTGTTATGGAATATTAAGGGGAAGGACAGTCTTGGATTAAAGAAAAGACATGGTACTCAGAAGGGTTTCTTTCTCCAGTTCAGATCTTCTATGTGAATTTAAGCATGTCACTTCCCTCTATGTGAATGTTTTTCCATACATAAAGTGAGGATTATACTCCTCCCACAACACAGCAGTTTTGAAAAGCTTATCTCATCCAGTGTTTAAAAATTTGTGATCCTCAGATAAAAGATGCTATGTAGGTAAGACGCATTATTATAAAGAAAATAAGTTAGCTGCTACTGACGCTGAATTTCCTTTTTCAGAGGTTGTTAGATACCATCCAATACCCTGTTCATGAGATTATACAGTGCCCTGGAACCAGCAGTCTTGTGAAAGTAAGAGAGGAAGACTCTTTTACAAGCCTTAGCTGTTGACTGTAATTCACTCATATTAGTCAGACAGCAATAATTTTTATTAACAATGCAAAGATTATACTTAGCCTGTAATGGGACATTTACACAAAGAGAACTCTTCTGAAAGACTATAAAATGTTCTCAAGATAAAAGTTAAAATTGTTAGGATTAAAAGAAACCACCTATATTTTAAGTTATTTCATACAAATACAATTAAATTCAGTAATGTTCTGTCTAGCTCCAAACATCTTGCAGTGCATGCAAACCCTGGAAGGCTACAATTGCTGTCTGTAACAGCAGGATATTCTAATGTATCCTGGAGAGAGGCTGGCTCCCTCTGCTAGGCCAAAGCTCCACAGCAAAGAGTTATTCAGCTGTTTGGTGACTACATCAGATCCCTTCCTCACTGATATTGTAGATCCCTATTCTGGGTCCTGTCTACCTCCCATGCCCACTATCCCCATGGAGGGGACAGTGGGTAGGAGAGGAAATGCAAAGGAAGTGGACTTTCCAGGCTTGGTCTCTATTGTGAGCAGTGGAGGAAAAAAATACCCTAACCTGTTATGAGGGGTTGGGATCTTTACCCCTTGGTAGCTAGTTTAGGCAGTTGTGGGATACGTATCCCTATATTCATATCCCCCACATTATTGTCGTAATCTTTGTACAGGGGAAAATCACTATTTTTAGCTAAGTGTCTTACCTTATACAGTAAGCATGTAGTTTGTAAAACAACGAACAAATGCAGATTGTTTCCTTCAAGTTAACACTTTCTGCATGAGAGCATGGCTGTAGGTTTTAATCTTAAATTGCAAAAAAGAAGTGCATTCTCCAGCACTGTAGTGAATAACTAATCCACATGAAGGTCACACATATTTTCAGTTAAAGATTTTAAAATATATTGCCGGTAACGTTTCATAGAGTATTTCTCGGTGGAAATGTTCATTATCTAACAACAACAGATACATTTTCCCTGGGCCATATACTTAAACAGATACAAGCAGCAAATGAAATAGCTGAATTTAAGTGCCAAACATGTGGACTTGAGGCTCCCGTTAGAATTCCCAAAATGATTATCAGAGCACTAACTATTAGGGGAGAGTTACAAATCGGAGCTGGAATGGAATGAAAACTGGTTAGGGAAAAACAAGAGACTCACTCACACTTAAAAGCAAAACCAAAAATCCTTATCCAAAAAATGCAAATGATAAAGCACTACCAGAAATACATTTCAGAAGTATAGCTGAAATCTGTGTTCATGTCAGTAATGCATGTGTCATTAAAACAGAATAGCAACAGAGAGTGGGCTGTTAAAGAAATACATTTAAGAGAAGAAAACGCTGAGGGTAAAATTCACCCTGTGAAGAGGTGAGACATAACAGTCGCTATCTTGTGGGCTTAAATGGTTCTGAAAGTAGCATACGCAAAGGTATATGCCTCTTCTCTATAATGGCTAGTAAAAGTGTAAATGACCTAGCTTTGCATTAGCTTCGCAGATCTGCTTTAGGAAACCATTAACCTCTTCAGCCCAAGAGGCAAAACTGTTTTTCCACAGAATGGGCTATTAAATGTCTTAGGAAAAGACTTGGGCACATCTACATGTACAGCGCTGCAGCTTCGCTGCTGCAGCGTGTCCAGTGAAGACACTGTATGCCGACAGGAGAGAGTTCTCCCACTGGCATGATAAAACCATTTCCACAGGCTCTCCCACTGACATAGTACTGTCCACACCATCGCTTATGTTGGTGTAATTTATGTCACTCAGGTGGTGGTTTATTCACACCCCTGAATAACATAAGTTTTGCTAACATAAGCTATAGTGTAGACATAGCCTTAGGGCTTGTTCACACTACCACTTATGTCAGCAACTGAGGAAACTAACAGGAGCCTCAAGATAGCTTGAGTTAGCATTCAAAAATTTTGCTGCTTAACTGATTACTTATACTTGTTCAAACATAACAAAAATCTAACTTATTGTAAAACAAATGTCTTTTAGAGCTTTCTTCATGATGGCAAAAAAAAATCTCAACATGCAGGACTGAATTCTAAATGGGGCTACATAGATTTGTATATATCTAAAAAGTAACAACAAAAGAGGAGACCACAGGATGAAAGTTGTCTTCTTCAGTTTGACTACACTCACGTTTCATGCAGGATTCTCCTTGGTCAGAATCTAAACATTACAGGGCAGTCACCCCACCATGTGGAAGGAGTAATCTGCACAGAGTAGAGCAATGCAGACAGGGCTGAGGGCAGCAGAAAAAAAGGCTGACACTAACATTGGATAGAGTGAAGACCTATTCCTGTTTCGTGCCAGAATGTGTCTCATTATACAGAGTACAATCATTCTGACGTGTATATGGGTCTAATTTGAAAATTTTAAATGCACTGTACAACAATAATTTAGAATCAAATTGTGTTAAAGTGTCTACATAATAGCTTGTAGTTCTACAGTACCCTCTACTAGAGGATCTCAAAGACTTGCGAGCATATTTGAAGTAACACATATTAATGAATTAAATCTACACCACCCCATGGGATAGGTAAATTTAACCTGTAAATCCAGTGAAAGGGAAAAAAATTGAAGGCTTTAAATATTTCTTCTTATGGTGTATTTAGCCTAAACCAGAGGTTATCAAATGTTCTGAAATCATGGAACACATCTTAAGACAATCAGTCCCTTGATCATACAACATTCCTGTATATGCCTTCCTGTTTCCTGGTCCCCATTTCCCCAGCCATGGTCCCTGAAGACAGCATTCAATTCCTCTCCCCTATAATATTAAGCAGCAGCCCTAATATAGGCTCTTCGTTGCACAAAGGAAACTAGAAGCTTGTAGAGGTGGCTGGAAGTGGAGCCAGTAACATGTAACCTGTAGGCTCTCCACAAAGAGCCAGGAAGTGCTCTCTGAACTACATTTTGAGAACCACTGACATTTACCCCAAACTCCTCAAATAAAGAAAAGTTATCTAGAACCAATTAATTTGTCTGAAGTGCCCTTCTAGGAGCTTTGAGTGAGTGCAGCTATCTACTTTTTTATAATTATAATGGATCTATTCTGACTGAACAAAATCCAGGACTTGTCCAGGGCGATTCAAAATCTATCACAATACACAGAACTGTGATTTGTGTGTGCATGCGCGCATGAAAGATATGTGCTGTTTGTTCTAAGCAAATGTACAGAAACAGCAAAACCACCAAAATTTTGTTTTTTTCTGTTGCCGTACATATTAAGTAATAGTAATACTGCATTAGTTTCCAGATGAGTCTGTGACTTATTTTTCTGATAGTAGTCCTTGTGCATCATATGCATTATGTGGCAGATTTCATTAAGCTCGCACTTAATCAAAAAGATACTGCATTTTTATCAAATGCTCAATACTGCTGACTTTACTTAAGCTCTGAGGTTCTAGGAGACATAGAATAAAAAAAGGAGTTGCACACCTTCTAGGTGACTGGTACAAAGTTATGGAATTATTGTTCGTTTTAAGTGTTTAATTTTCAACTATTCTGCTAAAATCCAGAGCAAAAATTCCCATGTTCAGTGCAGATACAGTTCTCTTTTCCATCCTGGATTTTTAACACAACAGTGAAGCTTGCAAGCTAGTTAGAGTACATTGTTTTCAATAAAACCACCATGAAGTTGTGTATGAAATGTAGCTGCACTTTTAAAATTTTCTAGCTTTATGTACTGTCACTTCTGCAACATTTGTAACATATTCAGTTGGACTACCAGAATTTTTCTAATTGTGATGATGAAACTTTTTAAAAATCTGGACTTTAAATCTTTTTAGCTCCTTAGAGGCAAGTAGGAGTTTTACTGAATTTGCTGCCTTTTTTATTTTTTTTTTTGCACATTAGAAGGCACTTCAGAACTGGAGCCCCTTTATACTTTGAAGTGTTTAACGGCAGTAGCATGCCGAGCAAAATACCATTCTGAACTATAAAAAGTTGTATAGTATTTTTATACAGTTTCATAGAGAATTCTGTCTTACGAGGTCACCCAAGGGGCCACGAAAAGTCAGTAGTTTTTTAAAATATCCAACATTTCATGATAAGCTCCCAAATTCTGACCTGATGTCCCCAACCCTGTGCTCTGCATATAGACATGTCACCAAAATGCTTACGTTTTTTAAAAAATCCTGGCCCTCCTGTTGCATGGTGACCTATTCTGTGGACGACTACATGACTAACACCTCTCACTGAGTTAGTCACTTGCTGTAATGCTTGTGACTTTCTCAATGGTTTGTAACAATCAGAGAACCAAACATAGAACCAAGATGTAGAAGAAAGTCTGCCTAAATTATGCATGTTACCTCAAGGGCAAACATTCTGTCCATCATACTTCTTGATGAGGTGGCATCTGCTACAATGTGAACTTCCAGACCTCTGCCAACCAATTCCAACGCTGTTTGCTGGATGCACACGTGAGTCTGTCAGAAAAATACCAGCATTATAAAAGTATTTACAGGATTACCTGGAACTACAGTACAAGATTAAATTAGGGATCAATCCTATAATTTTCCCAAACATTAAATTAATAATTAATTCAATGGGAGTTCTGAATGCAAACTGCATAATTGCAGGATCTGGCCTTGTAAACTCGATTTATATCTAAGTATCTTATGAGATTATCTGCTCTGAACAACTGAAATGATCACAACTTAACCTTTAAGTGGTATCTGGACTATAACACTGATTTGCGCAAAGACATCAATATATAAACACGTTTTCAACCATACTATAGTAATAATACAGTACTATAACAAACAAGTACATACTTCTACTCCAAACAAGACAACACTGCGGACTCCAGGAATATCTGCTAATGCAGCTTCTACTTCTGGCAATACCATAGAAAATTTTGTTTTTGGAAGCACAAGTTTAACTCCTGTTAAATCAATTTCTTGCACAGTGCTTCCAAGGCCTTTGGGATACTGTTCTGTCACAATGACTGGAATTCCTAAAATCCGTGCACCCTGGAGCTGCAAGGAAAAAAAAATCCACAAGAATAAAACAGTTATTTAAGCATGAGAGGAGTGAACGTACAATATTTAAATCTGGACTGTATAAGACACCAGTCACTGGTAGTATCTGTGCATTGATGATAATTTGCAAATATTTTTGTAGTGCAGGGGGAGGGGGAAAATCAGTAAACCTACCAAACGTTGTCCTACACTGATGATATCACCAAAATATTTGATAGCAGGTCTGAATCTTTCTTGCATATCACAACAGAAGAATACAGTGCTTGAAGGTGTCAGGTTGCCCAATGTAGTTATCTGAAAACAAAAATATAGATTTAACATCACCGTTTTAATTCAATTAAATTTTTAAATGATTAGTAAAAAAAAAAAGGAGGAGATTTCTGGAATGAAAAATAGTTTTTTTAAAACTATCAGCATATGGGTTGAATGCATACTGAAGAACAAGAAAATTAGGGGGGAAAAAGGACCTTTAAGAATTTTATTTTATTTTGTTCATTTGTTTTTAAAACTAACATGTGGCAATCAATTAAATATTGACCCAGACATGCAGCAGTGTTGCAGTAACCAACAGGAATCCACAGTTTTATCAAGTGAGAGATGCACTCAGGACAGTTTAAATACACAACGAGACTTGTATACTTTAAAATATAACTGCCAGTCACAGGATTTAACCTTTTGACAAAAATACATCCAATTCTGCAGCCACAACTAAAAGGACATTACTTAAACAAACTTCTCACAAAACTGTTTTACCTACTAATGTTACAAAGTAAAACTTAAAAGCGGTATAACTGAAAGTTTAAAATAAAATTCTCTTTCTATATACTTTGTATGAACTCATTTTCTTTGGTTCTACAGTATAGTCAATGTCTCCTGTTTGTGTGGTCCTTTCACCTTTCAGATAGTTTACTTTTGGGTTTGCTTTGCAGTTCACCTTTACAAAACTTGTATGCGTCCTTTCTGCTTCTTTATGATTCTAAAAATGGCTTCAAGCTTTTTCTAAATATTTTTCTATTTCATCTTTCAAATATGAAATATCAAGGCTGTTTGGTCCTCAATTCCTTCTCTTTGCTGGAGAATCTTGGCCAGATGTTTGTAAGAGGAATGGTGATGTTACTGGGGCAGTACCTCAGAGGCCACACTCATCATACCTTCCCCCTCCCCAGTTTCCTCCATAAAAGGGGTAGATATACTGATTCTTAATGGTAATATTCTAAATGTATAAGGATTCCCCAAAGTTGATTTTGAAATGGAATATATGGTGACCTTTGTGAAATTAATGTGCCGTCTTAGTGCAGTCCACAGTGACCATAACATTTTGTACAAACAGCAGTCTTATGGTATGTCTAAGCTGCAATAAAATGCCCACGGTTGGCCCAAGACAGCTGACCCAGGCCAGTCAGGGCTGTTTTATTGCAATGGAGACATACCCTCGGAGGCCAAAGCTTGAATCAATCTGAAAAACCAACTACTCCCTAATACTTAGGTCTTGTCTAGACTAGGATTTAAAGGTGTGTGTAATTTGGTAATCTAACCATTTTAAATCCTATTCTAGGCAGGGCTCTAGAGGTGGCTATTCTAGATGGGCAGAGAGAGCTGCATCAGGTTACAGTGTCATGTGACATAAGGTCTTTTCAAGATCTTGCTGGGGACCACCTCCACCAAGACAGCAGCAAGGGCCTGATATTCCTAAAGGGGATCAGGGGAGGGAGATGGAATCAAGAATTAAAAAGGTTTATTGGTTTATTTGTTTGGCATTTTTTCCCTTACAGTTCAGCTTTTAAAAGAGCGTATTTTAGTGCTGATAAAACTTGACAGTATGGTGGCTGGAGCCTTCAAACAACTGAACATGTATTTCATGATTAGCAGCAGTGTAAGTTTGGCCACATTGCATTGGAATCCAGAGTTGGAAGGATCACCTCTAGGAGCAAGATGATAGCTTGTTTTACACGTCAATTTACTCTTTGTCCTCTGAGGCTTTTAATAGCACCAGTAGTGTAATGGACACTAAGGGCTGCACTAAGGTGATATGCTAATTTCGCATAGGGCACTATAATAATGAGTTTTTAAGTCTATTTTTGAGATACTGTAAAGCACTGTGACGTATAGAGTACTTGATTTGGTTATGAAAGAGAATAATGTTACAAAATAATGGTTTCCACATAAATGTTAAGACAAAAACCAAAACATTTTGCCAGCAGAAGACATTACTCATGACAATGTTCTGTTATAAATACTTTGTTTCTGTTATTATCATTTATAAAACTGGAAAGTCAAACATCCAAAAGCTAGGAAATGCAGAATGAAGGTTGCTTGTGCATAGACAGTATGATGGAGTCTTTAACTGTATAGTCACACTATTTCACCTTCCAGGACCCCCACATCCATCAGTGCATATAATGGACAGTGCTCAGGGAATGAGGCAGTTGTTCAGTATTTCATTTTGTCCTCTTCATACAATGTGTGGTCCCAAGCTTTGTTTACTGCACACCATGCAAATTCTTCACTGAATACAGCATTATTAATTTCCTCACAGGCTTTTCTATTATACTCACCACACAGAAACATTATTGAATTTACCTTGACAACTTCCCTGTGAAATAGGAAAGTAGTAGCTCCATTTTACAGACAGGGAATTAAAAGATAAAACTGAAGCTGGAGAGGGGAAGGCTGGCAGAGCAGGCAGGGCTGGCAGAGCAACCCAGCTCCACGTCCCTGCAGCTCCTAGGTGGCGGAGAGGCACAAGCGCCAGCTGCCGCAGCTCCCATTGGCCAGGAAGCACAGCTAATAGGAGTTGTGGGGGTGGGGCCTGCAGGTGCAGGCAGCATTGACCTCCCCCCCCCTCAACCCCTCTGCCACCTAGGAGCTGCAGGGCCATGACAGTGGGAGCACCCCACCCCGAGGTAAACATCCTCCCACACTCCCAACCCTCTGCCTCTAGCCCTGACCTCACACACCCAAACTGCTGCTGCTGGCCCAGGGGCTGCCTGAGTCGGGCAGCCCCTGAGCCAGCACCAGCCACTACAGAAGTCATGGAAAGTCACAGAATCCATGACTTCTGTGAGACTTGCAGCCTTGTGTATAACTACTGGTAGACAATTAAGAATTTGACTGGCTGACACCCCGTATTGCAACAATGCAGCATGTCTACATTAGGAATTTACATCAGTGTATGTATACCAGTGTAAGTAAATGCAAGTTTCCCTGATAGACATATCCTAATCTGAAGTGTGTAAAGTAGCTTTCAGAAAAGACCATACAGAGACAAAATTAATACAGAGCGAGGTTACAACCCTTCTGAACTTTGGAGGGATGGAGGAAGGAATTGAATATTTCAGTAGAAGAAACCAGGCAGTGCTGTCCCTTTCTGAGCATTAACTGGTACAGTAATCAAATTTCTCTTCCTTTCCCGATGTCTAAATATCTATCACAATTACAATGAGTTTATGGAAGGAGATATCTGAATGGCTGATGATTAGGCTATGCATATGATAAAACTATACAAGTTAAGGGGTCAGCAATTTGTTGTTATTGGGTTTTTTTAAATCATTTTATTAAAAAAAATTAGGTATCTAGTGCAACCGCCCTCCCTATCACACTCATGCAGATGAAGGACTTTTTTCTTTGACTAACATTTCCCAGTTAATCCGAAACATGCAATTATGACTGTATTAGACCAGAGGTTCCCAACCTGAGATCTGGGAACACTGGCTGCTGGTTCAAGGAGAACTGGCTGGTCACATGGTGATCTTTCCACCTCATTACCAGCTGCTAAATTACATTCAGAAACAGCTAAGATACATCAAAGACTGCTCTAATTTTACCTTTTCATCTAAACAATTACATGAAAAACCTCAGAGATGTAATGGCATCACCAATGAGAGGGCAGGCTGCCCACGAGACTGCTGCTGTACTAAAATGTGATCCACACTATGACAGCGTTTGGCAAGTCTGTATTAGACTAAAATGGAGTAATATGTATATGAGGTTTAACAAGAATGTATTACCAGATATCACAATATTGACTTTTCAAGGTCAAGATAAAAATTATGGCCCAGTTCTTCAAAGAGATGTATGCAGGGATGTCAAGTTCAAGATAAAAGATATGCCCTGGCCCTCTAAGAAGTGAGTGTGGGGGATCCCACTGAAGTCAATGGTTTCAAGATAGGGAACAACCAGCAGAAGTCTTTGCAGAAGTGAGGCCTGTACTTGCGGTGGAAGGAGTCTTATCTGTGTCATTAATGACACTTTAAATTATTTAAACTAATCTTAAAATCCTGTAGTTTTCTTGTCACAATTTAGCTGCCTATTTTGTCTTTAACTCAACTCAGAAAGACCTCATGGGTCAGTTTCATGGAGGGGACCTCATCTTTTCATGTTTCCAACTCAGCAGTATAATGTCACTTTAAATTAACAATGGCTAGATGACTGAAGTCTTTTTCTATCCCCAAACACACAGTAAATTTGAGGATGGAAAATAATTCAGACCTCTAGACATTCCTTCTGTTAATGTTTGTTCCACATAGTATGTTTTCTTGCCTAGTTCTGACTATACCAAATGATGAGGTTTCCATCACTTCCTTGGGAGACTTGGTAAACATAATTAGACAAAGGAACAGATACTAAGAGGGGTCTTTGACACATGAGCAAAGGAAATAACAAAAAATACATAACATTCTGGGCATAGGGAACAGTATTTAGTCGTAAAGCAGTGGTTGTCAACCAGGGGTGCATGTACCCCTGGGGGTACATCAACTCATCTAGATAATTGCCTAGTTTTACAGCAGGCTACGTAAAAAAGCATTAACAAAGTCAGTACAAACTAAAATGTCATACAGACAATAACTTATTTATACTGCTCTATATACTATACACTGAAATTAAGTAAAATATTTATATTCCAATTCACTTATTTTATAATTATATGGTAAAAATAAGTATGCCATTTTTCAGTAATAGTGTATTGTGACACTATTTGTATTTTTATGTATGACTTTGTAAGCAAGTAGTCTTTAAGTGAGGTGAAACTTGGGGGTACACAAGACAAATCAGACTCCTGACAGGGGTACAGAAATCTGGAAAGTTTGAGAGCCACTGAGAAAGAGGGAGTCTGACCTGATAACCTGCTAGGGCACAGGACTCTATTAAGGCTAATTTATGAATAACATCCCAATAAGTATTTTCTGGTGATACAAGGAATAGCCATATTCCAAATAATAAAAATTATTCATTTTTTACATTGCATTTCCAACTCATCCAGAATTTCTGCCTGACAGAGAAAAATTAATTGACTGCAGCTAAAACGTGAACATTCCTCTCCATATAAAATTCAATTTTCATTACTGAAAAATGGTTGACTTTTAAAACTCCCTACACTGGAAAAAGAGAAAAGTGATGCAATTTTGTTCTGAATGCAGTCATTACAGCACGACTGGCATAAATCTCTGGTATGCATGAAGATATCTTACTATGAAAAACACGTACTATATCTGTCTAGCAGTCTGCTATGAAACCAGTGAGTTACTATCCTATAATTTATCAGAAGCAGGACTGAATATAAAACTGGGGACATATAATGCATGGTACAAAGCTCTGGCACAATAAAATTTGTAATTAAAGATTAATCTTTGTTTTCAATGTTGAACCCTGACCCCAACCTCAACTCCACCTTAGCACAAATTAAGTTGAAAGAAAAGAAAAGAAAAGAAAAGAAAAGAAAAGAAAAGAAAAGAAAAGAAAGCACAGGTTGTCTATTTCAAATGACAAATGTTTACTGTTTTATGTACTCGCAAAAAGAAAAGGAGTACTTGTGGCACCTTAGAGACTAACCAATTTATTTGAGCATGAGCTTTCGTGAGCTACCTCACGAAAGCTCATGCTCAAATAAATTGGTTAGTCTCTAAGGTGCCACAAGTACTCCTTTTCTTTTTGCGAATACAGACTAACACGGCTGTTCCTCTGAAACCTGTTTTATGTACTGTACCACCTTTGGGGAAAATATGGTCTGATTCATTAAATATAAAACCAAGATTCAAGCTGTAAGATACATGTGTTTCTGTGAAGTGCATTAGGTTACGGGCTTAATAAGATAAATGTATCCATATAATATGAAATGTAGGTTTGCTGTATTGCTTCCTCACAGATTTAGATTTTGCCTGGTCCGTTCTTTACTCTGCACTGAAGTTTCCCTCAGCCATTGCAATTACAACGCTAGTCAGAAAACATGGCACTCACAGACACTGCTATGCAATCCTTTTTATAATCTGTCTTCTATATTGCGTCATATTTAAAACGAAGACATTTATTGCAACATGTGGAAGCTCTGAGATTTCTTGAGGATAACTGTATTTACCATTTAACTATTTGGGAAATAATAAAAGTGATAAGAACTAATAAATCCTCTCTCTAAACTCTGGTCACAACTGTAAACATAGAATTCTACATGCGCATGTTAAGAGAAATTGGGGTTATATTCCTTCAACATTCATTTTCCAACAGAAATTTTAGAACAGGTTACAGAAGAGAGGGGTGGCTACAGGAGGGGGTTTCAACAGCCTGTGTGGACTTTAGAGGGAAGCAGGCAGTGGGTGTGAAAAGGGGTGTGTGCCTGAGAGAGAGGTGGCTGGGGGCTGTGGCACTGGAACAGTTTTTACAGTGAGGGTGCTGGATGCCATTGAACAAAAACTGTGAAGCCTGTATATAAGGGAAACCACTTCAGCACCCCCGGGGGGTGTGTCTTAAGGAGACCTGAAGCGCGCTGGGAAAGCCGTAGTTTAAAGGAATGGGGGGTGAGGGGAAACCAAGGCAGGGCCCCTGCAGGCTGAGAGATGCCGGGAGTGCACTCATGCAGACAGGGTGGGAGGCGTGCGCTTCAGAGGAGCGAAGGAGTGTGAGTCACCCCCATGTGCTTCAGGGAGCCCATAACTCCGAGCGAGGCAGGCACAGGGAGGGCGGGAAGCTGTGGGACGGGAGCTGGCCCTGGGGTCGCTCTCACCTGTATCTGCAGCGGCACCAGGCGCACCTTGCAGCGCTCGCTGACCAGGAAGCCCTTGGGCAGGTCGATGTACTGGCTCCACTCCTCGGCGAAGAGCTGCACCACGAACTTGCGGTGCATGTCGAGCTGGTCCCCGTAGAGGCTCAGGAACTTCTGGATCAGCAGCTCGTAGCCGGCGCCATGCGGCACGGTCGAGGGCCGGGCGAAGACCGAGAAGCAGAAGAGCACGGGCACCGAGCCGCCGCCAGACCCGGCCGGGCAGCAGCCCCCGCCGCCCGCGGGAGGAGCAGCCGCCGCCATCTTCAGGGGCAGCCGCTCAGGCGCCTCCCTGCGGCCCAAGCTGCCGCAACTGCTGCTCCGCCAGCCGCTCCCGCCCCCAGGCAGACGGGCGGCCCCAAATCCCGGCTCCTGCTCCGCCTCCTCACCATGAGGCCCAGCCCAGGTGCCCCGCTCCCAGCCCAGCGGCGTTTCCCCCGGCTCAAGGGCCCTTCACCCTCAGCCCGGCTCGCTCCCCGCCTGCTAGGAGGAGCCGAGGCCCCGGCCTGGCCGCGCCGCCCCGCTGCTGAGGCAGGCCCTCTGCACGGGGCTGGATGAGCGCCCGAGGACCGGGCCCTGCCGCTGCACGGCCCCAGAGGATCCCCTGGGGCGGCGCCGCGCTCATCTCAGCTGGGCTGCCCTGGCGTCCACGCCTCAGATCCGAGTGCAGGATCGGGGCCTCGTACTGCAGCGCCGGGCCCCACCATTAGCACAGAGAGGACGACACAGATAGCAACCTTCCCCTTTTGCAACTAGGTGCAGTCTCCGCCACGCAAACGTGACCATCTTGGCTACTGCTCAGGACTTGCTACCGCCTGCCAGGGTTGCAAATCAGGAGGGATGGGGGTTTGGTCGAAAACGCTCACGGTTTGTTTCCTCCTTGCTAATGTGCCAAATTGATTGTACTGCCTGGTCCAGGGGTTGTGAATCAGGAGGGATGGGGTTTTGTGGTCGAAAAGACTCACAATTCCCTCCCTCCTTCCTAACGTGCACAGTTGATGTATTTGATGATTGAGAGGTGCGTGAAAAGGGAGGCAAGCTTTGGGGTTTCGGAGCATGCCCATGAGCCCAAGGTAATACCAGAGTGTCCCCTTTGATTTTTTTCACTGGCTACATCCTTGGTTATTTCCAATTACTTGGCTGCCCATGCACCTATCACTGGTCCAGGGATGGTTGCGAATCAGGAGGGATGGGGGTTTTGGTCGAAAACACTCACAATTTGCTTCCTCCTTGCTGCTTTTATAATTTGCATTGTACACATGGACACAAATACCGAGAATAATTTTTTTCAAATAAAAAACATTTATTATAATCTGATATATAAATAAAAATATTTTGGTTGCATTATGTTTTGAACAAGAGGCATTTAAATATAATGGGTTTTTTGTTGTGTTTTGTTTTTTTGGTAAAGAAGGGAACTATGCACATTTTTTGCAGTTGTACTCTTTCTTCTCATCAGTCAGGTAGTCTTGATTGGTTCCTTCTGTAATGCATGGTATAGATGCAAGAATCACACTTGACCTTTGATAAGTAACCGTTGAGTAAATGAAATCACAAAAGTTATAATGACAGGTTTCAGAGTAGCAGCCGTGTTAGTCTGTATCCGCAAAAAGAAAAGGAGTACTTGTAGCACCTTAGAGACTAACAAATTTATTTGAGCATAAGCTTTTGTGAGCTACAGCTCACTTCATCGGATGCACATACTTTGCATTCACTCATGATATTCCTTCCACATGTCAGCATTACCTAACATATGCCTGTCAGCATGATGAAAATGTTTACTGATGTGGAATTTTTATAAGAATCATGATCCTTAGGCAGTTTATGGCATTTATTTCTCATACAATTCTATGTTTCTCACCATCGTGCAATCCTCACTTTCCTTTTCACAGTTGACAAGGTTGCGGTATATGCAGTAGTCCTCCACGCTTTCTTAAAAATAAATATATGAAATGATGAATATGTTACAACCAACACTGAAAATGCAAATCTTGATTTATTAATTAATGTCAATGTTAATTTATTTTTAATTAATGTCAATATTTTAATCCAGTCACTGGTTTGAACATATCTTTTTCTTTTTTGTGAGTCATATTTTCTCAAATTTTTACCGCACCTGTATATAAAACTACCAGTTTCATTCAACTGGTCAATCAATAGCAACTATTCACCCCATTCAAATTTTTGTGTACTTAAAGATATTATTGATTCATAGTCATCATTACAGAACCAAACCTGTGAGATATCCCACTTTAGGGGTATTAAGATAACTGTCTGCTATGTGACATAATTCCACTCTTCCTGTTATCTTCACATGTGCCTCATGAGTCCACAGTATATGGTAGAAAGTAATTACCTGACTCCTACAACACATGATGAAAGAAAAGGCACAATTTCAATAATATTTGATGAATCAATCCCATTAACAAATACATGTTTAGTGGTACTTAAATATACCTCATCACTTATCCAGCTTCTCGGTTTCAGGCAATGAAAGGAAGAGCCATACACTTTTATGTTTCTCACTTTGGCCTCCAGTCTCTCTGTGTGTTTGGTGATCATTATAAATTTGACTAGAAAAAAATATTAACACATATTACATGCATGGTAATACAGTTTCCTTTTTCTCTGTTTTACTACTGTGAATGCCGCCACTTTGTACATGAAAACCTTTAACAGTTCCATTTCTGAAGTATGTTAATCTGTTTAAGAAAGGTGTGGTAACCAATTACCTTTCAGAATCCATTGCTTGTCTTCCACCTCCTTCACAAGCATGTCATCAAAATTGTCATCAGCATCACTTGAATCATTGTTTGAAACATCTTGCCCTACATACTTCTCTTCTTCCATTGCTGTGACCTCTATGTTTTTCACTGTGCTGTCATGGGATACAGTGCCATCCACTTTTCTAAAGTCTTCTGTGGGTGTTTCTGGTTCAGTGTCACTAACTGCAATTTCAGTTCCGATTTTTCCCTCTGATGTGCTTGCAGCAGCTAATGTTGGTGGCTCTTTAAATGGTTTTAAGTGTGCCATACTGTACATGGTTCCTAACCATTTCCCTAAGATGGTTTGTAATTTCACTCTCTTACCCTCAACAGCCGTAATTTTGTATGGTCCAATATACCTAGGTTCCAGTACTCCTCCTTTTCTTGTTCTCTTTCTAGCATTCAGTAACAGAACAGAGTCCCCAACATCAAATGTTATTTCCCCATATTTAGAATTCTTTCTTTTAGCATAATGTCTTTGTCGTTTTTCTTGTGCTTTAGAAATGTTATTTAGGGCCAGTGCAATGTCAGCATCATGTCTCGATTTTCATATTTATGCTGTGCTCTTTGCAGAAATCTTCCCCAAACGTATTCATATCTGGGATCTTTGTAAACAAATGGAGAAGGGATTGTATTTGTAAAATGAAGACACACTGAATGCCATGTATACATGAAAGGTGCTGGTAATAACATACACTTACCGTGTAATTCTCTGAGACTTCTTCTTGAAACACTGGGTCAGCACAAAACATTAGTCAAAAGGGTGAAATTTTTGTTGTTGCGTGTACTTTAGTTTGCAAAGAAAACAAAATGGGGTCAAGTAATTCATCCCAATTACTCCCATTGTCATCAACCATCTTCAGCAGTGCTCTGTAACAAATGCTCATTGATTGATTGGTTTGTTTAAAAAAAGAAAGTCATATGTGTGGTCTTGACTGAAACAGATCAAACATAATCAAAAAGGTGTAATACATAATGAAAAAGACTTTCCATGTAACACATTGCTGTTGAAGATTTTTTTGTGAGTTACATCTTCTTGCATAGCACACTCTACTTACCATTAATACTGTAATATTCCCACCCCTTCACTTACCTTTTTATGGATTTATTAGCGTTTTCAGCCAAGCCATTGGTTTATGCGTGGTACGGGCTGGTGAAGCTACGTTCTATTCTCAATCTTTCACAAATATACAGGTTAAACTGAAAGAAAATAAGTTACACCATAAACTTACATATAGACTTGTATTAAGGAATGTTCCTTTGTGTATTTGCTGTACTTTTATGTGTAATTAGCAACAGGAATAGCCCATCTTTTAATATTTGTTTTGGAAACAAGTCGTTGCGCATTTCTTTATTAGATATGAAGACACCGAAAAATAATTTTATAGGAACACTGATGGTGACCAACAGCAGTTTATTTAAAAAAAAAAAAAAAAAAAAAAGTATGGTGATTGTTTGAGATCAATGGG
The DNA here is from genome assembly GCF_965140235.1 of Caretta caretta. Classification (NCBI taxonomy): domain Eukaryota; kingdom Metazoa; phylum Chordata; order Testudines; family Cheloniidae; genus Caretta; species Caretta caretta. The sequence goes on along the minus strand of NC_134210.1, from coordinate 82,803,386 downwards.
TGACCTGAGAGTGAGTTTGACTACATAGTACAAATAACCAGAAAAAAACCAGTCATTACCTTATTATTGAATTCCAGACCAAGATCTGTCAGTATCCGCTTTGGGCATCCACGTCGAACAATCATTTTGTACATGCCCTTTGCCACTTCAGATGCTGACTTCTAAGTGGAAAGGCTTCCACCCATATGTCGTAAGCAGAGAATGTAAAGCCCACTTTTAAATACAGAAGAAAAACCAAACAAAAAGAAATACAGGAATGGGTTATGGAAAACCATCCAAGACTAAAGCTGAAGAAATATCCCCAGCCAGTGCAAAGACACAATAGCGGTAATTGCTGCACTATGCTGTGCCACTTGTATGCATTGGACTCGTTTCAAAATCAAAGCCTCATTGTATCGCAGAAATAACAATGGATAATGATAAACAACAATGTGTCTGATTCCAAAATTCACCTTTATGCTTTTCAATTTAATTCCTTTCTCTCTTTCTGGCAAGTCAGACATCGTGCAACCTGGTTTTGATAGAACAATATGATGATATTAACATTTCGTCATGGAAATAGTATTGCAAGGGAACAGAGTTCACATTTGCACACCAAATATATTTTTATATTTCTTTTATACATTTTGAACTTCTATTTCAATTGTAAATAGAGTTCTTCAGAATTTAGTTTCATTACTTTACATACCCAATTGGCAATGTCTTTTGTCATCCCTGGCCAATAGTATTTTGATGTCAGCATATTCCTCGTTTGGAATATTCCTAGATGTCCACCCAGTAGACTGTCATGATATCTTTCAAAGAGTTGTAGGGCAACCTTTCTTCCTTTTGCAGAATGGAACAATGTCCCCTCTGTTGATCGTAGAAGATGGAGCACGGAGGATGATTAAGGTTTCTCGGGGCCCTGAGCTAGAGCAATTGTTGGGCCCCTACCACCCTGTCCACTGGCTGCACCACCTATGGCCCTATCCCTTTCGTCCTCTTCCTCAGGATCTCAGCCATGTTCCACCTAGGCTCCCCACCATTTTGCCTGCCACTTCATCAGATGCATGTAGTGGAAATTCCCAGAGGCAGGTATAAATATACAAGCAAGAATCAGGCTAGGGATAATGAGGTTAGTTCAATCAGGGAGGATGAGGCCCTCTTCTAGCAGTTGAGGTGTGTACACCAAGGGAGGAGAAACTCCTTTTCTAGTTGGCTAGCCATTCACAGTCTTTGTTTAATCCTGAGCTGATAGTGTCAAATTTGCAAATGAACTGAAGCTCAGCAGTTTCTCGTTGAAGTCTGGTCCTGAAGTTTTTTTAGCTGCAGGATGGCTACCTTTAAATCTGCTATTGTGTGTTCAGGGAGGTTGAAGTGTTCTCCTACAGGTTTTTGTATATTGCCATTCCTAATATCTGATTTGTGTCCATTTATCCTTTTATGTAGGGACTGTCCAGTTCGGCCGATGTACATAGCAGAGGGGCATTGCTGGCATATGATGGCGTATATTACATTGGTGGATGTGCAGGTGAATGAACCAGTGATGGTGTGGCTGATCTGGTTAGGTCTTGTGATGGTGTCACTGGTGTAGATATGTGGGCGGAGTTGGCATCGAGGTTTGTTGCATGGATTCATTTCTGAGTTAGAGTTACTATGGTGCGGTGTGTAGTTGCTGGTGAGAATATGCTTCAGGCTGGCGGGTTGTCTGTGGGCAAGGACTGACCTGCCTCCCAAGGCCTGTGAAAGTGACGGAGGCATGTAGGTAGGAATAGCAGTCAGTAGGTTTCCGGTATAGGGTGGTGTTTATGTGACCATTGTTTATTAGCACTGTAGTGTCCAGGGATCAGGAGAGTGAGTTTGTGTGTGTGTGTGTGTGTGTGTGTGTCCCTGGGAAAAAAGGGGGGGGGTGTGAGAGAGCCTGGATTTGTGCTGGACATGGCCCACCTTGATTACCATGCACATTGTAGGGAGAGTGGTCACTTTGGATGAGCTATTACCAGCAGGAGAGTGAGTTTGTGTGTGTATGGGGGTGGGGGGGTGAGAAAACCTGAATTTGTGCTGGAAATGGCCCACCTTGATTATCATGCACATTGTAGGGAGAGTGGTCACTTTGGATGAGCTATTACCAGCAGGATAGTGAGTTTGTGTGTGTGTTTTTTGGAGGGGGGTGAGAGAACCTGGATTTGTGCAGAAAATGGCCCAACTTGATTATCATGCACATTGTGTAGAGAGTTGTCACTTTGGATGGGCTATTACCAGCAGGAGAGTGAATTTGTGTGTGGGGGGGTGGAGGGTGAGAAAACCTGGATTTGTGCTGGAAATGGCCCAACTTGATGATCACTTTAGATAAGCTATTACCAGCAGGACAGTGGGGTGGGAGGAGGTATTGTTTCATATTCTCTGTGTGTATATAAAGTCTGCTGCAGTTTCCACAGTATGCATCCGATGAAGTGAGCTGTAGCTCACGAAAGCTCATGCTCAAATAAATTGGTTAGTCTCTAAGGTGCCACAAGTACTCCTTTTCTTTTTGCGAATACAGACTAACAGGCTGTTACTCTGAATACTGATGAGTGTAATATAAGTGCCTCGCTAGTTAGACTGTCATGAAGAAAGAGTTAACAGGATAAAGAAAGCAGAATGCTTGTTTACTTAAACATAAAGGTTTATATAGACATAAAGGTATTTAAAAGATACAGAAAGGTATATCATCTTGTTACATTACTAGGAAGTAATTGCTACTAATCTCAAGATATTATCATTGAAATCCAAACACCACTAATGAGATCACCAATTATATGTGCAGCCTTCATAGCAATATAGCTTGAGGATTTATCTGCATAAGGCTCTTTGTGCAAAAAGATGTTGGGATAGTTGTGGATGCACTGACTTATGTGTTGAGACAATTGTAGTAGTGGTAAAATGTTGCAGATATTCCTACGAAATGTCAGGAAAGGCCCAATAGAAGGGATATTTAAAGGGATATGAAGAAGCAGATTTGAAAATTAAAAGGCAGAGACGTTTTTATTTTCAATGTTTTGCTCCTAAATTCCTGTATTTAGGACTATTACAGTAAATAGAAGGGAGTAGAATGTACCCATAACAGGTATGCAGGGGATTAAGAATGAAATGGAAGTATATCAAGCTGGGAGGAATTGCAAATTCTTTGGAGGATAGGATTGAAATTCAAAATTATCTGGACAAACTGGAGAAATGGTCTGATGTAAATGGGATGAAATTCAATAAGGACAAATGCAAAGTACTCCACTTAGGAAGGAACAATTAATTGCACACATACAAAAATGAAAAATGGCTGCCTAGGAAGAAGTACTGTGGAAAGGAGTCTGGTTGTTATAGTGTATCACAAGCTAAATATGAGTCAACAGTGTAAGACTGTTACTAAAAAAAGCAAACAGAATTCTGAGATGTATTAGGAGGAGTGTTGCAAGTAAGACAGGGGATGTAATTCTTCCGCTATACTCCATGATGATTAGGCCTCAGGTGGAGTACTGTGTTCCGTTCTGGGTCCCACATTTCAGGAAAGATGTGGACAAACTGGAGGAAGTCCAGAGAAGAGCAACAAAAATGATTAAAGGTCTAGAAAACATGACCTATGAGGAAAGATTGGAAAAAAATGGGTTTGTTTAGTTTGGAGAAGAGAAGACTAAAGGGGTCATGATAACAGTTTTCAAGTACATAAAAGGTTATTAAAAGAAGGATCTATAGCTTAGGTAAAAGAAGCATTGCTGCAGAATAAATGTGGAAGATGCAAACACAAGAGTAAAGTTATTTATGGACTAATAGTGATAACTACTCAAGGAGAGCCTAAACAAAATAAGTTACATTATTAAAGGTTAATATCTGAGGTAGAAAAGGAAACAGAGAGGGAAAATGAGGGATCTCACCCACTCCAGAAGCTTGAACTTGTGAGGTTTCCCAGGCAATGGTGACAGCTCAGAGTCTTGTATCAGTCAGGAGTAGATGAAACCCCAGTGGAAATGAGGCAGAATTTGGGTCTATGCACGCATCAGAAAACTTACTGGAGGGTGAGTAGATGGTTTTGTAGAGAAAATACAATGGTTCAAGGGAGGACACTAGATTTGTTTATGGGTACACTGATGACTCAAGGAATTTCTTTAGGCTAGACAATAGGAGCTGATCACTTTTAACTATGGCTGGTGTTCCTTCAGGGGGCTAACAATGAAATTGGGCTGCTTCAGTATTTTAGATATCAATCAAAGTTTCGCTACTAGAATTGGTTTAACTGCTGATCTGGGTGTGTGCAGCATAGGTTCATTAACATGTGGAGCAAAGATCTCCCATGATGCCATTGTTCCCTGCTTTTTTGGTCCCAGAGTACTGTGCGGTTCTCTTTTTTCCCATTCTATATGCTAATGTGATGTCTGGTTGTTCCATCTTTCATGCAGATGAGGATAGGGGAGTGGCCTCTGTTCTCCATTCTGTATGCTAATTGAGATGAGTCTGTCACATCTTTAATGCAGGTGAGGATAGGGGAGCTGCCTGAACTTGTCACCAGGGATCTAGGTGTGTCTTACACCGCCATTCACTGCTCTATGCAAGTTTTTTCTCTGATCAGTTTTGGTGGGGGAGCGTCCTTTCATGAGTCAGACAGGGTGGATACTGTGCCCTGGTTCCCCAAGAAGACAGGTATTATCTGTGACATAATTGAGGGCATTGAGCATGAAATGATCTTTAACAATATGTTGTGACTACTTACATTAAAGAAATCCATTCCACCTTGGTTTAGGAGAGAGACCACTCACTGACCAATAAGAATCTGGTGTTGCAGATCCCCATAGTGCAATTATTTTTTCTTCTCCATTATAAGTACAGCTTTTATTTTGGTGAGTTTTGCACACAGATGCAGAAATGTGGACTTGCGCATCCAAAATTTCTGCAGCTGCTGCTCATGAGCCCAAGCCTTCATTGTTGCAAAATTTCCAGTAAATTTCTGCCCCCTGCTCACCTCCGCCCCTCCCCCCCACACACACTGCGATTTGTGCAAAATATTTTTGCTCTTGGGAAGGATGTAAGATGACAGCATATGATACACTTACTGAATATTTGTGAATCAGCTTCTACACACAAGCAATGACATGTGAACATGGGATTGTAAGGGCTGGAGTCACTTGCGAGATAAATGCAGCAAAAGGCAATCCTAAAATTTGTGAACTGTTATGAGACTTCACGTAGAAAAATAGTGATGAGACTCTTTTAAATACTCAGAATGTGTGATGCAGAGTTTGATGGAATGTAGGGAAATTATTTCACTGCATCAGGTCTCGTGTAGCAGTAAAGTAGCACCAGGGCAGCATATTTTTATATTTTTTGGTGGCATCCAGAAAAGGTCCAAAAGAGCATTGCTGTGGGAGTGGATTTGGGGTCAGTACCAGGTTTACAATGGTGCGAATGGCACATAGCCAGGTCTGGCCCCTCACCTGGGGAAGTCCAGCACACAGGCCTTGCTATGTGAGCAGCTCTCAGCCAGCAGGTTCCACTCGCCTGTAGGAGGCTCATCACCTAGCAGCTGGGGACCACTATGCGGGCTCGGCAGGGCTACTGGCCACAGGGCCAATGGGTGTGGGTGGGCTGGGTGAGATCTCAGGAGTCACGTCCCAGAAACCTGCCCCGCTCCCCAGCATTGCTCCAGCTCTGAGCTGTCTCTGCTGCCTGGGACCTGTGGGGCCCCACCTTCCTTCCCAGGGGAAGAGCCACCTGGGACTGGTGCAGAGGCTGGGCCAGTCTCAGCCAGTCACAGGGGACAGTGTGGTGGGGCTCAGCTGGGTGGGTCCTGCCAGGCATATGGGACCTGAGGGAACCTGGCCCAGGTAGGCTCTGCTCCTGCTCCAGCTCCAGCCTGGCTGATAACTCCGGCCCCTTGGGAGGGTGCAATCCTGCCCCAGGACCAGCTCTGGCTGCGCTGCCAGCTCAGCCTGGCGGACACAGTCACCTCCCATCAGGGCCAGCTATTGTGGCTGGGGGTCAGGGTGTGGGAGAGTAGGTTTCTAGTGGGTGTGCGGGGGTGCTGGGCAGTGGGGAGTGGGAAGATCTGTGTGTGTTGGGTGCTGGGAAGTGTGGGGGGTCTGGGCGGGACACTGTGCAGTTGTGGCGGTGGGGGGCACTGGGCAGTGAGGGGATCTGTGGGGGAGGCTCTGGGCAGGGAGGTGCAGGGTGCTGTGCAGTTGTGGGAGGGCTGTGGGGGGTGTTCAGCTAGGGGGGCACTGGGCAGTGAGAGGAGCCATGGGGGAGTTCTGGGTGGGGGGGGCTGTGCTGGGCATAGTGGTCTGTGGGAGGGCACTGGGGATGGGGGTTTGTGGGGGTCTCTGGGTGGCGTGGCACTGGGTGTAGGGAGTCAGAGGGATGCTGGGCAGGGCGGTAGCACGGTGCAGCATGGGCCCGCCCCCAAGGGGAAGAAGCATGATGGCAGCGCAGGGCGGGGCTGGCCAGTGTGCATCTGGCAATTCCCAGTTTGTAAACAGTGCCCTTGTACTGGGCTGTGGGGAGCGGGGCTGTCCCTGCTGTGCCATGACCCGTCTCCCATTGCCCCCGGCCAACTCCTCGCTCTGAGGACTCTGTGGGGGCCCACAAATATGTTTAGCACTTGGCCCACAAAAGGTTAATCTGGCCCTTTTTGGGGTGCAGGCTCTGGGATGGAGTTGGGGTGCAGGAGGGTTGCAGGCTATGCAGCGTTTGAGTGAGGGATACAGGCTCTGACCTGGGGCAGGGGATTGGGGTACAGGAGCGGGTCCAGACATGGGCTCTGGGAGGGAGTTAGCAACTCAGCATGTTATATAAGAGAAAGGAGCTGCAGTGATTTCATATAGACATAGAAACTGATAGAAGACTCTTTTACATATTCAAATATGAGGTACAGAGTTTCCGGGGGGGTAGGGGTGTCTATACAATATTTCACAGCATTCCGTCTCCTGGCTGTAGCAGTAACCTAGCCCTGCAGCTGCGGTGTCTATTGACAGTCTAGGCACTGGGGGGCCTGGGCCTTTAAGAACCCGGCCCCAGGAACCCCCCCGCCTGACATGCAGCCTCCTGTGAGGAGAACGAAACACGCCTCTGCACCCCCCACGCCCCTAGATTTGCGAGCACAGCACGCGGCTCAATCCCACGGGGCCACTGTTCCCCTCTCCCCCCCAAACGGGGGTTTTGTCCCTCCATAGGGTCCGGCAGCGTCTCCCCCCGGGCTTAAACCCGGCCCCCACCCCCGATTTTCCCCTTCAGCCCCTCTCCTGCAGCTACCTACAGTAGCTTGAGCCCCGCGGCCAGTAAATTTCTGCTTCCTGCTCAGCTACTGACACCACACACACACACACACACACGCTGTGATTTGCCCCCCCCCCCCCCCCCCATCCTCTTTAACTCCTCCAAAGAGGAGGCAGCAAATCACAAGTAGAAGTAAGGGCAAAGAGAGGGCAGTGGCAACAGCGAAGGTTACTGAGCATGCTCAGTTCGGGTGAGCATGCTCCGTGCACCCAACGTAGAGAATGGGGGCAGGGAGCTGTTTGTGTCATAATGTGGAATTGCTGCCAGGGCTGACTGCCCTGAGCTCGTGTTGGCCTGTGTCTAGCACTTGTTGGTAGTGCCTAAAAGTCAGTTTTATAACTTTATAATCCTTTATAAAACCTGATAATTCTTTGAGACTATTCCTATTTGGTAATTACCTCAAATGGATAAAGGTATTTCATGGAGTGAACACATCCTATGGAGTGCTGCTGGCATTAGATCTGATTACCAGCCAGTAAAGATAAGATTTATCATTACATAGTGAAATGGAAAGTATGAAACAATCTGATACTTAAACAAAAATTGTCCTTTATCTGCAGTGTGTGCTTCAGCGAGGATTTGCTGCATGTTTAAGGCTTTAACAGTATGGAGACTGTAATATTATGTGTGCATATATAATAAATATGCCATTGATATGGCCTGAAGACTGCCTGTGTTTTAATTCTTTCTTTTAAAAAAAAAAAATGCTTTGCAGCCTGAGCTTTGACTTTGATTTAGATTCAGTTTTTCATCGTGTCATGATGGACATATATGATAGGTTAATACATTTTAATGCAAAATACAGTCTGATAAGTTTCCGATGGTCATCCAGTTCAAAACAGTTCACAGACTTTACTGAATGTCTACCTCTCTAAAATACACATGTTGGAAATCTGTGACTGTGTGATATACAATTATCATAATGCTCAAGAACTAACTTGACTGCAAATTTAGCAGAGAATAAATCTTATGCTTGATTAAAAAAATACAGTTGCTAGCAAATGTAGTCCTTCAATTTTGTATTTTTCCCTGTTGATGGTAAATTGTCACATTTGGCAGACACTAAAACAGCCTTAACTGATTAATGAAGACCCCATTCAGCAGCTGTTTTTAGTGAAAATTCTACGTTACAGGAGCAGACATTCAAACTAATGTTCTGATTCTCTGTAAGCAGAAGTTATACCAAAAGAATCTTAAAAGTGTATCAAGATACCGGTCCAAAACATACATTGACTCTGTCCTAATTTTCTCCCACTAAATTCAGCAAGTTTGCACAGACACTAATGAGGTCAGAACTTATACCACAATATGACTAATAACGGCCCATTTCTGCCATCCTTACTTATGTTGAGTTAGTACTTACATAAGTAGTCCCACTGAAATCAATAGGATTGCTCATATGAGTAGACACCACTCCCTGTGGTAAAGAGTGGAAGAATCAGGCCCATAATGATTAAAGTAATGAATCACATGGATTAGCAGGGAAAGAAAGAATGGTCTAGTTTAGTGGAAACCGCAGCTGCCTCTCTGTGATCTACATGGCTTAATTTAGATAAAGATTTTCTCCTAGCATACATTTAAGGTTCAGTGCAAAAGTATGAACACAATTCCGCTATGTTAAGAGAACATAAAGCCAACATATCAATGTAGCATATCTAAAATGTATCAATCATTTAGCATACTTAGGATCAACCCTTTAGAACTAATGTCATCTGCAAATATTTTCTTAGAGCAAGGGACTTAGAAGCAGGCACCCTTGACTTTGATTTCTGGTTCTGCCACTGATCTACTATCTGACATTTGCCAAGTGACTTAAACTCTCCATTCTCAGGTTACATAGCTGTACAGTAAACATAATAGTATGTTCCTTACTGGGATGTTTTGAAGTTAATTACAAGTTATTATTTTTGTTATATTAGAAATACACATTTTGAGATGAGTTTCAAAGTCTGTGAAGAACATGTAGTCACGCCTGCCAACTAGCCAGTTGTTCAGGATTTATTTTTTAATTGCTTATCTAGGCTTACTGTTCTGCTGATACAGTTAATGACTACAGCCAGTCACTTAATACGATTAAGTAGAAGCATTTGAACTGAACAATTTTATGGGTCAGTCAGTTAGCTTGAATCAATTCCAGTTCTCCAAATGAAAAAGGTGACAAGTTCAATAATCTGTGTGAATCCTATTTATCCTATTTGAATTAATCAGTTTTCGTTGATCTTAATCTGTGATGTGCCATTTCTAAAAATTATAGCAGCTTGTCCTCCGCACTTTGTTTCCAGTTTTAGTATTCAATATCTAAAGTCAACATCTTTACTTACCCGTCACTCCCAGATTCATATATAAAGGTTAGAGCTGTGTCTGCCCATATTTACCTTAGAAGCTTCTAATTTTCTGTGGGAATTTAATTTTCATATTATGTATTTGAAAACCATCAATTTGCTGAATGGATTCTCAGTACCAAGGGGGGGGAACTGGCTGTTGTTGAATAAGCCCTAAGAAAGAAGTAAGAGACCGCAACAGAATACCTACATTATTATTATTTATTTCTTTTATTGTAGTGTCATGGAGCAGGACTCCATTATGAGAGGAAACACAGAACAAAAAGATTAAGCTCTTTGGGGCAAAGACTCAGTCTATGTATAAGACAAGAGACAACAGATGGATACAGATAGAGTTATGGGGAAGTACAAGGAAATAATGAGACAATATTGGTCAGCATGATATGCAATGGTCTCTGCTGCACACCAGCAACCTAGCCATTGTCAAGTTTTTTGTAGGCTTCATGGCAATGGAGAGTTTTAAGGAGGGTTTTGAAGGATCATAATGAGATAGTTTTGTGGGTGTTTATGGGGAGCACCTTCCAAGCATGAAGGGCAACATGTGAAAAAGCATGAAGGTGGTTGTTTGAAAAATTAAACAAGAGGGCAATGGAGGTGGTCACAGATCCAGTGTGGCTACCTTTGGTGACAGCCCACCAGATCACTTTGTGAGAATCCAGTCTCTGGATCCCTGGATGTTTTAAGCCTCTGGAGTCGTAACAAAGCCCAGGCACCATCCAAGTCCTAGGGCCCTCAAGGGCACTCTTGGAATGCAGAGCTCTACCTAACACTCCTGCCTGGGAGCTGAGACCTCACTGTCCCCTGCCCCTTGGAACCAGTAGTGATTCCTCAGACTCCTGTAGCTTAAATACACCCACTGCTAGAATCCCACTGAAGATGTAAGCCTTGTGCAAGGGGCTACATGGTAGGTATAGCCAATAACATACAGACACGTTCCACAGAATTCTAAATCATTATTGCTACTTCTTTGATCACATGAGAATTACACAGATCTATTAAAAAATATAAACCCTGCATGCATTTCCCCTTATTCTAGTTCATCTTTCCTTTGGTTGTCCTTAGAGAATCATCTGTATTCAGGCAGGCAGGGTCCACTCCTTCCCCTGACTTCATCCAGCTCCTGCAGCAACTTCCCTCATTTAAGCTGGTGTGACATGTCTGAAGAGAAAGACCAAACAGAGCAGCTTCTGCCCTTTATAGCCTTCCAATCTCCTTTGTCAGGTGACTCCTTGGTCAGCCTCAACAGGAGACCACAGAATCCTACCAAGTAACTTCATTGATAGGTGACCTCTCCTGTGACAAACCAGTTCTCTTGGTTGAGAGCCGACCTTTTGTCTAGAGAGAGAGTACATTTCAATGGCCAAGCCTTTAAGTCAACAACCTGAAAGGCTGTTGCTTTTGCTCCTAGATCTGTTACCTCTGTAGAATGTACTAAAGGTCAAATTGATAAAGAAGCCACCTGAACCCTATCAGAGCAGGAGTGCATGTAGCTAGGCCTTTCTTGTTATACATATGTTTAGTAAACATAATTATGCAGATACCACTCTTCCCTTGTGGTTCCTTCATGTTACCTATGTTGTGTAAAGAGGGGGAGTCATTAGATCTGGGATTATTGCTAGATGATTAGGTAGTGACTGTGGCAAAGAGAAAAAAAAAGGTAATCTCTGCTTGGTGAGACTAGTGTGACCTTTCCTGGATTGTGGAAGGTCCCCACTTTGGACCTTCAGAACCAGAATTTCTTAACCTTTAAGACATGGGAAGAAATCACTAAAGTAATAGATTTCAGAGTAGCAGCCGTGTTAGTCTGTATTCGCAAAAAGAAAAGGAGGACTTGTGGCACCTTAGAGACTAACAAATTTATCTGAGCATAAATGTAGCTCACGAAAGCTTATGTTCAAATATATTTGTTAGTCTCTAAGGTGCCACAAGTATTCCTTTTTTTTAAAGTAATAGAGTGTTTGTGTGGGATTATTTTTGTTATAATTATTTCTTCCAGCATGGGTATTGGCATAATATTATGCAGTGTGCATCATGTATTTTGTAGATTTAGTCTGATGTTGTATGTTTTAACTGTATAAAGTGCCTAGAGCCATTGGTAGACAGGTCAAAGAAATTGAAATAAATAAATAAAATACAATGAGCAGGAAATATACTGCTGCCAGCCTTAAATTGAGGTGCTCATTATATTGCAGCCCTAAAGCTAGAATCCAGAAGTGGATATTTATTATATAGAAAGTAGTCATTTCTATTAAAGTATTTATTGCTTATCAATTGATTATAAAAAGGTTTATAATTTTATGTCTCTGAATTCTCAACTGGTGCTGACTTCTTATTCAGATACTGAATACTTAACTGCATGTGAAAAGTGGGATTATCATATCCTTCCATCTTTCCAGCATCACCTTGTCTCTCCTAATGCTGTGAGTTGTGTATTTACATTATAGTTCTTTAAGGTGTGAGAACCAAATATTGCTTCTTCCTGTGGGCTGTAAATCAGATGAACAAGTGCAGTGGAAAAAGAAGGTCCTGACCCTTCAATGAACCTCATGTAGCAGATCCCTGTGCAGAGCCCCCAGTGAAATCCCTCCTTGTTAATGGGGCCATCTGAACTCTCTGTTCAGAGTCAGGCCCGGGAGAATAGAGATTTCCCCCCCCACACACAAATATGTGGGTATTCTGATAGTTTTTAATGAATATCTAGATATTCATGTAATATCTGTACTATCATGAGATGCATATTCCTGTGATTACATACAATATGCTGGCAGAAAGTACTGGGAGACCATTGTCTTTTAAAAGCATTTATCATATGATGAGCTTACAAATATAATGTTTGAGGCAAGTTAAAGGATGGGGGGAAATGATTAAATCTGATATACAGCAATGTGATTTTCTAGTGGAAGGTTTGACTATCTGAAATGTTTATGATAGTTGATTGCCAATGAGATCACTTTCACTGCCTCAACCGTGCAGAGAAAGAGGGAATTATGCCCAAATTAGACCCTAACTTGTGTCATAGGCCTATTTTATCCACACCTGGGGCCCAATTTACGGTTACACTTTGTGTCACTCTGGCAGTACAAATGGGTATTAAAGGGGGCAGGAGTTGCTCCCTGAGAATATTCTCTGAGCATGAGGCCTTGCCCATTGATGTAGAGATAGCAAGAGGACTCTAACCATGCTCAAAGTCCCTCCATATTGGGAGGAAACGGGTAGGCCAGGGAAGGGTCTGGGCTTAGCCAGAGACATTGTACTGAGACTGAGAGCTACTTACATCAGGGGCTGGGCAGGCTCCTGACTGTGCCAGAATGTAGGGAGCAGTGGCTAAGAACACCACTTCCATCCAATCTTCTTCCATTCCTGTCCCAGTGTAGGAAGGAAGAACAGTGTCCTTGGTCTCTAGTCTGTACCTTCAGATTATCACCCTAGGAACTGAACATGCTGTTCTGAGAAGGAGGACTGCTGGGAAGAGATGGGGTCCGCCTGACCAAGAAGAGGAAGAACATAAATTGTGCATCAACCTGCCAACCTGGTGAGTAGAGCTTTAAACTAGCTTTAAAAGGGGCAGTGACAAATGCTACCAGGTAAGCATAAAAAAAGCAACCTTAACAGAGAGTTAGATGTTTTGGGGTGGCAGGGGGGAAGCATGGAAAATTACGAACAACAATAGGAAAATCAGTGGAGGAATCTGTTCAGCATCTTAGATGTCTACACACAAATGCAAGGAATATAGGAAATGAACTGGATGTATTAGTACATAAGTTGAATTATGATTTAATTGGCATCACAGTGACTTGGGAGGATAAATCTCATGACTAGAATATTGGTATAGAGAGCTATAACTTGTTGAGGAAGAATAGGCAGGGAAGAAAGGGAGGAGCTGTTGCATTATACATCAAGAATATATAACTTGTTCTCAGGTCCAGAAGAAGGTGAGAGAAAGACCAGTTGAAAGTCACTGGGGAAAGATAAAAGTTGGAAAATATGGGTGACATCAGGATAGGGGTCTACTATAGGCCATCAAATCAGGAAGAGGAGGAGGAGGAGGCATTTCTAGAACAAATAACAGAAATATTCAAAACACAACACCCTGTAGCAGTTGGGGACTTTAGCTACACAGACATCTGTTGGAAAAGTAATACAGCAAAACACAACATTTCCAACAAATTCTTGGAATGTACTAGGGACAACTTTCTGTTTCAGAAAGTGGAGGAAGTAACCCAGGGAACAGCCATTTTAGGTTTGATTCTAGCCAACAGGGAGGATTTGGTTGCTAATCTGAAGGTGGAAGACAATTTGGGTGAAAGTGATCATGAAGTGAGATAGACTTCATGATCCTAAGGAAAGGTAGGAGTGAGAGCAGAAGAATATAGGACTTCAAAAAAGCAGACTTGTCTGGAACTACAGGGGGAAATGACATGTGAAGCCTGGCATGGGAGATTTGATAAAGCCCAATAAGTTGGCTTTTAGACTTTGATAATAAAAAGTCACTTTGAACCAAATTTCGTAGCCCTCAATCAACCAAAACTCCCATTGTTGTCAAAAGGAATTTTGTTTTATTCTGTTGTTTGTATACCATGGCCATCAGAGTAGTATCAGAATTTGTTCCTTTGTTTTTCCTTTTGGCATACAGTAACTAAATCAAAAAGAGCGGTTCCAGCTGTAATTGATATGTCATGGAGAATAATGAACATCAACAAATATTAACGTTGTAGAAACTATGGAAATTAAAAATGGAGCTCAGAAGAAAAGAGATTTCTCCTTTCTGCTCCTCCACTGTCAGGGACCATTCTCATTTGTATCTATTTTTAAAATTAAAGACAATTACTCTATACTTCTTAATTTGCCAGTTCTTAATATTTTATCCTGCAGATGTAATTTACAAACTCAAATGCTCCTTTAAAGATTTTTTAACTCGATTCCTCTTACATCTGCCTGACAAATGTCTGCATTATCAGCTATTCAAAGAATGAGGTTTTTATTACTCCTGAGACTGACCTATTTAATTCATGAAATCCTTGATCCATGAGTGAGTGTGCATTAAATTAAGATTTACTCCATGCCAGATTCTTCCACAGGATTTACTTTTATTTTTAATGGAGAAACAGAATGCAAAGGAATTAAGATGCCTAGCACAGAGAAAATTTGAAATTGTAGGAGTAGATCACCCTGAGAGAACAGAATCTGTGGTCTTATATTCCATGCAGGTCTGAAACACCTGTGTAAGTAACAGATTATGTTCACGGTAGTGAGGTCTGAGTGGCAGCCATCTCCTTCTGCAATTAAGCATCCAAGTGCAACTGAAACATTTAGAAGTTATTTATCGTGAGTATGCTCCAATGCAATGAATCAATCATAGAGTATCAGGGTTGGAAGGGACCTCAGGAGGTCATCTAGTCCAACCCCCTGCTCAAAGCAGGACCGATCCCCAATTAAATCATCGCAGCCAGGGCTTTGTCAAGCCTGACCTTAAAAACTTCTAAGGAAGGAGATTCCACCACCTCCCTAGGTAACGCATTCCAGTGTTTCACCACCCTCCTAGTGAAAAAGTTTTTCCTAATATCCAACCTAAATCTCCCCCACTGCAACTTGAAACCATTACTCCTCATTCTGTCATCTGCTACCACTGAGAACAGTCTAGAGCCATCCTCTTTGGAACCCCCTTTCAGGTAGTTGAAAGCAGCTATCAAATCCTCCCTCATTCTTCTCTTCTGCAGACTAAACATCCCCAGTTCCCTCAGCCTCTCCTCATAAGTCATGTGTTCTAGACCCCTAATCATTTTTGTTGCCGTCCGCTGGACTCTTTCCAATTTTTCCACATCCTTCTTGTAGTGTGGGGCCCAAAACTGGACACAGAACTCCAGATGAGGCCTCACCAGTGTCGAATAGAGGGGAACGATCACGTCCCTCGACCTGCTGGCAATGCCCCTACTTATACATCCCAAAATGCCATTGGCCTTCTTGGCAACAAGGGCACACTGTTGACTCATATCCAGCTTCTCGTCCACTGTAACCCCTAGGTCCTTTTCTGCAGAACTGCTGCCGAGCCATTTGGTCCCTAGTCTGTAGCGGTGCATTGGATTCTTCCGTCCTAAGTGCAGGACTCTGCACTTGTCCTTGTTGAACCTCATCAGATTTCTTTTGGCCCAATGAACACTATTTCTTATTCAGGGCAAAAGAAGAATCAACACACCTCAAGAAATAAAAATAAAATTGTTTCTTGCTTTTCTGAAAGTTTTGTGCTGCAGCTTTCTTGGCCTTTTCAGTGATGCCACTATTGGGGGGCAAGGCTTGTATGACTAATTGTTCAAGGATAGGTTATAAAATGAGGCCAGGTCTAAAAAGTAAATAATTGAATGGAATTTTTGTGAATATGGAGAGATATGACTGGATATGTAGGGCCAAAACCACTCCTGGTATAATTCCATTGAATTCAACTGAGTGAGAACAGCAGTGTCAATAAAAACTTCAATACTGTTCATGAGATAATAGCATTTGACTTTTCTGGGTGATGACTGGCTAAAATCCTTCTCGTGTCCAATAATCCTCAGAAATTAGTTCAAGCGGAATAGTAAAATACATTTTTTGGAATTTAGAAAAGAAAGCAAAACTCTGAAGCACCTCACAACGTGATAGTCACATGAATACATTGGGTGTTTTATTATGTTCCTTACAATTAATGCTTTTCTCATTGTTCTAAAACAATCAGGAAAATTAAAACTTGTGATCAATGACTTAAGACCGAGCTTTCATTTAATGTTATGGTATATCCTAATACTGTTACTTGCTTATTTCTGTAATACTTTGACTTACATACAAATGATAAAACCAGAAAGATTAACGTTTTGCTAAATACGTGTCATTTTTAAATATCATACAAGAAGCAGAAAGGTCTTTGAAATAACAAATACACACAAACTGGAATGGCTACAGTCTCCAGACTCAGACTCTTTCAAGTTTGTACCAGAATAGCGTAACAGG
The DNA here is from genome assembly GCF_965140235.1 of Caretta caretta. NCBI lineage: Eukaryota > Metazoa > Chordata > Testudines > Cheloniidae > Caretta > Caretta caretta. The sequence goes on along the minus strand of NC_134210.1, from coordinate 82,786,788 downwards.
GTCTGATTCTCCAGTCTAATGCAGTTCTGCTGATGTAAAATGGCAGTGAAGCAGTGGTGAGTCAGCCCTATTATCTTGAACATGAATATCCCAACAAAAACATTCCATTAATGACAGATTACAGATATTTTCATATGACATGTGAAACCTTCTCCTCAGACAAATTAGATAATGCCCTTCACAATGGAAAAAGGGGCAGAGGCGCCACGTTAAAAAAAGGTGGGGGGGGTTCATTTTATGATGAAATATGACTTTCTAGATGTATATGATCTCAGAAACAAAACATTATTACCATGCTTTAATGTACTAACAGGTCACCTATCGGATTATCTCCTAGCCTTGATCATTACTCTAATGGAAAAAGAATCAGCTAAATTTATACCATTGGCCTTGTTGCTAGCAAAATGTAGAATTACAAATATTTTTATAAAGCAATGCTATCTTTCCGTTTATCTTCAGATTAAAGATGTCATGCACAATCTACCATCATAAGCAAACAAGAAAAATGTGGTCTAGATGAAATTACTATGAAATGGGTACATAACTGGTTGAGAGACCATTCTCAAAAAGTGGTTATCAATGGTTTGCTGTTAAATGGAGATGTAGTATTTAGTGAGGTTCTGCAGGGGTCCTGTTCTGTGGCTGGTACTAATCAATATTTTCATTAATGACACGGCTAACTGAGTGGAGAGTATGCTTATAAAAACTGTGGATGACACCTAGATGGGAGGGGGAGGGGTGGCAAGCACTTTGGAAGACAGGATTAGAATTCCAAATGACCTTGACCAATCGGTGAATTGGTCTGAAATCCACCAGATGAAATTTAGTAACAAGTATGAAATACTACACCTAGGAAGGAAAAATTAAATGCACAACTACAAAAATGGGGCTAGGCAGTAGTAGTGCTGAAAAGGATCTGGGGATTATAGTGAATCACAGATTGAATACGAGTCAACAATGTGATGCAGTTGCAAAAAAGGCTAATGTCTTTTGGGGGTAATTTAACAGGAGTGTGGTATGTAAGATGTGGGACATAATTGTCCTGCTCTATTTGGCACAGGTAAGGCCTCAGCTGGAGTACTGTCCCCAGTTCTGGACGCCACCTAGAAAATAATAAGGTTATAAGAAATAGCCAGCATGGATATATCAAGAACAAATCATGCCAAATCACCCTAATTTCCTTCTTTGACCTGGTTACCACCATAGTAGATAAAGCAGAAACAGTATACATAATATACCTTGATTTTAATAAGGCTTTTGACACAATCCCTTACAACATTCACATAAGCAAACTAGGAAAATGGGGTCTAGATGAAATTACTATTAGGTAGGGGAACAATTGTTTGAAAAACTGTACTCAATGAGTTTGCCATCAAACTGGCAAAGTGTATCTAGTGGGGGGACACAGGATAATAATTAATGACTTGGATAATAGAGTGGAGAGTATGCTTGTAAAATTTGGAGATGACAAGCAGGTAGGAGGGGTTGTAAGCACTTTGGAGGACAGGATTAGAATATAAAATGACCGTAACAAATTAGAGAATTGGTCTGAAACCAATACGATGAAATTCAATAAAGACAAGTACAAAGTACTTAGGAAGGAAAAATTAAATGCACAGCTACTAAATGGGGACTAAGTGGTAGCACTACTGAAAAGGATCTGAGGACTATAGTAGATCACAAATTGAATGAGAGTCATCAATGTGATACAGTTGCAAAATTGACTAATATCATTATGTGTGTATTCAGAGAAGTGTTGTATGTCAGATACAGGAGGTAATTGTCCATCTCTCTTTGGCAGTGGTGAGGCCTCAGCTGAAGTATTGTGTCCAATTCTGGGCACTTTAGGAAAGATGTGGACAAACTGGAAAGAGTCTGGAGGAAAGCAACAAAAATGATAAATTTAGACAATCTAATCTGGGAGGAAAGGTTAAAGGGCATGTTTAGTTTTGAGAAAAAGAAAACAAAGGGGGGACCTGATCATAAGTCTTCAAGTATGTTAAGGACTGTTATAAAGAAGATGGTGATCAATTGTTCTCCAGGCCCACTGAAAGTAGACTAAGAAGTAATGGGCTTAATCTGCTGTAAGGGAGCTTTAGGTTAGATATTAGGAAAAACTTTCTACTCTAAGGGTAGTTAAGCACTGCAGTAGTTACCCAGAGAGGCGGTGGAATCCCCAGCATTGAAGGCTTTTCAAGCACAGGTTGTACAATCACTTGTCAGAGATGGTCTAGATTTACTTGTTCCATCCTCAACATAGGAGGCTGGACTTCACAAGGTTTCAAGGTTGCTTCCAGCCCTATATTTCTATGATTCTATTAAAATTGTGTGTGGGTTTTTTGGGGTGGGGAAGAGGGGTTTGTTTTTGGTTTTGTTGGGTTTTTTTGGGGGGGGGGAGATGCGAAAGGTAGCCATTTGTGGGAAAGGAGTGATTTTGGTTAATTTCCTGTTCAACATTTTTTTAAAATTGTCATAATGAGACTTTTTACACTTACAAAACCAAAGAGTTTTATCTTCTGGGCCAAAATGATTTTTTATTTAGAAATTTAATTGAATGTATAGTTATAAACTCTTTTTTATTCCACGCATTTTCAGTTCATGAAAATTTTTGAAATTTTGTTTTTTCTTCCCAAGTTGGGATGGGAAAATTTTTCAAAATCTCGAATTTGTGCAGGTTGGGAAAACCATTTCCTACTCTGTTATATACTGTGTATGACCTTTTCTTTCAGATGTGGACCTCACAGTGATGGTGCATGACTTTGTATCTTCAAGGTTGGTGTCAGGGTTCTTTTCCCACTCTGAACTCTGAGGTAAAGATGTGGGTACTGGCATGCAAGACCCCCTCAGCTTATTTTTAGCAGCTTAGGTTAAAAACTTTCCCAAACACAAATTCCACCTTGTACTTGAACAGTATGCTGCCAGCACCAAGTGATTTAGACAAAGAATCAGGGAAAGGACCACTTGGTGTTCCTGTTCCCCCAAAATATCCCCCAAAGCCCTTACACCCCCTTTCCTGGGGAGGTTTGAGAATAATATCCAAACCAATTGGTTACAAAGTGAACACAAACCCAAATCCCTGGATCTTTGTATACTGAAAAAAAAAATCAATCATTTCTTGAAAGAATAATTTTATTTAAAAAAAAAAAGAAAAGGTAAAAATCCCCTCTGTAAAATCAGGTTGGAAGATAACTTTACAGGGTAACAAAAGATGCACAAAACACAGAGGAACCCCCTCTAGCCTTAGTTTCAAAGTTACAACAAAACAGGGATAAACCTCCCTCCAGCAAAGGGAAAATTCACAAGTTGAGAAAACAAAGATAAATACGCCTTGCCTGGCTGTACTTACAATTTCTGTAATATGAGAGACTGGTTCAGAATGGTTTGGAGGACATGGATTGATGTCCAGTCCCTCTTAGTCCCAAGAGTGAATGAACACAGAAACGAACCCAAAACAAAGCCTCTCCCCCCACCCAGATTTGCAAGTATCTTTGTCCCCATTGGTTCCTTTGGTCAGGTGCCAACCAGGTTATTTGAGCTTCTTAACCCCTTACAGGTAAGGAGGAATTTTAGGCTACCCTTATGGTTATGACAGTTGGATTATCGTAATGTGTTCCACCTTGTGACTTTTCTTGATGACTTCAATACAGTGCTCAGTAGCGCTAGATACCCCAAACATATTACACTGTACTAGTTTCTTCATTGTTGCACATACTGTTTTTAATATATTGTATAAATCTCTATCTGGCCTCAGTCCAGAGTACTTTATAGACAACCTCTCCTCCCCTATATCTTCATGATGATTGAGGTCAGCCACAGAGCTCAAATTAATGTTGGAATGAGTGTTGGAAACCTTGTGGAACAGCAATTTTGGTGGAAGGTCCTCAATTTTGGAGTTTTGCAGGTCTTGTGACCCTGTTATGATTTTTTTAATCTTTAGGGATCAGGTCAAGGCCTGTCTATTTAGCTAGAATTTGTCTTGTGCATAGGTCCAAATGGGTGCGATCTCCTGCTTAAAGGTAAAATGATGACCCATTTACTCACACTGGTGAGCAGTCATCCACACAAGTAGACCCACTGGTTTCAGTGGGACTACTCACCTGAATAAATGCTCACCACTGTGAATAAAAGGGAAAAAGGCCTTTTAATGCAAAAGTAGAATCTTGTAGCCAACTCAAAAAATGGCCAGTTGTAGCCTCAGCTATCCATCACCTACCAATTGGAATGAAAACCCGAAACTATACAAAAACATCCTCAGCCTCACTAACAAATACGTTTACTTAGGCTGAGTAACTGCAATTAGAAAAAATGTATTTTTCTTAAACATCTGTCATCTGTTCATTTAATAGGACAAAAAATGCTCCACTTTCATAACTCAGATCTGTGTTTTGAATGTATACTTTGTGTAAACTGTTGACTTGACTGATGTAAACATAAAAAATGTCACCATAGTGAGAGTTTGCAACTGATTATAAACATCTCCTGCATCAGTGAAATAGGGTGTCTGATCTGGAAACCAATACAAATAGTTTGGCCACTTACGTTTCTATTATACACACAGTAATCTCATTAGCTTTGGTCACAAATACATAAGTTCCATTATGAAATACAGCTATCTACCAAAATCTATTATCTGGCCATATATCAAATGGAAAACTTACATAAGCCATTTTCTTTAACACTTTAAAAACAAACGTGTTTCCTTGCATACAGTAAACACTGAGAGTTGTGTTTGAAGGATCACTCACCCTTTTGAAAATTGTGGGTATCTGCACACAGCAGGTCATTTTGAATTAAAGAGCAGAATTAATCAGAACTCTTTCAATATCAGAATTCAGATAATATGCATCAAGGCAGTCAATCACCCTATTGCAAAATGTGCTTAAAATATTGTCTGTACTCAACACTGAATTTAAGATTTTTTTTCCTTTTGGCTTAGATTGAGTCATTAGGCTGATTCTAGACAGCAGGTCTACACTAGAACGACTTTCCCAATATAGTTACACTGGGACAGCTATACCAGCAGCCCCACTTCCCCGTGGAGACGTAGTTCATTGTGGCAAAATAATGCAGTTCCCCAAACAAACTAAACTGGCAAAAGGACATTTTTGACAGGATAAATGCATTTACTCTAAAGCTCTTGCTGTTACAAAAATGTTGTTAAGAATCAGGCCTCTAACCGATATTATCCTGGTAAAAGTTTCTTGTGTAAACCTGGCCAGAATAAGGGGGATGTGTAAATTGCACCATCCTAGGAGAAACTCAGGGTGGTTTTGCATCTCAGAGAGGCCTCTTGCTGTAGGGTAGGGTCAGGAGTACTTTGCTATAGCCCTCCTTTCTTGTACCCAGCCAGCTCCACCATGGCTGTGCCCAATACCTGCTCATTTGTTTGTTGGGGGCAAAGGGTAATATAGCGCTCCCAGAACATGCCTACCACTTCTGCCTGGAGTCACTCTCTGGGCACAGTTAATTCAGCCACTCCTCTGCCTGGCTGAGTAGCCAGAACCACAATCTAGGCTTTTGTTGAGCCAATAAGATCTTCTACATGGCAAATTGGTTCATGTAATGGCATGACTTTTGCTGGAATTCTGTTGTTCTCTAGTGATCCCAGCTAACAGATAGCCCCTGGAAGGCTGTTGCTAGCCAGCCTAAGTTAAAGCAGCCTTCTTTATGTCAAAAATAAATCAGCCCTGAGAGTTGTTGGAGCATGCAAGGTAGTGTACATTCAAATAGCGCAATGGTAGGACCTTTTATTTTTTTAAGGTCCAAATCAAATTTGTAATCGGAAAAAGGACTGCAGAAAGGCAAAGATTAGACCAATATTTAGTTAAAGGCCAATAGCAGTGAACATTCTGATCTCAAACAGTATTTGTACTGTACATTCTAGTATAAACATTAATAACACGACTTCAACAGACTTCTAAAGTTAAAAATAAAAGTAGAAGATGTAAATTGTAAGCAATCCATTTTAGACTACGACTTTCAGGTGGTCTTTGTGCTGCAATCATACCGGATAAAGAGATGTTGTGTCCAATGCTGAATAGCAGCAGCAGCATCACTATATTTTGAACAATGAGGAGTAGAAGACTCAATTTTTGTAAGTCTGTAAATATCACATCTGATTGACGGACTAATTGGAGAAATTTGGCATAACAGGAAGGTTCAGGAGAGGAGACAATCTAACCTAATATATTTTTTAAATCCGCCATCTGTCCTCTGTGAGGCGCATAATGTAACCAATCCCAAAACAAAACTTTGTCATTAATCCTAAATCAGACTGACACAAATACAGTTTATTTTAACTTTTACACTTTATTTTAAAACTCTTAAGAACAGTGTTTTAGCATGTATGTCTAGAATTTTAAAATACCTTCAAATAATAATCCGAATCAGTCATTAAGAAAACAAGGCACCCACTGGTTAATTAAGATGAATCTTTTAAAGAACTAATATTCTTGTTTTATACATTTTTTTTAATGTTCTAAGAACAATTTTTGCCCTCAGCTGGCAATGACTTCCAATCCATTTGTCCTAACTACATCTGAGTGACACTACCCAACAGACCAGGACTATGCACATCAATGCATGGATATTTTTATCCAGTGCCAAAAGTGTGCTAGTTGCTTTACCAGACAGTATACCCTGCCCTCAGAAGTTTACAGTCTAAAGAGACAAGGTACAAATGAAGGAAGGGAATAGATGACAACAAAAAGGCATGCTGCTGAGCAGTGAAGCTACCACACATTTCATTAGTTCCATGTTTTGTTAAGAGGATTTTTTGATGTCCAACTCTCTTCTTATTTATCTTGTTGATGTTGCTTTGAGGGAGCATTATGATCTGTAGGCTTTAGGCATGTGTGCGTTTAAGATTGGATTATGGAAAACAAGGTCAGGAAGAGGGATGGTTCCCCCATGTATGGAAGTGAATGGAAAAAGCCAGAGAGATCACCATTGCCTTCAACGGCTTTGGCCTGGGCCCTTAGAGCAGTAAACTTGCATCTTGCATGTGGACAAGGAATTTAAATATGCTGCAGAAGGTAAGTGGATTAGGAATCAGATGAGGACAGAACCAAGATCCAGATGCCATGTGGGAAGGAGATAAGAACAATGTATGCTGTATGCCTTCCATGTATTGAAACTAAGCAGCTTAAGTCAATGTTTTCATAGAGCAGGAAAATTATAGTTTGTGGTTTTTTCCCTACCTTTCTTCAGTTCCTTTTTAATTTTAACATTTTATAAATAATCATTTGGCTTTATGAAATTTAAAGGAAAACTATTAAGTACAGTAAAATAGATGTTAGTCTCAAGCAACAATACTAACAGTAGTATATTTTTCCAATATAATTTATTTCTGTGTATATTATTATTTTTCTGTAACTATCACTCATTCATGTCTGATATAGAAAATAGGTTCAAGACGTTCATACCCCAAATCACAAAGAAGATACATTTTAAACATGTTTCATAAGTAATATAAAGTATATTTGGTGTTTCAGGAGATAGAAAATTATTAGTGTTCAGTGACGATCAAAACTGAAAGGTGTAGTGAAACTTCTGAATCCAAAAAGATATGGCTGCAAAATATCAAGAATACAAACTACATAGAAATATTACTTAGTGCCTTTGTTGCTTCTTACAAAGTAGTTATCAAATCTGTTAATTTAACACTAATTAAAGTTTCAGTTGCCCAGATAAGATCTTGTCATGAAGTTCTTTGGTTAATGGAATATAAGATTTTTTAGAACTGTATAAAAAATAAAGTGGATCAGTGATTGCAGATGGATTAAACCCTTCCCTCACCAACCGAAATTTTTGTTGTTTGAAAGTTCCTGTCATTTCCATTGTTTCCTAGGGGAGAAAGAAAATTATTTAAGGTTAAGTGGAAATATTTAATGCTTTTTCTCGTCTGCATGGACACCTACCTTCTTGACTTAAGTGTAAGGTTGGTTTACCCAGTGATGACAAATTTGCAGTCCATCCCTTAAGTAACTGAGGCCCAATCAAGACTAGCGTGAAATTTCCTGCTTATGTTCCAAAACCACAAGGAGCAGAGCAAAATCGTTTCTTGCTGACTGACAGCTCCATGGTGACAACAGTTAACCCTCCCTCCTATTCAATCTGGGTCTTAGCCCTTTTATTGTTGCCTAGGCTGGGCCACATTTCGAGTTTCCTTGTCCCTCTATTAAATATTCTTCTACACACAAACATATATGTCTCTCTAATTTATTCTCTTACTCTCCCTCTTTAGGGACTGAGCCACAGAACCCGCATGCTGGCATGGGACAAGAGTTTGAAACAAGAGGGAAGAATGTTGCAAACTATATTTTGGATCTTGCAACTGTAGTATCAAATCAAAGGCTTTATAGGAGAGCCCACATTTGACTGAAATAGCCCAGCTTCTTAACTACTCTGCGTTTGTGAACATTTATAAAGACAAAATTTAGGAAGATGTTCACAAAGTATAGACTGTCACAATCAAGAGCCTCTATTTATAATGTAAATGAGCATCTCTGAATTCCCCCAATAAGTTCCCATACTAATATCCAGAAACGGAAGATGGAAGAGTCATATTGGATCATCCAGTCCAGTGGTTCTCAAACTTTTGTACTCGTGACCCCTTTCACATAGCAAGCCTCTGTGTGCGACCCCCCCTTATAAATTAAAAACACCTTTTTACATATTTAACACGATTATAAATGCTGGAGGCAAAGCGGGGTTTGGGATAGAGGCTGACAGCGTGCGACCCCCCCCATGTAATAGCCTCATGACCCCCTGAGGGGTCCCAACCCCCAGTCTGAGAAACCCTGATCAAGTCCATCCACTTGCTATGCAGGATTGCTCTCTACTAAATACTTTGTAATGTTCTACCTAGTCTAATTTTTAAAATCACTCCTTCCTGGCGGGGGAAGGGGGGGATAAGGGGGAGGGAAAGGGGAATGGTACGTTAGTCAGAACCTCATATCTGTCTGTCAGGAAATTTTTTCCTCCCTATTTAGCCTGGTTTGCTTTTCTAGTTTCATCCAGCTACTCCAATTTATAACAATACATCATTCCTCTCTCCCCTTGCTATTAACACCCTTCAGAAATTTGTAGCATTACCTCTTGCACCTTTACTGTTGCTTACACAAACAATACACAGTTTGCTCTTAACCTTTCCTCCAGCCTCCTGATAATATTATGTTCCTTTCAACTCCCTTCAATTTGTCAAAATCTCTCTGGTAATATGTGCTCAGAATTAAATATACTATTCCAGGTGCAGGAGCATCAGAGCCATATAGAGAAGGTTTGTTAACTTTGCTCCAATACAGGATACCTTGGCATTTTTGTGGCTATGTCACACTGCAAATGCATGTCTAGTTCGCTGTCTACTATCACCCCTTCTCTTTCAGCATTACTTCTTCCCAGCTCTCTCCCTTCCATTAACTATATAGATTTCAGGTTATTTTCTCAGATGCATTAGGTACCATTTATTAATCTGAATATAATTTGTTATTCCCTGTCCATGTTTCTAATCTCTGTAAATCTCTTTGTATTATCTCCATCCTCACAGCTGTACATGACTCCTCCCAGTTTAGCATAATGTGCAAATTCCATTACTATGCTGTATAATTTCCCCTTTTAGATCATAAATGAAGATGGTAAATAGGACTGGTCATACGGTCAATCTGTGCAATACACCATCAGATACCTTCTCTTCAACCCACCATATTGCCTTTTATGATCTTTGTCAGTGTTCTGTTCACATGTGATATTTGTGTGTCCTGCACAATAAATGTAAATTACCTGGAGTCTTAAAAATAGTGGGCAAGCATAGCCTGGTAGATATGTCACAACTTGTTCATACATTTGTTCTAAATCTAATGACTTATTGGGCTTCAAAGTAACAGAGACCATTCCCACTTTTCCTTCATGATCTGTGAAAAAAAGTTTAAAATTAGTTATATGCTACATAATCTGGAAATTTTCAATCTTAGTGTAACCTGACTTTAAAAACCATATATTAATATACTGAAAATGTGTCTGATTAAGAATGTATGTAGTATTTATGTTTCAATCAAACGATAAAATATACACGTGAACACACAAAATGACAAAAGCTTTACTGGAATAAATGTGGAATGACTACATTACTCTTATGTACCAGAACCATAAGTGAGTTATGTAGGCAGGCTCAAATGAATTCCTTATACTTCATCACCATATCGTATATTTTGTCACAAATTTTATAGGGGAAATTATTATAGGAATGTCTGAGAATAACTTAAGTACTGGCAGAAAAGAAAAGTTATGACTAGATAGCTTAGGTTTCTAGAACTTTCTGTAATATTTTTTCTGTTTAGGATGACTGCATTACTTATTAGCAAGGCTACAATTTAGTCATGGAGGTCATGGAATCCATGACTTCCAGTGCCCTCTGTGACTTCAGTCCGCCGCCTGTGGGGGGCAGGGAGCTGCAGGGTACCCCTGCTGCCTCTAATGGCAGCAGGGGTACCCACAGCTCCCTGCTCCCATGGGAGGCAGGTGCACCCCACAGCTCCTGGCCACCACGGGCAATGGGGGGACCCCCCAGAGCTGCAGGCAGCAGGAGTACCCTACGCCCCCCACCTGCTGCAAGCTGCTCTTACCCCCTGCACAGCTGCCCCACTTCAAGCAGTGCTGGGACCCGCAGCTCCCCATTTTGTCCCAGATATTTTTAGTAAAAGTCAGGGATAGGTCAAGGCTTCCTTGAATTTTTCTTTTGGCCATGACCTGTCCGTAACTTACTAAAAATATCTGTGATAAAATCTTAGCCTTATTATCCACTCACAGGTTATGCAAGCTATTCCAGATGAGTGCCTCTGCCACTCTGGAGTAAAGCAGCCACCCTAAACTCATAACAATAAACCTTTTTATATCACCTTGCAATTATGTGGTCTCTTACTTTTAATACACAGAGGGCGGCTGCCATTAAAAATTCAGTATTTGCCAAAAGTTGTCCCACAGTGGCATGTGAGATATTGAAATTATTCCTTTTTTTTAAAATTTAGGTAAAAATTATACTATTTGTTGGCCAGTGTTGAACATACAATGGAGACCACTGTAGACAGAGTAGTCCTGATTCTCAGTTACAGTAAGGCTCCTTTACATTGCTCTTTCAGAGTAAAGGGGCTTTAAAGTGTGAGTAAATTAAACTTGCACCTACTTTCAAACCTCTTTAACCTCCCAGTGGGGTGTAAAGAGGCTGTAGCATGAATGGAAATCAGGCCCAGACCATTTTCGGCAAACTTTTTTTTTTGTTTATTATCATCATACTGTTTTACATATTTCATTCATTTCTTTTTAGGTTCCCAGGGAAATTCTCCCTCAGCACTAGTTTACTGGACTGTGTTAAAAGATGAAAGCAAACTAGCTCAAATGCTTAGTTTAATGTGACTTTTTTTTTAATTTAAGTGATTAAAAGTTCTTTGCTTCCTCACTCTGTTGAAATGTTTCTATTTTTCCATACAAATGTTTGGGTTTCCCAGATGCCATATTAATGATGCTCAGAGGATTAATTCAAGTTATGCAGTAGTCTCAAATTCATGGCAAAATAACCTTTATAACAACAATACAACATCAAGTTGTCTCTCTTATATTCCACATAAATCAAAGTACAAGGTTAAATGGCTGATCCACAATCTTTTGTTATCTGAGCTCTTCTTAAGAGCTTTTTAGAGAGCTGAATATTAAATAGCCAAGTTAATTAAAAGTGATTGTATAACTTTGTAAAGCAAAAATAAAAGTTATGAGGAATAGAAGCATGAATTTAATGAAAAACCTCTAGAAATAAAAGGTTCTTACCTGGCACAGGAACACCATATACATTGGCTTCCTGTATGAAGTCCAACATACCAATGACATCAGAAACTTCAGTAGTTGCAACATTCTCTCCTTTCCATCTAAATGGAGTCGGGAGTGGAGAACAAAACACTGTACCCTCATGAAAACATATGGGCATATTGTACTCCTGATGGATATTATGAGCTCTTTGGGGGAAGGTAACATTAATATTATTAATAATAATAAAATAATAATAATAATAATAATAATAGTTTATCTTATTATTGTGCCTAGTAGCCACAGTCATGGGCCTTGACTCCACTGTGTTTGTACAGGACCTAGCACAGTGGGGTCATGATCCAAGATTGGGGCTCCTAGGCACTATAATAATACAAATTAATAATAGTAATATTACCTTTTATAGGAATTATGAGTACATTGGTCTAAATATACCCTACATTTGTTCTAGCATGTCCAGTTAATGTGATGCTCTGATCACCATAAGAGTAAGCTTTGCTAAAACAGCTGCATTTAAAAATAAATAAATAAATAATGAAAACAAGTAAATCCTATACTAATCTGAAATAAATTATTTTCAACATTTATATCCAGCTAAATCTACCAAATGTAGACATCTATTTTGTTTGATACATTTCCCCACTTCTCTACTTCAGTGTGCCAAGTCTCCTTGCCCACCATTTGCTAGAATGCTCATGAGAAGGATCATGAGGGACGTTGAATGAAAACCTGCCACAAAATGAAGTTAGGTATGGTTGCATGCTGCTCACAAAATTAAACACTAGCACTGTTATATACTTCAAGAATGGATATGAACCAGAGACACTTGGGAGCGAGGAGCGGAGCAAAACAGGTCAAGCAATATTATCCTATCCCATGCACTAATGCTTTTTAATAAGGACATAGTGATTGTACCTGTAGGTATCCCCGATCCTATCCAAAAAGTAAAGAAAATTCTCTTGGTCTTGAACCATCAGATCCCCTGTATTGAAATAAATGTCTCCCTTCTTAAACACCTCGCAGAGTAATTTCTTTTCTGTATGTTTCTTACTCCCAGCATAACCAAAGAAGGGATTCTTTGCATTCACTTTGGAAATGAGAAGACCAGCCTCACCTACAGAGAAAAGTTAAGGTGAATAGTGATGTAAGATATCACAGGATAGTTCATGTTAATGTTTACATTAATGTTAATTGACTACATATCCTACATTTACAATATTAAGATACTAGATACCCAACTCGACATGGTGGAATTAGCCTATGAGACCAACAAACAATAGTGTGTCTTCTGATCTACTGCCTTGCACCTTCTGTAGTCCTTTGCAGTTGTCCAAGGTGCATATAAACTGCTGCCAAATAGGAAAGATAGTGTTTTACATTACATAAGATCATAAGAATGGCCGTACTGGATCAGAACAATGGTCATCTAGCCCAGTATCCTGTCTTCCGACAGTGACCAATGCCAGGTGCTTCAGAGGGAATGAACAGAACAGTTAATCAGGTGATCTGTCCCCTGTTGCCCATTCCCAGCTTCTGGCAAACAGAGGCTAGGGACACTTCCGAGCATGATTTTGCACCCCTGTCCATCCTGGCTAATAGCCTTTGATAGACTTATTCTCCATGGACTTATCTAGTTCTTTTTTGAGCTCTGGTATAGTCTTGGCTTTCACAACATCCTCTGGTGAAGAGTTCACACAATGCACCGTCAACCTGTGGAAGAAATACTTCCTTTTGTTCGTTTTAAACCTCCTGCCTGTTAATTTAATTTGGTGGCCCCCTAGTTCTTGTGTTATGAGGAAGAGTAAATAACACTTTCTTATTTACTTTCGCCACACCAGTCATGATTTTAGAGACCTCTATCATATTTCCCACACCTTAGTCATCTCTTTTCCAAGCTGAAAAGTCCCAGTCTGCTTAATCTCTCCTCATATGGAAGCTTTTCCACACCCCTAATCATTTTTGTTTACCTTTTCCAATTCCAATATATCTTTTTTGAGATGGGGCAACCAGATCTGCACGCAGAATTCAAGATGTGGGCATACCATAGATTTATATAGAGACAATATGGTATTTTCTGTGTTATCATCAACCCCTTTCCTAATGATTCCCAACATTCTGTTTGTTTTTTTTTTTGACTGCTGCTGGACATTGAATGGATGTTTTCATAGAATTATGCACAATGACTCCAAGATCTCTTTCTTGAGTGTTAGCAGTTAATTTAGACCCCATCATTTTATATCTATAGTTGGGATTATGTTTTCCAATGTGCATTACTTTGCATTTATCAACACTGAATTTAATCTGCCATTTTGTTGCCCAGTCACCCAGTTTTTGTGAGATCCGTTTGAAACTCTTCGCAGTCTGCTTGGAACTTAACTATCTTGAGTAGTTTTCTATCATCTGCAAGTTTTGCCACCTCACTGTTTGCCCCCTTTTCCAGGTCATTTATGAATATGGTGAACAGCACTGGCACCAGCCAGACCCCTGGTGGACACCACTATTTACCTCTGTCCATTCTGAAAACTGACCATTTATTCCTACCCTTTGTTTTGTATATTTTAACCAGTTACTGATCCAGGAGAGGACCTTCCCTCTTATCCCCATTAACTGTTTACAGGATAAATACCACTACACAAGATGCAAGGCAGTGGAGGATCAGACTCTGCTCTGTTTTAGAGATATCACTTACTAAAGTGCACCTGCCAAGAAAGATTAGATCTCACATTTCTTAGTGAATTATAATTGTCAGCATTAGTTTCCTTTTAATACTCAAAATAAAGTACCCAAGATTTGCAAAAAATGTATGTCTAAAGCTAGGTATTAAATCCATATTTAAATAGCCTGATTTTCAAGAGTACTGAGCTCCGCAGCAGTTTCCATTGAAGCCAGAAAAGTGGATTATATTTATACAGAATCAGTTTTCTTTCTTTGCCAATTAACTTATAAAAGTTAACCAAATCTATTTTCAGAAAATAACAGACAAGTTAGGAGAGGAGGAAATAAGTCTGCTTGTTGCACATAGAATGCATGGGTAGAATACTTCTATGGACTACTAGTTCGAAACACCAAGTATACAGCGCATTCCTGGAATGGTTGGTTGTGTCCCTGAGCATTCTAGGGTTACCCATACACACAAGTTTTAACTGTAGGGTCTCACATTTATTAAAGCATTTTCTGAACAGTAAAACCAGAGGGTTACATTGTTCTAGCAGAGAAAAGTACTCCAATAAAAAATATACCCAAAAGGGATAGAAAACATTACAAGGAGTTTAGGACCAAATCCTGGAGAAAGCATAAAAAGACTACATAACAGGGTTTTGCCTTGCTTTTCTTAGATTCATAAAGTTTAAGGCCAGAAGGTACTACTAGCGCATCTACTCTAACCTCTTTTATATCATAGACCATTAATTTTACCCAATTACCCCTGTATTGAGTCCTATAACTTTTGTTTGGTTAACACATAACTTCCAGAAAGGTAGTCTCCTTATACATGTATCAGGTAGTCTCTCAATCTTTCTGATAAGCTAAACAGAATGAGCTCTTTTCGTCTTTCACAGTAAGGCATTTTTTCCAGCCCTCTAATTATTTTTTGTATCTTCTCCAATTTTACAATATGCTTTTTAAAATATGGAAATCTGAACTGTATACAGTATCTGTCTCATCAATCACTTATACAGAGGTAAAAATCATCTCCCTAAACCTACTCACTGCTCCCCTACTTATATAGCCAAGGATTGCATTAGCCGTTTTTGCCACAGCATCGCACTGAGAGCTCACATGGAGTTGCTTGTCCACTGTGAATCCTAATATCTTTTCAGAACCACTATTTTCCCAGATACAGTTAGAACTTGTCAAAACTCAGAATTTCATTGTCTGGAAAATTCTGACACTTAAAAAGGTTTTCATTCTGATAAATTTTGAAATTTCAAGCAGAAAAGAAAGACCATCTTTTCCCTATTCGTGCTTTTGTCCTTAGGCAGTCTACCATTAAACAGATTGTGCTTCTAAAGCCTCACATGTTTAAAAATGAACCACTTCAGGTCATTAAACCTACTGATTTTGTAGGCAGATTGTTATAGGTTATTATTAGCTGATGTCGGTGCTTTATCACTTGTAACACAACAATACAGTTCATTTAAAAAAAAAAAACACCTGCAAGTTATTTATAGGGTGAACATATCCTGTTATAATGAATGCTTACCTTTCTTAACCTTCTCACACCAACCATGCCTATTTCTAATCGGTTCATCTTTTTTAAAATCATACTTGATTAAGTCAAAGGGGAAAAAAAGCTGAAAAGAGAAGAGAACAGATGAACCATCACTTATTTATAAACACAGCGACATCTGGTGGCAGCAGAAGTAAGCAATGAAACAATTTTATGTATAGCATTCAAATCTTTTTTACCTAAATGTAGAATCCAGTTTTATGTAAATACAAAGTGCACAAGATAAACTTATACTATTCACTGAAGAAAAGCAACATCTGATTTTAATAACTCTGTAACATTAAAAATATCTCTAGAACACATATGTAATCTCACTTATTTCCATACAGCATCCTGTGGTACAACTGTGGCCCCTATATACCATTGGAGCAGTGTACCAGAATCAGCACCAGGATGTCATAATAATAGAATCAGATCTGCAACTTTAGCTATAGTATTTGATAGTGGTGCCTGCTACAAAAACTACTCCTGGAACCAGATCCTTAGCTGGTGTAAATGACTGTAGCTCCATTTATTTCACTGGAGTTATGCCAATTTATTCCAGATGAGGCTCTGGCCCACAGTTTTTAGCATTGCTTGCTCGTGAGAATGCTTGAAGTTGTAGACTGTGGAAGTATTGTCAAGAGCAGATTAAAATGTCAGAAAAGGATTGTAGATGAACCAAAAGCAGCACTCCTTAGGATCCTAAAAACTTTCACGCTCACTCAGCACTACAGTATGGCTCTTAGGAAAAGCCTCATTTTGGTAAAGCTGCACTACCTGAACAAGAAGACTGGGAGCATTCTACTTCCCTAAACGTCAACAGGGAGGGGAGCATTTCCACTACTATACTTCTTTATGGACTGCAGCCTTCTCCCTGCTGGGCACCAGTCCTGTTCAGTGGGCCTCACATCCTCCTTTTGGGTACTGTCCACTCCTGAGAGCATAGGGACAGAAGTTTCTATACTCCCCCGATCACAGACATTGCTGTTCTGATTGACCCCCTACATAGGCTGCACACCAGAGTTGAAGCTGGGGTGAAAGGTTCTTGGGACCTCTTGCATAAGACTAGACAGAATCTGGCCATGGCTGCAGGACTGGGCCCCATATTCTTCCCAACATTAAAAACCCAGGTACGCTGTTTTCCACTAAATACTCAGGACCTGATTCTCATTTACACTAAGGGCTTGTTTTCACACTAGTGCAACTGCACCACTGTAGCACTTTAGTAAAGATGCTCCTTTGTCAACGATTAATCCACCTCCCCAAAGGCTGTAGCTATGTCAGCAGGAGAAGCTCTCTCATCAATGCAGCACTGTCTACACGGGGAGTTAGGATGGTATAGCTATGTCGCTCAAGGGTGCGGATTTTTCACACCCCCTGGACAACAGATATACCGATACAGATTTGTTGTGTAGACCTGGCCTAAGGGCCCTTTGCAAGTAGTGTAAAGTGGTTTTCATGTAAATGATAACTTGACCCAGAGTCTTTGTCATCATATGGACAGGGTGCATTTCTTATCAGATATTCACTTATCTTTCTGTGAATTCAATTAGCCTGCCTCCTTACTCTCCTCATCTTCTTTCTCCTAAAGAAGTGCATCAGTAGTTCTTGTAAAAGTAGGACTAACAAAGGATTTCTGGAAATCTTTGCAGAAGAAGTACTGACAGGACCAGTGTGGGAGAAACTAATTGCAAATATATATTTTAAAATCACACAGCACTTTTTTTCACCAGCAAGAAATACAATGTAATTAGGGAAATGGGATTAGGAAGATGTCTCATGTAATGGATAAGATGCTAAAACATAAAATGCTCATTTGACTTCAGTTAATTTGACTGAATAGTATATGATTTTATCATCCCTTAACCTGATCAGACCACTCTTCATTTTGTTGTCACTGATGCCTGATTTTTTATAGCAACCACTAATTAGCACAGGGGACAATTTAGAAAGAATCAAGTCTGTGGTGGTTGGATGCTGGATTAGTGAATGCAGCTACACATTGTGCACACCTTTTGTAATATGAAATTGAATGAGACTGGGACTTAGTTATAAACTTTACTTTTTGAATTAGACATATTGAAAATGCTTTATAATGTAAAGGGATGGATTTTGGTAGCAAAGCAACTGACTGCATATGAGAATTCAACTGTCATCAGGCACTCAAGTACAACCTTGTTTGAGCAAATCTGTTTCACTGACAGAGGAAATGTTGAGACTACCCGATTTCCCTGACCAAAGGTGCATCTTTGCATCCAAAGTGCATCTTTGGATTTCAGTACGACCCAGAGCAAAAGAACCTTTGTTTAAACACCTGGTCTAAAGAAGAGTACTTCTAACAGTGCGCTACTGTGTATCAGCCCAAGGATCTAAAGACTGGACACATGAACTGAGATTTACTGAACCTACTCATCAGCATCTGTAATACTGTAAACCTGTCTACATGCAAGCTGCTTTCCTTCTGCATTAAAGTTTGTGAATTGGAGTCACCTTGGCAAAACAGGTAGCACTGCATCATACTGCTGCGGGTACAGACCTAAATTTGTTTCATCTTGGCTATTTCAAATTATGGGGAAAGAAGGGCTGTAGACAAACATTACTGTATTATTCTACACAGTGTAATGCAGTGGATCATTCTTCTAATTTAACTGTTTTACTGGATAAATAAATATTATACAACACATGAACCTTTCAACCAGATAAATTGCAATCTGACCATACTCTGTATCACCACTGCCCTGTGATTATGTTGCTCTGATATTATTTAGCTCTTTAAAGTACTTATATGGCCAAATTACCATAGTATCTGAGCACCTCACAATCTCTAATGCATTTATCTTCACAATACCCCTGTGAGGTAGGGAAGTGCTATTATCCCCATCTATAAAACGGGTGATCTGAGGCACAGAGAGGCCAAGTGACTTGCCCACAGTCACACAGAAAGCATGGGGCAAAGCAAGATATTGAACCTGGGTCTTCTAGGTGCTAAGCTAATACCCTAACTACAGGACCATCTTTTTTTCTAGCTAACAGTATCATCATAATGTCACACTGTTGCTTTTTCAAATACAATATTTCAATTCAAATACGTTTTTAAAATTGTTTAAAAATTATTATATTTTAAACTCACAGTGGACCAGTAAAAATATGCATCAGCTTTTGCCTTTGGTTTGGTTTGTCAGCTGGAAATTTTACAGGAAATCTACTGCTGAATACCCTGGTAGATGTTTATAAAACAAACTGCTACATTTGTACACTTGTCTGCACAGGGAAATAGCCCAGAATAGCTATTCCACATGAGTTCCCAATGTGAATGCTTGTTCCTTACTAAGGCTGCCTCTCCACTATGAGCTAGGGGTGTGATTCCCAGCTCACTTACACATCCTCGTGCGAGGTCGAAGAGAGTTAGTGCGAGTATAAATAGTACTAAAGCAGTAGCCATGATAGCACAGGGAGCATCAGCAGAGACACAACTTAGCCATGCCAAGTACAAGCCCACCTGAAACGGGTAGCTAAGCTGTGCCACCGCTGCCTGTGCTACCAGGGCTGCAGCATTATTTATATTCATGCTAGCTTGATGAGCATGTGAACCTGCGCTGAGAATCACACTTCTGTCTCCCTCGGGGTAGACACAGCCTAAACTGTGCTTTCATTTGGTTTAGGTTAATCCACTTTGTGTGGAGTAAGTGTGTCCACATGGGGAACTAGTGCAGAATAGCTATTGTATTTTTAGTTCACACCCTAATTTTATTTTGCAATAGCTTTCCTTTGTATACAAGCCTTAAGATTCAGGATCCACCATCCAAACAAATTCAAAGACTTAACTAAAACTTTCCTTCCCTAGCACAGTTGCCCCCCTCCTCTTCCCTGCAGACTAGTTTAACCACCGGGCAGCGAAGCTTTCAATGAACTGGAGCAACGGAGCCGTGTGAAGTACTTCCACCGGCAGGGGAGCAACATGCACACAGGGCTTGTTGTTCTGGTTGCTTTCTGCCTAGCTGTGGAACTGGTGACTGGGGAACCCTCCAGCTGATCCTGCAGTCCTTGTGCATTGCTATCACTGGCAGTTTTGCCTCCAGGATTGGGATCCTATAATATCATTGAATTTAGGTATGCATCCGATGAACTGAGCTGTAGCTCACGAAAGCTTATGCTCAAATAAATTGGTTAGTCTCTAAGGTGTCACAAGTCCTCCTTTTCTTTATACATTAACTATGTTTCATAACGACAAGGCCTTATCTATGATGAACTCTGAACCATGTATGAAAACAGAGTTTGAACACTATTTAACCCTGTTTGGGCTAAATTGTTTCTCTTCGTGATTTGGCTAGCCAGTGACAGGACCAACTATTTAAAAAAAAAAAAGCCTTGCAAAGAACATATTTGGTGCTAACCCAGAAAATACTGGTACAGTAAGATATTTTGGAATATAGTGGCAGTATTAGACCATGCTTGTCAAAAGCTATGTGAATAACCTCACTGTTAAAAGAGCAGGAGTGGTACTAATCTTCAGACATGTTTTAACCTTTGCTGAACGGGCAAAGATCATAGAAGCTTCTAGTAACACTGTTGATAAACGCATTAAGCATTTGTGCTGTTAATATTGATTTCCAGAGGCTTATAAATATCTGCTTCAGCTAAAACTTGACATGAAGTTTTCTTGTCATGTTAAAAAGTACCTGTTCTGTTATTTTAAATTTTAAGATTACAAACAAAAAACAAACTCCACTAGAATTGGGTCAGTTCTGAAATAGTTTGTTCTGTGAAAGAAAGGCAATAAGCCTCAACAAAATGCTACAATGTTTTTTGATTGATTGCCACAGTCAAGCTTTCCATCAGAATAAAAGGTTAAATTATTAATTTAGCACCTGATTCTGTCATCCATTCTCATGTAGAGTAATGCCTTATCATGCAAGCAGTCCTACTGATTTCTAGGAGAACAACAAAACAAGGTATTACACAGAATGAGTCCTGGAGAAAGATTCAGGCCTTTACAATTTTTTTTTTAAACTAAAACACTGGCAAAAAAATGTTACATGCAAAGTTCTGAATACAAATATTTAGAAGCTGATTTTTAGGTAGATAGTATTTGTACTCCCTGTTACCACTTTTTATGACGTATGAGTTCTCTTTCCCCTCACTCCTGTTGCATTTTCTCTCTTGTAGCCTGGGGTACATTTTAAGGGTAATGTGGAGTGTCTTTTCCATGCATCTTTGATCAATATTAATGGGAGTCTCATGCCTAACTCCTTATGCATCACACAAATCATATATGCATAAAAGGTCTGAAGCTGCTGTGTGCATTCCTGTTCAGAGGCTTCTGCAAATTTTGTTTCCTTAGCAGATATAGGCTCCCATTTTCTACTGCATTAATTCTATTCACCTGAGACATATAGACATCCTTGTTTTTGAAAAATCTGTTTATACAGATGGACTGAGTAACTGTGCCTTCAAACATATCAACAGGACCCACTGTACCTAGAGATTACACAGTACAAATAAACTAAATTATTCCTAGACAAGAACACCACTTTCCAGTTAGCATCTCACATCCAGTGGCTCTTTGGATACATGACACACTACTACAGCATTCACCCTTTTCTTCACACAACTGAAAATATAATAAAATATGATTTGGCTGACAGAAGATCATCACTATCAATATTAATTCATTTACTTCTGTCTTCTCACTAGCTTTTCTGGTTGCTAGCATTGTGTCTTTTGCATCACCTATAATTTGGCAAGTGGAACATCAATCACACATTAGTCTTTGCCTCCTTGCTTTAGGAGAAGGCAGTTAGTGACAGAAAATTCGCTTTCATTATCTTGGGAGCCTGTACCAGTCTTGCCAGCTTTAGCATCTGCGGTCTCATCTGTCTGTATTTAATCTTTAGATACTGTTCCACACTCATCACTTCAACATACAAATATAGGAACTGCCATACTGAATCAGACTGGTGAACCATATAGTTCTGTGTACTGCCTGATAATGGCCAGTACTAGCTGCATCAGAAGAAGATGCAGGGAAACTTACCGTGGACAGCTATGAGATAAAGTGTCCATAGGGGATATGTTTTCCTATTTCTCCCTCTATCCCCACAAAGTGGCTGGTTTATGCTTGCAACCATGAGGTTTTATATCCTATTGTGATGGGGTGTGCAAACCCGCTTTGAGCTCAGGCAGTCTTACCCCACCACACCTGTAAGGCATACCAATCTGGGAGGAAGAGCCTTAAAAGGGAAAAGCCTTGAATACTGAGGGGTTTCCTAAAAAATCTCTACCTATTCTCTATTAATATTGTTTTGCACCGGATTCAGTGTGAATGGAAAGGCAACGAAGTGAGAAAAGACACTAGAGCCTCCAACAGGTAGAAGTCAGAAAGAGAAATTCCTGGGTGTGGTGGGGGTAAGACAGGAGGCCCATTGCAAACGTGCTCACACGTGATTTTCTTTTCCCATCCTCAACTTCTCTCTCCTTGTCCTAATTCCAATTTAGGGAATGAGATCTCAGAGAGTATCTGAGAAGCTCTCTTCTTCCCATTCATGGGAGAGAGAAGTAGCATGTGTGTATTCAGTTACCCTACTTGGATTTTATGTATCACTTAAATTTATGTCTGTCTGCTCCCACCAGCACAACCGTATTAGCAGAAAGGTGTGTAATAACCATTAGGACTCAATGAGGCCTCTTGTATACACCACAAACATGTTTTTCCTCAAATGATTTCAGCTAGCTTCCAATCTGACACACTTTTCAAAGTCATAGCCGCTCTCCTTGTCACGCTTTGAGATGTCCAACCAGTGACACTCAAAGTGGAATAAAACCATGGCATCATCTACGCTTCTGAAATATAGTGTTTGCCAGTCAGTGATTTGTAAGGGTTTTGTTTGTTTATTTGTTTTTAGGAAACCCCTCAGTATACAAGGAAACTGGCCCAGGGTATTATGATTCAGAAACTATTTGTATCAATCAGTATTCAACTGCAGTGCAATCAGAAACACCAAAACAAAGGAGCAGTGTGAATGTTCATTCCCCTGCAGTTCAGACACTGCCCCCATACTTTTTTTTAAATCCAGAGGAAAGAGTGTAAAGTAACAAAAACCATATCTAGTGACCTTTTACTTTTGTAACATTCATTCCTTCTTGCCCTCTCCTACCCTTTGCTTTTTTTCATCCATTGCTGAGAGAAGTCTAACCAAAGACTCTTACTCAGGTGAATAGTACCAGTGCCATAACAGAGTGGGGAGCTATCCGCTGTTATGAACAGGAATGTGGCAGAAAGAGAAGTGAGGGAATGACCATTTTAAGATGACTTCAGTAGGCCTGCTTATATGGGTAAGGGATGTAGGGTCAGGCCCTTAGTTTGTAGATTCTTGCTTTGTCTTAGTATTTTATACATCACAGGGAAAAATCAAACATGCAATGTGGCTCCACAAGAAATATTCCCTTCAAAGAGAAAGGGAGCATCATTTTGGAGAGGCTTGGGAGGTGAGGGGGTGGAGACAAGTGTACATATTTTGGACTGGATCGTCCCACTGTAGAAAAATCCAGGGGAGAGAGTTCTGGAAGAGGAAGCATGTGCAAGAATATCCCTTCAGAATTCCTCCCCAGTCATTCTCTTGAGGTGTCAGATAGGTTTGTCTTCCATATGGGACCCAACAAAACACCTGGAAAATACTGAAGTATTCAAGTGCAGCCAGTGTAGTTAAATCAAAGATCCTGTGCCTCTGCACTAGTGACTAGATTCACAAAAGGACTTAGGCGCCTGCCACTGCAGGAACCTAAATCCCAGAATCAGGTCCCACAGGTATTCACAAAACCCTGGTCAGCTGCCCCTGAACCCTTTAGGCCTGAACCTAAAAATCGCTCAGCACCTAAATTTTTGCAGTAAAGTTTCCTGGGCACCGACATTTCTACCTCTGAGCATAAGCACTGCAACTGCACGGCAAGCATCCAAATGCCTAAGTCCTCATAAATTCACAAACCAGGAGTAGGTAGATAGGTGTTCCTCCACCTAATTCACCTGCGGGGCCTGATCTAGAAAGCAAGCTCCGACCTCAGCTACTAGATCAGGCCCCTAATAGGCAATCTCATACAAAATAAGGGAGATGGGGGAGAGAAAGTCCCTCACAACTTTTAGCCCAGTGGTTAGGATAGTCATCTGGGATATCTCCAGTTAAGTCTCCCCTCCATTTGAGGCTGAAAAAGGGTTGAACAGGGATCTGCCACCTTTCAGGTGAATGCCCTCGTCTAGGATATTCTGATGTGGGGCTCCCTCGGTTTTTGCTGTTGAAGCTGTTGTACTCTGACTTTTTTAATTATTTATCCATCAACATTCAGTATCATGACACCTAATTTTCTTTGTGAATCTAGCCCTTAATGCAGGTTTATTTTCTGGAGAAGAAAGAGTTTGAGCAGTATTTTAAAAAGACAATATAAACTAATTTTGAAGGCAGAATAATTGCAGAGCGGCCATTTCCTGTTCATGAGAGGTCTTGCATTCTTCACATTTTCATTTTTGAGAAAGGGTGAGGGAAGATGATTTCACAGTTATATTATCAAATTAGATAGATACTTTGATAGGGCACAGTAATGCCAACCGGTTAGAATTTACAGCAGAAATGTCTGTAGACATTCACTATCCAGTTGCAAAAATAAATAAATAAAATTAACAGAATTTTTAAAATGTGGATTGCAGCAGTATCCTTATTTCTAGTGTATAGTGGCTAATTCAAGTCGTATGACTAAACCACAGAGGAGAACAAATAGCACCTTTACTTTATATTCAAGAAAAAGTATCAATCTTCCTTTCTGGGTATATAAAAAGTACCATTTTATTAATGTATGAAACAAATATAAAACAACATTCCACACCTTACATGGTTTAAAGACTTGGGGGGTTGGGGATGGAAGGGCACAGAGGGAAATATAACAACTCTGGGCCTGATCCTGAACCAACCAAAGATTACAGATGGAATTTTCAAATGCACCAAAGTGACTTAGGAACACAAGTCTCATTCTAAATCAATGGGATTTATGCTGCTAAATATTTAGTTGCTTTTTAAAATTCCATACTATGGGTGTGCTGCTCTTGATTTCAAGAAGAGCAGGACTGGGCCTCAATAATAGTACAAGGTTAAATTGGCGGCCTAGTGAGTAGAAATTCTGAAGAAGACACCTATCACTTAATTATCTAAACCCTTGGATGCAAGTTTCTTAGAGACAAATCTCTCCAGCCATTTAAAGGAATGATGTTAACAGGAGCCACAGGAAGATCCATCTACTGTCGTTTTCTAACTGGGAGATGGTTGTTGTGACACTAGGTCTTGAGGGAGGGTGAAGGAAGGGGTTTACAAAAAATAAAATTAAAAACAAGAACCCAATGAGAGTGGAAGAATCTCTCACGCAATATAAAGAAAGAACCCCTCCACCTTTTCCCCTACTGAACTGTATGGGAAAGTCTAACAGAATTTATTATAAAAAGGACAGTCTTTCTGTAGAGTTATTTAGCAATGGAATTTAATAGAAAATTTTATCCCTGCTATAGAATATCTATCCAGGATCAAAAAACTAGAGACAAATGATCTAATTTTCTATTAAATTCCATAGGGTTTTAGAGTAAATTCTATAAAATCCTATGGGTTTCATCTCTATACAAAAGTCCTAACAGTTAATAAAGGGAAACAGAAAGACTAAACCTTCAGTACCCATCTTGCAGTTTTTACTTTTCTTTACTCAAGTCTGCTTTACAATGCATTGACTTTAACCATCAAAAAGTTAAATATTAACATTACACTGATCTGTGGTGTAATTGATACAGCTTTACTCAGTTGACCTTAGCTTCAAATGAATTTATTCAGACTTTAAAGTGGTAGTGATAGCAATAAACATGTCTGTCCAGATTCAGAAGCTTTCTCAAATGTCACTTAGCCTCACAAAAAACCACTTATTAAGCTGTTTGCTCACAACTTTCAAACTATGAGATGACTATACTCCTTTATAATTTTACAGCTTGTCACCGCACAAAAACACCCAATAAATGGGAACAGATCCAACGTGAAAGTAAGATGTGTAAGAGTCACGCTGATAGTACTCCAGGAGGCCAGGGCAGCCAAATTTTAAAAGTGCTACCAACATGATCAGCAGCAGCCTGTCTCAGGAGCTACACTTAGGGTCCAAACCAATTCATAATAGTTTCATCCATTCACTTAGCCCTGGGGAAGGTGGGGGGGGAAATATCGATCTAAGTTACGCAACTTACGCTACATGAATAACGTAGCTGAAGTCGACGTACTCAGATCGACTTACCATGGTGTCTTCACCGTGGTGAGTCGACTGCTGCCACTCCCATGTCAACTCCACCTGCGCCTCTCGTGGCGCTGGAGTACAGGAGTCGACGAGAGAGTGCTTGGGGGTCAATTTATCACACCTAGACTAAACGCAATAAATCGATTCCTGCTAGATCGATTGCTGCCCGCCGATCCAGCGGGTAGTGAAGACATACCCTTAGATTAACTCTTTTTAAAAAAATATCTGAACTATTTACATGGATAACTTTTTTTTGCCGTTTCTCTCCATATACTATAGCGACTGATTACATACAGTGTATTGTTGCACTGGGCCGTTACAATATGGCCCACGGATTTTAACAGATATTTAAAGGCTAATTAATTCTGGCATCTCACCTTTGTTGCAATATCCTTCTGTAGAAGCAGTTTTAGGTTCTTCTATAAAAGTCACCCAGGAATTCACCCTCCAGGCCTGTCTATACTAGAGATGTTTTTTATCAAAATATCCCACCATCACCAAGCCTGGTTAAGTTCCACTGGTTTTAACAATGTTAAGAGGCTTAGTACAGAATGGCTGCGTGCCACTAAGCCTGTGAGCATAGTGTAGAGTTCAAGAGATCCACCCAAATTGAACTTTTCAGGATCCTTTTAAAATGGGGTTGGGGAGCCCCGTGTGGGCTTGGATGATCAAGTTCTATGCTGACCTCAGCATACAACTGTAAAGGCACTCTCCACCTACTTCCAGAACTCTTCCTCACCTCCTATTTTGCAGGGAAGGGATGATACAGGTGATGTGAGCGACCCTCCCTCTTCCCAATCACATATTTTATTGTCTAAGCTGAGTGAAATGCCAACACATGCACCATGCAGTAAATAGTGAAAAGTAAATTTGATTTATCTTTCCAGTTTTAATCTAAAGTAACAAAATAAATGTTACAGACTCGGTGGATTTTGATTTTTGCCATGTGACGGGGTATGAACTTTTTGTAACTCTGACTTGGCCATGTGACTGGGGACAGGAAATATTTCTTAGCATTCCTGTATATCATTCTTTTGTTCCAGTCAAGCTAATATATTAGTGTCCTTTTTATCTTTTAAATTTAGAAGTATGGAAAACCAACTTGAGGTAAAATGGCCACACTGAGTTAGTCATGCATTATTGTAAATTTCATTGCACTAGTCACTTTACCCATAATCAAGATATTATAGATGATATAGTAGTTTATCTTTATTATTATTATTACTCAGATTTATTATTTTAAGCTGAATATTTGTACATTAGTGTATGATAAGTGTATTCTTTGAAACTCTAGCCCTGAATATTACTGTCCTACTAACTCCATGGAGAACTGTATTCTTAATCGTGCAAGTCTCTAAACCAAGGGCCTGTTCCTATGGACTGCCCCAGTGTTACTATCTCTCATGATTTTATCAAGTCTCATGATCTTTGGTGTTTTTCGTAGTACCCCAGGTGTTGGAATCGGATTGCATGAAAAGTCCAGCTTTCTTTATGAAAAAAGTTGCGTCCTCATGGTTCTGGAAAGCTTCAAAACATGAAGCAAGCGCACCTTAAAGTTTCAGAAAAATAGAAATGTATTGTTTTTAAAAATAATCTCATGACTTTTGAAAGCTTGGGGTTGGCAGTACTGCAGGCACCCCCAGGAAGCATGCTGCCTGTAGATATTGTTCTTCCACAGTTGAGTAGTTGAAGCCACACAGCAAGATACAGCAGAAAGGAGCTCCTGGCAAAATATCCCTGGGTCTAGATAGGGTAACATGGAGTGGAGAGTACTTGATCTCCAATTCCACACCAGGCTCTGACCCAGAAAATAAAAGTTTGAAGACTGGGAAGTAAATGGACTTGAGACATACAAGCATCTACAGACTCCTGATGAGCAGAGAGAGCATGCAGGTATACCTCCCAGTCTTCAATCTTGTACATATATTTCACTGGTTATAAATCTGTGATGCATTAAATAATTGTAATCTAGGCTCTTGCCTAGTAACAAAGATTTAGAATGCAGAACTGAACAGAACTTTCTTGAAACTTTCAGGATGATGGAGTTTCACTCATTTAGACCTTGTCTATGCTAGGAAATTTTAAGGGAAAAAAAATCCCACTGGTGCTGCCATTAGCACAGGTGAGAGCACTATATACACATGATTTTGGGAGCATTGAACAGTGTCAGTTAAACCTGCAGTAACTAGACCAAAAGACTTAGGACTTGATTTTGCATCCTCCATTCCCACTGACTTTAGCCTCACTTCTTCTGATCTAGTTACTGAATTAAGAATCACATTTATCCCCAACCCTCCTTCTAAAATAAAATATTAAATAGTTACCTTATAAAAGAAATTAGTACGTCCCACAGATCCTATTTTCCCAGTGTGGTTCATGAAAGAAATGTTTCCTTCAGTAGCCCCATAAAACTCACACATTTTGATGTCACCAAATCGGCCTAAAAATTCTCTCCATACATCACTCCTTACTCCATTTCCAACTGCCAAGCGAACTTTGTGATCTTTTTCTCCTTCTTTCTATTAAAAGAGAAATTAAAGAAGATTTTAAAGAATAAAATATTATAATGCATGTATTTGATTGTAGCAGATGTTACAAAAAAAAATGTACAAACTTTCAGACATCCAACAGAAAGCAAAAGAGAAACTAATAAGTTAAAGTAAATTACAGTGCATTTCTAATGTTGTGAACTATATCTAAGATACAGCTGTAGTTCAGCAAACACTGAACCAGTGTCATAAATATATGCATGTAAATTGATTGCAACGGTTAAAATGTTGCTTAAATGAATATTTAAAAAAGGATACTTGGATTAGAGAATATGAATATATGCAGGTTTTAGAAAAATTAACCGAACATTCTTCTCTCTAGAACAACTTTAAATTAAAAATTGATGTTGGGGAGAGGTTAGTAAAATGAACAGGGAAAAGCAGGAATTGCTTTTGTAACAGATTTACATCAGGAGAGGTTATCAGTTACCTCCTTGTCCTTTCAAATGCATTATAACTTTCATGAAATCTTGGTTGCGTCTCAGGCAATTACAAATTATGAGCATTCCTGTCCTGATTAGAGCATATGATCCATCTCCTATAGCATCTTCAATATTAAGACTTGCAACTAGGGCTGTTGATTAATTGCAGTTAACTCGCGCAATTAACTCAAAAAAATTAATCATGATTAATCGCAGTTCAATCGCACTGTTAAACAATAGAATACCAATTGAAATTTATTAAATATTTTGAATGTTTTTATATAATTTCATATATATTGTATTCTGTGTTGTAATTGAAATCAATATATATTATTTGATTCAAATATTCACACTGTAAAAATGATAAACAAAATAAATATTTTTAATTCACCTCATACAAGTACCTTACAAATGTAGATTTTATTTTGTTACATAACTGCACTCAAAACCAAAACAATTTAAACTTCAGAGCCTAGGCTATTAGCCAGGATGGGCAGGGATGGTGTTCCTAGCCTCTCTTTGCTAGAAGCTGGGAATGGGCGACTGGGAACGGATCACTTGATGATTACCTGCTCTGTTCATTCCCTCCAGGGCACCTGGCATTGGCCACTGTTGGAAGACAGGATACTGGGCTAGATGGAGCTTTGGGCTGACCCAGTATGGTCATTCTTATGTTCTACAACTGCACTCAGTCCTACTTCTTGTTCAGCTAATCACTAAGACAAACAAGTTTGTTCACATTTACAGGAGATAGTGCTGTCCTCTTCTTATTTACAATGTCACCAGAAAGTGAGAACTGGCATTGGCATGGCACTTTTGTAGCTGGCATTGCCAGGTATTTATGTGCCAGATATGCTAAACATCCATATGCCCCTGCATGCTTCGGCCACCATTCCAGAGGACGTGCCTCCATGCCGATAACGCTTGTTAAAAAAATAATGCATTAATTAAATCTGTGACTGAACTCCTAGGGGGAGAACTGTCCCCTGCTCTGTTTTACCCTCATTCTGCCATATATTTCATATTATAGCAGTCTCGGATGATGACCCAGCACATGTTGTTCATTTTAAGAACACTTTCACTGCAGATTTCACAAAACGCAAAGAAGATACCAATGTGAGTTTTCTAAAGATAGCTACAGCACTTGACCCAAAGTTGAAGAATCTGAAGTGCCTTCTAAAATCTGAGAGGGACGAGGTGTGGAGAATGCTTTCAGAAGTCTTAAAAGAGCAACACTCCGATGCAGAAACTACAGAATCCGAACCACCAAAAGAGAAAATCAACCTTCTGCTGGTGGCATCTGACTCAGATAATAAAAACCAACATGCGTCGGTCCGCACTGCTTTAGATTGTTATCAAGCAGAACCCATCATCAGCATGGACGCATGTCCTCTGGAATGGTGGTTGAAGATGAAGAGACACATGAATCTTTAGTGCATCTGGAATGTAAATATCTTGGGACTCTGACTACAACAGTGCCATAAGAATGCCTGTTCTTACTTGCAGGTGACATTGTAAACAAGAAGCGGGCAGCATTATCTCCTGCAAATGTAAACAAACTTGTTTGTCTGATCAATTCGCTGAACAAGAAATAGGACAGAGTGGACTTGCAGGCTCTAAAATTTTAGATTGTTTTATTTTTGAATACAGAGATTTTTGTACATCATTCTACATTTGTAAGTTCAACTTTCATGATAAAGACGTTGCACTACATTACTTGTCTTAGGTGAATTGATAAATACGATTTCTTTTGGGGGTTTTTACAGTGCAAGTACTTGTAATCAAAACAAATATAAATAGAGCACTGTATACTTTGTATTCTGTTATAATTGAAATCAATATATTTGAAAGTGTAGAAGACATCCAAAAGTATTTAAATAAATGGTATTCTATTATTGTTTAATCACACCATTAATCACAATTAATTTTTTAATCGCTTGATAGCCCTACTTGCAACCTTTTTTTTTTTTTTTAATCTCAAAATTTTGTTCAATGTTTCTTGGACTATTTTAGCCTCCTTATTCACTGCAATCTCTAGTATTGCTAGCTCTCATAATTTTATCAGGAGAATCACAATATTAGGCATTTCTCTTAAAGCACCAGATCCTGGATTCAGTTGATTACATGAGAATCTCAGCTTTCATTTAGAAAAAATTTCTAGTGATTATGGTTGCAGGGAAAAGCTTGGAAATGTGATCCAAGTGTATTCCAAAGGTGCAAACATTAGAAGGCAAATAAAAAGAACCCAACATTTTTTATTTTTAAAAATCTCATGATTTTAAAGCTGAACTCATTTTCTGAATGTGTGGGTTTGGCAATACTGAATCCCTGCAAGTGAGCTGAGAGCATGAATTAAATATAGGATTTTATGAGAGACAACTATCAAATACATAGTACTGTCTATCTGCTAATAAGTCTAGAGTGAAACTGCAACAAAGAAAGGCATACAAAGAATGTATTGGAGACTTGGGGTATGTCTGCACTAGAATAAAAGATCTGTGACGTGGCTGTGACTGGCCTGGGTCAGCTGACTCAGGCTTGTGGGATTCGGGCTGCAGAGATAAACCCTGCTGCGCAAACATTCAGACTTGGGCTGGAGCTTGGGCTCTGGGACCCTTCCCCTTTATTTGTTTATCATTAAATAAACTTTTACTTGATTTCACTATAAACATATCTAAGTGCTATATGTTACATGGAGCAGTGATCCAGTGGATCTAGTAAACTGGGGTGTACTGTTTCTTTGGAAACAGCAAATCCCTCATCCACACTGCTGGGTTCCAGTAGAAGAGTCATTGTGAGCACAGGAGAGATCAAGCTCCTGGCCCTCAGTTTCAGTGCAAGCCCGACCATGGCTTGGAGCATCCAGTTCGGGGAAAGCCCAGCTTTACCTCATGGCCCTGAGCTGGAGCATGCTCAGTTGCTCTGTAGGGATGATGCCTGCAGAGTCTGATCAGCTCTAGGAGCTGTGAGAAGCTCAAGCATGTTCGGTGAGAACAGAGTCTTCTTAGATTTTAACTCCTCTAAGCATGTGCAAACTGCAATTTTTTCCAAAGACCTGTAAACTCATCAAATTCGGGCACATTTTCATGGGCACAGCAAAAGATCACACTCCAACTAAATTTCAACTCACTGCTTCAAAGCATGGGAGCCCTACCACTGTTCAAAGAAAAAGGTCACCAGAATTTTTTTTTTTATTATGGGTCAAACAATGTATTCCCTCCCCAGCTTTGATCTTGGAAATGGCTGAAGTGTTTTGGCTGAAATTAAAGTCAGGCTGAGGCAGATATATAGCATGTAAAATTTCAGCCCAGACTGTTGAAGCTTGGCAATGTTATAAGCAATTAAAAATAAGATTTCAATCATGGGGAAGCGTAAGACTGCCTTAATCTTACCTCACCTTTAATACTATTTATAGACAAATAAATCAAAATCTAATGCATTGCTGCATTCTTGATAAGTGATGAACTGAGGTCAGACAACCCTACTAACAGTGGCTGCTTTAGAAAACAGGGAGGCAATTTCAAGCTCTTGCCATGCATGTTATTTGGAGCTCCATTGTTAGATCTCAGAACACTATGGTAGAGAAAATGCGTATTTCAGTACACATTTCAAGTGAACTCTGAATTTCTTTTTTGAACTGTGGAAGTTATATTACACTGTGTGTGTGTGTCAAAAGTGCACATTTTTCTTCTCCTTCTCCTCCCCCCCTCCTCCCCCCATTCGCTTTAAGAATGGATAACTCATTATGAGGGAAGAGCAAAGTCTTTATTAGTTTTGGGAACCCCACTTCAGTGAACCAGAAATAAATCCACATTTTGTACATGTTGGCATCTCTTACCATGCAAGTATCTAAAGCATCCATCATCCTGTTACAATCCCTGTTCCATGCAGCTGGCTTTTACCACATCCATGTTTTTACCTTCGCCTACTGCTCAGTGACCTCAATTTGCAGTAAGAATTATGTAACCACCGATTCTATAAAGTCACACACAACTTTGCTCTTTTCCTACCCCTGCAGCTCTGTGATCTTGTTTCAACATGTGATTCATTATTCA
The DNA here is from genome assembly GCF_965140235.1 of Caretta caretta. Lineage (NCBI taxonomy): Eukaryota > Metazoa > Chordata > Testudines > Cheloniidae > Caretta > Caretta caretta. Next base: position 82,753,433 of record NC_134210.1, on the reverse strand, counting down.
GCATGATGGACCTGATGGAAGGTGTTACCAGTAACAATAGTGTCTAAATACAGCAGTGATGCAATAAGTGCCTGACTTAGTAAAATTTGGATGTCATATCACGTATCATAATGTAGATCTTCATACATCTGAGAGCTACAATGAGGTTTTACATGTATTTTAAATTTACCAAATATTGAAGAGCTTCTGACTACCACTATACTTTGAAAAAATGTGTTTAAATGCCATCTTGAATTTCAGTAGAAAAGCTTTGTGATTCATTTTGCTTCTAGAAAACTATTCACCCTCTGAGTGCTATAAAATTGAAATAGATAAGTCCATTTGATTTAAAAGTAGCAACTATTTTAGAATTGGTTATTTTTCTTTCCATTTCATTGCTACACTGACAGTGTGTCAGTTGCTGAACTACAGTTACCCTTTGCTGAGGTCATTGATTTCTCAGTCATTCAAAAGTAAAGAATTCTGGTAACACCCCACTGAAAACAAAACAAAGAACTCCTTTCACTGAGATAATTTGTTCAACAATGAACAGAAGAGAGAGCGTAAAAAAGTATACATAGATTGAATGGCTTATTCATAAACCAAGGGAAATTGAAGCTCTTTAGAGATCAAGTTAAGATATAGGTAACTGTTTCCATTTATACTTTTCAGGAACAAAGACAAAGTTGTTGATGGTATGCTGAAGAACAATTTCACAAGGAACCAGGCTCTGTTATTTCCACCAGTGCACATTCAGAATCAATAGTGGAATCAGTGATCTCAATCCTCAGCCTCATAATGGCGGCTTTGCACTGCTCCATTATGGCCCTAAATTCAGTGCACCTAGGCCCCACAGGATCTTTCCTTCACAGGCACGTTCTCGGGAGGAGAAGAAACACAGATACTGCTGGGGATCTGGCCCAATGTCTCTTTGGGCATGTCTACACTTACTGGTAGATTGACACTGCTGCAATTGATGCAGCAAGTGTTGATTTAGTGGGTCTGGCACGCTAAATTGCTGGGAGAGCACTCTCCCATCCATTTGTGTACTCCACCTCCTTGAGAAGCATAAGGGAAATTGACAAGAGACACTCTCCCATTGACAGTGCAGCAAAGCCACCACAGTAAGTGGCTCTAACTACGTCAACTTCAGTTACGTTATTTACGTAACTGAAGTTGCGTAAGTTAAATCAATTTACCATGGTAGTATAGACCAGCCCTTTTTGGCTGCAACTTTAAGGCCATCAACAGTAAAAGACAGGGCTGCTAGATTTCAGGAAATGTTTTTCTGAAGTATCTAGCACTTCCTGCAAAGGGACAAAGGAGTCACATGGAGGTACCAAAGCCCAATGCTGGAGAGTGACCTTTCCTAAAAGCGGGGGCTGTCCTAAAAGAATCCATTCAACCATTCCTGCAGTCCAGCTTCACACACTTCAATGATTGAATTAGATTTAATTGTTGAAGTTACAAGGCTTGTAATTTAGTCAAGTGCATGATGGGCCCTCTTAAAAAAGTTTCCTGGAGACATTCTGTGGACAAGGAGTGCAGGTGGAGCAACTGGAGAACTCCTGCATGCTAATGAACTTGACTTCATGTCAGCTCTGAATTGGCCAGTGTAGCAGGAAGTTCTGGATTGGGGTAGGCATAGGCCATTGGATCCCCACTAACAGATCCAATGGGCGAGAGCTCCTGATCAGAGGGTGAAGGGCCAAAAGGCTATTCCTGTTCACAGAAGGAAATAGCTGGTCACAGAAGGTTTATGCTACAATCCCACAATATGCTCCAGCGCAGGGGTGTTTTTGTTTTCACCCTCTCTTTCCCCAACCCATGCAGGACCAGCCCTAGACCAAATGGTGCCACCTCCATTTGTTAAATTTCTGAATAACTTACAGCATCCTGAGCCTGGTGCCCCCCAAACCCATTACCCCAGGCAGTGACCTGGGTTGCCTGACCCTAAAACTAGCCCTGAACCTATGTACAGAATTCCAGAATTTTTGGGAGTTTCCAGAATTCCACCGCATATAAACATACACAAACCCTTGGGACTAATCTTCAACTGGTGTAAACCAGCATAGTTCCAAAAATCTAGACTGAAGTCAGTCTGGATCCTCAAATGCTATAAATCAGTCTATCTGGCCTCTTCAATTTCATCCCAATGTTTCCAATTGAAATATCAGGAAGTCTTCTGTTCGTACAACTAAAGAAGTGTTAATGCAAGTTGTTTACTTTTGCTTTCATGCCATGTCAAAAACATTGTAAATTACCAATTGATTAATGTTAACTCCTGACCCTATTAGTGATGCTAATAATTATCATCCCTTGTACTTGCTAAAAAAAAAAAAATTATGTCTGTGAATCTTAAAATGAAGGACAGATCACATGAGATTTACATTTTTGTATTTACAAGGTAGCTTTATAGAAATCATGCATATCCACACTATATCCATTAATGTTTTAAATTGTGTGCTACACCATCAGATGTTACTGTCTGCTGAGTATATTCTTAATGTATAAAGCTATTGCCTTAAAAGATTTTATTCTCTAACTGTGCTCTTAAATCTAATGATATTTTTCAATAGTAACTTAAAACTCAGTCCCGAGCCTGGCTTCAGTAGGACTCTTCTACTGAGAAAGGCTTGTAGAAATGGGCCCATGGTTTGGAAAATTATCTCCCAGCATTCTGTAAAATTACTCTTAGTATCTGTATTCCTTCTAAAGATTTTGTATCATATTAAGAGAAAAATGATTATAGATCAAAGATACAGAACTACAATTAGACCATATTTTTCCTGTTAGTACATGAGTACCTGGTTCTTATGATATTCTGTTCAAATTAAATTTTTAGAAAGGGAGTATACTCTAGAGGTAAAAGTACAGAACTAGAAGTTGAGCGTTCTGGGTTCTGTTCCTGGTCCAGCCATTGACTTCTGACCATAGGGCAAGGTATTCTGTACCAGTCTATACCTCTATTTATTCACCTATAAAATGTGGTAATATTACTCCATCTCATAGGGTATTGTGAGAGGCTGAATAGATTAACATTCCTAAAGTTATTAATTACAGGTATTATGGGCAGCATCTAGATGCCACAGTCTCGATCTAATAAAGACACATAAATAGATGTAGTCCCTGTGGCAGAAAGCCTAAAATATAATTCAAGGCAAAAATGCAACAAATGAGTGAAACAAACACACACAAACAATAGGAGAGAAGGAGGAAAAGTGCAATGGTGATAGGACTGTATTGTCACATAGTTCAGATTCATATGGAACTGCTTTAAAGTTCTGAATAAACTAGGTAACAATAGAAACATTTTTAAAGGCTTAAAGATCCTCAGAGGGTTCTATAAACAGTAAAGTAAAGTATTCATGATTCTGATATTCAGATATAATCAAAGATTAGCTTTGGTTAATTACAACTGTGATTAATGGTTCCCTGAGGGTTATAAAGATGGTATTTGTGAACTGATCAAACATTAGAATATTTTAAATCCAAAATGGTCCATTCAATTTATTTGCTATTTATTTCCCTGAACAGTGATTTGAGAGAAACATGGATTTGAACTCGTAACTTTATTTTTAAATATAAATATAAAGTTACAAGTTCTGTTTTAAATGCAGCCTAAAAACAGAGAGAGGTGAATGGAAATAAGGTGTAAATTTTTAACACCAAGAGTAATTAACCATTAGAATAATTTAGCAAGGGTTGTGATGGATTCTCCATCACTGACAATTTTTAAATCAAAAAGGGATTTTTTTTTCCTGAAAAAATATGCTCTAGGAATTATGTGGGGAAAGTTCTATGGCCTGTGTTATACAGGAGGGCAGAACAGATTATCATAATGGTCCATTCTGGCCTTAATATATTAAATTTTGTAAAGTAATAATACACAAGAAAGCATGTATGAATACCAAATAGCTGGATGTCTCTTGAGAGCCTTTGGCCAAGTTCCTTTAATCATATGACATTTACTGGTATTTAGTGCAACTGAAATTCTGGAAACAGGTTTCTCCTTTATGAATGTTTGCTACATTTTTGTAGTAATTAGCTATCAAGTCCAGATCTGCTTTATTATTGCTAGATACCCATACAGCTGGAATCTTCCTCAGCCATTCTTTCTTTCATAATGTCCTTTTTATTCTAAGTAAGCTGATAGGTCACTGATAAATGAGACTGTCATCTATAATCAACAGGATATTAAATGAGTGTGGAAGGAACTACATGACTGTAGTAATATAAAATCTTACTTAACATCTGCATTAAAAACCCCAAGAGACTGGATTCTCTGTTCTACCTTCCTACTTTGGGTTCAGGAAATGATGAGCGGGAGGGAAGCGAAGATGACTTTAAGCTGTCTTGTAAATTCTGGTCCTGGTGCAACTAAGCAGTCTCAGGGCTGTAACAATCCTCTATGGGCCATTACATCTGCAAAGAATAATAGATAGAGTACCAACCACTCCCATTCCCAGCTCTTCTGCTGGGTGCCAGGTGGGGAAAGAACAGAGCCAGGGAACCACAAGGAGATAATCTGCAAGGGTTGTCCCATTTCACCATAAGGTGCAATTAGGAAAAGAGTTTTGTACTGAGAGAGAGAAACATACAGAGGGATAAAAAGGAAAGGCATCTTGACTGTTGAAAACAGTCTGTAAAACTCCCCTGAGATAGGTCTCCTGCCTTTACCCAAGATCTGAGTGTACACAGAGACCAGAAAAGTGACAGAGGTGCAACAAGCCCTGTAACTGTGATACTCACCAATTCTCAAGGCCCTGCTATGTTGTAATCACTCACATTTTATATATAAACACCCAACAACCCTCAAAACTTTAAACTGCAAGATACTTGCCAAACCTCTACTAAACTTGCAGATGAAAGCATAGGTGCTGGAACTAGGGGTGTGGTCGCACTCCTTACCGTAAAGGTAACAACAACCCAAATACATGGTTTCCACCTTCAGCACCCCCACTATAAAAACTGTTGCAGCACTACTGGACAAAAGTGATGCATTCATTCCTGTTCTTGTGTTATTACCTTGTCTAACATAGGACCATGACATACCTTCATAGCAAGTGGAGTTGCACAGAATGAGGAAATGCTGTCCACCCATTCTTTCCCTCTTCTTCAGAGTCTGTGAAGCTCCCTTCTTTTACAGGGATCGCTCTCCATACTGTGGCAAAGAGTGTTAGCTCAAAGATGTCTGTCCACTGTTCTCCATTTTAACATTTGAATTTCCAGCAGGGAAATGAATGCTGATCCTATCAGCATTAAAACTTACTTGCCTTTCCCTTCTGTCCTAGACAGTTCTCCCCATGTCTAAAGCTTAAAGAGTATGCAAAGCCTATATAATGAACTTTCAGGTTTTTCTCAGCCTTGATGTTGTTTAAATGATATTCTGACTTGTGGAACTCTTGTACTGATGGGGCATCTGTTGCTAGGTAAAAGAGGTCATTCCATTATCCACTGGCACTTTCTCCTGGGTTAAATCCCTACAAGAAATCTAAATTTAAAAAAATGTTGGGGTTTGAAGTATTCAGTACTTAAAAATGAGACCTATAGATACTGGCTAAGTTTTCATCTAGATCTCTACTTCACAACAGTCTAATTAGAAGAAAGGTATGGCTAATGACCCTGGATGCTGACAGTATGTCTACATGGCCCCGCAAAAAAATCCTAGCAGCAGTGAGTCTCAGAACCTGTATCTACAGAGAGAGGCTTGCACTACAGTGCTGGTCTGTAAAAGTAATTTCAGACCCTACAGGAGAATTGGGAGGCAGTAGCTGACCCGATACCATACTCCATTATGAGATTTGTCAAAGCACTTAACCCTTTCAACAAAGAGGCTTTCAATGGAGCCTGACAGCAAGAACACTTATTAGTTTTATGACTAACTTTTTTCATTAAAGTATCTATATTAGTACATTAATACAGATGCCACTCTCTAGCTCTCTGCTGCATTTACTAAAGTACACTTCTATTGAGGAGATAAAGAGGCTGAGAGAGGAGCTTGGAACAACAAAGCTGCATAGACAACAATTGATTAGGAGCTCTAGCAAAAGTTGCACATTTCAGGCTCCCTTGAGTGGAGAAGGGAGATCTGGTGACTGATGCATTCTTGTAACAGGTGGCCTTTCACACGTCTGCAGGTTGCTAAAGCACTGCATGCAGAATAGGGCACAGGAAAGCTCTCATTGCAAAAGTTGTTGCAGATGTGTGAGAAGAAGGCAGCAAGTCAAGAGGCTGGAGCGGAGAAAAGGTTTGTTCACAAGAGTCAATGCTAGAGAAAAGACACCAAGAAAAAACAAATAGAATATTAGGGTTGGAAGAGACCTCAGGAGGTCATCTAGTCCAACCCCCTGCTCAAAGCAGGACCAACACCAACTAAGTCATCCCAGCCAAGGCTTTGTCAAGACAGGCCTTAAAAACCTTTAAGGATGGAAATTCCACCACCTCCCTAGGTAACCTATTCCAGTGCTTCACCACCCTCCCAGTGAAATAGTGTTTCCTAATATCCAACCTAGACCTCCCCCACTGTAACTTGAGACCATTGCTTCTTGTTATGTCATCTGCCACTACTGAAATCTTCAAATATTTAGTGCAGAACAGCATGACAACAGCTTCACGGGATGGAGATCAATGATGAGTCCTGCCTGTACACATCTCAGTCACAGGGGTTCCTACTACTACTCAGACCAAATTGCTTTCAGCAGCCTCAGATGCCAGGACAGACAGTGAGTCCCCAAGCCCTGGTCTACACTAGGACTTTAGGTCGAATTTAGCAGCGTTAAATCGATGTAAACCTGCACCCGTCCACACAATGAAGCCCTTTATTTCGACTTAAAGGGCTCTTAAAATCGATTTCCTTACTCCACCCCTGACAAGTGGATTAGCGCTTAAATCGACGTTGCCGGCTCAAATTTGGGGTACTGTGGACACAATTTGATGGTATTGGCCTCCGGGAGCTATCCCAGAGTGCTCCATTATGACCGCTCTGGACAGCGGTCTCAACTCAGATGCACTGGCCAGGTAGACAGGAAAAGAACCGCGAACTTTTGAATCTCATTTCCTGTTTGGCCAGCGTGGCAAGCTGCAGGTGACCATGCAGAGCTCATCAGCACAGGTGACCATGATGGAGTCCCAGAATCGCAAAAGAGCTCCAGCATGGACCAAACGGGAGGTACGGGATCTGATCGCTGTTTGGGGAGAGGAATCCGTGCTATCAGAACTCCGTTCCAGTTTTCGAAATGCCAAAACCTTTGTCAAAATCTCCCAGGGCATGAAGGACAGAGGCCATAACAGGGACCCGAAGCAGTGCCGCATGAAACTGAAGGAGCTGAGGCAAGCCTACCAGAAAACCAGAGAGGCGAACGGCCGCTCCGGGTCAGAGCCCCAAACATGCCGCTTCTATGATGAGCTGCATGCCATTTTAGGGGGTTCAGCCACCACTACCCCAGCAGTGTTGTTTGACTCCTTCAATGGAGATGGAGGCAATACAGAAGCAGGTTTTGGGGACGAAGAAGATGATGAGGAGGAGGAGGTTGTAGATAGCTCACAGCAAGCAAGCGGAGAAACCGGTTTTCCCGACAGCCAGGAACTGTTTCTCACCCTGGACCTGGAGCCAGTACCCCCCGAACCCACCCAAGGCTGCCTCCTGGACCCAGCAGGCGGAGAAGGGACCTCTGGTGAGTGTACCTTTTAAAATACTATACATGGTTTAAAAGCAAGCATGTGAAAGGATTACTTTGCCCTGGCATTTGCGGTTCTCCTAGATGTGGTCCTAAAGCCTTTGCAAAAGGTTTCTGGGGAGGGCAGCCTTATTGCGTCCTTCATGGTAGGACACTTTACCACTCCAGGCCAGTAACACGTACTCGGGAACCATTGTAGAACAAAGCATTGCAGTGTATGTTTGCTGGCATTCAAACAACATCTGTTCTTTATCTCTCTGTGTTATCCTCAGGAGAGTGAGATATAATTCATGGTCGCCTGGTTGAAATAGAGTGCTTTTCTTCAGGGGACACTCAGAGGAGCCCATTCCTGCTGGGCTGTTTGCCTGTGGCTAAACAGAAATGTTCCCCGCTGTTAGCCACAGGGAGGGGGGAAGGTTGAGGGGATAGTCACGCGGTGGGAGGAGGCAAAATGCGACCTTGTAAGGAAAGCACATGTGCTATGTATGTAATGTTAACAGCAAGGTTTACCCTGAAAGAGTGTAGCCACTGTTTTATAAAATGTGTCTTTTTAAATACCGCTGTCCCTTTTTTTTTTCTCCACCAGCTGCATGTGTTTCAATGATCACAGGATCTTCTCCTTCCCAGAGGCTAGTGAAGCTTAGAAAGAAAAAAAAAAACACACTCACGATGAAATGTTCTCCGAGCTCATGCTGTCCTCCCACACTGACAGAGCACAGACAAATGCATGGAGGCAAATAATGTCAGAGTGCAGGAAAGCACAAAATGACCGGGAGGAGAGGTGGTGGGCTGAAGAGAGGGCTGAAGCTCAAATGTGGCAGCAGCGTGATGAGAGGAGGCAGGATTCAATGCTAAGGCTGCTGCAGGACCAAACCAGTATGCTCCAGTGTATGGTTGAGCTGCAGCAAAGGCAGCTCGAGCACAGACTGCCACTGCTGCCCCTCTGTAACCAACCGCCCTCCTCCCCAAGTTCCATAGCCTCCACACCCAGATGCCCAAGAATGCGGTGGGGAGGCCTCCGGCCAACCAGCCACTCCACCATAGAGGTTTGCCCAAAAAAAAGAAGGCTGTCATTGAATAAATTTTAAAGTTGTAAACTTTTAAAGTGCTGTGTGGCATTTTCCTTCCCTCCTCCACCACCCCTCCTGGGCTACCTTGGTAGTCATCCCCCTATTTGTGTGATGAATTAATAAAGAATGCATGAATGTGAAGCAACAATGACTTTATTGCCTCTGCAAGCGGTGATTGAAGGGAGGAGGGGCGGGTGGTTAGGTTACAGGGAAGTAGAGTGAACCAAGGGGAGGGGGGGTTCATCAAGGAGAAACAAACAGAACTTTCACACCGTAGCCTGGCCAGTCATAAAACTGGTTTTCAAAGCTTCTCTGATGCGTACCGCGCCCTCCTGTGCTCTTCTAACCGCCCTGGTGTCTGGCTGCGCGTAACCAGCAGCCAGGCGTTTTGCCTCAACCTCCCACCACGCCATAAACGTCTCCCCCTTACTCTCACAGATATTGTGGAGCACACAGAAATATCTGGTCTGGGAATAAAGTCCCTTCCTGCAGCTTTTGAAACAGACCAGAGTTCCTGAAGATGCGAGCATCATGCACCTTTCCCGGCCATCCCACGTTGATGTTGGTGAAACGTCCCTTGTGATCCACCAGAGCTTGCAGCACTATCGAAAAGTACCCCTTGCGGTTTATGTACTCGGCGGCTTGGTGCTCCGGTGCCAAGATAGGGATATGGGTTCCATCTATAGCCCCACCACAGTTAGGGAATCCCATTGCAGCAAAGCCATCCACTATGACCTGCACATTTCCCAGGGTCACTACAGCAGATCTTTGATTGCGTGGGCTACTTGCATCACAGCAGCCCCCACAGTAGATTTGCCCACTCCAAATTGATTCCCAAGTGACCGGTAGCTGTCTGGCGTTGCAAGCTTCCACAGGGCTATCGCCACTCGCTCCTCAACTGTGAGGGCTGCTCTCATCTTGGTATTCATGCGCCTCAGGGCAGGGGAAAGCAAGTCACAAAGTTCCATGAAAGTGCCCTTATGCATGCGAAAGTTTCGCAGCCACTGGGAATCGTCCCAGACCTGTAACACTATGCGGTCCCACCAGTCTGTGCTTGTTTCCCGAGCCCAGAATCGGTGTTCCACAGCATGAACCTGCCCCATTAGCACCATGATGCATGCATTGGCAGGGCCCATGCTTTCAGAGAAATCTGTGTCCATGTCCTGATCACTCACATGACCGCGCTGACGTCGCCTCCTCGCCCGGTATCGCTTTGCCAGGTTCTGGTGCTGCATATACTGCTGGATAATGCGTGTGGTGTTTAATGTGCTCCAAATTGCCAAAGTGAGCTGAGCGGCCTCCATGCTTGCCTTGGTATGGCGTCCGCACAGAAAAAAGGCGCAGAACGATTGTCTGCCGTTGCTCTGACGGAGGGAGGGGCGACTGACGACATGGCTTACAGGGTTGGCTTCAGGGAGCTAAAAATCAACAAAGGGGGTGCCTGTACATCAAGGAGTATTTCAGGCAGGACTTCACGGAGAGTTCCAATAAGAAATGGTGCACCTAAGTTACCGTTCTTATTGGAACAAGGAGGTTAGCCTGGCCTCTGATTGATACATGGCTAGATTTACCTCGCTGCACCTTCTCTGTGAGTGACTGCAGTGTGACCTAGAGGAATGAGTCCCCTAGACAGGGGAGGAGGCAAATGAGTACAAAACAAATCTGGTCTATTTCTTGTTTTGATCCACAACATCTATCTTTTACATCTTTGGCTGGCAGCAGACGGTGCAGAAGGACTGCATGCCATCCACATCTCATGGCTGCTCGGCAGAAGATGGTACAGTACGACTGCTAGCCATCCTCATCTCTTGCCTGCCTGGCAGAAGATGGTACAATACGACTACTAGCAGTCCGTATCGCCTGCCCGCTCACCATAAGACGGTTCAATAGGACTGACTGCAGGACTAAAGAGAATGACCTGGTCAAGTCACTCCAAATTTAGTCCCTGCGCCCATGTCTGCCCAGGCGCTCCCAGCCGACGTGGCCAGGAGCACCTCGGACATGACGATGACGGCTACCAGTCGTACTGTACCATCTGCTGCCACAAGGCAAGGGGTTGCTGCTACTGTGTAGCAATGCCGTACCGCATCTGCCAGCACCCAGGAGACATAGGGTGACGGTTACCTGAGCGGGCTCCATGCTTGCCGTGGTATGGCGTCTGCACAGGTAACTCAGGAAAAAAGGCGCGAAATGATTGTCTGCCCTTGCTTTCACGGAGGGAGGGAGGGAACGGGGGCCTGACGATATGTACCCAGAACCACCCGCAACAATGTTTTAGCCCCATCAGGCATTGGGATCTCAACCCAGAATTCCAACGGGCAGCGGAGACTGCGGGAACTGTGGGATAGCTACCCACAGTGCAACGCTCCGGAAGTCGACTCTAGCCTCGGTACTGTGGAAGCGCTCCGCCGAGTTAATGCACTTAGAGCATTTTCTGTAGGGACACACACACTCGAATATATAAAACCGATTTCTAAAAAAACAACTTCTATAAATTCGACCTTATTCCGTAGTGTAGACATACCCCAAGATTGGATTCTTGGGGTTCCAAGTTATACCTATGAGCAAGTGAAGAGGAAAAGCTCCTCATTTACTATAGGTCCCATTGGTACCTATAGGCCATCTCCTGTAACTGCAAATTTCAAAGATTTTCACCCAGCTATGGTTATTTTTAATTTAGTATTGGTTTTAAAGAATATTGTACTTCCAGATGTGATAGATGTTAATTAGGAGGTCTTTCATGTACAGCAATGACAACCTTGTCCCTTTAACCCACATACCAGCACAGAATTTTTTTCCTTGTGCAAGCCAGATTTCTATTGGTGCTAAGATTTTTTTTTTTTTTAAAGTACTTGTAAGTGAAACTAGAGATTACACAGTAAACAATTTCACTCACTTGGAAAATATTAATGAATGTATCTCTACATGGAATAACAGGTTTTTACTCATACTATTTATTTGTATAAACACGTTTCTCCTCCAGTTCTAACATGGCAAACTATTACAGATTTTCTTCCAACTACAATCTAATAAACTTTAGAACGGATTCAGTTTAGAAGGTTAACTCTTTGAAGATAAGTGTTAGGATTTTCTTTATCTGACCTGCAATTTAAGTAAATGGTACATTGGTAGGAAGAGTTTCGGATGTGCCTGTGCCAAGGAATTAGACATGTATGCCCATGTTAGTAGGAGCTATTTAATGGAAGTGTGAGTTCATGTTGGTACAGAGAGGGGAAACTCAGCCCTAGAATGTGTAATCTCTCCTCAGTGTAGTAGTTATTGTTGTGTCAAATTCCATATGAAGAAAGAAACTTTGTAACTAAAATTAAAATTTAAAAAAACTAAGGCTCCATAGAGCTTGTAATTCCTTAAATTATCCATCATAAGAAAAGACTTGGCTGTGCCTGTGTTTTAGGCTATGAAAATAAACCTACCATTACACAGGAGGTGTAAAGGAAAATTAAATAAAATCAAGCAGCACTCTTCAGCAAAGTCAAGCAACTGAGGGATGGAAAGAGGGGAAACTTAACTGTCTGAGAGGATAGTTGCTGAACTTGTAAACCAAGTAAGGAGGGGGGTGAGGGAGAAACAGAAAAGCATGCTGTAGAGGAACCAGCTTATACATGGTCACCTTCTTGGTATGTTTGACTTCCAGTATAGTCCTGGGCCCAATTCCAGTACTGCATCCTGTGCAATAATTTGCATTTGTGTGAAGTGGATATAAGAAACTGCCATTTCCATCTGATCCCATTCTGACAGCTGGGGAGCACTGGCCAGAGGACTCCCAGACCATGCCTCTTTTTCCCCAGGAACATCCTCTGTGCTGGCATACAGGAGGGAGGAGCGGGGTAGGAGCTAGAACAGTGGTTCTAGCATAAGAACATAATGGCCATACTGGGTCAGACCAAAGGTCCATCTAGCCCAGTATGCTGTCTTCCAACAGTGGCCAATGCCAGGTGCCCCAGGGGGAATGAACAGGGCAGATAATCATCAAGTGATCCAACAGAGGCTAGGGACTCCATCCCTGCCCATCCTGGCTAATAGCCACTGATGGACCGATCCTCCATGAACTTTAGTTTTTTTTTAACTCCGTTATAGTCTTGGCCTTCACAACATCCTCTAGCAAGGAGTTCCACAGGTTGCCTGTGCATTGTGTGAAAAAAATATGTTCTTTTGTTTGTTTTAAATCTACTGCCTATTAATTTCATTTGGTGACCTGTAGTTCTTGTGTTATGAGAAGGAGTAAACAAAACTTCCTTATTTACTTTCTCCACAGTCATTATTTTATAGACCTCTATCATATCCCACATAGTTGTCTCTTTTCCAAGCTGAAAAATCCCACTCTTATTAATCTCTCCTCATATGGCAGCCATTCCATACTCCTAATAATTTTTGTTGCCCTTTTCTGAACCTTTTCCAATTCCAGTATAATCTACACCACTCAAAGATTCACATGTGTAAGGAGGAATCTTTAAGAGGTTGGCTCCACTAGCTTTAGGGCTGCTTTGTACCACTAAAGTGCAGTCAGAGCATGAACCAAAATCTGGCTCTCGTAACATGTGCACACTTCATTTTAAAACCTGGGGCCGCAAGTGTCAGAGCCCCGGTCTATAGGTGCTAAAAACAGCAGTGTAGACATTATGGCTCAGGCTGGAGCTTGAGCTCTGAAGACCAGCCCCCTCCCTGGGCTTTAGAGCCCAAGCCTGAATGTCTGCACAGTTGTTTTTGGCACCAACCTGAGTCCATAGACCCAGACTCTCAGACTTGCTACCATGGGTTTTCAAACACAGTGTAGACATTTCTTCAGATTTTGACTGCCGTGACTTAAATGTCTTCATTAGAAGTGAAACAGAGTCAATTTATAGGCCAACACTCCTGCACTATTCAGAGGTTACATTAGACCCCCAAAGGTTACTATTTTGAGTTACTATAGCCTTTGCTAGGGATTGTAGCAAAGCTACGTGAAAACTAAAATGTCTGATCCAATGTCCATTGAAGTTAATGAGAATCTTTCCAGTAACTTCAGTGGTCACTGGATTGGGCTCTAAAAGTAAATTGTTAATAGTGCTGAAAAATAATCTTGGCTCACATTCATCTCCTGTTAACAGAACCCACTGTTGAAGTCAGTGCTGATTATTTTGAAAGAGCACTGACAGAGGATTGGATTAGAAAGGAGTTTTCATGTTAATTTGGAGGTATTACTATTAATAAATATCTCACCATATTTTCTTAAAATCTAAGTTGCTAAACAAAATCCACAAAATGACAGGGAAATTTACTAATTGTATATATTTTTGGAGTCCCGAGAACAATTTAAAATAATTATTGCATGCAAGGAGGAGATTTTCAAAGGCACAGAAGGCAGTCATGCATTCAGCTCCCGCTACATTTTCCTGGGCGTTGGCTGCCAAACTCCCCTGGGTTGTTTTGAAAGTCCTGTTAAATAAAGCAAAACCACTAATTGCAAGTGTCTTTGTTCCATTAAGAAAAGAGAGTATTTATCTATTTAGATAACTGAATACTGAAACACTTAATAAATAAAAACTGTTCATGGTAACAAGCCACCACTATGGTAAACAATGGTCATTTTAAAAACAAAACAAAAAACTCAACTTAAAATTGTGTATGTTTTGGTCCTTAGGAGTTATTAACAACTGTCACAATAGGATTATCTGCAGCTCACAACAAGCATAAAGGTGGCAGTCGTCAATATCAGCAGAAACAATTTTCGGCTCCATCTACAAAGACCAAGAACTAGGATGGTTATATTTATTTTAAACTCAGTTTGACACACAGTTTCCCTGCATAGTTAAGGACAGAAACCAAGTAATGTTATAAATTGATTTTAGAAATTATTTTATAGCCTAGATTCACTCTGTTTTTCCCTGTCCAGTCAAACTATGATTAAATTCAATTAATCTGAACCAGTTATAAATGGTGTTTATAATTAGTTCTGCAAACTTTGTTCTTAGTCCACTGCAGATGGGGCCTTAGACAGTGATACTGTATCAAAACAAGCATCCTAAAGTTAGGACTAAAGTAGACTGATTCAGGCAGAAGTGATAGTTTGACACTAGTTAGATAGCTGCTCTAGTCAAAGAAAGTTTGTATGTCTAAAGAAAAAAAATCCAAATCCACAGACATGGAGTCATGATAAAGTCTTAGCTGTGAGACACTTTCACTTATTTGCTCTCAAGATAAAATGTGACAGATCCACATGCCACAGGTATGCTATTTCTGTACCACAATCTAAGCACCTGGTCTCCACACTACAAGGATATGTCTACAGTGCATCTGAGTGAGCCTCCCAACCCAAGTCCACAGACTTGAGTTGGCAGGGTTCATGCCTGCAGGCTAAAAATAGCAGCTGTGTAGGCGTTCCAGTTTGGACTGAAGCTCAGGGTCTCAAGCCTGGGAGGTGTGGCTTGTGAGCCCAAGCCACATCATCAAAACACCATCTTTACACAGCTATTTTTAACCCCAATAAAACACATCTGTGGGTTGCTCCCAAACACAGTCTAGACCTACCCTGAAGGACTTAAGAAGAATTAATTTATACAAATTATTCTGAATACAGAAGAGCCTTAAGTGTCTGATTCTCCATTGCCAGGCACCTTATATATTCATTTACACCTGTGGAAAAAGGATATAAAATACTGCGGTTGTGCTTGGATAGCACTTTACAGGTACAAGTAAGGAAGAATCCATCCCCAACTTTATTATCCATACATCAAATAATGAAGCCAGATCTATTATATAGAGGTGTATTTACAGAACTCTTTACTATGTCATATGCTAGATACAATTTTATAAAAACCTAAAACATAGGTTCCGTTCTTTAATGTAAAGGGTCAGATTCTGGGCTACTTTACAACCAGTGCAATCCCACTAAATGCTTGTGACCACTGACACCAGAGTTTACCCAACTTCCCTAATGTAGCAAAACTTTTCAATTTTGCTCAAATTGCTTTTTACACACTGAATTAAAGAATCAGGCCCATATTTTCAGGAGTACACATGCACTTGTGTGTACATCTCAGTCAAAATCCCTGACTCGAACATGCATTTTTATTTTAAATATTCGAATCTTCCTTATTTTGCTCTCTGTTTAAGCAAATCAGAAAGTTCTTTTAAGACATGCATAATTTAATGCCCCGGTTTTAATACCACCACTGAATGCAGCTTCCAACTAAAATGCTATATCAGCTTTTAACCTACGTATGTAATTTATGAGAGCTAATAAGACTTATGTACACAGAGTGCAAACCTAATAGCTCTAGTGGATGGAAACAAATTGTTTCCTATATTATGTCAAGTGTACTTGATTTTTTGGACAGAATATCTATATATTCCTTATACCTAAGACACTGCTGAGGACTTAATTATGCTAAGTTTTTCGGTTTCTACATAGCTGGAAGTTTTGGTTAGTGACCAACATGCTAAAGATACACGGCTGGATTGTGGATAGTCACTAGTCTGCCCAGTTGGAGGTCAGATATGAGGCCTTCCAGACCTGGGAGCAGTGTGTTCACTCTGCTAGCCAATTCATGGTTCTTCCCCTTTGTGGAAGTTAGTGCAGATGGGGACACCTCCCCCTAGGGACTTTGCAGCCACAGAAATCAGGAACTCCCATTTTGCCCAAGTGTGGCATAAGGACAGGAAGAGGGAAAGGCTCCCTCTTCCCTCCATGTGTACTTCTAGAAGGGGTAGACACATTGGTCTGCACAGTTAAGGCTGAAAATTCTAAAGGGCAAACTAATAGGAACTTGAAACAATTTTCTCTCTTGATCCTTTGAACTGTATTGACCCCTATAAAACCTTCAAGAACAGAGCAGAGGGATGGCCTATGTGCATGCATGTTCCACAAGCCAAAATAAAGCTAGTAGGGCCAAAAGTAGGCCTACAAAACTTGACAGTGTCTATTTAAGTTGATCACAAGAACCAAGATTTTGAAAATGTATTAATGTTAACGTAGGTACTCTAGACTTACCCTTGGCTAAAGTTTGAGCATGAATATTTTCTTTTCCAAATAAAATAAAACTGATTCAATTTTTTCCCCTACATCTTTAAATATGGTATCAACTCCTTGGTGCCAGTTCAGTTTGCCCAGAACCAATCTATTGGCAGTCACAGACGCAGCAGCAACCTTGCACAGAAAGAGGGGTGGAGGGGACAGATTTTTTTCTTTTAAAATTACTTTTCATATTTCCCTTTTAATGTAAATACAGCTACAACTGCTAGCATGCAAATAAAGTTTAGTGAATAACCAAATGGTAGGATAACCATCATTTTAATTCCACTTACCACAGGCTGGTTGCAAAGATAACGACAAAGCTCTCCAATATACTGGATAACAGTCACATTATACTTTTTGCAGTCACTCCAGAATTGACTAGCTGAGAATTTCTTTCTTAAGACGCAAGTTGCACCTTATTAAGAAAATAAAAACAGGAAACACTGGTTTTGTGAACTTGACAAGAATGCTGCTTCAGGTACCACAGAGTCATGTAAAGGTAAGAACTTTGATTCAAATACAAAAGACATTCTCATGTGTTTGTTTTACGGACAGGTCTAAATTCACAGACCTTGTCCATTACAGTGAAATGTGACAGTGGGGGAGTCACAGAGCTCCAGCAATATTTATGCTGGTGTGTTTACACAGCCTGCAGACAGTTAAACACGTGCATAACTTTACACATGAGAATAGTCCAATTCTACAAAGTTATGGGTCTGCTTAACTGTAAGCCTATAGCAAGTTTAAGACTTTAAAAAGAACAGCTTGTGTTTAGGGTTGTTATCCTATAAATGTGTGGTCTCCTCTTGGCCCCAAGGAAGCCCTGCAAGTGGCCCATTGCCTCACTTTCCCCTCTTGATTCCTCAAATAAACTCAATACAGCCTTTGAAATGTATAAATAGCCCTGTGGGGAGAGGGCAAGGGGCATTATTTTATTACCAAAAGTCCCACTACCATAAACCAGAATCCCTCAGTGCAGTCCAAACAGCAGATTAGGTCCAACAGTCCAACACTAAGTGTGGCTCAGACATCCCTCATCGTGCTTCAGCCCAGCTCCCAGGTACAACTCTGGCATCTCACCCCACACCTCGCCTCACCTCAGATGTTTATCTACCCTATTTTCTTCCCGGATAGGGTTCCGGCTCTTGCCTGGAGATATCGGCAAGGTTGCCGCTCCCTTGTTCCCCAGCCTTCAGCCCTCTCTAGTCCTCCGTCTTCAGCTGTCTGGCTCAGCACCTCCCTCTACTGCTCGCAGCCTTCAGCCCTCCCTGGTTATGGCTCTCTAGCCTGGAGAAGTTTGCAGGTGACCCCAACTGCCTTCACCAGCCTATTATTCTGGGTTCACTGCCTAAACCGGGAACTCACACCATTTCATCCTTCACGGGCATCTCCTCGCTGAAGCTCTCAGCCCAGCCCTGTCCTTCCTCTGAGCTCTTTACTCTCAGGACTCTAGACACTCTCCCCTTTTAAATTCTGGGTTCTGAACTCTCCTTCTAAGCTTCCCCTCAGGGTTTGAGTTCTGAATTCCCTTCTCAAGCCTCTGAAGTCTCATTTTTAACTCCCAGGGCAGCCCCACCCGCCTCATTACACCAACACAGGCACACCTGGACTGCAACAGGGGTTCTGAGGCCAATTTCATTTAAGGGCCTGTTACCCTAATGCCAAAAACAAAAACGTGGATGAACAGAATTTTACTTAATTTTCTAAAATAAAAGTGGATAATATGGACCTTACTGCAGTTTCTTAAAAAAAAACAAACAAACCAAAAAAAACCTAGTCAATGGAATCACAAAACTGGTTACAATTATTTCCAGATTCATTTGTTTTTTGATTTAGAAAGGAAGATACAAGCCAAGTCTAATTAACTCCACTGATAACAACGATTCTGCACTGTGTTTTAATGCAGTTCTAAATTAATCCCCTCTTCAATCAACAACGCTATAAAATAAAGTGAGCCTACCCAATTTAATACATCCAGCAATGCCAAGGACAGAAGCTGCACTGTGGTAAAGAGGGAGAGTTATATAAACAGTGTCATCTGCAGTAGCACCAAATGCCCATAATCCAGCAGCTCCTTTTAGGATCTGCAGATGACTAATAACTGCAGCTTTTGGTAGACCTGTAAAGACATAAAACTATACATTACAGAGAGGTCAACATTCACTTTTGTTGAGTACACGAGTATCCAGTCTGTTACGAACTTCAACAACACTAATATTACCTATCTTTCTATATTCTAGAGCCAATTTTTCTGCTAGCCACTTAGCTAAACAGACATCTAAGAACTTGTTTGCAAGTTTAATGTGGCACTAGGTCTGTTGGTCCTATAGAAGTAAGGGGTATGCAAGCAAGTCATAGCTGCATCAACTCACTGCACACTGGGTCATCTGATTCAACAACAGATGGACCAGGATGTGAAGCAATATGAAGGAGCTCCAGCCCTGATGTATAGTTAAAATAGACAAGGTAGGTGAAGTAATATATCTTTTATTGGACCAACTTCTGGTGACAGAGACAAGTTTTCAAGCTTACGCAGAGCTCTGCTTCAGGTCTGGGAGAGGTAACCAGAGTTCGGGTCCTATATCCATATAACTATGTTGCTCAGCAGTGTGAAAAATCCACACCCCTGAGTGATGTAGTTACACCAACCTAGCCCCCTGTGTAGACAGCACTAGGTCAGTGGGAAAACTTCTCCCATCAACATAGCTACTGCCTCTCAGGGAAGTGGATTAACAAAGCTGAAGAGGAGAGTTCTCTTTCATTGACTAAGAGCATCTTCATTAAAGCACTACAGTGGCGTCAATGCAGCGTTTTAAGTGTAGACATGCCCAGAGTGTCAAGCTAAATACAAGGGTAGAACAGATCCAGTGTCTTTATTAAGTCCATGATTTTTGGTGTCTAGCAGAGTTATGAATTTAAGTTCCCTTTCCTTAGAGGACGAGGATTCAGAGGTCAGATATGCAGTGATCATTTTGTGAATAGTGTTCATCCAAGTTTTTGTCTTTTATCATTTTTCTATGCGAGTTCCTTTGAGAGCGTAGTGATTGTCCGGTTTTTCCCCACGTAGTTATTAGGGCAGTTGGTGCACTGGATAAGGTTCACCACATTGGTATGATAGGCATGGGTAGAAACCATGGATCTTGAGAGCAGTTGCATAGCTAGGCGGGGAGCGGGGCAGCGGCCGCTCCCCCACCAAGCGGAAGTAGAGTCTCTTTAATTCTTTGGCGCCTTTTTAATTTTTACTCTCCCGGCGGTGCTCTGGGTCTTCAGCAGTACTTCACTCGCTCCAGTGGTGGGGGTGGTCCTTCAGCGCTGCTGGGGGAGTACTAGCAGGTGGCACCTTTTTTAATCTAAGCTCCCCCTGTTTTCTCCACCTGGCTATGCCACTGCTTGAAAGGTGTGTTGTGGGGGGTACTGATCATCATAACAGTGAAGACATATCTGCAGGTTTCACATCTGGTGTTATAGTGGGGGATGGTACTGCTTTGAGCTGGTATGTCCTAGTGTATGGGGAGCTCGCTCGCTCCTGATGACAAGCTTGGCGAGGCTAGGGGGCTCTTTGAAGGCCAGAAGAGGGAGTCTGGGAAAGATTTATTTGAGGATGTGGTCCCCATCAAGTCTGGGGTGCAAGTTTCATGATTCCCTGTGTGGGTTTTAGTGCAGGGTATTAGGTGACTAGGGTTGTACAGTGGGAGGTTTGTTTCCCCTCCCCATATTAAAGCAGGTTCTGTCAGATTATTTCGGTAGCCCATTCCATCATGTGATCTACTTTTCTGATGGAGTTTCCTTGTGTGGTGAAGGTGATTTTAAGTGTGTTAAGGTTTGTACCTGGACTCTGTCCTCAGTGCACATTCTATGATATCCGAGTGCCTGGTAGATAAGATTTCTTGGTGTGTTTGGGGATGGTCACTACATGTGTGAAGATAAGTGTGGCGATCGATGGGTTTCCTATGTATAGTTGTCTGTAGGGTTTCATTGCTGAAGCTGATAGTGGTGTCCAGGAATTTGATGCTGGTGTGGTAGTACTCTAGAGAGAGTTTCATGGATGGATGGTTGACGTTATGGTGGAAATCTACGAAATCACAGCTGTCATGCCTTTGCTCCATTTCATTTTGGTTTTTCACACACAGCAATTTATGTGTGGACATGTAGTGTTTCTTTGAAACTGTACGAGGGATCCTGCTCGGAGGCAGACTGGGGAAGTTCTAGACACAAGCACTACAGTGAAGCTGAAGCAGAAGCTTTATAAACCAACATCATTTTCCTTATTTCTAATCCTTGTTCAGTGTTAGAAGAAATTAGCTCTTTCTAGGATTCTTTACTATCATCACCTGACACTGATTTCATGGCATCTCTCTCCAGTAAGATTCAAGGGCTTCCCTGCCTCTGCTTGACACCCCCAATCCCAAAAGCTAGCTCCTTAGAAGATGTGGGAAGCAGTAAGATATTTGCCTTCTGAAAAAGAGTTCTAAAAGAACTTTTCTCTCTTTCTTGTGCTCCTGGATGAATGCTGTTCTCACATTAAACAGCGACAGCTGATGGTGCTCCAAACTCAGAAAGACAAGCAAAGACTGCAAAATTGATCTTAAATATACAAAATTAAAAACCAATTAGGCGTTTATATTAAGTAATCTGAGCACGTTTATACAGCTGTATTTGGGGTGAGAGCCACTCACAAGTACATATCGTTTCCAAGGATGATCGATTAATTATACACCCGCAGGACAAAAAAAGACGTTCCATACTGATCAGATCAATGGTTCATTGAGTATTTCCTCCTGTCTGGCTCTGACTGTGGCCTCTACTTGACATTCCAGAGGCACACAAACCTGCCCACCATACTGTACCTACCAATAGCTCACTGTGCAGTGCTTTATGTGAAGGAAAGATTCCTTCCTTTAGGAATCAGCCTTCACTCTTACTTTAACATGCATAATCACAAATTTTATTGAACAAAATAATCTAACACTTTGAAAAATCCATCCACAGATTTTTTGCTTTTGATTTCCCCTGACTCTAGATTCCAAAAGATGTTTAAAAGCTGCACAACATTTTATTTCCTTTTAACTTGGCCAGAAAATCTAGACTATTAATTATAATCAGCAATCATGTGTTCTTGTATTATAGGAAAGCATGAAAAGGATGGCTAGATTTGTTTGTACTAGATGAATCAGATTGCACAAGACATGATTTTAAACATAATGATTCAATTCCCTCTAAACTTTTATTCATGCTAAATAATTGCTCTTCTTGCAATCACACTGTACTTAAAAGAGATAAAAGTTTCAGTGTGCATAGGCTACATACAATCACTCAAATTTTCTTACCTCTGTAAGTAACTAAACTATATTAGATTAATTCTGGGCATTGCATCTTTCCACCTCAGCTTCATATGGAGGCCTTAAGTGACACTGTGAGAACTAGGTTACAGACTACCTAGGGAAGTCTATAACATGATTTAACTAAGAGTATTCAGAACAAAATTTCTATCCACAGTAGCAAGCTCTGCTATATTTTTTCATCATCGCTATTTCAAACATAGTTAATCTCTGAATAATGTTTGCAACAGTTCTGGTTTTTTTAATTTCTTTAAAAACAAACAGAATTTAGTTCTAAAATAAACTAACGTATGGTTCCATGGAGGCAAATAAAAATCAATAAAATAATTATGCTTGGGCAGGGGAAACAAGTTGTAAGATGCAAGTTATTTTTAAAACATCTCATGACTGAAACCACAAGTTAGTTTTCAGTTGAATAAGAAACACCAATCTGTTTAACATCATGATGCTGCTTTTTATGCCACTGATCAGAGTTTTTTTTTTTAAAAGTCTTAACTTCTTAGCCACTGGAGCAATGGTAATGAAACCAGCCATCTGTTTCTAAACTAAAAGGCTAGTAACTTAATCCTATTTTCGGTCTCTTTGGCGACCTGCATTCAAAGCAGCTTAATGAAGACCCACTTCATAATAAGTGCATAGTAACTTGTTCTAAAAGGATGTTGTAAAGTTCTAGGTGTACACATTAGCTCTACAGCGGTGTTACAGAATCACAAAATATTAGTATTATGTTTGCAGTGTTGACTAGCAGGCACCAGTAATAGTAGCTATTTAATAAAAGGGCATAATGCCCTGCCCCAGGATTTAAGCAATTCGGCTGGGCAGGGAAAAAGGTGCTACCTCTGCGGGATCCCCTCTGCCAACAGCCTTGGAAACGACCAATGCCTTTCTTGAGCTTCTGATACCTTCTCCTGTGGGCTGAAGTGAGACATTTAGAGTGTCTGACACAGACACATTAACTGATGGTTTCATAAACAGTTTCAGGAAATGACGGAAACATGGGAAAAAAGAGCTGTACCTGTAGTCCCTGAAGTAAAAATGTAGAGTACAGAGGATTTGAGGTTGCTTGCAGAGCGGAGGTTAACTGGCACACAGTCTTCAGATGCAGTTTCCAGCTTGTCTAAAAGGGTATTAACACTGGGCAGAGTGCAGTCTTTGGTCATTACCCAAACACCAATATCTTTTTGGAGGCTAGGAAGAATCTCCTCTAATGTCCCAAGCATATCTTAAAAAACAACAACAACAACATTGTTACCTATTTTATAATGTATTTACAGAAAGCTAAACTTAAAGCAAGTTTTTCAATGTTTTAGAGTTATGTTAGCAAAATACAAGGAGCCCGATTCACCTCTGTGAGAGTAAGGGAATATAATCAGTGCTGGTGCCCTGTGGGTCGGGTGGACTTCATGTAGAAAAGGACAAACAATGGTACATACAGTTGCTGTCACTCCCATGCTTTAAATTTTAGCCAGCACTCCATGAAAACCCACTAGCAATGACTACCATCTCTTGGCCACACCCAGTCTTGGGTAGTTTACAGTCAAGTTTCAGATGAGAAGTGCAGTTCATGTTTCTCTCCAGATTTCATCTGGCAAGGTAATCTGCCTTCATGCATTGCAGTTGAGTTATGGATACTTGGGCTGGTCTACGTTGCAAAGCTAGGCCAGCTTAACTATATTGCTCAAGACTGAAAAATTTCATGCCCTGTGCAATGTACTTATGTAGACCTAAGCTCTGGTATAGACATAGCGAGATCTGTCAAAGAATCTTCTATTGACTTAGCTACTGCCTCGGAGAGCAGAGAACCCCTTCCGTCGCTGAAGTAAGTGTCTACACTAGTGACACAACTGCAGTGTTTCTAGTGGTCTGCTTAATCCAAAATTATCCCCTTGCAAATGGCATGGCAGAAAGCAGCAACAGATGTCACCATTCTCCAAACATACACAGACTACAAGTAAAAA
Source organism: Caretta caretta (assembly GCF_965140235.1). NCBI lineage: Eukaryota > Metazoa > Chordata > Testudines > Cheloniidae > Caretta > Caretta caretta. The sequence continues at coordinate 82,729,394 of NC_134210.1, read as the reverse complement.
ATGAGCCACTACCATGATTTATTGTCTCTTGTGTTTCTCATCCCCAGAAATGTTTGCAATTTTATGGAATTGGTGCCAAAGCAGCATTGGCTTATTTACAGAAAACTATTTTTCCTGTGTTTATGACTACTAATTTAGCTACAACTAATCAGGAGAAAGATCTTGGCATCATCGTGGATAGCTCTCTGAAGACATCCACGCAGGGTGCAGCGGCAGTCAAAAAAAGCGAACCGGATGTTAGGAATCATTAAAAAAGGGATAGAGAATAAGACGGAGAATATCTTATTGCCCTTATATAAATCCATGGTACACCCACATCGTGAATACTGCATACAATACTCATCTCAAAAAAAGATATACTGGCATTAGAAAAGGTTCAGAAAAGGGCAACTATAATGATTAGGGGTTTGGAACGGGTCCCATATGAGGGGAGATTAAAGAGGCTAGGACTTTTCACCTTGGAAAAGAGGAGACTAAGGGGGGGATGTGACAGAAGTATATAAAATCATGAGTGGTGTGGAGAAAGTGAATAAGGTAAAGTTATTTACTTGTTCCCACAATATATGAACTAGGGGCCACCAAATGAAATTAATGGGTAGCAGGTTTAAAAACAAATAAAAGGAAGCTCTTCTTCACTCAGCGCACAGTCAACCTGTGGAACTCCTTGCCCGAGGAAGTTGGGAAGGCTAGGACTATAACAGGGTTTAAAAGAGAACTGGATAAATTCATGGAGGTTAAGTCCATTAATGGCTATTAGCCAGGATGAGCAAGGAATGCTGTCCCTAGCCTCTGTTTGTCAGAGGGTGGAGATGGATGGGAGGAGAGAGATCACTAGATCATTACCTGTTAGGTTCACTCCTTCTGGGGCACCTGGCATTGGTCACTGTCGGTAGACAGAATACTGGGCTGGATAGACCTTTGGTCTGACCCAGTATGGCCATTCTTATGTTCTTACTGAGCATAAAGAACACTAAGAAATTGGTCACTGATTTTATGGTCATTCAGAATTTCAGGTATAATTCTGATTTTTTATTTTTCAGTGCAGTAGTCTTAGAAATAAATTTACACTGAGTTCTTAATGTATTTGAGACATGTCAATTATATTTAAACTGCAGACAAGTCAAGCAAGAAGGGGGCTGTGGTCATAAGACTACCCTATGGTCTAATCAGGCAATCCTTTCTAAGGGGAAAAATATCATAGTTACAGTCCAATTTAAACTGTCATTTAGGATTCAAGAATGGCAGAAAGGCAGTGGTTCCCACTTCCTAGACTGAAGCACATCTTCTTTATGTTATTCCAATTAATTAAGATCAAGCCCAGACTGAAAATATCCTTGATTTACTGTTTCCACTTCTAAAATTACTCAGTTAACCTAAAGTTTCTGTTTCTGTGTACGGGTTTGTTTTTTTCACCTAGTATTGAATATTAATACTGTGAGTTGGTTCTACAAAAGACTTTTCAGTTGCACTCTGGTATTAAAAATTTGGAACAGTATCTGAACTGTTTGTAGCCATTTGTTATCTTGAAAGAGATTCCAGGTTAGATAGGAGAGCACAGCAAAAAAACCATAAGCAATTTCCTGAAGGAAAAAAAGGCAATCAGAAATAGCTAAATATTTTCCTAATATTAAAAGAGCCGGAAGCCTTAGATTAATTCTGCATCATGCATGAACAATGTGAGCTGAAGATAAACTCTCCGTTGTACTAATATATTTCCAAAGAGCACTTATACCAATGTAAAAAGATCCAAGACTATGTCCAATGTTGATGTATTGTTTAATGCACACTGAATTTCTCCACCAGATGTTTTTTAAAAACCTGATGCTCATTTTACACTTGTATTACCCATATGTCCGGAATAAACAGCTCTCTTGGAAGAAATGCAATACAGCATTTCTGGTGGTTCCTGGTACATGTACATAAGCAGATGGTAAAGCAAATCACAGGTTGTGAACTTAAGCTCTCTCTATTTTTCTTAGTAACATACTAAGAAACTTTTAGGGTTTGTTTTGCAATGAGTTATTATTATACCTAATCTTTAACTATAATAGAGTAAATAGCAGTCCTGTGTGTTGTTTACACAATACATTCTGAACAAACATACATTAACTACATGGCTTCCCTGGGAAAATTCATGCGTTATTGAAGGTGGAGATCTCCCCCACGCCCTTTTCCTTCTCCTGCTTCCCTACGAACAATTGAGCAGGTTTGTGACATGATGCAAACAACCTGAATACATAAATAATTGTTAATTGTGACATTCGAATAATAGACAATACACCTTTTGGTTCTAAACTACCATCCTGCATTGCTAGTCATACAAAAAGGTTCTCTCTATTTTTCTGAGCAAGGAAATAATGCAATTATTTATTGGCAGGCAAATATGAACCCACAGTAATAACTGACAGAAATCAGATTATGAGATCAACGTGTACTGAGCAAAATCTTAGTCAGTTCATTCAAAAAGTTTTATGAAATATTGCTGACAAAATATTGGAAGGGCACTCTGATGCATATGCTAAATAAGCTGTGACAATCCAGGTAGCCACCAATGATCCTTTGAACAATAAAAGGCCAGTCCCAAACTCCCCATTTTTAGATGCATTCCCTCCATATACTTAGTTCCCTGTCAAAAAGGCTCTCTGTTCCTGCTAAATTGTGTTCAGCAAAAGCCATAGGTGCTGGAACTAGGGGTGCTGGAGGTATAGCAGCACCCTTGGTTTGAAGTGATTTCCATTATACACAGGATTTGGTTCCAGTGGCTTTCAGCTCCCCCACTATAAAAATGGTTCCAGAACCTATGGCAAAAGCTTGTAGGGGTCATCAGATGTAGCTAAGAATCTATGTTGGCTGCCATGCCTCCCTTGAAATGCCACTGAAGACCATGCAAAAGATTCTAGAATGTGTACAGGAACTACAAATACTTAGCATATATTACTGATCAAACACTGGGGTATATCTGAAGGAGGCACTGACTCAGGTAGGGGATCCAGTGAGTTTCCAGGAAAGGGAAAAGCAAGCAAGCAAAATGGAGAGCCAAATCCCATCTTGGAACAGTCCGTAAGAGTCCACACTGCATGTCTTTAACTCCGTGCTGCTCTGGATGTCTCATAATTCTTATTTTTATCATTTAGTTTAAATAATCAAGTTAGGTATTAGATAATAATTCACATTTATTTTATCAAGAAAACAATTTCCCCTTTAAAAGCTGATTAAGGATTCTGCTGCTTGTATGTCATAGTAGCTGTTCTGAATTCACAAGCTCCTGAAAATCTCACTCATTCCCCTTCTCCAGGGCATTCATAGACTATGATCTAAATTCATTCCTAGTTTATCTTGACTTCTGCCAGCATAAACCAGGGTTCAGGAGCCATAGCGACAAAACTTCCACAAGGGCACACAGCAGTGGCAGAAAGCAACAGAAATTTCCCCTCTGCCAGGAGGCTCCTAGGCAGTCAGTGAAGCTAGGGGAAAAAAAAAGTGGGAAACACTGGTCAAAAAGAAAAGGAGTACTTGTGGCACCTTAGAGACTAACCAATTTATTTGAGCATGAGCTTTCGTGAGCTACAGCTCACTTCATCAGATGTATACCGTGGAAACTGCAGCAGACTTTATATACACACAGAGAATATGAAACAATACCTCCTCCCACCCCACTGTCCTGCTGGTAATAGCTTATCTAAAGTGATCAACAGGTGGGCCATTTCCAGCACAAATCCAGGTTTTCTCACCCTCCACCCCCCCACACAAATCCACTCTCCTGCTGGTGCTAGCCCATCCAAAGTGACAACTCTTTACATAATCAAGTCGGGCTATTTCCTGCATAGATCCAGGTTTTCTCACATCCCCCCCACCCCCATACACACACAAACTCACTCTCCTGCTGGTAATAGCTCATCTAAACTGACCACTCTCCAAGTTTAAATCCAAGTTAAACCAGAACATCTGGGGGGGGGGGGGGTAGGAAAAAACAAGAGGAAACAGGCTACCTTGCATAATGACTTAGCCACTCCCAGTCTCTATTTAAGCCTAAATTAATAGTATCCAATTTGCAAATGAATTCCAATTCAGCAGTTTCTCGCTGGAGTCTGGATTTGAAGTTTTTTTGTTTTAAGATAGCGACCTTCATGTCTGTGATTGCGTGACCAGAGAGATTGAAGTGTTCTCCGACTGGTTTATGAATGTTATAATTCTTGACATCTGATTTGTGTCCATTTATTCTTTTACGTAGAGACTGTCCAGTTTGACCAATGTACATGGCAGAGAGGCATTGCTGGCACATGATGGCATATATCACATTGGTGGATGTGCAGGTGAACGAGCCTCTGATAGTGTGGCTGATGTTATTAGGCCCTGTGATGGTGTCCCCTGAATAGATATGTGGGCACAATTGGCAACGGGCTTTGTTGCAAGGATAAGTTCCTGGGTTAGTGGTTCTGTTGTGTGGTATGTGGTTGTTGGTGAGTATTTGCTTCAGGTTGCGGGGCTGTCTGTAGGCAAGGACTGGCCTGTCTCCCAAGACTTGTGAGAGTGTTGGGTCATCCTTTAGGATAGGTTGTAGATCCTTAATAATGCGTTGGAGGGGTTTTAGTTGGGGGCTGAAGGTGACCGCTAGTGGCGTTCTATTATTTTCTTTGTGAGGCCTGTCCTGTAGTAGGTAACTTCTGGGAACTCTTCTGGCTCTATCACCTCTACACCAACATTCCACACAAAGATGGACTACAAGCTGTCAAGAACACTATCCCCGATAATGTCACGGCTAACCTGGTGGCTGAACTTTGTGACTTTGTCCTTACCCATAACTATTTCACATTTGGGGACAATGTATACCTTCAGATCAGCGGCACTGCTATGGGTACCCGCATGGCCCCACAGTATGCCAACATTTTTATGGCCGATTTAGAACAACGCTTCCTCAGCTCTCGTCCCCTAAAGCCCCTACTCTACTTGCGCTATATTGATGACATCTTCATCATCTGGACCCATGGAAAAGAAGCCCTTGAGGAATTCCACCATGATTTCAACAATTTCCATCCCACCACCAACCTCAGCCTGGTCCAGTCCACACAAGAGATCCACTTCCTGGACACTACAGTGCTAATAAACAATGGCCACATAAACACCACCCTATACCGGAAACCTACTGACCGCTATTCCTACCTGCATGCCTCCAGCTTTCACCCTGACCACACCACACGATCCATCGTCTACAGCCAAGCTCTGCGATACAACCGCATTTGCTCCAACCCCTCAGACAGAGACAAACACCTACAAGATCTCTGTCAAGCTTTCTTACAACTACAATACCCACCTGCAGAAGTAAAGAAACAGATTGACAGAGCCAGAAGAGTTCCCAGAAGTTACCTACTACAGGACAGGCCTCACAAAGAAAATAATAGAACGCCACTAGCGGTCACCTTCAGCCCCCAACTAAAACCCCTCCAATGCATTATTAAGGATCTACAACCTATCCTAAAGGATGACCCAACACTCTCACAAGTCTTGGGAGACAGGCCAGTCCTTGCCTACAGACAGCCCCGCAACCTGAAGCAAATACTCACCAACAACCACATACCACACAACAGAACCACTAACCCAGGAACTTATCCTTGCAACAAAGCCCGTTGCCAATTGTGCCCACATATCTATTCAGGGGACACCATCACAGGGCCTAATAACATCAGCCACACTATCAGAGGCTCGTTCACCTGCACATCCACCAATGTGATATATGCCATCATGTGCCAGCAATGCCTCTCTGCCATGTACATTGGTCAAACTGGACAGTCTCTACGTAAAAGAATAAATGGACACAAATCAGATGTCAAGAATTATAACATTCATAAACCAGTCGGAGAACACTTCAATCTCTCTGGTCACGCAATCACAGACATGAAGGTCGCTATCTTAAAACAAAAAAACTTCAAATCCAGACTCCAGCGAGAAACTGCTGAATTGGAATTCATTTGCAAATTGGATACTATTAATTTAGGCTTAAATAGAGACTGGGAGTGGCTAAGTCATTATGCAAGGTAGCCTGTTTCCTCTTGTTTTTTCCTACCCCCCCCCCCCCCCAGATGTTCTGGTTTAACTTGGATTTAAACTTGGAGAGTGGTCAGTTTAGATGAGCTATTACCAGCAGGAGAGTGAGTTTGTGTGTGTATGGGGGTGGGGGGGATGTGAGAAAACCTGGATCTATGCAGGAAATAGCCCGACTTGATTATGTAAAGAGTTGTCACTTTGGATGGGCTAGCACCAGCAGGAGAGTGGATTTGTGTGGGGGGGTGGAGGGTGAGAAAACCTGGATTTGTGCTGGAAATGGCCCACCTGTTGATCACTTTAGATAAGCTATTACCAGCAGGACAGTGGGGTGGGAGGAGGTATTGTTTCATATTCTCTGTGTGTATATAAAGTCTGCTGCAGTTTCCACGGTATACATCTGATGAAGTGAGCTGTAGCTCACAAAAGCTCATGCTCAAATAAATTGGTCAGTCTCTAAGGTGCCACAAGTACTCCTTTTCTTTTTGCGAATACAGACTAACACGGCTGTTCCTCTGAAACTGGTCAAAAAGGAGCCATAATCAGAACAGCTAGGGGATACAATTCTGCACATCCCCCTGAGCAGCCTGAGTTGTCAGGGGCCACTGACAAAGCAACCCTCTCTCAGTGGAAAGCCCCAACCAACTCCAGAGCTGGAAATACTGCATGTACTGTCAACGGTTAAACCCTTGGAAGGGTTCAGCTACCATTACAGGTGCCAGGAAGTTCCATGTTCACTTTCCTGTGCTAGCTGGGGTGACTCTGGTACTACATCTATGCTGTTAACACTTACTGCTTCCATACAACTTCCTGCAGTAAGGGATACAATTTACAGTTTTTGTCAAAAACTCTCATTTAGCCTAGGTAGGACTGCATGATTTGGCTCTTTTAAGGATCAGATTCCACTGCCCTTACTCATCTTAAGTAGTACCTTACTACTCACTTTGTCCTTATAGTTTCAATATAGGTAAGGGTGGCAGGATCTCGTAAGTGAGCAGAAGTTTCACAGAAGCGAATTTCCTCCTTCCACTCTAACACTAAATACCATCAATCCAGCAGGATTAACTGTTTTAAACTATTACATTGAGATTTTTATATATATATTGAATAAGATAAGCAGGGAACAAGAAAAATGTAAACTCAATAGGTCATTATTAGAGATGGTTGGGAATTTTTCAACCTAACTTTTTTTTGGCGGGGGGGGGGGGAGGGGGGTCAGAAACTGTTAACTGAAACTTTCAGACCCATTTTCTCCCACCTCCCAGGTGAGAGTCTTCCACCAGGCTATGCAGTCAGTCTCATCCCGTGCCCCCCACTCAGTTATTTATACAAAGTGAAACAGCCCCAACAAGAGAGACTGAAAGAGCCCTCACATTAGAATAGTCAAAGTCTGGTAGTTACAGCCCTCAGTTGGAATGTGGGAGATCAAGCTCCTACTTGGCCTCATTTGCAGGGTCTCCCTCATCACAGGTGGGCATCGTAATCACCAAGCTTTTGGCTATTCTGGGGTCTCACTCTTAAAACTTTGAAAAGATTTAGTTTCATCACAATGAGGAACAGGAAAATTTTTGAATGGGATAGGAAAACTATCTGCCCCCTACTGTAGTCATTATGTGTTTTGTGATCCTGCTGAATTTGCATTGCTGGTTCTCATTTCAGTAGCTTGCGTAAATAACACTCTTCTCCACTCATATTTTTCAAACACCCATACGAACAGTAGTACAAAACATCCAATGAAACTAAAAATAATCAGGGGGAAGTTTTAGGATTACTTTTAAAAATAGAAAATCACCACTGCAGATAGCATGAAGAAGGAAATTCCACCAATCAGGTGAAAAGGGTACAAAATCCCTCTCGCAGCCTAGTAAAGGCACAGCAATACGTAGAAAACCAGAAACAAGGCACAGAGTGCAGGTAGAGGTAATAATTTTAGAGATGGGACAAAGCTGCATATTTAGAGTGTAAATTTTGAAACACACACGCTCCAACCCCAAAGATCAGAAATGTTCCAGTCTGAGATTTTGCTTAGTTTTTTAATAAAGATAAAGAGCCGTTTGCAAAAATTAGCACCTGGATTTGGATGCTGAAGCTCTTTACCAATCAAGCTCTGGTTTTGGATATGTGGTTTTGGTTTGGGGCCCTCTCTCATAAACACTAATTACATTGTACAATACATGCAGGTCAAAAAAGGAGTTCTATCTCCTCTGAACACTCAACAAAAATCCACCCATAATTTGGAAGCTAACAAAGTGAGCTACCCCTGGTTATTACATCCCATCTCCTAAATGTTAGTTGTCTACTGTAAGTTTGTAGCGGTCTCATCTCATCTATACCACACAAATAACACAAAACTTTTTAAGACTGTCAGCTGCTTGGGTTAGGAACTATATCCTCATAAGCCTACCGCACAAAAGGGACCCACTCATGATTTGTGAGCCTCTTGGTGCTACTTTAATACAAACATTACATTATCTGTCTAAACCAGGTCTCCAAAGAAAGGAGGTGGGGAGAAATGCAGCGCATGAGGTTAAAGCACGAGTATACAAAACAAGTATATACTGTACCTGCTCCCACAATGAGTATCTTGGGCTCACAGTTCCGGATAGAATGCAGAAGGGACCTGGAGCGGACGTTGAAGTTGAGGAAAGCCACCACACAGCCCAGCTTGGCCACTCCAAACCACACATGAATGAAGTCAGGTTCATTGCTCATCAGCAGGGCCACGGTATCCCCCTTTTTCAGCGCTCCCTGTTGCAGGAAGACCTGAGCTACCCGGTTACTCCTCCTGTCCACGTCCTGGTAGGTGTGAACATCTCCTTCATAGACAATGAATGGCTTGTGGGGCTGCCTTTCAGCTTGTTTCACAAACCTGTCCAGCACCGTGAAAATCTTCCCTCGCAGCCTGTAGATCTCCATGGTCAGCCCATATTTTATCACTTTCAGCAGGTATTTAAGGTCGTGCCAGAAGTAGGGGAAGAGGAGTTTCTGGATGAGATGCAGGGAGACAATCCCAGCTGCGGCGCCCGTTACCCAATAGGGTAACATCGGAACAGCCGGAGCAAACAAGCTGCGGACAACAAACAACAGCTGTAAGCGCCTCACCCAGCAGTACTGGGGTGCTTTACTGGCGTCCCTGAGTCTGGAGAGACGGGTCAGAGTCCAGATGGGAGAGTCGGAAAGGAAGCTCAGGAACTCCGGCAGCTTTCCCCCAATGAGCAAGCTGGGAGAACCCGGGGCGGGAAGAGACGCGCACGAGCGCCTCAAAGAAGCTCAGAACAAGGCAACAGGTGGAAGATGGGCATCCCCGCAGCAGGACCCACTGACCAACGCGAGCCAAGAGCTCCTGCCCCCGGGGTCCCACCAAGCGGAGCGAGCCAACACCCTTGGTCAGTCTCTAGGCAGAGCGAGGCAAGCTCCCAGCGCTGCACTTCAGAGGCTCGGCGAGCAGAGGTGGCAAGAGCGCCCTGTCCTCACAGCAAAAGGAGGGGAACGCGCCGCGCCTACGGCTCCCAGCGAGCACAACGAGCCCGCGGACACCCAAGGAGCGGAGCGGGACTAGGGTCCCCAGCGTTCAGCAGGCAGAGCAAGGTGAGTGCGGGCCCCCGGCCCCAAGACCCACTGAGTGGAACAAGCTTCTCCCCTACACTCCCCCGGGGCTCCCTGACGAGCGCGACCTCCTGTCTGGGGCTAAGGTCACACAGGGACTTGCGGAAACAGTGGTGGGGAGCCTCGGTGCTGCGCTCCTTGCTATACCCTCTGCTGCTTCGCCCCGCCGGGAGCAGCGCTGGGGGACGGCTCTTGTATATAACACAGGAAAGGGAGCCGCCCTCTTCCGCCCCCGGCTCAGGAGCTCGCTAGCTAGCCGGGCACGCTACTTGGCCCCGGCCAAAGCCATTGCTGGAGCTAGTGAGTAGAACTGGGAGTCGGGACCCCTTGCAGAGCAGACGGGGCGAGCAGCGGGGTTAGGCTGCCTACAGCTCTCACTCAAGTGAGACAAAGGTGACTAGTGTTACCATATGTCCCACGTTACCAGGAACCTTCTGGCTGTAGCTCTTTCCTGGGACATGCAGTCATAGTGCTGGCCCCTCTATTTGCTTCAGCCCAGTGCCCCCTTCCTCTCCCAAGCCTACAACCCTAGAGCCCAGCTACACATACATATCTCAACCCCCGAACCAGTGATCCCACAGGTACACTATACATCACAAAGGGTACTGGGTTGTTGGGAAAGGTATCTCACAACCTTCTCTCTTCCCCCTCTCCCACCCCCTAAAAAAACCGACAGATCTTGGGAGCCAACAGAGATGGGATTTGTATGTGACAATCAAATTTCTGGTCCTCCTGGTTGGGGAGAGAAGCTTGAAAATGTGACCCAAGTGCACCCGGCAGTTTAGAAGACCAGAAGATAGATCAAAAGAACCCAAACGTGTATTATTTAATAATGTTATTATCTGGATGTCAGTCACCTGATTTTGAACACTTGGGGCTGTCAATACTAAGTCCCCAACAAATCCAGTGGCTCCCCAGTACCTCACCCAAGTCTCTTCAAACATGGCAGCTCCCCCTCTATCTCCTTCAAACACGTTACTGCAGTCATCTGCCTCCTCTCAACCCAGAGGCTCCCCCAACCCCTGATTGCTCCAACCTTCATCTGATCTGAGGCACACCTCTCCACCAAACTCATTTATTCTCAGACTCCCCAGGGAAGCAGAGTGGTTGCCTTTCCCTCCCTCCATCAAGGGGAGGAGGCATACAGCTCCCTGGCAGAATTTTCTATCTAGGTTGTACTGAGCAGGCTCACCCAAACTGAGCAGGCTCAGTAACATCTACTGATGCTGCTGCCCTCACTCTGCCCTTCCTTGGACTCAGACTGCTGCCTGCTCTTCACAAGGTTTAAAAGGTGGCAAATCGGGGGCGACTGGTCAGGGTCTGAGAAGGGGGTGGAAATTTACTGGCCAGATGGTCAAGCAGCTGTAAGTAGTGGCAGGAGAGGGGCTGAGGAGCAAAATCAGGGAGGAGGAGTAGGAGCTTGGGATAAGCCCAGGGATGAGATGCTGTAGATCATGGCAGAAGCCAAAATCTCTGCACAGGGAGAACATCTGGGATGGGGAGAAGGGGTAACAGTTATCCCAAGGGGATGAGCCACCTGCCGTGTTTGCAAAAATAGGGATGGGGATCTCAGTCTTACCATGTAATAATAAAATTAATCAACTGAAATATTAATAAATTCCTTAATTTCTCATTTTTACCATGTAATAAATTTAAATATTAATATTGTACTTACATGTCAGTGCTGGACCACTAGGGTAGCAAATTCTGCTGGGTATGCAAAGAAGGCCATACTTACATGGTAACTGCTAATGGTGGGAAAATGTGCCGGCTGCTGTTTTTGCCCTCTTCTCTGGACAATGAAGATCTTTATGGCCCGCAGACTGATCATGTTAGACTCTAGTTCTGCCTTTTAGGGTATTGTGCACATTGGGCCTGCAGGCTTTGTTCATTGCCTCCTGCCAGCCTAGAAGCTCCTGAAGCTGCACGGCGGATTCTGTGGTTTGCCCCCTTCCCTGCCATTTGTGTGTAACTTGAGAACATAAAAACATAGGCTGCCATATGGGGTCAGACCAATGGTCCATCTAGCCCAGCATCCTGTCTCCAACAGTGGCCAGTACCAGAGCTTCAGGGGGAGTGTACAGAACTAGGTAGTTAGAGTGATCCACCTGTCTTCCCTTCCTGACAGTCAGAAGTTTAGGGTTGCCTTGGGCATGGAGTTGCATCTCTGGCCATTGATGGACCTATCCTTTGTCTCTTTCTTCACTGAACCCAGTTATACTTTTGGCCATCACCATCCCATGGCAATGAGTTTCACAGTTTAGCATGCTATTGTGTGGAAAAAGTATTTCCCCTTGTTTGTATTAAACTTGATGCCTATTAAAAAAAATAAAATAAATAGGGTCAGAAGCCACATACCTGAAAAGGGTTGGGTTTCCTATGCTGGAGAACACCCTACAGATGTGGCCATGGAAACCCAGAGCATACGCAATTTCTGCTCACTGGCAGAAGGGCTTCTTCACGAGCCCAGCTTTCTGTTTCCTGACAGCTACTCTCCTTCCCTTCATCCTGCCTTCCTTGGAACGTCTTAACCAGACAGTTTCTGTCCCACTCTGTAACCCCGACAACTGGTGTGTAACTACAGCCATGATCTCTCTCTTTCTGAACAACAACCCATCCACACTGCCTACAAGTCCATTCAGCCACCCTATCTCGCTCGCTGCAACACCTCTGCCAGCCTTCTTGCTCTTCTTTTCTCCCTCTCTGCATCCCAGTTACTCTCACAGCCTGCAATCCACCCTGTGGCGTGCTGCTCTTCTCACTAGGCTTGGAGGAGAGCTTGTATTGAATACTTGGTTTTATTTCAACATTACATAACTTTTACACAACACAACCAGAACCTGGGTTGTCAGCAGCCTGCAGTCCAGAGCCTCACCTTCTCAGATGGAGGCTGCAGCCACTCTCTTCCAAAACCACAGCTGCTCTACCAGTTTCCCTTTTTAATTAAAAAAAAGTATAGGGTTGTGCAGGCTTTGAGTGCATATGTAGCTCTGCAGTCATAGTCTTTTCTTTTCAGTGGTAGTACCACACATAGTCCATTTTTCAAGGCATCTGCAGAAATTGTTGTAAGGCAGAAAACATCAAAATATTATAGCCACTCTATTTCTATCTCCCTGCCAGCCACTCATACATACAGGCACTCACTCTTCCACCCTACCTGCCATATCTCACTCAGCCACTGTCCCTTCCATCTCTGCAACTCTGCTGCACTCATTCTCACTCTCAGAAATCCACATGCTCTTCCTTCCGTCCTATCTATCCCTCAGCCAGTCTGTCTCTCTCCCTGCAACCTATTCAGCTACTCTCCTTCCCCCCCTCCCCCACCCTTTCCTTTCTCATCAGGGAAGGAAGTTAATAGGCTGCTCCAGCAATTATCTAGAACTTAGTTATGTATAAAACTTTTCCTACAAACTGCATCTTAGTACAGCTTTAGATAAGAAAACTGTATTAACAAACATAGAAATAAATTGACACCCATTTTCAAATGTTGTGCCTAATTAGCACACCCAAATGCTACATTAAGACTGGAGGTTTTTCGCCTTCCTCTGTAGCATGGGGCACGGGTCACTTGCTGGAGGATTCTCTGCTCCTTGAGGTCTTCAAACTACAATTTGAGGACTTCAATAGCACAGATATAGGGTGAGGTCTTTTTTAGGAGTGGTGGGTGAAATCCTGTGGCCTGCATTGTGCAGGAGGTCAGACTAGATGATCATAATGGTCCCTTCTGGCCTAAATATCTATGAATCTATGAGTATGGAAAATGGTATGTATTGGCTTGGCTTGGGTTGTACCTTATGGATTCACGGGTATGTCTACAAGGCATAAAAAACTCACAGCTGGGCCAGATCCTCTAACTCAGGCTCCCAAGTCAATATCCACACAGTGGTTTTTAGCTGTGCAGCATGAGCCCTACAAGCCCAACTCAGCTGACCTGGGCCAGCTGCAGCTATGCCACAGGTCTTCTGTCACTGTGTAGACATGCCCACATAGATCTGGATGAAGTTGGGGCAAAACAGACACAAAACAGATGCAAAACTCTATTATGGTTTCGCAGTAGGAAGGCCACAGTTAAGTTTTCATCAGAGTTTTCTATTTTACAGGGTCTGTATCTCTGTGTCTCGCTTTTTTTTTTTTTTTGGAACCCTTTATATATAAACATGCCACAAGGAATTTAAACCAAAGATTCATCACTAATGGGTATGCAATGATCTCCAATGTGTACTTTGTGCTGGTGTTGGTTTTTCAGGAACACTGGAAAAGCCTGATTTTTTCCATACAGCACCCATGATTTGTTGCCCTCTGCTGTTACCTAAGCAGTAACATCAGAAATAGCCAGCCACTCATAATTCCCTCCCTCCAGTTTATCAGTATAACAGCCGTGTTAGTCTGTATTCGCAAAAAGAAAAGGAGTACTTGTGGCACCTTAGAGACTAACCAATGGTGCCACAAGTACTCCTTTCCTCCAGTTTATGTGCATACTTGGGAAGAGTCACTACTGCACTAGTTGTCATGGTGACAGCTGCCTTTGGTAACTGGTTTTCCTCAGACCACCATAACTTTGGTGCAAAGCAGGGTCCCGGGAGGAACAATAATGAAAGCACACTGGATTTGGATAAGGTCCTTCTATGCTCCTTTAGGGTTGTACTGCGGCAAGGGTTTTAAAGGTTAATTGTTGATAACTTTCCTCACAAAGGTTTACATTAAAATAAGACAACATATTACAACTGCTTTTCCTGTGTGGGTGTGTATTGTTTATATATACTGTTCATGAAAAGAGGGCTTTCTGAATATTTACCTTTTTTTAAAAAGCAGGACATTATACATTTTTCATCCCTACTTAGTTTTCTGTTACACAATTAAAAACTAAACAAAACGAAACCAAATCCCCCCTAGAAAACATTAGAAGTTGCAGTAAATTGAAGTTGCATTAAACACAAACATATGTTTGAATAGTTAAATGTAATTATTTTCAATATATTTTTAATATATATATTGTTCAACACAGCGCTATGGTGAAATGTGGAGCTTTACAAAGATGAAGGCAACAGACTATACATTGAAGACCTAAAATGTGTAAGTGCTTTATTATTTAAATAGCACACATATAAAAGATTTTCTTTCTATTAAAAAAACTAATGAAATTCTCAAAACAAAAAATCTTCATTTAATGTTAATTAAGATTGTTCTCATCAATAAACTAAACCATAAAAATTAGGAAATACAAAGCTAAGGATTAAAAAGGTGGATAGTCAAGCACTCTCAAGTTAGGAAATGCCAGAATGAACATTTGCCATGCAACCTTAATTCAGCCCCTTGTGTATATACATTATGATACAATTACATGGTAGGTACAGATCACATACTGTTTTTCTACAAGACCCCTACCTCATTCAAGTGCATAGGACAGATGTGCTCTGAGGATGAATTGGGGTTGTGTAGTGAAGCAGTCTATTGTGGGTAGGACCCACACCTCATTTATTGCAAAAGTTGGAAGGTTTGTATCTACTGCAGGTACTGGGACAGGCACACCCAAAACTAAAGGCCCACCCCCTCAACCAAGGGGGAGGAACAACAGAACCCAGGCCACAACTTAAGTCAGGGGACAACAAATGCAAAAAAAGGAATAGGAGAGTGGGTCACTAGTTGAGAAACAGTGTCCTGGATGGGGACACAGAGAAGAGAATCTTGAACAGCACCCACTGCTCCTCAAAGGAGTCTAAGGACCCAGTGGACACCGCTCAAAAGAACTCTGCCTGGAGAAGTGATACAGCAAAAGACTGGAAATAGACCCCACAGTAATAGAACACACACACACACCCCTGCGCGATCAAGCTTCCTCCTCCTGATCTTGTGAATGGCCATCTTGGCCAGTGTCAGGAGGAGGTTGACAGAGGTCTCACGAGTTTGTGGGGCCATGGATATGGTGTGCAAATATAAGGAGGTATGCAGAATAATAAACCCAGAACCTCAGCAGGAGGTTTTGGAGGAGCCAGAAGAAGGGTTGCAGGCTGGCACTTTATGTAGATGTGTGCCAGCGTCTCCCTCTTGCCACAGAAGGGACAAGTGTCAGGGGACTCTATAAATGATGCCAACCACACACCTATGCTCGTGGCATGTTAGGGTGAAGTACAGGCTGGCCCACTGGGGCTCCCATCCTCTGCTGGGTGTAGCAGGTCCCGCCACCTGGTGTTGGTAGGAGGACACAAAACAGTGAGGAAGTGGATGGTATGGAGTATGTGTGTGTAAATATGTTAGTGGGGCATAGTTCAGAGAGGGACCAACTAGATGGAATTCAGGCTGACTCAGGTGGTGTATCAGAGGGGGTTGTGGGGTAGGGGCTATGGAAGGTTTGTACTGAGTGAGGCAGGGGATTGCAGGAAGAGAAGGTATAGTCTTGTGGTTAGGGCAGTTGAATGCCTTCCTGGAGACTTCAATTCTTCCTTCTCTCTGCCACTACTGAGTTCCTCTGTGATGTTGGGCAAGTCACTTAAACCAAACTTTATACAGACAGTCACTTCTGTAATTTTGCTCTCCTACCTGCACCCCTTCTCCCCTCACCAATCTCTCTCTCTAAGAAAGAAGCTCTCTAGGCCAATACCATTTACAATGGTTTTATTCTTTTTGTGGAGCTCATCTGTAGGTAACAGCCTAAATATTTGATTGTAGGGAGGCTATGTGGCCTGAAGAGTTGTAGCTGCACAAATATTATTCACCTCAGTGAAGGGACCTAATTGTTGGACTATGGGATACATTTTTCAGGTCCTAAGAATTCTCTCTCAATATGGCATTTTATATCCACTTTGCACACGTGTCAATGACTATACAAGAGCAGTGAAAAAATCAGGCTCTGATTAAGGGCCAGTATGAATTCCCATTTGTATCGTAAGATGTGACTACTAATTTGCACTCTCCACTGTCCATGTTTGAATACTGAACTCCACAGTTGTACGGTGGTTGGAGAAAATATATTTGTATGAAAAACACTATACAACACTAACACTATAGTTAATGTTACAATATTTATTTACCCACTGTGTGAGTTTTTAAAATAGTGCTTTGGTTTATAACTTTAACTCTGGAGTGAAGGTCGCTTTTTAATACATACCCATGAGTAGTGTATACCTCAATAGCATTCATCACCCTGTATTTTTTAATAGGTTTCCAGTACCCATTTAGGGCTTATGTCCTGTCCTCCATCCCCGTTTCAGTTGGTGTCAAGGTTTGGTGCTGTCAACCATTTTGAAAAAAAATTTTTGATTATTTTTTATTTTTGAATAGGGAGTATGTTGCGTGCTTGTGCTTGGATATATTTGGTTGCTTGTTTAGAGAAAAAGGTAGAAAGGATACAGTGAGAGCTTAAAGATTAAAAAAGAAGGCTTTGGTAAGGTTTAGAGGAAAGAAAGGTTGTTTGGTTAGGTTTAGTAAGGAGAGGTGATTTTAAAGGACTAGTTTGGCATGTTATTAAAGAATAAAAAAAATTGAGATTTAAAAGGTATTAAATATAAGGGTAGGTTAAGAGCATTTAAAAGAGTTAAATAAAAGAGAAAAATACAAAGAGGTAAAAAAACACACATGGCAAAAAAGGGAATTTACTAAAAGCAGAGACTGTTTAGTAAGCACGTGGTAAAAATATAAAGGTTGGTTAAGAAAAGAGCATTTAAAAAAGAGTTAAATAAAAGAGAAACATATAAAGATAGGTTAAAAGTAAGAACAGGGCAAGAAAAGGGAAAAGAAAGCCTCTTTGCAAAGGGAAAGGATAGACAGCACACGGTTAAGTCAGAGAGAGAGATCTTGCCCTACCAACTGTTCCTGGGGATAGGGAGGAATGGGAGATGGCTCTTGTTTAAAAAATCTTGACCTGGTTCAGGAAAATAGGATTGGTTCAGGAAAATGTATTCTATGACGCAACTGTAGAACAGCATCTGATTGGTCTGATCCAAAGGTGGAGATAACTAGCCTAAGGGGCTGTGAACCTTGGAAGCTCCCTCTTTCCCCAGGAATAGTTGGTAGGGCAAGATCTTTCTCTCTCTCTGACTTAACTATGTGTGTCTATCTTTGCTTTGCAAAGGGGCTTTCTTTTCCCTTTTCTTGCCCTGTTCTCACTTTTAACCTATCTTTATATGTTTCTCTTTTATTTAATTATTTTTAAATGCTCTTTTCTTAACCTACCCTTATATTTAACATTTTAAATGCTTTTCTATTAACCTCCCTTTATACATTTTACTATGTGCTTACTAAACAGTCTCTGAGTTAGTAAATTCCCTTTTTTGCCATGTGTTCTTTTTTAACCTCTTTCTTTTATTTAACTCTTTTAAATGCTCTTAACCTACCCTTATATTTAAAACACCTTTTAAATTTATCTCAAAATTTTTTATTCTTTAATAACAACATGCCAAACTAGGCCTTTAAAACCAGAAATTTCAAACATTCATTTTTGAAATAAATTGAAATACAACTTTTTTATTTTTTCAGAATTGCCAGTGAACTAAACAATCAGTTATTTGCTTAGCTCTGCTGAGAAGACTGTTCACTGTTCGTTGGAAGAAAACTTGACTGTTATAAAAAGGGCATGGATCACTTTCACAGCCTCAGCCTTGCTGAGGTTCCTTTCCATGCCCACAGAAACTGAGGGCAAGGGGACTCAAGAATTCATGTAAGCTAGAATCTGTGTCTTAGGTATTAATATAATGAAGGGGGGAAAGCATCAGATTTATTATCTTAGCAACAAATGATATATCAGATTTGGAAATAAATTGTGAAGAAGAATTGGAATGCAGTTGGGACTGCATTTTTTTAAAATTAAACACAGATGAATCTCCTCTAACACAAATAGCCTTCCAGAAATAGCTACTTACCAATCAAATTGCAGATTTAAATGTCAAAGTTATGTAAATATAAAATGTGTTCTTCACATGTCATGGTTGTGTTCCAAGTTATCTGAATACTGGCAGGAAAATTCAAACATTGTTGCAAAAACTGGAATTGTCCAAAACTGTGTATATTACACCTCATGGTAGGACATGCACTGAAAATACATTAAGAATAGGCATTGTTTTATTATTAGCTAAAAGAATAAGAGAGGGAGATTTTCAAACACACAGATAAAGTGGTAGGTACCCAATTCCTATCAGATCGGAATGGCAACTTTTGGCAGTTGTGGCTACCTGAAAATCCATTTCTACCTAAGCTTAGAAACAAATTCTGACCAATATAATAAATCACATAAGCCATTATTATATAATGCACTTGCACTAATACAGAGGTAGTCATGTTGGTTAAAATTTTGTAGCTCTTGTTTATTCCTTCATCTCTCAAAGATGGTTCTTACTTACCTTTTTTAGCTGCATTATAAATTGATGTACTACTGTCTTAATATAAACAAAAGCCCATGTTAAAGTGACTTCTTCCATCATCACAGCTTTTTGTATTTACTTTAAAGAGTTTTCTATATAAAGAATCTAAAAAGCCACACAAAAGAATAGAGTTAGTATAGCTAACTGTTCTGTAAACAGACATATTGTACTGTATATCTGCTTCCTTCTCATAAAACACAATGCTAAATATAATATTGTTTTTAACTCTTTAAAAGAATTTAAAAGTAAATATTGAATATGCTGCTATAAAGATGTGGAAAGTGAACTGCAAAAAGTTACATTCAGAATAAATTACTTTAACTAAGGGCTTGTTTACCCTAGGGGTTTACATCAGATTAAGTTGAGTTAATCTGGTTTGAAAACACTTGCATACACACAAAAGTCCATCTGAGCGCATTAACTTTGCATTTCTCATGAACCCTGGAGTCCTCTTGCCAAGTGCACTATGTTTGTTGTGAAACAAATTCGCTTGGTCTACTGTTCATGTGTAAGCAATGCTGCTGAGAACCACTTTGGCAGTCCTCCAACAACTATCTAATAATGCTTTGCAGGCAACCATTACTGACCTGTCTGTTTACCTGTGTGACCTCCACTGCTCTGCTGTTAAGGTGACAGGATGTCTCCTCTCTATTTCAAACTGGCACAAGGCCAGATTTTGCCTATTTGCTCCTGGATTCCAGTATATCAGCAATGATGGGAAACTGCTACAGAGGCATCACATCACACCTCAGGCAGCTTGGAGCCATGCTGAGGCCCTAGATCTCATCACCATCTTGGGTGAAACATTGGTGCAGGAAGCTGTTGTGGCCAATCATTGAAATAAAGATCTGATTTTGGACATTGCAAAGCAGATGTCCGTGAGGGGACATGACTGGGATGCCAACCAGTACCGAATATTGAGCAAGTAGCTCAGGAGGATCTACATTAAAATCAGGGATGGCAAGAAAAAAAATCGTGCATGGGACATGTAACCTGTCCGTTTTTTGAAGAACTGGACAGAATTTGCACAACTACACAACCATGGAACCCAGAAAGGTTGTGGTACCTGCTGCCCCCTCTCTTCGCTCAATACCCCCAGCCTCTGAGCATGATCAGCAAGACTCAGAGGATGAGAATGAGGAGGCCAGTGAGGAGCTATCCCCTGACAGCCAGGATCTTTTTGGGACTCAAGATCCTGATGCCAGCCATATAGAAGGCCACCCTGATTCCTCCCTTGCAGCAACAGAGCCTGAGTCCCAGCCAAACATCCATACCAGGACCCAAGAGGCAAATCATCTGGCGGGTGCTTCAACATGTGAGAACCTATCTTTACAATTTATTTGCATCATGCTATATGGGCATGCTAGCTTCTGTTATGGGTACCCCATGGCAGCTGCCATTTTAGGTGGATGTGAGCTAGAAGCATTTCCAAGTCTGGAATATGAACAACCAACTGTGTTTTTTCATACTCCCACAGTCAGGGTACCTACAACAGCAAGACCCTCAAGGATAGGGCCTTATCAATGGCCAAGCAGCTGGACAATATGAGAAGGCAAAAAACAGAAAACTCAGGATAAAATGTTCAAATCTTATGACAGTGTCCCAAAGAAAAAACAAAATGGCAAAGAGATGGGAGGCAGCATTTGTGGGTGGAGAGGGAAGAAGTCAGGGAGCTCTCCCAGGAGATTGTAGCAGTGGCCAGGGATAGCATGACAATTTCTGAGGAAAGCATTTCCATGACCAAAGAGGTATTGGAAAAATACACAGGGAGATTCAGAGGCAACCCACAGACACAATACTAAACCAAACTGTAATCC
Source organism: Caretta caretta (assembly GCF_965140235.1). NCBI lineage: Eukaryota > Metazoa > Chordata > Testudines > Cheloniidae > Caretta > Caretta caretta. The sequence continues at coordinate 82,708,579 of NC_134210.1, read as the reverse complement.
TGTAAACCAGGACCCTGCCATGTTCTTCAGGCCCTGGATAATACAGAATACTGGGAATATCACAGAGTCCATCAACCCATCCTCCTAGCTCTTCTTTGCCTTATCTCTCAGCGCACCTCTGCTCCTCTTGCAGCTCTGTCATAAATGTAAAGGGAAGGGGAAACCCCTTTAAAATCCCTCCTGGCCAGAGGAAAAATCCTCTCACCTGTAAAGGGTTAAGAAGCTAAAGGTAACCTCACTGGCACCTGACCAAAATGACCAATGAGGAGACAAGATACTTTCAAAAGCTGGGAGGAGGGAGAAAAACAAAGGATCTGTGTGTCTGTTGGTATGCTGCTTTGCCGGGGATAGAACAGGAATGGAGTCTTAGAACTTTTAGTAAGTAATCTAGCTAGGTATGTGTTAGATTATGATTTCTTTAAATGGCTGAGAAAAGAATTGTGCTGAATAGAATGACTATTTCTGTCTGTGTGTCTTTTTTGTAACTTAAGGTTTTGCCTAGAGGGGTTCTCTATGTTTTGAATCTAATTACCCTGTAAGGTATCTACCATCCTGATTTTACAGGGGTGATTCCTTTACTTCTGTCTACTTCTATTTCTATTAAAAGTCTTCTTGTAAGAAAACTGAATGCTTTTTCATTGTTCTCAGATCCAAGGGTTTGGGTCTGTGGTCACCTATGCAAATTGGTGAGGATTTTTACCAAACCTTTCCCAGGAAGTGGGGTGCAAGGGTTGGGAGGATTTGGGGGGGAAAGACGTGTCCAAACTACATTTCCCAGTAAACCCAGTTAGAGTTTGGTGGTGGCAGTGGTTATTCCAAGGACAAAGGATAAAATTAATTTGTACCTTGGGGAAGTTTTAACCTAAGCTGGTAAAAGTAAGCTTAGGAGGTTTTCATGCAGGTCCCCACATCTGTACCCTAGAGTTCAGAGTGGGGGAGGAACCTTGACAAGCTCCATGGATACTTCATTCCTCTCTCTCAGTCCTCAGTGGGCAGCTGCAACGAGGTCCTTTTCTCTTCTTGACCACAGTTGTCGGCGGGGGAGCTCCATGGGTTCTTAACTCCCCTCTTCTACTTCCTAGGCTTGGTGTTGCAAGGTGCTGGGTTTTTATGCATCCTTCATCCTCTTGTGAAAATGGTGTTGGCTGCTCCCTCCTCCCTATCCCTTCCCCACCTAACACCTCTTGGGTCTGGAGGGGAGGGAGAAAGAACTGCTCCCGTAGGGACTAAAATTGCATTACTCACATTAAATTGAGCGAGTTGGCAACACTGTTATGGAAAAGGATTGGCCACTTTCTGCATGTGGCTGAGATGGTAAGAGAGGGGTCCACACAAAAAAAAATAATCACAGAGGTTGTGTGCTTGGTTATGGTGGCTATTAGAGTGTTGTCAAAAATGGAAAAAGTTGGAAGAGGGGAAGGTTGGGGAAGAAAATCTTGTCAGGTTGAGGACAGGACATCTGGGGAAATATCGTGCATTTGAAAAAAATTATAATAACTATACAGTGCAATGTGTAAAGTTATGAATGATATGATTAGTTTTGTTTGTGGTAGTACATCTTTAAATTTCTAAGTACTTTTGCTGCGTGCAGAGTTCACCAGGAATTTTGTTCTCAGAGTTGCTTGTAGAGTAGACTCCATGAGAGCTTAGCATGTTACTTCACTTTTGTATTTTCTTTTTGATTTCTTTAATTTCAACGGGAATTTAATTTTGAATGGGAAAATAAAAATTCTGGTAATGAGATTGGGATTGTAAAATGACAGAAAAACTGAATGAAAGTTAAAGAGAGTGGGAACATTCTTCTTCTTCTTAAAAAGAAAGCAAAGCAAAGTAAAAAAATGTAAAATGGTCCCTTCTGGACAAATGTAATGTTTCCAATTTAATGGAAAAAGGAACAATTTAAGATATATGTTCAAGCTTCTACCCAGTATTTTTATACAAATGTTACTACAGACCAATGCAAGAAGAACAATCTAACAATGGTGGAAAAGATGAGCAGCTTTCAAATGGAAAGTTCTGTAAATTTCACAGCCAAAAACTTTCAAAAATTATTTTTGTTAAAGGTGATAGAAGAGTTGTCAAGGTTCCTCCCCCACTCTGAACTCTAGGGTACAGATGTGGGGACCTGCATGAAAAACCTCCTAAGCTTATCTTTACCAGCTTAGGTCAAAACTTCCCCAAGGTACAAAATATTACACCCGTTATCCTTGGAATGGCCGCTACCACCACCAAACTAATACTGGTTACTGGGGAAGAGCTGTTTGGACGCGTCTTTCCCCCCAAAATACTTCCCAAAACCTTGCACCCCACTTCCTGGACAAGGTTTGGTAAAAAGCCTCACCAATTTGCCTAGGTGACTACAGACCCAGACCCTTGGATCTTAAGAACAATGAACAATCCTCCCAACACTTGCACCCCCCCCTCTCCTGGGAAATGTTGGATAAAAAGCCTCACCAATTTGCATAGGTGACCACAGACCCAAACCCTTGGATCTGAGAACAATGAAAAAGCATTCAGTTTTTTACAAGAAGACTTTTAATAAAAAATAGCAGTAAATAGAAATAAAGAAATCCCCCCTGTAAAATCAGGATGGTAGATATCTTACAGGGTAATTAGATTCAAAAACATAGAGAACCCCTCTAGGCAAAACCTTAAGTTACAAAAAAGATATACAGACAGAAATAGTTATTCTATTCAGCACAATTCTTTTCTCAGCCATTTAAAGAAATCATAATCTAACACATACCTAGCTAGATTACTTACTAAAAGTTCTAAGCCTCCATTCCTGTTCTGTCCCTGGCCAAGACGACTACAGACAGACCCAGACACTTTGTTTCTCTCCCTCCTCCCAGCTTTTGAAAGTATCTTGTCTCCTCATTGGTCATTTTGGTCAGGTGCCAGCGAGGTTACCTTTAGCTTCTTAACCCTTTACAGGTGAGAGGAGCTTTCCCCTGGCCAGGAGGGATTTCAAAGGGGTTTACCCTTCCCTTTATATTTATGACAAGAGTGGTACTGTAATCTTCAAAACAGACTCCTGTATTCATTCTCTACTTCTGCAAAAAAAAAAAAAATCATTCATTTTCTTTTTCTGGGGATGAATCCGAGGCATGTAGCCAAAGAGATTTGTCTGTGGGACCCTTACTTCATTTTTTTGCAGAAATTGGAAGGTATGTAGCATGCGAGGCAGGGGATCAGAGGAAGAGAAAGGATAATCTCATGGTGAAGGCAGTTGAGTGCTGCCCTGGAGAACAGATTCTATCCCTGCTTTTGCCCTGTGATGGTAGGCAAGTCACTTCAACCATACTTTTCACAGATGGTCACTAATTGTATGTTCCTTATTTTCAGGGTGCTATACTTGAGACTCTTGGATCTGACTTGAGAAACACTGACATTCACAGTTGAGGTGAATGATGAACACACACATTAAATGTATGGAGTCCCCTTCCCAAAGCTGACTTGCTTCTTCTCATTAATCCCACCAGTCAAGGATAGATGACTGTGGCTGCTTCTATCTATAGTCTAGCAATGAGACTAGATCTTTACCTCTGCATTTAGTAGTGAAATAGATTAATCGTAGTTCCATTAAGGTGAAGTGCATATCTTTTTTCACATCTGCTAAAACTTTCAGCTTAATATTGAAATTATTGATATACTGTGACCTATCAAACTATCCTACTGTGGGTAAGTACTTCTAATTACTGATATTTTCATTTCTTTGTGAGCGGAGCAACTTTCCATGTTGTCTGTGTTAATTTTTAACTTTTAAATTTTTCCATAAAGTGATCAATTAAAATAGCTGGTTACACTCAGGTATGCATAGAACTTCTTAACATTATTTAGATATTTGTTGGATTAGCTGTCAGTAAATCTTATTGTGTATCTCTGGAGGTAATAATTCTTGGGCAGCTAAAAGTTTAAACATATTCTCCTATATGCCTCATACTGTTTACCGTTCAGATGAAAGAAGACTCACCAACCATTAAGCAGATAGATTGCTATACTTGGGACCAAATGCAGCAGCCTTGTGTAATGGAATAATATTTCAATCCTTTGAATTCCCTTTATCATAATGGTTTATATTGATTTTAAAGCTCCCTAAAGAGGCAGGTAAAAAAAATGGTCATTTCTTGAGTTGTGGATTAGGTAGTAGGACAAAGGCATTTTATGAAGCAGATAGTTTTGTTTTTTTTTAGGGTTACCCAATGTGGTGAGGAAGGGAGACAGAGACAGATAGGTCCCAATAATGGGAGACTAGGGGCAGGGTGGACTAAGAGCGAGATATGGGATGGTGATAGGGACCAGCTGGAGGAGGGAAAGAACAGAGGAGTCTGTGCTAACTAGAACACACTTCTCAAAAGCCTGGATTTGAACCCAAGATTCCTGAGTCTCACAATTCATTTGGTAGCAAATGTCAGTGAAATCCACTGATAAGGGGTATGTGTGTGTGTTTCACCCCCCTCTGGTATTGGTCCATATATTCAATTCTTCATTCTGATTTAGGACAAAAATAAATTGAAGTGTCAATTTCCTGCAGAAGAGAGATTCCAAGTTTGACAGGTCTACTAGTAAGACAAGTAAGATTAGAAGTTTGTAAGACAAGATACCTTAGAGCTTCCAAGTCAGAATTCATTAATGTTTGTGAAGTGTTCTGATAATACCATGATAGGGGGCAGATCATTTCCAAGCAATCAGTCAACATGATTGTTATGCAAGTGTCTGGCACACTTGACTTGTTATCTTGGATCTACTGAATCATTTATACACTGAAAATACATTTAAAAGTGCTAAAAATGAAGTGTGCAATTCTTCCTAGAAACACAAATGAGAAAGCTGACCCATTATTGAAGTTTAGCAGTTATGTTTGGCTCAGGGCACAAATTGTGGAACAATGTAACAATTTATCCTTGACACAACCATCTGGATCAGTGCTAGAATTTAAAACAAAAGCTAATAAGCAAAGTCCTTTAGCTGAAGGAATGATAAATGGTTAGTGTTTCCTGTATAGATTTGTATCAGGAGAGCATGCTAGGTATATCTGCATCCTTTCAAGATGGGTTTACCTTGGTGAGCTACCAAGTTTTCATGTGATTTCAGGTTATTCACATTCCTACTCTACACCTGAATTTTTTAATAATCCTTACAATAAAATCAGCCTGCATCATCATCTGGTAGCAGAATTTTATGCTGTTATTTGGCCTGTCATTGTCCTATTTGTGCATTTCAGTCTCTCAGAAGCATGGAAGCATGAATTAAATGTGTTGATCAGACAATAGTCAAATATATTAACATTACGGCATAGTTTACTGGTTAGTCTAAAATGGAATTGCAACAACTTAAAAATCTAAGGAGTTACTGGACTTCTGCAAATTTGAGAGAATTAGGATAGTACTGTTAAAATTAGTATAGAATTGTAAGTTACTGTCTGAATCATTATATCAGACTACAGGCTTTTATACAAAATGGACTGAAATTCTTCCTGGCTGTGCAGAAACTGAACATTAGATGGTGAAAAAGGTCTTGTATTAACACTCATCTTTTATAGCAGAAATTGCCTTATGAGAACTATTAGTTTATTAGATTAACAACAAAACTGAAGAACTGTCATTAGAGAAGAATGTATCATCTAATGGAAGACAGATGTTAAATGGGAGTTATATGAGATTGCTAGGGAGGAACATGTCTGGTTTCACAATGCTTGTCCATAGTTTGTTATATTGCTTTAAGACCAAGAAACTTTTAAAAGCCAACACTACACAAAATTAATAGAGCAGAACATTGCTATTCAATGCAGCAAATTTCTTTATAAAGATGGTTAAATACTTCAGAGAAGATTTTATTAAAGCAAGGTATAAATAATCTCCATATGATTAAAACATCTATGGACTTGTATTGACTTACACCAGGGATGAATTTGGTCTTCAGGACTAAAGCATAGATTTCCAGGAGCCTTAACCAAGAGGCAGTATGTTGTTGCACTGTCCCGGGAGCAGCCCAGGAAGCAGAAAGAAAATTAGAGTCAGACGCTACCTCTCAGTTTCTCCTACTGCACGGGTTGGGGCATATTCCCTTAGCTGTATACCTGGTGCAGCATTTATCCTTGTACAGGATCCATGAAGGGGGAGGCTAAATCCAAACAAAGTGTCCCCCTTAAAAAGGCCTCCAAACCAACCTCAGCTAGCAGAGTTCCTAGTTCTCCTATTGATCTAAGGAGGCAGGGTGGTTTTCTCTTTCCCTGAGGTGTCAGATCAGAAAGGGGAGCTAGTTAACCCAGTTCACAAGGCTCTTAGTAAAGAGCAACCAAACTTGTAGTAATAAAAAAAACACCCTCTAGCCTCAGGTAAGTCAAACTACTTACCTGTGGCTTACAACTAACAGCATGACTTCAGGCCCCCTCATTCTTGCTCAACTTCATTTGTATGTAGCCCAGACTCCACCTGAGATAGTGCTTTTGTTTTTTCCCAGGCCATCTTGGCCACAAGCTGCAGATTATTCCTTAAAGAGGCAGTACACCCCTCCACAGTCCCTCAGCCCAGCAATGCTGGTTGGAACATTGGAGGGTCAGACCCGTTTTCTGCCCTCGCCCACCCATATACATAGCGGGAGAGCATAGCAGTTCTGCATCAGCAGTTCACAATATAAGTGGCCCATGCCAGGGAACAAGGGCACACTATGTGCCCACTTACTCCCCTGCACAGCTGCACAACTTGGGCCATGATCTTGCCTTTTGTCCATAACTTGATATGAACTAAAGTACAGATATCAGGGATATGTCTGAAGTGGTTTGTCTCAAGTCATTACTGATTTGGGGCCAGGTTCTACCACTATTCCTCAAACTGAAGCATGTCTTGCTTCTCACATAGTCACACCAGCTGCTAAAGGAATAAGTTACTCCATGACATGGGTAAGGGTGACAGAATCTAGCCCTAAGAAATTACCTGCAGCGCTTAGCACTTGCAGCGTCTTCTCCCTTTGCTTTTTGGAAACTTGTTGGAGATCACAAAAAAAAATAAATTATAGAAAATTTTGATAATCTGGGGTTCTTGGAGTGGTTACCAGTCTCATGAGCTGGCACTGAATCTTTTCATCATATTGAATTTCTAAGTGAAAGTGCAGCTAGAGCTATCCTTCAGAGGGTTAGAACATGGTGTCTCACCTTCTATCCCTCAGGCAGGCCTAAGATCCCAGCTGGTTTTTAGTTTGCCTCTGTTCTCAGACTGCAAGCTTTTATGTCCTAACTTTAACTTGAACTTCTGTCATATTGTGCCTCACTTGTTTGTTTTTGCATAATCTTTAAGCTAGCAGACCTTCTTTTTGAGCACCTCATTGCCCTTGAACGTATTCTATAAGGAGTTCAGTTTACCTTCAACTCTTTCAAGTTGGTATCCAGAATGACAGTTAAATTAGCTGTTTTGGTAGTGATTTTCCTTTTTGTTTGGAAGATGTAGCAAAGGTGGGGGTCGGGGTGGGAATCAATGTAGAACTGTTTGTCCACTCATATTCTTTTTGTCCTTTTGTATTTTGAATGCAGCCAAATTTTCAGAAGTGTACACTCATTAGAGTACCCACCATGAGACACTGTGTGTGAAATCTTGGGCTTCATTGAAGTCAGACAAAACTCCCATTGACCTCGGTGAAGACGACCTAGGCCGGGGTCGGCAACCTTTCAGAAGTGGTGTGCCGAGTCTTCATTTATTCACTCTAATTTAAGGTTTTGCATGCCAGTAATACATTTTAATGTTTTTAGAAGGTCTCTTTCTATAAGTCTATAAAATATTACTAAACTATTGTTTTATGTAAAGTAAATAAGGTTTTTAAAATGTTTAAGCAGCTTCATTTAAAATTAAATTAAAATGCAGAGCCCCCCCGGACCGGTAGCCAGGACCTGGGCAGTGTGAGTGCCACTGAAAATCAGCTCGCGTGCCACCTTTGGCACGTGTGCCATAGGTTGCCTACCCCTGACCTAGGCTACTATGCCTGACTTTTCAGCTGCCTCCTCTTTTTCTTTGTTGCTGCACTGAAAGTAACAGGGAAGAGGGCTACACTGAAGCCATCAAAGAGCCAGAGGGAAAAGGAGATTTGGGTAGTACTGAGATACAGAAGTATGCCAAATGTGGCTACCATGGGTGGCACCGCATATGTCCTAGGCCACTTCATCTGTCACCTTGATACAATAGCTTCTATCAGTGGTAACACTGTGAACAGCGGGAAAAGGAAGATGTAGCAAGACCCATTCTCCAGACATCTGCTACACCTTCCCCACATATGCAACTCCCTAGATTCTGCTGAAAATCTGTCTGGGCTGCTGGGAAAGTAACTTTTTATTGTGTAATTATATATTTTGAGGCATCTTGGTTTTTGAAGACTAATGGGAACTGCTAGAGCATAGGAACTCCTGGTTACATTATGCTCAGCATGTTGGTCACATTGCTCCTTCACCTCTCCTCCCCTACCCTGCACTCCTTCCTGTGAGATTCCTCTAAATCAAATCCACTTATTTTTATTGCAGCTGCACTTCTTGCAGTACTTTACATTATGGCATAGCCCGTAATGCATACAGTAAAGTTGTTTAGTGCTTGATTTTCAGACGTTTGAGCTGTTGCAACTCCCATTGACTCCATTTGGAACTGCGCATGCTCAGCACCTCTGAAAATCAGATGCTTAAGGTAAATTGAATTATATTGTACCCTCTTGTATGAAATATAAATGAGACACTGTTAAAGAGTTTCCTCACCACTGGCACAGCCCCTCACGGCTAGGCATGGCATAGCAGCTCTTTCCCCCCTCTGGTGCTCCCTGCCAACAGTCGCTCCAGTGGTTTCTCTTTCTATAACGCAGCCTTTTGGCCTAGTCACAGTTTATTCACACCCGTTTTTGGGGTAACAGAGGCTAACACATAACAAATGTCCAGTCCCTCTGTCCACTCCACCAGCCTTGATGCCAGGCCTAGTGGTTCATGTGCTCTTTCCTCAGAGCTTCTAGTCACCCATCCCCTCCTCAGAGGGTTCACACCACCTCACTGGTGCCTAGTAGACAAACCCAGGGCCATTATGTACATTGGATTCCAATGTAGGGGGGCCTTAAGATAAGGTTCAAGCCTCAAATGCCTTGCTCCCACCTCCCTAGACTTCTTCCTACCATCAAGCCTGTAAGCAGGATTCTCCTACAACCTCTAAGTTCACCCTTCTTGTAGGGCTAGGGCTCCCTCTGATCCCAGAGAGTGACTTGCAAAATTCCTACCTCTCTCCCTACAGGCCCCATCTTTTCTTTTTCTCTTTTTTTATGGTGAAGCAGACTTGACTGAATAGTCTATAGCCTTATATCCTCTCACTCAGCCCTGTGTCTTTCAGGTAATGTATCAGCACCTTTTTAATAATACTTCATTTCCCCCAATGTTTTTACTAAATCACTTAATATATTTTTTTTTTACCTGAAGATGTTTGAATTGCTCAGAAAGCTTTTCTCTTTCTTTATCAAAGCCTTTCTATACCAATAAAAGGTGATCAATTGTTTTCTTCCACTGTGCACTTAGTCCGCCTTTGTCTTTTTATTTGAAAAAGATTTTTGTTTAAGCCACAATGGCCATTTAGCAGTCTAAACAAAAACATTTCATTAGTCCTTTCCAGGCCCTGAAGTATATCATAATCCTCAAATATAGGGCACAATTCAAAAAAATCTTTTTCCATTAGTCCAAATTTTTTGTCATTCATCTTTTAAATTTTTCTGAACTAGTCTTTTGAATTCCTGTTTACTCAATGGGTATTTCTGTGTCAATCTTTCCATTACTTACAGCATTTTTAGCTAATTTGTCTGCTATTTTGTTTTCTGTTACTGTTATCTCAGTATGTGCTGGGATCCAAGCTAATGCTATATGTATCCGCATCTGTACTAACTCTGTTATTAAAAATATAACTTCACTGATTAAATCACTTCTACATACTGAGTCACCTTTTTATTGCTATAAGGCCTGGGATTGAATTTGAAAAAATGATTGCTACTGCTGGGTATACAGCCCAGATCCAATTTAGTGCTAGCATTATTGCTACTAGTTTGGCTGTCATGACAGCTACATAGTCAGATATACTTTTAGACATTTAATAATTTTATTAAGATGATGTTGAAGTAAAAAGAAAAGAGTACAGAGTTTAAGCATAGAAGTTTCTGGTTATCAAGGAATAAGGTACAGATTATCAAGGGGGGTGAAATTCGGTTTAGGAACGGGTGGTGTAAGGAATACATAATCTGCAATCTCGCCGATTGGGGGTAAAAGTTTAACAGGTCAAAGTACAGACATTGAGATATGAGGGTATGTTGTTCATGTAATGGCTATATTCAGGTGTGGAGTATAATGAGTGGATACGATGATGAGGATGGATTTACCCTCATTTGGTGGGATTTAATGTTCATTGAGTTTATGGTTCCAGTTCATATGCTCCAATGGAAAAAGTCTCTCAGTCCCTTTCCCCTAGTTGATGCACGATGTCGTACCGGCTCACACCTCCTGGTACTGTCAGTGGCCAGTGATGTTTATATTATCTTTGCCTTCATTCTTCTAATTTGGCCATATATTGCTGATGTCTTGGTATCTTTGTTTATCCACCCACAGTACTTCCTCCAACTCTCTTTGATTTTTTTTATAATTCTTTGTGTTATTACCTTACTTCTTTTATACTTCATTAGAGCCTCACTATCTTCTTTTTTTAAAGGCTTTGTTCCTTTCTTTAACTGCCATTTTGCACTTCTCATTCAACCATGAAAGTGAGTTTATAGTTTTGGAGTACTTCAATATCCTAGGTATGGCTATAGCAGCTGCTGCTATTAATCCCTTTGTTACATTATCATTGAAATTCTCTATGTTGTCACTCACACAATGACTATTCACAAATTCAGTACATTTACTTGTAAATAGCTCCCAATTAGCTTTCTTCAAATTCCAGGCAGGTAATTTTTAATTACCTTCAGTCTTGAAAAGTAATAAGTATAGGGAAATGTTCACTCCCCATTCCTTCTTCCCAGTGCTTAATTTTGTAATAAAGAGGTGCTGGGGCTCAAGCAATTTTTTTTACATTCATAATTGATGCAGCAAGCCCAGAGGTGCTGGAGCTATAAACTGCCAGGCCTAGAGATGCTGGGGCTCAGCCTTGGCACAAATTAAACATTGCTTCCTCCTTATATATTTCCCAGTTGCATTTATTTGCAATATCTGCTACTACAATTCCCAGGTCTAAGCAGAAAAAACTACCATCTGCTGTATTAAATCCTGAATGGGTTAAGGAAGCACAGAAAGGGCCAATTAGTGTGATAGGCCTCACATGAGAGGATTAGGCTGGTAGAGCAACCCCTGATTGAAGAATGAAGGTCGCCTGAGTAGGTATGGGGTGGGCTAGGATAAAACCAGGAAGCTGGCTTAAAAAAAAAAAGGGAGAGTCTGCAATTACTTTATTGTGTATTGGGGAGGGAACCTAGGAAAGAGTAGGATCCTGGCCCTTAGGGAAGGGTTTACCCTGGAAAGAGAATGGTGGGAGAAGAAAGCTTGTGGGAGATGAGTAGGTAGTAACCCAGAGAGTGAATAGCAAGGTTGGGGACTGAACAGATCTCAGCTGAGTGTTGTAGGTTCCCTGGCTAGAATCTCGAGTAGCAGGTGGGCCCAGGTACCCTACCAGCCACCGACAGAGGCATTGCCCGCCCAATGTGTCCAGTGAGACTATGTGCTAGAAGGGGAAACTACATAGTGACCTAGCTGGAAGATAAAGAGGTAGCTGTAGCTCTTGGAGCAAGAGAGGGGCTGTAAAGTGAAAGAGGAAACGTGTGGAGAGACAACAGGGGAAGTGTTGGACTTGGAAGAGCTAATCCCCAGAGCAGCTAGGAGGTAGTGCTACCCACAGTGAGTGAATATCCTGTGACAGGGTATCCCTGTTTAAAACCATTGGATTGTTTTGATCAGTGAACTTTTCTAAGCATGCACCAGTTCTATCAATTCTCTTACTTCCCCACAACTTATGACTATTTGGGTCACCACACAGCATATGGCCTTCTAGCATTCTTCCCTCTTTCTTGTAGCTCTGAACTTTCTAATTTCCCACATGGGTTAGGGATACTATACATCCTTAAAGAAATACAACTTTTCTGCATTCGGATTGCAACAGCATTGTAGTCTAGGATTACCTCTTCATTCTCTGCTCGGTAGTTTAATCTTTCCCTTATGGAAGTACAAACACCACCTCCTCTTCCTAGTTTTTAGTCTTACCTAATGGCAAAATACCCTGAAATTTGACATGCAAGCTTTTCAGCAAGCCCTATTTCCTGGATACATAGGCTATTTGGTTTTAGCTTTCATTTCCAGGATATTTTCTTTTAGTCCTTCAACATGTGCTATTTCAGCAAAAGACTGAGGTCCCCATGCTAGTCATATTTAATCATTCAACTTCATTCAAAATTGCATGAATATGCTCCATTGACAAGTTGCTAATAAAAGTATTTTTTCACTGTCCTTTGCTAGAATTTTCCTTTTTTGATTCTCTCCCTCCCCCAGTTTGTGATGTACAGTTTGTCACTTCTATCATTAATGCAATAATTTTTTTCTCTATTCTATTCTATATCACCACCTAGACCTTCCACAGTTTGTCATATTCTTTGCAGAATGAGGTTGTCTGCAGTTCCGTTTCCTGCGCTGATTCTCTTCCTTCCCCACCTGATGCTTTGAGAATCTCCTTATGGCTTCTGTATAAGATACGTTAATTTTTCTTTTGTATCTCTTTAGCTTGCCTTGCTGCAATATATTTTCTACATGCTACACTGTGATTACCACCACAATTGCTACGTTTGACGTGTCCCTTCTATAACATTCTGGGCATATTCCAATATTTGTGATTCTGTTCATAATAAATTGTAAATCTGCAATATTGATTTACAATTCTGTATTAAAGCTTGCAAACCGTACCTTGCAAACCGCTCAATTGGCTTTGCTTTCTCTAAATTGATACTTTATCTCACTTATTATTAAGATGGACGCTTGTAAAACTAAACAGCTTAATTGACTCTGCTTTCTCTGTATTGGCACTTTCCATTGATTGTAATTGAGATTGACGCTTATAAATGTAAACCAATCAATTAACGTTACTCTCTCAAATGGTTATGTTCAATTGGCTCTACTTTGCAAACGGATACTTTGTAATGGAGATTGACATGCTCGTTTGTAACACCCATGAAGAACCGCGAATTGGAGCGACACTCATAGAAATGTCACATAGAGACTCCCACCCTCTATAGTTTGGATCAGGAATGTTAAAAAACGGGGAGTCTCAAATAAAATAACAACACTCGGTGAAATGAGAAATGTGTTTTTATTAAAGTAAGGAACGTATGTGAATGAATGGTGGGTTTTGAATAATCAGGGAAGTGCCAGCCTAGGAATTTAACATCAATTGGCAGAAGAAGACGTCAGGTGGAGACAACCAGAGAGCCCCACCGGAGGGCAAACTGGGATCCACCCGACCAATTCAAAGGATGAAGAAAGCTGATGAGCACCTGACAGCGGTCCTGGAGCAGTCATGACTAACAATATGACAAAGCAAATTCCATGGACTGGCATAGGAAGAAATTCCTATAAAAATGGACACTGAGGACTGAACTTTGAGTCTCCAGTTCTGCCACTACCCTTTAGGAGCATCGGATGCGCATCTGACACGGACTCTGCGCCACTCTCGTGTACAGGTTACCTGGCCAGTACCCTGTCACGAACAACTTCTAGGCTGGTAGCTATAAACCCCTATGCAGAACTGGTATGAATGAATGAATGAATGAATGAATATATATATACTTAAGTAAGGAATAAGTAACGATAGGACAGTGTGAGTTTTATATTTCTTTATTATATTTACAATAAATGTGGCATTTTGCCTTGTCTCTTTAATAAGATCCTGCTGGTTTTTATGTTTTTGGTATAACATTTTGGTGGAGAATTGTGAAAGGGGGAATATTGGCAAAAGACCTCAATTATTGTAAATATTGGTGTGCACACCGCCAGCTCTAGTGAGCTAGGCATTTCTATTAGGTTAACCAGACCTGCTGGCCTCTGAGAAGGTAGCAGGGGACCTGCTGGCCTCTGAGAAGGTAGCAGGGGACCTGCTGGCCTCTGAGAAGGTAGCAGGGAAGAACAAGCGTAGATTAAGCACTGAATAAAATCAGGAGTGATAGAAAAATTAAAAATTTGTTAGAATGTTAAAGAAAAAACAGCGTAAAGCAGGTATGGAGGGAGGAATGAAACCGGAGGGAGCTCCAGCCTCAGCTTTCATTAGAGAAATTACACCTTTCAAACAAGTCCTCCAAAGATATGGACATAATCCATGGACTGAACAAGGCCTTGTAGATGTCTGTACTATATCAGACCTAGAGGATAGATTGGCTCAATACATCCTCATGTACAAACCTTCTAGTGCTGCCAAACGAGACGCAGCAGCTATTTGGCTATTATGGGAGGCATGTAATAACAGTTACCTCCGCCTAACTACCTGTAAAGAAAATAAAATTTCTCTGCAGGAAAAACTAACCCAATTGGAAAAAGGGATAGAAAATTGGAAAGTGGTGGCAATAAACTCACAAAGCCAGATGGAAATAATAAGAGGCACTGCAGGAATACAAAAGTAAAGAAAGATTCCTGACAGAGCAAACTACTGCATTTAAACAAATAGAAAAAGAAAACCAAGCCCTAATTAAAGAGAATCAGGTCCTACAAGGGATGGTTAAAAAGCTAACATTAGTACAAGGCAGAACTCCAGTAAACCACAGTCGTTGTGAATCTATTATCAAACAGGTTTCAGAGGAACAGCCGTGTTAGTCTGTATTCGCAAAAAGAAAAGGAGTACTTGTGGCACCTTAGAGACTAACCAATTTATTTATTATCAATTTATTATCAAACAGCTTAAATTGAAATTGGGCTTTGCCACCCCTCAAATCGCGGCTGTTAGCTCAGGAGAATAGGACCCTGCCAACCTTAATCTAAAATCAGATTGCAGGGGCGAAGCCTGGGATCACTGGGACCCCCAAGGAATTTGGGAGAAAGATATTTTGGAAGACCTAAAGGAAAGTCCTTCAGCCCCAGTGGCTGCTTTAGAACGGCACACCATTACTACCCCCAGGGTGGACGCTGAGGGAAGGGGTAATGAACAAATCACAACTATCCCGGTGTCAGCAGCAGACCTAAAAGCAATGGCTGACCACCTAGGTACACTAAATAGGGAATCCTTTTCCTGGTGGTGTACCGATGCCTTCCTATTAGCCGGGAGGGAGAGATTAACCACTACAGAGATCTACCAGCTTATGGGGATATGCGCAGCTCCAGAAATAAGAGCCACACTGGACCGCATTAGGGTAGAAGAAGCTACCAATGAATTATCCCTAATGGTGATTTTCAGGGAACAAATAGGCAGGAGAAATTTTATAGCCCAAGCTGTAGCTTCAGCCCAGGATCCCAATGAAGACCCAGAAAACTATCTTACTCGATGGGCATTAATGCAGGTGATGGCCGGTCTAGTCACCGTGGCTGGCATTGCCAATTTATATACCTTACCATTCCCCATCTCCTCCCTGAGAGATTGTGCCGCGTCACTACCACCATATTATTCAGGGAAACTGGCTGTTTGGCAGGATGGCCATCCTGCTACTTTAGAAGAATTAAGGGGGATGGTGCAGCAAATTACCACACATGCAGGACCAAAACCTAACATAAAAAAAGAAAGAATGGCATATGTGGCTGCCATGGAGCCAACAGTCACCTATTCAAATGAAAGTGGGGAAAAGGGAATTTTAGCACCCCGTGGAGGTTCCTGGAGAGGGAGGTCTCGAGGACGGGGAAATTATCATGCAGGAGGGAGGTTATATCCAGAAACACACAGAGCTCGAATAACTGAGGAGAATAGACCACCTCAGGGATGTCCCGATAAGCTCGATCCAGATATGCGTCGAATGATGTGGAGATTGTTAATGCAGCTGGGAGGGGATCGGGAAAAATGGGACAAGGCTCCTATGGCTGATATCATGAGGGAAATCCTAAGACTGCAAAGCCAGCAGAGGAGGTATCTGGGGTAACCACCCCAAGCGCTCCTCCGATGGATTTGCCTCCTCCCCCTGCAGAGGATCAAGAATACTTCTAGGGAAGCCCGCTGAATGTCGAATCCCCACCTGGTATAGGAGCACAGCAGTGGAGATTCATAGGAAAGTTAACATGGGATCCAGGAGGAAGACCCCACATATACATTCAGCAGGGAGACCAAGCTCCTACCCTAGCCCTGATTGATACCGGAGCCTCAGTCTCCTTAAGTAAGGCAACCCCCCACAATGGCAGGAAGGGGCAGTGTGGCGGTTTAATACAAGACAGGACCCGGCTTTAGGCAAGCAAGCAGGCTGGTCTGCTGATGGGATTTTCCCTGTCAGCTTTTTTACCTCTTTTATTTTTTTTCCTCCTGCGCATTACATACCCCAACCGACCGCAAAAGGCATTAACAAAGGAAATAATATGATTTTGATTAATATTCCTATTTACTAGCCTTTATTTACTACAGTTTTTATTTTCAGGCCTTGAGTTTCCGCCGAGGAAGCTTCCCACGGCTGATGTCCTTATTTTGACTTCCCAGATGGTCCATGTTTTCATGGTCCATGTCCTTGGATAGAACAGAGCAATGTGTGCATTGCTCCTACACAACAGTCAGGGTGTGCCCTGACTGTTTCCAGGTGCATGAACGCTACATGAACCCTTCAGGGCAGGAGGTAATCCTGCAGTCATTTCAGGGGAAACCCAGTATGGGACAAGAATGGACACAAGTCCCTTTCACAGTACAAGGTTTCCCGTTCTCAGTGCAATGCTATAGCACAACTGGGAACTTAATTCAAACAAAATACATGACTAACGATGTAATTCTAGGAACAGAATGGTTGTTTAAAAACAATATCCTAATCGATTTACCCCGGAGTGCCCTGTGGAGGCTGGAAGCCCTCCCCCCTTTTTTTATCAACAGAGAGCCAAAACAACGTGGTTTCCAAAAGAGGAGACCGATCAATTGCAGCCCTCACTGCCCAACAGAAAGAGGAGTGGCGTGCAAAGTTTCCCGTGGTCTGGACCCAGAAGAAAACAGATTGTGGTAAAATCAATGCTTGTGTCAAAATTATAGGGGAACTAATACCGCCCCAGAAACAATATAGGTACCCCAAAGAAGCTGAAGCACAATTGATCCAGATCATCAAGGACCTGGAAGAACAGGGTGTTATCAGGAAAACTAACTCTCCCTTTAACGCCCCTGTGTGGCCAGTCATAAAGGCAGACGGACAGTCCTGGTGACTAACTATTGACTACAGGAGGATCAACAAAGGAAGCATACCCATGGCTCCCATCCTGGCAGATATGACACAAGTTATCCAAAAAGTACAAGCCACCTCCAGGTACTTTTCAGTTATAGATCTGGCTAACTGTTTCTTTGCAATACCCTTACACCCTGATTCACAGGACCGGTTTGCCTTCACCATAAGGGATCAGCAATACACATTTCAACGCTTACCCCAAGGATTCCAAGACTCTCCAGCTATTGCCCACAGACATGTGGTAGATATGCTGGATCAATTAAGTCCAGCAGATCGACTACTCGTTTTTTCCTATGTGGATGATATTTTGGTTTTCGGGGAGCTCCAGACGCAGGTACAAAGGCTTAGAGAGGATGTCCTCACACTAATCCAGGACACCGGATTCAAGGTAAACCTGGAAAAAGCACAATTGGTGCAAACCCAGGTCAGTTACCTAGGGATTACATCTGATGAAGTGAGCTGTAGCTCACGAAAGCTCATGCTCAAATAAATTGGTTAGTCTCTAAGGTGCCACAAGTACTCCTTTTCTTTTTGCGAATACAGACTAACACGGCTGTTCCTCTGAAACTAGGGATTATCATTGGTCAAGAGGGAAGGCAGGTAGATCAAAGGAAGGTGAGGGCATTAATTGAAATGCCAGCTCCTACCGATGTACACTCCTTAAGGGTTTTGCTAGGGGGATTCAACTTTTTAAGGCCCCATATCTATAAATATGCAGAGATCACCCTTCCTTTATGGAAATTGCTTAAGAAAAAGACACAATGGGAATGGGGTCCAGACCAGGATACCGCTTTAAACACCTTAAAACAAAAAGCCCTAACCGCCCCTGCTTTGCGCTTCCCGGATGAATCAAAACCATTTGTCATCCGGTTAGCAGCTAATGAAGTGGCCATGGCAGCTACCCTTTTACAACAAAGTGAGAACTAGAAATTGATACCCGTAGCATACGAATCTAAGAAATTGCAGGGAGCTGAATTAAATTTCGACACTTGCGAAGGGGAGTGCCTGACAGCAGTATGGGCTGTTCAATCCTTTGAGCCGCTTACCGGCAGTGCCCCAATTACAATACAGAGCACACATACACCTCTGAAATACATCCTGTCTGGAAAGTTGATAGGAGGCAGGGTATCTAATACCAGGATGGCACAATGGACCCTAACCCTGGTAAACAGAGGAGTCCGGGCTGACACAGTAGCTAAACCTGACACGCTGACTCATGCTCTTATCGAAAGGGGGACTAAGCATGAATGTCCACTAGTTACACTAGAACAGAGAATCATGCAAGCCCAAGCGCCCCCCCTTGAAGAACTAGATACAGTGGGTCGGGAAAGACACATTTGGTTCACCGATGGCAGTTCCATGGTGATCCATGGTAAAAAGAGAATCAGATATGCAGCCATAAATTTAGAAGAAGAGGTGTTAACAGGGTATTTAGATCAGGGCTCGGCACAACATGCCGAACTCCATGCAATATATCAAGTTTTAAAACAGTATGCAGCAGAAAAATGCCCCAAAACTGTATACATCTATGCTGACAGCAACTATTGCGTGAATGGAGTGCAATATTGGATGTTTGATTGGCAAAAGAATGGCTGGAAAGCCGCGGATGGTAAAGAAATAGCGTATATAGAGGAATGGAAATGGATTTATGCCTGGGTTACCTCTCATCCCGATCAGTTAAAAGTCAAACATGTAAAGGCACATGGGAAAGGCTCAGCAGCTGAAACCATCTGGAATAACCGTGCCGATGCTATAGCCAGAGACTATGAAGGGATAGCAGCAGTAACCCGAAGGCAGGAACAGAAGGTATTAGGATCAGTCCACCTCCCAGGAAGAACTGAAAGGCAGGAACTAGTGAATATAGCTCACCAATTCATGCACGAAAGAGTGGAGGGGATGCTGGGAAGGTTGAAGCAAGTGGCAGAATGGAGGGGGATGAGAGATGATATAGAAACATGGGTCAGGAACTGTGTTCAGTGCTCCAGAGATAAAGCCCAATCCCCATACCAGCCTCAACTGCTACATCAAAGAAGGCTGGGTCCCTGGCATAGGATCCAAATAGATTTCATTGACAAATTACCACGAAGTAAAGAAGGATTCCGGTACTTGCTAGTAATCATAGATTCGTTCTCAGGATGGGTCGAAGCTTTCCCTACTAGGGACAATAGCGCTCGTATAGCGGCTAAGAAACTATTCTCCGAAGTAGTTTGCAGATATGGGACTCCTGAAATTATTGACTCAGACAACGGAGGATCATTCGTGGGAAACATATTTACCCTAATGCTTAAAGCCTTGGGGGTGTCACACAAACTCCATGTTCCATACAGACCCCAGTCCTCAGGACAAGTGGAACGAATGAACAGCACTATTAAAGAAGCTCTCAGGAAAGTTGTGGACCGCACCGGTAAAGACTGGCCTGAGAAGCTTCCACTAATACTGGCAGCTATCCGCAGCAGCAACAGGCTGAGAACTAAAATACAGCCTTACCAAATCCTCTTCGGGCGGCAATGAGGCTGGTCAGTAACCCTGAGCAAACATCAGATACGGAGATAAATGATCCGCTCGGAGCTCATGAGCACTGGCAGTGGCTAAAGCAGCTGCAGGAAGATAAAGCCACCTTACAGCATAGGGTGAGCCAAGCCATTGAGCTCATGAATACAAGAATGGAAAACAAAAAACCTGGGGACTCACTATTATGGGAGCCAGGGGATCAGGTAATGTACTTAAGGCTGGGCAAAAGGGATCACACACTAGAGTCGAAGTGGACTGGACCCTACTCCATAGTTGATCGCCTCAGCCCTCTCATTTATCGCATAGACAAGAATGGGAAATTAAAATGGGTTCACCTTTCACAACTCAAGCTGTTCTCATGACTTAATCCTCTCACACTGTAATTGTATTTTCAGACACAACACCCTGATAACAGTTGTGAACCAGGATCTGCAGACGTGGTGCGTTTATTTTCATTCCTGCAGGCACGAAAGACTGCTGCTTAAAACCGCCAGCTCTGATCCTTATCAAAAGGGCAAAACAATGCCTCCAACGAGATGGAAACCAGAGCTGCAACAGACTCGGCAGCCCCCGGTCTGGATCAAAGCGTTAACCCTACTTACAGTGGTGAACACAACACTCAGGCGCTTCCATGTCCATCAATAACAATGATATCCATGCTCCGGGATACATGGGACAAGGTAAATCAATTCTCACTGCCTTACTAATACATGCACAAGCCAACAACACACCATGGCTTCCACTACAAGAGACAGACATTCACTTAAGATGGGTTGATTTAAAAACTAATCTCACATTAACAACTTTAGGGGAAACACATGTATATATTGGAGAAGGGGAACTGGGGCTACAAGTAAATATCTCAGTCACCGCAGGAAGGAAAAAATATTGGATGGTGGGGGTACGGACGGCAGGATATGTGGGAGATATCACCATACTTTCAGACTACCCCTCGCTCCCTTATATATGGGAGGGGTTTATAAAATCAGAGGACCTTGTAACCGTAATTGTAGTCTACTGCCCAAGTCACACACATGCAATGACATTCCCAGATGGGTGTGAATGGACTTGGGAAAAAGAATATGTGTTTATAAGAAACACCCCGGTACAAATGGCAAAACCAGCATTATTTAAAACCCAGACTACCCCGGTAAAAGCCTTGGTGAGCCCCCTGCTGGTAAAAGTAAGAATTGATATGGATTGGACACGACTAAATGTATCAAAAGTAGAGCCCAAGTGTATGCCTTTTTCTCTCCCCATACTATTAGCCTGGATAAAGACACATAAGCTGTCCCCTCCAGATACCCCTCACCCCAGAACTAAAAGAGACATTATGGATACCATGCTAGGCGGGTTCGGAGCAGGAGCAGGACTTGCCAACTCAGTAGATTTGAAAACTATTAAAAACAAATTAAACTCCCTGGCTCAACTACAGGACAACCTGATACAAAAACAAGTACATGCCAATGTAGACTTGGTCCAAATTGGTCTGGGCAACTTAAAAGCGCAGTGGAATCTCTGGCAATGGCTCAATACTACGACATGGCTTATGCACAAGAAAAGTTTAGACATAGGAAACCACACGGCCATAGCCATGGGATGCACTGAAATGCAGATACTTGCCCTAGTCACGTTGGAACATGAAATGTTCTGGGTCATATAGGGAAATATTAAGGTTTTGATGCATTTGGTAAAACAAAGAAAGAGATCTTTATTTGACACTTATCAATATGACTGGATGCAGTACGTTTCCAGTAGTGTAAAACCAGACTTGTTAATAGGGGAAATTGTTGTCAAAATTGCACACCAACGGTCCCTGGAGGCAAAGGTATGGAAGGTTAGCCCACTTCCCATATTACACATGGGATCCTTCTGGCTACCCCAAACCTCGAGCCAGTGGGCTGGGGAGGGAGGGAAGCTATTGGACACTAGAGGTTGTACCGAATGGACTCCTCAACAGTGGGTGTGCCTCACCTTGCCTGTTGCTCCAGAACCTTGTAGTAAAGACACCTCATTAGGATCATGTATATGGGACGAATTGGATAATGAGACCAAAGTATTGTATAATGGACAATGTGTGTGTATTAATTCTTGGGAGGAAGTATTCTGGGAAGACGGGAGTGTTAGCAGTCCTCCAGTAGATGAATGTAAGTGCAATGTAAGTGCTATATTCACTAAAAGCCACACATACCATTTACCACAGCCAAAAAAGTCTCAGCTAACATTAAATGCGGAGTTAGCTGAATTCTCCATTGACCTTGGAATTCAATGGCATGACCTTACTGATAGTCTAATAAGAAGTAAAGAAGTGACACATTTTCTAGAACAAACAAATGATCAGGTAGGAAATCGAACTATTCATATTATACATACCAATGGGGACATGTTAAGAATTGCCACAGCAGAGAAACAAATAACAACTTATCACTGGTATGATA
This sequence comes from Caretta caretta, assembly GCF_965140235.1. Taxonomy (NCBI): domain Eukaryota; kingdom Metazoa; phylum Chordata; order Testudines; family Cheloniidae; genus Caretta; species Caretta caretta. Next base: position 82,686,281 of record NC_134210.1, on the reverse strand, counting down.
TATTCTCTGGATGGTCCCCAACCACCACTGGTATCCTATCAGTAATGCTACATCCCTTGATAATAGTTTTATTATTAAATTTTATCTGCATAATCGGAATGTGTGGTATGGGTTTTTGGATAAAAAGAATGTACACTCGATTAGAATCGCAGAGTCAAATAGCCTCACAGTACCTCCTCTTGAACAGGCTACATAATAGGTGACACTGACGATTATCTGTATATCTTAGTGTCAAAAGGGGGATTATGTAGGCATATTCCAATATTTGTGATTCTGTTCATAATAAATTGTAAACCTGCAATATTGATTTATAATATTTATTAAATCTGCATTTATAATTCTTCTATTTGATATAATTGTAAATCTGCAATTAAATCTGCATTTATAATTCTTCTATTTGACATAATTGTAAATCTGCAATATTGATTTACAATTCTGTATTAAAGCTTGCAAACCGGACCTTGCAAACCGCTCAATTGGCTTTGCTTTCTCTAAATTGATACTTTCTCTCACTTTTCAGAGTAACAGCCATGTTAGTCTGTATTCGCAAAAAGAAAAGGAGTACTTGTGGCACCTTAGAGACTAACCAATTTATTTGAGCATGAGCTTTCGTGAGCTACAGCTCACTTCATCGGATGCATACCGTGGAAACTGCAGCAGACTTTATATATACACAGAGAATATGAAATAATACCTCCTCCCACCCCACTGTCCTGCTGGTAATAGCTTATCTAAAGTGATCATCAGGTGGGCCATTTCCAGCACAAATCCAGGTTTTCTCACCCTCCACCCCCCCACACAAATTCACTCTCCTGCTGGTGATAGCCCATCCAAAGTGACAACTCTTTACACAATGTGCATGATAATGAAGCTGGGCCATTTCCTGCACAAATCCAGGCTGTCTCACATCCCTCCCACCCCCATACACACACAAACTCACTCTCCTGCTGGTAATAGCTCATCCAAACTGACCACTCTCCAAGTTTAAATCCAAGTTAAACCAGAACATCTGGGGGGGGGGGGTAGGAAAAAACAAGAGGAAACAGGCTACCTTGCATAATGACTTAGCCACTCCCAGTCTCTATTTAAGCCTAAATTAATAGTATCCAATTTGCAAATGAATTCCAATTCAGCAGTTTCTCGCTGGAGTCTGGATTTGAAGTTTTTTTGTTTTAAGGTAGCGACCTTCATGTCTGTGATTGCGTGACCAGAGAGATTGAAGTGTTCTCCGACTGGTTTATGAATGTTATAATTCTTGACATCTGATTTGTGTCCATTTATTCTTTTACGTAGAGACTGTCCAGTTTGACCAATGTACATGGCAGAGGGGCATTGCTGGCACATGATGGCATATCTCACATTGGTGGATGTGCAGGTGAACGAGCCTCTGACAGTGTGGCTGATGTTATTAGGCCCTGTGATGGTGTCCCCTGAATAGATATGTGGGCACAATTGGCAACGGGCTTTGTTGCAAGGATAAGTTCCTGGGTTAGTGGTTCTGTTGTGTGGTATGTGGTTGTTGGTGAGTATTTGCTTCAGGTTGCGGGGCTGTCTGTAGGCAGACAGACAGCCCCGCAACCTGAAGCAAATACTCACCAACAACCACATACCACACAACAGAACCACTAACCCAGGAACTTATCCTTGCAACAAAGCCCGTTGCCAATTGTGCCCACATATCTATTCAGGGGACACCATCACAGGGCCTAATAACATCAGCCACACTGTCAGAGGCTCGTTCACCTGCACATCCACCAATGTGAGATATGCCATCATGTGCCAGCAATGCCCCTCTGCCATGTACATTGGTCAAACTGGACAGTCTCTACGTAAAAGAATAAATGGACACAAATCAGATGTCAAGAATTATAACATTCATAAACCAGTCGGAGAACACTTCAATCTCTCTGGTCACGCAATCACAGACATGAAGGTCGCTACCTTAAAACAAAAAAACTTCAAATCCAGACTCCAGCGAGAAACTGCTGAATTGGAATTCATTTGCAAATTGGATACTATTAATTTAGGCTTAAATAGAGACTGGGAGTGGCTAAGTCATTATGCAAGGTAGCCTATTTCCCCTTGTTTTTTCCTACGCCCCCCCCCCCCAGATGTTCTGGTTTAACTTGGATTTAAACTTGGAGAGTGGTCAGTTTGGATGAGCTATTACCAGCAGGAGAGTGAGTTTGTGTGTGTATGGGGGTGGGGGGGATGTGAGAAAGCCCATCCAAAGTGACAACTCTTTACACAATGTGCATGATAATGAAGCTGGGCCATTTCCTGCACAAATCCAGGCTATCACCAGCAGGAGAGTGAATTTGTGTGGGGGGGTGGAGGGTGAGAAAACCTGGATTTGTGCTGGAAATGGCCCACCTGATGATCACTTTAGATAAGCTATTACCAGCAGGACAGTGGGGTGGGAGGAGGTATTATTTCATATTCTCTGTGTATATATAAAGTCTGCTGCAGTTTCCACGGTATGCATCCGATGAAGTGAGCTGTAGCTCACGAAAGCTCATGCTCAAATAAATTGGTTAGTCTCTAAAGTGCCACAAGTACTCCTTTTCTTTTCTCTCACTTGTTATTAAGATGGACGCTTGTAAAACCAAACCGCTCATATTGACTCTAAATTTATACTTTCTCTCACTTGTTATTAAGATTGACGCTTGTAAAACTAAACAGCTTAATTGACTCTGCTTTCTCTGTATTGGCACTTTCCATTGATTGTAATTGAGATTGACGCTTATAAATGTAAACCAATCAATTAACGTTACTCTCTCAAATGGTTATGTTCAATTGGCTCTACTTTGCAAACGGATACTTTGTAATGGAGATTGACATGCTCGTTTGTAACACCCATGAAGAACCGCGAATTGGAGCGGCACTCATAGAAATGTCACATAGAGACTCCCACCCTCTATAGTTTGGATCAGAAATGTTAAAAAACGGGGAGTCTCAAATAAATAACACCTTTGTATGATAAAAGAAAGTCAATACCGAAGGAATGTTAAGAGACAGGGAGTCTCAAATAAAATAACAACACTTGGTGAAATGAGAAATGTGTTTTTATTAGAGTAAGGAATGTATGTGAATGAATGGTGGGTTTTGAATAGTAGGGAAGTGCCAGCCTAGGAATTTAACATCAATTGGCTGAAGAAGACGCCAGGTGGAGACAACCAGAGAACCCCACCGGAGGGCAAACTGGGATCCACCCAACCAATTCAAAGGATGAAGAAAGCTGATGAGCACCTGACAGCCGTCCTGGAGCAGTCATGACTAACAATATGACAAAGCAAATTCAACGGACTGGCATAGGAAGAAATTCCTATAAAAATGGACACTAAGGACTGAGAACTTTGAGTCTCCAGTTCTGCCACTACCCTTCAGGAGCATCGGATGCGCATCTGACACGGACTCGGCTCCACTCTCGTGTACAGGTTACCTGGCCAGTACCCTGTCACGAGCAACTTCTAGGCTGGTAACTATAAACCCCTATGCAGAACTGGTATGAATGAATGAATGAACGAATATATATATATATATATATATATAGTTAAGTAAGGAATAAGTAACGATAGGACAGTGTGAGTTTTATATTTCTTTATTATATTTATAATAAATGTGGCATTTTGCCTTGTCCCTTTAATAAGATCCTGCTGGTTTTTATGTTATTGGTATAACAACATTTTCATAGAAATGCTCTTCCCCACACTTACATCTTGTTTTCCATTTACAAACTGTTGCTATGTGGCCATACCAATGGCACTTACAACACCTTAAGGGAGGGGGAATATATGTCTTGGCTTCTGAATAAATGAAATCCTATTGTTACTTTCTCAGGCAGAGTCCCTCCCTTAAGTGTTGTCAGTACAGCTGTGGATGGCTTGCTTTCTCCTCTTTGTTTTACTGACTTACTAACACTTAACCAAAATCATAGGAGAAGATAATCTCATCATTGCTCAGCTCTAATGGCACACCATACCTTACCCCCTTTTATTTCAGGGGAATACTTTAGAGCTGGCAACTTTCCCTAGCATTTTATTCTTTAGCAGTTTATCAGTTTTAACATTCAACTAAAGCAGTGGTTCTTAACCGGGGGTGCATATGCCAGATTTTTTTAGAAGGTAAATCATCAAAAACACAAATTAAGCACAGGCATGTAAGTACAACTACTTTGTTTCATCAGACCTATGTATGTATTAATATTACACATTTAACAATTACTGTAATATACAAACAGATTTAAAGAACTAACCTACTTCAACAATTTTTGATAAGGGGTGCAAGAACATATTTTGAGAACCGGGGGGGGGGACGGGACGACAGGCTGCAGTAAAGGTTAAGAACCACTGAACTAAAGGATTACTATCTCACAGCCTTTTAGCTCTTACCCTCTATTTTTCTTTTAATCCAGTCAACCACTTTCACAAGCGTTAACAGCACCTAATCTTATTTCTTTGGTTAGGGATCTTAAATTAGCATCATCAGATTCTGCTTCTACTCCCCGCCCCTTGTGTCCATTCGCCCTTTCTTCTAATCTTCCATTGCCCAGCCCAAACCCCATCTGCTACAAACTTCCTCTCTTTAAACTAAGGGTATGTCTACACTACAAAATTAGGTCGAATTTATAGAAGTCGGTTTTGTAGAAAGCGTTTTTATACAGTTGATTGTGTGTTCCCACACAAATGCTCTAAGTGCATGTAGTCTTCAGAGTGTGTCCACAGTACCAAGGCAACCGTCGACTTCCGGAGCGTTGCGCTGTGGGTGGCTATCCCACAGTTCCTGCAGTCTCCGCCGCCCATTTGAATTCTGGGTAGAAATCCCAGTGCCTGATGGGGCTAAAACATTGTCGCAGGTGGTTCTGGGTACACATCATCAGGCCCCCATTCCCTCCCTCCCTCCCTCCCTCCGTGAAAGCAAGGGCAGACAATCATTTTGTGCCTTTTTTCTTGAGTTACCCGTCACCATACCACGGCAAGCATGGAGCCCGCTCAGCTAACCATCACCATATGTCTCCTGGGTCCTGGCAGACATGGTACTGCATTGCTACACAGCAGCAGTTTATTGCCTTTTGGCAGCAGGCAGTGCAGTATGACTGGTAGCCGTCATCGACGTAGTCCTGGGTGCTCTTTTAACTGGGTGCCTGGGCAAACATGGGAGTGACTCAGCAGGTCATTTCCCTTGTTTCATCTCGTGGCGATTGAGTCCTACCGGCAGTGCACTGTCTTTTAACCTCCAGCTAGCAGAAGATGATGGCTAGTCGTCATACTGCACCGTCTCCTGCCGAGCACCCAGGAGATGATGATGGCTAGCGGTGATACTGCACAGTCTGCTGCCAGCAAGATGTATAAAGATAGATGAAGTGGCTCAAAACAAAAAATAGACCAGGTTTGTTTTGTATTCATTTTCTCCTCCCTCCCTCCTTCTGTGAAATCAACGGCCTGCTAAACCCTGTTTTGAGTTCTATCCTTGAGGGGGCCATTCAGTTTCTCGCAAAGCCACCCCCTTTGTTGATTTTAATTCCCTGTAAGCCAACCCTGTAAGCCATATCGTCAGTCGCCCCTCCCTCCGTCAGGGCAATGGCAGACAATCGTTCCGCGCCTTTTTTCTGTGCAGACGCCATACCACGGCAAGTATGGAGCCCGCTCAGATCACTTTGGCAATTTGGAGCACATTAAACACCACAGGCATTATCCAGCAGTATATGCAGCACCAGAACCTGGCAAAGCGATACCCGGCGAGTAGGCTATGTCAGCGCGGTGACGTGAGTGATGAGGACATGGACACAGACTTCTCTCAAAGCACGGGTCCTGGCAATGTGGGCATCATGGTGCTAATGGGGCAGGTTCATGTGGTGGAACGCCGATTCTGGGCTCGGGAAACAAGCACAGACTGGTGGGACCACATAGTGTTGCAGGTCTGGGACAATTCCCAGTGGTTGTGAAACTTTCGCATGCGTAAGGGCACTTTCATGGAACTTTGTGACTTGCTTTCCCCTGCCCTGAAGCGCAAGAATACCAAGATGAGAGCAGCCCTCACAGTTGAGAAGGGAGTGGCAATAGCCCTGTGGAAGTTTGCAATGCCAGACAGCTACCGGTCAGTCGGGAATCAATTTGGAGTGGGCAAATCTACTGTGGGGGCTGCTGTGATGCAAGTAGCCAACGCAATCAAAGATCTGCTGATATCAAGGGTAGTGACCCTGGGAAATGTGCAGGTCATAGTGGATGGCTTTGCTGCAGTGGGATGCCCTAACTGTGGTGGGGCCATAGACGGAACCCATATCCCTATCTTGGCACCAGAGCACCAAGCCAGCGAGTATGTAAACCACAAGGGGTACTTTTCAATAGTGCTGCAAGCACTGGTGGATCGCAAGGGACATCTCATCAACATCAACATGGGATGGCCGGGAAAGGTACATGACGCTCACATCTTCAGGAACTCTGGTCTGTTTCAACAGTTGCAGGAAGGGACTTTGTTCCCAGACCAGAAAATAACCGTTGGGGATGTTGAAATGCCTATAGTTATCCTTGGGGACCCAGTCTACCCATTAATGCCATGGCTCATAAAGCCATACACAGGCAGCCTGGACAGTAGTCAGGAGCTGTTCAACTACAGGCTGAGCAAGTGCAGAATGGTGGTAGAATGTGCATTTGGACGTTTAAAGGCGCGCTGGCGCAGTTTACTGACTCGCTTAGACCTCAGCGAAACCAATATTCCCACTGTTATTACTGCTTGCTGTGCACTCCACAATATCTGTGAGAGTAAGGGGGAGACGTTTATGGCAGGGTGGGAGGTTGAGGCAAATCGCCTGGCTGCTGGTTTCGCACAGCCAGACACCAGGGCTGTTAGAAGAGCACAGGAGGGCGCGGTGCACATCAAAGAAGCTTTGAAAACCAGTTTCATGACTGGCCAGGCTACGGTGTGACAGTTCTGTTTGTTTCTCCTTGATGAAACCCCCAACCCCTTGGTTCACTCTACTTCCCTGTAAGCTAACCACCCTCCCCTCCTCCCTTCGATCACCGCTTGCAGAGGCAATAAAGTCATTGTTGCTTCACATTCATGCATTCTTTATTAATTCATCACACAAATAGGGGGATAACTACCAAGGTAGCCCAGGAGGGGTGGTGGAGGAGAGAAGCACCAGGAGGGGTGGTGGAGGAGGGAAGGACTAGGCCACACAGCACTTTAAAAGTTTTAAACTTATTGAATGCCAGCCTTCTGTTGCTTGGGCAATCCTCTGGGGTGGAGTGGCCGGGTGGCCGGAGGCCCCCCCACTGTGTTCTTGGGCGTCTGGGTGAGGAGGCTATGGAACTTGGGGAGGAGGGCAGTTGGTTACACAGGGGCTGTAGTGGTGGTCTGTGCTCCTGCTGCCTTTCCTGCAGCTCAATCATACGCTGGAGCATATTGGTTTGATCCTCCAGCAGCCTCAGCATTGAATCCTGCCTCCTCTCATCATGCTGCCGCCACCTTTCAGCTTCAGCCCTCTCTTCAGCCCGCCACCTCTCCTCCCTGTCATTTTGTGCTTTCCTGCACTCTGACATTGTCTGCCTCCATGCATTCATCTGTGCTCTGTTAGTGTGGGAGGACAGCATGAGCTCAGAGAACATTTCATCACGAGTGCATTTTTTTCGCCTTCTAATCTTCACTAGCCTCTGAGAAAGGAGAAGATCCTGTGATCCTTGAAACACATGCAGCTGGTGGAGGGAAAAAAAAAGAGACAGTGGTATTTAAAAAGACACATTTTCTAGAACGATGGCTACACTTTTTCATGGTAAACCTTGCTGTTAATGTTACATACACAGCACATGTGCTTTCGTTCCAAGGTCGCATTTTGCCTCCCCCCGCCACGTGGCTAGCCCCTCCCCTCTCCCCGTGGCTAACAGCGGGGAACATTTCTGTTCAGCCATAGGCAAACAGCCCAGCAGGAAGGGGCACCTCTGAATGTCCCCTTAAGAAAAGCACCCTATTTCAAACAGGTGACCATGAATGATATCACTCTCCTGAGGATAACACAGAGAGATAAAGAACGGATGTTGTTTGAATGCCAGCAAACATACACTGCAATGCTTTGTTCTACAATGATTCCCGAGTACGTGCTACTGGCCTGGTGTGGTAAAGTGTCCTACCATGGTGGATGGAATAAGGCTGCCCTCCCCAGAAACCTTTTGCAAAGGCTTTGGGAGTACATCCAGGAGAGCCGCAAATGCCAGGGCAAAGTAATCTTTTCACATGCTTGCTTTTAAACCATATGTAGTATTTTAAAAGGTACACTCACCAGAGGTCCCTTCTCCGCCTGGCGGGTCCGGGAGGCAGCTTGGGTGGGTTCGGGGGGTACTGGCTCCAGGTCCAGGGTGAGAAACAGTTCCTGGCTGTCGGGAAAACCGGTTTCGCCGCTTACTTGCTGTGAGCTATCTACAACTTCATCATCATCATTTTCCTCACCCCCAAAACCTGCTTCTGTGTTGCCTCCATCTCCACTGAAGGAGTCAAACAACACGTCTGGGGTAGTTGTGGCTGAATCCCCTAAAATGGCATACAGCTCATCATAGAAGCGGCATGTTTGGGGTTCTGACCCGGAGCGGCTGTTTGCCTCTCTGGTTTTCTGGTAGGCTTGCCTCAGCTCCTTAAGTTTCACGTGGCATTGCTTCAGGTCCCTGTTATGGCCTCTGTACTTCATGCCCTGGGAAATTTTAACAAATGTTTTGGCATTTCGAAAACTGGAATGGAGTTCTGATAGCACGGATTCCTCTCCCCATACAGCAATCAGAGCCCGTACCTCCCGTTCGGTCCATGCTGGAGCTCTTTTGCAATTCTGGGACTCCATCACGGTCACCTCTGCTGATGAGCTCTGGCCAGAGTGGCAAGCTGCAGGTGACCGTGCAAAGAGGAAATTGAAATTCAAAAGTTTGCGGGCCTTTTCCTGTCTACCTGGCCAGTGCATCTGAGTTGAGAGTGCTGCCCAGAGTGGTCACAATAGAGCACTCCGGGATAGCTCCCGGAGGCCAATACCGTCTAATTGCGTCCACAGTACCCCAAATTCGACCCGGCAAAGCCGATTTAAGCACTAATCCACTTGTCAGGGGTGGAGTAAGGAAATCGATTTTAAGAGCCCTTTAAGTCGAAAAAAAGGGCTTCATCATGTGGACGGGTGCAGGTTTACATCGATTTAACGCTGCTAAATTCAACCTAAACTCCTAGTGTAGACCAGGGGCGATTAGCGGGTTATCTCAAGTGCCTATACACAAATGCACGAAGCCTGGGAAACAAGCAGGGAGAACTGGAAGTCCTGGCAAGGTCAAGGAATTTTCATGCGATTGGAATAACAGAGACTTGGTGGGATAACTCACATGACTGGAGTACTATCATGGATGGATATAAGCTGTTCAGGAAGGACAGGCAGGGCAGAAAAGGTGGCGGAGTTGCACTGTATGTAAGAGATCAGTATGATGGCTCAGAGCTCAAGTATGAAACTGCAGAAAAACCTGACAGTCTCTGGATTAAGTTTAGAAGTGTGAGCAACAAGGGTGATGTCGTGGTGGAAGTCTACTATAGACCACCAGACCAGGGGGATGAGGTGGACGAGGCTTTCTTCCAGCAACTCGCAGAAGTTACTAGATCGCACACCCTGGTTCTCATGGGAGACTTCAATCACCCTGATATCTGCTGAGAGAGCAATACAGCGGTGCATAGAAAATCCAGGAAGTTTTTGGAAACTGTAGGGGACAATTTCCTGGTGTAAGTGCTGGAGGAACCAACTAGGGGAAGAGCTCTTCTTGACCTGCTGCTCACAAACCGGGAAGAATTAGTAGGGGAAGCAAAAGTGGATGGGAACCTGGAAGTCAGTGACCATGAGATGGTCAAGTTCAGGATCCTGACACAAGGAAGAAAGAAAAGCAGCAGAATACGGACCCTGGACTTCAGAACAGCAGACTTTGACTCCCTCAGGGAACTGATGGGCAAGATCCCCTGGGAGAATAACATGAGGGGGAAAGGAGTCCAGGAGAGCTGGCTGTATTTTAAAGAATCCTTATTGAGGTTACAGGGACAAACCATCCTGACATGTAGAAAGAATAGTAAATATGGCAGGCGACCAGCTTGGCTTAACAGTGAAATCCTTGCTGATCTTAAATACAAAAAAGAAGCTTCCAAGAAGCGGAAGATTGGACAAATGACCAAGGATGAGTATAAAAATATTGCTCGGGCATGCAGGAGTCAAATCAGGAAGGCCAAATCACACCTGGAGTTGCAGCTAGCAAGAGATGTTAAGAGTAACAAGAAGGGTTTCTTCAGGTATGTTAGCAACAAGAAGAAAGTCAAGGAAAGTGTGGGCCCCTTACTGAATGAGGGAGGCAACCTAGTGACAGAAGATGTGGAAAAAACTAATGTACTCAATGCTTTTTTTGCCTCTGTCTTCACGAACAAGGTCAGCTCCCAGACTACTGCACTGGGCAGCACAGCATGGGGAGGAGGTGACCAGCCCTCTGTGGAGAAAGAAGTGGTCCGGGACTATTTAGAAAAGTTGGACGAGCACAAGTCTATGGGGCCGGAAGCACTGCATCCGAGAGTGCTAAAGGAGTTGGCGGATGTGATTGCAGAACCATTGGCCATTATCTTTGAAAACTCATGGCGAACCGGGGAAGTCCCAGACGACTGGAAAAAGGCTAATGTAGTGCCCATCTTTAAAAAAGGGAAGAAGGAGGATCCTGGGAACTACAGGCCTAGGGGTTACAGTGGACAAGAAGCTGGATATGAGTCAACAGTGTGCCCTTGTTGCCAAGGCCAATGGCATTTTGGGATGTATAAGTAGGGGCATTGCCAGCAGATCGAGGGACATGATCGTTCCCCTCTATTCGACACTGGTGAGGCCTCATCTGGAGTACTGTGTCCAGTTTTGGGCCCCACACTTCAAGAAGGATGTGGAAAAATTGGAAAGAGTCCAGCGGAGGGCAACAAAAATGATTAGGGGACTAGAACACATGAGTTATGAGGAGAGGCTGAGGGAACTGGGGATATTTAGTCTACGGAAGAGAAGAATGAGGGGGGATTTGATAGCCGCTTTCAACTACCTGAAAGGAGGTTCCAAAGAGGATGGCTCTAGACTGTTCTCAGTGGTAGCAGATGACAGAACAAGGAGTAATGGTCTCAAGTTGCAGTGGGGGAGGTTTCGGTTGGATATTAGGAAAAACTTTTTCACTAGGAGGGTGGTGAAACACTGGAATGCGTTACCTAGAGAGGTGGTGGAATCTCCTTCCTTAGAAGTTTTTAAGGTCAGGCTTGACAAAGCCCTGGCTGGGATGATTTAATTGGGGATCGGTCCTGCTTTGAGCAGGGGGTTGGATTAGATGACCTCCTGAGGTCCCTTCCAACCCTGATATGCTATGATTCAGGGCTAACCCTGGTTCCTCCTCAAGATGGGATTCATCAGTAACTGGTGTTGACCCACCTTCCAGGTGTGGCCAGGAACCTTCATCATGCTTTCTAGCTCCAGCTAATCCTCCTCATGCCAGTGTAGGGTAGATACCCAATCACAAGTATGTATTGATACATCACATGCAGCCACCTTTATTGATAAACTTCATGTAGTTAAATAGAAATATCACCTTGATGCTTCTAATTTATTGTGGGATTAAGTGGTATGTTTAGTTGATGTCTCCAATGTGCTACACACAGAAAACATAAGTTCAAAGTGTTGCTAATTGCATTTCATGAACATTTACACGCAAACTATTTTTTGGTTAGTTTTGCTGTCTTTTTCTATATGATCATCAGCCTGTGATGTCTGTCTGATCAACTGGTAGACTTGGGAATTGGAAGACGGAAATCTTATTTAAATATCTTCAAGCTCTAGCTTGGTCATAAAGGGACCAAAGAAATGTAGGTAATAGTTGTTAATACTAAGGCAAGTACAGACATTTATGAAGAATCAGAATTATATTACAAGCTGTGACCGCCAATTTCACAAATGAGTTTCTTGCCAAAGAATTTCAGTTGGGCTTACTATAATAAATTTAATTATATCTCATGTAAGTTATCTTGTTGCATACTGTAACTTATGCCAAGATGTGTAATTTTTAAGGAAACACCTAAGTACAGTAGCCAAGATTTTTTTTTAAAGGGTGCCTCGTTATGTTTCTAAGTCCATATTTAGGTACTTAAATAAAGAGCCTGATTTTTTTCAGAAGTGTTGAGCACCCAGCCGCCCCCAGTTTCCTCAGCTTGTAGGCAGGGGCTCAAAGTCTTGCCCCCCCCCCCCCGCACACACACACTTCCAGAGAACCTCACTATTCATGAGCAAAAGTCAAGATGAGCTGACCTATGTTTTTTTATTTCCATACCTAGTGCTGTGTCCACTGAAGCCAAGAGCTCCATGTTAATCTGCGCAAATTTATCTGCAAAACACGCTGACCTCTAACACCCTGGAATACTTGACACTACATCAGTGTGGAGGCAATGGGAATTCAACAAATTATCCGTAGTTCTGACAGGTCAGCAGATGATTGCAACTCTACTGACATCAAGGTGGATAACCCCTTCCCACTGTTGATCAGTCTGGGATCTTTGTCATAAGTGCTCTAGCCATCTTCCTTCATGTTTCTTCTGTCTCAGGCCATCTGTAAACCAAGATAATCTGCAAAGAAGCTAAGAAAAAGTGAGATAAGAAACTCCACCTCAATAACCATAAATATCATTTATAGAGGTATGGTGCCTGGTTGGCTGACTATTACTACCACTAACAATTAATAGTGATTCTAATTAGCTCAAAAGGTAGGGTTTGCAATTCCGTTACTTAATCATCTAGGGCCTCATCCTGCAAAAGGTCATATTTTCTGCAAGGAGATAAAGAAAGGCACTCAGCCTCTCTGCAAACTCTTCCCTTTCCACCATCCCCCAAGTTTATTCCACAGTGGTCTGCTGTGGCCATATCTTCAGTTACTAGTCTGTTATTCAGCATGTAACGGCTTGTAATTTAAATAACAGTTCCTTTAATATGTTCTTTAAAATGTGGTTTGGGTATACAGAAGTTTCCATTAAAATAAATTTACCACACAAATACTACTACAATGTTGTATTTGAGATACAGTAGTTATGTGCTATTTTGATTATAGAAAAATAAGACCCTGATCCTTGGAGGTGCTTTTATTAATCCTTGTCCTTCTGAGCAATTGAACCTCTCATTGACATCAATTAGAGAACTTCCAGGATTGGGCTCTAACTATGGATTCTCTGAAAATGTAGTAAATGTTGACTCTTCAGTGGAGACCACTGTAGAATATACAGTATAAAACAATTTAAGAATGGGATAAGACTTAATAGTCAATAAATGATTACCAGCATTTGAAAATGAGAACTTTCCAAAACAAACTTATGTCTGTCTGGTATTAATCTCTCTCTTTTCTAGGATATTTTATATGGGATCTGGGCTTCACCTTGCCCAGAAATCTGGGGTCTGATCTCATTTTAAAACCCATATATTTGATCCTTATACTCAGTCTTTAGTTTGGCTGGCTATAACTTGCACGGTCTGTGTTACTTTATCCCTATTGTATGAGATTGCATTTTCAGTTCTGGATTGCTGGACTGAACTCTAGAAACAAGAACTTTGTTCACCTTGTAGATCTTATCCTCCCTGCCACAGTTGTTATATGAAAGTATAAAAATGCTGGTGGTGTGTTTTTTCTCTTGCTATTTCACCACTTTGAAAGGTGATAGCATCTCTCCACTAAAACTGGATCTTTGTGTCAAACTGCAAAGTTCAGGCAATGTTTTAGAAGAAGACCCAGGGTTGTAGGTTTCCTGAGCCGCCCCCTAGGTGGGGGAAGACATGGTCTGTTCTGTATCCACAGCCTGGTCCATGCCTTCCACCTCCAGGGCCTACAGAAGCTCTCCTAAACTACAGGTAATCCAGCATGGAGCATGCTGGGGCACGCCTTCCTGTGTCACCACCAAGGGCTCTGAAATGACCAGCAGCTTTTATCTCCACCCAACAGGCCTCCCCCAAGACCTCTCTGAGCTGCTGTTCTTTTATCAGAACCTCCTCAGGACCTGGAAGCTAGTCTCAGTGACCAGTCCATAATAGACACCAAGGGGGAGAACATGCTAGCAGAACCCCCGTTACATAATCCACAACTTAGTGTGCAAGTGGTAGAGCCCCCTTTGATGCAAGAGGTTGGTCTTGGCTGGTACCATCAGACTGGGAAACCTCCTGGCCTATGACAGCAGGGACTGGGTGGACCCTGTGGAGATTGGCCAGTGCATGGGTTTGTCCAACCCATGCATTTCCCATTGTGTGCTCCAGGAGGTGAGGGCAGTTCTGCCTCCTGCTTCTCTTGATTTCCTTGAGTGGGCCTAGTGGGAGGGTGATCTCCACCTGTCGCTCACCCCTGGCTCTCCAGAACTCACCACCAGTCCCCTGCCCAGCAAGCCTCCCCAGCCATCCCTAACATGCAACCTAAGTCAGCTGAACAACATCCAGCAAGCCCACCTCTGAACTGCTCTCAAGAAACATCTGAATGCACTTGTGCTTCACACCATCTATTTACTCATCTTTGTGTCCCACCCCAACACCAAGTGGCAGGACCTGTTGCCACCTGAGGAGGGTGAGGAACCCTGGTGGGCCACTCTATACTCCACTCTGGTTCCATAGTCCACCAGGGATATCAGCTGACAGCTCCTTTGTTGGTTAGTATGCATAGGCATGTACCTCTTACTGAGGTTCTGACTACTTCTCCCTGCACTTCTTGATCTATACACTCCCCATCTGCAGCCCCACAGTCACAGAACCTCCTTGTCAACCTCTTCCTGACATTGATCAAGAGGGCCATCTGTCATACTTGAAAGAGGAAGCTAGACAGGGACATGCTCAGAGACTCTGGGATCTATTTCTGGTCCCACCTTTTATTACATCTTTGGGCAGGGTTCCTCTGAGTGGTGTCCACTGACTCCTTAGACACCTTTTGAGGAGCAGTGTTGTCTGGGGTTCTCTGCTAGATGTCTTCCTCTCTTTCTTTCTCTCCTCTCTCTCTCTTCTCCCCCCCCCCCCCCACCCGCACTCCCCCCTGCTCCAATCCCTCATCTTTGACCTCACTCCCATTCCTAGGGTATTTTGTTTGTTTGTTGTCCCCCCATTTGTTGTCCCAAGAACTTCATTGTAGCCTGGGCTTAGTGGATCCTTCCCCTTAGCTGTGGGGTGGGTCTTTAGATAGGGGCAGGCCTAGACCTGCCTGCGCCAGTAATGCTTATGACATGCTCCTCATGGTCCAAGGCAAGACAGACACAGATGGAGGCTTGCCAAGCCATCTATTAAGCAGCCTCCTCCACTTGTGGTCAACTGGATCAAGAGCTCTTGCATGATAGTCAGGGATGGGTGATGGGGGTTCCCGCCCACCTATCCTCCATGCCATGTGGCAGGGTGCAGGTCCACTGTTCAACCTGTGCATATACATTTCTGCCGCAGATTCCCTTCCTGCTGGAGAATTGGAGTGATTTAGAGGCCAGAGTAGCTGACTGCTTGCAGAGGTGGATGGGGCTGCTCTGGTGCCTTCCCCTGTGAGGGAGGGCATTGATGCTCAGTCATGTGGTTATGTCTATGGCTTGGCACCAGTTCAACACCCTGAGTTGGACCCCTTGCCAACCTCTAGTTAAAGAACTCAGAGGTTTTCCTAACTGGGGCTGCACTCAATCTCTGTGGGTGTCCCGAGCCTCCCATTGTGGGAAGGTGGACAGGGCCTGGTCTGCATCTGCAGCCAGCGGTCCACACCTTCTGCTTCAGACCCTGTAGAGACCCCTTTACAGTGCAGGTAGCCCAGCAGGGAGTGGGATGGTGAATACCTTCCTCCCCTCTCTCTGAGACAGCTAGCAGCTATTTTATCTCCACCTGAGAGGTCTTCACAGAGACCACTCTCAGCTGCCAGTCTTTTACCAGGACCTCCTGAGGACCTGGAAGCTAGTCTAAGTGACCAAATTTGTATCAGCCACAGAGGAAGAAGATCTCCCCTTTGAATCCCTGCTACACAAATGCCATCTTCATGTGTCACTGGTGGAGTCCCCTTTGGTGCATTGGAGGATGATCCTGTCTGGTATGACCAGACTCTGATACCACCTGGACTACAATCCAAGTGACTGGTGGATCCCAAAGTGCTCACCCAGTGCATGGGGCTGCCTACCCTGTGTGTCTCCTGTTGTGTGCTTCTGGAGGGGAGGGTAATCTTGCCCCCTGTTTCTTTTGCTTTCCTTGACCATTTCATGCAGAAGAGTGCTCTCTGCCCAACCCGCACACCCAGGCCCTCTTGTTTTTCTCATTGAGCCCCTGCCCCATGAGCCCACAGGCCCGTCCCATAAACAACTCAAGACTGCTGAATGCCATCCAGCCCGTCCAACGCTGAACTGCACCCAGAGAACATCTCTACATGCTCCTGCTCTGTACTATCCATTTCCTTGCCCTCATGTCCTGTCTCAATATTAAGTGGAGGACCTGCTGCCACCTGTGGAGGGTGATGGCCTTGGTGGATCAACCTCTAACCCACTCTGGTTCCATCGAACACTAGGGATATTAGTTGGCTCCTTGCTGCATGTGTGGCTAGTGTGATTTGTGGAGTCCCCCCAAACCTGTCACTTCTGTGGCATGATGGAGACCCTGGAGCATATCTATGCAGAGTGCGCTAGGCTGCAGCCTCTTACTCAGGTTCTGGTTGCACTGCCACGTCACTTGCTTAGTCTCACACACTCCATCCATGGCCCCACGAAATTGCAGGATCTCCTCCTGGCACTGCCCAACATGGTTATCCACCAGATCAGGAGGAGGAAGCTCAGTGAGGGAGGTGCTCTGTAACTGTGAAGCCTGTTTCCATTCCTTCATCACATCTCTAGACAGAGCTCCTCTGGGCAGCATCTGCTGGCTCCTTGGAGTCCTTTGAGGAGTAATGGGCGTTGTCTGGGGTTCTCTGCTCTGCATCCCCTTCTGAAACCCTGTCTTTGAATCCTTGATGTGCACTCCCTTCCTATTTTTTTAAATTTGTTGTCCCCCAGAATCAGTTGATTTCAATGTTCTTTTCTGGCCCTCCCCCTCTGCAGAAGGGGTCGCCCTTTTGCTTTTGTAGACAGTGCCCTTTTGGGGGAATTGTCTGGTATATGGAGACCAAATAGGCCCATGCACTGAATGAGGCAGGAATCTTCTAGAATAAATAGTATGTGATAATGGAAATAAAGTCTGTTATCATAATGCATGCATATACATTAGAGGCCTGAATAAAAGTTGCACAGGCAACCTTAATTCTAGCATTTCCTAACTTTTGAGTGCTTGACTTTGCAACCTTAATGTTCTTTTAATATAGCTTTCCTGTGTAACTTCTTAGGTTTTTAAAAAAGTAAACTGAAAACAAACCCCCCAAATTCCATCATGTTGCATTATATTGAACCCCCATGGGTCATCAGCAGGGTTGGAACCTTTATATCCACTGCACACACCTCTGGCACTTGAGCTCACTAAGTAAGTGATAGAGTAGATTGTCACCCTGTATGTTGACCAGCAATAAGAGGAAGGTGATCCACGGGTCTTGGCAGTGGGTTTCACAGATACTTGCTGATAGCAGAGAAACTGAGATCCATAAATCTTGTGTTCCATTCTAGGCTCTTGAGAGGAGTCTGCCTGTTCTCCTCAAGCTTGATTTCTTCTGCCCCATTCCCTCTAGCTACATTGCTCACATCTGTGAAAATGTCACACTCTCTGTGAGGTAGTTAGGTCAACCTAATCCCCACTCTTGACACAGCTATGTCGATGGGATAAATCTTTTATCAACCTAACTACTGCCTCTTTGAGAGTTAGAGTTACTACAGTGATAGAAAAACCCCTTAATCACTGTAGTGTCTATACTACAGAGCTATAGCAGTGTTGCTGTAGTGTAGATGTGCCCCCAATCTCCTTGTCCAGCTAGTCCCAGTCTCGCTAATAGTGACTCTGACCGGCTGTATCCACCTCCAGGCAGAGTAGTGGGTTTAAGCAGGATTTATAAACAGGCAGGAGAGGAATAATTCGTTCTCTTGGATCACATCTCAAAAATATATTTCTTTTTAAATTGTCACTGAAGACCAGCACCTTATTGGAAAGTGACATGCTGGATAGGATGATCACAAGGACCAGTGAAGATAGAAGTAAATAGAGACCTAACATAACAATTGCTATAGGATCCAGCATTGGCTTTCAGGCTACATCATATAACATCCCTAAGTACTTTAAAGAAAATTCCTATAAATTGTTGTGAAAGGGAATTTTGGTTTCTCATTCACCTTCTACTCTGAACTCTCTCTTTAAAAGGTGCAGTAAAACACACTTTTTTTCAAAATTTAAATTTAAAAAAGATGCATTATATAATAACAGTTAGATTACACAGTTTTTGGGCTTGTATTATAACAGTACCCTGCATTTGGTCTCATTTAATATGACCGAGTGTTAGAAATAAGCCCAGGCCAACATGTCAGCTGTGAATGCCCCAAACTTTGGAGGGATCAGAAATGAAACCAGGAGCTGGATCCAAATTTCACAGCTAGTCTCTGTCTCGAGAATAGGATGAACCAAATCCCTGGGTTTGCACTCTTGGACTTTCAAAATCTAGATCCAATTTTTGTGGATCAAGACCATCCTTTTAAGCATGTACCAACGCCCAATTGTACACACTTTGTACGTTATCACTTCATTTCTGTATGGCTTCAAGATTTCTAAAGGGAAAATTTGCCTGAGACAATGGGTAAATATTTCAAAAGCACCTTAATAAGTTAAGGCACTTTGGGAAATTTTACTCAATAGCTATCTATGCAGAACATTAGCATGCTACAGACTATAATTATAAAATTATTAAAGTGTGAGTGGCATCTAGTATGAATCTGCCTGTGCTTCACAGACCAGATAAAACTTTTGCATGCATACATAGTACAGCACCTTTTATTACTGAAAGGTAAATGATTGTTTTCATCTAACTTTTTTACAATGATTCTCAATAAGCATGATAGGGCATGTCTTAGCAGAAATTTCACAACATGCTTAGTCTCTTTCAATCAAGTTCTTCTTTGCCATTCCCTTTTACCATACCCTAAAGCAGAGATATGAGAGCAGTCTTCTCATAGACAAGATCTACTGAAAGGAAATAAAACCTTGCATGCTTCCAATTTATGGATGCAAATTATTTGAAGTGGTTTAGAGTATGCAAATAACTCAAGTTTGCCATCAGGCAAATAATGGCTCCTCTTTTAGATAGTTCCATATGCAACTTTTTATTTTGCTTCTGATAATGTGCATTTCATTTAAAGAGGGGCAAAATGCCTGGCTGAATATCTCTGAAAAAAGTTTCTTTAATCCTACTTTGGAAAAGGTTTTATTGGGGCAATGGGCGGGGAAGCTGTTCTATTAATTTAGATGGAATAAATGGGCCCCATGTTAACATGACCCTGTCGCTGTCCAACATTCAATAATGTTAAACAAGGTTTAGGTTAGGGTTTGGTACACAGGGCCTGTTTTGTACCATGGCAAACTCATCATTACAAATCCTTTTAACTTTTTATTAAAGACAGAGAAAAGAAGGAAAAAGAGGTAAAGCATTTGAAATGTGAAATATTAAATAAGGCTTTCATTTTAACGACATCTCTTGTTCCCTTTCCCCTTTAGCTGGAGATCTTCTAGTAGGAACCCCCATTTGACAGTCTTTCAGATGGTATAAAAGTTGGTGGTAACTGTCCTTTTGGGGAAAAGGAAGTTGTTAGTTGAACTGAGCTGGAGCTGTTGTAATTGCTGCTGCTGTTAAAGTCTGATTCTGTTTCCTAAAAGACAAATATACACAAAAGGGGGAGTGAAAAGCAGCTTCTGTCTTTGTTGACTTGCAGCCTCACTGCTAAAGAAACATAGGCATGGCACATGTTCTTATCAGCCAATCAAAGACCTGGCAAACTTGTACCAGCACTGGGCTGTTTTGGACACTACTATTATCTGCCTTTCTGGTCATAGGCTCACAGCAATGTTGCAAAAATATACAATCCTGGCAAGCTAAGCCAAGGGGAGTGATGGGCTGAATAGCCCATCCCCTCATTATTTTGTTCACCAATTAGGCCTAATTTTTGACACACCAATTTTGGTCCATTGATTTCTGGTCCCTCATTTATCTTGTTCACCAGACATGATTTTAGCATAATCCTTAAATTATATAAGTAGGCTTCTTTGTCTGTAGCAATCCAGGCCTGTCTCCCTTTTGTATGTTTTCCCATCAACATTTGTTATAGGTTATTGTGATATTTTATGAACTTTCACTCACTTTTAACAGCGGAGTTCATAATTAGGGTAAACTTGTAGCCCAATTATTACCATTGGTCTGAAGACTGAGTTTTAGCTGGTATTAGAGGTGGAAGTTTCAAGGACTGTTGGGGAAGAGTCAATATGCCAAGAGTTTTCTTGTTTTAAACCCTTCTTCTCAGTCTTGGCCAAAAGATAATGGTTAAGATGCTCAAACAGTAAATCTAGCATGTGGGTTGGGGAGGAGGATGCTGTTAAAGAGAACATACCTAATTTACAAAAACTAAAGTATTCAGTCCCAGGGAAACTCACCACATTTATTGCCTTCTTACTTAGAGGGGTGAAGCTTTACTTCTATCAGCTGTTGCAGAAACATCCAAAAGCATTAAAACATCATTTCACATTATGGCAGAGGTTTGTTTGGGGGGCGGAGGGGGGGAAATGTCTTACCTTTTCACAGAGCATGAAAAGAAAGCTGGAGTTTATTGGAGATCCCCAGACTTATTTATGTAGGACATAGCTTATGTAAAGTTATGGATGACCATTCAGCATTATGTTGATTAATCAAGAGCAGATAAACAAGTTTATGAAACTGTTTAGCCAGTTTGATTTCATAAGTGGAGTTAAAGAAAACTAAGTCCACAAGGTGGAAATACATCTCTTTCTAAAGGAAGCTGCATCTTTTACTTGCATGTAAATTTAAAAAAAACAAAACACATTTTGAGTCACAAATAAAAAATATGTAGAGATTCATGCTGTATCTCAGGAAATTCCCTTGAATGAACAGAACAGGGCAATCTGGCACCGGCCACTGTCAGACAGGCTATTGGGCTAGATGGACCATTGGTCTGACCCAGTATGGATATTCTTATGTTAAGCATTTATACTTCTCTGATTACCTTAGTATCAGGGTAGAGGGGGTGCCATCTTAACTATCAATACACATAGTTTTTGTGCATAAATATAATTTAGATAGTTACTGGCAAACATTTGTTTTTTTCATTGTATTTTATGGGTTGTGTGCATTATGATTTTTAAAAGCACTTAATTTAACATTTTCAAATGTGTATGCCTAAAATTAGGCATTCAAATCCATATGGAAGCTAAATGGACATAGAGGTATTCAGCCTTTCTGAAAATGTGCCTCCACGTGTTTTAGGTGTCCAGATTTAGGCACCTGCCTTTGGAAAATGTTGGGATTAGAGCCCAAGATAGGCCCAAAAACTTGAAACAAATTAAGGTTTTTGTAAGTAAATGTCAGAGACTGTGGATAATTGAAAGGGAGTAATTTCTTTTCATTTAAAAAGTATTCATGTAGTTTTCACCTCAAACTATTAATATACTTGCTTGCCCTCTGAAAGCGAAAAGGCTCATGGGCTCTGGAATTTGCATTTCCCTTGTGTCTGGAGTAGCTTAGATTTTTGCATGCTGCAAGAGCTCTGTCTTTTTAGGGCCTTTAGGGAGGCCTCAGGAAATAGTTTTGGATGGAGTAAGATGGGATATACTTTGCTGCTGGTACTTATTATCTGATAAGTTAACTTTTATTATGATACTGAGTGATGCTCCTAGTGCTTCAGCCTTTAAAATATATTTTAAATAGAAATAAATACATAAATAGTTAAAATATGAATGTCATTTGTGAAACTCCATGTATTAAAGCTTACTGGCTAGTTAAGGGAACAACAGTAACGTTCTGCATTAAGTCACCTTATGTTAACTGAGGTGATCTAAATTATTGATAGCATTGTTAAAGAACAATTTCTTAACCTAATTTATTTTGTGTGCACATTTAAAATTTTTTTCAAAGCAGCTCTTATATATCCTGGTCACTCTTTTTCTGAATTCCCATTCAGTGAATACTTTCCAACAAGTTAATAATTAATAGTACAGTAGAACCTCAGAGTTACGAACATCCCGGGAATGGAGGTGGTTTTACTCTGGAATGTTCATAACTCTGAACAAAACATTATGGTGGTTTTTTTTTTTTTAAGTTTACAACTGAACATTGACTTCATGCAGCTTTGAAACTTTACTATGCCAAAAAAAAAAAAAAAAACCCACTGCTGCTTTTAACCATCTTAAATGCAATAAGCACAGAAACCGTTTCCTTACTTTGTCAAATTTTTTAAACTTTCCCTTTAGTTTTTTAGTAGTTTACATTTAACAGTGTACTGTACAGTATTGGCTTTTTTGGGTCTCTGTTGCCGGATTGCATACTGCTGGTTCCAAATGAGGTGTGTGGTTGACCAGTCAGTTTGTAACTTTGGTGTTTGTAATTCTGAGGTTCTACTGTAGTAATAAGTATTTCTTTGTATTACTGTAGTGCCTAGGCGCCCTAGCATGAGTCAGGACTCTACTGCATTAGGCACTGTACAAAAGAACAAAGAGATACCTCAAAGCTTACTATCTAAATTCTGCTTTTGATGATCCAAAATAGGGACTTGATAATAGGTGTTAATAGGCATAGCGCTTATTACCGTCTCTGTTCCCCTTGACTTTGGCATTGACTCTTCTTGTTGTCACACCATATCTCTTAATCTTTAATGAGACTATGTCCGACATTGAGCACTATACCCATTTGTGGTTGCAGGATCATGCACTATGTCTGAAATGATCAAACACCACCAAAGCATAAATTGGAAGCTTACTCTTTGTATGGTAAATTGTTTTAAACCTTGGGTAACTTAACTTTTAAACTTGGTGGTTTAAAATGTATGTAAAATAAGAAAAGATGTCCTCCTATTGAATTCGCTACTTGCCTTGTAATTCTGTTACCAGTTCCTTCTGCATGTTTTAATATGTAATATTCTGCATAAAAAGCATCTAGTACAATAACTTTTGAAATGGTACCTGCAAACACTTCATCAGAAGCTTTTGCCACACTTACAAAATATAAAAAATTACACTACAGTAGCTTAACTTATAAGTGTGGAGTTTTTTGTCCATAGGCCTTGAAATATATCTGCATGAAATTGGAAAACCAAGGTGGCAACACTAGAAATGTACCAAATCTAACTGTTCCTCCTGAAAATTGATTGTTTCATTACAATCTAACTTCTTTTCAAACATTCTTTTCTAGTCTTGTAACATTCATTCTGTCTTGTAATAGTGTTCACAGTGACTTATTAAAATAAACATGTGAGTTTACACCTATTTGTTTCTGGATGATAAACAGAACAGTGAATAAATGAATAGCTTTTGTAGATGGAATATGGTCTTGCACAGCCATTCCATCTGGCTTCTGTCCAGGGGTGAGTTGATGCAGGATTGAATAGTCTTGATTATTTTTTTCTTTGTCTAACAGAGGCAGAGAAGG
Organism: Caretta caretta; assembly: GCF_965140235.1. Classification (NCBI taxonomy): domain Eukaryota; kingdom Metazoa; phylum Chordata; order Testudines; family Cheloniidae; genus Caretta; species Caretta caretta. The sequence continues at coordinate 82,662,693 of NC_134210.1, read as the reverse complement.
TGAAAAGAAAACCAATGAGGGAAGGAAGACAGACAAGCATTGCTGATAACCTGTGTACAATCCCCACCCTCATAATTTACTTAATGAAGATTACGCAAATTTACCAGATTTTGGTATAGGCTTTCACCATTTGCCTTTGGAGAGCTCCCAAACTATCTAGTCAATACTGATTTCTGTGCCTAGTGGTGCTGACTTATAGTTGTGTGGCATGTATATAAAACTTGTGAACATTATGTATATTATTTAGGGTTTTGATACTTACTACAGGAAAGTGCCAAATATTTTACATAGTGTAACCAGTTCAGTGCTCTGCTAACCCCATGTCCTGACCTGGAAACTCATGCATTTTGTAAAAGAATACTGTCTACCCCTGAGATTTGTAGAAAGATAGCCCTGCTGCTGCAAATTTTATAGGACTCAGGAATAGGGTACACAAGGAAGAGAGTTAGGAAGATTAGTGGACCATTCCTCCACTTTTCAAAGACACCATAAAGTATATGGAAAGTGAGAATCCCCTACAAGCCTTAAGCTCATTGCCCCTATCCTTAGTTTTACTGGGCATTACCTCCACACACCTCTTCCCTCCACTTTTGAGTGCTGAGAGCCACCTCCTCCTCCCATAAGACTCATCAGGATTGTAGGGATTCAAGGGTGGTCCCTAATAGTCTTTAGTCCCCAACAGGTCTACTCTAGCACACTGTGGAACTTTTGAGATTGTGTTGGCTCACTTAGGACTCAGACTTCTAAATCTGTGGGACAATCTCAGAGGAACATGTGGTGACCAACTCAGGGTTGGGCACGCTAATGCAAAGCCCAAGACCCACAGCCGGTTGTGTGCCTCCAACAAGCTAAAGGCTTGTGGAAGCTTAGTAGTTGCCTCTTAAGGTAATGGGTACCCACTGAGTCAGAGGTGACAAGTCTTCTAAGACTGAGTACAGAGGAGAAGCCAAGTTGAGCAGAACAAGGAGCTCCTACACACGCCAAGAGGAGTGAAGGACTGACTCCCATCATGGGCCTGGGGAGCAGGTAGAGGGCTAGGACAGCACCTCTTCCTAGTTCCATTAACTCCCAAGCATCTTGCCAGCCACAGGTGAACCTAAAATCTAGTCATGAAAAAGAAAATGCACTTTTTGTAAATTTTGTTGGGGGGCTTTTGTTTTCTGTACATGGTTTCACTCTAATTTGTTGCTCTGAGACAAGCAACAGGGAAAACTGGGGGAAGCCATGCCTTTGTACATTTTATGGTACTTTGACTGTACAAAGTAAACCAACTGGAAAAGACTTTAATCTTTCAGTTATAGTTGTATTAGTCATAACAGTAGGTTTAAAAAAGATTCAGACAAGATTCTTTTAAGATGTCAGTGCCCCTTTAAAGAAAAATCTAAGGCAACTAAACTGGGTCAGCTAACCTCAAAAGCTTGAGCAGCTAGAGAAATACATCAGACTTTACATCACTCATTTGATGTTTATAGGGACAATTCCTAAAGAAACATTCTCGTTCATCTTTTCTAATTATCTGTCTTCTGTTCCATGACCAAGGTCTTCCAGTCATACTTTTGTTGCTCTCAGATATACAATATGAAGATTCTTTTCATTTAAAGAATGTTTCTAATAGAAAACATAGTAACTTGTTCATCACATAAAATACCAGTTACATTTGCAGAATATCTGGCTTCTGCCAGAATTGCGTTATTTAACAACAATTCAGTATGTTTAGATCATTCTTTTTATACTTTTCTGATGTTAGCTGTGTAGAGTTTTAACACTGGCAATATGAAATTATCCCTCTTGAATTCTAGTAGCAACATGAAGCTGCCCTGTTAAGGAGGAAATAAAAGACTCAGCTCAGTAAGGCCAAATCCACTATTACTGCTAATACAAAAATAGGTATTCAAATGGGTGAAAAGTTCTCATGCCATATAAAACATGTACGGACAGCTAAAAATAACAATGGATAGCAGTAGTGCAGCTTCCACACAAACCATTTTTCATTCTTATTCTTCAGGGACCAACTCTGCCAGCAAGAGGGTAATTTAGTTTTTATGCCCATACTGGCTTTGATTTGAGACTCTTCAAAAACAATTTATATTCTTTTTATGTAAAGAATGTGAGAGTATACAGTACCTTTCTGCAACATTCAGAATGTCATGGATGTACCACTTACAGCCATATTTGACCAGAAGCCACCTTTTTGCAGATCTTTTCTCAAAGCAATATATCCCATCCAAGAAATTAAAAAAATATATATATAACTTCTGGATTGAATCCTTCATTCACTAGATGTCCTCTCCGGTGCTTGGAAGTTGTAGTACTTTACGTGCCTTCTTAAAAAAACAAAACATAATTCAGATATGGCACATTATTCAACTCAGATTACAGATAAGTAAATAAAAGTAATTACTGAATAAAATGAATGTCTGTTATAAAATGGCTTCAGTTTGAAGGGGAGAGCTGATTACCTGCTCGGTGTGCCTGATTACAATAATAATGCAATGAGTATAAGAATTAGATATTTAGAAGTAAACTTTCTTTCATCTTTATTTAAAAATCCAGACAAGCTGATATGTTTCCAATGTAGAAGTTCAAACTGTGGGTTACAGAGTACTTGCTGGTAGTCTGCAGAGAGCTGACTGAGTGTCTGGCACTGGCAGTCCTATTTCTATCTGCTAAGTTTTGTTAAAGACATTACAAATACAGTAAACACTTTCCTAATGTTACTTTTCTATGTAAAGAATTGTGGTAGATTCTTCAGGGCAGTTGTAATCACAAATTCATGGAGAAGGACTGTAAACAGTAGCAAATGAAGGGGAAAGGTGGAATAATCTAAGATGTGGTCTACGCTAAGGGAAAAGTTTGAAAACTTTTGATTTGTGGCTTTTTAAAATTTAGTCAAGACTTTCCGTTAGTCTTCATTCTCAGACAGACTTTCAGGAAAAACTTGAACTCTTTTAATCCATAATGATTAACTCCCTCTCCTTTCCTTCCCCTCCCCTATTTCTCCATGCCCATTAAGTCTTTGGCCTCTTTGCTGAGACTGCTAATAAGTTTGCCAATTAGTTCACTCCACTGACAGCTTATATTATAGGAACCACAGAGACAAACCACAACACTTCACACAGGCAACTGACAAGCTGCCAGACAACAACTTTCAATCACTACCAAGCTGGGGTTGATTCTAACTGATTACCCAAAGTAACTTGTGGTCTAGCTTCAACATTGTTCAAAAGCCAGAGGTACTTAAGATAGAAAATTAAAGAAATACCCTTATTTCTAAAATATTTAGTGGTTATGAACCTTCTCACTATCCCTCTAGTCTGAATTCTCTTTAATAAATATAGAATAAACTCAATTCATGCTCAGGCACTAAATTGCCTTCCTTGAAAATGTTAACTTCCAAAACTTTTAAAAGTGAGATCAGTTCACTTTACAATGGCAGACAGACACTATTTATCTAATCTTATCTAGGTTTTTATACTTCAGTATGTGAGCACCTCATCTTTTTCCTCAAACAAATATCTGTTCAAAAGACTTCTCCCAGTAGAGGGCACTGCTGTTCTAAAGGATTCTCTGGACCAGCACATCTACTCATGTTACAAAGTAGCACAAGTAGGGTGACCAGCTGTCCTGATTTTATAGGAAAAGTCCCACTATTGAGGGGCGGTCTTATATAAGCACCTCTTATCCTCTCCACCCCCATCCTGATTTTTCACACTTGCTATCTGATCACTCTAAGCACAAGGCTACTCTAACAGCTTTTAAAAGATGATTTACCTTGTATGTTTCCCTTCAGTGAGTGAAAAAGCTTTCCTCAATTCTTAAGTCCTTCACTAACTTCTTTCCTTCCCTTTTAATAGTTACCCTTCTCCCTACAACTGATCAGTTTATCTTCTCCCTCATCTTTCCCTTCTCTAGTCCCTCCCTGTGTTGTAGTCTCATCCTGCTCTTATCTTAATTTGGGGATCATTTCTGCCTTTAAAACCCAATTCCTGTTGGGGGCAGTGCAGAACCGTAGAAAGCCTTCCAGAGCTCAATGCCACATGGGACAGAATTCTGACTCTTACATCCCTTGATGGGCTGTAGCGTACTTCCTGGCACAGGGCCCCATCACCAGGGCCATCTCGGCAGGGAAAGGGTGCAGGCTCTGGGACGTAGATGCTGAGTTTCTAAGTACCCCCTGGCTCTGCCCAGACCCTGCCCCTACAACACCCCTTCCCCCAAGGCCCCACCTCTTCCCACTCAATCTCTTCCCTGTCCAGTTCCACCCCCTCCCACAAACATGCTGCGCCCACGTTCCTCTCCCCTCCCCAACGCCTCCTGATGCTGTGCATGAAGCATCTGATCTGCAGTAGGCACTGGGAGGGAGACGTTGATCGGCAGGGCCTGCTGGGGGGAGGGGGCAGTTCTGGGAGGGGGCTCCTCTTCTCCTGCCCGCCTCCCCCAGTCGTCACCTCACCCTGCTTGCCCTCCCACAGGGCCCCCCAAAGCACAGGGCCCAAGGCGGATACCCCAATTTGCCATATTCTAGGGATGGCTCTGCCTGTCACTACTCAGTGTGTTGCACTGCCTGGCCAGTGTATGTGGCCTCACAGTTACAAATACACACCAGGTTGTTACCTTTTCACCACATGTGTATTTAGTCCTTCATTAAAAGGTATAACAGCATACAGCCTTCAGTCCTCAGCCTAATCTCTCCTTCTGAGCTTCCTCTTGCTTCCTGTTCCTTCCATTTATATCCCCCATTACATTATTAACACAGTGATTACCACCCAGGTGCTCATAATCCCCCAACAGAAAGTGTTTAATTGCTCATCATAGCTAAGCTTATAGCTTCTTCATGTTGCAGTGACATCAGTGATCCAGGTACTATAATAGTGACCTGTCGTACACACTTCTTTCCATGTCCATCCTAATCCATGCCTTTTTGCCCCTTTGGGGGAACTTGTGCTTTAGGAAGCACTGGCAGGGAGCAACCCCTGAACTTCAAAAGTTTAGGGATTGTAATTTTGTCCTAAGGCTGCTATTTTACTGCACCTCAAAAGACTCAGGGCCCATGCAACAGATGATCAGGTTCTGGCCTCTCCTGGTCCTCTTTAACTCTCTTCTACCTCTGAAAATCACACATATACGTTGGTTAACTGGGTCTATTTGAAATTCACATGATATAACCTTGGGGTAGGGTCAGAGTGGCTCAAAAACAGGTAGAATGCTGCCTGAGGAGAAGATGGGGAGAGGTGGATGAAGTCCTTCTGAGGCAGATGTGGGAGGGGAATGCCCAAATATTACTTAATATAGGGGGAAACTAGAGCTAACCATGACCTCATGATTGAGCACTAAACCCAATCCACTGTAATAAGACAGTCATATCCCAGCCTAAAAAACCAAACCACATTGCATGGAAATATAAACATCTTCTGGCCACTACATGTTATGTTCCTGAAAAATTCTCTCTCACCTCAATTCTAATCTGCTGGGTCCAGGTACAGTTTTCGTCTCTCTTTTGTAAAACATTGATCATACTAATGGCACTCACTCAAAAATCACAATAAAAATCCCATGGTCACTCCCACTGATGACATATTGTGTTACAGTATCAAGGAGCGGGGCCTGATTGTGCTTGGCGTAATTTATAATGAAGAAGACAGTTCCTGCCCCTGAGAGCTAATAATCTAGATGAGAGACCAGAAGAAACAGTAGACAAAACAGACAAACTGGGTGTGGTTGGTTTGGAAGGAGGAAGTAATAATAAAACAAACCATTCAACAGAAATCACATCTTGTTACCTTCTTGCTTGTGCTACAATATTTTTTTATTTCCACCCTTTAAACTATATAGCACAGACAGCCATTATGGGATTCCAAGCCCACAGAAAGACTCTTGTTGACTTCAGTGGGCTTTGGATCAGGCCCTAAATGCTTCGGACAAAGCAAAACTGGTATTCAGCAAGTTCTAAATTGTGTTATGAAACCCAATAACCAAATGCTGTATGTGAAATTGCATCCAGTAGTAATTCACTGATCTTATTATAATCTCAGTAATAAACCTGGAAATGTCTCCCATCCTGTCACTGAAGTAGATAAAGTCATCCTGGTCTATCACCATGAGATCCCCTGAATCGAAGTTCACATCTCCTTTCTTAGCAGTTTCTTTACTGAGGCTTCTTTATTTCCAGCATTACCAGCAAATGGGACTGTCACTTGGCCAACGAGACGGCCAGCTTCACCTGTACAGCCTGGGAACAAAAAAGACTGCCTTTATAGTAAAGAGATTAAAGCATAAAGTATTATATTAAAGCACCTTAGAAATACCAGACCCACTCTTCCCATCCTATTAATCTATAACTAGACTAGTTTATAGTTATTTTCAGATGAGGAGAAACAAGTGAATGGAAGGGGGGAGCATAGCATTACTTCCCTCTTTCCTAAAAACCTGGAGCAATAAGGCTTTTGTCACTGACCTGAAATAGCAGTTATTCACACAGCTCTAGGCATTTGTACATGAGGTGTTACAAAGTGTGAAGAAAGATGCTCAAAATCTGCTCACAAAATAGTATAAGAACTGTTCCTATGTCTGGGTTTTCTTTTCATAAGGCAATATAGAAATGAATACATTCAGAGATGGAAACAATTATTGTTCCTCACCTGTGTGCACTTTTAAACACCATCCAAGTTCATCCTTCGCAGGTTCCTGTTTCCAGACATCATATTTCAGCAATTCAAAAGAATGCAAAAACTAATTTTTAAAAAATTACTTCAAGAAAAACCTGTTCAACTTCAGGGAATTTAACAAAAGGCCTCATCCAAACCCCATTTAAGTTAATGGAAAGTCTCCTACTGAGATTGTTATTTGACCAGGCCCCCAGTGTACTAACATGATGTTAGTGAGGGAAAGCCTCACTGCTGTCAGATAATGAAGAAAGTCTTCATTTCTTGGCAAACAACATTCAAGATAAAGCTAGACAACAAAGAAAAGAAATCCAGAGTTTGTGAGTATTCTTACTCACAATATTTGTTAAAGCTATGATTAGAGGAAGAATATTGATTCTGCTTCAAAAAGAAAACACAGACTTGCTGTCCATTTCTAAATGGTGTGCTATTCATTACTGGAACACAAATATAAATATTTAAGATTCTCACAATAATTTCAAATTACATTTCCATATATCCCAAAAGTAGTGCAAGTCAGTTGGGTATAGTTGTTTGGTTTAGGCTTTCCTGTCTCCATCCTTGGTCCCACAAAGTTAAAATTGCTTAAAGAGCCAAACTATTATATATTCTATTATTCTGATGGTGGGAAGGCTTTTATGGCATCCCAAATTAAAAACAGAGCACATCATCCTGGAAATCATTAATCTAGTTCTGGTATCAATGGAGCTGATTCTTTACTATCACATTTTTTGAAGTATTTGATTACACTTTAGTTTTGTGTTTCACATCGGTCTTTATGCCAATAAGAATAGTGGTTGAGATTTTTCAATGCATTATTGTTAATGGAAGATGTGTGGCTATATCCCCTGCACTGCTTTGAAAAAGACAACCAGTACCCTAGTATATGAGATTTTATGTGGAAAATATTTTGAGATTTACATTTTTCTCTTTTTTCTCAAAGAGTTTGAGGACCTTCTGGGTCTGGTGGTGGTTGTTATTTTCTTTGGAGCAGGGGGAAATAAGGCACAAAATAATTAAGTGATTTTATCAAAAGTCAAACAACAAATCAGTGTATAAGGTAGCTCTAGACCTATATCTCCAGATTTCCAAACCTGTGCACCAACCAAAAGTCTGTTCTGCTCATTATTTAATCTTACACTGGGTATCAGGCTTTTATCAAATAAAGTAGCATGTACTCCATGTGAAAATCACCTTGAGCGGATCTTGTGCATAGGCACTTCTACAGAACAAGGATATTTTTGCATATTTTAGTCCAAATTCATCTCTCAGTGACATCAGTGAAATCCTGTTGACTTCAATGGGATTACACTGGTGTGAATAAGATGAGAATTTGCCTTGGAATGGTTGTGGGAAGTTTTTTTCGTAAATCAAACTTTGTCATAGCTATGCTATAGCCATAATAAGTGTGACCTGCATGTAACCCCCTCTTTTCTTTACTATTTGTGCCTTTGGGAAAGGAGAAAGTTTGGCAGTCTAGAGGGAATGTGTCTTTTTGCCTTTGAGAAGATGCTAAGACAAGCCCCTGCACCTGTTTTATTTGTGTAGCTGACCAAAATAATATTTCCTTTTGTGGAGCCATGGAATTCAAATTTTTAAGTTGGCCAAACCTCATCAGAAATTCTTTCCAGACATCTTGGGCTATTTCCTGCAGTAATGTGCACTTGGAGATTTCTTTCATCTTCTGCCTGTGAACAGCCAAAGAGAAACATTCTGAAACTTTGATCATTGGTCCTATCACATTATTTTAGAGAACAGATGAAAACAGAAGTGATAATTCATGACCAACTCTGCAATTTATGAGACTTAGATACTACAGTAACAGACATTACAAATCTGAAAATTTGTATTAAAGAAGTTGGGGAAGCAGCAGAATGGCTTTTAGCTTCTTAACATACCCAATGTGATGAGATGCAGTTTTCAGCTCTAGGCCCCAGTTCAGCAAAGCACTTAATCATGTGAATAATTTTAAGTATTCCGAGTATCCTATTGTCATCTGAGGGATTATGAACATGCTTGAAATTAAGCAAGTGATTTCCTGAACCAGGTCATAGTGCTGCTCAGCACTTTGCAGGATTGAGCCCTAACACGTTTCTCATTTTAATTTTGAGGTCAGGAGACTGACCACAAAAGGGCATTGTGGTTACATATGGAATGGGATTCCCTATAGTGAGGGCACCATCAGTCTTCCTCACTGCTAATACTGGTGATAAGTATTAGGAGTGCATGCTTTCCTACTTTGTTCAACCAGCTCTGTTCTCTTCTTCATTTCTAGTTTTTAGATGTGTAGCAACCCAGCACACATAGATGTGATCAAACACAATTATGAGCCATTTGGTGGTCAAGATGGGGAGGAGTTCATATAAATATATATATAATTACTCATGGCTCCTCTCTATCACATGGTCTCCAGTGGTAAAATTTCAGAGTAACAGCCATGTTAGTCTGTATTCGCAAAAAGAAAAGGAGTACTTGTGGCACCTTAGAGACTAACCAATTTATCTGAGCATAAGCTTTCATGAGCTACAGCTCACTTCATTGGATGCAGTGGTAAAATTGTGTTAGAACACTCCTACAAAAGTGTCCAGTGCAACAACAGTAGAACATGTCAGACACAGTAGGTTTCTGAAGTTTAGCTCATTCAGAAAACATTCCCAAGTCCTTTCTAGTTTCAGTCACTTAGTCTTTGGTGTTACAGGCGAGCTCTATTCTACCCTTATTCATTCTGATCGGCGCATAGATGCTGTGTAAGCTTCTTGTAGACTAGTGCTGTCCCACAGAGTTCTCTGTCTAGTTTGTTAGGCTGACCTGGTCTGGTTTCTACATGGAACCAGGCCTATTCCATGGGTCTATTCTTTACTCTTCAGATTCCTATATTGTGCCCATCAGCATAGTTTCTGAGTTTTGTCTGGAAGCTGGGACTGCTGGTACGAGTTTCACTCAGAGGCATGGTACTAGTCTAATCCACCCTTTCCTGAAACACTCCACATTCCTGCTTGCTGGGCCACCTACCTTTCTGCATTCCACTCCAGTTCATGATGCATCAGCTACCATTTAGTATCTCATCCGATAGGTTTCTTTATTGTAGGGCCAGGTTAAGATACTTTCTCCTTATTCTCTAATACAAAAAGTCCCTTTGGTCCCCTAGTCTGGACTAGTTGGTTACTCCCTTGTCTTTGGTGCCTGGACGTCTAGGCTTACTGAAGACCCATCTGCTCAGGCTTGAGTTTGGGACAGCTACTATCTCGATTTACATGCTCTTCTCCCTTTTTTGCTTGACCCCTCTTCTACATTGGGACCACCCAGTCAGACATGTCAGCTAGTGGGCTGGCCTAGTTGCTCCTTTGTCTCCAGTACTTGGGCCAATGTCTGAGCTCTTCCAAGGAGCCCACACAATCTGTTAGGTTAAAGAAACAATAGAACATATTTAAATAGTTATAATTGAGGCCCAGATCATCCACCTTAGAACTGTATACCCTAGATCTTTACACAGTCAATCCACTTCAGTGGTAGAGATGACCTAGATGACCCTGGATTGCAAAACCCAGCCAGATGGTCTGATGGAACTCACCAGGAGGGGAATAAGGGAGCAAAGGAGCTGGGGGAAAAGCAGGAGCCATGAACACCGAGGTGGGGAGCAATAGCATCAGAACCTGAAGAGGCTCATTTGGAGAGAATAACAGGTACTGAGGTTTGGGAGGAAAGATTAATTAATTTGGAAGGTTTGTGGGGGGACAGAGTATTTAATGCATCAGGTGGTATCACAAGGTTGTCCCCTGAGAGTCTTTTCCAGCCTTAGTCACTGGCCACCACAACTCCAAATGATCTTAACTATGGTGCTTCATTATATCCCTTCAGCATGCCACAGTGTTATTTACACAATGTTTACAGTCAGTTACCCACTTCCCTACTTGCTTCTAGGAAGGGCAGTATAGCTAGTACTCCCTTCTTTCTAGCCCCCTACTCTTTTCCCTACCAGTTCCTTCCTGTCTACTTATATAGTCCCAGCTTTGGGACAGAGAGGGGGGCATTACTTCTACCCAGTTAGTCCTCAGCTGTATTATCTACTCAGTTAATTGGCACTCTCTGACAACTGCCTGTCTTTTAATTAAGGCCCCAGTTAATGAATAGTGGTGGTGATTTGAGTGACAGAGTGTTCTGAGTCAGTACCTGACTCAGCACAAGCAGTTACAGGTGAGTTTATGTTTGAACTGGAAGCCAATTAATTCATAAGAGAAGAAGGAAGCCATCACTGAGAGGTAGTATTAGGAGTCAGAGTATTTGGTGATATGCAGAAGCTGACAGTTTTCTGTCTTAGGGTGGATATAGGTCACTGTATTATACAGGGTGTATAAAAGTTCCCCTGTCAGTGAGCTAAGGACCCCCAATTACAGCGACTAGCTGTCAGTAGAGCAGTCCTGGCACAGCCCTTAGCACAGGCAGGGAAAGCTATTGTTTACAGTGTGAGAGTTGATTGCTGCTTGAATCCCTGGGATAAGTTCCAATGGTAGAAATAGAAGTTTTGCCTGTTTACATGAGGGGCTCCACTGGTCCAGCTTTACAAATGGTTGTAATTGGGGCAAATCCCCAGTCTAGGCAAGGTCTAATTTAATGTATGTAGACTTCTGCAAATTTAAAATCCACCTTTTTGGATAAAGAATTGGAAGATCTAGCAAGGTGAAGTTGCAACTGAATTGTAATCACCCTGGTCCTGTGATGTCTTTTTATATGCAACCCAAAGCTGCTCTGCCTTTTTTTTTTTTATGCGTAAACCAGTAAAGAAGTGTGAAAATTAACAACTCACAAATTACACAGGAATTACCTGCTTCTATTGTAATGATTTTGTGCTACAGTTGTAAACATAGTGCAGGAGACACCTGGCGTGGATATTGAAGTTGAGGAAAGCCACCACACTGCCCATCTTAACAACACATAAATGAAATCAGGTTCATTACTCAACATGTCCCTCTTTTTTAGAGCTTCCTGTTGCAGGAAGACCTGAGCTACCCTGTTACTCCTCCTGTCCAAATCCTGGTAGGTGTGAACATTCCCTTCATAGATGATGAATGGCTTGTGGGAACACTTCCCCACTTGCTGCATAAAAATATCAGTGAAATACTCCCTGTCCTTTCCCTGCTCTTATGTTTAATCTCATCTGCCTCCTGAAGAAGATCAGGTCTGCCCAGAAATATAGAAAAAATAACTTGAGTGACATACAGCGTTACAGCTCATGTGCCAGTTGGTGAAAGCCACATGCATAACATAGTGCTGGTAAAAAAACAATAGCTATAAATATATTACCGATACACAATGATATATTAGTATAGTCAATAAAGGGTTTTAAAAGAGAGGTAGACTGAAACAGTCCGAAAAATTAGTTAATTGTAATCCATCAAGTCAACATGAAGGCTACTTCTAAATGCCATATGAGAATTTACAGAAAGTAGAAATACCAAGAACAAAAATGTAAAAAGGCAGAAAGGAGAGGAATAAAATTGCACAGTTGAGTAAATCATGCAGGCCAAAAACTTGTCTTCTGAAAATGAAAGTATAACCAAAGTGATACTAACAGAATGAACAAAGACTTTGAAAAGTAAATGTAAAATGGAAATTAAGAAACAAGAATTTGAAGAAGAAATAACGAAATATAAAGACATACCATTTGTATTCTGAAACAAAACATTTTAAAATTGAGTCAAGGTTGCTGCTTGGCTGCATTTTCCAACAACACAAACCCTAGAAAGCAAGGGAATAAGGGAAAAGTCATTGGGCACCACATTTACACTCAGCTCTTATTCTCATCCTTAACTACTTCCATTCTACCTTACAGTCTACATATCCCTACTCTCATCCTGAATAACTTATAAGTACTCTGGGACTCTGACTATTCAGATTAGTCATCAGTTCATGTGTGTGGCTTTAATTAATTATATTGGAAGTAGTTCTGTAGGTGGTTTTGTATTGGTGTGTGAAAAGTAAGTGAGGTACAGTATCAGACTGCAAATGATAAATGTGAGAAAGGTTTTCCAAAATATTTAGGAAAATGTATGTGAATGGTTGATCTCTTAGTTATTCTAAATTTATTATGTTTTATGCAGAAATAAAACATTAAAACTACATATGAATATGCATTGGTATATTATGTTTATTGCTGGAATTCAGGCAGCACATTTTTGTTCAGTATAAAGGTGGATGTATTTATTATAAGAGTTCAGTTTCTCTCCCTGAGATGCCTGTCTATACCTGCTCCATCTTAGGGCCTGATTCATATCTCAGTTACTCCAGTGTAAATCCAGAGAAACTCAGTTGAAGTCAGATTAGAATCTGATTCTAAGATTTCATATTCCTAGTTCAAGTATATTTAAATGAAATAACATATTGGCACACTATAGAGATAAAGATATAACAAAATAAAAGGCAAGTAGAAATTAACATGTTTGCTGGAATACTATTGAAAGCATCTCTAGGCTGGACCTAAATTTATATTCTAATGTATATTCTACAAGGTATTTTTTTATAGTTGATCAGTCATTTGTATGAAAAAAATTTAAGATGTGGCTGAAATGTGGCCCCTGTTGAGCTCCTAGCTCTCCAAGGTAATTGCAAAGCATTTATATTCTTTAATGACCAGATTGGTGACTAGTGGCTATATAGAATTGCTATTATTTTTTATTTAAATTATAGTAATTCCCAGGAGCCTCAGCCAAGACCATGAACCCTATCTGCCCCTAAGCATTTATTATTTGGCAGATTTTTTTATATGATCATGGTTGATTGAGGAGTTTTGAAGACTGATAAAGGTTATTGCAGAGCTTAGAGTGTAAAGATAACCACTGTGCAGTTTAGAAGTTCCACATGGACTGCTACAAAATTTACCATCTAGCCACCAAAACAGTCAATATGGAGTTTTAATATCTATAGCACAGGCACAGACTGTGTTTGTGGACTCCTCAGACAACAGTGTTAGCTAGCAGAGTTTTCAGATCTTACAATATCTGCAGGGCACACTTGCAGTAAATTCCACACCAGAAAGGAAAGCTCTTACATACAACATACAGAATACATATTTGTAGAAAAAAATAAGGTTTCTGAACATGAAAATGTTCAGGCTTTCACTGCACACATATATATAACAAGTAAGTACATAGGCCAAAACATTTTCAAGTTATGAGTGGATTTTTAAAACCTCACAATTTTCAAAAAGTAAAACTGCTATTTTTCTAAGCCCTTTAATTTGTAAATGGCTTGCCTGGTTAACCTCAAATTTCCCAAAATTATTCTCCTCAGTTTTGAAACTAACCATGTAAAATTTCAGGCGACACTTTTAGTTATTTATTTATTTTTAGTTGGAAGGGACTCAAAATCAGGCCTAGAATGCCTTAGCATTTGAGTCGCTTCTGTAATTCCACAAGACTACTTTCTGGTTCTCTCCTTAATGCTTCAATGGCATTTTGCTTGTGCATTTATCTAGATTTGATTTGCTGCATTGACAGAAATAAACTAATGTGGTATTCCTAAGAGTCAATGAGCTCTGAGATATTGTCCCTGGAGCCTAGGAATGGGCATTTTAGCAACTAATACAGACTAATCAAGTCATTCTTTTGTCATTTTATTAATTCACGGCCAAACTGATATTTTTGGTTCTTAAATTAAATGTATCTATATTTGTCCTACCAAACTGGTCCTTTGGCAAAGAGCATTATTTTTTAAAAGAAAAATTATTGGTATTTTTGTCCTCTCTGAAACCTCTTAGGTGTGCAGGAATCTGATACACAGAGGACTGTAAAAAGATCTAGTTCACATTGGTCATGTCTAACTCATTCTATGAAAGTTCTATGTATTATATTGACCAGTTTCAGAGTAGCAGCCATGTTAGTTTGTGTTTGCAAAAAGGAGTACTTGTGGCACCTTAGAGACTAACAAATTTTATTTTTTATATGGCTAAATTTGTTAGTCTCTAGGGTGCCACAAGTACTCCTTTTCTTTTTATGTATTATATTGTGGATTTTACATTGACATTAGAAATTAAACATCAGACTGAGCATTATTGGCCTAAACATTTGAAGCATAAAACACTGGTGATCAGCCCAGTTACCTAAATTTAATTTGTTAAGTGGAAAAATAATAATTTCTAGGCAGAAGTCTCTCCCAGTTCACAATTGGAACAGCTGCTACACAGGCTATGTTTGAAATATTACTCTATTTTTTAAAATTTTTGTTTTTTAACCCAGGCACTGCCAACAAAAAATAAGAGATTTCAAATAAATCATTGGTAGCTTAGTTACTAGAACTGATAACATTAGTTATTGTGAATACACTATCTGATTGATTTAGTATATTCCTGTCACAGAGTGTGGGGGAGTCCAGGCCCTGCACCCCTCTTCCTGGGATCCACTGAGACTCTCAGCCAGCCAGTAAAACAGAAGGTTTATTGGACAACAGGAACACAGTCCCCAACAGAGCTTGTGAGTACAACCAGGACCCCTCAATCACGTCCTTCTGGGGGAGCAGGGAGCTTAGACCCCAGCCCTGGGGTTCCCTGTGTTCCTCCACCCAGCCCCAAACTGAAAACTAAACCCACCCAGCAGGTTCCCTGCTGCAGTCTCCGTCCACATTCCTGGGCAGAGGTGTTACCTCCCCCTCCCCCTCCCCCTCCTGGCTCAGGTGACAGGCTCTCAGGTCTCCCATCCCCAGGGCACATTCCCAGGTCAACACTCCCCCCTCCCTGCTGAGTCACATCGTCACAATTCCTTCTATACATAAATTGATGGTAAGCTATCCTGATTCTTGAGAATGTATTTCTTATTCCTAAGCAATCGCCATATGGTTTAGACAAACAATTTTCAACCTGTGTGCTATTCTCACTTTGACTACTTGCTATTACTTATTTGTGGTAAGTAATTGGCCACCAAATTTACATGCTATTATTTCTACTCCCGGTTTATTTTTTAAACTAGGAAATAATGTGCAAGGGAAAATGAATAGTGAATAAAGAAGAGCAAGTAATAAATATGAGTACTGATGACTCTTGTACACACACAAATACCCAGATGTGAATACATATATATGTATAGTATGGCTTACTCCAAGCATTCAGATATTGTGAGTCAGGCTCTCCAAAATAATGAAATTGTGTTTACTCCACAATATTCATGCAAATACAGTAGTATTCACATGAGCGCCCATGAACAACAAATAAAACATGGTGAAACTAACCATCTAAGCAGAATTCAAATGAATGTTTTGTCTTTGCAATATTCAGTCAGCTCACCTGTCTTCACTGCATGCTGCTTTTGCTTAGTAGAAATCTAACTAGTTAGTAGTAGGAATGTATTTTTAAATCACATATACTGATTTTCAATTCTCACGAAGGGATTCAAACTTTCATCCCCCACTAGGCACAAGAATCATCTTTAGAAAATTGTATAAATTCAAACAAAGGAATGTTCAGATTCATATATCAAACACTAAGCTGTTTGTTTATATAGATTTAAGCAACAGTAAAAAATGCCTCTAGAAGAGCTCTATGCACCCTGAAATTTACTTAATCTTACAACAAATAATACATAATACACCAATGCACACTAAATGGTAGACAATATCACCAAACTAGCATTTCCTCACCATTACTTTGATTATTTCTTGATTAGTTTCTGGGATTAGGTTAGATACTTCCTGGATCTGCTCATAACTTCACAAGAAAGATGCATAGATAATCTGCATATGCTTATTTTATCCCACAGTGGAGATTCTCCAGTAGCTCCACTCCCACATGACACTGTAGGGAAGAGTGCATGGGCAGGCACATATAAATGTTTATACCTGTTCTCAACAAGTCCCAAATCTTCAGGCCTGTATTTCCCCAGCTTTGTCTCTGACTCTGAGTGTGTGATAAAAGAATACTGGAATGTTGTATGGAGGAATTTAAAGGATTTGTTTTGTACAGACACAAAAAAATGGGCCAGAACTCCAGCTTCTGAAAGTGAACATTCCAAATGGATTGTAAGTTGAACTTGTCTAATTGGAAAATAAATGTGTAAAATTTGGTGATATGCATGTATCTTTCAGCTCATTTTTAATAAACATACATAGGGTGACCAGATGTATGTTTATTAAAGGGACAGTCCTGTATTTAAGTCATCCTGCAGATGTCCCGACTTTTTCTTAAAAACTGGCAAATTGTCTCATATTTTCTGTCTTTCACCCGCCCATCAGTACCGGCAGGTCCTGCCGCTGGCCGGATCCCTGCTTGCAAGCCACCTGCCCACCAGTGGTGAGTGGTGGGGGTGCAGTCCAGAGGCCGACGATGGGGGCGGGTGTTCAAGGATGGTGGCGGGGCAAAGATGCAGTGCATGGGCCGGCCACTCCTCCTGCTGGTCCATCAGCACAGGCCCCACTACGTGCCAGCTCTTGGCCAGCAAGGCTCTGACACCCATCCCTGCCGGCACTGGCTGCACACTGCAAGCTGCGGTGGCTGGTCAGTGCGGGCAGGTGCCAGGAGGCAGCCAGTGATGTATCGTCTCTGCTGCCCACCCATCAGCCCTTTATGTGCTTTCCCTCTGGCTGTCTTCTCCCTGCTTTGCCCCTTCATCCCCACAGCCCCGCTGCTCCTTCATATCCCCCACAGCAGGGTGCGTCCCGCTCTCAGCCCGGTGCAGAGAACCAGCCCCTGGTCGGAGTGCTCAGCTTACCAACAGCCTGGCTGGCAGGCTCTTTCCTTCCCCCACTGCCTCTGACTGGGCCGGCGCCCCGGGAAAGCCCAAGATCCTCTGGCCTTGGGCACTGGCCAGGAGAAGCCAAGCCCTGCATGTGCCAAAGCCCTGCACAGCACTGGCACGGGGAAGCCTCTCCTCCCCTCAGATAAGCTCTTCAGTGTGTGGTGGGGAGCAATTTCCAGTCTGTTCATGCCCCAAACCTGCAGGCTCCACAGCAGCCCCCGGGGCAGGGGCTTAGCACCCTCTTCGCCTGTTCCCCACCCAGGTTCTGCTCCTACGGAGCACAGGGCTGCTCTGTCTCCTAGGCACCCTCCCCTGCTGAGCCACCTCTCTGGCTGATTTCGCTGAAGCCCCTGCAGACAGGTTCGTTGGGCCCTGGTGCACAATGCATCCTTGGGCTTAATTCCTTCCTGCCCACGCTGTAGCCCAGGGACAGAAGACAGCCGGGTTACATTAGTGACCCGCAGCGCCTGGAGGTGTTAGCTGCCTTTTGACACTGTGCGCATAGGAAGGGACAAGTTGCTTCCAGCCACATGGGAGCAGTGCAGAGGGGAAGAGATGAGCTCTACAAAGACGCAGGCCAGGTCATCCCTTCCCCACATCCTGCTCCCCTGCAGATGGAAGCAGTTCCCATTCCTTCCCTCCCACCCTGTGCTGAAAGGCTGCTGCTGGCCACATTCTGGTGTGAATCCTGGGGTCCCAGCCAGGCATGGAGGGTGGACAGCACCAGGCATGGAGGGTCGGGTCTGTCAGTCATCTCCTCTGTATGAGAGGTGTATGGGAGTGTGTGTGTTACCCCTCCCCATGTGAACCCTGAAGCCTTAAAGATAAGAAGGTAAATAAAAAGAATCCAACTACGTAGTATTTCTTTTTAACACGGCCTCAGTCAACTTGATGTTAATTTGAACATTTGTATGATTGATTGCCATTGAACTCACTTGTATGTGAGTAATTTTACCAGGTGTCTTGTATTCAGCATAGGGAAATATGGTCACCCTAAACATACATGACCTGTGTTTGTACAAATACGCATTGAGGAACAGTTATTCATATGAATACCTATGTTCACAAGCAAACAAGCACATTTATGCACAAAGAAGATTATTTGTTATTTTCCTGTTTCAAATGTGTAATCAAATGATAGAATGAAACCACACCATGTAACTTAGGTGGTCAATCACCCAAAAAATAATGAATATTAAATAGTAGCAGAGCTCAATTTGCAGATAATCTGTAGGTTGTAATTTGTTGAGACAAATGATTTAATTAATAATGGACAGATCTGGCAAAATGGTTATTGACTCACAGATAGCCTTTTGTCCTGTTCAAAAGCTAAATTTGTCAAATTGTTGATTTATGAATTGTTCATCCTATTCTCATTAGTGGACTTGTCTGGTTGTGGCACACAAATCTGGAATGTTACGTTGGCCCAGTCACAGGGTGTGTTGGCCCTTGATGGAGGTTGGGTTCAGCTGCAACTTTGACAGGCTTAGCTCCTCTGACCAAGTGGAGGGCAAAGATCATATATGTGGCACATGTGACTAAGAATCGGGCCTACTGGGGGCTATGAAGGCTGCTTGTGTTCTGCTGAAGAGAGCTATTGCAGGAAGGGCAGACTTGTAAGCAAATGGCCCATTGAAGAGTGGGAAGAATGTTAAGATAGAGCCTGTGAGGAAACTTAGGAACTTTCTAGAGCTTATAGGTAGAAGGGCTGAGAGAGACCTGCAGGGAGCAGGAACCAGCTAAAAAGGTAAGAGAAGAAAGAAGTCTGTGAGGAGGAAAGCCTCACCGAGGATAGGATTAAGAACCCTACATTAGGATGTGAGCCATCTACGAAGGCTGAGTGGAAGATTTGTATTGTTTTGAAGTTTAAGGAACCAGCTTCCTGAAAAAGGGGGAGTTACTGAGGAAAAAAAACTGCACTATGAAAGTTAATTCCCTGAGAAGGGGCAGGGACAGAGCTTGAAGCCAGACCAGGTAAGTCCTTGCTGTAGAGCGAAATTTCCAACTGTCAATTATGTAGGCAACTGAGTTGAGCCCATTGAGCCCATTGCCCAGGGTGAATTTGGCCCCCTGAGTTTATCTCAAAGTTATCTATAATGATCAGAAATTAATAAAAATCCAATAATTACTGCAAAAACTCTGAGATGAAGAAACTGAGAAACATTTACACAGCATGACATCCTGTTAAACCCCGTAGGATGCAGTTAAGGAATGGCCATGACAAAAACCGAAAACCAAACCAAACAAACAAACAAACACACCCTGCTACTAACATTGGGTACTCTAGGCAGGCACATGGACTCCACATTTACATTCCATGAGCAAAGAGCTCAGTATCCCATGACGGAGTATTAGTGTAATACAGTGGTTCCCAAACTTGTTCTGCCACTTGTGCAGGAAAAGCCCCTGGCGGGCCACGCCGGTTTGTTTACCTGCCACGTCCGCAGGTTCGGCCGATCGCAGCTCCCAGTGGCTGTGGTTCACTGCTCAAGGCCAATGGGAGCTGCTGGAAGCGGCGGTCAGTACATCCCTTGGCCCACACCACTTCCAGCAGCTCCCATTGGCCTGGAGCAGTGAACCACGGCCACTGGGAGCCGCGATCGGCCGAACCTGTGGACGCGGCAGGTAAACAAACAGGCCCGGCCTACCAGGGGCTTTCCCTGCACAAGGGCAGAACAAGTTTGGGAACCACTGGTGTAGTATCTTGAGCCAAGATACAAAATCAGGACCGAATATAATGGAAAAAAGTCCGTCCGCCCCCCGACCCCCACATCCTTGACAATAGCCAGCATTAGAATGTTACTCTTTCTGTCCTTTTGCATGCAACTAATCATTCTATCATCACATACAAAATCATTTTAAGTGACATGTTTATGAAAGAATGTATAGCTAAGTGAAAGATAATTTTTATTCCTAATAAATTATGTTAGTAAAAGAGTGCATTATCACTGATCCAAAACACTTCACCTAAATTGGCTACTTAGCAACTAATCTTTTTCTACTGAATGTAGTCTAAAGAGACTATGGGCTGGATTCTGCTTTTATTCATACCAGGGTAACTAAGGATAGAATGTAGCTTTACATCTTTATATATTTGAACTGTTGTTTTTTATAACTTTTTCAATGCATATGAAGACTTTTGGATAACACTTACATTTCTAGAATCTCTCAAGTGATTTATAAACCGGTAATGCATCTATCTCCTTCACATAGCCTACAGATAAGTGCTGTTCCTGTTTTAATGTATGTATTCATGCTGTAACTACAGATACATCATTTATCATTTAGGATACATCATTTAAGATACATCATTTAAGAGCCAGAGGGACCTGCCGGGGGCAAGGTGGGGAGTCCCAGTGATGCTTACCTGGGGTGGCTTCTGGGAAGCATCCGGCAGGTCCCTCTGGCTCCTAGGGGTGGGGTAGCATAGCTGGGGGGGGGGGAGCAGGGGGAGAGGCCGCTCCCCCCACTGATCACATCAAAAGTGGCGCCTTAGGTGCTGACTCCGTGGGTGCCCTGGGGCTGGAGCCCCTACGGGGAAAATTTGGTGGGTGTAGAGTACCCACTGGCAGCTCCCCGGCCCAGCTCACCTCTGCTTCACCTCCTCCCCTAAACACGCCGCCCGACCCGGCTTCTCTGCCCCCCAGCTTCCCGTGAATCAGGTGTTCGCGCAGGAAGCTGGGGAGGGCTGAGAAGTAGGCAGCAGTTTCGCACTCAGGCCCAGTGAGGCGGATGTGAGCTGGGGAGGGGAGCGGTTCCCCTGCATGCCCCCCGGGTTACCTGCTGTGGCGCGGGCAGCCCTCCTCACGCTCCCCTGCCCCAGCTCACCGCCGCTTCGCCTCCACCTCTGCTCCACCTCTGCCTCCTTGGGCCTGAGCGCAAAGCCGCCGCCTGCTTCTCAGCCCTCCCTGGCTTCTCGTGAATCAGCTGTTCGCACAGGAAGCTGGGGGGGGCGGGAGGCGGGTGGAGAAGCAGAGTGGGGCGGTGCATTCAGGGGCGGAGGCAGAGCAGAGATGAGCTGGGGCGGGGCGGGGAGCTGCCGGTGGGTGCTCTGCACCCACCAAATTTTCCCCGTGAGTGCTCCAGCCCCGGAGCACCCATGGAGTCGGCACCTAAGGCGCCACTTTTGGCTGGTTGTTAAATTTAAAAGCACTTTTAGAATAACCAGTTCTAAACAGGCTTCTAAATGTAACAATCGGTTCCAGTGAACCAGTGCAAACCGGCTCCAGCTCACCATTGACTGTAAGTGGTTAGTCATGGAGCTGGTTGAATAATATTAAAGAATGACCTATAATTAGATACATTTTGCAATGTCATTCAAACTATTTCTTCCTGTTCACTCATTCTACTTGTGCAAACCTGAAATACTTATTTGGGGTTAGCTTCTGCTTGGTTTTCATGTGGATGCACAGTGGTGAAGAGGAAATTACGAGCCTCCCCAATTTTTGCACAGCTCATGTAAGAGCTGGCCAGAATTGCAGTCCATACTCCTAGGGATTACTTCCTCACTTCTCTTCAGAGGTTCCCAGTGCCCCAAAGGGGAAGGGAGAGAAGTAGAGAGAAGTCAGAGCCATGTTTCAGCTCCCATCGCACCCATACTCTCTGGCAAGCGGAGGTGGCAAGCCACATGAAAAGGAATATGCTACACCCCAGGAAGGCCTAGATCTGTGTGGGAGCTCTAGATATGACCATTGAGGAGCTCCACGAGACATTTGTGCTCCACACTGCCACAGCAAAGGGCTATTAGGGTCTATATAGGTTCTTGTACATGCTCATCACCGTAGTGTATTGTGCAGCATGACCAACATCTGTCACAAGTTGTTTGACTCATTCTCTCCTCAGGGGGAGTAGTATGCACAGTGGAGTGTCTTATTTTAGTAGGGTTTTTTAAATCTACATGTTATGCATTTATGTTAGAGAAGACAAGCCCAAATAAATGCACCTTGCACTTGGAATGAAGGTGGGGAGTTTTGTGATGGTCCTTAGTTCCTGGGGGAGTTCATTCCACAGTCATGGACTGACCCTGAGAAAGTTCTGTCTCCCACACAGACAAGTTTACCCTTATTGTAGAGAGTTCCATTATGTCAGAGGAGCAAAATTGTTAATTATGGTCTTCATCCTGTAGTTTTGGGTAGTCTTTGAGAAATCTTGGGCCCAGGCCATGAAGCACTTTGAATATAAGAATCAAGATCTGAAACTTGATTAAATATTCTATAGAGAGCTAGAGTAGAAAGTAAAGGACAGTTTTAATTTGCTCACAGTAACCTCTGTTGCTGAGCAGATGTACAGAATGGTTCAGTGTTAGTTGGAGTTTCCCATGGATTGACGGCTTCATGCTCAGGTATACTGCATTGTTGTAGTCCATAGGTGTCAACTCCGTGGGTGCTCCGGGGCTAGAGCACCCACGGGGAAAAATTAGTGGGTGCTGTGCACCCACCCGCATCCAAGCATCAACCGCCACCCCACCTCCTCCTTCTTCCCCTCTGCCTCCCCTACCGCGCTGCATCCCCACTCCTCCACCTACCTCCCACTGTTTCCCACCTGGCCACCTCAAACAGCTTTAGCAAGCTCTGGGAGGGAGGGGGAGAAGTGGGAATGTGGCGCGCTCAGGGGAGGAAGTGGGGAAGAGGCGGGGCCGGGGCCGGGGATTTGGGGAAGGAGTTGGAATATTGCCAGGGAGGGGGCGGAGTTGGGACGGGGACTTTGAGGCTAGTTTAATGTAATGGCTCCTGTCATATCTGAAATATATAACATAATCGGAGAGTTCTTGGAGAATAGGTAGTTGCTGCTATAGTTTAGATAGCATAAACATCTCCACTATAAACCTTTTTTTCATCTTTTGGACAGAAATTTTCCCAGTTCCAATGTCTGCTTGAGTTTTGGGGGGTTTTTTGTTTGTTTTTTATGAAGTTAGAAAGAACATACTTCATCCATTTTAAGTATGAGCGGAAAAGTATACTATTCTAATATTTCAACCTTATTCCAACAGCTCTGCAGCTGAATCAGTTGGGGTAAGAAAGTTAAAATCTGGTATGTATCCCAAATACATAATGAAGAAGGAAGGTGGGGGGAATTCCCATGAAGGAAGTGAGATTGAGCTGTAATAGTGAGGCCCTGTATCATAGAATCATAGAATATCAGGATTGGAAGGGACCTCAGGAGGTCATCTAGTCCAAACCCCTACTCAAAGCAGGACCAATCCCCAACTAAATCATCCCAGCCAGGACTTTGTCAAACCTGACCTTAAAAACCTCTAAGGAAGGAGATTCTACCACCTCCCTAAGTAACCCATTTCAGTGCTTTATCACCCTCCTAGTGAAAAAGTTTTTCCTAATATCCAACATAAACCTCCCCCACTGCAACTTGAGACCATTACTCCTTGTTCTTTCATCTGCCACCACTGAGAACAGTCTAGATCCATCCGCTCTGGAACCCCCTTTCAGGTAGTTGAAAGCAGCTATCAAATCCCCCCTCATTCTTCTCTTCTGCAGACTAAATAATCCCAGTTCCCTCAGCCTCTCCTCATAAATCTTGCACTCCAGCCCCCTAATCATTTTTGTTGCCCTCCACTGGACTCTTTCCAATATTTCTACATTCTTCTTGTAGTGTGGAGTCCAAAACTGGACACAGTACTCCAGATGAGGCCTCTCCAATGCTGAATAGAGGGGAATGATCACGTCCCTCGATCTGCTGGCAATGCCCCTACTTATACATCCCAAAATGCCATTATCCTTCTTGGCAACAAGGGCACAGTGTTGACTCATATCCAGCTTCTCGTCCACTGTAATCCCTAGGTCCTTTTCTGCAGAACTGCTGCCTAGCCCCTCGGTCCCTAGTCTGTAGCAGTGCATGGGATTCTTCCGTCCTAAGTGCAGGACTCCACACTTGTCCTTGTTGAACCTCATCAGATTTCTTTTGGCCCAATCCTCTCATTTGTCTAGGTCCCTCTGTATCCTATCCCTACCCTCCAGTGTATCTACCACTCCTCCCAGTTTAGTGTCATCTGCAGACTTGCTGAGGGTGCAGTCCACGCCATCCTCCAAATCATTAATGAAGATATTGAACAAAACCAGCCCCAGGACCAACCCTTGGGGCACTCCGCTTGATACCGGCTGCCAACTAGACATGTAGCCATTGATCACTACCCATTGAGCCTGATGATCTAGCCAGGTCTCTATTCACCTTACAGTCCATTCATCCAGCCCATATGTCTTTAACTTGCTGGCAAGAATACTGTGGGACACTGTATCAAAAGCTTTGCTAAAGTCAAGGAAATACATGTCCACTACTTTCCACTCATCCACAGAGCCAGTTATCTCATCATAGAAGGCAATTAGGTTAGTCAGGCATGACTTGCCCTTGGTGAATCCATGCTGACTGTTCCTGATCACTTTCCTCTCCTCTAAGTGCTTCAGAATTGATTCCTTGAGGACCTGCTCCATGATTTTTCCAGAGACTGAGTTGAGGCCGGCTGGCCTGTAGTTCCCCAGATCCTCTTCCTTCCCTTTTTAAAAGATTTGCACGACATTAGCCTTTTTCCAGTCGTCCGTGACCTCCCCCAATCACCATGAGTTTTCAAAGATAATGGCCAATGGCTCTGCAATCACATCTGCCAACTCCTTTAGCACCCTCGGATGCAGCGCATCCGGCCCCATGGACTTGTGCTCATCCAGCTTTTCTAAATACTCCTGAACCACTTCTTTCTCCACAGAGGGCTGGTCACCTCCTCCCCATGCTGTGCTGCCCAGTGCAGTAGTCTGGGAGCTGAGCTTTTTCGTGAAGACAGAGGCAAAAAAAGCATTGAGTACATTAGCTTTTTCCACATCCTCTGTCACTACGTTGCCTCCCTCGTTCAGTAAGAGGCCCACACTTCCCTTGACCTTTTTCTTGTTGCTAACATACCCAAAGAAACCCTTTTTGTTATTCTTAACATCTCTTGCTAGCTGCAACTCCAAGTGTGATTTGGCCTTCCTGATTTCACTCCTGCATGCCCAAGCAATATTTTTATACTCATCCCTGGTCATTTGTCCAATCTTCCACTTCTTGGAAGCTTCTTTTTTGTGTTTAAGATCAGCAAGGATTTCACTGTTAAGCCAAGCTGGTCACCTGCCATATTTACTATTCTTTCTACACATCAGGATGGTTTGTTCCTGCAACCTCAATAAGGATTCTTTAAAATACAGCCAGCTCTCCTGAACTCCTTTCCCCATTATGTTATTCTCCCAGGGGATCGTGCCCATCAGTTTCCTGAGGGAGTCAAAGTCTGCTTTTCTGAAGTCCAGGGTCCATATTCTGCTGCTCTCCTTTCTTCCTTGTGTCCGGATCCTGAACTCGACCATCTCATGGTCACTGACTTCCAGGTTCACATCCACTTTTGTTTCCCCTACTAATTCTTCCCCGTTTGTGAGCAGCAGGTCAAGAAGAGCTCTTTCCCTAGTTGGTTCCTCCAGCACTTTTACCAGGAAATTGTCCCCTACACTTCCCAAAAACTTCCTGGATTGTCTGTGCACTGTTATATTGCTCTCCCAGCAGATATCGGGGTGATTGAAGTCCCCCATGAGAACCAGGGCCCTTGATCATGTAACTTCTGTTAGTTGCTGGAAGAAAGCCTCGTCCACCTCATCCCCCTGGTCTGGTGGTCTATAGCAGACTCCCACCACGACATCACCCTTGTTGCTCATACTTCTAAACTTAATCCAGAGACTCTCAGGTTTCATACCGGAGCTCTGAGCAGTCATACTGCTCTTTTATATACAATGCAACTCCCCCACCTTTTCTGCCCTGCCCGTCCTTCCTGAACAGTCTATATCCATCCATGACAGTACTCCAGTCATGTGAATTATCCCACCAAGTCTCTGTTATTCCAATCACATCATAATTCCTTGATTGTGCCAGGACTTCCAGTTCTCCCTGCTTGTTTCCCAGGCTTCTTGCATTTGTGTATAGGCACTTAAGATAACTCACTGATTGTCCTGCTTTCTCAGTATGAGGCAGGAGTCCTCCCATCTTGTGCTCTCCTGCTTGTGCTTCCTCCCAGTATTCCACTTCCCCACTTACCTCAGGGCTTTGGTCTTCTTCCCCCAGTGAACCTAGTTTGAAGCCCTCCTCACTAGGTTAGCCAGCCTGCTTACGAAGATGCACTTCCCTCTCTTCGTTAGGTGGAGCCTGTCTCTGCCTAGCACTCCTTCTTGGAACACCATCCCATGGTCAAAGAATCCAAAGCCTTCTCTCTGACACCACCTGCGTAGCCATTCATTGACTTCTGTGATTCAACAGTCTCTACCCGGGCCTTTTCCTTCCACAGGGAGGATGGACGAGAACACCACTTGCGCCTCAAACTCCTTTATCTTTCTTTCCAGAGCCACGTAGTCTGCAGTGATCTGCTCAAAGTCATTCTTGGCAGTATCATTGGTGCCCACATGGAGAAGCAGGAAGTTGTAGCGATCTGAGGGCTTGATGAGTCTCGGCAGTCTCTCCGTCACATCGTGAATCCTAGCTCCTGGCAAGCAGCACACTTCTCGGTTTTCCTGGTCGGGATGGCAGATAGATGACTCAGTCCCCCTAAAGAGGGAGTCCCTGACCACCACCAGGAAACACAGGACAAACTTTTGAAGTAGCCTCAACTCAGTGTTAACTTATGAATGCACAAGTACTAGGCAAACACAAAGCTTGTGCTTAGTAATGCTTAGTTCTAGGGCTATCAATTAATCGCAGTTAACTCAGGCAATTAATGCAAAACAACTTAACTAGATTTAAAAAATTAGTTGTGAATAATCAGTTTAAATTGCACTGTTAAACAATAATAGAATACCAATTTAAAATTTATTATAAATATTTTTGGGTGTTTTTCCTACATTTTCAAATATATTGATTTCAATTACAAAACCGAATACAAAGTGTACAGTGCTAAATTTATATTATTTTTATTACAAATATTTGCACTGTAAAAAGATAAACTAGTATTTTTCAATTCACCTCAGACAAATACTATAGTGTAATCTCTTTATCATGAAAGTGCAACTTACAAATGTAGAATTTTTTTTATATAACTGCATTCAAAAACAAAACAATGTAAAACTTTAGAGCCAACAAGTCCACTCAGTTCTATTTCTTGTTCAGCCGAGTGCTAAGTCAAACAAGTTTGGTTAAATTTGATTTAAATTGTGGTTAATTGTAACTTTTTTATAATCTTGTGATTAATTGTGATTATTTTTAATTGTTTGACAGCCCTACTTAGTTCATTGCCACCTGCATTTGCTAATGCCATCTGCACTCCATTTGTGCACAGTTATATTTTGTATATGTAAATTCTGTCATTTCTCCAAATGTGGTTGTTTGCAAAATGTTGCATATGTAGCTATTTATTTATTTTATGCAAAGTAGTATACATGCATACAGAGGCCATATTTTGAAATTTTGGCCTACATGTCCATCCTGGAGACATTCATGGGGAGCAAGCAAGCGTACAAAAATAAAACCAGAATTAATTTTTTAAATAGCTAACAACTAAAAGTCACAACAATTATTTAACCAAGGAAGCCAGAGTAAACAGCAACCAGGACACCAATTATTGAACCACACAGTCCAGAATCAATTAACCTCTGTAGATACTCCACTTTGTATAGTCAACAATATTAATTTAATGTTAGTACCCAGTATTGCTAGCTTTCAAAAAGACACATAGTCAAGCAAAGAAAATATTCTTCCTTACCTTCCACTGTCTGGAAACTAGGAGATAAGCCAAGAATCTGGTATCACTCACAGTAAATGGCAGTGAAGCTTTCTTCCTTTGGCTTACAGCTTGCAAATAAAGTCCAATTTGGTTCTGATTCTTTTATTTCTCTTTGAACTTCCTTAGCTTTTTTTCTAATTTTGAATTCTTCTAACTTTGTCTCAGATCATGGTCTGAAATTCAGAGGTGTCTCCCAATTGCAGCATTTAAAAAACAAACTCTCACATAGTTTAGCTATCTGCTCTACAGTAAGAGTAATGAAATTCTACCATGTTTTTCCTACGTTTCTGCGGCCTGATCCAAAGCCTTCAGAAGTCAGTTTAAACCACTGTTGAATCAAGACTATAGTGCTCTGGGATCTCCTTTAGGAAGACTTGAGAGTTTCTAATAAATGAAATCTAGGTTTATATTCAAAACTGTTGTTTTAAGATAAATTATTGGAAAACTGATGAGTGTTTCCCTGGATAAAGTCTGCAGGATTTGTCCATTAACTGTGGAGTTATCAACATAGCTACATATTTACTTGACGAAGTCAATATTCTGAAAAGCAGAGCCATTTTTATATAATCATTTTTCAGATTGTAACAATTATCCATTTTATAAAAAAAATACGCTGGGAAGTTAATTTTTCCATGCATATGAAGTATAAATGCTGAACGTTGCATGTATCCATATACATATGCCTAATAAAGAGCCATCCAGTCAGATCCCAACAGCACATTACTAATTTACAAAAATGTATATACATGTGTGTCAAGTGCATTAAAATGCCATATGAAGTGTCTCAGGAGGGAGGGGAGACAAAATATACTATAGTCAGCAATGAAAAAGCCAATGAGAAATCTTTCACATGGGCTATATTTCAAATAGGAATGGTAATACAATCTGTATTTTTGGATTAAATGTTACACATTTTATGAGGGTTACAGATTCTGTACATAGTTTGGTAAAGGGAGGATTAACCACTTTCTCCCTCAGCAAGGAACATTACACATCTGTATGCCCTTATTTTCCAGAAAGCCCAGCCACAAGGGGTAATATGGCTGGGTACAGCTGTAGTAAATGATTCCATCAACAGAGACTATAAAATGAGTGAGTTTGAATGCATTGATAGTTTTGTGTTAATTGAATCTAGAAACATATTGAATTTGGGATTATGTTTAAAGTCATTGATTAAGTGTAGGCTTTGCTAAACTATTTTGGACCATCTTTATTATATTATTACTTTGCATTGTGCTAGGGCCTAGTCATGGACAAGGTCCTATCATGCTGAGTGCTGTACAAACATAGAATGAGAAGATGGTCCCTATTTCAAAGAGTTTACAGACAGGGCCAGCCTTAGGGGTGAATGACCACCTGGGGTGCTATGGCCCATGCGATGTCCCAGCTCAGTGGAGGGGATGGGTGGAGTGGGCTGGCTCCCAGTTGGGGGAAGGGCTGAAGTTGCAGGGGGCATCATGCTCTGCGTGGTGTCCTGGCTCAGCAAAGGGGGCAGGTGGGTCAGGCCAGTCCCCGCCCGGAGGAGGGGCTGAAGTTGCAGGGGGTTGCCATGGTATCCTGGATCGGCAGAGAGGGTAGGTGGGGTGGACCAGCTCCCAGGTGGGGCAGTCTGCACAGGGTGCCATTTTCCCTAAATTCAGCCCTGTTTATAGTTGTTGAACTTTGTTTTCATGAAAACCGTTTTTTCATGTAGAGAAATTCTAGCTATGACCATAAAGTCATAAAGTCTTTCTACTTTAACATCTGGCCTTTTACACCCTGAGTTTAGTAAATTAAAACAAAGGGTTGCTTAGTTTAAATGAAGGGGAAAGGGGCTTTTTGTAGCTCACTAATTTCTATGCTGACCCTTGATTTGTTGATTTTTCGCTCAGTCATGGCTCCTTTGACCTGTCACAAGACAATATTTTGATTTATTTTTAATCCACTTAAAATATCAAAATTAATCTTTTTTTTTCTGAAGCTGGTGAACTGTGGTGTTAGTGCTATGGGATGTGTATAAAGTTAACAGCCCTCAGATGTTTCTCTTTTTATATCCTCCATAAGCATAACAAGCTGCAGTGGCACAGGAGCCAGCAAACAAAGCTGTAAACAGGGGAGTTTCAGTGGGAGTTTGAAAGGGGAGTTTGTATTGTGGTGCTTGTTTGGGGTTTGTTTTTGCTGTGGGTGGTGGTGTTGTGGTGTGGTTTGTGTTTCCCAGAATAACAGGATGTAGGTGGGAAGGCTATGACCGATACAGAGGCAGCAGTGGGAGAGACCCATGTAGTGGAAGACACAATGAAGATGACTGGATGTGGAAGCTGCGGTATGTACATGATCCTGGAGGGGGTACCTGGTAAGAGTTTTGTCTGTATGAAATGCCGTCTGATAGAGCTGATGGAGGAAAAGATCCGAGGTTTGGAGATACAGGTGGAAAGTCTGGTTGAGTTTAGGAAGGGGTTTGAGCAGATTATGGAGCAAAGACATGAGGTATCTGAAGGGAAAAGCTCAGACTTGCAGATGGAAGCAGGACTGGGGAATTCTGAGGGGAGACTGGGTGAGGAAAGTGGTCAGTGGAAGCATGTGACTAAAAGAACCAGGCAGAGGGCTAGTGAAGGAGAAATAGAGCTCAAGAACAGGTTTGCAGAGTTGGAAAATGAAGAAGGGGCTCAGCAGGTAGTCAGTGAAGGTGGAAGGGCAAGGAAGAAGAGAAGAGCGGCTAGTCCTATAGGAAAAGGGGAAGAGTCAATGGAGACTGCACCAAATACGAGCCCCAGGAGGATACAGGATGGGTTGAAGAGGATTACAAGGGAGAATAGGAATGGAAAGAACTTGCAGCCAGAGGGAACAGGGGATAGACTGGAGAATAGCACCGTCACCAGGAAAAGGCAGGTCTACGTGATTGGGGACTCTTTACTGAGAGGAATAGACAGGCCTGTAACCAGAGCTGATTCAGAGAATAGAAGGGTATGCTGTCTTCCAGGTGCTAAGATACAGGATGTAGACCTGAGGTTGAAAAGGATCCTAAAGGGAGCAGGAAAGAATCCCCTAATTATCCTTCATGTGGGAACAAATGATACAGCTAGATTCTCACTGGAAAGTATTAAGGGAGACTATGCTAGGCTGTGGAAGTCGCTT
Organism: Caretta caretta; assembly: GCF_965140235.1. Lineage (NCBI taxonomy): Eukaryota > Metazoa > Chordata > Testudines > Cheloniidae > Caretta > Caretta caretta. The sequence goes on along the minus strand of NC_134210.1, from coordinate 82,631,467 downwards.
AAGGAAATCGAGGCTCAGGAGATCTTTAGTGGGATTCTGCCTCTTCCTAGAGAAGGACAACAAAGATGTGACAAGATTATGACTATCAACAGATGGCTTAGGCAGTGGTGCTATAAGGAGGGCTTTGGGATGTCTGGCCACTGGGAGGCATTCATGGACAGAGGACAGTTTTCTCGGGATGGACTTCATCTGAGTAGGGAAGGAAATAGACTTCTAGGATGGAGGCTGGCACAACTGATTAAGAGAGCTTTAAGCTAGGAATTTGGGGGAGATGGTTGGGAGCTGTCTAGATAATCTCCACGCTGGATTTTAGCATTGAGAGGGAAGAAAACGAAGTAAGAAAGGATACAGCTGTGGGTAGGAGAATGTATATAAGGAGGAAGGGCAGTGTGGATACCAGTCTAATAGGTTATACTGGCTGTAGAATGACCGTGCTAATAGGGTACAGAATGTGAGCGAGGCCAAACAGCAAAAATTAAGATGTTTGTACACCAATGCAAGGAGCCTAGGTAACAAAATGGAGAAACTAGAGCTACTGGTGCAGGAAGTGAAACCAGATATTATGGGGATAGCAGAAACATGGTGGAATAGTAGTCATGACTGGACTACGGGTATTGAAGGGTATGTGCTGTTTAGGAAAGACCGAAATAAAGGTACAGGTGGTGGAGTAGCATTGTATATCAATGATGAGGTAGAATGTAAAGAAATAGGAAGCGATGGAATGGATAAGACAGAGTCCGTCTGGGCAAAAATTACATTGGGGAAGAAAACTATTAGAGCCTCCCCTGGGATAGTGCTTGGGGTGTGCTATAGACCTCTGGGATCTAATCTGGATATGGATAGAGCCCTTTTTAATGTTTTTAATAAAGTAAATATTAATGGAAACTGCACGATCATGGGAGACTTTAACTTCCCAGATATAGACTGGACAACGAGTGCTAGTAATAATAATAGTGCTCAAATTTTCCTAGATGCGATAGCTGATGGATTCCTTCATCAAGTAGTTGCTGAACCGACTAGAGGGAATGCTATTTTAGATTTGGTTTTGGTGTGTAGTGAAGACCTCACAGAAGAAATGGTTGTAGGGGATAATCTTGGTTCAAGTGATCATGAGCTAATTCAGTTCAAACTGAACGGAAGGATTAACAAAAATAAATCTGCAAGAAGGTTTTTTGATTTCAAAAGGGCTGACTTTCAAAAATTAAGGAAATTAGTTAGGGAAGTCGATTGGACTGAAGAACTTATGGCTCTAAAGGTAGAGGAGGCTTGGGATTACTTTAAATCAAAGCTGCAGAAGCTATCGGAAGCCTGCATCCCAAGAAAGGGGGAAAAATTCATAGGCAGGAGTTGTAGACCAAGCTGGATGAGCAAGCATCTCAGAGAGGTGATTAAGAAAAAACAGAAAGCATACAGGGAGTGGAAGATGGGAGGGATCAGCAAGGAAAGCTACCTTATTGAGGTCAGAACATGTAGGGATAAAGTGAGACAGGCTAAAAGTCAAGTAGAGTTGGACCTTGCAAAGGGAATTAAAACCAACAGTAAAAGGTTCTATAGCCATATAAATAAGAAGAAAACAAAGAAAGAAGAAGTGGGACTGCTAAACACTGAGGATGGAGTGGAGGTCAAGGATAATCTAGGCATGGCCCAATATCTAAACAAATACTTTGCCTCAGTCTTTAATAAGGCTCAAGAGGATCTTAGGGATAATGGTAGCATGACAAATGGGAATGAGGATATGAAGGTAGATATTACCATATCTGATGTAGAAGCGAAACTCAAACAGCTTAATGGAACTAAATCGGGGGTCCCAGATAACCTTCATCCAAGAATATTAAAGGAATTGGCACCCGAAATTGCAAGCCCATTAGCAAGAATTTTTAATGAATCTGTAAACTCAGGGGTTGTACCGTATGATTGGAGAATTGCTAACACAGTTCCTATTTTTAAGAAAGGGAAAAATAGTGATCTGGGTACCAACAGGCCTGTTAGTTGACATCTGTGGTATGTAAGGTCTTGGAAAAAATTTTGAAGGAGAAAGTAGTTAAGGACATTGAGGTAAATGGGACAAAATTCAACATTGTTTTACAAAAGGTAGATCGTGCCAAACCAACCTGATCTCCTTCTTTGAGAAAGTAACAGATTTTTTAGACAAAGGAAACGCAGTGGATGTAATGTACCTAGATTTCAGTAAGGCGTTTGATACCGTGCCACATAGGGAATTATTAGTTAAATTGGAAAAGATGGGGATCAATATGAAAATTGAAAGATGGATAAGGAATTGGTTAAAGGGGAGACTACAATGGGTCCTACTCAAGGTGAACTGTCAGGCTGGAGGGAGGTTACCAGTGGAGTTCCTCAAGGATCAGTTTTGGGACCAATCTTATTTAATCTTTTTATTACTGACCTCAGCACAAAAAGTGGGAGTGTGCTAATAAAGTTTGCAGATGATACAAAGCTGGGAGGTATTTCCAATTTAGAGAAGGACCGGGATATCATACAGGAGGATCTGGATGACCTTGTAAACTGGATTAATAGTAATAGGATGATATTTAATAGTGAGAAGTGTAAGGTTATGCATGTAGGGATTAATAACAAGAATTTTAGTTATAAGCTGGGGACACATCAATTAGAAGTAACGGAGGAGGAGAAGGACCTTGGAGTACTGGTTGATCATAGGATGACTATGAGCCGCCAATGTGATATGGCTGTGAAAAAAGGTAATGCGGTCTTGGGATGCATCAGGAGAGCTATTTCCAGCGGGGATAAGGAGGTTTTAGTACCTTTATACAAGGCACTGGTGAGACCTCACCTGGAATACTGTGTGCAGTTCTGGTCTCCCATGTTTAAGGAGGATGAATTCAAACTGGAACAGGTACAGAGAAGGGCTACTAGGACGATCCGAGGAATGGAAAACTTGTCTTATGAAAGGAGACTCAAGGAGCTTGGCTTGTTTAGCCTAACTAAAAGAAGGTTGAGGGGAGATATGATTGCTCTCTGTAAATATATCAGAGGGATAAATACCGGAGAGGGAGAGGAATTATTTAAGCTCAGTACCAATGTGGACACAAGAACAAATGGATATAAACTGGCCACCACGAAGTTTAGACTTGAAATTAGACGAAGGTTTCTAACCATCAGAGGAGTGAAGTTTTGGAATAGCCTTCCAAGGGAAGCAGTGGGGGCAAAAGACCTATCTGGCTTTAAGATTAAACTCGATAAGTTTATCGAGGAGATGGTATGATGGGATAACATGATTTTGGTAATTAATTGATCTTTAAATATTCATGGTAAATAGGCCTAATGGCCTGTGATGGGATGTTAGATGGGGTGGGATCTGAGTTACCCAGGAAAGAATTTTCTGTAGTATCTGGCTGGTGAATCTTGCCCATATGCTCAGGGTTTAGCTGATCGCCATATTTGGGGACGGGAAGGAATTTTCCACAAGGGCAGATTGGAAGAGGCCCTGGAGGTTTTTCGCCTTCCTCTGTAACATGGGGCAGGGTCACTTGCTGGAGGATTCTCTGCTCCTTGAAGTCTTTAAACCACGATTTGAGGACTGCAATCGCTCAGACATAGGTGAGAGGTTTTTCACAGGAGTGGGTGGGTGAGATTCTGTAGCCTGCGTTGTGCAGGAGGTCAGACTAGATGATCATAATGGTCCCTTCTGACCTTAGTATCTATGAATCTATAAGCTCAATAAGCAAATTGCACACAGTAAAAGGGTGTGAATTCAGTAACTGCTTGCTGCTCTGAACTTAGAACACCAAAGCAGCTGCAAATCAGAGTCTTGCTGAGGTTAAGGGGGCTTTCCTTATGTTTGGAGCAAGCAGCAATAGCTTGAGACAAAGCTTCGTTTATGTCAGGATACATGAAAGGTTTGTTTGAGTCCATAATAATAATAAACATAAGAAGTTGTAGTTATGGGAATTAATCCTAAATTATTAACATTAAAAAAATTGATAAATCTGTCCTACAGTAAATTATGGCCTCTTGATGATTTCAATGGATAATGCAAATGTCAGCTCCTTTGTATTTGCCTGTCCTAATATTCAGAGCTCTGTAGTCTGGCACAGCTCTGTCCTATCTATCCTCCCCGAAGGGTTAAAAGGAAGAAAATTGATTACAGCTGCGCTAACCAGCGATTGACTCACACCAAAAATCCAGATCTAAGCAATTGGAGCATGTTTGGTGTGAAGTTGAGCTTCATGGTTGGGCCTTTATTTCTCTACTAGGCTGATGCAAAATTCCAGTTTGAATCATGACCTGAACTTGAGAAAAACATGAGTCTACTCTTGTATTAGAACTTGATGGTTTAGGTCTGTGTCTGACGGGATGGGCTGGACTGCCAAAAATGGTCCCGGCCCACAACATCAAGGTTATCACTATTTTTACTCCCCAAGTAAGAGCTGGATTTTGTGTGGTGCTAGTGTGTGGGAGGGAGGCAGTAGTGACTCATTGATTAATGCGAGAAGCCTTCCTCCTGCCCTTGCATCTGTCTTGCCGAGGCCATGCACAATAGAAATGAAGTGCAGGGATTACTCCTGGGGATACAATCCATCCCAAAAGAGATGGGGAGGAAATGGGCATTTCTAGACACTCCTCCATATGCAAAAGGATAATGAAGTGTATGCACTTCTGCTCATTGGAGAGGTATGGGGAGAGACTGTGCTCTAGGATACACAGTTGTGTCTTGGAGTGGGGTGATACGGTTCAGCACCTTACTCAATCTGTTTCTGTCGAGCACAAGAGAAACCTTTTTGTATCCAGGGCATAGATGTTACAACAATCCACAAGCTCAGGGTTTATTTTTTTTAAACACTTTGGTAATAAGCAAGCCAAATTAGTCGCAAATTCAGTGTTGAAAGCTAAACTGGAATTATACATTATCCCCTCTAGTAGCAATCTTCTGACTAAAAAGGAATAAAAACTTGTCTTTATTGCACTGTGAACTTGCTCTCTCTCTCATTTCCCCCTAACTTCAGCAACTGGTATATAAGGCAGATGGATCCTCCCAGAGTCATACACATCTGACAGAGATTTGTTTGGTAAATGCCAAGTAACCAAGAACAGACATTTCTGAATGGGGGATAAACTGGGGTGGACTAAAAGGAGCAGACAGAACAGCCATATTGGCCTGAGGAAAAATAGAGTACTAGTAGTAGTAGTCCACTGGCACATCTCCCCGCTGACAGTCTGAGCTTAAGCCAAAGCTCTCACTCTGCTCCTCCACCACCTTCCAAAAATCTAAGGTGAGTGTATTCTGTACCCATCACATATGAGTACAAGAACATCCAAGAAAAGGTGATTCAGTTCAGCTTGGTATTTCCCTAGTAACACCAGCTGTGTGTGTTTAAGTTCTTATCTTTTCTCTTTTCAAAGATCATTCAGTGGACATTGACTAGTTCAGAGAAGTAACGGGACTTTGGTTTTGTTCAACTGTGTTATTGGTGTTCGTGACAGCCACCTGGTAACAGATCTAGTATTAGCAGCTTCAGAGGACTAACATGATGACATGGACTCCATGTCTGCCATCATTTACCTTTCAGTTGCAAATGTATCAAGTCCACTGGGACATATCTGTCTTGCCAGGGTGGGAAAAGACTCACAAATCAATTGGTGACCTCTTAGGATGGTGAAGAGGTTTTCACACATCCAGATGAAAGAAGTTTTTTAGATAAGTCAGTACCTGTCTTCTCGTGTGGCTTTACTTTCTATCTTTCTAAAATATTTCATTTCTTTGGAGAGATTGGTACTATAAATCTTTTGCTAAAACTTTTAGCTGTACTGTTTTACTTGATTTTGAGCACAAAATCAAGGTTTCTTTCCTTGGACTCCCTTCTTGAGTTATCTTCATTTTAATATAAAATAAATGGGAAAAAAACTAAATGTTTTGATTTCCTCTCTAGCTCCACCTTTCTCTGTTTCTTTCTGTGACTCTGATTATTTTACTGTACACTTAGGAATGACATAGGTAAAACTGATTTACGAAAGCTACTGCCTTTCAAATCCTGGGATGTCTTATAAATATTTTTCCTGCTCTATTTAGCAGTCTGCCAGAATGTTAGGTTTTTTTGACTACCTTATTTCCTGTACCTCAGAACTGATGGTCTGTGTTATGTTTGGGTGATCTAATTTCTGGAGGCAAAAGATGTATGTCACAGCTCTGGAAAATATTGATGTTTTTTTTCTCCTTGCTACGCTTCATACTAAACCATTCTAGCCCAAAACATACAAGCTTGCTCCAAAGACACAGCACCAAACAAGCTAGGAATGCAATTGTGCACGATGCAGTGATCTCATGCTGAATGTTATCTATGACTTCAGCAATTCAGCTGTCTCCATTCCTTGTATACTAATGGATTTCATTATGAATCAGTGGAAGTCTACTACTATGTTTTTAGATTTGCAGCTTTAGGTATCTATATACCCTTTTTTTAAATGCACATGCATAACTGTCAGTGATGCTAACAAGTGAAATGTACATTTATCAAGGGAAATATAGATTTAGTACTCTCCCTCTCAAACACTTTTAAGTTCATAATGAAGCCCAAGCCTACCAAGGGAATAGCTGCAACCTTTGGGCCTGATCCTGCAAATTGTCAAATATATTCTGTGAAGTCCTGAGGGTAGGTTCCACTAAGATACTTAAGCACCTAAACCCAAGAGTTAGATAACTAAGCCCCAATTTTAGACTCCACTGCAATCCACAAAATTCCCATTGAACTCTGTAGGCACCTCAACTCATTTGGTGCCTACATTTTCCAGGTGAAAGTTCCCTAGGTGCCTAAGTTTTGGCCTCTGGTCATTTGTGTTGCTGCCCCCTTCTAGGCATCCAGATGCCTATCTCCTGCCTAAAGCTCAGAGTGATCCATGAACCAGGGGAAGACAGACCTGAAGTCAGGTGGCTTAGGCACCTAAGGTGTTTCTTGAAGGAATGAGTTAGGGACTCGCCTTGCTTTACACAAATCATCAGGAAGAGGAGATGGTAGTGGTGTTACCACTACACACTTATAACTTTTAGCTCAGAGTTCAGTGCACTCTCCTGCTAGGATTTGAACAGGGGTGTCTCACTTTTCTCTGCTTCTGCCAGGGAGTAGGAAAACTGAACCTGGATCTTCCACATCCCAGTTGAGTGCTGTAACCACTGGGATAAAAGTTATAAGGTGGGTACTGGTAGCAAAACCACCTCCTCTTCCTCCAGCTGCCTTCTGGGGAGCAAGGCCTGGAGCAGTGAACTGCGGCCACTGGGAGCCCTGATTGGCTGAACCTGCTGACGCAGCAGGTAAATAAACTGGCCCAGCACGCCAGGGGCTTTCCCTGCACAAGCAGCGGAACAAGTCTGGGAACCACTGCACTAGAATATGCATCTTTAACAAACTATTTGTAATAATTTTTCTAGGCTGTCTTAATGTGGATGGTCACCTGTTGTCTAGTGAAATACAGTTTTATACGTATCACTGCAAGAGAAGTACAAAGGGAGAAGAAAACATAACTTGGTTTAATATTGATCTTCCCTGGTTGAGTTTGCCATGTCCTGTGTATCTCTAGTCTCTGACAAAAGTTATGAAGTGATTGCTTTAGGCAGCCTCTTACTGCTGTCCCAGTGCAGTGTTAATTAAGGAAAGAAGAAAAGCTGTCATGTCAGCTGCTGTCAAAGTGTTGTGAGATCTGGAGGGATGGTGTCTTGTGTGGCTTCCCTCTGCTTGTGTCCCTTTTCATCTGACCTAGATTGTAGGTACGAATATTTACTGTTGAAATAAAGGAAATGGAAAACCACTTTTACTCACTGGTGTTAAGTGACTATTTATGGTTTCCACCTCTTTAATATCTAGACTTATGTTTATCTTTTCCTTTTTGTGGCTGGTTGTATGCTCTGCTAAGCACCTAACTATTTTGAATGCTGGAATTGTTTTCATTATTTTATGTTACCTTTTTCCTACCCAGTACTAGGTCCTTACTCTTTACATCATTTCCTGCTCATAATCTCTTTCGTCTGTAAATTTACATTGAAAGCACTAGAGATCTGGATGATTCCTGTTCATTTAAAATTATGTTCCAGCTATGTTCTCCTTTCCCTTCAGGGGATATTGTGGGGTTTTAAATTGAAATTTAACTTATCATTTTGTAATATCATATGCAGTCTTACTTTTTGAATGGAATGATTAGATGTAAAGCAGTGACTAATTACATCACATGAAGATGTTTTCACTCTGATGGTTTTATTACCACAACAATGGTAGTAACCCAGCAGCTCTATCATTTTTATATATCATTTGTATCACTCATGATAAAACAAACCAAATATTTTTGGTGCATGCTACTTTACGTAAAGTATGAACAGGGGTGATGCTAAGTGCTCTAAGGATTCAATTAAGGGTTTTTTTCCAAGTAGTCTTCTTTTCATTAAATATTTAAGATTATTCAAACATGCAAACAAAAAATCTTACTTAGAAAAACATCACACATACTTTGCAAAGGTTCCATTTAAAAAAAAAAAAACAGGTTGCTTTGAAGGACTTTCTTGTGATGCAGACCAATATAAACACAAATCCAGATGTGTTAGCACAGTGATGTGAAGAAAAACTCTCTAGTCTTTATTTACAGATTACAGCAAATATTTTAATAAGAGAGAGTGAAGAATGTTGACATTTCACCACTTAGGCCTCCATCAGAACAATGTCCTGAATGCCAAAATGTCAACATTCCTTGCAAATTTTTCTTCACATCAGTGGGCTGGGACAAACATCTGGCATCTTTTTTTCATCCTTCATTGCTGTTAGCTATTGTGTATATGAAAATGGGAAGGTGTGGCATCACAAGCACAGATGAACTTCTTTCAATAGGTCCTCTTTATTCAGGTGTATCCTCGACTGGTAGGAAAAGTTGAGTCTAACCAAACTCCTTAGATTAAAAACAATTTTTTCTTAGTTGTCTATCACTGTTTTAATATACTGTAATATCATAATATAGGATGAACACGGTTTAATTAAGTCCTCAACTGTTGTGTATATGACAGTGCTATAAATGAAACAGTTCCACTGTGCCCAAGCAAAGCAGCACTCACCCCTCTTGGGGACAGGTACTAGAAAATTAAGCCTGTTTTGCTTGATCTAAATTCTCTTTTGAGAATAGCAAATAGCCTGCCTGACATGCTCCAGTCCTTCTGCAAGAGTTTCAGAAGGCTGTACCAGATCCTGTTACTACCTCTGGAGAGGGCTTCACCTTAATCTGAACCTGAGATGCTCAAGAGAAGATCATAGCAATACCAAAAAGGAATGGAAGTCAGAACTCTGAGTTCTAACATTAGATTAAAAAAATACATAAAGAATAGTAAAAACATAAGTTATCAAATGAGGCTACTGAAAAAGAATGTCAAAGCAGTTGTCCATGCTAGAAAAGTGAGTGGAGGTTAGGTCAATATGTAGTGATTAACTGTTGCAAACACTCCAGCCATCAGGGTGGTGTATTGGTCAAGTGAAGTTACCATCAGAAGTGAAGTGAAGTTACCTTCAGAGTATGCAGCGGATGTTGGGCACATGAAAGACAGAGAATGGACAGCAGAGCTACCTGTATCGCTCAGTTACTTCTCGGGCTTCCATGAAAACCATCTTCATTCCCCAAGCTTTCCTTTTGTTTTCTTGATGTGATCAGCTGGTATACCTACCCTGTTCCAAAACAAAGTCTGCATGCACTGTATAGGTTCAAAACTCATTCTTATCCTGGGGTTTAATGTTATTAATAGGGTAACTCAAAAATAAAATGAACTTCAGCCCAAATTTTGTCCTAGCATTCCTTCCTTAGGCCTGCTCATCCCATAGGAAAAGGCTTCTATTTATTTGAAGGAGGCTTTGATTTTTTGTATAGGTGTATGATGGAGTGTTCCAAGCTCCCACTAGACCTGAATGGGTTAAGGAGAGCCTATGCATGCAATCAGCCTTGCCCTGATACACCTGCAGTAGGTGTCAAGCCTAAAGGGAGTAGTTCAAAAGGGCTGAACTCTAACTCAGTTGGAGGTTGACTAGTAATGAGAGTAGATGGTTGGCTTTGAGTATTCAGTAGGTTAGCTTTCTGCTGAGCCTCAGGACTAACTGGGGGTAAAGGAGCCAGCTGAAGGGGAAGCTTACTAAGGCCCTACAGATAGCCTAAACTACAAATCCAGCTCCAAGGAGGAGAGCTGAGGAATTCTTGTCATAAGGTAGGAAAGCAGGACTGTTTGAAATACAGTTTAGCTGCTTCTAGAGAGGGTTGGAGTGACTTTGAGGAAGCACCTCAGTAACCACCTGGGAAGAAACCATGATGAGCCATAAATCCACAGCAACATTCACAGTTAATCATAACTGTGTTTCCATTTGCAATCCCAAATTTGAAAATGTATCCCAAGGTTATTAATGGACATATAAATAGTCCTGAACTGGAACTTAGGATCCAAACCCCCCTAGAGAAGAAGACCTGAAACCAAACTTGGCAGCTCAGGCCTATTTTTACTGTATAGGTGACTTAAATGATAGTGATCTACCACTTTCTCCATCACAACAAAACTAATGCTTGGTTTGCTTTGTGAGCTATTGTTTGTAGAGTATATTATGTAAAGTACCTTTCCCTGTGCCTAACTCTCTGTGTGTACTAGTTGGACTAGTACAAAACTGAAATTAAAATTTAAAAAACACATAACTTCATACTACATTATAGCATTGTGAGTTACATTTATGACTTGGCCTAAAATGTATCCTGTGAATGCTGAGTACTAAAATCAAATGATTACTGTCCTGTGAAAAAGCTGAACTGTTACATTTTCCCTTTAAATAAATAACAACTGTCTGGATGCCTGAAGAGGATATATCCCATCTGGCCCAGAACCCAGGGAATAGAGATGTAATGTATATTGTGGCACATCGGCCCACATAAAACTGTTATTCTGTAACACAAAGACGCTTTCAGAAAAGTGAAATTCAGCTGAATTATGTACTTTAAAAGCCCACCATGCTTTACAGTGTGGAAAGAAAACAGACCATCCCAGGATGGGTTTAATAAGCCAGTTACAATACCAGCAGGAATAATACTAACATTTACTCACCACTGTGTTTCACAGGCAAAAAACTTTTATGGGCGGGGGGAGCACGTACTCCTCTAGCCCCCTACTTCAGTCACATGCATTACAAATGTAGGTCGATTACTAATCAGCATCAGTATCTGCAATGGACTCACTCACTTTCAGCAACCTCTGACCTTTACATGTTGTAATATAATTTTAACTAAAAATGGGAGAGGGGCTATAATCAATAAAAGGGATTGTTTTAGAAATAAGAGGTTCAAATTAAGAAAAATGCAGATATTCTGCCTTGTAGAGGACCTGCTTACAGTTTTTGAACTGTGGGTACAAAAAGCATGATGTAATTTCACTAGACCTTTAAACAGTGTAAAACTGTTTGACTGGTTGTGTGAATATCAGAAGAATTTATTATGAAACAGGCATAAAGAAAAAGTTGCTCTTATGGCAGTATATAGAATGTGGTCACTTTCTTTATACTGACATTTTGTCACTCTCATTGACATCAGCCCACGATTAAATAAACTCTAGGGCAACATTGTCCATGAGCAAATACATTCTTAAATGAAAACATGTAGCACTGAAATTCTTTTTATAAAAACATATTGAACATAATAGAAGTTTTCTTGGCCAAAAGCAGCCTCCAGTGGAGCTTTGGTTCTCTAATTTGGAGGCCTCTAACACGACCAGTTTGTGGGAAATAATTTCTGCATTTTGTTCACCTTGATATAAATGTAAAGGTACTTGGAATAACTGAAATCTGAAAAGAATGATCTTTTTGATAAATTAGGGAAAAGTTCCTCTTTATAAATCTGGGATTTTGTTATGTGTTCAACAGCCCACAAGGAATGAGGCTATGGCCACACCTACCCAAAGCTAAGGAGCTTTGGCAGAATTACAAGAACACTAGAGACTAGTAATACTACCAGTATATGCACTTACTGAGGAGCTGGACTGCATTTTTAACACCGATCAACCCCCATACATGCTGAACAGTCTGCCCACAGAAGGCACCCAGTCAGTTGTCTTCCCTGGAGTGGAAATTCCCGCAGACCATCATAATCTCTCCAGCCTACCCCCTAACTGAGTGACCCAGGTAGAGATAGTACTACAGGTGACCCTAGAGATCCAGCTTGTGAGTGTTGCAGAAGGGATAAAAAAGGCACTAGGTGGAAATACTGGGTTGTCTCTTGTCACAATGCACAAAAGCATCCAATAAATAATCTAATCAAATGAAAGAACAGCTTTGACCCCATCTGCATAAATGTGCACTTTGCACTTCCACCTGATTTTTATTTGCTTTAACTTTGCACTGTAAAACCAATAAAAAATATGTACAGAATTCCTGTTAGATGAAAAACTTCTTAAGTTGCAGATCTGTCTCAGCATACATTTATAATAAAATAATTACAGAAAACATAGTCCAGTCATTCAATAAATTTCATTGGTTACATAATATTCCTTTCCCTCCACCAAGCCCTGGTCTCAAGGTAGGAACTCAGTTATTCCTAATCCTGCTTCCCTGCCCTGTTGGGGCATTGTGTAGAGGTACCCTCTGTGGCTGTTAACATTTAGAATGTGTGTCTACTTCTGCATCCCACCCAGTAGTATGACGCTTTCCCTTACTCACAGATGTTGTGCAAAACACCCCTTATGCATGTTATAGGTACTTACTGTATGTCTATGTAGCAATCAGAGGTTTGATTGCAGTGTATGTAGACATACTTAAGATAGCTTTGATCTGTATGGCTCAAACAACAATAGCAGTGATATGTAGCCTCACAGACAGCTGCTCAGGCTGCACAACCCTGCCTGGGATCCTGCATATGTACTCAAGAGGTTAACCCATGCTGCTGCAGCTTCACTGCTATTCTTATTCAAGATAGCTAGATCAAAACTAGCTTGGGTGCGTGTAATGGAATGCTAAATTGTATTAAAAGAAAAGGAGGTGGCACCTTAGAGACTAACCAATTTATTTGAGCATAAGCTTTCGTGAGCTACAGCTCACTTCATCGGATGCATTCAGTGGAAAATACAGTGGGGAGATTTATATACATAGGGAACATGAAACAATGGGTGTTACCATACACACTGTAATGGGAGTGATCACTTAAGGTGAGCTATTACCAGCAGGAGAGCGCGGGGGGAGGGGGACCTTTTGTAGTGATAATCAAGGTGGGCCGTTTCCAGCAGTTGACAAGAACGTCTGAGGAACAGTGGAGGGTGGGGTGGGGAAATAAACAAGGGGAAATAGTTTTACTTTGTGTAATGACCCATCCACTCCCAGTCTCTATTCAAACCTAAGTTAATTGTATCCAGTTTGCAAATTAATTCCAATTCAGCAGTCGTTTCATGTTCTTTATGTATATAAATCTCCCCACTGTATTTTCCACTGAATGCATCCGATGAAGTGAGCTGTAGCTCACGAAAGCTTATGCTCAAATAAATTTGTTAGTCTCTAAGGTGCCACAAGTACTCCTTTGCTTTTGTGAATACAGACTAACACAGCTGCTACTCTGAAAATTGTATTATATTATTCAACCACGAGGTGGTGATGTGTATAACATACCTTTAGCTCACAAAAGCCATTCCTGGCTGTGCATTAAAGGATCTTATCATGAATACAGCTGGTGTATCCCTCTGGGAGGGAAGCTTTGTAGCCAATCTGTCTGGTAAAGGAGCCTGATCTGCTAGTAGCAGTCCTGCAAGGAGTATATGGCATAATGTCAGAAGTACAGGCAGCCTAACTGGTACTAAAATAGAACAGAAGGAGCAAAGCAACAAAGGTTGCAGGATGGATCTCATCAACATGCCAATCTTCATTGTATCAAAGAACTTCAGCTTTGATAGACCTTCAGAACGGACACACTTGAAGCAGTATTTTTGCAGCATTTTGCATTACTACCAAACTCCATCAGGAAACTGGAGATACCCAGGTATCAACTTTAATGTAATCTATGGGGAAGCAGGCAGCATAGGGACCTTTTCAGCTGATTCCTATTTTTGCTAGTAAATCTAGCCTCATAGCACCATGGAAAAATACCCCTTTCTGTTAATGAACTCTGCAGCCTGGAGGGTGAGTTTGGAGGTGGGGGCAAATGATAAGCATGTGGGGCTGATCAGTGACCCTTAGATTTGCATGGGTGGGATTCCCAAATTGTATATCAGTAACCTCCTATGCACTGCCTAGCTTTGCACCCAGCCAGCGGCATCCTCTCCATAGCAGTCCACACTTCAATAACAGCAGCCCTGACAGTAGATTTATCAACACTAAGCTAGTTAGTTACCAAGTGGTAGATATTGGGGATGGAAGCTTCCAGATGGTCATGACCACATACTACTTGATACTGATGGGAACTCTCATGCTGGTGTTCCGCTTCTGAAACTCTGGGGTGAGCTATGCACAGATCTCCAGGATGAGGAGTTATGTAGCCACTGCTGGTCATCCCAGTTTTGCAGCACTATCCTTTCCACCAGTTGATGGTGCTGGTTGACTGACCCCCACGAGGAGCACTCCAGGGAGTGAAGCTGCTCCAGGAAAGAGTCATGCAGAGTGGAGTGAAGCTGCTCCAGGAAAGAGTCATGCAGAGTTAGCTAGGCAATTTAGTCCTCTTCCTCCTCCAGTAGTACCTGCACAGCATCATGGTGGTAATGCAGGTGGCTGTCTGCCAACTCCTCCAAAGCCACCATCCTGCATTTCTGTCAATACACCTGGAGGACCCTGTTCATATTAATGATGGTCAGGATTCCCCTGTTCGGTAGTGCCTCCTCCATGCCACCTGAAAGCAGTCTGAAAATGGCTCTGGCCTACTAAAATCACATGAATTATGGAATATCAGAAAAGGAATCATGAGAGTTTGTTTTTCTCAAAGTCCCAAATTCCATAAGTTTCTGATAGGTATCACACAAAGCACCATGAGAAAAATTCCAGAATACATTGAGCCTGGTTGTGGAACTTTGCTCCAGGGGGGATCTGTCCCAAATGCTGAATGATTATCTGAAAAAGAGCTCAGAGGTGCATGGACCAGAAATTTTCCAGGGAAGCATATTAAGCTGGCATAAGCAAACTGGTGCAGATGCACTTTTTCATTATAGTTATACTAGTGTAATTAATGATAGCAGAAAAACTTCCCTGGGTAGTCAAGCCTTTGCAGGATCCAGGCCTAATTGTGCCAGTCAGTGAATAAACTGTCAGAAATGACAGTTTAGTGTAGTATAATTTATATTTATATTCCATGCAAAAAACTACCCTGCTAAACTGGAATAAAGTTAAGAGTACAGTACCTTTGTGATTTTTTCTCCTTGTTGCCCCTCATGCTTGCAAAACTAATTCATTATCCTCCTTCAAAACCCTCCTTAAAACTTCCCTCTGCCATGAAACATACAAAAAACTTGGCAACGACTAGGCTGCTGGTGTGGTGAAGCCACAGCTTAATGTTCTGACCAATATTGTTTAATTTTTTGCTTGTACTTCTCCATCTGTCGCATCCAACTGTTGTCTCTTGTTTTATAGTTAGATTGTAAGCTTTTTGTGGTATGGACCATCTTTCTGTTCTGTGTTTGTACAGCATCTAGCACAATGGGATCTGGTCTGACTGGGGCTCAGAGCCACAGTGGTAAAACAAATATAATTAATAATAATGTATTGTAAAAACCCTGTATTATTAGCTGTAAATGCGTCTTAACCAAGATTTTTTTTCTGGGAATTTACTTACTTCTTAAAATACTCTTACTTCCTGGGCTGCATGCAGTGCAGAACAGGCCAGGGGTTCCAAAATAGCTGAGCCCCCCTGCCTGGGTTTTTTGGAGAAGCTGGATGTATGTATCAATAGCTATTAGCCAGGATGGGCAGAAATGGTGTCCCTAGTCGCCGTTTGCCAGAAACTGGGAATGGGCAACAGGGAATGGATCACTTGATGATTACCAGTTCTTTTCATTCCCTCTGGGGCACCTGGCATTGGCCACTGTCAGAAGACAGGATACTGGGCTAGATGGACCTTTGGTCTGACCCAGTATGGCCGTTCTTATGTTTTTATGTGTGGTAGGGGGAAGGGGACATGGGTTCTTCCCCCCATGGCAATGACTGTCCTCCCATATTCCTTTTTCCAAGCCCCATGTTCTACTCCTCTGTTCCTCTGGGTTGTACTCTCCAGTCACCTGCTTCCCTCTAGTTTGCATTACTGGAAGATGAGTGTGCTTGACACTTTGCAGGGGATAGTCAATACCTCCAAGGATCAGGCACTTAGTCCATCTGAGTTTCAGTTTCTCCATCAGTTAAATGGGAATAATGATATTTTGCTACTTCATAACTAATGTTTATAAAGTGCTTTATATCTGCAAAGTATTAAGTCCTCCTGGCTCCCAGCCCTGTGCTTTATCCACTAGACTATGTGGCTTTTGGGAGAGTGCCACCACCACCACCTCCTTTTCTAGTAGCTTTTCCAAATGTCACAAGTATGCATCTCTGACTAAAATTTCCTTTTTTGAAGGCACATTTTGTACAGAAAATTTTCCACAACCTCCATGGGTATGCTTTTCAGGCTTAGTGTTGGTAATTTTCTGACCTCCTTAAGCAATTTAAAATCAATACTTTAAATGACTTTCAAAATCAGGGAATATATATAGTGAAAAATATTTCACCAATTCTTTTCCACCTCTATCAGGTATCTAAATGTGATTTTACATGCTTAACCATAGACTTGGGGCCTTATATCTGCTTTGTAATTTATGACTACATAAAGTACAGGGAGTCTATTATAAGTCAGTAAACTAAAGGGGAACTTTGTTGTTACATCTGTCTTTAAAGTAAAAGAATAAACCTTAAAACTTTAAGGTTCTTGGTATTTAATCGCCAGAATTACCTAGCATCTTCAGGTGTATCACTAAGGAAAAAATCCAGTAATTTTTTTCTATCAAAGAAATCTGAGCCAAAACATGCAAACCTGGAGAATATATGATATTTGAGAGAGGGTTTTGTGTCATCATTAATGTCTTGGAAGTGGGATGGCATTTTACTGAAGTCAGTTTTAAGTAATCTACTTGAATATTTACTGTGATTACTGCGAAGGTGTATGTGGAACAGTTAAGCAGTGAGGACTCTATCCTTTCTGTAGCATGAATTGCAGACTTACAAATACAAAATTAGCAACTCTACCATTTGAACTAAATGAGACTCCCCATTAACTGCGAGTATATTTGAAGTATTTGTATCTCTGGATGAACAGACTGACTTGGATAAAGATCTGATTTGAGCAATCACACAAAATGCAGTCTGAAAACAAACATATCAGGATTTAAAAAAATTGGTAACCTTTTCTTTTCAATTTTTCTGTGCTTCCTGATTTTGGCCACAACAAGAAATAGAAATGTACTGCAAGAAAAGTTATCCCCTCCAAACCAAAGTGGTTTGGATAAGCAACTTTTGGACAGTTATCCCAACTGAATTTCCCAGTCTTGTGATGTTTATGCAGAACTAGACATCCACTTTTCATACTTGCAATCACAAATGAGCAAGACCATGAATGCTCTGTAAAATAAAGAGACAGTTTTTCTTATCAAATCCCATTTTTCTACCCTTTCTGCAAAACTCTTTATATTTAAGTTTCTTGCAACTTTTCATTTACCACCTCTCTCCATTCCCATTCCCATCCCAACAAAATACCTATTATCTTCTTCAAAGCTTCTCTTTTCCCATTTAGTTTTATATTTTTTACTTTCTTAGGAAGGACAGGAAATATTAATAAATATTTTAGTAATCCTTCCCCACTCCAAAAAAAAAAGGAAAAGAAACAGAGAAAGGCTTGTGTGTATAACATTTTCCTAGAGACCCTCTCTTTTTTCTGGGAGCCAATCCTCCATCTCAGTAGAAAACAAGGAATGTGGGTTTGTGTTTTTTTCCCCCTCATCTATTTTTATTCCTTTCCTCCAGAAGATATTTATTTATACTTCCCTCTTTCTGTTCTCAAAAGATACATTGCCTTCCATGCCCTGTCCCGCTTACAGATTTCTATTTCCATTTTCTTTATCTATCATTTATTTCCTCCTCCTTTGTTCATTTTTGAGAGTTGTGGCTAATTAGCCAATTACATTGATGAAAACATTTCCCAGTTTTCTTCTACAAAAGATTGAGGAGTTGATGCATAAGTTTCAGTCTGTCTCACATGGGAAATGGAGCAACACCACCACGGGCTGTATTCCAGGGAAAGTGAAAGTGTGAGAATTTTCAAAACTGAGCCAGAGGTATTCAAGTTTGTGGCCACTGCCTAGGCTAAGCTATGGATGTTCTTATGGAAACTTATAAGAAAGTTACTTTATAGCTGGAAACTGGAATAAACAAACACATTATGAACTATTGTGGCTTGCAGCCACGGCCCTGAACTGAGGCAGCCTAGAACATATCACCCCAGCCCATTTCCTACTTGCTTACCCCACCCTTTTTTGGGGGGGAGGGGGTGCTTACCCCAGGGACTTAAGAAGGGAGTAGTCGGTGTAGCCTACCACTAAGAGACTCAGGAGAGTACTTGGACTGCCCCATGAATTGCAGGTACAAGGAGGGATTCTTGAGAACTTCTTCCCTATTGCACTACACCACAAAAATCTGGACAACATCTTTCCTCTAACAGTCTCTCAGCTTTGTGACTCAAAGCCATATGTGTTGCTTTGCTTTTTGTTACCTAACAATCTTTTAAGAAATCCATTCTTGAGGAAATGGACAGAAAGCTTGTCTGGATGTTTCTTTTTGTATAATGTAGTGACTATTCCGTTTACCTGTCAGTGAGAGAAGGGATTTAATGAATCTGTGACCCACACAACAGTGTGGGAGGAACTTAAATTGGTTTGCTCTGTGTGTTTGAACAGTCTAGGCAAATATGGAACTTCCTCCTCCTTCACCACAAAAGGGCCCTGAAAATGGATCTGAGAAAAAGTGTTTCTAGAAACTTGTTCTTCAACCTATAAAAAGGAGAACATTCTTCACAGTGAAGGGGAAATTGAAGGATTATGGCATCCTGAGAGTTAGGACTGTTAAACCAGACTTATTTTCATGCCAGCACCGCTGGCACTTCCTACAGTAGTTTCAGCAGCCGAGTGTGGAGCCAGCCAGAAGAACAGAGGAATCCAGCCAGGAAGACAGCTACAGTCCCAGATATTGATGCTGGAAAAAATACATGCCAGAACTTGGCGTCCAGGTCTTGACTCTTGCCAAGCACACCCTATGAGTGGCCACACATGTATTTGGCTTCCACAGCAATGCACACTGAGGAGTAGAATGAAAACAGGAGTACCGTAAAATCCATACTACCAGCAGTAAAAGGGGGGCTATCAAAGAGTCACAATTCTAAAAATGGCACATGTGGACCACTTTTCTTACCTGATGAACTTGCTATCAATTCTTTCAGTAGTTTGAATACAGAAAATGTTTTGGATAATCCAGGTAGGGCACACACATTACTAATATATTTGAGGAGCATTGTTTTGTAGGTAAATCCCAGGATGGGGAGTCAGGACTACAGCTGGTCAGGAATTTTGACACTATTTTTTTTTTAAATGCTGACTCAACATTGACAGGAACATATAAATCTTCATGAAACTTTTAAAGGAAGTATGGATGGAATTTCTGATCAAAACCAGAGACAGACAGACACACACACACACACACATATACATACTTTAATGGGAGTTAGGCACCTAGGCAATTTTCAAAAGTGTCTATGTGCCTGTCTACATTTTAGCACCTAAATACTTTAAAAACCTGGCCCAAAATCTGGCCCAAATTAGCATGTAATCCATTTGAAGTCAGACTCATTATAACTCCAGGCCATACTTTGAGTGGCAAGCATATAGGCAGCTCAACTGCACTGCCACCATATGCAAGTAGCTACAGACAAGATCAGAGGTGCTATTTATATTTGTCCTCCACTTTACTGCACCTGCAACAGGTTTATATTGTGAAAATGAGCACCTGTGTTGGTGGAATGGATCTTTTAATACTTTGAACTCTAAATGGTCCCAGACCAAAACCCAAAATCCAACTTGAGAGATTTCAAAACAAGAACCCAAATCCAAATTTTGCATCCTGGACTCATAACTACTTTAAGTTTAAAAGTTGTAGATTTCTGAAGTCCCTCTCTCTGAACATGAATTAATCTCATTTGTCATCACCTATTCATCCCATACCCTTGATACCCATGTCCTTAACTCCACTCTAAAGCCTGTCCCCCTAACCCTCTGCCCTGGCCTATTGCTATGTGCTTCCTCCACTCCTGTTGCTGTGCTCCCATACGCTTTTGGATGAAGTCCCACACTGACTTCCTGCACTACAGGCTTCTAAACAAGTCCTTAAGAGCTTTCCAATCAAGCGTATATATGTATATCAGTCAAAAGTTATGGGACTTCAATCCTGAATGATTCAGATTCTGAATGATTCAAGACTATTTCTGATATATTGGGAAGTTCACCAGCAGACACCACCACAGATAACATCAGCAACATTTTTTCATCTGTTTCTCCTGATGCAACAAGGTGTGACATAACAGCAACTTTAAAGTGATAGTCTGAAACTATATAATGTCAGCTAGCAGAAAACCTCATGCTTAGGTGAATGGTTGTATGTTTATATAAAAAATCCATTTAAAGAAAACCAATTCCAGACTTCAAGATCTCATCTGCGAAGGGCCCTCTCCTCATCCACTCATAATCATAGAGTCATAGAAGTATAGGACTGGAAGGGACTTCTGTAGGTCATCTAGTCTAGTCCTCTGCACTCATGGCTGGACTAAGTAATAACGAGAGCATTCCTGACAGGTGTTTGTCTAACCTGTTCTTAAAAACTTCCAGTGATGGAGATTCTACAACCTCCTTAGGCAATTTGTTCCAGTGCTTATCTACCCTTACAGTTAGGACTTTTTCCTAATGTCTGACCTTGTGATCCAGTATGACCCCCAGATCCCTTTCCGCAGTACTCCTTCCAAGGCAGTCATTTCCCATTTTGTATGTGTGCAATTGATTGTTCTTTTCTAAATAGAGTGCTTTGCATTTGTCCTTATTGAATTTCATCCTATTTACTTCAGACCATTTTTCCAATTTGTCCAGTTAATGTTGAACTTTAATTCTATCCTCCAAAGCACTTCCAACCCCTCCCAGCTTGGTATAGTACACAAACTTTATAAGCATACTCTCTATGCCATCTAAACCATTGATGAAGATATTAAACAGAACCAGGCCCAGGACTGATCCCTGTGGGACCCCACTCAATATTCCCTTCCAGCTTGACTGTGAACCATTGATAACTACTCTCTGGGAATGGTTTTCCAACCAGTTATGCACTCACCTTAAAGTAGCTCAATCTAGGATGTATTTCCCTAGTTTGTTTATGAAAAGGTCATGCAAGACAATATTAAAAGCCTTACTAAAGTCAAGATATAACACATCTACCACTTCCCCCTATCAACAAGGCTTGTTACCCTGTCAAAGAAAGCTATTAGGTTGGTTTGACAAGATTTGTTCTTGACAAATCCAGGTTGACTGTTGTTTATCATGTTACTATCTTCTAAATGTTTGCAAATTGATTGCTTGATTATTTGCTCCATTATCTTTCCAGGTTCTGAAGTTAAGCTGTCTGGTCTGTGATTCCCTGGGTTGTCCTTCTCCCCATTTTTATAGATTGGCACTATATGTGCCTTCTTCCAGTCCTCTGGAATCTCTTCCATATTCTGTGAGTTTTTTAAGATTATTGCTAATACCTCAAATATCTCCTCAGTCAGCTCTTGGATATTCTAGGATATATTTCATCAAGCCCTGCGGATTTGAAGACATGTAACCTGTTGAAGTAATTTTTAGCTTCTTTCCCTATTTTAGCCTCAGATCCTACCTCATTTTTACTGGTGTTCACTGTGTTAGATGTTCAATCGCTATTAACATTTTTGGTGAAAACTGAAACAAGAAAGACACTTAGCACTTCTTCTGTTTCAATGTTTTCTATTATTGTCTTTCCTCCCTCATTGAGTAATGGGCTGACCCTGTCCTTGGTCTTCCTCTTGCTTCTAATGTATTTGTAGAATGTTTTCTTGTTATCCTTTATGTCTCTAGCTAGTTTAATTTCTTTTTGTGGCTTGGTCTTTCTAATTTTGTCCCTACATATTTGTGGGTTTTTATATTCATCCTTTGTAATTTGACCTAGTTTCCACTTTTGTGTAGGATTCTGTACTGAGTTTCAGATAATTGAAGATCTCCTGGTTAAGACAGGATGGTCTCTTGCCATACTTCCTATCTTTCCTACACAGTGTGATTGTTTTCTCTTGTACCCTTAGTAATGTTTCTTTAAAAAATTGCCAACTCTCAAACTATTTTCCTGCTTTGACTTGCTTCCCAGGATAGAATCCGCATTGTGTAAGTATGGCCTATGTTTTTTGTTCCTAGATGTATTAACTATATTAAAATGCATATTATTTGGTTTTTGCCCAGTTTACCAAGTGATCCAGATCTCTCTGAAGCAGTCACCTGTCCTCTTCATTATTTACCATTCCCCTAATTTTTGTCATCTGCAACTTGATCAGTGATAATTTTATGTTTTCTTCCAGATCACTGATATATGGTTCAATAGCATACAGCTAAGAAACATGGGATCCCACAGGAAACATACCTGATTGATGACAATTCTCCATTTACAGTTACATTTTGAGACCTATCAGTTTAATCCATTTAATATTCTAGTTTTTTAATCAAAATGTTAATGTGATACCAATTCAAATGCCTTACATAAGTCTAAGTATATTACAACAACACTATTACCTTTATCAACCAAACATATAACCTTCAAAATAAAAAAAAAAAAACCCAACTCCACCAAGAATGGTTTAACCATATCTATCTTCATAAACCTTGTTGGTTTGAATTAATTACATTACCCCCCTTTAAATCTTTATTAATAAAGTCCCATATCAGCCATTCCTCTCTCTTGCCTGGGACTGATGTTAGGGTGACAGGCCTGTAGTTATCCCGGTCATTCCATTATTTTTTTTTAGAAATTGTCACAACATTAGCTTTCTTCCAGTCTTCAGGAGCTTCCCCAGTGCTCCGTGTATTGAAAATCAATATTAATGGGTCAGCAAGCTCCTCATCCAGCTCTTTTAAAACTCTTGGATAAAAGTTATCTGGATCTGCTGATTTTAAAATGTCTAACTTTAGTAGCTTCTGTTTAACATCATACAGAGATACTAGTGGAATGGAAAGAGTGTTTTCTTCACCATATGATGAGACTGTATCTCCTTTCCCCCAAATACAGAACAGAAATATTTATTGAACACTTCTACCTTATCTGCATTATTAATAATATAATTATTATTTATACAATTAATAATATAATTATACCATTTTCATCTGGTAAAGGACCAATACTATTGTCAGAATACTTTTCGTTCCCTATATATTTTTAAAACTCCTTATAGTCCTTAATTCTGCTGGCCAGAGATTTCTCCTTGTGTCTCTTCACTTCCCTCATCAATTTTCTACAATTCCTAACATTCATTACTATCAGCATCCCCTTTTTTCCATTTGTTTATATAGTTATTTATTTTTTTATTATATTACAGCTGCATTTACTTCTTCTCTAAGCCAGGTCAATTTTTTTTTAACCAGCACGGCCTTCTTCCTTGATTATGGGTTTGTGACTTTGGGGGCATTTAGTAAGGTGTTCTTAAATGATTCCCAATTATCAGTTATACTTTTGAATTAAATTCTTTCTCCCACCTGATTTGACTCAGTAGTTTTTAGCTTTGCAAAATTGGCCCTATTAAAGCACCGTGTGTGTGTGAGAGAGAGAGAGAAAGAAAGAGAGATAGAGAGAGAGAAATAACCAGTTTAGACTTTATTATGCTTGCACATTATAAATGTGATGATCACTTGTACTTATCATGATCACTTGTACTTAAGCTACCATTAATTTTTAGTTCTGTGATCAGTTCCTCTTTTTCTGTTAGAGGAAGGTCGAATAAAGAATTTCCCTGTGTTGACTGCCACACTTTTTGAGTTAGGTAGTTGTCATCTATAATATTTAGAAATTCCAAGGATGTTTTCATACTGGAAGCATGAGACCTCCAGTGTATGTAACTCAGACTGAAGTCCCCCCATGACCATGCAACTTTTCCCCCAGCACATTATAGATAGGTGCATAAGGAGGCAGTCATTCTGTTCTCTAGTGTGACTTGTGGATCTGTAGCAGACACTAGAAAGTACCACATGTTATGCTTTATCTGTGATGGACAGTGTTTTCTGATGTTATCAGCTAGTGTTTAGGAGACGTCACCTCTGCTCACCCTTTGTCCAATATTTCCCCTGGGCCACAGTCACACCCTGGAGTGGTCTGCCTTTTGGTGGGTGTTGACTCAACCCTCTGATCAGGTCACCAGCCTCTACTCTCTCCAGGGTGACAGAGTCCCAAGGAAGACATAGGGTCCCCCACCCTTTTGATTTGCGATGGGACCTTGAGTCCATCTATTGACCCATGTGGGTGTCCAATCCCAGCCTCAGGGTTCTAAAGATTTTTACCCTCTCCTTCCTTTCCCAAAGGGGAGAGTCTGGAAGTGAAGGTTTTCATGTCATTCTTAACAAGGGGTGGGGGGCCAGAGGTAGGGAGGAGAGGCTAGGCCCTTCCATTCCACTGGGCTCCATCCCAGGGCCCTGTAAGATGCACCAATATCCAGCACTCAAGAGTGCTTTATGGCTGTCTCCACGGGCCACTTCCTACAAGCCACTCTCTTGCCAAAGTCTTACAGTTTGCCTCAAAGAAGTAAAAGAAAAAGAGAATAACTAACCCTTCAGTCCCCCTGGGCTTATCAGGCAGGCTCTTTCTCTTAGGAAAAAGGCCTCTGTAGCACATTTCTTCAGGACCTTTCAGGGTAGGTATCTCTCCCTGTCCTGTCAGGACCCTTCTGAACTATCTGACTCCCTTTTAAGCTCCACCTCCATCTACAGCATGCTCTCCAGATGGGGCTAGGTGAGGTCACCTGGGCCCAGGGTTGCTCCTTAACCATAGAATCATAGAATCATAGAATATCAGGGTTGGAAGGGACCCCAGAAGGTCATCTAGTCCAACCCCCTGCTCGAAGCAGGACCAATTCCCAGTTAAATCATCCCAGCCAGGGCTTTGTCAAGCCTGACCTTAAAAACCTCTAAGGAAGGAGATTCTACCACCTCCCTACCACTTCAGTTCCAGGGCCAGGTTTATATACCCCCTGAGGACATTGATCCATAAGCTTCAAAATCATTTTCTTCTGAGTTATCAGTGACTTGGAAACAGATAATGCTATTTTTGACAGTGATACTCTCCCTCCGCTTTTGCCTACTCAATCCTTCCTAAATAACCATTGATTTTAACATTCCAATCATGCAACTCATCCCACCAGTTTTCAGTAATACTAACTAGATTCAATGTATGCTAATATGTGAGCAATTCCAATTGCTCATTAGATTCCCAGGCTCCTAGCATTGCTGTATAAACAATCCAAGAATTTCTTCTCTTCGTGCCCTTTGGTTACTTGATTACTGTTTTCTCAACATCCCAATTTTTTGCTAACAGTGTTCATATCTTCCATCTTCTTACCCTCCCCTCTTGGCATTAGTTTAATTCCTTCCTGATTATCCTAGCCAGCTTGTCCCCAAAGAGATTGGCCCACTTTGTATGGGGAGAGAAGGCTGAATGGTTTGAATGGCCTCCACCACCAGGGCCAGCTCTAGGATTTTTGCCACCTCAAGCAAAGAAATTTTTGGCCGACCCTGCTTTTTTTTCATGCTCCCCCACCCCCAGCTCTGCCCCAACTCCTCCCCTTCCCTACCCATTCCCCAAATCCCCGGCCCTGCCTCCTCCCCTGGGCATGCCGCATTTCCCCCCCACCAGTGCTTCCTGCGGCTACCCCCCCTACCCCCCGCAACCCACCGCCCTAGCTCATCTCCACTCCACCCACTCCCTTCAACATGCCATCGCTCTGCTTCTCCCCTCTCCCTCTTAGGTGAGGGAGAGGCAGCGTGTTCAGGGGAGCAGGCGGAGCGGAGGTGAGCGAGGGTGGGGGGGAGTGCAGGAAGTAATGGGGGAGGGTAGAGGAACTGTTTCCTGACCCAGCTCACCTCTGCTCCACCACCACCATCTCCCCTGAGTGCGCTGCTGCTCAGCTTCTCCCTCCCTCCCTCCCTCCCAGGCTTGCCATGCGAAACAGCTGTTTCACGTGCGGCAAGCCTGGGAGGGATTGGGGAGAAGTGGAGCAGCGGCAGCATGCTCAGGGGAGCAGGCGGAGCGGAGGTGAGCTGGGGCAGCGGGGGCACATTTTCTAGGGGCGGCATGGCCGGCGCCGGAATGCTGCCCCTAGAAATGTGCCACCCCAAGCACCTGCTTATTTTGCTGGTGCCTAGAACCAGCCCTGTCCACCACTATTAAAGGGGAACAAATGTTCCACAAAAGCCAAACTCTACACCACTTATCTAGCCAATGATTCACTTCCAGAATCTTCTGCCTTCTGTCCTCCTTTACTTGTGGGACAGGAAGGATCTCAGAGAAGATCACATGGAGTTTTCTTCAGCACACTTCTGAGTTCCCTGAAATCCTCTATTATCTGCAAGATGTCCTGCAACACAGTGTTGTTGGTGATGGTTCAAATCAGCACTAATGGATCCTTACCTGTCAGCTTCAGAAGCCTATTCAATCAGAGTGACATCTCATGTTTTGGCTCCAGGAAGGCAGCACACTGTCCTGTTATCCACCTCTCCCTTATAGAATGTTCTTTCCATTCTTCTACTATTGGATCTCCAACACAGATTGTCTGTCTACCTTGGACCATTAAAGAATGATTTGCAGGCAAGCTTGATTTTCTAGAGGTTGGGCCACGCTGTAATCAACATGTGTCCTGTACATCTCTCTGTTCCTTTAGACCTCCTGGATCTTCAGAGACATCTTCCATAGTTTCCATGTTGAGGATCTGGTATTGATTTGAAACTTCTAGCTGTGTGGAATTCATCCTGCTTCATTTCTCTCTGGTGGCCACAGCTTATCTATCCTCAACTGTCTCCAACCATGAAGGATGATGCTGTGACCTCTTGGTCCTTCATCCTTATTCATTAAATTAACATACCCCCTACCGTGTCCCTTCAATCCACTGAATCATGTAATTGCTACACAGTCAATTCACTTCTACCCATTAAATCAGTACACACATCAGCTTAACTTTGGTTCACATTTGGAATATTGTTTTTATTTTATTTATGTGCAACCAGAAGGGCTAGAAACATTTTTTGTTTATGTAACCGTTCTGCCCGTCAGAGTTGGCAGCAACAAGGGCCAGGTTCAGTATCTAGGGGTTCCATTCCAATACACAATGCAAAACTGGCTTGAGCCCCCACCCAGTGACCTGGGACAAATATATACCACCAGCGCTGGGCGCCTCTAAGAGGCAATACTTCCCCTCTCACAAGCACAGAGTCTGAGTGTAGCAAAAGCCTTTTAATAACAGAGAGAAACAATGTGGCATTATGTTGGGGAAACACCACCAACAGAATTCATAACACAACCCATGAGCAAAAAACCCACCCCAAGCAATTTGGGGCATGTCCTTTCCCTTTGGTTCTTGAGTCCAGCAACCCAAAGTCGCCCAAAGTCCCAAAAGTCTTTGTCCCTGGTCAGTGCAGCACCAGAGCTCAAAAGTTTATCTGCAGAGTTTTACCTCCCAACCTGGGTGGAGATGGGGGGGGGGGGACTTAAGGGGCATCTTACGTGGTCCAAAGCCGATTGCCCCGCTGGAATGTTTAGAATGTAGATAAGTTAGGTTTGAAAATGAAGTCACCCAAGTGCCAGCCACTTCAGATTGACCACTTTTGGTAGTTTTTGTGTGATCTCAGAGAGGCATAAGTGCTGATCCAGACCAAAATTGCAGTAGACACTCAAACATGCAAACTAGAAGATGT
The DNA here is from genome assembly GCF_965140235.1 of Caretta caretta. Classification (NCBI taxonomy): domain Eukaryota; kingdom Metazoa; phylum Chordata; order Testudines; family Cheloniidae; genus Caretta; species Caretta caretta. The sequence continues at coordinate 82,603,476 of NC_134210.1, read as the reverse complement.
GACTGTTTTCTGGAATTTAGCTTGTTGTACATAAAGTTTATTTCCAATTATTCAGTAGCTGTTGGTAGCTATTTATTGCCAATTATTCAGTAGTTGGTAAATGTGGTTTTTTTCATGGACAAATGCTGCTCAGTAACCAAAGGCCTGATTGCTAAAAACAGAGTGCCATTTTTGCTCCCGGTTTGCCTACAATCCTATCTACAGATATTTTGACTATCGACTTGGCGTAAGGTTCCTTCTGTTCAATGAAGATAAGTCAAAAGAAAAGGTGTTTTTGCATCAAGGGTACTACTTGACCAAAACAAATATTCTTTATTGTTGGGAACGAAGCCCTTGCCTATGTCTGGGAAGTAAAAAAATAGTATATCTACCACTGTAGGATTTATCTTCACTGTACAAAATTCTCACTGATAACATTATTGGTCGAGGGACAGAGGCAAGCCAAAATACACAGTTTGAGTCTTGGCTTACTTACTGCCTCTTACATATATTGAGTCTAATAAAGGATGTGAAAATATAGCTAGAAATGTACCTCCTTTACTTTTGTAAAGAACTGACACTTACCTGAAAGAGGATGTAAAATTATTGTTATAACAGGACTGTGTCTATTCAGATCAGGTTGTTAAACAAATCCATACAGAAAGTGTGAGATTACCTACCTAGAAAATTGTTTAAGTGCAATTTAACTTCTGCATCAGTGATGTTGTCTCAATATGATACTATATTGAAATGAGACATAGTACTCATTGTCTGAGCATTCCAGTTAAACCTACAAACCTTGTTTGTTTGTCTGGCTCATGAGTCATTGGGGTCATGTTTCAGCCAACCAGACTCAGATCTCTGTGAATGTCCAGGGATGGTTTCACAAAATAAGAGTGATATAAAATGTTGTGTTACTTGTCAGATGCATGACAAAAAAGTGGTAATGTGGCACTGTTGGTACCCAATTATTTTACCTAATTGTGCATGAGGAAAGATTGCTATAGACTGTGACCACTAATGGGACACTTCTCTCCTGAGCGCCTCCTAGCAGCTGGGTGTGGCACTGCAAAACTTTTCCTTGCTCCTGGTGCAGCATGTAGCTTGCTGACCTGACTAGGTGGCTCTTCAAGGGCTCAGCCCTCTGCCGAGTCACACAGTCAAAAACAGACCCCTTCCAGGGTAGCAAAGAGTTCAAACTGTCAGCCCTCAATAGAGTCTTCATCTCCATCTCTGGGCCTTTAAATCCCACCCTTCACTTAGACTTCTAAAAGAACCTTGTCCCCTTCTCAGGACTTAGGCCATTTTTAGGGGCGGGGTTGGGAGGGTTACTCAGGCTCACCACTACTTCAGGTCCCAACTCGGGGACCCTATGAAGAGCAGCCACCTACTGCTTCCTTCAATTAGTTGCTGCTGTATTTCCTTAGCCCCTTGGCTCTTACCACCTGGTCCCATTCCTCTTACCCATTACTTTAGGGTTAAAATTCTCAAGTCCTCTCGCTCCCATGTCCAATAAATGCAATCCATGAAGCACTTGTGGCCAGAGAGGGGCACTCTTTCTCACCCCTCTGGTCCCAGCCAGGAACTGCCCTCCTTTCATCTGAGCCTGCTGGACTCTGATTGGCTGCTTTCACATGACCTCTCTAAGCAGGCATGGAGGCCCACCTGCTCCTTTCTGGGGCAGGGTGGATTAGGACTGTAGGGCCAGGTACACTCTGTCACATGGATCTTTTGAAATAGCACTAGTGAACTGCCATTATGTATCACTGAAATTGGTTACTTGAGCTAGAGGCCAGAAGCAACCTTTATTTTCTAGGTTATTTCCAAACGGTTCTTTTAAATAGTTTCCATCATAAAGGAAATCTGAAAGAACATCTCTGACAACTGACATCAGTTCACATCTATGGCATCTAGAGAATTTCTGAAGGAGAGGATATATTAAGTACAGGCATTCTTCTATTTACTTTCCTCAAACCAACAAGGAAATGGAACATTTTAATTAAGTTTCGAAAGATTGTTTGAAAATTGCTAACCTAGAAGGAAAGCCCTGAAATAATTTGCTATAGATTACTTACAGAACTACAAGCAATCCAGATGCCTCTATTAGGAATCAGGGTCTCTGGGCAACTTAATGAGCACAGCTGACCTGCAGTAGACTGCCTGCTTGGCTACATCACCTGACTGGTGGGAAGAGTCAGCAGACTGGCTCTTAAGCCCAGCACCAGAAGTTTGGTAGCTGTTCAAAGCATTTGCCCACAGCTGTGATAGTGCCTTTACTTGCTTGTTCCAGCCCTGCTCCTGCCTAGTCTTGCTCAAGTCTCTGACCCTTGGCTCTGATTCCAGACTTCTGACTCTGGCTCTGACCCGTGGGTCCTCCTATTCCTGGCTACCGACTCTTGCTCTAACCGCTGAGCACAACCATCCTGATCTCTGATACTCTAGCTCTCTTTCAAATCTGTTGTACATGGAGAATGCGAAGAATATGTTAAATTATATTCTCAAGTTTAAGACTGATACAAATATACAGCACAATTTAGTATAGCAGAATGTACAAAGCAGCTAAATGGGATGAAACTGCCCTACAACCAGACAGATAATAACTGGCATGGTGGGATTTTACATCCATATTCTGTGAATAATTAAGGGTGTGTTAGTCTTCAAATGCCCCCACCTTCTGCATAATCCTCAAAGATCTCTGTGACTTGACAATGTCTGAGCAAAAAGATGAAGTAAGAAGGAAGGAAATTGAAGTATTGCTGTCAGGGGCCCGGGGCTGAATCCCACTGATGCAAAACGTGACTTTCTTGTGTTCACATGCCACAGATACAGCAAAAACTAAGAAATTCTATTCTGCTCTAGCACCTGCACAGTCCCACCAGCCAAAATCTTCATGGTACATTATCTGATTAACCTGGATTTCATCCACTAGATAGCCGAGCTGACCATTTCTTGCTTTGAAACGCTTTCAGTATACTTTGCAAATAATATTGGTCAGATACAATGCAGTCTTTCTGGAGCTTTGGTAGAAGGATAAAGGCTTCACCTTGTAAAGAGTGTCCAGATACTGTAGTGATGTGTGTATCTTAAATTCTAAGAATAATAGTGATTTAATGGAACAAAAATTAAGATATAATAAAGAGTGTACAGACACATGCTATACATAACTATCTAGCATTCCAGTGTGTATCTTTGGAAAGAGTTCATAAATCTGGATTAATAAGAAAAATACAATCTATGTCTAGTGATCCACTTCATTGCAACTCTGCCCGCTCCTGATAGATCTCTCAGGTGAGTCGACAGTATCACATCGTCTCAGCATCAGTAAAATATTACTGATAAGTCTAACAGGATGAGCAAATACCATGGGCATGAGAGCAATATAAACGCTAAGAGAGAGTGAGAGCAAACATGGACACTTGCCCATTGTCCAAGGGGAAGAGGAGATCGTATAAACCAAAGGTAGTCAATGTCCGTGTCACAACAAGGTTTAAAGCTCCATTGCAAGGGATCTAGGCTGTTGGCAGAATGTGGTGCTGTTCGAGATAGTTCTTCAGCTTTCCCAGGAATGAAATGTTAGACACAAGGTGGTGATTGGCAAGATAGTTTATGTCAAGTGATGTCTTTTGAGTACTGGGTGGACTATTGAGGTTTGGAGTACCTTGCTGTTTTGTGGTCTCTCACCACTCCTCACACTTCCCCAAAAAATCTCTAGAACTATAACAAATTCCTTTTTGATGTCTCCCTGTAAAACTCTTTGACTGTCTGTATCCTTTGATATACTCTTCCACTAAAAAATGTAGTTCAGTATTTAAAACTTTTGCTAATCAACATTCCCAGAATGCAGAGGTACAGCGTATAGGTGTTTCCTTTTGTTAGTGTTCACATCTAAGGATGATCCCTTAGAATTCAGTGCATCAGACTAACATTTTCTATACCCGAGTTTCCTTTTTTTTTTAATGAATGGTTACAAATAATGAAAATATGCATAAGTATATTAGAGCACAGACAATATGGTCTTCTATTGGAAGAGGTGAAGAGTCTCAGGAATTAGAATAGTGGATGATCTTGCAGGTATCATAGGACTAATTCAGGGTGAGATTGGGATGTTGTGACAGTAAGTTTCAATTCTAGAGATGGTCAGATATTGTAAATACATTATAATTAATATTCCATTGAATTTGTAAGTGAATTTGCTTTGATTGTGTCCTCCTCCCTCCCACCCAGTGCCTTTTTGCATTTGCTTTCTTATTTTTATTCAAATTATTCTATGAATTTTATAGGAAGAAAGTTTACAGGCAGAAATGTTTTAAAAAATAGTAGATGTAAAGTGAATATTTGTAGACAATAGCTCTTAAATTTGAAGTTGCGAATATACACAGAGAAAACCTGAATTTTAAGAGTTACACTCATGCCATCAGTAACAGAAACATATTATGTAGCATATATATCAAAATTAACCTACATGGTTGGAATTTGATTTTGAATACCAAATACTCACAATAAACTCATGAATGAACTACAGATGAGGAGACCAAGGCAAATATGTTACATGATTATTTCCCTAAGACCACAAAGGATTTCAGTATCAGATCTAGAATTAAAATTCAAGAATTCTTGTTCTCAAACTTCGGGATCATATCACTTATGTATGATGGTCTAATATTAATGGACTTTTAATTAAATACTCATTTTTGCTGTATAAAATAAACTAATTCTCCATTTCAGTTCATTAAGCAAAAGATATTTTAAAGGACATGGGGTTCTGGAGCTCTGTTTCATACTACTAGATAACACACAGATCATCCAGTCTTAGCAGTCAGTCATGGTGCAGAATCCACCTGCTATTTTATAGCTCTGATAACTAACATTTATCAATATTGTTTAAGATGTCTCTGTATATGGTAGAGGGACCAGTTAGAAACCACTGCAGCAATGACAGTTTGCAAGCAGAATGAAATAAGAATCGGCTCTAGTTTTAATGCCTTAAGTTTTGCTTTGGCAGGTGGTCTGACCATCATGAGACAACAATTTCATGGTAACAATGTAAATGAGAGACACTTTTTCTAGCCCATTCATCCCTAATGGGATGTCTGTACCTTTATGAGCACTTTACAGTACAAGAGAACCATAGTGTAAACACACCTTTAGAGTCTTGCTTGTGCTTATGGATGTTTTGTAAACTGTTGACCATATTTAGTTGCAGTTGATTTATACAGCATTATACTGCATGATCTGTCCCACGACAGAACCTCCCTGGGAGGATCAAAAGTTTTAGCGTTTGGTCTAAAAGACAGATGTTACCAGGAAGGTGCTGCAATGAGTCTTAACCCTTAAACAAAGAATGATATAACCTTTCCTTATATTTTCTTAGGAATGAAAACAGCAATTATTTTTATCTTTGCAAGCACAGATGTCTGTAAATAATGCAATGCTTGTTTCCTGCGAGAAAGAGAAGATCAGTCCATCTGGAGCTGAGGGTGAATGAAACTATGAGACTATGTAAATCTGTAGTTAAGTAAATGTAAATTATATGAAAAAGAATGTTATTACCGCTCTGCAGCTGCAGTTGTGGTCAATTGCTGCATTAACCTTTCCTGTGTGTTTACAGGATGATAATATGGGAATTGATTGTTAGCAGATATGAAGTACATTTCATGATCCTTCTCCAACAGATAACAGAAACTAACAGAAGATAAAGTAGAAATTATATTGAAACCATGTAGCTATCTCTTGTCTGAATGGGTGGGAGGATAAATTTGGAATACATGTATGCTATAATAAGCACAGTGGCATAGGAGGTAATTGTCCATTACCACATGATAACGCAACATAATCAATGTACTTTATTGTCCTTGAAAATAATAGCTCAAGTACCTCAAACTGTTTTGTTGTAGATATTACAATAGGTGTAAAAGTGCACTAGACATTTCCTCTGCAGCATCCTGAGCCAAAACTGGCTAATTTTACAAGCAAAATATTGTTTGGGTGGCTCCACACTAGTTACTAGCGTACATTTGTCTACAACACAGAATCACCAAACAATTTGGGTCAGCTGAATGACTCTGCTGAAGACTGGAACAGCCAAGCTGTTGCAAGTCAGGATATAAAGGCATAGTTGTAGTGAGTTACTTGCATAGTCCATGTCTGCATGCCAGACACTAGCCAATACTCTGTATGCTTCATAGTCAGGAAAACTACCAAAATTCACACCGAAATTCTGGTTAATAAAATTCCTCCCCAACAAAAAGGAAATTAATTAAATTCACCAGGTGAGTCTGATTTTCTTTCTTCTTGTATTTTTTTTTCCTTTTGAAATAACTGCTTACATCTAAACTTAAACACCACTGGCAAACAAGGGCTTACCTCTACCTAGAAATATCTGTAGCAGCTGTGTCTAATGATTAATGGGAGACTGCATAAACTGTAAATGACCACGGGGTTCTTTTACTTCTCTGTAACCAAAGACATGTGGGTTAATAGTTCTTATTGATACCAAAATTAAATTGAATTTTAATGAACCTATTTTGGCAAAACAGCTCTTGTAAACCCATCTTGCTTCCTCAACATATTCTGGAAAATCCAAAAAAAAGAAAGTGAGACAACCCTATTTTAAGTAGTTTTAGTAAATGCACAGTAGTTATCTCAGAACTGGATCCAATATTTATCTTTTCCACTGTGCCCCATTCTAGAAGCCTACCAAGGAGTTCTTGTGTTAGGTCTTCAGTGCCAAACATGAAATTAATAGATTTTAATCTGGAAGGGTCAATTGTGATCATCTAGTCTGTCGTCCTGCATAACACAGGCCATAGGACTTCCCTCTACTAATTCCTGTTTCAAGTCAAATAGTGTGCTTGAACTGGAGTGTGTCTTTCAGAAAAACATCCACTCTTGATTTTAAAATGTCAAGTGATGGAAAATCCACCACAGCCCTTGGTTAATTCTTCAGATTGTTAATTACCCTTATTGTTAAAACTGTGCACCTTGTTTTTAGACTGCATTTGTCTAGCTTCAACTTCCCCATATTGGATCTTGTTATACCTTTGTTTGCTAGACAAAGAGTCGTGTATTTGTTCCCCACATAGATAATGATAGACTGTGATGAATTCACACCTTAACCTTCTCTTCGTTAAGTTAAATAAATTGAGCTCCTTGAGTCTATCACTGTATAAGGCATGGACAGATTCTCCCCTTACTTAACAGTGTAATTAGTAGAATCACCATTGAAATCCTGGGCAATAATGTAAATCAGGGGCGCAAACAGAACTAGTCACATAATGTTTCCAGGAACAATTACAGAATTCAGTTTTGTTCTGGTTTAGTCATATCAGAAATATGAATCAAAATGAGCCATCAGATCATCTCTTTTCACCTTTCAGGTGAAATAATTAACGTGTTTGATTTAAAATTCCCAACCCTTTGGGGAATTCTTCACAATAATGTTCTCATCTCTGGTCACCGCTATTTTCTCTCAAATTTCATTCACCTTTACACAAACACATAATGAAAGAAAGTAAGTACCATCTGAGGAACAAAGAAAGTTATGCTGTTCTATATATGCTAGATAAAAGATATTTTTAATTAATTGTACCATGGATTATACAACAAAATATCACTTTATATTGAGCTGGGTAACCCCAGAAACATCTGGGTTCATTTTTGAGGTATGCACCCAGTCCCATATTTTGCATATCTTTTTGCTAAAATTATTTTTTGCTTTGGCATTAGACTAATAGTGTTAAAACAATACTTTAATTAGATGACTATTTTGGCATGCACAGCTCTGCTTACGTCAGAAGCTCTTTGCCAACTTTTTAGCACAGCACAAAACTTATAAATAACATTGCGCTCTCTCATTCTGCTCTCTCATAATATAATTCTGAACAGAAACATAAACAATCTGTACATGTTTATTAATGTAGTAATTAAATAAGATAAATGTTAGTAAGCAGATCTTTTACAAACATGCCGAGTCTCTCATGCTGAGCATGGGACAGATGAACTCTGCCTCTGTCCCACAGCCCATGCAAACCATGAAAGTCTTCCAAAAATGTACAGCTAAAATGTAAAGCACACACAGCCATAAAAAGCAGTAAAATGTACAAACTGTCTAGCTGTAAGAGCTAAAGATAGCTGGAAAGATGTTTTTAACATACAGGTCTACTTATAGTCATGGCCAATAGAAAATGACAAATGTAATAAATTGTGGAGTCTGTCATTTTCTTTCTATGGCAAGGCCATTGTTTGTATGTGTATTTGGGCCTCTGGCAGCTTACCACTCTAAACCAGTACAGGCATGCACTTAAGGCAAATCCACCTATTCGATTCATAGATGTAAGAAAGGAAAAGGACATATTTGATCATGGAGTTCATCTCCCTGCCAACACAGGACTGTTCTCTACACTACATTTTCTAGAGTTTTGTCCAGTCTAGTTTAAAAGGGCTTAGATAGTGAGGTTTCTACCACTTCCATAGGGAGATTATTCCCCAGCCTAACACTTCTTCTTGCCAAAAAGCTTTTCTTAGTGTTCAACCTACATTTTCCCTTTCTTAGCTGTATCCTGTTATTTCTAGTTATGCCCTTGTGTATCGCAGTAAATAATTCCTCTCTCTTGGCATTTACATGCTTCAGCTATTTACAGACTGTTACCATGTCCTCATTTAGTTATCACTTAATCAAGCTATACATACATATTTCACATTTAGCTCTTCATATTTTTCCTCATAAATCACAACTTCCTTTGTAATTTTTGTTTTTCTTCTTTGTAATGCCTTCAGTTTATCAAAAAGAAAAGGAGTACTTGTGGCACCTTAGAGACTAATCAATTTATTTGAGCATAAGCTTTCATGAGCTACAGCTCACTTCATCGGATGCAAGTGAGCTGTAGCTCACAAAAGCTTATGCTCAAATAAATTGATTAGTCTCTAAGGTGCCACAAGTACTCCTTTTCTTTTTGCGAATACAGACTAACATGGCTGCTACTCTGAAACCTTCAGTTTATCAGTAACTTTTGGTAATGTAGTGCCTAGAACTGATTGCAGTCTTCAAGGTGTGGTTGTACTAGAACCATGTAGAGAGAAACTATTACTCCCAGACTTGCAGTGAGATTAATGCCTTCACATATGTGGCTCATAACTGCGTAAGCCTATTTTGATAGTAGTCTTATTTAAATATCTATATAGTACGTACATAAGACGGGGTGGAGTTTAATATTATTTCAAAGAAGAAAGGAAAAGTGGGGCTGAGAAAGCAGAACAGAGGGAACAGAATGAAAGAAGAACAAAAGACAAGGAGAGGTTTAAAGTTAGACATAATAGAGAAATAAGCTATTGAGTTAAGAGAGTCTCCATCTTACCAATCTCCAGCATTCACTCATTGCAAAGTATTTGAAATCAGGGGACTGATCCTGCAAATACTAAACATCACATATAGCTGAACTCATGGTAGTGAAGACTGTACTTATTAGTAGGTGTTTGGAGGATCAGACTTAACACAGTAACTGTAGAAACTTGTACTAAAGAGCTCTATACAGAAATATGCATGGGATCAGTTTAATGTACAATTAACCATCTTCCCCTACCAAATAGCATCAAGGCAACTCATATTGTACATTGGGCTACACATGTAAAACATTCTAGCTAGGATTTTCAAAAGCACTCATCGTTGGTCTAACTCTGCTGCCATTGAAGACAATGGAAGTTTTACTGTGCACTTTTTGAAATCCCACCCACCACCTACATTTTAAGTATAGTGGCTAACACCATAATATTAAAACAGTGACCTTATTGTAAAGTCAGTGTGAAGCAGACCAGCACAAAAAGGAATCTAGTGTTTAAGAATCTGCCCTGAAATCTTAATTTTATTCCTACTTTCAGATATACAATTATAAGAAGCACAATTCACTTTTAGACAGTATTTTAAAATGTGGCTAACATGGAATGGCCATCAGGTATCATTTCTATTTTTCTCCAAGATTGAAGTTAGAGTAAAGTATTGTAGGTGCAAATGGAACAGCTGAAAACAGCAGAAAAACTGTGACAGTATTAAGTCTTCCAAGTGTTAGCTGTTGTTTAAGTTATACAAAGTGCCAAACAGGAGAAAATCAAACAACAGCTGTATGAGGTTGTGATGGACTCACCATGAAGGAGAGTTGCCCTAACAAAACAAAGTTTCCAGTTCAAATGATGAAAGAATCATAGAAATTAGAGATGGAAAAGATCTATTAGGTAAGCTTTTCCTTTACCCTGCCAGTGATTTCTTCGGTCCACTTCTAAATTACTCAAGCAATAAGGCTTCCACCACTTTCTTGAGCAAACTCTTCCACATCAAACTGTATTATACACTAAACTGGCAGGAAATATTACTTGATATATTCTTCTCCTTGCTCTGAATTTATGGTTTTGTCAATCTGTCCATGTATCCTTATTTAACCTTTCCTAATATGTCATTCCCTGCAGTCACTTAATGATTTATGAATGCACCTCTCTGAATCCTCTGCAGTTTGTTGCTGTTTTTCTGTTGTTGAGGAGTTTAGGGCTGTATTTTCTATGTGTGGTCTGTGCAGTGCCATAGAAAGAGGATCTGTTACTTCCATAGGTCAGGATATGATGCCTCTGTGAGTGAAGCTCTATATGAGCGGGTGATTACAATGTTTAACTGCAAGGATAAAAATTGTCCACGGTATGGAGGGTCAGTATAATACCCCTCATACTACCTGAGCCCTGCATTGAGGCTGTACAAGGGACCCCAGGCAACGTGGTCCAATGAGTTGCCTGCACACTCCCTGCATACTATAGAAGAGGGATCTGTGCAGAGTGCGGTGAGAGGGGTGGGATAAGAGAGGTTCCATAGGAACTGTGACTGCATGGTGGTGATGGGGAGCTTTCATTTTCCCAGTTGTTTGTCTGGACAAATTTGGATACATTTATCAGAGTCCATACAAATAACATAAAAACTGTAACAAGAAGACATCCTATAAAACCCAATTTTTTTTACAATATTTAGATACTCTGCTTATAAATGTCGTCTTATCTACATTTATACATGTGTCTTTTATTAGCAAAATGCTGACTAGCACTACTTTTGAATGACTGAGTGTTGAGATTGCTTGGCATCTCTCTCAATTCAATTTTGGTTCAGATGAACAGTGTTCAAAAGTTACCACAATCTGATGGGTGTTCAGCAGCCTATGTGAAATATTGCTCATTCCAGCTCTCAGGTTCATGAACACCCTTGACACTGACTCCTCTGGAAGTCTTAACAGATAAGCTAACGATCCAACTGCATGACACTAAAGTAATTTCTCATCCACCATTCATGATTTTATAGACCTCTATTATATCTCCCCTTAGTTGTCTCTTTTCTAAGATGAACAGCTGTATTCTATTTAGTCTGTCCATGTATGGAAGCTGTTCCATACCCTTGCTCATCTTTGTTGCCCTTCTCTGAAACTTTTCCAGTTCTACTATATCCTTTTTGAGATGGGGTGACAAGAACTGGACACAGAATTCAAGGTCTGGGCAGACCATGTATTTACATAGTGATATTTTGATATCTTCTGTCCTATTTTCTATCTCTTTCCTAATAGTTCCTAACATTCTGTTATCCTTTTGACCACTGCTGCACATTGAGCTGAAGTTTTCAGAGAAATGTCCGTGTTGACTCCAAGATCTCTTTCTTGAGTGGTAACAACTAATTTAGAACCGATCATTGTATACGTATAATTTGGATAATTTTTTTCCAATGTGCATTACTTTGCACATATCAATGTTGAATTTCATCTGCCATTTTGTTGTCCCATTACCCAATTTTGTGAGCTCCCTCTGTAACTCTTTGCAGTCAGCTTTGGACTTAATATGATTTTTTTCAAGATAGTTATCTGCAAACTTTTCCACTTAGCTGTTGACTCCCTTTTACATTGTTCATTAATGAATATGTTGAACAACATAGGTCCAAGTACAGATCTTTGGGGGATCCCACTGTTTAGCTCTCTCCAGTGTGGGACAGGACAGTATAAATCATTCTCCGCAGTGATGAATGATGCAAATAATTCATTTAGCTTCTCTGTAATAGTCTTCTCTTCTTACTGTTAGTTTTTTCATCTTCAGCAAATTGCTTCTCAAAGTCTTTCTTGGCCTGCCTTATTATACTTAATCTGTGCTCCTTCCTATTATTCTCAATAGGATTTGACTTCCACGTTTTAAAGGATGCCTTTTTGCCTCCAATGACCTCCAGTACTCTGCTGTTTAGCCATAGTGGCATTCTTTTGGTGCTCTTATTGTCTTTTCTGATTTGGGGTATGCATTTAGTCTGAGTCTTTATTATGGTGCTTTTAAATAGTCCCCATGCTGCTTGCACACATTTAACCTTTATGACAGCTTGTGATGGGGTGTCCACCCACACTGGCTGGGATGATTTAACTGGGAATTGGTCCTGCTTCGAGCAGGGGGTTGGACTAGATGACCTTCTGGGGTCCCTTCCAACCCTTATATTCTATGATTCTATGATTCTATGACTTGCCCTGAAGGAATTAATGTAGTCTAGGAAGGGGGCCAGTTAACCAGGCCATAGCTGAGGGAAATCAGGTGTTTTAAAGAATCCCCTGACTGAACAATGAGGAGGAACGAGCTGGGCTGGGTTTATAAAGACAGGAAGATGGTAGTAGAAAGGAGGCTGCAAGGAAGTGGTCTGCAGTCCCTCCCTGGGAGAAGGGGAGGTGTGTTGGGGCTACAGAGGCAAATAGCCTACAGTTACTCCCTGGGAGGAGGGAGTTTGGGGGCTGGAAAACCCAGAAAAGAGGGGAAAGCAAGAGAGTTAGGAAAGGCTCAGGGAAAAGGCAGTAAGGTTTGGGATGGAACAGACCTTGGCTGCTGACTAGAGGGTCCCTGAGCAAGAACCCAGAATAGAGGGCAAGCCCAGATTAGCCTACCAACTACTGAGAAAGTGGCACCACTGGGCACTGAAGGGAAAGACACCCGAGCCCATTCCTAAGAAGAGACTTTGATACCCTGGAAAGGGATTGGTTGGAGGGCTGAGCCACAAACACAGAGCATCTTCCCTCACTGAGAGCCAGGAAGAGAAGGTAGGTCATGTGGTGAGAGGCAGAAAGGAGGTGTTGGACCTAGAATCAGATAATCCCCAGAGGAGGCTCACTAGTGGTGGGCAGACCACATGACCCAGCTCCTTCTAATTTCTGGCTAACAAGCATCTTCATTTTTGTGTAGTTCCCCTTTTTAAAGCTACATGTTACCATGTTTATAACCTTTTCCAGTCTTTCCATGTAGGAAAATTGACTGCTAGCTAAAAAGCTAACCTATTGGAATGTCTCCTATTCTCACAGCTTCCACACACACACACACACACACACACACACACACACACACACACACTCTTTCTCCCTCTCAAACCGTGTCTCTCTCTTTTTCTTCCCATCTATAAAATTTAATTGTAAGATATGTACTGTGTACATGTATAAGTAAAAAGAGGTCTGGGAACCAAAATGAAGAAAATAAGAGCATTAGTGTCTGGGCAGCAAAAAAAACCAAAAGGCTATTTTGAGTACACACTGAAAATAAAGCAAGCATCATCAATCTTTCAGCCCTGCCAAGATGCGGCAAGAGCAAAACATCCTAGCAAACTTTATTTTCTCTGTTTAGGGAATATTGTCAATAGTTCTCATGGTCCATTAGTAGGAAAGTATTTTATCGTACTCTATCTTCAGGGTGGTTGCAAAATGTAGTGGGCACCATTCAATCTTGGAGCCTCATTCTCCCCTAGTCAGGCATAGCCCATGTTGTTTATACTACAGGCTTCATTTCTGTGTTTTCCAGATCAGTGTTCCAAAGGGGTTTCTGGTTTGACCCACCACTCTTCCCCACATTGTCAGAAGCTATGAATTCCACCCTCAGAACCTGTGGATCCCCCAAGATCTACTAGAATTACAGGCCATCTATCCATATAACTTGTGCCTCCATACTTAGTCTGGGGTACCAGAGACTTCCTGACTCCATCTGCCCCTCGAACCCCATAATATAGAGGGGCATTCCACCACCCATAATTGTAAAGAAGGGTAACATACAGGAACCTGCAAATCCCAGCTAAATTATATGTAAACCAGTTCAGCCTAACAAAACTACATGTAAAAGCATGCTGGAAACCAACCTCCACACAGAAAACATCATAGAAATCTAAATTCAGAAATTTGATGCCTATCCAAGTATACAAGGGACTCCAGGAAGTAGGGTGACCAGATGTCCTGATTTTATAGGGACTGTCCCAATTTTTGGGTCTTTTGTTTTATATAGGCTCCTATTACCCCCCCCCCCCCAAACCCATCCCGATTTCTCACATTTGCCATCTGGTCACCCTACAAGGAAGCCACATGGCTCAATCTCCCTCCTCCTTTTTACCTGGTGGTATTTTCTTGTGGAGAAGGACTGGTAACCTGCTACCAGCCTCAGTGGCATATTTGGTGGGTGTCCTCACCTTCAGTGTCTTTGGAAAGATGAAAGGCAGAGCTAGTAAACACTAAAATTCTGGGTGGTATTCAAGGGATGTGATAAGCAATCTTCCTCCCACATGGGAGCAAGGAGTAGCACAGAGCTGCTCCCAAAAGGCTTTTTTCTAAATGACTGAAAGAAGGCATCTACTCCCTCTGAGTAAACAAGTCAAATTGACTCCTTAAAATCCTTTTGAGACTAGACCACATGTGGTAGGCTTAGCAAGTCAGAGAATCAGAACCGATACCTTGTGTAACCAGTCACAGCCAGCAAATCCATCACAATATTTGATAAAGGAATGTGAAAATTTATCAATATATTTTCACTAATTTTAATAGCAACAAAAATGTTTAATGAAAAAGCTAGATTTCATAAAATTGTTCCAATTATGTTAAAGCTTTGCAAACTCAAAAACAAGAAAATTGACCAATATCTACATTATGAATATTTAGCCAGCTCTAAACAGGCAAAGCCATAGATAAAATTCAGGGGCCTGATTCCTCAATTTACCTGTCTGATTTAACCCTTCCTTTGTAAAGCACGCTGAGATTGATCAAGGAAAAGGCGTAGATTACCATTTTTTATTGTTCCCTAGAATTCTGCAGTAGAGGCAGTCTAGGGAAGAATATTACTTTTTCCTCAACACTGGCAAAGGTCAAATTTCAAATAAAAGAAAGAAACAGTCCATTAAGAAATTACAAATAACAAAACAATAATTTCTAGGCCTGTCTGGCACCTACATATAGTGACTGGCGCTCTCTAAATATGATAGAGTAGATGTAGTCATGCAATGTTTATGCTACTCAGTAAACAATAATTTTAAAATTTCCATTTTCTCGGATCCAATTTTTGAAAGGATTTTGGCATGAAGTCATAGGCTTTATGTGTCTTGTTTTTGTTCACATATTAGGGACTTATATATTCTTTCACAGATAGCACTACAGGATATATGGGAAAAAGATTTGGGTGATTCATTAAATGCAGGAGTTTGGCAGCACATATGGGGAAATATTTATAAAGCAGCTCAAGGAATAAGAGTGCAACAAATTCAGGTTAATATTCTTCACAGAACCTGTTGTTCACTATCCACATTTTATGGGGTTGGATTACAGACAGATGCTACATGTTGGAAATACAGCAAATTCATAGGTGCTTTTTTTAATTGCATTGAGTTGTCATAACTTTAATAATGATGCTGTAATTTTCTCAGTTCCAAGTCTTTGATGGAATAAGCATTCATAGAGATGCAGCTTTATAAAAAATATTTGAAAGCAGCTTATTTTTAACTTCACAATTTAGAAGCATACTTAAAGAGCAGGAACTGCACTCCAGCCATTAAGAAAAAATGTCAGGACTTGATTTCTAACGAGAGCTGTAATATCTTTTGGGTCAGTAAAGAAGTCTCTTCTCCAGGGTGGAATTTTTACCCCTCATGATTCCTGACAAGTGATCTTTGCCAAAAAACAGCATGGCTCTGGATTTTCTCTGAGTTAATTCATATCATGCATATCATAGACATAATAGTATTACCATTTACAAATTATTTGGTTCCCTCACAGTCAAAGTGATGACAACAGTAAAGCATGGCCATGTCATTAGTGTTAATGAGAGAACAGGTTTGTTTAATGTGAGAATCCAGTTAGACATTTTTGAGTCAAAACAGATAATGAACAATATTTTTCTTTGAAAAAGCTCTATTAACCCCTTCTGTGCTGATCTTCTGATCCAGCTGTTGCACTCCATTGACATTCATGGAATGTTAGCATATAGCTTGTGCTATCAGAATACAGGAGCATAAGGAATGCTATGCCATGTTTAAATAACAGAATAGTATCTGACAGTTACTATTAGCAGATTCTTCAGAGAAAGAATCAGTTCTTACCCGTAGTGGAGAATTATGCCAAAACGTCAGAGAAGTACTTATGTTGCACTGCAGACATTACTTTGTATTTAATTAAAAAGAGAGAGCCCAGGTTTCCAGTGACTCTATGCCCATTCCTTTATTCAACAAAAAGAAGATGTGCTTTTATTGCCTTCTTTTAAGTAAAATCCTAAAGATTTGTTTTTGTTAGTCAAATCTTTTACCTTTGCAAACTCTCTCATTTCTGATTCAGTGGTGTCACAATAATTTTAGTTTTACTTTAGGAAATGTAAATTTTATGGCTTGCCCTAACTAGCAGTGTAAGTATTTTAAAATGATATTGGAGAACTGATAATCCTTTTTATTTATTTATACTGTATAAAAAGAGAATTAATTAGGCATTTGCCTGTTTGTTCTCAAATA
The DNA here is from genome assembly GCF_965140235.1 of Caretta caretta. NCBI lineage: Eukaryota > Metazoa > Chordata > Testudines > Cheloniidae > Caretta > Caretta caretta. Next base: position 82,586,717 of record NC_134210.1, on the reverse strand, counting down.
GACTGAAGCCATTACAGTAAATTCCTCAGAATCAAATGTGAGTGACATAAAAATAGATCCCAAGAGGATGAGTGAAAAGAGATGGCCCGCCTGTAGCCAACCTACACAGCATGCATAAATAGTCTTGGAGCCATCAGCGGGTCAAAACAGTTAGTGGAGATGTTTGCCAAAGAGCCAGATGCTGCTGTTGGAAAGATATCAGCAACGTCTCATGTGTAGGGCCATGGGTACTGAAGAAGGAGACAAGACAGCAAATAAGAAAGAGTTCCTGGAGCTTTGATCCCTTTCAGAACTGTAATTCAAATGACAATACTTGGTAGATAAAAACTGGGTCTTTGTTTCCTTATTCTGTGGACCCAAAGATTACTCAGTGTTAAGAGGTAGAGATCATGTTTGCAGGAGGCTTGGAATTTTGAGAAGGTAGGAAAAAAATGTGAAATTAAACAACTGAAACTGATTTGCACTGAATATGAGAACACATTCCCAGCACTTTCAGAATAAAATGTGTTAATATTCTGACTGCAAGTACGCTTCAGCAATGACAATAAGCCAAAAAAGCTACACTCAACATCAATAATATTTTCCTTTGAGTTATTTTCTACACGATAGTCTGCATATAAACACTATTTGCTGCAAACCAAACTCTACATTCATATGATGTATCCATTGAAGATAGGCAATATAGCTGAAGTTCACTGGTGAATAAGTCTTGATTTTAAGTCCCAAAACTTCTTATAGACAGAGCTGGTGGAGAGGCCAATAGTAAAGATTGCCTAACAATTTCCATAATAAGCCTCTGTTTTCAGTTGCTTATAACTTTGCCAGTATTTAACTCACTTGACTGACATTTCCAATGCTTGGTCCCTGGCTGGTTTTATTATTTTTAAAATTTTCATCAAAATGGATCAGCTATTTTTGAGAATGAGTTTAGGAAAAATAGCTAGTTTTGCTAATGTTAACTCCAAATGTTTCACTGAAGACCTCTGTTGGCTCCATGGTTTAGGGCAAGAACTTGAAATTGGAAGTGGGAAAGGTAGTACTAGGGTCAGAGAGCTGACTTCACTGTCTCCATGAAATCCATCCACATTTACAAATCTCTGAATATTGTCATTTGCACATGCTCAGTAGAGCTTCAGAGAGGTTGCAACTATGTGTGATCATGCTTCTTGTCTCCATTGACCTTCCCTCTACATTGAGCATAGTCCAGATCCCACGAATCTGAACTCCTTCAGATGGGACATGGCAGCAGCCACCACCCCTTTGTTCTGTGAGAAGAAGTGCTATACTGGGAGCCAGGAGTTCATGTCCCAGCTCTTGTACTTACTGTTATCGATAATTTTATGCACTTCACTGCCCTTATTATTAAGCAAGACCTCATATCCCTGATCCCCATTTTTACAGATGAAGTAATTGAGATGTTGCACAAGGTTATAGCAGGCAGAGCTGGGAATGGAATAGAACTATGTCTCTAATATGGCACACCAATGTCTCACTCACTTAGCTATACTTCCTTTCAGAATTAATGTGTAAGATCTATGTACTTGCCTGTGCTGTCTGTAACTGCTAAACCACCCTCCTCTCCAAAGCCTGGAATAGATATCAAGAATCCTGAGTCCCTGCTATCTAACAAAGAATTGCATAATCCACTGGGAAAGCATATGTGTCACCCTCCTCAAGTGATTGGTCCACACAGAAGATGACAACCTCCTACTATTGTCAACTACTCCATTAGTGCAAGTGGTAGAGGTCTGTGAAAGAGGTCTAAGATCATGGACCCAGAGCCTGCTAATGGCCCATGTGGAGTTCAGTATAATTTCACATAATGGCATTTCTGTTTTTTAAATTTTCTTTTTCAAGAAAAAATAGGAAATTGTATAAGAAACACTATGTTTAAAGAACATTAAGTTTGCAAAATCAAGCACTGAGAATTAGGAAATGTTAGAAATACGGGACTCCATGCGACCTTATTTCTGCTGTCTTGTTGAGGCAGAAGATTATAAGAAGAGGCAGAGGTTATAAGGAGAGCAAGGGTGTTCTCTTGTTTTGGGGCACTAACCGTAAACCCAGGAGAGCTGAGCTGTACTCCTGTGTCTCTCAGAGACTTCCTATGTGATTTTCGGCAAATCTGTCACAGTGAAAATGTATAAAGTGGCTGAATTAAGATTGCATGGGCAACATTCATTCTGTCATTTCCTGACTTTTGGTTGCTAGACTTTGAAATCTTAACATTCTATAGAAGTAGTTTTTTGTATGTTATTCACAATTCTTCCAATCCTAGAAACAATCCACCCACAGAATTCTCATTGACTTCTTCAACTGGAGTTCAACATGTTAAGTATATTCAGGTCTGGGCTCTTTACTTTGTAATAATAGCAGAGATTTTTGAAAGGTTTTTTGGTTCTTCTCTTTTTCTAAACAATAATTGCAGTTTAGTTAGTATTTTCATCATAGCTGAAACTACTAGATTACTTTTTTGTTTGACTGATAAAAATGTATACCCTCCGATAGAAGTATACTGTGCTACTACAACAGAGAGAATCTAGGAAAACCAAGTAAGTCAATCCTTGTGTGTTGGATCTCTGTTTATTTTCTTCATGTTTAAGATTAGTTGGGGTGTTGTTTTACTGTTACTAAAGACTGGTCTTGGCACTTGCATTTTCCCAAACTAAATTAAGATTATTTTACAACAGTGAGAGCAGAGATTGAGGAAACTGCTAAATTAATTCACTGATTTTTTTTAAACAACTTTGGGTTAAGGCACAAATCCAGGACTTCCACTGAAAAGGAAGGCAACTTCTGAAAATGTGTCCCCAGGTGTTTATTAAATACGTGTAAACTATGTTTGCAGAACAGTATACACACAAGATACTAAACCATGTAATCTTTCAAATTATCTGTTAACACAAATGTTAATATAAACCTGACATCAGCACTAGTCTAAAACTTTAGTCACTGAGAGAAGACTGATTTACATTACTGTCTAAATCATGTATCACTAAATTATGGTTTGAAAAACATTACACAACCAAGAGTGTGTCTGTGTCTCTCTGTGTGTAGAAAAGACCTAGGTAACATTTTTCATGCCGTGAATATCTATTTTTAGTTATTAACCTGATAAATAAGCTGCTCCTACAGGTCATGCTCCTACCCTGTGTCATGTAGCTGGATCTCCCATCTCAGGTAGTTTCAATGCCTGTTACTTTGATAATTATAGAAGTGTCACTTATTCATGTGTTACTTTTAGCCCATAGCAATGTTGTCCACACTAGTACTATGAATTTACTTATCCAGGACTAAGACATTCTGAATTGTCTGTTCAGAATAGTTCTCAAATGCAGAATCACTATGGGCTATGTCTACGCTTGGGAGTTGGCAGGTGCAATTCACAGCTCACATAGACATACCTGTGCTAGCTCTGCTCCAGTTAGTGCACTTAAAAATAGCAGTATACCCAAGGTAGCACAGGCAGTGGCTCAGATTAGCCACCCAATTATATAGCCGGGGAGTCCATTCCAGGCAGGTGTGTAGTTGGATGGTTAGCCCAAGCTGACACCCGTGCTACTCCAGTTACACTAATCTTTTTAGTGCCCTAGCTCAAACAGAGCTAGTATGTTACATCTACATGAGATGGGAATTACCCCTCCAGCTTCAAGTGTAGATGTAGCAAGACGTAGCAAGTTCTGTATGGAAAAACACGAGGCCATAAGTGTTGCTATGACATACGTTGTCCGTACCTTTCAAATTGCTGTCATTTAAACTGGATACTACACACAATTAAGTTTTTACTGTTACTGAGTCAGGCTTCCACATTTTCCTCATGCTGTAGCTTGTGTGTGTCTATGTCATAACTCAGACTGAAAAATCTCATTCTCCTTGTCTTGTGCACATATGTTGCTATGGACAGTGCCAGGGTTTTAAAAGAAAGGTGAGGGGATCACTGATAGGCAGCTCACAGAACATTAGGGAGACCCTGTACTCTTTGGTCAACCTTTTTTGAGGCCCTTGCTACAGTGATACATTATACAATGCACAAGTACATACCTAGAGTCAGCTTCCTCCTCCCAGTCCCCTAGGAGAGGAGGAAGCTGACCCCACATAAGGGACAAAAATGAATCATACCCTGCAGTTCTTAAACAAGTGTTTGAAACAGTCCTGTCTCTGTAAGGAAATAATAGGGAATAGTACTTCTCCAGCTTCCTCACACAACCTCTAGTGTGAACTGGGAGTGCTATGAACAGCTGCTTTCCCTTTTCTGTTGCAGCTGCGCAGCTTCTTGCCTGGCCAGCTGCATCACTCCAGAGAGAAAGTAGCTTTGGCTCTTCTATTGTCTGCTTTCCTAAAGAATTGTGAGACCCCCAAGGAGTGGAGCATTAACTACTACTGCCACATCAGGAGAATTCCTGGCAGGGGGAATTGTAGATGGTTTCTTCCCTCTCTGTGCCACCAAAGCAATGCAAAAGAAAGCACAGTATCTACTCCAAAATATTGACCTCTTCATCTTTTTGACATAATGTGTTTGGCCCTCAGGACACCATGAGGTTAGCAGTATCCCCAGGAGTGAACTTCAGTAGAGACAAGGGAATAGCACCAATTCTTTTCTTCAGTTTTGTACCAGAATTTTAACAAGGAGCTCTCCTATAGGATTTGTTGTTAGAGGGAAGTCCCTGGTCCTGCTCCAATCTCTCACAAGTAGGATTCCAGTCTTTTATAATTTCTTTCCTTAACCGTGTTGCCACTGATGTCAAATCCTATGTATCTCTCTTTGGTAAAGAGATGTTTTATACAAAAGAATATCCAGTGGACTGCTCTATTTCTAGTTTCATTAATGAAGGAAATTTCTTTCTTTTTCAACGTAAAACATTCATTACAAAATAACTTTTTGGTGCTTTATATTTCTGGGAATCTCTCTAGCTGATTCTTTCTGGCCTTCACTCATTGTTTGGGTGAGACTAACTACCCCTTCCTACTGTTTGTGGTAATTAGCATTGTCCAAACAGTGCTTAAGAACGCTTTATAATGTCTGGCCAGAGAACCCTTACCTTGGCTAAAATTTACTTACATAAATTAATAGGCAAATACTTATAAATAACAAATTAATTAAAATCAGTTTGTGAACATTTTCAAATTGTAACTGTATGTGATGGCATTATAACCCTATGGGGTACGTGGGGAGACCTTTTAGACCAGAAACAACCCGTTTCTGCTTTACAGTTTTTTTAAAAAAGTGGTTCTAGGAAGAGTATAGGCATGAGTACAGGCAATGGTCAAGAAGGAACAGCTGTTTTCCTCCCTTCAGTGATTGTCTGACGTGAAGGAAGGCAGGTGTGCTTCTGATCCAGTCAGTTGGAGCAGATGGACTTCCTTAGGGTATGTCTACACTAAGAAATTAGGTCAAATTTATAGAAGTCAGTTTTTTAGAAATCGGTTTTATATATTCGAGTGTGTGTGTCCCCACAGAAAATGCTCTAAGTGCATTAAGTGCATTAACTCGGCGGAGTGCTTCCACAGTACCGAGGCTAGAGTCGACTTCCGGAGTGTTGCACTGTGGGTAGCTATCCCACAGTTCCCGCAGTCTCCGCTGCCCATTGGAATTCTGGGATGAGATCCCAATGCCTGATGGGGCTAAAACATTGTCGTGGGTGGTTCTGGGTACATATCGTCAGGCCCCCGTTCCCTCCCTCCCTCCATGAAAGCAAGGGCAGACAATCATTTCACGCCTTTTTTCCTGAGTTACCTGTGCAGACGCCATACCACGGCAAGCATGGACCCCGCTCAGCTCACTGTCACCGTGTGTCTCCTGGGTGCTGGCAGACGCAGTACTGCATTGCTATACAGCAGCAGCAACCCATTGCCTTGTGGCAGCAGACAGTGCAATAGGACTGGTAGCCGTCATCATCATGTCCGAGGTGCTCCTGGTCACCTCTGTGAGGTCGATCAGGAGCGCCTGGGCAGACATGGGCGCAGGGACTAAATTTGGAGTGACTTGATCAAGTCATTCTCTTTAGTCCTGCAGTCAGTCCTATTGAACCATCTTATGGTGAGCAGGCAGGTGATACGGATTGCTAGCAGTCCTATTGCATCATGTTCTGCCAGGCAGGCAAGAGATGAGGATGGCTAGCAGTCCTATTGTACCATCTTCTGCCGAGCAGCTATGAGATGTGGACCGTCTGCTGCCAGCCAAAGATGTAAAAGATAGATGGAGTGTATCAAAACAAGATATAGACCAGATTTGTTTTGTACTCATTTGCAAACCACCACCCCCCGTCCCCCGTCTAGGGGACTCATTCCTCTAGGTCACACTGCAATCACTTACAGAGAAGGTGCAGCGAGATAAATCTAGCCATGTATCAATCAGAGGCTAGACTAACCTCCTTGTTCCAATAAGAACAATAACTTAGGTGCACCATTTCTTATTGGAACCCTCTGTGAAGTCCTGCCTGAAATACTCCTTGATGTAAAGCCACCCCCTTTGTTGATTTTAGCTCCCTGTAAGCCAACCCTGTAAGCCGTGTCGTCAGTCGCCCCTCCCTGTGTCAGAGCAATGGCAAACAATCGTGCATCTGAGTTGAGAGTGCTGTCCAAAGCAGTCACAGTGGAGCACTCTGGGATAGCTCCCGGAGGCCAATACCATCAAATTGTGTCCACAGTACCCCAAATTCGACCCGGCAAGGCTGATTTAAGCGCTAATCCACTTGTCAGGGGTGGAGTAAGGAAATCGAGCCCTTTAAGTCAAAATAAAGGGCTTCATTGTGGACAGGTGCAGGTTTACATCGATTTAACACTGCTAAATTCGACCTAAAGTCCTAGTGTAGACCAGGGCTTAGTCTGATAAGGGAATGTTAATGGTTGTTCTCCATACAAAAGAGAAGAAATGCAAGAGAGATGTAGTTAGAGGAGGAAGTGCTCTAAACACCACATGCTGGGGAAGGTATAGACTCAATTATCTGTTTAATCCATTTAATGTTCTGAATTTGTTTTATGCTTACTAGCTGTAAAAAGGAAGCAGTATGATTCAGTCACTTGGGATATAAATACTGTTTGTCTAAGTAACTAGAGGGGGAGTAAAAATATCAAATTGAAGAAAGGGTATTTTTACAAAATAGAACTGTTGCGAGCTGTCTTTCTCATTGCCAGACCCTGAGACTTCAATGCTGTGTTGTGAAACAGATTGGAATGTGTATGTCCTTTTGGCACTACCTCTGGTTGGCAGTCAGACTGCTCCATTATTTTCTCCTTCTGTCTGTAGCTATAACTATTAAAGAGTGCGTGCTTAGGAGTGAAGAGACCAGATACCGATTTGTAAACTTTACTCCCTCTACACAGTATCATTAGGTGTCTTGGAATTGTTTCTTTGATGTTGACTGCAGGACACTAGCAGCCATGAAATGTCCGATCAGGCTGTTTGTAGAGTCAGTGGAATGCCTCAGCTCCCTGATATTCTGGTCACTTTATAACTTCCCCTCCCTCTGGCTTCAAAGAGAACTGTGGACTGCTAAATCTGCAGAGAGCCTGCGTACTTGTAACCAATCCTCATGTTCTAAAAGGTCACTCAGAATGGCAACCTTTGTATATGACCCACTTCATAATGCCATAATAAAAATTATTACTATTGCTTGTGAAACAAAAGTAAAAAATGTGTACAGCTTCCCTACCTCCCACAAACATGCAAACACAATCTACTTATCACATCATTGGGATTCCTTGAAGAACACCCGAAGAAGACCTTATTAGACATATTGAAGGGAAGCCATGGAGGGACCATTTGGAGTTTGGGAGATTAGTGTAGCTGAAGATATTACTCAGATAACGCTCATTTCTTTCAGATGCTAGTGATCCATACATCACTGACTCTTATTTGTATTCATGGAGCATGTATTTTGAGGTAGTGGTTTTTACTGATTGGATTCACAGCATATGCCTGTGCTGTACAGCTGAGTGTCATGTTGCTACAAAGTAGGAGGTAGGTAGCAACAATGGGTGGGATATGGGAATTTTTTCTTCAAAAAATCACACAATATAATTTTCAGATAAAGAAGAGCCCTTTGTACTCCAGCTGTGCCAGTGATATAAGCACAAAAGTAAATGTTTGGTTTTGAAATGGAAAGTGGGTGTGGTGTTAATGACTTGAGTGGAATGTGAATGTAGAGTTTTCCCAGGGACCTAGGGATTGAATCTGATCTTGCTTATGCCAGTGTAAATTAGAAGTAATTCCACTGAAGTCCACACAATTATAGTGTAAAACCGGTCTAAGTGAGATCAGAATTCAGACTCAAGTCCCTACATACTGAAGGGGAAATCTTTTTATTTTTGGCTGCAGTTTTCCAGACAAACACAGCTGCTCTTTTATCCTCTTCAATGTGATAAAACTGTAGCCAAGCAAAGAAATACGCTGTCCAAAGACTTGATTTTTTTTTAAATAATTGAATGCGATTAAGATAGTAAATTAATTATGTCAGCTCTTGTAAAGCAAATTCTTGCACTTGCAGCTTTGACATTCCAGAGATGAATGGTACAACAAATATCCATAGCCTATGTGTATCCAGCAAATACAGTGCCTCTGTGAAGAAAAGCTACATGTGACATCAGTCCAACAATAGAGTACCATCAGCTAGAAGGTGGGACTTTAGTGGTGAGATCACAGTATCTATCAGTCAGTTTTCTCCAGCACAAGTATCATTCTGAAAGCTGTGCTAATTTTGATAGCTGCATTTTTGAGAATGGAGTGGGGGTGATGGGGAGCCACATTAGCACTCAGTGTTTCACAGTTTAGAAAGCTGTAGATGTAGCAAGATAGCTAAGCTTGAGTCTCAACAAACTTTCCTTAAAATTGAGATTCTGGAAATCCAGCAGGCTGAGCTGATCTCTTGTTCCCTCATGAAATCAAAAACTAAAACCTGGAAATTAGAGATAAAATGTGAGTTGAGAAAGAGATCATCGTAACTCACATAGAAAAAAATTAATCACTATTGGTCACGATGCTGCTCTGGGTCTCTTAGATCTCTGCATATGATATCCCCACACCCCACTGAACAATATTTCTAAGGATGCCATTGTAAAGACAAAACAAAATCTGGCTGACTGGGAATTTCCGGATGTAGTGCAACTGTAATGTCAATTACGCCAAAGCAGGGTACCCTTAGATAACCCCTTCATGTTGTTTGCCCACAAACCTATCGCTATGAAACGATTTTTTAAACAATATGTACCTCCTGATATATGTCAGCTTTTTGTGTAGCAGTAGGAACTAGTGCAGGATTGGTATTAATTAACCTTTGTTTCTGTGTAGGGTATATAGACAGCCAGTGAAAAGAATGAAGAGCTGAATGATTACATTTACCAGTTTTCTTGGGGCTGCAATTTTATGGCTATTTTGGGAATGAAGATAGAAGTGGCTGCTATTTATTTAATAAAGATTCTAGTAAATTCCAGCAGCTGAACATGTAATTACTCCATCTGAGATAAAAGTGGATATTTTCCCATGTCCATACTTTTTTTACTACATTTATACCCATCTCAATTCAATGCAAAGCTAACATAAGAATACAGCCATATTTCATTTTTTAATTGCACATGGACTTCACATTTTGACTTTTAAAAAAATTGTAAAAATATGTAATAGTATGCTGTTCTCAGAGGACATTTATAATTGAATTACAGAGTCTTGTTTCTGATCCAAGCTGCAAGAAAAACATTCTCATTTGCAGTTCTTTAACTGCCAAGCACTCAAATGGAATAAGAAACCAACTGGAATAAGAGTGACTAATTTAGTAAGTACTTTCTGGGAATAATTATGACATTTTGCAAGCAACAATTCTATATTTTTTTTAATTGGGTTCTTTAATTCCCCCAATAGAAACATCCTTGCTGGAGTTCCTAGACAACTTGCATTTTTTGTTTACAATATTTTTTTGTTTGCTGTTGATACTCTGGACTCTATCCTATATGTGAGAAACTGAGAGCCCTCAGCTCCCATTGACTCCAGTGGGAACTGATGATGTTCAGCATCTTGTGGTTTGGAGCGTTAGATGAATTATACTACCCGTGAGCTCCTTTTGGCAAACTATAACAGAAATGCAGTACATGCATCTAAGTGGGTATTCACCCACAAAAGCTTATGCTCCAATACATCTGTTAGTCTATAAGGTGTCACAGGACTCTTTGCCGCTATAACAGAGATGTGTTTTAAATGTTTTCTTAATAAAATGTCTGATCTGCTGAATAATAAAACTAGGGTGACATCATGAAAAAAAGACTTCTTCTCAGAGGTAGTCATGTAACTTAATTGGCTCAATGCAATTTGCTCATTCATATTTAGCCTGAGACTTACCCTGAGAAATTTCAGCCCCTCCAAATTTTTTTAAGAGTTACATATTAGTGATGATAGGGGATGAGAATGAAATGGCTCTTTCAACTTTATCTGTAGTGTTGTGGTGCTATTATAGTTGTAATGTCCCATTTCCCATGGCAATAATCTAATGCCTTTAGAGGAACAGTTTTGTATTGATTCACTCAATTACTGTGTGGAAAAATTGGGTGTTCTTTCTTAGTATCCCTTAATTACAGAATGTTAAGCCAATCTTTGACTACAAAGGGCCTGATTCTGCCACCTTCGTTCATGTTGAGTAGTACCTTACTCTGTGAATTGTCCCTTAATGGAGTAAGGAGCTACTCAGTCTGAGGAAGCATAGCAGAAATGAGCTGCTTTGGTGCATTTCATTGATGTTTATTAGACCAAAAGATACAAGGATTATTCAGAGTACCTTCAGGTAGGAAAGGAAGTATCTTTCTGGCTAGTGAAAAGATTCCCTTGACCTCTTAGATTTCCCTCTATTACTTATCCTCTGTGATACCCCAGTACTGCTTGCAGCCATTGCTATTTATCTGCGCAAGCAGGGTGGACTGTGAGTGCGCCTGAGAGTTGGGAAATTGGCCAGAATGGGAATAGTAGTTATAATCTTCATTAATTTACTGTAGTTTACAGAGGACTTTTTCTTATGCTTGCTGTTTTAAGGGTTAAACTACCTCTATACTTTTAATTAACTTTGTTTATCTTCAACGAGCAAATTAACTTCTGCAGTGAATGTAACTACCACAACGAAAAAACCCTCTAATGAAAATCAGATATCAGCTTAGAGGTGTGTCTGTTCAATGTAGAGATCTTAGTTCCATTTAGTACAAGTTCCAACAGGGCATGAATGTTAGGAAATAATTTTGTTTGTTTGTTGCCTGCTGGCACCCTGCTCAAAGCTATAGTGTGCATACAGCTACTTTTATTTTCATTTTGGATTAACTACTTATCAGAAGGTGGAAGAGCAACAAAACTGATCTAAGGCTGGGATTCACTGAGGGACTTAAGCCTTTATAATGCTGAGCAAAATTTAAGTGCCGAGGAAGTTTCAATGCCTACTGGGTTAGGTGGCAGTCAAGCAGTGGACCTAAATTTGGGACTTGGGTGCCTAAATCCCTTTGTGAATCAGGACCTACGTGTTTTGTTCAGTTAAAATGTCTGCTGAGAGCATAATATATAGTCTGCTGTGCTGGGCCAATATTGGCATTATGAAGACATCATATAGTTATGTAACATTGGGTATGTCTATGTTGGAGGGGCTAATGGAACATACGTAGAGCTTGCTCTGTAAAGTGCTTCTTAGTGTCCTGGACTCCCTCTGAAGTCTGTGGAAGTTAATGGTACTGAGTACCCTTCAGGGTCAGGCCCATTCTTTATTTGCATATCTCTGTACATACAGAAATATTCAAAGGATAATTGAAAGTTTGATGAAAAAGCAAATGGCAAATTCTATAAGCATGAAGAGAGGGGAGAATGGTATGTATGAGACTATGCATATGTCTAAGCAATTTTAGAATCCAAGTTGCGGCCCTACAGGGCATAGTCTGTGCAATGTGGATACCCTCAAGAGTATTGTTAAAATTCTAGGCTATTTAAAAATTACTCAGGCCAGGAAAGATAGACATGCACACAGACCTCAAAGTGCTGTTCAATCTCAAGGGCATTTAAAACTATCTTATGGTAAAAAACCTTGTTATGACTAAACAAAATAAACTTGAAACATGCCTGGGAGCAGAAGGAAGAAAAGAATGGAAAGGGGTAGGTGAATTAATGTAGAACAGTGATGTCAGCCTAATGACTGCAATTGACAGGATCAGCCAATTAAGCTATGAGATCTTTCTTACTCATTTCTGTAACTTCAACAACCTGTAGTCCCATTAACTTCTCTGGCACCTCTCAGATAGCCCAATGAGAGTGGGGAGAAAATATAGCATGGGAAAGACCTCTCTGCAATTTCTTCTTCAGTGATGGGTCAGAACTTGTGGTCCTTGAAACTCCAGGCCTTGTGTAGCAGGGACAGTCACAGGCCCCTATATAGCTTGAGAGGAAACCTTTTCAAAACTGACTACCATGGGAAGAGAATGAGGAGAAAAACAATGATAACAAGGGCAGGATTGATGAGGAGACTTAAACTTCAATATATAATAATAAAAATCTTGAATCACAGAAAAAAGTTAAGACCCTTATTCTGAGCCTTTGAAGTTCTCCTGTCCTCAACTGAGAATTCATTTTGCTGAGAGTAAGCTGTGTTTAGTTCTCCAGATGAACTAAACAGCATATTGATTTGAATGACAATTATTGTATAGTATTGTTTTGTTTAAAAACTTCAGTAAGTGTATATATTTTAAGTGTCCATGAAAGGAGCCAGATTGACAGCATGAGAAATTAACGTATGAAGAGATGCTGGCCTCATTCCAGGATTAGAATGTGAATGAATAGCTGAATAAGAGCTCTGTGGAAGTGCAACAGCTTCTCTTTCTCACCAACAGAAGTTGGTCCAACAAAAGACTTTATCTCACCCACCTTGTCTCTCTAGCTTTCCATTCTTAACCTTAATTTGTTACATGCAAAACCTTAACTAACTTTGACAAAACAAAATCAATCCAACTAAAAATGTCTCATAGTGTTCCTTTTGAGGGATTTTTTTAAATCTGAGAGTAGGTACTTATCAGATACAACAGTTTGTGTTATAAGAATTTTTCACTTTTGCAAGAAAAACTCCAAACTGGATTTATTTTTAGTCCCAGGTCATAGATTCATAAAATCATAGACAGGTAGGGCTGGGAGGGATCTCAGGAGGTCATCTAGGCCATCCCCCCATCCCCATGCAGAGGCAGAATTAAGTGTAGTTCATCTAACCTGGTTTAAAAAAACTCCAATGATGGGAATTCTACAACCTATGTTTAGAAGGCTTGGACTGTGTGTGTTTAACCTATGAGAAATCAATGATATTACGTGAATTCTGCACATTTCTAGTTAAGACTTGAGCAATCTCTTCTTAGCAATCCATGAATAAAAACCAGCCACCTGGAGTCAAGCAGATTAACCACCTGAGGTGTTTCTTGTGAGAATGAGTTGGCTACCTGCTTCACTCCACAGAAAACAATGGGAGGGGAGAGGATGTGGTGGTGTAGTCTAGTGGTTAGCACACCCACCTAGGAGATGGGAAATCCTGGGCCCAGTTCTCCTTCTTCAATCACTCTCATTATTTATCTACAGTGGAACAGCTTCATCAGGACAGACTGAGGGTGTCCCATATCAGAATGTCCCATAATTCAGTGGTTAAAGCACTCTCCTGAGAGGTGTGGAAGACCCCTGCTTGAATCTTCTTTCTGGAAGAGAGGGAGAAATTGAACCTTGGTCTCCCACATCTGATGTGCTCTAATCTCTGGGCAAAAAGTATAAAGCCACCACTACCAACTCCTCCTCTGGCAGCCAGATTTTGACTGGGACCAGATCCAGTGGGCAGACTCTAAGAGGTTTTACCAGATTAGGCCCTGCTCGTTACTTAGATGTTTGGCAACCTATCTTTCCCCAGTTCATGAATCACTCTGTGGATTAGGCAATAGGCAACCAAACAGCTAGAGTAAGGCAGCAGTGAGCATTCTCAAAGATAGAAACATAGGCGCCTAGGGAATTTTTACCCTGAAAATGTAGGCACCCAGTGATTTTTGGTGCCTACAGCATTCAGCAGGAGTTTTGTAAATCACAGAGGAGCCAAAATTGGGACTTAAGTGCTTAAGTACTTTTGCAGATCTGGGCCCTAGATCTTAATGGCATCACCAGTCCCCTGAGACATCCCAGAATCACCTACGTGTCAAGGATCTAATCAGAATGATTTTTCATTAGTTTATAGACTAAAAAGCAAAATTAGATTTGATTTGTCTTTAGCTCACTTTATAAAGTGGGGTTTAGTCTATGAGATAAGAAAATAACTATTTCTCTTTACATATAACTAACCTGAGATTTTTCATTCCTTTGCAGGCCAGAACAAAAGTTTCAAACCCTTATTTTTAGACTGTACTACTAGTCAATGGTAAGTAGAGGCTCTTTCCAGCTGTTAAATTAATGATAGTTCATATTTTGTGCTTTTGAGACAAGGCTAAGTCATACTGTCACTCTTAACTAGTGCAAGTGCTGATAAAACTCCCATCAGGCTTGCCTGAAAGAAATTATGATGACATTTATCGTTTTTAATCTAAACCAAAGAAGCTTTATTTAAAAAACAGCTCTTTAGGAAGGGTAAATTTAACTTTGCATACAGAATTTGACTTGCTCTTTTGTTCACAGAGTAATGTATTCTCATACATTCAAGGAAATTAAAGTCTAGGTAAGATTTCAGAATTAAAGGCCCTATCCAGCAAATAAATATTCACTGCCTTCCCAAACTTCTAAACCCCAGATAGTCTAAGATCCTGGCTCAGTGGGAGTTGAATAGGCAGGTGGATTTAATTAGAGACCTACAGTGAAATCCAGTTTAAACAGAAACACCTCCAGATTTGCAAGTGATGGATGTGGCTGGGAGGTAGAGAGCTACTGCGTTGTATACCTACCATGCTGAAAAACTACTTCAAAGCTCCCTCTCTCCATTTGCAGCAGTGAAGCAAGTGAGTTTCTGCATGATCAAGGTCTATCTTTAGTCTACAGCTGGCAGTGCAGTTCATCCCAAATGGACAGCCAGGGAGAATCCGACTGCCCATTATATAAGAGGAAGCAGGGGCTTTTATAAATATCTTTCCCTTGCCGTCTTCTGGAATGGACCTGACACCCATTATGGCACAATATTGTGATGAACATCAGTCCAGTTTGCACAATCCTACTCTATGCCAAGGAATCTAACCAATTACCTAAAGAGGTACAATGCTATGTACCCCTATTGCCAGTCTTTAGAGCCATCCATTAACCCTGCTGCTTATCAAATTTTATTTTCTAATGGAATGAAAGGAAGAAATCTTATTCTGAATCCCAGAGCATGAGAAGTGACTTTTAGCAGGCAGTTTAGTCTTCCTGTAAAATGAAACCAATAGTCTCATAAATTTAGCTGCCTGATTACTTTGCCTTCTTGGCAGAATCATAGTGGAATAATCAAAACCTTTTATTCTTACAACAAAGTCTCTACTTTGTAGAAAGAGCTGGATGGAAGTTTTGTTTTATCTAGGTTAACTTGTAAATTCTTCTTACATTTTTCATTTTTATTACTTGCCCAAACATTGTACTGAAAATAAGGAAATCTGCTATTATTATTAAAGGCACTGATAAAATTGGATAGAGTAGAATATAAATGTTGTTCTTGGTTCTGTAAAAATGGCCACTATATTCAGCTACTTTAAAACAAAACAAAAAAAAATACATTGATTGTATTTCACGTCCTGGACTTGTTCAGACCAGAGTGAGAAATGAAATTGGAATAAAATGGTACGAGATAAGGTATGTTCTGGGTGACTCCAGAGAACTACAGCTACAGTAAGCACGTGCAATTTAGCTACAGTTAATGTCAGGGAGCTAACTGGTTAGAACAGTGAAAATCCAGAATTCCCAAAGGTGCTTCACAGTATTGGTTACACAAGGTATTTTTAGGCAGACTTTGGCCTTTTCCTAAAAGAGTTCATACCAGGCATTTATTGGAACAAAGGGGAAGAGAAACTGGACAGGCTGAGAAGTCCGTGGGAGGGTGAGGAATTAAGATGATTTTCACATTTTTTCTGGCAGTTGGATGGAAGAAGTTATCTCTTTAACTAGTTTTTATCTTGTGGTTGTATAAGCATCTATCACTATAGTATCTGCATATCTCCCAAGTGTGTGTATTTTTTAAAAAAAAGACCATAATCTCCCTCTTTTCTTTCCCACCAAGTAGGAGTAAAATGCTTGAACAGAGTTAAGGGTGGACATTTGAGTGAGTGTATAATGTGTATAAGATGTTCCGTTTTGAACACAATGCTGTTATTAATCTTACTTCTTTTGGGAGTTAGTTCCTTAGTATCAACTCAGTAAAAGATTTGTTTCCTCCATTCAGGAGTCCCAACTAATGTCTGATCTACACTAATGTTGTAAGTTGATCTAAGTCACATTACTTCAGTTACATAAGTCGACTTATGTGACTTCACCAGGCCCGCTAAATCAACACCGCTGCATCGATCGCAGCAGTGCTGATTTAGCTGATAATGTAGACATGGCCTTATTGATCAACAATTTCATTATTCCAATGCAATGTTAGTTGTCATTGGTTGTTCACAGTCATCAAAGGAGAGAAGGCAATTGGGGCCAGTCCTATGGTGGGCTTTGAATATGAGGACAGAAACCTTGAACTGGACACCATATTCAGAGTGTCCTTGTGATAGGCTCATGTTCTGTTGTTTAGAAGCTGGACTACAACATTTTGTGCTATTAGGAGGGTTTTTTTAAGGGCATATAGCTGATTTCTAGATTGCAATGATCAAGCTGGAAGGTAGCAAATACATAGATCATGGTGGCTAAATCTGAATCCAGTAATACAGTGCACACTCTTCTGGCCAGTTGTAGATGGAAATGGACCTTTTTGGGATCCAGTAGTAATGAAAAGTCCAAAGGAAGCCAAAGAGTGTGGCCCAGCAAACTGATCATGGTGCCATTTATCGTGGAAGGTGCAATGGAAAAAGTGACTTTCAAGGTACATCCCTTGCTCACCAGTGTCATTTCCAAATTGCCTGTTATCTTTAGTTAGCTGGTCTTAATTCATTGACAAAGCCAGGAGATGGTGGTGTTTATATTTGAAATCAGAGATATAGAGCCGGTTGTTGTCTCCTAACCCCTTACTCTTCATCTCATGTTTTCTGAACTTCTCCAACAGCTACATATAGATGCTGAGTAGCAGTAATTGCTTTGCTGCATTGTTTTCATCATGACCCCAATATCTTCAAGCTCAGATAAGGTGTAGCATACAGCATTTCAGCAGTTTATCTATCTTTGCTGTAGAAAACATTGGCAAATAAGCATCTGCTCACATTGTGTGAGGGGTATAGCCAATTGATTATCAGCTATAGTCATTCTCATTCTGTTTCTAAATATTTTTAGTACAGTTACAGACAAAGGTAGAGCCTGAGGTAAGTATTTAATGCCTCTTGACACCCCCATCCAGCTAGAAACTCAACATTTTGAAAACAGTTTTTGTTCTGAGCCAAGCAAAATCCATTCCTGTAAGATTCTGCAAAGCTTTAATTATTTTACCTAGACCATTTACAACCCACAACAAGAATAAAACAGCAGGAAGTTAGTTTTCTTTTGGCTTGGCCAAACTCCAAGGTGATGATTTTTTTGTTAAAATTGGTCTATTTTCCTAGCTAGTCAGGCTGAATTTGGAAAAGCATCCTTACTTTCACCATAAAACAGCAGAAAGGATGTTGTTAAAATTATATTTGTGATGCTCAGTAGCAACTTTGTTATAGGGCCTCAGATTAGGCAACTAATCTCTATAATTTGGTCTGATACTAAAAATCTGACAATATTTTAACAAACAGAAGTTGCTGACTTATCCCTCTGTAAGTACTTTTCCAGATATATCTTTTGAAATATGGAAGCAAAATAAATAAATACAAATTTACATTAGCTTTTAACATTTAAGTACCTGTTTTGTTTTATTGTTAATGAGTTACAAAGAACTGAGTAAGAAACACTCTATGATTTTTTGGCCAAAAAACCCCCTCTGATTTAAAAAAAATTCTGTTTAAAATAAACAGACAAACATAGCATATGTAATGAGCTCAGTTAGAGATTGGTTTGGGACCCAAATATCTGTCAGTACCACCAAGTATTTTCTCATCAACAGGGTACACTACTGCTGAAGCGTGAAAGGGTGGGGGGACGGACAAACATTAAGGAGGGAGAAATAAAACTACATTGTATATTAAATGTTCTGGGAACTGGGGAGGAAAATGTCATGGTGTGTAGAGCTGTTTATGAATCATCCTCCTTGGATGTATTGTATGTTTACATATTGGGTGAAAGTATGGTATCAAGTGTGTATATATGTTCTCAATTTTTGGGCGGATTTTTGTTTTGTTTTTGTTTGGGTTTTTCTTCCTCCAGAAGAAGTTACTTCCTATGCTGTGGTATGTTAACTTCTCAACATTAGTGAGACCCAGGAACCAGTGTCATTAAGCCAATGCCAGATCGCAGATGCTAGGTATTACAACATATATCATAATTTCATAAATAATGGCAGAACCAAACTACAGGGATACTTTATGAGCCATATCCAACCCAACAGAGAGGATTCAAAGGACTAACAAATGGTGAAGACATCTGAGATAAAAAACAAAAGGTAAATTCATTTTTAAATACTAACATTGTTAAAATGTTAAATAATACTGTCAATTTTCTATCTAAAGGACAGAAACAATCTGAATTTATTTTGAAGACTTGAGTAGGAAAAAGACAAGCATGTTTGTTAATGTATTGATTATGTTAGAGCTACGCAACTGGTTTCAGAAACAGTTGGCCGTGATTGTAGCAGCACAACAATCTTCACCCATGTGGAAAATCTGTTTAAATTAACATGAAATTATGTTTACGTATGCTTGAGCCCTTTATTTTCCTGAATGAGAACTTTTCTTTCTCTTCTATATATAAAAATGCTGTGTGACGACAAGATTGTGATGGACTGGGGACAGTAAGACTTTATGGCCTTAAGTAAGACTATAAAGACAGTAAGACTATAAAGAGATTGGTGATTAAATATATTTGCTTTCATCTTCAAATCTAGCCCAGGCCAACAATTATTTCAATTGATGTTACCAGTAGGCAGTCCAGTGTTCAGAATTAATTCAGTTCAAATGGAAAGAGATTCACATAGAACACTACTACAACTGAAAAGAATGAACACACTTCTTGGTGACCTCAACAAAGAGGCCGTGGATTGAACGGACATGGAGACTGAACTACATTTTTTGTATCTTTTATATCGTTATGCCTAAAAAGAACAGGAGGACTTGTGGCACCTTAGAGACTAACCAATTTATTTGAGCATAAGCTTTCGTGAGCTACAGCTCAAAGCTTACGCTCAAATAAATTGGTTAGTCTCTAAGGTGCCACAAGTCCTCCTTTTCTTTTTGCGGATACAGACTAACACAGCTGCTACTCTGAAACCTATCCTTATGCCTAGAGAGTTTGGGTCCTTTTTGGAATAGAATTAAAGCGCATTAGTACATTCTTTGTCAAGAATTTGGCACTTCTGCTGCCCATGATGTACCAACTTTGTGACTGAATAGAGAATTTCATCTCTAGAAATATTATTAATCCAGGAACAAAGTAAAGTTTAACATATATAAATTACCTGGTCTGGATGACATGCATCCTAAGGTACTGGAGAAATCAGTTAATGCAATCACTTTAGCAGAGATAACTATTTCTGAAAAATTACAGACAATTGGGGGAATGTCACAGGATGAGCTGGCCCTTTAACAGTGTTGGGACTCAGCTTCACCTGTGCCAGATGTAGCTCACCTCCCTGGGTGGAGGGGATGAACACAAAGATCATGTAATAGGCCTACTGAGAGATATAATGGCAGCCTGTAGTCATTCAGGCTCAAGGAGTTGCTCCATTAAAAACTGGTTGCACAGCTGGGATAGGCAATAGTGAGGTGGCCGAGGCTGGGTATGTAGGAAGAGGCCCTGGGAAAGAAAGACAAGGCATTTGGGGCTAGAGGGAAGAGTGCTCAATTATTTAGAGTTCCAGGGCCAGAAACTCATAATACTGGGTGGACGCACTTGCATCTGTGCTGCCAGCTTGTGGGGTGGTACAGCCACCTTGTCAACAGTGGGAAGAATTGATTAGAACCAAGGAGGACTGGAAGCTGAGTCCAGATAAGAGCTAAGAATTGCTGAGGAAGGCTTGTGCCTGGCTAGAATCTAGGTGAAAGACTATGTTGTGTTTCTTTTTAATTGACTCTGGAAGGAGTGGACCTTTGTGACTTAGATGGGGGGAGGGAGGGGTAAGAAATCATAGAATCCTAAAAATGTGGAAGCTGGTGGCTGACTATCTAAGAGGGGAAACTGAGATAACACACACAGAAAAACTGAGACAGTGGACAAACCTGCAGCTGGACTGGCTAATTCCCTGCCATAGGGAGATACCAAGAGATTGCAGAAATGAAAATATAGCACTGATTTTTTTTTCTAGAAAAGTCAGTTTTCCCTGCTTTTTGGTCAAAAAATATTTTGGTGGGAATTTTATTCTTTACTGGTGATGGTGTAAAGCGCTTAGGTTGACTTCAAACTGTAAGTAAGGGGAAAAAACCCTAAAATGATAGGGAAACATTTATGGAGAGTCCCATAACAAATAAGAGAAAGAATAGGAGAATTCTTGTGTAGAAACACAAAATATAGCAATAAGTACAACACTTTATGTGCAACTGTATTTCTTGATTCTTGATCTTTATTGCACCCCAAAAAATGGAATCGTTGACATATCAGATAAATAAATTTGGAGATATAATAATGTCAAGGTTCCTCCCCCACTCTGAACTCTAGGGTACAGATGTGGGGACCTGCATGAAAAACCTCCTAAGCTTATCTTTACCAGCTTAGGTCAAAACTTCCCCAAGGTACAAAATATTCCACCCGTCGTCCTTGGAGTGGCCGCTACCACCACCAAACTAATACTGGTTACTGGGGAAGAGCTGTTTGGACGCGTCTTTCCCCCCAAAATACTTCCCAAAACCTTGCACCCCACTTCCTGGACAAGGTTTGGTAAAAAGCCTCACCAATTTGCCTAGGTGACTACAGACCCAGACCCTTGGATCTTAAGAACAATGAACAATCCTCCCAACACTTGCACCCCCACTTTCCTGGGAAATGTTGGATAAAAAGCCTCACCAATTTGCATAGGTGACCACAGACCCAAACCCTTGGATCTGAGAACACTGAAAAAGCATTCAGTTTCTTACAAGAAGACTTTTAATAAAAATAGAAGTAAATAGAAATAAAGAAATCCCCCCCTGTAAAATCAGGATGGTAGATATCTTACAGGGTAATTAGATTCAAAAACATAGAGAACCCCTCTAGGCAAAACCTTAAGTTACAAAAAAGATACACAGACAGAAATAGTTATTCTATTCAGCACAATTCTTTTCTCAGCCATTTAAAGAAATCATAATCTAACACATACCTAGCTAGATTACTTACTAAAAGTTCTAAGACTCCATTCCTGGTCTATCCCCTGCAGAAACCAGCATATAGACAGACACACAGACCCTTTGTTTCTCTCCCTCCTCCCAGCTTTTGAACGTATCTTGTCTCCTCATTGGTCATTTTGGTCAGGTGCCAGCGAGGTTACCTTTAGCTTCTTAACCCTTTACAGGTGAGAGGAGCTTTCCCCTGGCCAGGAGGGATTTCAAAGGGGTTTACCCTTCCCTTTATATTTATGACAAATACAGACAATGCATGCTTAATATTTACATCTAGTATAAAGAACTAAAACTTCATAAAATGGGAAGGAGATAAAGATTGATAGAAAGTACAGAAGAAGTGAGAGCACACAGCATTGAGAGAAGTACTAAAAGACAAGAAAGAAAGTTACACAGCAGTAAACCGAAGAAAGAGAAGAAAAAATGGAGTGAAGGAAGATAAAGAAAAGAATCTCACATTAAATGTACATAAAGTTTGATATGTTTGTGTGCACACAATGCTATTAAATTGAAAGGAAATATGAATTGGTATGAATTTTGTTTTTCAGCTCAAAAAACCCCCACTCATATAAGTCAATCCAGTTCTGACTGAGACTGCCATCAAGGTTGTCAATTAGTTTAAATTCTTATGGTGTTTTTGTTTTATTTTTAATAAGGACAGTTTTGTCCATTGGGAACTGTTCCAAGAATGGGGCCACCAGTATCGTATA
The DNA here is from genome assembly GCF_965140235.1 of Caretta caretta. Taxonomy (NCBI): domain Eukaryota; kingdom Metazoa; phylum Chordata; order Testudines; family Cheloniidae; genus Caretta; species Caretta caretta. The sequence continues at coordinate 82,564,500 of NC_134210.1, read as the reverse complement.
CATTACTAACAAGCCCATCAGACTGTAACAACTCTCAGTCACTACTCATCTAGGCTTACTCATATTGAGAACCTTTTGCTTTCACATGCTGTCATGTGCAGTTCTTACTGACAAAGAATACTGTAGCTGTATCCTACTATTTAGCACTGTGGACTTTTTTCTTCCATCAAATTAACTTTCTGTTACTCTTTTAACCTGAATGGCATTCTTATCTGTCACCCACTTACTCAAACAGGTCTTTTTGTAAAGTATATCACACTGTCTGAAGAAATCACCAGTTCCATGCGCTTCTGAAAATAGTCCTTTTGAATAAACTGTGACATTTTAATAATTTTCAGAGTCTGTCAAGTCTTTAGGCATCTCTTTCTTGCCTGTCCAAGAATAAATCTAGTAGTAATACCTCTCACTTCTGACAAGCCTCACCAATTTCTTTGACACTTCATGGAACTAGATTTCTTTATAGAAGAACAATGTTTCTTGAGACACTTCATCAGTAACTACTGGTTTCCATGTGTTATCTTTGACAGTATCACCCTGTTGAGTTAAATATTTGACATTTGTGTTTATAATATTGTCTTTATTATGGCTTTTACTGCTTCTCTCGCCTTCAAACTTCATCTGGTGCTGGCACCAATAGAAATATTTTCATTCTGAAAAAGGGTTACCAGTAGTAGTTAGTTCCTTCAACAGGAGTGTTTCTTAAGTCCTGTAAAGCTGAATAAACTCACAAACATGTGTATTGTTGGTAATACCCACCACAGTTTTGGATTCTCCGATGCTGAGTGTAAATGATTCCTTACAGCTTTTTTGAAAGCCAAAAACCCCATCTTGTGAACAGAGAAGGCCAAGAACATATCCAGCACTGACCAATGAGTTAACTCCTGTCTGGAGTTAATGACATTTTGAAAAAAATGACTTTGAGATCCAGTAGATTCTGGTACATGTTTATGATGGATTTGGTAACTGTTTTGAAATTAAAATGCCTATTAAATATTTTAAAACTAAATAGTTTGCAAATGTACTAATTGTGGTGGCATTGTCCCCAACCTTATTTGCATATCTTAAATATATCGCTAATAGCATCTCTGAAGCTAAAAAAAATGGTATTGTGAATCATCCAGTAATTCTACGTAGATTTCATAGATTTTAGGGCCAAAATAAACCATTATGATTATTTAGTGTAATCTGCATAGCTACAGGATTTTCCCTGTTTATTTTATATCACCTGTAAGTATACTAGGCTTTTCAGAGTAAGTGCTGGTCCCTGCCCCGAAAGTTTATAAACTACTGATGGATTTAAAAGACAAGTGTGTGTAGGTCGGTAGGTATGGGAGCAAGCAAATATATTGGTTACAGATGTATAATTACATGGATACTCAGTACACACATAATTACATCTTGGTGGTTCAAATGTGTTTATATTTTTAACATTTCTGTGTGAGGATGAACTTATTCCAGAATCTTCTCCTTTCCTTCCCTTCCCTTCTCTTTTCTTCTTCTTCTCTTTTTCCATATTCAACTTTTGGTTTTTTATCTCATTTTAGTTCTTTTTGTCTTCCAAGTATTGTCATATCTAACTTACACGTCCAACAACAAATTATATATAATGTATGTGCCCAAACTGAGTCACTGTATACCTTATTACTGTAACTCTTGTCCTTCACCCCATCTCTCCACCGTTTATGACCCTCTTGTTGCAACACATCTAAAATTAGATTGCAAGCTTTTTGTGTCACATTTTGTCAGAAGAACTGAACTCCTGGAACTCCAATTAAAGTTAATAGAAACCTTCTGGAAACGTTTATGTATTTCTGTAAAGTGCCTAACACAGGTTTAACCACACACAGACAGCCACAAAAAGACAAAGCAGAGTAAACATTTTATATAGACACTCATCTTTTATGGATTGTTTTTATGGATTATTCCTAATAAGGAATAATCATCAATTTGTCAATCAATAACCAATAATTAATTAACAACTTGTAGTTGAAAGGGGTCAAAATTACAACTATATGTTGAACATAGAGTTTCTATGAGTTTCAATCAGTTCAATAATTAAAACCTTGAATAAGTCAGTTTTGATTGGATTTATTAAATAATCAGTTAGTTACAGCACATAATTGAAAGAGGCACATAGTTACCTACAATCTGAGTCCCCGCAGTCTCCGACAGTCTGCTCCTACTCTGTTATAGAAGTTCTAACTACCTGCTGTTAGCCTGTCATAATTATACCCCTAGGTTTTTAGGGTGTCTGCAGTTTTTGATTTCTAGTGATTCTGTATTCTGACCCAAATATATCTTGTTTTTAAATACACTTCAAGACTTCTATCATACTTCGTAAAGTCCTAACTGTGTAACAAATGCTGCTTACTAATTTTGTCAGTATGTTATATTTATATATATTCCTGTCTATTGCAGTTAGGACATTGCTTGGTCAGTCAGAAGAGCATGGCACTACATTAAAAGGTCACTATATCTTAGCAAGCTTGTATTTTTCCTTTCTTAGTATAACCATAGAGGATTATCAGAGTCTGGTTCATGATCAAGCTATAGGCCTTCTAAAAGTCTGGTTCATAGGCCAACAGGCTTAATTCTGCAAACTCATACCTTCACTCACATAAGTGCAGTTGGACTATTCAGGTGAGTAAAATTATCTATTTCTGTACTATGACCCTGATCACCATAACAGCATCTAATGCATAAAGACAAAGTTCTTAGGCCCTGGTCCTGCAATGAGCAATGTCCGTGCAGACTCCTGTACCTAATGCAAAGCCCCTTGAAGTCAAGGGGGGCTCTACATAAAGCTCATTCCAGAATCAGGGCCTTAGTTTGTATATGTCTAGTGCTTGTACTGTTTAACAGACTCTTTTAGTATGTGCTTAAAATAAGTGTAATTCAGACAAAAAGCTAAAGACACACATGGATTTCTTTAAAACATTCTTTAGTCAGTACTATATACTGACAATGCTATTGCTATATGGGTATGTAACAAGTTTCAAGCCATGGCTTCCTGGAAAAGCCTGGAATAGTTTGTTCAGGGAAGTGTTGATTCAGGAACCAGCAGTGGTTGAGGTTGTCATTTTGTTAAATATCCCAAGGCAAACATGAAGAGGTTCTCTGAACTTAATCTGCTACATGGTGGTCTGTTTTACGTGTGTGCTTTATATTATGTCCCAAATAGGAAATTTTACTTTGAATTTCTTCAGAGTATTCTCTATCACTATGCTTTAGAATTTAGGGGTAGTCAATAGGCGTACCATGGGCCCAATCCGAACCACCAGATGCTTTTGAACGGACCCCCCAAATCTTTTTTTTACTTATTTTTATCATTATTTTTATTATTATTTTCTCTGGAGTCTGGACCTTAACGATACCTTGACCAAGGAATTTGGACCTTGGCAAAAATAATTTATTACCCAGGTGTTGAGTTACCTGGTGCCTTATTTCAATTTCTCTAGTTTGGTGTTAAGTTAATTTGATTTTCTATTCTTTCTTAAGGTGGCATGGGGAACATTGCATATTATGGAGGCACCTGTCATGGTTCCATAGTTAAGGCTGAGTTTTGCACTTGAACCAGGGGTTCAACCTATATGATTTATATGAAAAATACAGTTTATTCTCCCCAAATTTACCGCACCTACTCTGTGGGCGCAGAAAGATTTTTTTTTTTTTGAGAATCAAAAGCAAATCAATAGACTTAGACTTGCAATTAATTAAAAAGGGTCCTTTAAGAAATTTAGCCATCTTGTCAGAATTTTTTTTTATCCTGAATAGTCTTAATAATGGAATAATTCAGACTTCAAACTTTCCACATAGTTAAAACTCACTCAAATATTGCGCATATGCATTTTGAAGAAAAAAATTAGGATTAATGGTCACTTTTTTTCCATTATTCTTCATTAGAGAGTTTTGTTCTTCAGCAGACCTGTTAGTAGATTCCACAAAGAATTGGCTCTTCAGCATGGCTGCTGGCCTTATTAAGTCCTTGTTTCTCTCAGTGACTTATCTTATTTTGTTAATGTATCCCTTGACTCTAGTAACCAAAACCACACTGCTAGCATCAGCAGATTCAAGAATACTCTTCTTTTGATTCTTGTGATGTAGGCTTATACCTGTTCAAGGACAGTTAACATTCTGACAAGGGGTCTCTGTGACTTGTGTGACTATCTGCAGGTACTGTACATGGACTCAATTCCTCCCTACAAAACTAAGGACTATAGTGTATGGTATCTGATTATTGGTGAACATGGAGTATCAGGGAGTCTTTGTCTAGTGGTTTATCATACAGGCCAGTGGAGTCCACATTTTCAGCATATAGGGTGAATGTACTATTTCAAAAAAGTCAAAGGCTAGAAGCAATACTTGAAGTCAAATTCTCTTTCCTGTTGAGAAGTACAATGGGAGGAGAGACCTCTTACAAATTCCCTGCTGGAAATTCCCCTGGACCAGGAGAGTCACTAGCAGTCACAGTGCCGGCATAGCTGATTCCTGCACATCTCTCCACACAGCCTATGGTGCAGGAGGTGTATCAAGCATAGATAGGAGTGTCAAGGAGTGGCTGGAGTGCACTACACCCTGGTTATCCTTAACTGGCATATCATCCCTTGTGAACCTTAGCCAGCTGGCAAAGTCCCAGGGAAGGAACAGCAGATGCTCTGAATGATGCTGGGCCATTTCAGAGCTTCTTCTGTGACTGCAGGGAAAAAGTTGGAGACGTGTCATCCTTTACCACCTCTCTGTAATGGCAGGACTGATTCCAACATTTTGGTTTAAAAGTTGCAAATTGGGGTAAAAAGCTTATGCCCAAATAAATCTGTTAGTTTTTGTGGATACAGACTAACACGGCTACCCGCTGATACTTGACACCATTAGGAAATAAAGTGCTGACTGGTGAAATGAGCCTCATGGATACAAGTGGAAATTCCTAGGTGTCTAGCTGAAAAATCTATGAATTCCTGCTCCTGCCCTATAAGGGATAAGCAAAGGGCACTAATTTGCAGCAATTGGAACTGTCTATTATCTGTTTTCATTGTAACAAATTTTACAATTATACATAGAACCATTATATTTCATATTTGTATTATAGCATAGCAAATAAGTTATTGGGGACATTGCTAGAACTTTCCTATAATTTTTACCTTACAATAATATTTGCTAATTTTCTCTTCCCTAACATATTTTTTAAATGATGTAAATGTTTCATTGCCATGCCATGTTTAAAAAAAAATGAAAAAGCAATAGTCCATAGAAATTAATTAGGAAACTTCTTTACACTAGCTCTGCCACACTTTTGCCTTGACACTGCATCATATATTTGTTAAAGAACCATCCAGAGAATATAACATTGCTTGGTGTTGTGTGACTCTCTGAAAGAGAATTGTATGTGCGGAAATGGCAAAAACAATCTGGTGCATAATTAGGACCATAACCCAGAATTTATTCTGTATGTGTGTGGATTTTGTATGTAAAATTCTAAGTGTTATTTTAACATTGAGGTTTTTCTGTTTAATACAGAGACTTTTACGAGTTTTGGAAAGTACTTCGGCATTGAATTAGGTAATTCATTTGTGAAAACACAGGAGGCAGGGAAAGAGAGAGAGGTTTAAATAATGTACCCTCATTGGCACCATACGGAGGCCAAAAAACGCAGTATACTTAATGGTAGGTGACTTGGCCGTTGATTCTCCTGGAAAATTGTAGGTGTGGAGTCAATTCTGGTAATGTGCCATGAAATCAATTCCAGTATACCAGCTACCATTGATGGTCCAGCATAGACACAACAGGAAGCAAACCAATAAGACTTTTTTTCAAAGTATGCTTGGAATACTTTGAAAGTACTAAAAAACACAATCTGCTAAAAACTTTTTGGAAGGGCACATTGCTGACCCTGCAAATCCTCAGAACTGGATTGTTTGAGTATTTTGAATATCACAATTTACTTGCCTATCAAGACATGGTAGGTGAGATGAAATTCAGTCACTAGTCTAGTAAATATTTTAGAAGGGAATTAATATGGAAAGAATGTCATCTGGTGAGAAGTGGGGAAGAGACAAAGATGAAGTCTAGATTGTCTGCTGTAGCCAGTTTCTGGTGATCACACAAGAATGTGGGGCAGACATTCAGGAAGCCAGTTATAGCATTCTGATTCTCTAGTGGATCTATGCCATCCCTGACCCCTGGAATAGTTATCACAGTCTGAGAACAGCTGTTTAGTTTTTTGGGAGCCACCTGCCAGCTAGGGATTTCCAGAGCACAGCAGCAGCACTCCAGCCATGCTCCTTCCCCTCCTTGTTATTCCATGAATGTTTAGGGGCTGACTGTGTTATCTCCACGCTGACAGGGACTCCCTGGAGGAATCTATAGCTATGGAGGTCTGGCCAGTTTCTGGCCCCTTTGTTCTGAGTGATTCAAGAGGGCTGGACTGGACAAGAGACTCTGGCTCAAAGTGAATAAACAGACTCTGCACTGGGAACCTGTTGTCAAAATTGAAGATATCTTCTGCTGACCTCAGAGCACCAGTTTAGCTTGCTCACATTCCCTTCACCTCATCCTGTTTTTGGTCAGTAAATCTATATCATTTCACATCCACTGGTTACACTCTACCCTTTGCTTTGACTCACACCCAGCCCTTCTTCCTTCTGTTGCTACACAGACAGCTCCCAGAAAGCAGTGTTTTGCAGCATGCAAGGATATAGAATCTCCAAGCAAATCTCCTCTGTAGCTTTCCCCCATCCTGTTGAGTGGAATCATGAAAGTCCTATTGCTTTTAGGGCTTTCTGAGCTTGTACACGCAGAGTGAATGGTAGGCGCTGACTCTCAGTAACTGTCTTGGCTGAATAATGGTGATTATGCAATAAGAAATTTTGTAAGTTAGTAATCTTGTGCTTTAACTATAACAATTTAGTGGAGCAAGAACTGGAAGTTTTACCAGTCCTGGACCTAAGCAACTTGATTTCAGACATTGCTTGACCTCTGATATTTAATTGCAAGAATTCAGACCTGTTGTAACTATGTATGAAATAAGGGGTTGTCTACATTTCCCACTGGATCGACTGGCAGCAATCGATCCAGCGGGGGTCGATTTATTGCATCTAGTCTAGACGCGATAATCGACTGCCGAGCACTCTCCCGTTGACTCCGGTATTCCACCAGGGTGAGAGGCGCAGGCAGAGTCAATGGGAGAGCATCATCCGTCAACTTACCGCAGTGAAGACACCGTGGTAAGTAGATCTAAGTAAGTTGACTTCAGCTACATAGCTGAAGTTGCGAAACTTAGATTAACCCCCAGCGTAAACCAGGTCTGAAACTTCAGCAGCAGATCACAGAATGAACAATGTACCATACTGTTGTTTTTTCTGTATGTAATTTATGGTTTCCCTTGTAGCATCTCGAATGCCTAGGTATAAAAAATTCAGATCTGATATTTTTATGATGTCATGATGAGACCAAATAACTCAAGGGTAGTTCTCATAAAGAATTATTTCAGAAATCTGCTTCATATTACGTTTCATGGTATAGTTAGAGGTGGGCTTTTTGTGTGTGTGTTGATAATATAGATGTGAAATACCAAAGTTTTAAAATATATCCCAATTGCTAAACTATGATATTGTAATATTAAAAAGAGAAAAGAACATTTACCTAAAGGAAAAATAAAATGAAATATCTATTGCCCCCATTAAAATCTACAATTTGTGGGTGAAAAGAAAAGGAGGGGACGAGAGCTGAGGAAGCGTTGTTCTAAATCAGCCATAAAAATGTTGGCATACTGTGGGGCCATGCGGGTACCCATAGCAGTGCCGCTGATCTGAAGGTATACATTGTCCCCAAATGTGAAATAGTTATGGGTAAGGACAAAGTCATAAAGTTCAGCCACCAGGTTAGCCGTGACATTATCGGGGATAGTGTTCCTGACGGCTTGTAGTCCATCTTTGTGTGGAATGTTGGTGTAGAGGGCTTCTACATCCATAGTGGCCAGGATGGTGTTATCAGGAAGATCACCGACGGATTGAAGTTTCCTCAGGAAGTCAGTGGTGTCTCGAAGGTAGCTGGGAGTGCTGGTAGCGTAGGGCCTGAGGAGGGAGTCTACATAGCCAGACAATCCTGCTGTCAGGGTGCCAATGCCTGAGATGATGGGGCGCCCAGGATTTCCAGGTTTATGGATCTTGGGTAGTAGATAGAATATCCCAGGTCGGGGTTCCAGGGGTGTGCCTGTGCGGATTTGATCTTGTGCTTTTTCAGGAAGTTTCTTGAGCAAATGCTGTAGTTGCTTTTGGATTGCTGTAGTTGCTTCAATCCATCGGTGATCTTCCTGATAACACCATCCTGGCCACTATGGATGTAGAAGCCCTCTACACCAACATTCCACACAAAGATGGATTACAAGCCGTCAGGAACACTATCCCTGATAATGTCACGGCTAACCTGGTGGCTGAACTTTATGACTTTGTCCTTACCCATAACTATTTCACATTTGGGGACAATGTATACCTTCAGATCAGCGGCACTGCTATGGGTACCCGCATGTCCAGTATGCCAACATTTTTATGGCTGATTTAGAACAACGCTTCCTCAGCTCTCGTCCCCTAAAGCCCCTACTCTATTTGCGCTATATTGATGACATCTTCATCATCTGGACCCATGGAAAAGAAGCCCTTGAGGAATTCCACCATGATTTCAACAATTTCCATCCCACCACCAACCTCAGCCTGGTCCAGTCCACACAAGAGATCCACTTCCTGGACACTACAGTGCTAATAAACAATGGTCACATAAACACCACCCTATACCAGAAACCTACTGACCGCTATTCCTACCTGCATGCCTCCAGCTTTCACCCTGACCACACCACACGATCCATCATCTACAGCCAAGCTCTGCGATACAACCGCATTTGCTCCAACCCCTCAGACAGAGACAAACACCTACAAGATCTCTGTCAAGCTTTCTTACAACTACAATACCCACCTGCAGAAGTAAAGAAACAGATTGATAGAGCCAGAAGAGTTCCCAGAAGTCACCTACTACAGGACAGGCCTAACAAAGAAAATAACAGAACGCCACTAGCCGTCACCTTCAGCCCCCAACTAAAACCCCTCCAACGCATTATTAAGGATCTACAACCTATCCTAAAGGATGACCCAACACTCTCACAAATCTTGGGAGACAGGCCAGTCCTTGCCTACAGACAGCCCCGCAACCTGAAGCAAATACCAACAACCACATACCACACAACAGAACCACTAACCCAGGAACTTATCCTTGCAACAAAGCCCGTTGCCAATTGTGCCCACATATCTATTCAGGGGACACCATCACAGGGCCTAATAACATCAGCCACACTATCCGAGGCTCGTTCACCTGCACATCCACCAATGTGATATATGCCATCATGTGCCAGCAATGCCCCTCTGCCATGTACATTGGTCAAACTGGACAGTCTCTACGTAAAAGAATAAATGGACACAAATCAGATATCAAGAATTATAACATTCATAAACCAGTCGGAGAACACTTCAATCTCTCTGGTCACGCAATCACAGACATGAAGGTCGCTATCTTAAAACAAAAAAACTTCAAATCCAGACTCCAGCGAGAAACTGCTGAATTGGAATTCATTTGCAAATTGGATACTATTAATTTAGGCTTAAATAGAGACTGGGAGTGGCTAAGTCATTATGCAAGGTAGCCTATTTCCTCTTGTTTTTTCCTACACCCCCCCCCAGATGTTCTGGTTTAACTTGGATTTAAACTTGGAGAGTGGTCAGTTTGGATGAGCTATTACCAGCAGGAGAGTGAGTTTGTGTGTGTATGGGGGTGGGGGGGATGTGAGAAAACCTGGATTTGTGCTGGAAATGGCCCACCTTAATTATTATGCACATTGTAGGGAGAATGGTCACTTTGGATGAGCTATTACCAGCAGGATAGTGAGTTTGTGTGTGTGGTTTTTGGGAGGGGGGTGAGGGGGTGAGAGAACCTGGATTTGTGCAGGAAATGGCCCAACTTGATTATCATGCACATTGTGTAAAGAGTTGTCACTTTGGATGGGCTATCACCAGCAGGAGAGTGAATTTGTGTCGGGGGGTGGAGGGTGAGAAAACCTGGATTTGTGCTGGAAATGGCCCAACCTGATGATCACTTTAGATAAGCTATTACCAGCAGGACAGTGGGCTGGGAGGAGGTATTATTTCATATTCTCTGTGTATATATAAAGTCTGCTGCAGTTTCCACGGTATGCATCCGATGAAGTGAGCTGTAGCTCACGAAAGCTCATGCTCAAATAAATTGGTTAGTCTCTAAGGTGCCACAAGTACTCCTTTTCTTTTTGCGAATACCTAAGAACTAACCCCAGATCCCTAGAATAATAAAGTAGAACTATCCTCAGGATCAGAACTGGGTGAATACTGCATAAAAATACTTGTAGACATTCCAAATATTCCTTGATATTATTCACAAACCTTCTTGTTTGTTGTCTGTAAACATTCACCAGAGTAATTTTGACTGCAAGAATGTTCATGAAAACAAAATTTTCACAAATATATGTGTGTTGATGCAAAGGTTTGTGCCAAGAGACTTATTCAATCCCTTTTGTTTATAAGTCTTAGCCATCTCATCAGGGAGCAGAAACATTATTATATAGCAAATACGTAACACAGGGCAAATTGCAAATTATGAACTGCAGTTTTTCAGAGAATATTACAAAGAAACTCTATGCTGAAATTTTCATAATAAATGCATTGAGTTATTTCTAATTTGTAAAAATCAGCCTAATTTATGATTTATGAACAAAAAATGCTAGTTTTTCTATGAATAGTTTGCCTCGCTCAGTTCAGCATATGTTCTGAAACAATAAATCCAACTTTGCCATATATAAAATTTATTTAAGCAATGACTCCAATTAACAGGCTTTAGACAAATTCTCTCCATTTTCCTCAGTTGCTCCCACAATACATAGTTTTCTATTGTATTTTATCTGAAATTTTGGTAGGTACAAAAGTGCCACTGCTGTACTTTATACAAAAAAAAGCCCTATTTTCAAGATGGACTGTGCAACACTACTAACTTGTCAATCATTGTTCTGGCCCATTCACCCACTGTGGATGGAGACCTGGTCTTATCTTGCACTTTCCTCAGTGCAGTATACCAGCTGCTCTCCCAGCCTTTAAAGAGATGTTATTACATGTTTTAGCCCATTTTATGATCCCACCATAATATCTGGCCTGTTGGGAGATGGGAATACTGCAGCTCAGGTTTCAGCCGATTTTGATATATCACTACCACATGCTCATCTGTCAGACAGCCCACCAAGAATGAAAGAAAATCAGGATCTCATATTCCTGTTTTTTCTAATGTGAAAAAGACAAGTAGATAACTTCTGTGCAGAAAAAAATTAAGGCCATCGTAAAAGTATTTTAATTTTCTAGTTCACTTTTAGACTTAGGTTATGATGGAGAAATCACATCTTTTCTGGGGTCCGGGGGGGGGGGGGAGCTAAGGAGGGGAGCTTGTCCTGCTGTGAAATCACAGCGCCTGATTCTGATCATAGTTACACCGGCATAAATCAAGAACAACATTGACCTAATTTCAGTTGCTCTAGATTTACACTGTATGTGAGAACAGAATTTGTCCCATAATGCTGATCTGAAGGAGAACTCCTAATAAAGAATTTCTGTAATTGTAATAACTTCTGTGGCATACTCTGATGTCACAAAAGGTATGATACCTTTGCTCAGTCTGTACATGATCCAGTAAAAAATGCAGTTGGGTTGTGAGGGTGCAAGCTTTTATTTGAAATCTAATATCTGAAATAATAGTAAACAATACATAACATTACTGGTTAAGTACATTTTCTTATTTATTTTAGTTGTCGGCGTATTTTTCCTTTTCACATTTTCTACAATGCACATAAGTACAGGCAGTCCTCGGACTTACAACACAATTGGTTCCTGAAAATTGCATCGTAAGTCGAAACGTCGTAACTCAGAACCACAATCCACTCCATTGCAGGACCGAGCATTGTAAAGTCGAAACCAATGTCGTAAGTTGAATCAGGATGTCAGTTCAGAAACATTGTAAGTGCTGTTTGTCATAAGTCGAACATCGTAATGTCGAGGACTGCCTGTATTTTTTTAGAATCTTTTTTTTTTTTTAAATTCAAATACAAATGGATCCCTACCTGGACACTTTACCAGCTACAACATGTATTTAGTGAACCTAATGAACCCCCCAAATACACATCCCCCTTATCAACAATAATATTTCATGTCTGAGTAATATCCTTTTTTTAAAAAAGTCTTAAAATAACTTGACAGTGTTAGTCTTGAATTTTTATAGCAGGTTTTGACAAGAAAACTATGTGTTACAGCAAATTGATGTGAATGAGCACTGATATGAAAGATAGCAAGAAACATTACATGAGGCAGCTGAATGAAGAAAAAAAGTGAAGAAATAGGGCTTTAAGAAACTATTACAAAAAGAAAAGAGGCATCAAGAAGTAGGAGTATACAGTTTTGCTAGCTTCCATGATTTTATCATGTTTCACAATATTTAATGTTTTTCTTAAAGCTCCAGCTGCTGGAATCAAGAGATTGCATAAAAATTGCAACTTTCTTTTTAAAAATAAAAAAAGTTTCTGTCCTCATGGTTACAGAGAAAAGCTTGAAAATAGGAAGTTGCTGCACCCTAAAGTCTCAGAAACCAGAGGACTAATAAATTTAGGGTTCTTTCATTTTTATTTTCTAAATTTTATGTTTTAAGACAATTTTGTGAGTTTTGTGTCCTCACTCAAGATTTCTGAATATTTGGAGTTAAGAACATAAAAATGGCCAGACTGGGTCAAACCAATGGGTCATCTAACCCAATATACTGTCTTCTGACAGTGGCCAATGCCAGAAGCTTCAGAGGGAATGAATGTAACAGGGCAAATATTGAGTGATCTATCCCCTGTTGTCCAGTTACAGCATCTGGCATTCAGCGGCTTAGAGACACCTAGAGTGTGGGGTTGCATCCCTGACCATCTTGGCTAATAGCCATTGATGGACCTATCATTCATGAATTTATCTAATTCTTTTTTTGAGCCCAGTTATACTTTTGGCCTTCACAACAGCCCCGGTAATGAGTTCCACAGGTTGAATATGCGTTGTGTGAAGAAGCACTTCCTTATGTTTGTTTCAAATCTGCTGCCTATTAATTTCATTGGGTGACACCTGGTTCTTGTGTTATGTGAAGGGCTAACTAACACTTTCTCCACACCATTTATGATTTTAAGGGCTTCTATCATATCTCTCCTCAGTCACCAAGCTGAAAAGTCCTAGTCTTTTAAATCTCTCCTCATGGAAGATGTTCCATACCCCTAATCATTTGTGTTCCCCTACTCTGTAGCTTTTCCAGTTCTAATATATCTTTATTGACATGGGGCAACAAGAACTGCATGCAATATTCAAGGTATGGGTTTGATAGTGGCATTATGGTATTTACTGTTGTCTTATCTATCTTTTTCCTAATGGTTCTGAACATTGTTAGCTTTTTTGAATTCTTCTATACAGTGAATGGATGTTTTCAAAGAACCATCCACAGTGTCTCCAAGATCTCTTTCCTCAGTGGTAATAGCTAATTTAAACCCCATCATTTTGTATGGATAGTTGGGATTATGTTTTCCAATGCATTACTTTGCATTTATCAACATTGAACTTCATTTGCCATTTTGTTGCCCATTCACCCAGTTTTGTGAGATCCTTTGTAATTCTTTGCAGTCTAGTCTGGACTTAACTATCTTGAATAATTTTGTATCATCTGCAAACTTTGACACCCTAATTACCCCTTTTCCCAGATCATTTATAAATATGTTGAACAGCACTGATCCCAATACAGATCACTGAGGGACACCACTATTTAAGTGTCTCCAACTGTGAAAACTGACCATTTATTCCTACCCTTTGCCCTGGTCTACACTACGAGTTTAGGTCAAATTTAGCAGCATTAGATCAATTTAACCCTGCACCCGTACACAACCAAGCCATTTTTGACGACTTAATGGGCTCTTAAAATCGATTTCTGTACTCCTCCCCGACAAGGGGATTAGTGCTGAAATCGACATCGCCGGGTCGAATTTGGATTAGTGTGGATGCAATTTGACGGTATTGGCCTCTGGGAGCTATCCCACAGTGCTCCATTGTGACCACTCTGGACAGCACTCTCAACTCGGATCCACTGGCCAGGTAGACAGGAAAAGCCCCGTGAACTTTTGAATTTCATTTCTTGTTTGGTCAACGTGGCAAGCTGATCAGCACGGGTGACCATGCAGATCTCATCAGCAGAGGTGACCATGGAGTCCAAGAATCTCAAAAGAGCTCCAGCATGGACCAAACGGGAGGTACTGGATCTGATCACTGTATGGGGAGATGAATCCATGCTATCAGAACTCCGTTCCAAAAGACGAAATGCCAAAATATTTGAAAAAATCTCCAAGGGCATGAAGGACAGAGGTTATAACAGGGACCCACAGCAGTGCTGCATGAAACTTAAGGAGCTCAGGCAAGCCTACCAAAAAACCCAAGAGGCAAATGCCCGCTCGGGGGCAGAGCCCCAGGCATGCCGCTTCTATGATGAGCTGCATGCAATTCTAGGGGGTGCCACTACAACTACCCAATACCTATACGTGGATGCCTGCAAGGGATGAGGATTTTGGGGATGAGGAAGATGATCGCGTACACCAGGCAAGCGGAGAAACTGTTCTCCCCGACAGCTAGGAACTGTTTATCAAGCTAGAGACAGTACCCTCCCAACGCAGGCTCCCAGACCTTGAAGGCGGAGAAGGCACCTCTGGTGAGTGTACCTTTGTAAATATAATACATGGTTTAAAAACAAGCATGTTTAATGATTAATTTGCCCTGAAGACCTGGGATGCATTCGCAGCCAGTACTGCAACTGGAAAAGTCTGTTAACATGTCTGGGGATGGAGCGGAAATCCTCCAGGGACATCTCAATGAAGCTGTCCTGGAGGTACTCCCATAGCCTTTGCAAAAGGTTTCTGGGGAGGGCAGCCTTATTGCATCCTCCATGGTAGGACACTTTACCAGAGCAGGCCAATAGCATGTAGTCTGGAATCATTGCATAAGAAAGCATGGCAGCATGTGGTCCTGGTGTTTGCTGGCATTCAAGCAACATCTGTTCTTTATCTCTCTGTGTTATCCTCAGGAGAGTGATCTCATTCATGGTCACCTGGTTGAAATAGGGGAATTTTATTAAGGGGACCATTCAGAGGTGGCCGTTCCTGCTGGGCTGTTTCCCTGTGGCTGAAAAGAAATCATCCCCACTGTTAGCCATGCCATGGGGGGTGTGAAGCGATCATCCCAGAGAATTGGGTGTGGGGGGGGGGGTTAGTTGGGCTTGTGCTGCACGTTAACCCGAAAACATCAGCCCCTCCTTTTAAATGGCCAATGTGTCTTTTTCAGTTTTAATCTCCCTTTTTTTCCTCCTGCAGCTGCAAATGTTTCAATGTTTTAACTAGCATCTCCGTCCCAGAGGCTAGCGCAGATAAGAAGGCAAAAAAAATGCACTCGCGATGAAATGTTCTCTGAGCTCATGCAGTCCACCTAAACTGAAAGAGCCCAGCAGAATGCGTGGAGGCAGACAATGGCAGACTCCAGGAAAGCACAAAATGAACACGAGGACAGGAGGGACACATGAGAGGACAAGTGGCAGGAGCAACAGGAGAGGTGGCGGGATCAAGAGGAAAGGTGGCGGCAGCAGCATGATGCAAGAGGCAGGATGCAACATTGAGGCTACTGGAGAATCAAACTGATATGCTCTGGCATATGGTTGAGATGCAGAAAAGCCACAGATCGCCACCGCAGCCCCTGTGTAACCAACTGCCCTCCTCCCCAAGTTCCATAGCCTCCTCACCCAGATGCCCAAGAACATGGGGGAGGGGAGGGAGCACCCCGGGCACCCAACCACTCCACCCCAGAGGACTGCCCAAGCAACAGAAGGCTGGCATTCAATAAGTTTTGAAGTGCAGTGTGGCCTTGTCTTTCCCTCCTCCCCCACCCCACCCAGTGCTTCCCTTCTCCCCCACCCCTCCCAGGCTACCTTGGCAGTTATCCCCCTATTTGTGTGATGGATTAATAAAGAATGCATGAATTTGAAACAACAGTGACTTTATTGCCTCTGCAAGCGATGATCGAAGGGGGGAGGGGAGGGTGGTTGGCTTACAGGGAAGTAGAGTGAACCAAGCTGGGGGGGGGGAGGGAGGGGTTCATCAAGGAGAAACAAACAGAACTGTCACACTGTAGCCTGGTCAGCCATGAAACTGGTTTTCAAAGCTTCTCTGATGCGCAGCGCACCCTGCTGTGCTCTTCTAACCGCCCTGGTGTGTGGCTGCGCGAAACCAGCAGCCAGGCGATTTGCCTCAACCTCCCACCCCGCCATAAACATCTCCCCCTTACTCTCACGGATATTGTGCAGCACACAGCAAGCAGTAATAACAATAGGAATATTGGTTTCGCTGAGGTCTAACCGAATCAGTAAACTGCGCCAGCGCGCTTTTAAACATCCAAATGCACATTCTACCACCATTCTGCACTTGCTCAGCCTGTAGTTGAACAGCTCCTGACTACTGTCCAGGCTGCCTGTGTATGGCTTCATGAGCCATGGCATTAAGGGGTAGGCTGGGTCCCCAAGGATAACTATAGACATTTCAACATCCCCAGTGGTTATTTTCTGGTCTGGGAATAAAGTCCCTTCCTGCAGCTTTTGAAACAGACCAGATTTCCTGAAGACGCGAGCGTCATGTACCTTTCCCGGCCATCCCACGTTGATGTTGGTGAAATGTCCCTTGTGATCCACCAGTGCTAGCAGCACTATTGAAAAGTACCCCTTGCGGTTTATGTACTGGCTGCCTTGATAGGGTCCCAAGATAGGGATATGGGTTCCGTCTATTGCCCCACCACAGTTAGGGAATCCCATTACAGCAAAGCCATCCACTATGACCTGCACATTTCCCAGCGTCACTACTCTTGATAGCAGCAGCTCAGTGATTGCGCTGGCTACTTGGATCACAGCAGCCCCCACAGTAGATTTGCCCACTCCAAATTGATTCCCAACTGACCAGTAGCTGTCTGGTGTTGCAAGCTTCCAGAGGGCTATTGCCACTCACTTGTGAACTGTGAGGGCTGCTCTCATCTTGGTATTCTTGTGCTTCAGGGCAGGGGAAAGCAAGTCACAAAGTTCCATGAAAGTGCTCTTACGCATGCGAAAGTTTCGCAGCCACTGGGAATCATCCCAGACTTGCAACACCAGTCTGTGCTTGTTTCCCGGGCCCAGAATCGGTGTTCCATGGCATGAGCCTGCCCCATTGCCACCAGGATGGCCAAATTGCCGGGGCCCATGCTTTGAGAGAAGTCTGTGTCTATGTCCTCATCACTCTCATCACTGCGCTGCCATCGCCTCCTAGCCTGCTTTTGAAGGTTCTGGTTCTGCATATACTGCATGATAATGCGTGAGGTGTTTACAATGCTCGTAACTGCCGCGGTGATCTGAGTGGGCTCCATGCTTGATCTGAGTGGGCGTCTGCAGGAGAGCAGAGTTTCAGGGGAAGCGGTGGCTGGGTGACCACTTTTGCAGACCTACTGCACCGTCTGCTGCCAGGACACAATAGCTGAGTGGGCTGAATGCTTGCCGTGGTATGGCAAGACAAGAGCAGCCAAGCAGAGTTGCAGCGGAAGTGGCCCTGCGAGACCACCAGGAGAGCAGAGTGGCAGCGGAAGCAGTCGTTCAATGACGGTGGTTTGCAGACCTATTGCACAGTCTGCTGCCAGGACACCACAGCTGAGCGGGCTGCACACTTGCCATGTTATGGTGAGACAAGAGCAGCCGAGCAGAGTTGCAGCGGAAGCGGCCCTGCGAGACCACCAGGAGAGCAGTAGCAGTGGAAGTGGAGGATGACGAAGGTCATATGGAGGACCTGCGAGGTGGATTCATAGCATCAGGAGAACAGGAGAGCAGAGTGGCAGCGGAAGCGGTTGTTCGATGACAACAGTTTGCAGACCTACTACACCGTCTGCTGAAAGCAGGAGGACGCCCGCATGGAAAAAAAGCGCGAAACGATTGTCTGCTGTTGCTTTCATGGAGGGAGGGGCAACTGACGACATGAACCCAAAACCACCTGCAACAATGTTTTTGCCCCATCGGGCATTGGGAGCTTAACCCAGAATTCCAGTGGGCGGCGGAGACTGCGGGAACTGTGGGATAGCTACCCACAGTGCAACTGCTCCGAAAGTCGACGCTAGCCTCGGTACTGTGAACGCACTCCGCCGACTTAACACGTTTAGTGAGGACACACACAATCGACTGTATAAAATCACTTTCTAAAAAATTAACTTCTATAAATTTGACCAAATTTCATAGTCAGTGGCAGATTAATGATTTTGCCACCCCTAAGCCCTGAAATAATTGCCTCCCCAGCCCCATATGAACTTGTTTTAGTTTTTTTACAAATTCGTTTAAACCCACCAGCAGCTCCCCACGGCCCCCACCCCAGCTCACCTCCGCTCTGCCTCTGCCTCCTTCCCGAGTGCGCCGCCGCTCTTCCACTTCTACCCCCTCCCTCCCAGGCTTGCCAGAAACAGCTGTTTCCTGCGGCGAGCCTGGGAGGGAGGGGGTAGAAGCAGAGCGGTGGCACGCTTGGGGGGAGGAGGCGGCAGTGGAGCAGAGATGAGCTGGGGTGGGGAGCAGTTCCTCTGCCCCCCCCAAGGGTTACTTCTTGCAGCCCTCCCCGCACACACCCCCACCCAAGCTCACCTCCACTCCACTGTCACCTCCTCCCCAGAGCGCACCACCACCCCTCCACTTCTCCCCCCTTCCTCCCAGTGCTTTCACGTGGCAAGCCTGGAAGGGAGGGGGAAGGAGGGGAAACGCAGTGCGTCTGGGGGAGGAGGTGGGGCCGGGGATTTGGGGAAAGGGGTGGAATAGGAGTGGGGGGGGCAGAGTTGGAGCGGGGGCTGGGGGTGCAAGCACTCACCAGCGCTGGGTAAAGTCGGCACCTATGGGTATTATAAATTTTCTGCCCCTGCAAATTTGCCGCCCTAGGCCTAGGCATTGTCGGCCTAGGTGATAATACGCTGCTGTTCGTAGTATAGATGTACCCTGTTTCATGTCTTTTAACCAGTTACTGATCCATGAGAAGACCATCCCTCTTATCCAATGACTGCTTACTTTGTTTAAGAGCCTTTGGTGAGGGACCTTGCTAAAGGTTTTCTGAAAGTCCAAGTACACTAGATTTACTGGATCATCCTTATAGACATGATTGATGACCTCCTCAAAGAATTCTAATAGATCTGTGAAGCATGATTATCGTTTACAAAAGCTGTGTTGACTCTTCCCCAAATTACTGTTTTCATCTGTGTCTGATAATTCTGTTCTTTACTATAGTTTCAGCTAACATGCCTGGTACTTACCACCTTTTAATTGCCAGGATTGCCGTGGGAGTTTTTTTGAAAAATTTGTGTTAAAGGTTCTCCACGGGGGGGAGTGGAGAAGCAGAGTGGGGCGGTGCATTCAGGGGAGGAGGTGGAGGCGGAGCGGAGGGGAGCTGGGGCGTGGTGGGCATGGGGCGGGGAGCTGCCACACCCACCAAATTTTCCCCTTGGATGCTCCAGCCCCACCTGAGTCAGCGCCTAAGGCTCCACTTTTTGCCGGTTGTTAAATTTAGAAGCCCTCATGGGACAACCGGTTCTAAAAGGGCTTCTAAATTTAACAACCGGTTCCAGCAAACCGGTGCGAACTGGCTCCAGCTCACTACTGGATGACCTTGAAAACTGGAGTAGTAGAAATGGGATAAAATTTAATAGTGCAAGGTCATGCACTTAGCGACTAACAAGAATCTTTGTTATAAGATGGAAGCAATTGAGGAGAAAAAAGATTGGTGTGTATTGGTCAATCACAGGATGACTATGAGCTGCCAAGGTGATGTGGCCGTGAAAAAGGCTAATGCAATTCTAGGATGCTTCAGGTGAGGTATTTCCAGTCGAGCTAGAAAAGTAGTATTACCATTATACAAGGTACTGCTGAAACCTCACCTGGAATACTATGTGCAATTCTGATCTCCCATGTTTAAGAAAGATGAATTCAAACTGGAATAGGGACTGAGAAGGGCTGTTAGGATGATCAGAGAAATAGAGAACCTACCTTATGAGAAGAGATTTAAGAAGCTTGGCTTGTTTAACCTAACAAAATCAGTGATGGGGGGGGCAGGAATTTGATTGTTCTCTATAGATTCATTAAAGGGTTAAACACCAGGGAGGGAGAGGTATTATTGAAGTTAGCAGCCAGTGTTGGCACAAGAATGAATGGGTAAACTGGACATCAATAAGTTTAGGCTTGAAATTAGATGAAGTTTTCTAGTTTCAGAGGAGTGAAATTCTAAAATAGCCTGCTAGAGGGAGCAGTGGGAGCAAAAAACCTAACTTGTTTTTAAGACTGAGCTAGATAAATTTATGGAGGGGATGGTATGATGGGATTGCCAGCAATGGCAAATGGCCCATCCACAACTGCTATTAGCAAATATCTCCAATGGCTGGAGATGGGATGCTAGGTGGGGAAGTCTGTGAGTTACTACAGAGAATTCTTTCCCAGGCGTCTGGCTGGTGGGTTTTACCCACATGGAAGGGTCTAAACTATTGCTATATTTGGGGATCAGAAACACATTTTCCCTGAGCTCAGATTGTCAGAGATCCTAGGGAGTTGTCACCTTCTGCTGTAGCATGCGGCTTGCATCACTTGAACTAAAGTAAATGGTGGATTGTCTGTAATTTGAAGTCTTTAAATCATCATTTGACGACTTCTGTAAGTCAGCCAGAGGTTAGGGGTCTATTGCAGGAGTGAGTGGGTGAGGATCTGAGGCCTGCAATGTGCAAAATGTCAGACTTAGATGATCATGATGGCCCCTTCTGGCCTTAAAATCTGAGTCTAAATAATCTCGCTCAGATCATGCACCTTTAACTTTACTGCTTAATTGTCCTGCTAAAGGCAATATAAAATTCCTTTCAAGAGGAAAAATTATGAATGGCATTAATTCTAATGTATGGTAACACATTTTGGCAGTATCACTATCTTCTTACTGCGCTCTACTTGAAGTTGTTGCATAATGGACTTTGTACAGACTAGTCTTACACCTCTTTTTTTCACCATTCAGGATAGCGTTTGCCTGGCTGGTTGTGAAGGAGTGGGGGGGGGGGAAACTTCCTAAAGAAACATATTTATAGTTATGTAGGGAGCCAGGGTGGCTCCCCTCCGAATCAGAGGGTAAAGAGCCACCCTCTGAGCCTGAGTGAGCGGGGCCAGGCCAAGCTTCCGCCAATCCCCAGAAGGGGAAGGGTGGGACAGGAAGTACAAAGGGCGGGGCCCTCTGCCCAGTGAGGGGAGCACCAGGGAGGGAGACAGACACAGGCTGCTGGCTGCTCCCTCGCGATCCTGCTGCTGACCCAGGCGAAGGCCTGGGCAAGGAGGAGCCTGACCGGGGGGAAGGCCTGTGGCAACCAGGGCTGCCGGCCGCTGAATACCCAGAGGAACTGGAGGGGCCCGGGCCAGCGTGAGTCCGATACCGAGAGGGTGCGGGGGTGGCCCGCAGCGAAATACCTGGAGGATCCGGAGCTGCCCGCAGCGGAATACCCGGAGGACATGGAGGGACCGGAGCGGCCCACCTGAGAGAGACCGGGTAGGAAGTAGCCCAGGGGCCCAACTACACCGTGGGGTGGGTGTGTTTGGTCAGCAGGTGCGGATTGCCCCGCTGACCCAGTGGCGGGACCTTCGCCTCCCGCCACTGTCAGGGCCCTGGGCTGGAATGCAGTGGAGTTGGGTGGGCCTGCGTTCCCCTACCCCGGCGCTCCCCTGCCTGAGGGGCGCGCTACGGACTCTGGCCGGCATTCCCCTGCCGGAGGGGCGCGCTACTGACTCTTGCCGGCGCTCCCCTGCCGGAGGGGCACGCTACTGACTCTTGCCGGCGCTCCCCTGCCGGAGGGGCGCGCTACTGACTCTTGCCGGCGCTCCCCTGCCGGAGGGGCGCGCTACTGACTCTTGCCGGCACTCCCCTGCCAGAGGGGCGCGCTACTGACTCCGGCCGGCACACCTTCCCACTAATTCCCCAATGCCCGGGAGGTGGGGCCGAGGCCTGCCACGGAGACCATTGCTCTCCATCACCCCTAGGGGCTCAGAGGACCGACCGACGCCTGTCACAAGTTATAACACATTTACAAATTCTAGCCATGTCAATATCAGATACAATACAATAATCATTATAAAAGTGAGTTTTGTTTATTTTTAACTTCTAGAGAGAAAAGGTGGCTATGATTAAAATATTGGAGTGGAATTTGGGAGTGTAACGGGACAATAAAATTGGACAAATAGTTTATTCCCTGAAAAATGCATTTTTGGTCCACCCAAAAATATTGATGAAGTAGACCCATAGTTTCAGGTGATGAAACATTTTTCATGGTCAGCTTGTGTGTGTTCTCTCCCTTTATAACCTTTAGCCCAGTGATTAGGGCATTTTCCTAGGATATTGGAGACCCAGGTTTGAATCCCCTCTCTGGAGCAGAGGCTTGATCTCAGGTCTCCTTTCTCCCAGGTGATCATCCTAACCATAAGACTCGAGGCTATTCCCGTGTGGTTTACTCTCAACCTCTCCTATTAAAGTTGTTCCAGTTTGTATAAATACTTAAATATTCATGGGGCAGGAGGAGGGAATGCTGTGAAAATGACTCTAGCCTGGTAACTAAGGTACCTCACCTGGGAGGTAGGAGAGGTGGAGTCAAATCTTCTCTGTGCCTAATTCAGAGCAGGGATTTGAAGCCACATCTCCCAGGTGCATGCCTTAATCACCAGGCTATTGAGTGTCTCTCTCTCTCTCTCTGGCCCAATGAATATCTGAGTCTTGACACAGAGTGGACAACGTCAACAGGAGAGAGAGTGAGAGTGATCCACACTGGAATAGCCTCTAGTCTTGTGATTAGGATGCTCACCTGGGAGGAAGGAGACCTGTATACCTGCACACATTATCCCATCCCTCCAGTTCGAGTCTTGTACAATATCTGATAACTTTATATGCAGTATTATCATATGAACCTAAAATGTGTATATGCACACACCTCTGCAAAGCCTTAGCTTTTATTTCCTAAAACAGTCATGTGTAGCCAAATAATAAGCTTTCTGTTAAGAGTTCTCTTAATTCACCTCATGAGCTCAACTGTGCTAATTTATACACAAAATCCCTTAGGGAGTTTTTAGTTTTTTGGAAAGTACCCTTCAAACATGGAGAGTTTGGCTATTTGTTATTTCCTGCATATTTGATAGCAATATACAGTCTGTTTATTCAACAACAACAAAAAACATTAACAGCACTTATTATTGTCAAGCATACTTCATAATGCACTCATGGAAATATGTCAGTAGTAGAATACATTTTAGGTATTTTTAAACCGTGGACATTTTAGAAACCACTTTTTATATAAAAACATAACTTCCCACTAACCAATAAAAAAAAGATAAACAGCACATGCATAATAACACACTTGGAATAGATTTTAGCTTTTTCTAAGAGTTTAAAGAAACTCCTTAAACTCTTCTTGGAAAACACAGTTCATACACCATATAAAATGTTCCTTTACATAAGAGAATGATGCTCAAGACTTGGATTGCCATTTAGGACTGAGGTCATCTATCAGACAAATATTAGATATGGCCAAACCTCCTGGAATGAGATTCTCCAAATGTCTGGAACTATAGCATTTTGAGTCCCCAAAGTTAGTTTGAGTTGGTAAACAGTTCTTGCTTTAGTTTAAGCCCGTGTCTTATTACAAAGAGTGATCAAGCTTTTTTTTTAAGTTATGTACTTATAGCTGAAATTTTGAACAATTTATCAGCATTGATCAACATTCTTAAGATAGTATTTGAGAACACATTGTTACAATCGTACCACCAAGGTTGGGACCCTGATAAATACATTTTCCCTGGTTTAGAGACAAAGACTTCCTATATTCCTTCTGTTTGCTACTTCTGTTACTATAGGAGCCCTGCAGATTTGGAGGTGCCTTTGCCCCTTGGATCATATAAACCCTCCGGGCTGGGAAGTCTTGCTCAGTGATGAATCTACATTCCTATAAATTATTGCTGAGGAACTCATAGGGTGAGCCTGGTGGACATGATCCCCTTTCATGATTTATGCATTTGTACTCAATGATATGATTTGTGAGTACAAATAGAGAACAAAATGGCTGTGGGCAGAGGGTGGGGAGCCTATCCAGGTGTCCAGTGTGCTGCCCAAAAAAGTTAACCTACTCCCCAGAGCAGGACTGGAACCCTGTTTTTTCTCTTTCCACATGAGTTCCCTAACCACCAGGCTGTAGAGTCATTCTCTTCCCACTTAACCACGATGAGTATTCAAGCATTTTATTCAAAGTGGAACAGTTTTGACAAAAAGTCTTTTCCTGAATACCCTAGTGGCTAGGGCACTCACCTGAGATGGTGGAGATGCAGGTTCAAGTCGCTGCTCCAAAGTGGGGATTTGAACCTCCATTTCTGACCTCCCAGTTGAGTACCCTAGCTCTTGGGTGTAAAGGGGGGAAGCATCACCCCCCCTTTTGCAAATGGCATCTCAATCACTTTATAGCTCTAATCCCAAAATGGAAACATTTTGTTTTGAAAATGTTTAAGTTGTTTGTTTTGTCATTTAGACTGAAACAATTCTCTGAAACCAACCCGCATTTGTAGAAAAAAAGTTCTCTGAAAATGTTCTCCTGTCTCTAGTACTGAGCTCATTCCAGAAGCCAATGGCTAGAGGAATAGGGTTGCCTCAGTTAGCAACCCTCAGGGTGTGTTTCCATTACAGGTGCTACAGCAGCATAGCTGCAATGCTGGAGACTAGTCACCTGCTACACTGACAGAAGGGGTGTTTCCATTGCTAATAAATCCATCCCCTCCAGAGGCAGTAGCTAGGCTGATGGAAGAATTCTTCCATTGACCTAGCGGTGTCTAAACCAGAGCTTAGTTTGGCTTAACTATGTGAATTTTTCAACCCCCTGAGAGACTAGCTAGATGAGCCTAAATTTTAAGTGTCGTCCTGGCCTCAGTCGCCTCTTTCTAGTCTCAGGGTGGGGAAATGAAGGCAGCAATGGCTTTTTTTCTTTTTCTTTTTCTTTTTCTTTTTCTTTTTCTTTTTCTTTTTCTTTTTCTTTTTCTTTTTCTTTTTCTTTTTCTTTTTCTTTTTTAAATCTAAGGCACCAACATATGGCTGGCCCTATTTGTGGGAAAGGGGGTAATTTGGCCCACTGTATTTATTTTTCATTATAATTTGTCTTTTGTTTTCTTTCTTTCTTTCTTTCAAAGTGGGGTGGCGTGGAAGGAGGGAACAAGGCTTTTGCTGTCTCATTCCCAGCTTTTCCCAGATTCCCAGAAGCTGTCCACAGGTCCTCCCTGTGAATCAGGATCTGCAGCTTCAGAAGGAAGGAGCTAGGGTGGGGCTGGGACAACTCTATGTACCACCATCGCACATTCAATCCCATCGGGATTCCCGATCTAAGACTATGCTAATGCGGTCAGCATTAATTTAGGCAGACTCTCCACCCACAATGTCCTCTGGTTGATTAAAAAAATTATGTGGTTCATAAATTATTTTGAAGGTAGCATTTTAAAATAATTAAAAAGGAATTTTAAAAGAGTAGGATTAAAAAGCTCTTGAAATGGAAGGGGAGAGGGAATGAGCTATATCAATATAACTGTGCAGATCTGTGATCCAGTTGTCTCTAACAACTGCAAAATTGTGAAAAATAAATGTCAGTCAGAATTACAAATTATAGTTGGCAGCATTACTATACAACATTTAAAATGTTATGCTTCATTCCACAATTAATTCCTGTGACATAATTTATGAGAGGGACTTTGTCATCATCTTTGCTCTTCTGTGAATGATTAGAAGACTTTTTTTGGCACATCTCATAGACTGTAGCTGTTGATACTATAAACAAGAGATACTTAAAGACAGATGTCCAAGGACTCCACAAAAAAAGAAAAATTCCCCTTACATTCTTCAAGTACATCTTAGCAGCTGCAGTAGTTGGCATTGGCTATGAGATCTGTGCAACATTAAACTTTATGGTTTTCTAAGCATTTCAGGTACTATTTTATACCATTCCGTTGTATCAAGCTTTCCATTATTTTTGGCAGTACATCCTTAGGAATGTCTGCTTCATTCAAAGGCAGTGCTGGTGCCAGCCTTGCATTGGGAAAAGAAACTGAGATCGAAGAAAAATATTATAAAAAAGGGACAACAACAAAAAATCTTTCACAAATTCACCCTCTCTTTCAGAAGATGGCAGTTCTTGTGGTATATTTGAATACTTGGGAAATGCAGTGACTACATTGTATTTGCCAGCATTAGAAGCTTTTCAGCAAGCTTCATTCACGTAGGTGCTTTATTTAGTTGGCTAAAATACTGAGAAAAATCTGAACAGTTCTCAGAGACAGAAAACAGTCTTCATTCAGTCTAAAGAAAGAAAAAAAAAATAATAATAATTGGACATCTGTCACTGAAGCACCTGCTTTGGGCCCATCCCTTAGAAGAATGTTTTGGCTTAATAAATTGTGTGATGAACTAAACTACTGATAGTTTGGATGATGTTTAAAGTACTCTGTTTCTTAGCTTGATGTCTAGACTTATAGTCTGAGGTCAGCAAACAGACTTATTTAGCAGCTATGGGTTAGATTGTGCTTTTAGGAACAGGCCTGAGTGAGCGGTGGTGTAGGCAATAATACCCCAGGAGTAGCCCCAGACGGCACTGTGTCCCGACACCACTCTCTGACACAATTACCTCACCATTTATCCCTATTTTGGTAGGGAAAGGGTAGTAACTTGCAGGTATACATGAGAAGCAAATTGCAACACCCCTGCACTACCTCAGCTGCACCACTGTAGTGGTCTGGTTGGGAAGTAACAGGAACATCACACCTTCATACACCTGTGTGCTCAGACCCAAGGTCCAGGGAGACCATTAAGGATGTAACTATGTGTGTGCAATTTCATCAGCTATGGGGACGTGTTCTTTCTCCATAATCACAGTCATAATCTAGCCTTAGATGGCTATTAGCAACCAGCGAAGGCCAGATTCTGCCACCCTTCCACATGTTAAATATTAGCTTACTCCATGAGTAATTATGTTGAAACAGTAGGACTACTCATGTAGTTATGTGTACTTGTCAGTTTGAATAAGGGTGGCAGAATCTGGCCCAGAATGAAGCAGTGAAATCTGAAAGCTGCAGGTAATAGTTCAGATGGGCCTCATTAGGGGTATGATATTTATTCTTCATGGAGGGCAGAAACTCCCATTAAAGCTAATAAGTGTCATGCAGGGTGAGAACTGGGTCCTGTGTTATGCACTAGATTGAACAGATCCTGAACAGAGATTACGTGGACCTGATTCTCTTCTCATTGAAGCCAGTTCTACACCAGTATAATTCTACTCACTTTGGTGAAGTTTCTTCAGATTTATACATGGGAGGGGAGAACCAGTTCTGACATAAATTGTTATCCTGTGACAGGTGGATCTTTGAGATTTTGGTGTAAAAAGGAGCTTACTCAAAATCTCTGAAAAACTAGATAAATTAGCTACCAGCAAGAGATTTACTGGGCTCGCCTATATTCTGTCCACCCATAATGAATATTCATGTAGTGTATGGGAAAGCAGGATCTGGGACTAAAACGATTCAGTCACCTTTCCTCTTTAATTTATTTTTATAACTTCAGAACCTATCTATGTCACATTCCTCTGCGAGCATTTGTTATTAATCACATTTGTTATGGTAGTGCCTAAAGACCAGCCAAGAACGGGGCTCCATGAAACATAGTAGATAGTCCCTGTCCCAAACAACTACAATCTATCTAGACAAGATAGACACAGGGTGCAGAAAGAGGTATAACACACAAGCAAAGTGAACAATGTGATGACAGCAAATGTCATGTTAGGTCCATGATTTTTTAAAATTTTGTTTATTTGTTTTGGGTGTGTTTGGTTAAGAGGGGATAAGCTAAATGGAAAGAAAGAGGAGACACTGAAGGAAAGAGGGTGAAGAAGGGCAGGTCTGAAGAGAAGCTGAGGTGAAGAGACTGTGAGGGAGGTCAAAGGAGATGGTTGGAGCAAACAGTTAATCAGCGCAGGGCAAAGAAAGTCCAGTCAAAACTATAGAAAGTTCTCCAAATGTGCAGAGGTCCCTGCTTTGGATGCTTCTGGTCCTACAGGCTGGAGTCTCTGGTTGGCTCCACTCAGTAGATTTCACCCTAGATTTCACATGACAAGCAGGAGGGGAGTCACTACCTGGGTCCTTCTGCCTCCGTAGTGTGTGGGGGAGGTCTTCCACACACAGTTTTGTATCCGGTGGGTCCCTAGACTGACTTTAACATGATTTCCATGCTTCAGCTATAATGAGCTATTGTATTTTTATAAAACAAGTGTTTTTTTAGACATTGAATTGGATGTAATTTCTGTACATTTATTACTCATTGTTAGGATTCATCATGTACCCTTGAGAAGCCAGGGATCTAACATTGGGGATTTGTCCAGCTAACAGATGTAAATTGTAACAGCGATATTTAAAAAAAAATCATGCTATATAATATTAACAGATTTATTTAGAAAAACATTCATGTTTCAGACACATTGGCCTTGTCTGAATAATTTAAATTCTCTGAGATTGGTTTTTCATGTGGTTCCCTTCTGACTGGAAGCATTACTCTTTACGATAACTAATAGTTTGTTATGCTCACTTGCTGCATCATGTCTTATTTAGTTGCAATGTGTAGAGTGCCCAACCATCCCTTATACAAACAAACAGAAAGGGGTATGGAGACATCTTTCACACTCAGGATTGTCATCTCATCTGCTTACCCCTATCAAAGTGGAACAGATAGTCCCATTTGTTTATCTGAAACAATGCTGCAATAAAAGATAAATTGAAAGTTTGTAAACATACTATAACCATTGAAATACGGTACAGTATAATAAAGATCACTGCTCCCTTGGGGCCAAATTCTTTCCCCTTACATCAAATAATATCTTATTCAACAAGTAGTTCTAGGGAAATGAACAGGACTACTGAATATGAATAAGAATAGCAGAATCAGACCCTTGATAGGTATGGAAGTATCCAAGGAAAGACAACACTGTCATTTAGGGCTGGACAAAATTTTCCACTGAATATGTTTTTCAACAGAAAATTGGGGTTTTGAGGAAATGACAGTTTTAGCAAAAAGTATTTGCTTCTGCAATTTTGGGTTTTGTCAAAAAACACACACACATATTTAGTCTGAAAAACAAAATATTTTTATTTGGAATGCTACTGCAGTACCTTATAGGAGTTGTAGTTTGGTTTGCTCATGTCCCCATTCTCCTCTATCTGCCAGGCTTCCCTGACAAACTACATCTCTCGTCTCTCTTTTTTCCACTCCAAGAAAGGTGACTATGGGACAATCACAGTAGATGTAGTTCATTGAAGGAGGCTGTTCTATAAAGGAGAATGGGAGCCTGGCATGAGGCACCATGCAGCATTTCCAAATTGAAATAGTTTCAATTTCAGAATTTGAATTTCTACCGAAAATTTGAAATTTTCCATGCGAAACTTAGACACTTTTTTTTTCATTTTTGTCTAAATCTTCTGCAGGTGAAAACAAGACAAAACCAGCTCTACTTAGTTGAGGGTCATATTTTCCAATCTTGTGCTCCAACATATTTGTGTGTGTAAAATCCAGAACACTTGTATGGAATATATAGATGTGCATTTTCCCATCTTGCAGGTAAATGAGTGCTCAGTTACAAATACAAAATGTGTAGGCCAATCTGGAGGCCATTTTTAAAACGTAAAATATGTCCAGGATCATTAGAGGATGTGAAATGCTGCTTGTCCATGATACCTGAATGCATAGTTGTACTTGGTTTAGCAAGAATTTTTATGCTAAGATTTTTCCATAAGCTTTTGTGTTTATTATTTGGAAGTATTTTGTTAACTTGATTCAAAAGAAGTAATAGAACTCTTAATCTCAGGCAAGTCTACCATGGTACAAACTTGAGGATATGCAAGTATTTTATTGAGTATTATGTACAGCAATGAAAAATGGCAAAGGCAAATGACTCCCTACACATATTGGATTGCTCTGTGTTTAACAGTGTACATATATGGATCTCTGTGCAAAGAAACAGCAAGAGTGAACTTCTGCTATTTTTAAGGACTTGAAGGATCAGCTATATTCCATTTTTCACATGTATCCTTCATATGAAACTTTTTATCCCTTTCTTAAGACATAGGCATATTAGTTCTTAAGAGACAACAAAAATGTGAAGAAAAAGATGGGGAAAAAAGAAGAAAACAAATTCCAGACAATTCATCTGGCTAAAAAAATGGAATGCATCAAAAATGTAAAAATTCTACATGGCTCAGATGCATGAGGGGCTGCTTATACACACAGGAGTTTTAAAGTCACCTGTACTTTGCAGGAACTGAACTCCAGACGAGCAGCATAAAAAGCATTTCCAGAACTTTAAGCCTCGGTGGATGAATCCCCACCTCTAAAACACAATGCTGCAACTGTCCTTGATTAGACTAGAGTCTAGACTTACCCTTGACCATACCTTAGAAACCAAGTTAGGGAACTGTAGTTAAACTCTGCTTTTAATACATTCCCAGGTAACATGCTTCTAACATGGTTTTGCAGCCCAGTGTTGGTGAGACTAAACTATGGCAATATTCAGTTTCACACCAAACTGATTGTCCAAACAATGTTAGAAACTAGCTGAGACTATGTTTAAACATGAGCCCCTTAACTCAGTTTCTAGACCTGTCTAGATGGAGCCTTTCTTCCTAAGGTCTCATACCCATTAAGTATTAAGGTCAGGCACGAGGATTTCCCAAAATATCTGAGTGGTTCTGGATTGTAACCTCACATACCACCACCATCTGATGAAGACCACCAAGATAAAGGCTAGGAATTATGTAATCCACAGTTATGTAATCCCCAAATTAACTAGAGCCAGTTGGAGAGCAGATGTTCACACCTTGCAGACAGCTCCCTCAGCCCTTATCTTCTCAGCAGCTGAACGCTGCACTCCACTATGATCAGGTAATGAATATATGAAACTTCTTGACATGCAATTGAATGCTGCTATGAGAATTGTCACAGGAGTGATGAAGTCAACACTGACAGGCTGGCCCCATCCTCATGCATATCTTACTACCATCTCTCTGAAGAGAAGAAGCAATAATAGGAGAATACAACAGCACAATAATGAATGCAGACTTGCTCATCTATGAAGATTTCCAGTGCTCCCCAAGATGTCTCCATACATCCAAGAATTCCTTCTGGTAATAGAGCTCTCAAAACCTCTGGACTGTCACCAAAAGAAAAGTAGCAGAGACTATGGGAAAACAGGGGGGTCAAGAGTCAGGACTTTATAACAGATCCTACACCAACTACCTACCTTCACTATGCTATTATAATATGGACCACAGTGAACCACATAAGAGGTGCATGTGGGCAATTACCTACTAGACAAGTAGAAAATGAAGGACAGCTCAATATGTGAATGTGGAGAAGACATCCAAATCATGGAACAATTAGTGAACCACTGCCCTCTAAGATCTTTCTCTGGAGGGTCAGGCTTGATTTATTCCATTGTACTGAAAGCCGTAGAGAAGATGACAAACTTGAATGTCAACCTTTAATGTTGCTTTTCAAATTCATCATACAAAAGAAGAAACCCATTAAATATAACCCTTTGTGATATGAGACCACATCTTAACTATCCAGGTGATTTTTCATTATTACCATCTAAAAACATACCTCCCCCCAAAGGCTAGATAATGCATGTGTTGGAGGCAGTATGGAGGCATCTCCTGCAGTTCCTCAATGAACAGAGGTCATGCTATACTATTACATTCCTGTTGAGGAGTTCAGCATATTCCCATTTCAGCCAACATTGTCAGACAGCTCTACTGGCCAACATGTGGCGGGACAAACCCATTCCTTTATGTACTCTTTTCTTTCAATGGGTTTGAATTCAGCCCAAAATAAGTCTTCTTAGAAATGTTAATCTTCAGTACACAGAAAACAGAGACATAAAATTACATAAATACATTTATTACACAGAGTTTGGTCTCATAAAAGCCAGGAGTGGAATCTTGGTCCACTGAGGTCAATCACAAAACTCCCATAGACTTCAATGGATCCAGGATTACATCCCAGAAGTCTATGGATCATCAAGGGAATCTCCTCATAGACTCACACTGAAGTGTATTTATGAAAAAGTTTTATGGAAAACTATAATACCTCTTTGGCAATATCCATGCTAACATAATTTGGTGCTTTACTTATGGACACACTCTTTTTATTGGAAAAATTCATACCAAACATTTAACCAGTGACAAAGAGGTAGCAATGGTCAAACATAAGCCAGAATGGTGAATAAATAAGGTGTTTTACTTAGCTATTGATAATTCTCTTTAAACTCTCTTTTCAGCTGGTACTCTACCTTTCCCTATCAATGCAATAAGCCAATGCTTCTGCACCTGGGGAATGATCTATTTGGATGAATATCAATTATATGTAAACTGTATATAATAGTTATTGGAGAATAAACCCCAAAGAAAGGTCTTGGGTTAATAGTATCTTTACAGTGGTAATCACTGTATATCTCCTTTCATGCAGTTGGATATGCTTGGGAAGAATACTGACAAGCAGCTGAGAAAATAGAAGACTAAATTTTCTTTGCCTGTTTCTGTAAAAATATAGCTCTTTGTGTATGGTTTTTTTTTAAATGTAGGCTTAATAAATGACCAGATAAATGACTGGATGTGCTGCTGTAAATTGACAGAAGACTCTGAGACAGATTCCCCTCCCATTCCAGCAGCACAAAGAGACAAGAACCTGGCAATTTGAGAATTTCCCAAGCATGGGAGAGTTCTCATATGACATAAAGCTGGCTTAACCAGCATTTACTCATCCTGCACTGGTCTTGATGTAGGGAGCATGCTGGGTTGGGAGGGAGCAAGGCTGAACCATTGCGGTGTTTTGGTTAACCTCAGCTGGTGAACGGTTTCCCGACAGCATTTAGAGGAGTCTCCTGGCTGCTTTAATCTGAACTGAGATCAAGCCAGACAGAGAATCAGGTAGTTCTCACCAACTGCATAACAGTCTTACATCTCTGATATGCTATCTGGGTCTCACCCACCACAGAGGATCTGGCTGTCTCTGTTCAGAATTTATCCTTCAGTGGGCAATTATTGCATTCATTTACATTTTAAAAAGTGAGTCATTGAGAGTGATGGAAAGCATTAAATGTCAGAAGTCACTGACTTTAAACAACTGAAATGGGATACAAATGTTTCAATGAGAACAAAAAACAAACAAAAACAAAAGCTTTTCCTGCATTTTGTTTAATTACATTTCACAACACATTCTTTAACTACTTCTTTTTGTTTGGATAAAGTAGATTTTTCACAAATTTTTAGTTATAGGGAAAATAACTTGGTGAGTGTGTGCATATCCCTGCAATGGCTTATTTACAACTGGCATTGTATGCTTTTATTGTGACACTATGATTTTTCCCTGCGTTTTTTTATTTAGTTTCAACATTTTTTCTACTGTTTGAGAACTAAATGGATTGTAATATTTTGAATGTGAGAATAAGGGAGGGGGGAAAGGATTGTTACTTACTTGATCAGAGGAGTTTTCATGAGGTGGGCCTTGTGTCTCTCAGGTTGCGAGAAACTGAGTTTTCAATCTGCAATAAAGGCAAAAAAAAAAAAAATCTTTGACCGGTCTCTCCCAAGAGGCTAGGCTTTTCAAAGATTCAGCAATATTTTTTTGGCTCTCCTTCTCCAACTCAGGGAGGAATTTCATGCAAATTTCCTGAGTTCATGTTGAAGAAGTCAGTTATTGGTGATCATATAAATTTGTAAACTCTGAATGTATGATATATTTTAAATGAACCTACCAGG
Organism: Caretta caretta; assembly: GCF_965140235.1. Taxonomy (NCBI): domain Eukaryota; kingdom Metazoa; phylum Chordata; order Testudines; family Cheloniidae; genus Caretta; species Caretta caretta. The sequence goes on along the minus strand of NC_134210.1, from coordinate 82,530,474 downwards.
TTGGCCAAGTAATGGTGCTGACCACAATTGTGCGAAACTCAATGGATTCTATTTACGTGAATTCTCCTAACCCAAAACCAGGGGCTTAGGCTTGCACAAACCTCCAAATTCCAATCATCTCTGAACCTATCATGAACCTCTGTGATATTCACCAATCACTGTACCCTTATGGTATGGGATCTTCTTTCCTTTCGTACACAACCCATCCTCCTAACAGACTTCAGGGCTTCTTACATTTGATGTTTTTTGGAAGGCAATGAAACCATCTGCTTCCTTCCTCCTCCCAGGATCTTTAATGGGCATCAGTTGGACACTTATCCCATACTGTATCTTTGTAAAGGAGCCATGCTGTAGGCCCACCTAGTCAGTGAACGCTCTTACTCTCACTTCTGCAACAAGCTAAATGAGCTTGGGACCTGAAAGACACCTCAGAAGTCCCTAAAGGGTAGCTAAGAAAATCTTCTCTACTCCTGTGAAGCTTGAACTGGCAAATTGATTTGCCTACTTATGTCATTATGTTAGGGTCTCTTGAAAACATTCTGAGTGTGAAATTAGGATTTTCTATCCTGTGATAAGGGGATGCAGTGAGAGCCAAGAATTTTGGCAGTGTTGTTAGAAGAGTACATTAGAGTCACTGTTTCTACAAGGGATTGTCTGGGATTTGAAAGACTTTAAATTTGTAAAATAGGCCTGGAACCGTACAGGGATTCTAGAATGATTCTAGATTGATGGGTCTGATTCTGCAAACCAACTTCCAGGAGCATCAGATGTGCATCTGACAAGGCCCTGCTCCCTCCTCATGTCCAGGCCACCTGGCCAGTGGCTTGGCATGAGCAACTCTAAGGCTGGCACTGCATTTAGCCGTATGGAGTGAAAATCTATCAACTGCATGAAAAAACTTGTACAGATACAGACAGACATCTTCCTTTCCAAATGCAAACAGATGGACATCGTACCAAAAGGACTGAAGTATGCATCCGATGAAGTGAGCTGTAGCTCACGAAAGCTTATGCTCAAATAAATTGGTTAGTCTCTAAGGTGCCACAAGTACTCCTTTTTTTTTTAGATTGATGGTGTGCATTTTGCTTTCAGCAGATAATATACTCTCAATGCCTGGGAGAATCATGTTCAACATCATCCCGGAATCTATCAAGAAACAAACAGATCTCCAAATTAGAGAGGAACAAACAGATTTTAGATCTTTGAGATCATGCACAGACAATATTGTTGTTCTCAGAACACACTGTGGAGTTGCAAGCACCTCTTGTGAGAAATATTTTTGATCTCCTGAAGGCTTTTCACAGCATACGCAGAGACAGATTTTGGAGAATTATGGCAAGTTATAGAGTACCAGGAAAAATAATTAGAATCAAGGATCTCTATGATAATGCCAAATGTGCAGTCAGAGATGGTAACAACATCAGCCAATGGTTTGTAGTGACAACTGAAGTAAGTCAAGGGTGTAGTATGTTCCTACTATTGTTTGCACTGGTCATGGACTATGTCAAGAGGAAAGTAACACAAGAAGGCAACCTAGGAATTGTAAAGATAAATGAATAAAGCACAGTTGGATGACCTTCTTTTTGCTAATGACATAGTCCCCCTTAGTTCAACATAGCGCTTAATGGAAGAAAAGACCCAGCTTTTGGCAGACACAGTAAAACAAGTTGATTTGTTCATCAACAAGGGGAAGACCAAATATATGGCTATCAATGTCCCAAAATAAGCCATCAGAGTAGATGGAGAAACACTAGAAGTAAGTCATTTAATTTTTCTAGGCAGTGAGATGTACAATAATGATACCATGCTAGATGTCAAACAACTAATATCAAAAACAGCAAACAACTTGCATTAACTTGAAAGTATTTGGAAAAGTCACATGACTCGTGCTTACACCAAAATATGTGTTCTATTGAAACGTGAGCAATAGAGAAAGAAGCCAGGTTCTTCAACATTACACTCAGAAGCCTGAACAGACCCGTACAATAGCCTGTGCACCAGAGAGCAAGGGAGGATAAAATAAAGAAAGAAATCAAGAATAGATAGTCAAGTGACCTTGAAGCATCTTGAGTCAGTGCTCGTGACCAGAACTTGCATTCACTAGTCAGGTGCCTGTATAATCAATATATGTGGCAGGCATAGGTTTATTCAAACATCAAGCAAAAAAATAAGATGTGTCAAGGGCAGGAACATGCATCATGTGACATTGGAATAAGAACTTTAATTGAAAAAGACTGAGTGAAGGGACTGAATTAACAGTCTCCTGGAAAACAAATTACAGAATTAGAGAGTCAGCCAAATTGTTTGTTAGGGTGGTATAAGTAACATTGGATAAATCCTTAATTTTTATCTCATTCATGACGTAGCATGATATAATGCTTGTTAATCATTTGTAGTGTTTTTTTACTCAGAAAACCAATAAAGAGTATTTAGAAATCCTCAACTCTTTTTGGTTAATTACTCAAAAATACATTTAACTTGTTCAGCAAACTACAATCCAGACTTAAAACCCATTTTATAAATAATTGGAAATTGAGATGAAGCTAAATAATCACCATATGTCTGGTCTTCAAGTTCTCACTTGAGCATGGATCATGCCTATTACATACAGGCCAAAGTAAGCGGTGGAGTGAAGCCAGAGGGTATGTCTACACTGCAGTTAACACCTGCTGCTGGTCCATGTCCGCTGTCTCAGGCTCATGGGGCTTGGGCTACGGGGCTGTAAAATTGTGGTATAGACATTCAGGCTACAATGCAATTTTACAGCTGACATGGACCAGCCACAGGTGTAGAATAGACTAGGGTGACCAGATGTCCTGATTTTATAGGGACAGTCCCGATTTTTGGGTTTTTTTTCTTACATAGGCACCTATTACCCCCCACCCCCGTCCTGATTTTTTACACTTGCTTATCTGGTCACCCTAGTATAGACATACTGTCACTGATCCCTGGGGAGCAACACAATGCAGTCTGCCTCAGAGGCAGAATGCCTTTCAGATCTCTCCTGCAACAAAAGTCAGCATGACTGCTGCTGCCCCTTTCAGGGGGGCAGTTTGTTTCCCCCTGTTGTGATGGTCTTGGTCCTAAGGCTGGTGAATAGAAGTGGGTGAATCCCTAGAAATTAGGAACAGAGTAATTCCTGCATTCCTCAAATACAGGAACTATGTTTCTACCTAGACTGCAAGTATTCTTTTGTCCTCCCCCACCTGCCCTGTATTCACCTATGAACCAGGCACAATCTGGCCCTGAAGGAAAAATCCCATGCAGTACAGAGAAATAGAAAGTACAGAAATGGCCAAAACCAACTGCATAAAGGGGGAAAAAAACCCAAACAGACTGATTATGCATGAAAGAGAAATTCAGGGTAAGAAAATGAGGCAAGAACAGAATAAGCTAACAAATAAGAAACAAAATTAACCTCGCATATTTTTTTTCTTTCAATCACTTTTGCATGAGCAAAGGCTGCAGATTGTTTTCTTCAGTTATAATTTTCTCTCTTTTTCTGTTTTAATTGCATTCATTGTTTTTTCTTTCTTTTGTTCATTTGGTTTTATGCGCTTTTTTGTTTCTTTATTAATCTAGCCTACTTCTCTGATGTCTCCTTTGATTTATTTTATTGGTTTAGTTATCTCTTTCTAACTCATTTGTTCTGTTCTGTCTATTCTGTTTCTTAGGCTATGTCTACACTACAAAGATAAGTCAACCTATGTTAGGTCGACTTACAGCCAACATATTCATTACTGCAGTGGCTGATGTCCACGCTACCCTTCTTCTGTCGGTGGTGCGTATCCTCACCAGGAGCAGTTCTACCTACTGAAGAGGGACGGTGTGGGGACTGAGAGCCAGGGCTCTCAGCTCCACATAGCTCCTCACCGGGAGCCCACCTACTCCCCAGGGCTTCTCACCTCCACGTTCCCAGTCAGAAGTGTAGGGGAGCAGCCCAGGCTTCTTGCCTCTGTGATCCCAGCAACCCAGAAGCTGGCTTTCTTGTCAAATTGACAAGAATTACATCCAATATCAGGAACTCAGTGTGTACACAGACACTGCGTTGCCCCTAACTACACTGACATAAGCCCTACACCTCTTGTTGAGGTAGTTTTATTATGTCAACATAGCAGGGGAGTTATGTCGATGGGAAGAGCATTTCAGCATGTTCGCCACAGTTGTGTCGACAAAAGCTGACTTTTGTCAACAAAAGTGTGTAGTGTAGATAAAACCTTACTTTCATTTTCTTTTGCATCAGTTTTGTCTGCTGACAGTTCGGTCCACTTCCCCAAGCCAACTAATCAAGTTCAAGCAAAAGGGCAGAGACAGTAGCAGGCAAGAAGCAAATACTATTAAAGTTTTTAGAGAGGAAACCAAAGTATTTAAACCTGGGAGAACCAGGATCGAATCAAATAAACTGTGTCTACATTTTTAATACTTTCTTCTATTAAAATTTGAGCATAAACTAATAAAATTCTGCTTTTCAGAGGGCACAGTAGCAAAGGGAATATTGAAATCAAATCCAGCAAGACAAATAAATCAGATACCCCAGAACCAGAGTTTAGACATAAACACATTATGTTGGTGGAGAACATGTTCAGCCGGATCAGTTTGTCATATTACAAACAAAAAGACATTCCAAAAGGTCAGAAAAGTTTTATACAATAAACCAGGGAAATTTAACAAAATGACAGAACCCTAAAACTGCTTGTTTACGAATAAATAATTGGCATACTAGAAAAAAAAATCATTTAAGCAAATGTGTGATTCTCTTAAATAGATTCTGTTTTCTAGGGCTTTTCTACATGTTGTTTTTAAATTTGTTTTTGCATCCTGCATTGTTTATGTTACCTTCTGGGGAGAATGAAAATCTTGACTTTTTTTTTTGCTCTTTTCTGTTTTTAATAAAAACATATCTTTCTCAATTCTGTTCCTCATGTAGCATGACCCAGTGTTTGTGTGAGGCTTGTAATTTCCAAATTGTCCAGCTTCAGACTTAAATATTTGCTTCTATCAGGAGCTCTGACCCGACTTCACAGGGAATATTCATCTAATTCAAGATATATTTAGTGGCAGCCTGAAAGTGGAGCCACAGCAGGAAAAGATAATCGTGTTACCTTCCGTAACTGATTGTCTCATCGGTGGAGGTTCTGAAGGCAGTAAGGGCAGTACGTAACATCATGTGTTAAAGGGAACCTTACTGCTATTGGTTGGTTACAGCCTGTGCAGTGTGCTTGGCCTCACTTTTTCTAGATAGTAATAATGGTTTTTATAGGGAGGGAAAGCTTTCAATAACCCTTAAATATGCAGTAATCAGCCCTTTCCTCAGGAAACCATCACTGGGCACTAGCAATCTCTGTAACCCCAGCCCTGTCTCTAAACTTCTCTTCATGGGGAAAAGTCAATTGCAGAAACCTGAGTTCAATATCCCTGATCTTTTCTGTGTTGGCAACTGCATCGATACAATAAAGGTGGCAGACTCAGTAAAAAGCCAAGACCAACCGTAATGCTAGGAGGAAGGGCAAGTTTAGAACCAGAGCTCCACATACACCTTTCTACATTAGCCAGCAGAGTGTGTAGCCAGTGTCATTCTGTCCCATACTGCACCTCAGTCACACACAAAAATGAGGAACCCCCTTTGATACAGTGCACCTCTGCACCTCCCCTTTTCATGGCTGGTGGCTGAAGAGCCACAATCTGGGCATTATATTTGCTTGTGTACTTTAATGTATGTATTTTATATTTATGAAAGGAAGGAAGAAGAGGGATATTTTACCAAACTCACATAATCTATCATGTACTTCCTATATCTGTCGTAAGGCAAGCCTGGCCTCCTGAAATAGAAAATAAAAAACAAAAATAGAACTCAACAGGAGTACTATGGTGTCTATACACAAATGCAAGAAGCATGGGAAATCAGCAAGCAGTACCGTTAAATGATGAAGATTATGATCTACTGAGCACAATAGAAACCTGGTGGAAATAGTCTCATAATTGGATTGTCAATGTAATTAGACAGAAAGGAAAGAACAGGTGGAAGGATTGTACTATACATGAGATTTTCAAACAAGGAAGGAGCCTCAGCCACACATCTCCCATTAAAATTAAGTCAGTGAGATCTGCTGGGTGTTCAGCACTTTTAAAATTCAGATCACTTATTTAGATGCCTAAAAATGAATTTAGGAGCCTAACTATAGGCACTCATTTTTCAAAATCTTGGGCACAGCTTGCGCCTTAAACTCAGACATTACATAGCAAGTGAGGACTTTCTGAGTGACAAAAATAGAGAGGGACGAGTGAGAACAAGAGTAATGATAAAGTCAAGCACGTCTTAGCGGTTATGCTAAATTAGTTTTGGTTGGTTTGTATTTCAAAGATCACTTCTCACAGGTTACACAACATTAGTGGATTTTGAGGAAGAATTTGAATGAGGATAAAAAGGTGGTTTAGCACAGAGTATTTGTGCATATGGGGAGACATGGGAGAAAGTGCAAATGAGGGAGTGGGAGGAGGTACTGAAGGGAATGTGGGGAATACAAAAAAAAAACAAGGTCAGAGTTATAGATTGAAGCAGAGTGGCCTTTCAACCAAGCATAAAGAATTTACAATGGTGAGCCAATGGAGGGCTGCAAATGGAGGAGTGACACAGTGTGAACAATGAGTAATAAAGATGATTTATTTTGGACAAACTGAAGCTCGGCAGGGGAAATGCCCAGAAGACCTGAGAAGAGGAAGTTATAGTAGTCAATGCTTGAGATGTTCAGGGTGTGGGCAAATGATTTAGGATGGGAAGGAAAACAGATATTTTTAAATGTTGTGGAAGAAGAAGTGAAAAAACATTTGGTCACTTCCTAATGTGGGGGCAGGAGTAGAGGGAGGAGTATGATAAACCATAGTTGCCTTGAACTGGGTGACCGAGAAGATGGGGATGCTATCAACAGCAATGAAAAATGGAAATAGAGGTGAGGATTGGGAGGGAAAATTGTGAGCTTGGTTTTGGTGATGTTGAACTTGAGATGTCAATGAGTCATCCACATGAAATGTAATTAGATGCAGGGATTAAGAGAAACAAAAAGAGCTTTAAAATATATAAGAGGAAAAGAAGTATTAGAAAGAAAATAGGTGTAGTAAAAAGAGAAGAAATTCTAAAAATAACTTTTAAAAGTAGGCTTTGTCTGTTTGATACTTCTAATGTACAGTAAGTAAAGTACTGAATAGGATTTTAAGAAAAATATTAAAGTGAAGGGTTCATGTTTAGCTATTCCACCTGGAAGCAGGCAGGGCACACCTTGACTGTTCTGTAGAAGCAATGCACACATTGCTCTATCCAAGGATAAGGGCTAGATATGAACCATGAAAACTTGATTGTTGGGACAGTAACTGCGGGAGGCTTTCTTAGCCTGGGCTCAAGGCCTGAGAACCAGGATTGTAGTAGCTAAAAGATGCAACTAAGTATATTAATCAACGTCATACATTCCTTTGTGTATCTTTTTGCGGTAGCAGTGTGTAATGCTTAGGGGGGAGAAATATAATAAAAGGAGAAGGTGGAAGGCGGGGGGGCAGAACGCCCATCTCAGCTGACCAGCCTGCTTTCTTGCATAAAGCTGTGTTCTGTCTCATCATTGAACTGCCACAACTGGCGCCCAAACGTGGGGCCCTCAGCACTCACCTCGCCCGGCAAGGGTTTCAGACGCGTCACTCATCCGCTTCGTGGATCCCGGTGAGTATTTTTCATTGTGGTAAGTATGGGAAGCTCCCTCTCTGCTTTGCAAGTGCAACACCGCAATGAGCTGCAGTATTTGCTGCGTAAGGCTCAGCATGACTGCCCGGCTCGAGCACTTACTCTCCTGCTACAGGAGGTGCGTGCCCAGTGCCCGTGGTATCCTGAAGCCGGAAGCCTTAAGCTAGCGGACTGGGAGCGATTGGGCCAGACATTGCACGAAGAGCCTCGGGCGCCCGTGCAGGCTTTACATGCCTGGCACCTCTGTCGTGACGCAATACTGCGTGTCACCTCGGATAGGCCCTCTTTCACGAGGCTGGTGCTCTCGCCACGCCCGTCGGCTCCTGTAGCCATCCCCGTTGCAGCTATCCCCCCTTCTACTGATACAACCCAGCGTGTCGCTTCGGAAAGACCCTCTCCCGTACCCACAGCCCCCCCTCTCCCTGCTTTGCCCCCAGTGTCTTCATTACCACCGCCTCCCTTGCCTTCCCCACCGGAGCCAGTGCGTGATCACCCTCCCTCCGTGGGGCCCCATGCTCCGGGGCCCCCCGGAGGGTCATCTGCATCTGCTCAGAAGCTTTCGCTGGTGCAACAAATGGTTCACGCAGCGAAAGCTCGATCAGATCTTACAGCGGAGGAGCTGGCTGATCTGGTCTCAGTTTGCCCGGTGACCTGGCAGAATGATGACCAGGGTAACCCCGTGGGCACCTGGACCACTTTGTCATACTCGGTGGTTAGAGAGGTGAGGAAAGCAATTCGTGAGTTTGGCCTGACTAGCACCTTTGTGCGTGGTCTCGTTGAAGGGATAGGTACTGGGTACTCCCTAGTCCCTGAGGATTGGAAAACGCTGCTGCGCATGATGTTATCACCTAGTCAGTATGTTATTTGGCTTAGTGAGTATCGGCAGATGGCAGAACGCCAAGCTCAGGTACATGCAGCGCACGGTATCATTTATGAGCAATTGGCAGGGGAGGGCCCGTTTGCTACTATTCAGATGCAGTCTCAACTCCCTCAGGCCGTCTTCCCCATTATTTCCACCTGTGCCCAGCATGCTTTCAAGAAGGTCCCGGATTCAGGCAAGCCTACCAAAAGCTTTGTCAGTATCCGTCAGGGTGCCTCAGAGTCCTTTTTGGATTTTACCAACAGATTGCATGAGGCTATCCTCCGGCAGGTGGATAACACTGAGGCAGCTCACGAGCTCCTGTTAAAATTGGCAGTTGAAAATGCAAACGAGGATTGCTGCTGTGCTCTCCAGGCAGCACAAGCCTCTGGTATTTTAGAGCTCTCAGACATGCTGCGGGCGTGCCAGAACATTGGCACACAAGCCCACAAGGCTGGAGTTCTGGCTGCCGCCCTCAGAAAAACTGGGAAGGAGGGGAAGCGTTGTTACCGCTGTGGTAAGGAGGGTCATTTTCAGCGGGAGTGCCGCTCATCTAAGGCACCAGCCCGACCCTCAAAGAAGTGCCCCAAGTGTGGGAAAGGTTATCACTGGGCTAATCAGTGTCGCAGCGGGTCGGGAAACCACGCAACGGGTCCCCCCCGAACCCAGGGCCAAACGGGGGTGTTTCCCACTCAGACAACCGCTCCTCTGCCTTAAAATCCATAGACTCTATGAGGGTGGCGACTGCTGGAAGTGCAGGGCTTGATTTGATCATGCAGGAGGACACTGACTTTCGGCTGCCAGGGGAGGTCTGTGCCATACCTACACAGGTGACGGGACCTCTCCCTGCCGGCTTTGTAGGTCTTGTTCTCCCTCGCTCACATGCTGGAAAACAGGGCTTTTTTGTCATTCCAGGGGTCATTGATGCTGATTACACTGGCATTGTTAAGGTTCAGGTGTGGACTCATCTTCCACAGTCGCTCCCGCGTGGACGGTCAATTGCACAATTGATTTTAGTCCCCTATCAGGTGCCAGCTGCCGAGGATCGAACTCGGGGCGGAGGCGGCTTTGGATCGACGTTGTCTCACTCGCCGTCTTACAGCGCGTCTTCTCCACTTATTGCTCTGACAATGTCAGTCCGCCCCTCGAAACCTCAGTTAACACTTCTCTTAAATGATGTTCCTTTTACAGGGCTGGTGGACACTGGAGCTGACGTTACGGTGATTCGTGATCTGGAGTGGCCGGTTAGTTGGCCTACGGTTCCTTCTAAAGAATTGTGGGGGATCGGGGGTAGTAAACCCGGGCGCCAAAGTTTGTCTTGGGTCACGGTCTCTAAACCGGGAGGCCGTACCCTTGCTACTATCCGCCCTTTTGTGCTCCCTGTCCACCTCAATATTTGGGGCCGTGACTTACTTACAAAGTTAGACACCACCCTCGATATTAACATCTGATGGCCCATAACCCTCCCTCACCCACCGTGCCCTCCGCCTTACCCTTGGTATGGCAATCCTTAGAGCCCGTATGGATTGACCAGTGGCCCCTCCCTCTAGAAAAGCTAAAAGCACTTCATTCGCTTGTGCAACAGCATTTGCAAGCACAGCGACTGGAGAGCTCCACTAGTCCCTGGAACACCCCGGTGTTCGTTATTAAGAAAAAATCGGGTGCTTGGCGGCTGTTACATGACTTAAGGGAAATAAATAAACGCATCCAACCTATGGGCCCCTTGCAATTTGGCTTACCAAATCCAAATTTAATTCCTCAAACCGATCAACTTTGTGTGTTAGATTTAAAAGATTTTTTTTTTACCATCCCCCTTTGCCCTCAAGATCGTGAAAAATTTGCATTTACGGTGCCACAATATAATAATCAGCAACCCTCTCAAAGGTATCAGTGGAAGGTCTTGCCCCAGGGAATGCAAAATAGTCCAACCTTGTGTCAGCTTTTTGTGGATCGGGCCCTTGCCCCTTTCCGTGCCCGGTACCCTTCGCTAAAGGTCTACCATTACATGGATGACATTTTGCTAAGTGGTCCCCAGGTCACGGCACAACAGCTTGAATCTTTATCTCAGATTCTCGGCCAAAATGGCCTGTTAGTGGCACCAGAAAAAATCCAACGCTCTTATCCCTACCACTACCTCGGATATAAGGTTTTACAAACCTATGCTGCTCCGGTTCGTCCGGAATTAATTCTACCTCAACCCCTAACCCTTGTTAAATTGCAACAGATCTTGGGTCATTTAAATTGGATTCGGCCCTACTTTCGTCTCCCCACTTCAATGCTGCAGCCGTTGTTTGAGCTCCTCCGTGGAGCCCGGGCACCGGGTGCAGTTATTGCCATCACTGAAAAGCATACTGCCTGCATTCGACAAATCAATGCAGCATTGAGTCAGCAGTTTGTGGACAGACTCCCAGAGGTCCGTCCCTTACGATTGGTTCTTCTTGCCACCCCTCATACGCCAACTGCGGCTCTGTTTGTACCCCGTACAGACACAGCCGTCTCTATTATAGAATGGCTATACCTTTCATCCACCCCTCCTCGAAATATTTATCCGTATTTAGATGCCCTATCTGATCTTGTTCATAAAGCCCGCCACCGTGCAGTGCAACTCACTGGCACTGATTTAGTTGCCATTGTGCTCCCCTTGTCCCGTACTGAATTTGACTCTTTGTGCCACACCTCCTTGGCCTGGCAGGTTGCTCTTTGTGATTATGTGGGAGAGATTTCTTACAATCCTCCAAAAGATCCTCGGTTGGTCATTACCCAAAAGGTGCCCCTAGTTGTTCATCGTCTTAGCCGCTCTCAACCCATTGTTTCCGCTGTCACTCTTTTTACTGATGGCTCTCCCCACCGAGGTGTAGTCACTTATCAGTTGGGTGACCCCCCTCGTTGGCATTCTCGTTTTACCCTGCCTCAGCACAGCGTTCAGAATTGGCTGCTGTTATTTTGGCCTTTCAACTTTTTGCTGATTGTCCCTTTAATTTAATTGTGGATACCCATTATGTTTATCAGGTAATTGATCATTTACCCCTTGCCCTCATTACCCCTCAGGTGGATGCAGACCTCCTTCACCTGTTTTTGTCTTTGCAGCATCTTCTTGCCACTCGTCATTTCCCATACTTTGTTGCTCATATTCGCAGTCATACCCCTCTGCCTGGGCCACTCACTGAGGGCAATGCACGCGCCGATCGCGCGTTGCGTGGTCAGGTAAATTCCCTTTTTTCTGACCCCATTGAAAGCCATGCCTTTTTTCATCAGTCTGCCTCTGTTTTGGCCCGGCAGTTTCACATTCCTGCTGATCATGCACGTTCCATTGTTCGTTCCTGCCCCCACTGTGCTGCTGCTGCTCCTACTTTTTCTTATGCCGTTAACCCCCGAGGTACCGCGGCAAATCAGCTGTGGCAAATGGATGTTACTCATGTGCCACAATTCCGCCCCTATTCGTTTTTACATGTTTCCGTTGATACTTATTCGGGCTTCCTTTGGGCAACCCCACAACGTGGGGAAGCCACTAACAAAGTTATTCACCATTTGCTGGCCTGCTTTTCTGTTATGGGTCGCCCCGGCCAAATTAAAACAGATAATGCCCCAGCCTACTGCTCTGCAGCCCTCTCCACCTTTTGTGCCCGCTGGGACGTCCGTCTTAAACACGGCATCCCTTATAATTCCACGGGCCAAGCCATTGTTGAACGTGCCAATCGCACACTCAAAACCTTGCTGGATAAACAATTAAAACAAGGGGAGCTGCGTCTCCGAACCTTAGGAGACATTCAACAACAAATGCATATCCTCTTGTTTACTTTAAATAATTTAACATTGAATGCAGATCAGCAGACCCCTGCGGATCGGCATTTTCACAAATCTGAGGTACTGGAAAGACCGCGTGTCTTTTATCGTCAGCTGCCCGATCCACAGTGGCTGGGCCCAGTACCTCTAATCACTTGGGGTCGGGGATATGCTGCTGTGTCTCTCCCTGCAGGACCGTTGTGGGTTCCAGCTCGGTGTGTGCGACCGGCACTTAAACAACATGGCATGGCACCAGGGGCTGTCGAATCCCATACCAGAGTTTCAGCTGACCTTGGAGGAGACCGCGTTGCCCCCCGAGTCGACAACGACGGGACGGAAACGGAGGAGGCGTAGTGTCCCAAACCGGCCCATGACATGGGGAGCAGTAAAAGCATTGGTCGCCGCGGCCCAACGAAGGCTGGCAGCAGATCAACAGCCAGAGACTCCTGAGACTTTGTTTGTGGCGATTCTCGCCCAAATCACTGCTAATTCTGTAATGATTGTGTGCCTTTTGTGCCTGCTATTTCCTGTAGGGGTTGGCTCGGAAGCGCTTCCCCCGCTACGAGCCCGAATGACATATAACATATGGGAAAGATTGGCTTCAATAGCAAATGTTACCCACTTTTGTCTATCTAATTCTGTAGCAGCCAGAGATTTGTTAGGTACATGCCTTATTCCAGTATGTCATCACCCTGAGGAGATGGAGAATAAGACACTGTTCTCTGCTTATGCGAATCTTTCCTCCCAGTACTCTAGCATGGCTAATTGGGGCCCAGCCAACTATACTTTGCCTCGCACGGCTATATCCCTCCACACACCGTACCCGGCCGGGGCTCACAATGTTACTTGTGCGCGTATAGTTAACTGCACTAGTACAAAGGTGCCCTTGGGCTGTCGAAAAATTTCTCAACCCCTTTTAAATTGTTCCCATGCTGTTAATGTTTCATATAATTATGGCCATATCATCCTACCATCAGGATGGTTTTTTACTTGCGGTTCACGCACCTTTAATTATATTCCTGCAAATTTAAGTGATGGCACCCTTTGCTGTCTTAGTAGAATGACCCTTATATTGCCTTTTGCTGGACAAAATCGTAGTAAAAGAAGTGTACCCCTTTTAGATGATTGTATTGCAGATGTTGAGCTTTTTAGTCGTGCTGAGTATACTGCTTTAGCGGCCTCTATTGTTGGGGTCCCCGCGCTTGCCATGTATTCAGCCAGAACTTTAAATAACCTGGCATGCTTTGCAGCAAAGGCAATTAATACAACATCCCAGGCTATTGCCTTACTTAACACAGAACAACACGAATTAAGGGATGCAATCTTGGATAACAGAGCAGCCATTGATTTTCTGCTCCTGAAACACCATCTAGGCTGCTCCACATTTCAGCACATGTGTTGCTTTAATTTAACTGATAATAGTCGCTCCATAGAAACTAGACTGACTGAATTGGCCAATCTTACAACACACATACGCCAAGATCTGGGGTTTGAGGGTTTTTGGAATTGGCTTACAGGTTGGCTGCCCTCTCTAGAATGGCTGCGACAGCTTTTCGGTTATGCTGTGTTTGTGACCATTGGGCTTATTTTTTGCTGCTGCTGTGTACAATGTATTCCTTCCTTGTTAAGACTTTGTGAAATTTCGCCCTGGAAAGCTCCCCAAGTTATGTCCTTGTCTGTCTGGGAGTTAAATAGCATGACAAAACAAATTGACGGCTACAATGAGATGGCCAAATATCATTAAATAAAAAACGGGGGGATGAAGGGTTCATGTTTAGCTATTCCACCTGGAAGCAGGCAGGGCACACCTTGACTGTTCTGTAGAAGCAATGCACACATTGCTCTATCCAAGGACAAGGGCTAGATATGAACCATGAAAACTTGATTGTTGGGACAGTAACTGCGGGAGGCTTTCTTAGCCTGGGCTCAAGGCCTGAGAACCAGGATTGTAGTAGCTAAAAGATGCAACTAAGTATATTAATCAACGTCATACATTCCTTTGTGTATCTTTTTGCGGTAGCAGTGTGTAATGCTTAGGGGGGAGAAATATAATAAAAGGAGAAGGTGGAAGGCGGGGGGGCAGAACGCCCATCTCAGCTGACCAGCCTGCTTTCTTGCATAAAGCTGTGTTCTGTCTCATCATTGAACTGCCACATTAAAGTAAGTCAAATTTGGGGCTTAAGGTATTTGATGGTTTCTCCCTAAGTAAGAATATAATGTGGCCTTAATATATCAGTTCATTTTCCATCCCACAAAGTTTACTAATCTATGATGCTAGGAAATGACATTTTTATTGCAAAACCTCTGCTACATGTGGGGTTTTTTTCCAACTTCCGGACATGTAGGGGTTGAGTCTCCATTCTGTTACAGGTTTCAGAGTAACAGCTGTGTTAGTCTGTATTCACAAAAAGAAAAGGAGTACTAGTGGCACCTTAGAGACTAACCAATTTATTTGGGCATAAGCTTTCGTGAGCTACAGCTCACTTCATTTCCACCAGAATGAACTCCATTAGCAGAGTTTCACAGGCATAAATGTGGTATAATGAAGTGCAGACTTAGAAGCTCAGATTGCCACACTGTGAGATTCTTCTCATTTAAGTATGGCTAATACCCACTAAATGCATAGCCGCAGTGTGACAATAACAATTACTTCAGCATGTTTATGATATCAGATTCTCATTTGAGAAAGGTTTCAGGGTAGCAGCCGTGTTAGTCTGTATTCACAAAAAGAAAAAGGAGTACTTGTGGCACCTTAGAGACTAACAAATTTATTTGAGCATAAGCTTTCGTGAGCTACAGCTCACTTCATCGGATGCATCACAAAAGCTTATGCAGCAGGACAGTGGGGTGGGAGGAGGTATTGTTTCATATTCTCTGTGTATATATAAAGTCTGCTGCAGTTTCCATGGTATGCATCTGATGAAGTGAGCTGTAGCTCACGAAAGCTCATGCTCAAATAAATTGGTTAGTCTCTAAGGTGCCACAAGTACTCCTTTTCTTTTTGCGAATACAGACTAACACGGCTGTTCCTCTGAAAGCTGGTTAAGTGACATCCACGATTCACGCAGGAGGAGTCTGTGGCAGAATCTGGAATAGACCCCTAATCTCCTGACACACTGTTCACTTCTTCAGCCATCAGACCATGTTGCCTCCCTGGTGTAGTTCATTCTAGTGTGGTGTCCACATCACAGAAAACACCCTTTATTAGAACTGCCATTAACTGACAACCTTGTTTGCAGTCTCAGTAGAAACACTCAAAACAGAAACACTGAAGACATTAAAACCAGACTCAACAAAGTACAAGAAAATATTTAGTAAGGAGTAATCCTGCTTTGCCAGAGGAATGGACTTGGTGACCTAATCATCCTCTTTCTATTGTTAATCTTTGATTCTCTGCATGGAACTGAATTACTTTCTCACCATGAGAAATGGTACCTTCAGGTGAAGGCTGCCTGAGTCACAATAATAGGGTAGTATGAGGAAACTTGAACTGGTCTTGAAATTGCTGTGGCTAAATGGAGGACTGTGGTCTCCAGAGCTGTCGATTTGGAACATACACCAGCACTACGTTTAAAAAACAAACAAATGCTACTCTGTGTGATAAAGTAAATCTATAATGTAGGCTAAGTTTAGCATCCCCTAATATATAAATATTCTTCAATTTTGAAACTGCTTAAAATGTAGATTTATAGCTGTTAATGCTGGTGTATGATTGTCACTCCTCACTACTTACAGCTCAGAGCTGTAAGGTGTTGAGCTCCTTTAGCGCCTTCAGCTTTAGTAGGAGTTGAAGACGTTCAGCACTTTGCTAGATTGGGCCATAAGACAATTCTTTCTCCAACACTTGAGAAAATGCAATCCTACAGAATTGACTCCCTGTATTTTACTTATTTAAAACTTTGGCTCACTGAGAGAGTCTCAAGAGAAACATTTTTGGATCTTGGGAAACAGGAATGAGACAGGTTTCTGAGTAACAGCCGTGTTAGTCTGTATTCGCAAAAAGAAAAGGAGTACTTGTGGCACCTTAGAGACTAACCAATTTATTTGAGCATGAGCTTTCGTGAGCTACAGCTCACTTCATCAAATGTAGCTGTAGCTCACGAAAGCTCATGCTCAAATAAATTGGTTAGTCTCTAAGGTGCCACAAGTACTCCTTTTCTTTTTAGGAATGAGACAGTCAATATAATGCAGGGCACTCAGTCTAAAATAGCAGACGTCACTGAGCAATCAAAATCTCAGTTCTTTACACTGACCAGGCTTCTCAAGATCAGAGATCAAAAGCTTTTTAAAACTAGACAATGTTGGTGTCCAGTTTAATAGAACAGATAGTTTACTGCAGCTGTTGGGCACTGCAGCTCAAAAACATAGCCTCCCATAGACAGCTTTAACCTTAGGAATGCTGAAGATTTTGAATTCTCCAACGTGAATGAATGTCTCCCCTCCTTAACAAGTTTACATTTCCAGGACAGTTATTCACGGTTTTTGAATACAGTAACTGGAGACAGAAACACTAACAAAATCTCATCTAAATTGGCTGTGCACTCACTATCTTGGATGATTTCAGGGTCAGTAAGACAGAGGTGATAAATGAGCTACAATGCTTGAAAACCAATACATTCTGAGGCCCAGATGGGATTTAGCCAAGGTTCTTAAAAGATAATAAGGAGGAAAAATGTAGTCTGGTGGCAGTAATCCTGGAAAACTAGATTATTATGAAAGCAATTTTGGAAGTCTACAGGAGGAATAAAACTGACACATGCAACATGAGGTAAGCAATGTAACAGAAACTAAATTAAAAAGCAAGTGTAAGAATACTAATAACAACTAGCCCCAAGTATAAGAGCACCTGCTGAATGACCACTCTGGTAATAAATACACCTCTCTAAGGGACCCGTCTCATCTTCGATTCTTCAGTGGTAGTTTTCCTAATTTGAAAATCAGATGTTCATTTTTAGTTTATTTTTTTCAGTTTCAATCATTATCATCAACAGCTTCAGGAAGGGTAGATTAAAGCCTGTCATTGAGCCTGAAACTTAGCTAACCTGGGACTTTCAAGATATCTCAGCCAGAACATATGGAAAGAGAAGGGAAAAAATTAAAATTGCAATACAGTGTGCATCTCACCATACAGACTGATACTGGACTTCCAAGAAAAAGAGCTCTTTTCATGGTCCCAGGATATATTCTGATTAATGGTGATGACTGTATACAGGAGCTCTAATTAATAGTAGTGGAAAATCACAGTTGAAATATAATTCTGAAACTCAAAATGTTTTTAGTGCGCTCTATACCACTGACCTCTCGAAGTCATTAGTAGAGCTGAGTGGTAATGGGATTTTCCATTCTGTGACAAATTGTGAGATTTTGAAAAAAAAAAATTCATTCTGTAGAAGAACAAAAACAACAAATCTCAGAACTATGAGCAGAATGGTTCCAGGAGAATGAGCTGCCTAGTAGCTCAGAAGACAAGCTGGCAAGAAACCAGGCAGGGTTCCGTCAGAATTTTGTTAAAATTGAAATTTAGGTGCAATGTTTCAGTTTCAACAAAATGACATTTTCTCACAGAAAAATATTATGTTGGAAAATTTCCAACCAACTCTAGTCATTGGGTCTATGTGGTTTCAGAGCACCACACAATCATTATTGGGTTTTATCATTGTACACTTGTATGAGGTAGGGAAAGATTATCCCCAATTTACAGACAAGGAACTTGGTAAGGGATCAGATTGTGACTTGCCCAACACCACACAGCAAGTCTGGAATTGAACCCAGATCTCCTGACTCCCAGACCAGGGCCTTCCTTCCCAAATTGTTGCTTCCTCCAGCCTAAGTTATTGGTTTAAATTTTCTTAATGCAATAAAATATAGAGAGAATATTAACAAATAGAATAAAGGGGAAGTGGATAGCAGTGACGATAAATTAGTAGTTAAAATGCAAATAATTGATAAGGAATGCTAAATATATTAATGAAAAATCCATCACTGGTAGGGTTTAAGAACAATAAGAATGTTTTTTTAACATCAGAAATGAGAAGAACCCTATCAATGGTTATAGATCCATCCCTGGATGGAGATGATAAAGTTATCATAATGATGTAGACACGGCAGAAGTATTCAATAAATATTTCTGTTCTGTATTTGGAAAGAAGCCAGATGACTTATTCAGAGACCACAATGATGATGAAATACTTTCCATTACAGCGATAACTAGGGAGAATGTTAAACATCATCTACTAAAGTTAAACCATTTAAATCAGTTGTTCCAGATCATTTTTACCCAAAAGTTTTTAAAGAGTTGGCTAAAGAGCTCTCTTGATCATTGAGGTCATTTTTCAACAAATCTTAAAACACTGGAGGAGTTCCAGGGGACTGGAAGAAAAATAAAGTTGTGTCGATATTTTAAAAATTATAGGTCTGTTAGCTTGACTTTGATCCCTGGCAAAATTGTACCACACAACATTTGGAATAAAAAATTAGCATACTACAAAATCAGTGTAACATGGATTTAAAATGACATCTCAAAATGTAATTGTTAATGGGGAATCATTTTTGAATAGATGTTTCTAATGGGATTCTGCAAGAATGGATGCTTGGCACAATGCTATTTAATATCTTTATGCATGATCTAAAAGAGAATGTAAAATAATTTCATATAGGGTTTTCAGATGACCTGAGGACTGGTAGAGTGGTGAATAGTGATATGGACAAGTCACTTAAAAAGGATGATCTGGATTACTTGGTAAAATGGGCTGAAACAATGTGGTAAAATGGGCTCAAACAAACAATGGGGTCAAACAAACAGTTTTAATGTGCCAAATTTAGTCATACTTCTAGGAATAAAGAATGTAGGTCATACTTACAGGATGGGGAATTGTATCCTAGAAAGCAGGGACTGTGAACAGGACAAGGGTTGATGATGGACAACCAAATGTATATCAGATCTAATGTATTGTCAAAGAGTTAAAGGTGTTTATAAACTCTCCAATATTCTTTGCTTTGGGTTATGTTTCTACTGAGACCCTGGTTCTACTTGATTCTATGACAAATGCCCAAAAGCATTAATTTTAAACTTGAAAGTTCATTGATAAAACACAAAAAAGAACAAGAGATTAAAACAAGCATTTATACTGAAACTGAAATTGAGTGATTATGCAAAACAATCAAAACCTTTAAAGTTTTGCCTTTTGGGGGCAGAATATTAGCCCTGGTCTACACTAGGACTTTAGGTCGAATTTAGCAGCGTTAAATCGATTTAAACCTGCACCCGTCCACACAATGAAGCCCTTTATTTCGACTTAAAGGGCTCTTAAAATCGATTTCCTTACTCCACCCCTGACAAGTGGATTAGCGCTTAAGTCGACCTTGCCGGCTCGAATTTGGGGTACTGTGGACACAATTCAATGGTATTGGCCTCCGGGAGCTATCCCAGAGTGCTCCATTATGACCGCTCTGGACAGCGCTCTCAACTCAGATGCACTGCCCAGGTAGACAGGAAAAGAACCGCGAACTTTTGAATCTCATTTCCTGTTTGGCCAGCGTGGCAAGCTGCAGGTGACCATGCAGAGCTCATCAGCACAGGTGACCATGATGGAGTCCCAGAATCGCAAAAGAGCTCCAGCATGGACCGAACGGGAGGTACGGGATCTGATCGCTGTTTGGGGAGAGGAATCCGTGCTATCAGAACTCCGTTCCAGTTTTCGAAATGCCAAAACCTTTGTCAAAATCTCCCAGGGCATGAAGGACAGAGGCCATAACAGGGACCCGAAGCAGTGCCGCGTGAAACTGAAGGAGCTGAGGCAAGCCTACCAGAAAACCAGAGAGGCGAACAGCCGCTCTGGGTCAGAGCCCCAAACATGCCGCTTCTATGATGAGCTGCATGCCATTTTAGGGGGTTCAGCCACCACTACCCCAGCCGTGTTGTTTGACTCCTTCAATGGAGATGGAGGCAATACGGAAGTAGGTTTTGGGGACGAAGAAGATGATGATGAGGAGGTTGTAGATAGCTCACAGCAAGCAAGTGGAGAAACCGGTTTTCCCGACAGCCAGGAACTGTTTCTCACCCTAGACCTGGAGCCAGTACCCCCCGAACCCACCCAAGGCTGCCTCCTGGACTCAGCAGGCGGAGAAGGGACCTCTGGTGAGTGTACCTTTTAAAATGCTATACATGGTTTAAAAGCAAGCATGTGAAAGGATTACTTTGCCCTGGCATTTGCGGTTCTGCCTTTGCAAAAGGTTTCTGGGGAGGGCAGCCTTATTTCGTCCTTCATGGTAGGACACTTTACCACTCCAGGCCAGTAACACGTACTCAGGAATCACTGTAGAACAAAGCATTGCAGTGTATGTTTGCTGGCATTCAACCAAAATCCGTTCACGTGGTGGGAGGAGGCAAAATGCGACCTTGTAACGAAAGCACATGTGCTATGTATGTAATGTTAACAGCAAGGTTTACCCTGAAAGAGTGTAGCCACTGTTTTATAAAATGTGTCTTTTTAAATACCGCTGTCCCTTTTTTTTTCTCCACCAGCTGCATGTGTTTCAATGATCACAGGATCTTCTCCTTCCCAGAGGCTAGTGAAGCTTAGAAAGAAAAAAAAACGCACTCGCGATGAAATGTTCTCCGAGCTCATGCTGTCCTCCCACACTGACAGAGCACAGATGAATGCGTGGAGGCAAATAATGTCAGAGTGCAGGAAAGCACAAAATGACCGGGAGGAGAGGTGGAGGGCTGAAGAGAGTAAGTGGCGGGCTGAAGAGAGTAAGTGGCGGGCTGAAGACAGGGCTGAAGCTCAAAGGTGGCGGCAGCGTGATGAGAGGAGGCAGGATTCAATGCTGAGGCTGCTGCAGGACCAAACCAGTATGCTCCAGTGTATGGTTGAGCTGCAGCAAAGGCAGCTGGAGCACAGACTGCCACTGCAGCCCCTCTGTAACCAACCGCCCTCCTCCCCAAGTTCCATAGCCTCCACACCCAGACGCCCAAGAACGCGGTGGGGGGGCCTCCGGCCAACCAGCCACTCCACCAGAGAGGATTGCCCAAAAAAAAGAAGGCTGTCATTCAATAAATTTTAAAGTTGTAAACTTTTAAAGTGCTGTGCTTAAAGTGCTGTGTGGCATTTTCCTTCCCTCCTCCACCACCCCTCCTGGGATACCTTGGTAGTCATCCCCCTATTTGTGTGATGAATTAATAAAGAATGCATGAATGTGAAGCAACAATGACTTTATTGGCTCTGCAAGCAATGATTAAAGGGAGGAGGGGAGGGTGGTTAGCTTACAGGGAAGTAGAGTGAACCAAGGGGCGGGGGGGGTTCATCAAGGAGAAACAAACAGAACTTTCACACCGTAGCCTGGCCAGTCATGAAACTGGTTTTCAAAGCTTCTCTGATGCGTACCGCGCCCTCCTGTGCTCTTCTAACAGCCCTGGTGTCTGGCTGCGCGTAACCAGCAGCCAGGCGATTTGCCTCAACCTCCCACCCCGCCATAAACGTCTCCCCCTTACTCTCACAGATATTGTGGAGCACACAGCAAGCAGTAATAACAGTGGGAATATTGGTTTCGCTGAGGTCTAAGCGAGTCAGTAAACTGCGCCAGCGCGCCTTTAAACGTCCAAATGCACATTCTACCACCATTCTGCACTTGCTCAGCCTGTAGTTGAACAGCTCCTGACCACTGTCCAGGCTGCCTGTGTATGGCTTCATGAGCCATGGCATTAAGGGGTAGGCTGGGTCCCCAAGGATACATATAGGCATTTCAACATCCCCAACAGTTATTTTCTGGTCTGGGAATAAAGTCCCTTCCTGCAGCTTTTGAAACAGACCAGAGTTCCTGAAGATGCGAGCATCATGCACCTTTCCCGGCCATCCCACGTTGATGTTGGTGAAACGTCCCTTGTGATCCACCAGAGCTTGCAGCACTATCGAAAAGTACCCCTTGCGGTTTATGTACTCGGCGGCTTGGTGCTCCGGTGCCAAGATAGGGATATGGGTTCCGTCTATAGCCCCACCACAGTTAGGGAATCCCATTGCAGCAAAGCCATCCACTATGACCTGCACATTTCCCAGGGTCACTACCCTTGATATCAGCAGATCTTTGATTGCGTGGGCTACTTGCATCACAGCAGCCCCCACAGTAGATTTGCCCACTCCAAATTGATTCCCAACTGACCGGTAGCTGTCTGGCGTTGCAAGCTTCCACAGGGCTATCGCCACTCGCTTCTCAACTGTGAGGGCTGCTCTCATCTTGGTATTCATGCGCTTCAGGGCAGGGGAAAGCAAGTCACAAAGTTCCATGAAAGTGCCCTTACGCATGCGAAAGTTTCGCAGCCACTGGGAATCGTCCCAGACCTGCAACACTATGCGGTCCCACCAGTCTGTGCTTGTTTCCCGAGCCCAGAATCGGCGTTCCACCACATGAACCTGCCCCATTAGCACCATGATGCATGCATTGTCAGGGCCCATGCTTTCAGAGAAATCTGTGTCCATGTCCTGATCACTCATGGGACCGCGCTGACGTCGCCTCCTCGCCCGGTATCGCTTTGCCAGGTTCTGGTGCTGCATATACTGCTGGATAATGCGTGTGGTGTTTAATGTGCTCCTAATTGCCAAAGTGAGCTGAGCGGCCTCCATGCTTGCCTTGGTATGGCGTCCGCACAGAAAAAAGGCGCGGAACGATTGTCTGCCGTTGCTCTGACGGAGGGAGGGGCGACTGACGACACGGCTTACAGGGTTGGCTTCAGGGAGCTAAAATCAACAAAGGGGGTGCCTGTACATCAAGGAGTATTTCAGGCAGGACTGCACGGAGGGTTCCAATAAGAAATGGTGCACCTAGGTTATCGTTGTTATTGGAACAAGGAGGTTAGCCTGGCCTCTGATTGATACATGGCTAGATTTACCTCGCTGCACCTTCTCTGTGAGTGACTGCAGTGTGACCTAGAGGAATGAGTCCCCTAGACAGGGGAGGAGGCAAATGAGTACAAAACAAATCTGGTCTATTTATTGTTTTGACCCACTCCATCTATCTTTTACATCTTTGGCTGGCAGCAGACGGTGCAGAAGGACTGCATGCCATCCACATCTCATGGCTGCTCGGCAGAAGATGGTACAGTACGACTGCTAGCAGTCCGTATCGCCTGCCCGCTCACCATAAGACGGTTCAATAGGACTGACTGCAGGACTAAAGAGAATGACCTGGTCAAGTCACTCCAAATTTAGTCCCTGTGCCCATGTCTGCCCAGGCGCTCCCAGCCGACATGGCCAGGAGCACCTCGGACACGACGAGGACGACTACCAATCGTATTGCACCGTCTGCTGCCAGAAGGCAATGGGTTGCTGCTACTGTGCAGCAAAGCCGTACCGCATCTGCCAGCACCCAGGAGACATAGGGTGACGGTTACCTGAGCGGGCTCCATGCTTGCTGTGGTATGGCGTCTGCACAGGTAACTCAGGAAAAAAGGCGCGAAATGATTGTCTGCCCTTGCTTTCACGGAGGGAGGGAGGGAACGGGGGCCTGACGACACGTACCCAGAACCACCCGCGACAATGTTTTAGCCCCATCAGAGTGCTCCATTGTGACTGCTCTGGACAGCACTCTCAGATGCCCGATTGTTTGCCATTGCTCTGACGCTGGGAGGGGCGCTTACAGGGTTGGCTTCAGGGAGCTAAAATCAACAAAGGGGGTGGCTTTACATCAAG
The DNA here is from genome assembly GCF_965140235.1 of Caretta caretta. Lineage (NCBI taxonomy): Eukaryota > Metazoa > Chordata > Testudines > Cheloniidae > Caretta > Caretta caretta. The sequence goes on along the minus strand of NC_134210.1, from coordinate 82,506,422 downwards.
GAGTATTTCAGGCAGGACTTCACGGAGGGTTCCAATAAGAAATGGTGCACCTAAGTTATTGTCCTTATTGGAACAAGAAGGTTAGCCTGGCCTCTGATTGATACATGGCTAGATTTACCTCGCTGCACCTTCTCTGTAAGTGACTGCAGTGTGATCTAGAAGAATGAGTCCCCTAGACAGGGGAGGGGGGGAAGCAAATGAGTACAAAACAAATCTGGTCTATTTCTTGTTTTGATCCACTCCATCTATCTTTTACATCTTTGGCTGGCAGCAGACGGTGCAGAAGGACTGCATGCCATCCACATCTCATGGCTGCTCGGCAGAAGATGGTACAGTACGACTGCTAGCAGTCTGTATCGCCTGCCCGCTCACCATAAGACGGTTCAATAGGACTGACTGCAGGACTAAAGAGAATGACCTGGTCAAGTCACTCCAAATTTAGTCCCTGTGCCCATGTCTGCCCAGGCGCTCCTGATCGACCTCACAGAGGCGACCAGGAGCACCTCAGACATGACGATGACGGCTACCAGTCGTACTGTACCGTCTGCTGCCACAAGGCAAGGGGTTGCTGCTACTGTGTAGCAATGCCGTACCGCGTCTGCCAGCACCCAGGAGACATAGGGTGACGGTTACCTGAGCGGGCTCCATGCTTGCCGTGGTATGGCGTCTGCACAGGTAACTCAGGAAAAAAGGCGCGAAATGATTGTCTGCCCTTGCTTTCACGGGGGGAGGGAGGGAACGGGGGGCTGACGATATGTACCCAGAACCACCCGCGACAATGTTTTAGCCCCATCAGGCATTGGGATCTCAACCCAGAATTCCAATGGGCAGCGGAGACTGCGGGAACTGTGGGATAGCTACCCACAGTGCAACGCTCCGGAAGTCGACACTTGCCTCGGTACTGTGGAAGCGCTCCGCCGAGTTAATGCACTTAATGCACTTAGAGCATTTTCTGTGGGGACACACACACTCGAATATATAAAACCGATTTCTAAAAAACCGACTTCTATAAATTCGACCTAATTTCATAGTGTAGACATTAGTCTCTTATTTTCAGAGCTACCTTGATGAAAAGGAAAGGATTAATTTTACATTCAGTCCTGGTGTGCAAAGGGTATTTACTTCTCTATTTCTAATAGACAGATACAAGGTAGGGGAGAGAGAGGATAGAAAACGTGGGGGAAATATGATTTTTGTTGTCTCTGGAACACTGGATGGCTGGACAGTCACAAATAGATGCTTTGGCTGGCAGGTCAACCATGACACCTGCTGCTTGGATCCTGGATCATTCTTTTTGTCAGGGACATCGTCTGTTTGGATCCTTTCTTCTTAGACAAAGCAGGTTTGGATGAATGCACTATAGTCGATTTTGGGATTCAATGAAAAACGAAGAGAGTGAAAGAGATGATCAGAGGCAAGTGGGGGAGGGCATAAAGCAACGCAACAAGAGAAGGGAAAACAATACAGGATTTTAAGTGCCTCTGCGGTGTAGGGAATTAGTGGTCCCCACTGAAGGACTGAGGACCGGATGTCATGGTAATTTGATGACTTTCAGAACTGACAGGTGAATACAAAGTTCCTTACGCAAGAGCAAAGCCAGCTGGCCTTCCTCTTGTGAAGAAAGTCCTTAGCTTGGTCTGCTCCATCAGTCTTGAGGGCAAGGAAGCTGCAATGAGATGCAGTGCTGCCAGGCTGGGATATGAGCTGGAGGAAGATGATCCTTTTTTTTCCAGTCTCTTTATAAGAGCCCCCAAAAGGGTAAAAGTGGACAACATATTTTATCCTCATTATTTTGTACCAATTAAATCCATTTCCATAAGGCCAAATTTGGCATAAGTAACTTTTTTTCCCACATTTGCTTGTTTACCAAGTATGATCTCACATAGTCCTTGAATTATGTCAGTAGGTCCTGGTTGTTTAGACTAATATAGTTTCTCTGTCTGGTTTTCTTTCAACTATTATAACATTCATCATCAAAAACAACTTGACCTATTTTTTATGGTTATAGTAACATCTTATGAACTTTCACATACTTTTTACAGTTGAATTTAGGGTAACTTTGTAGGGTCCAATAATCACAAAACATCCCAGTGTGTGATGCTATGGCCAAAAAGGTTCATACTTTTCATGGATGCATAAACAAGGATATAGCGAGCAGGGAGATTGTATTACCTCAGTATCTGGCACAAGTGAAACCACTGCTGGGATACTGTGTCAGTTCTGATGTCTACATTTCAAAAAGTGTGTTGAAAAGTTGGAGATTGTACAGAGAATAGTTACAAGTGTAACCCTTCTGCCAGGCCGAGTTGATAGCAGCAAGGGTCAGGTTCAGTACATAGGGGTTCCCTCTCAACAACACAATGCAAAACTGTCTCAAGCCCCCACCCAGTGACCTGGGAAAATCTTACACACACCCCAGATGCCTCAAAGAGGCAATACTTCCCCTCTCGCAAGCACAGAGTCTCGGTGTAGCAGAAAATCTTTAATAACATGAGGCAAACGACATCAGCATTAAATTGGGAAAACACCACAACTAGGGTTCATAAACCAAACCATGAGCAAAGACCCGTCCCAGCAAATTGGGCCATGTCTTTTCCCTTTGGTTCTTGAGTCCAGCAACACAAAAATCACCCAAAGTCCCAAAAGTTCAACAACCCAAAAATCACTCAAAGTCTCAACCCAAAAGTCTCTGTCCCTGGTCAGTGCAGCCCCAGAGTTCAAAAGTTTATCTGCAAAGTTTTACCTCCCAGCCTGGGTGGAAATGGGGGGGGGGGTGTTAAGGGGGACGTTACATGGTCCGAGGCCGACTGCCCCACCTCTCCTTGGGTTCTGCTGCAGCCTTCACCACAAGCCACTCCGCTCTGCTCCGCCAGCCGTCCCGCCAGCCGCTCCGCTCCACCAGCCAGGATGGGCCGCTCCAGCCATCCTGCAAACTGCTCTGCTCCACCAGCCGCTCAGGAATATAGCTTCAGGTCCCCCCACTACTTAGCACAGCACTCAGTGATTTCAGCTCTTAGTAATTTTAGCTCTTTAGTGATTTCAGCTTGTAGTAGGGAAGCCTCAGTGATGGTGCACCATTAGCCCAAAGCGAATTCAACTCAGCAGCCTGTAACTAGACTCCTAATGAAATCAAAATTAGCTCTGATATTCCACAGTGGAGAGAGGTGGTGGTGGTGGTGGAATTGGTGTTTCAGACCCTCAAAACAGGCCCATACCACCAAGTACAAATGCCTGTCCCCAGCCTCTCTCAATTCACTGGGTTTTTTGAACCCATGTACCTTGTCTAGCGAGTGCTACTTAGTTGATGGCAAGTCCCTCCGTCATAAAACGGTTTCACTGTCCTTGATTCACATAATCAGGGTAACAACAGCATTATTCTTCCTGCCCCAATAATAGAGAAACTGGGGATCCCACAGCAGCCAAAGTGACCATTTGGGCTGCTGTGGGCTCATGCTAGGCGGGGTGGGTGTGCCTATGTAAACAAGATCAGCCCCTGAAGTTCTTTTCCACAACTTGCAACAATTCACCACCAGATGTCAGGGTAGAGCTCATCCTGACTCTGCTTACACAAGTATGATTCAAAGACTGAAATACATGCCTTACAGTAACAGATTTAAGGAGCTCAATCTGTTTAGTTTGTCAAAGAGAAAGTTACAGTGTGACTTGATCATCGTCTATAAGTACCTACAGAGTAAAAGGTACCTGTAGAAGAAGGCTCTTTAGTAGACAAAGGCATAAGAGGATCCAGTGACTGGAAGTTGAAGCTTGACAAGTTTATACTGGAGAAGAGTTGCAAATTTATCAGTTCTCCATCATTTGAAATCTTTAAAACCAGGTTTGGATATCTTCCAAAAAGATACGCTCAGGTTCAACCACAAGTCATTGGCCTTGACGCTGGAATCATGGAATGAATTTCTGTGGCTTCTATTATGCAGCAGGTCAGACTGGATGATCATATTGGTCCCTTTTGGCCTTACAATCTATGAATATTTATGCTATAGCATATGTAGCATCATCTTAACTTCACAATATTTGCCCTTGCTTCTCTAAATTAAGGGACAACACCCTGTCTCTTCTTGGAATATAAGTATTGTCAAATCAGTAAGAGGAGTGACCTGAAGCTAACATGAGTACAAATTATAGCCAAAATTTTCTGTTGTTCCCAGCGTGACACTCCAGTGTGTTCAGAATCTGCTGTAATTAGTGGGAGTTTTGCCAATTTAATGACTACAGTATCAGTCCCAAAAATAATGATTCCAAGAGAAGGACTTGTAGGGAATGAAAAAGAAACAGAAGAAAGATAAAGGTATACAGAGGAGAAGTGAAAATGAATAAATAAATGGAAGCTGAGAGCAATGAGAGGGTTCATCCAAAACATTTTATAAAACTTAGTAGATTCCAATCTTGCAATGAAAGAAAAGAAGAGCTCAACCCAGGCTGCAGTTTGGATCAGGACATAAGCTTTTGCAAAGTTCAGGTGTGAGCCAGATCAGAAATTCCCCAGTTTGAAAGTGATCAGATCCAGGGGTTTTGTATGGTCCACTTCTTTACATAGATCACATATGATAAAGCATTGAAAAAGAAAAGCCCAGAGAACTTGTGTAACTTGCTAAAACAAACTAGTGGAGGAAGAGCACCACTTAAAGTAATTTAAGGGATTATTGTTCCCAGAGTAAATAAATCATAGAACTCCTATGATCAGTAATGAGAGTTATCCATTTAAATCCCTCTGCATAACCAGAGGATAATAGCCTCTTTGATATGCAGTGACAGTAAATCCATCCCATAATGTTTCATGCCTCTTTTCAAATGCCCCGCCAACCCGCATGTCTGCCATCTGTGACAGAAGCATGGATCCTGCACAGCTCTGCACTATTGTGATGAGCATTGCGAGCATGGGGTGCCTGATCCTGCAGTATTTGCAGAGCTGCCAGAGGAGCCACGGGGAACATGACAATTCCTTCCAGGCTAGCTAGAATTGCATCGTTATGCAGGTATAGGATGATGAACAGTGGCTAGAGGACTTTCAGATGTGCATGGCCACATTCCTGGATGTGTGTGCAGAGCTTGCCCCAGCCCTCCAGCGCCATAACACTAGAATGAGAGCTGCACTGATTGGCAATTGCTATGTGCAGGCTTGCAATGTCAGATTGCTACCGATCAGTCAGGAATCAATCTGAAGTTGAGAAATCCACCGGGGGTTTGCTGTGATGCAAGTGTGCAGGGCCATTAATCGCATCCTGCTACAAAGGACGGTGACTCTGGGCAATGTGCAGGACATAGTGGATAGTTCTGCAGCAATGGGGTTCCTGAACTGTGGTGGAGTGATAGATGGCGTGCAAATCCCTATTTTGACACCAGACCACTTTGCCCCTAAGTACATCAACATAAGGAGTTACTTTTCTATTATATTGCAAGCGCTGGTGGATCACAGGTCTGTTTTACCAACATCAACCCAGGATGGTCAGGGAAGGTGCATCTTTAAGAACACAGGCCTGTTCCGAAAGCTGCAAGCAGGGACTTTCTTTCCAGACTGGCAGATTACCACTGGGGATATTGAAATGCCAACAGTGACCCTGGAAGACCCAGCCTACCTCTTACTCCCATGGCTCATGGAGCCGCACACTGGTCACCGCAACAGCAGCAAGGAGCACTTCAGCTACAAGGCTCAGCAGGTGCAGAATGACTGTTGAATGTGCCTTTGGCCATTTGAAAGGCTGCTGTGCCGTCTACTCATGAGATTAGATCTCAGTGAAAAAAATATCCAAATGGTTATAGCTGCTGCTGTGTGCTTCATAATATCCGTGAAGCAAAAGTTTCCGTCCAGGTGGAGGTCAGAGGTGGAATGGCTGTCTGCTGATTTTGAGCAGGCAGATACCAGGGCTATAAAAAGAGCTCAACAGGGAGCTATATGGCTCAGGAAGGCTTTGCAAGACTATTTTAACAGTGAGCCACAGTAATGTGTGTTGCTGTAGTGTGTTCTGCCTGGGGTTTTTTGTTTTGTTTTTTTGCATCCCGGTACGAACCTTGTAACGAGTGCTCTGTGTGTAGTAATATAACATTGCAAATGCATCGATTGCTATTATCTGTGAACAATATCAGCCCTGACCAGCCTATGTTGTGAACTAGATGAATTAAGTTTCCATAAATAGACTTTTATTCCAAACCCATGCAAATAGACACATTTATAACTAAATGAAACTTTATTAATACAGGGAAAGGAACCTTTGAAGGGGAAAGAACAGTCGTTTTCATTTCACAAACACATACACCAACCATATGTCTCACAGGTCAGTGTATGTGCGGCTGTGATTGTTTGTACTCTCCCCCAGGGTGGAGTGATAGGGATAATGCAGTGGCCCCGGATACCACTGGGAATGTGGAAGGGGCGGGGTAAGTAGGGAGGTCCCAGAATGCTGTTCTCTATGGGCTGCAGATGGAGGCGAACACAGGTCTATTGAACCTGAAGGTCAACCAGAGTTTCTAGCATGTCTGCTTGCTGCTTGAGAAGTGGTAGCATTTCCTGCTGCACATCTCTCTCCTTTTTCTGTGCTTTTCTCCTCTCCACTCTATCCCTGTCCATTCTGTCCACGAGGGTGATCCTCCAAGCCCTGTGCTTGGTATCTGAAGCACCAGAAGCTTGCAGGATCTCTTGGAACATGTCACCCTGCGTCCTCTTCCTTCTCCTCCTCATTTGGCTGATCCGCTCCACTGATGTAGACAGAGAGACCCTCCAGGCCATTTTTTGCTGCAAAAGATAAAATGCACAGAGGTACTATTGTGAGTGTATTCACAAGATAAATGGGTGTACTGAACTCACTCCCCTTGATCCACACAAGTTGCAAGCACTACATAGAGCACAGCAGCAGTCCCAGCCATGGTGCGTATGGCCCGGGGGAAGAGGAGGAAGGAGGCAAGTTGGGACAATAAGGGCTGGGGGGTAGCTCAAGGATATGAGTATATGTGGATAGAACAATTGAACTAAATATTGGCACCGTTTTGCACAGGTGGTGCTGATTTTAGCTGATATCTCACTCCTGAGGATAACAGAGGCTGAAAGGGAACAGCTCTTGCAGGCGCCTGGCTGCAGACTGGGTCTGTATGCTGCTAGCCTGTGTGCTGCAATGGTGCCTGCTGAAGTAATTGCTGAGTGGCATGGGAAAGTGTCCTCCCACAGCAGAAGAAATAAGGCAGCTCTCCCAGAAACCTTTGGCAGAGGATGCAGACTAACTACAGGAAAATTTCCTTGAGATCTCTATGGAGGATTCATGGGACATCCCAATGCACATAAACAAACTGTTCTGCAGGGCCCCCTCTGCCTAACTGAAGAGGGGAATGAGAAGCAGAGAACAACTCTGCCTCTACTGGTTATTTCACTACCTCTTCTAGCATGGTTAAAAAGCATAAATGAATAGATGTGTCCATCAGTTCATTATCAATATCAAAGCAAACTGCAAACTTCCCAGAGGTTCCTTCCCCCTGCATTTAGCTCACCTGTGCTGGACATTATAGGGACTGGCTCGACTGCTCTGGAGTCAAAAACAGGTCCTGGCTTGCTGTGCCACTAGATCCCCTGATTGCCTGTCCCCCATACTCCTCCTTCTCCTCTTCCTCTTCCAACACCTCCTCCTCACTGTTCACGCCAGAGACCTGTGACTCTGGCTTGTCCGAAGTATCCACAGGGTTCTTGGGAGTGGTGGTGGGCGCTCCGCTGAAGATGGCATGCAGCTCTTTGTAAATAAGAGGGTTAAGAGGTGTTGAGTTAGCTGTCATTATATCACTGTTCAAAAAGGTTTGAAACTTCTCTTTTTTGACTCAATGTAGCTGTAATAACTTCTTTAGCATTAATGAAAATTAAGTGCATCCAAGGAGAGAACCAAATTCTGCTCTGAGTTTTTCCATGTGCAAATCAGGAGTAACTCTATTAAAGTCAGTATTGGTTTTCCAGATAAACCAATCTGCCCATGACTCATTTTTATTCACATTGCCATTTTCCACTACATATGCTTTCAGTGTATCATACCTGCTTGCCCTTATTTATTTATTTTGGATGGATGGAGCTGGCAAGATGATAAAACCTATTGGTACCCAGTGCAAGTAAATTGAGTTAACTGCATTTACAGTACTTTGAGAGTAGGATTTGAACCAGTTAAAGCTTTTAGTCATTTGTGTGTGTGTGTGTGTGTGTATAGAAAATTAATATCCCCCTTCTGCAAAAATAAGGTTTAAATAATTTAACAGTTAATGGGAACTACTTCAGCTCTTAATAGCATGAAGTCCAAATTTTGATTGCTATTTTCCTTCAGTGGTTCAAAGCTATCCAATGGTTCAAAGCAGGAGATGTCATTCTGAATGAAAATCTCTTACCTCAAATTAAAAAGTTTTGTGTAGTCACCTAAATTGTAAGTATGGTGCTCTTCCTTGCTCTATCATATTCATTATATTTGCCAATCAGGTTTGAATATGGGACTGTAGTTGTGTATTGGGGGATGTTTACTGAGCTTACATTAAAAGAGGCTGAACTTAGCTCCAACTGGCTGACATAAAATATTTGCACATAGAAGTTTCACATTACAGATTTTAAGCTGATCACTCTTAAAGGACTCAGTGAGTACTGACATACATAAAACTTCAGGAAAGGCTAAAATTAAGGTTAATGAAGTCTTCCAAAGAAACCTGTTACATCTGAGCTTGTGAAGAGAAAAGAAGGGAAGTTCATTCATCCTCCATCGCTCATCAAATGCAATGGCTGAAGAATAAATCTTAAATCGTTTTTTTGTTTCAAGGATTGTCTTTCCAGCAAGACAAGTAACTATGTTTAGACAAGGTGATATTGTGTTCTTTTTCATATTTCCATGTAAGGGGAAACAATTATTTCGGTTGTGGATGAAAAAAGATATTATCTCTTCATGGACCTATTCCTATGTAGCTTAAAACTTGGTTTTAAAATCCTAGGTAATCAATGTCTTGAAAGTAAATCAACTGAAAAAGTTGTCCTCTCTTCCTTTGTTTCTTAGTATTGGTCAATTTCTCTACACAATGTTAAAATGTGCTTATGGCAATGGATATTAATTAGTGTGATGGGGCATCTGCCCCATACTGGTGAAGAAAGGGTTAAAAGCGGCCCTGGGAAGGCTGCGCAGCAGACAGCCAATCAGTGAGAGGCTGCAAGGAACAGCCAATCAGGGCAGAGCAGGCCCATTTATAAAGAGAGCTGCGGGACAGAGAAGGTAGTTTTCTCTTGGGAGCCTATGGAGAAAGGACTGGATTTCTGAAGGGTGGATGGAACTGCCAACACCCTGGATGGAGCAGAGGTGGGTTGGGGTGAGTGCTTGAGCTCTAGCCTGACTGGCTGAAAGACTGAAGCCCTGATACATGGGCAGAGAAGGTGCCTAGGGCTACAAGGAAGTGTCCCAGGGAAATGGATGGCTGGGGTTGAAGGAGATGCAATGTGTGGCTACTGTATAGAGGGCTGCTGGGTTAGAACCTGGAGTAATGGATGGGCCTGGGTCTTCTCCCTTCCCATGCCACTGAGAGGAGTGGCCAGTGAAGGGCTGCAGTTTGCCACTGAGGTAAGTGGTGAGAACCTTGGGCTGCAGTTGGCCAGAGAGGCGAGTGGTTGGACAGAGGACTGCTGCTTACTCCCCCCCCCCCCCCAGAATTGGGGGAGAATGGAATTGGTCACGGCTGTGTCCTGAAGAGGATGCTGCAATCCTTGAGGTGACACACGTCTGGAGAAGAATTTATGGCAATGAGACACCACCAGAGGAGGATGCCCTGTGAAAAGACTGAGTTAATTGCCAGCATACCCAGCAGGAGGCACCATGGTGGTGAGTCCTGGCCCTGTTACAATTAGTGAAGAAATTTGTCTTGGGGCTTATCATCTGGGCATCTTCTACCACTCAGACTTAATTACAGAATATAATTAAACTAATTTCTCAGTAACCACTCCTAACCCCTATTCCCTAATATCACTAGGGTCTATCAAAACTAGACCAAAGAAATAGGTTTTATACTGTCCTCTGAGGCATGCCAACCCAGGCTGTATTGATCTACCAGAGGAAGCAGGTTCCAGAAACCAGCCTCTTGTCCTGAGAATACCGTGCTACCCATTATTGAAGGTTTGGTCTCTGGAAATGGCAGTGAGGTACTTACAGGATTATAAATATTATGATTGGACATAGGGAGAGTGACAATTCTTCAACTGGCAATGCAAATAATTGGCAATAGTGCCAATGTGCACAGTTTTTTATTGCAAGTCTCATGATATTTTTTGTTTTTAAAGCCCAGAAACTTGAGCTCTATGATTATATAGGGATTTCAGCTTTCATTTTTAAGTACATTTCTAACACTGGTAAAAATCTATAAACAGGAATCTTTCTGACTCAGAAATCAGAAGGCAAATAAAAAAACCCAAAATTAATTTTAAAAACCACTGATTTTAAAAACTGAAATAATCTCAGGATTTTAGGGGCCTGATTCATGAATGCTTAAGGGTGGGTACTGGAACTGCATCCAAAATCATTTGGATCCTATGATGGAATGTTTACCCCACACAGACCCTGAATGGGTGAATGTGGACCTGAGGGGTGAATTATGTTACTTGGCTGCACCTGAAGGGAGAGCCAGGCTTAGCTGGTCATGAAGCCCAGCTAGCAGGAGCAGGCTGGTTTGTATACAGAGTGGAAGTATGTAGCAGAAGGGGTGCTGCAGGTACAGAGGCTGCAGTTGTTCTCTGGGAATAAAGAGGTGGTGGGGAAGAAGCCCTGGGATCCTAGCCTGACTAGAGAAGGTTGATGAGCACCCTGAAAGAAGAGGAGGATTTGGATTGCCAGGGAGTGAGAACCCTAGGAGGTGTTCTGTGGTAGCACAAAGCAAGGGGAACTTAAAAGGTGCACGCTTGACAAAATTGTGCTCTAATATATTTTAAGTGCAACAAAATACTTTAGTGGAGATGATCAGAAAATGATGTTTTGAAATTTCTGAGAAATGGAAAATATTGACATGGAAAATTTTCCATGTCCATCTCTATACCAGACTATAACAAATGAGAGAACCTAATGAACAAATATACAATTTAGTCAAGAGATTGCAAAAATATCCAAACATGCCTGAGCTATCCAGAATAGACTCTTCAGCAGAGATATGTTGGGCTTGAGGGCTTTACAACAGACTCTTTCACAGACTACTCAATATTAGTGAGGTGTAATTCTCTTCAGTGAGAATTGAAACTTCTCTGGTTCGCAGTGTCCCCTAGGGACAAGTGGGAACTCACATCAGTAGCAAAAAATTGTTTTTGTAGGTTGTTGCTCTCCAGAAACAACTGGTGAGCTTTGTTGCCAACAAAGATTGTGCAATTAGAACCTGACTAACTATTCTATAGATTTCACTGTATTCCCCCATAGCTGCATAAACTCTGCAATGATAAGCAAAAATTAGTGAAATATTCTTGTCTGTAATATAAGAAGATATGAGTCAGAATACACAGGTGGAGGGAAACTGAGTGAGAAGGTGACTTTCTAACCACAACCACATTTTAAGTGACCCAAGTAGCCCCGTGGTTTTAGTACAGGGTTGGGGTTTTTTTGTTTGTTTGTTTGTTTTTTTTACTTTAAGTCAATGACCACTTCTGTTTGGCAACTGATTTTTGTGAGTCCCTTGAGCAGTAATTTAAGAGAGGTTTCACCATACTATATTTACAAACAGGAATCCTGTTACTGGCTGCTGAAAAACAGATCTGGGGTGGAAAGAAACATCCAGTGCACAGCACAATTCACCACACTGAGAATAGAAATTTTGGCCGATGAAACAGTGATAAGCCCCTTACAATTATGAAAAATGCTATCTAATATTCTATATCCTTATAGAGCAAACAGGATCTTGGTTTTAAGAGGTTGGGTCAGATTCACCCAAACTGGTGCAAGGTTATATGGGTAAATATCACCACCCCTATACTAGCTAGTCCCCTGAACTCCACAAAGAATCCACCTTGAGGAAGAGAATGTGAGGCCACTATTCTTGCTTAATTTCTACTGGATCAGGACAGAAAAGTTTCCATCTGTCTCCTGGTGGAGGCTGCAAAGATGACCTGCTGAACCAGAACATCCCCAGTTGCTCTGGACATTCCACTCCCTGACCTTGAAAGATGCAAGGGACTGGGCAGGAAGCTGGGTTGTGGCTGATTTGCCCCACCACAGTCTTACCGCTGGTTGTACTTTACACTGATCAAGGGTTTATACCAACAGAAATTGGTATAGAGCCTGGCATGAATTTAGCCTGTTGTCTGAAAGACTCGCATAGTAATCTTATTCTCTGCACTTATTCAGTGCTTGTCATACATAGATTTAAATCACTTTCCAGAGCTGGATGAGAATTATTACAGAACTCTTTACTAAAAATCCTACTTGCTGTTCTGATGAAGGAATATGATTGAATGATACTGAGTCTCTGCACACACACACACACACCACTTCCTACCTATAGGATGAACTTCAAAGGACAGGACAGTGTTTTTATACGGTTGCAATAAACTCAGTGGGGCTAGATTCTCATCCTAGTTATACTGATATACATTCAGAGTCACTTCATTGACACTAGTGCAACTGAGATCAGACTGACTCAGTGACGGTTCCATTGTTACCACTTCATAACAGTCCTCTTTAAAAAATATATATATAAAGATGGATGTGATGTTCATATCTGCACTTTAATCAGAGAATGAAGGCATTTGATTTAAGTGTAGCAGTGAAATGTTAAAACTGGGTCAAAGAAGCCTAAGATCTTTCTCTGAATTCAAAACACACACAGTATGTGAAACGTTCTATCCTAATCTGTAAGGGGGAAGGGGTGTAACTAGCATTTCCTCTTCTCTAAATTTTCAGACTGGAATGCAATAGCACATCTGTATGGAATTAACATGGCATCTCTCCCTGGTACACACAGATTCATGTGACTGCACAGCTAAAGGCTGTGATCTTGAGTCCTGATTTGTTTTACCTAGTAAAAACATCACAATTGATTGTACCTACGGGTCCAATAATTAACAAAGATATGATCTTTCTTAAAAAAAAAAGAGAAGTCGTCAGCCAGCCATGTACTAGTTTCAGCACTTACATCCTGTATTTGTGCTTCAGAGATGCTCTTCAGCAGGCTAAACACCAAACCAAACGTTTACAGTTTTAGTCACTACTAATAGATTCTAGACAATCAAGAAAATAGTGTTATACTTTATCTAAATCATATCTTGGAACACTTCTGATTTTCCAACATCCCAGTTGGTATTCCACTGGTATAAGCGAGTTGCTTTAAAAGTACAGGTTTCAGAGTAGCAGCCGTGTTAGTCTGTATTTGCAAAAAGAAAAGGAGTACTTGTGGCACCTTAGAGACTAACCAATTTATCTGAGCATAAGCTTTCGTGAGCTACAGTTTATGCTGTAAGCTACAGCTTATGCTCAGATAAATTGGTTAGTCTCTAAGGTGCCACAAGTACTACTCCTTTTCTTTAAAAGGACAGTTGGTATGTCTGATAGAAACATTCCCCACAGATCTTTGGGTGTGATTTCATCATTGCATTATACCAGTTTGACACTGGCCAAGCAATATTGAAATCAATGGAATTACATTAGCATAAAACTGAATTAATGCAATGGCAGAACAGTCATATGTTGTACCATTAAAAGTTAATAATGTATTCCGTAGAGATTGAGGAAAAAATAATAGATGTATTTATGCAATCTTTTTAAAAAGTCACATCAACTACCAATTGGACTTCACATGTTGAGTACTTGCAGATTTGAACCCTATATAAATTTACTATCTGACAATATTTAAATGTGCAAGTGGGTCAGAAGTTAGATTTAATCTTCCTTGGGAATGTGTTCATCTGTGTACCCAGAGATTGTCACCATAGTATTTGTGTACTTCAGTTTGTCCTCAAGATATTAAACAATCAGATTCTGCCCAGAATTATATCCCATACAAACCTACTGCAGTCAATGAGGCTGCAGTGTGTATAAGTTAGGGCAGAATTTGGCCCTAAAATGCCAAAATCCTGACAATTTTCACTTCATATTGTACTAGGAAAAGGTAAATTTAAGACATTACTATTTTATTTGTTCAAAATCCTCCTAATTACATCATGTTACTACCTAGCCTTGGGCTTACAGAGGATTTTCTGGACTGCCTCCAAGATCTTAGATCTGTGACACCACAGAGTCTAAACAGGCAGAATAGTGTTTGTGTGATACAGCTGCTGGGACAATGAATGCAACAGTGACATTCAGTGAAATAATGGGGGAAATAGAGTTCAGGCTATTACTCCGCATCATGTTATCTAAACTTGTGTAATGTCAGGGGTATATTATTTCCTTGATTCTTTCAATTGAAACTTTTATTTTATGTATTTTTAGCTTCATGCAGCATAGAAAAGCCATGGAGTGTGGCGCTGAGGAAATTCTCAAGTTTTTCAGATGCCCAGTGCAGTCAATACATTGGAACATGTGACTTGTAACAATAATTTCCAGAACTCTTCTGCTGATCTAATTTTACCCAACATCAAGGATTATCTTGAAATTACAAGACTTGGCCTGAATGCAAAAGGTGATTATTGAGCTGATTTTAAAAATGCTGTAGAGTAAGTAATAGGCATAACTCTGTGTGGATACACCACTAAAAATATAGGTTTGAACCCCATGGTCTCAATTCAATGAGATTTAGAACATTTACATTCTTTTTTAAGAGTATAACAATGAGAAATTGAGTTAGCAAGCAGTAACTACAAGAAGCTCACTATTATTTGATTAAAACCTGATCAGGCAAATTCACTGCCCCATTTCACTCCTGTTGCACCACTCAGGGACTAAAAACACGCATAGCACCCAAGAGGGGGAGTCCCACACTGTGAGGGAGTCTCCAGAGGTGGAGAAGTCAGTGCAGCCAGACCTACATCACCCATCCCCATTTTTTTGTGTGCAAACGATTGATTATGGACTTTACCCTTAGATAGAGACACTACAGCTGAGCAACTCCTTTGTGTATTCTACTTTTTTGTAGAACTTGACTCCTTTCAAAATAGACAACGCTGTAAAGTATTTGAGTATTTAATGGGATGCTGCTAGCTGCCTGTTTCACTTGAGTAAGTATAAGCACACAGTATCCCTATAGCAATTCCCATTTTGTGCATTTAAAATCTGTTAACTCTTAATGGAAAGATGTGCTGCATTTCTCTCAGCAGCACATATGAAGGGCAACTATTTCCATCTACTGATGGAGTTCTAAATTAAGAACATTACACATTTGATCTCTCACTTACAATTACTCTGCACACACAAACACTTATAAATGTCAGGTTTTTATTTTCATCTCTAAAAAAGTGTGGAGTGTTCATATGCAAAGTAACCAGTCAGCGCAGGACAGATTCAGTATGCAGTAGGATATGTTAGTACCTAATGTACATTAAGCTGTCACCCTCCTGTTTATCATAAACAGGACCTGTGTGCAGCTGCATTAAGGATATGCATAAATGATCTGGAAAGGGGTAAACAGGGACATGGCAAAACTTGCAGATGATACAAAATTACTCAAGATAGCTAAGTCCCAGCCAGACTGTGAAGAGCTACGAAAAGACCTCACAAACTTGGGTGACTGGGCAACAAATCGCAGATGAAATTCAATATTGATAAATGCAAAGTAATACACATTGGAAAACGTAATTCCAACTATACATATAAAATGATGGGGTCTAAATTAACTGTTGGAATCATTGTGGATAGTTCTCTGAAAACATCCACTCAATGAGCAGCAGCAGTCAAAAACAAAGAATCATTACGTGACTAGATAAATCTGTGATATGCCCACATCTTGAATACTGCGTGCAGATGTGGTTGCCCCATCTCAAAAAAGATATATTAGACTTGGAAAAGGTTCCAAAAGGGCAATAAAAATGATTAGGGGTATGGAATGGCTTCTGTATAAGAAGAGATTAATAAATTGGACTTTTCAGCTTGGAAAAGAGATGACTAAGGGAGAATGATTGTGGTCTATAAAATTATGACTGGTATAGAGAAAGTAAATAACGAAGTGTTTACTCCATCTTATAACACCAGAACTAGGGGTCACCAAATGAAAGTAATAGGCAGCAGGTTACAAACAAAAGGAAGTATTTCTTCACACAATGCACCATCAACCTGTGAACCCTTTGCCAGAGGATGTTGTGAAGGCCAAGAATATAATAGGGTTCAAAAAAGAACTAGGTAAGTTCATGGAGGATAGATCCACAAATGGCTATTATCCCTGTCCATCCTGGTTGGTGTTCCTAACCTCTGTTTGCTAGAAGCTGGGAATGGGTGACAGGGAATGGATCACTTGACAATTTCCTGTTCTGTTCATTCTCTCTGGGGCACCTGGCATTGGCCACTGTTGGAAGACAGGATACCGGGCTAGATGGATCTTTGGTCTGACCAAGTGTGGCTGTTTTATGTTCTTATCTAAGGTGCTTGAAAATATTATGCATCACAAAACTCGATTATCTCTCTTGGTAACTGGCAGGACTGTGGAACAGTCCTTCAATATACTACACACTTATTTATTATTATGATGTATTGACTTATATCTTTTTCTATTGTAGAAAAATGCCTAGAGGCCTTAATGACAAGGCCCCATTTTGATAGGCACTGTATAAACAATTAGTAAGGTGGTATCCTTTCTCTGAAGACTTGTGCTAAGATGACACATACCCAGGATAGAGAAGAGAGGCAGTCAACATATATAAAAATCATATACACATGTATAATACATTGTTTAATTTAATACATGCACATCAAATACAACTGGCTACCTCTAACCCTATACATTTTTTCTGTTTTTTAATTGTATTTATTTAGGACTGCATCCACTCTGCCACTGGAGAGGTTCCAAAACAGGTAACGTAAATGGTGTGGTTCTGTTGCACTGGGGCAGGAAGGGGAGCAGGGGCAGGAGTCCAAGGGGCCATGTGGGGTGGCATAGAGTTCAGTTCTGTATAGGGTTATCACATCATCTCAGTGCCTTTTCCTCACACAACACAATGGTTTCCAACAGATTTTAACCCAGTGGCCCCCAACTTTTTACCTTGTGCCCCTTCTCCCCTCTATCTGTGCCCTTCCCCAGCCATGGTTGGGAGCGGTGCCAAGGTTGGAGCCACAGCTGATGCTGGGGCTGGAGTTGTGGCTGGGTGGGAGTCAGAAGCCAAGGCCAGGAGCAGGGGCTGAAGCCAGGGATGGGGCCATGGCTGGGAGCAGAGTCACAGACAGGCAGGGGCTGAGGCTGGGGCTGCAGCTGGGGGAGGAGCTGCAGCTGGGAGCTGGGGCCATGCCTTGTGGGGGGGAGCCAGGAGCTGGGTGGCACTCCCTCCCAGCTTCCTATGGAGGCTGGCCTGGGCCGTGCTGTGCCCCCTGAACTTTCCTCTATGCACACCTAGTAGGGTTCACCCTACAGTTTGGGGACCACTGTTTTAACCATAGTGTCTTCTAGTCCTATAGGAGCAGCTGTTTAGTGAATGTTCTGGGGTATATGTATGTGGATCTGGTCCCTTTTGGTTATGCTAGATACTGGCCCGATTGGTCATGGTGTCTTTTCAGCACATGCTAGTAATTTTGAATCTTTGTTTTATCTGGAGGCAGACTGTATAACTGAAAGTAGCCATTTTCCAATGCATTCAGTTTCCATGTCATTAGCATTTGCGCCAGTTTTGGCTGCCACATTATAAAATAAAGAGGTATGGGTTATGGCCTTCCATTTTAGCTCCAGTAACTTGTCATTGTAACATCATCTTTGCCAAGTTACTGACTTCTGGATAGGCTAATGACATATTTTATTCCCAGTCCTTGTAAATTTGGGAGAATGTTCACTGATGAACTGAAGTGTGCAGTTTAATTTGATCTGAAAAGTCCATGTGTGGTGAATATAGAAACTGATGATTACAGATTTACTTTGTATCCTCTTGTTTGATGTCTGAAGTACATGGAACAGCTGTGTTATCAACTATCCACAAATATTAATTTCTATTCCTCTACAGTAAACCCACTACTTGATGCTGCTGTGATCTGTGCTACTACTAAGATTTCCTTGTGGAGACTCTGTGGCATTAGCAGATCTCACACTTTGCTACGCTTTAATTTTTTTTCTCATGCCAACCTAGGCTATCACTTCCTTTTGCCACTTTTAACATTTTTCTTTCTCACAATCTTACCTGTATTCAGTGTTTTTGTTTTGTTTAATTATCTGGGATAGTACTATCTTTCCTTTGATCGTGAATCCACCCATTTCAGTTTTAGTGGTTTCTTTATGGCTGAGTTTGAGTTGCATTGTCCTGAGGCCATGCTTATTACTATATTATCCTCACTGTATCTTCCTTTATGGTATCGTCTTTTTGCTTTGTCCATAGGTAGATACTCATTGCTTAGATGCCTTTGTGCTTCTATCTCATCTTTCCTCTTCTGCCTCTTGAAAGGAAAGCATATCCACAACTTCTTTTTCTGGCTTATAGTTGGTTTTCAGTTTACACTGTTGCAGTTTAAGCAACAGCCTCAGAATCACTGGTGTACAATACAGCAGCTTGCTATTATCACTGCTAAAGTCTTTTCATTTTGCATAAATCTAGTGTGTACTTCTGCAAGTACTTTAGATCCATATGTGTTCCCCTATTTCCCTTTTCATCAGCTCCACCTTTAGTCCTGATTGCAGTGTATCTCCAGGTAATTTAATCAGATGGATGCATCACAATGGCATTGAGGAACCGTAGATAAGACACTAGGACTCAGAGGTAGGTTCTCTATTGCTGATCTTGGGCAAATTTAAGCTTTGTACCTTGTTTTCTCTCTGTAAAATGGAAATTATGATCATGTTTAATGTGATTGTAAGTCTACAGAAGAAACTTACTGTACAAGATTGTTACTGTTTACTCTAGCTTAGAACTGCTTCCCTATCTCTTTTCTCCACCCTCCCACCCCATTCATTGAGTGAGTCTCACTTTTTCTCCTAGGAAAAACAAACATTTTGTTTCAAAGGATTAGTTACAACCCACTAGACAATTAAATTAAAGTATATTCTTTAAGTTTTACTTTTAAATGATTTAAACATGTACACAGCAGCTATGCAGACAAATGATATATATAAATATCCTGTTATATATATCTGTTATAATAAGAGATAGAAATCCAGTATTTTGTGCTCCAAATGTATTTGTAAACTAGATACTGTATAGGATAGCTCTCTTTACATGAGTGGAGTATCTCACCTATCTGTGGTGATCAATGTAGCTTCACTGAAGTAAAGAGAGCTATGTCATTTCACACCAATTTAGGATCTGGCCCAGAGTGTGATGTAGCAGCATTATACACAAGTAGGCATTTATGTTGGATATGGTTAAGTCAGCTCCAAATACCAGTGATGTAGGCAGGTGCATGACACTGACCATGCATATGTAACATCTAATTTATTTTATCACTTTAACATATACTATTTTCAAACTTAGTCTAAGTTTTGTGTTATGCTCCTAGTATACTTTAATGAATAAATATTGGAAGATCAAAGTAGTGCAGACCTGCTGTAGCATTAGCAAAGTGGGAGCAAGGCCAGGCCATGGGTAGATCTTTGAAGCCGCAAGCTTTTTTAAAAAAATTATTATATAGTGAGGACCAACCAGATCTCATTCATTTGGGCAACTTTTTAAAGATCTCCATATGGCAATGAAGAATTTGCAAAGTACTAGTACAGTGGTGACAAACAGTGTGATATATGAAAATGGGTAGGAAAACCTAACGTAACAGTGGAATTGGCAAGTTCATTTGACAGCAAGGGTAAAACAAATCATGAATTCTGAGGAAATGGTCCTGCAGAAATATTTAGATATTGGTGAAAAGGGGTAAATTGACTCACTTTAATACCACATTATTTTTATGTCACTGTTTTATAATTCTTGTGAATGTAAAGTTACATGTGTGTAAATGGATAACTAAGCAATAAGGTGTTGCTTTCTCAAGTATCACCACATCTATACTGCCACTAATACCACCACACCAGTTACCAGTTTTAACAAACATGTCAGTGCTCCAAGACTGTTAACAGGGACAGAGACTGATTGCAAGAAACAATGGCAACATCACCACAGATGAGTGCAAGGGAGAGAGAAGGGATAAAGTGAACTTAAGGAAAAGATATCTGCAAAATCAAGCTGGGTTTATAAAGAGACTAGTCAATTAAGTTGATTGGTCGAAGACACACCTCACCTCTGTTTACCAGAGCTGTATGTATAATCAAACATTCATGTATATTAAACATGAAGATCCCAATTCTGCCACTCTTACTTGCATTGAGGAATTGCCTTGCTCTGCAAGTAGCTCCACTGCAATCAATAGAAGGTTGTAGTCTGGTTCTGATCTTTTGTATAAAGTTGTATTTTTGTTATTTCACTGTCTCTTTTGTTCTATGTCCCTTCATTGGTTCTTTCTACTATATACACCAATCCTCATATGTATACAGCAGAATCTTTTCAGTGTCTTTTTCTCTTTTTTTTTTTCTATTAATCTCCTTTCCTTCCTGTTTTGATTAATGTCTACCTTCTTGTCTTTTTTTCTCACTTCCCTCTTCTGATGTTTTACTAGCTCCAGGGCAGAGTGGGGTTAAATCATGAAAGACTCAAAGCTTGAATCAGGTATTTGAAGTGAAGGGGGAACCAGTGGAGGGACTCCAAGGGTATATCTACATGGCAATTAAAAACCCACAGCTGGCCTGTGCCTGCTGACCCAGGCTCATATTAAGGAGCTGTTTATTTACAGCATAGATAGCTTGGAATCAGGCTGCAGCCCAAGCTCCGGGACCCTCCTGTCTCACAGGGCCCTGGAGCCCAGGCTTGAGCCTAAGCCTGAACATCTACACCACAATTAAACAGCCCCTTACCCAAGCCCCATAAGTCTGAGTCAGCTGGCATAGGCCAATGTTGGGTTTTTAACAGCGGTGTAGACATACCCCAAGGAGGCTGCTGCGCTCAGGAGTGTGAGCCAGGAAAATATTCAAAATGCTGTTGTCAAGCAAGGTTGCAGTACACAAGGTCCTAAATGAGGACGTTGCAGCAGTTAAAATGGAAATTGTGTGGTGAATGAGTTCCAGCTGTGTGGACAGAGAAGAAAAGGCCCAAATGTGTGGATCCAGCTAGAAGACACAGATGACATCTAAGTTACAGGCTTGAGTAACCGCAAGACTGGTGTCTATAGTCTTGGAGAAGGAAGGGGATGGGTAGGAAAAGTTCAAGAGCCCAATTTTGGCCATGTTGATTTTAACACCTGGACATTGACAAAGGGATGTCAGAAAGACAGGCTGAGAACTCATTTTGGGCGGGGGGAGGGGGAACTAGATTTCTGAGTCCTTGACACACTGATAGAAAAGAAAAGGAAGACTTGTGGCACCTTAGACTAAAATTTATTTGAGCATCTGATGAAGTGAGCTGTAGCTCACAAAAGCTTATGCTCAAATTTATTTGAGCATAAGCTTTCGTGAGCTACAGCTCACTTCATCAGATGCTCAAATAAATTTGTCTCTAAGGTGCCACAAGTCCTCCTTTTCGTTTTGCAGATACAGACTAACACGGCTGCTACTCTGAAACCTAATAGTAGTCATGCTTCCACATAAGAGCACTTAGGGGCTTCTGAAAATTCAAGCCTAAAGGTATGTCTACACTAAAACTTATGGCTGACCTGTATCAGCTAGCTCAGGCTGCAGGGTTATAAAACAGTGTAGACATTTGAGCTTGGGCTGAAGCCCAGACTCTTGAACCTGGAGTTCCAGAGCCTGGGCTCTAGCCTGAGCCCAAACATGTATGTTGCAATTGTATAGCTCCACAAGCCAGCTGATACCACCCACTTGTGGGTATTTTTTATTGCAGGGTAGATGTACCCTGTGTGACTTTGGAGCCTAAATCCAATATTCAAAGGCACTTAGCACCTAAGTCTCATTGAGAATCAATAGATAATTCCTAATTTGCTCTATTGAAAGTGGGAGTGATCCACCAAAAACAACCTGACAGACTTTCTGGGATTGAAATATAAATCTCTAATTTTGATGTGTTTGAAATATAATTTCACAATTTACCTCTTTCAGTATTTTTCTTTTGCTCAGTACCTTGCATCCCATTTTAAAAATACTTAGGCTTCCCCTCATACAGTATAAGTCCTTTTAGGGAAGGGAAACTTTGAGTCACTGACAGTCTACTTTGATAGTCATCATCAGCGTGTTCCTGTTACACCTCTGGTGGCTAGGACAGTGATGAAGCTCCTCCACTCCTGTCTGCTTCAGGCAGTCTTTCAATGGTTCCCAAGCTGTGCCCCAGGTTTTTCAGCTTGGCTTCCACAGCTCTTGATATAATCATATCAAAGTAAAAAGAAAAGGAGTACTTGTGGCACCTTAGAGACTAACCAATTTATTTGAGCATGAGCTTTCGTGAGCTACAGCTCACTTCATCACTGTCAGTGACTCAAAGATTCTCTTCCCCAGCTTCAGCAATGGTATACTGATATCCTGTAACAGATGAATCTGGAAGGAAAAGAGCTAGACAACCAGTAGCTGAAGTTCTATGCCATATCTTACCAATGGTGACACAGTTCATGAAATCTTATTTCCTCTCTGAGCAGAAAACAGACAAGTGTAAACTTAGATATATCAAACATTTCCAGTTGAAACTGTTCCATTTAAAACTGACTATTTTAGGGATGTACTCCCCCCCCCTCACCTACTTGACTTTTTCCAAAAAAGGATCCTTTACTGGGGAAAAGAGTGGGAGGCGTTAAGTGTGTATATATAGTCCTAGTTTATCACCACTCTGAGAAGAGTGGAAAGTTTAATTTGTCATACTATTACTTTGCCATGTTATTTTCAGGTAGCCTCATTTTTCACTTGCCTTCAAGTGTCCATCTTACTACTACTCTGGTGATGGAATCAGTTTCTATCCAAAGCACATGACTGATCCATCTCCAGTGCCTCCTGGAAATGATGGTGCTCAGATCCTCTTGGCTGCACTGTCAGTGGAGGACATAATTATAATGTCCTAGCTCCAGAAGAACTAGACCATTGACAGTATTTGGTTAGCAGCACGGTATTCTTCCCTACATTAATTTGAAACAGCAGTGATTCTTTCTGCCTCTGAAGGCAGACATTGTCTCCAAAGGTCCCTTTCTCCACTTGGAAAGGTGTGACCTAACCTCATACTGAAAGACAGTTTTTACTGCAAGGGAATAATCCTCATCCCTTCCATGGGCCACCAGCCTGTATAATTATTGGTGGTGCCCCAAATGGGTCCAAGCAGAGCCACCCCCTCCATAGGAGGGATTGGGGCAACCAGTCTGGGCCCTGCACTTTGGGGGGGAGGGGGTGCCCATGCTTCAGGGGGCCTGGCACTGGTAGCAGTGAGCAATCCAGCCCCAGCCTGCTCTGTTCTGGGCTGGATTGCTGGAAAGAGGCAGGGCAGGACCAAGCACTTGGGGGACTAGATGGGAGGGAGGGCTGGAGTAGAGGCAGGGGTTTGGGGGAAGGGGCTGAGTCACTTGCTGCTGCCAGCACCAGCCCTCCACCTCCCAAGCCACTGTGGACCCTGCATCCCCATGAAGCACAGGGCCCCACAAACTGCAGAGCCTGATGCCCCAGTCCATCCTAGGGACAGGATGCCTCTGAAAATTTAAGCCGAAATATTGGTGGAGCTGGGCCCATGTTCCTGACTATTGGTGGAGCACAGGCCCATATAAGTTGCTGCCTATGATCCCTTCTCCATCTCATCCCCACCTGAAAACAGAAGTAAAAATTTTCAGCTCTGTGCAGGTAGCCAGAAGCTACTTGGAAAAAATCCCAAGGATATAGCAGTAGCCATGATAGTGTGAGAAGTCTTCCTCAATAGCATTTTAATCACATAAGACTGTCATAATAAATTAAGAAAACAGCATATCCCCCTTTTACTATCAGAGCAATGACAAATGTTTGTAAACAAACAAAACACCCCCCCCCCCCGGGTTTAGGTTGGTCAGACTCACAAACCTTTAAGGTGAATCTAGGCTAGTTTTTGAGCACTTGTTCAATTTTCAACAAATTTATGGTTTTGGGTGGAAACCAAGCAAACAGACAAGAAAGCAGGTAAACAAGCTGATTCTTGTTTTGATGTTTGAGATTTATTTGAAAGCAACCTCACCAAGCAGGAAAATCCAAGCAAAGTAAAGAAAGTTTTGCAAATCTTAACTTATTATCCAGGCCTTCCAGAGAAGTCACCAAACTCTCATATAAATACACAAGGTTAAAAAAAGACAAAAGATGAAAATCTGATTCGCCTCTAGAGCGCTACAGTCCTGGTGTCCTCATTTAACTGCCAAGGTTTAGCTATTCAACCGCACGCCTCCTGGAAGAATAAACATTCATTGTCTGGGCTCCTCAACGCAACCGCTCCTCCCGCTGGACTGAAATTAGAACAAAGTCAGGCAAAAGGTCACGAGTGGAAAGAGAGCAATTACATGCCCTTTTCACCGCGGGTAACTGTCCAATTTCCTCAACAGACCTCAGCTGCAGGACATCTCCCACCATTGAAGGGGCTGCACTGCAGTTCCCGCCTTGCTGGCCAGATAACTAACCCCAGCTGCCCACCTCCCCCAATGGCAATGCCCCTTATGTGATCAGGTCTGTGGTCTTGCTTGGGAGGGTCGGTGCGTTCGAGATCCACTTCTGTGCCTCAGCGAGAAATCAATCCCCTTTGGGGGCAATGCTGCACCGACTAACTCTGCACACGTCGCTCTAACTCCGCGGCACCCCCACCCCGGCACGTGGCAGCAGAGGGTCCTCGCTAAGAGAGCTTGCTTAGGAAAGAAAGCGAGGGACCAAGGCAGCTCTTGCAAAAGCAAAAGAGCCCCCGCCACAGCGCCGTCTCCTGAGTGCCCGCGGCACCGCCCCGAGACACTGGGGGGGGGGGGGGGGGCGAAGTTATGGAACCGGGGAGCAAGGGGCCTGAATGAAACGACTGACACCCCACGAACCCCTCTCCTGCCTCCCCACCCCTCCTCTTTCGCATAACCTCATCCTCGCCCATCCCTCCCCCTACGACTTCCTCTCCCCCACAGCCCCTCCTCCTTCTCCCCGTCTCTTCCCGCTGCGCCTCTTCCCCCACCCTGTTCTCAGCCCCTCCTTCTCCTCCCCCTGGCTGCAGCCCCCGCCCATCTCCGGTCTCACCCGCCCAGGCCCGCGCCCTCCTTGCTGCGCTCCCACGTGCTGGGAGCTGCGAGGCTCCCCACTGACTGACAGGCAGGCAGGCAGGCAGGCGGCCGCCCTGCCTCAAAACCCTCCAGCGCCTCGCATCCTTCAGCTCGCTCCTCCGCAGAGCGGCTCTCCGGTCCGCGGCTGCAGCGTCCGGGGGCCCTTTCGCCTCCCTGGCCTCGCCGCCTCTCCAGGATCCGTCTCTCAAACCGCCTGCTCCTCGGCCGGGATTGCTCTGCCCTCGGCACAGCTCCGGCGCAGCCCGCCTGTGCCTTAGTGACTCCTCGGGGTGCCGGGAGCTTCGCGGGGCCGGTGTGAAGCTCACCTCGGTCCCTGCTCTTTTGTAAATACAAAGCACGTTGCGGAGCGATGCAGCGTGGAGCCCAGGGCGCCCCGGCGCGTGCTCCCGCCGCGGCTTGCTGAAGGCGCTGTGGAAGAGGCGGCTGCGGTACAGTCCCTCCCGGGCAGGGAAAGAGGCAACAGCGGCCCCCTGGCCCCCCAGCTGCCGAGTGCTGCGCTCTGAAGACGCCCCCGGAGTGGAAGTTTCAGTGCTTTGCACCCGGCCTCCCTCCTGGTCGGGGTTTCGAGCTGTCCAGTCGCAGGATGGGGAGACAGCGGGGGCTTTGCCCGCAGCTTTATTGCTTGTGGCTGGGCTGTGTCGCGCTGTGGGCGCAGGGAGCAGCCGGGCTGCAAAAGCAACAGCAGGTCCGGCCCGTGGGGGGAACAGACGCCATCTACCCAGCCTCGGAGAATCGGGAGGACGGGGCAGGGGCCGCCACCAGCCGGGTCCGCAGGAGAGGACAGCAGGATGTGCTCAGGGGGTAGGGAAGCACTTCACCGCAAACGCGCTTCCATGCAGCTCACAGCTACTGCACACAATGCAGCACAGCCACCCCCGGGCAGCCCCTTCCCGCTCACCTCCCTGCAGTCCACAAGCAGCGCCGTGTAACCCCTTTCGTTCAGTCCACAACTACATCGATACACCCCGCAATCCCGCCCGGCAGTCCACGCAGCCCCAGCCATGCAAGCCCCAATCCCCACCACCTCAGTGGAATCCATTACCAATCTGTGTAATCCCCACACAGCTACCTTCGCGCAGTTCACAGCGGTCTCCGTGTAACCTCTCCCCACTTCAAAACCGCTGCTGGTGGCTCTTGTGTTTGTCTTCATCACACATGACATTTCCTTTCAAACTCCCTTATTAGTCCAATTTAATGTTGTTGTTTTAATTCTCAATTGTGGCCACGATTTTAAAAAAAAGTACCCTTAGATACTGTGATTATGTTTGAAAAAATAGTTATTTGTTTGCTTGTAAAGGTAAACGTGAAAAGGTGGTGCTAATAACAAGTAACAAATAGTGCTTCAATTTTGTGATCATGGGTATTACAGCCTTAAAAAAACTTTGAGGTAGACTTTGTTTTGTACGTTAAACAATGTGCTTGCAAAAGAGGATGGTTTTGTTTGGTTTGAGGAAGAATTTGAAGGGGGAGGGCTAGCTCAGTGGTTTTAAGGATTGGCCTGCTAAACCCTGGGTTGTGAGTTCAATCCTTGAGGGGGCCATTTAGGGATCTGGGCAAAAATTGGGGACTGGTCCTGCTTTGAGCAGGGGGTTGGACTAGATGACCTCTAGTCCAACCCAACTTATTTTGGGTTGGAGGAAGGGGAGTTTGTTTGCTTTCGTTTGGCAGTTCATACAGTTTTTGTTTTGTTGTACCTGGACTGTAGATTCTTTCCCTTCTGCATATCTAAAAAACCTGGATGTGCCTTTACATTGACCGACATTTTTGTGTGCACATTTATTTGTATGTGTGTGACAGACCAAACGTGTGTGGCTCTAGATTCCACTCCTACTGTTGCCCTGGATGGAAAACGCTCCCTGGAGGAAATCAGTGTATTGTTCGTAAGTGTCTGAATTTAGGTTTTTACAGTCTCGTGGGAAATAATCTTCTCTGAATTTTTCTGCTGCATCCAGTATAAGATAGTGGAATATATCTTGTAATTCATTTTGGCAAGTTCACTCTTCTAGGTTACACTTCAAAAATGAAATGGTGGATTTAGTGGCTCAGAGTTCCCATAACCAAAACCTTAGGAATACCCTAAACAAAATACAGTGATGCATGGATCAATTTAGTTTTAAAAAAATAAAAATCGTTAATTGAGTGATCAATACCGAAAAAAGAAAAATGTCAAGCAAATGGGATCTGAAGTTTTCTAAAACTTCTCTGGTAAATTTGGAATTGCAATATAATGATATAATAGGAAACTTTTTAATGTGTAGGGGTGTTCACTTATTTTCCTCCTTGTCATTTTTAGTTGTGTTTTAATAGCTATAAAGCATGGAGGCTCAATGATTATTGCACTGGTCATGCTAAATTTTGTACTGATAGATCTGGCTATTGTTGACATGGCTTGGCAAAAAAAGGAGAGTCTGCTGAGCAGTCTACTTAAGAAAAATTGTCTACCTAAAAAGGAAATTTAAGGGTTTTTGTCTGTTAAATTACTGTCAATTTCAGAAGTGTGCTTTTTGTTCTTTGAACTTCAGCTTTAATGAAAACTGCACCTACTCATCCTACCCTTTGACTAACCTGTGTTATTTTCTTACCTAATAAATTCGTCAAATTTGCAATTCAAGAACACATTGCTCTCCAGTTCTGCTGTGATGTGCTTTGTAATGCCCTCTCTGACAAATCAAACATTCAGTGTGGGATGGGAGGAAAATATGTTGGCTTGTAGAAGTTAGAGATGGAAAAACCTGCCATGTCATTGAGGCCACTGCCTGGCAGCACATGACTACTGGTGTTTTCACTTTTGTTTATTTTACATAGTTAAGTCAGTCTTGTTAACATTATCTCCAACTATGCCAGATATCCTTGATCTTGATCTTAGGTTCATAGAGTCATAGACTTTAAGGTCAGAAGGGACCATTATGATCATCTAATCTGACCTCCTGCACAACACAGGCCACAGAATCTCACCCACCAACTCCTGTAACAATCCCCTAACTTATGTCTGAGCTATTGAAGTCCTCAAATTGTGGTTTAAAAACTTCAGAGTGCAGAGAATCCTCCAGCAAGTGACCTTAATGTTTTACAGGCAAAGGATAATTACAAATTCAGAAAACAGCAATACCAAACTAGCTGTTGAATAATGGGAGCACCTGAGTGTGCTTAATTTTAATGTATAATTTATGTACGGTATATAGGGACAAATTTTAAAGGTATTTGGGTGCCTAAAGATGTATCTGTGGTGCCCCATGAGATTTTCAAAGCCCCCGAAAGCCTAATTCTCATTTGTAATCTTCAAAAATCTGGTCAGTAGTGCATACTAAGGGCCTGAGCCTAGAATCTATTCACATGCTAAACTTGAATTTTGACTTATATGTGACTCATTTGCTCAAAGGGCCCTATCCTGCACCCAGTAAACTCAGTGATAAAAGTCCTGTTGACCTCAGTGGTGCAGAAATTGGGCCAAAATGACTACGCGATTGGGTAAATGGTTAGCACATGATGCTGTTTTTATTGGTGTTTTTGATAGTTTAGGAACATATTTCTACATTCATACTCATACTTTTGTTGTGATCAGAGACTCCTTTAGAACACTTTGTAGTTACAGCCTTTTCTGGCCAAACTAAATGGCTATCTCCACTAGCAGTACCCCAGTGGAGATTCATCTTATACCAGCAAAGAGTTCTTTTGCTCATATAGCTTATACCAGTTCCCCAAATGAAATGAGCATTGTTAGGTTTTTGTTTGTTTATACCCCCCCAAGTATAAATGCGTCTACATTGGGGCTTTTTGCCAGTTTTAAAAATATAAAGAATCATGCCCCTAACCAACCAACATTATACTGGCAAAAGTTTTTAGTGTAGACCTGGCCTTGCTCAGGAAATTGAGGTGGCCCATTTTTCTGTGGGTTAATGAATGACTTAAAAAATCAACTCTGGGTCTCTGGTATTGGCCATGTGTTGTAATTCAGATGCCTGACTCTTACTTTTCAGTTAGCCAATGAAAAAGGATTATGTTTTTTGCATTAATCAAGGCGATATTACTAATTTTAACAAAACAGTGAATTAAAGTGAATTCTCTCTTCCTCTCCCCTCCAATGGGAATTTCTTCAATGATCTTTTCTTCCAAATCTGCTCCCTTAGATAGTGATATTTGTTCAGCTTCTCCACCCTCAACTCCTATAAAAGAGTTGGTATCTATATAGTCTGATTTTTGAGTATCATCAGACTGAAAATGTCATCTTTCTGAGTCTACTGGAGTGATAAAGATGAATAAGTTTTCTGTGAAGAAAATCTCTTCAAGGTTTTTGTTGTGGTAACTGTCTGAGGACAGTAAAAAAGAAGAAGCAGAAGCATGTGTTTATGGCTCAAATGGCACAAGAAGACTCCTTTTCCAACAAGGTCTTCTTTCAGCTTTCTTTTTATTTGGCTTTGCTGTTATATTACCATCATGTCAGGTTAGGAGCTGATTTCTCTCTGCTTAGATAGCTTGGAAAAGAGTCTCATGAGGTGGAACTATTTAATTTACCCATCCCAATTCTTGGGAAACCATGAGAAACCTACTTACTGATAATATGTCAGGTGGAATTTAGCATGGGGGTTATAATATACGTGAGGATTAGTTGAATTTTTGGTAGGCTATATTAACAATTTCTTATGTATTCCTTGAAAAGAGTTAATTTCAGCACGTATTACACCAAGACATCACACTGCATTGCAACTTCTATCTAAAAGTGTTCATCAGTTTAGAAACTATAATCCGGTTATTTGGTTAGAAGGTCTGAGTATTTCCATCATTTTGTAATGAATACATCCAATTACAGAGGAGACGCTGTACGTAACATTTTTCTGAATCAAATTCATTGAAGCTTAGGTCAGCAGAGGGTAATGATGTGCAGGGACAATATATTCATAGATGGAAGTGGGAGGTTTTTGACGTCCCCCTGTGGTGCACCAGGTAACCAACTGAAGAAAGGTGTCCATGGGCTGAAAATGTGAGCTAGGGGTTGTGTGACTTTAATGGAGAATTTCAGGGGGCACACGTGAAAAATCCTGCCTAGCTTGACATTGATAAGGAGCTTCTGTTTTGAGGGGAAAGTTGGTAAGTCTCCTAGAGAGAACATTTTTACTTGGCTAATGGAGCAAGAAAACAATATACTTTATTTTTGCTTTGATAAGTTAGATTTCTTATTTCATTAACACTTTTTTTTTAAGTCAGAACCCAGGATACAAAATTCTGGGACAGATGCTGCCTGTGTCTGGGCTTTCTCAGGTAGGGGCTTGGAAAGCAATTTTGCGCACTCAAAATTTCCTTTGCTTTCTTCCATCTGGAAGAACAGAGTTTCTGTTTCTTTCCCACTCCCACAAAACTAATGGAGAGGTTAGGCCTTCGGAGACGTGGGTCTCCGAAGAACCATGGGAGTTGAGGTTATCCACATGTGGACTCTACGTGTGTAGTGTCTCCTACAAGAACTTGTTCTTCAATGGTATTTATGTAGGGTGCTGCTCCGCTAATGTGCTGGGGCTCACATTCCGTCCCTTGTACAAAACCCCCCACAACATTTACTTTGTCTTAATCAGGACAGAGATCAGGATTGGGCCCTTAGCATTTTCATGCTTGTATAGTTGTTCTGTGAGTAGAACATCCATTAGAGTCAGTGGGGAAATATGCATGCATGAAGATGGCAATAGATGGTTAATATTAGCACAGCCCATTACATAACATTTACGTACTTCCCAGAGAATTTCATAAAACTACCATCCAAATGACAATATGGAAGTGTTTGCATGTTTGTCTGATTTCATTAATTCTTTACAGGAAGGTTTATTTAAAGAGATAATACCACATCTGATAGACCCCAAATACGAACGCTGTCCTCCCTCAAAAGGTCAGCTTGACTTTTAAAATCCATCCTTAATCAGGAAAAAATAAGTAATTCTCCAAAATAAGGTCTGAAATCATTTTAAAATTAACATTTTTTTAAATACATGACCCAAACAAAACCCATCCAATAACCTGAATTTGTAATATGTATTGCTTTTGTATTTAGTGAGCGTGAAGTGCAGTCAAATCTCAGTTTCCTACTTGGATTGTCTTTAGGTCATTCTGTCTAAAACTTATAGTTTTTACTCTGTTCCATTGCTTGTTTTGGAGGCTATTGTTTCTAATTAGGAAAAAAAAGTGTGTTCCTCCCCCTTCCCCCCTCCTCCCAATTTTGGAGAGTTATATTTTGGCCCTTTCCATCTTCAGAGTGTTGCTTTGCATTTGATCACAGAAATGATTTACCACAAATCAACTCTTTGTACTATGTTTGAGTTTTATTTTGGCATATATCTAACATTGTTTAACTGCATCTCTGAATTGAGCAATTTTCTGGCTTGGTTCAAGGCATTCATGTTTTCTGACTTACTTCTCTTTCAAACAGTAAGTTACGAGTTTAGTTCATTAACAAGCATTTCTTTTGTAATTTAATTCTGAAAACATTCTTATTCACTGTTTTCTTAAATACTTTCTTCCCCAGCAATTTGTAGAAATAGTTGTGGTGATGGATTTTGTTCCCGTCCTAATATGTGCACTTGCTCCAGTGGACAAATATCACCTACCTGTGGATCAAAATCTAGTAAGGACTTACACTATTTGCATTGCTTTTAGAGATCTCTCTTAAATTAATCTATAATAAGCATCCATTTTTCAAAAATACTTCAATGTATAGAACAAATACCTTATAAAATACATAGTCATCACTATATACAGATATGTAATTTATACTTACTGCTTTAGTTCTATCAATAGGCATTGCTCTGAGTGATATGACAAAAAGTGGGCATATTTAAACACACACAGATACCTTGAGTACATGCACATCTTGTAATACAATTTTTTCTAATTCTGAATTTTTGCATGAAAAGTTGGTTGCAAAATCCCTCTAGATGTTTAGGAGTTGCAAGTTGTGCCATATATTATTGGAGAAGTTATTTTCCCTAGATTTTGTTTTTAATGTCTCTTGACAATTTGTCACACAAATGTAGGCATATATACAAATTCTTTAAATGGCTATGTGTACGTGTTTTTGAATGACACTGCTGTGAGCCACTTTTGGAAACCCATTATAATATTAAAATTAATCTGTATATATGTGTTCCATTGTAGTACAACAGTGCAGTATCAGATGTATGAATGGTGGTACTTGTGCAGATGACCAATGCCAGTGCCAGAAGGGGTACATTGGAACTTACTGTGGACAACGTAAGTAACTTCTCTGTTTCATGCTTAAATTTGACAAGCAGGGACCAATCCAACAGTCCTGGCTTATGTGTGTAGCTTGGAGTTTATAGGAGAGCAAAATAATCCAATTCTATACATAAGGTTACATATGCAGAGATATTGTGCCATGTCTGAGGATGTAATACAGAAGTCCCTTGCTACATGGACGAGGTTGAACTGCATCTACACTCCTGTCATGAGTCCTTTGCACCTCCCACAGAAAGATGTCAAAAATTACATTAATTTGGAAAACAATAAAATGATTAAAGAGAGATTAGAAGAACTGAATTTGGCCAACTGATTACTAATTAGCAGAGAATCTGATAACAGGTTACAAGTATTTGAGAGGTGAGACTGTTAATAAAAGAGGAGAATTGTATAAGAGGTCTGTGGGTATGCAAGTAGAGGTAAACCAATGAAGTAAAAAGAAAAAGTAGTTTGAATAGCAGGAAAAAAATCTATGATGGAGACATAAGTGGAAGAGCATCCTAAAGAAATAGTGACAGCCCCATTGTAAGCCTGGGCAAAGCTCTGGAGAACATTCTGTGGGCAGCCTTGCATGTGTCATGTGATATGTTGGATGAATTTTCACATTTTTGATGATGATTTTGGGGTACTTTTCCCATGAGAATTAGATAGTTCTAAAGGATAGTTGGTGGCAAAAAGTGCTTTTTTTATTGCTTTAAAACCTAGGGCTTAAACCCTAGAGAGTCTTACTCAGGCCAGTCAATGGGAGTAAGCTTGGATCCTTAAGCACTGATCCTACAAAGAGCTGTGCATGGGCAGACCTCTGGGATTGCACAGAGCACACTGGAGGATCAGTGCTTTAGTTAGGGCTTGAGGATTTGGCTTCTAGACATAGGATTGAAAGTCATGTTTAAATTATAACATGAATATATTTAATTTAAACCATCATTGTGTTTTGAGATTTTAAAAAACCTTCTTGTTCCACAAAATATTGTAATTCATCCACTACGTGCTATAACAGCAACATAGAAGTTGCTTCATTTAATACATGGGACTGACATCTTGAGTGAAAAGTAATTCAGTTTAGGCCTTGATAAGAAATACAAGCTTTATCACGCTTCTAGATAATAGTACATTTTTATGTGTTTCCCTTTGTGATGTAGTGGTCAGTCAAAGTGTACTATATGTGCATTTTTTCCAATTTAAAAGATTTAACAAAGAGTTGTTTTGGCACAGGGTAGTCAAGTGCTTTTATAACCTGTCCTAAGCTGTGGGGACCTGAGTTGGAAGACTGCCTAGAAACTTTAAGACCAAAATCTCTCTTTGCTGTTGCTCGGGCATGTTGTAAAGACAGTGGAACTGTCCTGTAGTTGCAATCTGTTCTTTCAGAGCACGTGATATTTCTGCGCAAAGCTGTACAGCCTTGGAAATAAGTGAGCCCTGATTTAAGCAGAATTGCTTTAAGACACTAAAATTAATAATCTTTTCAGTATAACAGGTGAACTCTCTCTTTCACAGTCATATTCTGTTTATAAATGCTTGCTTTCCTAGAGGCCCAGTGAAAATTCTTGAGGGCTTAAAAAGGAAAGGTTGCTCTGAGGGAATTGCTGTATACCAGCAATATCCCTCATTTTGCTAGGAAGTTCATACTTCATTGTTTCAAGAATATATATGACATTGATTGGATTCAGATGGATTTATAGGACACTCATTGTTTGATTGACACAAATTTGTACATGGTGTGCATGTGCAAATTGTAACCCATCAGTAAATTTACTACTGGAGAAGGCACATGATATTTCTACTGCATTCCATTCTAGTGATCTACACCAAAAGTAGATCGCTTTAATTTCTGACCAGGACACCTTAGGTGACTCACTAGTGGAGGCTACCTGGAGATATGATGAATCAATGGATCTCCCAGGTGTCCTAGCCATGCCCACTTCTGGCCAGCACTACCTACTTTTGGGGTTGCACTGTCTGTCTGCATACTTGCTGGTAAAGTCGGAGTTTCTGATACCTTTGCCATTATAAGCACCACATCCTAGCAAACTTGCTGATGTTGGGACCCCACAGGCCTGGGATAACCGACGTATCCCAGGATGAAATATAATTATTATAGCTTTAGTTTTTGGGAAACTAGTTTATTTTTTTCCAGAAAAATCATTTTTTTTAAATATATGAAGACTGAATGAATATATAGAGGTTATGCAATTAGCTTAATTGGGAAGGATTCCCTTTTTAACTTTATATTGGTGTCTAACAAATGGTACACCATGATTCTGTGGTGCAGTAAAACTGCTTTGGTCCAGCCACTTGAGGCCTCGGCTTATGTAAGGGGATCCTGTAGTGCTGTGGAACTGCAGTAGCGGTTTGTACTCCACCTCTTTGCCTCCCCTCAGTTGCCTGTACAGGAGTGTTGCTGGGGAAATGGGATGGCTCAGGAAGACACTTGTGCTCTAGCAATCCCGGACTGCCAGAAGGGCTCCTGGGAACCATTAGCAACCAGTGGAATTTACAACAGCTTTCAGGCTGCTTTAAGTCTTGCCTGAGAATAAACTTTATTTGTCAGCCTCAGAAGTGGGGAAACCCAAAGTCGACTTTAAGCCACCTTTGCCCACATACCTCCCATGCTGCCCAGGAGTTGAACTAAAGACAGAGTTCCAAGCATTAAAATATGGTTCTACTCTAAAACCAAAATATGTAAAAGTGGCATCTTTTCATTGAAAAAATGAGATTCTTTTCAAGTTGTCTACTAATTTTATGGCAGAAATAAATTCTTACTACTATTTGTGCCTGTTAGTGCTGCACAGCCAGGCCCATTATTTAGCAAAGCACTTAAGCCTGTGCTTAATTTTAAGTAGCTATTTAATTCCATCCCCATTCAGCAGAGCTTTTTAGCATGTGCTTAAAATTAAGCACATTTTAACAGGTGCAAACAAAGGTGGAATTTGGCCTGCAAAATCTTTATTACTAGGGACGACATGTAAGAAGAAAAGAACCCAACATGGATTTCAGGTCCAGATTGAGTTTGTAGGGCAGTTAGAAAATCATTTTTACTTGTAAATTGAAAGAACTTTAACATTAGAGCTCATCAGAAACCAATAAAAAAGATCAAAAATAATTTTGTTTTCATTGAAATTTGATTTTCATCAAAGATTTCCTACCATCTCTAATAAACATGGACCCCCCATATGCTATTTTTACAATGGCACTTTTCAGATTTGATCAATATTTTAAAGAATTTTACTTTTTAAAAAAACTTGCGAAACTAATCCTAATTATAAATTCTTGTTTGGGATTAATGGGTAAACCCAATTTGATCTTTGTATAGCTAATAGTTTTTGAGTTCTGAATGAACAAAACATCTCCCTTAGCTTTATAGTAAGTATGAAAAGTTTTAGTCTAAAGTTTTTGAGCAGATTTGACTGAAAACTGTCTTTGAGCCTTGACTATCTGCTGTTCTGTACTAATGCCAATGAGGTATATTTATTTGTTAATTTATTTTAAATAGATTACAAAGATATACTATTAATATTACATCAGAATTTCAACTTTTTTCAAACACAGCTGTCTGTGAAAATGGTTGCCAGAATGGAGGACGTTGTATTGGACCCAATCGCTGTGCATGTGTGTATGGATTTACTGGCCCTCAGTGCGAAAGAGGTAAGAAAAATAAGGAGAGAAAGGAATAAACAAATTTGAAAGCAAGTTTATAATAAGCCTTTTGTTCAAAATATTTTTCTTTCCTTTGTGACTGTAGCATATCTGGTTGGCAAGCGGAAAATTACAATGCTTTTGTTGTGATTGAGAAAAAGCTGTGTTCTTATAGATTTCTCATTATCTTTTATCTAAATTCAATAGACAGTGGGCCAAACCCTACTGTCAGTTACCCTGAGTGCGCTGGGTCAGATCTGTTGATTGAACTGGAACCATAGAATTGTTACTGAGCAGAATTTGGCCCAGTTTTCCATACAGTAATTGTTTAAAGGAAATATATAGAGCTATTTATGCTGATGTGAGAGTGCCTTAAAGAAACATTTAAAATAAGAAAAAATGGATAAATTATAATAACTGTCTAAGGCCATGATTCTAGAAAGCATATCTATCCAGGAAAGCACATCTTTAGGTGCTTTTCTGAATTAGGACCTAATTTAGTAATTTTATCATTTTACTATTATTACTGAAGAAGCCATCAGCTTATTTATTACAAGGATAGAAACGTCAGTCCTAGCCATGTCACTCGCAACAATGCTGGAAGTATTTAGTACTAAACATAAACAAAATTGTTTTTGGTTGAATTTGAACTATAATTGTCATGTTAATCTTGAAAGACAATAGTTCCATATATAAAAATTTAGAATAACGGGAATCAGGCGATCAGTTAACAGGTTTACAATATATTTCCCTCTCAAAATGTGTTATACTTCAGTTTACGTTGCAGATGACAGCTAGGAGTATTCTCTTTATTTTTAAACCACAAGGCCTTCAAATGAACAATGTCAAATATCCCTGCCAAATACTTCTGATCTGTCAGGCAAACAAAAAGAACACTAATACTAAATTGAGCTAAAAGTGAAATGTCACTCAACATACTTTCTAATTTAAAATGTTCTTGAAGACTGCTTTTCAAAATAATCACTAGAATTGTACGTCCTTTAATGTTATCCTGTCAGCATTAATTTAAGTTGATGCTGGTTTGCTTGGCAAAAATAATGTTCTTTGTCTTTCTCTGGCCCAGTTTATTTTCAGTGTGTTTGCAAATAACTTTTCTCATCAAAAAGCATAATGAAGAAGAGAGCAACAGAGATGTGAAAAGCTAATGGCTAGAATGCATTATCCTACCCCCTCATTAAAATACTCAATAGGATTGCCCTTTATAAAGTAGTGGCATTGTGCCTCAAGAATCTTTGATCATCCTATGTTGTTTTAAACACCTAAATTTAGGAGTTTGATCTCCTGTAGAGGCAAGTACTTAGTTCCATTTGCGCAAGGGAGATGTACGTGCATTGATGGGGAAAATAGACTTCTTAACTTTGAGGTTCATACTGGGTTAAATTCAGACCTAGTATAAGGAGGAACAGCTTCCAGGGAATTATTTGTTTCAGCTTCAGTATATATATAGTGTTCAAATGTGATTAGAAAACACAGTATTTTACCACTTTTATATATCTTACACTTATTTGACACACACTGCATGTGTAACTTACATGCTAAATGGGTAGAAGTGTAGCAGGAAAAGAAACTGACACAAGGGGAGTAATATAGAGCAAGCCCTGATTCCTGCTATTCCTGACTTGTTTTATATACCCACTGAAAGGCAAATTACTAGAGGTTACAATACTTTGCCACAAGCAGCAGAGTGACATAAGTGATGAATTTGGCTCTTTGTGTCTAACTGCCTGTTGCTGTCAATCTGAATATCAGATTTTAAGAGTTACCACTATTAGATTAGTGTTTGGTATTATAATACATTACTTATCCAGTAAATCCCATGGGGACTATGAACTCCAGACCTAATTCTGGTATATTTTTGCTTTAGACTAATTAATGTGGAAAGTAATATGAAGCAGCAGTCTGTTGGGAATTATATTGATATATGTACAAATATGTGGAAATCCTCTTCATTGGGTAAAATGTGTGCACTTCATTTATATTGGATTTTCAAAGGAGCCTAAGGGAGCTGAGCATCTCAGCTTTAGTTCAGAGTGGAGAAAACTCATATACAAATTTAATGGTTCAGGTTATACCCAAGGGACATGAAGCTGTTATCTGAATAATAAAACATTGTTTTTGTTGCATTGGGGGGGAGGGGTGCTTGTGTGTGAATGTTGTTGTTTGGTTTCTCTTGAATGTAATAGCCTTGATTCTGATCTTTCTTATGCTGGTTTCAGTAGAATGCCAATGCCTTCAAAGGAATTACTCCTGATTCTCACCAGTGTGAGATCAGACTAAGACGTTCTGAGGACCAGATTCTGCTATCCTTACTCGGAAAATAGTCCCATTGACTTCCGTGGGATCCTTCATGGAGTAAATGGGCCAAAATCTGGCTGTGAAGATGGTTTTGGATTTTTTTTGTATAGATTCTATGAGAGGAAGATGCTCCAGCTTATGTATTTACAGTTTTTGTTGAGTTTTAGATGTCAGTCCCAGAATCTGCTTTCTGACAATTCATTAGAAACTTTAGATTCAGATTTTCAAAGCCACCTGCGGGATTTGGATGGATAAAATTTAGACATCCAAATCTTTTAGGTGGCTTTCAAAGTCTTAGCCTGAGTGTACAGGAACAGAGAGTGACATGCCAGATAGGGATGACAATATCACCTGAGGTTTAGCCTGCAGTATATAACTGACCAGCAAGAAAATTAGCTTAATTAAAAATTTCAACCATAGTAATTGTGTCCAAATTCTGCATTCTGTTACACTGCTGAAAGTACAAAGCAACTCCATTTAAATCAATGGAAGGAACTCTGAGCAGAATTTTGCAACATTGTTATATATTCTGGAAGTCATGAAGACTTTCTTCTAGCCTGATGCTGAAAGCAGAACCAGTATCATACTATTACACACTTTCCTTTGCTCATTTAATATCAACAAAGGTCTGACTGTGTGATCCTAATCTGACATTAATTGCTCAGTCTAAATGCATGCTTTCTGAGTAATATAATATCCTTATGTGAACAGGCAATATACCTTATAGGTGTGGTGGCATATTTTTGATCTGTGGTTTAAAGCAATCCTGGTAGATGTTTCTGAAATAATTAAAGATGGAAAAAACAATTGTGTATCGGTCTCAAGGTTTATTTTAAACAATGTATGTCTATGGATTAATGTACTTTATATTAGTAAAATTAAACTGGGGGTGGGGGAAGAAACACTTCCTGAGGAAAGGGGAGAGAACAATGTTTTCAGGCACAACTTTAAAAATACTTGGAAGATATTTAGAATTTGTAAGTCTTCTCATTATGGGTGAAATTCATCAAACCGTGCCCAGA
Source organism: Caretta caretta (assembly GCF_965140235.1). NCBI lineage: Eukaryota > Metazoa > Chordata > Testudines > Cheloniidae > Caretta > Caretta caretta. The sequence goes on along the minus strand of NC_134210.1, from coordinate 82,466,938 downwards.
GCCTGGGTACAGTAGGGATTGGTGGGAGTGGACAGAATCCAACCCCCAACTCAGTGAGCAGATTGCATGGCAGAAGTGCAACCACTGTGTGGCCAATATTCTAGCCTATGGGCTAGGATAGCAGTTCATTCTCCTAGTGCCCCCTTGTATGGATGTTTCTGACCATGTTGTATACAGATGCCATGGGCACATAGCTCACCCTCCACGCTCACCTTCAGGCTGATAAATCTGGCATTGGCAATGAGCCCACCTCTGTAGCATGCAAGAGGCATCTAGCTCTCCCTGTTGGTCTGCTCAGTCTGAGCCACTGTTATTTAGAGGGTATTGGAGAACTTAAGTGGTACGTGAGGACCGTCTGGAAAAGGTGAATTTCAGCCTGTGTTAATGGTAGATATGCTTGCTGTCTTTCAAAAAGGTTTTCCATGAAATATGAATATTGAATCATCTATTCCTGTAAAATAAATAAATAAGGATGAAGTCATGAGCAACAGTATTGCTCATTAAAAATAGTATCCCCAACATATATTTTGGTCATTTTAAAATTATGGGAAACATTAATCTCATGTGGTTTCTGTAAGCTAGCATACACAGAACTCTGTAAAATATAATGCGTGTCTGTTCTTTTCAATGGCAATTTGCAATTTACATTTTTTCCTTTAGTAATAAAATAAGATTGCTTTACAACATGATGAAAAAGGCCTGATTCTTATGTACAGTGGTGGTAGTAGGCACCTTAATAATAGTTCACAGTAAAACAAACAAAACAAAACTCTGTAGTTTGCTTCTGAAACAAGCTTTTTAGCAACAGTCCTTAATTTTTAAACTAAAATGTTATAGTTAAAGTTTAGATGAACTTCCCTTGTAAATCACATTAGAGTTTTAAAAGACTTTGTCTTGTTTACTTTTTACATTACTGTATTTTCAAATGCATAGTTTTTATTGTTCTGTAAATTAAGGTCTTTTAAATTAGGTATTTTCCCCCTAATATATAACACATGTAGCTTTCCTTCAGATTGGCCTCCCAGACTCAGTTATATGATAAAACGTGACTGCTTGTTCAGCTATCTGGGCTCCTAGCAGACTAATTTCCGGGCTGGAGACAGGAGGCTAAGCAGTAACTAATGACTGGCATGATTACAGTATTTAACTTGAGACTAGCTGCTGGGATAACAAGAAAGCAGAACCTGTTTTGGAGAGCCTGCCTTATTTTCTTCTGATATATACAATGACCTTTTGTACTTACTATCAAAAGCTGTTCTTGTGGTCAACTCCTCCTCTTTGGTTTGTAGACACATTATGTTCAATCTGTTGGAAAGTTAAGGCACTTGATTTTGTCTGTTGCTTAAAATTGAATGAGTTATGAAAAGGTTATATACTGAAATAAATATTCTGCCCCCAGTCTCGTGTGTGTGTGTGTGTGTGTATGTATGTGTAAAATAATCCCCCCCCATTCAAAGCCCCAATCCTTATTGTATGCACACAAGTGGTTTTTACTCATGTCAATAGCCCCACTTACTTCTGTGAGACTACTTGAGAAAGGATTACTTGTATGAGTAAAGGTTTCTAGGGCCAGGCCCTTCATTCAAAGGAAGCTTGCATCCTTGTATTTCTGCATGCAGTGCTGTCTTTTAAAATTAATTATCTGGGAGGTATACAGGCCCAAATCGAAACTCGGAGAGTCTGAGGGAAAGAAGAGATGCTGGTTCCACTGTGGGCTACAGGGAGAAGGAAAGTGCGCTGGCCCCCTACCAGAGCACTGAAGAAAGAGAATCCTCAGGCTATGGTGCTGTTATGGAGGCTCACTGTGTGTGGACATGGTGGTGCTGGAAGGGATTGGGGAGTGGGAGTCAGTGGAATAGGATAGAAGTAAATGCCTCTTGATTCTTATGTGGTAGGTCGGACTGAAGTCTTCTATGAAAGCTCCTGCTTGTCCTACAAAAGGTATATCAAAGAGAGGGTCACACACCAGTATTCCTGATGTCTTTTATGGTAGCAACAGCATGGGAAAGAGAAGCAGTTCAACAGTGTCAGTGGATGTGGTGAAAAGTCCTTTTGGAACCGTTTGGAGGTCTTGGACTTTGGACTTGTTTAGTGCCTCAGAGATCAACAATTCTGGAGAGCCTGCAGCCACACAGATGGCAAAAGGTTAATTTTCAAGATACTTGTGTTAAATGCTAGTCAGCAATGCTATTGTACTACAGCTCAAGAAGGATATGTACTTTATAAAGTCATTTGCTTTATCTAAGTTGCCCACCATTGATCTGTCTCGCACGCATATGGCATCTGCAGAGCAACATTCTAGAGATGCAGTTGTAAGTCCATAAGCCATTTCAAGGTCTCCTCTGTGGTGCTGGGGATAACATCCATTTCACCTTTGAATCCATATTTGCAGCACTGCATTATGATGTGTTTGACGGCGTGGGTGTTCTCACCGCAGTCGCACAAAGGGGAGTCTTTGATTTTCCACATGTGCGTGAACTAGCTGGGTCTTCCATGGTTTGTTTGGATGCAGTTCAGCGTGTTCCAGAGTCTGCATGGCAGGTTGAAACCAGGAGGGCAGCTGGATGGGTCAGTAATAATATGCTTGTTTGGAATGGTGGATGAGTTTCAGGTACTTTGCCATTGCCTGGCCGGATCCAGAGACATGAAGTGGTCGTATGTGGTCCATAGAGATTTTAGCAGTTTCAGGAATTGTTGGGATATGTTGTCCATAACCTGCCAGATGGAAAGCTCAGGTAGTCTTTGGCATGTTTAAGTTCTCATGCTGTGCCTATATCTTGACAGATAGCTGGAGTTTTGATGCTTGCTAATACAGAAAGCCACAGAAGTGGTGCTGATTTTATAGTTTCTGTGAAGATTCACATGGTCTAATTCAAATACCTGTCCACAAGTTGGGTATGGCAGCTTCTTGTCCACACCAGTGCACAGTACTGTGCAACTGAGTACACCAGTAAAGGCTGATGTTTGTAGTAGTGGGGCAGTTGATCCCCAGCTTGTTCCTGCTAACTTTTGGATAATGTTGATGCAAGTCTTCACTTTGGAGGCTACTTTTCTTGAGGTGGTCAGTGTGCAGTCAAGAATGACACTGAGATATGTTGACTTTGGGCATACTGCACAGTTTCACTACAAAACGTAACAATTAGAGTGTTTGTGCAATTCTGTTGTCAAGGTGGAAAGAAGAGACTAATGATTTGCTTGAATTTGGTCTCAACTTCCATTTTTGCAAGCACTCCACCATGATCTTAAGGTCAGATGTAAGGGTTACTTCAAATTCTTTAAAACTATGGGCCTCATTTGTGAGCGCCAAATCATCAGCATACGCAAACTTCTGCACTGTCACTTCAGGCATATCTCTTGTGCAGACATTGAAAAGTGTGGGAGCAAGTACAGAGTCTTGCGATAGCCCATTACTCAGTGTGTGGCTTGCTGGTTTGATCTCTGAGGTGTATGTACATCCTTCGGCTGCTAAGCATGGGATTCAGCCGCTGGAGAATCCTCATGCATTGGAGAATTTTGGCCAGTTTCAGTAGCAGTCCATCCTTTAAGACTGGGTCATATGTCACTGACCGATCAATGAAAGCAATACCAGTCGTAAGTTTCACTGGAGTCTGGCCTAGATGTTTGTAGTGAAGGCCAGGACCTGGTCAGAGCAACTTCTGTGCAGTTGGAAACTAGCTTCCTCCTTGGGTTGGCTGGCTTCCACAGCAGGGCCGAGTTGGTTCGGAATCATAATCTCCATCATTTTATAGGTTGTGCTCAAGAGGGAGATTCTCCTATAACTAGAAGGGTCGTCTGCAGGTTTTCCAGGCCTTAGGTGTGCAATGAGCTTGGCTTTTCTCTACACACAGGGATTTTTTTCAGGATGCTGGTGAAAAGCTGCATCATCCAGTTCAATGGCAGTGGACCCAGAATATATGAGAACTTGGGATCGATGCAGTCTTTTCCCAGTTTTGTGACTGCAATGGTTGCATCAATCTCTTTACTTGTGAATGGTCCAGACCAGGGGGATGATGGAGTGCATGTGGATGTCACCTGCAGGAGTTGATGCCAGGCTTGTCTGTGATATTGATTATCTATTGGCTGTTTTGAGGTCTACAGATGTTTAGCAATGATGCCATTAACTTTCACGTGTGGCCTAGTGGCATGTGCAGGATTTGTAGGCCCCCGGTGTCTTAGCAGGTTCCAGGTGCATTGTCTTGAGCGTGTGAAGTTTAGACCTTCTACACATTCAAGCCACCATTTCCAACAGTGATGCCAGAAGGGCTTGTCCAATTTCTGGGTCTCTACAGTCATCATATTTGTGCAGGAGCTCTTGGTTCTCTGCAGTCCGTACAATGGCCTGTGTCCCTAGGGGATGTTATCCTTTGTAGTGGTGATTAGGAGCTCAGTAAAATGGTCAAAAGTTTTCAGCATTGGGGGAATGTGGGACATTGTATTTTCAACAATTGTAGTGAAGGTGGCCTGGTCTGCTTTTTGAGGTTCCAGTGCAGTGCCAGTTTCGAGTAGAGAACTGGGGTTTGAATGTCACTAGGGATTAGTACTAGTCTGTGCTGGTTGTTTGGAAAATTGTCAAGGGCCATCTGTGACGCAGGTATCGGTGTGCCTATATCGTCTTTAGAGATGAACATCAGGTCAGGGCAGCTCCCACCATCCATTATGAACTATGAGCAGGTTTAGCACAACCAATGTTATAATTACCAATAGGCTAATTTTCTGTGCAACAGGAGGCACTTTTTATTTGCATTACTGTAGCACCTACCAACCTTACTTGAGATAGGAGTCTCATTGTGCTAGGTCAGGGGTCGGCAACCTTTCAGAAGTGGTGTGCTGAGTCTTCATTTATTCACTCTAATTTAAGGTTTTGCGTGCCAGAAATACATTTTAATGTTTTTAGAAGGTCTCTTTCTACAAGTATAATATATAACTAAACTATTGTTGTATGTAAAGTAAATAAGGTTTTAAAAATGTTTAAGAAGCTTCATTTAAAATTAAATTAAAATGCAGAGCCCCCGGGCCGGTGGCCAGGACCCAGGCAGTGTGAGTGCTACTGAAAATCGGCTCTCGTGGGCACGCGTGCCGTAGGTTGCCTACCCCTGTGCTAGGTGCTGTAAATACACATAGTAAGAGTCAGTCTCTGGCCCAAAGAGCTTATCATCTAAATAGATTACAGAGGCAAAGGAAGTATTATTTTTTTCCATGTTACAGATGGGGACCTGAGGCACAGAGATTGGAACTTGCCCAAGGTCTGTGGTAGAGCAAGGAATCAAACCCAAATTTCTCTAGTCCCAGCTCAGTGCTTTAAACACAAGGCCATTCTTCCGTTCTTCTTAGAATGAATAATATTTGCTGCCATAAGTATGCTCCATGAGCGACCGTGTGACCAGTAGTGAAAGACCGTTTGAGCAGAAAAGGAGGAGAGGATAATATGGAAGACTTTTTTGTACTCAATGATGTTGTCATGTGCACCATGCTGCCCACCAGCCAGCAGTAATATTGTGACGGCTGCATACTGGCCTCTGGTGTTCCACTGACTTTTTTTTTTTTTTAAATGACTTCTGTGTGTGTGTGTGTGTGAGAGAGAGAGATGGTGATTTCAGTGCATAATAAGCAGAACATTTACCAGCTGTAGTACAGTGACAGTTAACATACCAGAAAGAAAAGGAGTACTTGTGGCACCTTAGAGACTAACCAATTTATTTGAGCATAAGCTTTCGTGAGCTACAGCTCACTTCATCGGATACATACTGTGGAAAATACAGAAGATGTTTGTTTTTATACACACAAATCATGAAAAAATGGGTGTTTATCACTACAGAATGTTTTCTCTCCCCCCACCCCACTCTCCTGCTGTTAATAGCTTATGTAAAGTGATCACTCTCCTTACAATGACAGGTTTCAGAGGAACAGCCGTGTTAGTCTGTATTCGCAAAAAGAAAAGGAGTACTTGTGGCACCTGAGAGACTAACCAATTTATTTGAGCATGAGCTTTCGTGAGCCACAGCTCACTTCATGAAGTGAGCTGTGGCTCACGAAAGCTCATGCTCAAATAAATTGGTTAGTCTCTCAGGTGCCACAAGTACTCCTTTTCTTTCTCCTTACAATGTGTATGATAATCAAGGTGGGCCATTTCCAGCACAAATCCAGGGTTTAACAAGAACGTCTGAGGAAGGGGGGGTTAGGAAAACAAGGGGAAATAGGTTACCTTGCATAATGACTTAGCCACTCCCAGTCTCTATTCAAGCCTAAGTTAATTGTATCCAATTTGCAAATGAATTCCAATTCAGCAGTCTCTCGCTGTGTCTGGATTTGAAGTTTTTCTGTTGTAATATCGCAACTTTCATGTCTGTAATCGCATGACCAAAGAGATTGAAGTGTTCTCCGACTAGTTTATGAATGTTATAATTCTTGACATCCGATTTGTGTCCATTTATTCTTTTACGTAGAGACTGTCCAGTTTGACCAATGTACATGGCAGAGGGGCATTGCTTGCACATGATGGCATATATCACTTTGGTAGATGTGCAGGTGAACGAGCCTCTGATAGCGTGGCTGACGTTATTAGGCCCTGTGATGGTGTCCCCTGAATAGATATGTGGGCACAGTTGGCAACGGGTTAGTCTCTAAGGTGCCACAAGTACTCCTTTTCTTTTTGCGAATACAGACTAACACGGCTGTTACTCTGAAACTTAACATACCAGGTTTATCTCTTTCAAGTTCGTTTTATTTGCATCTAGCTGACAAACATTTGTATTCAGCTGCTCAGTGGCTGAAGCTCTCACCACCTCAACAAGGGAAGAAGAGGGTGCTCTCTAACTCTGCTTTTACCAGAGGAAGGGGAGCTGTGCTCTTTCCTTTATTTTATTCTTTGCAACTGCTCCAATCTTTGAATGGCTGGAAGGTTTCAGGACCAGGCTGGGAGGTCTGTGTAACTGCTGCTGATACTGCTGGCAAAGTTTATTAATTTCTTACACTATAATTTTCTCCTTTTGTAGTCCTGTGACTGGATATGTGCAGGGCTTTTGCTTTATTCAGCAGTGTTTTCTATGTGAAGGACTATGTTTAGAGTTCTTTGTATAGCTGCTTCTGGAACAATTAATTCATTTTTTCTTGAACTATGGTTAATTTATTTTGGAATACCATGACTGCTGATCTCTGAGAAAGTGGAACCTCTTTTCCACTCTTCTTTGTGAACATGCATTAGACAGCAACTTAATTCTTTTGTCAATACAGAGCTTGCCAGAGATGCCAGATTAACACTCCTGGAGACCTAACTCCTCTATCAATGGAATTGGTACAGAATAGGAAATGGGAGAGCAAGATTTTCTACTCTTTTCAATCTGTGTGCCTCAATTCTGACTTTGAGGGACTACCTCTGAGGGTAGTTTAGTCTCCATCCCCATTTAGTCCTTAGCCTCTGTGCTGAGAATGCCAAAAATGTAATAATTTTCATTAGAACATCACTTGTTCAGCAGGAACTGTACAGAGGACCCCAATTAATATTGTCCACAGAATAACCACCACAATGATAGCCTCAATGAATTGGATTCATTTTAGTGACCTAGGACCAGATTTTTAAAGACATGTTTAAGTATCTGACTCAATCAGTGGGAATTAAGTTCCTATATAATGGGGCTGTCGATTAATCGCAATTAACTCACACGATTAACTCAAAAAATTGATCACGATTAAAAACATTGTGATTTTAATCATGCTGTTAAACAATAGAATACCAATTGAAATTTATTATATATTTTGGATGTTTTTCTGCATTTTCATATATATTGTATTCTGTGTTGTAATTGAAATCCGTGTGTATTAATTTTGATAAATATTTGCACTGTAAATGATAAACAAAAGAAATAATATTTTTCAATTCACCTCATACAAGTACCGTAGTGCAATCTTTGTCGTGAAAGTGCAACTCGCAGATGTAGGGGTTTGGTTTTTTTTGGTTACATAACCGCACTCACAAACAAAACAATGTAAAACTTCAGAGCCTACAAGTCCTCTCAGTCCTCTTGTTCAGCCAATCGCTAAGAGAAAAAAGTTTGTTTACATTTACAGGAGATAATGCTGCCCTCTTATTTACAATGTCACCAGAAAGTGAGAACAGGCATTCACATGACACTTTTGTAGCTGGCATTACAAGATACTTACGTGCCAGATATGCTAAACATTCGTAGGCCCCTTCATGCTTCGGCCACTATTCCAGAGGACATGCCTCCATGCTGATGACACTCGTTAAAAAAATAATGCGTTAATTAAATCTGTGACTGAACTCCTTGGGGGAGAATTGTATGTTCCCTGCTCTGTTTTACCCACATTCTGCCATATATTTCATATTATAGAGGTCTTGGATGATGACCTAGCACATGTTGTTTGTTTTAAGAACACTTTTTTGCTGCAGATTTGACAAAACGCAAAGGAGGTACCAATGTGAGATTTCTAAAGATAGCTACAGCACTAGACATAAAGTTTAAGAATCTGAAGTGCCTTCCAAAATCTGAAAGGTATGAGGTGTGGAGCATGCTTTCAGAAGTCTTAAAAGAGCAAAACTCCGATGTGGAAGCTACAGAACCCGAACCACCAAAAAATAAAATCAACCTTCTGCTGGTGGCACCTGACTCAGATGATGAAAATGAACATGCATCGATCCGCTCTGCTTTGGATTGTTATTGAGCAGAAACAGTCATCAGCATGGACATATGTATTCTGGAATGGTGGTTGAAGCATGAAAGGACATGTGAATATTTAGCACATCTGGAACATAAATATCTTGCGATGCCGACTACAACTGTGCCATGAGAACGCCTGTTCTCACTTTCAGGTGATCTTGTAAACAAGAAGCAGGCAGCTTTATCTCCTGCAAATGTAAACAAACTTGTTTGAGCAACTGGCTGAATAAGAAGTAGGACTGAGTGGACTTGCAGTCTCTTAAAATTTTACAGTTTTATTTTTGAATGCACTTTTTTGTACAGAATTCTACATTTGTAAATTCAACTTTTATAATAATGAGATTGCACTACAGTACTTGTGTTAGGTGAATTTAAAAATACTATTTCTTTTTTACAGTGCAAATACTTGTAAACAAAAATAAATATAAAGTGAGCACTGTACGCTTTGTATTGTGTTGTAATTGAAATCAATATATTTGAAAATGTAGAAAACATAAAAAATGTTTAAATGAATGGTATTCTGTTATTGTTTAACAGTGCGATTAATTGTTTACTTTTTTTAATCGCTTGACAGCCCTATAAAATACCTTTAAAATATGGCCCCTAAATGTGGAAATTGACCTTATCTCCTTGATTATTCCCTGAAAAATTATAGTTCCAGTGTTTCTGAATTTATTTAGCATGTGCTCTATAGAAACATACCTCCTGTTTCAGGCACTTTGAGAGATTTTATGAAAAACAGAGTAACAAAAGAGAGCAAATGAGTGTAACCCACTCCCAAAGTCTAATATTTTCTGTACTCCATGTATTTTTTCTGTATTGGCACAAATATATCAAAATGCTGAAAGAGAGGGGGAAATAGGGGAAAGAGAACAAAGGAATGGAATGAAGATAAGGAGAGAAGATAACTGAGGAGATAAAAAGGAGGAAAGGCGGCAGGAGAGAGGAAGAGCAGAAAAAAAAAGGCTAGAATACCAGAATGTAGGGAAAAATCAGAGCAATCAAGGGAATATGTGTTTCCCCATTGTCCTTCAGCAAAAGGATGAGATTTCCACACCGGCTGTAACTCCACTGATGACTCTTGAGAGATCTTTCATGAAATTATTGCATTGTTTTCCTGGTCTTTAAGGGATTAGAAATTTGTAAGAAAAGGGACCCAGGTATTTCAAAGATCCAGTTGAGGCTTTTCCCTGTTATAAAATGTCATAGATTCATTGATTTCAATGCAGCTATGACAGTTTACACCAGCTGAAGCTCTGCGTCACAATAGATAGGAGTGTGTCTCCTTTGTCCTCTTACTTTCTTCTGAGAGTTGCTTTTTCTATCAGCAGCAAGAGCAAGTAGAAAATCACAGGTGTCAAGAGAAGAAGAAACAGGCAGGAATTGAATTTAACGGTATAAGCATGTCAAATTAAAAAAAAATTGAAGAGCTGCCTTGATATAATGTATCTAAGTTTTATACAACATAAAAATAATCTGCAATGATAGAATATTCTTTCTGCTGGTTTCTTTCATAGTTTCATCATGTCAAGCATCACGTGATGCCACTGGCTTCTATTAATTGATGATTTCAAGATGTCTCAACTTATAAAGACTATAAGAGTTCGTGTAAATTTAATATTTGTTTTCCATTTTCCCTGTACCAGAACAGAATGAGAGAAAAATTACATAACCTAGCTACAGTAAACTATAGAGTAATACTATACAGATTTCCAGCATACACCCAATGAACCACCTACAGCCCCTACATATGGACATTCACGGGGAAACACTTTACCATACAGTAAGGCTTGTTATTCCGATTGTGACCACACAGTATTATATTTAGTATCAAGTATCTGAATTCTTCCACAGTAATTGGAGGCCAGAACAGCATGAGTACAAAGTAGGAGTGAAACACTACCATTTTGATTTAGTAGTGTTTTATGCCCACAACTTTGTACAGGTGTGGATGGCTATACATGATGCAAGATAGTGGAGAATCATGTGTGTTTTCTCTCCTAACCCAAATTTGTCGACCAGTATCCAAGACATTCCTAGCATAACCCCATCTAAAGATGATTTGTTAAGACACTCACTATAATATGCACTTATTAGATAGTTATGTTAACCTCTTTGATAATATTATTATTTATGGAAATGATGACAGAACATTTTTCTGTTGCTTTAGGTATGGTTGGATAACTTACTAACAGTATTTTAGGCCTCCTTCACATTCTCTTTTTGGTACTTCTGAATAATGTGATGAAATATCCAGATCGGACGTGAAGTACACATTTGCCTTTTTAAAACATACCTATTCTAGTGTCTCACTTATTTTGACATAGATGTAGGCAAGATATTTGGCAGAACTGGTTGAATAATAAAAACAGACCCAGTAATATTTTGAGAATAAAAACACAGAATTGGTCATTATTTATTTGTGGATATTCAGATGAATCTTGGTCATTTATGAAAATATCTGAATATCAAATGTTTCATGAATCTTAGCAAAGTTGATTATGCATCTGAAAATGTGTTATTCATAATTTGTTACTCTCCTGTTAAAAAAGAAATTTGAAGTATCCAGGCAATATCATGTGACCAATCATATGACAAAAACAAAGACTAAATACTCAAAGTAAGCAGTTTATATAAACTAGTAAATTGAAAGTTATTATATGAAGTGATTTAGTGAATGAATAATTAATATATTTATAGAAATCAGGATTGTTTCAAAAACTATTCTATAACCAAAAAGGGGCTAAATTTATTCCATAGCACATATTAGTCTTACTGTAGTAGTGTCTATTGGAGGTGAGGGGGAAGCTAAAACCTGGTCAAAATAAACCAGAACTTTCAGACTGTGGTCCAGCAACCTATGTAGAGACAGGAAATTCCCTTCCAGTGTGAGCCTCAAAAAGGATGTTTGAGATGGAACAGATTGGCGGGAGTCCTTTTGGGAAGAGGTACTGGAAGAGCCAAATGTATTGGTCTTTTTGCTCCCTAGAGAGAACTGTATGCTCAGGCTATCTCTTTTTGTGACTTGTCTGGAATTTAGAGAAGTCAATGCAGGGCCAGATTACTTGACTTCCTGGCTTTTCTGAATTTTAAATGTCATTGGTTATTTGCTCCAGATTTTTATTCTGTAAGTTTAGCAGCTGTAAATGATAGGAATATCACTGAAAACCTGAAAGTTCAGTGCTATCAGAAATGTAAAAAATGTCTCCTGCAACACACAAAGCATGCTATTAGTAGGATTCCTGCTGCAATTGCTATAGCTCTTGTTAGTTTATGCATAACTTCAATAAATGAGAATATTTCAGATCAAGTAATGTGTTTAAGAAAAATCGTTATTTAAAAATGCTTATTTAGCTTCTCATGTGAGTCTTTTTGTATAGTGGATTTTTGAAACATCTGATCCCCTTGTCAGGATTAGCTGGGCAGTTTAAATTAGCCAATAGAATTTAATAATACCAAAGCAGCTTGAAGGATGAAAAGCTAAACAGATGTAATACATGCAAAGAGATGAGTAGAGCCCTTCATGGATTCAAAATTTGTATCTGCGTTCGATCTGAGATCTGCAAATACGGTCTGTGGATATAAAGTGGATATCTGCAGATTTGCTGGGCTCTAGAGATGAGAGATGAAATACTCCATTATACAGCAATGAGCTGTTAAAATAGGAAGAAAATGAGGTCTAGAATCAGACTGAATAGAATGAAAGCAGGCAAGATAAAGAATAAGGAGCTAGATGAAGTAGGAACTGACAGAGAGAGAGAGGTCTTGACAAGTCCTTTGGCAAGTGAAGGCTTCAGCATTTAAAGCCAGTTCACGATCAACTTTCAGAACATTAAGGACTGAGTAGGGTAATATTAACCATCAACACATTTTAGAAAGTTGTAGTGATGTATTGGGTGAAAACATAGAGATACTGCTAACCTCTTTGAGGTGTTAAAAGAAGAGGGGCAAGAACTTCAGATAAGAAATTGCAGAAGAAAGGAGAACAAGGGATAAACAGGACTAATGCTTATTAGATTTTTAATGGACAGTGACAAACCAGTATGAAGTAAGAATGCGGCACAGGAAATATTCTTGGAAAAGCATCTTCTTAACTAGCAATTGAGTGGCCCAAAATACGTGGGTATTTTTTTCTAGAGAGATCTTGATGGTTTAAGAGGGAAAATATGCAGATTGTTGTTGAATGTCCTTCAGATAAGACATAAGTAAATTAAAATGAGGAAGCTTGAGTGAGTGTGTATGTGGTATGTTAAAGAACAAAGGGGGTATAACGATGCTTTTGCCAAACAGATGAGCCCACTTAATATAAAAAATTCTGGATATTTGTTTTGCAGAATTAACAGATTTACTTGTAAATTCTCAAAAAATACATTCTGTACCTGGAGAGCAAGTGCTGCAGTTTGCAGGATGATTTGCTGTATTTTCCAATACATAACACAGAAGCTGAATCCCTTCTTTAAGTGCACAGTTCATCCCAGTCGTAATTATGGAGCCATGATTGGAGTCCATAGCGAAAGAGAGAAATACACACAGTAAAAAGTGCTTTGCTAGCCAGTGCTCATGAGTTTAATTCACAACAACCTCACTATTTTACAAGAAAATCAAGTTTAAAGGACTGTTTAGACTGCTGACTTTGTTAGCCTGGTGGTCATGAACATTCAGTTTCTTTACCTCAAATATAGTAGGCATCCAGTAGGAATTGTAAAGCTACAGCCAACTGTTAAGAAGTTTGTGTACCAGCTAGTCAACTTGTCATACTTCTAAAACTCACACATGAATTTATTTTTACTTTCTAATATTAATATTTGTATTACAATAGTGCCGAAAGACCTTGACCAAATTGGGGCACCATTATTGTTGGGCTGCACATATACACAGTAAGAGACTGTCCCTGCCCTGAAGAGCTTACAATCTTAATAGACATGACAGATACAGCAAGTATTGTTATCCCCACTTTACAGGTGGAGAACCAAGGCACACTGAGATTTAGTGACTTGCCCAAGACCCCCCCCCATCCCCCCCCCAAGTCTGCGACACAGCTGGGAATTGACCCTGCTCTTCTGACTCCCATTCTAGTGCTTTAAACACAAGCCACCCTTCTTCATACAAAATGCCTGTCTGACTCTCTATTGCATAAGTACAGCAATGGAATAGTTGCTTGACAATGTATTGTAAACATAATGGTGCTTTTAAAATTCTAGTTTGGCCTTGATGCTAAATATAAAAGTGTTGCTGTTATGCACAGATTTCCTGTGCATACAGGTTAATACTGTATCATAGAATCATAGAATATCAGGGTTGGAAGGGACCTCAGGAGGTCATCTAGTCCAACCCCCAGCTCAAAGCAGGACCAATCCCCAATTAAATCATCCCAGCTCATCGTCATCCCAACCATCCCATCTCATCATGGTTGTGTTTGGACATCTTTCTTGAGTTACAGAAATGTATGGCTAGAACAGACATTGAGGTCATCTAGTCCATCCCTCTCTCTGAGGCAGGACCAAGTAAACCTCGACCATCCCTGACTGGAATTTGTCTAAGCTGTTCTTAAAAACTTCCACATCCAGGGTTTCCACAATCTCCCAGGCCATAGGTAACCTGTTCCAGTGCTCAACTATCCTTATAGTAAGAAAACTTTTCCTAATATCTAACTTAAATCTCCCTTGTTGCAAATTCAGCTGATTACTTCTTGTCCTACCCTCAGTGGACGTGGAGAACAATTGTGCACAATCCTTTTTGTAACCTTTTACATATTTGAAGACTTATCATGTCCTCTCCCTGTCTTCTCTTCTCTAGACTAAACATGCCCAATTCTTTCAACCTTTCCTCAAAAGTTATGTTTTCTAAATCTCATAATTTTTGTTCTCTTCTGAGCTTCTTCCAATTTGTTCATGTTTTTCTTAAAATATGGTGGCCAAAACTGGACACACTACTCCAGCTGAGGTGTCACCAGTTCTGACTAGACTGGAACAGTTACCTCTTGTGTCTTACATACCACCCTCCTATTCATAATCTCATAATGACATACATTGGAAGACACAGAATCATAGATCTGGAAGGGACCTTGAGAGGTCATCTAGTCCAGTCCCCTGCACTCAAGGCAGGACTAAATATTATCTAGACCATCACTGAAAGGTGTTTGCCAACCTGCTCTTAAAAATCCCCAATGATGGAGATTCTACAGCCTCCCTAGGCAATTTATTCCGGTGCCTAACGACCCTAACAGGAAGTTTTTCCTAATGTCCAATTTAAACCACCCTTGCTGCAATTTAAGCCCATTGCTTCTTGTCCTATCCTCAGAGGTTAAGAAGAACAATTATTCTCCCTCCTCCTTGTAACAACCTTTTATGTACAATAACTTCTCGCTTAACGTTGTAGTTATGTTCCTGAAAAATGCAACTTTAAGCGAAATGATGTTAAGCGAATCCAATTTTAAACAATTTAATAGTGTACACAGCAATGATGATTGTGAAGCTTGGTTGAGATGGTGAAGTCAGAGGGTGGGATATTTCCCAAGGAATCCCTTACTGCTAAATGATTAACTGTCACTCAGCTGAGCCCTTAAGGGTTAACCAGTTGTTAATGTAGCCTCACACTCTACAAGGCAGCACTAATGAAGGGAGGGGAGACAGTGTGGCAGACAGAATCACACACCCTGTGTGTGTGTGTGTGTGTTTGAGATGCTCATTGTCCCTTTAAGTACATTGCCTTTTTGAGTAGATCAGCAAGTTGAGACAGTAGCTGCTGCCAGCAAGCTCCCTCCATCCTGAGGCCTGTCGTGTGTCCCCCCTTCTCTATGGAGATGGGGTAAGCTGGGGGGAGGGGGACACCCTGACATTAGCCCCCCATCCTTTTCCCCACACAGCAAGCAGGAGACTCCCGGGAGCGACTCCAAGGCAGAGGGCAGGAGGAGCACATGGCAGTGGGGGAAGGGACAGCTGACAATTGATAGACTGCTGGGCGGCTGCCGCACAGGGAACTTAGGGGAGTGGGGAGCTGCCAGTCCACCCTGGTTCCAAGTCCCCACCAGCTAGCTCCAACGGGCTGCTCTTTCTGCAAGTAGTGGACAAAGCAGGCGGCTGCCAAACAACGTTATAAGGGAGCATTGCGCAACTTTAAATGAACATGTTCCCCAGTTAATCAGCAACATAACAACGTTAACTGGGACGACTTCAAGTGAGGAGTTACTGTACTTGAAAACTGTTATGTCCCCTCTCAGTCTTTTCTTTTCCAGACTAAACAAACCCAATTTTTCAATCTTCCCTCATAGTCATGTTTTCTAGACCTTTAATAATTTTTGTTGCTCTTCGGTGGATTTTCTCCAATTTGTCCACATCTTTCCTGAAATGTGGTGCCCAGAACTGGACACAATTAGGTGAGGCCTAATCAGCAGGGATTAGAGCGGAAGAATTACTTCTTGTGTCTTGCTTACAATACTCCTGCTAATACATCCCAGAATGATGGTTTGGGTTTGTTTTTGTTTTTTGCAACGGCGTTACACTGTTGACTCATATTTAGTTTGTGAACCACTCTGACCCCCAGATCCCTTTCCGCAGTACTCCTTCCTGGGCAGTCATTTCCCGTGTATTAGATGACTTCTGAAGTGTGTTCTATTTGACCCTGTTCTTGAGATGTGAATGTCTTTCGTATCATTTGCTCAACAACTATTTTTAGCGTGCTAGCTCAAGCAGAGTTAGAGTCTGTCCATCCATGCTGGAAATCATACCTCCCAGCTGCAGTTTAGGCATACCCTTGGGGTTTGATTTTTTTTCCTGGGTATTGGGTACCCTAATTCCAACTGATGTCAAGGCAAACCGCAAGTGCCCGGTACTGCTGAACGTCAGGCCAAGTGTCTCAAACTGAGCACCCAAAAATGGAAGCACCCAGAATAAGTGACCACTTCTAAAAATTTTGGCCCTCCTGTTTGTTTGTTCTTTCAAGTTTACTGGCTTCCGGGTTAGTACATTAGGGCATTAAAAGATGCATGATTAAGCCCTACATTCTGAGCTTGTAAGATCTTTCTTCAGACTTCTTCCCACAACGATGATGGATAGACTTGTACGCTATCACTTTAGGTGCGGTTAACTTAGGGTTGCTGTTGTTGTGCATCTATGTTATGAGTCAAAAGCAGCAGTTTCACCATTAGCGTGGGGTCAAAGCAATTCTATCAGTACTGTGGATACTTCATTGTCAGTGGATTTATAAAAACGTTTCCCTATGATCATAATTTAACTTCACAGTTTAATGCATGAAAATTTTTCCCATGTGTTCACAGCTTTATGTTTATGTAAGTCTTCATTTCATTTTCAAGTGTGGTATGGTAATATTACATGTCCTATACAAGTGGATGATGACAAAAGCATTCATCACTCTAGTCAGTGGATGAATAAATATATCCACTACACTTACTCAGAGTTGAGGCAGCATAGATTTGGTAATCAGTAGCTTAGTATAGCCTTGCAATGAACACGGGTGAACGCCTTTTTCTCTTCTTAGGAAACAGGTGGTTAATGTCTGTTAGGACTAGTAGCATATTTGAACAGATAACAGTAACTACATAATAATTTTACATTTCTCCCATACTGTACTGATTCTTAACTTGTCAGAACTAATTAGGATTAAGTGGCCCAGTTTTCAAAGATGCTGCATACCTGCACCTCCCATTGACTTTAATGGGAGCTGCTGAGCACCTTTGAAAATCAGGGCATAATATAACTACCAGGCTATTCTTAGGCCTTTCATTTCCCTCAGGAAGGCCTAGAGAATCTCTTCAATTCACTGGACTTTCAGAGAGTTTGAGTTCAACTCAAAAGAGAAAAATCCATGTAGAGCTGATCTCCAAGCTTTCCCTTACATCAGGACATAGGTGCTGGGGGTGCTACCACATCCCCTGTCTTGAAGTGGTTATCATCATATACAGGGGTTTACAGTTTGGTTCAATGGCTCTCAGCACCTCTACTATACAAATTGTTCCAGCACCCCTGCATCAGGGAAATCCTGAGTCAGAAAACCAGGAAGCTTAGTCTACAGATTACTCCTCAGAGAAGTCTTGCTGCTCTCTCTCTTTTTTTGGACAGGCTACAATTCTCAGGCCTCTGGGAGCCACTGCCTTCCAGGCCTACACTAAACATCTTCCTTTTGTTAGGAAGGCTGTCACCCTGAATCCTGCTTCTTCCTTTCCATTCTTCTATTCCCTTCATAATTAATCCTTTATATGGGTTGGGCAGGATTGTCTCTGCTTCCATCCCCATACAGTATGCAGTCTGCAGCATCTACTCTAGTTTAGGGATGAGTAATTCCATTCCTCGGTTCACTTTGCATTACCGAGTCCTGTTCCATGGGTTGTTCACTGCTTACCAGAACTTGGCCTTATAGTCATATTTTTGAGGATCACATCTGATGTACAGCTTTGATCTAAAATGCTACTTTCAATAGCCAGGATATGAAACTGCGTCTGCTCTTTCCGTAATGTTCTAAATCTAAGTTGCCCTGCCATATCTGATAAGACTTTGAGAGAGTATTTAATCTGTTTCATTTTTTCATACCTTGAACATAAAATCTAGAAGAAAATTAAAATGAGATCTCTGTTAATTTTATGACCTAATTTCAACCTATTAGTAAGGTAAGCGGTAGATCATACTTCAATACATATTTTAAAACATTTATAACAACTGTCACATCATATCTATATCTCACATAGCAGTGCATTGCCCAAAAAGCTGACTGCTTCTAAGTATTTGCCTAATTCCATCTTAATCTGGAATATCTGTAGTAAATGGAGAGTTAAGAAAGGCCTCCCAACTTAACTAAAAACATCTGATTATAAGAAAATGTAACAATGGAAGAGACATTTTCCAGTATAAAAATTCTTCCATTTGAAACTTGAAAATGTTTTCTTTTCTGAGAAACTACTTCTTTCTGAACTTTGGCAGACTGAAAACCTGAAGATTAGTATCCCAAACAGAAAAAAAATGCTGTTAAAACTTATACTGTACAGGTATTTCTTATTGACTGCTGTATGAAAAAAATACTACATTTTAAAGCACGTATTAAAAGAAAAAGTTCAAGCTCCATTTCAGAACTAGAATAAGTTATACAAATTTGTCAGTTGATAGAAATCTAATTTTCTAT
Source organism: Caretta caretta (assembly GCF_965140235.1). Taxonomy (NCBI): domain Eukaryota; kingdom Metazoa; phylum Chordata; order Testudines; family Cheloniidae; genus Caretta; species Caretta caretta. The sequence goes on along the minus strand of NC_134210.1, from coordinate 82,448,132 downwards.
TTACTTGTCATTTAATTCTTTAACTTCCTTGAACATTGGTAGAACAGTAATTTATGTTCATACTTTTTTTTATAGTACCCATGTGATAATCAGCCTCTTTATTTTTCTTATTGTAAGGACATATTCTGCTATGCAACTTTGTAGCGCTCTGGTGATGTAAAGCTCCATAATGCCTCCATAGTCCTGCCATTGGAAGTGTCCTGGCATGGCTTAGAGCTGCTTTAGTTGCTCCCATGCTACTACACATCCCACTTCCCAACTAGGGATTGTGCCTGGAATGGAGGAAACAGTATAGCCATGGCATTCCTGTGTGCTGGCAATCCCCAACTGCTGGATCTTTATGACAAGTGGCTTTCACCAGTCATTGGCCCGATCCCAGCTAACCCTAGGATCAGGGGTGATGCAAAGCGCTCTCTTGCTTTCTTGTGCTCTCATGCCAAATGCAATTCAGACATAGCCTAGGATTGGAGTCACATATATTTGCCTAAATGATAGTTCAATTCATGTCTATTTGCATAAACTGAATTGATGTGGACAATCTACGTTCAGTAAGCATTCTTACAATCTATAGTAAAATAAAGACCATTGAAAACTAGAGAGCTTCTTATTAGTCACTTGATTGAGCAAATAAAATTTAAATTTACTGGTCAAACCACCCTTGTTAATTTAATTATTTGAGCTTTTTAAACTAAAAGGTGAAACTGCTCTGCTTATGTAAATAACAGTTCAAGAGCGTTCAGCTCGTTAAAACCAGAAGAGTATTTGGTCCACAAGAGTTTATCTCCAAAGCAAGCTTCTCTTTATCCATGTATATTTTTTACTAGTCTATCTCATATACCCACTCCCAGCCAGTTATGTGGGGGTAGTTTTCTCATAATCTAAATTAAGTATATTTGCCTATAATTATAATAAGCTGAATCATGACACCCTGAGCACAATATCTTTAGAGCTGCATAGAGATTTGCATATAATGTGTGAAAACTGTTATAGGTATTTATTGTTATAAAACATTTCTATACTGCCGTAAATTCCCAGGGTGCTTTAAAAACACAAATAATCCATGTTTCCTGCCCCAAAGTGCTTACATTTTGAAGAAGACAAATACAAGAAAAGATATACAAGGACATGTCAGGGGAGGAAGGATGTGGGGTTTACTGAGAGGGGGGGAGAATGAGAAAACTGAGAACAGAAGCTTGGACACAATCTACCTTTATTTAAGTCCTATGGAAAGATTCTTACTCCAGTGGAGTTGGATCAGGCCTCCTGTGAAATACCAATGGGGGAAGGCAGGGGGGAAGGGAGAAAGAGCATTTGGATTTGGGAGGTATTGTTTCACCTTTGTATTGGCTTATAATGGAACTTTATATCTCTGTAGAAATACTGATGCACCGATACGAAGCTTTAAACATGTTCAGGCTGCTATTCTACTAAGTTACTATTCTAACTGAATGAGTAATTCCATGCTTGTCAGCAGTGCCCGATTCTATTACAAAGTTGTAAAGTGGAAGTGGAAAAAGTATAGCCAACAGCGTTATGAACTGTGAGTGTGCGCGTGTCTTGTGGCGTGTTTGAGTCTGAGTGAAGTCACTTTATGCTCTCTAGTCTTTGCTTTACAGTTATTTTCAATATCAGTAAATAGAGGATTTTGGACTATCATTGGAAAATCCAAGATAATTGTAAAGCTCAAATTGTCTTTTAGCAGAAGGGGTTTTCTGAGGAAAAGTGTCTCAAAGAATTCAAACAAAGTAATGTATTAGTAGTGCACTGATTGGAATTTCAAATTATATACCAAAGACTAACTTTTACTTAATCTGACCAAAATCCCAGTGAAGCTACTGGGAGTTTTGCTTTAGTAGAAAATGCAGATTTAGGGCCACTGTTTGGATTTAAACACTTGTCTATATTTTTGCAACCCAAATGTTGTAGCATTGCGCTAGTACATGAGAACCAGAAAGGGAAACTGACAAGTACAACATAAAAAGTGAAAATGATTAGTTTGTTTTTGTTGTTGAAGTTGGGGGGAAAAAGTGTGAAAAGTGAATCGAGTATAATGACGAACAATTATATTGGATTTTAAAATGTCTTTCAGTTTTCATAATTTTGTCAGTGAGCAGTAACCTATGTCTCTTTAGTTTATTATTTTAACTGTACCTCACTTTAAATTTGAAGTTTAATCAAGGCATTAAAAGTTTTTTAAATTTGGTCCATTTTAAATTCTTGAATTTAAGAATGTCTCTTCCTTCACCACTGGTTAGAAAGCTATCATTACTTTTTAGAAATTTAGAAAGCATTTAGAAAGCTATCATTAATAACTAACAATCTATAGAGAAGAACTGTCCAGATGTCTGTTTTAGCATGTAGTGAGATTGAACATGTCTCCTGTGGGGTAAAAGCAGATCAGTAACATTGTTCTGAAGCTTGGAAAATACTGTGTTTTAGAGGAAAATCTGATTTCCTCCACTTCAGAGTAATAGGTTAGGGTATTGCAAAGATGACATGTTAGCTCTTCATAGACCCAATTTGGTGAATTCAGAATTGTCTCCTTTTACCTTTTGTCCTACTTCCTGGTGATTATCAACAGTGGTCCTACAGTCCCACTGAAGACTTTACATGAGCCTAATTGATACACACTGGAAGATCCTGTTGCATCCTGTTGTAGCATTGAGGCCAGTGGTTGCAAAATGAGGAAAATGTCCTTTTGTTCCTGTCAGTAGAAAGGGTGTTGTGAATAAAAAACACTGACTGCTGTTTCTAGTGAACTATCCACTGAAACCAACAGAATGTCAGGATAACCAAGTTATGGTAGGCATCTTGGGGAATGCTCCTCTTCCAGCTGGACATGAGACTTTGGCAGCTGTGAAATAGTTAAGTCCCTCTGTTTTTTAATTTTTTTTTTGCATGAAATTAATGACTTTGAGTGCAGCTGCAGGACTTTGTTTAGAGGGTTTCTAGTTTGTTTTTGTTTTTTAAAATGTATATTTTCTCTAGTTTGAGCAGGATTTGCTATTGAAATAATTTGTTTCTCTTTTTTTTTTTTTTCTTCAAAAAATTTGTGTGAATGTTGAAGGAATTCTCACATTGGTTAGAGCCAGGCATAGTGAAGTGGGTCTGTATAAGACACATGCTAATTCACCTAAGTCTTAACCCACAAAACCCCTGATATTTTAGTGTAGTGCCTTACTTGAATAGAGGCTCCCAATCATGCCTAACAGTGCCAAACTGTATGCTGACTAATATGGCCAAATAGGGACTCAGATGTAAACGTCAAACTCAGTTTTCACTTTTGACCTAGCAAGGATTTGAATATAGGTCACCAGTGGTAAAAAAAAAAAAAAGCAATAACTTTGAATCACTGGTCCACCTAGCAGGAAAATTTGAATAAACTACATACAGTTGCTTTTGTGTTTTGCAGCTATGGGGGGAAATGGGGGGGGGGGGCAGATTAAAGTAATTGTCCTGACTGCTGCTTTACACCTGAATAATTGAAAAATGTCCCAATGTGAATCTCTAGGTTCAGAGGTTCTACGAATAATAAGTGTTAGGGTGTTCACTTAGTGGTACTGATTCTGAACACTCTTACTCAAATGTGTAGTCTTTAATTAAATAAGTAGCTATGTTGTCTTCAGTGGGACTACTGGCATGAATAAAGATTTGGAGGGGATTTCTATATTCTATCTTCAGTATTCCAGGTGCTCGTTCTTTGTGCAGTCCTTAAAATTCCACCTTGCCTACTGGGGATTTCCAATCTTGGAGGGTGAATTCCACTGAATAGCATTGAGTTCCTAAAAAAACCAACACTCTCCCTGCAGAATAGGTGGCATTTTAAGTCTCCAGGATTAAATACATGGTCCAAAGGAAAGATTCCCACCCCCAATCCCCAGGGGCATAGCTAAGGCATTGCCCTGTTCACTATTTGGAATATCAAGTAATTCAAGGTTATAATGAACATTGGTCTGATTGTGCAGGGGCTGTGTTTTGCTAAGCAGTATCTTATTTTCTTAGTGGCAAATCTTGGCTTGTGAACCAAGCCTGAGTTACAGGTTTTTGTGCGGGGTAGGGAGGTTCAGCAGGGGTAGGGGAATGGAGGAATCCATTGCCATGGCGTAGCAGCATGGCAGCTGTTGTTGCACAATCAGGGTTACAGTGGATGACGTTGCTACCATCTCCCACTCTTCAATGTGATTTGGTTGGTAGTCCGGCAGATCTCATCAGTGGAGCTTATTTGGATTTATTCTGGTGTAGCACTGCAAAATCTGACCCAAGGAGCTTTACAGACTTTTTAGCAGAAATTTATCTGAATACATTGGTGGAATGTTTGCTTTCCAATACGTAGAAAAGAAATGGTGACAAAGGATAAAGCTTACCATGAAAAAAATATAGCCTGGGTCTATATTCTCTCCTGTTGAGACCTCCATAATGGGGATCCCCATTAAAGGAAGGTCTGCAGCAGGTGCAGCCAGGGAGATTCCTTGGTGGTGGTGTACTTGTCCTGCCATGGATATCTGGGGACCATTGGGAGCCAGGACCAGTGCAGAGGCACAGATTCTTTGCAAATGGCCTTGGCCTCCCTCTGATCTCCTGGTATCCTCAGGGGTAGGGGCATGCCTGACGGACTGTTCTGCGGGCAGGGAGACCTCACTCCCCAGACAGAATGTGGGTTTTGTTAGATATTATGTGCATTGCAGTGGCACCTGGGAGTCCCATTGTGGGCCAGAACCCCAGTGTGCTAGGCATAGTACAAGCACAGAACAAAAAAAATGCGTCCTTGCCCCCAAAGGGTTTACAATCTGAGTTTAAGACCAGAGATGATAGGTAGACACAGACAGACACATGGGGGAGCCCAAGGAAACAATTACACAGTATTGGTCAGTATGATAGGCAGTGGACCCCACACATCAAATCCTTAATCTTAGAATAGTATGTAGGAACTGCGGTGCGGTATAGGGGAACTTTGCAGAGATTTTCTTCTTATTTCATACTCCTCTGTGGGCTCTAGCGTGTGTGTGCGTGCGCGCACGCAGGCAAGGGGCACGTTGGTGGTAATCAAGCCCTAAGCTTGTTTTAGCACACACTTTCTTGTGTGTTAGCTTATGAATTCAATGTTCACTCAGTGTATCTTGATTATAAGGCAAGACTTAAGTCAGACACACACAGTATATAGGAGCAATTATAAAATGATAGCAGGAGTTGGATGAAGGATGTAAACTTAAAAAAAAAATTAAAGTTCTTGCTGGAGCCAGGATTGAGAGAACATTCTTTTCCAAGGATAGAGACTTTGATTCCAAGCATGAAGCACTTTAGCGCTCATTTTATGATTCTGCAGTTCCATACGTCAAAAGTTAATTTCATAGCAGTTATTTCTTCCCTTTATTTCATCATTCATGATTTTTAGTTGGGCTCAAGAGCAAATATTTTTTTACATTTCTCTGCTTTTTTTATATCTTCACATTTAGAAAAAGTTATATATATTTTAGATGTAAGTTTTATATGTAGAAATTTGAAAGTGTGTATTTTTGTTCGAAAACTAAGCCAAGCTCAAACTAATAAACGCAACATTTTTTTTGAAAAAATTATTTTTTGACACTGTGCCAAAATATTCCTCATGTGTTTAGGAAAAAAAAAACTTTCTGATCTGCAGATGATATTTTGAAAATTGTAGTATCCTTCATCTACTTAAAGCTGACATAATATCAATTTACTAAAATGGATGTGCAAACCCTAGAATGTTGTTTTTGGAAAACAGTTACCTTCTTAGTTCCAGCAAAAGGAAAATGAGAATGTGCTTCGAATGAACCTGACAGTGTGGTAGAAACTGTAATTCTGCTAAAATCTATAAAGCCCACATATACTGCTGCATTAAATATGTTTTTTCTTTAAATTAAAATTCTCTCCCCGTTTTAATTGCAGTACATGTGTTAAATTGCCTAATCAATCACAGACATCCATTTGTGTGATGGAAAGTATTGCATCACAAAATACAGTCAGAAACAGTCATGTGGGATTGCTAGACTGGTAGTAAACTTAAGCTGGAAAATGAAATTTGTCAGTTGTATGGAGGAGTTTATGCCTTTGGAATAGATTTGTTCTATATTTTAAAATGTTTCAGTTGATTTAGCCTTTTTAGATATCAAAGTTTTATACTGATCTGTAATAACTTTTGTTTCAAATAATATTTTACAGAACTCAAGTGATTTTTCCGGACTTAGCTGAGTTTTTCAATGTTCAGAATGTTTGTTTAAAATGAATTGTATTAATAATTGTCTTTTATCTGTATCACAAACTTAACTGCATTAAATGTTTAAATTAAGAGTTTAGCATGTAGAATTGCTGAAAATCAGCAAACCCTAAAAAGGGAGACCTAATATTCAAGTTTTGGTTTATATAAAGTTCTTAGTCTAAATAGTTGTACTGCTCGGAGACTTTTAATTTCTCTTGAGGAAAAAAAAATAGTCCTGCCAAGTTTCTTTCTTTTTCCTAGAGACTAGCTCTTATTTTCAGCCAACAATCTTTTCTCCCCAATTTGTTGGATGTCACCTTTTGAGGGAAAAAAAAAACACTTTTTATTTATATGAGGCCTAAACCAGTACAATCCATCAAACTTCTTGTTCTAAATCTTTGAAACCTCCCTCATGGCACCTCCTCAATGTTTGCAGCTCAGTCTTACTGCAAAAAAAAAAAAAAAAAAAAAACCCACAAAAAAACACCTTTCCATATTAGAGTAATTAAAATATCAAAGGAAAAATAATTTTAGATAATCTTTAATAAAACAAACCTTGTTCCTTTCTAATGTTTAAACTTGTTTTTGCAAACTGCAGTTTGTGATCTGCAGATAGTGAACTCAGGCTGTACATGAAAGAATATTTGCATATGCATAAGTTTCAGATTCATTGTCTAACCTCAGTTACAAATGTATATATCATCAACCCCTTTTCCCTTGCTCAGATGAAAAATTAAGCAAGGCCAGGCCCAGTTTCCTCAACTTTTAATATGAACATAAAAATTCTGGTTAAGTTGTCAACCCTCCCCAAATCCATGAGAGAGTCCCAAATTCTGGTGGTACATTCCTTGGCCTGCTGACCTTGCTTGCCCCGCAGTTGAGTTGTGAATTTGTTTAATATGTTGTGATGTTATGACATTGCAGGATGACTGAGCAGTGTTGTTCAACACACATCACAGTGGGGTTAAATTAACTGACTGGCAAAGAGACCATGCAAGTCCCTATCTACTGCAAAATCCCTTCTATATCCCTGAGCAGGTGTTTGTTTGCAGGTAGCTGTGTACAGAGACCTCTGCCCCCTTGACTTCTGTGGAGCTAGTTTACACACTGGCTCCATACATGAACATAGGGAGGAGTGTTGGGGCAGGTTGAGGAATGAGAGCTACTACATCCCATGTAAGGTTTACTGTAGCGGCAGCAACTGCTACTTTAGCACGTAATAACAGCCAGGTAGGGTCTGCATCCCACAGCCTCTTAATTGTATTTTTCTCTTCCCAAGCATGGATTTCATCCTTCCACTCTGCCAATATGGATTTAACTACCAACACAGTGCCTGGTAGTACCTGGACTCTGTAAGGGGAGTGAATTTCCCCCAGTGTGATTACTTGTCCTGTGGAATAAAATTAAGTGTGAGCCCTAATGGTGAGCCTGGTGAAGTGCTCTGCCACCCTTCAGTCCTGTCTAATTTCTGGATGCTTGAAGCATCTGTTTGTTATCTAATGGCAGTAATATGTGGGAGGGAGCTCTTGGGAGGTCCTTGGAGCCTTTGGTACAATTCTGTCTCCAAAATGAAGGGAGGGTTGAGATTTCCTTGCTCATCCCTTCCCTGGTTACTCCTAAATCATGCCTGTCAGACAGGATTTATCTCTGGGGATTATTAAAGTCCTTTTGAAGGGCAAATTTGGTTTAGATCTGGAATGGAACAGTTTGTATGAAGTGACAGTAATTTTTTTTAAGGTAGCGATGTCCCAGAGTCCCTATACAAGGCCTCGATTGCATTTTTGTATTGCATATACTGAACACTAGGCTTAATATTCTTAGTAAATCTTCAGAAATAGAAGTGTAAACATTTACAGCCAAGTACAGTTAAATATGTTTGTCAAGCCAGGCTACCTCCCTCTTTAGTTATTGTTATAAGAAAGTGATTGTTTAAATGAGAGAGAAAGTTAGAGAATCTGCAGTGAGTTCCTCAGTAATCATCTCTAGCACAGATACACCCTGTTTACCAGGGTTCTCATAAGCGTAGGCCCTAAACCACAATTCACTTCACATGCCCTATGGGACCCTGTTAGCATCAATAATCTCGTGTAGATGCTGGGATCTGCCAAAGAAGGGTCAGTTGCAGGGTTCGGACCTATATGGGAACAACTTATTAAAATATTGTGAGCACATCCATGCCGAGAAGAGGGCTCTATGCTTAGGTTCCCCCCAAATAACTTCTAATGGAGACTTTTTAAGTCTGTGGGGTGTCATTTATTTACTCTTTCACCTGCTCTTTCCTCCCTCCATCTTGCTGAGGCAGGCAGACATTTCTTTGTGGCTATTTAGGAGGAACTGACCATAATTGCTGTACAACAGCAATTAAACTGGGGAACTCATTGCCAGAAGAGGCGTCATTGCAACCAAGAGCTTAACAAAATTCAAAAAGGATTGGATATTGATATGGGTATCAAAATATCCAGAGTTGTCATAATTAATTACAACAAATTTTGAAAGGCATATTAAACCTTGTGCTTCAGTGCTTAAGCCAATCTCTTCCTATTAGAGACCATGATGAGACCAAATGAGGGGTACACATCAGCCTACTGCGGGGTTCTATACCTTCCTCTGCTGCATCTGGTACTGGCCACTGTCAAAGACAGGATACTGGACTAGATGGACCTTAGGTCTTATCCAGTACAGCAATTCCTATGTTCCCCACCATTAGAACAGACTTGGGTGTCAGGCAGGTTTATTTAAATAGCACAGAATTGATTTTTAAAATCCAATAAAATTCTAAGAAAAATATTTCTACATCTGTGTATATAGAGACTAATTGGGTATGTCTACACAACAAAGAAAAACCCACGGTTGGCCCGTATCAGCCTGCTCAGGCTGTGGGGGTGTTCTATTGCTGTGTGGACTTCCAAGCTCAGGGTGTAGCCTGGGCTCTAGCCCAGAAGTCTACACAGCAATGAAAGAGCCCGCAAGCCCAAGTCGGCTAGCATGGGCCAGCCGTGGGTGTCTAGTTGCTGTGTAGACAGGCCCATTGAGTTAATGCAGAATGCACATAAAGAACAGTAATGCTGTTGGTAATTTCAAAACAGATTTATAAGTACTGTATGCTCCTTCCATTTTCTCCATTCCTGTGCTTTCTATGCCAAGAAAAGCTCTTTTGTTTTTAAATTTACATTTTATTTATAATTTTAATCATTACAGAAGTTTTGTCAGTTTTCAAGTCACAATACATACTGAACTCAGACAGTTTTCTGAGACAAAGAAAACCACGAATAATATACATGACAGGAGTAAATCACCTTCTCTCACCAGGGCATTTAGACTTTAAGTAGCAAATAATTTATAGCATATGTTCCATCAGCGCTCTCTGGCAGAATTGTTCCAGTAGCAATACTGAAAACGGAACAAATGAAGAAACACCTAACAGTAAGACTTGAAAACCCACATGGAAAATCTGATTAATGGTTTTGTAGACTTTTAGGGCCAAAAGGGACCATGATGATGATTTAGTCTGACCTCCTGCGTAACATGGGCCATATAACCTCACCCAATAATTTCTGCATCAAGCCCATAACTTTGGTTGAGCTATAGCACATTTTAGAAAGACACCCAGCCCTGATTTAAAAACTTCCCATGATGGATAATCCATTGCCTCCCTCAGTGTGTTATTCCAATGTTTTATTAACGTCATTTAAACATTTGTGCTTTGTTTTTAGTTGGAATTTTGTCTACCTTGAGCTTTCCACTGTTGGATCTTGTTTATGACTTTCTGTTAAATTTAAGGGCCATCTATTAGAAATCTCATAGTTATGTAGACACTTGTAGTCCACGATCAGGTCATCTCTTGACCTCCTTTAGGATAAATTAAGTAGATTGAGTTTCTATAGTCTCTCACTATAAGGCATGTTTTCCAGACTTTATATCCTTCTTATAGCTCTTGTCTGAACATTTTTCAACATCTGTTTTGAAGTGTGGGCACCAGAATTGAACACAGTATTCCAGTAGTGGTCTTGTTAATGCAGTATTCAAAGGCAATACTGCCTTCCTTCTCCTATCTGATATTCCCCTGACTATGTATCTAAAGATGGCATTCCTCTACTTAGCCCCAGAATTGCACTGAGTGCACATTCTCATTTGGTTATCTACTATTACCTCTAAGTCCTTTTCAGTGTCACTGCAATTTTAGAATGAAGTTAATTCTTTTACATGTAATTAGGAGTCTAATTAGAATAGAGTCAGACCTGACAGCCACTGGGGGCCGTATAGATGTTAGTATGATATCTAATGCTTGTGCCCTAGTATCCAGTGATATGGCATAATGGTTGCTTCTTGCCAATAGAGAACTCTCTGGTTATAACAACTTGAGTCCCATAGTGATTTGGGTTGCCTCCTCTAGGTTTCTCAATACATTACTCCCCTAATATCCCCCATCCTCTCACCCAATCTCTCTGTGTTCTGGTCATAATCCCGATCTCCTTCCCCAAACTCCTCCATGGGAATGAGCCCGCCTTAGCTATAATGTTTGAGCAGTGTAGGGTAGGTGAGAGGATTTACATACCGAACCTTTAGGTCTTTTAGGAGAGAAGTGGGCTCCTAATTTACTTGAATAAGCCACGAGTTTAGCAAAATTAAATATTAGTCTGCTAGTGTTTGTGGGGGCCTGCAGCAGCCCCACATTCTCCTGAGGAGAACAGAGTTTTACATAGCAAAGCTTGTAATTATACTTCTGTCCATATTGTAGTTGGTCCACATTATCCAATGTGTCCTCTTTGAAAAGTTTACTTTGGGGCACTAAAGTGACATACATACCAGACAGCACCAGCCCCCAACCATACTAATCTGTATAGAAGTGCTACAACAAGTTATGACAGTAAGATTTAGCAGACCTGATGAGAACTAGCTTTCAAAATTGAGACATCTAATAAATTGTCACTTCAGCGCACTAGAGATGGCATTCACCCCTGATGCAGCGGGCCAGGGCAAGACCATCCACACTGCTTAAACTTTGCAGAGGGAGTCTGCACACTGAGTAGCCACACAGGGTTGCTTATGTGCTCCACTGCAGGTCATGGAAATGGTTTCAATGCCAGCCCTGAATAGGCTGGTGCAGAAGGTTACTTTATGGGCAATTCAGAGATTGAACAGGGGATGGGCTGTATATCTATGTTCCTGTAGATGCAGGGACTCCAATACCTTGCACAACTGGTGCAGAAGGGCTGCAGCCAGTATTCCAACCTATTAAAGCAGTGGTTCTCAAACCATGGGTTGGGACTCTAAAGTGGTCATGACCTCATTTTAATGGGGTTGCCAGGACTGGCATTAAACTTGCTGGGGCCTGGAGCCCCCTTCAGCCCCGGGCGGAGGGGCTCAGGTTACCCCCCCCCGGGGCTGAAGCCCTTTGGCTTTGCCAACCCCTTCACCCCTGCTCAAGGCACTAGGCTTGAGTGGGCTCAGGCTTCAGTCCCCCCTGTTGGGATCCTGTAGTAATTTGTTTTCAGAAGGGGGTTTCAGTGCAATGAAGTTTGAGAACCTCGGCTGTGGGGACTTATGCAGCAGCCACATTAGGTTCCTTACCTCCACAACCAAAAATCCAAATGCTCAGACTTTAGTTAGGTGGAAGGAATTTTACCCTATATTTGATGTGAACTGTTTCCATTGTTCAATGGTAACCCACTGCTCAGTGTGTTATATATCCTCCTTTTAGTGACTTGTCCAGAGAGGATGAGAGTCTACTGCAGCTACAAGAATTATTCATTTATCTTGAGTGAGAGAAATTCATGCTGTTAATGTTGCAGTTCCCAGATTTTGTATTTGCTGATGAGCCAGCGTGGCGCTTGTTACACAGGAATTAATCTCTTAGCAGCAATGACCCTTTAAATTACTGCTGTACCTCTGGTATGATGTCTCTCGTTTGATATCATCAATGACGACAATACTTTGCAGGTAATACAACCCCATTCTGTTTTCACCTCATCACAGAGTGCTTGTACCTTTGGGCACTCGCATAGTCTATGATTCAGTTTAATTATGTAAACCGTATTTTTCCACATAGGGTGGCTCATAGATATTCCTTTTTTCCACATACTTATTTTCCACCCCCATGCCCTTTTAAGACAACTTTTCAGCTCCACATGTTTCTGAATCTGGTTGGTGTGGAGTTCTGATTGTTCTGAAGTCTCAAAGGATTTAACCATATTACTCCTGGTCATTCCTGTCATGACTAGACTTCATGCAGAGCAATGCTTAGGCTGCTGACAGTCAGAACTCAGGCACACGTTAACTCAGCTTTTGATGCAGACATGAGTACCCATTTAGGAGTAGGCTATACCTCTTTCCTCAAACTTGGGGATAACTGCACTGAAGGAGGTGAGAGGGTAAAGTGGGTTCTAGCTGGGGTATCTCTCCCTCCAACATCCCCTGCATCCAGAACTGTTCCAGGGCAGGCCCCCATTACTCTGGAGGCACTTGGACTATTGGGTCTTGGGGGAAGACTTCAGAGAGAAGCCAGCCTGAGACTCCAGCCAGCAGCAACAAGATCAGCCAAAGCAGAGACCTCTGGACAGTCAGAGAACTCTGCAATTTTGACTGTACTTTCTGTGCCCTGTGCTGATTGGCTGTTTGCTCCAACTCTCTACCACCTCCTTCTTCGCAGTCAGTTAACCCACAGCTTCACTCTATACCTGCCCCTCTTACCCTCTAGACTCTGCCCAGCCCCCCTTCCTTTCCCTGTTCTTTCCATTTAACTTATCCCCTCCTAGGTTAAGCCAACCCATAACAAAAATCAGAACTGCCATGATGTTTGCTGCCACCACAGAGTGCACACTCCTTCCCCCACCCTGCATGTGTCTTCTCTGTTTAGATTGTAAGCGCTTTAGAACAGGGACCATTTACTACTCTGTGTTTGTACAGTGCCTTGCACAAGGAGGCCTTGCTCCTGTGGCCCTTAGGCACTATCATTATAAACAGGATTAATAATAATTTCCCCTCATTTAAAAATAATAAATGCAGTTCTGGTAGTCATTTTGTATATAGCAGTATTTACAATTGGATGGTAGAATGGAAGTCTGCTCACTAAAGTAATAGTGTTAAAACCTCTTGCTGTGTATATGAAGAACATTGCCTTCACATGCCAAGGAGATTATATTTTGTTATAGCTCATACTCTGTAATTAATTGCAATACCTGTCTTTGTTAAAGAGCATATTATTTTCCACTGGTGAAATCCTGGCTCCATTGAGTTAATGGCAAAACTTCCATTGGACTTTAATGGGGCCAGGATTTCACCCCATATCTTTACATTCTTATTTTCGGAACAGTTCTGTTTTTCTTCGGATAGCATTTGTATTTTCTCAAAGTAACCTGATCATCGACAATGATTTGAAAGCTGAAAGCGATGTACCATGTGATATTCCCCTCAAGCTGCATGACACCTGCACAAACTTTCATGAAGGGAGTGCACAATGGTAACACATGATCGAGCTCTTTCCTAATCCTTAGCCTTTAATTAAAATTCAGGCAAGATTCACAATGAATTCATGGTACTGAAATCCCTGATGGGATTTATGGAATTTGTCCATATTTCAAATATTAGTCATTCCTGTATGAGTCTATTGTGTGACAAGGTCACTGTCTTCTCTTATCAATCATCGAGGTATATAACTTCTGTACATTTTAAGAAAATGCAACAGTCATTGGTTTGACAGGGAAGAACTTTGGCCCTCAGTAAAACTGAAACTGTTGTGGAGCTGATACACTCAGTATTTTGGAGGAGAGGGCAGACTGGGACCTTTTTAATGTCTAGCACTTCCTTTAGATAATGTAGGTATTGTAGCCAAAAAAAAAAAAAAGTTGCTCTGTGTATTTGAGTATTGAAGAGAAGGCGGGGGAAGCATAAAAGTCTTAATATTTTAGTATAGTTATTCACTTGAAACTATCTAGGTGGATGGAAATCCTCTACCCTCAGACTTTTCTTAACCCCTTTATATCATAATTTAGGTCCTGATTCTGCAAAGACTTATGCACACATTTAACTTTATGCACTGTGAATACACGCAGTGAAGTGAATGGGGCTAATCACAATATAAACCATATGGGCCTGATCCTTGGTGCAAAGGAAATGTAAAGTCATCTTAAATGGGCAGCTGAGAATCTCTGTTATGGGGGAATCCTGGGCTGGCATAATCAGCTGTCACCCTCTTTCAGCAGCACAGCCTAAGGGATGTGCCGCAGGAGGAGTGTGTATGGACAAATTACCGTTGCTTTCTGTTGGTCTGGAATGGTTCCTAGAGGATTGTTGTAAATCAACATAAATTTGAACAGTCCTGAAATGGCTCTGATTTACTTTGAGTGCTACAAGAATAAGGGGAATACAAGAGTGGCTTTGAGCCACATTTCCTCCACTCCTCAGTCCTGCTCTCAGCACGGTGGATCTGTGTCTATGCTTTTACTTGTTAAATGTAAGGTACAAAGAAGATCAGTAGTAATCTAAAATAATCTCAAAATGAAATGCCATGGCTTTATTTCTAGAAGAATCCAAAATACTGCATAGATATTATGGGGAAAATATCCCTATTGTCCATTGCTGTATGAAAAAGGAGGAATATGCTAGTTGCTAAATTATACATCTGGTTGTGACAGATCATATAAATATTGAATTCTTATCCATAAATCACAACTTGTGAAGACAAGGTTATGCAAATCATTACAAACAAATGGGATTTAAAATGAGGAGGTTACGCTTTCTTTATTAAATGTTGTAATTCACCAACTTGATGTGACATCTGTAATTGCATATTTGCAAATGCTTGTCTTTTCCAGTAGTTCATCAGCATAGCATGTACAAGTTCCATTTTCCTTATCACTTCTGTATGAAAATAAATGATAACTGCATGCTTCTCACAGAATGCAATCCAGTTTAAGTCACTAGTTTGTACTAAGTATTTCAAATGCAATGCTAGCTGTGTGACTGTTTCTTGCATGACCTCATTTGATCTGAAGTGAGCCCATTGGTACCAGTGATCTGGATTTTCCTCTGGTAAATTGTAATTAATTTGCTCAGCAACTGGAAATCCCAATACCAGATCTCCCAGGAGTTAATAAAATGGTTTGTTTTTTTATTTTTAGCTTTTCATATATTACAGTATTAATTTTACAGCTGATTTTTATTCGATAATCTAAAAGCTCAGTTTTGTGGGGGATGAACTCCCTTCATCTTTCAGCATCTTTCTCAATAATAGCTAAAATCTTGAACTGGCATTTATTTATTTTTACAAAAATTAGTGCTTCTTGTGGAAGGTTTCCTATTACGTCTGCATACAAGACCATGATTTAAATGTCAAAGATCTGCTGGTATTTTCTTTACATTGATATCTGTTGGAAAAAAATTTGTTCCCTCTGTGCTGTGTGGGTCAGTTGGTTGAGGCAACATTGTGTTTGCATCAGACATTCCCTTTTTCCATTCTTCTTTTCCAGATTATAGAACAGGCCCCTGTTTCACTCAGGTCAACAACCAGATGTGTCAGGGCCAGCTGACTGGCATTGTTTGCACGAAGACTCTTTGTTGTGCAACCATTGGACGTGCCTGGGGCCATCCTTGTGAGATGTGTCCTGCCCAGCCTCAGCCCTGTCGTCGTGGCTTCATTCCTAACATCCGCAATGGAGCATGCCAAGGTAAGCCTTTTGATTTGGCTGTGCATGGTTACTGCATCGTGAATGTTGTCTAGAAAAGCTCATATCCACCTAAAACCAAATTACTGTTGTTTTTGTGCAGTGTTTGTTATTTCATAGATTGAGATTCCATGAATCTCAGAAATAATAAACACAGAAAAATTATTATGATTGCTGTTGTTCACAAAATTCTAATAATCCTGGAAACGCCAAAGTTTTAGCTGGGATACATGCACCTAATAATGAAACCAATGGTATGGGGGGAAAAATACAAACCAAAAGAACATAATGAGAGACAAACACACAGGGGCTGTCTCTCACATCCACCAGCCATGGTATAATGCTAGTGACTGAACCTGAGTGTCTCACTCTGGCCTTTGATTAAAGTAAAAATGCCCATGTACTTTGAGTTATGTCTTGAAAAAAGAACTGATGGCCTCTTTGTTACTGTTGAGCAGTTTGCTCTGTAAAATGGTGGTTGGGGTCCTAGTTCTTTATCTTTGCTATTTACTTACCTATTTGCACAACCTTGGGGACACATAAACCACCAGTGGCTCCAACTACAAGATCTGTCAGTCAGTTGGGTTCAAAGGCTGAAGAGTGCATTAGCAGATGCAGTACCAAGAACATTGCTTTGTGAATGGACAGTAGCCCCCTCTGTCTTTGACTGGTAAAGAATGGTCTAAGACCTGAGAAGTCCTGTCAGACTCCTTGTCTGATGCACCATCCCTTTCTGCCTTTTCTCTAGCAATCAGTTACTGATTGTTCCACTCGCAGATGACCTCATATATATGATTAGGGCAGACATATCAAGAAAGCTTCTGTCTTGCCTGCTCTCTGTCTCTTCCTTTGATTGACTTCTTAAGCTACATGCAGTTTGAATGAAATGGCTAAAGATAGCAGAAATTCCAGATAATTAGGAGGTTACTTCCTTTCTGTTGCATAGGTGGTGGTAGTCTCAGGTTGAGATATGTAATGAATTAGACTGTTGTTTCTGTACTTTTCCTGCGATTCCTAGCAGCCAAGTTGGCAGAAATACTCTCCAGAGTACATAACTTCTGTACATTTTCTCTAGTTTGGCCACAAGGCACAAATAATACAGGATCTTGTTTGCGGTCAGTGTTCTAGGACCCCAAGGCAATCTCTCTTTCTGACTGTCTGGGCAAGTATCCACAGCTAGTGTGAGGTCTGACTCATTATCAGATCTGAAATCAACTGTTATTACAATACATGCATGGTTACAATCTGACAAGCCACTCTGACTGCTTATTGCATTGGGTATAAAGTGTTTCACAACTCTGCTTATAGCATGTAGTAATGGCACTTTACGACCTTTGGAAAACCAGGGTTATTCCTGTGTTTGTGATTGTGAATTGGGCTTCAGATTTTGTCACTGAAATATGTATGTCTCCAATGAAATCCTCAAACCCTACAGTCAATATGCAGCATCAAGAAGATGACGACACATGGATTTCTTTCTGTTTCTTTCATGGATTCTTATAATCATTGTATGCACTTTTACTTTTTGTAAAAATAGCATAAATAGGTATAGCCTATTAAAGACATGGGGGAAGTTTGTTACTGAGGGGAATCTCAAAATCAACCACATACACTGATCTGCCTGTGGGTGTCAATATCTTGTAAGTCTTACGACTTCCCAAAGCCATTTCAGAAAACGTGATTGGGTTGCAGTGGTCGCTGTACAGACAGATCCCCAGATGCAACTGAGAGAATGCCTAACACCGTACAAGAGAGAATAGTTATAACTAGGTGTAGCGAAGCGATGAATCACCGGTGCGGAGCCTCCTGCTGGTTGTCCTGGGAATTAGCTCTCCAGCCCTGGAGCGCCCTCTGCTGGCCAATGTCCTACTTGCCTCAGGCCCCCATGTCCCTCCCAGATCCCGGTGCCCCTTACCTCAGAGTTCTGCCCTCTGCAGTACCCCCACAGTCTCTGGATCTCCCCTCCACAGGGAACCCCCAACCCTCTATCCCCACCTTGACTCAGTGGCTACTGCCAGTCATCGTTTAGCCCCCCACTCTCTGGGGCAGACTGTGGTCCGTAATCCACTCATCACTGGCAAGGAGGGTTTGGACCTGCTGCCTTTCCCTGCAGCCCAGTACCTGCTTTGGCCTTTCTGTCAGGCTCGCCCTCGCCCTCGGCTCTGCCCCTGTACCCTGAGCTCCCAGGCAGCCAAGTCCATCTCCCTCCAAAGCTGTCCAGCAGCCCTTTTATAGGGCCAGCTGCGGCCTGATTGGGGCGTGACCGCAGCTGTGGCTGCTTCCCCAATCAGCCTAGCCTATTGGCTCCCTGGGGCAGCCCTTTCCCAGGGCTGTTTTAACCCCTTCAGGGTCGGAGCGGGTGACCACCCCGCTATACAAGAAGAACTCCTTTCTCTAAATAGTCCAATATAAATACTTCAGTCAGCCAATAGAATGATTAAAGGATTAGGAAACTTGCCTTCTAGTGATAGACTCAAGGAGCTCATCTATTTAGCTTTGTAAAGAGAAGGGTAAGGCATAGGGTGACCATATTTCCGTATCCTGAATACGGGACACCTGATAAAATTACTCGTATTCAAGTGAGTTCAACGGCAATCAATCAGAATATGCAGTAGAACCATTCAAATTAACATCAAGTTGACTGAGTCCCTGTTAAAAAGAAATACTGCATAGTTGGATTCTTTTTATTTACCTTCTTATTTTTAAGGCTTTAGGGTTCGCATGGCGAGAGGTGACCCACACATCCCTACCCACCACCCCACACACACGGGGAGAGGTCTCACACACACACACACTCTCTCTCTGGTGGTGACCAACTGTCCCGGCGCTCTCCGCGCTCTATGCCTGGCTGGGCCTCCTGGACGGACCCACCTCTCCTGGTACCTGGCGCCACATCTTCCTAAGGCAACGTGTGGGGGGCACACAGGGTCATATGCCTCTTCCCTCCCCCCACCCACCCCCTGGTTTCTGCCAGGGTTCACACGAGAATGTGGCCAGCAGTAGCCTTTTGGCGCTGTGCGGGCAGGATGGGACGGAAGGGGGGGGCTGCTTCTAGCCACAGAGGAAGAGGAGGTGAGGAAGGGATGACCTGGCCTATGTCTTTGTAGATCTCATCTCTTCTTTCCCCTGCCATGTGGCTGGAAGCAGATTGTCCCTTTCTGCCTGCACAATGTTGAAAGGCAACTAACATCTCCAGGCTGCTGATGGTCATGGACATAAACCAGCCCCCTCTGGCTACAGCATGGGCAGGAAGGGGTTAAGCTCTAAGGATGCATTGTGCACCAGGGCCCAAGGAACCTGACTGCAGGGGCTTCATGGAACCTGGCCAGAGAGGTGGCTCAGCAGGGCAGGGTGCCTAGGAGTCAGGGTCCTAGAGCCCAGTCTCCAGCCCTAGTCCAAATGTCTATATTGCAATTAAAGAGCCCCTTAACTCAAGCCCGCTGAGCCCAAGTCAGCTAGCACAGGGTTTTTAATTGCAGTGTAGACATAGCCTTATTGATGATGTGGGGTGAGACAGCTTCCCATCCCAGCCAGGAAAGGGGGTTAAAGAGCTCCTGTGGGCACAGTCAGCATCTGCCCAGCACATCTAAGAGGCCTGTCCAGCCTGAAGGGGGTGGATCCTTAAAAGTGAGGATTCAAGCCCAGTACCAGGTGGCATTCAGAGGGAAGCTCTCTAGCTTCACAAAGCAGAATTTGCTTAATAGGAAAGCTGCTTAAAGAGCCTCCGCTGCCTGGATCTGCCTGGAGCATTTGAAGAGGCAGAGGGATCATCTTTACTTTGTTTTCCTTTTTAAAGCCTCAGACACACACGGTGTTAGGAACCCATCCCCCTGTTTACCTTTTGCCTTGCAGGGAACAGCAAGGTGAGCCTGGACTGCTTTTATTTTGTTTATCTTTTTCATTTGAACTCCTTTTGCATCTAGAAGGGTTGCTTCCTCAAGCTTCACAGCTGGAGGCCCACACCCCACACTGCAAACCAACTCAATGTCTACATCCAGCGAGGGACTTCTGGGATGAGAGAGGTGCTCGCCCTCACCCTTGGGAGCACCCTAGACTGCAGTGGTTCTCAAACTTTTGTACTGGTGACCCCTTTCCCATAGCAGGCCTCTGAGTGTAACCCTTTATAAATTAAATCACCACTTTTTAATAAATATATTTAAAAATATAACACCATTATAGATGCTGGAGGCAAAGTGGGGTTTGGAGTGGAGGCTGACAGCTTGCAACCCTCTATGTAATAACCTCATGACCCTTTGAGGGGTTTGAGAACCCCTGCACTACAGGTTCAACCTGACACAGTGGCTGTAAGAAACATGAGCTTTGTTGAGAAATCATTGAATTCACTGAAATCCAGTCTAAATAATCCTCATAAGCAATAAAGAAGTTTTATATATGTTCTAAAATCCCTAAAGATGAGAATTGAGGGTGGAAATGAAAGGGGGCATGAAAGATAAGACCAGATTAGTGATTTCTAATTGGGAGTGCCACTATTTGCCTCAGGAGGACTCTTCCTGTCACACACACACACAAAGGTCAGAAGAGATAGCACTAATCCATTTCTAGCTTTATTTAAGGATTGTGAGAAATGAAATTCTCCTCTTAAGTAGGTAATTTGGCCACTGTCATAAGAAAAAATTAATGGAAAAACTGGACACCGACCATTAGGAACTGATACATTATGATATAGAGGCTCTTTGATGTAATGGGCACTATATAAGGACACAGATTAGACAAATGTGGATGAGATAGACAGATAACCCATTTGAAGGAGTTGGAAGGCTGCATGGTGAGAAAGTTACATGAAAAAACAAAGAAAATCAGAACTTGCCAAGCCTGAAGATCTGGAGAACAAATTTACCTTATGAGGATCCATGAGGCAGCAAAGAATAACATCAAAGTCCCTGGTCCAGAGGGAGAGGGAATTGGCTTGAGTACTAACTGAGGATCTGTCCTCACTTATTACTAAATTGTATCAACAAGTGTATCACTAACTTCTGTAGGCTTCTATATACAGCTGTTAGCCTTTCTGAACTGCTAACCAGTTTTATCCTTATTTATATGTGAAAATTAAACGAGAATAAGGTACGGTGTGCACTTCCAAAGACTGGAGTTACTCAAGAATAGCTATCTAGAATAACCCCATGTAGGCAAGCCCTTACTTAAAGAACAAATAGCTATATCTATCCGAATATATATATAATCAGGGAAGTAAGTGCTGATCCAGATTATATGGTGTTAACTGATGTAATTTACACAGTGAAGGAGCCAAAGGCTGAGGTTGGAGCAGGAAAATCAACAAGAGGTGTAAAATAAAGCAGCCTGCCTTTATTTTTGTATGACTGTGGGCCATTCATTTCACTTCTTTATGCTCGTAAATAGGGATAAAAGCCTAGCTGGCTGGCTAGAGAGACAAGGTGGATGAGGTAATAATTTTATTGGACCAACTTCTGTTGGTGAAAGTGACAGGTTTTTGAGCTACACAGAGCTCTTTTTCAGGTCTAGGAGAGGTACTCAGCTGGGTGGCTGGCATTTTTTGTGGATTAATCAGTTATGTTTGCAGAGTGAGTAGAATGCTATAGATTTATGTATTCATTCATTAATGATACCATGGCAACCTAAAGAGGAATTTAAAAATAACCCAGATCTTTAAATCTCCCCATAGCAGTTCTTTTTGCTTCAACAATAGGTTTTATGGCTGATGTTTAATTCAGGAGAAGACAGAAATGGCACCTGTCATGTTCCCATGAGATCAGATAGTCCCTCATCCAAAGTATTCAGACAAGAGACAGTCTTAGTAGAAAATATTTTCTTGCCATTACTACATGGCTGTGCAGCAAGGTAATGGCAGGAATCCCATGCTGGAAGATTTCTCAGCTCCTCCCTACATTCCTTAACAGTCCATTTTTTAGCTACTCCCTTTCCTCTTCAGACAGTGATTCTTAGCACCAGGGAGAGGAAATAGAGAGCTCCTACATCTTTGCCCCACTACTGAGTGGCTAATCCAATCTCAAGAGTTTTCTCAAACATCTTCCCTCCTACTGCCCATTGTTCTTATGAAAATGGGAAGGAGTTGCAGGAGATGATATGCTGAGTAATGGTATAGTGAGAATACATCCAGTCAGAGATGGCAGAATACATAAAAACTTCAAATTCATGATGAAAAACAACAGATATTAATTTCCTGATAGGTCAGTTCTGAAGAACTGCTGTGTGTGTTAGTGACTCTCTTAAAATAGATGTCCCCTTACCTGGGACTCCATCTGGTTCCCATTGAAGTTAATGCCATAGCTCTCAGGATCAGACCCCTAGTAACTGATAATACCTTAAATTATTAAAACAAGAAAAAAAATCTGTGATTTTCACCGTTTCTGCAGATTATTTACTTTTGCATTATTTTACTCATCTAGCACACACAGAAAAGGCTAGTCTTTTCAGCTGTATTCTAGGCCATTTAGCATTCTGGTTCTCAAGCACCGGGTTAATTAAAAAACAACCAAATCTATTTTCATTTAAATTAAAATATAACATTCAGATGAATGGTTTTGGGTTTTGTTTTTTTTTTAAAACAAAAAAGTTTTACTAAACAGCAACAAACCAAGCTTCTTCCCCAAAATTTAGGGTCTAAATCAGAGGTGGGCAAACTGCTGCCCGCGGGCCACATTTGGCCCGCGGGACTGTCCTGCCCAGCCCCTGAGCTCTTGGCCCGGGAGGCTGTCCCCCAGCCCCTCCCCCGCAGCCTCAGTTCACTGCTCTGCCGGCGCAATGCTCTGGGCGGCGGGGCTGCAAGCTCCTGGGGCAGCGCAGCTGCAGAACCCAGCCTGATCGGGTGCTCTGTGCTGTGCGGCTGCCTGTCCTAGTACAGCCGCGCCGGCAGCCAGCGGCGCTCCAGGCAGCGCGGTCAGGGAGCAGGGAGAGGGGGAGTTTGGGGTGGTGGTCGGGGGCGGGGGTTTGGGTAGGGGTCAGGGCAGTCAGAGGGCAGGGAACATGGGGGTTGAATGGGGGCAGGGGTTCCGGAGGGGTCAGGGAGAAGGGGTGGTTGGATGGGGCAGGGGTCCCAGGGGAGGGGCAGTCAGGAAGGGTTGGATGGGGCGGTGGGGGGTAGTCGGGGTGGGGGTTCTGGGGGTGGTCTGGGAGCGGGGTGGATGGGGCAAGGGTCTGTGGGGGGCAGTCAGGAAGGAGGGGGGTTTTGGATGGGGAGGCCGGGAAGGCAGTTAGGGGCTGGGAGGCCGGGGGCGGTCAGGGGACAGAGAGCCGGAGGGGTCAGATGGGGGCGGGGGCCAGGCCACGCCTGGCTGTTCGGGGTGGTACAGACTCCCCTAACCGGCCCTCCATACAATTTCTGAAACCCGATGCAACCTCAGGCGAAAATGTTTGCCCGCCCCGGTCTAAACTATCTGACAGAATTTCTTCAAGTATATTTGACAGAGCCTCCATTTCCCTAAGCTTTTTCTTTTATTTGTAGGGTTCGCTGAGAAACTGTCCACTCATCAGAGACAGAGGCCGAAGTTGGCTAGGTTTTTTCAAAGGTGCATGTGTAAAGTTAGCAATGCAAATCCTGCACGCGGTTACCACTTACTCAGAAAACTGTCTGAAAAAGCAAAGAACCTTTTTTCACTTGCCAGATATTATCAGACCCTGAACACATGGAAACATTCTACCTAATCTTTAGCATATTGAATCTCTTGGTATATACAACTGTGCCTAAAGGATAATTCATTTAATTTTGTGTTTATGGCACCAAGAATGCTTTTTATTCATTTGGCCCTCAGAAGCATGAACAGTTGGGGAATGAATAATGTTGAAATTGAGGCATAGTTAAACCTGGCTGACGAGGTAGAACGAAAACACTCAAACCACCCGTCTATTTGATCACAAAATTGTAGTGTATGCAGACAAATGATTCCCATGGCTTAAAATGGTATTCAGAAAGTAATTCACTGAATTAGCCATTTTAAGAATATATTGTATTAACTTTGCTCTCTCTAGTCTTTCCAGATTCCAAAAGGCTAATTGCATAATTCTGAAAACCCTTATTTGGACGAGCATGGGGAGGGGGTTGTGTGATGTGAAATACAAGTAGTAGTCTCATTGACTTCAGCTACTCCCATAAAAAGGAACTACTTGCAGGATTAGGCCTCTAGGTTGTATTTCTTGTAACTAACAATGGTGCTTAATGTATTCATTCACTTTATATTAAAAATTATTTTAAACAATTCCCTTACAGTGAAAATATAACACCTACCCCACACATTTGGATTAACATCTTTCCTAGAAGTTGTTGAACATGTAAGCCAGCTCATGTGATTGAGGCTTTGCAGGATCAGTACCTCAGTTAGCAAGACTGTATTCATATTTCTTCATTGGACATGTTTCCTTCTTTGAAAAGCAGTATGCGGTGTAAAATAACCATCCCTGAGGTGGTTTTTCTTTTCTCCCCTTTCAAAAATAATGGATTTTTTCCCCAAACCATTAAAGTTGTAAGTAATTAATGGAATTACTTGAATTCTAAAACTTTGTTCAAGGCCAGAGAGAAACCTTTTCTGTTTCTGGAACTTATTCATTTCCGGCTGCTACTGCAATTAATTTATAATTACTTAATATCTTTGGCTTATAAAGCAGTGAAGTGTACTCTTATGAGATTCAAACAGAGATTGTCTTTGTGAAGGCCACCAGTAAACTCAGATATTGCTGTTTTCAAATTAATCTGCTTTTTAACCACAAGTTTGCTGAGGTAGCATAATTTAAACAAGCAACAATAACTGACGGGGTGCATTTATATTCAGCATCTTAAGTTCATTTTGAGGCATAAGTGTCAAAGGCCATATACAATAATTATGTGCTGGAGGAGGCTGCTGGGTAGGTTTGGTATGAGTGGAACTTATCTTCTCTCTGGATGCTGCTAAATCATACCTGCCAGGTCTGACTTCCCTGGACTCACGATTAGAAGGGACAGCTTTGCATTCCAAATAGATCAGATTGCACTAAGTGATGTTTTTTTAAAAAGAATGTTCCCAGGAAGGATATGCTGGAACCCCCTACCCTTATAAGAGCGTCAGCACACCCACAATCTAAATGATGTATTTGCACACTGCTATGTGAAATAAACTCAGGACAGTTACCAAAAAAAAGTATAAACACTTCCAGCAAATGTACTTAAAATAAGTTTGTTTGCCAAGGAGTGTTGCCTCCTTTCTTGGTAATGACAAACTGCTTTTACTTAAATGGTAAATCAGATGACTAGATCCCCAGATCAGTCACCCTACCTATCAACAACACAGCAACCTGGGGTCATGAGGCTGAGGTTTTTTTTGTTTTGTTTTGTTTTGTTTTTTTGGCGGGATGGGAAAGGAAGAGTCTTTGTTAAAATATTGGCAGTGCATCACTGGAAAGAGTAGGGGCAGAGGAGAGTCAAAGCCAAATAAAATGGAAGTCAATGTGAAAGAAAGAATGAGGGAAAAGTAGATGCTTTTTGGAACCAGTTTTTTCTTTTTTTTAAAATACTTTTATCTTCCTAGTGCTTGATTTAAATAGCACGAACCAAAAATAACAAAACTAAAAACCTCCCTCCCACAAACTGAATAGGAGGCTGGCTGGCTGGCTGGCTGTGTATGGGAAACAGGGAGGTGACTGTCCACTGAGTGCTGTTAATGTGCAAATTAAACCAACTGAAAAAAATTGTGGAAAATATTTCCCCCCCCCCCAAATCCTTTCAGTTATAATAATCCTAAAGGGTTCTTTTAACAGTAATATCTAAAACTTCCTTTTATCTACAAGTGGCAAAGGGTCGTGTGGCACCTTATAGACTAACAGACGTATTGGAGCATAAGCTTTCGTGGGTGAATGCCCACTTCGTCGGATGTCATGCGACAAAGCGGGCATTCACCTGCGAAAGCTTGTGCTCCAATACGTCTGTTAGCCTATAAGGTGCCACAGGACTCTTTGCCGCTTTTAAAGATCCAGACTAACACGGCTACCCCTCTGATATTAGATACAAGTGAGATTTTTAAGTAGACAGTGTACTTTTAATATTGCTGGCTACTCTGAATTCTATATTTAAATAATTGAAGGAGTAATCTAAAACTCACCCCAATGCACATAAAGCTCTTTGGTGCCTGGAGGCCTACTGGCCCTCATTGTTATGGCTTGTTTGGAAAATTGTCCTTGATATTTTAAAAAAATTGATAAGTAGTAGAAGCATCTGGGCTCCACGTCTTCTACAGAAAAGGAGGCTGGTGGTAGTATGAAGACTTATTGTGACAAAAAGGATTATCTCAAATGCTCTTGTCAAAATCCTAAAACCAGTCCTTTGCATAGTGGAGTGATCAGAGTCAGAGAGACAGGACAGGGCAGGCCCATCCAAAAATGCTAAAGCCAACTGTGGGTATCTGACCTTAGTCTATGACTGCAGACAAAGGAATACCCTCTAACTTTTGAACTTGAACAAGGCTGGTGTATAGTACTTTGCTGATGTAGAGTGAAGAAATTTGCACAGCTTTTACATCTGCTTATCTGTTTTTTTTGAAATAATAAAGCAGTTTGTTTTTCAATTCCAACGTCTTTTATAATCACTAAGTGTTCTGTTCTCCTGTATGTGGGTTATACCCACATATGGGCTAGGAAACAACATGGGTTTGGACTCAGTTTCCTTCTCATTGCTCTCTCAGCAAGGAGCTGGGGAGGAGCATAGTTGCCCCAACCTTGATCCAGCCTACCTTCTCTGAACCCACAAATATGGGTGTCTTTTGAGCTCCTATAGAGGAGTATCTGAGATTTTTGGAAACAAAGGTACCACATAATGGAAATGCCTCCACGCAGTTAGGATCTGCAGGTTTTCACTCCCCAGAATTCACAGAAGTGGAGTGGAGCCTTTGGGCACTTAATCAAATTGTTTATTGTGAAAGAATTAATAAACATACAACTGCAAAATTTCATAGAGCTATAGTTTAAATGAACTTTTGAAAGGAGAGCTGTGAGAGCTTATGAGAGGCTAAGTATCTGAATGTATACATCATGCATTAGCTTGAAGCCTGCTTTCCCTACTCTCCCCCCACCCCCGTTTGATACAAAGAGTTCCTCTATATGGCTCTGGCCTACACTGGTTAGTTCAGAGAGATCTCTGTAAGTTACTCTGTATTATTTTAACTACTCCTCTGATCTAGCAGTAACAAATTCAGTCATTGGGGCTGTGCTGATAGTAATCTACAGAAATACAGGATGTTTTTGTCTATATGGAAAATGCTTTACATCTGTGGGACTATTGCACTTTAAAAGTATAGCATTGTAATCGATGTTTTTGAAAAGTTCTTGGCTCATACCTTATTGTGTATACTGTAAATAATTTTTTTTAAAAAAAGCAAGGATTTTTCCCACTTGGCCTCATTTTGCAGTGAATGAGCTTGTAATGACTAAAGTTATGGTCGTGATGTTGGTTCTCGTATTTCACTGTCAGGATATATGTTTTTTGTACTATGTTGTAATGAAGTTGGGAAGAAAACATAGTTTAAATTGGAAATAGTGCATGTTAAAGCACAGTAGAAATCTACTATAGATGAACTGCAAAGGAAAAATAAAAATAGAGTAAGTTTATATAAAAGTACAATTTAACAACTGTGGAGCTCCACAGTAACAAGTCTGTCAAATCTAGCAGGCCCTGAATGTTGCATGCTTAATCTAATATATCACAATGTATAGTTTAGGGGAAAGGGGAATAAAGCATGGGTAAGGGTCAATGCCAGACAAAATGGTCTCCAAATTCACGATGAGATGCAGAAGTGTGGTAATGCAAATAATGGTTATTTTTCAGAATATTTTCAAAGATGGAGCTGTCCATCTGTTTATCACAACTGTAATTCAAGCAATGTCTGATTTCAAGCAAACTACTGTTTTCTCTTGATAGATGTTGATGAGTGCCAGGCTATACCAGGGGTCTGTTCAGGAGGAAACTGCATTAATACAGTTGGCTCGTATGAATGCAAGTGTCCTGCTGGTCACAGACAGAATGAGGCAACTCAGAAATGTGAAGGTAAGTGTATAGGGTCTGAGAACATTCCTAAATGGTGATCATTGACTCAAAGTAAAGTGTCTCTTTGTGGTGTGGTTTTAGAGACTTGTACAGTGGATCATGACTGGAGACTGGTAAAAAGAGAAAAAAAGTTTGCAAAGTTCTGGGTTTTACTACACAGCATTTTAGCTGTGTTTGATGTAGAGAGGCTCTACCGGTTGTACTTGTGCTGTGCTTTGTCATCCTCATTGGGTTCATCACATCATATGTATCTGCCTTGTTCTTCGTACTTTCTACTAGATAGTTTGGCAGCTTACCTGACAAACTGAATAAAGCAGAAAATAATTCTGTTCCAAAATTTAAAAAAATTAAGGAGAAAAGACTGAATGTACAGCATTTGGAAGCAATTGCATTATCATGATTTTTTTTTAAGTTCAAAATATTCTAGTTTTAATGGATATCATCAACCTACTGATCATAGTGACATAGTGATTTGATACTATGTAGAGTTTGTATTAAAGAAGAGGGTGGGTAAGTACAAGTCCCAAAGGAGACTACATACTTTTAGTGCAGTGGAGTTTAATTTTTGCTTTAATTTACCAATCCAGTTGAGACTCAGACATTGTTGGTATTCTACAAATAGAGTTTGCTTACTTGGTGAACACGTTGATTGGCTAAAAGCAAAAACTTTTTGAAGTTTCAAAGCAGTGTAATGGAAAATTGTTAAGTATATATAGCTCTAGTGCCGTATATAATCTTAACAGTTCTAGTAATTTATGAACTGTTCATCTGAGAGGTGTCACTGTAGTTTGTACAGGTTAGATGTTCACAGCAGTGAAATATGTTTACAGTTAAAATTATTGCTTGATTTTTTTTTTACCTTCTGATGCACATCAATTTTATTTCAATATTTATTTATGTGAATTTACTGTTACCACGTGATTAAAAGAAACAAGAACATTAGAACTTTACTTGTTCCAGCGAACATTTTCTTAGAAAGCAAAGGCAACTTTACTTTCAAGTCTGATAGTAGAGAAAGGGCGGTCTTTTGGTTTGCCGTTAGGAGGCAGTTTAAGTAAGCTACTAGATTCTTTGATACTGAGTTGAGTTCATTTAAAAACAAACAAATGTGGTTAGATGTCTATGGCCAAATGTTGAAGTAGTCTTAGCTCGGTAGTTTTGCTTGCAGTCAAATACAGGGATACAAAATTCAAAGAGCAACACTATCAATTTGGAAATCACATTTCCATATGAAAATTCTGTGCCTATGTTATTATACAAAATATTTAATGTTATTAAAAAGACTAAAACAAAACAAAAACAAACAACAAAAGTTAAAGGATTTTGTTCCCTCTGCTTTTCCAGTTCATTTATTTTATGCATTTGACAATATTTTCTGTATAGCCAGTTTTCCTCTTTTGTTGGTGGTCAGTTTCACTTATTTTCTGCTGGTCTTCTAGTATGATGCCATTACGCTCATGTATTGCTTTGGGAGAAGCTTGTGTGCATTTTCTTCCCCAAGCCCTTCAAGAAAGTGTTAACCAATAATATTCAGAGTTGCTGTTGTTTCTGAATTTGGAGCTAGCCGGGCCTTTGCTTGTCCAGGCCCCAGCACCATGGCTGAGAAGCAACAGGAGCTGTGTGTATGTATTTTAGGTTGCCCCTGTGCAAATGGCCGGGGAATTCGAGAACCCTGGCCGGTGGACCAAGGGGACCTCCCTTTGGACCACAGAGACAAACAAGGATCAGGGAATATCAGGAGCCTTGTAGGGTATGCCTACATTGTATTGTAAACCCAGGTCTGTGGGAGGTGGGCTTGTGGACCTGGTGTTTCTAAACCTGAACTTGAATGTCCACCTGGGCTTTGTAAACCTGGACTTACAGTTGCTGAACTTGGGACTTACAGCCATGCTATTGTACAACACATGCCTACTGGGTGTGGTGTTGTGTCCCATCTAGTGGCACTGAGACCACTTAGAGAGAGTTAAATGAGTCTGCTCTACAGCCTTAGCTAATAGCAAGTTGGCTTTTTGCTTATGCTGTAGAGGCTCAGGCACTAATCTCCAGAGATCCCTGGTTCGACCCCGCCTGCCGACGACTGGGGTCTGCTGGTGTTACATTATCATGTCCATGCTGCATTATGCATACCTTCGGACTTTGATCTGGTTTTTTAGCTGCAAAATTACAGGGCTTGGACTGATATTGCAGCGGGACTTCACAAGAGCCAGGCTTCATCTGGGTCTGGGCCAAGAGGAGCAACAGGGATAGCCTGACTCTAGAATACCTGGGTTTTCTTCACAGAAGCTGTGAAACAGCAGCTGGGCAAAGCAAGGAGCCAGGTGTTGGGTGTTTGTTTCCTGGGAACATGCAGGAGTCTGGGGAGCAGGTGGAGCATGGGGTCAGAGATTTGAAAGTCAGGCTTTGCCTTTGCCTGCCTGCAAAAATGTGGGTGGAGGAAGATGGGTGAACCCAAGAATATTTGTTACTGTGGGTCTCAACCTGCCCAGAAGCCTGTTCAGAACAACAGTAAGGAGGAGAGAAAAAAAAATTCTGACTCCATTTAAATCAGTGGCCAAACTCTCTTTGGCCTGGGCTACACTGGGGCGGGGGGGCAGGGGGTTTTGAACTCCGCTTACTCCTCCTGCGGAGGTGGAGTACAGGTGTCGATTCGGGGGTCAATTTATTGCAGCTCGATGAGACGTGATAAATCAATCCCCGATAGATCGATCACTACCCGCCGAGCCGGTGGGTAGTGAAGACGTACCCTTTCTCTAATGTGGGGTCAGGATTTTACCTTGGGTATTTTATTTAATGGGCACATTATTTCAACACTTAATTTTTTAAAAGTAGTCACTTTTAATTGTTTCAATTCAGTGTCCCCTGTATTGCAGGTGCAAATGAGAGCATTTATGTTGTGATGATCTGGAGTTAGAGAATAAAGTAAAAATGTATAGTGCCTATTTGAGCAAAGGAAGAGAACAAATCTATCAGCTAATGGCCACATGTGAAAAGTTTGGTTTAAGCGACTTGCTACCATCATGCAGGAATTCTGTGGCAGAGGCAGGGATAGAATGCAGGTTTCCAGGCAGCATACAGCTGTCTTAACCATGAGACCATCCTTTGTCTTCCTGCAGTCCCCTGTTACATTCACTACACACTTCCCAAATTCTGCAACCAAAAAGGGAAGGGCCCTACAAACAACTGTCTCCTTCACTACAAAACCCTTATGCATCCCCAGAGCTAATCCATTCTGTGCACTGGAAAAGTCAGGGATCCTGTGGAAAAAGTAGTTTGTGATTTGTATGTGATTGTATCCTAATGCACATGCGCAAGGGAGGGGGCGAATGAAAGTTGCCCATGCAGCCTTAATTTTGACATTTTCTCCATTTTGAGTGGTTGACTTTGAAATCTTAATAATGTACTTTTAATGTAATGTTTTGTGTGCAATTTCCTTGTTTTGTTTTAAAAAAAAAAAAAAAAAAAACTGAAAAAACAGAAGTTCTATTTTGTGGCAACATATTGACACCAGCATGATTCATCAGCAAGATTGGAATTTTTAGATACCTTACACACATCTCTGCTTTGAGCTAATGGATAGTAATGGTGTGGTGTTATCCTCTGCATGGACAAGCGCTAGAGAAGAATAATACACAAATATACATCAGAGATTTTCACAAATATTTGCTGTCAGCAGAAGAATGGTGAGACTCAGAAATCTTGTGTTCCATTGCAGGCTGTGAGAGGTATGTATTTTTGTGGGTACAGACTCTTCTGTCCATTTGCCTAAGCTTGATCCTTCTGCTCTGTCCTCTCCAATCTGTTCCTGTCTAGTCTCTTCTCTACTCTTGGCTTCTTGCCTACCCAGTCCCAGTCTCTGCTTTTCAGGCTTCTCATCCCATTCCCAGCTTCCTAGTGTTCCCTTTTGGACTTGCTGTCCCAATCTCAACCCAGTCTCTCCCCCTCCCCACACCAAGTCCCAGTCGTCTTGCCCAGTCAGTCCCAATTTCCCCCTCCCAGCTCTTTGTTCAATCTGTCTCTCCCTTCCCCCACAATGGCTTCCAGACCCTGTCTCCCTTACTGGGCTTCTCATCCAATCTCAGCTCAGTTTTCCTTCTTCTTGGACTCCTTGTCACAGTCTCTTTACCCACTCAATTTCAGCTCTTTCCCCTGACCTCAGGTCCTTGTTTCTCTCTCCTCCCCCATTCCCTCACCACTGGTTCCTAGTCCTGGGCACCTTGTCCAGCCAGTCCCGGACTCCCCATTTCCCTCCAACATCTGATCTTAATGTTCCCTCCTCCTCCCATGTCCTTCATTAGCTCCCAGCCCAACCAGTCCCAGTCTGCCCTCCTCACTCCATCTCACAAACTCGTGTCTAGCCAGTCCCTTGCACAACCAATCTCAGTCTCTCTCTCCAATTTGCAGTCAGTTCTTTTTTGAGTGCTTGCTCATGTCCATTCCATGTTAGGCATGTGTTTGCCATGTACACTATAGCGAGAGATTTTTTCTTCAGTGGTATCCATCGGATCGGCTCTAGTGCCCTCTGGTCTGTGGGCTTATGCGCTGGTGTAAGGGGTGCCGCTGGCCATGTGCCCTCTCAGTTCCTATTTACTACCCATGATATTTGCTGGAACGTCTACTCTTGCTTCAGCAAGGCGCCTATCAGTGTTTTTTTGTTCTCAGTTTCATAGTTTAGTTTATAGTGTATATATTGTAAATAGTATTTGTGTAAATAGTTAGAACCCTCTCCCCTTATCATTAAGGTGCTTTCTTTGCCCCAGGGAATGGGCATGCCCTGGTCCCTGGGCTTCAAACCTTGTGCCTCCTGTGGCAAACCTGTGCCCATGAGCAACCACGCTCCAGTTGTCTGAAGTGTCTGGGAGAATCTCACGTGAAAGACTGCTGGCAAATTTGTTGGGACTTTAAATCTTGCACAAAGAAGGATAAAGTGGTTAGACTTAAGGCTATCCTAATGGAAGCCGCTCTTAGACCGATTTCAGAACTAAGCTGCTCAGATCTGGCACCGAGTACTTTGGCCTTGGTGCGAAGCACTCCTCTGGCACTGTGCACATCCTGGCACCACTCTCCATCTCCGGTGCCGAGGAAGAAACGTAAAAAGCAGCCTACCGACAGAGGGTGCTCACCAGTGCCAAAGAAAGGCAAGCAGAGGGAAGGCAGTGGAGTGTGACCTGCGTCGGGTCACTCTTCCAGCCCGGTCCCATGGCAGCACAGTTGACTCCACTGAGATTGTTGAGTCTGGTGCTGAACCTCTTGCCGACGCCAGGAGGTCGTCGCAGCACCAGCGGGATTGTGATGCCTTCAACCTCACATGCCTTCGTTGCAGCCAGAGACTTAATGTCACTCCCAGTCCCACTGACCCCATTAGGTCAGCTCCGGTGACCTTGAGCAGAAGGGAACATAGTGCTCCGAGTTTCTTCCCAGCACCAGGCTGTCTGGTACCCTTTAGAGAGAATCAATGTCTTCTCTCCTCTTCAAATTTCAGAGTAACAGCCGTGTTAGTCTGTATTCGCAAAAAGAAAAGGAGTACTTGTGGCACCTTAGAGACTAACCAATTTATTTGAGCATGAGCTTTCGTGAGCTACAGCTCACTTCAAAGTCATCCCTGGTCCGCCAGTGGTCACCAAGCATCAGGTCACCGGACATCCGCCAGTGGTCAGAGGCAAAGAGAGGTACTTCTCCCCTGTGGTTGTCTAGAGAGGATTCTTCATTTGAAGAATCTGGCCCTATGTTTAGCTTAGGTATCCATCCTACATGTAGGTATCCATCCTACATGCCGTTGGACATCGGTGCGGGTCCCCATGCTGTTGCCTGGCCAGGAGGACAATGGTCTATGCAATGGCCATTCTGGTTTCCCCAGGATCAACTAACCTTTCCATTACTGTTATTCTTCGAGATATGTTACTCATGTCCATTACAGAACCCACCCTCCTACCCCTCTGTTGGGGTTGGTTGCCAAGAAGGATGAATACCACCGAGGGAAATATCTCTGGTAATGGTGCAAGTGGCATGCGCACACCTAACGTGGAATGGACGGTGAGCAACAGATCTTGAAGAACAACAGTTATGGACAGGTTAATAACCATAATAACCATTTTTTTTTCTCTCCAACCATTTCCAGTCCCAGTCTCACCAGACTCATTGTCTTCTCCCCTGCACCAGCTCTTACTACCTCTGTGTTTGAATTAGACGGCTTCCTCCTCCACACTGCCTAGGTGTCAGCAGAGAGGGATCATTGAGAGCACAGGAGAAGCAAGCTCCCTGCTCTCAGTTCTGGTGCCTGGCCCCACTCCAGCCCACAGCAGCTGGGAGAAGTCATTCCCAGGAAATTTCTTTTGAGTCCCTCAGCTGGAGCACGCTTTGTCACTCTGTGGGGATGGTGCATGCACAGCTCAGTCAGCACTGAGAGCTCTGAGAGGTGCCAATGTGCTCATTATGACCGCAGTAAAAAGCTCAGAAGGTTCTAAGCTCTAGCAAGTCTCTACTGAGCATGTGTGAACTGTGATTTTCAAAAGCATATAATTTTGTGAAAATCTGCCCAAATTTGGCAGGGTTTGCAAACAGCACATCCCTGACACAAAGGCTCACCCCTGCCAAACTTGAAGCCCCTCCAGAGGGGTGCACTAGATGTTTCCAGAGAAAAGGTTGCCAGAATTTTTTAACATGGGCAAAACAGCATACCTTCCCCTAGTCTTGTTCTCAGAAACAGTTGAACTGTTTTGGCTAAAATTTTCCCAAAAAATTCAGTCTGAGACAGACACGAAGCATAAAATAAATAAATAAATTAGTCTGAATGGATAAAGTTTGAGGAAATTATAAGAAACTGAAAACAGGAGTTTATAATGGGAAGTGTTGAGCAACCATAGTACTTGGTAGTGTTGACAGCCCCACCTATTAAAAATATTATGGGATATGTGAATAGAAACAGAATTATTTATGCTTGTAAAAATATTGGCAACACAGTATATTTTTTCAATGCCATCCAAGCCATCTTTAACAAGTCTCAGACAATAAGTAATCTGCCCAAAATCCAAAAGTATTTACTTCCAATCATATCACCAACAAATATATTAACATTAGAATAAACAATAATCAGAAATGTTGAATAGAAAATTTGAGAAAACTTGAACAGACTAATCTTCAGCTTGTCAATTGAAAAATGGAGTGAAGACAACTAAATGCTAAACGAATATACATTTTGTTTGGATATTGTGCCAGCTAGAAATAGTGTGTTTTGTTGTTGTTTATAGCCATCTTGCCTCCATTTATTTTTTAAATTGCTGAGTGGAGGCTTTTATTCAATGTAAGGTTCTATAATTTATGCCTGTGTACATTATACGTGAAGGGCAAGATCCTGTATTCCTTGCACACCTGCAATACCCAATAAAATCAGTGGGAGTTTTAGGGTGGACAAGCAATGCATTATAGGGTGGAAGGGAATGGAAGGCCTGACTCCTATGTTCAGTCTGGCAATACTCCCCTGGGAGCCAGTGGGAGTCTTTCTCAAGAAAAGGCCACAGGGAGAGGCCCAAAGAAGGTATTTTTAAAATGAAAAGGATACCACCTGAACAAAGATAACATTTGTTGGTGATCATTATGATACAGTTTCAGATCAATGAATCAAATCTTGGTCCTCGCAATGTCTGCTTCACAGAGCCTTCAGCAGCTCTGTATTGTGCCCAGGCTCTGTAGCTGTTGATGCTTCTGCAGATCCTGAGGGGAAGAACCTCACTTTGAGTGTGTCTGCTGGCACTCACAGCCACTCATCTCCAGGAGTAATGTCACAGACTCCACACGCCACCGTGATAAATATGACAGTTAGGTCGTTGGAGATGATAAACAGAATGAGCAGAAGGTGTAGTGCCTCCCCAATATCTTCCTAGCTGTCTGACTAAATGGGCCAGGCAGTGTCCCAACATGGCTTTTCAAAAGTGGAGCTGTCATCCAGGACCTCACATAGGGCTTCTTCCCTGTGGCCCTGACTGTCAGGATAGAGAGAGAATGTTTCTGCTTAATTCCCCTCCACTAGTCAAGGTGAGGATTTGTTAAATTTTCTGAGGACAAGGCCCCATTCTAAAGCCTTTCTCCACTCTGCGAGAGTCACAGAAAAAGTTAACAAATAGATTAGATGTGGCTAAAGCCAGACCTTAGTGGCACCCATGGTTTTTAGTTTAAACTAGACAATGAATTGATAATACTGTATGTATGCATCCCCTTTACTATCAATCGGAATATTATTATCTAATTGCTCTTTGTACTAATACATTTAGGATTAGATTGAATCCCATTTTATGGCATCTTGTCACTGGCAATTGAGGCAGAAGAGATGCAAACAACTCATTCTTGACAAACAGTAAATAACTAGTTTCAAAATGAATATGTGCTAATGCTTGAGGTCACATTTTAAAGAAAATGTGTGAAGCTGTTATTTTGTTGTGTACTGCGCTCACTGTAACAGATGTGAAACACTGAAATCTATCAATCAGAGTTTTGCATGAGGGAGGCGTATAAAGTGGTTATATAATGGAAAACATTTGGGGTTTGCTGTAGATTTACAATCCAAATAGTTAGTGAAACCATATTGTAAACTTATTTGTAGAAGTTAAGATATTAAAGCAAGTTAATAAGCTCACAGAAAAGAATCACTTGCAGATTGGGTGATAAGTATTCCCTGAAAAATAGTTTCCCCTTTTTCTTCTGTTTAACAGAACAGAGTAAAACAAAACCAAAAAATTCTCATATGTCAAACAGTAAAAGGAAAGCAGTTTATGTATCATTTTAATGTTTAAACTATTTTGTTGTGTTTTTTCATTCAAGTCTGATCACTTGCTTAGTCGTGTCCCCCCCACCCGACGTTTCAAAAGGATATGCTTCTTTAAAATGACCTGTTCAGCATGGCATGGGGTTGCATTTTATTAGCATCTTGGATGCCAGTGTATACAAATACTTACATGAGTTTATATTGGCTGATTGTGGGTCAGAAATCTGAACATGTAATGTTTGTGCCTGGCATCAAATAAAGTATACTAATGCCAAGAGGAGAACTTGTTCAAGGATATCCCTGCTTCTTAAGAGGGCAGTTAAAACATGCTTTGCATTTTGCTCCTTTAAATCATCCAAAGCTCTTTTTAATAATTTTTTAAAAAAAGGCTATTCAACAATTCTCCCAGATAAGGTTCACAAGGACAAATGAATGAACTTGGTACAACCCTTTACTGTATATGGTGTTTAAATAAGGGAATATAGGCAGTTTAAGTCAGTGTACATGGAAGAACTGAAATTAGATAACAGTATGTGTGGTTTGAAGCACCTGTTGTTATTTCAAGTTGAATAATCAAAAAGGTTTTATTTCCTACCTGGCTAGCAGCCCACTGTACTAAGGTGGAGAGAAGGAAGAGCCTGTCTACATTAGAGGTATTTGTGCTGGTGTAATACATCAACATTGTTATGTTGGTGCAATTTTTTGAAATTTTCCTAATGGAGACAGAGCTTAACATTCTAGCCCTTTACTCATCTTTGATTGTCCACACACATTCCACACTTGGGGTGCAAGCGCCCCATGCATACAGGATCAGATAATTTTGAATAGTAGTGCCTGTTGGAGCCACTCCTTCAATATTCTTGCCCTCTGCCTTCCCATAGCACGGGTAAAAAAGATGGGGCAGCTGCAGCTCATGCTCCGTTTCCTCTTGCCTCCTGTGGCTGCAAGACAGAACCACAATATCAATGTTCTTTGCTTATGAAGTTATTGGTTTTCAAGTTTGAAGTTTCACTAGTTAAATTATTAGGTTTTCTTTGATTATTTCATTTTTCACTGCAGTTAAGAGCAGTGTAACAGGGGTGTTGGACGGCCAGTCAGCCTAGTGGTTTGAGTACTTGACTTCCTGGCCCCTGCTTTTGTGGGGAAGCTGGCTGGATGAGTGATAGAGAGAAAAGCTATTCTGCTGCACTACAAGACATTCTCTTTTGCAGCAGGAAGCCCTTGACTAGGCTAACATATAGAGCCAAATGGAAGCGATTCTCTGTCTGGGCAATGCAGTGTCAGCTTTCACCAGTAACAGCCCCAGTACCTGTGGGGCTGTGGACTATTTCACCAGTAACAGCCTGAATACCTGCTATAATATTTACTCCACTTGAAACAAACCAGACTTTCCTTTAGTTCAGTTTGGGTGCATCTCCAGTGATATCCCCCAGTAATCCTCCTCTTCAGTGATGCATTGTTTTCTCACACTCCAGAGTGTTGAGATTTTTCAGAGGGCTTCCACGTATGTTTCCACCAGTTTGAGAGCCCCTCCTTCATGAGACCTCAATCTGGTTTTGATGGTATTGTTGAGTTCCCCATTTGAACTTTGGCTACATGCTGTTCTGCTATCTTTCCATGAAATTGCCTTCCTGGTGGTCCTCATGTCTGCAAGATGGATAGGAGAGATTCAGGCTCTCACGGCAGGCCCACCATATACAGGCTCAGTCAGGCCTCACCCAACATTTCTGCATAAGGTGATCTCAGACTTTGACATCAACCAACCTATTCACCTCCTGTTTTTCTTCCCCAAAACACATCCCTCTCCAAGCAGAAATAAACTCTGCACACTGGATGTTGTGAGGACATTAACCTTTTGTTTGGACACAACCAGACCATTCAGATGTTCATCCAGACTCTTTGTGATGTTTGCTGAAAGGGTTAAGGATCAACTGGTATCCACATGGAGGCTAGCTAAGTAGGCCTCAGACTGTATTTAGACTTACTATACCTGAGCCAAGAAAGAGTCACCTGGACAGGTCAGCGGTAATTCCACCCATGCCCAGGCAACTTCTGCAGCCTGCCCCCGTATCAGAATAATGCAGAGCAAAACTGTAGAGTTCAGTCCTCACATTTTTCCCTGCTGCAAGCTTCCCTGCTGAATGGGAAATTTAGTAGGGGGGTCCTCTTTCAATGGGCCTCCTCTCACCTATCTCCTGACACTGGTATAACTGCCTACCTATCGCCAAGAGCGGAAGCTATGTGGACAGTTGCTTGAAGAAGAAATAATGATTACTTACCTTCCTGTAAATGTACTTCTTCAAGTTGTCTGTTGTCCACACAGATTCCATGTCCTGACTTCCATTCCTGCTGACCAGTACCTGTTCTAGGCCTTCTTATTGGTGAAGAAACTGAGTGCGGGGCTGTGGCCTGAGTTGGCCACAGGAAGTGAAAGGGTGTGCAGGGGGTAGGTGCAGTCCCACCAGACACTGCTATTCAAAACAATCTGATCTCATGCAGAGATTTGCATGTGCATCAAGTGCGGAATCTGTGTGGACAACACATCTCAAAGAGCCATAGTTTCCTATAGGGAAAGTAATCATTATTTCCTGGCACCTGACACCCTGAAAAATAGAGTGCATATAACAAAAAGTTATACACTTTAATTTACTGTACTATGAACATTATAAAGAGAGTTTATATTTCTATAAAAACATTGGTTGAAGGGGATAGCTTACTGGTCCAGCATATATGTTTTGACATAGAACCAATAAGCTCAGAAAGGTCACTTGTTCTTTTGGTTCAGTAAAAGATATCACATAGTCCTGTCTCCACCTCCCACCCACAAGAACTGATAAAGGTGCAAACATTTTCTTATAGCGTTGCAATTTATAGCTCACTGGCTTATGTTTTCCGCTGAGTAAAATGATCACGAGGTGGTAAGGAAATAGTTTAATAAAATCTCCTATATGTAGTCGGGCCAGTCTTTGGAATGATTTTAGTTAACAGAGTCATAGCATCAATTTAACCTGTGTTTTGGGACTTGAGTACACCTTTTTAGTTTTTCATTTCCCTCTAAGGCACTACAAGATCTGGACAAGTACTGATTAATACAGGGCAAAGTCCTGAGGTTTTTATTCTGGGCCAGATCATCCCCATGGAAGGGCATCTTGGAAGGAAATCTCCCTTTGTGCTGCTCTACCCTTCCCATCATCATCCATCAGAAGGCAAAAGGGAATTGGTTGTGGTTTCCCCCTACAGAAAAGACTATGTGCATCAGTGCATCTGCTCTGTCCCCAAGTAGGCACTGGCTATGTGACTGGGCATGGTACCAGGGAGTCCCTGGCTGCAGCATCCCCAATGGGGAGGAGAGGTTGATGCAGAAGAGAAGCTATAACCCCACCTTTATATTATCTTCCTAAATAAGCTCTGTGGGGAGACGTATGTGTTCGTGTGTGTGTGGAATTTCACACAGCAGCCTGGTGTATTAGGGGAAAGAGATAACGTATATTTATGCTGCACAGTTCTTTCAGCAGCGTGAAGAGTACATACCCTATATGCACCCCTGACATGGGTATAAATAGCAGTGTAGATGGTGAGGCTCTGCTTGGGTGAATAGCGTACATCCTGAACCCTGTGGATATGTACCTACTCATCCAAGTAGTGCCTTCCTTAACCCCACCCCTCCCCCATCTATGCTGCTTTTTTTTTTAACCATGGAGTGTTCCGCTGCTAGAGCCTTTTCCCATTACAGGGGAAAATTCCTGTGGTGGGGAAAGGCACAGGCAGTTCCCTGCTGCTGATCCTTTCCCCACTGCCACAGCCTTTCACTGACATGTGCAGTTACACACTGCTGTGTGGATGCAGCCTGCTTTTGACTGTGGCATGTAGCTACATATGTCCTACGTGCCATCATCGATGGTAGCATGTAGACATAGCCATAGACTGAAGGGCGGGAGGGATGAAATTGATGCATGGGAGGGACCAGTGATGCACAGATTTTGTGGGTGACAATCCATGCCTCAATCTTTACTCAGGCATTTCTTGATTAAAATTCCTTTGGCTTCAGTGAGAGTCTGAGTAAAAAATGGAGTGCCCAGTCCTACTGATGGTTACACCTGAAGTTAATGGAAGTGGTCATGTAAGCCCTGGTCTACACTAGGACTTTAGGTCGAATTTAGCAGCGTTAAATCGATGTAAACCTGCACCCGTCCACACAATGAAGCCCTTTATTTCGACTTAAAGGGCTCTTAAAATCGATTTCCTTACTCCACCCCGACAAGTGGATTAGCGCTTAAATCGACCTTGCCAGCTCGAATTTGGGGTACTGTGGACACAATTCGACGGTATTGGCCTCCGGGAGCTATCCCAGAGTGCTCCATTGTGACCGCTCTGGACAGCAGTCTCAACTCAGATGCACTGGCCAGGTAGACAGGAAAAGAACCGCGAACTTTTGAATCTCATTTCCTGTTTGGCCAGCGTGGCAAGCTGCAGGTGACCATGCAGAGCTCATCAGCACAGGTGACCATGATGGAGTCCCAGAATCGCAAAAGAGCTCCAGCATGGACCGAACGGGAGGTACGGGATCTGATCGCTGTTTGGGGAGAGGAATCCGTGCTATCAGAACTCCGTTCCAGTTTTCGAAATGCCAAAACCTTTGTCAAAATCTCCCAGGGCATGAAGGACAGAGGCCATAACAGGGACCCGAAGCAGTGCCGCGTGAAACTGAAGGAGCTGAGGCAAGCCTACCAGAAAACCAGAGAGGCGAACGGCCGCTCCGGGTCAGAGCCCCAAACATGCCGCTTCTATGATGAGCTGCATGCCATTTTAGGGGGTTCAGCCACCACTACCCCAGCCGTGTTGTTTGACTCCTTCAATGGAGATGGAGGCAGTATGGAAGCAGGTTTTGGGGACGAAGAAGATGATGATGATGAGGTTGTAGATAGCTCACAGCAAGCAAGCGGAGAAACCGGTTTTCCTGAAAGCCAGGAACTGTTTCTCACCCTGGACCTGGAGCCAGTACCCCCCCAACCCACCCAAGGCTGCCTCCTGGACCCAGCAGGCGGAGAAGGGACCTCTGGTGAGTGTACCTTTTAAAATACTATACATGGTTTAAAAGCAAGCATGTGAAAGGATTACTTTGCCCTGGCATTCGTGATTCTCCTAGATGTACTCCTAAAGCCTTTGCAAAAGGTTTCTGGGGAGGGCAGCCTTATTGCGTCCTTCATGGTAGGACACTTTACCACTCCAGGCCAGTAACACGTACTCGGGAATCATTGTAGAACAAAGCATTGCAGTGTATGTTTGCTGGCATTCAAACAACATCCGTTCTTTATCTCTCTGTGTTATCCTCAGGAGAGTGAGATATAATTCATGGTCACCTGGTTGAAATAGAGTGCTTTTCTTCAGGGGTCACTCAGAAGAGCCCATTCCTGCTGGGCTGTTTGCCTGTGGCTAAACAGAAATGTTCCCCGCTGTTAGCCACAGGGAGGGGGGAAGGTTGAGG
The DNA here is from genome assembly GCF_965140235.1 of Caretta caretta. Taxonomy (NCBI): domain Eukaryota; kingdom Metazoa; phylum Chordata; order Testudines; family Cheloniidae; genus Caretta; species Caretta caretta. Next base: position 82,405,991 of record NC_134210.1, on the reverse strand, counting down.
GGGTAGCCACGCGGTGGGGGGAGGCAAAATGCGACCTTGTAACGAAAGCACATGTGCTATGTATGTAATGTTAACAGCAAGGTTTACCCTGAAAGAGTGTAGCGACTGTTTTATAAAATGTGTCTTTTTAAATACCGCTGTCCCTTTTTTTTTCTCCACCAGCTGCATGTGTTTCAATGATCACAGGATCTTCTCCTTCCCAGAGGCTAGTGAAGCTTAGAAAGAAAAAAAAACACACTCACGATGAAATGTTCTCCGAGCTCATGCTGTCCTCCCACACTGACAGAGCACAGACGAATGCGTGGAGGCAAATAATGTCAGAGTGCAGGAAAGCACAAAATGACCGGGAGGAGAGGTGGAGGGCTGAAGAGAGTAAGTGGCGGGCTGAAGAGAGGGCTGAAGCTCAAATGTGGCGGCAGCATGATGAGAGGAGGCAGGATTCAATGCTGAGGCTGCTGGAGGACCAAACCAGTATGCTCCAGTGTATGGATGAGCAGCAGCAAAGGCAGCTGGAGCACAGACTGCCACTACAGCCCCTGTGTAACCAACCGCCCTCCTCCCCAAGTTCCATAGCCTCCACACCCAGATGCCCAAGAACGCGGTGGGGGGCCTCCGGCCAACCAGCCACTCCACCACAGAGGATTGCCCAAAAAAAAGAAGGCTGTCATTCAATAAATTTTAAAGTTGTAAACTTTTAAAGTGCTGTGCTTAAAGTGCTGTGTGGCATTTTCCTTCCCTCCTCCACCACCCCTCCTGGGCTACCTTGGTAGTCATCCCCCTGTTTGTGTGATGAATGAATAAAGAATGCATCAATGTGAAGCAACAATGACTTTATTGCCTCTGCAAGCGGTGATTGAAGGGAGGAGGGGCGGGTGGTTAGCTTACAGGGAAGTAGAGTGAACCAAGGGGCGGGGGGTTTCATCAAGGAGAAACAAACAGAACTTTCACACCATAGCCTGGCCAGTCATGAAACTGGTTTTCAAAGCTTCTGTGATGCGTACCGCGCCCTCCTGTGCTCTTCTAACCGCCCTGGTATCTGGCTGCGCGTAACCAGCAGCCAGGCGATTTGCCTCAACCTCCCACCCCGCCATAAACGTCTCCCCCTTACTCTCACAGATATTGTGCAGCACACAGCAAGCAGTAATAACAGTGGGAATATTGGTTTCGCTGAGGTCTAAGCGAGTCAGTAAATTGCGCCAGCGCGCCTTTAAACGTCCAAATGCACATTCTACCACCATTCTGCACTTGCTCAGCCTGTAGTTGAACAGCTCCTGACTACTGTCCAGGCTGCCTGTGTACGGCTTCATGAGCCATGGCATTAAGGGGTAGGCTGGGTCCCCAAGGATACATATAGGCATTTCAACATCCCCAGTGGTTATTTTCTGGTCTGGGAATAAAGTCCCTTCCTGCAGCTTTTGAAACAGACCAGAGTTCCTGAAGATGCAAGCGTCATGTACCTTTCCCGGCCATCCCACGTTGATGTTGGTGAAACGTCCCTTGTGATCCACCAGAGCTTGCAGCACTATTGAAAAGTACCCCTTGCGGTTTATGTACTCGGCGGCTTGGTGCTCCGGTGCCAAAATAGGGATATGGGTTCCGTCTATGGCCCCACCACAGTTAGGGAATCCCATTGCAGCAAAGCCATCCACTATGCCTGCACATTTCCCAGGGTCACTACCCTTGATATCAGCAGATCTTTGATTGCGTGGGCTACTTGCATCACAGCAGCCCCAACAGTAGATTTGCCCGCTCCAAATTGATTCCCAACTGACTGGTAGCTGTCTGGTGTTGCAAGCTTCCACAGGGTTATCGCCACTCGCTTCTCAACTGTGAGGGCTGCTCTCATCTTGGTATTCATGCGCCTCAGGGCAGGGGAAAGCAAGTCACAAAGTTCCATGAAAGTGCCCTTACGCATGCGAAAGTTTCGCAGCCACTGGGAATCGTCCCAGACCTGCAACACTATGCGGTCCCACCAGTCTGTGCTTGTTTCCCGAGCCCAGAATCGGCGTTCCACAGCATGAACCTGCCCCATTAGCACCATGATGCATGCATTGGCAGGGCCCATGCTTTCAGAGAAATCTGTGTCCATGTCCTGATCACTCACGTGACCACGCTGACGTCACCTCCTCGCCCGGTATCGCTTTGCCATGTTCCGGTGCTGCATATACTGCTGGATAATGCGTGTGGTGTTTAATGTGCTCCTAATTGCCAAAGTGAGCTGAGTGGCCTCCATGCTTGCCTTGGTATGGCGTCTGCACAGAAAAAAGGCGCGGAACGATTGTCTGCCGTTGCTCTGACAGAGGGAGGGGCGACTGACGACACGGCTTACAGGGTTGGCTTCAGGGAGCTAAAATCAACAAAGGGGGTGTCTTTACATGAAGGAGTATTTCAGGCAGGACTTCACGGAGGGTTCCAATAAGAAATGGTGCACCTAAGTTATTGTTCTTATTGGAACAAGGAGGTTAGCCTGGCCTCTGATTGATACATGGCTAGATTTACCTCGCTGCACCTTCTCTGTGAGTGACTGCAGTGTGACCTAGAGGAATGAGTCCCCTAGACAGGGGAGGGGGGGAAGCAAATGAATACAGAACAAATCTGGTCTATTTCTTGTTTTGATCCACTCCGTCTATCTTTTACATCTTTGGCTGGCAGCAGACGGTGCAGAAGGACTGCATGCCATCCACATCTCATGGCCGCTCAGCAGAAGATGGTACAGTACGACTGCTAGCCATCCTCATCTCTTGCCTGCCCGGCAGAAGATGGTACAGTACGACTGCTAGCAATCCGTATCGCCTGCCTGCTCACCATAAGACGGTTCAATAGGACTGACTGCAGGACTAAAGAGAATGACCTGGTCAAGTCACTCTAAATTAAGTCCCCGCACCCATGTCCGTCCAGGCGCTCCCAGCCGACGTGGCCAGGAGCACCTCGGACATGACGATGACGGCTACCAGTCGTACTGTACCATCTGCTGCCACAAGGCAAGGGGTTGCTGCTACTGTGTAGCAAAGCCGTACCGCGTCTGCCAGCACCCAGGAGACATAGGGTGACGGTTACCTGAGCGGGCTCCATGCTTGCCGTGGTATGGCGTCTGCACAGGTAACTCAGGAAAAAAGGCGCGAAACGATTGTCTGCCCTTGCTTTCACAGAGGGAGGGAGGGAACGGGGGCCTGACGATATGTACCCAGAACCACCCGCGACAATGTTTTAGCCCCATCAGGCATTGGGATCTCAACCCAGAATTCCAATGGGCAGCGGAGACTGCGGGAACTGTGGGATAGCTACCCACAGTGTAACGCTCCGGAAGTCGACTCTAGCCTCGGTACTGTGGAAGCACTCCGCCGAGTTAATGCACTTAATGCACTTCGAGCATTTTCTGTGGGGACACACAGACTCGAATATATAAAACCGATTTCTAAAAAACCGACTTCTATAAATTCGACCTTATTCCGTAGTGTAGACATACCCTAAGTGTTTTCAGGTTAGGGCCACAGGGAAGGACATCTGAAACTGGCCATCTATGAGGAAATATCTGAAGAGAATGTGTGTATAGAAGGAGGATTCAGTTAATAGAGTGTCCATTGTTTTAATGTTACTTTTTATTTAAAATATTGTACAAAACTGGTCTCACTACTGAGTAGAATCACAGAATCATAGAATATCAGGGTTGGAAGGGACCTCAGGAGGTTATCTAGTCCAACCCCCTGCTCAAAGCAGGACCGATCCCCGACTAAATCTACCCACTCCCTTCCCCTCCCTCAGTATGGAAGGCCAGATGAAACATTACTTGCTGACTTAAAAAGGGCAAAACCTACAATCCTTATCCAGGCAAAACTCCAGTTTTCAATGGGAGTGGTAGGAATGTAACATTGACTATTCAAACCTTTTTTTAAAACAGTAAGCTTTACAGCTATGAGGGTGAGATTTCAAATTCTCTGCTATATATTTTGGCCTTAAGCATTCACATGTACTTTTGTATTTTATTTTTTTAAATTTTATCTTCTGGCAGCAAGAATTGGAATAAATAGGAGTATTCATGTCATGCTTTTTCTACCTTAAATGTATATTTCCCTCAGCTGTGTTGAGGACTAAATCCATTTATTTCTTTGCTAGACTATTACTTTGTATTACTCTCCTGTGTTTCTTTTCTAAAAGATCAGTAAAAGATCTACATTCTGTTCATAGAGTATTTTGGGAGGCCAGAGCTAGCAGTTCTTACTAAGGCAGAACTCACATTGAAATAAATGGGAGTTTTTCCTGAATAAGGATTACAGGGCATACACAACAGATAACTACATAAAGAGACCCGTTTGTAAATGCAACTGTCTGTGCGTGCCTACATATACCTACATTCTGTACATAGCTTGGACACCTGTTTGGGGGGATTTGGCCCATAACATTTACATAGCACAGGGTTCTAATTTTTCTTATTTATTTATAGTCTTTATAGTATCTCAGTAGCTCATAAATATTTACAAATTTATCCTCACAACACCCTTGTAAAGTAGGGAAGAATTCTCCTCCTCCTCCTCCTCCTCCTTGTTTTACAGGAAGAAAAACAGGCAGAGATGCAATAAGTGACTTGCACAAGGAGACATGGAGAGTCTGTGGTAGAGCTAGGATCTCCTGAGTGCCAGTCTGGTACTGTAACCAGACAAAACTCCTTCCTATTTCTTTGGCATAAGCTTATTGATCTGCAATATATTAGGTGTCATCTTACGGCTAAAATTTGTTTTTATTTTGAAGACTTCCAGTTTATACATGACCCTCACTTTAAAAAAGAGATACATTTGACTCATCTGGTGGTGCTCATGGAAGTTACACATGTGGGTCCCGAGGAGAATGTACTCTTTCAGAGCTAGATTCTGCCTACTACTTCCATGGTGTTCAGTGAGGGGGAAGGGGCCCACCGCTTATGTGGACCACCCTGTTTGCCTGGTGATCTACATAAGTGGTGGGCAGAATTACCATACTTGCACTTAAGGAAATGTAGGCACTGTACCCTAATTACTCCCTTGCAGGTGGGAATTCACCTCATCCCTTGAAGGAGTGTAGCAGTTTGTCCTCCCCCCACCCCCTCCTCCCCAGTATACTAGGATGCCATAGGAGGCAGAATGCCACTGGTGTTCTTCCCCCGCTCTTGTGTGGTGTGGTTCTGCACCACTCACCCTGCAGGACCAGGCCCATATGCCACAGTCTAACTCTCTTGATGAAACTTGATACCAAAATGTAAACAAGCCTTTTAAAGAATAAAATTCTATTTCTGTTTTTCCTTCCTTGTATAACATACCAGTTCATTACACTGTGTGTGTTAAATTCAAACTTGACAGTACATTAGATGAGGTAGAATATAGCTAAAACACTTCCACAGCAGCCTTTTTCAGCATTCAGACATTTCTAAGACCCTTTTCTGATACGTTTGCCAAGATATTCATCATATCCTGCCTACTGTAAGCTTTACAGTAAAAAGCCATGAATTCTGTATGACAAGTGGCTGGGCTGTTTTCTTTGGCAGACAGATATCCTATTAATACCTGCAGCTGGGATGTTTGCTGCACACATTTAGAGCCAGGTCTTAACGGAGTTTGCTCAGTTTATCTTCTTAGGTGCAACACCAGAAGGGCAGGTTTCAGAGGAACAGCCGTGTTAGTCTGTATTCGCAAAAAGAAAAGGAGTACTTGTGGCACCTTAGAGACTAACCAATTTATTTGAGCATGAGCTTTCGTGAGCTACAGCTCACTAGCTGTAGCTCACGAAAGCTCATGCTCAAATAAATTGGTTAGTCTCTAAGGTGCCACAAGTACCAGAAGGGCAGGCACTCAGACCTTAGGTTTGTTTCATACTTACAGCAATGTCCTCTTTTACAACATAAGGAGCATTTCCCCTAAAGCCTTAATTTATGTTTGTTTTATTGTGAACTGTGCAGCTCTTCCAGCCAACCAGTCTACTGGACTTTCTGAAGTAAAATCTTAAAATTTCCAGTCAGTGAGGAGGAGAATGATGTGCAGTCTGCCCCCAGCCTTCTAGCTCCTTGCCCTGGTTTGCCCAGTCTTCACACATTCCCTGCAGACTGGCAGAGCAGAGCTCCCTGTGTGGGCTGGGAGCAGGGGAGTGATAAAGCATAAGTATCTGGCCAGTCCTTTCCTATTCTCCTCACAGGGCCATGCTCCAGATTCTACCTCCTCATTACCTGGAGGGAAAGTGAGTCCCAAGCTGTAGTTAGAATTACAATAAAGGGTACAAAATTGTATAGCCTTTTAAAGGCTATGTTTATTGCACAGTAGAGATTTTGTAAGTAGACGGTGCTGCTTGTTAAAGTAGCAGCAACCCACCTATGTAAGATAAAGTAAAAATGAATGAGAAACGCCTAAGTTTCAACAAGCGCATGTTTTTAGAAGGTAACATTATACATGTAATTCAGATTATTTCAATCAATTTCTGTGTGTCACAGGTCTTTCCCACACTAAGTCAGCAAAAAATTAAAGCATCCTGCAAAAGACTGCTGCAGGTTTGGAGGTGTCTGTGAACGGTGCCAGACAGATAGTCCTGGACAGTGAAGTCTTGTATCTATTTGCAGAACCAGCACAGTAACAAAGATGGACAGTGTAATTTTCCTCATGCTACACTGCCATTGTGCTGGAACCTGATGTGCAGGGTTTGAGAGAGTAGAGAGCTTCTCTGTCCATGCAATCTGTGACATCTCTGCTGAAACTGACAACACAAGAGGAACTCTATTCAGAAAACATGAAAAAGATCCTTGTGGATGATTTGTCCTTGCCAGTTTTCCTTTCTGTCTGTCTTTGTGACATGGTGCCTTAATTTTTGTTTTTGTAGAGGGGATTATCATTCTTGTTTTTAACCAATTATCAGTTGTGATAGAAATGCACTGCTTGGAAGATACCAAGGCAAGACCTGCAACCGGTTCCAGTTCTGCTATGATTTACACACATGGTTTCATTTCATTGGATTAAATCGGATAGTAACCCATTCGCCACATCATATATTTGGTCATAATGTAGTAAATTTATGCAAGATTTTGTAGATTTCTTGGGGGAATTACTTGGTTTGGATTTATACCACCATTTGGGATTCTGAAACCTTTGTGGTGGTTATCTGTGATGTCACAAGTGAAGCTATTATTTCTTAGAAAGTTTTGATCTGGCAGAAATGACTTTTTTCTTACAAAATGCCTAAATCTCTACAAAGTGTGGATACCATATGTATTATAAGATGCCAGTTAAAAATTGCCACTGTAGGTTGGGTGCTTTGTTAAAATAAAAGACAGTACCAAAGTAGTGGTATATAAAATCTAACTGAAAACAGTAAGTGAAAAGCAATAAAAATATGTCTAATAAATCTTTGCTCTTAGTGTTCTTTTAAAGCTTAAAGATTCTTCCTATTCTGATATTCTTTTTTTCCATTTGACAAATATTTTAAACTATATACCAAATGGATTATAATTCATTATTTTTATTTATTTATTTATTTATTCATAATAATTTATGTAGCTGTTTTTGGTAGTCCCTCAGTGAGGTGTTGGGTCCTATGCAGAAACAAAGGATGATGCAATCTCTGTCCTAAGAGTTTACAAGCTAGCTCTATACTGTTTGTTTTATTACTGGTATAACAAAAGCCTCAGAAATTACGTGATCTTCAACAAAAATACAGTTAACAGCTGCTGCTGAATCAGCATAGGAAGCACAAGCAAAAGAAGTATTAAAAATATTTGGTCCAATTATGCCCTCTTCCTTCTTTTCTGCATGGAGACATGGGGTCAGCCACTGAGCTATGGGAGGAATAGGGAGATTGTTCCCCAGTCTGCCCTGCAAAGTTCCATAGAGAAAAGCAGTAAAGCACAAGGCTGTGTTTGTTTCTCGGTTGTGAAATACTGGATATATTTATAATAGTTTTTTCTCAGTTGTGGAGTAGTGAATTTTTTTAAAATCTGATATTTAGAATGTGGGGAATAATCACCACAAGTAAGGAAGGCAAGTAAGTGTGTTCAGTAAATTTATCATTCTAAACTATGGTGAGTCCTTTAAAACAATATTTTAAATAGCCTAGTTGAAAAGATTATAATTTTTCACTTCCTCTGATTAATATTCATAGTGTAAAAATGCAATAAAGGTCATATGATCCTCTAAGATATAAACTATGTGGATGCTTTGGTGGTAGAGCAATGATAGCTGTAAGGAGATGTCCCTTGTACAAAAAAAGTACCTAAAAATCCCCTGAAAATTTTACAGTGAACATGTTTCACCATGTTTTTTATTGGTTCCTTCACAGTGCAACCATAGTAGGGCTGTGCATTTTCCTTTCCAGGTACAGTATGAGATTGTACCCTCCAGATCAGTGGCTCTCAACCTTTCCAGATTACTGTATCCCTTTCAGGAGTCTGATTTGTCTTGTGTACCCCCCAAGTTTCATCTCACTTAAAAACTACTTGGTAACAAAATCAGACATAAAAATACAAAAGTGTCATAGCACGTTGTTACTGAAAAATTGTTTACTTTCTAATTTTTACCATATAATTATAAAATAAATGGATTGGAATATAAATATTGTACTTACATTTCAGTGTATAGTACACAGAGCAGTATAAACAAGTCATCTGAATGAAATTTTAGTTCGTACTGACTTCGCTAGTGCTTTTTATGTAGCCTGTTGTAAAACTAGGCAAATACCTAGATGAATTGATGTACCCCCTGTAAGACCTCTATATACCCCAGAGGTATACATACCCCTAGTTGAGAACCATTGCTCTAGATCCACATTCATGCATGGAGGATTCCTTTGCGTCTCCACCTAGTGTGCTGTCATCCCCGTGACTTTGTCCCCACACTTCCTTAATCCCATGGGCACTCTTCATTCGTCTGGAGTCTCCACAGTGGCAAGGTTGAGGACTGGATAGAGTGGGGGAGATGAGATGCACATTGTACACTCATTGGGCCCCCAGTTGTGTTTCCGTAGAAGAGACAACACAGCACAGGGCTAGTTTTTTCCACGTTACTCCCCCTCCCCCATCTACCGGTGCAGCCATGACTAAGGAACCAGAGGTACTGCATGGGTCAGAGCCAGTGCAGAGCAATATGGATGATCCCTGGAGCTCTTCCAGGGTTGGGGCTGGGTCTCATGACTTTCTTTAGTGGGAGTGAAAATCCCAAGTCCTGAAGGGACTGTATGGGGGACCTCTGCAAATTGATCCTCTTTGAGAGTTCTTTCTTCATAGCTTCTTCCGCATACTTTATGAGAAATGATCTGGGCCCAAAAGTTTGTTTTTTTGGGGTTTGTTTTATGGGGTAAAACTCTCTTAATGTCACTTTGCAACCAAGAACTTAAATGCAGACTGAGCCAAAAACACCAACGTTTTCCAGGCTTTGGGTGGTGCAAAAGCCACAGAGTTTCATATGCTTTCAACTGGAAAACATAAGTCAGCCCAAGTTTGTTGGAAACTTGGCCCAAGCTTGCTCAGAATTCATCCCAGGTTTAATGTGAGCCAGGTTTCAAGTTTATTACAAAACCTGAAACATGGCAATTTTAATTTGGCTGCAGGTTACATTTAAGAGAGTTACTCAGAACTCCAATAAACAGAGGTCACCATAAAAAAAAAAAAATCAGTGTGGAACTAGAATTACAAAACAACAAAAAACAAAACCACTACCACCAAAATGCCTATCTTAAAAAAATGTTAAGGTTGCAAAATGAAGCACTCAAAACTTAGGAAATACTTGATACTTGAAACTGCCCCCTTGTACCTATGCATTATGATGCAGTCTTTACTTACCTGATCACATAGTAGTTCTTCCATCCCAGCCTACTCCTCTCTGCTGCTCACCTCTCAGCATTACAGTCAGACTGTCTCCTCCCCCCCCATGTGTGGGCACCAACCTGGGGAGCATTGAAAACACAAGTGTGTGTTTAGCCCTTAGCACATGCTCTCAATTCTGATATCCAGCACCACATCACTCCACAAGCTTTGCTCTGTTGAAAACTTGCTCCATTAACTTGGTGATAGGTCAGTTCACATGCGATGCGACCATTGCTTTCAATGGGACTGTTTGCATAACCAAAGATTAGTTCTATGAAAGGATGTACAAAGATTGAGTATACTCTTCTGAAGATTACAGTACAGTTTCTTTGAACTACTTGAGGCTTGCAAAGCATCAGGAGTGCAGCTGGATTTGGCTAGCTGAGAATTCTCACAGAATGGGGAGCTCTTAGCAGGTGCAGAGCCATCATACTTGACCCCTATTCTGCCTTCCCATGTTCAGCCCTAGAGCAGGGGGAATATTTGGAGTAGGGCTGAATGGTGCTGCATCTCCGCTATGCTCAGCTGTTTTATGGTCCCAAAGCGATCACAGCCAGCTGATGTGAGTTAGAGCAGCGTCCAGACTGCTTTAACCTACTTTAGGATTTAGGGTGGCACAGAACTGGAACATACAAGGAAAGCCGGCACTGTGTGATCAGCCAGCTTTAAACAGATGACCTGTTAGTGCACTGCAAACCACAAGTGCTCCATTGACCACAATTTTTGTACCATTGCAGTACGTTATTAAATCTGAGCTGCATTCTAACTGAATGTAATGCCCTTCATTTTTAAAAAAAAATCTCTTCTATGAAAAGCATTATATGCAAGTATTATGTTAATCACCTGCTTCTTCTTCTTCGAATAGATATTGATGAGTGCAGCATCATTCCAGGGATCTGCGAAGGTGGCGAATGTTCTAACACTGTGGGAAGTTATTTCTGCATTTGTCCACGTGGCTATGTCACATCTACAGATGGATCCCGCTGCATTGGTAAGTACATCCTTCTGTGGGATCTTACGGCATTCTCAAGCCACTACTGGCCACTACTGTAGCTTAGAAGCAGGAGGTGGGGCTATTGGCTGAAGCTCTCCTCTAATGGGAACTTTTGCTAGGGGATCCACGCTGTACACAGGCACGCTGGCTTTTCTGCCACAAAACCTAAGTCTGTTCACAGTCCTGTTTAGAGTGCCACTGCAGGGCACCAGCTGCAGAGTTGGAGACTCTGCATGGGCTCTCTTATGGCCCAGGACCCTCAACCAATACAGTAGAAATATGTTTTGGGTTTTTTACAGTTCTGTGCATCTGCAGCTGGGAGCAGGATTAGACTCTTAGCTAGGAAATAATAAGCCACAGTTGTGTGGACAGACATGAGAAATTAGAATCACACTCATTGCTTAACTCTGCTTCTGATGAAGTCAAAGGCAAAACTCACCTTGGTTTCAAAGGAGCTAGCTTGAATCCTTGCTTAATATTTCGAAGTCTGCCTTGCATAGGCGTACTTTACCTTCTGAATGCCAGCATTAGAAGTGCACTCATGTAAACTTAGAAGACGTCTACAGGAAATGAAATGAATTGCTATTTCATTTGGCTTGAGTGGCCTTTTTCCATTTGTAAGAATAAAACAAAGATCAAATGTCATTAGGTTAGAGCTCTTTGGATCTGACTTTTCAAAAATCTGTTTCTGTCCTTTTTAAAATATGTGTTTGTTTTTAGATGTGGTAGTATGTGTCATGGATCTTTTCACTATGTTTGTTTTACAGCTGCATGTATGCCAAGCGTATGGTTTTAAATGTAATGTTGACTTGGCTGAAAATATCCTTTACCCTGTGCAATAAACCATTAGCTGTTAACCTACCATCATGTGTCACTTACAGTGTAATTTCTTGAGGTAGTTGTGACACTAAGAAGTAGAGTAGATGTTACATTTTCAGGTTCAGATCCAGCAAACACGTAAGTATGTGCATAACTTTGTGTTGAGTTGTCCAATGATGGTAAAGTTTCTCACACACTCAAGTGTTTGCAGGATTGGGGCATAATTTGCTTGCAGTATCTAGGTGCAAAATAAGTGAAGGGCAGAATGGCAGCCTATTCTATTAATTTAGGCGGAATCAGTGGTCCTAAAGAGTTAAAGGATGACTCGGTCACTGTTCTGTGTTAAACAACATTAGACAAGGTTTGGGCTTTGATATACAGAGACATCAGCCTGCTTAGTACTTAAACAGAGCCTTTGCTGTGCTGGCAAATACATCATTAAAAATCCTTTTGATCTTTTATTAAAGATGCAGAAAAGATGGGAAAAACAGTTAAAGCATTTGAAATATAAAGTATTAAGTATGGCTTTCATTTTAAAAACATCCCTTGTTCCCTTTGGTGTTAGCTGGAGAGAGTTTTTAGAAGTGCTCCCCACCCACCCTTTGTTTGACAATCTCTTAGATGGTAATAACTATCCTGCTTGGGGAAAAGCAAACAGGTTAGTTGAACTAGGCTGGAGCTGTTGTTGCTGTTATCAATAAAGCCCAACCCCATTTCCTAGAAGACAGAACAAGACATACACACACAAGAGGGGATAGAAAAGAGCAGCAATGATTAAAACTATGCAGCTTGTTTCTGATGTTGACTTTCCCGTGTAATCTTGCTTTTGGAAAAGCCCAGGCATAGCATGCTGTCGTATTAGCCACTCTGAGGCAAGGCAAATTTGTACAAGCATTGTGCGCTGTTCTTTTCTGCCTCTTGTGTTGCAGGCTTATAGTCTTGCAAAATATACAGTCTTGACCAGTTTAGCTGGATTTTTGTTAGAAGGAAAAAGTAGACTGATAGAAAAGACAAGAAATAAGGTGAGGAAGGAAGAAGCATACACAGGATGTGTGTGTGAGGAAAAAGTCTTACATCCCAGCTGAAGCTGGTGGAAGTGGCAGTGTCATCTGGGTCCCTCTTTTGGCCTGTCTGGTCAGGACATATTTCAAGATTAAGACAAAAACGATCTGGCAGTGTTACAATAGATGCTGGGGTCCCAGAAGACAGTGGGGCAGCCATGGTGGTGGAGCTTGCTCCTTCCCCTTGTTTTAGTCAGCAAGTGTTGCACTTGTACTCCATTGACATTCATCCATTCTTATTTTCATCCCAAAGTCTCTCTCTTTCTTAATGACAGGTTTCAGAGTAACAGCCGTGTTAGTCTGTATTCGCAAAAAGAAAAGGAGTACTTGTGGCACCTTAGAGACTAACCAATTTATTTGAGCATGAGCTTTCGTGAGCTACAGCTCACTTCATCGGATGCATACCGTGGAAACTGCAGCAGACTTTATATATACACAGAGAATATGAAACAATACCTCCTCCCACCCCACTGTCCTGCTGGTAATAGCTTATCTAAAGTGATCATCAGGTTGGGCCATTTCCAGCACAAATCCAGGTTTTCTCACCCTCCACCCCCCCACACAAATTCACTCTCCTGCTGGTACCCATAGTAGTGCCGCTGATCTGAAGGTATACATTGTCCCCAAATGTGAAATAGTTATGGGTAAGGACAAAGTCACAAAGTTCAGCCACCAGGTTAGCCGTGACATTATCGGGGATAGTGTTCCTGACGGCTTGTAGTCCATCTTTGTGTGGAATGTTGGTGTAGAGGGCTTCTACATCCATAGTGGCCAGGATGGTGTTATCAGGAAGATCACCGACGGATTGAAGTTTCCTCAGGAAGTCAGTGGTGTCTCGAAGGTAGCTGGGAGTGCTGGTAGCGTAGGGCCTGAGGAGGGAGTCTACATAGCCAGACAATCCTGCTGTCAGGGTGCCAATGCCTGAGATGATGGGGCGCCCAGGATTTCCAGGTTTATGGATCTTGGGTAGTAGATAGAATACTACAGCATTTGCTCAAGAAACTTCCTGAAAAAGCACAAGATCAAATCCGCACAGACACACCCCTGGAACCCCGACCTGGGATATTCTATCTACTACCCAAGATGGTGGCTGAACTTTGTGACTTTGTCCTTACCCATAACTATTTCACATTTGGGGACAATGTATACCTTCAGATCAGCGGCACTGCTATGGGTACCCGCATGGCCCCACAGTATGCCAACATTTTTATGGCTGATTTAGAACAACGCTTCCTCAGCTCTCGTCCCCTAAAGCCCCTACTCTACTTGCGCTATATTGATGACATCTTCATCATCTGGACCCATGGAAAAGAAGCCCTTGAGGAATTCCACCATGATTTCAACAATTTCCATCCCACCACCAACCTCAGCCTGGTCCAGTCCACACAAGAGATCCACTTCCTGGACACTACAGTGCTAATAAACAATGGTCACATAAACACCACCCTATACCAGAAACCTACTGACCGCTATTCCTACCTGCATGCCTCCAGCTTTCACCCTGACCACACCACACGATCCATCGTCTACAGCCAAGCTCTGCGATACAACCGCATTTGCTCCAACCCCTCAGACAGAGACAAACACCTACAAGATCTCTGTCAAGCTTTCTTACAACTACAATACCCACCTGCAGAAGTAAAGAAACAGATTGATAGAGCCAGAAGAGTTCCCAGAAGTTACCTACTACAGGACAGGCCTAACAAAGAAAATAATAGAACGCCACTAGCCGTCATCTTCAGCCCCCAACTAAAACCCCTCCAACGCATTATTAAGGATCTACAACCTATCCTAAAGGATGACCCAACACTCTCTCAAATCTTGGGAGACAGGCCAGTCCTTGCCTACAGACAGCCCCGCAACCTGAAGCAAATACTCACCAACAACCACATACCACACAACAGAACCACTAACCCAGGAACTTATCCTTGCAACAAAGCCCGTTGCCAATTGTGCCCACATATCTATTCAGGGGACACCATCACAGGGCCTAATAACATCAGCCACACTATCAGAGGCTCGTTCACCTGCACATCCACCAATGTGATATATGCCATCATGTGCCAGCAATGCCCCTCTGCCATGTACATTGGTCAAACTGGACAGTCTCTACGTAAAAGAATAAATGGACACAAATCAGATGTCAAGAATTATAACATTCATAAACCAGTCGGAGAACACTTCAATCTCTCTGGTCACGCAATCACAGACATGAAGGTCGCTATCTTAAAACAAAAAAACTTCAAATCCAGACTCCAGCGAGAAACTGGAGAATTGGAATTCATTTGCAAATTGGATACTATTAATTTAGGCTTAAATAGAGACTGGGAGTGGCTAAGTCATTATGCAAGGTAGCCTATTTCCTCTTGTTTTTTCCTACACCCCCCCCCAGATGTTCTGGTTTAACTTGGATTTAAACTTGGAGAGTGGTCAGTTTGGATGAGCTATTACCAGCAGGAGAGTGAGTTTGTGTGTGTATGGGGGTGGGGGGGATGTGAGAAAACCTGGATTTGTGCTGGAAATGGCCCACCTTAATTATCATGCACATTGTAGGGAGAATGGTCACTTTGGATGAGCTATTACCAGCAGGATAGTGAGTTTGTGTGTGTGGTTTTTGGGAGGGGGGTGAGGGGGTGAGAGAACCTGGATTTGTGCAGGAAATGGCCCACCTTAATTATCATGCACATTGTAGGGAGAATGGTCACTTTGGATGAGCTATTACCAGCAGGATAGTGAGTTTGTGTGTGTGGTTTTTGGGAGGGGGGTGAGGGGGTGAGAGAACCTGGATTTGTGCAGGAAATGGCCCAACTTGATTATCATGCACATTGTGTAAAGAGTTGTCACTTTGGATGGGCTGTCACCAGCAGGAGAGTGAATTTGTGTGGGGGGGTGGAGGGTGAGAAAACCTGGATTTGTGCTGGAAATGGCCCAACCTGATGATCACTTTAGATAAGCTATTACCAGCAGGACAGTGGGGTGGGAGGAGGTATTGTTTCATATTCTCTGTGTATATATAAAGTCTGCTGCAGTTTCCACGGTATGCATCCGATGAAGTGAGCTGTAGCTCACGAAAGCTCATGCTCAAATAAATTGGTTAGTCTCTAAGGTGCCACAAGTACTCCTTTTCTCTTTCTTAAGGATCTCAAAAGCAAGTGCTGGGTAGATTAGCCCACCCCCTTATTATTTTGTCCACCAATTATGCCTAGTTTCTTACACACCAGTTTTGGTTAAATTGATTTCTGGTACCACACTTCTCTTGTTTGTCAGACCCGATCTTAACTCAGCCCTTGAGTTATATCAGTAGGCCTTTTTGTTTGGACTAATTCAATCTCCCTTTTGCACCTTTTCCCATCAACATTGATTGTTATATTCTGATATTTTGTGAACTTCCACTCACTTTTTTACAATTTCACTATTAGGGTAAATTTACAGTTATTACAACAAGCCTTATAACTGTGAATTAACCTTTTTCTGTCAATTTAAAATAGACATTTGAAACCATTGGAACAATTCTGGGTTCATAATTTTCTAGAATTTATTTTTAATCAAAATACCAAGTTATTTTTATGCAAATACCTATTTTTCCATTCCTATTGGTCTTCTTAACCTTCCAAATTACTTCAGTAATGCAACAAATCAGTAGTTCAGACTGTGGCAGTAAAATAGTTCACTGCTTTTGAAGAAACTAGGGTGTCATAATCATTGGAATGTCATATGCTGAATAAACCAAGCATTTTTAAAGGATAAATGCTCTTGTTTTATATTGTTTCCACTCAACTCAATAAAAATAAAGACAGAAGTCCAAATTTTACCTTCAGAAGCACATATGTGATTCCCAATGAAGCCAGTGAGAGCTGCATATTGTGTGTGTGTGTGTGTGTGTGTGTGTGTAAAAATTTCCTTCTGGCTTGAGTTCTAATTTGGAAAAATAGGACATCCAACTGCAACAACTGCACTTTCTCCATGAAGAAAACTTATTAACACATCTTATAAAGTAAACAGAAGAGTCCTTATTTTCTCATTCTTTTTACTCTGGAAAAATTATTTGGCTCTTAAATTATTAGAGTTCATATTAAGTGAAAGAAAGCCTTCTGCTAAAATTAGATTTAAGAGAAGCCTGAATGGTACTTCAACAGCCAGGTGCAGTGTACTAAGTAAAACTTCACTACATGAGAAAGTTGCTGACATTGAATTTGTTGCATGAAATATTAATTCTTTGGCTTGGATAGGAATAAAACACACAGGAAAGTGTACTTCTAGGAGTTCGGTACTTCTGTACTTGCTACATGGTCTGTTTGAGTGGACTCAGGAGACTTTAAATCCATTACTGATAGAATATGACTTTAGATAAGCCACTTATCTTCTGGTCCCTCAGTTGCTTCACCTGTAAAGTTTGTCTCCAAAATAATTTTTTTCCTGATTGTGCCCTAGGAACAGGCAGTAGAGAGGTATGTTATGGAGAACAAGCACATATGTGCCCACATACACAGCTAGAGGGCATGGGTGCTGCTACACCCTCTGGTTTGAAGTGGTTTCCATCCTATACAGGGTTTAAAGTTTGGTTCAATGCCTCCCAGCACCCCCACTATAAAAATTGTTCCACCAACCCTGCATTAGGCTTGGTTCATGAAACTTCCAGTCTCCTGAGATCTATCAGAGACTGTGGTCATCACTGCCAAGGCCCTGTGCTGTTTCTTGTCCCACTTCCACTTCTAGCTATGCTTTCATACTAAGCAACATAAGCCCTTAGTCTTCAAGATTAGACAGTCAATATAGTTTTTAAGTGCTTAATGATTATAAGTGTGGAACTGAGTAGTCTTTTTAACTTGCTGCACCAAGTAGTTGGAATGAGGTATTCTTAAAATTATAAATTTCGTGTTTTAGGAGAAACACGAATTGCCATTTTTAATGTCATATTTGTTTGCTTCAGCTTGTACCTTTCTATTTTATAGTGCTGTATTGGTTTTTGTTTGTTTTGTTTTTTGGCTAACATTCTAAAACCTTATTTGAGGCTAAATCTGTAGCCTTTACATTTAAAAAAAGAAAACTGAATAAAGCCCCTAAAGTTCAACTGAACACTCAAAGAATATCTTGATAATAGTTCTTGGCGTTTAGAAAGGCCCTGTGAATTTAACATGACACTGTCAAGACTTAAAATTAACACTCTGGACATTACCTCACTGTAATGCTTACATGAAGCTCAGATTTGATGTCAGTGTTTGTAATCCTCCATCACTTCTGCACATTTTTTGCTCCTGCTTATGTTTAACTTGGGAAAACAGTCTGATAAAAATTCACAACCTGTTTCTGCTGCCATTACTCACACTGAACAATACTTTTTCTTTGCTAATAGTCCTATTGCTTTTGGTGGGACTACTTATAGAATAAGATACTATTCATTGTGAGTAAAAGTGGTAGATTCTGTCCCTACATATTATATCATATATTACTTCATGAAAGAAACGTCAAGAGCCACATTTTAAAAAATCTTAGCGCAATTACTCTTTTTGTTCGGACAGCTGCAGTTTTTCACCATGCACGATTACCTGTGTCAAGCCAGTTCTAGAAAATGTATGCACATTTGTAGTTAGTCAGTGGAACTTCTTTGTGAGTAGAGCAAGGAAGGTTTGACACATCTTTTGCGCGAGTAATTTAGATGCATAGTTTTGAAAACTTGCCTTAAATGTTCTGAATTATACTCTTCAGGCCAAAGTAGTTGTATGGGCAAAAAATACTACAAATTGGTCAGTTCAGTTTAGCAACTAAATAAATTGATCAGGAAAAATTTAGCAGAGTCTAATGTTGTTAATCCAAAGTGGTTTGATTTCAGATATGTTGTTTAACCAACCTAAAAAATGAAAAGATGTATTGCACTGTTGAAACATATAGTGTATATCCATTTATTGACAATATAATTGCAATGTAAGCTATTACATGCAATTTTTGGTAGCTTGTCACTAATTTTGATAACATATATTTATCTTTGGTCCAGTCCTGCTTCCCTTTAGCCAATTTGAGTACTGCCTTACTCTATTATTAGTTCCAGTTCAATGGCTCTACCTGCCAAGTAAGGGTGTAGGGTGTGCACAGGTTTTATGTTGGGCTAGATTGTGCATCTGCAATACTCCCTTTGTAAGGGACAGCATGTAAATGCATTGCCCCAGGAGCAACACAGGGAGGAAATCATGCCTTGGAGGCTCCAAAAAGTAGCAGATCACTACTTCCTGGCCAGCAAGTTAGGCTGTGGAGCCACCCACTTCCTGGCCATATACTGGGGGAGGGAACAGCAACCATACAATATTTGCTTACTTCTAAATGCCCAGAGCAAAGGTCTGGGGAGGCTGCACAGGTTTGTTTGTGTATGCAGAAGCAGGGTTTCTTACTCTTCCCTATATTCCAGGATACCTGTACAATGTTCTGGCTAATATGTGGTCATTTCCTTGAGGAGTCTGTGAAGGAACTTGAGGGGTTTCCTATGGCTAAAGTGGAAGTAGTGGAAGATGAGTTTGGTAGCAACATTTTGGATTAACGCAAGATTACTGTCACTGAAACATTATGGCATTGCAGTAAACCGGTTGTTAATAAACTTTGTCTGAATGTATTGCAATTTGTTTTTATACAGCTTTTCAATTGCTTTTTTTTTGCTATTACTCCTAGTGTTTGCAGTCACTGGGGCAAATTTCTAAGGGACAGTTCATATTAGTGTGTTTTTTTTTAATTAATGTCCAGATCAAAGGACAGGCACATGTTTCTCCAGCTTGGTGAATGGTCGCTGTGCACAAGAACTTCCGAATAGGTTTACCAAAATGCAGTGCTGTTGTGAATCTGGTCGATGCTGGGCCATTGGATCTGTTCCTGAGATGTGTCCTGTGAGAGGCTCTGGTGAGTGTTTTTTGCTGCCCATTCCAGTTATGACAGAGGTTGTTGGAAGCATTTTAAACTACTTTAAAATCAAAGCTAAAAAAAAGTCAGGAGTTACATTATTATTCATTTTTGTGTTTTCAATATGGATGTTTCCATCTGTGAACCATTTTTTCTGGTCCATTATTACTTAGGACCAGTTTCTGTAACCTCCTTTTGTTGACTTTGGAAGTAGTTCTTGTGAATTGAGGAAGATTTTGTGGTCAAGCTCAAAGAGAAAATGAGTCTGAGGATCCATAGTTCATTACAATGTAAAGGAACAGATGCTCTCTTTTTCTATAGTTTCATGTTTCTTTGAACTGGTAATGTACATGACATGAGTATATCACTTAATCTCTCAGCCTGGCACTCACATAGCAACTTTCCACATTGGTGGCGTAAATATGTTTTCATTTTACCCATGCTAAGATATCTGCGGGGCAGGGATTAGCATACTTTTTTATCCATTCCCTGCCAAAACTACACCAAAGAGCTAGGAGTAAATTATAACATGTCCTAATATTACTGTACATGGTATTAATTAAGTAACTCCT
Source organism: Caretta caretta (assembly GCF_965140235.1). Lineage (NCBI taxonomy): Eukaryota > Metazoa > Chordata > Testudines > Cheloniidae > Caretta > Caretta caretta. The sequence continues at coordinate 82,385,855 of NC_134210.1, read as the reverse complement.
GTTGTGACTGTGAAAGCCTCATAAACATAAGAGTAGAAGAGAGAAGACAGTAAGTTCCAAAACCAGAAGTTGGTACTTTATTTTTTTCTTATGATACAGAGTTCTATAGTTCAGCATCTTCTTTACACACTGAATTAGGCAAGACTGTTTTACTGTATGTCTCTCTCTGTGTTCTTTTTTTGTAGATGAATACCGCAGACTTTGCACAGATGGAGTTCCTGGAGGAGGTGGTTCCAGACCTGTTGGACCAGGAGGCAATGGATTCCTTCCTGGTGGAAATGGGAATAGCTATGGCCCAGGAGGAACTGGATTTATTCCCATTCCAGGTGGCAATGGCTTCTCCCCTGGTGTAGGAGGAGCAGGTGTTGGGACTGGTGGCCAGAGTCCCACTGGAAATGGTGCAATCATTACTGGGCTGAGTATGTTTCCTTGTTTATTTATTTATTTATTTTTCAGTTGTTTCCCTCTATTTTTGATTGATGAGTTGTAACTTTATTGCTTATTACTTGTGTTTCTTAGGCTTTATTCTGGAAATGAGAACATCTCTTTGAATACACATCCTTACTAATGCAATTATAGTCTTTCATGACGGTGGATTTTCTAGAGAGTTTAAGTCCCTTTTTTCCCAACAAAGATCACAAAACAGACATGTTTAATTTTTCTTTATTTGGGTAACAGAGATTAGTTTTCTTATTGGTCCTTCATACACTGTAACTACCTCTATCTTTTACAATCCCTGTGTTTACCAGTTATGATCACCTTTTACTCAATTAGCTCCTCATTAAGTTGAATGCCTGCAGTGGCTTTAACTTCAAACTTCTGTACTATAGCCATTCATTGTCTATGTAACCCACACACCTTTTGGGTGCGGTGTTCTGTCCCATCTAGTGGCACCGAGACCACTTAGAGAGAGAGATTAATGAGTCAGCTCTACAGCCTTAGCTAAGAGCAGTATGGCTTTTAGCTCATGCAGTAGAGGCTCATGCATTTAGCTCCAGAGGCCCTAGGTTCGATCCTGCCTGCCGACAACTGGGATCTGTTAGTGTTACATCTACACATTTGGTAAAAATATAAGTTGAAGTAATATACATGTTATAAATTATACAGTGGTGTGATATATGTATCATTCACATTTCTGGATCGTCTACAGTCTAGCCACTATTCCCTCTACCTGGGGCTTATTCTAGGACTCCAAACCCATGAGCAGCATCAGCTACCCAGGATTTAAAAAAAAAAAAAACCTGCCAGAAAATTGTCCCCCAAATTCCACCTTCCTGAATCAGTTTCAGTCCCACAAATTCCCAACTACTGGAGGTGGGGACACTAGATGGGGAGGGCTCTGACTTACTATGCAGAATTCTTTCCCAGATATCTGCTGGTGGGTCTTGCCCACATGCTTGGGGTCTAACTGATCACCATATTTGTGGTTGGGAAGGAATTTTCCCCCAGGTCAGATTGGCTGAGACCCTGGGTGGGGGTTTGCCTTCCTCTGCAGCATGGGGCATGGGTCACTTGCTAATTTAAACTAGTGTAGATGGTGAATTCTCTGTAACTTGAAGTCTAAAAACCATGATATGAGGCCGTCAGTAACTCAGCCAGAGGTTAGAGCTCTATTTCAGGAGTGAGTGAGGTTCTGTGGCCTGCAATGTGAAGGAGGTCAGACTAGATGATCACAGTGGTCCTTTCTGACCTTAAAGTGAGTCTGGCTTGAAACAGTTTTTTTTAATAAATAAAAACTTTATTTTGATCACAGTCATAAAATCTATAATCCTGCTACCCTGCAGGGGTAGAAGAGGAAGTTTCATTCCAGGAGAAAGAGAATTCCAGGTTCCCACTGGGAACCTAACATTCGCTTCTGGATCCTGAAGGATCTGAGGTGTCAGTTTTTAAAGCCCCCTCCCGGTTCTATATTTTTATATATAGAAAACCCATTACGTTATTTTTGGAGGCGTTTTACATTTATTAGTTTTAATTTTTCTCTTCCTCTCAGAATTCGACTTAGCATGATTAAAAGTTTACAGAGAGAGGGAAACAAGAAATAATTCAATAAATGCTTTTAAAATTATCTTAAACATTCCTAATATAGTTTTTCTGTAACATGTAGAGCATATACAAAATATATAATTACATGGTGTGATATTAAAGCACTCATTCAGGATGACCTGCACATCTCCCTTGTTGCAACTTGTGAGTAAAGCAGTCATCGCAGATTCATGATGCTAAAACCTTTATACCACGCTGTCATATGTGGCCGGTACATATAAAATCTGTATGGTAGTAACATCCATGCGATACACTGTAGACCTGTTTTATCAAGCAGCTTTGAATAACTTACTTGCATACTGTTCACCAATCCATCGCAGTCAGTATTACTAGCATTCCAAACTACTGAGCTATCAGTACTTTTGAAACGAACTGCTAGAGGAAATCTTTCCTCCTTTTTCTTCCAAATGTGGAATTTTCCCTTCCCCCCAAAACTTATTGCTTTGGCCCAAGGCCTAGGATGAATAATAATCAGTTACTAATGCTTTCAGCAAATGTTGCAGGATCAGGGACTCAGTACAAAACAGTGCATGGAATATTAGGATAAATACACCATAAGTAATAACGTCATAGTAATGAATTACCTAAATCCAAACCCAATGATTCCTCTCTCATCACACATTCGATGTAAACAGTGTATCATAACCAAGGCCATTTGTTTAATTTTTTTCTAATGTTAATTTATGTCTTTGCTATCTTACTGTCCTATCAATAGTTCTTGGAAATACTTTTTTTTAAACTTCAAAGAATACCTAAACTCACTGATTTGTTTAAAAAAATTGTTAAAAACTGTTACAGATTATGTTGTGCATGCCTATTTCACATTCTGATTCAACTTTCTCATCTTCTGTAATCTGTTTCAGCAATCCTCAATCAGACAATAGATATATGTAAACACCACCCCAATCTCTGCTTAAATGGACGCTGCATACCAACAATTTCCAGTTACCGATGTGAGTGCAACATGGGATATAAGCAAGATGCAAATGGGGATTGTATAGGTAAGTGTAAATTTGTACAGTCCAATATTTAGTTTTTAAATCCTTTCCTATTTCATTTTTAAACCCATTTCTCTAAAAATGAAATTTTAATTTTGAGTGCATTTTATTGTTTTCTCCACAGAATGTTGTTAGTATTATTGGTCCTTGTGAAAAATAGTGTTGGAATCACAATTCTTTGTGCTGGGACAATGTGTAAGTTTTAAAGGAACAAGCTTTTCGACCAAAATTGCTATGTATCTCAGTAAAGAATAGATCTTTTTGTTTACTATATGTTAGTGTGATTGTTGGATCACTGTACATGTATCCTCATACTTTGTGGGCCAGATTCTGCTCTCATCTATACCAAAGTAGGTGAGAGCATTATTTGGTCCTGTATGTGTGTTTTACTCACTCTTGAATGTGAATGGCAGAGGGTTTTTGTAAAGATCCCAATTCATTAACAGAATTTATATACAGACTTAAATATCAAATGCATTTACATTATAGATCAAAATACTTGAAATTATCTGTGAAGAACTGAATTCAGCAGGATGTGTTTTCCCTTCAACTGCTGATGGCTTCACACACTTTTAAAAGGCAGAAAGAATGTATCTCCCACTCTATTTTAGTGGTTCGTGATGTCATCAGTTCTTATAAGGAAACACAAAACATGGGACATAACTACTAAGAAGAATTCTGTTTTCAGATATGTTGTTTGAAAAAAATATTTTTAAGTTTTAATCATTATTTCTGTGCCACTGTGTAAGAGAGAAAACTAGAGACAGCTATATGTGAAAAGATTCATGTCCCATTAGGGGGACACACTTCAGTTCATAATGGCAACAAATCTTACTGCTAACATATGTTTTCAGTAATTCCCAGAACACAGGACAAGAAAGGGGTCCTCTACAAAGGAGTCATCTTTTGCCTCCAGTCTTGCTCTATGTATTCAGGATCCCTCTCAACCTGTCTGACTTCTGTTTGCTTACTGTGCAAAATTATTTCAGTTACAGACGAGAATAAGTCATAAGTGGAGTGTGCAACAGCTCCTTGTGCTTCTGTCCTGGCTGGCAAGGTGGTTATAGAGCAATTTTTCTGGCATAATTAGGATTTACGGAAAAGTATCCAGGGAAGGATATAGTGGGAGATGCACAGAACTCCCCACCTTGCATCCCTGGCTGAGAGGATTTGGAGGGTTCATACTGTTGCTAAGCTTTCCTGCCCTGGATACCAACGTGAGTCTGCATAGTTGGGATTTGGATGTCAGGAATTGGTCTCTACTAGCTAAAAATAGGGGTATATTTTTGTGTTCATGTTGTAGTGGAGATTCCTGAAGGTTTCTCATTTAGCATCTGATCCTGTACCATTAAAATCAGTACGAGTTTAACATTGACTTTAGTGAAAGCATGTTCAGACCCCTAGGGAGTAATGCTGAAATATGCTGAGCACATCTTGAAAGCTGCTATGTGCCCTGAATTGATAGATAGTTAAGGCCAGAAGGAACCACTGTGATCAACTGTTCTTTGACTACCTGTAATACATAGGCCATTGAATTTCACCAAGTGGTTCCTGCATCGAGGCCTTAACTTCTGAATTTCTATTTGGTGTGATTTGAGGGGGGGAAGCATATGTAGGGGAGAATTCAGTCTAAACATATGTTCTGTTAATTATTTGGGATGTATGGTATAATTTTTTACATTTTTATTAATATTTTGCCATTCACTCTTAAATGAAGAAAACAGAGTTTTGTACTGGCAAAAATCTGAAATGACAGCTACTCCAGGGATAGGAGTTGCATAGCATTAAAGGTCTATCCAGACAGCAATTCACACGATGACAAACTGTGTGGAGTTTGTGATATATAATTGTTACTACAGCATGATCTTGATAAAAGCTTCATAGTTCATGGGGGAAATTATCCTTCATGAAGAAACACACTGAAATAGCAAGAGAAAATATTTTTCACACAACTTTGTACAAGCCAAGACTAAGTGCAGTGTCCAAGCAAAGTTTCATTCATCTTTGAAATTCCTTTCTTGCTGTAATGGTAAAAAGAGTTTTACTAAGACTGTCAACACTTTGTATTGTATATCAGCAACTAACACATTAGGAATAAATAATTATAATAACAGTTAACAATAACAAAGGCCTTGTCTAAGAAAGCCTGTAGAGACACAAGCAGAGACCTTTCTATTTACAGTACACATCTTCCCATCGTATCGTAGAGATGTTAGGACTGTTTTTTTCAAATGTGCTGAGATTTCACTCTGGCATATCAGGTATGAATACTGGAAAAGTCACAACAAGGCCCTTTATTTTTGCCTGGGCTTTGAAGTGGGTGGAGGAATTGTGCTATAGGTTATATAAAGGGGGTGTTAGCATTTGATTATGAACTGCTATTTGATAGTAGGGGTGAGCTGATTGAAGCACATATTGAGTTTTGTATAATAATTAGTAGGGTACTAAAAGCATGTGGGTGAACACTTATTTGTTCTAAATCAAAAGAAAATAAACTAAATAAAATAAGTAAACTAAAACAGAGCTACTTTTGAGGTAGATGGTGGAGTTACTCTTATCAGGCCTGCAGTTCCCACCACAGTAGAGTTATGGTGAGTGGTGTTTGATATGGAGATATATGGAAATATATGCTGTACAGTTTTCTTGCTTTATTTAAACATTTCCTCATCTCTTATCAGAAGAAATTGTCCCTGAAAAAGTGGACGTGAAGTGGCCATCTGTGGTCTGGGTTGCCCAGGTGGATCTAAATCCATTCCTGGATAGTGGGGTTATTGACCAAGCGTGTGATATGTGTTTGTATAGACAGTTGGAATCCTATGCACCTCTGTGTCATAACATCACCAAACATGGATGTTCAGAGTGCTAAACTCTACTTGAGCTGTTAAGACCTGATTCTCCTTCAACAGCAAGTTTAGGCTGATGTAACTCCATTGACTTCATTGGAATTACTACTGATTGTTGCCACTGTAAGAGGAAACTCAGGCCTTTAATGAAGTTTGTTATAAAAATTAAAATACACGCTACTTAAACCACTCATACACACAGGTGGATTCAAATATTACTTCAAGTAATATGAAACTGAAGTAAAATGATCGAAGTATCATCACAGACAGCTCAATGTGCAGAAGTGGTCTGAAAAGTGAATAAATTTTGAGTTGCAGTAAGATGAAAATAGAGTCAGATGGTGACAAAAACAGAAGATGCTATACCATTTTTAGGAGAATCCCATACAAAAATCAGAAAATGAGGAAAGATTAGGTGTTGTGACAGGGTCAGGCCAGATGGCTATAGGAGAGTAATTTTTTGCTTAAAAAAAAAAATAGGTATTTTTTTATTTGCATAACACACTTACAAAACAACAGCATATGCAATGTGTAACACAGCAACCAATCACAATTGTTTTCTCATTAGCTTCAGGGGAGGGAAGTGTTCAAGCTTGCCTGGGCCCAGAGCGGGGGGCTTCCTCGACTCTCGTGGTCTTCCACCCTTCCGAGTTATGTGGTGGTCCAGAGCAAGGGGGCTTCATCGACTCTCAAGGTCTGCCACCCCCTCGAGTTACCTGGCGCCACGCCGAGTGTCATCAACAATTCCCTCCTCAGACCACTTCTGCACCCAACAAAAGGGGCAGGCTGTGGGGTGGACAACCCGGGGGAGGTGGGGGAGGACAGGCATGTGCACCCACGTGTGAAAGGACCCCTCTAAGGTGGTGGTGTCTGCAGCAGCAATGGCTGGGGCTGGGGTCCCTTACTCTTTCACCCAATCAAAGGGTCAAAACAAAGGGAGCCGGATGGGGACACTGAGCAGAGAGCCTCGGACAGCGCCCACCGCTCCTCAAAAGCATCAAGGGGGTCAGTGGACGCCGCCCAGAGGAACTCCGCCCAGCTACATGAACGGACCGATGATCAGAAAACGGCCTCACAGTCACAGGACACTCCATCGGCCAACCTCTCTCTGGTTTTATAGATGGCTGTTTTAGCCAGGGCCAGGAGGTGGTTAACTAGGAGATCCTGCGACTTTGTGAGGCCGTGGATGGGGAGTGCATAAATAAAAAGGTGAGGGGAAAAATGCAACCAAAAATGTAATAAAAGATTTGTGAGAAGCCGGAACAGGGGCTGCAGCCTGGCGCACTCCAAATATACGTGCGCCAGGGTTTCCATCACACAGCAAAAGGGACAAGTATCCGGGATGGGGTTGAACCGCGCCAAGTACATGCCCGTGCTCACAGCTCCGTGAAGGAGCCTCCAACTGATGTCCCCGACGGGCCTCGGACCCAAGGTGGAATATAGGCTGGCCCACCAGGGCTGCTCTCCCTCCAAAGGTGGCAGAAGGTTTCGCCACTTTGTGTTGGGGCGGGACAGTAGGGTGAGGGCGTGAAGGGTGTGGAGCACGAGCGTGTATAGATGTTTCTTTGGCGTGTTTTGGAAGCGTACCAGCTGCAGTTCATGCAGCCGGCTCGCAGTAAAGGGGTGAGGGGGTCGATTGAGTCTACGGGGCAGGGGTCCAATTAAAAGGTCCGGCAGGCCTGGGGTGGACGGGGCGTGTCCTCAAGCAGGACCCAATCGAGGTAAGCTCTAGCAGCGGGCAGCAAAGAGGCCTTCACCTGCTGAAGTATGCGCCGGGGGGTATGAGGTCTGGAGACCCCCATGCACTGAGCGAGCGTCAGGTGATCCATCCAGTCTCCCCGGTCATAGTCCAGGAGGTCTCCGACTCTCGTGACTTCTGCCAGGATCAAGCTCTGGCACACCGAGCGGGACTCCGCCACCTGCACATGGAGCTGGGGGTTGTATAGCAGGGACTCCGCGAGGAGGTCTGCCCCCTCGGTGGTCGCCACGGACCTGGTCGTTAAAAACAGTTTCCAAGTCCGGAGGAGGTCCTGATAGAAGACTGGCAGCCCGGAGAGGTCTCGCGGAAGACCTCCCAGACAGAGATAAAAGAGTTGCCGGTCATATCGGAGCCCTCGGATGCGGTACAGGATGGTGTGCGCCAGTATGCTCCACGCCGAACTGCCTGTACCATAAAGGAGCCTCTGTAGGGCCTGGAGGTGGAAGACGCGGACCTGAGTGTGCAGACACTTCAGGCCCTGTCCTCCCTTCAGGGGTAGATGAACAACCCCTACAGGGGCCCAGTGCATTCCTGACCAAAAGAACACCAGAATCGATGTCCGGAGGTTGGTCAGGAAACCCGGGGTGTTGAGCCGGTACCAGAGCATGGACCGGACTAGTTGATTAAGCACCAGCGCTCTCCCTCGGAGGGAGAGACATCTGGAGTAGTCCCGTCCATTTCCGGCGCCACTCTGTCACCCCGTCCTCTAAGTTTTCCCAGTTCTCTGGCGGAGAGGGATGCGTGGCAGAAAGGTAAATGCCGAGGTAGAGCAGTGGACCTGTGCTCCACCGGACGGTCTGAAGCGCGGGTGGGAGGGAGCTCGCCTGCCGCCAGTCTCCTACCGCCAAGCCAGAGCTCTTGACCCAGTTGACCCGGGCGGAGGAGACTGCCGAATAGAGGGCCTGGCAAGCCTCCACCCGCGCCAAGTCGCCCGGGTCCTGGACCACGAGGAGCACGTCATTGGCGTACGCCGACAGGACCAGCCGCAGCTCCGGCTCCCGCAGCACCAACCCTGTCAACCTCCTGCGGAGGAGGCAGAGGAAGGGCTCGATCGCCAGAGTGCACAGCTGGCCCGAGGGGCGGCACCCCTGCCGTACTCCTCGCCCGAAGTTGACCGGTTTGGTCAGGGTCCAGTTGAGCTTAACCAGACACTCTGCGGAAGCGTACAGCACCCGGAGAAAACCCACAAACTGGGGTCCGAAGCCAAACGCCCGCAGAGTGCTCAGGAGGTACCCGTGGTCTACCCTATCGAAAGCCTTCTCCTGATCTAGGGACAGGAGGGCGAATGACAGACCGTCTCTACATCCGAGTTCCAAAAGGTCCCGAACCAGAAATAGGTTATCAAAGATACTGCGGTCCAGGACGGGGTAGGTCTGGTATGAGTGGATCACGTCCGCCAGCACAGACCCTAGCCGCAGCGAGATTGCTTTCGCTACGATTTTGTAGTCCACGCTGAGGAGCGAGATGGGACGCCAATTTCGTAAATCGTGGAGGTCCCCCTTCAGCAGTAAGGCGAGCACAGCTCGCCTGCATGAAAGAGGGAGGACCCCGCTCTGCAGAGACTCAGCCCAGACGGTGACTAGGTCTGGGCCGAGGACATCCCAAAACACGTGGTAGAATTCCACGGTCAGCCCGTCCATGCCTGTAGGCTTATTAGTGCGCATACGACGGAGGGTTTCCGAGAACTCTGCCAGAGTGAGAGGCAACTCTAGCCGGTCTCAGTCGCTTGCGCTGACCGTACGGAGCTCCTCCCAGAGCACTCTGCAAGCGCCAGGGTTGGTCAGATCTGGGAAGAAAAGACTTGTGTAGAAGGCTCGGGCCCTCCCACACATCTCCACCGGTTCCGTGAGGGGGGTGCAGTCTTCTGCCAGGAGGCAGGTGATGTGTTTCTTGGCCCCCCTCGTTTTCTCCAGAACATAGAAGAAGCAAGAGCCACGATCCATCTCCCGAAAGAGGCGGATGCGGGATTGAACAAAGGTGCCCTGGGCCCGATGGTCCTCGAGGGCCCGGAGCGCCTCCCGCTTTTCCTGGCATGCTCCGCAGAGGAGCGGGTCCTTGGGGCTGGCGGCCAGACGCCTCTCCAGCTTTAAGACCTCCCGTTCCAACTGCTCTATCACCGCATTTCTCCGTCAGCTGGTGCCCCGGGTGTAGTCGTGGCAGAAAAGCCTGGCGCGCACCTTCCCCAGGTCCCACCATTGCTGCACCGAGGGAAAGGCACGCCGCTGCCCTCACCAGGCCAGCCAGAATTCCCGGAAGGACGTCATGAAGCCCTCATCTAACAGGCTGTTGTTAAAATGCCAGTAGGCCGGCTCCAGCCTCTCCACACAGAGGGAGGCTGTCGCGGTGGCTAGATGATGATCAGAAAATCATCATCTGGGGCCAGCCGAATGCTGGAGGAATGGGCTCGTGAGAGATGGAAGCGTGATAAATAAATGCGGTCCAACCAGGAGTGGCTCGACCGATGGGCTTCCACCCGGACAAAGGTGAACATGGAAGTGTCATCCGGGTGGTGGTCACCCCAGATGTCCACGAGGGAGTGATGTTCGACTATCTCCCGGATGGTGTCGGCGGCGGCTGGGCTCTGCTCGGTCCCCGAGTGGTCTTGTTCGTCAAGGATGGTATTAAAGTCCCCTCCTAGGACCAGGCACTTGTGAGAATCTAAGGTGCCGAGGAAAGCGGACGCCCACTGGTAGAACTGCAGCCGTTCCGGGCCCGATGTCGGGGCATAGACCTTAACGAGGTTAACCACGAGCCCCTCCATACGGACCCGGAGATGCAGCAGGCGGCACGGCCTTGGCAACCCCTAGCACCTCGGGCCGTAGGTCGGGGAGAACAGGGTCGCCACTCCAGCCTGTCGAACCGTGGCATGGCTAAAGTAGACCCTGTCCCCCCACTCCAGCCATCAACTGTCTTCGGCAATCGCGTCCGTGTGGGTCTCCTGCAGAAAAACCACAGAGTACCCTCCCTCCTGAAGGAAGGAGAGCACCTGGGACCTGCAGAGAGCCATCCTACAACCCCGGGTGTTCAACGTTGCGATGGTGAGAGGTGTCATGGGGAGGGTCGGGGGGGAGGGGTCCTCACTGGCAGGGACTCTCGCATCTCCCAGCAGGCCATGCAGCAGTCCGTGACCCATCCCGTAGGTGAGTAATTGTTCACAGAAGATGTGGACCCACTAGTAGGCTGTGGCATCCTGCTTCCCCGTCCCTTTACCCTCCTGCATGAGGGCCCTTGTGGCCCGGAGGATTTGAGAAAAGTCCCCCCATCGCTGGAGAGCAAGTTGTACCTTGTTGCGGGAGCCGCGGACATCCTCTAAAAACTTCCGCAGCTCTCCTCGCAGCTCATGGGGGGGTGGGGTTACGGTTTCCCGGTTGTTCCCCAGCAGGGCCCTTGGTGCAGCCCTGTGGTCCACTAAAACGGACAAGCAGGGTGCGGACCCCCGACGGGGTGCCTGATGGGCTGGAGCTTCTAGGCCCACCTCAAGCTCTGGGGCGATAGGGGGTGGTGGAGGGAAAATAGCAGCTTCTAATGGGTGGGGGCAGGAGAACACAGACCGCTCCCTGGCGGTCATCAGTTGGGAAAGAGAAGGAGACAGCCCCGGGGGCGGCAATGACATTGCAGGAGGTAAATTGGGTGGGGTGGGGGCAGGGGCAGACGTGAGGTTCTGGGTTTCGGGAGGCAAGCAGCTGGATGGTGGTGCCTCCCGATCAGGCTCAAGGGTTAAGGGGGTGGGGAGGGAGCTCTCAGTGATACCGGGCGCGGGCTCTGTGGTGGATTTAGCGGCCACAGCATGAGGAGGTGGATTATCTTCTGTAGGGCCCCTGCCCAGGAAGGAAGTCGATTGCTCCACACCAACGGGGGGTGCCCCGGCAACTTGTGTCCCGGCTGCATGGCGCCGGCTGTCACCTGAGCAGGCTCGGTGGTAGTCAGCGGGGTGCCATCAGCGGCTGGGTTGGTGGAGGAGTCCAGGGGCTCCTCGGAGGTGGGAGCAGAAGCAGCAATTAAGGGGAGGGAGCATGGGGAACAGAGGGGTGGAGTGAGGTCCCCCAGATAGAGATTTGCTGGCAAAAGGTCGTCCTCCCCCTGGGCAACCGGGGTCAGATCTAAGGCCTCGATCTCCTCGAACATGGAGGAGAGGACACTTTCCGCCACCCTGGGGTTCTCCCCGCTGGAACCCGCCATGACGGTTGCCTCGGGGTTCACGGGGGCTTTGGGTAGCGTCAGGACAGAAGGGGCTTCCTCGAGGGTCTCGGCGGGGAGGGTCTCCCGTGAAGGGGAGACACTACCCTCCGGTGTTGCCATGTCTTTCCCGGCTGACACCGGTGGATGGGACACACTCATGGGCAAAGCGGAAGGTTCAGCATCTGTGCCCACTTTCCTTGTCTTCCGGGGGGCCTCCACCTCGGGTAGATGAGGCGGAGCTCGAGCCTTCTGCTTGCCTGGCTTCCCCTGGACTATGGCTCAGCCCTCCATGGCATCATCTGGGGGCTGGTTAGCAGGGGTCGTGTCAGGGGGTAAAGGCGATAGCTCAGGGACTTGTGGGGGGGAACGGTGGGGCAGCATAAGGGAGGGAGGATTCTCCCTGAGGCAGGCTCTCTCCCATGTCTGGTGGTATCTCTGTCCCACCCTCCTCCATGGGCCCTGCTAGATTGTTAGCAGTGAGGGCAGGGTTCTCCCGCTCGTCTGGGCGTTGTAGGGGAGGTGCCCCTTGGGCCTGAGCGGGAGTAGCGGTGGTCCAAAGAGGAGGGGGGGCAGGTTCAGATATTGGGCGGCCAGGGGCATCGGCAATGACGGGGCCGATGTCCTGCCGGGTCTCGGGGATCCCAGGTGCCCCTCCTTGCCGGGCTAAGGGGCAGTCCCTCCGGACATGCCCTGACGCCCAGCAGAGGTAGCACTGGGCTTCCCCTGCTTCCCCTGTGGAAAAGTACACCCGGTAACGGGCCCCCTGGTGGGGGACTAGGAAGGACCCTTCGAGCGCCACTCCATCACACACCGCCGACGGCAGTAAAAGTTGCACTTGCCGGCGGAAGGAAAAAATGTGACTGAGGGTGGGGTCCTTGCAGCCCAACAGGAGAGGGCTGATAACAGAAACAGGTTTCCCCAGGGTGGAAAGGGCAGGTAGCAGGGCAGCATTGGGGAGAAAAGGAGGGACAGAGGTCAGGACCAGGTGGACGCCCAGGTCCTCTAGCGGCTCTAGGAGGACAAACACCCTCCCCCCCCCCGCCAGGCCCCTCTTCACTGCTTCCTGGGTGGCAGCCTCCGATGCTAAGAAGAAAACGACCTTTCCATACATTTTGGAGGCTGCCACAATGGCCGAGGGCCCCACCACCCTCACCAACGTCCGCACGTAGGTCTGCACGTGGAGCGAGGCGGGCACCAGGAGGCATCGGACACCATGCTTCCTTGTCATGGTGGGAAAGGGGCCCCAGCCGCTCTTGACGGTGGCGGAGGTGGTGGGTGGGAGAGATGACGAGGTGGCAGGCTGGGGGGGGCTGCTGCTGCCCGGGCATACATTCTGGGGGCTGAGGGAGGGACATCCGCAGAGCTGGTGGAGGGGGCAGCGAGGGAGGATGCTGTGGTTGGTGGCGGGGCTGCAGCAGTGGGGATGGCCCCTGCCATGGGGGGCCTGGTGGTTTTAGCGGGGCCCTTCCCCTTCTTCTTGCCCTGGCCTTTCCCGCCGGCTGGGGGGGCTTCCCTAGAGTCTGGAGAGGCGATGAGCATGGCAGCGGCGGAGGTCACTCCGGTGCCCTCCATTGCCAATGCCCCAGCGGGGGCGGTGGCAGGTGATTAACAGGAATTGGGGTCAGGTAGAAAGTGACAAGCTGTGGGGTGGACAGTTCGGGGGGGGGGCCCATGAACCACCGTACGCTTGTCCAGAGAGTCCTGTCTGGTTGGCTGGTGCTTCTGGCCCACGCAGTGGAATCAGGGCGAGCAGCTGAGTCCAGAGGCAGATGTTAGAAAGCCAGCAAAGATGGTGGAGTGGGGGGGTGAAGATCGTAGTATGGGGGTTGGGAGGACACAGATGGATCGGGGGGCAGCTCCGTGCCACACCCCCTGTGCCACCACAGACGCAATTAAAACACAGTCAAACTCCCCCCCACCAGAGTATAATTCAAAAAATTACTCAGTCTTACGGCCCCCTTCACGATGATTTGTAGTTTCTCTGGGTGATTTCTTCTCCAGCTTGTTGGCTGTGTACCAAGGCTTCCGGCGGGCCGAGATAAGAAAGGAATTCCAAACAGACAGCAAAACGGCTGGGTCTGGGGGTTTCCACTCCCCCCTCCGGATAGCAAAATCGGCAATCTTCCCCCCTCTCCTCCGGGGGGTTCAGCTGAGGCAAATAGCTGAGCCCGAAAGCAGGCGTGGGGGGGAGGGTGGGTGGGTGCTGGAGGCCGACCAGCACGTAAACGGCAAGAAGAAAAAGCAACAAAAAATCAAACCAAAACAAAAAGCGTCTGGCCCGGTCGGAGGGGGGAACTAAGGCAGGTTCAAAAAGTAAGAAAAATCCGGGCCAGGGGGCTTTAGGAAAGAATAGAAAGCAGATAGCTGGGGAGCAAGCAAAGGACGTCCCGTTTCCCAACAGGGAAGGTTCTAGAATAATCAGGAACCTTCTGGAGACAATTAAGACAGGTTGATTAGAACACCTGCAGCCAATCAAGAAGCTGCTAGAATCAATTAAAGTAGGCTAATCAGGGCACCTGGGTTTTAAAAAGGAGCTCACTTCAGTTTGTGGTGTGTGTATGAGGAGCTGGGAGCAAGAGGCGCTAGGAGCTGAGAGTGAGAACGCGGACTGTTGAAGGACTGAGGAGTACAAGCATTATCAGACACCAGGAGGAAGGTCCTATGGTGAGGATAAAGAAGGTGTTGGGAGGAGGCCATGGGGAAGTAGCCCAGGGAGTTGTAGCTGTCGCACAGCTGTTGCAGGAGGCATTCGAGACAGTTGCATTCCACAAGGCCCTGGGCTGGAACCTGGAGTAGAGGGCGGGCCTGGGTTCCCCCCAAACCTCCCAACTCCTGGTCAGACACAGGAGGAGTTGTCCTGGACTGTAAATTCAGAAAAAAGGCCAAGCTGACGGCTGCTGTGAAGCTCCAAGGCGAGCAAATCCGCCAATAAGTGCAAGACCCACCAAGGTAGAGCAGGAACTTTGTCGCAGTGTATATAAGAAGGATTTCAATAGGGTCAAGTCCATCTAGGTGTTAAAATCTCAAAATGCTAATTGGAGGCTTCATTCTGCACTGATTTACATTTTGAGTAATTCGGTGGATTCCATGGGGATTGTACAGGGTATATTGCAGTTAGCATTAAAAAGTCAACAGTTACCAAGCAGAATTATCTGAGATCTCCTGCTTGAAGTATAGCAAAACAATCACAGTGTCTCAAATGCTATATTTCAGAGTAGCAGCCGTGTTAGTCTGTATCTGCAAAAAGAAAAGGAGTACTTGTGGCACCTGAGAGACTAACCAATTTATTTGAGCATAAGCTTTCGTGAGCTACAGCTCACTTCATCGGATCCGATGAAGAGAGCTGTAGCTCACGAAAGCTTATGCTCAAATAAATTGGTTAGTCTCTCAGGTGCCACAAGTACTCCTTTTCAAATGCTATAGTTAACTGTTGACTGTTGAATGCAAATGCTGTATGTCAACCAAGAGTTTGAACATGGGACTTTAAGTGGGAACTTAACAGAATGAAATATCCGTGCATAATGATATACATTAAATTAAGCTAAAGGACTTGTTCAAATCCAATTTGGATTCTCTTCTGGTTACTGAAAGAACAGGCTTGGGGCATTGGGAACAGCTACATTTCACTGTATGGGGTAAGGTTAATAATACAAAAATGAACACTCTTTCCAGACTATTATAATCTGTTTGGCTCCTCACCCAGGGAAAACCCCAAAGGATATTTTAAGAAGTTCAGAAAATTATTAAAGAATTTTCGTGGGGTAAGGCAGAAAAAGAAAGTATGACTTTTTTCAAAATGGTCCTGCCAGAACAAAAGGGTAGGTTTATACACAACTTCCAGTCCTCCAATTATATTGTACAGTTTTCATCATGAATCATTGTCTACTGTTAAAAAGATAAAGTTCACAACAATCCTTACTGGACTGATACTGACAGTCTAATGGACCATCAGTTCCTCTTTCTGAATTGATAGAAATCTGTGTTGTAGTAACACTTCCTTGTTATCACTGTGTTTGCAAAAACATATTCAATAAAATGGTAAAAATATTGTAGAAGCATCAGTAGCAACACCACAGTTACAGTTGTGTTGAGATTTGTACTTACAGGTGGATTCAAATACCTGTATTTCATACTTTTTTTGTCCTCTGATTTGGCGCAATAAATGTTCAGAAAACAATCAAACTTTCAATAGAATATTTTAGTGAAATTTTTGCTCACTGTTGCCGATTAAATATTTAAAAATTGAGAGATGTGGGCAACAGAGGGAGTTAGTTGAGGTTGAAAAGGGAAAATGATGTGGGGAGTATACATGATGGAGGACTTTATAGTCTGAATGCTTATTTCCTTGCGTTTGACAATTTGCTTTGGTGGGGATATCCATTCTAGTAACCTGAACTCAAGGTTAACTTTTTTTTTTTAGACTATTTTTAGCCTGAGCCCCTTTTATCACTAGCATGTAATAATATAGGAAAAACCCAGATTCATATTTAAATACAAGGAGTCATCTGGCACACATGGACTGAAAGGGATTTTCTAAGCTTAAATCAGTTATTTCATAGGGGAGTATTGTTTTCCTTCTCTGGGGTTTATGAATTCATTGATAATGAGAGTAGTTGGTAATGCATATGAATTTGCTTTGACAGTTAAGCAGCTGACAAGTTTTGCTTAGAACTTTATTCTAGAAAAAAAATCTTTTTTATACTAGAAACCATAACAAAGTAGAGGAGTATAGTGTATATATTTATAAATTGCTCCTTTCCTCCTCTCTACTAGGGCAGGACAAATACATAATAGAAGTTGTTGGAATTAGGATGTTAGACAAAACATTCATGAGAAACTCCAATTCAGAGTTTGACATACTATCAGTAGATCTACAGTTGAGGGGCTTTGTTCTGAAGAAATTATGAGCAATCCTTCTGGGCAGGCTGGCTGAGCACTGAGCCAAAATATCCAGAGGATGGATTGGTCCACTGCACATGGAAATAAAACATTCTTTATGGCCAAGAATTGTAGAGTTGCCTCTGAGTGGGGAGCTCATGTAAATACATACAATTCTATTCGAGGACAACAAATGGCTTATCCAAACATATATAGACTGAAAAGCAGTTACAGTCACTGCTTTCTATATTCTTTCTAATTCCTTGATTTTTTTCTCTTTTCTTCATTTTGCTTCGTTCTTTTGGCTTTCTTGCAGCGATGCTATCAACTGCACATTCAAATGTGAGTGTTTTAAAGAGCTAAATGCTTTTTGCATGAGGAGAAGGGCTGTCTGAATCCTTCATTTATTTTTTTCTTTTATTCTTTTTGCTATTTACCAGAGGGCCCTAAATTCATCCAGCCAAAAATATTGCTATAAATCAAGTTGCTAAAAGCACTGTTCTGTGTAATCCAATATCTGTCTGAAATGTAGTATGTACTTGCAATTATTTACAACAATGTGAGCAATCACTATTGCATCCTGTGCAGTGTGTGTTCTCGCTTGTGCCTTAGCTAGTAGAAAAGCTCGACTGCTGCGATTTTCAGCCTCAGAACAACCCTAGAACAACACTTGTATGTTGTGGAACTCCAACAGCACATGTTCATTTAGAAAATGGATAAAAATAAATCACCTCATTTATTTACCTTTCCCATTCCAGCCAGTTACTTCCAACGTGTAATGAACTGAGATTTACTGTCAGATGTTATTTACAAAGTCCAAGTTTGAGATCATTTGGAAGGCAAGCAAACTACATCCCACCTAAGAGCCAGATTGTATCTGGCTGCTCCCAGGTGTGAAAGTGTGGGTAAAGGATACAACTAGACTTCCTTCATCCTTATGTTGGGGGCCTCAATAATCAGGATGCGGTGCACAGATATTGCTATCTCAGCTGGAATTCCTCTAAGGAGTCCTGCTGCCGTGTGGCCCTTCCGCACACTCCCACAGTACATGCCATGTCTTAAAGCCATAATCTGACCTAAACTGTGTCTGTGCTGGGTAATACTCTTCTTTAAGTGCTTAGTGCTTGCTTGTTGCATTGTAGGCACCTTATTATTCAAAAGAAAGAAAATAAGTGGTTGTTCAGTTAAACAATTGAATGTGAAGCTGAACAAAGGATTTTTCCCTTCTGTTAGGCTAGCAGTTTCAAATTCTTCATAGATTTCTTTTTCTCTTCTCTCTTTTAGGATACATTTAAGAGAGAGAAAATACTGTTTGTATTCCCTTCCTTTTTGAAAATGTGATTTCTTAGTTAGACTAAGAATAGGTGTGTGTGTTTAGGGAAGTAATAATTTTGCACCAAGAACAGGCTTCAAACTTCAGTGTTTGACTGTTAATTACCTTATTTCTTCAATCATAAAATGCTGTGCTTGAAAGAAAATTTATGCTGTGAAATCTCTAATCGTCTTATTTTCTGCTGCCAGCAGATGTTGATGAGTGCACGTCAAACCCATGCACTAATGGTGATTGTGTTAATACACCTGGATCCTATTATTGCAAATGCAATGCAGGTTTCCAGAGAACTCCTACCAAGCAAGCTTGCATTGGTAAGAACATTTGTTTACACTTCTGCATACTCTATCAGATTCTATTGGAGTTCTGAAAATAATTATTAGTGTTCTCTTTTTCAGTAAACCATGACAGTGATGTAATTGCTTTTTAATTACAGTTGAAATGTTGGCCTACCCTTGAGTTAATTCTGTAGATACAATAATGGTTTAATTTTTGGTCTTTGCTGTTCATCTTTTCCTTCCGGTGACCCAGTTCACTTGGCTAACTGGTTTAAATTGGAGAATACACAGAAAATTAAGGCTATGCATATTTTAATAGACTAATTATTGAACATCACTATAGACTAACACTGTTCAATAGTCTTATAGCAGCATAATGAATGTTTGACAGTATAAAGCTATATACATACTGGGAGAATGAGGTCTTCTCATCTTCAAAATGTTTCTTTCTAGGTCATATTTACTGTCAGGCTCTTTTAAAAACAATAGCTAGTAATGTCACTTTTAGTTCCTTGATGGAGAGTCATCTGATGGAAACCGTGTAAAGTGCTGTGAGGTACAATGTTTTCTTAATATTGTTTACTCATTGAAACTCCTAGGCTTTTTTTAATGATTTTTTTCTCTCTCACTTAGATATTGATGAATGCATACAAAATGGCATTCTTTGTAAAAATGGCCGGTGTGTGAACACTGATGGAAGTTTCCAGTGTATTTGCAATGCTGGGTTTGAACTAACTACAGATGGAAAGAACTGTGTTGGTATGGAGCGCTTGTCTTTATATAAGGGTGAAGAGCCAAAGAGAGACTCTGGTTTAAAGTTTCTAGAAGTTACATTTCACAGTATTTTTGATCTTCAAAGATGGAATTTTGTGAAATAAGATCTGGTATGAGGTGCCAGAGCCTCACTGGGGTCAAGTTGACAGTGTGAGGAGCTGCACCAAGTAGATGGTGTATGGAGCTGCACCATCCCAAAGGGAGTTCAGGAAGGAACTGACCTTCGCAGGGTGCAGTCTCTCCCTGAGTGACCCAGTCCATAGGTGGGTGTGGCTGGAGTAGAAGGGGAAGTGAGGGTCAAAACCGTGATCCCACCTGCTCCACACCCCTACTTGCCCCCTTTAGGTTACGGTTCACCTCTGGAAGAATATCAAGAGAGCAGTCCTTGTGTTGTCCTGAGCAAAACCCCTGCAATTGTGATAAGTGTTTGTAAGGGTAGTACAAGCAGTAAGGCTTCTTGCCTGCTTTCCCCTCCTCCTAATTTGCACCAACATAAGGGCTTGTCACGGTTTATCCCCATAATGGGCTAGTGGCCTATTCATGTTTCTGAACTGTAAGTTTCATATTTTTAGATTTTAAACTCTGGCTGCGGGGGCTGTGTCTTGGTAGGAGTTTGTAGCGCACGTAGCACATTTTAGTTATTGCTGCAATAACTGTAATCATAATACATTTAATATAAAGGCATTTAGATGCTATAATATATTTATATAATTTCTTGTTAATGACTAGGAAGAAGGTTATACTTGCTGGTTCCTTCATATTTAAACACTTAGCATAAATTGTTTCACTTTCTGATAATTTCTGATAGTCACACAGTTTAGTACAGAGTGGACCATGCAATTCCTGTTGACAGGGCGGGGCAGACTCTAATATGTGATGCAATCCACAGGTAATAAGATTTTCTCAGGAAACAGCATGTCTCCCTTTAATCCCGTAGCCTGAGTTTTACTTCTTTGCCGTATTAAAGAAGATGGGTATTTTTATTTCTGTTAAAAAGTGTCATGAGAAACTTGCAGCTGCAACAAGCTTTGAATTCTTTAAGATAGTTGAACTTTGTTCTCCCTTCTCTTAAGGGAAGAGGAGTCACCATTTACTGCCAGGCCTTCTCTGTTGAAATATTCAGGGTAAATGATGTTCTAACTCTGATGTTTTGCTGCTTCTCTTTCCTCAAGGCTAAAGGGTATAAGTCATTTTCTGTGCTCTGTTTCTGCAGATCATGATGAGTGTACCACCACCAACATGTGTTTAAATGGGATGTGCATAAATGAGGATGGTAGCTTCAAATGTATCTGCAAACCAGGGTTTGTCCTGGCTCCAAATGGGCGTTACTGTACTGGTACGTATGATTGTGAGAACGCATTAGGACAATCTTAATTGAAACCACCTTTTCCTGTCTAGTGAATCATGTAAGAATGCAAATCTTTTGTCACATGGACTTAATAATTTTCCAGTATCTTGCTAGTTTGGTACAGTAGGCATCTAAAGCTGCCTAAAATACTCATTGTAATTCTAGAAAGAAATTACAGAACCATGTAATAATGGTGTGCAAGATACAGTGGTTGTATGAATGACAAATTGGCTTGTGAAAATTTGTGGGAAATGTAGCTGTAATTTATTCTGTAAAACACTTCAAAAAAGAGTAACAAGAGTAACAATATGAAAAAGCTTCAAAGGTTTTACTTTTTATGAATATTCAAAAGTAAATTCCCACTTCATTTGCTTGTTGCTCTAGACCAGGGGTGGACAAACTACGGCCCATGGGCCAGATCTGGCCTGCCAGCCGTTTTAATCCGGCCCTCAAGCTCCTGCTGGGGAGCGGGGTCTGGGGCTTGCTGCACTCCAGCTGGGGAGCAGGGTTGAGGGCAGCTGCACGCAGTTCCCGGAAGCAATGGCATGGTCTCCCTCTGGCTCCTATGTGTAGGGGCAGCCAGGGGGTTCTACTCTGCATACTTCCCCTGCCCCAAATGCCACCCCCGCAGCTCCCATTGGCCAGGAACCACGGCCAATGGGAGCTGCAGTGGTGATAACTGCAGATGGGGCAGTGTGCAGAGCCACCTGGCTGCGCCTCTATGTAGGAGCTGGAGAAGGGACATGCCACTGCTTCCGGGAGCCTCTTGAGGTAAGCAGCACCCGGAGCCTGCACCCTTGAGACTCTCCCCGCGCCCCTACCCCAGCCCTGATCCCCCTCCTGCCCTCTGAACCCCTGGATCCCAGTCCGGAGCACCCTCCTGCACCCCAAACTTCTCATCCCCAGCCTCACCCCAGAGCCCTTAGCCCCCTACGGCACCCTGAACACCTCATTTCTGGCCCCACCCCAGAGCCTGCACCCACAACCAGAGCCCTCACCCCCCTCCCACACCCCAGCCCCAATTTTGAGAGCGTTCATGGCCCGCCATACAATTTCTATTCCCAGATGTGGCCCTCAGGCCAAAAAGTTTGCCCACCCCTGCTCTAGAATTACATAATGTTTATTAGGACACCATCACGTAGGGCTAAACACAAGCTTCTTTGTGGAGAAAAGGAAAATTTTGAACATTTAAAGAATGGAGCCTAATCTAACTCCATTTAAAGACAACTGTGGAAGTTGGATTGGGCCTTCAGTAGAAAGGTATTTAATGACCAAACTTGTCTGTGAACATTTTTTCTTTCTGTACTAAAATTGGAGCTCTTATGTGAATCTGGTTCCTTTTAAAATAAACCTGTAGCTTTCCAGTTCACACTCAAAGGTTATTTTTAAGCTGTTCATTTAGATGAAAATTAGTATGACTTGACCATAAAAAGATGAATCCACACTCTTTTTTTTCAGTTGCACAGATATACACTATCTGCAGACAAAAGAAAAAATGTAGGGTTAAACCATGTAATTTAAATCAAATTTTAGAGAAAGGGGGAAGAGAAATCCTGACTTGTTCTTATATTTCTGAGTTGCAAATTACCTGTAAACTTGCTGAGAATAAAGAAAACAGGGAAAAAGAAAGAGGCTGTCTGAACTAATGAATGGGATTCATGAGCAGAGGTTAGCTGGCTTTGATTTAACTCAAATGTGGTATGAGATTGGTATTGAGTAACAAAGTGTTAGTTCATAAAAGGAGAAGACTTCCTTTCCTTACTTCTTAAATAGCACAAATAAATTGTCAGGCTTGAGAGAGCAACAAAACTGTAGTCTTACCAGGTTTTGAATTTTAAAAATCAGTTGTTTTTATTTAAAAAAAATGAGAAATCCCCAACACCATGAAACAACTCCTAAAAGATTGACTGTGGTATATTAATGGTTGCTACAGGACAATGTTCTAGTACTGAACTTTATTACAATATAATGTTTTGTCCAACCATCTCATAGTGAATTCAGTACTTCGATACTGCAATAACAGGTGTCTTAGAAAAAACGAAGTGAGATAAATCAATATTGGTGACGCTCCATTTAGAGTTAAATAGAAAATCCAAATTGTTTCATTATACGGTACTTCACTGTGAAAATTGCATTACTGGCCAAAGTAAACCTCTCTTTACAGAGTTTGATCCTGCACCTTTGAAGTTAATAGGAGTTTTTTGTCACTGACTCCACGGGGAATAGCATCATGTCCTTAGTGAAGTTAAGTGAAACACTGGCTTTGCTAAAAGACAATTATGCCATAATTATCTGTATTCTAACTTCAATTTTAAAACACAATATTACTGTGAAATAAATGGCGGAAAACAAAGTGAAAAATCTGCAATTGACAAGCTAAATATAGAATCTCTGATACCTCTAGACTCCACATTTTTTCTGAAAGTTTGTTTTAAAGTATATGCCCTTTGGCTGAGACCTTGCATATCAAGTTTAACAGGGAAATGCTAACAATCCCTCAACTACTATAGTACCAAGAAGCAATGCTTTAATGACATTTACTCAAAAATAACAATAAGTGAATGTTTCCCTCTGGGCAGACATTGATGAATGCCAGACGCCAGGAATTTGCATGAATGGTCATTGCATCAATACGGAAGGTTCTTTTCGGTGTGAATGTCCACCAGGCCTGGCGGTTGGGGTTGATGGCCGTGTTTGTGTAGGTAAGTGAGACTTCTTCAATGAAAAGCAATTAGGACTTCTTCTTATGATATATCAAAGTATAATATTTTTAAAAAATCAAGACATTCTTCTTGTTAATGTTGACATTTGTTGTTGATTAAAATAATTAATTATGTAGGATTCATTCTGCCACATGGTTGATAGTCTGTGATTACGGGATCTGTGTCTTTTTAAATACATTTCCATTCCTGAGTCAGTATTTTCACTTGTACATCTCACCCTTTCCTCTAATGCTGGTCACTTACCCCAAATCATTGGAAAAAATAAACCACTTTGTTCAGGGGAGGGGAAGGAGTTGTATTTTTTTGAATATATTGTTTCTCTCATTTTCACCTCTTTCTCTCATCCTATGAAGATCAAGTAAAGCAAACAATACTCCAGCAGGAGAAATATAGTAAGTTATCATAAAAATGCAACCTAAGTAAACATGATTTTATATGGACTCATAAATATTTCATAATCACTGTGTTTGGTGGCATGAAATTATGCTGCACAATGTGCTGAAAATTAGAAGATAAAAAAGATTAAGGAAAAAACTGAGGTTCTCTGTTCTTAAACTGAGGGTATCAAATAATGTAGCTCTCAGCTTCATCCAATGAAAAATCTTATGATTACTAACAATCTTTGAAAGAATGAATTCCTCCTTTGAAATACATGATTTTTAGTGGCCCAAATCAGGTGTGTGTGAAGTCTGAAAAATCATCATCATCATCATAGAAATTAGAGATAGAAAGGATGTGGTAGGTCATGCATAATTGTCCCTGACTGTGTAGTCTCCAGTGATCACTCTAATCCAGCTTTAACTCAGTCAAACAATCCTTGTCCTTGGGAAACGTTTGAGTCTCAATGGTATGACTAGAAGCTGCGAATAATGAGAGAAACCAAATCTCTAAATCTGCTGTGGAGAAGGAGCGAACAATTCCATGCAAGAATTCCTCCTGAGAATTAGTCCTGCATACGGGAGATCATTGGTTTAGGGGAAGTCCATTTGCCCAATGTTGTGTATGCACACACATATGGCTTATAAACTAACAGGAAATAAACTAAAAATAACACAATACTGTAAATGTGCATGTTCACTGTGCTTAATGATGTGTGTTGGAAAAATGGAAATTTAGATAATTATTATTGGGTATTAGCAGATGTTGTCTGATGGCTTTTTATCAGCTTTCTTTTGTGTAGCTGGCTGTTTGCTATTACCGAGGGATCAGATCGGAAGAAGAATGTGGTGGTACTTCACCAAAGCTGTGCCCACAATCTCAAAATAGCCGGATGTTCCTGCTAAAATAATCAGCAGTGAAGTAGTTAACTTAGCCAACATTTAAATTGTCATAATTATGCTTCTAAGTTAAGATAAATGTAGTTGAGATAAATAATACAGCAGTTATCAGCAAACTTAGAACTATTCAATCAGATCAAGGATAAAGAGATATAAAGAACCAAGGTTGAAACATTCTGTTCTCTGCTGGAATTATGGCCCTGTAGAGGTTTTAGAGTAGCAGCTGTGTTAGTCTGTATTCGCAAAAAGAAAAGGAGTACTTGTGGCACCTTAGAGACTAACCAATTTATTTGAGCATAAGCTTTCGTGAGCTACAGCTCATTTCATTGGATGCACATTATAAGCCTGCACAACTAAGAACAATCCTGACTCTGAACTGGGCCCTGGGGTTGGGATAACACAAAGGTGGCTTAAAACTAATGTTCGCTCCATATACTGAAGACGTAGCCCATTATTCCTACCTGCCTGTCTACAGACACAGGAAGATTGTACTGCATCAGTTAATATTTGGAAGGGTATCTCTATAACCATAAGGGCTAAGCACTTTTATATTATTTTAAAACAAAAATTTTAATTCTGCAGAAGCTGGGGGATTACCAAAATAAAACCACTGCAGTGTTCCACCAAGTACCAGCTCAGTCTAACCCCTTCAATTACAAACTCCATTTAGAAACTCCAATAGGAAAAGTCTGCATGGTGCAAGGAGTGAAAGGAAGTTCATGTGAAAAGCAGAATGTTCTTTTACTCTATTTCTAAATGAGAATACTAAATATGTACTGTATTTTAATAAATGCAGGCATTTTATTATAGTTAATTAAACCTATGCTAAGGTTTAAACCAAGAATTAAAAGTAAGAATTGTTCTCACTGATGTTGCAGCCATGATATTTGCTTATATCATGTTAATGAATATTGCCAATAAAGTACTGAAATGAGCACAGACAGCCTGAGATGGTAAACTCCCAGCACCATTCTTATTGTGTTAGGGATTTCACAATTAGGGCACAGTTGCAGAGCCAGCTTTAAGTACGAGCCAGGCAGCAACTTTTTGTGGTCCACACATTTTGGGGCTCAGGCCGGTCTGATCTCACACTCTGGCAGTGAGACAGTAGTGGGAAGCAACCCAGTGTTCAGTTTTCTGTGCTCTCCTTTACCTCCCACCCGCAGCGTTCCGGCAGTTTGGGGCTTTTACAAATTGTAAGGCCAGCTTGGCACAGTATTTCACATACGAGCATATACAGCTGCACATATCTATATAATAAGATTCCTTGTTTGGAGAAGAAGGAAGGAGGAATCTTATGTAATAGCTTTGTGCTAGCTTGTGGTGAATTTGGACTAACCATCAGTCTAAAGAAGACATTGATTATGGCACAAGGTCTCTTGACTGCAGCAGAAGTTTTAATAGCACCATGATAGAAATTGTGCACAAGTTATGCTATTTGGGAGTTACTGTATCGGATAACTTATCTCTAGATAACAAGATTAATTCTGGCATCAGAAAGGCGTGCACCACATTCGGCCAGCTGACCAAGCACGTGGGAACTAACATTGAACACCAAGATACAGGTTTACCAGGCTTGCGTTCTGAGCACACTGCTGTATGGTGATGGACTGCCTCCAGCAGGCTTCAGCAAAGGCTAAAGATCTTACATACCTGTTGTTTTCACTGTATTTTAAATATGAAGTGGGAAATGTCCATGACACCGAAGTACTTGAGAAAGCAAAATTGCCATGCCTAGTCATCATTCTCAAACACGTATCTCTGCTGGCTTGGTCATCTGCATTGAATGCATGCTTTCCAAAGGATCTCCTTTATGGAGAACTTGCAGATGCTCTAAGGCTACTAGGCCAACCTAGACACAGGTTCAAGGACATTTTGCAAAAAGAATTTGAAAACGTCAGCATCAAGCTGGGAATATTCAGTTAGCACAGGTTACACCGGAGGACTGTGCTGCAGCAGGGAGTCAGAGACTGAAAAAAAGTGGTTGAGAGAGAGAGGAAAGTGAAGAGAGCAAAGAGGAAAGCACAACAGGCCTCAAGTGCTAGTAGTGCCCTGGTTTCATCCCTCTGACCCTGCATCTGCATTATCTGTGGCAAGGACTGTTACTTGAGAATTGCCTTTTTCTAGCCACTTGCGATGCTATAGCATGGCACACAGTAACTGAATAGCTTTGGAGCTTTCAAGATGGACTGCTGCTACTTATGATGAGATTCCAGAATTGCCACTTTGTGTCACTCTGAAGCCCAGAATGTCTATTCAGTCAGTGTGAAGTAATATAAACAGCTACATGCATGGTTCAGAGCTCTTTTTGTTTAGAATATCCTCAGATCCAGTCATTGCTGGGATTTGCAATCTGTTGCCATCCAGGTTTTAAGTTGTTGGCTATTTTGATTTTATGAATTACAGCTGTGTGACAGCTACGGAAAGGCATCTATCTATGTCATACCAAGAATTCTAGACAATTGTGATAGCAGAGGTAACTCAACTAATCAGTACTCTTACTCTCCAGTTGATTTGCATGGAGTAATTTCATTGGGTGTATGAGGGAGACTGCAGAGATGAGGGATTACTTGGCCCAACTGCCACTGTTCAACCTATGCACGAATCAGCACGACTCTGCGAGAACCACATACACATTTGACCACCTCACTCATAGAGCCATACCCATGGGTTATCACTAGTACCTCTTAAAGATATACCATAAATATTACAGTTTCAACAGGAAATGCCCTTAAGATGCCAAGAAATCATGAGGCAGATTCATGACTCATTTGGGAATTTCAGTTTTACAAAAAGATGATATAATTGTTCCAGACATAAAGTAGGTTATTTCAAATAGTGTGTAACAAAAATTTCATTCATACGTAATCCTCTGGATAGAATTTCAAGGAGCCTGTATGGTGTTTAGAAAGTTGTATTCCAGGATCAGACACAGGAGCTTTCTATCTGACTATGCTACATGATTCATTGAATGATCTGAATAATATTATTCAGACATTATAGCTCCCAGAAAAGTATTTGTAATCTGAAAGTTATCACATTACATAGGGCTGATTTTATTTTATTTTATATTAGTAATACTCACAATGTCATAGGCATTTTGCTGAAAAGTGCATCAAAGAACTTACAATCAAAAGGCTCCTTTCTGCCACACTTACACTGAGTACTATCTTGCTTCAAGAGTAATGTCACTGAATCCGATGGGACTTTTCATGGAGTAAGTTACTGTACAATTAAACATAAGCATGCAAAATCAGCCTCCAATGACAGATGAGTTTGGAAAGAACATACACCACAGACGGGAACATATACTTGGAATGGGAACATTCAGATAACTATTTAGAGCCAAATTCTGTTCTTCGATGCAGGCACTTGGCTTTCAGTGGCTTATAAGTGAACCATCCTGGGTACAGGACAAAATGTATCCCTTTCACTGGATAAGATTCTGATTTCAGTTTCTTATTGAAAGAATATTCGTTCATATCCTTCCTAGTCTAAGAATACATAATTATTTCTCTGCCTCACCTTTCTTAGATACTCACATGCGCAGTACATGCTATGGAGGAATCAAAAAAGGAGTGTGTGTCCGCCCTTTCCCTGGGGCAGTGACAAAATCTGAATGTTGCTGTGCCAATCCAGACTATGGCTTTGGAGAGCCATGTCACCCATGTCCTGCCAAGAACTCAGGTAAAGTTGCATAATTCTTCTGATCTCACAGCTAACATAGACTAATAAGTCTGATTCAAAGCAGATTCATAGCATTTATTTTCAAGGTAATCTAAACTTGTAGTATTTAATGTGAACAAAAGAAGAATGTTTTTCTATGTTCTTCCATGCACAGTGCTGTGTAGAGTGACTTCAGACCTGTCCAGACTATGTGAGAATTCAGGGAGTAGACACCAAGCTCTAGATAGATGCAGCAGGGCCTCATAATTATCTTTAAGTGTAGGGTGAGCCAGAAGAGGTTATGTTGGATAGGAGAAAAGGTACCTTACAGGTGTTGGACAAGGAGCTGTAGGTTCCCTAACAAAATCAGGCCAGTGTAAAGTACAGTCACTATTCAGTTTTGGTAGTGGGGTTGATGTTCAAACCCCCCCCCCTTTTTTTTTTTTTTTAAATAAGAACTAGTTCACTCATCTTTAGTAACAGGAAAATGCAGAGAACATGAAGAAACAGTTTATTTGCCACAAATTCCCCTTGAAAACAGTATTCATATCACCATATTTTGGAGAACAGTCCATGTTGCTTTCTGGGGTGACATTGCCCTGTTGTGAAGCTGTCGAGGAGATGGTACTTTTGAGAGGATAATACCATAGTTTTCCTTTTAGTGTTTCATTCATGATGTCACAATTTTTATTCAAGTATGTACTTGGAGGTTTAGAACTAACATTTTTTTATACAACTTTTGTTTCAATTGAGTAGCCGAATTCCATGGCCTGTGTAGCAGTGGAGTAGGCATTACTGTGGACGGACGAGGTAATGTTGCATTTTTTTTCTTTATATATATGAGACATGAAAAATAATGAAAGTAAAACAAATATTCAAAAGTATAATTCAGCATTTGGATTTTTCATAAGATACAAGTGGCTAAAGGCTTTTTTCAAGATATGGTATGTTGTTTTAAATATGGTGCAACATTAAAATAAATCAAAGGTTCCTAAGAAAGGATGAGAATTGTTCCCATCCAAGTCAGTAGTAAAACTCCCATCACTTCAGAGGGAGCAGGATGAGACCCTACTGGAGTACTTTCAGCAATAGCATAGTTAGCATTTAAAAATAATACTTAAATAAAAAAGAAAATGTTATTTCTGTTCAATAGTGTAAGCTTATGGGCCTAGTTTTATCATTTTACAGGCTGTGATTTTTAGTGTCTTGCTGAAGTTGTAAGTAACGTGAAGTGCGTAAGCAGAGTTTGTAAATTCTCTGAGATGAATACTTTATGGTTTACTGACTGTATAAGCTCCACTAGTGCCACTTGGTGAGACTGTAAATCTCACAAGAGAAATAACCATTTTCCGCAATGCTGCAGTTTCGAACTATGGGAATTTGTATGAGGTCCTCTGTGGAGGTTACAGTCTTTGTTCAGTACCTGAAGGCTGTAACTCCTCACAAGGGATATAAGACCGATTGTAGTCTTTGCAAGGTGCCTGCAGAAGATTAATCTCTTCAAAATGGATTTTAATTTATATTTTATCCCTGGGAGGCCTGAACAAAATTGTAACCTTTGCTGTGGATCTCATACAAGTGAAAACAGGTTCGCAGAGGACCCTGCTGCTGCTTACTCTGAGGAACTTGGCTTGCTTAAACCATCCCCCAAAGCAGGGGAAAACTGAACCTCTTCAAACTGGAACCTTCTAACCCAACCAAAGCAGTGTTATCCTCCTCATCTCCTCCCTTTATTGAGAGCAGGCAGGAAATCCCTCTTACAGACAATTCTCATTCCTAGTCATGCCCATTTGTCTCTCCATCCTAGTCATACTGACTTTACCACACTGCAGTAACAGTCACCCAACCCTGCTCCCTTCATTCTATTCATGATCAAGGGACCTGGTTGCTCCCTGAAGACATCAGAAAAGTTGGGGCATAGGTGGGTACTGAACTTCTACCAAAAAAAACTCTCTTAAGGGAAAAGGATGGCCTGGACCTGTTAGGGGAAATCTGTGCTGCAGGGAGGTAGGATGTAGCATGAAATGTGCCCAACTGTTCCCCAAGATTTAGTCAAGGTTAGTGAACTTTGGTTATGATTTGTAATAACACCATAAGTAGACAAGATTCCACTGATTTAAATTTTCTTATGAAAGCTTTGGATATCTTATAATCTTTAATGCAAGGTTAACAAAGTGTTTGAGTATGTATCTGTGTACACGTAAATTGCAGGCCAGATACTGATCTCAGATCATAGAATCATAGAATATCAGGGTTGGAAGGGACCTCAGGAGGTCATCTAGTCCAACCCCCTGCTCAAAGCAGGACCAATCCCCGATTAAATCATCCCAGCCAGGGCTTTGTCAAGCCTGACCTTAAAAACTTCTAAGGAAGGAGATTCCACCACCTCCCTAGGTAAAGCATTCCAGTGTTTCACCACCCTCCTAGTGAAAAAGTTTTTCCTAATATCCAACCTAAGCCTCCCCCACTGCAACTTGAGACCATTACTCCTTGTCCTGTCCTCTTCTACCACTGAGAATAGTCTAGAACCATCCTCTCTGGAACCACCTCTCAGGTAGTTGAAAGCAGCTATCAAATCCCCCCTCATTCTTCTCTTCTGCAGACTAAACAATCCCAGTTCCCTCAGCCTCTCCTCATAAGTCATGTGTTCCAGACCCCTAATCATTTTTGTTGCCCTTCGCTGGACTCTCTCCAATTTATCCACATCCTTGTTGTAGTGTGGGGCCCAAAACTGGACACAGTACTCCAGATGAGGCCTCACCAATGTCGAATAGAGGGGAACGATCACGTCCCTCGATCTGCTCGCTATGCCCCTACTTATACATCCCAAAATGCCATTGGCCTTCTTGGCAACAAGGGCACACTGCTGACTCATATCCAGCTTCTCGTCCACTGTCACCCCTAGGTCCTTTTCCGCAGAACTGCTGCCTAGCCATTCGGTCCCTAGTCTGTAGCTGTGCATTGGGTTCTTCCGTCCTAAGTGCAGGACCCTGCACTTATCCTTATTGAACCTCATCAGATTTCTTTTGGCCCAATCCTCCAATTTGTCTAGGTCCCTCTGTATCCTATCCCTGCCCTCCAGCGTATCTACCACTCCTCCCAGTTTGGTATCATCCGCAAATTTGCTGAGAGTGCAAACCACACCATCCTCCAGATCATTTATGAAGATATTGAACAAACAGATGCACCATTGTTAATCAGCACCGGTGTAAAAGAAGTTTAAGTGAGATAACAATCAGGCCCGGCATCCTTGTTGTCCTTTCCAGTGTTTCTGAATGGATCTATATAAGCCACAGGAATCAACATATAAAAAGAGTAATGTTTTGTTTTGTTAATGTGGAAAAAGTCCTGGATCCCATGAGATGAAATGTGCAAAGAATGGCTCTTCGGCCCTGAATCCATAGTCACTGCACTTAAAAAATATTTTGTGTTAGAGGCATTTCTGTGTGCAACTATTCCAAGATAAGATGTTTCACAGCATTAAATGTGTAATATAGCTGCATTAATTTTCTCTATTATATTGATACAGATATTAATGAGTGTGCATTGGATCCTGATATTTGCTCCAATGGAATTTGTGAAAACCTACGTGGTAGCTATCGTTGTAATTGTAACAGTGGCTATGAACCTGATCCCTCTGGAAGGAACTGTGTTGGTAAGTTATTTGAGGTATTAATTAATTATTAATGATTAAACTCACGTTGATTTTAGTGGAAGCAGGAGAGGGCCTTTAGTGTGTGAGAGAAGTGGCTATTACCTTTAGCTACAATGAAAAAGCACTAAATCTCTTTAGAAAATCTACTCCTTTCAGTCTGTATATTCAGGAGCAACCCGTACTCTATGGGGACCACAGCATGAAATAAGTGTCTCCTGAACCTCCTCTTCTGGTCTTCAAACAACATCCCAACCTCTCCAAGTTTGTCATCAGAAGCAAGCTCCCCACAGAACAGACCATACCAACTCAAAGCAGCACCAGACTCTGACAGAACAACAGATGCAAAACCTAGAGACACATCTCCAGTGTTGCGATGGTCAACACCTCCCACATGGGTCCTATGCAAGCCTATCACAATATGTAGTGTACCTCATCCAGTTCACTAAATGCCAAGTATATGAGTGAAATGAGACAATCACTATGCTCTCTAATGAATTCACACAGAAAAATGCTAAAAGACAAAAACACCATATCGACTGTGGGTGTACCCTTTTCACAAGGTGATCATTCTATATCTGACCTCTCAGTCCTCAACCTTAAAGGAAACCTGCACAACACCTGCAGATGACAAGCCTGGCATAACTTTGATAGACACTAAAAATCATGGACTGAATAGAGACACTGGTCTATTACAGCAATCTGTGACCCATTTAAACCACACACCTCACCCTGAGCTTTTCCCCCCTTTCTCCTTTTCGCCCATGACTGGAGAAGGGTTAACTGGCCACTTTCATTTGAAAGGTCCCATGAAATACCATAGAATCATAGGACAGGAATGGACCTTGAGAGGTCATCTAGTCCAGTCCCCTACACTCATGGCAGGACTAAGTATTATCTAGACCATCCCTGACAGGTGTTTGTCTAACCTGCTCTTAAAAATCTGCAATGATGGAGATTCCACAACCTCCCTAGGCAATTTATTCCAGTGCTTACCCAGCCTGACAGGACGATTTTCCTAATGTCCAACTTAAACCTCCCTTGATACAATTTAAGTCCATTGTTTCTTGTCCTATCCTCAGAGGTTAAGAAGAACAGTTTTTCTCCCTCCTCCTTGTAACAACCTTTTACGTACTTGAAAACTGTTGTCATGTGTTAACACTAAACAACCTGTTCTAGCTTGTACATAGCAGTGGCACTCTGTGGACATTTCCCAGACCTGAAGAAGAGCTCTGTGTAAGCTCGGAAGCTTGTCTCTCTCGCCAACAGAAGTTGGTCTAGTAAAAAATATTACCTCGCTCACCTTGTCTCTCTAATTACGTAATTGTCCTTTTTTGCTTCTTTTTAAAAAATTGTCAGTTAAAGAGGGGGATAGAACTTTTCTTTACTGTAACATTAACCTTGAGAAATCAAGCAGTCAAAACACAGGAAATACCAAAAGGTTGCTCCTACGGTTTTAAGTTGCACATACATTGTATGAGAGGAAGGATGGTCTTGTTAAAGCACTGAACTGGAACTCAGAAATGCTGAATTATTTTCTCAGCTCTGACACAGACTTCCTGTGTGACCTTTGGCAACTCACTTAGGGTCCAATTCAGTGTCCACTGAAGTATGTTGGAATCATCTTATTGGTTTTGACTGAAATTAGATTAAGCCCTTAATTTCTCTTACATCCCCAGCTGTATAATAGCACTTTCTTCACAGGAAAATTGGGAGGATAAAGTGTTTGTGAGGTGCTAAAATATTACAGTAATGGGAATCACAGAATAAGTTTTAAAAAAAATAAAATTTTATATTTTTGTTTTCATTGTTAAGCATAAGCAGTTTACAGTAATAATGTTTGTTAATGTATATTATAGAAGATTTGCAAAAGAAGGTTAAGGAGCAACATTAACTTTTGGGTTTTCTGGATTTTTTGGTGCTTGGCTTCCCAGCTTTAATGTTAGCTTGTGGTAATATATCTGCTATCAATCAGTAGATAGGTAGAAATATGTACACTCATGAAACACTCACAGTTGCGATATTTCAGTGTGTGATCAATTGGAGTATAGCAGAGTATTTTTTATATGTAGATATTAGTGTAGGTGTTTCCTACTGTACCTTCTCTGATAGCAAATATTTTGCACAGAAAAAAGGAATAGCACAGTGATGTAACTCTTAATGAAATTTGGTTAAAAGCATGTTTAACATCACTACTGGCTGCCAAACAGACAAATCCGAGCGCAATAATCATGGCTGTTTATAAACAGCCAAATATTCCAAAGTCGCCGTGTTCGCCGGAGGACATAAAGCTGTGCTTTCCTGAAAAACTGATATATACTGACAAACTAGTTGTGACAATTCTTAAGTGTAACATAGAATATGGGGTAAGAGGAATTTGAAGGTTTATTAACTTCTTGAAACCAAGTATTGGCATTTCTCCTTGTTCAGATACAAATGCGGAAAACTGAATGTGAGACATACGACTGCTGCTGAGAGTACAGTTAAAATAATACTTGGAGAAAAGGAGGGCAGACTTGTTCATTAATGTGTCCACCTGATCTTTTCCAGACATTGATGAATGTTCAGTGAACAGACTGCTGTGTGACAATGGCCTGTGTCGAAACACACCTGGAAGCTACAGCTGTACATGTCCAAAGGGTTATGTATTCAGCAGTGAGACTGACACGTGTGAAGGTAAAAATGCTGAAGTGGGAGCCATCTGGATAGTGTTGATCTAATCAGTGATATTATAGTATTGGCATTTGAGATGAGCAGAGAAGTCTTATGGTGATACAAAACAATGAAGGGAAGGAAAGGCCTATATTATGGTATAAATCAAAAAATGCATCTTGTCATTGCTCTCAGTGGAATTATCTTAGAATGATGGGGCATGACTGAATTTCCTCCAATATAGCCAGTTCATTTTCTACACAACAGTATGTTTTGTTAGACAGAATACTTTGAAGAGAAAGTTAAAGAAAATGCACATTTATCTCTTGAACATTCTGTGAATGCAGATCTCTGGTTTGTGGCCTTGATAAAGGTGTTTGTTTTAGTTCCAGAAGTCCAGTCTTCCTCATCTTCCCCGATGTTGAACAAGAGAATATCATGTAGGGCTAAATCCTGCTACTATTGATGTCAATAGCTATATTTCCATTGTATTAAGTGGATCCTGGATCTGTGCCTTACTGACTATTGATATTGTTCTTTTATTGCTGCAAAATATGTATATTTTTAAAATTGTCATTGCTCTCTGCCCTGAATGATACAAATATCACACAATATCACAAATGATACAATTAAGAATATAGCCACTGGAAGCTAGTGAGAATGTTTTGTGTCCAAAATCAATTTTGCATTAATTTGGCTGATAAATGAAGTTGGTGCAGAGGTGTTAATTTCTGTTTTATTCTGAACAGAAATGCATAATGCTACCAGGAATAGTGGAATTTTGGTAACTTTCAGTGTTGTTTTTGGGTTGGCCACTTGAATTATATAATTCAATATTATCACAGTAAGGGATTTTTCACTGTGAATTGCCCTTTTCCAAAGGGAATGGTTTGCAAGTTGAAGGCGTCAGCTTTGGAATACTTAGAATCTCATGAACCAGTGGTTCAGTTCCTGGCAGGATCAACTCAGTCCCTTTCCATTCAAAGGGAATTGTGTTCCATGCAGTCATTGAAAACTGAAGTTCTGTCTGCTCTCATTGTGTGTTAAAGATCCAACTGCACTCTTTTCAGAGTAGTCTTTTCCTATCAGTCATATCCAGGGATTTATACTGTACTGATCCCTATGCTGTCTTAGAATACTATACACAGTATTTAGCTAAAATTTATTCTTGAGAGTTTTAAGCTTTCATATTTTTTAAAAATAGTTTTAGCAGTGAAAGTGATTTTTCTCTCTATGCTTAATATTCTAGAGTCTTGAGTCTGCTGCAGACAGACATTATATTACCAAGAGAGATGTTACA
The DNA here is from genome assembly GCF_965140235.1 of Caretta caretta. Lineage (NCBI taxonomy): Eukaryota > Metazoa > Chordata > Testudines > Cheloniidae > Caretta > Caretta caretta. The sequence goes on along the minus strand of NC_134210.1, from coordinate 82,350,155 downwards.
TTTGCTTCTTCATCTTGATATTTAACTTCAAAGCTTAACTCTGACCATAAACTTGCTAATGTATTGAACAATTTACCGGGACACAAACAACTGAGATGAAATAATTGAAATGTAATTATAAAGGACATCTCCATCCAGTTTGGGTTTTCAGTCTGAGAACATAACAAGACAAATTACCATATTAATTCAAAACAAAACTAGGCCTATGATCTAGGTGTCACTGTATAAAATTGTGATAGGGTTGGATTTTCAGGGGAGCATTCAAGGAGATATCAATAGAAGCCTGAGAGTCATTTCCAATCATCAAGAAAATTCAACTCATAACTCTAAAGAATGGACACTTTTTAACTTGTATCTAAGTTTAAAAGGTGCATTAACTAAATTAATGATCAGTTTAGCCAGCCTGCATCAAATATAAAAATACAAATAGTGAGCAAGTTTGATTTATTTAAACTTATACAGCACAGTGCTTCTGACTATAATTCCTGGTATAACATTTCAATATAATAGGGACTTGGGGTATAAGGAGATATTTCACAACTACAGCAAGCAATGTCTGATAGGCAGGGGAGGGGAAGTGTGCAGACAAAATTGTAGCCCAATTAGTGGATTGTTATGTAAATTAAAATGTACTTGTACTCTGCCACTGAAAGAAAAATTAGAGTGATCATTCAAGATTCCTTAAAGTGATAACTGGTCATAGATCATTTTTTGCTCTGGGGATTCTAATGAATAAACTAAACTCCTGTTTGTTTACCTACAGCAACTTTGAATGTTCATAAGAAAACTTCTACATATTCATAAGTAAGCAATATATCATGATAGGGACTTGCTATGGTTACAGTATTTACGCTCCCCTGAGTACCAAGACTACATGGGGCTAGCACTGTTTGTTACACCAAAAGGAGCTAGGAGAAGCTAAGGTTGTGGCCCATCCACCCCTTTCAGATCAGTCACCAGAGCTGGTTTGCTGCTTGAGGGAAGCACATCCTTTACAGAGAGCAATTGTGATTGAGTGGCTGTGCTGTCATGTGCAAAGTTTTGTGTCTCAGTGAGACGTACTTCTTCTGCACTGCCCTCCACAGTAAGCAATCTTTGTTTGGTAGGGCACATTTGACCCTATAGTATTGACTACTGCTGTTACATATGTTCTATTTTAAAATTAATGTAAATTTTGGAATGATCAGTAATGCTATTTATTTGGAATCTAATAAACCCAGAATATTAAAGATATTTCTGTCTACTTCCCCACTTGGTGAAACTGACTTGGTACCTCATTCCCCAAAACTTCAGGTTTAATATAAACCTGAACTTTTGGGGAAGTTTTCCTTCTGAACATAATTATTTTAATCCAGACACCCTAAAATATATTTTGTCTACAGCAGGAGCTGAAGTGTCTTGTCAGTTATTGTTAATACACTTTTGTGTGCATATTAAATTATATACACATGCTTTATGAATGATCTGTTTTATCCATCTAAATCCCATAGTTAGGCTGAAGTTTAGATTTAGCTGATTAGGCAAAAATGATCCAGTAATGGTTTGCATAAAGCTGTCTATGAAACTATATAAAATGTATTACACTTTTTCTAACATTGAGAGGCTTGGCAGTTTGAGGAATAAATTCATCTCATTCTTTTTTTTTTTTCTCCTTCCAAATTCTGTTTTCAAAGAAATGGTAAGCAGTTCAGTTTACCTTACTAGCTGTAAAGTTTTGCTCTCAACAGTAACTGGGTCATGCTTTTACATTACTCAGATGCATGCTGTTCAACAATATATAGTTTTAATTAATATAACTTTCAGCAATAACCATAATGAAACATTAAAGCCTGTGTTGTTTTGTATTCATAAGCAAGTTATGAAAACTTCGCAAGTTGTTTGTTGTTGGGTTTGTTTGTTTGTTTGTGCCTTGAGAATCTGTGAAAGTAGAAATTTTTTACAACAAGCTCTGTGGTTTAGATTGTGTTTCCACAAATATAAACCAGGCGTGCTTTGAAGTTTATTTCGAGGAATGTACAGTGGATTGTTTCAATTTTGGTTCTATGACACAATATATATATATATGTACCATACTTAAAGAAAAATATTTGTTTAAAAATGGTAAATATTTTCACATATGTTTACTTTGCATTTTAAAAATTAAAAGAATATTATCAACTTAGTCACATTTCTGTGGAAATATCTTACTTCCTATTGTTACAATTAACAGATAAGATTATTACAACAAAGAGGGAAAAACATTATTTCCTGTTTGTTTACTTTGTGCATATGATACTCATTGACCTCAGTTCAGCAAAGCACTGAAAATGGAGTTCTGCACATTTGAGTGCCTTGCTGAAAGGGGGCCCTTGTAATTTTTCCCCTGTATGGTCATTTAGGCTATCAGTCAGTTTGTTACGCAAACAGTTGTATATGTGATTAACTTTCAAAATGAGTGGTCCTGTTGACTTCAGTGGAAGTTAAGCATGTGCTTAAGTGCTTTGCTGAATTGGAGCCAAAACCATGTCAAATGCACAAAGTAAACAAACTGGAAAAAAATAGAGATGGGGTGGGTGGGTTTGTGTTTTGAAAAGCTCTAGCACTCTGGTGGTTTAGAATAGGGGCTCAAAATTTGGCAAACAGGTGGCCTTTATGCCAGTACTGTGCCTTTAGCTATCCCTGTGAAAATCTGGACAAATTATAAATGTTAGAAAAATCTCAGTTCACACATGCTCAATACAGATTTCTTAGATTTTAGCACCTAAATTCCCGGGATTCTGGGGACTCAACATTCCCCAGTCCAGGGTTGAGAGGAAGGACTTTCCCTGCAGTTGCAGCTCAGGGCTACTGTGGACAGGCTAGGTCTTCATGTCTGAACTGACAGGAGAGATCCTATTTCTTTTGTGTTCTCAGTGACATCCTTGCTGTGCCCAGGGAGCATGAAGGAAAAAGATGCCCTCTTCTAATACAGAGGGGACAAGAACCAAACCCGAGGGAGGTGGGGAAGGGTAGCAGGAGCAGTGGGAATAGATTGGGACAAGAAGCCTGGGTGTGGGGAATATAAACTGGAACTGGAGGCTGACAGAAAGGAGAGGGAAACTGGGATAGGGACTGGAAGTGAAGGGTGGAGACTGGAACTGGCTGGGAAAGGAGACTGAGAACCAGTGGGTAGGAAGGAGGTGAGATAGATCTCGTAAAGAAATGCGATGCCGTAGGGGCAGAACTGTGACTGGCTTGACAAAGAGATGGGTACAAGGAGCCTGATGCTGCAGGAACAGGACACAGATTGAATGAGAAAGGAGATAGGGACTTGGAGCCAGTGAGGATGGGGAATGTGGGTGGTAAGAGTGTTTGTGTGCAAGTGGAGGAAAGTGTGGGGAGAGAGAGTTTGGTATAGGAGCCAGGAGGGGTAGAATTGGGACTGGCTATGCAAGGAAACTGGGGACAAGGTGTTGGGATGGACTGGGAATGACTGGGCAAGGAGATTGGGATGGGAGAAGTGCAGAGGGGTGAAACTAGGACTTGGTGGGCAAGGAGACTGGGATTGAGATATGAGACCTGAGGAGTGGAGACTGGAACTGGCTCTGTGAGGAGCATGGGATTAAGACAAGGAGCCAGCGGAAGGAAGAGATAGGTCTGGGACAGAAACAGCTTGTAAGGGACAAGTAGAAAATGTCACACTTGTGGGGAATAATCAGAAGAGTCTGCCTGCTAGAACACACTATTCTCCAGAGCCTGGAATGGAACCCAAGATTCCTGAATCTCACTATTGCTCTGCTGCCAGCAAATATCTGTGTAACCCTCTGGAAGCTTGTGTGTATCATTCCTCACTAGTGCTAGTCCATTTAGAGGATGGCAACCTACTATTACCATCAGTTACTTCTCTAGTGCAAGTGGCAGAGGTTTGTGTGCTGGATCTAAAGCAGGGGAGGGCAAACTACAGCCCATGGGCTGGATCTGGCCCGTCAGGGCTTTCAATCTGGCTCGCAAGATTGCCAGCCCCATGGCACAGCGGGGCTAAGGCAGGCTCCCTGCCTACCCTGGCCCCATACCGCTCCCGGAAGCAGCCAGCACCGTGTCCCTGCAGCCCTTGGGGTTTGGGCAGCAGGGCAGAGGGCTCTGCGCACTGACCTCACCTGCAGGTACCACCCCCCACAGCTCCTGATGGCCAGGAACGGGGAACTGCAGCCAATGGGAGCTTGGGAGTGGTACTCACAGGCAAGGGCAGCACGCGGCGGAGCTGCCTGTTCCCCTCCTCCCCCCTCAGGAGCCACTGCTGGACATGCTGTCCACTTCCGGGAGTGGTGCGGGCCAGGGCAGGCAGGGAGCTTGCCTTAGCCCTGCTGCACACCGCTGCCACCCCGGAGCCGCTTGAGGTACGCGTGCACCCGTACCCCAACCCCCTGCCTTGAGCCCCCTGCCACACACCTCCTGCACCCCAATCCCCTGCCCTGTCGCACCCTGCACCCTTCCTGCACCCCAACCCTCTGCCCTGAGCTCCTTGCCGCACCCCTCACCTTTCCTACCACCCCAACCCCCTGCCCTGAGCCCCCTTCCATACTCCACACTCCCTCCCTCACCCGAAACCCTGCCCCAGCCATACATGCATGGTCCTGCATAAAATTTCCCCACCCAGATGTGGCCCTCAGGCCAAAAAGTTTGCCCACCCCTGACATAAAGGTTCCAAATTCGCTGATGATCTGTGTGGGTATCAGTATTATTGCAGATGAAGGAATTTGTTTTTTCAATTTACTTTTTTAAAAACCTAGGAAGTTGCACACAAAAAATATGTTAAAAGAACATTATGAAGGTTGCAAAGTCACTCAGAGGCTAGGAAATACTAGAATTAAGGTTCCTGTGCAACCTTAATTCATCCCGGTGTAGTGCACATGCCTTATACAGTCACATACTACATATAGGTTGCATACTTTTTTTCAACAAGACCTCTGCCTCTTTCAGTGCACAGTATGGACCTACTCTAGGGATGAATCAGGTTGTTTAGAGAATGAGACTGTTGTCTATAGGAGCCCTGCTTCATTTGTTGCAGAAGTTGGAAAGTGTGTCGTGAACGTGGAAGGCTATTGCAGGAAGAGGAAGGGGGGGTCTCATTAAGGAAGCTGAATGTTTCCATGAAGAATTGGATTCTATCCCTGCCTCTGACATAAAGTTCTTGTGTGATGCTAGGCAAGTCACTTAAACCAAACTTCATGGATGGCCACTGCATGTTCCTTGGGTGCTGACTTCAGACCGTTAGTCTGGTTTGGAGAAGTTCTGAACACTTGCAGCTCACATCAGTGGGAGATGTGCTGTGAACATATAAAGTGCTCTATAATGCTAACTACTCTGAAAAATCAGGCCGTAGGCATCTCAAATTGAGCACCTACAATAAGTAGAAACTTTTCGCTTTATATGTCTGGGCACATCTACACTTCATTGTAAACCCGAGTCCGTGAGACCTGGGCTTGTGGACTCAGTGTTTCCAAGCCCACGCTTGAGCATCCACACTGCATTGTAAATCTGAGTTGATAGTTGCTGGACCCTCAGTCTCACAGTCATGCTAACGCGTCCGTACTGTACTATGCAGACCTAACTTGGGGCTGTGGGTTGACCTGTGTGCATACTGCAAAATGATGGGACTTGGATCCAAGTCTCAGTAGGACTCTGGGTCTGAACCCACCCCCTAGCAGGATCCTAGGACCTGGTCCTGAGTGCTTGCAGACTGATTTGTGAGTGGACAAAAAAAGGACTTGGGTTCAGACCTGAGTCAGAGTCCAGGTTTACTGTGCAATGTAGACATGCCCTCTGTGCCTCAGTTTTCTAGCTATAAAAGGAGGGTAATAATGTCATCTTTTATCTCACAAGGGCATTGTGAAAGTAAATTAATTAATATTTGTTGAAGCATTGAGATACTCGAGTGGTGAACACTATAGAAAAACCCATGAGGAAATTAATAATTCACTCTTCAGAGCAGGGTTTGAATAGTGTGCAGTAAATAAAATGCAGGGCTACACACCTACACAGCAAGAATAAAACAAAATATTGAATAGCTGTTCATCAAGTGGGCGCTATCCATCCTGGTGCACTGAATGAGGCAGGGTTCCTGGGGAACAAAATAACATGTGATCATGTAATTAAAGACTGTATCAACAGTGAACAGTATGCACAACCAGTATGCACAAGTGCGGCAAATTAACGTTGCACAGGAAAACTTAATTCTGGCATTTTATAACTTTAGAGTGCTTTTCTATGCAACCTTAATATCTTCAAGATTGATCTAATAAATCAATATATATTGAATATGTGTGTGTGTGTAATATACATATATGCATGTGTAGTATACTATATTAATAGCAAAAAAGAAGACTGCTCTGTTTCTCCTAGTAGTCCTTTGAAAGGGAGAAGCTACATGTCCTCACACAGTTGAGATACCCTCATCTCCCTATTTGTTTTTTCAGTTTTAAAGAATGCATAGCCATTGAAAGCAAGGTTCGCAGAAGTACCATTACATGCAGGTTGTCCAAAGTTAGTTCTATCTTGGGACTCATTTAGCAGGTGGTGAATATTTAAGATATCTCCAGTATCACTCTGTGATCTGCCTCCACCAAATTCCTTGTTCCTGCTAGTCATATGGGAACAAGAATATTGAATTTATTCTCAAAAGCAGCTGCTCTGTATACTAACATAAAGCATTGTCACTATTCAAAAACAATTCATATCAAGGTCCAAGTCTTGATCACTTTATTTAGTTGAATAGTCCCATTAAGTAAAGAGAGTGGGTTTTGTCCCTAAGTACAGTATAATTTGGGAGGACGGAGAGAGAAATCAGTTTCCTAAAGGTTTCAGATTTCTAGATGTGCTCCATCGTTTTAATAACACAGGTGATTCAGTGAATAGCTTAAATTCATCATTGTTCTTATGACCTCAGAAGCCCATAAACAGATAAATGTGTAGAGAAATGAAGACTTGATATGGCATACTACACCATGGGCTTGGCATTATGGGCTTGGCATTACTGTCACTATTTGAGAACATAAGCATGGACCCAAACTGTTTAATTCCTGACCCATGACAGGAACTATCTGTTAGGATTATGAGTCTGATTTGATTTAGGATCCAAATCTAAAACAAAATTGGTGAACTTCAAAAAGATATAATTGGTGGTTGTTAGGAAGAGTTTGCTGTTGTTTTTTTTTTAATTTAAAAATTAATTTAACTTTTTTAAAAAGGCTAATGCTGACAGCAGGAGTCTTATTCTTACATGTGGACAGGCTTTAAAAAAATCCATGTGGGTGAAAGTGAGAAGGAGAGTAGCTGGAGTGGGATACTATTTAGAGTATTACAGTTTGTCTTCTTTCTTGAGCACTTTCCAGGACTATGGAATTGCAGCCAGCATTGTAATACTTTGAGTCTGACAAGGTTTTCTTAATTCTTCCAAAGCCTCATGGAGCCTAGATGACAGAAACAATAAGGCCTTTGTTTGTGCACAGCATGTTGTGCCTGGGAATGCATTGCTTTCCATGGAAAAAGGGTTTTGATTTCTCACAGGACAATTGTAAATTATTCTGGAAAATGTTTTAGTCCAAATTCTTGGAAGTTTCTGTCCTTGTAAGAAAGCGTTAATTAAATAACACTTACAAAATATGCAAATACTCCTTTACATATGCACATACATACACAGTGCTTGCCCCAGCATACTCTGTACCTCATCAAATAAATAAATAAATAAATAAATAAGCCAGATTTACCAGACATTCTGGCATATTGTGGTTCATGGCTTCATTTATACAGCACAATATTTTCCAGAAACGCATGGCTGTCCTAATGGTACCTTTTTCCTTCTGGATTATAGATATAAATGAATGCGAAATCAGCCCGTGTGTCAACAGTGCCTGCAGGAACAATCTTGGCTCTTTCAATTGTGAGTGTTCACCTGGCAGTAAACTGGATTCTACTGGATTGATTTGCATTGGTGAGTGTATAGATAGTTTTATTGTTATTAACACAAAGGGAATTGATTACACTGATTAAAGAAACTGAGAAATAAACAAGAGAGTCCTGGTAATTTGTACTTGGTAGTAGACTAGCATATCTGACTGTGAGGCATTTTGGATTTACTTTCTGAATAACATTGCTCAAATCCAGACCAGTTTGCCTGTTTCCATCGGAGCAGAGGATACTAACATAACAATTTCATTGATACTATTTCACCTACACAGGTACAGGCTGCTATGGTCCATGCATTTTATGATTGGTGAGAATCAATGGGGAGGTTTTAGGTCCATTATTGACAGATATTGTTGTTCTTTCTCTCCAAGAAAGCTAGATGTCAGTTTAACCAGTGGATGGTTAATCTATTGCTTATACAGCCATAATTAAATGATGTTGGCCTTCCCAATTACTGCACTGCCTCACACCTTCCTTTTTTGGGAAAGGATATTAAGTAGGACATGTCAAGACAGTTCTGGATTAATCTGGAATACTCTTCCTGGATCTTTGTCTATCCGGTAACAGATATTGCTATGGTTTGGGGATAAAATATGTATCATATTAGTATCAGTGATTGATGATCTCCAGGTAATGGAAAAAAAGTCAAGTGTCCTTAATTTTGTTAGATTTAGCGGCAGCCTTTGAGATGGTTGATCACAAGGTGTCATTCGCATAGCTGCAGAATCTGGCTTTGGGGATATTCACCAATGGCTCTGTTCCTACTTTTCTGAAAGGTCTGAAAGCATGGTGTTTGGCAGACCCACATCCACCTCAAGTGCCCACAAGCTTCCATTTTGTCACCCCACTTGTGCAATATTTATTTGAGGCCAGGAGGGGATCTTGTGAGAGGAGTTGAGCTGGAGTCCCAGTGGTGTTAGGATGACACAAAGCTCTAAGTCTCCAATTTGTTTGATCCTGATATAGCAGTTTCCTTGCCTTTCCAGTGCCTAGCTAAGATAGGAACCCGGATGAGAAAGATTTGTCAAACGCTCAGTCCAGAAAAGACAGAGATGATACTGGTTAGCAGGGAGAAGGAATTTAAGGAATTGAGAAGAGTTTATGATCGTTCCTCTGATGGGTTGGTGTGTCCACCTCTTAACCTTAGATTGCAAACCTTTTTGGTATCTTTGGACCCTGGACTTCTTAGATTCCCAGGTAGCAGAAGTGGCTGCATTTTGGGCCAGGAGGAGAGGGCGCATCTGTGGTTAGCTAAGAGGTTGTGTTCATTCCTTCATGTGAACCTCACCACACTCATCTGTGCGTTTTTTCTGATTATTTTTTAAGCTTTCTCATGTTTCCAGATACAACACTGATGTGAAATAATTAAGGGCCAATACTTATATTGATTTGGACCTTACTACAGAAGTAGTCCTGTTGATTTGTTTAGTATTATTTGGATAGTGAAGTCTGCTTAGCTTCAGTAATTGTGGCAGAAACTGGCCCTAAAGTGAACGGAAGACATTGTTTGGAAAATGAAAACAGACAAACATTGGTAGGAGGAGCCAGATATGGTTTAAACAATATATACATACATTCAATATATTAATAACTTAACCTGAAAGTGAGCATAATGGACCCAATGATGAAGTCCTCAAACAGGTAAAACTTCCACTGACTTTGATCTGGGTTCTGTCTGTATCAGGATTTAGACATTTATGTAACGATTAGAGTGTTTATGTAGAAGCAAAAGGGGTTTGAAGGCAGAGCAAAATTGACAAGTATGGATTTACAAAATTAGGACCTAATCCTATAATTTTTAGCCAGGCAAAATTGCCATTGGCTTCAGTGGTGTTGCAAGAAAGGCAATTTGACCTTGGTTATTCCTGTGTAAGGATTACAGGACATAGCTCTTTTATTCTGAAAAAAAACTTGATAAATGCTCTTGTCAAATATAAGTAGGCTTGAAAGGATTAGATTTTTGTAAATGTCTTGTAGATTTCAGTAAATGTCTGTAAACATCTATTTAACCCTACACACACAAACCAATGAAAAAATATTTCCATTGATGATGATCGAAATTTACAGACAGGCAAAATAAAACTGCTGCCTGAGAACTTTAGAGTTTGATTTTAAGGATATTTTGTATATTTTTGACATCTGCTGTTGACAATTTGTGTATTAATCATTGTAATGCTTTAACTTTTTGAATCTCAGCATCTGTCATTAAATAATTGTCTGACCCCCACACCTGTGAAATTTCCTGCAAATATGGAAATTGATAAAAACTGAAAAAATGCTTAAAATCAATATTATCTGTCAAAAATTCTGCCAAACCTAAATAGATGCCATTTCAAAAACAAATAGGCTAATGAAACAACTTTTCCCCCTGACCTCATGCCTACAATGAAAGGCCTGGGTCCTGAATGTACCAATACTCTCTTGCCCCATTGTTCTTTGCTGTGTGCTCCTGTCAGCTTTAAGAAAAGGAGTACTTGTGGCACCTTAGAGACTAACCAATTGATTTGAGCATAAGCTTTCGTGAGCTACAGCTCACTTCATCGGATGCATACTGTGGAAACTGCAGAAGACGTTATACATTAGACATCAACCCCAACGCCCCTACTCCACCCGCACCACACTGACAACATCCTCACCTTGTGTGGACTGGGCCGGGCTGGGGTTGGTGGTGGGATGGAGGTTGTTGGGGTCGTGGTGGGGTTCCTCGGGGGCTGCTTTTCCATGGGTCCGGATGGTGAGGATGTCGTCAGTGTGGCGCGGGTGGAGTAGGGGCGTTGGGGTTGATGTCTAATGTATAATGTCTTCTGCAGTTTCCACAGTATGCATCCGATGAAGTGAGCTGTAGCTCACAAAAGCTTATGCTCATATAAATTGGTTAGTCTCTAAGGTGCCACAAGTACTCCTTTTCTTTTTGCGAATACAGACTAACACGGCTGTTACTCTGAAACCTGTCAGCTTTGACACTAATGCAGGGGCGGGCAAACTTTTTGGCCCGAGGGCCGCATCAGGTTTCTGAAATTGTATGGAGGGCCAGTTAGGGGAGGCTGTGCCTCCCCAAACAGCCAGGCATGGCCCGGCCCCCGCCCCCATCCTACCTCCCTGCTTCTTGCCCCCTGACGTCCTCCCCACACCCCAGGGACTCCTGCCTCATCCAACACCCACTGTTCCCTGACGGCCTCCCGGGGACCCCTGCCCCATCCGCCCCATCCACCCTCCTGCTCTCGGCCCCCTGACCACCCCCAGATCCCCCACCCCTAATTGCCCCCCACCACCCCATCCAACCCACCCCCCTTCCTGACTGTCCCCCGGAACCCCTACCCCATCTGACTGCCCCTGGACCCCTCGCCCCGAATTGCCCCTGCCCCTAACTGCCCCCTACCACCCCATTCAACCCCCCCCTCCTTCGTGACTGCCCCCCGGGACCTCTGCCCCATCCACCCCCCCGTTCCCCGACTGCCCTCCGCCACCCCATTCAACCCCTCCTCTCCTTCCTGACTGCCCCCCCCGGGAGCCCTGCCCCCATTCAACCCCCATTCCCTGCCATCTGACCGCCCTGACCCCTGTCGACGCCCCTGACCTCCCCCCGAACTCCCCTGCCCTCTATCCAACCCCCCACTGCTCCCTGCTCCCTTACCGCGCTGCCTGGAGCACCGGTGGCTGGCAGCGCGGCTGCACCAGGACAGGCAGCCGTGCCGCGCAGCACAGAGTACCAGGTCAGGCCGGACTCTGCAGTCCCACCGCCCAGAAATGCTTCTCTGATATGACAGTAATGTGAAAGTGTATTGATAGAGTGAAAAAGAGATTCTAATGAGACTAAAATAAATAGACAAATACAGATATATTAGCATGATACTGGTCTCACACCAATTTTACTTTGGTGCTACCCCTGATTTATGCCGATATCAGAGATCAGAATCAGTCCTTATGACATGAGTGATCTGAGGGTTTTTTCTTTTTTTCTTTCCCTAATGATTAAGGATAAGATGAAGTCACAGAAGCCATGGATTCTGTGACTTTCAGAGCCCTCTGTGATATTTTCTGCTCAGGGCAACGGGGCTGGAGCTGTCAGTCCATGGGCCAGAGCTCCCAGCCACTAAAGGCGAAGGGGGCACCCAGAGCTGTCAGCTGCTGCAGGCAGTGCGGGCCCCAGAGCTCAGAGCCCCAGGGCTGTAGCAGAGGCCCCAGAGCTGTCAGCTGCCACGGCTGCGGGTGCTGGACCCCCCTGCCTCCCGCACCAGGGCTAGGGCTCTCATGACCCCACTCAGGGCTCAGGCTTCAGTTGTCCCCCTGCCAGAACCCCGGCCCTCTGATGATTTTTAGTAAAAGTCAGACAGGTCACGGGCTTCCGTGAATTTTTGTTTATTGCTTACGACCTATCCATGACTTTTCCTAAAAATAGCCATGAGAAAATCTTAACTTTACTAATGATGATAGAAGTTATTTAAAATGTAATTGTTACACACCACATGGCATTTAAGTGAAAATGTACAACAGTTGTGTTAGAATAATGCTAACGATATAGTACCAAAGCTAATTTTATTGTTTTAGTGCACCACTCCCAATGTATGCCAGACTGAAGCACTGTTGCTGAATTTCGCTATCACCCTAGAATGAATGGGTCCAGTTTATCTGTTCTGTGGAGCGGGGACTTTGGTCTCTAAAGGATGGCAGTTCTGCAGCTATCATAAACACTATGTTTTAAAAAGCTGCTTTTACTCACTGGTTCATTTTACTTTCACGTTAATAGTATTCCCAAATGAATGTATCCAGGGAGGACAATTTTGTAAATGGAGTTGTAGTCAGTCACCTACTGAGAAAGGAGAGTAGTATTTTTTTTTTCAAGATGGTGTACTTGACTGGTGGTATAAATGCTACATTGCCATTTTGAGAAATGTACACACAATAGGGATACTGTCATTTGTTCTCTTTTGAAATAACTTTCTATGCACTTCTGAGTTATGGTTTGTGAAATTCTGACACCGGTCAACCATAGTGCACAAAGCAGTAGGCTGCCATCTGCCTGTAGCATGGATATTTATTTATTTCAAGGTAGAATCAAAGAGATGCGAGTGGCAGAAAGAATGCTTTGATGCTGGGTAATAAATAACTTTCTCACCAGAAAAAAAGTCAGTGACTATCCTTTGTAAATTTTGTCTCTGCAAGAGAGATTGTGTAAAATAAAGGAAATTAACTCATAGGCTGAAATAAGGTAAGACCAGCAGGTTTTGGCTGGAAGATCCAGATGCAGCTGATATGAGGAAAATCACCTGCTAGCTGTATAATTTAAATCATTTTGACAATAGCAGTTTCTCAGATATACCACCAGAACAGTATTTGCTGGAGGATTTCTGCCTACAGTGGACAAAGGGATGCAAAATGCTTCTGATAGTGCTACTAAAAACAAATCTACACAAAATTCCTCTAAGGCAATCTCTTCTACACCTTTTAAAGGGCATGGCCTCCAGCTATTAATAGGCATGACAGGGTGAAGGACCCTGATTCCATTTTCCCCACTGGGGTGTCTAGGCATCGTTGGCAGCTCTAACAATACCGCACAACTTTGTGTTCTGGGAGCACAACAAACAATGGGTGAAATCCTGGTCCTATTAAAGTCAATGGCAAAATCCCATTGACTTCAGTAGGGCCAGGATTTACTTTGATTTTAAATGGATATAGGAAACATCAGAAGCTGGTCTATAACATTTTCTTTATGCCTACCCTTTTGAATATTTAAATCGTATTTGTGCTAAGAAAAATAATGTTATGACATAAGTTAACATCCTCTAACCATAGATATATTAAAGATTAATATTGGAGCATAGCGGTGTAGAGATAAATAAAAATACAGCTTAGTTCAGAGAAAAGTAGAAGAAATTGAATAACTCTTCCTTTTTGATAAATGTTCTTTCACCTTAAACAGATTTGAAAATAAAGTCTTTTTTTGATTAACAGTTCCCGTTCTTTTCTAATCCACTGCAGATAGTCTGAAAGGAACGTGCTGGCTGAACATCCAAGACAGTCGTTGTGAAGTAAACATTAATGGTGCTACACTGAAATCAGAATGTTGTGCTACTTTAGGAGCTGCTTGGGGCAGCCCTTGCGAGCGATGTGAACTAGGTATGGTTCTAGGCTGTAATGTCTTCCAGCTTTCAGGGGGAAGGATAGATGTATCACTGGGTAAAATAATGGTGCCTCAATTGAATCATCTTTCTCATCAGAGTATTTTCAGTAGAAGAAGAATAAAATGAGAACAGTTGGTTAGTGTAACTTTTAACCCTCACTGTGTGAAACCCTTTGTAAACCATGAAGTCTGCCCGTAAATTACATTTTTAATTGATTTCTACAAGGATGAGTTTTCATTCTCCCCATAGCGTGCCTGTGTGTGGGCAAGGTGAAGGTAGCAAAGAAGAGAAATATCTAGTGAAAAATCTGTATTCCTTCGGTTTCTTGAAGGGTCCAAAAATGCAGGTATTTAAAAACAAGCAACCTTTGTACTGACTCTGTTGCTGCTTTATACAGGGTTGTTTTAGCCATCTTGGTCCCAGGATGGTAGAGAGATGAAGTATGTAAGGTGATATCCTTTTTTGGACCAACTTCTGTTGGTCATAGAGACATACTTTCGAGCTTACACAGAGCTCTTCTTCAGATCTGGGAAACTAACTCAAACTAAGTTAAATACAAGGTGGAACATATAGTTGAGCATAAGTAGTTAACCATTCAGGGTGAAGTAGCCTGCTAACACCCCTCCAATCATGGATGGGTGGGGAGGAGGGAGGCAGCTGGGGGAGGCGGGTTGTTAGTGGATTATAGATTGTTATAATAAGTCATAAATCAAGTGTGTCTATTCAGTCTGTGATTCCACCTCGTGAAGTGTTCACCCATGGCTGATATGGTGTTTTTACCTTTTAGCATTTTCCAGTGAGAGTTCTTCTGAGAATGTACTGAGTGGTTTTTGCCTTGGTTCCCTTGTTTGGATATCTTGGGAAACATGTATAAGGTTCTTGGGGTGGATTCTTGGGGGATGAGTTTGTAGAGTTTCTCTTGGAGTTGTTTGGGGGAGGATTTTATGATATCCTTAAATTCCTGGTTAAATTGTGGTGTGGGATCTTCTCTGAATTCTTTATAGTAGGTGGTGTCAGAGAGTAGTCCATTAGCCTTGTTAATACAGTCATCGCGGTTGAGGAACCCAGGGACACCCACCATATCTGGCCACAGCAATCTTACTGAAGGAATATTGGGACTCATAGAAACCATCTTCAAACCACTCAACAGACAAAGGGCCAGTTTCCTCCAGGACACAACTGACTTTCTCCACAAACTCCACAACATTAACAACCTCCCTCAGAACACCATCCTTGCCACCATGAATGTCACCTCCCTCCCTGCACCAACATCCCTCACAATGATGGCATCGCTGGCTGCCTCAAATGTTTACACAACAATGGACAACTCTTAGATAGCCAGTGCAAACACATTGCCAAACTCATCCATTTCATCCTCACCCAGAACAATTTTACATTCGACAAAAAACACTTTTGGCCAAACCATGGGAACAGCCATGGGTACTCGGATGGCTCCGCAGTATGCCAACCTCTTTGTGTGCTGCCTTGAGGAAGAATTTTTGGACAAATGCACCATGCAACTACTGATATCGTTGAGATGCATCAATAATATTTTCATCCTCATTTCCACAACAACTTCAACAGCCACCACCCATCCATTGAACTCTCTCTGGAACTCTTCAACAGAAGCATCAGCTTCCTGGACATAACAGTCAGCTTCAACAATGGAACCCTGCAGACAACTACATACAAGAAACCCACATACACACCACAACATCTGTTTATCTAAAACCAGGCAGTCAGATACCACAGAATATGTTCCGAGAAAGTCAGGGATATACACCTTAACACACTCCAAACCACCTTCACCAAGGATACTCCACCAGAGAAGTAGATTGCATCATGGAGCAGGCCACCCAAATACCCTGAGGGAACCTATTTCAATACAGAAATAAAACCCTCTCTGACCATGCACTCCTAGTTGTCACTTACTACCCCACACTGGAACCCATATGGGGTAGCACCAAACAATTACAACCCATACTTAATGAGGACCCCATCCTGAAATAAATCTTTCCTGAACCCCTTCTTTTGGCCTTGAAATAACCCTCCCAACCTTTCCAAGCTCATCATCAGAAACAAGCTCCCCACAGACACACCAACTCAAAGCAGTACCAGATCCTGACAGAACAACAAATGCAAAAGTGGTGGACATATCTCCACTGCTACATTGATCAACACCTCCCTCAACACACCTCTCAAGATCAATGGGTACAACACATGCCTATCACAACATGCAGTGTACCTCATTCAGTACACAAAATGCCCCAATGACAACTATGAGGGTGAAACCAGACAACCATTACTCTGCCCCCCGACCTTTTCCCCCTTATGACTGGAGGGGTGTTCATGGACTATTTCACCTTGAATGGTCCCTTGAAATGTGTGTTAGTGACTTATGCTAAACAATCTGTTCCACCTTGTGTTTAGCTGTGACACTCTGAATATGTCTACACTGCAATTAGACTCCCAGGGCTGGCTCATGCTAGCTGACTCGGGCTCATAGGGCTCAAGCTAACGGGCTGCTTAATTGCAGTGTCGATGTTCAAGCTCAGGCTGCAGCCCAAGGCAGTGACCTTTCCATCTTACAGGGCTCTACAGCTCACCCACCTTGTTTCTCTACTATTGCTGCTTGCAAAATAGCATAATTTCTAAATCTCCGAGCTTAATATCCTCTGGGACTGGAGATTGAAAGCAGGAATATTGTCTGAGCTCCCGATGTGTGAAAAAGGAAGGATCACAGCAGTTGCTTTAAGGAGCAGGACAAATGGGAAAGAGACAGAATTAATTTATATGCCCTTGTATCATTAAGCTAGTCATGCCACTTGCTATTGAGACAACATCAGGGCATTTCTGCTCTTTCTTTTTAAATGAGCCCTTAATACTAAGAATATGCCACTGTTCCACTTTGTTAGGCCCTTAGTATAAATTTGAGGGGGGGAAAGGTCACAACATTTCAGATTATGATTAACTATTAAAGTCGTATAATTCTGAAAATAATTGTTCCTTTTTTTTTGTTTCCAGATGCAGCTTGCCCAAGAGGATTTGCCAGAGTTAAGGGAGTTACCTGTGAAGGTGAAGTAATTCTTTCTTACTCAGGAGTGGCACACTTTATCCGGTTTAAAAAAAAAAAAAAAAAGAGGATTCATTACATTACATCCCTGTTGTTGGAGAAGTTAATCAAATTGACATTTGGTGGCTGCCATTACAGTCAATGGTGACTGTTGGAAAGTGTTGCCCTATCCTAAGGTATTGGAGAAGCAAAGGAAATCAAGGAAATCTCTGTTCAGATGATACAGAGCAGATGGAAACTTGATGGGTCCAGCACCCTCGGTTTCCCCCTAAATAAACAGAATCTCTGTTACTTTATCCACCCTCACCCCCAGTGCAGGAGACCTTTCCACAAAAAAGGAAATATGGCTGGGGGTGTGTTTATACCATGGTGATTCACAGGTGTTGGAACAGCCCCCAGGAGGCTGCCAGGTGTAAGAAAGAACAGTCTTCAGATCCTAGTATTGTATAACTGAAAATGTTTTGATTGCCGTGACATAACTTTAAATCCTCAATAAAGCTGTAGCTACCTTAATAAATTAAGAATGCAAATTTAAACTTCTTTTTATGCTTCATTTCACATCAGATGTAAATGAGTGTGATGTTTTCCCTGGTGTTTGTACCAATGGACGTTGTGTTAACAGCAGAGGATCATTTCACTGTGAATGTCCAGAAGGCCTGACGCTGGATGGAACAGGTCGAGTGTGTTTAGGTAAAAACATGGTCACCTCTTACTGTTCCTTAGCTCTGTGACTGACTTCTCATGTTCTTTGCACAGTTTAAAATAGTCCTATAGTTTCTGGAATGCACTGTTCCTTGAAAGGTATTTTTTTTAAGTTCATGTTTATATTTTAATTTATGTCTGTTTAATACTCAACACTTCCGCCAGCTTAGGGAGGTCTATCTAAGAGGTGCTAAAGATAGACATATCTGGTTTAGGGCTTGTTTTCACTGCAGTGTTAGCTCAAGGTCTAGCTTGAATGTTGCCTCTACCCTGACTCCCTTGCACACACAAAAATCGCTCAGATGAAGAGGAGTTTTAAACTTGAGCTAGCTGGCCGGTCATAGGGTATGGGTTGAAGCTTGAGTACTGCTGATGCTCATGCTAGGAATGCAGTTGGGATGCAGCAGCTCTGTGCTGCTAATCCAAACACACTGCGCTGCTCAGGTGTTGTTTTGCGGTATGGCTGCTCTCACTTGAGGTAGGCTTATCTGAAAGGAGATGGCTTGTCTTTACTGCAGGGTTAGATCAAGTTTTTAGATTTCAGCATTTAGTCAACAGAAGAAACTGACGCTCTGACACAGAAAAGAAGACCTTTAGGTATCAAAAAATGTAAACCTCTGTGCTTTAAAAAATTAACCAGTTGAAGCTATATTATTCATTGCTTCTGTTAACGCCTTCTTTCTTGAATTAGTTGCAAAGCATGTCACACATGTGGCTCACAGGGGCTAAGGAACTCATGTTCAAGCATAGTAGTTACAGAGAAATCAGCACATTGTTCTTCCTTGTGGCTCAGAAGGAAATACTAAGTTTAATACATACTGCAGCTATTGTAGGCATGTGATTTTCCTAATCAATGAGTCAGTGTTAACATTACATTTTATAGTTTTCTAATGGCCAAATCTTGAACCTGTTAGCAAATCCTGTGGGATAGGACTTTGTCCCCTAGAATTGCAAAAGTGATGGGACATGTAATTTTTATCCGCAGTCCAGAAGTAGGGCATGGCACACCCTTGCAGAAAGGCCATAGCTTATACTTCTGGATTAGGGGAAGAACAGTGGACCTGATCTGTCTCTGCCTCATGTGCAGTGTGATACACATAGAGCCACACTGTTTTAGGACACCTAGACCTTCTGGAAGATTATCAGTTTCTATCTGGAAATTCAGGTTCAGAAAGCATCGTTCTGCTTTTGGCAGAATACGTTTTCAGTGCTCGGTAATCTGCACTGCCTGGCTGTCTGTTTCCAGGTGGAGTGTAAGGTAATGATTTGACCTATAATGTCCTAAAAGTCTTGGGACCTGCCTACCTGAGGGACAGCCTCTCTCTCTCCAGGTCATATTACCACAGTTATGATCAGAAAAAGCCTTTGATCTTGATTCTCCCCATTGTAAAAGATAGGGTCTGCTTGCAAAGCATTCTCTGTAAAGGACCCTTTCCTTTGGAATGCTCTGTCTCCCAAGGTCTGAAATAGTCTTCATATGTTGACATTCTTGGCATGCTGTGAAGCCCATCTGTTTTCAGGATGTTGATGAAGGGCTGAGAAGAGGCAGTTGAAGGTGGGATTTGCTTGGTGGGGGTTTTAGTCTGTACTGGTCATGTGAATGATGCAATCTAATGATGTAGGAGATGGGGTGTGCTGCTTTGGTTAATTTTTACTTTATACCTCCTTTATTATTATTGTTTTTAAATGTCTGTCCATGGTGCACAGAGCTTTCAATGTGCTCCATTTGGTGTGGAGTTTATATAAGACTGACATCTAAATAAATAAATATAGAAACTCTTTAGAACTCTACCATAAGGAAAGGGGCCTGTACCCATATCTCCTCATGGTGAGTTGTAGAGACTCACTGCAGCAATTCCAAACACTATGAGGGGAGTTCCTGGACACAAGGGTCTCTGTAGCTTTTGTATACTTTTGGTCCTGATTGCATACATATGCCTCAGGGTGCTGTATTAAAAACAGAGATAGTATCAGGAGTTGGATATGAAATCTGAAGTTGTTCCAGTAGAAATGAGAATATTTTTCAATGGATAGAAAAGGAACATTTTTTTCCATTAGGGAACCTGCATTTTACATAACCGAGAAGCTATAAAACCTGCATTCATATGCCCCAAACTCTTGTATCATATTAAATAAGACTTTTACCTTGTAATTTAAATGGACATTTATTGGCAAAAGCTTGGCAAAATATAGTAATGGACTTAGGTGATTTGTGATTAAGTACATGTTTAAATTAAAAGTCTGAAACATTTTCATGCCACACTCTTCACCTCTGTCCAACAGCTGTGAGCTTCACACTGCTGCTTGCAAATTCCCTGTTTGGAAATGGAACGGGACCAGTGGATGCAGATGGGGAAACTGGCAGCCAAAGAACTGTGCACTCTGTATAGATTCTGGAGTTTGTATGGCTTTAGTGGAGTTAATGCAGTTCTGGTGGCTGAAGTATGAAGAGCAACATTTTTACTATTTTCTAAGAAAGGAAAATTATTTTTTAAACTGAGCATTTTGTAGAAACCAGCTGATTTTCCTTTTTGGATTTTTGGCTTAGAGTGAAAAATGCATGTAGTTAAAAATTGAAATCAGGTTTCTGGCAGGTACCAGGGAAAATAATTTAAAATTAATTATTTTATTTCAATTTTTAGAATGTCTCAGCATGGATGACTGTGGCTTTCCAAGAGATTGTCCAAAGTGACATGCTCCAGTAGTTTTAAATTGTCCTAGCTTTTCAGCCACTTTCAAATTTGTGAGCTTATAATGCTTTTTGGAGGGCTCTACTGCTTTATTGTTATAGCCTTACGTTTGCCCTTTCTGAACGTTTCTCCTAGGGAGCCCGCATTCAGTTGGGAAGTAAGACAACCAGAATGTTGTTATAGCAGCTCAAAACATATTGAGTACATTTAAAAATGTAATCTCCAAAGAGAGAGAGAGAGAGAGAGAATTAGAAACAACATCCCATTTGGGAGTGGAGGTGGGGGACTTAATTAAGAGGGAAAATTCCACTTGTCAAGTCCAGGAAACAACAAAGTAAACCTGTGCTGGGCAAGTCAGCGGACTCAGGCAAGAGAAGTTTTCCTTAAAATTATTCCAGTATGGTACATTGGGGTATTGACTTGCCTTGGAGGCTGTGGACTGTTGATGAGGGTATAACAAGCTGGCTTACAGTTTCTGTTACCAGGTTTAGGGGGGTTTTCTTCATAGAACGGTATTTCCTCTGATATAGTGAACTTGAGAGAATATATATTTTATATGTATGCTTACTCTTAGTTTAATTTTTGTTTGTTTAGGGTGCTCCACATCCACTCTGGCCATTTATATAGGTTCCTGCTGGGGAGCTGAGCTCTTTTGAAAATCTGGCCCTTAAAGCTTGATTTTTTTACAGGACATGTGTAGAATGGTTACATGTATAATAAGCTCAAGGACAGGGAGGGACTGCAGTATTAATGGGAGCACTAATGCTCAGCTGCTTTGTCACTCCTGCATAGCAGCAGATGTAAGACTAGAGCAAGAAGTGCACTGCTAATCTTCTCATTAACTGGATAAGCAGTACACTTAGGATGTCTCTGACATGCCCATGCCCTATACCCAATCCATTTTTATCACAGTAAGAGAGCAGCAGCAAAAGCTTTTGAGACTTATTTTCAGTCATTTTAGAGGACTCTGCCTAGTGTTTAACCACACTTGCACCTATGTGTACTCTTCACTCAGGCTTGAAAGTGCAACCCACCTTGCACTCCCTACTCTGCATCACACTTGGATTTGCAGGATCAAGGCCTTCATATTTTCCTTTACTTTAAGAGCAGTTGCCATGCTTCAAGGAATTCCCCTCCACCCCCCATTAAAGACTGAAGTTGAGCAAGATGGCAATCCTGTTCGTTCTATGTTAGCTGTAGTTCTATTTATGCTATTAGTTAGCAGCAGCTGATGTGAATAAGTAATTTGCTTTTCAGGGGGAGAAGGGGAGTTGAAGATAATGTAGAGTATCTAAGGGTGAGGAATTGTTGGAGTGGGATTTGAGCTTTTGCATTGCCTGATTTGCTGGTAGTAGTTTATAGTGAATTATATGTTGCACTTTAGTAATTAATTCTGGGCATTAAATCTATTGTATCTTTAAGTTATTTTCACTTATAGCATGTGGCTTGGTGCTCTTTTTTTAGCATGTGTATATAAAAATCAAAGCTTTGATAAGAACTCAGATATGCATATAGTGAATGTTAATGTATCAAAGTAAAAGGAAATAACTCAAAATCTAATCTAGCAAATATGTTTGTTTCTGGTATGGACTTCCATTTTCCCATATTTGTTTGCTCACAGAAAATCAGGATGTGTGTGTGTGTAATTGGCATCTTTATGTAGTTTTGTACAGTAGGTTTGGCTTAGACTTTTTTCCATGCTTGGTAATGTTATTCCCAGCATCTGTAGGAAAGGTTACAAGGAGCAGTTTGATGCTTGCAATTGGTGGATGGAGGTGAGAACTGATAGGAGTGACTTTGATTTTAAAACAATATATATTACAACCTTATCTTAAGTCCACCACTTCATTTTGCCAGGGTTTAACCAATAAATGCCAGTTTAAATTCCATGGCATAAGTCTTCTGTTAGACTACCTAGGCAATTTGGGCTACATGATGCATTCCTGAAGTAAGTTTACTTGCTGCAAACTGCTTAATGTACTACAGTGGTTTTAATAAAAAGAAAACAAGTACTTGTGGCACCTTAGAGACTAATCAATTTATTTGAGCATAAGCTTTCGTGAGCTACACGAAAAGCTCATGAAAGCTTATGCTCAAATAAATTGGTTAGTCTCTAAGGTGCCACAAGTACTCCTTTTCTTTTTGCAAATACAGACTAACACGGCTGTTACTCTGAAACCAGTGGTTTTAATGAAAGCAAGTATGTATTAGCAATGTGGTCGCTCGGTCACATGAGCAGAAAATAATTATACATCTTGAGGGGGCATGGAAACCATGAGGATTACATTTCCAGTTCTTACATTTGTGCTGTAAATTGTTTTAAATCAAGATGCATATACAGGAAATTTACACAGGAAATTTATATTATTTTGAAGGATTTGCATGGAAAATATATCTATAACTCATCTGTGTCATTTTTAGCTCTTCCATCTTCTCTCATCAGTTCTTCATTTCCCCTGTTGAGCATTAAAAAAGCCAGACAATGCTTATTAAAACCTAATTCCTGGTCTAGTCTGTCATATGACCAATTCATACAACATAGTTTGTTTTGGAGCTGTAGATTGGTTTTCTCTCCATATCAACAGTGCTCTTTGTATCCTAGTCTGAGTTGTGTTACTTACACAGTGCGTTTGTCTTCATGTTTTGCCTTGCACACTGAAACTGTCCCCCTTTTCTGTAGAATACACGGTTTCTTAAGGTCTAACCTAATTCCCATTGATGTAAATGAGTATCTTTCCATTAACTGAAGTCAGTGACAAAAGTTCTATTGGCCTGAATGGGCATAGGAGCAGGCCCTTAGTACTTACACTATTCTGCAGTTGCTAAATCATACACTGGTACTGGCAGAGTTCTGGAATGCTAACAGAGCATTGTCACAGATTTGTTCATCAGGTTTCAATCTGGATGTTTAGAAAAGTAAATCTGGGAGGAATCCGAACTGGAAAGGGAAATCAATAAAATTAAATGCAGGATTATGAGTTCAGAAGAGTCAACCAGACCTTTTTTGCTCTGTTGAAAAAAATAAAGATGTAGGTTAATAACAAACTTTGGAATATGCTGTTATGTATTTTCTTGAAACTTCTATAACTCAATGCAGAGATTTGATAAGCCCCCTGCCGTGCCCTTTGGGCTTATACAGCTAGCCAGATACCTCTAGGAAATGGGTATTTCCAGTATGCTTGGAATCAGTACGTATATGTGGATGTCTTGGTGATGACGAATCTTTCAGTAAACTTCTGAACAATATCATAGAGGCTTACAGTAGTGTGTTTTCAACATTTCTATTACGAACACTATTTGTCAGGTATTCATGACTTGGACTTAAAAGTTCCCCTCCAGGCTAGAAATGAACATTTAGCGGCTTAGCTATAAAATGCGTTTTTTATATTGATTTAATCCTTTAAATTAAACAACTTTCTTAAAAAAAATTTGAGTTATTTCTTGGCATGAAAAAATGCATAAGAAATTTGTGAAAAGAGGGAGACATTCTGACATGCTTTACTGAGAGATTTTTGGCATGTTTGGTGTGTATAACACTGTGCAGCTTATTTTTAATGGGTGAAACAGGTAAGCTTGGAAAAACGTACACATGCACTTTCTGCCTTAAAATACGCGCGCACACACACACACACACACAACTACATATGTAAATTAGAGATGTAACGCTTCTCTAGATAGTATAGTATGCAGATGTAGATTTTGTAGGTCCAATTGGTGTATGTACCTTTTTGGTAGATCCACCCATTTGGATACACATTAGAAAATTTGTCCCTAAATGTGAACTTCCATTAAAGTATTCTAGGGTTTTGTTTTGGGGTTTTTTTTTGTTACTACTTTGAGTTATTAACACAAGGCCAACAAAACCTAGCAGAACCTGCACCAAATTTTGCTTAAACCTGTATCTAAAATCTTCTGAATTCTTCATGGTATTAATCCAATATCACCAATTTTAAAGAATAGCTGATTTTTACTATATATGCCATACCATATTTATAAATTAGAGTATCTTTGAACCGTGAATAAATATACTTCTGCTTCCTACCAAATACACACAATCAACGGAGCACATTCATATCATGGCAACACTATATCTTGATGTTGTAATAATGCAAAGGTCATAACATTTGCATTTTCAGAGTAACAGCCGTGTTAGTCTGTATTCGCAAAAAGAAAAGGAGTACTTGTGGCACCTTAGAGACTAACCAATTTATTAGAGCATGAGCTTTCGTGAGCTACAACTCACTTTATCGGATGCATACCGTGGAAACTGCAGCAGACATTATATACACACAGAGATCATGAAACAATACCTCCTCCCACCCCACTGTCCTGCTGGTAATAGCTTATCTAAAGGTATTACCCATAACTATTTCACATTTGGGGACAATGTATACCTTCAGATCAGCGGCACTGCTATGGGTACCCGCATGGCCCCACAGTATGCCAACATTTTTATGGCTGATTTAGAACAACGCTTCCTCAGCTCTCGTCCCCTAAAGCCCCTATTCTACTTGCGCTATTTTGATGACATCTTCATCATCTGGACCTATGGAAAAGAAGCCCTTGAGGAATTCCACCATGATTTCAACAATTTCCATCCCACCACCAACCTCAGCCAGGTCCAGTCCACACAAGAGATCCACTTCCTGGACACTACAGTGCTAATAAACAATGGCCACATAAACACCACCCTATACCGGAAACCTACTGACCGCTATTCCTACCTGCATGCCTCCAGCTTTCACCCTGACCACACCACACGATCCATCGTCTACAGCCAAGCTCTGCGATACAACCGCATTTGCTCCAACCCCTCAGACAGAGACAAACACCTACAAGATCTCTGTCAAGCTTTCTTACAACTACAATACCCACCTGCAGAAGTAAAGAAACAGATTGATAGAGCCAGAAGAGTTCCCAGAAGTTACCTACTACAGGACAGGCCTAACAAAGAAAATAACAGAACGCCACTAGCTGTCACCTTCAGCCCCCAACTAAAACCCCTCCAACGCATTATTAAGGATCTACAACCTATCCTAAAGGATGACCCAACACTCTCACAAATCTTGGGAGACAGGCCAGTCCTTGCCTACAGACAGCCCCGCAACCTGAAGCAAATACTCACCAGCAACCACATACCACACAACAGAACCACTAACCCAGGAACTTATCCTTGCAACAAAGCCCGTTGCCAGTTGTGCCCACATATCTATTCAGGGGACACCATCACAGGGCCTAATAACATCAGCCACACTATCAGAGGCTCGTTCACCTGCACATCCACCAATGTGATATATGCCATCATGTGCCAGCAATGCCCCTCTGCCATGTACGTTGGTCAAACTGGACAGTCTCTACGTAAAAGAATAAATGGACACAAATCAGATGTCAAGAATTATAACATTCATAAACCAGTCGGAGAACACTTCAATCTCTCTGGTCACGCAATCACAGACATGAAGGTCGCTATCTTAAAACAAAAAAACTTCAAATCCAGACTCCAGCGAGAAACTGCTGAATTGGAATTCATTTGCAAATTGGATACTATTAATTTAGGCTTAAATAGAGACTGGGAGTGGCTAAGTCATTATGCAAGGTAGCCTGTTTCCTCTTGTTTTTTCCTACCCCCCCCCCAGATGTTCTGGTTTAACTTGGATTTAAACTTGGAGAGTGGTCAGTTTAGATGAGCTATTACCAGCAGGAGAGTGAGTTTGTGTGTGTATGGGGGTGGGGGGGATGTGAGAAAACCTGGATTTATGCAGGAAATAGCCCAACTTGATTATGTAAAGAGTTGTCACTTTGGATGGGCTAGCACCAGCAGGAGAGTGAATTTGTGTGGGGGGGTGGAGGGTGAGAAAACCTGGATTTGTGCTGGAAATGGCCCACCTGTTGATCACTTTAGATAAGCTATTACCAGCAGGACAGTGGGGTGGGAGGAGGTATTGTTTCATATTCTCTGTGTATATATAAAGTCTGCTGCAGTTTCCACGGTATGCATCTGATGAAGTGAGCTGTAGCTCACGAAAGCTCATGCTCAAATAAATTGGTTAGTCTCTAAGGTGCCACAAGTACTCCTTTTCTCTTCACAATGTGTATGATAATCAAGGTGGGCCATTTCCTGCACAAATCCAGGTTCTCTCACCCCCTCACCTCCCTCCAAAAACCACACACACAAACTCACTCTCCTGCTGGTAATAGCTCATCCAAAGTGACCACTCTCCCTACAATGTGCATGGTAATCAAGGTGGGCCATTTCCAGCACAAATCCAGGTTTTCTCACCCCCCCCCCCCTTTTTCCCGGGGAGACACACACACACACACACAAACTCACTCTCCTGCTGGCAATAGCTCATCCAAACTGACCACTCTCCAAGCTTAAATCCAAGTTTAACCAGAATGTCTGGGGGGAGGAGGGGGTAGGAAAAAACAAGGGGAAATAGGCTACCTTGCATAATGACTTAGCCACTCCCAGTCTCTATGAAGTGAGCTGTAGCTCAAGAAAGCTCATGCTCAAATAAATTGGTTAGTCTCTAAGGTGCCACGAGTACTCCTTTTCTTTTTGCTAACATTTGCATTGAAACCTTGTGATCTGCACCTCTCTGGAGATACTTTTACTCAGTGTGAAACAATACAAATCTAGAAATCCATCAATAATGTAACATTAACAACAATACATATGCATCTGTGTAGTTCGTATGATGGAATAGCAAGCACGCATGTTGGTGTCTCAAGCACAGATCTGATCTTGTACTCTCTCTCCCTAGATCTATAAAAGGCTGAACATCATGCATGCATAATTAAAAAATAACTGTTTATAGAAAATTCAATAAATTTAGCAAGGTTACTCTGTAACATGGTATAATTGCCTTTGTTGTATGAAATGTGCAGATATCCGCATGGAGCAATGCTACCTGAAGTGGGATGAAGATGAGTGCATTCAGTCTGTACCGGGCAAGTTTCGTATGGATGCCTGCTGCTGTGCTGTTGGTTCTGCTTGGGGCTCAGACTGTGAGGAATGTCCTAAGTCTGGCACCAAAGAATATGAAGCTTTATGCCCTAGGGGACCTGGCTTTTCGAACAGGGGAGATGTTCTAACTGGCAGGCCATTTTATAAAGGTAAAATCCATACTTCGCTGCACATAGCTTACTGGAGTTGAAAACGGGTGTTATTTGTATCTGTCAATCCTTAAAGGGAAAACACCAAGGTTTGTATGATTAGAGATGTTATCAATTATATAGCATTAAAATTAAAACATAACAAATATTAGTTCAGATAGTCATCTCCTTCCCCTCCATATGGGGAATGTGTTTTGTGGCAGCATTCTGGATATACTGGAATGGGGGTAAGATGAGAGTCTGGGAAGCCAAGTCAAGGCAAGAGATTAGGACGTAGTCACGGTTCTTGAGCATGTGAGTGGAGAGGGATGGATATGTTTTGGAGATGATGATGTAGAGGAAAAACCTGCAGGATTGAGCAACAGCATCCATTTTGGATGAGAAGGAAAAAAGTGGCTGAGATGATACTGAAGCTGAATATTTTGGTTAGAGAAGATAGTGAAGACAGTACCAGCAGTGATAGAGAAAGGAAGGAGAAGGCCACTGCCCTTCCCCTCTGCATGCTGCCTAAGTGGCTCTTGCTTCATTCTCAGACTGAGAGGGTTGGAAACTGCCTAAGGAGCTGGAGATGAGATATTTATTGATGCCCGAGTGAGGCCTGGGTTGGGGAGGGAGAAATGTGGATTGTTACATTCTTGGAAGGTATATGTGTGGCCAGAAGTGGGGTTAGAGGGGATGGAGGTGAGAGGTAAAAGAGGACAGAAACACTAGTTTCTCTGTCCCACAGAAAATTAAAGACTTGAAGTAATAAGGATATTCTCACCTTTTCTATCCTGATTTCATTTTTATAGAGATGAGATATAGGTGAGATCATTCTGAAATATTTTTGAACAAGCAAAGCCTTTGTCATGAAAAAAAACATATTGTTTGGAGGAACTTTAACATTTTGTCATTATGCATAACCATTCATCAGTTCTGATATTTAATTGTTACTGTCCTTACTCAGGTAAAACTATTAAATTCAGTGGAAGTTAGCCTGAACAAGGATTAAGCACTAGTATTTTGTCCAGAATTTAGCTCTGCTTTTCTGTGCCTATTGTTTTCTCTTGTACTTGTACCAGCACTTTCCTCTGCACATACTGATGTCTCCAGGCTACAGTTTGGTTCCATAAAATGGATGCTTCTTAGTTAAGGGTATTCATCCAGTAGAATGGTACCTATAAGTAATGTGTAGTGCTCATCAGAATGTGTTTAGGGCCTGAGTGGCTCTTGTGTGTACACAAAGAGCCTCTTTTATAAGCCCTGTGGAAGGTCTGTTACAATTGCAGTCCCTGTGCTATGGAGAATGTGAGGACTGCTCGCTCCATACATTGCAAGGGACTATTTTGCCCCAACGAGGAGTGAAAGTATGGGACTATAACCCCCGCCACTCCACTGTACTAGTCTGCAAAGCTGCTAAAAAGTCCTCATTTGCTCTGGGAATCTCGGAAAGAGTTTCAGGGAGCCACAAACTTTCTCACCAAGTTACACCTGGGCTGGCATGGCTCCTCAGTGCTTCTTTCTCAGGCTGTGTTTTATAGGCACAGTTTATTGCACAGGGTTTCCTCATTCCCTTTCCTGCTTTGTTTTGAATTCACAAACTCACAGTGGTAGCTGAAGTTCAGTTTCTAAAAAAGAATGACTTTCAGCAGCAGGAATGAAGCGACAATGTCTTATGCACTGCCAGGTTTATTTTGTGAGATAACAAAACGGTGTTCAGTATACACTGTGTAGAAATGAATGGGAAATTACCACTCTTGACACAGTTTCCTTGTTAATCATTTAAATGTTCTGTTTTATTTTTTTTTCATAGATATTAATGAATGTAAAGTGTTCCCTGGTATGTGCATGAATGGCAAATGCAGGAACACAATTGGAAGTTTCAAGTGTAGATGTAACAGCGGGTTTGCTTTAGATATGGAGGAAAGAAACTGTACAGGTAAGTCTTACATTTTCCCCGGTGTTTAAAGGAAGCTGCATCCATTTTGCTCACTATCCAGACCTTGCAGTTCTTGGGAGTTTTCCCCTAGTAAGAAAGGCAAAATTCGGCTGTTAGTGTGAACATCTTGAGCTTCTCTTTCAGTGAGGGATTCTCTAATAATTGTGTCTTCTGATTTATTCTCATACACCAAAACTTTGTTAAATTACTGTTAAAGTTGCTTGAGTCAAACTCCTTGAAATGAAATCACTAAAATTCAAGAAAATCACCAGTTAAGGCAATATTAACATCCCTTACCACCTAGGCATCGTAATACCAGGTGGACTCAGAGACTCCTTACTTCCACCACAAACTCACTTTCATTTGCAAAATGCAACCACTCAAAATGCTTATGTCCAGTTCCTTACAATCATGCTCACATATGACATCAGGCATGATACTGACAGACATGTAATATGTATTATTGGTACTTAAAAAAAATCTGAAGTCAGAGTTAAGCTAGTAAGCTTGTGTGATTGAGGACCTGGATGTGTGCATTGTGAGGGATTGGAAATGAAAGCGGTTTTATTCTGGAGCTCAGGAATCTCTGTGTGTGTGTGTTTGGGTTGTTTGATGTGTGTGTAGTAAGGCACGTGAGGTTGGTCTGGATGTTAACGTTCTCTTTCCTGGTGTTTTCCTTGGTTTTCTAGTGATTGTATTTTTAAGTTAATGAGAGGTCAGAGAACATTTTTTCACAAAAGTTTTTTTTTTTTCCCACTTTTTCATCGACATTTTTTTCAGATGAACATTTTCTTTCTGACCAGCTCTAGACTTAATGATCTTTTAATGTGTGTTTGTGTTTTAAATTACTAACAAAATGGGATTAGTGGGCAAAATCTGCAGGAGGCCAACCGTGCAATGACATGAGAGGCCCACTGCAGTGAATTTCTGTTCTGCAGACTTCTGCATGTGGTATATGAATTACTGTTGTGTTACACAAAGGGGAGCGAGAGGGAATGAAATGGAGGAAAAAGGGAGAGGATTTTATCCATGGTGGAAGTGTAAAAAATGTGTGAAGTGTTCAAAGATTCCCTCTTCTCTCTGTCTCCCCATGTCCCTCCTCATCCCTGCCTCCCCAGCTCCATGTGTGTGTCTGCCTCCTGCAACTCCTCTATAAACACTTGAATTTGTGCATTCCTAGTTCTCTGAACCACCTATCCAGATACCTCCTCTCTACAGTTCCCTGACCACTTCCCTACCTGATGCCCACAGCCCCCATTGTGTCCCATATGCTCTATTCCCGTCTTCTTCACCCCATCTTCCTTGGACCTCGTGGAGATCTACACCAGTTCTCTGCTTCCCAATCCTCCACACTTCTCTGGGGCTCTTCCATTAATCAGTTCAATGTTTTCATCTATCTATAACCCTGTTTTCTGATTTCTATTCCACTTGTAAACTTTTTATAATTTTCCATTGTTTTACACATTTTTACAGTATTTAAAAATCATTTAAAAAAGAGACTTCTGTATATTAAAATAATTAATGGGACCAAGGACTGAGGGTATAGTGGAAAGC
This sequence comes from Caretta caretta, assembly GCF_965140235.1. NCBI lineage: Eukaryota > Metazoa > Chordata > Testudines > Cheloniidae > Caretta > Caretta caretta. The sequence goes on along the minus strand of NC_134210.1, from coordinate 82,319,057 downwards.
ACGAACCAGGGAGCCAGTCTGGGTAGAAGGATTGGAGAATCGGGTGAGGCAGTTGGCTAATGAGAAAGGCAAGCAGTCTGGCCATTGGGCTGAGGAGTCAGTGAGGAGCATGTTGCTCAGCTGTGCTCCCCAGTCCTGCACATCCTGGTACCCTGCATCCCTCACCCTGTTGTATACCCTCTTCAGACCAACTCCTCAGCTGCCCACCTTGCTTCCCTGGCTCCTTAAATGGAGCCCTTCCAATCCATTAATGCTTCCACCTTCGTTTTCGACAAATGTGCTGTGGTTCACTGGACCAAGCTGCATATTTAGACATGACTAATAAAGTACAGCAATCCAAAAGAGACATTAAACTGCAAATCTAAATGTGAAAAGAGTCATTTTAACTTCCTAACTTCTAAAGAAGTGAACCAATATACTTATAACTTTCTAGAAAATTAACTTTCTATCTAGGAGTAAGTGCTGTGAGTTTAGATATTCCTGATTTTGCTTACATAATATATGAAAGTAATCTCCATATTACTGTAAATCGAGGGCTTTGGAGCTGTGCTCCGGCTCCGCTCCATCTCCAGGCAAAAACCTGCAGCTCCACTGCTCTGGAGCAGCTCCGCGCTCCAGCTCCGGGCTCGGCTCCAAAGCCCTGTGTAAATCTCAATGCCTCTTTAGCTATAGAGTCAACTGACACCTCCATAATAATGACAATTCCAAGAGGGGTGATGATAATTAGAGTTTTTCTATAACTTTGCAATTCTTGGTATGGTGCCTATTGCATAAATATCATGCCATCAAAAATATGATCCGAAAATGATACCTGATGGAAACCCACTTGTCACAAGGTTTCAGATCTAACTTAGATTTCTGAAGTCACCTTGTTCCAAATCTTCAAGGACTCACTTTATCACTGAATCATTCTTTTAAAATATTAAATGAAATATTTGAATGGCCACGAGTACACTTCAGATTTCACTGGCATGAGTCACTTCTCCATTTGCATGTAAAGCAGGATTCACTTTAAACTGTTTGATTTTTTTCTCTTCATTTAATGTAAAATAGACATTGATGAGTGTCGTATCTCCCCGGACCTCTGTGGAAGTGGTACCTGTGTCAACACTCCAGGCAGCTTTGAATGTGAATGCTTCGAGGGCTATGAGAGTGGATTTATGATGATGAAGAATTGCATGGGTAAGCGTTGTCAGAATGTATTGCAGTCCTTCCATTTACTATTTTGGAGCCTGATATTTTAAACTATGTGCACTAATGCACACTTAATTAGTATCCATAGTTACTGTGACTGCATGTATAAATCAGGTCTGACCATGCACATATGTGCAGTTAACGGTACAAATACCTGTATTGTGCATGCAGTTATGGTAATCGTCTACATGAATTAGGTATACAATTCCCTGCACACATTTTTGCACATGCACATATTAAGGAATCATAGAAATATAAATCTGGAAGTACCTTCATGAGGTCATCTAGTCCAGTACCCCAAACTGAGGGAAAACAAGTACCACTAGACCATCCCTGGCAGGTGTTTGTTTAAACTGTTCTTAAAACCTCCAATGATGGGGTTCCACAATCTCCCTTAAAATTCTATTTCAGTGCTTAACTATCCATATAGTTAGAAAGTTTGTCCTAATATCTAACCTAAATCTCCCTTGCAGCAGATTAAGACTGTTATTTCTTGGCCTACCTTCAGTGGACATAGGAAACTACTGATCACCATCCTCTTTATAACAGCCTTTAACATATTTGAAGACTGTTATCAGGTCCTCCCTCGGTCTTCTTTTCTCAAGACTAAACGTGCCCAGTTTTTTAAATCTTTCCTCAGGTCAGGTTTTCTAAACGTTATTAGTTTTGTTGCTCTTCTCTTGACTCTGTCCAATTGTCCACATCTTTCCCAAAGGGTGGTGCCTACAACTGGACACAGTACTCGAGCTGAGGCCTCACCAGTGCCTACTGGAGTGGAACAATTACCTCCCATGTCTTACTTACAACACTGCTTTTAATTTTCCTGAGAATTATATTAGCCTTTTTCGCAATTGATTTTTATTTCCTAAGTGAAGTACTTTGCCCTTGTCTTTATTGAATTTCATTTTGCTGATTTCAGACCAATTCTCTAATTTGTCAAGGTTGTTTGAATTCTAATCCTGTCCTCCAGTGTGCTTGCAACCCCTCCCAGTTTGATGTCATCTGCAGACTTATAAGCATGCTCTCCCCTCCATTATCCAAGTCATTAATTAAAATATTGAATACTAGTGGACCAAGGACTGTCTCTTGTGGTACCTCACTAGATACATCCTCCCAGTTTGAGAGCAAACCATTGATAACTACTCTTTGAGTACAGTCTTTCAACCACCTATGCACCCACCTTATGGTAATTTCATCTAGGCCACATTTCTGGAGTTTGCTTATGAGAATGTCATGGAGGATTGTGTCAAAAGCCTTACTAAAATCAAAATAGGCATCTACAGCTTCCCTCCCATCCACTAGGCCAGTAACCCTGTCAAAGAAGAAAATTAGGTTGGTTTGGCATGATTTGTTCGTGACAAATCCATGCTGTCTATTACTTATTACCCTATTATCTTCTAGATGCTCACAAATTGTTTGATAATTTGTTCCAGTATTTTTATAAGTATCCAAATTAGGCTGACTGGCTTATAATTCCCCTGGCCCTCTTCTTCTGTCCCTCTCCTTCCCCGCCCAAGATAGGTGTTATGTTAGCCCTCATCTATCCTCTGGGAGTTCTCAAAGATAATTGGTAACAGTTCTGAAATTGTTTAAGCACCATAGGATGAATTTCACCAGCTCCTGCCAATTTAAATCCATCTAACTTTCCTAAGTATTCTTTAACCTGTTCCATCCGTACACTGAATTTACCTAAATATGTTGTTTGGTTAATACTCTGATTGGTGAGCATTCAAACAGAAATTGTCTTTGCCTGCTTTCTGTTCCTTTCAGAATATCTCCTTCTGAATGATTGAACTTCATAGTAATTTCTTACAAAACAGGAGAGTAGAACTCATTCAAGAGCCATTACTGTACAATTTAATTGCTTACCATATTACAGGAGGTGGAGAAGAGCAGTAATTACTTCATTTTAGCCTCTTTGTGAGCCTCAGAATCTGAATTACCTCCTAATGCTGACAGTTGCTTTTCCCTTCTTTCCCCCTTCATTAAGTTCCTTAAATGCCTGTCATGTTTCCTTTCAGACATAGATGAATGTGAACGTAACCCTCTCCTTTGCAGAGGTGGCACTTGTGTGAACACAGAAGGCAGCTTTCAATGTGACTGTCCTTTGGGACATGAGCTATCACCATCACGTGAGGATTGTGTGGGTGAGTTTGTTACCTGAGGATGGCATGTATCTGTGGTATAAAAGCTCCTTGTGACTGACAAGGATGTGGCTCCAGGAATATCTACACATTCCTGTCCTTCCTTGTTTCTGAATTCCTTCAAATTGAAACCTCAGGGCTTGACACTGAAAAGTCCTCAGTACACTAAGCATCCATTGACTTCAATGGGAATTGAGGGCACAGAGCACCTTGCAGGAAATGTTCTGCACTTCACAGGAGTGGACTTACAGAAATTATAAAAGAATCTTGTCAACTTTCAATTAAAATACATAAAAGCACAGAGTAAACTGCACAAAAATTGGTTCCTTTAGGAAATGTAGCTCTCCTCTCCATGTGCGTGGAGTACATTTTTGCTTTTTCACCTCTTCTATGAAATATCACTTGTTCAGTTGCAGTGTTGTTTTGTTACGTAGTTACTTCCAGGGATAATTTAAAGTATAGTCTCCGTCCATGCTTCCTTAGTGGCTCTGGCATTCCAGCAGCCATTTTTGAATGGTAAGTAATTGAACTGAGCAATTCTTCTTTTTCAGATATAAATGAATGCTCATTGAGTGATAATCTCTGCAGAAACGGCAAGTGTGTGAACATGATTGGAACATATCAGTGTTCCTGTAACCCCGGATACCAGGCCACTCCAGATAGACAAGGCTGCACTGGCAAGTGTTGAATGCCTCCACCTTCATACTTTTATGTCATCTCTCTTTACATTTAATTTCCTGTTAAAACCAGTCAGAGCCAGCTTTTGTCACTATCCAAAGCAGCAACTCTTGGGACCCTCTCTACTCCAAGAGTTATGAAAAGAGCAGATTGTTTCAGTTTAAATATAGAGGAAAGAAGAGTGTGTTGCCATGCTGCAAAACCTCTGCACAACAGTGTGAGGAAAAAGCATTCTCATGATACTAATCCAGTCAAATCTCAAAAGATTTAGCTAAAGTCCAGATGGTGGTGGTCAATTTTATTCACTGATCAAAAACAGCAAGGGGTCCCATGTCACTGCTTTTGTTACTGATTTGCCCCATTATCCCCTTCCCCATCACATGTGGTACATACAGATTTTTTAAATGCAGCACTGTCACTGTAAATACTTTGATGGGAGAGTCTTTCTGTGTTTTATAACTGCGATTCTGTAGTTTAACCTTTGTTTATAGCACTACTGAGTTATAATAATTGGTAGTATGCATGTACTGTTAGGTTACCTAACTGAAGGGTTTTGACACAAATTTGTGGTATGGTTCAATGCTTTCACCTAGAGGTCTTATTAGAGTCTCTCAAATTTTCTTTCTACAATGTCTTCTGGTACCTTGTTTCCTTTCAAGTTCTCATCTTTACTTTCTTTGAATATTAGAGCAAGAAAATCAACAAATATCAACAAAAACAATGCCTAAAAACAGTCACTTGCTTCTATAGATAAAAATGAGTCATGAAGGAGGGAGGGCTAACTAAACTGTAAATCAGTGATATAAAGTGAGAATAGAAATTCAGAATGAGCTCATTTTTTTAAAATAATTCCCTTGCTAAATAAAATGGCAAGCAAAGATGACTTCTCCTTGTGAAAACAGAGTTGTCAAATAATGTAGTCCAAATATTATTTTCCCAGATATCGACGAATGTGTGATCATGAATGGAGGCTGTGACACCCACTGCACTAACTCAGAGGGCAGCTATGAATGTAGTTGCAGTGATGGCTATGCTCTCATGCCAGATGTGAGAACATGTGCAGGTAAGCGAGGGGATAAAACAACATTATAGTATTTTCATGAGACTTCATTTTAAAAAATTCTTACATCATATCTTGCAGCAAAACAAAACATATTATTTTAGCAGATCCTTATCTGTATGTGCTGTACAATGATCTACTTTCATTCCAGATATTGATGAATGTGAAAACAACCCAGATATCTGCGATGGTGGGCAGTGTACTAATATTCCAGGAGAATATCGCTGTCTTTGTTATGATGGCTTCATGGCTTCTATGGACATGAAAACCTGTATTGGTAAGTACCTACAAGTTATATTTTAGCAGTTATGTTGTTGTGTGCATTTCCTGATGAATCACTACAAGCAGAATCAAATTGTGTAAGAAAAAATTGCTGAAAACAAAAATTTATAGTTTTGCTTAAGAAACAATCTTAACTGCTTTCCCCTGAAGAGAAAATATTTTTTTAAAAGTCTTTCTTTAAAAGTGAGATTAATCTAATTTGGGTCCATTAACACTAAAATGCCTTACTCATAATCTAAGTATTACTGCACGGTATCACTACCAGGCAGAGGTAAGGCTGTCTGGGTGCTTTGACTCATCATTTCCATAATGTAACAGATTTGAATTTCCTGAAAATGGTACCTTAACGCTGAACTTCCTGGGTTTGTAATGCTTGGTTTGGGATAATTACATCATCCCTTAATTTTTTTACCCGTAAATTACTGATGTATACTCTCAAATTTAACTCTGTTTTAACAGTTCTTTCCAGTTTTTTTGATAGGAAGGTGGGGTGGGGGGAATACACACGTTCATAAATTACATACCGAAAACCTGTGAAGATTTAAGGGTACAAAGTTATGCACTTAAAATTTAGGTGATGCTGGAGTTAAGGTTGCCTATGTATTCCATTAACTGAACTACTGAAACTTATACTAAGCAATCATGAGGGGTTTTGTAGTGAATTTATTTATTCAGTTTGATTGAATTGTAACAATAAGGAAGATCGTGATGGCGTGTTTTGATATGCAGAGTCTTAGTAGCCTTCATTTTATACATATGCTAGCCTTCTGAGAGAGGAAAATAGATGAAAAGTATCAGTGACAATAGCTCTATAACAGGGCGATCTGCTCCTTTAATAACCCAGGAGGGAGGCAGGGAGCAGCTGACCCTACCCCAGAGAGAAGCCACACAGACAGGTGCTGGGAATCAGATGATGCAGCTGAGCCACACCTCAGGATTGTCCCACACTCTCATCTGGAATATAAAGGAGAGCTCAGCCATGAGGGGGGCGTGGGGAGAGTCAGGAGAGAGGATAATCTCTGGCAAACAGAACTGGAGACTGCAGGCCGGCCCCATGGAGCCACTCTGGGTTGGAAAGGGCCCTCCTAGCAGCTGCCATAGGACCTCCCAGTCTGAACCCTTAACCAGACGGTTGCTAGTACTGCTTTTTGTATATTTTCTCCCTTTGCTTGGGAAAACAATAAACAGGTCACTGAAGAAAGGGACTGAAACCTAACCAGATATTAAATCTATGTGGAAACCCTTCATGAAGACCAAATAGGAAACCTTTGCCACAACTGCTCCCAACCCATGAGAGTTCCCTAGACATATTAGGGCCCCCTCTTCAATCCTCTCTGATTGGGACTCCTCCACTGAGACCCTGGAAAATGCAGAAGAAGTCCTGCATTGAAGTCCCAACAGATCAGAACTACAGGGATACATCTGAAAATCCCTGGAAATCTTACGGACCAGTTCACTTCCAACTTCCCTCCCACCACCCCTATTTAAAATTGTGCCTATTGTAATTTATACTTATTTTATTTCTTTCAAAACGAAAACAGAGAAATCACCAGCAATGCCTTTTTATTCTCACCATAGTAATTCCCTTCATTGGCATACCCTAGTGTTACCATTTCATTTAAAGGGAGGTATAAAAATATTGGGCAATATATTTGGAAAGTTCCATCTCCCCTAATATTACTGAATTGTTTAGTAATATGAATCACGGCATCTTTATGAATTTCCTCATTTGACTGTTTGCCATTTACCTGATTTTAATGCTTGTCCTAATATAGAGGATTTGCTGTACCTCATAGTTATAAGCCACATTTTAATCAGGGGTAAATGCTTTCATTTAGATTTTACTTATGTTTCAATTATTATTTTAGTTTTATTTTTTCTAGTGACACTCTGAGGCCTAAAATACATTCTCACATATGTCATTCATCAAAATTTTAAATGATGAACAAACCTGTGAAAACTGAAGTCAGTTTGCAGATAATTCAAGACTACAAATAGGGCTACATTTGTTACATAAATTGTTCTCTGGAAGAAAGTCTTAATAGCACGGTTACAGTATGATGTTCATGTCTGAGTGTTTTTAAATTGATTTTACATTATTCTTTTAACAAATAATCAATTTCATAGTTAAATATTCAACTCTTTTATCCATTTTGAAAATGCTAATGTAATTGTGCAAGAGTATCATCTCTACCTCTTTAGAGAATTGCAGAAATGAAGTGAGGAACGGTTGAAACGTAGTGTGTTGAAGACTAATATTACCTGTCAAATCTCAAGTAAACCTTGAATATTTTACTAATAGAATTATTGATTACTTCTGACTTTGATTAAATTCACCTGAAGGGTGAAAATATTTTCCTAAAATAGATAATGCTATTAAATGGCTGTAATATTCAAGTAATAATTAAACTATATCTGCAGATGTGAATGAATGTGACTTGAATTCCAACATCTGTATGTTTGGAGAGTGTGAGAACACCAAGGGATCCTTCATTTGCCACTGTCAGCTAGGATATTCAGTCAAAAAGGGAACAACTGGATGCACAGGTACAGAATATTTCCAGCATTTGTGTTATGCATTATAATTGTTATATTTTATCTTCAAAGTCTTAGTCTTTGTCACAGTGGGTAGCTCCTAAATGGATTTCACATATATACGTGTATGTATATTTCTGAGATGCATACATGCATTAGTTTTAGAGAAAAATTCTACATCAAGTAAATCTAAATAGCAAGAATAAGGTAAAAGGAGAGAGAATAAAAGAAGGTAAAGAACAGAAAGTGAAACCACATGCAGTCCTTTATTGAACCATCCTAGCAGCTGTACAGTATTAAAGTAAAACAGACTCATATTCTACAAATCCAGTAGTGGAAGAAAATCCTTCCCCTGGCCACAGAGCAGCTACTATGCTACACTGTTTGATGGATGCTATTTCAGCCTAATGACTCTCATCCTACTCTCTATGCATTGTCATGCCGGAGGCTTCCATGACACCTACCCATCTTACCCTCCATTTTTCTGCTGCTAAACATCATCCTTTCTACTGCAAATGGGGATGTCCATAGCTGCATAACAGGCAACTGGATATCTCCAAAACTGTACTTCTTAGGAAAGTTGGCAATAGATACTAAATGGAAGCAAAGTTTTGATCACAAAAGAGGAGGGTTTCCCTGAGTTATTGTATCAAATAGAAATTTCAGTTTGCTCTTTTACTTACTGTTTTTTGCAATGTTTGGTTTTGTGCAAGACTGACATTATTATGGTATATATAAAACTGAGAAACAGAGATCTTCTGGAATGTACATTTTTGTTATATTTGAATTATGTCTGTTTTTAAAGATATTTGTTTTTCTCCTATTTATCAATTATTTGAGTCTAACAAGAGTAACATATGGTCTTAGATCCTCACAAGTGCTATTAATAGGGACCATTTTACATATTTTTGTCTCTTTTTTTCTAGCGGAGTGTAGTAAATACTTTTCTGTATATTCCACAGCCGTCACCCACTTCCAGGAACTAAATATTTTTTTCCTATAACTTGGCCTTTTGGGATTTTTTGCGTAATTGTCAAATCCTTTTTATGAATAAGATTTGCATGTATGCTCAGAGCTCTGATGGGCACATTTTTAAACAAATACAAATAAATCTCATTTGTGTAAGATTACATGAATATCAAATAAAAACCTGATATTGTAGGAAATAACAAACCCAGTTTTAATATGTATTTGCAGATAAAGAAAAACCTGGAAATAAAATAGACTATATACTTTCCAGTAACACAAGCTATAAATATGAAACAACCTGCTTAAATCATTATACAGTATTTTTATTTTGAAACTATGCAACCGACATATGCAGTATGTTAGAAAAACATCACAAGTCAAATTTCCAGTAGCCTTGGCATTGAACTTTTATTGATCAATTTTTTTTGCCTTCTTAGATGTGGATGAGTGTGAGATTGGTGCCCACAACTGCGACATGCATGCCTCGTGTGTTAATGTCCCAGGAAGCTTCAAATGCAGCTGCAGAGAAGGATGGATGGGGAATGGCATTAAATGTATTGGTGAGTGTGTAATTACTGATGCATTTGTTTGGCTGAAAAGTTTTTAAATTGGACTCACTTGACTGTTTGAAAAAAATCATTTTATTCCTTCACATGTAAAGATCTATGGGCAGATAGAGAAATAGGATTCTTGTATTTCATTTATTTTTTTTTTTGTTCTGTGAAGAAAAAAGTTTGCTTTCATCACAAACTCTTGTCTGTCTAGCAGTTTACTTTAAACAACTTAATATGAAATGATTCAAGTCAGAATACTTATGTTGGCTTACAATATTGGAAAGAAATGGAACACTTTAGTGCAGACATCTTTTGATGCATGTCCAGCATTTGTAAGCTAAATTCAATCAATTATAGAATGGAGGATGAATTTAATATTTTTTCCAAAGCTTACGAGTAAATGTCAAGATGTGTAAAACGTTAAGTTCATTAAAAACAAATGGAAGAAACAAAATGTTGTGAGATTCTGGACCAGTGACTCAAAGAAGATCAGTTTCTGTAAGTGAAAGGAAACTTAAAACCCATCTCTTATTGTTCTTTTTCTGTCTCTGCCACTGGTGCTGAGTCACCTTGGGCAAGTCACTTCAGTTCTCTGTGCATCAGTTTCCCCATCTGTAAAATGAGGCTAATGGTACTGACCTCTTTTGCAAAGCACTTTAAGATTTATGGGTGAAAATTGCTGTATAAGAACTAGGTATTATTTTATTTTATTATTTATTTAAAAGATAGCTCTTACTATTATAAGACAGCACTACATGCTAGATTTACAAAGGTATTAGGCATCAGTGGATGCAGATAAGCACTAAGTCTGATTTATAGAAGCCCCTTAATGAATTAGGCGCCTAAATTCCACTGATTTTCACCCGCATAGGTGCTTTTGTAAATCTTGCTCAGGTGACTATCAGTGTCTTACGGTGGCTAAATACCTTTGTAAAACTGCTCCGAAAGCTCACTGCGGTTAAGCCATTACTGAGAAGAAGGGAAAGCCTCTCCCCTGCAAGCTTTTTTGTGCAAATTATTATCTGAAGTTTCATTGCATCAGAAAGAATTGTTGTTCTTTGAGTTGCAGATGTGTGCTCCACTTGCCAGATACTTTTTTCCTGCAACAGTTCCCACCAAGGTGGCACATGCACCCTGCTCCTCCTCAAGGCCCCTCCCTATGTAAGAGCGGTGCCGCCCTGACTCCCCTTAGTTCCTCCTTACTGCCAGTTAGCCTAAGTCAGAGCTCCTTGTGTAGTTCTCTCCTCATGGTTTATTACCTGCGTCACAGCTACTGGCTGGGACTTTTTTAGTGGAAATATTTAATAGGAGTCAGTACCTGTAGCATGGTGTAGTGTTAGTTTAGTAGCACATATGCAGCATTCTCCAGGTTTTAAGCACTGTTTTGATTCCAACTTCTCTAACAAAGTACCAAAATTCAAGTTATTTAGGGTATGTGTCATTTGAACTGCAATAGCTTGTGCTTGGAACCACTTCATTCATGCATATAAACTTTATTGTAAGAGGAAAATTTTAAATTAAATCAATTGTATATTAACCAAGTATCTCCTACTGGTGTACAGCATTGGTACAGGTGCCCTCCTGGCTATAGTAATCAACTTTGTGGTTTTTGCTGTGTATCAGCTAACAGATTAATTGCGCGTGCAGCATATTACCTGCTATAAATATACAGTTTTACTCTTTCTAATGTCTTGGTTTTCTTCTGCTGTACAGATCTTGATGAATGTTCTAATGGAACCCACAAATGTAGTGTGAATGCTCAATGTGTGAACACTCCTGGGTCATACCGTTGTGCCTGTGCTGAGGGATTCACTGGAGATGGATTCACTTGTTCTGGTAAGGAAGATCTAAGAAGTTTCCTGTAAGGGTAGTGTGGATACTGATTTTTTTTCCATTTTTTAGAAGCTTTGCAAAATTAGGACTAACTCCCAAAGGTGGAGAGAAGATTGTAAGAGCCTCTGCCATACAAGATGCAGGTCAAGATCCCTCCAGATCATTCAAGAAACTTGCTAGTGTGACCCACATACCTCCTGCATGTGGTGTTCTGTCCCATCTAGTGGCACTGAGACCATGTAAAGAGAGAGATAAAATGAGTCTGCTCTACAGCCTTAACTAAGAGCCAGTTGGCTTTTAGCTCATGCAGTAGAGGCTCATGCACTAAGTTCCTGGTTCGATCCTGCCTGTCAATGACTGCGGTCTGTTGGCGTTACACTAATAGAGACTCCTGGCTCTCACTTCAGCTTGTGTACCAAATCTGCAGGTGGCTGATTGGCTAGTGTTCTTGTCTACCCTACCCTCCTCCTCCTCCCCGCCCATTAGCCTGCTGTCACCGGTAAACTCTCTAGCCAGGAGCACACGCCGCTCCAGCTCCCCATTACACATCCTGTCCCTGTTGGCAGGATCCCTGTAGCAGGGGCTGCGGAGGGCAGCATCTGTTTTCTCTTTAGTATGCCAGTTTGGTGAGGATTTGATCATTAGCATATGAAAAGGTTTTTTTAAGTCAGGTTAGAATTGAAAAATATATCATGTTTGTTCCTTTGCATTTGCTAATAGTTGGCTTTGAATTTCTGTTTTAAGAATGAACCTTTTCTCATATGGTAACTGAAAATCATCTGAAGTATTGAAGATTATCCTGATTTTATATATAAACACTGATGAGATCCTATGTTTGCATGATTACAGTTTTGTCACCCCTTCCATGCATAATATAGACCTGCAGTAACATCTGTTTTCTTTTAAGTACTAGCATATTTTGTCCTGCTATGAGTGCAGGGGACTGGACTAGATGACATCTCGAGCTCCCTTCCAGTCCCATAATTCTATGATGTGTAGAATATGCTATAACGACTAGAAAGTAATGTTACTGCATGCTCTACTTTTCAACTAACCTAAATATAGACCCAAATTTACTTCCATCCTAAATAGACACTGTCTTCTTTCTGTTTATTATGGTCAGTTGTTGACTTCATAAGTGCAAAATCATTAAAATATTCTTTTAATTGTAGTAGATGTAGTTGTAGTTGATAAATATGTGGTTTTAAATCAATGTTTCCCCCCTTCTGTTTATATGCTTTATTCTGGGTCATTCTCATATATTTTAAAACCTAGTATTTTAATATTTTGTTTTCATAATTTTGAGAGCTAAGCATTAATGAATAGAACGAATAAGCTGGATTTAGTATCTGGGTTCACTTAGTCTGGGTGATCTGAGTCATTTTTCATGTGGTTACACTGACTGCACTCTTGAACAACATTCCGATATATATGAAATGTTTATAAATCTAAATGATGCTAGCAAAACAGTAACATTTTAAAGGCCAAATATTGAAAGAACACCTGCAAAAATTAGCGTACTATAATATATGCCCTGAAATGATAGTTTAAACCCACAGACCCCACTGGTATTCAGTTTGTATATGCAAATAGTGTTTGTGTACGTATCATTTGCTCACACAGTTAATAGGGTTAAAAAATTGTGTGGAAAAGACCATTTACATTTGCATAAATAGAGATTTTTCATTTTGAAAATTTGCCTCTAGAAGTGCCTTATCTGAATAAATATTTCATTAGTGTATTTTATGATACACGTTTATGACTTCAGAAATAAAATATCCACCTTATTGTTTGTCAGAACTTGCCACTATTGGGTCTGGAAAACTTACATTGGTTCAAAATTAGATACTGTATGGGAAAATCTATTAGTGAAAATGTGAGTACATGGAGACCCAATGGGGTAAAAGATATTGGAAATAGTTGTTACCTTTTGTTTTTCTACATTCTTTTATATTCTGTCTTTGAATGGTGTATCTGCTTTGCTTTATATCAACAAATGTTGAACAGAATTTATTTGAATGATGAATGGGAAGAAACAGACTCACACTTGGATTATAACATACATCACAGAAATTTAATGGCTGCTTACCTCTTCTCCTGCAGATATTGATGAGTGTGCAGAAAATGTTAATCTGTGTGAGAATGGACAGTGCCTGAATGTCCCTGGTGCATATCGATGTGAGTGTGAAATGGGATTCACTCCAGCTTCAGACAGCAAATCTTGCCAAGGTAAGTTACCAGTACTTCAACCTTGTTTTCTGAGTTTGGATTGGCTGCTGTGAAGGAAACCACAAGAAGTGCTGGAAGAACCTCAGCCTGGAAGCAGAATACACACAACATGCTTCATATGCTTCTCCAGCAAGGATTATGTTGCTGCATGAATTATGGTGAAGGTAGCTTTCATCTCTTATGAAGTTTTCCTGGTCTTGAGCCAAGAAACCTGGAGTAGAGGTTTGGCTCAACAAGTTTGTTTTCCTTATTCAGTTCTCTTGTTTTTGTCTAAGTGAACAGTTTGTGGAAAAACTCTGCTGCCCACTGTTCTATTTAATACATTTATACAGGAAATATAAACTATTCTGATCACCACTCTATTTAATAAATGTATACAGGAAATTTGAACTGTGCTGTTCACTACTGTGTTTAAGTTACAACAATCCTAAAATTTCTCTTTGGAATTTTTCTTCTACCCTCTTTCTCTCTGTCGTATGTACTCTATTGTCTGAGACATAACTTTTAGCTGACAGTGATTTCACTCCATGTAGTGGTCTGAGGTCATCTCTCACTTACTATAACAGAAGTGTATGCGGACTCTGTTGTAGACTGATTTCTGTGTACTGAGTGCTCCAAAACTTTTTAGATCTTGTTTTAAAACACAAACATGTTAGTAGAACCTCATGACATCTTGGAAAGTGTAAACCTCTTGAAGAGACATCTAAGACCAGATTTTTAAACGCATTCTCTAAAATTGCACCCACAATTTTGCACATGCAGACCCCCATATATATACATAAATCAACTTTTTCAGCAAACATGTGCTACTGAATATTATTTTTGTATTCCGTTTAAATTATTTTAATAAATTATACTAAGGTTAGGCCTTAAAATAGGTTGTCAATTTTAGCTTTAATTTTAAATAGGTATATTTTAAAATATAAACCTATATTTAATTTAAATTAAATTCATTTTTATTTTTTATTTTTAATTTTCAATTTTCATTCACCCTGAGGCACATGTGCAGACATATTAAAACAGCCTGGACTTGCATTAATTTGCCTTCTACATTTTCCAGGTGTTTATGAAACTGGGTGGAGCCTATGTCCATGTCTCCAGTTTGCTCTTGGAGGTTATATCTACATGACAGCTAGACACTTGCGGCTGGTCCATGCCAGCCGACACAGGCTTGTGTGGCTGTTTCATTGCTGTATAAACTTCCTGGCTTGGCCTGGAGCCTGGGCTCTAGGACCCTGTGAGGTGGGAGGGCCAAACCCAGAAGTCTACATAGCAATGAAACAGCCCGCAGCTCGAGCCCCATGAACCTGAGTCAGCGGGCACAGGCCAGACGCAAGTGTCCAGCTGCTGTGTAGACATATCCATAGTGTTTCTGGAAAGATGGGAACACTATGGGTATGTCAGCTCAGGAACTAGGGAGTGGTTAGCCTACTGCTCTCTACTTGGTGTACTTTGCATTCTTTCAAGGGGAGTTTGGTGAACTTTACACACATGCTTACCTACATGTGGAAACTAGGAGAATGGCAAATGATCAATCCCTATAATTTGTATTTGTTTAACGATGTGCTTTTCTTTTCTTTTTTCTTTTTTGTATATTTCTAAAAAGTCATTTAATAGTATTTTGATTTTAAAACTTTCTTTTTCATTTGGAATCTGGGGGATTAATTCCTGATAGCACAACTTTTCTTGCCAAATAGAAATATATCTGAAGATTATTATAACAAATATGACAGGAATAAGAGATGTGGTGTCTTTAAAGCTACTCTTCAAAAATTCCTATGTTTTAACTTCTAAAGTATACAAGCAGTGCATCTGATTTTTCCAGAAATTCTATTAGTGTTTTATGTGTTTTTTGAGTGTTTTAGTTGTTCTTAAGATAGTGGACACTACTATTATGATGATTTGTAACTACTTGCTCTTCCTCTATTCCTTCAGATATTGATGAATGCATCTTCCAGAACATTTGTGTTTTTGGAACCTGCAATAACTTACCAGGCATGTTTCACTGTATCTGCGATGATGGCTATGAACTGGATAGAACTGGAGGAAACTGTACAGGTATAGCCAGTTCCATACAGAAATGTGGCACGTCTTTCGAAGAGGTGTTTAATGTACCAGTTCATCTATCTTTGCATTTTCCCTGCTGGATGAACATGGTAAAATCAGTTGATGACTAAATGGGTACATTTTAAACTATTTTTAAACTCTTTTTAACTATGTACAATTAAAAGATTCAAGCTCAAAGAATAGTATTTAAGAAAACAAGTACCAAAAAAAACACAAGTTTTTCTCCTATGCTTTCATCTATATTCCAGACTTAGTCACCCTTTCCTTCAACCTACATACTTCTCCCAAGCAGAGTTTTTTGTTAGCATGTATGTGTAAACATTCGTGTGTGTGTGCACGCACGCGCACGTTTTTAATAAAAATAAAAGAGTATGAATATGGTCGTTCTTAAGTATTCATATACAATTTAATTAAGATACTAGCTGGATTTATTATAAAGATTCAGAAAATATCTCTGGTAGTGGACCTCAATCCTGGCTGAGCTGTTTCAGCAATCCTTCTTTCAATCTGGTACTTGTTCTCTGTTTGATAACTGCCAGATGTGGACAAATGTGCACTAAGGAAGTAAACTTTTTTTTAAAATGTTCACTATTAATTAAAATGTATGGAACATAATTCTATAAACATATATGGTGCTTTGCAGACATAAATTAAACATGGTCCATGAGGCTCGTCTGTTCCAGTTTAGACAGACACAATGCAAACACTTTTAAGTATTAGGGTAAGAGTGGGAGCAGATTCTGTAAAGATCAATGATGAAAGGCTAAACAAAAGAAGTGAGTTTTAAGGAGGGATTTGAAGGAAGACAAGGAAGTTCCTTGATGTATTGGAAGAGCAGTTGTAAGTGTGGAGGAGTAACATGAATGCTTCATAAAACTGAGAATGGATAAAGCTTCTACAGTTTATTTTTAGAAGTCTGGACCAGACTGTTCTTGTATTGGAAGTGGCACAGAAATCAAAGTTTTATAATAAAAAGTTTGTTTTTTTTTACTCACACTTTTTTTAAAAACGGGAAAGGGGGGCGATGCAGGGTGCAGGCAGCAACAATGTCCGATATAGAAGGTGTTGCAATGGTGCAACTTAATGAGTGTGGAAAGCCCTCCATTGTGCACGGCAGACACAATCATTCTGTTATAACGGTATAATTCGCACATTGTCATGTTCTGTACAGCTTAGATACTTCAAGTAAGAGTGGACCCTATCTCATTCATTTTATTTTACATTCCATTTTCTTGGATTGCCTCAATTATTATTAACAAATTTATTTGAGCATAAGCAAATAAATTTGTTAGTCTCTATGGTGCCACAAGTCCTCCTTTTCTTTTTGCGGATACAGACTAACACGGCTGCTACTCTGAAACCTCTGTTTGCCGATCATATAACTGTGATATACTCCTTATATGGATTTCTCAGACATGCTACTAATATTGAGTAATATTTTGATGAGATCTATAATTTGAAAGAACTCGTACAACATTGTAATTTTTTTCAAACACTTTGGGACTTCCAGCATTTCCTTATTTACTCAGTACTAGAAATTATATAACCGAGTTTATCCAGTCTCCAGTTAACCAGGTTTCCTGGTTAATTAAAGCTGTATTATGTCCTCTGGCAGAAATTGGTACTATGCATTGCTTCCCCCATTGGACAAAGTGCTATACAGCAGAGGCCTGCAGCGGGACTGGGATCCTGCAGGACCTGCTTCCATAATAGCGGGAGTGGGTAAAATGTATTTTGTTGCAGAAGGGATTAGGTGGGCAAAAAAAGACCAGTAATTTGCGGGAAAACACTTTAAAACTTTCAATACTTAAATTTAAGTGAGGTTTAGAAAGAGGTTTGATGTCTATTATACGGAGTTAAAGTATTTTTACATGGTTTAAGCAAGATTTGTTTTATTCTTTTAGTTGTAAAAATTGTGTCTGAATTCTATTTATATATTAACTGACCACTTTTGTTTTTTGTTTAGTAGCCTCAGGGAATCGGTCCCTCTTACGGGGTCTATGGTTTTTGCAGGTGGGAGTGGGATAAAAATGCAAGAAACAGTGTGGAAGTGGGAGAAACAGGATTGAAAAAACAGTCCCATGCAGAGCTCTACTATGTAGTGCTATACGTTATTTTGGTTAAATTAAGAAGTGGACAAAAGTAATGTTTCTATTAAATGTGCAAGTGTAGAAATTGTTCCTGAGTGTTTCTAGAAATGTCATTGCTTCAACTTCAGCTAAAAATAAGAGGTTTATCTTTCTCGCTCTCATTTGAATCATCCCCTCACATCGTTCCCCACATCGTTCTTCCATTAAATCAACAGATTACAAATGTAGCTTTCCCATTTTAGATATTGATGAGTGCGCTGATCCCATTAACTGTGTTAATGGTCTCTGTGTGAATACTCCTGGGAGGTATGAGTGTAACTGCCCACCAGATTTCCAGCTGAACCCAACTGGAGTAGGTTGTGTGGGTAAGTGAAAACTATTTCACGTAAGTATGAACAAGAGACCGCAGATCCAGAGGCCTCTTGTACTGATACTAGATCATTTGTAAAGATAGAGGGCCACATTTTGCCTTGTTTTGCATCCTGCTCAAAATCAATGAGGGCAGATTTTGGTCCAGAAAATCTGAATCTGTTACTGTCATGTTAGATATCAAA
This sequence comes from Caretta caretta, assembly GCF_965140235.1. Lineage (NCBI taxonomy): Eukaryota > Metazoa > Chordata > Testudines > Cheloniidae > Caretta > Caretta caretta. The sequence goes on along the minus strand of NC_134210.1, from coordinate 82,300,868 downwards.
CCATGCTCCTAAATATAGATTTACCAGTTTTAAATACTGTAAACATTGTCCATTTTCTTAAAATACATTTTTTGTATATACCAGAGTGTTTGTTATTTTCATTACTGATTCCATTTTCTGGATGGACCCATGTTTTTGATTTTAGTAATTGAGTTTTAAATCCAAGAGTTCTCATGGGGCTGATGTACACTTCCTCTGAAGTAGATTTTCAGGACTTGGCTCACTGGTGTGCTTAAACCTATATTGGAATTAGAACTGCATGTAGTAGCCATTTGGATTGAAACCAACCTGTGAAAGACACACTTCAGTGCAGTTTGTGTAATTCTCTCTGCTTTACTCTGGCTTAAAGTAAGCTTAAGTTTACTTGTCCCTTTGCAACATGATATAGAAAGATAGTCTTCTGATTACAATATTTACTGGAAGTCAAGCAGTTCATGTGCTAGTGTAATGGGTGTCACAGACTTGTTGTGTGAACTTGGGCAAATCATTTAACCTTTCAGATTGGAAATGTCACCAAAGGCCTCTTCACTTTGCTTTCTGGGGATGTCTTGGGATTTTTTAAAAAAAATTTGTATCTATAGTAATTTTAAAAAATGATTGTTTGCTATTGGTCTAAGTCAAATAAATAAAACCTGATTAAAACTTTTGTTAAAGAAATGTGAAATTCTGTCGGAATGGATTCTGCTGCTCAGCTCTTCCCTCCTTCTACTTTTCCCTGTAGAATTCAAAGGGGCTCACTGTCATTGCTCAGGGTACCAGGCCACCAGCAGAACAAGTTGGCAGCTCAGCTTATCCCAACCAATTTATTTTACAGTTTCAGGCTGCGATTTTCAAAGGTACCGAAGAAAGTTAGGTACCCAACTCCCTTTGAATTTCTGTCAAATTTGGTTGCTTGACTCCACTAGTTTATTTTGAAAACCCCAGACTCAATTTTTATTCATTTTTTGAGCTGTTGAAATCTAATTTCAGCATCTAGTTCCCCTTTCCATCTCGTGAGCAGAGGACTCACTAGAGCACTGAGAATCTAATCTTCTGGGTCCTCTGGTGCAGCACATTTCTACTCGGATACCTCTGGCCTTCCTCAGCCAGAGGCTTCTGTCAGGCAGCTTTTCAGAAGCTTCTGAGGGTGAGTCCTGCCCTGCCAGTTGCCAGCTGACCCTCAATCTGCCAGAACACGGGGCTTTCAGTTGGATCTGTGTTTTGGGGCTCAGCCCTCCTCTGGAACCACAGCTCTGGCATGGGGAACTTGAGTAAGAGCTCCAGGATTTATCCAGAAACATTTTCAAAGGGGAGGAGGACCTATACAGCCTGTTCAGGGGTAACTCCAGAGTCCCCCGTGCACCCCACCACCTAAAAAACCCCAGAAGCCAACACCCCTGACTGAATAGCTAACTTGTAACTTTAAAGAGCAAATGGGAGAAAAGTCAAAGTTTTTAAATCTTTTTCATTCCCACTCTGAGGAACCGTTTGCTGAGTCTTTTCTCCTGCACAAAGACCTTTTCACAGTATTTTCTGTCAGACTCACTGCCTCTCGCACAGCCTGCAGCATGTCTGGGTGTGCAGAGAAGAGAAGAAGCAACTCTGACTGCAGTCTGCTACTTCTTTGAAGCTCTGTCTCAGGCATCAGCAGACAGGGAATTGCACATATCCTCACTTTTCTGGTACAAGGGCTCCAACTCTCAGAGGCGGGAATGAATCTCTCCCTGGCCTCCCTCAACAGTCTGGACTGCTGGTTATAGCGAAAAGAACACTCCAGGGAGTTTGTACCCAGACTAGAAGTACCTAAGTACTTAATTTCCTATGCAGCTGCACCTGTGCAGGATTACAGAAGGGTAAGTGAGAAATCCTTTTGCATGGGTAAAATTAGATCAGTGTGCTACTACGGGAAGCACTTTTTAAAACAAGGATAGCCCTTTGGGGTGGAGAAGCAATAGTTCATTAGAAATTCACTAATAATATAAAATCATCATCATCATCCTTCCTCATTTTCCTTCTCCAGCAGCTCTTCTCCTGGAGGATTAGCTATCTGATTCATACCATGAACTCTAAAGGTGGACACTCAGGAGAGCTTTTCCACCTAAGTACTGTGATACTATAACCTGCAAGATAATACCCATAAACAGACCAAACAGAGGAAGAAGTTCTCAAAACTAAGGGAAAATATCTTCCTCTCCAAATAAAGTTGGATACAATGTTTCCCATGCTCTTGATCTTTGAGGACATCATAGGATCTGAATGGGAACTGGAGGATAAAACTAACGTTAAAGAAAACATAGAATTTTCATGAACTGTGGGAACTAGCGCATATAGCAAAAATCAGTACAGGTCTAATCTCATCAGAAAAATACATTGTTCACCTTTCAGAAGGGTTTTTTCCCCCAAAAGATCCCATAGACCATATGAGAGAGGGTACTCTACACAAATATTTTTAATTCTCACCTTTTGAATATAGTCAAAAAGATTCCCTGTAAGAAAGATTTACTTGGTGGCCACCAAATGGCTCATTGGTTTAAGGGTGTGATTCTCACCTTGGGTATGATAAGTCCAGGGTTCAAATTCTGGCCAAATCTTCACAGCAGTATATAGAATATTAATTCTTGGCAGGCAGTGTGATTTACAGCAAGAGCAATGCCCCCAGTCTCAGTGGCTACACAGAAGCTATCTGTATGCCTGAATACAGCAGAAAATCAACCCAAGTCATCACAGGAAGATGAGTCCAGAGGATGTGCTGCAACCTAACCCAATTTATATTCTGAACTCTTACATATACACACTGTGGAAGCAAGCCTTACAGGATGGGGAGTGTAACTGGAAGACAAATAACAGGAGTTATGGGACCAAGAAAAAGAAAGCGTCATCCTTCTTAAATGCACAGTTTGTGCTGTAAAATGTCTACAAATTGCCTCAAAGGATACCACTTTCCAGTTCTATTCAACAGCACCACCATTGGCGTGTCTGAACAAAAACCAGGAATGAGCCATAATTCAAAGCTCTTCTCAGAAGCAATGGAAATAATGTCTTTGACAGAAAAGAATCTTGTGTTTTGCAAGGCAATTCATGTGAAGGGTAATCTGAAACCAAAAATAAGAAAAAAAGAACCATGGTCATCCTGATAAATCCGCACTAATTTTTGGACTTGATAATGCCAGCCAAAGCACCTGGAGAAAAGATTAGACCAATTGAATCAGGGGCCCATTCTTCATCCTGAGATGCTGAGACCATCTTTGATTGAAATTTTATGCACTAAAAATGAAGTGTAATTCAACGGGAATTGTCTGTTAGGGAGATTGATACAGTTTTGGTATCTAGAAAGGACTGAACCAGAAAATTCAGTTTATTTAGACATCTGGGAAACTGTTCCATGAGACAGTCAAGACTTCATCTGCAAGGTCTCTAGCGGTAACACAAAGAGGAATAGTCTCGGCCTTATCAGAGAAAATTTGCTGAACAGTATGGTGATCCTCATACAATGCATTTACCAACTTCTATAAAGTGGATTTCTATTTCTCCGTAGAGTAATCCTTTAGTGGTAAAGTGCATCATGGGCCAATGCCCAAAAAATTATTTGAAATTACAAAACTTATATGAAGGGAATTTATATTTGTCTATTATTCTACTGAAATAATAAATAGTAATGATGATGATTGTTTGATTTCTTCCTTCCCTACTCTGATTCACTACTTGCTGTTTCCCCTTAGTGAAGAATGAGGGGAGAATCTACGCAGCAGAATGGAAAATTTTTTACCATAATTTTCTTTCTATTCCTTCCTAATTCTACCAACCCTAGTTGTTTTAATGGCCAAGCTATAGTTAGTAACAATTTTTTTTAAAGTCTAAAGGAACACTACTAATACACAAAATTCCCTTAAAGTTAATTAATGCAGTTTCAGATTGTTGTCTTGCTGCCAATAACCAATTGTTGAAGAGTTTTGAAAGAGTTTGAAGCACTCTTCTGGTGGCTTGAGGTGAAGGGTAGGGTTGTGTCCTGTATTCCTGCCCTCAAGAGCAACACTGGCCCTCCTCTGAATTCTGCAGGGAAGAATCATTGCCATTCATGGAGCATAAAAGGGAGGAGCTACTAACAAAAAGAAAACTCCGGTAAGAAATTTTCCATTCCCCATATTAAAATACTGGGAATAGTAAAAGTGCTATACCAGTATATGCTGTGAATTTTGAAGACATGCAAACTGGTGTTTAAGAACCTTTAAGAAGAAGCAGCAGCTATATTGACCATCACCTTCATTACTCTTGATACCCCTGAATATTAATGTGCATTAGCTTTTTTACCTTACCAGTAACTCAGAAAGATACAGCAGCCGGGGCCTTCCATCCACTAGTAGCAAGCTTTAATATGATTGTTTGATTGTTCCTTCATCCAGGCTGGAAAGTGCAACTATAGCTGAATGTGTTTTACATGTAGATAATCGTGTTGGCAATTGTTACCTGAAATATGGACCCCGAGGGGATGGCAGCCTATCCTGCAACACTGAAATCGGCGTTGGAGTCAGTCGCTCCTCATGCTGCTGCTCTTTGGGGAAGGCCTGGGGAATCCCCTGTGAGACTTGTCCCCCTGTAAACAGCAGTAAGCATTTTTAAAAATTTTCTTACAAAAGGTGCTAATATGAAAAAGTACTTACAATAATTTAGTGTATGACAATAAACAGACTATGAAAATATCTGGCAAATTACTTCATAAGCTTATTCTCTAACAGTCTTATTGTTGAAGAAGGTCTCCATCTTATTCTCAAAGGTGATGCATAGGCCATGGATCTCGGAATCAAGAGACCTGAGTTTTGTTCCCAGCTCTGCCACTGACTCGGTGCCTGTTCCTGCACCAGTGAGGTCAATGGGACCAGAATCAAGCCATCACTGGTGACCTTTGGCAAATCACTTCACTTTTCTGTGCCTCATTTTCCCTTGCAAAAATGGGAATAATGGATAAAATTTTCAGATGTTCCTAAGTAACTTTCACACTTAGGTGCTCTTAAAATTTTATCCATTAACTGCACTTTTGCAGGTGAGGAATACAGGTACTTACATCATGCTTCTTATCCAGAGAACTCCAAGTGCTTTATAAAAGTGAGCATCATTGAATAAAATTTTTCAAAAGTGCCTCAGTAATTTTGCCCAATGATACTTACCTTTGAAAGCACTCGAGGTTTTAGGTATGAATAGTGCAATGTAACTACCAAGCATTATTATTTTTATTATTTATTAAGTTATAATACTATACAGTCTAATTTTAACAAATACTCATCTCTGTTGTACAGTAGTAATAATTTCTAGGCCCTAGTTAAGATGGTAGCCACTTTCTACTAGGCATTACGCAAAGAAGACACAGTTCCTGCCTTAGAGGAGCTTACAGGTTAAGGCCTCGTATGCATGGTTACCAGTGTTATCTTAGACTTTCCAAGATGGAAGCCTATGCACTTCCTTGACTTTATACACTATGATTAGTCCAGTGAAGTCAATGGGACTATTTGTAGTGTGTATGTCATTGCAGGTCAGAGTGCTGTTAGGTTAAAACAAGTTAAACGACAAGGGGCAGGGATCGTGTTTGTGCACTATATTTGTACAGTGCCTAGCACAATGGGGTCCAGGTCCTTGACTGGAGCTTCTTGGTGTTACTGTAATGCAAATAAAAAATAATTATGGCATTTAAAATACCATTGAAATTATAAATTATCCTTAATACCAGTGTTTTATTCTACAAATAAGTAATAACCTTTTTTTCCCTCTAGCGGAATATAATACTCTGTGTCCAGGGGGTGAAGGATTCAGACCAAATCCCATCACTATTATCTTAGAAGGTGAGTTCATCCTGAATAATGGCTGTTATGGTTGCAACTTGACAAAAGGTGACGTTTTCAAAAGTTTTCACAATAGGAGGATCATTGATGAAGTGTTCACATTCATTGAATCGGAAAACCACTTATTAACATGAATAATACTAGAGTGGCAAATTCAAACTGGTGCTTGTGTGAGCAGTTACCCAATAAGGATACTCAAAACCCATTTGAGTAAGTAAATTTGGTGTTTTATAGGTGAAACAGATTTACATATATTTTGTCCACCTCATTTATTATACAGGCCTTCAACATTTGCCCCCCAAAGCAAAAGACAACCTAACAAAAAATGTAGTTTAATCAATAGAAGGTTAATGTTGCTGCAAACATCTATCATAGAGTGAAAGCCTGGTCCAAGTGAATTTCTCATGCACTTTCAGCATGCAGAAATGAAGCATTAGGTACCAAACTCCCATAATCAATCATGGAAGCTGAACTCCTTATGTTCATCATGTTGAAAATTTGCTACAGAATATGTGGGATAATCACATTCCCTCTTCCCTTTGATAATAAAGTACAGATTTAGAAGGAAAAAACCCCAGTGAAGATTAACAGTTACTAGCTGGTAACATTCCAATGGGATGGTTAAGATCTCTTGTTCCTTTACATTTCAGAGTAAGAATATGGCCTTTTCTCTCTTTACAGATATCGATGAATGCCAGGAGTTGCCAGGTCTCTGTCAAGGTGGAAACTGCATCAATACTTTTGGCAGCTTCCAGTGTGAATGTCCTCAAGGCTACTACCTCAGTGAAGAAACACGGATCTGTGAAGGTGAAATTCTGCAGTATCTTGTCCCACACCAATACACACGTTTGCAAATATTTTGGTCTTTCAGAGTTTTTCTCCAGATGCAGAAAATTTCATGCATAGAGAGTAGTTGATTGCAGATTCATTTTCCATACAGAGTGTAATGGTAATCTTCATAGCTATTATGATTCCCTAATATATTGCCTCTCTCGTTTGTAAATACAAACATACGTTTGTGGTACTGACACTAACAAAGAAAACGTGTGTGCAACTTCACAAGCTTCACCTTGTGATGTTTCCTCGTATTTCTGTCAAGTGGGAATGTTTGGGGGGATTCATGTTAGGGTTGATCTAAGAACTGGAAACTCCTCAGAGCCTGCTGTTATCCCATCTAGACCCTGTGTGATGCTCCCTTGCTCCCCTTCATCCTTAGATCCATTACCCCTCTCCTGCAGATAGTAGGAGGTGTACAGGAGTAAGACTCCTTCTGAGTAAGTGCATCAAACCTAGACAAATCTTATGAGGCATATTGTAGGTTCCCCTAACCCCATCCCCATAAGCTGTGTAGGGAGCTTGTCAGGCCCCATCAGCCTCTCTAGCCCTTAAGAGTCTCTTGGCCTACCTCCCCTCCAGAAACCTTATGTGGCTTATCTCAGGCCCTCTACCTCCATGGTGACTTTTTGTAGTAACCCCCCTCATCTCTCATTTGGGGGTTGGACTAGATGACCTCCTGAGGTCCCTTCCAACCCTGATATTCTATGATCCCAAATCCGCCTCCTACCTCTGCAAATACTAGGAATCCCATTCATTCTGACAAGTCTAAACAGGATAGTTATTCCTTGCCCAACTACGATATTTAGGTTTTTAAGGCTTATTAAAGCCTATTTATGCTTATCGAGTGTGGTGGATCCCTGCGGTTGAGGGAGTTTTTAGGGCCTTAACAAGATGCCTAAGGCTTGCAAGGGGATGGGATGTCTCGAGCATGTGTCCCAAAGTTTTCAGGGTGCTGGTGGGCATTAAGACTTAGAAAGGGGCTCCAGACTACATTCTTAAGTCTATAGGAAGGGTGAAATATCAATAGTTCTATTGCCTTATTGCCCCCCCACCCGCTGCCACATAATCCTGTGTTCATCTGTTCCTATGCTCCCTTTCATTTTCTGTCCCAACTCCCCACTCTGCCAGCACCCTTCATGTCCCCCTTCTACATTGCCCTCTGCTCTGCTGCTTCAGTGTCCCTCCAGTCTCCTCCCAAGCCCCACACTTGCATCGCCAGTGCACTTCCTAAGGACTGTAGGAAGTGAGCACTTTCTAAAAAGTGCACAATGGGAAGAGGTGAGGTGTGGAAATAGTGGTCTAGCAGGGGCTTGTGAGGGCAACATAGCAAGGAACATTCCTCCCTTGAGTATATGAATCCAGTAAACTTTTAATTGTCTCCCACTTTCTATTCTCAAGCCTGGCTGTGGTGGAAATAAATACATTTTAGAAGAATAGTTTAGCTGGTGACAACCTTTTAAAATATATCTTATTTTATGTACAATTTGTCTGATTAACTTCAATGGTATTAGACAAATTTTCCCTCAGGATTGGCTTACATTTTGAGGTCTGTCTTTGCATGGAAAAGGGACAGAGACTTATTGTTGTTTTGAAATCAGTGCTTAGGTCTCCGCAATCATTTGCTGGCATACTTTAAACTCATCGGAGCCATTCTGATGTTAGTATTTAAATGTTAATAAGTTGGCAAATGAGAGTTTAAGTAACTAAACTTTGTTCTTTTGTAGTAGATCTCAGCTAGGTAAATTCAGTAAACTACGTTTTATTTCTCCCCTTCTTTGGTTTTTTGGGCAGATTTTTTGCTACCAAGTTTCAAGAATGTTAAAAGAATTTTTAACTGTCATGATCACTTCTGTTTTAGTATGTCATAAATAAGTTACCGCTTCTTCAAATCATTTCAAATTTGTTCGGAAAAATCCTACTACAACTTCTGACCAGCCTACCAATTCTGAGGCCAGCATTCCTTTATTCATTGCGTTTAGGTGAAGAGTGAAAGCAAAATTGGGTTTGTAATGGAAGCTCTTGTTTCAGACATAGCTATGGAGTATGCTACGCTGGTTACACACCACAAAGAAAGATAAGACCTATATCTTAATGAGGTTACAATATCAATGTAGCTGTAATGTGATAATGGAGGGTTACACACAATAGGGAAAAAGATAGGGTGAGGAAGGACAATGGTTACAGCAACAAGATTATGTAGTTATTCAGCATATGCATGTGCATTTCTAAAAATGTGTTTTGAATAGATATTGACTTTCTCCTTTTAGCCACCACAGTAGAAGTGAATCTGAAGGAGGGATTTGAATGAAGAGAGAGTTATGGGTTGGTGGACCACAGTAGGGAGTTAATTCCTTACATGAGGGGTGGCATGGAAGCATGGTACTGAAATGCCTCTGGAAGTGGCAGGCAAATGAAATACTAAGGCTTACATCATTAGTGGAGTAGGTGGGACAGGAAGTGACTCAGCTTCAACAAATCTTGAATTCTTGACAAGTGCTGTCTTCCACTTCAGGGATTGGAGGAAATCAAACATACAGGAGAACAATAATACATTTCAGCTGCTGCCACAAAAGCCTGTTTAAATCAAAGCTGAGCAGTTTGCTGAGCTTCTTTGTTATGTTGGAGTAGTTTAATATGGACTTATTCCTTATAATTATTTAATTGGGGTTGTTCCTCTTGTCTCTTTGTGAACTGTACTTTTTCATTTGTTCTCTCTAGATATTGATGAGTGTGTTGCACATCCTGGTGTCTGTGGCCCTGGGACCTGCTACAACACCCTAGGGAACTACACCTGCATCTGTCCTCCAGAATACATGCAGGTGAATCGAGGACACAATTGCATGGGTATGTAAAACTTGTTTACCTGACATGCTGTAGTGATCAGAGCTGTTTTAGACCTCATCTGGCTGCTTAAAATCTTCCCTGCAAGAAGGCTGACTTTGAAATCTTAGACGTTTATAGCTTCCTTTAAGTGCCTTATCAGAACATTAAACTTAAATGATTGCAACTGCAATGCTTAAAAGCTCTTGAGACGATATCACCTTTTCTAACCTTTATTGCAAAACTGCCACGTCAGATATCCATGAAAGAGTGTGGTGTTGTGTTCTCTAACAGAAGTCAGAGCTTTTCATTTTCACACATAATTTTTTGTATGTATATTTGGCTTCCAGCTGGTGAGTCTGCTAGAAAATGGGTCTTAAGAACAGCTATTTTTTTTTAAGTTTCTTTGCAATTTTTCTCTTTTCTAAGGCATCTGTGACCGAATGGAGATGGAACTGTATCATCTTGAGCAAATACACTCATCTAAAGTAATAGGGAGACAAAGTATAATTTAATTAAGGTGATTTAATCTGCAGGAAAAGTTTTTTTTAATGTATGCTGCTTGCACTCTCAGGGTCACTCTGAGTCAGAATTCATGAGTCACAGTGGCTAGGTCAGTAGTTGAAGGGATTTGACTTTTGGCTGAACTACTTTGTTGGTTACTGCAATGGGCCAGCTTTTTCTGGTGCACCCCCTCATGTCCTAGGGTCACCCTAAGGCAGCCTGCCTTAGTTTCCCCTTTTGGAATGTTCAAAAAAACTTCTCATAGGTTTTTTCTTGGTCAAAAATGCCCCTCTTTGGGGACTGGGTTTATTAATATAAAATTTTACTGTAGAGGCTGCATGGTGAGCTTCATGGTCTGCGGAGAAAGTGACAAATAATTATCTTGTCTTGGACCCACCCACCGTCAACCTAGGCTTGATTTACCATGAAGGCAACGGAGCCTTCTGAACCGGTTTCGTACCGGACGTGGAATTTGTGCTGCAGCAGAATTTCAGTGGCATTTTAGAGACAGTCCACTATGTCAATGTGGGCAGCCACAAATTATGACACACACATAGTTGAGGACTGCACAATGACTCAACTTCCTGGAGGTCTTCATGCTTTGAACCTCATTGATAAGAACACTGTGGCTTGGCTTGACTGGATTGCATATTCCAAATAAATATAAACAAACTAAAACTCAAAATCCCAAATCAAGTCAATTCATAAGCCCACCCAACACAAGGTTTCTCTTTCTCCTCCCAGGCCTCCATGCCTGGGGCAACTCCCTTGGTCTTGGGTCTTCCCTGAAGGAGCCTTTCCTCACTCCTGGAGGGACTACCACAGATTCCTGAACTTCTCCATTCATTGCAGTCACCTGCTGCCCTTTATAGGGAATTGTCTGATTCAACCCAAGTATACTTTGTTCTGTAATCAGGGTTGGCTGGCCCCAGTCCTCCAGCCCTTAAGGGGAGAACCACCCTGTTGCAGTTATCTTGTAACTCTGAGTGTTTTACCATGTAGATATGAGAAAGAGCTTTTGCTATAGAAGCTACAATGGAACCTCCTGTGAGAATGAACTGCCCTTCAATGTGACCAAGAGGATGTGCTGCTGCACATACAATGTTGGCAAAGCCTGGAACAAGCCTTGTGAGCCATGTCCAACCCCAGGAACAGGTAAGACTTCCCCTAACAATCCTGTTACATTAACTTCCACATCATCTTAGTTCCCTCTCTGTATCAGTTAGTGTGAGTTTCAGTTAAGATTATGCCATTGTCCAAAGGGAATGCAGAGTGATGCTATTCATGTTAGCTGCCAGCAACAATACTTAATCTTCATGGGCTAGACTTGAGTTCAGGCATCTGCCATCATGATCCCAGGAACAGGGTGGCCATGGTTGAAAGTCTGACATGGTACAGTAATGGTGTTGGCACAAAGCAGCTGCAACCTCCCCTCTGACCTAAAGACAGTCAGTGTTGCCCAAATATTGAGCAGTGGTGGATGTGGCCAAGAGAGCTGGGTGATATGACAACTCCGTTCACCCTGGCTGAAGCCTCTTCCAGGGAGGTGCCTAGAGAGCTCATGACATGAATTAAAGATGTTCCTGTTGGCTGCAGGTGGGAGTGAGGGCAGGCAGCAACACCAGTATCTGACCTTCCTTGGGTGAGTTGTCCCCAAGGGAGTAGGAAGGTGTTGATTGCATCCCCCATCATTGGCAGAATGAATCTGGCCTGGGGGCTACAAGGACCACACAAGTTTTTGTTTTAGGTAGAATGGAGCACACTGCTGTGAATTTGTTAATTTTGGATCAGTTGCGTTCTTAATAATTGCCAAAGCACTCAGAGCCTTGTGTAGGCGCTTTTATGGACATAAATCTAATTATAATTGAAATTAAAATATGTGTCTATAACAAATTGTAATATAAAAAGCCACAAGGTACATGCCAAAAGGAATGTCATGAGCAGTGCCTTTTTTCCATGCATGTACACTGCCATGTAGACAGCTGCAGAATTCTCACTTGTAAAGCTGCTGCCTAAATTGCCACCCAGAAGGCTTGGAAGAGAGATACGGTCATGCAGTGACTGAGGTGGCCCAAGATGTAGATAATACGGTGATTTCTGGAAGAGGTGCTGCAAGAGCAGAGCCCCTACTCCAGTGGAGTAGCTGAGCTCAGCAATGCTGGCACCTCCTCTAGCTGTGGAACTGCTAGACAGATCTGCTATAGACTGCTAGTCCAGATATATATATCATAGACTGCTAGTCCAGATATAGACTGCTAGACTGTGAGGGACATTCTCTTGTAGACTGTTAAAATAGTGGCAGGGCACGTTTGCTGTGGGGCTGGGCATGCTGTCTCCTCTCCTGTCTAACTTAGAGACTCTGCAGCTGGGAGTGTGCCACCCCTATGGTATTCCTGTCTCCACCAGAGCACAGGCTCAGCTCTGGCAGAGTTTAGGAACTGCATAATGCAAGCTCCTCCACCTGCTTGGTTTTCACTTTAACAGTTTGTTGAGTGCAACCCACTTCTCAGGCATTCACCCACCATCCCAGACCTGACCGTCTGTAAACTCCCTCTCCCTGTCAGCTGCTGTTACATGTTCCCCTTGGAAGGAGAGGAGCTCAGAGCCAGCTTGTGGTCACAAGCTGAACAGTGAGACTTCTGTGAATGGGAGAGAGGGTAGTGGGGTGGAGGGCTCTCTGCTATGCAGAGCCTTACCACGTAATTCTGGGAGCTGCATAACCTATGTCTAATGTGCATGAACAAGGGGCCTTGGTCATTTGTCTGCTTTGTGTATTATCTGATGTTATTTTCTCAGCACCCTGCAAAACTAGTAATCAAATAGAAAGACCATAGTTCATTTGTCAACATGATAAATTCCCACCAGAATACCTTTTTCATCCCAGTGTATGGGATTTCAGGAAAAGTGCAGTTGAATGTTTTTTGCATCCCATGTTTTTCTGAAGCTCAAAATGAGGAAGGAACGACTTCCTGGATTACAACACCAGCAGGAAAATCGTCAAACCTATAGTAATTCGTGGAATGCATAAACAAACACCGACATTCAACAATCGAGCAGAGGTCTCATAATGTACTGGGATAAAAATAATCACTTGTATAGCAAAAGACGCCTTTTATTATGTCCTTGGTTTTGCCCCTAAATCAGTGATACTCAATCTGCAGTTGTAGTGCTGCATGCATCTTTAGCGGAGTCCATATAACTGAAGTGGTCTTTTTGTTTGCCTTGTCTACCACATGGCGAAGGACAGAATGATATCCAAATGGATCAGAACCGCTTGGGACACCCTGTCCTACAAGCAGCCAGGAAGGAGCAAAAGGGGACCGAAAGGAGAAACGCTTTCCTTCCTTCCTTCCTTCCTTTCAGTAAGCAGGAGTATGAAGAATGAAGAGAAGAACTCTTCTTCTAGCAACCAAATGTGCGAAATGAAAGCAAGCGTGAGAGATGAAATACTGTGTTACAGTCGCAGAAAGCAACTGCAATAAGATCATGATAAAAATATAGTTTCACAGTGTCAGGATCGTATACATAGAGTATGTATGGCTGTGTGGACACCATTGAACAAGAAAGTGTCTCTGTAGCTGTTCTTAAATGCTCTTTAAAACCTCTCTGCCTGGGCAATTCTGCAAATAGTTACAGAGTTAAAATATCTCTGTTTCAGGACTTTGCCTGGTTGGCTTTTCTCCTTTAGATGTTTTTGCCGCAGTTCAAGACATTTCTGAACCTCTAATTCCACTAAGGAAGGGGTTTGTGTGGGGGGGTATCAAACACAAATTCCAGTTGTAAATGGTTGAATAGCTACAGTTATTCTGAGATAATGTGTATGTTCTGAAATCTGGGTGTAGGCTGCACATCACAGAAGCAGAGGTTATGGTGCATTGACCGTAACCAGCTTGCTGGCTTCAGCCCAGTAACTCATTAAAAGTGTTGTTATGGTTTGATGAGAACTATATTGTTCCTCTCAATGAGCTCAGCCTTTACATCTTCTCTTTCTGAATAACTCTTATTTTTTTGTTTGTTTGACAGCTAGTTTCACTCTCTCATGTATTTGAGTAACAAAGATTATATAGTTTAATGTCGCACATGCATGTGAATCACATCCATTAACATTAGACAGGCCTCTAACCTTCAAAAATAAGTGCTCTTGTAAGTTTTTACCCTCTCCGCCACTTCTCATTTATGACCAAATTGTATCTGATTAGTTGGCTCATCATTTGAGGTATAAGTAAATCATGAGGGACTAGTTACTGTTAACTCTTGCTGTCAATTTTACTTGATCTTACTGTCTTTATGAAATGTAATGTAGTAATAAATTTAGTATATGGTATTTGAAAATTACATACAAAAATCTGAATTTAAAAATGTTAAGGTTGCAAAGTCAAGCAATCAAAAGTTAGGAAATGCCAAAATTAAGGTTGCCTTTGCATATGCATTGTGAAAGTCTTTAACTATCCAATCACATGCTATTTTTTCCTGCATTATGCCTGCTCTTGCCCTGTGCACACACAGTGCTTCCAGAGGCCCCCTAACAACCTATTAATTGTTTTCACTTTCAGATAGCTGGTCACCAGCAAAACATTTAGAAAAGCCAATTTCAGCTGAAAGCTTAGGGCCAAATTAAGATTCCAAAAGGAGTTAACATGGCTGCCCCTGGGGCAGCCTTGATTTGTCCCAAAGTTTTCAGATGAAATTGGCTTTTCTAAATGTTTTGCTGATGATCAACTATCTGAAAGTGAAAATAATAAAATTTAAGGCCACAAGGGGAGCACTGTTAGGCTTCTTGTATAGCCCAGGCCGTTGAATATCATCCAGTGACTTCTGCATGAAACCCCAAAACTTGTGATTGAACTTGAACATGGTAAAAATTTGAAAAGCACTGACATGACTGAGTCAATAGTACTACGGCTTCTCAGTGCGTAAATGAGCGTACATGACTTAGGTGCTTTTGCAAATTTAACCCTTTGTCTTTTAGAAACATACTACTTCTTGATTTAATGACTCCCAAGTGATGGAGAGTCCACCACATCCCATGGAAGGTTGTACTAATGGTTAATCAGCCTTAACTGCTGAAAATTATGCCTTATTTTCCCATAATGTTAGTAGAATGGAAACTTAACACCAGACACTATAAATCAGTTTTCATTTTAATGCTGATGTAATGACTGAAAGAAAAGCGTAGTAACATTTCAAAATTAAGTGTCAAATTTTGCCCTTAAATACATCAGGAAATGAATAGGAACTGTACGTTCACATCCCCAGGGCAGAATTCGGCGGTAACTATTCACACAGTAAAGTTATTTTGTCCCAGCTCCGCTGTTTCACTGCAAGATGCACGAGGCTGCCAGTATCAGTGTTTTACAGATTTGACATAGTGAGAGAGGCTTCTTGTTGTGCAAAACTACACATGTTGATCAAAATGGGTCCATTTTTCCCTTTTAAAAGTTCACCATGTATTGTGAAGGTTTTCTTATGAACATTGCTGTGCTGGTAAAGTCTTATTGACTCAGAGGGTTAATAAGAAATATTTTACTAACAGAGGAGGTATGCTGTCACACCCTGCACTAATTGATTCCATTAAATGCTGGAAAAAAGCTTACTTACAAGTAACTGAATTAATCTAAATATATTGCCACTGCAGTTCCACACTGTAGGATTTACATGCCTTGCCCTGAAAGCCATGGCTCAACAGATAATAGTAAAAGCCATTAGGGTTATCTACATCCCTCATCCTCAAGATGCCCTGGAAGAGAGGGAGTAGTAGTCCCCTATCTCTCCCGGAGTTCCTTGCCATTTAAATTACAAAAATCTCTGAAGAGGAAAGGAGAATAGGAGAGACCAGTGTGGGGTGTTGGCCAGAGTTAATGTAGTCAATGAAAACTAGTTACTGTTAAGTTACCTTCAGTTTCCCTAGTAAAATTGCCTCTGTAGATCCTCAACTGTAGGAGATTAGAAAGTAGTAACAAATCTCAAGAAGTAGGCTGAGGAGTGCTACTTAAACAGAAAATGAAGGCCTGCTCTCCCAAACTCAACATCTGATATAGCTTCAAATGGAGCAAATAATGATATATAGAAGTGTGAATGAATTTCTGAGTGGTAGCTGCACTTATTGGCAAATTTGCTTTTAAATTTTACTTAGAAAAGCCGCAGTAGAATTGACTGGAAGTGCTCTTGGAAAGCTGAGGAAACTTAAAAAATAATTATTGAGGGACTTATACATATTCTTTACAAATGCATAATTTATTTCATGTTTAGCGGAATTTAAGACCATATGTGGGAATATTCCTGGCTTCACCTTTGACATCCATACTGGCAAAGCTGTTGGTAAGTTTTACTAAATGTATTTTCAACAAGTAATGTTTTGCCGCATAGTGTGTCATAGCAATATAATACATACTGCTATGAACTCTGTATACCAACTGTATGTAATAAAACTCTTAATTCCATCATGGAGTTCTGGTGACATCATGAATTGCAAGAGTATGTGGTTTGTTCAGGTCACTAGAACTCATGTTTACTTGGATTTGTAATTAATGTTATTTTAATATAACAGTTGTATGAAAAATTCTCCCTTCCTGCAACTGGCATTTTACATGCTTCCCTCTCTCCCTTTGGAGCTGTATAACCTTCTGCATTTCTCTGCTACATCCTGACAATTTCAGAAAAGTGCAGTAAGTTTAGAATAAGATTTTTATTATATATCTCCGTTTTTATTAAGTATTTTTCTAGTGCCATGTCTTCTTATACTGCTATCATTTCCTTTCCCTCTCCATCCCAGTATATGGTTACAACTGATACACTTTAAAAGAATAATTACCTATAAGAAACTTCCCTCTTGAGTTTCTTTGGGACTTTTCTGCATTCATAACACTTTATACACTGGAAACAGATATTTAATGTTCAGTGTTATCCCATTCCCATATCTCTTTTCTTCCTTTTTCCAGCTTCCTAACTGATTGATTTAAATCTATAATCCAAATCTTGAGCTTCTTTATTGAATATCATATAATTTATTTGCCCCATCATTCACAACAGCAGCATGTTTAGGGTTTTTTCTACACACACACACAATTTTTAATACATATATAATATATATTAAATGATGCTGAATAGCTGCAAGCAGAGTGAAATACAGAGAATCCATGGGGTACATCAAGCCATACAATACTCTGTGTGACTAATGCATATTCACTTTCAGATATTGATGAATGTAAGGAGATCCCAGGAATCTGTGCAAATGGTGTTTGCATTAACCAGATTGGCAGTTTCCGCTGTGAATGTCCCACAGGATTCAGCTACAATGACCTACTCTTGGTCTGTGAAGGTGATTTGAATGACAGTTTTTTTCTGTTTTGTCCCCACAAGCATGCTTATTGTAAAGGGGAGCATCAGGGCATAATTCCAATGCTCTTATACCTTAGGAGGAACAAGTTGTGGGTATTCTTTCAATGGTTATCTCATAATGACCATAGGAGGCACTTGTCTTTAAAAAACAAATGTATGTGCTAGCCAGTTTTTGACCGTTTTTGTTGCATTGGTTTTCATGCAACCTGCTTAAACATGTTTCCTTAACAGTCCCTTCTCCTTTCTAGGCCAGGCATTGTTTTGTTTTCTTATTTACCTTTGTGAGTGAATTTAGCACTCCTAAATGTGAGAAATAACAGCACTGTCTTGAACATCACGCTTTTGCCAATGCATCTCATTTTTGATCTACTCTTCCAGTACTCTCCTAGGCAGAGACGTATTAGTCATATCCAGTTGTGCAATGTTGTTATGACAATAAAACATGGGAATTAAAATTAGATCACTGTCATAATTTTCACTTGTGCCCTAACCTTGGATTTGAATTCAAGTCTGGAGGTGAAATCCTGCCTCTGTGGGAATTTTGCCATAGGCTTCAGAGGAGTCAAGGTTTCACCCCATAAGATTAGAATACTAACACACTGCATCACTTTCCTAGTGTTTTAATTAAATTATTATTTTGTTTAATTATATAAAGTTACATAGGTATATTTATGTACCCAGATAATAATTTTATTTATTTATTTATCTACACAGACTTTTACAGTTCCACTGTCAGCACAATGCAGAGGGGTATTAATTTAGATGGAATATACAGCCCCAAAGAGTCAAAGATGGTACCTTGGTTGTGGAAACTGTTTAATGTTAAAATGTTTTAAACAAGGTTTAGGGTTTGGTACACAGAGACCGTAGACTGCTTAGTTCGATAGCAAACACACAGGTCAGAACATGTCTCAGGATTAGGATGAAGAAGATCTGGGGTCTGAAGTGATGGGAGAGAGAGCGGGGCAGCCATGATGGGGCATCCTTCCCCTTCTCTTGTCTTTTCATCAGCCAGTGTCACAGTAACCCACTTTTCTCCCCCGTCTATTTTTTTTTTAAAAGGATCCATCCCCTCATTATTTTGTTTACCAGTTAGGCCTAATTTATAACACATCAGTTTTGCTTCATTGATTTCCAGTTCCAGGCTTTTTTTGTTTACCGAGCATGATTTTAACACATTCCTTGAGTTATATCGGTAGGTCTTTTTGTTTGCTTTTGTACCTTTTTCATCATAGGTTTTGTTGTTTATAGGTTGTTGTGACATTTTATGAACTTTCATTTACTTTACAATTGAGCTCACAATTAGGGCAAATTTGCAGACCAAATTATTGCAACATAATCCCTTTTTTATGAACCAGTTCCACATCAGGTCAGACTTCAGTTCATAAAATTTCAATTATAAACAAGAATCTGATTTTACTTTGAGCATATACAGGGGAGAAAAGGCACTTGGTTATATTTTAAATTGCAAATATTGCAATTTTTTATTTTAAAACTGGAATTTACACATTTTATTTCATTAAATATTACAAAAATTGCAGTAAAACCTTTCAGATATTAACAAAGCTAAAAACGTGCAACTTTATAGCTAAAACAAAACTTAGATCTGGTGCTGTTATATGTTTTAAGATGTTTAAAAACAAACTGGCTTTTATTACTTTTTTGGCTGTATGCCCAGAATGGGTTAAGATGGAAAAAACTTTTTCCTTTTCCTCCCCCGATTACACAGTTAAAACTATTTAAAGCTGCACATTTACACAACTGTAAAAAATTTAATGCACGAGTGGTTAAACTTGCTTATTTGGGGAAAAACTTTACCCTGATGGCATGTTTACCTAAGTATGTTGCCTTTTTTAAAAAGAAGCAACAAAATGATGTCTTTGGAACTGCTTTTGCATTCATGAGCCTTTTGCAATGCCCAAGAGTGGTAAAAATTTGCAGGCATTTTTAGACTATGACAGACCCTGCCCACCTGCTTCATCAACATTTGTGAGGACAACATGGCCATTGTGGCTAGTTACCCCAATAAGGGGATCTAACCTGTAAACACTAGCATCGTCCTATCTTACATGCACAAAACATCAATAATAATTACTGACATTAAAAACTAAACAGGAAAAATAATTGCAAAACCCAAAACAATCACAAGAAGGTTTGGTTCTGCAAAACTCCGTGTTTTGAGGGGCTTCTTGAAATTTAATTCACAGTCAGTGCAGTAGCAGCACTGAATTAAGCTGGCATTCTGCTAACAGGAGGGTTACCCAAGATGTACTTTTAGTAAAAATTGCTACACTACAACTACACTTCATTTTTGCCTCTTTTAAAAAATGCCTTTACATTAAACCTTTGAAGTTTTTACCATTTACAAAAACTACAACCCCTAAATTAAAAGAAAAAGGGAAAACAAAACAAAGCACTTGTAAAAAGGTTAAAAAATGAAGTGCTATAAAACAATTGAATAACCCTTTAAAAAAAAAACCAGATTAAAAGCATGCAAAGCAAACTGTTAAATTACATTCTGATACTACTGGGGTTTTCCTCTAGTTTAAGGCTGATTTTTTTAAACACATTTTTGACAATTTAAGTTGTTATACTGTAGAAATATGGCTTTTATCCAAAATTGGCAAACCTTTTTCTTTCCCTGCTGCCCCACATTTTGTACACCCTTTGCAATGTACACACACTTTCTCGTAAGGGTTTTTTAAATACACTGTTTAACTTCTGCATTGTGTCAAGAACTTACCAGTTTTTTTACACATTTTAAATTCCTAGTTTTGTTTATAAACCCTTGTTTTTTAAACCAACTTTAAAACAATTGTCTTTTTGCCAAGTTGCCAGCTTTTTGAGTATGTATTAACCCTTTAGACTCACCCAGGGACATAAAATGTATTAATTTAGATGGAATCTATGGACCTAAAGAGTCAAAAGTGTTAACATGACTTTTAAACTGTTCAGCATTAAACAGTTTTTAAAAAGGTTAGGGTTTGGCATACTGACCTTAGTCTGCTTAGTACCATGGCAAACACACCATTAAAAATCATTTTAACCTTATCTTAAAGATACAGAAAAGACAGAAGAACAACTAAAGAAATGTAATGTGTTAAATAAGGCTTTTAGTTTATTAACACACTTTAGGATATTTTCCCTTTATCTGGAGAGAGTTTTTAGAAAGAAAAAAAACCCTTGTTTGACTGGGTTTTTTTAAGATGGCATTGAAGATGGTAATAACTGTCCTTTTGTGGGGAAAAGAGAAATATTTAGTTAAAATGGGCTGGACATGTTGTTGTTGCTATTGTTATTAAAGTCAGATTCCATTTCCTAAGAAGATAAAACAAGACAAATATACATGAAAGGGAAAGCGAAAAGAACAACAAAGAGAAAATGCAGCCACTGTCTACTGTGGTTGCTCTTCACAGTTTCACTTACAACCTTACCACTGGAAAAGCACAGGCACCACATATGGTCTTATCAGCCACTCCCTGACCTAGCAAACTTGTACCAGAACTGGGCTGCTTGGGGCACTGCTTTTTGCTGCTTCTCTATGGGCACAGACTTCAGTTGTGTTAAAAGATATACAGTCCTGACCAACTAAGCCAGTCTCCTATTAGACAAAAGGAACAAGGAGAGAGAGTGATGAAAGAGAAGCCATAAGGTATAGAAGGAAAAGGACTTTGGGGTGAGGGAGGGAGGACAGACAAAGGACAGACAGTCTCACATGCCAGATGCTGTTTGAGATTTAGCTGGAGGTTCGGTGTCATCTGGGTGTCTCTCTCTGGCCCGGGCTGATCAGGACATCTCTCAGGATTAGGTTGAATCCGATCTAAGGTCTCAGGAGATGGTGGGGATAGCAGCCATGATAATGAAGCTTGCTCCAGTTGCCAGTTTTTCTCCCCAAATCATTTTTTAAGGACCCAAAAAGGGATTGGTGGGTGGAATAGCCCATCCTACTTGGTTTATTAGTTAGGCCTAATTTCAGTTGATTGATTTTCAGTTCTGCACTTTTTTTGTTTACCAATTTTTTACATAGGTACCCTGAGTTATATTAGTAGGCATTTTTGTTTGGACTAATGTAGCCTTTTTGATTTGCTTTTGCACCTTATTTCATTAACATATGTTGTTATAGGTTATTGTAATATGTCTTGAATTTGTACTTTTTATAGTTAAGCTTACAGTTAGGGTAAATTTGTAGGCCCAATTATTGCAACAGGGCTTAGATCCATAAGGTCTGATTCTTTCCTAACCCTGGTTTTTCATTGTTGGAATTCTATTAACTTCAGTTCATTCTGTTGACTGGCTTACACTGGTGCAAGTGAGAGGAAATTCAGGATCAGAATCTCCATTCTCCATGTTATCCTTCCATGGCACTAAAAATATCTGTACTCTAGACCAAATAAATATATTGTGGCACTTGACATTTGAATTAGGATTCTTTGTTTCAGATATTGATGAGTGTAGCAATGGAGACAATCTCTGTCAGCGAAACGCAGACTGTATCAACAGTCCTGGGAGTTACCGCTGTGAATGTGCTGCAGGTTTCAAACTTTCACCTAATGGTGCCTGTATTGGTAAGAAATCAGTTGATTCCACTGCTTTGCTTGAATCCATTTGTATCTATCACATTTACATGTTTCCTGTCGAGATGCAAGAGAAACTTTTTTTTTTTAGTTTGCTTGTCAAAACTATGTAAAAACTTTACGATCTAGCCATATTTTTCTGTTCATAATAAGAAACTCCATGAGATTTTAAAACAACTTCCTTGAGGTCAAGCTGTTGCTAGAATATGTTTGAGACCTCAAAATGTATAGACAAAAGGAAAGTTCCTATAAAATCAGTTTTGTAATGATTCCGTTTTGGTTATGAATAATTCTGAGCATGATTTAAATAATTTACTAACTTTGTAAAAACATGTTTGTGAAAAATGAATGATAAAAATCTATGTCACGTGTTTTATATTTTTGTTGTAGATCGCAACGAATGTTTGGAAATTCCTAATGTTTGCAGTCATGGCATGTGTGTGGATATGCAAGGAGGTTACCAGTGCATCTGTCATAATGGTTTTAAGGCATCCCAAGACCAAACCATGTGCATGGGTATGGAAGGGATATGCTTTGAGTTCTAGACAATGGAATGTATCTAGAATTTGAATCGTATTAGGAGGTTATATTTCTATTAAAGTACTGATTTCATATATTAAGTATCAATGAGACAAATTAGAATTTCCTTTAAGAAAGTGCTTTGAAGTAAAATATGCTTGATCCTTGTTTCTTCTTCAGGGCTACACATCACTGAATAAAATATAAAATCAGTGTTCATAAAGATGTGATGATGAAGTCTTCATATTGAAGGGCACTTAATATGATTAAATCCCTATTATTATTGTGCTCTTATGGTGATGTGAAAGAGATGTCACTAAGATACATAAATCACAGAACCATAGGTTCTTGTCCTTGACCTTTTGGTCTGTTCGGATTTTTAGAATTGTAGACATTATATTATTATGAACAGGTAATGCATGTATGCAGCTCCCTTTGTGTCACTTTTTGGTTAATGCTTTGAGAAAACAGCCAAATATAGCTTCTGCAGCTTTTGTAAATAAGCCTCGTGTAAATTCTGGCTCTAACTAGGAGTTCAGTGTCCCTCTGGAAATATAGGAAGTATTCCAATTTTCTTATTATACAAATATTGGAAACTTCTTCATATGCTGCTGTGTCCTTGTGTATCTTCCTTTTCTCAATTTTTTCAGTTGAATCACATTCAAATTATTTGTGCAGGGTACTTGGCAACTGACTTGTTCTAAGTCCAAATATCCAAACTTTGATTATTTAAAAAAAGTAACAGTAACCTTTTTCATAACTCTCATAAATTTAAACTAACAGTTTTTAAGGTTTCAAACATAAATCCTGAAAACAACTGCATATGGTAAAAATATCCCTATGATCCTGCCAACTCTTACAAAAATTTTCAAGTCTCACCTTCCACATTACAAAAAATAAATTTAAAAATTCTGCAAAATAATCATGAAAACTGCCATTTTTTCTTAAAAATACACTAGAAACTAATACTTGAATAAAGAACCTTTGCAAGATCCTTTTGTGTGCATACCATATTAACAACTGGGAAGACAAGTTCCTGTCTACAAATTTATTTGTCTTTGCAGATGTTGATGAATGTGAACGCCATCCATGTGGAAATGGAACTTGTAAAAACACAGTTGGATCATATAACTGCCTGTGTTACCCAGGATTTGAGCTCACTCATAATAATGACTGTATGGGTAAGTACTTTAATCTAGTACTTCAATTTCATTGCTGCTACTTTGGTGTCACATGGGGAGGTATTTAAAGAAACTTAAAAAACCCCTAAACCATAGTCGAAACTGACCAGGGTACTAGCGAAGGCAAGGAAGTACAGAAAATGATACTGTTACCTCCTTTGTGCCCTTCTGTAGATAACACTTTCTCAACAAATCATTATTTTGGATATCATTGAAAGAATTTTCTTGTGTCATTCTTTAAAAAGATGCAAGCCCTGACTCTTTGGTGCACTGGAACTGCTTTGCTCTGGTCCGATAGTGCAAAGCCGTCCCAGCCACTGGAGGATTCCTCTATGTTGAGAAACCTTCGAGTAGTGCTGCCATAGTGGCTTTTGTGCCATCCGCCTCTTGGCTTCTGGCATAGAAGGAAAGGAGGCATGACTGATATTCCCTTACACTCAACTGATCCCCAACTGCTGTGACGGTTCCTGGGGGCCATTGGCAGCCAGCATAAATCACATCAGGGACTGGTCCAGCATCTTCAGCGGTTGCAAATATGGCTCAAAGTATCTCTTGCCTCACTCCCACTGGAGACTTGTGCTGAGCATTCTTCAGCTATAGCAATGATTCAGGGCCATTGCTGAAAATGATACTTCATCTCAAGTTGTATGGCACTGTTCCTTATTTACAATACAGGATGTTTGCCCAATGCATTAATAACATTTAAATAAGTGGTTCTCAGTAGTCCCTTGCGTCCCAGTCAGCACACAGCTGTGGCCCATGTGACGTTCTCAGGTCTGTAAATCGGGTGAGGTGGGAGGGGGACCTGACCTGGGTGCAGAGCCAGCAAAGGGTACAAAAATGGGTGGCACAGGATCAGGCCCAGTGGTATCAGCCCCAACCCCAGCAGGATCGGTCCCAGAAGCATTGGCAGGAGACCAGGATGTTCAGCACCCCCCTACTCTGCAAGATCGCAGGTCCAGTGACCTCAGCTGGAGCAGGCTCCCTGGCACCAGGTCTGCAGTGGCAGGTGGACAGGGTGGATTGCACAGCTGAGCTATGTGTCAGAGTACAGGCGCAGAGTGGGTGGTGCAGGGGTGGGAGTGCTAGGGCTGTGGGGGTTGCAGGCAGGGTCTGGGGCAAGGGGTGGGAGTGCAGGGAGTTAGAGATGTGGGAGAGGGTGCAGCTGGTGCATGGGGGACAGACTGCAGGTGGGAGGACTGGTGGCTGGGGGCAGTCCTTGGGGGAGATAGATGCTGGGGGCAGTTGCTGGGTGGGGGGGGCTGGATGCTGGAGGAGCAGTCCCTGGGAGAGGTATTCTGCCCTGGAGAGGGCACCCTGTCTCTACAGGGCAGGCACATTTGCCAGCCCAGTGTTGGGGTCTGAATGCTGGGGGAGCAGTCCCTGGGGGTGGGGGGCAGGGGAGAGGGCTGGATAAATCCAGGGCAGTCCTTGGCTGTGAGGGCACCCTGCACTGGGCAGTGCTCTCCATCTTTGCAGGCAGGCTCTGGGAGTATGCCCTCTGGGCACTCAGACCAGCTCTGTGGAAGTGAGGGTGGCAGTACACCATGCCATGCTACCCTTACAGTAAATTAATTAATTTTAACAGTGAATGTTTTGACTTATTTTGCTAAATTAAAATGCTCTTGGTAGACATTTGTCAGTGTTGAAAGAAAGGTACTATATCTATTTGAATCATATTGCTGTCATATAACAAATACGAAACCTTATTTTTTTAGTAGTATATATATTGTGTGGATGCGGCCCACATAACACATAGAGAGCTGCATGTGTGTCCCACAAAGTTAAATAGGTTGAGAACCAGTGATTCAAATAAATAATTTTCTTCTTACAATTGTGGTTTTTCTAAGTTAGCTCACTTCGGTACCTCTTTTCATTCATGTTGATACATTGCAAAAGTGCTCATGATATCACTGTCTACAAGTTAATTTTTTTCTTTTTGCTTAAGTCACAGAGCGTTCTTCTGGAAACTTGGGTTCTGGACCCCTTATTATCATTATTATTATTATTAAGACTTCCTCCCCTCCCTTTATACTTCCCACCTCTAGACTAATAGCTTGTCACTCGCCCACCTCAGATTTTCATAGCTGAACTTCCATGCCAGTGTGAAAGAGGGAGTGCCCTCAGTATTAGGGAAAGAGGGAAACACCAGTGCCAAGGAAGCAGTTTCTATTGGCCTCCCAAACTCTCTTGCCCTCCCAAGATTACTTCATCTACCCACAGTCACTGAACCCATTTTCTTATTTTCCACTGCATGCATCCAATGAAGTGGGTTTTAGCCCACGAAAGCTTATGCTCAAAAAAATGTTAGTCTCTAAGGTGCAACAAGTACTCCTCGTTCTTTTTACAGTCACCACTGTTTCCAGAGTACAGCTAAGCTTTTGATAGTTTTCTATAACCATGGTTCCTGGATCATCTTTTTTAAGAGGGAGATTAAAGCCTTCCGGGACTGGAGAACAGAGTAGGTCAGTTGACATCCTCTCCTCTAAGGGGAAAATAAGAGCCTTCACACAGGCTGAACAGGGGAGAAGAAAGTCTTTAAATTCCTTCCAACTCCTGGAGAGAACCAAAACACAGTCTATAAATCATTTTTACATCCTTTTCTCCTCCAGCAGAGGGGAAAAAAGCAAAACTTGCTGCACATGGGCAACAGAATGCAGCTTTAAACAGAAGACGCCCCTTCCTTTTGTGTGGCAGAATGGCTGCTGATCCACTCCCAGTAGCCCCAGCAGCTATCCTCCTCTCTCATAATGGCTCCATGCTGTTTTCAATGAGGCTAACAAGCTCAAGTTGATTCATAGCCCGGGGTCATTCATTACTATTCGCCTTCCTGCCCTGGAGCCCCATGGCATTCTCCCTCAGCCATGCCCCTGCCCACTGAAGGACAGCATAGCTCATCACAAGGAGATAATAACCAACTACAAATATCTGAATGGAATAAATAGCATGGAAAGAGAAGAATGGTTCCTGAGCTGTAACCAGTAACACAGAAATTGCCATATTGCATCAAATCAGTGTTCCATTTAGTTCAGTATTCTGTTATCAACAGAAACCAGTATGAGATGTTTCAGAGGACGGTTGAAACATCTGCAGTAAGCTATAAGGATTATATACCTGATAGAAGAGTGTTTAATCTTCAAGTCTCAAATTAAAATATTTTTAAATAACAAAGAGTAAGTTGTCTCTAAACCAACTAGAATTAACAGCTAGCATCTTATTCTACCTGACGCACACACTTTTCCTTCCATCCACCCCATACTTTCCCATCGGCACTGTCCTTGTTCACGTGTCTTTTTAAATCTATGTTACTAAAATGGCTCTGTAGAGCTAATTGGGTATTTCACCAGTGCTCAGTCTCCCACTTGTTGTGGTCTCCTGAACTACAGAATCAGCTTGCAGGACGCAGGATGATTCAGTGCTGTCTGCAATATACATTTTCAGAAATGTGAAAAATAATAAAACAAGTTCAGTGAAAACATGAGCACATCTGAAACGCCAGATGAAATCCAAAATGCCCCATGTAACATTTTCTTCTCTGTGCCTGAAGTTAGTATCACACAAAGAGTCACTTGGCAGCAACTGAACATCTCCAGATGCAGTAGCTGATGTAATGCTGCAAGTTTAAAAATTGTAATACCCTATAAAAGGGGGTGTTGTTTAAATAGAACATATGCCTTAATGTACTGAAGTGAGAGTTACTTTCCACTAGCTGTCAACTGTTCCCTTGCTGCTCAGATTTGTCTCTTCCATGGAATTATATATTGCAACTTTAGTGTGTTTATACCATACTGTATATACTGTGTCTGCATATACATTCTAACTGTTAGACCTCTTGGAAAGGCTCAGCCTCTCTCGTTTATTTACAGATATTGATGAGTGCAGTTCCTTCTTTGGTCAGGTGTGCAGAAATGGACAATGTTTTAATGAAATTGGTTCGTTCAAATGTTTATGTAATGAAGGATATGAACTTACTCCAGATGGCAAGAATTGCATTGGTATGTACTAAACCAACCAGAGATTCCAAACTTCTCTGACTTGAAATAATCAAACTGTTGGCCCCATTTAGAAGTAAATATTACAATCTGAATAGCTAAGATAGAATACTGAGAACAAAAGACTTACATTAAGAAAATTGGTGGCAAAAGTGTGAGGGTTTAAAATAATGTCAATTGTTTTCCTTTCCCGAGCTCGCTTAAGTCGATGAAGTCAGGAAAGAACCTATAGGCTCATAAAAGACAACCCTCTGGCTTACATCTCTGTTGTGGATGACAATAATATCAGCCATTGTTACATAAACATAAATAATTCACTGTTGCATTAATTTCAAAATTTCCACATCCTTATATATTCTATTTATTCTTTTAAGATACTAATGAGTGTATGGCACTTCCTGGTGCATGCTTTCCTGGTACTTGTCAGAACTTGGAAGGGTCATTCAGATGCATCTGCCCACCAGGATATGAAGTGAAAAGTGAAAGCTGTATTGGTAAGGCTGTTACTGTTACTTCTGAATGATTTACTAATATAGCAGACTATCTGGTGTAGACTTGATGAAAAACATGTAAATATTGTTGATGAAAAGCCTCTTCTATTTTAGCAAGTCATGATGACAAGGAATAAGCAGCAGTCATCAGCAGCTGTCCTTTTAGCCAGCAGGCAAGATATTATGAGCTGTAGTGAGAGAAAAGGATGTAAGGACTCAATGTTTTTCATTAATCCAAATTAAAAAATATTTTGTCTAATGCTCAAAGAATTTCCAGTCTTTCTTTCTTTTCCTAATCTTTTTTCCAAATGAAAAAAGAGAGACTATCTACTGAATATATACAGTGATTACAAAAATTATAATTTTTGGCAAGCAGTGCATTAAACGGCGATTCAAAGTATCTCGTATCATAGAATTGTGACGTTTAAAAATCTTAATAAAACTATTGAGCTACTTTTCCCTATGGAAACAGAGTTTTCTAAATCAGTTTCTCCTAACAGATGTTTTCTGTTTTTGAGTCTTACAGCCCGTGGGAGCATATGCATCAAGATTTCAATCCCAAATTCATAGCAGAGATGGTGAAACAGATCTTTGTTTCAGTTTTAGAAGAATAACTTTGAGAACCCTGTTGAAAATCAGTTCAACGCTTTAATGTCACCTTTCTTTTCTTGTTTTGTGGAGGAGAAATACAGAACTCTGCTCCAGTGCAGCAGCGAATTGAAACCATCATTACCAAATTAGAAACAATACCCAAACAAGTTCAGTCCTCATCAGGAAAACTAAGAAGAGGGCTAGCATGAACCTAAAAGTAAATTTATATATATTTATATATATATATATATATATATATATATATATATATATATATATGTTAAAATTAATCCTACAGTATCCTTACTGAAAGTCTTACTCAGGGAGAACGCCTACTGAAGTCAGTGGGAGACTTGCTCAAGTAAGGTCTGAAGAAAACCTCTGTTCATACTTCAAGATTCGGTCTGTAACAATTTAATCTATCTAAATCTAGGAACAGAGGCAGATCTCAAAGACACTGTAGGTTTTCCTCTTTTAAAAGTGTGATATATTTTCTAAGATCACAAGTTTTTCATGCAAGTATCATTCTACATTGTTCAGTTTGCCTGCTGACTTCGCAGCTCCTTTTGGCTGCTGCTGCCTATATTAACAACTGAGTTTAAGATTAATCCAAATCACCTACAGTTATAAAATCCTTCTAAATGAAAGTTGTTGCGTCCCAGGAATATCACTGTTTAAGACCATGTTTAATTTCCTCTCAGTGTCTTGTATGTTTTTGGACAACACCACAGTAAAACTGTAAAATATTCCCTTTAATCAACTTTCAGTTCCAACAAAAAACAGAATTGCATATTCCTACTTTCTTCATCCTGCCGTGTTAAAAAAATTCTGTTAATATCTTTTGCTTGATATCGTGTCATTTTTATTAATATTTTGACTAATATCACAATATTTTGTAATCAGTTTATTTTATGTTGCTTTTCTAATGTGCAGCCTTCTTTGTAATGCTCTGTTACTGTATTTGAAATTTGTTCATTATTGCTAAATTCAACTCATTTACACCTGTGCAACTAGAGTTCGATGTGTGAGTGAAGGCAGCGTTACTCTTGGGGAGGTTCTGTACCAAACCATTACAAATTCTGCAAAATTCTGCAGATTTTATTTGTCAAAATAATGCAATACAATCACACCAGTTTCAATTGTTTTGGTAAGTTTTTTTGAACTACAATACAGAAAAAATGTCATAATAACTATTCAGTATTTCCTAAACACATGAACGTTAAGTTACAAATACTTAGTAACTCGTACCCTCCATTCCAGTTATAATCCTGGATTTTCATTTAAATTACATTAGAGAACACCAAACAGAAAGAAAAAAAGAAGTAGAATGTCATTTTAAATTGCTCAGACTTTCACACATGAAAGTCATACAGTTTTGCTAATCATTGTCCTGGACCTAGCTGGGTACTTTGAGAAGTGCTTGGTTCTGATTGTCCTGACAATTATTGACTGCTTGGTAAATGTTTTATTTGCCCTCAAAAGTCTTTTTTTTTTTTTTTAATGGGTAAGTAAAAATCTAACCCCATTGTACCACTTTGGCACAGGAAAAAAGTGAGAAAGTGCATAGATCTTCCTAGCTGATTCCCTCACTGTCATTTATAAGGCTTTACATCACTCTGGCAATGTAGGGCCTTAAAACTTCTACAAGTTTTTATGCTCCTGGGGGAATTACTGAGAATGGGAACAGTTAACTAACAATAGAATAATTAACAGTGTTACTATGCAGACAGGTTGCTACATTTCTCCCTCAGAGAAACCATCAACAGCAACATTAACAATGTGTTTTTTTTAACAAAAGCTATTTTCTTTAACTTATAAACAAACAATTTTCAGTAACATGATACTAATATTTAATTGTTTTTTCAATTCTCAAGAAGTTACATTTTACTAGGCAGGCAGACTGCTACACTTCTACCTCCGGGACAGAGCCTTCCTCCTGGATACCCTGCTCCGCACCCCTGCAGCCACAGTATCAGGAGAGAGGAACAGTCTCTCTCTCACTTGTTGGCCAACCCTGCCCCCTGACGGTGATAGTCTCCCCCACAGGCACGCATGCGAGTCCCCCTCCTCCCACAGTGATTTGCATCTCTGAAGCTGCTCCAGGCACCCTAAGCTGCGGGGAAGAGACTCGTGTCCCCCTGCAGATTTTCTTTGAATTTTTCTGCATGAGGGGAACAGAAATATGAGGGCCATATGAATTCTGCTCCCCTGCATTGGTGCAGAATTCTGTCAGGAGTACAGTGTGTCTCCATGCATGTGCAATTATATCAGATGATGTACCATAAGTCAGTAATTGTAATTTTTTCTAAATGTCATTAGTTATCATCATTCTCTCTCAAGACCTGGAGAGCATTTTGATCCTCTAATAAGATGATTTGATTTGACTAGAGGTTTACAACATGCATGACCCCTGTGAGAAGCAAAGACTAATGAGGGGAGTTGGTCAGGCTTTTAGGTTGACCAGCTGGAAATCCACCCAGGCCTGCAAAAGTTCCAGACCCATATTGCTCGTTGAAATAAATGTGACTCGGTATCTGTTTTGTAAATTTTATTAAAACTGTTAAGCTAAAATCAAATCAAGAAAACATATCACCAAAGAGAAGTTATTAATATTAAAATAAGAATCAAATCAAGTCAAACCAGAAACAGTATCATATGATGAGTATTCTATGATGTTTAGAACAGCA
Organism: Caretta caretta; assembly: GCF_965140235.1. NCBI lineage: Eukaryota > Metazoa > Chordata > Testudines > Cheloniidae > Caretta > Caretta caretta. Next base: position 82,269,524 of record NC_134210.1, on the reverse strand, counting down.
GTTAGATCTATGAATTCTACAGTTGTTTGAGAAGACTTTCCCAATTGAGAATGTCTGGCCTTCCTAAGAAGTGCAGGTAATGGCTATCAGCTTGCCTTTTGAGGGTTTGGATCTCTCTAGTTCCATGCTGGAGAATCTGAAAAGGACCAGAAACACAAGAAGATCCCTAGAGTTCACTCATTTCACCTAGACTTAATCTTTTAAAATATGTGACTACTGGGAAATTACCAAAATAATCCATTCTAACCAGGTGATCATGTCTTCCCAAAGTTGAGTATGTCAACTCTAACTTTGCTGCATGAAATTGTGAGTTCATATCAAAACACTGGTTCCTTCTGCTAGTAATCTCAGTACTTTTGTCACGTTTCACCGTTCTGCTCACCATTTCTTCAATGCCATTATGCATCTGTGGCCAGAATACAACTTCTCTAGTTCTCCTTTTTGATGTGGTCATTCCAAGGTGATCTTTGTATATTCATTCCAATGTTTTTCTTTCCCATCACTCTGTGGGAACCACAAGCTCTTGCGAGTGTATCTGCCATTACTTAGTGGTGTCAGGTTAGAACTTCAGGATCACATCATAGTTCTGTATTTTTTAAAGTAGTCACAATATCCTTGATGGTGCTTCTCCAAGCCACTTTTTGTGTATTGCAATCAGAGATTTATGATTACTTTCTGCTTTGAAGCTATGGCCATAAAATTGTGAAATCTAGTACATCCATCTGCCAGACCTAATGTCTCTTTTTTCAATTTGCAGATATGTCTTCTTTGCAGCCATTATAGGCATACATGCATACAAAACTGGTAATCTGTTCCATAACACTTTAATAGTACTACTCCCACCCCTCCTTTCAAGGAACATGTGGAGAGTTTGTTGTCTTTCAGGGGGCCAGAAAATTGCAGCTCTGGAGCTGCTATCAGAATGTTGTTTAAATCATTGTACTCTCTTTTGTGCTCTGGCATCCATGCCCATTATGGTATCAGTGTTCGCTTTCATGCCTGCTAGATTCTCTAACATCTGTCTCATAAAGTGAAATATTTCTGGAGTCTAATATATTCCAAAAGGCAGTTTTAGGAAGCAGTATCTGCCAAATGGTGTGTTGGAAGTGCAGTTCTGCTTTGTTCCTATGTGTGCTCCACCATAGAATGTGCATGTGTTCATGCGCTCTTGCTCAGAGATTTTAGTTAGCAGTGTCCGCACCTGCACTCTTTATATCCTTGGATTCTGATGCAAGAATATATAGGGAGAGGCAGACATACCGCTGCTCCAGTTCCTTCTCAACTGCCCTTTACTCGAGACAGAGCATAGTGGTGTCCACTGTGAACTTCTCAGCTCTTATCTTCTTAAGAAAATAAGAATTTTCTTCCTAATTGTTGTTGTTTGCTTTAGCATGTGTTTGTGTTTCTGCCCCTCTCCCCTGATCACTTTGCAGTCAGGGTCTTCTACCCTCACTCTTGTTGTCTACAACCTCCCTGCTTGGGTTATGCCAAAGATCCAGGGTTTCAAACCCTGCCAGAGCTGCCACAGGTCTTTCCCCCTCAGCAAAAAGCATCCCAGCTGCCTTGGAGAGTCATAGGTCTCATCTAAGAGCAAGGTCTGCACGAGGCTTAAAAGCAGATCTCACAAGCTGAGGGAGGATAGATTGACGCTCCTCCTGATGGAGTGCTCATTGAGACCTGTGGGGGGTTCCAACTCCCTTCCCCCATATCTTGGCCTCAGTCACTTACTCCAGACTGGTCACTTCAAAAGACCATAAGGCGGATTCGGAAGTGAAACACTCAGAGGTAGAAAACCCATTCCCCGGAGAGAGACTCTCCAAAAGGGGAAAGTCACTTCTTTAAGACAGGGAGCAAGGAGACTTTGCGTCCCAGTATAAATACTGCTAAGGTTTCTGCAGGCCCCAGTACCAAGATACCAGTACCCAACAGAAAAGACTTTTGGTATGCCTCGTGCTGAGATGTCTTCTAACAAACTACCGTGAGTGGCACCATTGTTGGTACTGGAACGGGAGACCTCTAGGAGACCCCTAAGAAGCCTTCTTCAACCAGTGTTCCAGTACTGCTCTTCTATGTATGCAGCCACAAGGAGCACATTGACCTTACCTCCACACTGCTCCCAATACTGTCCACCTCAGGTCACATTGCACTCAGACTGTAACTTTTCATTATCCCCACTGCCATCTCAGGTTCCCGTTAGCACTGTGAAAGAATCATCGAATATTAGGGTTGGAAGAGACCTCAGGAGGTTTTGGCCCAATCCTCCAATTTGTCTGGGTCACTCTGGACCCTCTCCCTACCCTCCAGCGTATCTACCTCTCCCCCCAGCTTAGTGTCATCTGCGAATTTGCTGAGGGTGCAATTCATCCCATCATCCAGATCATTAATAAAGATGTTGAACAAAGCTGGCCCCAGGACTGACCCCTGGGACATTCCGCTGGATACTGGCTGCCAACTAGATATCGAGCAGTTGATCACTACCAGTTGAGCCCGACAATCTAGCCAGCTTTCTATCCACCTTATAGTTCATTCATCCAATCCATACTTCTTTAACTTGCTGGCAAGAATACTGTGGGAGACCATATCAAAAGCTTTGCTAAAGTCAAGATATATCACATCCACCGCTTTCCCCATATCCACAGAGCCAGTTATCTCATTATAGAAGGCAATCAGGCATGACTTGCCCTTGGTGAATCTATGTTGACTGTTCCTGATCACGTTCCTCTCCTCCAAGTCCTTCAAAATAGACTCCTTGAGGACCTGATTGATGATTTTGCTGGGGACTGAAGTAAGGCTGACCAGTCTGTGGTTCCCTTTTTAGCCCATGTCCCCATTCAGGACATTTGCAGGGCTGCTGCATGGTCTTCAGTTCACACGTTCACCTCACATTATGCGATCGTCTCCCGGACAAGGGAAGACACCGGGTTTGGTAGGGCTGTGCTCTTCCCTGAGAATTTGTGAACTCCTTCCCACCTCCAACAGATATAGCTTGGAATCACCTATTGTGGAAAATAAAAAAGCAATCACTCGAAGAAGAAAAGACAATTTACCTTTTCCATAACTGGTGTTCTTCGAGATGTGTTGCTCATGTCTATTCCAGATCCCGCCCTCCTTCCCCTCTGTCGGAGTTGTCTGGCAAGAAGGAACTGAGTGTGGGGGAGCACACAGCGCCCCTTATACCGCACCATGGAGGCGCCACTCCAGGGGTCGCTAGGGGCACTCCCCTATGGGTATTGCTAGGGGAAAAACTTCTGGCACCGGTGCATGTGGCGAGCATGCACACCTATTGTGGAATACACATAAGCAACACATCTCAAAGAACACCAGTTATGGAAAAGGTAACTGTCTTTTTCCTCTCCCATGAAGCCCTCTTAGTAACAGAGGAACCTAGGTTTCCCTTCATAAGGAGTACCCAAAAGGATCCCTCTGGTACCATTTCACCATTTCGAGCCAGAGTGTCCTTAGGTTATCCTGCATCCCAGCATACAGTCTTCTCCCGCTTGGTACTGATACCGCCCCGCTGCTGATCTCTGGGTCTTTTTAGTAGGACATGGGGAGGATAATTCCTCAGATTGGGATTTTTCCATCCAGGATTCTGCCTCCTTTGCATTCCAACTCCATTCTCTGGAGGTAGTGCCCATGCCATCCCTGGCAGGAACCCCCGCGAAGCCCACTCCCTTTCTTTATGCAGCACTTCAGTGGGCTTTCTGAACCCATGATCTACAGACACAGACTGGTATTATAGGATACCTCCCATAAGAGGCCCCATCTTTATCAACAGACAACGAATCTCCTCCCCAGGACGAGAGGAGGAGGAGTTAAAGGTTTAGAAGGTCCTCCTCCTTACCTGATGAAGTGTCTATGGCCCCAACTCAACACTCCCTATGGGGCAGTGTGCATTCCTCCCCCAGGACTAGGTCATCTATTAATGAGATTTTACAATCACCACCCTGTACTGTATGGCAGAGTCCTGCTACCATCATGCCTAGTTGCAAGAGAGCAAACAAAAATATTATGTACTGGCCAAGAGACTAGAATGTATTTTCGCCCATCCCACCCCCAACTCCTTGGTAACGGATGCTGTCAACTAGAGCAGCCAATAAGCTTATTCCAAATGAACTCCCTAGGATAAAGAGCTTAAGAGTCTGGACCAGGGGCGGACAAACTTTTTGGCCTGAGGGCCACATCGGGTTTCCAAAATTGTATGGAGGGCTGGTTAGGGGAGGTTGTATCTCCCCAAACAGCCAGGCATGGCCCGGCTCCCCCGGGACTCCTGCCCCATCCATCACCCCCTGACCACTCCTGGAGCCTCCACCCCTGACTGCCCTCTGCTGCCCCATCCAACCTCCCCCTCATTCCTGACTGCCCCCCCCCCCGGACCTCTGCCCCATCCAACCTCCCTGTTCCCCGCCCTCTGACCGCCCCAACCCCTATCCTCCCCGACCTGACCACACCCCCGAACTCCCCTGCCCTCTATCCCACCTCCCCTGCTGCGCTGCCTGGAGCACCGGTGGCTGGTGGTGCTACAGCCACGCTGCCTGGAGCACCGGGTCAGGCCACGGCTCTGCAACTGCGCTGTCTGGCTGCCCAGAGTGTTGCGCTGGCAGCGCACTGAGGCTGCGGGGGAGGGGCTGGGGTCTAGCCTCCCAGGCCAGGAGCTCAGGGGCTGGATAGGAGGGTCCCATGGGCCAGATGTGGTCCGCGGGCCGTAGTTTGCTCACCTCTGGTCTGGACCATCTGGGCCAAAAGAGGTATTCATTGGCTGCTCTCCAGTTTAGGGTTGTGAATCATCAGGCCTCAATGGCAAAATATGATTCTACAGACTATGCTAAATTTACATATTTTAGTGACTACCTGTCACAAGATCAAACAGAGCAGTTTCAAGCTCTCATCTTGGAAGGCCAGATGATTGTGAAGACTTCCCTTCAAACCTCCCTCAACGCAGCTGAAACAGCCTCACATCTGATGGCAACTGGCATCATCATGTGATGAGCCTCTTGGCTACAATCCTCCAACTTCCCCAGGGAGGTTCAGAATACAGTGGAGGACCTTCCTTTTGAAGGGTCTAAGCTCTTCAGTAGTGACACCAACAGTTCACACCACTCCTTGAAGGATTCCAGGATGACTCTGTGATCCCTTCGGATCTATATGCCTACAATAAAAAGATGATTTAGCAAATCGTAGCTTGCTCAATGTTCTCAACCTTTTAAATACCAGACCTCTACAAGATATGCAGAACTCTTCCAGACGTCAGAAGAAGGGGCCCTCTTCAACGGTGACCTCCCAGTCTGCACCTTCCATCAAATGGCCATTTTGATAGCATGGTCAAGGGTCATGAACCACCCCCTTTTCTGGATCTCATGTTGCATAAAACCACTCTCCATCTGCTCTTTGTGGACGATCTCCCCTCTACCTGCCTGGGAACTCATCACATCAGAAGCTGGATCCTAGAGGTGGTTTCCACAGGATATTTCATTCATTTCCATTCCATCCCCCCTGCCCATTTCCCTACCTCTTCAGGGACACTTCTCACATGGGTCTCCTAAATCAGGAGATTCAATCTCTACTTTTGGGAGTGACTGAGCCATTTCCCCCCAAAATTTGTCAGAAGAGGGTTCTGCTCCAGGTACTTTCCAGTTCCCAAAAGGAGAGGAGGGTGGAGGTTGATACTAGACCTCATAACTGTGTATATCTTTTTATCTTTTTGCAGCCTTTCAAGATATTGACCCTAGCAACATTAATTCCATCCTTAATTCCACATTGTCCTCAACCTTTAGGCTGCACACTTTCATGTAGCTAAGCACCCATCTCATGGTTCGTTGTTGGTACAGAGCATTACCAGTACTGTGCCTTCCCCTTTGGCCTTTCAGCTGCTCTGAGGACCTTTATAAAGGTCCTCTCTGCCATTGCAGCTCAACTGCAAGGGGACGGGGGAAATAACCATCTTTCTGTATCTGGGCAACTGAATCCTCCTTGAGGTCCAGTCAGAAACAAACATGGCCCTAGTCTTATTTTACATTCTGGGCCTTTGTCTAAGCCTGGAAACGTCTACCCTAACACTGGTACAGCACACAGACTTCACTGAAGCCACTCTGGACTTAGCCACCAGAGCATACTTACCTGCAAAAAGGTCTACCACGGCGGCCATGCTTATCTCCACTCTACAGCAGAGCCCAAATCCAAAGCAAGGGCTTGCCTGCAGCTCTTAGACCACGTCAGCCTGCATGTTTGTGATGCACCATGCAAGACCTCACCTTCAGTGCTTTCAGACCTGGCTCTCAATGGTTTACATCCCCATCAGTCTTTTCAAGTGAGTGACCATACCTCCAAGAGTTCTCTACTCTCAGTTGGTCCTCTCAGAATTTGTGAGGGAGTTCCATTTTTGCGTTCATCCCCATCAAGGGTCGTCATCACTACGGATGCCTCTCTACTGCATTGGGATTCCAGGTTCCACAGCCCACAGCAAACTGACTCCTCAAGAAGCTTGTCTCCACATCCATGTTCTAGAATTCAGGGCAGTTCTCTATAAGTGCCAGTTTTTCCTCCACAACATTGAGGGCCGCTCAGTCAAGGTAATACTGGACAACAGAGCAGCAATGTACTATATAAATCACTGGGGGAGAGGGGGGGAGCAAGATCCTAATACTTATGTGCAGAATCACTAAGACTGTGGAACTGGAGCGTATCCCACTGCGTCGCTAGCTCAGTAGTCTACCTGCCATGCCTGCAAAATGTATCAGATTCCCTGAGCAGGCACTTTCACCAAGCGCAGTTCCTGGAGCTGCTTCTTTCTCTGCAAGTGTCATTTTGCTTTCCTCTCCCAGGAGGTCTCCTGATACAGGACTTGAGCACCATAACGCACCCCAATCTGTCATATCTGCACCCTAGAGCTGTGGTTCTCAGGCATAGAACTGGGCCGCTATCCCAAAGTGCAGTCTGTACTCCTGAGTAGTAGATAACCAGTCATGAGAAAAACCTACCTGCAAAAGAGGAGGCACTTTCAAGTCCGTTGTAAGCATGAAATGGGGGGTGGGGGAGTCAATTTATGAGTATGCCAAGGTGCCAATTATATTTTTAAACCTGAAGTCTAACGAATTAGGTTTGCCACTATATAATCAAATCCAGTAGGATAACCCCTTTTTATTGGGTCCAGGGAGTGTTAGTTTACTAGATCAACTTTTATCTCAAACAGTATTTCTCAAATCAGGACTTGCTTATTCTTAACCAACCAACAATTTATTAATTCACCCAGAACCACATAAATATGTAATCAACCGTTCACCACTCAGATATAGACACAACCAATTGTATATACCACACACACAGTACAGACCTGCAAGAAATTATTACACATAAGAGTTGAGGCTCAGAAGTTATATTAAAGAACCATGCAAATTACCAACATTTCTTATTACATTTACTTATCAACAATTCTCAATTATTTAGTACCTTACACATCACATATCCAAGGGTGGATTTGTCTTTAAGGCACTTTGAAGAGTGTGGTTACTTCTGTTTGACTACATTAGTCCAAAAGGGACACGTTTTGAATATTAAAAATGATTGCTTAAAACAATTCTTTTCAATCTCTCTTAGGTCAATTTTCTTGGATTTATAAAGGAGTTAAAATCTAAAATATGTTTACTTGAATTCTCACTAGAGAGTGTAGACTCGGCAAGATAACCTACAGTTATTTATATTAACAAACAGAAGGGGAAATACATACAGTCTTTGAAATGAAATCTCACCACTTCTTCTTATCCTCTTAACCCTGGGATGGGGGAAGAGTCCTTTCCACACAGCTGGTCTGGGCATCTGTCACATTTAGGATTGTACAGTTTCTTGTGTTAGGTTCTGTCAGTTCTTTTAAGCATATGGTGAGCTCAGTTTTATATACCCTAGTTTCAGGGTTTGTTGGAGGGGGACACCCTCTTATTCCTACTGGATACTTGCCACGTTAGTGGTTAGGTTTTATGCAGTGTAGTTGTAGCCATGTCAGTCCCAGGATATTAGAGAGACAAGGTGGGTGAGGTAATACCTTTTATAACAGGTAATACCAGCTCATGTGTGTTACCTGCTTGTAGAATGACTCATCCACTTCCTCTTCCTGATTTGGTGGTCTAGACCCCCACCAGGATATCGCTACTGTTCTTTTTCCTTGTTATTCTCACCCAGAGACTCTAGTTAGGTCTGTCACTCACTTTCCCTTGGACCTCCAGGCAAGTGTATACGTTCTTGATGTACAGTGCATCACTTCTTCCTTTTTTTCCATACCTGTCCTTTCAGAACAAGCTGTATCCTCAATGCTGATACTCCAATCATGGGAGTTGCCCCACCAAGTCTCTGTGATGCCAATTCAGTCATAATTTTCTTCATGTACCATGACTTCCAGTTCATCCTGCTTGTTTCCCATATTCCTTGACTTTCTATACAGACATCAAAGATATTTTGCAGATTGCCTTGTTGCTTTTCTTTTTTGCCTTTTTAATGCAGTTGCGATTTCTAGACCCTTCTCCAGAAGTTAGCTCCTTCCCCTTGTCTTTGTTACTTGAGCCTAGATGTGCGTTTCCCGGATTTTTGTCACCATATCCCATAGGACCTAGTTTAAAGCTCTCCTTATCAGGTTAGCCAGACGACGTCCAAACATGCTCTTCTCAGTACTCGATAGATGGAGCCCAGCCCAGCATAGTAATCCTCTTTCCTGGAACATCAGCTCATTGTCAGAGAAGCAAATGCCGTCACACTGACACCACCTGCGTTGCCACGTATTTACTTCCACAATTCGATGGTCCTTGCCTAGACCTTTTCCTTCAACAGGGAGGATGGACGAAAACACAACTTGTTCCCCAAACTCTTTCATCCTTCTTTCCAGAGCCATGTAGTCTGCAGTGATCCACTTACGGTCATTCTTGGCAGTATTGTTGGTGCCCATGTTGATAAGTAGGAAGGGGTAGTGGTCCGAGGGCTTGATGAGTCTTGGGAGAGACTCAGTCACATCCTGAATTCTAACTCCAGGCAAGCAGCACGCTTGTCGGGATTCCTGGTCTGGATGGCAGATGGATGATTCCGTCTCCCTTAGGAGAGAGTCCCCAACCACCACAACCCTTCTCCTCCTCTTGGGAGTGGTGGTCGTGGAACCCCCATCCTTAGGACAATGCATCCCATGCCTTCCAGTCAACGGGGGTCTTCTTCTGATCCCTTCCCTCAGGTGACCCTATCAAGGCATTCTCAGCAGTAGTACCTGTGCAGAGAGCCTGAAAGTTGCTTACCTTTATCTGTGTTGGGGATATATTGGTTCTCCCCTTTTTCTTCTTTTCGAGGAACATGCTCCCAATTTTCTTCCTTGTTCTTCAGTCTCCCCCCCCCCCCCCCCCCCGCTGCCTTCTCCAATTCTTTGGCATGCTGTGCCCGCAATACCAAATCCTGACTTCTCTCTAAGAAGTCTTCATTTTCTTAGATGCAATGCAGGGTTATTACATGGGTCTCTAGTCCTCTAACCTTTTTCTTCCAGTATGGAGACCAGCTTGCACTTTGTACAGACAAAGTCACTTCTATCGTCCAGGAGAACATGGCACATCCTATGCAGGTTTCAACAGCCAACCTCACTATCTAAATTTCCTGCCTTGTAATGTATCAAGAGCCTCTTCAGATGTATTTATTGCTCCCAGAAGCTTGAAAGGCAAAATCCTGTGTGGGCTCTCCCCCCAGGCAAACTCTCTCCATTTGCTTCTCCTCTGTTCATATCTTACTTCATAATTAGAACTTAAAAAGTATTTGTAGTAGAGTAAAAATTCCTTTATTTTTCTTTGTTTAACTTATAACATGTTTAAATCCCACATGTTTAAACACACCTAGTTGTGTTTTTTTTTTTAAAGTGATTGAAAGTGAAGGGTTTAAAAGAAACATTTGTATATACTACAAATCAATAGTGGCTGCAGAAAACATTCATAAATATTAATGTGTGCATGTGCCATGGGGGCTCCATTCTTTCTGAAGTCGGGCAAGAACACTTAGAATGCAGTTGCACGTTTAGACTCACTCAGAACTTGGGGAAAAAACACCTTTTTAAAACTCTTCTTTGTTTCATGTTTCCAAAGAATCTTTTTCCTTGTCCTAAAATATCTGCTCCCATTGTGGTTTGAAAACATTTAACGTTTATAGTATCAATAAGACGTGCCCAAAGTGACGTCTGATGGCACAGGAAGGATACAGATTCAGAAGACAAAAAGCAGACCCTGTTAGAACTGTACGGGATAATGAAAACCAATAAACAAGTGGAAAATTTCACATTTCAATCACTATTTTAAAAAGGAAAGAAGGGGGAGCTTTAATGTGTCTGTTTTGCTGCTTGAACAGAGTACTGAGTGTGGCTGAAGTCAAATCTTTTCAGATATCAAAGAAATACACAAAATTGATGCCAGGTGGGCTAATGATGAATCTTTTCTCCTATTATTTGCAGATATTGATGAGTGCAATGAAGACCCCAACATCTGTCTCTTTGGCTCCTGCACTAATACTCCAGGAGGCTTTCAATGTATCTGTCCCATAGGCTTTGTGCTGTCTGACAATGGACGAAGGTGTTTTGGTAAGATGCAGGGTTAAAGCATGTTATCACTGACCGCAATAGTTAACAGAAACTTTGCAAGAAGAGTGGGGACTCTTTAGTAACCTCGCACTGGTCATCAGGATTGTTGCCATGTCATGCTCTTATTACAAGTTTATTATGTTAAAACTAAATTGATTAGGTCCTCCCAGTAAAATAAATGTTTGTCACATGGTGCACCATGCTCTACGGAAGACAATAAATCTCTCTTACCTTCTGGTACAACTTAGCAATACAACCAACAGTCACTGTGCCCTTTAATCCTTTTTATAAAACTAAAGAACTCATTGGTTCTTTTAAGGGTGGATTCCCTGCCCAGATGGGCTCCCTTTGTGGTTATAAATAGCATGGGAGGCACAGTGTCTGAGCTTCTACACTGGCTTCTACACCTTTCTCCCCACAGCCCCTAGCATTGGGATGCCATTCACCTCTGCCAAGATGGTGTACTGTCCTGCTGGAACCAGCACTGGGCCAGGGTCTAGAGCAGACAATCATGATTAGCACCATGCTCTGCTGCGTCCAGCAAATGCTAAGCCAACAGGAAACTTGCCTTCAAATTTTGCAAGAAATCCTTTTCTTTGTGTACTCCAAAAATACTACTTTACTTGAAGGAAAACTACATTTGAGTCTGGAGCTCAGTTCCTTGTTCCCCAGGCTGGCAGAGTCTGGGGCTTTGAGGAGCTGTAAAGGCAGAAGTGGAGGTATTTTTTGCCTGTGTAATGATGGTTCCTGCTGTCCTGCAGAGGGTGAATAATGTGCAAGAAAGTCTTAGACCTGGTATACACTAAAATGTTAGGTTGACCCAGCAATGTTGCTCAGGGATGTGACAAATCCACATCTCTGAAGGGCGTAGTGAAGCCAACCTAACCCCAGTATAGACAGTGCTAGGTCTACGGAAGAATTCTTCCATTGACCCTAGCTACTGCCTCTCGAGGAAGTAGATTACCTACGACGATGGGAAAATCCCTCCCCTCAGCGTAGGTGGTATCTACACGGACGTGCTACAGCGGCACAGCCACAGCACTACGGTGGCACCGCTGTAGTATTTCAAGTATAGACAAGCCCTTAGTCCTCACTTCAACACTGAATGCAGCAGACAGCAGTTGTGGATAAAAGGGTTGGTATCCTGTTGTCTGGGTGGGAGATGTATTCCCTAAAATAATGGTGAAAACTCAGGCCTAGAATTATCACTTTCATTTTCTGATACTTCCTTCTCTAATCAGGCAGGAGTTTGTCATATAGAATGTGTGGGTTTTTTACATACCTAGCTTATTACTGTTGCTTTTTTTGTTTGTTTTTCTAGATACCCGGCAGAGCTTCTGTTTTACTAACTTTGAAAATGGGAAGTGCTCTGTCCCAAAGGCTTTCAACACCACCAAGGCAAAATGTTGCTGCAGTAAGATGCCAGGAGAGGGATGGGGTGACCCTTGTGAGCTCTGCCCCAAGGAAGAAGAAGGTATATATCATGGTTTATAATACGTCTAGGAAAAGACTGAAATGTAAAGTCAAAATAGTGCCTCTGCACAGCTGTAAATTAGCTTCCGGCAGTAGTTCTTGTTGCTTTGGGACAGGGGGAAAGGCAAAATGTGGGTTAGTGCCCAGAAACACAAAAGCTGTCACTGCATTTGGTTTGTTACCCTACTCTTTGGTTTACAGTAAACAAACTGAGGGAGAAGCGTTAAATGATTATGTGCTAAGATAGGGTTACCATACGTCCGTATTGTCCCAGACACGTCCAGCTTTTTGGTTCTTAAATCACCATCCGTGAGGAATTTTTAAATATCTAAAAACGTCCGGGATTTTGCATTATTATTTTTCCCCAAAGAAGAGTTGATCATTCAAGAAAGAAAGTGAATGTTGATCACTCAAGAGAGTGCCCGCTTTTCCCCCCTAGCTCCCAGTGCTTGCGCCGCGAAACAGCTGTTTTGTGTAGCGGGGTAAGGGGGAATGTGGCGCGCTCAGCGGAAGAGGCGGGGCCGGGGATTTGGGAGAGGGGGTGGAGATTTTGGGAAAGGGGTTGGAATGAGAGCGGGGAAGGGGTGGAGTTGGGGCAGGGCCAGGGATGGTGGGACACGAGCAAAATTTCCCCCCTGCATGCAGTGTCCTCTTTTTTGAACGTTCAAATATGGTAACCTTAGCTAAGAAAGCTGCTCTGTAGACTATAACACAATTACTCAGGCTTAATACTAGTAAAGGATGTTGCAGTTGAAACTAGCAAGAAGGGAAAAATGCAACTCAATAACAGGGAAAATATATGGTAAGAATTTCTATCCAAAGCACACTCTTTTTCATTGGTGTTAATTAAATTTAGCTGCCTTAATGGTTTTGATTACTTTAATCTATTTAGCATATTTGTTTATAATTGTTTAAAATGTTCCTATACAGTTGCTTTCCAGGATTTGTGTCCCTACGGCCATGGAACCATCCCTGGGATTGATGATACACGGGAAGGTATTGCTTTATTTCTGACACTGCTTAGAAAATCTTTAATTCCCAGTTAAGTGAGGCGCTATTGGGTAATGCTGTTTTGTTCTTTCTGGTAAAGCTTTTTTTTATTTTGTGTTTTTTTGTTTTGTTTTCAAGGGTGAAAGAAGTTTTGGAGCACTGAGAAAACTTACTAGATATATTCTATTTTTGAAACTGCATAGTTATATTTTGGCCCAAGACATATAGAACAAGATGCTTACTTTTTGGTCATTTCCTGCTTTTCATTAGAAATGTAATATTTAATATAAAAATAGTCGAGTTCGACAGCTGAAAGATAATAGTTTACATAGTTTTCTATTTTTCAGATGTCAATGAATGTCTTGAGAGCCCAGGCATTTGTTCAAATGGTCATTGTATCAACACTGATGGATCATTCCGCTGTGAGTGCCCAATGGGATACAACTTAGATTACACTGGAGTGCACTGTGTAGGTAAGTACTGATTCTACATTAGGCAGACTGTACATTGGCAAGGATAGCAATGCTTAAAGTTCATAAACTTAAAATACCACTTAGCCTGTGTCCCAGTTCTCTGAAGTTTGTGTTTTATTTATTTCATCCTAGATACTGATGAATGTTTGATTGGCAATCCATGTGGAAATGGCACATGCACTAATGTGATTGGTAGTTTTGAATGTAACTGTCATGAAGGGTTTGAGCCAGGCCCAATGATGAATTGTGAAGGTAAATCATGATTTCCTCCGTTTTACCTCCTCTTTTTCTCTTATATTTAAAGTATTTTATTTTCCATCCAGCGTTTGCACTATCATAATGTGTGTATTGGGTTTTTATTACAAAGTCAAAGTTATAAGTTAAAAGGAATCTCTCCTCTTGAAATATGCCAATGAAAAATAAAGTCTAGGGTTCTGAAATGAGCTGTGTAAAAGAAAATGTTGCAAAAATAGCACTTTTCATGACCTAGCTAGTGTGTGGTGCAGTGTAACTCTGCTAACATTCCTTTTGAAGGAAAAGTTTTCTCCTCACCCAGCTCTAGAGAAATATGTTACCTGATAGAAGTGTTTCTAAGAATAACTGAACCTCTTAAATTTCCTCATCAATAGATTGTAACGGCCATTAACGTGGCATGTGAGTGCAGATAAGTGTGTTCATTTTATTAGTCAAATACGCTGCTTCTTAGTTTTTCCCAAATTTTAGGGTGTGGCCTGCAGAGATGGAGGGAGAGAAGGGACATAGATAGGCTACTCAACTGTTCTCCAGAGTCTCAGCTTTAATTTGAAAATAAGGGTCTAGCTGTTATAGTCGCAAAGAAAACCTTGGAAATGTGACCAGAGTGTAATTGGTTCAAAAGTGTTTGCCTGAGTTTGCAGAGAACCTGACACAATAGCTTTGGAGTGTGACTTGCCCCATTTATTTCAATGGGTATTAAGTCAAATGCCACTAATAATACTTTACTTGTCAACATTAACTATTTCATTGCTCAACAAAACATGTAAGAAAGCAGAGAGAGAGGATCATATTATGAAGATCTATACATTTTGGATAGGCCTTTAACAACACATGGTGGGTCTGAAGGAGGGCATGATTAGTTTACTTTCCTGAATAGGGACTCAGCTTTCAGAAGCTTTGGAAATGCTGGCTTATCACATCCTTGAAAAGACTGTCTATTGTAAATAGTTCCATATAGTAAAATCCCAGCCAAAAACAAAACAAACCAAAATACAAAAACACCTACAACTCTAACCTTAAAGGTGGCTTTAGAAGTGTATATGTTAAAAAATGCAATATATATGAGGATACCCTGGATACATTTATTTTTTGTTTATGCTGCCTCAGAAATACACAAAAAAATTCTCAGAATGAAGAATTGATTTCTAACACTTTTTAGATGGTAACACAGAAAATACGGGTATAAAGAAAGTTCCAGTGGTGCTATTACAATTAAGCTGGAACATAGCATTCAGTCTCCCTTTTCCTTACTATTCAGACATAAACGAGTGTGCTCAGAACCCTTTGCTGTGTGCTTTTCGGTGTATCAACACTTACGGTTTCTATGAATGCACCTGTCCGGTTGGCTATGAACTGAGAGAAGACCAAAAGATGTGCAAAGGTAATTAACTTTAAAAAAAGTTTTAGAAAGTAATGGCTATTGAAATGTAATTTTTCCCAATACCTGTTACCCAGTAATAGACAAAGTACGGTCAAAAGTTTTTCTTCAGTGCATCCTGTGTGCAGCCTTTTTAATAAAATGTTGCAGCAGGACCTACCATATGATGCACCAAATTGATACACTCAGCATTGTGTCCAAGACAGAATATCACCTGGTGGGCCCTTGTTGTCTCCACTTGTCACAAAAACTTAGATCAAGATGGAGCATTTCATGCTGGAAGATGTCCTCTCTGTAACAGTGTTAAAGATGAAGGTAGCTGGTATTTGCTTGATTTTATGCAAATTACAAGGGATCTCAGGGGCTTTTGATTAATTGCAGTGCTCACATGCCTCTCCCCACCCCCCCAACCCTCCCAAGTAGCCTGTCACCTCGTTTACTCTTAATAAAAACAGTTTGGGGTTAAGAAGAAAAATAAAAATAATATTTTCTGAACAACAAATACTAGTTGTCTTCTACAATTGAACCTATGAGAAAGCATTCAGACTAGGTCTTTATTTGAAATACAACATATACTACATTTTTTTTCAGACCTGGATGAATGTGTTGAAGGTCTCCATGACTGTGAATCAAGAGGCATGATGTGCAAAAACTTGATTGGCACCTTCATGTGTATCTGCCCTCCTGGAATGATCCGTAGACCTGATGGAGAAGGCTGCATGGGTAAGGCTTGGGAAGGGAACACTTCACATATTGCTCCAATATTAAAATGAAAAGTTTATAATATACAAGTACATTTGGAAAATAACTAGTCGGAGCATACTATGGTTAGGTGTCAGAATTATATATTTCTTCGGAAAGTAATTGAGATAACCAGAGTCATATTTCTCTCAAGCAGTCCAAGCGTGGAAATTTTTAAATACAAAGAGATACAGAAAATTTACTCTGTGTTGTACTGCTTGACACTGGAGTATTGGTATAAAGTTGTTACTCTGACTTTGAGCCAACTCCGGTTATCTTTTGGAAAAAGCCAACTCCTTAAGGGATATTATTATCCTTTTGTGACTTGGTTGTTTTCTGCATTGAAACACTAAAGGGGATAATTTTTTGCACAATTTTACCCATCCAAACCTCCTGCTAAAATTGTGAATTATTGAATTGTATGCTAACAGGGAGACCTCCAAAGTCATAAATGGCAGCTAGGTGCTAATTAATTACACTCTTTGCTACTTGACTGTGGTTTAGATGTAGTAATTAGAGGCACAACTACTCAGAACTGTATCTGTAATATTTTGTAGGCACAAAAACAGAAGTACGGATTGCATCTGTGCTCAGCTACATATACCCAAACATCTGTTCATGAGGATGGAGACACAAGGCCTCTTGAACCTTCCACTTGACAAGTCTACCCTAACCCTGTTCCATCCAGTCTTTCCTTATTTTAGGGCTTGATTCTCTAATCTTTACAGTGAGTAATTCTTACACTAGAAGTCCCAGTGATCTCGGGACTACTTACCATAAATAAGAGTTGCTGAATTTGGCCCTTAAGACTATTTTTGTTTCTTTTTTTGTGTGGCCCACCTTTGCTTTCAGTGTATAGGGTTGTAAGAATTAAGTCTTAAAATTACTCTGACTACCCATGAAAGCGTTTAATTAGTCAGCCAAAAAGCATCTCTTTTAATAGTTCTCTAAATAGGAATAATAAAAGTAGAATAATTATTGTAGGTAAATAAGAAATTATATATTTGCAAAAATCTATATTAATAGTAGAGAAATTATATTTTATGTAGATTTCAGAGTAACAGCCGTGTTAGTCTGTATTCGCAAAAAGAAAAGGAGTACTTGTGGCACCTTAGAGACCAACCAATTTATTTGAGCATAAGCTTTCGATGAAGTGAGCTGAGCTCACGAAAGCTTATGCTCAAATAAATTGGTTAGTCTCTAAGGTGCCACAAGTACTCCTTTTCTTTATATTTTATGTATCCAGCTTTTTCAGAGTTAAGGGGTAACAATCTAGAGCAAAATACAAACATTTTGTTCCAGCCATCAGCAGCAAAGAATTCATAGAAATTAAAAACCACCCACAATTCAGAATAATTCTCTCATCTTAAGATGAATAGGCAAACAGCTTCCCTTGACCATTACTGTAATTTGTTTAGAGGGAAAATAGATAGCCAAGTGCTGCTGTGTCTGGAATCAGAATTTTTCCCTTGTAATACTGCAAATCCATTGACATTCTGAAGCTTTCTGTGTTGACAAATACTGGAATTTATCTCCAAGTTTAAAAAAAATAGTAATTTTTTAGTTCTCTTAAACATCCATCCTGGTAAAATCTCTCCTTACAGAATTCCTCTTATTTTATTGTGCATTCAAGGAAAACAGTCTTCTTGAATCATAAAGCATCAGTCTATTTGCTAGTAAGAAATCAAGAATTGTGCCTTTATGAGAGAGATGGCTGTTGGATTCAAACCTACCTCTGTTTTGCCCTGAGCAGCCAAACCTTCCAGTGTTCTTTTAAGCACCTATGGAAATTATGATTTCAATTTGTTTTTTGCAAGCTAATACGGGAAAAGGAAGGAGCAGACACTTTGGGATTATAAACCCTATTTTAGGAAAGGCGCCTAAGCACATACTTAGTTCTTACTGACTTAAGCACATGCTTAGGTGCCCTTCCTGAACAGGCACATTTTATAGAATCGTGGTCATGTGACATACTCTTTAACTATTAACTTTCTGTTTCCTAATGGCTCTCACTATTTTATGTTGAATGACTCTCTTCATTAGTGTATTAAATTTCATTGTAATGCTAATTGCTAGACAGAGTTGTAGGGCAGTTGGCTTATGCCATGGTTCATTGAAAACTTACTATATTTGGTAGAAAATTGACACGGTTTACCTTTCTTAGTTGCTATATTTTTCCATACCTCCTTCAAAGCACATAGTGTGCTGAGTTCTCAACAGAAGAGTGAACATCAGCTTTTGGAGGCTTACTCAGCTGTCTTTTGGCCACACGAATGTATTAGTTACCAAAATGTTTGAATTTTTTTTGCCTGCTGATTAAATAACTCTGACAAACAGGTTTTTAGTCTGTCAATTCAGATAAGTTTTAAATCACATTTATTGTGTGTATATGTGTGATATTTTTGTAAAGATGAAAATGAATGCCGTACCAAGCCAGGTATCTGTGAAAATGGTCGCTGTGTGAACATTATTGGAAGCTACAGGTGTGAATGTAATGAAGGATTCCAGTCAAGCCCATCAGGCACTGAGTGCCTTGGTAAGTTGATTTCCTTGGCATACATTTCCCATTACATGAAAAAGTATAAACTCAGTGCAATAAAATGGAGGTGGAATATTTAAATAAAAAAATAAAAGCACTGCTTGCTAAGATTTCTACCAATAATGCAGACCGTGAGTACTTCACACGTCTCTTGGCTGTGTGTATAACAGATTAAATAATGATCCTTGATCTGTTTTTCAGGATTAAGATAAATTGAGTTTTCAAAGAGAAAACAATGATTTATTTTATTTCTGGAAAACATGATAACTAACAGTCAGGAAAAATGACATCAAATGGTGGTTTCATGCCAAAGGAAAATAGTTTAGCATCAGCCTTGCTTACCCTATATGCAATGTTAAGTAATAAATCTCACATTAAGAGCAAAATATTTCTAATTATTCCATTTATGAGCCAGATACTGCTGCTACAGAATTTGAATGTTAGATCTGTTCTACTGTACAGTTTTGTGTAAAAAACATATGTACAAGCCATTACTTTTCAATAACTATTTTGATCAGTTTTTTCCTCATTCACTGTTTTGCTAAATGGAGATTATTATAGTATGAACATTTAAAGTAAGGACAGGAAATGTTACTGGCAAAATTCTATATGTCATAGGCTCTAATTTCAGTCTGTAAATGAACATTTTAAATAAATTCTAAACAATTAAAAGGGAGGTGATGCAAACTTGAAGGATCTTATGCCTGCTTGGAAACAATAAGAAAGTTTTAGGATAGTCTAATAACCTAAAGAGGAAGGCAAATGAATGCAGACACTGATAATGGGGGAGAGGGGCAGGAATGGTTGATGAAGCTATTATTGCATGCTGAAGAAAGGAGAGTGACTAAAGTTGTTGACTGTCAGGCAGGGGCTTAGTTTGTTAGATTCTAGTAACTTCTGGAAGACAGAAGGGCATCTGATAATATCTTGGATTTTTTCAGTCTTCATACTGTTGAATTCACAAAGGGGTTTCCCATGTTAACTAGTAAAAATGAAAGCTACCATTCAACAGAGCAAACAACTGGTTATTGTTTAATACTTTTGGTATTACCAGACATCAGTGTATGAATTTATCTGATTCAAAATGCTTAACATTTTAAGAAGTGATACGGGAAAAAAAGCAATTGAATGAACTGAAGTAATGAAACCAGATAATTCCTCTAAAGCAAACTACAATGATTGTCAAGAATTGTTGAGATATAAGGATTTATGCTTCTCCCAAAAAATGCAGAAAATCAGTTTCTTCAAGAGTAAATGTGCCACTGAATGAAACTGGGTTTCATGATCCTGCTTGTGAAACATTTTCAAGGGAAATGTCTTCATCCAAATGTAGTTGCAGTGATAATTTAAGTCCCTGTTCTAAACCTACGAGCAGATCTTCAGCATCGATGCAACCACCATCAGCATCATGACTAGTTGGTTGAACAGGTGGACTGATATCCCTCCTTCCCCATCCTACACAGGATTCCAGGCTAGCTAAAGAGGGGAGTAAGACTAGGTGCTGCCACATCTGACTTTTAGGCACCCTGCTGCCTAATGGAATCTGCCGCTCTCACTTAGGCACCTAGGCTGTCTATACTGCGCATGGGAAAAGTTAGAGCAGAGTCCCCCATTAACTAGCCAATATGATATGCTGATGAGAGGGATGTGGCCTAAGCCCTGCCCCTCAAAGAGAGTTAGATGCTTAAACAGGAGGTGCCTCCCTCCAATTGGGCATTTCAGCTGTAAACTCTCTCCTGGATTTAGGGCTGACCTGGCTTAGGTGCCTGAGGTAGAGGAGGGTATGTGATGGTGCTTTTAGTCAGTTATTGCCAGTGGGTAGGGCACTCACCAGAATGTTAGAGACCTAGATTCAAACTCCCGTTCTGCCTGGTGTGGAGAAGGGCTTGTGCCCCACCTCCTAGGAGAGTGCCCATGCAATGGGATACTCTGGGATGTGTCTCTTCTCCATCTCTCCTGTTAGGGCACTCACCTGAGATGGGGGAAGACCTGGGTTCAAGTCCCTACTCCAGTGAATATTTAAGTATTTATTGGAACACCACCACCCTCCTCTCAGCATACCTACTGGATCGAGCCTTGAGGATTAGGCAGGCAGGGGAATGCCTAGTTTGTGACTCCCACTGGGGCTTAGGCGTGAATGAGGTGCTAGGCGTCAGGACTCAGGTGGCTTTGTGCATGCCCAGCAGCAGAAATGTAAGCACTTGAGGTGTCTGTCAGTGGAAACAATGTCTAGGGACTTAAGGAGCCTATAGGGCTAGATAAGAGCTGGGGGGGGGGGGGAGGATTAACGATCTAACTTTTGGATTTAGGCACCTAAAGTAGCAGTTAGGTGCCTAAACCTCTTTGTGGCACTAGCCCTCTGTCATTAAATTTGCATCCAACTACCATAAGTACTTGAAATTTGCATTGAGAATATGGAGACCTTTGCTCAACATATCAGATCAGTGATCTCTGTAGTTCATGACATCATCCGTATCAGGCTCCCCCATTTAACCTGGCATTAAAATGAAGGTGCTGGTAGCAGACTAGAAAAAAGAAGGCATCTGTGCATCTCTGCTTGGATGGCTAGCTGGTAAGAGCCAAGAAAAAACACCAGATGAGGGAAGCCCTTGCCAGGATATGCTTTCTACTAGAGCAGTGTTTCCCAAACTTGATTAGTGACCAAATGGAAAGAGGATGGCTCAGGCTATTAATCACAGTCCAACATCAATCCCAAGGAAATACACTGCTCTTTTGAATTAAATATATGAACAGATATTTTCAAAAATTTACATTTTGGGAGAGTGTTCTTGGTGCTGTTTCCATTCAGTGCTTTTAGGGTCACGGTATCACTGAATGCATTGTGCTGGGTATTTCTTTATAATTAAAGCCCAATACATTTGCTGATCAGATTGTGCAGTCTTGTGTCAGAGTTCAGTTTAGTTTAAGTATGAATCAAAGCTTTGTATGAACTCCAGGTCAGAATGTACTCAATGAGCTCTAGCTTTCAACATTTCTTGCACAATACACCTATTTAGTAGAGCAGTAGTTGACTTCAGTTATTTCTTAGTTAGAATATAGAAGAAAGTGAATCATATTGACATTATCAGCGTATGGCTCCACAGTAGGAAAATTCAGTCACAGGTATAAAGTTTTACTGATATTTAAATTAGTTAAGCATAAGCAGAATTAAAATTGATAACCATAGGATTTAATCAATGTAACTGCACTTGACTTTATTGCCTTCTGTACAGTTTTTTGGACTGACTGAAACCCAGTAAGATTTCAAGATAGCTAAATGTGGACTGTAATAAAATTATGTGGGGGAAAAAACAGTGCAATGATTGCTTGTCTTTAGTAAATTTAGTTAGATGACTATGGGTAAAAAATTTCAAAAGCACCTAAATGATTTAGGAGCCTAAATCCCATTGAAACCCACTGGCAGTTAGGCTCATAAGTCGTTTACGGGTTTCTGAAAAATTTTCTGTATAGCTACAATTATTAAAGCCAGTTTTCATAAAGTAATTAAAAAATCCTTTCTCCTTTAAACAATGGATGAATACGGGGCTATTAGGTAAAGGCTATAAAGTAATTCCCTAAAGGACTGAAGTAATATTCAATAAAATATATAAATACTTTACATTTCAAATTATACCCCACACTAAAATCTGCTGCTCAGCACAGACTTTATTCCATGACTCAGGTCCACCTTCTAGCTTCATGGTAGCTATGACACCACCACATGATGTATGCTGGGATATCACAATTAGTTACCTAATTTCCTTAATAAAGATTCGTAGGTCCCTCTTTAAAACAGTGAAATTCAAAAGCTTTAAGTCAGGAACCTCTCTTACCTAACTAGATACACTGTGTTTACAGAAAATAATTCTCTTCCAACCAAATTGGATCTTGTTAATCTCTCTAAAGTTGCTGTATTACAGGTTATATTTTTTAATGAAGAGACCATTTAATATCACTGTGTAATTATAGCTGGTGGTTCAAATTAAGGGGAACAATAAAGGCATATCTAAAAAAACCCTAACTTATGCAGGGAAGTGTAAGTTATAGCTCTTTGTACCTGCTGATTCTATTCCTCAGTAGATTTGCACAGACGATGATCAGGCAATTTGCTGTCACCTGTCCTCCCTCACAGTAACTAACAGAACAAATGTAAGATTGAGTAGTGCCCCACCAGCAGAAACCGTTCATCTGAATTAGTTTAGCCCTGTGTCTTTCGGGGTTCCCCAGCAGAGAACAAGTTAAAATGTGTTCTGTTCCTAAACGTCCCTCGTGGTGGATTTTCTTACACTGCTTAGGGGTATGATGGAGATACTATGCTTCCACAAGCCAGTGCAAACCAGGAATGCATATGATCCATGGTGTATCACTTTTAGTAAAATACACCTGATTTTTACTATGAAAGGAAATATTTTGCCAGCGAATGAGCTACTTTCAGAGAACAGCCTGCAATAAGGAAATCCATTCCATTTTAACTAACAAATCAATCAGATGACACTGGTCCTATTACTAGTGTCGGTATCGTCTGTGTAAAAAATTATGCTAATTGGGGGGATATTTAGCATGCTAAGACCATGTTTACACTTAAGTTTGCCAGTTTATTTTATCATTCACACAAGTAAGCTGCTCTGCCAGGTTCACTGGGGGATGCTCCAGGATGTATTATTGTGAGACATTACTGATACCAGGTCTCATGTAACCACTGACTCACTTGGGGAAGCCCTAGCAACTCTTTAAGAGCAGTAGATTGTCAGAATATTTTTAGGGTAAGGTAAGATAAACCATATTAATATGCTAAATGCTCCCCAAAAACTGGTTGCTATCAGAGTCACTCAGCACATAAATCTGGGCTCATTGCAGTTTTCTTTTCTAGTTCACTTTTAAACGCATTCATATGTAACAATAATGGACCATAATAGTATCAGTGAGACTTCCTGTTTAATACACATCCAGCTCACATTCTTTCTTGACCCCTCCACTCTCTCCTTTCAGATAACCGCCAAGGATTCTGCTTTGCTGAAGTTTTACAGACAATGTGCCAGATGGCTTCCAGTAGCCGTAACCTTGTCACCAAGTCAGAGTGCTGCTGTGATGGAGGGCGAGGCTGGGGTAACCAGTGTGAGCTTTGTCCACTGCCAGGAATCACCCAATACAAGAAACTGTGTCCACATGGACCAGGATATACAACAGATGGAAGAGGTAATTGTGGGAAGAGGTAGAGGAGAGGAAATAGACAAAGATAACACAGAAAGTAACATGCTTTCTTAAATCTCTGAGATATTTAGCTGAAGTTACCAGCATTTCTGAAGTTTACTGCAAAATTGCTCAGCTTGGTGTTTTCTACACATTCAATAATAATTTATTTCATATGCTTTTCAATGGGCAGCACCTACAAATCCTTACCTAGTACCTGCTGTGGGAATATTCACATAAGCAAGGATTTGCAGGATTGAGTCCT
Source organism: Caretta caretta (assembly GCF_965140235.1). Classification (NCBI taxonomy): domain Eukaryota; kingdom Metazoa; phylum Chordata; order Testudines; family Cheloniidae; genus Caretta; species Caretta caretta. The sequence continues at coordinate 82,245,638 of NC_134210.1, read as the reverse complement.
AAAGCAGGAGACGACGACTAATGAACTGAAAGGCTAAAAGTTGTCGAGAACAGGGGTGGGCAAAATACGTCCCGCGGCCCAGATCTGGCCCGTCTAACATTTCTGTCCGGCCTTCTCTGCCCCTTCCGATCTCGAGTCCGGACCGCTAGAAGTCCCACGGCACAGCGGGGCGCTCAGGCAGGCTGCCTGCCTGCTGTGGCCCCACACTGGTCCCGGAAGCGGCAGGCTGCTGCTAGCATGTCTTTGTGTGCCCCTAGCGGGGAGGAAGAGACGGCTCCATGTGCTGCTCCCAGCACCATCCTCACGGCTCCAATGGGAGCTGCAGAGGTGGTGCTTGCGGGCGCAAACAGCATACGGAGACCCGCTCCCCCACTGCAAGGGGCGCACAGAGACGTGCCAGCAGCAGCCTGCCGCTGCTGGGAGCGCCCCACTGTGCCGCTGGCTGGGAGCTGCCTGTGGTAAGTGCCTCCTGGCCAGAGCCTGCACCTCGCAGCCCCTTCCCCCACCACAACCCCCCGTCCCAGGTCAGAACCCCCTCCTACACCAAACTCCCTCCCAGAGTCCACACCCCTCACCGTCTCCTGCACTCTGCACCCGCCTGGAGCTCCTCCTGCACCCATACTCCCTCCCAGACCCCGCACCTACTCCATTAATATAGTAGAAATGTGCGGCCCATGACGACTTACCAAAATTCGTGGAGCGGCCCCCCTACGAAAATTATTGCCCACCCCAGTCTAGAAGCTGTTACATGCTACAAAAGGTATACACATGAGCCAAAAGGCATCAACAACTGAAACCTGTAGCTACACAATAGTTTCATTGTACGATCTACATATTTCTTCAAAGAAAGCATAAACGTGTTTTTAATTCTTACGATTGATTTGACTTTCTTTTAACATAATCTAAAGAAAATTCACTTCTATTAAATATAGACATTGTGTAAATTAAGTTTGCAGAACTGGAGCTTGGTTTCTCAGTACATTAGCAAGAGAATTAGGTTGGACCAAGTTACAGAGTTCAGATCCAGATGTAGAACAGAATTTAACAAAAATATGAAGGGTGATTGGATTGGGCCCATCTCTAATGACAAAGTAAGGAAATAGGAGTTTGTAGTAGAAGCATGTTGGTGGAAAAGTAGGTAGAATATTAGGGTAAAAAAAAGAATCTGTATACACCCAGTACTGTTTCAATGTCCTGTAATTCCATCAGGGTCAGCAAGCTGGAGTTTATCACTGAGAACAAGATCATTTTATCAGCTCTCAAAAAAGGCAAATGAGAGAATTTTAAAACAAAAGGGGAGGGTAATGAGCTTGGTTTTAAAAATTAGATGTTTCTAGATTGAATTAGACTGCAGATGCTACATTCATATGTGATACTAATGAGCTTCTGCTTAATCATATTTTAAAAGGTGACGTGTATATTTCCTCTCCAGATATTGATGAATGTAAGGTCATGCCAAACCTGTGTAGAAATGGCCAATGCATCAACACAATGGGTTCCTTTAGATGCTTTTGTAAAGTTGGCTACACCACTGAAATAAGTGGGACATCCTGTGTGGGTAAGGTTATCACTGTAATGTTTAGTATTTTTGCTAATCCAACAGATTTTTTTTTAAAATGAAATGTTTATTTTCTTAGTGAAATTCCCAGGTAAATTCTTTAAAGCCTCAGAATACAAAAATTCTCTCTTCCTCTCTTCACAAAATATATTTTAGTCTTCACACTTAGTTTTAGGGAGCCTTGAGACCTGATTTAACATATTACAGTTCTGCTAACCTAGTGATATTTCAGCAACAACCTGAATGAGATACCACTGAACTGGCCACTAACCAGACAAATCATGGTTTGGGGAATAAGCTTTTGGCACGTAGAGGCTAATAATTAATTGCTCGAAAGGACATGTCAGGAAGTTACCATTAATTAAGACTAAAGGGACCACAGAGTGGCCCTGAGTGAGAGGCTTTGTCTTTAGAAATTAGTTTCACTGTTCTAGCTGATCCTCAAAGCAAATGCACTATTGCTTCAGTTATCCACCCTCTCAGGTTACTTCAATGGTAGCTTGCATCTGTAAAGAAGAGGACAATTAGGAAGCAAGGAAAGAATTATAAAAATAATTTGGAAAAATTAGAGATTTATTTGTGCAGCTGTTCAGTAGCATCCTTGTAAATAAATGAATATTTTTTACTAATTACTGATTCTCCTACTTAGATCTTGATGAATGCTCCCAGTCTCCAAAGCCATGCAACTTTATCTGCAAGAACTCAGAAGGAAGCTACCAGTGCTCATGTCCCCGTGGCTACATCCTGCAAGAGGATGGAAAGACATGTAAAGGTGAAAAAAGTTGTCAGTTACATCTAGATTCGTTATTTTATGGGATGGCTACTTTATAAATACTAGGACTGTCAAGCAATTAAAAAAATTAATCACAATTAATCACACTGTTAAACAATAATAGAATACCATTTAATTAAATATTTTTGGATGTTTTCTACATTTTCAAATATAACACAGAATACAAAGTGTACAGTGCTCATTTTATAATTATTTTTGATTACAAGCATTTGCACTGTAAAAAAACAAGAAATAGTATTACGTGAATTAAAAAATACAAGTAATGTAGTGCGAAGGAGTACCTGTGGCACCTTAGAGACTAACAAATTTATTTGAGCATAAGCTTTTGTGAGCTACACGAAAGCTTATGCTCAAATAAATTGGTTAGTCTCTATGGTGCCACAAGTACTCCTTTTCTTTTGCGAATACAGACTAACACGGCTGCTACTCTGAAACAAGTAATGTAGTGCAATCTCTGAACTTACAACTGTAGAATTATGCACAAAAATATGCATTCAAAAATAAAACAATGTAAAATTTTAGAACTTGAAAGTCCACTCGGTCCTACTTCTTGTTCAGCCAGTTGCTCAAACAAATTTGTTTACATTTGCAGGAGATAATGCTGCCCGCTTCTTGTTTACAATGTCACCTGAAAGCGAGAACAGGCATTTTCATGGCACTGTTGTAGCTGGTGTGGCAAGATATTTATGTGATAGATGCACTAAAGATTCATATGTCCCTGCATGCTTCAACCACCATTCCAGGGGACATGCATCCATGCTGATGACAGGTCAGGCTCCATAACAATCCAAAGCAGTGCGGACTGACGCATGTTCATTTTCATTATCTGAGTCCGATGCGACCAGCAAAAGGTTGATTTTCTGGTTAGTGTTCTAATTTCGTGTTCTGTAGTTTCTGCATCAGAGTGTTGCTCTTTTAAGGCTTCTGAAAGCATGCTCCACACGTCATCCCTCTCAGATTTTGGAAGCCACTTCAGATTCTTAAACCTTGGGTCAAGTGCTGTAGCTATCTTTAGAAATCTCACATTGGTACCTTCTTTGCGTTTTGTCAAAGTGTTTTTAAAATAAAGAACATGTGCTGGGTCATCATCCGAGGCTGCTATAACATGAAATATATGGCTGAATGTGGGTAAAACAGAGCAGGGAACATACAATTCTCCCCCGAGGAGTTTAGTCACAAATTTAATAAACACATTTTTTTAATGAGTGTCATCAGCATGGAAGCATGAAAAGGCATATGAATGTTTAGCATATCTGGCGCATAAAGACCTTACAATGCCAGCTACCAAACTGCCATGCAAATGCCTGTTCTCACTTTCTGGTGATACTGTAAATCAAAAGAGGGCAGCATTATCGCCTGTAAATGTAAACAAACTTGATTGGCTGAACAAAAAGTAGGACTGAATGGACTTGTGGGCACTGAAGTTTTACATTGTTTTGTTTTTGAGTACAGTTATTATGGAACAAAAAAGATCTACAATTGTAAATTGCACTACAGTACTTGTATGAGGTGAATTGAAAAATACTATTTCTTTTGTTTATCATTTTTACAGTGCAAATATTTATAATAAAAATAATACACACTTTGATTTCAATTACAACACAGAATACAATATATATGAAAATGTAGAAAAACATCCAAAATATTTAATAAATTTCAATTGGTAGTCTATTGTTTAACAGTGTGATTAAAACTGCAATTAAGTTTTTTAATCATGATTAATTTTTTTGAGTTAATCACATGAGTTAACTGCAATTAATCAACAGCCCTAATAAATACCCTCAACTCCATGAGGTGATATAACAGCTGCAGCTCCCAGGGAAATCTCTGGTCCAAAGTCAGTGGTGATACAGAAGGTGGTATATGTTGCATGTCAAGTATAAGTCGTGTACAACTTTTATACCAAGTTGAATGCCAAATTAATGGATTTGAAAAAAACGGTAGAATGACTCAGGAAAAGCCTTGCACTAATTCCAACTGCAGGAGGAAGCTAATGCTAATTTACCTGAGCTGCATGATGATCAGAAAATGAGTGGCTAACAGGGCTGATTTGCCACTTCATTACACTAGTTCTACATGTGTAACTTTTTGTTAACAGAGTAGAGAATCAGGGACAACACTATTTAACTTGCTCCAGCATGTACTTCCCTGATGAATATGGATTTATGCTTCAAGTGATAAAGAAATTAATATGAAGTTAAAAAGGAAGTACTTTCACATGATGATCTTGTTTAAAGAGAACAAACATGGTTACATCTTTTTCACTGAGTCTTACTAAGAGAAATCTGCTACTTTCAGATCTTGATGAATGTCAGACCAAACAACATAACTGCCAGTTCCTCTGTGTCAACACTCTTGGGGGCTTCACTTGTAAATGTCCACCGGGCTTCACTCAACATCACACTGCTTGTATTGGTAAGAACACATTAACACTAAGTTTCTGTACATTTCTCTTTGTTATAAAAACAAGGGCAATATTTAATATGAGCCTATTTATTTTGTACCACAGATTTATTAATATACAGACTATTTTATTTCTCAGTAGTTCAAAAAGGCAGATAATTATGAAAAGCAAAAATATCTGAAGCTCATCTACAATAAGCATTTTTGTAGTGACTATTTGTAGGTAGTTACTGTATATTAATTCTAAATGTACCCACATGAAGACAGAGGTAAAATATTAAAATCTGACTTAATCAAAAACAGATTAAAGATTTTTTTCTTTCCCTTGATAGCTACAGATGTCTTTAAAAACTTTAGCATATATATCTTACCAACTAAAGCCATCCTCATGTGTAGTGTACACAGCTGGGTCAAATGTTTAAAAGACCCTCCTTTTTCCTCACCCAATCTGTACCTGTATTTTGCACCAGAGACTGAATCACAGTACAAGCACAAATATTTGAGTATTTATGGCTCTAAGTCTGCAAATTAAGTAATTAGACTGGCAAGTTTAGTAGGTGCAAACTACACCTACAAAAAGGTATGAATATTTACCCTGTATGTGTAACCTCTTAACCCCATCCCTTATGTACTTTCTTTCTCCTCCTGTATCTGTATAAATATTTTTTGTTAAAAATCACTGCATTTTTTTCTAGATAACAATGAGTGTGGTTCACAGCCATCACTTTGTGGATCAAAAGGAATCTGTCAAAACACTCCTGGAAGTTTTAGCTGTGAGTGTCAGAGAGGCTTCTCTCTGGATTCTACTGGATTAAACTGTGAAGGTAAATTCTGAAGGCCATACATTCTCTGCTAAGGCAGAAATCTGCAGTTCGTTCTTATATGAGTAGTCCTACTGAAGTCAAATGGAGTATTTGCGTGAGTTGCAACATCAGATACTTAGCCTTAGAGCAGACAAGGAAAAAAAAACCAGGAATGTAGTTCAGAAGATTTGTATCGACAATTTACTTACCCTACTGGTTTGTTGTACACACTCACAGTTCAATTTGCCAGTAGTAGCATAAGCAGAATCCTGAGTACTCTGCCGCAGAACAACTACTAAACTTCTCAGCTGCAGCCCCCACATTCCATTGCAACAGTAATGTATGCTCTCTCCATAAAATACCCTTCATTCCTGCCCCCACACCTCTAAACACACCCAGTTTAGCTCATCATTGAAAATACTCAAAAGACACATAACAATTATTTCTGAAGCTAAGGTTTAAAGTTTTGCTCTCCTGGCAGCCCAGCTTTACTCCCTTAGTCTCAGCTCTCATGTTATCCAAGCAGCCCATCTTAGAACCAGCTTCCCAGCCCCTCCTCCCAAGTGCACCAAGGAAGTAGTGAGCAATTTATCTTCTCAGTTACTATGCATTTTTTTCAGGCAGCCTAACTGCTTGCCTACACTCCTGGGAGCAAGCTGGACTCCAGTTCTGGCTCCGTGGAGCAGTGAAAATATTTAACAGAAAAATTTTGGTTTCAATCAATTTCGCAGCTCAACAAATGTTCAGTTTGGAAATTGTCAAAACACCACATTTTGACATTTTTAAATGGAAAAATTTCTGTTTCAAATTAGAGTAATTTTTGTAAATGGTTTAAATTCAAACAAAGTTTCAGTTGACCCAAACCAACATTTTTTCCAATTTTCTCTTCCCCAAAATATGATATTTCAACTTGCCATCCCCATTCCAAATGGAAAACAATTTCCTGACAAGGTCTAACCGAAAACCAGTTCCTTTGTAGGAAAATTAGAGCATAGGTGGCAGCTGCAGCTAGATCTCAACAGTGCAGCAAACCGAGAGTATTGGTGCCTGATGGCAGCAAAGTGAAAAGTTCCACGGCAGAAATGCTGAATTCTCTGGTATCCTGGAAACATGCCAAATTCCATGGCTGCTATTTTAGGCTCTCTCCAGGCTCAGGCAGGTGACACTGCATCAGTAAATTTTAAAAAAGTGAACAGATTATAATCTTCACAACCGTAAGCACTAGAAACATTCTATTTTATATGAAAGTTGGGATTTTGAAGCAGTTTTCCACAGGAATCTTGGAATATGCATGGCCCCAGGGGTAGGGTTTTAGCTTGAAATGTGTGACAATAAAATAAAGCAACTTTTTAGAATATGATAAAAAGTGTTTTCCCAGTCACTGTTTATAAATGGCTGGAATAGGAAGAGTCAGATATAAACATGTTAAGGTGTTCTAAACCAATGTTTCACCCCTTTTTTCTACAAGATAAATGTCACGTGAGTGCTCTTTTTTGGTCATAGTGAATATTATGCTAACCATTTACTTACACAATGTTTGGGGTTTTTACAGAGTAATACACAAAAGCTAGAGCAATTAAAAGACTGCAGTGTCAATCACCACAAACAATATTTGAGTTTCAAGCACTGCAAGTCTGCCTCAAATTTTTGGAGATCACGAGTAGTAAATTACATTTCTAATTACAAGATTGAGAAATATAATTGGGAGTTTGATATTCTAGTGAACACAGTAGACATCTGTTAGGCTGCTCACAACTTGCTGTTAGGTGAAACTTTTAATTAATGTGCATATTTTTTAAAATAGGAGACTTTCATACAGAAAGAAAAGGAGTACTTGTGGCACCTTAGAGACTAACAAATTTATTTGAGCATAAGCTTTCGTGAGCTACTGCTCACTTCATCAGATGCACTCAGTGGATCCGATGAAGTGAGCTGTAGCTCACGAAAGCTTATGCTCAAATAAATTTGTTAGTCTCTAAGGTGCCACAAGTACTCCTTTTCTTTTTGCGAATACAGACTAACATGGCTGCTACTCTGAAACCTTTCATACAGAAGTGTTTTCTTGCCTTCTCTTTTCCCTTATGGCCATCCCCTTCACCTTTCTTTGCACGTAGCCCTGAAAACTTTTAATTTGGCTTTCCTCACTGCGTATAGGTAGACAAATTAGATTACCTCTGTGCTTATTTTACATGTTTGTATTTCTAAGTGCCTTTCAGACTAGCAACAACAACAAAAAGTCCTTGCAAAGCAAGTTATTGGAAACTGGATGTATGCCCTCTTGTGACTGGCAGTCTAGAGAAGTCTTGGCACGTAGTCCCAGTTCTGGAGGAAGTTCTGATAATATTATTTAATTATTCTAAATCTAGTTCTACAGAGTTTGTGGAAGTCTGCAAGCAGTCCTGCAAATTCCTGCACACTTCACTCACAACTGCCACTCGTAGGTTCCCCTCTATTGAAGCAAAACATCCCAGATGCATTACTATGTTCAAAGGCATTGTTTTCAATTCAGATAGAATATTGGAACATAACATGCTGAAGCAGGTTTCATTAAGAGCTTCTTGCCTGTTTGCAATTAAAAAAAAAAAAAAGTGGATTTGCATCTCAGATGCACACAATGGTCATAAGGGTAACATTTCCAAAAAGCACCCAAGTGACTTAAGAGCCTATGTTCCTGACTCACTTTTGAAAAATGGGACAGACTCCCAAATCATGTAGACACGTCTCAAATTTTTATGGAGCTCCTGGACTCCATGGGACATTGAAAACCCTGCAATTTGTCCTACGCGCATTCAATGTTTTTCAAGCTGTTGGATAGTTTATACAGCAATTACATAACTTGATAATCTCACTTAATGGATATAATAGTTATCTGAAGGAACACAGTTATTGAAGACACAAATCTTAAAGAGAACATCGGGACTGTGCCCTATAGAACCCACTCCTGCTAGGTACTGAACATCAGCCTCCCAAGAAACACTCAGCACTTTGCAGGATCAGGTCCTGTGCATGTATCCAACACATACCAAACACACCATATGTAGTTACTGTGCATGGGCCCAGTCTTGCAACTCTTATGAAAGCAAATACTTCCATTAGCTTGTGTAAGGAGCCAAATTACAGATGCAGCTTCAAGCTTGGGTGAAGAATCTTCTATGGGTAGAGTATGGTCCTTTAATTATAGTTATTGAAATAAGTTGTGTGTGGTGGTTGCGTGGGGTTGGTTTGCTTACTTGTTGTAGGCAGTTTGTGTAACCATTTCTTCTTCCACATTTTACTTTTTTTTTTTTTTTGACGGGGGAGCAGATGTGAATGAATGTGATGGAAACCACAGGTGCCAACATGGCTGCCAGAACATCCTGGGTGGCTACAGATGTGGGTGCCCACAAGGATACATTCAACATTATCAGTGGAATCAGTGCGTGGGTAAGAACGATCTCCTTTTGACCCAGACGTTACATAACAACGACGAAACACTTAGATTTTCAAAAACCCTATGAACATCTTTTAGGTTCAGAGGTACCTACATTAAACTTGTGTAGATCCTCTCTGACTTACAAAGTTGAAAGGGGTATAGTTACATCAAATCATGTCAGCTGACTGTTACTGCCTTGCAAGGGGAGGGAAAGACACAAAAATTCAAGATAATTTCCACGGAAGGCCTGTAAAGCCCTTGCTAGGAAAGAGTTAGCACTTTAGTCAATAGCTGTAAAGTGCTAAACAGACACAGATAACCACACATGTACAAACCTTTCAATTGATAGAATAGCAGCAAAAGAAGCAAATGAAATTAAATAAAGACAAAGATTAACCATAATGAGTCGTCCCGTTCCCCCCCCCCCCCCCAAGCACTCAGGATTCTGTAAAACAGAATTAGCAAGAATACAATAAAAACGTAATAGAACACCATATTTTTCAAATACAAAGACAAACAGATGATATGATCCATATTTCTTTTAAGGGCAAGAAGGGAAGGAAAGATGATCAAATATAGGGTCAGCAGTACCCACTCAATAATACTTTTGGGAGAAAAAAAACTTTTTTAATAGTGGGGAGGGATGAAATTACAACTTCACTTATAAATCACGGATTCATATCTATCTCAAGGTTTGTAATGATCAAGAGATTTTCCTTATGGAAAAATCCTATGGATAAAAGCAATGTGGCTTAATGTAAATTCTATAGCAATCTACAGAAATGAGTACAAATGTCACCTTTCTATGTGCTTTTTTTAAAAACCATCCTGCAGCAGAAATTAAAAAAAAAAAAAAATTATGCCAGAGCTAGATGTCAAAAGAAAATAAGAGATAGTTACAAAAAGACCTATAGAAAACTAATAATAATTCCAGAAGGGTTACCATTTGATACCCATTTGTTTGGTAATCTATGGCAGTGGTTTTCATTTGTGGACCCCTCAAATATTTCATATGAAGGTGCGGATCCCTTCTTAGATGTAGTCTGCAGACCCCCAGGGGTATCGCAGACCACAGGTTGAAAACCACTAATCTGTGGTATAGGGAATGAGTTGGTGTTTTCAGTCTAGTAGAGAAGTTAAGAACTGAATGTGAATTACTAAAGAGGCAGTTATTCTAGCCATTTGAAATACTTTGGTTCAAGGTTTGAGTATATTGGCGGAGCAGTGCATTTCCACAGCCCATTCTGTATTTGTTCTCATAAGAAACAGAGGATATTCACATCCAGGACTGTCAGGCCAATAGTCACACACAATTAACTTTTTAAAGAACCAAAGATGCATAAAGTATATAGCATTTAATTTAAACGATAAAAAGGATCTCAGAAATGCTTATATTGAGCAGATTGTTAGTTTTTCAATTAGTTTTAATGTATCCACTTACAATAAAAGTTTACATTTTTATAGTAAACGGTGTTTTGTCTGGCACATCACCAACCGGAAAGCTCTATAAACAGGCATTTCTGATCTTCATTGATCGGGTTGGCATGGGCCAGCAGAGAGTTGGGGCCTGGAAGGAGGTATGGAGCCCCGCCCCAAGTGCTGCCTCCACAGCTCCCATTGGCTGGGAACTGTGGACAATGGGAGCTGCAGAGGCAGCGCCTGCAGGCGGAGGCAGCGCACAGAGCCACCTGCTGTGCACCTAGGAGCAGCCAGGGAGCCACCTTAGGTGAGTGCCCCCTGAATCCTGCCCCGAGCTGCTTCCTGCCCCCAAACTCCCTCCCCAAGACTGCACACCGCACCCAAGCACTACACCCAAATTCCCTCCCTCTTAGTTAACTGGCATTTTTCACTTACCGGCACCTCCCATTCCCCTAGCATGCCGGATAAAACAACTTTTACTGTATATTGTAGATAAAACAATCAAATAGCATGAAAATAGGATTGATCATTATTTCACATTATTTTATAAATTACGAGAATGGATATGCATTACGTGAAGAAATGGGAAATTTAAAAACTAGTGTACAAATGACAACAAAAAATATTTTTAAAATACCAAAAACTTCAATTTTTCAAAGTCAGACATCAGAACAGCAAGAAAGGTGTAAGGAAATGGGACAGCAACAATGTTCAGTTCAAGAGAATTCACTAGGATCTGGAAATGAGTACTCTAGATTTGAAAGAGCTCTGAGAAACTTTCAGTATCTAGTGAGGAGAGTTATTTAAGTTTCCAAAAGGGAGTAGAAGAACCTAATAAAGTGGGGGAAACCTAATAAAAGTTCATTCACTTTAACCTCTCTTGATGCATTTATAGTCTCTAGCTATTCATGAACACTCCATTCATATGTGAAATCAGTTAGGTTCAAAAAGTTTAGAGCTTAAGGGACCTTGTCAAATTTTTTTTGTGGGGAGGGGTTTACAAAGAATTGAATCATTTCCACTGCTCTGCTGCTGCTTTTTGTATAGCATGTTTGTCTCTCCAGTGGACATTTTGAGTATATCATGATTTGACTATTGTGGAAATAGTTTGAAAATCCAGTTTAAAAATTTTAATGGGACTCTCAAGTATGGTAAAGAGTCATATCATCATATGCTTTAAAATGACCTAATATAGATCTACAACAACAGGATATACCAGAGGGAAGTGAAGGTGCAAAAAAGTGCTAAATTCATGACTATTTTTAAAACAGTCTTTTAAGTATTACTTCAAGTATTATTCCTACACATTGCAATTTCAAAATTATTTTTCTATGGAATCACTTCATGTGGTGCACCTCAGTGTAAACGATAAGATTAATTTCTATTGCATGGTAATTTGTCTGCATACCACAGCTGCACAGACACAGAGAAATTCTTACTGTGTTATAAAAACAACTTTTTCTCCCTTGTTCATTTTGTTGCTGTATATCTGATTTAGTTTCCCAATTAGGAAAGACATTCCACATATAAATGTCAGATCTAATTATATCAGAACAACACAACCTGGTTACAAATCTACCAAAAGCGCTTTTGTTGGCAACGTTCCAGCTCTGCTAAAAATGGCAATAAAATACCAAATAAACTTGTGCCAAATGTAATTTCTTGAAGCATTTTTAAAACCATGTACTGTTTAGGATATTTTAATGAACAGAGATACAGTATATCTGTACACATACTTTTAACATGTTCATGCAGGATTCTGGTTACACCTAATTTCTCTCCAGTGAGATACAAAGTAAATTGTGATCAAGGATTCTAGAGTCATGTGAAGCTTGCCCTACCAATGTATCGCTCTCTCACTGAGGAAAGATGGCCTTGTGTGTTAAGGCACGGAATATGAAATTTCTGGTTGTGACTTGCATTGTGTATTTGAGTGGGTCAGTTATTTGCTCTGTGACTCAATTCCCCAGCTGTAAAATGGGGATGTTAGTATTTTCCCTACTTCCCGAAGATTTTATAAGGATAATCCTTGGGAAGCACTCCAATACTGCTGTGATTGGGTTAGATACATACCTAGACAGACTGACTTCCATATGCAATGGATGAACATTTGGTGACTTGCACAACAATCCATGCGGCAGATCAGAATGACACTGCTGGCAGTCTCTTCTGAGAGTTTCCATAAAATCCAGATGAGGATAATTTACTTGATTATCCCCCAGTGTGCTCTCTTTTTACATAAGGGTTTATTCATAGCTTGTCAAAACAAATTAAAGAGAAGATGATGAGATGCCCAAATAGCCATCCCATTAATAGTGTGTGTGTGTGAGAAGCTCTGGTTTCTTTCTTTTAGAATATTCTAAATCCCCCACCCCCTCCTGCATAAAATAGTTAAGATCATCCAAGTCCTGCAATAGAATTATGGGTGAAGCACTTCGTCTTTGCATGAACTCAAATGGCTTTATTTTAATGGTTGAGGAAACCACAAAAATACTCTTCTCCACTACAGATTTATCCTCACCTAATAGTATCCTTGGGGGAAATGTGGTGTTGGTGGAAAGAAAAAAAGAACAGCAAAGAACATGATCCCGAACTAGCCGAAAACATCTCAGTGGAAATTTGAGTTTATTACTTCCAAAATACAGATTTGAGGACCTCTGCAGCATTTGATACCTAGCTACTGTCAGAGATGGATCAGTGGTGTAGTAATTTCTAAGAAGGAGGCTGAGCCTGGGCTAATTTGAATGTCAGGGGGCGAGGGGAGGCTTACAGCTTGCATTTGTAGTAAGAGTTGTAAGTTGGGAAGGACTACATTTGGCACATGCCCATGCCCTGTGTGGGGCATTAGAAATTCTAGCAATACATATTTTTCCCTCCCTGGACATCATAAGCTGTTTATGACTACAACCTGCCACGATGGTATCTTCTCAACTGGATAAACAATCGTTTATTTTGCTTATTAGATGAAAATGAATGTACCAACCCTAGTGCTTGCGGCACTGCTTCCTGCTACAACACACTCGGAAGTTACAAGTGCACTTGTCCATCTGGATTTTCTTATGACCAGTTCTCTAGTGCATGCCATGATGTGAATGAGTGTTCCTCCACTAAAAACCCCTGCAATTACGGCTGTTCCAACACAGAAGGTGGTTATCTCTGTGGCTGCCCTCCTGGATACTACAGAGTTGGACAAGGGTGAGTCTCTTCCTCCCTCTCACAAACATTCTTCCTCCCAACACTTATGATGATTGTATAACACATTGTAATAAGTGGTCACCATAAAAAGCAATGGCTATCAAAGTAAGGGCTGCAGAAAACGCAGTTGGCAACAGAACTAGTGCAGGAGCACACAGGGCCTCCAACAACTCTGCATGCTACAGTCCATACAGCCCTATGGCAGTCTCTGCAGTAGGCCTGAAGAAGGTGGATTTGTGGCAAAGGCAAGCCAGGAGATGGCTCGAGGCCAGTGTGTTCGAGCTAGCTGGTGGGGGCTTGGAACCAGGGTGGACCGGCAGCTCCCCACTCCCCTAAATTCCCTGTGCGGCAGCTGACCAGCAGGCTATCAATTACCAGGCAGTTCAGCTGTCCTGCCTGTGCTGCTCCAGCCCTCTGCCTTGGAGATGCTCCCAGGAGCCTCCTGCTTGCTGTGCGGGGGGAAAGTGGGAGAAGAGAAGGGTGCTAATGTCAGGGTGTCTCCTGCCCCCCCCCAAACCCCAGCTCCATAGAGCAGGTGGGGACACGGTAGGGCTCAGGATGGAAGGAGCTTGCTGACAGCAGCTGCTGTCTCAACTTGCTGATCTACTTAAAAGGACAGTGTACTCAGAGTGGGGTCAGCATACTTAAAGGGGCAATGCGCGTCTCTCACTCACACACATGGTGTATGTCTCTGTCTCTCTCTGCCATGTTATCGCTCCTCCCTCCATTCGTGCTGCCTTGTAGACTGTGAGGCTACATTAACAATGTGTTAACACTTGAGGGCTCAGCCGAGTGCTAGTTCATCATTTAGCAGTAAGGCATTCCCTGGGAAATATCCCACCCTCTTACTCCATCCACCACCTCAACCAAGCTTCACAGTCATCATTGCTGTGTATAGTATTACATTAAATTGTTTGTTTAAAACTTATACTGTGTGTGTGTGTGTGTGTGTGTGTATAAATATAAAAAAAATAGTCTTTTGTCTGGTGAAAAAAATTTCCCTGGAACCTAACCCCCCTATTTACATTAATTCTTATGGGGAAATTGGAGTCACTTAACATTGTTTCACTTAAAGTAGCATTTTTCAGGAACATAAGTACAACGTTAAGTTACTGTAGCTGTCATTCCCCTTTTGGTGGCAGTACATTGTGTATTTGGAGCACTTTTCCAAATGGAATGGGGATATTCCTCATCTAATTGTACCTTTCCTTCATCCTATAGATGAAGGAACATCTATACAGTGATTAGTAAGGAATATCTATTGCACTGATCAATCCAAAGACAAAGCAGAAAAAAGAGAGAATGAATAATACAAAATGAATATAATAGCCCGTTAGCTTCAAATAGTAGTCAGAACATTTACTTTGGATGCCGAATGTCCTGTTGGAGATCTATTCTTTGTGATGTATTAATGTTCTGTGTATTGAGAATTAGGGAGCTCTATAATGGTCCCTAGCAACAGATAACCATCCTTTTTTCAGCATGTTACACTATACAGAACAAATTTTAAAAAATTATTACACAGACATCCTAGGGGGAAATAGAGCTATTGTGTAACAGTGCAAGGGATTACGTGGGCTTTTCCCCCATCTAAATGAGGAGGACATAAAACTGAAGTTAAAAGAAACATGTTATCTGTCTATGAACATTTTGAGAAATGGGTCACTCATATGATCATCCCTATTCAACAGCCATTGTGTCTCAGGAATGGGATTTAACAAAGGCCAGTACCTCCCTCTGGGTGGAGATGTAGATGAAGAAAATGCTTTGTCCCCTGAAGCATGTTATGAATGCAAAATCAATGGTTACTCCAACAAAAACAGCAGGAGGAAAAGAAGTGTGAATGAAACTGAGCAAGCGGAGGTGAGTGAATACCATAATAAACTAGCTAATATATATACTTAACACTGTCCTGGAATCAGAACTACTCCATGGTATGTCCAACACAACACAACACAGCTGACACAAGGAGGAGTGAAGTTCTATTACCATAGTCATTTTGAAGTTCCAGATGACTATCTGTGCAGCATTCTGTAGTCACAACAGTGCAGGCTTATGTGGCCATCGAGTTTTTACAATATGATGATTAGCTTCTAAACCTGAGCTATTTGTATATGTGCTTAAGGGTAAATTAATCATATTGTGATGTAATTGCCAATACCAGAGAACCACTTCTGGATCAGGCTCAAGACTTTCCTTATGTGTTAGTGTATTTTTGACAAATGGAAATGAAGAGATGGGATCAGTGGTTGACTCCCACCACAGGATGTATTTTGGGCATGTTCCCTTGTTTTCGTCAATTTTTATTGAGGTAGCAAGAAGCCTTGGGGCAAAAAGCATACCTATTAGGTTATGTAGTGCTAGTTTGGGAGACAGACTGCCCATTACAGTGGAGCTTCCCCTACCCCTTACAGCATCATGCAGCAAATCAGTGGTTATCTGTATTCCAGGATGTTGTTTTATGGCAGTAATGAGAAACTACTGATTTGGTTTTAAAAAAAAAAAAAAAAAAGCAACCAAGGGATATAAATCTTCTCATAGTTTTTACAAGGGCTCTGATTGCAGATGAAAAGCATTATGGACGATTAAAGTAAGTTTTTACTGCTAGATTTACATAAGGTAGTAGTGATTAAGTTTCTTACATAAGCAAAGCTTGGAGCGCCTCAGCCAGACCACAACCCTGACATAAGGAGTTATTATTCCCACTCTTTGATCCACAAAAGGTTGGTCATAGCATAGAAGTGGCCTCAACCACTTCTGGAGAGGAGGGCTGTTGCATAGCATTGTTCAAATGTTGATCCATGGATTGGCTTTGATGGCAGTTTCTGAAGAGCTTGTTAGTGCTGCCATCCCTGCCTTACAAGGGGTTGTGTGTGGACTCGGCCTTAGTGACAAGAAAGTAGAATGTGGAATGAAAACATCTGAATTTTACCTAAATATCTCAGCAAAGAGGAGAGCCTTTTGTGCATGTCTAAGATAAAACATGCTTTTGCTAAGAAGTCCCATGAAATAGTGGCAGAAAGAGGAGAATAAATTTCCTCATTTAGATCTGGGGGAGGGGGTAGTATCAGTTAGCCACATTAACAATTGTAAGAGAAAAGTGGTTTCTTGGACTTAATACTTCTGATGATGATGATGTACAAACAGTTACCTGATGACAGTATGGTACCACCTAAGTCATTACTTCACTCCTATCTAATGTGTTCATCTTGTTACCAAGCTATCCAGTTATTTATGTTCCATTCATAGCAGTGGAACATACAAGCACCTTCCAAAAAAGTAAAAAATCCCCTCATACAGCATTCATTTCTCATCTAGTTCACTGTACCCTAGTCTCGTTACTATAGCTCTCACATGGCAGTAAGCCATATTGTTATCTGGTGCTATTAGCCTTATGTGAAATCCCCTAATTTACTTTGGAATTTTCATAGTAAATACATATATTTTGTTTAAAAAAAAAAAAGTCAGGATTGTCTGGGTCCTGTTGACTAGCCGCATGCCTGAGGTTCAATGAACAACTTGTCACAGCACCTGCAGCCACCCTCAATTTGCTTTGTTTAATCTACAGTGCATAATAGTATGTAGTGTGATAGGATTTGACCCTTTTTGAGGGCACCCTGTTATAGATGCAGAAGGACTTGAACTGCTAACATTCTGCTGTGCAGCATGAGAATAATGGGTACCCCAGTCATTTCCTGAGAAGTAAAGATCTATCAAAAAGAGAGAAGCAAGAGAAAGACTTCCCAAAGAAGTCGCAGCCTTTTATAGCTCTTTCATTAGATGAAGAACAGTTTTCACCGACAACCACCAGCCTTTTGTTATAACAAAGCTATTAGATTAATTTATCTCCCCCCCCCCCCCCAATCTGTATTCACATGAAACACACTGGGGCAAATTCAAACTCCATTTGTGTTACATCAAAGCAAAATTTCCCCCTTTGGGAGGATCGGTTTGCTAGTAGTGCAGATTTTTTTTCACTACTCTTATCACTGGCAGCTGCTGAACATAGTTTCTCAAATGCCAGGATGTAGACTCTCACTGAAGCTTCTATACAGAAAACATTGTTCAAAGAACTTCCAGTATAGCAGTTCAGGGTTCCATTCTGTTTCCATACTCTTTCACAGTGAAGTTTGATCAGGTATTTAGAACAGGTTGGAAAGTGGGATATTTCTTGTTTCTTTTCTGCAGAGTTAAACCAGGACTTTTTTTGGAGCAAGCATGAGATGATGTAAACTCTGAGGCAAGATTGAAATCTGAACCCTCTGTGGATTTGGGGCTGTAACTTTAATTATTCTGTAAAACCTGAGTGAGAAGCCTTAAAGATTTACAGGGTGTGTTATGTGGAACTGAGTAGTTCTCCCAGTTGGAAAGGATTTATAAAGGGCTTCTTTCACAGCTGCAGTTTTTGAGAGAGGAATTAAACTGTTACTAATCAAACTCATTAATTTGCATTGCTTTAGGAATAATATAGTGTGTGTGTGTGTGTGTGTCTCTCTCTCTCTCTCTCTCCAACTATCCTTTTCTCTTTCACTTCAGATTGAGCAGATTAGCTTGGAAAGCTTAGACATTGACTCTCCTTTGAAGATGAGGTTGAACTTCTCTGGGCTTGGTAACAAAGAACACATTCTAGAACTCATGCCAGCTATACAGCCCCTTACCAACCATGTCCGCTACATCATCTCCCATGGCAACGATTATGGCATCTTTCAAATCCATCAGAGGGATGGATTTAGTTACCTGCACACAGCTAAGAAAAAGTCAGTGCCTGGCACTTACACACTGGAAATCACTAGCATTCCTCTATACAAGAAGAAGGAACTAAAGAAACTGGAAGATAGCAACGAGGACAACTACCTCCTAGGAGAGCTTGGAGAAGTGCTCAGAATGAGACTGTGGATTGAACTCTATTAGCCACCTCTTCTAGACTTAATCCAGTTCTTGAATCACTTCTGTTCATCTATTTATCCACCTGAGCATGTCTACTTTTCAAAAGCTTTAAGGAGTCATTGGACTTAATTTTTTAAAAGGAAAAAAAAAAGACCTCTATCTTTCCACCCTGCCAAGACTACAGAATGACCCTTGCAGGAGGAATGACTGACTCTGCCATGGTCAAAAGTTTGATTACAAGGGCAACCATGGTTACTGTATCCTTTATATAACCTCAATTTAAAGTATATTAAAACTAAAGTTCAAGAGGTCAACACATGGCACTAAATGGCACAAAAATGTGAACAATTTTTTCCTGTTAGCAGTCTGTAACACTTTGGGTATTTTGCTATAGGTGCTAATTAAAAAAATATAGATGTTTATTTATTTTAATGCAGTAATATATGGAGAAATTACAAACTATGTAAACAAAAGGGAAACTCATTTGTTTTTCTTTAGATTTATAAATTTGAGCTATTTTAGAGGTATTCTTAAAAAAAATCCAGTAGATTTGAAAAAGGTTTCCTTTTGTGTGCCAGTTGTCCAAATACTTTTAAAAATACATTTCCATGCTATTACCAGTGCTCTTTCAGCTCTGACACCACCCTCTAAAAGACATTTAAAAGGATGCTTCAAAAACATTGACTATTCAAAAAAAAGTCTTAAATGACTTGAATTACAATATTAAAGATGATTCTCTCTCACTGCCTGTCATTAGGACTTTATTCTGTATCAGCCACACGAAATAATGGGAAGCTGAGGCACAACCACTGTAGCAAAATACCTTGACTGCTTGTGATACCATTAGCATTGCAGGCCAACCTGTACTGTATTTCCTTCCGATAACCTCAAGGTACCACATGTGCTACCACAACACCTCATTCTCACAAAAGGTGCTCTACATACTTGCATTACTGTAGGCAGCTGAAAAAAAAAAAGTATTTCCTTTGAAGGGAACACCTGATGTTTCACTCGGTTTGGTGCTGGCTTGGATTAATGGTGCATTTACTAGGATTGAGCTGTTTCAGGACTGCCATATGTGCAAACTAATTATGCAGTGCAGACCAGGAAAATATATTTGAAATCATTTTTTTTTTAGAACTTTCATTAATACTGTAGTTATACACCATATGCCTCATTTTATCCTAGCCTATTTTGTAAGAAAGATGTTTGTACATGACATTTAGTTTTCTTTAGCGATTTTTTTTAATGTTGTACCATTCTGTGTTACATGTATGTCTCCATGGTGCTTTTTTTTTTTTTGACAGCTGGTGCCTGTAACTCGTCATAGAACAGAACCTCATTATGTGAAATAGCCAAAGCACATGCAGACTCCAGGTTTATTTCAGTCATGTAGCCATGCTGACTAAAGACTAGTTACAAGTTACACTCTGTTGGGTTTTTGGGAAGGAGAACCCTTCTAAATTTTAAATCAACTGTTTGTGAGATTTATATTTTTTATTTGTAGGTCTGTATCACTATGACAACACTTTTCTTGCAATAAAGCTTATTTTGGGGTAGGTGTCTTGAATTGTACATGTATTTTAAAAGAGAACACCTGCCTAACTGCATAGTTGGATGGTGTCACTAATGAATGGCAGAAACAGCAGTCCGTGTAGGTGCATTCTTCCCCTGGCTTGATACTAACTAGGTTCTTCAGGACACACTGGTAACTATGTTAAATATTCCGTCCTTGCACAGTGTTATATTTATCCCACAACATTAGAAAAACCTAATTCAAGTCTGTCTCCCTTATACTGCTGTCCATCGGGAGTAAGTCCAGTGAAATCTCACACTGACTTTCAACCTTTACCTATAAACTCTGGGTTCAGTATTTGACCACTACAATCTCAATTATTTTTAAACAATGCTTCATAAGTGTACAACATTAATTATTAAATGCAATGTCCTAGAATCAGGTGGCTAGATTCATAAAGAGACTTGGATACTTAAGTCCCAAGATCAGGCACCCCTAGTAATAACAAAACCCCACTTTGTCTGCCCAAAGAGGTGGCAGGGTTTGAACAGGGATCTTTCTTCTCATTGGCAAGGACTTGAAGCAAGGGCTCCCACATCCCAGGGCAAAAAGTTAGGAGGGAGGTCCCCTACCCACTTGCAAAAAAGTACACAGGCATCTAACTCTGAGGGGTAACAGCTGAGAATTCCAAGCAGAGATACACACAAGTGCAGATTAGGTGCTGTACTCCCTGAGAAGTGTTTAGGATCAGGTTTAGGACACATCCTCCCCTAGTATCTCCCACTGACTACCTTTGGCAGGGAGCTGCCTAGCATCCTGGCTTCTGTGAATCCCATTTTAGAGGTCTGTCTTATTTGCTGTATAAGGAGCCTGAGTGCCTAACTTAGGCTTTCTAAATCTCAGTGATTTTTCTAGGCACTAGCATCCTAAACTCCTTCAGGAATCTAACCCAGATCCTCCTGAGCCAAAGACTAGAACATTCCCAAAGAATCCATTCCAAATTTTACATAGAGCAAGTGCATGCTTGGTGCTTCAGATAATACAATTGATGGAACGTGAACATATGGCTGGACAGTAACAGCAGCAAGGATGGAGGAAAGCAGCATGAGACAGAGTACTGGACCGAGAATCAGGAAACCTGGATTCTGTTACTGTCCTACATTTTTACCCTGGGCAAGTTCATCTACATAAAGAAACTATTGTGAAATAGGGATGAGTGGGAATTTAGATAGCTATTCCACAATAGCCTCCCATGTGGATACTCTTATTTTGCACTAAGATTGCACTGCAATGTAATCCAGTTCCAAAAGTTAAAGTTCATTAAGCTAAACTACACATGGACACTTTGTCTACATGG
Source organism: Caretta caretta (assembly GCF_965140235.1). NCBI lineage: Eukaryota > Metazoa > Chordata > Testudines > Cheloniidae > Caretta > Caretta caretta. The sequence continues at coordinate 82,224,295 of NC_134210.1, read as the reverse complement.
CAGGAAAAAAAAGCGTGTTCTTAACTTGTTTGCTAACTGGGCTTTAAGAAATGGCACTGAAGACAACAGCTCAGCTTTTAACTTTTGTTAGTAAAGTTCAGTCCCTGAACTGCTAGCCAAAATTAAAAAGCTGAGCTGCCATATCTTCACTGCCATTTTTAAACCCCAATTAAATTTTTTCTTGCAGCGCAGACATATTCTCAGTGTGGAATAGGAGTGTCCACAGCATGAGCTATTCCAGGCAACTTCCTCAAGTAGCTAAGACCTTAAACCCTGTAGCTCAGATTTCTCAGTCTCTGAAGTACAAATGACTTCAAATGGAAGATGAAGAGACTCCACATCTTGCAGCACTAGCCCTACTTACCCTCACTGCTACTCAGAGAGAAATGGAACTTGGCTTTTATCATAGCATAGCTTTGACTTCTATAGTGCCATGGTTATTCCTATATTAGATGTCTAATTCAATAGTATTTAACTGGTTTTCACTAATATACATAATTGGTCATTTCTTTTCCCTAAGTGTACCATTTATTTCTAATATAAGATAGTGAATGGAATCAGTAATAACAACAGGTAGTAAAATACTGCATGAACAATGAGAATATTAAATTGCTTTTCCCAAGTGTTGGCACTAATACTGTTTGCAGATTGTTTAAGTAAAAGTCATGACAAGTTTAAGAAATCATGCACTTAAATTTAACTCTAGGGAAAATAAAGAGCCAGGAAGTACGGGAGAACCGTTGTAATAAATATTACCTTTTGCCAATTAGCTGCAAAGAATGATTGAGCTATTTACTCTTGGGATAGTCTTTCCTAAAATGTGCATGTGTTCAGATCCACGTGGCACTTGTTAGTACTGCAATTTAAATACTGCAGTATGAAATTACCTGGAACCAGTTATTTAACACTAGCTTTGGATATATTGTCATGGAAGCTGTATTAAAATTCAAACCTGCTCCTGGGAAGAGTGATTGAAATATACACTAGTGAAAGCCCATCTGAGGCTTTGCAAGTATATCTAGTGATACTGATATTACCATTTTTTAACTAGTTTCCAAGAAAGCTACTCATGCTTCCAACGTGGGAACTCTCCAGAAGTGCTTATTGCAGTAAGAGCCAAGAGTGTGAACCATGGAGAGTGGTTATCTTTTGTTGCTGATCGCTATTGCTATTTGCTTTCCATTATTAGCATTCTTGTTAACTGTTCCTTAGAGGATACAGCATTTAAGCATTAATGTATTTTATATGCACTACAAACACTTTGGGCTATATAATATGCTGAAATAGTGTATTTTGCGTGGTCACCAAGTGAATAAGATTTAATTATTTTTTTTTAGGGGGAAAAAAAGAGTACCAAATTCTGAGCTCATTTACCTATGTAAATTTTAGGTAACTCTACTGATGATACAGTGGGCACAAATTAAGATTCTTACCTTTTTACCAGTAGAGAAGATATAGCAAGCTTGGGTCAATATTCTCTATCCTTATAAATGGGGCATATGGCTAGAACCAGGAATATCTTTAAACAAAAAAAAAAAATCCATTAACTGCACATACTATATTCCAAAGTTACACTGGTATAAATTAGCTCAGAATCTGTCCGCAGTTATTTTAACACCCACCCACACTTAATGCTAGTGTCTTTTCATTTTCAAATGATCTCTAAAAGTGATGGGACGTGATTAGCTATAAGCTAATGTAAAATGTCGATCCCCTAGAAACCTATAAAAACAATAATGCATGCAGTTAAAAGCAAGTTGAGAATCTCCCTGTTATCTAAAGGAAGTTGCAATATTATACACGTGTTGGCAAACTGGAGTAAAGTTCTGGGCCACACAGTAGCCTGGTCCCACCAACAAGAAATCGGTCCATTGCTGAGTGGTAATCTTTACCTACAGCGAGCAAGCAATGCTGTGTCAGAGTTGTGTGTTTGTTGCTGGGGTTTGTTTGGTTTTTACACACACACCACCTCCCCCCCACCCCACCCCCAGCTGAGCGGCTGAATTTTACATTAAAGCAGAAATTGTAAAATGCACAAATGTATAATAATCTGTTCAAAAGCTGCTATAAAATTTCCACGGTATGCATCCGATGAAGTGAGCTGTAGCTCACGAAAGCTCATGCTCAAATAAATTGGTTAGTCTCTAAGGTGCCACAAGTACTCCTTTTCTTTTTGCGAATACAGACTAACACGGCTGTTACTCTGAAACCTATAAAATTGCAAAGGTCTTTTCAAATGTAGGCATTATCCTGATTTTACAGATTGACAGGCTTAGGAAATTGAGGCACAAAAATGTTAAGTCACAAGACAACCTAGGACTGGAGTCAGGACTCCTAGGCTCCTGCTGCACTCACTGGATCAATTCCTACATTGGGTAGGGAATAGTAATTTACAAGTATGTCAGGTTTTTGATGCTGGATGAATTTTTAAATCCTAGGGCTAAAGAGACTCCTGTATATAAAACACAATTACAATGTGGAGGTTTTGTTAGATATCCATCAATGGCAGCACCATATCAATCATTGCCAGCTTTCCAGGTCACAGAATCAACAATATCATCAGAATTCCTCCTTCATCTCATGTTATTTCTAGCCCCAAAATTCACTCTAAGATCTTGTCAGCATCCCGTAACTATTTACCCACCCCCGAGGGAAAATCTATTAGGAAGTTGCCAGAACGCTATTTCAATTCCTGTGTCAGATAATGAACTCTGGGGAGGGGAGCTGAATTGTACCCGAGAAGATTTACTAGTAACAACAGGATCAAGGAAAGGCGCTGAAGCCCCTTTAAGTATTTCGTTTTGGACCAATGCACCAGGCTGACATCTGAGTACTACATGCATGTCCTCCAGGCCTACAGTACTTGGAATAAATACATTCTGGGCCAGCAGAAAAGCCAGAACTCTGCACATCTGTTCTAAATTTAATTTTCTTCCACTCCCATTAAAGTCCTAAACACCAGGTTGAATTTGGAATAGAAACTCTGGTGGATATCAATTTTCATCACTTGGAACTGTGCACGCTTCTGTGAGCCCGGCGCTTCCCTCAAGATTTTTTTCTGGGAGACACTTTTCAGCATGGCTGCTTTGCACCATTCTTCTATTTCTGCAATCCAACCTTATTTGGAGCAGTTACTTCATTGCAGCTTTCCATGTCCTATCCTGCCGTTCTAGGCTAAAGTGGTAGATGTGAAGAGAGGCTTTTAATTAATAAAAATATGTTGGCATCATGTAGGTTTTTAACATCCTGGTGGCTGGATCCTGCATCACTGAAATCAATAGGACCGTCACCATTGACTTACATAAGCCCAGGCCCCTAGTTCTCTCTGTATGGGGATGACGACAGGAAAAGTTCATATTTCCGTTATATTCTTCTAGAAATACGCTCACCATTAATAAAAGTAATCCTCTTTAGTGTTAGCTACTGCCACCCTGAGTTTCAACTGGACGGAGCAGGCTGTCAGAAGACCATCAATATTCTTCAGCAACACCAAAGGATTTTAATCAGAACAGTGAAGTAATTTTAGTTAGTGGAAAATGTAAATGCTTTCATGGACTGCTAGAATGGTACTTTAATCTGTTAGTACAATATCTATTTTTAAGAGTAAAGTTATTTTATTTATTACTATCATCAGCATGCTTATAATTCTAATGGTTTGCAGGGTCAAGATTTAATTAACTCCGGGCAAAATTTGGATATCTGTGATAAAAGTTGGAGGTAAATATCTGGATTTCCAGGCTTTTAGGCCCAAATCAAAGGTATTTAGGCACCTAACTTGCAGGAGAGCAACCAAACCGGATCTAAGACGAAAGATTTGAAAAAGTCAGACATGTTTAGTCTTGAGAAAAGAAGACTGAGAGGCATGGGGGGGGAAGAAGCCTCATAACAGTCTTCAAATGTGCTAAAGGACTGTTATAAAGAGACCAGTGATCAATTGTTCTCCATATCTACTGAAGCTACGACAAGAAATAAGGGGCTTAATCTGCACCAAGGGAGATTTAGGTTAGATATTAGGAAAAACTTTCTAACATAAGCTCTAGAATAGGCTTCCAAAAGAGGTTGTGGAATTCTCGTCACTGGAGGTTTTTAAGAACAATTTGGACAAACACCTGTCAGGGACAGTTTAAGCATACTTGGTCCTGCCTCAGCACAGGAGGCTGGACTGGATCACTTTGAGGTCCCTTGCAGCCTGACATTTCTATGCTTCTGTTATTTAAGGTGTTATTTAAAGTATTTAAAGTTGAACCACCACGCACGTACAAGACTGATTTTTTTAATACCCTCATTACTCAGCTAAATCGAAACAGATTTTCATCAGGCCACTGAAAGTCATCAGCTTTGTCAATGGTTTATCTTCTTGCCTAATTTAAATTTTCTACATAGAGTTTGGAACAACAGCTGATCAAGAGATCTCTCACATATTTTATTTATGAAGTGAGCTGTAGCTCACGAAAGCTTATGCTCAAATAAATTGGTTAGTCTCTAAGGTGCCACAAGTACTCCTTTTCTTTATAGGCAAAGTATTGTTTTCACTCAGCACTTACTTTAAAACAACAAAATAACTGCTTCATTCTTTCTCCTCCTTTTATCTTTCTGGAAAACCTGGAAAACTTCAGCCAAAAAATGAAAGTCTGAGAAAGTTATGAACAACTGATACAGGGCAATTTATAATGAAAACATTTAAGCAGCATGGGGCTACCATTACATCTATAATGCCTTAGTCAAGAGATGGTGGTAGGAATGTGATGAATGGGCAATAGCCATCTACAAATATCTGAAGTTTAATTCTTCATCCTTGATGTTAACATTTAACAAAATACAATGGGTTATTTAGTAGGATATAAATATAAGTAATATGGTGACATTATTCAACAAAAACTTTCCGTTGTTTATCAGAAAAAATTTCCTGACAGGCCTTTGAGTGTGCATGATCACTTGTGTGTACAAATGATAGTTTCTATGTGCAAATAAACTGCAATCAATTTTGCATGTGTACACAAATATGAAAGAAAATACAATTGATAATGCATTAAGAATGACTGTGCAAGTGCTTTTTGATGGAAAACTGAATGCACCCAAATGCAACTGGATATACAAGCCTATGAATATTTGTCAACTCTAGTTTTAAAAGGGCCAATTCTCTGAAAATCTAGTTTGGGGAACAACATATATTGGCAGGGGAAGGATACACTAGGACTTCTCTCCTACAGACCATCTCTAACTGCTATAAATCTATATTTTCAAGGCCATTAACTAGGACACAGTAGGCACCACTAAAGTCTTTTTTCTTTAATGCATATTATGTATAAGGCCCTTCCTTTTTGGTTTTTATTTTTTCCCCGGGGAATTTAATCAGTGTTTATTACTACAATAACAAAAACAGATGAAAACTGGTGCAAAAGCTATGGATTTTTCTGGGTAAATATTGGGCTTTATTTTGGTGGGTGGAAGGACAGGGGAAAAAAGTATTCAGTAGATTAATGCTTTGATGAACACAATTCAATGTGGTTTGCTGCAGAACTAAAACAACTCAAAACACAATGCCACCTCTCACTTTAAGAAAACAATACATCTCTAATCCCCAAATAAAATTTTTCATTTGAATAAACAGTTTACTGTTGTAGACTTAGAACTATTAGCCTATAAATATTTACATTTAATAATTGGGCCACACCATTTGCAGCGCATACACTCAACTTCATCCTTTTATCCTGTTTTTGTTTTTTAAAACTTTTGAATACTTCCTTGTGTTCTAGAACATGTTCTGATACAGATTTTCATTTTCTTCCCATTTTAGTGTTTCAAATCTGTGAACTGTTATCCGCTAACTGGTTAAAACGTGTACATGGTTGGCATGAGATTCATCAATACTCTCAGATGTGCATGCACTACAGAGCTTGCGTGCATGCCTGTTTGTTTATTGTGTGCATCTTCTAGACTAATACATAGCCTTATTTCAACAGGCAGCTTTGCATATACACCGACTACTGTATTATCGTAATACACATATTTCATGCAATGTATTGTATTTTCCTAATAAAACAAGTTATTTTATATATACATGAATGATACAAAAATAGGGTGAAAATCGGGGAGGGGAAGAATACTTTTTGTAAAACCCGGGATTTTTTTGATAAAAATTGGTTTAAACTGAAAATGAAGGAGCTTAATTATGTGCCAGCTCTCACTGCATTTCAAATGGCTTTAAGAGATTTTGAAATAGTAAATGTTTTTCCCTCCCCCCATTTTTTGCAGTGTGTGGATGATCTGTTATTCATCTTGTTTGCTTATGTTTTTTCCTTATTACCAAAGAAAGTGTTGAAAAAAGCAGCAAGGCTAACGTGTACTGGCTGCCTCTACAAATAGCAGAAAATGAATGCTTCGAAAACAGCACATATTAGTCATTCTGGTTAGTGAAGAAAGCACCCAATTAACTTTTAGTATGTAATGTAGACACCTTCCCAAAGAAAACATGAACATGCTTTATAGACAGAAAGGGCCTGAGCCTGTACCATTGACATGAGTGGAAATTTTGGCATTAGCTTCAATGGGAGCAGGATCAGAGCCAGAGTTCTTAAAAACAGTAATGAAAGTTTAAGACATGATTCCAGAAAAACACAAGTCAAGGGAAAGTTATCATCAAGATGATTACTGCTGTCTAGTTTGTGTGAATTTGTGTTACGAAACAAGAGCAAAGGCCGTGAATGAAGAGTGAAAAAGTAGGAGAAGAACGTGCGTCCACTCACTTTAAAAGGTCAGTAGCCCAACCTAATCTTCATCAGCAGAGCTACTCAGACCCACAGGATCGCCAATGGGGGCTCAGTATGGGAAGTGGTCAAATAGCATTATAGCCATTGTCTATTAAAGGTAAGTCTTCTGCAAATACTGCTCAAACTATTTCCCTTTCTAGGAATTGTTTCTGGTCCGAGTTATGTATGTAACACAGAATTTCCATCAGAATTTGTATATAAAATACAGAAGTATAACTCACTGGATCAGCCTCTTTCAGGTTAGCCACCTCTCAAATGGGACCACATAGTGCATCATACTTCAATGGTCAAGAAGAGGGGAATACTGAAACAACAAATATTAATTTTAGGGAACACTGATTAGGCAATTTAGTGTCCCTCTCTCCTGCATACAAAAAACCAAGGAGAAGGATAAGCAGAAAAAGGAAAACCATCTTAAAGACACTTTTTCCCAGGCCCTCAAAACATTCAAGGGGATTAGGATTAGGATGTAAGGGAAGAATCAGTGATGCTCAAGATCCACTCAAAATCTACAGTTGTACATACAGTCAAAGAAATGGAAGTTTCTGCTAAAATGATCAGCCACTAAATAATTTAATGTTATTTATATGGTCATCATTAGCCTTCAGGGACAATATGCCACAGAGGAAAAGGGGGCAGTTCACACTTCTTAGAGATAAGGACAGAAATAATCTGAAAACTCAGTAAAATAGCTCTTCTACTGGTCAGATTAAAAAAAATTTAAATCATTAGGACTATAAATAACTCAAATAAAAGCTTTGATTCAGCAGAAGTTGATTGGGTCAAAAAGGAAGGCTGGTACACACCATTATTTACTAGCTCAGCCAAAGAAACTTCCCTTTTACATACAGGCACATTGTAATCTAGACACCCCTACATCACAACAAAATACTCACGGAGTTTTCATATCCGAAGGCTTCAGTTTTATGCTTGATCATTAAATTACAGTGTACACCGTCTGATTTGTTGTCAGACACTGATATTCAGTCACCAGTGAGAAAATTACCTGAACTTCTTGTGCCTATTAAAAATTTAAAGCTAACAAGCAACATATGCCCCCTGAATACTTATACAGTAATAAATCCCACCTCAAACAGATGCATTACTGTATATATGGAAGCCTGAAAACTATTCTCCATAAGTAATAAGAACATAAAAACGGCCATATTGGGTCAGACCAAAGATCCATTTAGCTCAGTATCCTGTCCTCTGACAGTGGCCAATGCCAGGTGCCCCAGAGGGAATGAACAGAACAGGTAATCATCAAGTGATCCATCCTGTCGCCCATTCCCAGCTTCTTGCAAACAAAGGCGAGAGACACCATCCCTGCCCATCCTAGCTAATATGCATTGATGGACCTATCCTCCATGAATTTATCTAGTTCTTTTTTGAACCCTGTTATAGTCTTGGCCTTCACAACATTCTCTGGCAAGGAGTTTCACAAGTTGACTGTTCGTTGTGTGAAAAAATACTTCCTTTTATTTGTTTTAAACCTGCCGCCTATTAATGTCGTTTGGTGACCCCTAGTTCTTGTGTTATGAGAAGGCGTAAATACTTATTTACTTTCTCCACATCTGTCATGATTTTATTGATCTCTATCATATTCCCCCTTAGTCATCTCTTTTCCCAAGCTGAAAAGTCCCAGTTTTATTAATCTCTTCTCATATGGCAGCCGTTCCATACGCCTAATAATTTTTGTTGCCCTTTTCCAATTCCAGTATATCTTTTTTTGAGATGGAGCAACCACATCTGCACACAGTATTCAAGGTGTGGGCATACCATGGATTTATATAGAGGCAATATGACATTTTCTGTCTTATGATCTATCCCTTTCCTAATGATTCCCAACATTTTGTTAGCTTTTTTGATTGCCGCTGCACACTGAGTGGATGTTTTCAGAGAACGATCCACAATGACTCCAAGATCTCTTTCTTGTGTGGTAACAGCTAATTTAGACCCCATCATTTTATATGTATAGTTGGGATTATGTTTTCCAATGTGCATTACTTTGCATTTATCAACATTGAATTTCATCTGCCATTTTGTTGCCCAGTCACCCAGTTTTGAGAGATCCTTTTGTAGCTCTTCACAGTCTGCCTGGGAATTAACTCTCTTGAGTAATTTTGTATCATCTGTAAATTTTGCCACCTCACTGTTCAACCCTTTTTCCAGATCATTTATGAATATGTTGATTATTATGAATATGTTGACTGGGCCCAGTACAGACCCCTGGGAGACATCACAATTTCTCTCTCTCCAGTCTGAAAACTGATCATTTATTCCTACCCTGTGTTTCCTATCTGTTAACCAGTTATCAATCCATAAGAGGACCTTCCCTCTTATCCCATGACAGCTTACGTTGCTTAAGAGCCTTTGGGGAGGGACCTTGTCAAAAGCTTTCTGAAATCTTAGTACACTATATTCAATGGATTCCCCCTTGTCCGCATGCTTGTTGACCCCCTCAAAGAATTCTAGTAGATTGTAAAGGGAAATCATGCCTCACCAAAAACCATGCTGACTCTTCCCCAACAAATTGTGTTCATCTAGGTGACTGACAACTTTGTTCTTTACTATAGTTTCAATCAGTTTGCTCAGTACTGATGTCAGGCTTACCGGCCTGTAATTGCCGGGATCACCATTGGAGCCCCTTTTAAAAATTGGCATCACATTAGCTATTCTCCAGTTATTTGGTACAGAAGCTAATCTAAATGATGGGTTACAGACTATAGTTAGGTTTCAGAGGAACAGCCGTGTTAGTCTGTATTCGCAAAAAGAAAAGGAGTACTTGTGGCACCTTAGAGACTAACCAACCCTTTTTCTTGCAAACAATCATGTACATCTGATGAAGTGAGCTGTGGCTCACGAAAGCTCATGCTCAAATAAATTGGTTAGTCTCTAAGGTGCCACAAGTACTCCTTTTCTTTAGACTATAGTTAGTAGTTCTGCAATTTTCTGCATTTGAGTTCCTTCAGAATGCTTGGGTGAATACCATCTGGTCCTGATAACTTATTAGTTTAGTTTATCAATTTGTTCCAAAACCTCCTTTAATGACACCTCAGTCTGGGACAATTCCTCAGATTTGTCACCTAGAAAGAATGACTCAGGTTTGGGAATTTCCCGCACATCCTCAGCTGTGAAGACCAATGCAAAGAATTCATTTAGTTTCTCCACAATGGCCTTATCGTCCTTGAGTGCTCCTTTAGCATCTCGATTGTCCAGTGTCTCCACCGGTTGTTTAGCAGCCTTCCTGATTCTGATATACTTAAATTCTTTGCTATTACTTTTTGAGTCTTTGGCTAGCTGTTCTTCAAATTCTTTTTTGGCTTTCCTAATGATATTTTTACACTTCATTTGCCAGAGTTTATGCTTTCTATTTTCCTCACTAGGATTTAACTTCCACTTTTGTGCTGGAAATGGCCCAACTTGATTATCATACACATTGTAAGGAGAGTAATCACTTTAGATAAGCTATTACCAGCAGGAGAGTGGGGTGGGGGGAGAAAAAGCCTTTTGTACTGGTAAACACCCATTTTTTCATTGTTTGTGTGTATAAAAAGATCTTCTGTACTTTCCACAGTATGCATCTGATGAAGTGAGCTGTAGCTCACGAAAGCTTATGCTCAAATAAATTGGTTAGTCTCTAAGGTGCCACAAGTACTCCTTTTCTTTTTGCGAATACAGACTAACACGGCTGTAACTCTGAAACCTTTTGAAAGGATACGTTTTTGCCTCTTCCTGCATCTTTTAACTTTGTTGATTAGCCACAGTGGCATTTTTTTGTTCTCTATGTTTTTTAATTTGGGGTATACATTTAAGTTGAGCCTCTATTATGGGTCTTTAAAAAGTTTCCATGCAGCTTGCAAGGATTTCACTTTTTGCACTGTACCTTTTAATTTCTGTTTCACTAACTTCCTCATTTTTGTGTAGTCTCCCTTTCTGAAATTAAATGCTACGGAGTTAGGCTGCTGTGGTGTTTTCCCCACCACAAGGATGTTAATATAATTACATTTATGGTCACTATTACCAAGTGGTCTAGCTAAAGTCACCTCTTGGACCAGATCCTGTGCTCCACTTAGGACTAAATCAAGAATTGCCTCTCCTCTTGGGGGTTCCAGGACTAGCTGCCGGATACCAGTCTAACAGGTTATACTGGCTATAGAATGACCGTGCTAATAGGGTACAGAATGTGAGCGAGGCCAAACAGCAAAAATTAAGATGTTTGTACACCAATACGAGGAGCCTAGGTAACAAAATGGAGGAACTACAGCTACTGGTGCAGGAAGTGAAACCAGATATTATAGGGATAACAAAAACATGGTGGAATAGTAGTCATGACTGGAGTACAGGTATTGAAGGGTATGTGCTGTTTCGGAAAGACCGAAATAAAGGTAAAGGTGGTGGAGTAGCATTGTATATCAATGATGAGGTAGAATGTAAAGAAATAAGAAGCGATAGAATGGATAAGACAGAGTCCAGAAGTCTGGGCAAAAATTACATTGGGGAAGAAAACTATTAGAACCTCCCTTGGGATAGTGCTTGGGGTGTGCTACAGACTGCCAGGATCTAATTTGGATATGGATAGAGCCCTCTTTAATGTTTTCAATAAAGTAAATACTAATGGAAACTGCACGATCATGGGAGACTTTAACTTCCCAGATATAGACTGGAGGACAAGTGCGAATAATAATAATAGTGGATGGATTCCTTCATCAAGTAGTTGCTGAACCGACTAGAGGGGATGCCATTTTAGATTTGGTTTTGGTGAGTAGTGAGGACTTCATAGAAGAAATGGTTGTAGGGGATAATCTTGATTCAAGTGATCATGAGCTTATTCAGTTCAAACTGAACGGAAGGATTAACAAAAATAAATCTGCGACTAGGGTTTTTGATTTCAAAAGGGCTGACTTTCAAAAATTAAGGAAATTAGTTAGGGAAGTCGATTGGACTGAAGAACTTATAGATCTAAAAGCAGAGGAGGCCTGGGATTACTTTAAATCAAAGCTTCAGAAGCTATCGGAAGCCTGCATCCCAAGAAAGGGGGAAAAATTCATAGGCAGGCGTTGTAGACCAAGCATCTCGGAGAGGTGATTAAGAAAAAGGAAAAAGCATACAGGGAGTGGAAGATGGGAAGGATCAGCAAGGAAAGCTACCTTACTGAGGTCAGAACAGGGATAAAGTGAGACAGGCTAAAAGTCAAGTAGAGTTGGACCTTGCAAAGGGAATTAAAACCAACAGTAAAAGGTTCTATAGCCATATAAATAAGAAGAAAACAAAGAAAGAAGAAGTGGGACTCCTAAACACTGAGGATGGAGTGGAGGTTAAGGATAATCTAGGCATGGCCCAATATTTAAACAAATACTTTGCCTCAGTCTTTAATAAGACTAAAGAGGATCTTCGGGATAATGGTGGCATGACAAATGAGAATGAGGATATGGAGGTAGATATTACCATATCTGAGGTAGAAGTGAAACTTAAACAGCTTAATGGGACTAAATCGGGGGGGCAGATAACCTTCATCCAAGAATATTAAAGAAATTGGCACCCAAAATTGCAAGCCCATTAGCAAGAATTTTTAATGAATCTGTAAACTCAGGGGCTGTACCATATGATTGGAGAATTGCTAACATAATTCCTATTTTTAAGAAAGGGGGGGAAAAAGTGATCCAGGTAACTACAGGCCTGTTAGTTTGACATCTGTAGTATGCAAGCTCTTGGAAAAAATTTTGAAGGAGAAAGTAGTTAAGGACACTGAGGTCAATGGTAAATGGGACAAAATACAACATGATTTTACAAAAGGTAGATCGTGCCAAACCAACCTAATCTCCTTCTTTGAGAAAAGTAACAGATTTTTTAGACAAAGGAAACGCAGTGGATCTAATTTACCTCGATTTCAGTAAGGCATTTGTTACGGTTCCACTTGGGGAATTATTAGTTAAATTGGAAAAGATGGGGATCAATATGAAAATTGAAAGGTGGGTAAGGAATTGGTTAATAGGGAGACTACAGCGGCTCCTACTGAAAGGTGAGCTGTCAAGATGGAGGGAGGTTACCAGTGGAGTTCCTCAGGGATCAGTTTTGGGACCAATCTTGTTATTACTGACCTCGGCACAAAAAGTGGGAGTGTGTGTTAGCCGACGGCCAAGGATGTTTGGTGAGGTGCCAGCTATGCCCGTTTATACCATCCGTGACTTTAACCGCTAGGACGCACTGTCCCTTCGCGGCGGGCAGCCCGGGCTAGGCTGACGGATGCCCCAAGGTCCTAACCACCCGTGACTTTAACTGCTAGAGCTCAGAGCTCCTTCGCAGCGGGCAGTCAATACTGACTGACACGTGCCCCAATGGCAGCACTAAGAGCCTCTCCACACCCGTGACTTTAACTGCTAGAGCTCAGAGCTCCTTCGCAGCGGGCAGCCAGGATTGACTGACGGTGCCCCAAGAGTTTGCCCCGTGGAGGCGGCACAACTCAACGCTAGGCTCTTAGTACTCTCACCTAATGGCCAGGCTTTAGAGCCAAAACAGCTGAGGTTCTTTAATTGTGTTGGCTGCTTTACAGTAAACCAGAGAAAACAAGTCAGGCTTATGCACAAATGGTTACCAAAATTTATTAAGCTAGATTCTAATCATGTGGTTACAAAATTGCTAGTGCCTACTTATTTAAATGTAGAGATGTTACACACACAAACAAGTTACAAAACACACACACAAACAAGTTACAAAACTGAAGCCACAATCCCAAAGAAAGAAAACAAAGTATAGAGCTCTATTTCAAAATATGTGTACACTAAAGATAGGAGATCAGATGTGGGTGCTTCTTACCCTCCTTGCATCTCTCGATTCCAGCGGTGCCAAGCCAGGATCGGTCACTCAATTCCGCGGAAAGACGAATAAGGGACAAGGCGTAGGGACCCTCTTAGCTGCAGAAGCCTTGGGAGGCTGTCACTTATCTGACCAGCAGATAGATAGTGAAAAGCACTCAAAAATCATGGTGCTGTAGGTCCCCTACTTATACCTCTGTACTCCTTTATTCTCTTTCTCCTTTCTTATGCCAAATTGAGGCTGGTCTGTCTGGGTGACGCCAGCTTTCGCAAGAGTAGTTTACACTTGCAAAGAAGAGAAACAATAAGTTTTGACTACTGGACATTTCTTTTATCAGGGTAAATATTTTCCCACCTAGGATGTTGGTGTGTGTGCATCACGCTATTTAGTAGGGGCTAAGAGCCATGTCTGTCACAGGGCCTCTGCCTGCTGTGACCTTAATCGTTGTATCTGTTCCCAGAGGCACATTGTAGCAGCACACCTGTGCTTTCACAGCTTCAAAGGCTGTGCTGGAATATATGTTAAGTGCCCTGTTCCGGCTTCCTCCTGTGTTTCCAGCAATGCTGGTCTGGGGGGGGGGGGGGGGGGGGGGGGGGGGGGGGGCTGGCTGGCTGGCTACAGTGTGCTAATAAAGTTTGTGGATGATACAAAGCTGTGAGGTATTGCCAATTTAGAGAAGGACCGGGATATCCTACAGGAGGATCTGGATGACCTTGTAAACTGGAGTAATAGGATGACATTTAATAGTGAGAAGTGTAAGGTCATGCATTTAGGGAGTAATAACAAGAATTTTAGTTATAAGCTGGGGACGCATCAATTAGAAGTAACGGAGGAGGAGAAGGACCTCAGAGTATTGGTTGATCATAGGCGACTATGAGCCGCCAATGTGATATGGCTGTGAAAAAAGCTAATGCGGTCTTGGGATGCATTAGGCGAGGTATTTCCAGCAGAGATAAGGAGGTTTTAGTACCGTTATACAAGGCACTGGTGAGACCTCATCTGGAATACTGTGTGCAGTTCTTCAGGTCTCCCATGTTTAAGAAGGATGAATTCAAACTGGAACAGGTACAGAGAAGGGCTACTAATACGATCTGAGGAATGGAAAACTTGTCTTATGAAAGGAGACTCAAGGAGCTTGGCTTGTTTAGCCTAACCAAAAGAAGGTTGAGGGGCGATATGATTGCTCTCTATAAATATATCGGAGGGATAAATATCGGAGAGGGAGAGGAATTATTTAAGCTCAGTACCAATGTGGACACAAGAACAAATGGATATAAACTGGCCACCACGAAGTTTAGACTTGAAATTAGACAAAGGTTTCTAACCATCAGAGGAGTGAAGTTTTGGAATAGCCTTCCAAGGGAAGCAGTAGGGGCAAAAGACCTATCTGGCTTTAAGATTAAACTCGATAAGTTTATGGAGGAGATGGTATGATGGGATAACATGATTTTGGTAATTAATTGATCTTTAAATATTCATGGTAAATAGGCCTAATGGCCTGTGATGGGATGTTAGATGGGATGGGATCTGAGTTACTACAGAAAATTCTTTCCTGGGTATCTGGCTGGTGAATCTTGCCCATATGCTCAGGGTTTAGCTGATCACCATATTTGGGGTCGGAAAGGAATTTTCCTCCAGGGCAGACTGGAAGAGGCCCTGGAGGTTTCTCGCCTTCCTCTGTAGCATGGGGCACAGGTCACTTGCTGGAGGATTCTCTGCTCCTTGAAGTCTTTAAACCACGATTTGAGGACTTCAATAGCTCAGTCATAGGTGAGAGGTTTTTCGCAGGAGTGGGTGGGTGAGATTCTGTGGCCTGCGTTATGCAGGAGGTCGGACTAGATTACCATAATGGTCCCTTCTGACCTTAGTATCTATGAATCTAATCTCCCTGAGCATTTCACAGTCACTATTTCCATCCTGGTCAGGTGGTCAGTAATATATCCCTACTGCCAGCATGGAATTACTACCCCCAGAGATTCTAGGGTACAGTTTGGTTCATTTAAGGTTTTCCTTCATTTGATTCTATGTTTTCTTTCACATATAGTGCCACACCCCCACCAGCGTGACCTGTTCTCTCCTTCCGATATATTTTGTACCCTGGTATTATGGTGTCCCACTGATTATCCTCATTCCATCAAGTTTCTGATATGCTTATTATATCAATATCCTCATTTAATATGAGGCACTCTAGTTCACCCATCTTATTTAGACTTCTAACATTTGTATATAAGCACTTTAAACACTTGTCACTTTTTTGCTGTCTGCCATTACATGATGTAATTGAATGAGACTTTTTCATTTGACTGTTTTTCATCAGATCCTACCCGTATTTTATCATCTTCCATCCTCTTCTCCATTAATCAATCCTCCCCTAAGGGATGTCTCTGTCCGAACCACGTGCTCCTCCCCACCTGTCGGCTTTCACTCAGCCCTTAGTTTTAAGACTGCTCTATGACCTTTTTAATTTTAAGTGCCAGCAATCTGTTTCCATTTTGGTTTAGGTTGGGCCCATCCTTCCTGGATAGGCTCCCCCTTTCCCAAAAGTTTCCCCAGTTCCTAATAAATCTAAATCCCTCCTCCCTACACCATTCTCTTATCCACGCACTGAGACCCTACAGTTCTGCCTAAGCGGCCCTGTGCATGGAACTGGAAGCATTTAAGAGAATGCTACCATAGAGGTCCTGGAGACTTCAATCTCTTACCTTGCAGCCTAAATTTGGCCACCAGGACCTCTCTCCTATCCTTCCCTATGTCATTGGTACCTACATTGATACCACGACCACTGGCTCCTCCCCAGTATTACACATAAGTCTATCTAGATGTCTCAAGAGATCTGCAACCTTTGCACCAGGCAGGCAAGTCACCAGGCAGTTCTTCCAGTCATCACAAACCCAGCTATTGATGTTTCTAATGATCGAATAGCCCATTACTAATACCTCTCTCTTCCTAATAATGGGAGTTCCCTCCCCTGGAAAGGTATCCAGTGCAAGAAGATACCACATCATCTGGAAGAAGGGTCCCAACCAGTGATGAGCTGCCAAAATCTTAACAACCGGTTCCCTATAAAAAGTTCTGATTTAAGGGATGTGCCCCAGTATTTATTTTTTGTAACAGTTACCATACGTCCGTATTTTCCCAGGAGGAAATTTAAAAATTCCTCCCGGACGGTGATTTAAGAACCAAAAAGCCTGACCTGTCCGGGAAAATACGGATATATGTTAACCCTGCCTAAAGTTCTTTTTTAAAAAGATGGGCCTGAACTAGAAATGAGCTCCGTTTCACATATGTAGGTCCCCGCCACTCCCTGGGGGTGTGCTAGGGTGACCAGATGTCCCGATTTTATAGGGACAGTCCCAATTTTGGGGTCTTTTTCTTATATAGGCTCCTATTACCCCCCACCAGCGGTCCTGATTTTTCACACTTGCTGTCTGGTCACCCTAGGGTGTGCACATGTGTGGGTCCCAGCTGCTCCCTGCCCCCCTCATTGAAGCAGGTGTGGAGGGTTACTGCCCTGGGAACTGCAGGGCACCAGCGGGGCCAGCCGCAGACAGGGGCGTGGGGCAGGGCTAGCTGGTGGCAGGGGGTGCAGGGCTGGCTGCAGGCCAGGGCAAGGTGTGCAGAGCTGGCTGGAGAAAGGAGGGTGTGGGGTTGGCTGGAGGCAAGGGGCTGTGGGGCTGGCTGCGGGCAGGGCAGGGGGTGTGGGGTTGGCTGGAGACAGGGCAGGGGCTGACTGGAGGTAGGGGCTGGCTGCAGGCAAGGCAGGGGGGTGCAGGGCTGGCTGCGGGCAGGGGCTGGCTGCAGGCAAGGCAGGGGGGTGCAGGGCTGGCTGGAGACGGGCTGGCTGCGGGCAGGGCAGCGGGTGCAGCAGGGGCTGGAGACAGGGGCTGGCTGAGGGCAGGGCAGGGGGTGCATGCAGCAGGGGCTGGCTGGATACAGGGCAGGGGATGCAGCAGGGGCTGGCTGCAGGCAGGGAGTGCAGGGCTGGCTGGAGACAGGGCAGGGGGTGTGGGAGTGGCTGGAGAGAGGGGCAGGCTGCAGGCAGGGGCTGGCTTCGGGGGTGCCTGGAAACAGGGGGTGCAGGGCTGGCTGGAGACAGGGCAGGGGGTGCTGGGGTGGCTGGAGGCAGGGGGTGTGTGCGGCAGGGGCTGGCTGCAGGCAGGTGGTGTGGCTGGAGACAGGGGCTGGCTGCAGGCAGGGGGTGCGGGTGTGGCTGGAGACAGGGGCTGGCTGCAGGCAGGGGGTGCGGCAGGGGCTGGCTGCAGGCAGGTGGTGCGGGTGTGGCTGGAGACAGGGGCTGGCTGCAGGCAGGGGGTGCGGCAGGGGCTGGCTGCAGGCAGGGTGGTAGGTACTCACGGGGAGAGCAGCAGGACACAGCCCAGGCCCCACCAGGCAGCATTGGGAGCCCCAGGGCCACGGGAGCAGCAAGAGGGCTCGTGCCCAGGGCCAGGCAGCAACCCACATGGCTCCCACAGCGCAGCGCCCCCGGCAGCCGGAGGAGGAATTACATCACTTCCCGGCCGGAGCCCATCAAAGCTGCAGCGCCCCCTGCAGGGAAGCGGGTTAACAACCGGTTCTAAAACTGCTTCAAAATTTAACAACCGGTTCGCACGAACTGGCTCCAGCTCACCACTGGTCCCAACTATGGGATCATTTCCCTCTGCTCCAGCTGTATGTTCTTCTTCCCTGAGATGTTTATCCTCCTCAATAGCATAGAGGCTGTCAGACTGGGTGTGGGACCGTTCTACTGTGTCCCGGAAAATCTCATCTATGTACCTCTGTCTCCCTTAGCTCCTCCAGTTCAGCCACTCTGGTTTACAAAGCCCGTACACGGTCTCTGAGGGCCAGGAGCTCCTTGCACCGAATGCACACATACACCACCTGCCTATAGGGCATGTCAAGGTTCCTTCCCCACTCTGAACTCTAGGGTACAGATGTGGGGATCTACATGAAAAACCCCCTAAGCTTATTATTACCAGCTTAGGTTAAAACTTCCACAAGGTACAAACTATTTTTCCTTTTGTCCCTGGACTTTATTGCTGCCACCACCAAGCGTCTAACAAATATAACTGGGAAAGAGCTCACTTGGAAACGTCTTTCCCCCAAAAATCCCCCCAAGCCCTACACCCCCTTTCCTGGGGAAGGCTTGATAAAAATCCTCACCAATTTGCATAGGTGAACACAGACCAAACCCTTGGATCTTAAGAACAATGAAAAAGCAATCAGGTTCTTAAAAGCAGAATTTAAATTGAAGAAAAAGTAAAAGAATCACCTCTGTAAAATCAGGATGGTAAATACCTTACAGGATAATCAGATTCACAACACAGCCATTTAAACAAGAGAGAATCCATCGCATATCTAACTAGATTGCTTACTGACTTTTTACAGGAGTTCTGACCTGCATTCCTGCTCTGGTCCCAGCAAAAGCAACACACAGGCAGAGACCCCCTTTGTTTCCCCCCCCCCCCCACTCCAGCTTTGAAAGTATCTTGTCTCCCCATTGGTCATTTTGGTCAGGTGCCAGCGAGGTTATCTTTTGCTTCTTAACCCTTTACAGGTGAAAGGGTTTTTCCTCTGGCCAGGAGGGATTTAAAGGTGTTTACCCTTCCCTTTATTTTTATGACTGGGCAGGTATTCGTACATGCTGCGTTGGGTGCAATAAACTGGACAGCCCCCCATTCTGTTGCTGAACTTCTGCCTGCATTATCTTTTTACTCCTGAAGCTCATTCTTTTGTTGTTCTTTTGTTTTTTATTAGGGGGTGTTTTGGGTTTTAAGTTTAAAGAATGGTAAGTATCTAGCCCCTGCAAAACACACACACACACACGCTCCCTGTGTAAACTCCCTCGCAAAACTCCCATTAGCCATTCCTGTTCACAGCGCCTCTGGTCACTAAGGAGCAGGTTTTTTAAAGCCCTGGTCTTCCTAGGTAGCCCACCCCCTGGTTAAGGGTTGATGGGTGCAAAAAGGCTTAGGGATCAAAGTCTTGTTAAGAAGCTCTCAGCCTTGCCTAGGTCATCTGTATTGGACATAGGCTTTTGCTTCAGTTCACAGTTTGACATGACTGATTGATTGTTTGCAGCTCTTTTTCCAATACATGTTTAATTAGTTTACATGTCCTGGTGGACACCAACTTCTTCCTCTAACCCACTTGGTTGGATTACTCATTGCAAATAATTTATCTAACAAATGTAGGCCTTTTTCTTTTCCCAAATTATTTATGGATAAATTATTCAAAATAAAAGCTGCTTTGACAGGACCACCAGAACATATACTCTCAGATACTGTGCTACTGTCATTTCTGGGAAACCTTTGCATGCCAGAAACCTTCTTGTAAATAAAAAGCTTGTTCACCTGGATGTTCAAAAATAAAGGGTCATGCATACCAGCAAAGCAAGTCAGTAGGATTTATTTGCAAGAACACTCAGGGATACTTTTTATGGGGCCACAAGTAGAGCTGGAGGAATCATGGTGGCAGATTTCCTTAATTCTCTTGCTATTGAAGAAAGCTTATCTGAAATGCAACAAGGCTAGTAATTTGTTCCTCTCTATATCTGAAAAATTGAGATTTTTGTTTAAAACAAAACACAAACAAAAAAACAACATGCTGCACACAAACTCACTCTTTTGTTTGCCTTTCAGCACATGAACCACTTGCACCCCAGTCGGCTCTACCCCCAGCTACGATGGGTTTGTATCTTGTTCAGCTGGCTAGGTAGATCACTCCCAAAAGCCTCGTTGCACTCAGTACCACCAAGCAATATTTATGTCATTGCTTTTACACTTGAAGCGTTCTCATGCCTTAGAAGAGGAATGCTTAATATCCCTGAAGCTCAATAACTGTACACAAGTCTGACTGCTCTAAAGTGTCCAATAACTTCAACACCCATACTGTCTTCCTGGTGGTGAGCTATGGTTTTGTCCATTTTGACATTGCTTTTTTTAAAAGTGATATTCAATTAAGCTGCCCCATGACCCACTTTCATCCCAGGGGTGTAAAACCTTATGTAAAATAAATAATTACAAGAGACATTTTGGGGAAATGAGTAAAAGTATTTGGCCAATCAAGACTTAGGGTTGGTCTACACTACACAGTTAAATTGACATAAGGCAGTTTATGTCAACCTAATTACGTCAGTGTTTACATTACAGCCTGCCTCCCACTGATGTAAGTGCCCTACTACACAGACATAACTCCACCTCCACGAAAGGCATAAGGCTTACAAGCTTAAGCTTACATAAGGCTTACGTTGGCGTAGTTAGGGCGACACAGTGTCTGTGTAGACATTGCGTCCCTTACATTGGCTGTCTTGTCAATTTCATGGCAGGAGCCATGAAAAAAAAAAAAAAACTCCACAAGAAAGCCCCTGCTCCCCTGGATAGCTGGACCCAACACCCAGCTGTGAGTCAGGATGAGAAGCCCAAGCAGTCCCCCGCTCTCTGGGAGCCCCACAGCCTTGCCAATTTCAGGGCTCACTAAGCTGTGAAATTGACAAGGCTACCTGGCTCCAACAGAGAAGCTGGACCCCGCTTCCCAGTGGTGAGAAGCCATGTGTGGCTCCCTCTCTGCTCCTGGCAGGGCATGGGGAGCAGGCAGCCCACCAGAAGCCTGTGAGCCTGTAGGGCAGCCAGGCTCCCTACGCTGCCCCTCGGAGGTCAGTGGAAGCATTCCTTGTGAGGACACTCAGCACTGACGCAAGGAGAATAGTGTGGACATTACTGCAATGGCTGTAAGGTTGACTTAAAATGTCAGTGTCTCTCTACACTACAGATCTAATACCCAACTCCCAAGATGCCAATTTTTTCAGCTAATTGTTTCTCCAATGACGGTAGTGCTTTAGCTTCACTGACCTGGTTTGCTAAACCATGTCATGCATTTATGGTTTCCCCCGAGAAAAAAAGCTTTCTGGAATCTGTTTTTAATTGGTTGCTCTACAGTTTCCGTGTAGGTCTCTATCTTAGTATTTGCTTTACAGTGAAAAGATTAACTAGTGGGTTTTACATCACCAATGCCTACTTAAACTTGTATAGTCATTTCCCCCATTTTTCCCTCTTTGGAGAACAACAGTGTCATGTTAAAGATTTCCCAGCTCATTCATCCATCCTGGCACCAGCTTTTATAGCCTTCATATCCTTATACTGGCGATGATGAGAACAGAGCATAATTAGAACAGCGCCATTCCTTCTGTAATTGGAAACAATAATGGATGTTTGGCTATGTAAAACCCTATAGTCAGAGACTTGTAACACAGCTGTAAAAACTCATTGAAGCAAGCGAGCATATAAGGTCATTGTGGAGTTATGTAGGGATTTTCTCCCCAAAATTCAAATATATATAATTGGTTCAACCACTGTAAAGTTATATAGCTCTTTTTTTTTTAAATTTGCCTGTTTAAAAAGAATTCATTCACAAACAAATTCAATTAAAAAGTAATTAAATTGGTTTCTAATGGAGCATAATCATTTAAAAGAAAACATACTAGGACAAAGTCTTTTTACTATGGTCAAGATGGTGCTTCAGAATCAGCCATTGTTGACGCACAGTACATTTTTAACCCATCTTCCAAAAGGATTGTGTACATGGTCAGCTGTCTATCAGGTCAATAATCCATGATCCTATTAAAGATTTAGTCAACAATATGTAATCAGAATGAGGGGTTCATTTAGGTCAAAGAGGAGTTTTAAATCCTCTTCCAAAAACATTTAAGCTATTCAAATGAAACTACATATTAAAAATAATGTTAAGTGTCTGCCTTCTGCTTGAGAAACTCTGGGAAATTCAGAGTTAAGTATGGCAATTCAATTCTAAATTAATTCCCTTAGCTGCATGATATTCTCGTAGATCAATAGTGCCCATCTTTTGGTAGAACTGTGGAATTTCAGGGCTAATCTGTTTAGACAAAAATTTCTGCTGTTCTAGCTCTGTTTGTCACTATCTTACTGGCAGGGCTATTACTGCCGAACTGCAAGAAAGCACACTGTGTTGCCCAACACGCTTCCAAATGCTTTGTAGCAGGGTGGATTTGATTTAAAATCACTAGTCAGAAAGACTTGATTTAATTATGGATTTTTACATAAAAGTGCCTTCTTGTTGGTTGTTATAACCTTAATACATATTCTTCACAAGTAGAGGAACTTCATTAAAATATTCCCAAACTGGGTCTCTTTTATGGCGTGCTGCCATTATAGGTTTTCCCTTCTAGTGAGAGAATGGTATGGTAGATCTAAAATCAATGAAGGCTACACTCAGAAAGACTTCTGGAATACGCTGCTCAAACAGTTTCACTTTTGTTTTAACTGCCTGTCCCTCCCTTCTCACATTTATCTCTAGACTTCTTCCCCTTGTCCAGATCTATTCTGCCTCCAACAATCTTGTATTCGTTGAACTTTCTGGAACTTTGCACTTTTAGAGAGAGGTAAGGGATTGACTCATGTACACAAATCTGAAGAGGGACAATAGGGTTGAGGTCTGTTATTTCTCACCTCTATATATTTATTTATTTTAAAACATTTTTGCTGTTAACAAGCATGTTATCTCTGGAGAGACAAATCCACAGTTTGAGAACTGCAAAACTAAGCATCTCTGATGGTATCGTCTAGACTGAGCACTGAGTCCCATTGGGTAGATAGAAAGATTAACCTAAATAATCTATACAGAAGCCCCTGGAACCCCATAAGATTGGGTCGCTAATCCATGAACTATTGGAACTCGTTTACAAAACTTTTCTTAAACATTACATGAATATATTGTCTCATTCTACAGAATTAATAATCCCTATTCCATGATGAGATATCAGAGCTATAATGTATCTTAATTAAAACTATCTTTAGATATACTTTTTGAGGGAAAAACTTTTTCTCAAAAAAATCTGATTTTTTTTACATTTTTTTTTAAATCATTGATTTTTATCCACCCAGCTTTGTAGGGATGGCCCCTTCTGAATCATATACAACATTTCAGGATTATAGAACTCTAAGCATTTCATGTTACTCATAGGAACATCAGAATGGCCATACTGGGTCAGAATAATGGTCCATCTAGCCCAGTATCCGGTCTTCCGACAGTGGCCAGTGCCAGGTGCCCCAGAGGAAATGAACAGAACAGGTAATCATCAAGTGATCTATCCCCTGTTGCCCATTCCGCTAGGAAAACCATCCCTGCCCATCCTGGCTAATAGCCATTGATGGACCCTATCCTCCATGAATTTATCTAGTTCTTTTGTGAACCCTTTTAGGTGTCTTGGCCCTCACAACATCCTCTTACAAGGAATTCTACAGTTTGACTGTGCGTTGTGTGAAAAAATACTTCCTTTTATTTGTTTTAAACCTGCTGCATATCAATTTCATTTGGTGACCTCTAGTTCTTGTGTTATGAGAAGGAGTAAACAACACTTCCTTATTTACTTTCTCCACATCTGTCATGATTTTACAAACCTATAGCATACCCCCTCGTTAGTTGTCCCTTTTCCAAACTGAAAAATCCCAGTCGTCTTAATATCTCCTCATATGTCCCATACCCCTAATAATTTTTGTTGCCCTTTTCTGTACCTTTTCCAATTCCAATATATCCTTTTTGAGATGCGGCGACCACGTCAGCATGCAGTATTCAATAAGTGGGCATACCATGGATTTATATAGAGGCAATATGATATTTTCTGTCTTATGATCAATCCCTTTCCTAATCATTCCCAACAGTCTGTTCGCTTTTTTGACTGCCGCTGCACATTGAGTGGCTGTTTTCAGAGAACTATCCACAATGACTCCAAGATCTCTTCCTTGAGTGGTAACAGCTAATTTAGACCCCATCATTTTACATGTATAATTGGGATTATGTTTTCCAATGTGCATTACTTTGCATTTATCAACATTTAATTTCATCTGCCATTTTGTTGCCCAATCACCCAATTTTGTGAGACCCCTTTGTAACTCCTCGCAGTCTGCTTTGGGGCCTTAACTATCTTGAATAGTTTTGCATCATCTGCAAATTTTGCCACCTCACTATTTACCCCTTTTTCCAGATCATTTATGAATATACTGAACAGCACTGGTCCCAGTATAGACCACTATTTACCTTGCTCTATTCTGAAAAATGTCCATTTATTCCTACCCTTTGTTTCCGATCTTTTAACTCAATTTCCATGTCCTCATAACTAAATGAAGTCCTCACAATGTGCCTTTGTGAACTGTCTAAACACAGAAAGAGAGAGATCCAGGACCAAGAGTTTCTCAATATCAACACCTCATTGAGAGCTGGACTGCATTGGGACAGCCTCTAGTCTAGCACCTCTATTGGTGTTAGTAGTACATGGCAGAGGCTAACTGCACCAGAAATCCATTTAACCAAACAGACACATTCTTTTATGTCTGTTAGCCACAAGATGCAAAGAAAATTATTTCTCAGTATCCCACAAAATAATAAAACCCGTTCCATCTTGGTACAGATGGTCTTTGGCAACACAGTAGCCATCCTGGAATCCAGTTGTCAAGCCAAGAGGAAGTCAAAGAAAAGTGCTGGAAAGGAAACTTGATAGTTACAAATAATTTTTTCAGCTGGTGAGAACACCAATGTAAGTTTTAACAAATGTGCCCACTTCAAAATACAAGAGTTTGTAGAATATGGAACTAACCACACATCAATCTCGTTTTCTTCTGAAGTGGGTTACATCTACCACTTCCTCAGTCTAGACTCCTTTCATAGGATGAGAAACAACACCTGCTTCATGGAACATTGTATAAAAGAATATGGTTACTCATTATCAAATTATTGATGTAAATTCAGCATGCTTAATAGCATTCTCTTCATTGAAAGAAGTTGGAGAACATCCAGAAATAGGCGAAAAGACAGAATGTTACACCCAAAATTGTATTCAAGAGATTCAAAAGCAAAGTTAATCTTAATCAGGACATATGCTCTTGCAGAAGATACATTCTAGAGGAAGAAGAAAAATGCAGACTACAATAGGCCAGCATTTGGAATGAGCATTGCCAAACCACATAATCCAAAAGAGCATAATTCCCACACAACTGAAGCTAAATAGGGAAAAAAAATAAATATTTCCATACTAGCTTGTGGGACAAATGCCGGTGAAAAAGGAAAACCTAAAATGGACCTCAAGCATTTTTATAGCTTGGTTATGGATAAAACAAATTCTTCTGCAGAAACCACCACAAATTTTATTATTTTATATATACACATTTTTATATTTTTGAAAGATGCTAGATCAGAAGTGGGCAAACTTTTTGGGCCGAGGGCCACATCCGGGTGGGGAAATTGTATGCACAGCCGGGGCAGGGGGTTGGGGTGCGGGAGGGAGTGCGGAGTGTTGGAGGGGGTGCGGTGTGCAGGAACGGGCTCAAGGCAAGGGATTGGGGTGCAGGAGCGGTGCGGCGTTCAGGCAGGGGGCTCAGGGCAGGGAGTTGGGTGCAGGAGGGATGTGGGTGCGGTAGGGGGCTCAGGACAGGGAGTTGGGGGGCAGGGTACAGGAGGGGTTCGTGCTCCAACCTGGCGCCGCTTACCTAAAGCTTCCTGCATACCTGCCCTGACCCCACGCGGTGCCACTTCGGGAAGCGGCTGGCACCATGTCCCTGCGCAGCCCCTGGGGGGGTCCCTCCCACAAGGCTCTGCGCGCTGCCCTTGCCACGCCTCCAGGTACCTCCCCCGAAGCTCCTATTGGCCGCAGTTGCCTGTTCCCGGCCAATGGGAGCTGCGGGGGTGGGAGGCGGTGCCTGGAGGCAAGGGCAATGCACGTAGCCCTCTGCCCCACCCCAGGCACGTGGTGCCGGCCACTTCTGAGAGTGGCGCAGGGCCTGCAGCACCATGAGGGGCAATTGCGTGGGCCGAATCCAAAGCCCTGAGAGGCCAGATCCGGATCCAGCCCGTAGTCTGCCCACCCCTGTGCTAGATTGAGGTCCCGAAAAATGAAAGTCACTTATATATCCACACACCAAGCATATGATGGGCAGAGTCAAGGCAGCAGCTTTGCAAGCTCCTCCTACTGCTTGGCAGAATTTCCTAAACCTAACGTAGAAGGAAACTCTTCCAGGATTAAAAGTGTAGTTCAATCTCATGATAAATCCCTTTCAGTCCTTGGACTCTGCTGAAACTACCAACAAAGATGTCTGCTATTAATAATTGAAGAAGTTTGGCCCAGAAGCAGACACCAGCCTCCTAGAAATTGTTATCAGGTTTTGTCAGATGACTGCAACTTTCAGTCACCAAGTACTGGAGTAGCTAACTAAAGGCAAATAGAATGTCAATACATCAATTTAGAAACAACAATTTAGAAACTTCCTTCCCTCTTTTCTTTTATGTATCTGGGCTCAACCAGAAGGAAAAGCATATTATGAGATGATAAAACCCTATATGCTTCTCTCCAAACATCAAGAAATCCTCTCCAGAAAAAACAAAATCCTACCACAGAGTTGACTAAAAAAAAAAAAAATTTTTCAATTTTGTTCTTTACAGAATACATTTTTCTTTTTTAAAATAAACCTGTTTAAAATGAAACCTGAAAGTAATACAATATATGTTAAGAGCTAAAATTATAATCTCTTAAAATATTTAAGTAAAAAACGAAATATGCTGAATTCATGAACTTCTACCAAAAACGCTTAGTTAAAGGCTGCTAATTTTAAAAGTTTGAAGGACAGCCTAAGTAAAGTAGGTTTCAGAGTAACAGCCGTGTTAGTCTGTATTCGCAAAAAGAAAAGGAGTACTTGTGGCACCTTAGAGACTAACCAATTTATTTGAGCATAAGCTTTCGTGAGCTACAGCTCACTTCATCGGATGCTGTAGCTCACGAAAGCTTATGCTCAAATAAATTGGTTAGTCTCTAAGGTGCCACAAGTACTCCTTTTCTTTAAGTAAAGTAGGAGACTGTTCTCATCTTCAAGAGACTTAGAAGAGTAGGAACGTAAGCCCAAATCACTTTCATTTAGACATATTTGAAAATATTTCAGGTCAGCCTGGGAAAAATCAGTTTAATTCACTTACTACAATTAATCCCTGTTTAATAAATCATTGAGTTGTAAATGTGAAACATATTTTGATAAGAGAAGTTTATGTACCCAAAACATTTAAGGCTGAATTGTTTTAAAAAAGTTTAGGTTTTGTGTGTTTGTTTAAATTCTAGTTACCATCCTAAGGCAGCTGGATACAAATAGTGAGCCAAAAGTTAATCAGTCACCATTTTCTAACATACTATAAATGTACAATAAGAATCTGAAGCTATACACTTTCCTAAATAAAGGTATATAGTTTTGTGTAACCTCTTAGGTAGCAAAATGATGTACCAAATCTAGTGTTAAAGCCTCTATTTAGATGTAAATCAATATGTTTTAATAATTATATCAACCAATGAGAATGTGCCTTTCTTTAGAAAAAACTGAAGTACAAATGATAAAGTTGATTAAAATTAACCATTTAAATCAAGGCTCTCAATTTGGTGATTTAAATCGCTGATTTAAAATTCCCTTGATTTAAAATCAATCCAGCCTGCCATCACCAAAATAGCTCAGAAAGCTATACACAGAAAGAGAATCTATTATGTTTCTTTTGGCACACCTCAGAGTGAAAAACTACATGTCCAGACACAAAATACATACAGTTTCTATTTTGATGTAGACATAATAATAAATAGTGAAGAGGATAATGCAACTGACCAAAGACAAAACAAGAATTCTCCAGTGTCCAAGATTCAGAGCAGAAATAAAAAGACTCCCTTTTAAAAAAGAGAAAGCTCCTGATAAAAGCTCATTAAAACCACAACAGCAGCCTCTATAATGCAAGAGATGTCAAAGATTCCACAACTAAATCATCCCTTAAAAAAAGGAAACAGTTTAGAAAACAATGAGAAACAAGCTGTATGTAGCCTTTTGAAGTCCAATGCATTTACTTTTTAAACCTTTTCATGAGCCCTAAAATTAACTTTAAAAAGTTAGATTAGAAGCTGTGGAAAGTGAAGTTTTTTAATTCTCCCCAGAACAGGCACATCACAAGGAGCAGTAGAATAAATCTGCGGACAGTTCCCTATCAACATACCTCAACCCTTCTTTTGGCTTGATTTTTACAGGACTTTAATTAATGAAATATTAGTCATTCAGAGCATATTGTTTAATACAAATTCAGAATTAAATCCCCTTTATAACAGGTATATTACTTCTTTCATTCTTTAATCTATTATGTAGTCTCATACATAGAAGTCAGGCTAAACAGATTTAAACCAAAGGATTTAAATCACTATTTTTATCATGATTTAAATCAGCAAGCAGGAAACCTTGATTTAAATCAATTTTAATTGTGTTTTGTATTTGTACTTCAGTTATTTTCCCAAGGAAAGGTTTATTCCAATTGGTTGGTAACTATTAAGATGTTGATTTACAACTAGTCTTTCCACTAAAACTTGGTGCTTCTTTTTGCTAACCAGGAGGATATAATGCATCTATACACATTTATTTAACCAATTATATAGCTTACCTTACATGTATTCAGATTCTTAAATTTTTACATGTTTATGTTAGAAAATGGTGAATGAAATTTCTTATTTACTAAATGATTAATTTTTATAATAAAATTAATAAAAATTAATAAAAATATGTTAATTTCTATTTGCATGGATATTCAATTAAACATACACAAATATTGCGTTTTAATTTCTTTTTATTTAAAAACTATGAACTTTTTTCTCTTATGTATCCAGAGCTTTTATCAAACATGTTTTGCATGTAAAACTGATTTATTAGACAGTTAGTGTAGTACAGTGAACTAATTGTATCTGGTCACCATGTACTTCAAGATTTCAGAAGTAAAAAGAAAAGGAGTACTTGTGGCACCTTAGAGACTAACCAATTTATTTGAGCATGAGCTTTCGTGAGCTACAGCTCACTTCATCGGATGCATACCGTGGAAACTGCAGCAGACTTTATATATACACAGAGAATATGAATCAATACCTCCTCCCACCCCACTGTCCTGCTGGTAATAGCTTATCTAAAGTGATCATCAGGTTAGGCCATTTCCAGCACAAATCCAGGTTTTCTCACCCTCCACCCCCCCACACAAATTCACTCTCCTGCTGGTGATGAGTTGTCACTTTGGATGGGCTATCACCAGCAGGAGAGTGAATTTGTGTGGGGGGGTGGAGGGTGAGAAAACCTGGATTTGTGCTGGAAATGGCCTAACCTGATGATCACTTTAGATAAGCTATTACCAGCAGGACAGTGGGGTGGGAGGAGGTATTGATTCATATTCTCTGTGTATATATAAAGTCTGCTGCAGTTTCCACGGTATGCATCCGATGAAGTGAGCTGTAGCTCACGAAAGCTCATGCTCAAATAAATTGGTTAGTCTCTAAGGTGCCACAAGTACTCCTTTTCTTTTTGCGAATACAGACTAACACGGCTGTTACTCTGAAACCTGTCATTTCAGAAGTAGTAGGTCATCTTCTCGCCCCTAGTTTTTATTCATAGATTGGAAGGGGAAAACAAGCTTTTTCTGCTTCGTCAACTCCCCATTGGTTTCTTAAATTGTAATGAACTAGTCATTGAACTGAACTAGTTGAATAAACTGAAATGAAGAAAATATTCTCTCTGCAGAAGATACTACTGCTGTCAAAAACTGGTTTAGCACTCAGCAAACTCTGGTTCCAGGAGCATAGCCAGTGACTTCCATCAGTTCAGTGACTTGACTTTCTTTAAAACTTTTGTCAGAAAACACGTACTACTTAATTTTTTTTTGTATTTTACTTGAATGATTTTAATATTGTATAGTATATATACAAACACACACACACTGTATTTTTTAGAGAGAGAGAGTGAGTCAGTAAATAAACGTAGGCCTTAACAGGGGATGTGAATTTCAAATAGTGCATTTGTAAATAGGTGTATTTAAAGGATATTTTTAAAAATAAATCAAATAAACTCAATATTTTAAAAATGGATTTTTATCCACCTTGGCAGTAGCTTAAGTAATAGCAGTCACATTTCCAGGAGACAGTCTCCCTCCTAGAGTCAGCTCTAAAACAATTTCTTACTCTTCTACCAACTTCCAAAGAAACAGGACGGAAGCCTGTCAATCACATTTCTCTGGATTTTTTAGATCAGCTATGACAACAATTTAATGAACCAGGTACAATAAAAGCCTTATGTACAAGACTGGTTACATATCTGGTAACTGACTAGTTTTTATTTCAGATTTCAGTTGAACTGAAGTACAGCTACAGAAACAATTCTCATTTGAGGGACTAAACTACTGAGAAAGGAATATTTAGATCTAAACTTTGGACTGCAATAACTCCATGGAGGTGGAGATAAAGGCATACTGCTTCCACGGTGAGATTTTCTGCCAATCCATGAGGTAAATTTAAACAAAATACAAAGACCATCATCCAGAGAGTCTAGCAACTATCCGCTTCCTAAGAACTGCACACAGCAGTGCTTCATCAGTTACACAAACAGCATTTTCTAGGCTGCCAGCGCCAAGCAGGGCAGGTACCAATCTTTCCAGAGGATTAAGAATGCATTTCTCTAGATCACAAAACAGAAAGAGAAACAGACAATATCAGGGCCTTGTGGGTCAGCCTGCCATCAGAGGAGAAATCAGCGATGTGGAGTCTGCACATATTCTTAGTACAACTTGTTTATTTTACACTGTATATACACACTGATCCTTAAACAAAGGTGGTTACTAATGGCACGCCGGCAATGCCGTCTTTCCAAGCTTTCAGCCAAAACATAAAGCCCAGTATGCAGGGAGTAATTTTACCTCAAGAACTGACACTAGTTAGAAAAATCAAGGCAGAGAGCAAACTCTCTTGCTATTTTCCACAGCTCTCCCAAGAAAACTCACCAAGACCACAGCATTTTCTTCCAAGGTTTATTAATTTGTTTAAATGCAAAGAAAAAGAATGTCAAGACTATGTGCAACAGCACTGCCTGCTGGCCACTGCTGTAACAATATAAACTACAGTTCTGATGTAGAATTAATTTATTCCATCCCACTAATATCCTCTAATATGGAGAAATATTCTCAGATTTACTTACATTGATTTTACAGATCTCTATATAGATTTTACTGAATTTGATGAGTACATTATTTTCTTCTCCCTGGACAGACTTGGGAATTACACAGCTTGAGTCTTACCTTTCCCATGAAATGACCCATTTTAATGGGCTAACAATACAGTTCTAAACCATTTTTTAAAGGAAAAAGTAAATTCTTTTAAAAATAGTATTGGTTTAAAAAAAAATCACATTCAAAGGGAGGGAATATATTCCTGGAATTTACATCAGGAGACTGGAAGTCAGGATTGTTGAGTGTTGTTCCAAAATCTGCCCCCCCCGCCCAATTATCTTATTTCTCTGTGGCTCACAGTAAAATGAGTATAATCCTACTTACCTACCTCCTTCTCAGGGATATTGTGAGCATTAATTTAATCTCTACAGCATGCTAAGACTCCGAGATGTAAACAGTTATAGAAAATGGTTTATTACTATTAGTAGCTAAAGTAAGGCTCCCCTAATATAAAAAGGGAAATAGATACAAACTCAGCAAACAGCCATAGAAGGGTCGATTGCCTATACCTGTCACAATTCTGTTTGTTAACTACCATATTGCTGAGATTATAGTAATACAAGATGGTTTTGTTAATACTGTTTTATCCTGGGAAAGTTAAATTTGTTTACGATGTCTCTGGAATGATGCCACATAGAACAGATATATTAGCAAAGCAGACAGTAAAACATAAATGAATGCTAGAAAGTTGTGTGTCAGGACAGACTTAGTTTTGTTTAATGACCTAATGATTTCAAGGTCAGCCAACAGCTCAGTATGGAAAAAATCAGATCTCTGTTTTCTGGTTAAATGGAGATGCCCTGGTTCTTGGAGTTGCTGAGCACCCACAACTCCGATTAATGAGAATAAATAATTATTTGTATCATGGCACCCACAGGCCCCAGTCAAGAATGGGGCCCTATTTAGCTTGGTGCTGTATGAACATATAGGAAGGAAAAGTCCCTTCCTCAAAAAGCCAGTAATCTAATTTCAGACAAGATACAAGCGAGTGTAAACAGAGATGTTTGGCCTCCAGCTGCCAAAACTTAAGTGTGTTTCTGGTCATCCTTACTATATCTAAGAGCATATTATTGATAGCTGGAAGAAATGAGGAGATTTTAATCAGAGTAAAAACTGTCAGAATGACCACTCAAGCATCCAATAGTAAGCAAAATGAAATTCTATATAAGGTTACCCAAAATTCCCATGGGAAACCCACACTTCACTCTGTGGGTTAGCCTTGATTTCACATAATACAGTGAATGGCTGTTGTTGGTTTACGCCATAAAATGTCATTTCCTTTGAGGTACAGGAATTGTTGGCAGGAACTATATTTTGTTTTACTTTAATTTCTAGGTTATGGTTGCTGAAATTACTGTTTCACTACAACCAATGATGCTTTACTTTGAGTTTGTGTTGTTGCAATTTACACCCATATTTTGGTTTGTTTTTTACCACTACTATTCATCACAGATTAATTACATTAAAAAAAAAAAGCCTGACATTTTATAAATCACACGGGCTAAGATTGGATCAACTCCATTCTTTAACACACACACCCCTCACATAAATACCTTTTAAAGCGGTATTAAAGGAAGTTATGGTACAAAGGAACAGTTCAGAAAACTTTTTAATTAGCATCACCATGGTTAAAATATCACAGGAACCTGCATGATCCAGAGGATTAAACATACATGGTTGGGAGAGAAGAATTATTGAATTCTAATACCAGCTGTACCACTGACTTACCATATGGCTCTCTCCAAGTCTTACCACTCTGACTCCATTTCCACATCTGTAAAGACAGGCATAATACATTGTACTTTTACAGGTGGTGCAATAGTTAATATTTGTAAAGCACTTAACAATAAAAAGTGGTACACAAGTACTGCATGACTAAAAATTACTCTCATGCTTAAGGGATTGACAGCAATATAAATATTATTCGCTCAACTGCTGTAGGACTTCTGTTTTGTTTTTTACGTTTTCACCTATCCAGAACATGGAGCACTTCAAGGTGAAATGAGAAAAGCCTATGTACGTCTCCTGCTCTCAGAATTTTATTTTCCATTTGCCTCCTTAACTGTTTCTAAAGTAAAAATGCTTCGCAAAAGAACTGAAAGAAGATTAATCCAGGACTGTGGTTGATAGTCTTTTCGTGGACTCCAAGGTCAGAAGGGACCATTCTGATCATCTCATTAGCCCTTCTGTAGCACAAGCCATGGAATTTTGCCAAATAATTTCTAGCGCAGATCTTTTAGAAAAACATCCAATCCTGATTTTAAAATGGTCAGTGATGGAGAATCCATCACTGGCCTTGGTAAATTAATTCCAACAATTAATTACACTCACTGTAAAATAATGTATGCTGTATTTCCAGTCTGAATTTTTTCTAGCTTCAACTTCCAGCCTGTGTGTTATGTTATACCTTTCTTTGCTAGACTCAAGAGCCTATCATCAGATATTTGTTCCCCATGTAGGTACCTATAAAGTAATCCTTTAATCATTCTCATGAACCTTCTTCTCTGAATGCTCTCCAATTTATCAGCATCCTTCTTGAACTGTAGGCACCAGAACTGGTAGTCTATCACACCAATGCAAAACAGAAGAAAAATAACTTCTCTACTCCTAGCCAAGTGTCCCCCATTTATGCATCCCAGGATCACATTAGCTAGCCCTTTTGGCCATTGTGTAGCACTGGGAGCTCAGGGTTCAGCTAATTATTCACCACAACCCTCAAATCTTTGTTTCAGGGTTTCTTCTTTCTCGCTCTATAAAGGTATTCTTAGACCAGCTCACCAACATTAATGAGGTTGGAATTAGCCATTCGAGACAGAATTACTGCCTAGCCCTAGAAGCCCTTTGAAGAAAATAGAAGTTTTGACCATGTGAAGTACCCTATCCGTCCTTTATGACTGAATGTGGTATCTCCCCAAGAAGAATAAGAGAAGGCAACGAAAAAAAGAAAAGAAAAGGTATCTAATATATTCCTTTTCTCCAAGAATATGCAGTCACAACTATTAAAGTTTAGAAGACTACTGTATGTCTAAAATTTATTCTAAATACTACAGATTATTTATTCCCTCGCATGCAAAAGAGACAGCTTATGTCGACAGGGAAACTATGCATACACACTGGAAGAACCGCAAACAAAGTGAACTAATTTAATATTCTATGTTGCAGTCTCACCCTCACTCCTTAAATAAAATAACTTAACACAACAGCGCCATCTGGTGTTGCAAAGTATAGTCTGAATTTCTGAAAAAGGAAAAGGAGTACTTGTGGCACCTTAGAGACTAACCAATTTATTTGAGCATAAGCTTTCGTGAGCTACAGCTCACTTCATCGGATGCATACTGTGACTAAGGTGCCACAAGTAGTCCTTTTCTTTTTGCAAATACAGACTAACACGGCTGTTACTCTGAAACCTGAATTTCTGAAAGTAGATTCTCCCAAGAAGTGTGGTTCCTACTACTTCCAGGAAAATCAAAGATGTTTACTTTAATAATGCTATCAGAAACTTAGTTATTGATTGCATAGTGCCAATCACGTGTTACAAAGAAGAGGTCCCTGCTCTAAAGAGCTTACAGCCTAATATTTACCCACTCTCATGAGCACTGGACTCCATTCTTCTCCACGGGAAAGAGGAGTCTGGTGGCACCTTAAAGCAGGGATGGCCAACCTGAACCTGAGAAGGAGCCAGAATTTACCAATGTACATTGCCAAAGAGCCAGAATAATACGTCAGCAGGCCCCCCCCCCCCAAAATCAGCTCCCCCTCTCCCAGCGCCTTCCACCCAGTGTCAGCTGCACTGGTCAGCGCTGCCCCCCCCCCCCCCGACCAGCTGTATCATGACATGCAGGAGGCGGGGGGGGGAGAGAGGAGCGAGGGCATGGCAGGCTCAGGAGAAGGGGTGGGAAGGGGTGGAGTGGGGGCAGGGCTCATGGCAGAGCCAGGGGTTGAGCAGTGAGCACCCCCCAGCACACTGGAAAGTTGGCATCTATAGCTGCAGCCCCGGAGTCCGTGCCTATACAAGGAGCCGCATATTAACTGATTAAACTTGGTTTTATGCTGGAAATGGCCCACCTTGATTTTCATACACATTGTAAGTAGAGTGATCACTTTAGATAAGCTATTACCAGCAGGAGAGTGGGGTGGGAGGAGGTATTGTTTCATGGTCTCTGTGTATATAATGTCTTCTGCAGTTTCCACAGTATGCATCCGATGAAGTGAGCTGTAGCTCACAAAAGCTTATGCTCAAATAAATTGGTTAGTCTTTAAGGTGCCACAAGTACTCCTTTTCTTTTTGCAAATACAGACTAACACGGCTGCTACTCTGAAACATATTAACTTATGAAGAGCTCCAGAGCCACAGGTTGGCCACATGTGCCTTAAAGATTGAGCTTTTGTGGGTAAAAAACCCACTTCTTTAGATTCATGAGTGAAAAGTACAGATCCCAAATAAATCTGTTCTGTAATGTCCAGGCATCTGAAGAAGGTTTATTTACCCATGAAAGCTTATGCCCAAATACATCTGTTAATCTTTAAGGTGCCACCAGACTCTGTTGTTTTTGTGGACAACAGACTAACATGGCTACCCCTCTGATATATGAGAAAGAGGGAATTCCAGGCCTTGCTCGTTAACACCATGTGTTTATCCCCAGTATACTGATGTTACTAAGTTATTTTTTATTATATGAAATTCTTTAGGAATTTTGTAAGTATAACACTCATGCAACAATATATAATGTTTTGCACTTACAGAGCACAGCACCATAAGAAATTATCAAAAGACTATACAAAGGAGGTGAATGTAATTATCTCAGTTTTCCACATGGAAAGTTTTTAATCTTTCTTGGTGAGAAGTCTCTGGCTATACACAGGGTTGGGTTTTGTTTTGTTTTTTTTTTTTAATTATTCAGAACATTTCCTTCCCTCCCCCAATTTTATAGCAGCCTACATTTTAGCTTTTGAACACCACAGAAAACAGAACAGTATGCAAGAAAAAAAGAATAATCCTATGTAGGGGAGTGAACTTGTTATATACTCTCCTGTTAATTAACAACCAACCAACTACTATTTAGTTCATCTGGTGCATTCCAAGGAAACACACTGAAGTAGCTATTCAAAAATATTTAAAAAATAAAAATCTACAAATTAAAGTAAACCAGGAAAGGGTGATTTGATTTAGCAGTATCCCCAGGCAAGAATTAGGCAGGGGAGATACCATGATCACGAAGGTGGTTTTCCCAGGGTGAGGCTCATCCATTGCACTGCGGGTGTGCTGACCTTTGCGATTTCCCCAAATGCGTGAAACTCGACTGCATAATTTGTGGTTAGTTATACCAGAGCCAGGGAACCACCCCCACAACACACACACAAACTTGCCAAGATCCTCGGGGACAGCCAAATCCGCAGAAGCACTTGAGCTGTACTCAGCGCACATGAAGGAAGTGGGGAAAGGCATAGAGAGCTTTCCATAACACTGCGCCTGAGGGCAGCTACAGGCTAGGCCTTGGTGCAAGTTGAAGCAACCTCCATGCTGCTTTAATTTGTGCTGGCTAGAACTGCTCAGCACAGCACCATCTCTCACCACTCTTCCTCCCCGGGGCCTCACCCACTATGCCAGCGCGGGCCAGGAGCAGGTAGCACTGAGCTGCCTAGGCCCGCTCGAACCTGTTAGAAAGGGGAGTCGCCAGCTGACCCTGTTTAAATCAGCTTCCCATGCCCTTTGTGCAGCAGAGCCGGCCCAGGGCGTTTTACTAACAACCTGCCACGTGCTCTCTTAGCGCATTCACGCTGTTTACTCACCATGGCGGCTGCTGCTACTCCCTTCTTTCCCTTCGCAGCCTGCCCGCTGCGAGCCACGTGCGGCTCCCGCCTGCCCTCTCCTGGGCGCTCCGTTGTTGGCTCTGCCCCTTTCTCCGCAGCTCCCCTTTCCTTTCATCCCCACTACCATGCACTGTGTTCTCATGCCTCTGCCACTGTCCTCCCTGTTACCCCCGGGCACTTGTCCTCTCCCCCACTTACACCCACCGTCCCCCCACAGCCCGCACGCGCCCAAACTCTTCCCCCCGCTGCAGGAGGCGGCGTGCGCGCCCCTCCAGCAGCCCAGAGCACCGGCCTCTGCCCCTGCTCCTCGTTGGGGGAAGGGGAAGAGGAGGTACGGGGCTGCCCGGGTTTGCTCTGCCTCCTACTTCTCCAGCCTTCCCTCCCCACGTGGTAGAAGCGGGAGGCGACGCTTTCCGCGCCGCGAAGGAAGTCGCTGTGAAGAGTTTAAGGGGCTGCTGGGCTTCCTCACCGCACCCAGTAGGGGCAAGAGAGGAACCACCACCCTCCTCTGAGCAGCCAGGCTGGAGAAGGGGTGCGGCTGTGCGACCCAGCCCCATCCTCCAGCCCGTCAGCAAGATTTTCAGCAACTTTTAAACGGAGGGCGGAGGCTGTAGGGCAGGGGGTTCTCAAACCGCGGGGGGGGGGGGGGGGGGTTAGGATCCCTCGGGGGTCGTGAGGTTATTACATGGGGGATCGCGAGCTGTCAACCTCCACCCCAAACCCTGCTTCACCTCCACCATTTATAATAGCCTTAAATATATATTAAAAAGTTTAATTTATAAGGGGGGGGGGTGTCACACTCAGAGGCTTGCTGTGGGAAGGGGGCACCAGTACAAAGGTTTGAGAACCACTGCTGTAGGGCCTGCCTAGCCCTCAGCCACTGGCAGGTACTTTACCTTGCGGGCTTTCGATGACTCAAGCAGGGGTTGCGGAGTGCTCCTGCTCAGCCACGCAACAGCGGGGCAAGGAAGTGCCCACTGCCCTACTCTGTACAGCTCCCCCCGTGACACTTTATGGAGGTTATATAATGCCACGCCTATGCTTGTAGAGAACACTAAACTTTAGTTTATGGTCAACTCACTGCCTCAAGTAGGGAGAGGTTTGAACTACACTAAGCAACTGTGAGAGGGAAGCTGTAGACAGGACTGGGCTTATTGCGTGGGTGGGAGTTCACTACGCAGGGCACTATGGTCAGGGAAGTAGTTCACAGCATCAGCATCTCTGAGTTCCCAGCCATCAGCCTCTGCTCCTTGGCCACCCAGCTCTGAAGGCATGCCACCCTTAGTGCCTGTCCCAGTTCCTTCCCCACTCTGAAGTCTAGGATACAGATGTGGGGACCTACATGAAAAACCCCCTAAACCTATTTTTAGCAGCTTAGGTTAAAACTTCCCCAAGGTACAAACTATTTTACCTTTTGCCCTTGGACTTTATTGCTGCCACCACCAGGCATCTAACAAATATATAACTGGAAAAGAGCCTGCTTGGAAACGTCTTTCCCAGGAAAGGAGGTGTAGGGTTTAGGAGGATTTGCGGGGGGAGGAAAGGCTTGATAAAAATCCTCACCAATTTGCATAGGTGAACACAGACCCAAACCCTTGGATCTTAAGAACAAGGGAAAAGCAATCAGGTTCTTAAAAGAAGAATTATAATTGAAGAAAAAGTAAAAGAATCACCTCTGTAAAATAAGGATGGTAAATACCTTACAGAGTAAATACCTTACACATTCAAAACTGATAGAGAATCATTCTAGGCAAAACCTTAAGTTACAAAAAGACACAAAAAGAGGAATATACATTCCATTCAGCCATTTAAACAAAACAGAATCTAACGCATCTCTAACTAGATTGCTTATTAGCCCTTTACAGGAGTTCTAACCTGCATTCCTGCTCTAGTCCTGACAAAAACATCACACAGACAGAGAGAACCCTTTGTCCCCCCCAGCTTTGAAAGTATCTTGTCTTCTCATTGGTCCTTTGTCAGGTGCCAGCGAGGTCATTTTAGCTTCTTAACCTTTTACAGGTGAAAGGGTTTTTCCTCTGGTCAGGAGGGATTTAAAAGGTGTTTACCCTTCCCTTCATATTTATGACAGTGCCATACTGCTGCTGTCACTGGCCAGGTCTTCAGAGCTAGTTGTCATCCAACAGTCCTGGCTGCAGTGTTTTCCCCAGGAATTGAAATTTGGGGTCAGGGCCGATGAGGAGTGAGACCGTGAGAGTGAAGGTGGGCTGTATAGCACCATAGAAAAAACAGAAAAATGTTTCATGACCATTTTATTAGATTTAACTCATGTTTTAAAATCATCACACAAAATTAAAGTTAGCTACTTAAGCCTTCTGTGAAGCACTACATCTACATCCTTCTTGGTTTCTTGTTATAATTTTGCACAACTCTATTAATGAACTTCTTGAATAAATGTGTTCATCTTTGGTGGCTTCTTGTGGGTCCGGTACTTCCATTCCTTCAACTGATATGCTCATTAGTTCATTCATATGATCAGGCAGAAGATGACTTCTTTCAGAACACAAAATTCTACTCAATGATGAAAAAGAACACTTAACTGTAGCTGTTATGACTGGGAGTAGCAAGAGATGAATTCCTACTTCTTTCATCCCAGGAAACAGCATAAAGATTGGGTCGAGCAACTAGTGATGATAAAAAAAAAGAAGTTGAAGTCAAATCTTCATTAATTCGTGGTATGATATTCCACTCTGTGTTCAAATTCTCTAATCTGTCCTGAGCACATGGCAGCCCCATTGCTGGTAGTGCCTCACTCTACTCAACTGTCATGTTTTATAGGGCAGGAATCTGTAAAAGCTACGTAGAGGTTGAGTAGAATCTAGAAGTCACTGTTGTAGATTTTTAAGAATAAAGTCTGTGTACTTTTTCAGTTGTCTGAACAAACATTTCTTGTCCTCTTCACTTAAGGATTCAATATAAATGCCTTCATTAGCCAACTTCTGGATGAAGTCTTTGCTTCTTCCAGTACGTTTTTAAATGGATAGCTCTCTGATTAAGCTAAATGTAGCTTCTATTGCTGGACAAAGATCTACTACTGTTGTAGCAAATGCCTGGATGGTTTCAACAGTAGACTTACAAGAGAGAGAATGGCAATAGTCTTCTTTGAACATAGTAGCAAAAGTAGTCCACCAGCCTCACTACTTAGATCCATCTCATCTTGGTAGATACATTCCAAAGCCAGTAACAACGGCTGGAGTAATTTTAAGACAACAGCCAACGATCGCTCATGAGAAAGCCAGAGGGTTTTCCCAGGTTGGACTAATTTGAACTTCAGTCTCAGTGTATTTTCCAAGATACTCAGTATTTTTGGACTCTTGCTGAAAAAAAAAAAAGAATATAATGACATTAAATTTATAGCTTTTTAAATGTCTTTTGACGTGTCTGCAGCTCATACTAGCGCTAGTTGGAGTAGATGGCCTCTGCAGTGTGTATAGGAGACATTAGGGTTACACTTTTCTCTGAGCTATGCTTGTTCTCCACAATGTCTTCCAGAGCAGTTTGCAGCTCCATCAAATGCACAAGGAACCATCTGTTTGGGGTCCAGTCGATAAGCATTTAACTCTTCTAAAATGTGGACTGTCACAGATGCAGCCGATGTGTCTTTTATAAAACTTGAACATCTAGAAATGCATCTCCTGGCCTACCTCTATCAAGATAATGTACACAATAACAATACTTTGTGTCCATTTGCATCAGTGCATTTATCAGCTGCAATTTTTTTGCATGTGGTGAGAAAGTTCTTCACTTTTTCAACTGTTGAGTCTCACTGTTTCACCACATGCCTCTAGCAAGTCAGTTGAGTTTCTTGCAGAAAGATAGTGAGCATTTGCGGGTCTTGTTCGAAACCAGTGTTCAACTTCAGGATGAACAAGTGACAATGCACTTAACATTAGCCTCCAGTTTG
This sequence comes from Caretta caretta, assembly GCF_965140235.1. Taxonomy (NCBI): domain Eukaryota; kingdom Metazoa; phylum Chordata; order Testudines; family Cheloniidae; genus Caretta; species Caretta caretta. The sequence continues at coordinate 82,182,910 of NC_134210.1, read as the reverse complement.
TAGTGTGTGGTATCTCTTGCTTAAATAGCATGTATGATGCCACAGCCATGTTTGTTCACATGAACTGTGTTGTGTCTCCAGTATTCTTAACAGCCTCATTAACACTCACCGGTGTTGTCCTTGGTCAGTGGAGACTCAGAGTTCAGAGATGCTTTCACATGAGTTCACCTCCCAGGTGCGGGGCAAGAAGGCATCTTGCTTGTTCCTTCAGCTGCTCACAGTTCGCTCTGGCCACTGTTGTTCATTGTGCTACCATTCACTCCATTGCTCTGTTGCCATTGACCCTGTGCTGTAACCTTCTGCTGCCACCTGTGACCTCTGTGAGTTGGTATCTTGAGGTTCCACACAGAAATCTCAATGATTTCAGCTGAGCTCTCAGTGGGAGATCTGAGCCATCTCTTCCACAGAAACACTGTCCCACAGCAGGTCTAAGCACTTAGACCTGATCATCAGTGATTTCAGCTGTAGTGGTCACTTAACAAAACAAAAGACTATCTATGGAGCCTAATCAGCTCTGTCTTAAAACACTGGAGAGGCACAGATCAAATAGTACTTGTGACTCATGCAGACCATCAAGCAAAACACCTGTCCCCACCCTCTCTCAATGCCCTCAATCAGCACAGTAAGTACAGTTCTACTGCCCCTTTACTCATACAATAAGAACATTTCATTCCCTCCCCACATTCAAGTGATTTGTAACCCAACCCCAACCAAAAACTATCACTTGGGCAACACAGCTGTTTGCTGGATACCTAGGTAGACTATGTGTGCATGTAAATACAATCTGGTCCTGAAGCCTTTCCCCCCACCCCATCACTAGCTGTCAGGGAGGGCTTATTTAGACCTTGCTTACAAATCATAATTTGAAATTAGTAGGTTGGCCAACAGCACCAAAGTGAATGCACTGACATGGTCATAAAAAAAACCCCCAAAAAACAGCTGTATAAGGAAGCTAGTCTATGATAATACTTTTCAAATCTATTACACTTTTTTAGATTCATGTATTTTATCATACACTGTATATACTTTTAAAGTGTGTATTAATGTTTCAATTTCAATTAAGATTTCCAAACAATCACTGAACTGACAACACTACATGTAACTAGTTTACAAAACGGGGGCGGGGGAGGGTTGGGGAAATTCAGGGCAGGCATGTAGGGAAATCCCTGCCTGGCTGTTTGCTCAGCAAGTGCTGAAGCAGCCCCTGGTACCTAAAAGGAGAAACTGTAAGCAATCCACCTGTGGTTTGCCTTGACTAGGAAAAGCTGTCCATGTTTAAGTTTGCCTTGGTTAACAGCTATACCTGATCTGAACTTGACCTTTTTCCTAGTGTAAATGCAGAGCTTCAGTTTAATTTTAACTGGTCATGTGCTACCCTGGATAGTCACCTAGGACTGCATTGATAAATACATACATTACACTGCTCTTGGGAGCAGCAGCAGACAGCTGTTATTGGTGAGACAGGAGACACCTGTGCTATGCTATCACTTCTAAACCACATTTTGCTACAAGCAGTAGAGCTCTGCTGCCCAGCTATGGATGAAGGTAGGGCCAGAGCACATTGTCACTACTGGGGTCTCCAGAGCCTACCCAAAGGAAATCAGTGAAAATCATGCTGCTGCCAAGCTTCCTCAATCTTAACGAACATTTTTTAAAAAGCAGTTAGATAACCTAACCAAACCATTTAAAAACCTCTAATGTTAGCCAGTTATCAGAAGCATCGGGGCAGAGTTTATTTATAGAGCTAATAAAATAAACTGAAAGATGACATATATGAAAAGCAAATTTTATTTATTTAATTTTTTAAACCACCACAACCTGGTCCCCACAGAAGGCAAAGGTCACAGCAATACTCTTCCTTTTCCCCAGATAAACTTTTTTTTTCCCTGCATAGGACAACTCCTTAAAGCAGTTCTCTGCCCTATGAATCCAACAGCTTTGGTACCTACCATTTTTCTGTAGAGGAGCAAAGAAATTTGCAGACAGCTTGAATTCTGACCCCAACAGAAGAGTAATTGTAAAGGGCAAAACAAATACTGCTTTGCAGTTCACCTTTAACTCAGTTCATATACCTCAGACAGCAACTTTGTGTAGGCATGGGTTGATTGCATAGATCTTGAAAATGGATCAAAAAAGTATTTTATTTCCAACAGTCAGGAACTATTGCAACAAAGTAAAGGCACAGGATAGGTGTATTCTGGATTCACCAGGGATTCTTTTTGCAGTAAGAATTCTTGTTCTCATCCAATCATTCATACTAGGAATCGGAAAAATTCCTAAATGAATTAAGAAGGCTAAGTCCTCCAGCTCTCTTGGGGGAGTCATGGCTTTGAGAGCTCAATTATTTGCCTGGCTTCTTTAAAATAAGAGGAGGAAAATAAGAGTTCTGATTCTTATTTGAGCTTTCTTAGTTTTCCAATCAGAAGCTTAGAAACTTGGGAACTTAACATGACAATTTAAATGATAGAGATAAAATTAAAACTCATGAGCAGGTAAATAAATTAATGGTCTCTTCTCTCTATATTTTCACTAGAAAGCAATGAAAACGTAGCGTTAAAACACAATAGAGAGAAAGGGGTAAAATGGAAATATTGGGGGTTACTCCAAAGAAGTCTCCAGTTTGTCAGAAAAAAAATATTTAGGAGTTGCATCTAATACATTCAGAGGCAAAGAAACAAAAAAGCATACCTATTGTGAGTACATTTTCAAGTATCTAATATCACATTTAAACAAATAGATTATCAACATTCTATATACTGGGGTAGGTCTGCATTCTTTCTAGTGGACTTTGAGGAATGTACAGTGTTTTGGTGGGGGGGGGGCAGGGAGAGGAGTTATTTTGTGTAAACATATCTTCCCTTCAAAGGTTTGGCATTCGGCTCAGGAAGGTTAGATGCTATTCCTTTCTAAGCCAATTGACATCATTAACTTGGTAGAGAGTAGGTCTGCCATTTGACACCACCACCAGTTGTGCCCCCAAACCATTCACTGGCGGCATGGTAAATTAGAAATATTATATTTAGTATAATAGCGGTCATCTGACATCATTACAAAATTGCAGTACAAAATTCACATATCAGGAAAGGACTGAAAATACTGCAAATATTTTTCAATAAAAATAGACTATGTTGGACAATTTTATTGAAGTCACTTCCTTTTATTGCAGTGTCCCCTTGTACAAAGTAGTAACTGCAATATTCAATGTTAAAACATTAGAAAAGCATGTGTGACAGTTACAGTACAGTATTATCAAAATATTACATTTTCAAACCCAGTGGATAACTAAATACCCAACCAAGCTCAAATCTTTAAATTAATTCCATAGTTCATTTTTAAATATGTAATGTCAGGAAAGCATATAAAAAGAATGTATGTAAAAGAAAAGAAACCTAAATACAGTCAAACAAATGAACAAAAAAATAAATAATTGATTTCTTCAGCTATGGTTGCTCCTTCTAAACCCATAAAAAGAAATTTCATCAACAGAAATAATGCAATTGCCATGCGTTAATGAGAAATTATATATTTCAAGTCATTAACAATGATTGGAACTTAAAAAATTTGGCTTCAAAATCAAAGTTTATATAGACTAAATAGAAATTGGAATGACTGTCACTAGCTAATATCTGTTGCTCACAATTACTAGTAACTGTTGAAGTTTATTAGAGTTACAATAAATCTTGAAACTGTTGATCTGGTGTCTAGTGTTAGTGAAGTTTTGAGAGTGCATATGTGAAAAGCATCCTACATTATTTTACAGACTACAATTCCCTCCCCATCCCCAAATGCATATTTAGATATATTTTATATAATTTTATACACATATATGCATGTATGCACACACTTCATTTGGTTCCTGCATTACAGATAACAAGCAATGGTTTCCTGAATGGACAAAACTTTAAATAAGTGTACCTGTGCACATTTTCAAGATAGCAGCACTAAGTTCATGCCTTATTGTCCATCTGTTTAAAAACAAAACAAAACAAAAAGAACGAAACATGGCAACGATTCCATGTTCACTGAATAAGGAGACATCCCTACCACCTCAACAAGCACTGCAAAACCAGACACAATGAGGCTGTTACACTTTTTTTCTGTAATTAAACAGCACTATTAGAATTTGTTTGATTATAAATTGTGTCTTAACCAGGCCCATGTTAGCATTAATTTACTTTGTACTTGGCAGCAAAACATGCTGCTTTTAAAAAATTGAAACAATTTAACCAATTCAGATCCAGACTGGTAGAAACCAACTGCAAAAATGGAGATTTTGTGACTTACCAATGACCTGACTACAGCATGCACTGTGGATAAAGCGTAGAACACATCTCCAATTGTCACTACTTCACGCTGTATCTTACTTCACAATGACTAATAGCTTTGTCCTTCAAAAGGAACTATGAGTATTTAATATAATGCTATGTTAAGCATAAAAATAAACCTTTTCTAAGGATCATCTTCAATGAAAATCATTGAAACACTAGCAATGTGACCCAGTAACATTCCCAGTACTAATATCTAGAGGTTGCAAAATGTTTTAGGCAATCCTTTCCTGAAAAATATATAGGAATTTAAAAAATAGTTCATATTACTCACCTTTGTACAAAGGCTCAAGTGAAAATTTTTATTTATGTGTTAGAAGACTAAATTAGAAAGTAGTCAAAACATACACTGGAAGGACACAAAAATTGGCAGTTTTTATTAAACATGAAAAATGTGTGAAGTATCATGTATGATGGTCTAAATTTCTAGATTAAGCCTGAGTATTTATTTAGTAAGACTAAATGTGAGGTCTGACAACTGAATGAATTGACCTAAAAACAGCTCCCCTAATAACCAGTGGTCCATTTAACCATTTGATGAAAGATTCCAAATTTTAGTTTTTACATTTTATATTGGATGGTGTAGCGAGATTCCACATAGTGTTTACAGTATTCTGTTAGATGGCATCACATTGCTCATATTTGCTCCTTCAAGCCTTAGGTTAACACTTTCTTCAAATAAACTAAATGACACCAAGATCTGAAGGCCAGGAATTAAGACAGGTCCTCTTCTTTAAAAAACCTAAAATAATCCAAAAAGCTATCTTCAGCCTACAACAGGAATACAGTTACATATTAGAGCTAAAGACTGACACACTAACCTTCACCAAGGTAGCCAAAGTTATATGCATCTCAAATTTTGAATGGAAAGAAGGGCACAATGTCAAATCTGAGAAAAAAAGGTCCTCCCATCATTTGTCTAGCACAATTAGTTTTAAGGGTACAAGTTCAGTAGTACAAAGTCTTGGACAATAACATTATGATTTTTTTATTCCAACTGACCTGCCCTACCTTTGTTTCAAATCTAACAGGTATCATTAATACATTCTGAATAGAAAACACAGTACTAAAAATAATAGCTTGATGGAAGACTGAAAAGCAGCATTCATTTTATTGCAAGATGGAAGAGACTAGAAACTAAAGGACATTTGAGCTAAAGTCTTAGTTGAAGGCAGATGTTGACATTCTATCTAAATGTACAAAATTGGGTGTATAGATGCAGTTTGGTTAATTTCAGAAGGCACCTCAAGGCTAAAAGGCTTTTATAAATCTATAATCCTTTCATTGATCAAAAATAAAAACACTTTTATTGCTGCTATTCAAGTAGCAAAGAAAAAGCTTGTTTTGTTGTTCTTCAGTCTAACAAGGAATCCTCCCCCATTAAGCAAGATTAAGTTATAGAAGAATTTGAATAAAACTGAAGATTTCACAACTTTAGAAATATAGTGACTTTCCTTGTGTGCTTTCAAGTCAGTAGAACAGTGAAAGAAGTGTCACTTTTTGCCTTTGTGATGTTAATAATCTTAGTCACTCTCTTCCAGGCACTGAAGTACCATTTCATCACAGTTGCACGTTGCGCAGTGTTTAGGAATAGAAGGTAAGAACACTCTGATGATTCCCACGAACGAGAAGGATTGGTGGCAGGTCTTTTGATAGAACTTCTAACCAGGCCATGTATAGTGCACTAGATACTGCACCTTTTCGTGCAACTGGCAAACTCCTACAATTTGAAGAACAAAGAAAAAAGCAAATGGAAATGAAGAATGGTTTAAAAAGCAAGTCAGACTACTAGTAGTACTGCATAAATACAAAAAATACAATTTGAAATAATAAAAAGGTAGAAATTACTAAATGTTTAATTCTAACCCATTTCATAACCTTTTCTGTTTTTTAGACTACATGTAGTCAGTTCACAATCCTGAGTGCAAAGAAATTAATTAGTTCTGAGCCAAAACGGTCTTTAAAAAAAGACATACTCTGCTACATGGACTCAATTGTAACTTTTTTTTTTTGGGCATCTCAAGTTTCACCTTAAGTCTACCCACTCCTGAAATTTTCCAAGGGTGGGGCTGGGGAGGTGATGGAATCAGCATTTCACTCTTGTGGCTTCATTTAGAATATTTCTCCAGGCGAGGAGAACCACAGTCACTCTCCAAATCTTGGCCAAGATAATGCTTTTGCTTCAAACTGCAACAGTCTATAGTCACATTCTCTGCCACCAGCCCCTCCAGAGTATTGGTGGAATCCTTCAATTCTTGCCTCACTGGAAACAGTTAAATCTTTATTTGTATTGCTCAAGTTTCATCTTTTTACTGCTTCAGAAAGCACTGAAACCTTACATGACTTTGTACAGAGAGCAGGATGTGTGAAATTAAAAAGAATTTCTATACTGAAAAATTTGTAATCCAATTGCACTGTAAGTGGGGATGACAGTACAAAGAATATGCAGAGACAGGTATGATTCAGGCAAATGGGATATATGGTAGCTGTAGATAGAAGATCTTTGTTTTTAAAGAGCAATTTGAAGGCAATGGAGAGCAATTAATACACAAGCAGCAGAATGCCTGTAAGTGTCACAAGCCAAATTACAAAGCATTCTCTCTCTAATTCTACCTTGTACTCTAAAAGACTGTACCTAGGATAATACACAAAATAAGTTGTATTACCTGTGTAACTGATATAGTAATAGAGTTACTGTATCACTGTGAAAATAGTATAAAAACAGTCAACCTTTACTTACATTACAATTACATTAGCTGTGCTTGAATGTTCTTTCAGCAACTCATTTAACCTAATCTGGCGGTAGCTCTGTAATTAAAAAGGAAAAAAAAAAATCAACCCAAACTCGTTAGGGAGATCTATTCATTATTTCAACAATCCAGAATCAAGTACAATTCTTATTTATGCAAGAAATGTGCAAAAGGAGGTCAAAATGGATTGCTGTGTTGTTTAAAATAGTGTATCATTCCCTCCAACTTTTAATAAATCACTTGGGTTTGTAAAGTAAACATATGTCCCTTCTGTCCAAACTTCTACCCCCTTAGTTGCCTAGAACAAGAGAGGTTGCTGGATTCCTTCCAAGGTTCTGTTCTTGAACACTCATGTCAGTTTCTAGCTAGCAACTTATAAAAGTGAAGCCCTCACCCCGAGAGATTTCTGGCTGCTGGAAGGGAGAAGAAGATTCCTTCCTATTCCCCTATTCCCCACAGACATCTACATCCTAGAACCACCTGTTGTGAGGTTCCACTACTCTACCCTCCCTCAGCATTCTAGATATTGCTGTGCTGGCCTGTGCCTGCTATCCAAGACTCCTGTACTAATCCACCCCTTTCTCAAGTCACCATTTTGGGTTCTCATCTTCCTCTTCTCCTCCCAGCTCCAGCACCTGCTTCTCCAAAAGTCAAGTTTACCTAATTCTTGTATTTGCTCTGCTTCCACAGGATTCTGAACAGCAGGAGTAGACCATAACAGCTGTTAGTCTTCCTGTGTTTATATTTGCAGAAGCAATCAAGCTGGCTACAGACTCAGGAAAGAACACTGCATTGGTCCATACCCACACAGGTTATCTTTTTAATTATTGGGACTAGAAATCCCTTTTAAATTAAAATTTCTGCAGTTACTGATGACTTAGGCCCCGCGGGGAACATTTCCTACTGTCCAATGATGAATGAGCAAGTGGAGTTTTCAAGCCTTTTCCCACCTGACTTCTCTCACACCACACCCACTTTGTAATAGAGCAAAGAAGCTTAAAAAAAAATCAACTCATTAAAATGGGGTATATGGGACACAGTAGGATCACCACTCTATCAACAGCCAACACAATAATTAAAAGTTATAAAGGGATACCTTAGTTTTGTAAAGCTCAAGTTCATTATCTGTTATTCTCCAAGGCTCATCTTCTTTCATTTTATCTGCAATGTCTTGTTCTTTATCATCTTCATGAAGTCTGAATGGCTCAACCATTTCTTCAAAAGCTGCAATACTAGAAGGATTTTTAACCAATATTCACATTAAAAATAGATACTGTTACTCTTTTCTTTGCATGTGTCAACTGTGATTTTCCATGCAACAGAAAAATATTCCTAAATATAAGTCAACTCTTGTATGGTTTGTGGTTAACTAGTAGAAGTAATGTCAACTGAAATTCTCATTCCTGTGTTTTGATATTAAAAACCTGCTGGTTTGTGAAAGATAAATAAATAAATAACACCTATGAATATTAATATTTTAAGCAGCTGTTAACTATCAAACTTAATAGTGTGGGAACTGTCTTTTAGATTTCAAAATTTACATAAAAATTGATTTGTTTTTTCTAACAACAATCTAGACTGAAGATCATTAACAGAGAAGGAAGTGCCACACTGGCTTCAACTCCATATAGAAATGTAAGAAAAACGTTTTAAAAGAAAATTACAAGCTTCTAGAGGGAGAGTATCATCCTTCTAGAAATTTGATGATATAAGGAAATGAAGAAGCGTAAAAAACAAACACCTATCAATTTAACTCAAGTAGATATGAGAGAAATTGGAATTCAATTACATTTTGATGACAAAAGTTTTGGTTAAATACATTTTACACTTTTATTATTCTACGTAGATCACACAACACATGATCTCAGAGTGAAGAAATCAAACTAACTCCATGGGTCACCAGTATTAAATGAGAACAAAAAAAAAAAAAACCACAAACACTTCTGTTATCATGCAGTCACTTTAAACTCTATTTCTGTGCTAAAAAACTATCTGTAGATACTTCACAATTTAGTAAAATTCACTGCAGCATGCGTCATAAATACTGGAACTCAGCACATTCTGGACACACTCACTCTTACCCCAGGCATGCTTCTTACCTAATGGGGATATGAAAAGGTGACAGACAGACGTACACCATCCAGAAATTTCTGTGGGAATTCCCAGCAGCTCACTTTAGAGTAACTTTAAATCCACTTTGTGTTACTGGACAGGCACAAATGGGATTTCATAGGGCAGAAGACCTGGCCCAGTACATTTATCATGGATGGGTCATACTGCAGAGATGCCTGAACTCTACCACATCAGGGGCCATTTAGGGAATTTGCTCAAGACATGCACAAGGCTCATATTTGCTGTGCATATTAAATTTATCTGAGATCAAAAATGTCCCTAACTGTACAGCTAAAGATAGAAAGCTAAACAGCCTGATTTTCAAAATGGTTAAGCAGTTCCTCCATGGCTGAATTGTAACACTCTGTACTTTAGGCACCTTTGGAGTTAAATTCTGCATCACTTTGTGCCAATTTCTGCTGTAAGTCCCTGAAGATTACATACATGTGTCTCAAAATGCTTTACCTGCCCCCAACCGCTGTCATATCAATTAGGATATTTAAAAGACAAACACTGTTGACAATCTAGGAAGCTATATAGTTTGCTCATCTACAATATATAGTTTCAGTATAAATATTTTATCAAAAAGTTTCTGATGATTAATACTTATCCATCAAAATAATGAATATGTACAACTCATTTTAGGAATTCTAGACAAATATTTCCAGCACCTGCCAGGCTATGTTGAAAAGCAACTGGCTCAGATTACTCTGCTACAAGAATTTTCAAAAGACATTTGGACACATATTTTATAACTTTTATACACTGGACAAGATTTCAGGTGGAAGATGAAGCTCAATCTTCTGATCTCTTAGGTCTTATAGGACATTCCATCATAAAATGGCACTAGCAGTATTAGGAATCAACTGCAGGCAGCCAAATTGTTCAAGCTTGAGAAACAGAAATATTTAATGATTCTTTGGATAAGAAAATTTCAGCAGGACTTGGATTTTCTCATTCATTCACTGAGCTGATTAATACTGACACACAACTGATTTAAAGATCAGGCTATACACATCATTTTGGGTTTAGAGATGTATATGACTATGGATAAGATAAGCATACACTAGTTTTATCTCCATTTCTACCATCTTTCAATTAGGGTAGAATTACTGTAGTTAACTCATTTTGTTGGAATTAGAATCTAGCACTTTTGTGGTATCTCGCTAATTAGGAGATTCTAAACCAATACTGAATTCGTGGCACTAGGAGCTCCCCACCTGCACTGTTCTCTGAAAGCTTGTGTCTTTGTAACCATGTAGTTTACTTATCAAAATACATACGTAGAGAATTATATGCTTTATGCTTTTCGTGTTAAACAGAAAAATGAAGAATGCAACTAGTAAATGAGGTGTCTTTCTGGAACATTTTCAACTCACTTTTCCTTCTTTGGCTTTGTATTAATGTCTCCAAGTACCATGATGTCTGAGAAGTCTATCCGAAATTTGCTGAGCAGAGTAGCCATCCTAAATTTCAAAAAATATAGATATATATTATATATTTTGTCAGTTAACATTTTTATAGGGCTGTTTTTACAGAACAAAGAGACATCGACATTCACTCCAAAAGCGATCTAATTTGGAACTACACAGGTAAGCATAAAAAAAGAGAATGAGGCAGGGCAAGGGTTTCTATAAAAATCATACAAATGCTCTGTTTAGACATTGGCATGTCTGGACGGCTCATTTAAAAGTATGCTTAATACAAAGTATTTAAAGTTTTTAAGGAACTGAACACTTCACTGAAAACTGCCCATAAAAAACTGAGACACCTGAACACAAAATAAATGTTTAGTTTGTGATCTGTTTATCACCAGACGTTGGGATTTCCTGCAACAAAAATTACATGCAGTCTCCAGATGTTTAAGAGTAATTCAAACAAAAATACTGCTTCATCAGAGGTTGCAGGAGAAGATTTAGCTCAGCCTTATGTACTTAAGCCAACACAAAACTTTTGGACAACAGAATCAATCAATCATTCTCGTTACGCCAAAAGGTTCATATACCATAACTTATTTGTAAGCCAGACAGCTGTTTTACAGAACAGAACCAACAGATTTTCCAAACTTTTAATTCCCATCACTAGAAATGCAGCATTAATTTTCTTTAAGTGTTAGGGTTTTCAGAAAAATAACTAGGGGAACTTTTTAAAAAATAAAAATAAATTGCTGTAAACGAACACACACACTATAGTAATGCTCTCTGAGAACTAGTTGCCTTTATATAACCATACCAGGATGTACCTGAGCATCCCGAACTGTCTGGAACATAGTACGCATTGGGGCCATACAAAAACCTTTGCATGGCACCAAATATTTGGAGCAGAGGTTATAAAAAGACTGTAGCCTCAACCTCTTCAGTCTTTCTGCTAAACCCAAGAGTCCTATGAGAGTAGAACTCTAAGTAAAAGAAGAAGATGGGAGAGAATTGTGATTATGTAGAGGTTCTTGAGGAGCTGTAGTTACTATAATAATTGTCTTCTTCTTCCAAGTGGTCTCTTTCTTGTTAAATTTTAAGCAGGGACTGGTGAACTGCCCTCCAAAAGTAAACATCAGATCTAAATGCCACATCAAGAGGTTAGTGGTGTGTTAAAGTGTGTACAGAATTTCAGGTAGCAGCCTTACAGATATCTGTGATGGAAACATTGAGATATGCCATCAGTGCCACCGTAATTCTGACAAGAGCGATCTTTAAGGCCCTAATGTACCTTTCAGTTTCTTGAATGCCTTCTCATTCTGTTCAAGGATATTTACAGTACGGGTGCAAAATTTACCACTTTTTTTTTATAAGCATGTCCAATCTTAAACTAAATAGTCAAACTCTTCTGTAATCACCCTTGACTGTCCTGTATTACTTTTTAGGGAAAGAATGAGAAAAACTTGTAAATATCCCACAGTTCAGTAGACCTGCCTTAATTTAAGGCCCAATTCTGTGACCTTTTCTTACTAAGTTGAGCTAGGGCTACCAATTTGAGTCCCTGTTTCTTTACTGTATTAGATGAGATATCTGGCACCTATCCATTTTGTATCTAGGTGTTGCCCTAACCTAACAGACTATTCTAACCTTGCAGAAGTGGGGTAGTTAACATACCATCATAATGGTTCTTAGACTTATCTTGTGAATGCAAGTCAACATTTATGATCTGTTGTGGTTGGTCATATTAGTTTCAGCTCCCTTTAAAAACACAGCAAGAAACAAAGTATTTGCCAAATTGGAAAAAAACACAACAATAGTAAAGGCAACATTTTCTTTATGATTACATCTCTAAAGCTAAAAGTAGCTTAAAATGTTTCAAATGCTATTTGTTATTTTAAACAACATGATCATGTGCTATGTTAACTAGTACCAATAAATTAGCATTCAGGTACCTCCCAATTCAAGTGTAATAGGAAAAGGTCATTATTAAATAAGAAAAACATTTACCTATTGTGCCTGATAACAAAAAGTTCCATAATACCATAAATGTTTTATTTAAAATTAAGGTTAACTTACGCTCGCCTGTCATGATCGATCCTGTTTATTTTTCCACCAATAAACACTCTGATCTTACAGTCTTTCCATTTTTTCTTGGTTGTCAGAAGATAAGGAATCAACAATGTCAAACCTGCATTAGACCAAATATTTAGAAATACACTGAGTAACTAATATGCAGTGTCAACTTTCTATTTAATAGTGTATAGCAACAATTTATATATGGTAGGAGCAAAGCTCCATGTTTGTCACAGAGGTCATGGATTCTCTGCTGCGGCCGGTGCACCTGGCCCGGGGCTGCCTGAGCAGCTCGGGCAGCCCCGGGCCAGGAGCACCGGCTGCTGCTGTGGCAGTTTTGGCCACCTCCGCCCCTCTCCGCCTCCCAGCAGCAGGAGTTTGGGTGTGTGGAGGGGGCTCAGGGCTGGGGTGTGGGGCGGTGAGGCTCCCGGGAAGGGTGACAGCAACCCCCCGTCCCTCCCTGCAGCTCCGATTGGCCACGGTTCTCAGCCAATGGGAGCTGCAGATCCGGGGCTTGGGGCGGAGAGGAGGCAGCACATGGAGCTAGGAGCTGGGGTTGCCACTTCCCAGGAGCTGGGTAGGGAGCCTGCCCCAGCCCCACCAACCCCCCCTCCCCAGCACAGTCCATGACTTTTACTAAAAATACCTGTGACTAAAATGTAGCCTTTGGCATGAGTGATACCCATTACCAAGTGCTTTTATCATCATTACAAATTATCTTACCCCCATCATCAAAAAGCCACCAGACATCAATAGTATTTTTGCCTTGTTTCTTCTGAAACTGAGAGCTAGCATCAAGAAGTCTTTGGTCAGCCAAGTTTAAAGGAGAACGTGGGCCTTTCGAGTCTAGCAAATTGAGAAAAAGAGAATTTGTAAAAGATTTAAGAAAAACTGTGGCTTAATCTCAAACACAGAATTGTAGTATTGTTAAATCTAACGTCAGTACTGGGCAAATTTGTTGAAACAATAGCAAAGAATAAAATTGTCAGACACATGGAAAAATATAAATTGTTGCGCAAAAGTCAACATGGTTTCTGTAAAGGGAGATCATTCTTACTAATCTATTAGAGTTCTTTGAGGGGGGTCAAACAAACATGTGGACAAGGGGGATCCAGTGGACATAGCTTACTTAAATTTCCAGGAAGCCTTTGACAAGGTCCCTCACCAAAGGCTCTTACGTAAATTAAGATGTCATGGGATAAGAGGGAAGATCCTTTCATGGACTGAGAACTGGTTAAAAGACAGGGGACAAAGGGTAGGAATAAATGGTAAATTTTCAGAATGGAGAGGAGTAACTAGTGGTTTTCCCCAAGGGTCAGTCCTAGGACCAATCCTATTCAACTTATTCATAAATGATCTGGAGAAAGGGGTAAACAGTGAGGTGGCAAAGTTTCCAGATGATACTGAACTGCTCAAGATAGTTAAGACCAAAGCAGACTGTGAAGAACTTCAAAAAGATCTCACAAAACTAAGTGATTGGGCAACAAAATGGCAAATTAAATTTAATGTGGATAAATGTAAAGTAATGCACATTGGAAAAAATAACCCCAACTATATATACACAATATAATGGGGGCTAATTTAGCTACAGCTAATCAGGAGAGAGATCTTGGAGTCATCATGGATAGTTTTCTGAAGACGTCCAAGCAGTGTGCAGCGGCAGTCAAAAAAGCAAACGGGATGTTAGGAATCATTAAAAAAGGGATAGAGAGTAAGACGGAGAATTGCCCTTATATAAATCCATGGTACACCCTCATCTTGTATACTGCGTACAGATGTGGTCCCCTCATCTCAAAAAAGATATGCTGGCATTAGAAAAGGTTCAGAAAAGGGCAACTAAAATGATTTGGGATTTGGAATGGGTTCCATATGAGGAGAGATTAAAGAGGCTAGGACTTTTCAGCTTGGAAAAAAGAGGAGACTAAGGGGGGATATGATAGAGGTATATAAAATCATGAGTGGTGTGGAGAAAGTGAATAAGAAAAAGTTATATTATGGGAATAAGTAAATAAGAACTAAGGGCCACCAAATGAAATTAATGGGTAGCAGGTTTAAAACAAATAAAAGGAAGTTCTTCTTTACTCAAAAAGAAAAGGAGTACTTGTGGCACCTTAGAGACTAACCAATTTATTTGAGCATAAGCTTTCGTGAGCTACAGCTCACTTCATCGGATGCATACTACTTTACTCAGCGCACAGTCAACCTGTGGAACTCCTTGCCTGAGGAGGTTGTGAAGGCTAGGACTATAAAAGGGTTTAAAAGAGAACTGGATAAATTCATGGAGGTTATGTCCATTAATGGCTATTAGCCAAGATGGGTAAGGAATGATGTCCCTAGCCTCTATTTGTCAGAGTGTGGAGATGGATGGCAGGAGAGAGATCACTTGATCATTGCCTGTTAGGTTTACTCCCTCTGGGGCACTTGGCATTGGCCACTGTCAGTAGACAGGATACTGGGCTGGATGGACCTTTGGTCTGACCCAGTATGGCCATTCTTATGTTTTCCAATATTTGTATTGTTAAAAAAAATTCTGACTTTAAAAATATTTATTTTCAGACTTTATAGTTTGTTTAAATGGACTTGTAAAAATGCACACTGAGATAAGTTTAAAGAGTTTGCAGACTTCTCCAGCTAAACCTACTGTTCTGAAAGATTAAAAACTAAACAGGAACAACAAGCAGACCTTTGGTAGATAAACACAATTTGCAAGACCTTCTCTCTCTCTACGCTTATAGCTCCATCAATCTGATCCAAACATCAAAAAAACATATTTCAGAGCAACAGTGGGTGCTGCTCCATGCATCTCTCATACTGAAGAAAAGACCTGCTGCTCTTGTTTCACCAAAACACATCTGTAGGTTCTTTAATATTGTCAAGTTTTTTTACCAAGACAAAAATCGTAGAAAACTACAACTTCTGAAGTATTATTTTAATTTCTTACATTTAAAAAAAAAAAAGAAAGAAATATATAGTTAAATGCATTAAGGAAGTTAAGATTGTAAACAGACTCCATTTTGATGCTGAATATGTATGTAGTATTTTACGTACAGAATAAGATGTTTTGCAGGTTCCAGGGCTTAGAAAAATTTTACAAAACATTTACTTGCTGTAATTAAAAAGGTGGAATTTTTAGTTAGATAATGAGGCTATAGATATAACTGAGAAAGAAACTAAAATGACTTTCTGAATAAACCTAACAGACACAGAAGTGAAATGGATGGATTAAAAAACAAAACAAAACACCTTTCTACCTCCTTCTCAGTCAAAATTTAGATTTGGATACAGCAGCCAGCCACTTTACTTGGTATTTAGCTTCTAAGCCAAAAAGGTATGAATTTGATTTTACAAAACCCAAAAATATTCCTGATGTGAACTAAAATTGACTGAATTAATACATTTATACAGAGCTTGAATTAGGTCAGTACATAATGGTACAAAGCACACCGGCACTTCTCCCAAGCCACCATCTTGTGTTCCACAATCTCTGCTTTCATTTAAAAGAGGTAAGTTCTCTAGTGTTTATAATTCTGAAGAAATCCTCCCTTCACATTTGAGGTTAACTGATTAAGCAATGTTTGCCTGACTCTGTGGAGAGCCTGGAACAATAACTCTGAAAAGTTGAATAGTCCCATTCATTTCACTGAAGTATTCACTAAGATGCCCAAAGTATAATATTGATAACCGTTTCATTGCTTGTGGAAGCATAAAGTAAGCTGCATAGTTTACTGAGTGATGTCTCAGATATTAGAATGATGATCTTATTAAAATCTATACAGAAAGGAAAGAATTAGAAGTTTGGCACCAGGACTGAGCAGCATTTCAGAGAGTACAACTACCTTATTCCTCCCCTCCACCCCAAATCAAGGAACCCAGAGAGGCATGTGAGCCCCACCAAGGAACCCAGCAGACCTCATGGACACATTCAAACCCCACTGAGGCAGAACCAAGTTCAGGAAACCTCATAAGCATGCACAATCAATCATATTTTGAACGTATGCACATCTAGTATGTGCGCTGTTTCTGCCAATTCATGTGAAGAAAGCTTATTTTGTGAGAGGACTTAAGAGTACCACCACCTTTTTCTACCACCACAATTTGACCCCTGAATTTCCTAATCCAAGTTAAACAGATATCCAGGATACCATCCAATGGTTGATACTCTATATATAAAAGGAGTGAGAAAAAAGAAAATGGAAGGTAGCAGTATGGAAAAAATGGATTGTAACAAAAAGATGGAAATGCCTGCCTTTTTTCAACAGTGGTTGTGTTGGAGTCTTGCCATCTTCTTCCTCCTCTGGAAGATGTTTATAAAAAATAAAAAATAAAGGTTAATATCCTTTGTGGAGTTAATGAAGATAAAAGTAGCGTACACATTCAGAAAATGACACATAAAATGAAGCAGCACACCGTGAGAAAATAACCACAACATGGATGAGGATTAACATATCCTGCAATAATGATTAGCTCTTTAAAATGTGTTAATACTTCACATAGCCATAGAGTTTGTCTTCAAAAAAGGACAAGAAAAACATTTCCTCCATATATGAATGCAAGGTGTCTTGACTCATTTTTAAAAATGTTCTTTTAGTGTGCATTTAATTAAATGTTCTAGTTTAAGCCCAACATTTCTTAACCTTGGTGGCTTAGAGTTAAGCTTGCATATAAAGATTTGACCAAATTTTCAAGAAGTTCTGCATTCCTACAGTTCTCATTATTGCTACAAAAAATGACAAGCTTTTTATTTAGGTGCCTAAGATCTTGGAGCCTTACTTTATGCATCAAGGTTTTAAAAATTTTGCTTACACTTTCTAAGTGACTACTCAAGTAATATGCAGACAGTGTAAATGCCTGGGAAGGCCAAGAGAAAAAAACCCAACATTGTAATTCAACTCTGTAAAAAGAACGGTCCAATCTCACAGCTCACTAGAAGTTACCTTTATGCAGACCAGGAGTTTTTTCACTGGATGGTGGAGAAAAAACCTTAGATGTGTCTGTTTCAGTCTTTTTGCTATAGTCCACATTTACTACAACATCCTTTGAACTTGGAGATTTCTCTTGAGAGGACAGTAATTCTTCTGTGACGAGATAAATGATTAATATCGATATCATTTCTGATTGCAACATTAAACATCATTTTTACAAGCTAAAAGTATGTTTTATGGATAATTAATGATATAATAGATTAGAAGATATAGCACTCTGGAGAAAATCAACTGTTTTATACAACTTCATGAACAGCAAACAACATGTTACATACATAGAAATTCTACCTCTGAAAGTAAGGAATTATTTTAGCTTAGTCCCAGATTATACCTTTTCAAATTCTATAGGCATTGAACTACATCACTCTGTAGACACAGAGCTAATTCACCTCTATGGAGCTGGAGAAAATAAGGGGTTTGAATCCTCATATTTACATTATGTCAAATTGTTAGTATGAGAAAGGAACTGAAACCTGGGGCCTTTGGTATAAAATAGATCCTAAAAATTTATGATCAATTTCTATCTCAAGCTGAGCATTTTTCCAAAATATTAAAAGTCACAATACTATAATTCCATAAAATTGCTTGCTGAAGGTGGCTTGTCCAAAATCTAGTGAGTAAGAACACACCTCATTTCAGCAGACAAGCTCAGACAAAGGCCTTTTTGAACAGAAGATGACAATAATAGAGGTAGTTAACTATTGACGTAATAGAAAAAGGCACAGTAATGTTAAAAAACCTGGTCAAAAACGGATTTCTCAGCTAGAAGTTATCAGTTAAGTCAGCAATGGCTCCAGACAATTAAGACTGCCTTAAGTTTGAGACCAGTGGTAAAGCTGTCAGGAACATATGATCCCTTCCATGAGGCATCAGATTAGTGAGGGGTGGTAGAACTGCCTACTATGAAGATTGCCTGACACTTCCCACTATAAGACATAGTCCTCAGAGGCTTATAACTAAAGCTATGTTTTTGTCACGGGTATTTTTAATAAAAGTCACAGACAGGTCACCGGCAGTAAACAAAAATTCACTGCCTGTGACCTGTCCATGACTTTTACTAAAAATACCAGTGAATAAAAATTGGAGGGGGAGGGACTGCCCGGGGCCCCGTGGGTTTGGGGGAAGAGCAGCCTGGCTGCTTGGGGCAGCGCCCGCAGGTGGCAGCACATGGCCCAGGACCCCTGTAGGTGCTGGGGGGGATTAGCAGGGCTGGCAGGCTCCCTACCTGGCTCCACCACTTTGTCGCCCAGCAGCAGCAGAGAGTTTGGGTGTGTGAGTGGGCAGGGGGTTGGGGCACAGAATGGGGTGAGGCGGGCTCTGGGAGGTGCTTACATGGGGGGCTCCCCGGAAGTGGTGACATCCCCCTTGCTCAGCTGCTAGGCGGAGGTGTGGCCAGGCAGCTCTGCACACCACCTCCACCCAGGGCACTGTCCCCGCAGTTCCCATTGGCCACAGTTCCTGGCCTATGGGAGCGCAGAACTACCTGGCCACACTTCTGCCTAGCAGCTGAGCAAGGGGGATGTCACTGCCTCCAGGAAGTCTCCCAAGTAAGCACCGCCCAGAGCCTGCTTCACCCTGTCCCGTACCCCAACTCCCTGTTCCCTTCACACACCCAAACTCTGCTGCGAGGGGGGTGCGGTGGCCCAAGACTGCCCCAGCAGTGGCCAGTGCGACTGGCACAGGGGCTACCTGAGCTGCCCCTGAGTCAGGAACACCAGCTGCTGCAGAAGTCATGTAGGTCACGGAATCCATGACTTCCGTGACAAACTCGCAGCCTTACTTATAACTTTACCAAACTTTAACTGTTTGGGCTAAAGTTTTCCATGCCAATTGTCTGCCTCAGAATGAATTTTTTGGGAAAGTTTTAGGCAAAATGGGAAAGCCACTTTAAAAGAATGTGACTAGGGGGAAAATAGGTTGTTTTGACCATGTTAATTCTGTCAAACTTTCATTTGAAAGCCTCTCGTGCCCCTCTGCTTTAGAGTGGCCTTGAAGTTTGGCAGTGGATGGCCTTTTTGTTAGGGACCTGCTTTTGCTGTCCTCTACGAAAATCCACCCAAATTTGGTCAAGTTTTAAGATTTTGACAAATCTGTTTGCACAACACATACTACTTAGATTATAGCAGCTAAATTCCATGAAGATTTAATCTGCACTGGTCACACTCCAGCCTAGGGATGAGAAGGATTTTCCCTACGATTGCAGCTCTGAGCTGCTTTAGACTGGAACCCAGTGGGTTGTGGGCAAGACTGAGATTGGATGAATCCAGGTGGTGGGAGTGAAGACTCAGAACATAAGAATGACCATAGTGGGTCAGACCAAGAGTCCATCTAGCCCAGTATCCGACAGCAGCCAATGACAGATGCTTTAAAGGAAATGAACAGAATAGGACAATCAAGTGATCCATCTCATTGTCCAGTCCCAGCATCTGGCAGTCAGAGGCCTAGGGACACCCAGACCCTGGTGTTGCATCCC
This sequence comes from Caretta caretta, assembly GCF_965140235.1. NCBI lineage: Eukaryota > Metazoa > Chordata > Testudines > Cheloniidae > Caretta > Caretta caretta. Next base: position 82,162,780 of record NC_134210.1, on the reverse strand, counting down.
TGAACATCTTGGCTAATACTCACTGATGGAACTAGCCTCCATGAATTTATCTAATTCTTTTTTTAACCCAGTTATAGTTTTGGCCTTCATGACATCCTCTGGCATTTAGTTCCAAGGTTGATTGTGCATTATGTAAAGTACTTCCTTTAGTTTGTTTTAAACCGGCTGCCTATTAATTTAATTAAGTGATCCCTGGTTCATGTGTGGTGTGAAAGGGTAAATAATACTTCGTTATTAACTTTCTCCATACAATTCATGGTTTTATAGACCTCTATCATATTCCCCCACACTTAGTCATTTCTTTCCCAAACTGAAAAGTCTCAATCTTTTAATCTGTCCTCATATAGGAGTAGGACTGGCTAGGCAAGGAGACTGGGGACAATAAGCTGGGTGTTTGTGGGGTAGACAGGAAGCCCCAAGGGTGAAAACTTGGACTGGCTGATCAAAGAGACTGGGATGAAAACCTGAGGAGTGGAGACCGGAACTGGCTAGGTGAGGAGCAAAGGACTGGACTGTTAGACGTGGGGTGGGGAACGGATAGGACAAGGGCAGGTTGGAGGGGATGGGGCAGCAGGGATCACACTTGGGGAATGGGCAGAAGCTCTGTGGTAACTAGAGCACACTCCACTACCGAGCTCAGAATGGAACCCAAGAATCCTGAGTCTCACCATTCTTCTCTTATCAGCAAATATCTGGGAAACCCTCTGGCAAAATATTTTATCTTTCCTCTAATACTGGTCCACACAGAATATGACAACCTACTTCTGCTATTAGTCACTCAGTTAGCTCAAGTGGAAGAGGCCTTTGTGGTGGATTTAAAGGTTCCAACTCTGCTGATGACCCATTTGGTGTCAGTATGACATCACATGATAAAATATTTTTTATTTTTTAACCTAGGAAATTATACACAGGAAAACTACACTAAAACAACACAATTAAGGTTACAAAGTCAATAAATGCCTGAATTAAAAATGAAACCCTGGGATAGTTTTTAATTACATCATCTAATATCTAGTTAAGTGCTTGATTCTGCCACCTTAATAATGTTCTTTTAACATAATGTTTAATACAAATAAAAACTAAGTCTATAAACTACTTTCTTTGAATCACCATTAATTTTTTGCATTAGAAATGTATTATCTTTATTGTTTCCTGTTTATCCAATGCAGATGTATCATCTCCAGGCTTTTTATGTCACTGGAATGGAAAAAACTTGCCATGAAAGAATCCAAAATGTCTTTGGTCATGCAACTTTTGTTAAATCAAGTTAAATTTTCTAGACTGCGGATACTTTTTTAATATGCAATATTGATTTTCTGGCCCCATTTGAGTTTGAACATATATTAGTAAAATATTAAATCCTTGGGGAAATTTAAGTATGTAGGTGGTTACAAACTGAAGAAAATAATGTATGTAGACCTGTTTCTAAAAGAAGTTACAATACAAAACATAGAACATTTATCATTAAAAGCAACCCATCAGTAACAGAAGTCATATCTACTCCATCTAGTTTTATTTTGTACAAGGTTAACAGAAGTATTTTTAAGTTGACAAAATATTAGAAGTAATTATAAACACTAAATCTCTATATTTTGCTTGTAGGCGTAACAAATAGTTTATAGAACACTTAACTGCGTAAAATTTGGCTGTTCTATTTTTCTCTTTTTCTAGGAGGCAAAATAAAGCGTACCTTGTCCCTGAAGGTGAGAAATATCCAAACCTTCCTTTAGGCGGATGACAACTACACCATACTGAATGTCAAAGGCATCACTGTAAAAGGGTAAAGAAGTTGCATTTTTGTCTTGTTCTCTTTTTCTTTCTCAACAATCCCAATTGAGATTTTTCTCTTGGACTTAAGCTTCATGTACGTAAATTGTACTTCACAGATTTTAAGTCCCAAACTATTAAGCCACTTCAGAAGACTGAATACCATATGCTGAAGTGTAATGGACAGCAACTGTCTCCATTTCACTTCGTTTCTAATATTGCAAACAGTGATCAAATGAAATACAAACAAACCATTCTAAGCTCCATGGGAAAGGTGAAAGCGTGTGTGTGAAATTTAATCCTTTTGAGCAATACGGGACAATTTTTTTCACCAGAAGTCCCAAAATATTTTATAAGAGATCCCCTAACTTGACAACTACAAATTCCAGAGCGGTCTCTGAAAACTATAGGCACTGAAAGAAGTTTCAAAAATACACAAAGTAACAATTAATGAATGCAGTGTGCATGGAATTTAATGGTAACTATTTTTTACAAATTACAGCATTCATAATAAAGAAGTCAGGTTTCAAGACAAGTTCTAGCTGACTCTGGTTTCCATTATGTGTAACTTACAGGAAAAAATTCTCTCCTTAAAAAAGCAAGGAAATTAAGAGAACAGACTTTGTTAATGAAAAATTAGGCTGTAAGTCTGATTACAAGTTAGGAGAGTCCAAATCAAAGTTCCAATAACAAAGGAGCTTACCCATATTGCACGTTTTATTTTTATTTGACATTAATACTTAGTATATAAAATGTCACAGCAACAGAAGACATCCAACCAATAATGGCAAACACTTCTTGAATCTCTGTTGCACAATCACCCTAAATATAGAAGGCTATTTCTTCCAACACAAGTGGATTCACAAGCTCACATGAAAATCACCAGACAATTCAACTGTCAACCAGACAGACCATGTATGTATATTTAAGAGATGGGCATCTTCCTTGAGGGATATCAGAGTTAGCAGAGGAATAGATGTTAGCTGAGATGGAAAAAAAGAGCAACACAGGCACAAAGCAGTTCAAAGGCAAAGAAATGCAGATCAGATTCCACTTTGCAACTGTTCCAGTGTTTTACAGGACCAGACTAAAGAAAGTCTGGAAGACACATGGTCAAATTGGAAGATGGCAGGAGAAATAGTGGGCCACCAAAAGAGGGCAGAAGAAAGATGCATGGATTATATCTGGAACATGGGCAGTGACTGACTAAAAGAAAGTTCTGAAGGCAAAAATGTAACAGTGCAAGACAGGTAGAAATCTTTGAGGCTGATGCAAGATACAGAGAAAATTACAAAGAAATAAAAAGAGATGCAGGCAAAACAACAATGCCTGGGCTCAGGAGAAGGCTACAGAGGCAGCAGCACAGAAGGGAGAGTACAAGCAGCACAGAAGGGAGAGTACAAGCTTTCAAATAGTGAAAGACTTCCCAGGAAAAACCAGACTGTCAGAGGTCTCTCCATGGACAGATGCTGAAAATGCATGACAAAAAATCTAGAGGCTTGAAAGAAGATTTCCATTCTATATTAAGTTGTTCACAACTGATGATCATGCACAGGGTCAAGAGAAATGCTAACACTAAGTTAGAAATAGCAGAGTGATCAACAACACCTGATGAAATTAAAGCCACCAGAGGCCTCACATCGGGGAAAGCTCCTGGGGTTGACAAAAGTAATAGCTGACCATCAATAATACCTACCCACATTGAAAAACAGCACTAGAGTACTAGATTTACTGAGGCAATTTCAATATTAATTATTTAAAAATGATGTTTGGGAATACTTGGAAACAGTTCAAAGTTTTTAGATGAATACTTTGAAATAGCAATGATTACACTCTGCTAGAGGTACAAGCAGTTCTTCAGATTATATATTCTTGTTTACTGTATTTGGTAAAAAGAACAGTTCTGCATTTTGTACTCACTGAAATAAATTGATATAGGTTTCCACATCCCTCATGTCAGCTTGTTTCCAATCTTTCTTAAATCCAACAACAAGAGTGTTTGGTCTCATTCGACCCAGACCAGCAGCCTAAGAACAAAGCCAATCAAGCATTTTTAAAATACTAAAAAGTATTATATTAACTGAAGGTAAAATAAGAAAATGTTCTTACTTGCACAAAACAATTTTTTTAGTAAAAGCTTTATAGTAGTAGAGTGAAAATATTGCATAATTATGATGCAATTTCAATATGCATGCTTGAAAGTGTAAAATATAAAATGCAAAAATGTCTGTACTCTTCTGAGGCCAAATCACCCATTAGCTCAAACAAAAGTGCAAGAGAAGGGTACCTGCATCAAGTACTGTCCCCCATCTCTCAAATCCTCTGCATGTACTGGTGCATAGAAGGCCTTCATTTTGTTTTTAATAAGCCACCGCTGATATCTGGCCAAGTCAGTTGACAATTCTTTAATGGCTTGTCTGCGAGGGCCCTTTAAAAAAATGTACTACTATTAGTCCAAAATGCATTTTAGAATAATCACTACTCGTTATTTTCTGAAAAATAGATTTCCTTTGTACAGTTGCATGAGTGCATTGATAATTAACCCAAAATCAAATCTAATACACTTCAAGTTCAAAAGATATTTTTGTCACTTCAAAACAAGAGACCTATCAACACAAAGTAAAATTGACTCAGATGGCAATAATAGGTCTTCCTTTCTTAGATACATGTTCCTGTGCTTTACTGGAACAAGAATTCTCAAGCTCCAGTTGCTTCACCAGCAGGCTTGTCCTCTGCCATAAAAACAACAAGGGTATTTTTGTTTTTTTTTTTGTAGCAAAAAATATAGATATAGGCATAGTTATAGGTTAAGTACACATCAGGTTTTGTGTGGCTGCTTGTGTCCCAGCAAGTTTAACTGAAATTGGTGATCTGTTTTAATTTCCATATAAAGATGCTAGTCTTCTCCCCAATGGCAGCCACTACCTTAAATAAACCCAGATCTCAGCCACTTCTGATGGGGTCCTGTGGCATGCAGTTGTTTCCTGCCAGATTCACTAATACATGAAGTGGTTCACAACAGAATCTGGTTAGTTAATCCTGGAGCACCTCAGATTACAATGGCAAGGTGAGAGGCTCAGCCACTCTGACAATTGCCTACAATTTAAACACATACTCCTTCCCCCCTATGAATCCTCCCTTAACATCTACAACTAGCTGGACCCTTTGCCAGTCTTTTGTAGTTGAGTTAATTTGACTCAATTACCATAACCCCTTCAAAACTCGCTGAACTTCCATCCTGCTAACAAACCCTCTTAATTCTTCAGTTTTTAAAAATCACTGCCCTTATCAGAATAGTAAAGTGTTCTGTTTAAAAACAGCACTGAAACAAAACTTTGAGCTTGAAGATTTTGACTCCAGTGATTTGAAGGGAGCACTAACCCAAACTGTGGGTATCTTTAGCTTTGGAGAAAAGCTTCAAATACAAAACAAAATTTAAAAATAAAGATCTAAAGAAAATAGTCTAAACGTGGTAATTTACACTGGTATTTTTACAGAAACTCAAGAGAGTTAGGTGCCCAGCACCTATTAAATTTCAATAGGATTTGAGTGCTTAAATCTGGGCTCTGATGCTAAGAGCCAGGTGGGCAGCTGTGAGGAACCGCAGATGGATCCTCCACCTGCCCTGAGTGGGGGGCCTGCTTGGGCCCCACACCCAGGTCAGGTGGAGGGTCCACTGCGGCTCCCCACAGCTACCTGCCCAGCTCTTATCGTTTACAGGCTGCAGCTCCGAGCTGTAGGGAGGCTGGGTCCCTCCACCTGCCCTGGGCAGGGTGCTGGGACACTGGGCATGGGGCTGCTCAGGCCCTCTACAGCTGCCAGCGTGGCTCTCCCCAATCTGGCTCCAGCCGGAGGAGAGGGGGGAGGTGTGGCTCGGAGCCGCAGCCCAGCCATGGTAAGAGCCAAGCAGGCAGCTGTGGCGGCCCCTCCACCTGCCCTGGGCATGGGGCACAAGTAGCCCCCAGGCAGCTCCACAGGTTTCCCCCTTCCCTGTGGGTAGGCCAGCCAGGGAGCCACGGTGGACCCTCCACCTGCCTGCAGTGCAGTGGGGGCGGGGGGTGGGCTGAGAGCAGCCCCTGGCAGTGTCCCTGTCCCCCATGCTCCCTGCCCAGCCAAGGGCAGGTGGAGGGTCCACGACTCCGTCCAGGCTCCCCACAGCTGCCCCCACGGCTGTCCCCAACCAGGCTTCTTCCTTAAGTTGGCATGTTATACTAAAGAAGTAAAAGCAAACTGGATAACACGGAAAGCAAATATCAACCTTATTTAGCCAAGCATGCTTTACCCCCCAGGATTAACGAACTGAAACACTGTTTATCTTTAAGCATCTTTGTGTCCAAGACTGTTCATTTTATAAAGTTACAAAATTATTCCAGGGGAGGAGAAAAATCTAGCAGTGATGTACATATTAACATTTTGAAGTTATCTGCTATGCTAGCATTTCTAAGGCTTGCACGATATTACAATATACTTTGTGCTATTATGAAAGAGAAATCCCATGAGAGGTTATCAGTAAATCTCAGCTTCCAGAGAAGTGGGAAATTTGACACTTTACATTTGAGAATAATAAAAGTAGTTATGGAAAGAAGCCAAGTTAGCTTATTTTTTTAAAATGCAGAAAAAATACTTACCATGTGTATATGACCACAGATCATCAAACCCACATTTTTTGTGAAAGCATGGACAAGATGAACCAAAGCAGGACGTGAGTTTGGAGCACCTGTCATAACAAGGCATTGAGGCCTAGAGTTTTAGATTTAAAAGAAGAAAAATTAGAATTCACTTATTTCCTTTGTATTGATAAAAACAACTTTTAAGTAATTTGCAACTGACTTTAGAATTGTGAAGATAAATATCTTCACAGATCTCAGGATTGCAAATGCATATATTTGGAGTGAGAAATGGGGCATATTAATTACATTATGGAAAATTTATGTAGCATTGACAACCTTTAACAACCATCAATTCTTTTTCCCTGCCTGCTTATTTCATCAGAAACCAATGAATGGCAATATCTATCTAAATCTGATACATTTCAAGGAAATATGTGGACAAATTGGAGGAAGTCCAGACAAGAGCCACAAAAATGATTCAAGGTCTAGAAAAACATGACCTATGAGGGAAGATTAAACAATTTTTTCCAATTTTTTTCAGTCTGGAGAAGAGAAGACAGAGGTGACATGATAACAGTTTTCCAGTACCTACAAGGTTGTTATAAGGAGGAGAGAGGTAAATTGTTCTCCTTAACCTCTGATGATAGGACAAGAAGCAATGGGCTTAAATTGGAGCAAGGGTAGTTTAACTTGGACTTCAGGAAAAAATTCTTAACTGTCAGGGTGGTTAAGCACAGGAATAAATTGCCTAGGGAAGCTGTGGAATCTCCATCACTGGAGATTTTTTAGAACAAATTTAGAACAAACCTTTCAGGGATGGTTTAGGTAGGGCAGGAGACTCGACTAGATCACCTCTTGAGGTGCCTTCCAGTCCTGTGATTCTATAAATTTAACTGAATTTGGTATATAAAAGTACAGAAACAAATATTCTTCAAACTAATAAGGAAAAATCACTCTGTTTATTTGTAACTTTCAGATTCTCTTTATGTAAACAGTCAAGATGTTTAATAAAAAAGTTAAAATAAAGAAATTCAGACAATAAAGCCCAACGTTCTGTCAAGTTACTGAAGTGTCTGGCATGAGTGATGTGACCTGGCCGGTACTAAACCTGCTGAATAAGGAAGAGTGGATTGTAATTGAACAAGAAAACAAAAATATGAATGCCTATCAGCACAGGAGTCATAAGATCACTTGTCAACACCTTTCATTTTCCCTTTTGTGGGGAAAAAGGGAACACAGCACAAGGAGTAATGTTTGTTTTCTCTAACTTTCATACACAGAAACCCTGATGTAAAGATTTAGCTAGCCCTCATTTTGATAGCTATATTTATACAATCACTACATCCACAAACCAGCAAGCTTCCCCAATCAAAACAAGTAGGTAAGTCTCAATCTTGCCAAGACATAACAAATGTCTGGGCGGGGGGTTTTTTTTGGTTTTTCTTTTTGTTTAAAAGAACCAATAGTAACAAGGGTTGTCATTTTAATACCAAGTCATTTTAATACCAAGGCAAGTCAGTCTTATAACTGACTGTTCTAAATACCAAAACATTCTCTACTATAAACTAATTAGCATTTGAAATAAGAAAAATTATTTCCTACCCTAGAAAACAAAATCATAAAAAGTATTTCCAATCCAATCTTAAAGGCCTGCTCATTAGCAGAACTCTTCACATTAACACAAGTAGGAAACCACTTTTGGAAATAAATGTTTGATCTAGGCAGTTAAGTGATAACTAAATTGAAGTATAAAGTCAAATTCCACTGCCAAATTCATCCAGTTTGCGTATTGCTGACAGTTACAAAATTATCTTAGTTTATAAGTTAAGAAGCCTCTTACATCTTCAGCAGTAACAAAGAATTTACAATCAAAACTCAGCTGCCAATTTTGTTTGTACACAACACAAAATAGTAGCCAACTTATTTTTTTAAGCTATATTAGCTCAGCAGTGATGACAGCATTTCAGTGAAGTAACCAGAAACTTAAACACACAGGGAGAAATGTCATTTTAATATTTTATAAAACCACGTTCATGAGACTAGCAGGATTGCCTATTAGTATGGTTGCCTGACACTTCCCATTATAAGACTTAAGTTTTCAGGAGTTTATACCTTTGCAAAATTAACTGTCTGGGCTGACATTTTCCATGTAAGGCTGATTTCCATCCCCATAACTAGGGAAACCTTTCATGTCAGGATGATTTGTTCTGAAAAAATTCAGCCACAGCAGTGGAGTCATTTCCAAGAAAAAGGTTAGAGACATATATGTTGTTTTCCTCATTTTATTCCATAATATAGTTACTCCACTATGGAAATATACTAATTATTCCAGAATAGTTTTCACATAAGGAACTATTCCAAAATAGCTATTGCAGAAGAGCTTGTTCCACGATAATTATTCAGGTCAGTTTTCCCATTATCCTAATCTTACCACCTTGAAATCACACAGTATTTTCTCATTATATGCTCCCTTCACATATGGGCAGATTTCCAAGGAATTAGCAAGATTTCTGCATCCCATGGCTGCAAATCCTCCAAGATTGTGTTGCTGTTGCAGTCTTTGTCAAGAATGAACATGCTGCCAGAGGCAGGAGTAAAGGGAAGCTGAAACACAGCCTTGTGATGGATGTTCCTGTCCCAAGATCCAAGCATGTGTTAGAATATCTTAGACTTAGAGATTTAAAGCCAGACAGACAGTTTCATATAAAGAGCTGTGGATTCTGGAAGCATCAAAACCCTGTTTTGCTGAGTGCACAGTTTAGTGAAAAGAGATTTTTCTAACTTCTACACTATGCCTCGAGCATGAGCATATCTGTTACCTGAAATTTTTTACATGGTCTTCCACGCCTGTAAGACGAACAGAATGCTGCAGTGCACTTAGGTAAGTCAAGGCTTGTGTAGAGGATCCCCAGTTCACATCTGTGGGAAGATTTGTTTTAAAAAATTTAATATTATGCCACAAGTTATTTTGACTAATATAAACCATTTTCTCAAACTAAAAATTTAGTGTCTGATTGTTTAGCTCCAACATCAACTGAAAATTAGGTAAAATCAAATTAAAATTAGAGTATATTTCTACTGAAAGCAGGCTAAAGTAAACCCAGCTTGTGTTTAAGTTAAGGGAAAAAACCAGTTAAACTCTACTGTAAAGAGGATAATTCTGTAATCAAATCAAGTTTTCTAGATAACTAGATGTTTCATATTATACAGTCAAATTTAGAAGTTACTTAAACTGACCTATTTCAAAGAATTCTATGGTGTTTGACAAAAGCTATGAAATCTTTGTACAAATAGGTTTTGTAGCTATGCTACTCTACAGCAAAAGGAAAATTTAGCAAGGTAAGCATAGTTTGTCTGTTGATTTAAAACTAAAATCATGACGAAAAAACTTGGGTTAAGAAACTATCCTTTTAGATTATCACTGTTTAAGAGAAATTGAATGCCTACAGTGTAATGAGTTTACTAAAATTAAATAGCTATAGAAGTCTGGTCTTTCATGTTCTCATGCAAGCAGTCCAATTTTTATAATTTAAATAACTACTAAGTAGAATTTCAATTCTCAAAAGCAGAGTGTGGACAAGTATGGGAGGGGGCTCAGGGCTGGGGTAAGGGCGGCACTTACCTGGGGGACGGGCTCCTACCAGCATGTCCCTGTGTCTCCTAGCCAGAGGGCTCTGCGCACTTCCCACTCCCACAGGCGCTGCCCACAAAGCTCCCATTGGCTGTGGTTCCTGGCCAATGGGAGCTGTGGAGCCAGTGCTTGTGGTGGGAGCAGCGCGCGAAGCCCCCCAGCCACCCCTCCCCCTAGAAGCTACAGAGAGGCACGGAACTAGGTGGGGAGCCTGCGAGCTCCTCCCTGCGCCTGCGGGGCTCCTGTCCCATCCCCCAGAGCAGCCCCTCGGCCCAAGTTTTAGTTAGGGGCATATAGTAAAAGTCATGGACAGGCTTTAAATTTTTTTTTACTACCCGTGACCTGTCCATGACTTTTACTAAAAAATACTCGTGGCTAAAATGTAGCCTTACTCATAACTCCTCCAAAATGCACACACTACTTCCTCTCAAATTATCTTTGACTGATCGAGTACGTTACCTTTAAAATCTATATAGTTAATGTATGTGAGATGCTTCTCTCTTATTTTGAGAATAGAGTTTCTTCTGTAATTAACCGTGCAAATAAAATTTTAAATTTAAAATACAAAAAAACCACAACATTTAACAAAAGTAAGTAATCAGAGTTTCTCAAATTTGCCCAGATTTTTTTTAAAATTGAAAATCACATACCTACCTGGTTTCTTGTAAGTGACATAAATATAGAGTCCAAGGACTATGACATATGTTAGCAATGCTGCCCACCAATTAATGACGAACATCACTATGCAGCAGAGAATCGCTCCAACAAGAGAAACCCACATATTGTAGTACTTAAAAGCAGGACGCCAACCTAATCAAAGCACAAATACGAGAAGTTAAAAAATTTGAGAGAGAGAAAGCGCGAGCATAAAAACATATTAAAAATTCTGGCACACATTTATCCTTAAAGCTCATCCAATAACTTCTTGCAATATTTCAAAGAAAGCTTCATCTATGTTATTAAGGACAGGAGCAGAAATGATTATATGACAAGCATAGGTCACTTTTTAAAAGGTGGAGTTTGACATTATTTCTGTGCTAGATATTCCTAGCAATCTGGTGAGTGGGAGTATTTGGCACAGAAGTCCATACATTACTCAAGTTTGATTTTTGCTCTGTAGTATAACCTTTAGAAGATGGTACAGCATGAATCACAATGCAAATGACTGCATGCCATGTTAGTGGGTGCTATCCTTTCAGTTCCGCATTATCACTCCAGTTAAGCTAACTCGTACTACTAGCTAACTACTTTTAATGTTTTTATTTATTTGGATAAGAGTAACTCCTGAGCATTGAAAGAAAAAGGACAAATATCATGTAGCCGGACACATTCAGGAAGAAAGTGTAACTGTCAAAGAGAAGTACTGAGGTTGCCAGAGTTTGACACCATGAGTTGCTGACGGGCTGTTCAGAAAGAGGTATAAGGATCATCTATTCTTATAAAGACAGCGGTGACTAATGGAGTGTCTTTAGGCTTGGAAGCATTAGATTTTTAAAATCGGTAAATATCAGTAAACATCTATTTCACTGTACACACACAAACTGACAAAAATATTTCCACTGATTATCATCAAATGTACAGATAAGAAACATTGCTTGAGAATTTAGAGTTTGATGTAAGGATATTCATTTTTTGTGTATTTCGACAGGATGTTGAGCATTTGTGTTTTAATGGTTACAAAGCTTTATCTTTTTGAATCTGTGTCTACTGTCGTTAATAGTCTGACCCTACCCCCAGATTCCTGCAACTGAAAATTTGAATTGATAAAAATTGAAAAATGCTTAAAACTCATGATTTTGCACAACTGACAAATTAAATAATATGCTTAAAAATAAAACACTGATTTTGTCCATATGAATTATGAAAACATAAAAATCAAATTCTGCCAAGAATATTAGTCTTTTAATACGGCTAACCTGCAAATACTGCATCATCATTTGTGATCTACACATATGCTTTCAGAAGTGAATATACCCATACAGCTTGACGTACAGAAAATTCAAAATATGCCTGCTTATTTATATATGTAATTTAGCAGGCTCAATTGTAAATAGAAATAGGATTTACATATATATGTGGGCTTTCAACATATTAATTTCATCACTTGTGTGTATAAGCAATAGAATAAAAAACATGCGCACAAGGTTGTGCAAACACAAATCGAAGGCAACTTATTGAACATTTATAAGTTTGGCCCCAAACAACAAAGATGACTTTTTAAAAAAGGCTCCAACCTAAACTCAGTAGGCTAAAAACTGAAATAGAAATTCCTATTTATGTTGAATGCAATTCTTTTATAGGCATGGCATAGCAATACTTTTGTTACAGATAAAATAAAAATTGAAGCGTAACAGCTTCGCTGCCGTATTTCTTGCGATTAGGGTCATCAATTTTTAAGCCCTGGGGCAAAAGAAACAAATAAGAATACCATAAGGTATTATTTTCCTGAGGGGAAAGTAATCTCTACAAACAGGATTTTTTCACCAGTATTGCTTAACTCCCTTCCCACCAGCATCACCACATAACCCCAGTGACACCCAGTGTCAATGGGAGGGAATTAAAGGACAGCGAGTCCTGGTCCAATGTTTTGTTAGGAGAAACCATCACTCCTTCCTAGAAGGGCCTTCCTATCTCATTGAGGGCTTTAGTTTTCTTACGGCTTCCTTGTTCCAAGGCATAGCTCTTGACTCCATTCATCACCTGCTTAATGAGCCAGCGTTTCACTCTCTCTCTCTCTCCCCTCCCCATAACAACCAGGTGTGACCTTAAGGCAGTTCCCTTAGAGACTGAGTCCCAGTCTCTTTGCCTAGTGAAGTTTTACTCCTTTGTAGTTCAGGCTAGGATGAGGCAGTAGCTGGGCACTCTCAGAGGTCAAGGAGATATGATGGGTATTCAGAACATTAGAAAATTCAAGCCAGTTATTCAAGAACCTAAACATGAAAATAGGCCATGTCTATACACAGGGTTTAATTCGCACTGTGTTTTACATAATAAGCACTGACTGCATACACAGAGTCAATTGTTTTCTGATTCAATATGTATCAGTGTCTACGTGGCTGGGACTTTGTGCAATGATAGCAACAACAGTACTGCCAGAATGCGGAGGTATAGAACACCAGGAGCAAATGGACAGGCCTTGGCCTTGTGCCAGTATTTGAACTGGAAGGTGATATCTGTTCTACATGAGCAACAGAGAACACACAGATAGGTCAGTTCTGGCATCATGCAAAGCAGCATGGGATAGCAGCGGGTAGCCTGCCAATCTAATGAGAATGAGTGATGTGTGCACATGAACATAAATTCACTGCATATTGAGTTAGTGGATTATAGAATACATATTAACTGACCAGTTAGTATGCTTTAAACCTTTGCATCATGTGGACATAGGTCATTCAAGTGTGTACTCAGTAATGTTAGTGTGGACTAAATCCTCCATGTAAACAAGCCCTTATGCTCCTAACTTAAAGCACCCATTTTTTGAAAATCCTGGCCTTAGTCCTTAAACCAGAGCTTTCAAAACAAACGGAGGAACAAAAATCAAAGTTCTCGTCACATTTTACATACTGCACCCACACACGGCTTAGAATTAGTTGTTGGAAAGATTATTAGGAGGAAGAGACATCTTACTCAGGTTCCCAAGCTGTGACAGCTACAACCACAAGCCTCCCATATGCATCAGACGAAGTGCGTATTCACCCACGAAAGCTTATGCTCCAATATGTCTGTTAGTCTATAAGGTGCCACAGGACTCTTTGCCACTTTTACAGATCCAGACTAACACAGCTACCACTCTGATACAAGCCTCCCATAGTTACCAAAGAGGCTGCTTTAGTGTCAGCCTTAGGTAGGGGTTTGATTCGGCTAGTCAAGTAATTTTTCTAAGTTTATTTTATTAAATTATTGAATTATTAAATTAATAACTTCTACGCAGGAATACTTTGTTTCTACAGTAGCTTTAAAATGTGTTAAACCCCCAAATATGAAATTCCTACCTGGAGATTTTGCAAGTGAGGCATGGAATACAGAGAAATTAATTAAGGCATATGAAGCCAAGAAGAAGTTGGAGATTATTGGAGCAATGACATTCAATTCAGCTGTAAAAACAGAAAGAAAAACAAATAGTTATTAAGCTTGTTATCAAACTGCTTTAAAAATCCCAGGGCCAAAAGTTTGCAACAAGGGCCTCCTTCTCTCTAATGGAAACAGTAGATTTGTTAACACATTTTATTTTAATTCAGATCTATATAATGGTCTAATACCATAAACTGCTCTAAACAATTTCTCTGCAATCATTTCAACTACTACAGAGAAAAAACAAAAACACATAAAACTAAAGTCTGCTTCAGAAATAGCCTGTTCTGCCACCAAAAATCACCATCACCCTTGTGTTTCCAGCCACACTCACTTTTTAAGGAGATTTCTAGAAAATCTGTTCTCTCAGTTTAAGAGTCCAAATATTAATATGTTCAATTATACCTTGATAAAGTCTAGTCTAATCATTTACCTCTCTCTTCCTCAGACACAGTCAAAGAAATAAGTTTAGTCTCAGTTTTATTTTCTCACAGAATCACGATAAACTTTGAATTTAAATGTTTCAAAGCTTTCAATGTGAGTTACAATTCTTTGTGATCAATTAATGTGCAGCAGACATTTGTTTAAAATATTCCCTATTTAATTTGCAGACATTCAAGGAGTACCAAAGTTTTTTGAAGTCAAATTCTGTTTGCTATCTGACTACACTGTTTGCTAATTCAGGTTATTTACATTTTTTTCAAGAATTACACAATTAGCCCATGAATATTAAGTTTTCATTAGTCTGCAGTAGTGTTGGAATGTGAGAGGGAGACAGATTGCAGTTTAACAGAGATCTGTGGGAGCTATAACAGGTGAAATCATATACCTGTGGGCAAATGGAGAAGAATATTTGCCTGACTCCCACCTTAACAGAAGACTGAAGCAAGGCTGTTACTGTTACTGCTGATGTGACCCTTTAATGGCGTATGTGTGCGCGGGCATGTGCGGTGCGGGGAGGGGATATCCTTCCTTCTGCAACAGTTGAGGCTGTCCCAAGAGTAAAGAGGGTCTTGGCAGATTCAAGTAGAGGATTGGAATTTGAGACGCACCATCTAGGCTCCCTGTAACTCGTCTCAGTGCAACTGCAGACAGACAGAGAGGGATGCAGCCTCTGTCCTCCTCTGCACAGAGAAGAAAACTCACTCCCCTCCCCGCCCTTTTCCTTCCTAAAAGGATTAGGAGGTGGAAGAGTAGGGATCTCCTTTTCACCTGGATAGAAAGCAGTAGTAGTAGCTATCACTAGTCATTTCCCATGACCACGAAGGACTGAAATAAAAAATACAGCTGTTCAAGAACATGACACTTTAGTCTACTAGGACCCTCTTCATTCTAATGAAACCGCCAGACCACATGTGGCAGCAGTGATAACTTGGTCTTTCCTTCCTCCAACAGCCCTCAAAAATGCAGAATAAGCAAGATGGGGAAGATGTAAGAGTAACAGCAACAGTTTTTAACATAAGCAGTCCTGGAAGGGGCTAGAGGATGATGTGGAAGACCTTCTATCTGCCCTGCAAGGAATGTGTTATTACCTGGGCTGGCCCCCACCTCTGGCAGCACCAGGAGAATCTTGCACTTCAGAGGTTCAGTGGAGAGCAAATTTTAAAGTCCTCTATCTGTGCAAGCTTGCCCCTTACACAAGCACAGATTAGTGATGTTTTACTGTCTAGTATGTATGTATGTATTAAAAATCTGTAAATAAATATAAAAAGCTTTCACTTCATACCACAGCTCTCTATAGTAGACTAATGAATAAGAAGTCAATACAATTGGGTTGGGAAAGGATTAAAAGAAAAATCTGATTAGCTAAAAGTCTGAATATTAATTGTTACCTTCCCACACTAGTCGAGACTGAGGCCTTGTCTCCACTACCAGGGTAAGTTGACCTAAGTTACGCTACTCCAGCTACATGAATAACGCAACTGGCGTCGACATAGCTTAGGTCGACTTACCGTGGTGTCTTCACTGCACTGCGTCGACAGGAGATGCTCTCCCATCAACTTCCCTTACTCTTCTCAGGCAGCTGGAGTACTGGAGTCGACCGGAGAGCACTCTACTATCGATTTAGTGGAAGACCCGCTAAATCCACACCAGCTGCATTGATTGCAGCAGCATCGATCTCCCCAGTAGTGAAGACAAGCCCTGAGATGAATCTGAAGTAACTTCCGAATATGTGGGAGAACAATCCTCAAACTCCATCCACTGAACAGGTTTCCAAACAAGCCAACACCAAAAATTTTTAAAATAAAATTCTATCTCCAAGACTCCATGGACCCTGTCATCCAAGCAAAAGACAGTACAGCATTTTACAGCACAAAAAGAATGCATTCAAAATTTTTTACTCCAATTTAAATTAACTAACCAATTAATATGAATCCAAGAGCAATCAAGAAAGTCAGAATATATCCTCGTAATGGTTCATTGTTCTTCCCATAGCCTTTAGCAAACATGAGAAGACCTGGATAGATATTGTCCTTGCATAAAGCCTAAGAAAGAAAATACAAAGTTAGCAAGGTTTAATTAAGATAAATTTTACATGAGATACACACTAATGCATTCAATGAGGGCTAGTGTTGTCTAGTTAGAGCACGGGGTTGGGTGTCAGGACATGCTGACTATTCTTTACTCTGCCTTTGCATTACTGTGTGATCTTAGGGTATGACTTCACTACCCACCGGATCGGCGGGCAGCGATCGATCCAGCGCGGATCGATTTATCGCGAGAGGCGCAGGCAGAGTCGACGGGGGAGCAGCAGCAGTTGACTCACCGTGATGTCTTCACCTTGATAAGTCAATCTAAGTACGTCGACTTCAGCTACGTTATTCACGTAGCTCAAGTTGCGTAACTTAGATTGTTCCCCCCCGTGTAAACCAGGGCTTAGAGCAAGTGACCATTCCCGAGTTTTCACCTCTATCAATATAATGAGGATAATATTTTCTCTTCTTTGTAAATCACTGACATTTGTCACGGGACAGCAGTAAAAAAAGTCACAAAATTAATCTTTTTTTTTTAAATACTGAACCAGGAATTTCATCAAGATATGGAAAATATTCTCAAAGCTACTCTCGCTCTCTGCTTTACTGTAGTGCTTTTCTGTCAAACCTTTCTTATCCTCCTTCGCTATCTGGCTTCCTGCTGCAGGGTTCTTGGGTTTGGGGTTTTTGTTTGTTTGTTTTTGTTTTTAAGTGTATGGTATCCTCGCATGATCCTCAAACATGAAGCATTCCTACAGTAACAAAACTGCAGTTATTACACACACACAGCTGGATGGGGCATTATATTTAACTCTGAAAAAAAAAAAAAAAACACCCCCACAGAGCCCTTTATTACATACCTCAACACCACAAGTGAGAGGAAAAAATGTGTACCAAAACAGGACCTTTCAGCTCCAGCAACTAATCAAGTGTGAAGTCATTTATAAAAGATATACAATACCCATTTCACAGTCTTGCTGAGTGTTTGGTATAAAAGTTCCCTGGGAAATAAGTTTTACAAACTCTACAATTTTACTCAGTTATTGTTACAATATCTTTAAGCATTCTGAATTGCAACTAACTGCAGTGCATTAGCTCCAAAAAGGAACCGTCAGTAGATATGGAGGATATGCAACTACCAACAGCATTAAAAATTAATTTAGTGCTCACTAAAAGGAGTCAAACTATCAGCTTCTCTATCCACAGAAAAGGTACAGCAAAGAGCGGAATAAACCACTCCATATTGCCAAGCAACATTCCCTTAGCTCTGACCTAGTCGAACCACCAACAAGTGACAACCTCTTAACCAATTCAATCCATGGCCTCAATGCAAGGACAGCCAACACTATCACCACCTAAAGCAGTAAACTGAATACAAAACTCTGCACTGTTAAATAATTACGTCATCACTTACTGCATAGTAAACAACTCTGGGCTTAAGTCTTGGCAGGTAAAAGTTTTCCAATTTATCTTGAAGTCTAAAACTTTAAGGGCCCTATACTCATATGGAAGAGGCTGCGTATGATCAGCAGCACCACAAATCTGCATAAGATCTCATTGTGGCAATATTTTTTCCTTAACTTCTAGATCAAACACATTAATCTTTGGTTGCTTCTTAACAGTTTACCTTGCTTTTCAACAATAGGACATTTTAAGCTGACCTTGAATATACCACTGAGCTGTGGTAAGCAGGATTCTTTCCCAAGCAAGTGTCAAGAGCTTCTGCAGAATTGAAACCTTCATTTTTTAGCCCATCTGGTTGCCAAAAAATTTCAGGTCACATTTTGAAGGTTTTGTGTAGTGCTTTCTTCCAGAGAGTCTGTGCAGACAGGTCCATTGCCTCTGCTACTGCTCATAACTTAAGGCTACGATTATGTCACGGAACCAGAGATTTCCACTGACCTCCATGACATTTTCTGCCCTGGGACTGAAGCTCCCAGCCAGCCCTACCCACGCAGCTGCCCAGCCGCTGGCAGGTGGACCCCTTGCAGCTGCCCAGTGGTTGCAACCATGGCCAGTGGCTGGGGGACCCTGCAGCTGTCAGTTGCCTGGGGTAAGGGCACCCCGCAGCAGCCCAGCCCCAGGGGTAGGTGGACCCTGGAGCTCACACCCATGACTTTAGTAGGGAACATGGGAGCCCCAGCAGCAGTGGGTGCTGAACCCACCTACCCCTTTTGTCAGGGATATTTTTAGTAAAAGTCAGGGACAGGTCATGAGCTGTTATTTTCCATGACCTGTCCCTGACTTTTACTAAAAATATCTGTAACAACTCAGCCTTACTTAGAACTTTGTCACACTACAACAGAGTGGAAAATGACCACACTGTTGTCAGTTTTAACTGCTGCTATTCAGAGTCCAGTGGGCAGTGAAACTGTTAAGAATGAAGTCAAATTGAGTCTGTTGCTTCTTGACAAGCTTTGACTCCAGCAGAGGTGGGCACTGGAATGAATCACTACAGAGGAATCTCAAGTGATATGAATCAAGACACTAATATACAAAAGTTCCCTGTTCCCAATATTCCAATTTAAAACTGATTCAAGTTCTTTTGTTATGAAACAAAGACATTATATCAGCTTACCTGAAAAATCTTAGGTGCACTCACTAAAGATGCCAATGCGGAAGAAAGGGTGGCTGAAAAGATGCCAGCAGAAATCAATGGTGCAAATCCTGATACCATGCTCATTACCTGAAAGCAGGATATAAACATTTTAATTTATTTTACATGTACCAAACAGAATGGACTGAACAAACATCTCCCTCTAAATAAAACAATTTTAATAAAAAAACTAAAATTATGTAGACAAATGTTTAGTTGAATGCCTTCAGAACTGTTACAATTCACTCAACACTGTCTGCAGAATTTTGTCTCTTACTTCTGCAACTCCTAGATTTTTTCAAATACCATTTACCGTTCAAAGTATGGAGAATATTACAGGACAGTACACGCTGGCTTTTTTATTCCAACTCAATTTTTTTTTTTTAAGTCATATGTATGATTTCTTAAAACAGACTGTTAGCTGCTCTGTTCAACCAAGTCTGAGCTCTGCAGCTAGAGAATCTGGTGGGTCAAATTTACCTGCATACCAATCTTAAGTGCATCAAAAAATGTCTCATTAATGGTCTAAGGAAAGAATTCACTTTCCTATTAGTTACATCAATAAGAGCAATCATAAGTCAAAAGAGAATGCAATTTTAAGAGAAGTATTTTAGCTGTTTATAAAATACTGTATTTTATAAGGTGTGGCTTCAGACATAGAAATGTTGTCCATTTGACAGAAATTTCTGATACCTAACATCCTGAGGAAGAGAAAGTCGCATTGTTGAAGAGCTCTCCCTAATATTAGTCTCAGATTTTAGACTGTGGAAGCTACACCTGGAAGGTGACCAGCATCCTGGAGACTGAACCTCTTAAAATTGATAAATAGGGAAACTTTCAGTTAGACTCTTCCTCATGGAAATTATCCCCACCCTTCTCAGGAAAATCATCCCTGCTTACACAGCTGCTAGAAGCTAGGGGGAAGAACTGTTTAAAAGGAAGAAGGTTGGTTTGTGGAAGGATACTTGTCCGTAAGACTGAACAAACGGCCTTTTCCACCTAAGGCTAGAGGAACACGCAATTAGCAGAAACAGAGAAGACACTAAAAAAAAAAAAAAAGAGGGCCCAGGTGCTGTATGGGAAAGAAATCAAGTTGTCATAGTAGCTAATAGAGGAGTGTTATGACTAGCAGTAGCAAGCAGTTAGGCACACAAATCCCCACCTCCCCACCCCATATATGGAAGGCCAATAGAAAAAAAAAAAGCCAAAAAATTACAGGGAAGTCTGACTGAGGAGCGAAAGAATTAGAGCCTCACTTATATGGCCTGAGAGAGAAAACCAAGCAGAACTAAGAAAAAGCCCTAGTCCTGTGGTACTTAAACTTGGATGGAGGAGAAAGTATAAATTCAGGCTTCCCCTTTCTCGTGAGAAATAAGAATAGAGAAGGAAAAAACAAAAACCACTCCCCAAAGGTCTGATTTCCTAGGGCTCTGGGGTCTGTTATTTGGTGGAAAGGGGAAGGAAGAGAAAATGAGAATCCCTAAATGTCAATGGATCTAATACTTAGTTTGCTGGAGGAAAGAACAGTGCTAACGTGGCCATGAGATCCACTCCCAGTTGCTGGTGTTCATTAGAGCTTCAGCAATCCAGTGTTTTAACTATATGAGGTCCAGTCTGACAGAGGAGACAAAAATTATTTCCCTCCCAGGTCCAGGAGCTTGCAATATCTGTGGATGGTCCAACATTTTCTTGCAAACATTTATTTCATAGATTCTAAAGACCAGAAGGGACCACTGTGATAATCTAATCTGCTCTCCTGCATAACACAGGGCATAGAACTTCCTTGAAACAATTCTTGTTTGAACTAGAGCATTTACGTTAAAAAAAAAAAAAATCCAATCTTGGTTTAAAAATGGTCATTGATGGAGAATCCACCACAACCTTTGGTGTATTTTTCCAATGGTTCATTACCCTCACTGTTAAAAAAAATTGCACCTTATTTCCAATCTGAATTTGCCTAGCTTCAGTTTCCAGCCATTAGATATTGATATGCCTTCATCTGCTGGATTGCATCTTCAAACATTTGTTCCCCATATAGGTACTTACAGGCTGAATCACCCCTTAACCTTCTCTTTGTTAAGCTAAATAGATTGAGTTTCTTGAGTTTATCATATGGCACATTTTCCAATTCTTTTAATCTGTCTCGTGGCTCTTCTCAGAACCATCTCCAATTTATAAACATCCTTCTTGAATTGTGCACTTTGGTAAGTGCCTCTAATTAATCTTCCTTCTTTTTGTCTTTCAATTCTTCCATCTTTCTTCAAAGAAATAGGGCTAGAAATAAAAGTAGTAGAGGACCAAGCAAAGATTATACTTTCAGGAAAGGTGGCCAAAAAAAAAAAAAAAAACCCCAAGAATACAGCCTGGAATTTTATCAAGAGAGAGTGAGGAGCATGTGCACCTCTCTGCTTCCTAGTCACTGCAGCTAGAATGCTCACTGAGAGATAAGTTATGTCCTAGTATGGTAAAAGAGGGAATGTATAACAAAAAGCTTCAGTACCTAATCAGGAAGACGAGTAAGGAGATGCTACTAGGATGTTACCTAACAGAAGACTAGAAGATTACCGGAACTTGTTTTTAGTTAGGCAAATGCTACTCAGATTAAAATAAAAGATGTGATAGTTATTACAGCGCATTAAAGATAAAAACACAAAAGATAGCAAACAAGGTAAAACTCAATATTTACAGCTGAAAAGAAAGGAGTAAATCTAAAGACACACACTTTGGTACCATGTGAGAAAAATAAACTATTGCTAGTTCCATATATCCTCAATGCAAAGGATTCTTTTTGAGTAAATTTAAGTTGTTTGTTAATTGCACTAACTATGCATTATGATTGCTTAAACAGATTGTTAGTGACCAACAGTTAGTCTCTACCCAATAGCTGTATGATGCCTAACATTTTAAGTTTGCAGTTTCAACTTAGTTCTAATAGATCAAGCATCTACATTAAATAAAGAGGCCATCATCACAATTAGTATACTGTTTGCAATCTCAGACAAATAAGGAATATTTTCAATGAATAGGTCATGGAAAATAAATCTGCCCATAGTTAGAAATAATTCCGTGTTAACATGTAATCTTTCCATTTGTAGATGAATATAATATACATCCTCCTGTGACATGACTGCTTAATGGAGGATTTCCAAGATGCAGTGCTGTTAAATCTGCCATCTTTCATGTGCTGCCCTTGAAATCTTCAGATTGTTCCAGAGGTCTGGCATTTTGGCTGGATCTCAAGTTACTCTCCAGTATATGGCCACAGTTTGGTAAACACAACAGCTTTTTCCTTCCCCCAAGAGATTGCTTTTTTACAGGAGCTCATTTATATATTTCTTTCATTATAGTGGGTCATACAATACTTCTAAACAAGAGATATAACAAACAGCTAATTTCATTCCAATGGCTCTTTATGATACAAAGATTTTAATAAACTCTTTTGAAATTCTTGTTAATTATGGCAAAGATGCTACTTTAAAGGCCTCTTCAGTCATGACACCTCACAAAAAATTACAAGTGACAATGTAAACAAGTCAGGAACTTTTTGTCCTGTATGTTCTCTCACACTGGTATACAATAATGCCGAAGGAAACTAAGATGTGAAACTACATATTTAAGAATGGTTACAACTTAACACTGGAGCTACTGTTCTGTGCATAAGACAGACTGAGACCAGTTGAAGACAGACAGACTATTGTACCTTTGATAACATCTTGAAAATCTGATTGGCATTTTCAGTCACTGGGCGAAACCCAACATTTGTACCTTTCAAACACAATATCAATGTCAGAATGAGATCATTCATCACTTGCACTGAATGAATACTTTTTTCATCCTAGAAACCTTACCCTAGTTTAGTGACCAGGGGAGCAGTGGGGTGGGGAAGGAAATCTGTTTCAAATTTTAACACTGTGACCAAGTCTACAGATTGTTTTTACATTCATAATTTATGATGAAGACTAGAAACACCTCCCGTAATAGTTCATTGTTTAAAGGAAGAAATTAAACCAAAAAAATCTTCATGCATTGTGCATATTTTAATGTACACTTATCAGTATGTTTTATATATAAGCACGTGTTAATTATAGCTATATGTTCTTGAAGTTCAAATGCAATTTGATTACAAAGTAATGAAACTGCCATGCTCCCACAAGTCATAAGATTACTGTAAGGGTCATTACTTGCTTTGGAAGACACTTTAGCTGTTATGAAATTAGAAAAACTTGGTTCTAGAACACAAATTATCACTTGATCTCAGAAAATGGAGTTTAGGCATTGGATTGCATGGAAAAGAAAGCTGATGGAATAAATATTGCAGCAAATAGGTTAGAGAAACAATAGAGGATTTACAGATGTGAGTTTCTACATTATAGAAAAAAAGATTAAAATAATCATTTTATTAAAGATCAAGTATCTCACTTTTGAAACTCCAATATATTTACTGGTAAGGATGACAGAGAAGTCTTAAACATATTGAAAAATGACTGCTGATATATTAGCAAATTTATTAATTTTCCTACTGTGTTACTAGGCACTTTGAATTGTCTTGAAATATTCAAATTCTTGTATGGAAGGGATGAAGCTGTACACCACATGTGATTGGGATTCAGTTTATTTACCATCACAAAAACTAACTACAGATGTAATACTGAAACAATCGCATTCTGTAAAATCACTATTTTAAGCTGGTTGAAAGTTTGAAAGGTTGAAAGTACATATCAAGTAACTTAGAGACCAAAAAAAAAAAAAAAACCCACAACCCTTACAAGAATGCTTAATCGTCAAGGAAACAAGCATTGCACAAACCCAGGATAGTCAGTATTAAGGTTAAACTTGATCCAGAGGTTTATGTGGGAGGGAATCTACTAACAAAGGCTGATCACCTCTACCTTCATATTTCTTTCCATCCAGTTTAAATTGTTTTGCCATTCAAGGGCCTTCAGTCTACCACATCTTCAGGCATTCAATATAATTCTGTTCTAAATTTCTATTTTCTGTTCACTTTCCAAGCTGTGATCTACCTACATTTGTGTACTGCCTATTATACTCCTGGAGGAATTCTTTCCCAAAAATAAAAAATTCTGCAAAACTCTGCATATTTTATTTATCAAAACAACACAATATAATCATGCCAGTTACACTTATTTTGGTAATTGATTTCAAAAGATTTGTCAGCAAGTATGTGTGTAACAATACAGACAAAAAGATTCTGATAATTTTTTTTTGGGGGGGGGAGGGGCAAAGATTCCTTACTCGGCATATTAATACAGAACTTTGCGTAATTAATTTAATTTACAATACAGAACAGCACCTGTCAGAAGCAGTGCAAAGGCTTGGGGGGAGTCAGGGGCAATGGACGAGTTGACTGAGAAGAAAGAAGCCTAGGAGTGAACCTGGAGGGTGTTGGGTGTGGGTCAGAGGTTTTTCTTTTCAGTGGAGGAGTGGGATTGTTAGGGTGTTGGGAAGCTTTCCCCATGCAGACCTTGGCTGACCCCAAGCCTCTCCCATTCAGTCAGGCACTTTGCCCCTGTCCCTGCACTCCCCATTCCCATGGGCCTCTGCAGCCCCTCTCCCCCCCATCCCCAGGCTCAATGCTCTCACCCCACTAGCTCCTGAGCCCATTCTCCAGGCTGTCCCCTGCCCCACTAGCCATTCTGAACCTCAGTGTGACCAGCCCCCCAGCAGCCCTGTGTGCCCCACTCTGTCCTAACCTGGCTCTGCGGGCAGAGTGCTGTGATGAACTCTACTCCTGGGGGAACTCTGCAGCACTGGGCATAGAATTTTGTATTTTCCTGCATAACATACATTTTGCCTAAGAAGAAGTGTTGCAGTTCTGCCTTTTCCCCCACCAGAGGCCGCTGTGGCACTAGAACGCAGCATGAATGCAGCTGCAGCACTTAGGCAAAACTTATTTTATGCGGGAAAATACAAAATTATGCAAGACAGATGAATTTGCGCAGAATTCCCCCAGGAGTACTATTACTTCTGAATATTGGACATTTTATTTCTTACTCAAATGTTGTGCAGTTCTCTCTCTCTCTCTCAGAGACATTGATACAACTCATTTTAATGCTAAAAAAAATCTGTTAGAATCCCTGCTACTTGCATTATATAAATTTCAAATACATAACAAACAGCTAATAAAATACATTTCAACTTCTATTTAATAGAACAAGAATTCATTATTAGGCAGTGCCCAGCTCTATCCGCAAAGGATTCCAAAGCCAGGGAAAGACCTCCTTCCTAATTTAAAAAACAAAAAATAAAAACACTAGAGAAATCTATGACCTAATTGTTTGAATTGGAACTCTTACAGGATACCAAGTACCAAAGCCCAAAATAACTCATCTACAGGTAATTATGGAAAGAGTAGTTCTCTGTACCCTAGGGTTGAAGACACTACAGGCTTGTTTACACTTACAGCACTGCAGCGGCACAGCTGCGCTTCTCCCATCAGGGTAGGTACTTTGCCCCCACAAGAGGCGGAAGCTATGTTGACGGGAGAAGCCCTCCCATCAACATATACTGACCTAACCTTTGGTATAGACCATACTAACTACGTCGCTCAGAGAAGTGGATTTTCCATGCCTCTGAGAGATGTAGTTATACCAATATAATTTTTTAGTATGGCTTATTGTGGCTCCTTTGCCAAGAGTAGATGCTTCAAGTTACTCTGATGCTGATTAGAAGAATTCGGAAGTCCATTCAAAATCTGAAAGTGATAATGTCCAATTCAAAAATCATTTTTAAAAATCCAAAATTCAAAGCTGAATTTAATGGAGGAGACAGCCAAACAAAATTACTTGGAACAAACATCTAATAAATTGATATTATTTCTAAGCAACTTATATGAAAGGGAAAAGGAAACTATGATTAGTGCCCGAGATAGCGGTCTATTATTCATACCGTTTTCTGTACATGTTCACACTTCAATGTAAATTAAATTATCAAATGGAAGACCAATACAAGCAGAATTTTAAAGATCATTTTACTTCAGCAACTAAGTTATTAAAAACAAAAAATGGTACTTGTTTTACTGTTGCCTTTCTCAGCATGACAATCACACACTGGCCAGTTTCACTTTCTTAATGAGATTCTCATTAGTTTCATTTTCTAGTGGACATGCTGGGTGATGCCAACAGAGCAGGGGGAAGTGTTTTTTCAGCTATACATTTGGAATTTTGAAGAACTTAATGAAAATATTCCTGTTTTTCTTAGATTTTGTAAAAGTCTCTATTATACTAAAGTAAACAAATCGAAGTTGAATGCTGCTCTGAAGAATTGGATTCTATCCCTTCCTCTGCCACAGAGTTCCTTGTGATGTTAGACAAGCCTTTTAAACTAAGTTTTTCATGGTTGACCATTAATTGTGTTCTGCTCATTTTCTGGATGCCCAGATTTGCACATGTATTGAGCACTCATATTACAACTTTGAATATACAAGTGCTATAAAAATGCCAAGTACGCTGAAAAAAAAACATCAGATCTTAGGTGTCTCAAATAGGACACCCAAAGTTAGTTGACAATTTTGTCCTTAACATCCCAACCTGCTCAATAGGGATAATAGTACTACCTCTCACAAGAATGTTATAAAGACAAATTAATTAATGTTTGTGAATCACTCAATCAAATAATCTGGTGAAAGCACCATTGAAATGCTATGAGGAAATTAATTTTGTATTCAGTGAAATTTTTGGATAGTGTATGTAATAATGCCTGGGCTCACATATTAAAAGGTGGAGAAATTTTAAATAAATTACCTGTTCATTTAATGAGGCAGGGATCCACTGGAAAAAATAGTATGTGATCATGTAATTAAAAACAATCATAATGCATATGGCACAAGGGGCCAAATTAAAGTTGCATAGGCATCCTTAACACTGTTATTCCCTAACTTTCGAGTGCTTGACTTTGTAACTGTAATGTTATTCTAACAGTTTTTTGGATGCAACACGTATTTATATTAAAAATAAAATTGAGGTAC
This sequence comes from Caretta caretta, assembly GCF_965140235.1. Classification (NCBI taxonomy): domain Eukaryota; kingdom Metazoa; phylum Chordata; order Testudines; family Cheloniidae; genus Caretta; species Caretta caretta. The sequence continues at coordinate 82,135,647 of NC_134210.1, read as the reverse complement.
CAGTTGTGACTACCAAGATGAGGTCTGGTTATCGTGTACACTTTACACAAGCCATACATTTTCTACACTTAGGTAGATTTTCACTGTGACATTTCACACAGGTTGTATGTCCCTTGAATGCATTTAGTTTGATTTCCTTTTGTACAATTTTAATACAAAGTGACCTACTTGTATTTAATCAGTGTTGTTGTAGCCATGTCGATCCCAGGATACTAGAGAGAGAGAAAGTGGGTGAGGTAATATCTTTTATTGGACCAACTTCTACTGGTGACAGACACATGCTTTTGAACTTACACAGAGCTCTTCTTCAGGACCAGGAAATATACAGAGAGAGTCACAGTTAAATACAAGGTGGAACAGATTGTTTAGCATAAGCAGTAAACACATCCTTCAAGGAACCATTCAAGGTGAAGTGGCCCATTAACAGCCCTCCAGTCACAGGGGGAAAGGGAGAGCAAGGGACTCTGCACATTTCCTAGTCCTGAAGAGCTCTGTGTAAGCTTAAAAGCTTGACTCTGTGACCACCAGAAGTTGGTCCAATAAAAGATATTACCTCACCCAACTTGTGTCTCTGATGTATTTATGATAGTCTAACTCTTTTTATTAACAGAAAACATTTTAGCAAGATTCCACTGAACAGAAAAATTGGCAGAGATCTATCTTGAGTAGATCTGTTGCTACAGGTAAGTTTTTTAAAACTATTTTAGATATCAGGTCTTTTTAGATGTGTTAAATGCCGATGTGCAGCAGACACATTGAAAATCTTGACCCTGGAATTCACTTTCCCCATGCCCATGAGAACCTACATTTATTTATATTCCAGACAAACTGCAATGTTCATTGTTTTTCTTTGACATTCGGCAACAGGCCGGGGGGGGGGGGGGGGGGAAATTAGGCTGTAGAATGAGTAATTTTGATGACTGAATCGTAGAAAATTAGAGCTCCATCAGGCATATTATTGTGATTATTGACCATTTTAAAAAGGACACCATTAATTTAAATTTTAAGTGACATTTCTGTCTGAAAAGTAACTGGCAATAAAATTAGTTTGGAACAGATTGGCAGAATGAAAGTTGCCTGTATTTTCAATTGTGTGTATTTAAATAGCACTGTGTGTTTCCTTTAGGATTTATCTATATGGGGAAGTTGACCTGCATAATTATTGTAAATATGCTCACTTCAAAGTTGAATTGTTTTGCATACAAATATATATCTCCAGTATAGCTCCTGATGCAGACAGTGTTCTGGAATAAAGAAAAGTGACTTTATTCCAGAATAACTACTCCACTCACACAAGGAATTAAAGGGCTTCTCTACACTTACATTTTATAGCGCTCTAACTTGCTGGCTCAGGGGTATGAAAAATCACACACCCACCCCGACCACAGCAAGTCTGAGCGCTTTAAAGGGCTAGTGTGGACAGGTTCCGAGAGCTGGGAGCCACACTCCCAGTGCTCTGAGCTAATCCCCTTGTGGAGGTGGATTACCAGGAGTGCTGGGAGACCTCTCTCCCAGCGTGCGCGACCACACTCACACTTCAAAGAGCTGCTGTGGGAATGCTCCCCTGGCAGCACTTTCAAGTTTCCAGTGTAGCCATGCCCAAAAGTCACGTATTCCAGAATATAGCGTCCACACAGGGAAGTTACTCTGGAATAGTTATGCCGGTCAGTTTTCCCTTATAGGCAGGCCACTGTCCCCTCCACACAATCAGTTTCACCTGTTTGTGGGTTTTTCACAAAGGAACAGGGAGAGAAATAAATATAGCAAAAAATAGGAAAAATGATTGTAAAGTCACAAAAACTGGTGTGCGTATGGGGAGAAGGAAGCACAGAACTAACCTCTTAAACGCATATGCTAAATTTCAATTTAGTGGGTTTCCCTTTAAGTATGGTAATGATTTAATTTTTTTAAAAGATAAACATTTTTAAATTTTTCCTTGAACTCAAACATATCCTGGGAATATCAGCATGGTAATAAATGTTATAACTTAAATTAAACCAAGAATAAGGATGAAGATAGGAGAAAATTTACTTAGAAAAGTGAGGGAATGAACAGCAGTATTACCAAAAAGCTTTTCACTTGTTAGAAGATAAAAGGCAAGGGATAGTTAAACTTAATGACTGCAAAAGCTCTGTTAGGTTGCATACACCTATCTGCTAGAAAGGTTTAATGGCTCAGAACTTTAAACCATGAACGTTCTGAAACCTACCACCCACACAATTTGCTCATGTCAAGAACAGGGATCTACTCCAATTATAGTATCTGGAGATAAAAGTAAAATTCTTTAGTACAAATGTACCTTGCTATTCATGTATACAGAACAATGAAAATGCCTCACTAAAGAAAGCCTTTAAGAGACACACATGAAACAACATTTACCAAAAAAAAAAAAAAAAAAAGGGACTTGTTTCCTAAAGAACAAAAACGTATTCTAGACTTTCCTTACATTTACAGTAGATGGTCTATATTTTAATCTAGGCTTATTTCACAAAATTTACTATACTCAATAAATACCACCTTTCCCCGCCCCTCCCATCCCCCCAAAAAACAAAAAACCATTCAATTGATGCTGTCTTAAGCCTTAAAGCGTCTCTCACCTGGAAGTCATTCAGCAGACCATAGGGACACTGTGTCTTCTGACAAGATGAGAAATCAAAATTTAACTTGCAAGCGGAAGTAGTGCAATTCGTCAGTTCGGTAATGATGGTGCTATTGATGTTACCTGTGGCATCCCGAACAACACAAGAACCTAGTGTGGACCCAAACAAAATACAGGTTGTCCAGTGGCAATTAAACAGTCTATTAAAAAAAAAAAAATCTATGTCAAGTTCAATTCTCTTTTTTTTAAGGAAGTATATTCTAACGGTTCAGCATTAGAAAACAAGAGCATTTCCTTTAAATTACTCCTGACATTTAACAAACACACGTATGCTTCATTTTCTTGGATGGAAAAGTAAACAAGAAAACATCATGCATTAGTTATTGCATAATGTTTTAGCAATATCATCAATACAAAGCACTTGCAGTTCAAATGTGTACATTATTTTACTTTTTAATACATTAACATAAGCTATCGGCTTTTGTTGGCTGCATCTCAAATAAGCAGAGAAATTCTATAAAAAGATTTACTTAATCCATAATTAATAAAAGTAAAGAAACTAACATGGAGAAAAGTTAAGATTATAAATATCACCAGTTTTAAAATGCCCATATTATTTTTGTTTTCCTGTGCTGTGCATGTCAATTTCTTGGGCAATTTTTATTTACAACTGGTATTGTATACCCTCATACACGGTTCTGTTTTCACTCTTGCTGTTCTCCATTTGTTAGTTTTCATATTATGAGTGCTCAGTCACGTTTTGCACAGGAAATACATTTGCAGTTTTATTTTCTCTTTTCTGGAAAAATGTTTTAAAATGCTGTTTTATCATCTACATGAGTTTAAAACAAAACAAAAACAAAAACCCCAAACCTGTGACTGAGACTGGCCTGATGGGGGCAAAGGAGATGTAGGTTGAGTGGGAAGTGCCACCTGTTGGATTGCTTTGGGGCTAGAGTTTTACTGCTGGTTTTTGGTTTTGATAGTATTTTAATAAAACCAAGAGGCACCTATATAAGTACCTTTGTTCTAAATTACAAAAAGTTTTACACACACTTTTAAATCATCATTTACCATTTTTTAAAAAGGCAGTCTAGTCTAACATAGTCATGTTATTGAAAATGTGATATCGTCCCCCCCACACTAATAGTTTTAGCTAGTCAGGCTGTTATAACTTAGTTTTTGGTACCATGGCTCTTGTATTAGTCTGAAACTGTCTATATATTCTCTCTCTCGCTCGGATATTTTATACTGGCAGGTGCTCAGAAAGAATATTTCCTTTCACCACCTGTAATGCCATTCTTATACACTCACTTCAAAATTTGCTTGTTTTGAACAAAAATGCATTATTCAAGTTCTCCATTTCTCAATAACTCAAAATCAGCTGATGCCATAATAGTCTGTACATATTAAGTAGCTTGTTAAGATGCCCACTGCAGGCCAGCTAATTTGTAGGATTAAGAGTAACACAGCTGACCCAAAAAAACAAAAAACAAAAACAAACCACACCACTTAGTGGGCAGTAACAATAGTAAATAAAAGTTTTGAGGGTTTTTTTTTTTTAAAAACAAACTCACTATCTTTTCTAACGAAGTTTCATCACTCTGATAGCTGTAGTCTTTAATTCACTCAAGATTATAATTAATCATTTGTGATGCCCCAGCTAAAGGCCAATAAGAAATACTGTGGACAGTACAAAGAATAAGTAGATCAGCATCCAGGTAATAAATGGAGTTACACCTGTTTAACAAGAATAAACTAAGCTATTAATGAACTCAGTTTCAAAAACCCTGCTATATAAAATATGCAGATCTCTACTTTGACATTTATAGCTCTTATCTTTAGCAAAATGGTTATTGTTTAACCTTCTATATGTAATTACTGGAATTAAGTTAAATGGATCTTGGCTAATGGCTAGTATCTAGTATTTAAGGGAAAACAGATTTATTTAATTAGAAGTTTTAAAGACTGAATTAAGGGAATTCTCTTAGTCTTTACTGATCTGCAGATCAAGTTTCTTCAAAGAAAGAATGACAAGAACGTTTTAGGAATGAAAGAAAACACAGCATGTGATATCTGATGGCTTCTCCTCTGAAAAGGAAATATTTCACTGGTATATTACCTCTGAAAGTTACCAGAATGAGATTTAAATTTCTAAGATGATGCTCAGTGATTTCAATTTATTTTGTTGTTGAAATATTTCTGTATATATCGATCTCTCTCAACCATTTGGGCTGAAATTTTCCATGCCAATTACCTGCCTCAGGCTAACTTTTTTGGAAGATGTCAGCCAAAACACTTAAGTAGTTTGAGAATGAGATTAGTGAAAAATACACTGTTTTACCCATATTAAAATTTTCACTGATCTTTACTTTGAAAAGCTCTAGAGCCCCCATGCTTTGGATAAGGGTCTCAAAGTTTGGAAGGCGGTGGTTTTTGCATCAGAGATGTGCCTCTTTTGCTGTCCCAAAGTTCATCAAGTTATAAACCTTTAATAACAAAAAACAAAAAAACAAAAACACCAGTTTGCACAATTTAAGTAAAGACTTATTAGATGATTGCAGCTGAATTCCACAAAGATTTCATTTGCACTGGCATGCTCCAAGCTCAGAGCTGAACAGGACCTTCCCCACACTTGCAGCTCTGGCCTGGGTACCAGAACTGAAACCTGGGAGTCCGCTGCATTCTCAATAGTCGGTCTGCTGTCACCCAGGCAGCACATAGGAGAAAGCTGCCTGATTGAAATGAAGAGATGGCAAGAGCCAGACTGGAATGGGACAAGACTAAATTGGGTCTGGGAGTTGGGGGAGAATGGGACAAGAAGCCTGAAGAGCGGAGACTGGAACTGGTTAGGTACAGAGAACGGGACTGGAATGAGGAGCTAGAAAATGGAGAAGAGTCAAGGACACATTGAAAGGGACAGGGGAGAATGGTCTAGGAATACTATAGCTCCACCTCCAGAGGATGGAATGGAACCCATGATTCCAGACTGTTTCCCTGCTCTCAGCAAATAGCCATGATACGCACCAGCACGTACAGGACACACACACACACACCCCGAGCGACCCCCCCTCTAGTGCTAGTCCACATAGAGGAGGACAACCTACTTTTGCTATCAACCACTCCGTTTGCTTAAGTGCCACAAGTCTGTGCGGTGGATCTAAGAGATCCAACCATGATGAACCATGTCCATATGGTTGCCACATGATAGAATTTGTTTTTCCAGTTTGCTTTTATAAAAACCTAGGAAAATACACACATCAAAACGACATTAAAAGAACATTAAGGTTGCAAAGTCAAGCACTGAAAAGTTAGAAAATGCCAGAATTAAGGTTGCTGATGCAACTTTAATCTGGCCCCTCATGTGTATGCATTATGATAGTATGTGTTCATGTAATTAAAGACTATTTTTTCCCACAGTACCCATCCTTCATTCAGAGCACAAGAGGGACTGTACTCTTGGAATCAGTTAGGGTTATGTAATGAAGACGACATGTTGTTTGTAGGACCACTGCTTCATTCGTTGTAGAAGTCAGAAGGCAGGTAGTGAATGAGGCAGGGGACTGCAGGAAGAGAAAGAAGTTAAGACAGTTGAATGCTGCTTCGCAAAACTCCATTCTATTCCTGCCTCTGCCACAGAATTCTGATGTGATGTTGGGAAAGCCACTTAAACCAAACTTTTCAGAGGTAGCCACTATCTATGCTTCATTTTCTGCATGCCCAACTTGATAGCCTGGGTCTGACTTGCAGAAGTGCTGAGTGCTCACAGTTGCAGCTAAAGTCAATGGAAGCTGTTCTTCAATATGTGAAGTACTATATAATGCTATGTACTCAGATAACTCAGGTCCTAGGTGTCTGAAATTGGGTACCCAAAATTAGTGGATAATGTCAACCTTAATCTTTGTTCTTCAATTCCATATCTGTAAAATGGGGATAATGCCACCTTTCATCTCTCCAGGGCGTTGTGCAAATTAACTAAATGTTTGTGATGCACTCAATTACTATAGTGATGGGCACCACAGAAAAGATCAAGCACTCAAAAGTTAACAAATGACGGAATTAAAATTGCCTATGCAACCCTAATCCTGCCACCTTGCATATATGCATGATACATCTTCCAAAATACGTCTACACTGTTTTCCTCATCATGGCTCCTGTGTCTTATTCAGTACCCAGAATAGCTAGCTGCCTCCTCAGCCAGTACTATCTATTTAACTTCCTTTAGTCCTCCTCATTCAATATATGACCCAATGCCTTATTTACTGCACACCATCCACATGTTGCACTGAATACAGAGCAGGTTTTGTTTTCTAATGGAGCTTTCTATTGCACTAAGCACCACAGTACTTCACTCATTAATAAAATGTGTTTTCAGAACACCTACACCCCCCACATGTATCAGCCCCATCAGACAGGTGCAGAGTCGAGAAAGATGTTAAGACCAAGATTTAACAGGCTGTTCAGTTTCAGATGCCCAATTTTATACATGGAGTGCCTGACTTTTTCAGACATGCTTAGCACCCACAGCACCCTCTGATTTCAACTAAAGTGACAGCAGCTCACGACTGCTGAATCATCAGGCCAAGCTGATTATCCAGGAAGTAACAAAATTAGCCACTTCTAAAAATCCTGGTTTAAATGACTTGTCTCACAATTAGGGATGTAAGAGTTTAACCAGTTAACCAACAATCTTGATGCTTATCGGTTTCTGTTAATGGTTATACTCTGCCCAGGGTCCCGGCTGCTGCTCCTCGCCTGGGGTCCCTGTTGCTGCCCTGCTTGCCCAGGGTCCCTCTGGGCTGCTGTCTCGGCTGCCGGTGTCCGTCCCAGCTGCCAGCCTCGCACCCGAGGTCCTGGCTGCCACCCTGGTGCTGCCCAGGATCCCGGCGCACCCGGGGTCCCTCCAGGCTACTGTCCCCATGGCCAGGGTCTATCCCATACCGAGACCCTGGGAGCGCTAGGATGCTGGGCGGCAGCAGGGTGGCAGCCAGGACCTCGGACACAGCAGCAGCAGGGACTGCTGGACACGGCAGCAGCAGCAGAGCCCTGCCTAAAACGTAACACTTCCCTCACCCCTAGTTCCCCAGGTAAACATTTAACCATATAACAGATATTTTTTAAACGTTATTTACATCCCTTCACACAATACATAGGAAGCCTGTGGTAGAGACCAGGACAGAACCCAGTTTTGAGTCCTGGTCTCCTGCCTTAACAAAAAAGGCTATTTTTCACTTTGATTCCCCTTGCATCATTCACAGAAGTTGGAAGGTGTATAGTGAATGAGATGGGGGTGGGGGGCGGTCCATTAGACAAATCACCTAATTGATTACACAAAGCTCTGCCTCATTCATCACCCATCCTTATGCAGACTGAGGCAAAGGGTCCTTGCATAGACAATCATAACTTTTGCATTTCTTAACCTAATTGTTTGGTTTTGCTAACATAACATTCTTTTAATATAAGTCTTGTATTAAATTTCCTGGTTTTAATAGGAGATGGAATTCACGTTTTTCCATCATCACATGAAACTTAGGTTTTAAAATGAAATGTAGGCATACCCTGTGACAGCAAGTCTCAGACTGAGGCTTGTGCCATAGCGCTAAAAACAGCAATGCAGATGTTCGGGCTCAGGCTGGAGCTTGGGATCTGAAGCCTAGGGAGGAAGATGGGCTTCAGAGCCAGAGCTCCAGCCCAAGCCACAACATCCACACTGGTGTTTTTAGCATCATAGTGCTAGTCTGAGTCTGCAGACCCGGGCACTGAAATTCATGCCACCAGTTTTAAAATGCAGTGTAGCCAGACCCTTATTGACTTTAACTATCTCCAACACATAATCAAAAGGGTTTGAACGCAAGACCTTTAGATTCAGATTCACAGCACAGAACTCTACTTGATCTAAAAAGGAGGAACAGATAGCAGATAGGCTATTATTCTTTATGTGGAACAGCCACCAGAAAGCAACAATAATTTGGCATTGAGTTACATAGATGTGCTAGTCATGAGAATGTTATCGAAGTTTAAAGGGCTGTAACATGGGTGGGTACCAAGGGTTAGAGCAGCAGCAGCAGCCGCCAGAGAATTGACACATTAATTCTGAAAGACTGCGTAGCTGAGGAGATGAGCCTTAACCTGTGAGCAACCTGGGTTTTTTTCTGCCAGAAGTGATGATATGCTTAATATTTAGTGTTGTGAAATATTAAGGCCAATCAACAGAACAGGTAATTGAACTCATGGTCTTCCATTGAGCTCAGACTCCCAGCCCAGTGGACCATTCCCTAGATTAAGGGGGGCGAGGGGAGGAGGAGGAGGAGAGGAGGAAGAGGGGATAAAAAGAGTGGCTTCTCAGTGAGGCTTTGGATCATGCCCAGTGCAGATGAAATGTTCAAAGCATTAAGGACAAGTTCTACTCAGCATATAGAAATAATGATTTTCTGGGGGTTATCCCAAACTTCAGTCAAATCTGGGTGAATTTCCCCCCAAAAACTGTTAGTTATAGGTATCACTATACATTCTGCCTATAAAGCTAAAAATATAGCTACAGCAAAACATACCTCAGGAATTAATAAGTAAAAAAATCAACTATTTACCTACAGATATCGCCATTCCTATGTAAACCAACGTGGTAATTACAATGGCCAACAGTGTTCCTTTAGGTATGGCTGATTGGGGATCCTGAAAGAAACATTTAAATGAATACTTGCAGTACAAGTAAATATGCAAACTGTACATTAAGCAGTAATATAACATACTACTTACTGCAAGATCACCTGAGATATTTGCACCAGCCAGAATGCCAGTTGCAGCAGGGAAGAAAATAGCAAATACAGAAAAGAAAGTTTCACCGTCTCGGAAATCTGGTCCAAAATTCTCAGTAAGTATTTCAGCTGTTAGAGAAAGAAATTTTTTAAAATTATTATCTTATACTGTGTTTGTATAGGATCTCAATATTTACCAATTCCACCTAAAGCAGTTATGTGAAAGCAAATAAAAACAGTCAAACTAACCATGAACCAAGATCATATCATTTGCATATAAAATTATGGAAATGTCTAAAATGGCAATATTTTATACTTGGAAACCCTAAGAATGTCTTTCCAGCCTTAAAATAATAAAGTCAGCAAAACAGAACAGAAAAATCTCTTAAAGTAATAATAAAAATAAAATACCTAGTTCTGACATACTGAATACAATTTAAAATGAAACTAATGATGAAAATTACCAGGTTTAAAGAAGTTTTAGGAATGTGAATACGTAAAGTGTATGGAGGAATTAGGAAAAACTGGGCTATCCACAATGAAACTTTTTTGGGGTTAGAACTCTCTCACTTTTCAATACTGAAATACAAGAAGTACAGCAACATAGAACTACATTTCAGCAAAACGTGAATTTTTTCTATGAAGCTGTTTGTATTCAAGATATTCAGTGTTATAGCATACCTTTATAACCAAAAAAGCCTTTAACCTTCTTGTTATCCAGTGGAATAAATGTTCCTATGATAAAATCAACAATAGCAAGTAGCAGGATCACCAGCAGAGTAATCTGTGCCTGAAATTTTAAAAATTACAATCAAAGTCAAGTATCTACCATATAGTCTGTGAACTAAAAGACTTGGTCCTAATAGGTTACAAAGATTTAAAGTAAGTCCATTTTCACTTATTACATTCAGATAAGTCATGTGGAAAACAACAGGACAAAAAAAAACCAAACACAGGGAGGAAGAGTGAGCAGGAACTCACACATTTCTAAAAAGGAGAATTATGAGAAAGTTAAGAATTAAACTGGCCTTGAATAAAAAGAGATAAGTCCTAATAGTCTGGGACGGTGAAATGATCTTTACTAATGTCTACAACTAGGTGTAAGCAATAAAAATTGATTTCTCCACATATTCTCCTACAAACTGCTACTGTATATAAATAGTGATTAAGTGACTACGATAATTAATAATCAGTACGTTTTTTTATGTGAGATTTCAACACTTGATATTACTGAACAATCAAGGTTAAGCACAGTGGTTTTACTTTAGTTGTTTCAATCAATTCAGACTAGTTGATTTTCTGATTCTCATGCAATATAACTGGGTTGCAAAAAGTAGAGAGGAAGATTTGAATTCAAAAGAGTTTTCATTCATTTTTCTAACAAAGTTTTGCAAACAAACTTGATTTTTAAAAAGTCAATTTTGGGGCACAAACTGCTTGACAGCATCATGACTCCTATTGTTTGAATAATTATATTTTAAAATATTCCACAGACAAAAAGAGAAAGTTTTCAGCAATATGCTGTTTTGGAATTTTACAGTTGAATTGCAAAGGGGAAAAACAAACAGTTTGCTGTGCCCTTTGAATTTTCATAACAGAGTACACGATCTGAGCTGGAAATCAGTCATGTGATAAGATCCACTCATTCCACCACAGTGTTAGGCTCCCCTCTGCTTGATTGCTGCAGCAAAATGCGAGGACTTCAGAAGATTAAATCCTAAACTGAAGCTATAGAAACTAAGTTGAAAAAATTAAGACCACTACAGAAAAAAAAAGGATGTTTGTGGAGATCAGTCCTACAAACAATCTGATATAGAAAGAAGGCCTGCTCCACTGCAAACGATATGCTCAATGATGAGAAATAAAAGTTCCAGGTATAAAAGCTAGTTTTCCTTTTCATACATTGGTATCCACTGGTCTTGCCATTACCCATGGGAAGCAGGGAGTAGTAAAAAGCCAAATCCTATAGAAGGAAGTATCAAATATAAAGCAACAAATCCCTCTAAGAAGAATGAGCACTGCTTTTTTTTTTTTTTTTTTTTAAAAACACATTTATTTGCTTGCTTTGTTCAAATTTCAGGTGGCCAGACTGCAAGTCTCATTGGTCAAAGTCTTGCTTTTCAGCCCAAAACTTTAATAAACTCTTTGCAGAATACACTTTAGTTTATCTAAGAGCGGTCTTACAAACCGACCGTGAAAAGCACGTAGTCATTTTATCTTATCGCCAAGAAGAGGAGTCTCAAATTTAAGAGTCCACTTCACATCCAATGCTCAAAGTTTATTCATGATATTTGGACCTGAATATGCAAGGAAAATATGGCTCTCATTTCAACTCATTTGTCTGTCCATGCACAGTCAGGTCATGCCCTCAAATAACCGGTTCTTCTACAGAAGAACTGAAGATGGGATTTTATAAGACAGAACTCCCAAGTCATTTACCCTTACAACTGAACTAAACTGCTATACTGAAATATGGCCAGGCATCCACTGGGGCAGTGGTTCCCGAACTGGGGTTCATGAACCCCTGGGGGTTCACAAAATGTTACAGGGGGTTCTCAGGAAAAAATTCCTGAATGGTGGACAGGCAGCATGGGACCAGCAGCCCGGAGCCCCTGGACTTCCAAGAGCTAAGCAGATCAAAGCGAGTATATCTATCATACTGAGGAGATTTAAACTTCAAGACTCCTTATAAGAAACGGAAAGGGAGGTGGCTATTTTTTGATGTTTTTAAAATTAAATAGGCAGCTTGTGTGGTTTTTAAAATGATTAAGAAGAACAAGTTTAAGATTTGTTGTAACATGCGTTGTTTGCCTGGACTGCTCAAGACCTGAATGCTTGTGAAGGAGGAACTCTTTGAGTTGGCTTCTTAAATACCTTCATACTGTTTCACGTCTGATACTCCTTGAAGAAGCATAGGAGCCTTGTCTTATAACAGGCTTATTCTAAGTAATACAAGCTACGAAAGTGTGATCTTGGAAGAGTGTTGCTTTTTTCATAATGTAATAAAATAATAATAATAAATAAAGTGTGTAATAAGCATGTCATAAACAAATTTTATATTTCCAAGATCACTGCTTTTATAATTTATACTCAGGTAAAGGAGAAAATCCCTGGAAATATTCATTTTTAGGAGGGGGTTCGCGAGACTTGACATTTTAGTGAAAGGGGTTCACAGGTTGTTAAAGTTTGGGAAGCACTGAACTAGGGGAATATAAAAAGGGTCTGCAGAAAAGGGTTTACAGTTCCATGTTTCTATTAGTCTCCTCTGTACAAGATTGACAAACCAACAGGGTTTGGGGGGGAGGGAGGGGCATAGATGTCTGCTGCTACGACTCTGATTAACAACCCCAGTGATGGAGAATTGAATCTTTAGGTAAACAGGGTTTAATCCCTAAGGGAGGCCATCCATAAGAAGTTAGATTTCTCCAACAGATTCTGAGGGGATTTAGACCAAGGTCTACATATCATGTAAATGATTTTTACCAGATGCTCTTCCTTGCTCTAGATTTTAGAGATTTGAAAAGAAAGAGTACCACTCAAAGGTACCCATACTTGTGATTTAGACTCTCAAGCTGGAATATCAATCTGTGACCATCAAAGGGATTTAGGGCTCAAGGTAAAGCAAAGCATTCAGAAACAGATTCTGGAGTTTGCTATCGGTTTATTAGCCTAAGGAACTAGAATCTGGGAAATCAGTGTGGTTTTTCAAACCATTTTGTGAATTAGCAGATGGATGTCCACCCACACAAGTGGTCTTCCATGCACCAGAATGCCATTATTGAGAGCAAAATATTAGTACCTTGCTGTTGTTTTAAGTTGCATATAAATTTAGATGAAAAGTGTTTGGAGAGCAGATTATCATCAAAATATTTAGTTTAGCTCCCACTTGTCTGCTGCCTCCTTCTGGTAACTGAGCCAATTGGCCGTAAGGTAAGTCATGCCCAGGGTGCAAGTTGCTCTGACAGGCAGGCTCTGTTCCTCCAGGAAAAGAAATATTCTAGTGGTCTGGTGGTTCAAGTTTGTTTCTCGATGGCACAAACATACTATGTGGGCATGCATATACCATAAGCCATTGTTGTCCAGTTGTTATTTTTGCTGTGCAATGTGAAAATATTGCTAGATATTTTAGTATGATGGCTTCAAAAGTTTTGCCGATTACTTTGAAGGCACTAACAGAGATTGAAACAAGTTAATGGCAAAGATTCAGGAGTTCAGCATTGTCCACTGGACTTGTTTGTGCACAACACTGACATGAATAAGTACAGACGAACATGGCTACCACTCTGAAACCTATAAAACAATAGACATTGAAGACTACCCGAGCAGAGTACTGGAAAATGATTATAAACTTCATTTATATACATTAATAAAACTATTTTTCAATAGAAATTGAAATGAAGTGCTTAAAAAATTAGCTCAAAAATTGGCAACATCCAGAGAACATACTAGGAATTTGAGGTTCTGTTTTGTGTTTAAGTTCTTTGTGAACTGCTGTTGGCACTGCTACTGGATTACCTGGAGAGACATTCCCTTTCCCTGGATAAGCTACTCCTAAAAAATGCACTTAAAATGTACTAAGGATAGCCTCTTTCTTCATCTGGACTATAAAGATCACATCAGCTTGGATAACAGGGTCAGGAATGAGGATATGCCAAATAATATGTACATCAACACAATATTGCCATTTTCTGTAACTAAGAATTCACAGGAAACAATGTTGACCTGATCACCTACCATAAGAGGGAGGATATGATTTTTGAGATCTTTTGTGGTTAAGAATGTAGATCAATTCATTTCTTGAGTGATTCAGGGAAGATATTAAAATGGCAGGTGGCTAGGCTGCACTGACACTGTGGGGAGGCATACAGAAGGGACACTGGGAACAAGCAAAGTAGAAGGTGTGCTAAATTGCTCAGACATATCTAGTAGAAGATGTAGTAAAAGTGGCAAGCTGGGCTAGGGCAGGCCACAGCGACTGCCCCACCACATGTATGAAAAGTAGATTCAGCATACAGAATCCTCAATCTGTCTTTAAAAGGAAACTTGGTCTTCCAATTACCAAAAATCTAGTTCATTTGAAATTTCCAGCATTCAAAGAAAATTCTAACTCCATTGCAAATGTTTGTAGAGATCAGTGGGTCTGAAGTTGCTCTTTCAGGTTGAGGGAATGTAAGCTAAGATCAGAGTATGGTGCAGTAGAAATATAAAAAAAAGTCAGGCAGAAGGAGGAGATGGGAACCTAAATTTCATTGTAGTAGACTGAGCAGGTCTAAACCCATGAATAACATCCAGATTAATAGCTCTCCAATGAGAGAGAAAGAGGACAATTTATGTGGTTACCTAACTGTATTATCTACCGAGTTGTGGACACTATCCATATTATATGCTGACTGTAAACCTTTATGTGTGTGGGTCTCTCTCTGGCTAGCTTGAAGGGGTGTTTCCCCTTTAAGAGCTCCCTTACAGCAGGTGGGTAAATAGGGGAAAGATTACAAGTACGTACAGAAAGGGCAGGAAACAGTTGGGACCAGGTTAGGACTAGGTCACTGAACTGCCCTTTTTGCTGTCTGGAAAAGTGGGGAGATATTTATAACCCATGCAGACTGGTAGATACCCCTCTGTACCAGGATTGGGTTTGCAGCACTCACTCTTTGTACTAGCCAAAAGAACTCCGTTCCCTTTTGACCCACTGTGGGTATTATGCTAGTTGCCCCTTTCCTTTGGGAACTAGGGAGGAAATTTTCCTCACTGACATGGGATGGGTTGGGTATTTTTTCCTTCCCCACAGCTGGTCTAGGACTCAGAGCACTGGAATAGGGAAGTTAGGTTGTAATGTTGCAATTAATATGTAAAACTTGTGGCAGATGTCCAGTGCAGGTACTCAGTATAGATGGAAGGGATACAGTTATTGGATAAAATGGATTGGAAAAGGATTTGAAGTAAAGCTTCCCATAAGGGAACTGAGTAAGAGGGGCTGGGGGCTCCTACATCTCATCAGCTGAGAGCTGGCCCCCCTCCTTTTCCTGACCCCCTTTAAAGGAACTGAAGAAACAGCAAGGAGCCAAACCCCTCTTTCCTACATTCTACAATTTGTTGCCAGGTACTCTCAGATATAATAACTGAATACATTTATGATCTATTTAAACTACATCCATGGCCTCTTCTTTTTATTTCCGACAGACAGAGAGAGGTGTGTACTAAAGTACAAATGTATATTAAAAAGTAACAGAATCTGGAACAAAACATACATAATACGACTATTGAGCTCCTCTAGGGTCTTCATACAAGTAGTGTCACCATTTTAAATTTTAGGTCATAGTTACTTACTTTTGCTTCCCATTCCATTCCTGCTACAGAGATACCTAACAATATAAGTACTGTGATGGCTCCTATAATTCTGATGTCATTCATCTCATCCAACATAAGTGCACCATTTTCCTAGAAGAGAACAATTTTAAAGACAATTACATACAGTGCAGAATGTATTTTTCCTACTACACAATGTAGAGGGAGTAGTGGTTTAGAAAGTGAATAAAAATAGTTTACCTTTATACCATTGGTTCAAACCTGCTGATGTCGGTAAGCAAAAAATAGGACCAGCTGAGGATTGTTCAGAGGCTTAAATGAAATAGCTAATGGCCCCATTCACATGAAAATGAGTGAACAGGCAGTGACTGCTTTCAACCAACAGAGGGGATATCAGCCAGCAACCTTATTGACAGGCTCCATAAAGAAGCCAGTCACAGAACTAACATTCACAAGTTACTCGTTGCTGACAGCGCAAACCCTTCCACAATGCCGTGCCACTACTGCTCTTCATGATATAACTGCTTTGTAGATAGGGGGTTCACTGTTTCTAGAGCTTTTCTTCTGGCACTTCTTTAGTAGTAGCTTTTTTCTACTAATATGTCTAAGAACTCAATTACCATCACTTAACTCTATATTACACCCGACTTCTGAATGTATGAGAACCTGTGTGACATCTCTGGCTGCTGCTGTTGTGAAGGAAAACCTTAACTCATCTTCCTACCAATGCAAGATCATCCTTTGTATTACATTTACAAAGGTTCTGAAGTATCTAAAAAAAAAAAAAAAAACACCACACACACACCCCTAAACTAGTTTTAAATGTCCCCAGCAAAGAAACCTCCACCACTTCCTTTCATAGACTATTCTACAAACTAATACAATTTAGAATTGGAAAATCCTTGCTGGTATTCAGATGGCATTAAGAAAAGGAACATTTACACCCCCCGCCCACTCCTCTCATACTACTGTGAATAACTACTCTTCTTCCTTAATGTTTACACCTTTCAAATATTTGTAGATTTATGTACCCCAGCATCTTTAGCAGTTATTTGCCAAAAATTATATACATTTAGCTCTTTAAACCCTTAATCATTGCTGTCACTCATCTGAATTATATACAATTTGCCAATAGCTTTATGGTAATGTATTGCCCCAAACTGAATAATCTATTATATGCCAGGTGTGGTTATATCACAGGAAAGAGAGAGAGACTGATTATATAAGCTCCCTGTCACTATGTGTACTGATACCTCTGTGTATACAACCCAGAAAATGC
Organism: Caretta caretta; assembly: GCF_965140235.1. Taxonomy (NCBI): domain Eukaryota; kingdom Metazoa; phylum Chordata; order Testudines; family Cheloniidae; genus Caretta; species Caretta caretta. The sequence goes on along the minus strand of NC_134210.1, from coordinate 82,118,708 downwards.
ACTGGTCTTCTCTTGCTGCCATATTGCTGCACAGACATGTTCAGTATTACTCCCAAGTCTCTACCTACGTTACCACATTCCAGGTTCTCTCTTCTCATTAAGCATGAATTTTATGATTTTTCTCAATCAACTTCTGTCCCAGGGAAATGAGATCGTACTTGTGATTTTTAGTTAAGTTCATTCTATTATTTTCTGCCCATTTTTAAATCTTTCTAGATCCTTTAAAAGCAGCTTGGGAACATTCTACTAGACAACCATACATTTTAAGCTTTAAAAGGACTGCTTGACAACAACAAAATGCTTATTAGTAACTCATATTTCATCAGCCTTTTTTCTAAACTGTCAATTTGATTTTTATTACAATTTTAGCTTAGTCCCACTCTAAAAAGGCAAAATGCAAAAAAAGTATTAATATCAAACTGAATGTCATCATTCAACAGTGTATTAATATGAGAAGTAATATTGTAGCACATCCTAAAACCGTATCAATACATGCTGCTGTTAACCGAAATTAATAAAAATTAGCATAAAGTCAGGGTAGTCATACAGATTAGCAAATGCAATCTATTTACCTGCAGCAGTTCTACAACTGTCTCTGCAAATCCAACCACATACATAGCTACTGCAACAGCATTAGCAAATGCGAAGATTAGGCCTATTGCGCCACCGAATTCAGGTCCCAGGCTTCTGGAAATTAAATAATATGCTCCTCCTAAAGAAAAATGATATGAAAATGCTTTAGAACTCTGGACAGCAACTCTGGACAGCAACAGAGCTGTAATTATTCATGTGGGCAAGAAAGTCACTAGCAGCAAGGAAATTCTTAAATCTTAGGCACTTATGATAATACAAATAACAAATCTCAACTACTTTCCTTATTTCTGTTCAAAAACTCAGTATGTAACAGATAGTGACAACTTATATCTAGAGATTATACTTCCCCAAGTTACTAAAATTACTTAAACCTGGTGCTTTACATCATCACCTGAGACATGCATTCACCAGAAATGCTTTGTCAGTCTTATTGTTCAAGCACACAACTGATTTGGAATTTTACAGATACTTGCTTGTCTGAACAGGCAAAACTATTTTGAAGGATGGAGGAAGATTGAATGCTTTGTTACTTAGACACACTTTTACCTATAGATAACATGGAAGTAGACTTTTCCTCAGTGAGGACTTGTGCCTCTAACATGCACTGAAAAAATTATGACTTGTTTGTAAATCTGTTTATAAATACATATTTGGTATGGTGTTTGATTTTTTTTAAATAATCCATCAGATACATTGCTCTAGATTAGCATAAACATGCATATATAGTCAAGAAATACTATTTTGTTTCAATTATTACATGCTACAAAGTACTTGCTCCCTAGGCTGTTCAGAGCTACCCTGAAAGCAGCTTGGCTTTACACCCACTGGGAACAACAAGAGATGGCCATTCTGAAAGGAGTAGTTTTGGCTACTAACAGCCACATGAAGCTTCATTCCTATCAAAAACTGGAGGTTATAATCATTTTAAAAAGAGGACAGATCTTCATGGAATTCTCTGCAATATTATATTATATCTAAAAAAAATTTCAATTAGGAAGCACAACTTCAGATCATTAATCCTAAAAAAGTTCTTCAAAATGTAACCATTGCATGAGATTTCAGCAAGTTTGTACTACATGAAAATTTGAAGAATCTTCATTATAAAGATCATTTGGGACTAAAACATGGTTCAACATTTCTTTTGGCCTTCCCCATCCATCAATTTTAACTCCAACTAAGTTAACTTTACTTGTACATTCTCAGAAATTTCATTTTGTACTCAAAACCTAAATGCTATAATTTTGAGGAGGCCAGCTATGGACCTGACAAGTCTGGGCATATCTTTCTAGATTTTCAAAATGTGGCATTAAGTGAAAATCCCCTAATTTGCAATAAAAGAATTTCTAAAAGATCTGTTTAAAGTCAGACAGCCCTTTAGTTCTCTAGTATTAAACAGGTAGAATCTATAGGAAATGCTGGAAATAAATATTGACTGGTATAGCACACAACTTGATAGAAAGTAGTCAAACCAACTGTGCAGAATGACTTATTTCTTGGGTTATAATTGTTACCTGTCTAGAAAAAAGAAATTCTCACAAATACAAGAAATCCAAGTACAACAGTATATTAACATATGAATTCCAGAAGAATGAACACTGAAAACAGTTATATCTGATAAAATCCTTTGTCTTATGACAAATCTCGAGTCTATACAATTTGGAGTTTCTTTAGCTTTCAAATGAGATCAAGGGAGCTATTGTAATGCACTGGGAATGTCATGACAGCCACAAGACTATTCAATTTGAAAACTGTTTTTTTATATTATCCAGTTTGAAATATATTCTCAGTGTCTTAATTTCCATGCACAAAAACTTTTTAAACAGAAAATGGGGCATTGGAGGCTAGATGGAAGAGTAACATCTGGGGAAAAAAATAGCAATTTAAAGAAATTTGACACTACAGAAACGTATGTTTAAAAAAAAAATTGCTCAATGGTTTAAGAATAAATCTGCAGGCAAACAACACACATTCCCTTAATGATATCTCCCTATACTGGCCTTATCAGCAAAAGGTAGCCTTTGCATGTCATATTTCTATATTTTAATACTGACCTCTGATTGAAAATTTTTCTTTTATGTCTTTCAACAACAATCTAACCTTTTATATAGGGTTTCATTTACTTGGACATAAAACAAAAAAAAAAAAATGAAAAACAAAAAAACCCAACCTGTATCCCACTTAAAGAATACAACTTTTGCAAGGAAAAAATCCTCAAATTTCCATTTCAACACATAATTGGAGGTATGGGGAAATACAGAGCAAAACTCCATTAATTTCATAGAGTTGCAGATAATGGATGTTTTAAGTTGAAGATCTCATATTCTGAATCCAGTAACGTGTCAACTTCAGGCTAGGAAATATTAACTACGTGTGCCTAAAAGGATCAGATGGGGGAAGAGAAGGATTAGATTTAAAAATAAATCCTAGAGTCTACATTCTAGGTTTGGAAAGATTAATATATGTAAATGGGTTGTAAACTACACTCTGGTTCTTTTATTATCTGAAAAGTACTTTAGTGCTCAGATTAAAAACAGTTTCTTATTACAAGACACAGGGTATGGCACTATTACCAGAAGAGAAGCAAGAATATAGCTTTACTCTTTAATACACAGAAGAGAACAGTGTTAAATGTGTCAATTCTAATTAACAGCTAAATGACAAATGACAATTTTATGCTTGTGACAAGGCTAACGTTTAGTTGTTGGTGTTCCTGCTATGTCTTATTTGCTCTGCAATGGTGGCATTTTTGTATGTATGTCTAATCGTGAAGAGTTTTTTTTGTAACTGCTACTGCTTTACTTTGTTACTGGTTTTTATAATAAAATGGCTGACTGACTACTGTGATGAAATACTTTTGGAGCAGAGTAATCACCAGTGAAGTCTTTCCCTGCACCTTAAGCTCTTACTGAAATTATTTTGTAGGTACATAGTTGCTGGCTACAAGACAAGCATGCATGCTAACAAAAATGCCAGTCTCAAACCAATACCCTCTGGAGAGAAAAGCATTAAGATTATCTAAATGGTAACTTTTCAGAGCAATTGAACTTCTTTTGGAAGAGTCTTCCACCATAAAATTATGTGTTTCCAGGAACTTGTATAGTTCTGAAGAGAATAAACTGAAATACATCCTACTACAGGACAAAAACAGATGTTTTCTGAAACCATAAATATGTTTTTACCAGGAAATACATAAATCTCATCCAATGGATTCATCTATAAGAAAGAGTTAAAATTGCTCTTTTATTTAACCAAGCCATGTAACAGAAGTGGGAGATATTTAATAGCATACATTTTTGAAGGAAAAATACTTTTTTTTAAAAAGACATCATTACTGAGCAAATATATGAGCATATGGATTTATTCCTAAACAACTTTATTTCCAAGGTGCCTTTTGCATTTAAAAAAAAATCTTTAATTTCTTACGACTGAACACTAATTAGGTTTTGGAACTATAAAATACTTGAATAGCAACAACAACCAACAAGGAATTGACTTGCTCTCTCTCCCTACCAAAAAAAAAAAAAAAATCTGCAGGAAAACAAGGCAGCACTTCTGTGAAATTGGGAAGGTGAGCTACCAATTAGAACTACTATGCAAGTTATTCAATTAATTCATTTTTTTTTTAAAATAGGGGGTGAGGGGAGGTGAGAGACCTATTGCAGAACAGCAGACATTTCACAGAAAGGGAATCCTTTTAGCTATTTTCTCTTCATGCCATCAACTCTTATTTATCATTCTTAAAGAGAAGAAATACGAAACCGAGGTTTAATCAGAATCTTATCTTATAAAGAGGCACAATTTTAGCCACAGTTAAAGTACAAAGAACTGTTTACAAAAGTAGTTTTACCTCCTCTTACAAATCCATTGGTAGCTATTGCTGAAGTAGACATTCCTGTGATAGTTGTCACAACAGTTGCCATTGCAATAACCAAGACAGAAAGAGCTTTGAAAAGAAAAAAATAGTTACAATATATTAAAAATTAAAGCTAGCTTCAGAAAAATACACGTGCCTTGTACTTCATTGTGTCAAACTTGTGAGAATGTACTTTCCAAACAGGTTTGGATAACATTAAGCTAGGCACGGCTCTTGTACAGGTATGGAAGAAATCTTCTTCTCTACTCCACCACCCAGAGAGCAGGGCAGCTTTGCTCCCTAGAACCTGCTACAGAGGTGAGGCTTACTGTAGTCCAGTTCCGGACTAAGCCATCAAGGCTAAATTAAAGTATAGGTGTTACCACATACACTCCATATCTATCACTCCATATCTATCTATCTCTACTTTTCAGACCTAAACTAAAAAATATGTAACTCACTCTGAAAAACTATGAAAGAGGAGTCAGATTAGACATTCTAGCAAGTTTTTCATTTAGCTTCTTAAGAATTTTATGATCATGCTGAGTAACAGGCGACATATCTGTATTATTCAGCCCCCCTTCCCCAATTGCTCTAAATGCGTTATCAATGATCCATGATTGTAGAAGTTACCCTGTCTCCATACATACAACTGCATTCGCTAAAACTAAATAAGATGTCACATTTTTTAAAATTGTACACATACCTATCCCAGCCTGTCCTACAATCCATGACAGTCTGATGAAGAGCATCACCCCCCAAATATTCAACATACATCGTACCTAGGAGAACAAAACACAAGACATAATATCTTCTCGTAATTGCATGGTTTTAACATATACATAGAGTTATTTTAGCTAGGTATTGCAAACAAAATGTATTAAGCCTACAAATAAATTCATACTTAAAATTTTGAATGGATTAGTTGCTGTAGCAAAACCCTTTTTTCCCTCCTAAAATGTTTTATGACTGAGTGACATTTTTAGGTATATACAAGAGTTACTGGTTTGGTTGGATGGAGTTTTTCATCTTTTATATCTTGGGAACAAGGAATTGTTTTCTGATCACAGGTTTCTTACCCACTCTATCTAGATCAGGGATGGAAAATTACACTGATTCAAGAACTGAAACCTAATATTTTTGACCTAGACCAATTCCAGAAAAAATGCCAAATTGGTCACAGAGAACAATGAGTTTCTCTTCCTCACTAGAGTATACACCATTGCAAAACTGACAATCCCAACTTTCTAATGGTCTATTGGAGCACCGGTTCTAGTCCTCTGCTGCTTTTGTTGTCTTATGTAGTGCCCTTTGTTCCTCCTTTGTTTTCAAACAAGGACAGGCACAGTTTAGTTATGGCAAGAGCTGGAAAAGCCTCTGGAACAGGCCATATTGCTTCTTCTGCAACTCTGTCATTCTGAACATTTTGTTTCAGAATCCTACTGTTCTGCACTCAAATTTTTTTTTAAAAGGCTTTTATTACCTGTGTGTGTTTTGATTTTGTTTTTTTTAATTCCTCAACAGAATAGTATAAATAAAGAATTTCCATTTTGCAGAATTTCAGTAATAAAATTAGCACCGAGTCTTAAAACAGATAAACAAACATTTCACAACATTGCCAAAAGAGAACAATTTAATTAACAAGTGAGTATAGACTGGGAGACATGTGCCTCTCTTCAAATCCCAGGAGCTCCAAGAACAAGCAGCATGTCTAGGGATTTCCCAAGATTCAGAAAGCCAATTCAAAGGCCTTTCAGTGAGACATAATTGGAGTGGAAACACAGATGCATAGCTGGGCTCTAACTATTTGTCTGAGTAGCATATCCCAAGCAGACAAGAATCACTAAAAAGCACGGTTCTGAGGACTTTGTCCAAGATTACAAAGCAAATCCTCAACCCACTGTGGAATGTAGAGGTGGGTCTTCCAACAAACTTTTAATTAAAAGTTTCTGGGGGAAAAAAGTGTGCATTTCCCCAATATATATTTCTGGGAGGGGGAGTTTAACACCCATTTCAGGACAAGATTTAAACAAATGCGTTACACATTGAAGCACTAAAAAGATAGCAAAGATTACTTTTCAATACCTCCCCTCTAAATTTTTTACTTGTTTTTTAACCTTTGATTCAATTATTTTTAGCAAAACAGATCTGCAACTGACCTTTCATTCTTGCTGAAAAATACACTCACTCAAAATATGTAAAGTAACTGGCAAGGTCAGTTATGTATTAAAAGGCTTGACATACTATGTATTTACTTACCAATACACCTTTTATCCAGCCAAACTTGACTATTCCCTTAATGTCTGCAGTATAAGTAGCATCAGCTTCCCCAGGTGGAGTCCCTTCTTCTCCATTTGCATATCCATCCTCAAAAGGTTCCTGCAGAGAGGGCGGGAAAATAAATAAATTTTAAAAAGTACCTCTATATCCTTTAGCAAGTGTCCAAAAGGTGATTTCAGAACTGGACACTCAATCAAATTTGACTCAGACGTCATTATTAGTAAAAGTGATCACAGACAACAAATTATTAATTTCTAAGACCACATCTATGTAGTGTTCTAGTCACAATTTATGTGACTATTGTACACATTTTCATACTTCAGTAATTTTTACAGTTTGGATATTTGAAATCCCTACAAAAGATGTTTAAAATAAAGTATGTTTTTACTTGAGGCAGTGAGTAAGTCATGCCACTGAAAGCTTACCATAGTAGTTGAGCAGTACCTACAAATATTAACTGTAGTTATAATCAAATTAGTATCAATTTTTTTATTGCAACCATGCAATCTATTACTGTGTAGATTAGTGCAAGCATGTTATTCAAATATTTTTCCTAGATTTATAAACTGTCTTCATATGCCTTCAATCTGATTTAAAAGATTAAGAAACACTCTCGTAAAAGGACCAAATGGCACCTTTCATCATCATTTAGTTTGACCTCTTTCCTAAACACAGGCTATATTTCACCCAATGAAATATTCCAGCAGCAGAGGCAATTATTCTTCCCTACTACATTAGTGAACACGACTGCACCCAATAACTTGTAAATGAACTCAGAGGATCTCTTTCAGAAAAGACAGCTAAACTTGATTTAGAATTAAGAAAATGAAGAAGATGAATTGATCACTTCTTTGGTAGTCTGTGCAGTGGACAATTACCTACACTGTAAAAAGATTGTATCACTGACCAAGAAAGTTTCCACACAATAATCAACTCCCCTCTAAGTCACACCCAATCCCCTTTTTAAACTAAAATGAGAAGAGAGATGGGTCTTGCAGAATGCCCTGAAGATCCAACACTGAGTCCCACAGTGCAGACGTCCTTTACTATTGCCTAGCACTCAAAAAGAATGTTGAGTGACCAAGTGGTTTTGCTTTAGATAATTAGGTAAATGTTTCTTTTAGTAAGCATAAGAAATATTAAAAGTAATACCCAAGGAATACAATAAATATGAGGTACATTAGTAACCTAAGACACCATCTTGGCCACTATGGATGTAGAAGCCCTCTACACCAACATTCTACACAAAGATGAATTACAAGCTATCAGGAACAGTATCCCTGATAATGTCACGGCAAACCTGGTGGCTGACCTTTGTGACTTTGTCCTCACCCACAACTATTTCACATTTGGGGACAATACATACCTTCAAGTCAGCAGCACTGCTATGGGTACCCACATGGCCCCACAGCATGCTAACATTTTTATGGCTGACTTAGAACAACGCTTCCTTAACTCTCATCCCCTAACATCCCTACTCTACTTGTGCTACATTGATGACATCATCATCTGGACCCATGGAAAAGCAGCCCTTGAGGAATTCCACCACAATTTCAACAATTTCCATCCCACCATCAACCTCAGCCTAGACCAATCCACACAAGCGATCCATTTCCTGGACACTACTGTGCTAATAAGCAATGGTCACATAAACACCACCCTATACTGGAAACCTACTGACTGTTATACTTACCTACATGCCTCTAGCTTCCATCCAGTGCACACCACACGATCCATTGTCTACAGCCAAGCTCTAAGATACAACCGCATTTGCTCCAATCCCTCAGCAGAGACAAACACCTATAAGATCTCTGTCAAGTGTTCTTAAAACTACAATACCCACCTGCTGAAGTGAAAAAAACAGATTGACAGAGCCAGAAGAGTACCCAGAAGTCACCTACTACAGGACAGGCCCAACCAAGAAAATAACAGAACGCCACGAGCTGTCACCTTCAGCCCCCAACTAAAACCTCTCCAGCGCATCATCAGAGATTTACAACGTATCCTGAAAAATGATCCCTCACTCTCACAGATCTTAGGAGACAGACCAGTCCTCGCTTACAGACAGCCCCCCCAACCTGAAGCAAATACTCTCCAGCAACCACACAACAAAAACACTAACCCAGGAACCTATCCTTGCAACAAAGCCAACTCTGTCCACATATTTATTCAAGTGACACCATTATAGGACCTAATCACATCAACCACGCCATCAGGGGCTCATTCACCTGCACATCTACCAATGTGATGTATGCCATCATGTGCCAGCAATGCCCCTCTGCCATGTACATTGGCCAAACCAGACAGTCTCTATGCAAAAGAATAAATGGACACAAATCTAACATCAGAATCATAACATTCCAAAACCAATAGGAGAACACTTCAACCTCTCTGGCCACTCAGTAAAAGATTTAAGGGTGGCAATTTTGCAACAGAAAAGCTTCAAAAACAGACTCCAGTGAGAAACTGCTGAGCTTGAATTAATATGCAAACTAGATACCATTAACTTGGGTTTGAATAGAGACTGGGAGTGGCTGGGTCATAACACATATTGTATCTATTTCCCTACGTCAAGTATCCTCACACCTTCTTGTCAACTGTCTAAATGGGCCACCTTGATTATCACTACAGAAGGTTTTTTCTCCTGCTGATAATAGCTCATCTTAACTAATTAGCCTCTTACAGTTTGTATGGCAATTTCCAACTTAGATTGTGTACACACACACACACACACCCTATTTATCTTCTTACTATATGTTCCAGTCTATGCATCCGATGAAGTGAGCTGTAGCTCACGAAAGCTTATGCTCTAATAAATTTGTTAGTCTCTAAGGTGCCACAAGTACTCCTGTTCTTTTTGCAGATACAGACTAACACGGCTGCTACTCTGAAACCTAAGACAACTATAATGTTTAAGGATGACCACTACAGAAATGATCCTTAATACTGTTCTTAATACTATGCAACATCAGTGTCACCTCATACTGTGTTAAGAAAGAAGCTTGCATCCCAAATTACCTCCAAAAAGCACTTTACAGTGTATAGGCTCAGGCTTGCTCTCAATGAAGTGAAGAGCAAGACTCCCTTTGCTTTAACAGGAGGAGTAGGCTCTATTATATGCAAGACACATTCAGTTTCAAAGGCTTTAACATTATGAACTTAAAACACAAGTCAGGAAGTTAGGGGTCTCACAATGAACTAACTTGTGCACATAGCAGAAAGGTACTTTATAGTCCTACCTTGTAAATAGTGTTTCAGCAAAAACAACTAGTGAAAAATCTGGGGTGCTGCTGGACTATAGATTGCCCCTTGGCTGATGTCAGGCTCTTGACTGCTAGGAGGAGAGGCTCATCTGCATGCCACTACTCCACACCAGTTGAAGACGACAAGGGGCTTGTCTACACTTACATTTTCTAGCGCTCTAACTTGCTGGCTCAGGGCTGTGAAAAATCACCCCCCTGACCACAGCAAGTCTGAGACCTCTCTCCCAGTGCTCACACTCTCACTTCAAAGCGCTGCTGCAGAAGCGCTCCCGTGGCAGCACTTTGAAGTTTCCAGAGTAGCCATGCCCTTGGCTTCAAACAGCAACGAAAAAACTCAAATACACGAACTAGATAAACCACATTTGTACATCCCAAGGTAATGGAGAAAATAATCAAGCAAACACCTAGAAGATAATAAGGTGATAAGTAACAGTCAACATGGATTTGTCAAGGACAAATCATGTCAAACCAACCAAATAGCTTTCTTTGACAGGGTAACAAGCCTTGTGGATAAGGGGGAAGCAGCAGATGTGGTATATCTTGATTTTAGTAAGGCTTTTGAAACTGTCCCGCAAGACCTCATCATAAACAAACTAGGGAAATACAGCCAGCCTAGGTGGAGATACTAAGGTGAATGCGTAATTAGTTGGAAAACCATTCCCAGAGAGTAGTTATCAGTGGCTCACAGTCAAGCTAGAAGGGGATATTAAGTGGGGACCCACAGAGAGCGGTCCTGGGTCCAGTTCTGTTCAATATCATCTTCATAAATTATTTAGATAATAGCATAGAGAGTACACTTAACAATACCAAATTGGGAGGGGTTACAAGTGCTTTGGTGGATAGGATTAAAATTCAAAATGAATTGGACAAACTGGAGAAATGGTCTGAAGTAAAAGGACTAATGTAAAGGAACAATCCATTGCACACATACAAAATGGGAAATGACTGCCTAGGAAGGAGTACTGCAGAAAGGAATACGGGGGTCATACTGGATCACAAGCTAAATATGTAACACTGTTGCAAAAAACAAAACAAAAACAAAACACACCATCATCATTCTGAGATGTATTAGCAGAAGTGTTGTAAGAGACACCAGAAGTAATTCTTCCACCTCTACTCCACACTGATAAGCCCTTAACTGGATTAGTGTGTCCCATTCTGGGTACCACATTTCAGAAAAGATGTGGACAAACTGAAGAAAGTCCACAGGAGAGCAACAAAAATGATTAAAGGTCTAGAAAACATGATCTATGAGGAAAGACTGAAAAAATTGGGATTGTTTAGTCTGGAGAAGAGAAGACTGAGGGGAGACTACACCTGGGGGGAATTCTGCACCCCTGCGCAGAAAAATGGGGGAGCAAAGAAATCTGTGGGCGAACGCACACCCCTTCCCCAGCAGCCCAGGCAAGTCTGCTGGGAGTAGCCAGCAGCAGATCACCATGGGTGGGAACTGCATGTGCATGCGTCCATGGAGACACATTAAGGGGGTACGACTGGGCGGGTGCCTGCATGGGAACCAGTGAGAAAAACTCACTCTGTCCTTCTCGCTCACTGTTGCTGCATCCCGGGCTTGGAGGAGTAGGGCTGTGTGAAGCAGGCTGTCCCTGAGGCAGAGCAGAAATGTAACAACTAAGCAGGCAGGCTGCTAATGTTCCCATTTTTAGTTAATTGTTCCCATTCTTAATCAATTAAGGATCCCTTACCTTGCAAGAGTGATATAAAGGAGGCTTATTGTAAGTGACAGTAACGGAATCCTCAGTTAGGCCTTGTCTACACTGCCACTTTGCAGCGCTGCGACTTTCTCGCTCAGGGATGTGGAAAAAACAAAAACAAAAAACCTTGAGCGCTGCAAGTTTCAGTGCTAGTAAAGTGGCAGCGTAGACAGTGCACCAACACTGGGAGCCACGCTCCCAGCGCTGGTAGCTACTCCCCTCACGGAGTTCTCCCAGCGCTGGTGCCAGGACTACACAGCCACATTAAAGCGCTGTGGCAGCGCTTTAAGGTTGCTGGTGAAGACATAAGGGTATGTGCTTTCTTTCTCACTTTTTTCCTCTGTGCCAGAGAGCACACAGCTCAGGATCTATTTTACTTATCCATTTAATTAAAAAATAGATATATAGATATATATGCACGACAATGATTAGCAAAACTGTATGTGTAAAAGTCTGAGCAATTTAAAGCAACATTCTACTTTACAGAACACCAAAATAGAAGTAATGTAATTTAAATGAAAATCCAGAATTATAACTAGAATGCACGGTATTGGTTACCAAGTATTTGTAATTTAACTTCCATGTGTTTAGGAAATGCTACACAGTTATTTGTGATTTTTTTTCTGTACAGTAGTTTAAATAAATTACCAAAATAAGTGAAACTGGTGTGACTATATTGCATTATTCTGACAAGTAAAATATGCAGAATTTTGCATTTTTGGCACAGAATTCCCCCAGGAGTAGAGGGCATAATCTTTTTTAAGTTTGTTACAAGGTGGAGAGTGAAAAATTGTTCTCCTTAACCTCTGAGGATAGGATAAGAAGTAATGGGCTTAAATTGCAGCAAGGGCGGTTCAGGTTTGACATTAGGAAAGTCTTCCTGACTGTTAGGGTAGTTAAGCACTGGAAGAAATTGCCTAGGGAGGTTCTAGAATCTCAGTCATTGGAGGCTTGTAAGAACAGGTAAGACAAACACCTGTCAGGAATAGTCTAGTTATTATTTGAGTGAAGAGGATTGGACTAGATGACCTATCGAAGTCCCAACCAGTTCTACATTTCTATGATTCTATGATATTACCCAAAGGGAGGGGGCACTTTCAGCCGGATGTTCTTCACAGAAAGGTAATTACATAGCAGAAATCATCTTTTCCCTCCAGATGTTAGAGCCCTTCCTCTAAGAAATCACAATTTTTCTGAAACAAACATCAAGTCTAATATCTATACTAGGACTATTAGTATCCCCGTATATCACCAGGCAGCATTACTCAGACCTACAGGGGGATACCTTGGACCACAACCCCTAAGGTTGTGCTCTCCAGCTATAATCCTATAATATCAAGGGAAGACAAATTACCAGGGTGCCTGCATAGCAGATAACTAGAAAGAGAATTTGCCTCTTTGGAAGTAAAGACAGAATAATTCCCTCAAAGAGTGCTTTTAGAGCACAGTAAGAGGGCCTACACAGGTAGGCAGGGCAGAGTGGCTAGTGTGCTATAAATTCACACCCTAGCTTACTCCACACTAATTTCCCTGTGTAGACAAGCCCTTATGCTCCAAACTGTAAAGGGTGGTCTAGATCAAGTATTCTTGAGCACCCTGAAATTATGGGAAGAAACCCCAGTTGTGGCTATGGCTGACGCTGCCTACCTCCCCCTCCTCCGAGAGTGTTTTGTTGGAAAAAGAGGACTGTCTCCATCTTCTGAAGTTCTAGGATTTGCACAGAAACCAGCTCTCAAATGCCAACATTTACTGATAAGCCAAGAGATGCTAAATTTCCAAAATATATTAGTAGGTTCTATTTTAGTATGACTATATCATCCATTGATAGTAATACCTATCTAACATGAGCCTATTTAAGAGCCAAGATCTTAAGTAGGAGTCCTAGATATTTATAAGCAGAAGACTTTAACTGAGGAGATTTGGAAGGAAAGGGTCCACTAACAGAAGGATCACAAATACCATAACTCAAGCCCATCTAAAGTGATTAACACCATAACCCTAATGGATCACTTTCCATTTTAGTTCTTTCTAGGTGTCATGAGTCACCCAGTGGAGACTGTGCTGATCTTTAAGCCAACTTTAAGAACACTTTACACTACCGAGTGGCATAAAGAGGCCCTCGCTGAAAATATTTAGGCCCCTCCCCCGTTTTTTTTTTTTTTTTAAAATAATGAAAAGCAGAAAGACAGTAAGCTTAGATTTAAAGTGAACACCACAAAATTGGCTCTGGATGTCTCAGTGCCCTACAAAGAGGAAAGACTGGATACTGTACTAGTGAGCAAGCTCCCCCAAAGCAAAAAATTTTGCACTGACAACAATAAGGAACTCATTATCTGATGTAATTTACCCCTGTGTTTATTTCAGTAACTATGCTGCTTTGTGATAGGGAGGATGGGGCCCTCTAATACAAGAGGCCAGGAAAATTGCCACCATCTGCCCTAATCTAAATTCTCACCAGATTTCCAATGTCAGAAATCTGTTTTCTCCCCAGACCTCTTTTGGGCCCCTCTGACTAAAGTGAGTGACCATGGCAGTGAGTAGTTTGAGCAATGGCAGTGATCACATTTCTATTTTAATACTCTCAGATATGAAGCTTAGAAAGCCATCTATACATCTTAAGAGGATTCCTGAACAAAATGTTTTAATAATTGAGAAAGACAAAAATGAACTCTTCATCATTGCTCTGAAATCCATAACTGCCAAAATTACTATGTATAAATACTTTTATGCAGTCTTTTGTTATAGAAAAGCACAAAACTGCTTGCAACTTATTTAATTTTAAAAATCAAAACAAAAAGGACCCAGGTGTTTATATTATCCAAGCAGTTTTTATGCTTTGGCCAACAGAGGACCATCAACATTTGATGACCTCTTTTGCTTTCACACACACACAAAAAAAAAAAAGTCCTGTTTCTAATAAGAAACAAAAGAACAGAGTGTTATTGAAAAGATCGGGGGAATTCTAAGAGGGGAGAAAAAAGAATTTTCAGGATTTTCAACTGTCCCACAGTACTCAAATCACCAAGCACTCCCCTGAATTTACAGTGGACTACTTTTAGTGTGATTTTATCAAATCCACACTACTTTGTTTTATATTTAACCATATAGGAATTACAATTTAAGTTTAATCTATTGAACACATTTATATTCTCAGAATCCTTTTAAGACTAATAAATACCCTTCATCACTATTATGTGCAATAAACTAAGTAAGTTACAGCAATACCACGGCTTTCTCATCTTTTTTTGGTAGATTCTACAAACAGCTGAACATTTAAGAACTTTACTAGTAGAGCCCTGTGTGGATACAAAAATGTGGATCTGCATCTGATCTGCAGCTGCCAGAATCAACCTGCAATCCACTAGCTGTCTTTTACCTGTATCTGCATCCACACCCCTGTCTCACAAAAGGATAGTGTTGGGTGGGCGGGGTCTCTAGGAGAAGGGGCGGCGCAGGGTGGAGGGCTGGGGAGAAGGGGCATCACATCGCATGCTGCTCCCAAGGGCTCACGAGCAATGGTAGTAGTACATGTTGCAACACAGCAGGGCAAAGAGGTGGGGTGCCAGAACCCCAACCGCTTAAATCCCCGCAGCTAGGGGCAGGCCCTGTTGCCCAGGAGCGCGGCCAGTGCTGCTGGGCCGGGCCATGGTGGGGACGCTGGTGCTGTCCGAGGAACCTGACCTGCTAGACAGGAAGTGGCGCGGCAAGTGGGTGCTGGACAGCCCCGACTCCAGCCTGCCACCCAGCCCAGCCACTGGCCCTGAGCATGCTGCAGCCCCCAGGCTGCCCAAGCCAGATGCCACAGGATAGGCATCGCTGGCGAGTAGAGCTTTGCGCGGTTGGATCCGCATCCGATCCACTATTCCCAAAAATGGTCCATGGATATCTGCAGATTTGCAGGACTCTATTTACTAGCTTTTAAACCAATTTCATGGTCCTCTTTTTTTTTTTTTTTTTTAAAAAGGATCATAGCTAGCTTTTCAGTGAGTTATGAACTATCAAGTCAGCACTAAATTATGTATATTATGAATAACAGATGGAAGTTTTGTCCTGTAGGTCTTGTCCTTCTCTACTATGTAATGTTCTGTAGGGAAGTATTTACAAGTACATGAATTGTTTAAAGGTTATTGTTGGTTATCAGTGCCAGTGGGTGCCTTTTTAATAATGCACAAATGAGAACAGTGAGACATTCTGAAAGTCTGTGGGTGCAAAAGAATTCCACTGTTTAAGAAGCCAAGCACAGGCTTACTATTTTTCATGTTACAGATTAAGGGTTTGTTTACAGGGGGAGTTAGTGTGCAGCAAGCCAGGGTCTGAATCTACAGTGCACCAGCTGATAATGCATTAATTCACCGTGTAGACAAGCATCCCTACTGGGCCAGGGATGGAAGGGGCTTCCTCATCCCCTGCATGGAGCAGCCGGGGCTGAGTCAGGATCATACCCACCCCCATAAACCTCCACTGGCTGCAGGAAGCTCTGCCTTCCCCCCCCCCACCCCTCACTTTCTGCCCCCATTACTCCTCAGCCATAGTGGGTCACTGTACAGCTGTTCCCCCATTTGCTCAACCCCGTGCACCTAGACCCCACCCCCTTGCACCCAGAACCCTCCATCGAGTCCTCCGTTCCCCAACCTCCTGTATCCATCCCCCCCACTGATCTCAGCCTCCAGCTTCTGGACTTGCACCACTGCACCCAAAGCACCCCCTGCTGAGCCCCCCCAATTGAACTTGAACCAATGAGCCCTCCATACCCAGACCCCCACCCCACTGAGCCCCAATCAGCTGCACCAGACCTCCACCCCACTAAGCCCCTTTCCTTCAGCACCTGGACCCCCTGAAGAGTCCCCTTCCCCCTGCACCTGGAACCCAAATGAGCCCCTGTGCATAGACATGCACCTGGAGCCCCCACTGAACTGCCTGCACACAGACTGCCCCACTCAGAACCCTCTCAATCCACGCCTGGATCCCCACACACTAAGCTCCTCCACACCTGGATCATGCCAGGCTGAGCCTGCCTGCCCATACCCGGTGTGCCTGGCACAGAGGGGCAGGGCCCCGGGGTGTTTTCTGGGAGAGGGTTGGGTGCAGCGTCACCGCCAAGTCCTTGTCCTGGGGGGATGGGGGAGCGCGGGAGTAATTATTAAAGTAACATTCCATCACTATGTACTGTAACTAGTACTATTTTATAAACCATACACATTCAAACAGGATCTTAAGAAGTAAATCAGTTACTCATTATTTACCAGCTTCACAGGTGAAATCTTCTTAGCATATGCACAACATGCTTCAGATGGCATGTGATCAGGATGAAAAAAAAGACTTTAATCTCAAATCAGTGAAACACCTACAGGTAAATGTTTCTATTTCAACATATCTCCTCTGCACACTCTCTCATCCATTGAGCCCCAAATGCACTACACTAAGGTGAATACAAAATCCTGCAAGTAATCTGACATGCTCTTGGTGCTGATAATTCCATTAGCTGCTGAAGAAAATCTTGGATTAGAGAATGTATTTAAAAAGAAAACTACATATTAAAAAAATTGACCAGTTAAATAGAAAAATATCTTATTCCACATAGCAGCTTGGATTGCCATACGAGAGCAGTTTCGTCCATCAATGGTATTGCCAGATGCTTCTGAAGATGGTATAAAAAACCCCCATGTCTTAGAAAGTTACAAATAACATGCCCATAAAGGAAGTCTCTTTCCAACCCTTCCAAATTATTATTTTAAAAAGTTACAATTATTGTAGTGCCAAAGGATCAACTGAGAACAGGGGCTCCATTCTAAATTTTTCATACCTACTCAGGTCTTACTGTTTGCTGCACTGAGGTATATAGGTTAATTATGCAATGTATAACTGGCCAAGCTCAAGAAGGGCTTATATTCAACTTGATGGTATCTG
The DNA here is from genome assembly GCF_965140235.1 of Caretta caretta. NCBI lineage: Eukaryota > Metazoa > Chordata > Testudines > Cheloniidae > Caretta > Caretta caretta. The sequence goes on along the minus strand of NC_134210.1, from coordinate 82,101,099 downwards.
TCTGGCTGCCTGCGACTAGATGGATTGACTGGATGCAACGTTCAAAAGCTAAGATTTCAAGGATTGTTCTAGGCCAGTGATACTCAGACCTAAGTGGTTCAGGAACCAAATTAGAAATCAACATTACCCAAAAGTAGCATGAATTCATTGTTTCATTCACTATGTATTCATATTTAAAAACAGTATGGCAGGGGATTAGTTATATCTTCCTAACAGCAAAATGACTGACCAAGTATTATTTTATCAACTACAATTGGTTAACAACATAGTAAAAGCATCCTGATTGGTTAATAATTAAAAAAATCACATAGTGTTTTAACACGTGCTGCAAAGAGCTGCAGGAGATATATTAAAGAGCCACTTGTGGCTCGCAAGCCTCAGTCTGAGTATCATTGGACAGAATCCTACTGATTTGGGACTGAAAAAAAATGGAAAAACAGAAAGGGGGGGGGGAAATATGAGGGACAAAAAGCCCCTGCAAACTCTTGAGCATAACCACAGCTTCAAGCATCTCTTCAGTTGTCTATAGATCAAAAAATTGGTTGATGATACCCAGCAACACTTCCCAGCACAAGACCTCGATTCGTTTCTGGACCATCATAGGACCTAATCACATTAACCATGCCATCAGGGGCTCATTCACCTGCACATCTACCAATGTGATATATGCCATCATGTGCCAGCAATGCCCCTCTGCCATGTACATCGGCCAAACCAGACAGACAGTCTGTACGCAAAAGAATAAATGGACACAAATCTAACATCAGGAATCATAACATTCCAAAACCAATAGGAGAACACTTCAACCTCTCTGGCCACTCAGTAAAAGATTTAAGGGTGGCAATTTTGCAACAGAAAAGCTTCAAAAACAGACTCCAGTGAGAAACTGCTGAGCTTGAATTAATATGTAAACTAGATACCATTAACTTGGGTTTGAATAGAGAGACTGGGAGTGGCTGGGTCATTACACATATTGAATCTATTTCCCTAAGTTAAGTATCCTCACACCTTCTTGTCAACTGTCTAAATGGGCCATCTTGATTATCACTACAAAAGGTTTTTTTTCTCCTGTTGATAATAGCTCATCTTAACTAATTAGCCTCTTACAGTTTGTATGGCAACTTCCACCTTCTCTGTATGTATATATCTTCTTATTATATGTTCCATCCTGTGCATCCAATGAAGTGGGCTGTAGCCCACGAGAGTTTATGCTCTAATAAATTTGTTAGTCTCTAAGGTACTCCTGTTCTTTTTGTTCATCTCTGCTTACCCTCCCAATAATTTAACATGTTGACACATTAAATGACTTCTCTCCCTGATAGAAAAAAGAATGGTGGCAGGAAAGAAAATATGCAGGGGAGGTGCACACAGCCTGTCATAAATATAAAAGGAAGGATAAACACCTTTAAATCCCTCCTGGCCAGAGGAAAAAACCCTTTCACCTGTAAAGGGTTAAGAAGCTAGGATAACCTCACTGGCACCTGACCAAAATGACCAATAAGGAGACAAGATACTTTCAAAGCTGGAGAGGGGGGGAAACAAAGGGTTCTCTCTGTCTGTGTGATGTTTTTGCCGGGACCAGAGCAGGAATGCAGGTCAGAACTCCTGTAAAGGCTAATAAGCAATCTAGTTAGAGATGCGTTAGATTCTGTTTTGTTTAAATGGCTAATAAAATAAGTTGTGCTGAATGGAATATATATTCCTGTTTTTGTGTCTTTTTGTAACTTAAGGTTTTGCCTAGAGGGATTCTCTATCAGTTTTTAATCTGATTACCCTGTAAGGTATTTACCATCCTTATTTTACAGAGGTAATTCTTCTACTTTTTCTTCAATTAAAATTCTTCTTTTAAGATCCTGATTGCTTTTTCATTGTTCTTAAGATCCAAGGGTTTGGGTCTGTGTTCACCTATGCAAACTGGTGAGGATTTTTATCAAGCCTTTCCCAGGAAAGGGGGTGTCGTGCTTGGGGGGATATTTGCGAGGGGGGAGGGGGGAAGACGTTTCGAAGTGGGCACTTCCCCTGTTCTTTGTGTAACACTTCGGTGGTGGCAGCATTTAACCTAAGCTGGTAAGAATAAGCTTAGGGGGGGTCTTTCATGCAGGTCCCCACATCTGTACCCTAGAGTTCAGAGTGAGGAAGCAACCTTGACACAGCCCCTGCAATGTGAAGGTAGATATGGAGTACACAGAACCCCCCCATATGGGGGAAATGATTGGGGGACCCGGTATTATGGAAGGGGGGAAAGGTGGACACAGAGCTCCTCACATGGGGTGAAGGGGATAAATGAGTTCACACAGAGTCCCTGCCAAGAGAGGATAACAGGGGATTCTGAAATGGATGGAAGGGGAACCACAAAGAACTCATGGTACTGGGGGGGGGGGGCAGGACAGACTGGAGTACTTGGTATGGATGAAGGGCAGAGTAGGGGCACACAGTCCCAGTGATGGGGGAAGAAGGAAGGACCCAGGTATGGAGGAAGGGAGGCAGGCATGAGGAAAAGGAAAGAATAGGGGTGCATACAGCCCTGGGCATGATGTACAGTATGGTACCCAGGTATGGAAGGGGGAAATGGAGGGCACAGAGAGAGCTTGTGGAGAGGAGAGAAAGAGATGGAGAAACAATGATCTCAGCCTACAGAAGCTACAATAAATGTGGCCGCCTAGTTATACATCCTAACATTATTTGGATTCTTTTTGACCACTACAGCACAACGAGCAGAGGTTTTTATGGAGCTGCCTACTGAGACAATTCAGGGTCTTTTCCTTGAGTAGGTACAGTTAATTTAAAACTCAGCAATGTGTATGAATCAGTTGTGTATTATCTTGCATTTGCAACATTGAAATTCAGTCTGTTATTGTGCTGCCCATTCACCCTGATTTGTTGTGTGTCTGGAGTTCTTCATGGCCTTCGAGTCTTGAAGAACCCAACTTCATCTGCAAGTTTTGCCACCTGTGGCTTGTGTCCCTTTACAAAATATCAATATTAAAAGCTGTTTCTAATATAGAAGCACTATTAAGCTTTTATTGTGCTAAAAATTAAATAATTTATTCCTTAACTAGATTTTAATCCATGACAAATTTTAACTCTGAGTACTAGCAAAAGGAAGTTTGATCACAGTATGTCTTTACAAAATGATGTTTCTTTTTCTTAAAGTAAAGGTTTTATTCTGCTTCCTGGATGTTTTATGGAAGGTCTTTTCAGAGAGGAAGAGGGCAGGCTTGAGGACAACGGCAAACATGCTTAAGCCCACTCTCCACCCACCAACGTACATCCTTGCCTACAACTTCAACAGTATTAGGTGAGGTCTCCCAACTTCTGGACTCTACTCAGGATCCAAAGACACATCCCAGGCAGTGAAGAATCCCCTTAGTCTGGTCTCTCCAGGTACCCATTGCTCCTCTTCTCTGTGCTTCAGGTTTGGAGAGTGATGGAGTTGCCTGAAGCCAACCCCACCTAGCACCTGTTGTTCCTCACCTTCCTTTGGGCCTCTCCCAAAGAGTGATCTCAACTCCAGCAGCAGCAGCTATGTCCTACTACATCACTGGTAAACATCCCCATGTAGTACCTGGGGAAACAGCAATTACAGGAGTTCCCTCACAGCAGTGTAGGAGGATCATCATATTTACGCAGGAAAGAGGATATTCAATGGACATCATCATCAAAAGTGCAAAGCAAGCCAGCTGGGTGAGATGGGGGGGGGGGATAATGGGACAAAAACAAAAACCCCACTATCCTTTCAGTTTTATAAATATTAGGTAAAAATTTTCAAATAGAATTTTCAAGTTGACCAGGTATCTTTAAGTGAAGGGACTTTGACACATCTAAAGTACAACTATATAATCACAATTAATTATTCAGGGATGATCTCTTCTTAAATTACAAGATTAGCTATTTATCCTAAACCTCCCATTTGTTTATACAATCTTACTCCAGTTCCTTAACAGGAGTACTTGTGGCACTTCTCTCCAGTCAACATAATTAAACCACCCCCTAAAAGCAGCAGTAGCTATGTCGGCAGAAGAAACACACCACCACCTATGCTGGCTAAATTTATGTCGCTCGGGAGGGGGTCCCACTCCCCTGAGCAATATAAATTTTGCCACCTAAGTGGTAGTGTAAATATGGCCAAAAATTCCAAGACAGAGCAGAAAGAGATTAACTGTGAATAAAGGAGAAGAAAGTCCTTTCTAAAATATTTTAGGAGAGGGTGAGAAAAAACAACACACTCACTGTTGTCACGTAAGAAATCCTGTTGCAACTAGAAAGAAAATAATAATTTAAGATTATAATATTTGATACCATTATTAAAATAGTTAGGTTAATTGCACTGATCAGAACTGGAAGTTTTTTAGTCAGTTATAAAACACAACTACAATCCTAAATAAAACTTCAGAGTTAAGATTAAACTTAAATTGAAACCCCAACCTCTGAAAGTATGGAAAGGCATAATTGAGACATACAAGCAACCACAGCTCTTCCCCTCCATACTTACATTCTAAAATTACTTTTTGTAAAGCAATTTTTCTAATAGCTTGAAGAAGTTTACTGCTAGAAGCTGAGGACATCTTACATATGAAAAAGTCCTGCTGATATCGTGACCACTACATTAACATCCTCCCAACCAAGACTTTGGGGGAAGGGAGGGGAAAGTGACTGAAGGGTAAAATAAAATGAAATACCTGGAGGGATTTTAAAATGGAAGGCTAGGCTCAGTTTGTGGGTGAAGTATTAAAATGTTCGCCAAAGAATACTGAAATCTATTGTAAAACCAAACAGATGTCATACTTTGCATTGCTCTGTCACCACACTAATGTTTGAACTTATTCAAGTGTTATAAATTGCCTGATCTATACTGAAGAGGAATACATTACACTAGCTTTATGTTTAAATGATCCTCATCTAACTGGTGGTCCTGGGAATCTTAGAGAGAGAGGGGAATACTGCTGTCAGTATGTCATATGTCTATCTGGGAACTTGTGAAGAGGTCTCTGTGGATAGCATGAAAAAGCTAAATTTGCACAACCACCTAAAAGAAAGATTTACCACTTAAAATCTGTATTTAACTGATGAAGTGAGCTGTAGCTCACGAAAGCTCATGCTCAAATAAATTGGTTAGTCTCTAAGGTGCCACAAGTACTCCTTTTCTTTTTGCGAATACAGACTAACACGGCTGTTCCTCTGAAACCTGTATTTAAATGACTGGCTTGAGACTTCTACCAACTCATTTTGGATACTTCTGTTCCAGCCATGAGATAGGATTAGGAAGAATATGAGAAATGGATTAGTAAATTCCTATGGCAGAGCAACGTCTGTTTGTTCAGACAGAGGGACACCAGCAAGAGCCAGATATGGCCTGCAATACCAGCACACATGAAAATAGGCTGCCAGAACCTGAAAATCACGTGCACTCCATTAGTAAAGTTTTCCAGCCTTGGCTGGATATATCTATCTGTTGTAATGGAATAGCAAGGCATAATTGTTTTAAAGGAATTTTGTGTGTGTGTGTGTGTGTGTGAATGGAATATATATATTGCAAGCTAATTCCCTGGGATAATTACTCAAGTCTGAAGATGTTCTCAACACTATGATATGATATTTCACCTTTTGAGACTAAATAGTACAACATGTACCCTACTATTGTCTGATCAGAAAGACTGTACTCCACCATGTTCTGGAAGTGGAACCAAAGCCCTTGAAGAAAAGCTGATTTCCTGATAGAATTAAGTACAGTGTTACAAACATTAACTGATGTTTTTATACAGCTGAGACAGAAGAAAACTGAAGAAAATCTGGCAAAAAGTACAAGTCACTGTTGCCTCTTTGGATCAGGCTTTTTTAAATATCTAGACATAGCTTCAACCTGCAGACCTAAGTGGAAGTGAACAGACATTACTGAATACCTACAGAGATGGAAAAAAAATTTTCTACAAGTTTTATTAATTTAGATGTTGAGTATAAATCTCAAAATTGGGAGTAACAAAAGATTTCCATGCAGACAACAGCAGTCTGGGATTGTTTTTAAAAAAATATTGTAGTAGCAGTAAGAGCAAATCCTCCCAAAAGTGGGTCAGAGTCTCCAAAATAAAAGTTAATTGAGCATTCAGGCAACCAGAAATGCAAAGAAGTTGTTATAATTCTCTAAGAGATGTTGACAGAGACTTACAGGGATGGAGCAGATTTATAAGCTTTTGACCAGCAGATTTATAACCTCTAAACTACTTAGCAGTATTGCTTTAACAAAAGTCGGGTTTAATATTAATTATTCCCCCAAGTTTCCTAGCAGGCTAGTAATGCTGCCGGTAGCATTCCTGGCAAAGTATGGCAATTTCCTTCTGTACTTGTCAATCCTGGTGCTAAGAGTGCTAATCCTATAGATTTAGCAATTGTTCCCATTTTCTTCGTTTTGACCAAAATGTCAGTCTAACCTAATTCTGCTTGAGACAACTGATCCTGAACCTCTGGGGAGAAGCCCGAACTCCTGCTAGTATGATCTAAAGACTGTCCAGTAGATTCAAACATTCAAAACTGCCCAATAGACTGCTCTAAAAGCTACTGTTCAAGTCTTTCTAACACACACCCAAAAGGGCTGCCCACAGGACTTCAGCAAGAGGGACACTATCCAGAAGCATTCTTATTTCTTAAGTGGATGGGAAGGACCCCAACAATCACAGTGGAACAAATCAATACTGAAGGCTGAGACTCCACTGGTTATGATAAATTTTGGTACGAATGACATTGCTTCAGATGACACTTGAAAGATCTTCCAAGGTCTCAAGGACTTTGTAAGAGCTGAAAGAAAAGAAAAGTACAAGTGATTTTTGATATCTTTCCTGTCCCATCAATGACAACAAAAACAACAGGAGATACTGCAGGTAGGTTGTTAGTTATGCAAGTGCTGTAAAGTAAAGTTTTGGTTTCATAGAACATTGAGCCTCTTATATATGGCTTCTATCTCAGTAGAAGGCAAAACAACTTCTGAGTGACAGAATAGCTAAACTAGTCAGGAAGGTGTTAAACAGAGCAAAGTACAGAAACATAAGTGTCTCAAGGTATCATTGTGTCAGTTCAGACACACAGGACCTGAAATGTTTATAGACGGATGTTAGGGTCTGTTACAGACCACCAGATCAGCATTGAGAACATGACAAACAGCTCTTTCAACTTCTGTAATGTATAAATGTATAAAAAGAAAAACTACATTATCATGGAGGATTTCAACCTGGGGTACATATGCTAGAGTTCCTGTGCTGCCACTCCTTGGAGTTTCTTAAAAAATTAAGACGCTAGTAAACTCAACTCAGGGTAATTCTTCATTAAACTTCACTGTGATAGAGAATGATGAACTAACCACCAAATTATAAAGTAGCAAGTGCCAGTGATTACAACATAACTACATTTATGTGCCAACCGAATATAGTTTCGGTCAGTATTTTCTATACTTGGCATTTTGAAAAGGCCAATTTCCTCATGCTGAAAGGAATTGTGAGTAAAAGTTTAAATAAAACAATGTGAATGATAATAGGAAGTTGTATAAATCCACAATTCCAGTGTCACTAAAGAAGACTTCTTTGGTTAAAAAGAAAAGTGGAAGGACTAGAACTTTCACCCAAGAGTTTTAGTAGCCATTAATATTGATGTTTAGTTGACCAATGGAAACAATCCAATGGATGGGTGAGGTGATAAAACAGAGAAGGAACCACTACTATGAAAACTAGGAGTGCTAACAAGAACACAGATGTTTTAAAACTCATTGGAGTCTCTAGGAATTCTTATTTTACTGAGAAATTGAAACAGTACAAAACCTGCTAACCAATTACATCATTCAAAAGCTTCCTAGCCATGTTTCTGGTGATTGCTGCATTATTTACAGAGTTCCCAGTACCAAATTATCCTTTCAAAACAAAGTACTGTTTCACAGGAATCTGAGCTCCTCTTCATAAACAATGCTCTTAATAGCCAAAAGCATTAAGGCAAAGCTCAACTCTCAACAGCTACAAATAAAACTGGGATGGTTTGACCATGTGACTTAATGTTTTATAAAGTCGAAACTACCTATTATACAGGATTTCACCTGGCATGTGTTCTTTACGCACAGGTTTTAAACCAAATGACTTGCACCAGGAACATTGCTAAACATTATAATTCATGTTACTGGTCTCAATTGTGATTAGTTTCTCTTCATTTTAAGTGGAAGCGTAATGCAATATTACAACAGTATTGTCTCAGTCTCCTGAGCAGTCAGTAAGAAGTAGAGCAAAATCCACTAACTGATAAAAGCAAATGCAAAGAGTTGTCTGCAGCAACAGTGGACAAGTTACCCACATAAAAGTGATCTTTTAAGAGCACACACTGTTCTTAATATTTGGCTCAATGAACATTAAAAGGTTTCCTTTCATCTAGGATATTAGCTACCAGATGAGGTTTAGCAGCCACAGGACCAAAAATCTTGGTTTTAGGGTATAATTTCTTCCCTACAACTACTTATTTAAAATACACTAGCAGACTTTTTACTTCATCTTTTGACCGCAGTTTCCACTGATTTAAAGATGTTAGCTTTGTGACAAAAAGAACAACACTATTTTAAACTGAAAACAAGCATTGCTTTGACTAAAATTAAGTGATTTTAAAATAGGCAGAGAGATAAGAGCAATTATAAAATTTAAAAGTTCAAATTTAAGTCAAATCCAAGGATTAACCCGCTACCATCTCTGCGATCAGCAAATATTTTGCAGCCCACAACTCAATACCATTTTTAACAGAATGAGTATTAAGGATCCTCTTGTTTTGGAAAGATAGGATATTTTACAAACACTTGGTAGTCATTTTTATTTAATTATTTCTAAAAGGAAAACAGTGATCAGTTTTTAGAAGTACTAAATATCCATTCACATTTTTCCCAAGTTTACACCAAGCTGGTGAAACTGTGGCCACAGTTATTCAAGAACCTTGGCTCAAATAATAAGTCAGGTGCTATTCATCCTAGTGGGATATCCAGACAAATTGCTACTGAGACATTGGATTTTATAAGAGATGATAGGTGCCTCCTGTATTACTCTTCCTCACCATCAGCATTAAGTCTTAAAAAAGGATAAATGCCCATTGAAATGCTCATTAGCAGATCCTATCAACCAACCAAGAAGATAATGGATTTTCTCTTCAGAGTCTGGATACCATCTGTTTTTCTCCCACACAGAAAAGGATGCAACAGTTCTCTCATATAAAAAGGTCAAGTAGAAAAATGAGTGACAATCTAGAATGAAACAGCAGCAAAGACTGCATGCACTTAGAAATCCATCCTCCATGCTATGCAATTTATCAAGTTATTCTGAAGCTGAATATCTCCAGTTGTAATCCCTTGTGAAAGCACTGTGCACTTAAAAAAAGCACAATGCCCAGAAGAGATCATCCCAATGTTTAAAAAAAAAAATAAGAGTTGGGAAGAAGAGGTAGATATTTCATAAGGAATGGGGAGCTGACTGGGAGGCAGCTGAACAGAGAAAGAATCCAGAGGTGGAAGTAATAGACTGTTGTCCTTCAAAAAAATAAAAGGAAGTGAGATTAAATGTCATTTAACTGAAGATACTATCTGTGCCAGTTCCTCATTCCCGAGTCTTAGCTCCTTAGGGAAAGTATCATTCATGCACTAAACTCTACTACTGCACTCAAGAATCACATTCTAGAGTATGATCAAAACCCAATGTCATGGCTTGGCTTGCCATCACTTCCCATGCCCTCTGAACATTTCTACATCAGCAGAGGAGCTCTCACTAGAAACTGTGCTTCTTCAGCCTTTGCTCTAGCTTGTTAGAGTTCCAGGGGAACTGTTATTTTTTTAACTGTCCTTTATCTTCCCTTCTAGTCAATTCTCAAACAACTATACTAAACAGAGGCCAAAGCTTTTGAGTGCATGTCTATGGTGTTTTGACACCTCTTTTCCCTCTCAATACACAGTACAGAAACATTTTTACTTGCCATCTCACTTCTTATTTTTGTTTCAGGGTGTTTCCCCTCCCCTCCCCTCCGGTTGTGGTTTTGTTTTGGGTTTTCTTTTTTGGCATTCTCCTAATGCCACATCATGAGATGTATTTTTCTTTGGACATTTCAACATCAGTCCCTTCCCGGAGGTCAAGTTCAGAGCAGAAGCATGGGAGTAGTGAGCTACCACTCACAGTAGATTGTGCAAGTGTTCGAACTACAATCACACATGCTCCACTGAGCTCAGTTCCCCGTCCTCAAATGCCCTACTAGGCTTCTTGGACTGAGCTCCTTCTTGACTGGAAGGGGGGAAAGAGTGTGGTCCTCTTCCAAGTGTTCCCCCTCACAGTAAATTAAGCTGTACTTCATGATGTGATCCTTCCTTTCATGCTTTGATCAGCAGTGAAATAGCTGATGAGGACATATCCTTGGGCATCAGAGTCAAGAGGACTACAAGAACAGATCTCAATGCTTTTGTTTCAGGTTCAGACAGATATCACTGCATTATTTAATCTTCAAAACAGGGACTGAGTAAATTTTCACAGCCAGTGTCACAAAACAGGTTTCAGAATAGCAGCCATGTTAGTCAATAAATTTGTTAGTCTCTAAGGTGCCACAAGTACTCCTTTTCTTTTTGTGGTCACAAAACACTTTTCTGAACAAAAGCTTTAGATCCGGGAGAACAAGGTGGCAGCTCAAAAGAGGTGGCGAAATACAGTGCTGCTATGTACTCCCCTTATTCCTAATTAAAGCCTGTCCTGTTCTCTGTACACTAGTATCAGGTATGCTATTTGGTTCAGCACCTATTTCAGTTCAGTGACTACCAAAGCATTTGGCACACAAATTCCTGGATGGTCCAGTATATGAGTAACCTCTCTTCTTTTACAGGTACAGTATAGCATTTAAGACTGCTTAGAACCTTATCAGTGCATCAAAGTGTTAGAATCAGACTACTCTGACCATTGCATGTCTACCTCACTTGACCACATTATGCATATTTGTGGCCCCTGACAAGCATCACCCAATGCACTAGAGAGAGATCAGGAACACCTGCAAGTCCTGCTTGAGGCACCCAAGGAAGATTTTTTTGTAGGTCAGTATGGGAGCCAGGCTGAAAAGCTTCAAAGGCCAAAGCTTTAAACTGACGCTTAATATCAGTGAAGACAGCTACGCCTCAGGACTCAGTTCCAGTAAAGCCCACATCAGCACAGACCTCCCTTCCATATCCCCCTAATCCCAACTGTCTAACTGTCCCACTGAAATGCCCAGCACTAACACTGAGTTCAAGGGCTCTGTCATGCAACTGCTTAGATACTTGGAGTCTGTGGTAGGAAATTTCTGTTTACTGAATGAGGTACAGCCTTCTTACAAGAGGCTCACCTAAATCAAGGCAAACCACCCCTCCTATATCAAACAACCAGTTTACATCAAGGAATCCTAATTTTACTCTCCTGTATTCTCAAGCTTGAAGTGCAACAGAGAACAAGAAGTCAGGTCTCACTGGATGTTCCAGGTGCCGCAGTCACTCCTGATCCTCCAGTATACTACCACAGATTCCCACGGTACTAATTTTGTGTTCATCACTCCATATTAGTGGAGAGTTAGGATTTCTCCATGCAGTCAGAATGTTTTTTTTGCCTCCACTGATGTTCACAGTTGGGAAAAGGGGAAAGAGGGGAGAGGCATTCAGCATATAAAGCTCTGGCCTCAACCCCAATATACCAGTCCCTCTTATACTGATGCTTCACAAAGCCCTTTCAAGGCTCCCCCTTGAATAGGGGCAGGATGAAGAGAGTAACTCACCCTATTTGGACTTAGATGAGTCAGAGGATCCTGATGTAGTCCTACCATCCCTACTATAGAGGAACAGAAACCTTGACTTTACAAGGGAGGACCTCATTCTCCACCAAACCTCTCCCCAAATTCTTACCAAAGTTGTCCAAGATAATTGTTGAAGCCAACACAGTAATCTATAAAGGGCCATAACTGAGGTACCCAGGAATCCCTATGAAATATGAATTCTGCCCTTACACCCATTTTGAATCAGGTGGTGAGAAAGTGTGACTGACTTCTCCCACAGCTGCCTCAGTCCTGAAGGCAGACAGAGGGGAGAGAAATAAAGCCTACATAGCCAAAAGTCAGGTTAAGCTTTGTAAGAAAAGCACTATCCTGGTCAATTCTCTTATCCTCAAAGGCACACACCTGGCTCATCTTGAGGAATGGGCAATATTGGATACCATATATGGTGACAATGGACACACAGACAGCAGTGAATGCCCAAAGGTCTTCAAGCACCTGGGTTCCTAGAAAAGTTCCAGAGAAACTGGGTATCCACCTTAGATCAGAAAAAGGCTGTTTGGGGAGCATGTAGAGTGTTTACAAGAGGAAGACAAACATAGCATTGCATTTTCTAAGGCCTGCATCTCACCCCAGGGGTCCTTCCTTCCAGAGTAGGATAAGGTAAGTTTTGCATCAACTGGCTTCCAGGGTTTGCTGAGCCTTTAGTCAGCACACCATTACCTGGACCTTATTCTCAGAAGCAGACTGGAAGCCTTTTACTCCCAATGATCCCTGCTCAACTCAGACACAGACATTGTTCTGTGGGGCTATGAGCTTAGGTTTCAGAAAGCCATCCTGACTGCATGCATTTCAGTTCCCCCAACCCCCATATCTCCCTCTCCCCACAAAAAAACACCACAATGTTTGTGTGTTCATCAATACCAGGAAGAATTGCTGCAGGGAAATCCAATCTGGCCTGGCAAAGAGCAATCAAGGCAGTGCCACCAGGTGAAAGACAAAAGGGAGTTTACTCTAGATATTTCCTGACACACAGTCCTCAGGAAACTGCATCAATATCTAGCCAAAGAAGTTCAAGGTCACTACCCCAAGAACCATCACCCCTTTTCTAGATAAGAGAATGACTGTACATCCTCTGGACTTTGAAGATGCTTACAAGCATATAGAGATATTTCCTTAACAACAGTAGGATTTGCTGAAGCGAGAACAGCACTGCCAGTTAGGTCTTGCCTTTGGCATAAACTGCCTTTTTTTTTTTTTTTTAATTAAATGCATTCTTATCCTGTGTAGATGCTTGGACAATTGAGGGATTAGAGACAACACTCTGGTGAGTGCTGAAACATCAATCTGTGTTACTGCAGGGGTGCTGGAGTTGTTAGAATTCAAGACTGACTGCTAGGATTCTGGTTGTTATTGGTAGGGCTCCGTGTCTGTCACAGAGGCTGCGGAAGTCATGGATTCCTTGACTTTTTGCAACCTCCATGACTTCTGCAGTGGCCAGTGTGGCTGGCCCCGGGGCCAGCTGATCAGGTGGCCCCAGAGACAGCCACACAGGCGGCTGCTAAGGCAGCCCCGGGCAGCTAGCCCCGGATACCACCCGACCAACCGCCGGTGAGGCCGGACCTGGGGACTGCCTAAGCAGCAGTCCTGGGGGCGGCCGGAGCAACCACTGCTCAGCAGCTCCCGCGACAGTTGGTGCCACTGGCCCCAGGGCACCCCCCACCCCAGAGCAGCACCTCCCCCCGGGAACCTCCCAGAGCAGCGGCCCCCCCACCTAAGATTTAGTCAGGGATTTTTATAGTACAAGTCATGGTCAGGTCATGGGCTTTTACTAAAAATACCCATAACTAAATTATAGCCTTAATTATTGGGATTCAAAGCCTTCCAAGTAGTTTCCATGGCAGATCACTATTAAAAGGCTTTGAAGTGGACTTCAAGGTCCTAATGGAAGAAAAAAAATACAAGTACTTTCACATCACATCTGGATAACTAACAGACTCTAAGCCTCTTTAGCATGATAGGAGACAAGAAGCAATATTTAATTTGAAATCCATTCCTAAGACACCTTTTGTCCAGACTGTAGTGATGACATATTTGTACACCATGAGAGGAACTATGAATACAGAACTCTACACACTGAGAACATGGTCTATCCAGAAACAGTAGCTGCACATCGGATGTCCTGAAAATGCAAGCAGTCAGAACCTTTAGAGACCTAGTATTACAAAAGGTGGTCCTGGTTCAAGTAAACAAAACAAAGACACCAGGTCGCACCTGCTGGAAAGAGCTTTATTTTAGAAGATGTTCAAAACTGCCACATACATGGCAGAGAAGATCATCATCATGCAATTGATATTACAGATTCTTACAGGTGATCCTTAGATAAGGAAGAGACAGCATAGCTTTGACTAGTCAGGGACACCAGAGAGGAGTTTCCTTACTACTGACCCCTACAAGCTGCCAATCTCTTGGCATGAAGGAGACCGCATTAGCAAAGAATGTCTTCACCTATAGATTTCCTTTCCACTAGCCCAACTCACAACATAGATCCTGCAATACTCAGAAGACAAAATGCTCAGTGACCATATACTGGCCGGCCCAGACAGATTTTCACCTATTACAGATAGTTAAAGGCAATCCCATCAACCTGAGAATTTGGTCTCAGATCCCCCAGCTAGGGTATTAGCCCAGCCTAGGGGCTCTTTCCGTGACAAGGCAGAGATCATTAAGCATAAAGAGTAACATTTTCAAAAGTGTTTAAATAACTTAGAAGCCTATATCCTCCCATTGACTTTCAATGCCACTTAGACACTTTTGAAAACATTACCTGCCAATTCCAAGCCTACTGCCATTTTCAAGGTCATCTTCCATACAAACCTGTAACTCCAAAGAGAGACAGTTTGCAGGGAGGTACAATCAGGCGCAAGTGGACTCCTTCTACTTTAGGGATTCTCAACCTTTTTCTTTCTGAACCCCCCCCCCCCCCCCAACATGCTATAAAAACTCCATGGCCCACCTGTGCCACAACAACTGTTTTTCTGCATATAAAAGCCAGGGCAAGCATTAGGGGGGTAGCAAGCAGGGCAACTGCCCAGGGCCCCAGACACAGGAAGCCCCACAAAGCTAAGTTGCATAGGCTTCGGCTTCAGCCCCAGATTGCGGGGCTCAAGGCCCTGGGCTTAGCCCCATGTGGTGGGGCTTCGGCTTTCTGCTCTAGGCCCCAGCAAGTCTAATGCCAGCCCTGCTTGCCAGACCCCCTGAAACCTGCTCGCAGCCCCCAGGCCCCTGGTTGAGAATGACTGCTCTACATGGCTCACAAAGACTACTGGTTCTCTGCAATCCCAACTGAAAGTCTAAACTCCATCCTAGTTTGACAGCTATTACAGACTAACACCTTAGCAACCCTGGCCATCAAGTTAACATTGGGATTGACACTTTTTTTTTTTTTTTTTTTAAATAAAACTCCCTATGCCATCTGATTATTAATGTGGTCCTGAGAAAGCTGACAAAACTTTATATTGACCCATTCGGTACCTGCAAACTCAGGTTTCTTCTATGAACGTCAGTTTTCTGGTGGCAGAAACTTTAGGGTCTTAGGGTCTCTCAATCTGAGCTATTTGGCAATTTACCTTATGAGAGATTATAGGATAAGGGAGTGCTGCAGACTCTCCAGAATGCCTCTCCAGAGGCAGTGTTGGAAATGCACATTCACTGGGTGTTTTTTAAAAAAACAAAAACAAAAAAACAGAGGTACTTCTTCCACGCTTTGCCAACAAAGTTAGTTCTACCAATGTGAGACATTGCTCATAGAAGATTGAGTGGATATTCAAAACACATGTTCTCTTGCCTCAGGTTCCCTTCACTGGAGTCCAAATACATACATGGCCTCTGTGGAGTGGACTTCCTCAGGGTATCATATGATCCACTGAGCTTCTTCAGCTTCACTTCCCTTGGAGGGGGCTCAGATGCCCTATTCGACACTGTGGATATATCTATTCCACAATTAAACACATGGGGGTTAGCCAGTGTCAGCTAAGTTGGGCCAGCCACGGGAGTTTAATTGCAGTGTAGCCACAGCGTGTTAGGCTCCTTCTTGAGTAGGGGTGGAAAAAAGGGGAAGTACTCTCTCAAGCCCACTAACCAGTGATGCCAAAAAAATGCTGTCACAGTGTATTGTGCAGATCTTCATACTATGAACTTCATTCAGTCTTCAGCTTAGAATTTAGAACATCTTTCACCCCATGTTCTTCAAATCTCTCTCCCTCTCCCCCCAGTAGCATATACTTAACAGAACTAGCTCTTACATGGTTTTAAGGAAAAACATAGTGAAAGTCAGACAACAACAAACAGATCCACAGAACAGAACTTCTCTGCAGTTTTCTTGTCAATCTTTCCCCACCCACCCACCCAATAACCCCTCATTTCAATTCTGGATCTATGTTCCACAGGGACTAGCACTTATGCTAAGCAGCATTTTAGTGATAGGTATAGGGACAGGCATGAGAGCCGTGAAGTCATTTTTCCTAACACCCTATAGTAACTCAAGGGGAAGAAACTGTTTTAAAGGATCAAGTCACTAATCAGATCAGCAAAGGACATACTCATCCACCCAAAGTTGAGCTTGGCTCTCTCACCCACCCTCTGACCTGTCATTATCTGAACACAAAAGTCTGACAAATTCAGCATGTGGCACCCTCTAGGTCTATTTCAATATGAGACTTGGAACACAACAGAAAGCAACTCATCCATTTGAATTTACTAATTCCTAGTGCTCACTACCTCAGTGATAGGGGTATCTGAAGCTGAAAACAGCTCTAAATTACATCTGAGCCTTTGTTTCCATTAGTAGAAAGTTAGGCTAATCAACTCAAGTATCATCCAGACACCAAACCAGTGCAACTGTTCAAATAACCATGAATTTTATACATCAAATAGTTTCAGGTGTTACATCTTTCCCCCTCCCCAGTCACACAAATTATAACCCCCCCCCCCAAAAAAAAAAAAAAAGACTTTTAAAATGTGTCTTCCTCCACCCACCGAGTGATCTATACCAGAACCACACAAGCAAAAAAGGAAAGAATGGATACAAAGTATTGTAAAATATAATAAACTAAAATAAGACAGGACTGTTTTCCCCCTCTAATCTTTCAAACACCGCAATACTGACCTCAATGAGTAGGTCTACACTGTAGCTGGCAGAAAGATTACCAGCGCAGTAGACACCCTTGTGCTATTATGGTTCAAACCTGTACACTAAAAATAGCAGTGTGGACACTGATGCACAGGCAGACGCTCAGGCTAGCCACCTAAACTTGGACTCACCCGATTCCCTAGGTCTATCTCCACCAGTGCAACAATGTCAACACTTAAACTAGCTCAAGCTCACCTAGTGCAAGTCTGTTTACCCAAGCCAAGAGGCTTGCTCTCAGCTGTAGAGCAGACATACCCAAAAGGCACAAGGACTATTTACATGAGCGGCACTACTAAGTTTTTGTGTAAGGGAACTGTTGCCCCCTTACCAAGGGTCAGTGGGGGTGTTTTGGTTGGCTAGCTCCCAGTACTAAAAGGGGAAGGGTCTATGGGAAATCAGGACCCTGAGACTGACAGTCCCCAGGAACAATGGCGAGAGGCCAATGCTCCAGCTCAGCCTGAATGACAGGGCGGGCAGGATAATCAGGGAGTCAGGAGGCCAGGGATCTCCCATCCTCCGTGTGAACTGGATTGGCCTGGGTCAGACAGAGTGGGGCCGAGCTAAGGAGAAAGCAGGGGCCCAAGCTGAGCTGGGGAGCAGAGCTGGGCCAGATCCAGAGGGACCAGAAAAGCACCCCAGGGAGAGCGCAGACCCTGTCCTGGGAGCAGAGCTGCAGCCCCAAAGCCAGAGGCACGCCCAGAGGGAGCAGAGCTGCAGCAACCAGAGCCAGAGGGGCCAGAAAAGCAGCCCACGAAGCAGGTCAGTGCTGGGAGCAGAGTCACAGAAGCAGCCTGCAGAGCAGATCTGTCCTGGGAGCAGAGCTGTAGCAACCAGAGGCAGAGGGGCCAGAGAAGTAGCACAGGGAGCTGGAGGCAGAGCAGCAGCAGCAGTGCAGAGACAGAGTGGTGGAGCTGGGGCTGGAGCAGTCTGGAGCTGGGTGCGGTGAGCAGCTGGAGAGAGCAAGGGGGACCCTGGCTAGCGGGCCCAGCACAGGGAGATGCCTCAGCCAAGAGGCTCTGCAGGCCAGGCTTGGATTGTAACCTCGACAGGGCGGGGACAACACTGGGAAGAAGGGTCCTACCACTTAGAGCGTGTGGCCACCACCAGAACAAGTGTCCAACCCACAGCATCCCTGCAGCACAGCCAGGGCCTGAGAAGGCGGCCTGGGACTTACAAGGAACAGACTGTGAACTGCCCTGACATTCCAGAGACATTGTTTGTGATGTTCCCTGCCACAGAGCGGGTTGATGTGTTTCCTTTAACCTTTCCCATTTTTTCTTATTCTTTTTAAAATTAATTGTTGATTAAATAACTTGCATTTGCTTTAACTTGTATGTAATGGTCAGTGGGTCAGAGAAGTGCCCAGTACAGAGAGAGTACCCTGGAGTGGGAACACCCTAGCCCTGTCCTAGGTGACCACAGCAGGGTTGGGGGTCGAGCCCCCCAGGAATCCTGGGCCCAGCCTTTTTGGGGTTACGAGGACTCTGCCAGACTGGAGAGTGGAAGGGGAGTCCTCAAGGGCAGGGAGGCCACTGGCTAAAGGAAATGGGAGCGAGGACTCAGATCCTTTCGCTAGCCCACTTCACCGGGGTAGTGCAGAAGCCAGGAAAGTTCCCCACAAGAGCGGGACTATTCCCCTGCTTACATTTGCCATGTCCACATGTATATGAAGATAGTTACAGTTGTTGTGAGAATCACAAGTTATAATTTTTAACTGTATTAGATTAATATACCTTTTGTATTACAAAAAAGCTGGAGAACACCCTTCACTGATTGCATACTTGAACATGCAGATGTAATAAAGACATTGTCTAGTGATCTGAACCCATGACTGAAAGTCAGAAGCACCTGAAATTGGGGGGAGGGGGAGGTTGTTTATTTTCGTAGGGTTTTAAAAAAACAACAAACAAAAGACAACAGGCGAAACTGACAGGACCACATTGTGCCATCTGTTTCTAAACTCCACACCCCAATGATTTAAGAAACGGCAGCACTGTGTGGCCTCCAGATGGGTATATAGTTGAAGCACGTAGTTGTGGTATTTCTAGAGAAGTAAAGACAGAGGCATTAGATGCAGTTATACATAACATATACATGTATTTAGAATACCCAAGTTCCTTTATCAGACCAACTACTTCTGTCAGACTTACAGAAAGTGAAACGGTGAGGGTATCTCTAAAACTAAGGATGATACTTCCCGACCTGACAGGAGAGTTGAGAGGATTTACTTGCTACTGTCTATTAGGTGCTTTGAAGGTGAAGCACACTGAAGAGCTAAATATTATTTAATGTGCAGTGTTCCAATTCTAACAATTATCTTTTCATACATTTGTAATACCAGATTGTTCAAAATTAGAGGAAAACACATATTACCCGTACTTTTTCAAACACATAACTTGTTATTTCCATATCAAATTTCTTTACAGACACTTGTCTACACCAAGCAACAAACCCATGACAAGTTTTAAAACTATTAAATTTGAGATTTTTGTTTTAAAAAAAAAAAAAAAGCAAAGCAAAGCATAAAAATAAAAATGGTTAAGTTGTGAAGTACTATCTACCCATATATATCCCTGCTCCCTCCCTACCCCCCACCCCGGACCAAGATAATAACTCGGGTAGCATTTTACTAAGATTTCTAATAAAATGCGTTTGAGGGATCATGCTTGTTTAGAACCAACATGCAGTTTCACCCCAAAATGTGGCTTAAGGAAGTTGAAAAGCTCAGGAAATCATAGGCTTAGAATTAAATTGCTTCTTCAATTGCTATGCTGTAATCAAAGCTGTGAAATCCTACTGAACCTCTGAGGTTCAAATTCTAAATTTTATGGTTTAAATTAACTTGGATTGTGATGGAAAGAATATTTAAGCACTATCCCTCTTCCTATCCCCCCCAAAAAGAGATTTTTTTTTTCCTCCACCCTACATGTTGGGCCAATACCAGATACCACACACACACTCTATATGTTGTATTCATGAAAGAAACCAAAACAATGGTAAATGGCCACACATGTTCCACATTAATTTATAAACAGGATTCTAAGAGAGAGATACATGAATGAGAAAAGACAAGAAAGATGATAGGAACAACAGTAATGTTTACTTGCTACAGATAAGACAGAAAATACACATACAAAATAAAGTTTTATGAAGGAAACAGAAAAACATCACATTTCAAAGTAATGTGTTAGTGTTTACATTTGACACGTGGAAACTTCAGCACTTTTGGTGATACAGTGGTCTATTGAAGTGGCTCTAGATCAGAGGTGGGCAAACTACGGCCCACGGGCCACATCCGGCCCGCGGGACCGTCCTGCCCAGCCCCTGAGCTCCTGGCTGGGGAGGCTAGTCCCCGGCCCCTCCCCTGCTGTTTCCCCTCCTCTACAGCTATGCCGCTGCCACACGGGCAGCACTCTGGGCGGCAGCATGGCATGGCTGCCAGACATGGTGCTTTGAGCAGCATGGTAAGGGAGCAGCGGACAGTTGGATGGGGCAGAGGTTCGGGGAGGGGGGCATTCAGGGGACAGGGAAGAGGGGGCAGTTGGATAGGGCTGAGGTTCTGTGGGGTGGAGGCATGGGACAGAGGGTTAGATAGGGGATGGTGTCCCGGGGCAGTTAGGGGCCAAGGAGCAGGGGGGAGTTGGATGGGTGGGGGAGGAGGCCAGGCTGTTTGGAGAGGCACAGCCTTCCCTACCTGGCCCGCCGTACAGTTCTGCACCTCGATGTGGCCCTCGGGCCACAAAGTTTGCCCATCCCTGCTCTAGATTCAAGATTTTAACAGGACTCAACAAACCTGCTCTGAACTGCATGAAACACAGCAGTTGCCTCTTCCCACTGCCTGAGGTCAAATGTTTGACCCTATCTATTTTTTATGAAGTTATGACTTGAGAATTATACCATATAATTTGTTCACAATGTGTGTTACTCCTAGTAATCTTTAGCAGGAGTTATTTAATGCATGCAATGAGAATTTTTAAATTAAGTACACAAAATTCAGAAGGAGTAGCTCAATGGTGCAGACTATATGAGCTAGTGTCAAATACAATGCAGCATGAATTTAAAATAGGCTAAGCTCTAAAATTAATTTAGGTGAAATTCTATTAGAAATATGAGAAAAGGAAATAGATACAACTATAGCTTTGTGGTATGCAGTAATCAGTAGTACAAAGGGGGGAAAGTTACTGAAGACAAAACAATGCTATTAAGCACAACTGCTAATACAAAGCATTGAGAGCTAGGATGAAAAGAGATCAGAACACACAAGTTTCCTTATTTTTATCAACAGAGAGTCTTGGCAAATGCGGATTACTTTTTGTTAAGTTTTACCTAGACCAGAAATAGTCTTTAATTAGTATTTAAAATTCAAAAGTCTCTAACCCATGTCCACATACCAACCAAGAGGCAGTTTCATTCAGCAAGATATCAGCATCTGAAGATATTCAGAGACCATAAAGCCAGGATGGGCCATTGCTATAATTATCCAACCCCATAAACTTCCCTTGATTTCTGTTTGAACTGGGATATCTCTTTTAGAAAAGCATATCTATATGCTGTGCAGAAGCTTTAACCATTATGTCTCCAATAACATACTGACTACTCCAAAATGTGGCAGAACCTTACAGTTCTGAGTTTAAAGTCTTGTTATATCTAGTACCCAGTAGAATTTAAAGGAACCACTGAAGCAGACAGCGACAAGAAAGAGACTCAATTACAATAATGAAACTGCCTTCTCCTTCTCTACCAAAACACTGTTGAATTCAAAATAAGGGGTAAAGAGTGTTCCATGTGAGCTCTTCTATTTTTTGTGTAAGGTCAGTAGTAGCAGCTTTGATGATCTAATGACATGCTGCACTTGGGAGTGGGAATCTCTTACTTGTAATTACCTTTTCCCTATCTACCCGATCATAGATTCTCCTCTCAGCTGCAATAAAATCATTTCATGTATAAATTGTGACTGGCTCCTACTGCCCGGCGTCCCAACTCCTGCATACCTTTAATATCTTTGCATGACAAGTTGTTGCTGTTTCCGTTTTCTTCCCAACATAAATCCACATTTATCTCAAGCCGGCTCGTGGACAACGGGAACAGACACCGAGAGGGTGAGGGGGCGGGGGGAGAGGGGGGGGGTCTTCCAGTTGTTTCTCCGTTAGCCAAATTCAGACCGGGGGAGGGGGAGCGAAGGCTTCCTATTTCAACCCAGCGGCCCCTGCTCAGCGCAGATCTGAGTTATCCGGCCCCCACGTGGGAAGAGGAAGGAAGCGAAGGGCTCTGAAGCACCCGGGCTGAGGAATGGAGATATCTGCAGTCTCTTACCTTGTCCAGCTCATCGTGCAGCTCGGCCAGGCTGGGCCGGATGAGCTTCTCGCCCAGCTCGGCGGCCGTGTGCCGGTAGTGATCTATCCTGGGCACGGCGTCCATGGTGTTGTGGCCGAAGGTGCGCAGATAGTAAGTGTTGGTGTGGGTATCGTAGTGATGATGCCCCCCAGAGCCGCCGCCGCCCCCGGAGTGGAGGCTGCCCTCGCTCAGCACCGTGTCGCCGCCGTTCTGGAAGCTGACGCCGCCGCCCTCCAGGCCCCCGCCGGGCTCGGCCGGGCTCTCATCACCGGCCGATGGGTCTACAAAGTTCACCCGAAACCTGCCCTTGGCTTCCTCGCTGCCCTTCACCGCTGCGCCGCCCTGCCCGCCAGGTTTCTGGGGCTCGTCCGCCGCCGCCCGGCCAGAGCCCTCCGCCACCAGGTCCACCTGGAAGCGGCTCTGGCTCGGGGTGGGACCCAGCGGTCTGCACAGCGCATCCCCGGCCGCTGCCGCCAGAGACAGCCCCGCTTCTGGCTCAGAGTCGGCAGCCGGCGCATCCCCAACGCCAGCCGGCAAACGCGGCGTTTCCTCAGTCCCTCCAGACCCCGCTGCTGCCTGCTGCTGCTCCCGGGTGGAGCCGGACAGCGGCTGTTTCCCCTCCATGTCTCCGGCTCAGGGCGCAGCGAACGAGCGACAGCCCCGGCTGCCTCTGAAACCTGAGCGGCGGCTCCGCTGCTTTAAACGTCCAACCACCAGCCGGGCTGCCCCGAGACCACGCAACGCGCCGCGCCCGCCCCTCGGCGCCTCTCCCCTCCCTCTGCCGCAGCGCCAGGTGATGATGATGATGCTACTGCCGGGGCGGCTCTTCTCTCTCGCCCGCCCGCCCGCAACAAGCCCCTAACCCCGGAGAGAGGGGCAGCAACAGCCGCCTTGGGGAGCGCTCCGCACCGGACCCCGCCCCCTCCTCCCCCGGCACCGACCGGGCGCCCCGGCTGAGGAAACACGCGGTGCCCGCTCCCCACTGCGCTACCTGACCTAACCCCAGAGCCACCCTGCCGCCGGCGAGCGGCGACCCCCACACCCCGAGCCAGGGCCCCACGCCGCGGCACTGACACCCCGAGCAGGAGGCGGAGCGGCGCTCGCCCAGCCCCAAAGCACTGACAGCGCCGCGCTGCGAGCAGCCGGCAGAGCTGGCCGGGCGCAGCCAATCGCCGCTCCCCCGCGCGGCTGGGTCTTTAAAGCGACACGAGGCCGGGCCACCGGCGGAAGTGGTTCCTTTCTAGTTCTCGCCCTCGGGGGCTGCTGGCGGCCCGTCCGCTGGGACTCGCTCGCCTTCGGGCCCAATGGGCCTGGCTCCGCTTCTCTTTCCCGGGGCGGGGGCGCCGCCTGTCTCGGAGGCTCCTCCTGCACCGTCCCGCCGGCCGCGTTGCGGCAGCAGGAGACACCCCGTTCTGGGGCGGATGCTAGCGCCGCGACGGCTGCATCCGCCGCCGCCTCGGAGGGAGGGGGGAGGCACAGGCTGCGATCGTGCTGCCCAAGCAGCCTCATCCGGTGGCGCCTGGTGCCGGTCCCGGCCCGCCCCCGGCCTAGCCTCCCGCTCGCCTGCTCCCCCGGTTTGAAAGTTATCAGCCCGCCGGCTGTGAATGTGCAGGCTGCGGCGCGGTGGGAGATCTCGCGAGAAGAGGCAGAGGCGAAGCTCTTGGGGTGACGGGGAGGTATGGGCTACCCGAGGCGGGCGGGCGGCGGCTGCAGACCGCTTAAAGTAGGAAGTGTCGGGGGTGGGTCAGGGGGATGCTAAGCAGCAGGAACCTGGGGGTTTGCGGTAGTTACAGCCGTTTTCCATGTCCACGCCACCCTTCTTCTGTCTGTGGTGCGGGACGAGTCCTCCTCGGGAGTGCTTCCACCCACTTCAGCGGGGCAGTGTGGGGGGCTGAGAGCCCAGGCTCTCACCTCCCTGCTCAGTGGTGCTGGAACACTTTTTATAGGGGGGATGCTAAAAGGCAGCTAACCAAACATAAAGCAGTGGTGCCTGAACTTTTTACCTCACACACCCCCACCCCTTCTCTGTCCCCCCAAGAACTGGGTCTGGGACCAGGGCCGTGGCTCGGGGCGGGGGAGACACGGACAGAGATAAGGGGGCTGGCAGCTGGAACCCCAGGTCGTGGGGGGGTGGTCAGTGGTTGGGACTCTGGGCACAGGCTGGGGATACTGCAGCACCCCCTGTATGCCTATGTCCCCACTAAGAGCTCAGCTACCCCCTGGGCTCTCAGCTCTGTGCTTCTGGGAGCTGGGCTACTGCTCAGGCTCCCCACTGTCACTCAGGCTCAGAGCTGGGCTGCCCCCCATCCTCCAAGGCTTTTGGCTTCCTGCTTATAAATTGTCTGCCCTCTATAACACTGAGAGAGAGAGATGCACAGCTGTTTGCTCCCCCAGGTATTAATTACTTACTCTGTGTTAATTAATAAGCACTTTTATTAAGTATAAAAAGTAGGATTTAAGTGGTTCCACGTAATAACAGACAGAACAAAGTAAGTTTTTTTTCTGAAGCAGAATAAAACAAAACATGCTAGTCTAAGCCTAATACAATAGGAAACTGAATATACACCCTCAGAGATGTCCCAATAAGCTTCTTTCACAAACTAGACTCCTTCCTAGTCTGGGACAAATGCTTTTCAGACCAACGTTGTAGTTTATGATCTGGGTCCAGCAATCACTCACACCCCTGTAGTTACTATCCTTTGTTCCAGTTTCTTTCAGGCATCTCTTTGGGGTGGAGAGGCCATCTCTTGAGCCATCTGAAGACAAAATGGAGGGGCTTTCAGGGCCTTATGTTCTCTCTCTTGTGGGCAGAAACCCCTTTGTTCTTCTGTGCAAAATCACAGCAACAAGATGGTGTAGCCACCTAGCAAGTCACATGTCCATGAATGATTCAGCTTTTTGGAGGCTGCCATTGTTTACCATTGCCATTGGAGGCTGCTATTTGGAGGACGCCATTGTTTACGTGTTAGTTTGAACATTCCCAGGAAAGCTCAGATGTGGATTGGCATCTCCCAAAGTCCATTGTCAGTTAAGTGTTTCTTGATTGGGCAGTTACTCAGAATAGTCCTTTCTCAAGAAGCTGCCAAATGCTTCACTGATGTTACTTAGAATCAAACACATTGAGATACAAGTACATAGCCAATATTCATAACTTCAAATACAAAAATGATACACACATACAGACATCATCATCATAACCAGCAAATTACAACCTTTCCATAAACACCTTACTTGACCTCCTTTGTACAAGATTTGGTGCAGCTATAGGACCTTGGTTGCAATAATGATCTATACAGTCACAGTTCATGTCAGTAACGTCACAGAAGGGATGAAACAGGACCAACTGGCAACACCTTCTATACTCAGACTTGGAGGGGAGACAACAGGATGTCCCACCACCACAGTCACTAACTACCACTTACGCAGTGAAGGAGAGACAGAGGGGTAAATTAATTTTTTTCTACTTCTGTATTATCAAAAAATAAAACTAGATAATGAAGGTTTTCATTATTTTTATTTTCCTTTACAAACTCTCACTAATGCAAATTTGAAATCTAGTGGCTTCTTTGGGTTGAAGATACCGGTTGTCATTGATACATAGTTTTGCTGAATTTAAATGTCAATACCGTAACCTTAAACGTCACCTGGAAACTCACAGCCAGCCAGTGCAGAGCATGGAACACAGGTTGAATAGGCTCACAGTCAGATACTCCATTTATCAAACAGGCTGCCACATGTTTCATCAGCTTTGGTTTCTGGATGGTTGTAAGGTGCAATCCCCAAGTAGAGTGCACTGCTATTATATTATTATTAAAAAGAATTCCCAGTAGAGGATACTCTGTAATCTCTGTCATATAGGACAACATTCAAACACAGTAGATATTTTTTGCAAGTTGGCAAAAAATGATTTAGGTGCTTCAATACTACAGTGATGAGAGCTGTTTAAAAACCTGAATGCATAGATGGTCTTTTTTTCTGTTTGTATTTGGGTTGATAGACCCAAAAGAAAGAGGTGTGAATTATGACAATAGCCACACAAAAAAAAAAATCTTAGTTGTTTTTAAAATGTCAGTCTAACACCTGTTTAGGACACTTTCTTGATAACTGATCATGGCAAAATGTACTATTCCTACATCTGAAAACTATTTTCAAGATAGGACTGATTGCAGCTTCTCACAGGCAGTCTGAACTGAGTAATTTGAAGAAGAGGGTAGGAAATAACATCTTTAGCCAGTTCTGAAGCTCCTGGAAAATGGCTTGACACAACATTCAATCTGTGACATTGTAAATGCAAAATGTTCTTTAAAGGGCAATGAGAAATAGGACTGCTACTGTTTATTTTATTCAGTTTTTCAAGATGTATAACTTGTTGCTATTATTTTAAAATAATAATAATAAAAGGCCCAGACGCAGCAATGATTTGTGCATGAATGAAAATGTCTGCCTATATGTAATTCATTGAAAAATCAAGGCCTTCATTTCCAGAGTATGATAGTCCAAATCTCCTACCCAATTATATTTTTAAAATTTTAAAAAATGTTTTTACTTTGCGCACAAAAGTCTGTAAGGTGCCAAACTTCATTTTTCAGTTCCTTCACCTCTAGATGCATTTAACTTCTCAACAACAAATTTGGTGACAATCCAACAGGCTATCCAAGGCCAGAAGGGACCATTGTGATCCTATAGTATGACCTCCTGCATAACACAGGCCTACAACTTCCCCAAAATAATTCCTAGTGCAGATCTTTCAGAAAAAACATGAAATCTTGATTTAAAAATAGTCAGTGATGGATAATGTGCCACGATCATTGGTATATTGTTCAATGGTTAATTATTCTCACTGTAAAATTGTATATTTTATTTCCAGTCTGAATTTGTCTCACTGTAACTTTCAGCTATTGGATAGTATTATGCCTTTCTCTGCTTGGTTGAAGAGCCTGTTATTAAATATTTGTTCCCCATGTAGGAACTGATAGGCTGTAATCAAGTCACCCCTTATCCTTCTGTTTGTTAAGATGAACAGATTAAATTCTTTGAGTCTATCACTAAAGCATGTTTTTTTAATGTTTTAATCATTCTCATGGCTCTTCTCTGAACCCTCTTCAATTTATCAACGTCCTTGAATTGTGGGCACCAGAACTGGACACAGTATTCCAGCAATCGTCACAGTAGTGCCAAATACAGAGATAAAATAACCTCTCTACTCCTCCTCAAGATTCCCCTGTTTACTACATTCATTTTTTTGGCACATTGTCACACATTAGGAGCTCATGTTCAGCTGATTACCCATCATGACCCCCAAATCTTTTTCAGAGTCACTGCTTCCCAGGTCAGAGTCCCCCATCCTGTAAGTATGACCTACATTCTTTGTTCCTAAATATTTACATTTAGTTTAGCCATCTTCAAATGCATATTATTTGCTTGTGTCCAGTTTACAACGTGATTTAGATCGCTCTGAATCAGTGACCTGTCCTTTTTATTATTTATCATTCCCCAATTTTTATGTCATCCACAGACTTTCCCGGTGATGATTTTATGTTTTCTTCCAGGTCAGTGATACTACTGGAAACACACCTATTTAATGAGAATTCCAATTTCACCATTACATTTTAAGACCTATCAGTTGGTCAGTCTTTAATCCATTTAATGTGTGCTGTGTTAATTTTGTACTGTTCTCGTTTTTTATTCAAAATGTTATGTGGTACCAAGTAAAATGCCTTACAGAAGTTTAAGTATATTACATCAACACTATTACCTTTATCAACCAAATTTGTAATCTCATCAAAAAAGGATATTGTGTTAGGTTGGCCGTATCTATTTTCCATAACCCATATTGATTTGCATTAATTACATTACCCTCCTTTAATTCTTTATTAATCAAGTCCCATATCAGCTTCTCCATTAGCTTGCCCGGGATCAATGTCAGGCTGACAGGCCTATAATTAGATGGGTCATTTGGTTTACCCTTTTTAAAAATTGGTACAAGATTACCTTTTTCCAGTCTTCTGGAAATGCCCCAGTGCTCCAAGA
The DNA here is from genome assembly GCF_965140235.1 of Caretta caretta. NCBI lineage: Eukaryota > Metazoa > Chordata > Testudines > Cheloniidae > Caretta > Caretta caretta. The sequence continues at coordinate 82,072,772 of NC_134210.1, read as the reverse complement.
CTTATTGAAAAATCAACATTAATGGTCCAGCCAGTTCTTTTAAAACTCTTGGATGTAAACTAGCTGGACCTGCTGATTTAAAAATGTCTAATTTTAGTAATAGTAGGGAGAGAGAGCCTGAGAGACAACAATGGATTCAAAAGATGGGGATACTGGTCTTTTCTTAATTCCTGTCCATCAGAGGACTTTGCTGGAGGTGAATCTAAACATAGTTTGAGTTTAGTCCGCAAAGCTTGTCTGTAGACCATAAACATATTTTAGGCTTAATCCACATAGCTTGGTTTACATCACATATCTTCGGCTTAGTCTATAAATTTGTTGATGGTCTCCAGTACTTCTTGAAAGGAACAGATAATAAAAGACAGAATGCAGAAGATTTCTTCCAATATCCATGGGGTGAACATAACAGAGAGTAATTGAGCTGAAAAATATAGTAAGCTATGGTGAAATTCTGACTTTGTTCAATGGATAAGAGTTTGAGAAACACAGTGGATGATGCAGAGAACAATGTCAGAATAAAGAATCTCAGGCTAGGTCTGGGAGAAACCACAGGAGCAGTGTCTAGTTTTTTTCTCAGCAATGTTGACTTAAGTTGTTCAAGCCAATAGCATGACATTCCCTTTTAGTAGCAAGGATCTCATTCACACATACACACACAAAATCCCTGCACCATGCATATTGTATAAACAGGCATAAATATCACATGATCACCTCCAAAGAACTGCTTATATGTTCTTAAGGCATTTGTAAGCTATTTCAATTTGGAAATTATGATTATCACTAGCTTAATGCCTATTTCTAGTTTTAAAAAGCAAATGTTTTCATGTATATATAAAAAGGGGGTAACCCTTCAAGTCATATTATAGTCATGATACAGAACTGTTCATGAACCCTGCAATATATTAATTCATCATTAATCAATTTTTCATGTGTTAGAAATCAAACAGTTTTCATAGTACTTATTTAATAAGCTACTACAAATAAATATTACCATACATCATTTTTCATTTACAGTATTTTTATAGTAGCTTAATTCTTTCTAAAGCACTTAATACACTTTATACACTGCATGGAATATACAGCAAGGATTTAATTATGGATGAAATGCAGCTACCTCTTGGGGTGAATTCAGCAGTTATGTAACAGTGCACACAGAAACACTGCACAATAATTCAGAGAAGAAAGTGGTATATCCAGTTGAAATAGTTAATTAAATGTTTCCTAATACTGTTCCACTTACATTATTACTATAATGTACTGCAGGTATCGCTGGTGAACAAAGCATAATATAACACCCTAACATCTCAATGAAATCAAAATGGCAAAATGCATGATTAAAGTTTAGAAAAGATTATTATTTTATCACAGTATTACATATAAAATATTTCTTCAAAGTGTGACACAGTGCTAAACATTTGTAGTGGTGTCACTTCAAATCCTGTCAAAGATTATAAAAACAGAACTAGTGAAAAATCCAACTTTGGTTGGAAAGTTGGAAAAGAAAGGAATGAACCAAAAATATGCACACATGGAAAAATAATAGGACATGATTGGATTCTTATTACCAGACATATTTTGTTTTACCGTTGGCAAGAATCAGAAATACACTCAAAGTTAAAGTGGCTCTCATTATTAGCAGAAGACATGAAGAAGGAAATGAGGTTTCACATGCCAGACTATAAACTAATGAGCATGTAGAGGGAAATATGTGGTTTCTATGTTTGAAGTAGTTCAAAGATGCAGAAACTGCCTTCAGGAATGGCTATCTCTGTTACTGGTCTAAATGTCAAGGTTTAATACCAATATCCATTATTTGAGGCATGTAACTAAATGAGCAGCTAAGTTTCTTAAGCATTTTTTATTTAAAAAGTTATAATATTCAAGGAAATAATATTCCACTTTCTTTATTATAATTAAACCGTAAGATCTAATACATAAATATATCCAGTTACATTATTTTATATGGTCCTGATCCTCCATCCCTGCATCAGTTTTATGTTGGTGTGACTCCATTCACCACAATGGAGTCACACCAGTGTAAGACTGGTGTAACAAAATGGAGACTGAGGCCCATATATATTTCAGCCACATCTGATATCCTGAACTTGAGGATGTTGAGTATGGAGCACAGTTGTTTATCCCTGCATTCACCCCTTCTCCTCTCCCTTCCATTCCACTACAAAGGTAGGCACACATAGTATTCTGCTACTGTGTTCTTTATTTTGTACTTTACATCTGTTGCAGACGTCTGTCCAAATGAATGCATTCAAAAATACTTTATTTCTCTTCCCAGATTACTGGATGAATTCCTGAGCAATTATCACATAGTCATGTGGCAAATTACCTGTATTTGTATTAAACTAATCCTAGCCACCAGAAAAAATATTAATTATAGCACCACACTTCTGAAAGATTGCCAGACAAATCCCATGATTAAGGCCCTCTGGACTGAAAAACTTTGGGAAAGCTGTATTACCAGCCAGCTGCAAAGGTACAGCAATTTATTTCAGGGTACTTGCTTGTTCTCTATAAGCTTTTTGATGTATCCTTGTATACATTCAGGCTTCCATTACCCCAGCTTGTACTCTTCTACATATACTCTGTTTTTGCCATTTTTTGCAACCAGGCTGCTTTCAGGGGTGCCATTAAAAAGAATCTAGGTATTATCAAAATTCATCTTCTATGTTTCAATGTTATCCTTTAAGGGAGATTAGCAATGTCCTCTCCCAGGAATTTCTTTTGATAATACTATAATAGCAGTACAATCTACTTAGGGGCTTTACGTGACATCCGTCAGGAAACCAAAGCTGATGCAAGATGTGGCTGCATGTTTGGTAAATGGAGTATCTGACTGGGAGCATATTCAACCTGTGTTCCATGCTCTGCACTGGCTGGCTGAGAGTTTCCACGTGAAAAGGTTCTGGTTTCTTTATAGTCAAACTGACTTAGCACCCAAAAGACCATCTCTCTCCCCCTACTATACCACCACAGTTGAGATCGACAAAGGTCTCCATGTATAATGTGGAGCCCCATGGTATAAATGGCAGGGGGCTGCTGGCAGGGCACTGACTCAAGGGCCCTACAGCTATGAAATTTGTGCCCCTCCCTTGGTCTGCAATAGGATTCCTGCAAGGCTCAGAATTTTTCCCAGGCATTTGAAAATAGGGGGTGAACTGTTCAAATTAAGTTAAACACAAGGGACAAGCAACACACACTGCTTTTATTAGTCACTAAAATACATGGAATTTTGGATTTTTTTTTTTGAGGACGCCCTGCACGTGATTTCTTTGGGATGGAGGACCCTGGGTGTTGTGGGACTTGGGCAGTTGTATTGTGGGGGGGGGGGGGGGGGGCGGCGAGGGAGTGTCAAGATTCTGAGATTCCATTCAGGGAGTCTAGACCTCTTGCATACCATTGAATACAGGTCCACAGGGGTGCTGTGCCCCAGCATGGATAAATGTGGGGGAGGACGGACATGAAGCAGGACTGGTGAAGCTTTGCACAACTCTGGCAGCACAAAATAGTTGTAAAGCTTCCTGCAGCAAAGAATCTCTGGGTAATGTAGAAGAGTCACCGTACTCTCCTACGCCACCATGCCTTCCAGCAGCTGATATAGAGGGCATGGCCAATGAAAAGGGGGTATGGTCAGGACTCTTTTACAGCCCAGTGAATTCCAGCTGCAGGAACTATTCCTTTGGATGAAATGAAATGTGAACAATTTCATCATAAAAGGAAAAAATAACATTACAAGCAATTGAAAGCAGAATTATAATGCAAATCTATACCTACACTGATCTCAGCCCCACAAAGCAAGGACAATGAGCTTTTACTTTACATAATAATGAGTGAGAGAAAACAGCTTGAGTTGAAATTCTTGTGTGTAATTATAGATGGACATTTTAAAACATACAATAGCCTCACAGTTTTCAGTTTTACACTTGTGTTCCTCCCACAGACTTACCCTGGACATTACTAACACCAAAGGCAATCAAATCCATTATAATCTTATAAGTAGTAGAAGCTGAAGGTATAAGTTTGTACTAATGCATTTGTTTCTCCTTGCTTTCATTCCTTATCTTGGGAATACAGATTGTATTACCAGTATTAATTGTACGTCTTTTGTGTGACTTCTCAAGATAAGTTGGCAGGATAAGATGCTATGTAAATTATTGAATCCTTGAACAATGCTAAGTATTATAGTTGAGCTTTTTATTTAACGAGTTCTTGAAGGATGTTAGTGCTTCGGTAGTGACTCACCTGTATCTTTTCAAAGAATTGGACACTACGCTACTGAAATCACTGGCAAATCATTCCAAACTAGAGAAGCCCAGTAACATCCACTGCATAAGGTATGCAGCCATTTTCCTTCCATTCATGAAAAGTTTCATTGAACTTTTCTAGGATAAATTCAGGATTATCAGAGGGACCTAACAAAGCTAGGTGAACGGTCAACATGATGGCAGATGAAATTCAGAGTTCACAAATGCATATTGTAAGGAATAATTTGAACTACACATACACATTACTGCATTCTAAGTTAACTGTCACCACTCAAGAAAAAAGAGCTGACTGTTCACTGAGCACAGCTTAATGAAAACCTCTGCTCAATGTGCAGCAATGGTTAAAAGAGAAAACACATGTAGGGTGCATAAGGAATGGGATAGGAAATAATACTGAAAATATTATAATGGCATTAAATTAAGGAATAGTATATCCTTACCTGGAATACTACACTGAGTTCTGGTTACCCTGCCTCAAAAGGAAATATCAGAAGTAGAGAAGGGTTTCAAGTAATAGGTGACTAAAATAAATAGAGGCATGTAAAGGAGAGGTTGAGAAGATTGCGGTTCTTTAATTTAGAGGAGAGAAATCAGAGAGGACATAGAAGGTATAAACAAAATAATGAAGGGATGGAGAAGATAAAATGGGCAACTTCTATTTATCCTTTCTCATAATATAAGAATGGGGCATTTGATGGAATTGAAAGGCAGAAAATTTAAAATTGATAAAAGAAAACGTTTTTCACATCATGCATAATTAACCTGTGGATCTTATTACCATAAGATCAAGCAAAAAAGTATTAGACATTTAAATGGACAATGAAAATGTCAAGAGTTACATTAGGGATATAAACCTTTATGCTTCAGGATATAAACCAATTTCTAAGTGACATGGATTAGGAAAAAATCTTCCCCACAGGGCAGGTTATTCCAAATTGCTACTTTGACGTTTTTTGTACCTTCCACTAAAGCATCTAGCACTGGCCACTGTTAGAGACTAGGTTTCCAGACAATACCTTTAATATCTTACTTTTTAGATAGTATCTAAATATACTACCCTTTGCTCACAAGGGAACATGGCTGAGGAAAAAGGAAGTATGGCCAAAGAGTCACGACCACCACCTGCTCATTTTCTGGAATGGTTGATGCATCCAGACATAAGTTAAGCAGGCAGTCCTGAAACTCTGCTATCTTTTGCCACACTGAGTCAGCATCCAGGAACCATGGGGCAATGTAAATATGGAACAAGTTTTATTGTGAGGGTGCTGATGATGGAAACCATAGAAACCATGTATTTGGTGTTTGTTATTACTACTTCAAGCCAGGGGATGTGCAGCACCCCCTGCACCTCTAGTTCCAGTACCACTGAATATGGGTGTAATCTATCAAGAGCTGGCCAGGTGCAGCCTGGCCAGTGCTCAAGATTCTTTTGGTACGTATGACCAGGATATGTTCTACATTCTAAATTTTTCCCCTTGTTGAAAGCTGGGTAGATAATTGACTAAATATACGCCAACTTGCTCTTTATTCCCATTGACCTTTCTTTCATCTATTAGCTGCTTCATGTGAGTCATAGTTCAAGGATACCTTCACAACATATACTGTAAACAGTTTGTTTAGACCACTAGGTAGAAAATTACTATAACTGCAACTCTTCTTTATCTCATATATCAAGCCATAAAGCTTAGGTTTTATCCAGTTTCACAAATAGACACTTCAATTGTGTCTGAAAAACCATATGGCAAACGTATCCTCCTCACTTTGCTGTCTATTGTTATCATCCATCTGTGCCAAAAGGAATAAATATTATAGGCACTCCTTAATTTTCTTAGACATAGGCTGGAAGGAAATGTGTAAGAAATACTTCCCTACAGCTGTCTCTGGACATCCTCCGATTGTTAATCTTGGTTATCTTTCTCAGCTAACACATCAAAATTAGCAAACCTAAGAACTTTTCTTTTTCCACAGCAAAGCATTTTCTTGCTGCTCTCTCTTTGGATGTCAACAGCGTCTGCCAACAAGAATAGGTTTCCTCTTGTCTCTGTGTAGATATCTCCAGGAAGAGTATCTGAAGTTTTGTTTGTTTGTTTGTTTTTTGCATTGGAAATGACAATTGATTTTAACTTTTTTGGCACTATTAATTGACACTATAATGACAAATGTTACAATGTCATTCTTTGCCTAGCTGTCTGTCGCACATTAAAAGGATGCAGCCTTCTTTTTACAACCAAGTTTACCACCATTCCATTTCATTGTTATGGTCCTTCATTTGCATGATAAATTCTGAATCCCAAACTGTGATAATAAGAAGGTTATTTATTCTAAAACAGTTAACAAGTTACATTTCCTGCATTCTTATTTTGATTGTGTCTGTCATTTTAGGCCTTTATTCCAGAATGTTCCTGCAACTTGGGTCTTGACAGATTGAAAGGTAGTGATTCTCACAATATGATCATCAATATTGCTCTGTATAATGCTCTTTATTGTCCTACTTGGAGTTGGGTGAAATCTTGTGGATAGTGGGCATAACTTCATTCACCATAGATATGGAAAAAACAATTAATCTCCTTTATGGAATACATAGCTAAAATTATAGGAGCCACTATCCAAAATTCAGGCAACATGATGAAATCTGAATTATGTGCGTGAAGGGGTTTCACTAAGGAGTAGGTATTGTTGGATAATCTGCGTGTATGAGTGGAACAGAAGCAGCAGAAACACCAGAGAAGTTGAGAAAGAAGGGAACAGAAAGCTTAGGATAGAGAAGGAATCTAGTATGATCTTGAGAAAAAAGCTAAGGGAGAGAGCTTTTAGGTAAAGAGCTGGCTGGAAAGAGGCTTGGAACTGTGAGCAAAGAAACAATTCTTACTCTGCCAGGGAAACAGGACTTTATGTACATTCTTTGTAAATAAACTGGATTGTATCATAGAAATACCTGACTCCATCGTCATTTTTTCCTCCTAATGGAAACAACCCATAAGACCTCAAATTTTGGATAACTGCTAATGTTAAAGGTGTAACAGTATTAAAATAAATTGGTACGTAAGAGATGGTGTATTCAAATCTAGGCCCAATTCTGCAAAACGTTTACATATATGCTTAACTCCACCCCATCTCACATGTGCTTAACTTTAAACACATTCATAAAACCCATTGGAGTCTAGCAAATGCTTAAGTGCTTTGCTGAATGGGGGTGGATTGATGAACAGGGGCCCTGGTGAGCACTGTATTTTACAATTTGGTACACTTCTTAATGTGGTGCAAAGGAGGAAGGTATTAAATGAGCAGGTATAGGTTAAGTGTTATACTATATAAAAGACATTTTAGAGGTTATCAGACAATGCTTCCATTGTTTCATTGAGGTTAAATTTTTAAGTAAATATGCATTAAATTCAACCAGGAAGTTGCAATCAGCAGGGATATACAAGCTGACATTCCCTAGATTTTTATGTCCAGGGGGTGGGCTCAGAATGCTCCAGTGTTGATGACTCAACAGTGGAATTCACTTCTCCTCTTGCTCTGACACAGCCCAAGTTTGTTAACCTTCAGGTACATTACAAAACTGATTTTTTCTACTCAGGTTGTTCCTGAATGGATAGTTTGAGAAGTGGATCTAAGGGAATCTTAAACTTGGATTTTTTTAACCATTAGTTATATTGATTCAATGAACACACACATGTGATTTTTATAGTTATTTATTGTATAATGTCCAAGAAAGACATATTATGACATTTTTATAAATTGAAAAATAAATCAATAGACATTTTACTATGTTACTGGACGATTTAATTTAATACTTGAATTGCATTTCATTGATGGAGTTCTGCTACCGATAACACACTGCTTTAGGCTATAGTTGGTTTGTACTATGCTTTTATTGTTTAAATATTATAAAGCTTATTTTAAAAGAACAGGAGTTCAGGGCTGCATGAAACTGCATCCCCAGTTTCTATATACAATTACCATGATTGCCTAGACAAGTCAGAAATTATAATCAAGGTCCTTAATTTTTGGTTTTTATTTTGTTTAAGACTTCCTGGGAATCTATCAGTGTTTATTAAAAATTTAAAAATGGTAAAAATTGGTGCAAAAATTAACATAACAGTTTTCTGGGAACATTGGTAAAAGTTGAATTCTAATGACAGCTACTGCATATGATTACACCATGGTGACTTAAATATATGAACACGTATCCAAGATTGCTTTTTCATTAAAATATCATTTTGAGAATATTGCAGCAAGCAAAAAATAAAAATAGAAATTTAAAAAAGGCATATTAGCTAAAAAATTGATTCACCATTTTTTCTCAGTTTGCAAATTGTTTATATTTAGGTATAATATTGATATGCCAATGACTGTGTTACAAGATAACAGGTGTTTTCTTTTCTTACAATATCACATGAGTTAATGCATTTGTTAACCATTTTTGGAAGGTAACACATCACTCCGCTCTTTCTTTGGCACTTTGTCAATAAGTTGATGAGGTGACAAGTCTGGTATTTGTCAACTATGTACTAAATTAGTGGTCTTATCAATTCATGAAAGGTTACACTGTCATCTTCACAAATGGAACAAGAGCATAGGCAGTATTAAATGTGTAATGAATATTAAAAGAAATTGCTACAAGCATGACCCCATAATGGGGTTGTCTGAAACCTGACCTGACTCATGCTGTGTGAAATTCACAACATTTGTTTCCACAAATACTTTTGTTTCAGAATATTAACATTTTTGATAGTTTTTCACCTTTTTTCAATCCAGTTATTGCTTCATTCAGGTCTATGATGACTTCTTTGTTTTGTTTTTAATACAATAGTCACCTTTCCTCCAAAATTGGGTCCATATTCACTAGGAAATGGGGCAAATTTTGTTTGAAATATGTACTATGATGACATTTCCATTAAAATGATTGTTGAATTTCTAATTAAATTTAATAAAATCTTTCAAGCTGTTTTGCATTTTAATAATGCAAAATTTTACAAATATTTTAACATCTTTAATCTATACCTTTGTGAACAAAGTGACCTTCCTAATGAATAAAGAAAGTCTTTTTATGTATCAAAGCTCATTTAAGTTAGCTTTTGCTTGTAAACCCAAATATGATTTGTTGAGAGTTCTACAGTACAAACCATGCTTTATCTTCGATGCTTGTGCAATATGCACAGGAAGGAAAGCTTAGGGCCAATGGCAGAAAGTTAAGAAGTCCATGAAGAAAATTCATGGTTCAAAGGGTTTTTTTGCAGTTTTGCAGCTGCTGTTTATATAATAGCCAGCTGTACCAAAATTCACATTTTTATCTGGCAAATGTCAGATTGTACATTAAACATTTCATACACCATTGGGAACACTGTCTTGATATCATCACCTGCATTTTAACTTGGAGATGGGTCAAAGTTGTGGGCTATTTTTATTAATCAAGCCGTGCTCTAGATATTAGGAAGAGAACAGTATAAAGAGAAGAAAATGCCTCAGACTGCTGATTTTTCTATCGTTCCATCTTTAATCTCATTTAGTTTTAACCAATATTGCAATTTGTCAGGGTGCTGCTTTAATCATCTTGGGGATGTAAATTGATCAATGCTAAATTCCCTAATTAATTTATCAAGTAAGACCTAGATGTGATTGTTTAATCTATTGCTGATCTTTTTTCTCCAGCTCTACATATGAAATATTACAACTATTCAAATGTTCTTCAGATATATAGACTTACTTGTTAGTAGACATTCTTGTATCTCATTCTGAATCTGAATAGCACATTTACATAAGTCTACAGCTTTGCGTACATCTTGTGTTCATAAGACTTGTCTCTAAACTTGAATAAACTTTTTTCACACCAACAAGTTTGCAGATACCCATTGCAACGTTCACCTAAATATAGCAAACAAAACACATACAGGTACTGAATAGACAATACTGTTAAAAAGGGGAAAGAAAGCACAAGTACTTTTGCATTAAAAATCTCCCTATGAAATATGAACTTTAAGGGCCTTTTTTTGGAAGGGAGAGAGTTATTGATTTTCTCTCCTCTAAACTGTTTCCCCCTTAAAGACACCACAGCAGAGTGACCATCCTGCCAGTCACAGATGGCTGGAGTCAATATAAAGGACAATTTGAATGTTTGGTTTTTATGACTAACAGACTGGAACACTGAAAGAAAATGAGGATTTCTTAGCTAAATATTATTAGAAATGACTCTTTCATTTCTTAATTATATATATATTGTAATATTGATTTGGGCAGTACTGTACTGGAAAACTACCACAGTGTATGCCATTGGTATACTTCTTTGCAGAAAGTTATAACCAGTTTGGTAAGTAGCAGTCAGTCTTGTGTTGCCTTTTGAACTTCACTCAGGAAGCTGTGTTTGGGATTTCTATCTACACTAAGAAAAAGTTAAATTGTCCTACACCTCAAAAGATCACAAAAGATTCTGGAGTACTTAAATCAAGTGATGGGAATAGTATTAACCTTTACAGCACTGAGTGTTAGGGCCAGGCCATGGGTGGCCTGTGGGCATGGAATTAACCTCTCGGTATTGGTGCCAAAGATCAGAGATCACTCTGTGGCCAGACTAGGTCAAAACCACAAAGTCAGAGTCCATTACCAAACTGAAAGAATGAGGCCAGAATTGGGGTCAGGCCTGTCCAGGATCTTTCACCGATGGTCTTAAGCTGGAGACAGTAAACCAGGATCAGAGTCACCAGAGTTGAGTCTAGATTAAGAACTGGGAGTCTGCGATCAAGGCGAGTCTCAGTGAATAGTAGCAACCAGGGTCTAAAGAAAAAGTACACCAGAGGTGTGCATTGCTCAAACAACCCCCAGCAATGGCTTCCTGGTTTATATGGGGACTGCCAGCCAATCAAGGAATCACAGAAAGCTGTCACTCATGCCTACTAGGATGGGACTTCTTGGAGGGTTCAGCCTCCCAGTTCCTCTTGGTGGCAACTGAACCCTGGTTGTGATAAGGAAGCAGTGCTTCCCTTGAACCCCACAGACTTTGGTTCTAGACCCATGGGCTCTTTCACTGAGGACAAATAGACTCCTGCTTTTGACTGAGGAACAGATTCAGAGACAACTCTTCTAGTCCCTCTTTCCTCCTCTCCCTGTCAGGATGAACCCTGCTTCTCCCCCTCCTCTTACTTTCTCCCCCTCCTTCTTCTTAAATCAACAGAAGCCATTTTTTCCTTTTTGCCCACACACTAAGCCACTTGCACAAACACACCTCAAGCAGGCAGAGAGCAGTATTCTCTGCACACATACTTCTCTGCACCAATCTGCTGCTGGTTCCATGGTGATTCTTCCTTAACTATGGACTCATCTCATGATGTAACCTGCTTCCCAGCTTCAGGATCCTGCCTGAGGAAGTGGTCTGAAATCTGTAACTAGGAATGTTACATGGACATGGACATGTCTGTACTGCATCCTGGAGAAGGAGTAGAAGCTTGTGGGGTCCAAGCAGCAGGTGGCACATCAGGTCACAACAGACTCCAATCGAGAATCCTGATCTGATCCTACCTCCCCATACTAATAGCTTAGATACCCTTCTTCCTGCATAGAGCCCTCTCCCACTCTATTAGCTGCAATTATAACTACCCTATCCCAAGGAGGTAAAATACCTGGATTAGCCAAACTAGTTAAAAGCTAACTCAAAGAGTACTTTAGTTTTATTGCTCCTCTTTCTTTCAAGAAGCTGCACCAGTTTACTAAAGTCTTTGTCTACTATCACTCTCTTAATTATCTGTGTGCCCTCTAATAAAGGAGCTCAGCATTACTATACTGGGATTTGGAGACCATCAGAGAGGGGAGGTTTGGAGCAGCCCATACTTCCCTGCATGTTAGAATAGAGAGGTGATTTAGACAGGGGTCCACCACAAAAATGGGAGTTTTGATACTGACTTCAGTGGGACCAGGATTTCACCCTTATTCTTTCCCTTTCTTGAGGAAATGCACCAGAGTTACTCTGGCTCTAAACTTGCATGGACTGTATAAACCCTAGAAAGGCAAAATGGTCAGAAGAGCTCTGGAAATGGAGAGCTCTTTTGAATAAGTATTCTCCATCCTCCTCACTCCCACATTGTATACTCCACAAGTCCTCATGGCAAAGTTTTGCTTTTAGTGTTTGTTCTGCCTTTTCATGTCTAGCTAATCATTCACTCAGACAGGTCAGGTGTTGTCTGAGCTTATCTATCCCCAAAAGTGATAGGTGTGTTTTGCTGGATCAGGCCCTATATTCTTATCAAGCTCACAGATATGTGCGTAATACGTTTTTACAGATTTTTTATATCTGTACTTATGAACCAGGAGTTTTTCCCTTGTAAATATTTGCCTCTGCACTTAACAAACACTTTTCAAGGACATTCTTGAAACGAAGGATAAAACACCTCAAGAGGCTATTTCCTGGTTAAACAATAAAAAAGACAGTGTTTTCCAATACCACTAGCTTCCAAATACTATCACCTTTTGTATTGTGTTTCTTAATTTTGTCATGGCAACACAGCATCTCTTAAAGAGTCATCCAATAGCACAAGTTATCATCACAGTTCTTGAAGTAACTGATCCTTTTGTGGCCTCCACTTAGGTCTCAGGCCTCTTGCCATCATCTTGCTTGGGCAGAGTCTTACATTGCTCTTTCTAGACACGGGAATTTAGGCTGCAATTCCTCTTGCAATTCACTGTAATCACATTAGCAAATCTGACTTTAGTTTAGCACCTACAGTCCTGTTTTCCCAGAAGCAATGACAGGGGTAGCCAGTGACCAACTAGCCATCAAAAACACAAAGTATTATTTATTCAGAACAAAAGCATTTCAGAGAAAGCATATCTTAAAAACAATCAACAGCTTACATGCAGGTTTAGCTTTTTAGGCAATCATCCATGTTCCACATGGAGATCCTGATAGGAACAAGTACTTCAGATCCTGTCCACAGAGTTTGTCCCCTTGGTCAATTCTTGGATCAATTGGGAGTGATGTTAGTCTAGATCCACAAAAGTACTGAGGCACCTAACTCTGGGGTTGAAGTGTCTAAGTCCCTGTATTAGGCTCCACTGTGATCCACAAAACTCCTTCCTAACTCTGTAGATATCTAGATTCACTCAGTGCCTAAGTCTCTAGGGTACAAGTTCCTTAGGCACCTATGTTTCTGCCTCTGGGTATGCGCACTGTTTCCTCCCTCTAGGCATCCAGATGGCTATCTCCCATCTAAGCCCCAAAGTGATCCAGGAACCAGGGGAAAAATAGATGTTCACTAACCTATCTTGTGTGCAGGGTCCAATCTGGTAAGCATGCTTAGAAGCTGCCTACCAGATTGGGTCCCATTCAAAAATATCTCTGCTGGAGGAGGAGAAGGTAGTGGAGCTGATGTCTACCTTGTCCACTGGTTTGAGCACTCACCTGAGACATGGTAAACTCAGGTTCAAGTTGCCCCTTTTACTGACAGAAAAAAGATTTAGACAGGAATCTCCCACCTCTCAGGAGAGTGTTTTAACCATTGAGCTATGTGATATTCTGAGCAAGGGCTCCCTGACTCTGTCCTGTTGAAGCAGTTCCCGTTACAAGGTGGGCACCACTTCCTCCTCCTCTGGCCACTTTGTGTGGAATCAGAGGAACAGCCGTGTTAGTCTGTATTCGCAAAAAGAAAAGGAGTACTTGTGGCACCTTAGAGACTAACCAATTTATTTGAGCATGAGCTTTCGTGAGCTACAGCTCACTTCATCGGATGCATACTGTGGAAACTGCAGCAGACTTTATATATAAAGCTCACGCTCAAACAAATTGGCCAGTCTCTAAGGCGCCACAAGCACTCCCCCTCTCCCCGCGAACACAGACCAACACGGCTGTTACCCCGAATACTTTCACTCAGACCCTGAGCTCTTTCCCCACCTCTAGGTGTACCAGCTCAAACACCCTCCTCCCAGAGAGTAACTACTTCCCCTGCAGCCGCTTTCAGCTTACTGGCTTTATACCTGCCTTTCCTGTTTCTCCCCAGCTGGGTGGGTTCCATCAGTCCTTCAAGTCCTGGCTCTTCCCCAGGGAAAGCCTATCAGGTTAATTAACCTGATAATTAACCACTGAGCTATGAAGGACTTGGAGGACTGATGGAGCCCACCCAGCTGGGGAGAAACAGGAAAGGCAGGTATAAAGCCAGTAAGCTGAAAGCGGCTGCAGGGGAAGTAGTTATTCTCTGGGAGGAGGGCCCCCCATCAGATGCAGGTGGTATGGATTGGGCATAGCAGGGTAGCAGAAAGAACTGCTACAGTTTGTGTAACTTAGAGGAGCCCTTAGGCATTAAGTGTTCCAATGACTAGAGCCATCTTACCCATAACCCACACCTTCCTTAGCTGCAATGAGTTGGGTGAACTTGTAGGAGTAAAATAAAAGCTGACCCAAACTTTCATCCAGAACCCTTTTTGAAATGCAAAACACTTTTGGTTAATCCTTTCAAACTCATTGTTTCAGTTTTCATGACTGCCCATTCTGGTTCTGAATCAGAACTTGGCTACTCTTTTTTGACTCACCAGAAACAGGAATTTGTAGAAATCTTGCAAGAAACCCTGTTATAATATTTACAGCCTACTCTTTCAATCTTAAGAAGTTATGGTAATTCAGATAAGCATCTGTTGATTTCCACTGCGAAAAAAACCCTTTGATATACCACTATCACTAATTCAAGCTTCTTTTCATTCTAAATGACCATTTCCTCAATAAAATCCCAATTCAGCTTCTTAGTTATGCCCAGAGCACTCTACAGTTAGTGTCAGGGAGCTTTCCAGGATTGGCACATGTTAATGTGAACCCTCTCTTTCCTTTTGCAAGTTGGAAAAAATCCCTTTAATGATGCTCCTGGAACACACAAATGGAGAAACAAGTTCCAAGGTAAGTACCAAAGTGGGATTTACATATGATACGGTGTTGGATTATCAATGAGCCAGTGAAACAGCTTGATTTTTTTTTAACTGTAACAAAAATGAAAATTGTAGTTTCCAAGTCCCAAATTCTACCCTCAGCTGCTTCAGCATAACTATCAGTAGCATCAATGGACTTGAGTATATTTATGTAATGGCAGAAAGTTTCACCAAGAAAAGACAAGAAATTCACATTTTAAAAACTTTTTTAGGTTGGGTAAGAATTATTTCAAAATATTTATGAAGCACTGTATAACAGTGAAGTCCAGGAGAAGAGTAGAATACAACACTCATCTAGAATGGCAACCAGAATAGTCAGGATTTAGCATGTTTCTTTCACACTCAGAAGAGGCTTGACAAAAAATATTAGTATTCCAAATATGCCAACGGAGTGAGCCAATTTCATGGATTCAGAGTGTATAAGGCCAGAAGGAGCCACTGTGATCATCTAGTCTGACCTCCTGTATAACACAGGCCATACAACTTTTCTAAATTAATTCCTATTTGAACTAGATCACATCCTTTAGAAAAATATCCAATCTTAATTTAAAAATTGCCAGTGGCAGTGCAGTTAGACTTGCAGATCAAAAGAGCCAGGTTTAATATCATACATATTAGAGATGGTAAACAGGACAGGGTTTTGATATTACCCAAGATAGGCATCCATAAATACAAGTCAGAGCCTAAAATATCTACTTTGGTGTAGCCATCGGCAATTCAGAACTGTAATTATCATAAATAGCCAGCGGATGTCATTTGCTTTGTAAGCCAATACAGCTGAAGGCCTATGTCTCTGGCACTGAAACACTTTGATTATTAGCACATTGGGGACAGGATTTTCTTACAGCTAGGAATACATTTCTAGGAATGTACAGGAATTAGATAAAAACCCAATTATATTATTGAAAATTGGAGCTCTGCACCTAATTTCCCCATGCACCATATGGAACATTTACTCTTTAGCTGTAGTGCAATATTTGTGAGTGCTTAGCAACATTAGTAAGCTACTTGAAAATGATTGTTAAAGTCAAAGAGGCGCACACGGCTTGAGTTCTATTACAAACTTGGATGGAGGATCTAATTCCTGCTCCCACTAGCTGTCAATGCTATTGACTCCAATGGAAGCAGAATGAGTCCCCGAAGCGCTGTAGAATAAGGCATTTAAAAATAAGTAGTCAGTGCTAAAATGATCTATTAATAAAACTATTACAGCGAAATAAGACACACATTTCCTTCTACAAGATGCAGTTTCAATTCAGGGGTGTTAAAATTCAGTGTTAAACCAAGAAACCCGATTCAGCAAAGCACTTAAACACATGCTTAAGTACCACTGAAATTAAACATGTGCTTAAGAGCTTTGCTGAATCAACATCTACATGGCTAAATACTGCAATACCCCCCGTTCCCTCCCTCCCCCCCCCCGTGAAAGCAAGGGCAGACAATCATTTCGCGCCTTTTTTCCTGAGTTACCTGTGCAGACGCCATACCACGGCAAGCATGGAGCCCGCTCAGCTCACTTTGGCAATTAGGAGCACATTAACCACCACACGCATTATTCAGCAGTATATGCAGCACCAGAACATGGCAACGCGATACCGGGCGAGGAGGCGACGTCAGCGCGGTCCCGTGAGTGATCAGGACATGGACACAGATTTCTCTGAAAGCATGGGCCCTGACAATGCATGCATCATGGTGCTAATGGGGCAGGTTCATGCTGTGGAACGCCGATTCTGGGCTCGGGAAACAAGCACAGACTGGTGGGACCGCATAGTGTTGCAGGTCTGGGACGATTCCCAGTGGCTGCGAAACTTTCGCATGCATAGGGGCACTTTCATGGAACTTTGTGACTTGTTTTCCCCTGCCCTGAAGCGCATAAATACCAAGATGAGAGCAGCCCTCACAGTTGAGAAGCGAGTGGCGATAGCCCTGTGGAAGCTTGCAACGCCAGACAGCTACCGGTCAGTTGGGAATCAATTTGGAGTGGGCAAATCTACTGTGGGGGCTGCTGTGATGCAAGTAGCCCACGCAATCAAAGATCTGCTGATATCAAGGGTAGTGACCCTGGGAAATGTGCAGGTCATAGTGGATGGCTTTGCTGCAATGGGATTCCCTAACTGTGGTGGGGCTATAGACGGAACCCATATCCCTATCTTGGCACCGGAGCACCAAGCCGCCGAGTACATAAACCGCAAGGGGTACTTTTCGATAGTGCTGCAAGCTCTGGTGGATCACAAGGGACGTTTCACCAACATCAATGTGGGATGGCCGGGAAAGGTGCATGATGCTCGCATCTTCAGGAACTCTGGTCTGTTTCAAAAGCTGCAGGAAGGGACTTTATTCCCAGACCAGAAAATAACTGTTGGGGATGTTGAAATGCCTATATGTATCCTTGGGGACCCAGCCTACCCCTTAATGCCATGGCTCATGAAGCCATACACAGGCAGCCTGGACAGTGGTCAGGAGCTGTTCAACTACAGGCTGAGCAAGTGCAGAATGGTGGTAGAATGTGCATTTGGACGTTTAAAGGCGCGCTGGCGCAGTTTACTGACTCGCTTAGACCTCAGCGAAACCAATATTCCCACTGTTATTACTGCTTGCTGTGTGCTCCACAATATCTGTGAGAGTAAGGGGGAGACGTTTATGGCGGGGTGGGAGGTTGAGGCAAATCACCTAGCTGCTGGTTACGCGCAGCCAGACACCAGGGCAGTTAGAAGAGCACAGGAGGGCGCGGTACGCATCAGAGAAGCTTTGAAAACCAGTTTCATGACTGGCCAGGCTACGGTGTGAAAGTTCTGTTTGTTTCTCCTTGATGAACCCCCCCGCCCCTTGGTTCACTCTACTTCCCTGTAAGCTAACCACCTTCCCCTCCTCCCTTTAATCATTGCTTGCAGAGCCAATAAAGTCATTGCTGCTTCACAGTCATGCATTCGTTATTCATTCATCACACAAATAGGGGGATGACTACCAAGGTATCCCAGGAGGGGTGGTGGAGGAGGGAAGGAAAATGCCACACAGCACTTTAAGCACAGCACTTTAAAAGTTTACAACTTTAAAATTTATTGAATGACAGCCTTCTTTTTTTTGGGCAATCCTCTCTGGTGGAGTGGCTGGTTGGCCGGAGGCCCCCCCACCGCGTTCTTGGGCGTCTGGGTGTGGAGGCTATGGAACTTGGGGAGGAGGGCGGTTGGTTACAGAGGGGCTGCAGTGGCAGTCTGTGCTCCAGCTGCCTTTGCTGCAGCTCAACCATACACTGGAGCATACTGGTTTGGTCCTGCAGCAGCCTCAGCATTGAATCCTGCCTCCTCTCATCACGCTGCCGCCACCTTTGAGCTTCAGCCCTGTCTTCAGCCCGCCACTTACTCTCTTCAGCCCGCCACTTACTCTCTTCAGCCCTCCACCTCTCCTCCCGGTCATTTTGTGCTTTCCTGCACTCTGACATTATTTGCCTCCACGCATTCGTCTGTGCTCTGTGAGTGTGGGAGGACAGCATGAGCTCGGAGAACATTTCATCGCGAGTGCGTTTTTTTTTCTTTCTAAGCTTCACTAGCCTTTGGGAAGGAGAAGATCCTGTGATCATTGAAACACATGCAGCTGGTGGAGAAAAAAAAAGGGACAGCGGTATTTAAAAAGACACATTTTATAAAACAGTGGCTACACTCTTTCAGGGTAAACCTTGCTGTTAACATTACATACATAGCACATGTGCTTTCGTTACAAGGTCGCATTTTGCCTCCTCCCACCGCGTGAACGGATTTTGGTTGAATGCCAGCAAACATACACTGCAATGCTTTGTTCTACAGTGATTCCCGAGTATGTGTTACTGGCCTGGAGTGGTAAAGTGTCCTACCATGAAGGACGAAATAAGGCTGCCCTCCCCAGAAACCTTTTGCAAAGGCAGAACCGCAAATGCCAGGGCAAAGTAATCCTTTCACATGCTTGCTTTTAAACCATGTATAGCATTTTAAAAGGTACACTCACCAGAGGTCCCTTCTCCGCCTGCTGAGTCCAGGAGGCAGCCTTGGGTGGGTTCGGGGGGTACTGGCTCCAGGTCTAGGGTGAGAAACAGTTCCTGGCTGTCGGGAAAACCGGTTTCTCCGCTTGCTTGCTGTGAGCTATCTACAACCTCCTCCTCATCATCTTCTTCGTCCCCAAAACCTACTTCTGTATTGCCTCCATCTCCATTGAAGGAGTCAAACAACACGGCTGGGGTAGTGGTGGCTGAACCCCCTAAAATGGCATGCAGCTCATCATAGAAGCGGCATGTTTGGGGCTCTGACCCAGAGCGGCTGTTCGCCTCTCTGGTTTTCTGGTAGGCTTGCCTCAGCTCCTTCAGTTTCACGCGGCACTGCTTCGGGTCCCTGTTATGGCCTCTGTCCTTCATGCCCTGGGAGATTTTCAGAAAGGTTTTGGCATTTCGAAAACTGGAACGGAGTTCTGATAGCACGGATTCCTCTCCCCAAACAGCGATCAGATCCCGTACCTCCCGTTCGGTCCATGCTGGAGCTCTTTTGCGATTCTGGGACTCCATCATGGTCACCTGTGCTGATGAGCTCTGCATGGTCACCTGCAGCTTGCCACGCTGGCCAAACAGGAAATGAGATTCAAAAGTTCGCGGTTCTTTTCCTGTCTACCTGGCCAGTGCATCTGAGTTGAGAGTGCTGTCCAGAGCGGTCATAATGGAGCACTCTGGGATAGCTCCCGGAGGCCAATACCATCGAATTGTGTCCACAGTACCCCAAATTCGAGCCGGCAACGTCGATTTAAGCGCTAATCCACTTGTCAGGGGTGGAGTAAGGAAATCGATTTTAAGAGCCCTTTAAGTCGAAATAAAGGGCTTCATTGTGTGGACGGGTGCAGGTTTAAATCGATTTAACGCTGCTAAATTCGACCTAAAGTCCTAGTGTAGACCAGGGCTATGACTCAAATGTGAACAACTAGTTTATATATCCTTTCTTTCTATACTGAGGGCATTCTTATATAACCATCTTTAACAGTAGAATTCATATCACACTCTACAAGAAAATCCTTATCTTAAATAGCTTCATGAGTTTGTAGATTCTACAGGGGAGGAATACATTTTCTGCGCCCAATTTCTTATATAAAGCTGTAGCCTGTCTGGACTTTATTAGACATGATGTTTGGAGCTTCTCTTTTAAATAGATGATATAGCTCTCTTAACATATGTTATCATACTGGGACAACATTACTAAATTATACCTTTATTACCAGACACTGAAGACAAATTATGAAAACTGTGGAGAATTTTACAGATCCTTGTGAAGGGTGCTTTATATGCTGCACAATGATTTCCTAACAAACTGTTACTTAACTTTTGCTTCTTTTCTAATAGTGTAGACACTGTGTGATCGCACAGTGAAAAAATCTGCAAGTGTGAGCACTGAAAGCCGCTGCTGGAAAAACAAATGGAAATCATAATGAGTGCTGGAATCATCACTCAGAAACAGAACAATTCTGGGAGAAGGTAAAAGAACCTACGTTAGCTTTGGGTCTAGGATGTTATGTCCAGAGCAATACTGGGGGCATTAGCCACCCAAAGCAGGTCAGATAGTGATAGAGCCTGAGAGACAGGAACACATGCTTGGCATCCTTTTATTTTTGCTTAACGGGAAAGTCACCTAGAACTGAAGCGCATAGGAGCCACACACTGTCAGAAGTAGTAGCAAGCACTCAGCAAGGTTGATTGATCAGGAATGAGAAAACTTTTAGTTCCTGTTGAGGGAGCTATCTCAGAAAGGTCAATTAGATGTGTCTGGACTTAATCCAGATGACATGGATCTATAGGGACACTTTAATACCATGGGCTTCTGTGCACTTTCAAACAGCTGCTTTGATTCATCCTACATGTGACCAGGTAGAATGATCCCACACTTTAGAGTCTGTTGGTCTCATTCTCCATCATATTTATAACAGTTTTTCACAGGTGTGGTTCCACTTATTTCAACAGGGTGGAAAATCAGGCCCAGTTTTATATATTTGTAAAGTGCTTTAGGATCCTCTAAGATTAAAGGTGCAATGTAAATATAAGATAGATAAGCATGGTGATTCTGAGCAGTACCTACTGGTTGCTCAATTTGTTGCCTGTGCCATCCCAGCACTGAAATGATTTATCTGAGAATGCTTTGCAATAAATTCAGGATGAAAGCACTATAAAAAAATCACATTTTATGCTAAACATGTAATAATTTATATAACTATTAAACAGCAAAGTTCTTATTGCTAAAGTACAATAATGTAGCTTTTTTAATTGTATCAATTATTTTGATAAAATGTTATAATGACTTCACAATTATCAGCCACTATTTTATAGTGCCATCAAAATTTGCAATAGAATTATTTAGATTGTAAGCTGTTACACAGGGACTTTCTACTACTACTGTATATGTACAGGGCTCTGTTCTTGTCTGATCTTTAGGCACTTTAATAAACATTATGATGATTGTGATTATTAATAATAAGATGCTGAAAATGGGATGGCATGCAAATTATAATAGAAATTACACATTCCATTTTCAACCACAAACACTAAACTACTTTAGTTTGAACCATATTACTAGAATATAGAAAAGAGATTAATTTAATGTAACCTATTAGAAAGAGTTGTTTTAATGTTTGTGGCTAAGATTTTCCAAATAGGAGCCTAAAGCAAGGATCCTAAATCCATATTTAAGCACCTAAATTAGTGGCCTGCTTTTCCTCAATGGGAATTGTGGAGTACTTGGCACTTCTGAAAATCACCTTAAGGAGCAGTGCATTGCTGTGCTGTCCCCAGTCAGCTTGGGAAGAAGACTGAGAGTCAGGGACTTGCTTGCCCACTATTCCAAAGAGGGAGTAAAATGTGCTCTATCTATACCTGGAGCAACCTATGCTCTCTGATGTATTGCACAGTTATGTTGCTGAACATGTTATCAAGGTTCTTCCCTGTTCCCGACCCCTGCCAACCACCTGTGAGGAGGAGGAGAAGCAGCAGATAACTCCATCATTTGTGGAGCTTCCTTCTCCTCTTGCTGCCCATGATATGAGTCTATGTGAGAGCCTTGTACCCCCTTATACCTTTTTGCTGCTGCACTAGCAAGGCCATGATTTGGCCCTTAGGCTTTTGCACTGATCAGCTGGATGCTGTTTTCTTTCAACATGGATAAGGAATTAAGTCTTTCAAATCGGGATGTATGAGAGAAAGACTACTGAACTATGGTGGCATATAGAGTCACAGACTGCTTTTGATCCATACATAGACTCCCATTGACATCTTTGGGAGTTCCCAGTGTGCAGCAAGGGAGATATATGGCCAACATTTATCAAGGAACAAGGTGGTAATGATAAAGTGAAGTACTTTGTAATTATGATAGTTACAGTTATATGGCAGAATGGTATTTCTAGGAACCAGGGGGGAAAAGAAGTTAGAACAGGGGACTGCGATGGGAATGAGGACTCCTGGGCTCAATTCCCAGATCTGCCACTGTCTGACCTTGAGCAAATCACTTGTGCCAAAACTTTCAAAAGTGTCCACTAACCTAGCAAGCCCATTTTGAGACACCTAGGCTCTTGTTATAAGATGGGAAAAATTCACAACTCTCATCCACTTCAAGAAGAGTTTCACGACTCTGCTCCTCTGCAAGTCAGATGCCAGGCATCTTAAGCAGAGCACCTAAAAGTTCAGTCACCCAAATTTAATGTACACTTTTGACAATGTTAGCATCATCATCTCTATACCTCAGTACATGTGTCTGCAAAATGCTCCTGATACTTCAGAGACATGTTATGAAGCTTAATTAGTGTTTGTTAAACACTTTGCACTTGTCTGATTTTCTTCTAAAGATCTACAAAGTATGTTATCATAAGCATATTTGGAAAGTGGTGTTTAGCAAAGACGTTTTTTACAGAGATGTTTTGAAACACAGCAAAAGTTACCCATTTATACAGGTTTCAGAGTAACAGCCGTGCTCAGGCATTGGCACCCTGACAGCAGGATTGTCTGGCTATGTAGACTCCCTCCTCAGGCCCTATGCTACCAGCACTCCCAGCTACCTTCAAGACACCACTGACTTCCTGAGGAAACTACAATCCATCGGTAATCTTAATCCCAAGAACTCCCCTTGGGTGGAAGGTTGGAGGACTGCTTCTGCCAGAATCCATGTTAGGGTTGGGGTTAATTCTGTATGCATCCAATGAAGGGAGCTGTAGCTCACAAAAGCTTATGCTCAACTAAATTGGTTAGTCTCTAAGGTGCCACAAGTACTCCTTTTCCATTTACACAGTAATTCTGGTGTTAATTGCTTGGTAACTTGATATTATATAACATAAGATATTGATATTTATAAATCAGGTCAGCTTGTATTTACTGGAGTTAATTTTATGAATCTGAGCCTATTCATTTTAAGTTTCATTTGTATAACTTCACTTGTCAGTGGATTTTATTTTATAAGATCAAAATTTAAAACTTGTGCTTTTGATGTGTGTACAAGAATTTATGACATCCCTGAAGACTGAAGCTCAGCTTGTACATAGAATAAATAAGTTACAGTCAAAGTTTAAGGCCAGAAGTACTATCAAATCATCTATTCTGACCTCCTGTGTATCACAGGCCAATAACCACCACATAATCACCCCTGTACCAAGCCCAACAACCAGAATTAGACCAAAATATTACAGCCTACAGCAGTGTTTCCCAAACTTTTTGGGCCATGGAACACTTTTAGCCTATTATGGAACACTTATAATATTATTTTGTAGTGGTCTGGTTTTCAAATAAAAAATTGCATTATTTATGTTCAAATATATTTTATTTATAAAACCAAGCAAAAATACAAATTTAAAATAACTTGAACTAACAATTTCTAACTGGAAAGTGCGTATGAAGTAGTACAAAAATCAAGTGCAAGAGTCAAAATTTAAAACAGTGTTCTACTTTTAAAAAACTGTTTTTATATATACACAAACACCAAACAAATTAGATTTTTACTATGAAAATCTATTTTTATAAACAGAAATACAAATTTCGATTTAATGGGATTGGTGTTTCTGCATTTTTCTATCACAAATTTGCTTAATATTAGGAATAATGCTGGAAAGTTGAATCCTCATGTGAGGCGCAGCATCAAGTCTATTCCTATATTTGGTTTTTGTTGCAGTATAATATGAAAATCCCATCTCACACAAATAAGTTGTAGCAAAAGAAAGGAGCACTCAAACTGCACGTTTAGCCACATTAGGGTACTCTTCTATTAGGCTGCTCCAAAAATTATTCAGCAGAAGATCCTTAAACTTTTGTTTCCAATCAGAATCAGAAATTAAGTCAATTAGGCTTTCATAATCGTGTGCAGTAAAGCCTGCTGGTTTGGCTGTAATTACAAATGGATTTTGAACCCAAGCATTATCATCAGTAGTTGTAGGAAAATATTCTAATAAAGAGGCCTGCAAGTCACATAAGTGCTGTAAAATGGTGCTGGAAACTTCTTCATGGACTGTAGAATTTATTTCAGTCAGAAATTCATGTAGTGTAGGGAAGCAGTCCAAGTTATTCCGTTCTACAGAAGATGCCCAGAATTCCAGTTTCTTTTTTAATGACGAAATTTTATCATTGTAGTAAAAATGGTCACAATCTTTCCTTGCAGCAACAGATTAATTTCATTTAATTTTGCAAAAATATCTGCAAGATACGCAAGTCTCATTAGCCACAAGGAATTTGTCAGACAGTCATTAAATTTTCATCCTGAATTATCTGAAGTGAAGAATACCAGTAGTTCACTACGAAGCTCAAAAAGCCTCACAAGCACTTTTCCTCTGGATAGCCACCTCACTTCGTATGTAAAAGAAGTGTTTTGTGCTGACTACCCATTTCCTTGCACAAAATTTTAAATAACCTGGATTGAAGTGGTCGAGATTTGACAAAATTGATAATTTGTACTGCTTCATTGAGCACAATTTTCAGATACGCTGGTATTTTTTTAACTGCAAGTGCTTGTCTGTGTAGAACACAATGGCTCTTAGTGCTTTCTGGTGCCACACTTATGATTCGCGTTACAGCTCCCTTAATCTTCCCAATCATTGCCTGAGCACCATCAGTACATACATCAATACATTTTCCCCAACTAATTTCATGCTTTCTGATCAAATTGTTGATGCAGTTGAATATTTCTTCTCCAGTCGTGTAGCTTTGCAGAGATTCACATAAGAGCGGGTCCTCTTCAATAATATTATTAAATCTATATCTATATGTATAGTAGCACAGCAAGTCCTGAAATGTCAGTGGACTCATCTAGCTGCAATGAATACTCGTGGCAAATTTTCAGTCGGCAAACTAGCTCTTTTTCTATGTCATCGGCAAGATCTTTAATACGGCATGCAACAGTATTATTTGACAACTGTACAGCATCAATTTTTTTACCAGACTGCTCGCTCAACATGCACATTACAATATCTTTCGCACAAGGCTTGATAAGCATTTCTCCAATACTGTGAGCTTCTCTGGCAAGCGCTATATGGTAACTTACTAGATAAGATGCCTCTGTTGCACTTTCGTTTTCTGTTTTAGCAATTTTAATCATTGAAAGTTTACAATTTCCAAGTGAGTCACGCTGTCTCTTGAAAAAACTTATATCTTTGTCTTTGTATTCAGCATGCTTGGTTTCCAAATGCCTATGAAGTTTAGCAGGAGCCAATGAACTATTTTCTAGTATTTTGTTGCACATGATGCACTGCGCATCAGGAACATCTTTATTTCCAACACACGTAAAACTGAAAGACAAATAACTTTCATCATACTTTCGTTTTGGTCTTTTAACACCTGCTTCTTCTTGTTTTTTGATATACTTCAGTGGAAATTCTTTCACCTTGGATAACGCACTAGTACTAACAGATTTTTCAGCAACAAAAGACTGCAATTGTTCATTCTCACTTTGAAGTGTCACAATATTTTGCTCGTTTATTTCGGCCACAGTTGGAGTACCAGAAGAACTTGCTTTTCCTTTCGAAGTTCCTTCTTTAAGCCACAAATCCATGGTGATTAGGTTTAGTAATAATATTTAGAAATACTGATTTTTGTCAAATTTTGTTTGTCACAAATATTTATATTGTTTCGAGTGAAGCTAGTTTAGTTGTGCTTATCGCACACACGGTAAAGACCCACTGGTTTGAACGTGTTGAGTGAATATGTTATATTCAACATGGCGTAAAGAGAATGGTGTGTGCATATCGCTGCAGTTTGCGCAGCCTCGAGCAGAAGGGGTACTACGTCACTAACTGAAACGTGCCCGAAAGGGGTAGACGTCAACATGCTTGTGTGCCACGTTTTCTTTACACCATGATATTCACGGAACACCTATTCACATTGTGTGGAACACCAGTGTTCCGTGGAACACAGTTTGGGAAACACTGGCCTACAGGAAACTAGACTATAAAGTGCCACAGGCAGAGAACAAGGGAAGCCAAGATGCACCAATTCCTGAGGCCTCTGCAACGTCAGGGAATTAATTTAGTGAGATATACTCTGATGATCCTAGCAAGTGATCAGCACCCCATGCTGCAGCGGAAGGTGAAAAAAAACCCCATGTCTCTGTCCAGCTGGTTTTGGGGAAAATTCCATCTCAACTAAATATGGTGATCAGTTAGACCCCAAGCATGTGAGCAAGACTCACCAGCCAAGCATCTGAGAAAGAGAATTCTCACTACTACCTGGGGTGACCAGACAGCAAATGTAAAAAATTGGGACAGGGGGAGCCTATATAAGAAAAAGACCCCCAAATTGGGACTCTCCCTATAAAATCGGGACATCTAGTCATCCTACTTGCACCTCAGAGCACCACTCCACCCTGTCCAGTGTCCAACCATAAGCATCACTGATACTTCAGAGGCAGAAGACAAAAAAACCTCCAGAATACACAATTCCCTTCCCAACGCCTACAGGTGACCAACTGAAGCCCTAAAATATGAGATTTTAGGAACACAAGCCATGAATCAGAAGGTCGTGTCTTTTGCTTTTTACCCAGCAACAAGAACATGAAGAAACCATGCAGGCACAGCTGGGTTCCAAATACCAATATTTACTAACTATACACAAACATGCAAGGCCTACCTATTTACATAGTGCCGCTCTGACTAGTTTCTGCACTCTTCTAAAATACACAGTGCCTTGAGCACCACTCATAAAATAGGACTCACAAACTATTTAAAGGTAAATAACTCTATTCCTATAGACTACAATGTATATCTCAGTCAGTTGCAGTGGAAGATCACCCACAGTTTGGCAATTTTAAAAAGTATGGAGTTCTCCAAAGTTGAAACACCTATTCACACTTTTGGGTGTGTAAATAAAGAAATAATAATCTGGACTATGCTTGCAAAAAGCCACAATTATATATTTATAATTACAATATATATATTTGCGTGCTCATAATGGATATTTGCATAAAAAATAGGTAAGTGCATACTCAAGAAGCTATTTTTTCTCTCTGAGCAGGCATAACTTAAGTGCCTATTGTTTTAAAACATTGGGCTTGCTGTAATCTAACAGAAGTCTGGGTTAAGACTGTTAGGAATTCAATCTACAGAACAATTCTCTCAACTGTTGTTGGGCTTGAAGGGATTTTTCTATGCTACTAGAGATTGACCAAGACCAAGATCAAGCCTCCTGTATATCATGAGTACCACTACAGCCTTCCAGGAACCAAAAATGTAGATTACTTTTGGTATCCACACCAATATATTCACATCAAATTGAGGGGGTTGGTGGGGGTGTGGAGGTGTCAGCCTATGTGGCTAAAATCAAGTGAGCGCCTGGAGCTGGGAGTACTGGTGCCACGCATAAAGACCTCAGACCACTTCTGTGATGGGTGGATCACAGAAAACCCCTTGGGAACTGCGAAGTGATATGCTGGGACTACCTCTAAGCTGTTTTCTGTGCCAACTTGGGACCCCAGAACCTTGCCTGCTTGAGCCAGACATGCTAGCCTGCTAAAAACCCAGACCCAGGTCTGAACAATGTTCCCCAAAAGCTGCAGGCTTAACTGAAAACAGCTTAAGAAGTGTTCCTGTCTCCAACACTCAGATGCCCAGCTCTCAATGGAGTCCAAACCCCAAATAAATCCGTTTTAGCCTGTATAAAGCTTATAAAGGGTAAACTCATAAATTGTTCGCCCTTTATAACACTGATAGAGAGATATGCACAGCTGTTTGCCCCCACCCGCCAGGTATTAATAAATACTCTGGGTTAATTAATAAGTAAAGAGTGATTTTATTAACTACAAAAAGTAGGATTTAAGTGGTTCCAAGTAATAACAGACAGAACAAAGTAAATTACCAGACAAAATAAAATAAAACATGTGGCACAGGCAGAGCGGCACCAACATTCCTCAAATGGGTGATCTGTGTGAAGTTGCTGTGATCACTCACGCCTTCCTCCTTCTGATGTGCCCTGACGCCATGGTGAGGAACATTGCAGACAGCACTCTGCAGGATGCCATCAAGAAGTGAATCGCTAGGACCCCCTCCAACCAAGATGTCACCACCTACCTGAGTGGCTCGCTGGAAGGTGAATTTGGAAGAGACAGGGGAGACTTTGCTTCACTCTGGACTCATGCCTGCAATGCTAAGCAACAACTGGAGAAGCATATTGGCTGGGAGTCCTGGTGCCACAGGTGAAGAATAGAGATCACACTATCATCATCTGAGAGCTAGAACCATGCTGGAGAGGACCCTGAAGGATGACATCCGCTGCCAATAGGTGGAAAACCTGAAACGGAAGCTGGACCAGGGCAAGGCGTTCGAAGTGCAAGTGGGACGCCAGCAACCATTTCTTCCTGGGGGCAGTTTCACCCGATTTTCTGACTGGAGGTTCATCCACAGGGCCCAGTTCAACTGTATCCCACTGAACAGAGCTGTCCGCCATGGGAATCGGGACAAGCGATGCAGGAAGTGCAGCTACACCAATGAAACGCTACCCCACGTCCTGTGTAGCTGCAAGCCCCATTCGAGAGCTTGGCAGCTGCAACACAATGCCATCCAAGATCGCCTGGCCAGAGCCATCCAGCCATCCATTGGGAAGGTTGCCGTAAACGCTGTCATCCCCAGAACCGAGAGCCAACTGTGTCTGGACATCATCATCACGAACAAGGACCGGCAGAAGATCATCCTGGTGGATGTAACAGTCCCGTTCAAGGACAGGACCCTGGCCTTCCATGATGCCCGAACTTGAAAGGTAGAGATATATGCCCCTCTGGCTGAAAGCTAAGGGTTACCATGTCCAGACACACAAACTGATTGTTGGAACCTTAGGTGCATGGGACCCCAGTAATGAGCGAGTGCTGAGAGAATGCAGAATCGGTCAACGGTACGCTCGGCTGATGCAGCAACTCATGGTGTCAGAGGGACATCTACACAGAACACATCACTGGACATTGGCAATACCAGGAGGGATGAGCTGGAGTGCCGATGAGAAGCTCAGTCAAGAAAGTAACTCAAATACTTTCCTCACAGATTGTATTTTCTAAATGGACAACCAACCTAATTCTCAATTACTGAGGAACAATCTCCACTCAATGATATATTTTGCTTTCCACAACCAAATCTCCGTACAACTTTTCATGAGTGATGTACCTGAGTATTTGGATTCTAGTATCTAAACACTATTGTTAAATCTATTCACCTAAATGTGGGTTATTCCTGATTATGTACTCTATGTATCATATGAATTTTAAAAACAAACTTTGTATTTGTGGATAATCTAAGCATTATACCCAGATGTACAGACACTCTTTTCTCAATCTGAGTATTATATAATTTTTTTAACGTTAGCTTTAATAAAAATTTTATATCTGTTCTTATCAGTTTAATTACTGAGGCAGAAACTGCACCTTCTAGAAGACTCAACTTGCTATCCTGAGGAAGACTACAGCTTTGAAGATGGATTCTACTGCCTCTGCTTTGGAGACTTCAGGACAGACTGAGAAGATGATCACTCCCTTGCCAATTCCAAAGAAACATTCAACAGCTGCTCGGACCGCTGCTGCTCCATGGAGTCCCCATCTGGGAACACCCTCAGAAGAACACGCTCTAAGAAGACCCTCAGCACTTCCAGGACATTGCAGATGAGCAGCATCAATGGGAAAGCAGCGCCTCCTTGAAAAAAACTTGTGGAGACACTACTGCAGGGAGATCTTGCACCTCAAGGATGGCCTTCCAGGACTTCACAGCCTGGAGAAACATCATCATCTCACATGCTTCTCAGGAGAAGGATGCTATAAGGAGAACTTCTCCCACTTCCTCCACTGCCCAGGATCCTGATGCTGGTCATTGTTCTGCTGTGCTGAAAGGTACCCCAACCAGTGAGACCAGCCTCTCCTCAGAGACCAGCCTCTCCTCAGAAACCACCCAGTGGGACCTCAACACCTCACTAGATACCTGCCCAGCTGAACCTCTCCATACTACTCTCCCAGATCAAGAAGAACCATCTAGCGAGTCCACTGATACAAGTGAAGCCCATCCAACAGAGGGAGAAGAAAGGGAGAATAATTGCATCTATCTCCAGTATCCCATCTCTACGGACACACTCCTCTGCCCCTTCTGCTATCTGATCCAAGGATACATTGGCGGTCTCAGCAGAGACCTCAAGAAAATCCATAGCAAGCAAATCGCCTTCCAGTGTGCCCTCTGCGACCTGCCTTTTGAGACACAGAAGAAATGTAAGTTACATCAAGTCACGTGCAAAGGACATCTCACATCAGAAGAGTCAAACTCTACCAGTCTATGTTGCCGACACCCCATCTCTGCTCTGAATGCAGAAACATATCATATGCTCCAGCTCCGGCTTCTGACTGCCCACATACTTCGGCTACTGCATCCCAGCCAACTCTCCCCCAGAGCCACAGCATGAAAAGGTGGTCCAACTATCTACTGAGAGAAGGACAACCCCTGTCCTGGGGACCACCAAGCAAGATACTACCACTGAAAGAGTAAGTGCTGCCTCAAAAATCCCTAAATTGGACCCCGCCAAGAGTAGGATTGGCGCTCCCTTGCAGCTTACGCAAGGCAATGCCATCTCCAAATGGCTTAGTGCTTTCTCACAGAACGTCCAGCACGATGCCGTTATCGGAAGGGTCAGCGCTTCCGCACATGTAACTTCACCAGACCCTGTCCTCGGGAGAGCTAGCATCACCGCACAGGCTACCCAGTGAGACCCAGCCAGTGGAGGAGCTATCTCCACTGCTAGGACCACGCAAGGGGACCTCACCCCTAGGCGGACACTGCATCAAAAACCCCCCAGAGCAAACTCACCCACAGAAGGATCAGCATCATTCCAGAAACTCCCAAGCAAGATTGCAGCCCTAAAAGGGCCAGTACAGCTGCTTCCAAAACTGTCCTTCCTAAAAGGGCAAGGGCTGACCTAAAATCTGTAAGGGAAGACACTGCCCTCATTCCAGAGATCACACCTCAAGATCCGACCAAACGGAGTATTCAACACAGGGAGGAAAACAGGCAACAGGCTAATCCCACAGCAATTTTCCAGCCTGAGTCCAGGGCCATCCTTAGG
Organism: Caretta caretta; assembly: GCF_965140235.1. Classification (NCBI taxonomy): domain Eukaryota; kingdom Metazoa; phylum Chordata; order Testudines; family Cheloniidae; genus Caretta; species Caretta caretta. Next base: position 82,041,047 of record NC_134210.1, on the reverse strand, counting down.
CATACGCGGCTGCGTAGGGCACCCAAAAATTTGAGGTACCACTGGGACAGCAGGTAAGAGCAAGTCGGCTCCCATACACCCAGCATGCGCTGCAGTCTCCTTAGGCAGAGGCCATATTCACAGAGCCGAATGCGCCAGTGCCATGCATTCTGTGTGAGGGAAAGGATACGGGGGTCTCTGCAGGGAACTGTGACTCTCCGCCGCTATGAGGTGGGCCAGGTGGTTCAGTATCGTTTGCTGCCTCGTCCCTCCCTACCTGCCCTGGGCTGCGATCCCGGGCTGCTACAGTGTTTGCTGCATACAAAGCCCAGTGTATGTCAGCAATGGGAAGGAGGGGTGTTCTTCTGGAGGGTCTGTGGGTGGGGGTGGTGGCTGTGCCCCAAGTCAGGCATAGGGGCACCAGTTTAATAGTACTGCTTAGAGCCCCATAAATCCTAAGGATGGCCCTGCCTGAGCCTGTGGAGATTGAGCAGCCAGAGGAGCACCAGCCGTTGGGAAGGGCTGCCACAACATGGCAAGCCGTTTGGATAGAGAAGTTGGCAAGGACAGCCTCCCTCGATGACTCTGACCTCCTTGAAGACAGACTCACTAAAGACTTGTCTGCAGAAAGCATATCTGAGGGAAGGGAACTCAGGAGAACACACCGATTGCTCACAGAACTCCTGCATGGAGACATAACACCCACCACCACCACAGGAGAGAGGCCAGGAAAAGGAACATCAGTCGCCACTATGACCCAGCAGCAGCATCCAGGATCCAGAAGCTCTACCGGTCAAACTGCCCTAAGGCTATGAGAGATCCTCAATGGGCCCTCATCTTACTTCGCAATCCACTCAGAGATACTATTCTCATACTTCAAGGGTGTATTTGACCTTGTAGCTCAAAACGACGTGCAGCGTCCAGAGTGCCTTCATCCTTTACCTCGGGTTGACTGTGCAGGGGACCTGGAACAAGACTTTACATTGTTATACCAATAAAATAAAAACCAGCAGGATCTTATTTTCCAGTCCCTGGAAAAATCATGGAGCAGGTCCTCAAGGAATCAATTCTGAAGCACTTAGAGGAGTGGAAAGTGATCAGGAACAGTCAGCATGGATTCACCAAGGGCAAGTCATGCCTGACTAATCTAATTGCCTTCTATGACGAGATAACTGGTTCTGTGGATGAAGGGAAAGCAGTGGACGTGGTGTTCCTTGACTTTAGCAAAGCTTTTGACACGGTCTCCCACAGTATTCTTGCCAGCAAGTTAAAGAAGTATGGGCTGGATGAATGGACTAGAAGGTGGATAGAAAGCTGGCTAGATTGTCAGGCTCAACGGGTAGTGATCAAATGGCTCCATGTCTATTTGGCAGCCAGTATCAAGTGGAGTGCCCCAAGGGTTGGTCCTGGGGCCGGTTTTGTTCAATATCTTCATAAGTGATCTGGAGGATGGTGTGGATTGCACCCTCAGCAAGTTTGCAGATGACACTAAACTGGGAGGAGAGGTAGATACGCTGGAGGGTAGGGATAGGATACAGAGGGACCTAGACAAATTGGAGGATTGGGCCAAAAGAAATCTGATGAGGTTCAACAAGGACAAGTGCAGAGTCCTGCACTTAGGACGGAAGAATCCAGTGCACCGCTACAGACTAGGGACCGAATGGTGAGGCAGCAGTTCTGCAGAAAAGGACCTAGGGGTGACAGTGGACGAGAAGCTGGATATGAGTCAACAGTGTGCCCTTGTTGCCAAGAAGGCCAATGGCATTTTGAGATGTATAAGTAGGGGCATTGCCAGCAGATAGAGGGATGTGATTGTTCCCCTCTATTCGACACTGGTGAGGCCTCATCTGGAGTACTGTGTCCAGTTTTGGGCCCCACACTACAAGAAGGATGTGGAAAAATTGGAAAGAGTCCAGCGGAGGGCAACAAAAATGATTAGGGGACTGGAACACATGATTTATGAGGAGAGGCTGAGGGAACTGGGGATGTTTAGTCTACGGAAGAGAAGAATGAGGGGGGATTTGATAGCTGCTTTCAACTACCTGAAAGGGGGTTCCAAAGAGGATGGCTCTAGACTGTTCTCAGTGGTTGCAGATGACCGAACAAGGAGTAATGGTCTCAAGTTGCAGTGGGGAAGATTTAAGTTGGACATTAGGAAAAACTTTTTCACTAGGAGGGTGGTGAAACACTGGAATGCGTTACCTAGGGAGGTGGTGGAATCTCCTTCCTTAGAAGTTTTTAAGGTCAGGCTTGACAGAGCCCTGGCTGGGATGATTTAATTGGGGATCGGTCCTGCTTTGAGCAGGGGGTTGGACTAGATGACCTCCTGAGGTCCCTTCCAATGCTGATATTCTATGATTCTATGAAAGGTGAAAAGGCAAAATGCCACATTTATTGTGAATACAGAAAGAATCATAGTAAGCAGTTAGTTATAGCTATAACTTTCCATTCAATTTCATATTTATTCACACATTCATTCATACAAACACACACACACAGGTTCTGCAAGGTTGTTATCATAGTTACCAGCCTTAGAGTTGCTCATGCCAAGCCACTGGCCGGGTGGCCTGGACATGAGAAGGGAGCAGGGCCTTGTCAGATGCTCATCTGATGCTCCTGGAAGTTGGTTTGCAGAATCAGACCCCAAAGTTCTCACTTTCTAGAGTCCATTTTTATAGGAGTTTCTTCCTATGCCAGACTACGGGAATTGCTTCATCATGCTGTTGCTGAATCAATCAGCAGATAGCACATTCCTGACGGCTCCGTGCTGCCAGGTGTTATCTTGTTCTTTGGTTCTCCCATCGTTGAGGCTGTTGGGTGGATTCCAGTCTGCCCTCCGGGGGTCCTCTGGTTATTTCCACTTGATGCCTTCTTCAGCAGATGGACTCTGGATTCTTAGGCTGGCACCTCCCTGATCATTCAGTTATTATCCACACCAAGCATCCACCCACATACATCCTCTATCTCTATTTTAATCTCAATTGTTAACAAAGCGAGATGAATACAACAAAAGGGCGGGGAGTTTCTGGGTGCTGTTTCTGTTGTTACAGAGTATTGTTTTGAGTCTCTCTCTGCGTGAGTAGTTGTTGTTACAAAGAATTGCTTTGAGAACAGACTCTGTCTTAGAATGTACTAACACAATTTGCAGCTTGCAAGTTTCACACACAAAGGGAGAGAAACAGTACCAAAAACTAAGAGACCTCTTAATTAGTAATACCCTGGAATTTAAACTATGGGGAATCAAACTCATTTGTGATTTTAATACAGAACTTCTTTAATATGATCCAACAACATTACGGGAAGTAGAGACCAGACTTACAAAGACGAAAAACACAGCCCCAGAAAAAGATGGCATTTACTATGACATCCTGAAAAAACAGCTGCCTGGTATTAACTGCACTTTTCAACAAATGCAAACAGTTCCACTGTACTCCCAGCTCCTGGAAGAAGTCTATGATGGTGCTCATCTACAAGAAGGGCCAGCAAGACGACCCCTGCAACTGGAGATCCATCTCTCTCTGCTCCATCATGTACAAACTGTATGCCAGCTGCCTCGCGGCTAGGATCACAGACTGGTCGGTGAATGGAGGAGCCATCAGCTCCACCCAGAAAGGCTTCATGTCATGAGAAGGCTGATCTGAACACAACTTTGTCCTTCAGACTGACATCCACATGGCCAGGAGGACATGGAGGCAATGTGCCAAAGCATGGCTTGACCTGGCTAATGCTTTTGGATCGATGCCCCACCAGCACATTTTTGCCATGCTGCGAGAGTTTGGGATGTCTGAAAACTTTCTCCAACTGATCCGGGAACTTTATGAAGGCTGCACCACCACCACCCACTCCATGGAAGGAGAGACACCTGAAATTCCTATCCATAGCGGCATGAAGCAAGGTTGTCCCCTCAGTCCCATCATTTTCAACTTAGCCATGGAGCCCCTCATTTGAGCAATCTCCAGCAGTCTTGGCTTTTTTGACCTGTATGGCAACAGCGTGAATATCCTGGCCTACGCAGATGATCTGGTCCTAATCGCAGCCACCCCGAGTGTTCCCAACAAATGCTCGACATCACCAGCCAGGCTGCCAACTGGATGGGACTCCGCTTCAAAGCTGGGAAGTTCGCATCCCTGCATATCAATGGCAGTAGAAGGGACTCAGTCCAGGTGACGTCTTTTCAGATCCAGAGTGAAGCTATGATCTTCCTCGAGGACAGGCAAGCGTATCAACATATCAGCATGCCCCCGGGTTTCTGCATCCAGCAGACACCTGAGGATACCATCACAGAGATCCTACGAGATGTGGCCAGGATCGACTCCTCCCTCCTGGCACCATGGGAGAAGATCAATGCCTTGAACACCTTCCTGATCTCCCATATCTCATTTGTCCTGAGGGAATCTGCCATGGTGAAGGTTCCTCTGAACAAGGCAGACAACACCATCCGGCAGCTGGTGAAGAAGTGGTTGTTTCTTCCCCAGACGGCCAGCAATGAACTGGTATACATCTTGCACAGGCAGGGCAGCAGAAGAGAAGCGATGAGAAACACAGTAAGGAAAGTAAATGAAATACTTCCCTGATAGACTGTATTTTCTAAATGGACAACCTACCCTAATTCTCAATTATTGAGGGACAATCTCCACTCATTGATATATTTTGCTTTCCACAGCCAAATCTCTGTACAATTTCTCATGAGTGATGTACCCGAATACTTGGATGCTAATATCTAAACTATTCTTAAATGTATTCACCTAAATTTGGGTTACTGCTGATTATGTACTCTATATATCATATGATTTTTAAAAACAAACTCTGTATTTGTGGATAATCTAAGCACTATATCCGGATGTACAGACACTCTTTTCTCAACCTATATATTACATAATTTTTTTTAACATTAGCTTTAATAAAATTTTTAACTTTTAGAAAGATTCCTGATCTATGCCTCCGTCTAGGAAAAGGAAGGCCCTTTTCAAGTGAGTGTGAGGCCAGGGTGATAAATTTTATTTAAGTTATTATCACAGGTAATATGAAATGATGCATTCCAGAACAGGAAAACTATAGTAGGCTTCAGTGGGGGTATAGGAAAATCAGCATCACCTAATAATAGGACTACCAAACTAAAGCAATGGCTCTATCAAAGACTTTCTGAGAATACTTCAGAGGATTGGAGGGCAATTAAATCTGAGAAATTGTTTTCTCTGCTCAGCTGCTGGCCCACATTTGCTGACTTGCAGCAAGGTGTTGGACAGAGCCGTGATTCAAAACCCTCTTTGCTCTATCTGTGTTTGCTGGGCGACAGTTTGTTATGAGATTTTTAGTATATTTGCTCATGGTTTGACTTTTACACATTTTTCCCATTCTTGGCTACCATTTTTAAGCAGGTCATATGGCATAGTTCACTCAGCTGCTCTGAATAGCTTGCTATGAACTTCTGTCTTGCTTGGAACAATGGTCTGCACAGCCTATCATGGGAGGACAGTGCTGGAAGAGGGGTGCAGAGAGGGCTGACAAACCTTGCAGTGTCCAGAGGGACCAAAGAGGGGTTGGGAAGCAGCCACTTGTGCTGTAGTGGCAGAGCTGGAGGGGAAAGTGACCTCTGCCATCGTGTGATGAGTCATCTCTTCATTTCACAACCAAAATGGTAGTGTTCATAAAAATTCAGAAAGCTTTTTCCTCAGCTTCTGAGAATACTAAACCAGCCATTGGCTGGTAAAGGTAACAAAAAGCAATATGCATTGGGAAGAATTCTTCTTTTCTCCCTCCTTCTGCATCTTCTCAGTTGCAAATTCCAGAGTCAGAGACTTGTTGCAGAGGTTTTGGGATCCTGACAAAGCCTCCAGGTTCCTGGTCCCCATCTCTGGCTTGCACAAGGCCACTGAGGTAGTATTCTTCTCCCTTCCTGCTAGTTTTAGATTAATAGATATTTAGGTCAGAAGGGACCATTATGATCATCTAGTCTGACCTCCTGCACAATGCAGGCCACAGAATTTCACCCACCACTCCTACAAAAAAAACCTCACACCTATATCTGTGCAATTGAAGTCCTCAAATTGTAGTTTAAAGACTTCAAGGAGCAGAGAATCCTCCAGCAAGTGACCCGTGCCCCATGCTACTAGCCCCTTGCTAGTTCTTCAGCAACCTGGTGCCAGGTACCTTGGTGCTGTCCAAAGTATCTTGGTTCTGTCCAAAAGAATCCACCTATCTGTGCTGGAGCAGATATTGGCACTGTGGGTCTTTTTATGGGCATCTACAACCCATTCATTTCCTCCCAGAACTGATTTTCCAAATGAATGATAGCCTGTTCGGCAAAACATTTGGACACCTCATTTAAAAGTACAGAGTTCAGCTGGGACTGCATCACCTCTTTGCTTCAGATATGCACAGCTGCCCAGATGTCTGCCAAGACGCAGCTGGCAGCATGCTCATACAATAGCTTCTTCTGAGACATGCTGCAAAAGTGGTTTTGCTAACGATCATAAAGAAATGGATACCAGTGAGAAATAGCACACTACGAGATCTCTGCTACTTGTACAAGTAAAGAGCTTAAGAAAAGTGTGACCTTCTTGGGCCAGAAGAGCGTAAAAACTGTCCCCTAAGCAGTGTGTATTTGTGCTCTGGTATGAAGTGCACTGTGGGGACAGTACTAATTGCACTACCTGCGCTATTATGCAAGCACTTGTCGTCTGCAATGGTGCTGTCATGCCGGAGGTAAATGATGTGGTGGTTAACCTAGGTTGGTGTAAGTGCAGTCCAAATGGAGTGAACACCTGTGCAATATTGGGACCCATATTTTCTATAACACTTGGTGTATTTCAGACTAGAGCTGTTTGCAAATTTTTTGACAATTTTTTTTAAATCAGAAAGATTTCTCAGGTCCAGGATGGAATTTTGTGAAAGACACCCTGGAATAGCCAATAACCCCATTGTTATGGCACTCACCTGGGAGGTGGGAGATCCAGGTTAAGTCTCTATTCCAATTCAGGCAGAGTAAGGACATGACCCTGGGCCTCACACATTTCAAGGGAGTGCCTTAACCACTGGAGTGGATCCAGCTCTGTTTTTTCATCCATTTCAAAAGGCCTAGTTTTTCTTTGCATAAAACAAATTCATTTCAGATAATCACCTAAATGTTTAGGTGTTTATATATTTTCAATCTGCAATGTTAGGTTGAAAATCTAATTCTGAGCATCTTTAAATCATGGTTATTGTAAGACCCCAGTACTTAAAGTCAGCAGCAGCTTTCATTTCTAGTCTCTCTCCTTATCAGCATCTCTTTGCAGATGACATAAGTATAAAGAAGAGAACAGCTGTATTTTTAAGAGAGGGAAAAGATGGTTTTGTGGCTAAACTACAGGGAGATATAGGTTTGACTCCATCATGGACTTCGTATTTTACCTTTGACAAGTCATTCAGCATGTCTCTGCCTTATCTGTAAAATGGGGATAATAATATTTCTCTTGGGAGGCTTAATTAATACATATTTTGAAAATACTTGGAAATTCTTGGATGGAAGATACTGCAGAAGTGTCAAGTGTTATATTACAAAGCAGTTTTTCAACAAACTAATGTAATTTACTGATCATAGCTGAGTTTTAAACTCTTTCCATCCTCCCTCAACTTCAATTCTTAGCCTTCAAACTCAGTTCTGCTTTGACTTGAGATTATGCATGCAGAGGAGCACACTAATGCCATTATTACATAATACTTCAGAAATGCTCATATCTCTCAACAAAGATACAGCTCATTCACACACCTTATGCAAACAATTGCTACACAGGTGAGAACATGTACTGCTATGTTTGAAAAGGCTGTTTGGATGAAGTCGTCATGGCCCTTCCCAGGCCAATACAATCAAACCCTCCCCCCCATAAACTGTTTTCTTCTGTTCCTCGGGTTGGCAAGATGCTGCTACTTCACTGCTTGTGGAAAAGATCTGCACAATGAAAAACAATACCTTGTTCATGTTCAAGGTTGTGTTGACCCCTATTGCATACACCAGTTGCAGCAGATATTATGACTGATTAATAGTTTCTAAATAGCTAATCCAAATGATGTAGATTATGAGAATCTAGATTTGAATTAATATGTAATCTTGTAAATCTTTGCACACCCCACCATCTTCATCACAATCTGCATCTGGTTGCAAGAAAAATATCCCAGAGATCTTTCTTTTTGGATTACCACCCATGCAAAGAGAACAGACAAATTTGTTTTCACAAACCTTCACACATGGAAAGATTTAATTTTTATATTTAATTACAGCCTGACAAGCACTATTCTGCAGGAAAGAGCAAAGGTGACCAAAACTGTTCGTTTATCAGTGGCAGGGCAACAACAAAGATTGGGGGGGAGGGATATCTCAGTGGTTTGAGCATTGGCCTACTAAACCCAGGGTTGTGAGTTCAATCCTTGAGGCGGCTATTTAGGGATCTGGGGCAAAAATTGGGGATTGGTCCTCCTTTGAGCAGGGGGTTGGACTAGATGATCTCCTGAGGTCCCTTCCAACCCTGATATTCTATGGCACTTATGAAAATGAGCTCGGATCTGGATTCCTTGTGCTTAATACATACTAAAGAATCAGAAAATGTCTTTGTCAGAATGTTGCCAAATTCATAGTTACATGGAAGGGTTCTACCTGCAGCACAAGAGACTCGACCTCGTAATAATTTAAAATTAAGACAATTTCCTTAGATGTCTATATTGTAAAACAGAAGAGATATTCCAATGAAAGAGTGAGAAACAAATATAACAGCTGAAATACTGGAAGCATTTCTCTATTCCTCTACTGTTCTCTGCTCCTTCTCCATTTCCAGCACCGGTACTTTTCCTGTAACGCTGCTCATTGGCAGCACAGCTTTGGAGTGTTTTGGCATGGAGTAGTCTGTTTATTCTCCCTGGAGACTGCACATAGATCATAAGTCCTTGCTAGCATTCTTAACCCTTAAATGTAACTCACAGTGTTCACTTTCTGAGTTACTATGCCACAGCAGCTGCAGTGCTGGAACGTGGGGAGAAGGAATACGTTTTCAAGTTGTCATGTGGGGAGTCATACACTTTTCTAATCCCATAATTCTTTCATGGGATTTGCACACACAGCTCTAAATCATCCCCAGTACTTTAAAAATGTTCAGTTTAGTGGACATCAATGTCATCATCGCTATTTACAAAAGAAGCAGGCCACTGCCCTCACTTCTATTAAGGAATGCCTTGTTCAACTCAGATTAGTGACAGCTGCCACAAGTTTCCTTAAATCCAGATTTCTGTTGTTTCTCTGTGTTTGCTTCTTGGGAGAGTTGGTGTTTACTTCATATTTTATTCTGCTACGGTATGTAATGAACTGGCTCACCCCCTCAATATTACAGCATGATGCAATCTAAATGCTGATGATTTTATGGTAAGTGCTAGATTATAGATTTTTTGGAAGTGGTTTAACTATACTAACTACTGTACTAATGACGTTTCTCATTTTTACAACACTTTCCTTGTCTAGATGTCAAAGCACTTTTTAAAGATGAGTAAGCATTATTATTCCTATTTTACAGGAGAGACTTGCCCAAAATAACACATCATTCATAACACATATGGGAAGAAAACTCATGTGTCATGTTTCCTTGTTACACACTCAGTCCACTAGATCAAGATACCCCTTTATGCAGGAACCATTCATGGATGATACAGTAATGCTGAAATGTTACTTGGAGTTTATCTGCAATTTTAGAATGTCTGGCATTTATTTTTGACTGAGTATATTTTTCTTGTATAAAATAGGACATTGACTTTTTTTGCTTACAATTCCTCTTTTTGTCTCCTTTTCTTTTACCCTAATACTGCTTTTACACTACTGATGGCTTAAGGCAGGTGCTTAAAAGATGAAACAAAGAGTAGGAATAAATGGTCAGTTTTCACAACTGAGAGAGGTAAATAGTGGGGCCCCCAGTACTAGGACCAGTGCTGTTCAACATAGTCATAAATTATCTTGAAAAAGGGGTACACAGTGAGGTGGCAAAGTTTTCAGAAAATAAAAAATTATTCAAGATAGTTAAGACCAAAACAGACTGTGAAGAGTTACAAAACTGGGTGACTGGGCAACAAAATGGCAGATGAAATTCAGTGTTGATAAATGCAAAATAATGCACATTGAAAAACATAATCCCAGCTATACATACAAAATGATGAGGTCTAAATTAGCTTTTGCCATTCAAGAAAGAGATCTTGAGTCACTGTGGATAGTTCTCTGAAAACATCCGCTCACTATGCAGCGGCAGTCAAAAAAGCTAATAGAATGTTGGAAACCATTAGGAAAGGGATAGATAATAGGACAGTAAATATCATAATGCCACTATTTAAATCGATTGTATGCCCACACTATGAGTACTGTGTGCAGTTCTGCTCACCCCATCTCAAAAAAGATATATTAGAATTGGAAAAAGTACAGAGAAGGGCAACAAAAATGATTAGGGGTATGGAACAGGTTCCATATGAGGAGAGTTTAAAAAAGACTGACTTTTCAGTTTGGAAAAGAGATGACTAAGAGGGGATATGATAGAAGTCTATAAGATCATGAATGCTGTGGAGAAAGTGAATAAGGAAGTGTTATTTACTCCTTCGCATAACGCAAGAACCAGGGGTCACCCAACGAAATTAACAGGCACCAGGCTTAAAATAAACAAAAGGAAGTACTTCTTCACACAGTGTGGAACTTGTTGCCAGGAGATGTTTTGAAGGCCAAAACTATTACTGTGTTCAGAAAATAATTAGATACGTACATGGAGGATAGGTCGAGCCAAGATGGTCAGGGATGCAATCTCATGCTCTGGATGTTCTTAAGCCTCTGGCTGCCAGAAGCTGGGACTGTTCTTTTCATTCTGCATCTGGCATTGGCCACTGTTCGAAGACAGGATACTAGGTTAGAAGGACCACTGATCTGAACCAGTATGGCCGTTCTTATGTTCTCTGGAGATGTGTTTGATTGTATTCAGTTTATTAGAGACACGTTTTGCAATTCTGTGTGAAAATCCAATAAATATACAGTAATTAAAAAGGAGATTATGAGATTCTAGAAACCCATTTGCCAGCCTGTTAATGAAAGGACACTTTACATACTTAAATATTTGCCAATATAATCTCTAAAAGGTTGTGGCAGTTCTTAAGCTCATCTACTGCGATGTTCCATTGTCAGTTAGATCCAGCGTCACCCCGCTTATTCAGAACCTGAAATACAGAACGTGGAACTTGGTACATAGTGCTGACAATAAAGAAACAGCTTTTGTTACTAATCTGACAAACATTTTACCAAGCCCTGGATACGTGGCTTAAACACATTATTTCCGCTAGTTACCAGTGAAACCACTTTTAAACTCCGATAATTTTGATGATAGACTGCATTGTGTAATTGACAGCAGTTGGAAATCCTTCAAGTTTTCTTCAATGAGAGATTACTACTTAGTGCTTATATAGAGCTTTACATTTTAAAACACTGTACAAGCTAATTATCCCTGAAAACACCACTTCTGAGGATATTTTTCACATTTTGCACAGGAGGACACTGAGCTACAGATAGGTTAATCACCTTTCCCTGGTCCCACTGAAGTCAATGGAGGACGGAGTTTTAAACTACTTGCCCAGAGTCATACAGCAAATATGTGGCAGAGCCACATGAGTGCTTAGGTGGCTCCCAGTCCCATGCTCAGTCAGCTAGGCCATCTTCCCTCTCTCACTTACATTGCAGTATGTGATTCAACTATAGATTTATTTTGCTTTCTGCTTTTAAATGGAATGAATGTAACATTCATGAAAGTGAGTCAGGCACTGTATAGGATTCCCCACTCAGTTACACTAGTGCATCCAGGCTCAGGAATTACATACAGTTTTGGGAATCACTGACAGGAAGCTGCCAAGCATCCCCAATTGTATCTGAGCAGTTGATCTGTGATGTACATAGCTAGCGACTAATATGAGATCATTAAACTCTTGTTCACAGCAGATTAAAATTATAGTTTGAACTCAAGTCTACTGAGATATGATGTTCGTGTATTAGGTAACAAAACTCTGGGCTTTCTATAAATTTCTTGATGTCTACATCAATACCAGGCCATTTTATAAAACAACTTCTATTGTGGCTGTACAAACATTAATTTAACACTAAAATAGGCAAAATTACAGGGATTAATTGATAAGAATGTTATATGAAGTTTAACTAATTTGGCAATCCAGCAGTTTTCTCTATATCTTGAGTATACTGGGCCACTTACAGACTGTAAATTATGTGACTACTACATATTTTAAGGCTTGTAGGCTAATAGTGTGGCAAGGCTGATATGAGAAAACCTGGATGTTATATATTATTTACCTTGCATAATTAGGCTCTTGCAGCATGAAAGCATCTGGATGACAAAGAATACCTTTTAGGTAAATGAATAAAAGGTGGAGGTTATAATACATGTATATTCCATAAGAGATGATCTTTTTCAGGTTGTGTGTGCGAGATTCTGGCTATTATCCAGGATGACTCAGCTGTTGTATGGCTTTTGTGAGTCAGTGACAACTTAGGTGACGTAAATATAAATTACAATCATAACAAGCAAATACTTCTCTTGAGACTTTTACTGTTCCTTAAAAAGAAAAGGAGTACTTGTGGCACCTTAGAGACTAACCAATTTATTTGAGCATGAGCTTTCGTGAGCTACAGCTCAAGTGAGCTGTAGCTCACGAAAGCTCATGCTCAAATAAATTGGTTAGTCTCTAAGGTGCCACAAGTACTCCTTTTCTTTTTGCGAATACAGACTAACACGGCTGTTCCTCTGAAACCTGTCATTACTGTTCCTTGTGACCCTTGCTGTTACTTTGCCCTAAATTATACAAATGTTCTGAAGACAATACCTTTTATTCTATTGTTATTTAAGTAACTTACATTAGGACTCTCTTTCGGTTAGTGTGTCTCATGTATTGATGCAGCAACAATGATTTAACTGATCAGCTGCTTCCCTTTTCACATTGTTTTGCAGAAAATTGTCTCCAGATTAACAATAACCATAGTAAAGATGTGAATATATCCCATCACCCTATTCACCATGAGTCCAATTTTCAGCCATCAGTACCTACAATATAAAATGAGGTTCCTTGAATTAAAATTTAGAAGTGGGATTTTTAAAAAGCTGCTAACATAGTTCGATGCCCAACTCCCACTTCAAAGTCCCATAAGTGTTTTTGAAAATCCTATCCTAGGTACCTAAGACTGAAAATTGGGTCCCTTAATGATAATAAGCTCCAAGGGTTAAATTGGACCACTTAAATAGTCCATCAAAGGGACTGTCTATACTATCAACACTACCTTTAATAACCCAGTACTCCCCAGCTGATAAGAAAATAGTTTGATCTTGTTTGAGTAGATGGTAAAAACCTCTGTTAAAACCCATACCATGCTGCAGAAGTATATTGCCCCTCTGATTTATAACAAACAGCTGGAGTTAAGATACATTTTAAAGCACAGAAATCAACCTCAGCCTTCCTCCCTCTATTATCAAGGATGGACCCTTTGTTTCAAAGTGGGACTTTTTCTGGAATATTCCATAGGCTAGAAGGAAACGGTAGGTTGTACTTGGAATTTATGCCTTGGAATTTTCCCGTTTCTTTTCCAGTTTCTCCTCCTTTGATTTATAAGATCAAAAAAGCAAACTAATATTTTGCAGGTTTCAGCGTAACAGCCGTGTTAGTCTGTATTCGCAAAAAGAAAAGGAGTACTTGTGGCACCTTAGAGACTAACCAATTTATTTGAGCATGAGCTTTTGTGAGCTACAGCTCTAAGGTGCCACAAGTACTCCTTTTCTTTAGCTCACGAAAGCTCATGCTCAAATAAATTGGTTAGCCTCTAAGGTGCCACAAGTACTCCTTTTCTTTTTGCTAATATTTTGCAGTAAGCACAGCAATTAAGTTAATGGCCTGATACTTTGTTTTCAGTTTTGATATACTTCACAGGCAGTGGCATATGCATGGTAATGTAGCTTGTCCTTTGACAGACTGCTGAGGTGGTACGTCAACATGCAGGTGTATGTGATATGCCTTTCACTTCACTGATATGCTGCGACAGAATTTTGCAACCCTTCTTCATATTTTAGATAAATAATTTCCAGGCTGATCCTCTCACACAATGACTCAAAAAGAACTAAAAGAAATCTGTATCCATTTTTTTTCATTCCAGGAATCTGAAGTAAAATAAAATAAAATAAAATAAATGGATTTTTCAGTAAGTTCATGAGGATATTCATGGTGCGAAGTGCTTCTTATCTTTTGAAACCTCAGTTTACTTATCTGAGCAACAGGCCTACTGTTTCCTTTTAAGTGGCATGAGCTATATGGGAACAAGATTCTATTTATCTGAAGCCACCGAACAATTTCAAAGGGAACTAAAATCCTCTAGGTTTTCCTTAAGAAAAGCTCTGTGGAATGGAATAGAAAATAAGAAGGAATTTGACCCATCCTATGAATGTAGAGAATCATTCCTGTCCCCGAAGGCCCAAATTATTCTCTTAGCACATAGTCCAGTAAATCTGCTGTACGCTTAGGACTTTCACGGGGACTGTGACGAGGATACTTGCCCCTACCAGTTACAGCCTCTGTTCCAGCATCTCCTGAACCTGCTGTGCCCTGTCCGCTGGGAACAGGGATAAATAGCTGATGAAACTAGGTTATTTCAGAGTCAGAGGCCCCTTCCCAATCCCCTCTGTGTGCTAGGATATACTGAAACCCTGCAAAGCACACTTCACCAGAATGTACCCCTTGCATCCTGGTCCCTTGCAAAGACGGACTATGCCATTTCTGATGCAGTCAGGGTTTTCTGAGTACAGCACAGGGTGGGGAGGCCAGGAGTTGCCCCATGTGTATTCCATGTGTAGTCACTCTGGTACTTTCAGTCCATTGGGAGCAAACTGCCAGTGCTTCCTTTACATTAGAAAAATATTATTAGTCTCACAAGAACAAGAAGTAAGGAAAAAGCATGGAAAGGTTGTGAGAAAACATTCCTACATTACTGCAGATTCCAGTACTCTGCTCAGATCCACGCTCCTGAGTAGCTAGAGCTGGGGGAGGAGGGGGGGGTGGCTGGGAAATTTTTCAAAATTTTGACTGATTTCCATTCCAAAACACAACTATTTTTCATTGTTTTAAAATTTGTCATTAAACTTTTTCAAAATAGTTTTTTTATCCTCTTTCTTCCTCCTTTTCCTTCTGCCACAGAATGCAACAGAATGAATGATGTCTAGGTTGAATTTTATTTTTACTCTTTTTCATCATTTTTCCTTTGGCCACTTTTTCAGAATTGCCCACACTTTTGCAAAGTTACAAAGGAAGAAATGCAAAAACAAACAAACAAAACAAAAAAACCCCAAAGAAAAAAGAAAAGTAAAAACATATATCACATATAATTTCTTCTATTCTGTGGGGACAGAAAGACAAAGCAGGAGAAAGGGGAAATATATATTAAAAAAACAAACAGATTTCTGGTTTTGACAAAACATATTTTTTTTAAATGGTAGCTTTCTGCAGAAGTGTTCAGTTTCAAAAATAAGCCATTTTTCATTGAAGAAAAGATGTAAACAAAAATTTTTGATCTGTTCTATACATAACATATTTGTCTTAGCCCTGGTCTACACTGGGGCGGGGCGGGGGAATCGATCTAAGTTATGCAACTTCAGCTACGTGACGTACTTAGATCGACTTACCATGGTGTCTTCACTGCGGTGAGTCGACTGCTGCTGCTCCCCCGTCCACTCTGCCTGTGCCTCTCGCGGCCCTGGAGTACAGGAGTCGATGGGAGAGTGCTTAGGGGTCGATTTATCGCGTCTAGACTAGACGCAATAAATCAATCCCTGCTGGATTGACTGCTGCCGCTGATCTGGTGGGTAGTGAAGACATACCCTTACTTTTCAGCACAGCTCTTATCTGTTTCTCCCTACAACCTATATTTAAAAAAATAAAAACAAAACAGCCTGTCATACTGCAGTCTCAGTTTTGCACCCCAGTTAAGTACAGCTTCAATGTCCAAGGTCAGACTTAGACTCAGTTAAGAATCAGGGCCAATGAGTGTGCCCTTCTTGCCTTTTCTGTAGTCAACCTTACTAAAAGGCCAGCTTCTCCTTGAAGGATTATATATTTATTCTAAGTGAATAGCTTCCTGGACATATTCTGCTCTGCCATATGCACTCTGTTGTGTTCCCTGTAATAAAAGTCATAGTGCTGATATTTAGAAAGTTGATATGGTAGAATAGCGAAGCCATTTATTCTCATCCAAGAAGTTACTCAACAAGACAAATTCTCTTCAAATGTGACGTGTTCATGAATTAATTAATGCATTTCAAGACTCTTCTGTGTTAGAAATGTGCCTTGTTCTTTACAACCTGTGACCAAACACTTTCAACCTGACCAGATGATTTGCTCTATTGACCTAGGGCAGGTTTAACTCAGTGCACAAGCACTGAAAAAAAATGTTCTTTTAATAACTTCCTTTGTAGGGGGTCAGAAGGAATCTAACATTTTCTCTTTTAAGTCAAGAACATCTTAATTTCAAAAGGACAATGTCATCTCTCTGTGTGGACTCTGTGCTCCTGGAAGGTGAAAAAGTCACAATAAAGCATGAAGCAGCAGACTTTTGTAAACCATGTAGTGTATTTATTTTGGTGCCCTCATTTTGCGGGAAATACATGTAATCAGGTTTATTTTTTCCTGAAATGGACTCCAAGCCAGAGAGAGACCTGGGGAGCTGCAGTCAGTTTCTATATCTTTATAATTTTATAAGCGTGCACAGATTTTTCTGGACCATTTGGAATGAGGAAAATAGCTGCCATCTTGAGGCTGAGCTGCTGTAGTTATGTGGAACTAACTATTGAAGCATTGGTTTACTCATGCAAATTGTTGATCCACTTTAGGGAAGATGTTAACACAGGTAACGTATCACTAGTTCATACCTTGATGTGTGTGAGATGAATTGGCCCAAAAGTACATGTATCTCTACTATAAGACTATATTGACATCATAAGTTATAACAGCCCTTAATATGACCATGTTAGATATCTGCAGAGATATTGTATCTGTTACTTTAGAGAAATATCTTAAAATGTTCCTTTTTAATTCAACACATGATGTACAGCTCTAGTAGATCCAAATGCAGATGCACCAGACAGCAGCACAAAAGGAGCAGATGTGGAGTAGAATGGCAGGGTAAATTTAAAGTTTTTAGGCAGCAATATTGAATGTTTGGAGTGAAATCAGTTCTTGATTTCCCCATGACTGCTCCCTGTGAATGGCTGTTGGTCGTTTGGAAGGACCAGCATTGTTCTCACCTCACACTAGTTAGCCCTGTGGTCGTCTAGCTGCATAAGTCTTCTTCCTTCAGGCAAGTACTATCTCCCTCACAACTTCCATAGCAATGCTCCTTACAGGAAACAGCAAGATGTTTCTCTGTGACAGCAGCAGCAGAGAGGAAGATGTTTTTGCAACCAGTCAGAAAAGGAGTAGAGACCCCACAATAAAAGTAAAATAAAATATCCTTTAAAAATAAATCAATGAGCTCTCGCTCTCGCTCTCTCTCATTGTGACTCTCAATTATGAAAAATTAGTACAGCCACTTTCTAAAAATTAGCAAAAGAGGCAGTCTAAGTGTAACCAGAGTATCTTCTTAATCATTATAATTATTATTAAATAGATGTATCACAAAAGCACCTAGAGGCACTAATCAAGATCCGGGCTTCATTGTACAACCATATAGTAAAAGACAGCCCTTGCTTACAAGAGCTTACAATCTAAATAGACAAGACAGATGAAAGGTAGGAGAAAGGAATTATAATTTCCATTTTAGAGATGGGGAACAGGAGGCACAGAAAGATTAAGTGACTTGGGTCTGGGTCGCACAGGAAATCTACGGCAAAGCTAGGAACTGAATGCAGATCTTATGAGTCCTGGTTCAGTTCCTTAGCAAGGCTATTTTTCTTTTTGATTATTATTTATAACAGATAAGGGATCATCTTTCTGTTCTGTTTGTACAATGCCTAGCACAATGGGGCCCTAGTCCATGACTGGAGTTCGTAGCTCATCTTAATTAATTAGCCTCTTAGAGTTGGTATGGCAACTTCCACCTTTTCATGTTCTCTGTATGTATATATATCTTCTTATTATATGTTCCATTCTATGTATCTGATGAAGTAGGCTGTAGCCCACGAAAGCTTATGCTCAAATAAATTTGTTAGTCTCTAAGGTGCCACAAATACTCCAGTTCTTTTTATGGATACAGACTAACAGGGCTGCTACTCTGAAACCTGTACAAATAATGATAATAATGACATAATAGACTCAGACCTGGACACCTTTCTTTACATGAGTAGTCCTTACTCACCTGCAAAAGTCAAGGGCACTGTTTGCATGCATAAGCACTACTCACATGGAAACAAGTATTTCAGGACTGATACAGACCCCTATATCAGTCATAACAATATAACAAGAGATAACAAATCAAGGGAGAACAGAAGTGTCCAAGATAAGAGAAGCATGAGGATTATAAAAGTAAGATTGAGATAAGATTGCATATGTAAAATCTCAGGGTTTAAAAGAACTTTAAGGTAGAAGAGTAAAAAAAAGTAACTAGTGAACTCCATCTCTTCATTCTAGAATTAAAAATGATGTAGAAGGAAGATAGATATGCACTGAATTAACAACCTGACTGCCAAATTTCAGACAGATGTGAATTCAGATGGCAAAGTAACCTCTGAGGAATAAGAGTTATAACAACAACTGACCCTTAAAATGAAAGCTGTACCCATAGTTCTCAGCCTAGTAGTCTGAAAGTTCTGGCGATAAGCACTTCTTTTTGTGATTAAACTCTGAAATATATCTGTAAATAAAGTGACTTCCCTTTTTCTTTGTTTTGATTTTAAAATTAAAGCTAACTTTTCTGGGCCTATTGCTGCAGTGGCCACCATGCTGAAGACAACATAATGTTATTTTAATATTAGCTGTAGAATATTTGAATTAAAATAGCAAACATTACACAAATGCTAGTGCTCTGATTCAATTCAAAGACACATGAGACTTTTGATATTCATGAATTCACATATTTTAGAAATAGGTCTGCATGATTTGGTTGAATATGGGCATTCTAGCTCAAATATCCTATATCAACATCACTTGCCAATCCATAGGCAGTCATTTATTTGCTTGTTATAATCCAATAATGAAAAAGTTAACAAATAATGAGACTGGTTTGTGAATGTTGCCCAAAACCTAAAGATGCCAAAATGTACATTAATCAAATATTACTTTTAATACTTGCTACTATATATATTACATGATTACATACTATGTTTTACCACAGGAGCTTTGCCTCATTCTATGAACAGGGAATGAATCAAGGATGTGTAGTCACTGAAACTACTGTCATGCAGAAGTTCAAAGGTGTGTAGTGAATGAAGCAGGGAAATACACAAAGAAAAATGATGGTCTCAGGGTTAAGGCAGTTGAAAGCCACCCTGCCTCATTGGATCTTATCCCTGCCTTGGCCACAGAGTTCCTATGTGGGCAAGTCAGTGTAAACAAACTGTTTACAGGTGGCCGCTATATGTTCCTCATTTTCTGGGTGCCCAACTTGGGTCTGATTTGATTAAGGTCTGAGCACTCAGCTGCAAATGAGGGCACTGGAAGCTGTGCTTTGAATGTATAATGTGCTATAAAATACAAAATACTTTGAAAAATCAAGTCCTAGGCTTCTCAAATTAGGCACCCAAAATGCTTTAACCTCTGCCTCAGTTCCCGATATGTAAAATGGGGATAATAATAGCACCTCACCTCATGAGGTGTTGTGAAGATAAATTCATTAATGCTTGTAAAGAACTAAAGGCCAAACTTTTAAAGGTATTTAGGCATGTAAAGATGTAGATAGGTGCCCAGTGGGATTTTCAAAATCAGTGTGAAATCAAAGTTAGGCAGCTAGGAGCTTTTGAAAATCCCACTGGGCACCTATCTGCATCTTTACGTGCCTAAATAACTTTAAAACTCTGTCCCCAGGGCACTACAATGACAGTGCCACAGAAAAAGCCCATGGAGAAATGAGTAATTCTGTATTCAGTGCAGGGTTTGGATGGTGTGCAGTAAATAGTGCACAGGCCACACATTAAATGATAAGGATAAAAATATTAAATAGCAACCCATTGAATGAATACCTTTCATCCTGTGCACTGAATGAGGCAAAGGTCTGGGGGGTAGGGGGCGGGGAGGGTGCAGGGAAGAAGAGCATGTGATCAGATAATTAGAGACTATATCGTAATGCACAAGCACTAAGGGGTTGAATTAAAATTGCACAGGCTATATTCATTCTGGCATTTCTTAACTTTTGAGTGGTTGACTCTGAAACTGAAACATTCATTTAATATACTTTTTAAGCATGTGTGTGTATGCTTTAAAATATGTTTCAAAATTGTTACGTTACATGTATATATATATTATTTTAGTTTTTGAAAAAAGATCAGTAAAATATGAATAGAAAAATAGAACACAGAATATTTATCATGAAGTTAATTTTTTGTTTGCTAATTTGCCTATCCTCTGAAATCATCTAATGCAAGAAGTGTGAAATTTTAAGCATACAATCATCCTGATTCAGTTTAAGAGAAGAACTGTTACTTATATATGTGTGTTTCAGAGTAGCAGCCTGTATTTGCAAAAAGAAAAGGAGAACTTGTGGCACCTTAGAGACTAACAAATTTATTTGAGCATAAGCTTTCGTGAGCTACAGCTCACTTCATCGGATGCATTCAGTGTGTGATCCAGTTACTGACTTTGGGTTTAGGGATAGCATCATATAAAATCTTAAACAAAAGGTGAAAGTACAGTGTTGACCTATATCACAAAAAGCCTTATTTAGGCATGATCATGTTTGTGTTTTTGGTATAAAGGCATGCATTGTTCTTTACAGTGGCCTTTAGAAAGGCCTTTGAGCTGACTGCTTTTACTGCTGATGTTTGCACACCCAGGCTACAATGAAAATGAGTTATTGGTCCACAAGGGAAGGAGGCCTTCTGCAAATACAAACCTTAGGATTAATGTGCTCCACCCTTTCTGAGCATCCGTCAAACTACTCATAAATACTCAGACTAAACGAACTTCCTGGTCAACCAGCTTCTTCCCCTCTTCTCCTTCCCACCCCCAAGAATATTATATGCAAGAAAACAATTCATTTTTCAAACAGCTTGCTGTGTTAAGGGTAGGGTTTTAGGACTGTGAGTGTGGGTGCGTCCTCTGGGCCTGATGGGCCTTATCTAGACTAGGAAAAAAAGTCTTTTTCCATTGAGCTTTGGTTTAACTTGAGTGAAACCCCATCTTAACATCAGTACAGACAGGCTGTAATTTGCGCTGCTAAAATTGAGCTAAAGGTGTTATAAACTGTGTCTACCTTGATAATCATACACATTGTAAGGAGAGTGGTCACGTTAGATAAGCTATTACCAGCAGGAGAGTGAGTTTGTGGGGGGGGTGGGGGGGAAGATAACCTGGATTTGTGCTGGAAATGGCCCAACTTGATTATCATACACATTGTAAGGAGAGTGATCACTTTAGATAAGCTATTACCAGCAGGAGAGTGGGGTGGGAGGAGGTATTTTTTCATGCTTTGTGTGTATATAATAAGATCTTCTACACTTTCCACAGTATGCATCAGATGAAGTGAGCTGTAGCTCACAAAAGCTTATGCTCAAATAAATTGGTTAGTCTCTAAGGTGCCACAAGTACTCCTTTTCTTTTTGCGAATACAGACTAACACAGCTATTACTCTGAAATGTGTCTACATAGGTGTTAAGTGGGGTTTCCAAGAGAGTTAAGCTAGCTCAGGTGAGGTAACTCAACTGAACTCTCTGACATACCTTTTTTCCTAATGAAGACAAGGCCTTAAAACTGCTCTCTGCTTCTTAGGGTTTGTCTACATGGGGAAATTGACTGGCATTATAGTGGAACAGTTATTCTGTTGTAGTTATACTGGCATAACTCTACCGTGTGGATACGCTATTCCAGAATGAAGTAGAACAATTGCTCTGCTTTTGAAGCTAGACAAGTTCTTAACCTACAATATCCCTGCTGCCCACACACAAAGAAATGCAAACCTACCTCCCCTCCCAAAAAAACAAACACAACAATTTTCTTGTTCACTTTGTTCATTTGTAAGTAGTAAATCACATTTACAAAGATATCTTCAGATTTCATCTTCCCCCACAGGATGTTCCTGACCAGGAACCAGAGTGTTGCCTTCTTGACCTTATTATTATCATAGTGCCCAGGAGCCCTTTGTGTTAGGAGCTGTACAAACAACAAAAAGACAGTCCCTCCCCCCAAAGTGCTTATAATCTAAGTAGAAACAGCATGAGAGTTCACTAGAGGTAAAACTCAGACACTAATGAGATGGCAGCAAACAAGAACCTAGATGGACATCAGTCTCAATACCGACACATGAGACTGTTAAGTCATGCCAAGAGAAAATAGATGCTGAAGATATTTGGACCCTATATTTTCCAGAACTGTGAAAATACTTTATTTAAAATATCTACATCCAAACAATGTCTCCACTATCAGTATTTTTGTCCCTCCGAGGCCATCCTAGATGAGTGAATGGGAGAAATAAGAGGTAAGTAATTACAAGTTTTGCTGGTTCTTAAGCTTGCTTATGCTTTACTTGGGCTTGGTCTACACAAGCAACTTATGTCAGTGTAACTGCGTTGTTCAGGGGTGCGGATTTTCCATACCCCTGAGTGATGCAGTTATACCGACCGAAGTCCTGGTGCAGACAGTGCTATGTCAACGGGAGGGCTTCTCCCATCAACATAGCTAAAACCTCTTGGGGAGGTTTAATACCTGTAATGATGAGAGAATCCCTCCCATCAGTGTAGGTAGCATCTTCAGTGAAGTACTACAGCTGGTGCAGCTGTGCCACTGCAGCATTTCAAGTGTAGACAAGCCCTTAGCCCTGGTCTACACTAGGACTTTAGGTCGAATTTAGCAGCATTAAATCGATGTAAACCTGCACCTGTCCACACGATGAAGCTCTTTATTTCGACTTAAAGGGCTCTTAAAATCGATTTCCTTACTCCACCCCTGACAAGTGGATTAGCGCTTAAATCGACCTTGCCGGCTCGAATTTGGGGTACTGTGGACACAATTCGATGGTATTGGCCTCCGGGAGCTATCCCAGAGTGCTCCATTGTGACCGCTCTGGACAGCAGTCTCAACTCAGATGCACTGGCCAGGTAGACAGGAAAAGAACCGCGAACTTTTGAATCTCATTTCCTGTTTGGCCAGCGTGGCAAGCTGCAGGTGACCATGCAGAGCTCATCAGCACAGGTGACCATGATGGAGTCCCAGAATCGCAAAAGAGCTCCAGCATGGACCGAACGGGAGGTACGGGATCTGATCGCTGTTTGGGGAGAGGAATCCGTGCTATCAGAACTCCGTTCCAGTTTTTGAAATGCCAAAACCTTTGTCAAAATCTCCCAGGGCATGAAGGACAGAGGCCATAACAGGGACCCGAAGCAGTGCCGCGTGAAACTGAAGGAGCTGAGGCAAGCCTACCAGAAAACCAGAGAGGTGAACGGCCACTCCGGGTCAGAGCCCCAAACATGCCGCTTCTATGATGAGCTGCATGCCATTTTAGGGGGTTCAGCCACCACTACCCCAGCCGTGTTGTTTGACTCCTTCAATGGAGATGGAGGCAATACGGAAGCAGGTTTTGGGGACGAAGAAGATGATGATGATGATGAGGTTGTAGATAGCTCACAGCAAGCAAGCGGAGAAACCGGTTTTCCCGACAGCCAGGAACTGTTTCTCACCCTGGACCTGGAGCCAGTACCCCCCGAACCCACCCAAGGCTGCCTCCTGGACCCAGCAGGCGGAGAAGGGACCTCTGGTGAGTGTACCTTTTAAAATACTATACATGGTTTAAAAGCAAGCATGTGAAAGGATTACTTTGCCCTGGCATTCGCGGTTCTCCTAGATGTACTCCTAAAGCCTTTGCAAAAGGTTTCTGGGGAGGGCAGCCTTATTGCATCCTTCATGGTAGGACACTTTACCACTCCAGGCCAGTAACACGTATTCGGGAATCATTGTAGAACAAAGCATTGCAGTGTATGTTTGCTGGCATTCAAACAACATCCGTTCTTTATCTCTCTGTGTTATCCTCAGGAGAGTGAGATATAATTCACGGTCACCTGGTTGAAATAGAGTGCTTTTCTTCAGGGGACACTCAGAGGAGCCCATTCCTGCTGGGCTGTTTGCCTGTGGCTAAACAGAAATGTTCCCCGCTGTTAGCCACAGGGAGGGGGGAAGGTTGAGGGGGTAGCCACGCGGTGGGGGGAGGCAAAATGCGACCTTGTAATGAAAGCACATGTGCTATGTATGTAATGTTAACAGCAAGGTTTACCCTGAAAGAGTGTAGCCACTGTTTTATAAAATGTGTCTTTTTAAATACCGCTGTCCCTTTTTTTTTCTCCACCAGCTGCATGTGTTTCAATGATCACAAGATCTTCTCCTTCCCAGAGGCTAGTGAAGCTTAGAAAGAAAAAAAAAACGCACTTGCAATGAAATGTTCTCCGAGCTCATGCTGTCCTCCCACACTGACAGAGCACAGACGAATGCGTGGAGGCAAATAATGTCAGAGTGCAGAAAAGCACAAAATGACCGGGAGGAGAGGTGGCGGGCTGAAGAGAGTAAGTGGCGGGCAGAAGAGAGTAAGTGGCGGGCTGAAGAGAGTAAGTGGTGGGCTGAAGACAGGGCTGAAGCTCAAATGTGGCGGCAGCGTGATGAGAGGAGGCAGGATTCAATGCTGAGGCTGCTGGAGGACCAAACCAGTATGCTCCAGTGCATGGTTGAGTTGCAGCAAAGGCAGCTGGAGCACAGACTGCCACTACAGCCCCTGTGTAACCAACCGCCCTCCTCCCCAAGTTCCATAGCCTCCACACCCAGACGCCCAAGGACGCGGTGGGGGGGCCTCCGGCCAACCAGCCACTCCACCACAGAGGATTGCCCAAAAAAAAGAAGGCTGTCATTCAATAAATTTTAAAGTTGTAAACTTTTAAAGTGCTGTGCTTAAAGTGCTGTGTGGCATTTTCCTTCCCTCCTCCACCACCCCTCCTGGGCTACCTTGGTAGTCATCCCCCTATTTGTGTAGTGAATGAATAAAGAATGCATGAATGTGAAGCAACAATGACTTTATTGCCTCTGCAAGCGGTGATTGAAGGGAGGAGGGGCAGGTGGTTAGCTTACAGGGAAGTACAGTGAACCAAGGGGCGGGGGGGTTCATCAAGGAGAAACAAACAGAACTTTCACACCATAGCCTGGCCAGTCATGAAACTGGTTTTCAAAGCTTCTCTGATGCGTACCGCGCCCTCCTGTGCTCTTCTAACCGCCCTGGTGTCTGGCTGCGCGTAACCAGCAGCCAGGCGATTTGCCTCAATCTCTGACCCCGCCATAAACGTCTCCCCCTTACTCTCACAGATATTGTGGAGCACACAGCAAGCAGTAATAACAGTGGGAATATTGGTTTTGCTGAGGTCTAAGTGAGTCAGTAAACTGCACCAGCGCGCCTTTAAACGTCCAAATGCACATTCTACCACCATTCTGCACTTGCTCAGCCTGTAGTTGAACAGCTCCTGACTACTGTCCAGGCTGCCTGTGTACGGCTTCTTGAGCCATGGCATTAAGGGGTAGGCTGGGTCCCCAAGGATACATATAGGCATTTCAACATCCCCAACAGTTATTTTCTGGTCTGGGAATAAAGTCCCTTCCTGCAGCTTTTGAAACAGACCAGAGTTCCTGAAGATGCAAGCGTCATGTACCTTTCCCGGCCATCCCACGTTGATGTTGGTGAAACGTCCCTTGTGATCCACCAGAGCTTGCAGCACTATCGAAAAGTACCCCTTGCGGTTTATGTACTCGGCGGCTTGGTGCTCCGGTGCCAAGATAGGGATATGGGTTCCATCTATAGCCCCACCACAGTTAGGGAATCCCATTGCAGCAAAGCCATCCACTATGACCTGCACATTTCCCAGGGTCACTACCCTTGATATCAGCAGATCTTTGATTGCGTGGACTACTTGCATCACAGCAGCCCCCACAGTAGATTTGCCCCCTCCAAATTGATTCCCAACTGACCGGTAGCTGTCTGGCGTTGCAAGCTTCCACAGGACTATCGCCACTCGCTTCTCAACTGTGAGGGCTGCTCTCACGTTGGTATTCATGCGCCTCAGGGCAGGGGAAAGCAAGTCACAAAGTTCCATGAAAGTGCCCTTACGCATGCAAAAGTTTCGCAGCCACTGGGAATCGTCCCAGACCTGGAACACTATGCGGTCCCACCAGTCTGTGCTTGTTTCCCGAGCCCAGAATCGGCATTCCACAGCATGAACCTGCCCCATTAGCACCATGATGCATGCATTGGCAGGGCCCATGCTTTCAGAGAAATCTGTGTCCATGTCCTGATCACTCACGTGACCGCGCTGACGTCGCCTCCTCGTCCGGTATCGCTTTGCCAGGTTCTGGTGCTGCATATACTGCTGGATAATGCGTGTGGTGTTTAATGTGCTCCTAATTGCCAAAGTGAGCTGAGCGGCCTCCATGCTTGCCTTGGTATGGGGTCCGCACAGAAAAAAGGCGCAGAATGATTGTCTGCCGTTGCTCTGACGGAGGGAGGGGCTTCTGACGACACGGCTTACAGGGTTGGCTTCAGGGAGCTAAAATCAACAAAGGGGGTGTCTTTACATGAAGGAGTATTTCAGGCAGGACTTCACGGAGGGTTCCAATAAGAAATGGTGCACCTAAGTTATTGTTCTTATTGGAACAAGGAGGTTAGCCTGGCCTCTGATTGATACATGGCTAGATTTACCTCGCTGCACCTTCTCTGTGAGTGACTGCAGTGTGACCTAGAGGAATGAGTCCCCTAGACAGGGGAGGAGGCAAATGAGTACAAAACAAATCTGGTCTATTTCTTGTTTTGATCCACAACATCTATCTTTTACATCTTTGACTGGCAGCAGACGGTGCAGAAGGACTGCATGCCATCCACATCTCATAGCTGCTCGGCAGAAGATGGTTCAGTACGACTGCTAGCCATCCTCATCTCTTGACTGCCTGGCAGAAGATGGTACAATATGACTGCTAGCAATCCTCATCTCTTGCCTGCCCGGCTGAAGATGGTACAGTACGACTGCTAACAATCCGTATCGCCTGCCTGCTCACCATAAGACGGTTCAATAGGACTGACTGCAGGACTAAAGAGAATGACCTGGTCAAGTCACTCCAAATTTAGTCCCTGCGCCCATGTCTTCCCAGGCGCTCCCAGCCGACGTGGCCAGGAGCACCTCGGACACGACGAGGACGACTACCAGTCATACTGCACCATCTGCTGCCAGAAGGCAATGGGTTGCTGCTACTGTGTAGCAAAGCCGTACTGCATCTGCCAGCACCCAGGAGTCATAGGGTGACGGTTACCTGAGCGGGCTCCATGCTTGCCGTGGTATGGCGTCTGCACAGGTAACTCAGGAAAAAAGGCGCGAAACGATTGTCTGCCCTTGCTTTCACGGAGGGAGGGAGGGAACGGGGGCCTGACGATACGTACCCAGAACCACCCGCGACAATGTTTTAGCCCCATCAGAGTGCTCCATCGTGACTGCTCTGGACAGCACTCTCAGATGCACAATTGTTTGCCGTTGCTCTGACGCAGGGAGGGGCGACAGAGGACACGGCTTACAGGGTTGGCTTCAGGGAGCTAAAATCAACAAAGGGGGTGTTTATACATGAAGGAGTATTTCAGGCAGGACTTCACGGAGGGTTCCAATAAGAAATGGTGCACCGAAGTTATTGTTCTTATTGGAACAAGAAGGTTAGCCTGGCCTCTGATTGATACATGGCTAGATTTACCTCGCTGCACCTTCTCTGTGAGTGACTGCAGTGTGACCTAGAAGAATGAGTCCCCTAGACCGGGGAGGGGGAGAAGCAAATGAATACAGAACAAATCTGGTCTATTTCTTGTTTTGATCCACTCCATCTATCTTTTACGTCTTTGGCTGGCAGCAGACGGTGCAGAAGGACTACATGCCATCCACATCTCATGGCTGCTCGGCAGAAGATGGTACAGTATGACTGCTAGCCATCCTCATCTCTTGCCTGCCTGGCAGAAGATGGTACAGTACGACTGCTAGCAATCCGTATCGCCTGCCTGCTCACCATAAGACGATTCAATAGGACTGACTGCAGGACTAAAGAGAGTGACCTGGTCAAGTCACTCCAAATTTAGTCCCTGCGCCCATGTCTGTCCAGGCGCTCCCAGCCGACGTGACCAGGAGCACCTCGGACATGACGATGACGGCTACCAGTCGTACTGTACCGTCTGCTGCCACAAGGCAAGGGATTGCTGCTACTGTGTAGCAATGCCGTACCACATCTGCCAGCACCCAGGAGACATAGGGTGACGGTTACCTGAGCGGGCTCCATGCTTGCCGTGGTATGGCGTCTGCATAGGTAACTCAGGAAAAAAGGCGCAAAACGATTGTCTGCCCTTGCTTTCACGGAGGGAGGGAGGGAACGGGGGCCTGACGATACGTACCCAGAACCACCCGCGACAATGTTTTAGCCCCATCAGGCATTGGGATCTCAACCCAGAATTCCAATGGGCAGCGGAGACTGCGGGAACTGTGGGATAGCTATCCACAGTGCAATGCTCCGGAAGTCGACTCTAGCCTCGGTACTGTGGAAGCACTCCGCCGAGTTAATGCACTTAATGCACTTAGAGCATTTTCTGTGGGGACACACACACTCGAATATATAAAACCGATTTCTAAAAAACCGACTTCTATAAATTCGACCTTATTCCGTAGACATACCCTTAGTGTCTGAGTTGTTGTTCTCCCCCCCCCCCCCCCGTTTTTCTGCATTTTATTTAGTGAGGCTAACTGCAGAAACAAGTAATTGTTATCAGTAGAAATACAGTCGCTGTATGTATCTGTATATGAAAAGCTGCTGTGGCTGCACTCAGCGTTCCTACTGGTGCAGAATCCAGTGCTATTGATGTTTTCACACCAGAGACAGAGCAAATTGTTTATTCACGTTCCATTCAGTGTCTGGTCCTCCAGGAATCTTTACTCCATTTAGGAAAGCTAAACAGACCTCTGTGTCCCCTGCCTTTCCCTTAAGTGCTGAGTATAAGAAAGGATTGCTTGCTACACAAGCAAGAGCGATGTAAAGAATTTATATTACTTGTCCCTCCCACTGACAAATTCTCTGTTTCTTTGTCTGTCCGAAACTGAAAAAACTGGGACAACGGGTAAGATGCCTGGAAGAAGACTGTTTTTTTCTGAGATTTTTTGACTCATTTTCCATCTTCCTGTGAGCAATTTTTTCAAAGAATTTGAAGTATTCATCCCACTAACTGATTGATATTGTTGAAGGGAAATCATGGAGTGCAATGGCTCAGAGCCAAAATTGATTCATACCCAGAAAACCATTTGGAATTACAAGTATTCTACTCCACTCATTTCCAAAACCAACATGATAATATGGTCCTGGAAAAATGATACGCTAAATAAACCTTTCAACTATATATCAAGATAGGTATTCTCCCTCTTCTTGTTTGGCTCACTGTCAATGCAAATTACAGAGAATAAAAGAAGTGTCTGATTTCTAAGGTTTAAGTAAGGTCATGGGAGCATTTAAGAACATCTATGAAGTGATTCTCCGTGTGACTCAGTGGTTACACATATTTTTACTGATATGTGCCTAATTGTTTTTACAAGGAGAGGTTTAGAACTTAATGATATTAAATACATGCTGAAGCTTAATATGAATGTGTAAATTGCAAAGGTAAAAACAGTTTTCAAAATCTCTGAAGAGCATAATGCAGGAGTATTATTTAAATCTCTCTGCAGCAGATTGCACATGTGCTGGCAATATTTCTTATTTACAGGAACTCCTGATCATGCTGGCAGAGGTATGCAATCATAATGGATTTCAGGAGGCTACATCTGACAAGCAGTTTCCAAAAATAGATAGTAAATAAAATACATAATAATTAAGACTTTGCAGTTACATAGAACTTTTTTATTCATGTAGCTCAAACTTGAAAGAAAAGTGGGTAAATGTTATTAGCTCCATATCACAGATAGAGAAAGAGGTGACGTGAGGATGGGGATGGGGGCTTTGTGCTTCTGTGATCCTAAGCTAGCAGAAATGCCTCTAGGGGGCTTTTGCAGTTGCTATATATTAGAAGCTGAGGCCGCTTTAACTTATATTGTGAGCTTCACTGGCCCTGGGATGCCCCAGGATGGGGCATGGAATGCAGAAAAATGGCATAAATCCACCTGTGCCACCCTTTTGGGTAGTGTGCTAAAGCTCAGTGACACCTAAGGATCTGGGCTTTGGTTTTGAAGCTACATTTAAAATACACAAGAAATACTTTCTAACATAAATATCTTTGGGAGCATCTTTCTGTTCTTATTAGGAAATTTCAACAGAAATGACACACAAAATTCACACACAAAATTAGCCAAGTAAATTCTATAATAAAGGTGAGAAGAGTAATTATATATGCCACATATTTCCTGCTGATGTTACACTGGAAACTGTATGCTGATGTTTGACAGCCGTTCAATCCAGAATGAGTCTAATAAATTCAGAGACTGACATTACTTAGATAAATCACAGGCACAGACTGCCTGCAATAATGTCATTAGTTTTAGAAAATATATCTCTACAACAAGGCAAAAAATTAGCAATTGCACACACTTAAATTATTCCCATAGCCACCAGTTCATTCCAATTATTAATATCCCATTAAAATGACATGAAAGAATTAAAGGAATTACTGTGAATTTACATCAGTGTAATAATGGAGATCAGTGATTGGTCCATAGACAAGACTGAAGTATCTCTGTACCAGGCTGAGATACCACTTTTTGGCATGATGCACCTGAATTAATATAAGCCTATACTTTGTCTGCCACAAACATAATTTAGTTTCACTGATATGCAGCAGCTGTCAGTTTCAAAAAACAGGCTTAGTACAGCCACAATCATAACAAAACATGACCTTGGCTTACATACAGTAGCCATGGTAGCAACAAAAAGGACACTTCCCACAATGAGTTAGGGGGAGGGCTTTTCTCTCAGTTTCCCATGATTAGGTGACTCAGTTATATAGCAAGTCTGAGAGAAAGTGTCCTGCAATCAAATAAGGTTACTCTGAGACAAGCAGTTTTGTGATGGGATGAGAGGAACTTTGCTTGTCTCATATCTCTAGGGAAGGTCCTTAGCGTAGAAGTTACGATTAAAGCCACTTTTAGCATCAGGAAATTGCATCACTTCATTCATTTACCAAAACAGCAGGGTAGTCTGATTAGCTGAAATTTTTTCTATATTTCCTGTGGGTCAGAGCAGGGGATTGGGAGTCAGGTCTCCTGGGTTTTGTTCTCAGTTCTGCCACTGACTTGCTATGTGGTCTTGGAAAAGTCTTTCTGTCCCTTTATACTTTTCTCATGTGTAAAACAGAGATAATGCTACTTACTTCCCTCCCACAGATGTTGTGAGGCTTAATTAATTTTCCTCATCAAATGTTTAGAGATGCCTTTCTGGGGTTACCTCTAGAGGGTGCAATAAATGGCTCCCTTTTCCAGTTTAAATTACTTGGCTCTTTTGTATACTCTTGGGAGATCCAGAAAGCATGCGGGAGTGAGAAACAAAACCAGGATGTGATCAAACAATTTGACTGCCCTCTCACTGGGTGAGAAGGGATATACATGAAGAAAAGAAATAGTGACCTCTGAGGGAGTGTATATACAGTGGCACACACTACTTCACAGCAGTCCCTTAAAGCCCAAGTAGGTGAAGAAACATGGACTGAATTCCACCCTCTCCCCCAAACCTACAGTCAGGCCACAGTACAGCAGTCTTCACTGGCTAAGCCCTGGTCTACACTAGGACTTTAGGTCGAATTTAGCAGCGTTAAATCGATGTAAAACTGCACCCGTCCACACGATGAAGCCCTTTTTTTCGACTTAAAGGGCTCTTAAAATCGATTTCCTTACTCCACCCCTGACAAGTGGATTAGCACTTAAATCGGCCTTGCTGGGTTGAATTTGGGGTACTGTGGACACAATTCAGCAGTATTGGCCTCCGAGAGCTATCCCAGAGTGCTCCATTGTGACCGCTCTGGACAGCAGTCTCATCTCAGATGCACTGGCCAGGTAGACAGGAAAAGCAATGCAGTACCACGTCTGCCAGCACCCAGGAGACATACGGTGATGGTTACCTGAGCGGGCTCCATGCTTGCAGTGGTATGGCGTCTGCACAGGTAACTCAAGAAAAAAGGCGCAAAACGATTGTCTGCTGCTGCTTTCACAGAGGGAGGGAGGGAACGGGGGCCTGACGATATGTACCCAGAACCACCCATGACAATGTTTTAGCCCCATCAGGCATTGGGATCTCAACCCAGAATTCCAATGGGCAGCGGAGACTGCGGGAACTGTGGGATAGCTACCCACAGTGCAACGCTCCGGAAGTCGACGCTTGCCTCTGTACTGTGGAAGCACTCCGCCGAGTTAATGCACTTAAAGCATTTTCTGTGGGGACACACACACTTGAATATATAAAAACGATTTCTAAAAAAACGACTTCTATAAATTCGACCTAATTTCGTAGTGTAGACATTCCCTGAGAATAACAGTCACTGCTCGTCCATACAAGGTGTTTGGTCACTGGATCTGTGTAGTTATGAAGCTCCTGGTGCCACCTCCAAATCGGCACAGAGCTTCGTTTAGCAGCACACGGCGCAGAAATCCCCCGGCCTACCTATTTTCATGTGATTCAGGCTTATGTTTAGGCTCAGCTCGGCAGTCAGCTTGAAGCAGCTCCAACAACAGGCGGCATGTTCTGCTTACAGTTTGGCCCGAGAGAGTCACAACCCTATCCTTGCAACTAGAGCTGGATGAATAATGGGTTTTTTGATTCACTGGCAATTCCAAAACAATGGGAAAAAATTGTGTTGGGTTGAACTGAAAATGAAAGAATTTTTACGTTAAATCAAAAAGTCAGAAACAATATTATTTAGGATCCAGTAAAGTAGTGTTTGATTTTGACCATTTTTAAATTGTTTTTGATTTTTAAAAAATAAAATTAAAGGAAATTTTGAATGAAAAGTCATTACAACCCAGAAGTGAAATGTTTCCTTTTTAAAAAATATCAAAATGAAACTTTTTTTTTTAACCAAAACATTTTGGCAAAATCAACATGAATTTGCAAAACATTTTGGTGTCATGGAGTATACACTGCTGAAAAAAGTTTAAGTCAAAAATTTTCACCCAGCACTACTTAGAGCCCACTTAAAAGTCTATTCAGTTACAGAACTAATCATCAGGGCCATAGCTAATGAGGCATTTCAAGATCAACTGGTCTGTATTCCTTCATTGCATCTTTTTTTGGAGCGATGATCCTGCTAGCAATTCCCCCTCTCATTAGAGGAGCAAGGGAGTTGCTAGCTGGAAGTGAGGAGATGAACCTTTGGCTGATTTCTGTCGACCAAGGCTGTAACACTCCCCGTACGTAATCTGACTCCAAGGACGTCAGAAGTCACTGACTTGGGACCCTTTAAACATCCCTTAGATATTAAGTATCAGAGGGATAACTGTGTTAGTCTGGATCTGTAAAAGGAGGTGCTGTTGTCATTTTATATTTTTTTCTCGTGTTAGTCTATAAGGTGCCACAGGACTCTTAGATATTAAGTGTCCAGTTAAGAGCAGCCCCTTTTAGCTCTGACCTAGTTGCTATGTAAACAAGGACCTTCCAGTAATTCATTCTAACACGGCAAGCAATCAGGGACATTGTGTGACAGTGTGGAGGAGGCCCTCTGTGATGATAATTTCTGTCTGTGAGATATTCCCCGAAGGGTGACTTGGTGGTACCAGGTCACTGTGGTGATTTGTGCAAATATTTTCAGGTACATCTACTGATCAGGGCTTATGGACTCTTTCAGGCAATATGCTTTTCCTTCACTGGCAGTTCTGCAGAGTCAAAGCAAACAGCACATTCATCAGCTAAAGGTCAAAGCATTTGGCCCCATTCCTTATAGGAAAAGGCACAATGGTTATGTATTAATTGTCATCACTTGCGGGTGGGAGGTTTCCTGCGAATGGAAGCTACATGGAATTTTCTATGTTTTGGTGACTGCAGGAAAAAAGCTCAAAAACATGAATCCTGAAGGCCAAAAACCAGAAGGCAAATAAAAAGAATATATATACATATATATATATAGTTTTTTAAATAGCATCATTTCAAAACCAATCATCTGACTTTTTAGCTTCTGACTCATGATTTTTGACTGCTTGGAGCTGGCAATAGTGGGTACTGCAAAGCAAGAGGAGCTGATAGTAACACATGGGGACTTTTTGGTCTCAGCCCTAGCTTGAAATCCAACCTAGACTAGTAGTGGCCAAAAGTTAATACTACCAGTTATCCAGATCACACGTGCATTTACTGGCTCCTTTGTCCGCAGTCACTGAAGACGGGACATATGCCGTATATGTATGCAGAATGAACTACCTGACCTCAAGGAATTAAAAAATAAATAGACACACTCTTCTTATGCCATAGTCACTAGACTCCTCTTCTGGCCCTTTCCCTTGGCGGCTGTAGAGGACCATGCTCTTCTGCACTGTGAATCCAGTGACTGTCATAAGTAATTACATTAACTTGAAAAAAATTAAAAGAGTTGTCGTTCTCTCCCCTAGCACTAGTAAGTGTTAACATATCCTACTGCATTCTGACATAAACAAATGAGATCACTGTTTCATCTTGTTACAACGAAAATGTTTTATTTTCTCTATCTGTTTAATGAGAGAAAAATAAAAGCAAAGTGATTTAATTGTGAACAAGCATGTAGCATTCTAATTTGTTTGACTTGGAGTGCATTAAGCTTCATGGTGGCCATGCTCGGATGGAGCAAGAAGAAGTTCAGATTCTGCTTAACTTGCTTGTTGTTTCAGGAGTGTATACAAATTTCAATTTCCAGCTAAGTCACACATCTGTGCTAGCTTGCTATTTGACTGGAAAGTTAAATTCACGTACCATCATCAGGTGAAGGCACAATGCCCAAGACCTAAACCCTTGATAGGTCACCTACAGAAAGAAATTTTGCTCTCATTTAACACATAGTAATGAGTCAACCGCTGATCTACACTTGGAAGAAAATATTGTGACAATATCAAGTGTGACTAAATGTTTTCTCTTATGGGTTCTTTAGCTTTGTTTGCCAAGTGTCACTTTCAAAACAGGGATCTTGCCAATAAAGTATGTAGGCTGAAGGGATTATTTTAATCTACGCTTTTCTTTCATAGGAAGTAGCCTTTGTTTGCCATAGGTTCTAAAGGGTATCATGAGTTTACCATTACTAGCTCGTATATCCTCTATGAGCTGGATCCAACGTCCACTGAAGTAAAAGGAAAGAGCCTGTAAATTGACTTCAGTGGTCAGGGCCGGATTAACTCCCTTGTGGGCCCGGGGCTATTAGATTTTGTGGGACCCCTGTATACAAGTCTTTTCCCTGGGAGGGAGTTTGGTGCAGGAGGGGGCTAGGGCAGGGGATTGGGGTGGAGGAGAGGGTGCGAGGTGCAGGGTCCGGCCAGGAGGCGCTTACCACAGGTGGCTCCCGGCTAGTGGCACTGGCCTCACGCTGCTGTTGGAAGCGGCTGGCTGCTAGCACATCTCTGCAGCCCCTGAGGGGAAGGGGACAGCGCGTCTCCGTGCGCTGCCTGCGCCCACAAGTGCCGCCCCCATAACTCCCATTGGCAGGGAACTAGCCAACGGGAGCTGCGGAGACGGTGCTGGGGGTGAGGGCAATGCACAGAGCTGCCTCTCCCCTCTCCCTCACCCCCCACTAGGGGCCACAGAGACGTGCTAGCAGCCGGCTGCTTCCGGGAGCAGAGTGGGGCCATGGCATGCAGGCAGCCTGCCTGAGCACCCCGCTGCAACGCGGGACTTTTAGAGACCCAGAGTTGGATATCGCTGCCTGTGATTTATTTCTGCGGGGCCCCCCTTGAGCCAAGGCCCTAGGCTGCAGCCTCTAAAGTCCCTGCCTTAATCCGGCCCTGTCAGTGGGCACTGCATCAAGCCCCAGTTCCTTTAATAAAAATAATTATTTTAAACTGAATTGCTAATACCCAGCTCTTAGTGCTTTTCACCAGTATCTCTCAAAGCACTTTACAAAGTCAGCATCATTCTCCTCATTTTTCAAATGGGAAAAATGAGGCACAGAAAGGGGAGGGAACATGCCCAAGGTCACCCAGCATGCTACCAAAACTGGGCTGACTATAGCTGAGCACTTTCACACTTAGTGCATGTAATACACATCTAGAAGCCTAGCTGACCTGACTGCCTATCTTTTGCACAAGGCCAAACCAACCTTAAGCAATAGCCAAATGTCCTGTCCGAAAAGAGTCAGTGAAGAGATAAGGCCTTCCAGGGACTACACCAACCCAGCAGGGAGCAAGGGGGTGGAGGTGGGTGGAAGTTCTTAGCCTCTCTTTCAAATGGACCTACCAGCCTAAGTAAAAATGAGGCCATGCGATTCCTGTATATTCCTCAGGAAATGGATTTCAGGGCACTGAAGCACTACAGGGAGGGGTGTCAATGTAAAACCCTGGGGCAGACAGAAGGAAGGTGTTTTTAAGGGAGCATTCTGTCAGGTTGTCCTTTTCTGTATAAAGAACATTGGATCTGACCTAGGTCCATCCTGCCCAACAGCCTGATCCCAGCAGTAGCCAGCACCAGCTGCTTCAGAAGGAAGGTGCAGGCAGCTCTGAGCTAAGCTCCAGTCAGGGAGAGTCTTTAGCTCAGTCTCTGCAGTCAGAGGCTGGTTCATCCCCTGAGGCAGGACAGGTTAGAGCCCTTCAAACACCACAGGAGCTTTTAAAATATTAAGTTTAATTGGACATCCTTGTTATCCATCTCAATGTCTAATCCCTCTTAACTCCTGTAAAGTATTTGTCCTCAGTGATATCTTGTAGCAGCAAGTTCCACAGGCCACTTGTGAATTGTGTGAAAAAGCATTTCCTCTGCACAGTTTTAAATATGCTCCCTGTCTTGCTTGTGTCTCATGAGACAGGGAGAATAGCAGCACCTGGCCCACCATTGCATACTTTTTCTTGGGCCCTCTCCTCACTAAGGGAACCTTCACAGAAATGTGGCAGTTCCTAACCAGGCAGGAGAGCTGTTCCTCTGAGGAATGCAGTGCCATCTGGCATGCTCCAAGAGGCAGCATGCACTGACCTGTGATGAAGTGTAATGTACTAGCTCAGAGGAAGAAGTGACGTGTAGAGTGAACACCTTGGTGGGTGGGTCTCTGCCTGCAGCCTCACTGGATAGTAATAGCTTTAATTTGTGCAAGAAACCTCAGCTGAGGTACAGAGTTTATTTGTGGTATTGGAAGTAAACAGGCAATATTTGAGACAGCGCTCCTTGGAGCATTCTTCCTGGGGGCTGTGTATGGGAGGGACAGCCTGACTGAGAGTTAAAGGTGATCTGCAAAAGGGAAAGAAATACTGGGCTTCTGTCCCTTTTTACTTCTTTCCAACAGAGAGAGACTGAAGGGGATAAAAATAAAGAATTATTGCTCATTTCTTACATTAGAAATTCAGGTCGTCTCCCCTGAAGGACTATGGTAACTGGAGAACTAGTGATGTGACAAGAGATTGAAAGCCAAGCCATTGTTATGGTACAATAGTCCAGCCCAACATGACACAAGAAGTTTGTGGTACTGCCAGGAATATAATAAATTCTCCTGGGTTCCAGTCCAGTGCCCCAGCCCCAAGAGAACGCCTTGTTCCTCTTACAACTCCCTTCCCCTCTCACTATCCATCTGGTGACTGAGTGAAGCAAGGGGCCTAGACAAAAAGCAGTATGTGCTCATGTAATTTAAAGACTACCGTCGTGTATGCATACAAGGAAGCAGAGTTAAGATTGTAGAGGCACCCTTAATACAGGCATTTCCTAACTTATGAGTGCTTGACTCTGCAACCTGAACAGTTAAAACCATTACACTCAATAAACAGTGTTACCCATAAATCCCACTAATCTGAATTTCGTATTTTACACAGGTCAGAGTGGAGAACTGGGAAATTATTCACTTTGTTTTTCTTTGTGTGTGTTGTTTCTTACAGTTGACCTATGGTCATGATGTTTATTTCTTTAAAAGGAACCAAAATATAGCAAAGTTAGTTCAAGGTCATCAGCACCCTAATATAAACATCTCCTTCCGACGACATAATCTTCACAAAAGAGAAATTTATTTATTCACTGCT
Organism: Caretta caretta; assembly: GCF_965140235.1. NCBI lineage: Eukaryota > Metazoa > Chordata > Testudines > Cheloniidae > Caretta > Caretta caretta. Next base: position 82,002,720 of record NC_134210.1, on the reverse strand, counting down.
TAGTAAAAGCTTAATCATTTACTTTCTCTACAGTCTTTCCATATATCTGCCACGCTTTAATACTTGATAATTCCTTCTAATACTCTCATTTTTCAGTTCTGATAACAGCTTAAGTTTCTGGGAGTTGTAATTTTTAATTTCATGCTCCCTTGCTTGTGTGTTTTAGCTGTTTTTCCCACTACACGCCTGAAGTGTATTGTTTACTGACCTGCCTCTTTGAGAAATGAAGCTTATTATTTTTAATGCACCTGAAACATTCATCCATGCAACTCTAATTTATTTCCTGGTTCACTGTTCATTCTCATCCACTTGTATCCAAAGTGGAATAAAACTGAAGTGAGGAAACATCCTGGTAATAAGCCAAGTGCTGCAGGAAAGCAAGGTACCCCTCACCCCCACAGAATCTATTCCTAGTTATATTGCTCTAATTAAAGACCAAATGCAAAAACTCCTTTGTGTTTGTGCAGTGTTTTCACCTCTGATTTGCTTTCCTCCAGTGCTGAAACTAATTATTAGCAAGTCTGCACATACTGGGTGACCTCATCTCACAATGTAAGTCTCTGAAGCAACAACAATATAAAAATGGAACTAAGTGATAAAGGCTGGTGTTAAATCAGCAGAATTATTTGTCCTAAATATAGAGAGAGAGGCACCAAGAGCACATATCAACTGTTAATGTAAATGAAATAAAGAGTGGTTCCAGTACTTTTATACCTGTACAGCACTGTATATGTGTTTTTTAAATAGTGTACTGTGACAGGGTCAGGCCAGATGGGGACAGGAGAGTAACAGAAGGCAGATATATTAGCCCCAGGCTAACTAGGTCCCTTTTCCCTGGGTAAGGTAACAGGGAAGGTTTCAGAACAATCAGGAACCTTCTGGAGACAATTAAGACAGGCTGATTAGAACACCTGCAGCCAATCAAGAAGCTGCTAGAATCAATTAAGGCAGGCTAATCAGGGCACCTAAGTTTTAAAAAGGAGCTCACTTCAGTTTGTGGTGTGTGTGTGTGAGGAGCTGGGAGCAAGAGGCACTAGGAGCTGAGAGTGAGGACGCAGACTGTTGGAGGGCTGAGGAATACAAGCATCACCAGACACCAGGAGGAAGGTCCTATGGTGAGGATAAAGAAGGTGTTGGGAGGAGGCCATGGGGAAGTAGCCCAGGGAGTTGTAGCTGTCACACAGCTGTTCCAGGAGGCACTCTAGACAGCTGCATACCACACGGCCCTGGGCTGGAACCTGGAGTAGAGGGCGGGCCTGGGTTCCTCCCAAACCTCCCAACTCCTGGTCAGACACAGGAGGAGTTGTCCTGGACTGTGGGTTCATGAAAATGGCCAAACTGAGGACTGCTGTGAAGCTCCAAGGCGAGCAAATCCGCCAATAAGCGCAAGACCCACCACGGTAGAGGAGGAACTTTGTCACAATACGTTTGATTAAACATTTAGCTTATCCTGTTAAATTTTTCTCAGACTTTACAAAATGACACTAGTTTCCATCTCAAGAGCAATAAGTTTCCTCTTCTTACACAGAATCTTGTAACCTGATTTTATAATACTGTGAGAAATTTCATAGTAAAGTACAAGATTTAATTTTTTTAAAAGCAAGGTGTTTCTACCAGGCCTTATCCTTTAAGGTGCTGAGCGCCTGAGAAGAGTTCATGTCCTTTAGCTCCAAATGAAGAATGATACTTCGGGGTACTTCGCCCCTTGCAGGACCAAACCATCGAGTGTATTGCACCATTTATATGGGATACTGATTGATGAATACCGCAGTATGAGTACAGCTTTGGATCAGTATTATGAACTCTTTGAATAAATGACGTGCTTCTCTGTGTTATTGGCTAACTCTATACTCAGGGCCAGCTCTAGGTTTTTCTGCTGCCCCAAGCAAAACATTTTCTGGCTGCCCCCTCCCCCCCCCCCCTTTTTTTTTTTTTTTTAGCTTTTACACGTTTGCACTTCGCAATGTTTTTGTTTTGTTTTGTTTTTTGACTGTTTAAAATTTAAAAAAATGAAAACAGAGAATTTGTAGTTAGTGAAATAAAACAATTTCCTACGAGTGTGCTCATTTACTCACCGGGCCGGCCATGGAGTGAGCTGTGAGCTGTGTCTGCCTGGGCAGAGCTAGGGCTGCCCCTGTGCCGGAGGCCTTGGCATAGGCAGGACGTCAGTGCCGACCCCAGGGCTCACGTGGGCCGCGTGGGTCAGACCAAGTCATGCTGCTGGCGGGGTGCCCAGCCTGGCTGTCACTGCCGAGTAATCAGAAGGGCCTGGAGCTGCGTGCGAGGCACCGAACAGCTCTGCCTCCTGTCTCTCCTTCCCCGCGAGCACGCCCGGGGACTTGGCGCTGCCCTCTGGAGCTGGGTGTCGCAGCCCTGTGCTGGCAGGAGCAAGCAGCAGGCATGGGGGGGTGGAGGCTGCCTGGTCCCTCCAACCAGGGCACAATCACCTTCGCTCCCCTGGCACCAATCCCAGTCTTGCTATGACGTGGGGCCATGGGCAAGGCTGCTACAGCCATTTCAGACTGGGATTGGCGCCGGGGGAGCGGCGGTGATTGTGCCCTGGCTGGAGGGACTGGGCAGCCCCACCCCACAAACGCCCACTGCTTCCTCCTGCCAGCACGCGGGCGTGCTCGCGGGGAAGGAGGCGAGACTGGCTCTAGGCACCAGCAAAGCAAGCATGTGCTTGGGATGGCCGGAACGCCGCCCCTGGAAATGTGTCGCCCCAAGCACATGCTTGCTTTGCTGGTGCCTAGAGCCGGTCCTGTCTATACTTATAGAAACCTTTCTGTTATGCACTATTGGAGTGTTTAGTATGTGAGTAGATGATCTAACCAGCCCTTATCCTGTTTCCGATCCAGAAACCCATTTAAAGAAAAGGGTAGGAGAAAGGAGTAAACGTATGAGAGAAGTTTCTGATTCAAAGCCTGTTGAAGTGCTTTGCTTGATCAACGTGTAGGTGATGACTGGCCATCTCTTGATAATTCAGTATTTTTTATAGTTTGAGATGACAGACTTAGGTTTTGTACAAATGTACACAAACAGCGTCTATCCCTGATGACTGCTCAACCTTGCCATTATTAGTCAGCTGATTTCCTGGAGTTGTTGTGGCAGAAGTGGGTTTTCAGGAGAGATTTGAGTGCACGTTAGGAGAGCTGGGGGCTGTGACTGACTTGCTGTGCAACCTTGGGCAAGTCATGCAACCCCTACGAACCACATCTGCAAAATGGAAATATGACTACTGCGCTATCTTTGTAAAGCACTTAGAGTTCCTGGGATGAACACTATTATTTGCAGGATATGAGAACCAGATTTGATGTGGAGTATCCTACTAGACCATATGCTCATTTCGGAGGACAAACACTTACATGTCCCAAGAAAACCAACAAATGTTTCTTTTATTTAAAGAAAAACAGGACTGAAGTTGAGGAGAATTTAGATGCTTCATATATATACAGATTGTAAGAAAGAAAGACTTTATACCTAACAGGAGGGCTGCGGAGATTATTTAGTTAAAGGACCTGATCCTACACCAACTGAAGTCCACTGGAGTAGGACTTTGGTCCCAATGTCTGCAATGCTTTGAAAAGGTATGTAAAGCAGGGATAGGAGAAGCATGGGCCAAATCCTGACTGCAGACACTTTTAAACGGACCATGAAATCTTTTTACTTATCATTATTTTTGAATTATTTTCTCCAGAGTCTGGACCTTGACTATATTTGACCACGAAATTTGGACCTTGACCAAAAATAGTTGATTGCCCTGATGTAAGTGTTACTGCTACTTAGTTGTACTGAAATTTTCCTTTTCTGGAGCACTCTTTTGAAGAGTATTAACTCTGACTCTGTTTATTTTTCTGCTGGTATGTTTTTAGACCAGTTAAGATTGATTTGCTCAAAGGCTTTTTGTTCACAATGGGCCCGATCCTGGTGCCTTCCTATGTCAGAACTTCAGTGAAATCGATGGAAGTTCTGACTGAATAAGGCAGGCAGGATTCAGTTGTTCATTAGTAAGAGCATGTGCATGTAACTTTGCATATAAGCTGTGGTATTCTAATTAAAACTTTGACAGGGGCTTTGAAGATGCTCCAACTGTACCCTGCTGGAGGGGGGTGGGCGGGAAGGGGGAAAGCATTAACTTGCTGGCTCTGCCCTTGCTTTTGGTTTATGGTAATTACTTTATTATATTCTGGCACGAATATCTGACATATCATCTGTGAGTCACAAAATACAGTAACCTGCTGTTTTACAAGACTTTAAAAGTCATTCGAATGGTCAGCCAGAGACTACAGATTGCACCCAATGGCAGTGACACTGCAAGGTAGTGAGCAGCCTCAACTCCCCTAGAAGACAGTAGGAGTTGCGGATGCTCAGCACCTCACTGGAGTGTTCAGCATCTTACAGGATTGAGCCCCATGTGAATGGCGCCCCGTTAATGGTCTGATTCCCTCTGTGTTTTCTGATGTAGCCTTGTACATGCACAATAATATGAGGGCCTTGGCAAATACTCACTGTGCTGACATAACTCTTCATGTTGCTGTAGTCAAGCGGGGAATATGTTACAGCTCACCATCTAGTGGCTGGAGGTGAATTCATGTGTTATTATGAACGGCAGCTGATACAGATTCTTCTATGGTTCAAATGGTAGACCTGGTGTCCTTGTAAGCAGGGGGTCTTGCTTCAAGTCTTAGGAAGAGGATTTGTCCTCTATGCAGAAATGAATTACCTTCATGGACTACATTATATGAGTGTGGCCTTGTATCTTAATATGTTCTAGGTTGTGCTATTAAGGCACAAGCCTGCGCTAATGGCATTGTACCATATTAGAGGATCAACTCCTCCCAGAGCTCCTCAGCATGTAGGGAGAGTGCTCTTTTAGCGAGGTTTGGCATACATTCTTCTCTGTGGCTGGCCAGCTCTGTGGGTTGATGGGAATGGTATTATGGCCACTGCTGTGCTCTGTTTGGCATGGCTTGCTTGCCCAGGAAACAGTGCTTGTGCTCCAGGAAAGTGCTTGGACTAAAACTGTGACTACACCACATACAGCTTTCCACACCCCTTCAGCATTCTCACGATCCTCTTATGAATTTGAGCAAAGGGCAACCACAATATGGTCCTAAATTGGTAACCATTTCTCTTTGTACAATTTCTTTTTCCTCATCCAATTATTTTCATCATCTTGTCTGTCCAAGGTGGAGCATTAATGGATCTTTCCATTTCCTTTTTGACTCAGCCCCAGCTGTGAAAGAGTAAGGACCTTGCTTTTTCCCATGGATTGCTGTCTTAACGTCCATGGGGAATTTTTCTTGTTTAACTGTGACTATCCCACAGTGGCTTGTCTAGATTGTTTGCCTTTTTTTATTGCTGTAAACTTTACTAAACATTAATAAAATTTATGCCAGAAAGAAACTTGAGAGGACATAAAAAGAAAGGGCCCACACTTATTTATTGATTAACAATAGTCCCGCAGACTTCTGAAGTAACCTGCTAGCACTCCCTGATTAGAATTCCCACAGTGCCTGACATTTTTTTCTTTCAAAATGCAGCTGCTTAGTTACAGGCCTGTAATATTTTTCCTCTTTATTTTGCAGCTTTTTCTCTGGCATTCTTTCACTGCTTAACTGAGCCTGCCTGCCTCCCTCACCCATAGTTTACAACATGGAGTGAACTTTCTTTGTCACGGAATCTATCCAGTTTCTCAGCAGCCTTTATCTTGACATTATGGGCATTTGGTACTTCTGTTAAATACTTTTGAGGGATTTTAGCAACCAAAATAGATTAGGACTTAAGTTGTGCTACCAGCTGCTGTATCTTTATTTCACTGTGCTCTAAAGCTTGTTCCAGTTGCTTTATCTTTTCATGCTACAGTGAAATTTGAGTAGGCAATTCCAGAATCAAACAAAGCCGACAGACTCCCTCTCCCACTGGTGTGAGATCACTAAAGAGCTCCTCTGTAGAGCCCTCTTCCAAAATAAGCAGAAAAGAAAAAAGAAAGGGTCTTATCAATTTTAATTTGACTTGGCATAGCTGAGAAGTTTCCTTTATATCAAATCACCACATTTCTCACATTCTTAAAAAAGGTGAAAAATGGGTTAGTTACAGCTGGCTCTGACAGTTGCAGAATCTTTCTGGCACGCTGCTGCAGTTAAACTTACACCAAACTATTTCTACTGAAGTTTATTTGAATTATTTACCACTGAATGTTTTGGCAGTGAGTACGTGAAGACATCATTACCATTATTGCATGCTGCTAACCCCCAAAATGATGCTGAAAGGAAGGCATTTGTAATTGAGCTTGAACAATCCCTAATGTGTACAGTAGAATGAAATTTGATCATTCTAGGATTTGTCAATTTCTCTAATGGACATAAAGGGGGAGATCTGCAAAGGCATGTGTGGGAGAGAGGCACCTTTTCATAAAGAATATCCATAAATTATACTTGATAAATACATTAATATATAGGTAAATATAATGGTTTGAGCTACTGTATTATTAATGATTACATTAATATACTGTATGTAAAAAGTGAGAGATTTTTGGTTTTGGGCTTGCGCGCGTGCGTGTGTGAAATATCGTAAATGGATATTCCAGGAGAATAATATTCTATTAATAGTTTGGCAAGCAAAGTGTACCGCCGCCCATTTGTGGCCAAGCTTGTGTGTGGACTTCCAGTTGAGTCAGATCAATGCATGTCATTCGTGCGCACACACAGCATGTTTCTTTTTCAAAAGGGTTTCTGGTTTTGAAAGACCATCATGTATTTTGGACAGAGTTAAGGCTGTGATACTGTGATGAAATATAGATTTATTTGTACTTGGTAAGATTAATGGCCAACATTTTCAAACTTGGGTGCCTGAAGTTAAGCTTTTAAGTAAATGTGTCTTGATTTTCAAAGATCTTGAGACCCTCCCGTTCTCACAGACTACAGTGGGATTTGTAGATACTCAGCAAGTCCGAAAAGAATAACTTAGGCCTTTACTTAGGTGCCTTGATTTGGATCTGAAAGCCTAACTTTGAACGTTTTGGCACCGTCCTTATCTTATGTGGGAAATTTAAAACCGATTAACTCCTTGACTATTCATTTCCTTGTGCTTAAGTTCATAAGTGATACGATAGGCAAGTACACCATCATCGCCAAGGGACAGATTTTAAAGGTATTTAGGCACCTAAATTAATGGCAGTTAGGCATCTAGGTGCTTTTGTAAATGCCACTAGGTGCCTATCTGCATCCTTAGCTGTCTAAATGCCTTTAAAAATCTAGCCGTAAGAGAACATAGCTAGTTTTTGAAACAAAGTGTTGTGATTTCAGAATTTCTGAAGTTTGTATTTACTTATTTTTTTTTTAAAACAACCTTCTGGGAGTGTGTGTTGGGGGCTAGGGGGAGAATAGGTAAATGAAGAAACATTTTCTAGCCCTTTACGGCAGCTTTGCACTGGTATCTGGGTACACAGAAGGTGTAAGGTTGGTGGATCTGGATAGTGCCATGGTAGCACCTTTTACAGCCCATAACTCCCATTGACATCAATGGGAACAGGACTGGGCCCAAAACTGTCACCAAAAATTGTTAATACTTTGTCCTAATCATAGGTTTTCCCCAATCTCCAATTTTAGAAATATTCAAGGAAATATACAGAATGTATAGAATGTACAGAAATATTCAAGGAAATGTAAATATATGCAAAATATGAAGGGAAAGTAATGAGCTATCTTAAGCAAGATGGAGTCAAAGAAATATAAGATTTTTTTTTAAAATGATCTGTAACTCAGCAGTTTGTTTCTGCAAAGTCTGAAGAAAATTCCTTTGTCTTCAGAGTAAGTCTGGTAAGTTTCAGGCTAAGTTAATTTTCTAAACCAAAATGATAGAAGAGCAAATATAGGGAAGCTGGCTGCAACCTAAACTATGAAGAGGCAAGAATATTATGGAGGTGGGCATACTGTGGACACCTCTGGCACCAATACTGTACTTGTATAGATACAGCCTTCCTAGCTGTGAGGAACTTTAATGGCAGAGTATGACAGTCACGGATTGTACAATATGAAAAGGGGGGAAATCTTTTAATGACCTAAAGGAAAGTAACTCATCAGCTGTTGCAGTTTAATAGTTTCTGGGCCCTTGATCTTTTCTCTGTTTTTGAAGCCAATTAGTAAATAATTTGTATGGCTATTTATTTTTGTATTGAAGTTGTACCTAGGAACCCCAGTCCTGGACCAGGACCTCATTGTGGTAGGTGCTGAACAAACACAGAACAAAAAGGCAGTCCCTGCCCCAAAGAGCTGGCAACTGAAGTGAACAGAATAAATGGAACTCTCCCTGATGATGAGATTGAATCAATGTTTAACTCCACAACAGCATCCCAGAAACATTGTTTATCCTCTAAGCAGTACTGGTCTAGGTGTCTCTGATGGTGGTTGGGGAGACAGGAGGAAGGAATCCTCCCAATGAGCCATGGATTAATATTTCTAAAATACTCCTCCACTATAACAACAATCTATTTCTGCTGACAGTCTACACCTCTTCTCTGCACCTTGCCCTGGACTCTGCCTTGCAGGGAGGCTTGCAAAACTAGTAGTTAGTGACTCAAAGGCTCACACATCCCTGCACAGCCCAACCAGTCTAGTTTGTCTTGTGCAGTGTAGAAGCACACCAATACTGTTGAAAGGGACAGCTCTGCAGCTGCAAATACATGGGCTAGATTTGCATTAAATAATCATGTAACTTCCTATAACATATTGTACTTCTGCAGAAAAACAATGGACTTGAAACATGACCCTTGCACGTCTGTTATTGGTGAGACTGTTGTGTATGATGTTTCATAATGCTACTGAGGATATTAGGCAAGGTCTTGTTTAATCTTTCATCACAGCTTTCTTGATAAGAGAGAGATCAGCACATGCAGTGGTCATTCTCATTTCTTGTAGCAAACCTCCTGCTCAACCCCACAGTACTTCCATACCAAATTTATAATGAGCACGTGAAAATTTCAGTACTACAGGCTGCCTGAAATAAATTACTCAAATACACATCTCACCTTCTTAAAATGAGATTAGCCCTTGAGGCTCAGTCTTCCTGCTGTTTTCTTTTGAAAAAGTTACTTATTTCCATGGTGCAAAATTACTGGTTTCAGAGGCATTAAGCTTTTCTGCAGATCACACTGTGAGCCCCATAACTATATGCTATTTGCTAGGTGATTACACTGAAATGTATTGGCGTGCATTACTCATAAAGGTATACTTAATACTTTCCATAGTACTGCCTTATAAAAGCAACACAGTCTGCTCCAAAAATTTCAAGGGCCTCAATAGGGCCTTTATCTGTGTGAGCACTTTTATATAAACCTTATGAACACTATCTACAAATGCAAACCCCATTTGTCCAAATGGGGACATGCATTTGTGCAGGCGTTAGTGTGTGTACAGGTATTTGCATACTCTAAGTTGCAAATGGAAGCCACTGTATGAAATCACGTGGTGAGGGTGCACCCCAGAAGGCTGTATGGAAATATGTTTATCAATGTATATATGACATAACTGGAATATGTTTTAGGCTACATATGCCATTTAACATCTCTCTGTAAAGGTTATGATCTACTGTATCTATTCATCCTATTTGTATGCATTGTCATTATCGTATTTGAAATTCTGAATATTGGCTGTATACTTTTTTGATTTTAAATAACCTTAGAAAGGCATTTGGTCAGCTTCTTTAAAAAGGAATTTGCAAGTTAAATGCCCAATCAAGAAGCACTTATCGCACAATGGATCTTGGAAGGCTCCAATCCACATAAGAAGCATACATGAGGACGTTCAAGGTAACGTGGACAATGGCTGCTGCCTGTAAAAACTGAGTCATGCATAGACATGTGACTTGCCCATGTGACTCCAAAACTCCATCTTGGAGCTGGACTTTGCATAGGAGAGAGGAGGGGGTATCCACCCACAAGAGAAAGTCTATTTAAACCCCTGGGAGACCCCTCCATTTTGTCTTCAGCAGGCTAGAGATATAGCCTCTCCACTCCCAAAGATACCTGAAAGAAACTGGAACAAAGGACAGTAACTACAGAGGGTATGAGTGATTGCTGGACCCAGACTAGAAGGAGACTAGTCTGTAAAAGGAAGCTTACTGGAATTCCTCTGAGGGTGAGGTTTTTATCTGTATTCAGTTTTCTTACTGTATTAGACATAGACTTGCGTGTTCTATTTTATTTTGCTTGGTAATTCACTTTGTTCTGCCTGTTACTACTTGGAATCACTTAAATCCTACTTTCTGTATTTAATAAAACCACTTTTTACTTATTAATTAACCCAGAGTATGTATTAATACCGGAGGTGGGGGGCAAAAAACTGTGCATATCTCTCAGTGTTATAGAGGGTGAACAATTTATGAGTTTACCTTGTATAAGCTTTACACAGGGTAAAACGGACCCCACTGGGAGTTGGGCATCTGAGTGTTAAAGACAGGAACACTTCTTAAGCTGCTTTCAGTTTAAGCCTGCAGCTGTTAGGGGATGTAGGTCAGACCTGGGTCTGGCTCTGCAGCAGGCTAGTGGGTCTGGCTCAAACCAGGCAGGGCACTGAAGTCCCAAGCTAGGAAGGCAGGGAAAGCAGGGGCAGAAGTAGTCTTGGCACATCAGTTGGCAGCCCCAAGGGGGTTTTGTGATCCAACCTGTCACACACGCCCTGCATTTCTACTTGAATCTTCAGTCACAGTCTGTTGCTTAATCAGTTAATTTCTATAAATGAAGCTTCTAATTACTAAAAAAAAAATCCTGATCACATCTTACAAAATATTTGAGTTTTATAAACTATTCAATGTCTCAATAGACATACCACATACTGCAACATCAGGGGTATCTGAAGGAATGCGGCAGGGCCACATTGTCTAGAAATCCAACCGATTTTAATGTAGCCAGAGTTCTAACAGAGCAACGGCTGACTCCCGCACAGCTGTAAGCAAGCAGCACCAGCCACCAAAATAACACTTTTTGTTTCAGTCCTTTCCCCCCCAGCCTCTCTCAAACCACACCTGCCTGCAATCCAGCTAATGGCCTACTACAATACCTTTTTAATACAGTATTTATACTTTGTACTTTATCATACTGGTATTGAAATATCCCCATAGCATATTTTCCCCTTAGCCAATTATCCTTATATATAAATTATTTCTTGTCCTTTTACGCCTTCATGCGAACTGCCTCAATATTATATTCTACATCGGGAAAAAACTCTCCAAAACAAAGATGGATCAATAAGCACAGATCTGAACCAGCTTTGAAAAAGTGTTGACTTCATCTTGTGTAGTCATGTGAAATGAAAACTGCAACAGAATGTGAAATGTTTTCTAATGTCTACATCTAATTAGAAAGCGTAGATCTTTAATATATATTAAGTGTCTTATAGACAATAAAATGCTTAATTAACAATGCAACAAGAAGGAATTATCTTGACATTCTGTCAATGTTGCTTGAGACACATCATATTCAGTACAGCATATAGGTGTGTGAGTGATACATTATGACCTGGAGGCCATGAAACCAGGAGTCTAGTGGACCGTCAAAGAGAAACGATTCCAGAGAAGTCCAGGTGAGAAAACCACACTAACAGCAGCCTAAAGAGTTCAATTCCAAGAGCTGCAGCATTTCAGCAGATTACAGCTCCTGTTACAGAAAGGCAGGAAGGCAGGCATCCATATTCCAGTACATCCAGGACTTTAAAGACCCTGGGTTCATTCCAGTTTTAGGATGGTGACTAGACTAGACTAGACTAGAATCACACTAGTGCAAAGCTGGAAAAAAAGAGTGGTGAATCAGCCCTTTGGCTATGCTACAACTTCAACTGTGTCAAAGGACCCAGTCAACTCCGTACACAGCTACAACATGGTTCCACTACTAATGTGGATGGGATATTAACTGTTTCCCTGAACTCTGCTAAAGCCTTGGACACATCCAAGTCTTTAGCAGAGGTCAGGAGAATATCCCTGGTTCGATCCCATCTGCATTACAAAGTGGAACAATGTTGTATCCAGGTAGGATTTAACATGCTTTGGGGAAACAGTTAAAATACACCATTTCATAAACACTCCAGAATAAAAATCATTTTTAGGGGGAGATATCACTGTTATAACTGGTCACCATACTATGGTTGAAATTGTCGTGTATATGAGGCCAAAAATTGACACCACCACCTTGAATTGCACCTATATGTCACAAGCATTGGGCATATGTGCTCAGAACAGCTCTTCCCATTATAAGGCAAACTACTACATTCTGCACTTGATGTAGTTTCATGCTATTTTCAAGGGTGGCCCCAAGTAAATGTGTGCATATCAGGCCATTTTAAGATTAGAGCACAACAATGTAAAACTCTCCTGGTTCAGAATTCTTTTTGCAAAGTTCTAGAGCTAAACTCCATTAATTTTAAATAATGTAATTTCACTTACATATTGTGCACTTGTATATTAGTATATTTCATTAGCACCACAGCACTCTTGTTTAAGGCATAACAAAGCTTACTGTTCATAATAAGGACTTCCTTTTGACATGACTCACACCCTTGGAAGCTCCTTTGAATTGAGTGGTGTTGCATGGGGTATAAATTTAGGAAATTTGGGCCCAATTCTCTCCTTTGTTGTGGCCCATTTATACCACTCAGGTGGCAGAGAGGGGCTGAAAGATTGTGTAAGTGACACTGGGGGAAGACATTCTACATAAGAGGCAGCCGCGTAGCTCGGTGGAGGGAACAGGGGGAGCGATGAAAAAAAAGGCCCCACCCACTGCGGCGCTTTTACTCACCCTGCGGCGCTCTGGCAGCAGGCCCTCACTCACTCTAGGTGTCTTCGGCACTGAAGGTCCTGCCGCCGAGGTGCCGCTGAAGACCTGGAGCGAGTGAAGTTCCTGCCGCTGAGGTGCCGCCGAAGACCCGGAAAGGTCTGCCAGGCGATTGAAAGCACGGCAGCAGGTGGCGCCTTCTTTTTTGGATCACTCCCCTTGTTCCCTCAACAGGGGAAAATTTAAAAGGTGCCAAGACATTGACAAGGCACCACTTGTGCTTAGTGGGGGAGCAGCTGCTGGCCCACTCCCCCCCTAACTACGTCACTGATAAGAGGGGATTCCCAGTCAGTGTAGAGCAGCCACTGTAGCCAGAGACTGAAGCTGTGGTTCTAACTTATGCCAGGGGTTGGGCAGGTACCTTACTGCCCTGAGAATAAATTCATTAATATTTACATCCTATTACATATTTCAATACATGATACATTGTCACAGTTATTCTATACAAATGGTAATACACAGAATCATTAAATAAAGAAGTACAAAATACTCCTATATTAAAATAACCTGGATACAAATCACACAAAACACCCACAAAAGCATGCAAGTTCTTAATTAAGAGATTCTCAGAACCTTTAATACACCTTGTAGCAAGTAATATTGCAGCATAATACTATATGTAAACTCCTCCACTAGCCAGAGATCACTGATAAAAAGAGGCAATCCCTGTGCACAATGACAGTGTAACTTTCAAAAATGACTTTGACAGGACACCTACACTACCTTGTATTTATAACAACACTAGGGCCAGATCCCATTCCCATTGAAGTCAATGTGAGCTTTTCCATTAAGTCCAATAGAGCTGGATTTGGACCCACGTGTATTATACGTTGGCTGAACTGTTCAATTTACATCTCTTCTAGATTACAGGCTCCTCAGGTCAGGAACTATGTCTACTTTTATAACTATACAGCACTAAGGACCGTCAGTGCTCAGTTAATAATTTATAGCACCACCACCAATTTAAGGATGTTGGACCATATTCCCAGGGATAACTGAAGCAGATGGAATTACATTGGAGTTGAATTTGGACTCTTCATCAGCCTTAAATCCTTGCTATTATGGCTTTGAGTTCCAACCTTACTTGTGTCCCAATGTAATTTTTTGTAGATATTAATTAAAAAGGCTTGACCCAGCTCACAAAATGACTGATGAGCAACCTGAAGTAGGATGAAGCAACATGCTTATAGGACCAGATCTTCAGCTGCATTGATTCTTGGCCCAGCCCTGAGGTCGGTTACAGCAGCCTAAGGGTTACTCTAACAGATACCAGCTCACAACAGTTTCCAAGGGACCATCTGATATGTTATAGCCATACCTTCTCCTCTCCCTTGTCCTCTGGGGACTCCTCCACAAGGGCTAGGGAAGATGAACCAGTAGCACCACAGGAATAGAGTGGGCTTAAATTTTGGCCTAAAGTTTCTCATTTTAATTCACCTTCACACTCAGTTAAAAGGTTTACTTAATACACAAAGAACCCCATTTGCTATATATAAGCCCCGTGGCCTGAAGCTCTAGAGGATAAGGAGCTCTTTATTCCCATATATTGGTGAACCAGTGAAGAATGGCCACAGAGCTGCTTCATCTGCATACCCAGCATTCCAGATGGACAGAATTTCAGATGGGAAGGAACTCTCTGCCCCAATCTATTGGTCAATGGGAGATGGTACTGCTACAGCAAGAGTTTCCTTTATATAAGTTTTCTACTCAGCATCCCTCCAGTGACACTCTGGGAACCACCATAACAGTCCACAAACTCAAAATGGGGTAGCTCAACTAAATAGAGGAGGAAATTATAATATTTGGACCCAGAAGTGAAGGAGATACACAGAGGGGAAGCTGATTGAAACACAGTTATCTGCTGTTGCCAGAACAATAAAGTCACTACAAACAGGAACAAATGGAAGTGAGGCTTTGCACTGAGTACAGATGCCCAACCATTTAAAAGGGGCAGAACATCACATTCCACCATCTTACTTTAAAATACTTCCAAATATATATGCACATTAGGGCTTACATGGCTAATACAAGGTTTCAGAGTAACAGCCGTGTTAGTCTGTATTCGCAAAAAGAAAAGGAGTACTTGTGGCACCTTAGAGACTAACCAATTTATTCGAGCATAAGCTTTCATGAGCTACAGCTCACTTCATCGGATACATACTGTGGAAAATACAGAAGATGTTTTTATGGTCTGTGTATATAAAAACATCTTCTGTATTTTCCATAGTATGCATCCGATGAAGTGAGCTGTAGCTCACGAAAGCTTATGCTCGAATAAATTGGTTAGTCTCTAAGGTGCCACAAGTACTCCTTTTCTTATGGAAAATATAAAACCACTATACAACCTAACTAAAAGTTTCAGGTGACTTTCAAGTTTTAATTATTATGCCATGGAATAGCAACTCACTAGCTAAACAATTTATAAGTTCTGGTGCACCATTGGTTTTGCACTCTCAAGAGAACGTGGTGATGGTGCTTTAGCATTGTCCTGTACAATGGGAACAGTCAGTGATAAGGAATCAACTGGATCAGATAGCAAAATTTCTCCCAACAAGTCATTGAAAGTAAGAGTTCTGACAGGAAGGGATTTGACTGGAGGAACAGAAAATCCCACTGAAACATCCCCAGATTCTGGTACTTGTCAAGGCTGCAACTAGTTCATATGTCATTTACAGAAAGTACCATCAGATAATGATAAATCTCATGGTGTTGAGCATAGCTTGGGATTTGGCTACATGTTAGGCAACATCAGGACAGAGCAGGTCCAAACATGTACACAAAGTTTGCTTTGATAAGAAGAGTTTCAGCTGACTCCTAGATAGTAACAAGCGCTGTGCTCCTGTAGATAAGCAAGAAATTGTCCAAGTTCTGCTGATGATTCAAAACAGATTTGTTAGCCTTTAAGGCATATTTAATTGTCTGTAGAAAGCATTCCACTGGTCCATTTGTAGCAGGATGATATGGAGCAGATCATATTGTACTTAATTCCATTTGAAGCTAGGAACCTCTGAAATTCTTTGGTAGACCAAATTGGCTAAACAAGATATGAAGATGTCCAATGGTCTTGGTAAGCTAGAATGGAAGTCATTCTGAAAACTTCTGGCCATTTTGAATGGGCATGCATGATGAACAAAAACTGCCTGGTCCTCTCCTGAGCCTCCACCACTGGACCCAGCAAAAGTAGAAGGGGCCTCACCAGAGTACACTGAGCTCTGCTGCTGTCCTCTTCAGCGTCAACAACGAGCCTTCTGCATTGACTCCACATTCAATACAAAATTTCATGAGTGAAATCTTGGCCTCATTAAAGTTAAGAACATAAGAATGGCCCTACTGGGTCAGACCAAGGTCCATCTAGCCTAGTATCCTGTCTACCGACAGTGGCCAGTGCCAGCTGCCCAGAGGGAATGAACAGAACAAGTGATCCATCTCCTGTCGCTCATTCCCAGCTTCTGGCAAACAGAGACTAGGGACACCATTCCTGCCCATCCTGGCTAATAGCCATTGATGGACTTATCCTCCATGAATTTATCTAATTCTTTTTTGAACCTTGTTATGGTCTTCGCCTTCACAACTTCCCTTGGCAAAGAGTTCCACAGAGTGACTGTGTGTTGTGTGAAGAAATACTTCCTTTTATTTGTTTTAAACCTGCTGCCTATTAATTTAATTTGGTGACCCCTAGTTCTTGTGTTATGAGAAGTAGCAAACAACACTTCCTTATCTACTTTCTCTACATCAGTCATGTAGTCTACATCTACTCAATCATATCTCCCCTTAGCCATCTCTTTTCCAAGCTGGAAAGTCCCAGGCTTATTAATCTCTCCTCATACGGAAGCCGTTCTGTACACCTAATCATTTGTGTTGCCCTTTTGTGAACCTTTTCCAATTAATGGGAGTTTTGTCCTACATGCCCCTTTCTGTCTTTCACTCTCTCTGAGCCTGATCTGGTGAGTAGCTTAGTGTTTTCAACTTCTACTTTCTTCAGTGAGAGTAGAAGCCACTCAGCACTTTGCAGGATCAGGCCATAGATATAGATGTATAGCCAATGTATATGTACATAGGGTACAACACACATCGGTTTCCTATACTGCAATTAAGAAAACCAAAATATTGCAATGTCAAGCAACACAAAATATACACATCTCTCTTAACAACAGGAGCAGTCCTTACATCAGGACTGTACTTGATAAGGGCCAAATTTCAGAAGTGTTAAGCGCCCACAAATCCCAGTTAAAAAAAAAAAGACTGAAGAAATTCAGGTGCTAAGCACTTTTCAGTGTTTACCCTACTGTCCCAGTCCAGTTCCCTGGAAGTCAGTGAAAGAGATGCCTAGGGGCTTCAATACGAGTTAGAGCAGGCCCCAAGAGAGCACATAGTGATTGTTATCTCATCTTAATAAGTTTTCAGGACAGCCTGAGGTATATACAGTCAGTTATCAGTTATTAAATAACAACCATGGAAGCTAGATTTGGTCAATGGCTTCAAGTCACATACTATTTATTCCTAAGGAAAAGGCAAGAAATTGTAGGATTATGCAGTTCCTACAAATCAAAACTAAAATGATGGCTGCTTCACCTATAAACCAACCTACTGGTCATACAAGTCTGCCTTCCACCAAGTACTTCAACCAGCATCCAGAAAGCAGATCAGATACAACATACTGGATCACCAGTATCATGTAAAGTAAATTTCCCTCCAAGTAAAAAATGAAATCATGCACCATACATCCTAAAATTCTCCTTGCTTTACATACGCCAGAAGTGTAACATAACTAATGATCCACTAAAGCAAAGACTCGTGGCACTTAAATGTCAGAGAGGCATAGAGACAAAACCACCACGAAAGGAACACAATAGACCTTTCTGAGAGAGTCAAAATAATATAACCGATAACTTCATGGAGGCAAAAAAAGAGTTACAGGGTGAAACAGTGTAAGAATTTAATAAACTGTAACCAGTCCACTCAACTAGTCCTCCAGAACTGCGAGCAACTCAAATACTTCCATACCAGGTCTCAGCATCAGAGAAATCCTTCCCTTTTTCTGGACCCTCCCTCTCAGAGTTCTCAGATACTATTACTGTGGCCGTAAGTTTTTCTGATTAATCTAGTTACTAACAAATATAAGAGTGTGCTCCAAAACAAGCTCTCGGCCGTGCTGATATTGGAATGCATTATCTAAATCCAACTCCTGTGGCTGCCCACAAACTCACTCTGCAGTCAGGAAATAAAGAAATTCTGCACTTGCCAAATGTAATAACTCCTTTCTGCCTTGCAGCCTTATTCCTTGTTCTAAGTCAACTGAAGGTTTTGAGAACTGTCCAGCTCGTAGGCATTTCAGCTTACTTCCTCTGGAGAAGCTGCAGGCAGATTCCAGTTTAATAGATCTATTGTTATTCCCTATCCCTGGGGGTCTCAGCAGCTTTTAAAAGATAATATTTTAACATTTATATGGCAACTTTCATCCCAATGTACTTTTAAAACCTACAAACAGCACCATTGAAATGCAGTTACTTTTGGGGTCAGCAGCTATACCCAACACAACAGCAGCGGAGGGAAAATTTTGGCATGGGTACTAGGACAAATCCCTTCTCTTATGATAAATGCCATGATATCTTTAATATCCAAGCTGAGCAAACTGAACCTTGGTTTTTAAGGTTTTGCCTGAAGGCCCTATACACACTGAAAATGGGTGGAATGTATTAGGCTAGATCCTGGGCTGCCTTACTGTTCCCATGCCAATAAAGCTGCCTTAAAGCTGGTACATACAGCCATTAAACCCCAGAATAACTGGGTGGAGTAGAGCTGCCATAATGGCTCCTACACCATCACTTCTTCCTGTGGCCAGGAAAGTGGACATAGCCAGGGTGTCCCTACCCCCAGGAAGCCATGGTTGCTGTATAGGCCCCTTGGAGCTATAGACAGCTGGTGCAACTTAGAATGCCTTTGGACAGCTTTAAATTATGTTTAGGGCATTGGACTGGGGCCAGGGAAATGCAAAGAAGAACTGAAGCCACCTTCATGTACCCTCCAACTGCCACCCCCCATCTCCATCCAAAGCAATACCAAATGCTTCTCAGATGCAACTCAAGATCTGAGTCATTTTACCTATCTCAGATGGATGAACAACTGAGTCAGTCCTGTTGGAATTTGAACCTAAGACCCCAGGCTGTCCAGATAATACAAACCGGGGCTAGCCTGAGGTCATATAGGATCCTGGATGACCATTAAAACCATCCACAAAAGTGGAAAACTCCACCACTGTAAATCCTACCTCAATTTTAGGGGCCTCTGGGAAATAAAAGCCCAGCTCCATACTGTAGGAATTCTCAGCACCCTAGGAAGTTGATCCTCTGATTATTTTCCATGTCATCTAATTGGTAGCTATGCCTTCTCTGATCAGCTCACAAAACTACAGGATCTTATTTCTCAAGCCTAACTCGGTCATTTCTGATTCATGAACAAAACTGTCCCTTCAAAAAGTTTCAGTGTCTGAATGATCGCTTGGTTGCTGTACATAATTAATTCCTTTACTCCTTACAGATTTTCCTTCAGCTGAAGGGCCCTGTAAGGAGTAAAGGAGTAAAGGGAAGCTCTGTGAGGAGCATGGAATGGTGTGAGCCAGTCTTACACAGCACATAAAACAATTTTATCTCACTTAAACATTTACTGTATGCAGTGTTGGTCCCAGGATATTAGAGAGACAAGGTGGGTGAGGTAGTATCTTTTATTGGTGAGAGAGACATGCTTTCAAGCTTACACAGAGCTGAAGAAGAGCTCTGTATAAGCTTGAAAAACTTCTCTCACAAACAGAAATTAGTTCAATAAAATATATTACCTCACCCACCTTGTCTCTCAACTATTTACTTTAGCCCCACTTTTCTTTTTCACCCTTTGCTTCTGGTATAGAGCTTCATGCTGAGAGGATTTTTCTCTGAAGAAGAACCCAAAATTCCAGGTGGTAGGGAACTCTCCAGTTTCCTCTAAATGGTTATGTTTTCCCAATAGGATCTCTTAAGGAACTCCCCTAAAAGATATCTGTGAGAAGGAACACATATGCATGGGAGAGGGAGAGGAAAAAGTGGTAAGAACCATAGTAAAAGAGTGTAGCTGAAACATACCGGCACAATGGGGGAGAAGGGAATAGAGCCTCCAGTTCTCTTTATGTGGTTTATGTAAGGGCTGGGAAGTATTGTGGTCCTTGTGCTCAAGCCAGTGCAGAAATTGCTCCCTAATTACTTCCAGGGACATATGATGCTCCAAAGTGGAAAGGGAGTATTAGAAAGTCAGTGGAGCCAGTGAAGCAAGGGCTCTGCCCCCACACCATCCCTACACCAGCCAGGAAAGCTGGCCATACAGGTCGGGCCGGGGAGAGGATGCTGCACCCATTAGAGAAGTGCAAAGGTTTGTGCCCATCGCCATGCATTGGTGAGCTCTGGCAGGCATTCTGCCCTTCTGGGGCAATGCATTTCTGCACTGCCCCCCCGCACCCAGAAACAGGGCTGTGTGTACAGGCACATTGTAATCTAAGTGGGGGGGTTTGCATGAGTGCTATCAACAATGGAGACTGTGGTGGAGAAATCACAAGTGTTTTGTTATCACTCTGTCATCTAGCCCTTCTGATAGACGCCTCACTGCAGGAAAACAAATTTTCTAGTGTAGATCAAACCAAGGTGATTTGAGAGCTTACAGTACAAGATGAAGTACTCACCTAGAAAAAGACTTATAGAAACTGGACAGGTAGAGAAGGAGACACTATGTGAGAGAATTAATAGGCTAAATATTCAGAACACTGTGCACACAATTATAACACAATATGTGTACATGAATGCATGCCCACTTTGCACATGTAATTACTATGATTGTGTATGCATCAATGACCAGTTACACATTAACTGGCTATTTGCATTCAAAATGAGCACAAAATCGTGATAATTACATGCCAAAATTAGACCTACAAATGTGCATGAAGTGCACACACATAGTCTTGAAAATGTCTCATCATGTACAGACACTAGTGTCTGTATAGTTAAGGTCAAAGCTAGCTCCAATTCTGTTAGATAACAAATTTTTTCTCTGGACAAAGTTCTAGGTTATTAGGTGTGCGATACTATATATCTTATCTTCTAAAGTCAAAATAATAAGAAAAAAAACCCCAATGCAATCAGATAAACAATTCAGGCTGAGTGCTGTGCATTGTACCAGCAAGCTCCAAGAAGCTTCTGCCTTAAAAAGGCATCTAGAGTGCTCCTGGTGGAGCAATATGGTACTGCATGGCCCCCAGCCCAGGACAAAAATTAATCCCTGGGGGTTTAAATCAGAATAGGAGAATATGTTGAGGCAAACAGTTTTGAGGTCACAGAAAGTTATTGTAACAGTTACTGTCTTTGTTAGATTGCTCACACACAGTACTGCACCAAAATAGTAGGGCGTATGATTGTCTTCTCACACCAGTTTTACATTGATATAACTCCTCTGACTCCTGATTTACCCAAATATAAGTAAGAGGAAAATCAGCCTCCAAGCATCTTTCTACAGTGTATGATCTCAAGAAAATGGACACTTTGGCATGGGGAATTGTACATGAACCATTTTTTGAGAAAAGAGGATGTTTTATGCACAACTGCAGTACCCATAAATTGTTCCCATCTGCTAAGTTAATTTAAGTAGGATCCTTATATTCTTTTAAATCAAGCTTATAATAAACTAAATCACCACAGCATATGTAAAAGGAAAATCCCATGTCACTGATGTTCCACAGTAAGAATCCC
The DNA here is from genome assembly GCF_965140235.1 of Caretta caretta. Lineage (NCBI taxonomy): Eukaryota > Metazoa > Chordata > Testudines > Cheloniidae > Caretta > Caretta caretta. Next base: position 81,981,132 of record NC_134210.1, on the reverse strand, counting down.
ATTGACTTAACAGGCTGTAGATCAGACCCCTACTTAATTTCTTAGAGCCTGATTTACTGTTTGTCTCTCATGCAAGCCACTACTTTAATCAACCACAAGTGCGTGTTCCCAAAGGGCTATAGTTTGGCAGAGTACAGTCCTTCTGTCTATGGGGTCATGTAAAATGTTGAGCCTTGGATGTACTAGTAATAATGAAATACACCTCTCTGACCTCTACTATATGAGCCAACTCCACAGCAGTGACATAGTCATGGAAATAATGTGGAGGTATTCCTTGTAATATTTCAGTGTTCTAACTTACCATTTGGTCAGTTCTTGGTGGCAGTTTAGGGCCAGATTCTGCCATCCCTACTCATACTTATTTTCAGTGGGACTACACACAGGATAAACAACTATTCAGTGAGAGTACTGGGACAAAAATTGGCCATTAATGGTTATTCTAGTTTATATCAGAAGTACATAAGCTGTACCCCAGTGGTTCTCAAACTATTGTACTGGTGACTCCTTTCACACAGTAAGCCTCTGAGTGCAACCCCTCTTATAAATTAAAAACACTTGTTTATATATTTTACACCATTACAAATGCTGGAGGCAAAGCGGGGTCTGGAATGGAGGCTGACCGCTCGTGACCCCCAGTGTAACAACCTTGTGACCCCCTGAGGGGTCCTGACCCCCAGTTTGAGAACCCCTGCTCTACCCTGAAGGTTTCCATTTATTATCATCTCTAATTGCTCCACAATAAACTTAATTAAAACATTATTAGCTAGATTCTAAGTATGTTTTTAAGCCAGTTGGCAGCACTCAGTTGGCCTGTGCTGGGGGCCAGTGCATCTTCTGAGTTAGAGCAGTTTCCCGGACCCACTTATGAGATTCTGTACAACCCAAAATCCCAGAAATACTGAGAGCTATGAGTGTGTCCCTGCATCTCCTAATCTGATTTTATATAGGATTTAGACTGCCCCTGTATTGGGTGAATTTTCCCCAACTCACTGAGGCCCCTTTATGGTCCTTGTATACTGCCAGAATGACATGCAGGGGCCAGAACCCACCACTTCAGAGTGTGCTCTGCAGTCCTTAGCCTTGCAAAAGTCCTATTGATACCTTGAAGTCTAAGCGCTCATCTACACTATGGGGTTAGGTCAAATTTTGCCGCATTAGGTTGATTTTAAAATGAATGCATCTATAAAACCAACCCCATTCCATCAATCTAAAGGGCTCTTAAAATTGACTTCTGTACTCCTCCCCGGCGAGGGGAGTAGCGCTAAAATTGACCTTGCTGGGTTGAATTTGGGGTAGTGCAGACACAATTTGATGGTATTGGCCTCCGGGAGCTATCCCAGAGTGCTCCAATGTGACCGCTCTGGACAGCACTTTGATGCACTAGCCAGGTACACAGGAAAAGCCCTGGGAAATTTTGAATTTAATTTCCTGTTTGGTCAGCGTGGCGAGCTCAGCAGTGCAAGTGATCATGCAGTCCCCCCAGAATCGCAAACGAGCTCCAGCATGGACGGAAAGGGAGACACTGGATCTGATTGCTGTATGGGGAGAAGGATCTGTGCAGGCCAAACTCCGATCAAAAAGAAGAAATGCTAATATATATGCCAAAATCACACAGGGCATGGTGCAGAGAGGCTACAACAGGGACACACAGCAGTGCCGCATGAAAGTTAAGGAGCTCAGGCAAGCCTACCAAAAGACAAAGGAGGCAAACGGTTGCTCCGGGTCAGAGCCCCATATATGCCGCTTCTATGATCAGCTATATGGCATTCTAGGGGGGAACTCTACCACTACTCCACCACTGTCCATGGACACCTGAAAGGGGGAGTCTCATGTAACAGGGAGGAGAATTTTGCGGATGAGGAAGAGGAGGAGGAAGAAGAGGAGAATGTGTAGAAGGCAAGTGGTGAATTCGTTCTCCCCAGCAGCCAGGACCTTTTCATCACCCTGGAGCCAATACCCTCCCAAGGCGGGATCCCCGGCCCTGAAGCCGGAGAAGGCAGCTCTGGTGAGTGCACATTTGTAACTACAGTACAGGGTTTAAAAGCAATAGTGTTTAATGTTTGATTTGTCCTGAAGAATTGGGATGCATTCGCGGCCAGTACAGCTACTGGAAAAGTCTGTTAACGTGTCTGGGGATGGAGCAGGAATCCTCCAGGGACATCTCCATGAAGCTCTCCTGGAGGAACTCTGAAAGCCTTTGCAGAAGGTTTCTGGGGAGGACTGCCTTATTTTGTCCTCCACAGTAGGACGCTTTACCACATCAAGCCAGTAGCAAGTAGTCTGGAATCATTGCAGCACAAAGTATGGCAGCAAATGGTCCTGGGTTCTGGTCTCATTCAAGCAACATTCGGTCTATATCTTTCTGTGTTAGCCTCAGGAGAGTGATATCATTCACGGTCACCTGGCTGAAATAGGGGAATTTTTGTAAGGGAACAGTAAAAGGACCCCGTTCATGCTGGGTTATTTGCACTTGGCTAAAAGGGATCATCCCAGAGAATAGCCACGCGGTGGGCTGGGGGGAGGTGCGTGCTGCACATCTACCCAAAAACCGCAGCCCCTCCTTTTAAATGTGAAGTCCAACTGGCATTGCTTGCTATGGGAAAGGATGGCAATGCAGTTTGAAACCATTCCCACATGTTATGAGGGCGTAAGAAGCCAACCTTGTGTACCAAAAGGCTTACCATGGCTGCCTGGAAACTGAATTCTGTTGCCCAGTTGTGTGTGATGTGTCACCATACTGGCAGGTGCTCAATATAAAAGGCAAAATGCAACCTTTTACTAAAGCACATGTGCTATCTGCTGTGAATTGCTTGATTCACTGTGAAAGAGTCTCCCTTTTGTTCTCAGAAATCTTAAATTTTACTGTCCCTTTTTAGCTCCCTTGAGGTGCAAATGTTTCTATGCTCCCCCATCATCTCCATCCCTGAGGTAATCGCAGATTAGAAGGTGAAAAAAATGCACTTGCGATGACGTTTTCTGAGCTCATGCAGTCCTCCTGCACTGATAGGGCACAGATTAACACATGAAGGCATTCAGTGACAGAGGCCAGGAAAGCATTAAGTGAGAGCGAAGAGCAGAGACAGGAGGAGATGCTGAGGCTAATGGGTGAGCAAACGGACATGATGAAGCATCTGTTGGAACTGCAGGAAAGCCAACAAAAGCACAGCCCCCTGCTGCATCCATTGTATACCTGCCTGCCCTCCTCCCCGAGTTTCATATCCTCTTCACCCAGACGCCCAAGAACATGGGGGACGACCTAGCCACTCCAATCCAGAGGATGGCCCAAGCAAGAGAAGGCTGTCATTCAAACAGTTTTGATTTGTAGTGTGGCTACAATAAGCAATGTGGCCTTGTCCTTCCCTCCTCCCGCACTCCACCCCACCCAGGCTACCTTGTCAGTTCTCACTTTTAAAAAAAATTCATAAAGAAAGAATACATGGTTTTAAAACAATCATTACTTTATTTCCTTTGCCAGCTGTGTAGCCTGGCCAGTTGTGAAACTGGTTTTCAAAGCCTCTCTGATGCGCAGCGTGCCTAGCTGTGCTCTTCCAATCACCCTGCTGTCTGGCACCAGGCGATTTGCCTCAACCTCCCACCCCGCCATAAACATTTCCCTCTTACTCTCACAGATATTATGGAGCACACAACAAGCAGCAGTAACAATGGGAATGTTGGTTGCACTGAGGTCTAACCTAGTCAGCAAACAGCACCAGTGAGCTTTTAAACGTCCAAAGGCACATTCTACCACCATTCTGCACTTGCTCAGCCTATAGTTGAACTGCTCCTTACTATTGTCCAGGCTGCCTGTGTACGGCTTCATGAGCTATGGGAGCAAGGGGTAGGCTGGGTCCCCAAGGACAACTATTGGCATTTCAACATCCCCAACGGTAATTTTCTGGTCTGGGAAGTAAGTCCCTTCTTGCAGCTGCTCGAACAGCCCAGAGTTCCTAAAGATGCGAGCGTCATGCACCTTTCCCGGCCATCCCACGTTGATGTCGGTGAAACGTCCCTGGTGATCCACCAGTGCTTGCAGCACCATTGAGAAATACCCCTTGCGCTTTAAGTACGGGTTGGCAAGGTGGTCCAGTGCCAAGATAGGGATATGCATTCCATCTCTCGCCCCACCACAGTTAGGGAACCCCATTGCAGAAAAACCATCCAGTATGACGTGCACATTTCCCAGAATCACTACCCTTGATAGCAGAACGTCAGTGATTGCACTGGCTACTTGGATCACAGCAGTCCCCGCAGTAGACTTGACCACTCCAAATCGATTCCCGACTGACCGGTAGCAGTCAGGCATTGCAAGCTTCCACAGGGCTATCGCCACTCGCTTCTCAACTGTCAAGGCAGTTCTCATCTTGATATTCCTGCACTTCAGGGTGGGGGAAAGCAACTCACAAAGTTCAAGGAAAATGGCCTTACACATGCAAAAGTTTCACAGCCACTGTGAATCATCCCATACCTGCAACACTATGCAGTCCCACCAGCCTGTGCTTGTTTGCCGGGCTCAGAATTGGTGTTCCACTGCATCAGCCAGCCCCATTGCCACCATGATGTCCCAATTGCCACAGCCGTGCTTTCAGGAACGTCTGTGTCCATGTCCTCATCACAATTGTCCTCGTGCTGGAGTCTCTTAGCCCAGTTCTGCACATACTCCAGGAACATGCGCGAGGTGTTTATGATTCTCACAACAGTAACAGTGAGCTGAGCGGGCTCCATGCTTGCCATGGTAAGGCGTCTGTACAGGTAACCCAGGAAAAAAGGCGTGAAATGATTGTCTGCCGTTGCTTTCACGGAGGGAGGGAGAGGCGACTGACGACATGTACCCAAAACCACCCGCAACAATTTTTTGCCCCAACAGGCATTGGGAGCTTAACCCAGAATTCCAATGGGCAGCGGAGACTGCGGAAACTGTGGGATAGCTACCCACAGTGCACCACTCCGTAAGTCAATGCTAGCCATGGTATTGAAGACACACTCCGCTGATTTAATGTGCTTAGTGGGGACATACACAATCGACTGTATAAAATCAATTTCTAAAAATTGACTTCTATAAAAATCAACCTAATTTCATAGTGTAGACATAACCCTTATCAAAGTCTTAGGGTTTGTTTTTAAAAGACTGCAGGATCAGGACCTTAATGGAGAATACAGAATGAACAACACACACAGTGGAAATTCTTCAAGAGCAGCTGTTGCTGCATAGGAGAAGTTTGAAAAAACCCTATTTTGTTCTGAAACAATTCTGCTTCTGTATTGTATATTTCCTCTGTTTTTCTTCTCATTATCTATTACTACAGATATTTTTATGAAAACTGAATCTTTGCTTAAGGGTTCATCTGCCCTTTCTACTTATTACCCTCCAACATCCTAATCTTTTGTTCGTGACATCGCTGTAGGGCTGCTGTGGAAATTATTATGCTGCCAAAAAGCAGAGGACTATGACTACAGGTAGAGAACAAACAGAAGATCTCTTGAGAAACAAAGATCCTTTTTTCATCCAAATATTTTCATTAATAATGAACGAAGGAAGGAAAATACATGATATTTTTCTAAGGAGTGGCTGCTCTTTTAACCAGGCATTTGGCAAGAGGAAGTGTGAAAGGGCCCTGTCACTCTGAGAAAAAAGGTTTTTAAACAAGGCTTGGCAGTTTGCTCTTATGATCGGTTTGCACTTCTTGATCATTTTTATTCTTTGCAGTCAGCAAGCACCAGTTTCAGGAAGAGTCACAGATTGCCATTTACTGCACATGCTTTCTAAAAGCCCTCCAAAAGGCTTTGTCATACCCCGATATGCCTAGAAACAGTAGTGCCAATCCCAAACATTCAAAAATCATGAGTTTTTTAAAAAAGCAACACGTTCTGCAATATTTTGATTTGACTTCTTGTTTTTGAGCTTTTACAGTACATTTGGGTCATGTTTTCAAACTTTTCTCCACAGTATCTAGCTCCATGAGGGCTAGATGCTAATTTTATTTTTTAATTAAAAGTTGAGAATCTCACCTAATCACGTGACTCCAGGAACTGCAGCTTTTAAGGAAAACCCAAATATGAGACTCATGATAAGAGCTGGTAACACTAGTAAATAAATATAGTTTTTCAGATAATTACAGGTCAGATTAGGTAAATTACAAAACCAGCCAACTTTGGAGACAGAGCAGAGTCAGACCAGTCCAGGGGGAGTAACTGGAGGGAATGAGGGATAATTGCTCTCCAAATACCTGAACACATATGTTAAATGTGCAGGCTGCATCTTCTCAGCTCTTCTAGCTGGTGCAGAAGACATGGTCCCACCTTCTCCTTTGGAGAGGATTGCACCCTTGCTGGTTCAAAAGGGAACAGTTCCTTTGCTCCACTGAATGTCAGAATTGAGATATACCCAGGGCCGGCTCCAGGCATCAGCTTTGCAAGCAGGTGCTTGGGGCGGCATTCAGATCAGGGCGGCAGTCCATGTCCCACGGTGGCAATTCGGCGGCAGCTCCACCGCTCTTCCCGCCGCTGCAGCTTTTGGCAGCAGCTCCACTGCTCTTCTGGGCGCGGCGGCAATTTGGCAGCAGCTCTGCTGCTATTGTGGCGGCGGCAATTCGGCGGCGACTGCTTGGGGCAGCAAAATTGGTAGAGCTGCCCCTGGATACACCTCACCCTTATCGGAAGTCCAGGAACAGGAAGGGTGGGGGACAGAGAGGGTATCTTGCACCCTCCCCCCAGTACATTTGTGCCAGAGACAATCAGGGAGGGTAAATACTGAAACAGTGTTCTAACAGAGTATCTCTAGCAAACAGGTTAAAGAGAACTTCATAAGCATGGTTTGAGGATGAGTGAGAAACATTTTAACTTTCATATCACGATCAGGTTCTAATCACAAAAGTGTTGTATACTACTTACCTGTGTGCATTACCTAGCTAACAAAGAGGAGCTTTGCTCTGAACAATTGCTCTGCAAAAATAAGCTTGTTTATTGTCTTTCATTGCTCCATCTCACATATGCTCAGTTTATAAGTAAAGATTTGTTGTTTCTGGCAAAATATTGAAAAGCAAAATATTTCAATTCTGAAATGCTGCCATGATGTCTTGTGGGACTTGGAGTTCAAATGCCACATGCTTCAATTCTCCTCTTAAGACTGGGCTTACTGGTTGGACTACATCTTCCACGATGCAACACGGTCTTCCCTGTTGGTGATGGGAGGTGGTTCACCATATCAGTCAGATGGTCACAGTGCATCATGGGAGATGAAGTCCAGCTGGGAAGTGTGGCACATTAAGAAGAATGGGAGTCTGAGTTACCTGAATTACAACTTCTGTGAGGCACTGTGGTAGCATTTCAGAACCAGAAATTTTTTCAGTTTGAAATTGGAATTTTCCTTGGTATCCAGACAATTCTTCCAAAAAAAATAAAATAAAATAAAAAATTGAAAATCCAATTTGCTGTTGAGAAACAGTTACAATTGAAATATTTCAACCAGCTCTACTAAACGTTTTTGGCCCTAAGGTAAATAGAAATGAATCACTACACATAAGTTTAGAAAGAAGCTGCCATTTTAAAAAAGTTTTCATAGTAGCACACACACTTCAAGTTATAAAGGCAGAAGACAATGCTGGTATTCTAGGTTTTCAGAAGAACAACTCACAGTTTGTAAATTTTTACTGGAAATATAGCACAAAAAATTCGTTTTCATCATGTTTTTGTGGTATTTTCTCAGATAAATTTTCTTTCTACTAGTGTATGACACCTCAAAAAAAACAAAACAAAAATTAATTTTTCTAATAGAGGGACAGATCTAGGAAAAGGAGAAAATTGTTTGATGATGCTCATTACATTCAGGGGGATTGATCAAGTAATATTATGCTCTGCAGGGTAGAGGATGGTGGTGTTAAGTAATGTTGAATTGTTATATTCTTTGAAGGCTTTTCCTCCAACTTATTTGGAAACCTTCTATTATTCACATGAATATGGTATCCAGTCACTAATAAACCTGTGCATGCATTACTGACACTTTTGATAAAAATCTGCAAGTAGAGACAAATAATGCATTAAGTATTCTCCCTGGAATGCAGACTGCTGGTTCTAAAAACAGAACACAACAAAGGTTATTTTAGATTAATGGGATGTTTGCTTGACTTCTACAGTATTTTGCAAAATGAAAAAAGATAAAAACTACTTAAATTCTAGTAGATTATGATAGCACCAAGGAGCCTCAATCACAGGTTAGGATCACACTGCTCTAGGCTCTGTATTAACAAGTAAAATAGACAGTCACGGCCCCACATGTTCACAATCTAGGATTGTGACAAGACCAAACAGGCACATAAAGAACAAATGGGGTCATACTGGGTGGGAGACAAGATAAAAGGAAAGATGGGCAATTATTTTTCTATCTCTAGTACATGAGAAACACTGTACTTCTTATTTACCACACATAGCATGAAGAGGGAACACAATCAACATAGTACAGAAAAATAATATCCTGTGTAATAGACGGGCTGGTTACTGACCAAGTTATCTGAATCAAAATCATCCATAAACTGTGTCAATACACTGCTGAAAACTGTCGCCACAAGCTGGCTATTTTTTGAAGCAGAACTAAAGACTATTCACAGCTGGCTATACTCTATTACAGAAATGCAGATTAAGGCATGTTTGAAAGCATTATGAATAATACATTATTTTAAAAGTACAAAGTGAATATTATAATCAGCTGTCAAAATTCAAGAAGCAATTTTCAATCTATGGGCCAGATTATTCCTAGCAGTTGCAAGGGATTTCAATTTTTGGAGTGGGGAGAGGCTGTGCTGGAGGAGGGCCTTCATCTCCTGCTGTAGTGGTGATAGGGAGGGCAGTTTTAAATTCTGTCTGTTGCTCCACAGAAAGCATTGAAACTGCATCTGCCTGCAGATTGGAGGATGGATTCCATTCACTCCAACCCTCACATAGTTTCATGCACCCATTAACTCAGGCTTTGTACAGAGAAAGGAGGAGGGAGTGTGAATGGTGGTGGCTGAATTTCACCCTTCACAATGTTGCACAGATCCAAAGACAAATAAATACCTGCCAATTGCAGTAAGTCTCTATTCCATTCATAAGCCTTTGGGCTCGATAAGAATTTCAAATCTAAACACTCCCCAACAGCTCTCATCTGTAGTTAATGGCCGTGTCCTATATTTGGCATCTTTAGTGACTAAATAAAGCCTTGAATGTTAGCAATATGGGAGCTCTAACAGTACTGCTTCACTCTTATCATTCATATCTAGTAAATATTTATTCACCTCATAACTAGGAGATCCTGCAGTTCTTCTTAAGGGAAAAACTGCCCTTCTACTAAATTTAATGGAAATTGTTCTTACTCAGGTAGAACAGAATTCGCCCCATACGTCCACCCTCTTTTTGTTGTTGTCGTTGTTGATGTAAATTTTGGAAAATCTCCTACAGTGTGTTCTGAAATGTAGTAGTGGCATAATTTGTCCTGTAATCATGCAATTTTAGGAAAGTGAATCAGGATTCCGGTTCTAAAATTCTACACATCTTTGTATTGTTCCTAAGATTAAAAGCTGCAGGCCCTTAATCCATAGTGTAGTTAGTCCCTGCGGTGAAGGTAACTATGCCACAATATGCCTCCAGGTATCTGGGGAAATAACAACAAGAAGAAAAACAACAACATTGTTTCTGAGTTAAACATTCTCTTTTCTGTGTACAGATATTCATTTTCTTTCTCCAAGCTAAAACTTTATATAGCTTTTCAAAAAACATATTTTGCGATGGCTTTGATGGATATGCTTATCTAAATAACCAGTGCCTGACTGCAGTTTTACACACAAGTATTATATTCTGTAAAATCACCAATATCTCATGTAGAAAGAAATGGAGGAGTACTTGTGGCACCTTAGAGACTAATAAATTTATTTGAGCATAAGCTTTCGTGAGCTACAGCTCACTTCATCAGATGCATCTCATGTGTTATTGACCAGTCAATAGTCAGTTGTAACAATAATGTCCTTCAGAACTTTACCCTGGGCTCTAAACTTTTCCAGATGGTTCATTACGCAATTGGTATGAGATCTAAATACTAGCTAATATTGTTTAGATATAGTCTGGAGCCTTCAGTGTAAACAATTAGGACACAACCTTTACAAAGACTAAGGATTATTGTCTGAATTCACAAAAAAATATGACAGACCACTTCTTGGAACACTGTAGAAGCAGGGGAAAAACAATTTACCAGACACCACTGAAGGGCATTTGGTTTCATCACCTTTATCTCCTTTTTCTCCCTAAATAGATAGTATGCAAAATTTCACCACATACAATTATGGTATCAAGAGTGATGGCTTAAAAATGAGCCATACACCTGATACAACATTTCTGGTTTTCACTGCCAAGCATGATGAATGTTCAGAGAGTGAAATTTCATAAATGGGGATGGATCAATACTGGAAGAAAGCATTCTCACAGGGTGAGTCTATGTAAACAGATTACAAAGAGGGCTTCACACACACAGTTTGAGGAAGGGTGGGAAGAACTTTTTTTAACCTTCACATTGTGATCAATTAGTTCAAGACCCAAGAATGCAGGCTTTTTACAGCGTTTCCCCCTATTATGTTTTCTGTAAATCACTGGAGATTAAAATGTCCCCTTATTTCTCTCCTTTTCTTTTTGAAAGAAAGTTGATGTTCTTTAGAAAACAACCAATTGTTCTTTCACAAGTTCCCATGCCAAGTTTAGAAATCACAGCAATGATGTGAAGCAAAGTCATTTCATCCCACCTTTTATTTTTCAAAAACATGAAACAAGAAATATCGACATTGTGCATGGAGGGCGAATGAAATTCACCCCTGTGCAGAGAATCAGCCCAAGGCCTACACACTCACTGAGATCTCACCTCAAATTCTGAAGTTACCCTTACTCACTTTTTATTCCTTACTCAGGGAAAGCTCATCAACTCCCATTCTGTTCTAAGAACTGAGTAAAGACTTTCTGGAGAAGGATCATCTCTGTGTTATGAGCTTGTGTACAGTGTCTAGTACAATGGAGCCATGATCCATGATGAATCCTGGTCACATGCCATCTGAGTTACATTGTGCATACGCTAAGACAACCATAAATGACTGGGGCCCCAAGGAGCCATCATAATGCAAAACAATAACACACAGAACACAGACCAATTTTTCCTCAGCGCCTACGAGACATTTTTACAATGTTCTCTTTATTTTGGTAGCTGGGTTTCTCTTTCCCTCTGCCTTCCTTGGGAAAAAGATGGTGCTTACAACCTGTACTGTAGGCCCCTCTCCTCAGATGGTCTCCATCAACCCAGACAGCAAGACCCCCTGATTTTGGTCTTCCATTTTGTAGCTCACAGAACTGCTTCTAAGCATCTGGTCCATAGGGCTCTCTCCAAATTATGGTTAGACTCAGCTAGCAAAAACTTTTAGCATGGTTACAGTATGGACAGGTCTTTTTTTTTTTTGGCTAGAGATTAGCTTGAAGTGTAGGTTGGTTAGCAGGTCTTGGGGAAAAACAAATTCCTACCCCACCATGATCAAGGGGACTATTTTAGCAACAGCGTAGCCATTTGCAGAGTTTCAACCACAGCGTGGCAGAGCATAACTCCCAACTACACATGTCTAGAAGTGTCTGTTTACTAGTCATTGCTATTTGACTTCTTCATCCATGTATACAAAGCAATCCTCGGGGGTGTTTGGGTAAGCAGTCCCTAAGTCTTTAGTGTTATGAGAACTTTCTCCTAACAAAAACTATTTTAACTGATAAAGTTTGCTACTTTTCTGATGTGCAATCATGAGTGGGATATCACAGGTGCTGCATATTTGCAATACCTCCGGAGTCTCGCAGATGAGCTGAGAGGCAGAAGGTTTTCTGAAAGCTGTTTAACTATTTACGTTCATGTCAGCAAAAAGTCAAGTATTTTCTTATCACTTTCTAGGGGAATCTGAGATGCCTTAGGATTTAGGACTTTTTTTATTATTATTTGAATAAAAAGAGGGCTCAAAGAAAGACATGTTGTCGATATGGTTGAGGACAATGTTTTTGTGAATTAAAGTGAAAACTTGATTAAAGATGTGTCTCTTTGGATTGTTTATGCTCTTTGGAAAAAGCAAGTTATCTCCAAGTCATCATGTCACCTGAGACTCCTTCTTTCTATAAACATTTTCACCAACTGCCATCATGCCTGATGGTTAGGGCAGAGCTGGTCGGACCACATCCTCCCTGGGTGCTGCTGAGCTCAGTCAACAACCCACTCATAATCCTAGCAGATATTTCTGCTTCTTAAGGCCAAGGTAGCCTTTCCAGATTTCATATTTAAAACAAAGCAAACCAAACCATACACACACAATTTGGAGCAAAACATTTATTTAGTGATAACAACTTAGGCACTTCATTCATTCCCAGGAATAAATCTGCCTTTCATTTTCTTATAAGATAATGTTTTCCCAAAACTGTGGATTTGAAATTCCCCACATATTTCTGAAATGCAGGGACAAAAGGACTGGATTCAAGACAACATCCCTCTTCAGGAAAGCATGTAAACACGTACTTAAGTCCCACTGAAGTTAATGAGAGAGAGAGAGAGCCACATTCTTAAGTGCTTTCATGAATCAGAGCCAGAATGGCTGTCTTACAATAGGTAGTCAACACTTCACTCCCTCCCTCTCCTGGGATTTGGCTTTAACAACAATACAAGAGTTCAGTTCAAACTTTTCCATAGGCCTGAATGCCCTCAGGGTTCTTATCTCAGGACTGCTCAGATTGCATAATTCCTCTCTGTCACCTAGACACTGGCACCTCCCTTACATTTGGGTGGGGAAAGAAGCCCCCTGGCTCAGTCAGACAGCAGAACCCCCTTAATTCTTTTCCTCGGAATCAACATGTGCAAACAGGGCAGTGATTCAGACAAAAATTGCAAGCTTATTCCAGAATCAAAGTCAATTATGAGTTCTGAACATGAATTGGAAGCTTGTTCTATAATTGTGGGTAGGGAGAACATCTGTCCTGTACTATCTGTATTTTAGGGCATCCTTACTTGCGCCAGTATCTTGAGATCTGTATCCAGCAAGAAGCCATTAAGTAGTGGCTGATCAGTGTTTTCAATGACCAAACATGCTGTGGCTCAAACACTGATACTTACTGTGGATTTTGTTCCACAAATAAATCACCTTTTGCTTGTGTTTATTGGAATATATATGGAAGGGCAGGCCATAACCATGGAGACTAGATTCCAAATGCCATAGTTCCAAATTTTTCCAATTTATGTGGAGGACAAGTCAATAAATCATCAGGTTGTGGCCTTACAGAGCAATTAGTAACATACAAAGAAAGTAACCTAAAGAGATTCTGGACAAATATTCTATGAAACTTGCAGGTAATAAACAGTACTTTAAAAGCAGTGTGAAATTTTTCCGGCAATCAGTGAAAAGATTTCAGTACTAGAGTTCAGAGGAACAGCCGTGTTAGTCTGTATTCGCAAAAAGAAAAGGAGTACTTGTGGCACCTTAGAGACTAACCAATTTATTTGAGCATGAGCTTTCGTGAGCTCATAAAGAACCAACCTTCCACACAAACTTCCTCGTGGCTGGATTTTACTAAAACTAGACAAGCCATTTACAACGCACACTTTGCTTCTCTACAAAAGAAAAAAGACAGTAAACTTTCTAAACTACTACATGCTACAAGGGGCCACAGCAATGGTTCCCTCACCCCACCTAGCAATATTGTTAACCTATCCAACTATACTCTCAGCCCAGCAGAAGCAGCTGTTCTGTCTCGGGGCCTCTCCTTCTGCCCCTCCACCCCCACGAACATGATACAGTTCTGTGGTGACCTAGAATCCTATTTTCGACGTCTCCGTCTCAAGGAATATTTCCAAAATACCTCTGAACAACATACTAATCCACAGAGGTCTCCCTGCCAACACTACAGAAAGAGGGATTCTAGATGGACTCCTCCTGAAGGTCGAAACAGCAGACTGGACTTCTACATAGAGTGCTTCCGCCGACGTGCACGGGCTGAAATTGTGGAAAAGCAGCATCACTTGCCCCATAACCTCAGCCATGCGGAACGCAATGCCATCCACAGCCTCAGAAACAACTCTGACATCATAATCAAAAAGGCTGACAAAGGAGGTGCTGTTGTCATCATGAATAGGTCGGAATATGAACAAGAGGCTGCTCGGCAGCTCTCCAACACGAGTTTCTACAAGCCATTACCCTATGATCCCACTGAGAGTTACCAAAAGCAACTACAGCATTTGCTCAAGAAACTTCCTGAAAAAGCACAAGATCAAATCCGCACAGACACACCCCTGGAACCCCGACCTGGGATATTCTATCTACTACCCAAGATCCATAAACCTGGAAATCCTGGGCGCCCCATCATCTCAGGCATTGGCACCCTGACAGCAGGATTGTCTGGCTATGTAGACTCCCTCCTCAGGCCCTACGCTACCAGCACTCCCAGCTACCTTCGAGACACCACTGACTTCCTGAGGAAACTTCAATCCATCGGTGATCTTCCTGATAACACCATCCTGGCTACTATGGATGTAGAAGCCCTCTACACCAACATTCCACACAAAGATGGACTACAAGCCGTCAAGAACACTATCCCCGATAATGTCACGGCTAACCTGGTGGCTGAACTTTGTGACTTTGTCCTTACCCATAACTATTTCACATTTGGGGACAATGTATACCTTCAGATCAGCGGCACTGCTATGGGTACCCGCATGGCCCCACAGTATGCCAACATTTTTATGGCTGATTTAGAACAACGCTTCCTCAGCTCTCGTCCCCTAAAGCCCCTACTCTACTTGCGCTATATTGATGACATCTTCATCATCTGGACCCATGGAAAAGAAGCCCTTGAGGAATTCCACCACGACTTCAACAATTTCCATCCCACCACCAACCTCAGCCTGGTCCAGTCCACACAAGAGATCCACTTCCTGGACACTACAGTGCTAATAAACAATGGCCACATAAACACCACCCTATACCGGAAACCTACTGACCGCTATTCCTACCTGCATGCCTCCAGCTTTCACCCTGACCACACCACACGATCCATCGTCTACAGCCAAGCTCTGCGATACAACCGCATTTGCTCCAACCCCTCAGACAGAGACAAACACCTACAAGATCTCTGTCAAGCTTTCTTACAACTACAATACCCACCTGCAGAAGTAAAGAAACAGATTGATAGAGCCAGAAGAGTTCCCAGAAGTTACCTACTACAGGACAGGCCTAACAAAGAAAATAACAGAACGCCACTAGCGGTCACCTTCAGCCCCCAACTAAAACCCCTCCAACGCATTATTAAGGATCTACAACCTATCCTAAAGGATGACCCAACACTCTCACAAGTCTTGGGAGACAGGCCAGTCCTTGCCTACAGACAGCCCCGCAACCTGAAGCAAATACTCACCAACAACCACATACCACACAACAGAACCACTAACCCAGGAACTTATCCTTGCAACAAAGCCCGTTGCCAATTGTGCCCACATATCTATTCAGGGGACACCATCACAGGGCCTAATAACATCAGCCACACTATCAGAGGCTCGTTCACCTGCACATCCACCAATGTGATATATGCCATCATGTGCCAGCAATGCCCCTCTGCCATGTACATTGGTCAAACTGGACAGTCTCTACGTAAAAGAATAAATGGACACAAATCAGATGTCAAGAATTATAACATTCATAAACCAGTCGGAGAACACTTCAATCTCTCTGGTCACGCAATCACAGACATGAAGGTCGCTATCTTAAAACAAAAAAACTTCAAATCCAGACTCCAGCGAGAAACTGCTGAATTGGAATTCATTTGCAAATTGGATACTATTAATTTAGGCTTAAATAGAGACTGGGAGTGGCTAAGTCATTATGCAAGGTAGCCTGTTTCCTCTTGTTTTTTCCTACCCCCCCCCCCCCCCCCCAGATGTTCTGGTTTAACTTGGAATTAAACTTGGAGAGTGGTCAGTTTAGATGAGCTATTACCAGCAGGAGAGTGAGTTTGTGTGTGTATGCGGGTGGGGGGGATGTGAGAAAACCTTGATCTATGCAGGAAATAGCCCGACTTGATTATGCAAAGAGTTGTCACTTTGGATGGGCTAGCACCAGCAGGAGAGTGAATTTGTGTGGGGGGTGGAGGGTGAGAAAACCTGGATTTGTGCTGGAAATGGCCCACCTGTTGATCACTTTAGATAAGCTATTACCAGCAGGACAGTGGGGTGGGAGGAGGTATTGTTTCATATTCTCTGTGTGTATATAAAGTCTGCTGCAGTTTCCACGGTAAACATCTGATGAAGTGAGCTGTAGCTCACGAAAGCTCATGCTCAAATAAATTGGTTAGTCTCTAAGGTGCCACAAGTACTCCTTTTCTTTTTGCAGTACTAGAGTAACATTCAAACAGCACAGAGTCCTCATGGACACTGATACCACATTCTTAGCAAATTAAGGTGTCTTATAGCATGTATACCTTTTAAAGAAACATTGTTAAGTATTGGACTCACATTGGCTCCTGATATTTCATCCAAACCTTAACTATAGCTCTGCCACTGCACTACTGAAATTGTCAGTGTTCAATTTTTCTTTAGATAATTATCTATTTTATAGTTATCTCAGCTAATCCATATATTACTAGTTTCCATGTGGACAAACCAGGTAGAGCCATGCTAGCCAATTTTAATAGGTTTCAGAGTAGCAGCCGTGTTAGTCTGTATTCACAAAAAGAAAAGGAGTACTTGTGGCACCTTAGAGACTAACAAATTTAGTTGAGCATAAGCTTTCGTGAGCTACAGCTCACTTCATCACATCATCACTGAATGCATCCGATGAAGTGAGCTGTAGCTCACGAAAGCTTATGCTCAACTAAATTTGTTAGTCTCTAAGGTGCCACAAGTACTCCTTTTCATAATTTTAATAACACTTCTTGCAGTATCATACCTCAGATCCATGCAAATTATATAGGTGAAAGCAAGCCCTTCACATCTCTTATAAATTAGCTTTGGGCTGCATTGCACTGAAACTGAAATCTCCAACAATTTCATATTCTCAAGAAATGTGTAAGACTAGCTTATTTGGCATAGCTTTGCATGCATATGCAGTACATATGCATAGATAGACCTGTAAATATTGTACATTTACAGTTAAAAGAGGATATCTGGAGGTAAACCCAATCTCCTCCCCACTCTATACTTGGAAAAATTACTAACATTATCCCAATATGTGCTACTTCTCTCATTTGTAAGAAACTGTAACCATCAATCACAGACTGATTACTAGCCAGGTCTTAATGTCTCCTTTTTTATTAGTCAGTTTAAATAAATACTTTATGCCTGTCTTTTCTCAGGTTCTCTTTTCAAAGAAGAGGTATTAAACAGTATATTAAGTACCATGGGAAAGAACTAAAATAAAATCAGGTGAGTATGGGTTCATGAGGATAAATATTTTTAGGAATAAAAAGCCTATTACAAAGTCCCGCCCAAATGGCATTTTATCCTAAACAAAAGTCTGCATCGAAGGTAAGACTTTCTCTGCAGCTCCAGATTTTCTATTGATATAGATATAGCATTGTATTAATGCTCCTCTGGATTCTAAAATTTTGATATATAATGATTTCATTCCAGTTTTTATATCATACCCTGTAGATATTCAATGAATGCAAAGACAGCCTATGTATAAAATAATATAGTCTTAATCACAATGTTTAAGAGTGAATGCACGTAGCTCCCACTCACTTCACTAGCTCTATGACTGCACATCTCTCAGCTAAATTTAGCCCACAGATTTTACTATAAGATCATTGCAGGAAACAAAGGGCCCTCCCATGTTAAAAGCCACAGGAAGGGACTTTTTGCAAAAGAATCTCCAGGAGAATTCCCTCAGAGAGATTAACGTACATCATCGGATCTTGGGATTGGAGTGTTTCTCCTCCTCCTCCTCACCATGAAAAAGCCACCTTCTAAATCTGGTTGATCCTCAGCATCCATGATAGGTGATGGCTATGCAGCTTCAATATAGCCTCATTACCACAGAAGCTCCTGAGGATTCCAAAGGGCTACGCAAAATAAGTTAATGCATCCTGGAACCATATTTCAAGGTAATGTCTGTGGGGTTAGAGAGTGGGGACAAAGTGGACACATTTCCCAGCCCTGGCCTGTTCCCTCACTCATCTCCAAGTCCTTCTCCAGAACTGATTCCGGTCTATGCAGAGAGAGTTCATGTGGTTGAGGGAGGAGAGGAGAGGGTGCCATGGAGGCACTTAAGCCACCTTATGCAGTGAGCGGGGTGATGCATGGAGGAGAGACAGATCTGATCCCGAAGTTCCTTAGTCCCTTTCAACAAAAATCTATGAGAATTTTTAGACCCTACCCGGTGAGTCTGGGCCTTGTTTTAAATAGATCATTTAGGGTTCTAAAATGTCTCTGAAGAAGAGTTCCTTACAGAAACTCCCTTGTTTCTTGATCATTGGCACAGAATAAAATTGACAAACACAATTGAGCCTTTTAGTTAGTTTCCTGTTGTGCCAGTTTTATACTCTAGGCTTGCCTCCCAATCATTTGTTTATTTTGTGGCAAACTAATTAAATAGCAAATAAAAACCACACTTTTTTTTTTAAGTTACCTTGATCTCAGACTGGGGTCCTGGTCTGATCCAATTAGTTAAGATACTCACATTGAGTCTCCTTCAGGAGCCTCCCTCGTGTTGTTTAGAATATATGCCAATTTTGAATTCATCAAAATAATGTGCAGTCGGAATAGCAGAAGAATGAGAACAAGTTCAGAAGGGTGCAGTTAAGTTTAAAAAAACCTGTCCATCCTCATTTACTAGCTTCAGCGGGGTCTGGAAGTGGAAATACTGAAATACGCCGGGGAATGTATTTTTCTTCTGACACAGCTGAGACTAGGAAACCTGGAAATCTCATGAGACTCTACTCCTGTGAGATTTCCAACTCAGCTTCCAAACCAGACACATCTGAATCCCTACGCTACTTCTCCAGCCCAGATCCTGGACCGGTAGAGTTCTGCCCAGCACCAATTTTCAGATTATTTTTCAGCAGCTGGAACTGAAACCAGCTAAGACTATTTCCTAACACTGCTGGAGTTCTTTAAATGGAAGATTTTAAACACTCATTGTCCCTTCCTTTAGGCCTAGAGTAGTGGGCACGGGGACTTTAAAATGCTGTTTCCCCAGATTCCTGAAATGTGATCTCACTAGAAAATACATAGAGTATTTAAAGTGAAGAGCAAGTTTGTAAAAGGAGAAGGCTAGTGGCTCCCCTCAAGGCAGTCAGAGCTGTCATTCAAACCTAATCAGAGAAAGCTCTTGCCACCCTACTCCTCTAAGTGCTGTAATATCTGATGACGATCCCACTAGTTTTCTATCTGCAGGTAATTGATGGTCATGTCCTCAAGTTTCATGCTTTGACCTTTCTTCAGGTCTTCACCCCCGTGAGCTATCCAGCACTGCTTGCTGCTGATAGGTCAGAAATAGCAATCTATTTGAGGTGGATTCACTAATCTTTTACCATGCTGAATTCTTCTTTTCCAGCTCTTATTTTTGAAAATTTGTTATAGGAACATTCTAGACAAACTTAATTCAGGTCCTTGGCTAATAAGTCCACAGTATACTCAGGAGCAGGGGGTGCAATGGGCTGGATTGGCCATGTAGCAATCACAGCTGGGGCACAGGAAAGCCACATTACTTGCATCTGCACCATCATAGAAAATTCAGGCACTGCAGGGAGAGAACTGTTTCTCACGTCTGTCCCACAACTTAAGTTATAGCCCAAAAGAAGTATTCCCTTCCTTTAAGCGAGCAACACAACAGCAACAGCATAGTGTGTACCAGTTTTAAGACCATCTTTCTCCATCATTACATTTTTGGAGGGTGTGAATTTTTAAGCATCCCACACACTTACAGCATAGAAGCTTACCATACAATGGGAAATTGAAGTCTGATATTTTCCCCTCAGCTGACACAACCTCAAACCTTCCTCCCCCTTTGGGCTTCTCTAGGAAGCTTGAAAAACAAAAAACAAGCCCTCAGATAATGAATAATTTTCAGATTAGAACATGTATCAGGAAAATACTATTTCTCTTACTTTAAAGTGAATCCAGACAGCAATTAGCTCAACATCTCAATAACTGTTCTCCCTGACACCAACTTGGGCTCTGTCTTCCTCTCTGAGGCAGTGGTTTACAACCTATGGTCCACAGACCTGTAGGGGTCGGCAGACTATGTCTAATGGGTCTGCAAAAGATTGTCATCACCATAGAACAGTGGTTGTAAACCTGTGGGCTGCAGACCTATGGGAGTCCGCAGACTATGTCTAAGATTTCCAAAGGGGTCCGCACCTCCATTTGAAATTTTTTTCTTCAAATGAAAAAGGGTTGAAAACCGCTGCTCTAGGGCATTCAGCATCACTTACACAGCTGAGATGACTTCAGTCACTGTCATGGCCTCACTGAAAGTCCTGAGAAAGTGCTAAGAAATCCCCAAAAGTCTCAGTCTTCGGCCAGATGTCTGAAGCTAACTAGATATGATTGAAAGCAGTCATGTCATAGGAACATAAACTGGATTATTCTATCATTTCTTTAATTCAGTTCAGCAATGAGACCCGATACACCAACATTAAACCTTAATGAATCCCATCTTGAGACTCATACATCAGACTGAAAATTCCCGTTGCCTCGGTTATCTCGTTCGTCCCCAGCCTAGTTCATGGGTCCTGCCCTTTGCTGCTGGTGGCAGTGCAGTGCAAATGAAAAATCCCAATTTCTAAAATTCAAGGCCTTGTCAACAGTGTGGATTTTCTGAAATTTTCCCATTGTTGCTCAAGAACTAGCATGGCTCCATCAGTGCTAAAGATGGTCGTAGTGCTAGTGCAGACTGGATGACCGTGTATTTACCACCTGCCTTCCTACCCTGCTCAGAGTGGGTCCAAACAAGTGGTAAAAATGCAGGTGGTTGGTCTATATCTACAATGTTATTGCAAATCTCCAGCCTAAGCAAGGCCTTAGAGATCAGGAGTACTTCTCCATTCCCCAACATACGGCCCTGTGTGTGTTAGAAGTGATGAAGTGAAAATGAAAAAGGAGCGGGCAAGAGAAAACAGAGCAGTAGGCTATTAAACCGCTCCTTGTCTGAGCAGGGGTCAAAAATATAGCTCAAAAGCAGGCGAGAGGGACATACGCAATGGCTTATCTTTGTCAGATGTTGGATCCATTAACTCTGATGAGTCAGTAAAATCCACTAAATCTTACTCAGAGCTGGGGAACAGACTTGCAAGAGACTCAGGAGTGCTGGGCTATTCTATTAAGTCTATAAATGCAAGGTTTATATTCCGGGCTCATATGGCCTCATCCATTCCCCATTGTAGACAACTGAAAGATTCCCATTGACTTCAGTGGTCTTTGGATCAGCTTCCCAAACTGCAGGAAAAAAACGCTGACATAGAATCATGGAAATGTAGGGCTGGACGGGACCTTGAGAAGTGTTTAAGTCCAGCCCTCCTGCACCGAGGCAGGACCAAGTAAACCTAGACCATCCTTGACAGGTGTTTGCCCAACCTGTTCTTAAAATTCTCCCTTGGAAGTCTACTCCAGCGCTTAACTGTCCTAATACATAGAAAGATTTTCCCAGCATATTTTCTGAAAGTGCATAGAGGATTTATCACTTATTGGTTAGACTGGGAATCTTCACTCCTATGTGTTATTCTTGGCTCTGCCACTGGCCTTCAATATTGTTGACCTCTGATGAGACAAGCCACCTAACATTTACTAGTTTGTCATATATCTGTTCTCAGTCAATCTCAGACCAGGATTTTCTTCTTGTGAATACAGGTGAGTTGCATCATACGCACATTTAACTTATACAAATTCAACTATACACACTCAGCAAAAAAAAAAAAAAAAAGAAAAATAACAAGATACCTGTAAGTAGTGTGGACGTATGCCCCAGAGTGAGCGTGAGATGGGAGACGTGAATCTGCTGTTCCCTCAGTCGGTCTCAGTTCCTGCGTGCCTCTCATAGTGTGAGCATCTTGCCGCGCTGAGTGTGATTCTAGTGTTCAAAAATACTGTACGTATTTTTCGTACAACATGGGCCCTAAACGCAAGCCAACTACTTCATCTGGTGCTTAACTGAAGAAACAGAGATCTGTTCCAACACTGTAGGAAAAACTGGCTGTGTTGGACTTATTGAGAGACAGCAGGTCAGTCTCCAACATGGCACATAAATATGGCAGCAACGAATCTAGCATCCATGCCATCAAGATTCGAGAGAGAAAAATTCGTCAAGCCGTGGCATCAAGTGCTCCAATAACTGCTAAGGTGACGAGCCAGGTGTGTGATAAGACTTTAGTGAAGACTGAAAAGGCATTAAACTTATGGCTGGAAGACATGAACCATAAACGTGTGCCTATCGATGGCAACACGTTGCAAGAAAAGACTCGTAGCCTCCATGCGCTGTTCAAACCTCCTGCTGAAGGGGGACAGCCTTCTCATGAGAAGGAATTCAAAGCCAGCCAAGGTTGGTTTAACAGTTTTAGGAACCGCTTCAACCTCAAAAACGTGCAGACTACTGGTGAAGCTGCATCTGCCAATGAAGAGGCAGCAAAAGCCTACCCTGAACAATTAAAGAAAATCATAGAAGAAAAGGGCTATCTTCTGGAATAAGTTTTTAATGCTGATGAGACTGGGCTCTTCTGGGAAAAAATGCTCAACCTCACTTACATTTCGAAATTAGAAAGACAAGCCCCTGGCTTCAAAGCAGCTAAAGACCGTGTGACTGTGTTGTTTTTGTGGCAATGTGGCTGGGCGTTTAATAAAGCTGGGCTTGCTCTACAAGGCTGCAAATCCCCATGCCCTAAAAGGCAAGAACAAAAATCTCCTGCCTGTGTTCTGGCAATCAAATAAAAAGGTTTGGGTGATGGCAGCATTATTTCTGAATTGGTCTCACAAGTGTTTCATTCCAGAGGGCAAGTGGTACCTTGAAGAGAAAGGACTTGACTTTAAAGCGTTGCTGATCATAGACAATACTCCTGGCCACCCTGCGGCACTCCGGTTTGCGCATAATGATGCTGAAGTCATCTTTCTCCCCCCCCAATACCACCTCCATCCTCCAACCTCTCGACCAAGGCGTGATTCACTGTTCAAGGCCATGTACATGAGGCTTACGTTCTCACGGATACGTAGTGCAATGGTTGCTTATCCCAATCTTAATGTGATAGAGTGTTGGAAGTCCTTCAACATTGCTGATTGCATCACTTATATTAAACAGGCAATGGATACAATCAAGCCTGAAACAGTCAACGCATGTTGGCGAAACCTATGGAAAGAATGTGTGAATGATTTTAAGGGTTTCCCTGACCATTGAAAAAGAAGTGAAATGCATTGTTCAGGTGGCTAGGCAAGTGGATGGTGATGGCTTCATTGACACTCTTGGGGAAGAAACTGAAGAATTGAGAGCCATAGAGAAACAGTGACTAACGAAGAGTTAGAGGAACTGATAAAATCGTCTACAGAAGACGAAGATGACGACGGCGAACAGGAAGAGCCAGCAAGTTGGAATCTTCATAAATTTCCTGAAGTGTTCCAAGCAGCGAAACACTTGAATGATTTAATTTCTGAATACAATCCCTCTATGGAACGAAGCATCAAAATCATACGTACGGACGATTTGAGACCGTATCAAGAAATGTTTGAGCAGCTCAAGAGACAACAGTGACAGTTGCCGATCACCATGTTTTTCAAGGAAAAACAACCAGCAGCCGATGAGCCTACACAATCACCTTCTCGAGCTGAACCAGAGCCAACCACTTCGTCTATGACTCACTCTCTGTCACCCAAGCTCTCCATCACCTCTGTCTCCTGGATCGATATCAAGCCCTGATGACCCCCTGTAATTAAAAATACAGTACTGTAAAATTATATTTTTCATATGTACTCTTTATTATATACTGTGCATTACTGTATACATTATACATATTACTGTACAGGGTTGTATACACAAAACCATGTACAACATACTGTACTTTATGGGTGATTTAAGGGACTTTCAAGGGTAATTTTGACTATATGCGATTTTTGCCTTACACACTGACTTTAGAACCTAACCCCCATGTAAGATGCGACTCCACTGAAACAACAATTCTGTTAATAACATGTCATTCTCTAATGCTTGTGGCATGATAATTTCTTGTATAGTAAAAGTGCTTAGAATTGTATTTTGTCACTTCTTTTAAGGGAAAAGGCTGTTGTAGAACAATCTGCAGAAAAGGAGAGTGAGAAACATGTATGAGCCAGAGGGCAAATGGCTTTTGCTGAATTCCACAAGAATCACTGTGGTTTTAGAAACCATAATACACTCATTTATTCTAGTAATGGAGCCAGAGACAGCCTCCCACATACATTTCCATACTTGGGTGATGTTTAGATTCAGATTAGAACCTGGATCTAAATTTCTGGGCCAAATGATGATCTGCCTCTGTACAGGTGCACAAGGATTATGGCGAGGGCTCCTCTCACTTCTATGTGACTCAAGGGCAGATCACATTAGCAGTTGCTGTAAGCAGAAACTGCTTGGACCTTGCTCTCCCTGGGAAGCAAATCATGCAGGGCCAACGTATTGGGGAAGCAGTCTGCACTATCCTGGGGCACAATCTCTCCTATTGCCCTCTCAGGAGCAGCGGGGCTCAGCACTTCCCCTACACAGAACTTTGTGCAAATTACACAATTTAGCCTCCTCTGATTTGAGCCCATCTCTAGTTTTCACCCTAACTATATACTTAGCTCTAAATCCTCTCTTAATAGCTAGAGAGGGAGAGAGAGAGAGAGAGAGGGGAACCCTGTAGAGGGCTTAGAGCCACAAGTCTCAGATATTCCTCAGAATAGTTCAACTGATATAACGTTAGCAGCAGTTTACTGAAAGAGATTTACCATGAGCTCATAAGCTCTTTAATCATCCATAGAATTTGGGTAAAGACTTCAGATTTGAATCCACATTTCTCTCCCACTCTGCATTTTACCACATAATCCTGTCAGAACATCTAACATAATAATAACTGTTTCACTGTATATAGAAAGTGGACTCTGTTGGCAGTAGATGTGAATTATGGTGTTGTTGGACTATTCTGTATAATATGCTGTTACAAAGGTCATATATTGCACTTGAGCCACATACAGAATTCCCATTGACATAAATAGGATATGTCACAGTCTAGCACAGTCTATTTTTACTTGAATGGTTTATTGTATGTGTGTACAAAACATTGGATCTGGAAAATGAAAGATAATAAAATTAGATTAAAAGCCTAAGGAGTTTCTAATCATTAACACAATTTTACTGTGTTATTGATAAGAGATTATAAAGTAACCCCTACTTCCTGAAAATAGCATTGTCCATAAAAATAATAATATTTGAGGGTATTTGTTTGGTGCTCGTCTATTCCTACAGCTCATTCCCCAATTGAGATAATATTACTTTGTGACATCACAATGTGTTATCATGGAAAGGATTATGATATCACAAAAAGGATTATTACTTTAAATAAGGAAAAAAGTAGAAAGAACAGATCTACTCCTAAGTACCAAAGACCTTCTTATGTAACAATTTCTAACAACACAAGAAGCAGAAGAGAAACACAGAAGTTGCATGATCCATAACCAGAATTATCTTCAAAAATTTTCATGAGATGTGAATGGGTTTTTATGTTCCCAGTATCAACTCAGTGGGCCTGATTCTGCTCTGAGTTGAACCAGAGCATCTATTTTAGTCAATAGCTTTACACCAATGTAAATCTGGTATGAGATCAGAATCCTATCTCAGTTGCTTTTTTGATTGGTGATGGTGGGTTTCTGTTGTTGTTTTAAGGATTTTATAATTCTGCTCTGCAAGTTCATTCCAGGCTGAAGTGCAGTTTGAGCCCGTTAGCAAACCTCATTCAAAAGTTACAAACAAAACAAAATCAAAACCAAAAACCAAAACAAACAGTTTGTCTCCTTTTGAAAGTTATTGAAGTGCCTGGGGTGAGGCATTGACCAAGGTTCTCTCTTGGACCCATTGTTATCTAAGCCCTTACATCATGTGTTTTTTTTATTTTCTCTTGTTTTCAAAAGTAGTGTTGAAAACTAAATGAAGTTAACACAGAGACCCACTGTGTTTAAGTAACTTTAAGATTGTGACACACACCACCAACAGGAAGGATGATGAAAGCTGTTTATTACTTTCTCTGGAACCTGCTCCCAATGAGCTTCAGTACTACAGTGGTATCAGAACAGTAAGTGATTACAAACACCTTATGTGCTCTACCACCTCATCTACTGCAAACCAAATAAACCCTGCACTTCAGTCAATGCATTGTACACCTACAATTACATGTTTTAAATAGCCTTTGGGTGAGCACATCCAACATGAATTTTGACACAGTCTGCAAACCAAAGACTGCTATTATAAAGTTCTGACTATTGTACACAATGAAATTTGCTCTGTTGGGCAGCATATTGTAACACAGGAGTACCTCAAACTTGTTATGATGTGTTTTCATCATCCCCATGTGGAGGAGGCTAAATCCTGTAATAACCATGTTACTGAATGCTGCTAAAGCCACGTAAAGACCAGGGGCGTAGTTCATCAGTGGCATAACCAGGCACAACTCCTTGGCCTTCAGTGAAGCTGCCCCAACTCGCATAATGGTGAATTCACCCAGGATTTTGTATTGTTCCTTAAAGTGCTTATAACAGGGTTTGGATTGATCTACACTGGCAAGATTAAGCACAAATCTATTACAGTCCACAGCCCAAACATGGAAACGTGTACTGCAGAGTGGTCATAAATGAAAGTTGGGCACATCCTGTAGAATGCAATTAATGTTATGGAGCATTGCAAACACCTGGAAGATATTAAGGTGATAAGTAACATTCAGCATGGATTTGTCAAGAACAAATCATGTCAAACGAACCTAATAGCTTTCTCTGACAGAGCAAAACTGTGGATAGGGGGGAAGTGGTAGATGTGGTATATCTTGACTTTAATAAGGCTTTTGATACTGTCTCGCATGACCTTTTCATAAACAAACTAGGGAAATACAAACTAGATGGAGCTACGATAAGGTGGGTGCAAAACTGGTTGGAAAACCATTCCCAGAGAGTAGTTATCAGTGGTTCACAGTCATTCTGGAAGGGCATAACGAGTGGGATCCCATAGGAATCAGTTCAATATCATCATCACTGATTTAGATAATGTCATATAGAGTACACTTACAAAGTTTGCGGACAATACCAAGCTGGGAGGGGTTGCAAGTGCTTTGGAGGATATATGATTAAAATTCAAAATGATCTAGATAAACTGGAGAAATGGTTTGAAGTAAATAGGATGAAATTCAATAAGGACAAATGCAAAGTACTCCACTAAGGAAGGAACAATCAGTTGCATACATACAAAATCAGAAATGTCTGCCTAGGAAGGAATACTGTGGAAAGAGATCTGGGGGTCATGGTGGACCACAAGCTAAATATGAGTCAACAGTGTAACACTATTGTAAAAAGAGCAAACGTCATTCTGAGATGTATTAGCAGGAGTCTTGTAAGCAAGACACCAGAAGTAATTCTTCCGCTCTACTCCACGCTGATTAGGCCTCAACTGGAGTACTGTGTCCAGTTCTAGGTGCCACATTTCAGGAAAGATGTGGAAAAACTGAAGGAAGTCCAGAGAAGAAGAACAAAAATGATTAAAGATATAAAAAACATGACCTGTGAGGGAAGATTGGAAAAAAAAAAAAGGCTTTATTTAGTCTGGAGAAGAGAAGACTGAGAGGGGACAAGATAACAGTTTTCAAGTACATAAAAGATTGTTACAAGGAGGAGGGAGAAAAATAGCTCTTGTTAACCTCTGACGATAGGACAAGAAGTGATGGGCTTAAGTTGCCGCAAGGGGAGCTTAGCTTGGACATTAGGAAAAACTTCCTGCCAGGGTAATTAAACAGTGGAATAAATTGCCTAGCGAGATTATAGAATCTCCATCATTGCTGATTTTTAAGAGCAGGTTAGACAAACACCTGTCAGAGATGGTCTAGATAATACTTAGTCCTACCATGAGTGCAGGGAACTGGACTAGACCACCTAGACTAGACTGTGTTAGCAACACCCAGACACAGTGACTAGCCCTTCAGCAGCTGTCACTGCTTGAATAGAGTTTTAACCATTTAATAGGGAAGGATGCCCACTTTATTTAGCAAACCTTGTCAAACTGTTCAAACCGCTCTGATAGGCCTGAGTTCTTTCTACTCACCACCAGCACCACTTTGTCCATAACCAGCCTATTTCCAACTCAGTGACTAACTCCCTCAACACTGGCTTTTGTACCTTACAAGGCCTATCATCCCACTTTACTTCTCTGTGTTATACTCCACTCCCTGTTGTGCCAGCTGATCTGCTCTTGGGCACTACTCCATTCCCTCCATGGGTCAGTCTGTCCATTTCACTCCTGCATTTTCCTCCAGGCATAGCCAAATCTCAGGGTTCAGTTTCTACCCTAGCAACCTCACAACGCATTGTGTCATAATACAATGATCACTTTTCCTACCTAGAAACATTTGTGGCTTCTAGCCACACCTGCTGGAGGGGTTGATTAAGGACAGAGTACAGTTTAACTAGGAGTTTCTTTGCTATAGCTGGTTTATTACATTCTTAACATGACTTAAGCCTAGATTGCCAGGTGTTAATGTTACTATGGTTATACTGACCTCTAGGGGTTTAACTTTCCATCACAGAGAGTCTTTATCTTCTCCTTTAATTCCAGATCAGTGATGGAAGCTTCCTGTTTAGCTTGTGCCAAGTCAACCCATAGCTTTTCACTTCTCTAGCATCTCTCAGTTTCTGTAAACACAAGAAAAAACATGGCATTAAAACAGACACCTGAGGAAAGAAAAAGTACACACCTGGCTGGTATTAGAATTGTGTTGAGTTCACTTTGCAAATAGCATCAACTTAGATGCAGGGGCACCTTCAGGAGGCTGAAGAAAGCCCTGTGTAAAACATGCAGACTCTTTGAGGTCTGTCATTTATAAAAAATGGAGAAAATACGGTAACAATTATATTGGGTATAAATGTTTATATTATGAGTCACGTTCTTCTAGTTTCATTCATAGGACTAGTCCCTCTGAAGTCAGTTATAGCCCCTAAATTGTTTTTCAAAGATTTTCTTTCCCAAAATGGGTAATAGACAAAGCAATTGTCAGGGCTCAGGCATTTACCAGCATTTTTCCTTAGCAATTCATATTTTTTCAGAGATGGTGAGTTGCATGCAAAAACCTGGCAAAAACCTCAAATAAAAGTTTGGTTGCTTTAAGCAATGTCAGTGCTGTAAAAAAAAAAAACCACAACAACAACAAAAAAAAAACCCACAAAACACCCAACAACATATTTTTGTGCTCTCAAATATGAAACAACTGTTCAAAAAAAATTACACTGTTGCATTCCATAGTCTTGATTTGGGAATTTTGGTGTATTGGAAACAAACTTTAATCTAATTACACAAGCTATTGAGCACATGCAACAAATGATTTCAACAAAAGCTTCCAACATTTTTTTCATTGTGGGGCACTGGCATAACTAGTAGAACGACGTATTCCATTCATTAAAACATCAAACATACGAAGAAGAAGATAGATATTTCTCCATCAGATTTCTATTTTCTGCCCCTCAGCTGCATCAGCACTAGGTTATTTTCTTTCTCATATTAAAAAAAAAAAAGTTTGCTCAAACTTTCCAGAAAGTTTACTTTCAAGCAGAGACCAAGGTGAAAGTTTTGAAAAGTTATGAGAGCCTGAAAACCATCGTTCTAATGGAAATACTCAGACAATGACTGTCGCTATAATTATTGCTGTCACTAGCCCCCCAGCTACAATTACAACAACACAGTCTATCAGGGTCAAAAACATACTGTCGAAATTCGGAAATATATGCTGGCTTCAAGCCCTAAATGGAACTCCCCCATTACTGCTTTTGCTGCATCTGGAATTGCCAGATAATCAGGAAATCCGTGGGTGGGGAGTGGGAAATCCTATATTTCTAATCTGATTTGATAAGGAATTCCACTGTGGAAAATCATAAAAAGTGCCTTCCATGGATAGGTACAACAAAGAAAATAAACAACAGATTTAAAGTGACAATGAATTGTTGAAAGAAAAGGAGGACTTGTGGCACCTTAGAGACTAAGAAATTTATTTGAGCATAAGCTTTCATGAGCTACAGCTCACTTCATCGGATGCATGCAGTAGAAAGTACAGTGGGGAGATTTTATATACACAGAGAACATGAAACAATGGGTGTTACCATACACACTGTAAAGAGAGTGATCAGGTAAGGTGAGCTATTACCAGCGCGGGGGGGGGGGGTAGTGGGGCGGTGGGTGGGTATGGGGGAGTGGCAATTCTTCAACAAAAAAACTTCAAAAACAGACTCTAATGAGACTGCCGAATTGGAATTAATTTGCAAACTGGACACAATTAACTTAGGCTTGAATAAAGACAGGGAGTGGATGTGTCATTACACAAAGTAAAACTATTTCCCCATGTTTATTCCCCCACCCCACTGTTCCTCACACGTTCTTGTCAACTGCTGGAAATGGCCCACCTTGATTATCACCACGAAAGGTTTTTTTGTTTGTTTGTTTTGTTTTTGTCGTCCCCCTCCCCCCTTCCCCTGGTAATAGCTCACCTTACCTGATCACTCTTGTTACAGTGTGTATGGTAACACCCATTGTTTCATGTTCTCTGTGTATATAAAATCTCCCCACTGTATTTTCTACTGCATGCATCCAATGTGAGCTGTAGCTCATGAAAGCTTATGCTCAAATAAATTTGTTAGTCTCTAAAAGGTGTCACAAGTCCTCCTTTGCTTTTTGCGGATACAGACTAACATGGCTGCTACTCTGAAACCAATGAATTGTTGAGTTGTATCTGGAGCTTCTGCCTCTTTGCTCTTATATCACAACCTTGCTGCATTATCTTCTTTGATTAGGTTTCTTTTTGTGGCTTAACAAATGTGCAACTCAGTTCAGTTCTGTATTTTGTCTTATCACCACACTGTAAACAAGCTACTACTTTTTAGATTTTTGTTCCTTTTAATTATTATTTAAACATATAAAAAAGTAAAAATAAGAACACTGGTGGTGCTTCAGCACATTTTGTCTTATTGCAAAATTCTCCTCTTAAATACCCCAGTATTTATCAGGAGTAAATCTATTGAGGTAAATGGATTTACACCAGTGTAAAATTGGTGTAAGAGGAGAATCAGGACCATGGTTATAGAATTAAAATTGAACACGAACTTGGCCATTCTAACCATCAACATAAAATACACAAGAGACCCATTCTGTGCAATTTGGCTGCTTTGAAATATGGAGATAACTTGAACTGAATGGGCAATCAGCAATAGACTCAGGTATGAAACTGGAATTATCTGCACCTCTGACATTTGCAGAGAAGGTAATACAGCCTGGGGCCTCCCGCTTCCTATGTGGTACCCAACTCACAGAGAGCTGTCTGAGTTCCCAGAAAAGGGACAAATGTGCCATAAGGAAGTGAGTGACCTCCACATGGGGTTGGGGAAATCCATGTGCAGAAGGTCCCTGTAGTCGGCCAGCTCTCAGCCTGGGCTCAGCCATCATCTCTTTATGTCCCTTACCCCCGAGTTCTCGCTGAACCCCTACTCCTGGGCAAACTCACTGCTCCCTGCAGGAATTGGGCTCATTCCCAGGGTCCTTTCCGAGTCTAATCACCACCTGTGGCCAGTTCACCTCTTTAAGCTCCCCTTCTCCAAGCAGAGTATGCTCTGCAGATGTGCCTAATTGGCACTGCCTGAGTGTAGGGATGCTGGTTAGGTTTGCTGTCAGTGGGATGGTCGTATGTCGTATGTCGCTCATATTATACACAGTCCCGTGTGTATAATATGAGCGACACAGAGCCCTAGCTTCTCTTGGTTTGTGTCACAAGCCACAATAAACACAGGAATAAACAATTGGGGCTTAGTCCTACAGGAGTTCCATATGTTAGAGAGCTAACAGGATCAGGTCCTATATATTAAAAAAAAAAAAAATCTTAAAAAGCCTTTCCTCATCAAAAAGGCTGAAAAAGTAGAGAGCAGCACAAATGCAGTTCATTTAGAATTCACTTAATTTTTTTAAACTCTTGTCTATAAACATAGGGGGATTTTAGCTAGTAGCTCTAAACATATCCTGTTGCTAGGTGCAGTCTAAAACCAAATCCCAGAGCTGCCTCAGCTCATATTAGAGTTAGCAGTACACTGACACAGCTTAATGAGCAGCCAGGAAGCTGTTCTCCACTTCAGTTCCATTTTCCCTAAGGCAGACAGCTACCTGAAATGCTATATGAAGCAATTTTGTAGTTTCGAGCCTCGCCTTTATAAGCATGTTATAAGTTGCCCAAAAAACCCAAAAACTTAAGTGAGTGATAAGATGAAAGAAAACAAAAGATTTGAATTCACATAATGTACCTATTATAGCTGGTTGTGAATTTTCTGACAAAACAGAGTTTCCGCAGAATATGCCAATTCTTTGAACCTGAAATGTTTCACAGAAACAGCTTAAGTTCGACAAACTTTTCTCAAATCACAGGTGAGGAGGATGGCAGAACCCTTTCTAGTTTCCTGGCAGGCTCTTAAGGATGCCAGAGTTTCTAGGGTCCGTCACACTGGGGCCACCCTGCCACATGGATTGCCCTGGGGTCAGGGACCCCAGGGCTTGCAGACACCCAGGTCATCTGGATTCCTGAGTTGCACAACTCTGGAGTGGAAGCACTGGCAGCTGCAGAGTTAAATTGAATGAATAGCTATGGTGAAACTGAAAAGCATCATGTCAATTTCAGTCTGCAGCTGCTGAGATCCAGCAGAGCATATATACAATAGTTTCAGAAACACTGTGTGTCAGTGTTTCCGAGAGGAAAATTTCATGGCATTTTTGGTTCACAAGAAATTTAAGAAATAATTGATTTTGGTCCAAATCAGAACAAAACCAAATTTCAAAGTATAGAGATTTCCTGTGAACTGGAAACCCTGAGTTTTGACCAGCTTCAGTGGCAATAATGAAAAATACTTTATAAAGCACTCTGCATCGCAAGCTCTTATACTATAGCAAGATAAACTACTACATTCTGTTTTCAAATACACAATAAATAATCACATTCTTACATTTATACAAATGTAAGAATGATTTATTTACTAACTGTGTAGCCCTTTCAATCCCAGAGTGCTTTACAATCTATACATGATTGCTTCATCCAGATGGCAACTGCCCGAGAGCCCAGTTCTGCCCAGAGCTCTGCAGGATCCCCTTGCAAGAATCAGGGCTGCTGTTACAGCTCATAGCGATGTGATAAAGCAACTCAGACCAGACATGGAATTTGTCCAGGACATTGAGTTTGAGATCTTTACTTTATGAAGAGCACCATGGAATCTCTAACAACCACACCTGGCCAGGAACTTTATAAAGCAAAATTTAGCACTGTGATGCCTCCTTGCACAATACAGGGACTACGTTTCAGTACTGATTCAAAAGGGTCTGTTCTACTTATGTATCTTTATTAGGACAATCTCCATGGTATCAGATAGCGCCACCTATTTTACAGCATCACCGATGTATAGATTGTGTCTATGCTAACCATCCAATCTAAAATTGCCATCCATTGTGACTAGTGGCAAAGGTCCACAAATGTTAGCAATGGTGGAAATGTTAATATAGACAAGAAGTTCGTGGTTACCAGCATTTTAGCCATCATGTCCTTTATAATTCACACACACAATCCTTCCCCCCCTTTCAAAAAAAGAAGGGGTTTCCTCATATTTCTTAGCGAAGATCTAATAAATAGAGGAGTCTTTAGAGTGAGCTCTCAGATTACTAAGAGGTTTTTTGTTTGCAAAATATACCTCAGTATTTTGACCATGAATAACAAACTAAATGATGTCAAAATAAAAATGAACAAATTTTGTGATGTATTAGCCTCTTTTAAAAAGTTTGTTTGTCACTAGTGTTGCTAATTCACAAAACCAACTAATTCACATTGGGTCTCTTGGTCAGTAGCATTAGCAAGGTTATTCTGTAGAAGCTAAGCATGGGGTTTACTGTTTTCTTTTACCTTACAGGGACAAAAAGATATGGTATCATATAAAGTTATCTTTCCAAACAGTGCATGTTCCACTCATAAATAAATGCCTGATTCATGGCCAGACTGCAATAAGCTTACTCACACTGAGTAAAACCTTATTCCTTGCACCGTTCTAACCATTTCAAGGGGCCTACTAGAAGAGGAAGGCACTACTCAGTGAGAGTTTGAGTATCTCCAGTCTGTCCCTACATAGCGTGTTATGCAGCCTCATTCCTATTGATTTCACCCCTATTTCAATGGAAATTCAAGGTGCTCAGAAGATTGGGCCCCAAATGACTTGTGGTTAGGCTCCATGTCTGTCACAGAGATTGAGGAAGTCAGATTCTTCAGTGGCTGATGTGGCTGACCCTGGGGCTCTAGAGCCAGCTGCACTGGCCGCTGCTTGGGAAGTTCCAGGCAACTGGCCCGGGGGGCAGCCAGAGCAGCCGCTGCTCAGTGGCCACTGATAGCTGGACCCCCATCCCATCCCCCAGCAGCTGCCCCCCTGGTCCTCACAGAGCAGTGCCCACCCCCTCAGTGCCCCCGTCCCCAGCTAAGATTTAGTAGAGGTATATAGTACAAGTCATGGACAGGTTATGGGCCATGAATTTTTGTTTATTGCCCATGACCTGTTCATGACTTTCACTAAAAATGCCCATGACTAAATCGTAGTCCTACCTGTGGTTCATTCCTTTACTATAAGGGCAATACACAATTAGAATGTTTAAATGTACGTATTGGAATCTTTGTGAATAAAAACACTTGAATCGGCTGTTTGTGAGAAATCACTACCTTTCACAAGTAAACAAATGGCAACTTGTATTGTGGCTATTTTCAACTAATGTTGTATAAATATTGATAACAGTTTGATTTTGTCATTTCACTTGCTTTGCTTTATTACACCATGGGTATGCCTATGATCACAGAGGAGCCAGTTCATCTCTAGGTTGACTATGGAATCAGTGGAATTACAATATGAAAGCATATGGCCCAGGAAATTCTATATTTGCATGGCCAATATGCTATCTCAGATTATGCTCTCACAAGTCAAAAAGAGCCAATCTAATCATTACTTGGATGGAAGATCTACAACCTCCCCTCCCAGTACTAGCAATGTTGATAATGGTGATTAAATAGAGAATATCCTTTCCTCTAAGGAAGTACTGAACCAATGTCCTACCACAACACTAGGTGCCTTCAATGAGACATAAATCTGAGATCCTGACCATTACTACAACAAGGTCCTGGTCTACAGTTGGGACTCCTAAGTAAATAATAATAATAATTAGAAGTGACTGAAGATTCCATGGCACTTTTTATAAAAATAGAAGGGTTAGTTCCAACATCCTAGCCACGTTTCAGTTTATCATAGAATCATAGAATATCAGGGTTGGAAGGGACCCCAGAAGGTCATCTAGTCTAACCCCCTGCTCGAAGCAGGACCAATTCCCAGTTAAATCATCCCAGCCAGGGCTTTGTCAAGCCTGACCTTAAAAACCTCTAAGGAAGGAGATTCTACCACCTCCCTAGGTAACGCATTCCAGTGTTTCACCACCCTCTTAGTGAAAAAGTTTTTCCTAATATCCAATCTAAACCTCCCCCGCTGCAACTTGAGACCATTACTCCTCGTTCTGTCATCTGCTACCATTGAGAACAGTCTAGAGCATCCTCTTTGGAACCCCCTTTCAGGTAGTTGAAAGCAGCTATCAAATCCCCCCTCATTCTTCTCTTCTGCAGGCTAAACAATCCCAGCTCCCTCAGCCTCTCCTCATAACTCATGTGTTCCAGACCCCTAATCATTTTTGTTGCCCTTCGCTGGACTCTCTCCAATTTATCCACATCCTTCTTGAAGTGTGGGGCCCAAAACTGGACACAGTACTCCAGATGAGGCCTCACCAATGTCGAATAGAGGGGAACGATCACATCCCTCGATCTGCTCGCTATGCCCCTACTTATACATCCCAAAATGCCATTGGCCTTCTTGGCAACAAGGGCACACTGCTGACTCATATCCAGCTTCTCGTCCACTGTCACCCCTAGGTCCTTTTCCGCAGAACTGCTGCCTAGCCATTCGGTCCCTAGTCTGTAGCTGTGCATTGGGTTCTTCCGTCCTAAGTGCAGGACCCTGCACTTATCCTTATTGAACCTCATCAGATTTCTTTTGGCCCAATCCTCCAATTTGTCTAGGTCCTTCTGTATCCTATCCCTCCCCTCCAGCGTATCTACCACTCCTCCCAGTTTAGTATCATCCGCAAATTTGCTGAGAGTGCAATCCACACCATCCTCCAGATCATTTATGAAGATATTGAACAAAACCGGCCCCAGGACCGACCCTTGGGGCACTCCACTTGATACCAGCTGCCAACTAGACATGGAGCCATTGATCACTACCCATTGAGCCTGACAATCTAGCCAGCTTTCTACCCACCTTATAGTGCATTCATCCAGCCCATACTTCCTTAACTTGCTGACAAGAATACTGTGGGAGACCGTGTCAAAAGCTTTGCTAAAGTCAAGAAACAATACATCCACTGCTTTCCCTTCATCCACAGAACCAGTAATCTCATCATAGAAGGCGATTAGATTAGTCAGGCATGACCTTCCCTTGGTGAATCCATGCTGGCTGTTCCTGATCACTTTCCTCTCATGCAAGTGCTTCAGGATTGATTCTTTGAGGACCTGCTCCATGATTTTTCCAGGGACTGAGGTGAGGCTGACTGGCCTGTAGTTCCCAGGATCCTCCTTCTTCCCATTTTTTAAAGATTGGCACTACATTAGCCTTTTTCCAGTCATCCGGGACTTCCCCCGTTCGCCACGAGTTTTCAAAGATAATGGCCAATGGCTCTGCAATCACAGCCGCCAATTCCTTCAGCACTCTCGGATGCAACTCGTCTGGCCCCATGGACTTGTGCACGTCCAGCTTTTCTAAATAGTCCCTAACCACCTCTATCTCCACAGAGGGCTGGCCATCTCTTCCCCATTTTGCGATGCCCAGCGCAGCAGTCTGGGAGCTGACCTTGTTAGTGAAAACAGAGGCAAAAAAAGCATTGAGTACATTAGCTTTTTCCACATCCTCTGTCACTAGGTTGCCTCCCTCATTCAGTAAGGGGCCCACACTTTCCTTGGCTTTCTTCTTGTTGCCAACATACCTGAAGAAATCCTTCTTGTTACTCTTGACATCTCTGGCTAGCTGCAGCTCCAGGTGCGATTTGGCCCTCCTGATATCATTCCTACATGCCCGAGCAATATTTTTATACTCTTCCCTGGTCATATGTCCAACCTTACACTTCTTGTAAGCTTCTTTTTTATGTTTAAGATCCGCTAGGATTTCACCATTAAGCCAAGCTGGTCGCCTGCCATATTTACTATTCTTTCGACTCATTGGGATGGTTTGTCCCTGTAACCTCAACAGGGATTCCTTGAAATACAGCCAGCTCTCCTGGACTCCTTTCCCCTTCAAGTTAGTCCCCCAGGGGATCCTGGCCATCCGTTCCCTGAGGGAGTCGAAGTCTGCTTTCCTGAAGTCCAGGGTCCGTATCCTG
This sequence comes from Caretta caretta, assembly GCF_965140235.1. NCBI lineage: Eukaryota > Metazoa > Chordata > Testudines > Cheloniidae > Caretta > Caretta caretta. The sequence goes on along the minus strand of NC_134210.1, from coordinate 81,943,414 downwards.
CTGCTTACCTTTCTTCCCTGCGTCAGGATCCTGAACTCAACCAACTCATGGTCACTGCCTCCCAGATTCCCATCCACTTTTGCTTCCCCCACTAATTCTACCCGGTTTTTGAGCAGCAGGTCAAGAAAAGCGCCCCCCCTAGTTGGCTCCTCTAGCACTCGCGCCAGGAAATTGTCCCCTACGCTTTCCAAAAACTTCCTGGATTGTCTATGCACCGCTGTATTGCTCTCCCAGCAGATATCAGGAAAATTAAAGTCACCCATGAGAATCAGGGCATGCGATCTAGTAGCTTCCGTGAGCTGCCGGAAGAAAGCCTCATCTACCTCAACCCCCTGGTCCGGTGGTCTATAGCAGACTCCCACCACTACATCACTCTTGTTGCACACACTTCTAAACTTAATCCAGAGACACTCAGGTTTTTCTGCAGTTTCGTACCGGAGCTCTGAGCAGTCATACTGCTCCCTTACATACAGTGCTACTCCCCCACCTTTTCTGCCCTGCCTGTCCTTCCTGAACAGTTTATAACCATCCATGACAGTACTCCAGTCATGTGAGTTATCCCACCAAGTCTCTGTTATTCCGATCACGTCATAGTTCCTTGACATCACCAGGACCTCCAGTTCTCCCTGCTTGTTTCCAAGGCTTTGTGCATTTGTATATAAGCACTTGAGATAACCTGTTGATCGCCCCTCATTCCCAGTATGAGGCAGGAGCCCTCCCCTCACAGACATTCCTGCCTGTGCTTCCTCCCGGTATCCCGCTTTCCCACTTACCTCAGGGCTTTGGTCTCCTTCCCCCGGTGAACCTAGTTTAAAGCCCTCCTCACTAGGTTAGCCAGCCTGCTGGCAAAGATGCTCTTCCCTCTCTTGATAAGATGGAGCCCGTCTCTGCCCAGCACTCCTCCTTCATGGAACACCATCCCATGGTCAAAGAATCCAAAGCCTTCTCTCCGACACCACCTGCGTAGCCATTCGTTGACTTCCACGATTCGACGGTCCCTACCTAGGCCTTTTCCTTCCACGGGGAGGATGGACGAGAACACCACTTGCGCCTCAAACTCCTTTATCCTTCTTCCTAGAGCCACATAGTCCACAGTGATCCGCTCAAGGTCATTCTTGGCAGTATCATTGGTGCCCACGTGGAGAAGCAGGAAGGGGTAGCGATCCGAGGGCTTGATGAGTCTCGGCAGTCTCTCCGTCACATCGCGAATCTTAGCCCCTGGCAAGCAGCAGACTTCTCGGTTTTCCCAGTCAGGGCGGCAGATAGATGACTCAGTCCCCCGGAGGAGAGAGTCCCCGACCACCACCACCCGCCTTCTCCTCTTGGGAGTGGTGGTCGTGGAACTCCCAACCTCAGGACATAGCATCTCATGCCTTCCAACCAGCGGAGTCTCCTTCTGCTTTCTCGCCCCAGACATATCATCTGGTCCACTCTCCGCAACGATACCTGTGGAGAGAACATGAAAGCGGTTAGTTACCTGTGTCTGTGTTACTGGAACCCGGACATTCCGCTTACCTCTTCTGGAGGTCACATGTTGCCAAGCTTCTTCACTGGCCTCTTGGCTCCTCTGTGCAAGTTTAGTTAATATATAGTTTGCTTACCCAAATTCCCCATGCAGATTCACCTAGATAGGGTAGTCCTTCCTTCTGCTTCTAAACTGTTAAACAATTGCTATGTTCCACACCAGATGCAACTGCATCTAAGTGGCAGGTGAGAATTGTCTTGTATCTATTTGGCAAGATTCTCAGTTCTAAGAGCAGGATCTCACTCATTTTAAAAGCACTTTGAGTACCTTTGGTTTGAAAGGTCTGAAAGATTTGAATAAATTTTTCCATATCATTTCATATTAGCTTGATAATAACTCTGTATTTGCACTACATAATGAAATTACATAATAAAAGCAAAGATGCAACAGTCATGCATAGTGTTCTTTATATTACATGAGGCAAATCCTATACTCAGTGCACAGATGAATTAAATGGGCCATGGACAGGGTAAGTCTGTGGTGGTCACAGGTGGAAGGAATCTTCCTCCTCAAGCTACAAAGTAGCACTACTACTCTGTAGTCACTGTTGCAGCTTCAGGGCTGCAACAGGTTTCATGTCTTTTGAACTCCTGCTGCTATGACCCATCTACCACGCTCAGACCAGACCCACCAGCCATGCCCCAGCTCCTTCAACATCCCCAACATACTTCAATGGAGGGACCACCCGGGGAGCTATGCGCCAGAGGATGCAACAGGTGTGTATATATTGTGCAAACTGCCCATATTCCTCTCACCGTGCAGCAGAACTGCCAGCCGCCCTGCAAATGGATGTTTAGACAAGATTAGCCACATATAGATTCAGGTGAGCTATTAAACACAGTCATGCTTCCAAACCTGATCAGTTACCCCCATAAAATGACTGTAGTACTTCTTTCATATACCATCATATACCAAATCAAAGCACTGTGATCAACAGCAATCTAAAATAGAGTCATAAACTGCTTTTATTCACCCCAATATTATGTGATTCACCTTTATAACTTGCTGCCACTTGCACTTAACCTTTGATTTTGCTACTGGAATATTCTCTGCAACATTAGCCAAAATAAACAATTCAAGTACAGCACAATCTTTCCCATATCAGTTTACATTTTCACTCATTGAAACACATACTCCCTTTACTTTTACACAGGCCATTTCCTGTTTCCTCTTGCTGGACAAGAGAGAGCTAATGCACCTTGGTAAGCTTGCCATGTTCTATTAAATTAATACAATTATCTTCATTATCAGATTCCTTCCCCCATTAAAAAAAAAGTTGGAGTCTGGTCTGTAATGAAAGGGCAGATTTTTAAAAAATGAGATGTTTCTTGCATTCCCATAAACTGTGCCTCCGATTCCATCTATCCACACACATGGGGAAAGGAGGACGAAAAACCTGCACTTTCATCTCCAGAAAACTCAGGCCTTAGGTACTACTAGTATTAACCTCATGAGGTATGTCATGTTTGAGCCCAAGCCCCATTTCCATCCACACCTGCTAGACGAATGGGTCAGAGCCCAAATCTCACTGTGACTCAGAACCAAGTCCTGCCATTTTGCAGTGTGGATGCAGGTCAAGCTGCAGATCTGAGTCCAGTAGCAGATTAGCCACTGGGTCAATGTGGCCATGTGCCCAGGGGCCCCAGCCAATTGGGGGACCCTGGAAAAATGGGCACCCTCACATGCTCCGCCCACCCGGTGCTCCTGCCGGGGATTGGGGTCAGGGCGCGGAGGCTTGAGCATGAGCACTGAGAGGGTGGAGTGAGGCAAGCACCTGCACCCCGACCCTGCTCCCCGGCAGGAGTGCTAGAGGGGACTGCAGGTGGAAGGGGTAGGGAAGGGTCCCCAACTTGCCCTGGCCCAGGGCCCCACAAAACTAATCTGCCTCTGTCTTTGTCAGAAGGTCTATATGTAGTGCAGCACCAGCATGGACATGTTAGCATGGCTGAGAGATGTGGCTCAAGCATGGACTTGGAGCCACAGAGTCCAGAAGCTTGGGTCCCACAGACCTGGGCTTAGTTTGCAGTGCAGACTCTCTGCAGGCCTGCCATTGAGGGACAAACACCACACACTTACATAAGACTAGTACATGACAAACTAAGCATATTCATGTGGCACTGTCAATATGCCATTGCCACTCAGACACAGAAAAGGAGGCCTAAAACCAACCTCCTAGTCTCCCTCACCCTAAACACAGCAACTGACACTTACAAAACGCATAGTGAATCTGGACTAGCACAAAATTTCACACAAGATTGGACCATTTTCAAAAAGTGGAAATGAATGTAAAAACCTCAATTTTAAAAGTTTTTGGATTTCATTTTCAATTTTTCATACATCATGTTATATATGTTGTATATGTTGAACCCAAATGATGAACCCAAGCCCAGTTTGCTAGAGACTTGATGTATCAAATCTTTATTGATGTTTCTGTGTTGCATTAACACCACATCAGTTCAGTGTTAACAAGAAGCTTCTTATTAAGGATGTGGGAGAGAGTTGAGGCTCTGTCTTTCTCCAAGCTACAAAACGAGAATTAAATCATTTTTGTCCTGGTATCTGTGAAGGAATCAGATGGCTTCTTTTGTTCCTTTTGCTTCCAAAGAGGTTTTTTCTATGAACATAGCTTATTGAATAGTACGTGACCATTGTAACAGGGCTTGTCCTTGTAAAATATTTGTGAAACTAGAGAACCTTCCTCCTTCCCCATTTCCTCCCCCAAGTAAACAGGAGCACAGCTTAGGAGGAGTGGATGGCTCAGAAAATCGGTAGTGGAACATAGAGCTTTCCACCCCCAAAGTCCCCAAACTGCAACTGCACATGGACAGGGACCCCTACTGGGCTTTTTGTTAAAATAAAACAAGGCGGAGTGGTGGAATGCTGAAAAAGTAAGAGAAAGAAAGGAAAATTATTGCTATCTCATTTTAAAGGTGCTTCAGTGCTATTAAATGCCTCTAGTAATGCACATTTAACTGACTGGGGGCCTTAACTAAGGGGTTCTTTAAATAAAGTATCCCTAATTTAAATGTCAGAGAAAAAACCCTACCGATATATATGTACAAAAATATGGAATAGTTGTAACTTTAAACCAACTTAACTGACTTTATTCAACCTTGAATAATTTTCCTCCCTCTCCAAGAGCTATGCAGCATGATGGAATTAACATTTACAGCTCTGTCCATTTTTTAAAATGTAAGGGCAAACTTTTCAAGTGAAATATGTGAAATTGGTATTTTTTTTCATGCACACAAATACCTGAACAAGTTTTGCTGAAACTAGAGTAGTCACTAACTTGTGAATTATGTTTATGCATACAAATGAGTACCTGGATTTTTTTTTTTGTATTGTTCATTCCTGAGTGGTTTAGGTCCATTTAAAGATACACTATCAGGTATTTTAATCCTAAAAGATATATAAAGACTTTTCTAATTTACACAGCACAGCAATGCGTACTAGAGGAGGAGGATTTCTAAAGCACAGCAACCTGTTGCTCACAAACTGGCTGACGTATACCTTGTTACAGCAAACTAGAAGTTCCCCAGTGTGCATTAACACTACATTAATGTGGTCTCTAGAGAACTTTCAGTTTGCACCAACAGGGTCTAGATGGGCCAGTTAGTGCCAAATATGTTGGTGTGCTTTAGAAATCACAACCCTCTCATGCCCGTGGCCATGCCCTGTAGACAAGCTGTACGAAAAGGTTTGATAGAACCCAATATTAACAGAAATGCCTTTATGACATTTTTAAAGGGTCAACGAGAACAGCTTTTGTCTGGATACCTATGGTATGGTACTAACATAAAAGACAAGAAAGTAGATCTAATTATTTGCTGATAATCTATTTTAATTTTTTTAGCTGAAAAGAAAAAAAAAAAGCTGTAACCAAGAGCAAAAATAGTGAAAAGTATATTTGATGCTGAAATTTGTCAATAATCTAAAGTTACCTTAGTGACATAGGAAATATTTTTTTATTATTTTAATCTGTCTGTGACTCTTTGTTAGTAGAAATGAAAAACAAACCAAGTAACAGATTATACACTATATTTTACTATTATGCATAATACAGGCTGCATATTATTCTTGCCTTATTTCTGTAAATAGTCCACTGATTTCAGTTACACTGCTCATGTGAGTAAGGTAAGCAAGATTTAGTCTTGGCATGAAGCAGAATTGTATATTTTTGCATACATAACTTGATTCAAGAGAATTTGCATGTATATTATATTTTTAAATATTTAATATTTATATTATAATTATATTTTCAATATTTAAACAAACAAATATTTGGCACTAGAAGAAATATTTAAATAAGGATCAAAGTGACGAAAATCTTTTCCGGATGGCCTCATTTGACTCATTCCAAATGTAATGCCCCAGTTATATGTTTTCCCTTGTAAGCCTTCTGAAAAAATGGCTGAATGCAAATGTCTGTAGAAGAATACAGAAAAGAAAGGGATCATGTCTTTTTATTTTACCCTGAGGAGTGTTAAATGGTGGCACCATGCTGGCAAGTCCTGAACCCTTTTCTCTCTTTCCCATCGTTATTTTGCATTTTGTGGCACCTGCTGACGCAGTCAGCTGCCAGAATCACTCCTGGCACCACGCTGCACAAAACAACAAAGAAATCAAATGCATGAGAATGTTGGCTTGTCTGATACACTGAATACACAAAGAACAACAATACTGTCTGCACCCTGCCAATAGCTAAAGCATCTCACTGAAGCATGGCAATTTCTCTCTCTCTCTCTCTCTCTAATTTAACGGTGAGCTACAAAGGGGATAGGGAAGGGCGCATATATGTCCTTTCCTACACCTTTGTAATATATAAATCAAAGATTTTTCCCTTACTCCTCCAATCGATGGTATTCTGGGTTTTTTTCCACAATAGTAATATTAAGTCATAGCTTTCATTTCTAATATATGTAGATAGTAAGCTTTTCAGAGCAGGGACCCACAGTTACTACAATGATGAGTAAGGCTAAGATTTTGTCATGAATGTTTTTAGTAAAAGTCACAGACAGGTCACGGGCAATAAAGAAAAATTCACAGAAGCCTGTGATCTGTCCCTGACTTTTATTAAAAATATCCATGATATTACCCACGATAAAATGGGGAAGCGCTGGGTTGCTGCAGGGTGGCTGGGAGCTTCAGGGCCCCTGCCACTCATGGGGGCTCAGAGTTTCAGGTTGCCTCCTTCGCCCACAGCAGCAGCCGGGGAGCTGCAGGGTACCTCTGCTGCCCATGGCGGCTTGGAGCTTGGGGGCCTGCTGCCTCTTGCGCTGGGGGTGCCACTGCGGGAGGTGGCGGGACCCTGCAGCTCCCAGCCACCGGAGCTGAAGTCACAGATTCCGTGACTTCCGCAACCTCCATGTCAAAAATCATAGCTTTAATGAGGAGCGCGGTATAAGAACCTATTCAGACCAGATATCTGTTTGTACGGCAAATAGCAGAATGGGGCTCTCATCCATGACTGGGGCCTCTAGGCACTACCATAATAGAAATAATTAATAACAGTTTTCGTTTCTACTGGGAAACTCTTTGGAAGCCTGTAGAACTAGCGTGAGACAGGGATATCCCGTTACGGTGTGAACCTGAGCAGATGTTTTCCCAGTAGAGAGAGACAATGTGAAGTCTGTGTTAAAATCTTGTGTGTTTTGTATTAAAATCAATGGAATGGAGTTTCTGTCCAAAACACAGTCAAAATAAAGATAGTCTCTGGGTGAAAAGAAAAGGAGTACTTGTGGCACCTTAGAGACTAACCAATTTATTTGAGCATAAGCTTTCGTGAACTACAGATCACTTGCAGAGAACCTGCCTTAAGTCCTTGTGCATTGTCTAAGCCCTGCTTAAACATTTAATGGCCTATGAACAAAGTTTAATAAGTACCACCAGAATTGCCAAGAGAGAAGACAGTACTTTTTATTAAGTGCAGGAGTAGTTAGCTAACTTTTGAAAGCCCTGCTTCCTACTGGGTCATGTACAGTGGTTTCGTACAGGTATTAACAGTCACTCCCATATAAGTGACATGATAGTTATCCTTAGAACAAGACCATCTGCACTGGGTGAATTTCAGCTCCTGGGAGAGATGAGAAACCTGAAGCTCCAGTTTCAATCTACTGAGATGTCACAGTCCCACTCTAGTTCTTTGGTTCTCCAGCAAAAACAGGAGGATCTGGTATTTCTGAAGTGAAAACACTTTTAAAGCACAACACTATTGAAGCCACCTTTACACACCATACAAAAATATAGCAAATATCTAATTTTTCTGACAATGGCTGTTCATCTTGCTTTGCATTTTAGAAGGGAAGACAAATAATAACCTGCATGAGCAAGCATATAATGGGTGGTTACAGAAATGCAAGTGGACCCCTAAAATCCAGGGTATGGCTCTGCCATGAAAAATGCATGGTATATAAATATGTTAGTTTTGATCCATAAGGCCCTGACTCAGTGTGTGCATAACTTAAACAGATTCATAGTCCCATTGAAGTCAATGACATTAGGTATCCTGACTGAATCAGGGCCTAAAGGGTTTTGACCCTGGATATTTGAAAGACCATCTCTCTTATCATGCAATATGGCAGTTATGACCCTCTGAGGTGCTTGAGCTAATAGTCCCAAATAATTTTAATTGGAAAGGGCTGGCCTACAGGGTGTTCTTGGCAAAGGAACCCAGCTCTAGAATTCTCTTTCCATCTCAGTTCAGCAGAGTCCAGATTGAATCAGAACATTTTGCAAGACCCACCTGTTTGTACAGCCCCTCCCCTGTTGGAGGAGAGGGGAGAATGACATGGAGGCTGGATCCTGGGAGTGAATATGCTGTTTTATGAGTTCTGGTTTTTAGATCCAACAACAAAAGCACTCATATAAACAAAATTCAGGCGATTTTAGCACCTACTTATACTCTTTGCTGAATAATAGGAAAAATATTTTTTAATGTAAAGAAGCTCCTTGTTACGTGGTTTGTGATGTGAGAGGTAACTGGTTTAAACAGCCTGGAGGGGCCAGTGGAGAACAAAATAATCACAAATCAGGACTAGTCTAAAAAGTGTTTCATGTTTTTCCACCTCATACATGCAGTGTGAAAGCTTGTTGCCATGAGTAGTCTCTGGAGAAAAAAAAATGGTTTAATATCATTCCAGGCCATTTATTGTTTGGGGGGGAAGGAAAGGAAGAGAGTATGATGGCAAAGGAATGGTGTGTTTTATAAGTAAAACAATCCCTGTAGGATTACCCACATCCTGAAGGGCTGCAGATGAGCCCCAAAGCCTTTTCACAAGAGAACAAAGGAGTAAAGGCAGTTTCACATGGTGACCTTTCCCTTGCTTGTCAGTGGTTGGCAATTGGAAAAGCTGACAGGACACATCATGCAACACTTCCTCCAGGGAATTAAAAAAAAAACCCACAACAACTGTGACCAAAGGCTCCATGTACCATAAATAAATATTTAGATAGTTACTCTGCAGAATGTTAGGCCCAAATGGTAGGACAAGGCCTCCAGCGTTTAGGTGGCAGAGCTGCACTGAATTTGGTGGCAAACTGGCAAATTGTGTGGGAATGTAAAGGAAATTCAAAATTATTTGCTAATCTTTGTAGCTCCTAAGGCAGGGGAGGGAGGCAGGCAATACCAGAAGGAGCAGGGGCACTGTCTTGATGGCTGACTGCCTTCTACTGCTGCAGAAGTTGCTGTGGAATAACCGCTCTAAACTTGTTTTCGGTGCTTATTTTCAGGGTTCTAATATCATAGAATATCAGGGTTGGAAGGGACCTCAGGAGGTCATCTAGTCCAACCCCCTGCTCAAAGCAGGACCAATCCGCAACTAAAGCATACCAGCCAGGGCTTTGTCAAGCCTGACCTTAAAAATATTTAAGGAAGGAGATTCCACCACCTCCCTAGGTAATGCATTCCAGTGTTTCACCACCCTCCTAGTGAAAAAGATTTTTCTAATATCCAACCAAAACCTCCCCCACTGCAACTTGAGACCATTACTCCTTGTTCTGTCATCAGCTACCACTGAGAACAGTCTAGATCGATCTTCTTTGGAACCCCCTTTCAGGTAGTCAAAAACAGCTATCAAATCCCCCCTCATTCTTCTCTTCCGCAGACTAAACAATCCCAGTTCCCTCAGCCTCTCCTCCTAAGACATGTGTTCCAGTCCCCTAATCAGTTTTGTTGCCCTCTGCTGGATGTTTTCCAATTTTTCCACATGCTTCTGGTAGTGTGGGGCCCAAAACTGGACATGGTACTCCAGATGAGGCCTCACCAATGTTGAATAGAGGGGAACGATCACGTCCCTCGATCTGCTGGCAATGCCCCTACTTATACATCCCAAAATGCCATTGGCCTTCTTGGCAACAAGGGTACACTGTTGACTCATATCCAGCTTCTCGTCCACTGTAACCCCTAGGTCCTTTTCCACAGAACTGCTGCCGAGCCATTCGGTCCCTAGTCTGTAGCAGTGCATGGGGTTCTTCCGTCCTAAGTGCAGGACTCTGCACTTGTCCTTGTTGAACCTCATCAGATTTCTTTTGGCCCAATCCTCTCATTTGTCTAGGGCCCTCTGTATCCTATCCCTACCCTCCAGCGTATCTACCTCTCCTCCCAGTTTAGTGTCATCGGCAAACTTGCTGAGGGTGCAATCCACACCATCCTCCAGATCATTTATGAAGATATTGAACAAAACCGGCCCCAGGACCGACCCTTAGGGCTCTCCACTTGATCCCAGCTGCCAACTAGTCATGGAGCCATGAATCACTACTCATTGAGCCCAACAATCTAGCCAGCTTTCTATCCACCTTATAGTCCATTCATCCAGCCCATACTTCTTTAACTTGCTGGCAAGAATACTGTGGGAGACAGTGTCAAAAGCTTTGCTAAAGTCAAGGAACAACACGTCCACCGCTTTCCCCTCATCCACAGAGCCAGTTATCTCGTCATAGAAGGCACTTAGATTAGTCAGGCATGACTTGCCCTCGGTGAATCCATGCCGACTGTTCCTGATCACTTTCCTCTCCTCTAAGTGCTTCAGAATTGATTCCTTGAAGACCTGCTCCATGATTTTTCCAGGGACTGAGGTGAGGCTGACTGGCCTGTAGTTCCCAGGATCCTCCTTCTTCCCTTTTTTAAAGATGGGCACTACATTAGCCTTTTTCCAGTCATCCGGGACTTCCCCGGATCGCCATGAGTTTTCAAAGATAATGGCCAATGGCTCTGCAATCACATCCGCCAACTCCTTTAGCACTCTCGGATGCAGCGCATCCGGCCCCATGGACTTGTGCTTGTCCAGCTTTTCTAAATAGTCCCGAACCACTTCTTTCTCCACAGAGGGCTGGTCACCTCCTCCCCATGCTGTGCTGCCCAGTGCAGTAGTCTGGGAGCTGACCTTGTTCGTGAAGACAGAGGCAAAAAAAACACTGAGTACATTAGCTTTTTCCACATCCTCTGTCACTAGGTTGCCTCTCTCATTCAGTAAGGGGTGCACACTTTCCTTGACTTTCTTCTTGTTGCCAACATACCTGAAGAAACCCTTCTTGTTACTCTTAACATCTCTTGCTAGCTGCAACTCCAAGTGTTATTTGGCCTTCCTGATTTCACTCCTGCATCCCCAAGCAATATTTTTATATTCTTCTCTGGTAATTTGTCCAGTCTTCCACTTCTTGTAAGCTTCTTTTTTGTGTTCAAGATCAGCAAGGATTTCACTGTTAAGCCAAGCTGGTCGCCTGCCATATTTACTGTTTTTTCTACACATCGGGATGGTTTGTCCCTGTAACCTCAATAAAGATTCTTTAAAATACAGCCAGCTCTCCTGGACTCCTTTCCCCTTCATGTTATTCTCCCAGGGGATCCTGCCCATCAGTTCCCTGAGGGAGTCAAAGTCCGCTTTTCTGCAGTCCAGGGTCCATATTCTGCTGCTCTCCTTTCTTCCCTGTGTCAGGATCCTGAACTCAACCATCTCATGGTCACTGCCTCCCAAGTTCCCATCCACTTTAGCTTCCCCTACTAATTCTTCCTGGTTTGTGAGCAGCAGGTCAAGAAGAGCTATATCTATATTCAGAAGAACAAGAGGAAAGATGTTCCAGTAGTTAGGCCACTAACCTGGGAATCAGAAGACTTGGGTTTAAATCTGCTCTGCCACAGACTTCCTGTGTGACTCAGATTCCAAGGCCAGAAGGGACCCTTGTGATCTGTCAAATGGGGATAACTGTGCTTCCCTACGTCATAGAGGGAATATGAGAATTATCATATAAAAGATTGCGAGCTGCCCAGATATTTCAGTAATGGGGACTGTGACAGATATAGCAACCCCACATAGTAGCTTTGGAGTCCATTGTTTTAAATGAATGGTTTATGTATGACTGTGTTCTATTCCTTGGGGAAGGACTAACTAAGAACAGTGGGTGATTGTAGCAGTCTGTACCATTATGTTCACAACTTTCACAGAATAATGAAACATTTTGTACAAAGTTTGCCTTGTGAGGTATCATTTGAAAACTCAATCTGCTGAACATTATTGGCCTTGTAAAATGTGTGTACCAACATTGTATGTAAAGTTATAAGATTTTACTGTAATATGTTCCAGAGTTAGAAAGGCAGGCCCTAACGAGTTTTCAGAGACAAAGGCATCCCCGCCAGCCCTTAATAGATTGTCACCTGCTTAAGTGTCCATTCTCTGGCAGGGGGAAGGCGCGAACAAGAATTTTACATTTCATCACAGGATGGTTCAAACCTCAGGTCCACAAGAGACAGTTTGTCACCATGACACAGCAAGGATGTTTCTAACACAAGAAATTGAATAATAAAGAGGGGAGAAAAATGCTTGACCTCACGCTCCTTCATCTCTGCTCATGACATCAACAATCCTTGAAGAACTGACCTTGTGGGTGGTGGGAGGGTGTTCTGACTGAAGCAAACCAGTATAAACTACTGTAAAATTAGGGTGAGAAACCTTTTGCTTTTAAGTTCACTTAGCTTGTTTAAGTGTCCATTCTCTGGCAGGGGGAAGGCGCGAACAAGAATTTTACATTTCATCACAGGATGGTTCAAACCTCAGGTCCACAAGAGACAGTTTGTCACCATGACACAGCAAGGATGTTTCTAACACAAGAAATTGAATAATAAAGAGGGGAGAAAAATGCTTGACCTCACGCTCCTTCATCTCTGCTCATGACATCAACAATCCTTGAAGAACTGACCTTGTGGGTGGTGGGAGGGTGTTCTGACTGAAGCAAACCAGTATAAACTACTGTAAAATTAGGGTGAGAAACCTTTTGCTTTTAAGTTCACTTAGCTTGTTAAGTTAAGCATTTAGTTTGTATTTTATCTTTCTATTTTCTTTGTAACCAACCCTGACCTTTATGTGTCATTACTCGTAGCCACTTAAAATCTCTTTCTGTAGTTAATAAACTTGTTTCATTGTTTTATCTAACCAGTGTGTTTGGATTAAAGTGTGTGGGAAACTCCATTTGGGATAACAAAGCTGGTGCATATCATTTTCCATTGATGAAATGATTGACTTTATATGAGCTTGCATTGTTGATCAAGGTGCTGGTAATACAAGGCACACATTTCTCGGGAAATGTCTGGGACTAGAGAGTCTGCTGGTGTTCTTCTGCAGAGTGGTTCATGAGTGACTAACTAGTGGTACTCAGTGCTGTGTAGCTGGGAGCAAATCTCATGCTGGAGGCTGTGTGTTACTGGCCAGGAGTGGCTGTTCACCTGTAAAGCAGTGTAAAAGGCATCCAAGGTTGGCGAATTGAGGAGACAACTATTCAGCAGTCCATATGGTCACAGGGATGATTAAAACAAATCACCCAGGCTGTAAACACTCTCCACCCCTAGAGGTATCACCTCCTGGGAAGGCTCGCATATACTAGTTCAAACTGGATTCTCCAATGCTCAACAAAGAAAGGATTGCTGGATAAATAGCCTGAGTTTAAATTGACTCAAGGACTTTCTGATCCAGCAGATAGACAGGACCTTGTGTCCACAAGGAATAGGGGAAAAATCCTCGCAGAGGGTTGGAAGGATTCAACCTATTAAAGGAAGTTTAGACTTGAAATTAGATGAAGGTTTCTAACCATCAGAGGAGCGAAGTTCTGGAACAGCCTTCCAAGGGAAGCAGTGGGGGCAAAAGCCATATCTGGCTTCAAGACTAAGCTTGATAAGTTTATGGAAGGGATGATATGACGGGATAGCCTAATTTTGGCAATTAATTGATCTTCTACTGTTAGTGGTAGATATGCCCAATGGCCTGTGATGGGGTGGGATCTGAGTTACTACAGAGAATTCTTTTGTGGGCGTCTGGCTGATGAGTCTTGCCCACATGCTCAGGGTTTAGCTGATCGCCATATTTGGGGTCAGGAAGGAATTTTCCTCCAGGGCAGACTGGCAGAGGCCCTGGGGATTTTTCGCCTTCCTCTGCAGCATGGGGCACGGGTCACTTACTGGAGGATTCTCTGCACCTTGAAGTCTTTAAACCACGATTTGTGGACTTCAATAGCTCAGACATCGGTTAGGGGTTTGTTACAGGAGTGGGTGGGTGGATTCTGTTGCCTGCGTTGTGCAAGAGGTCAGACTAGACGATCATAATGGTCCCTTCTGACTTTAAAGTGCATGATTCTATGACTGGTACATGACCTCTGGTAAGTGTATAGGAATTTCTATTGATGTTTTTATGTTTTCTCTGTAATGCTTGTACCTTAAGAATAAATGAAGCCCACAGTAGCATTTAACTTCAGAAAGGGGAACTACACAAAAATGAGGAAGCTAATTAAAGAGAAATTAAAATGTACAGTCACAAAAGTGACATGCCTGCAAGCTGCATGAAAACTTTTTTAAAAAAATCATAATAAATCTCAAATTAAATGTATAATCCCAAATTTAAAATAAAAACATAGTAAAAACCAAAAAAAGTGTCACTTTCGCTAAACAAAGTAAAAGAAGAGGCTAGAGGCAAAAAGGCATCCTGTAAATTTGGAAGTTAAATCCTACTGAGAAAATATAGAAAGGAGCATAAACTCTGGTAAGTCAAGTGTAAAAGTATAATTAGGAAGGTCAAAAAAGAATTTGAAGAGAAACTAGCCAAAGACTCAAAACATTTAGCTGTTAGTTTTTAAGTACATCAGCAGCAGGAAACCTGCCAGATAATCAGTGGGACCACTGGATGATTGAGTGCTAAAGGAGCACTCAAGGAAGACAAAGCCATTGAGGAGATGCTAAATGAATCCCATGCATCAGTCTTCACTGCAGAGGATCCCACACATGAGCCATTCCATTAGGTGACAAATCCAAGGAACTGTCTCAGATTGAGGAGTCAATAGAGGAGGTTTTCGAACAAACTGATTAATTAAACAGTAATAAGTCACCAGGACCAGATGTTATTCACCCAAGTGTTCAGAAGGAACTCAAATATGAAATTTCAGAGCTCCTAACTGTGGTATGTAACCTATCAACTTCTGTACCAAATGACTAGAGGATAGTTAATGTGACACCAATTTTTTTAAAAGGCTCCAGGGGCAATCCTAGAAATGACAGGCTTGTGAGTCTAACTTCAGTACCAGGCAAAATTGGTTGAAACAATAGTAAAGAACAAAATTATTGGGTGCATAGATGAACACCGTTGGTTGGGGAAGCATCAACATGGCTTTTGTAAAGGGAAATGATGCTTAATCAATTTATTAGAATTCTTTAAGGGGATCAACAAGCATGTGGACAAGGGTGATTCAGTGCATATAGGGTACTTGGACTTCAGAAAGTCTTTGACAAGTTCCCTCACCAAAGGCTCTTAAGCAAAGTAAGCTGTCATGGGATAAGAGGGAAGGTCCTCTCATGGATTGGTAACTGGTTAAAAGATAGGTTTCAGAGGAACAGCCGTGTTAGTCTGTATTCGCAAAAAGAAAAGGAGTACTTGTGGCACCTTAGAGACTAACCAATTTATTTGAGCATGAGCTTTCGTGAGCCACAGCTCACTTCATCAGATGTTTACCGTGGAAACTGCAGCAGACTTTATATACACACAGAAATCATGAAACAATACCTCCTCCCACCCCACTGTCCAACAAAGAGAATGAATAAATGGTCAGTTTTCTGAATGGACAGTAGTGTCCCCCAGGGGTCTGTTCTGGGACCAGTGGTGTTCAACATATTCATAAATGATCAGGGGAAAGAGGTAAAACAGTGAGGTGGCAACATTTGCAGAAGATACAAAACTACTCAAGACAGTTAAGTCCAAAGCAGACTGTAAAGCATTACAAAGGGATCTCACAAAACTGGGTGACTGGACAACAAAATGGCAGATGAAATTCAATATTGATAAATGCAAAATAATGCACATTGGAAAATATAATCTCAACTATATGTACAAAATGACGGGATCTAAAATTAGAAAGATCTTGGAGTCATTGTGGATAGTTCTCTGAAAACATTTGCTCAAGATGCATTGGCAGTCAAAGAAGCTAACAGAGCATTAGGAACCACAAGGAAAGGGATAGATACTAAGACATTAAATATCATAATGCCACTATATCAAGCCGAAGTACATCCACACCTTGAATACTGCGTGCAGTTCTGGTCACGCCATCTCAAAAAAAGATATATTAGAACTGGAAAAAGTACAGAGAAGGGCAACAAAAATGATTAAAGGTATGGACCAGTTTGCATATGAGGAGAGATTAAAAACAGTGGGATTTGTCATCTTGGAAAAGAGTCAACTAAGGGGAGATATGACAGAGGCCTATAAAATCATGAATGGTGAGGAGAAAGTGAATAAGGAAGTGTTATTTACTCTTTCACATAACATAAGAACCAAGGGTCACCCAATGAAATAAACAGGCAACACGTTTTAAACAAACAAAAGGAGGTACTACTTCACACAATGCACAGTCAGCCTGTAGAACTCGTGGCCAGGGGATGTTGTGAAGGCCAAAACTATAACAGGGTTCAAAAAAAGAATTAGGTAAGTTCATGGAGGATAGGTCCATCAATGGCTATTAGTCAAAATGGTCAGAGATGCAATCCCATGCTCTGGGTGTCCCTAGACTCAGATTGCCAGAAGCTGGGAGTGGATGACAGGGGATGGGTCACTTGAGGATTCCCCATTCTGTTCATTCTCTCTGGGGCACCTGGCATTGGCCACTGCTGGAAGACAGGGTACTGAGCTAGATGAACCATTGATGTGACCCAGTATTGCCATTCTTATGTTCTCAGAAAGAGCTATGTGGTAACTTATAACTGTGGGCAATACATTGGTCATAGCCTCTGGAGGGAAAGCAAAGCACAGGTGCTGGCCTTTTAGGCACACTGGCTTGCTGGGAATATCACAAAGTAGATCAGGAAGCTGTGCAGACTTTAAAACTCCTGCTCAGGAGTGAGTGAAATGTATCTCCACCAAGGAGAGGCAACAACTGGGAACTAAAAACCTTTAAGTGGATGCCCTTGAGGGACCATGGAGGGTGGAACAGGTGCAGTTACCCTGAAACTGTGATAGGGAGTAGGTACCTCATTATGTGAGGTAAGAAATGTAGCATATTTAGGCTCAGTTTTTAAGAGCTTATTTATGAAAGACACTTTTTCAAGACAGCCTACGGCCACAGCTATGATTGGTGTTAGCAACCAGAGTAGCTGTTATTTCCTTTAACTTTGGTGGCATTATCACAAGTTATTTTCCATCAGAAGTCAAAAGAGCACCTGTCTAACCTCAAACAGCTTTGGACCCTTTTAAGGATGAGTGGCCTAACATGAAAGTCAGCTGGCTTCTCCACCAGGGCATTTAGTTAAAAAGGTTGCTGATTCTTAAGACACAGGTGGAGTTTCTGACTTTCCCTTTATGAGGAACAGTTAGTCCTTTCATCAGCAATTTCACAATTTACAGGGATAGCATTCTTTGTGCAGTTTGGGGTTACCTCCTTAAGGACTTAACTGAAACATTGCTAAAGGGTTGAACAAGGTCAAAGAAGGCTGCTGCTAGGAGAGAAGAGACACCAGCATGCATGAGGTACCTACAACATGTCTGGGATTATCTACGTTTTGCCACAGGGGCAAAAGGATTTCTGAAATGTTCTGCAAAAGAATATATAATTATAAAAATATCACTAATAAAAGCTATATCAACTAATATAAATAAGTAAAAGCAAACAAAAATGTACAGTATCAAAAAGGGCAGTTTTTGTTCAGTGGTCAGAGAGTGCCCTTAGAGATATGCTTCTTTCCATGGTAAGGAGAAAATTTCTACAGCACCACAGTATGTTATTTTCACAAGACTGCACTTATTTATTTTTAAAGCAAGCATTGTGCTTCACATCACGGATAATCAGGATGTGTCAGACGTTATAGTCTGCAATAGCTGATCAAGTCTTCTTTGGATGGTGGAACAGGCAAGATGGATCAGATATTGAAAAAAGTTTCTTAGTAATTAAATAAAAATATATTAGCTATTTCCAGATCTGTCTTGTCCCAAGCCTTATTACAATTTGCATGTAACCAGGCATAAGGAGGACTAATCATAGGATTTCCAGTCATTTTAAATAGACTTGATGGATTTGAGGAGAAAAATGTTGTATTATAGAGCAATCCAGAAAAGCGATAAAAATGCCCATTTGGAGGCGATAAAGACATTTAGAGAGAAATCCACCCATATGTTGTTGCTCATCGTTAGGAAGCAATATAATTTTTGTATACATTTAGTACTGCATCTGAATAATTCTCTCATACTGAAGATTCACTGACACTAACCAGAGTAGCATTTCAGTCTTCTGGAATTTTAATTGCCAAACGGATATTCAAAGCTTGGTAGGAGGTCATATTTTTCATCCATTGGTGACCAGCAAGAGAAAGAATGGAATTGGGTTACAAATGATTTACAATCAGTTTATTCTAGCAGCTCCAACTATGCTTTGTGAGATTTCAGTTTCTATAAAACAAATGCTGTCTGCAAGTTGGACTATCCTGTTCAAAATAACCTGTGACTAGTCTCAACATTTTGTGTCCAGATGTCCTCTTCTCAGCTGATAGTACGAGGACACCACATTAGCTAGTCAAAGGCACTGATCATCCCTTCCCTCCTCATGTACTGTTGAATCTAAGTTTGTTTACATACATCCAAAGGAAGAAACTTTTCCCAGAACAGGTGAACAAAGTACCAGTTATTTCAGTATTGAAATGGAGTTGGATACAGGATTTCAACTTGCAAATTCTTTGCAAATATGTACGGAAGAGAGGACCTTGTCAAAGAGCTTTTTATCATAGGAGTACATCTTTAATTATAAAAGACACTCTAAGTTCAGGAACATCTGGCACCCTGTCAGCTGGAGTGGGAAACTGATACCTGCTGGAAAGGTCAGGCCACTGGCAAGGTTTATTGTATTGTTTTGTACATTTCTGTTTTAATGAAGGATTTTGATCAATGTCTGTATGACTGCATCCAACATGAGGAGTAACGTCAGTGTTAATGATACTTTACAGCACAACAAGTTCTTCCATTAGACTTGCCCAGTTCTTTTACTGTGATTAAATATTTGAGAGGTTCTTTCCACTTTAAGTCATAGGTTTTTAAAAATCACACGGCTCAAAGGATTCCAGGTAATCCATCATCAGAATGAGAAAAACAAGCTAAGCTACTGTCACCATGACCAGCACACTCAGTGAATGCCATCAAGAACTCTCTTGGACAGAAACACAGATATTTGAAAGCTATAACGTAAAATGTCTTTGTTCTTGTGTCATATATAGATAGGGTTTAGTGTGCCATACGTTTCTGAAGAAGTGGGAGGATTTCAAGTTTTATCAAAGCAAAGCTTTAACAATGGTCTTGGTTTAGCAGACCAATCCTGTTGATCATTAATCTTGTTAAGTAGGTAGGAAGTACTCATCACTGTGACCTGTATTTAGCGATAGTTTTTGATTATTATTGATCTTTAGAGTTGCATAAACGTGGTGACTAATTGTCAGGAAATGCTGCCACTAAACTCTTTTTTCTTGCCCATCAACCTGATCATGTCCCTCTCCCTTTTTGAATCCCCTCACCAGCTCCCCATCCACTCCCACATCAACTGTGAGCGTCTCACCGCCTTTAAGCTCTACAGAATTCTCTCTCCCTTCATTCATCCTTACGCATCAAGTTTTGCATTCTCCTTGTTCCCTGCACTGTGCCAACATTTGCAGCTTTGCCCAGCCATTTTTGTCAGCTTCTCATACCATCCCCTGTGCTTTCTTCCATATAGCCCCAGTAAACATGTAAACATGGAAAAACATCCCTGAGTTCTTCCACAACTCCCCCTACTCCATCCACATTTAAATCCCTCTCAGATAGCCATTCTTGTTGTGCTGCTGACAGCAATTTGAGTTGACGCATAGGTACATAAATTGCCTATTGTTCCCTTTCCCTTAACTTCTGTCTAATTGTCTAGCTGTCCTTAGATTGCGAGCTTCTCAGAGCAGGGATCATCCTTCTCGAGTGATCCTTCTGCTTAAGTGCATAGTCGGTGCTACAAAAATAATAAATAATAATTCACGACAATGACAGAGTGTGAGCTTAATGTCAGATGGCAAAAAAAGAACCTTTATTCCAATTAACTCCTGATGTATCTGAGAATAAATATGCTTAATCTCTAATAGCAGGACAGTACCCACCAGGCTGAGGCTTAAAACTGCCAATGTCTGGATGATTCAGTGGAACTGTTATTGAGATATAGAGCCTCTCCCCTTTGGTCCAAGATGGCAGAGATCAGAAGTAATTATTAAGGACCTAACCGTCAAGACACTTAAGCACATGCAGAACTTTAAGAATGTAAATAATCCAATTCACTTTAACGTGACAACTTGCATTCTTCAAGAAATGTACATACACAAGCACTTCGCTAGAATGGGAAAGATGGTTGGTTATTTGTCATAGGTTAAAAAAGGGGGAAGTCATGGATTTGTAATATAACCATGGCAAAGTCATAATTTTAGTTAAAAAGAGGGAAAGCTGTGACAGGGTATTTTAATTAAATTTGATGTCATGTGAAATTATGAGAACAAACAATTTTATGGTAAAGTAAAATTTGACAATCCATTTAATGTTTAATATTATAAAACCATTAAAAAATCCTGGTAACTCCCCCATACTTTGCTAAACAAGACAAATACCAGACAATCAAATTAGTAAAAGTTAATGGAGGAGTCTTGCCTGAGTTTCAGGCTGGCAGGGGAAGAAAAGGCCAAGTCAGTCTCCCTTCCCTCCCCCCAGTCCCAGAAATCATGGCAGTGGCAAACCCACAGTTTAAGTAATAATCATGGGATGGGACTTGATGAAATGAGTTGGTGGCCTGAGTCCCCTCTGTCAAAACAAGTGTGACAAAAACAACTTTCCGTTCCCAATATCTAAATTTCAAAATGAGGTTTAAGCCTTAAAAACCTAGCGTCTAGACTCTAAAGATTTTTGAGCTGGGGCTGATTCACCTTCCAGCTCCACTGAAGTTAGCCACAAGACTCCTATTGACTTCAAAGCGAGCTGGATTAGATCCCCTGGCCAGCTGCAATCTTACCAGGCTGTTTGCTGATGATGTCACACTGCTGACTTATCAGCATGCTGGGAGTTAAGAATTTCCAGTTCTGGCTGTTGGCTTGCAATAAAGGTCCTGCAAGTGGCCACTGAGCATCCTAGCAGGGAGGGATGTGATAGAAAAAGTAATATTGGAGCTAGGACTATTGGGGGAGAAATAGAGGTTCATTCAGCCTAACCAGGCATGCAAGGCTATAGGCATGGTCTAAGAACCTGAACAGAACCCAGGCCCATCCACCAGGGAGCTGTAGCTACTATTTAAACTCCACTTCTGATTAAGTATTGTTAATCACAAATTACTGAAGACCCTAAACAAAGTAGTAGTCCATTAGGACCAGCCCTGTAGATGCACATTAACTCATCTGGGTTACAGAGTAGCAGCCATGTTAGTCTGTATCCGCAAAAAGAACAGGAGTACTTGTGGCACCTTAGAGACTAACAAATTTATTTGAGCATAAGCTTTTGTGGGCTACAGCCCACTTCATCGGATGCATGCAGTGGAAATACAGTAGGACGATTTTATATACACAGAGAACATGAAACATGAAATGGGTGTTACCATATACACTATAACGAGAGTGATCACTTAAGGTGAGCTAAGAATAAATGGACACAAATCAGACGTCAAGAATTATAACATTCAAAAACCAGTCGGAGAACACTTCAGTCTCTCTGGTCACTCAATTACAGACCTAAAAGTTGCAATATTACAACAAAAAAACTTCAAAAACAGAATCCAATGAGGGACTGCTGAATTGGAATTAATTTGCAAACTGGACACCATTAAATTAGGCTTGAATAAAGACTGGGAGTGGATGTGTCATTACACAAAGTAAAACTATTTCCCCATGTTTATTCTTTCTCCCACCCCCCACTGCTCCTCACACATTCTTGTGAACTGCTGGAAATGGCCCATCTTGATTATCGCTACAAAAGGTTGTTTTTTCCCCTCTCCTGCTGGTAATAGCTCACCTTAACTGATCACTCTCATTACAGTGTGTATGGTAACACCCATTGTTTCATGTTCTCTGTGTACATAAAATTGTCCTACTGTATTTTACACTGCATGCATCTGATGAAGTGGGCTGTAGCCCACGAAAGCTTATGCTCAAATAAATTTCTTAGTCTCTAAGGTGCCACAAGTACTCCTGTTTCATTTGGGTTAGACATTCAGTTTAACTTTTCTACCTTCTCTTTGGAGCAGTCACCAACTGCTACATACAATTTATCAACCTTTATTAAAATAAAAACTGCTATTTAAAATAATCTGTATTTTTATATCCAGGGCTCAGATTAATGAGAGGGGTTTTTAGCTACAACTACACACACCACAGAACTGCTGCCTGAATTGCTTCAATTGATTTTCAGTCTGAGTTTAACAGAAACCGGAGTTCAGATGGGCTGTTTATACTTAGGAACTTTTCAAATACAACTAAACCGAGCCACACTACTATGCTGACTGCTCCTAAGCACACACCAACTCATTATAAGACCTTCACTCCTTGAGGGCCAGAGTGTGTCTAGCCCAAGCACAAGAGTTAAAATCACCCCTGTGCAGAGAACCAACAAAAGTCCTATGCACAGTCCATACTCACAGGAGGCTGTAAACGGTTCACAGGCCTTGTGCTAAGCTCGCTGTTCAGGGATGAGTTTCACTCCCAAGAATAGGTGTAGGGGTCCAATAAGTCTCTCTTCCCCCTCACCCGCAACCCTTGCATTCACTGCCCAGGACCAAGCCACAGTTGCAGCGTCTGCATTCTCACAACTGTATATACTGTGCCTTGATAAAGGTCTCTTGGGACCCACAACACTCTTCCTTCCACCGGTGAAGCTGGCTGGCCACAGATAGGCATGCATTCTGCACCCCGATAAGAGGCCTCAGGGAGTAGGTTTTCACAGTAGTGTTAATCCAGGCTCTTAGTCAAGTGTTGAGCTCTAGGCCTCTTCCCATCCGCACACAAAAACCTCTCACCCAAGTTAAATACCTGGGTTAGAGCCCTCATTCTGCTTTCTCTTGGGATCATGGGTGGCGAGTTCTATAGGCCTGTGGTGCCCGGGCACCAGCAATATTCCTGGCCCGGTGGCCCGGCTCCAGCACTGATTCCCACCTGCCCCCCTGCGTGCTCCCCGCCCTATCTGCCACCCCATGGCGATTTAAAACAGCACAGCGGGGCTGAGTGGCTTCTGCGCGCTCACTCCACGTGGCTGCCGGCACATCCTTGCAATCTGTGGTGGGTGGGTGGGGCTGTGCCGCTACGCACTGCCCCCACCCCGAACACCCCTGTGGCCAATGGGAAGCTGCGGGGGCGGTGCCTGGGGACAGCAGCACGTGGAGACCCCGCCCGCCCCTCGGCCTGCCCCGCCTAGGAGCCGCTGCTGGAGGGGGTGCCCCAGGTAAGCAAACCCCCCCATCCACTTCCAGAGTCTGCACCCACACCCCATCCCCATACACCCCCTCCGGCCCCCAAATTTCCTCCTGCACTCCCATACCCTCTCACCCCAAAACTCCCTCCCAGAGCTTGCACCCCCACCCGCTCCTGCACCCCCTACCCCAGCCCAGAGCCTGCACCCAGCACGTAAACTCCCTCCCAGAGCCCGACCCCTCACACGCCCTGTACCCAAACTCCCTTGAGCCTGACCTCTCACCCCTTCTGCACCCAAACTCCCTCTCAAAGCCTGCACCCCTCCTGCACCCCAATCCCCTGCTCCAGCCCAGAGCCACTACCCAAACTCCCTCCCAGCCTGCACCCCAGACTGCCTTCCCCACCCAAACTCCCTCCCAGAGCCTTAGGCAGGTCGGGGTGGGGGGCGAGTTCTGGGCATCACCAAAATTTCTACAAACCTGCCGCCCCTGCTTTGGATGGTAACCCATCCACTTTGCAGTGAAGACACAGGCTAAGTCACTCAAGTTCTGATAGTCCCCCGATGCCTTCCCAGAATTCCCCCGACTGTGCTCTGGAGGACAAAATTTCTCTCACAATTCATTGGGAAAGAATCACATTGTGCAGCAGTAAGCTGAGGGGCAAAGAACCATGGAATATGCTTCCAGCACTCCTAGTGACACACACAGGAGAACACAGCACTAGTAAGAACACAGTGACTGGGGTATGGCTTTGCAGTGTGGCTCTTGCACTCAGACTACACTAATCCAGATGGCAATCACTCAGGTTAATTTTGCAGCGAAGACATATGCAGAGAGACATGCACTCGCTGGGTTGCCATTCTTCTGACATTGGAAGTGCAGCTTTCTCAAATAGGTACTGAGATACAGGTGTATGTAAATCAGAGGATTTAGATGACCGTTTCAGAACAGCACACCGGTATCTTCCAGCAACTTACAGCCAGCTTAACCACTGACTGAGGGACAAAGCAGACATATGGAACTTCCTTCCTTGTTATGACATCATAACTTTTAGTATACTGAAAACCCATGGTATACAGTCCCACATATAACAACAAATAGGATTTTGTAAGTAAACTATAACAAGTGTGAGAAAGTGAAAGGTGAAACCCAAGGATTGAAGTGAGACACTACCACTAAGGGTATATCTACAAAGCAAAAGCTGTGCACAGACTAGCCTACCTGAGCTAGCTTGAATCCAGCTAGCACAGGTAACAGCAGAGAAGACTTCAAAGCAGGCTAATGAGCCAAGTACTGTCTTCACTGGTGTTGTTCCCATGTTAGCTGGATTCAAGCTAGCTCCTGTCTCTACTAGGATCTTACAGTGAGACAACTAACCTGTATTAACTAACCCCCATCTCCTTTTTTGTCAGTGAAGACAGAGCCACAATTGAAAATAAATTCTTTAAGCTTCCCTGTCAGTTTGTGAACTTCTTTCTGCTTCAGCTCACCTCCACAAGGTATAAATCAGGGTAGAATTCTACCCTATGTGTTTTATACTCAAGAACACATTTGTCAAAAGAAATCAGCAGGGTTGCATGTAGTGTCAGTCAGGACAGAATCTAGCCTCTTGTGTGGTATACCTATTGTGGTTTCTTGTTTTCTCCCTAACAGCCTGGGGAAGTCGGAAGGTGTTATTACATGCAGCACTACAGATGTTTGATTAAATCATTCACTGAGTGCTTCTTCTGCATGATTTACATCCTGGCAGAGCAATGACACCAGCACATCACTGTACCAATCAAATGAATCCAAAACAAAAGTGAATCATTTGCCTAGAGAAAGCAGCAAACAACCAGAAACAAACATGGATAAGAAAGGAGCATGGCCTATCAGGCCAAGGGAAAACCAAGACATTACTCATGTTTATTCCACATGAGAAACAGCTCTTCGTGGTGATCAGTGAATTGGAAATATACCCTGCTTGGCCTCTCCCAATGTAGCCCAAGGACAGGAATAGATTGACATAGCCAGGCTGCAAATATTAACAGCCAAATTCCAGGAATGGGTAAGAAAGAAGTAGGAGCACAGCAAAGGAAAGTGTTTCTGTTACTGTATGAACTCCAATCCCTCAAGAGACGGTAGCTAAATCAATGGAATAATTCTTCTGTTGAGCTATTGGTGTCTCCAGTGCAGGTTAGGTAGACCTAACTACATCACACAGTGTGCAAAAGTTTTCACATCTCTGAGAAATGTTGCTAGGTTGAACTAAGTTCTAGATGTAGCCCAGGCCTTATAGTCCATTTACCAGCGAGTCCTCCAGTGTTTCTCTTGCGGTCTTCCTGGTACATTGTAGTATATATGTTCAGTGTTATCCAAGTGGAGGCTTTTGTGCACAACCAAGTCTGGTTACAGGATGCAGTCACTGACTACTTCATTTGTTTCGTTTCTCAGAAAACAGTATTCCATTAGTTTTCCTTCTGTCCTAAGTGCTCTTAAAATGAAGCAGCCAGAGAGTAGATGGGAAAGGAAGGAGGCATCAAGCCTTCTCATACAAAGCAGGGCTTTTGGAGAGTCACTCATCATCTTTGGCTACCGTCTTGTAACCATTTTCTGATCCGATCAGGATGACAGTTGAAGCTATTTGGAATAGCAAGAGTGCACATGTCCACTGCTGCTGTTATAAGGTTCAGCTTCTGAAATTATTATTTATATTACCATCATAGCACCTAAGAGCACACTGTGAGAGGTGCGGTACAAATAGAGAACAAAAAGACAGTCCCTGCCCTCCAAAAACGTAATTAGGTTATAGCTGCAGATCTACAGACTACAGGACAGGGATTAATGCCGGGGTTTGGCTTGACCCAAATTGACACTTATCTGGGAAAAGTCTCTAGCTGTATTTCTTCCTTGCAGCCTTACATTCAATACACACAAAACCAGACAAACATACACAAACAATAAGTAGAGTCATCCCAGGCTTCTTTCTATTCAATAGAACTCCAATTGCTCTTTCCTCGCAGAGGAGCATTTTGTTGTTGTTGGTGGTGGTGGTTTAAAAAAGAAAGTGCTCAATAGGCTCAGCTGGGGATACTTCTGTGAGCTACATCTAAATTCTGATGGGGAATTAATTACTGAAGCCCAGATCCACAAAAGGATTTGGATGCCTATCCAAAATTTAGGCACCACTGAGATCCACAATGGAACAATGTCAACAGGTGGCTTTTCCGCAGTTTCTTATCAGAATATTCCATAGCCCAGTGGTTAGTGTGCAAGTGCTGTTCAAATCCCTTCTCTTCACCAGGCAGATGGGGAAATTGAACCACAGTCTTCCACATCTTGGGTGAGTGCTCTAACAACAGGGCTAAAAATTTATGAGTGTGGCACCTCCTCCTCCAGTGTTTTTGCAAAAACTGGCTTAGGCACCTAACTTCAGGAGAGGGTTCCTAGCTGTAGAACCCAGGCAGACATAGGTGCTTTCCTCCAGCCTGAATTTAGGTGCCTAACTCCTGAAAGGACAAGGCTTAGGACACACCCCTTTTGTCAGCATCTGCTGTAGATTAACTTACGTAGGGAGCTGCCTAGCTTGCTGGTTTTTGTGGATCCCATTCTTGGGCATCTTTCTCCCCGCATTCGTTGCATAAGGAGCCTGGGCACCTAACTCAGGCTTTGTGGATTCAGTGATTTTCTAGTCACCTAAAAGGTGGACATTGCAGTGCTGAGCATTGCTATGTCTATATCCCCTTGTGGCCATGGACTGAAACCCCAGGCCATTTTCTGTCTTGTGCAGGGAGGGAGAGATGGGTCCCCTCCAAAAGACACCAGTGAGGTGGGAGCATCTAGGATTCATGGTTCCCACTAGGGGGTGTGAAAAAGACTTGTACTCCCCATCAGGCTTCAGATTGCTTAAGATAGCTGGGTCCCTTAAAGAGCAAAAAGTCTGGCACTAGTGTTTATGCAGGGTACCAGTGGGAGAAAACATTAGAGACTTGTCATGCATACATGCACTGCGGAAAACAAAAAACTGTTGATAATGACTGTGGTTTTTGAATTTGAAGTGCACATTAACAATATCACATAATGCCTCCTGAATTAGTGGCTAAGACCTGCCTTCCTTCCCACTGAGACTGTTAGACTTTCTAAAGAAGCACTGGAGTGGTACATAACCTTTGCCGCAGAAGGGTTTGGACTGACAGCTTGCCAGGAACCTGAGAGCTGCATGTGATTTGCACATGTATTGTAGATTTTTCAAGTGCTGTGAGTGTACACAGATCTTTACAAAATATATAGAAAAAAGGAAATATGTTATAAGGATCAATTGGAAGACTGACACTGCTTCTCTAAAAAGAAAATCTGGAAATCCTGTTTTATTGATGTGGCAAGGTGGAAAGGGAAATAGGAATGTAAGGCAACTATGTTTTCTTGATTTATTTAGATTGATTTAGAAAGTTTCTCTTCATAATTATAAGTGGGCTTGGCAGAATGGGATTTTTTGTGATTTTGACAGATATTGATGTTTATTTTTAAGCATTCTTCAGCTATTTAAAATTTCAGATGTACATAATTATGGATTTTAAGGGTTTTTATTTTCAGTCAATTTAAGTTTTCACAGTTGTTGGAAATTATGGAGGACTCAGACAATAATTACTTAATGACAAACACTGAGATTCAAAAAGTTAAAGCTTTATAATTGTTAAAACAAATTGTCAACATGACATGTCAAAACATACGAAGTAAATATTCTTAAATCAAACTCTAAGTTATCAAGAAGAATTTTTCTTACATTGCCTGTCTGTAAATTTCAATTATCATCAATGGAAATATTTTCTTATCAGTTTGTGTATATGGCAAAAATCAACATTTACTGACAAAAGTCTAATCTTTGCAAACCTAAATATAAGCACTTCCAGGGAGACTTGCAAAAAAGGCAACTCTTAACCCTAAATTGCTGTAATTGCAGAAATTTATAGAAATCCAATACATTTCTATAATAAATTTGAGGTGCATTTAGGCCTCATCTTTGAATTCAGCTGAGAATGACCCTGCCAACAACCTGAACCTTGTCAGTTTTAAAGTTTCTGAACTACTTGTCATATAAATCACTAAGCTTCATGAACGGATATGATCAAAACTTGGAATTTCTTTCCTGCAGGTAATTCTGATATTTTTTGACATTTGTCTTTGTCCAGAATCAGGACAAAGTCAAAATATAAAAATTTTTCATGGAATAGCAAGTTCCAAAAAATTTCAATCTGGAAATAGTGAAATGGTTTGTTTCAACATTTTCCATCAAAACAAAATATCTAGACATTCCTGAATGGAGACATTTCATTTCAGTTTGCTGAACTGACTCAAAATGTTTCATTTCAAGTTGATTAAAAAAAACAACCCAAAAAACAACCACCTATATTATCTTAAGCTATTGCAATGCCTCATGGGAGCTATAGTTCATTTTGCTCATGCTCCCATTCTACTCCATGGGCTGGGTTCCTTGGCTAGACTATGTCTTGTATGATCCCCATGGTCAGAGACTCCCATGGTGCACTGCAATGGATCAACCAGAGAGGAGACCACAGTGTATCATGGGAGATGGAATCCAACAGGCCTGGGGATTTTCCTACATAAAGTTTTGATTTTTGGGAGGCGGATGGGGGGGGACAAAAAACATTTTCTGTCTAAAAACCTTTTGATAGGAAATTTCTGAGCAGTTCTATTCTGTCCAACCCTGAAAAGCCCCTCACACTTCTACTTCTTGAGCATTTGTAGAAAAGCTGCAAAGTGTGAAAGATCATTTGACTCTAGCTGCCCTTTAAAGACCTTCATTGTTGCCTTTTTTTTTTTTTAAACAGGTTTCCTCATCTTTATTGAAATATTTTTTTCTCAATTTGTGGCACGTGTCCTGATCAGTTTCTTAAGACTCTGGCTGCAGGGTGGGGAAGGGCAAGGTTGTGGGGTCCCAGCTCCCCACCCCAAAATCATAATAAATAAGACTGGCGTCTGCAGTTTGGGGGTCCAAAACTGAAGCTGATTTGGTGTCATGTGGGGGAGATGCCCCCAACCTGAGGGGTGTGGGTAGATGAGACCCCACACCGCCAGCCCTCTGCATAAGGGGGGCAGGGCAATTTGGGAAGGAGAGGAGAGGAATTTTCCCAGAAGCTGGAGATTCAGGCTGTTCAGGTGTGATTTATTATCTTTCAGAAATGCAAGGCCAGAGCGGCTTGTAATTTGATAAGCATATCAACAAGTCACTCCTTCTGACTGATCTCTTCCAGAAGTGGAACAACCTCCATGAAAAACTTCCTGCCGATAAGCCTCAGACTAGTACACTTATCATTGAGAGTCTGAGTTAAATGAATGGAGACAATTCATCTGCCTTTCAGGGGAAAGATGGGGTGTGCTTTCATAGTCTGTCTTTACTGCTATTCAGACTGTGAGGAATTCTTATTTTGATTCGAGCCTTATTTTGATTGGATGCAGCTTGCAAAAATTCTGTAATTAATAGGTGCCTATTTGTAAGAGAGAGCAATCATGCTGAGGCCTCTCCCACCCCTTTGTCTGGTTCAATTTTAGGTCCCAATCCTACAAGAACTTATGTCATGCTTAACCTTACACACTGTGAATAGGGAAACTATAGTCAATGAAACTACTTGCAGCGCATATGTAGCCCACTCATGGGGATCCATTGATCACCAAGAGTGGCAAAGACCCCTTTTTCCTTCCTTCTCACTGAAGGATCTTAGCACCAATAGGCCCCAGGGTTCTTTGCACTCAGTGCCTCCACCTAGTGGCTGGGTGCATAAACTAATAGATAACCCCTACTTTCTCTGGGACATTACAATTTATAAGTACAAGAAGTCAAGGATCATTAGATAAAGCCAAACATGGTTTTATTCCAAGGGCAGGATAGGGGTAAATTCAAAGAAGAGAAAGGGAATAAGTACAGAACTCAGATACTTGATTAACCAACCAAATCTCACAGCAGTTAGCACTAAATGCTTATAAATGACATAAACCAACAAGAATGTCCACAAAGTCTCCTTACAGGCCTTAGGTCGGTGATAGTGTGGCAGGGCAGCTGAGTTTGGGGCTCAGTCTCTCCTTTGTGGGCTCCAAGTCAGTCTCTATTTCTCTACCTAAGAGAGACAAACATGGCATTTCCTCCCCTTCTAAGACAAATAGCAACTCTGAGGCTGCTTATCTTTGGGATGCTTTAACAACTCTCTACAGCCAGCTCTCTCCACAAACCTGTCACTGCCCAGGGTCAACTCACATTTACAAGTAATCCCAGGCTCTCCAAGGTCTGTCGTTGTTCACACAGGCACATCTCAGGCTCTGGGACAGGAACTCCTCATCCTTCCAAACATGGGTTTGTCTGGGAGCAGGGCACATTCCAGGGCAATCCCACCCAGGCACAGGCACTCCTGGGCCTGCAGTTAGCTGTCCAGCTTGTCAAGCAGAACCCAAGCCTCCATGGGCTCTTTGTCTCCTTTTCAAGCACGTGAGGAAGGAGCCTCAGATTCAGTTTCTGTCTCTGGGCTGCTCTTTGTGGGAACTGCTTCTGCCAAGTCCCCAGACTGGCGACACGTTACACATAAAATTAAGTGTTTGGAGGACCAAGGTCTTAGGCAAATTTTAAAAACAAACAATAGCCCCAAACTCCCCCCTCCCCCACATGATATAAAAACACAAGTTCCATTGACCGTCAATTGGATTTGTGCTCCTGTGTCATATAGGTGCTTTTGAAAATCCCACCCTCAAAACATTCAGGGTTTTGTATTTGACACTTATATTATCATGGTATTATACTGATAAATTACCATCCAATTTCAATATTTTACACAGATTGATGTTTTTCATTTAAAATAATTATGCATATTATAGAATGGTTGTAGTATACAGATAGGCAATCACATTGATACTGAAAACATCTTTCAGGTTATTGAGCATGAAAGCAATAACGATTGGTCTGCCTTTCTAGAATGATTGGGCTAGTATCTCTCGCAGTGTTTATATTAAATATTATCAAACAAAAGATGCATTATAATATTTGAAAAAAACTACAGATAAAAGTAGTTTAAATATAACTTTGTTATTCCATTTCTCTAAAATCAGAACATAAAACTAGGGAAACAGTACATAGTATTAAGTTTATTGTAAATAATAAAAATGTATCATCGCTACATAGTAAAGCCAAGAATACAATTTTTAAAAAATAGTATAGGGCCAGTTTATGTTCTTAGTGGTGCAAGTTAATACTCTGTCAGTCTGGTTATTGCCAAAGCTCAGAGGCTGTGTATGGTAGCAGCATGAGAGAGTTCGATCAGAATTTTCACATGTGAGTGTTTCAAGTTAGGCACCTAAAAAGCTATATTTAGGCATTTAAGTGGTGTAATTTTAAAAGGTATCAAGCACATGCAACTCTTGTTCACGGAAAACACTGAAATCAACCAGTGTAATTGAGAGCTGAACCAGCCCTAAAGGTGGGATCTGCAAGAGTGCTTCAGACTGACCTAACCCTGATCCCACTGAAGTCAGTGAGAATTTTACCACACTCCCCACCCTTCCTAGGGAGGACTTTGCAGGAAACTCTGCAGGCTGAAACTTACAGTGTTTCCTCTCTGCTGCCCAAGAGCAGCCCATGCAGGGGATGATAAGTCCCTAAATTATAAAACAAACCCATGAAATATATTTAAAAAATGACTTACATGAATTGAGCCCTTTTCAGACCGTCAGAAAATTTCTGTTAACATTGCAGTACCCTGACAGACAACCCATGCAATAAGACAATAGGGTAACTATGCTGAAAAGTGCCAGGCACAGAGACAAAGAGGGAACAAGGAGCTCCAGAAGGTCATCTGAAATGCCCACAGGATGCAAAAATATAACAGGAGGCCATAGAACAGGGAAAATGTGGTGCTGGGGAGTGTTGGCATAGTGTGGACATGCAAAAGTGGTTTAATTACAGCGGTCGCTGTACATTAGCATAACTTGCATCAATAAAACTCTGTAGTGTAGACAAGGTCTAAGTATATTACATCAACACTATTATCTTTATCAACCAAATTTGTAATCTCATAAAAAAAGATATCAAGTTACATGGGATTTATTTTTATAAACCCATATTGATTTGCATTAACATTACCCTCATTTAAGTCTTTATCAATCCAGTCCCATGTCAGCTGCTCTGCTATCTTGACTGGGATAGAGCCCGGCTGATAGGTCTATCATTATCCAGATCATCATGTTTACCCTTTTTTCTTCCAGTCTTCTGAAACTTTTCCAGTGATCTGAGATTTACTCAAAAAAAAATCAACATTAATGGTCCATTGAGCTCCTCAGCCAGCTCTTTTAAAACTCTTGGATGCAAGTTATCTGGACCTGCTGATTTGTCTAGTTTTAGTAGCTTTTTGTTTAACATCCTCAAGAGATAGTAGTGGAATGGAAAGTTATCACCATATGATGAGGCTATAGCATTTGTTCCCCCCCAACTCAGAACAGAAATATTTATTGAATACTTCTGACTTTTCTACATTATTATTAATTATTATTCTACCATTTCCATCTAGTAATGGACCAATACCATTTTCAGGATTCTGTTTATTCCTAACATTTTTTTTAAAAAAAACCTCATTATCCTTAACTCTGCTAGTCAATTTTGTACAATTCTTAACTTCTTATTCGCTTTCACTTCCCCTCCAAACCAAGTTGGTTTACCCAGCATGGCCTTCTTCCTCAATTGTGGGATTGTAACTTTTTGGGCATCGAGTAAGATTTTCTGCATGATTCCCAATTATAATTCACATTTTTCTCGTTCTTCCTCACCGCTGATTTGGTTCATATTTGTTTTCAGCGTTGTGAAATTAACCCTATTAAAGCACTACGTATATATTACTGGTCTGGACTTTGCTTGCACATTATTAATGTGATCAAGTCATGACTACTTATACCTAAGCTTCTAGTTTTGTGATCAATTCCTCTTTATCTGGTAGGATAAAGTCTAATAAAAAATTTCCCCATGTTAGTTGTAACACTTTTTGAGTTAGGAAATTGTCATCTACGATGTTTAGAAAGATGTTTTAGTACTGGCAGCATGACACCTCCAGTAAATGTCACTCAAATGGATGCCCCCCATGATCACATTTTCCCCCTATACATTATGGATAAGTGTGTAAGGAGGCGGTCACCCTGTGTCCTATTGTGGTTCGGTGGTCTGTAGCAGACACCAACTAATACCCCACCTTGTGCTTTATCTGTTAGGACATTGATCCCATAAGCATTCAAGATTACTTTCTTCTCAGTTATCAGGGACTCAAACAGATTACACCATTTTTGACATAGAGTGCCTGACCCCTCCTCCCCTTTTGCCCTCTTGATCATACCTACGTAGGTTATAACTATTGACTTAAACATTCCGGTTGTACAAATCATCCCACCAAGTTCCAGAAACATCAACTAGATCAAATTTATGCTCAAATGAGGAATTCCAATTTCTCTTCTTTGTTACTCAGGGTCCTAGCATTAGTGTACACACAATGTCAAAATTTCTTGTCTTTATGTCCTTTGGTTCCTTGATTAGTTTTGCTCTCAACATCTTGGTTTTGTGCTGAGCACTCATATCTTTATGGCTCACATCTTTTTACCCTCCCCTTTTGCTATTAGTTTAAACCACTCCTGACTACTTCTAGGTTGAATTCCAGTAGGTCTCAGTGAAATAAGTGGCAGAATTCCAGTAGGGTCAAGCCATTAATGGGGAATTTCTCTGTCCTTTTCTCTTCTTGCATAATAAATATTAACTAAGTAAAACTAATTTACATTTAATGAGGGAATCTCCATTATTCCTACTTCCCTCAACATTTGAGCCATGCCAGTGACTTAATTACAATTACCTACAACCATGGTGCAGTTTCTGGGATTTGATCTGATTGATATTAGCAGAGCACTTGAGAAGGGAATCAAAATAATAATTGATACTATGCTCATTCTTCTGATTCTGAGAAACGCTGCATTGTTGTGGAAATATTGGGTTCTAAACGTTAGTTAAAAAAAGAAAAAAGCAGCAAGGTTTTGGCAGTGGAATATCCATACAGAAGTCTGACCAGCAGAGAATGTCTTAATTTGGTTACTGGTACATTTTTTTCCTAATAGTTATTTTGTTACAGGGTCCACTCACCGCTGTGGTGCTTCCTTGTGAGTGCGTCTGGGGATTCATTCTTTCCATATCCAACACAGCCTTCTGCCACTCTCACTGCACACCCTGCTGCCACTCTCTCTCTCTCTCTCTGTGTCTCAGGGTGCTTTGTCTTCATGGCTTTGCTGTCCAGCCAGGTCACTGTGTGTTTTCCCCCTTCCCAGATATCAAAGTCTCTGCCTCCAAGATGGCAGTCTTCCGTTCACTGCCCAAACTGTGCCACTTCCCCAGTGGCTGAGAGGGGAACCTGGACCCACCCTATACTCCAGGTTCCTCTAATCAACAGCCAAGGTTTGCACCATCTTAAACCTTGCTGCCTTTTCCCCTGAGCCTTTTCCTACACGCTCTCCACCTAGTCTCCCTTCTTCCTCTCTCTACTGTCCAGAGGGTAGCTACAGGTTCCTCCTACACTGCAGCCCTCTTCCACTGCCAGCTTCCTAGCTACATCCTAGCTCTGCTTTTTCCTTTCTAACTGGGTTCTATTATTATTCAGAGGTTACTTAGGCAGCTATTTCCCCTCAGCTGTGGCCTATCTGGTTAATTGGCCTTTCCTCAGTCTCATTAACCCCCTTCTAGCCTGGTGTAGAATGAACAACCCACCACATATTGAAAGGAAGAAAAAGCGGATTTCATTTAGGACAAATTTCAGAGTAACAGCCGTGTTAGTCTGTATTCGCAAAAAGAAAAGGAGTACTTGTGGCACCTTAGAGACTAACCAATTTATTTGAGCATGAGCTTTCGTGAGCTACAGCTCAATGCATCCGATGAAGTGAGCTGTAGCTCACGAAAGCTCATGCTCAAATAAATTGGTTAGTCTCTAAGGTGCCACAAGTACTCCTTTTCATTTAGGACAAAGTTTTTTCATGTTTCCTTTTATGGAATTAAAAGGTAAAACTATCTTTTTTAAAATGACATCTAAAGCATCCAATCAATAGAATCCTACACTATTACATTTCAGCAAGAGTGCGCTAATTAGGGGGGTAAGTACTGCTTAAATGAGGTAATTGCTTATTGGGACAACAGCAAGGAGGGGAAAAGGGGGCAAAAGATGTTACTGCATCTGTAAGGAGAGAAATGATAGATAATACTTTTAGCTGTCCCAAATCCTCAAACACCACTATTGCCTACTCATAAAAACAAACAAACAAAAGAATCCTACAGCCTTGGAAGCATTCACATTGATTCCTGCTCAGCTACTGTCAGACTGAACCAGGAGATGTAGTCCTGAGAGGAAGCTGCAGGGCAAGTAATGCTTAAGTGCAGGGCCGTCCCTACCCGTATGCAAAGTACGCAACTGCGTAGGGAACCAGGAAATCTGGGGCACCAA
The DNA here is from genome assembly GCF_965140235.1 of Caretta caretta. NCBI lineage: Eukaryota > Metazoa > Chordata > Testudines > Cheloniidae > Caretta > Caretta caretta. The sequence continues at coordinate 81,907,495 of NC_134210.1, read as the reverse complement.
ATTTCCTGGTTCCCTATGCAGCTGAGTGCTGCTCCAGCCCCTGCTCTGCCTCTTCCCCATGCCGCCCCCCTGCGCTCCACCCCAGCCCCACCTCTTCCCACCCCTGCTCCGCCCCAGCCCTGCCCCCACTCCACCCCTGCTCCACCCTCACCCCACCCCCACTCCAGCCAGCCCTTCCCCTGAGGACTGCAGCAGGCGTCAGGCTCCCTGCACTCACCGGTGGCAGTAAGTAGAGCAACCCAGCCCGCTCCGCTCCTCTCCTCTCCCCTGGCTTACAGCCACGCCACCAACGAGTGCTGCGGGCCGGTTCCTTCCTTCCCCACAAGACTGGGAGCCAGGGTAGCAGAGCAGGCTCGGGCCAGGTCACTCCACTTCCCGCAGGAGGTGGCCAACCCCCCGCCCCTGCAGAGGCCTGGGACCAGCTTCCCCCTCTGGAGGCTCCATAGGGCACCAAAATGGCTAGGGACAGCCCTGCTTAAGTGGTTTCTTTTCCTTGTGCTCTCCAAGGTGATAAAGCTCTGATCAAAAAGTTATTCAAACAAAATAAAAAGGGAGAAAAAGGGTGGAAGGGCAGTATAGCCTAATTTCTAGTTTAAGTAGAGGTGTTCCCAAACCAAAACTGATTGCAAACTTACCCAGACTTTGAGAAAGTTTGAATGTGGATCTGGACTTTATGGCTATGGCTCATCATTAGCTTAAAGCTACAAAGCTTAAACCAACAAAGCAGGAAAACATGAAGTATATATAGGCTAGCATTTTATTAAGCAAGCTGAAGCGAAATTGAAATGGTCAGAATAAACAAGATCAGCACTGCTGATAGAAACTCAACAATTTGGAGATTTGTTCAAACCATGTATGCACACGTGCATGCGCACACAAACATGCAAACGCAAATCTTTTCAATGCAACACCTGGTTTAGAAAACCAACCCATCAAATGTTTTATTTGATCATGTAAATGTTTGTGTAAAGATTCAAGCATAGATGTGAAAAATTTAATGAGCAGAAGTGACTGTATAATGCGGGTAATTATGTTTTCAGGTATTTCAAAGTTTGGGGTACAAACAGGGACATTTATATATTCATAAACTTTAAGACCAGAAAGGGCCATTGTGATAGTTTATCCTGATCTCCTGCATTACACAGGTCATATGATTTCCCTGTATAAATTCCTGCTTCAGTTTCAATGACTGTGCTTGTACTAGATCATATCTTTTTAAAAAATTCAATCTTGATTTAAAAATTGCCAGTGACAGAGGATCCATTGTAACCCCTGGTAAGTTGTTCCAATGGTTAAATTTTCTTCAGTGTTAAAAATGTGTACCTTATTTCTAGTCTCAATTCATCTAGCTTCAACTTCTAGGCGTAGGATTTTGTCTGCTATATTGAAGAGCCATTTATTGTCAAATTTGTGTTCCCCATATAAGTTCTTATAGACTGATCAAGTCACCCCTTAACCCTCCTTTTGATAAGCTAAATAGATTGAGCTCCTTAAGTCGTTGACTATAAGGCACGTTTTCTAATCCTTTACTCATTCTCACGGTTCTTCTCGGAATCCTCTTCAATTTATCAACATCCTTCTTGATGTGTGGACACTAGAACTTGCTTTTTTTTTTTTATTATTGGAATAGCAAGTGCTGAGTAGAGATAATATAACCTCTATAGTTCTACTTGAGATCCCCCCAGTTTACACATCCAAGGTTAGCATTTTAGCTCTTTTGGCCCCAGCATGACACTGGGAGCTCACTTTCAGTTGATTATCCTCCATGATCCGCAAGTGTTTTTCGAATTACTGCTTCCCAGGATAGAGCTTCATCCTGTAAGTATGGCCTGAATTCTTTGTTCCTCCATGCATGACATTACATTTGGGTGGATTGTTTGACTGTATCCAGTTTACCAAGTGATCTAGATCATTTTGTGTCAGTGACCTGTCCTCTTTATTATTCATCATTTCCCCAATCTTTGTGTTCTGTGCAAATTTTATCATGTTTAGTGAGTTAGTGTAATCCAGTGGATAAAACAATGACCAAGAGTCAAGGCAGTCTGGATCCTATTCACAGTTCTGCCAGTCTTCGTGTGACAAGACTGCCTCTCTGTACCACTTGTTCACAATGTCTAAAATGGGGATATAGCATTTTACATGTGGATAGGTAGCACTGAGATCTATGGTGAAAGATGCTATATTACTGCTAATCTTAGAAATATTTCTATTGTGCGATGAACTATTGCTTGCAGCAGTGTAGCAATACTAGGTGCTACCATAATACAAATAAATTATGGCCTACCACTAAACATATTTCAGATGTTAGCTCATAATCAAATCATCAGCAGGAGTAGTAGCATGCAGTATAATTATTGTAAACACTGTATTTTATTACTTGTATGTTTTGAAACCTACCTCTGGCTGATTATGTATGCTGGTGGGAAAAGGACCCCATCTATAGTCTTATGAAAAAACTCCAACTTCTTCTTGACCTTTGTTCTTCCTTTTTCTACTCTGCATGTTATGAAATATCACACTGCTTCCTCTGCAAGTATTTTAAATGCAGTATCAGGCAGAACAGTCTTTCTTAACTGCTGACCACCAAAGCTTCAAATCTGAAAGGTTTTAAAACAATAAGACTGGGGAGTTCTGACTGTGTGTTTCTCCTTGCTTTTCAGTTTGAGAGACCATAATGGATTACTTGGGGGCAAGATGCATGCCTAGTGTTATGCAAGATTAGAACGACAAGCAAGGATGCTAGGAGAAAATGGGAGTATAAATGAATGTCCTCGGAGACAATAGAGTAAGTACTTAATAGGCCAGATTCTGCTCTCAGTTACAACAATCAGGGCAGGTTCTACAGTTTTTGCCGCCTCAAGCAGTGAAAAAAACTGCCGCTGCGGATGGCAAAAGTGAGAAGCTACCGCCGATTTGCCGCTGTGGCCGGCGGGACAGAGGAGCTGCCGCCAAATTGCCGCCCCTTTCTAACTGCTGCCCCAGGTACCTGCGTGGAACGCTGGTGCCTGAAGCCGGCCCTGACAACAATGTAAATCTGGAGTTAGCCCACTGATTTCATTGGAGTTATTCCACATTTATACTGGTGTAACAGAGTCTCTATTAGCCCCCATAGTTAGTGGGAACTCTAGACCTGCACAAATTGAATGTGCGTCTGTAGACGGGAAGAACAATTAGTTTTTCCAACTAATCTATGCCAGTTATGGAGAAAAATGGAGGGTCTATGAAACAATGTCTCCAATCTACCAAAAGTGCATATTTTACAGACCTTCCACTTTCTGCTGAAATACAGCCTATTCCCATATCATATTGAAATTGCATTAGTTCAAAACTAGAGGTAATTCACAGGCCAAGGGCTTAATGGCAAGTGCACAATGTAAGGAGGTTTTGCTAAAAACACTAAAAATAATTAAATAAAAGAAGGCAGAGAGGAAGGTTTAAGTGCCTCTGAAGCAGAGGCGGAAAAAATACAGCCTGCAGGCTGGATCTGGCCCGTCTAACGTTTCTGTCCAGCCTGCCATGACTAACATTTCTGTACTTGTGATCTCCGGGCTGCTAAAAGTCCCAAGGCTCAGCGGGTCGCTCAGGCAGGTTGCCTGCCTGCCGTGGCCCCACACCACTCCCGGGAGTGGCTGACTGCTGCTGGCATGTCTCTGTATAGCCATGCTTGTGGCATCTATTGCACCAGTGTGGCAACAGCTGCTTGGGTGAGAGAGCAGGAAAGGCTCTGCACAGACATCTCTAACTTAAATCCATTCAAAGTGCAAGTTGTTCAGCCAACTCATTCAACCCAACCAACTTACCGGAGTCCTGTGGTGATGAGGAATTGGTGACAGGACAAAGTCACAACTTTGCACTCACACAGTTTTAAGGTGATGGTCGTTCTCCATAGACTAGGGCAGATATGGAGCTTGTATCCTTCTGAAGTGATGGAGCAGCCTTTTTAGGTACAGCGCTTCTCTCCCCAGGCCAGGGAAAGGGGACTAAAAAGGAATCCTAAACACAGCCTTCCCTTTCCGTACCTGTTAGGCTGCCACTCCTGGCTGCTTATCCAACTCAGCAGTCAAAATAAAACAAAACAAACTGGCATTTGGGTCATGGAATGTCAGAACTCTTCTTGACAATGACCAAAGACCAGAATGAAGAATATCCCTATTGCCAAAACACTGAAGAGGTGTGACAGACATCGCTGTCCTCAGTGAAACCAGACTCACTGATGAGTCCCACTCTTGAAGAGGTGGGAGTAAGCAATGCCTACTACTAGATTGGCAAGTCTAAGGATAAGCCAAGACATTCGAGGTTTGATTTTACCATATGATCTGACATTGTCTGCAAGCTTGATTTGCTCCACAAGGAAGTCAATGACTGACTTATGGTGCACCACATGAACTTGTCCAGAGACCAGTATGCCACCAGTATCCGTGCCTGTGCGCCAACAATGACTCATATAGGGAGGTTAAGGAGATATTTTACGAAGATCTCATCAGGGTCATCAGAGGGATGCCACCCCACAACAAACTCTTTGTCCTTAGAGGCTAATGCTCACATGGGAGCTGACTCTGACTCATGGAACAGGGTGCTAGACCATCATGGCATTGGAAGGACAAACTCCAAAGGCCAGCTACTTCTCTCCAACTGTGCCACATTCTATTTCGCTGTTACCAACACCATCTTCCAACAGGCTAATAAATATAAGACAATGTGAATAAATCCCACTTTGAAACGGGTAGCACATTCTGGATTATGTAATTGTAAGGTTTAGAGCAATTAAGAATGTGCACATCAGCTGCTCTGAGAGGAGCTGAATGCTGGTTAGACCATCTGCTTGTAAGCAGCATCAAATCACTACACTTCTGACCAAAGCTCCCAGAAGACACCTCAAGCCACTAAAGAAGATCAATGTGGCTGCCTGAAAGACGCCAGAAAACAAGAGAAGTTGGAACCAGAGGTCCTAGGAAACTCCACAGATGTTGATGACAGAGAATATGGCATCGAAGGTTCTTGGCTTTGTAAGGTGGAAATATCAAGATGGTTCAATGAAAATTACCCTAAAATAGACTGGCTACTGGAGAATATGCATAACACATACAAGTACAATATCTTGGACAAGAAATCAGCATTGAAAAAGGCCAGGTACAATCAGGTCAAACATACACTATAAACCCAATTAAGGATAATGAACTACTGGTGGGTGCAGAAGGTTGCAGAACAGCAGGAAGTGGCTGACAAGTATGATGCAAAAAGCCTTCTATGAAGGTCTCCATGCAGTGTATGGCCCAAAAATCCAGTGGTACAGTCCCCTGTCCTCACAGCAGCTGCTCACAAAGGCGATATTCTCTCACTGGGCAGAGCACTTTGATAGTGGATTGACAGTTCAGGAGAATATGTCCAACAAAGCCACTGACTCACTCCCGCAGCACTTTGTCCTGGGGGAGCTGTCCATGGCCCCTTCTTTAGATGAGGTTATTAAGGCCATCAAGCAGCTGTCCACTGGCAAGTCTCCAGGCCCTGACAACATTCCACCTCAAGTGTACAAATGTGGACATGGAAACTCACCAGCCTTTTCAAAACTTTATGGGAACAGGGTACTGTGCCTCAGGAGTATAATGCTTTCATAGTCCAGCTATATCAAAATTATGGAACCATATCTAGCCGTGACAACCATTGCAGGATCTCACTGCTGTCTACAGCAGGGAAGATCCTTGCATGGGCTGTCCTCAAGAGGACTTGGTGTATCCAGAATCACAGTGTGGCTTTCATGCTGGCCATGGCATAATGGATTTGATTTTTGCAGCCCAACAAATACAAAAGGAGGCTTGTGAACAGAACAAAGATCTGTACATGATGGTTGTTAACCTGACCAAGGCCTTTGACATGGTAAATCGCAAGGGCCTATGGAAACCGCCTTCATAAATTTGTCTGTCCAGAGAAGATGATTGTTCTCATCTGCTCATTTCATGATGGCATGATGGCCAGAGTGACAGAGTGTGGTGACTCATCAGAACCTTTCCCTGTCAACAACGGGACCAAACAAAGATGAGTAATGGCTCCATTCCTCTATGCCTTTGTCTTCTTGGCCATTCTCTTGTTCACATTTCTGGACTTTTGGCAGAAGCATACACATCTGGTTTACATTGCATGGGGTCTACTTAGCTTACAACAACTCAGGGCCTGCACAAAGGTAATTAAACAGCTATTAAGAGATTTCCTGTTAGCTGATGACTATACCCTCATTGCACACATGCTCAAAGACATTCAGCTTATCCTGGATCACTTTGCCTGCGCCTCAAAATGCTTCAGTTACAATCAGCCTGAAAAAGACTGAGGTCAGGTACCAGCCAGCACAAGACCACCAGTACCACCAGCACCATTATCACAATTGACAACATACCCCACAACAGAGTCAGGAAATTCTGCCACCTGGGTAACATACTTTCCAGAAATGCCAGGTTGAATGATGAAATTATTCAGCACCTGGCAAAGGCCAGCTTGGCATTTGTCAGACTCATAGATATTAAGGTCAGAAGGGACCATTATGATCATCTAGTCTGGCCTCCTCTCACCCACCCACATCTGCAATAAACCTCTCACCTATGTCTGAGCTATTGAAGTCCTCAAATCATGGTTTAAAGACTTCAAGGTGTAGAGAATCCTCCAGCAAGTGACCCGTGCCCCATGCTACAGAGGAAGGCGAAAAGCCCCCAGGTCCTTTGCCAATCTGCCCTGGAGGAAAATTTCTTCCCGACCCCAAATATGGTGATCAGCTGAACCCTGAGCATGTTGGCAAGATTCACCAGCCAGATACCCAGGAAAGAATTCTCTGTAGTAACTCAGATCCCATCCCATTACAGGCCATTGGGCCTATTTACCATGAATAGTTAAAGATTAATTAATTGCTAAAATCATGTTATCCCATCATACCATCTCCTCCATAAACTTATCAAGTTTAATCTTGAAGCCAGATAGGTCTTTTGCTCCCACTGCTTCCCTTGGAAGGCTATTCCAGAACTTCACTCCTCTGATGGTTAGAAACCTTAGTCTAATTTCAAGTCTAAACTTCCCGATGACCAGTTTGTATTCATTTGTTCTTGTGTCCACATTGGTACTGAGCTTAAATAATTCCTCTCCCTCCCTGGTATTTATCCCTCTGATATATTTACAGAGAGCAATCATATCTCCCCTCAACCTTCTTTTGGTTAGGCTAAACAAGCCAAGCTCCTTGAGTCTCCTTTCGTAAGACAGGTTTTCCATTCCTCGGATCATCCTAGTAGCCCTTCTCTGTACCTGTTCCAGTTTGAATTCATCCTCCTTAAACATGGGAGACCAGAACTGCACACAGTATTTCAGGTGAGGTATCACCAGTGCCTTGTATAACAGTACTAAAAGCTCCTTATCTCTACTGGAAATACCTCGCCTGATGCATCCCAAGACTGCATTAGCTTTTTTCACGGCCATATCACATTGGCAGCTCATAGCCATCCTGTGATCAACCAATACTTCGAGGTCCTTCTCCTCCTCCGTTACTTCTAATTGATGCGTCCCCAGCTTATAACTAAAATTCTTGTTATTAATCCCTAAATGCATGACCGTACACTTCTCACTATTAAATTTCATTCTATTATTATTACTCCAGCTTACAAGGTCATCCAGATCCTCCTCTATGATATCCCCGTCTCTCTCTAAATTGGCAATACCTGCCCAGCTTTGTATCATCCGCAAACTTTATTAGTACACTCCCACTTTTTGTGCTCTGGTCAGTAATAAAAAGATTAAATAAGATTGGTCCCAAAACCATATTGATCCCCATCTTTTCCAATTTAACTAATAATTCCCCAAGTGGAACCGTAAAAAATGCCTTACTGAAATTGAGGTAAATTAGATCCACTGAGTTTCCTTTGTCTAAAAAATCTGTTACTTTCTCAAAGAAGGAGATCAGGTTGGTTTGGCATGATCTACCTTTTGTAAAACCATGTTGTATTTTGTCCCATTTACCATTGACCTCAATGTCCTTAACTACTTTTTCCTTCAAAATTTTTTCCAAGACCTTGCATACTACAGATGTCAAACTAACAGGCCTGTACCCAGATAACGTTTTTCCCCCCTTTCTTAAAAACAGGAACTATGTTAGCAATTCTCCAGTCATACAGTACAACCCCTGAGTTTACAGATTCATTAAAAAATCTTGCTAATGGGCTTGCAATTTCATGTGCCAATTCCTTTAATATTCTTGGATGAAGATTATCTGGGCCCCCCGATTTAGTCCCATTAAGCTGTTCAAGTTTCGCTTCAGCCCCAGATATGATAATATCTACCTCCATATCCTCATTCCCATTTGTCATGCTACCATTATCCTTAAGATCCTCATTCGCCTTATTAAAGACTGAAGCAAAGTATTTGTTTAGATATTGGGCCATGCCTAGATTATCCTTCACCTCAACTCCATCTTCAGTGTTTAGTGGTCCCACTTCTTTCTTTGTTTTCTTCTTATTTATATGGCTATAGAACCTTTTACTATTGGTTTTAATTTCCCTTTCCAACTCTACTTGACTTTTAGCCTGTCTCACTTTATCCCTACATGTTCTAACCTCAATAAGGTAGCTTTCCTTGCTGATCCTTCCCATCTTCCACTCCCTGTATGCTTTCTGCTTTTTCTTAATCACCTCTCTGAGAAACTTGCTCATCCAGCTTGGTCTACAACTCCTGCCTATGAATTTTTTCCCCTTTCTTGGGATGAAGGCTTCCGATAGCTTCTGCAGCTTTGACTTGAAGTAATCCCAGGACTCCTCTGCTTTTAGATCCATAAGTGCTTCAGTCCAATCCACTTCCCTAACTAATTTCCTTAATTTTTGAAAGTCATAGAATCATAGAATATCAGGGTTGGAAGGAACCTCAGAAGGTCATCTAGTCCAACCCCCTGGTCAAAGCAGGACCAATCCCCAACTAAAGCATCCCAGCCAGGGCTTTGTCAAGCCTGACCTTAAAAACTTCTAAGGAAGGAGATTCCACTACCTCCCTAGGTAACGCATTCTAGTGTTTCACCACCCTCCTAGTGAGTTTTTTCTAATATCCAACCTAAACCTCCCCCACTGCAACTTGAGACCATTACTCGTTCTGTCATCTGCTACCACTGAGAACAGTCTAGATCCATCCTCTTTGGAACCCCCTTTCAGGTACTTGAAAGCAGCTATCAAATCGCCCCTCATTCTTCTCTTCCACAGACTAAACAATCCCAGTTCCCTCAGCCTCTCCTCCTAAGTCATGTGTTCCAGATCCCTAATCATTTTTGTTGCCCTCTGCTGGACATTTTCCAATTTTTCACATCCTTCTTGTAGTGTGGAGCCCAAAACTGGACACAGTACTCCAGATGAGGCCTCACCAATGTTGAATAGAGGGGAATGATCACGTCCCTCAATCTGCTGGCAATGACCCTACATATACATCGCAAAATGCCATTGGCCTTCTTGGCAAAAACAGCACACTGTTGACACATATCCAGCTTCTCGTCCACTGTAACCCCGAGGTCATTTTCTGTAGAACTGCTGTCTAGCCATTTATTCCTGGGTCTGTAGCGGTGCATTGGATTCTTCCGTCCTAAGTGCAGGACTCTGCACTTGTCCTTGTTGAACCTCATCAGATTTCTTTTGGCCCAATGCTCTCATTTGTCTAGGGCCTTCTGTATCCTATCCCTACCCTCCAGCATATCTACCTTTCCTCCCAGTTATGTGTCATCGGCAAACTTGCTGAGGGTGCAATCCACACCATCCTCCAGATCATTAATGAAGATATTGAACAAAACCGGACCGAGGACCGACCCTTGGGGCACTCCACTTGATACCGGCTGCCAACTAGTCATGGAGCCATGGATCACTACCCATTGAGCCCAACAATCTAGCCAGCTTTCTATCCACCTTATAGTGCATTCATCCAGCCCATACTTCTTTAACTTGCTGGCAAGAATACTGTGGGAGACAGTGTTACAAGCTTTGCTAAAGTCAAGGAACAACATGTCCACTGCTTTCCCCTCAATCACAGAGCCAGTTATCTCGTCATAGAAGGCAATTAGATTAGTCAGGCATGACTTGCCCTTGGTGAATCCATGCTGACTGTTCCTGATCACTTTCCTCTCCTCTAAGTGCTTCAGAATTGATTCCTTGAGGACCTGCTCCATGATTTTTCCAGAGACTGAGGTGAGGCTGACTGGCCTGTAGTTCCCAGGATCCTCCTTCTTCCCTTTTTTAAAGATGGGCACTACATTAGCCTTTTTCCAGTCGTCCGAGACCTCACCCGATCGCCATGAGTTTTCAAAGATAATGGCCAATGGCTCTGCAATCACATCCGCCAACTCCTTTAGCACTCTCGGATGCAGCGCATCCGGCCCCAAGGACTTTTGCTCATCCAGCTTTTCTAAATAGTCCCGAACCACTTCTTTCTCCACAGAGGGCTGGTCACCTCCTCCCCATGCTGTGCTGCCCAGTGCAGTAGTCTGGGAGCTGACCTTGTTCGTGAAGACAGCGGCAAAAAAAACACTGAGTACATTAGTTTTTTCCACATCCTCTGTCACTAGGTTGCCTCCCTCATTCAGTAAGGGGCCCACACTTTCCTTGACTTTCTTCTTGTTGCGAACATACCTGAAGAAACCCTTCTTGTTACCCTTAACATCTCTTGCTAGCTACAACTCCAGGTGTGATTTGACCTTCCTGATTTCACTCCTGCATGCCCGAGTAATATTTTTATACTCTTTCCTGGTCATTTGTCCAATCTTCCACTTCTTGTAAGCTTCATTTTTGTGTTTAAGATCAGCAAGGATTTCAGTGTTAAGCCAAGCTGGTCGCCTGCCATATTTACTATTTTTTCTACACATGGTTTGTTCCTGTAACCTCAATAAGGATTCTGTAAAATACAGCCAGCTCACCTGGACTCCTTTCCCCCTCATGTTATTCTCCCAGGGGTCCTGCCCATCAGTTCCCTGAGGTTGTCTAAGTCTGCCTTTCTGAAGTCCAGGGTCCGTATTCTGCTGCTCTCCTTTCTTTCTTGTGTCAAGATCCTGAACTTGACCATCTCATGGTCACTGCCTCCCAGGTTCCCATCCACTTCTGCTTTCCCTACTAATTCTTCCCGGTTTGTGAACAGCAGGTCAAGAAGAGCTCTGCCCCTAGTTGGTTCCTCCAGCACTTGCACCAGGAAATTGTCCCCTACACTTTCCAAAAATGTGCTGGATTGTCTGTGTACTGCTGTATTGCTCTCTCAGCAGATATCAGGGTGATTGAAGTCTCCCATGAGAACCAGGGCCTGCGATCTACTAACTTCCATTAGTTGCCGGAAGAAAGCCTCGTCCATCTCATCCCCCCGGTCCGGTGGTCTATAGCAGACTCCCACCACGACATCACGCTTGTTGCTCATGCTTCTAAACTTAATCCAGAGACTCTCAGGTTTTTCTGCAGTTTCATACCGGAGCTCTGAGCAGTCATACTACTCTCTTATATACAATGCAACTCCCCCACCTTTTCTGCCCTGCCTGTCTTTCCTGAACAGTTTATATCCATCCATGACAGTACTCCAGTCATGTGAGTTATCCCACCAATTGAATTGAATTGTTATTCCAATCACATCGTAATTCCTTGACTGTGCCAGGACTTCCAGTTCTCCCTCCTTGTTTCCCAGGCTTCTTGCATTTGTGTATAGGCACTTGAGATAACTTGCTGTTTGTTCTGCTTTCTTAGTATGAGGCAGAAGCCCTCCCCTCTTGCACTCTCCTGCTCATGCTTCCTCCCGGTATCCCATGTTCCCACTTAACTCAGGGCTTTGGTTTCCTTTCCCCGGTGAACCTAGTTTAAAGCCCTCCTCACTAGGTTAGCCAGCCTGCTTGCGAAGATGCTCTTCCCTCTCTTTGTTAGGTGGAGCCTGTCTCTCTGCCTAGCACTCCTCCTTCTTGGAACACCATCTCATGGTCAAAGAATCCAAAGCCCTCTCTCCGACACCACCTGTGTAGCCATTGGTTGACTTCCACGATTCGACGGTCTCTGCCCAGGCCTTTTCCTTCCACAGGGAGGGTGGATGAGAACACCACTTATGCCTCAAATACCTTTATCCTTCTTCCCAGAGCCACATAATCTGTAGTGATCCACTCAAGGTCATTCTTGGCAGTATCATTGGTGTCCACGTGGAGAAGCAGGAAGGGGTAGCGATCCGAGGGCTTGATGAGTCTCGGCAGTCTCTCCGTCACATCGTGAATCCTAGTTACTGGCAAGCAGCAGACTCCTCGGTTTTCCTGGTCGGGGCGGCAGATAGATGACTCAGTCCCCCTGAGGAGAGAGTCCCTCACTACCACCACCCAGCTTCTTCTCTTTTGGAATCAAAAACCTTAGTCAGCCCTTTTGAAATCAAAAACCCTAGGCACAGATTTATTTTTGTTTGTCCTTCCGTTCAGTTTGAACTGAATTAGCTCATGATCACTTGAACCAAGGTTGTCCCCTACAACCATTTCTTCTATGAGGTCCTCACCACTCACCAAAACCAAATCTAAAATGGCATCCCCTCTAGTCCGTTCAGCAACTACTTGATGAAGGAATCCATCAACTATCGCATCTAGGAAATCTGAGCCCTATTATTATTACTAGCACTTGTCCTCCAGTCTATATCTGGGAAGTTAAAGTCTCCCATGATCACGCAGTTTCCATTAGTATTTACTTCATTAAAAAATTAAAGAGGGCTCTATCCATATCCAAATTAGATCCCAGCGGTCTATAGCACACCCCAAGTACTATCACAGGGGAGGCTCTAGTAGTTTTCTTCCCCAATGTGATTTTTGCCCAGACGGACTCTGTCTTATCCATTCCATCGCTTCTTATTTCTTTACATTCTACCTCATTATTGATATACAATGCTACTCCACCAACTTTGCCTTTATTTCTGTCTTTCCTAAACGGCACATACCCTTCAATACCTGTACTCCAGTCATGACTACTATTCCACCACGTTTCTGTTATCCCTATAATATCTGGTTTCACTTCCTGCACCAGTAGCTCTCGTTCCTCCATTTTGTTACCTAGGCTCCTCACATTGGTGTACAAACATCTTAATTTTTGCTGTTTGGCCTCACTCACATTCTTTACCCGATTAGGCACGGACATTCTACAGCCAGTTTGACCTATTAGACTGGTATCCACACTGCCCCTCCCATTCTCCTACCTACGGCTGTATCCTTTCTAACTTTGTTTTCTTCCCTCTCAATGCTAAAATCTGGCACGGAGATTACCTGGACATCTCCCAACCATCTCCCCCAAATTCCTAGTTTAAAGTTCTCTTAATCAGTTTTGCCAGCCTCCATCCTAGAAGTCTATTTCCTTCCCTACTCAGATGAAGTCCATCCCAAGAGAACTGTCCTCTGTCCAGGAATGCCTCCCAGTGACCATACATCCCAAAGACCTCTTTATAGCACCACTGCCTGAGCCATCTGTTGATCATCATAATCTTGTCACACCTTTGTTGCCCTTCTCTAGTAACAGGCAGAATCCCACTGAAGATCACCTGAGCCTCAATTTCCTTGAGCATCTTCCCCAGCCTCGCATAGTCTCCCTTGATACGTTCCATCGAGAATCTACTGGTTCATTTGTTCCCACATGAAGGACAATCAGTGGATTTTTTCCCGCTCCCTTTAGGATTCTCTTGAGCCTCAGGTCCACATCCCGTATCTTAGCACCCGGCTGACAGCACACCCTTCTATTCTCTGGATCAGCTCTGATTACTGGCCTGTCTATTCTTCTCAGTAAGGAGTCCCCAATCACGTAGACCTGCCTTTTCCTGGTGACGGTGCGATTCTCTGGTCTATCCCCTGTTCCCTCTGGCTGCAAGTTCTTTCCATTCCTACTCTTCCTTGTAATCCTCTTCAACCCATCCTGTATCCTCCTGGGGCTCATATTTGGTGTAATCTCCATTGACTCTTCTCCGTTTCCTATAGGACTAGCCGCTTTTCTCCTCTTCCTTGCCCTTCCACCTTCAGTGACCACCTGCTGAGCCCCTTCTTCATTTTCCAACTCTGCAAACCTGTTCTTGAGCTCTATTTCTCCTTCACTAGCCTGTCTTTTCCTCTGCCTGGTTCTCTTAGCCACATGCTTCCACTGTCCATTTTCTTCACCCAGAAGTCTCCCCTCAGAATTCTTCAGTCCTGCTTCCATCTGCAAGTCTGAGCTTTTCCCTTCAGCTGCCTCATGTCTGTGCTCCATAGTCCGCTCGAACCCCCTTCTAAACTCATCCAGACTTTCCACCTGCATCTCCAATCCTCGGATCTTTTCCTCCATCAGCTCTATCAGGCGGCATTTCATACAGACAAAACTCTTACCAGGTACCCCCTCCAGGATCATGTACATACCGCAGCTTCCACATCCAGTCATCTTTATTGTGTCTTCCACTACATGGGTCACTCCCACTGCTGCCTCTGTATCTGTCATAGCCTTCCCACCTACATCCTGTTACTCTGGGAAACACAAACCACACCCAAACACCACCACCCACAGCAAAAACAAACCCCAAACAAGCACCACAATACAAACTCCCCTTTCAAACTCCCACTGAAACTCCCCTGTTTACAGCTTCGTGTGCTGGCTCCTGTGACACTGCCTGACTGCTGGCTACCTGTAGAGGACCCCTAGTCAGAGAAGCCCCACCCCCTAATCAGCACAGAGCCCCTACAAGCCTCTACACATACAAATATTACAAATACAAAAACCAAATAAAAATATCTTCTCCTCCAACAGAACTCCCACTCAAACTCCTGTTTTCAGCTCTGTTTGCTGGCTCTGGAGGGAGAGCAGAGTCTGCCTCAGAACCAAGATAAAAATCTCTCTTGCTGTTTTATTCACCTCACTACTCTACGGCTGTGAAACACAAATGCTGTACTGATGCCACATCAAACAGCTGGAGAGCTTCCACCTTCACTGCCTAAGATCCATCTGCAACATCAGGACAGGATCCCCAACACCAAAGTCCTTGAAAGGTGCCAAATCCCTGGTATCAAGAGCATGCTCATCAGGGCTCATCTTCACCGCATCAGACAGGTAGTCCTCTTGGAGGCTTCCTGTATAATGAAAGTTATGCTCTACATCCAAGTGAGCATGGGAACCCATCCTCAATATAAAGATGTATCGTCAGATATAAAGGCAACTCAAAATATGCAAGATAGACATTAAAACGTGGAAACTCGTTGCACTGGACAGACCCAGATGGAGACGTCTGTGCCATGAGACACTGACCATTTTTGAGGAGTGGCGTGAGGTCATTGCAGGAGAAGGGACCCAGTTGTAAGACCAGTGCCTCAAACCCTCCCTGCAACAAAGATTACTCTTGCAAGACATGCAACTGCATTTCCAAATCCAGGATCAGACTCACTTCCCAGGTGAGAAGCCATAAAAATAAAAACCCAGAACTCAAGTCAGCTGAACACTCATCCATCATATTAACAGGAGATTCCAATAATGAATATGTTGAACTGCACTGGTCCCAGTACAGGTCCTTGGGGGACTCCACTGTTGACCTCTCTTCATTGTGAAAACTGACCATTTAGTCCTACCTTTTGTTTCCTATCTGTTAATCAATTATTGATCCCTGAGAGGAACTTCCCCCTTAGCTCATGGCTATTTAGTTTCCTTAAGACCTTTAGTCAAGACTCTTCTCAAAGCTTACTGAAAATCCAAATATACTATATTGACTGGATCACCCATATAGACATGCTTGCTGACACACTCAAAGAATTCTAATAGATTGACAAGGCATGACTTCCCTTTACAAAAGCCATGTTGACGCTTTCATAACAGATTGTGTTCAGCTACGTGTCTGATCATTCTGTTCTTTACTATAGTTTTTACCAATTTGCCCAGTACTGAAGTTAGGCTCATCAGCTTGTAATTGCTAGAGTTGCCTCTGGAGGCCTTTTTAAAAAAAAAATTGGTATTGCATTAACTTCCATCCAGTCATCTGGGACAGAGGCTTGTTTCAACAATAGCTTATATAATACAGCTGGTAGCTCTGCAATTTCATATTTGAGTTCTAAAACCTTTTGTATTGACATATCAGTGTGGGATTTGTCACCCCCATCAGAGCTATTCTTTTTGGGTATCTGCCCCACATTCTCTGCAGTGAAGACTGATGCAAAGAATTTACTTAGGTTCTCTGCAATGGCCTTGCCTTTCTTGAGTGCCCCCTTAGCACCTTTGTCGTCTAGTTGCCCCACTGCCTGTTTGGCAGGCTTCCTGGTTTTGGTGTACTTAAGCAATTTACTGATAATTTTTGCATCTTCAGCAAGTTGCTTCTCAAATTCTTTATTGGCCTGCCTTGTTATACTTTTACAATTAACCTGGCAGCGTTCTTGCCCCTTTCAATTATCCTCACTAGGATTTGACGTCCAAATTGTAGAGGATGCTTTCTTTGCCTCTAATGGCCTCCATTGCTCTGCTTTTTAGCCATGATGGCATTCTGTTGATCCTCTTAATGTCTTTTCTGATTTGGGGTATACATTTAGTCTGAGCTTTTATTATGATGTTTTTAAATAGTCCCAATGCTGATTGCAGGCGTTTAATCCTTGTGACCGCTCCTTTTAGTTTCCATCTCACAAGCATTCTCATTTTTGTGTAGTTCCCCTTTTTAAAGTTGCATATTACCAGGGTGGATTTTTTTTATACACTTCCCCCCACTACACAGATGCTAAATTTAATTACATTACCGTCATTATTACTTAGTGGTTCAGCTATAGTTACCTCTTGGACTAGTTCCTGTGCTCTCTGTAGGATTAAATCAAGAATTGCCTCTCACTTAGTCAGCTCCAGGACTAGTTATTTCAAGAATCAGTCATTAATAGTGTCTAGACATTTTATCTCTGCATCATGCCTTGAGGGGACATTTACCCAGTCAATATGGGCATTGTGGAAATCACTCATTATTGATTGTGCTTTCTGTTTTTGTAGCCTCTCTAACCTCTCTTAGCATTTCACAATCACTGTCACCATCCTGGTCAGGTAGTCTGTAATATATTCCTACTGCTATACTCTTATTATTCAAGGATGGAATTTCAAATAGACAGAGATTCTATAGTGCAGTTTGTTTCATTTAAGTTTTTTTACCTTATTTGACTCTATGCTTTCTTTTTATATATAGTGTCACTCCTCCACTCGCTCTGTCATCCCTCTATAATTTATACCCAGTATAACTGTGTCTGCTTGGATTATCCTCATTCCACCAAGTTTCCATGATGCCTGTTCTGTCAAAATCCTCATTTAATGCTCGGCATTCTAGTTCACCCATCTTAGTATTTAGACTTCTAACATTGGTATATTTTGTCAATATTCAGTTGTTTGTCTTCATGTATTATATCTAAATGGGACTCTTTCATCTGACTGCTCCTCACTAGCTCTGACCTCTTTCCTCTCATTTTTAGAAGAATATAGAGTTTTTTTTCTTTAATAAATTCATTCCTAAGGTCTGTGTCTGCCTGAACCGTGTGCTCCTCGGCACTTGTCATCTGTCCCCCAGCCCTGAATTTAAAAAAAAAAAAAAAATCCTTTATAGCTTTTCTAATTTTACCTGCCAGCAGCCTGGTCCCCCTTTGGTTTAGGTGCAGTCCATCCTCCTGTATAGGCAACTTCTTCCCCAAAAGGTTCCTAATAAATCTACATCTCTTCTCCCTATACCATCGTCTCCTTCATGCATTAATACCTGACAGTTCTGCCTATCTTACTGGCCCCACACATGGAACTGGAAGCATTTCAGAGAGTGCTATCATGAAGGTCCTGGACTTTAATCTCTTACCTAGCAACCTACATTTGGCCCCCAGGACTTCTTTCCTACCTTTTCTTGTGTCATTGGCTCCTACATATACCATGACCACTGACAGCTCCCCAGCTCTACCTATCAGGCTATCTAGATGTTTCATGAGGTTTGCTACCTTTGCACCTAACAGGAAATTCACCCTGCGGTTTTCCTGGTCGTCACAAACCCAACTATCTATATTTCTAATAATTGAATCCCTGCCTACTATTACCTGTTTCTTGATAATAACCGGGGTCCTTGCCCCCGGGAAGGATATCCTCAATGCGAGAGGATAACATGACATCATCTGGAAGGTGGGTCCCAGCTATGGGATCATTTCCCTCTTCTCCAACTTGATGCTTTCTGGCTATGAGACTTTCATTCTCCTTAACAGCACTAGGGCTGTCAGACAGGAGGTGGTATCGCTCTACTGTGTCCCTGAAAGTCTCTTCTCTGTACCTCCATCTCCCACTGCTCATCCAGTTAAGTCTCTCTGGCTGGGGTACTCTGTCTCTGAGGGCCATGAGTTGCTTGTACCACCTGTCCATGAGGCAGGTAATCATGCACAAACATATCCTCTCTCTTTTATTTATTTATATATATATATGTACACACATACACACATGTACACTCTGGTTGTGCACTTCTAGAGGTGCCCCTACTTAGTGGATGTACATTTTCCTGTACCTCTTTCCTAAGTCTCCTATAGTCACTACTAACAACTATCCAGTGGGTTTTCTTCTCCCTGGAGCTGGACAAGCAATGTCTTTTTGCTCACAGTAAGGAGCATGTTTACTTTTTCTTTTACATTACTGGGCAAAAAGCAGCTCATGACTCATTCCAATACAGCAAGCAGTGACACAAATCTTCAGCAAATTTACTCAATTTTGTATTTAGTTTGTTTTCTTAAATTTAAAAGTCAAAAGTGTTCACTGGTCACTTTGTCATGAGCCCAAAGACTGAATGTCATCTTATAACAAAAGATCCAGTAGTTACCTTGATAAAAAGCTAGCTGGCTCTGAGCTCTATCATCTTTCCCAAGCTTGACTAAACTACAGGATTTTTACGAAAAATAAACCAACCCCAAAACTTCCTAGTAAATTACTGATTTGTTACTGAAGGATACCTCATAAACTTTAGATCAAGGTCTAAATATTTGTTTGCCCAGACAACTCTTTCTTCAAGAATCTATATTCCATGAAAGACATGAAAGACTCATGATCATTGAACTATATATAGTATAGCATCTTTCACTTTACAAGCTAGTTTATTAAACTTCACAATATCCCCCTGAAGTATGTGGGCATTATCCCAATTTAAAGATGGGTTAAATAACTTCCTGGAGCTGCACAATGAATCCCTGGCACAGCTGGGATAAGAATTTACAGGTCCTGACACTCCTACCCCTTCTCAAACCACACAGAATCACAAACATTGGGTGTAAAACACATTGAAAATATTAAATCAGACTAGAAGAGAGAAAAAAAATAGATCAGAAAGAGACTTTACGGCAACACTGGTGACTGGCTGATTTTTAATCTGCAACCAGAGCCAGAAATCAACTTCTTTTAGTGAATTAGTTTATCAAACTGACAGATTGATCCATTGTGATACGTCTTGACTGTTAGTTGAGGTGGCAGCTCAACTGACCCTTGTGGAGTAATTAGCTGGGGATAAATTAATCTGTTCTCAAATCTGCCCCACCCATCTTTCAAAAGTTCTGAGCCTTGCTTTTCAGAATGTATTTTGTACAGTTTGATTTGGTTTTCCTTGGAGCTTGAACAAATGGTTGCACGCCCTTCTACTGGTGAGATTACTTTACAATTAATAAATAAAAAAGGAATAGTTAACTAAATATTCCTGAGTGAAAGTGCTGAGTGCTTTGGACGCATGTCAAACTCACTTCGTTAATGCCAGATCTTTAGAATCTTTGTGTGACTGTTCAGCAGGAAACATCATTTAATTAATTTAAGGAGACCAAATATTTATTTTTTTGCAGTACTAACCTTAAAGAACTACTTGTACCTCAGGCAAAAGGAATTTGGCACAAAGCTCTTATTTTGCTTTAGTTAATATAAAAGGGGTGTGTGTGAGATGTATTAACATTTTTTTTTAATTGGTTTTCTTGGTTCTCCCAATATATACCAAAACATAACTGGTCTTTGACATGTACTGGTTTTCAGATGTTTCAACACAAGCTGCCTTGATGCTAGTTGCCTCCAGCTACTCCTCTAACCAGGATACTCAGCCATACAGCTCTGACTTTGTTCTTTCAGAGCATGCAAGCTAAAAAAATATATTAAAGAACATTTTAAAATGATGCAAAGCATTAAAAAAAGCTAGACTGGAAAATTTCTCAAAAATCCTTATATTCACATAAAAACATATTGGATGCGCTGCCCATTAGGCAAAACCAGAAGTGAAGTATCCTGTGCAAAGAACAAAAAAACAGTGTTCCCATTTCTGTTTTCTGACACTTATTGAAGTTTTGGTTCTACTTTTGGAGGTTAAAAGTTAACTTGATATTTTTCTGTATTCCATTCCACTGGGCTTCCTTTAGGCCTGATTTAAAGGCAGTTTGTCTTTACACACTCACAGTTTTGCAGACACAAATAATTAAGGTCAAAATTAAAGGAGTAATTCTTGACATTTTGGGGTTTAGCTATCTGCTTGCATCCACACAAAAGATAGTCATCCATCTGAGAGATTTCAGAGGAACAGCCGTGTTAGTCTGTATTCGCAAAAAGAAAAGGAGTACTTGTGGCACCTTAGAGACTAACCAATTTATTTGAGCATGAGCTTTCGTGAGCTACAGGTACATCTGATGAAGTGAGCTGTAGCTCACGAAAGCTCATGCTCAAATAAATTGGTTAGTCTCTAAGGTGCCACAAGTACTCCTTTTCCATCTGAGAGATGTTAATTATGGCAGTAATTACTAAGAGGAAAGACAGATTGTAAAAATGTAATTCTTTATCTCCTCCCCAAATAACCTGTCAGCTAAGAAGGGCTGAACACAGCTGCCTCTGCTCATCAACAGTTATCCTGGTTGAGACAGAAGTGGATTGCTAAGGAATAACACAAGTGGTCAGTTTCTCTGGCTATGTTTACACTAGAAATTACTTCCCTATAATTTACATTGCTCAGGGATGTGAATAATCCACACTCATGAGTGATGTAAGTTACACCAACCTAAATGCCGGTATGGACAGGGCTATGTCGGTGGGAGAGCTTCTCCTGCCGACATACCATCTCTCATGGAGGAAGGAGTTAAGCCAACATGCATGCTCTCTCCCAATGGCTTAGACCATCTTCACCAGAAGCGCTATAGCAGTTCAGCTGCACCACTGTACCTGCTGTAGTATAGACATCTCCTCTGTTGGTCTATTTACATCAGTACAAAAGGAATGCGATGTGGGTGTGAACGGCTACCAAGAAGAATGGTATTACTGTATTTTACAGCCACTTTGCGCTGGTGTAAATGGCCTCACAAGGTATCAGGCAACAGATAATCCCCAAATTTTCTCTACCACTGTAGTCAAAGTGCTGTTCAGTGTTCCCAGCTCCTGTTACTCTGCAAACCTGGATTTTAGGGATAGCTTTCTCTTTATTATTTTTCATTTACAACATGCCTGTTTCAATAATAATACAGCTGATTGGCAACCAACAGGGGGTGAGCTGTTTGTGGAGGTGATTGGAGTGTGGATAGTGCAATATCGTGAAACAGTGAAACTCAGGAGTTTCGCTTTGTGGGGTTCATGCCAACTTTTCTTATTTGTTATGGCTTGTGGGTCTTCACAAGCCCTGAGTTTTGGATTCAAATTTTTAATTGGATGAAAATAAATAATTTGCATTTGTAATCCACAAGTGAGTGTGTTTTCCCGGTTCTTCTCCATGCCTGCTCCATCTAGAGCATGAATCACTTACAGCCACCACCTAGAGAACATTGGCTGTTCAGCTCAATCTGTAGCAGTTTGTGCTTTTAGCTATAGAGGTCTTTGGCTTAATCCCCGGTGACGGCAGTGATCACACACTCATTTACGTGACAGTCAGAAGTTCCACATGCATTGCTAACTGTTTGGAAACTATGGTATCAAACCAGCTGAAAGTAACCACTGAGGTGAGCCACCAGGACTTTTCCCATTTTGTTTCTTTTTGATTTTCTAGGGGTTATATTTTCTCATTTGAAAGGTCTAGCTGTATATTCCTTCCCCTGTTCCTATCCAAGATCTCAGCTAGGCTGTATAAGTAGTTGATTTTGCTGTAAAATTATTTCTAAATATTTTTTCTGCAATGAGTTTCCACTTCCCTGAACAATGTACACACATCAGGCCAATAGCGTTGGATTCAAGCATCCAGTACAGTACCTGTAAGGTTTAATTGTGTTGCAATATCCTTGGGGTGAGGGTTAGGACTTCCAGTATAGCGACTTCCGCTAGTGCTATTTCTACTCAACACTTGCTTGAAATTCTTTACATTTTATTAAAGACTCTGCTTGGTCTTTCCTTGAGGGGGCTGGAACCAGGTGGTAAGGCTGCCATCATAGGGGTGTTGTAGACTGTTTCTCATGTGTTGAAGTATATTCCGACATCCTGGTGTACTTTTGATTGATGCTACCCAGGGACACTGAACACTACAAGGGCAGAAAAGGCAGCATGCTCCTTTGACTCAGGTGAACCAGAAAAACCTGCAGAGCATGTGCTTTTTCCTTTTTATATGGGGATTTGAGATTAACCAACAGCAACAGGTTGGGTTTTTGGTAAAACCTTAAAATTAGAGGGGAGGGGGAGGAAGAGCAAAGAACAACGCTCTGTTTCTTAGACTGCAGAGGTTGTTGATCCAAACTACTGAACTCCCACATTAGAGCACAGATTCACTCAGTGAAGATGCAGATGTAAAGCATCTGGTAATGGGGGGCAGTTTAGTATAAGGCTTCCCAGATAAAATCAGCCATACAAAAACTGTATAGAAGTTTAAGTATGCTTGTGTAAAGGAAAGCAGAATACAAAAAAAGGCACACAGCACTTAGGGCTTGTCTGCACAGTAGGTTAGTGTGCACCAGAGGGGTATAAATTCTAGTGCACACTAGTATATCATGCACTAACTAGTCTGTGCAGAGCCTGCTGGTGCACACTAAAAATGTCTGTACTGCATGTTAATGTAGGCCCATTTCAAACAATGCTATATTAACACACACTAGGGATCCTTTGTAGTATGTGCCAGCAGGGTCCACACAGGCCCATTAATGCATGACATGCTAGAATTTACACCTCTCTGTTGCACACTGGTGTACCATGTAGACACACCCCATATAGTGAATTCACATGAACCATTTAAAAAAAAAAAGTGCATCGGGAAAAGCCTTCCCAAATATCCTAATCGTAAAGCTACAACTATTGGTCAAGAACTCTCTCAAGTCCAGATTTATATATAAAATCCCATTGTGCCTTTACATGGTCTCTTTTTACCCTTCTTGTGTAAAGAGACTATAGGAAAAGCAACCTTTATAGAAGACTTATACAGCAACTCTTACTGGTCTCTTAGATAGATCTTAACCTAATGGTCAGAGCAGCTTTTAAAAATGTAATAACCTCAGAGGGACATCCTTGGGGAAGGAACCTTATAAGATCCTAACGCTCTCCCTGCCACAACAATCATTTTAAGAGTGCTGTGATCTCATGGGAGAAAGTGTATGGTGTTACTATCGTCACAAACTAGCCACAGTTTTGGATTTAATTAATCTGTGGGGGCCCTTGAATTGAAAACAAAACTTGGCAAACTCCAAGGGGCTGGGAGGCCTGTCCCAAGAAGTAAAGAAAGTGGCTCTTGCAAAATAGCATGATAGGACTTCTTGGCTCCTGTGATGCTAAGTCAACAAGGCATAGGAAGGCCACACTTTTCAGCAACAAACCTTGGACTTTAGTTTTAGGGTAGCTGAGCATGCTCAGAGTAAGGTGCATTAGTGTGATGCGTATGTAGCTCTCTTGCTGAGCCTCCAGAAGGACCCAGCTCATGAAGTACAACACAGACACTGTGTAACAAATTCTAAAATGTCAATGGTTCAAATAGCTTTTATCCCTTTATGTGCATTTCATAAGCAATTTTTGGATGTTTCTTTCAGCTATTGACAGACAACTGTGGCCTGCATTATCCCCAGAGTTAGAAACAAAATAAAAGGCTGCAGGCAAGTCTTGGAGAGATTACACCACAGAGAAGGAGCAGCCTTTGAGACAGGCAAAAGCCTTCACTGAACCACAAAATGTCCACTTGTGCTAATCTCTTCCAGGGTTCATTTGGACTAACAAGTATCCAGAGATGCTGGTTGTGTAACTGATGTAAGAACTTTAAAAATGTGCCCTACCCATATGTAGGGCAGATCCCTCCAGACATGGAGGTATGTGGAGCTTGTCAAACTGGTTTTGTCCCCTTCTCTAATCTATAGAAAGAGCAACGCAATTCCTTGCTCTTCTTAACCTCCACCCTCAACCTTCACCTCATCAACACTCCCTTTCTTCAAAGAACTTTTAGTTTCTTAAATATACATTTTAAAGTAATCAAGGCCAAAGAACAGTTTAAGCAAAAGATGCC
The DNA here is from genome assembly GCF_965140235.1 of Caretta caretta. NCBI lineage: Eukaryota > Metazoa > Chordata > Testudines > Cheloniidae > Caretta > Caretta caretta. The sequence goes on along the minus strand of NC_134210.1, from coordinate 81,883,117 downwards.
ATACCATGCAGTGTCTCCATTAAATTGTACTGATGGTTGAATACAGACTACATTTAATTGGGTAGCACACAGAGCTACATTCTTCTGGAAGGAAATTATCCATACCCTCTCAAATTTCAGTAGTTACAAAAAAAGGCTTCCAGCCCTTGAATCACATCCTACAAAGACACACTAAAATGTTTAATCACTCTAAGTAGATGTCCCATTCGGTAAACCTAAATGGCATTCTCTTGCATAACGTCAGTAAAGCTGAATCCAGGAATGAAATGCTCCCCAAATTAACTGATTGTCTATATATACAGAAGCGCTACTCTGCCAACATTCTGGCTGAGTGAGCCAACATTTCTGTTCTTATTTCACGAAATAGAAATTCTCTCATCTGCCGGTTCTGCTGCTCAAGGGCCAGGGCAAACTATTGACAGTTCCAAGAATGTGGGTTTCCCCTCTCCTGTCAAAAATTCCAGTCCCACTGCTGATTATCCCACGTTTCCATCACAATGCAGTCCCACTAACGCATATTTGTGGTCCTGGTCCAGAACCACCTGTCTACGCATGGGAGATCTTCCAAGATCTTCCAGCATCTCCTCATTGTCCCAGTCTTTTGTTGTGCTTTTGCTTATAAGTCACTGCATCTCCCTTCTCCAGATCAAAAGTAGCCTTTGAAACATCTGCTACCATTGGGCACCACCATTTGCTGGCAGCAACTTCTGCGAAAAAGAAACAGCCTCTCTAAAAAGAAGCCATTATCAGTTATTAGGGAAAGCAGGATCCTTATCTTCTGCAAGTAATAGCAAGGCATGACACCAGCCTGGGTCTTGTCCAGGATGAATTTCCCAGGCCTAGGTCATTTTTTCTCAATCCCAGAGTGGGCAGACATTCTGATAATGCAAGCATAGAGCTACACAGTGAGTTGTGGCGCTATGAATCTCAGGATATGCGCCTAGATAGCTGTACTGCATATCACACCAACTGTGGCCCCAGCGCAGACATGGGGATTGACAGCAACATGCGGCCTTGCTGCAGTAGGTTAGGCTACCCCACACTGATTAAACCATGATTGCTTAATTCATGGTTAGCATTCAAAGAAGACATGGCCTAAAGCACTTGGGATCGTCAGATGAAAGACACTATGAAATTCCGAGTCTATTCCTCTAACCCTCAAAATCATTGGGAGAAAAGGAAAAAAACATACTTTATTTTGCATTGAGGTTACAACTATATTCATTTGCACTGTTTATACCACCTAGGTCAGACACCACAAACCAAGCTTGATTTAAGGCTAAGCAAAGCAATCATTTATTTAAATTGCCAGCAGACTCAAACATCCTGCCTAAAACAACAACAAAAACTGACTTGTCCGATTTGCATCAATCTATTTACACCAACATGCTGCTCTAAACACAACACTGCTGCTCCACTTTTCAGTTCCCGATTCTTCCCCACCCAATCAACACAGCAGCAGTGAAAGGTCTGATGTCTTGTTAGAAAACAATTCCCCTGTGGTGATATCAAATGTGAATGACCTCAGATTAACATAGCTGTTTTATAGTAATTTCCAGTTACTAAAGTCGGCTATATAAGGAAGTTCTACACAGGGCCGGCTCTACAGTTTTTGCCGCCCCAAGCAGTGAAAAAAACTGCCGCCACAGATGGCAAAAGGGAGAAGCTGCCGCCAATTTGCCGCTGTGGCCGGCGGGACAGAGGAGCTGCCGCCAAATTGCCACCGTGCCTGGAAGAACTGCCACCACAAGCTCCTCCATGGAACGCTGGTGCCTGGAGCAGGCCCTGGTTCTACATAAGAATTACTTTAAGTGATCCTGCACTGGGATGGGCTAGAGGATCTAACAGGATTTTTCCATGCCTAATACCTATGATATTGTGATCGGCTGGTGCAAACATAACTTTAGAAAGCATTCAGGTAAAATTAATTGTATTTTAACACCTTTGGCTCCACATACGTGCTAATGTTTATGCACTTTCATGACAACTAAGAATACCTTTCTTCAAACAAGCTTATTCTCATTAGATCCCCTGTTCTATTTAACCACTAAAACATAATAGGCAGTGCATTTCTGGGCAATTATTGCATGCCTCGGATGATGTTTAACCACCCAGCAAGTACAATAATCCCCTAGAAATGCACTAGTTGAAATATTGTATCGCTATTATAGAACTGAGATCACAAAAACGTAAAGGAAAACAGTCCGAATGAGCATTGACCTAAAAAGGACACCATCAATAGCCAATCAGAAATCTTCACTTGAGTACAGTTTTCTGAAGCCATTACATAAATTTATAAAACGGCCTATGTGTTTTCAACACTCTGACTGGTCAGAGCTAGTTCAGCAGATTCAAGGCCCAGCAAGGTGGTGTGCATGTGGGAGGGGGGCAAGAGCGTGGTGCATGGGAAGTGTCTTATTCTCCATTACCGGAGCTGGCTGAAGAAGACATGGGCACAATGTAGCTCTATGTGCCATTTGCTCAACTCTAGTTCCAACTTTGTGGAACTGAAACCATTTTTTCAATATTTAGTGAGTTACATACTCTTCAATAAGGGCTATGTCCATGCCAACTTTCAAGCTTCCTTTGTTTTTTCTCATCACCCTATTTTAAAAAAGGGTGGGCTAGAAATTCAACCAAGGAAAGGATTAGATTTACTCTGCCATAACGTGAAACAAATGGCTGATGAGATTTTGTTCAAGTTTTCCTAATATACTCATCTTAAAGTGGAGACCAAGCATGGAAAACTTCAGCAAAGGAAATGTTTTGTAACATTAAGAGCATATAAAAACAAGCAGGGGGAGGAAAGGAATGATAATGAAGAGTTTTGCAACCTGAACAGTGTGTTCAGCGGTTTCTATCAGCATAATAATAGGAAAGTTGTTTAAACTTTTTCAGTGGAGATTTAATTGTTGAAAAATGCCCATTTTCTAATCTTATTCGCTGTTTTCACTATTTTATGCATGTCCTAATGGTTTATATAGCAGGCTTTACCATTCGAATGGTACAGAACTAGAGACTTTTCTGTTTGCAGAGTGGTTTGCGAAACATTGTAGGAGGGAGACAAACCTAATTGGGAGCTGTCCAGAAAGTAAATTTTGGTGTTTTTAGAAGCCAGCCATAATTAGTTAGTTGCACAAGTCTCAGATATCCCTTCTAAGAGGACCGTTCCATTTGTGCCAATATGTATGATGGTCTATTATGTTTAGGTGTCAAGTCACCACTCGTCATGATTGTAATCTGTGCCTAAGTGGTAAGAGCAGGCTGTGGATGTGTGAGAGAAAAAGCAACACATTGTTATAATAGTGTAACATGGGTCTGAATTTGGAGGCAAATCACAGGGGATATCTGCCTTTCAGGTAGAAAAGAGGCAGAACTTGAGGGGAATGAATATAAAAGGGATTGTTTGAGGCCTCTGGGGTTCTCATATTTCATCTAATTAGCAGAGTTTTTGCTGGCTAGTGTCACCACACAGCATTTTACCCAGCCCTGTTCAGGACCAACCAGTTCTGGAAAGGACTGAGAACTATATTACACTGTAGTGAAAAGCCCAGACCTTGAAAGTAGTTATCTTTCCTTCCCTCTCTTTCAGAGTTGGGGCCCAATCCTTGCATGCCATTTACTTCCCAAGGAACAGTATCACAAGGACCTCTCTCCCCTTCATCCTTCAGTTTCACTCTTTCAAATATCTCTATCAGCTTGTTCTATCTCCAGTGAAAAGAACAAGACACCTATATAGAAAAAAATGAGACTTTGCCAATAATTTATAATGTTGGAAAATAAACATTTGAGTGCAACTCCTGTGAACTTCTGCTGATTTTGCAATCTGATTACAACCCTGCAGATATTCATAATGGGGACCAAATCTTGCTTGCCTTACTCAAACACTGCCAGAAAGCCCCGTTTTCACATACACAGGGCAAACTTGGGAATAACTCTGAAATCAGTGGGCCAGTGTAAATAAGATAAGAATCTGACCCAGTGGAATTATACTGCTGTAAAACAGAGGAGAATCAGGCCTTTTGATTTCAGTGGGGCTTCTCATGTGAGAAAAAAGAACAGGATTTGACCCTGAGAATCTTGTGACACAACGTTCCAGGAAGCAGCCTTTGTTTGCACACACTGTGGCTCATTTATTAATATGTGCACCCAACAATGCCTATTGTCTCTTTTCATATTAGAGGGTTGTCACATGAGCAGTTCAAGTGACACCAAGGATTGCAAGGCGAAGACAAGTGGTTCTCTGGCTCCAACGAGAAATGCTGTGTATTTTAATACATTAATACTCAACAAATGTCTTTTCAGATTAAATCACCCACATATTTTTAATTAAAAACCACCCAAACAACTATGTTTAACAAAAAGTTAGTTTTCCCACCTAAACAAAGGAGTGGTTTGTTATTAAGATGCAGGAGGCAACATCTCCTTCTAACATGGCAATTAACTGAGTTATCTGATTAGTTGAGATTCTGATTATAGGTGCTCTCTTTCTACCCCATACTTGCAACTTGTAGGGGGAAAATAAAAATATTTAAGTGGAACTTTGCTTTGCTGTTTTTAAAAATCTCTTCCTTCTTGTACTTCTTCCTGGCATCATTTAGTCTCTCCTGAAAGAAACAACATGCTAAACTTTTGATTTTTGACGAGCTCTAGCATAATTTAGTTTTATCAAAAGGCTGTTCACTTATTTGTCATATCAACCTATAACAATCCTTTCTTTGTATTCTGACAAATGCTGATTTCTCCCCATGGACTAGATGAATCAATTTTGCATAACCACATCTATTATTCTATTCAGGAGAGACTGGACACTTGGAAGTGATATCAGGGTAACTTGAAATTAATACAGCTAAACTTTCAGCTTGTTTTATAACAAGCAGTAACCTGACCCCTACACATTTTATAATGGAATAAATAAAGAGTAGTAGATGGGAGACAGAAATCCAAGGAAATGATGACATCCGTTTTTATGTCACCAGGATGCCCACCTTCATGAAAACATACTACAGTGATGCCAAAGTGACTTTGGAGCCTAAGTCCCTTTTTCAAAAATGACTGACTTGGGTTCAGACACTTAAATACGTTTTCAACATCTAACTAATTGATGTCAATGGGAGTTAAGTGCCTAATCACTTTCAAAATATGGCCCATAGGATCCTAAGCCCCACTGACTTCCAAGGAGACTTAGGATCCTAAGTGCCATTTTCAAAAGCAGGTTACTCACTTAGGGTATGTCTACACAGCAACTAGACACCTGTGGCTGGCCCATGTCAGCTGACTCAGGCTCGCAAGGCTATGTCATTGCTTTGTATACTTCTGGGCTTGGGCTGGAGCCCGGGCTCTAGGACTCTGTGAGGTGGGAGGTCCTGGAGCTCGGAAATCCCGAGCCCGGAAATCTACACAGCAGTGAAACAGCCTTGCTATCTGAGTTGCGCAAGCCTGAGTTGGCTAGCAGGGGCCAGCTGCAGGTTTTTCTACATACTCTTTGAGCTATTTAGGTGCTTACACACATTTAAAAATGGTCCATAGGCTCCTAAGTCACTTACATGCTTTTGAACATTTTACCCATATGCTTGTTTTAGTTTTTATAATATTGTATGATCTATGGATCCAGAAAGGACTTTGAAACACCAAAGGAAATGTGTAGAATATTCTTTGTTAGTGGTCTGTGGCCCCTGTTCTACTTAGCCATGTCCCAAACACACACAGCTGTGCAGTATTAGTGAAATAGTGCTTTGGGGGCTCCCAGGAGATGGTCACACAGCACTGACTCCTCCCCGTCTGTGAGTTTTTGGAGCCTTCTGTTCTACATCACAGAGGGTTAAATGAAAGCAAGAGGGCATGGAAGGGCTCAGAACACCCACAGAAGGAGGAGGCTGGCACTCCGGGTCTACTTCTGCTTTCTGAAACTCCCCAGAAGCACCACTGCACCCATGGAGTTCTATGGGGCTACGCTGGGGTAGAGGAGGTGGCATAGAGCCAGGGAATTAGCTGCTCTAAGTAGGATGAGTGTCTAAATCAGCAGAATTACCACTAGAGAATGAACCAATAGTGAATGGTACTCCTGGCCTCTACTCTGTGCCTAACTTATAGGGGGATAGAGTGAATGCATGACAAGGAGACCCTGTCCAATGACAGCACAACTCCTGTATGAGCAGTTCAGGCACAGAGGCATTGGGAACTGAGCAGAAGAGGACTTTGAGGGACTGGTTTTCTATGCAGATGCTCCAAAACACATGTGGCCAGATTCCCAGCTTCTCAGCCCAGCATGCGCTGCAGAGGTTGGGGAAGGGAGGTGACAAGAAGATGGCTTTAAGCCAACTCTGCGTTCCCCAGATTCTTTGCAAGTTTGGTGCCTAAGGGTCCGATTCTGCTCCCATGGAAGTAAATACAGTTTGCTATTGACTAATCTGGAAGTCAGACCAGGTTCCAGAATTACTCATGTGCTATACGTTTGCAGGATCAACCCTTAGTATGCAGGTTTCAGAGTGGTAGCCGTGTCTGTATCAGCAGAAAGTCTCTAAAGTGCCATAAGTGCACTTATGATCTAGGGCTCCAGAAAGGACTTTGAAACACCAAAGGAAATGTTTAGAATATTACTCCTTGTTCTAACAAATTTATCAGAGCATAAGCTTTCGTGGGCTACAGCTCACTTCATCAGATTCATGCAGTGGAAAATACAGTAGGAAGATATCTACATACACAGAGAACATGAAAAAATGGGGGTTGCCATACCTGCCCTAACGAGACAATCATATGGCAACCCCCATTTTTTCATGTTCTCTGTATATATATATATATATATATATATATCTTCCTACTGTATTTTCCACTACATTCATCTGATGAAGTGAGCTGTAGCCCACGAAAGCTCAAATAAATGTGTTAGTCTCTAAGGTGCCACAAGTTCTCCTCGTTCTCCCTTCGTATGCAATTATTCTCATTAACTATGCACAGCAACAGAATGAAATTGCAAAAAAATGTTGCTGCACTAGTCATAACTATACATTAAGGTCCTACACACCAGGAAAAAAAACCTGTTGAAATTAAGCATCTCCCTTAGGATTTTATCCTGCACCACTAAAGTCACTGGGACTTGTACCACTGACTTAATAGGTGCAGGATCAGGCCCCTTACAGTTAAGATTATTCCATCACTCTGTTAGGACCAGTTAGCTGACAAGGAAACACAGTGGCACCCAGTGGCCAAATGTTTTTTTTCTTAAATGTTCTCTTGACATTTTTGTTCCCTTGCTTTGCGATCAAATTTCCATATATAGTTATGCTAAAGGTTGCAACATTAATATGATAAAACCCAACTTTAAAGGAAAAACAGTAAAATTAAGTGTTCTTTGTAAAAAAAAAAAAATCCCTGCTTGTAAAGTACTTTTGGTCTCTACTTGATTAATAGGCAGCTTTTTTTCAGCGGCTATTAGGGAGATTGCCAGTTCTAATGCAATGTTGAAAGTTAATTAAAATGAGAATATTGAAAGTACAGGTAGTGTTTTTTTCTTTTAGCGAAATAAGCTGAGCAAGTGGGGAGCCTGCTTCTATGCCAGTTGCCATTTCCATTCATTCAGCTTTGTGAACTTGGCAAATTTACAGACAGCAATTAAAAAAATACATACAACTCTGCACTTCTCGCTTGGCCCAAAGTTCTCACTGGCATGGATTTGAGCTCCAAGTAATTATTCAACCCAACTATATTAATTTGGTAACACATGAGAAATGTCTCACATAGTCCTTTCTTACTTCTGGAAAATGTATATCTTTCTGCATCAGGCGGCATGCAATGTTCTGGGGATATCCACTCCGGAGTCCTGAGCAAGGCACCAATCCTGCAGTGAGAATGAGATCCAGGCAGCAGATCCCTTGGAAGCCTGCTGATATTAATAGGACTTTGTAGAGATGCATAGGTGTCTGCAAAGGAGCTCATTGCAGGATCAGGGACAAGGATTTAGGAACAACCAGGAGAGGCTTCCTCATGAGAATCCTTCACAGGTTTCATACTGAACCCAATCAATGCTGGGACTGGACAGAACTTTGGATCTTTGCTGTATAGATACTCGTGTGGTGCAGACCTACTTATTAAAGTTTGTAGGCCGAAACTCCACAAGCATTTGTGCATGTGAGTAGCCACATTGAACTCAATGGTGTTATTCATATATGTAAAGTTTCTTACCTGCGTAGCACAATAGGCGGGGGGGGAGAGAGGGATGTCACAGTTATGTATCTTACTCTAGAGTCTCAGTGCTTTGATTTCAAGAGCTCTGGGATGTTTTTAAATAGGGAGCCATACCTCAATTTACCAAAGTAACTCCTCTTGATTTCCAAATAAGTCTGTTTTCAAAGAGGACATTTTTTAAAAAGTGCCAGAATTGCACTACTTACTCAAGCAACATTTGCTCTGGAATCAAAAAAGTAAACACCACGTTAGGATGCATGAGGAACAAGATAGGATTGAAGGAATGCCTCAGTCTTAGAGAGTTGCCTAGCTTTGCGTAGCACCATATGTTACCCTGTCACTGCTTAGGCCATAAACTGATGTTTATGATGTTCTGCAAATTAGTAAATATACACATTAGTTAGCAATATTTTGCATAAAATGTCACGTGGAGCTACACAAAACTTGGTAGCTATGCTTGAGTAATCCTACAGCAGGGATATAATTCCCTATTACATTCCATACAAGGGCAGATTAGGGTTTGTGGGGCCCTGAGCCAGAGCAAGTGCTCCTGCACACACTCTTGCCGGGGAAATGGGGTCAGGGCCTGGGGGCTTACCCCACCCCGCATTCCTGCCAGGGAGTAACGCCAGGGCGTGCCTGCCTGCCTTGTGCTCCAGCTGTGGAGCGAGGGCTTGCAAACCCCCATGCCCCGACCCTGCTCCCTAGCAGGAGCACCAGGTGGCCGGAGCGAGTCAGAGTGCAGGGGTGCCCATTTTTCCAGGGCCCCCCAATGGGCCAGGGCTCCTGGGACTAGGGCTCATTGGCTAATCCACCATTGATTCCATATGATGGCTAAAAAACCCAAAAAAACCCAAAAACCAAATCAGGGAGAATTATTCTCCATTAAACTCTGTACAACTTTTCAGGAAAATCAACACAATTTAAATGCAATACCTATGTGCCTCAAGTATTACCCCACTACCATAATGGTCACATGGTTCCATCCTGCACTCCCTTTCTAAAAGGTCTTTCAAAGAGCCTTTGAAGTAACCCTCCCCCACATCATAGCTACAGAGCCACATGGAGTTAAAGGAGGACTCTGGGTGGCGCTAGGAAGGCAAGCTGACAAGCAGCTCAGAAGCAGCACGAGGTGGCTACTATCCTTGCCTCTACTAGTTTCTGTGCTTCCTTTCCCTGCAACAAAGATGAGCACTGGATTATAGCTGGTCAAAGGGGGAACCCATTTCAGAGAGAAGGGGGTGGAAGAGAAACAAAAGAGCACGTGAGTGTGAAAGAGAGGAAGAGATAGATAGGGCGAGAGCTAAGAAAAGGGAGTACACTAAAGCAGTGGATCTCAAAGCCGGTCCACCGCTTGTTCAGGGAAAGCTAACGAGACAATTCAATTAACACTAGGATACCAAGGGAGGAAAAGTCACTTTTGTAGCCAATGACTTTTTGCAGTGAAACTCAGAAGTTTCATCACAAAAAGAAAACCACCTCCACAAGAGGTCTACAGCTCTTACCAGTGATGTGCAAGTGAAGACACATTCTTCCTGTTTACACAGCTTTTAGCCTCCTCAGGATATCCCACAGTGCCTAGGTGACCACTCTGGCCAGCTGCTCTGCTGCCAGGTAAACAGACATCCACCCCTCCCCTTGTAAAGCCCCGGGAACTTTGAAACTCCCCTTCCTGTTTTCTTGCAAGCGCTCACTTATCTGGCCAGGTGACAATGACTGCTCTACAGAGCAAATGATTCCCTGCTTGGAGCAATGCTGACTTATCAGTGTTTGGGGAGAGGAGGCTGTGCAGGGACCCAGGATGCCCTGCAATCAGGCTCGCCCCGCCTTCCCACAAGACCTATTGTCAATATGGAGAGAGCTGCATTGTGGGATAGCCGCCCTCAGTGCACTGCTCTCATCGGTGACGGAAGTGCTGCAAATGTAAAACACTCTCTGACGCTTTTGGAAGTAAGTGAGTACACAAACCAGCGCTTTTCTTTCACCGGTTCACTATCACTGACAGCACAAAAACTCTGCGAGTGTAGACACAGCCTAAGACTCTGGGACAACAGTTCCTCCATTTGCAAAAAGTGCTGTGAGATCTTTAACACCTAGAATTAGTTGGAACCTTAGTTTTAATGCCCCTTCCCATTGTGCTGGAGAATTAAATCAAATCAGTGCTGAGTCAAAGGAAAGAATTCTACCTACTAAATCACTGCAACACATCCTGGAGCACTTTGGTCTCTCATCCAAAACCTGACCAGGTTCAATTCTACTTAGCTTGTGAGAACTAATGAGATCAAAGACTGAGATGACTGACTATAAAGTACAGTTCAAAATAAAGCTTCTGAAATATTTCAATGCATTAAAACCCACAAAGAATTAGCTGATCAGATATGGGAAGATATTGACACCTAGCATAGTATACTGCCAACACCCTGAAAAAAATTATTCAAGAACTATCCCTTATGCCTGACTCATGTATGGGCAAGCATGATGTCATATGTGGAGAGGGTTTTTGAATAAGTTACAGTATGAATATTGTTTTATGATCTGAGAAACCTGTGTGATCATGTTTTGTTCTTCTATTAGAAGTTTATTGTGCAATCTTTGCTTTTCTTAAATCTCTAGTCTAAATACAAAGGTTGCATGAGAAGTATGACTCAGGAAATTAGGATAGACATTTGGGTTGAGATTTTCATAACTTGATAGAGGATTTAGACACCCAATACGAAGATACATTGAAAGGTTGAGATTTTCAAAGCTAAGTTTTAAGAGTCGATAAATGGCCTCAAATTCTTTAAAAAGAAGCTATATGAAAACTGTTGAAACGCAAACTCTGATGAACAAAACCTTAATGGACTCAATTCAGTCCCAGTGTAATAGTGTGCCCAAATTAAATCCAAGATCTAGACACCTACAAAGGTTGAAAAGTTTATATCAGGTAAATATCTAAATATCTGAATTTTGCAGATCTACCCATTTATAAACAAACTAGATTTGACATTGCAACCCATATTTATTTACTTTTTTACAAAACATATGACAAAGCTATCTGAGCTTTTCAGAGACAATGCTTTTGCTCAGGGGTCAGTAAATCTAATTACAAAGTCATCTGACAACTGCTACTCAGCTTCTCAAATATACAAAACTGAAGTTACAGAAAGTTAAGACTGATGAGTCCTGGGCACAAAATGCTCCATAACAAAACCTGTGACCACCTAGGAATTTCTCAGTTGTCATTGTGCTATGCACAGTAGCCTGCTGGAACTTCATGGCAGCAGCGGGAACAGCAGCAGGAACTCAGATCCTCCTCCTCCAAAGCACTTAATCTAGAATCATAGAATATCAGGGTTGGAAGGGACTTCAGGAGAGCATCTAGTCCAACCCCCTGCTCAAAGCAGGACCAATCCCCAACTAAATCATCCCAGCCAGGGCTTTGTCAAGCCTGACCTTAAAAACCTCTAAGGAAGGAGATTCCACCACTTCCCTAGGTAACCCATTCCAGTGCTTCATCACCCTCCTAGTGAAAAAGTTCTTCCTAATATCCAACCTAGATGTCCCCCATTGCAACTTGAGACCATTACTCCTTGTTCTGTCATCTGCTACCACTGAGAACAGTCTAGATCCATCCTCTCTGGAACCCCCTTTCAGGTACTTGAAAGCAGCTATCAAATCCCCCCTCATTCTTCTCTTTTGCAGACTAAATAATCCCAGTTCCCTCAGCCTCTCCTCATAAGTCATGTGCTCCAGCTCCTAATCATTTTTGTTGTCCTTCACTGGACTCTTTCCAATTTTTCCACATCCTTCTTGTAGTGTGGGGCTCAAAACTGGACAGTATTCCAGATGAGGCCTCTGTGACGAAGTGGGACTGTTCTTAATGTTTCCTCTGAATATTGTGGAGGTGCCTCAGTTTCCCCTATGCAGTTCTTAAGTATCTAGGTGGTGGGGTAAGGGTGTATAATCACGGCAGAGCCCTAGAGGGCATGTGTGTGCAGGGGTCTGGACACAGACAATGGCCGACACCCTGTTTCCTGGCAACTGATGGCCTGGGCCCTTCCCCCCTGCAAGGTGAGAGCTAAAGCGTTGGAGAACAAAGGAATCAGGTGACCTCCTGGCCCAGGAAAGGAACAAAGCCCAGAGGAGGAGGGGCTGGAGGGAGTTTCAGCTTGGGGCTGGCTGGGACATGGAGTGAAGTGCTGTCGTGGTTGTCTGGCTCACTGCCCCCCAGTAGACCCAGCTGAGGGGTCCAGTTCTCTGCACCTACAAGCTCTATGTTAGACCATGTTCCTGTGGTCTAATAAACCTTTGTTTTAATGGCTGGCTGAGAGTCACGTCTGACTGCGAAGTTGGGGTGCAGGACCCTCTGGCTTCCCCAGAAGCCCCGCCTGAGCGGACTCGCTGTGGGAAGCGCATGGAGGGGCAGAGGATGCTGAATGCTCCGAGGTCAGACCCAGGAAGGTGGAAGCTGTGTGAGCTGTGTGTCCTGAAGACAGGCTGCTCCCAGAGAGGAGATTTCCCCAGAGTCCTGACTGGCTTCATGGAGAGCAATTCCAGAGCATTGCCCAGGGACTCCGTGACAACCAGTATTCCAGATGAGGCCTCACCAATGCCGAATAGAGAGGAATGATCACATCCCTTGATCTGCTGGCAATGCTCTTACTTATACAGCCCAAAATGCTATTAGCCTTCTTGGCAACAAAAGCACACTGTTGACTCATATCCAGCTTCTCGTCCACTGTAATCCCTAGGTCCTATTCTGCAGAACTGCTGCCTAGCCACTTGGTCCCTAGTCTGTAGCAGTGCATGTGAGTCCTCTGTCCTAAGTGCAGGACTCTGCACTTGTCCTTGTTGAACCTCATCAGATTTCTTTTGGCCCAATCCTCTAATTTGTCTAGGTCCCTCTGTATCCTATTCCTACTGTGACGGGTTGGATTGTAGAAACCCCCTTGGGAACTGCCACCTGATGTGCCTAGACTACCTCTGAGCCTGCTTGCCTGGCTCAAACCAGGCAAGGCACTGAATTCCAAAGCTGGCAGGGAAAACAGGCTCAGAAGTAGTCTAGGCACATCAGGTGGCAGTTCCCAAAACGGGTTTCTGTGATCCAACCCATCACACCTACCCTCCAGCGTATCGACCACTCCTCCCAGTTATGTGTCATCTGCAAACTGGCTGAGGGTGCAATCCACACCATCCTCCAGATCATTTATGAAGATATTGAACAAAACCGGCCCAGAACCAAACCTTGGGGCACTCCACTTGATACTGGCTGCCAACTAGACATGGAGCCATTTATCACTACCTGTTGAGCCCAGTGATCTAGCCAGCTTTCTATCCACCTTATAGTCCATTCATCCAGCCCATACTTCTTTAACTTGCTGGCAAGAATACTGTGGAAGACCGTATCAAAAGCTTTGCTAAAGTTAAGGAATAATACATCCACTGCTTTCCCCTCATCCACAGAGCCAGTAATCTCATCATAGAAGGCAATTAGATTAGTCAGGCATGAGGAGATTCACCTTTAGCTGTTTGAAGTATGGGCCCTATGGAACAGAACTGAGCATTTCTAATTCAGTTCAGTTGAGTGGTGCATATACACACTCGTAATTTCACTATACTTCAAACTGTTATCATGGAGTCAACGTAATGAAGTGTGCAGACAGCCTGGATGTGGAATCTAAAGAGGAGTGGGAGTCAAAGATGGTCCACCCCAACATCCAGTAATGGGCCTGAGTGACACGAAAAGAGAAGTCAGGGATTTCAATCACTTTATACCCACTTAAAGAATGGATTTATTCTCCATAAATTATTGGTTGGCGCTCTCCCCTTCAAGGCAACACGAATTTTGCCACTGAGCAAGATTACGGGATTAGCTTGCACAGCTGCAGAATGTATTAATGGTCACACATTATCTAGCACTTTTCAAGTTCAGCCACAAATATTCAAGAGACTGAGTGCACTCTGCATAATTCGTACCTGATCCAATGGCCCACGGAAGTTAACAGACTTCAATAGGCTTTGGATCAGGACTCTTTTGCAGACTGTTATTTTAGTGATCACACAGTGAAAGAAATGCACATATTTATTTCAGTGTTATGCACACACACACACACACACACACACATGCTGTGTGTTAGGATGTGTAATTGTTTAACATAAACACAGCTACAGCACATGTTCCTTGCATGTTGAAATGTATATCTAGATATCACACATTGCAAAAAATAATCCCCAAAATGTGCAAAGCCAAGACCTGACTTCCCTCCTTACAAGTGCCTTTTGGGCCTGCAAAATAAACATAGGCACAAAGCTGAGCACTTGCACCTCTAACTGCTTAATTTTCATCCACAGTGAAGGAGAAGAAAAGCATCCTGACACTGGATGCATTAAATTGCAGTGGAAAATGAAGGCAAGGATTGGAAACCCCATTGCACAGGACTGCTCAAAAATACTAGAAAATGCACTGTACAGAATAATCCTCATTAGCAGGGAGATGGAATGGATTATTTCATAGGTCTTGCACTGATTGTTGATCTGGCAGTACTAGCTGATTATTCTGATACCACCTGAACAAACATCAAATCCATCCTTATTTAAGGTTTTCCATGACCTGCATTATCTTGTTTGTGTTTCCAATATTGTTTTATGAACTACTTGATGGAACAAGGCTGAAATACAGACAAGACAATGCCGTCCATGAAGAGCATTCCATTTTATGTTGGAAAACTGCCAAAGTAGTCTTAAAATGAATAATTATGTCAAGTTCCAACCATGAAAAAAATTCTTTATAAAAAAATATTATGAACTCAAGGTGGAGATAGGAGAGTTCTTTGACTAGCACTGAGCGGGGCGATTGGTTGATGGAGATATAGATGGTTCAGCTGCCATTGGAAGAATTATTTGAGAAGAATGCCTGTACTGTCAATTTGATGGGATTCTTGTACTGTTGGACCACAAAGGGATATTTGATGAGTGGTACCTTCCAATTCACTGTGTCAATTACTCATGCACAGAAACTCTTTACTCACATTTCTAACGGCACAAAAAGAGATGGGGCAGTCACGGTCACGCTTCCAGCAGAGAAGTGATCTGACTCTCCCTGCTGACAGTCACCTCACCTGCCCTTGCCAACCTGATCCATTTCCAGAGGCACCATTTCTGGCACTCCAGTTCCCAGTTTCAGTCAGCTCTTCTCCCTTCCTGGAGCAGCAGCCCCAGGGCTGTTTCTCTGAGCCGTAACCCCTTG
Organism: Caretta caretta; assembly: GCF_965140235.1. Taxonomy (NCBI): domain Eukaryota; kingdom Metazoa; phylum Chordata; order Testudines; family Cheloniidae; genus Caretta; species Caretta caretta. The sequence goes on along the minus strand of NC_134210.1, from coordinate 81,867,705 downwards.
CTCCAGGGATTCATCACAGTAGCTAGTTCACTCCAGTCTGACTTTCTCTAGTGTGTCTCAGTCTATCCATAGGGACCAGCTAAGAGTTCTTGGCCCAACTCTAATCCAATACCTTATCAATGATCTGGTAGAAAATAAAAGTAATTGCTGATAAAATTTGCAGATGAGAAAAAAATTGGTAGCATTGTCCCTAATGGAGATGACCACAAAAAGATGAGGATTGCCTGAGAAAGTGAACCCAGTAAAGCAACATGCATTTTGATATAACTGAATGCAAGGTAAATATTTAAGAACGTAGAATGTAAGCCATGTTTACAGGGTAAGGGACTGTACCTGTAAAACTAAAAAGGACTTGGGGTCAAGGTAGATAACAAACGGAAGATAAATCCACAGTGCAATGCTGTCGCAAAAGGGAAACACAGTGCTCATGTATATATGAGCAAGAGAATATCAGATAGGAAGATGGAGGGAATATTGGTGAGACCACTAGTGGAACTGTGTGTCCAGTTCTGGTGTCCACACTTTGAAAATATATTGAAAAACTGGAAAGGAAGAAGAGCGATAATTCAAGGTCTGGAAAACCTACTTTATAGTGAGAGATTTAAGGAGTGTAATCTGTTTCGATTATTGAAGAGAAGTTTATGAAGCAATTGACTAATCTGAATAATAAACAGCCATTAACACTTCAAAAAAACCCACTTTACTCCAAATAAATAATAAACTACATTTGCTGAACATAAAATATCACCCTGCCAGGTCAACTAAGACACTGTATGTTTCAAACTACATGCCTGAGCTATTTAGATTTTTGTGCATTGAACTGGGATTTTTAAAAATTAATTGATCCACCTCTTTGAAGTATCTGAGATATATTAGGTATCACACATTGCTGAAGGATGAAAGATCAAATCCCATATTGCTTAAAGGAGGCACTCAGAATTCTCTCAACTGAACAATTCCCCTCTGTTGCCCTTATTAGTTTCTGCTAGTAATTACTGACTTAATTTTTAATTTATGAAAGAATGTTGACATAAAGTTCCTAGCAAATTGGACTGAAAATGAACAGCTATGTAATTGGAGATAAAGGAGAGTTACATAAAAATGTGAAGCAGGAATATTAAGTGCATTTCCAGATCAGTTATACAAAGCATCTTTCACATTACATATAGGTCCAGATTCTCAGCTGGTATAAATCAGCATAGCTTTATTGAAACCATGGCTCTTTGTAGCAACTGAGGATCTGGCCAATCTTTTTAAAATCCATATTATACTTATTATTAAAGAATTCTGTAAAGTGTCAAATTCTGGCTCAGTGCGGAAGCACTGAAAGGATCTGTTTGAAGACATGCCATGCCTTAAAGTTTCTTCCTTGGTTGACGCAGCCAGGTACTACAATGATGGGCATGTTATGGATAGATGCTTAATTAAAAATAGAGATCTCTAGTTCCTCCTAGCAAAAGAGGTGGGTTGTCTGACCTGGACACCAGAGGAAAGCGACTATTCAATTGACAAACTTGTAAGGACTTCTCTCTACAACCAAACTAAAACAGATAGTATGGAAGCTGAACTTCAGTTACCCTGGGATGGACCCATCTCCTGTGTTTGCTGTGTTGGGCAATGTCATTCCCTCAAGCCTAAATAAAGGTATTTCAGGTGGACAGAGTGTTACTCCACCTTTGAGAAGCCACCAGGCTTGGACAGCTGTATAATACAGAAAACAGGTATTGCTTAACTGCTACCAAAAACAAAAGAATGCACTGCAGCTCAGGATGCAAGGGATCTGTGCAGTGGATTCAGGTAGGATAGAACACTTAGATCCAATTCTGCAAACACATATGTGCTTAACATTATGTATGTAAGTAGCTCCATTGGTTTTAATGCACACATATGCAGGAAGTTAAGCACATACATAGTCATTTGTAGGATCCATGTCTCTGTAAAGAGGCATGACAGCAATAATTGGTTTTCTGCTCCACTGTCAACATATGCCTGGATAGGGAACTTGGAACAGCCACAGGACTTTTAGGTTCTCAGTCACTATATGCATTAATAAATTATTTCTGTTGAAGCATACCACTTTAGAATTTCAAATAATGAGCATAATAGGCCTGATCTAAAGCCCATTAAGTCAATGGGTTGTCTTCTATTTATCATCATTTGGCTTTGGACCATGGCAATAAGATTTGCTGTTCACCTCCATTTTTCTTTACCCACCTTTTGTTATCTGTATATTATTTAGGGTTTGTATTTGATATTTTTCCCACACATATATGCTGTTTTTCAAAGAATTCAATAAGAAAGTTGCAAACTCTAAACAATTTAATTTGAGGAAAATTTAATTTTGCTGTAATGGAAAGTCCACTAATAGCTGACGTCCAGAGCACTATAAACTGGAGCATAGTTTGAATTGTTGCTTGAGAAAATATCATTAGTGGTATTTTATAAATATTTCATGACTTTCTGGGATTATTTGTCTATGAAACCTTACGTTATTTTGGTAAATAAAACATAATCCTTGGGTTATTTGGCCAGGCTTTCTAGATATTTATATCTGGTTGTTGTAAAAGGATTTTTATTTTATTTTCCTGTTCATGTTTATTCATTCTGTAGTATTAATATGGACTTTGGTATGAAGAACAGTTACATATTATACTGAAGAGTATTTACTATTCCACAGTCTAATTTGACCTACTGAACTAATTATCATTTTGCTTCCTGCTTTTGAAGAGGAGGCTATTTAGGATTCTTAGTTTTAACCTTCATGGAACTATCCACATTTGACTCTATCTGAAATCCATGGAGGTTGGGGGTTGTCTGCACTTGACAGAAGAGGCATTCAGGGTTAGACTGTGCCTGTTAAGTAGATGAAACTCTGAAATGAATATATGTAAGTCTCCCCACCCCCTCCCCCATTACCTGTCTTTGAATGCCAGATACATACACTTCAAAGCAACAAAACCAATAGTCTTGATGCTGGCCTATCCAGTACATTTAATGTCTCAACAGCAGCCAGGCAGTTCTCAATTTTGTATTTTTAAAAGGAGAGAGAGGCCTAAGCTGTAGAGTTTGGAATCAGATCTGATCTTCTAAATTCATGGGTATTTGAACCTGAGCTTACAGAAATCAGTCACAGTATTCTTCCCTAAAGTGGGATATTTAGATTTTTGATTTGGGGTTAGAAATCTCACTATTAAAAGTATGAATCAGAAGTAGCACTCTTAGTGTTCCAGGTAGAGAGAGAGAGAGAGCAAGAGGAGCTCACCTGAAGTGGTGTTTTATGTACCCCATTCTCATACATATATTATATACATATTTACATGCATTTCTAATATGGCCATCACCATGGAATCTAGATGCCATTTACATAAATTAATATTAAATTTACTCCAGAGTAGCATTTACATGAATAATCTCATTGAGCTCAATTGGCTGACTTGTCTGAATGAGCGCTGCTAAACAGACCCCAGAACTACTGAGTGGCCTGGATTATATAGAAGGTCAGACTAGATGATGATATGGGTCCCTTTTGGGCCTAGAATTTATGAAAAATAAATAATTACAGAATCTAGCCCAATATGAAGGTGAAAGTGTAGGATGGAAGGAAAGAGAGAATAGAAGGGAAGAATGGAAAAACAAGAGGCAGCAACTTTTAAGTTAGATATTTTGATATATTCATTTTCCCATATTTTGTTTTATTACTCTGACAGAAAAGGTGTGAGCTGAAAGGAGGAGAACTCTACGTTAGGCTTTGTGCTAGGGATAGATGTTTACTCCCTTCCTTCCCCATCCTCCAGGAAGTCCCTGACCCATGACTTGATGAGGGAATAAACATACAAAACTTCATTTTTCATTTTTGGGAAAAAATTAGAATCCCAGCATTTATTTTGCATTCTTGGTATTCTTGTGCATCAATTTTTGGTCACCTAAAAACATCCATTTCTCAGGTCCCCAAATATAGGATATACATACAATATTCACATTTTAGGTCTTTTAATGAATTCATTTTACTCTAGGAATAGAATAGATCTATTTTGCCATGCTTAAGCTATCAAAGTAGATTTTACTGCCCCTGGAGAAAATTGAGCGGCACACGCAGTTTTAGAATACAGACAAAAAGGGAAAATTTTCACAAATTAATAATAACTTGAAAGGAAAGGTTAAAGGTGACCAAAAGCACAATAAAAGCAGAGAGGTTCTATTATTCTTTCTGTGCCAGAACTAAGATTGTTTTCACATTCAGTATTTGCACTTAAAATCCTGGTGCCCAGGAGCTAAAAGTGAAATGTGCCACATATTCTCCAGCATGCAGATAAAACAAGATGCCACCTTAATGACTTGCTACATTCCATTGTGCCTAGATAATGGAAGTGAGGATGATATTTCAACCATAGGTATGAATGTCTTGCTTTTATAGTCTTCTGTCAAATCATTAGTGCATGGAGCCAACCGTACTCCAACCCCTCTGACTGTACAGAATGGTGTAGAGCAAAACCACAGGAAATGCTGTGGTAGAGTTCCTGGATAGAGATGCTGTCACCGTACATAATTATTTTCCCTTCAACAGGAAGTTTGCATGCCAAAGAGCCATACAGGAAAATTGGGCCTAGCCAGGGACTGTAGGGGAAGAAGTCAGGGAACAACCATTCTGTGGAATATTACTCCCATTGAGGATTAAAATCCCCATAAAAAACAAAAGATTTGGGTTTCTTAAAGCATCATTAGCTACCCACCTCTCACATAGGAGTCACATAGGGCAACCTCTAACTTGGCCACACAGCTATTTCTTTTCAAAGGCAGTAGGGATAAACTTAGGGGTGGCTCAAAAGAAGGTTAGGACCAGGGTTTCTCAGGCATCCCTGTTCTCTGCTCCCTTTTCCTGTCCCATCTCCTATTTCCATCTGCTTCCCCACTAGTCCTGAGAAAAGAATACAGCCCCAAAAGATCAAAACACCACAGAGGTTTTTAAACTAACTTATTTCCCTCTGCATATTATGTGGGAGAAGACAGGGGCTGGAACGATTAGAAGAATTAAGATCAGATTCTAAGCAATGAAAGGAACTAAATTATATGCATTATAAACAAAGTAATTGTGTGTGTGTTTACACTATCTGAACAGTTGATTCATCTTTTAAAAGAGAGACACCATGCAGAAAATTAAGGTCCAGATTCTCAGATGATATAGATTAACATAACTCTCTTCAAATCAACAGAACGGCCAGTTTATACCATCTGAGAGTCTTGCACTAAAAGTTCAGTAATAATAATTACTGTTTCTCTAAAAGTCAGAGTTCCCACAACCTCCAAAGGTGTGGTTATCACAGCTGTCCAATCTGACCTTTTCCCCATGAGAACAATTCATTTGCACAGACCATTTACAAGGCAGAATGTTACCTTATTTCAAACAAGAATATGTGGAATATATGCAGCATCTCTCCAAAGGAGAGCGCATTAATTTGTGAAACGTGAAAGAGGAGAAGATGCTGTAGGAGAGACAGCTGGATACTAATGTCCTCCAATGTTTCAATTTACACATCTGGGGGTATCAAGACAAGAGACTTTTCAGAGGGTCCCAATGAGTGACACTAAACCAGGTTTCCATTAATTTTATCTCCTTCATAACAGCTGACTTAGGACAGCCCACTGGATCCGATTTGCCACTCACATTGTTGTAAATCAAGAGTCAGTCTACTGAAGACAATGGAGTTAAAGTAGTTTTACACAGTTATACATGAGAGGACTTATCTTCAGAAACTGAGCACCATTGCCACTGTTTGTCTGCACAGAGCGAGCATCTTCACTTACTTTCATTCCTTAGAGAAAGTAACCACTGTGCCTGAAGAACAGCAAGTACCAGTTCATCCTTTCTAAATAATTCCCTTTGCTTACATGGCAGACTCCCTTTCTTTTTAAACCATCTGGCAAAATTGGTAAAAAGTATATTTAAACAGATCTTTGAACAGATCTTTGGCTAACATATGCAACATAGTGGTCAAAATTCCTCCCCACTGTAGTCTTATTAAATTTCAAGCCAAGGTGCCAGCAGTGGCCACTTTTAATTTGGTATCTGACCTCCCTAGGTCCGGCCTATAAAATTAAAAGTGTCCAACATACCTGCAATAACCAAAACTACAATGAGCAAATTTCAGATCAAGACCTCTTCTTTGAAGAATATGACTAGCTCTCTCACATTTGATACAAATTTGCAAAACCTGAAGTAATTCCTGTAGTCTCTGCCTAACACTGCAGAACTATTATTGGAGCAAGCAGAGTGGGACAAATTCCTCCCTGGAGTAACTCCACTGCTTCAGGCTTTGGAAGATTATACCCAATAAAGGTGAGAGACAAATTTTAAGAGACCATTGAAACTTCAAAGAAGTGGACTTCGCCTGAATTTTACAATAGATTGGCTAGTGGAGGAATATTGGATATTTTTTTTCTAAACTGTATAAACTGAACCTTGAGAGGTCATTACCAAATTAAAGGTGGCGACTGAAGACACATTGGGTTGAAATTTAATATCTGAATATTCACAAACTGTTTGCTCTTAAATGTTAACACACCTGTCTTGTATATGCAGTATTTTCAAAAGTTCAAATAAACTACCACTACTACTTTTAGGCAAGTATTTGAAAGAATATGTTGTAGGGAACATTCAGCAGAAGAGAAATGGATCTAGGCAAGCACCTGGTAATCTGCCTTCCCCAGAACTCCCTGCGTTTGAACCAACATGTCCTTAAAGAGTCAGGATTGAAGTTAGCACAAGTAACTAGAGAGCCACCCAGCTCTTGCACCAATAGGCAAATTCTAGAGAATTAACACCCTGTTACTATCGAGAATGTCAGGAGCAAGGTGGCATTCTCCCCCATCCCCGCACACACACACACCCCACATCTAAAAAGAGTTAAATTCCTCAGAGATATCCTCCCATGAACATTTTCTGTACTCTCCTTACACCTGATTCCATTGGAGCAAAGGGAGGAGACTGCATATGACTTTCAGAGCAGTGCACAGGTGTGATGATGTTGTACATGAGCAAAAAGTATTAATGCTTCAGCATACCCCTTCAATCCGCACTGGCAGATGGCGATAAGAAATGGAAAATTACAAATATGTGAATTTTAGAGAGCTATCAGTAATTTTACCTGGGAGAAAAATTAAGAATGTGATTTACAAACTGACACTACAGACGCTCCCCGGGTTATACAAGACCCGACTTACACAAATTCACACTTACGGAAAAGTTCCATAAGCCAGAAATAGGATTTTCAAGTTGCAGAAATTTTTGCGTAACGTATGGGTATACATTTCCAACTTTCACAAAATTCGAGTTACGCAAGGCTTTCCAGAACGGAACAATTGCATAGGTCGGGGGACGTCTGTATCCTTAAAAGTGCTGCTTCAACTACGGCAAAAGATTTCGGGTTATGTTTAGAACTAGAGGTACATCCTGAATGTGACTGAGGAGGTACAGACACTCCCTTTCATATATTGAAATTACACAGGTAGAGGACCAGGTGAGCTGGATGGATGGAAGGAAGTAGGGACCCCAAAATTGAACTAGAGAGCATCTAAAGCTGAGCTTCCAGTGAGTCACCAGCAATTTCCCTAATGAATAATGCTTCAAAGCTCATCAGCTGGAATTCTCAGAAAGACTCTGGAAATCTAGTCCCAGTTGCAGAGGATAAAAGAGCTCACCTCCCATTTGGGCACCAAAGGAAGTGGCCAGATTTTCAAAAGAGCTCAGCCCACTGGAATCTGAGCTCTTTTGAAAACTTTGCTCTCATCACAATGTGAAATGTAAAAGAGGATTTGGATCACAAGCCGAACTCCAGTAAGCTAATTGGAATTCTGGATAAAGACTGTAAATGCGATGATTAAGTTGGCGTCGTTTTTATTTGTGCTTGGGCTAGTTGGCTGCCAGAGACAATGGAAAGGACTAAGCATTGATTGGTGCATTAAGCTTTCCACCAACCTGGCCCTGAAATTTAACCACTGGCCAGGTGTCCCATAGTTAAGGTTAAAAAAAATTCATGCAGCATGTAAATAAGTAAGGCAACAGAAATTACTGCAGAGAGCTGTCAAAGTGCCTTTCATCAGCTACAGAATCACAAATAAACTTGAACAATAGTGTCTTTGATGTTTTGCTAAAGCCTGAAGAGAGACTGAGAAATGTGAACCAAGAAACTCACCCAGTCTCAACCAACTAATAATTAAAATCACACTTGTTTACCTCTCTACATTGGTTAACTTTGTGTTTCTTGCTCCCTATCCCCCCCCCCCCCACATACACACACATTTTCTTCTAACAGCAGCTTGTTACAAAAGTCAGCATTTTAATTTATATGGACCTGATTCTGTTCCCATTGAGTTTGATGGGAGCAGAATCCAGGCCTAATTTTGGACTTGTAGTTTATATATAAAATCTTGCTATCTTTATTCAGTCAAGATTTGCCTAAGTTAGGACTGCAAGATTTGGCTTCCTGTTTATGTACTGTATTTGACAATGCTCAAGGGTTAAATTGAAATGATTAAGGAAGAATTCTATTTATACTCAGAACACAAAGACACCAGGAAAGTGTAAACTTCATTCCTTACCCTGGTTTTGCTCCTCTCTGGACTTCCCAGCTAACAATAACCAGCAGCAGAGTTGAAATAAAGTAAGAACTTACTTTTTCAAATATGGTTCCAAATAAGATAAAATATGACCATAGTCATAATATACATGAATTAGTTCCATAAACAAGAAATGGAACTTCCTCCCAAAGTCCGTTTATGGACTTTTAGAAGGAAATGAAAGAATGATGGAGTGCAAGTTGTACATATAGTTGACAAAGCTCCGTGGAATAGCTTTCCAGAAAGCTTGAGACAAGTGCATATTCTAGGACCGAAAGTTACATTTCTATTGTGTTGCTGTCAGTCACTTTCACCCAGCAAAGGTATGCAAACAACTCTAGAAACTCAGTAAAACGAACAAACAAAAATGCCTCCACCTTATTTAAAAAAAAAAAGTAGAAAAGAATAGTTTTTTTTAAAAAAAAAGCCTGTCCAGCACCCAATTCCAACTGCTCAGCTTTTCAGAGTTGTTCACAGATAGTTGGATCTCATTTCAAGTATAAATCTGGAAGCAGCCTTTGCTGAGAGCTGAAGAAAAGTTTCTACCTCCTCTGGTCAGAGTTTACTGAAGGGCTCCGTACCTAGATTACAAAGGCACGTGTCCCGAGTGAAAGGTAAATCTAACTGTGTTTAACAGGTTTTTTCTACTGGGGCAGTATCATAAAAGATTTTGTCTAAGGGAAGGATAAGTGTACCCAAAAAGTTAGGATTATGGATAAAGAAAGAACTAACAGTTATGGCTCATCCTAAGGGTATTTTTGTTTTGTTTTCCAATAAAGGGTCACCCAGATGTTTTTTTTAAATATTTGTATTGTGTATAACCTGTTTCAAGTTATTTTCTATTCTATGCAAATACATTCTCTCTTAATCGCTCCAACTCTAACAGCTGAGAATAGTTCTCTGGACTGTGAAATGGCTGCAGTAACAGAAGGGGGAGAGCCAAACCTGACTGGCTTCCAAGCACACTACTAGGTATTCAAAGAGGGATCAAAGAGATGCCTTTTGTCCATGGAGATTTTAAAACTCCTAAAATAAGGGTCACTTGGGTGATAGCAAAATCATCTAATCAAAAGGTCCGACAGCTGATTGTTAGGAGAAGGAAGGCTTCACTTATCTTCACATCCAACTTTCCTAATAAACATCAAAAACATCTGATGAAGTGAGCTGTAGCTCACGAAAGCTCATGCTCAAATAAATTGGTTAGTCTCTAAGGTGCCACAAGTACTCCTTTTCTTTTTGCGAATACAGACTAACACGGCTGTTCCTCTGAAACCTTTCCTAATATTGTGTTCTGAAATGAAGAGGGAGGTTATAAGTGACTGAAAAAAGGCTCATGAAGTCACAGTTGCTTGGCAGTCCAAAAGATGTTCACGTACTGCATGTATAACTAACTCTGAGGACAGCTAAAGTCTTTCTTGTAATTCTAAGAAAGGAAACACTGTCCACAGTGATTTGAAGGTGACTGGATAAGATTGAAAGGTCTTGATCTCAGTCACAGCAATTCAGTACACACAGATGACAATGTACTATGGGATTTATATAAAACATGATTATCTGTAATCCCTGAAGCAAAATAAAAAAGAGTAGAAGGGATTAATCAAAAATGTTGAAGGTTTGCTTTTTACTTACGGGCTTAAAATGATGCTTTTCCACTATTCCATGGGTAATTTACTTCTGTTTCCTGATTCTACATGGTACTATTGACAAACGGAGGAAAGGCTTGTCTTTTGCCAAGTGATATCTGTTTACAAAGTCCATACTTTTTTTCTTTTTATAACAAGTGTTTTATCTTTTTTCCTAAAAACAAGCAAACAGGCCACTAGCAATAAGCAACCCTTAAATAAGAGATACCTTTGTTGCATGGGAGGCAGTTAAATAAAGAGGCAAAATAGATAGATTTCAGCTTCCAATTTCCAAGGAGTTATTTTATATATTTACTTTAATGTAAGAAATTTTATACATTTACTTTAATGTTTAACTTGATTATACTGCCCTTTTAAGATCCAGAATTGTTCAGCTATAATATCACCTGAACTTAATCCAAAACTCTTTGGCATTACAGGGAGACTTTCTGCTGTGTTTGGTGAGTTTTGGGTCAGGACCACCTCAACTTGATGAACATTGTCATCTTTTTTGAGGGTGAGGGGAAAAGAAATGTTTCAGGCTATGAAATGTCTAATAGATTGTTCCACTATCACAATTGTGAGAAGACGGAAAGTTTATTTGTTATGTTTTAATTATTTTTAAACATATGTGAAACAGCTGGGTACTTTGAAATATAATTTCATAAGTGCCCAGATGGTATTTATTCCCGATGGAGTGTTCATGCATTTTTTTGTTTAATAGAATCCCATTGTGTGAAAAAGGGCACATTGTCTGGAATGCTTACAGTTTTACATAACATAGGATGTGTGAGGCTGCCCTTCCCACCTCTCAAGTCTTCTGTACCTGGGAACAACAAAAAGACCCTCTATTGCAGCATAGTGATATTTTTTCTGGTCAGGCATTGTAGACAATAGATTGTTACAATGTACAATAGCGTGTTACAGTGCTGCATTCAGGGGAACATGCTCTAACTGAAGGGAGGAGATGCTATTGTCATTTCATTGTGACCTTTTTAATATCACCTCCTCATGCTCCCAGACTCATGCTTGTTTCCATGGTACTGATCTGATGTTACAGCTGGATCCTGTCCCCATTGTAATCACCAGGCCCATAGGTGGTTTCACATTGCAATGAAAAAAACAAAACAAAATAGGCACATGGCTTCTCCCATGTGAACACATCACATTCTCTCTTAATTTGGTCTCTGTTTTAGAATCTTATGGGAGTTTCTTATCTCCTAGCAATCATTTGAGGCTAAACCGGCCTGACCGAGATTCTAGCAGCAGTAGGGTCTATTCTTACATTATGCAGCCAATGCAGGGGTCATTTTGAATTGATATTCACTGCTATTGCATTCTGCCACTTCTGATAAATTCTGAAGAAAATGAGTCTAAGTTTCCAGTAATAACAATTAAGTTTCTAGCCCCTGTAGTTGCACCAGTACTCTTTGAATGTGAACTGATGCCGTGTTTTAGAGCTATTCTTTCTCTCTGCAGACAATAGCTCTAAGAACCTTGAGAGCTGCAATGTAATTACTAGGCTTCAGGGTTAACAGTCTACATGTCAACATTGTTTACTCTGTTACTGCTGATCAGACTAGTGGAAACATCTCTAATTACCTGGAAATCATGTACAGACTTGTGTGTTGTGGGTGCTGATTGAGATTACCTCCCTAGTGAGCCCTCTGGTGGGAAGGTTCCAGCTCAGGAGGTAGCTTTCAACTTGCCAAAGGTCTCAGCCTCTCTCAGTTATCCTGCCCTTTGAAACATGTGACAGTGATTAGAACTGGGGAGGGGAAACAAAATTTGTTCCATGGGAAGGTCCAATATTTCAACATTTATTTTCATCCCATAAGCACTGCAGCAGCTGAGCTACAGAGAGAGTGTGCTGTATCATGGAAGACCTAGTACAACAGGGAAGCAAGGCCTAGAGAGAGGAATAGGGGCTTGAGGGACCAGAACTACAACTCCCATGAAGGACTGCAGCCACTCAGGCAGACACAGATTGTCAAAAGATATTTTGTTTCGATTTTGCCAATGGAAAATTCTGCTAAAATTAATCTTCTCCCATGGAAAATTCTGATTTTCTGACAGGAAACGTAAGTAATTAGAAGTGTTTAGACCAGCTTTAACAATGACCCAGATGAATACAAAGCATCACAGTACACATAGCAACAGAGGCAGAAGCTAGAGAAGAATGCTCAGCTTCACTGCTGTATCATTTCTTCCAGGAGCACATGCAGCCTGTATGCAATTAACCATTTCATTGCCACATTTTCAGTTGGGTACTTGGACATAATCATGTGAGTTTCAACATCTTGACATTTCTTGCTGCCATCTGAAACAACAATACAGCATAATATGGGCTTTTCCAACTATCTCATGTTCAAAAACAAAAGCATAGCAGCCCTGGAACTGGACCGAGTCTTTGGAGATTACCCTATACCCACCGCTGGTCATAATTTCCAAGCCACAGAGCAAGAGTTTTCTATTCTAAGCCTCAAATCCGTGTATCATATATCTAGATTGCAGCTAAGGACTAGATTGTGAGATAATGATACGTTTGTGAGGGGACGGACTGACATTGTTGCACTGTCTCCAGGGCAGCCCAGAAGGGAGATTGTGACTCTGCTCCCCTGCTGCTCCAGGAAGAGAATAAATTGTACCAGATTTCTAGCTGGCACAATATACTCTGCCTGACACTCTGGTGCAGCTATGCGTCTGGGCATACTTAATGGTAGAGGCAAGGCTCCACCACCCCATCATGTTCCAGCCTCCCAACTGCAACTCTGAAGAGCCTGCTTCTCTTCATGATGTGGGAAGCTGCGCCAGTGGATGCAGAGATTGTGGCAGGGCAGCAACCTCCCAAGCACCCCCTTGTAGCCAGAGGGGACACTACAAGCATCCTGCATTTGTTTACCCTCTTCAGGGATCCTTAAATAAACTCCACCAGTTCAGAGTCCTTAAGACATTCCACTTCTGGGCCTAATTAATTTGTATAGAAACACTCAGTCCTGGGGGGCCTTTTCCTCCCTTGCCCCCCCAAAGAGAACCTTCTCCCCCAGGCTACTCCCAAGCCTTCCTACCTGCAGTCCTTTTCCCTTAGTGTCTGACACACAGTTCTGGAGCTTCTCCCTTTTTCCAGGAGCTGAGCCCAGCCTTCCAGCTTCATTCTGGTTCTTCACTACATTTGGCAGGCTACCTCCAGCCCTACCTGGCTGGCATCATTTGGTTCCTGAAGTCTCAGGCTCTCCTGCAAATTTCTGCTTTCTGGAATACAACAGGAGCCTTCTAACTCTCTACAGCTTCATTCTGCCACAGCTTCCTCTAGTTGTTTCTTTTTTATGGCAAAGCAAACTTGATTTAATAGTCCATAGCTATAGTCCAACTATTATTCCTCTATACTTAGCAGTTTATATTCTCTTGCTCTGCCATGTCTCTTTCAGGTAATGTAACAATGTCTTTTTGGGTATGAATCTATCTGCTGCCCTGACCGGGAAAACCGAGAAGTCTGCTGCTTGCCAGGGGCTAAGATTCGCGATGTGACGGAGAGACTGCCGAGACTCATCAAGCCCTCGGATCGCTACCCCTTCCTGCTTCTCCACGTGGGCACCAATGATACTGCCAAGAATGACCTTGAGCGGATCACTGCGGACTACGTGGCTCTGGGAAGAAGGATAAAGGAGTTTGAGGCGCAAGTGGTGTTCTCGTCCATCCTCCCCGTGGAAGGAAAAGGCCGGGGTAGGGACCGTCGAATCGTGGAAGTCAACGAATGGCTACGCAGGTGGTGTCGGAGAAAAGGCTTTGGATTCTTTGAGCGTCTCTGGATTAAGTTTAGAAGTGTGAGCATCAAGAGTGAGGTAGTGGTGGGAGTCTGCTATAGACCACCGGACCAGGGGGATGAGGTGGATGAGGCTTTCTTCTGGCAACTCGCAGAAGCTACTAGATCGCACGCCCTGGTTCTCATGGGTGACTTTAATTTTCCTGATATCTGCGGGGAGAGCAATACAGTGGTGCATAGACAATCCGGGAAGTTTTTGGAAAGTGTAGGGGACAATTTCCTGGTGCAAGTGCTAGAGGAGCCAACTAGGGGGGGAGCTGTTCTTGATCTGCTGCTCACAAACTGGGAAGAATTAGTGGGGGAAGCAAAAGTGGATGGGAATCTGGGAGTCAGTGACCATGAGTTGGTTGAGTTCAGGATCCTGACACAGGGAAGAAAGGTAAGCAGCAGGATACGGACCCTGGGCTTCAGGAAAGCAGACTTCGACTCCCTCAGGGAACGGATGGGTAGGATCCCCTGGGGGACTAACATGAAGGGGAAAGGAGTCCAGAAGAGCTGGCTGTATTTCAAGGAATCCCTGTTGAGGTTACAGGGACAAACCATCCCGATGTGTCGAAAGAATAGTAAATATGGCAGGCGACCAGCTTGGCTTAACGGTGAAACTCTAGCGGATCTTAAACGTAAAAAAGAAGCTTACAAGAAGTGGAAGGCTGGACATATGACCCGGGAAGAGTATAAAAATATTGCTTGGGCATGTAGGAATGAAATCAGGAGGGCCAAATCGCACCTGGAGCTGCATCTAGCAAGAGATGTCAAGAGTAACAAGAAGGGTTTCTTCAGGTATGTTGGCAACAAGAAGAAAGCCAAGGAAAGTGTGGGCCCCTTACTGAATGAGGGAGGCAACCTAGTGACAGAGGATGTGGAAAAAGCTAATGTACTCAATGCTTTTTTTGCCTCTGTCTTCACTAACAAGGTCAGGTCCCAGACTGCTGCGCTGGGCATCACAGCATGGGGAATGGATGGCCAGCCCTCTGTGGAGAAAGAGGTGGTTAGGGACTATATAGAAAAGCTGGACGTGCACAAGTCCATGGGGCCAGACGAGTTGCATCTGAGAGTGCTAAAGGAATTGGCGGCTGTGATTGCAGAGCCACTGGCCATTATCTTTGAAAACTCGTGGCGAACGGGGGAAGTCCCAGATGACTGGAAAAAGGCTAATGTAGTGCCAATCTTTAAAAAAGGGAAGAAGGAGGATCCTGGGAACTACAGGCCAGTCAGCCTCACCTCAGTCCCCAGAAAAATCATGGAGCAGGTCCTCAAAGAATCAATCCTGAAGCACTTACATGAGAGGAAAGTGATCAGGAACCGTCAGCATGGATTCACCAAGGGAAGGTCATGCCTGACTCATCTAATTGCCTTCTAGGATTAGATTACTGGTTCTGTGGATGAAGGGAAAGCAGTGGATGTATTGTTTCTTGACTTCAGCAAAGCTTTTGACACGGTCTCCCACAGTATTCTTGTCAGCAAGTTAAAGAAGTATGTGCTGGATGAATGCACTATAAGGTGGGTAGAAAGTTGGCTAGATTGTCGGGCTCAACGGGTAGTGATCAATGGCTCCATGTCCAGTTGGCAGCCGGTGTCAAGTGGAGTGCCCCAGGGGTCGGTCCTGGGGCCGGTTTTGTTCAATATCTTCATAAATGATCTGGAGGATGGTGTGGATTGCACTCTCAGCAAATTTGCGGATGATACTAAACTAGGAGGAGTGGTAGATATGCTGGAGGGTAGGGATAGGATACAGAGGGACCTAGACAAATGAGAGGATTGGGCCAAAAGAAATATGATGAGGTTCAATAAGGATAAGTGCAGGGTTCTGCACTTAGGACGGAAGAACCCAATGCACCGCTACAAACTAGGGACCGAATGGCTAGGCAGCAGTTCTGCGGAAAAGGACCTAGGGGTGACAGTGGACGAGAAGCTGGATATGAGTCAGCAGTGTGCCCTTGTTGCCAAGAAGGCCAATGGCATTTTGGGATGTATAAGTAGGGGCATAGCGAGCAGATCAAGGGATGTGATCGTTCCCCTCTATTCGACATTGGTGAGGCCTCATCTGGAGTACTGTGTCCAGTTTTGGGCCCCACACTACAACAAGGATGTGGATAAATTGGAGAGAGTCCAGAGAAGGGCAACAAAAACGATTAGGGGTCTGGAACACATGACTTATGAGGAGAGGCTGAGGGAACTGGGATTGTTTAGTCTGCAGAAGAGAAGCATGAGGGGGGATTTGATAGCTGCTTTCAAATACCTGAGAGGTGGTTCCAGAGAGGATGGTTCTAGACTATTCTCAGTGGTAGAAGAGGACAGAACAAGGAGTAATGGTCTCAAGTTGCAGTGGAGGAGGTTTAGGTTGGATATTAGGAAAAACTTTTTCACTAGGAGGGTGGTGAAACACTGGAATGCGTTACCTAGGGAGATGGTAGAATCGCCTTCCTTAGAAGTTTGTAAGGTCAGGCTTGACAAAGCCCTGGTTGGGATGATTTAATTGGGGATTGGTCCTGCTTTGAGCAGGGGGTTGGACTAGATGACCTCCTGAGGTTCCTTCCAACCCTGCTATTCGATGATTCTATGTCTATACTATAAAATTAGGTCGAATTTATAGAAGTCGGTTTTGTAGAAAGCGTTTTTATACAGTTGATTGTGTGTGTCCCCACACAAATGCTCTAAGTGCATGTAGTCGGTGGAGTGTGTCCATAGCTCCGAGGCAACCGTCGACTTCTGGAGTGTTGCACTGTGGGTGGCTATCCCACAGTTCCCAGAGTCTCCGCCGCCCATTTGAATTCTGGGTAGAAATCCCAGTGCCTGATGGGGCTAAAACATTGTCACGGGTGGTTCTGGGTACATATCATCAGGCCACCGTTCCCTCCCTCCCTTCCTCCTTCCGTGAAAGCAAGGGCAGACAATCGTTTTGCACCTTTTTTCTTGAGTTACCTGTGCAGGCGCCGTACCACGGCAAGCATGGAGCCCACTCAGCTCACTGTCACCGTATGTCTCCTGGGTGCTGGCAGACGTGGTACTGCATTGCTACACAGCAGCAGTTTATTGCCTTTTGGCAGCAGACAGTGCAGTATGACTGGTAGCCATCATCGACGTAGTCCTGGGTGCTCTTTTAACTGGGCAAACATGGGAGTGACTCAGCCAGGTCATTTCCCTTGTTTTGTCTCATGGCGATTGAGTCCTACCGGCAGTGCACTGTCTTTAAACCTCCAGCTAGCAGAAGATGATGGCTAGTCGTCATACTGCACCGTCTTCTGCCGAGCACCCAGGAGATGATGATGGCTAGCAGTCGTACTGCACAGTCTGCTGCCAGCAAGATGTATAAAGATAGATGAAGTGGCTCAAAACAAGAAATAAACCAGATTTGTTTTGTATTCATTTTCTCCTCCCTCCCTCCCTCCCTCCGTGAAATCAACGGCCTGCTAAACCCAGTTTTGAGTTCTATCCTTGAGGTTCTAGTTCTATCCTTGAGGGGGCCATTCAGTTTCTCGCAAAGCCACCCCCTTTGTTGATTTTAATTCCCTGTAAGCCATGTCGTCAGTTGCCCCTCCCTCCGTCAGGGCAACGGCAGACAATCGTTCCGCACCTTTTTTCTGTGCAGACGCCATACCACGGCAAGCATGGAGCCCGCTCAGATCACTTTTGCAATTAGGAGCACATTAAACACCATGCGCATTATCCAGCAGTATATGCAGCTCCAGAACCTGGCAAAGCGATACCAGGCGAGTAGGCGATGTCAGCACGGTGACATGAGTGATGAGGACATGGACACAGACTTCTCTCAGAGCAAGGGCCCTGGCAATGTGGTGCTAATGGGGTAGGTTCATATGGTGGAATGCTGATTCTGGGCTCAGGAAACAAGCACAGACTGGTGGGACCACATAGTGTTGCAGGTCTGGGATGATTCCCAGCGGTTGCGAAACTTTCACATGCGTAAGGGCACTTTCATGGAACTACGTGACTTGCTTTCCCCTGCCCTGAGGCGCAAGAATACCAAGATGAGAGCAGCCCTCACAGTTGAGAAGCGAGTGGCAATAGCCCTGTGGAAGTTTGCAATGCCAGACAGCTACCGGTCAGTCGGGAATCAATTTGGAGTGGGCAAATCTACTGTGGGGGCTGCTGTGATGCAAGTAGCCAAGATCTGCTGATATCAAGGGTAGTGACCCTGGGAAATGTGCAGGTCATAGTGGATGGCTTTGCTGCAATGGGATTCCCTAACTGTGGTGGGGCCAGAGATGGAACCCATATCGGCACCGGAGCACCAAGCCGGCAAGTACATAAACCGCAAGGGGTACTTTTCAATAGTGCTGCAAGCACTGGTGGATCACAAGGGATGTTTCACCAACATCAGCGTGGGATGGCCGGGAAAGGTACATGACGCTCGCGTCTTCAGGAACTCTGGTGTGTTTCAAAAGCTGCAGGAAGGGACTTTATTCCCAGACCAGAAAATAACCACTGGGGATGTTGAAATGCCTATAGTTATCCTTGGGGACCCAGCCTACCCCTTAATGCCATGGCTCATAAAGCCATACACAGGCAGCCTGGACAGTAGTCAGGAGCTGTTCAACTACAGGCTGAGCAAGTGCAGAATGGTGGTAGAATGTGCATTTGGATGTTTAAAAGCGTGCTGGTGCAGTTTACTGACTCGGTTAGACCTCAGCGAAACCAATATTCCCACTGTTATTACTGCTTGCTGTGCGCTCCACAATATCCGTGAGAGTAAGGGGGAAGACGTTTATGGCAGGGTGGGAGGTTGAGGCAAATCGCCTGGCTGCTGGTTTCGCACAGCCAGACACCAGGGCAGTTAGAAGAGCACAGGAGGGCGCAGTGCGCATCAGAGAAGCTTTGAAAACCAGTTTCATGACTGGACAGGCTACGGTGTGAAAGTTCTGTTTGTTTCTCCTTGATGAAACCCCCCACCCCTTGGTTCACTCTACTTCCCTGTAAGCTAACCACCCGCCCCTCCCCCCTTCGATCACCACTTGCAGAGGCAATAAAGTCATCGTTGCTTCACATTCATGCATTCTTTATTAATTCATCACACAAATAGGGGGATAACCACCAACGTAGCCCAGGAGGGGTGGTGGAGGAGGGAAGGACGAGGCCACACAGCACTTTAAAAGTTTAAAACTTATTGAATGCCAGCCTTCTGGCACTTGAGCAATCCTCTGGGGTGGAGTGGCTGGAGGCCCCCCTCCATCACCTTCTTGGGCGTCTGGGTGGCTATGGAACTTGGGGAGGAGGGCGGTTGGTTACACAGGGGCTGTAGTGGCGGCCTGTGCTCTAGCTGCCTTTCCTGCACCTCAGCCATATGCTGGAGCATTTGAGTTTGTTCCTCCAGCAGCCTCAGCATTGAATCCTTCCTCCTCTCATCACGCTGTCGCCACCTTTCAGCTTCAGCCCTCTCCTCAGCCCGCCATCTCTCCTCCTGGTCATTTTTTTTTTTCCTGCACTTTGACATAGTCTGCCTCCACGCATTCATCTGTGCTCTGTCAGTGTGGGAGGACAGCATGAGCTCAGAACATTTCATTGCGAGTGTTTTTTTTTCCACCTTCTAATCTTCACTAGCCTCTGGGAAGGAGAAGATCCTGTGATCCTTGAAACACATGCAGCTGATGAAGAAAAAAAAAAAAAGAGACAGTGGTATTTAAAAAGACATTTTCTAGAACAATGGCTACACTCTTTCACGGTAAACCTTGCTGTTAACATTACATACACAGCACATGTGCTTTCGTTCCAAGGTCGCATTTTGCATCCCCCCACCATGTGGCTAGCCCCTCACCCCTCCCTGAGGCTAACAGCGGGGAACATTTCTGTTCAGCCATAGGCAAACAGCCCAGCAGGAATGGGCACCTCTGAATGTCCTCTTAAGAAAAGCACCCTATTTCAACCAGGTGACCATGAATTATATCACTCTCCTGAGGATAACACAGAGAGATAAAGAATGGATGTTGTTTGAATGCCAGCAAACATACACTGCAATGCTTTGTTCTACAATGATTCCCGAGTACGTGCTACTGGCCTGGTGTGGTAAAGTGTCCTTCCATGGTGGACGGAATAAGGCTGCCCTCCCCAGAAACCTTTTGCAAAGGCTTTGGGAGTACATACAGGAGAACCGCAAATGTCAGGGCAAAGTAATCCTTTCACATGCTTGCTTTTAAACCATGTATACTATTTTAAGAGGTACACTCACCAGAGGTCCCTTCTCCACCTGGCAGGTTCATTGTGTGGACAGGTGCAGGTTTACATTGATTTAAACGCTGCTAAATTCGACCTAAACTCCTAGTGTAGACCAGGGCTTTAATAATGCCCCATTGCCCTGATGTTTTTACTAAACAATAACTTATTACTTTAAGACATTTTAATTCCTTAAAAGTTTTTTAATCAAAGCCCTTACATATCTATAAGAAGTGATCAATTGTTTCTTCCACTTTACAGAGAGCCTATTGTCCATCTTTGTCTATTTATTCAAAGAGTTTTTTGTTTAAACCACAATGGCCAGTTAGTACTCTAAACAAAACACTAATTAATCCTATCCAGGCCCTGAAGTAAGTTGTTGTCCAAAACTCTATGGCACTGTTCAAAAAAGTCTTCCTTTTTCATTAATCCAATTTTTTCATCATTCCTCTTTTACAATTTTTGTACTTGGCTTTTGAATTCCTGTTTAGTCAAGGGCAATTCTATGTCAATCCTTCCATTCCTTACAGCATTTTTAGCTGCTTTGTCTGCCATTTTGTTCCCTGTTATCCCAATATATCTTTCTTTAGCTTTGTTTTTCTGCCAATATCTTCTACTTTTACCACCCCTTTGCATCCATTCTCTCACCAGTAGAGACTCTTCTTCAGTTTCCAAAGTGACTTCATATGGCTTCAGAAAATCCTTTGTCAACCTCAAAAACCCCATTCATTTCCCCACCCTCTAGTGTCCATGCTAGCCCAGCCCCTCTAGTTGTTTCCTGTTCCCCTTTGGCTCTTTATAGAGACCAGTTACCCCCTATCAGGCCCCATCAGCCCACCTGTTCCTCATTAACAGCCTTGGCCAGTTCCCTGTTAGGGTATGTCTACACAGCAACTAGACACCCTTGGCTGGTCTGTGCAAGCCCACTCATGCTCGCATAGCTCAGACTGTGGGGCTGTTTCATTGCTGTGTAGACTTCTGGGCTCAGGCTGGAGCCTGGGCTCTAGGACCCTGCAGGTCCACAAGGGATGCTATTGCAATGGAGCATAGTGCACCTGTAAATAAAAATATTTAAGAAAAGAGATTATCTAATATTGGAAACTCTGGGTAAAGTTTTCAAAGCACATAAGTGACTTAGAAGCCTAGGTCTCATTTTCAAAGGAGACATGCTGTTATAAGCCATAACATTCCCCTCAGGAGCAGGAAAGTTGGCAACTCGCACCACCAACACCACCACCATTCCCCCCTTGGGAGGCTTTGTGCTGCCAGGATTCCTTTGCAAAAACAGACCCTGTGTGAATTTGACCCAATATTTAAAACAAAAACTGGCTCCATGGACAGCTGGGTTTTTTTCTCACTCCCAAAATACTACATGTGTGGGGAGAAGCAGCTCTCTAATTGGGAATTCCAGGAGCAGACTATTTCATTGATCAACAGAACAGTAGCACTTCCTGTTCCCACTTTATGGCTTTCCACAGATTACTCCTGGAAAATTAGAGCCAGACGCTGGTACCTTCATTAAGCAACTGACAAGTTATATGACAAAGAAATATTTAAAAGGCCAATCTGTGCCAGCTTGCATTGCAAGTATGAAGTACAGACTCAAAGGTCCTATATGGAAAGGCTATAGAAGGCTGGCTGTGCATTTGTCTAGCCTACTGTCTTTCAGACCAGATAATGCCTGATACATTAAGGCAAATATATAGTAAAAAAAAAAAACTTACTTCATTGTGGGAAGCTGTAGGAGCTCAAGTACATGAGTACATCCTTCTGTCCTGGGCACATGTGATGGTTCATGGGGTAGCAAAGATTTGTTAACCACTTCCTCCAGTTAGGAGGAGTCTTTCTTGTGGTAGCTGGTTGTCAGCTCCCTGGCACCACCAGCCTTTCAGACACTCAAGCACTCTTCTCTGGGCTACATCAGCCCTAACTTTGTCTTGCGGGTTAACAATATGTGCACAACAAACCCCGAGTTACTTAGATTCATTCCCCTGTGATATCCAGCTCCTAACACTGACTACTCACAGAAATCCCAGATACTCTGCACTCAAATGTGCAGTGTACCCCAGTTTACCAGTTTTACTTTAAACTAAACTACCACTCCTGTAAACCTCACAGCACTTCTAAGCATTTATGATAAAACTAAAGTAGGTTTATTGAATAAAGGTTTAATTAGAATCAAGAGAAAATGGTAGAAACAACTGGTTACAATACAAAATAAAAATGCCAACCTGGGTCTACACTTATCAATAGCTACCTATCTAATAAAGCAGATTTCCCCGCAAAAGTTCAGTCTTTTGGGAAGCTGGCTGGTTTCAGATGACCCAGGATCCAAGCAATCATGAACGCCTTCTGCTCCTTAAGGGGTTTCCTCAGTGAATGGATGCAGAGTATCTTTCGCCCCTTTGGTTATACTGGAAACAGCCTTTACAAAAAGAGCAGGGTTCACTCTGTCTATGAATAGAAATTAAAGTTTCTTTTTCACCTTTAAGTGCTTCCAGCTGTTTGTCATTGCCTCTGATGGTTTCCCATTCAAAATCTTAGTATTGCACAAAACTAAACAATTGAGCCTGGTATTGCGTCACCAGCCAGACAGGGTGGGGGGACAACTCCCCCTTGCCTGAATGGGCCATTATGAAGACATTTTGGTGACTAATCTTTATTGTTACTCTACCTCAAAGCATACTTTCTATATAAATACATCATTTCTTAAATATTACCCATACATACGTACAAACAATAACTATTAATCTAGACAAGTTAGAGTTTTCTGTAGATACTGTATGTGTTACTCTTTCTGGATGATTATCCCGCAAGACAAGTTTGGTGTAATGCATTTGTCACGTCTGAGGTGAGAGTTGTTTGCAAAGAACATGAGATCTCTTGCCAAGAGGTCTTCATGTCACCTTTGCAGTTTGTGGGACTATGAAAGCTGCAGACACCTGCTGTAATTTGTCTATACCCTGAACAATAATGCCTTTCATTTCCCTGGCTATCCATTCTCTGCTGGTTCCTATGGTACAGAAGCCACTCTCGCATTGAGTGGACCATCCTTTGCAATTGCTGTGCATCTAATTTAGGGACTCACCTGTAGGGAACAGTACTAAAGAAAAAATAAAACAAGACAACAAGCTTGTCAACCACTTATTTTCACTTAGCTGCAAATACTTACATTAAAACAGGAAGCGGAAACAGAAAAAACAACGTAAGAGAAAAAAAAATCCTATCAGACATACTCAGCAGCCTTCCTGCAGATGTCTGTACTATCCAAACAGGCAGACATTGCAATAGTATTTAAAAAAGATTTTGTAGTTGTCTATTCAGGATTTATGCTGTTGATACATCAGTACTGATCCAAACCAACACTTACATATACGAAACACACTTGGGACTGACCTGCTTTAATCAGTCAGTAAATCAGTTTTTATATACTTATCAAAGTAATAAATATGAACTAAAAAGTCAAGGGGAAAATATCTGTCCGATCTCATTACAGTGGTCTGGATTCTGACCAACACTTCTAGCCAGAAAAAATTAACATACTGAAGCATGGACTGAGGCCAAAACAAAGAGGCCTTAGAATGGAGGTAGGAAATGGAAGGATGTTTATTTGGAAATAAGATGTGAAAGAGGTGCAGGAAATGCAAGAAACCAAAACTATTTATTCAGGACAGCAAGTACAGTCCTGGATGGATTTGGAAAACATACCATGGTAGACTAACAGAAAGTACATCTGTGTATCCACCTCTGTGGAGAGAATAACCTGTTGGGTGGAGTTCAGTGTAACCTGAAATATGTAACAGGTAGACAAGAGAGGATGACAAGCTGTCTAATTCCACAGGAGAATGACACCAACCTTGACACCAGAGGCTGGGTCTGTGGCACACTCCCCTGCTAGAGGATCAGAGAAGGAGAGGGGAAACGGAGGAAAGGAAATGCTCTAGAAGTGTAATATTTTATTTATCACTCTCACTGCACAGATTATATCTATGGAGATTAGTTTTTATGCACTTTAAGACTAGAAAGCTCATTCAAGCTCTCTTGTTTTTACCGCTCTCTATTTTTCATAAATCTTGTTTTACTTCAACTTATGGACTACTATTTGTTTCATGTCTTGTCTACAGTGGGATTTGAGTCACTAGTATAGCATTACCAGTGCTAACCCTGTATAGACACAGTTTACTTCAACCTGGAGCCAGTAACACAGACTGTGGAAATTTCACACAGGCCAGCCTGGAACAGTTAAACAATGGTTAATCTCTAAGGGCTGGTTTACATGCAGGAGTTGCATCAGTTGAATTTAAATTGATTTAGTTAGAAACTGAATTAAGTTTAAATCCATACAAGCCAGGTTTAAATTGACTGGAGTGTCCACAGAGAGGTTTGCATTAGTTTAATTGAACTGTTTTAAAGAAATACCTTCAGTTTAACTGGTGCAAATGTGTGGGCAAATCAAGCCCAAACAAAGGTCTGGAATCTTCTGTTTGTTTGAAATTGTTGATCCAAAGGGGCATGGACTAAGGAGTTTCCATGAAGTATCAGTTTCAGGGCTAGGGGCCTCATCATGATGTATGAGAACTACACTGTGACCACAGATGAGAACAGTGTAAGGGGCCTAAGGCGAAAATACCCAATATTTGCATCCTTAGAATACTAAGAAAGAAAAGTTTCAGAGTAGCAGCCATGTTAGTCTGTATTCGCAAAAAGAAAAGGAGTACTAGTGGCACCTTAGAGACTAACCAACTTATTTGAACATAAGAAAGCTTATGCTAAAATAAATTGGTTAGTCTCTAAGGTGCCACCAGTACTCCTTTTCTTTTTAAGAAAGAAAAGGAGCTTCTGGCCTCTATTCTCTGGAAGCTATGGTCTTAAATAGCCTAAAAGCAAAGAAAGAAACCAAGGCCCTGATTCTGCTCTCAAACTAAGCTGACATTGTTATAACTCTATTGATTTCAGCTGAATTACCCCTAATTTGTATTGGTGCCGAATTCTGATCTCACTTGCCTTTACTAGTGCAAGCCACCTACAGCTAGGATCCAAGAGACCAAATTGGAGTATATGGAACTACTTCTTCCCAGCCATTGAAACAGCAAAATCTATAAACAGGAATAAAAGAGAAACAATGTGTCATAGATGTTAGTCACATTGGGTAATGTACTCCTGTACAGTGCTCAGATATCACAATGATAAGCATGGTACGAGAACCTGTGTAGAATAAAATAGAAAGGGACAAAAGTCTCTTCCATGCATACAGCCTTTTCTAGGGGATGAGATTTCACCTGTAGTACATTCAGCTGTACTGCTGCGGTTATAGTCATAGCTACAGGCAGCCAGTGACCTCTCTCAGAGCATGGAGGTTGCCTTTGTTTTCAGTGAACAATTCACATTGCTCACATCATCCCATTTTCTGAGCACTTTGGACAACATTTGCTTTCAGACTTTTTAAAATTTGTAATTATACCAGTTAAATGAAATTGAGTGTGCAATCCTGCTTTCAAAGATGCAAACAAACAATCTAGTTTCTGTAGCATCAGGTTTGAAGTTCTTCCTGGCACGGTTACCAGATGTGCCTGTTAGTTTGGGGTAAGCTCATTTATTAGGGTTACTCTTCTGGGGGGGGGGGTGTGAGGTCTGTAATTCTATCACTATACTGCTTGTGTCACTTGTGTTCTCATACGGAGCTCTACTTCTCCCTTCTGCAAGTCCCCTCCCAATGGAGCTATTCTGCACACGCAAGTCTGAGTGGACTGGGTCAATCAGCACTCTCAAGCTGACCCCTTATATGTCCCTGGGCTCAATAGGCTGGGCCAAGCAGCACTTCCAAGCTGCCACCCTTATATGCCACAGGTACTGCACTGGAATAGAATAAGCCAAAGCAGGCTGGATCGAACAGCACTTCCAAGCCATGTATGTCACAATTTCAGCACATCACTATCCCCACTTTCATGTTACAATTGTTCTGGTAGTAACCCACTTGATGAGCAAACCCCACAGTATTTCTGGGCACTACAGGGATCTTTACCTTAGGTAAGAGAAGCATTGCTGCAGAGTAAATGGGGAAGCCAGAAACACAAAAGAGTAAAGTTCAGAGAGAGAGAGGGGGAAGCAACCAGCTTAACCATAAAAGTTATTTACTGAATAATAGTAATAACCACACAAGGAGAGACTAAACAAACATAACAGTTACATTATAAAAGTCATATATAGAAAACTATGCCTGATCAAACAAGTCCAGGTTAAAAAGTTATACTTGAGGTAGAAAAGAAAACAAAGAGAGCGAGCGTGCATGAGCGCGAGCTGGGGGGTGGGGGGGGGGGGTCTCACCATTCCATGAAGTTTGAACTGGTCGGGATTCCCAGGTGATAATGGTAGCTCAGGGTCCTGAGTGTTGCAGACAGGCAGAGCCCGAAGCACGATTAGTCAGGAGAAGATGAAATCCCAGTGGAACTGATACAGAGTTTGGATCCATGCATGAGAACACTTACTTGAACGTGGGTAGGGGTTTTTTGTAGGGAAACAACAATGGTTCAAGGGAGAACACTAGATTTGTTTATGGGTAAACTGATGACTCAAGGGTTTTCTTTAGGCTAGACAATAGGAACTGATCACTCCTAGCTATGGGTGGTGTTCCTTCCAGGGAGCTCACAGTGCAATTAGGCTGCTTCAGCATTTTGGATATCAATCAAGGATTCATTACTAGAATTGGTCTAATAACTGCTGAGCTGGGTGCACACAGGTGTAGGTTCATTAACAGCTGGGGCAGAGATCCCCCATGATGCAGTGTTTCCCTGCTTTTCTGGTCCCAGAGTTCAGTATGGTAATCTGTTCTCTATTCTGTATGCTAATGGAGATGCCTCCATGTCACATCTTTGATGCAGATGAGGCTAGGGGAGTTGCCTTAATCCTGTCACCCTTGTCAGGAGGGGTTTAGGTAGGTCTCCAACCGCCTTTTCATTGCTTTCTGTAAGTCTTTCTTCTGATCAGTTTTGGTTCAAGCAGAAGCTAGGGTGGGGGATGTCTTTCACGACATGACAGGCTGGATACTGCACCCTGGTTCCCCAGGAACACAGAGCTGCCTGGTATCAGCATTTTCTGGAATAGTGAGTTGATAAACAAATCAGCATGGACTAACCATGAATGCACTACTTAAATCTTCTAGGGTTTTGTTTGTTTGTTTTAAAACCTTTGAGAAGTTTAGTATTGTTGCAAGCCCTTAGCCCACCTGTAACATACTGCAGGTTGACACAGAGAAGTGCTTTTAATGGTAAGCAAATGTTCACACCACTATTGTGCTTTCTCCAGATAATGAAACTAACTTTTACTTCTCTGCATTCTTAACCATCAGAGAACACTAATGGAAAACCAACTAATATTCTAACACCATGTAGGCTGGTGGGAAAATTAAAAAACAAAAAGTCAAAAATCAGTATGGTTTTTCCGCAAAAGTTAGTGTTTAAGTAAAATTTGATAACAGTAGAAAATAGACAGAAGAGTTCCCCAGTTCAGGGATGAGTCCTGTTCTAAGAGTCCTGGCTATAGAGCCAAACCTTCCCAAAGGCATTTTTTCTCCTATCCTCTTAACAGCATGTGACAATGCAAGGAGAGATGGATGCTGAGCTGAAATTAACCTCTTGTTTACCAGGGACTAGGTATTGCCTCTGTACGGTGTCAGACACTCCCTTTCATATTCTGTCTCCTCCATGCTGCTTGCTGTCCCTACAGGCAGGAAGGGGCTGGAGGCAGACTGCGGGTATGGGGAGCCTGCACCAGGCCAAGCTCCAAGGACGAGGGGGCAGCACTGACAGGTTTGGTGGGAATAGCCAGGGGTGTGGGGGCAGCCATGGTGTGTGTGTGTGTGTGTGGGGAGGGGGGGGGAGAGAACAGGGAGGAGGGGTAATTAGCCCCAGCAGCTCCAAAGAGAGGCAGCAAAGTAAAGAAAATAGAGTGCAGGCCTTGCAAACCAATGTGAACCCAATGACAAATGTCTGGTTTGGGTCAGGTAGAGTATTAAAACAACCTGACTTGCTTAGGCTCAGGCTCAGACTACTTGGCTGTAGTCTGGCTGGATTTGAGTCAGGCTTTAAAATTAGGCCTAAAATGATCTAGTGCTCATGAATGTTATATTAATCCACTGGAGCAGAAATTCCAGTCAATTATGGATTTAGATGGGCAGCCTGCAGAACTCCATCACTTTTGCAAGAGGTTCAGACTGATGGTGTCCTATAAAACTCAATCACGTGTCAGTGCTGAACCCACATACCAATCTTTGAAAAGTAGAGAAGAGGGAAACACCTAGACCATGAGTATTTCTGGCTGTCAGCCAGCAAGACAGACTGCATTTCAGCAAGACCTCGGCAAAGTCAGGTAAATGCCATCTGTGATTATGAAAGGTTTGTGGAATAGGAAAATATGCAGTTTGAGATTCTTTGGGAAGACAACCACATAGTAAATTACTACACCAATGGGAAAATTGAATTACTATTAGAAATGTGACAGTCAGAAATGCATACAGGGCACTTGACTTGAACATTGTAGCACCAGCAGAAGCATAAATTCACCTGGTCAAGTCAAAGTGTCTGATACACTTGGTATACAAGCTTTTACCAAACTTTACTCCGCTCTGCACCACTGTGTATGTGGAATAACGGAAAGCAAGAGCACAAAGAGATCACCTTATTTTCAGAAAAATCTATCATCCAGGGAAAATGACCTCACTTTTTCCAGCTGTCAGGGTCTAGAGCATCTAATGGCACGTTATTATTCAGATAGTCTAAAGCCCTTAATTGGGATCTGATTGCACTACACAGACATTTTTATCACAGTAATTACGGTAGAATTGAGCCTCCTACAGAATTACACACCTCTATGTTAGCAGACTACACAAAGACCGGAATCTTGGGGCATATCCATCTGCCTCAGTTTTCCCATCATAAACAGAACGTTCTTTCTTCGGGGCTCCTCTGAGTCAGGCTGATGCCATTAGCCTAAGTCAATTCGAATGCATAAGCAAAAAGGAAGACAAGCAATTTCTTCTACAGTGTTCAGAGCCAAAGCTAAAGAGATCTCTAAATAGCAGAGAGATTTTGTCTATGAAACTTTGATTGAGTAGTACATTGGCTGAACAGCCATTTGTTCTGTCTTAATCTAAAAGCAATTCTGGCTATTATATGTAGTGGAGATGGTATTTGCAATGTCTCCATGGCCTGGCCTAGAAATATAATATTGTCTGGTCTTGCTAAAATGGAGCTAGCTCATTTCCAAATTGTGTCTCATAGTTTTACTTTTGAGCCTATTGTGACAATTAAAAAAAAATCACAATGGAAACTGTTGTAAGCTTCTCTCCCCATCTATGATCTATGCTTTAATATTAAATATCAATATTTAATTTGCAAATCTTTATTAATATTAGTATTGCAAAGCTGTTTTTAGAATAGCCACTGCCAGCCTATGCATCTCACCTTTCCTTCCAAACCTTGTCTTTTTTCTAATTGGATTCCCCCTTGCCTTTGTTTTCCCTGTGCTTATGTTTTCAGGAAGTATCATTTTACAAGATTTTGCCCTTTAAAATTCTGTCATACAGCAGTCTGATGCTTTGTCAATGGGCAGATGGTGGTGTTTTACTAAAAATATTAAATCTTCATTAATAAATCCAGTATTATTTACTTGCTGATCTTGGCAAATCACTGGTGGCTTTGTAATTTCAGCAAGAAAATTGGTTAAAAGTTTAGATGTGAATAGAAGAAACTCACTTGAATTGAGCTATCCACATTATTACATCAACCAGATAGGGCTTTTATAAGAAGTTCCACAAATGCTATGCTGAAGACAGTAAACTTGACTAGCTGGTTATTGAGAATACAATTCATCTGATAATAAACAGACTTTGCTGCCAGCAGTCATGTTTGTTTGTAGCTTGCCTAAATACAACTTTCCATAATGTTCTGATGTATTGCACTGTTCAAAGCATTATTTGTTGGTGATCCATGAGCCAATACTATTAAATTGAAAGTCAAAATCCTCTAGGTTAGCTGATTCAATAGATGAGTAGCTCTGTATAAAAAGTTTTACTATCAAACTTTACTCATTTTAGTAAGTCTATAATCCATAAACCTTGTAAATGAGAAGGGGATTGGGAAATGAGCTTTCAGGGTCTTTACTAATTAGCCCATTCAAGCAGAGCACCACTCAAAAGTTAGCTATAAAGATCTTTTCTAGGAGCAGAAAGAAATTAAACAGGCCACTGGCTGGGTTTCTTATAAGAAGACAAATACAAAATCTGAAGTGGGCATGCAGAGCGGAGGTATAAAATGGCTAGTTGTATCAAGTCCCTGGAAATAATTATTCACCAGAGTTTTAACAAGCAGTTTAGGATTATTATTAGTTCATTATTGACAATGTACTTGATTCTTTGTATTGGCTTCACATTTTGTGAGTACACACATTTCTTATGCTATGGCTGGGCATGCAGACAAAAAGTCAGAGCTCTCTACTAGGATGATGTATAGAGCTAGCCCTGATTAAAATTAAACATATAGGTTTATTTTTCATTTATAAGTTAGTAATTACTAATTGACAAATAGCAATTTGGAACTTGGAAATGACAAAGCTATTAAACTGGCATGTCTACATGCCATAAAACCCACATGATTTGGATGGCATCAGGGGGAAAAATGGAGCATTTTTTGCCCTTCTGTCCCTAATCAGCCCTTATATATACACACAGTAACTCTGACAGATGCTGGAAGGTGGAGAGTCCTGAAAATATATAGAAGTTTTCTGGATAGAAATAGTATAAGAGCTTCTTTCTGGTACAGTATAGACCCTTTGAGATAATTTTATACAGCCCATGATGTAGTTTCCTCCAAATATAAAAACTTTTTAAACTGCTTATACTACTGTAGCTGCTCTTTGATAGTCTATCGTATACATTAAATATGTGTGAGGAAATTTTATTTCTTCATTTAATGCCCTTCCATCTTTTCATGTAACTCCCCCTCCATTATTTTTACATCCTCTTATTTCTGTTCCTTGCAAAGCTGTATATACTGTCTTGAGTTTCACTTGCAATATCTCTGAACTTCTCTGAATTTTTGATCAGTGTGTCACTGGAAGCCCTAATGTCCTGCTGTGCTCCTGTTAAGCCATGGAAGATAGAAAGGTAAAGGTGATCTTGCTGGAGAAGAGGACACAGCAGAGAAAGTCAAAAAAGGAGTAGAAAGCATTCCTAAAGATTTTAGAGACCACGAGGAAGAAGGATATTAGACATTGGTTGGAAAAACAAGCTGAGTCCAGGGAAAAAAATTTTGGAAACAGGAGATAAGTGAATTCTTGAAGGTAGAGGTAAAGGAGTCAAAGCAGAGAGAGTAGTTAAAGATGAAGGAGAGGGCATGATAAAAAAGGGTGAGACAAACTGGATTTATTTAATTACCTGGAGATTGTCCCACCATATTTGTTCTAGGCTCATAGACTTTAGACAATCATAATAGTCCCTTCTGACCTTAGTCTGACCTCCTGCACAATGCACGCCACAGAATCTCACCCACCCACTCCTGTAACAAACCCCTAACCTATGTCTGAGCTACTGAAGTTCTCAAATCATGGTTTAAAGATTCAAGGTGCAGAGAATCTTCCAGCAAGTGACCCATGCCCAACGCTGCAGAGGAAAGCAAAAAGCCCTCTGCCAATCTGCCCTGGAGAAAAATTCCTTCTCAACCCCAAATATGGCGATCAGCTAAACCCTGAGCATGTGGGCGAGACTCACCAGCCAGACACCCAGGAAAACATTCTCTGTAGTAACTCAGATCCCATCCCATCTAACCTCCCATCACAGGCCATTGGACATATCTACCGCTAATAGTTGAAGATCAAATTAATAGCCTAAATTTGGCAATCCCATATCATCATCCCTTCCATAAACTTATCAACCTTAGTCTTGAAGCCAGATATGTCTTCTGCTTCCCTTGAAAGGCTGTTCCAGAACTTCACTCCTCTGATGGTTAGAAACCTTTGTCTAATTTCAAGTCTAAACTTCCTGATGGCCAGTTTATAACCATTTGTTCTTGTGTCCACATTGGTACTAGACAAAGCCACTTCACAACCCCCACTATAGGGGGCATGGCTGGAGTACTGCTGTGCTCTAGTCTTCAACTTCTGGAATGGCCCTAGGGGCTCTTGGCAGCTGGGATAATTTGTCAGCCAGGAATTTGGGAGCTGCAAGAGTTGCTTAGACCCACCTTTCCCGCTCATCCTCATAACTACACCAAGTGTATTTTGGCCACAGCTGAAGATCTAGACCAGTATCTAAAAATGGAAATAAAGAGATGTTAGGAAAAGGAACTGAGAAGCAGGGCCATGTTCATTGGTGGAGAAACTGAATTGCCCGGAAGTGGGCAGTGATCAAGGTGAGAGAAACCAGAGCTAGGCATTGAAAGACATTTAGAAAGGGAAACAAAGAGGACTCAGAAAATTATAGACCAATAAGCCTAACTTTGATAGCTTATTCCAGTATCTTTCCAGGTATTAATCAGTCCATTTGTAACCACCTGAAGGATAACCGAGTTATGAGAAAATAGCCAGCATGGACTGTTCAAGAACAAATCATGCCAAAACAACCTAATTTCCTACTTCAATAGGGTTACTAGCCTAGTGGATCTGATGTGGGGGGGGGGGGGAGCAGTAGATGTGATAACTCGATTTTTAATTAAGGCTTTTGAGACACTCCATGTCATTCTCATAATGAAAGTAGAAAAATGTAGTCTAGGTGAAACTACTATAAAGGTGGGTGCAAAACCAGTTGATGAACTGTACTGAAAAACAGTTGTTATCGATGGTTCACTGATAAACTAAGGGGATGCATCTAGTGGGGTCGTGCAGAAGTCTGTTCAAGGTCTGCTCCTACTTAATATACTCATTATTGATATGGATAATGGAGTGGAGAGTATGTTTATAACGTCTGTAGAATGACACCAGACTTAGAGTTTGCAAGCACTTTGAAGCACAGGTTTAGAATTCAAAACAACCTTGATAAATTGTATAACTGTCCTGAAATCAACAACTGCAAGTTGCCAACTTTCTAACCGAAAAGAACCAAACACCCTTGAGCTGCCCCTTCTGAGGCCCCACCCTGCTCACTCCATCCCCTCCTCCCTCCATCGCTTGCTTTCCCCCACCCTCACTCACCCCTCATTTTCACTGAGCTGGGGAGCGTTCCTTTTCGAACGGGTGTTCTGGTTGAAAGCCGGACATGTGGCAACCGGGGGGAAAAATATCAAATGCACAACTACAAAATGGAGAATTACTGGCTAGGTGATAGCATTGCAGAAAAGGATCTGGGGGTTACAGTGGTTCACAAATGGAATACGAGCCAAGAGTGTGATTCAGCTGTGAACAAGGCTAATATTCTGGGGTGTTTTCACAAGAGTGTTGTATATAAGGGCACATCTTCACTGGCAATGTTAAAGCGCTGCCCTGGCAGTGCTTTAAGGTGGCTTGTGTAGTCGCGGCAGAGCTCTCCCAGCGCTCTTAAAAAACAAACAAACAAAAAAAGCCACACACACCACCTCCACAAGGGAGGTAGTTAATAGCGCTGTGAGCGTGGCTTCCAGCACTGAGGCACTATCTACGCTGGCATGTTAAAGCGCTGAAACTTGCAAGTGCTCGGGGGGGTGATTTTTCATACCCCTGAGCGAGAAAGTTGCAGCGCTGTAAAGTGCCAGTGTAGACAGGCCCTAAGACATGGGAGATAATCATCCTGCTCTACTCAGCTCTGGTGTGGCCTCCACTGGAGTACTATATCCAGTTCTGGGGCATCACACTTTAGGAAAGACGTGGAGAAATTGGAGGGAGTCCAGAAGCAACTGACAAAAAACAATAAAAAGTTTAGAAAACCTGGCCTATGACAAAGGTTTAAAACCGAGCATATCTAGTCTTGAGAAGAGACAACTGCGGATGGGGGTGGGGAGGGAGGGAAGACTTGATAACAGTTATAAAGAGGAATGTTCAAATGCTCTCATTTGTCCACTGAAGGTAGAACAAGAATAAATTGGGTTAATCTGCAACAAGGGAGATTTAGGTAATATATTAGAAAAAAATTTTCTAACTATAAAAGATTAGTTAAGTACTGGAACAGGCTTCCAAGGAAGGCTATGGAATCCTTGTCATTGGAGGGATTTAAAAAACCTGGTCTAGGATACTTGGTCCTATCTCTGTACAGGGTGCTGGACTAGATGACCTCTCAAGGGCCCTTCCAGCCCTAAATTGCTATAATTGAAGCCAGGGCACTGAGAGAAATCAGATTTCCTCCCCAACAAAAAGTGGGCTGTGCTCCTTTGCTTATCAGAAAGTTAGAGCTGATAGTTGGCCTCAAATCACCAAGAAAATGGTACAGCCTTAAAAAAAAAAAGTATAACCTAGTTCCCTGCACGTAAAAATACAGGGTATTTACAAACTATGCATAAAAAGCAGTGTTGAGGAAAGGCATTATACAGAATAGAGAACATATTCAATGGGACTTTAAATTCCCAGAGATACCCGTTTTAAACCATCTGCAAATGAAGTGCCTTCTGTAGAATTAGTGGATACTTTTAAAAAGGACA
This sequence comes from Caretta caretta, assembly GCF_965140235.1. Lineage (NCBI taxonomy): Eukaryota > Metazoa > Chordata > Testudines > Cheloniidae > Caretta > Caretta caretta. The sequence goes on along the minus strand of NC_134210.1, from coordinate 81,832,888 downwards.
ACTGCAAACAAAATCTCAAATAGCAAAAGGAGCTAAAAAGGATTAGTTAAAACCCAAGAGGTCATTATTTAATTTCTGCAGTAAAAACGCAAACAGGAAGAGAAAGGATGTAATCTTCTACAAGGAAATAAATACCTGCAATGAAGCACCCACCTCATTGGGATTGACAAAGAGAAAACACAACAAGAGCTAAAATGATTAGCAGCTTGAAGGGAGAAAATGACAGCCTGCAGAAGTCAGCTACAAAATAGCCAGCTTAGAAATCTGTCTCTCTCACATTAAAAGCCTAAACAGAAGGGCATGCTGGGAAAAAGCCATCCCAATCAAAAGATAGCTCCTAATTGTAGTTAATCAGTGATCAGGAATATTAAGTCTCTGTCTGCATTAGCAATTTTTTTCAAAATGTTATACTGTTAATACCACTTAATCTTCAGTGCTAAGAATGTTGGAAATCTCAATGTAGATAGGGCTGCCACATCTGCAACCATTTTAAGCATGATTAGACCTGCTCTGAATGGTGTCCTATTGGAAAAAAACCCGGGAAGCGGGCGGGTGCAAGCCCACCCACTGCTAAAGGCCCCTCCCCCAGCCTAGCGAGAGGGACCACTGGACCCAGGGACCAACTGATTACGGGGGACAACTAATGAAAAACAGGGATCAGAGTGAAGGTCAGAGGTTCAAAATGAAGATACCGGATGGGGACACCGAGCAGAGAACCCTGGACAGCGCCCACTGAATGGGGTTAGAGCACCCTGGTGCTCCCAACATTGCTAACCCTGCTGCAAGTGAACTAGAGTCAGCAGCAGTTGGAGATGGTTAGCAAGTGTCCTTCGTATAGCCAAAGCCAAAGCCTGGTAGTACCTTGAGTTGGGGTAAGAATCTGAGGTTCCCATAGCCAAAGTTGATGTTTTGGGATATGTACGTCCCTTTGTGGTGTTTTGCGCTAGTATTCTATTTACAGAATAAAAATTGCAGATGGCTTTCACACAACATAGTACACTTCAAACACAGATAAAAATATCACCACATTCAGACAGCTGCAGCGGCACGGGAGCCAGAAACCAGAGCTGTACACAGGGGAGTTTGGGAGTTCTGTTGGAGGAGAAGGTATTTGTAGGACTTAGGTGGGAAGGCCGTGACAGATACAGAGGCAGCAGTGGTAGTGACCCAAGCAGTGGAAGACACAATGAAGGTGACTGGATGTAGAAGCTGTGGCATCTGCATGATCCTGGACCGGGTACCCGAAAAGAATTTTGTCTGCATGAAGTGCCGCCTGATAGAGCTGATGGAAGAAAAAATCCGAGGTTTGGAGATGCAGGTGGAAACTCTGGTTGAGTTTAGAAGGGGCTTCGAGTGGATGATGGAGGAAAGACATGAGGAGGCTGAAGGGAAAAGCTCAGACTTGCAGATGGAAGCAGGACCAAAGAACTCTGAGGGGAGACTGCTGGGTGAGGAAAGTGGACAGTGGAAGCATGTGACTAAGAGAACCAGGCAGAGGAAAAAAAGACAGGCTAGTGAAGGAGAAACAGAGCTCAGGAACAGGTTTGCAGAGTTGGAAAATGAAAAAGGAGTACATCAGGTGGTCACTGAAGGTGAGAGGGCAAGGAAGAAAAGAAGAAGAGCAGCTAGTCCTATAGGAAGAGGGGAAGAGTCAATGGAGATAACACCAAATATGAGCCCCAGGAGGATACAGGATGGGTTGCAGAGGATTGCAAGGGACAGCAGGAATCGAGAGGACTTGCAGCCAGAGGGAACAGGGGCTAGACCGGAGAATCGCACTATCACCAGGAAAAGGCAGGTCTACGTGATTGGGGACTCCTTACTGAGAAGAATAGACAGGCCTGTAACCAGAGCTGATCCAGAGAACAGAAGGGTGTGCTGTCTACCGGGTGCTAAGATATGGGATGTGGACCTGAGGCTCAAGAGTATCCTAACGGGAGCAGGAAAGAATCCACTGATTGTCCTTCATGTGGGAACAAATGATACGGCTAGATTCTCACTGGAGGAAATAGCTCAGTGGTTTGAGCCTTGGCCTGCTAAACCCAGGGTTGTGAGTTCAATCCTTGAGGGGGCCATTTAGGGATTGGAGCAAAAATTTGGGGATTGGTCCTGCTTTGAGCAGGGGGTTGGACTAGATGACCTCCTGAGGTCCCTTCCAACCCTGATATTCTATGATGATTTCTATGATCATATCAAGGGAGACTATGCCAGGCTGGGGAAGACGCTTAAGGAAATCGAGGCTCAGGTGATCTTCAGTGGGATTCTGCCTGTTACTAGAGAAGGGCAACAAAGGTGTGACAAGATTATGATGATCAACAGATGGGTCAGGCAGCAGTGCTATAAGGAGGGCTTTGGGATGTATGGCCACTGGGAGGCATTCATGGACAGAGGACAGTTCTCTCAGGATGGACTTCATCTGAATAGGGGAGGAAATAGACTTCTAGGCTGGCACAATTGATTAAGAGAGCTTTAAACTAGGAATTTGGGGGAGATGTCCAGGTAATCTTCACACCGGATTTTAACATTGAGGGGGAAGAAAACGAAGTAAGAAAGGATATAGCTGTGGGTTGGAGAATGGACATAAGGAAGAAGAGTAGTGTAGATATCAGTCTAATAGGTGATACTGGTGGTAGAATGTCTGCACCTAATCGGGTAAAGAATGTGAGCAAAGCCAAAAACAGCAAAAATTAATATGTTTGTACACAAAAATTAAGATGTTTATACACCAATGTGAGGAGCCTAGGTAACAAAATGGAGGAACAAGAGCTACTGGTGCAGGAAGTGAAACCAGATATTATAGGGATAACAGAAACATGGTGGAATAGTAGTCATGACTGGACTACGGGTATTGAAGGGTATGTGCTGTTTAGGAAAGACAGAAATAAAGGCAAAGGTGGTGGAGTAGCATTGTATATCAATGATGAGGTAGAATGTAAAGAAATAAGAAGCGATGGAATGGATAAGACAGAGTCTGTCTGGGCAAAAATCACATTTGGGAAGAAAGCTACTAGAGCCTCCCCTGGGATAGTGCTTGGGGTGTGCTATAGACAGCCGGGATCCAATTTGGATATGGATAGAGCCCTCTTTAATGTTTTTAATGAAAGTAAATACTAATAGAAACTGCATGATCATGGGAGACTTTAACTTCCCAGATATAGACTGGAGGACAAGTGCTAGTAATAATAATAAGGCTCAGATTTTCCTGGATGCGATAGCTGATCGATTCCTTCAACAAGTAGTTGCTGAGCCGACAAGAGGGAATGCAATTTTAGATTTGCTTTTGGTGAGTAGTGAGGACCTCACAGAAGAAATGGTTGTAGGGGACAACCTTGGTTTGAGTGATCATGAACTAATTCAGTTCAAACTAAATGGAAGGATAAACAAAAACAGATTGTGACTAGGGTTTTTGATTTCAAAAGGGCTAACTTAAAAAAAATTAAGGTAATTAGTTAGGGAAGTGGATTGGACTGAAGAACTTGTGGATTAAAGGCGGAGGAGGCCTGGAATTACTTCAAGTCAAGGTTGCAGAAACTATCAGAAGCCTGCATCCCAAGAAAAGGGGGGGGGGGCGAACAAAAACAAAAACAAAAAAAAAACCTCATAAGCAGGAGTTATAGACCAAGCTGGATGAGCAAGCATGTCAGAGAGGTGATTAAAGAAAAAGCAGAAAGCCTACAAGGAGTGGAAGATGGGAGGGATCAGCAAGGAAAGCTACCTTATTGAGGTCAGAACATGTAGGGATAAAGTGAGACAGGCTAAAAGTCATGTAGAATTGGACCTTGCAAAGGAAATTAAAACCAATAGTAAAAAGGTTCGATAGCCATATAAAGAAGAAGAAAACAAAGAAAGAAGAAGTGGGACTGCTAAACACGGAGGATGGAGTGGAGGTTAAGGATAAGGTAGGCTTGGCCCAATATCTAAACAAATACTTTATCCTCATTAAAGACTGAGGCAAATGAGGGTCTTAGGATAATGGTAAGATGACAAATGGGAATGAGGATATGGAGGTAGATATTACCACGTCCAAGGCAGAAGCCAAACTCGAACAGCTTAATAGGACTAAATTGGGGGGGCCCAGACAATCTTCCTTTAATATTCTTGGATTAACTGGCACATGAAATTGCAAGCTCAGTCGCAAGAATTTTTAATAAATCTGTAAACTCAGGGGTTGTAGCGTATGACTGGAGAATTGCTAACATAGTTCCTATTTTTAAGAAATGGGGGGGAAAGTGATCTGGGTACGGCCTGTTGGTTTGGCATATGTAGTATGCAAGGTCTTGGAAAAAAAATTTTAAGGAAAAAGTAGTTAAGGACATTGAGGTCAACAGTAATTGGGACAAAATACAACATGGTTTTACAAAAGGTAGATTGTGCCAAACCAACCTGATCTCCTCTTTGAGAAGGTAACATAATTTTTAGACAAAGGAAATGCAGTGGATCTAATTTACCTCGATTTCAGTAAGGCATTTGTTACAGTTCCACATGGGGAATTATTAGCTAAATTTGAAAAAAGATAGGGATCAATATGAAAATTGAAAGGTGGGTAAGGAACTGGTTAAAGGGGAGACTACAACAGTCATACTGAAAGGTGAACTATCAGGCTGGAAGGAGGTTATTAGTGGAGTTTCTCAGGGATTGGTTTTGGGACCAATCTTATTTAATGTTTTTATTACTGACCTTGGCGAAAAAGTGGGAATGTGCTAATAAAGTTTGTGGATGACACGAAGCTGGGCGGTATTGCCAATACAGAGAGGGACCAGGATATCATACAGGAAGATCTGGATGACCTTGTAAACTGGAGTAATAGTAATAGGATGAAATTTAATAGTGCAAAGTGTAAGGTCATGCATTTAGGGATTAACAACAAGAATTTTAGTTATAAACTGGGGACGCATCAATTAGAAGTAACGGAGGAGGAGAAGGACCTCGGAGTATTGGCTGATCACAGGATGGCTATGAGCTGCCAATGTGATATGGCCGTGAAAAAAGCTAATGCGGTCTTGGGATGCATCAGGCGAGGTATTTCCAGTAGCTATAAAGAAGTGTTAGTACCGTTATACAAGACACTGGTGAGACCTCACCTGAAATATTGTGTGCAGTTCTGGTCTCCCATGTTTAAGAAGGATGAATTCAGACTGGAACAGGTACAGAGAAGGGCTACTAGGATGAGCCAAGGAATAGAAAACCTGTCTTACAAAAGGAGACTCAAGGAGCTTGGCTTGTTTAGCCTAACCAAAAAGAAGGTTGAGGAGAGATAGGATTGCTCTCTATAAATATATCAGAGGGATAAATACCGGAGAGGGAGAGGAATTATTTAAGTTCAGCACCATTGTGGACACAAGAACAAATGGATATAAACTGGCCATCAGGAAGTTTAGACTTGAAATTAGACGAAGGTTTCAAATCAGAGGAGTGAAGTTCTGGAATAGCCTTCCAAGAGGAGCAGTGGAGGCAAAAGACATATCTGGCTTCAAGACTAAGCTTGATAAGTTTATGGAGGGGATGATATGATATGAGAGCCTAATTTTGGCAATTAATTGATCTTTGACTATTAGCAGTAAATATGCCCAATGGCCTGTGATGGGATGCTAGAGAGGGTGGGATCTGAGTCACTACAGAGAATTCTTTCCTGGGTGTCTGGCTGGTGAGTCTTGCCCACATGCTCAGGGTTTCGCCGATCGCCATATTTGGCGTCAGGAAGGAATTTTTCTCCAGGGCAGATTGGCAGAGGCCCTGAGGTTTTTTTGCCTTCCTCTGCACTGTGGGGCACGGGTAACTTGCTGGAGGATTATCTGCACCTTGAAGTCTTTAAGCCACAATTTGAGGACTTCAATAGCTCAGACATAGGTCAGGGGTTTGTTACAGGAGTGGGTGGGTGAGATTCTGTGGCCTGCGTTGTGCAGGAGGTCAGACGGGACCATTATGATAGTCTAAAGCAGGGGTCGGCAACCTTTTAGAAGTGGTGTGCCGAGTCTTCATTTTTTCACTTTAATTTAAGGTTTCATGTGCCAATAATACATTTTAACATTTTTTAGAAGCTCTCTCTATAAGTCTATATATTCTATAACTAAACTATTGTATGTAAACAAGGTTTTCAAAATGTTTAAGAAGCTTAATTTAAAATTAAATTAAAATGCTGATCTTACACCGCCGGCCCGCTCAGCATGCTGCTGGCCTGGGGTTCCGTTCACCTAGGCCAGCAGCAGGCTGAGGGGGGCCTGCGGCTGGGACCCCAGCTGGCAAGGGGCCGGCAGCCAGAGCCCCAGACCGGCAGTGGGCTGAGTTGCTCAGCCCACTGCTGGTCTGGGGTTCTGTCCGCTGGCTCCTGCCAGCCAGGGTCCCGGCTGCTGGCCCCGCTCAGCCCACTGCCAGTCTGGGGTCCCGGCCCTGTCCACATTTGCTAGAACCAGGGAGATGTACCTACTCTTTCTCTTCCTCTCTCTGCACTGAGATGAGGGTGGGAGTGCGCTGAGAACAGGGCTAGGGGTGAAGGAGCAGGCTAGGAATGGGGGGCGGGGAGGGTGCAAGAGCTCCTGTTCGGTGCGCAGGGTGGGGGTGGGGAACGGCTCACAACAGGGGGCTGGAAGGGATATGCCGATTCCACCCCCTTCCTAAGGGCCGTCAGCTGATCGGCCACAGGGAGGGAAAGAAGGAGGGGCAGGAACCCAGCATGCTGGGGGGAAGGGAGGGAGGGGGAAGCTTGCCTGACCTGCAAGGAGAGAGCGGTGGGTAGAGAAGAGCGGGCCGGGCTGGATTTTTTATGGCACGCTGCTGTCTGCTGGGGTCCCTGGCAGACAGCAGCATGCCATTAAAAATTGGCTCGCGTGCTGTCTTTGGCACGCGTGCCATAGGTTGCCAACCCCTCATCTAAAGTCTATGATTTTCACATTACAAACTGATCCAACATATGGACTAAAATTGGCACATCATTAATGTGAGTGTATGTTAAATAAAATTACTTGAAACAATATTTTGAGAACCTTTCCCCAGATTAATATGTTGGAAACAATGTGGAGATTAGTTTTGGATCCCCAGTCACACACTGAACGATTCCTCAAAGATAGTAACCCAACAAATATATCCAAATTTAGCCCCTTGTCCTGCAAAAGGCTCCATTCCATTATTTCCATGGGGCTCCATCCATATGGGTCCAGGTCCAGGAGTGGAGCCTCATTAAGTATATTGCAGAAACCAATCCCATTAGACCCGTTATTGACGTTAACAGGGTTCCTCACCGAGCAAGCAACATGGGGAAAAAAGCTTCAGGATTGTAGTCTGGCTACTGAGTAACCTCCAATCTGAGGTCACAGTGCAATGAGAGGGGAGAAGAACTCTTTTTTCCATTACCACTTGTACATATTGAACAATGGTGTTTGAGGGGATATGGAAAGTACTGATGATAGAGAAGCTGACTTGTGGGCTTAAGAAAAGGGCCCAGAAAACTATCCTCTTGTGTAGCTTCCATTGTATAGGTATGCCTGTCTTAATCATCTTCCCAAAATGGACACCATGTAAATTAGACATTTCTTGTTATAATACATATGGATGAGAAAACAAGTGCAATTATAAATCAGGCCTAATAAATATACACCTTTATCTGAAACTGCTTCTTGTAGTAAAAGCAGACACTTCATGAAAGCAGCTGAAGGACTCTCAGTGTGGGCTGTGTGCCAATACTATATAGCTTTGAGGTAACATTTCTTTCTTTTAATACACAACTCTAGGGACCAAAGGCAGCCCTGGTGTATGCAGGCACTACTCCACTGAAATCACTGGAGTAGCATCAACTTAAAGCAGGGTTGAATTTGACATGGCTTGCTTTGTTTGGCACTACCCTGTCAAAGCTGTAACAATAATTGGATAACAATGATTGCTCATCTGACAGGATACATTCAAAGAAATAGGAAGTAACCTTTGTACTGCTAAAATGATCAATGGCTTATAAAAAAAAGCCCAACACATTAAATCTACTGATTGGGGCCCACTCAGTTCTTGGCTGGCAAAGTGAAACTAGTGCACATGTCTGTCTTTAAATTAGACACCTAGGAGGGTATGTATTGTGAGTGGCATTGCTGGTGTTGATGTAGAATAAGCCAAGTGCAGTACTGGGTGGCTGGTGGATGGAGTATGTTTTGCATAAAGTGCCCAAACATCAAGGGTCACCCAGAAACTGTTCTTCATTGTGAAGATTTCTTATGCATTCAGTCCTTGCATGGCTGTGCAAGAGCAGCATCACATTTAGTGGGCCAGTTACAGAGACTAAAAAAAGGAATGCTAATGAATGCAAAAAACTGTCCTGCTGGTCCCCCTCATGGAAATCTGGTACATACACCTCAGTGAATTCAGATGGCAGCATAGGTATTATTCCTCCAAAAACTGCCACCCTCAAAGGAAGTCTGGTTTGTCATTCTATTATACACTTTTAAAGGCTATCCAATGACAAGTGTTCCCAAGTAGCTTGATACAAATCCAGGTGGTTGAGCTGGTGTAGACGCTCCTAGTTATCTGCAGGACAGTGTTATGCAAGTGTTAAACCAGGTGGTGAAAGTGTGTCGGGGGGACTTTAATTTACACACCGAGTTCAGACACCTTTACAACTCCTTATGCGCTGCAGACGTGCCACTGCCAGAAAAAGGTGGATCAATTTGTATAATCCCAGAGTCTTTTACAGTATGCCTGCCGTGACCAACTACTGACAAAAAATTTAGATCACAGTTGAGCTAGCAATTAATTGCATCAATTTACACTTGTATGACTCAATTATTTTGCCTTTGTCTAACTCATTACACCAACCTTTACCCAAGTGATTATTGAGCCAATATGGTTTTTCAAATCACTGTGGTGCGGCTGTAAGAATTTTGGGCCTGTCCTCTTAGTCTATAAACTCCAGCGATTGGTAAACATGCTTTGCCTAAATCTGAACATTAAGCATCTAACAATTTGAGTCCAGTTCTAAAATCACCAGCTTTGCGTTTTACTAAGTGGAGACTGAAAAAACAAAAGAGTGGGGGAGAAATTCTAAAAGAATGACTAAATAAACACAGCATATATACTGTATACAAGGCGCCCACTTGTGGCGGTCCAGGGCTTAAGGATGGTATTCTAATCTCATAGCCAGACTTTCCTTTAAAATGTGTTGGTTTTTTTTCCACCCACATTGAATCAATCCTGAGGGGAAATGAAAACCATGAGCTCACAGAAAATGAATATTTACAATAGTTCTGTGGGCTCAAAAGTAGTCTGTGAGGTTCACCAACCTTAAACAGAATTCAATTTTATATGGCTGAGAGACACTTTTCTTTCTTAACTGATCAATAGCAAAAACCTGTTTTGATACTGTATGCTCCCAGACGAAGTGCTTTTCTCTCATACCTCTAAGCAGTCTTCCCCTCAAGCACTTGAGGGGAACTAAGAGCTAGATCAAGCTGCTACCATCCTTGATGAAAAGGGTGTGCTGAGGTGCACCATTTTAATGGCAAAACCAACAAGGAATACTTGTGGCACCTTAGAGACTAACAAATTTGTGTATAAGCTTTTGTGGGCTAAAACCCACTTTATCAGATGCATGGAGTGGAAAGTACAGTAGGCAGAATATATATACACACACAGTGCATGAAAAGATGGAAGTTGCCTTACCAGTCAGAAAACACTTCAATCTCCCTGGACACTCAGACTTAAAAGTGGCCATTCAACAAAAAAAAATTTCAAAAACAGACTCCAATGAGAAACTGCAGAACTGGAATTAATTTGCAAACTGGACACCATCAAATTAGGCCTGAATAAAAACTGAGTGGATGGGTCACTACAAAAACTAAATTTCCCCATGCTAATTTCCTCCCTACGGTTACTCACACCTTCTTGTGAGCTGTTTGAAATGGGCCACCCTGATTACCATTACAAAAGTGATTTCTCCCCCTGTTGGTAATAGCTCACTTCCACTTTATTTGAATTGTCTCATTAGAGCTGACCCTCCACTTGGTAAGGCAACTCCCATCTTTTCATGTACTGTGTATATATATTCTGTCTACTGTATTTTCTACTCCATGCATCTGATGAAGTGGGTTTTAGCCCACGAAAGCTTATGCACAAATAAATGTGTTAGTCTCCAAGGTGCCACAAGTATTCCTTGTTGGTTTTGCTGATACAGACTAACAGCTACCACTCAAACCTGTCACCACTTTAATGGCAGTTTCTTGTGCTTGAGTCAGGCTCTGTGGGCTTGGTTTATCACTTCACTGTGGCCCCATTAGGCCAGTAGCATAAAGGGACTATAAAGTTGGAAGAACCCAAGACTGGGGAAGTCTCTTGGCACAGAAGGAGCCCCTGCATGGTATCAAGCCAGTATAATTACTACATGCCCATGCTCTGTCAGCCCCAAGTCTAGGGGATTTAGCTGGTGAAGAATATGCTCTGGCTATTTCTGACCAGCACAGTGGTCCCTTTGGGACCTAGGCAGCCAGGCATAAGTAAGGTCTAATTGCTAGTTCAGGTACAATTTTAAGTCTTAAATTATTTCCAGACCTGGAATTATTTCCCTGGCAGGGAACAGTCTATATATCCTTAAAACTGGAAGACATTGCAGAAGAGGAACACTTGATCCTGTATTTTACAAGTCCTGAGAAGCAAATTTACTCTAGTAAAGAGAAGAGCTGGAGTCAGTTGTGAAATGGTGCATCACAGCATGGCATCAGTTTTGCATAAAACAAAGAGAAGGGCTCTGCTTGAAAGTAAATGGGGAGATATGAGAAAGCTGTTGCAGCTGCCTGACCTGGAATCTCTTATGGATGGATAGTTAGTATTGCATTGGCACCAGTCCTTCAATTTACCAATCTCATATATTCATCCTGGTGTCAGAATTGGTTGCAGTCAGCACTTAATTTTGAAATACAAGATTGAGGGAGGGGAAAGTATACACCACTCATTTTCCAGCCAAATCTCTGGGAGTGTACATATATAAACTATCCTGAATCGGAAAAGATGTAAAACTGCCCAAAACCAGTATGTTAAAGAGTAAAATAACTTCTCTGCCAAGGGAAAAAGAAGTTTAAAGAGATATGGCTGTGCTTTTATTTCCCAATACTTAAATACATTTCTAGAGGTTCACTTTAGGTGTTAAGGGCCTGTGTCCTGAAAAACCTGCTGGTACATTTCAGCCCCAGTTTTACATTTCTTGACTTTAGTGGAATTCTTCTAAAACCCCAAGTATGTATTTTTATGTACTGTAGATGGGAAATGATTAGATATTGACTGAAAAATTCCAGATAAATCAGCATTTTTTTCTAGTTTAAAAAAAAAAAGATTAAATCGCAACCAAACCCATTCATGAAATAGGGTTAGTTTTGACAAATCTCCCAACTCAAAATGTTAAAAAAAAAAAATGTTGAAGACTTTTTTAGATGAAGAATTCTGATATTTGGTTCAAAATGACGGTTTACAAATTTAGTTTAATTTCAACTGACTCAAACGGAAAGTTCAGTTTGTGACCATTTGAGATTTTTGTCCCAATTCATGAGGATAAAAATGTTCAAACTCTTACAAAATATGGGGAAAAAACTGTTCCCCTACCAGTTCTAACATACATAAACTGATATTAACAAGATCAGATCTAATAATTTTAAAAGCATTAATAGCAATAGAATTGTTTCCTTTATTTGCTGTTTAAGATCATTGTAAACATTCAAAAGAACTGAATTCTTTGTAGCTTTACAAAAAAAATGCATGAAAGAGTTACTAGACATGCACAGTAGATACATTTTTTAAATGTCCAGTATCAAAAAGTTTAATACCTGCAGGCCATATACTACAAGAACTCACTCAAGTATATGTAAATTACTTGTATTAGTCTAAATTAATAGCATTTGTGAGAAGTCAGTCAATATATTGTATTTTTGCCATTCAAAGATACAAGTCAAACCAATGTTCTTGCAGTTTTGAAAAATAGCTTATATTCCCTTGTTCATACTGTGACTGAGTCAACTTACAGCACAATTATTTTTGAAGCTATTTATAAACTACAAAAATGAATTTTAAAAAGGTCCCACTTGTTCAACTTCCAATTGGTCATTCTACTCTCTCAAGCTAACCAGAACCAATCCTACTTTAATTTTATGCATCTCTCATACAAACTACATCCCAAAATAGTTCTTAGAATTATATGATATACAGCACCACTATTCCTTCAGTCTAACCCCAGGTGCTCCTGAATGTTTCTTACACATTACAGTTAAAAAATTTACTTCTGTTCTAAAGCTGCAGAATGGAGAGATTGTCTTTGGTCTGCCCTGCATGATCTGGTCCCCTACAGCAGGAAGGATCAAAATGTCTCGATAATTAAGTATAGCAGAAATTGCTTGACATGAGATCCCTGGTCCTGAAACTATGTGTTTACTGCGTCTGTTTGATTATGTGCAGGTGATAACTGATTGTTACATTTGGAAAGGACACTTCATGGCCAAAAAAGGAGTACTTGTGGCACCTTAGAGACTAACCAATTTATTTGAGCATAAGCTTTCGTGAGCTACAGCTCACTTCATCAGATATAAAAAGTGGCCAAAATTGTAGTGCAGTGAACTGGAGATTAGAAGTGGCTCATGCATGAAGTGAGTTGCATGAACAGGTTTTATGAAGATATTTAATTTGACTGTCAAAGTACAACTTTATGCTTGATCTTCCCTGGCTATCTGAAAGACAGGAGTAAAGGCTAATGGATTATATGGCTCCATTGCCTAGTGAGTAATACTATAGATTTACAATACAATAGGAATATAAATCCTGATTATCCTCTTCCTTACAATTTGTAGACTCAGTCAAACTCAGTGCTGCTGAAAAGGAAGGGAGCTATAAAATAACTTTTCTTCTCTCCAACTCCTGGACCAGCAAAGAGCTGAAACAACCTCCTGGTGTGACTCTGGGTTTGTCTACATTGGAGCTAGAAGTTGTACTTTCCCACTCAAGTAGACACACTTTTGCTAGCTTTGATAGTTCACTAAAAATAGAACCAAGAGAAGGGGCTAGCTGCCTCAATATGATCCTGTCTCAGTACCTAAGTATGTATTTCAGGTGGCTAGCCCTCCCACCACTACAGCTACACTTCTGTTTATAGCATGCTAGCTCAGAGTTAGAGCCAGACATGCCAAACCCACGGAAAAAAATTGGGCTTGTTTTTGGTTTAAGGTTTGCTGGTTGGCTAGTATCTTGTTGGGCTTGTAGCTTTTTTTTTTTTTTGGGGGGGGGGGGGGGAGGAGGAGGGGGAGAATCGGCTCCCAGCAAGCAGGGGCAAGGGCAGGGCTGGCCCACAACATTTTGTCACCTGAGGCGGGGAGCTCAAATGATGCCCATGCCCCCTCACTGGGGCCAAAACTTGGAAAGGTCTCAGTTCTGCCTTCTTCTAGTGCTCTGCTACCTACCCCAATAAAGGAGAACTTAATATGCCTTGTTCAGAAATTTTAAATAACACAACTTCTCGTTTGCATAGTAAACACTGGCATATTTATCTGTTTGAATAATCAAAGTGGTGCTTTCTGTGCCTTCTTGGTTCAAAGATTTGAACTGCTTCCTGAAGGTCCACAGTCTGGGCCAGCTCATGCTCTATTGAGATGGTTGCAAGGCTGACCAGCCTCTCCTGTGTCATTGTGGAGTGTACAGGTATTTTTATTAACTTCAGCTTGGAGAAGCTGCATTCTCCACTGGCAACTGTTACAGGAAGTGTTAGAAGTATGCGCAGAGCAACAAAAGCATTTGGAAAGAGGGTGGTCATCTTATTTATGCACATATATTCCAGAACAGCCTTTGGAGTTGATCCTGCTGAAATGCATCTTGAAAGGGCTTTCAGTTCATCACCTAAATCACTCACATCAATATTGCACGTCATCATGTGTCACTGTCTCTAGTACCCTGTATTGCTGGTGTATGTCTTCAAGTACAGTGAGGAGTTTTGGAATATCATACAACATCCCAAATGTACTGCTGTGTTCCTTGAGCTGCATGAAACGTTCAACTGACTGTATTGCACAATCTAGCACCTGATTAAAGAATTCAACTTTGAATTGTTGTTTGGGGTCTCTTATGGGATTATCCCAGGCCTCAATCAAAATGTCTTCTTTGGTGACTCTTGTATTCTTGAATGGGTGGGAAAATAGCTTCAGTGTGAAGTTCCTCTGCCAACTTCTGTGCACTCTTCAGAAGGTTTTGAAATCCCTCATCTGACCAGTAAGACTCTAGGTATGACTTTGCTTTGTCCAGTTGTTCCATTGGTCCAGATATATCAAGGTCAACACCTTGGAGTCTCTTGCTTACAACATTTATTTCAAACAGTATGTCATGCCACAACACTAAGCCACACAGAAATTGGAAGTTATGTACGTTTCTGGTGATTCCATTTCCCTCTGCCACTGTTCTCTGATGAACAGTTCCTGTCATAGCATTATCCTCCATAATGGTAACTATGGCATCATCTATCCTCCCAATTTGGTGGTTGATAGGCTTTATTGCCTCCACTCGATTTTCCCATCGTGTGGCACTCAGTGGTTTCAGTGTCAGAGAGGATGTTTCTAGCTGTTGCTTCAAAATTTGCCATCAATGAGTTGATACATTTTTTCTCTGTATATATACACACATAGATGCTTTGAATTACATTTAAAAATTCAGCAGCCTCACTAGAAGCTGATGCTGCATCACTGACCACAAAGTTCAATGAATGAGAACTGCATGGGACAAAAAAAGCTCGAGGGTTTAACTCTCAGATCTGTGTCTGCACTCCTCTGTTCTTTCCTCTCATGTTGGCACCATTATTGTAGCCCTGACCTCTCATGTCACCTATTGCAATTCCCCTTCCAGCTTTCTGAGCAGCACATTTGTCATACCAGCTCCTGTAGTATCAATGTCAATAAATTCTAGAAAATGCTCTGAAAGTCACCATTGCAGGGACAGTTTCACTAGGTTCTGAAGTTGTTACAAAATGCACCATTAAAGTCATTTGTTCCGTATGGCTGATGTCAGGTGTGCAGTCCAGCATAACAGAGTAATATCTTGCTGACTTCAGATCAGCCACAATCTTGTGTTTGACTTTTGTTGCCAGTAACTGTAGGATCTCATTTTGAATTGTTTTTCAAAGGTAGTGGTGTGTGTACATTTCTTGTGTGGTGACTCTCCCTAGATGCTCCTGGAGTAGAGCATCAAACTCAGCCATCAGCCCCACAATTTTAAGGAAGTTCCCATTGTTTGGCACATACAGCTGATCTGAAGTGCCATGCAGTGGTAGGTTTTGGGTAGCAAGCATTCTCACAATGGCAATGAACCTTTTCAGAACGTTTTGCTGGTAAAGAGACTGATGCAATCTTCTCTTGATGCTGATCATCTATGGTGCTCTTTAACCTTAGTCTCATCTCAAGCTCTTTCCACCTATGGAATGCTCTTTGGTGATTTGCTTCCTTCTCAGGGCATGCCAGATTTTTCCAGTCCTTTGTTCCTGTAGAACCCAATGTGGCTGGAACATTAGACTGGCAGAGTTTGCAAACACACACAGTATGCAGCATTTTGGGTTTGAGAGTACATAAATCATGGCCTCTCTACTTTGTCACCACTGGGGATTTCACGCCAGTAATGTGTTGGATGGAAACTTCTATTTTCATTGTCTTTGGGGAACATGAAGTTTTCCACTTGCTGTGGCCCATGTAGTACAAGGAAGACCCTCAGGCTACTGCTCAAGTGGGTCCACAGTCCTGGATCATCTAGACTTAAGGAACTAAACTCAGCAGCAGCTGTTTCTTGCACCTCTACCACACTCTTCTCTGATCATGCACATTCATGAAGAAAAGTGTAGGTTACATCCATTTGAGATGGCGATATGGATGCTGCAGTAGCTGCCAGGTCACCTGCACTCTGACTAACTGGGGAAAATCAGGGATCTCCTCACCACTCACATCCTCACTGGGACCAGAAGGCTCACCGTGAACATTTGTGTCTATGTATCTCAGGAGAGCTCCTTCCTGCTTAGATAGAAAAGCTTCCTTTGATTTCTTTCTTTTTATGAATGCTTCCCCAGAGGGGCGTTTTCTTCTTTCACTCATGACTGTTGTTCTGTGCCAGCTATAGTAGCTCTCAACACTCAATTGAAGGGACAAATAAGCAGGCTGGTAGCAGGGCCTGAGTGAGCCATCAGCATCTTAAGGGCCTAACTGGCTCCTACTACTTAAGTTGACTGCCTGTTCTCCTCAAAATGAAAAGGAGTACTTGTGGCACCTTAGACTAACAAATTTATTTGAGCATAAGCTTTTGTGAGCTACAGCTCATGCATCTGATGAAGTGAGCTGTAGCTCACAAAAGCTTATACTCAAATAAATTTGTTAGTCTAAGGTGCCACAAGTACTCCTTTTCATTTTGCGAATACAGACTAACACAGCTGCTTCTCTGAAACCTGTTCTCCTCAAGTGGGCTCAGGGAAGCAGCAGGAAACAGGAAGCTTCCTGAGAAGCTGGTACTAATCAGTCCAGCCTCCTGGGGGTGCTAGAGAGGTACATAAGAGGCTCCTCCTCTCTCTCTGCAGCTCCTGCTGCTTTCTGTTATTCCCTCTCACCTTTTCTCCTGCCTGCCAGTTATGTCTCGTGCCCTCCTTCCTCCAGCATAGCACTCCACCACCTCTGTGCATCTAGATGCCGGAGAATGCATATGCTCCAGCAGCAGACACAATTTTCTACACTCTGGGTCCTAGAGGCACCCCCCGCCACACACACAGTTGCCTCAGTTTGCCTATGGTAAGGCCAGCCCCGGGCAAGGGCAGGGAGAGATTATCTTGATTTTTGTTTTATTGTGAAAGTTGGGGTTCTTATGTACCGCATGAAAGTTGGCAACTGTGGTTAGAACTGGCATGTTTACTCAAGCTGAAAAGTACATCTTCCAGCTCCTTAGAGCAGTTGCAGGGCTGCTCTAGGTTATGCCTCCTGTACATCCAGCAGCTGCAGTGGCCAATAATTGGTCAGACTACTGTGCACTCCTCCCTGCCCCCTCTGATCTTCTTATGCTTCCTGCATTAATGGGTGGCATAGAACCAGCTACGTTGTTTTTATGCAACTTGAGGATTCCATTGTGGCAGGAAAAATGCTCAAATGACCCTTCAGGGCAGCTTTCTTCCTGGTCGTCACTGACTTGGCTGTGAGAATAGAGACTTATAATTTGGTAGCACTTTACACGGTGTAAGTGACTACACAATGTGCAAAGCAGCTGGGAATCTGGCCCAAGAGGTCTGTATCAATGGGTTTGTATTATATTGGTACCACACTCTGGCATTTTCTTGATTTATTAAGGGCATAAGTTTTTGGTATATGATGTAATCTACATAGTTTATGCAGCTTTTAAAATTTTAACATTCAATTTTAGGAATTGTTTCCCCCTCTCACACACAGCGCTGTCAATGAAATGAAGCACAGAAAACACCTTGGAAAAGTAGCTTCTTGACCTACTATTGGAAATCTAGACACATTTTTCCATAATAATAATGCTTAGCAGTTCCCAACACCCTCCCCCCCTTAATTTTGATACAGTTGCCCAACTCATTGTGCTAGGGCAACACTTTAGGTTTTCCCAGCTTTCATCAGTAGACACACAGGAATATTGCACATAACAGCAGCAAACAAAAGTGTGCACAGACAAAAACAGAGCACTGGCTCTGTAAAAATGATCCATTTCACAATATAAAACAAGGAATAACCTTGGCGTGGCTTTTCAGAACAGGCGGGTCTAGCAGAAACAGGCAAAGTACCTACTTCTGTTCCCGCTGAGGTCTTTTAGACCTAAGCATTTTCAGACTCATAATTCCCAACATGTGCAGCTCTATTATTGGTACCACTTATGCAGGGCCGGCTCTAGCACTTTTTGCCCTCCCTGCTTTTTTTCGTGCCCCCTCGCTCGCCCCCGGCTCCGCCTCAACTCCGCCCCTTCCCCAAATCCCCGGCCCCGCCTCCTCCCCCGGACGTGCCAAATTCTCCCCCCCGCATAGCTTCCTGCGGCTCCTCCCATCCCCCGCCCTAGCTCACCTCAGCTCCGCCTACTCCTCTGAACAGGCCGCCACTCCGCTTCTCCCCGCTCCCTCTCAGGCGCGTTCAGGGGAGCAGGCGGGGTGGAGGAGAGCGGGGGTAGTGGAACCGCTCCCCGCCCCAGTTCGCCTCCGCTCCACCCCCGCCGCTTCCCCCGAGCGCGCCGCCGCTGGGCTCCTCCTCCCTCCCAGGCTTGCAGTGCCAAACAGCTGTTTGGCGCACGGCAAGCCTGGGAGGGAGAAGAAGCGGAGCGGCGGTGGCGCGCTCAGGGGAGCAGGTGGAGGCGAGCTGGAGCACATTTCTAGGGGTGGCATGGCCGGCGCCGGAATGCCGCCCCTAGAAATGTGGCGCCCCAAGCACCTGCTCCTTTTGCTGGTGCCTAGAACCGGCCCTGCACTCATGAATCTGTAGTAAACAAAGTTCAGGTCTCCATGCTTATTTTGAGACCTGTCTCCAGTGCAGCCTGCACGGCTGCTACTAACCAATGGGAATTACAAATTTGAAAAGTCCTGGTGCAGACACAGCTCTAAGGCCTGATCCAGATTTCACTCAGGTCTTGTCTCTGCTGGGAGGTTCCCCCCCCTAAAACTTTTGGTTTTTTAAATTTAAAATTCTAACTACATGAAGTCACTAAAAACAGATTCTACATCTGATATGTGTATCCATATTAACAGTTAAAAAATGACCTAAGTAGAGTTACTGTAGAAGCCCAAGGCCCATCAACAAGCCACCTTCTTTAAGTGGCTTTTGATTTGGGGCTCTCAAAATTGTTTTCTTTTGCTGTATTTACAGAATAAGACTGACTCTTCAGAGGTGACATTTTCATTCCTGTGGAAGGTTTGCAGTTTCCAATACTGCTTTTCTAGAGAGACAATGACCAAGATTTTCAGGACTAACTAGTGATTGGGGTGCCTAAATTGGGGCACTTTAAGGGGACTGATTTTCAGAGGGCAGGTGTAGAGCACATCCTGAAAAGTTGGGCCCATTTAAGGTACTCAAGTTGGAGGCACACATGCACACCCCTGTCCCCAAAAAGGAAGCAGCCAGACCCTAAATAAATAAAATTAAATAAATATATAAAAAAATCACTAATCACAAATCTTGGCTGATGGTAGTAATTAGACATCAAGGTGGGATAAGTACTTTAGAAATATGTATATCATAAGGATTAAAAACAGACTGCAAGAGGCAGCACTGAGTATAGGGGATGGGATAACATGAAAAAATATCAACATAGAATTTTAGATCCCATCTAGATTAGGAAAAATTATCACTAACCTGTACACCAAAAATAATTCTGTTTCCTAACATATCCACTAGGATGCATACGTATGTATTAGCATCACTTTTTTCTCCAAATAGTTGGATGGCATAGTTGATGGGAGTTAATAACTGCTTAGAGTTCATTTTTTTCTTTGCAGGAAATGGATGAGTTATGTCTTCACTGCAAAAAGGGTGTGGGGGTTTTTTTTGCATCAAGATGCTATGCAGGGTAAAAAACACTTTACTGGAGAGAACGCACTGCCATTTTTTACCTTGATGTGGCTATATCGAGGTAAACCCCAGATTGGGGGCAAGGGAGGGTATGGAGTTGTTTTAAACTAGATATATGGAGGTAAAAACTACTTATGTCTTTTTAAAAAAAAAAAAAAAAAGGAGATAGCTAATTCAAGACAGCTATCTCAATATAAAGCAGCTTTATTTGTTTTTGCAATGAAGACATAGCCTGAGTTGCTTGCAGTAACACTATTATGTTTATTTGTATGTAACAAGTAATTTACTGAACTGACATTGATTTTTTTTTAGCATTTTATTGCTTTAAATACTCAATTGCAAGACATTATTAGTTTACACTTTATTTTTCTCTGTTTAAATGTTCACAGTTGCAGGAATGTATTGGAAGCTCAGGCAATATTATTTAATGGAATTAGACATTGATATTCAAAAAGTTAGAACTTTATAACCATTAGAAGTCAAATTATCAACATCATATCAAAAGATACAAAGTAAATATCCTTAAAAATCAAACTCTAATAAGTTCTCAAGTAGCGTTTCTTACTTGGCTATCTATAAATTTCAATTTTTGGTAGAAATATTTTCTCAATCGAGTGTGATTTACATTTACAGAAAAGTCTAATTCTTCCAAGCCTATGTATAGCCAAGTGACTGTTATCCAATAAGTATTTACCATTTAAGTTGTTTAAAATGAAACTTTCAACTAACAAGTCCATTTTTCCCCATATGTAAGCCAGCCTGTTGTGTTAGCATTAGCCATTTTCCGAGTGTCTAGAATATTTTGCAGCCCTGGAGACAGTGCATTATTTCATCCATTTGTGTCTCGTTTTCTTATTATAGCATGTGTGTCACCAACACACTATAAAACTTTTAGGGAAAGCCATTGTGTTTAGTACAACTACGAGTAAGCTAATTGCCACCGTCCTCAAAAATGCTGGAAGAATATATTAGAGCCTCACTGGTGCAATTGAGCCAGTGATGTACTAGTGGGAATGTTTTTCCTTAAATTCCTTAATGGAGACATGTCCTGAATCATGATGCCAATAATCAAAGCCATTAGGACATTGCATCTGTGCTTTCAAAAACAATTTTAATTAAGATCTAGTTTACTATTTCTTCACTACTGCTTGTTGAAGGTATGGTGAGTGAGGTAATATCTTTTATTGGTCCAAGTTCTGCTGGGGAGAGAAAAGCTTTCGAGCCATACAGAGCTGGTTCTCTCAACAACAGAAGATGGTCCAATAAGAGGTATTACCTCATCCACCTTGTGTCTCTACTATCCTGGGACCAACATGGCTACAACTACACTGTATACACATTAAAGGTATGTTCTGTTGCCTCTGCTACTAGGACAATTTGTCCTACATGATCACACATGGAAATGACAAGTGGTGAAGTGGTAAAAAAAATAAGAGAAGTGAGTAAATTAACCTAAACTAAACTCCATCATCTCCAAATAAAAAATGGGAGAACTCAATTTATCCTTCACTACTCTACTGGAAGTGACCCCTCTCTGGGAAGAGAAAGCTTGGAACAAGGAGAGAGAGTAGAGTTGGGAACAGAAAAAAAAAAAAAAACACGAACTAGAGAGAAGAAACAAGGAAGAGAGAAGAAACAAGGAAGAGAGAAGATCTGAAAGGGAAGGAAGAATAGAGAATTTATAACCAAGTTTCAAGTAAGGAAAGTAGCATTACATGATAAACAAAGTCCCATCTGAGACATAGAAATCCCAGTGATGAGAGAAGAGCCATATGATTTTGCATTGGTCTTGTTCCCCACATGCCCACCTGCTCCAGTTATCAAATGCACGTCATTTTCCTGTGTATCAGGATAGGCATGACTTAGAAATCCATGAGAAGGGAAAGGAACATTAGTATTACTTTATTTACAGCTATTTTCAGAACTGGTTAAATTGTACCTAGGTGTAATCTCTTGCATCTGTCAAAGTCATTTCAATGAGGTGGGGGTGTGGGGTCATAGATCATGTTTCTTCACAGCACTGGGCAATTTTCTAATCTTCATTGCTGAGGTTTTTCCTCCAGCATTAAAAAAATCCCTATGATTAACTACAAAAAAGCCATTCTTGTACTATAAATAATAGTTATAATGCTTACTATATGATTCAAGTCTCCTAATTGGAAGTTATTTTCAGTCATGTTGGGGGGAGAAGAGAGACTTGAAGCATGTCATGGTATTAAAGAACTTATTAAAGTTCAACATCCAAGGGGTTTTCTATCTAAAAAGTGGCTGATAAACAAAAAGATATCACATGTATTAAACATCAGTTGTAAGCTTGCAGCTCTTTGATGCAACAGAATGGGATTAGAAATTTGGGGCCTGATTCTCAGTTTCCCTGTTGTAAATTTGGAATAATGCCCTTGAAGTCAGGAGCATCACACTGGTGTTAACTCAGTGTGAGGTCAGAATCAGATTTTTGGAAAGCATCAGATTCATAAATGTACTCCCTTTTATGTGGCTATGATAAATGACTGGCATAAAAATAGGTAGCTTTCTGATTAAAACTGGAAGTAAATCCAGTCAAAATGAAAA
This sequence comes from Caretta caretta, assembly GCF_965140235.1. NCBI lineage: Eukaryota > Metazoa > Chordata > Testudines > Cheloniidae > Caretta > Caretta caretta. The sequence continues at coordinate 81,810,794 of NC_134210.1, read as the reverse complement.
TGGTTATAATTTTCACATATCTAGCATACTGTTTACTGGGCCAGGTCCTTGGCTCCAATCCATCCTACTTATGCCACTCCAGCAGCATTGTGTAGGGGAAGTTATAGCTATGTTGGCTCTATGCCACTTAACTCTGCCTCTACTGCTCCCCATCCAGGATAAGCAGCATTCCAGGAACATGGTGTGGGACAGCAGCTGAAGCACCTTGCATTCCAGCATTTTTGGAGCAGCAGAAAACACTCCTGGAGTGTTGCAGATTGCATAGGATATAGCCCCATAAGTAGGGCCCTATCGTTTTTCATGGCCATGAAAAACATGTCACGGATGGTGAAATCTGGTCTTTTGGGTGCTTTTACCCTATACCATACAGATTTCATAGGAGAGACTAGTGTTTCTCAAATTGAGGGGCCTGACCCAAAAGGTAGTTGGGGGGAGGGGTGTCACAAGGTTATTTTTGGGGGTGGGGAGGGTGGATCAAGGTATTGCCACCCTTACTTCTGCGCTGCCCTCAGATCTGGGCAGCTGAAGAGCTGTGACTGTTAGCCAGGCACCCAGCTCGGCAGGCTGTGCCCTGCCAGCAGCAGCGCAGAAGTCAGCGTGGCAATACCATACCATGCCATCCTTACTTCAGGGCTGCTGCTGGCGGTGGCTCTGCCTTCAGAGCTGGGCTCCCAGCAGCGCAGAAGTAAGTGTAACCGTACCGCGACCACCCCCTATAACAACCTTGCAACTCCCCCACAATTCTTTTATGGTCAGGACCCCCAAAATTACAACACCATAAAATTTCAAAGTATAATAGTAAATTTGATGATTTCAGCTATTTAAAAAAAATCTTATGACCATGACATTGACCAAAATGGACTCTGAACTTGGTAGGGCCCTACCCATAAGGCTGCTCAGATTTATACTGAGGGCAAAAGTGATCACCAAAATTGGGCAGAAAGCCACTTTTTCCCTGACCCTTCCCTTTGGGTTCTATCTATCTTAGCTGGAACCCTTCATGTAACCAGTCTTCTCTTTGTAATTTTTCCTTTCTTTGGCCAGGCAGTCTAAAACAATAGAGCTTTCTACCACCTTGAGAACACAGTACCTGAGCAGAGACTTAACACCCAGTCATCAATGTCATTTTTATATGCACAGCACCTGATACCAATGATATTAGGGAGACCTGGTGGGGGAGAATATCTTAAGGGACCAACTTCTTTTGGAATTGACACTGCTACAACCACATTATTATTAAGCAGGATAAGAATTTAAGCCACTGTAGATAAAGTTAAAATGAGCTAACAAAATGTCACTGAAAACTATACCCCACGCTGTGCATGCCTTTTCTTAGTGAAGGCACTGATGACTAGGTAATATACATTAGCATAAGGATTAAGAACTCAAAAGTTAGAAAGCTTCCAAAGTTAAGGTTTCTCCTGTAGACATGTTGTACACCTTTGGACCTAATCTTTACCCATCTACTGTCACAATAGAAGGCCCTGCCTACAGCAGAATTCATATAGTCCTGCTACATGGTAGGTCTGAAAAGTGATTTTAACAAACATACAAGTATCACTTTTCACGGCAGACGTACTCAGTCCTGGCAAGCCTAGGGACAAATTAAGCCCCGGATGGGGGGTTGGGGGAGGCAGCAGGGACCAGGCTCCAGCCTGCTGGTGCTTCCCTGAAGTCCCATGGCCAGGGCACAGGGCCTGGGGATGGAGCCTGAAGCCATGTGGCTGGAGCCTGGACTTGCCCCTGCGCAGCTGGAGCCTGGGAATGGAGCCCAAAGCCCCATGTCCAGAGCCTGCCACCCCAGGGCTGAAGCCCAAAGCCTGAGCCCCACCACCCCTGTGAAGGTGGGGAAATCACAGGCTGCCTGCTTTTCCAGCTTTGTGCCCCAGGTGTCTCCAGAGGGGGACAGGGCCCAACTCCTGCTGGTGGTCCCAGCAACCAACACCAAGGTGCTACTTTACCCCCTCAATCACAGTCCAGAAGGCCGTGGCCACAAGAAAAGCCCCTGGTGGCCACATTTGAGAAATGCTGACTTAAGTAGTAGAGCTTAGGGCACCAGTGGGACTAGTGCATCTGCCACAATAGGCAGAATGAACTGGCCATTTCCCAATGCAAAGTACAGCTGCAGGACCAATTTGGAATACTGTAGCCTCCCAGTTGAAACAGAGATCAAGGGGCACCTCTGCTATTACTCCATGGTCCAGGAGCATTGTCTAGTGATCTCAGCCTAGGTCAGAGAGCCAAACTCTGAAGTTCCAATCTTGGCTCTGCCACTAACTGTATGCTGGCTCTGCCTTGGGAGCGTTACTTAACATCTCTACCTCAGCTTCCCCTTCTGCAACACAGGGGTAATAGTACTGACCTCTCAGGGCTGCTGTGAAGAATGAGAAGCTAGTGTCTGAAGAGTCCTCTGTGTAGTGTAAAGTGCTTTTATTATGACACACAAAGGGAGTAGGATTCACTTAGATTCTGCAGGCTCATATCAGTGCTGCAGAAATGGCACAGAATCTATAAAAACCTGTTTTAGAAATAATTTCTGAAGTGCCACAGAACTCCAAGAGCACTGATCACAGGAGGCACAGAATGGGAAGTAAAACAGCTTTATTTTCAAATATGAAAGTAGAACTCACTGTACTAGCAAGAGTAAAAGCTTGCTTTGAGTTATAAACTGAACAAATTTGATGTGGAAGCCACTGAGAACAAATATGGATCACCAAGAAAGGCCTCATTTTTAAACACACCTTGTCATGCAAGACTGTAATTAAACATATCAAGCAACTTTTTTTGAGTGACTTTTTCCTTCAAATGACAAAGATTTTCTTCAATAGGATAAACTAGAGATTTGGGCCCAGCCCACATTGTGGAGAGATACAGAGCTCCCTGTCCTGTGATTACATTAACATGCAGGCCCTCCCTTTTAAGTCTCAATATTTCATTTAAGGAGTCAGTGACCCTACATGCTTATGGGAGGTGAGACGTGTCCATGCGTGATAGAGCAGCCCTTCCTTGAGCACTTTCCTGCTGTACTGCATCTCTCTGGGCAGGGACCAATTGAGGTGCCCATGTTTTCCACAAAATGTAATAAGGCGACCTGGCCTAGGGTAGCCTCCTGCATCAGAGCACTGTATGACAGATGCATCTGCCTCAGTTTCCCCTCAGTCCAGCCATAAAAATAATACAGTTCCTCTCATTGTCCAATTCAAAGTCCCACCTCTGGGCATGGCTTAGTCATGTACACATAAAAGTCCATAGAAACCTCATGGTAAAGCAAGTGTCCCCAGTTCTGCTGTAAAACAGAGATACAGCAGTTCTCTCTGGGGAACTCACTTCCAGCTCATCCACCTGAGAGGGGAATAGAGACCAGCAGCACTCAGTTCCCAGTGCCTTTCTGCCTTTGGTCCAGGGCCCCACTCTCCTGGCCACTCACTTGAAAGCAACCAGCATCATGACTCTTCAACCCAAAACACAGTCCAGTGCCTGAGCTCTGTCAGATATATCTATACTGCAGCTGGGAGCAAGCCTCCCAGCCTAGGCGGACAGACTCATGCCTAGCTTGGCTGTAGCTAACACACTAAAATAGCAATATGTATGTCATGGTTCCAGCAGCAACTCAGGCTAGCCATCCAAGCTCAGACCAGGGGATTGGGCAGGCTTGAGAGCCTGAACCTCAGCCCAAGCTGCAACATCTACACTGCTGTTTTTAATCACAATAGTTTGAGCCCCACTAGGACAAGTCTGGCTACCTGGGCTTAGAGCAGTGGTTCTTAAACTAGGGTGCACGCACCCCCAGAGGGTGCATGATGCCCTTTCTGGGGATGCAAGACATGCCAGATTTTTTTAGAAGGTAAATCATTGAAAACACAAACTAAACACACGCATGTAAGTACAACAACTTTGTTTCATCAAACCTATGCATTTATTATTATACATTTTTTAATGATTTCTGTAATATACAAACAAAAAATATATCTAGGTTTAAAGAACTGACCTACTGCAACAATTTTTGATAAAGGGGTGCGAGAACATATTTTGAGAACCAAAGGGGTGCAGGCTGCAGTAAAGGTTAAGAACCACTGGCTTAGAGACTCACCCCCAGATGCAGTGTCGACATAGCCTTTCAGCCTCCCAGCTCTGGTTCAGGAAAGTCAGCAGTCTAGTCCCTCCCTAGTCTCTCAATCAATTCCTTGCTGTTTACATGGAGGTCCTGCAGAGCTTCCCACTCTCTGCAACTGCCTTGACTCTCCCAGGTAGTTCTCACCTGCTCTGTTCCACTCCTTTGCGCGGGTGCTGTGCTGTGCTGTGCTGTGCCTCGCCCAGCCCCTTTCCTTGCACCCTCCTGTGTCAGACTGCTTTCAGACTCTTCCAGTCTCCCTACTATGGCCCAGGTGCCTTCTTTTAAACTCAGTTTAAGCCCTTCTGTTAAGCAGCTAATCAGTCACAGGTGCTCCACAGGTGGACCCTGCTTCATACTAAAGGGGCTAATCACCCCATGACACCAAGGTTGCCTACTTGGAATGGAATATGGCTCTTCCTTTCCAAAAGTCTATTCTAATTGCCCCATGTAAAGGAAAGCTGGCCTGCCTGGCTGTTCAGTCAGGGCCTAAGATTTTTGAAAGCAACCCTCCCCAGACTTCCTGCTTGGGAAACAAAACCACTAAATAGTACTGTTCTCAATGCTACATCTTCCATGGGCTGTGCGTGACTCCTCCATTGGGGGAGGCTTTGTGCACCCAGCCTGTGGCCCCAATCCTAGTCCTACCCCCATTCAGCCTCCTCCCCAAGAAGCCTCACCCATACTCCACCCCCAGCCCCTCTCAGTTCCCTTCCCCCACCTGTCAGCTGGCCAACCGACCGCTCATGCACCTCTTTGCCCCTCCCCTGGTGCCCCACCTACCCCTCACACCTCTTTGTCCTCTCCCACAGTCCCCCTGCCCGTGCTTCTTTGCCTCCTCCCCGGTCTGCTGCTCACACCTCTTTGCCTCCTCCCCAGTCCCTCCCCCACCTGCCACTCATGCTTCTTCGCCCTCTCCCCCAGTTCTCCCCTCTGCCCACTGCTCATGCCTCTTCGCTCCCTCCCGCCCGCCACCTGCTGGCCACTTGCACCTCTTCAACATAGTTACCGTTGCTCATGGAGGTGGTTTTATTATGTCAATGGAAGAACTCTCTCCCACCAGCATAGAGCATCTACATGAATGATCTTACAGCAGTACTGTTGTAACCTTGCAAGTGTACACATGGTTTTAGGGCAGGGATTGGCAACCTTTGGCATGCAGCCCGTCAGGGAAATCCGCTGGTGGGCCGGGATGGTTTGTTTACCTGCAGCGTCTGCAGGTTCGGCCGATCACAGCTCCCAGTGGCCGCAGCTCGCCATTCCAGGCCAATGGGGGCTGTGGGAAGCGGCAGCCAGCACATCCCTCGGCCCACACCGCTTCCCTCATCCCCCATTGGCCTGGAACAGCGAACTGCGGCCCGTGGGAGCTGTGATCAGCCAAACCTGCGGACGCAGCAGGTAAACAAACCGTCCTGGCCCGCCAGCAGATTTCCCTGATGGGCCTCGTGCCAAAGGTTGCCGATCCCTGCCTTAGGGTATGTCTTCACTGCAATTAAACACCTGTGGCTGGTCTGTGCCAGCTGACTCAGGTTAGCAGGGCTCAGGCCAGGGAGCTGTTTAATTATGGTATAGATATTCAGGCACAAGCTGGAGCCTGGGCTCTGGGACCCTGTGAGGGGGGAGGGTCTCATAGCTCAGGCTCCAGCCTGAGCCCATGTTTCTACACTGCAGTTAAACAGGTCCTTAGCCCAACTCAGCCGGCATGGGCCACTCGAGGGTTTTTAATTGCCGTGTAGACATACCCTTAAACAACATTTATATAAGTCACAGTCCAAAAACTCATACTTAGCCTACTAACTAAACTCATTAACAATGTGCCCTCTAAGGCAGTTTACACTGTAGTTTGGACTTGGACTTGGACTTGTAGTCTCTCTTGAAATATCAATGCTACCAGGGCATGCGCAGGAATCTAAATTTGACCCCTTTTGGAGGGATACGTTCTGTACCCCTGTGAAGGCCCGTGGCTGGAGGAGCTGTCAGCTTCTACCGCTGCCCTGGGGCCGGAAGAACTCGCTCTTCTCCCTCCCCCGACAAAGCCCCAGGGCTGGGAGAAGCTCTCGCTGCCCCCATTCCCCGGGGCTGGAGGAGTCCGGTGCCCACAATGATTACTGGGAAAGCCCATGCCCCTGCTTGCCCCTCTTGTGCATGCCCCTGAATGCCACTGTTGTCTTGAGATGGTAATGTCATTTGTTCTGCCAGTTTAATGTCCTGGGGTTTGGTTGTCATGACCTGTTGTGGTTGTTGCCTTTCTGAGACCTTCTCAGGCAAAATGGCAAACTTAGTGTCCCTTACTTCCCTTCCTTCTGGAAGGTGTAGAAGGTATTGCCTATTCTTCCTCAGTATATGTCTGTCTGGGGTGACAACTTCGTAAGACTACAGACAGGGCCAGATTACGACATTCTGATTACGACACCCTAAATTATGTCAAGTGTAAGAGGCCCCATACCATAAAAAAATGAATTTCTTATTTTCACAGAAAGCACACTGAATATATAAACACAAAAGCTTTATGTTTGCATATATACAAAGGTGAAGTTGTAAAAATAGAACAATAATCTTCATTTTCAGCAGCCCTCTCTGTAATAATGACATCATGATAGAAATAAATTTTAGACAAATTCTTTGAACTAATTGCATATGTAAGTAAAGTAGAAATAAACAATACAATATAAAAAATACAAAATAAACAATTAATTGTTGGGATTTTTCTTTTGCTATACTATAAAAATACAATGTATTATGCATACAGTATGTGATTTATAAGTCTATATTAGAATTTTTACATAGCATACGACCTATAATAAAATATTATCTTTCATGCACCAAACCCAGTGAGGAGAAAATCCCAGACTTCTTCTAGGCAGACATCTCTCTTTGCAGTCATTTGTCTATCCTCTGTCTCCCCCAGGACCACTGATTAATCTGAAGTAAACACTTGGGACACACAGAGTGACAACAAGCTACATGCACGAAAGAGAAAGAAAGCATTTACCAGAAAAAAGTCTGGTAATCTCTAGACAGGCATTGAGAAAGTGCCTGAATATATAGGCAAACAAATATAATGAATATTATAGGCTTTAATAGCTGATAAATCATAGCTGCACATAGTTTGAAATAACTTGCTCACCAAAGTACTCAGAATATTTTGATATATATGTATATCTTTCTTCACTGCTCTCAAAACCCTCTATTTATCCTTTCGTCAGCAGTCTCTGATATTTACTGTGAAGGTTCCTGAAACTGACAAAGGAAAGCCAACACAAATTTATCCTCCTCAAGATCCACTTGACCCAAGTCCATAAGACGATCACCTGCAAACTCAATCATGTGCAGCATGGATAGCGCATGAAGCAGAAAATGGCGTGCGCACTAAATACACTATCGTACATATGTACAGGTCAAAAGAAGAAAGAACACACTAATATACGAGTATGAGCTTGGCAGGATTGCTTCATGACATTGCAGTCTCCGACCTCACATTTTCCCGATTTTGTCGGCAGTGAGATTATTTATTTATTTAAATAAGTTATGAAGGCATGGTCAGAATTTTACCAGAAGCAGCTGGCCAATAAAATGCTGCCTTAGGAGACTGATAGCAGATTTACATGTAGAAATACTAATTTTACAAGTGCAATTATCGTTATTTTTTTCTCAGCCCTGTCCTGCTGCTTGTCAATAATGAACAATTAGTGAAGGGTAAGAGTAGGTAAGGGTATTTGTGTAGCCTGATGTGTATATTTTTGTCATATTTGAACAAAAATGTATATATTTAGAGAGAATCTTCTTTTCCCCATATCTCCTTTATTTATCAACCGATTTCGATAAAATTTGAAATGGAGTCAGTTTTTTCTTTTTTAGAGGCCCCCTCATATTGCATGGCCCTAAGCTGTAGTTTAGCTACCTTATACTTTATACCTTAATCTGGCACTGACTGCAGGACAACCTCATGTGACACCACAGCTCTTTGCAACCACTGATTTCCACTGCATCATGTTCATGAAGTGGTGCGTTATCCGATATCTATTGTTATGTTTCTGGCACACCACACTGATATGTGTTGTGCACAGTAGTAACATTGTATTGAATGCTGGGTAGTTATGCTAAATTCTATTACTTGTGATTTGTGTTATGTTTTTTTCCAGAATGATGTTAACATCCCATAATAGTTTGCAACATTTGCAACAGTTTGGCACAGCCAAATACAAAACCTATCAGAAGCAACATGTATGAATGGTATTTCCTGGTACCACTAGGGAATGCTGTCATGACCTACTGATACCTGGAACATGGTAGTCAAAGCAAAGATAAGGAAGGTACAGGATTGTATCAAAAAACAAGTATAGACTGGTGGATGACTTATTAAGTGCTCTCTAACTTATAAACAGGTTTAATTTGTACTACAAATATAGCTAGACTTAGGTACCTAGTTTCAAATCAGATCTCCTGTATAAGATGAATGCCATCCTGTGCGACTGATTGCTTCCTAGAAAGAATGGTATGGATGGCTCATTTTCATGTTGCAGTGCTTTGTCTTTAAACTGATTAAACTTGGCTATTTGGTCTCTCAAATATTTTAAATATAAAACTGTAAATGTAGTCAAGCAATTGGCTACACTTTAGTCAAAAGGTGGCCTTTTTTGTTTAAGCTGGCCAGCATTCATGGTGCTACAACACTCATCTCTAGACTCATCTTCAGTATACCCTCTGCCTGGGGAAAGTGCTAGGGAGGAAACTGTAGTCTAGGAAGTGTTGGGAGTATTGATATGTTAGTACTCATTAGTTAACCTTAACCCTAACCTTCCCTAGATCCTATTTTCCTGCTCCCAGTAACTCTCCCTTTGTTATATTGTTACTTTGGGATAGTGTCATTCCTTTGCTGTGGTTTGGGTTGATGTACTTCATTGTTTCTTGTGTAGCGGGTAACCGGGTCTATACTCTGCGCCAGCTGTGGTAGCATTATTCATTTTCCTAAGGGACAGCAGCCCTTGTGTCTCATGCAAATTGAGGGGTCACCTTGGTTGGAGGTACCAGGCTTCACAATAAAGGACCCTCTCTGCCCTCTGGAGCTGGCAATAGCAATTGGGAATTATCTGCATGAACTCCAGCTACATTCTATGTGTTATGTATAGCTGTACTGAAGGGCGGAGGAATAAACCAGAGCAGCTTGGAAGAGCTGTGACTGTGACATGAGGAAATCTGGTATGAGTCTCCCCTCCCCTCCCCCCGTACATTTATTTTAAAAGCCAGTGGGGCGTTAAAAGTTTATTTAATTGCCACATACAACTCATAAAAAAACATTCCTACCCAACCTGTAAATCTACTGATGCTTGTAAAAAAGCTACTTTCAAACAATAAGGCTTTCTTCAGCAACTACAAATCAAACTTATTCGGAGTCATAAGATACCATCTATGTTATATATTGTTCCAGTATGTTTTGAACCACAGTTATAGCTTTATTTTTCCCCCTCCATTAGGAGAATCACCAGTCTACCTTCAAATGTTTAACTCACTTTGATGTTTATTTAAAAACAAATTAATATTTTGTGCAGTCATGCAAGGCTTTTATAATGTCTGAGAAAATCGGGGGAAAATAAATCTACATTCCAGTTTTTTTTTAAAAAAACAAACTCCTCTAAATAATATTTCTGAGTCGTCAGTCTAAGCCAGGGCATAATCAAACTGGCCTTTCTCTATCCCATCAAGTCCATCAGCCCAGGTGGAGGTGGGCATACTCCTGTAGGGGTCTAAGAGAATTCGGAAGCATCGGACAATGAGAATGCCTAAGAAAATAAATAATAAGATCACAAAGACAAATGTGGTTTTCTGCTCCAGGGTCAAGCTAGCGTCTTGTGGAACATTCCCAGGAGGCAACAAAGTAGAAGTGATTGGCTCTCCTTCCATTGTCCAGGGAAGCTGAAAGAAGTAATCCCACAGTTTCCTTATTTTCATCATCAATTTGCTGAGGCCATGGTAGAAGTCACTTAGATGTACTTGTGTTATCTGCAGGGGAAGGGGAAAAAAATTTTAGCTATGAAAGCACCTTATTTTTGTGTGTGGTCTCATCTGAACACAGAGGGCATATGGGAAAGAACCCCATGGTTGTTTCCATTCCTCTATTATTGTTTTCTGAACATGTTTATTTGTTTCATAATATGAAAGGCCTAATATTACTGTTAAATAGCATGAACAGACATCTTGGCTATAAGATGGCCAAGTACTGGGCCTAAATGTGATTGGAGTAGCTTCCTGATCATGTACCATTTGGATTGATATAGAATTTTCCCTATCTTCAAGGGGAAGTGTCAGGGTGCCAATCACACTGCTCAGAGAACACTGCTAAAAGGTAAGCTACCGAAAGAACAGGTCTGAAGCAGACTGTGTCTCATTCCACCTGGGAGAAGAGTGTCATTACTGTGCCAGCAGTTCTGGAGGAGGGGGGTCAGAAAATAATATAATTTTTAACACCTTTCATCCATAATGATCCCAAAGGTACCCAGATGACACAGACAGGGATCTTTTACATACAACTGAAATGCAGACACCTCTGAGCTGGATGCTGGCAGCCATTCTGTTCCCATAGCACAACATGGCATTTATAAAAGACAGGGAAAATAGCTTCTTCATTTGAAACAAGAGGAATTTTAGGGAGGCAGTTCAGTCTCAAATGTAGCCCAACATATTAGTTAATGACCTTACCTCATGCTGAAATTCAATCTGTGATCTTTTAGTAAATACAGTGAGTCAGGAGCTAGGTTTCGTATTTCACAGCATGCCGTAGTGCCGTGTAGTGTCATCAGGTCAGTACTGACTCAGGGCCAGATCATGCCATCCTTACATATGGTCCCAGTGAAATCAATGAGTAAAGTGAAGTATATTCAAATGGGTGCCTAAATGTGGCTATAAGAATGTCCCCTACCAAAATCATCGCCAGCACTGCGTACAGTACTTACATTTCTCTTAGTCTCACCTCAGGCATTGGCAAGGCTTTAACATATCTAGATTATAAAATCCATATAAGGTATGATGGCTACAGGTTATCCCTGCTTGTCCCCAATTTAGCACTATAGGCTACAATCGGTGCACTTCATGCAAATGGTAAGAAAAGAGACTGTTTTTAAACAAAATCAAACCTGGACTAGGAGGAAGGACACAAAATTGTGGAAACAAGCAAAACTTTTATGTTGCCATTTAAATCCATTGAGAATTAGCTGTCATTTACAATGGAGACTTGGTCAGTAATGACTTACAAGCACATGTCAATAAAAATAATTACCACTAAATGTGGTATTGAGAAAGCAGTTATATAATTACACATGAAGCATAATTTTAAAACCACATATACTTCAGATAAAACAATGGAAGAGGTAATAAAAGAACAAATGTCACAGCTGTACAATTATTAATGCCTGATCCAGTGTATAACTGAAATGACAGAACGATATAAATTTAATTTGTTGTTAATTTCATATCTTTGAAAGTATATTTCCAGCTACCAGCTGATGAAAAATTCACGAGCCTCGCTAATAAAAAGAGCTGTAACCTTAGGCTCAAGCAGTTTAATAAAAGTGTCAGATCTTAGATGATACATGGAGGAAGAAATGTAACTAAAGTCCAATGATAAATCTTGTTATAAAAACACAGAAATTGAGACACAGGATTATAACATTTTGAAAATGATGCTATAATGAAGGTTGAAGACAAATGACTGCTACAAAAAAACCCTTCATTTTAGTCACCAAAGCCCTGAGTTAGCAAAGCACTTCAGCGCATGCTTAAGTCTCATAGACTACAATGACTTAAGAATGTGCTTTAAGTTAACCACAATATTAAATTCTTTGTTGAATTGGAGCTTGAAAGTCTCTCCTAAAACTACATTTTGGAGATACATTTTGTCATGCTTGCTTTCAGCACAGATTTGAGTAATTTAGGAAAGGGTTGGAAACATACATTCAATAATGTGCAATCATCTAAAAATGGGCTAAGGATTTTGGGGTCGGTGAGAAATGGGAAATTTTCACCTGTCAAGAAAGTTCAGATTTTTACTGTACTTGAAAAACCTCATTTTAAACTTAGCAGGTATATATTGCTCAGTAAAACACAAATGCTTTGTATTCTTTGAAGAAACCTCATTTCAAAATCATTTGATGAATTATTAAAGATTGTGTGCTAATTACTTTCTTTAAGGATTGAACAGGCACCAAAAATGGGGTGTGTGGTGAATGACTGCAGATGCAGAGATGGGTTGGGTAATCATTCTCATAGTCATAACTGGTTTCAGTTGATTTTATGTATCAACAGAGGTGTGAAGCATGCTTTGGACTCGGCAGCCATTCAGCCCCAGACTGCTCATTATCATGCTATAACTACATGCACCAACAAAGGGTCTCGCCTTAAGTTCATACTGGAGTTCACTGGAGCACAATGGGGCTCTGATCCTAACTGTGGCCACTGCAATATAAAAGTTAAATCCAACAACAAAATGTTGCTAAAATGAAAGCAAAGTGCTTATCTTTCACATCATTTACAAAACTCACCTTTCTGAAAGCAAGGAAACAACTACATAAGGACCTCAGAGATCTTACACTGCCCATAGCGCAAACAAACATGTAGGGACAGACTCTCAGCTCCCAGTCCAGCTCCTTTGCACCATTCCTGAGCAACTGTGAGTTCCTTTTGTGTAGGAATCCCTGGGTCTCAAAGAGATGGCTAAGTGATTCTAGCAGCTTCCTACAGCACTCTGACAGTGTGACTCCATTGGAGCTGTGTACCAGAGACTCCTCATGGCAACATTGCCCCCAGTATAGAGGGCTACAGGGAAATGCTAATACAACCTCAAGTTGTATTATCTTCTCTGGGAAACACCTGTGCATCCATCCCATCCACAACCTACCCTCTTCTCCTCCAGCCTGCATCCCCTTTCCCAGTATAGATCCTAGATTCATGGGGAGATCTTTGGGGGGCCTGGGAGATGGAAGGTATCGTGCCACAGAAGTACCCAAGCAACTTTTCCACATAGTTCTGAGGAGTTCTGTGCCTAAAGGGTCCCTTTCATGTTCAGATTTTGGGCGGGGAGTGGCATCTTACACTGCAAGCTTCTTGGAGCACAGACTGTCTTTCTACTTGTTTGTACAGCACATAGCACAACAGGCCTTGATCCCCACTGGGTCTTCTGTGAGATGATATGATACAAATGATATTATCATCTCCATTTTAGAGATTGAGAAATGGAAGTAGAGAGTGATTAAGTGACTTTCCAAAGGGCCCAAAGGAAGCAGAGCAGCAAAGCCAGTGATTGGAGCCAGATTTTCCACTTTTCCGTTAGCCACAAGACCATCCTTCCACCCCTCATTACTTTTCACCTTCTTGTCTATGCAGTGCTTTATGCAACATTGATGCTAATGGTGTAAAACTCAAATAATGATATTGCATAAGTATACATTGATCCAGAGAGGAATACATTATAGGCATCACAGAAAGTTATGACTGTAGTGGCAGCTGTCAGATGATCAAAACAAGAGTAGGACTGTGGTGATCTGAATATGTTTCTTATTGTTGATTTTAAAAGCCAGCCAGAGCTAGGCCAGGTTATTACCTGGATTAGAGATCCCCAAGGGAAAAAATATTATAAACAGAGGTTTGTCTAAGCACCAGGCAGCTGTCTATATGACTTAAGTAGAATTAAGACTGATTGAGCAAACCGATTAGCCTTTAACTCAATAAGTAGCTTTTAGAGGTAAAGGCATTCAAGTTCAATTTCTTGTTGAAATGATTTCCTCACCGATATGAATAATCCTTCATTTAATGAGTACACAATTGAATACCTTTCTGTCCACATCCGGCTCTGTTGTTACCATTCATTTTTGCTAACATGCACATAACCATTAGCTCGTTTTATTATAGTTCTGGCTGAGATGGCACTTTTAATCTAAGACACTTGGTTATAGTAGCTATACATTTTTTAAAACAAAAGAACACAAATGCTTATGATTAATGCCAGCCCAGAAGGTTTTGTTTTGTTTTTGTGGATTAGGCAGAGATGAAGAAATCAGTGGAGGTCTGGTTTAATGGAATACATCATTTTCCTTGAAACAATAATTGAAATGTACCAAGGACCATGTTATTGCCACATAGGGACTGAACTTTTATTTCAAACAAGTCAGGAAACAGAATTAGGGTTACCACAGCCAGCTTAACTCTGTCCCCTTGCACATTTGAATGACATTAGGATCTCTCACTCTTTTGGACAGTCTCTCTCCATTGTTAAAGTTGTGGCAAGGTTATCATTATCAACCAAATTTTGACCTCTCCCTAGTTTCACCCAGACTCACCCAATCTACAATGACTGGACATCTACTCTGGATGCTGTGAACCTGTATATCATTGCTGGTTCAGTTACCTATCTCATGCTACAGAAACCACCTACCTGAAAATCTGAAGGTGAACTGTTAAAGTTTGAGGTGCCCCTGCAGGAGTCAAATCACCCAAGTATATTGAGTTGAGTAGGTTACTAGCTTTGATACAGATGCACTTACTGAATACATGAAACTGCTTTAGAAAGTTGGGACGCAGGCTACCAGGAACATGCAGCCAGAGTTAAGGTCAGTGCACATTAAATCAGCATTTCCAGGCTTTCTAACACTCGGTTTTGAAAAAGGCAAACTTTCATTGAAAATTGTCGTGTTTTTTAATGATTTCTTTTTAGGGTTCATGGCAAAGCTTCTTATTTTGAAAACAATATAACAGACTAATGGAGTCAGGCATGGTGGCGTGCGCCTGTAATTCCAGCTACTTGGAAGGCTAAGGCCGGCAGATCGCTTGAGCTCAGGGGTTCTGGGCTGCAGTGTGCTATGCCAATTGGGTGTCCATTGCCACTGGCAGCCTGGCCAGCGAGTGGCTGAAGGAATGGCTAGAACACCTCAAATGGCATATTGTGACCGGTGCGCCCCCTCTGAGGGCTGATCAATCAAGAGGACAACAGAAAGGAACTGTTCTTTTTTTAAATGTCACTCTTCCAAAACCACTGTGTTTGTAACTGAATTGGACTTTGCACTGTTATGTTTAAACTCCACCTTTTTCTATTACCATTTATATAAAATACTACTTTATATAATTTAATATAGGATTTGTGTTTGTTTTATGAAAGACTCTTGTAACGTATATGTACAAGAGGGAACCTGAAATCTCAATTTGCTGACTTTTGTGCAATTAGAATCTCACCCTTTATCATTCAATGTGTTGTGTTTTTTGCAATTATTATACATTTGTGTATAAACACTGCAGTGAACAGAGTCAAATATTTGCAAAACCGCCTAATTTTTGAAACACATTTGATGTTCGGTAGCAAATGAAATTCTAGGCTAGACCCCCACCTATGTAAATTGAAGTCGGTCCACTGCGGTCAGTGGTGTTCCACAGATTAACACTAGCTCAGGATTTGGCCCTTTGTTTCTAGGTGTGATGAAGAATGCATAATCTCCAGGCTTTTAAAGACATCAGCAAAGGAAATTCAGAGATAAAAATTCTGGAATTATTATTTTTATATAACTTCCATATAAAATTCCCTTTCCACAGACTAAAAATGAAATTCCAGGTTAAATGTATTCCAGGTTACATTGATCTCTATTGTTTAATAAATCACCTGCTATATAGTTGTTTTATGCACATTACCTAAAATTAACAGGCAACCCTTTAAAATGAGCTGTATCAGTGGAGGAAGCTGACCCGCTGAAACCATATAGATATACAATTTATAGAGTTTTGCCCCACTTTGACATATGCCCTTAGTTACACCCATGCAAACTCACTGACTTCATTCTTAAGGGCAGAATTTGTCTCTGTGACTTCACCAGGTGCCTCACAAGTATGCATAATATCATGTAAGTATATGGATTTAATGGCACAAGTGGGTTTCCATTATGGCTTATCTAGTGTAATGTAAATCATGTGATTACATGCAAGACCTAAGTTGTGTCACAGCCGCATGTACTATTTTTCTATACTATCCTTTCTAGTTTAGCAGATTAATCACAGCATTTCCTTACATAGAAACACCACACAAGCTTCTTCACACTCAAATATCCCTATTCTAAACATCTGCACAAAGATTTTTTTCCATACGCTCACAACTCTATTGTAGTGATAGACATATCAGAGCCACCTGGAATACATATGACTTCATAGAAATAGCCACTAAATTGACAAATTGTATTAAATATGCCCACTGTGGTATCTACTTATGCCTTACAACCCTCATGTACAATATCGCACTTTGACCCTGACAACAGTCACTGCACAGTCTGAGTGTGACTGCAGTGACTCTTGACTTACTTTACACTGCCTCACCCTCTCCTATTTATGAACCCAGGACCAGCAGATTGCCACTGGCCCCCATGCACGCACACATCCTCGTCTTCTTCCCAACAGCTTTTAGGGGCAGAGCCTCTGGTGGTCTGGCAAGAAAAAGACCACATAGTGCAAGAATCAGTGACTGACTTTGTTAAAGCAACTTGATGGAGTTAGTTGGATTTCAGGGGTATTATCATTATATTACTATAAAAGGAACAGTACTTTTTCTTTGGCTGCCTCTCCAATAACACTGTGCACTGTAATTATGTTGAATAGTATATTGTAATGTTTAAACTGCACCTGTATCTTTTACCTTAGATGTACAGAAGTAGCATTTTGTATTACTGTATATATGCTGCGTGTATTCATTTAATGAGACACCCTATTGTAATGCATATGCACATAGGGGCAAAGTTACTGGGGGAACCACTTAGTGCCAGAATTAGCAACTGACTTTGTTGAAGTAACTGCTCCCTTTACTGGCTAATTGGATTTAAACAAAAGGAACAGCATGTGAGAGTCAGCTGGTATAAATCAGCATAGCTTCAATGGATTTACACCATTTGAGGACCTGGCCCCTATTTTGAACCCCATACAAAATACACTATTTCCTTTTCCCTTTGTCTCCATGCACTTTTCCTTCTAAAAAGTTTACAGCTAGCATTGTAGCTAGCAAAATTTACAAATGCTAGCACTGTAATTCTTTCCCCATTGCATATTGCTAAGGCATGTCCATAATATATTAAATGTTAAAGCCCTTTAAGCTAACATGTTATTAAAATATTTGATTAGGCTGGATCCCACTGGGAAAAAATAATCCTATTACAGTTACAAATCTTTCCAGATTAAGAAATCTGCTGCTCAGTGAGACTAATATATTTTGCATTCCTTTTTCCTTCATTAGTAAAGGTTAACTTTGTTAACCTTAATGAACTTTTCAAAAAATAAATATAAAAAAACCAGTAAAGGTCACTATACTTTGTATTAATTTATTTTAGATACATTTAATTTTCATAGGTTTTAGATCTCCATGTCACAAATTCTTACCCTCTATCCAGGAAATATTGCATATAAACAGTATTAACCAGGCTTGTAAAATATAAAGATTATTTATTAAATAAATAAGTAAAATGGGCATACAGTTTTTGTTATACAAGTACCTTCATCTAGTAGAGAGAAAACCCGACCCATTTCCTTCTGCAGCTGTTATGGGTAGTTACAGGTATCTTTAGTTTCCATTCTTCTTTACCTTGCTCGCAATGTAAGTGCAAAGTAGCAGGGACTGCAAAGAACCGGGATGAACACCTAAAAGCACTAGAGCTGCCTTTAAAAGGCTTAGACTTTTACATAAAAAACAATGTTATACAAGAATGCTGTTTGTGTGTTAGAAGTAATTAGCTGACAATACTGTCGTTTCTTTGAGGCGAGCTATGATTTCAGTTCTGCCTCAGCAACTCTTCAGTAGATTCTGCTTCACTGAGTAGAGCAGCAGCCTAGCAATCTGTCTGAAACTGTCTTCAGGAGAATATTAACATTCAAAAGTAGTTCAAGAAATAAATAAAAAATCACAGGGCATTCCCGTACCTTTGCTAAAATTATAGCCATAAATATACCAGTATTTCTCTTTTTACTGTAAGGATTGCTGTCAGTAATCTGGCTTTTTTGATGCCAAATAGCATTCATCAGCCAATCTGATTACTGTTTGTGACCTTCAAGAAAACTCCTTAATTAGAAGACTTCTAAAGAACAATGTGTGAGAGTAATTCTGGGCTACATTTACTATATAAAAATAACCTGATGGCAGTGGCATCTGGCCATCAACATAGCTGTTGCTTTTTTTTTAAACTTATTTCTAGCATTTCTTTTTTTCTGGAAGCCGTAGTTGTTTTCAAGTCATGTGCAAAAGCTGCCCTTAATAAAGTAGCTACTTTATTTGAGGGGAAAAACACTCTGTAAAGCATAATGGTTCTTATTTTCCTTCCTGAAAGAAAACAACACTAGTTTTAAAATGGTGTGTCAATTGATTTAAATACTGGTTGCGCCCTGGTTTCCACTTTTTTTTTTTAGGGTGATCAGGGGTGGGGCAGGGGAATGGCTGAACAATTTATGGTTAGATCAGGGCATTTGTGCCACTGCCCTGTTTAGGGGGCAGTGTGAAACCCGTGCCCCCAGCAGCATCCTAGGACAAATTGTTTCCCATCTAAGGCATAATCTGTTTCCCAAGGTGCTCTGATGGTTATTGAGGGAGCCCTTTGTGGTTCCCCTTCCACCCCTGCAGGCCAGTGTAAGGACTACATGCAATCTGGCCCTTAATGCTTTGTCTGATTTCACCATAGTAAATATATAATATCGCCACTAATTCATCACACACAAATGCAAAATTCCACATACACCGCTATAAGAGCCCTGTGGCTCCAGGTGGGGAGGAACAGCAGCATGGATGCAGAAACAGGGTTTGTACTGAGCTTGAGTCCTGGTCTACACATAGCTTTTGTACAGGTATATTGTTATTTCAGTTATGGGTGTGTTTTTTTTTACTGAAAGAGTTATACCTGTATAAGCCCTAGTGTGGATGCAGTTAAACTGAAATAACAGTGTTATATCAGTAGAGCTTATTCCCCTTGCTGTACAGGAATAAGCTATACCAGTATAAACCTAATTATACCAGTATAACTGTGTCCACACTAGGGTGTTGTGCTGCTTTAATTATACTGGAAAGTGGTACAACTTACACGTGTAGCTAGTCAAGGCCTTACAGTCTTGGTAGCACAGAGGTAGTACACTACTGCCTCACTGTAAAAAGAGCCCAGTTCAGGACAGCTTTGTGATTCCCAGCAACGTTATGTGGGTTATAGGGAGGTACTTTGGTGTTTTTAAAAAATAAACTGTTTCTGCTGAGCACTTCTTAGTGAATTATTCCCTTTGTGACACAGGCTTCAGCCTTTGTATACTAATCCACTCAATTTCTTTCCTAGCTAGAGGATCAGCATGAATACAAAAGATAAAGGCAGGAAGGAAGAGGCTTGTTAGATCCAAGAGGAAAACTGCAAGTGAGAGGCTGTTTTACTATATTAAACAAAGTTGTAGATATTTTCCAATTATTTAGAACCTGTCATTCTAGAATTTTTCTCCTTTGGTCTTCCCTTCTTTGTAGAGATTCACAATTCTGAACCCATGTATGCTCCAGTGAATGCAGTTTGTGGCTAATAAACATGAGGACAGAGAGAACTGATGAAACAATGGGTTTAAAGATTCATTTTATCTTTTTTGTTTTGTATTTTATAAGTCTTACAAACAGATGACAACAGTGATATTCATTTAAGGTCCAATAAAGTCCATGGGAGTCTTTCCAGTGAGTTTACTGGGCTTTAATGCAGTGGCCTTGGATGTTATTGATATCAACAATGACATCACTGTGCTGTAGTTACCAAATTAACAATACCTCCCACAATTGTCCCATGATATTTACTATGGGCTTAAATCCTCATGTCCTTACTCTAGTTGTGCTCACACTTCACTGCACTGAGGTTTGCCGCAGCAAGAACCTCAAGATTTTTCTTTGTAACTATGGCATTGTAGAGCTGTGCTTGTGAAGATTACATACATCACATTTGGTGAAAACACTCTGCAGGAACAGCAATGTAAAAAAATATTATAGCCATTTTAGTCAATTGCTCTCCAGAGGTAATCCTCAAACCATCCCACGAATTAATTCTAAATACAGTATTAAACTACAGCATCTCTATATCTGACTCTATTTGGTGTTCAAGGGATGTTCTTGGTGTGATTTTATTAATAGGTCTGAAGGTATCTTTTGAAGTTAGCTGGTTATTATTGCACAACCATTCCAAAAGGCTATGAAATACTAAAATGTCACCCAGAGATGGAATGAGACCTCTGCACCAATAGTTACCATGAATCCTCCACATCACTGGAAGAATCCTAATAATTTTGATTCACTCTTCACCCTGCCATGTCACTCAGAATGAGCTGTGCAAAACTGACAGATCTGAAAGTCACAGAATATTGAAAACATTCTGTAGGAACTCATCTAGAGAAGTTTCCGAGATATGCAAGCAGGTCTGAGACTACCAATGCTGCTGTCACTGACTGACTGAATCTTTGACAGTGAGCAAGAGAAAGAAAGAAAAAAAAAATCAATAGCCCATTTATCTCCAACTCACTTTCTCAAATATCTGGGCATTACAGACTCCTTTGCATTTAGACTCTACATCCATGTGAATTGACTGAAGGGAAGACAGAGAAACATGCTAATGCCTTGCTCTTGGTCTATTGCTCATAGCTATGTATCTTGTCAGACTGGCTGGTAGGCATGCATGTTCCAGCAGTGGCTGATTTTACAAGGTCTGTAGTGATGATCATTTAGGCATCCTAAAGCAGGACTGAGCACTAACCTTGTGTCAGACAAACATGTCAACTCTGACATTCTGAAAATAGGCTTTGTGTGCCAGATTCACTGAAATGGATGCAGGGAGATGCTACACCTCCCTGAGCCAGCTTTGCCCCCTCCATGCTCCAAGTCAGATCCATCTTAAATGAGGGCATGAGCTAGCTTCACAGCTACCCTTCCCTCATTGTTTTCTTGGGGGAAAGGGAGACGGGAAAGAAAGAGAACACTCCATTTTTAGGAGGTGAAATCCACTGGAGCTCCCCTGGCAGAGGCTGTGAGGGGCACATTTTGAGGAGGTTTGTTCTAGTGCAAACCTGATGACTCTCCCCATGTTCCGCCTCAGGCCAAGATTTTCTCCTTTGGGGCCTGTGTTGGCCACATACAGGCCCCTTAACAGAGGGGAAGTTGCAAAGTTTTTTGACACTTGCATCATCCTGGTCTGGTGGACTTTCTGTTGTCATGAGTCTCTGAGACTGGCATAGAACTTGAGCTAACCCTACAGTTCCATCTGGTAGCTTTTCTGGACACTCTCCTCTTGCCCCTCCATCCAGACTCTAAAACATTGAATCTCTTAATATTCAGGGGACTCAAGTGCAAGTTAAATAGAGCTGTAAATTATGGTTATAAAATGTCAAGTAAAATGCAATACAATTAACTTTAAAATAATTCATTATACTTACTCCGAGCATGCTTGTTACCTATTTGCAATGGTAGAAAAAGGATACAAAATAATAGGTAGAATTGGTCAAGAATTTTCTTCAAGAGTAGTTTTCAGATGATAAATGCAGTTTCAGACAAAAATAAAAAATTTCCCCAAGAAATTTGTGTTGTGTTCAGTTGTGCTGAAATTTTTCAATTTTCTGTCAGGAAAATCAAAATGAAATTTTTTTTTCTGCTCAGTTCAATCTTAACTGGAATATTTCATTTTATTGAACTAATCTGAAACCTTCCATTTTGAATCAGTTCAGAAAAAATTAAACTGTATTTCCCTAGTGCATTGTGCTTTCGTGTTCTTCACAGTTTTTCTAAGCTAATGCCATTGTAATATTTTTCGTATTCTTAACTTGTTTTGATGTGAAGAACTACATTACTCTATAAAAAGTGGTTTAATGATAATTATGATCTATATTTATATGGGCATCAGACCCAAAATCAGTGTGCATTCAAAGACAGACACAAGCAGTTTTTAAATGTAACTATAAAAGCAATCTTTCATAGCCACTTTGATTTTGAGCAAAAATCCACAAGTGTGAGGATCTTAGCAACAATGTCACATTCACTGAGATTCAGAGACATTCCTGCCAGCTCTTCCGCATGTGTAAAACTATATTTTGCATAAGTAAATTAATTTTTTGTTTTTCATTGAAAGTTGGCCTTTAGGCCTCTGGCTGGCTCAGACACCTGTAAGAATCTATCCCCTCTATGTGTTTTTCTGGTACCATGAGAATATTCTGGCACATATATTATAAACACTATGGATCACATTTTGGTTCCAAAAACAAAGCTGGAATTGGGATGTCTAGAGGGGCTTGGAGGACATGGAGTTTTCTCCCCTACTCCTTCCTCCCAGGCCACAAAGCTCTAGTCTTGGCACACCCTTAAGCCCTCTATAGAGCTGATTTTGAAAAGTATATCTGTATAATCATAGATCTACTTTCTACACTCCTGCTTCTTCCCAATCAACCACTCCAGCCTGTTGTGTGTAGAGGTGTGTGTGCGTGTGTATTTTCTTCTCATTACGTTATGGCCCTGTAGCTCCAAAATAACAGGATAGTTTAGGCACTTTTAAAGAAATATTTTGACCAAGTAGGCAGCAGCAGCTCATAAGGATGTATTTATTCTATTTATATCTATCTAAATCAAACATTGTTCCCTTTGAAGTCAGGGGGAAATTGTACCACCAAGTGAAAAAACTGTTCAGTGTTCTTTTCCTGTCCACATATGGAAAACTTATTACAGTTTTGCTAACACTCATGATTTTATCACAAGTCTCACAATATTTGGTGCTTTAATTAAAGTCCCAGTTCCTGGAGTCAGGTGATTGTGAGTATTTCAACTTTCATTTAAAAAAAATCCTTATGGTTGCAGCGAAAAGCTTCAAAGTGGGAACCCTTCAAGACTCAGAAAACATAAGACAAATAGAAAGAACTCCAAATTTATTATTTTGAAACTCTCATGATTTTAAGCCATTTGGGGGCTCGGGGGTAGGAGGGCTGATTTTTGAATGTGTGGATTTTTGAATGTGTGGAGTTGGCAGTACTGTATTAGTCCCAGTTATGGATGGATATATGGCCTGAAAGATCTTTTTGCAGCAATCACAGAAACATAAAAGTGTAGGGCTGGAAGAGAACTTGAAAGGTCATGTAGTTCAACCCACTGCACTGAGGCAGGACCAAGTAAACTGAGGCCATTCCTGGTAGGTATTTGTCCAATTTGTTCTTAAAAACCTACAATGACAGGGATTCCACAGCCTACCTTTGAAGCCTATTCCAGTGCTTAACTACCCTTATAGTTCAAAAGATTTTCCTAATATCCAGCCTAAATCTGTTGCAGATTAAGTTGATTAATCCTTGTCCTGGATATGGAGAACAGCTGATCACTGTCCTCTTTATTACAGCACTTAACATATTTGAAGACAGTTATCTGTCTTCTTTTCTCAAGGCTAATGCTTTTTAACCTTTCTTCATAGGTCAAGTTTTCTAAACCTTTTATCATTTTTGTTGTTGTCCTCTGGACTCTTTCCAATTTGCCCACATCTGTCTTAAACTGTGGCACCCAGAACTGGATACAGTATTCCAGTTGAGGCCACACTGGTGCTGAATGGAATAGGACAATTAGCTCCCATATCTTGGGTAAAGTCATACAGTCATAGAGTTTAAGGTCAGATGGGACCAACAGATCCTCTAGTCTGACCTCCTGTATATCACAGGCCACCAACACCACCCACACACTAAACACAGCAACTAAAATTAGATCAAGATATTACAATCTATAGGAGACTGGACTATTATGTGCTACAGGCAGCGAATAGGAGAGATGGAGATGCACCAGTGCCAGAGGCCCCCACAATGGCAGAGAAATGATTATGTTAGATATGTCTGATAATCCAACCAAGTTAAGTGAAGAGGATAAGATATCAACGTGGCTTAGGGAAAAACCACATTTTAAAGTGAATTTATTCTGGATATTGTGCTTTTTCCCTTTCCTAGTTGACCTCCCTGACCATTTTATAGTAGCTTAAACAGTCACCACTTTTATACCAGTCAGATTATAGATACCGCATCAATGAGACTAGTCTAAATCCTGTTTATATGGTCATCGTCTACCAAGGATCTTAAAATTTGGTTCAGGTAGAGGTGGGAATCCCATTCCATCTTCTCATTAAGCATTTTTATATACAGAGAAAGTTGAGGAAGGGAGAGGACAAGAATCACCATTGGGTGAGGTGAGCAAGACTGGAAGTTACCCAAGAGCCAAAATTTTCTAAGAGGTATGAAGCACTCTCTTACATTTTTGTTTGTCCATTTTAAGTTTAAGCAGGTATGGCCTAGGCAATAGTATTGCCAATTTCAGGCACTATTCATAAACAGTTCAATTATGGCACTTCTACAAAAATCAACAAAAATTCCTCCTGTTGCAAATCACATTGAGTTTACTGTTACCATTTTTAGAAAGTGCTATAGATGAGAACCTTAATCCAAACGTGATGTTTAATACACTAACTCATTTCACCATGACAGTTCAGAAGCTGTACTTGCATATTATGCTGCACTACTGATTCATTTATTTTCAACTTGATTTGCACTCTTTGTTTGTGCTGTAGGGGTACCAAACAAAAAGAGAGCTCCACAATATCATTTAAATAATTCATTATAAAATCAACATTTCAAACTGAATTTACTTTATTTGCATTCCTCTGTTTCTTTTAATTCAGCCTGGAAGTGAGGTCTAACATAACACAACACATTTCTGCTGCCAAAACAAAGATTATTGTAAACAAATATTAAACTTTTCTGCTTTCTCCTCCCTCAAAAAACATAGTGGTTTATGTAAATTGCTATGTAAAAATCTGAAAGCAATACAGCAGTGATAAATGCTAGTTGCACGTAAAAGGGTACTGGACAACCCATGACAGGCAGCTCTGGCAAAAAACAACTACTTAAAATTACAGCTCACATGTCCATGGCAGAATAAAAGGGCATGAATAATTCCATTTTTTCATTAGTATGTTTTATTAACCAATGAACTAGCAATGTGAAATTTTACTACTATTGCTCTGATAATTAAAATATTGAATCAAGATCTATATCCCTAAAGAGAGCATTACAGCGTATTCAGTAAGAACTGTGATTTTGCTTCATACTTTTCAATTATGTCAGCTAGTGTGCCTTCAAGCCATGTTTTATGTCGAAGTGACACTGACACACACACACACACACACACAAACAGTAACAGCACTGAACAGACTTGATTGTTTAAAAAATATAACTCCTCCCTAACATTCCTAATTCCATTAGCTAATAGTCCCTGAAAGTCCTTTCGGAATAATATAAATAGCTTCATAGCATCAAACAAGAACAAAAGTGGGGGAGAGAGAGGTTAAGGGACAAAACACTGACTTTTCTGCTATATGTTTTTTGTCCTGATTTTCAATAACTCAGTTGAACAGACAGCTACAGGTCAGAAATGAGGTAGGAGCGGTAGATATAGTAGATATAAGTGCTGACACATGGAGAGATTTGAATGACGGTATGTTTTCCTCCTTCAAGATTTCCATCTTTGTTGCAAGAGTTGTCCCTTTTCACAACCATGTAACCTTTGTAGGATGTGGGAGGAGGAGAGAGAAAGAAATGTCTCTAACAATAAACCCATTCTGTTGAAATTTTATGCAGTGCTCCACATGGGTTTCGGCAGAGGATGCTGGTACCAGCCAAACGATTCTCCCCCACTTTCTAAAAAAATATTATTATTATTATTTAAAATAAGTCACTTACTTTTGGGGGTGGGAATGAGATGAAGGAGTTCTCTTGCTGACTCTTCCAGAAATGCAAAAGGCCAGCTCTGCCCACATTGCCTTTTCTAGTTAAAGGGGACAGTGTCAACTTGAAAATCAGATTTATTTGAACAATTTGTATTTACTATATTTACAACAGCTGAGATTACCATAGCTGAAGGAGAATAGTAGGGAAATATTTTTCACAACTCATATATTTCAGTTGCAATACTCTTGTGTATGATTTATAACAATAGTAGGTAAAAAATGAAGACAGAAATTTGTGTCATTTTAATCCCTCAGAAATAATAGGCTGTAAACAGTTATTGGATAACTTTCAAATGTGAACCCAGTAGCAGAGTTAACCTTAGGTGATAAAATATTCAGTTATTATCTTAGCTGAAAAAAAATATTTAAACCACCAGTATGTCATAATTCTACATCTTATGATCCAGTCTCATGGAATTTATTTTTCTTTGAAACAGAATTAGTTCCATCAACTGAAGATGAAATTATATCCGTGAAAGAGATATTTAACACTATTGATTGTGTCAAACACAAGAGAAACCTATTAACATTTGCCGTAACTTGAGTAAAATGTTTGCTGCTATTTATATCTATATATAGGTAAGCTTTCCTTTGAATGGTCCTTAAAGTATTAATTAAAAATTAATTTGAAGGGTCCCATAAAGAAGCTGGATGTTCTACAAGGACACGAACAAGGAAAAGTATGCCAGCAAACGTATAAACAAATCTTATATGATACTGCACATAAGAAAGTCTCTTTAGGCCTTACTTTGTTTTTTATATGCCAACGTAATGAATCTATTACAAGTCCATCTAAATATTTATATCCTGGTGTTACATTATAACCACTAACATGAGAGTGAAATTCATAAAGATTTCTATTTTGAGCAGCAGTCATTTGTCCAGCCTTCTCCCGTGTTAGCATATTCCACTTCACTCACCCTTAATGAAGTCAAGCTGCATGTTAGTTGAGGTCTATCCTGCCCTGCTTTGAAGTACAATATATAATACAGAATCACCAGCAAAGAACCTAACAGCATTTACATTGGATTTCAGTAGCCAAACTTTTACAAAGTTATTCCCGTCAGGACCGTTGATGGGAGCATGCCCTTCACCTCCTCAATTCCCTTCCACAGCCTACTCAGCCTCAGCCCTCAGCACTGGCAGGCTTGATGGTTTGTTTGTTTTTTATCCTACTCTTCTAACCTCCAGCCAGAAGGGGCTGTTGTGCTTCCTCTGTCTGCAGAAGAGGAAAAACACCAAGGATAAACCCACACTCTTAAAGCCTTAGGATGAAAGGTTCACATGGGCTAGGAGAATCTGTCATTGTGCAGATGGGTTGGTGTGGCTGTGTGGTACAGATACACAGGTAACACATGAACTGGCATTGGTAGGGACTGGGTAACAGATAAGCTGGGGGTTGCAGATGGCCCGTGATCATAGGTACTGTGTTACAGATGAGCTGGAGGTGCTAGAGTGCAGAAGAACTTTGTGTTGAAAGAAGGAGGGAAAAGACTAAGTGGTGAAGGAGGGAGAATTGAGAAAGAAACCCAAACTGTAACTGAGGATGAATGAGTGAGAGAGATGAGGAGACCATAGTGGGAAGAATTAAGGAATATAAATTTTTAAAATGGCAAAATGTTATCTCTTCTATACATAAAATGTTTGGGGAAATATTATATGAATTAAAAATGCCAGTTACCATAACTCAGGGAGAGGACTGGCTGCATAGGTGGAAGTCTCACCCGGATTTGTACAACCTACACACACTATATTTAATCCAAAACCTATTATCTTCCTGGTGTTTACTGTCAGCAATCAAAACAACAGCCTAAACTCTCTCCCTAACCATGGCTAAAGGTCTAAAGTTTCCCTGCATAGACCTCTCTGTCCTACTCCCTAGTCCCTTCTGTCTAAAGAGGCTACTCCCACCTCTCTCATCGTCCAGGTTGAGTTAATGGTGCTACATTTGCCATGATGGGTATGTCTACACTGCAATTAAAACCTCTGGCTGGCCTGTGCCAGCTGACTCGGGCTCACAGGGCTCAGGCTACAGGGTTTGTTTAATTGCCATGTAGATTCCTGGGCTCGAGCTGGGGCCCAGGTTCTAGGACCCTGCAAAGTGGGAGGGTCCCAGAGCTCAGGCTGTAGCCTGAGTCAAAGTGTCTACACCACAATTACACAGCCACTTAGCCCAAGCCCTGCAAGCCTGAGTCAGCTGGCACAGGCCAGCCATGGGTGTCTAATTGCAGTGTAGACATACCCAGTGAGTCAGCAGGAATCAATCTCCCTGCAGGATTCTAACACCTGTCAACATGGTCAACAGAACAATCCTACCACCCTGCTAGGTTATGTCTTCACTGCAGAATTAATTCAAGTTATCTACTCTCCAGTTACATCTGTCGAGTGAAAGTAGCCATGCTGTGAAATAACACTTGAGCTGTTGTGTCCATAGTGGTGCTGCACTCACTTCTGCATAGCATTAAAACGTATTCCATGGTGCTGTGTCCTGCAGTAAGCTCATCTCCTGTATGAGTTCTTTCCCAGGGAATTGTGGGAGAGCTTGTCCATCCTTTCTGGGCACATGGGGCAAATTGAGGGGAGGAATATAAGTTTTTAAAATGGCACTGGAGAATTAGTTGCACTTGAGTGGAGTTAGCCTGCATCCACACTGCAAATTGGTTGTGGTAGCAGCTCGTGAGTTGTGCTCACTCGAGCTTAGGTCTGGCCTACACTACAGAGTTAGCTCGATGCAAGGCAGCTTACATTGACCTAACTACAGGAGCATCTACACTTAAATGTCACTCCTGCCAATGTAAGTATCCTACTACGCCAACTTAATAACTCCATCTCCATGAGTGGCATAGAGTCAAGGTTGATGTAGTTAGTTTGGTGCAGCGTCAGTGTAGACACTGCGTAGCTTAGGTCGACTGTTACTGGCTTTCAGGCTCCACCCCACAATGACAGTACAATTGATAGAAGAAGCACTCCTGGTGAGGACATGCACTGCTGACACAAGGACCAAAGTCTAGACACACACAAATGATATAATGCTGACGTAAGCTAGGTCAACTTAATTTTATAGTGTAGGCATGGCCTTAGTATATACCCCCAACCAGTGAGCCAACTTGAGAGTTAAAAGCACCACCACCCTCAAGTTAAAGGCCTTTTGTGTGTGGGTGGACTTGAGTTAGGAGCAACACTGGAGGTATAACTCGAGTTAACTTTGTAATGAAGACAAACCCTTATGGAGATAACTAGCATTCAGATCTTGTGATTATCACAAATTTAAAATGTTTTAAAAATGTTCCTGGCTGGACCAAATAGATTTGACAGAAGCATCATTCCTCAAAAAGATTATCTAACATACATGAGTTGGGTCCAGATTTTAAATTTAACATGGTCCAATCACAGTCACAGAAAGCGAAGGGTATGGTTAGACCCAGCCTAGATCCTTTAGCAGACTCCGTGCTAGCACTTTGATGAGCATTATTTTGTTTTGTTTTGGGGGGAGGGGGGAAGACCATCTATCTTCTGCACAGAGCAGTGTCTCAACCCATATACAATATACTACTTCCAGAATCCAGCACAAATACTTTAGTATTCAAGCTCACAGTTAGGTTTCAAGCTAAAGAGAGCAACAAGTGTAATTAAACCTGTATTTCAAGGCATAAGGTTATTTCCTGGGATGATAGGGAAAAAATTCCCAACCTAATATTTCATAGGTCTTGTCTACACTACAGACCTATATTGGTATAACTATGTCGCTCAGGCGTGTGAAAAATCCACATGCCTGTGAGACCTAATCCCCTTCCCCCACCCTCACCCCATGTAGACAGCCTTATGTTGGCAGGAGAACTTCTCCCGTCGACATAGCTGCTGCCTCTTGGGAAGCGGCATTAACTCTGCTGACAGGAGAGCTCTCTCCTCTCAGAGCAGTCTCTTCATCAAAGCGCTACAGCAATGCAGCTGCACCAGTGCCTCTGTGCCGACCCAACGTTTTAAGTGCAGACTTGCCCATAGCAAGGCCTATTTCTCCAGGAGCAATGGGGTGTGGTGGGGAAGAAGGGTGGCACTTTGTCTTATTTTGATGCACCTGAGCAGCAGAGAGCCATGCTGCATCTTCAGTACAGCTTCTCTGCCTCTGCAGAAGGAGCAGCAGCACTGTGCAGATAACATGCAAACCAGCTCTGAACATTCTGACTCTTTCCACACACTCAAAGAAAAATCAGAGAATATGTGATTCCCCTTTTGGCCAACCACTAGCACTAATTATGAGACTTCCTCCACATGGCCCAGTATTTTAATAGGGGCAGCCCTGGGGCTCACCAGGAAATCTGTCACCATCATCACACCCTCCCATGTGCAAGAGCTTCAAAATGTGAACATTGTGGATATTTTATTTTAAACCATGAAAGTCACAGGATCTGTGACTCTTGTGAAAAGCCATGACAAATATATAACCTTAGGGCCTCATCCTGCAACTGACATCAATCAGCCTTATTGTGCCATCAGTTTTAATAAAGTCAGCACTGAACAAGTAAATAATAATGAAAGGCCCGATGTTCACTTATGTGAGAAGTCCCATAACATGCCATCACTTTTTAAGCAGACCCTCCCCCATTAGTTTCAGCGGCATGAGTTGATCTAATGGGACTATTCACATGAGCAAAATTACTCACCTAAGTGTTTGTAGGATCAAGCCTAGAGAATTTCATCTCTTTTAAAGTCATCTTGCAATTTACTACCAGGTGTATTAAAGTGCATTACAATGAGGTGTCCCTTTGAAGACAATGGGATTGCTCATCATTTTAAGTTCTACACTGGGGACTTGATGTTTGCAGGATCAGTACCCTAGAGTGTAGTCTCCTCCGCTCAGGGACCATATCCTTATTTTGATTTGGAGCATGTCAGTAACTGAGTCAATGAGATACACATAAGTAAAATTACTTGCAGGGGTTTGCAGAATGGGGGAAATTCATAAGCAATAATACATAAAAATAATAATCCAGAAAACCACATTGTGGGCAATATATGCAAGCTATTAACGCTATGGCAATCTTCATTTTGCATTTGCTTTCTTATTTTGTTTCCTTATAATTTGCACATAGTTCCACATACACCCCAGTTTTTTGAGGGGAGAGCAAAAGGAAAAATGCTATCGCACTAAAGAATGGATAAACTGTGCCTTTTGCAGAGATTTGAAACTACCTTACTTACGATATAGAAATGCAATTTGTAGCACTAAGTGTGATGCTGGCAGACCAGGTACCAGCTTTCAGCAAGACTTTAGGCCTCAGCCAAGCACTGACAAATTCATTGCTGGAAACCAATCCAGCTCACCCATGTGTTAGGACGGTTAAGATGGTTACTGGAGTTATAACAATGCCTTTAGTGTTCAGACTATGTATGACTTCTTTCCCAAAATAGAATTTATACATTTTCATTATAATGCTGCACTGGAAGTGTGTATATCTCTTCCAGAAAGTTGACAGGCGGGGTGCTGGCTTGAAAGCAAACACAGTACATCATACATTAATATTCTTTTCTATCTCTAATTCACATTTTATTTTAAAAGCATCTGAACACCAACTTTTATTTCAGTAGTATTTTCAATTTTAACCTCTCATGACCATTATCTGATTGTCCTCTTGCCTTTTATAATATACAGTGTACTTAGTTTTATTTTCTATGATGTTTCTATTTGTTTTGTATATTAAATGGTGGATGCCTAATAGACAAAAGTATTATTATTTTTGAAGGCTACATACACTTCATGTGGATCTGAGAAGGGTTACAGTCTTGTTTAATCACTGTTATAATTTAATCTAATCAATGTGAGATACAGTAAAAGTTCTGAAACTCTGTTACAAAGCTGCTTTAGATATAAATTTACTTTGAAGTACTCTGAACTTCAGCCTCCAAAGTAGAACATGAAAACTTCACGGAATTCCTTAAAGAGAAGCTGAACGATGCTTATCTTGAACTACTGTGTCTGACACGCTTTAAAGGATTGCTGCAAGGATCTCCATCAAAATGGCATGTCTTTTTACTGGGATTTTCAAAGCAACCTAAGGAAATGAAGTGCTCAGCTCCCATTGACTTTCAAGGAATGGGTCTACACGCAGCTCATAAAGTTAAACATGTGCATCAGTCTTCGTAGAATTGGGAACTTGAAGGTTTATAGCTAGAAAATGTTAAATGTTTAGAGTTTAACAGCCATAAAACTCTGCCTTTCTCCATCCCCAGAACCCCTCCTCCAATCCCCTGTCCCTCGTCTCCATGCTTTCCCTGGAAGTTTGCACTCCATGTCATGACCTCCAGTGTCTTGCCACCCTTCCTTGACCTTTTTTGCATGTTCTCCATTCCTGTGCATCCCCATTCAGTCACCATGCTTGACTCTCTAGCCTTCTGCTATCTTTCCATGTATCCCTCTTTTCTATCTCCCCCAGAGAACATGGACTCCAAACCCTACTTTGATGTCATCCCCTTCCCAGTATTGCCAACCCCAAGAATGCAAAAATTATGAGTCAGATGCAAAAATATGAGATTTTTAAAAAGTAATAGATTTTGGGTGCTCTTCAGCTGGACTACATCTCCCATGGTGCACCACAGATATGGACTTCCCAAGGTGCACCACAGCAGCTCACCAATAAATGAGACCATGGTGCATCCTGGGAGAAATAGGCTGGCCAGTGGGCCTGGCCCATACAGGAGAATGGTGGCATGAAGCACCTGCGCTACAATTACCATGAGACACCACAATTGCATTTCCCAATAAAAATTTTTGGTTTTCAAACAAAAATTTCCAGGTTTTGATTTTTTGCCAAAATGGCAACATTTTCCATGGAAAATTTTGATGAAAACAATTTTTTAAATTTCCAGAGACATTTTGCTTGGAGGACAAACCTATTTTCTGACCAGCTGTAGATGGGAGAGAGATATGGGGGGATCTGACATAGAAAAGTGTTAATGGTGAAGCTATTGCCAGAGCTGCTAAACAAGCAGAGGAAAAGATTTAAGAGCACAAGATCCCAAAAATCCAAGGATGAGAGAGATTAATGAGGGAACAAATCAACTGTCTTAGATGTTGGCTACACTGGAGAAATGCATTGTGTTAACAAACATGTCAACTAACACCAAGTTAAACATGATTTTGTCCTTTTTGTGGACAAGGACAGTCATGTTTAAAAAAGGTCCTAGCTGAACATAGTTAACTCTAAGGTGGAGTTAACCATGAGAAGCTGACACATTTTAAAACACAACTTGTCTCATCTATGGTAGGTGCAAAACTATGTTTAACATCATATTAGTTAAAAAATGTTAGTGAACATGATTATAATAAGCATCCTCTGAAATGCCATTCACCATACTATCTAGGAACTTTACACACAGTCAAACTATTTATATTGAAGCACAATAAGGATCTGAATTTTTCAGTGACTTGTAAGTGTGCAAGTTGAAATTCATCTTCTACTAAAATTTCTCCTGTGAAAAGGGTAAATTCACTAAAAGGTAAAGAATGGTAAGAAGTATCTACTCCTTTATAAGATTGAATTAATGTCAGTACAGCCTCGAAGAAACCACAAAACTATACAAAAGAGTGAGAATTTAAACTCTGTGAACTAATAAAAGGAGGATATCACAATTTCTTTGTCAGGGATTTATAAAATTATAAATGATTGTTTCTCCTACCTCTTTGTCTTGTGTTTTCTTCACTAGTACTGGATTCTTTGAGCTTCGTTGGTTAGTATCAATTGAAATTACCTTTAAAAATCACATGTGGATAAAATGTTATTTGATTCTTGAATTTATTTAATTGAAATATTTTGCTAAGTTTCACAAGACAAAATACCAGTTTCCAAACTGATAAGCTGAATGTATTGTTGCATTTATGGCCTATAGTTGCAATTTCTAAAGAGTGCTGTGTTTTTTAAAATGAGACTGCATTTTGGAATATGTGATTGTTCCTCTCTGCATTCTCCCATTAAAAAATGTTTCATTTCAGGTTTGGTTGTTTGTTTCCTGTCAAAATGTTTTAAACCAAAGTTTTTATAATGTTGTTCCCATGATTAAGGTTTATCTTGTCCAGTTTAATATTAAGCCACCAATATTTTATTTCTAATGATAAAATTGTGGAGAAACATCCACAGGGAATATGATTGTAACCCTCATGCAATCATTTTCATGGTTTTAAAGAGAGAAATAAATTCTTTTTGACAGTTTATGTCCAGACTTCTGATGTGGGACAGATTCTTAGTCAATCTGTCTCATCTGGATAGCAGTGAGGGCATGATGCAGAAATTCAATAAAGCCACCAATGTAGCAACGGATGAAATAAAAAGATATCCCAGGACATGTGCACTTCACTGCCTTCACTGAAAAAACAGCCTTTAAATTACCATTTTATTTTTCTGCCACTGAATTTTGTATGCTATAGAGAGTGCTTCCTCTGTAAAAGCAGTTCTTAAGCATCTGCCCATTTTGCAGTTTTCATTTAAAATAGATGTTAGTAAATGGTGTTTCCTCACTAACTATTCCTAGATCAAACCACCCTGGAATTGACAAGACCCACATATTTCCTCACCAGCCATGTTTGGATCCAGATGTTTCCTCTCTAACACTGCCATCACTGACTGTATCTTGATTGTTTATTAATTGTACCTGGTGTTTCCATGGAACCAGCAGGACGGGAGTATTTGTCAGTGATAGTGGCTGAAGTGGTCAGTTTTGCTTTGCTTCCTGAAAGCTCTATTCAATGTTGAAGTAAACAGAAATTGTCATAACTGAATTTCAGATTTAACAGCCTGTCGAAACTCCAGAGCTTGTGGACTGGATCCTTGACTAGTTTAAATCAGTATGGTGCCACTAAAATCAGTTGGAGTTAATGCTGATTTCCACCAGCTGAGGATTTAGCTCTTTGTTTCAGCTCATCTGTAGAAAATATTACCACAAATGCACTAGAAAAGAGCCAAAATCTTGGTGTCAGAGGTCACTTTCCATCTTCAGTCCCTGTTTTTTCAGTGACATGCACATGCCCTGGGCTAACTTTTTATTTCATCAATTGCTCCATTGGTGGCTTTACTGGGCATAGTTACACTGACATAGCTGCACTGGTGCAAACCATACATACTGCATCCATACAGAATAGGAAATATTACAAAAAGGATAGGTAATAAGACAGAAAATACCACAATGCTATGATATAAATCCATACCTAGAATACTGCATGCAGTTCCGGCTGCCCCATTTCCAAAAAGATACATTAGAATTGGAAAAAGTACAGAAAGGGGCAATAAAAATGATTAGGGGTATGGAACAGCTTCCCAAGCAAGGAGAGATTAAAAAGACTGGGACTGCTCAGCTTGGAAAAGAGACAACTAAGTGTGGATACGATAGAGGTCTATAAAATCCATGACTGGTGTGGAGAAAGTGAATTAGTAAGTGTTGTTTACCCCTTTACATAACATATAAACCAGGGGTCATCCAATCAAATTAATAGGCAGCAGGTTTAAAGCAAACTTAAGGAAGTTCTTCACATAGTCAACCTGTAGAACTCATTGCCAGGGGAAGTTGTGAAGGCAAAAAGTATACCTGGATTTAAAAAAGAATTAGGTAAATTCATGGAGGCTAAGCTCAACAATAGCTATTAGCCAGAATGGTCAGGGTGTCCATGCTCTGGGTGTCCCTAAACAGCTGACTGCTAGAAGCTGGGACTGGATGATGGGGTGGGTCACTTGAAAAAGTGTCCTGTTCTGTTCATTCCCCCTGAAGCACCTCGTGTTGGTCACTGTCAGAAGGCAGGATATTGGGCTGGATGGACCATCAGTCTGACCCAGTATGCCTGTTCTTATGTTATGTTATTATCTGTATAAACCAGGGGTTCTCAAACTGGGGGTTGAGACCCCTCAGGGGGTTGTGAGGTTATTACATGGGAGGTTGTGAGATGTCAGCCCCCCCCCACAAACCCCCGATTTGCCTCCAGCATTTATAATGGTGTTAAATATATTAAAAGGTGTTTTTAATTTATAAGGAGGTCCACTCAGAGGCTTGCTATGTGAAAGGGGTCACCAGTACAAAAGTTTGAAAACCACTGGTATAAACTGTGGCTTGGGTGGTTTGCACCCAGGCCTTTTATCCTGGTTTGAAACCAGACTGCAAGGTTAAAAAAACAAAAATTTACTGTGCTTTCTGGTGTTGCCCAGCCACCACTATTTCAATGACTTTCCCCAAGAAATGGAAGCTTGAGATTAGTCCGTTCATTTGTTGAGATGCAGGGACAGCTCTGTGGAGCCAAAGCAAGTTGCAGTTCATTGCTTTGTCAAGCTGTAACAAAATGAAATTAATAAAGCATTGGTCAGTTTCACTGCTCTTATCTGGAATTTGGCTGCAGGAAACTGTGAATAATCATTTCAATTTCATTGTTGTGTTGCTCCTTGAGAAATCTCTAAGCAGCAGCAGACCTCTGTTTCCTTCCATCTGTTTTGTCTGTTTAGGCACTGGTATTACTCAGAGGAAGCAGCTGCAAAGACTGAGGCTGGGAGAGGAGTAGAGCATAGGAAACCTTCTCCCCACATAGCAGGCATTTGGCAAAGGGAGAGAGAGAGTAGCAAAGTCACTTTCTCTTTGCAGAAGCCAGAATGATACAAACTTCACCGCCTTCAAGTGAGGGAACATGGAGTTACCTCTTCCTTGTATCATATTTACTGCCTTTAACAGACTTTGGGTAAAATCCTGACCCTATTGGGAGGCAGTGTATCCTAATGGATAGACCTGAGTTCTAGTCCCAGCTCTGCCACTGCCTCTAATGGGTGATCTTGGGCAATCACTTCAGCATCCTGTGCCTCAGTTACCCCATCTGCAAAATATGGATGCAAAAAGCCTATATAAGAACTAGGTATTATTTTGTAGTCAATGGGAGTTTTGACATTGACTTAAATGGGGCCAGGATTTCACCTCTAACTTCAGATAAATTATTTGATGCTGATGCTATAAAAGAAAGAAGAGATGAAAAATGAATAAATAATACTTAAGACATTGCTACCAAATTCTTGTTGTAAATTGTTAGGTTAGCAAATTCTCCACACCTAGAAAACACACCAGGCTAGAAAGATAGGGGATTCCATTACCGATTAGCAAACATCAAAGAGATAGTGAGGTGGACGAACTATATTTCCTGGCCCACATGTTTTACTGCAGAGAATATATAAATGTTGGTTTGGCAGTGCAAGGCATTTCCCAAGAGAAGTCAAAAGCAGTTCTAGCCCATGGTATGCAAGAGGTCAAATTAGAGGATTACAATGGTCCATTCTGGCCTTTGAATCTATGAACCTTCAAACAAGCAAGTAATTGGTATTTCTAAAACTTGATTCAAAATAGCTTTCCTTCTCAGAATGCATCACTGAGCATATGTATCTCTGTTCAAGCTGATGGCCTGTGGTTTGCATGCTTACTAGAGGTCCAGTAGGTGAATGCTATACTCAAGAAGTGCCTGAACACAAGTACCAGAAGTGCCATCAGAAGCCATTCTGGCTCCTCAAGAAAGTTCTGGAACGGCATACTAGAATTTCCCAGCAGGACTCAAGCACTGTATAGCTCAAACATTCAACCTGAAGATCTGAACTGAATGGAATGTATGTTTATGCTTCATCAAGTATCTTAAACAAAAGTCTGAAGACCCAAAGAGAAGCCAAAATTTGCCACATATGAAACACCTTTTGGGGAAAGATTTGTCTCAATAAAATAGTGGAGCAATGAATGTAAGTATCTTTATCAAATAGAGAAACAATATTTTGGATCATGAAATTCATCATATCATATTAATTGTCTAATTTTATGGTACATTTTACTGTGTTTCATTAAGTGGACACACCGCCAACCAGAATATTTATGGGAGTAGCAAAAGGGTAGTTTTGTATTTGTCCTCTCACTATATTGTTCCCGAAGAGGACACCTCCTCATCTATTGTTGGCAGTGGACTACATCCACCCTGATCGAATTGGCCCTGTCGACACTGGTTCTCCACTTATGAGGTAACTCCCTTCTCTTCATGTGCCTGTATATTTATGTCTGCATCTGTAATTTTCACTCCAGGCATCTGAAGAAGTGGGGTTTTTACCTACGAAAGCTTATGCTCAAATAAATCTGTTAGTCTTTAAGGTGCCACCGGACTCCTTGTTGTTTTTGTGGATACAGACTAACATGGCTACCCCCTGATACTTTACAATAAGAGTATTTCATAAATTAAACACTCTTTAATCTGAGTGGCTCCAGAGACTGAGTCTATAGCCTCGTTATAGCACTCACCTGGGATGCGGGAGACTGGGGTTCACGTCCCTACTCAGAATCAGGCAGAGCAGCAACTTGAAGCTGAGTCTCCCACTTCAAAAGGGCCCTGTTTGTCCTAGTGTGGAATGGGAAAATCTTGACAATTTTTGAAGGCAGTTCTATCTACCAAGCTAGAGAAATGTTCTGTGAAGACAACTCTAGCCATTAGTCGTCAAGGTCAGCAAGATGGCCACTAAGATTAATTGGCTCTGAAATGCCCACTGGAAATGTTTGCAAATATATTTTGGAGTCCAGCTATGCCAATACATACATTTCACCATTCAAACATCTGAGATTTTTGTGCTAGGCAAAACAGGTAGTTTCCTTTTATAAAAAAGCTGAGCTATGTGATAACACCCCCTGGGGTGCTGCACAGATAAGCCCAAATGCTTCTACAGTGCAGATGAGCTGTCAGGCACAGTATGCCAATCATGGTAATCAGGTAGTGTATGTCCTCCTACGCCAGGCCTTTGATAACTAATGCATATTCAACAGTTCTGTTTAAATAAATACAGCAACCCCTCTTAGAAACATCATTCTGTCAGAAATTCCCCATATGAAAATGGTCTAATCAGCCGTGAAATGATATCCATGCAGTGAGCATGTTGATTGGACAGGCACTCCTCTAATATTACCATCCCACTGATGAATCATCCTAGCCAACCCCGCTGTTAAAAGTGTATAGACCATTCAGGAAAACATAAAAGCTCACCTGCTATAGGGACTTCACCAATGTGTCAGATGCTGGCTCTTTGAGGCAATCAATCTTTTCTTGTAATTGTCCTCAGTGAGGGTACTAAACATGGCACTTTGTCCTGCGTTCATACATTTTCTAAATAAGAGGCTTGCTAAAACTCCCAACTCCCTGCTGGATCCCTGACACAACCTATTAAACACCACATCTGCTCCAGCAACAGACTACCAAGCTAAAATCCTCCTCCCCTCAAAACATGAACCAGGAGTTACACTCATGAATGGCACTAGCCATTTTAAATTTGGGAAACACCTGCTTTATTTCCTCTCACCAATTTTCAGTCAAATATTAATACTGGCAAAAAAGCTGGTATTTATATTTGAACTGAATACAAAGTTTTAATAACTAGAGCCTGAGCAGTGAAGGAGACACTAGCATTTTCACCTCCATCAGAAAAATATTTTTAAAGAGGCTTGCATTTAAATCAGTTTAGCTACATTTTAGTGGCAGTAAGGCTATTTCCTAGTGCCTTTTTTCTTGTTCTCCAGGAACAAAAATAGACTGTAAAAAAGGAATCAATTTGGAGTCAAGGAAAGATTCCCATGACCTCAGTGGGAGTTAGATCAAGCCCATAGAGCAGTGCTTCCATGGGCTCCTCAGGAGGGAAAAAGAGTATCCCACTGGCTGAATTCCCAAAGGTAGATAATAAAAATACTTAGCTCACACAGTAATTTTCACCTGGAGATCTCAGAGGATTTCACAAAAGAAGATACATATTATGCTCTCCATTTTGCAGGTGGGGAAACTAAGGCACAGAGGTGTGAAGTGATTTGCCCAAGATATTATACAGCAGGCCAGTAACAGAGCTGAGGACAGAACCAAAGGTCTCCTACTCTCAGCCCTGGTCTACACTAGGACTTTAGGTCGAATTTAGCAGCGTTAAATCGATGTAAACCTGCACCCGTCCACACAATGAAGCCCTTTATTTCGACTTAAAGGGCTCTTAAAATCGATTTCCTTACTCCACCCCTGACAAGTGGATTAGTGCTTAAATCGGCCTTGCCGGGTCAAATTTGGGGTACTGTGGACACAATTCGATGGTATT
Organism: Caretta caretta; assembly: GCF_965140235.1. NCBI lineage: Eukaryota > Metazoa > Chordata > Testudines > Cheloniidae > Caretta > Caretta caretta. The sequence continues at coordinate 81,770,781 of NC_134210.1, read as the reverse complement.
GGCCTCCGGGAGCTATCCCAGAGTGCTCCATTGTGACTGCTCTGGACAGCACTCTCAACTCAGATGCACGATTGTTTGCCGTTGCTCTGACGCAGGGAGGGGCGTCTGACGACACGGCTTACAGAGTTGGCTTACAGGGAGTTAAAATCAACAAAGGAGGTGGCTTTACATCAAGGAGTATTTCAGGCAGGACTTCACGGAGGGTTCCAATAAGAAATGGTGCACCTAAGTTATTGTTCTTATTGGAACAAGGAAGGCCTCTGATTAGTCTGGCCTCTGATTGATACATGGGTAGATTTACCTCGCTGCACCTTCTCTGTGAGTGACTGCAGTGTGACCTAGAGGAATGAGTCCCTTAGACGGGGGGGGGGGGGTTGCAAATGAGTACAAAACAAATCTATTTCTTGCTTTGATACACTCCATCTATCTTTTACATCTTTGGTTGGCAGCAGACGGTGCAGAAGGACTGCATGCCATCCACATCTCATGGCTGCTCGGCAGAAGATGGTACAATAGGACTGCTAGCCATCCTCATCTCTTGCCTGCCCGGCAGAAGATGATGCAATAGGACTGCTAGCAATCCGTATCACCTGCCTGCTCACCATAAGATGGTTCAATAGGACTGACTGCAGGACTAAAGAGAATGACCTGGTCAAGTCACTCCAAATTTAGTCCCTGTGCCCATGTCTGCCCAGGTGCTCCTGATTGACCTCACAGAGGCAACCAGGAGCACCTCAGACATGACTATGATGGCTACCAGTCCTATTGCACCGTCTGCTGCCACAAGGCAATGGGTTGCTGCTGCTGTGTAGCAATGCAGTACTGCGTCTGCCAGCACCCAGGAGACATACGGGGACAGTGAGCTGAGCGGGCTCCATGCTTGCCGTGGTATGGCGTCTGCACAGGTAACTCAGGAAAAAAGGCGCGAAACGATTGTCTGCCCTTGCTTTCACAGAGGGAGGGAAGGAACGGGGGCCTGACGATATGTACCCAGAACCACCCACGACAATGTTTTAGCCCCATCAGGCATTGGGATCTCAACCCAGAATTCCAATGGGCAGCGGAGACTGCAGGAACTGTGGGATAGCTACCCACAGTGCAACACTCCGGAAGTCGACGCTTGCCTCGGTACTGTGGAAGCACTCCGCCGAGTTAATGTACTTAGAGCATTTTCTGTGGGGACACACACACTTGAATATATAAAAACGATTTCTAAAAAACCGACTTCTATAAATTCAACCTAATTTCGTAGTGTAGACATACCCTCAGTCCCATGACCTAGTCACTGGATTGGGAATTCTCCTCCCCTTTGTGGCTCCTTTGCTCCCCTCCACACTATACAAACAGGGGGGAGCATAAAGGTGTTGGTGAGAGAAAGCAAATTAGGACTCAGGCTGCAAGTTCCTCTTCAGCGATCTACTGCTCCTGAAATTTTATTTATCTGCAATCAGTGATGTGCCACATTTATCATAGATTTCAGACTAGTGCAAAATAGTATTTAATGAGATCCTGTCAGGTACTAGAATTTTATAAAGATTAGCAGCTGTCAGCACATTCTCAATAAATCATGCAACACTTTGTACCCTCATGTTTCCCTTTAAGGGCCATTGTCTGCGATGCTCCTCATGAACTGGAAAAATATTTCAGTTTGTTAAAAGAACTATATTTTTAAAATTATAAGTAGAATTTGGCTTTTGTGACTAACACTTTTTTGAGAGGAGACAAACTACGGTGCTATAAGGAGGGGTTCACTTCAGTTGGGCTCATAATTCTGCTGGCTTATTAGACAGGCTGTAACTTGAAGAACATTAGATATTCTGTACTCACCACCTCCCACACTAAAAGAATGTTATGGTAGCAAAGGGAGCAAGTCAAAAAATTAAAAAGTTATGGCTGCCTGTTTATGCCTACAGTGACTAATAAAAAATACAAAATTATTTGTGATTTAAAAAAATCTGCATGATGATGCACACATGGGGGCCCTGGAAACCTTAAGACTGTCCATCAGTTTTTGTGTATGGTAGTTCACATGACAGATTTAGAAGCCAGCAGCCAATCACCAGCAGTAAATTGCTGCCCATCACGCACAATTGAAAAATGAGATTTCAAAGGAACAAAGAAGTTTCTAAACGAGCGTCTCATTCTATTCAGTTAAAACTGTAATGAGCTGGTTAGTACATATGTGTATTGCCACCTTCTGGATATAATTAGAAATGCTTAATGAGGGCCATAGATCCTTTATTATTATTATTTATATTATTGCAGTTCTCAAAACAGCTGAAGATTTCCCGAAAGTTTATGTGGTATGGGCCTGTGCTTTTTAGAACATGAATTCTAGCTTCTCTGGCACTGCAAAGTGCTAAACAACCAAAAAGTCAGTAGCATTAGTGACAACCATAAAGTTCTGGGTAGCCATGGATTTATTACACCTAAACAATACAAATGAGTTTTAATACATGTAAGCGAGACAATCTGATGAGATTAAATTATTAAAAATTGCCTTTTAAAAAGATGTTCATTAGAAGCAGAGGGTGCATCCTTTCATCTATGTCCTTAATTCACTGAAAACTTCACAAATGGAAAATATCCAGACTGCAGTCCCTTCTATGGTAAAATTACACCATAAATACTCCTTTGAGTCATGGCTCCAAATGTTTGGGAGCATTACACAGGAGTAGGTAGAATTCAGTAGGCATGTCAGTGGTTCCTTTCTGCCCTTGAATACCTTTTCAAATACATAATAAAAAGAATCAGACAGAGGGGAAAAGACACACCAGGCAAGATGGGAAACATTTAACATCTTGCTTTGAATGCTACATCAACATACATTGATGTTAAATGCTGAATGCAAAAACAGAGAGGGGAGGGGCAACTTGCATTCTCAGTTGATACACAGAGCTCCTGCTTCAAAGAGTAAGTGGAAGGACTGGGTGCATGTCAACGGTAGGAGGAAGTGATGGAATCAGAAGGTTCAGAACGGCAGCCTGCGAGAGCATGAAAGGCCTGAGGAAGATATAGTGACAGCAGCAGGACTTCCATTGAATGGAGAGCGGTATGATCAGTTATATGAAGAAAAGTTTAAAGAACAAAGTAAAAGAAGTGACTCTTTGGGAGGAGATGGGGAGAAACAAAATATAGACAAAACAGAATGGCGGAAGTACTGGACACTAAAAAAGGAAAGTTAAAAACAGAGCAAATCAGATGTCATCAGAACGGAGGTGATTACTTTAATCTCATGTTGTGCTGCTTGCTAAAGAAGTTTGAAGAAAATTAGGGTCAAAGCAGTGGAATCCAACTGTGAAGTACAGAGAAAATCCCTACAAAGAATCTTAGCGATAACAGGAACTGTTCCATTTTGAGACAGCGTAACCAGTATGAGAGAGCTGGGAGTTTCAAAGTGATGGTCACGTTTTCAAAAGTTATTCACAAGCACCACACATTTTCTTTTGTCTTTGTTTTAAAGTTTTCATTATCAATTAATTGTACCAGCACGATAATGGCAGCATACTAGAAATGACTGATGGCAGTTTCTTAAAGTGTCGTTAGAAGATGTTATTGAATTAAGTTTAAGTATCTTTGGGGTCCATGGTATTAAATGAATGGTTTATGTATTCCTGTGAACCAGTATTGTATATAACCTCTCAAGGGAGGACATTAGGACAGTTGAGACACGGGGGGAGAGGTTCAAAGAACTCTGTTGAACAATGTGACATACATGAATGGACTTTTGGAACAAAACGTGTTTTCTCCAGGGGAATATCTGAAGGGAAGTGAATGCAGCCTTTTGAAACTATCCCTGCAGAGGGGATCAGTCTGTGGATCACCTGTTACATAAGGCCAGGATCAAAGGCCCAAGCTGTATAAAGTTAAGACTGAACTATTCATGGTTGAGCCGGTTCTGAACCTAAGACAGTTATGAACTTGTAACCACAAGGAAAACCAAGTCATAGGTTTTTAAGGACTGACACCTACTAGAACCCAAAGGTTGAATTGGGGTGACCTCGGGTAAGCTTTTTAGCATCTGTGTAGGTTCTTTTCTTGTTTTTAATGTTTTCTCTGTAATGCTTTTACCTTATAAGCAACCACATTTATTCTTAAAGAAGTGTGTTAATTTATAATTGTGGGCCATCATATTGTACACCTGAGAGACCACCTCACTTCCCCCATGATACAGTCCGAGTTACCATCAGTGGAAGAAGAGCTGATGGTCTCCCTTGATGTAACAGAGGAGTTGGGGCAGCTAGCAAGGGCTCAGACTCTGCAGTGGGTTCCCACACAGGTCCAATATAGCCTAATTTGTCAGGTTTCAGAGCACAGTGCAGGGAGCTTGTGTTTGGCCTGGCCTTTACGAAGGAGTTAGGAGAGACTGAGGTAGTGACTCACGTATGGGGGCATTACTATTTGTATGAAGAGCTGCTGCTTGATAGAAGTGAACCGATTGAACATTAATAAAATCAAACATTTCAATGTATTTGTACAGTGCTCAGCTCTCTCATTTAAATCAAAATAAAATTTTAAAAAATAAACCTTACACAGAACACCTTTCCCAACTTCACCTGGAAGTCTGCTGCATGTAAGTCTGTCACTGGCCCACTTCCTCCACGCCGCCTACAAGAAACTCTCTCACTTATACTGAGAAGCGTTAGGAGTAATTGGGAACAATTTATATTAGGAAACTACAAGGTGAAACCAACTCTGTGTTATTAGGATGTGAAGTGAAATTCAAGCAGTTTCAGTGCTTCCTTTTTCTAAAGGCAGTCAAGAATGCGTTTGATCTCACTGTGAAACGACTTGTACTCCATAGAGTAGACATGCTCCTGCCTCATACACTCCAACTGTTCAGAGTTTAATACCTCATTCGAGAAGAAACTGTTAGTGGTTTGAATTTTTGTCCAGAACTCAAGTAGTAGAGAATTCCGAGTCTGAATGAGTGGCATCCTTTTAAAAAATTACCATCTACCCAGAATTTTGGAGCAACTGACACTGGGGATTCAGAGACCGCATCGGCATAGCAGACTCTTGACTGTTTTGTATGGTGATGAACTCTCTGAGGTAAAGAGAGTTATAACAGTGCTGTACACTACACAACTAACCTGACTCAGGCAGTTGGGCAACTTCAATCCTACCAAGTAGTATCACAGGAAGTACACGTCACGGCCACCCATTCTTGAGCAGCTGTCATTGTGAGCAAGGTGCTGAAAAATAAGCAGTGGTTCACTTCATCATGGTGACAACTGAGGAGAGAGGACAAAAAAGGTCCAGGAGAAAAACAAAATAGCCTATTTCAATTTTAATAGGGTGTCTGATTCATGCCTGGACATGTAAACCCATTGAGTATTAGAAATCTTTTACCTACACCTTGAGGAAAAAGAGCAACTGACATTTTTCACAATGTGTATTGAAGAAAAAAAAAATCCATGAGTTGAAAGGGCAAAGATGCCCTTACTGAAGACTGACAGACGAGGTTTCTGTACCATCTTTTTGGATTATGATGGAAAATGCCAGGCTGCTCTTACAGACAGGATTAGACATAGCAGCAGCTTACCATCTTTGCTGAAAATATTTTTCAGGTAGCGTGCTGCCTGCCACATAGTAGTGGTACGAATAAAATTGACTGGAGACACACTCATTCTGTAAGAGATTGTATAAGACACAAAATACTGTTTCTGAAGTGATTTTCATTTGCTTGATTTTCTTCTCCTGACACTATCTCAGATTCTTGACTTACTTTTATTATTCAGTTATTTTCAAAAGATTCATGAGGAGGGAAGAGAACTCTGACTCCATAGGAAAAGACTTGCTCGGTGGTCTTCATCACTATATTATCCAAGCCCCACTTTTAAGCTATTTTCTTAGGGAAGAGGTCAAATATTCTAAATTTGAGAGAGAAAATAGGGCATGAGATCGAATGGTTTAGAGACTCAGAGCAGCGAAGAAAATAAAGAGCTTGTTTGGGCCCACTTCTCTCTCTTACTTTGAGAGAAAGTCCAAAAATATTGAAGTAGTAGGTTTCTATTTTCAGATAACAAGCTATGCTGTATCAATTCTATATACTAGTTATACAAATGGCCTGTGTAAGATACAGTAAAAGTTACACTCATTCAGGCAAACTATTTAAAAAAAAATCTTAAATGAAAAAGGTTTAATTCTGTAGGAAAAAATGTTTATTTAATATTAATTTACACAGCCAATTATGGCAAAATATATTACTTGGAAAAAGGACAGGTTTTCTGGGTGCAAATATAATAAGTTGGCTAGACAGTATATGGCATACAAAAATGTTCTTTGAAAGCATCTACAAAAGATAAAGGCAGAGCAGTTCAAGCTGAAAATCTAGTGTTTAAGGCAAACAAAGAATTAATTGTTTGTTTTTAAAACAAACCTATTATCAAAATATTCTTTTACAATAACTTCTGTATTTTTGAATAGAGATTTAGGATTATCTTTGAGCATAGCTATGGGGTATCTTCAGCTATGAAGGACAGATATCAAAGATGTATAGGAGAAGTAGTGAATCAATGACACTTATCACACCATGCAGGATTCTATTCCTGCTTTGGAAAATACAGAATGGCAGAGCAAACAGTATGAATATCACACAGTTTGCTATATTAACTTGCGGTAGATGAAAACTGATAATGCAAGCTCCTATGTAATTTTCTTTCTGTAGCCCGGATGACTGTATGTAGATAAATGCTGGAGTAACTGAATTGTGTTATACTGAGTTGACGACACATTTTTATGCGTATGAAGTGCCTAATTCATTGGATTCCAGGGGAGTTGGCTTGGACCATACTTCAGAAAAAGTATTTAAAAAAAAAAAAAAAAAGGTATGGAAGATGAAAATTCAAAGTTATTTTGGTCTACACCTTGGATATATTTGAGCATGGACCTATGCCCTTCCTTGGTCATTCACTTTTAAGATGTTTTAGAGCTACTCAGCAACAGTTCTGAGATCATGCACACATAGGGGCTAACCCTGTGAAGTGCTAAATACTTCCAAAACATAGGCATCTAGAAAATACAGGGTACTGTCTCGACTGAAATGCAAAAGATAATATTTGTACCCTCGCCCCCTTTAAAAAAAGTTATATTTGAGTAAATAAAATATTAAGTTAAGTGTCTCAGCAAATACCTATTAAGTGTCTTTGAAATGAAAATGCATTCCACCTTACAAATTTTAATGCTATTTGGCCCTGCTATAAATGTATCTGTTTGCATCTAATTCTCTTCTCATTAATTATACTGGATTATTAAAAACTGGAGTTGTTCATTTCCATTATTGGAACAGTACCTTCATTTTTTTAAAAAGAAAAAAATTACAGTTTACAGGTAGATTACCAAATTGCGCTGTATTCACTGAGGACTTGAATACTGGCAGAAGCTGCAATCTTTTCCTTCATATCAAGCTGAACAGAAAAACAGCATTCAGTGTGATGAGTCAAGCTTCTTTCAAATGGTCCTGGGTGGTAAATGTTGTTTGTACATTCCTGCTATAGCTTTGGCTGCACTGTAGATCATTTGTCGACGGGACATACCAGTGAATGCGATATGCCAATCAGTCCTGTTGATATTCAGTAAATTCTTCTCCAGCACTTCACCAACTGTCACCAAAAGACCTGACCATCTTAGATTGTAGTCCTGGGGAGTGAGACTCTGAGCCTGTGTAATAATTTGAGGAGATGTTATTAAATGAATGAGATAAAGTGCCAGGTTCTAATACCCATATTCCCCTGGATTAGTCCTTTATGTGGTCAGTAGTCTCAATAATTTTAATAGGACTTCCTGAATAATAATATACAAAGGAGAAAGGATATTAGAATCTGACCCTAAAAGTTTGTCCCACAATAACTGGTTACATCTCTACTCACCCAACAGGTTTTCAGAGTTCTACATATTACATTCTTAGACAACCATTAGACATTCCCAGAGCCGTTATACAGCATGACTATTAAAATAAAGTTACCTTGTAATTACCAGAAAGTTATATATAAAAAAAGCTGCCAAACAGATGTGACCAATAAAGTTACTTATATATTTAGTGATTTTCATCTTTCAATGGACTTTAAAAGTATTATAATCCTTACAACAACCCTGTGAAACAAGTAAGTATCCCATCTCAATGTGGAAAGTCAGGCACAGACTCCAAGCGATTTGCTCAAAATTAGAAGGAGTCCATGCCAGAACTGGGTGTCAACTCCTTAGATCACCATACCATACTAATTTCATTAAAATTACAATGGGCCACATTCTTCGCTCCTTGCTGTGGCAACATTCTCACTGACTCAATCAGTTCCTGTGTGTGCACTATCTACCTAAGTTGAAATACCCATACTGTGTGCACAACCTCACTAGATCCTACTGTCCTGTAGAAGCAATACACCATTAGATGACAATAAATGCCCGTACACTTGCTAGAATATAGCCAAATTCTGCCCTACCATTGTCATGAATGTTGTCATTGACAAAAGTATACAACAGGTAGTCTGTTTTGATGCAAGACCAAAGTTTCCTCTCCAGAGAATTAAATTAGCAGCAAAAGAATTGTTTAATAAGGGGATAGATAATTGTGACAGATGGTAATATGTGAGAAGCAGATCCCAATGGCTGAGAAGGAGGAGCCACCTGCGCCCAAAGCTAGGATGCTTACGACCACCCCACCTGCCCCCCCCCACCTCAAAAAGGCAGTGCAGAATGGTGGTGGTCGGGGACTCCCTTCTGAGGGGAATGGAGGAATCCATCTGCCAACCTGACGGGATATTTCGGGAGGTGTTCTGCTAGCCTGGAGCCCACACTTGAGATGTTACAGAAAAGTTGCTGAGGCTCCTCTGTCCCTCCAACCACTACTTCATGCTGCTCATCCATATGGTCATGAATGACACTCCAGATATGACCCCGAGCAGCTCAGCAATTGAGTACAGAGCTCTGGGAGTGAGGGTGAAGGAGTCAAGGGCGCAGGTTGTATTCTTGTCCATTCACTCGGCTGAGGGTAAAGTCCTGGGGGTGGGGGCGAGGTAGGAGGGGAGAAGAGAGCTAATAATGGATGATCAAGAAGCCTGAGGTATTTCATGTCTATTTTGCTTCAGTCTTCAGCAAAATGGTTGATGGGTGACCTGATGCTAACGCTATTAGTATTAACAACAAGGGAGAAGGAATGCAAGCCAAAACAGGGAAAAAATAGGTTAAAAAATATTTAAATAAATTAGATGTATTCAAGTCAGTAGGGCCTAAGGAAATTCATCCTAGGGTACTTAAGGAACTAGTTTCAGCAATCTTAAAACCATTAGCAGTTATCTTTGAGAACTCAGGGAGGATGGGTAAGGTCCAAGATAACTGGAGAAGGGTAAAGGTAGTACTTATCTTTAAAAACAAGAACAAAGAGAACCCATGAAATTACATAACAGTCAGCCTAATTTCGATACCTGGCAAATTACTGGTACAAATGATTAAACAATAAATTTGTAAGCACCTAATGGATAACAGGGTTATAAGGAATAGCCAGCTTGGATTTGTCAAGAACAAATCATACCAAACAAATCTAATTTCCTTCTTTTACAGCGTTTCTGGCTACTGACTAGGATGGAAGCAGTAGATGGGATATATTTTTGTTTCAGTAAAATTTTTATACAGTCTGACATTCTCATAAGCAAAATGTGGTCTAGATGAAATTACTATAAGGTGGGTGCACAACTGGTTGAAAGATTGTACTCAAAGAGTAGTTATCTATAGTTTGCTGTCAAACTGGGAGGGCTTATCTAGTTGGCTCCCACAGGGATCACTCCTGGGCCTGGTACTATTCAACATTTTCATTAATGACTTAGGCAATGGAGTGGGTGTATGCTGTAACACAGAGGCCTATTGGTGGTTCACTACTCTGAGTCAGCAACTCTTATCAGGCCTGACATGCTCACTACACCTGACACTCCATCATGATACATACCCAAAAGATGGCACGTAATAGATCACTGGAAAGCAATGCATAAGGCCAGTCTGCCCTAAACAAAGAAATGTGTGTTTGCTGGTCAGGCAGACAACGAAGGCACAGTTATATAGAAAGGTAAACAGAGACATCAACCCAGTGAGTGGGAGAGATAGTCTCTGGAGGGGATCTGAACTTCAACCAAGAAGTAATGGAATCAACTGATTGTATATAATTATTTTTTTATAAATGTTTATTGAGTAAGGTCTTTTATGAAAGTTAGGAACACACTGTTGATTAATATCATTATGAAATGTACGTATTAACACTATATGAAGAAATCTGGATACTCAATGATATTATGCTTTAAAGTCTGTGACCAAAACACAGAGAGAAATAAGTTTTTCCCCCAGACAGGAGGGAAGGTAGCACTGTTGAATCAAAACAAAAGTAGTCCTTTTACATATGAATCAGCAAGGGGATAGAAAGCCCACAGAAAGGGAAGAATAGCCAGAGGTCCATCCTGAGTCTGGGGACAAAACAGTGAGTCTGTGAAGATATAAGAAGAGAGAAGAAGCCATCTTGGCGTCCATCACTGGACAGACACAAGGGGCCAGAGATCTTGCAGGCTGAGAAAGACAGGTAATTCAACCAAGGGGGCTGAAGTCTCTGGGGCTTGAACGTAAGTAAAAAAAAACCTGCTTAGGCAAAGATCTTTGACAGAAAGTCAGCCATGGATGGAAAGAAAAAGATTGGTAAGAAATCTACCTTGAACAAAGGTTGTGGCTTGTTGAGTTAAGTCTTAGCCACCACAAATTGTATTTTTACTTTTGTATGCAACCTGTTCCACCTTCAATCACTTCTACTTGGTACCTTTTAACCTAAGTCCTTTTGTTAATAAAAGTATCTTTTTTCACTATAATCCAACTCAGTGCTGTGTTTGAATTGAAAAGATTGTTAACTCCAGTTAAAATAATAAGCTGTGCTATTGTCTTTTTAAACGAGCAAAAAACCTTATCAATTCTTTGAGTGTTCCAGAAGAGGGCTGGACACTTCACGGCCAATGGTTTGGAGGAAATATGGAACTGGGAGTGTGTTCAGGTCACCCTGTACATAGTAACCGCGGCCTGTGGAAATCAATGGGGTGCTGTTGTGTTGTAGGCAGGCTGCTGGTGTCAGAGTACTGAACCAGGGTTGCACAGGACATAGACACTTTGGGAACTGCGTATTTGTCTGCTGGTGTCTGGGGGGGAGCCACAATACAAGAGCACTCAAGGCATCCAGAGTTAAAGGGTGGATGGTGACAACTTGTCACTAGTCCGGGTTGCACCCCAAAACACGACAGCTTATAACATTTGTGGATGACGCCTACCTGGAAGGGTTTTCAAGGACTTTGAAGGACAGGATTAGAATTCAAAACAACCTCGACAATTAAAGAATTGGACTGAAATCAACACTATGCAATTCAGTAAAGACAAATGCCAAGTACTACACTTAGGAAGGAAAAAATCAAATGCACAACTACAAAATGGAGAATAACTGATTAGGTGATAGTACTGCTGAAAAATGATCTCAGGGTTATAGTGGATCACAAATTGAATACGAGTCAACAACGTGATGCAGTTGCAAAAAGGCTCATGAGACTGACAACGTTACATTTTTCCTTTTGGCAATGTGCACATTCCCCAAAGTTGGACAAAGTTCTGAAAAATTAAAATGAAAAAAAGATCATGGCAGTCTTCCATTGGATTCAGTAGCAAAACAGATAAACACCCACATCTGGGTGTTTTAGGTTTTCAAAACCTGAAACTGAAGTTTATATTCAGAACAAAAACAGTTTTGTTTAGCAATTTTTCATGGGAAAGTGCCTACAAAAAAATGTTGGGAAACAATAGGAAAAAATACTTATTCGTTATGTTTTGCAAAAGCTAGATGATGTTAGGTTATATTTGATTTGTGTCCTTTAAAGTGGATGAGATTAAGGAACATTGTATGAATTGTAGTTGTAGCAAGGTAGACCCCAGGATACTGGAGAGACAAAGTCGGTGAGGTATTTCCTCCATAGTGGTTGTTGCTATTGAATCTTGGGATTGTCTGTTTGCTGCTAACTGTTGGCAGTTTAAATACCATTTGTGAACTAAATTTTTTAAAAAGTCATTAAAGTTTGCCTCAAGTCTGATGTGATAGCTACATATTTTATAAATGAAGATCTAAATAGAGTCTAAGTCACATTGTTAAAATGCTAACATTTATGTATACAAACAAAATTTGCACTCACGCAGCTCATCTCAGCCAAACCTCTCGAACAGTTTTACTATTAATTGAAACTCTCAATACTTCTGTGGAGATGGCAAGTAAAGAAGGGCAAACCAAGGAATAGGGTGGTTAAGGTCCTTAGAAAAGGTGATACCGAATCAGTGGCAATGCTGGGAACTGAATCCAGGAGTGGTGAATCCCAAGTCCCCTAGACCAAGGCTACACTTTACTTAAAGTGACAAGACAAGGATCAGTTTTATTATTTTAAGCTATATGCAAAATAACCTAAAACCAAAATTAAATATGCTAAACAGAAGGTCTTAACCCAGCAAAACACCATGCAAGGGAAGACCCTTGCACTTGCATATAGGTTCACTGAAGGCAATAGGACTCCATGCTGGCTCAGCATTTTGGCCCTCTAACGTATTGTGGGACTGGGCAATAGTTTGTTGTGTCATTAAGTCACAATACAAATGCAAGCATTAGGGTTCAGAAACTGCCATCTGTCTCAATGATGGAAAAATATATTGACTCAGCAGTAACTTGCACAGCATCTTTTAATAATTCATTATTTTCAAACATTCCCATTATTCTTTATTGAAAGCATTTTAAAATTTAAAATTTCTTTCTTGGGCACAATCTAGACCTTTATGACATGGCTTTTGCCAACTGTCATCTTGGATTTAAATGACTACCTATAAAAAAAATCATGTTTGCAAACTGAAATGTGTGTCTACAGGTTGTTTTGGATTTTTTAATTTAAAAAAGTAATGAGACTTGTACAGTGTTTTTCTGCAAAAAGCTGTTAAACGTATTGACTAACTTTCACAACAGCTTTCAGGTAGACCTTAGCCTCATTTTATAAATGGAGAGGTAACTTCCCAGAGAGTCGGTGTTGGTGATGAGATTAGAACTCATGAGTTCTAACTCCTAATGCTCAGGCCATAAGTCTACCCCCGATAAAAGATACAAAACACATCACCTGTTGAATGTATTCCAGAGGCACTGGTGTCGCTTGGGTAAAAGTTTCTAGATGAATCCCATGGACTGGATCTTCAACAATCAGACATCCAATGTCAAACCACCTGCAATGGCACACAAGTTACCCAAAGCTTTAAACAGTAAAGAACATCAACCAATTGAAGAATGACATTCTGGCAACGATGCAACTCTGGCAGGGTTAAAATCCAAGCGCCATCTTCTACCTAAGCTATTAAAGATAGTTTTGAAAAGCGTAATTGAATGGAGCAGAGTAGGTTAAAAAAAAAACAAAAAACAAATCAAAGCTCAGCACATTACCAAAAAAAAAAAAAATCCCTTCACATCCTTGCCAAAGAAATCATATAAGACAAACAAGAAATGGGCCCTAATACTTCTCAAATTGTATTATGAAACTAATTACCTCAAAAATTATTTGTCAGTTCCATCTTTTCTTAGGAAAACAGTTTGTTTAGAAAACAAGTTAATGTGAATTCCAAAACAAGAGACTGTCACAACTGCTGAGAGCAGTGCTGGGAAGTACATTGTGTGTGAATGGTAAAGGAAAGCTGACCAGACTTGAGAATATCATACGTTATTAGATAAAAGGTACTACCTAAGCATAACATTACTAGAGAGTGTCAGTACCTACCTCAGCGGCAAAGTGACACCTTACAGACTAACAGACATATTGGAGCATAAGCTTTCGTGGGTGAATACCCACTTCATCGGATGCATGCCAAAGTGGGTATTCACCCATAAAAGCTTATGCTCCAATACGTCTGTTAGTTTATAAGGTGCCACAGGGCTCTTTGCTGCTTTTACAGATCCAGACTAACATGGCTACCCCTCTGATGCTTAGTACCTACCTAGTATACTCTCCAAATCAGTTGTCATTTCAGAACAGAACTAGTAACCAATTCCAGCTTTTACTTTACTATAAGTTTCTCACTTCTGTAGATTTAAGTGCAACTGTGGCATGTTTTTCAACTTTAAGTCTCATAAACCTGACAGAATTTAGCTATTAAGCTCTCAAGATTTTTTGAGCAGGAAGCTAAACAATTTCATCAAAGCAAAGCCTGCCAAGACAATACCATACAATGACAGATTCTCTCCTTTCATCTCTCAAGTAGAATACTGCTAACAACTCTTTATGGGGCACCTGGACCCAATACAGAATGATTTTTCTCCCAGAGAATACATTTAAGCCTCTCACTTGTCAGGAAGCAATTCTGCGATGAAATTTTCTACAGATACAGCAGGCTGTTTCTCATGTATCACTCCAGTCCGACGCAAGCTGTCTATCCTTTCCTGAGCTCCCTAAATGACAACGTAATGAGTGGTTAGAAAATATTCTCTTTAGGTCACAACACAGCATAAAACTGATGGATGAATGTAACTTTTATCATTAACATACACCACAGATATTTTTCAAAAAGCCTTTGGTGTTGCATAATAAACAACATTTTGAAGTAAAAAATGCTTCCTTTAGAATCCCAAAAGTTACACGAACTGTGATAAAACTTTGGCAGTTTCAAATATGCTTTAGTTCATTACAAAGCAAATTACTGACTTCATGTGAAAAACAACTAGTTTTATACTGAAAGAAATTTAAGACACCTTTACTTGTAATGGTGCTGAGTTTCACCATGGTTAAAGATTGTAAATGTTTCTATTACTCTCACATACATTCTCTAGCATTATGTTCTGGCTATTTAATCACCTAATTGTGTTAAAACTTTATCAAGTTAGTAACATCATAGGAGAATCTCTCCTTTAAAACTAGTGTAATTTATTTTAAATAGTACTATCAAGTAGACAGAGGACCAAGAATTGATACACTGTGAAACTCTTATGATCTGACACAACATGCTATGTACATTTGCAGTCAGTGACCATGTAGAAAATTGACAATATATTTATGCTCTTTAGCTGTCTTTGCAACAGGACACACATGCCTGAGAGCACATTCTAATGACTGACGTGGCATAGATGACACCTATACACAAAGACAGTAATGAACAAGAAAGCTTCCCCATTTAAATTTTCTGGGGAGACAAAGGTATTTCTCAGAGGATGGGATTGTTCTAGGTAAACTGCTCCGCTCATGGTCACTGATATTTGTAATATTCTCTGCACAAAACTTTCTATACTCCCCTTAACCCCTTACTTTTAATCCAGCTGCATAGCCCACAGGTTGTGGTGCAATGTTAGACAGTCCAGCTTCTCCTGTAACTGTGGCCATTCCAAAGACTTCTTGGAAAGCATCTCGAATGGCAGCAACTTTTACTTCTTTATTGGAGGTAACCACTATGTCCAGTTCTCCCCCCGATTCTACAAAGACAAAAATATTTTAATAGAAGCTAGTTCAAAATACACTCACATCTCAGAGTAGGCCCCAATAGAAATCAGTAGTCTCTTTCCCTATCATCCTCATGTACAACACACTATCCATCAGTACAAGTCAAGCTGAGTTTCTTGTAATGGGTACTGGAAACGGGAGCGTTGGTTAGAAGGAAATTGTTCCCACCAGCCATCTCTTATGAAGTAACCTCTACTTAGGAAATCTTTTAGGTGAAGAGTTAAGATTAAGCTTTTTTTAAGTAAATTTTGCATTCAGGGAAGTCAATGGGAGCTGATGGGGTGCCCAGCCCTTTTTAAAGATCAGACAACTTATAGAAGCCAGAATATGGATTTAGAGGCCTAACATATTTTTTTTATTTATTTATTTTAAATCCTGTCATAGGTATAAATTCCGATACGTTTTGGTGATGTGGAAACTTGCCCACAAGCAAATGAACTGACACCTCATACTTGTTAACACTTATAAGACTGTAAGAGCCCAAAAGAAAGTAAGTTTTTTCCAAGTATATTCTTGAACCATGAGCTTCAACATAGATTGTTTAACTGGGTCCGCTTGTTTGCAGCTCTAATGGTTCCGCATCTTTGTAGTTGGTTTTCCTTCGACAGCTAACATCTATGAAATGTGGGTTGTATTTTTAATCAAGAAAATAAATTTTAAGGAAAGAATTTAAAAAAAAAAAAACTTTATAGGAAACAATTCATATTTTTGAAAGAAGCCTAAAAATGACACATTTTCACCTCCTCCACCCACCACCACACAATTGTTTTTTAACTGCTTCTAAGAATATTTTAGATATTACATTCCTCTTATTTTCACTAGCCAATCTTGGATAAGCTTTAATCCATCACAGCACCTTCCAAAAGTCCTTGCTGCAACATGCTTCACTTCTTAAGAACAGCTTAAAAACCCCGTCAATATAACATGTTGGTATTTTCAAGCAAACAATGCTGGACTTCAAGTAGTTTGGTTGGATGTTAATTTTCCCTTGCAAAGTATCAAATATGAGTACTTTGTACAAACACAGAAGATTGGAAAGTTGTTAGTCTGTTAAGCTGCCATTTCTGAGAATCCACTGAGAACAGGAACAAACAGAAAATTAAAGCAACCTCTTAAAAAAAGGCCAACACAATGTAATGCTTTTTGAAATCCCCCCCCCCAAAAAAGCAGATGCTACAGACATCAAATAGTGCACCGAGAAAACGTGCTGATGAAGTCTGCAGTACTTACCCCAATATGTCATCAACATCAACATGAGGCTTAAAAATATTGGAAAAAGAATAGTTTTCACCTTGGCCTATATTGATTTGTCAACCCTCAATTACAGGGAACAGTTTCTCTTTATTAGAAGCAGCAAAGAGTCCTATGGCATCTTATAGACTAACAGACGTATTGGAGCATAAGCTTTCGTGGGTGAATACCCACTTCTTCTTTATTCACCCATGAAAGCTTATGCTCCAGTACATCTGTTAGTCTATAAGGTGCCACAGACTCTCTGCTGCTTTTACAGATTCAGACTAACACGGCTACCCCTCTGATCTTTATTAGAAGTCACTGAAGGTTTGCCGGAATGGTGACAACAGGACATTCTACGCAAACCTTTTATGTTTAAAGCAAAAAATTCAAGAAGTAACTATTGCTCAATGGAATTTTATGTATACATCACTGAACATTAACAATTGTATTAAACTGTAAGGTACAGTAGGACAGAAAACTTCTGAGAACATCTTGATATGAATAAAGAATCAGGCACTATAGTTTAATAGGTATTTGAAGATTCAGCTAGGACTTGTGCAGGAGTAAACCCTAGTGGAATGCCCTGACAGCATAAAAATCTTCCAGGAGGTTGGTGCTAATGCGTTCTAGTCCAATAAACTATTCTATATATGGTATACTCTTTATTGTAGCAAGCACTGCATGAGCTAGATAGTGCAGCTTGTCAAACCAAAGCTATCAGGATTCAAGGACACACTCACAAATGTAACTATTTGGAAAGGAAAGCGATTCATTCCCAACATTATACTCACTGAATTCAACAGCAGTTTTGCCATTAGCTTTATTAAGAGGAGGACTCGGCCCTGGGTTTATGATCATTATTTTTCTGTAATGAGTGTGAGAGAGCACATGTTCACTCATCTTATATGCTATATAATGCTACAATATAGAAATAAAGGTATTATGTGCAAAAAGCTATGTTAAATTTGAGGTTTTAACCACAAGTCAGGAAATTCAGAGTTAAGGTTGGCATGTCAAGTTTAGCTCTCCTCCTCTAAATTAGAACAGAGGCTTTCATTACGTGATTGCAAAACTAGTAACACATGCTTCACATGATAAGCAGAGCTGGCAGCGCCACCAATAGTAAAGCTTGCTCAAAGTCTTCCATTATAAGACCCCATTTTGAACAGATCACAATTTGGCCAAACTTCCAACTAAAATATTCCATGCCAAGTGCCTGCCTTAGGCTAAATTCTTTTTAGAACATGTCAGTTAAAACAGTTCAGCTCTTTCCAAGAATGACATAAGGGAAAAATATATTGTTTTTGCCCATGTTAAAAAAAATTCTTACAACCTTTCCACGGAGCAACTCTAGCACCCCCAGATTTGGAGCAGGGATTTGAAGTTCTGCAAAAATGGGGGAAATCACCCTGATACCAGGGATTAGCCTTTTGCTATTTTCATGACAACAGGAAGGTTACGAATTTATGTCCTGATCCTGCGACATACAGGGTTCCTCAAATACAAAAAATGGCAGCATACATAACAGTTAAAGTTCCAAGAACAACCTTCCCCTTTGACATAATTTGCGGTTTTTTAGAGAATTTGATATAACTTAGTACATGATATAGGCAATGTGGGCAAGTTCATTTGGTTAACTGAATCTTAAGTTTCCAAGTTTATTGCTGCATTAGATAATATTGTATTGTTTGCTAAATACCACATAAAACTGCCTAGAGCGACATGATCAGATCCTGTGAAAGAGGAGTGGGAACCTTTAACTCTAGATTTCCTGAATTGTGTGTAATCAACATTTACTAGAGCTTTGGGGCTCCCTGCCCCCCAAATACTCTCTGCACGGCTGGTTGGCCTTATAAGTGATTTCATACCACACACACAATAACTCCTACTTAATGAGCAGATAAGCCTTTGTCACTTAAATGTGAGGCTCTCAATGCTATTGAATATTTATTATCTTTACGTATTTGAGCCAAAAAGACAAAGAATCTATAGGTTTGCATCCACTCCACCTAGGTTCCTGACGTTTTCAGGGTGAATTGGGGTGAAATAGTTCTCAAATCCATTATAAGGAACATATTATATATTCCATACACCTCCAAAGTGCTGAGTACCATGAAGTCTCTCTCTGAATTCTGCTGCCAGCAATTCTCAAGCAGCAATGCAAATGCTGTATTTTTGGAGGAGAGGAGAAACATTCAAGTATTAGCATTTCCTCTTCATGCTTCTACAAACCCTTAAGTTGTGTTTTGTGGCCTTTTAGTGACTTTCGATTCTCACTTTCTGGTATCAGAACTATGCTGGATGATATTTAAGTACCCCATTAGGTAGGTTTTACTACAGAAAGTTGAAAAAGGCTGTACAATGACATTGGTGCATGAAAACTCAACACATTTAAATGGAGGCATACTGGATGGAAGATTCGTATAAGCAATTTAGATAAACATTTATTAAAAGTATAAGTGGCACACAAGAGAACTTTATCTTTATTTTTATCTATGTATTTTTTTTTCATACTAGAAGGGTGTGGTTAGCGAAATTCCTTCAAACTTAGTTAAAAACGAAATCCAATGGTCTTTACCGCAAAGCACAGTTGCCAACTTTCATGCGGTAAATAAGCACCCCGACTTTCACAATAAGCCAAAAATCAAGCTAATCCCATTTCAAAACAAGGCCAAAACAAGCCAATCCCTAAGAAACCCAACACTCTATGTGACTACATCCCCCTGGCATGAAGTCTGGGACTGTGGTGGGCCCACTCTGCACTCCTGACTCCCTCCCCCTCTTGTCTCTGCTTTCCCCCCCTTGCCAAGAGCTGATCGAAAAAAAAAGAAGCAACAAGCCAAACACTAGCCAACAAGCAACTCACAAGCCAATTAAGCCAAAAACAAGCGTAATTTCTGCGTTTTCTTCATGGGTTTGGAATGTCTGCCACAAAGGCACCATTTTATAGTAGAAATAAGTCACTAGCCGGGTGAGTATTCCTTAGCCATTAGCATACTCATTGGATTACTGAAGGGACAAAAACAAACTTCAACACACTTGAGGCATGCAACAAGTTTTAGCACTAAACTACAACATTACTTTTTTTTCCTTTTAGCCAAGAATAACTCTGTAATTAAAGTATTTTAAAGTTGCTGTACACTCTATTCTAAGATTCCAGGATGCTCACTGTGTGTCACTCTGAAGCCCAGAATGCCTGTTTAACCAGCGTGAAGCAATGGAAACAGCTACAAGCAAGGTTGAGAGCTCTTTTGGTTCAGAACATCACCAGGTTCAATCATCACTGGGCTTCAGAGTTTACTGCCATCAAATTTAAGTTCTCAGCCATTGTGACTTTACACATTACATCCATGCACTGAACAGCTAAAATAAAGGCATGTATCCATCCTTGGGGGGGCAATTTAGGGATTGGAGCAAAAATTGGGGATTGGCCCTGCTTTGAGCAGGGGGTTGGACTAGATGATCTTCTGAGGTCCCTTCCAACTCTGATATTCTATGATTCTATGACATGCAAAGTCTTACATCATTGTGACAACAGAAGTAACTCAACAAAATCACCACTCTTACTCTACAGCTAATTTGCATACAACAATTTCATTAGTTGTATGAAGGAGACTACAGGGATGGTGAATTACTTGACCCAAATGCCATACCCATGGGTGGGCACGGACTTTCAGTTACGAATTATTAAATAAGATTCCAAGCTCTTCCCTCTCCCTTCCCTCAGTTTTTGTATTTTCATATGCATCTATGCAGACGACTACAGCAAACAGAGAACTGAAGAAGTAGCTATAGGTGCCCAGATAACTGCTCACCTTCCAAAGTTTGCACCTGCAAATTTTTAGAGACACCATGAATGATCTTTCTGAAGTTAACATATTGTGCAGACATAGCAACCTATATATTAGAAGTCCAACCAACATTGGAATAATCAGTGTGATCCAATGGATAACAATGTATATTTGTGTTCTATTCCCAGATCTGCCACTAACCAGCTGCATCAAGGCACTTTACACACCTGTTTCCCATCCCATTCTTGTCTGTCCTGTCTATTTAGACTGAGCTCTTCAGTGAAGGGCCTGTCTCTTACTGTGTGTTTATGCCACACCTAGCACAATGGGGCACCAATCTCAGGTAGGACTTCTAGGCACCAGTGTAATACAAAGAGACAGTCCCTACACTGAAGAGCTTACAGTCTAACGAGAGGGACAAAGGGACAGAACATACAAGCAGAAAATTAAAGCACAGAGAGATTAAGGCTACATCCACACTATGAGTTAGGGGTGTGATTCCCCTGCTTGTGTAAACATGCGCACCCCAGCTCTTATGGAGCGATCCCAAGCATAAATAGCAGTGCAGATGTAGTAACACAGGTAGTAGCAGGTAGACACGCGGTTGAGCGCAAACCCACCTGAAACCAGTGGATATGTACTCGGCATAGCTCAGCCGTGTGTCCACTGCCACCACCTATGCTCCCACAGCGACATTGCTATTTATACTCACACTATCTTGACAAGAGCTAGCATGAGTTTGTGTACACAAGCAGGGCTCATAGCGTAGATGTAGCTGTGTGACTTGCTCAAGATCACACAAAGTCTGTGGCAAAGCTGAGACTAGAACCCAGGCCCCCTGAGTCTCAGTCCAGTGCTTTACCCCAAGACCATCCTGACAAAACATCCAATTAAGATGGCAGAATGGGTTTTTAATATAACTTTCCAAAAAGTGCCTATTTTTGGAAATTATGGCACACTTGCTGAACCGAATCAGAGACATTTCAACCCCAAGTTTAACTGGGGAAGTTACAAATTGATTGCAAAGTGGGGCATAGAAAGATAGCAGCATTCCAAATGCAACGATTCCATCACTACCACACCACTAAAAGTCGGTGTTGTAACTTGAATCATGGCCCAACATTAAAACAAAAAACCTGTCTTACGTACAAAATTTGGTGTACACCACACTCCAGTACTGCTTTTAAATGATCAGTTTTATTATAAACCTGTACAGTACCTAAAAATTCATCTGAAGACTATAAGATCTCTTTATGTTTATGAGTTTTGTATGATTCACACTTACTACTCTATGGAAGTTTGCCTCAAGTACTTACTGATATATGGAGCCATGCCAGGATCCAGCGTGGTGATCATGGACTCTACTGAGTGTTTTGTTTTATCAAGCACCGACTTTACCATAGGATTTCCAGCTACACCCTACAAAATTAACAAATAAATAAGTAAATACTGTAGATCAAGTTTATTCTCAAACCTTCAGGCCTTTTCTTAAGCCTTGAAATATTACACTTAAAACAAACCTGGGACAAGAAGTTGCTTCAGATTTTCCATTCAAATAGAAGTCAAGACACTCAGTAGGCATCTAGGGAAGATGAATCCACCCTTTTTGACATTATGCATCTCAGGGCAGAAACCAGACAGAAGTGATTTAAAATCAGTTTGAGGCTTTGTAAAACTGATGTAAAAATTTGTGCCGTTGCAATTTTAGATTAAAATTTACACAGAACTAATGCTTTTTTGAAATGCCATTATTGGTGGTGTATCTTAGTTGAATTTTACACAAATGCTATATGCAAAAAACTAAACATTGAAAATTAAGGTCCTGATCCCGAAAAGGTTATTGAATTCAGTGGGACCACCCCTGTGCTTGCTAAGCATGTACATAATTGCGTCCAGAATTAAAGGCTAACATTTTTATTAAAAATCTTAGTGGTATGAAATCGTCGCTTCAAAATGAAAGTTACCTCAGTTTTAACAATTAAACGTTATTTAAACTTTCAATTGAAGTTATTGTGAACTTAAAAACAACCAACCAACCATACACAGGCCAAAGTTCAGAAATAGAAGCCTTAACTTAGATTTCTAGGCCTGAATTTAGGGTCTTAATGTTGGCATTTTCTAAAGCACCTTTGTGATTTAGGTACACAGGTCCCACTGACTTCAAACTGCAAATCCCGATGAAAGAGGACAATGTGATCAAAGTATTTCAAGCTTTCTTGAAACGTAGAAGTTCAATATATTGAAAAGTAATGTTGGTTGCAAAAACAGCTCAAGCTCTTTTGCTTATCAATTTTGTATTGGAGTTTGTGGTGTTGTGCATTAAGGATATTAATGAAGCTCTGAATTTGTTGCAGCACAGATGAGCAATGTAATTGTGAAATTTTTCCTACTGAATTTCAGATCTCAGTTGGGGGGGCGGGAAGGAGATTTAACAATTAAACTAAGAAACAAGTACTACACCTCTACCCCAATATAACGCAACCCAATATAACACAAATTTGGATATAACGCAGTAAAGCAGTGCTCTGGGGGGCAGGACTGTGCACTCTGGTGGATCAGCGTGTCAGGCTCCAACACACTGCTCTGAGCAGCGTGTTAAGGCGGCTGGGGCCCAGGGGTTGGAGGTTCTGGGGGTGGGGCGGTCAGGGGACGGCGGTGTGGATAGGAGTCGGGGCAGTCAGGGGACAGGGAGTGGGGGGGTGGAGGGTTGGATAGTCGGGGGTTCTGAGGGATCAGTCAGGGGGCTGGAAGCGGCTATTAATAATGGAAATGCTTGAGGCCAAAGCAAGTTCAATATAATGCGGTTTCACCTATAGCGTGGTAAGATTTTTTGGCTCCCAAGGACCGCGTTATATCAGGGTAGAGGTGTACTATAACAATTTAAGACTATAAAATAAAAAGTAAAAAGAATCATACATGTAAATATATGATTTAAGTTATTTTAAATCATGATTTTTATCCACTGAAGAGAGACTGAGTTTTACCTTTTTTCTTGCCTAAGAGGCACACACGCACATACAACAGAAAGAAAGAGAGCGAGAACGCATATGTATACATGTGTGTAAACACATCAATGAATTTTCCTCTTGCACCACAAGAATTTTGGGCTCTCACTACCATAGTAAATAAATTTGTTAGTCTCTAAGGTGCCACAAGTACACCTTTTCTTTTTGCAAATACAGACTAACACAGCTGCTACTCTGAAACCTACCATAGTATGACTTTTTTCAACTAGGGTACACTTTTCTGACCTTGCCACTAATGCTACTCCATAAATTCATTACTGAAAGGCTTTACTGAGATGTACATTAAACAACCCCTCTCTCTCAGTGACCAAGAGCATTACCTACTGTAGCTTGTCTAGTACCACTACCCTGAGACCAGAAGTCCTAGGGTTGTATTTATGCATAGGTCCCTGGTATTGACTGTAGATGCTTTCACACCATGTAACTGGACTGAAACAATTTTAAACAAACATTAAGAGGGAGGGTTTTTTTTTTTTACCTTCTTGAAAAGCCAATGTGATCTATTTTTGTATAGTTCACCATACAGATTCCAGACAACACTGGCAACGTGCCCAGTGTTCCTCTGCCAAATAATCATAGGTGGAACTGCTTTCTACTGCATTCAAATTGTATTCGATTCTTATTCAATATGAATGCAAATACTGCTCCAAATCAGAGTGAATGCCAGTGTCACTCCAGAGCAGTTTATCAGACTTATTTAGTTTAGCGAAGGCACCAATGAAGAGTCAGCTCAGTAACACTGTTCGACAAAAGCATTTCACAAGCGCAAAAATACACAATAAAGTATAAAACCAGACTTAAAAGCCATTCTTCACATTTATATACCTACATTTTTGCTATAGTGAAAGGCATCTTATAGCCCAGCACATTTTCTCTTAGCATGAAGCACTTGTTGTTTATGTTGCTCAGTATATTTACAATATTTTGAGGAAACGTGGAATACTTTTAAGCACTTTCCACAAAATACTGATTTTTTCATTTCTTTGTTGCAGATGCAGCACATAAGTAAATCCACATAATTTATAAACAATAGCAATGGCTGCTACACGTTAGCAACAACGGTCAATTCTCATTCATTAGGTCACAAGATAGAATCTGTCTCTCCACCACCCTGTGCAGCACTGCAGAAATAACCAGGTGCATTAATTTGGGGATCAGGGAGGTGGGTGAGGAAAGACATCTTCCACTTTTTTATGATCTGTCACACTGGTCATTGCTAGAGACAGGTATAAGGCTTGGTGAGATAACTGTCTGATTAGATACAGCAAATAAAATAGTTACTTACCCTCCAGTAACCGTGGCTCTTTGAGCTGTTATAGTCCGTGTCATTTCCATTGCAGGTGTGCATGAGAGAGGAAAGTTTTTTTTAATAGTTATGTCAGTCGGGAATGCACACGTTCCCCACATTACCTTGTGCTCCCAAAGGAGTGCATAAAGGGTAGGGTCGCCTTCTGACCTTCTGTCAGTTCCTTGTAATTCAAAGTTTGTATTGCTGAGGACTCCAGAAAGAGGGACAGAGGGCAAGATCCACACTGATTACAACAGGTCAAAGAACCAGTGACTATAGGGTAACTGACTGTTCTCTCTTCTTCGAGTATGTGTCAGTGTAGATCCTGCTGCAGGTTACTGGCAAGCAGTATCCTCCCTGGATGGTAGGACAAAGGAGTTTTGGCTGAATCACTCAGACAGCGAAGTGTTGCTCTCCCAAAATTTGACATCTGGCTTTGCTGCCATGTCAAGTGCATAATGTTTGTGTGCCACAGTCAACTGTTACTGGGTACAAAAACAAGAAATCCAAGTCTCTGGAGAAGCAGCTGTATGTAGTGGACTACCCCAGGAAGTCAGAACTAGAATTGTGGTTGAGCCTATGCTAATCAATCACTAATCTTCACAGAAACTGCTAAGAGCAGAAGGGAGCCCAGCTCACTCCAGTAGAGAATAGTCAATTCCAGGAAGGGTGTTCTGTTGCTTCCAGAAGGATTGCCTAGTGAAAGCTGGGAGTCAGGAGATTGAAAAGTAACCCAGGAAGGCTAAAATGGAGCCCAAGAGATTCTGGAACATGACAGACCTTCGGAAAGGAAAAGTATCAAAATCAGGAACAGCAGGCATGGGCTGGACCTGCTTCCTTTAAAGACTTCCCAAAGGGGGGGGGGGGGGAGTTTAATTGCTCTTGAAACACAGAGCAGAAACTTATTGATTTACTTTTAGTCCAAATTCTGTAACAAATACCAGTACACCTCTGTGAAGTAATGCTAGAGTCTTCAGCTTCTTCCCCACTATTTGTGGTAGTCAGGTCATCCTAGCTCACCAGGAAATAACCTGATGGCAGTTTAACACAAATTAGTGAGTTACTCCATATAGCCACCGTGTAAATCTCCGAGAGGCATGTTCCTGAAGCAGGCAGAAGATGCTATTTGTGCCTTGATGGTGCATGCCTTGGCATTCGGAGGGAGAGGATCCCCAGCCATTTGATAGCATCTGGAAATACTCAGTGTGATCCACTTAGAAATTCTCTGCTGCGTTCTAGCTTGGCCTTTTGCTGCACCAAATAGAACTACAAAGAGGTGACACAACAGCCTGAGGTAACAGAGCAAAGCTCTGGAGACATCCAGAGTAGGCAGTTCTTCTCCCAACATTGAACGAAGCTTCAGGAAGAAGACAGGTAAACAGATTTGTTTAGGTGGAATCTGAGACCACTTTAGGGATGAACTTGGGGTGTGGTTTCAGCACCAGCCTGTCCCTATGGAAGCATATATAAGGCAGTCTGGCCATAAGACCTTGGAGTTCACTGACACTCCATGCTGAGGTAATGGCCAAGAGAAAGACAGTCTTGCTGGTAAGGGGGTGTTCTGAGCATTCTGACAGTGCTCCATAAAAGCTGTAGGAAGAGGACACAGATCCCAAGTGGGAATCAGGTCTCCGACTGGAGGCAAAGTACGAAGAAAGCCCTTGAAAAATATTGATGTCATAGGGTGTTAGAAGACAGTCTGACTGCCAGAGTGTGACATGCAAATACCATAGCAATGTGAACCTTAAGGGTATCCTTGTGTATTTTGGGAGCAGCATATAGTCCAGGATCTTTTCAGTATTGGGGCCGCCACTAAGTCAACATTATTCTGAGTTGCCCATATAGAGAATCTTTTTTCATTTCAAGGATAAGTTTTCCTAGTGGAAGGTTTTGTGTTTTATATAAAATTTCTTGAACTTGTTGGGGGCAACGTCAGTGCTCAACCAGCCAACAACAAAGCAGTCAGGTGCAACAACTGCAGGTTTGAGTGAATTATCGGATCTCGGTTCTGAAGTTCTGTCCAGGCACAGTGGCAGGCGTATGGGACATTCAAGAGCCGAAAAAGTCCTGACCAGTACAGGGTTATTACGATAATCCCAGCCTTGTCCTGTTTGATCTTGGATATTATCCTGGGAATCAGAAAAAAGTTATGGGAAAGTGTATAGGAGTCCTTGAGACCATCACCTCTTCTGAAGCAGAAATGCAGACATTTAGTTTTGTCCTCTGTGACAAATGAGTCTATGACAGGAGTCCCCCCACCACTGACTGAATATTGTGTCTAGGATGGATTTCTCCAGTGGCCACTCAATTCTGGTCACTATATGTCTGCTCAAGTAGTCTACTAGGCTGCTGACCCATTGAAAGTGTTGAGCCACTGGGATTACCATGGTGACAACACCACCATATCCAGAACCTGATGGCTTCATGGCAAAGAGGGGATGATAGTGTACGTCTTTGCTTGTTTAGAGTACATTGCAGATGTGTTGTCAATCAGGATTTGCACCACGGAGTTCCACAGAACAAGCAGGAACACTGTGTTGGCCAATCTGATGGCCTTCAGTTCCAGGATGTTCATGTGTAGTTCCCAAGACCACGTGTCTTGTATTAGCAGATATTCCAGGTAGGCGCCTCCAAGGAGTCTGTGATAAGAGTAGTCAGAGAGGGGACAGAAGGGCATCCCTTTTCTCACATTTATTGGATCTAGCCATGAAGCAAGCTGCCATAGGACTTGAGGCAGGAATGTGAGCCCTTTGTGCGTGTGATGTCTGGACCGGAGGTATATGGACCTCAGCCACAGTTGCAAGGTCTGTAAATTAAATATGGCAAGTGGCGTCATATGTTCACACTAACATGTGATGTTGTAGCCCCAGACACATATGCACTATGATCATCATCAGACTAGGCTGTAGATCATAAACCTCTGGCTGAAGTGACTGAAACTTGTCCTCTCTGGTGCCTGGTACTAGAAGTGGATCTAGAGTCTATTAAAGCTCTTACGAAGTCTATAGTCTGCAATGGTGCGAGGCATGATTTCTAGTAGTTTACACAGACCTACTTGAGACAATGGGGAAACACCACATAAGGCTGTTGCAGTATCCTGTTGAGAACTGCCCAGATCAGTCAGTTATTCAGGTATGGGCAAACATGAATTCTCTGTCATTTTAAGTGTACTACTCATACTACCAAGCATTTTGTAAATATTCTCGGTGCAATAGGAGTCCAACGGCTACAACCCTGTATTGATAATGAATGGGCCCCACTGTTAATCTTAGATACTTCCTGCAGGTTGGATGGATGGCAAAGTGGAAGGATGCATCCTATATGCTACGAATTATTCCTAAGCTCGAAAAGATAGAATGATGGAGGTTAGTGTTATCATCCTGAACCTGAGGAGAAATATGTATTTGTTGAGTCTCCTCAGGTTTTGGATAGAACAAAGACCTCCTATCTTCAGAATGAGGAAACACCGGGAGTAGAAGCCTTTTCCCCCAAACTCTATTGGGACCTACTCTATGGTTCCTAGACAAAGAAATGAGGCCACTTATATTTTGAGACTTTTCTCACAAGACCCTGCTACAGAGTCAGGGAAGGGGTAGCCAAGGACCATTTGATGTCATGACAGATAATACGTAGTAGAAAGAGGTAATGCGACTCTAAAGATCGTACTCTCTAGTCTAGGTCTAACGTGGCTCTCAACAGCTTTGTCAAATCTGCTAATACATCACAGGAGTGGGGTGCATTGCTTAGGAAGAGGAGGCTATCACACCATATTCTGTCATGATATTCCATCTGTGTGGGATGGTAGGATGGCATGCACTGTGAATGGTACATCTTGTAACATGGAGCAGAGGCGTAAGCCCCCCAGAGAGTGCAGGGTAGCTTTCAAGTCCTTCAGTCAGTGCACAGGACTGCCTGTCTGCATGCTGAACAGCCCTGAGCCATTAAAGGATAAATCCTCAATCATGGCATGCACTTTCCTCAGGATGCCCAATGCCTAGAACCGCAGTGCTCTGTGCATGGCCACTACAGTGGACATAGACCGATCTGCAATGTCTAAAGCACCCACTGCTGCCTACAACACAGTCTTGGACACCATTGGTGCTGGCGTTTCTAAATATGTCCTGAAGACCCTCTGCTGTCACAAGGGAATTTCACGGTGAACAGGGCGACACCCTTTCTTGTAAGTATCATAATCTGGCAGAAAGGGCTGGCTGTTCACTCTAGCTGTGTGAGGCTAAGCTGAACAGCATGACTTCCTCTCAGATAAATTGAGTCATTTAGGGTCTTCGTCCTTAGATGAGCTTTAACTCAGTTTCTACCTCTCTTGTACAAGTCACATAATTAAGGAGCCCAGGTTGAGGAGAGCGCAAAGGTCCTCAAATCCTGTGGGGGGCACCTGGTACTTCTTCTCAGCTGGTTTTGCCATTGGCATTACTGTGGATGGAGTCTGACAGAGCTTTAGTGAGGTCAAGCAGTCATGGGGAGGGTGATCATGACAAGACCAAAAGCTGA
The DNA here is from genome assembly GCF_965140235.1 of Caretta caretta. Taxonomy (NCBI): domain Eukaryota; kingdom Metazoa; phylum Chordata; order Testudines; family Cheloniidae; genus Caretta; species Caretta caretta. The sequence continues at coordinate 81,741,413 of NC_134210.1, read as the reverse complement.
AAGGTTTTCAAACAGCTTGTGAGATTTCTCTGATCTGAGGACTACTCAGACTGGAACACCCTGAAGTCATCTGGTGCCAGTACGGATATCAAGGATACAGTTCATCTAGCAACAAAGATAAGAGATTCTTTAGCAATAAGTTAGGGTATTGATGTTGCTCTGACCCTAAATCTGGTTATTTCTGGTATTCAGGCATTTGGGGTCTGGCCATACATACTGCTAGCAAGAAAGAACTCTTTCTTTTCTTTGGTTATAGAAATTGGCTTCTCAATGCCTGTGGTACTAACTACTACTACTATAGCACAGGAGTATAGCTGACTTAGTTGGATGTTGGTCAGTCTAATGCCAGTCTTGATGGGCCAGTGGTGTTTGAGATCGATAAGAGAAGCCCATAGGTCTCCCAATAGCATTGATTGCAGACCACAGGGGAGAGTTCTCTACTCAATGATGAAAAAACATGCCCAGTGACAGTGAAAAGCAGTAAACCTCTTCTGGGGAAGCACCAACATGTAAGGTGCTCACAGTACCAGAGTCTGTACCAGTGCCAGTGTCTCAGCACCAGTGATGGATCTAGTTCTGCCCTAGTCTCATCCCCCAAGGCCAGGGTTAACAATGAGGGATGTGTTATTGGAGCCAGGACTAGGACCAGCAGAATCTGCTGCATAGTAGCCTGCCCTTTCTCAGTTCTTGAGTCTGTACAGGACTTGGACTTCTCTGTGAATGCTTTGCAGCAGTCAGTCCTTGTGGGATGACAGTGAGTTTCTTCCTGAGAGTCTTCCTCTGTATTTGGAGCAATCCTTCTCAGTACTTGACTTCAACACCTGAGGTTTTGGTGCTAGCTTCAAAATTTATGTTGAGGGCAGCTTCAGTGCCAGGAATGCCTGTACCAGATCTTTCCATCTGTCTTCTCGGCACTTGTCTCAGGTGTCACCTGTCTGGCTTGACAGAGCCAATGTAGGATGCGGACTTGTTCACCAGTGGGATTCTGGAGCTTGTTTCCTTAAGATCTGATGAGAACTTTATGGACTGTTCCAGAAGATGGAATTTCAGGCCTTGCAACTGTGCATTATAACAGAGGACAAGCAAACCAAGTATCTGCTCAGAATATGCCATTCCCCAAGCAGAAGACAAATACAAAATTAGTCCATCGCAGGACAGACAGTGCTTAAAGCCTGCAGGTTTCAAATCTGTCATGTTAAGAAGCTCTCTACAGGGGTGTCTAACTAGTAAAGTTCAGCCTATATTGGTTAGATTACTTCGTGGTAGTTGAACATAAAAAATAAGTTGTAGTGCTGAAGACTTTGTAAGTTTTCGAAGTTTAGCCTGAGTTATCAACTAGTGGGTCAGACAAATGCCAGGCTCTATCTTGTTGTCACAGGCAGCAAGAAGGAACTGAGGGAGGGATGCAGCCTTCCTGCCCTTAATGCCTTCTGGTCTCATATGCATGAAGCTCATGTGCACCTACAATGGGATCCACACCAGCACATACTTGAAGAACTTACGGTACATTTTAGTCTGTTAAAAGACTTAATCCACAAATGGTAAAAGAATAAAACAATTACTTTTATAAATCCCCAGAGGCCTCCAGCAGATGCTTCATTCTGTATGCCAGCAACTCTGGGGTCTTCATTCTCCTCTGGGAAAGTTATTGCAGGGCCACTTCCAGTTCCAGGCACCAGAGAGGATGGAAAAGTTGTTTGTTGAGTAACAGGATTTGTCAAGACACCTGATAAGCAAAAACAAGCCACACACAAACATTCATGTATCTTACCACAATTAATCTGCTAAAGCAATATAGAGGCTGGAAATAAGAAAGCAGAAGCCAGCACCACATGACCAGCCAGTTCCCTATATATTACCAGCAGGTTTAGGAACTACTGCATTAGAGTATAATTTATGGATTCAAAATGTTATACTATAGTATTATTGTACAGCAAGTGAAGTTTCTACGCTGTTCTGAACAGAGCCCGCTTATGTACAGTGGAGTTTGGCTACACGGGTTAGCCAGAGTAACTTTTTGTTTTAGTTATTTTTTTTTTCCCCCCAAACTTGTCTGTTCCTAGGGTTTCCCTGAAGTGACACTTCTGTCCTAGACCATGACTACTTCTCCCCAAAGAGGCACTCCCACCTCTTTATACTCAGAATGAGTTAGATGTACCTGGCATAATACAGAAGTCAGCCAGCATTTCTCTACAGGGACGCAGGTTGAAAAGAAAAATGCTGACACCCTACTACCCCTTATGTTACACATAAGGCCACTAATGAGAACTTGCCCCCATCTTACAAGACGGAACAAAATACTACCTGTGACTGAAGGTGCAGAAAATGATGGCATCAGCGGGGTCTGTGGTGCTCGCCCAGCATGACCTCTGGTAATGTCATAGGATGAAGCAATGGAAAATCCTGAAATGGGGGGTGCCGTGGGAGGTACAGAAAGGTTAGGGCCAGGAATACAGCTTGGAGGAGGAGGTGTTGAGAAATGGGACATGGTGCCGCTAAAAGCTGAAGCAGTTGGAGGGGTAATAGGAGGTGGGGCAGGAGTTAAAGGGGGTGCAATAGTTGAAACTGTTGCAGAAGGCACAAATGGCAAAGGCGCTGACGACCTCATAGGAGGAAGTGAAGATACTGAGGGTGGTAGAGGTGTGGAGAATGATTGAGGAGGGAAAAATGGGAGAGGGGATATGTCTGGAGCAGTGAGAGAACTGGACAAAGCTAGGAGAGGAAAAATGGAAAAAAGAAAAGGCACTTTAATAAGAAATTATAATAGCTTTAAAATTCTTTACAAAAATATCTGAATAAGATACCTAAAGCTTTTCCGCAAAAAATAAGTTGTATGTAGTAATGATTCCAGTTACAAGTAAACTGTCACCAAAAAGTAAGTAATGCCCCATCTTCTACTGTGACCCCATCAGATGTCAAGCTAGACAGCAGCAGGATGGGTCAGTATTTGAATGGAGACTTCAAAAAGTGGCCTCACGTGCTGCCAGTTCAATAGGTGACAATCTTCCTTTGGAGTCACTACTCAGTTAACACTCCAACTTTGGTGCGACTTCAAAATCGTAACAAAAATAACTCATTACATTTTATGCCTTTTAGTAATTCAGAGGCAATACAACTACTGGAAAGTAAACAGATTCTAAGTATCGACTGGAGGGTCAGATGTTACTCTGAGGCTGCACAATTGTAACTGCATATTCACCAAAAAGGGGGAAATATAGTCTACAGAAAATGGTGCAAACACTAGAAAATCAGGCCAAGCGAGCAGGTAATTTCCCTACATGATCCTGCAAAATCTTCAGATTATCTACAGTACTAGCCAACTCTATTATTATTCCCTACACAGCAGTCAAAGCCTCTATTTTCTGCGCCCACTCGTCCATAAAAATCCTAGACATACACCCACATAATTTCTTATAGAAGTGTAAATTTAAAAAGCCATATTCTTAAAAGATGTAGAAAATCATTAAAGGAGCACACAACTGGGATTAAGGAAGAAATTAAGTTCTTCAATTTAGTCTGGAGAAGTGCACTGCAATTATACACATTATAATATTGCTTTCACTTGGACTAATTGCTATGCTTCAAACACACGAACAAGCAAAACCCAGATGCTTGGAAGCTTCTTATACCTAATGAGACAGGTGTGGTGATGGTGGCGGCAATGGTGATACCAGCAGCTACTGCCCCTGATGTGCTTGGCGGGGGAGTGCCAGGTGGGGTTGTCTCTATTCCACTCTCTTCCATCATTTTTCTTCAGCTACAACAAACTGCAGAGAAACAAAATCTGTATTGAAAAATAAGACAAAACTATTTCAAACTGAATTACAAAGAAAGGAGTATGGTATAGTGGACTAGATGCTGGTTTGGGAGACCAAGAAAGTTGAAATACCAGCTCCAAAACAAATATTTTGAGGAGCCCTGGGCATACCATTTACTCAGTGTCCCGCACATCTGTATAATAAATATTCTTTCCACACCTTATACTATAGAGACAATGTTTCAAATTCAAAACTTCTCTGAAATCCTTACTTCTATAACACCTTTCATTTAAGGATATGAAATATTTTACAAACACTAAACCTCACAAAATCCACACAAAGCAGATAAGTACATATTCCCATTTTACAGACAGATAAACTAAAGCACTCAAATAGAGCACTTGTTTTCAACAGGGTGCTGAGCACCTGAACTTATTTCTAAAGAAGTTGAGGTAGCAACTCTGTAAATTCAAGTGACTTGCCAAAGGTCACAAAGGAAACCATTGGCACGTCTGGGAACAAAACCCAGGAAATCCTGAGTCCTTTTCCTCTGCTTTAACTGTGACCTTGTTTATATTAGAAAACTTGTGCTGATGTAACTAATTGAATATAAAAATTTATGTTTTTATACCAGTGCAAGTCCCTAACACTGACACAATGGAAAACCGTTTTAAATTGCACTTAAGGGGACTTATTGCATTAAGCTTAAGCACAATTTAAAGCAGATTCAGTGTGTCTACACTAGGGGGTTACCCCCGGTGTAACCAGATGGATTTTTATAATGATTTAGCTGCAGCAGTTGATGTTTACCAAACAGACAAGCCCTGTGAGGCCACACTAGTTCTCTCCTGACTAATCTAATGAGAACATCAAAGCTTAAGGCTGAATGATAAACTGGTTTTCTTTCACAACCAGTAGAGGATAGGAGTGTCTTTCATCATGCTAAAACACTGGAAAATCCATTTTACCCCAAGAAACATGAAACCACACCCTTGCTTAAAAATCTTATTATTAAAAGGTAGCACAAAATGTGTGGGAAGCACGAGAGAGAGAGAGAGAGAGATGGGAGAAAAACCATGAAAATGAATTCTCAACTTTCCTTTTCTCTCATTTCTGGATTTGTGTTCTACAGTACAAAAGGTACACCAGGACCCTCGCTAGAAAGCGGGATTTGGGATCCATGCCAAGTACTGTGTTATAGCAGGGACCGCGTTAAAATGAAGTTACTGTATACAGTAAATGTCACATCCATAAAGTATAGAAAACCTTAAAAAATAAACTCCTACTTGAAGGAAACAAGAAAAAAAAAAAGGGTTGCTTTACTAGAGATTTAAAGTAGACATTACAATAAATTAGTCTAGTTTTTCTTTAAAAAGTCGGTGAATTGCTTTTGCTTCTTGCTGCTGTGCTGCTTCCACTTAGCAAACTGCAAAAGACTACATAGCTGCATAATTTTTATAGGCTCAATGGCTTGCGTCTCAAACCAGTCTCTAAGCAGGCTACGGTCACAGCTGACGTTGGAATGACGTCCATTTCCTCTTCTTTTTCTACGGCGAAGGCCAATTCTTCAGCTTCTGGAATGTTGTTTGGTCATACTGCCTGAAGAATTTGGTCATTTGTTAGACTTTCAGTAATGGGTCAAAATTCTTCTGCTTCATCATCACCTCTTATCCAGGACTCGATATTTAGTGGCAGAACAGTTAGCTCGAGCCCGGACAGTTGCTGGCACAGCTCCTGCATCCACTCCATGTCTGTTCTTCCAACTTCCTCCTCTGTAAATCCCTCAAAGTCAAATTCCTCGTCAGACTGTGATCTGCTTTCTTCACTCTCTTCCAGGAGCGGGTGGCCAAACGACTCCTTCAGTCCCACCATCCAACAGCAGTTTATCGTTTCAGCAAGTAATAAATTCCAGGAATTGCCGCCGGTGTAAAAGAAGTCTTTTATAGTCAACTTCTTCAGAAAATCGGTGACAGACAACTCACTTTCTATCATTTGTCGTACCAAGTTCCGTTGATCATGCTGCTTAAAAATGGCGATAACATCTTGATCAAGCAGCTGGATTTTGGAAGTCATGTTTTTAGGGAAGTATTCAACCCATATTGTACTGTCACGGGTTCTGAGTCTTTCGGCTGGAGGATGCACTGGACAGTTGTCTCACAAAAGAATGGCCTTTTCTTCTAAGCGTTTTGCCCACAAATGCTTTTGCACAGACGGGATAAATCTGGTGAAGAACCATTGTTCAAAAATCTCTGGTCATCCAGGAATTTTTGGAGTTCTTGTACGAAAACTGCAGGCAATTCACATCTACGTGATGAAAGCGCTGAGGCACGCAAGACTTTCCAATGCACAATGGTTTTAGTTTATGCTTGCCTGTTGCATTCACACAAACAATAAAGTAAGGCGATCTTTTGACTGTTTATATCCTTCTTTCTTATGTTCATCTGTTCTGACAGCCAGGGTTTTATCGGGCAACATTTTATAATAAATTCTTGTTTCGTCTGCATTGTAAATCTGTTCCTCTGAGTAACCCTCCACCTGTAAAATTTCCCTCAGCTTTGCAGGGCACGATTGTGTGGCGGCGTCAGCAGAGTTTTCCATGTCTTTTCTGAAATCACCATAGCCAACCCGAACTCGCCTTAAAATTGCTGAATTCGCCATTAAGTTCCCGGTCGAATTTTTCTGCTTGCATGGCTATAAGCAGACCAGAGATAGGAATGCCTTTCTACTGTTTTTGCACAAACCCCATGTGTACACTGCAGATTCAAGATCGGCATCATTCGCTAAGCAGGCTCGTTTTCTTTGAAGGCCATGCTCTTCATCCAGGTTATGAATGTAAGTTCCGAGCTTGTCAGCATTCTTTAGCCATCGACGGAGGTGGACTCGTTCATGCCAATATAGCAGCTAATCTTTGCCTGGGTTTTGCCATTTTTAAGTCGTTCGATAGCGTCCAATTTCTCCTGCACCGAGTAAGCCTTCCTTTTGCCCGACATTTTTGACATCTTTCTAAAGATAAATACAGTACTGTACCTGTAAAGTTTTATTACATGACATTTGTATGGCGTTCTAGGCCTACAGCAATCGTCTTAGGGCTTGTCTACACTACCGCGTGGGGTTGATCTAAGATCACATAGCTGATGGTGCATGAATAGCTGATGCTCTCCTGTCGACTGCGCTTGTGCGCCTCATTCTGGTGGCGTACTAGAGTCGACAGGAGAGCGCTCAGCAGTTGATTTATTGTGTCTATACTCAAAAAAAATTGTACTGTACTTAAATTTGGGATCCATCTCCGTGACTGCATTATATCCGAATTAGCGTTATATAGACACATGTTCTAGCGAGGGTCCGGTGTAATTAAAAAACAACAAATAATGTCTTGTTTCTCACAAGTCTGGTAAACCAGGCAGTTATTTGTCTCTTGGAAGAACGTTTCCTAAGGTAGCTATAATGAAATACAAATCCCATGTGAACTCATTATATGTATAACAAATAGACTGAGTCTTGATAAGACTTGTCTACAATATCCATTACGTCAGGAGCTATCAAGCTCTGCCAGCATATTCCTTTAACAAGGCACAGTGGGAAGGTCTTAGAAAATGTGCTAAAAATGCAATACAACACACAGAGATTTCCATTTAGAAAATTACAGGGGTTTTCCCCCCCTTTTACTAAAAAGTCATATTCCATGTAAAAAACCTACATAGTCAGCTACTGATTTAACACTAAAAATGTTCACATTCTTGTTACCAAGCTGAGGAAGGTAAAATATATACCTACATATACACACAAAAGAAGGTATAGCAACAGTCAATTCTGACATATGCTCACATATGTAAAGCTCCTGAGAATAAATGAAAGTTTAAATTATACAAGGAACAGTTCTGTCGCCTCTGGAAAACACGAACAGAAGGCTTTGCACAAAAGGTTCAGGTGACAAGGAGGGAGATGGAATACTTGAGCCAAGTTACAGAGAGGCAACAGATCCATTTCACATCCACTAAGCAGTACTCTTCATGGCTGAGGTCCCCCAACATGGGGGGAATTCCCCATATGCCATTAGATCTACTGCCTACAAGCCAGCCCCTTTCCTCTCCAACTCAAAACCTCTCTCCATCCAAGAACAGATGAAGGACCTCTGAAGCAGCATTCTGCAGCCTGTAGGGCTATGGATCCTGTCTGCAGAATCTCTGCATCCGCCCCAGCCCTCTGCAGTGGAACTGCATTGGGTAGAGCCTTCCATTAAACTTACCCGGGCTGAAGTATTTTTTTTTAATAGAATGTTTTTAAAAAGCTAATAGCACAAGTTTATATTTCACAACAAAAACATTCCTAAAGCTCTTCCTCCTTCAATTACCTGCCAAAAATCAAATGTTTTTATGGCTGTGAAGACATTAGCTACTCTTGAGTAAACAAGATATTCTCAATTCATGTCCTAGCAGACAAGTTTACTCCTGATGGAATTCTGCACCCCCCAAAAAATTAAAAATTCTGAGCACATTTTAAAATTCTGCATATGTTATTTATCAAAACAACACAGTACCATACCAGTTTCAATAATATTTGTAATTTATTTCAAAATACCTGTCAGCAAGTATGTCTGTAACAATACAGATAACAAAAAAGATTTATCCAGGAGTAGAGAATTAAAGAAACCCCTAAGACAACCCAGTTCTGGTTTCTCAGTTATGCTTTTGTTGGGTGCCTCAGCCTGGGTATGTCACATGTGCAATCTACCCTTCCAATCTTTTAGTTTATTCCCATTTTTTCACCCTACCCCCATAGGGTTTCCATATTTCCAGTTTCCAAATAGAGGACACTGCCTGGGTGAGGGGAGAGTTGGACGGGGTGCTGGAAGGGTGTGTGTACTGGGAGGAGGGATTTGAGGGGTGCTGGAGTGGGTACCTGGGGCTTCAATCTTGAGATGGAGGGGCAGTGTCGCCCTGTCACAGTGGCATGGAGGCTGGTGCAGACCCAGAACATAGTGCAAGCCTGTCAGTCAGCGCCTCCCTGCAGGGATCTCCTCCTGCCCAGGTCTGGGAGCCAGGGCATGGGTGGGCAGGATCTGGCAGCTGCAAGGGACCAATCAAATGTAAATGCACGGGAGAGACCAATCACAAAGCAGATCAATCAGGACTCTTTCTGAGCTGCAACATCTGCTCTGCAAGAAACCTGGACATTGTCTCGTATTAGAAAAATCTGCCCGGACAGAGCATGGAGGATCAAAAAATAGGCAATGTCTGGGAAAACCTGGACCTAGTAACCCTAGTCACCTCCCCCTGCAAGACCCTCCCCTTTTACTCTCAGTCTCCTCTCCCAGAAAGCAGCAGCCCCTCCCTGCAACTCCCAGCTGTTGCTCCTGCCTCTCCCTGAGGGGTGCAGTTTGACAGCTGTGGCAAGTGCTGCACAGGGAGGGGGCCCAACCACACCCTGTGACCAAGTGGGACCGGCAAACCTGGGAACCGCAGTCACAAAGCTCATGGAAAAAAAAAAACCCCACAAGAATTGGTAACGCTGCAAGTATAATATGCTTCCAAATTAAACTTATCCACTCTCAGTTTGCACAGGTGTAAGCGATTACAAAGAAGCAAGACAGTGGAGAATCTGGCCCATAGATATAATTCTAGAACAGGGATCTCAAACTCAAATCACCAGTACATTGGTCTCAGGGCCACATCACTGAAACCTTAGATATGTTATAATAGCCCTACAGAATAGAAATGCTGGGGCAGATCCTCAGCTGATGTAAATTGCCATAGCTCCACTGACTTCCACTGAACTCTGACAATTTACACCAGCCAATGATGTGCCCAGCTGTTTGCAGTGTTCCTGTTTAGCGCTCGCACACGCTCTCCTTCTCTCTCTCTCATTGGAAATGGCCCTGAGAATCAGACCACAGGATCTGAAAAGAAAGTGACGGGGACAGTGGGAAGAGACAGAATGAGGGAACCTCACTGACATGGGGGAAGAAAATAATTGAGTCATACATAAAGAAAAAAGCTCCTGTCCTGTTCCACAGAACAGACAGATTTAAAGTAACTAACATCATTCACAACGAGTCAATTTACCTCCTTCATACCGCTGCCCCAAGAATCTCCTCCCACAATGAGTAGCTCAAAGACATCAGTGCAGATTGTATTCTTTACGTCCCCCACTAAATTACTGCTGAAGAAATGCAAAATGTAGCTGTACTGCAAGGATCCATTAATTCATATTTTACCTCTCTGCTCCTTCCCCGCCCCCATTCCAACCCCTTCCCCAAAGTCCCTGCCCCAACTCCGCCCCCTCCCTGCCCCTATTTCAACCCCTTCCCCAAATCCCCGCCCGGCCCCGCCTGTTCTTCACCTCCTCCCCTGAGTGCACCATGTCCCTGCTCCTCCCCCCTCCCTCCTGGAAAGTCCTAAGCACCACCAAACAGCTGTTTGGCGGTAGGAAGCACTGGGAGGTAGGCATAGGAGACCCCTGTTCTAGAGAATTAAAAGAGAGCAGGTATGGAAGAGTAAGAGAAACCAAAAGAGGGTAAATAAGGATTGAAGACTAGTCACCACACAACAAAGCTGTTGAAAAAGTCCTGAAGAAAACCGCAGGGGCAAAGTGCCTATCAGGATCAGGCCCCAAATCCTTAGTTTCTACCAGCTTTGGCAGTGGCCTTTACTATTACTCCCAACTTTATATTAAAAAGTCATTTAGCTACAGAAAAACATCTCTTTCTCCTCGCTGCTCCAATCCACAAACCCATAATTCTCAGCAAGTAATCCTTGATGGTTAAACCCCACTTCCAAGCAAAGATTTAGTTTTACATATTTATAGAACCCTACAGTGAAGTCTCTCTTCCTAAGACTTCCCTGTTTCTACATAACATACTACATTATAACCTACTGTCAAAAATAAAATGCTTGTCCAAATATATTAGCAACATGCATTGTGATATTTTATTTTTATTTACCACAAGAACATTCAATCAGCAGTGGATTACCAGTCATTAATGCAAATTAGTAAAGTCTATTTTAGGGTATGTCTACATTGCAATTAGACACATGCGGCCAGCCCATGCCAGTTGACTTCACCTGACAGATCTCAGGCTAAGGGGCTGTTTCACTGCCATATAGACTTCCAGGCTTGGGCTTGAGTGCAGGCTTGGCAGTCTACACTACAACGAAACAGCCCTGCATCCCAAACCTGGGGAGCCAGAGTCAGCTGGTATGGGCTAGCTGGAGGGTGGGGAAAAGGGATGGTTATTTGCATTGTAGAAATATTTTAGGGCATGTCACTTCCTCTGCACATCATCTGCTGCCTTTTCTCAGATTATTAAAAAAAAAAAAAAAAGTCTGAACATAACCCACAAAACCGATACTTCCTATGTCACATCTATGGTCCTGAAGTTAACATAATAAAAAGCAAACAAGCCCCACAAACCAGTCCAAAAATATAAAACCCAAGAGACAAAGAATTACAAGCAGAGTCAAGCAAATGTGTAATTAGCCCAAAAGAAATTATGCTCCTGCCATCTAGAGGTTTGTGACTAAAAGTTCATTTCATGAGTCTTGGCCATGTCACCGAATTTGGAAAAGCCTCCCAGACTTGAGTGCATTCTGTACGAATTCATTAAATTGTGTTTAATAACTAAATTAATAACAAAAGTAGCATATTCCTAACAGGTTCTCGCTCTGTGGCTTTGTTTAAAAAAAAAAAAAAAATCTGTGTGTAATTTGCCACTAAAAAGAGTTCCATCAGTATAGATCCAGTTTTCAGAAGGGTTTATTTTAATATAAAACTCAGCAGGGTTAGGTTACTAAATGACAAGGGGGTGCGGTTGAGGAAAAAAAACTGGTCTATGCTAATGCTATCACTGTGGCCAGCAATGTCAGAGCTGCATCAACACTAAAACAATCATGGGAGCTTTTAACAAGAAGAAGAATACTTAGTACAGACAAGGTCTGTACCTCTTTGAGGTGTAACTATTTACTTGATTCAGAATGCAGAGCCAATACGACCAAGGAAGAGGGAGCTGAATTCTAGTCAGGTGTTAACTGACAATTTTGGGGAAAAGGCTAACAGCTTGATTTTCGAAGGTGTAAATCACCCACAACTCTCATTTGCTTCAGAAGGATGTGTGGGTATTTGGCATTTAGGAAAAAATCAGGCCATAAATTCTGACTGCACAACTTTTTGTCTTAAAGTGGTGATTATGTTAGAAGCAGAAAAAAAAGTTTCATTTTACTGATCAAAGGTTGAGCTTGCTGAGTTGACAATCAGAAAAAGTTAGCTTTTGATTTTTTAAAAGTAATGCGAAGTAACTGAAAAATGTGAAACCAAATAATTTACATATTTCTTTTTCTGACTAATCTTAATTTAAAATCATTTTCAGGTTATGTCCCAAAAATACGGAAATTGATAATTAAGGAAGACTACCCAAAATTGACAAGGATAAAGTCAATTTCTAGAACTGAATCACAGTCTGTAGTGGTGCTATGTTTAAATGTTAACCCTTAACAAGCAGATTTCCACAGCTGAGTAGACATCCATGTTAACAAAGCAGAGTAGAATTATTCTGAGAGGCTCAGGCTTAACCTGAGAAGTGAATAAGCTCACTAATCAATTAAAATACCAGACTCAAATGTTACTTAATGCATTTTTTAAAATATGTAACAGGCAATGTTTCCATAACTAGATGTGAAAAGGTAAGATTGGGTTAACACCTAAAGCACTGGTTAAGCTCATTAAGCAGAATTTTTGTTAATACTCTCCTGATTAAGCAGCAGGTGTTGCTATCCATTATTAGGCCAATTAACTGCTAGGAAGGATCCCCAAATGAACAGCCATCCTGAATACACACATCCTAATTAAGGGATGTATAGGCACAGATATAAATAATACTCATTTATGAACTGTATTCAGAGTAACAGCCGTGTTAGTCTGTATTCGCAAAAAGAAAAGGAGTACTTGTGGCACCTTAGAGACTAACCAATTTATGTGAGCATCAGCTTTCGTGAGCTACAGCTCACTTCATTGGATGCATCCGATGAAGTGAGCTGTAGCTCACGAAAGCTTATACTCAAATAAATTGGTTAGTCTCTAAGGTGCCACAAGTACTCCTTATGAACTGTAGGCCTTTTCATCTTCTAAAGCTATGGCTAAACTAGAGAGCTTACAGCAGGTGTGCTATATCGATGGGAGAAGCTCTCCCATCAGCATAGTGCTGTCCACACCAGTGCTTAGGTCAGTATAACTTATGTCGCTCTGGGCTGGCTTTATACATAAGTGGTACTGTAGACATAGCCTAAGTCTTTTACAGATATTAAGCCATTATTTCCCAGTCTAAATAGGTACCAGGTTAGTTTGGGGGTGGGAGTGTATGGGTAGAGGAAAGGATCAGTGCGGCTAGGGGAAGTTGAAGGACATCAGATTCGTACCACCCTATACAAACTGGAAACATATGGTTTCATCTGCTTATAAAGTGGGGAGCTGGCTCACTAAAATCCATCCTATTTACCTCAGACAGCCAACCTCATTAAAGGCCACAGAACAGAAACAGCTCACAGGTACTGGAATAAGAACTTAAGCTCTGCCACCCTGTCTCTCTCTTTTGTACCCCTGTGGCACTCAGCTCATTCTTGGACAAAGCAAAAAAAGATAACAAAAGAGACACAGCAACTATCAGAACATGCTGTGATGCCCATTTACAACTCAATGGGGTGTCTTCTTCAACATCAGATATTATAACTGAGTAATTAATCTTGACAAGCCTCCTGAAGAAACTAAGCACATGAGAGGTTTCAGAGGAACAGCCGTGTTAGTCTGTATTCGCAAAAGGAAAGGAGTACTTGTGGCACCTTAGAGACTAACCAATTTATTTGAGCATGAGCTTTCGTGAGCTACAGCTCACTTCATCAGATGTTTACCGTGGAAACTGCAGCAGACTTTATATACACACAGAGAATATGAAACAATACCACCTCCCACCCCACTGTCCTGCTGGTAATAGCTTATCTAAAGTGATCAACAGGTGGGCCATTTCCAGCACAAATCCAGGTTTTCTCACCCTCCACCCCCCACACAAATTCACTCTCCTGCTGGTGCTAGCCCATCCAAAGTGACAACTCTTTGCATAATCAAGTCGGGCTATTTCCTGCATAGATCAAGGTTTTCTCACATCCCCCCCACCCCCATACACACACAAACTCACTCTCCTGCTGGTAATAGCTCATCTAAACTGACCACTCTCCAAGTTTAAATCCAAGTTAAACCAGAACATCTGGGGGGGGGGGGGGGGGGGGTAGGAAAAAACAAGAAGAAACAGGCTACCTTGCATAATGACTTAGCCACTCCCAGTCTCTATTTAAGCCTAAATTAATAGTATCCAATTTGCAAATGAATTCCAATTCAGCAGTTTCTCGCTGGAGTCTGGATTTGAAGTTTTTTTGTTTTAAGATAGCGACCTTCATGTCTGTGATTGCGTGACCAGAGAGATTGAAGTGTTCTCCGACTGGTTTATGAATGTTATAATTCTTGACATCTGATTTGTGTCCATTTATTCTTTTACGTAGAGACTGTCCAGTTTGACCAATGTACATGGCAGAGGAGCATTGCTGGCACATGATGGCATATATCACATTGGTGGATGTGCAGGTATACGAGCCTCTGATAGTGTGGCTGATGTTATTAGGCCCTGTGATGGTGTCCCCTGAATAGATATGTGGGCACAATTGGCAACGGGCTTTGTTGCAAGGATAAGTTCCTGGGTTAGTGGTTCTGTTGTGTGGTATGTGGTTGTTGGTGAGTATTTGCTTCAGGTTGCGGGGCTGTCTGTAGGCAAGGACTGGCCTGTCTCCCAAGACTTGTGAGAGTGTTGGGTCATCCTTTAGGATAGGTTGTAGATCCTTAATAATGCGTTGGAGGGGTTTTAGTTGGGGGCTGAAGGTGACCGCTAGTGGCGTTCTGTTATTTTCTTTGTTAGGCCTGTCCTGTAGTAGGTAACTTCTGGGAACTCTTCTGGCTCTATCAATCTGTTTCTTTACTTCTGCGGGTGGGTATTGTAGTTGTAAGAAAGCTTGACAGAGATCTTGTAGGTGTTTGTCTCTGTCTGAGGGGTTGGAGCAAATGCGGTTGTATCGCAGAGCTTGGCTGTAGACGATGGATCGTGTGGTGTGGTCAGGGTGAAAGCTGGAGGCATGCAGGTAGGAATAGCAGTCAGTAGGTTTCCGGTATAGGGTGGTGTTTATGTGGCCATTGTTTATTAGCACTGTAGTGTCCAGGAAGTGGATCTCTTGTGTGGACTGGACCAGGCTGAGGTTGGTGGTGGGATGGAAATTGTTGAAGTCGTGGTGGAATTCCTCAAGGGCTTCTTTTCCATGGGTCCAGATGATGAAGATGTCATCAATATAGCGCAAGTAGAGTAGGGGCTTTAGGGGACGAGAGCTGAGGAAGCGTTGTTCTAAATCAGCCATAAAAATGTTGGCATACTGTGGGGCCATGCGGGTACCCATAGCAGTGCCGCTGATCTGAAGGTGCCGCTGATCTGAAGCACATGAGGTTAGTTCCATTTGACAGAAGAGGATCCCACACATTTTTTGAAATGCAGATGGGCAGGCCCCTCGGGTGACAGAGCACTGCTGATGTAAATGAAGTGCCACGTGGGCACAGGGAAGACTATGCACAGCAAGAATGGATGCTCGCTGACATGCTCAAAGCCGGAGGAAAATGCCAAAATCAGAACTACTTGAGTTTTTCTATACCAGTCCCTTTCTTACGTTTCTAGCATGATCAGACTACCCGTTTTCGAAACATTTGCTTGCCAAACTATGAGTATTTAACATTTAATCATCATCACTGTACCAACAAGACTTCAGATACCAGAGGGATAGGCGCTAAATATCAGACAGAAGAGCTGGCCTCTGTCCCAAGGAGTTTACCGTCTAGATCAGAGACACTATAGCACAAATGATTAATGAACTACAGGGCGAATCTTCATAGGATGCATAAATCCCACAATTTTTAAATGAAAGAAAAAGCCACCCAACTTGGGGGTGTAGGTTACTAGATTATTCTCTATGACAGTAAGTTACACCGGCAGCACAAACAAGGCTGCAAACGTCCATGGGCAGAACATGCAGTGAATCCCACGCCCTGTTAGAAAAGCCCCCTTCAGACGCCCCGCTTTTGCGTTGGTTTGTTTTTCGAAGTCATTCCTACCCCCCGGTAAGCAGGGAAGGAACAACGCCTGACAAGGTAACCCAAGTGCAAACCCACCTCGGGCGGCCTTCCTGAGCCGGCCGCCACAGCGCCCAGAGGCGAGACGATCTCTCCGGGCCTTGCACGCGCTATTTAAACAGCAGCCTCGACCGTTCCCCTTCTGTTCGCTCCGCAGAAGCGCCCCCCGATCCCAGGCTGCGCCCCCGCTGCCAGACTCTCCAGCGCCGCCTACAGAGCAGCTCCGCCCGGCGGCGGGAAGGACCCCGGTAAGGGCAGCAACAGGCCCGCGGCGCGGCGTGACCCCGCAGCCGGCTCTGACGCGGCCGCCGGGGAGGAGACGCACCGCCCCCCACCCCCGCGCGGGCAGCCTCACAGAGCAGGGGGCAGAGCGCGAGCAACGGGGCGCCGACGCAGCGCAGGGCCGACAGCTCCCATGAGCCCTGGGGCGCACATGCGCAATGCCCGCCGCCGCTCCGGGTTGCCACGTCTCTCTACCGCCGGCGGCTCTGCTCACGCTCCTCGGGGCCAGGCCGGGCCGCTCCCGCGCGCGCTGTCCGGCCTGGCGGCGGCATCTCCCACCCACTCTCACCTAGCTGCGGGTTGCTCCTTGGCCGGGCCTCGAGGCGCCACTTCCCTGGCGCGGTTTGCCCCGCGCCGCCGCTCGCTTCCCGCATCCAAAATGGCCGCGCCTGGGAGCTGGACGCCACCGCCTGCTGCCACGTTCGCCTGCGGCGGGTGGGGCCGGGCGGAGCCGTCTGCAGCGCGTGACCTGGGGTGGGGCAGAGCCCGGCCACGTACCACGGGGTTCTTGGTGCCCAGCCCGCTGCCCAGGCAGCCTGGTCGCTACCCCTCGCCCCGCAGCGGGCATGTCGGAGTTTCTTCCTCTCAGCCTGCTCAGACATCTCCCTAGCGGAGCCCCGTCATGCCCCCACAGAGGTGGGGGGGGCACATTCGCGAAGCAGGGCACAGACCTTTGTACCCTCCCCAGCTCCTCCAAGTACGACAGCAGAGGCTGCTTGTGAACACGGGCAGAGGGTGGTACAAGTGGGTGGAATAGGATGAAGTTAAGGAAAAAGAAGAGGCTGTGATGTGCTGGCAGTCTGGGTGCTGGCTCATGCCAAGGCTGCTGGTCAACTAGGTTTTCCAGGCAGCTGGTTTTCAACCAGAACGCCAGGTCGAAAAGGGACCCTGTGGGATCTGGTCAGCATTGCTGAGCAGGCCGCTAAAAGTCCAGGGAGTGGCGGGGTAAGGCAGACTCCCTGACTGCTCAGGCTCCTAGCCTGCCCTGGCTCTGTGTGGCAGCCAGCATGTCCGGCTCCTAGGCGCAGAGGCAGCCACCACGAGCAGCGGCACTGGCTTCGCAGCTCCCCTTGGCCAGGAACCACAGCCATTGGGAGCTGCCGGGGCTGTGCTTGTGGGCAGAGCTCAAGAGGCCCTGTATCTAGGGGTTGCAGAACATGCCAGCTGCTTTTGGGAGCAGCTTGAGGTAAGCACTGCCCAGCCACAGCCCAAACCCCCTCCTGCTCCCCAGCCCTGAGCCCACTCCCACACCTTAGCTCCCTCCCACAACCCCTACCCTTCACCCTCTCCTGCAGTCCAACTCCATGCCCCAGATCAGAACTTCCTCCTAGAGCCTGCACTCTACGCCCTCTCCCACATTCCTGCCCCAGCCCTGAGCCGCCTCCTGCACCCAAGCTCCCTCCCAGAGCCCGCACCCTTTACCCTCTCCTGCACTCCAACCCCCTACCGCAGATCAGAACCCCCTTCCACACCCTAACTCCCTCCCAGAGCCTGCACCCCACACCTCAGCCCTGAGCCCCCTTCTGCACCCAAGCTCCTTCCCAGAGCCCACATCTCTTGCACCAATCCTGGGCCCCGGCCCTGAGCCACCTCCCATACCTAAACTCGCTCCTGGAGCCCAAACCCCCTCTCACACCCCAAACCAATGCCTCAGTTCTGAGCTGCCTCCTGCACTCCAAAACCCTCATCCCTGGGCCCACCCCAGAGCCCATATCCCCAGCTGGAGCATGCACCCCAACCCCAGGCCTGAGCCCCCTCCTGCACTCCAAACCCCTTGGCCCCAGTCTAGAGACCCTCCTGCACCCCAAACCCCTCATCCTCTCCTCAGAGCTTGCACCTCCTCCCTCCTGTACCCCGTCCCATCCCAGAGCCCCCTCCTATACCCTGAATCCCTCATTTCTGGTACCGTTCCAGAGCCCCTAGCTGGAGCCATCACCCCCCCCCCCCACACACACACACACACCCAAAGTCTCACCAGGCTGGGGCAAAGTGAGTGAGGGTAGGGAAGAGCAAGCGATGGGGGGGGGGGTGGAGTGGGCAGGGCAAGGGTGTTTGGCTTTGTGGGATTAGAAAGTTGGCAGGAAGATAATGGAGCCTGCAGCTGACTGAACCTGACAAACTGCTATGTTTCTCTCACTAGAAAGCTGTTTTCATCTCACAGACATATCTTGCAGTGATTAGTTTCATACACAAAGTTACCTTATGGCATTTTTTCATTAGAACTACTAAAAAAAGCTATACACGTGTTTGGCTGTTCTGGATGTCAAACGTTCAAAAAAAAAATCAATATTTGTAGTCCGCTAGTTAAGCCAGAAAATGTATTATGAATTATAGGCAGTGGAGGTAGCAATGCCTGTAGTGAAGAATGCCCTACGCTTCTTGCCACAGGGTGACCGACTCCTTTAAGCATTTGGGTCTGGAGGACTACTTGCACGCTATGGAGCATGTGAAAGACTCCTGGTAGAAGAGCTGGAGTGGCTGCTCACAAGAGGGTAGGAAGTGTTTTAAGGAGTCCAGGGTGGGCTATGGGGAGAGACTTAGCAGAACCTGGGAAAGTCTAACAAACTGTGCCTAGCCTGTGATGGGGGCAGAAGAGATTTTATTCTTTGTTAATAAATCAGACCCTAAGAAGGGATGTTATTGGACTGTGATAGGTATACCAACCCTACACTGGACTTGAAGGGTTAATGATTGCCTATGGGGGCAATCAGCCTTGCCCTACTACACTTGCAGTATCAAACCTGGAGGGAGGAGTTAAAAGGGCTGAACCTGGTTCAATTAGGGCCTGACTAAGAAGGAAAGCCCACCTATAGAGCTCAGGCAGTGAGAGAAGCCTGGCTGGAATCAGGAAGCTCAGTGGGGTAGCTAGGAGCCCAAGGTAGTTAGGAAAGAAAGTGTCAGGAAATGAGTCTACCCAAGATTTTGTACTGTGGTGGAAGAGCTTACAGGGAGTAGGAAGACTCCTGATGAGTGAGGGACTGCCCTGGGAGGTGGAGGAAAAACTCTCCTGCAGCAGGACCAGCTAGGTGGCAGAAAGTGGTAAGAAGCTCTTGGACAAGGCTCAAAGAGAGCATTGAGCTGATGCACTGAACAGGCTGAGGCAAAGGCCTAAGGCAGGGCAAGGTAGGAAGTGGTCTAGAGAAGCAGCAAGAGGGTCTGTGTAGTGATGGCTTGACTGCCTATTCAAGGGTCCCTGGACTGGAATCCAGGGAAGAAGGGAGGACCTGGGTTCCATTCCCCTGACAAGGTGTAAGGACTACTGTAACTCTCCTACCCCTATACTAGGTAATCTGGACTCAGAGTGTCCAACATGAACTTGAACTGTTTGTTGTTGGATTACTGGCTTACCCTGGAAGGGATGGAATTTTGACTTAGCTGAAGGGGCAAGTCAAAAGGAGAAGCAGACCACCACAGGGCCAGAATGACTGCTACCGCAAGGGTGCTGGCTAGTGAATTGTAAGCTTACATGGACACATACAGTACTCCTTTGTAGACTTTGAGAAGCCCTAAGTGAAGGGATGCTCAGGTGGTGGCTGATTGTTACACTTGCCATTATAAAGATTCCATTTTCAGTTGCCTATAACTGCAAACCTTAAACTGAGCAGGCTGAAATTTTCCATACCGGGTCTTTATTGGGAAGTTCTAGTGTCTCCATGCTTTGGAGCAAGGGCTTGAAATTTGGTAGGAGAGTTGCCATAGTGTCAGGAAGGTGTCTTTTTTTGTTAACATGGTGAAAAATTGCCTAGATTATAAATCTCTGAGAAGTCACAGTTCAATAGAGGCTGGTTAGAATTTGCTAGCCAAATTATCTGAAGATTCCATCTGCACTGTATGATTCCTTCACAGCAGTCCAGACTGTGAAGAGGATACATGTAAAGAGCAACTGAACCATCCTAGAGCTGAACGGGCTTACCAGGATTGCCCCTGCAAGTGCTCCTCCAGGTTGCTGGTGGTGGCTGTCCTGCTGGGCACCAGAATTGAGAGCAAGGAGACTGTCTCTCCTTCAGCTCCCAACTAAAACCTCTTCAGCGCATCAAGGATCTACAACCTATCCTGAAGGACGATCTCTCACTCTCCCAGACCTTTGGAAACAGGCCAGTCCTTGCTTACAGACAGCCCCCCAACCTGAAGCAAATACCAGCAACTACACCCCACACAGCAAAAACACTAACCCAGGAACCTATCCCTGCAACAAATCTCATTGCCAGCTCTGTCCAAATATTTATTCAAGGGACACCATCAGCCACACCATCGGGGTTTTATCATAAATATAAAGGGAAGGGTAACCACCTTTTTGTATACAGTGCTATAAAATCCCTCCTGGCCAAAGGCAACATTCTGTTACCTGTAAAGGGTTAAGAAGCTCAGCTAACCTGGCTGGCACCTGACCCAAAGGACCAATAAGGGAACAATATACTTCCAAATCTTGGGGGGAGAGGAAGAGGGGAAGGTTTTTGTTTGTGCTCTTTGTTTCCGTGTTTGTTCTCTCTTGGGACTGAGAGAGGCCAGACAGAAATCCATCTTCTTCAACCCATCCTAATCCAAGTCTCCAATATTGCAACCAGTATAGGTAAGCCAGGCAAGGTGGATTAGTTTATCTTTTATTTTATGTGAATTTTCCCTGTGTTAAGAGGGCGGTTTTCTGTAACTTTAGGGTTTTACCCAGAGGGGGATCCTCTGTGTTTTGAATCTGGATACCCTGTAAAGTATTTTCCATCCTGATTTTACAGAGATTAACTTTTTTTTTTTAAAATAAAATCCTCCTTTTAAGAACCTGACTGATTTTCTTATTGTTCCATGATCCAGGGGTTTGGGTCTTTGATTTTGTAACAAATTGGTTAGGATATTATTCTCAAGCCTCCCCAGGAAAGGGGGTGTGTAGGGCTTGGGGGGATATTTTGGGGGAAAGACGTCTCCAAGTGGTCTCTTTCCCTGTTCTTTGTTTAAAATGCTTGGTGGTGGCAGCATACTGTTCAAGGACAAGGCAAAGTTTGTACCTTGGGGAAGTTTTTAACCTAAGCTGGTAAGAATAGGCTTAGGGGGTCTTTCGTGCAGGTCCCCACATCTGTACCCTAGAGTTCAAAGTGGGGAAGGAACCCTGACAGGCTTGTTCACCTGCACATCTATCAACATGATATGCCATCATGTGCCAGCAATGCCCCTCTGCCATGTACATTGTCCAAACCGGACCGTCTCTACGCAGAAGAATAAATGGACACAAATCAGACATCAAGAATTATAACATAATGTAACAGCCAGAGAACATTTCAATCTCCCTGGACACTCAATAACAGACTTAAGAGTGGCAATTCTTCAACAAAAAAACTTTAAAAACAGACTCCAATGAGAAACTGCAGAACTGGAATTAATTTGCAAACTGGACACCATCAAATTAGGCCTGAATAAAGACTGGGAGTGGATGGGTCACTACAAAAATTAATTTCCCCATGCTAATTTCCCCCTGCTGTTACTCACACCTTTTTGTCAACTGTTTGAAATGGACCACCCTGATTACATTGGCCTCATTACCACTACAAAAGTGATTTTTCCTCCCTTTGTAATTCTACTGTTGAGAATAGTCCACTTCTACTTTAATTGAACTGTCTCGTTAGCACTGCCCCCCACCACTTGGTAAGGCAACTCCCATCTTTTCATATACTGTGTATTTATACCTGCCTATTGTATTTTCTACTCCATTCATCTGATGAAGTGGCTTTTAGCCCATGAAAGCTCATGCCCAAAATGTTAGTCTCTAAGGTGCCACAAGTATTCCTTGTTTGTGCTCTCAGTGTTCCTCCATCTGACACCCAGCAAGCAAGGAGGAGAAAGGTTAGGAAGCTGTCTAACTAAAACAATGTAATGGGGTAAGGAACTGGGGTAGGGAGAGGGAATGAGACAGGTGCAGGAAGGTGAGTGGATAGAAGCTTGGTGTAAGGGAAGGAAGGTTAGGAGCAGGAGGCTCTAGGGTTGCCAACTGTTTAATCACATAAACCCAAACACCCTTGCCCTGCCTCCTGTCCCTTCCCCAAGGCCCTGCCAACTCCATCCTCCCCCCTCCCCCATCGCTGGCTCTCCCCCACCCTCCTTCACTCTCACTGGGCTGGGGTTGGGGTGCAAGCTATGGGCTGGGGGTTTTGGAGTGGGGCAGGGAGTTGGGGTGCAAGGTCTGGGAGAGAGTTTGGGTGCTGGAGGGGGCTCAGGGCTGGGGGAGGAGGTTGTGGTGTGGGAAGGTGTGTGGGATGCAGCCTCCTGGCTGGGGCAGGGGATTGGGGTGCAGGAGGGGGTGAGGGGTGCAGGCTCTGGGAGGGAGTTTGGATGCAAAAAGGGGCTCAGGGCTGGGAGAAGGTGAGGGGTGCAGGCTCCAGCATAGTGGTGCTTACCTCGGGTGGCTCCCAGTTGGCGGCACAGCGGCGTGAAGGCAGGCTCCCTGCCATTCCCGGAACAGCTGGCATGTCCCTGCGGCCCCTGGAGGGTGGAGGAAGAGGTCTCCATGCGCTGCCTGTGCCCCGAGTGCCGACTCCACAGCTCCCATTGGCTGGGAACTGAGGGGGTGGTGCTTCCCTTAGCGCTGCTGCACCACCGACCAGGAGCTGCCCAAGGTAAGTGGAGTCAGGGTGCTCTGCCCCCTCCATGTTCTGCTCCAGGAAGTGGCCAGCATGTCCCTGCGGCCCCTGCAGTGGGGCAGGGGACTCCGCACACTTGTCCCTGCCTGCGGGCACTGCCCCCGCATCTCCCATTGGCCATAGTTCCCAGGGCTGCAGCAACATGCCAGTAGCTTCCGGGAGCAGTGCGGGTCCTGGACAGGCAGGGAACCTGCCTTAGCCCTGCTGCACCACCACACTTTTAGCGCTTAAAATGTCCCTGTTTGGCTTCAGTAGCCTCCGGCAGATAGAGCCCCATTCTGGGAGACTGTCGGTGAAACCTGGAGGGTTGGCAACTGTATCTACAAGAGCAGCAGTCTAGTCTTAGCTGTGACAACAGCTTGCTTTTAGCAAGTACAAGTACCCCTAGATGGGGTCTCTGCTATTAAATAGTTTTGGGTTCAATCCTCCAAAGACTCATGCACATGCTTAACTTTATGGATGTGAGTAGTCCTACTGGCTTCTCTCTCTGACCACCAGTTATACAACATTCTCAAAGCTGTGAGATGCAGCTAAGCTTTACTTGCTATAGCAGCCATCACTTAAGAAGATTCCCAAAATTATGCTGTTATTGGTCAATTATGAGATCATTAATATATGAAAAGCCCCTCCTCCTTGTTTTATCAATATCACAATTACTATCAATATCACATAAACCACTCCATGATTCTAATCCAACTCTTTTGTAACCTATAGCAATAGCAAAAAATTCACACTGGCCTCCTACATGAAGTTCTGGAACCAGAACCAGTATGAATATGAAAGAACATCCGGTATTAGATTATTCCTGTATCTACAATAATGAAGAAGAGCTCAGTGTAAGTTCACCAGCTTGTCTCTTTCACCAACAGAAGTTGGTCTGATAAAAGACATTACCTCAGCCGCCTCGACTTGCAAAACAACCTGATATTTTGGACAAAATATAAATATATACTAATGCCATTATGGTAGGGAATTGTAAAAAAAAAAAAAAACACCAAAAAAGTCACCACCACATAGCATTTTTATCTTTATTAAAAGCACATACACTTAATGCAATATAGAATTCACAGATAAGAAAATTAAGAAATTCAGAGTTATGGGTCTTACATCAGTTGAAACGTAGTCCTTTTCAGTATAATTTAGTATTTTTTATTCTTCAATATGCTAAAAACTTTTATGCCCTAAAAGAGATGTGCAATTTGAGTGAGCTATAGTATACAGTGAGTATAGTGTAATTTCAGGTCTTTGATATGTATGTATATTTTCAGCCCTAGAATTACATTCAGATTCTATAAAGGTGCTTGATATTTTTGAAGAAAAAAAGTAATTAGTTTTCTGTTTTGACATTGCACTCCATATGCTTTATGGAAATATGCTTATGAATATGACATAACTGGAATGTGCTTTATGCTAAATACCTGTTGTGTGGTGTCATTAGAAAGCTTGTAATCTACTAAGTGTGTTCATCCTATTTGTTTGCATGTATTATTTCTATATCTGGAGTTAGGAGAATAAGATATAAACTTGTAGTTGAACAGCTCCTGACTACCGTCCAGGCTGCCTGTGTACGGCTTCATGAGCCATGGCATTAAGGGGTAGGCTGGGTCCCCAAGAATAACTATAGGCATTTCAACATCCCCAATGGTTATTTTCTGGTCTGGGAATAAAGTCCCTTCCTGCAGCTTTTGAAACAGACCAGAGTTCCTGAAGATGCGAGCGTCATGTACCTTTCCTGGCCATCCCACGTTGATGTTGGTGAAATGTCCCTTGTGATCCACCAGTGCTTGCAGCACTACTGAAAAGTACCCCTTGCAGTTTATGTACTCGCTGGCTTGGTGCTCCAGTGCCAAGATAGGGATATGGGTTCCGTCTATGGCCCCACCAGTTAGGGAATCCCATTGCAGCAAAGCCATCCACTATGACCTGCATATTTCCCAGAGTCACTACCCTTGATATCAGCAGATCTTTGATTGCATTGGCTACTTGCATCACAGTAACCCCCACAGTAGATTTGCCCACTCCAAATTGATTCCCAACTGACCGGTAGCTGTCTGGCGTTGCAGGCTTCCACAGGGCTATTGCCACTCGCTTCTCAACTGTGAGGGCTGCTCTCACTTTGGTATTCATGCGCTTCAGGGCAGGGGAAAGCAGGTCAAAGTTCCATGAAAGTGCCCTTACGCATGCGAAAGTTTCGCAGCCACTGGGAATCATCCCAGACCTTCAACACTATGCGGTCCCACCAGCCTGTGCTTGTTTCCCGGGCCCAGAATCGGCGTTCCACTTCATGAACCTGCCCCATTAGCACCATGATGCCCGCATTGCCAGGGCCTGTGCTTTGAGAGAAGTCTGTGTCCATGTCCTCATCACTCTTGTCACCACGCTGATGTCGCCTACTTGCCCGGTTTCGCTTTGCCAGGTTCTGGTGCTGCATATACTGCTGGATAATGCGCGTGGTGTTTAATGTGCTCCTAATTGCCAAAGTGATCTGAGTGGGCTCCATGCTTGCCTTTGTATGGCGTCTGCACAGAAAAAAGGTGCAGAATGATTGTCTGCTGTTGCTCTGACGGAGGGAGCGGCGACTGACGACATGGCTTACAGGGTTGGCTTATAGGGAATTAAAATCAACAAAGGGGGTGGCTTTACATCAAGGAGAAACAAAAACAAGTGTCACACAGAATGGCCCCCTCAAGGATGGAACTCAAAACCCTGGGTTTAGCAGGCCAATTCTCAACCCACTAAGCTATCCCTCCCTCTGCTATTTCAGGCAGGACTGAATCTCCATTAAAGTTTTCAAGGTGCCCCTGACAGACCTAACCAAAATGATTGTCGGCCATTGATTTCACGGAGGGAGGGAGGGGGGAGCAAATGAATACAAAACAAATCTGGTCTATTTCTTGTTTTTATCCACTCCATCTATCTTTTACATCTTTGGCTAGCAGCAGACAGTGCAGTAGGACTGCAAGCCATCCACATCTCCTGGCTGCTTGGCAGAAGATGGTGCAATGGGACTGCCTGCGGGACTAAAGAGAATGACCTGGTCGAGTCACTCCTAATTTAGTCCCTGTGCCCATGTCTGCCCTGGCACTCCTGACTGACCTTACCGAGGAGGCCAGGAGCACATTGGACACGATGAGGATGGTTTTCAGGCCTATTGCACGATCTGCTGCCACAAGGCAATGGGTTGCTGCTGCTGTGTAGCAATGCAGTACTGCGTCTGCCAGCACCCAGAAGACATACGGTGACAGTGAGCTGAGCGGGCTCCATGCTTGCTGTGGTATGGCGTCTGCACAGGTAACTCAGGAAAAAAGGTGCGAAACGATTGTCTGCCGTTGTTTTCATGAGGGAGGGTGGGCGGGCAGGCGGGCCTGATGACATGTACCCAGAACCACCCGCAACAACGTGTTTTGCCCCATCAGGCATTGGGATCTCAACCCAGAATTCCAGTGGGCAGCGGAGACTGCAGGAACTGTGGGATAGCTACCCACAGTGCAACACTCCAGAAGTCGACACAAGCCTCGGTACTGTGGAAGCACTCCACCGAGTTAATGCACTTAGAGCATTTTGTGTGGGGACACACACAATCGACTATATAAAAACAATTTCTAAAAAAACGACTTCTATATATTTGACCTAATTTCATAGCGTAGACATACCCTAAGTAGTTCAGGAAGCACTTAATTTCCACTCCCCTCAGTAGCACATTTATTCTTTGATTCACTCTAGTGCTAGTAAGTTCTTTAACTTTCTTGTTTCAGGTATTCTGCCCTGACACCCCCCACAATGCACCAACAAGTACATCTAAAGCTGGCACAGGGTGAGGTAACAATATGCAGTTAGGCAAGACAGAGAGCCACAGCGGGTGAGGTAATATCTTTTTTGGACCAACACAGCTACAACATGGCATACATTAAGGAGGACACACAGCTTACCACCTGTCTGAGGCAAGGGGGAAGCTCAGAAGGAAGTGAGCATGTCTAAGGAATGATTTTCTCTCTGTGCTGTTCCTCTGCCACTTCTACAGAGAAAATTATAATTGCACAATCAAGCCCTTAGGGAAGTAGGCTTTTCAGGCTACTGTGCCCCTTTCAGGAGTCTGATTGGTCTTGTATACCCCCAAATTTCACCCCCACTTAAAAACTACTTGCTTACAAAATCAGACATAAAAATACAAAAGTGTCACAGCACACTATTATGGAAAAATTGCTTACTTTCTCATTTTTACTATAATTATAAAATAAATCAATTGGAATATAAATATTGTACTTACATTTCAGTATACAGAGCAGTATCAAATGAATCATTATCTGTATGAAATTTTAGTTTGTGCTGACCTCACTAGTGCTTTCTATGCAGCCTGCTGTAAAACTAGATATATCTAGATGACTTGATGTACCCCCTGGAAGACCTCTGTGTAGCTCTGGTTGACAACCACTACCTTAGGGCTATATGGTGTTTCCTATCATTGCTGTATTTGAATGCCTCCCCAGTTAATTGGATTGCAATAGAGAGAGTCCTAGTGGACATCATAGAATCTTTAACTCTTCATCCTTCTCTGATTATGGGAACCTTAAACACTTCATAATTAAGTACCCAAGAGAATATTTTAGTCTCATTACTTTAACACTTTTTAAGTGCATTCAAATACATTAGCTACTTTTCTAACATTTTCATGTTCATTTATCTTTTTGCACTGTAGAGGGAGCTCAAGGCTTTATTCCTATCTCTGTGTGAGCTTTTAAAATCAATCAGAGATACTTTCAGTAGTTCAGGGACATCATCACTGTCAGAATGTTTTTTCAGCATTCTGAATCTCCCTACATTTTCAAGCCCAGCAGAGACACTGAAAACTCTCCCACTGGATTTAATTAGTGACATCTTTCCAAGGTGTAGAGCATTACCACATTGGAGGAAATCGGGGCGGGGGGGATGATTAACTAGCCAGGGTGCATGGACAGAGCAGAGCTTTCATTTCAAAGAAAATATTAAGCCTAGCTCAACAAAGGGGATTTAGGCTCAGTGTCGCAATGCCTAACATATAAGTGCCCTGCAGCCTAGTGGAATCTGCAGCCCCTAGTGAGGCACCCAGGCTCCCTATGCAATGCCTGTGAATTAGGTGCCCAAGAATGGGATTCACAGAAGCCAGCATGTTGAGTGGTGAGCTTCCTAAACTAGTCTGTGGGAAATGCTGAAAATAGGGGTGTGGCCTAATCCCTTCCCTTCAAAGGGAGTTAGGAGTCTAATTCAGGGCAAGTCTATACTTAAGACACTGCTACAGTGCAGCTGCACTGCTGTATCGCTTTAATGAACACACTCTACACCGAGAGGAGAGAGCTCTCCCATTGACATAGTTAATCCAGCTTCCCTAAGAGGTGTAGCTAGGTCAACAGAGAAGCTCTCCCACCGATATAGCACTGTCTACACTGGGTTAGATTGGTATAACTGCGTCACTCAGGAGTATGAAAAATCATACCGATTTAGGTGGGTGGCATAGACCAGTGCTACTCAAAGTGATGGTCCACGGACCGGTGCCAGTCTGCGAGCCATCGGCTGCCGGTCTGCGTGCACATTGGAAAAAAAAAATTGCCGGTCCCCCACATCAGACAACTTGAGAAGCACTGGTGTAGACCAGACCTCATCTATCTCTCCTTTGCATTCACAGCCATGAACTCTCTCCTGAAGGTAGGCAGAGGGTATGATGGCTCCAATGGTTCCAACCCTGTTGAGGAACCATGTGGGTATCAATATGATGCCACATGATGGAATTTGTTCCCCACCCCCTCCTGTTGGTTTATTTAAAAATTTAAGAGATTAATAAAATACATAAACAACCCACACCCTCTTAAATGAATGCTAAAGTTGCATAGTCAAGTGTTCAAAAGATAAGAAATACCAGAATTAACGTTGCCTGTGCAGCATATACTATTTTCCCACAAGATCCTGTCTCATTCAATGCACAGGACAGACAGGCTCTGGGAATGAATCAGGGTTATGTAGAGAAGGAGACTGTTGTCTTTGTGACCTTTGTCTCATTTGTTGAGAAACTTGGAAGCTCTGAACTTATTGTGGGTAATGAGAATACAGTGGGCCTAAGCCACCCATAACTAAAGTCCCTCCCTCTTAGCTGACATGGAGGTGCACCGAACCTGGGCCACAACTGAATACTAGGGTCAACAAATGAAAAAACAGGGATGGGAATGATGGTTATAGGGTGAAAATCAGGTAGCTGGAAGGGGACACAAAGCAGAGAGCCCCAGACAGTGCCCACAGCTCCTCAAAGGTTTCTAAGAAGTCAGTGGACACTGCCCCAAAGAACCGTGCTTGAAGGCATGACTGAACAAGGCAACAGAAATAGGCCCTGCAGTCTCAGAGTACCCCACCCCAATCCAACTTCCTTCTGCTGGAGTGATGGCTGGTCATCTTGGCCAGTGCCAGGAGGAAGTTGACTAGGAGATCTCACAACTTTTTGGGGCCACTGATGAGGTGACCAGAATTGGAAGGTCTGTAGTGAATGAGACCGGGAACTGCAGGAAGAGAAAGGACAGTCTCATGGTGGTTGAATCATAAAAACATAGGGCTAGAAGGGACCTCAAAAGGTCATCTAGTCCATCTCCCTGCAGCAAGGCAGGATTAAGTATACTTATACTAACACTTGTCAGGGATGGTCTAACCCAGCGGTAGGCAACCTGCGGCTCATCAGGGTAATCCGCTGGTGGGCCACGAGACAGTTTGTTTACATTGACTGTCCGCAGGTATGGCCACCCACAGCTCCCAGGCTGCCATGACACCACAGTATGTGTGTGTGTGTATGTATATACACACACACGCTTGTATTCCCCCTTTGAAAACGTCACATATAGTTGACAAGCTAAAAGCCAAAAGGTATCTTTGAAAGTAGACCAGTAAGTGATAGAGGGAAGAAGGAAAGCTTTTAAAAGTAGGAAACATCTCTTTTGTAAGTGTGTCAGGTGACAGTGGCTTTAAAACAGGTCATAAGAGGCACAGTCGAAAGGAAGAGCAAGGAAAAAAATATTGATCACTCAGTACACAAGTGCATAAAACAGTACAGTGAGGTGATTAATGAGGTCTCAGCAGACCAGAGGGGCTGATGAGAAATGGATTCAAATTGCTTCATTTTACTATTATAGGGAACATCAGTAGATTTGTTTCCTCATCTCATCTGGTTAAGGAAAACGTCAGGCGTTGAATGTACAACGTGTCATCCAATTAGCAGAAACAATAGTCGGGGCAGAGGTTTTAGGGAAAATACACTAATTCCTTTTACATGTAAGGTGTCAACTCCTGTTCCAAGTTACAACAGTGTATATCCAAAATAACTCCACTTACTCTCCTGGTCTCGAGAACCTATGCCTATCCTCCTGATTTTTTCTCAAATCCCCTGATATAGGGTGTGCCAAATTTATTATGATAGAGCTTTAAATTAAATTAAAATTAATTTAATGTAATAAGGATGAGACTTGAGTAAATTCATTTGCTTAAGAACTCTGGCCAAATCCTGCTCCGAGTTACATTTGGGTAAATCCATAGCAACACTACTGAAGTCAATGGAATGACTTGGTAAAAATTTTAGGGGTGTTACAGTTATATGTCAGATTCTGTGTATTTTAAGTAATTATTCCCCACTACCAAAGGGAAATCAGTGGTCAAATGGAAAATCATCAATTAATCAGTAGAAATGATCTGTGTTTTATTAATATGCAAGGCATTTCATTTTAGAGCAATTTGTTTTTCTCACATTGTGGCTAGGCAATAGATATAGGTACAGTATTTCTTTCCATTTTCCTACATAAAGAGGAGGTCTCTAAATTATGCATGTGCCTGTGAGGGAAAAATTGCACACTGCTGTGGGGATAAGTAGACTGTTTAAAATGGAGCTGTTACTTTGCAGCTGTAAGTAGTGTCTGTCTTTACAGTTTTCTAAAAGCTTACTGGGATGATCACTTGGGGGAAACAAAAGTGTTTAAATGTACCCTTACAGAGTAAAGTGCAAAGGTTTGCAATCTTCTAAACTCTTTCCCCCCCAAGCAGGCAAAGTGTGATATTGCTAAGTTTCATCACCTGAGGAACTATAACTCTCAACTCGCACCTAAAACAACACAGTCAAAAAATCATCAACATCAGAGACAAATGGGGGGAAAAAAAATCAGGAGGAGGCCCCTGGAAAGTGAAATAAAGCTTTAGAGAGCTTATATTAAAGTGACTTTGAAGAAAAAAAGAAACCACTATTCTAGACAATCACAGCTGGTAATACCTTGCACTCCAGAATTTATTCTGCTCCTGATTTCCAATCCTTTTAATCAGTTACTCCAGATGCAGCTTTATGGACCAGTTACACAGAAACCAGATCCTCTCCTCCCTTTTTACCACTGCTACACCGGCCTAACCCCTACCCTGTTGTAGGGGGTTGTCAAGGTTCCTTCCCCACTCTGAACTCTAGGGTACAGATGTGGGGACCTGCATGAAAACCTCCTAAGCTTACTTTTACCAGCTTAGGTTAAAACTTCCCCAAGGTACAAACTATTTTACCTTTTGCCCTTGGACTTTATCGCTGCCACCACCAAATGTCTAACAAGTATATAACTGGGAAAGAGCCTGCTTGGAAACATCTTTCCCCCCCCAAAATCCTCCCAAACCTTACACCCCCCCCTTCCTGGGGAAGGCTTGATAAAAATCCTCACCAATTTGCATAGGTGAACACAGACCCAAACCCTTGGATCTTAAGAACAAAGAAAAAGCATTCAGATTCTTAAAAGAAGAATTTTAATAGAAGAAAAAGTAAAAAGAATCACCTCTGTAAAATCAGGATGGTAAATACCTTACAGGGTAATCAGATTCGAAACATAGAGAATCCCTCTAGGCAAAACCTTACGTTACAAAAAGACATAAAAACAGGAATCTACATTCCATTCAGCACAGCTTATTTTCTCAGCCATTTAAAGGCGTCAGAATCTAACGCATATCTAGTTAGATTACTTACTAAGTTCTAAGACTCCATTCCTGTTCTGTCCCCAACAAAAGCATCACACAGACAGAGAGAGACTTTGTTTCTCCCTCCCTCCAGCTTTTGAAAGTATCTTGTCTCCTCACTGGTCATTTTGGTCAGGTACTAGTGAAATTATCCTAGCTTCTTAACCCTTTATAAGTGAAAGGGTTTTTCCTCTGGCCAGGAGGGATTTTAAAGGTGTTTACCCTTCCATTTATATTTATGACAGGGGTGTATTGGGAAAGGAGGCAGCATGTCACAGATGGAGCACAGCTGTGCTCTGCTAGTTCTCAGCTGGTAGATGGTCCCTTGACCTTTGGGGTCCATAGTCAACATGCAGATTGGCTCACAGAATCAAGGAGTCATAACCAGTTCCCTGATGATCTCCCCCCATTCGCCTTTGCTGAGCACAGGAGAGAATCTGACCCCAAGATAGCAATTTCCTCACACATTCAAAGGACATTGTGGACAGTCAAAAGGGTGGAGCTAAAAGAAACAAGGAGGCTGCTAACAAGATGTTGATTCATAAAAATAGACAAGAAAATTTTCCAAATAGATAACTGTGCAAGTTGGCCCTATTTAGGAAAGGTCTGCATTCTTATCATACAAGACCCTGAAAACTGGAGTAATAGAAATGGGATGAAATTTAACAGTGCAAAGTACAAGTTCATGCACTTAATGACTAACAACAAAAATTTCTGTTATAACTGAGGACCTATCAGAGGAGGAGAGAAACTTGGGTGTACTGGTGGATCACAGGATGACCATGGGCCACCAACGTGATGCAGCTGTGAAAAAGGCTAATACAATCCCAGGATGCATCAGGCAAGGTATTTCCAGTAGAGATAGGGAAGTGTTATTACCATTATATAAGGCACTGGTAAGACTTACATGCAATTCTGGTCTCCCATGTTTAAGAAAGATGCATTCAAACTGGAACAGGTGCAAAGAAGGACTACTAGGATGATCAGAAGAATGGAGAACCTACCTTACGAGAGGAGAGTTAAGGAGTTATCTTGCTTAGCCTAACAAAACAAATGCTGAGGGGAGATGTGATTGCTTTCTATAAATACTTCAGCGGGATAAATACCAGGGCGGGAGATGAGTTATTTACATTAAGTGCCAATGTTGCCACAAGAACAAATGGGTATAAACTGGCTATCAACAAGCTTAGGCTTGAAATTAGATGAAGGTTTCCAACTATCAGAGGAGTGAAGTTCTGGAACAGCCTCCCAAGGGGAGCAGTGGAGACAAAAATCATAACTGGTTTCAAGACTGAGCTTGGCAATTTTATGGAGCAAGTTTATGCCAATACAGAGGAGGAGGACTGAAATATCATACAAGAAGATCTGGATGACCTTATAAATGGGAGTAATAGAAATTGGATGAAATTTAATAGTGCAAAGTGCAAGGTCATGTATTTAGGGACTAAGAACAAGAATTTTTGCTATAAACTGGAGACTTATCAATTGGATGTGACAGAGGAGGAGAAAGACCTGGGTGTATTGAGTGATCACAGGATGACTATGAGCCGTTAATATGTTGCAGCCATGAAATAGGCTAATGCAGTCCTAGAATGCATCAGGCAAGGTATTTCCAATAGAGACAGGGAAGTGTTAGTACCATTACACAAGGCAGTTGTGAGAACTCATCTGGAATACTATGTGCAATTCTGGTATCCCATGTTCAAGAAAGATTAATTCAAACTGGAACAGGTGCAGAGAAGGGCTATTAGAATGATCTGA
The DNA here is from genome assembly GCF_965140235.1 of Caretta caretta. Classification (NCBI taxonomy): domain Eukaryota; kingdom Metazoa; phylum Chordata; order Testudines; family Cheloniidae; genus Caretta; species Caretta caretta. The sequence goes on along the minus strand of NC_134210.1, from coordinate 81,707,800 downwards.
GGAAAGGAAAACCTACCTTATGAGAGGGGACTCAAAGAGCTTGCCTTATTTAGCCTAACCAAAAGAAGGCTGAGGGGAGATATACTCAAGGTCTAATTGATTGCCATATTTGGGGTTGGGAAGAAATTTTCCCCCAGGTCAGACTGGCAGAAACCCTAGAGGTTTCTCGCCTTTCTCTGCAGCATGGGGCACAGGTCACTTGCAGGTTTAAACTAGTGTAAATGGTGAATTCTCAGTAACTTGAAGTTTTTAAACCATAATTTGAGGACTTCAGTAACTCAACCAGAGATTAAGGATCTATTTCAGGAGTGGGCGAGTGAGGTCCTGTGGACTTCAATATGCAGGAGGTCAGAATAGATTATCACTATGGTCACTTCTAATCTTAATGTCTATGAGGTGGTATGATGAGACTGCCTACAATGACATGTAGCTGATCTATGACTAGTAGTAGCAAATATTCCCAATGGCCGGAGACGGGACACTAGATGGGGAAGGCTCTGCATCACTACAGTAAATTATTTCCCAAATGTCTGGCTGGTGGGTCTTGCCAACATGCTCAGCGTCTAACTGATCACCATATTTGGGGTCAGGAATGAATTTTCCCCAGGTCACATTGGCAAAGACCCTGGGGGGGTTTCTCGTTCCTTTGCAGCATGAAGCACAGGTCACTTGCTGGTTTAAAAAATGGTGGATTCTCTGTAACTTGAAGTCTTTAAATCTTTGATTTGAGGTCTTCATTAACTCAGTCAGAGGTTAGGGGTCTATTACAGGAGTGGATGCGTGAGGTTCTGTGCTCTACAATGGACAGGAGGTCAGACTAGATGATCATGATGATCCCTTCTGGCCTTAAAGTCTATCCTGGGAATTTATGCAGAAATTTACCTAACTTCCTCAAATACAATACTCCTGGGGGAATACTGCGCATGCACAGCATTCATGTTTCCCACAGATTTCTTTGCTTCCCAGCAGAAAAGTGACTTCTGACAGGGAAGCAAAGGGAAGTTGCAAAAGTGTTCACACACTTCTCCCCACCAGTGCAGATGTGTCCTTTTGGGCACCTAGAGCAGCCAGCAGAGAGGAAAATCACCATGGGGTCCTCCCTGCACCTGAACCATCCTGATAAGCCCCCCGTACCTAGACCCCCCCCACCCCATTGAGCCCCCAACCAGCTGCACCCAGACCGCAACCCCACCAAGCCCCACTTCCCCAGTGCCCGGATCCCCCGATGAGCTCCACACACCCAGACCTCCCCATGCTGAGGCCCAACCACCTTCACTGGACCCCCCCTGCAGAGTCCCATTACCCCTGCATTTGGAACTCCTCAACAAGCCCTGTGCATCTAGATTCCACCACTCACCCAGAACCCCCACTGAGCTGCCTGGACCCAGATTGGCCCACATAGAACCCCACACAGCCTCTCCACACTTGGAGCCTGCCGGCCTACTCCTGGATTGGGGGCCAGGGCTGGGTGTGGGTGAGAAACTCTGTCCCTCTTGCTTGCTATTTTAGGGGGCCTGGCTGGAACAATTTGTATGGAGCGGGGGCGGGGGGGAGGGGGAGGGGAGGGAGTGGTGCTGAGAGCCACTGAACCAAACTCTAAACCATGTATATGATGGAAACCACTTCAAGCCAAGGGGTGCAACAGAACCCCCCAGCACCCCTAGTTCCAGAACCTATGCCTGGCATGGAGAGGCAGGGCCGCAGGGTGTTTCTGGGGAGGCCCGGCCCTGTTGCTGTGTTAGAATTGGGTGCAGCCTCATTGCCAAGTCCACGTCTCGGGGGAGGCCTGCAGGGTGATCTCCCACCTCTGTGTAGCCAGTGACCTGTGCTCCCCACTGCCATACTGGAGCCTCCATATTTATTGACTAAAATTCTGCAAATTTTATTTAAATATTGTGCATAGAACTTTTATTTTTTTGACACAGACTTTTTGGAGTAATACAAGAATAATTATAGAAGGACACAACAATCATCCATTTACCCTGGTATCTGGTCTGTGAGAGTGGCCAACAATGAGTACTTAAGAAGGAGATGTAATACATCCTTAATGCACTCTCCTTAATGACCTGGAAAGAATTTCTTCCTGACCCCAGGGGGTGATCAGCTTGCACACTGAAGCATCGCTTTATATTGTATAATGTAACTACACAAGTGGTATTTTTATTCTTATAACCCATTTTAAAAATTACTAACTTATTAGTCTAAATAATATCCTGTGTCTGTGAGTTCTGCTAGTCTGTAAACATGAATATTTACAAAGCAGCTACAGATATTATTTGTGCATGTACTTTGACATACTTAACAAGGTTACAGTCAGAGCGGTAACTAAGTAAAACTGATAACTTTTTATGCAATAATTCTGCTCCCTGTGTGTATTTAAAGGAATAGCAAATTCCTTCTGTGATAAAAATCTGTTAAGTCCTGTTAGCCCTGGAGAGCCAACATTCATGGAATTCTAACTCTTGTCTTACACTTGACAAAATGGAAAAGAATAATTATATAAATCTTGCCACAATCCAGGCCCTGTGCAAAGACTGATGACTGAGCTAAATGTTGCTTCCATTTTATCATAGAATCATAGAATATAAGGGTTGGAAGGGACCCCAGAAGGTCATCTAGTCCAACCCCCTGCTCAAAGCAGGACCAATTCCCAGTTAAATCCTTTTGAATAATTTTGAATAATCCTATGAAAGAGGCAGTCTTCACCAGTGTGTAGTGCACATGAATTTTTGTTGTTATTCAAAAAAAGGTGGTAAAGCTTTATCAATGCCATCCATTGAGGCTGATGGTTTTTGTTACTTGTGTCAGTGCCTCTGAGAGATGGAACATTCTTGATCTTCACATAGGATCATAGAACTGTAGGACTGGAAGGGCCCTCGAACAGTCTTCTAGTCCAGTCCCCTGCACTCAAGGCAGGACTAGGTATTATCTAGACCATCCCTGACATGTGTTTGTCCAACCTGCTCTTAAAATTTTCCAATGATTCTGCAGCATCCCTAGGCAATTTATTCCAGTGCTTAACCACCCTGGCAGGAAGTTTTTCCTAATGGCCAACCTAAATCGTCCTTGCTGCAACTTAAGCCCATTGCTTCTTGTCCTATCGTCAGAAGTTAAGGAAAACAATTTTTCTCCCTCCTCCTTGTAACAACCTTTTATTTACTTGAAAATGATTATCATTTTCCCTCTCTGTCTTCTCTTCTCCAGACTAAACAAATCCATTTTTTTCAATCTTCCCTCATAAGGCATGTTTTCTAGACCTTTAATCATTTTTGCTGCTCTTCTCTGGACTTTCTCCAATTTGTCCACATCTTTCCTGAAATGTGGTGCCCAGAACTGGACAAAATACTGCTGCTGAGGCCTAATCAGCGTGCAGTAGAGCAGAAGAATTACTTCTCGTGTCTTGCTTACAACACTCCAGCTAATACATCCCAGAATGATGTTTGCTTTTTTTGCAACAGTGTTACACTATTGACTCATATTTAGCTTATGAGCCATTATGATCCCCAGATACCTTTCTGCAGTACTCCTTTCTAGGCAGTCATTTCCCATTTTGTACGTGTGCAACTGATCGTTCCTTCCTAAGTGGAGTACTTTGCATTTGTTCTTTATTGCATTTCAACTTGTTTACTTCAGATCATTTCTCCAATTTGTCCAGATAATTTTGAATTTTAATCCTATCCTCCAAAGCACTTTCAATCTCCCCCTCCCACCCCCGCAGCTTGGTATCATCCGCAAACTTGATAAGTGTACTCTCTATATCATTATCTAAATCATTGATGAAGATATTGAAAAGAACCAGATTCAGAACTGATCCCTGCAGGAACCCACTTGATATGCCCTTCCATCTTGACTGTGAACCACTGATAACTGCTCTTTGGGAACAACAGTAGTTATCCAACCAGTTTTGCTCCCACCTTATAGTAGCTCCATCTAGGTTGTATTTCCCTAGTTTGTTTATGAGGTCATGCAAGACAGCATCAAAAGCCTTACTAAAGTTAAGCTATACCACATCTATGGCTTCACCCCTCAAGGCTTGTTACCCTGTCAAAGAACTATTAGGGTTGGTTTAACATAATATGTTCTTGACAAATCCATGCTGACTGTTATTTAGCACCTCATTATCTTCTAGGTGTCTGCAAATTGATTGCTTAATTATTTGCTCCATTATCTTTCTGGGTACAGAAGTTAAGCTGACTGGTCTGTACTTCCCTGGCTTGTCCTTATTTCCCTTTTTATAGATTGGCACTATATTTGCCCTTTTCCAGTCCTTTGGCATCTCACCCATCTTCCATGACTTCACGAAGATAATTGCTAATGGCTCAGATATCTCCTCAGTCAGCTCCTTAAGTATTCTAGAATATATTTAATAAGGCCCTGGTGACTGGAAGACATCTAACTTGCCTAAGTAATTTTTTAGCTTGTTCTTTCCCTATTTTAGCTTGTTCTTTCCCTCATGCATTACGTCATGATGAGTATAATCAATCAATATCTCTGTAACCACAAAAATAGAATTACTTCTAGAAAAGTTATAAACACGATCAGCTGCTTCATTGCACTAGAGTCTTTAAAGAAAATCTCTCTCTTTTTCCATGTCAAAAGGACATGGATGTAGAGCAAGATCCTGCACACCATTATCATAATCATGTTAGCTATGGAGGTATACAGGAACTGGAACATGAATGGAAAGTAGAATTTTCCTTGAAGTTTCTGATAATTATTGTAGATGGGAAGAAAAGAGCCAGAGGCTCTTTAATAGGACAGTTGTTAAAGTGCAGTTGATCTGTTTATAAAGGATAAAAAATTATCCTTGAAATGCTGCTGAGGTCAGATATGCTTTGGTTGATCTGCAGCATAAATGCTGATCACACAAATTAAAGATGCTAAGGAGGCAATTTAACTCACTCAAATATTACAAACATCATGACATTTTTGGGAAGTATATGTTTTTATGTTTGAGGCATTTCCTTTTCTTCTGTTCTTTGAATCTCAGGACTAGGGATTACAATTTAAAAAAAAAATTATACATGAGGAGTGACTTCAGGATTTGGCTCTATATTTGGTATTGTTTGTTTAACCTGTTAAAGAAGAAACTTGAGTGAACTATCTTAAAGAATCTCAGTTAATTCCAGGGAGTCAGATGCAAACACCAAAAAACTTTATTTTCTCTCTATATAGAATTGAACTTGAACTCTTAACAGTAACCTCTAGTGACAGCCACATAATGAGTCACACAGCTATAGCCTGATCTCCAGGTTGGATGTTAGACTAACTAGCTACTATATCCCTCCTTAAAGTACACTGTAGAACAACCAATCCTGAAAAAAACTTTGTGAGATGAAACAGAACTTTCCAATTAACACTCAGAACCAGATCTCACATTCCTGTGCAATCTAACTGAGGGGACAGTAAAAAGCCATCTCCAAGCACATTTGTCCACAGCCAGTGTTCTTCAGCCAGCTTAGAGGCTTCATGCCAGGATATGGAACAGAAACGAGAATGCACGTGCTGCTGGATGATCTCTTCATTTCTATGTACATGTAGTTTTAGGCTTCATACTGGTATTTTACATGGTTGATAAGAGGATGTTGTTATCCTGCCAAATAGATGTGTGGAGTCAAGAGAAATGCCTTGACATTATTTAAATCTTTCCTTGATGGTCTCAATGCTGCTCAAAATTAGACTGGCTGCCACAGCTCCAAAGGGACCACTCTGACAGCTAGGCATCAACAGAGTACAACAGGACTCCAGCTATGGCCCTTGTCTCCAGCCATGCCACGAAAGGCTCAAAAGAGGGGTGCTGTAGAGTTGGCTCTATTCCACCTAGAGATTTCCCTACACAAGCGGAATGCCCAGGGAGCCAATTAAGCCAACTTTATCTCTGCTTAGTGCTATTGGAGCAGTGCAAAGCAGCCTTAGTGGGGGCAAGGAACAGACCCAAATACAGTAAAAATGGCTGAGCTCTGATGTAATACTCCGTGGTTTAAATCCTGGCCCCACTGAAGTCAATGACAAAACTCCCATTGACTTCAATGCAGCTTGGATTTCACCGTATGACTGTTATTGAACTGACCATGTACACATAAAGCCTTCCACACACAGACCACTATGTGTATCTCTTGTGGTACTTCATGGTGCCCCTAGAGAGAGGACAAACAGGACGGAAAAATCAAACACAACATTTCAAGTCTTTTATTAGAAAGTTTATTACATTAACCTACAAGCATGTTTGGTGATATAAATGGTAGTGAAGGGTAATACGATGAACATCAGTCATCTTTGGAAAATAGAAAACATTTCAACATTGCAACAGTTTTTTTTTTTGTTACAATCGAGATACAAGCCAGACACTGTTTGTAGGTTTTCTTTAAAAATATATATTATAATTCAATCATATCAAAGTGGAGAGTGGCTGGGGTAAAACATTGAAAATATAATAGTTAGGCCCAGTGCTATGGCACTAGTGTTAATTGTACCAAAAAGGGCAAGGTTTTCTGTCCAATGGTTAAACAAGCACCCATCAGTTTTAAGTCATTTAAACTGCTATATACACAGTCTTTAATATAAAGCATTTTTCTCAACTTTAGCTCTGTATTCTTCAGTATGGATCTTAAAGATGCTTTGTCCTATTCACGTGGCTCAGTGTAAGGGTCATTACTTGGAAACATAACCCTACTCAACAGTCCAGTTTCAGTCATAATATTTTGAAAATCAAATGCATTTTTAATAGTGTTCTCAGCAATATTTATGCTTTTATTAACCTTTATTTCATTAGTTTGATTTTGCAGATTGTGATAGAAAGGATAGTCACAATGAAGTCTGTTCACCCCTCAATCTGTATGCACAGCTCCAATTAAAATTAATGGGTGTTCTCTGTGTAAATGAAGATGAGGGCAAAGTTTAAGTGCAGCAGTATGTAGGGAGTAAAAGTCTCTGATACAAAAAGTCTTTCTGAGGTTCAGTGTTTTTCTAAATGGCTAAGAGATAGTTTGCCTAACTCATTTAAAATTTCAGGGATTATACCAAATACCACATTTTAAAACCAGATATTAACTTTGGGTTAAATTCTTCACTTTATTGCACTAGCAAACAAGCTTGTATGGACATTTATCCTAGCGTTTCATATTGCTTTCCTCTTTATGGGGTTCTGAACATATAAAAGACACAGGCGCCTTTTTCCATTTGTGCAAGTGGCAAGGCAGGATCTCTCCCCATAGTTCTCAAGAAGAAATCTGGAAAGATAACCAGATAATGCACCAGCATATACATCATATTCCTAAGGTGGCCTGGTATGGAGGTTGGGAAGAGTCTAAATTCCCCTTCTGAGTTCATGAACACGCTGTGATCGGCAGCTGGGGCTCTTTGGCAGCTGTGAGATGTGAGCTCTGCTTGTGCTTAACAGAGCAGCAAAGTGCATTCCAAAGCATGTCTTCTTGAGGCACATGAGGAAACCTGTTCCGGATGGCATGATTGCTAAAGCAGGTGCTCTGGGAAAATTTCTGCTTCCCCTTGTTGCACCAAGCAGGTATTTAGCCTTTATTAATACCAGTAAACATTGATTGGTTTAGGGTTTTTAAATCAAAGATTATAGATAAATTTCTACATTTTCCAGTGTGCTTTATTCACTCAAGTTAATGACATGCAGAGATTGTTTAAATAGAACATGTTAATTGTCCAGACAACTGTGTGTGTGAGCATGTACACCCACTCACACACTGATGCATATTCACAAGTCTTTTATGTGACGTATGTATACTTATGTGGGCCAAATATAAGCAGGTGCAACTTCCCTTGGCCACAGCAGAAATGTCACCACATACAGCAGGGATGAATTTGGACCTGTATGTCTGAGTATAGTTAGAGCATCACTATACCCCAAAGTGTCTGAGCAGGATTTATTGTCATGAGTGTTCGCTTGAATACATAATTTGAAAATGGGCACCACTTTTGGAATTCCTACACAAGTTAAAAACAATTTGAGCTATTCTTCACCATTGTATTGTATGAATGACAGGGATTTTTTTTTATGTTACAAAGAATAATTGTTCTATTGGCCATCAAATTCAAATTATACATGAGGTAAGAGGAGAGGACTTTGTGAACTCACAGTTATAGTGTATTGCATTTTCTATTTACAGTTTCAGAAAGGAGATTTTATTTTTAAGTTTTGATCACATGGTACAAACACATGTATTTCGATATCACTACATGTACTTGGCACCCCCCCCCCCAATCAATCGTTTACCTTAAGTGGGGTGTAAAGTGCTGCTTGATTTCTTAAACATCAGCATTTATTTTTACATCTATGATGTCCTGAGCTGGTCATACAACTTTTACAAGGATGTGCAATTGCCCAGGAAGTTCCAGTTTGTCCGCAAATCAGCCAATATTTATGTATGACACAAACATGGGGTGTAAATGGGCATCCCCATGCATCCACACGTGCTGCAGAGGCCTGAGCCCAGCTATGGTGAGGTCTTCAGGTGTACAGCTCTGATCTGTCACCACTTTAATGGCAGCAAACATCAGACAGACAGTATTTCCACTTCAGCCCAAGGAGGTCTTTTGTATCCAGAAATGTTTTTCCATTTTTCTCATTGAGGTTCTGTATTGTAGCTACTGTTCCTCCAGCCAAAGGCAATGGGATATCATTCTCTTCAGAGCCAATACCATCACAATGTCAACAATTCTTTGTCTTTGACTCTAACATAATCCAAACTTTCAGATACAGAGCCATAATGGCACCTACTGTACTGAGGCAGAGAGCATAAGAGTACCAAAATGCTTGACCAACCACTGTCCTTTATATCACATCATACAGTTCGGATGCGTTTAAAGGTAAAACTACTTGTGACTGGGTGCAGAGTCGCTAGTTTGGGAAGGTGAAAAAGGCTGTTTGAGATTATGGGCCATCAGCAGGATGCTTCACTAACATGATCAGCAGTGGTATCTTCAACAGTACCGATATATAACCTTTCATCTTTAGGTTTTGAATCTAACATCCCAATGAGATGAAACAAGCAGTCCAGACACCCTAGAGCTACTGTTTCAGACTGTTTGAAGATTCAGGGAGATGTCCTTGCAACAGTTTTAACAATTACAAATAAATAAAAGCTTGGACTCTGGAACACAATTCTGTTTCAAGGGGTGGATTCCATGAACAATTTTACTTCCACTGAATTGCAGAAGACATGGGGCCCTGACTATAAGTTGGCTACTTGGGAGACAGAGGAGAGAATGCCTTTGGGAAGGCTGGCCTCCACATGCAGGGTCAGGAGTGAGCTGAACGCCAAGCTAGGGGTCCTGGTTTTTTCCCCCTGCTTTCTTGTTATAAACATTATCCCTCAAGCAAAACACCTTGTAATTGTTTTTTTTTTCCCCCTGCTGATTCAATCCACCAGTTTACACTACTACCTAACCTGCTTAGCCCATCTCTGGTGGACAATAATATTATATCAATTATCACTTTTATACTCACCCCACCATCCCTTCCAAAGAAAAAATGTCAGTATTTCTTAACCAGACAAAATAAAGGCCAGCTGTCAAAAATGCAATAAACAGTGGACGTACAATAAAATATTTTGCAGTTATAAGCTAGAGCACTAGAAACATAGATACAAAATTTAAAAATGGAGATACAAGTTAATAAAACATGGGGTATATGAGTCAAGTTATTAGCAATGCAAAAGACCAGCTTAAGCATATTTTCCCTACATCAACTATAAAAAAAGGTGCCTTTTTAGCAAGTATGCACAGAGATTGTTCAGTCATTTCTAGGGAAAAAATTAATCAAAACACTACAATTCTTATTCTATAGTACAGTCCATATCACTACTTGTTTATAAAATTTAAACCTTTTCTTGCACTTCAAATTTACAGCATTCATCATTTTTGTTCAGTCCTTACACTCTCATTCAGTCCATTCTGACAAAAATAAACTGATTTCATTTACATATTTATGCAATAATTACTGATATGTTATGGATTATTACTTGTGTATGACAGGAATGATGGTCAGAACTGTAGTATATGGAGCAGTAATGCACCAAATGATTTGGCAAGGATGGGTGCCAAAGCCTACTAGTATGGGGTATCCATTGTTCTTCAGGTGTTGCAATAATATTGATGCGTGCAATGCTTTCATCACCTTCAAAACTACACAGGCAATGTATTTCCTTAACCAGTAGTAGACATGAAAAACCTGTGTTGAGTTTTTCAAATCACTGCAGCATTGCATTTGGTTACATCCCATCAGATCAAGTCTTTTTACACATCTTGACTAAAAACAATATAATCCACCACAATATGATGTGATGTGAAAGAAATCTGGCAATATCAGACAGTTTTTCTTCTAGGTAACAAATGAATCAGACTATAGACTGAAAGAAGTGGATATTTGGCAGGTTGTACAGTCCTTAGGGGCATCTCTACTATGAAACATGAGCCAGTGAAAAACAAACATGAAATCCAATTTCAAAGTAGCAGAAATGGAACTGTTATCAGAACTATTCTGCAAACTAATATGTTTAAACAAGTATACTACAGTGTAAATGTGTGGCATTGGTGTCTTTGTAAAAATAACTGTAATGGAAAATCTGATCAGGGTCTCTTCAGTTTGGCATCTATCCACATGCTGTATGTGTATATACACACCTCAGCTTGAGCTTCCTGTTTAACATACAGCAATTGTCTACAGAATGGATTAGGAGCCAAATATGGTGGCAAAGTACAGGAAGGAGCATAACCAAGCCACTGTTCTCCTTAAGAGTTCCACTGTGCCGTACAGTGAGCTTGAGATGTCATTCACTCCTGACCTCTTTCTCAGAGGATGATGGACTATCTCGTACTGGTAGCAAGTCATAATGGCATGGAATGTGACTGTTTTTTGGAAGATCATAAGGATCTTGGCTGAAAGGTCCACTGTTACTGAATGCGCCCTGGACAACACTCACGGTAGGTTCTGTGATAAAAGAAAACACACATATTTGGGCACTGGTAATAGCAAATGGGAGGAAAATATCTTCATAAAAATGAACAAGTCTTGCTAAATAGTTACTGTTGCTTAAAAGAAAGAACTTGTTCACTCAGCTTTAAATTCTGAAGTAAAGGGCATGTTGCTTAAAAATTTGCTGGCCTGGCATTAAAACTCAGTTATGCAACAAACTCAATTGTGTGTGCATTCATGAGTTTGTAAGATGATAACACAATTAAGCAGAACTGCATGTCCTCTTTTCTTTTTGGGCAAGCTGCAGGAATCCAGGCTCCTGCTTAATCACACATTGGGCCAAAGTTTGGACTTCTGAGCAAAGCATCAGCAGTAAAAGGATATTGTGCAAAGCACCCAGTGGAAATTTGCATACTAATCCTCACAGACAGGTTGTAGAATACCATGCAGCTACTTGGCTTTCTCTCTCACACAGACTCATTAGTCATGTCCCAGTCTTCTTCATCCCACAGATCCCACTCTTCTCCGGGATGCCCCAGAGAGAGTCACCATGGAATAGACAGTCCTTAGCAAGACAGTGGACACCCTCATGGAATTCTAAGAAATCTCCACATAGGTACAGAAAGGGAGAGTTAGGTCCTTTGATGTATACAGCAGATACATGTTCTTTAAATTCTGATTCTACTTTAAACAACTTTTTTAGACCATCTTTCATCAGCGGAAACTGTCAACGTGGACATTTTTCAACTTACTAGGAGAAATCCAAAACGTATAGTACAGATCCCCTTTAAGGGTTAGGACTAGTTTTTTAACCCATGTTGCTAATGTACTTTAGAATAATTAAGTAATGTACAACTAACCATACAGAGATCTGCTATTTTTCTTCTATTTTTCTCACAGTAATGCTTCTGACTTTTTAAAAGCATTGACCTTGTATATTAGGAAGAAAACAGAACATCTAAAATCTTAAAGTATTTCACTCCAGCTAGTAAGGGGTTAATGATCTTGTTGCCTATTCTGTATGAATTAAGAAAGGAAGGATGGTCTTGTGGTTAAGGCATTGGATGGGCAGTCAGGTGATCTGGTCTGTGACTTTAGGTAAGTTATTTAAATATTCTACCAGTATGTCACAGTTTTCTTAGGACTGTAATAACTCATCAGGACCTGCCATGGGAAAGGAACCAAGATCTGCAGAGTTACTGATAGGAGAACTGGGGTCGGGGGACAGGATGCACATTGTCTGAGCACAGAAGCCACAGAGCTCTTCTCCCCCTGTTGTCCACCAGGGATAACCATATTCAGGACTGGACAACCTGGTACAGGGCTAAGTTATGTGGCAGTGAGAGGCTACTTATGTCTCCCGCTGCTGCTTTAAGGAGGGCAAGAATATGGCTCTTTCGCAGAGATATTTAGGTGGGTGACTTTTATTTGCACAACTGAAACTAAGGTATTTGAAACCATCTTCTTTGTGAATTGCTTCACGAGTTTGAAAAGAATGGGATTGCTCTTACATGAACATGGAGCTGCATAGAACCTGAAAGAGTATCAGTATTTTTTCAGTGATTTTGTTTGTTTGTTTTGGTTGAGCCTGTGTGGAAGATGTCTTCATGTCACCTTTTTGGGGTGAGAGCGGTTAGCTCTTACGTCATTCTCTGGGGAGTCACAACCCTGTGGTCTGGTTCCGAGTTTACCAGGTACAGCCCTCTGTCTGGGCCCTTCAGTGAGTCCTCCCTCTTTCAGGGGATATAAAGCAGTCCGAATAAAAGGAATATACTTCCCTGACCCCCTTTATTGTGTAAGAGAGAGGGAAGCAGTCTCTCAAGCCCTGCAGGTAGTCTCAGTTCCCACCTCTCAATGTGAGCAAAAATCAGGGCTTAATCCTTGGGGTATTTCAACAAAGGATCAGCCCAGCTCATCTTCTTTCTCAAAGGGTTGAGCAGGTGTTTGCAAGCGATCAGTCAGTTAGTGGCACAGGGCCCCCAGTCTGGGAACACTAAGCCCTGTCTCTGCCTGTTCGGAGTGCCACCCCTACTGCTCGGAGTTCCTCCCTTTTAAGGGCCCACCTCCAGGCCTGACAAGCACATGCGGCAAACTGCAGTTGATTGGGACCACAGCAGTTCCTTAACCCTTGTCTGGCTGGTGGGGGCTCATCTGCCCCACCACAGCTTGATTCCTAACAATGAAGTTTGTACTTACCAACTTCATAAACATTCTTATTGGCTGAAGCAGAGTTGCTGATCTCTGCATATGGGGAGTCCCTGCGTGCCGGTGACTTCATTTCAACATATCCACATTCTGAGTTTTTTGGCACAAGTGCTGGTGGGTCTTTAATAGTAGCATATGGATTTTCAGAGCTACTTAAAGAGCAGTTGCTTAAATTGTATTCTGAGTTCTTCATTAAATCTGACAATAGAAAAAATAGCACTGTAAATCTTTTGAATGTGCTGCGTAATGTGTAAGCATAAATATTGTGACTAAGTAAAGCAAAAACTTCTGTTCCAGAAAACGTTTGCTACCAAATAGATTGGCTACTTTGAGTTCTGCACAGTTTCTCATAAATCAATAACTATATAGAAACTTGTCATAATACTTCCTCAGATTTGTTTTACACAGTGATTAATAGAGTTACCTCAACTGCTCTGCTTTTTATGGGCCTGATTTTGCCTGGGGCGTTCCTGCTGCACAGTTCAACTCTCATTAAAGTTGGGTCCGGCACTAATTAAAGGTAATTTTCAGGATCAGGCTGCACCTGACAATTTTAGAACACATTTGCCTTTGCAGGTGCTGAACTCATGACACATAAATAACATTACAATTACTGAAGGGGATGAGCTAACAGATGATTCCTGTAATAATTCTGAGAGAACTGAAGGCAGGGTGCTTTTAGTGAGGGGCCATTTTGTTCTGCCAGTGCCTTCACTGACAACCATCAAGACATGCTAAAAGATTCAGCTGTTTTTCCTCGATTTCCCTAATGGTAGGGATGGAGGAGGAAAGAATGAGCAGGGGTCAGTTGGTTAGTCAGTTTGGGCTGTGGCTAAGGGAGTCATGTGTTTTCTTGGGCTGGGAAGACATTGTGAGAGTTTCTTCTGTCTTTGCAGATTTGCATCTAAGACTTTCAGAGCTTACTACTGAGGCCTGGTCTACATTTAAAAGTTAAGTTGACAAAACCACATCCCTGAGCACCGTAGCTATGTCAACCTGACCCCCAGTGTGGATGCAGCTATGTCAATGGAAGAATGTTTCTTTTGACCTAGCTACTGTCATTTGGGTGTATTCCGACACTGATGGAAAACTTCCTCCATTGGTGTAGGCCGCGTTTACACTATGGGATTATTCTGGCATAGCTACGGCACCTAGCTGTACTGGTATGGGCTCCATAGTGTAGATACACCCTGATTTTGGGTATGCAACTTGAGACGTCTTATAGGTATCTGACTTTCAGAGAGTGGATGGTCAGAGCTTTTCAACAACCAGGCCCTTTTAAGGAGTCTCAAATGAAGCACCCCAAAATCTTTCAAGAACATCAAGAGAATCCTTCACTGCCAGACAATATCATATATTGAAACATTATAATTGATTCCTTCAATTAAATTATATTGTATTATAGAAATGCTCTACAAAATAGCTGCTCTCGTCTATATACTTAACTCTCCCATTTTCAGACGCCTGGGAAAAAATGAGCCTTCCAGTGAGACTTGAAGGGTGATCAGAATTGGGCTATTTCAGACCAAGGTGGGGAGCAAATTCCATTGCTGTAGTGCCCTGACAGACTATACCCTGCCAGCTACCCCTCTCATTTATACCAATGGGACTCTACCTCTGCTAATCTCAGCTATGGTGGTATAGCATGGGGAGAGAGATGGTCTTTCAGGTACTAAGCCATTTACAGCTTTAAAGGTCAAAACCAGAACCTTAGATTTCACCTGGAAGCTCACAGCCAGCCAGGGCAGAGCATGGAACACAGGTTAAATTTACCAGGTGGGCCATCACATTCTTCACCATCTTTATTATCCAGATGGATCTAAGATACAGCCCTATGTAGAACACATTACAGTTGTGTAATCTTGATGTTGGTGGCAAAGACATGCACGATAGGTGCAAAGGTGGACATCTGAAAAGACCATTTACAGCTTCTTGGCTGTAGATTAAATAATAAAAAGGGCATGGCCATTGCTGCAACTTAATCTTCAAGTGGTGGAATAAATATTTTCTGAAGGGTATGTGGTATCCCGTTAATGTGCCCACGTAATGCCAAGCACTGCAGGCTCACTTGTAGACACAGTGGGAATCACAGATGCTCTGTAATCTGAAACACTGCAGCATTATAACATTTAATTTTCATTGCAGTATTAACATGTTGCTGTCTTCTTGACCTTTTAACAGCTTACTGACATATAAAGGAGTTATTTTCTTTGTCTTATTACTACCAAAGCAGAACACAGGTCTGACAAAAGTCTTCAGTTCACTCATGCAAGCTCAGTTGTGCCCGAAAGGCACAGCCTCATGCAAAACTATATTATCCTCGCAGTGGTAACTGGAGTATGATATGGGGAAACAGCTAAGAAAGGGTAATGGGCTACCTGCTTGTCACAGGATCCAGCAGGGGATTTAAGGGAACGATGTATCCTCCTTCCAGAAAGGAAGAGAGGCAAAGAAAAAGTCTCTGGGGACTGCAGCCCGCATTAGCAGGGGAGTTGCTTTATTTTGGTGTTACTCATGAGTTTTCTGTTTAATAATAAATTGTGCCAGGAGGCAAAGGTCCAAAAGATTTGGGTATTGCACTGGTTTCTTCCTGGGCTCATGAGATAACCTATCAGCTTACAAAGAGTCACTGCACTTCATATATTCTCTTTCCACAGAAACCAAGAATAATTTTAAATAGGACATGAAATAGCTGTGTATTTTTATTAAAATGTGTCAGAAAATAAAAATTCACCTTTCAGGGATTTTCCCATATATCCTCTGTCAAGCCCAAACGCACCTATGAAAAAGGAGAGTAACAAAACCAGAACATTTTGTAAATCCAATTGCAATTCTCTGGGAAACCATTCAAAATCTCTACAGAATTGTTTCATGGCTAATTTGTGCCTCACAGGAGAAATACCCCTACAATGAGAGCACAGATTCACTGCAGAAGCAGCGTGACTGTGCACCTATATACTGACTAACAATGCCTAGATTCATAGAGTTTAGGGCCAGAAGGAACCATTAATCGTTTAATCTGATCTTCTGTATATCATAGGCCATTAAATGTCACCTAGTGTAGACCAAGCCTAAGTTAAATAAAAGTCTAAGTATATTACATTTACACAATTTCCTTTATCAACCAGACCTATTTTCCATAAAACCAACTAGATTGTCTTTAATTATATTCCTCTCTCTATGGGTAGTGCTCCACCGGTCCACATGGCCTTGACCCCTCTACTCTCAATTTGGCAAGGCTAACACCAGTGGCAATGTTAGCTAGCTTCACAGAAGAACCAGACTGTGCCTATACCTCACATAGGAAATGTCTGCTCTGCCATCCCTTCGATCCACACAGGGTAACATACAGCACCCTTTCTCTTTATATTTTTACCAAGCTCATTGAGGTAGCCTCCATGTTTCCAGTCTGCAGGCAGTGTTCCTGTATAGTCCAGAACTGCACCCCGTTTTCCAGGATCCACATTCTTAAGATTCACAAATAGCTGATTGTTTTTTGACTATTTCAAACAGACAAACAAAAGATAATGTAGACTGCAGCTGATTATAGATCACTAATGTTTGCACAAGATAATAATCGGGGAAAACAAAACTAAGTCCAATAAGGTAGTTTAAGAAATCAAATCCTTTATGAAAATGACTTGTTGAGAGATGTACCATGTAAAAGAAAACATTGAGCTAATACTGTTTGTTGATCTGCATAATGGTCACCACCGTTTTCTTGTTTTACCTTAGCAAGGGTCATCCTGTCCATGTTGTTGACATGAGGTGGGGTTGCACACTGTGTTAGGGTGTGATAGCTAGGGTTGGAGAAGTAATGGCTATTAGCATTCCCACCATTAGTATGAGGAATGGTTTCTGAAAGAAAGGGAGAAGAAAATGAACAATTTAAAGGAACATGCTGTCGCCTTTTGAAGGTACTTCCCTGATACTCAGTCCCGTCACTCTTTTTTCCCTCCATTATCTGCAACCTTGGCATTAACCAGTTTGCAAAATTGCCAGCCACCAGCTCCACAACGTTGTGTGTGTTGTTACTACTGTGACTGCCCCTTGGCTGCATTTTTCAAACATACCTTCATCTGCTCTAACTACTGCAACTCCTGGCCTCCCAAAGCCCCAGCTTCTCTAACTCCTGAAGTTTTGCGAATACAAAAAAATGTGACAATATCAACCCAACTCTAAAACAACTCCATGTTGATTTCAGGGTCTAACTAAAAACTGCCCTCCTTGTTTTAAAACCCTTCATGGCCTTGCTCCAGCCTAACCCATGAATCCTGCCTCCTCTCTTCTCCCCACTCCCTTTACTTGTCTCATACTACTCTATTTCACTTCAAATCTCAGTGGAAACCATATCCTTTCACCCTTTCTTAAACCCCTTAAATATACAGCGGACCCTCGCTAGAGTGCGTGTTGCTACAGCGCGGATTGGCATATAGCGTGGTCGCGGCGATGGATCCCAAATTTAAATATATAAATTGGGATCCATGGCAATACGGTCCCCACGTTAACGCAATACTGTGCATGGATCCCGAACCCCGCGTTCTAGCGAGGGTCCTGTGTAGTTAGCAGAGGAACAGAAAAATTAACCCCGGCACTGTATTACTTAACTCTGAAACATGTTTTGAGATACAATTTGCATGAAAGATGCTAGAGAATAAAGTTGTACTGCATGGTATGTGGTCAGCATTTTCCTTTGGTCAACAATACACATTTCTACTAGCATAGATGGGCTTTATATATTAAATGCGTAGGTTAAAAAGGCTATATTGCACCACACACAACAGTTCACAGCTATAGACACTTGGAAAGATTCACTCAGAACTATGACTATGTGCTACTGACAGCTGAAAGGGGCTGCCGGTGTGGGGGGGGGCTGTTGCTGTCCAGTGTGTCCTGAAAAGCTGAGCTGCTGACTAGACAGGAGGGACAGCCTACAGCAACTGGGGATATACAAATTCAGTGGATCCTTGAGAATCTCCCTCTTTGATATGGGGCATCTTTGAAGCTTCATCCCCAGGGAGATTAAAACTGCTCCCACTGGTGGAATGCCCAAGGAAGGGTGGCACTAGAAACCCAAATTACCCTCCCTGAAAGCATAAACTTCCCTGCTCATAGTAGCAGTTACTGATGCAGAAAGGTGCCATCTGCACCTCCTCAAGCCTGTGGGGGCATTTATATAGCCAGTATATGAGCTTGATTAAGAGAGGACGAATAGTTGTGAAAGTTAAGCGAGGAACAAAACTTGCAATTTTGTTTCTCCAACTGGGATTTACTTAGTCATGTGCCTCACACCGCTCTACTCCTACCTGAAATGGTGTAATCCGCATTGATGACCCTCATAGCGGGTGTATAGGTAACTGCTGGCATATGTGTTTCTTTCCCCTTCTGCTTGTGTCTATAAATAATGAATAGTACTAGCAAGAAGAGGACAACCAGGACAAGAATAATGATTCCTGCGATAGCCCCAATCTGGTAGGAATCAGCAGGGATAGCAGTACTGGTACGGCTTAAACTGTTCAAGTTTCCTACTATGATCACACCAGCTGGAAAACAAACAGAAATGAAAACACATGGCATAAATTCATACAAGAATTCTAAAATGAAGAGTAGAGATCTGACTTCTATTGTTAAAACTCTCTTACTGTGTTCATGTCTAAATATTTTAAATATAGCTAGAGTTATGCCGAAAGCCTTAGGAGTGACAGCCCAAGCCTTACCTGGCCAATACTCTACTTTTATATGTCTATTTCATGTGGCTGAAAAAATAGCACTCTGCCCTCTGGCCAAGAAATACACAGTGTACAAAGTACTTGACCCAACCGCAGCTTTGTATGGCATTATCTCTGTACAACTCTTCAAAAGATATCATCAAGTGCTGTGTTAAAACCAAGGATACTGTCCTAGCTCACGGTCCTTCCTTCCTCCAGTAAACTATCAATAAGTCATCTGATGATTAAGACTCATAAGTATAAATATTATTAATAAACAAGCAAGTCATTTAAATACACATCCCAGAGGGAATTCATTACTTATGTACATATGATATCTAAGAGAATTTAATCCATCAATATTTTACAGTACTTTCACAATCATTTTATTCTATGTCACTACCTTGATCACACCTTGCTCCTTTCCAGCCAGGGCTGCAATAACAAGTTCCTGTGATGTGGTCACAAGTTGAGTTGTTCAGACAGTCACATATTTGCCGGCAGCCATAACCGTATGTACCTGGGGGACACTCTGTGCAAAATAATAAAAAATCAAATGCACATCTTTATATTTGAACCTATGAATATGAACTCTGTGTGTAGTAAATGCTACTGAATGTACAGATACACAGTATTAAGCACCCTAAAGATTTGCCATTGTAAAGCAGGTACATTTTTATAAGTGACCAGCAGGTGGCAATGTGTTATTGATGCTGGAGCTCTAGGAGGAAAAAAATAGCTTCCCTAACTGGGAAAACAAGCAAAATATTATGTTCACACGTGAATACCCGGGCCTGATTCTCCACTGCCCAGCTCCTTGTTTACATCTATGCAAAATGAATGTAAATTGTCTCCTAATCATAATGGCACAGGTTTAAAAGGCAGTAGAGAATAAGGCACTGTGGGCTAGATATACAAAGGAACTTAGGCATGGTGATCCTAAGCATTGCTATGCCTAACTTTTAGGGACTTAGAAAATTACTGTGATTCACAAAGCCTGGGAAATGCTAAACCAAGGGGTGGGTAATAAGTCCCACCCCTTTCTCAGAGATTGACACATGTCTAGGCTGCAGGGAGCGGCCTCTCTCTGCTTGGGAATCTGAGGGCTTGTCTACACTACCACGCGGGGTCGATCTAAGATACACAACTTCAGCTACGTGAATAGCGTGCTTAGACCTACTCACCGTGGTGTCTTCACTGCGGTAAGTCAACAGCTGACACTCTCCCATCGACTCCGCTTGCGCTCCTTGTTCTGGTGGAGTATTGGAGTCGATGGGAGAGCGCTCAGTGGTCAATTTATCGTGTCTATACTAGACACGATAAATTGCCCCCTGCTGGATTGATTGCTGCCCACCAATGTGGAGAACATTACAGTTGCACAATCCTGATGTGGGTGGCAAAGACATGCACGACAGTTGCAAAGGTGGATATATGAAAAGACCAGTTACAGCTTCTTGGCTGTAGGCTAAATAATAAAAAGGAACTGGCCATTGTTGCAACTTAATTTTCAAGTGGTAAAATAAATATTTTCCGAAGGGTATGTGGTATCCCATTAATGTGCCCACATAGTGCCAAAGCACTGCAGACTTACTTGTGGACACAGTGGAGCTTAAATTTTGTGAAGTTCTCAGACTTTTTGGGAAGGGGAGGATGGAAAACTAGTTTGCTTTCTTAATTTTTATTTATTTATTTATTGCAATTTAAGTCCATGTTTTATTTCCCCCCAAATTAGAGCTGATCAGAAAAGGGAATATCTATGACATGGAAAATTCCAACATTTAAATATTTGGTTTTGTTCCAAATCAAAACAAAAAGCCAAAATTTTGAAATTTTCCATAGGACTGATATTCGGAAACAATTCTATGCATTAACATCAAAACATTTTGTTTCAATAATGTCAACATTTTATAATATAAAATATTAAATATAATTTGTACAAATATGCTATATTAAAAATCAATGTTTTAATTTAATATAAAACTCAAAACAAAATGAATCAATATGCTAAAGTCAAAACAAAACATTTTCAGCTTATCAAAATGAAATGTTTGACATGGTCAAAATGAAACAAGAAAGTCAGAATGGTTTGGTTTGAGATTTTGCTGTTGAAAATTCCATCAAAATCAAAACATTCCCGCAAAACATTAAGATTTCGATAAAACTGCATTTTCTGAGAGAAAACTGTTCTGTCAAACATTTTTTGACTAGCTCTACAAAAAATGTTAGTTAATTTTACAAAACCAACATCTGTTATACCTAATGGAAAGCCTACACAGATGAAATTGAGCCCTGTGCAGAGGGCCTACCAAAGGCTTATGTACCACTCAAGTCCTAATTAAACACTTAGAACAAGGCCTTGTGTTGATCTTCTGAACAGGAGCCAATTTCTGGGGTAGTATGATGTATTAGGCATAGAAGCACCACTCTCCTGACAAAAACTAGGCCAGCACAATTGTGAGCCTTTGGGCCTCGTCCTTCTCTCTCATGTAACTTCACTGAAACCAATGAAGTTAAACCGGGATAGAACTAATATGTGTGAAAGGAGAATCAGGCCCTATGTATAGCAAATATAATGTGCCTTATATGCTTCCCTTTGGTAACTCTTTTGACTTACATAGAGCTATTCCAGGGATGAATTTGGCTCTCAGTCTTCCAGCTATTAGTTTTCATCAGGGTGTTATGATGGTAATAGTTATTTGGATTAATTTGTTATTTTTGTACTGTTATGTACATTTTTCTAATATTATGTCAAAGGCAGTTAACTATAGGTAGCCCAGGACAGCAGCTTTTTAAACATAGATATAAATGTAAATAAACAATCAAAAAGATTTAAAGAAAGACTATAAGTCTTACTTACTAATCTCTCAGGCTTTCAAAAGATGGAGAAACAACCTTAACATCACACAGGATAGAGTTAGGTCCAAACCCTGTGGTCATTACTCAGGCAAAACTCCGTTTGAAGTCAGTATTGTTTTGTCTGAGTAAGGACTCACAATCACAGTATTCGGTTTAGGGAGTTTTGCATTTGTTCCTACCATGCATGAATAATTTCTCCTTCCTACTCACTCTGTTCACAGTGTTTTCCCATGAATCCTGTGCGGCAGGTACACTGCCCCAATATGTGGTCACAATCAGCTCCATTCTGACACTGGCATATTAATGCACAGTCTTTCCCATAAAATCCCAAGGGACACCCTGCAGTGCAAAAGGGAGGAGGGGGGGAAGAGAAGAGAATCTTCAATGAGGAATATAAAAGTATTATTATTACTTATTAAAAATCATTTCTATAGTGTCATTAATTTATACAGGACTTTATAAACATAATAGATGAAGAGCTTCTCTGCTCTGAAAAGTTTACTGTCTAAATGAGACAAACAGACAAGACAAAGTAACAAGTAAGGGAGGATGCGGGGATTGCTGATGATGAGAAGAAGGTAGGCAGGAAAGATTGCTGGAAGACGTTTTAAGGAGACATTTGAAGGAGGAGGGAGGGGGGACTTCATGCAAGAGCCCAGGAAAACTGTTGAATGATGAATGAATCTTTGGACATATTTGCTGCACAGTTGATGTTGAAACATTAACGAGTAAAAATATTGTATCTCAGCTCCTCACAAAGGTGCCATGTCACTATGAAGAAGACATATCACTGCAAACAGATCATTATTCACCAGCAGGAAGCAAAAGAACCATGATAGCTGACAGCTGAACCAATTCAGTGAATGTCTTCCACAGCATTATCCATATGGCCCCATAATATGTGTTATCTCCTGCCGCTCTGACATTGTGCTATTGAAAAAGGAGTGTTGTGACTTTAAAAAGCACTGCATGCAAAGCAGATTTCAGTGGTACTTTTCTGAGATCGAATATGATGAGTATACCTGACTTGAGCATAAGCCAAATAATAGCTATAAATGTAATCATATGACACCTGTAATGAGGAAAATGAGACAACATTCCTTCAATCAACAAAAAAATTATCTCAGACTTTGTGTGAACTATTGCTCAGAACTCATATGCAGATTTCCAGTCACAACACTTCCACTATCTAATTCATTAATGTCAAGTTCTTGGGGAGAGATCTCAGGTATTAAATGTATTAGTCACTCAAAAACAATTCCAGAGTGGAGTATAGAATAGTGACCTGATGAAGTTCCGGTTCTGGTTCCAGATAATATAAATAGTCATGCAAGTACCTAAATTATGTGTTGGTAAAGCTTGTTCCCTGTAATCTAATGACCAGAGAGATAGGAGACCTGTATTAAAATCACTTTACAATGCTGCTGAGGAGACGAATGTGTCTCTATGAATCATTGCCATTAGCAAACTTGAAGCTATTCACTTCATAGGACTTGATTCAGCCCTGGGTAATGCTGATGTAATCTTGGGTGCAGAGTGCCCAGTGGCAGTATTCTTCCCAGAGGAGGTTCTGAGTGGGGAAGGGGTACAAGGTAACTGCAAACTGTCTTTTTGTCAGGGACGCACACCTAGCAAGTGCTGCCCAGAAGTGTATAGCTCTGGCCAGGTTGGGAGACCATGTCTGGGCACCTGGGAAAGCATTCATTCATTCAGCACAGGCACATGCCAGCTTCTGCTGCTGAGACTCCTGTGGACTCCTGGTTGTAACTGAATATTGCCTTCCTCTGGAGGAAACCCAAAGGGAAGGCAGTGGTGTGAAGATAGCCTATCCTCCTCCAAGGGTGAATTCCCCCTCAGATGCAGCAGCAGTCCCGACTAATATAGGTGGCTACTATTTTCATCACTTGTACCAGCTGAGGTGACATGAGACACATCCTCTGGATTAGAATGGCATAACAGTGTTGGAAAATAAGTGAACAAAGAGGGAGTATTAAAAGAAATGGAGGAAAATATTGTTATTAATTGGTAGTCACACAACAAGGTAAGTAGATCATAAGAGTCACTTACTCTGGGTACAATAAAGGCCAGTCCATCCTGGAGTACATTTGCACTCCCCATCATAGGCACTGCAGTAAGCTCCATTATGGCAATTGCAGGTGTGAATACAGTTTGGACCCCAATGGGCAGGTGGGCAAGCTAAAATATCCCAAATCAATTAATTAATTTCATCTGGTAAAGACACAAAGCAGCACTACATACAAATGATTAAATTGTTCTTTTCTACCGTCTTCAGTCTGACCAATTTCAACCAAATCGTTTCCTAGTTTTTTCTTGAAACTAACTAGTGTTTTACCCTAGATAAGAACAAATGAAAAACACAAACAGGAAACAGGAATCAATGTGTGAGATCCTGATCTCAGTACAGTACTCTGTGGCCAGTATCACTGGTTTCTCATAGTTCAAAAGAGGGAGTCATATAAATCAGGTTTTTTGATTGATTCTTCACTGTTTTCCAGTGACTGAACATTTTCACCCCTCCTGAATTCCACTGAACTAGATGGAGAGGTTGTGCATTCTAATCCTAGCACAGGAGGAGAATAAACAGGGAGAGAGGAACAATATTTGCACCCTGGCCCAGTTATCAATTAAATCCCTGCATTCCTCTCCCAAAATGTAATTTTATGGCTGAAGCAGGATGAATCAGAGATTCCATGGCTTAGCTTTAGTTTCTTGATTTGAGGCCTCTGAATTACTCACTGGTCCCCATCAGACCATGAATCAATATAATCCTTCCAACAAACAAATCATTATAAATAGGGCCTTACCAAATTCATGGTCCATTTTGGTCAATTTTGTGGTCACAGGATTTTAAAAATCATAAATTTCATGATTTCAGCAACTTAAATCTGAAATTTCCTGGTATTGTAATTGTAGGGGTCCTGACCTCAAAAGGTCGCAAGGTTATTGTATGGGGGGGTCGTGGTACTGCTGCCCTTACTTCTGCGCTGCTGCTGGCGGTGGCACTGTCTTCAGAGCTGGGTGCCTGGGCAACAGCCGCCGCTCTCCAGCCGCCCAGCTCTGAAGGCAGCACAGAAGTAAGGGTGGAAATACCACAATCCCCCTAAAATAACCTTGCAACCCCCCTTCAACTCCCTTTTGGGTCAGGACCCCAAGTTTTAGAAATGCTGGTCTCCCCCCGTGGAATCTGTTTAATATAGGGTAAAAGTACACAAAACACCAGATTTCACAGGGGGAGACCAGGTTTTACAGTCCGTGACGCATTTTTCATGACCGTGAATTCGTAGGGCCCTAATTATAAACAATAAAGTGAAGGTTTTTGCACACACAACCACAGTTGCAAATATTATTGGTGCAGGTTTAGAGACTGCTTTGAAAATAGTACATTGAATGAATTTGGTACTGAATGGTAATAATAGAAAGAATGGTAAAATGTCTCCCCAAATGCTAAATATGATATGTAAACAGCACTATAGCAAAAGAAAAGTTAAAAGTATATATGAATAAATCAGATCCCATTGAGAGTAGTGAGTGCTATAAAAATTACCTCTTATTTTTTGATTAATTACTCTTCCAAATTTCTATTTTTAGCGTAAGTAAAGAGTTTTGTCATTTTTCACTGTGAAATCATTAGCTTTAAGTTACATTTCTGAATTTAAATACAGTATTGTGGAAACAAAAATTAATATTTTACAGGAGAGAAGAAACAAATTAGGCAGTGGGGCTTGACCCCTGATTTTGACTATGTTAAGGGTAAGATAGTGTTTTCCCCATGATCATATACTGATTTGGCTGTCCAGAGACCTAATTAGCTTCTTCAAGGCAAGTCAGCAGTTGTATATTTTACTAGATGTTTGCATTTGCAAAATGCTTTATATATGTATAACCTGTATTTTTGGGAACTATTGCCACAATCCAAATTTCATTTTATTAAGGAAATAAAAAAACATTTGCAAGAAGAATCTTCTTCCTTAAATCTCAATCCATTCTTTTTCTGAGGTTTCCATTTTAGCTGTGAACAATAATGATGATTTTTTAAAATTTCTGCATGAAGTTAGTGGTCAGCCAAAAAGGAATGGCAGGTCACGTGTAGAAAAAGGCTAAGGGGCTTCATAAAAGCCACCAGTTCAGATAGAAATTAATGGAACCATTATTTTCCATGAGAACTGATGGCCTTTGCACAAACCAAATAAACTTCCTCTCTTGTGGTCACAAGCACAGCCTTAATAGATGCCCCCATTCATGCTGTTGGCATCATTTTCTTGCATTGCTTCTGTAAGTACAGCCTCCTCTCAAACACTCATACCCCAAAAAGGAGGTAAGGAGTTGAAAAGAACAGAATAAGAGTCTGCATCCAATGAAGAATTTTGCCATTGACTTCATTAGGTCCTAAGTTTTATTTTGACCAGTAATAACAGCAGTGGGAGTTGTGGGTGTTCAGTGCCTCTGAGAATTTAGCCAATTAATGTTTTTTTTCCCAAATCGATGAGACTTTGCATTGCACTGGGACACAGCCAGTTAACCTGTGCTAGTCAAGCCGTACATAATGTAAATTGAGGTTATTAGGAGATGCATCTCCTTGGAAACTGAACAGCTTTCCCACACCTGCAGCAAACATTTCTGAATTCTGACATCTCTGTGTCTGAGACTGTCCCGGTGAAGCTATGTATGTACAGGCTACAGGATTGGGCCATCAAGTTGCTTTTGTACTAGGCCTTGCTACCTATGAAAATGCATGTGTCAGAAATCTAATGCCAGTGATTACTGATTCAGAAAGACCCAGCATCGGTGTCAGTAGGAAGCCCATATTTAATATAATAACAGATTGTACAAATCATAAGAAAAGTAAAATGTTGATAACATTTCTCATTGACTTCATTGGTGCATGATCAGACTAATCTACAGACTGAACAACAAGGAATAGACTGCCATTGGAAAAAATATGCATCAATAAAAGCTACATCAATAAGGAACAGAGAGAAATCTGTAAAAATGATGCTAAATAAGAAGCCAGACTGCAAAAATCAAACCAAGAAAATGCTTTGAAAATTCAGAATGTTTAAGAAGAGGAAGGATGGTCTTGCGGGTAAAGGCACTGAACACAGGAGATCTGAGTTGTGTTTTCAGCCCTGCCACAGTCTTCCTGTGTGATCATGAGAAAATCACCTACCATTTATATGTCTCAGTTCCCCAGCTGTAAAATAGGGATGATAATAATGACAATAATACTCCCATAATTTAAAAGTGTGTCCTGAGGATACATTTGTTAATGTTTATGGGGTGTTCACAATACTAGAGTGATGGGGGCAATGGACGTAGCTAGACAGAGAAGGAAGGTGCATGACTGTTTAATCATGAAGTTTGAATGTTATGATAATGAAACTACTATGAAAATGTTCAAATGGATTTTTTATATGGGATTTAAAATGTAAAGTAGGTAAATATCTCTTAACCATATTACATAGGAGTCTGTATATATTTATTTTATTTATTTAATCTTGTCCATCTCTTTTTCTTATAACAAACCAAACAAATTCTAGGTGCCAATACAAGTCCTCGTCATTTATCAGTCAGTTACAAAGCATTTCCTCAACAACAAGAAGAAAATTAAAAGGAACTGAACTTAGTTTACTCGTTTTAACAAGATATCTCAAGAAAGAAAAAAACTGGTACTTACGCTGAGAGCAGTCACTGCCAATCCACCCAGGGTAACATTGACAAGATCTGTCAATAGGATTGCATGTTCCATTGTTGGTGCATGTGCAAATTCCAGCACAATTCTTGCCAAATCTCCCACTAGGACACACTGTTAAAACATTTTAGCGAATTTTTCCATAATTTATATTTGCATTGTTTCCCTAATACTTGTAACTGAAATCTGATGTCTTGGATCAAGAAAATTCCTATTTAGGATGATGCCAAAATAAATGCTGCTATAAATTCAGTCAAGCACATTTATATTATTTATTGTACAGCTATTTCCTTTACCTAGAGGGTCCTTTTGATAATGAGCATGATGTCTCCATAATTAGAAGAAAGGTATTTTTCATATGTTAGGGGCTATCTTTTCAACCAACTTCAACCTGCCTTCAGTTTCTACATTTACAAACTGCACGTACAAAACCAGAAACCACTTTGGAATAATGTGATCTGATAAGTCTAGAATGCATGGAATGAAAAAAATTGCCACACTTGGTCACTGTATCCATTGCAAGGGTCTTTATTACAGCATTTACCTTCATTACAGAGGGCTCCTGTGAAACCAGGTAAGCAGTCGCAAAGTCCAGTTACATGATGGCAGGGACCACTGCTGTGCACACACTGGGGGCATGCCTGACTACAACGATGTCCATAAAACCCAGGAGAGCAAACTGAAATCAGAAAGAATATACTGTCATTTCCTCTTGCATTTTCTACCCCACCATGTTCTATTCCTCTTCAACCACTAAATGGGTTAACAGTTAACCAGTTCAGAGCTGCCTTCCTGTCACTTCCAGTACTGCTCCATTTACTCCTTTTCTTTTTGCAAATACAGACTAACACAGCTGTTACTCTGAAACCTCCATTTACTAGGTGCATACTTGTTGAACTAGTGGTTATTGTTTTTTATCTAGTTCCAATTAGTGCTTAATCCTTGAAGATATCTAAGAAGATAAAAGTCCCTACCCTGAGGAGCTTACTACAGTCTGGTTAGTAACTGGTGACATTCAGGCACTTGAAAGGATGTTGTCACAATGGACTACCATACTGTAGTGGCACTGAAGAACAGCACTGAATGTGTTAAAGCCTATAATGACAGTGACTCAAATTCTGGCCTGACTCACACCCCGAGCAATCCCATTCATGTCAGTGGGGTTGCACAAGTTGTAATTCAGTGGCAGAATTTGGCCTAGCCATGTAGTCAGGCTATATTTTGCACCAGCCAAACAAATACAAACAAGAATATGATTCAGATCAAACCTATTTCCCTTTAAGCAGAGGATGAGGGGAATAACTTTCATGAATTATGTATGAAAAATATGTAGATTTGAAAATTAAAGGATAAGTAGTTGGAAAAAACATTAAAACACAATACACAGGACAATGGAGTAAGAGAGTTGTATCCTTAAAAGGAAAGACTTTCAATAAGGCTTTGCTATTATTGACGTCTCATTTTTTTTCTCACTTGTTGGAAAAATCTAAATTACTTCAGCCCACTGGTGTATTGGCAGAAAGGCCCAGGTGCAGCGTGTTTTCCATCGATTCTTTAGATTAGCCATTCACTAACAGTGCAGAGAGCTACACACCACCTCAGACCAGAAACACTGAGGCCTCCAGTTCATTTTGAGGCCAATGGTACTAGTCCCTTCTTCAGCAGAGCTGTATCACTAACCACATAAAGAGACTGAAAGAAAAAAGGCCTGTTGCATGGAATTTCTTTCTTTGTTTCTCTAATTCCTTATTTCCTGATAAATTAGCATATATTAGGTAATGCTTCAAGTTTAGTGTCTGTTGTACAGCAGCAATTACTATTTACCAGAGTAACCTGGTATATTTTCATTATTTTAATTTAGTTCAAAATTCAGTCTCTTAAATGTACACTCGAGACAGTTGACTTGGTCAAATCCCTCTGGGGTGCTTCACCATTTTCAAGTAAAGCACTGTGTCAGTCATAAGATTTGACTTTTTACAGAAAAAAGCATTTGATCATTAGGCCCTGTATTTGTGTGACCTTTTGTCTCCTTGGTCTCTAGACTGTGCAGGAGCCATTGGCTCTGAGAGCCATTTGAGTGCTAAACTGTGGAAGCCACTACACTTTGTTATACCCATAGTTCCAAGTCACTAGGAAGGTTTACATTTATTTAATGGGATAAGAGAGAAAGTCCTCTCATGGATCAGTAACTGGTAAAAAGACAGGAGAAAAAGGGTAGGAATAAATGGTCAGTTTTGAGGATGGAGAGAAGTAACAGTGGTGTCCCCCAAGGATTTGTACTGGGAGCAGTGCTGTTCTTCATTGAGCTGGAAAAAGGGGTAAACAGTGAGGTGGCAAAATTTGCAGAGAATACAAAACTACTCAAAATAGGTAAGCCCAAAGCAGACTGTGAATAGCTACGAAGGGATCTCACAAAACCAGTTGACTAGGCAACAAAATGGCAGATGCAATTCAATATTGATAAATGCAAAGTAATACACATTGGAAAACATAATCTCAACTATATATATAAAATGATATAGCTGTTACCACAAGAGAGAGATCTTGGAGTCATTGTGGATAGTTCTCTGAAAACATCCACTCAATGTGCAGCAGCAGTCAAAAAAAAAAAAGCTAACAGAATGTTAGGGACCATTAGGAAAGGGATAGATAATAAGACAGTAAATTTCATAATGCCACTATATAAATCCAGGGTATGCCCACATCTTGAATACTGCATGCAGATTTGGTCACCCCATCTCAAAAAAAAATATACACCAGACCCTCACTAGAATGCAGGATTTGGGATCCATGCGTGGCACCGTGTTAACGTGGGGACCGCGTTAAAATGAATTGCAATTAGAGTAATTAAATTTGGGATCTATGGCTGCGACCGTGTTATATGCGAATTCGCGCAATATAGATGCGCCTTCTAGCGAGGGTCCAGTGTATTAGAATTCAAACAAGTATAGAAAAGGGCAACAAAAATGATTAGGGGTATGAAACAGCTTCCATATGAGGAGAGATTAAAAAGACTGGGACTTTTCAGCTTGGAAAAGAGACGATTAAGGGGGGATATGATAGAGGTTTATAAAATCATAAATGAAGTAGAGAAAGTGAATAAGGAAGTGTTATTTACTCCTTCACATAACACAAGAACCAGGGGTCACCCAGTGAAATTAATAAGCAGCAGGTTTAAAACAAACAGAAGGAACTATTTCTTCACACAACTCACAGTCAACCTGTGAAACTCATTTCCAGGGATGTTGTGAAAGCCAAACTACAACAAGGTTTAAAAAGAATTAGATAAGTTCATGGAGGATAGGCCCATCAATATCTAGTAGCCAAGATGGTTGGGGTGCAACCCCATGCTGTGGGTATCCCTGGCCTCAGACTGCCCGAAGCTGGGTGTGGACAACACGGGATGGATCATTCAAAGATTGCCTGTTCTGTTCATTCCCTCTGAAGCACTTGGAATTGGCCACTATCAGAAGACAGGATTGTGGGCTCAGTGGACTATTGATCTGACTCAGTATGGCCTTTCTTGTGTTCCTAGGTTCTTAGTCTTCTTTTGGGTTAACTGATTTACTGAAAAAGTCCTTTGAGAGCCATGCAAGTGATAGTAAAGAACAATTACACCACTTAACTAGAAATGCTTAGAGAATACTAATGCCACAGTAATGTCAGGCATTTAATATTAGGGTCAACCATATTCATCATCTTTTTCTTCTTGAAATCCCGTCATTCCTGGGCTTTGTGACTCCATCTACTCCTGGTTATGCTCTTATCTTTTGATTGTCATTGGATGGGCCTTTCTCCTTTCCTCTTTCAATGGGGTTTCTCAGGTCTCCATCCTTGTCCCTTACTCTTCTCACTCAAAACCCTACCAGTGTATGATCTCCTTCAGAAAAAAGGCT
Organism: Caretta caretta; assembly: GCF_965140235.1. Taxonomy (NCBI): domain Eukaryota; kingdom Metazoa; phylum Chordata; order Testudines; family Cheloniidae; genus Caretta; species Caretta caretta. Next base: position 81,676,483 of record NC_134210.1, on the reverse strand, counting down.
ACTATCTCTATGCTTATGACTCACAAATCTACCTCTATTCTGGATCTCTCTCCCTCACCTCTTCTATGGTACAAACAGAAAAATAAAGTCTGAAAAAGCTACGAAGGTGGTGAATAGTGATTAGTACTCTTGGATGGTTAAGAATTGTGCACACCCTATTATTTTTGTGATCCTGTTTTTTGCCACCCCACCTCAGCCCATTTGTTTGTCTCCTCTGTTATGCAGTCTTTTAGATTGCAAAACCTTTCATATTTATATGTCTGTACATATAGTCCATTTGTATGCTGTATACTGTGTTAGTGCCTAGCACAATGAGACCCTGATCTGGCTGGTATCTAGTTGCTCCTGCAACATCATAGTTAAATAATAGCAATAATTAGACTAGCAACTGCCATTGAACGCAGTGGGAAATGCAGATGTTCAGCGCTTCTGAAAATCAGGCTTCTTTTATTTAGTTGCCTAAATATGGATTTAGGACCCTGATATTAGGAACTTGGATTTGAAAATTTTGGACTTTGATTGTAAGACCCTTTACAATAGCAGTGTATAAATAATAAATAAAAAACATAAAACTATAGTAACAAAAAGAAGATGATTACTGTTGGGAACTATTTGATAACTGTACATAAAGCACGTTTCGGTACACCTGTACATTAGCACAGTTAAAATGCAGAATGTGGGCCTGTTACATCAAACATTACCAAAACCACATAGTGTTATATGATACACATATTTTAAAAAGGAAGAAGGGATGAAAATTTTAAAGTATTGTCCTTACTTCTTTGACAAGTGGTGCCTCTGTATCCTGGTGCACATTCACAGATTCCATCATCTGGAGAGCACGAAGCTCCATTTTTGCAGTAACAGGACAATGAACAGTTTGGACCCCATTGGCCCTCAGTGCACACACTGTCACAGTGTATACCTGCAAGCCATTAAATACACAGAGATGTCACCAGCAACACCAGTAGTCAGATTCTATAGACCACAGATAACAAACAAGGGGGTGAAATCCTGGCCCCATGGAAGTCAAGGGCAAAACTTCCATAGACTTTAATAGGGTCAGGGCTTTCATCCCCTCTGCCTTTCCTGGACTCCACAACACTGGATCCCTTTATATTCCCACTTTGATTATTTGTGTGCAGGACTTGATCCTAAGCTCTACAGCAGGAAAGCATCTCTGCAGTTCTGCTTCCACAGAACATATGAGCAACAGAAGATCCTACCTTCAAGCTTCATTCCTTCTGAGCTTTTAAGATCAGTAAAACTGAAGTTAAGCCACAATGATTTAGGAACTCTTCAGGTGCTTAGCTTCAGCTTAGCAAAGCTTAAGACTTCTACAGGGCTGAAGCCCCCAATTAGCCAAGCCTCCAGTATTACAAAAGTTTTTGGTGTCTCCCATGACCTTTATAAAACCAGGCCTTGTGCACTCCTCATTTTCACCATGGGTATGTTCTGTGTACCAGCTGCAAAGAGAAATGAAATGGAAAAGTGCAAAATAATTCAAATGCGGCATAAATGGCTTTTGGTTCCGCTGTAATGATCATTCGAGATAGCAGAAGATCATTGTCACTGCTTTGTGAGAAAAATATACAAGACAAAGCAAGCTACTTCAGAAACTCCTCTTCTGAATGTAAAAATTCTTAAGGCCTGAGGTAATTTCATGTAACAATAGTGATCGGGACAGGGAATGACTTCTAATTAGTAGTGAGCTGATTACCACTAAGCCTCATACCAAATGGAAAAATGTAGAGCACACAAAAGGTTTCAAAACACACCATGTGAGCATTCCAAAATGCTTAGCTGCAACACAGTACTAAGGACATCCGTCATTCAGTGTTTTGTCTCTTTTTGGCACAAAACTGAATATGAAATTGCCATGACTTGAACCCCAATACAGAAACAGACACAAATCATAATATGAACTAGTAAATAGAATCATAGACATTTTTTTCTTTGCAAACCAGCAACACTAAATCTAACTTTCCTGATTTTCTTTCTTTTCTACCCATTTCTGAAAAGTTCCCCCGCATGTTAAATGCCCGTAAGCAACCACTGTGGTACTCAGACCTTATTGTGTCTACAGAACTTTGCATTAGCAACTCACGATTATTGTAGTGCCTCTATTGAATGAATCATTTGGCTAAAGAAAAAATGGACTAAATCCAGTCACAAGTACGACTTGCTTTAGAAGTATTTCCAGCAAAATATGGTTCTGGTCACTTACTGTCACACTTTTCAAAAAAGGAAAAATAGTTTCACATGTGATATTTGAGAAAAATCTTCTAAAAACACTGAAAAGTGAATATCTAGTGTTAGTGAAATGCTGAAAATCCTTGAAAATAAATTACCCTATTCATCCATACAGGCACAGTGTAAACCCCCCCCCCATCCCCACCCCCCTCCCAACCCTGCAACAAGTGCCCTGCAAACTGCCTGAATCTAATTAAGGAATGAGCACCGCTCTGGTTAGAGGAAAGGTGAATCTCCAGATTCTTAAATCTTTGGCCTCTCTGTTAAGACTGTCAAAAAGGGGGCCAAAATAGTGCCAACAGTAGAGAAAACTTCTGTCTATTAGAATCCAGATACAGGTCACCTAACAGCCATAAGATAATAACAATCCTTCCATTAATATTGACCTGAAAAGAATTTTTATTGTCATGAGGTGAAAGAGTTACTGTATCTTAACAATACCACCATCACATTTGATTTTTTGCCTCCATAGGGATCTTGATTGTCCTGCTTTTATCTACAGTTAAGACACAAAACAACCAGCTTCTCAATAACTTGGGCCAATATTTTCAAATTTAGAAATTAACATTAGAAATTAACATTAGAAAAATAAGCCCATAGTTAGGCACCTAAGTGGCCTGATATTGAGACATGTTAAGGACCCACATTTGATATCAATAGGAACTGTGGGATTTTAGCATGTCTGAAAACCAGACCACTTAGTTAGGTGCCTAAATATGGAGTTATTTAGGTACCCAAATTTGAAAACTCTGGCTTGGGTTTATGAGTTTGTAACACCACCTGTCAAATACAACCAATTTCAGAATTAAATTGTACATTGTCTGCCTTAACTCATTTTGTTTGTGCATTATCCTTCATATCATACACTGCTTCACACAGTCATAGCGAACACATTTTTTCACAGAGTTTCAATGAGGGCAAGTTGAGTTTCAGTATACAGTGGTCACTAGCAGCAAGTCATCATTTACCAACAGCTACCACAGAGTGTTTCTGAGCTTATGTAGTCCATGAGTTATGAGTTATTACAACACGGCTCCTGTGATCTGCCCACAGAGAAACCCCTATGACAGCGTTTTTCAAAGTTCAGGTCGTGACCCAGTTCTGGGTCATGGCATGTAAGGCACTGGGTCACCTTGCTTAGGTGACCCAGCGGCTCTGGTCAGCATTGCTGATCGGGACATTAAAAGTCCCGATGGTGGTGCTGCCCAGCTAAGGCAGGCTAGTGCCTACCTGCTCCAATACTGTGCTGCACCCTGGAAGCGGCCAGCTCAAATAATTATGCTTTATTATGCTCAAATAAATTTGCTAGTCTTTAAGGTGCCACAAGTACTCCTTTTCTTTTTGTGAATACAGACTAACATGGCTGCTACTCTGAAAGAAAAAAAGACAAGCCCTGTCCCCCTATAGTGGTCATGGAGAAACTTCTGTGCAGAAAACCTCAAAGATTTCCTTTTCTTTATCCTCTTCCCATGTGTTTTCTGATGGGTGAAGGTGATCAGGTGGAGAATTATTTCAGGCTACTTAGCAAAGGAAAAAACATGGCATCTCAGATACTACTGTGCCATAACTGTGGGCAAATGTTGCATTTTTAATGGTGACTGATGTATTTGGAATTGCAATTTGCACAATATAATGCATTGAAACAATTCTGAACTTTCCTTCCGCTTCATTATAAATGGAATTTCATTATATCTAAGTTCAGTATAAGGAAGGCAGGTTCCACTGTACTGAGAAGTAAAGGCATGTATAAGCATAGAGGTACATATACTGATTTAATGACATATTGTATCTCTATCTACATATTTTAAAATATCTCATCTATTAGTTGTTATTTAGAGGAACACAAAAAAGAAATTCACAGGAAAATATAGTTTTAATTTTTACATCTGTTTAAATTATAAACTAATTTATTTTTGAGAGAAGGGTAGAGATTTCAAAAAGATTAAACAAAAAAGATAAAGAATTCTCCAACCTCTGATTTTGTATACTACATTTCAGAAAAGAGAGCTAAGCTTTATAGCAAAGCTATGAACTGAGGAAAGCAAGATTTTAGTGGGGTTTGCAAGAGATGTTTTGACATAACCTTAACAGGGGTGCCAATAATACACCTGATGATGAACAATTTGATTTAAAAATGTGAATTTTCTTTCTTATGCAATAAAAGTATTTTTGATAAGTTTGTGTGTTGCTTTTGATCCTGATAAGGAGATCTGTGAAGAAATGTTTTTGCCAGGGCTGCGGACAAAGAGCTCTTTGATAGCTTCCACAAGTTGCTAGGCAATAGCTGAATGGTGATGATAAACTTCAGCTAAGCAGCTCTGAAGAAATGCTCATGCATTTAATGCCCAGTGCTTTATGCCAAGGGCCTCACATCTAAATCAGCATTCCCTCAGCATCCGAATTGCATGACTGAAGTAAATAATTCTTCAGGGGTATCAGTGTTTTCAGCCATACTAGCAGAATGTTTACATACTCCATACACTGTACTTTTAATATTTTCAGAGTAAGTGATTCATCCAAATCAACCCACATTGAAAGCTCATGGCTTATTTATTTTTGTCCTTTAAGAGGAAAATTCCATAAATAATTATTTCTGATCTGTAGTGACAGAGGCAAAACTATTGTTCCCAGACACTGAGCATGCTCTCTAGCTTACTCATCCTCCGTTTGACTGAGGAAAATAGTCCAACACAAAATAAGATAAATACCACACTACTATGCCAGTGTATTTATACCCTGTGTGGCATATGGAGTCTCCCATTATATCCTTAAGGAACAGAATCAAGACCTGTTTTTAACCAACTATCACTCCTATACACTGGAATTAATTCTGTCACAGAACACTGCATCTGAGAGCAGGATCAGGTCATCAAAATGTTCCATAAAATCTTGGCCTTCCATTGATTTCAATGGGGAGCAGGATTTCACGCCTTGTTCTTATTCACATGAGAAATACTTTTCCTTAAACTTACAATACTTCAGTTCAAAAGAAAGCTCAGACTTGTATGAGGGAAAGCAGGTGCATCCTATAATAGAGAAAACCAAGGAAAGCTTCCCTAATTCTTTACTAGATGAGTGAGTGAACACTGAGAAGGGAATCAGGTTGGGGTGAGTGCTTGATGGGAAGAGCACAGGGTGCAGAGGTGGACAGTCTCAAAGGGGGATATTGTTGTTGGGGATGCCTTCATTGTCTCCAGCTGAGAAGAGGGGGAGCTCTTGGTCTTCATTTAGGGGAAGCTGGGGAAATAGCTAGAACTTCAGTGTATCCCACTGGAGAAAATACAGGATCACAGAATTTTTCATATCAGTTCAGACCATTTGGAATTTCGATTTGCACAACGTAATGCATTGAAAGAATTCTGAACTTTCCATCAAGTTTATTATAAATGGAATTTCATTATATCTAAGTTCAGTATAAGCGAGGCAGTTCCACTCTATTGGGGGTTGGGGAGGAGAAGGGGCACATATTAGCACACAGGTACATATACTGATTTAATGACATGTTGTATATGGGGAAGGAATAAGTCTCCAGCCGCTTTTGTAGGGAGCAAGCCACCAACAACCTCTCTACAAAATTCCTGCTGAAACAGAAGCTGGTAGCACACATCTTGTTTATTTTATTAAAGGAAGAGCCCAGTCACGTCTAAGATTTCCCAGTTTTTTAGTGGGTGATCTTTTCTTTTCAAGGCTCTATTGTTTCCACACACTGCCACCGTGTCCAATGATACTTTACTTTTCAGTTACCACATTCTGAACAGCCACAGGAAAAAGAAATAAAATAACTTGTCTCCTTTTCTTATGTTAATCTATTGAAAGTTTGTTCTCAAAAAGAAAGCACTATTGCCTCTGTATATAGAAGGAGTCAGAGTGCACAACCCCAACAGGTCTGGGGACACAATGAACCCACTGTAAAACATTATGGGCCAAAACAAAGTGTTATTTATTAACAAAGAGTTTATCAATCCATGTGTTTTGGAAAGTAAATGTGCTCTTTATCATAGTACAGAATTATCACAAATGTGTAGCAATATACGATTATGGTGATGGCTGTCAGTACGCTATAGCACTCACTGAGATTATGGGGATAGGACTCAGGTCCTTATGCTCCAAAATTACAGACACCAGTCAATTGAGCAAAACAAGACTCTCCTTCAGCTGTCAGCAGTATAGTGCCTATGAGACACAGCTGAGCATTATGATTCCATCAGGGTACTAGTGCTATACACACCATTTCTTACAAGTAATCTTTTTAAAGAGTCAGTGATCCTCTTTTCATCTACGCTGAAGTGGATCATTTTTTGCTGTTAATGTGGGGAGGGAAAGTCACAGAAAAAAAGACACAAAAGATAGCACACACTATGGGTGGAAAACTGATCTAAGCTATACAATTTGAGTTACGTTAGTAGCATAACTCAAGCAACATAGCTTAGATCTACTTCCCATGGGGTCCACGCTACGCTGTGTCGATGCTCTCCTATTGACTCCCCTTACACTTGTCGTTCTGGTGGAGTACCGGAGTCGACGGGAGAGTGAGCTGCAGTCGATTTAGTGGGTCTTCAGTAAACCCACTAAATCGACTCCTGGTGGATCAATCGCCACAGGGTCAACCCACCGGTAAGTGGAGACAAGCCCACAGTATGCAAAAATGCAAACTGACTAAAAGAGAGAGAGAGAGAGAGAGAGAGAGTGTGTGTGTTCTAGTTCAGGCGTCCCAGAGGACCTGCTTATTTACATCCGTGAGGCAGGTTTTGATAATTATGGCAATTCACTTTTCTATTCAGTAACAAGTATGGCTTCCAAAGTTATGTCAGGATCACATGGTAAAAACACAACACTTCCTCATTACAGCAGACACATATGGTGACGGACAATCTGACTAGTATCAGCAGGTGTCCATGTTAGGGAAAAGCCACCAACATCCTGTCTGGCATAACATATGGTTGAATACTGTACATGTTGCTGGCATAACATAGACAGGAATTATTGCATCTGTCTTTTCCATAAGCCAGTGCTATTGTTTTGATATACATAGCATATTTCATAATCCCCAGTGCCATATAAGCCTTAAATTGATTTTTAAAATTGCATGTGCAGTATCAGTGTGACATGGTATTACTTCAGGATCTCCAAACATCTAACAAAATAGTGTGCAACACAGCAAAAGAATAATGTGTTATCACTAAGAAATAAGGCATATTTTAACTTGTCTGAAATAAAACCTTGTGCTTTTTACACTGTTTCAATGGATCGACTTGGCCTGCTACTGCCTGAATTTGCTAATTTTACGGGCCTGCTCCAAACTCCACTTTTTTTACGGCTGTTTGTGGAAGAGGTGAAATTAGGGGATAAGGATAATAGCTTTGTTATGTTACTGAAGTTGCTGGATAATGATTATTGAGAGGAACAGCACATAGTACCCAAGTGCATTAGGTTTAAAATGAAAAGGAGTACTTGTGGCACCTTAGAGACTAACCAATTTATTTGAGCATGAGCTTTCGTGAGCTACAGCTCACTTCATCAGATGTTTACCGTGGAAACTGCAGCAGACTTTATATACACACAGAAATCATGAAACAATACCTCCTCCCACCCCACTGTCCTGCTGGTAATAGCTTATCTAAAGTGATCAACAGGTGGGCCATTTCCAGCACAAATCCAGGTTTTCTCACCCTCCACCCCCCCACACAAATTCACTCTCCTGCTGGTGCTAGCCCATCCAAAGTGACAACTCTTTACATAATCAAGTCGGGCTATTTCCTGCATAGATCAAGGTTTTCTCACATCCCCCCCACCCCCATACACACACAAACTCACTCTCCTGCTGGTAATAGCTCATCTAAACTGACCATTCTCCAGGTTTAAATCCAAGTTAAACCAGAACATCTGGGGGGGGGGGGGGGTAGGAAAAAACAAGAGGAAACAGGCTACCTTGCATAATGACTTAGCCACTCCCAGTCTCTATTTAAGCCTAAATTAATAGTATCCAATTTGCAAATGAATTCCAATTCAGCAGTTTCTCGCTGGAGTCTGGATTTGAAGTTTTTTTGTTTTAAGATAGCGACCTTCATGTCTGTGATTGCGTGACCAGAGAGATTGAAGTGTTCTCCGACTGGTTTATGAATGTTATAATTCTTGACATCTGATTTGTGTCCATTTATTCTTTTACGTAGAGACTGTCCAGTTTGACCAATGTACATGGCAGAGGGGCATTGCTGGCACATGATGGCATATATCACATTGGTGGATGTGCAGGTGAACGAGCCTCTGATAGTGTGGCTGATGTTATTAGGCCCTGTGATGGTGTCCCCTGAATAGATATGTGGGCACAATTGGCAACGGGCTTTGTTGCAAGGATAAGTTCCTGGGTTAGTGGTTCTGTTGTGTGGTATGTGGTTGTTGGTGAGTATTTGCTTCAGGTTGCGGGGCTGTCTGTAGGCAAGGACTGGCCTGTCTCCCAAGACTTGTGAGAGTGTTGGGTCATCCTTTAGGATAGGTTGTAGATCCTTAATAATGCGTTGGAGGGGTTTTAGTTGGGGGCTGAAGGTGACGGCTAGTGGCGTTCTGTTATTTTCTTTGTTAGGCCTGTCCTGTAGTAGGTAACTTCTGGGAACTCTTCTGGCTCTATCAATCTGTTTCTTTACTTCTGCAGGTGGGTATTGTAGTTGTAAGAAAGCTTGACAGAGATCTTGTAGGTGTTTGTCTCTGTCTGAGGGGTTGGAGCAAATGCGGTTGTATCGCAGAGCTTGGCTGTAGACGATGGATCGTGTGGTGTGGTCAGGGTGAAAGCTGGAGGCATGCAGGTAGGAATAGCGGTCAGTAGGTTTCCGGTATAGGGTGGTGTTTATGTGGCCATTGTTTATTAGCACTGTAGTGTCCAGGAAGTGGATCTCTTGTGTGGACTGGACCAGGCTGAGGTTGGTGGTGGGATGGAAATTGTTGAAATCATGGTGGAATTCCTCAAGGGCTTCTTTTCCATGGGTCCAGATGATGAAGATGTCATCAATATAGCGCAAGTAGAGTAGGGGCTTTAGGGGACGAGAGCTGAGGAAGCGTTGTTCTAAATCAGCCATAAAAATGTTGGCATACTGTGGGGCCATGCGGGTACCCATAGCAGTGCCGCTGATCTGAAGGTATACATTGTCCCCAAATGTGAAATAGTTATGGGTAAGGACAAAGTCACAAAGTTCAGCCACCAGGTTAGCCGTGACATTATCGGGGATAGTGTTCTTGACGGCTTGTAGTCCATCTTTGTGTGGAATGTTGGTGTAGAGGGCTTCTACATCCATAGTAGCCAGGATGGTGTTATCAGGAAGATCACCGATGGATTGAAGTTTCCTCAGGAAGTCAGTGGTGTCTCGAAGGTAGCTGGGAGTGCTGGTAGCGTAGGGCCTGAGGAGGGAGTCTACATAGCCAGACAATCCTTCTGCCCCTCCACCCCCACGAACATGATACAGTTCTGTGGTGACCTAGAATCCTATTTTCGACGTCTCCGTCTCAAGGAATATTTCCAAAATACCTCTGAACAACATACTAATCCACAGAGGTCTCCCTGCCAACACTACAGAAAGAGGGATTCTAGATGGACTCCTCCTGAAGGTCGAAACAGCAGACTGGACTTCTACATAGAGTGCTTCCGCCGACGTGCACGGGCTGAAATTGTGGTAAAGCAGCATCACTTGCCCCATAACCTCAGCCATGCGGAACGCAATGCCATCCACAGCCTCAGAAACAACTCTGACATCATAATCAAAAAGGCTGACAAAGGAGGTGCTGTTGTCATCATGAATAGGTCGGAATATGAACAAGAGGCTGCTCGGCAGCTCTCCAACATGAGTTTCTACAAGCCATTACCCTATGATCCCACTGAGAGTTACCAAAAGCAACTACAGCATTTGCTCAAGAAACTTCCTGAAAAAGCACAAGATCAAATCCGCACAGACACACCCCTGGAACCCCGACCTGGGATATTCTATCTACTACCCAAGATCCATAAACCTGGAAATCCTGGGCGCCCCATCATCTCAGGCATTGGCACCCTGACAGCAGGATTGTCTGGCTATGTAGACTCCCTCCTCAGGCCCTACGCTACCAGCACTCCCAGCTACCTTCGAGACACCACTGACTTCCTGAGGAAACTTCAATCCATCGGTGATCTTCCTGATAACACCATCCTGGCTACTATGGATGTAGAAGCCCTCTACACCAACATTCCACACAAAGATGGACTACAAGCCGTCAAGAACACTATCCCCGATAATGTCACGGCTAACCTGGTGGCTGAACTTTGTGACTTTGTCCTTACCCATAACTATTTCACATTTGGGGACAATGTATACCTTCAGATCAGCGGCACTGCTATGGGTACCCGCATGGCCCCACAGTATGCCAACATTTTTATGGCTGATTTAGAACAACGCTTCCTCAGCTCTCGTCCCCTAAAGCCCCTACTCTACTTGCGCTATATTGATGACATCTTCATCATCTGGACCCATGGAAAAGAAGCCCTTGAGGAATTCCACCATGATTTCAACAATTTCCATCCCACCACCAACCTCAGCCTGGTCCAGTCCACACAAGAGATCCACTTCCTGGACACTACAGTGCTAATAAACAATGGCCACATAAACACCACCCTATACCGGAAACCTACTGACCGCTATTCCTACCTGCATGCCTCCAGCTTTCACCCTGACCACACCACACGATCCATCGTCTACAGCCAAGCTCTGCGATACAACCGCATTTGCTCCAACCCCTCAGACAGAGACAAACACCTACAAGATCTCTGTCAAGCTTTCTTACAACTACAATACCCACCTGCAGAAGTAAAGAAACAGATTGATAGAGCCAGAAGAGTTCCCAGAAGTTACCTACTACAGGACAGGCCTAACAAAGAAAATAACAGAACGCCACTAGCCGTCACCTTCAGCCCCCAACTAAAACCCCTCCAACGCATTATTAAGGATCTACAACCTATCCTAAAGGATGACCCAACACTCTCACAAGTCTTGGGAGACAGGCCAGTCCTTGCCTACAGACAGCCCCGCAACCTGAAGCAAATACTCACCAACAACCACATACCACACAACAGAACCACTAACCCAGGAACTTATCCTTGCAACAAAGCCCGTTGCCAATTGTGCCCACATATCTATTCAGGGGACACCATCACAGGGCCTAATAACATCAGCCACACTATCAGAGGCTCGTTCACCTGCACATCCACCAATGTGATATATGCCATCATGTGCCAGCAATGCCCCTCTGCCATGTACATTGGTCAAACTGGACAGTCTCTACGTAAAAGAATAAATGGACACAAATCAGATGTCAAGAATTATAACATTCATAAACCAGTCGGAGAACACTTCAATCTCTCTGGTCACGCAATCACAGACATGAAGGTCGCTATCTTAAAACAAAAAAACTTCAAATCCAGACTCCAGCGAGAAACTGCTGAATTGGAATTCATTTGCAAATTGGATACTATTAATTTAGGCTTAAATAGAGACTGGGAGTGGCTAAGTCATTATGCAAGGTAGCCTGTTTCCTCTTGTTTTTTCCTACCCCCCCCCCCCCCAGATGTTCTGGTTTAACTTGGATTTAAACCTGGAGAATGGTCAGTTTAGATGAGCTATTACCAGCAGGAGAGTGAGTTTGTGTGTGTATGGGGGTGGGGGGGATGTGAGAAAACCTTGATCTATGCAGGAAATAGCCCGACTTGATTATGTAAAGAGTTGTCACTTTGGATGGGCTAGCACCAGCAGGAGAGTGAATTTGTGTGGGGGGGTGGAGGGTGAGAAAACCTGGATTTGTGCTGGAAATGGCCCACCTGTTGATCACTTTAGATAAGCTATTACCAGCAGGACAGTGGGGTGGGAGGAGGTATTGTTTCATGATTTCTGTGTGTATATAAAGTCTGCTGCAGTTTCCACGGTAAACATCTGATGAAGTGAGCTGTAGCTCACGAAAGCTCATGCTCAAATAAATTGGTTAGTCTCTAAGGTGCCACAAGTACTCCTTTTCTTTTTGCGAATACAGACTAACACGGCTGTTCCTCTGAAACCTAGGTTTAAAATGGTAGTTTATTGTTTATTTTAATTAGATATAGAGTACCCAGTGCTTTAGGTGGGAACTAGAAATGCCAAAAATATATACATGTGTAAATTAATGTGCATGGACACATTGTACCAAATTTAATGGTCACTATTTAACAATAAGGTGTTTGTGTGTGTGTGTAAGTCTCTCCGTTTTAAGGCTCTCTTATTTTAAAGCACATTACTCTTTTCCATTGTCCTATTTCTTCTTCTCCATCCAAATGAAGGCATTAAAAAAAAACATCAGAGTGAAAGATGGCAAGGTACAGAGGGTGGGTCTGTGCACAGAGGTCATCTGAAATGTGTGTGGGTGCTTCCCTTTTATACCATAATAATTCAACCGGCTCCTGGAATGCATCAGAATAGTGAGAACCCGAAAATAAGCCACTCCATTAATTCTAGCTGTTCTAAGCAGGGAGGGGCTTCTATATGGTGAACATTCTTAGTTTAAGTTCTAAACAGGGCTGGGTTCTTATAGGGTGAGCATTCTTAGTTGAATTCTCTAAACAGGGTGGGGTTTCCTTTAGGATGAACATTCTTAACATAAACCTCTCACTGTGTAACTGCAGAAGACACTGTAGGAATAAAATAGATTTTTAAAAAATGATTCTGATTACTCCTTGAGCTTTGTGGTAGCTCATGACAATGTAATATCCAATAGTGAGTTTACAATTTTGTTCTTAAAAGTATAAAGACTTCTAGAAGCAAAACAATATTTTGGGGGCATTGTTCATATTAAAGGCAAACTTATTTATAAAAATAAATTAAATACTATCTTAATTTGTTGACATTCTGCTCAACTGTGACTTTGCCATAAGACCAGAGTATATGACAATGTATTGTTGCACTGCCTCAGGAGAAGCCAGTTTCCTCACTGCTCCTGAGAACAAGTAACTTGTACCTGGTCGATGTCTGGTGCAGTGACCATTCCCCAGCATGCTGGTGCAGCTCCCCAGCCCAGTGTGTTTTGGGAGGAGGAGGTGAAGCCAAGGCCCCCACCCAACCCTGCCCTGTTCTGCCCTCTCCGAACCACCTGTCTGAAGAGGACACATAGTAGCCCTACTTCCCCACCATGCTACCCATGATGCGAGGCACACAAATGACCCTTAGGAGGAATAATGAAAACTGAGAAAAAGTGCTAACTACCAAATGTTACATGTATTTGCTGTGTACCTGTTCCCCCATAAATACTACAACTGCTCCCGACTTTAACAATTGCTTAGCACCCTCTTAAGATCATACTTTATGCCTCAAAATCAATCCATTGCATAATATTCCCCTGATGTACAAAACTGCCATATGAAAATGCCTAATATCTGCTTTTCTTTTAAAAGGGAAGACACAGACACAGTATTTTCAAAGAACTGATCATATTGGCAATAAAGTTGATAGCAATATTCTTTTTTAATATTAACAACAAGGGGAAAGGAACACAAGCCAAAATTGGGAAAGAACAGGTTAAAGAATATTTAGATAAGTTAGATGTATTCAAGTCAGTAGGACCTGAAGAAATTCATCTTAGGGTACTTAAGGAACTATCTGAATCAATCTAGGAACTGTTAGCAATGATCTTTGAGATCTCATGGAGTGTGGGTGAGGTCCCAGAGGACTGGAGAAGAGAAAACATAATACCTGTCTTTAAGAAGGGGGAACTAGGGGCATGTCTACACTTCCATTAAACACCCGTAGTAGCCTCACTCAGGCTCACAGGGCTCAGACTGCTGGGCTATAAAACCGCAGCATAGATGTCTGGGCTTGGGCTGGAGCCCATGCTCTGGAACCCTGCAAGAGGGAAGGGTCCCAGAGCCCGGGTCCCAGGCCAAGCCCTGACATCGACACTGCTATTTTACAGTTCTGTAGCCTGAGCTCCATGAGCCTGAGTTGGCTGACATGGGCCAGGCACAGATGTTTAATTGCAGTGTAGACGTACCCTAAGAGGGCCCAGTGAATTACAGACCAGTCAGCCTAACTTCAATACCGGGCAAGATACTGGAACAAATTATTAATCAATTTGTAAGCACCTAGAGGATAATAGGGTTATAAGAAATAGCTAGCATAGATTTATCAAGAACAAATCATGCCAAACCAACCCTGGTGATGGGGCCGGCAGCCAAATCCCTGGGCACGGGGCTGGCAGCCATGGCCAGGAGCGGAGCCCCAGAAGCAGGGCTGGCACCCAAGACCCCAGGCATGGGGCCGGCAGCCAGGGTAGGGGCTGGGGCCAGGAGTGGAGCTGGATGGCACCCCCTTCTTGCCCCCTGTGCCCCTCCAAATGTTCCTCTGCGCCACCCTACCGGGGGCATGCCCCACTGATTGGGGATCTCTGGCTTAGATATTCAGAAAACCTTTTTAACTCTAAGGGTAATTAAGCTCTGTAACAGGCTTCTAAGGGAGGTTGTGGAATCCCCATCATTGAAGGTTTTTAAGAATAGCTTGGACAAACATCTGCCAGGGATGGTCTAGGTTTACTAGGTCCTGCCTCACTTCAAGCAGCTGGACTTGATGACCTCTCGGGGTCCCTTCCACTTGTACATTTCTCCTTGACCTCAATGGAAGAAGGATCAGGTCTGATATCTCTGCAAACTACAGAATTTGGAGTTTTTAATTCTAGCATATACCAGCTCAATGATCTCCAAATACATTTGGGACACATTTTAAAAATCTAATCTTCTTATATTGTTGAGTTTCAGTATCTCCATTAATTTTTCATACACGACCAATCTGTTTAAATTGCTGTTATAACAAAAGCTATCTTCACCACTATTATAGTCTGTTTACTCCCAACAGTCAAAATGTCATCACTAAAATGTGAATCTATGGCACAGCTATTTTAGAACCTCCTTCTAAAGTATTCTTTTTTTTTCCATTCTAAATATAAGTACATTCATAAATAAGTGTGGCTGCCTCATGGCTGTCAGTCTGACCCATGGTGTGTGGGTGGAGGATTTTTTCAGACAGTATAAGAAAACTTCTTGTTTATAAGATACTGTATGTCTAGACACCTTGACATGTTGAAACTAGTCTCTCTTACACACACTGCCAAGATGACATTGTCAGGAAGACTCAATTTCACTCATAATCACGTGTGAGGCTTTTTTTTTTTTTTTTTTTTTGGTAAATGTTTCTCATCCTTAAGTATAAAAAGCAAATTAACTTTGAAAGAAGCAAAAATGCATAGTCACTGCCCTCTTTTCAGTAACTGGCTTCAAATAGGACTGGAGACTTGTGCTATGTTTAAGAGTTTTGGCCACAACCTAGTTTAGAATATTCTGTTTATAATTCTCAAGTCTCTAATATATTTTTATGGGAAGACCCGTTACAAAAAAGCTTGTCATGATTCTACTAAAGTCATTACAACAAATGTGTTATATTTTTTAAGTTTCCTTTTAAGTTTTATAAAATGATGTTGGCCTTTATGACTATTTGCCTCCAGATTAAGAGACTAATGGACAAATTTTCAGTTGGTCTTCCTACTTATGCCTGCACAATTTGTGAAGACATCCGATTACATGCACCAACCCTGAACACTCATGCTCACAATCAGGAACCGCACACACAATATGAGAATTTTTGTGCAAAAAGTTATTTTGTATGAACGTGACAAGTGAAAATTAATTTAAGCTCTTCAGCCAGTCAATAAATCGTACAGTATCCTATTTTTGTCCCCCTCCCCCCCGCCCCGGCACTATCACACACATTGGAATGATCGTTCAGGCAAGGTCTATGAATCCTTGCTCATTCCCTTCTCTCTCTCTGCAAGAATCAAAGCCTCACTGGCTTTGTCAGTGCCTCTCCTGACTGTAAGAACTAAATGTAACCGATCAGAGAACAGAAACGATATAATTCAAGTTATAACCAATTTCAACAGCTAACCAAAACATGAATTGCAAATATTGAGTATCAAATACCTACATTGAAATGTCTGTGATCTATCTACAGAGTTAAAAAACAAACTTACAAAATAAACCAAGTAAATTCAAATAGTGCTTATGTTTGAGGAAATCAGTCTTTTTGCAAACTTTCTGTGAGCAGGAAAATATGATATATCTTGTCAAGCGCTGCATCCTCACTGCTCCCCACTCCCCCCAGAGCCTCCCGAACACCCGCAAAACAGCTGGTTGCTACGGGCAAGAGGCACGGGAGGAAGCGGGGAGTTGCTGTTCCACAAGGCCGCCGGGCGGTGGGAGGCACTGGGGATGGTGGTGGAGGGGAGCTGATGGGGGTTGCCAGCCCAACCCTGGTTCCAAGCCTGCATGGCCAAACAACATTATAAGGAAACATTGCGCAACTATAAATGAATATGTTCTCTAATAGATCAGGGCCGTAACAACGAAACAACATTAACCAGGATGACATTAAGTGAGGCGTTACTGCGCAGCTGGTAGAAAAAATGGAACAAGAGTCTCATAAAAAATTTCTAAACCTCTTCTGTTTCACAGTGTTTGAAATGGACCCAGTTGTTTGTTTTTTGCAAGTTTCCACAACATTTTTATCATCAATTTTTTAAAATCAAAATCATGTTAAAAATAATGAACATTTTCATTTACTGAAAATATTTTTCTGCAAATAAGTGTTCAGTAACAATTTAAAATACAATTTTGACAAAAAAATTAAATAAAAAATCAGTACAAATGTTGCAGAAATGTTACCAAAATTTCAGCTTTTTTAAAGCTTATTTTTCATCAGAAAAACTTTGCGTGCAAAAAATTTCAGCCAGTTCTACTGACAACACAGCTTCTGCAGAAGCCATGATCCCACTGGCTGGCTGCCTGGTGCTTGCATGTTAGAAAGTCTCCTTGGGGATGGTGCAGGTGTGGGTCTGAAATCAAGGCTTTTTCTGTCAGTATTATCTTAGATATCCACACAATTACTGACCATCTCTTGAAGGGACCATGGTGTGGAGGTTGGCTGCATTTTGTGACTTCCCCCTTCCACTCTCAAATGTATGCAGAGCCCAGATCCCAGGGAGCTCCACATTCCAAGGATCACATGAAAGGGAACACATGCCATGGAGGTGGCATTCCCATCTTCCTGTACTTCCCATCCTAGAAACTACCAGTCTGGATCTTCTCTGCCCACCAGAGCAAAAGGAATTATTGGGTTTCCACCTTATTTAGGTTGTCATAATTTTTTTAACCCTCATACTAATCTTTACTTTACCTGACCATCCAGGGAGACAGCGACAGTAACCAGTGGTTGGATGACAGCCATCTGCATGGCTGCAGTCACAGCGTTCAGCACAGTCCATTCCATATGTGCCATCCTGTCAGAACAAAAAACATAGCTGAAACCATGAGAGCTAAAAAAGAGAGCTAGAGGAGAACAAGTTCTGATCAGTCCTCTCTCAAGCAGCAACAATCTTCCCTTTTTATACTTTAATCAGCTTAATTAAGGTAAAACACCTTTCTGGCTTTCAATAAATCAAAGTCTGTGGTTTTATTCTTTTATTGCCAGGGGTGAGAAAAAAAAAGTTAATTAAATGCTTTTGACAGATCCCAGACAGACAACTCTTTTTGCAAAACAGTTATTGCAAGGTTAACAGCGGCACTGCAGCTTCCTTGCAATGTCCCTCTAATGGCCCTCAAACCTGACCTGAAACCTGGAGAGACCTTGAAGGAGGGAGTAATTCAGTTTCCATCCCGACTCAGTCTTTGACCTCTCTATTAAGATTGCCAAGAAGGATGCCACTTAGTGCCAGACTTTTATAATGAACTCAGTAGAAAGTAGAAGTATGGAAGTACAACTTTTAGCGTGCTGTGACACTAGGACTGAATTTTACATATACATGTTTTATAAACAAGCACAAACAGCCTCACTTTCTTTTTATTAAAATTCCCTTCTTTTGCATTACAGTAAATGCAACCTGACAAGGGGAAGGATGCTTACTGTTCACAAAAGGAAATGGGACAATTATGTAATATTATTTTTTAGTGTGGTAGCATTTCTGTGGACTGATGGAAAGCTGGTATATGATGGATTTGACATAAGGGGTCAAATTCTCCTCTAAGTTTCCCCAATGCAATTCAGATGACTTCCATTGGATTTTGGAATCCCAATTCTAACTGCATTTAGTTTCTGTTAAGTAAGAGAAGGTAAACTGATTTTAGAGACAAATTCCCCATCAAGCCAACTCAAGAAACTGCACCAAGGAAAACCACTAGGTTCAACCTCCCAGAAGAAAGAAAAGTTTAGCAGTAATATGCAACTATAGAAAAAGGGGTTGGAACCAAAATGAAATATAAGACAGAATAGGTAGTATAATCACACTTATGTGCCTGGCACCACCTGCATAAAAGAAAACAAGAAAAGAAATACACACAGCACCATTTAAAAAGCTAGTACAGTGGGATAATTTAAATACCAAGGCTAAACATATTGTCATAATAACATTAGAACTTGAAATGCAGCCTAAATCAAGTTTCATCTGCTGTTTCCTGATACTCATGCCTACATTTGAAAAGAGTTCCACAGGATTTGGCCATTTAACTACCAGTCTTTCAATTCCAAAACAGAACAACACTGCCCTGCACACGACTCAAGAATAAGCAGTGTCTTACTTATCTCAATAATCCATTTTAATGTAAGGGAGAAGAAGAGATTAAGGAAAGTACTTCCTTTGCATATAATCAGATTTGTGAAGAAAGAAAATCCTCAAATATATTCTGGAAAGGGGGTAATTTGTAATAAGACATAGCAGAAATAAGACTGCAAACTCACTTACTTTTGAGTACTAATATGAGCTGTAATTTTAGTAAAAAGATGTGTCCTATGCTCACTGGAATGACCAGCCTAAGTATACAGCCTGAAATGGTGGCTGAAATAATAAAATATTTTTTTCCCCAGATCACACTGGACACAGGAAAACTAATGGGGTCTAGATTCAAGTTTAATAACTGTTGGAGATATGGGCAAAAAAACAACAACATTATGTCATATGCACTTCCTCTGATCTGTGGTTTTTGGGAGAAAGTATTAGTCAGGAGGATCAATTTAATAATGAATGTGTACATTAAAGTGGATCCAAATAACTAATTTACTTTCTTGTTGGCAAAAACATCTCTCACATAATAAAAGTAGAGGGAAAATATTTATGGATGGAAACTCTAATGGATAAATGATGTGTATTTCATAATATTAGTTTGTTAATTTTCAACGTTGTACTCAACACAGTCCCTGTTTTGAAGATTTTATAATTTAAACAGCAGGCTTAGAGAAGATGATCTAAGTGTAAGTGCAAAACCTTGTCTCTCTCTTCAACAGAAGTCCAATAAAAGATATTACCTCACACACTTTATCTCTCTATGCTTAGAGATAAGACATATGTAGAGACTTACATTCAAATTAGTTGTTTTTTTTTATTCTCATGTTATGGAATTTTGAGATGGAAAAAGCATTTGATAAAGGTTAGTATTTGTAGGTGTCATTTTGCTGAAAATAGTGGACTGCTGTGGATTAGCAGCCTTGAAAGAGCAGCTTTCTCTTAAGGAGACAATATTGGAAGGTGCTAATGCAAGCCAATGCAAGTTGAGGGCATTCAGCATCTTGCAAAATCAAATAGACAAGGTTGTTTTAAAGAAATCTGAACCTGTTTTCTAGGAGCTTAATTCATATTTTTTTCATATTAATGTTGGAAGCATTGTATGTGCTTATATTGTTAGTACCCTATCAGTTTTCTGTTTGTACAGAATGTGTTTTCATTTTAGTATAAGTTATATTATATTATTACTTTGTGGAGAAAATTAATTAAAAGCAAAACAGTCTCCCCAATATTTAACTCCTGATTGCTCCGAGAGCTGCATAATCCGGACCCAATGAAGTAGCATAGGTTCGGCTGTCAGACATGTTGTAATCCAGCTGCTCACACTGCCATCTCATTGAAAATAATGGAACTAAGCAAAACACATAGATGTGGAAGTGGCGGGGTGGGGAATTTACAGGGGTCATGTGAAATTCAAATAATTCATCTGTAACTGAATTAACCCAAAGCTTCTCTTTATCCATAACTCCAGAAGAGAGTCGTCTTCACAAAACATTTTATTTTCATTGGAAGACAAGATTTCATTGGAAACAACTTTTGGATGAATTTTTTTCATTCTGAAATGTATTTGAAACAAAAAAAAAAGCAGAGAAAAAACAATTCTTTAAAAAAGATTCCAATGTTTTCATTCTGAAATTGTGAATTTCCCCCACCACGTCAATATCTGATGGTTTCCCATTTGCCAGTAGTAACATCTTAGCACTTAATGTCAAATGTGAAAGTGTTACTTTCCCTCTGAAATTAACACTTTCAAAGACAAAGTAACACTTGCACTTTTAACTCTTAACCCTTAAAATTGAAAGTGTTACTTCTAAAAGTGAAACATAATTTATTTAGCTCCCATTTTTTTGCTCTTTCCCAGCTGAAAAAACTGGGGAACAGTGAGAAAGGTCAATAGGGAACTACTTTCCCACATTTTATACATTGCCTGTGAGAAAACTGAAATTTCCCAATGGAAAAATTTCAAAAGGGGATTTTCCTACTAAAATGTTCCTGGGGAAAATCTCAGTTTTCTAGCCCACTCTAGAAAAACAATTGTACCAGAGGGAGAGTCTGTAGAAGAAAAAGAGAGAAGAGACAAACAGATTTGCAGGTCTCTGGAGGCAAATAAAGAAGAGATGGAGATAGAATTGGGGAAGCAAAAGGGTGTGGGTCAACAGGCTGGAAGAAATTAGATGCAGTAAAGCTTAATGAAGAGACCACCACCTTTACTAGGCCTTTACTCTCCTGTCTGAAGTGTCTGACTCACAGTACCCCCAAAGATCTTGAGTAAAACTTTGTTCTATCTTAATTATAAAGTTTCCTCTGTTAAAACCCGGATTTTTTTGTGGTTCCCTGAGAGATTGCTTAAATATTGGAAGTAGCAGACAAAGCCCTGAAGCAGAGGAAAACAAGTTACCACAACAAAAGATTATGTACATCTGGTTGAAGGAGAGAGAAAGATTTTCATTTTGGTTTTATTTTCATGCTGGAAGACAAACTAACCTAGATAAACACATTCTTATATTCAGAGTAATTTTTGTTAATTAGAGGTTATATTTTTTGTTTACATGCTCATTTTGAAATATCGTCATTGAAATAGTTTGGGTGACTCCTGATTTATTGTAACTAAGAGCAGAATTTGTCTCTAACTAAGCTTTTAAACAAGTTCTGAAACAGTCAGTGAAACATCTGGAGTAAAATTTTCAATATGAAGGCACAAAAAAGTATTGTACATTCATATATGCAGCTGAGGAGCCCCACTGTACTCAGTAGAAATACTCTCAGTTGGAAGTTTTGCAGGATTAGACCACTTATAACAGAACCCCTATAGCTCATCATTGAGTGAATTTTAATTACCTGGCAAGTGAGTTCACATTTTTCCCCTCTCCAACCTGGAGCACAGGTACAGGTTCCATCCAGAGCATTGCAAGCCCCTCCGTTAAGGCACTGGCAAGTTAAATTACAGCCAAGACCCCATGTGCCACTGGGACAGTTTATTGAACAATCCACACCATGCCAACCTGCCACAACAAAAATGAAGTGTCATATTAAACAAGAACATGTTTCTCTTCCGTTGCTGGGAGGTTCCTCTTCTGGAATCTCTCAGTGATGCACAGCAGCAAGGATGACCATGTAGCCTATGAGAGAGTATTAGTCCTCCCAGCTGAGGCATTGCTCAAGTTCAAACAGAGATGTCCTTGTGCACCTGTAACAGCTGTGCACAGCACACGTTATAGATGGGTGTCAACATATGAAAGCAATTAATAGTACATCTGAAGGGAAAATAAGACACCTTGAGAATGCTCACTGAAATGCACTAAACTATTTTGAATTTTGCAAAGGACAGCATAAAAAAAGAAAATAGGGTCCCTTAGAAAATAGAGTCAGTTCTTCTTAAAAACAAAGTTACTCATATAGCTACTTCTTTAGTAGTCTTTCTGATGGGCTCTTTGCAGACTACATTCAGTGCAGACAGAGCTATGGTGCAGGCATAACAGTGGTCTTGGCAGAAAAAAACCAAAGGTTAAAAAAAATAGATCAGTGAAAGAGTCATTATGTAAGGTGGGTTTTTCCAAAGACAGATATGAGATGCTTCAGGAGATTCCCCACTTCCTTCTGAATATTTAAAAATAACCCCAGTATAAATTAGAAGATGCCTATAAAATGACGCTTCATTAAGTGATTAAGTCAGAAAAATGACAAAGGAAGTACACACTGAAGTAAGCAGAAAAGCAGAAAGCTTTTAAAAACATGCTACTGTACATCTATTGGATATAGCAGCCAAGTAGTCATATGCTATCATCGACAGTGACACAAGTTACGTTTCTATTTCTATACTCTGTTTACAGTAAGTGAGGGTAAAAATAACTGTACTGAATTTAATCAATAAGCTATTCACAACACGTGTTGTCATGAATCTCCCTTGTGCTCTGGATTTCTTACTGCAGAACTAAGGGCTTCATTCAGGAAAAAATATTTGTTGCAAATATTGCATTGTAATAATTAAAATATGGAAACACATTTTCCCACAATACTCTTCTCAGGATTTGTGTTCTATCCCTTCACTCCCTACATTGCCTCCTATAATGCAAGAATCATTAAAGTAAACAATTCCATGAAGAATCATATAAAATTTGGAATGTTTCTAGTACGTCATATTCCCCAAACTCTCTCTGACCCACCCTCCACAAATCTGTCCCACTCCCCCCTTCACAGACTCACTGTCTTGCTCCCTGCTCCATCACCAGGGCTGGGCAAGAACATGGTTGTTAATGAAAAAATGTAGAGGAATTTGGGGGAAATAATATGTGTAATTACATGGAATATTTGAAAATGGAGGGTAAAATCCTGGTCCCACTGAAATCAATGGGATTTCACCCAGAGCTCTTCAGAAATACCATAAAGGGCTAACACATTGCAAGAGGGGTAGATATGATCCTCACCTTATTTAGCAGTTGTGTCAAACACTATTTTTGCTGTGACAAGTATCTGTTTAATACTTAGTAAAACAATTAAATCAGTTATTTTTTCATCTTAGTATTAATTATGTTGGGTAAAATTCTACCTTCTGTTCAATTCTCACAAGGCCCAAGCAAATGACCTTTGGGCAGGGATCTGAGGAAAGCAATACTTCTCCCAATCCAGCCATTTGGCAAAGAGCAGCTGCAAGTCCAAATCTGCCCACTGCCACTATTACAGCACATAGATTACAATAGTAGCTTGGATGCCAGCACACCTGCTACATGGAGGATTTAGGCCTACGAATCCCTGGAGCGGCAAATCAACTAGTCACTTCCCTGCTGATTCTGCCACACCTCCAAGACCCTTTCCTGTGCTTCTAAGAAGAGAAGCACTTTAGAGGAGAGCTCCATGGCACATACAAGGCGCAGGATCCCCCTGCTCAGCATTCTGTGGCCTGTCTATTTCCCCTGACCAATCCAGGAGCACAGCCAAGATGGTTATCCTGCTTTTAAGGTTTTCCCCACCTGCAGATGATGGGGGACAACCTCAGGCTCTCTGTGTGTAAGAAAATATCCTTACATGTGCCTTCACCTTGAATATTCCTTTGGACAGGAACTACATGGAGACATGAGGCAGGGCTGCAGAACCTTGTATGGGAGATGGGAAATGAAGTTCTTTCTTATCATGCTCCTTTCTATCTGCAGAACACATGGCTGGAGAATTTGCAAACAGTCTGAATCCCTGCCGTATATAGGCAAGTTCACTCCAACATCTGCTGTGGGAGAAGGTGAGCTGGGGTGCAGGTGGTACATGGAAGATTTGACAGGGAGAAAGTGCCAAGCAAAGTAGAGGGTTATGAAAGAAAGTGGGATGGGTGATACTGATGGAGGCAGAGCCAGCTGAGTGGGGATAAAGTGGGGGTGCCGAGGAATGAAGGAGCAGTACCTCGCATTAATGATGGTGACGCTGAGAAGGGGAGTAGGGTAAGTGTCGGGACTGGGTCAGAGAATGATTGGAGAACACAGGATTGAGCTGGAAAGGTGTGGGGGAGCCAAAGGGGAGGTGATGATTTTGGGGGTATAGATAGTGGTGTTGAACGGGCAGGAAGAATATCAGGTGTCCATGGTGGGATGGAGGCTGCAGTGACCTGGAGCTTGTTCAGATTCATGCTGATTTGGAGTGGAAGTAGAAAAGAAGCATACAGTCAAGTAGGGCTGCTGACAAGTAACACACTCACAAGGAAACCTACAGCAACTTATGCTCAGCAGCTCCAGAGAAGAGAGCAGCATCCTATCTTGGGGTGGGTACTAGTGATTCCCGCCCCCCTCCCCTCCCCCCCCCCCCCCGCATCCACAACTCCAGTGTGACCTGCACAGAGAGCAATGTGAAGGGTATGTGGATACAAAGCAGAATAGTGGTGGCAAAGGCAAGCTGCCCACAATTGTCTCTGAGAAGATAATTTTTCCATTTGTCACCTTTCTGAGCAGTGGAGGGAGCCAGCATTGTTATGGAGTTAGTGCCTGGCTCTTTTTTAGTTTAAGTTTAGTTTAAGTTTAATTTCTTCTTCTCTATTTCAGAAGCTCATTTTGATGTGTATAAATAACGTATACTGATGACTGATTACAGAGATGGGAGACTAATTTGTTAGGCACTCTGACCTGCTTTGCAGGTACAAGAACCATCCACCGGAGAACAGACGGCTTGATTTTTGCAGTTGCACACAGCAGAACAGTTTACTCCATAGGTTCCCGGAGGACAAGGAGTAGCACAATCAGAATCCTAAAACATACACAAATATATTAAAAAATTATTTGACAAAACATCAATGACAGTTCAAACAATAAAATATCACCAGCACTTTCTCTAATCCTAGATTTAACTGACTGTCTACCCCTTTCTGAGAGACTGACTGTTGTATAAGAAAATGTGCAGACCATGTCACATTCTAGGCTGTCATCAGGTCAGCCTGGGTTAACAGGAAAGCATTAAGCAAGGCTCTTAATACTCTTTAAATCTACAATAAGTATTTGTTTTACATTAGTTGATGTGGGAGAGCATGTCACATACCTGCCAGCACTTGGGTAACCCAATATTCAGTACTACTGTACAAAGAAGCAATTTACAAAAGCAAAGTGTAATGTAAAATGGTAATGTAATAGAAAACAATTTGGACATATACAATATTCCAAAAAATATCATTTGATTAAAGTGCTTTTTCTACTATACACAGTATTACTGACAGAAGAAAAGAAGTACCATAATACGTCTTCAAGGTTACATTTTTAGTATCATCAAATTTCTGTATAAGAACAAACATCTGTGAGAACCACTGAAATCAGGTATCATGATTTGTAGAAATAACTGTATTTACTGTAGATTTTTACTATAAAATAGTTACTTAAATCCACAGATTAGTGCTGCAACAGTCACAGTTCCCCCAATTCCTTTCTGTTGTAGTAGGTTTGTATACCTTATTAGCACTTTTCCATTCTCATCACTACATTATTTTTAAGAGATCCAAATGCAAATTTTTTCCTTTACGAGCCTGTCCCACAAGGAGCTAAGCGACTCCCAACAAGTGACAAGCTGAATGTCTTGACCTCCCATTAACCTCACAGGAAGGAGTACACTCAGCATTTCACTGAATCGGGCCCTAACTGAAGGCAGGAAAAGAAAAAAATAAACTGTGAACTTCAGAACTATTTACCTTAAATCCAGGGGCACAGATGCATTTTCCAGTCACACTATCACAGTCAGCACCATTTTGGCAGCTGCAGATCTGTTGACAAGATTCACCATAGAATCCAGGAGAACATGTCTCATTACAGTAGAGGCCAGACCAGCCTGGCTTGCAGGAGCATTCTCCAGACATAGGGTGGCAGCTGGCAGAAGAAGATGAAAGGAATAAATAATTTGGGACTAAATATGACACCAAGATCCCAATGTATTTTTTTTTCAGAGAACGACATGCTGTTACAGATATGTTGTTTAAAGGATCTCATATACTGTGTATAAAGATATATATTTTCCCCAAACTAAACATACACAACACACACACAATTAGTATAATGTAACATAATACAACATAAAGACACATACTTACAAATCTATGTGTTTATTTAGTTTGAAAATAAAAGATCTATCTTTTCTATTTCTGTGTCAAAAAAAACCCTAAGTACACTACAATTAGCCTTCATGACCATAAATTTCATGACATTAAAAATATTTAAATGGTGAAAAATTCAAGCTTCCATCTATGCTTCTTGGTAATTCAGCTGTAACTAAAACATCATTATTTTTCGAATAATGGTTAAAATCAGCATCTTATTTTCTTACAAAGCCCATTTAGAAATATAATCCTTTTGTCTGAGAAAGATGATGAGTTTCTTTAATAAAGCAACATTCAAGGAGTAATATGAATGCTCCTCTCTTTAAAGCTGTGGTTGAGAAGTGTACAACTGGCTTCTTTCCAAGAAATGATACCAAATCACTTTCACAGGGAGAAGTCAGAGGCACTGTCAAACTCAGTGACCTTTTAGAAAGTGTCTAGTCTACACTGTACATACCTGGTGATAGACCAGCTGTCTCTACCTGAAACAGCAGTTCTATTGAATGGCTAGTTGGACAGCTGTTGCCTCATAACAAATGGACATCATCAGCTGTGCTAAGATATATGTGCTGGAAAAGTGGACACAATGGAGTACTCTGTGGCACTCTGGCAGACAAAGCACTTGCTTAATTCTCACCAAAGGAAAGTCTCAATGTCCAAATCAAATATATTTACAATAGGAAGACTGTTTAAAGATAGTCTTCTGGCACTGATTGAAGTAAAGTCCCCTGAAGTGTGCTGGAAAAAATGTGTCTAAGTCCAGACACATTAAATGACCCATGACATCAAGGAAGTTTTACATGCCTCGAGACTTCCTTCATTTGCTGTTTGTGTGTGTATGTGTGTGTACACATGAATAAAACTGTGAGTTGTTTTTTTTTCCTATTTGAAGGTATGAAAAGTACCTATGACACTTTTGGGTGTTGAAAAATTAATAATCGTCATCCTTAAAATAGTCGCAAGTGAAAATAGGGAATGTGGCAATAAACGTATACGTCTCTTTTTAACAAGGCATGACTAGTTTGTGTAAAACTGCTGTAAATGAGAGGAAAATCTGGCCCCTGATCTTTTCAACTGAATAGTAACTGAGAAGTTTAGAGTGGTCTATTTAGTGTGTATGGAAACAGATCAAGCCACACCAACAGGCTATGTGGTGTTTGCTGAGAATAGTCTGTATATTAAAATATTAGAACACCTGCAGGTAATTGGGGCTGGAATGGAAATATTCTCAAATGAAATACATGTTAACCTCAGGAAACACATGATGTAGAAAGAGAAGCAGAAATGTGTTCCCTGAGAAATAAGTTCCCTATACCTAATTGCTTTTCTGTATGCCTCCAGAGGCATTTTGGATATAATCCCCATATTTCTTATCACTACAGGAGGTATTCAGCGATATGGAAAGCATTCTCAACCCACCCAACAATAGGCAGCATAGCATGAAGAAATAAGATAAATATATAAAAAATGAAAATTAGTGGTGCAGTGATTTCAGGAAATAAATCCTCTGAGCTGCCTTTTTTTCTTTTTTAAAGAGTGTAGCATATGAGGCAGACAGAGGCATTGATATTCTGTGCCCCCCAGTGAGTATTAGTAAGGCATACTCGCACATATATTGATTGACACCAAAATTAGTATTCTGTAATTTGTAATTAGATGTAGGAAGCTGGAGCACTTTTGAAGTTTTTTGATGGTTCTCATGCAGTTAGCTTAATTGGCAATAAGATTTGTGTGTTAAGATAGGGAGGTAGAATAGACGTTGAGAGATGCTGCAAGTATTTCTGCTTTTTTTCCTGTTCATTTTTGTTCACAATTTATGGACATATATGTATATTTCCTATATAAGCACTAAAATAAATTTTAGTATATTTGGTAATAATATAAAGTAATTTAAGCCTGCAGTTTTCTGGCACACTTTATGCCATATATTTATTTCAATTTATAAAATGGTCTGATGAAAAATCTATGTATATCATAGAATCATAGGACTAGAAGGGACCTCGAGAGGTTATCTAGTCTGGCCCCCTGCACTCATGGCAGGACTAAGTATTATCTAGACCATCCCTGACAGGTGTTTGTCTAACCTGCTCTTAAAAATCTCCAATGATGGAGATTCCGTAACCTCCCTAGGCA
Source organism: Caretta caretta (assembly GCF_965140235.1). Classification (NCBI taxonomy): domain Eukaryota; kingdom Metazoa; phylum Chordata; order Testudines; family Cheloniidae; genus Caretta; species Caretta caretta. Next base: position 81,647,910 of record NC_134210.1, on the reverse strand, counting down.
ATTTATATGTACAATTCCACCCTAAAAAACCCATCCAGAAATACAAAATGACCTAATGTCAACATTAAAAACACTGTCAGCACACATAAACTGAATCCACCCCTCATCATCTCATCCACTCTTGACTCAGAAAAAGCATGAGAAAATAGATATGCCCTGAAGAGCAACATACTGGGGCTGTATTAAACCTAGGATAATGAATAAGTCCTGAGTAAAGGTCCCACTATTAAGAATGACCTTTGCATGCCAGGTTGAGTGTCCCAGCTGATCTCAACTGCCAGGATGAAACAATGATGAAACAGAAAGCCCTGACAAGCTTATCACATAAAAAATAATACAACTTGAACTGCATTCAGAAATGAACCGGAAAACAGGGCACTCTCTGGAGAGTAGGTGTAGCTTTCTCCCTGTAAGAATTACTACTAGGTAAGTGAGGAGCTCCATTCTGTACTTCTAAAGTTTCCAAATGATCATCAGATGCCACCCAAGTAGAGGGACTGCTGTAATCCTTCCTCAAAGTGACACAGCGCAGGTCCATATCCAAAAGAACTTGCCAAAGGCAGTTCTGTCTTGCCAAAGGCAGATGGAAAGTCACTATTTGCTGACTCCTGCCATTTGAACCTCCAGAAGCAACTGAAGATCTAAAAAGACCCATAGTTCGTGAACCTGAGTAGCAAGGGCAGGCAAACCCCTCATTAAAAGGGCTAGATATTACATTCACCAATTCTTCAGCTTGTTCCCGTAACCTTCTAGTTTTATTTCTGTCTTATCTGAGTTTAGCCTCAGCCAGCTAGCTCTCATTCATGCCTAGTTACTGGAAAACTGATCAGTAGCATCATTTGGTCTAAGAGCAGAGAGACGTGCTGCACATCATCTGCATATGGCTGACACTGCGGCCTAAACTACTTCACAGACATATTGAGAGGGAGTAGAATAAAACATTCCATGAGAGAGCCCTTGGAGTAGATGGGTGGTCTCTCAGTACTACCCTTGGAGCCATCTAGGACAGAAGAGAACAAAGTAACTCAAATACAACTTCATCCCCACCAGAATCAGTAGGCATGTCAACAATATCATGTGGTCAGTACCATTCAAGGCAGCTGATGTATCTAAAAGAATCAGCATGGACGCTTGATCTTTGTTCATCAACAGCAAGCACCCTAACCCCTGGGCAATAGAGTCAGTCACTCTTTCTCTCCTGTTTAAGCTGTCCCACTTTGTATAGTTAAATATTCATTGCGCCAGAGCATGGGCGGCTGCTGACCCAGGTTTTGGGGGAGGCTAGCCCCCAGCCCCACCCCTTCTGCCCAAGGCCCCACCCCTCGCCTTCCACTACCACTCAAGCCCAGAGCGCCCTCACCATGGCCAACAGCCCCAGTTCTGGGCAGCCACCCTGAGCACCAGGTGGCACGGTCCAAGTGCCAGGGCAGGCAGTGCAACCCCAGCACCAGCCACCCCGAGCCAGGACAAAGTGCGGGGGGACTCTGCGGGCAGAGCATGGGCAGGGCCAAACCGCCTCCCTGCACAGCCTCCCCCAGCCTATGAGCCAGAGAAAGAGACTGACTCTGTAGCATGATTGTTAGAGCCAAGCAGAGACTTGAACCTAGGTCTCCTACTTTCCAGCTCAGTGCCCTAACCACTGGACTATTAGCTATACTGGGATGCATTAATTATTCTCTCTTTCTCCAAAATTCCCTCCTGGACCTCAGAGATCTTCCCTCTGAACTGGACACACTTCCATGAAAAGCTTCCGTTTTGACAAAAAACATTTAATGGAAAAAGTCCCAATCAGTTCTACATAGATATTCCCTGATGTGTTTATGTGAGAGTAAGTTCTTTCCCACCAGGCTGGCATTTAGTCACAGAAGATAGCCAGAAACAACTGTATCATCAAAAGTGGAAAGAAAGTATTCTTAGTGGAGCCTGTGTTTTTCCAATTATTATTCATAAGTTATCTGATTGCTACTCGTTGGTGGTCTTAATCACCCTCCGGCACGAAGGAAGAAAAAGTATATAAAAATGTCTTGTGAAGCCTGTGAATTTTTGCTTCCCTCCCCTCACTTTTCTCTACTCAGCTGTAACATGCACTTACAGACACACATGCTCCCACACCCACAACAGTGCTAAGTTCCATTTGATTTGTCATACAGAGGGGAAAATGCTCAAAAAAAGATCAGCCATATGCTGCTGTTTACGTTTGAACATTTGTGATTTGATTTGACCACAAGCTGTCTTCCAGAGGTATAAATGAAGGAACAGCTGTGTTGAACACAAATCAGAAGTAATCCTTGAAATATCAGAAATGCTATACAATGCAATACTTTCCTGTCAAGCTAAACTTCTACAGTCGTCTTCAGTTAAAATTGCAGAAAACTGGCTAACCATAATTTATACACATAGTGCTATTAGGGCCAAATACTGCTGTTTTGAGTGCCAGACAAGGTGCAGGGAAATGGGGAGGGATTATGGTTTTTCTTACTCCTAAATTCTCTCCCCAACCCATAATTTACTGGATTTCACATCCTGTCCAAACAGTATTATTTCAAATCACATTTCAAGTAGATGGGATAAACAGAAGTACAAGTACACCAACATTCAAATACGTAAGTGAAATATGAGAGAAATGCAGCCCTCTCTTCCATGGCTTGTCAACAGAAGTTATGTTGAACAATTTAAGCAATCCAAGAATTTATTTCTCACACCGCCCTCTCACAGGGTTACACAAACAGAGATATTTAAAAGGAGATTTTTTCATTAATGCCCAAGTGCACTTTAATGTCACTTCTAAATTCTGAACAAAGGCTTTATTTTTATGTATAAAAAATGTGCATCTCAGATACAAAACACAACATTGCTCTGTGTAAGAGTGCATCATTTCTGCAAATAGTTTTAACACAGCAATCTGTGACAGAAAAACATTTGGCATATGTACAGAAAACTTATCTGACATATTGTGTATTATTAATGGCATTATGAGTGACTGAATGCAGAATTATTGGAGTATTTCATATAGCCAGGTGTGCTTTATAAGAAGAAAAGCCTTGTCATGAGAATTATATTTTGATTGTATGTTATCTTGTTTTAACTCCCATCCCTCTCCTAGTATCCCCAGGGATTATCTCAGAATTTCTGGTTTATAGATTTTTATTACAACATGTTAAGGCTTTGTGGGTCCTGTAAATACAAATACAATGCAAAAATATTTGGCTCATGATTGCCTGAAAAGAGTCACGCAATGAGTTAGTGTGTTTCTATTGTTTAGCTCCTCTGACCCAATACTACACAGGTATGGAGAAATGTAAATCAGTCACAATGATGAGAATTCCAGATATATCTCATTAAAACAATCAGCATGCTTTCTCCCCACAATATATATATATATTTGGCCTGATTCTCTGCTCCCATCAGTTTTATGTGTACGGGATGGTGTATTTCCATTTACTTGATTGGTGATACTTTTAATAAATAGTACCCCAGTGTAAGTGAAAGAAGAAGCAAGTCTATTGACCTCATATGGTGAAAAATATAAAGATTTATTTTTATATGTGGTAAATATAGACAAAGGCCAAGACCAGGTCAATATTTATCTCTTGTGTTAATAATCTTGATATTCATCTTAAAATCTGATTATCGATTGCTATTTAAAGAAATCAAATAAAGCTGTAAGCCAAAACAAAACAAAAAAAAATCTGCAGTTCTTGCTCTGCTTGTTATTGTGTTTCTTGCTAGGATTATAAAAACATTAAACAATCTATCTCTCTCTGAGCTTTGTGACTCTTAGCTGATTCACTTTTCCTGGAAACCTAAGGAACTTATTTCCTTATAATTTACTTTCTTGGTTAAATGTTCCACATGGAGAAAATCTGCTAAAAGATATAACAACATACCTGTGCGTGTTCTGCAAGTGACAGGGGCACTTTTTGTCACACTTGAGACCATAGACTCCCTCAGAGCAAAGCCTTGTTTCACAGTGTTCTCCTGTATACCCTGGATCACAGAGACACGCGCCACTAATATGATAGCATTTCCCTCCATTCATGCACTGACAGGTCTTTGCACATTGCACTCCATAAGTCCCCACTGGACATTCATCCTGGCATCTGTGAAAGTCAGAAATATTAGGTTTACTTGCCTTAAATTTAAAACATTTTTGGAGAATCAATATAAAAATGTATCTTAGTTTCTGAAGAGTTTTCTCTAGATAGAATTCTTAAAATCATTATAGGTGGAGCTAGTAATTTTGCCTCTATTTAAGGTTGCCTAATACTTTGCACTATAAGCTCCTGTTTTCAATGGCTTATAACTTTGCCAAATTTTAACTTTTACATGCTCATCTGCCTCAGACTAAATGTTTTTTGGAAAGTTTCAGCAAAAACATGTTGTTTGTTTCTGAGTACAAAAGTTAGGGAAAATAGTTTTTACAATGTTAAATATGTCTCTCTCACATACACAAACACACACACACACACACCCCCCACCTCTATTAATGGCTGGTTCACACAGGGGGTGACAACGTACTGACACTACCAGTTACTTCTGTAGCTCAAGGAGTTGTCTGTGCTGTGATCTAAAGCTCCTGATTTTGTACCTAGCTGATGACCCATGAGGGCTGCAGACCAGGAATGTAAATATAGTTCCACATGGTTTTTCAGTTTGTTTTTTAAAAATCCTAGAAATGACATTCAAAAACGTATGTTAGAAGAAGATTGAGTGGGATTCTGTGCTCTAACAAGCAGCCTGAGAAAAGAGTAGCTTTAAGCCACCTTTGTGTGTCCACGGATCCTGGGCTGCTCCAGTGGGTAGCGAGACCCCCAGCAGGCCTGTCTAAATTACAACAGGATCCTTGGGTTTCCCTAAGGACTGCAGTGCTGCCTGGTATCTCTGCACTCTGCCCACACACATTACACCAGGACTTGTGAAGGGGTCCTTGGAAGGCAGCCACACAGCTGTCTTCCACAGTGCTTGCATCAGGGGAAATCCACACCCAGCTGAATATGGGTCTTTGGGGGCCCCTTTATGCCACTCTGGCCCTTTTCTGCAGAATAAAGAGGCCAGAGCAAGGATCTCACCCATTATGGTTGCAATGTCAAACACTCAAAAGTTAAGAAACGTAAAGCAAAAGTCAATTCATCCCCAGTGTGAATATGCATTATGATACTGACTTTAGTTAAAAAGAAAAGGAGTTCTTGTGGCACCTTAGAGACTAACAAATTTATTAGAGCATAAGCTTTCATGAGCTACAGCTCACTTCATTGGACACATACAGTGGAAAATATAGTGGGGAGATTTTATATACCCAGAGAACATGAAACAATGGGTGTTACCATTCAGACTGTAACAAGAGTTATCAGGAAAGGTGAGCTATTACCAGCAGGAGAGCGCCCGGGGGGCGGGGCGGGGGGGACCTTTTGTAGTGATAATCAAGGTGGGCCATTTCCAGCAGCTGACAAGAACAGTAGGAGGGGAAATAAACAAGGGGAAATAGTTTTACTTTGTGTAATGACACATCCACTCCCAGTCTTTATTCAAGCCTAAATTAATTGTTTGCAAATTAATTCCAATTCAGCAGTCTCTCATTGGAGTCTGTTTTTGAAGTTTTTTTTGTTGAAGAATTGCCACTTGTAGGTCTGTAATCGAGTGACCAAAGAGATGGAATTGTTCTCCGACTGGTTTTTGAATGTTAGAATTCTTGACGTCTGATTTGTGTCCATTTATTCTTTTACGTAGAAACTGTCCAGTCTGGCCAATGTACATGGCAGAGGGGCATTGCTGGCACATGATGGCATATACAAAAGGTTCCCCCCCCCCACACTCTCCTGCTGGTAATAGCTCACCTTTCCTGATAACTCTTGTTACAGTCTGTATAGGAACACCCATTGTTTCATGTTCTCTGTGTATATAAAATCTCCCCACTATATTTTCCACTGTATGTATTTGATGAAGTGAGCTGTAGCTCACGAAAGCTTATGCTCAAATAAATTTGTTAGTCTCTAAGGTGCCACAAGTACTCCTTTTCTTTTTACGGATACAGACTAACATGGCTGCTACTCTGAAACCTGACTTTAGTTACGCAGTCACACAGTATTTGTTCTATAGAACCCCTGCCTCATTCAGTGCACAGGATGGACAAGGAATGAATCAGTAAGTTGCAAGAAGAGAAAGCCTGGTCTCTTGTGTTTAATGCTTCTGGACTGGGATTTTGGAGATCTGGATTCCCTCCTTCGCTCTGTCCCAGGTTTCCTATGTGATGACGGGCAAGACTATATTAATGTACAAACGGGTAAAACTAAAGTTTCACAAAATTTCAGAATTTTTGAGCACTTGACTTTCCTACCTACTTTTAATATAGTTTTTTGTATTAAATATGAATAACAAACACACAGTAGTAAAGCAATTTGGAATTAATTGTATAGGTGTGATTGTGAATATGATTCAATAGTGTCAAAATGTGGGAGTATGGCTCTGTCTTTAGAAGTAGGCTTGACTTCCTACCTCTAAAGAAGCCTTAAGACTTACTGCTTCTAAAGCACGGTGAACTTTTATTAAATAGATAGTATTTCTCCTTGGGTTTTAGCTGTGGAAACTGTTGCCAGTCACTGGAAATCCTAATTCTGCTTTACACAAATTCAAGATGTTGATGAAGGGGATGATACTGTCCCCTAGCAGGAAAGAGATTGCCAAATGGCAAGCAATTGCAAAAAATGTTATTTTCTCCAGTGGAGAAAGGCTGAGAAGGAGAAGAATTAATCATTTCTCCCAAGAAGGAACTTATACTAACTAATCTCTCAGGTTAAGTTTCTTCCTGAAAGGTTTAGCTAGATACTGAGGAGAGAGATGTAGTTTCCTGGAGCATGGTATGCAATATTTGGAGAGACAGAAACATTCCTCTAGGGACTCAAGTGAAGTAATGTAAATGGGAAGTCAGTGTAGCAGGCATTTTTCATGCTGTCAAGTCATTAAAAAATACAGTGCTAGAGATCTGGGTCAGTGTTTCATTTTAAAGAAATTGTCAGCCTAGCAAAGGAAAAAGATAAAAAATTCAATTGTATTAAAAATAAACATTCAAGAGAAAAAACCCAACAAGGTCTGTAAATCTATGCAAAAGAATGTTTAATAATAGATTAGGATAAATGCAAAGAGATTGGTGAAGGCTGCAGTTTCTATTTAGATCAACAATTAAGCTGTAAAAACCCATCTGTATGGAGTTGTCCCACCACTGTAGGACTTGTCACCCAAACACCTGTTAACTTCTTTTTAACATGGGTTTGCACTGGATGTGTTACATGTTTTTTTATGATTCTGAAGATGTGAGCGAACAGAGCCATCTCAGTTTGGGAGTTGAAATGATCCATTATGCAAATATGAGGATAGAAAAAGGTTTAGTCACACTTTCACAGCATTCATTGTGACCCTCTCTTAGTTCCCCCGTTGCTGTTGTGTTTCATTTAATATGAAGCAATTTACTCTTTAAAAACAAAACAGGGCAGATTTCTAAAGGCTCTCTTATAAATTCTGTAGCCACTGGGATTTGTGAAGTGTAATTGGACATGATTTAACAACTTACTCCCACAAGAACACAAAGGGGCTGAACTTGTGCAGTGACTTCAGTGAGAATGAGAGGCATTCAGCACCCCTTGCGGGATCAGGCCCTGAAAGATCAATAAGGCTTGCATACAGGTTGTTATTTTTCCTGCGACAGCTGACATAAGAATAAAGCAAAAAGTCTATGCCCAACAGCGTTTGCTCTTTAGAACATAAGCTGGTTGTAAGGAGATAATTGAAGGTTAGGGAAAAAAATCTGAGTTAGGACCAGCTGCTACAGATGTTTTTCACACAACACTAGTGCTCTACCAACATATGATAAAATATATATACGGAGACCACTAACAGTTCCCTGTAATTCAGTCACATTAACTTTTCTAGGTTTCCGATACGTACAACACTGAACCCACATTAAAACCAGGGGAAATTACTCATCACCAGTAATTCTGTTTGTCAGACTCCCTCATCTCCTCCCTTCCTGCAGATGATTTCAGACAATCACAATTATGCCAGGAAGCAAGAGAGTAGGCAAAGAATATTGACAGGTTGTAGTAGAGTGGAGTCTGCCCATATATATCCTTTGCCTTTCATTATTCTTTGCCTTCTGGCTTCCAGGTATACAGCACCTAATGCTGATTGCTCGGAATCTTCTACGAGATGAAAGACAAGGTGGGTGAATAAAATCCTACCTTTCAAGGATTCAAGCAGCACAAAATATGGCACTTGGTATGATTTCAATTCAGTTTGAAATAGAAAACTACAAGTATTGTGCGATAGAGTATCCCCCACCTCAAGTGTTCTCCGTGTCAGGCCATGGCATCATGTACCCCCGAAATTGGAGGTTGGGTTTCAAATTGCAATGCATCCTCTCCTGGGCCATTTTTACAGCCCGAGGGCTGGAATAGCAACAGTAGCGCCCACATGTAGAGGTTTCCAGTCACTAGATCCACAGCCTCAGACTTCTCTTCTGGCCTCCCCAAAACTATGTCCTTTGCCTTTCCCAGTTTGGAACAAGAGAGAGCCCCCTGGGCACAGTAGCCTTGAATCTGGACATTCTCTGCTTCAAACACAATGCCTCTTGGAATTGCACCAGGAATAATTTCCATCTTCACGACTGTGCCTTAAAGACAGCCCTGACCCCAAAGTAAGGAATTTGTAAATACCAAAACTCCTTCCAATTCCAATTCAGAAAGAGCAGTTTGGGTCAATTCATTTTTTATGTCATTAAGACAAACCTGACTTTCCATCTGAGGGAAAATAATTAAACTGGTCTTTAATTAACCCTAATGTTAAAAGTATCCCTGAATGGACTTCCGAAATGAAATCAAAATTAGGATTAATCCCAGCAGGGAAACTACAGAAGGGACCAAAGGGGTTTGTGCTAAAACACAGAAACCACTCTGACATGCAAACCTTTTTCATGGCTCCAGTTATTCATTTTATAGTAGTGCCTAGAAGACCCATTTTGCTAAGGGACTGTACAGACCTATAGTGGGAGGCAGATCCTGTCCTGAAGAGATTACAGTCTAAACAGATCAGTCAAATGGAGAGAGAGAAAACTGTGGTACAGAGAACATCCACAGATTCAGTGGTAGTTGGGAGTGGGCACAAAACAACAACCCACTTGCCTACTCCTTTTCACACATACATGTCAGAGGAGGTTTGAAATTATCCCACAGAAGATAGTAAAAAATTATGAGCCTTTTTTTCCTTTGCTTCATTTATGTAGCAGCATGATAAAGACAGAAAATCAATTTCTGATCAAGAGATTACTTTTCTAAAGCCTCCATCAGACTTTCTTTCATGTAGCTCTTGAGGAAAAATTAACAGCTTTTTCCAAAAGTAAAAATCTGTTGAATTTTTGACACGTTTTGTAAAAAGACTTTCTTTGTTTTGAAGATGTGTCTGTACATCTTGCTGTCTAGCACAAATACTGAAAAGCCAGTTTCCTGTTTGATCATTCTAAAACATATAACCCATTTTCCTGATGTACTTTTTAATAGACATTTCACTTGGGGTTTTTTAGAAAAAATTTATGATCTCAGCTTCATGTTTTCAGTTTGTGCTTCTCTGTGTTTTATGACTGACTGTTAAAAAGCAAAATGACACCACCACCTTATTAAAAGCCCTAAAGATTTTATGATGCATTTCACAGCAGATTGACCTTCCCACTGAACAGGTTACCATGCACAGAGCCAGGATATGGAGTGTTTCACAGCTTTACACTCCAGAGAAGATCAGAGAATATTTATTGATACAGGCCCTATACAAATTACACGATGTACTGACTGGTTCATACAAATGTACACAGAGAAACAGAAAGACAGATAGATAAATAGGGCCAAATCCTGAAATCCTTACTCAGGCCACACTGACACTCAAGTTATGAGAAGTGTTATGTACCCATGGGAGTTCCAGATGCACAGCACCTTCCAGGATTTGGCTAAATGAGAGATTTAGCTTGAGAACTTGAAGATTTGGCCAAGAGTTAATACTGTTTTTCTGCCTATTGAAGAAGGAACCAATTCTCTTCCCCAGTACATGAAAAAATAGTCTTCTTGGAGGTCTCATTCTGGTCCTCTTGTGTACCTCACAATCTTTCTATGATTGGCAGACTCTGCTTACTAATGGTGCACTTCAGAGCAGAAGAGAGATTCTTAACAGAGCTAAGTGGGGGAAACATGTTCAGCTCCTGCCCACCCTGTGCCTAGCTCAAGCCAGTGCTGTTAGTCCCTCAGTTTCATGAGCACTGATGGTGGGATTTTCAAAAATGCTTAGTGCTGACCTAATGCTTCTGTTGACATTAATAGAAGAGTCATTAGGCCAATACTGGGAGAAAATCCCACCTACATGTTTACTCACTGGGGTTGTGCAAAAAAAGTTAAAGGAGAAATTTTGCAAAATGGTGATAAAGAAATCCAACAATATTAGACCAAATTTCACACTGCAATTTTTAAAAATTGCATTCTCATCAAGATATTTGTTTAGGAAAAAACCTCTTCTGTCCTCTAATGAAGACTGGTATCAATGAATACCCAGTGGGCTGTGTTCATAAATGACAGGTAAGGTGGCATAAACTGGACTTCCTTGAATTTAATTAGATCTCATTACACTCACTTAGACTCTATTAGACATACTAACATACATTTGCTGGTGTATAAGTGAGTGTGAGGGAGTCTAAGTTAGTGCAACTACCACACTGAAGAATCAGAAGAAGGTTCTTGAAGTTATAAATTGAAATAGGGAGTAGTCTATCACCTGTTCACACCATCCTGTGAGTAGGAACACAGCCATTACACACACACACACACACACACACACACACACCCTTTGCTGGGGGGGGGACACAGCAAGTCCCTCCATAGCTGGTCAACTGCTGTGGAGTAGCCAATGGGACCATGGCCTTCTGACTCATCCATACCATGGTGAGATAAGTAGCACCCTAGCAGGGAATAGTCCCAGCATGTTGGTAAGCACAGGGATTACAGCTGTGCCTGGACCCTATGCAGGCGGGCAAAAGATGGAAGGCTCTTTGCACCTCAAACTTCTGCAAGGAATAGACACAGTGTGGCCTATAATTGCTTCTGATTTGTAATGTATTTAATATTACAGCAAAATTTGAATCTCAACTGAGAAAAACAGAAGCCACAACTGTCTTTAGAAACATGTGTGCAGCATGGAGATTCTCGTGTATATCATCCTGTCTCTCATGAAGGCGGTTTGTGCTTTCATTCTGATTTGCCTGTGTCTGTTTAAATGCATGTAACACAATCTCCAGTGTTCTTTCACAGAGGCAAACATTTAATTTTGGCAACACTAATAGCTCTGGATTGGCTGTTTTTCTTCTTTGGGGTTGTTTATGTTTTTTATGGTTGGTTGGGTTATCCCCACATCCTGTGGATGCCTGCACTGGAATTGCATGTGGAATGTGGTGATTGTACGTATCATTGTTGGCAGAAATGCTATGGACTAACCCCAGTGATTAAGTTACTGTGGACTTCAGCAACTGGGTTGTGTACTGTTTAAAAGGTACGCAGGAAGGTGCGTCTTTCAGCACTTTCTACCCCTCTATAAGGGAAAAATGTTATTATGTTCACTTTTGCTATGAAACACATTTGAGGGACATTTTAACAGCAGCTAGGCAAAGAAAAAGATTAATTTCTTCTTTTGAATAAAACTGCTTTGAAAAAAAGACAGCTGGTAGCCCAGTTCAGAGACCAAATGGATCAATGCTTCTTCAGCTACCTCATTCTATAGCCACCATTGATCCATCTCACCCCATTCTTGGTTCTCAAACTATCTCATTCTGCAGACCCCTCAGTAAGGGGCCTGTACATTACTGGGGGTACACAGGCCACAGTACGAGAGTCCTTAAACTAAACCATTTCTCACAGGGACTAAAACATCTTTCAAGAATTGAACTGCCACCTTTACTTTTGATTCATTATCATTTGGTGACATAACTGACAAATCTATAAAACACTTTGCATTATATCACTGATAATATGCTTTTACCTGCTTCCTAGTTTTTCCTTTTGCTGTAAAATCCTTGGTACAATTTGGTAGAAGTGAGTTTTACTTACCGTTCCCCTGTGTAACCTGGACTGCAGTGACATTGTCCTGTTGCTGAGTCACATGTCCCTCCATTGTGGCATTGACACTCCTGGGAGCAGTTCTTTCCATAACGACCCTCTGGACAAGGCTGACCACAGACTGTGCCCTGTTTACAAACAGAATCTAAATGTTAGGCTTGGGACTGCAGCTGTGTGGAGAAGAAAAAGAAGAGAAGGGGATTAGAAAGAAGTGAGATTAATGGGATCTTGTATCATGGTGCTTATGCTCTTCTAGAAAAAGCCAGATTCGTTTTTAACCTTAAACACAGAGTATGTTTTGCCAAAATGAAAAAAGTAATGCAACATTTTTGTTTTGGTCAAAAAATGAGAACCAAAAAAAAGTTCATTTGGGTTTCCATCAGATACACTCTTTTCAAGTAGAAAAGGAGGGAGGAGAAAAGTGGAGGAGGGGACAAAAACTAAAAAAATGTTTCAATTTTCATATTATTGTAAAATTCTATTAAATATTCCAAAGAGAGCCAAAAATTTTAATTTTGTGTGAAGTTTTTCGCAGAAAATATATTAGCATTTTCTGAGTAACTTTAACTAAAAACAAAACACAGCAAGAGCAATAGACATCAGTAGGGAAAGAAGATTGAGGGTAACAGCAATAAGATCACAAGGCACATGTGTACAGTTGGATGGCTTGGAATCTAAACTTTAAATGTTTCCCTTTTAATTATTTAAAAATTCCTTGTCACATCATTTTAACTCCCTTTCCACTGCCTGCCAGAAATGGTCACCCAGGGCTCACTGCCTATTATTGTACGTATTATTTATTTGTTTTGTTTGTTTGCCCCTTTACTATATATAGACAATCTCTAACCACCGTGGTATCTAGCATGATTAAATTTGTTGGTTGTTGGATATAAACTGTTGAAACAATGGCCCCCATCCTTCTACAGAATTCTCTTCCTCACGTGGGGCTGGGAAACCAGTAGAGCCCCTCACGTTTGCCCACCTGGTAGGAATGGGTCCTTGCTGGTGTGAGGTGCAAAGGGATAGAAAGTCCATTGATCAGTTATGAAGCGGATGTTCTGATGTCACTGTATTCCTGGGCTATGAAGGTGCCACCAGAACCTGCCCATTACCTACTTTTCTTTTAAGAGGGTAGCATCATATATTTGGAAACACACATGAAGGCCACCATAGGAGTATTTAATGGTTCAAAATGTAACAGTTATATCAAATTATATCCACAAAGACACGACTTCTGATCAAGTTCCAAAAGATGCTATTTGCATGCTGCAGAAAGCACATTTTCCTTTTCCCACTCTTTGAAAAGGTTAACAAGACAGTCCAGAATTTATATTTGATTTTGATCCCTTGTGGTGATACCATGTGCTAAAATACATTTCCTTTTGTTCCTGGCTTCAGTCAGACTGTCTTTGTTTTTCCAATTAAACTTTCTCCTGAAGTTGCCTGATATCCACAAACATGGACATTTACCCAGTTTATATTTATTTTAGAAAGCAGTTTTACCATCCATCCAGGTGGGCAGGCACATTCCCCAGTCACATGGTGACACACTCCTCCATTCTGGCATGGACATCTTTCTTCACACTGTGGACCATGCTTGCCGGGGGGACAAAGATCCTCACAGCTAAACAATTGGTGCATAATGAATATAATTGTTATTTATATGCAAAGTTCAGTCTCTCCCCCTCTCTTTTACTTTTTTTTAAACATATAATTCTTCAGTTTATAAATATGAAAAGGCAAGCACTCAGAAATAAAGGGAAATAACCTTTACAGGATCAATGGCATGGACATATGGAAATAAAATTAGCAATTAAAAAATTGTAAGTGTATGTATCTTTCCTTAAAGATATTTCTTTCTAGAAAAACCAAGTTTGGTCTTGGATTCATAAGTATGGACAAAGATTAAAACTCTCTGCTAGAAGGATTAACCCAATCGAGTGCATTTTTCTGTGCTTAATTTTCCACTACAGGGCCAAACTCTGTTGGCTGAATTTTATAAAACTTGGACAAAATTTGGACCATGTTTTATGAGCCAAACTCATTCCTGCAGGTACAGGGATTGTCCCTTTTGCCTTCCAAGAGGCAGCTGCTTTGGCAGCAGAGTTCACCTTCTAAGCTGGGCATAGAGAGCAGCTCTATTTAGCAGCCAAGACTTGACATGAACTTCACTAGCAGAGACTCTTTAGGAAAAGCTCTGGATCAGGACACTGTTGTCTTGCATGGCCTTGCTTCCTCTTGGGCTAGTCCTGTTCCCTTATAGACTGTGCCAGCTAGTTTTCTACCAGGAGTTTGTGCATGCAAACAGAGTGCTGTCCATCCAACTATCTATTGCGTGTGTTTAAATACCCATTCATATGTCCCCCAAAATGTGAGCATATCTACAGAATGGTTTGAAAATTTGGGCTTAATCCTTAAAATTCAACCCCCAAATCTTAAACTGTTGACTGCTACCTAAAGCAGCCAGGGCATTAACACTCAAATTCTGGATGCATCAGCTCTGTCCTGATGTTCCACTGCAAGAAGTAGGCTGCAGATGAAGTGGTTAATTTAAACACAAATCTAAAAGCTGAAGTCAATTCTCAAACTTATACTAAAACCTAAATGTAAACCATACTACTCATCAGTGCAGATTCATAACCTCAGGAATGCTTTTGTACAAAGTTGCTGGTGCTAACAGTGCAATAACTGTACCTTACCAAGAGCTTTTGCTGTAGCATTTTAATAACATTCATTTATAAGTATACAGAGGGACTTATAATGAGATATAAGTATTGGTAAGTTTTAAAAGAGGCACTTTCAGCATAATGTTCACACAGGTTACTAAATACTAAATAGTTTACCCTGGGGTTAGTGCCATGCCAAACCCACCTTCCCCACAATAAATAATATGCCCTCTGCTTACAAAGCACCAGTATATCCGGGAGGGCATCTGCATTCTCCAGTCACATGATCACAGGTGGCTCCATTTTGACACTGACATTTTTGGTGGCAATCATTTCCATATGTCCCCTGGTCACAGCGTTCCTCACAGCGCCAGCCCTTGAAACCAGAAGCACAGTGGCAGGCTCCAGTGATGGGGTTACATAAGGCTCCATTTTTGCACTGGCAGCGACTACTGCAATGGGGTCCCCAGTGGTCACTATCACATGCTGAGGAAGTGGAAAAAAAATGTCATAGCACTTCTATAAGCATGCATCGTGCAATGCAGAAGACATGATGATTCAGAGATATCAAGATGGCTTTTTTTCTGACACAAAAATAGTAGTAAAAAGAAAAGGAGTACTTGTGGCACCTTAGAGACTAACTAACTAACTTGGTTAGTCTCTAAGGTGCCACAAGTACTCCTTTTCTTTTTGCGAATACAGACTAACACGCCTGTTCCTCTGAAAAATAGTAGTGGTATCCTTGTCGAGACACTCTCGGCTCTTCTGGGTCTTTAAGTGTTTTGATAGCCAGATAGGACTTAATTTCCTGTTTACAATTATATGCCTTAACCTGCACTTAAAATAATCTGAAACTTCATCTACAGTGAAATAAAGGTAAGTTCCAAACTCCTTCAATGCATTACAATGTGAAACTGAAATTATGATGATAGTGAATCATTAGTTACAGTGCCAAAGGGTCATATTCTCCATCTGGCTACTTACTTCAGTGGAAGTATAAACGAGAGCAAAATTTAGCCCATAATCTGACTTTGGAGCCATAAACATACATCAGAATCCCACAATGAAGTTATTCTATGTAAAGATGAATTCATTGTAAGAGGATCACAGTGCATGCCAATTTTTTAAATGTGAAACTTCCAACTAGTTTACTTACTTACAGCTATTTCCTTTCATGTTTTACAATACTGTTGATTGACAGTGCTGTACGCAAGGTAATAAACATTCCATCAAACAACAGACACTAATTGTTATTTGGTTAAACAGTATGGTGACATATACCACAGACAGTAAGGCTACAGTTTAATATTTTGAGTTAACCCAATTTGTTTTTATAATCATTCTACTATGTATTTTTTGTTTTCTACATTCTACTCCATCAGTAGTAATTATAGTAAACCCTTTTTAGAATCTTTTGTTTTCTCACCTTCAAAAGAAATTTTTAACAGTAAGGAATCATTTGTTTAAAATGAGAAATAGAAGTTTTCAATAACAAAACAGAAGATAAAAGGTCATCTACAGTTCACCAGAAATGTGCTAATCATAAAGGTCAAAGGATCTGCTTTTAATTTTTATGTTCTGCTGATAACAATAGTGCAGTGGTGAAATCTCAATTGCAATCACTGGATGCCCATACTCTCTCCTTAATGACTGACCACCATTGTTCACTCAGTCTTCTCCTGGGGCAGAGCAGCCAAGCAGAGAACAGACCTACTTTCTTAGAGCGAGACAAAAGAACTCAAGACATCTCCTTGGGGTAAGAATTGCTCTGCTATAGGAACTGATCACTCAGATTACACAAATAAAAAGGATTAGGGTCCTCTAAGGAATGTTTTTTTTCTGTATGGCTTGTGTCCTGGTTAATTCCTAAGAGCTATGGCATGCTTTGAAGTGACAGTTTCCTCTCAAACAGTATTTTCCTAAAAGGTCACTGGAACATGCATTCCTTAATGTAACTGTTGTTTATGTACACATACTGTGGCTAAAAATTTATATATATAAAATGAAGTAAAACAAATGTGTAATAACTGCACCTCTTTCATTTCTTCATTCTTGTCCCCCCCTTCCTCATTTATCTATTTAAACGTTCATTCTTATGTGCTCGACTACCTGTACAATGCACCACAATGTATTTCACACAAGATGTATGTCTTCCCTCATTATAGCTCACAGATAAGCCCAGTCCTGGCAATACAATATTTTGAAAATGCCTAGATGGAGGAAAAGTAATCCTCAGGCTGAATCAGTCCTCAACTTCGCCTCAGGAAACCAACTGTTCTGAGAGGTATGTATGTGTGCAGTGGATTTGTGAGACAGACAGATGTTCTCTCAGGACTGTATGGAGGCCACCAAATTCATTTTCTTTCACACCCCATCATGGATTTCATATTACAGTCCCGCTCCTGCTTCCAAATGAAAAGGACAATTTCAGCCATTCCTAATAGCGAAATTAAAAATAAACTCGAACGTTTTGGAATGTCTGAAAAACCCTTTGTGAAGACCTGAAGGGTTTAAAATGACCATCACACAGCAGCTCTTTCAAATAAAATAAAATGAGCCATGTGCACCCCCCTGGTGGAGTTACATCAGGGTGAACTTGGCCCAACCTCTCTTAATATATAAAAAGCACCACTAGGCAAAAGGAAATTTATTTTTGGCTTACAGTTTGCAGCTTGTATTATTTTACCAATGGCTGGAAGTGGGATATTTGATGCAATCCGCCAACTTTCATACAGAGGTTTGGAGAGAGAGTTTAATGAGTCTCAAAGACATACAGACAGCCTTTGCTACTGTATACCTGCCACAGTAACAGTACCAGACAATATGCACAACGGCAGGAGTACCACAAACTGTATCATTTGTGAAGCATTGCAGGCCTTCTGCTCCCATTATAATACATTTTAACAGCTACATCATCAGACTGTTCTCTTAGGTTGTTACTGTCCCTTAGAGATCTACTGGAGTTAGCGATGAACATAGTGCGTCTCTGAACTTGAACTTTTCTCGACTATTTTATTGTAAGAGACATGTGCTGCACATTGTATGAAATTTTATTTTTCATTTTATTATTCATTCAGTTTACTGGTGTGATTTTCTCATTCTGTTTGCACGGGGCCTATTAAAATCAAAAACACTAGGTGCTCGCTGTTTAGTTTTCCTGTCTCATGGTCACCCTCTGTAGAGAAGGGTGAGAGAGTGGGAAACAAAATATTGACTACCTAGTTATTTCACTATAGCATAATGCCAGAGTATTTTACCAGAACAATTGCTGTTGTAAGGTAGTCTGTTACACTAGGTCTGTCACTAGTCTACTCTCTAACTGTGAGTTATGGGCACCACTTCAGAGAAAGTTGAACGATCCATGGGATTAAATAATATTCTTGCACAAGATAGATACATTGCATACTTTACTTCTATATATCACTCTAATCAATAAGGTCCCTCACAGGAAATTAAAATGATTTATCAGAAACAGATACTTAGATTACAATACACAAAACAAATATTGGCAAAGGGAAGGGGTAGAAATGCTTCCTGTAAAGAGATTTGTTTATTTTTAACTATCTTTGGAGGCTAAATTTACCAAATATTACATCAGCCTATTTCTACTTCTGCTTCATACTCAAAAACTAAGACAGGCTGGAAGTCACACAGCTGTTAATCTGGTAAAAAGAGAACTCTTTGAATTAATGAGCATCCTCAGGTTACAGACTGTCATCTAGAGTTTAATCAGAATAGCTACTATAACGACTGTCCTTACTACTCCAAGGTCACACAGGGGTAGAAGAAAGTGCCAGCTAGAGACTTCTACCAAACCAAATTAGGGTAGTAAGTCATCTGTCACAGTGTAGGGCATAAGGGAGGGGGAAGAGAACCACACAGTAAAAAGAAATAAAAGTCCCATATTCAGAACTGTTTCAGCAGAAAATAATAAGACTCAGCACTAACAATTCAAGGAACTGATTTGAGTCCTATATCAAAGCAACTCAGAATCTATGCACCAATAGCTGCTGTCTCAATGGGTCATCACGTTCATTAGCCTCAAGAACTAAGTTGTGAGATGTGTAATGTTAATGGTAAAAACTCGTTTCTTTAATGTGATTATATTAATGTATTATCATGGACCTCACCAATCAGTTGCTGATTTTGACAATAGTGATGTTCTATTTGCAAAGTATTTTCATCATTATTCCTAGTAGCTAGAGCTGGTGAAATCCTAGCTTCACTGAAATCAATGGCAAAACTCCCACTGATTTCAGTGGGGCCAGGAGTTAATCCCTGGATTTATAAGTAATGAAACAATATTTTTCAAAATATACTGGAACAGATCTTCACTGTCATAGTTCCATTGACTTCAATGGAGTAATCACAATCTGCACCAACAGAAGATTTGCCCCACTATATCCATATTGCATATATTTGGTTGATCTGATCTCAGTTTCATGGACGCAGCCTCTTCAAAATACCAAACACCATTCCTGCACACACTATATGCAACCTCAGTTTTCTCGATTTTAAATAAAACACAGTTTTTCAGAGTTACTGTTCAAAGTCAGCTCTTTTGTGGGAGTCATAGGGGTCTTATATCCTACATCTCACATCGTGGGAAGAAACTCAGAGAAATGTTTGCCAGAAACTGCATAGTAGACTTTTTAGCACAGAAAAATATTTGGTGCCCCTTATACGGTTTCTTCATCTGAGAATAATATCTTTTTAGTCCCCTACAGTATATCCTCTGTACATCACACAATGTTATAAATATAGGACAGAAAATATTCCTCTCAGAAGGCTCTCCGTAAAAGCGAAAGCATGCCTTTGGGAATAAGGGCATTATATTATATAAACCCTCATTTAAAATGCATCAGTATGATATGGAACCCTAAGACAATATAAAGTTACCAACATAAAAACAAATTATAAATGCTCTCTGAAGCACAGTGTCAGATGACAACTTTATGAACAGAAATGGTCCCAGAGCTTCAGCTGCAAAGAACCTTCTTCAAGGAAAAAGCAAAGGAAAAAAATGTGTGATGCAAATTGGTTCTATTCTTGGGACTTCTGTATGATACTTGAAGATTTAAAGTTGTGTATTTCATATTATAATAACTTTAATGCACATTGTTATTATGCTCGACGGATCTCATTTTTATGCACATGGCTTATCTAAACTGGTAGTGGCTTGCAAATTAGGAGGCAAGGTGTCCTGATATTTTACAGTGTGAGATAGGAATTTGTATCATTAGAAGTACACCTGTTTGGTTTTATAATTCTTATATTCCTTATAAACAAAAACAATGTGTCAGTCCAATTTTAACATTACGTGATCTCTGTCTCTCTCTGTTGATTGCTTTTGAGAAGTTAAAAAAAAGAGAAACATGAATGAGTCCAAGTTTATTCCTGACAAATCCACCTTGATCACATGTAATTCTGTGCTTCTCTAAAGAATGGCATATGATGAGAGCAAAATATGGCTATCAAATCAAATCAAAGAACATTTCAGAAGAAAATTCCCCTTAGAAACTCAACAAAGACAACTACCTTGCACGTACGCTATAAAGTTACTTTTATAATGTGATATTCAGGATGCAACATGTTTATGGCAAGTTATTTAAAGATCTGACTTTCTTGTGTTTTTTTTTTTTTTTTTTGCTAATGCTAACATGGATGTTAAAGTAAAGAATCACACTAAAATTAAAATTAAGATTTATTTTTCTTAGCATCTTTCTTTGTTCCTATCAGATAGGTGGTACTGAGATAATAACATACTATTTGCTTCTCGCCCATAACTGTTCCTGGTATTGTATGGCAAAACATTATAGTATGTATCTGGAAACAAGTGCCCTTTTTACTGCTGCCAAAAACAGAAGAGACCTTTATCAGAATACTAGACTAATATAATTTTAATCTCCTTTCCTGTAATGCCTGAAGTGATTGCACAAGTCTAACCATAAAACACATGCATGAAAATGTGTTTTTTCCAACCACAAATTTTGGGTCAGAGTGAGCTGCTCACTCATTTGGGAATGTAATTTTGGCAGCCAAAAATTTAAATAAATAGCAACTGTAAAAGTGCAAAATCTCATCCCCTGTCCCTCTAAACCACCAAACATAATTTCTTTAGCTGAGTTCAAAAGGGCAAGGTCAATGGTACATTAAGGTTGCTTTGCACTGCTCTAGCTGTGCAATAACGGACTTAACCAGCCTGTAGCCTGGGCAACATCTTTGACTCACACTTGAACCTCTCTCCTCACATTCGGGTTACATCTCAATCTTGCTGATTCCTTCTGCCTAACATCTCTAAGATACGTTATTTCCTATTATTCCACACAGCTAAAACTTTTGTCCAGGCTCTCATCGTCTCTTGTCTCAGTTACTGCAACATCTTTTTTCTCTGATCTTGACAAATGCAATCGGTGAGATCCATGATAATACATATCCCTTCAGAATGCTGCGGCAAATATAATTTCTCTAGGCTGTCACTCTGACCATGTCACTTCTCTCTTTGCCTCCCTCCACTGCATGTCTCTGTTGCATCACACAAACTATGTATCTTCGCTTTCAAGGCTCATTCACTATCAAGGTGTCAGCTCTTGCCTCCAAGTGGCCCAGGGTGCTAGCCTCCATTGGCAACTTGTTAAATTTTCAAACAAGTACCTTTGTGCTTTTTCCCGTGCTGTTCCTCACACTTAGGAGGAGCTCCTCATAAATATACAGAAAGCTACTTCACTTTCCTTCTTCTAAACCCTCCTTAAAACTCTCCTTTGCTGTGATGCCTACAAAAACTTGACAACAACTAGGCTGCTGGTGTGCTGTGACTACTGCCTAATGTGCAGACCAATATTGTCTCACTGTTTCCTTGTACTCCCCCATCTGTCTGTCTATGTCCATCTGTTGTCTCTTGTCTTATACTTAGATTGTGAGCTCTTAGGGGCAATGTCTGTCTTTTGTTCAGAAGCACCTACCACAATGGAGCCCTGGTCCATTACCCGGGCTCCTAGGTGCTATGGTAATTCTTCTTCAAGAGACATCTCTGATATGAAAATTATCGATCGCGACCTCCCATCTTTATGATCATGACAGAGTTGTAAAATTTCCACTCTCCTTTGGCTACCAATCAATCTAATGATATTACCTGTGTAACCGTCTCTCTTTCTTCCTCTTCCTGTTTTTCCTGCAATCTTGCCTGATAGCGTGAGTGCTAGAAGAAGGTTGCTCTGCAATTGGAGAATTATGTGGCCACAAAAATATGTTATTCTTTTACCTAGGGTCTCAAGTAATTGTGCTCTTTCTACATTCATCCTTCTTGTCACATCTTCATTCATAGTTTTGTTTACCCTGGTATGTTTTAACATTTTTCTATAACACCAAAACTTGAATGCTCTGGATTCCTTTAAGTGTCCAGCTCTCACATCCATACAGGAGAGTTGATCATATGTAGCACTACTTCAGCAATCTAGTGCAGATGTGCAGTTTTTACTTTGAAAACACAGAAGACTTTGGAAATTGTTAAATACATTTTTGCAAGCTCTACACTTTTCTTGGTTTCTTCATCACATCTTCTGTCTGATGTTACTGGACCCTGTAAATAGGGGAACTCATTATTCACTTGTTCTAGCACTTGACCATCAAGTTACAGGCATTGCCTACCTTGTGCATCACATTATTTACTCATTATAATAGTCTGTCTTTCTAACATTGTCATTCCATATTTCTTGCTGATATTGTTCACAGCAATAAGCAAGTTCTGAATTTCTTCCCTAGGTGAAGTGATACAAAATAGACCATCAGCATGTCTTATATCGACTTGCATGCCCTGATGGTGTTTTCTAAACTTTGCCTCATTGTACTTTCTACAAATAGTTGTGGAGATAGAATGCAATCTTGACTTACACCTTTCTTGATGTTACAATAATCAGATATCAGGCGGCAGCCGTGTTAGTCTGTATCCACAAAAACAAGGAGGAGTCCGGTGGCACCTTAAAGACAAAGAGATTTATTTGAGCATTAGCTTTCATGGGTAAAAACCCCACTTCTTCAGAGGAATGGAGTGAAAATTACAGGTGCAGACATAAATATACCAGCACATGAAGGGAAGGGAGTTACCTCACAAGTGGAGAACCAGTTTTAACAGGGCCAATTCGATCAGAGTGGATGTAGTCCACTCCCAATAATAGATGAGGAAGTGTCAATTCCAGGAGAGGCAAAGCTGCTTTTGTAATGAGCCAGCCACTCGCAGTCCCTCTTCAAGCCCAAATTAATGGTGTTAAATTTGCAAATGAATTTTAGTTCTGCTGTTTCTCTTTGAAGTCTGTTTCTGAAGTTTTTTTGTTCAAGTATAGCTACTTTCAAATCTGTTATAGAATGTCCAGGAAGATTGAAGTGTTCTCCTACTGGCTTTTGTATGTGCCAGTATTTTTATGTCTGCATCTGTAATTTTCACTCCATGCATCTGAAGAAGTGGGGTTTTCACCGACGAAAGCTTATGCTCAAATAAATCTGTTAGTCTTTAAGGTGCCACCGGACTCCTAATAATCAGTAGCTCATAGTTCATTCAGACTGCTGCAGACTGTCCCCAATACAGGCTTCCTATTAATTATATATCTTGAGAGTCAATATTAGATTCTTCAAGAATTTGTATCACCTTCTTGTGTTTGATTTTACCAAATACCTTCTCATAACTTACAAAGAACATATACATTTCCCTTTGTGCTTCTCACACGCTCACTTAAGATCCTCGGCAAAGACTGCCTCCCTCATGCCTACTCCTGGGCGGAAACCAAACTGACTTCTGCTAATTCTTGTCTCGAGATGTTGATGCAACTGCGAGCCAACAATTTTCAGCGAAACTATAAGCATGTGGCTTACTTGGCTTTATAATTAAATGCTGTTCAGATTCTCCAGCATTATTAACTTTCAGTCGAAGAACGAAGACTTAAAACAACCTGTGCTTCCAGTCTCCTGAGCTGTGCTGAGTACAGCTTAGCCATAGCTTAGAATTTGGGCCAAGGTCTCTTCCCTTAACACAGACAGTGAGAAAAGTCCTTTTTTATATTTCTGGAACTAATGTGTTTGAAATCCAAGTGGTGCTGACTAGTGGCAGGTATGCATGAGAATCCCAAATCCAAACACCTGAAGTTTAGAGTTTAAATCTAGATCCATGTCTGAACTTTGTTACTCAGGCCCAGCTCAAACACAAAGGAGCAGAACCCTTGTGAGGAACCATACCATTTGCACGTGAATTAAAAATCAAGATGTAAATCCTCTTATATGTTGCATATATTAAAATATATTCAATGTACTGTCCAAAGGGTACTCTAAGATTACAGTATGAAGCCTTGGACAGGCTGTGAGTTATGCTTTATGTCTAAGCTTTAGGTAAATCACAAGCTTTGCCATACAACTGGATCGGTATTCTTTTGGGTTTTTCCTCTCCTTTGTCCATACGGCGGTAGTAGAGGAATATTAATATCCTTTAAGTAACATACACTATGGTAATATATCATGCAACTTAAACCTTGTAAAATGCATTTTGAATGGCTTTATATCCTACATTTCTCTGATTACAGTGTCTTTAGCCTATGGGGAATGCTCAGTCAGGTAAAATGCAAAGTACCAAAAAGGTACAATAGAGTACAAACTATTCTCATTGATGCAGTATTTTGGACACAGATTCTGAAATGTTATTATATGACCTAGATTGTGTCAAGAACAGTAAATGGAATAATATCCATGCATTTACATGGCAAAACCTAGGACAAGAATGACACTATGACCAACCTTATCCAATCCATTCTTATTACATAACTCAGAGTGCAATCTTGTGACTACTCAACTCTGATACCAGGGTTTGGTTCGTTGGATATTGAAAATAATGTCACTCCTTTCCTTTAGGCTACCCTCTGAGGATAGGAGAGTGAAAATTACTCTCCTAAGTTAAACTTGAACCAAATAACATTGAAGTTCACCCTAAATTTCAAATCAACAACATTCAAGTGGGTTCAAAATTTGATAAAAAGTGTAAGTCCATCCCTACAAGTGGCATCAAACCTGCATGTTACTAGGGTTTCAAGATGGTAAAATTTGGAAGCAGAAATCTCAGAAATCAATTTAAAGGGCTATAAATCAAGGCCAGCTATGCTGAATATTCCACTCAGAGAATCTTTTAAAAGGCTTCAATTAATAAAACCAAGAGTTTATTCTCCGTATCATTTTTGCTATTGTGATCTGTATGGTTACCTCAGTCGGCAAGAACTACATTCTTTTGACAAATACATTCTTAATAATTATGAAGTATTAATGCCTTTTAGTAAAAGACTTATTTTTCCTACATCCCAGACACAGAAGTACTTAGTGCATTTTGTAGAACACAACACTTCCTATTAAATCTGGATTTCCTTTAGAATCTTTTGTTTCTATCTGATTTCATTTGTTACATTGAAGGCTTTCTACCCTGAGGCATATTTTTCATTCTTCCTTATTCTTCTGTATAAAAGATAGGATTTTTATTCAAGACTTTTTTTTAACTTTGTAAAAGCTTTTTGGTCTGTGAAGTGGAAGAACAATGAAAATGTGTTTTTTAGACTCTGTAGAGGACTGGAACCATATGCCTTTCACATGCCATACATTTCACAAGACTCTAAAATATTTTGGACCTCAGAACGCAATGGTGGATAGCTGTTAAGGAAAAACACAGACAGTCTTTTATGATAATTTTACTGTCCTACTGAGATGAACCCTACTAACAGTAATCATTATTGTAGAGAAGGTTAAAAAAATCATATGAATTTGAGTATAGTATGTAATCAGATCTTGTATGCACCTCATTGCAGGACCGGGACTTAATTTTTTTCTGCACTGTATTTTGAAGTTCTTAAATTTTAATACAGTAGCTAATCCTGTAGTCCTTCCCAGTGAAGCCATTGGAAGCTTTGTAGGAGTAAATAAGACAGTATCAGTCCACTTGTAATAGAACTAATCAAATAATGAAAAAATTGCTTTTGCAAATAATGGTTCACCAAAATTCACCACAAATTGTTCACCATCTATTGAACTGATCAAATTCCTGAACAAACAAAAGTTATTGGATAAAAATTGCCAAAATTTGCAATGAATATAGACCTGATTCGGGAAAGCACTTATGCATGACTAAGACTCCAATGGGACTTAAGCACATAATTCAGTACTGTCTTAAATTGTGGCCAGTATTTGCAGTGAATTATTTAACCAGTTCTAGCAATTCCCCCCGGTATGGAAATGGTACTTTCCTTTTGGAACAACTAACTGTTTTTGCTCCAAATTGAATACAAAGAGGTTCACTCATATTTAGCACCCAATTCTACAACCCTTACTCACACGAAGAACACTTACTCATGTGAGTAGTTCAACTCAAGTCAATTAGATTAAAGACAATACATTTATTTTGGTGTCAATGGGACTATTTCATAGAATCATGGAAGATTAGGGTTGAAAGAGACCTCAGGAGGTCATCTAGTCCAACCCCCTGCTCAAAGCAGGACCAACATCAACTAAATCATCCCAGCCAGCACTTTGTCAAGCCGGGCCTTAAAAACCTCTAAGGATCGAGGTTCCACCATCGCCCTAGGTAACCCATTCCAGTGCTTCACTTCCCTCCTAGTGAAACAGTGTTCCCTAATATCCAACCTAGACCTCCCCCACTGTAACTTGAGACCATTACTCCTTGTTCTGTCATCTGTCATCACTGAGAACAGCCGAGTTCCACCCTCTTTGGAACCCCCTTCAGGGAGTTGAAGGCTGCTATCAAATCCCCCCTCACTCTTCTCTTCTGCAGACTAAACAAGCCCAGTTCCCTCAGCCTCTCCTCGTAAGTCATGTGCCCCAGCCCCCTGATCATTTTCATTGCCCTCTGCTGGACTCTCTCCAATTTGTCCACATCCTTTCTGTAGTGGGGGGCCCAAAACTGGATGCAATACTCCAGATGAGGCCTCACCAATGTTGAACAGAGGGGAATGATCACGTCCCTCAATCTCCTGGCAATGCCCCTACTTATACAGCCCAAAATGCCGTTAGCCTTCTTGGCAATGAGGACACACTGCTGACTCAGATCCAGCTTCTTGTCTACTGTAATCCCTAGGTCCTTTTCTGCAGAACTGCTGCTTAGCCAGTCAGTCCCCAGCCTGTAGCGGTACATGGGATTCTTCCGTCCTAAGTGCAGGACTCAGCACTTGTCCTTGTTGAACCTTATCAGATTTCTTTTGGACCAATCCTCCAATTTGCCTAGGTCACTCTGGACCCTGTCCCTACCTTCCAGGGTATCTACCTCTCCCCTCAGCTTAGTGTCATCTGCTCACAACTTATTCTTGTGAGCAAGAGTTTGCAGGATTGAACCCAATTTTGTATTAATTTTAGCAAGTAGGCCATGAATCCAATCTTACGTTCTCTGATATTTTAAAATTCCTTTTTTGCTATTTTAAGTGATATAGACCTTTTAAAACAATTTTTAATCTTTATTTAAAATCTTTAGCATTTCCAGAAGTTAAGTTTTAATGTGGCCCCTTGAATATGTGCAGAGCTTCACCACTGACCGTATTAATATAAACAACATTCTATAAGTAAAATTATAACAGTGATAAACACTGTTTTTATGGCAACCTAAAAGTTAAACATATTTTTTCTCTTCCCAACACCTACTTACCAGACACCACTAGATCCCTCCAGACACACTAAACATATGCTTTAAAGATAATTTGGTAACTGTTGACTAGAAAGATACAGTCCTACCATGGCTCAAAGAAACATTTGTATATTAAAAGAGGTATGAATAAAAGGATAGATCTCATAAGAAAGCCTTTTCGTGACCATAATAAACAAAACCACATATTTTAACCCGGGGTATGTCATAAGTCAATTAGTTGTTTTAACTAATTTTAATACAGACACTAGCATTTCTAGTAATTAACTACACCATAACAGCTGATAAGAAAAGTAGTTATATTAAAAAAAATTATATGCTTCAAGGGAAATGTAAAGTACAAGGTAAAACCCAATGCCTTCAACAACCAGAGGCTTATCTTTAAGGCTAGTATTGCTAAGTGAAATAAAGTGTGTTATTGAAATTGTTAAATTACTGTTAAATGTTTAGAAGAAAGATTGATTGAGACTATCACTTACACCTAAATGAACTCTAATTAAAAACAGGAATAAATTACTTCCAATGATTCATTGTTCATTTATTGTATTTAATAGACAATGTTAATATATAATATATTTTAAAGCAAATTAAAGTAGAAATTATGGCCCTGATTCAGGAAGCATAATTATTCAGGAAGGTGCTTAACCATATACTTAGTCCCACTGGATGTAAGCACCTGCTTAAACCTTGTATAGAACCAAAACTCACCCAGTTATTTCTATATTTGGTCTTGGAGACTCCTAGTATGTCAAAATTGGGGAAAAAAACACATGGCATGCATTTAAAACTAACTTTATTGGAATCAGTGAACTATAAAACTATGAACAAGTTAAAACTTTCCTAGATTCAGAAGCACACTACATAGTGATGTGTTCTGAACATACAAAGGTTTTACACATTGCACATTTTTATGTGTTTTTCTGTTTCTTGCTCTGGAACAGATAGAATCATAGAATATCAGGGTTGGAAGGGACCTCAGGAGATCATCTAGTCCAACGCCCTGCTCAAAGCAGGACCAATGCGCAACTAAATCATCCCAGCCAGGGCTTTGTCAAGCCTGACCTTAAAAACCTCAAAGGAAGGAGATTCCACCACCTCCCTAGGTAACGCATTCCAGTGCTTCACTACCCTCCTAGTGAAAAAGTTTTTCCTAATATCCAACCTAAACCTCCCCCACTGCAACTTGAGACCATTACTCCTTGTTCTGTCATCTGTTACCACTGAGAACAGTCTAGATCCATCCTTTTTGGAACCCCCTTTCAGGTAGTTGAAAGCAGCTATCAAATCCCCCCTCATTCTTCTCTTCTGCAGACTAAACAATCCCAGTTCCCTCAGCGTCTCCTCATAAATCATGTGTTCCAGTCCCCTAATCATTTTTGTTGCCCTCCGCTGGACACTTTCCAATTTTTCCACATCCTTCTTGCAGTGTGGGGCCCAAAACTGGACACAGTACTCCAGATGAGGCCTCACTAGTGTCGAACAGAGGGGAACGATCACGTCCTTGATCTGCTGCAATGCACCTACTTATACAGCCCCAAATGCCATTAGCCTTCTTGGCAACAAGGGCACACTGTTGACTCATATCCAGCTTCTTGTCCACTGTAACCCCTCAGTCCTTTTATGCAAAACTGCTGCCTAGCCATTCGGTCCCTAGTCTGTAGAGATGCATGTGATTCTTCCGTCCCAAGTGCAGGACTCAGCACTTGTCCTTGTTGATCCTCATCAGATTTCTTTTGGCCAAATCCCCTAATTTGTCTAGGTACCTCTGTATCCTATGCCAACCCTCCAGCGTATCTATCACTCCTCCCAGTTTAGTGTCATTTGCAAACTTGCTGAGGGTGCAATCCATGCCATCCTCCAGATCATTCATTAAGATATTGAACAAAACAAGCCCCAGGACTGACCTGGATACGTACCAAAGCCATGTAGCATCAGAAACTTTGGCTCTGCAGCTAAGTTACCTATTACTGAAGCCAGAGTAATGACTCTGTCCACTGTTAAGGTGTTGATAGTTTCCATTTTTGACCCCCAGCACTCCATCTAACTAGTTGGGAAAAGAAACCCTACATCTTAAGCTGAAGATTCCCATTGTTTCTAGAGGGAAAAGTTAGACATTAATCAGACAAAGTTGGATTTAAATTAAGGGAATTTTAGACATTACAAGTAAATTACAAGTTTTGGTGAATCCCATAAGTAGAGCTGGTCAGAAATTTTCCAATGAAACAAAGTTTTGGAAAATGCTGATTTGTCAAGCCCAAAACATTTCACTGGAAATATCTGGATTTGAAAAACTTTCAGCGAAACCAAGCAGGGTTCCCACAGAACCCTGCCTGGATTCCTATTACGCTGCAGGGGACCCTGGTCTGCAGCTGTAGGGCAAATCCGCCAATCAGACTGCCCTAGAGTCCTGGACCCTGGCACTCCAAGGCATATATTGCATATGAGGTTATGGGAATGATGTGGAGGGATTCACTGAGCATTCTCAATGCAGACCAAAGCCTAGGACCAAATCCTTCCTTGACCAGCTGACACATATATATATATATATATATATATATATATATATATATATATATAATTTAAAAGTTGTCACTCACACTTAAAATAAATTTTAAAATGACCCCAAATTCAGCTCTATGAATGAATCATCCTCTGGATTCTGTCATCCTTATTCTTATTGAGGAAAAGCTTCCTTATGAATTGTCCTATTGATTTCAGTGGAACAATTTGTGGACTAAGAACTATTCAGTATGAGAAAATGTGAAGAAAAGGAATTTCCTAATTGCGTATCAGGAATCACTATTACAGCATATGCATACCTCAGTCACATACATATCCCACAGTGAGACTTGTGTGATCTATAACGCTATGTATTATTTCATCTGGATATCACTCTGTGTCCCCCAATCATGAAAAAAGGTAAAATAGCAAAAGGTAGAAACCACCAAGTGCAGATGTGTTGTGTTCATTTCTATACATCTAGACAGACAATTCTCTTAACTGATTGTCAGTTTTATATAATATACTGTCTTACATAAAACTGACTACCAGTTAAGAGAATTGTTTGTCTAGATGTATAGAAATGAACACAACACATCTTCACTTGGTGGTTTCTATCTTCTGCTATTGAGGAATTCGCAAATGAGGAATTTGTTTTACTTGTCAGAAATAAAATTAGTGTTTGCAGCGCACACTAACCCGCAGGAATCAGAACTCACACTACCTGATGATATATAGTTTGTCCCCACGCCCGTAAGTAAAACCTCTGCTAGTGGCAGAACTACTCTTACAAGAAAAAAAACTGCATATGTGTGGGCCCTTATTTTTATTTTCCTCTAATATTGTAACCACTAAAACTTACACTACTGTGATTCAAGTCTTCACTACAACTGTTGACAAAAATCAAGCTAATTAAAAGAAAATCAGAGGCTCTTTTTGTCAAATCTATTAAAATATTTTCTTGTTTAATTCACCCCTTCCTATCGTGATCAACCCTTCTCCTCTCGTAAATTCTGCCCTCACTCTGACCAAAGCAAACTGATCAGTTCATACTCTTGCAGCTTCATGAACAATTTTTCAAAGTGATCCTGACAGTGAAATGGATGTGCTGATTCACTAGCTCCTAGCTCCAAGGGATAGGCTCAATATGTCTTCTGTCCACTCAAAAGACATTGATCTGTCTATTGTGTCCAGTCAATAAATCTTTATTAGAATAATTTACTTCACATGAATGTCAGCTCTTGCACTGGAATGAAAATGTTTTGTAAATGTGCACCCTTTTAATCAATGTGGTATTTCTTTTCAGATTTATATTATCATCATCTCATTCATCTCTCTTCACTGAACTATACCGCAGGCAATACATTACCCAATGCATCATAATATGTTTGCCAAAAAGATAAGGTCTAAGGTCTGAAGAAAAAAAAACACCTATACATATGACAAATTCATCAAGGAGATCTTAGACATAGCAAGCCTGAAGTCTCTGCTCATATTTTACTCAGGGACTGGTAAAAAACACTGATATTTTTACCTGATTAAGGACGTCAGGATTTTGCCTATGAAAATAGACTAAATACTGGCATGCAGTAAAGAGCTCTCTCAATACAAGAGTTGATAGTCACAGTAGAGTAATTCCTTGGCAAGACACCTAAAGTAATGTAGGGAGGTTTAACACACAAACACGTGCACACGCACGCACACACACACACAGAGCCAATTCACTCACTCCTACTACAATGTGCAGCAAGAACAGACCTAATTATAAAAAGTTTGCAGTTGCCCAACTAGCAATCTAAGGAATTGGTGTTTCAATAAAGTTGAATCGTCTCCGTTCCTGGCCTCTCACATGAGTCTGTCACAGCATGTAGGGACCAAAAGTCAAGAACAAGGGAGACTGAAAAGAATCTCCTGCTTAGGGAGGGAGAACCCTTTGCCTGCAATCTCTGCAATAAATCAGGGAGGGGGAAAGCTGATGAACCTGTCCTCCCTCTTGCAGGGAACGAAGAAGAACCAAGATCCCCACTCTGCAGGAAGGATGGAGAGGAACCAGCTGCTCAGAAGTGCACAGGATATGGTTGGGAGAACAGACGAATTTCCTTCGGTGGGTTTCCCCCTGCATCTCTAGAGAGAGTGGATTCAAATCTGCATCAAAAGATCAAAAGTGAATTGGAGTCCCATGCTAGTCCCAAACGGACATGAGCTCATATCACACTGAGGTGAATTGTCAGTAATGGGTATGGGAGGAGGCTGCTTGCACAGCTGTTACCTGCATGATACCCGAATCCAGTCAGTGCAATCACTTTGTCATTTTTAGAGAGAACATTATAACACTCAGGAAGTCCTTGTCTACAATTACCACCCAGCAAGCCAAACAGTCACAGTAATACAGCAGCCCAAGACGTTTTGAAATAAAAGTTCTGTTAACAGAAGACAGTTACACAATTGGTAAATAACAGTCAAAATGCAAGTAGGGTTTGAAGAGGAAGAACAGGTGGAGAGATCCATTATGGGTCCAATTCTATCCTCAGACACAAATATGTGCAGCTCCCATATAAGGGCAGTGTTTGTCTCTCCTTAATAAAGAACTGTATTTTTTGGAGAGCAGGTTCATTTCTGCACCACTTACATAACAGGTTTTATTCTTGAGTAGAATGACCATGCAAATAAATTAAACACCAAATCAGAGTTTACCAAACAATAATTTACAACAAATTTCAGAATCCTAGGAAAATGTCTCCCTCTCTATTTTAGGATTTTATCCTGCCACCCATCTCCTCTGAATCAGAGCTTCAGCCATGCAAAACAAATTTGGACTTCATGGAGAGTCTCTGGCTCGTCTGACTGAGTTCGATATCTAGGCATATATGCGGCCCCCATCACCACAGTATAATCTTGTTATTTTATAACAACCCAAAAAGTTTATAAAAAATAAATAATCTGCTATCTCTTTATATTATTTTATTGTGCCTTTGTTCATACTAAAGAAAATGCAAGTCTTGGGACTCCATGGATAATAATAGCTGAAAGTAAATTGGGTGAAGAGGGTTTTTTTAATGTTACGCAAACGCTGATGAAAATCAGGTTCAGTAGCTGTATTGTATTCCCAGTGTAATAGTGTTACACTCTATTATTTATTTGGTCTGATTTCCACTATGGGTCTGTTTTAAGAGGCGCTGTCTGTCAACACAGATGAGGAGACCGCACAATTCTATCATACTATACCTTGTAACAAACTGCACTGCTCAAATTAAACACTTACCCTCCCCACTATGCTGGCCAATAATAATGTTATTTGTTCCTAGAATGCCTATGAACAACTGAATCTTCAGCAGGACAATCCAATGAAAGCAACAGCTCATAAAAAAAGCTGGATATATGCCAAACCCCATGTCCCAAACATTGCTTCAACAGCATGTGAACAAAATACCCTCTTCCTCTTTAATCCTCCCTTGAAGAACAATAGCAATCTGAAACAAATTTTTAGCAGTTAAATTTAGCTGTATTGGTATGCAAAAACTTTTACAAAGCATCACAAATATCCCATTAGATCACTCTATTCAAGGTACAATAAAGGCTTTTTCACACTAGGTCTTTTGTATACAGACAGCACAAAGTATTTTCACTGCTGAAGCTACTATGACCAGCGGTCAGAGGCAATGTGCAGAGGCAGCAGCAGCAGCAGAAGAGAGTTGATTTGATACAAATACATTCAAAATAAACTATAACTGAAGAGGCTTGGGTTAAGAGAAAGTAATCCTGGAGAGTCTGCTGATGGGGAGGATTTATTCCAATCACAAATCAACAGAATCCTCAAGGTGTTAATTTAAAATTCCCATTGGCTATCCATGGAGATAAATAAATTATATCTAATACATATAAGTAGATGTACACACTTCATACAGAACACACTTCATAAGGATTCAACTACACATGTTTCAGAGTAACAGCCGTGTTAGTCTGTATTCGCAAAAAGAAAAGGAGTGAGCTGTAGCTCACGAAAGCTTATGCTCAAATAAATTGGTTAGTCTCTAAGGTATCATAAGTACTCCTTTTCTTTTGCGAACTACACATGTGCAACTTTAAATTAAGCATGCTAGCTAAAGATCAGGATAACATTGGCACAGTTTTATCACAATTCTCTTGATATTTGGTGTTGTGGTTGTGGAGAAGAACATGACCCAAGTGCACCCTGAAGGCTCAGAAACCAAAATGCAAAGAAAAGGAATCCCAAAAATAATATTTTTAAGATCTAATGATTTTTAAGTCAATATCATGATTTTTTGGAGTCTGATTCATGGTTTTGGGGGATTGTTAATATTATTTGCATAACAATTGTCACAGGGCCACAGGAAAGACTCCCAAGAAGAGAAAAGAGCAGTGAAAGGAGAAAGCAATTGCAACCATGCATCAGCTGGAGGCCTATAGTCTGGCAGTGCTGTCCAAAATGTGGGTGTAGCTTGTTGAGGAGGGGGCATGGCTAAGGTGCTGAGATGCCCTAAACACAGTGCATCCAATTAGCAGCAGTGGCTGGCAGAGCTCTTCTGGAATCCACCCTGTCTAGGGTGAATCCCTCCTTTCGTGCAAAGGGCCAGGCAAGAGTAATTAGCAATTCCCCATGCCAGCAAAAATGAATAAGGCTCAACAATAGTTGTTCATGAATATCTGGGGCGGGCCAGAGATAGTGAAACTAGTTATAATGAAGAACAACTGAAGTCCCAAGTTGTTTCAGTACCTTCAATGCACTAATTAACATTTTTATGATACAGCAATCAACCTCCACTTCTGTTTTTTGCAGAGTAACTTCATTCTATCATCACATACAGAGTGTGCTTTTACATACAACAATCAGATTCTAGTGAGCCCAGAAAAAAAGCTGTTATTCAATAAAGCTATAAACCTTAAAAGGAGATATGGAGGAACACCTTTAATGTGAGTTTGCCCATAATAAATCTTGGGAAAACCTGATTTCATTACTCCACTACACTTCTATTTAAAAAAAAAAAAAGACATACAGGTCAATCCCTGGGTTCCCCTACCACCAAAGCCATGTGGTCATAGTAGAGCTGCACCCAGTGCTGGCAGGCACCGGGCACCGCAGGGAACCTTCCCGGCAGT
Source organism: Caretta caretta (assembly GCF_965140235.1). Taxonomy (NCBI): domain Eukaryota; kingdom Metazoa; phylum Chordata; order Testudines; family Cheloniidae; genus Caretta; species Caretta caretta. The sequence continues at coordinate 81,612,823 of NC_134210.1, read as the reverse complement.
GTTTCAACTCTCTGGTACAGGGGTGGCCAACCTGTGGCTCCGGAGCTGCATGAGGCTCTTCAGGGATTAATATGTGGCTCCTTGCATAGGCGATGACTCTGAGGCTGAAGCTACAGATGCTAACTTTCCAATATGCTGTGGGGTGCTCACTGCTCAACACCCTGCTCTGCCCCAGGTCCTGCCACCACTCCAACCCCTTCCCCCAAGACTCCTCTCCCTTCCCCTGAGCCTGCCATGCCCTCACTCCTCGCTCCTCCCCCACAGAGCCTCCTGCGCACTGCAAAACAGCTGATTGCAGCTGGCGGGAGGCGTGGGGAAGGGGCTGATTGGTGAGGCTGCCGATGGGCGGGAGGCGCTTGGGGCTGGAGGGGGGGAGCGGATGTTGGGCTACTGACATATTACTGTGGCTCTTTTGCAATGTTCATTGGTAAATTCTGGCTCCTTCTCAGGCTCAGGTTGGCCACCCCTGCTCTGGTACCACCCAGGTGGGGAGGGAGAACTCTTGGAGAAGTGCAGGGAAGTTCTCCAGGTCTCCAAATTCCCATGGCAGCTTTAAGAACTGGGTGGGGAAGGGCACTTCAGTGCTGCCTGCACCTTCAATCTCTCTCTCTCTCTCTCTCTTTCTTATTCACACACACAGCAAAAGGGAGAGGAAAGTTGGAGAGACATGGCTGGTAAGTGAAAAACAGTGAGGGAGAGTGAAATGAAAAGAGATCAACCAAGTGAAGAGACGGTGATAATGAATGTAGGATATGGAATGAACAAAAAAGGATACTGAGTCAATGGAGGAGGAAGGAATGGGAATGAGTGAATGAAGGGGTAAATGGGACGAGGGAGGGAATAGAGTAAAAGGGGTAGGGAATAGGCAGAGGAAGAGACTAGTCAGGTTTAAACTTGAGCTTAGGCAGTCATTCTTTTTGCGCTCAGACAAGAAAAGTTAGAGGGAACCTTGATCAGGGCAAATATATTTACCTTCTCCAGCAATGGAGCCCTATCCAATCTGGCTTGTCAATGGGGCCAAAATTAGCATTTTTTTAATATTGGCACTTGCCGCTACTCCTTTGGAATAAATGAGAGAAATCAGACCACACACAGAGTTCTGACACATTCTGATAAATCAGAGCAAGCTCCTCCAACAGCGACCAGGAGATCAAGCATAGGATCTATGATAATTTCCCAAAGAAGGACAATACAGTAAAAACAACACAAGACAGGCAGCAGCAGGTGTAAACTTACCACTAGAGCAATTGGGACCCCCCCAGCCAGGCTCACACTGACAGGTGTTTGGAGCAATACAACGACCATGGACACATTTATCAGCACAGTGAGCTGTCAGAAAGAGAAATCAATAAAAATAAGAACATCTTGCACAAAAATAAAAACAAACAATAAAACACCACACAATAGCTTTTTCCCCAATCCAGCTGTTTTATTTTTTGTCTCAAATATCCTTTAAAAACATGAAAAATTGTTTTTAAATTCATGTTTGGTAGCCTCACCTGTGAGTCATTTTTCAGACTTAACGTGTATTTTATAACTATACAACTTATTCTCTAAGTTCAAAATCTCAAAATAAATTCCATTAAGGCTGCTCAAATACTATTTCATGCTAAGCTATGAGAAGATACTCTAAACTTTTGGAGAAAAACTCATGCCAGTTTTTGCTGCAGCAGTGAGTAAAACATGATTTTCTCTACACCACACAGAATACATCACAACACATCAGTACTTTAATATTTATCTTTATGAATGACTGTATGACTCAGAAGCAGCACGATGAAACAAACATGATCACTAGACAAATACAAAATGTAAACTTGCTGACTCCTCCTGCAATTATCATTGCCAGCGCTGAGTAGAGCTGGATTAAATTTTTCATTTGAAACTTTTTTTAAACAATTAAGGGCCTTTTTTGAAATTGGAAATTTGTGGGAAAACTTTTCATTTTGACCAGCCCTAATGTTGAGTCTTTTGTGCGAGATGTACTCTAGTGTTTGGAGCACAGAAGTGGGAACCAGAGTGTTCTAATCCTGGGCATAAGACTTACACTAGGTCACCTTGGGCAAATCACAATCTTTTTGCTTCAATTTCTTCACCTATAAATTTGATATACATGTTACTTGCTTACCTACATCATGTGGTGAACGTGAATTAATGTTAATGTTCACAAAGCTCTTTGAAGATGCAAAGCACAGTGTAAATTACTCTTGATGAAGAATCAGAAACAGTGGTCTAGCCACCAGAAGGGCATGAAAAGCTACATACCATTAGCATGGGATACTGGGAGGGAAACCTAGAGCAAGAAGGAAGCTATGGGAACCCAGAGCAGAGAGGGAGCAGCACAGAGAAGACTGGAATAGGGAGGGAATCAGGGCTGTTGTGAAGACATGTCCAGAGTAGGGATTGAGGTGAAGGCAGATCTTTGTTGGACAAAAAGACCAAACTGCAAACAAGACAAGGACATCACCATACTGACTGAGGGGAAGGGCTTATGTCAGTCACAGTGGCAGACAGGTAAATTAGTCCTGCCCTCCCAACTAACAGTAACGTTGTCTAATTCTTAGGCCAGGAAACTAAAGAAGCCTCATAGAATTGCCCATCATAGGTAGGGGTACAGGAGTTAGGGGTGGTAAATATTTAAGACAATGATGACTGACCACACCTCCCAGAGCTTGAAATCACTCTAGCAAAGAAAAACAAATAAGGAAAACTACATATACTGAAGGTACATCCCCAGGAAGGTCAGTTAATTTTTGTGTATATATATGTACACACACACACACACACACACACATATTGTGGGAATTTTTCAATTTAAACAACAGTAATTTCCAAAAGATACACATGGGATGATGATTCTCTCTGTAACATCTCCAAAGTCTGCCGTTTGAAAGAAACATCCACAACAGAAACCTGATCATTTATACCAATGAGAAGTGAATCTTTGGGGGAGGAAAAAAGATAAATGGCTCAGCTGGTGTTTGGAAGAGGTTTAAGGAGGCTAAATATGAATTGGACTTTTGTTGAATGAGTGGAAAATGTGCATGTGTGGATAAAGAGGTGATTACTCACATACTAAACCCAAATTTCTATGCAATAGGGCTACATAGCTCTGCATTGGCCCCACTTTCATTATATCCCATTATGCACACTGTGAAATACATAGAAATAACACATACAAAAGTTTGTATTTGTTAACACAAGCCTAAATAATAATACCTATATAATATCTTTATAACTTAATACCTCCGTAATACCTTTATAAGTAACTGCAGAGAAGTCTACTTACTAGACTGTTTTAAACTTATAAAGCTTGAGATTTACAGCCCCCATGAAAAGTAACTGTTATTTTAAAAATAAAGTGAATTTAGTGCTGGTGAAATATGCCAGGTTGCCAATCCTGCAGATTGAAGTCCTTTATCGATCATGTAGTTCAGGCTTCACCACACAGCTACCAATGTGTCCTTGATCTCAAAGTACCTCCCCTAACAGTGAGGATAGCTCAGTTTCCCTCTCCATTAGTTCTTTGGCCAATCCACTAAAGCTGTTAACAAGGATGCCATTAAGAGCCCTCTTTGATGGTGTAAATGGACACATGCCCATCAGGAACTGAATTAAAACCACTGCCTCATTTCACATAGATTACTGATTAACCATTGGATGGCAAAGACTTTGAGTCACTAAAGTCCAGAACTGATTCAGGTGACCTAGAGGAGAAAGACTCTGACCCAGATTCTCAGTTGTGCCCAATACCTGATGGGTACAGCAGAGGGGCACAAAGGAGCCAGTTGTGGCTCCTTGAATCTAGAACCAGCACTGGTCCTGGTGTAGTATAGAATAAAAGCAACCTTAGTCCACTCCACCAGCTGAGGACTACCATACTGCCTACTCTATGAGCAGAGACTATGGATCAACTGCCATTTTGAAAGAAATTCAAATAGGCTTTAAACTAATTTTTCACATCCAAAACTCCTGCTGACTCTTCTGGCCATTCCTTATGTACAAGGAATGCAGGATGAAGTCCATTGATATAAAGGATATTATATAACATGATTATTACTGCTTCCAAAATATTTTAATAAAGATAATTTAAAACATCAAATGAAAATACCATATTTACAAAATTCTACACAAAAGGAGATCCACATGTAATTCTTTATTTTCAAGAGGTTATACTAAATTTGAGGAATATTTAAGTAATATAAGAAAGGCAGGATCATATCCTATGTGTGCCTAAGAAAGAAGGGAAAGGAGGGACATGAAAAATTTCTTAGTTAAGCTTCTTAAATCCAAAATTATATCCAATTCAAGAAATTTTTCTTTCCATACTCAGGACACTAATATATCCAAAACTGTTTACAGTCATAAAAATAATTAGTTGTTTCCCATATATCTTCTGTGGTTACTGTTGGACTGACAGCATCTGAACTCAAACCAGCATCCTTAACAGATGTTGTGTGAGGCAAAAAAATACCACATCATCAAGTTCTGGCATTTTAATACTCTAAGCTAAATTCAGAGCTGGCACCAAATAGAGCAACAGCATCTGCTCCAGTGGAAGGAAGTGCAAATAGGGGCATATTATCTGTGGAGGTCTATATTGTGTCAGAAAAAGAAGTAAGAAGACTTGCACTTGGCTGTGGGTGGTATATGACTTGAACTAGTGAAAAAGCTGAACGAGGCATCACATCAAGGAAAGAGGTCCTGTTTGCATTATGGCCTACTACAGACCTGATGCTAACATGTTGATGTACAAGGATTGGTGTAACTCAACATTGAGTCTGTCTGGTTCAAATAGCACCAAAAAGTCATTGACAGTAGTAAGCAGCATGCAGAAAGCACATTCAGCACTGCCAAATCAACCAATGCCAAAACAACCATTTATACGAAAAAAATGACAGTATTTTTCAAATGAGAACACATTGCTGGGTAAGCTCAGTACTGCGTATTAAAACGTAAAAAGTGTTAGCCACATAGAACATAGCCATTTTTATTATTATACTGCTGCAACTGGTGGGTGGCAAACTCTCCATGCACATTTTCAGACATATCACAGGATCATACCAAGGTGAGGGGAGATCATACCAAGAGAATTAAATCATGTTTAGTGCATATAATACAGATCAACTTGACATTTTCAGACACTAACCACATTAGTCCTACCACCAGTACAAGCTCTCTAATTGATACTTGTCTGTTATCACTGGTGTAAAGACAGACAGTATGACATTTAGAGAGAAGATTGCAATCCAGAAACCTCCTTTTATATTAATGTGCTATAGTACACCACCTGTGGTGCAAATTTAGACTTCTCTTCAATTCCACCATCTACTTAAAATATTACACTTGAGTGTTGGAACTTATGTGTCTCATTAACCTTACACCTTTACTTGTGCACCAGGCCTGTCAGCTGTGAAACATAATCAGGTGAATCAAAATTTCTGAAAAGCATTTTATGCATCTGCATAGTAACTAAGAAGTGATATGAAATTTCTTAATCATAAGCCATTATGGACTGTGTTTAAACAGCTGTGCATAGAGTTATCGGACGTCAAAAGAAGATGCTGAAGAATTCACTGCAGTAAATCTTGAAATAAGAAAGAGGGTTTGATCTTTAATACAAGGAATGCACAATTTTTTGAAGAACTTTGTCAAATACTTGGAAAAGAATGAAACCTATATTGCTCAGGAATAGGGCTGGGTGAAAATTTTCAGATTAAATTTTTTTTCAACGAAAACTGCAGATTTGGATCGACCAAATTGTGAATCTGCCAAATTATTTCAGCTGGGAAATAAATAAATAAATAAATAAATAAATAAATTTTTGAAAAACTCAAAGTATGTTTTTGACATATTTGAAATGAAACATTGAGATTTTTCAATTGAAAATGACTTCTCATTTTGAATGTTACTTCAATTTTTTAAAAATTATAGGTAAAAAAGCCCTTGAAAACAAAAAGTTTCATTTCAGGTCAAATAAAATGCATTGTTCATCCTGAAATGAATTTTTATTTTTACTTTTACAGTTTGCTGAAATTTTTGAAAAAATTTTCATTTTGGGTCAACCCAAAACAACCACAACCACAACCACTTCTTTTCTTCAATATTTTGGTTCTGCCACTGAACTGAAAAATTGGTTATTTGCAAAACTCCAGTCAGAAATATATTTATAAAGGGCCAAATCCCCAAGACCGTACTTGGCAAAACTACATTTGAAGTTGAATGGCTAAGTCATGACTCTGCTGCCCTACAGGCATTGATCCAAGCTATAGCCCAGTTTTACAACTGGGCCAGACTCTGTGCCTACAGAGCAGTTAGTGGATATTGCATGTGTCTCTGTAGTGGCCACAGAACAAATCCTAGGTCCCCATCCCCTCTTTCACAGGCAGAGTTCATAAACCTGCCTCCATTGCTGTGTATGTCAATGTGATCACTGGGAAATGATGTTGGGGGGAAGGCAATGCCTCCCTAATGTCCCAGCATGGGGAGAAATGGGGAAACAGGTTCTCCTTGCTGACTAACAACTGACAGGAGCAAGGCGATACAGTACCAGATAACTGCCAAATGGAGCCATCAGCCCAGAAAGGACACTGCAACTGAGAATGACCCTTCTAAGGCAAAAGAAGTGAGGAGGAGAAAGGGCTTATCCTTCACAACCTCTCTAAGCCACTACCAAAAGCATGTGGTGTTGGTGGGAGTGAAGGCAAACAGAATTCTGATCCCCAGAATCTGCACAGACAGCTCCCTGGAAGTTACTGTAGTCACTGAGGGGAAAGACTCCAAAGTCCCTGTGAGGAGAAGAGGAAGTAGGCGGGATCTGCAGAGAGACGGTGAAAGCTCTTCTGAAGTTCTGTGGGGCTCAACTGCCAGTTTTTCTATCAGTTTTCTATCAGTTTTTCATAGATTCACAGGTTTGAAGGCCAGAAGGGACTACTGTGATCACCCAGTCTGACCTCCGTTATAACATAGGCAACAGAATGTCCACAAAATAATTCCTAGACTAGAGCATATCTTTTACAAAAATATCCAATCTTTATGTAAAAATTGCCAGTGATGGAGAATCCACCACAACCCTTAGTAAATTGTTCTGATAATTAATTATTCTCACTCTTTAAAAATTTATGCCTTATTTCCAGCCTAAATTTATCTAGCTTCAACTTCCAGACATTGGATCATGTTATATTTTTCTCTGCTGGACTGAAGAGCTCATTATCAAATACTTGTTCCCCATGTAGGTATTTATAGACTCTATTCAAACACCCCAAACCTTCTCTTTGTTAAGCTAAATAGATTGACCTATTTGTCTATCACTATAAGGCATGTTTTCTAATCCTTTAATCATTTTTGTGGCTCTTCTCTGAACCCTCTTCAATTTAGCAACATCCTTCCTGAATTGTGGACACCAGAACTGGACACAGTATTCCAGCAGTGGTCGCATCAGTGTCAATTATAGAGGTAAAATAATCTCTCTATTCAAGATTCCCGTTTATGCATCCAAGGATCGCATTAGCCCCTTTGGCCACAGCGTCGCACTAGGAGCTCTGTCATAAATATAAAGGGAAGGGTAACCACCTTTCTCTATACCGTGCTATAAAATCCCTCCTGGCCAGAGGCAAAACTCTTTCACCTATAAAGAGTTAAGAAGCTAAGATAACCTCGCAGGCACCTGACCAAAATGACCAATGAGGAGACAAGATACTTTCAAAGCTGGAGGGGGTGGGGGGACAAAGGGTCTGTCTGTCTGTGTGATGCTTTTGCTGGGAACAGAACAGGAATGGAGTATTAGAACTTGTTAGTAAGTAATCTAGCTAGAAATGAGTTAGATTTCCTTTTGTTTAAATGGCTGGTAAATAAGCTGTGCTGAATGGAATGTATATTCCTGTTCTTGTGTCTTTTTGTAACTTAAGGTTTTGCCCAGAGGGATTCTCTATGTTTTGAATCTGATTACCCTGTAAGGTATTTACCATCCTGATTTTACAGAGGTGATTCTTTTACTTTTTCTTTAATTAAAATTCTTCTTTTAAGATCCTGATTGCTTTTTCATTGTTCTTAAGATCTAAGGGTTTGGGTCTGTGTTCACCTATGCAAAGTGGTGAGGATTTTTATCAAGCCTTCCCCAGGAAAGGGGGTGTAGGGCTTGGGGGGATATTTTGGGGGGAAGACATCTCCAAGTGGGCTCTTTCCCTGTTCTTTGTTTAACACGCTTGGTGGTGAAGCATAGGGTTCAAGGACAAGGCAAAGTTTGTACCTTGGGGAAGTTTTTAACCTAAGCTGGTAAGAATATGCTTAGGGGGTCTTTCATGCAGGTCCCCACATCTGTACCCTAGAGTTCAGAGTGGGGAAGGAACCTTGACAAGCTCATGTTCAGATGATTATCCACCTCGATTCCCAAATCTTTTTCAGAGCCACTGCTTTTCAGGACATAGCCCCCCCATCCTATAAGTATGGCCTAAATTCTTTGTTCCTAGATGTATACATTTGCATTCAGTTGTATTAAAATGCACATTGTTTGCTTGTGACCAGTTTACCAAGCAATCTAGTGACCTGTCCCAGCAATCAGTGACCTGTCCTCTTCATTATTTACCATTCCCCCCATTCTTTTGTCATCTGCAAACTTTATCAGTGATGATTTTATATTTTCTTGTTACCTGTGGTATTGGACATCCAAAATGAAGCTCATCTCCACAGAAGTAATGGAGGTGAGTGGCCTCTGCTATTTAGCCCACTGGTACTTTAGCCTGAGTACAATTAAAAGTCTAGTTCTGCCATCCTTACTTATTCTGCAAGTGGTCTCATTGAAATGAATGGATTGATTCTTTCTTTCCCCCCTAATTTTTGCGGGGGAGTTACTTAGATTTCACTTCTCCTTTAAACTAGGACAAAAATATGTCTTTACTCAGATAATCTACACTCCCAACCTGCTTGACAGAATGTATAACTTTGAGTTAGTCCTACTGCTGCAGTGATAATGAGTGATTTGATCTTAAAGAACACAGTGAGTGCCATCTAATTATGCATCAAGAAATATGATTGGCATCTGTCATGAGTGGGGTCTTCTCTCATTCTCTGTCTAAAGTAAAAACTGCTTTTATTTCTGAAAGCACAAGTATCTAATTTGCGGGTAACTAAAACCACCACTAGCAAACAATGCTAACAAAGGCTTTTCCACAGTGCTTTACTGGTATGTTTCCAGGGATGAATCTGCACTCCACAGCAATGGATTCTGGTCTCCCTCTAAAAAATTGAAATATGTTTTGGCTGTTGTAGCCAAAAAAAAAAAAACATATTGAGTAAACAGTTGTTTATGCTAGATCACCTAAGTTTTGATGATCAGGTTTCTCACTTGTAAGGGCATTATCCAGACATTCCGAAACAAAAAGTTGGCACGATTTCATTGAGATGACAATGGCGTTACAGAATAATTTAAGAATTTAGCAAGTTTTCCTTCATAAGCACAATAAGCATGTCAATTTGACAGGCAGAATCACTACAGATATTTGCTGGGCAGATTTTTCTAAATACATCCATGGCAATGGGTTTGGAATCTAATTTTAAGAAGCATGTCATTTTATGGAACATGGTGTTCAAAGCAGGTCATAGAATCAGAAAAATGTAGGGCTGAAAGGGACCTAAGCCACATCTCCAGCACTGACCTATATGTAGAGAGCTGAGGAGATCCACCTCAGGGAGGAAAACTGAGGCAGTGCCACACTTTGCAAGCTGGGGGTGCTACAGGGAAGCCACACCCTACAACATTAACGTATTTCAGTGGTTAACTATCTTACAGTTAGGAATTTTCCCTAATATCCAACCTAAATCTCCATTGCTGCAGATTAAGTTGATTACTTCTTGTTAGTATATGTGCAAAGTGCCTCAGGTGACACATGACCAGGATTTATCACCAAATTTGGTCATCTGGTTGGATCATTAGCTTGCTCAGGCTAGGTACTAAAGGGGAGTGTGACGTGAATGCTGATCCATGCCCCCCTGGATTACTTCTTGACCTACCTTCAGTGGACATGGAGAACATTTCGTCACCATACTCTTTATAACAGTCCTTAACATATTTAAAGACTGTTATCAGGTTCTCCCTCAGCCTCTTTCCCTAGATTAAACATGCCCAATTTTTTTAACCTTTCCTAATAGGTCAGGTTTTCTAAACCTTTTATCATTTTTGTTGCTCTCCTCTGGACGTTCTCCAATTTGTCCACATCTTTCTTAAAGTGTGGCACCCAAAACTGAACACAGAACTCCAGCTGAGGCCTCACCAGTGCTGAGTAGAGCAGAACAAATACCTCCCGTTTCTTTCATCTGTCACTCCTGTTAATACACCCCAGAATGAATTTTTTCACAACTGCTTCATATTGTTGGCTCATGCAGTTTGTGAACCATTATATCCCCCAGTGCCTTTTCAGCAGCACTACTGCCTAGCCAGTTATTCCCCATTTTGTAGTTGTGCATTTGATTTTTCCTTCCTAAGTGTAGTAATTTGCACTTGTCTTTATGGAATTTCATCTTGTTGATTTCAGACTGATAATCCTATGGAAAATATTTCTCATATAGGACAGATAGATAGTTGTTAGATACAAAGTTATTTTTATATTTGAATAATAAAAGGTCCTAGTAGTAAAAGTCAATAGTAATTTGCCAAGTAAGAATCAACTACGGGACTAGCGAGTGTTCATGTGGTACATCCCTAATCAAACAGCACAGTAAATCTGTGCTAGAAAAACTGAACCATACACAATACAGATGCTTTCTCTCATTTCCATTTCCAAAATCCCATTTCTTGGTGGCAACAGTGGACAAAGGGTATGCTCCTGAGAATCCAAATGTTACCAAGGGAGGAAGTTTCACTCAGAACTATAATCCTTCAAAAGCCAGCCATGAAATGACATATGTTGTAATTGTTACTACTTTATGGCAATATATAGTGAGGTGCCAAGCTCCTCCTGAAAACAGGACGGCAATGGAAGATAAGATGCTGTAAGAATTGTGAAAAACTCCCAGAAGCAGCCAGCAGCAGGTCTGGCTTCTAGGCGGAGGCGCGCAAGCAGCTCTGTGCGGCTCTCACGTGTTGGCCAGTGAGCCGATGCTCAGGGCAGGGCAGCACACGGAACCCCATGGCCCCCCCACCAAGGAGCTGGACCTGCTGCTGGCCACTTCCAGGGCGCAACGCGATGTCAGAACAGGTAGGGACTAGTCTGCCTTAGCCGGGTAGCACCACCCATGGGACTTTTAACCGCCTAGTTGGCGGTGCTGACCAGAGCCGTTGCAACCCAGTGCCTTACATTCTACAACCCAATACTGGGTCGCAACCCTCAGTTTGCAAACCACTGGTCTAGTATTAAATATGTATGTATTGTGTTGGAAAGGACACAGACACTGGTACTGTATGAGGTGCAACATGCCAGCTGATCATTAGTGAAAATCATGTCAAATGTATCTACTTATACATCTGAGGTCCAATTATCTTGTCATCTGCATATGCACAACATCAATTGACTTCAAAGAGAGTTGCATGTGCACAACTGATGGGATAATTGAGCCCTTGGTAATTCAAGTTCCACAAGTCTACCTCCAAAGGGGAGTGAACCTAGCATTTTGATAATCACACAGAATTTCAAAGCAATACAAAGTTAAACTTACGGACACACATTTCCCTGCTTTCATAAAATCCAGGACAGCACTGAGATTTCCGTCTGTACATTGTTTTTTCTCCATGCCTGTAGGCAGTACGGTAACTGATTCTAATGAAAAATAAATGGATGTTACATTTATTATAATGGCTTTGAAATAAAACAATGTTTATTTTAGCATATTTAGGAACATCTCGGGTTGATACATAATACAAGAGAAAAACAAAAACAGAGATTTGGCTTTATTGGTTGATAAATTTAACAATATCAATATTCCATTCTGAAAATCTGCCAATATTACCATCATAAACCTTATTTTTTCAGCGGCCAGTAAAATAGATTAAGCATGGTAAAGAATCACAGAAAGAGTTGCTTTTTTTTTTTATCATTAAACAAGCAACTTTATTAGAATAAGGAATATAGCTTTATCCCTAAAGCCTTTCTCTCTGCACTTTCTCTCTTCACTGTAGAGTTCCAGCCTAGAACCTTCCCAAGCTCTCTCTTGCCTGGCTTCTGACTACAGATTTAAGGAAACAGTACACATACCCTCACAACACCTGATCTAATATGAACACTGAACAATGAACAGCGCACAACTAAATGGCAACACAGAAGACACATGTTGTCAGTACAACATCTCCATGAACTCTGTATCACTTGTATTTTGTATTGTCAATATTAAACAATCTCATGCAGTATGCTCAAGGAGTAGTTACCCAACACCACCATAACTAATGGGTGTATCATATTGGGCAGAAGAAAAAGAATACTTTACAGCTGCTGAGGCCAGTTCTGAGTCACTCATTCCTTCCTTATTTTTTTTACTATGCATAAGAAAGGGATTTCCTTGAACAAGCCTTTTTTTCCCCTGAAGGCAATGTTCCCTTTCTTCAAAGAGGGCAGCAAGTCATATGCCTCATTTTACACCTCCCTCCAGTTACTCCTTATAGGAGCGGAGGGGTATCATTTTTTGGTATATCATACAAATCTTTTTTAACCTGGTCACCACTTATCAGATACACACCACATATATGATGGGTTGACAGACCCTGTGATCTTGACAGGGACAAATGCTATAAACACATATACTATTGACTGATTTAGACAAACATTTTCCAGATGAGCTGAACTGTAACTGCTAGACAGTTTATTCACTATTGTTGATGTACACTGTACACGACGGTCAATTTTTAACACATTAAATATATACCTTTCATACATTACTACAACAAATGAACAATTTGAAAGAATTGATAATTATAAATTACCTGTGTCGAGTGCATTTAAACCAGTTCAGTATGTCAGTACAGCTGGTGTAGTAAATTTGATCAAAAGGATGTGGATATGATTCTTGAACTGTAACTGAATAACTGAAGAGAAAGAAAACAGATTACTGAGCAAGTATATGTTCATAGTATTAATCTTTTTACAAAGAAAGATCAATCCCAGTAGATTAGCTGTAGCTAGAATTGATAACTATACTCAGGTCTTTGGGGGAGAGCCAATAATCCTTAGAAATATTTATATCAGTATTTAACAATATATGACTATGAACTTGGCTGTCCTTTTCCATCCAAGTTTGCCTTCACAGATGCAGACCTGCAGAAGAGAAGTTCCTTGAGCCTCCCTAAGAAACAGCTCTACACATTACACTATCAACTAAGACTGTCTCCTTCCTAAGGGTAGAGTCTATGACTGTCAAGCTCAAACTACTCTGTATGAAAATTTAGGAAATGGCATCAAGGAAGCACTTAGCACACTCAATGCTTTCTCTACTGTGCTACCAGAAGTAGGTGTAAAACGGAGTGGCAAGTTCTTCCCTGGGTGCCTAGCAATCAGGGATAACAACTACAAAATGGAACACAGCTAAAAAAGGACAGGATTCATTGAATGGAAGGTTCTCTCATCATGATGGTATTTTGGAACAGGGAGGAAAAAGAAGGATGAGGCCCCTGCCTCACTACACTGAACTATGGAGTAGGCATCTCAAGTACTTAAACCAGGAAAGTGGAACACGTCCAACCCCAAGCCAATACCCCCCTCAGCAGTGATTATCAGTGTGGCAAGGTCCCCATCCTAACCAAAAATTGCAGATTTGTTACTTTGTACAAAGAACCTCAGATCTAGGTTCCTTTCTCACTGCCTTCTCCTCTCCAGGAGGGAACAACACAGCAGGAATTCACCAATTATAACTCTAATACTGTAGATATTTTCATGGCCTGTGGAACAGGCTCTGAGGGAGGAGATGGATGGTTATCCCAATCTTCAGCCCATCTTGCTCTTACAGTGCTAGACATGAGTAGCTACACTACTAAGAACTGTGAAATGGAAGGGTTTATTTTGGTTTCTCTATTGCACATGGGGCCATGAACAGGTCAGCTCATAGCAGCAAGTAGTTTATGAGGCATTATGAGTCTTATGTGCCCCAGAAGACCATTCACCCACTCTGCAGAAAAAGGGCCAGCTCCTGAGAGGTGTTGAGCACTCTCAATTTTGATTGATTTTAGTGGAAATTATGGACATTCAATAACTTGGAGGATTGGGTCCTAAGGCCTTAATTTGGTACCACATAAATAAAATAAAATAATCACCATCCTAACAGAAGCATATCAGTGCATACAATTTAGCTTTTGCTCTACATTTATTTTTTTCCTTAATATTTTCATGCAAGTTTATTAAAGATACAGACCACTAAGGGTTATTGTTGTTTGCATTGTTTTTTTAAAGACAGCCTTTCATTTTGTGCCAAATTTTCAGAACTTGGGAGGTCATATTTCTTTTCAAGAAAACTGTACCTGAAATTAGTTATGTCTATCAAAGAAAGTGATTGCTAGACTCTGATTTATTGAAGACTTTAATAATTCAAAGTGGATGGCAACGATAACTAACAATGTAATCATTTAGAAGTTTCTGCAAAATGACTGAGCCCTATTATGCTGTGAATTGTTGGTGATTGTGAGAAAAGTGTAATAAGAGATCTTACAGTTAACTAAAGAGTAACATCTGCATCAGTCATAATATTTTAATGTTCTTAATCCCAATCCTAACATTGTCCATCATTTTATGAAATGAAAAACAGCTAATTGCCATAGACTGGATCTTAACAACCTAATACATTCTATATTATGCAGATATTAACAGATAGCCAAACATAAAATTGATTTCTGTTTAGTTTCTAAATGTCTACCATGTTGCATTTTCCACATTAAAAACATACAGCACAAGACACAGTAGTGTAATGGACAGATCCACTTGTACTGAGACATTTCCTGATGAATATTAAAGTTAAAGAATGACAACTATATGTAAAATTGAAGCTCATGAGGAAGTGCAAGCTTGATTAAGAGATGGACCAACCATCTTTAAAGAACAGAGTGAAGACACGAACTGAAAAAAAATCACAGACCTCACTAAAAAAAGAAAATTGTTCTGCATGCAGGCAGTGACTGCTCTGCTGGGTAATATATCTGACCAAATGGAACTAAGAATAGATTGTTTAAAGAAAAGTAATGTAAATCTGAAAAATCAGTTGTCTCAAGTGAGAACCAAATTGGAGAAATAAAGGCAGGAGACTGAAATTTGTAATACATTTTCCTGAGGATATATCAAAGAAATAAGCTTTTAAGCAATCTCACTGAGCAGCTGGAGAGCCAAGTCTGGAGCCATAAAATGTGGTTTCTTGGCCAACCAGAGAAAATAGAGAGAGAAAATCTGCTAGGACTTTTAGAGAAATGTCTGAAAAAACTGTACCTGAAATCCACTTTGAATACTGTGAATGGAAAGCCTTAGAGGGATGATAAAGAGAATACTTATAGTTATGGTATGCTTAGATACTAAAATGACAGGAATCCTAAGAATATGTTGGATGATAATTGCTGACAGGGTGTGGAACAATTAATTCATGTAACAGTTTTAGGGGATAAAGTGTATTCTGAACCAGGCTTAGAAAGTACAGGACATTAAAGATAAGTACATTTTTTTTAAAATGGCTTTCAAAAAATACAGTTTTAAAGTTTTGTTTCCTGCCAAACTACAGGTACAGCCCAGTGGGAAAGTATACATGGTTTGGGACTCAAAGCCTGCAGAGAAGCCATTGGAGCAAGTGGAATCCATCTACATTTCAGAGGAGAAAAGAATAATTGAATCTTAGAAAACTCTTAACCAGACTGTTTGTGCTGGCAATAAATCAACTTTTCACTGAGTAATGGGATTATAATGTATGAAAGTGAAGGATACATTTTCTTCTGTGGTGCTAATTCCCTAGGCTGGCCACAAACATGTGCCCAGTGTGTGGCCAAATAGGGCCCCATGCATTTGGTGTCTCTGATCAGTCAGTATCTATTCCCAGACAGCACCTACAATCTCCCCTTCCTGTTGTGATACTTACCTTGAGAGGGGACATTGGGAATCTAACTTTTCCAAGTGCCCAGAACCCACTCCCTGCTGATTCCTGCATCCTCCTAAAGACAAACAACTCTAATCCATCCAGCTGTCATACCCTGTCCAATCACATGTCATGGGGGTTACCTCAACTTCCCTGGGGCTCTGTACTTCTTATTTTACACAGGGCCAGCTCTGTTCATTCCTACTAGGATCTCAGTTCACATGTAATGAAGATTTTATTATTGGGCGGGCCTCTTACTTAAAGTGTATAGGAATGCCAATGACACAAGCAGTGATAAACTGGTAGCTGGTAGTTACTCTTTTATACTTATGTACCTGCTGTCTGTTCTGAATGGGAATATAAATGCTATGGCAATTTTCAATTTGTGCTTTTATACATTCTACCCACTCTCTAAGCCCCAGAAAATGGAAGGATGAATGAAAGTTGATTTAGAAACACTAGGCAGATTTGTTACATCTTTGTTTTCTGCAGTCTTTGATTATTTATCTTAAAGAAATGTTGCAGTAGATTATTCTTTTCTTTTTGTTTACATTTCTCTTGTGGCTTCCTTCAAAATCATCCCTAGAGCTAAAGACAGCACCACCCAACCCCCTCCTCCCACACCATATCGGACATAAAGTACTATCAGACAAGCTTCTGGCTTTATGCTTGGCATTCAGAAACAGGGTATTTATTCAGCTAACTACTTGATATATATCAGCTAATACAAGTTTTTGCATATTCTAACTTGCATGTGAGAGTTTAAGGCCAGAGAGTTGAAATGTTCCACATGAATCTCAGAGCATTTGTTGGATCAGGCCCTTAGAGGCCATTTTTGATAAACAGTCCATAAAGTGTAGAAATATCACCATAAGGCATGTGTCTCTACTAATGCTCGCCAAAACTCTCAACACTTAAATATATAATACAATTTACTTCTGATGCCGGAAGAATAACCTAATGATAATGAGACCATGAGGCATGGTTTCACTATTATAATTTTCATATTTTAAAAGAAGGGAAAACAAATGCATATTGTTTAATCTTGTCTTACCCAATGTGAACATTCTACTGGCAATTATCATGAAATTATGAAAGCAACGGACTAACTAGATTAATGAATTTATAGCCGTACATTTTAAATTTCTGAATCTCATCAAAAAATTAAGCCAACAAGTCTTAATTTAGATTCAGGGAAAGCTGAAAAGTAAAGAAACACCCTAATCATACTTGGCCCAATTCCAGTATGGCTAATTATATTCTGAATATGCAAATTCTCCTGCTGAGTTAATTGGATAAGGTATTCTTATTAACTTCTGTCCCTGTACGGTTGTGTAGTGTTTTTGGTGTCCTTATAATGGATGCTGCATCCTACCCCAGAGATGACTGCATTTAAATATAAAGCAAGATGGTCCTTTTTTTTTTTCATAGATTCATAGATATTTAGGTCAGAAGGGACCATTACGATCATCTAGTCTGACCTCTTGCACAATGCAGGCCACAGAATTTCACCCACCACTCCTGCAAAAAACCTCACACCTATATCTGTGCTACTAAAGTCCTCAAATCGTAGTTTAAAGACTTCAAGGAGCACAGAATCCTCCAGCAAGTGACCCGTGTCCCATGCTACAGAGGAAGGCGAAAAACCTCCAGGGCCTCTTCCAATCTGCCCTGGAGGAAAATTCCTTCCCGACCCCAAATATGGCGATCAGCTAAACCCTGAGCATATGGGCAAGATTAATCAGCCAGATACTACAGAAAATTCTTTCCTGGGTAACTCGGATCCCACCCCATCTAATATCCCATCACAGGCCATTGGGCCTATTTACCATGAATATTTAATTACCAAACCTTTTACATATACATGGCCCAATTTTGCATTTTTGCCCTTGTAGTAACTGCAGGATCTGATCCACAGTTCATTATTTTTGATCATTTTATAAAACACTTTAAAGCACGTGAAATGCCCTGTATAAAATAAATAATAAATATAATCAGAAGCAACTAAGGATATATCAGGTCTATGATGCTAATAGAAATATTACCTCTCCCAGTGGCTACACACATTTGGATCTTCAAGATTCAAGGATAATGTTGTCCCCATCCAGTGTAACAGTACAACCGGCAAGCACACAAGCCAGTTCAAATTAATAACCATCTTTTCAAATAAATGACCTGTAAAAAAAAAGATTTATATTAGGTCAAGGTAATATTCAAACTATAAACACAGGAAGACAAATTCTTCCTTGGTGAAAGTCCATTGGTTTCACCAAGTTAGAATCTGGCCCCAAACCGGATTATATAGGATAGCAGGCATTTAACAGCAAGGCACATGGTGACAGCCTCGTAGTAGGAATATAAGGCTCTCCTTAATAGAATTCAAAATCAGAAATTAAATGTGAATGGGTTAGATGGCATTGAGTGAGCAAATGCACTATAGTTTCACCTCTGGAGACCTGTGTAGGGTGACCAGAGTTTATAGGGGCAACCCCGATATTTGAGGCTTTGTCTTATATAGGCACCTACTACCCCCCACATCCTGTCCCAATTTTTCACACTTGCTATCTGGTCACCCTAGACCTGTGTTGTCACAAGTGAAATTGTGTTAGATGGGCTCAGTTTACATACTAGTGGTTATCTGTCTATATCACAGAACAGACACACAAATTCAAACAACTGCCATCTTTAGCTCAGAAAAGACTGAAGACTGGAGGAGCAGGGATGTTCCCAATCAGAATGAAGATGCAATTAGTTGAGTATTGTCCAAAAGCGCAGACAGCACTTGTTCACAGAATGGCTCTAGGGACAAAGTATTTAGAGTGATGAGTCCCACAATTTAATAAGACCCAACTTCACTTTAAAAAAAACACAATAGAGTATAATGTGAAACAACTTTCTTTTGCACAGCATCTCTCATAAAAACTATATCCCAGAATTCTACATCTATCTATTTCTAATGGCTCCCCTTACTATGTCTGAGTGCTACACAATCATTAATGATTAATGAGGATTTTAGCCTCACAATACCCCTTTGAGGTAGTGAAATATCACGCCCATTTTACAGATGGGGAACTAAGGCACAGATTAGAATAAGAGATTAAACAAGGTCACACAGGAAGTCTATATCAGGAATGGAGCCCAGGTCTCCGGAGTCCAAGTCCAATGCCCTTTTCACTAGACCATACTTCCTCCTATTGACAGAATTCAATATTCTTATTGTTTATTATTTGTATTACTGTAGAACCTAGCAGACCTAACCATGGACTAGGACCCCACTTTGCAAGGAGCTGTACAAACACAAAACAAAAGACAGTCCTTGCTCTAAGTAGTTCACAAGCTAACTATAAGACAAGAGATAAGAAATGGATACAGAAAGAATGGGGAGTACAAGAAAACAATTAGATTATATTGGTCAGCATGATACACAGTGGTGTGTGCACACCAGCAGAGGAGAGCTAGGCAAATGAGAAAGATCTATATTTCAGATAAGATTGGCACAGAAATTATGTGAATAAGGGCAAAATCAAGACTGATCTTAGACCAGTGATGATTGAATGCACTGTAAAAAGGGTGCATGTTCTGATCTTGGCTGTGAGAATAGACATATCCCACTGCATACAAGGGTGATGCTTGTGCACAGAGAGTTGAACTGGATCATATGCTGATAGCAAAAGATGAACATAGACTTATTTGGAAAAGGACTGTATCTTTAACACATGGAACATCCTACTAACATGCACATATCATCACAGTTAACATATTTTAATAAATATTATTGTCTACCCGGTCTGGGATGGTGAAACTGACAACAAAATCACCGGGAAAAGATGGAAGTCAGAAAAACAAACAAGTAACAATAAATAAAAGTTACACTTTTTTTTTTGTTTTATATATATATATGAATCACATATTACTCAAACCTGCAAGATGCTGAACAAACCCCTCAATGAGAATATAGAATGTTCACCATCCCAGGAATTGCTCAATACCTTGCAGAATCAGACCCATAATTGCCATGTAAGTGCATAAGTTGACAATATGGTGGTTTTTTCCAACCAATTTGCTTTAAGTTTTTTCAAGATTTTCTCACAAGTAGTTCCAAATTTTAGGTGTACTTCTAAATTTAACCATCAAATTGCTGTAAAAATCATTTTTACTGATGTCTGATATAAAATCCCCTTTTGTAAGTCATAACTTTCTAGGCTAGTACAATTCCCTCCCACATCAAAAAGCTCATCTTAAAAATAAACTGAAATGCTGCCCAATTGATTTGAATATGTTGTAGCTGAATTTTCAGCTACTGAATTTTAAAATACATACTGAAATGCTTTTAATGTTTAAGACTCAGCCTCTTCTTACTGTTCCCACAAAAGACTAGAATGAAGGCTGGTAAGCAGCAATTTGCCATTTATTCATAAACAATTACCTTAAATTAGAAACGATATACAGAGTCACCAATTCAAACAAAAAATCATCCATTTACAAATTGGAATTTGCTTTTTTGTGTAAAAGTAGAAATTAGACTAAACAATGATTTTATAGATGCTTTAAGGAAGACCTATTATAGATCTGCTATACTGGGCCAGATCCTCATTTGGTTTAAATTGGCATGTTTCCGTTGTAAGCAATAGAGCTATACCATTTTACTTTAGCTGAGGATCTGGCCCTGTATCCTCATATGGCTTCCGAAATCTGGGCAAAAAACAATTCTAAGATTGTTAAAGCTAAGTTATGATGTAGGAATAAAGTAGCTTTCCCACCAAAGAGTTAATTTTTAAGTAATGAAAATATTTTTGGTAAAATAAATGTATCTGAAACAAAAAGTTTCTGAGTTGTTTCACTATGGAGTGTTTCACTACAAAACCTACTGACATATTATTTTAAAAGAGGAAAAAATGCACTGGAGCACAGCAGAAGCAACATGAAATAGACAGAGGTATGCTTAATGGTATCTCCTTACGAATACAAAATAAATATACAAGCAGTTTAAGATAATGTTTAAAAAAAATATCTAGGAAACATGCTTTTTTGGAAAAATTGTGAAGTAGAGATCACAGAGATTGCCCAGTTTTGCAAAACCTTCCTTCAAAACCCAGGCCTGACTGAAGACATTTCATGCTCTGGAACTGGTATTTAGTATGGAGTTCAGTTTAAAAACAAATAAAAGCAGCTGCATTTTCAAGTTAATAATACCAACAAAGTGGTGATTTCCTCCATTAAAATAGACACTTTTATTTATATGCAGACTGTATATTGTATTTCTCTTTTTTCTTTTCTTTTTTTTTTTTAACTTCAATAACTTTGCTTTTGGATACATTTAACAAATTTTAAAATATATTTAAAAAAAATCATTTGCATGAGCCCCCTAGTGTAAAACCTGATTGCATTCAGATCTTTTGCTTAATTATTAAGGAAAATCAAAACAGAAAATCAGTACAACTGATTAGCATTGCTAAAGTGTTTACATTAGCAATTAAAAAAAAACCCATAGATGAGTCATTTAACTCTTGCTGCCTACACTATGCACTGATGTGTCCTGCTCAGAGATCCCTGTTTGCTACTATATAGTGCAACAAAAGTCTCAACAGGTAATATTCTCAGTATTTTTCCAGTGCCCCCAATATGCGGTGTCTACCATATACAGTACAAATGATCTAACAGCTGAAAACATTCATGTTGGAATATGTTCTCTGTCTACATGTTACTGATTAGCAAAAGTATGTGTAAGTAAACAACTCATGTAAGAAGAGAAAGATCTTCTGACCTCATACAGATTTTTGTATAATTTATTACACTGATGTTGTAAAAAGCTGCTACCAGGCCTAGAGCTATAAGTAATTCCATTTAAATCCATGGTAAAGTGTTTCAAAGAGGTGAAGAAGAGCCTCCAGAATGCTCCCTTGTTGCCAGCAATATGTTTGCATATTTAAAACTGCAAAACTAACAAACAATCTAGGAAGTAAGATGTGAAGGCTCCACCAAGGCCATGTGTAAGTTTGCAGAGTAAACTTTAAAAGCAATTTATTTGACTGGTAACCAATCAATGCAACTCTTTCAGCATAAATGAAGTACCCGCCCATCCTTCATCAAGGCATGACTGAAACCAAAATAAATTCAACCTAGCAACAGTAATAAGTATTTCTAACCACATTTTTTCCTCAAAAGAATAGGTAGGATGAACAATGACCACCAAATAATTTACAACAGAAGGTGTTAGAATTTGATTGCCCCACCTCATTTTCTGTTACTAGTACTGGAGGCAAAACCCAGATTTGCAAACAAGCACCATTGTTTTCATTTTGCAGGATACCTGATGGAATTCCTTGGCAATCTGGTCCCTGATCCAAAGTTCACTAATGTCAGTGTAAAGATTCCCATGGACTTCAGTGGACTTTGGATAAGGCCCAGGGTCTAGACCCATAACAGGAATATGATGCTGATGCCTGAAACTGCCATAGGTTGTTCCCTCTGTCACTTACGTCACCTAAACAAGGATAACACGGAATATATATCTGGATGTATGTGTTTGCTAAATCAAACAAAAATAATTAATAATTCTTCTATGAAAACTTTCATCTGATAATCCCAAAGAGTTGTATAAATATTAATGGGCAAAGTTTAAGATGGGGGTATAAATAACCTATAAACTTGTATTCACAGGAGTTACCAAGCAATTAAAAAAGTCTGTCTAGTAACCGGGTGAGCAGGTCCTGTAATTGCACTTTATATAGGGATAGTTAACTGTTACTATACCTGATTTGTGCACACAAATCTGGGGTTTGTAGATGTGCCCACTGCACCCACTTTTGATAATCTGGGCCTCATTAAGAAAACCGCATAATACCCCAGTAGTAGGTAATATTACTATACCTGGCAAGCAGTTAACTTTTTTTAAATTAAGTTCAGGATCAGAAGTAGAAAAAAGGAAAGGAAAGCAAACATTCCTCATTTACAGATTGGTAAATGGAGGCCCTACTCACGGTTCTCTGCTCTAAATACTCTGCTGCATAACAAAATGTAAATGTTGGGAGAGGTGGGAGACAAAAGCTAAAATAATGAAAAACATGAAAGCAGCAGAAGCTGCTCAAGGCAGTAGAGAAGTATTTTATGTTCAGCAGAATCAAATGCTGTTGGTGAATTAAGCGGTATTAGAACTGCAAAGCAACAGAGCTATAGTATGATACAACTGCTAACATGACACACTGGACTGAAGAGAAAGGAAAATGCTGATATAGTTTTCCCACTACTGTTGCAAAAGTACTTTTATCTCTGCAACATAAAACATGCAGCAGAAACATATAATTGAATTGGGAAAGGAACTTCCAGAAAAGGAATATCTGCTTTGTTATAATCAGTCAGATATTTTTTTTTCATTTCTGTCCTTTTGTACAGATATTGTATATTTGTTTTGGAAACTTTCTAACCATCTATTGTGCACTCTGTGAAACTGGTAAACTAGGTGCCAGCTCTTGCCAAAACTGAGCACTGACAAATCCATAGCTGGAAATCAGACCAGCTCTCCTGTTCAAGATAGGTGTTAGACTTGTAAGGATGTTTAGACTCTATAAAATGCTTGTAAGTTGCTGCATGCATTAACCTTACTTGTAATATCTATAGCCCATGCTGTAAGGTAATATGTAAGTTTTGCTTTATAACTGTAAAATGCCTGCTCTGAACTTGTAAACCCAGGAGAAGGAGTGGTTCCCCGGCCCACCTTCTTGTCAACTTTTGGGAATGGGCCACATCCACCCTGATTGAATTGGCCTCGTTAGCACTGACCCCCTTTGGTAAGGCAACTCCCATCTTTTCATGTGCTATATATTTATACCTGCCTACTGTACTTTTCACCGCAGGCATCTGATGAAGTGAGTTATAGCCCATGAAAGCTCATGCCCAAATAAATTTGTTAGTCTTTAAGGTGCCACAAGGACTCCTCGTTGTTTTTATCAAAACTAAGTGCGTCATTGTGAAGCATCACAATACGAAGCCTGGGCTAATTGCCTTCTCACACCTGTAAAGCAGCTATGTGCAAGGAAGCCTGTCCCATCAACTTGAATTCTGGAAGAAGAAAATAAAGATAGCTGACGTGAAAATTCTTCATGTCTTTGCTGTTTGGACTCTCACTGGGCTGAAGCTAGGAAACAGAAGCAGAGATCACTAAGGTCAACCTGGTTTAGCCTTCAAAAGATATTCAGTGCTGAGAGATTACTACAACTCTGTCACCTTTCGGAACCATAGACTGTAACTCATTGGTGTGTATATGTTGCGTGCTTTAACCTGTAAATAACTCCCTAATTCCTTTTTCCTAATCTTTTTCCTTAGTTAGTTTACCATAGGACTGTGTACAAGAGCTGTCTTGGTGTGAGTTCTAAGGTACAAATTCATCTGGGGTAAGTGCCTGGTCTCTAGGGACTGGAAGCAACTTAAATATTTTGTGATCTTTGGTGTAAGCGACCATTTATCACTAAATCCAGCTTGCCTGGGTTGCCAGATAGACTGCAGTTCCCAAGGGGACTGTCTGTGACTCTACGGTAAGACTCATATAGTGATTCAGGAGTTCACATTTGTTACTGGGTTGGTGAAATCTAATTATAGAACATACCACCGGTTTGGGGGTGTCAGATCTGAAATTGGCACTCACAGTTGTGAGCCACTGCAGACAATGTGACACATTGCATTCCCTTGTATTACATTTGTACACAGCCATCCTGCTCATATGATAGCAGATGATGTTATTTTAAAAAGAAATAAGCCCTTGTTCAACATACTTTCATTTTCACATTGTGTTTATAAATTGTGCAATCAAATTGAGTATGGTGTTGGTGATTTAGGAGGTGGCCCTCTTCTCTCTCAATCCCTATTGTTTAGGACCAAGCCAATGCCTCAGAATACCATTAGGTGATACAAGACCATGCTCCTGTAAATGTCCCCAGATGAGAGACAGAACTTGAGTGTCATCTAAAGAGCTCGTGGTACTTTTTGCCAGAATAGCAAGGTTAACACCAAATTCTGTTGGTAGCTGTAATCTATGTCCTTAAATACCCACTTCAATTCCACTAGGGTAAGGTATTTTTTTCTTCCTTTCCTAACTCATTGTGTAGTGTTTAGTGTAACGTTAAATCATTTCACCCTAGAGGTGTTAGTTCTTCTGCTATATACCCCACTTGTTTGTAAAGCTCTTTGGGATAAGGCACAAAATAAATGTAAGGCAGCATCATGACATAGGGCATCTTTTTTAAAAAAGAGTCTTTCCTTGCCAGGGACACAAACCTTAATTAAAACAACAATAAAACCAAAACAACTTATCAAAACTTGAATTTGACCTCATCTTGTCAGCAATGATTAGTCTCATGCTAACTTGTGACTATGAAAAACCCAATTGTTTTTATTGATTACATTACAAAATTAATGGATGAAGAGAATGTAATGCAGTACATGTTTTATATGTGGAGTTTAAAAGCGAGTTTAATGCAGTGACTCAGAAAATCTTGCTTGTAAAACAAATATGAATTTATTTGCATATGATCATGGTCACATGGACTGTAAACTGGCTGAAGAACTGTAAACGAAGGCAAATATAAATAAATGGCAGCTTGTTATTAAGAGAGGTTTCTAGGGAGGCACCACTAGGATCAATGTTAGGGTCAGTTTTATTTAACATCTTTATTAGTGATCTGGAGGTGAAAGGTAAATGGCATATTAATTAAATTCACAGATGTTACTAAATTGAAAGGTTTTAGAGGAACAGCCGTGTTAGTCTGTATTCGCAAAAAGAAAAGGAGTACTTGTGGCACCTTAGAGACTAACCAATTTATTTGAGCATGAGCTTTCGTGAGCTACAGCTTACTTAGAGACTAACCAATTTATTTGAGCATGAGCTTTCGTGAGCTACAGCTTACTTCATCAGATGAAGTGAGCTGTAGCTCACGAAAGCTCATGCTCAAATAAATTGGTTAGTCTCTAAGGTGCCACAAGTACTCCTTTTCTTTTTACTAAATTGAAAGATATTGCAAACATCTGTGAGGACAGACAAATAATAGAGAAGTCAAAAATTCAGGCAAAAAATTACAAAATGAGAGTCATATTAGAAAAATGCACACATATATATCTGGGGGGGATAATCCAAAACAGAGATGTTCAATAGGATGAGAATACTTGAAAGGCAATAATGCTGAAAAAGACCTAGGGTGATATTGGATTGCAAATTAGATAGGAACTTGCAATGTGTTACAGCAGCCAAAAAGCTAATGAGATTTTGGGCTGCATGGGCAAACTATCATATCACAAAACAGGAAAAGAATAGTCCCTCTGTATATGGCTCTAGGGACAGCATACTTGCTATACTGAGCACAATTTGGGCAGCTTCCATTTCAGAAAGATGGCAAACTGGAGGAAGTTCAAGAAGCATAAAAATTATCCAAGGACTCGAATGATGGATTCATGAGTGAAGATTATGAGAACTAAATAGCATAATTAGTTAAACGATGAGGGGACAAAGGGTGTGATATGCATCTACCAGTATTTAAGGAGTGTAAACGCAAAGGATCAGCATGTGACTGGGCCTTGGGCAGTTGCATAAGGAGGGAAGAGAGAGTTACAAGAATCTTCCCCTCTATTGCCCCAATGCAGCAGTCAGACATGATCACAGTCACTGAGAACCCTCAAGCACAGAGACTTGCCTTCCTAGGTTTCCCAGAAGCATGTAATCCCAAAAGGAGTAAGTCCATTTTCCTGTCTCCCCTTCTTGCCAAACATGGAGAGGCGTACAGACTGCAGCTTCCCCATGAAAGCATGGGCACAATCTCTTCCAGAATTGCTCCATGGAGGTATGGCCTTACATTGCACCAACTTGGATTAGTACCTCCAAGGTATATTTTGAGCCCAAAAAGAGAAAGGAAATGTTTAAAGTGGTCTTAGGTCATATAAGAAGGGATATCAGCCTGAAACAGAACACAGGAAAATTTGGGCTGATTCAGGAAATTAATAAAATAGCTGTGGTGTATGTCTTAAAAATAGACCAGACAAATAGACGATTATACTGTAATAGACCTCCATTACTGGGCAGATACAATTTGTTTTTTTTAAGTGCCATGCTTAATTTTGGTGATGAAAAAAGTAAAAAATGAACTAATATCTCTTTTCCAGCTTTAATATCTTAGATCATTTTTATTTTCCTGTGACAGGTATGGCATCTGAATGACCTGGGTAAATAAATAATTTCACAGTCCACATTTTGTGCTGTTTCTTGTAGAAACGTAGTTTATTTATATAGAAATTTTCAAACAAAAGAATCCAAAGCACCCTGCAAAAAATATGCAAAGGAGTCACTTCACCCCCTGCTTAGCTGCAGATACTTCCGGGGTGGAATGTGGTTAGCCAGTATGCACCAGCAACACTACAGAACAATTTTTTAAGAGAGGAAGTAAAAAATAACTTCTTTTGCGGGGTGGAATTTAGATGGCCAGAATGAAATGTAATTACTCAGGCTGGAATTCGGACGCTAACATGTCTAACCTCTCAAAAACTGCCCTGTGTGTCATCCAGCGCTGCAGCATGACCTAGGTGGCTTGAGTAGCACAGTGACGCCTAGCACCATGCCACAGTATTACTGTTGATTACTGACTCAAAGAAAAATACTATTTAATCACCAACACATTCTCCTGAAGTGCCTTGAAAGTCACGTATCCATATTTTGTTCAGAACTAATTCTGCTTCCTGTAGAAAATCAGATGAAAGCACAGCCCAAGATCTCATGTTTTTATTTCAAGTACGACTCTATAGTCTTCCAAGTTCACTTTTGCCAAGTAATACCCCTCTGTAGGGGGAGTCTTCACAGGCATAAAGCTGGCAGAGCTGCCTCCTTCACCAGCTCCCCCTAGCACCAATGTGCTTGTATAAAGAGAAGGAGGAAAGAGCAGGTTGGGTTTATATCAGGGGCAGAAGGAATGTGGTGGAACCATAGGTTGAAGTGGTTTCCATCATATACAGGGTTTACAGTTTGGTTCAATGGCTGTCAGCACTATACAAATTGTTCCAGCATCCCTGGGTGGTACCAAACTCCACTGCGTCCTTTGCATCAGTAGCAGAAATTAGAGTGGGCCTCTACCTTCCACCAGGGTCAGGTGGCCAAAGATCAG
Source organism: Caretta caretta (assembly GCF_965140235.1). NCBI lineage: Eukaryota > Metazoa > Chordata > Testudines > Cheloniidae > Caretta > Caretta caretta. The sequence continues at coordinate 81,584,663 of NC_134210.1, read as the reverse complement.
AGAACCGGAATCTGTTCCCAGTCGTGCCCAATATCCACCACATCTGAGCACAGCTCAGACATAATGGAGAAAAGAGGCCTTAGTTTTTCAGGCAGGTTGCAAATGTAGGGCTTGATCCTGCAAACCCTTAGTCACATGAGGAGTTGAAGTCAGTGGAAATATTTGTGTAAGGACTGCTCACATAGGAAAGTTTGCAGGATGGGGCTCTTACACACATTTTTCAAACAATTGACACAAATCCCCTTTCGTCCAAGTGTGTTGTTCAGTTTGTTTCTATCCTTATGAAAGGCACCAAATAAAGTTAAACTGCTAAACTTTCTAGAATCCAAACTAAATTATCTGAAAAATCACAATTTTCAGAAGATTAAATACCAACTAGAATAGAAATCCTGAAAGCTCTTCTTTAATATCAAGAACATTACATGAGTCAAACAAAACTATATACTTATTAAATGTTGTGTATCTATTGTATGTTTCTGATTTATGTATTACTGGTATGTCATTCATTACTTCAAAAACAGGAAAATCCTCCAAAACTCTTAACTTTCCATCTTACCAAACTAAATGTTAAAAGAAGAGCATAGTCAGGAAGAAAGAAGCAATGTGTGATATGATGTAGGGTGGACAAGAGAAGAGAAAATTGTTTTCAAGTAAAACTAATGTTGATGTCTCTGTGTAAACACAGAGATCAAAATAATTTTCAGAGAGAACTAGGGCCCATATTACTGCAACATCCACACAGGCAGATCTCCACAGACTTCAGTGATACTCCACAATAGTACAGGGGTTTTCCTACACAGATGCAGTTGCAGGACTGGAAATGTCATTGTTTCCTAAGAAAATGGAGCATCAGATTACTTTGTCTGACAAAAAGATGGAGATCCAGGATCAATAAAAAAGAAAATTAAACCATTACACTGACAGGGAACTTCTCTGAGGTACATTTGTTATGTTAGCAAAAATCTTATTGTAAGAGTTCAATATTCAGAATGCTATTTTTTCCTCTCTCTTTTCTACACATTACAATAAGGATATTTGTCAAACAATCAAAGTACAGTTTATACATATAACATTAAAATGACAGTGGAAACAAGCCAGCATTTTGAAGAAAACTGATTACTTGCAGGGATGGAGGAGAGAGAAAGTTGCCTTTCCTTTTCCCTGAAAAATCTCAATAGGAAGAGCATACACACACACTATAGAGATTGAAATTTTTCAGGGAAAAAGAAATGCAACTTTTCCTCTCCCCCATTCCCTGAAAGTAATCAATTTTCTTCAAAATGCTGGCTTGTCTCCACTGACATTTTAATGTTATATGTTCTGTGACTGGGAATGATTGAAGAGTGGAGGTATTGTTCTGGAATGACCAGATCTATGCTTTTAAAGAAATGCATGCTTTTAGTTTGTTATTCATGTATGTGAGGAATTGTGATTTAGTGGTTACAGCGTGGAATAACAAGATAAAGGAAAATTCAGTCTGGTCTAGCACCACGTGTCCCATCTTTAGCATACTCTCTGTCAGAATAATTGTTGAGGATAAATCTAACCTCAGATGTTTTGGGATTACCATCACAAAAAAGAAATATGAGATAAGAGTATTGAATTTCTGAATAGAACTATGAACACCTTGCGGTTGCTGACAAAGTTGCCCAACAAAATCCTGTGGTTGACCATGTACACTCATTCCTCAACTCCAGCTGTGCCGAAATCCTTATTTGTGCCTTCATTTCTTCTGATCTTGACTATTCTGACTCCCTTTTCTATGGCCTGCTCAGGTCCTAACTTTCCAGATTTCAGCATATGCCATTGGCAGCCTTCTCACCATATATAAAAGAGTACAACCACTTTGCTCGGACAACTCCTCTAGCTCCCTCTTCATTTTAGGATCCAATTCAAACTTGTCCTCCTTACTTTTAAAATACCTCTGCTATCTTGCTCCAACATTCTTTAAGACACTTTCTCTCTCTCCCCCCTTTCTTCTAGGTTCATCCACACATCTATCACTAGCTTCCTCTCTTTCCTTTACATATCTCATTATTGCTGAGGCAAGATCCTTCTTCTCTGCAGCTCTCACCAGCTGTAAGAGCCTTTCTTCTATACTCTCCATTCCTCCTTCAGTGACATATTTTCAAAATCTCATCTGTGGACACCTCATTTGCTTATGCCCCTTAATTTCACTCTACCTATTATCATATGTTTAAAAATTTAACTGTAGTACTGTTTCACTGCATTTAACTTGTTAAATCATCCAAGAAGACACTACACAAAAGAGAGTGTATTATTTTGACTCTGCATTCTTTACATATATTGAGAATATGGCTGCCACAAGCATATCACTGTACTTTGTTACAGAATTTAACATTCAAATGCTGTGACTTAAAACGAAAAAATATGTTAATTAACTATGAACGCCATCTCATTCTAAGAATCTATGAAATTTTTGAGCAGTTCAATGCATTCGTTATAAGCCTTTCTTTATACCTCTAGGAATCTAGTTCAAAGCAATCTATGATTCATTACAGAAGATCCCCCTCATGTCAGCATTATACCACAGTACACTGATATAGAAGTCTGGGTAACCCAGAAATGTGTTTGCCCACATTGCCAAGAGAAAAGGTATGAAGAAATTAATGAGCATGACGTGCAATCAGGCACTCATTCACAAAGATTAAAATGGGCACCATTCCTTCTTTTTCCCCCCAAGGGAAACAATCTCTTTTGCCTCAGAATTAGAGTGACTAATATGCAAAACTGAAAGATCCTTTTTTGCTCCTTAAAATTACTTAACAAAACATTAAATATTAAAGGGCCAAATCCTGTTCCCATTGAAATCAGTGGGAATTTTGCCAAGAGATTTCAATGGGACCAAGATTAAGAGGCAGGATGTTACACACTAGGCTGACTCACCAGCACTTGAGGTTCTTTTCAGTGCTTCTCTTTGCAAAAGCAGTGTGCTTGCTGCTAACTGTGCTGAATGAAGAGTGCTATAGTGAACAGCATTTGCACTTCCTAGATCAGAGCTAGTTATACCCATTTTCCCTGTATACCCATCCCCTTTCACTGCAATGTTTGTCTACACACTCTTGCCATCAGGCACCACATTCATGAACCTCTGTTTATGTGATGGTTGCTCTTGCATGCATCTTTGTCCCTCCTGGTTTACATGTGGAGTCACAGGCAAGATTCAATTTTATTCTATGTGCTCTTCTTTGGAAAAAAGACACAGCTATAGCATGAGTCTTCAGTACTGAAAACTATATATCCCTATATGATCCTTGCCTGAAATCAGCCTAGACCTTTACATATTTACTTACTAACTTGTTTGATTTGCAAGGTCACATTCAAGCCTCATTAACATAGGGTGGCAACGTAAATTGGTCTAATTTTCCTAGTTGTGAGCCTTTAACACCTGCAGGCCAATAATAACATTAACAACTGGTTTGCTGTAAAATCAGCTGAACATTAGAAAATCCAGAGCCTCGCAGAGCTTTTTTTTAATCCTCCTTAAAGTAAAATATTGCTTTTTGTAGAATAAAGAGAAATGTTACTGAATAAACTTAAACTCTGGAAAATATAATATTGTTAATATTAGGGATTGGGAGTAGTAAAAGATTTCCATTCCATCAATGGCAAAGTAAACAACGTTACATATTATGCATAAAAATGCTTTGATAGTTAAGAGTGATTTAATATCAAAGTTTCCAGTTGTGATTTACATCACTTTCAGTTTTTCTCTTACTACAAAAAAAATGTTTTTTAAAGATGTCCCAAATCATTAAATCTTTACATCCATTTCCTTTCATGATGAACCCGACTCTGTTTTAAAAACAGAGCCTGGTTCATCATGAAAGGAAACTAATGAAGGCACTTGCCTTAGAAACTGTAACAATCAAAGAAAGACCCTTTTGGTTGTAATTAATATTTTTTTAGATAATTTCTCTTATTAAAATATGTTAATTTACTTTGGTTTCAGGTTATCTGAAACCTTTCTAAAAGTGAAGTCTGAAGCTAATTCCTGCTGCAAGCAGCGTAATTTGAAGCTAAAAGAATTGAGACTGCATCTTTATTAACATGAGCAGAAGGACTTAAATCCCAAAACCGTGATCCTTATATGACACATGTTGCATTCTTTAAATCTGCATCTCCTCTTTCCATTACTGGATGCAAAAGGGCAGCAGCACCAAAAGCATTCTGTCATTACAAAAATGGTCTATTCACAGCATTGTCTGACAAAGTACCTACATTAACAATGCACCCCATTCAGTGATCTGATTTTTACAGACATTTGTACACCAAATTCAAAAATCTCTATGATGGTGGGTTTAATGAGGTACTCTGTTATTCTCTGTAATAAAATTTAAAAGAGAGAGACAGAGTTCTTCAGCTTAATTGCCACATCTGTTATTTGGCACTTTACTGTGATTGACTGGAGTGTATGTGTCAGAGACTCTGCCAAAAACAGGAACATTGCATAAATAGACTTATAACTTATAGCCCAACTGGCATTAGCACCTTATCTGTTACGACTTCTACTGTTGGTCAGTTAAAACAATGTATCTATTGGCCCAGGTTCATTCTGTAAAGAGTTATGCGGTGGGTGGTTGATTTTTTTTTATTAGAAACATTTACTGGTTTCAGAAGTAAGGGTTATAATAATTTACATGCACATTTTATAAGATGGTGTCTAACGAGAGGAGTCAGCAATCCACAATGCCAAATGGGACTAAATTTCGTGTTTGCTTACAGTTGTGTAGCACTGTTTTGATGTGGTTGTAGATCAACAACCAAGTGCTGGGACAACAAAGAACTACTATATTACATTTTATGGTCTTTTATTCTTATTAATCAAGTTTGTATACAAAGATAGAGGATAGGAGGTGACACACATTAAAAAGGTATCAATCTTATTTCAGTAAATAACTTACTAATTAGAGACATGGTCCATATTTTGATTTTTTTTCACCTCAGTTAGGTCACCATTTTCAGTTTGGGCACTGAAATGGCAATAAATCCCAATTACCCATTTTGGGAGGCCTAATGGCTAGTTTTCCTGCCCACATTTTATTTTATAAAACTCTGTGAACTAAGAACGGAGAACTATGCAGCCACTTTACAAATTTCAGTATATGAAGCGTATGATTTTTCTGCTCACATTGCTACTAAGCTTCAGAGAGAGAGCCCGGTTCATTGAATGAAGAGTCAACCTCTTTGCTTTGTATACTTCTCCACTGTCCCATTTGATTAATCTTGAAACTGAAGTCTTTGAGGCTTTCTTGCCCTTGGCTGTTTGATGATATGAGATAGAGTATTAGGCTTTGTGCATTCAATCTTGAGAGCTCACTGGCTATCCAGAGCTGTTCTGATAGATGAGAAGGTTTGGGTGGGAATGAAAGTGGTACTGTCTCTTGCAACCTGTAGAACTGGGTGCTCACTTTTGGGATGAAAGCTGAATTAATTCTGCTACCTACTCCTTGTAAAAGGTACAACATCATGGCTGTATGATGCTCCCAGCTCTGACATTCTTCTTTTTGGATTTGATCAGAAGATTGAAGCTCCATTCGGCCCAATCTATCAACTTCCTGTTGAGCAAGTCTGCTGTGATGAAGTTTCTCTTTCAAATTCAGGGCACATGGGGAAGTGGGATTTTTCTCCATCCAGAAGAGTAGGGGAGTGGCCTCTTTCTGAAAAAGCTCTTCCCTTCTTATTGATATGAGCCATAGCAGAAGTATTGTCTGTCACTACAAGAATGTCTTTGTTGAACAGTTAGAGAACTCAGGGCTCCAAGGCTGTTTCATACTGCTCTAAGCTTCAGCTAATTTATATTGTGGCTAATGTTCCCGTGCCTCTCCACCCCGTAGTCTCTCTCCTGCTTCCCACATATGTCTTTTACAACACCCGCTTTTCTTAAAACTCTCCTTATTTCTGCAATTGGTGGATTTTACTTGTTTAACTAAAACACAGCTTCAAGATAAGCTATTCAATACTTTCCATATATAGTTCTCAAAGTGCCTTATAAAGAATGTAAATATCTTTATCCACATTTTACAAAGCAGGTAACTAATGCACAAAGAGATGGAGCCACTTGGCCAAGTTCACATAGCAGGTCAATAACAAAGCTGGGAATAGAACTAAAGTCTCCTGACTTCTTCTTTAGTGGTCTATGTATGGACCCATGCTGCCTCCAATACACTGTCCAGCCTCAATGAAAGTAGCCATTTGTGTAACACCATTATCAAAGTCATGAAATTTATGAGTTTGGGGCTTAATCCTGAGAGGTGCTAAGTGTCCTCAACTCTCATTTACTTCAACAGGAATCAGGAGAATTCAGTCAACTCTACAAAAGAGCCCTTTAAAGAAAACAAACAGGATTGAGCAGTGTCACGGAGTGTGGCTCCTCTCTTGCCTTCTCTCCACAAAAACTGCACAGACCCCCATGGTTGTGCCTTCTTGCATGTCTTTTTATTTTGTGTTCCCTCCACCAACTTCACAACAGTCCTTCTGCAACAGCCTACTTACAATATTCAGCTAGTTTCTGGCCCTCTCACTAGGCTCAGCTAGCCCTATTCCTCCCTTTCTCCTTCCTTCCTTCCCCCTTCTGCCTTTCCTTCCTGTGCCTTTCTTTTATCAGGCCGGGGCTGATGGGCAATTAGCTAAGCCGGGCAGCCTGATTGAGTAATTACCACCATCAGCTTCCTACTGGGGAATTAATTACTATTAGAGTGATCAGAGTGCAGGCTCACTTATTTGCATCCTACACTCTGTCAAAGGGAGTATATGAGGAGGCAAAGATGCTTTTTGGGTTGCATTGTTTTCTGCTCTTTCATTTAATTATTTTTCCATTTACTTTTCAAGATGTTAACTACAGTGAATGAACTTACAACCTATGATGCCTAAAAGGAAAACCAGATATACTCAAGCTTTGGCATTTCACTTGGAGACAAATGCATCTGGTGCAAACAGGAGCAATTCTGAAAGCCCCTAAGAGATTCTGGCAAGGACAAGAAGTTGTTGTTGCATTCTAGGATGGAAGCTCCAGGGAAGCCCCTGAATGGCACTAATTTTTTACAGGTTGACTGCAGTGGATTCTAACAAGGAAACTACTTGTTCATTTCAAAAACCGACTATCAAAGGAGAAGAAGAAAGACAAGATTGGCTTGCATCTTTCCCCAGACAGTTCATTGCCAGAGGAGAAAGAGTGTTTCATGGATGCTTCCCAATATGACTTTGTTCAACACAGGATGATTCACTTTCTTAAAATGAGAAGACTGGAGACCAAAATAGGATTGGAAAATCTGAGATCTGCAAGGAAAAGGTGTGCATAGGAAAGTAAACAGTCTGAAAGGTCATAGGCATGGAGTCCTCAAATATTTTAGAAGAATGGGAAAGTATCCAAACTTTGGGATGCTTAACCAAACCACTGAACCTTTGAGGTTCGCCCATAATGGAAAACATGTTTTAAGCTTTTATGTTATTCATGCATAACACAATTTGACAAGAACTGTAGTTATGGGAAAAGAAGTCTGGACTTAAAATGTGTATTACAATTGCAGAAAATTAATTGAAAGTAAATTTCAGTAAAGAGATTAAGTCTCATGGTGGCTCTCTAGGATGTAGTGGAGGGAATACATGGATGTTGGAGATGGAAGAAGCTACTGGCAGCAAACTGGAACCATTAGAGTAGGCAAGTATCTCAATGTATTCTCTGTGTCTTTTTATTATCAAATCAAAATGTTTCTCTTTATGTTTATTAATTATACTGCTATAATAATTAATAATATATTCCTCTGTTGGTTATATGCAGTTTTGCCAGAACTAGTGAGTATGACTTTCATTTGGTCTGACCTCCCAGCATAAGAAATATCAAATCTCCTTTAACGTACCAAGGCTTAGCCATCATATAAATGTAGCACTGGTTCTATGGTAGCTCAGGGTAACAGCAATGGGCCAAATCTCCCCTTTGTCCCAGAAACTTACAGAATGTAGTGCCTTTCATCCATCACAGTGATGAAGCATAAATACACTAATACTGCTGTACATTTCCAGCAGACCTCAAGACTGAGAAAGAAGTTCAGCATTTTTTCTTTAATGTTCCATTAGAAGAGACCAATTGTATGGACTTTGCAAGCAACTTTGTAATGTTTGGATTCCACAACAGCATTTGTTCACACATTGTACAGTACATTAAAAGGGGATAATGGTCCTCCTGTTCTTCTCACTTACGTCAGTTACATTGTAACTCCATTGACTTCACTTGAGTTACTACATTTATCCTGGTATAAGTGAGAAGAATACCAGTACAGGTGCCTGAACACACCGAAGGAAAAAAAAAATCTATGCCTCTCATTTTATTTCTAAATTTTTCAATAACTAAAGAATAAAATCAAACTCTTCACAACAGGCAATCAATTGTCTTTACTAAATAAAGCCTACAGTTTAAAATATGTATTTCAATCTCACTGGCAGGTACTCTTCAGAAACAGTTGTTATTTACAGTATCTGTCTGGGGAAAAAAAAGATTAAAAGATCAAGTTACTCTTCCCTTCCAAACAAGTCAGGCCACAGCTGTACATCAGATTCTGAGCAACTGTTCCACATGCACACAACAAGGCTTCTGTCTTCCCGCAGGGTTTACTCAGGTCATCTGCATGTGGCATGGATTAAAGCAGCACTAAAGCTCTATTATAAAGTAGGCTAAACAGTGAGTTTATACACACAGTGCCTGTGCCACTGGTAAATTCCTCCATTTGACATTCTCATCAGAGGGGTTTCCATATACTGCATGCAGAGGAGACTGTACAAAGTTTAAGTTCCACTGAAAAAGTCAAAAAATGGTGTTTCATCCTGTGTATTTCCATGCTGCATTTAAATAAAGAGAAATAGGAGGGAGGAGCCTACTAAAAGGTCTTTCTGTGAAAAAACCTGCAAATAACGGCAAAGGAGTCAATGATCCTCTGTGTTAATAGAAAAGCAGAATTAAAGCCTTGTGCAGTTTTCACTTACAGTCACACCCTCAAATTTTAAAAATATGAGCTGGGGCAGCGGTGTGCTAAAATGGGACCAACTTATCTCAGTGGGACAATAAGCAACCCATCTCTCACCACCCCTGGCATTACCCAGAGGAACAGGCTGGATGTGGGAAGGGGTGGGACATCAGTAGGGGATTTCCTTCCTAGATAGATCAGGGGAAAAGGCTACACTAGCAGGGCCTTGCCTGCTGAGCCTCAGAACACTCTGGGATTGAGTTTAAGGCTCCAACCCAATTTCCCTCCCTCCTGAGGGACATCACAGCTGCTTGTAAGATCCTGGGACTGAAACTGAACCCTGGAGTCTATGGTGAGGGAGCTTCCAAATCCCCTTGCCCTTTTGTCATGTTACCTTCTCCACAGTTATGTCTCTTACCCATGTCAGATCCGTCTGTGAGCTGGAGTGCTCCCACCTGGTTACTAGATAGATTCCCAGTAAGTAACAGAGACCTAACGGAGTAGTAGCTTTCTCTTGAACTAAACAGTTAAAAAGGGGACACAGACAAAACACCAAATCAGGTAAAACAGATTTCTCTTTCTCAGGAACAGCCTAAAAACAGCAGAAACCTTGTTAGTAGGTTTCAGAATATAGTAAGCAGTTGGAAGCAGCTTAGAACATACTAAAGCAATCCTTTACACTACTTCCTATACCTGAATGGAAAGACATACTAAACTATGTACTCCATATTACGCACACACAAAAAACCCCACTTTAAACCATAACAATCTCTTCTGTGGGGTGGTAAAACTTGGCTGTGTGGGTTGATAATTCCAGAAGGTGTGTGAGATGAGGATAATGTCCTGCCCATCAAGTGACAGTGTCACTCAGAGTTCCACACAAATTATTACAGCAGTGTCTAGAACCCTGTTTTTCTTTTTTGTGTGAGCTACAAATCTTATCCTACAACAGAGACCCTGATTTGAAAGGTCACTAGATGTTGTTCCACAGTAGGCTTTAGTCAATGAAGACTATCCACCTCCCAAGTGGATGAGTGCATTGGCTGAGTACTCACCAAGGGGAGCAGTCCACTCACCACCCACCCCATCTCCTTCCCCCACCCCCACCCCCGGAGTCAAGGATCAAGTAAAAAGGAGAGAAAAAGAGACAAAGAAAAAAATGTCCTCCTTTGAACTCCAGACTCTCTTGCCTACAGTGAGAATGGGGTCACCTTTGTCCGGGGCTTTGCACAGCTCATGCAAGTCTTTGCCTCACGACTGGACTGGAAAACCTTCTGCAGAACCAGCTGCAGTTATCCTCCAGGACTTGCTGCCTTCTGCCTTGACCCAAGGGCTGCTAGGAACTCCTGCAGGCCGGTGTTAGTTACAGCTCCCTGCACGGCTGGTCTCACAGCAGTGTGGTGGGGGTGTTACTGGGTTCCCACAGTTCAGTTCCATCCCTGCTGCTCCACTTACAGAGACCCCCATTAAGGAGAGTAAGTGTCTCTGGTTCCCCAGGCCACTCTCTACAGAACCCCACCCATCTCTAGTGCTGTTGCTCATTCCCCTCTGAGGGGTCCTGCGCTGCTGAGTCTGTCATCCCTTCATGGTGGGTTTTCTGCTCTGCTCTCTGACACCTCCCGTTACACTTTTCGCTGTCTTTATGCAGCTTCCCTCCAGCCTCTCATGCTGTTTTTCTCCTCCTGGCTTCCAGCCACAGCCCCTCATCCTGCCTTGTGCTGCTGTATCTGTCCTTCCCACAGCACACACAGAGGCCAGGACCTGAGCTGAGCTCCCTGACTGGCCTGGCTGCCTGGTCAATTAGACTTATTTGGAGTACCGGCTATTTCCCATTGGACCTGATCTGGAGCTCTCAGATTGGCCAGAGGTTCTTTCAGTTCGAGGATCCTGATTCCTTCTCAGTCCTTCCCTTGTCTCATTTGTATAGGGAGAGGGCCAACCAAAAAAAACCCCACCAAGTTTTTGTAAGGGGCCAACTGTCCCATTACATTCCCCTGTGCTTTTCACAACTTACCTCCCTGGTTTCTAAAAATACCTGCCTGATGTACAATATATCACATAACATGTTGGGGCGGGGTGGGGTGACCCCAGTACAGCGGGTATCTCATTGTCCTTGAAAATCCATGCTCACCACTCTGCCCAAGCAGTCACTGTACCACGCAGTTGAGTAAGGCATTAGCAAAGTTAATAATGTCCATGACCATGTTCATGGGGGGAATCAAAACATAGGATCCTGAAATGGATTATATACAATTGAGGTTAGGTATTGCAGTTATATTTCACCTCTCCTCTACACAAAAACACTTCCGCTCATTGTTGAGATACTGGGTTGGTAGGACAGTCCTAGTGGAGCAGGTGGGTCTTTCGGAGCCCTTAACCTGACTGCCTCAGAAGCCCCATCTAGCTCTCCCTCATCCTCATCACTTACAGGTTCATCTACTGTGGCCACCCATTCAGGACAGCCTAATTCTGGCTCAGATTTTGCACCTGCTTCAATGGTGTACGTCTAAGGGACTCGGTTCTCCCTCTTTCTGCCACTGTCACATATGTTCCTGAGCGTAGTGGGTTTGGCTGGGGCCCTCTGTCTTATTGGTTTGGGAGATAAGGGCATAACTTGAGCTGATCCCCATGTACTGCTCTCTCTAAACCACCCTTCTCTGGCCATACAGCAGACACGGGCAACTCTAGATGGTTGCATTTCAGCATTATGTAGGTCACTGCTTCCCATCTATCCCCAATTTTATTCTGGCTCCTTGACTTGGTGGTTCCCGTCTAGGACTTGGTCACCAGTGCTGATGATGGCTCTGTGAGACTTATGAACATAGTCCCTCTTCCAAGACTAAGCTGCTTTTTCTGACACTTCTCAAGCAAGGGTCACAGGCCAACATGAACTGCCAGTGGTGTTTGTGGATGCATTCATGCAGTCCTCAACTTCAACCTCAGGTCAAGCTGACTTCCATAACACATCGATGGGCAACTATGGATCTCTCCTAAACAACAGACAGAATGGCGCGTAATCCGTTAATGAGTGCAGATAGCTGCTGTTTGCCAGAACCAATTCAGGAAGCTGGTCTTTCCATCTCTGCTTTTGTTCAGATTGCATAGTCCAGAGCACCTTATATATGGTATGGTTGAACCTTTCACAATCCCTCTTCCCTGATGGATGGTAAGGGATTGTCCTACCCTTAGCAATGTGATACATTTTACACAGCTCTGCTATCCCACTGGATTCGAAGTTTCAATCTTGATTGGAGTGCAGACATGCTGGACATCTGTAATATACAAACCAATGTTGTATCAGGGCTCTAGTCATTGTAAGTGCAGTCTGACCCCGTGTGGGTACTGCAACAGTAAACCATGTGAACATATCTGTCAGCACCAATACACTCTCACACCCATCAGATGGTAATGGCATTATCTGGTAATGTGTAGTCCAGAGCCACTCCCTCCAGTGGACTAGTTACATTTATACATCCTATAGTGATTCTCTCACAGGGACACAAGTCTTTGGACAAAGCACATCTCTTACAGTGCTTAGTCATTGTGCAATCTCTTGTGCCATATTGGGTCAATAAAAACTCTGTTGAATGACTTTTGTGGTATCTCTGGAACCAAAGTGTCAGGATGGGTCCAATGTATGGGTCTTCAGCTTGGAGCCTGCAAAAGTCCCCTACTGTGACCCAAATTTTTTTCCATTTGGTTCTGAGTAATTTTATAGCACTTCTGAGTCAGAGTTTGCTCCAGTGATTCTCCAGAGCCATCTTCCTGATTCGAGATTATAGGCCAAAAACTCATCTTCAGATCCTCTGCCACTATCATGAGGAAGTCTTTGTTATTCTCAATGTCTGGGACCTCTCCCCACTAGGTCAGGTATGGGACAGGACATCAACATTCTGGTTCAACCAGACAGATTTGTAATACAAGTCAAACTGGAAATCCACCAGCTGGGCTACCCATCTCTGTTCAGGATGCTGCCAGTCTGGGAGCAACAAGTATCTCATTGGGTTGTGGTCCATGAAAAAAACAAACTTTTGGTACAGCAGATGATCTTTGAATTTTCCAGTCACCACCCACTTCATTGTAAGCAGTGTCAACCTGAATACATTGTAGTTCTTATTTCTTCTGCATTTCTCAATATCGTGCTTGCATATGAAATTACTTTTTCCATTCCATCTTGCTTCTCGCTGAGCACAGCTCCCAAGCCAAGTCTACATGCATCAGTGGTGAGAGTGAATGGTAAACTGAATGGTAAAACTCCAATACTGGGGGACTCATTAACTTTTCATGTAGCTTTCTGAAAGCGTTGACATGTTTGATCCCACACAAATGGTGGTAAGACCTCCTTCCTGCGTCTTCTTTTTGTTTGCACCACCAACTTGAATAGAGGGGCAGCAATCTCAGAGAACTGGGGAATAAATCACCTGGTAATAACTCATATAGCCCAATGTGTGTAGTACTTCCCATGGATTAGTTGGCATAGGCCAGTTAACCAAAATTTTAGTCTTTTCTTCATCTACTCAGATACTGAGAGCCATAACTATGTGTCCTAGGAACTGAACTTCCTTCCTCAACAAACATTTGCTAGGCTTCAGTTTGAGGCCATGCTCTTTTAACTTGGAAAACAGTGTCCAACTTCTCCAAGTGGATAGAATCACAGAAATATAGGGCTGAAAGGGACCTCAAGAAGTCATCAAGTCCAGCCCCCTGTGCGGAGGCAAAACCAAGTAAACATAGATCATCTCTGCCAAGTGTTAGTCCAACTGTTCTTAAAAACCTCCAATGATGGGGATTCCACAACTTCCGTTGGAAGCTTATTCCAGAATTTAACTACTCTTATAGTTAGAAGGTTTTCCCTAATATCTAATCTAAATCTCCCTTGCTGCAGATTAAACCCGTTACTTCTTGTCCAATCTTAAGTGGACATGGAGAACTATTGATCAAAGTTCTGTTTATAACAACCCTTAATATATTTGAAGACTGTCTTCAGTCTTCTTTTCTCAAGACTAAACATGCCCAGTTTTTTAAACTTTTCCTCATAGGTCAGGTTTTCTAAACCTTTTATCCTTTTTGTTGCTGTCTTCTGGATTTTCTCCAATTTGTCCACATCTTTCTTAAAGTGTGGCGACCAAACCTGGACATATTACTCCATCTGAGGACTGAGGAAAATATAATTATGTTATCCAGATGTATAAGGAGAATTTCATAGATATAACTGCTCAACATCATCTCCATTAAGCATTGGACAGTGGCAGGGGCACTGAATAGCCCAAACAGCATCAGTGTCCACTCAAACAGTAGAAACCAGGTAGTGACAGCAGTCTTCTCTCTGTCTTCTGGATCCATTGCCACCTGGAAATACCAGAGGTGCAGTTTAATTTTGAAAAGATTTGGGTCCTTCACAAAACTCCAGAGATGCTTCAATTCTTGGAAGAAGATATGCTTCGTTTCAGGGCACCTGGTTAAATCACCTATAATCACAGCAGAAAAGGACACCTCCACCTTTCTTCACCACTACCACAGCCATGGGAGGATGCCATGGGAGAGCAGATCCTGCATATCGCTTGAATTCCTGGAAGACAGCTGGGGATCTTCCTGTGTCTCTTTAATTGTTCCACTTCCCCCACAGGGATTTGATGGGTATTCGTGGTGTTCTGCACAAAATTGGTGTCATCTTTGGAGAATACATCCTTATGTTTTTCCAATCGCTTGACCAGTCATTGTACCTGATTTTCAGTTAGATCCTCCTGTTCAATCTGTACTAGAACCTCCTAGTGTGGATAACCAGTGGCTGAGCCTGAAAAAGTCATACCCTCAACCTCCTGGGTGTGTAATACGTTCCCAGTGTTACTGAACACTACTTTTCCCACTGGGACTACTGTAGTTGGCAAGTAGACCTCAGCAATGAGAACCCCTGGATGAAGTAGGATGGTCCTTTCACTAGCATTTAACACTATGGGTGGAATTTGTCCACCCTTACTTTGAGCCAAAGCATCAGCCACATATAGTCCGTCGGGCAAATCTGTTGCACAGGACCCTTCCACTGTCCCCTTACAAAAATAAAGGGCCAGATTCTGTCTTGTCAAAAAACCTGAGGGAAGGTTCCTCTTTTGGAGCTTCTCCCCACATTATTTAATGGAGAGGGGTGCCTTCCCTTCAAAATGGGCAGATAGTTTGGCCCCCAGAATCCCCAGATCTTGAGATATTGTCCAGAGCCATTTGTGCTGAGGCCCTGTGCCTCCTCTGCAGCTTCAGGGTCTACTGTCCTTCCACAGTCCATTTCCAGTTGATTTGGCAGGGCTTCTCCCATTTGCCACTGCCACTGGGATCCTCACCCTTCAAAGGGGGTAACCCACTGCACATAGATGGCTCCATGAAAAAAACTGAATCAGCACCAGACTGCACTAAGTTTTTAGTGAATTCCATGCAGAGTTATAGGGGAAAAAGTGAACAATTGAAAGATAAGTGATTGGGGACAATTCCCTTCCCCCACTCTGACTTGGGTCAACTACTTCCCAGATGCAAAGACAAAAGAGCCCTCCATAGGGTTCAGAAAAGGAATGGTGACTCTGAGCAGGCAGATGACTCTCTTCCACACAGAAGTGGGAGTCCTACACACTGAAGATCCTCTACATGTGAAGCACTGGGATGCATGATCTGGTCCCAAATTTCTAGTTATTCTCTTTGTAAAGATTTACACATTTTCAAAGTTTTGTCTTTCTTGTAATAATACATCCCAAGAAACTAGAATAACGTAACTAAGAAAGTGATGAACTTCCCCATATTATCTCAATGGAGTGTTAACTTTCAAGTGTAATTATTAGCCAGTAAGCCTCTAGGTTTACCTATGTTTATATGTGGCATTTATAATAACCGAACCACTTCATATATGTATGTATATGAAGGATAACATCTGAGAAATCCCAAAAGAGCCCAGAGAGAGAAGGTACAATCTCAGAATTTCCAGTTTTCAGAATACAATTTAATCCATTCAATGTCATGTAAATTATTGCCACTGATTAATTGTATTGTAGCAGTTTTGCGTGAATTACACAAAGATAATTCCCTCACTTATTTTCAGGTATATACCACAGGCTTTGACCATACCTGCCCTTCTCTACACTGACCAGTCAGTTGAGGTCAGCATCATGACTTTTAACCCAATTGTTAAAAATTGTATTTAAACCGAATTCAGTATCTTTCAGTTCAGAAAAACCTTCAAAGAGCAACAAAGCTGCTGCTCCAGCATACGCTCTCCATAGAAACTCTAGCATCCATACTGTTACTGGTCTCCTCAACACAAGATGATCATCTCATATACAGCCATGGGCTGTGGCAGAAAGCCACAAATAGGCTGTAAGGATGTAAGTATTAACTATATATATTTATTAGATCTATCTACAATTATGCACACCAACTTTGGCAAGGAAAGATGACAAGTATTGAGGACACTAGATCTCAGATGTAAGAACATGCCAGAATTTATGGATATTGGCCTTCAAACCAAGAATATCTGATAGAAGGATCGTGAGATGTCATCACCACATTAGGGATAATTAAGAAGGCTGTATCTAACCCCAAGTACATCGCATTCAGGAGTCCACAGAAAACCTCTGGAGAACAAATGCCTGTACATTCTTACTACCATTAACCAGTTCTTCTTTGACAGTAATGGAGGTTCTAGAAGGCATGTAAATCCAGAACAGTACTGTACCCTTAAAGTTAACAGGGAAGGGGGAGGTAAATGGGCTTGTGTTCTTTTTTGTATCTTTGTGTGGTACAAAAAAAAAAGACTTGAAAGGTTTTGTGGAGGGGAAGAGTGAGAGGCTAATTTTAAAAAATTACATTTTGTCTTTCACATTAGAATTCAGGTCTGATTTACCGCAGGAGGTTCTGGGGATATGTCTGCACTAAGCTATTTTACTTAAAATAGCACCAAGGTAAATTTGCTGGCAGCATTTTAGACAAACACTTAAGTGAGTGGAGAACTGGTGAAATTATGACATCAGAAGAGTCGAGTGAACACTGAATAACTGAAAGAGAAAGTTCAAATAGGAATTAATTCAAGGAAATTTTATGGCCTGGTATCATGCAGGAGGTCATACTAGATTATCACAGTTGCTTTTCTGGCCTTATTATCTATTAAAGAAAAATTTTAGTCAGACTGTTTAAAACTATCTATCTGTTTTTTGCTTACTTAACTTTACTTACTTGTTTTTGTTATTTAACTTCAGTGACTAATTCTGCAGAGAGTAAGTCTTCAGTCAAGATTCAGCACTCCCACCCATTTAAGTAAAATATAAGAACTCATAATATGCATGCCTGAAGATACCCAGGAAGTCCCCCAGCAAAATGAGGGAAGACTGGATGCGACATTCCTAATATGTCTAAGATCTAAAAAAGAAAAAAAGTTCAGGTGTTTTTTATACATTATTTAAAAAGGCATAAAAGTCCACAACAAAGGAACTTTATTGTGCTCCCCTGAGAAAACATTGGAGTGTCCTTTAAGAAGGTGGGTAGTGGGTGTGAAAGACCAGCCCTATTCCTGGGTGAAGCTGATGATAAGTTTGTGAGTAGCAGAAGAAATCTTTCCACACAATGTGTTTATTATGCTAGTTCTGGAAAGATATGAGGCTTCTAATTCTGTTGGTAACCCCCAGAAAAACATGAAAATTAGTGCCAGATGCCAAGGGGAACATATTTTCTATGAATGTAGAACCAGGCTGTCAGATTATCTGCCCTGTTATGGCATTAAATTATCTATGTGAACATCTATATACAGTGACAAAAGCCAAGTGACACACAGTGATGGAACTGTTGCTACGTAACAACTCATCTGTTTGTGGGATAGTCAGACAACTAAGTTTTAAGCTCCCTGTCTTACATTTCCCTAGTTATAGGTCTCTATTTGCAAACTGATCTTCATAGGCAGGTATCTGTGCCTAGCTCTTTGCTGGATCAGGGTTACAGCACCCATATTAGGACAATAAGTATTTTCCCTTTCCACATTCTGCTGTATAAGCAACATGTTATAAAAATGTCTCACTTTCCAGGTTAACGTGACACTTTTTATGAATATTTAGATATTTATTTTTACATAGAAATTTTATTCTCTATTAGTTACTGCCTTTCACTAGCCTATCACTTTTCTCTAGTAGCATGGGTGAGTAGATTTGCAAACAGAAAAGAATGGTAGTTTTCTAGGGCAATTTAAGTGTGTTTGTAATGTAAAAACTTTCTTCTTTGACGCTCCTTGAAAGCAACACACTGGTGGCTAAAACAACAATACTACAGTACTGTGAATGTTGCTTGTACTGCAAGATCCACTTGTTAAGCATATTGGGCCAAATTCAGTGCACCCAAGCAATCCTTTTCTTCCCCTCCCACTTTCTGAGACATATTTTTGGTGCCTTTTGCTTCCTGAAAGTATTCCAGCTTGCATCTTTCAATGTCATAAAAAATATTATAGATTGCATGAGTTTTTCAAAGGGACTTCCAGTATTTGTGATGTCACTGAATATAACAATCTAAGTATTTTCAATATACCTGGAAATACCAAAAGAATTACATGGTGAGAGGAAAGAAGATATGAGGAAGGGGACATGCTGGAAAAGGAAGATTTTTTTTAACGGGGAGCTGAAGAGGTATTTCTATGATGAATGTCAACGGCCTTTAGGTGTCTAATTCCTTTAGCTTCTTTGAAAATCCCAGCCCTTATCTTTAAAATGATCTCTATATGCATATACCTTAATGCTCTTGTTATATTAGTATTCTGTTTTATGAATTAGTTATCCTTCTGGCTATGTTACACATGATTTCTCTGAAATGACAGACACAGACATCCATGCTAACAATAAAGCAATAGCTTGGAACTGAAGTATATAACTCATTGCCCAAGCAGTACCTGGGGTGAGCTAACATAAGTGTAAAGTGCCACTTTTAATAATCTAGCCACAAAACAGTATGTAGCAGAAATAATCTAGTGCACCACACAGTATCAATCAACACTATTTCAGTACTATGATCTACCTAAATTCATATACTACACAGTCAAAAACTTAAAGCTAGCTGCTGCTTTTTTTTTTAACCTCTGTAAATAATAAGATACAAATAAATGTGGCCAGTGCTTTAAAACAATCACTTTGGACCTAAATTTGTTGGCACAAATATAATTATCACTACCTAGCATTAATTCCCTTTAGTTTAATCCTAGTAAAAAGGAGCATCAATGAAACAAATAAATGCCATTCTATGAACTTTGCTTTTCATAGTAATTCAATGAGATATTTGCTTTTCTATTTTTATGTAATCTCCAAATAAAGAGACATCCCTGTTTTAAGTGACAATGACTTTAAAGACATTAATAGTGATGTTTTAAATAAAGGGGCTCTTATGCACAAAACGGTAATTATATGGGTAATTAAAATCCACTGCGGCAATAATGGTGCTCTGTGGCCTGCAGAGCATTCCTCAGCCATAGCGCATACAAAGCTCACAGGCATCATTTACATACTGCTTCTAATAGAAGGGGAAAGCCCAGCTTTTACAGAAAGTCTGGCATAGTTCTAAAACAAGCAGTTTTAAAAAAATGGTTAAGATCCTTTTCTTGAAGGCTGTCTCCCACAGAATAAAAACAGCAGAGCTCCATACTTCGCAAACCTTTATTCTCCTAAATTATTCAGCTGTGCTAGGTCACAGTGATCACTCTTCCAGGAAGGTTTCTTCTAATCAATGGAAGGAATTTCTTATGCTGACAGTCTAGTCTCTCTCTGACCCTGGCTGGGTGGAATCGTCACAGTTTCATGGGCTTATTTCTTTCCACTAAAAAGACTGACCAAAACATATATTTAAAGCATTGGGGGAGGAGCTAGTAGGGGGTCTGATTCTCCCCTCCTTCTTCCCTGAGACCACATGCGTCCCAGTGCTTCTCCTGGAGCAGTGTGGCTCTGCACTGTCCCTAGTGCTATGAGGGCATAGCACTAACCAAGAGAAAGCTTACAAAGTAGTGGGCAAACGTTATGATTTTTATTGTCATATGAATCACAGTTATAAAAATGGCTGATTTTAGTCATAGAACTTAATAATGATACTTTGAAAAAAGCCATTTGTAAATTACTCTGTCCATATAGAGCCTGATTGCCCACTCATTATGTTAGTGAGCAATTACACGTGCAAGTAGTGCCTTTGAGGTCTATGGTGTACATGTGAGCACTCAACCCTGTGAGTAAAAGTAAGCAATAGTGTTGCATGGGTGTAATACTGAACAGAACTTGGCCCTTTGGTTTTGCTGATATTTTATACATAAACAACACAATCATCTTCTACCAAGGCTCTTATGCTATGTATTTAATATTTAAATACTAATACATCTACTTTAACATTTTTATGTTTCATTTTTGACAACTGCAAGAACAAAATACAATCGAGCATTCCTTAACTGAATCTATGTTGACACAAACTAGTACAAGCGTAAGTAATTTTGGTGACAGCCTCTCCCAAAAGCATATAAAAAAAGAAAACAAAAAGCTCTAATGACAGAGAATTGAATAAACAGGATAGATTATTTAATATACTTCTATTACCAGCTGCAAACATTGCTTTTTTCTTTCAAGTGTCTCCAAAATCAAGTATTCACTTACAAGAGTATAAACAAAGGGTAAAAAAGTGTGTCGTAATAAATAAAGTGCAATAATTTGCATCCATGTAATCTAAAGCTTTAGGACTCTTTATTCAAACCATTATTACATAGTATGATCAAGGTACAATGCAAAATATAGATAGACCACAAGCAACCTTGAGGAAGCTTAACTCCTTATGCTTCAGTGTTATATAGTAGTGGAAAATAAAGATTAAAGAACACCCACAACACCAAAGATCTTCTTGAGAATCATATGTTGCTTTTGAGCTAAGTGTTTATGGGTAAACATGTTTCAAAAGAGGTTAAAGTCAGAGCTGGATCACAGGATCCAAAAAGGCAGTGAAATGACCAAGTATCATTACTCTTATTTATGGAGTAAGGCCAAAATCCTGCCACCCAAGCTCTCAGCCTGAGAAACTCAGCTGGATACTGGGGAGCGTCGTCAGGGAATAGCGAGAAGAATCCTTCCCCAAAGGCAGTGGAGGAGGAACAGTTGTTTTTAAACAAATACATTTCTAATTGAAGGCCTTTCCACTCCAGCTGTCTTAGCCTAATTTTTAAATAGGCTTACAGTGGATGACGCAAGTCTGCTGCCTCTGGGGGCCAGAGCTACCACAGCATACAAGCATTCTGGGATCTCGCTTCTTTTCTTGAGTTTTGTAATTCTGGCACATGGTCATGAATGTTTTGGAAAAGATTTTTAAGACAAGGGCTAAATGCTGCCCACAGATATTAGTGTGTACAACTCCTATTTAAGTTTTATTAGTGTAACATACATGTATTTGTGGGCAGATTTTTGTCCAAAATTTGCACTAGTGCTTATGGGGCATCTATAATAATTTGATTATATGGACTCAAAAGTATATTGTCGGGAAAAATTCTGCACTAGGAGGTGGAGGCACTAAATGACCAACTTGATCTTTCTATCTTTCACATCTATTATTCTATTTGTATGATTCCCATTCTAAATTTATAATTCTATATTGTCTATTATTTGCTGACTAATATCTCACACTTCCAAACAGCAGCTGACAAAAACCATATATAAGAACTGCATCAGTTATGTCACTATAAACAGTTTAACTGCTGTAGACCTTCACCTCTTGATGATTTTTTTACATAAGGCTGCTTCCAATGTATTAGTTTCCTTGGGGCTACCAAGCTTAGTTTGACTATTGGCTTCAATAGGCTCTGATGCCAGCCAGCCATGCATAATGGCTTCTTTGTCTAGTTGTCACATGAACAGTTTTAGATTATTTATTTAGATTATTGTCACTCCAGGCTTAAACCGGAAGGCATGCTTTCACACAAATCATCCACTTCGTGGGCTCTCTTTGGCAGGAGCCCTGTGCTTAGAACTATTTTACTCCATAGTTTATCAGGATAGCTGATTACTAAAACCTTGAGAATAAAGTTTCAAAATCTCTCATCTAATTCAACCAATGCTTAATTGTATCCACCTGTCACAAAAACAAAGAGGCAAGTAGCATGAATTAGACAGCATTTAAATAATGATGCATTATCTAATTTCAAGGAAGAATCAAAACCCAATTCAAGTGTTAAACCATACGGATAATAAAAATATATACTGCAGTGGGATTAAAGAGCTGACTGAAAGTAACAACAGAAATAAAATTTAGAGGTGAATTTGGCAGTCATCCTTAATTCATCCTGTTGTGAGCATATTGCAGCAAATGTGGTCAGAAGCATCCCCCATTATTCTGAAACCACCTCAAAAATTTAACCACAATGGGGAGACAAGCACAGCATTTCAGCTACAAAACTGTACCTCTTTGTTTTACCAGTCTCTTCCTTACCAGGATTTATGTACCACTAATTAGAGTTTCAGGTGGTACATAGGGCTTTGCGTGGAGTTCATTCTAAAACAGTGTTTGGGAAAGAAAACACATCAAAGTCAAACTTTTCTGCCTCTGAAATACACAGCTCAAATATCTTAGAAAAAATTAGGAAGATAACACTTATATTGATTTTTTTAACAAGAAAAATACAGATTAGTTTTGTGGTGACAGCAATGTTAGTTTGTATTACATTCTCTAAGAAAGAAATCCATCAAATTCCCTTGCTGTGGATAGCTAATAAGTCTGTAGTAGAGTCTGTGACATGCTAGATGGTAGACAAGCAGCAAACATGAAGGAATCATTCCAATGTACGCTGCTAGTGCATTGAAATCTATGAGACTCCATTAGGGAATAAACATCAGACTTTATAAGAACAGAATTTTCTTTGGAAGACTGAGACCTAAAATATTGAGGACTGGACTCTAATCCCCTTACTCACTCTCTGAAATACCGTGCTCTGGAAGCACTACAACTGAAGTCAGTAGCGCTACTACTGGAGTGAGGTGCTGTTCAATTAGAGTAAGTGTAACAGAAACTAGCCCTAAGAGAGATCAGGGTGCTCAGCAGCACCTCACATGATAGAGTTCCAAGTGCCTAAAAGGCCTCGCAAAACAATACGACTTATCCCAACTCCAATGGTGAAATGTTTGAAACAACAATCTATTTATTGTTTCCTGAGTTTAAACCAATAATAAAATAGTCCAGCTTCAGCCCATCTCATTCCACTGAAATGGCGCTCATCGGTCTCTAAATACCTCTTTCTGGCCAAATCTCAGAACCACTACTCCATCCTCATCCTCCTCAACCTGTCAGCTGTCTTCGACACCACTGACCACACTCTTCATGAAATCTTGTCCTCCCTTAGCTTCCATGATTCAGTCCTCTCTTGATTCTTTTTCTACTTTTCTAGAAGTATGCTCCTTCAGTATGCCATTTGGAGGATTTGCCCCATCCACCCTCCAATTTTCTATGCGGGTTAAACAGGTACTTGATCCCCTTCTCTTCTCCCTCTTGCCTCTGGGAATTTCATTTGCAAATACAAATCCAACTACAATCTTTACGCTGACAATTCACAGATCTACCTCTCTACTCCAGATGTGTTTCCTTCTGTCCACTCTAAAATCTTGGCCTGTCCCTCTGACCTCTCTTTGTGGATATCTAGCCATTAGGTCAAGCTCAACATGACAAAAACAGCGCTCCTAATCTTTCTCTCTCAAACTGTCCTCACTCCCTCCTTTCTGAACCACTACAGACAGTACTGCCATACTCCCTGTTACTCAAGCCTGTAACCTGGGTGTCACTTTTGAGTCAGCTCTATCTCAAGTTCCTCATACCCAGGCTGGGTCTAAACCTTGCCAATTCTTTCTGCCACTGTCACTAAGATATGGCCTTACCCATCTATCTACACCACTAAGACTGCCAGCCAGGCTCTCATCACCTCACATCTCTATCACTACAACATATTTTTCTCTGGCTTGACAAATACAATCTTGCCCCCACTGGTATGCATTCAGAATGGTCCTGCAAAGATAATATTCTTAGTTCTTCACTTTGGCTATGTCACCCCCTATCTTTGCATTTCTATCCTGGCTCCCCTTTCTCTATCACATCAAAGATAAACTATTTGCCATCACTATTTGCCTTTCACATGGATGTCATTTCTCATAAACTATCCAGATTTTGACTGCTGCCTCCAGTTGGCCAATGGTGCCAGCCTTCATCACTCACTTTTTATATTTTCAAACAAGCCCTTTTTTGCTTTCTCTCATGCTGCCATTCACACTTGGGAGGACCTCCTTGTAAACACCTGCAAAACCACATCATTGTCCTCTTTAAAACTCTCCTTTGCCCACACAAAACTTGACTGTTTATCATGCTGACCAAGGTTGGCTCATCGTTTGCGTGTACTCCCTCATCGTTCTGTCCATATCCACCTGTTGTCTTAAATTTACATCGTAAGGTCTTTGGGCCAGTGTTTGTAAAAAGCCTACCACGAGGATCTGATCAGGACTGAGGCTCCTGGGTGCTACCACAATATAATTAATAAACAACAACAGACACTCATATAGAGCTTCGCACTTTCAAGCTCCTTTACAATTAACTAGTAAATCCTCTTAGCACCTCTATGAATTGAATAGTTAAAAAATTAGATAGAATTAGAATTATCCCCATTTTATAGTTAGAGAAACGAGGCAGAGATTAAATGTCTTGCCTGAAGTTACACACTGAGTCAATGGTAGAGCCACGATTACAATTTCTGATGCCCAATCCCAGGCTCATTCCTCTAGAACTCATTGCCTCACACATCGAGAGAGTTCAAAATTATTGTTTCAGTGCACATTATGGATCAATTTATTTGCTAATTAGATATGAAAGATAGGTACATTATTTAAATTAAATTATTACAAGAGCTGCAACTAGACTTGCCTGTCTAAATTTCAGCCTGAAGCTAATTTGTACATCTCACAGACTGAACTACCTGCAGTCATTAATAGACGTTTTGCTTGAGTAAAGACCAAATAGTTTGTTTGGGTTTAACAAAAGAAACATTGACACAATTAATCAAACTGGATCAGCAAGGCCAATTGCCCTCCTAGAATGCTATCCCTATTTTTCTGACAAGATGGCTGTAATTGATATCAATAGTCTCAACTAATTGGAATAATGTTTACTACATGAAAATACAGATTTCTCTCACAATTTTATATGCCCAGATGAAAAGAAAACTGGCACAGTTATATATAAATTTGTGCCACATTGTTTTTAATTTATGTTTTTAAGTCTCTGAAAAAGACACGAGTAGAAATTATTAGAGATTAATGTCCTACATTAAATAGGTATTAGATTATCACTGCAAATCTAGGCTCAAATTCCATTATCCTTGCTGATGATGACCAGAACCTTGCTCCTCAATTAGTCCCACTGATTTCAGTGAGACTGTTTGTGGTATACAGTACTATTCAATGTAAGGGAACCAGACTTTGATTAGTAGAAAGGTAGTAACCGTGACAACTAGATGGTCAGATTCTGATGTCAATAAGACCATTCACTGAGTAAGGTGATACTTACGAGTGAGAATCTGGCCCATAATCCTATTGTTAAAGAAAAGATTTATAAAAGATTTTTTATTACCACACTATATTTCATAAAAGATATAAAATTAATATAATTAATGTGTATTTTGTAATGTTTTGTACAGCAACAAAAACTATCACATATTCAAGTACTCTGTATTTTTTCCAACAGCAGCTTAGTTTCCATTAGAAAGGGACATCTGATAATGCCAGTGCAACAAAAAGGTATGAGACATGCTGTGTAAAACTTTTGCCCAGTAATTTGAATAGAAACTCAAGGGATACTTACCAGCTGCAGTCAAAAGCCCCCTCAATACAACTCTGTTTTTTGCCAGTTAAACTGAAATATGTTAATACATTTCCTGTGTTCCTTCTGTATCCAAGTGAACTGCTTTTGAGAAATCAAAACTAGCTATTTGCTTCATTAGATGGTTGCGCTCATTTATTAAATATGCCTTTAAAAAAAATGATCATCATAATGTCCACACTGGGCCAGACCAAAGGTCCATCTAGCCCAGTGTCCTGTCTTCTGACAGTGGCCAGTGCCAGGTGCTTCAGAGGGAATGAACAGAACAGGTAATCATCAAGTGATCCATCCCAGCTTCTGGCAAACAGGCTAGGGACACCATCCTTGCCCGTTCTGGCTTGTAGCCACTGATGTACCTGTCCTCTATGAATTTATCTAGTTCTTTTTTGAACCCTGTTAGTGTCTTGGCCTTCACAACATCCTCTGGCAAGGAGTTCCACAGGTTGACCGTGCATTGTGTGAATAAATACTTCCTTTTATTTGTTTTAAACCTGTTGCCTATTAATTTCATTCAGTGACCCCTAGTTCTTGCGTTATGAGAAGGGCTAAATAACACTTCCTTATTTACTTTCTCCACACCAGTCATGACTGTATAGACCTCTATCATATCCCCCCTTAGTCATTATGCTCATGGTAGGTGCTGGATGAACCACCCAGGAGACTGAAATTCCCAGTTTATCTACAAATTAGGAACAGCATATGCAACAGTAGTGTAAAGTTCCCTATATTTTCCTCTTGTGTGCCTGGTTTAGAGGAATCACCTCTAGGATCTTGTCTACTTATTAGCTGTATTGCACTACCAGTGCAACTCCACCAGTGATAGCAGTGGTGGAAGCTGTTATGCAGACAGGCAGGACTCAGGTATTTTTACCACTGTGTCATCTATGTTTCCACACTACAGCTTCTACTATTTCTACTGCATGTAGAGAATTAAAGCTACAAAGTTTGCTAACGTCGAGGCAGCCTAGATATGAGAGGATAATTCAGTACCCAGGACTTTTTATTCCTTGGTGAAATAAAACATAAAAAAAAATAAAAAACATATTCTAGTTTATGTAATGTAAAAACTTATTCAGGGAAAACTAGACTGAGATAACCAACTCATTTTACATAGACCACTGAAAGGACAACAAAGGATCATTTTTGGACAGTTATGGATTAGAATTAGTGAGCTAGAGGTGAAAGATTCACTTTCAATCCCATGAACTGTCCAACTCCCCAATTAAAGTTATTATTTTAAAATGTTAGTCGTTTCTCTTTTAAGGAGATTTGTTAAAGGGCAATCTACATTTCAAATTTGGTTGTATGACAAGAGAGTATGGCCGTCCCAACTGTCTTTGTAGGGAAAATGATCTAGTTTTTACAATATAAGACCCACATTTTCAAGGTGTGCATGAGTGCAAGTTGGACACACGCAAAAGTGAAAATTTAGGCCTAAGCTCGTATTGTACATCCAATTTATTAAAAATCTTCTGTAACACCTCTGCTTGGCTGGCATATCTGACTTGAGACTGAAAATAAAACCTGCTACTCAATGGCTTTTAGAAGGAAACAGAATTAAGAACCCAGAAGACATGGATAATTTGCCCACCCAAATTGCTACTTTCATAAATTCCTCCTCCAGCTCAGTCAGTTACACCCTATACTGCACTTCAAAAAGAATGCACATAGTTAATTATGTATGCTTTCTCCCGGAATTGTGTTTTTGGGCACAACTGCCATTCAGGGTTGTTTACAATGAAATTGAAGTCTTAACCCAGCTTTCAGTTTCAGTCTCATATCAGATATGCCACTGCTCATTTAATGCATCTTTTAAGTGCGGGTCAGCAACAATTAAATTACACTTCTCCAAACTGATTTTTAGTTGTAAAAGTTGCTGAACAATAAAATTTTCCTGAAGTCATTGTTGGTCTCTCTTCCAAACTATTTGACATTGCCAAACATAGTTGAAAACCTCACTAACTTTTACACACAATCTCTTTTATACCATGCTGATAACATATTCTGAATAGAGATTTTAGACCTTCAGTGAACTGAAAGGATTATAGACCAAATGTAGGCACCTAATATAGAGAAAGCATCATCGTGGTGAATGGCATAGGAACTACATTTATATTCTGACTTTAGGGAAGTATCTTACAGCTAGTAGCAACATCTTTGAAGAATTCATAAGATTCCAGACTAATTTGTGTTCTTAGTTCATTCTGGAAAATTCACCTATAGGCTATTCTGAAAATAGAGTTTCCTTTTTTATAGTGGATTTGAGTTTATAATTCCAGCTGAAGTCTAACTAAGGTTTGGAAGAAATAAAAATAGGGAATATTTACACTCCCAAAATGCTTACAGGATATCACACTAGTGAAAGTCTTTATGCAGACACTCCTGAACACAGTCAAGTTATAAAGCAGGTGTGCATTTTTATGAGCAGAACCTGCAAGTTTACGTCCACTTACACCCCCATGTCTCCTCCTGTTGTACAATTGTTTTCAGAATTACTATTAGAGATCAAATTAGTTCAAGGGTTCTCAAACTGGGGGTCGTGACCCCTTAGGGATCGCAAGCTTATTACATGTGGGATAGCGAGCTGTCAGCCTCCACCCCAAAACCCTACTTCACCTCCATCATTTATAATAGTATTAAATATATTAAAATGTGTTTTTAATTTAGAAAGGGGGTCACACTCCCTTTGCTGTGTGAAAGGGGTCACCAATACAAAAGTTTGATAACCACTGAATTAGTTGCTTATAAAAAAAGGCCTTTGAAAACCTTTTCTTTTCCCTTGTTCAGGTACAGCCCAAATGCATCAGAATCAAAGGAGCCGAGCCAAAGTCTAAGAGCCTTCAAAGAAAAACTAAACCTCTTTAAAGAAACAGTTTCCCTGCTACTAGTGTGGTCTGCCAACCATAGGCTTGATCCTGCACTGAAGTGAATGGGCGTTTTCACTGACTGGAATGAGTACAGAATCAAGTCCCAAAGGAGGGGGAGTAGGAGGATGCTATAAGGCATGAGGGAGGAGAGCTGGGGATGTACTGAGTGGAATCCCTACTTATCAGTTCACACAGCAGTGATAACCCTAAAGAAAATTATGATTAGTCTGTTGCCTTGACTAATATGTAAAGTTATTAGCTTCCAACGAATAATTTTGAAGGCAAAGGGACAATGGAGAAAAAGTTACTCTCTGCAGAGGAAACATGTTTAAATGTTATTTTCCCCTTGCTTTGACTTAGAGAAATTCTGTCTAAACAGTCTAGACCAATTGGATGTGTGTGGATCATAGAAGTCAGTTTTATTATTTGTTTAAAATAACAGTCTGAAACAAAATATCTATATATTTACATATCACATCTGGTGTGGGTGCTAAAAGAAGGTATATTATCTATAGAGAAGAAATAAAAGGATTTTTTTAAGTTACTCCTTCACACATACAAAAATGAAAACAAGAGGCATCTGTATATCTAATTAGTTACCAAATCAGGAAAAAGAAGTGCTTCGGACTGTACCCAGTACTTTCAAGAAAGAAAGAATACAAACACATAGCCACTATAAAGAATAAACATGGCCCCTCAAAGCAGTGAGTGTTTAAGGAGAACCCGTCTCCAAGGTTTCCACACACTCAGCTCCCAACAAGTGGGGAATGGCACAGACTTCAGTATAAACATCACACTTTAAATCCGCATCTGACCCTCTTCTGGAGTGTCGAGAACATGTGGCACAGCAGCTCCCCTGCATCAGGGGACCTGGCAAACATTAATGCATCCGCAAACATTGAGTAACTAATAGAATAAAAGGGTTTTTTTGGAGGGGAATCCAAAGTTGCCAGAGCAAAAAAACAACAGCACTCCTAGGTAAAATGAACAGGAGTTCTTGTGGCACCTTAGAGACTAACAAGTACTCCTGTTATTTTTGCGGATACAGATTAACAGGGCTGCTACTCTGAAACCTGGGTAAAATATTCATGTTCGGAGAGGAATGGTGAGTCGAAAGTCGGCTGTAAACGACCCTAAGCGTGTTTCTCTCTGGACGAAATGCCCGACGTGAACCGCTCTCTAATCCACAAAGCGTCCAAAAGACTGGCAAGCGGCATATGAAATCCCAGCCCAGCCCAACCTCAACTTGGGGGGATTTTCCCTACAACAGCAACACTTAGGGGGCTTTTACCGCGCTCCCGCCACATGCAAAGTGCTGGGGGAGCAGATACAAACCTCTTGGGAACTGAGCGCAGCCAGCCCAACCCCACGCGCTAAAGGGCAGCGCACTGCTGAGGGGCTGGAGCCCAGAGGTCGGGCACAGCCCCCCCACCCCTTGCCAAGGAGAGCAAGCAAAGCACCAGGCCCTTGCCGGGCTTCCTTACCTGTCCCTGGAGATGCTGAGCTGCACCCCAGCAGCGTCCTCTTCAGAGCTGCGCGCACCCCCCTCGCCCGGTACTTGCTGCGGCGCGGTGGCTCAGCCTACAGCCGGCTGCTCCACTGAGCGGAAGCCAGCATAGTGATTTGGCCCTAGGAGGAAGGGGGCAGGAGAAGTAGATCCCCTCCCCGCCGCACAGCGGGGTCCCCCTGGCCGCCGGGTGTGGAAGGCTCCCGGGATAGGGAGAGCCGGAGGGGGAGCTGAGCTGCGGCTGCTCCTGGGACAGTCACCGGCCGAGGCGCTTCTCTGCCGCCTCCTGCCGCTCCTGGCTGGCACGTAGCGCGAGTGCCCCCCGCTGCCGCCCACGCTGTCCCGGGCGGGCTCCTGGAACCTGCTGCTCCCCTTTGTGACACCACAGCGCGCCTCGGCCAATGGCAAGTGCCCCGCCGCCGCGCTGGAGCGAGAGGCGTGGAGTTCCCAGCCCCAGGGAGAGGAGACGGAGCAGAGGATGCTGCTGCTGTCTCCAACTTGGCTGGCCGGCGTGGGACAGCCTCCCACCCAGCCACACATACGCTGCCTGGTGAAATGCCCCTCTGCCCCGCGGCAAGGAGCGCCCGCAGCCAGAGCGGCCCCCCCACCGGAGCCAGTGGCGGGACACACGCCAGGAGATTTACAGGCGGGACAGAAAGGCACCCCGAGGCCGCCGTCAGCGGCAGGTACAACCGGCCGGCTCCCCGCGCTGGGCAAGCTGTGCTCAGCTTCGCACTCTCCCGAGCCTGAGGTTGGCCAGGGGCCGGGCTGCTACTGGAGGCAAGTTGGGGCAGCCTGAGAGCTCCAGTGCCCGGCCCAGGCCCCAGGGCCCAGCCGCTCCACTGAGGATCGCAGGGAAGCGCCAGACATGACTTATTGCCCAGACACTGAGGACCCACTTGCAATGGCAAAATGCCACCCAAGGCTCCTCCTACTTGGGGGAAGACTCCTCAGGGGTCAAATCAGCCAAGGGCTTTGCACTGGAACTATGCCAAGGCACAGCAGGGCCAGGAATTTGGCCTACAGTATCTAGGGGGAAATCCTGGCCCCCTGAAAGTCAATGGGGGTTTTGTGCAGGCTTTCAGCCCAAGCATAGATGCAGGACAAAGCTACACTGGACTTTAGGCCCAGTATTTGTTTGTCATGGCTTGCGCTCTCTCTCTCTCTCTCTCTCTGTGATGGAGGAACAGGTTGTTACTTAGTACCTGCGCATCCCTGGTGCCAGCCAAGGAAGGATCCAGTGTGCACACACATGCATCTCAGAAGGCCCCAGCCACCCCAGGGAAAGAAAACATACACACAATAGGAGGTGGGATTAGAAATAAGCCTTTGTACTGCAACATGACAAATGTTCCTATTCAGGAAATATGCTTTCTCGGCGCTCTCCACACCAGCATCCCCACCCTTTTTTAAGGCAAAAGATTGTATTTCTGTTTTCTCCCTTCATTAAGTTCTCCCATGCCACTATATTTCAGGGGAGTTAAAAGATGCATCCTTTTCTCCCAAAATATTTTCAAGCTGTCAGAGGGTGAACCTTCTTTACCCTTCAAAGAGTAGGGGGTAGCACCGAAACCAAAAATCCTTTCATAAAAGGGGGCAGCCTGGAGTCACTACATCATACAGAGATGCCCAAACAACTTGAAGACTTCCAGAGGGAGGCACAATACACCCCCCAATAATGATGTGAAGTGCGGAGAACTAGCAGCTACTCTTAGCATGGTTTCTGCCCAGAAAACAATATTTTAATTTTATTTTGAATATGGTTTGGACAGATAATAAAGAAAGGCAGCGACTAAAATCCCCCAATACACTGTAATGTTGGCAAATCTCCTACCTACCAGTTATATATCTACTGTACTTATGACAAATAAGTAGGGTGCCTTTCTGACTTTGCACATTGGTAAGATATGTATAGTTTTTCATGCCAATTGAAGTGTTTATGATTTTGTAAATAAAGTTTTCATTTTGGAGAGTATCTAGAAACTGAGTTATGAAAACACCACTCTGTATTGACAGAAGTGACCAAGCGAAGCCTTTGCGCTCTGTGGTTGAAGACATTTCTTTGAAAATAGTGCCACCTGCTGTTTGCAACAATCTTTTAAGTGTTGGTACCAAACCCCATTGCTTGGGCTCATTACAGTAATAAGATTAGTCCTTGCGTTAGACCAGGGGTCGGCAACCTTTCAGAAGTGGTGTGCCGAGTCTTCATTTATTCACTTTCATTTAAGGTTTTACATGCCAATAATACATTTTAACGTTTTTTAGAAGGTCTCTCGCTATAAGTCTATATAACTAAACCATTGTCGTATGTAAACAAGGTTTTCAAAATGTTTAAGAAGCTTCATTTAAAATTAAATTAAAATGCTGATCTTACACCTCCGGCACACTCAACATGCTGCCGGCCTGGGGTTCCGTTCACCTAGGCTGGCAGCCGGCTGAGCGGGGCTGGCGGCCGGGACCCCAGACCAGCAGTGGGCTGATTGGCTCAGCCTGCTGCCGGTCTGGGGTTCCGTCCGCTGGCTCCTGCCAGCCAGGGTCCCCGCTGCTGGTCCTGCTCAGCCTGCTGCCAGTCTGGGATCCCGGCCCTGTCCACATAGAGTAGGTACCTACTTCCTCCCTGGTTCTGGCCCATTCTCTTCCTCTCTCTGCAATGAGATGAGGGTGGGAGTACACTGAGAACAGGGCTGGGGGTGAAGGTGCAGGGTCTGGCCAGGAGCTAGAATGAGGGAGGGGGCTCAGGGTTGGGGTAGGAGGTTTGGGTGTGGAGCGCTTACCTGGACAGCTCCCATTTGATGCGAAGGGTGCAGGTGGGAATGTGTGTGTGTGCGCGCGCGTGCAGGAGCTCCCGTTTGGTACTCGGGGTGGGGGTGCAGGAGTCAGGGCACGAGACTGGGGTGTGTGGGTGGTGCAGGGGTGAGGGCAGAGGGCTGGGCGTGTGTGAGGAGGGTGCAGGAGTCAGGGCTAGGGTTGTGAGGGGGTGCAGGGGTCAGAGCACGAGGCTGGGGTGTGTGGGGAGTGCAGGGGTGCGGGCAGAGGGCTGGGTGTGTGTGAGGGGGGTGCAGCGGTCAGGGCAGAGGGCTGGGGAGTGTGGGCTGGGGTCGTGGGTGTGCTCCCAGCCCCCTGCCCTGCTCACGGCAGGGGGCTGGAGGGGATATGCCCATTCCACCCCCTTCCCCAACGTCCCCGGAGCAGAGAGCGTGCTGCGGCTCCGCTTTTCCCTCTCCCCCTCCGTAGCAAGGGCCATCAGCTGATCCACAGAAGGGAGGGAGAGAAGGAGGGGCAGGAACCCTGGATGCTGAGGGAAGAAGCGGGGGGAGGGGGAAGCTTGCCTGCCCTGCAGGGAGAGAGCAGTGGGCAGAGAATCATAGAATCATAGAATATCAGGGTTGGAAGGGACCCCTGAAGGTCATCTAGTCCAACCCCCTGCTCGAAGCAGGACCAATTCCCAGTTAAATCATCCCAGCCAGGGCTTTGTCAAGCCTGACCTTAAAAACCTCTAAGGAAGGAGATTCTACCACCTCCCTAGGTAACGCATTCCAGTGTTTCACCACCCTCTTAGTGAAAAAGTTTTTCCTAATATCCAATCTAAACCTCCCCCACTGCAACTTGAGACCATTACTCCTCGTTCTGTCATCTGCTACCATTGAGAACAGTCTAGAGCCATCCTCTTTGGAACCCCCTTTCAGGTAGTTGAAAGCAGCTATCAAATCCCCCCTCATTCTTCTCTTCTGCAGGCTAAACAATCCCAGCTCCCTCAGCCTCTCCTCATAAGTCATGTGTTCTAGACCCCTAATCATTTTTGTTGCCCTTCGCTGGACTCTCTCCAATTTATCCACATCCTTCTTGAAGTGTGGGGCCCAAAACTGGACACAGTACTCCAGATGAGGCCTCACCAATGTCAAATAGAGGGGAACGATCACGTCCCTCGATCTGCTCGCTATGCCCCTACTTATACATCCCAAAATGCCATTGGCCTTCTTGGCAACAAGGGCACACTGCTGACTCATATCCAGCTTCTCGTCCACTGTCACCCCTAGGTCCTTTTCCGCAGAACTGCTGCCTAGCCATTCGGTCCCTAGTCTGTAGCGGTGCATTGGGTTCTTCCGTCCTAAGTGCAGGACCCTGCACTTATCCTTATTGAACCTCATCAGATTTCTTTTGGCCCAATCCTCCAATTTATCTAGGTCCCTCTCTGTCCTATCCCTGCCCTCCAGCGTATCTACCACTCCTCCCAGTTTAGTATCATCCGCAAATTTGCTGAGAGTGCAATCCACACCATCCTCCAGATCATTTATGAAGATATTGAACAAAACCGGCCCCAGGACCGACCCTTGGGGCACTCCACTTGATACCGGCTGCCAACTAGACATGGAGCCATTGATCACTACCCGTTGAGCCCGACAATCTAGCCAGCTTTCTACCCACCTTATAGTGCATTCATCCAGCCCATACTTCCTTAACTTGCTGACAAGAATACTGTGGGAGACCGTGTCAAAAGCTTTGCTAAAGTCAAGAAACAATACATCCACTGCTTTCCCTTCATCCACAGAACCAGTAATCTCATCATAAAAGGCAATTAGATTAGTCAGGCATGAGTGGGAAGAGTGGAAGGAAGAGTGGGCCGGGCAAGATTTTTAATTGCACGCTGCTGTCCCCAGCAGACAGCAGCTTGCCTTTAAAAATTGGCTTGTGTGCTGTCTTTGGCACGCGTGCCATAGGTTGCCAACCCCTGCGTTAGACAAAAGAACATTAACAGAAGTATTAGCAATGAGTTTTTACTGAATTAAATAAAAAAGTTAGATTTTTTAAAAAAAAATCTATAATTGTTGTAGAATTACAAAGATTGCATTTATTCCTCTCCCTTCTGCCTCCTCTCTTACCCCCTTTATATGCTGAAAATTAACCACACTTTGTGGATCCCCGCACAAAGAAATATTTCTGGCTAAGATAATGTCAGAGAAAAATAGACTGAGCTGAAGACTGTGAGAGAGTCTCAAAATGCTATGTCCAGGAACTGTCTTTTCCTTTGTGTGTGCGTTCAGTGCCCAACAAAATGGGTCCCTCATCCTTGACTAAGGTTAGTGGGCACTATCAGAATATAAATACATAAAAGAATTTTGAGACTGTTTTTTAAAATGTCCTCTTTTAGTTCTGGCAAAGTACAGGAACAGGTAACATCAGGTACAATTTTTGAAACCTGAATCATCAATACCAGTCAAGATTTGTGTAACCACAACAAAAAGCCAGATTTTATTACCTTCACTCATATTAAGTAGTATCACATGAGCAGTCCTACTGATTTCAATAGAGCTGCTTGTAGAGGTTCTTTTCAACATGTAAAAGTGGCAGACTCAGGTGAAAAATAAGTGACAAGAGAAATACCTAAAAAGACTGTTTGGCCACAGGAAATCCTTGATCTTCTGTCACAAGGACTGTGAGTAATAATGAATACTTTTAAAGTTATATTATATAAAAAAAAAAAAGGAACCTCCATGGTCACATTGTCTTGCTTAGAAATACCTATTTCCATTAAAATTGGTGTTTTATACTGATATCAACTCTAAGGAATTAAAAACACAACACATTATTAAATAAACAATGGTGAGAACTGAAACTCATAAAACAAAAAATAAAATGTTCATGCTGACATGTTGCACTTAAATATCCCTATAATGGCTAGATTTTTTTCAAAGTATCAGAACAATGTAGCACGTCTGATCATAAGCACTGAAGATGAAGATGATAAACTTTTGATGCAATGGTATAATTCATATTTAGTTTACTACCTACTAACTGCCTTTATGGGAGGATCTTTCCTGGACTTTCTGCTTTCCAAGCAGCTGATCTCCAGTTTGCGTTTAGACTGTTTGATCCTTCCGTAAGTGCATGACTTCATATTTATTTGGATTTTGAAACTCATCTTGTTGCAGTGTGTTACCTATTCTAATCCCTCCAAGAAATGGTAACTTTGCAGCTGAATTCTGCACTCATATGCATTTGCTAGCCCTCCAATTCTAATATCATCATCAAGTACAATTATACTGAATGAACACTTTATACTAGATCTTTAGTTAGCATTCAGAATTAAAATAGTACTGACCACTGTTGATACTTTACCCCGTTGGAGAATTTACTTGCTCCTCCTCTTTACCCAGTCTCATGCATGCTTATATGGGTGTGACGGGTTCGGTCACAGAGACCCCCTCGGGACTGTCACCTGACGTGCTGAAACTACCTCTGAGGCCATTTTCCCTGCCAGCTTGGGACTCCAGAACCCTGTCTTGTTGAGTCAGACACGCTACTCCATTGCAACACAGACCCAGGGTCTGAACCACACCCCCAAAGCTGCAGACTTTAACCAAAACTGCTCAACAGGTTTCCTATCCCCAGCACCCAATGGGATCCAAACCCCAAATAAATCTGTTTTACCCTGTATAAAGCTTATACAGGGTAAATTCATAAATTGTCCGCCGTCTATAGCACTGAGAGAGATATGCACAGCTGTTTGCTCCCCCAGGTATTAATCACTTGCTCTGGGTTTAATAATAAACAAAAGTGATTTTATTAACTATAAAAAGTAGGATTTAAGTGGTTTCAAGGAATAACAGAACAAAGTTACCAAGCAAAAACAACACAAAACACGCAAGCCTAAGCCTAATACTTTTAAGAAACCGAACACAGGTAAATCTCAGCCTCAGAGATGTTCTAATAAGCTTCTTTCACAGACTAGACTCCTTCCTAGTCTGGGCCCAATCCTTTCACCTGGTACAGTCCTTGTTAGTTCCAGCTCAGGTGGTAACTAAGGGATTTCTCATGACTCGCAGCCCCCCTTGTTCTGTTCCACCCCCTTTTATAGCTTTGGCACAAGGCGGGAATCTTTTCCTAATGGAAAAGCACCAGGTTTAAGATGGATTCCAGTACCAGGTGACATGGTCACGTCCTGTGAGACCCCAAGCCTCCATTCTTTTCAGCCTGACTCACATGAGCACAGGAAGGCTTATAAGTAAACAGAGCCATTTACAACCAATTGTCCTGGTTAATGGGAGCCATCAAGATTCTAAACCACCATTAATGGCCCACACTTTGCATAGTTACAGTAGGACTTCAGAGTAATACTTCATATTTCTAGCTTCAGATAAAAGAATGATACATTCATACAAAT
Organism: Caretta caretta; assembly: GCF_965140235.1. NCBI lineage: Eukaryota > Metazoa > Chordata > Testudines > Cheloniidae > Caretta > Caretta caretta. Next base: position 81,547,271 of record NC_134210.1, on the reverse strand, counting down.
AGGACAAACACACTCAGTAGATTATAAGCTTTGTAATGATACCTTACAAGAGACCTTTTGCATAAAGCATATTCCAGTTATGTTTATAAGTGTGAATATAATGTATTTCCATAAAACATATGGAGTGCAACATGACAATGGAGCAAACAGCAAAACACAGGAAAAGGAGATTCTTGCATTGAGTAGCACCTTCCTCCATGAATAGTCTGATTGGCTTTAACACATCTAATTACAGAGTAAAAGACTATTAAAAAAATCTGAATCTGTGTATTTGAAGAAAGTAATCTTGCAACTTTCTCTTTAAACACAGCAAAACGTTGGTCACATTTTTTCTAGTATTCATCAACTTAGCTCTCTGCACTGATTTGGATAGAATTTATTGTTAGGATCAGAAGAGTTATCAGAATTTAGCCATTCACAAATATCAATTACCAGTCAGACAAGAAAAGTGATGCCACAAGTCCTCCTTTTCTTTTTGCGAATACAGACTAACACGGCTGCTACTCTGAAACCAGTCAGACAAGGTGAGTAATATCCTGAGACCCATTCATTAGGCTACAACATTGCATATAATTACCAGCTGGTTTCACCAAAGAGCAAGACGTTCTGCAAGCTATATTTCCTTGTAAGAGCAACCCCCACTGTCTTTAGAAAATACTCATTCTTAGAAAAATATTAATACTTATCGCTTTTATAGAGTGCTACATCTTCAAAGTATTGTTGCCTCTTTTTGACCTGAGCATCTGGTCAACTTTCAGGGCCCTGGGAATGTTCCAAATGAAAGTAGAAATCAGTGGAGTCTGGTATTTTCTTTGATGCAGTCTTGTTTATTTACAACAAATGTACAATGTTTCAGGTCTCTGAACACAGAATTAATCAAATAGCAAGAAATGGGTTCTTTTGCTCACAGCACCAAGATCATCATTTCAGCCTCCACCCTTGACCCAAAGCTTCGGGTTTCTCCTAGGACACCATGCTGCTTCTTCTGGCTTGCTGGCTCTCAGGGCTTGTCCGCACTATGGAGGCCACAGCAGCATGGCTATGTGCTGTAACACCACAGTGGGGATACACATTACAACATCAGAAGGGTTTTTTCTATTGCTATATTAACTCCACCTCCATGAGCAATGGCAACTAGGTTGAAAAAAGCATTTTTCCACTGACATAGTCGTGTCTATACCAGGGATTCAGACAGCACAGTGATGCTGCTCCAGGGTGCATAATTTTTCATACTCAAGTGATGCAGCTCTGTCAATCTACATTTTGAGTGTAGATCAGGCCTTAGTCACTCCCAGATTTGTTTGTTTCTTCTGCCTTCCCACACACCCCTGCCCTATCCAAAAACAATATTCAGCAAAAGTCCTCCAACTCACTCAGTTCAAACTCCTGGGTAGGTTCATAACTCCCTTTTGGGCAGAGGAGGGGTGTTTCTGATTAATTCATCCTGACAGTTATGTTAATTGAAGTGTGCACTCACACCAAACTCAGAGGTTTGTGATTCATGCAGTCACCCCTACTTCTCAGCATAACAGTGTTAACCAATCAACCCCCACAATAACCCGGTGAGCTGGATAAATATTTATCCCCATTTTACAGATGCAGAAAATTTAGAGAGGTGAGTCAGGGCCAGAATCAGAATTACTTAATTCAGAACATGCTGGTTCCATTCTTGTACTCAGTACTTTAGACCACACTGCCTCTAGGTGGTTTGGATCATTTTTCTAATTGATTAATGAATTAAGAACAATGTATTTTTCCTTCTCCTTAACCAAAGAAGGGCTGTAACATTGTCCAATTAAAACTCTAAATGTTTTGAAAATGTATTATGTGTAAATGCATAATTTTATAAATTTAGTTACCACAAATTGACTCAGTTTGAGTTTTAGAGAGACTTGTCCAAAATGCTACAATCATTTGCTCACATTGAGTTGCATAGTCTTCCCACACAGAGGTTGCCATTACAAAAATCAGCATTTTCAACAGCAGGGCAATCATGAAGTAATTCATCTTCTAAACACAATAGAAAACCACAGCATCTTAGATGCTACCATGTAGTAAAAGTGTCTTTTACTAACTTTTTAATGATGACTGCACACAGTGCACAAACCTGGGATCATTACAGGACTAAGAGTGAGATTGCATCAGGTCTATGCTCCAGCTGTAGTACTGGTATCTGGAGCTCTCAGAAACCCCTGCCAGCCCTGGCTTAAAAACGATCATAAAAATTATGAAGCTCAACTTTTTTGCCTTTGGAGTGGCCACACTACACCAAATGATAGACAGGTAAAAAAAAAAAAAATCCAGATGGCCTTAAAGCCCACACACTAAGACTTCCATTTCAAAATCATACAAGTCAAACACAATGGTATCCTCCCACTATACTTGGCAAATGTTTCAGGAGCAAAGTATAAACACTTCCAGCAGAGGGCATCTTAATCTCAGTTTATTTGCCAAATAGTATTGACTTCATCCTTGGTTATGCTTATGACAACTTGTTTTTGCTTAAATAGGAAGACTAATGAATATCTACCCTATTATGCTTCTCTGCAAATGCATTCCCCTTGCTACATAGATTTTATTATATAGTTTTTAGAATCCCCTACTTAAATTATTGACAGCATTTCACTGATATATAAAATACTTTTTGTCATGCTAAGTAGAACACAGAAGATTTTTTCCTATTCTAAATAGTCACATTATCTTCCATTACATATTGAGAAAATATACATTAAATATGCCTTTAAAATACTCTTTTTAAATAAATATATAGACAGATAATTAACATAGTATAGGAGATATTTGGTATGTCACAATGACAGAATAAAAGATCACAAACTTGGGTCAGAATTACTGGATGTTCATACTGCTGAGTTATGAATAAGATTGTCTGCACCTTTAAAACACACTTTTTTGTGATTCACACTGTGGTTTTAGTGATGATATTTTCCTTCATTGTGATGGAACATGCTGAAAATATGGTTTAAAACAAGTGTTTTTCTTAAACTAGAAATAAAAAATAATAAAAACAGGTATATTATATTACTGAGAAAAATACTAAGGAATAAATTCAGATCACAAGCATGAAATGATCAGATATTTTTCCATATAAATAGCATTTTTAAATGAATAGAATTCGGTTCCACTACTTGAGTTGCTGAGATAAATTGACTGCATGATGATGTCTTTGATCAAGTCTGTCTTTTCATTTAGAGAAAGCATTCAAATTATAATGTGGAACATCTGGTTTCCACATAAAGCTCAGAATTTACCTTCTCTTGTGATCTTCTTATCTGTAAGTTTCACAAAGGGGATATTCTCAGACCATGTTTTTGAATGCCTCCAAGAACACAGCATAGGAGTTACAAGGATAACTATGTAACATGGGACAGGAAAAAGGTGATGAGGGGCATTTTTAGCAACCATCCAGGTGCTCAAGCCACTGCCAATTTTTGGGATGGAATATTGATTACTGTGCTTATTGCCAAGAGTAGCACCTATAAGCCTTTGTACCAGCCTTAGCATCACTAAGACAAAGCCAGGGGAGAGGTAGCGATCACAAGGCCTGACTGCGTCTTACCTGATATGCTGGGGTAAGCGTCTGTGAAAAACAGGAAGTAATTCTATATTTGAGTTCTGGTGCATGTGTGTCAGGACCCATGAGACTGCAGACTCTACAAAAGCACATCTGTATAACAGCTTAAAAAGTGCTTGCTTAGTGGTTTTTCTTTGATGGACTTGTTGATATAATTGTAGAAATCACTAACATAAAAGGGTTTGACAGGTCTGAGGGATTTGGATTTGACCTTCTGGACATCTCTTGGAATCCCCAGCAACAGGCAGCTAGCTGGCCACTTGAACCTTGTTGTTTGAACACTCAAGACCCATCCAAAACATGGGTAACTATTGTTTGAGGGTGCTCTAGAACCTATTATGTTTGTATGTTCTTTAGACTAAATAAAGCAGGGATTTTCAGTAAAAGCATTCTGGAGAGAGTGCTGGAGACTAACAAAGTGAAGGCTTTAAGTAAAAGCACTATTTGACTATTTGATTTATGCCAGCCATATAGCAGATGGTGGTGCTGCATCTCCCTTGGTTTATTTTCTGATACTACCTCGCAGAGAGTAAAGTTACCAAGAGCTTTGGGTTTAGTAACCCTGGGTAACAAAGGGACTAACAGGAAGATAGCAGATCAGCCTGAAGAAGGGTGATAGTGACAGTCTGTTAAGAAAATTGATTTACTAGGGGTAGGTCTTATATATGTGCAGTCTTAGAACTGTGAAGAAACACGGATCAGAAACAAATATGGCCACTGTCTGGAATACCTGTGCCTGGAAGGTCTAATATAAAGCTGACAGAGTTCTCTTTGAGTTCTCCTTTTATGCACATATGAGCAGCACAGGTAGTGATGCCTATCGTTAAGGTTACCCAATACTTACTATTCTACAACCCTGCTCTCAGTTGCTTATAACTTTGCCAGTCTTTAAGCATTAGAACTGAAGTTTTCCATGCTGGGTGTCTGCCTCAGGCTGATTATTTTTGGAAAATTTCAGCAAAAGTGGTTCAGCCGTATCCCAGAATGAGATTGGGATACATTGTTCTACCCATATTTAAAATTCTCACAATCGTTTTATTGAAAAACTCTAGCACCTCTGTACTTGAAACTTGGCAGGTCACCCCGTGGTCTGGAACATGCCTTTTACTGTCCCTGTGAAAATCCATCCAAATTTGGCCAAGTTATAAGCCTCCGAGAATCACTTTTCTTACATGCTCAGTAGAGACTTGTTAAATTCTCCAATGTTTCTGTCCGTACTGAACATGTACCAGCCCAGGATTGCAGAGGTCAAGCAAGACTTTCCCTGAAGTTACTGACGCCAGAGTCCAGGGACAGTTTCCCCTGAGTTCTCAGTGCCCTTTGCTCCTGTTCCCCCCGGCCAGGATCCAGGCAGCAGAAAGCTGTTTGACAAGAATTCAGAGGGGTAAGGTGCTGAGCAGGAGACTAGGAAAAGGTGCTGATGGAGTTTAATGTGGAGACTGGGGTTGGGATTGAGACAAGAAGCTGAGAATAGGCTAGATGATAGACAAGGATAGGTTAGAGAAGCCAGGGATGGAAGGGATCAGGATTTGTTGGGGTGCGGCAGGCACAGAGTCAGGAGGAAGCAAAGACAGAAGAGTCTGTAACCACTGGATGACACTCTCCCTCAGAACCTGGCATAGAGTCAGAGTTTAAGGCCAGAAGGGACCACAAGATCATCTAGTCTGGCTTTCTGTATAGATCACAGGTTACCAACACCACCCTCATGCTAAACCCTGCAACCAACCCCAGAATTCAGGAATCTCAAGATTTCTCTGCTGTCAATATAGCTCCACATAACAGAATTTTTGTTTTTCAGTTTGCTTTATTAAAAAGCCAGGAAATTAAAATAGTTTGTGTGTGTAAATAACATTAAGGTTGCAAAGTCAAGCACTCAGAAGTACAATCTTAATTTGGCCCCCTTGTGTGTATGCATTATATGATACAGTCTCTAATTACATGATCACTTCCTTCCCCCACTGCTACCCCCCACCCCTGGGAGCCAGGTAACACTTCTGTACTTTGACGTATCCCAAAAATTACAGTTGGTATGATCCTTCAAACTTGTAGGATATTGGTGTGCTTTCTGTTACTCTGTTAAATATACTTTCCCTAAACATATTAATATCAAATCTCATCATGCACAGGGCCTAATCATGTCCTACTAGGTGATAACATGGTTTTGTAAACAATTTTGTAACATGACTAGGCCCTATTTACACTGAGTTATGAAATGATCTTATTCCTGTCCTAACAAGAACTGATTTTAAACGTGACTCTAGCTAACATAAGTTGAACTCTAGCGCAGATGCACTCTTAAGGGTTTTGTGATATGAATATATATAACTGACTTGGGTAGTGCTAGCAAACATTTGATACTAAGAGTCAAAGTTAGATGGAAGTAGAACACAGTAGATTGTCTTAAAGCACAGAATTCACCTGATCTTGACTGAGACTGCATGCAGTTCTAACCGGTCCGGATTCCAGAATGGGGTATTCTAGCTAACCTTCGAAATGAAGTTTGGAGATGAGAAATGGCATGAATGAGATTAGGCGAGGTTGAAATCATTCTGTAATTTTGAAGAAAATAGACCCCGGGGTAAGAATAACCATGCTGTGTTCCTACAAAGCAGCATTTCCATGCTCAGGCAGAAGCTGTTTTCAGATGGGAGAGGAAGTAACATTTGTTTTCAATCCAGAGGATACAAAATAAGGTAAAGTACCAATAAGCACCATAGCAATCAGTCTACCTCCCTCTGCTTGTGCTTTTGGACTTAAGACCAGAGGGGCAGCAAGAAATTAGTCAGGTTGATAATAGGTTTGGCTCTTGAGTAATCAGGGGAAGGAAAAACAGAGAGACTGGGAAATATAGATAAAAAGGAATGAAAGGAAGGAGGGGAGAAGCAAGAGAAAAAATGGAAAAATATAGATAGTGGGGGAAGTAAGAAGTAAAGTGAACAGAGAAGAAGGAAGGAATTAGTAAAAAAAAAAAAAGAAAGAAAGAGAGAGAGAGAGAGCAAGCGTGCACGCACAGTGAGGGAGGATGGCGGCCTAAAGGCTGGAACACAAGAGAGAAGCAGCAAAAGCAGTTTTTGAGCTGCCAGGTTCTTCAATGAAATCTACATTGTAGTTCCAGGCAGCTCAGACGATTTCCCTCATTCTGCCAAGGAAGTGTTTACAATCAGTCCTATATGCTTATTAGTATGAACATATTTGACTTAATTTTGGTCATCATTAGCAATGTATTGTTAAGATTATGTGATATCAGATAGAAATGATATAATTTTAAATCACTGACTGCTGCCATTTAACAGAGATTCTACTCACCAGTTATTTCTCCTAACATAGCTTCTTCTGTTGTGTTTATCAGTGGGGAACTTGGAGACAGACTGGAACTAACGGTCTTCAAAGAATTGTAGAATTAAAAAAAATCTGTTGAGGAAAAACGTAAGCAGCCATAGCACTATCATCACTATCTATAATAATATGATCTGTCCAGACAAAAATAATTTCAGACTACTACATTCAGTGCTACATTTCAGACTTTTTGTACTGTGTAAGGGTTGCAGTACATTCTCGCTTTATCTTGAAAATGACCTTCCTTGACTTGATCATGAGTTACACATCATGAGTTACACATGAGGGACATCATCAAGTGGAAAATAATACCTGCTGTTGCTAAAGAACTACTTAACATTCAGTGCACAACAAAATGTGTGTGGTAGATAGTCACAAGCAGTCTTGTAAGATATATTGCATCAAAAAAAATTAAATTAAAATAAGATAACTTGGCATATTGGATTTTGGAGCTATGCAACATCTACTGTATACAGAAAATCTCTTTAAATTTCAATGAGCCTCAGAAAGAGAAAAAGGTTCCCGTGCTTGTGCTATTTGCAATATTACATACCACTGCTGATCACATTCCTAATAACAAAAAAACCCTAAGAGACCACTGCTGATCACATTCCTAATAACAAAAAAACCCTAAAAGACCTGACCATAAGAACAACTCTCTAAAATTAAAATGTAATATCGTATTCTTCTATGGCACCATACCAGGGTGGCTTACCTGTGTGCTGGAGAGCCTGGGCCTGAGCCAGCCCTGATTAAGATGAATCTCATCTGAGAAGGATCAGGTGATCCCAATACAGAAAGTAGCAGGAAACTGTAGGGAGAGATGGTTGAGAGAAGTAGTAGAAGCTGACAGAGGCTAGAGGTCTGGTAGTAAACTGGGGCATGCTCAGGAAACAGAAGTCTGAGAAACTGTAGCTAGCTTGAAGAAGCAACTGCAGGGAGCGAGAATGGCTCCTGCAGAGACCTTGAACTGTGACCCAGCTCTGGGAAAGAGTGTGGGGAACCTCCCAACTGAGGGGAGAGAAACACTCAACTGAGGTTCACCAAGGGAAGGTCATGCCTGACTAATCTAATCGCCTTCTATGATGAGATTACTGGTTCTGTGGATGAAGGGAAAGCAGTGGATGTATTGTTTCTTGACTTTAGCAAAGCTTTTGACACGGTCTCCCACAGTATTCTTGTCAGCAAGTTAAAGAAGTATGGGCTGGATGAATGCACTATAAGGTGGGTAGAAAGTTGGCTAGATTGTCGGGCTCAACGGGTAGTGATCAATGGCTCCATGTCTAGTTGGCAGCCGATGTCAAGTGGAGTGCCCAGGGGTCGGTCCTGGGGCCAGTTTTCTTCAATATCTTCATAAATGATCTGGAGGATGGTGTGGATTGCACTCTCAGCAAATTTGCGGATGATACTAAACTGGGAGGAGTGGTAGATACGCTGGAGGGCAGGGATAGGACAGAGAGGGACCTAGATAAATTGGAGGATTGGGCCAAAAGAAATCTGATGAGGTTCAATAAGGATAAGTGCAGGGTCCTGCACTTAGGACGGAAGAACCCAATGCACAGCCACAGACTAGGGACTGAATGGCTAGGCAGCAGTTCTGCGGAAAAGGACCTAGGAGTGACAGAGGACGAGAAGCTGGATATGAGTCAGCAGTGTGCCCTTGTTGCCAAGAAGGCCAATGGCATTTTGGAATGTATAAGTAGGGGCATAGCGAGCAGATCGAGGGACGTGATCGTCCCCCTCTATTCGACATTGGTGAGGCCTCATCTGGAGTACTGTGTCCAGTTTTGGGCCCCACACTACAAGAAGGATGTGGATAAATTGGAGAGAGTCCAGCGAAGGGCAACAAAAATGATTAGGGGTCTGAAACACATGACTTATGAGGAGAGGCTGAGGGAACTGGGATTATTTAGTCTGCAAAAGAGAAGAATGAGGGGGGATTTGATAGCTGCTTTCAACTACCTGAGAGGTGGTTCCAGAGAGGATGGTTCTCGATTATTCTCGGTGGTAGAAGAGGACAGGACAAGGAGTAATGGTCTCAAGTTGCAGTGGGGCAGGTTTAGGTTGGATATTAGGAAAAACTTTTTCACTAGGAGGGTGGTGAAACACTGGAATGCGTTACCTAGGGAGGTGGTAGAATCTCCTTCCTTAGAAGGTTTTAAGGTCAGGCTTGACAAAGCCCTGGCTGGGATGATTTAATTGGGGATTGGCCCTGCTTTGAGCAGGGGGTTGGACTAGATGACCTCCTGAGGTCCCTTCCAACCCTGATATTCTATGATTCTATGATTCTATGAGGTTGGGGCCAGGTGTACCCCAATAAATTGGACCCCATGTGGGGAATGTTTGTAATTTTCCTGGGGACTGTGCGAAATTGTTTAAGGAACCTAGTGAAGGAGACAACAGGGGTGGAGTGCTGCAGAGACATACCTGGCCACGAGGGGGCACACAGGAGGCAGTAAGCAGCCATGGTGTTACTTATACTCCTCTTGCAGATGGGTAAAATGAGCCTTTGACAGGTTAGGTGACTTGCTTGAGGTCAAGCTGCAACTCATTGGGAGAGCTGAAAATAGAACACAGAAGTCCTGACTCCTAGTGCCCTACTCTCTAATATTAGATGACAATCCCTCTGATGGTATAAATATGCTTCTTTCACTTGGAATCCTGTGTACAAATCTCTTTAAAACCCCCGACCTGTAGTGATTGCTTAGGTTGATATTTTTTTTTGCTGTGCAGCCTGTGGGCAGAAAAAGGTTTGCTTGGTGATTTTGGGGCAAGTCACTTAACTCTCTGCTTGTTCAGCTCTAGAACATGTTTAATAGTAACTTGAGTCTTAGTGAATGTGATAAAATCTAATTAAGAACCATCCTGGTGGCCTGATGGTTGCACTTTGTTTGTATAACATTTGATTCTGTATCTCCCAACAATAATGCCTCCTGCACACTGCTTTAACTTACAGTAACCTCCCTACAGCTGCCAATGTGTTCCTCTGCAGTCCAGAATCCTCAGCAATGAGCGCTACAAGCACTCTCCATTCCTAGCTCCAATCCCTTTCCTCCAATTCTCAGCTCTACTCAGGGCACACGCCCTTTGGCTGGGGCTGCATGATGAGGAAGCATAGGACTATTTACACTGGTCTTGTGCTGTTGCTGCACCAGTGGAATTTTCCTCTGTCCAGTTGCAGCTCTGATCAGCAATACACCCTACCCTAATTTAGATAAGCAAAGACAGAATAAACATATCACTAGAGTACTGCACTCATCCTTACTAAGATGTGAGCAACAATAAAGAGGGAATAGTCTTTATCTCAGTATTCTACAACACAGACATCAGAACCAATCAGACTTACATCAAGAATCCAGCTCCTGCTGCCAGAGCAGCTATTTACAATGTTGCAACAAGACAGAGGTGAGAAAAAAATGATGCCTGTGACAAATTGTCCTTGTGGTAATTGGTTACTTCATCACCAAAGTCAGCCTAATGCGTATTCTGGAATAAAATCATGAGCTCCGTTCAGCATACAGTCAGCATGATGGTATTATGCACTAAAGGACATATATATACCTGTACTTGGCAAGTAAGCTTTCAGTTCAGTGGCTTTATTTTATTTCTCTGTGCTGCACATAAAACTATTCTGTGTTGTTTGAAATAAACCAAATCCATAACTATCTAAGGCTTGCATAAAGAAAGGAAGTATTCTGAGCTTATGCACCCATCCTGGTTATGCCATTTGGAGCAACGGAACCACAATTAGCAGACAATAAAACATAATAATCAATGAGGCATTCTTTACCACAGGCAACCACTTTGTGGTGCAGAAAATAAACTCAACTCCATGTCATTTACTTGCCATCAGTTCGTGATTGCTCTTATATTTGCAGATTTTGTAGAAACCACTCTCCATGAGCCCCACAAGCTGATTCACTGATTACCTTTGGGACCACAGTATCACTGCTCCAATAATTAGTCAGTAAAACAAGTGCATCACGTCTGCAAATAATTCAATTTCCCCATCAATGTAGGGTCCAAAGATTTCAAGTTTGCTTTCGAATTATGGTCTCCCATCTATAAATGGAATACATAGCAATATCACTGGCCATTTTAAAATCAAGATTGGATGTTTTTTTAAAAGATATGCTCTATGAATTATTTTGGGGAAGTTCTATGGCCTGGGGCTAGTTTACAGTACATAAGTCCACATAAAGCAGCTTAAGTTGACTTAATTATGTCAGTGTCTACATTACAGCCTTCCTTCTGCCAAAGTAAGTGCCCAATTACACAGACATAATGTCGGTGTAGTTAGGGCGATGCAGTGTCTATGTAGACACTGTCCTTTACATCAGCTGTTGGCCATCTTATCATTTTCATTGCAGGAGCTGTGAAATTGACAAGAAAGCCAGGCAGCTAGAGCCCAGCTCCTCACAAGTCCCCTGGAGAGCTGGGTGGCTGGACCCTGCTCCCATCTGGGAGCTGGGACAAGAAGCCGCCATCGCTTTGGACCCCGTTCTCAGCTGGGAGCCGGACAGCCTTCTCAATTTCTTGGCTCACTGAGCCATGAAATTAACAAGGCTGCCTGGCTCCTGGTGGGGAGCAGGTGGGTGTGTGAGAAGTGAGGGCAGATGGACCCCACTCTCTGGGGGTGAGAAGCTCGGGGTAGCTTCCCCCAGGTCCTAACAGGGAACAAGGAGGGGAGAAGACCTGGATGGTTTCCCCTGCTTCCAGCGGTGAATGGGGAGCGAAGGGGGGCAGCTCAGCTCCCCACACTGTCCTTCTTAAGTCGGTGAAAGGGTTCCTGATGAGGACACACACCACCAACTCAAGGAAGGTAGTGTGGACATGCACCACCGCAGTTATATAGGTCAACTTACATTTCTAGTCTAGACATACAGGAGCTCAGTCTGGATAATCACAATCGTACCTTTTGGTCTTGAAATCTATTAATCTACTTTTCTCTCCCAGTTAACTTAAGGAACAAAACTATATCCAAAAAAATAAAGGTCACTGTTAAAATCAGATCCCCATTACAAAAAACAATCTGTGCTAAAATTAATTTATTATCCAAGTTTATTGCATCATACAGAAGTTAAAAGGGTTCTAAAACCCTGAAGAGAGGTGCAGAGCTCTTCTGCTGACTCATCCTGACATCAGGTGCTAGATTCTTTCATGGAGCTAGTTAGTTCTGCTGATTCATCCTGGTGACCAGGGTGGGCAGTACTTTTAGCTCCAACCTGCAAGTATAAAAGGGTCTGAGGGGCCTCAGAAGCAAAGGAGACCGGGGCATGGTTATAGGAGTCTTGCCAGTTAAAAACCTCAAAAACATACAAACTAAAACTTTAGCATATGCATTTTAATGTTTTGTTGTTATTTAAATTAACAGTAAAGGAAAACCCCAGGCAAGAGGAGAATTTGGACCAGACTCATTACATGTTAGCAAAGCTACCTACTTATAATATACTTATGAAATTTTAGCTGAAATAAAAACTAAATAGAGTAACTTATACCCTGTTGGGCAAATTCTGACCTCCAAATTTGGAATGGAAATTGAAGGTGCTCAGAATCTTGTAAAGTTGGGCCCAATCAAAGACTATTTTTAGTGGCAAGAGGAACAGAAGACAGTGGAGTTACACCGTTGATGCATAGCATACTGTGCTTACCTACTAACTAATATTGTAGATTCAGCAAAGAACTCTCACATGTATAGAAGAGATTAAATAGAAACACACTAACAGGTTCTGTACCATTTAAATAGTCTGGAAGATTTAATTAATCTTGTTTAAAGATTTAGTGTCTTTTTTATTTGTCTACTGTGTTTATTTATTAAAGAAAGCATGTTGTGGGATTGCTTCTGTTGAACTGTAAATTTAGCTTAAAAAGGTTATTGATCCTCCTCACTAGAGAAATGTTCTTTAAAGTAAATACATGTTATATTTCCAGCTACATGTTCTTGCAGAGTTAGGAATTTAGAGCACAAGATTCATGTCTTGCTAGGAAAATGAATGTGTGATATGCTGTCACATTTCTTCCAGTGTAATTCTGTAAACTGATGTCTAATTATGTGCAAACCGTTATTTGATCCACCATCCAACTTAGTCTCAAATCCAGAATGCTCATTATCATCATTTTAAAAAAACATTGTGTTTTGCATTCAAAATTTCTTTATTAAGATAAACACAGGGGGCAAATGATGCTCCATTCCCTTCAGAGCCCTGGAAGGCCTTGAATGCAGTGGAACTGATGTAGTTCTGCTGCACCAGTCAAGATAGACTAGGATGCAAGGAAATCACACAGGAGTCTACACCGCCACACCCAGAGCTGTGCTCCATAGAGCTTTCTTCACTGTAGCACACAGAAGGATTTTAGCGGGGGGACTTGCAAGTAGATCTGCAGCTCTGCACACGTCAAAGCAAAACCCCCATGGGGAAGAGGGTGATGCAGCTGCTGCAGAGGCTACAGTGGCCTTCAAGTTGCATAGCAGGTACAGAACAGTTCGGCTGCCCATCCCCAGCTTCATTGCATTTGTTTTAGTGGCTTCTATGTTGTAGTCATATTCCCCCACTGGGAACTTTTCAAGATCCCTTTTAGCCCTATATTTCTATGATTTTATGATCAATTTCTGACATTCTTCTCAGTTCCATCTAACCTTCTCCAAACTAAGTCCATTCAGCCTCTGTCACAGGTCAGGGCAACTGCATGTGTATTTCCCCTTTAATGGTCCAGCAAGGTCACCATTCTCAAGCTTCTGGCCCCTCCAGCCATTGCTTTTTTGGGTAAAAACCTGCATCTGTCTCCCTTTTGATCAGGGTATTTCCAGACTGAACAGTTCCCTGTCTTCACTGTGTTATTTCCAGCAAAAGATAGTCTGCCTAGGCAGGCTTGCTTTGCTTCTCTCCTCAGAGGTTGTACACAGTGGAATTGCCCCAGTTGTAAATTACCACACGGTTTTTTCTAAGCAAGCATATTTTATTCTTAAGATAAAAGCACCACAGAAAACATTAAAAACAATAAAAGGACCTACACACATGCTAATAAGCTTACCAGAGATACCCACCTCACATCTGCACAAGTGCTTTGGTTGGTGCCAGTCCTTCCAATCCTTTCCTAAGGATTGGAGCCCTCCACCAGTGATTCTGTCCATTTGCTGGATCAGAACCAAGGCTCTGAGTCATCTTAAACTCAGGCTATTTATTCAAAAGTTCTTTCTTTGTCTGTTACCCTTGGAGACTCTCTACTGGGTCTTTGAACTGTCCTTCTCAAACAGGTGATCAGCCTACAAAAGGTCCCCCCACTCAGGGAGAAGCTTCAAAGGCTAAGTTCATAGGTGGAGGTTTGCAATCCCCTCTTCCCCAGTACTTCCTAGGAATTCCACTTTATGCATATTGTCCCAAAAGATCAATCATGTTTATATATTATTCAGCATAGTCTTTTGAAGCTCACATTATCTCCCAGAGATTGCATTAATCCTTCTTCCTCCTAAAGAAGTTCCACACAATCCCACAATAGCGCACAAGCATTTCTGTTTTCTGTACAAGGGACCCAAAGGTATTAAATGTAATTCAATAAGGTTTAACTGAATTCCATGAGATGTGCCCAGGATATTGTCATATCCATCACAATCTCCTTTTAACTGCAGCAGGCTGCTTAGGATGCTTTAGTTTATATGATCACCTAGATATACCACATTGCCTATATTGCACCCACTCTATTGTTTAATACCAAGGTCTGTATTTCTATGGCATACTGGAACAAAATCTTTTACAATGCTTTCTGATTTCTGTGGCTTAGTGATGCCAGGTACTGCAGCACATGAAAATTTGGTGGATTACTAGTAAAACAGCACCAGAGCAACTTTCTAATTTTTCTCCAAATTGAGTGTAGAAGGTAATAATATTATGGGAATGTAATATCATCTGTGAGGATGTGTAAATACTATAATCATTTTAAAGCTGCCTACAAAGAATAATGACAGGTTTCAGAGTAACAGCCGTGTTAGTCTGTATTCGCAAAAAGAAAAGGAGTACTTGTGGCACCTTAGAGACTAACCAATTTATTTGAGCATAAGTGAGCTGTAGCTCACCAAAGCTTATGCTCAAATAAATTGGTTAGTCTCTAAGGTGCCACAAGTACTTCTTTTCTTTTTACAAAGAATAACTTAAGCAACAGCAAAAGTGGTTAGAGAGACTTCAGAGTGCAAAATAACTACAATTTTTTTCTTCTTAATTGTGATTTTGTTGTTCTCCAGAAAATAACTGAAATTTAATTGTTGTCTAACCAGCTAACGGAGCCCCACTGTTGGGTTAGCAAACACCCATTTTTAAGTAACTGAAAATGTATTTATTTGTCGTATATACTGACAATAATATCTGGAGGGGATAGATTGGCAAAGTGATAGCCTCAGGTCTGAAATATCTCCCTGGAACCACAGCTTCCAATCTTGCCAGGATCAGTTCAGCCTTTTGATGAGTTTAGTCCATGCAGTTGACTATATTTTGGATGAAATATTAAAAAGAATTTTTTCTGCTCTCCTTAGGGTGACCAGAGGGCAAGTGTGAAAAATCGGGACAGGGGATGGGGGGCAATAGGTGCCTATATAAGAAAAAGCCCCCAATATTGGGACATCTGGTCACCCTAGTTCTCCTTGGCCGATAAAGATCTCAAACGCTTTTCACCAGAGTCTTGGCTAACACTTTATTATGCTCCCATATTGTTTTCTGTCCTCTACCCCAGACAGGGTTGTATTTCAGTGGCATAGAGCTTGATTATGCTCCCATTGAGGTCAATGACTAATCTCAGTGCAGCAGGGGTAAATGTCAATAAGACCATAAATATTAAGTGGACATTGTTTCAGGGGAATACAGAACACATTTTTTATTTAGGCTCTTGTGGATAAATGTAAAGTAATGCACATTGGAAAAAATAACCCCAACTTTACATACAATATGATGGGGGCTAATTTAGCTACAACTAATCAGGAGAAAGATCTTGGAGTCATCATGGATAGTTCTCTGAAGACGTCCACGCAGTGTGCAGCAGCAGTCAAAAAAGCAAACGGGATATTAGGAATCATTAAAAAGGGGATAGAGAATAAGACCGAGAATATCTTATTGCCGTTATATAAATCCATAGTACATTCACATCTTGAATACTGCGTACAGATGTGATCCCCTCATCTCAAAAAAGATATACTGGCATTAGAAAAGGTTCAGAAAAGGGCAACTAAAATGATTCGGGGTTTGGAACGGGTCCCATATGAGGGGAGATTAAAGAGGCTAGGATTTTCAGCTTGGAAAAGAGGAGACTAAGGGGGGATTTGATAGAGGTATATAAAATCATGAGTGGTGTGGAGAAAGTGAATAAGGAAAAGTTATTTACTTGTTCCCATAATATAAGAACTAGGGGCCACCAAATGAAATTAATGGATAGCAGGTTTAAATCAAATAAAAGGAAGTTCTTCTTCACTCAACACACAGTCAACCTGAGGAGGTTGTGAAGGCTAGGACTATAACAGGGTTTAAAAGAGAACTGGATAAATTCATGGAGGTTAATTCCATTAATGGCTATTAGCCAGGATGGGCAAGGAATAATGTCCCTAGCCTCTGTTTGTCAGAAATGGATGGCAGGAGAGAGATCACTTGATCATTACCTGTTAGGTTCACTTCCTCTGGGGCACCTGGCATTGACCACTGTCGGTAGACAGGATACTGGGTTGGATGGACCTTTGTCTGGACCTGTTGGTCTGACCCAGTATGGCCATTCTTATGTTCTTATGTTACTAAGCAAAACATACTGGGTGAACTGTTCTGAAATAAAATCATTTCCCATTCAGGCTTTCACTTTTGATTCAACCCAGCAGCTCAGGCAAGTATCATGGGGGAAGTATCAAGTTTAGTAGTTAAACAGATGCAGTAAAGCTCTCTGTCTCCCAAGTTGGTATGGTTATTATACAGTGAAAGAAGCAGCTACTGCCTCTCAGCTGGAAGCAGACACTGCAAAGACTTACATAGCTCACCTCACTGTCAAGATCTAAAACAGAGACAGTTATTATTATAGCATGTGAGTGTGTCCATTTGTGACTAGTTACACAGTAGAACTATTATTTTTGGAGTCCACTACTCTTTCCCCCCCCTCTCTAAACACACTGAGAACACAGCAGGCCCCAGAATATGCTATGATAATGAAAAAAAAATCCCACAACTCAGCCACTCAATGAAATTAAATTGTTTTTAACCATAGATAAATCAGACATAATAAGGACTGGAGGTGGAGTCTTGGAGGCTTTTAACAATGGCACTGCTGAAATACTATATATTTAATATAAGTATGTAATATGAGACCAGTTCCTGCCTAGAGAATTCCAATTTCCAGAACACAATCCATTGTCTCCTTTACATGCTCCACAAGACAACCGTTTCCCCTTCAGTGGGTTATTCCACATGTAGAGGAGAAAGGGGCATTTGGGTGTGTATGCTGTTTTTCAGTGTGCTACAGAATCCCTGAGCAATGTCAATCACAGTCATTAGATGCCACTATTCTCAGTTGCTATGGACCACTGAGTTTCTTCATTTATAAAGATGTAACATCTTTGTACAGATGTACAAAGAATAGATGGAAAGGAGAGGGAAAGACTTACAAATTGTGTATGTTAAATATAGCCTCTGTGTGTAAAACATATTACAGAAGTGCTAGGGAATTATTGTGTACATATCATGGTTGTCCTTTAAGAATGAAGGGGCAGATCTTCAGCTGGTGTACATTATCACAGATCCATTGAAGTCAAAACCTCCTATCATCAGAAAGAAGAATAAAATAATCATTAAATAAATTACAGTAAAATGTGGGCAGAGTACAATTTCCAATGATTCTTTGTTTATCTTTGTTTATTTTAAATCCCATCATTATACACAAAGTGCTCTTTAAATGTTATATATAACATTGCAGTGTAATTACTTTGGATTATATTTAAATAAGTTCTATTTATTATTTTGACATAGATCTCACAAGCCCATGCTGTCCCAAATGCCAAAATACCTTCCACAGGGTGCTTCTTACATCTTGCTTTGTGTAAAGAGTCAGTCTTACCCTTCAATTGTAAACTGCATGTGGCAACATTCTTGTCTTCTCATGCCCATAAAATGCCACATATATCTATAGAGCTTAATAATACTAATAGCTCTTGTTAATACTTGCTTCAGAGCAAACTGGTCTGCACTGCTTTAAAAAAATTAATAAATGCTCTCAACCAAGATTACCTTTCATTGATCAATTATTGGTTCACTGCTTTGAAATGAGAATTGTAGGCACTTTGATAAAGCTATTTAAAAGTTCACAGTTTCACTGTTACTTCTCTTAGTGACTATGCATTTTCCTTTGAAATGTTACTGACTTTGTAACATCTTACAGTGATAGTTCTCAATGAATTGCAAAATCTGTCCTTGTGTATTGACAGCAACAGTACCCTGTTGGGGAGTATTTTTCTTCTCCGTCCACAGCAGTAGAACACCACACTCTGAACACTTCACTTAGCTCACTTGCCCCTTTCTTCACTAAGACCAGTAGGCCCTGCATTATTTGCATTTATTTATTATTGCGTTCACATACATCACAACTGCTTGAGAGCCTCTTATGTAAAAATAAGAACTCATACATCTCTCCAGTAGCCATCTTCAATTTTACAAGATTGTGCCACCACAAATGGAAACATAATCAGCATTTTAGTACTGGAAATATAATACAGCATAACCACAACAATGCCAATGTATAATTACATTTCAAATTAAATGTGCAATCAAAAATTGCAATGTACAATACTAAAATGACCAAGCTGGCTGGAGTGGGAGGAGGGAAGAGATGATCATGAATAATGCATCAAACCCACCTATAATTTATTTGGCAGTGATTAGATAAATGACTAAAAACAGAGAAAGAGGGTAAACACATTAATAAGGACTGGAGCATAAGCTGGCAGAAGTCTGTCTTATAATCATGAGATAGTCATCATCAACTCTGAGAACGTTCCAGTTGTCTTAGTAACTAATCAATGTCAGCACAAAAATCCCTAAGAAGAGGGTGTAGTTGGACTATACTAAGTATAGAGACTACTTCTATAATGTTATCTAGCTTTCTGAAGGCATCAAGCTTTTAAGGAAAGCTATTCTACTGTGGCTATTTTGAGCAGATCATCATGTTATTGAAAGAAAATGAATCAAGATTTGGGATGCTCATATATTATGAAAGGCATGTTTTTCTATAGATAAGAAAACTAGGACACGCTGGAGTAATTTGTACAGGTCTATTACTTATTAGATCTTGAGAATTAAGAAGAAATGGACTGAAGCTATTTAAGATAGTTAATATGAAAATAAGGGTTAACAACTTGAAATTCAGGCAAAAGGTTAGGATAAGAAATTTTAAGAAGAACTCATTTTACACAAACAGTGGATGGCGTTTGGAACAAAATGTCAGAGCCAATGAACTCACGTAATTAGTATACCAGCATATCAGTTCAAGAGATCACTGGGAAAGGAGGGAATAGGTTTGTGGGTACTTTTGGTATAATATTTAGCAGATGAATTTTATTGTCTGGGTTTTTAAGGGCAAGCCTTGATAGGCCATATGTTATTTGTCTGACTTTTTAAAAGAGACTACGTAAAACTAAGTCTTCATCTTATTTAACCCAGTGAAACTCCTCTGAAGTCAATGAGATTCTAAGGAGTATAAATTGGACAAAAATTTGGCCTCTGTGTTTTAAAATCTGTTTTTAGCCTACGTGAATAATGTCCCAAGTTGTTTATACTTTCTACAGATGTCATATTCTGTTCTCCCTTATAATACTGCAGCTAATGGGGCTGCACCAGTGTATCTGAGAGCAGAATCTGGTCCATCTTTTTTTCCGGGGTAATATTTAGACATTTGCCCCACTGTTAGTTAAAATCCTGGGCAAACCTTCTTCAAGTGCATACTCTCTTATTTAGATTGCAAACTCCTTAGTGCAGAGATTTTGTATTCATTCTTATCTTTAAGATACCTAGTATACCATTGGCACTATATAATTAAAAATAAAGTTGTTTAAAAAAAACAAAAACTAGAGATTTTGGGTTCTTTAATTTTTGGGAGCTCAACTTGAGACACCTTAAGGGACCTAATTTTCAGAGGGTGAGCACTCAGTATTTTCTGAAATGTCTTTAAGATGTCTCAGATTAATCCCTCAAAATCACTAATCACTTTGGAAAATCTTGGTCAGATTAAAAGAAAAAAAACACCACCACCACCACCATTTTCAAAGTGAAGCCTGTGATAAGAAAGATTTCCATAAATGGCCCAATTCTGTTAGTTTTACCCAATTTGGATAGTGCCCTACTACATGATTAGCTCCATTCATTGCATTCACAAAGGAAGGTACTATTCAATGTGAATAAGAATGGCAGAATCAGGGCTAAAAATATGAGTCTCAAGGTTAAAATGCTATGCAACTCTTTGGAAATGAAGAAATTCTTCACTGTAAAGGAAGAAATACTGCCGGTGACTGTCATGTTCAAACGCATATCCTGCTAGGCCAGATTTATGCAATAAAAGTGTGCAAAAGCAGCTGCATTCAGGATTTTTAGCATGAACATTTGTTATGTTTTAAAATATGATGAAAGCAATTAAAGCATATAAGTACTTTTTTACAACATTCGATAACTAGTAATATAGCACAAATGATCACTTAGAATATGAAATATACATGAAATCCTCATAAAGTCAATATGATCAGAGCTGTTACTAAAAATTGTAAGTTCTACTGTCAGAATGAAAGATTTACGGAAAGGTTTGGAAGAAAAGTGAAAATCAGCAGTATCTTGTCCTGGATTTTGTTACTGCATCATAGTGTTGAAGCAATTTTTAATGGAACCGTGAATAAGAAAAATGGACAAATCCTCTGTCTATAATCAGGTGATAGTTCTGCATCTTTGCAGACATTTGTCCAGATTTTCTCTTATACTAAGGACTTTTTACTCTGTTCTAGAAGGGTCAAGGGCCTTAAAGTGGGTGCAAATTTAATTTTCCTGGTACAAGTGTAATATGTGAGAGCAGTGTAAAGCAGTGTAGATGAGAATCAGGCTTGCTTACTTTTAGAAAGATGGAGTCCACAGAATTTGGTTGCATTTGCAATATGAAGTTAAATGCTCAGTGAATTTATGCCTGGAGACCAGTCTGTAATGTCTTTCACCTGAAAATGACTTTTTCCAGGCCATTAGCATCACAGAATTAATTCAAATTATACTTGACATGCAAAAAGCAATTAAACAGCCACTGTACAAATTCTGAAGTGATAGTAAGTAGCTCCCCTATGTTATCACATAAAACCCATTTACTGTCTCTGTAGCCACCACCTGAAGGTTTTGTTTGCAATTACTTCTTGTGTAAGTGGTTAAGTGTTGGCAGAATACTAATCTATAACCCCTGTTTCCACTACCCTAGTCCTATCCCAGCATTATTCACTAGATAATCTGCTCTTTTCTAGACTCCAAAGTAGCTCTATTCCATCAAAATGCTCAATGATAGTTAGCCAGCTAAAACATAGTATAGAAAGTCTTATTCCTCAAAACTAAATGAGAACTGAATAGACAGTGGGGGAAAATCATTCAGACAAAGACTAGATTGGCAGACTCATCTTAACATGTCTGGCATAAAAGAGAAAGGATGGAATATACCATCACAGCTCTTATTATTCAGATTTCTAGTCTACTTCCTGCATTAAGTGACAGTATCTGAGACAGATTCAACCTTGGTGTAACTCTGAATTTGGCTCCTTGCATTTTAGTTCAGCCATGAAAAGACCCAGGAGCCAGCTTGCTGTAGCCCTGTACCTTGTGGAGTCCTTTACAACAGCGGAAAGTGTACACATACACTTTCCACTGGTGAAAAGAACCACATGAGGTGCAGTGCAATAGAGAATCAGAACCTGACAGTGTAGGTGCCCTTATACCCAAGCCAGGTCTGGTTACTATCAGAAATTACATGAGCTTGCTTAATTCTATTAATTAAATCTGTTTTGTTTAGACAAAACTTTTGTTTACACCTCAATAGCAGGAGTTTATTACAATTGCTGCAGCATATGTTTCTTTTGCAATGTGAAGGGTCGTGTTAATATATACTGTGGGCAAAATTCTGCCCTCACTTACACCCAGGCAATCCCATGGACATCATTGGGGAGCCTGGATGTGAGGGTAGAATTTGACCCTATATGTGCTTGTGTAGGAATGCGTAGGAAATTCCCCTAGATTTACATGACAGGCAAAGTATTTCATGGTCATACCACAGTCATTATCTATGACGTTCCTGCACAGGCCGCGTGTGTTAAGGTGAATCCATCAAAAACAAATTCTTTAGATCCATGTGGAATTTGTCAGAAATTCTGCACTGTTCTTGAGGCTCAGATAAGAACCACCAATGTTCTTAGAGGCTAGTTTATGAAGTCCACGTTCATTGTTCATTCCTACCCACCCCCCTCGATGTTCTGGTTTAACTTGGATTTAAACTTGGAGAGTGGTCAGTTTAGATGAGCTATTACCAGCAGGAGAGTGAGTTTGTGTGTGTATGGGGGTGGGGGGGATGTGAGAAAACCTGGATTTATGCAGGAAATAGCCTGACTTGATTATGTAAAGAGTTGTCACTTTGGATGGGCTAGCACCAGCAGGAGAGTGAATTTGTGTGGGGGGGTGGAGGGTGAGAAAACCTGGATTTGTGCTGGAAATGGCCCACCTGATGATCACTTTAGATAAGCTATTACCAGCAGGACAGTGGGGTGGGAGGAGGTATTGTTTCATATTCTCTCTGTATATATAAAGTCTGCTGCAGTTTCCACGGTATACATCTGATGAAGTGAGCTGTAGCTCACGAAAGCTCATGCTCAAATAAATTGGTTAGTCTCTAAGGTGTCACAAGTACTCCTTTTCTTATTGTAAAGCAAGCTCTGTGATTTAACTCCCATAGAAAAACCTGTTTTTAGCAGAACTCTAATGAAGGGAGTGAGAGGTTTTAAACTAGATGGAGAGAAAGAAAATGGCTAACACTTTAGTTAAGGGATGTTTTAAAAAATGATGTTGAATTACAAAGTATCACCTGAAAGCACATGCAACCACCCCATGAATACCAAGTGAATTTCATATGATCTGAGTTGTTGCTATGAATAGTAAATCCTGCTGAGTATATCCAAGGCAAAATGTTCACAGAAAGAGTTAAGTTACATGTAATAATTGTGCCCTGGGTTTAATTACAGGGTTGCAGCAAAATAGCATTTGACATGAAATGTAGCTTTGTGCAAGAAATTCAGTAACAAATTCTTTATTGTATCCCTTGCCCATTAATACATAACTGCAGTGTTACAGTACCTCCTACAGAGTCAGTGCTGTTTCATGACCAATTTTTATATGAACCCTATAGGAAAAAAGCTAATTGAGCCTGGTACTCTTGCATCATCCACATTAAGCACAGAGAGCAGTGTTGAAAGTCACACCAGGCACATTCTCAACTAAAACAGCTCTCACCATGGGTTGGCCTCCCAGTGCAGACAGAGCCAAATTGTGTTAATATTTTAAAAAGGTTATTTTTACACCAGAAACTATAAGAGATGGGTGGAAAACGTGTAATAATGTATTCACTGAGTTTGGTCCCTTTTTCATGAAGTATCCACAGGTTTTTTTGTATTAATTGTTCAAATCTTTTCTGTGAACAGGTTTATTCTATAGACTGTTTGTGAACTGGTCATTAAAGGTCAGATTGTGATTTGGACAACATGCCCATGCAAGAGAATAAGACTCCTCTCTTACACCTTATGCCAGCAACTGGGACTACTTCAAGAAAGCTGGGCTACTTGTCCATTTACTTCCTTCCCTGAGCAAGTGGTAGGGACAGGTGAACAATGGGCATTATAGAATCATAGAATATTAGGGTTGGAAGAGACGTCAGGAGGTCATCAAGTCCAACCCCTACTCAAAGCAGGACCACCACCAACTAAATCATCCCAGCCCGGGCTTTGTCAAGCTGGGCCTTAAAAACCTCTAAGGATGGAGATTCCGCCACCTCCCTAGGTAACCCATTCCAGGGCTTCACCACCACCTCCAGTGCTGCAGTTCTGCCCCTTACTTGCTTACCAGAGT
Organism: Caretta caretta; assembly: GCF_965140235.1. Classification (NCBI taxonomy): domain Eukaryota; kingdom Metazoa; phylum Chordata; order Testudines; family Cheloniidae; genus Caretta; species Caretta caretta. Next base: position 81,523,208 of record NC_134210.1, on the reverse strand, counting down.
ATCTGAACCAGCACTGTGGGTGAAAAGCAACAGTATTTACCACTGGTATAGGTCACTATAAACTATTGCTCCCTTGTGTAGTGCTGTGCCTAAAGTCAGAATCCAGTCCTAAGACCCCTGGCTATTAGCACAGTTCAACTGGTCACCTAAATCACTACTGAATGCTACTTAGCTCCTATAGCTCTGTGCTAGAGCATACCAAGTACAGATGGAATCTCTGTAGACCTTTAGCTGTCAAATGCTAACAATTCATTACTGAGCATGTGTGAATTGAGATTTTTTCAACGACTTATAATTTGACCAAAATTGGGCAGATTTTTACAGGGACAGCAAAAGGCACATCTTTCACACAAAAGTGCTAAATTTCAAGGTCTTGCTTCAAAGCCTGGGGACGCTAAAGCTTCTCAGTAAAATGGTTGCAATATTTATTTTAACATGGCACAAAATGTATTTTTTCTTAATCTCATTCTCAGAAGTGACGAAGTTTGGCAAAATTATAAACAACTGAAAACGGGATCACAGAATGAGACATGAGCAAGCTTAACCATAGGCATCATCCATCTATAATATGATTTTCAGAAGTGCTCAGTATTGACCTAACTGATCCAATTCCACCCAGTGACTTTTATTAATGGTGGTCTGATTTTTTAAAATTAAAATCCCATTTATCTTTTTAGTTTGACAGTTGACCTGTTTTGTCTTTTAGAAGGTAAGCTCTTGAGGCAGAGCGCTAGCTTTTAGTTGTAATTGAAAGTGCCTAGCACATTGTAGGCACTACCTGAAATAAATTAAAAACAAACATAATAAAACTGTTACCAACAATGTTCCACGTGCAGGGCAGAATTTAACTAGACCAGAAACATATTCTTGGGCAAAATACTTCTGAACCATATCACAATATTGAAGGAAACAATCTATTTTAAGGTTGGTTACTTGGTGGAACAATACCAGACATTTCTTCCCTTTAGCCCTTCATTCTGGCCTTAAGAAAATTTCAGTCTCCTGGGGGTCATAGATATTCCTTTGACTCTTTAAAATGCATCAGTTATTGACACTTGTGATAATAAATCTGCTGCTCTATAATGGTGGTTTTAGGCTGAAAAGATTTTCTTGATTTAAGTAAACATACCAAACCAAATTATTTAAGTAACAATTATTGAACTGGTGGTTTCAATAGTCAAAAATTGGAATTCAGAAATTTTTACAAAAGCTTCTCAAGGCTTGAAATTTCTCTCACCAAAAATTAGCTTAATTGTCCAACTATTACAGTTCAATTTTCCTCAATCATTGTCCTAATTTATAGCCAAAGTAAATTGCTTGTGAATCTGATGTCATGCTTTGTCTGTGTTAGCAAATTCTAATTATGATAAAACCTAAGATTAATAGTAAAGGCACTTAAAATTTGATGCATCTCCATGAAAACTAGACAAATGTTTTAAAACATTCTGTGACTCATTAACAGCCATGCATTTCTAATTAACATGAAATATTACACTTGTCACATTTGATTGCCTTATTTCTAAGTCTTTGATTGATTTACAATGTCTAGGTTGCAGCACATCTGAGACAATTTTTAAAAGAATAAGATCTATACTGGCAATAACCTCTGAATCACAATTTTTTCCCCTCCTTTGGCAAATTGGAAATCTTCGTTCAGATAATAAAAAGTACCTTCAGGGCAAATTTGGTGACTTACAGCCTGTGCAACCTTTGATGAACTCAACAGGATCTCAAAGTGTGTCTTCAGGGTCAGATTTGGCCCATATTGTAATATGAGGAATCCCTTCAGAAAGCAAGACTGAATTACAGGTTTCTTACCTCACTCCATTTTCTGACTTCTTTCACAATAAATAAATAGGAACAAATAGATAAATTAATTAATTGAAAGTAGGTTCAGTCTGAGCTTGGGGTATTTGGTGACTAATTACAATAGCAGATTATGTTAACTTCATGAAGCAGATTCTTTTGTAACTGGAGCTGCTTTGATAGATGCCTATGCAACTCACTGGAGGCCCAATCTCTATGTTAAAAATATAGAATATAAAATACAGCGTGAATGGCTGCTCTTCCTATCTTGATGCAAATTGATACCCAGTGGCAAAGCACTTAAGCATGTGCTTAGCATTGTTGAAATCAATGGATTACTTATGTGCTTACCCTTAGCATGTGGCCCAGTGCTCTTTACCTTCCAAGACTGAACACCAAATACATAATTATATTGCTCTACTTTTTCCTAAAGGATCTTCTTACTTTAGTCAAAGTCACTTTCCCAATAAATGTGAGTCTCATTCTGTCTCTCAAAAAAGTTACCAAACTGAAACTATGCTTTACATATTTAAGTGCAAGAAGCCACTGCATGTGTTCAAAAGAATCAATGGTTGGTGCGTATCTACTGTATTATTGAGACTCCATTATGCAGTCTGTTATTGACATTCCATCTCCGCTGACAGTTATACTGATGTGCCTGTTGCATACCAGCATTTCTTCTCTAGCCTATGGATTGCCTGACAGCATGATTCTTCCTTTTATTGTACTTACTTTGCTCTTCATGTGAAAAAAATGACTGAAGGAGAAAAAAAAAAGAAAAAGAAAGAAAAATGAGAGAAATGGATACTGATTGTCAGTGATGGATTAACACAAGAACCCACAGGGCCCATGCCCAGGGGCCTCTGCCAATTTGGGGGCCAACAGAACCAAAATGTGGCCCTGCCTCCTGCTACTCCTGTTCCTTCCCCCCACCCTACCCCCAAGGCCCCACCACCTGGCCAGGCCAAAAACCGGAGTCAGGCTGTGGTAGGGCGAGCATATTTCCTGCTCCACCCACTGCCCCTGCCCGCACCTGCAGGGCTGGCATCAGCGCTTGCCACTTTCAGCAGATCGTCACCCTTCCCCCCCCCAATATGTGTGGAGCTGGCCTGAGAACTGCCACTCATTCCCCCCAAGCCTCTTTTTGGCAAAACTGGGCATTTGTCCCGTTTGCTCTTGCCAACTGATCAGTTGGAATGAGCAAACGAGACAAATGCCCAGTTTTGCCAAAAAAGCCAGGACATCCGGGGGAGGGCTTAAAAATGCCATAGAGAGTACACTTATAAAGTTTGCAGATGATACCAAGCTGGGAGGTGTTGCAAGTGCTTTGGAAGATAAGATTAAAATTCGAAATGATCTGGACAACTGGTCTCAAGGAAAAATGTAAAGTACTCCACTTAGGAAACAACAATCAGTTGCAGACATACAAAATGGGAAATGACTACTTAGGAAAGTACTGCAGAAAGGGATCTGGGGGTTACAGAGGATCACAAGCTATGAGTCAATAGTGTAATACTGTTGCAAAAAAAAAAATAAAATAAAAACAAACATAATTCTGGGATGTATTAGCAGGAGTGGTGTAAGCAAGACACAAAAAGTCATTCTTCCACTCTACTCCACACTGATTAGGCCTCAACTGGAGTATTGTGTCCAGTTCTGGGAGACACATTTCAGGAAAGGTATGGACAAATTGGAGAAAGTCCAGAGAAGAGCAACAAAAATGATTAAAGGTCTAGAAAACATGACCTTTAAGGGAAGATTGAAAAAATTGGGTTTGTTTAGTCTGGAGAAGAGAAGATTGAGGGGGGAACATGATAACAGTTTTCAAGTATATATTGTTACAAGGAAAAGGGAGAAAAATTGTTCTCCTTAACTTCTGAGGATAAAACAAGAAGCAATGGGCTTAAACTACAGCAAGGTTTAGGTTGGACATTAGGAATAACTTCCTGTCAGGGTAGTTAAGCACTGGAATAAATTGCCTAGGCAGGTTGTGGAATCTCCATCACTGGAGATTTTTAAGAACAGGTTAGACAAACCTGTCAGGGATTGTCTAGATAAGACTTAGTCTGGCCTTGAGTACAGGGAACTAGACCAGAAGACCTCTCAAGGTTCCTTCCAGTCCTACAATTCTATGATTCTATGTCCTACTCTTTTCGACAGTGCTCATCACTGCAACATCAGAATGCTACACAGGTAAATTAAATCTAGGTAAGCAAGATCCCTCATGAATTTCATGGAGTCCTTTGTTCTTCTACCTTCTTGAGTTTAGAGAGAGTTCTGCTTGATTAAAAATACACATACATTTCCCTCTACCCCAGGTGAACAAAAATCAGAGTTATTTAAAAAAATCAGAATTTATTTAAATACATTTTTAAATAAGTCTATTCAAAGTTAAATTTGTAAATAGGACGACTTATATCAAGGCCTACAAATAATCAAAATAATTAAATCAATTAATCAAAATAATTTTAATTAAATAAAAATCTTCAAGCAATAGATGTTGGTTGCTGAAATTTTACAGAAAGTCAAACCACTGCACTGGTAGAAGTCACTGGCCTAGCACCTGAAACCAGGGTTTGTCGAAGTGCTAAACCAGCTTTTGACAGCAATAATCTCTTCTGCATGTACCAAGAAAATATTTTCTTCATTTCAGTTTGTTCAACTAGTTCACTTCAATGACTAGCTCATTCGAAATTGAGAAACTGATAGGAAGTTGAAAAAGCAGGAAAGCTGGTTTTCCTCTTCCAACCTTAGAATATAAACAAGATGTGAGGGGATGAGATCTATTACTCTTACAATCCTGAAGGACATAATGACCAGAAACAATCAGTTCAATTCACTAACTACAGATCATACTTCCTCAATTTAATAAATGAGTGTTAAATGCAAAACAAGTTTTGATAAACATTTTTCCATACATATCCAGCACATTTAAAACAGTGACATTTAACTAATTAACATTTTGAATGATATTTTTTGTGCATTTTAATTGAATTCCAATTTCCATCCCAATGCAGCTTGACACAAATCACAAATAAAAAATTAATCTAGTAAATAAGAAATGAGTCATTTGCCATTTTCTACCGTAATTAAAAATACAAAAATTAATCTGACTAAAGGTATGTTAGGCTACATAAATGCTTAAATAAACATATAGGCATAGTGTGTCCTCCTCATTAGCAAAAAGGAGGAAAGTTAGTGTAAAGGCAATATTTAATTTTAAGTTAACATGTTTTAATGGTTACCAACCAGTGTGAAAAAAAAGGAAAAGCCACTAAAAAGTGTAAATGCAAAACAAAATTAAAAGAGATTTAAATCAAGGTTTCCTATTTGCTGATTCAAAATCGATCTACCCTGCTCAATCCTCCCCCTCATCATCCCATTTAGGATGGAAAAGCTTTACTTTAAGCTCTGGAAGTTCATTCCACAATTGAAACCCTCACCCCTGACCAAAAACGCTTTATCTCCATCTCATCATTTAACGATGGTGGGGGATAAGTTTGCTAGTCTGCCTCCTTTGTGTGTTCTCTTTGGTTCCTTCAGGAATAACCCTTGAATAGTGTTGTAATGAGCTCTCTCTGCAGCCAACAGCAGCAGCATAGAAATACCAACTCTGCTGGGCTGGCCACTGTGCAGGTATGCCTGACACTTGCCTCCCGAAGCAAGTACTCTTCTCTCAGTTAAGTCAGGAAAGAAGGGCTTGCGGAGGACAGCGGAAGTGTTTCAAAGAGATACTGGGAGGACTTGGCGCGGAACAGAACACAGCGGCACCACACCATATACCAAGCCACAGCTGACTTTGAGGAGAACAGACATGCTCATGAGACAGAGAAGTGACAAAGGAGGAAAGAAAGGTCACAACAGCTCAGCCAGTGATTCCCTGCTGTTTTAAGCAGCCCTGAACAGGTTGCGGGGCAAACATTTGCAACAATCATAAATCAGAGCAGTCTTAAGCTGGCTCTAAATGATATTGGGGACCATACGAGCAGTCAAAGTTTAGGATTGTTGGATATAAATGGTATCTTTACTGATCTATCCAACTTGCCCTAAGTGATCTTCAGTTGGAACTAAGAATCAGGACCAGTACACTGAAATTTATGAAAAGAAAATATTGCTTAAAAAATATATTTAACCCATAAGTATTCTAAACAGCACATATTCTTTAAAACAAAAAAACCTAATGGATCATGTTTGTCCTCAGTTAGGGGCAGCACAGATGGCCTGATCCAAAGCCTTGTGAAGACAATTGAAAGAATCCCACTGATTTCCAGTGGGCAGTAGATCCAATCCTGAGTACCCTGCTAGTGCTCAGTGACTTATAATCAGTAAAGTAATACATACAATAATAGTCATCACAGTGATGAGCACAACAGGAATCACTACTTATAAAAATAAAGTATTGTCCCACCCACCACCAGGCTGTATAATGTATGTGTGACTACAGCTAAATGTTCTTGTGGTTATTGGACTACCAGGCAAAGGAAGTTCATACACAGATATTTCTAACTTTCACTGATGTAGGTCATTTAAGCAGGTAACAATATACTATACCTGACATTCATCATTTAAATCAGCATGCTGTGGTGTTTTTTTTTTAAATGCATTCCTCCGGGTTCTCTTGCCTTGGGCTAGGAGCATTGATAATTATTTCTTGCAGTTATATCTTAATGCAAAAGTTCTCTCTCATCGGAGCAAAGTTTACCTCTCACACACACGGACCTGCTGTTCCTCTGCCCATTATTGTAATTTATTGGTATCTGTGACAGAGGTTTTTCTAGGATATGTCACTTTTTTATTTTTAAATTACTTGAGAGTTCAAAATCCTGCATTTGAAAGTGAGAACATGGCTCCAGGATACGATGGCTCAGTAGGTGGCATGTGAAACGATTTCATCTCAAATAGGGGAGAAAAATAGGCCCAGATTCTCAGCTGCACCCAATATGTGCTGAGGGCAGTTGTGGAGGTGAAGAAGAATGTGTGCAAAGGAGCCACTTGAGGCTTCCAAAATCTGGAGACAGCTTTATGCTGGGTCTAGCCCTGGCATAGTTTAGAGCATTCCTAGGGCAGCTGGATATGTGCCCAACGAGCCAGTATGCCAGGTAGGGGTCACAAGCAAACAGCAGCTATCTGCCAATGCCCCCATTCTTTCCTGTCATACTCCCAAAAGGCATCTTGGGAATCAATAACAGAGAGTCAACTATGCTGGATGACTCCCCAGATAGCTAGTTCTGTCCAACTATGGTCTGGGAGTCTGGCCTATAGTTTATAGAATTGCAGTTTTCCAACACAGGACATTGTTTGACTCCCAAGATAGGGGGAAAAACTGTCTTTGGATCCAAGTAAACTACCCACTGGCACCACGGGCTTTTAAAGGGAGGCAATTTTAAATTAAAACAATGGGCGAACGCCTGCACTTTGAAAAAAAAAAAAAAAAAAACCATCCCTGCCCTGAACAACAAAAGTTTTAATGACGAAAATGCCAGCGTGGACATCGCTACATTGGCAGGAGATGCTCTCCCGCTGCCAAAGCTACCGCCCCTCATTGGGGATGGTTTTATTTTGTCGTCAGAAAAGATCTTTCCTGGTGACAAAGGGCAGCTACACTGCATACCTTACAATGGCCCGGCTGTAGCAGCACAGCCTGAGACAGAGCCTGAGCAATGACTTCCCAGTAAAAGGAGCTGATGAGTAAATGTGAGAGTTTAAAGAGGGAACACCATATGCTTGTTCTCTCTGCCTCCCAGCATCCAGATGCCCTGTAGCAACACATCAAATTATAGGAGATTTCCAGCTGGTGGCCAGCCAGGACATACTGATGCCATTATGTTTATTTCTCTCTCATCTAAATAAACAAACCAAAAAACCCCCACACAATCACAAACTTCATTACCTACAATTCTTTTTTTACATAGCTCAGCTATGCCAAGTTACATTTAAAAAACAAAACCCTACATTAAAAGAACATTACAGCTGCAGAGTAAAGGACTCAAAAGTTAGAAAATGTGAGAATGAAGATTGCCTATGCAACCTTAATTCAGCTCCCCTCCGCATATGCATTATGATAGCCTTTAATTCTATTATCACAAGCTATTTTCTCCACAAGCCCCCTACTTCATTCAGTGCATAGGATGGACAGTGCTTAGGGAATGGATAGCTGTTCACTACTTAGTTTTACCCTCATTAATCTCTGTGCAGCCCTGCTCCTTATTTGCTGCACACCCTCCAAACCTTGCTCTGATGTCAGAATTAATAATTTCTTCCTGCGCTTTTCTTTGGTGCTCATTGCTATAGAATCTGAGTGCTTCACAAGCATTCACAATGCCTCTGTGAGGGAAAGGACTATATTGTCCCTATTCTACAGATGGGAAACTGAGGTTCAGAGAGATTATGATAAAAAATGTCCTATAATTTTGGATGCCCAATTTGATAAGTCTAGCACCTGATTTTTCAAGTACTTTGCATTTTATAGCACCTTATATGTTCAAGGAACAGCTCCCATTGACTATAGTTACAGCTCTGAATGCTCTGTACCTCTGCAAATCAGACTACTGGGGCTAGAACCACAAAGAGGCAAAGATGCCACTTTAGACACCTAAGGTCAACATTTAGACACCACAGAGGTCAAACCCCCCTGGTCAGCTGCTGCCTAAACCTGTAGGTGCCTAAATCCCCATGGTACCCAAGTTTCTATTGGTGGGCATGTGCAAAACCACCTAAGTCTTGACAACACCGAGCTGCTTGGCACCTTAGCTTATGCCTAAACCCCAGCAGGATCCTCAAACTTGGCATTCTCCTGCTTATCGCAATCCAGTAGGTGTTCTGAGAACATGCCAATCAGATCTAGCCTCCCAAAAAACAGTTCTAGGTGGCAACCAGATCAGGAATTGTCTGGGCTGGAGTGTGCATGTATCCCTGAATACCTAGTAACCCAATGGTTAGGATATTCACCTGGGAAGTAGGAGATGTGTTTTCAAATCCCCACTCTACCTGATTTGGAGTAAGGACTTGAATTTGGGTGTCCCATATCCCAGGTGAGTGCCATAAACACTAAGCTATTAGGTAGTCTGGCATGTGACTCAATCTCTCCTGTTGGAGCTGTTCCACTTTGTACACATAATTAAATATTCACTGAGAAATAGAGAGACTGACTGTATAGTTTGGTGGCTAGGGCACTCACCTGGGATATAGGAGATCAGGATTCCAGTCCCTGCTCCTCAGCATTTCCTACAAAATGGCTTAGATTAGATGACTCCCCACTCATTCTGTGAATCCCTTGTTTAGGTACCTAACTCTCCCCAGGCTTTGTATTGGGCACCTAATTCAGGGCTGAGGAGTCCACTGGGCAATTAGGTACTGCACCACTGAGTGTTGCACAGTCAAGTCCCTTTGTGTGCATAGCCCCTCTTGTCTCAAGCTAGGCACCCAGAAAATGAGGAACACACAATTAGTGGCCAACTTTGATGAAAGGGATTTGCCCAGCATCACATAGTAACGCAGAGGCAGGGATCAAATCCAGTTCTCTAGAGTGGAATTTGACTTCCTGAACCATGAGACCCTCCTTTCTCTTCCTGCAGTTGCCTGCCTCATTCATTAGACCCCTTCCAACTTCTCAAAAAGTGAGGCAGGGGCCCTACAAACAAACAGTGTCCTTCACTGCACAACCCTGATTCAGTCACAGAGCAGGTCCAGCCAGTGCCCTGAATGAGGGAGGATCCTGTGGGGAACAAAAGTACATGAACATGTAATTAAAGACTGTATCATAATGCACAAGGGGACTGAATTAAGACTGGTCAGTTGTTTGGCCACAAGTCTGCAATACAATCCCAGCTTCTCATGCACAATTACCAGATTTACAAACACAGTTTTGGTACACATGTGTACTGCTGGAGGTGCACCATTCTATGCACATCTTGGACACAGACGGGTCTTTTCTTTTTAGAAACATACCTCTATATGGCTTCCTCATATATTGTAAATGCTTTTCTTCCACATTTAGTAATGATAATGATACTTGCCTCCTTTGTAAAGCACTTGTGATATACTGATGAAAACCACTATATGAGAGATAGCTATTATTAATTTTTATTAATGCCTGGATAATTTGCTAGGTGCTCATAGCATCACAGAGGTGAGTTACTTAGTACCAAAATGGGCTAAAGTAGATGACTAATGCTAGGGAAGATTAATAGACTCCATCCTTAAAAACAACTGCTTTATTCTTTCTGTACATGAACATAAAAGTCAGAAGCAATACATAATATAGAATATAGTCTTCATTTTTAAAATCAGCAGAACCCCATGATTTATTCATATGAATATTAATAATAAGACTTTACAATATATGCATATTTATACAGAGAGAGAGAGAGAGAGAGAGAGAGATCTCAAATTCTTACCCACTTTACAGCTGGTAAACAGAGGTGCAGATACATAAATTTGGTATAGCAACAAATCAAGTAAAGACAAATTTTCAAAATTAAAGGAGAAATTGAATTTTTTTTTCATAAGTCAGAGCTTCTATCCCAATCTCCCACAAACACACAGATTGATTGGAGAGGAGTGTGGACTATGCCTCTCTTAAAACATTTCTTGATTGTGTTGTATTACTTTTTAAATCTAGTATTTATTGGAAGTGTATGTTACATAATAAACACACCCTTTTAAAATTATTAAAAACCCACTGTGATATGTATTTGAAATACTCATGTTGGCCATACATAAAAGCAAGCTAATGCAGGGAGCTAAAAGAGAGAAGCTCTCTCTAACTAGAGGTCATGAGGACAGAAAACCATAACATGAATTCCTCGTTATTTCAAAACAGAATTTAAGTCACATATTATTTCAGGTATATGGACAGACGGACAGCGAGAGACTCCTGCACAATATCAAGATGCTTATGCAGCAAATTCTGCCATTGAGTCATAGATTCATAGATATTTAGGCCAGAAGGGACCATTATGATCATCTAGTCTGACCTCCTGCACAATGCAGGCCACAGAACTTCACCCACCACTCCTAAAAAAGACCTCACATCTATATCTGTGCTATTGAAGTCCCCAAATTGTAGTTTGAAGACCTCAAGGAGCAGAGAATCCTCCAGCAAGTGACCCGTGCCCCATGCTACAGAGGAAGGCGAAAAACCTCCAGGGCCTTCCAATCTGCCCTGGAGGAAAATTCCTTCCCGACCCCAAATATGGCGATCAGCTAAACCCTGAGCATATGGGCAAGATTCATCAGCCAGATACTACAGAAAATTCCTTCCCGGGTAACTTGGATCTTACCCCATCTAAAAACCCATCACAGGCCATTGGGCCTATTTACCATGAATATTTAATTACCAAAACCATGTTATCCCATCATACCATCTCCTCCATAAACTTATCGAGTTTAATCTTAAAGCAAGATAGATCTTTTGTCCCCACTACTTCCCTCGGAAGGCTATTCCAAAACTTCACTCCTCTGATGGTTAGAAACCTTCGTCTAATTTCTAATCTAAATTTCCTAGTGGCCAGTTTATATCCATTTGTTCTTGTGTCCACATTGGTACTGAGTTTAAATAATTCCTCTCCCTCTCTGGTATTTATCCCTCTGATATATTTATAGAGAGCAATCATATCTCCCCTCAACCTTCTTTTAGTTAGGCTAAACAAGCCAAGCTCCCTGAGTCTCCTTTCATAAGACAAGTTTTCCATTCCTCGGATCATCCTAGTAGCCCTTCTCTGTACCTGTTCCAGTTTGAATTCATCCTTCTTAAACATGGGAGACCAGAACTGCACACAGTATTCCAGGTGAGGTCTCACCAGTGCCTTATATAATGGTACTAAAACCTCCTTATAATGGTACTAAAACCTCCTATATAATGGTACTAAAACCTCATAACTTCCCTTAGTTTTCAAAGGCATCCCATGTGCCAGAATGAAAAATAGTATGGAATCAATCTAATTTCAGATCTCAAGAACATGGTTTAAAAAGAGTAAATCTTAGTGATCCCTCTTATTCCTAAGGGTTGTACGGTACTGATGCAAATTCTACTACAAAACAAACAAACAACTCCTCTTTCTGCTTCTTCAGCACTTTCCCTCAAAGTATATCAAATCACTTCCCAAATATTAATGAAGCCTCACAACAATGTCACTGTGCAGTAGGTATTACAACCACGTTACAACCACGAACTGACTGAGGCACAGAGATGTTATGTGATTTACCCAATGCCACACACTGAGTCAGTGTCAAATCTGGGAGTAGAAATTAAAGGCCTAATTCATTGTTGCCCTGCACCTTGTGCAGATGTTTTTCCATCACTGTAAAATGGGTGCAAAATGCTATCATTCTGATTTGTGAGCATTTTACTTCCACTGGGCAACATTTAATTGCACTCCAATGGCCCTGAATCATAGTCCCTTGATCTAGCCACTAAGGCAACACTTTGTCTATGACATTTCAGGTCATTTACCATGGAGACAAAAGACCATATTCTCTCAGGTAGCAGAGAGAGGCTGGAAATTGGCCAGATCTCCCTTGTTTGTGATTTTCTTAGGATGAAAGAGACATCTATAGATGTACAAACTGGCTCTCATGCCTATACACCAACCAATCCTTGGCACAGAAGGTGAGAGGTGGGTGCAGGAGAATAACCAGAGCACTGCTGTGCTTTAGCATAATTTATGTTGAATAAATTGACTAGTTTAGAATTGGTGTGCCTAATTCCCGCAGCTTCCTTTGGAAATCCCGCAGTCATAGGGCCAAAAGTGTGCTATGTCTTTAACTAGAGTAGTTCTTGGAGCAAGGGGAATAAAGCAATGGCATGCCTCCCAAGAAAGCAGCTTGATTTCAAATGTTACTTAGCTTTTTCAGCAAGCCTATAATCCATGCTGAACATTTATTAAACCTTCTCTTCCCAACCTGAAGCATTCCTATATGCCTCAACCCTTCCCCCAAATTTCAGCACCATCTTATATGTTTAAATAAATATAAAAACTATATAAATAGAGTGCTCGTTTATAAGTTCTGTTGTGATCCCGTGTTACAATTCAAAAGGCCCCCAAATAAACCTTCTTACCATCCCTGCTTAGGCATGCTTATGCCTTACAAGTATGGAAAGCAAAATACCAAGTTCTCTCTCTATTTCGGAGTATGTGGATACCATGGAATAAACCTAAAATGACAGAGTTCAATATTCTGTTCGTCACCTTGACACAAAGTGACCAGCCCATGTCACCTACATTACATCTGCTGTTCAAGCACAGGAAACGACAGAGATTTAGGGAGATCCAGATGAGAGTAATCCTCAGTAGACATTAGTTTGTTCTTTTGATGCATTCCATTTGCCAATGAGGTAGGATTAGGCTACTTTCCTGGAGGGTCTTTTTGGCTACACAATGTTCAGATGAGGAGCAGGAGCTGAGTTGAGTTGATACCCATGCAGATATAAATCCTACTCCCCAAATAGGAATGATTACAAAGGGCAACAGAAATCCTGAGAGGAATCTAGCAAGGGAAGAGATAAAAAGGAAGGATATAAGTCTACAGCTTCTATTGCCCACTGGAGAGCACTTTTTTTTTTTAATTGAGAGAACAAAGGGCAGTAAACCAACATATATCAGCAAACGAAACACTGCACAGCTATTTAATGTACCAAAAGCACAGTCAAATGCAACAGGCAGCCAGAACATTCCTGTGTTGAGACAAATTTCAGTAGAGCAAAATCATCCCCCCTGCTGGTGGAAGGGCCTAAAAGCTGGCAGATCTGGGCCAAGAGGTGGCGTTTGGTGGAAGGGGAAAGGAGAGCTTTCTCCATGGTATTGTCTCTCTGATAAAAATACTTAATCTATAGGAAGAAATTAATTGAACCCCATTTCTGTTAATTTGAGCCAATTTAATGAAGATTTAATCCTAACCTCCCAAGTACTTGATTGCTCCCAGATTCATATCATCCACTAATTTGGTTAGCATATTTGCCACTTAATCCTCCAAGTTGTTAATGAAAACACCAAAGAATACTGTATCTACAACTGACCCGTGGCAGACCCACCTGATGCCTCCTCTCAACTTCACACTCAACCATTAATATATTTGCACTCTGCCTTACACTTTCTAAACCAGTTGTATCACTTTTATAACAATCTTGTATTTCTTGTTTACCCGCAAGACTCATTGTATTAAATGTTTCAATAAAATTGAAATATGTACAAAAAAAGATCTGAAAAGGAGTTGTGGGGGCAAACTTAATTAGTTTTAAGAGGTAACTATAACAAACACCACCATGCTTAGACAGCAAAGGTTCGTAACACCTAGGTGTCCATGACCACACTGCATGGCCTTTATTCCAAGCATCTAAGAGCTCCACAGGGTTATTGCTGATCTGGTGCATTCAGGTTAATCGCAGGTGTCAAGGTTCCTCCCCCACTCTGAACTCTAGGGTACAGATGTGGGGACCTGTATGAAAAACCTCCTAAGCTTATCTTTACCAGCTTAGGTCAAAACTTCCCCAAGGTATAAAATATTACACCCGTTATCCTTGGAATGGCCGCTACCACCACCAAACTAATACTGGTTACTGGGGAAGAGCTGTTTGGACGCGTCTTTCCCCCCAAAATACTTCCCAAAACCTTGCACCCCACTTCCTGGACAAGGTTTGGTAAAAAGCCTCACCAATTTGCATAGGTGACCACAGACCCAAACCCTTGGATCTCAGAACAATGAAAAAAGCATTCAGTTTTTTACAAGAAGACTTTTAATAAAAAATAGAAGTAAATAGAAATAAAGAAATCCCCCCTGTAAAATCAGGATGGTAGATATCTTACAGGGTAATTAGATTCAAAAACATAGAGAACCCCTCTAGGCAAAACCTTAAGTTACAAAAAAGATACACAGACAGAAATAGTTATTCTATTCAGCACAATGCTTTTCTCAGCCATTTAAAGAAATCATAATCTAACACATACCTAGCTAGATTACTTACTAAAAGTTCTAAGACTCCATTCCTGTTCTGTCCCTGGCAAGAACCAGCATACCGACAGACACAGACCCTTTGTTTCTCTCCCTCCTCCCAGCTTTTGAAAGTATCTTGTCTCCTCATTGGTCATTTTGGTCAGGTGCCAGCGAGGTTACCCTTAGCTTCTTAACCCTTTACAGGTGAGAGGAGCTTTCCCCTGGCCAGGAGGGATTTCAAAGGGGTTTACCCTTCCCTTTATATTTATGACACGCCCCCCAAATCTCAGCTAGGGTGAAACACTGGCTGGGATTTCTTCCTGGAGCTCTAGGAAAACAGAGTTAATAAGACACATGCATCTCTAAATATACTACCAAGTACATAAAGACTAACAATATTTTCCACATCTCAAGGACGATTTTAACCAGTTGATTCTGGGAAACTTTCACGGTAGAGTGCATCAGCCACTTTGTTAGAAGCTCCTGAGATGTGTTGGATGTCGAAATCAAAATCTTGGAGAGCTAAACTCCACCGAAGAAGTTTTTTGTTAGTTTCTTTGACGGTGTGAAGGCACTTTAGTGCAGCATGGTCGGTTCGCAGGTGGAAACGCCGTCCCCAAACATATGGGCGTAGCTTTTCCAGAGCGTAGACAATGGCATAACATTCTTTTTCAGTGACTGACCAGTTGCTTTCCCTCTCAGACAGTTATTTGCTGAGAAACACTACAGGGTGGAATTCTTGATCAGGTCCTTTCTGCATTAAAATTGCTCCCACACCACGCTCGGATGCATCTGTGGTTACTAGGAACGGTTTGTCAAAGTCTGGGGCCCTTAGTACAGGGTCAGACATGAGTGTCGCTTTAAGCTTGTTAAAGGCCTTCTGACACTTTCCGGTCCACTGAACAGCATTTGGCTGTTTCTTTTTGGTTAGGTCTGTCAGTGGGGCAGCGATTTGGCTGTAGTGCAGTACAAATCGTCTGTAATAACCAGCCAAGCCTAAGAAGGATTGAACCTGTTTCTTTGACTTTGGGACAGGCCACTTTTGGATAGCATCCACTTTGGCCTGTAGGGGGCTGATAGTTCCTTGACCCACCTGGTGTCCAAGGTAAGTCACTCTGTTTAGGCCTATTTGACACTTCTTAGCCTTAACAGTTAGTCCTGCCTCCCTTATGCGCTCAAGGACTTTTTGTAGATGTTCCAGGTGGTCTGCCCAGGAATCCGAAAATATGGCCACATCGTCAAGGTAGGCGACTGCATATTCTCCTAATCCCGCTAGGAGACCATCTACAAGTCTTTGGAAAGTGGCGGGTGCATTTCGCAGCCCGAAAGGGAGTACATTAAATTCATACAGCCCGAGATGTGTGATGAAGGCTGACCTTTCCTTGGCAAATTCATCTAGCGGTACCTGCCAGTACCCCTTGGTTAAGTCCAAGGTAGAGATGAACTGGGCCCGTCCCAGTTTCTCTAATAGTTCATCTGTGCGTGGCATTGGATAGTTGTCTGGGCGAGTTACAGCATTTAGCTTACGGTAGTCCACGCAAAAACGTATTTCCCCATCTGGTTTGGGAACTAGAACCACTGGAGATGCCCATGCACTTTCAGAGGGGCGGATTACACCCATCTGTAACATATCCTGGATCTCCCGTTCTATAGCAGTTTTAGCTTGAGGAGACACCCGGTAAGGTTGGACCCTAATTGGGTGAGCATTACCTGTGTCAATGGAGTGGTATGCCCGTTCAGTCAGTCCTGGGTTACTGAGAACGTTGGCGCGTAGCTAGTGCACAGCTCCTGGATCTGCTGTCGCTGCATACGCCCAAGGGTCATGGAGAGGTTCACCTCTTCCACACCACCAGCACTTTTCCCTTCGTAGTAGGCACCTTCAGGCCACTCAGCGTCGTCTCCTCCCTGGGCTGTAAACTGACAAACCTTTAATTCTCTGGAATAAAAGGGCTTTAGAGAATTAATATGGTACACCTTAGGCTTCCGGTTGGAGGTGGGGAATGCTATGAGATAATTAACAGCTCCCAGGCGCTCCTGGACCGTGAATGGCCCTTCCCACGATGCTTCCATTTTATGGGCCTGGAGCACCCTTAAGACCATGACCTGGTCTCCTACTTTGAAGGAACGCTCTCTGGCATGTTTATCATACCAGGCTTTTTGCTCTTTTTGAGCATCCTGTAAGTTTTCTCTAGCAAGGGCTAAAGAGGTTCAGAGGGTGTTTTGTAGGTTGGTTACAAAGTCCAGAATGTTAGTTCCTGGAGAAGGTGTAAATCCCTCCCATTGCTGCTTCACCAACTGCAATGGCCCCTTAACCTCACGGCCATATACAAGTTCAAATGGGGAAAACCCTAAACTGGGATGTGGTACAGCTCTGTAGGCAAAGAGCAACAGCTGCAACACTAGGTCCCAATCATTGGAGTGCTCATTTACAAATTTACGTATCATGGCCCCCAAAGTTCCATTAAACTTCTCCACCATGCCATTTGTTTGATGGTGGTAAGGAGTGGCAACCAAGTGATTTACCCCATGAGCTTCCCAAAGGTTTTTCATAGTTCCTGCCAGGAAATTAGTCCCTGCATCTGTGAGGATGTCGGAGGGCCAATCTACCCTGGCAAAAATGTCTGCTAGTGCCTGGCACACACTTTTAGCCCTGGTGTTGCTTAGAGCTACTGCTTCCGGCCATCGGGTGGCAAAATCCATGAAAGTCAGTATGTACTGCTTTCCTCTGGGTGTCTTTTTCGGAAAAGGACCCAGAATATCCACAGCTACTCGCTGAAATGGAACTTCAATGATGGGGAGTGGCTGGAGAGGGGCTTTGACCTGGTCTTGGGGTTTTCCCACTCTTTGGCACACCTCACAAGACTGGACATAGGTAGAAACATCCTTGCCCATTTCCTCCCAGTGGAATGATCCCCCCAAACGGTCTTTGGTCCTGTTCACCCCAGCATGGCCACTAGGGTGATCGTGGGCTAAGCTCAAGAGCTTGGCCCGGTATTTAGTTGGAACTACTAACTGTCTCTGAGGATGCCAGTCTTCCTGGTGTCCACCAGGAAGAGTTTCCTTGTATAAAAGTCCTCTTTCTATAACAAACCTGGATCGATTAGAAGAGCTGAGAGGCGGTGGGTTGCTCCGTGCCGCCGTCCAAGCTCTCTGGGGGCTTTCATCTGCTTCCTGTTCGGTCTGGAACTGTTCCCTTGATGCTGGAGGCATCAGTTCCTCATGGGATTGTGGACCTAGGCTTGGTCCCTCTGGAAGCGATATAGGGGATGGAGCTGTTTCTGTTGACTGTGAACCGCTCTCCGCTGGTGCACTATGTTGGGATTCAGGCTCCGGCTGAGCCTCTCGTGTAGGGTTATCGGCTGCTGCCAGTTCAGGTTCGGTGGGGCCCTCTGGTGTTGAGGTTGCAAGTATTCAGTGCTGGCACGGGGTCTGGTGTTGGTTGTTTGGCTGGTTCCGGTTCTGGGACTGGTTCCGTCTGGGTCTCTGGGACTGGATCCACTACTGCTGTTGCAGACATTGGCCTGGGGTCCGGGTCCATCACCTCTGACTGGGTCCTGATAGAAGTTTCCGGAACAGAGCTAGGCCTCACGGCTTGTTTAGCCTGGCTGCGGGTGACCATTCCCACCCTCTTGGCCTGCTTCACATGATTGGCCAAGTCTTCCCCCAACAGCATGGGGATGGGATAATCATCATAGACTGCAAAAGTCCACATTCCTGACCAGCCCTTGTACTGGACAGGCAACTTGGCTGTAGGCAAATTGAAAGAGTTGGACTTGAAGGGTTGAATCGTCACTTGGATCTCTGGGTTGATTAAATTGGGGTCCACTAAGGAAGCATGGATAGCTGACACTTGTGCTCCGGTGTCCCTCCACGCGGTGACCTTCTTCCCGCCCACACTCACAGTTTCCCTCCGCTCCAAGGGTATCTGGGAGGTATCTGGGCCTGTGGACCTCTGGTGTGATTCCGGTGCAATGAACTGTAATCTGTTGGGGTTCTTGGGGCAGTTGGCCTTTACATGCCCCAGCTCATTACACTTAAAACATCGTCCAGCTGACGGGTCACTGGGGCGAGGAGGGTTGCTGGAGAACGGGGTGGTGGGACGATAAGGGGTCTGGAGGGTTCTTTGGGAGGTAGGTGGGGCTTTGGGCGGCCCCCGGTAATAGGGTGTGGTCTGGGGTGGTCCCTTCTGGTCTCCACTCCAACTGCGACCAGTTTTCTTCTTCTCTGCCACCTCCACCCATCTGGCTCCAATCTCTCCTGCCTCGATTACAGTTTTGGGCTTCCCGTCTAGGATGTATCTTTCTATTTCCTCAGGAACACCCTCTAAGAATTGTTCCATTTGCATTAGGAAGGGCAAATTTACTGGAGATTCAACACTTGCTCCTGATATCCAGGCATCCCAATGTTTCACAATGTGGTAGGCATGTCGGGTAAATGACATGTCTGGTTTCCACCTTAGGGCTCTGAACCTCCGACGAGACTGCTCGGGTGTTATCCCCATTCTGACTCTCGCCTTGGATTTAACCAGTTCATACTTGTTCATGTGTTCTTTAGGCATTTCAGCTGCCACCTCAGCTAAGGGTCCACTGAGCTGCGGCCTCAGCTCTACCATGTATTGGTCAGTAGAGATGTTGTACCCAAGGCAGGCCCTTTCAAAGTTTTCTAAGAAGGCCTCAGTATCATCACCTGCCTTGTAGGTGGGGAACTTTCTGGGATGGGAAGTGGTACTTGGAGAAGGATTACTAGGGTTTGTTGGGATATTCTGCTGAGCCTTTATCTTCTCCATCTCCTCCACATACTTCCTCTCTTTTTCCTTCTCCTCCAGTTCTTTGTCCCTCGCTTCCATAGCTCTCCTGTGAGCAGCCTCTTGGTGTTGTTCTGCCTCCCTTTCTTGTTCCTTCTTCAGCCGCATGAGTTCTATCTGTCTTTCATGTTCCCTTTGTCTTTCCTCAGCCTGAAATTTGGCTAATTCGAGCTGTAGTCGAGCTGAGGATTTGGTTATTCTAACCTCTCTGTCTTTAACTAACTTTACACCCGAGGTTTAGAAATAAACAAACAAAACGTGGCTGTAAAATTTTGCTGTGCTGGAATAGAATACCTATTCTCTGATAGTGACTGTCAGCCTACAGAAAAAGACAATTCCCTTGTCTCTGCTCTGGGCCCAAATTAAAGCAAAAAACCTCCAACTACTTGGAAACCTGCTTACCCAGCCCAAAGAAAAAGCAAATGGGTAGAACACACACCCCCTATTTACTTTTAGGAAGAAAAGAAAAAAAAAACCTCTGGGTTGGAAGACTGTGAATTTCCCTGCAGGAGTTAAGTACCCTGCCTCCAGGCAAAGAAAACCTGCAATTCACAAGATAATCCCCTTTTGTCTCTGCTTGGCCACAAAGCAGAGAGAAACCAAGCTGCTTTCAGTTTCAAAGCTGCTTTCTGGACTTCCTAAAAATTCCTTTTTAAAATCTGTATTTCTAGTTCAAAAAATCTCAACTGGATCTCAAAATGATTTCAGGTTAATCCCACCACTGTGCCACCATGTCAAGGTTCCTCCCCCACTCTGAACTCTAGGGTACAGATGTGGGGACCTGTATGAAAAACCTCCTAAGCTTATCTTTACCAGCTTAGGTCAAAACTTCCCCAAGGTATAAAATATTACACCCGTTATCCTTGGAATGGCCGCTACCACCACCAAACTAATACTGGTTACTGGGGAAGAGCTGTTTGGACGCGTCTTTCCCCCCAAAATACTTCCCAAAACCTTGCACCCCACTTCCTGGACAAGGTTTGGTAAAAAGCCTCACCAATTTGCATAGGTGACCACAGACCCAAACCCTTGGATCTGAGAACAATGAAAAAAGCATTCAGTTTTTTACAAGAAGACTTTTAATAAAAAATAGAAGTAAATAGAAATAAAGAAATCCCCCCTGTAAAATCAGGATGGTAGATATCTTACAGGGTAATTAGATTCAAAAACATAGAGAACCCCTCTAGGCAAAACCTTAAGTTACAAAAAAGATACACAGACAGAAATAGTTATTCTACTCAGCACAATTCTTTTCTCAGCCATTTAAAGAAATCATAATCTAACACATACCTAGCTAGATTACTTACTAAAAGTTCTAAGACTCCATTCCTGTTCTGTCCCTGGCAAGAACCAGCATACCGACAGACACAGACCCTTTGTTTCTCTCCCTCCTCCCAGCTTTTGAAAGTATCTTGTCTCCTCATTGGTCATTTTGGTCAGGTGCCAGCGAGGTTACCTTTAGCTTCTTAACCCTTTACAGGTGAGAGGAGCTTTCCCCTGGCCAGGAGGGATTTCAAAGGGGTTTACCCTTCCCTTTATATTTATGACAGCAGGTAACTGTGAGACCACCACCAATCCAAGACAGGGCAGTGCCTCTTCCTGACCTCAATCCGATCTTCAGGGCTTGATGTGTGAGGACATTGTCTCTGAGGCAGGCAACATGACCAAAAAGGACCAGCTAGCAGCAGCCAACAATTACTTCAATCCTCTCTATGCCGTTTCTCAATGATACATCCCTATTACTGATAAAGTCACACCATCTTACACTCACTAGTTGCTGTTGGCAATGCATATGAAAAGCATCCAACCTCCTGAGGTCCTGTTTAGGCAGCATCCATGTTTCAGGTTCATGTAAGAGAATCGGAAGTACACAGGTTTGAGAAATACATTCTTTTGTATATAGTTTCTCCTTCTTTTGGCTCCAGACACTATGCAGGTCCTTCATGGCTGAGGCTGCTAAACTAATTTTCCTTAGGATGTTTGGCTGGCTGCACCCGTTTGGTGACAATTTTTCTGCATAGATGAGTGAAGTCATCCACTACTTCCACAGTTTGTCCAGAAGCACAAATGACTTGTATCCAATTTTTGCATTGACACTCTGGACTTCTGGTTTTGCCCAAGAAACCTTTAGCGCTAGGGCAGATGTCTTAGGCTGGAAGCAGTCTAGTGCATCTTTGAGATTGTGTCCTGACCAAAGCGGACATCATCATCCACATAATCCAGGTCAGTAAAAGAGGCTGAACCAACAGTTATACCAATATTTGCGTAAATATGTTAAGGAGCCAATCCATTGCACAGCAGAACTGGTCTGGGGCCAGGACACATCTCTGCTTCACCCTGGATCTAGTGTGAATCTTGTCAGACCTATGGGGCCCCCAATACACCTGTGCCTCTGAGTCACTATGTAGATGTTTAAATTAGCCTCCGGGGTATATCAGGAACACTGATGCCCTGCAGGGCCTTCCACAAGGCAGCTCTGTCAACAGAATCAAAGGCTGCCTTTAGGTCTATGTATGCTACTTTCATAGGCTGTTTAAATTCATGCTGGATCTCGGATAAAAGATGGAAAGCAAGCATAGTATCTATTATGGATCACCTGGCCATGAAGCCCAATTGCTCAAGGCAATGGCATTTCACAAGGAGAAGCTGGAGCTGCACAAGAATAGCATGTAAAGTCTTTTTCAGGAGTAGAGTACTATAGCTACTTCACTCAGTGTATGGGCCTTTCCCCTTATGAAGTAATATGGTAATCCCTTTCTTTCACTCCACTGGCCTGGTACCTTCCCAGTAATCCAAGCCCAGACAAAAAGTTGTTGTAATGCTACACTTATATGCTCTATGGTGCACATGAGAAGTTCGGGCATTATGGCTGGTTATTGCTCAACTGTGCAGATTGTCATATATGGGGTCAAGAAGGAATTTTCTGCTCAGGTCACATTGACCGGGGGTGGGGTGTTCCATCTTCCTCTGCAGAATGTGGGTGTAAACTCACTCCTCATAGCCAGTCAGCTCTACCGGTCAGGGAATAGTGATGCTGAGCCATAGGTCCCTGTGCTCTTCTCTCTAGGAGGAGCATCAGATGCTTAGACCCTGCTTTCTATGCCAGGAGAAGACCTGGCTGGCCCTACAATCAGGGTTCGGGAATTGTTCCACTATTTCCCTGTTAAGGCACATGATGTTCCAGCCTGGAGGTGACTTTCTGTCAGGAAAGCTGATAAGCAGGATATGATTTTCGCTTGTATCTCAGAGTCTTATTTTGAATGCTCACAAAAAGCTGCAATTAATCTTACCTGAATAGCACCTCACTGCTGTGCAGTTCAAAATAAAGACTTTGAAGATGTCTGAAAGAGGCCCTAGAAACAATCACAGGGAACTAAAAAGGAGACGTAATCTAAGAAACATTGGAAGATATTCCAAGATATTCTGCGGAAAAGGACCTAGGGGTGACAGTGGACGAGAAGCTGGATATGAGTCAGCAGTGTGCCCTTGTTGCCAAGAAAGCCAATGGCATTTTGGGATGTATAAGTAGGGGCATAGTGAGCAGATCGAGGGACGTGATCGTCCCCCTCTATTCGACATTGGTGAGGCCTCATCTGGAGTACTGTGTCCAGTTTTGGGCCCCACACTTCAAGAAGGATGTGGATAAATTGGAGAGAGTCCAGCGAAGGGCAACAAAAATGATTAGGGGTCTAGAACACATGACTTATGAGGAGAGGCTGAGGGAGCTGGGATTGTTTAGCCTGCAGAAGAGAAGAATGAGGGGGGATTTGATAGCTGCTTTCAACTACCTGAAAGGGGGTTCCAAAGAGGATGGCTCTAGACTGTTCTCAATGGTAGCAGATGACAGAACGAGGAGTAATGGTCTCAAGTTGCAGTGGGGGAGGTTTAGATTGGATATTAGGAAAAACTTTTTCACTATGAGGGTGGTGAAACACTGGAATGCGTTACCTAGGGAGGTGGTAGAATCTCCTTCCTTAGAGGTTTTTAAGGTCAGGCTTGACAAAGCCCTGGCTGGGATGATTTAACTGGGAATTGGTCCTGCTTCGAGCAGGGGGTTGGACTAGATGACCTTCTGGGGTCCCTTCCAACCCTGATATTCTATGATTCTATGATATCTTGACTAACACACTGGACAGGCAAAGAGGGTTCTATTGTCACTGCCACTGAATAGCTTCCTTTGTGAATTTGAGCACTTTGCTTAGACTTTGTTGCCCTATCTCTACAATTAAGATAATGCTTATCTACCTCACCCGGTATGTGTGAGGGTTAATTTAACATTAGTAAAGTGCTCTGCAAATCTTAGATAGAAAGTGACATAAGTGCAAGGTATTATTATTATTACAGCTGGATGAATTGGTGTCTGATAAAATAACTAACCTACAACTTGAAACAAATAGTTTTTGCTATGTGAAGCACTCACTGTAGTGATCAGTGCCAAAGAAAAGCCCATTAGAAAATTAATAATAGTCTGAGCTGGAGCATATGCAGCACAGATGGAATCTATAAAGAATCTAGTTACCAAACTAACAAGTCTCCACACTGAACACATGCTAATTGAAATTCCCAGAGGTTCAAAATTTGGCCAAAGCATGGGAGGGCTTGCGCTTCTCACTGCAACGGTTTTAACAATTTGTTATGGGCAAGACAATGTAAATGGTTGAACTATTTTTGCTGAATTTTTCTAAAAACAACCCTTTCCTGTGGCAGACACCCAGCATGCAAAATTTCACCTTGAAGCACTTAAAGACGGGAGAATTCTAAGCAACTGAAAACAGAGTCTTATCATAGGGAGTGTCAGACAGACAATCTATCATACCACTCCCAGCTTTACCTTTAACAAGGCCCGGATTCCCCAAGCTGCTCCATGTGGCCAGATCCCAGGGCTATCACCCCCTAGTCCCACTGACATCAGTTTGCAGGACTGGGAACTAAATGCTGACAGCAAAGTGGAAATATTAGTTTAATAACAGTCCTTAGCACTTCCATACAGCCTTGCCAACACTTTAACAAAACTGCTTTAGAAAAATCTAAAATGGTCCAACCATTATTTTTAAAGAATAGACCCAGCCACTGCACTATTTGGGGAAACCTTTAGGGGTTGCTTTCAAATAATCCATGCAGGGTGAAGGTTACACTTTCTTTGTTTATTTTATTAGCGGACTGGAGCCTTCCCTGGGCAGGAAAACAAAGCGGAGCAAAGAACTTCTTTAAGGAGCAACAACTTAACACAGGGCAGGAGGCGGGGCGAGCCTGGAGATGTGAGTGTAAACTCCCGGGCACGGCGCGAGGCTGTGTCCGGCCGGCCGGGGACGCCGAAGCGGTGGCGGGTGCAATGCAAGCAGCAGTGTCAGGAAGTTGCTGCTGGTCGGTTCCTGTGTCCCGGGGGAGCGGCTGGGGCGGAGCAGGCGCTGCTGTTGGAGCGGGGAGGGCCGGGCCGCGGCGCAGGGGAGCTGGAGGCTCCGTCCCCGGGCAGCGGCAGCCGCGTGAGTAGCCCGACGCAGGATCGGTGTGTTCACAGCTCCGCGGTGCCCCTGCTTCGCTCCGCTTGGGCCAGGCGCTGGGTTGTGTAGAAGAGGCCCCGGTTTCAAGCGACAGCGCAGCTGGAGTGAGCGGCGCCCGCTTTCCTTCTGGAGCCACCAGGCCGCTGGCGCTGGGCACCAGGGCACGCGGCGGAGTCTCTGCACAAGCGGGTGGGTGTCGGTGTAAGAGGCGGTGGACTAGCCCCGAGCCTGGGCCACGCAGGTGAGAACAAGCGAGGTCCTTCTGACGTGCTCGGGGCTAGGCAGTTCACTGCTTGGGGCCGCTGTGACGCTCCAGAGCGGAGCAAATGCTAGTGCAAAAGAGCATTTGACAAATGACTCTGCAAAAGGCAGGGAGGGGGGGTTTCAAAGAAAACTCACCCCAGACTCGGGGACCAGCACGTGTGTGCAGTGTTACACAGTCTTCTCCCCACTAGTTAACAGGCCTGATTTAATTAAGTGCCCCAAAGTGATAAGTAATAAATCAGAAGTGGCTGTCTGGAGAGGCGTTGTGCTTCCGCCATTGATTTCATAGGCTCCCCCTGACTTGACACATCTACACCATGTTTCCACTAAGAATTTATTAGTCAGAGTTAAGTGCATTATTGCACCTACGAGCCCCAGTCTTGAACCAAGACCCTAGTGGTAGGTAGTGTATAAAGAGAACAAAAAAGAGGGTCCTTGCCCCAAGGAGCTTACAATCTAAGCACAAGACAGCAGCCAATAGCTGCAGACAGACAGACTGCTGGGGAAATTCCTGGCCGCGTGGCTGCCAGACATGCTGCTCTGAGCAGCCGGGGGGGAGTTGGATAGGGCGGAGGTTTGGGGTGGGGGGGAGGGGACAAGGAGTCCTGGGAGAGGGCCAGGCTATTTGGGGAGGCACAGCCTTCCCTACCTGACCCTCCATACAGTTTTGGAACCCTGATGTAGAGCAAACGCCAGGGGAGATAGGCCAAAAAGTTTGCCCACCCCTGATGTAGAGCAAACGGAGGGGAGATACTGAAGGAGGGTTTAGAGTGGGAGGGAAAAAAACTAAAACATTCATAAACATTATCAGAAATCCTCCCAACAGTTGTCTAGCACTGGTGCAGCTCCACCAGTGACAAGCCATGAGGTGAGTGCTAGTGTATACCAGCAGCATACATTTTTACCACTGTGGTCTGAATGGGAAATCTTGGCCCTTATTTTTACCAACGACATAAGCAGATATAACTACATGCACACAGGCAACTTGTTTGTCGGATAAACTTGCTTTTCAGTAGAACAGCATTCATTTTCTATAACCCAATACTTGTTTTGACCTAATTTAAGGATGTATCAGTAAATGATATTGTAGCATGCTTCAATATGCATCTTAGTGTTGCAAATAATGTTAAATAAATATTTTATACAATAGCACTTTTGATAATGTAGATGTTTCCAAATACACTTAGCCTTTTCCAGCACACTTCTTATACCTTGTCATTCATTATAAAACCACCACCTTTCTGGTTTTGCTAATAAGATAGTTACTGTACATATTCTGTATGTAAGCATATAAAGTACCGTCACTAGTCAATGTGATCAAATCCACAAAAAACAAATAATTTGTATTAAAATATAAATTAGATTACCCAATACTACAATTTCTGCCTTTAATTGATTTCTGATTATCAGCAGCTATGGTCAAATAACTTGATTACTGGCCACGGGAGAGAGCCATTTGATCAACAGGAAGATCACAATTTCGAATGAAATAAAAAAAAAGACACTGGAGGCCAAGTATTTTAAGAAGTAGAGGCCCGCTGATGGGCACAAAAATGTGTGTTGTATGATTTTGCACACATTCAAGCAATTTGTGCATGCAGACAGATGTTTAGCCATTTGGCAGTCCATTGTTCAATGTGTATTTGGGGGAGTTGCATACAGAAGTAGACTTGCAGTTCTGTGCAGAACTTGGATAATTTATCAAAATTTGTCCCTGAAAATAAAACCCATGACTGAAACGCATTTGTATTGTTCAGAAGTGGTTACTGAAATTCTAGCACTTTCTGTGCATTATATATGCTTTTTTTATGCTCTTTAGTGGTCTTCTAAATAACTTTATCCTCTACTTATTGCAATCAAAGTGATAGGAATAGACAATCAGAATAAGCAAGTGGTAGCGTAAATGTCATTTGTAAGTGGCAAAGTAGGCATTTTGGTATGTCTATACATTTAACATATGCTTGCTTTCCTTTAACAGAACAAGCCTCAAACCTATGTATATTATTTGCTAGCCAAGTTATTAACAGTGAGAAACTTTTCTAATAAAATCTGACTTCCAATCTGTAGAGGATATTGAGAATTCAGAAAATATCTTCAAAAAGAAAGGAGGACAATGGGAAAGAAAATTCTTTTAAGAATCTTTTCCCCCCTCTTGTAGAATGGATCACTTCACTCTGAGGTTTTATTTGATAGCTCAAATGAAGACACTTAAAATGTGCTTTTGAACTCATAAATCCTACTTTAACTAGCCATTATATACAAGATTGCATATCTTTCAGAAAGACAGCTGTGTTTCACAACTATTACAGCAATATACTGTATGTCAGTATGCTTTGAATTTAGAATATATATCTGGTCAAAGTCAAGAATGTTGACTCAATATATTTTAGGGTGTAATGCCATTGTCTGCAACTAAACATAGGCCCCTGTGCATTACCATGAAATGATATCTTTAAGAAAATGCTACAGTCCTACAGCACTCCATCCCAGGTGAGATTAAAGTATTATAATTAAGGGAGGGAAGGGATGTGGGAGAAGGTGCTGATAGTTTATTTTCAGAACATTTTCTATAACAGCGTGCAGAGATTTTGTAACATTCCCCCATTGAAGTAAATATTAAAATGGTGATACAGAATATGCTTATAATGAATGAATTCTGACATGAGAAATTGGTTCTTCCCTCAAGACTTTTAAAAAAAAAAAAAAGTGCTGTGTGCTCTTGGAAAAAAATAGTACTTCAAGACTTTATGAACTGCAGTATGTTTAGGATCTTTTAACTTGTTTAGAATTCCAGGAAAAATACTCCACCCCTACTATTTATTAACCTTCTGTCTGCAAAGGAAAGAGCACTCTACCAAGCCTAACATGCAGTACCCCTGCTAATCCAGTACCACGCGTGTCATGAGCGAAGACTACCAGTCATTACATCATTTGGGGAATCAAATAATGGGTCACTGGCAAGACTTTAAATATGTACTCACAAATGGTCAGTTGGCAAGTTCCTTTCATGAGCAGGGGCATCAGCAAAGTGAACCTGATAAGTCTGGTAAGTTTCACTGTTGCTGTTCATGATAAGTTGGGTAGGAGTAAAATGGACCAAATTGTGTAAATTTTGCTTAGCTGCTGGTCAGGAAAACTGAGCAGTAGCAGAGGCTGGGCAGAGAGATTCAGAAAGGAAGAGTCCCCAAAAATGAGAAAAGGAGGTTCCCAAAAATGGGGCTAGAGAAAAGGAAAACAATGATGCGGCTAGAGGAGGCTAATGCAAATGGAATAGAAAACATGGGGGAGAGGGGGAAGCATGTAGAATTGGGGATGAGGGAGGGAGTATAGAAGAAGTTCCCCCTTCCCTTCCCATAGCCAAGAGGGACTTTGTTGTGGAGCAAAAGGAGAGAGACAGGCACAGCAGCTTCAAATTTGAGACACCATATAAAAGATAGAGCCCCCAAGTAAGGTCCCTCAGCACCCTATGAGGATCCCACCAGTACCCCCATTTACAGCAACTGTTGGGCACTGGGTTTCCTCATCCCAGCACTGCCCTTTGTCTCTGCTTGGGGGACCATCCTTCATACCAGCATCTGCCAAGTTAAACAACAGGTAAAAGGGACCAGATTAACAGCAAATTCATTTTCATGTGTGACCAGAGCTAGGTTTGAATGAGGAACTCCAGAGGAAAGGCTATTCTAATACAGGTTTCAGAGTAACAGCCGTGTTAGTCTGTATTCGCAAAAAGAAAAGAAGTACTTGTGGCACCTTAGAGACTAACCAATTTATTTGAAGCTCATGCTCAAATAAATTGGTTAGTCTCTAAGGTGCCACAAGTACTCCTTTTCTTTATTCTAATACAGCACCCCGCTGAGCCACAAGTCTGTTTTCTTACAGTCAATGACTGCATGTTTTCCTCACTGCTTAGATAGAGCCTTCTTTCCCGCTTCTGTTCTTTTTACCATATTCAGTGTGTGGATCTAGATTTACAGGCCAAAGATCAAATGGAGAATAGTATGTAACTATTATACAATAGTTTCTGTAACAGTAATTGTTTAGTTCTGAGTTTTCTAGAACAGTCACAAACACATGAAGCTGCAATAGTGTTTGGTCAGTGGCCTATGGATTTCTGAACTGTGCTAACAGCCATGCTAGTGTGCAATAAAGAGAGGCAGAAACAGACTTTCTTCTTTTTGGCCATGCATCCATATTAGACATCTAGATTAGAGCAGCTGCAATCAGCTCTTTTATTCAAATTTAACATAACTTAATGATCCTGACAGGTTACCAGCGCAGTCCCTTGCATAAAGGTACTTGTGATTTGTCCAGGGAATCACGGTTGCTCTGTCTTGGGATCCTCGGTCTTAAATTTTAATCATTACATGTGCACACAGTATTCACAAACACTGCAAATGCACATGCAACTGCTGTAATTAACTGCACAGTCGGTTATGCACAGAGAATCATGAAAAAGTGGACCTTACTAGTCAGATCCAAATATATTCATAATTCTGGGTCGCATACATTCAGAGCCATGGAAGTAGAGTACATCAAGTGTCTTGAAGTTGAGATTATTGAAGAAAATGTCATTATTAAAAATACTAAGTTGAAAAAAGATACATGCATATCTTTTCTTTAGCTTCATAAACAATTAACTGGTTAAGGTAGTTTCAGTGTCACAGTTTATGCTGAAAACTAGGATTTATTTGCTGGAGAAGACTATTTATAGATTCGTCCAATGTGTCTTTCTGGAATGTAGTACTGGCCAAGTTTATCTTCCGAACATCATATTTGTCAAGTTATTAACATCTCTTTACAGTATGGAATAAAAGGGATTTTGGCATTAGCAAGCTCTTTTGCTTCTTGTTTATGTATTGCTGATCCTGAGAAGGATCTTTAAATGTCAGAAAGAGCTCTCAGAATAACTGTATTGAAAAGTTCTGCATTAATTGTTAGCAGTTTAATTTCATCATTAAAAAACGCCCACACAAAAATCCCACGCTACAGATTTTTCCCATGTTGAGTGTAACATGTGGGGCATCTGCACAACATTTTCCTTTGCCTCTTGTAAACCGAGGTAGGGGAAGGATTGATACAGATTGGACTTTTGCACTCTGCATTAGTGGAACCAGTGCATTCTACCTACCAATGGTGCAGACCAGGCTTAGTGAGCTGCTTGGTCACATTATGGACTCCAGATACTATTCAGGGCAAGGCGTGCACAACAGTGCTACATCAGCGCAGCTGCACTGATGCTGCTGTAGCATGTCTGGTGAAGTCACGAGCGTCTGCTGCCGACATAGCACCAGTGTGGACAGCGCAAAACTTGCATCGCTTGAGGGGAGGGGGTTTCACACCCCTGTTTGACGTAAGTTAGGTCGACTTAAGCAGTAGTATAGATCTGCCCAAGAGTTACTTGAATTCTTGTATGAATTGGTGAGAATAGATGTGGCCCAATGATTGACGTTACGCTCTGGGGTATTTACCTTTTAGTAGTTTGCTGCTGACAGGAACTAGACTTTACATCCCCATCTATCCTTCAGCACATTCAATAAGCTATTACTTGATTTTATCCAAAACCATGTTTTGTTTCACCAGAAGGAGAATGAACTCAGAAGCCAAACACAGAGAGCCTCCCCGGGCCAGATCCTCAACTGTTCTTCAGGAGCTATGGTTGCTCTCTGCTGGGCCAGTTCCCTAGCACAGGTTGGAGCAGCTATTCTAACCTGCATTAGCTTCCCCAAGGGACTATTTTGGCAACCAGGGACTTCAGGAGTCCCTGTACTGTGGCAGCTCTATACTATCTGATGACATCTTCCCCCAACCCCACAGAGGTGTTTCAGAGGTGCTGTGTGGCAGTACAGAATGGGTGGAACACAACCCACAATTGGGATCATTGACTTTAATGGAGTTACTTCCAATTTATTCAAGTGTAACTGCTGAGTAGGGCCCCCCCCCCAATATCTCACACCACATAAGCAAATAAACCAGGGGCCAGGGCTCCTGGTCTTCTTTAGGCTGTAAGTTCCATGGAAGGCATATGGGATACAAGTTTGATTTGCAATATAAATGTTGAATTTCCTTAGCATTTGTGGCTGTGTCTAGCATCTGTTAATAAGTAATGACATTTAAGCTCATACATCATATTTGAATTGCACATAAGTTAATATTACTACTTGTGGACTGGATGTTATGGAAACCACAACTCATAGGCTTGAGGAGTTGGCAGTGTAGTGATTCATTAGCATCAGTAATAATTCTGGTCAATGAAGACCTATTCTTGAACTCAGAAAATACTCTTTTCTTGGTTTCACTTAAGAAAAAACACAGACTTTTAAATATTATTTTTAATGACAAACTTGGTTGCTTGGTTGGTAGCAGAAGTATTTTGCCATGTTTTAAAATTAATTCAAATTAAATAGTTTGTCATTTTTATCTTGGATGCAAGTAGGTCCACATGCTGCATTTTATCATTCCAAACATATCCAGTGTTGGGTAGACTTTCAGTGCTATTGTGGACATAAAAATTCCTAAATAGGACTGCTGAGGCCAGTTATTGTCAGATTTGCACATTGCTAATCTTTCAAGCTCACCTCTTCAGTTATGTAAAACCCTGTACAAACAGATTGCCACATGGCTCAAGAGAAAAAGTTTGTGGCTGCCTATTATGGGGTACTCACTCAGTGGCTGGTAAGGGAACCCAGGCTCACCCACTACTCCAAATTCCAGCCCAGGGACCCTACAAAGTGCAGCCAAGGTCTGCTCAGTCTTCAACCTTGCTGCTCCCTACTCTGCCTCCCACAGGTTTTCTTCCACCAGTGCCAGAATCAGGCAGGTAAGGGGACCATGCCCCTCCCCCTTTTAAGATGGGCCTAGTTTGGGGAGGCAAAAAGGCATTGCCCCTCCAAACTGCAAGGCTTGGGAAAGCATGGAGCGGCTCCAGCAGGGGTTACGCTTTGCAGCAGGGGAGCTGATCATAATGCTGTAAGTCAGGGGTGGGCAAACGTTTTGGCCAGAGGGCCACATGGGGGCGGCAAAACGGTATGGCGGGCCGAGTAGGAAAGGCTGTGCCACCGCAAACAGCCTGGCCCCTGCCCCCTCTCCACCCCCTCCCGCTTTCCACCCCCTGACTGCCCCCCTTAGAACCTCCGACCCATCCAACCCCCCCTGCTCCTTGTCCCCTGACCGTCCCCTCCTAGGGCCCCACCCCCTAACCACCCCCCATCTGCTCCCTGCTCGGCCCCCCCAGGATCCCCATCCAACTCTCCCCTACTCCTTGTCCCCTAACTTCCCCCCCCCCCCAGGACTCCACCCAAACCCCCTGCTCCCTGTCCCCCCCCCTCCCAGGGCCCCCCACCCCACCCCACCCCCTGCTCCCTGAATCCTGACTGTCCCCCCCCACAACCTCTGCCCCATCCAACTGCCTTTTGGGACCTCCTGCTCCTTATCCAACCCCCTCTCCCCCCATGCGGCTCAGAGCGGCAGGACTAGCTTATTGGAAAGCCTGGGAGGTGGGCGGGTGCAAGCCGTGCTACCTGCACAGCAGCACAGAGGGGGGGACAGCAGGGAGGGACTGGGGGTTAGCCTCCCCAGCCAGGAGCCAGGCAGGACGGTCCTGCGGGCCAGATGTGGCCCACGGGCCATAGTTTGCCCACCTCTGCTATAGGTGCTGGATGGCAGCTGGTGGTAAGGGCAGAAGGAAGAGGAGCCGCACAGCTGGTTCCCCGGGAGCTATGTGCCGCCACTGGAGGTAGCGGACCAACTACCTGGGGGCAGAGGAGGGAATGCAGGAGTTAGGGAAGAAGGGGCATAGGAATCCAATTTTGGCCTTACCTTCCCCTTCTACAAAGATTCCAGGGCCTTTGTTTTCCTCTTCATTCTTCTCTTTCCTGGGTCCACCCTTCTCTCAGGGTCAGGTTCCTACTCTTTCCCTGGTTTCCCTCCTTTTCCCTCTAGTACACAGAGGGTGGCTGTAGACTTCCTTCCTGTAACCTTTTGTGTTGCCAGCTTCCTGATTGTATACTAGCCCAGCCCACACCTGTACAGCTGAGCTTCTTTCTCCAGTCAGGGGTTACTTCTTCAGCCTAAGTCCCTCGTGTGTGGTCTATCATACTAATTGGCCCTTTCTCAGCTTCCTTTTGGTGCTGGTGTAGGTTGTAGGGTGAACACCCCGTCATACTGCCTAAGGACTTCTAGCCAACACTAATGGCACTGTGTTGTGTATCACAGTCACCTGGAACTTCGTGGTGAAAACAAGGATACAACTCAGATCCTCCTGCTCCAGAAGACCCTACCAATTGAATTACAGGAGAATGTCTGTTAGCAGTATAGAGCATATGAGACACAGTTAACCAGCTGATTCCATCCAGAAGTAGTAGTGGAACACAATCACAACAGCCTGTGAATTACAATGTATTTCATCTCAACCGCCTTCTTTTGCATGTTTGTGACATGTCCAAATTCTTTTCCAGCATCTGAAAGTAGGCCATCGAATTATAGATTAACCACTTTTGCAAAATTGTGATTTAGCACATTAGACATAACTTCCCTTTTTTAGCAAATATAACTCTCATCTGTGGCACATGTTCTGCTTAAGACTGTCCTGGGAGCATAGCAAATTGTTTTTACCTTGCCTCCCAAAGAAAGACAAAAGTCCTAGACAGTGCAGTCAGGATGATGTGTCACTATTGGTATGGCTTTTCATTTAGGAAGGAAATTAACTAAGTTAATATAAAGTTCAGATTCACAGTTCTTCCAAAAAGAAAAGGAGTACTTGTGGCACCTTAGAGACTAACCAATTTATTTGAGCATGAGCTTTCGTGAGCTACACGAAAGCTCATGCTCAAATAAATTGGTTAGTCTCTAAGGTGCCACAAGTACTCCTTTTCTTTTTGCGAATACAGACTAACACGGCTGTTCCTCTGAAACAGTTCTTCCAATATATTATTTTGTTCTTGTGTGATGGGAGGGTCTGTTGGCCAAATTACCTCTCTGTAAAGTCTATTCTTCTTTTGAAATAACTGCTCCTTTAGCTTTAAGAAGCTGGACTTCGTGTTTTTCTTAACTTGCCTATCTAATGCATTGACTGAACCCTACTTTACAGTATTAATGCTCAAAGTTTAGGGCACACTTCAACTCAGTTCTATTTAATAGGGTTCTTGGGATATGCTTTTCATACACAGCTGATTATTCCTTTTGCTCTGTGTTGTGCCCCACACTTACCACAGCTTTCAAATACATTCAAATGAAATATAAAGTTATCTATAGTTAGCAAAAGCCAATGTAAATTTTGTCCAAGAACAGTAGGATTTAACTCTATGTAAAATGGGTGGGTGGTCCTAGTGCAGTTTCTAATGAATAGATATCCACAATAACCACCATCAGAATTGACATCTTTGCTGACAATCGTAACACAGAGGCCAAAGAATGAACAGACATGGAGAATAAAGAAGTCTCTCAATTCTACAGGTGATCCTTAGAAGCCAAGGTTAAGACTCATTGGTAGGCTATTATGGAGAAAGCAGTATTGCTATTCATGCTCTTGTATGGGTGAAAGTTTTCAGTATCCAGCTTGGCATACTGCACCTGCACTAACTTCACTGAAAAAAACCAAAACCAAACAGACCCTAAACCCATCAACATCTTTCATCAATTAGTTTGCTCTTGCAGAAAGAACAAGACAATTTGCTCGCCCTTAAAGTTAAATCATCTTGTCTGTAGTTTGTTGTTGTGTTGTTTTTTTTTAACTTGCTTCAGGAAGCATTATTTTAACATTCTGATTAGATACAGAACTAGTTTGATGGAACAATTTTGAGTAAGTAGAATATTTTGTGTCAAGCAAATCGGCAAGATTACAGCAGTTCAAAGCACAGCAGTTTGCATTCTGTTAGTATTGTGTAATTCTTACTGGCATATGTCTAGTTGAAACATTGTTATGTATTTATGTCAGCATTTATGTAAGAGAATTTAGCAAAGGCACTGCAGCAAGAAAATGAAATCTAAATTTTAAATAGAGCTTCTTGGGTTACATTAAATTGATAATATGGCCGCTGCATAATTTTTTTTTTTTTTTAAAGATTAATATGCGGAGGCTGTGAACACAGAAGTGTTGTGAAAATGGTTTGCTTGAGTTTGTATTTCAGAACTCCCATGGAACCACCACTTCTGCCTTATTATTGGATTTTCTGAGCTATAGCTTAGTGAAAAATTAAACTATGCCATGCATGTAATTTCTGTTTTTTGTTTTAACAGGATAAAAGATGCTTTGGTTTCAGAGTACAGCAAAGCAGCTAGCAAAATATTCTTCTAGGCCACTATGGAAACGACTGTGTGCAGCCACTACAAATATACCAGTGTTAACTTTGTTCACCAAGGTAAAAAATTAGTTTGTAAAGCCAGACAGGAAGGCCTAAATATCAGCCTTCCAGGAACTGTAGGTTCAAATAGATCCCAGACGGAAAGGCTCAGCCCTTCATCTTTTAGAGGTAGAGAGATTTAGTTCCATACAGCTTACTGTGTGGGCATCGTTTGGGTGAGACTCATAGTCTGGTTCTACTCTGTGACTCTATAGAAGTGGCAAGACGGAGTTGTCGGATTATTGTGCCTCAGTGACTCCTTAGCTAGTGGACCCAGTTTACAAGTTAAAAGTTCTTTTATTTAAGACTATGTCTACACAATGGCGGGAGGGCGCTTCCCAGCTGGCTCTGCTCAAGCTAGCTTGCTAAAATTACAGTGGGGCCATGGTGGCATGGAAGGCTGCTTGGGCTAGCCACCCAAGTACAATCATGCCCAACTCCCACATACGTATTTGGATTGGTAGCCCAAGCTACTGCCGGTGCCGTCATGGCCACACTGCTATCTTTAGCACGTTCACTCAGATAGAGCTAGCACAAGTGCCTGCTCATACTGGGAAGCACCCTCCTAGCTACTGTGTAGAGTAGACCATAAGTGGCTTGACCTGGGATTGGACGGTAAGGCAAGTTCTTTATTTATCATATATTATTATCCTAACAGAAGTGCTGAAGGCCAATTAGGCCCTCAATGACATCTGTGCAAAATCTGTCAGTGGGCCTGAAAAGGTTTAACATTAGTTCTATCGATGATGCACCAGGAGAAATAAAATCCAACCCATTCCCTCTGGGCTTTGGTGGCTCTGCAGCGTTAACAGGAGTAAAAAGCGACGAGTAGTTTTTGTCTGTAGATTGAGCAGATAGGACTCTGAATGCACCCAGAAAGCACATCAGTGAAGTAGGAATGGGGGCTATTTGTATATAGTCACTTTTCAGTGTAGACCCCTGTTAGGATAAAGATATTCAGGCCTGTCTGCAAAGGCCTGTACTTTAAGAATTTAGGTGTATTCTTATCACTTGGCTAGTTCTAGAGGTATAAAAGAAAGAATCAAAATCACTGTCTGCTGGTGTAAGGGCCTTCTCTTACTGTGACAGTCTGAGGCCCTGTTCTTAGGCTAAGGCCTTTGGCTAAGCAGCAGAGGCAGCCATAAGCTGGGAAGCGACCGGTCACCTCCTCACATTCCAAACTAGTCACATTGAAATAAGGTGCTATTGGGCTGTTAGGCACTATCCGGACAGGATTGTATTCCTATCACCTCCAGAGAAAGGGAAGTGCCTAGAAAATGTAAAAGAAAACTTAGTTTGATAGCATCCTGTCTGGCAAAAACTCACTTATCAATAGCTGGGATGTGAAATCCTCACTTCTATATTGTCTAGTCATTATAGTTCCCACTTTGCTATTGTTTGTCTGTATAATCTCTGTCTGGTTCTGTGATTGTTCCTGTCTGCTGTACAATTAATTTTGCTGGGTGTAAACTAATTAAGGTGCTGGGATATAATTGGTTACATAATCATGTTACAATATGTTAGGATTGGTTAGTTAAATTTCAGGAAAATGATTGGTTAAAGTATAGCTAAGCAGAACTCAAGTTTTACTATATAATCTGTAGTCAGTGAGGAAGTGGGTGGGTATGGGAGGGGGAGATGGGAACAGGGGTAAGAAAATTGGAATCATGCTTTGCTAAAGGGGGAAATGGGAACAGGGAATGGGAGTAAGGAAGTTGGAATCATGTTTGGCTAAGGGTAGGAATGGGAACAGGGACACAGGTGTAAGGCTCTGTGGTGTCAGAGCTGGGAAGGAGGATACTAAGGAAGGAAACTGGAATCATGCTTGCTGGAAGTTCACCCCAATAAACATTGAATTGTTTGCACCTTTGGACTTTGGGTATTGTTGCTCTCTGTTCATGCGAGAAGGACCAGGGAAGTAAGTGGGTGAAGGAATAAGCCCCCTAACAAACCTTAACTGAGATCCTGTGTTCTTTGCAAAAGTATTAATGATCCCACTTCACTTTTCATAGGAAGAGGAGTTTCATTTGGTGTCTTTGGCTAAAGTTTTACCTTCTGTACATTGTTTTTGTAGCATATTATTTATTGATTTTGACTGGCAATCCCTTGATTCAAGGATGATCTCTACCACGGATTTACATGTAGGTCCTGAAAGGACTCAGGAGTCTTATACTGGTGCACGTATACAGATTGCAAAATGCTCTTAAGATGAAAGTTTCTATGTAAGTGTAAACTGCTGTGAATTTTAAATAAAATGAAAAAAGTGTGAATTTGCTGAGAGAAGATGAGACTGGAGAGGCTCCATCATCAAGTAATGTTTGTTTTTTTTCCTACCCAACCTGGAAAAAAGTTAGATTATTTTACAAAGGTGTGGACTTTCTAGAAAAAGAAAAGTCAGCACTTGTTTCTTATCAGTGGAATGTGTGTTATATGAGGAAACATACTTTAAAGTCCCATCTCTGTCTCTGCCATCTGATCCAGCACTGTGCTTTTTCATACTCCAAAGGGCAATAATGTAGGTAGTACTGGCATTAATTTTAGAGATTAAGAATTAGAAAACGCTCTTTTGCATGATTATTGTGCATACATACTGATTAGCAATGTGAAATTCTGTGA
This sequence comes from Caretta caretta, assembly GCF_965140235.1. Taxonomy (NCBI): domain Eukaryota; kingdom Metazoa; phylum Chordata; order Testudines; family Cheloniidae; genus Caretta; species Caretta caretta. The sequence continues at coordinate 81,484,950 of NC_134210.1, read as the reverse complement.
CCAAATTTCTGATAGCAAAGTTGAAACAGTTTTCTAAATTGGCCTCTTTTGTTGAATACGTGCTTAAAGTAACGTACTTTTCACGTCTCTCAGAACGTGTCATATCACTGGCATTTATAAAACAAGCTCTCACTAAACTGCAGGCTGCTTTTAATAGACCAATTTGTGATCTCTGTTTATCCCCATTCACCCCAGGCTTGTGGTTTCGGTTTTTGTTTTGTTTTGTTTTTTTAAAGTAAGGACAGGAGTAAGTATGAATGAGGCTTAGCATAAGTGAGAACGTATTGTATAAATAAAAACCTCTCCTTTCAGCCTCTTCTGTTGCCCAGCACATCTGCATCTCTCTCTTCTGTATTAAATTCAAATTCTGTTTGCTGCCAGGGCAATTGAGTACTTTCAGAAAGACATGAACATATATACAAGCTGCTGAATGTCCCATTAAAGCAGTTTAAAGTCTGTTTGCAGAGACCCTTGGCTAGTCAGAATTATTTCTCAGCATAGTTCCCATTGGAACTCAGTGCTGGCTTTATTAAAGGAGTAAAGTGCCATGACTTGCTTTGTTGCTTAGCACTTGTCCCCACACAGAGGTTGGAAACGAAATAGCTAGATAGTTTTAGATCCAAACCTTTACTTATTTCAATACAAGGCTTGGTTTATTTAACTGTAGTTCAATCAAAATAATTGAACTCTTAATCCAAAATAAGTGTCCCTGCACAGACTTGCATCAAAATAACAAAGTGTGAATTCAAACTGATAACAGCCTGGTCTAAATACACAGTTTCCTGAGTTAACTTAAAGGTGTGATTCTGCATTTAAACTGGTGTAAGTTTGCATGTGGACAATCAGTTTAAACCTGATTCACCCACGAAAGCTTATGCTCCAGTACATCTGTTAGTCATAAGGTGCCACAGGACTCTTTGCCAGTTTAAACCTGGTTTAAGTTGTGCCTGTAAATGTATACCTACACTGATAGAGTATCCAAGCACTAAAACTGCACTGTTTTAACTAAGTCAGGTCTTAAACCACTTCAAATCCTAATGGTGCAACCTGCATGCTTAGACAAGCCCTTAGTAAGGAGAAATAGTGTGTCTGTTTGCCTTTCTGCCCCTACCAGCTCATTTTACCAGCTCCGCTACCTTAGCAATCTTTCTTTTAGTAATAACCCATAAAGAGTTGAGCATCCCATAGTTTAGTTTGAAGAGTCTAGTCTGTTACAACAGATTACATGCAACAAAATTCTGTCAGCCCTTCTCAATAACACATTTGGTCAGCTGATTCACCATCACCAGCTCTTCCACAAGTTACAAACAGCAGCAGCTGCACTCCAAACTTGTTGTCACCTTTAGCACCTTGCATAGGGTTTCAAACATTAAGGGTGTGTCTTCACAGCCTAGTCTACCTACCCAAGCTAGCTTGACTCCAGCTAGCATGGGTAACAGCAGTGAAGAGAGCACAGCACAGACAAATGAGCCAAGTGTGTATCTAGGTAGGGTCCGTGCTGCGCTTGTATTACCTGCCCTGAAACTTATACTGCATTGTCTTCACTGCTGTTACTCACACAAGCTGAATTCAAGCTGGCTCTGGCAGACTAGCCTCTGCACACCTTTTACTATGTAGACATACCCTAATAAAGCTTTGGGGAGGGAGGAAAGGAATAGACATTTTCCATCTCTGAACAGTACTTCACACCAAAGAGACAGAACCATCATGTTTTTCCTCACTATATTTTGTGTTAAATTACTATATGCCAAATAACATACACTGATGTGTATCTGGAGTGACTCCAGGGAAGTCAATAAAGTTTTCCAGATATACATTTGGGAAGTGACTGTAGAAGTCAACCCTATGACTATCCTATAACTTGTCTTCAGAACCATGCAGCTGTGTCAGCTTTTAGAACTTGCACCATTTCAAAAATATTTTTACTGTGGTCACAAATTAAAGGTAGAGTCAAAAATCTTAGAGGTGTTGACCGGATAAAAAGGGAGATTTTCTTTTTATTACTTATATAAAAAAGAATTTTTAAACTTGCAATCTATGCTGTGCTGATTAAAATGAGATTTTGAAAATGATGTGGCAATGAGGAGAGAACATTTGGAATAATGATAGCATGTAACTTGTTTCTAGGTATGTTTTATTGATTATTTTAAGATGATCTTCATATTTTCCTTTAGAACCCGTGCCCTCTATGTGATGAAGCAAAAGAAGTGCTTGAGCCATATAAAAACAGGGTAATGCAATACAGTACTGTGTATATTATAGAGAAAGAATAGTTAATCAGGGACCTTTCTTTGTAAAAGAAAAATTGCTTGATTTTATTTGCATCCATTAGTCTTTCATGGGCAACCTCTTCAAGAAAGTTTTAGCACTGATTTCCATAAAACTTATTATTCAAAAGCATTTTCAGACTCTGTGGCTCAAGTAAGCATTAGCAAACTAAACCAATGAATGCAATGTTGCATTTAAAAAAAACTTTTGCTACTGTAACAGGGGTTCTCAAACTGGGGGCTGGGACCCCTCAGGGGGTTGTGAGATTATTATATGGGGGGGTCACGAGCTGTCAGCCTCTACCCCACGCCCTGCTTTGCGTCCAGCATTTACAATGGTGTTAAATATATAAAGAAGTGTTTTAATTTATAAGGGGGGGGGGTCGCACTCAGAGGCTTGCTATGTGAAAGGGGTCACCGGTACAAAAGTTTGAGAACCACTGGACTATAATGTACATATATCTCAAGTTTATAATGCAGTTTGCAGCAAAACTGCTGTGAGGCAGGTCCATCAAATATTCTTTGCCCTGTGTCACTTGAAAGTACTTTCCCACCATCCTCCCCAACTAATATTCTGTCAACTGCGTGTAGTGCATTTTGACCAGTTTTTGAACCTCAGTTGCTTGAATTTAGAGCAAGTGGTGCAAGCAGCAGTAGACACAAAGAAATGCTGCACCCATGAGCAAAACAGAAAATGTCTGTCGACCCACCTGCAGAAAGAAAATGACCAAGATCATATGTGGTACAGTTCCTCACTGGGAATCCAGGGACCCATGCGGGGCTAATATAGAGGCCTGCTGAAAATTTGACCCATTTTGTTAAAGTAAATCTGAAATTCGATGAAAGACAGCAGCTATTTTTATTAAAAAGTGTCCAATGTTATAAAATGTTTAACATTTAGTTCTTTTCTTTCAAAGGTTATTTTGCAGGAAGTGGATATCACCCTTCCAGAGAACTCAGTGTGGTATGACAGATATAAGTATGACATACCTGTCTTTCATTTAAATGGGCAGTTCCTAATGAAGCATCGGGTAGATGTTAAAAAATTTGAGAACCAGCTTGTGAAGCTAGAGTTTCAAAATGATGAAAACCAATGAAGGAAATGCAACCATTCTGACAGTGGATTGAAGGGATTTTGAACAAATGGTTTGAAACTGTTGCATACATTATCAAACCATATTTTCTTTGGAATGTAATGTACATATTTAACATTAAAATTTTAGTTATTTGATTTATATTTCATTTTGTAGTAATGATGAAGCCCATATGACTGAATAGCAACTCTTCATCTGCTATCCTAGATGGTTTTGTTTTTCAATGAGAGAACAAGTGCTATTCCACCGCAGCAGATAAAATGAAATGCATTTTCAGATCATTAATACACCCTGCACTGACAATAAAGGAATATTTAAGTTATGTCTGTATGAAGCTTCTTCTGTAAGACTTTCACAGTGTATCCCCAAATGCTTATTTTGAAGTAGAAAGGAGAGCTGTTAAGTGGGGAGGGGGATTTAAAAAAAAAAATCAAACTTATACTCTTGTATAGAATCAGAGACCTAGATTTAGTTGTTATTCACCTGTAAAAACTGAGTTGTTTTTTTTTAAAAACAGTATGAACATGTTACACTTAAGCCTAAAATGTCTGCTTATGTTAAACTGAGAAATTTGAGCTCTTTAGTACTCAAGTAAAAGTATAAGTGAAAGTTAAATTGAACCAAGAGGGCCCAATTTTTCCTTGAAACAAGATTTAACACTGCAAACATGCCACTCTGTGCTACCTACTACCTTCATTTTACTCTCTGGAATTAAAACACCCTAAGAGTTTCCTTGTAAATCTGCTGGCATGAGATAAGATAGTGTAACCTGAGCCTAAGGGAGAAGCTATTAAAAAGAAAACATGCTAGCATGTGGTTCTCTGCCACAATTAAGGATGCCCATGTCATACCAGGGCTTTTTCTTAATTTGCCAGGGGGCACAGAAAACATGATTCTCTAATCGTATTATGGGAACAGTACTTGGATTTAGGGTTAACAGTCTTTTCAGTAGTGTAGATTGGCCCTTATATTCTGTGACAGAACAGAGAAAACTGAAATTTTAGTCCCATCTGTGACATCACTGTATCTTAAGTTAGTGACTGGCAAGTGTACTTGTATCGCAGGGGGTGAGGCAGCTTCTACTAGTGCATTTTTGCATCATAGGGCAGAAAAGAATAATGTGGGTAGATGGAACTCCTTACATATATTTAAGGAGGAGGATGAATTGAGAAAGTTAATTGTTGTCCTTTAGGCTGAACAGGCTATAGTACTAACTAAATAGTATTGGAAAAGTGTGCTTTTTTTTCAGTCTATTTAATCAATCTGTCCAAACAAAAAGTAATGTAATTACTACATTTCTGTTCTTCTCAGCACTGTTGTATCTGAGCACCTTCCAGAATTAGGAAATTAAACAAGAAGCCTGTCTATCAAAAGGTGGGTCTCTTCCTCATTCTCAATCCTTAGAAAATTCCAAACAAGGACACACATTAAGCACCAGACAGTCTTACCAAATTAAGATCAAGCATTCACTACAGAATTTCACACTAGTTTTCAGAGTCAACAGAACTTCAGAAACCTGTGCCCTCTCTCTGAGTCCTGCAGAAAGGTGGGCATCATGAATGAAAGAGGCAGGAATGTAATTGAAACTATATTAAATTAACAAAAACAAAAAAAAACCCACAGTAAAAATATCTACTTAACCCAATAGCATAGTCTTGTTTTGGAAAACTCTCCTTCAACAACTCAGATTAGCCATTTGACGTAGAAGGTAACAGAAGGGCTTGTTACCTCATGAGTCTGAGAGTATACCCAGCTGTTGCATCTGTATAACACCTTATCACTCTGGCCTTTGATAAACTACTTCCTCCCCTTTTTATTCTTAGGTCCACTTTGCCACTTCCTTGGCCTTGATTCTCAGCTATCTTGCCGTGGCACGACCACTTACACAAGTGCAAAGTACAAAGGATATGGAAAATATTAGCACATCAGAACTTTGCACAGGTATAAATGATTGCACCAGGGCCAAATTAAAGGCATTGTGTCTTCTCTCTCTCTCACACCTCCCCCCCCAATCAAATCCACAACAGGTTTCAACATCCATTGTATCAAAGCACCCTTCCTGCACTGGATGTTGAAAAACAGGTCTGCCCCATCCATAGTCATATTCAACCACCGAGGGGGTGTGCTCAGAGGGGAAGTAATTTATTTGTATTTGTGCAAGGCCAGGGAGACTTTATAAAGTTTAGGCTACCCCTTAAAGAAGCATATTGAGAAGGAGCCTTTAAAACGTGGGTCTGAATTGCCTCTATGTCAGCACGCAAGTGCTAATTGGTTCCTTTCCAAAATATAGGAAAATTTCACAGAGCCAGAGTTTTTCCTGACTAATTTTTTTTGATAAAATAATAGAACTGTATAGTGCATTTCACCAGTAGATCTCAAAGCACTTCACAAAGGCAAAGCATTGTTACCCCTATTTTACAGATGGCATAGAGAAGTTATGTGATTTGCCCTGTATCACAAGGTGAGTCAGTGGCAGAACTTGGAATAGTCAACAAGTCGTAGCTATACCTGAGATAGTAGTATTTTCCCTTGTTTTTATTACATGTTCTGTGTGGGAAATCTCAGGAGCCAAAAGTAAACCTTTCTGATCAGGTCAGAAGAGGACGACTTGTCTGTGCCTTATTCATTCACATGGAGGGTGGGGAGTTTTATTGTTAACTACACATGGTATTTTTCTAATACTTCGTATTTTAATGTGAATGCTAACAAGATTTATAATAGCATTATTTCCATGGATCACAAATGAAGTTCTTATCTTGGGGCTAACTGAGGAGATGGAGGCTTCACAATGGTCAACCAGATTGATTTTATTTTAGGAGGTCCATCTAGCCCAGGGATCGGCAACCTTTGGCATGCGGCCCTTCAGGGAAATCCACTAGTGGGCTGGGATGGTTTGTTTACCTGCAGCTCCCACCGGCTGCAGCTCGCCATTGAAGGCTAACGGGGGCAGTGGGAAGCGGCGTGGGCCAAGGGATATGCTGGCCACTGCTTCCTGCAGCCCCCATTGGCCTGTAACAGCGAACTGTGGCCAGTGGGAGCTGTGATCGGCCAAACCTGCGGACACTGCAGGTAAACAAACTGTCCTGGCCCACCAGTGGCTTTCCCTGACTGGCCACACGTGCCAAAGGTTGCTGATCCCTGATTTAGTGTAATAAAGAGGTTGCCTCTCTCCAACGCAGCCTCCTAGGCAGGATCAGAGCGGATTCTGCATTCCTTGTGCTTTCCCCATACTAAATTTCTGTTGACTTAAATGGGAGTGTTGGGGATGCAAGGAATGTGGATTTGAGCATACAGACCTCCTGGATTTGGGGGAGAGAGATTTCCCTGATGACTAACATAAAAGAGTACTTTCATCCATTTATCTTGGAAAAAACCTCCCCTTTCAAAGACTTTATTTTATGTATGAGATATAATGCTAAACACTCTACATTTACCTGAGAAAACATTACTACTCTTCCCTATTCTCACTCTTAGACTTAGTCTCTTACCAGAGAAACAAACATAAGAACGGCCATACTGGGTCAGACCAATGGTCCATCTAACCTAGTATCTTGGCTTCTGACAGTGGCCAATGCCAGGTGCATCAGAAGGAATGAACAGAACAGATAATCAAGTGATTAATCCCCTGTCGCTCATTCCCAGCTTCTGGCAAACAGAGGTTAGGGACACTTCAGAGCATGGTTTTGCCTCCCTGCCCAAACTGGGTAATAGCTATTGATGGACCTATCCTCCATGAATGTATCTAGTTCTTTTTTGAACCCTGTGATAGTCTTGGCCTTCACAACATCTTCTGGCAAAGAGTTCCACAGGTTGACTGTGCATTGTGTGAAGAAATACCTCCTTTTATTTGTTTTAAACCTGCTGCCTGTTAATTTCATTTGGTGACCCCTAGTTCTTGTATTATGAAAAGGAGTAAACAACACTTATTTACTTTCTTCACACTAGTCATGATTCTATAGACCTCTATCATATCCCCCTTAGTTGTCTCTTTTCCAAGCTGAAAAGTCTCAATCTTATTCATCTTTCCTCCAAGAAAAAAACCTTTTTACCCTTGTCTGGCTATACAGGCATGAAAACTGAGGTACATTTCAAATTACATGATGTGGGGCTGTCATAGGAGAAATAGCAGAATTAAAGTACTTTCCACCAAAGGAAACACTGCAGGACAAGATGACTGAGCAACAACGAATGGCGGTCAGCTCATATCAGACTGTGGGAAAAGCTATGTCTCTGATGTTGCTGAGCATTGTTACAAGATCAAGGATGATAAGGCCTTTGTGGAGAAACTAAATGAATTATTTGCATTGGTCTTCACAGCAGAGGATGTGCGGGAGATTCCCAAACCTGAGTCATTCTTTTTAGGTGACAAATCTGAGGAACAGATTGAGGTGTTATTAGAGGAGGTTTTGGAACAAATTGATAAACTAAACAGTAGTAAGTCACCAGGACCAGATGGTATTCACTCAACAATTCTGAAGGAACTCAAATGTGAAATTGCAGGACTACTAACTGTAGTCTGTAACCTATCATTTAAATGAGCTTCTGTACCAAATGACTGGGGATAGCTAACGTGACGCCAATTTTTAAAAAGGGATCCAGAGCTGACCCTGGCAATTACAGGCTGGTAAGCCTGACTTCTGTGCCGGACAAACTGGTTGAAACTATAGTAAAGAACAAAATTGTCAGTCACATAGATGAACATAATTTGTTGGGGAAGAGTCAACATGGTTTCAGTAAAGGGAAATCACGCTTCACCAATCTACTAGAATTCTTTGAGGGGTCAACAAGCATGTGGCAAGGGCAATCCACTTGACAGGTCTGCAAAAGTGCAATGATGGTTGCAGCCTGTGATCTTAGAACATAAGAACGGCCATACTGGGTCAGACCAAAGGTTCATCTAGCGCAATATCCTGTCTTCTGACAGTGGCCAAGTGGATATAGTGTATTTAGATTTTCAGAAAGCCTTTGACAAGGTCCCTCACCAAAGGCTCTTAAGCAAAGTAAGTAGTCATGGGATAAGAGGGAAGGTGCTCTCATGGATTGGTCACTGGTTAAGAGACAGGAAACAAACAGTAGGTATAAATGGTCAGTTTTCAGAATGGAGAGAGGTAAATTGTGATGCCCTCCAGAGGTCTTTACTGGGCCCAGTCCTATTCAACATATTCACAAATGATCTGGAAAAAGATTTAAACAGTGAGGTGGCAAAATTTGCAGATGATACAAAACTACTCAAGATAGTTAAGTCCCAGGCAGAGTGTGAAGAGCTGTAAAAGGATCTCCCAAAACTGGATGACTGGGCAACAAAATGGCAGGTGAAATTCAATGTTGATAAATGCAAAGTAATGCACATTGGAAAACATATATAAAATGATGGGGGTCTAAATTAGCTGTTACTACTCAAGAAAGAGATCTTGGAGTCACTGTGGATAGTTCTCTGAAATCATCCACTCAGTGTGCAGCGACAGTCAAAAAAGTGAACAGAATGTTGGGAATCATTAAGAAAGGGATCCATCATAAGACAGAAAATATCATATTGCCTCTATATAAATCCATGGTACGCCCACATCTTGGATACTGAGTGCAGATGTGGTCACCCCATCTCAAAAAAAGCTATACTGGAATTGGAAAGGGTTCAGAAAAGGGCAACAAAAATTATTAGGGGTGTGGAACGGCTTCCGTATGAGGAGAAATTAGTAAGACTGGGACTTTTCATCTTGGAAAAAAGATGACTAAGGGGGTTTGGGGGATATGACAGAGGTCTATAAAATCATGACTGGTGTGGAGAAAGTAAATAAGTGTTATTTACTCCTCATAACACAAGAGCTAGGGGTCACCAAATGAAATTAATAGCCAGCAGGTTTAAAACAAACAAAAGAAAGCATATTTTTATACAATACACAGACAAGCTGTGGAACTCTTTGCCAAAGGATGTTATGAAGGCCAAGACTATCACAGAGTTCAAAAAAGAACTAGATAAATTCATGAAGGATAGATCCATCAATGGCTGTTAGCCAAGATGGGCAGAGATGGTGTCCCTAGCATCTGTTTGCCAGAAACTGGGAATGGGCGACAGGGGATGGATCACTTGATGATTACCTGTTCTGTTCATTCCGTCTGGGACATGTGGCATTGGCCACCGTCGGTAGACAGGATACTGGGCTAGATGGACCTTTGGTCTGACCCAGTATGGCCATTCTTATGTTCTAAGATCACAGGCTGCAAGGCACCATCACTGCACTTTTGCAGACCTGCCAAGTCCAAGGTTTTAACTGCTGACTACAGATTTGCTAAAGAGAAACCTAAGCAAGCTTCTGATGCCAACCTGATGCTGGCTCATTGTGGGGACAATGGAAAGAACTGCATATGAAAACAGAATTAGTTGTGCGTATTAAGAAATAGCCCTCCCACAAAAACATTGTGTCCCTGTTATTACCAGTTCTAAGAACACCACGTGTGAAATCCTGATCCCAGTGGCAAAACTCCCATTGACTTCAGTGCAGCCAGAATCTGTGTCAGATGTAGAATTTTTAAATGTCTTGACTTGCTGCATGTTTGTTGTTGGGTTTTCTTTTTTGGGGGGGGGGGGGGAAGGGGGGGGGGGAGGGAGGGGGCAGGGGAATTGATTAGTGACAGTCTAGCTTGAGATAGCACTAAAAGGGCCTCCTCTCCCTCCATCTTAGGACTTGTCACCATGAAAGAGAAAAAGGAATAATACTTAAAATATTCCATGGCAATTTGTATTATTTATTTTGGATTTACGTACAGCGTATGACATCTTGTAAACACACTAAGCTCCCAGCAAGTGCACGCAGTCATCCACAATGATGTTTGTTAAAGAATAACTTTAAAATTAGAAGACGTGCTCCTGCTGAAGCAAAATTCATGCAAATTTGTGAAAATTTGCAAGGCTACTTTTTTTTCCAGAGGATGTTTACAAGAATGCATCTGCTCTGATATCCCTTGACAATGTGTATTGTAGAATGGCATAGTGGACATATCTAGTAACTTATTTGCCACTTACACCCTAGTTGAAAAACAAGCAAAAAAACCCCCAAACCACAACTCCCTCCTTCCTCCCCCTCCCATACCTATAACTAACAAATATATACCAATTTTTCATCATGCTCATTTGTTTGCATCTCCATCCCCTACCCTCTGTTTGTGTCATTAGACTGTAAACCCTGCCAGGCAGGGATTGCCTCCTTTCTGTGTTTGTGCTGGATCTTGCACAATGTGACCGCAATTCTAACTGTGGCCGTTAGGCCTGAGCAAAATGTAAATATACACTAATAGTTATCTTCCCCCCTCCTGCCACATGCTGCAAAAAAAAAAAAAAAAAAAAAAAAATAGAAGTTTTCCCTGGAATTTGGTTTATCTTTTCAGTTCCCACACTTCTAAATAGAGTTTTTCCTCCTTTTCTTTAATCTCTCATAACCAAAAAAGCAATAGGAATTAAGACAAAGGCTATATTTTGAGCTTTTTATTCAATTCTGAATTAAAATGGGGGTAAAAATCCTGTTCCAGCTTAGGCCCCAATCTTGCAAACATTTATGCAGGTATTTATCTTTATGAATATGACTAGCCACATTGACACAGTGATTAGATTCACAAAGGGACTTAGGCACCTAGAAAATCACTGGGATTCACAAAGCCTGAGTTAGGTGCTCCGGCTTCCTATACTTTGAATGGAGAGAAATACATGTCTGAGAATGTGCCTCACAACAGGCAGCATGCTAGGTGGCACCCCACCTAAGCTAGCCAACGCGATATAGTGAGGAGAGACGGCCCCTTTCAGAGAGTTTAGCACCAAAGTCCAGGCTGGAGACAGGCACTTATTTCTGCTTGGAATTCTAAGTTGCGAGCCCTCTCCGGGAGGCTGGTGGCAGTACCTGCCAACACCTCCTTTCTCACTTTTAGCCCTGTAGTTAACATGCTTATGTGGAAGACCACCTTTTCAAGTCCCACCTCTACCTGATGAGAAAAGGGATTTAAATAGCCACCTGCAACCTCTGAGATCAGTGCTCTAACCACTGGGCTATGGGATATTCTGAGGTAGGGCTCCCTCAATCTCTCCTGTTGCAGCTGTTCCACTTTGGATAAATGATAAATCACTGGAGCCATGCAACTAGATTCCAGGCCTTCTACACCCCAGGTGAGCATGCTAACCATCAGTCAAAAGAGTCATCCTCAGGCATCTGTCTCTTTTGCTGGCCCAATGGCTTTTTAATTATTTATCCAAGGTAAAACAGCCTCAATAGGAGAAACTGAGGGAGCCACCTCTCAGAATATCCCACAGCCCAGAGATTAGGGCACTTATCTGAGAGGTAACAGATCCCTGTTCAAATCCCTTCTCCTCATCAGGTAGAGGAGGATTTCAACCAAGGGCTCCCACATTCCAGTAAGAATCCTAACCGGTAGGGCACCTGCTCTCCACCCTCCCCGGCTGTTTTTTTTGGTGGAATTAGGTATTCTCTGAGCACACCTACCGGATCAGGCCCCACAGGTGAGTTAGGTGGCACAATGCCTATCTTCCCCCTGTTCAGGCACTGCACTGGAGATTAGGCTGGAGACAGGTGTCTAGATGTCTAAAGCAAGGCAGCAATGCACGTACCCAGAGGCAGAAATCTAAGCACAGAGGGAATCTTCGCTGCAAAAACGTAGGCATCTAGTGAGTTTACTACCTACAGGGTTTGGCAGCAGCTAAGCAGGAGTTTTGTGAATACCAGAGGTGCTTAAATCTGGGATTTATGGTCCTAAAACCCTGTGTGAATTTAGCTCAATGTGACTACAGATGTGGGTAAAGGTAACCCCAGCTGTAAATGTTTAGAGGATTGGGGCTTAAGTGTCTCCTTGACTCTCACAGAGCAACAGTTTCTACACATCTTTATTAAAAAAAATACGGCAGTAGTCTACAGACACTATAGTTACCCCAGTGTGAGTCTATAGTTCTTGGACCATTATTTTAGGGTATTGGGGTTTTTTTAAATTAAGGACACAGTGCTGAAGTTAGGATTGAGGTCGGGGCCTAGCTTCAGGAATCAAGTGTTTTAAAAACCCACACCTGTATATCAAAACCTAAGCTTCAATCCTGCAAGTTGAGGCGCAAGTCCCTTTTCAGTGGGACTCGATGAGGGTGTAAGCATTTGCTCATGTAGATCAGATTGCAGGATCAGGTCCTAGAAGTGATTTTTACTAAGGTCCCATCCTGTCAACACTTAAGTACATGCTTAATTTTACTCACACAAGTACTCCTGCTGAAGCCAAATGGGACTGCTCAGGTGTGTAAGAGTTTGGGGTCTAAATGTATCTATTTTTTTCCAAGTATATTAGTTATTTGTATTACTATATGCCTAGAAATGCCAGCCAGAGCCTCAATGTGCTAGGCACTGAACAAATACAGAACACCAAGACAATCATTGCCCTGAAGAGCTTACAATCTAAATACCTAACTGGCACCTTTGCTGCCCCCAATTTCACATGAGAGCATTCATGCCATTGGGGGTTATTAAAAAGCCTAGTGCTAAACAATACACCTAGATGCAAAGATTATTTTTTGCCAGTGGAAAAACAAAAAGCAAAACCCAGCAATCAAAACAAACATCTGCAGCAACATTGGTAACTAATTCATTTTTGTTTTCAGTATTCTTGTGTGTGTAGAAAAGCAACAAGACAAAGATGTTGAAAAACATACATTAGTGACCAAGCTTGTATTTTAGGTGGGCCCAGATGTCTTTAAGGCCTTATAATTGTAGATATTTCTTTGAGAAAATTCATTGCTATCATAAGCAGGGACAACTCCAGTGAAGTCAATGGATTGACATACATGATCACCAGTGGTGAATCTGATCCAATAAGAAATCCCTTTATGAGCGATGGAATCAGAGGTACTTGTGACTGTAGGTTTTTAAATGTAATTTTAACATGTTGCAGTTCTCATTGACTTCAATGGGAGTTACATTTGCACAAAGGATCCACCAAGCTCTAGATGTGTTTTTCTATAAAATCTTTGAGAGCTGCCTTTTGTTTTGTGACTTTTCTAGCAGGGAAATTGCTACAGGGGTTCAGTATGTCTTAAATGGATAGTTGTTCACTTATGCTCAAAATTAAACATTTTGTTAGTCGATTTAGTGGTTAACTTTCTGTCCAAAGTTTGACAGGACTAGAATGTTAGCAAATAAAGATTAATGCTCTCTCCATGCAATTATTTCTCTTCTCTCCTGACCCTTCCTTCATCCCAGCTTCTGATGAATCAGGTTGCTTTGATTACAGTTTGTGTTATAAATTAGCACTTTAAAAATGAAAAAGCTTCATTACAAACATGAATTTATTAGTCTTCATAACACTCCGGTGAGTAGTTATTCCCGTTGGCCATACCTGGAAATGTTAAGTGACTTGTGCCCTGTCACAAAGGGAAGTACACGACCACAGCTGTTCCTGGATCCTAGTTCGCCCTCCCCATGTATTCCTCCTCTTCCAAGCCCTCTGGAGAATATTTATAGGAGCAATTCCACTCTGAAATTTAACACTATAAAAACAATACCTTCTTACTTACCAGACATGCTTCCCTTTGTGAATTTACAAAAAGAAAAGGAGTACTTGTGGCACCTTAGAGACTAACCAATTTATTTGAGCATGAGCTTTCGTGAGCTACAGCTCACTTCATCAGATGTAGCTCATGAAAGCTCATGCTCAAATAAATTGGTTAGTCTCTAAGGTGCCACAAGTACTCCTTTTCTTTTTGCGAATACAGACTAACACGGCTGTTCCTCTGAAATTTGTGAATTTAGTCATCTCTGCAACACAAGTTTGTATTGCTTTATTACTTTTAATGCTGCAGAACCACACAGAAAGAATGGAGTAAACTGGATTCTCTTCTTTCTTGTGCATCATGCACAGAACTGTTTACTAGAGGCCAATTAGCTTGAATTCAGTGGAACTGCAGAGATGTAACTTTAGGGCATAATTTAACTGGCAGAAGCTTTATTGCAAGTGATGGTGCAATAAAGGAAAAAATCCCAAACTGACTCTCAGAGACCAGGCTGAGTTAAAGAACAATATTCACTTGTTTTTACTGCAAGACTGGGTATTAAGAGACAATGACCGCAGAACCTCAAGGCAGCATTTTCACAGTTGCATTTTAGAGCAGAATTGCACTTCCACGCTCTTTTCCTTGCACAAGGGTAAGCGATCAATCCCTTTAAAAACCAGTTACACACCCCACCCCTAGCTCCTTGCTCTGCGTTATGTATTTGTTTCTTGAATTGCAGAAGAGCCTGATGGCTCTTTATGTCTTGCTTTTCCTTGCACAACTTGGCAAATAAACCCGCTAGCCAAACCAGCCCCTGAAAGGCTACAAAATGGATTTGTGTAAATAATACATTGATGTATTTACATGCCTGGCCCTTTTATTGCTTGCTCGGCGGAGACGGAGATGCAGCAGCAGCAGCAGGTCCCTTCTAGGCAGGGTTTGGTTTTCTGCCTCCTGGAGGCTTTGACCTGGTGGCTTCCCTCGGATGCGCCACCGCTCGCTGGCCACCAGGGGTCCCAGACACGCGCGGCTTCCCAGCCGCTCTTTGTCCTGCTGCTTCCCCCGCGAGCCCGCCTCCCCATCCCGTTCGGAGCCCGGGGCTGGAGCCGCGGGAGCGAGGCGGCAGACGCTGCCGACTTGTACAAGTGGCCGCCAGTCAGGAAGCACAGCCACGCCCCCGCCTTCCCCCCTCTCCCCCCCCCCCCCTAGCCCGCCCGCCTCGCCGGCCGGGCTGCTCCAGCCCCCACTGCCGTTCCACCTCGCTCGCTTAGCAGGTCAATGAATAGCCCGCGGCTTGAGGCTGAGGAGCCCGGCTCTGGAATCGTCCTCGAATCCCTGCCTAGCAAACATGCGCCTCTGCACTTTCTCTGATTCCCCAGCCAGGAACGTAGCTGCTTGAGAAGTTGGAAAAACCGGGAGGACTAACAGGGGCGTGTAAAGCAATCCGGAGCTACAGACGGAGGGTGAGTGTGCACGGCGTGCAGCGAGCTCTGCTCCCACCCGGGCTTAGTTCTCGGTGGGCATGAAGGGTGTGCGTCTGTCTCTCGGGGTGCAGGTTCTGGGAGCTGTTGGTTTCCCTAGGAAACCCCTAGAGGATGGTAGAACTCGCCCCTGTAAAAGGGGGCCCCCGCTGAAACTTGGTGGGCAATGGCAATACAAGCTGAAGTATTTATTGAAATGCTAATGCATGAAAATGTCCGTTGGAGGTCTCTCTTTAAATGATCCAGCTCTAAACCAACAATTAGCTGTTTGTTTTCTTGGCTGCCCCTTTGCCCACGGGTAACTCAAACCAATGTAGTTCATATTCCAAACCACAAGCAATGACAATATGGAGTACATGGGCTTTTTGATCAATAATAAAAACGTAAATAAAGTCACAGCATAAAAATGAACCTAATAATTATCTGTACAGAAGTTATGTTTAATGAGGGTTTTTAGCAGACAGTTTTATATATAGTAGGGACACATACAAATAGGTTAGACCAGGCAGGATTCTGTAATAGTCTAGTCTCCTAGGTAATTATTGCAGTTTGCCTTTTGTATCTTACAATTTTAAAAAGCAACAACAATCAAGGAAACTATTTAAACACACAACTGTGAAACAAGCAAATATATATTATAGCCACACACTACATGTACATATGTACCCACACCCATATGCTACAAACACAATTTATATATTTAAATCATTGAAATGTACAAATAAAACTCGTACTATTGCAAACATTTGAAGTCGCAACACAAAATAAGAGCCACAGCACTCAAGGTTTAGTCTCATACTGCATCCCTAACTCATACTTGTATATTTTCCTCCCTATAGGATAGGGAGAGCTATGAATACAGTTTTTTATGGAAAAATATGGCTACAATATTCATACCTTGGTCTTCAGTTTATGATTTTGTGTGGGTCTACAGTATTTCTATGTTCATATGTAATATTGGACATATGCACAGTGGTTCAATTTTAGAATTCCTGTGTAGTTTCTTGTTGACTGCAAGTTTCACTAGTCTTTTTAAATATAGAGACCATTATCTGTATATATGTCTCTGTGCATGAACATTCATTGTGTGTACATATCACCTTAACTTCTCAGAAGCGTTATATAGTATGAATGTGGTTTTTGGTTGTGTGGGCATGGAAATATGACAGAAAACTCAATCTTGAACTATCACTGGACAGAGGGGAAAGAAGAAGAAGGAGGCTAGCGATATATAATATGTGCGTGTGTTCTTCTCTGTGTGTGTGCATGCATCTGAGTCTGTCTGAGTCAGTCTGTGTCCATGAACTTTACAAGCATTCGGTTCAATACCATTCAGTGCAGATTCCAGTTTCTGGTTTACAGCCCAGCAGCCAGCCAGCCAACCCACCTGTTAAAATATAACGTACATTCCAGCCAAAGCACTTGGAAAAGCAAAAAATAACAGTAAGAAATAATGTGTTATCTTAACGCAAGGCATGTGTATTAACTTCTGCCTTGATGTACCATAATGGAAAATGAAGTCTGTGAGTATAAGCCAAATTGTATTTTATTAGAGGTTTGGATTAGTGACTGGTCTGTTGGGGATTTATTTGGGCAGAGAATTGAGAGTCCACATAAATGAAATATAATTTGACACATACACAACTTAATTTTTACCTGGATAAGAATGCTGTATCTGTATCAGGATGGATTTCTACTTCTTGTTTTTCAAAATATACTGATGTGTAATTTTAACTTTATTACCAGGAAAAAATTGCAACAAAGGTTTATTCAAGTGACTGTTCCAGTAACTACAGCTAAGGCTTTTTCTGCAATTCCATTGCAAAACCAATTCTTCACACACTTAAAAATACCGCGCCCATTCTGAGTCTCAGTGTAGGAACACCGTGTCCTTTTTTATGACTTAGTCTTTATACAGTGGTTTGAAGATGTAAAGGGCTATGTACGTGTTAAATATTGCTGTCTATGACATTTTAAAAAATAGTTTGATTTAAATTTTAGAAAGTTTTTAAATGTACCAATTTAACACTCTTGCACTCGCCTTTAAAAATGGTTTGAACATTTTAAAAAAATGTTTGTCGAACAGTAACTCCATGGAGAAATCTAACCACTTCAAGAATCACTAAGCTGTGTAAAGCAAGGGCTATGTGTACACCGCACTTTTGTTGGTAAAACTGTTGTTGGTCTGGGGTGTGAAAAAACCCACATCCCTCCCTGATCAACAAAAGTTTTACCGACAAAAAGCGCCGGTGTGGCCAGCACACCTACTGACAAAGCTACCAGTCCTCGTTGGGGGCGGTTTTATTTTGTCGGTAGGAGAGCGCTCTGCTGCCAGCAAAGAGTGGCTACACTGCGTACCTTACAGCGGCACTGCTGTAGTCGTACACCTGTGCTGCTCTAAGGTGGATTGGTCCAGTTCTGGAACTGAAAAAAAACAAACCAGTGTTTCCAAGTCAATAAATAGCTGACGTATTATTATAACTGATAATTAACTATGGTTTAGAGTGCCAAGCGAAAGCCGCTAGCCCTTTTTCCGCCACCTGTTACTTTGCACTTGCATGCATTTAAGTTCAGTACGAAAAGTGAAGAGGGATTGTGGGTGCTTGTCTGTAGGAAAAGTACAGCAGATGGAAAATTTAATACAAAGAAGGTGAGAAATAACTAATAAAATGTCAACTGAAGTAACAAGATGCACGTGGGTGTGTGCTAGACTGTAATTCATTAGTACATGTTCTACTTCCCATTATATTTTTCTTCTGCGTTCTGGGGCTAACTAGCTGCACGATGTCTAAGAAGCAGCAACAGAACTACATCCTGCCAACTTTTAGAATTAAGGGAAGACTCTCTCAATGATAGCAATCTGGATCTGTGTTCCTCTGCTGTACTCGCCTGTTTTTTTCCTACCTCATAATTTTTGTATCTATTTTTAAAATGCATATGTTTATGAAGTTTGCCACAATGAGTCTCCTGGGCTTACTCTTCTTGGCTGGAGCCATCTTTAGAGTAATAAGTCATCAGACCGCCATTGATCTAATGATGTACCTATTACTCGCTGTTCAAATATTGGCAAGAAAAAGAGTACGGTTCTAAATGTTTGCATCAAAAGGGCTAGGGGAAACTAGTTATATTGTATTTAATCTTTGCAAGCAAGCAACCGCATTTTCAAGTGTATATGTATTTTCTAATGATGAAATGTATATCTTAGAAAGAGTTTGATTATATCTGCTGCAGGAGAGGGAGAAGTAATAATTTATATGAATTCCAAACCTGGATTCCAAAGTGTATTGAAGGAAAGAGAGTAGACTTCATATTGGTGGCCTTACCACCACTTTTTAATAGCAAAATACTGGATTTCTCCAAAATACTCAGCCTTTCCTCCCCATGCACAAAAAAAGGCACATTTTCAAAAGAGTTTTCTCCTTTTGTGTACCTACATAAAGTAGCCAGATTTTTTAATAGGGGTCAGTTTCCAACAGAAAAACACAATATTCAGTGAGAGGTAAGAATTAAATACTGTAAGCAATGTGGTGAGGTCAGTTTTCAAAGTGAAAGCTTTGTAGACCTCTCTATTAAATGTAAATGTGAATTGAGGTGGTTGCATGCTATTTGAACCTCTTCTTTATTTCCTGATCCATTAATAGATTCTGGGTTAGAGTGATGAGGTGGGAGGTTCTGGTAGGATGGATTTTCTTCTCTTTTTACCTTGCCCGTTTTTGTTTGCCCTCCATTCCCTTGACCCCACGGTCCCCTTTTCACTTTCCTCCTGCTCCTCCCTTGTTCCTTTTTCTGCATGGTTATCACTCTCGTCTCATTTCCCTCTTTTTACCCACTCTCCCTCTTGCTTTCCCTTTTCCTTTTTTCTTTACTCTGTTCCCTCTAGTTTTCTGCACCTCTCGTTGGTCTTAATCAGTTTTCTCATCATTCTAGCCCTCTCTGCTAGGTTTTACATCTCTCTCTCCCATCACTCTTTGCCCCTTTCTTCCAAGTTCCCCTTTCACTCTTCTTGCCTCCTTCATCTCTTCCCAGTCCCTCGATGCAGTTGCTCTTTCTTGCTGTTCCCATGCCATCTGGTGTGTTCACATAGCTAGTCCTGCAACACTTACTAGCAAGACCCTCATGACTCTACCAAAGCTCTTTGCTAAATTACCTCCAATGCATACTTAATCTTGGTTTCTAGCTGCATATGAAATATTTAAAGCGAATAAAGAATTGTCAGTGTTAATAAAGAAAAAGACTCTAGCCCCACAACGTAGACTATATCCCTTCTACTCTGCAATCTCCCCCACCTCAGGCAAAGGGATTGGCCTTGAACGGAGACCTGAAGGTCAGCTCCCAGGAACTCTCTAAGCAGTGAGAGGGAATGAATTTTGGAGCCAAGGACCTACCAGTGAGAATACCTGGTCTCCTGATTGTGGTTCATGGTGGCACATAGGAAAAAAGGAAGTGGGGGGGCCCTCAGGTAGCCTTGACCCAAACCATTTAGGACTTTATAGATCACCGTCAGCTCCTTTGATTGCACTTGAAAATAAGTCACAAATGCAAATAGGAAGTCAGTATAATTTTTGGAGAAGTATTATAATACACTTCCTGTGGCCACCACTACCAAGCTGTATTCTGCAGCGGCTGCAGCATCAAAACAGTATTTAAAGGTAGTTCCATGTAGGGTCCACTATAGCAGCCCAATCTGGGGGTTACAGTATGTTAAATTGCTATAGCCAGGTCCACATCACAGAGAAGTTGTTGCAAGCACCTTACTAGACCTATATGAAGTGAGGCACTCTTGGCCACCTCCTGGGAAAACAGGAGTAGCTGGGATCCAAAATACCTCAAGGATAGTCCAGGGAAATCCCCATCAGTGCCAGAGAGAGGGACAAATTAATTCTCTTAGTCTGTGGGCTGGGCTACAGAGTTCGGGTCTTCTCTCTTTACCCACAATATGACCCCCACTGATGTGAATAGAAACGTTGTGCAAACTGTGTTTCTCTTACATCCCCTGTCCCACTTTATTTTTGCATATCTCTTTTTTTAATCATTTACTCCTTTCAGCAGTGATACATTGTAAGTCTTTTTACTATATATAAACAATAGCATAGAGAGGCCCAGTACCAGCATGCACTGTTGTGTTAGATACTGTGAAATCATCTGAGGAGGCAGTCTATGCCCCCTGGAGTTTCCAGTTGAAAAAGATAAGTGCCACATGGAGAGGAGAAAGACACCACACAGTCATTACGGTTATATAGTTGCAAAAAAGTTAGATAAAATGACAACCATCTCCATCTTCCTATTAACCTGGACACCTTACATTTGCTGATTCCCGCACCCCCCCCCCCCAGGTGTCATGGCAAGGTTGGGACTTGGAGTGGGGTAATGGCTTTATGGGGAGAGGGAGGGGGGATATCTCATATGTAACAGACAACATGGAAAAAGTCCAAAAATACCTTTGTGACAAACTGACATGGGCAGATGAAACTAGTGTAGTAGAGGATACAGTAGCACCTCAGAGTTAGGAACATCACAGTTACGAACTGACTGCTCAAGCACACCTCATTTGGAACCAGAAGTACTGTACACAATCAGGCAGCAACAGAGATTTAAAAAAAAAAAAAAAAAAAAAAGCAAGTACAGTACTGTGTTAAATGGGAATGGAGGTTGTTCATAACTCTGAGGTTCTACTGTACTATTATGACAACAGCAGACTTGGGTCCTCCTTTGGTCTCTTCTCCTGCTAGCTTTTTTTGCAGGGGTGGAGCCAATTTGCTATTTTGTGGTAATTTGATTTCCTAATCCCACGGCCTTCTCTGTCAATCTAGGTTGCATTGCCTCTGAGCTTCCCTCTCGTATTCTTGAGGCAAGTGAAGTGTCAGCCAACATCACCCTCTAGGGACTCTAACACTAGTGCTCTAGAATGAATGTCCCCCTCCACGCCCAACGTATTCTAGCCAAGTATTCAAACAAGTCTCTTAACTGTTTCCAAGACTGCTGACAGATTTAAGAGAATCCAGTATTCAGTGAGCAACTCACATAGTGTTTAGAGCACTAGGTGATGTGTCCACATCATGCTGTGTCACTTAGAGGCAAACTTACCTATTATTGAATGAGCTGGAGCTTTTTCAGGGAAATTTTCTCCCATGTTCATCTCATATTACAATCTAGTCTCCTTCAGCACATTTAGAGCCAGACCGAGTGAAACTGGACTAAGTCAAAGAGACGTTCATCCCCTTTTAAGCTGGATCAGTCTCACCAAAGTTGGACATCAGTCTGAATCTAATTGCTCTTAGCCATGAAATAAACATATCTCAGTGCAAAAAACATTCAACTCTGCTTCCAGGCTATACACCTTCAGAATCCACTTTGGTGACAAAGACATTTGATCAGCACAACCTTGACCTTGACCTTGGGGTATGGGGGACCATGGAGTGGGATTGTTGTTTTAGAGCCTGGGTTCTGAGTTTCTTGTGGTGATGAGTCTGGAGAGAGAAGGATGATTAAAAAAGAAAACAATCACAACCCCCGCCCCCAAACCATTTTAAATATATAGATTACTGGTCCACAAATAAAAGGTATAAACCACCCCCCACATTAGTCTAGTATCTGGGCACCTCACGCTCTTTAATGTATCTATCCTCACAACATCTCTGTGGAAAGCACTAAACACTGTTACCTCCATTTCATAGATTGGAAACTGAGACAAAGTGAGACTGTCTCATCTAAGGTCCCACAGGAAGCTGTGGCAGAATAGGTACCTGTGTCCCAAGTTCCAGCCTAGAGCCTTAACCACTAGAGAATTCTTCTTCTCCTTATCTCTCCTCTTATCTATGATGCGATCTTGTCTAAAATCTCTTAGGGGCGCACTGACAGATAGAAAGCCTACCCTTAGGTTCACTCTGTCCAGTGTAAAGGCAACAGCTAATAAAGCCACAACTATCCACAGTTTAGTCATTGATGAGGCAACCAGCATTTCTTGTACAACTGAAACTTGGCTGGGTAAGCTAAATGAGCCTCTCTTGACCCAGCTCTTTCCAATTAGATGCAACATGCACTGAGAGGGAGTGGTTAAGTTGTGTTTCCAATAGCCCAGCTATAGGAGTTATCTGACTCTAAAAACAAATATATTTGATTGTGTCCAACTAGTTTGAGTCCTGGAATGGTGTTAATTTGGGAATAATTGTGGTGCACAGACTTGTATTTCAGTGACTTCCAACTCCACGTGTGTGATGGCTCTCCAAAGAATCTTATGGCTGCCAAGACAACTGCGAAACTCTCTCACGTATTTCAGCCTACACCCACGGAGAGCACGCTGTCATGGTCAGAACATCCACTCTTCCAATTTGTAGCCAGGGCCATCTTTTGCTCATATGTTTGTGATCTTACGTTTTTCATTGTTCCACCCATGAAGACAGATGAACACGGTAGGCTTTCATATTTCTTAAAGGCACAGTGTTATACAGCAAGTAATTAACTCTCTCAAGGGGTTGGTAGGATAGTATGATTTTCTGTCCGCAGCTATTGCTATTATGGCTTCTAAGCATATAGAAAAAGGAGAGTGAGGATTGGCTTTCTGTTAGCAGGATTTGAGAGTAGACTTGACAGCATGGGAGTAGCATGAAGAAAGTTCCCACATCAGTGGCAAATAGGTTAATACTTAGAGCACTGTTCCAGGTCCTACACTAATGACAGTAAGTTTTGCTGAAGTTTTACTTTGCTGTGGTACTGTAGCTTTGCTGCTGCCAGGCAATTTATTATAAATCATTTCTGAACTTTTAAATGCAGACCACAGTTACGTTAATAAATATGTTAATATGTAAAATGTTAATAAATACATATGTTGTTGCAAACTCTTATTTAGCTGGGCACTGGATGTATTTTCTTTCTTGTAATTGCTGATTACCAACCTATGTCTCTCCCAAATTTCAGCTTTCTTTTCTTGTAGTCAGTCAGTTTGATTTCACTTATGTCACAAACTAGTATTATCATCATCACACTCTCTTGCCCGGCTGTGAAATACAATGTCTGACACTGAATTGTAGCATCTCTGAAGAAAGCAGACAGGAGGAGTGCACCAGTCATCAGATATATTCCTAATTACACCCAAATATTTTGATGATCAGCACTGAATGGGAAAGAGAACAAGCATACGGGAAAGAGGCAATGGTAATGTATGTATTAAGGAGCTAAAGCGGGGTGGGAAACTATGGCATGCAGGCCATGTCCAGCCCACCAGACCTTTTAATCTGGCCCTCGAGCTCCAGCCAGGGAGCGGGAGCGGGGGCTTGCCTAGCTCCATGCATGCCAGGGCTCCACATGGCTCCTGGAAGCAGCCGCATGTCTCCCCTCTGGCACGTAAGCCAAGGGGCTCCACATGCTGCCCCTGCCCCAAGTGCCGGCTCCGCAGCTCCCATTGTCTGGGAACCGCAGCCAAGGGGAGCTGCAGGGGTGGCACCTGCAGACGGGGCAGCGTGCAGAGCCGCTTGGCTGGCACCACGCCTCCACATAGGAGCTGGGGGAGAAGGAGGGGGACATGCTGCTGCTTCCGGGAGCTGCTTGAGGTAAGCACTGCCTAGACCCTGCACCCCTGACCTCCTTCTGTGCCCCAACCCTCTACCCCAGCCCTGATACCCCTCCTGCCCTCTGAACCCCTCGGTCCCAGCCCAGAGCACCCTCCTGCAGTGCAAACCCCTCATCCCAGCCCCACCCCAGAGCCCACACCCCCCGCCAGAGTCCTCACCCCCTCCCCCAACCTGGAGCCCCCTCAGCCCCATCCCAGAGCACCCTCCTGCACTCTGAGTATGGGAGGGGGCTCTGGGATGGGGGTGCGGGTTCAAGGGTGGGACCAGAAAGGAGGGGTTCAGGGTGTGGGAGAGAGGTCCGGGCTGGGGGATTGGGGTGTGGAGGAGGGGGCTCCCCAGCCCGGACCTCTCTCCCACACCCTGAACCCCTCCTTTCTGGTCCCACCCTTGAACCCGCACCCCCATCCCAGAGCCCCCTCCCATACTCCAAACCCCTCTGCTCCAGCTCCAGCCCGCTCTTACACCCCAAACCCCTCATCCCTGGTCCTACCCCAGAGCCCGCACCTCCAGCCAGAGCACTCACCCCTTCCTGTATCCCAACCCCCTACCCCAGCCTGGAGCACCCTCCTGCACCCTGAACTACTCATTTCTGGCCCCACCCCAGAGCTTGCATCCCCAGCCGGAGCTCTCACCCCCTCTCACACTCCAACCCCAATTTTGGGAGCATTCATGGCCCACCATACAATTTCCATACCCAGATGTGGCCCTCAGACCAAAAAGTTTGCCCACCCCTGAGCTAAAGCATCTTAAGTTTTCTGATCCTTGCTATTCTTTCTTTCTATAAATGCACAGTTTAGAAGAAAATCTCTTGATTACTGCCTGTCACAGATCCTCGGGAGCATCCATTTCTGAGCACCCTCTAGGACCGCTGGGTGGGGGCGGAGGGGAAATCCAAGCCTCTGCTGTGAATCACTTGGGATGTGTTAAGCTTCTGAAGCCTCAGCAGCCTGCCACACTGGTTCCTCCTCCCTTGGCCTTTCTGGCACATTTCCTGGGCACTGACTCTGTCTGTTACCCCATCAGAGAAATGGGGCTCCTCAGCCAACCTGCCCTAGCCTCCAAAAACTGTCACTGACACCCAAGATATCCCAGTTACTTAAATACAGCTCTTTCCCATAGCTCTACCCCAAAGCTTCTGGTTAGGGTGACCAGATGCTAAATCCAAATATTGGGACCGTCGCAGGGGGAGTGGCTTTTCAATTGTTACATTCACCCGGCATGTTCGGCAGCGGGAAATAAATCTTGCTGATGAAGGAAATACCTGCCAACGAAGACCCGGACATGCCGAGTGAGCCGCTCCACCTGCCTGTCACGCCACCTAAGCAAAAAAAAAAAAAAAAAAAGGGCTACTGTGCCCAAAACAAAATATCGGGACAAATGGCGTCCCGGACATATTTCAGTCGGGACATGGGACAAACTGCTCAATATCGGGATGGTCCCGATTTTTATCGGGACGTCTGATCACCCTACTTCTGGTTGCAGTATAACTCTCAGGGGCATGCAGCAGTTATGAAGCAGTGAACACATATACATTGCTCCATCTAATATCTTTAATCTACTTAATCATGTCAAGTATAGAGGAGTTCAGATCATACAAAGCAACAAACACAAAATGCATGTCCCTGCCTCAGTTTCCTCAACACTCCAGGGCATTCTTGGGGCTGGGATTTGAGTCCCTTGGGTTATCCAGACTACTGGGGCCATCTGAGCTCAGGAAAGTGATCAGGGCTGCCCTGCCCTATGAAGCTCCTGTATGTTGGGTGACCTCTCCTTTCTTGAGCCCATCAGCCAGCTTCTTTGACCTTGCTCTCTGTTTTGCCCTACACTTCCTTTTTCTGTCTGGTTTCCTCTGTGTTTCTTTATTTCAACCCTACCTGGTCTCTCTTGTTCTCCTCCTGGTAAGTTTCCACTGGTCATAACTTGCACTCTCCCTCCAGAGGAACCAGGTTTTTTTTAGCATAACCTTTGTGAGGTCTAAGTACAGTTGTTAACTGTTATTATTTCCTGTTGTCCGTGTCTGGTGTGTATCTGCTCTAGGGCCAGACAGATACATATAAACACAGATGATAAAGCAGTTTTTCAAAATACAGCTTTGCAATTTCAGTCAGAATTCAAAAGTTGTACTGATAGCCTCATTTCATCACACTATCTTGTGCTTACATGAATAAATACCAATAATGTTAATCGTATTGGCTCATTTGTAATGTTCTGTTTTTCTAATATCTGACTTAGGGCTGAACAGTTGAATCTAGCAGTAATGCTAAAAGAGCGGTTTTATAAATTGAGGGTAAGAAACTAAAATCATTTTCTGAGCATAGAGGTCATATTCCTCACAAGTTATTCTTCTGGAAATATCTTTGTTTCTGAGACGTATAAGCTGATTTCTTACTCAATTATTCTACAAAAACTAGGAGCCTAAAATCAGTTTTAATAATGGACAAGAGCAAATATGTTTTTCCAGATTCTGACAGACACTGAGCCTTTTTGTTCCCACTCACCCTCCTGGGTGTGTTGCCAAAAAGGCTGTACAAACTACCGGCAGTGTCTTACCCACGTCTGTCAGGGCACCCCCGATAGGAGTGCTTAGTGAAACACGTGACCTCAATAACAGTTGGATAAGGCCTTCAACTTCTGAGAGATGCAGTGTTCAAATGCCCATAGTTAGATATATAATGAGACATTTTATTTTATTTCAAAGTACTTTAAATATTTTATTATATATTCATGTCACATTAGAGGCAGTTCAATAAAAGGCTATTAGAACACAGACAGTTTTCTTTGTATACATTTCCTGGGGAGAGTTCACTACCATTAATACTTGTAACCTACACAGATTTAAAACATAGTTTCCTATATTCCTGTTGAATGACATTGGAAAAGACCAATAGACATCATAGAACTGGGCAAGAACAATTTTGTTTTTGCTAAAGATGGCTTCAGCTTGCACGTTGTGTGTGTCTATATAGAGACATATATAGTCTCTATCTATATAGACACACACACACACACACACACACACAAATTATAGATAGATAGATAGATGAATGCAGTAAGAGGGCCCCATATGGTTCAACAGAGAAAAATTCTCCCAAGGCTGTGTGGATGGGAAACAGCATGAGTGTATAGAAAATGTGTAGCAGAAGCAGTTGCAATTAGAAAAAATCCATAATAGTTACACATGCATAGCTGGAATACTTCTCAAGTAATATGAGCGAGGCTCTTCTGGTACAGCTGGAGCTGGGCATGGGCTTTTCTGTGTGTGAATACTGTGCTTTGAAAGCTCCTTTATGATTCACAAGAGCAGCTGCTTTAGAGCTGGAGAGGCTGCGGAGTTTTTGCAATTCATTTAATAGGTATCATGCAGACTGCTCCCATCTGTTTTGAAGATTTGGGAGAGTTGAGTATTGGGAATTTACTTGTTCACCAGTGGCAGTGACAAGGAAGTACACGGTGTTGTTATTCATTTAGGGTGAAGTAGTCCTTTCTCGACTCATTGAAAGTCTGTGGATCAAAGCTAGCAAGAATACCTGCTAAAGTCTACTCAAAATGTGAGTTGGCTTTAGTTGGGCAATCAATATAAATTTTGTAAAGTCTTCAGAAAGGTAGCTCGTACTCAAGTTTGCATTAAAAATGTTGAAGAAGATTCCTAAGCTGGAGTTTTTCAAGTATCTCCAATAATAGTAATATTTCAGATGTTAACACTCAATACAAAGTCTTTTCATCTCAGTGATTAAGTAAAAAAAGTAGGTTTTTAGGGTCTTCATTTTGATTTTCAGTAACTGCTAACTGTTGTGGTTTTTACATTTTTGTCCCTTGGTATAACCTGAACACCAGAACCTGAACGTGCTTGTAATGTATTGTGTCCATCACCTGTCATTTTAAACCCACTATTTAAGTGGAAAATAAATAGCAGAGATATGATCTTCTCAGAGTGTCCACTTGGTTTTCAGCTTTGGGATAACATTCCTTATAGAAAAATCTTATAGAATTTAATGGGAATGAAACCAATAGGGATCTAAAGTACTGTAAAAATCTAAAGTGGAAAAGAGACCAGGAGACCTTCCTTTCTACAGTGTTTGTTTTTTTTTTTTTTGGTTGGCTTTTTGTTTTAAAACAGACAGAATTGTATCAAAGAGTTATGGTTCTCTATTATATTTTATAGGATTTTCCATAAGGGATAGATCATGTATTAGTAAATGTAAACAAAACAAGGGAAATGATGAGAGAGAGAGAGTGATTACTGAGAATCATTTATAACTATATATAAAGTTTCAGTAATGCAAAAGCAAAACACTTCCTTCATAAAAGCACCTGTATCTTGGATTCAGGTTTGGCTAACATTTGTCAAAACACTTTTCTGACAAAGAGTAATCTCATATGAAATGCAGTTTTCAAGTTTCAGATTTGAGCTTTGAAAATCCCATGTTAGACTTGAACAAGGAGGTCATTCTCAATGGTGTAACACAAGACAGAAAATATCTCAGTTAAGATTAGAAGCCAAACTGATACATCTTGCCACCCTCTACTCTGTTGTCCATTGTGAGTAACTGAAAGACTCCATGGACTAACTGAGTTTCTCTCAGTCTCACAGTGTTAGCAAGAACACCCTTTTAGTCCATCATCCCCAGTTATATTTAGACAACTCAATTCCTCAATCAGAAAACATAAGTCATCCTGGCTTGTTCACTGTCGATGTCTTAAAATCCTAGTTAGACAGCAGTATTTTCATTGTGTTGTACAGGAACAATTGTCTGTGCAAAAATTACTTCTCGATATTATATAAGATGGAGAGGGATGGGCTTGTGGTATGAGCAGAAGAGTTAGAGAACCCAAGGTTCTGTGATCAGCTCTGACATCAGTTCTCCCTGTGGCTTTGGGTAAGTCACTTCATCTCTCTGCCTATGTTTACTATCTGTAAAATAGAGACAATAATACTGAGCTACCTCAGAATACTGTCAGGATGTATTAGTAAGTGCTGTGAAGTGCTTAGGAGATGAAAGGCACTATAAAGTGCACAGTATTATCATCTGAAATCTTTGCCTTTAGAAATGTAATTCCTACTTACTCTACAGAATCAGTGGCTTTATGGGTTATGTTACTGTTGATGGGAAAACAGTTATTTGCATGAAACAGGATAAAATATTTTCCAACTTAGCTACCTTTACTGACCATATTGACTCAGATGGCCCAGCATATTGGTTTTTGTATCTTACTGACACATTGTTTTATTGAAATATTTCCTGTTCCCTCCTGAATGTGCAGCCCAAGTGTAATAATGAATTCCAGTGTTTTGAGTATAAACAGTTCCTTGTCACTGTTTAATGATTATATCCCCCCTGACTATTTACCAGATTTCTCTTTTTTTCTTTCTTTTCTTTTCTTTTCTTTTCTTTTTTTTTAAGATGTGTGACCTTTGGAAATAAAATGTGTGCTAAAAACAGTGTTTAAAATTTCACTTATCATGGATTGTAAATTGGCCTGTGTGTCAGAGAGAGGGGGAAAAGCATACACTTCCACAGAACTGTGTATATATATCCTCAAGTTTTTACAGGAGTGCCGAAAAGAGACCCAGAAATGTGCCTCTTGAAAGACTTCTTGTTATTAAGAAAAACCAAAATAAACATGAATATTGTAACTGCTAAGCAAAATGCTGGAGCAAAACAGAGCTTTTCTGAATCTGATCTGTTTCTAAGCCCTGGTCTACACTAGGACTTTAGGTCGAATTTAGCAGCGTTAAATCGATTTAAACCTGCACCCGTCCACACAATGAAGCCCTTTATTTCGACTTAAAGGGCTCTTAAAATCGATTTCCTTACTCCACCTCTGACAAGTGGATTAGCGCTTAAATCGACGTTGCCGGCTCGAATTTGGGGTACTGTGGACACAATTCGATGGTATTGGCCTCCGGGAGCTATCCCAGAGTGCTCCATTCTGACCGCTCTGGACAGCACTCTCAACTCAGATGCACTGGCCAGGTAGACAGGAAAAGAACCGCGAACTTTTGAATCTCATTTCCTGTTTGGCCAGCGTGGCAAGCTGCAGGTGACCATGCAGAGCTCATCAGCACAGGTGACCATGATGGAGTCCCAGAATCGCAAAAGAGCTCCAGCATGGACCGAACGGGAGGTACGGGATCTGATCGCTGTTTGGGGAGAGGAATCCGTGCTATCAGAACTCCGTTCCAGTTTTCGAAATGCCAAAACCTTTGTCAAAATCTCCCAGGGCATGAAGGACAGAGGCCATAACAGGGACCCGAAGCAGTGCCGCGTGAAACTAAAGGAGCTGAGGCAAGCCTACCAGAAAACCAGAGAGGTGAATGGCCGCTCCGGGTCAGAGCCCCAAACATGCCGCTTCTATGATGAGCTGCATGCCATTTTAGGGGGTTCAGCCACCACTACCCCAGCCGTGTTGTTTGACTCCTTCAATGGAGATGGAGGCAATACGGAAGTAGGTTTTGGGGACGAAGATGATGATGATGAGGAGGAGGAGGTTGTAGATAGCTCACAGCAAGCAAGCGGAGAAACCGGTTTTCCCGACAGCCAGGAACTGTTTCTCACCCTAGACCTGGAGCCAGTACCCCCCGAACCCACCCAAGGCTGCCTCCTGGACCCAGCAGGCGGAGAAGGGACCTCTGGTGAGTGTACCTTTTAAACTACTATACATGGTTTAAAAGCAAGCATGTGAAAGGATTACTTTGCCCTGGCATTTGCGGTTCTCCTAGATGTAGTCCTAAAGCCTTTGCAAAAGGTTTCTGGGGAGGGCAGCCTTATTTCGTCCTTCATGGTAGGACGCTTTACCACTCCGGGCCAGTAACACGTACTCGGGAATCACTGTAGAACAAAGCATTGCAGTGTATGTTTGCTGGCATTCAACCAAAATCCGTTCTTTATCTCTCTGTGTTATCCTCAGGAGAGTGAGATATAATTCATGGTCACCTGGTTGAAATAGAGTGCTTTTCTTCAGGGGACACTCAGAGGAGCCCATTCCTGCTGGGCTGTTTGCCTGTGGCTAAACAGAAATGTTCCCCGCTGTTAGCCACAGGGAGGGGAGAAGGTTGAGGGGGTAGTCACGCGGTGGGAGGAGGCAAAATGCGACCTTGTAACGAAAGCACATGTGCTATGTATGTAATGTTAACAGCAAGGTTTACCCTGAAAGAGTGTAGCGACTGTTTTATAAAATGTGTCTTTTTAAATACCGCTGTCCCTTTTTTTTTTCTCCACCAGCTGCATGTGTTTCAATGATCACAGGATCTTCTCCTTCCCAGAGGCTAGTGAAGCTTAGAAAGAAAAAAAAACGCACTCGCGATGAAATGTTCTCCGAGCTCATGCTGTCCTCCCACACTGACAGAGCACAGACGAGTGCGTGGAGGCAAATAATGTCAGAGTGCAGGAAAGCACAAAATGACCGGGAGGAGAGGTGGCGGGCTGAAGAGAGTAAGTGGCGGGCTGAAGACAGGGCTGAAGCTCAAATGTGGCTGCAGCGTGATGAGAGGAGGCAGGATTCAATGCTGAGGCTGCTGCAGGACCAAACCAGTATGCTCCAGTG
Source organism: Caretta caretta (assembly GCF_965140235.1). Lineage (NCBI taxonomy): Eukaryota > Metazoa > Chordata > Testudines > Cheloniidae > Caretta > Caretta caretta. The sequence continues at coordinate 81,453,468 of NC_134210.1, read as the reverse complement.
TATGGTTGAGCTGCAGCAAAGGCAGCTGGAGCACAGACTGCCACTGCAGCCCCTCTGTAACCAACCGCCCTCCTCCCCAAGTTCCATAGTCTCCACACCCAGACGCCCAAGAACGCGGTGGGGGGGCCTCCGGCCAACCAGCCACTCCACCACAGAGGATTACCCAAAAAAAAGAAGGCTGTCATTCAATAAATTTTAAAGTTGTAAACTTTTAAAGTGCTGTGTGGCATTTTCCTTCCCTCCTCCACCACCCCTCCTGGGATACCTTGGTAGTCATCCCCCTATTTGTGTGATGAATGAATAACGAATGCATGACTGTGAAGCAGCAATGACTTTATTGCCTCTGCAAGCAATGATTAAAGGGAGGAGGGGAGGGTGGTTAGCTTACAGGGAAGTAGAGTGAACCAAGGGGCGGGGGGTTTCATCAAGGAGAAACAAACAGAACTTTCACACCGTAGCCTGGCCAGTCATGAAACTGGTTTTCAAAGCTTCTCTGATGCGTACCGCGCCCTCCTGTGCTCTTCTAACCGCCCTGGTGTCTGGCTGCGCGTAACCAGCAGCTAGGCGATTTGCCTCAACCTCCCACCCCGCCATAAACGTCTCCCCCTTACTCTCACAGATATTGTGGAGCACACAGCAAGCAGTAATAACAGTGGGAATATTGGTTTCGCTGAGGTCTAAGCGAGTCAGTAAACTGCGCCAGCGCGCCTTTAAACGTCCAAATGCACATTCTACCACCATTCTGCACTTGCTCAGCCTGTAGTTGAACAGCTCCTGACTACTGTCCAGGCTGCCTGTGTACGGCTTCATGAGCCATGGCATTAAGGGGTAGGCTGGGTCCCCAAGGATACATATAGGCATTTCAACATCCCCAACAGTTATTTTCTGGTCTGGGAATAAAGTCCCTTCCTGCAGCTTTTGAAACAGACCAGAGTTCCTGAAGATGCGAGCATCATGCACCTTTCCCGGCCATCCCACGTTGATGTTGGTGAAACGTCCCTTGTGATCCACCAGAGCTTGCAGCACGATCGAAAAGTACCCCTTGCGGTTTATGTACTCGGCGGCTTGGTGCTCCGGTGCCAAGATAGGGATATGGGTTCCGTCTATAGCCCCACCACAGTTAGGGAATCCCATTGCAGCAAAGCCATCCACTATGACCTGCACATTTCCCAGGGTCACTACCCTTGATATCAGCAGATCTTTGATTGCGTGGGCTACTTGCATCACAGCAGCCCCCACAGTAGATTTGCCCACTCCAAATTGATTCCCAACTGACCGGTAGCTGTCTGGCGTTGCAAGCTTCCACAGGGCTATCGCCACTCGCTTCTCAACTGTGAGGGCTGCTCTCATCTTGGTATTCATGCGCTTCAGGGCAGGGGAAAGCAAGTCACAAAGTTCCATGAAAGTGCCCCTACGCATGCGAAAGTTTCGCAGCCACTGGGAATCGTCCCAGACCCGCAACACTATGCGGTCCCACCAGTCTGTGCTTGTTTCCCGAGCCCAGAATCGGCGTTCCACAGCATGAACCTGCCCCATTAGCACCATGATGCATGCATTATCAGGGCCCATGCTTTCAGAGAAATCTGTGTCCATGTCCTGATCACTCACGGGACCGCGCTGACGTCGCCTCCTCTCCCGGTATCGCGTTGCCATGTTCTGGTGCTGCATATACTGCTGGATAATGCGTGTGGTGGTTAATGTGCTCCTAATTGCCAAAGTGAGCTGAGCGGCCTCCATGCTTGCCTTGGTATGGCGTCCGCACAGAAAAAAGGCGCGGAACGATTGTCTGCCGTTGCTCTGACGGAGGGAGGGGCGACTGACGACACGGCTTACAGGGTTGGCTTCAGGGAGCTAAAATTAACAAAGGGTGTGCCTGTACATCAAGGAGTATTTCAGGCAGGACTGCACGGAGGGTTCCAATAAGAAATGGTGCACCTAAGTTATCGTTGTTATTGGAACAAGGAGGTTAGCCTGGCCTCTGATTGATACATGGCTAGATTTACCTCGCTGCACCTTCTCTGTGAGTGACTGCAGTGTGATCTAGACAGGGGAGGAGGCAAATGAGTACAAAACAAATCTGGTCTATTTCTTGTTCTGACCCACTCCATCTATCTTTTACATCTTTGGCTGGCAGCAGACGGTGCAGAAGGACTGCATGCCATCCACATCTCATGGCTGCTCGGCAGAAAATGGTACAGTACGACTGCTAGCCATCTTCATCTCTTGCCTGCCTGGCATAAGATGGTACAATACGACTGCTAGCAATCCTCATCTCTTGCCTGCCTGGCAGAAGATGGTACAGTACGACTGCTAGCAGTCTGTATCGCCTGCCCGCTCACCATAAGATGGTTCAATAGGACTGACTGCAGGACTAAAGAGAATGACCTGGTCAAGTCACTCCAAATTTAGTCCCTGCGCCCATGTCTGCCCAGGCGCTCCCAGCCGACGTGGCCAGGAGCACCTCGGACACGACGAGGACGACTACCAATCGTATTGCACCGTCTGCTGCCAGAAGGCAATGGGTTGCTGCTACTGTGCAGCAAAGCCATACCGCGTCTGCCAGCACCCAGGAGACATAGGGTGACGGTTACCTGAGCTGGCTCCATGCTTGCCGTGGTATGGCGTCTGCACAGGTAACTCAGGAAAAAAGGCGCGAAATGATTGTCTGCCCTTGCTTTCACGGGGGGAGGGAGGGAACGGGGGGCTGACGATATGTACCCAGAACCACCCGCGACAATGTTTTAGCCCCATCAGGCATTGGGATCTCAACCCAGAATTCCAATGGGCAGCGGAGACTGCGGGAACTGTGGGATAGCTACCCACAGTGCAACGCTCCGGAAGTCGACGCTTGCCTCGGTACTGTGGAAGCGCTCCGCCGAGTTAATGCACTTAATGCACTTAGAGCATTTTCTGTGGGGACACACACACTCGAATATATAAAACCGATTTCTAAAAAACCGACTTCTATAAATTCGACCTAATTTCGTAGTGTAGACATACCCTAATACCACATTTGCTGGTGCCAGACTAAGACTTACTTTGGATACCGATAGAAACCATCTCCTTGTGCTAGATGAAGCAGTTGAATACATAGCCAAAAAGCCTGGGGTTATTTGGATGAGTAGGTGGAGGCATGCAGTGATTGAATTTGAATCTGTTATGAGAGCAAGTACTCATTCACTCACTAAACAAAGTCCTGAACAGAAATAACCTAAGCTCATAAATGTACACTACTCTGCACAGATGGTTTGGTAGCTGTTTCAGTAACTTACAGAAATTTCTAGGCTCCCATTTTCAGAGGTAGTTACATGGATTAAATGCTTTATTCTCTTATATCCTTTTAAAAGAAGCTTTTAAAGGACATGTTACTAGTAGGGAAGCTTCTTGGGGCAAGTGACCTTGTAGTTAAATTTCAAATCCATAATCTTAGTCAAGATTAAACACATGACCAGATTTCCTCCTCCCCCCAACTCAGCCCCGATCCTTTTTTTATGGTTGAATTAAAAAAAAAGTGGTCTGAGTTCTCACAGAAACCAGCATGGTATTAAACTCTGGTATAGATCACAGATAGGCAGTGATGTTTTACTTCTCATTTGTCTTGAAGACTTCCTATTTTCCTGCAAAAAATCTTGTGTGCTAAGAAGTGTGGGGCTGGCTCTGCTCTGCCCATGAAGCTTTCATTTGTATGCTATTATTGTACTGTACCTGTCAGCTGTCCTGAGTTTGTATGCTGCCTTGCCACGTTCTCTCTGACGCTATGCAAGAGAATTGGAGAATAAGCACATTAAGGGGAGGCCACGTGATTGGTCTCTTGGGAAGATGTCCATTTCTGTGCCCTTCAGCATCCTTTGCTATATGGTGCCAGGAGCAGCATTGATGTAGTTTAATTTGAAGAAAGGAAAAATCATTGTGAACCATCCTCAAACCTGATGATAAAATGAAACCGCTCAGGAGTGAAACCAGTGCAAAAAGCACACCTGAAATGCTGTCTCCACTGACATCAGCAGCAAGATTTGTTGACTTGAGTGTGGCCAAGATTTCACCCTTTGAAAGAGCTTTGTTACTTGCAGCAAGTAAAAACAGAGTTACCTAACAAATACCGAGCTAAAAAACCTGTTTGTTTTGTGAGAATGAAATAAACGAGTGACTAATAGTTGCGCAGATTAGTTAATATTTGTTCTGGCCTACATAGTGTAAATAAGGGTTTCCTAATGCATAAGATCTATGATTGCCCTAGGGTGCCTATTAGTATCTAATATCTATATATAATGTAGCTATTTGAAATAACTGTGGTCATTTAAGTATTTTATTCACTTGTATTTTGGGGTTTCCTTTTATGAACTATAATACAAATATGGCTGATAAAAAAGTGAGTATGACCGGCGTGAGTGATGTAAAAGTTGGTACATAGGAGCAACTAATTCCATCTGCAACTTTATGCTGTAATTTTTCTTTAAACTACACTAGTGCTGTCATTTCAAACGTTCACAACGGGGAAATATTTCTCTATAGCTGATTAGTTGTTTTTTACCTCCCTCAGCCTCTGACATTGTCCCCAGTCATAAAAACAGACAGCTGCTGCTGTTGGCTGGAGACATTTAGTGTTGGAAAAATCTGTGCCACAATAGATGAAGGTGACAAAGTTTAAAATGATGCAACAGGCTCTGCTCCCTTAGGGAAGGCAAGGGTTAGAAATTTGAACACTTCTGGCTTTGGGTATGCACTAAGATGAGGGATTCTAAATCCGATCAGAGTATTTGGAAGGAGGGCATCTCCCAACACCTGACTTCCAGTCGCAGCACCACCAAAATTAATGGAAATAATTCCAATAATCCATCCACAAACCCTGTTCATATTTTCATATTTGTAGAAGCTTATTTTGAGCAACAGTTTACCACACTGCTTTTCACATACATACCCCCTGCTCAAGTAGCCCCGAAAGATCTACATGGGAGACATGAAACTTCTTTTCTCCGATTCTTGACGGCTTCAGCCTCTCTCCCAGTCCCTTCCTAGTCCTTTTAGCAACTCTGTTTCAGTTTCTTTCCACCCCTCACCTCTCCAGAGCGTTCTGCACAGATGCCTACCTCAGTGTCACTGCCTCAGTTTATCCACCAGTTCTCTCTTTACATCCAGCAGTTTTAGTGCTTTTGACCTTCCAGCCAAAGCAAAAGTTCATCTGTTTTACCTGAGAACACAAGTCCCAAAACAAAGAACATCCTTGGCCATTGCCAGGACACAGTCTTCACCCCTCTTGACACAATGCTGTCACAGGGGCCATTTTGCCCTCCTAGGCTAAGCAGTCCCTCAGTCCTTACCTCTTCCTGCAGGAGATTTTTCTCACCAGTCACCACCACTAGTACAGCCCTCCCTGTACTCAGGGCTGGAGCGCTGGGACCCTAAACGATGGGTCACAGTAGGTCCTAAAGACAAGACTAGTTTCATAATTCACTGGGTCAGTCCCTACTACTGCATGTCAGAATCTTCACTCTTCTCCACAGCTCACCAGTTATCTCCAGTTATCTCTTCACCATCTCTTACCCTCCTCAGGGCTCCTTCTTCTCTCACCCTTCTCTAGGCCTCTTCACCATAGTCCCTCCTGGGCTGCCTCCCCAGATCCTTTGGTGAAGAGGCTCTTTCCAGGTCTTGCCCTCTCCCTGGTCTCTACCAAATTGAGTATGGAGTTACTATTCTATTGTATTGCAGTCACCCAGTCCTAGTTACATGTTCCCTTGAGTTCATCTCCCATCAGTGTCACCAAACTACATTACATAGAATGCCCACCTCTCTGACATGTCTAGATATGACATTCCCCTCTGGTGTTATCCGGACCGGTGATCTGCTAGGTCAATCCAATCCTTGACTCTGGGAGCCAGCCTCCTCTGCTGTGAGAACCCCCACTCCTGGGCTGTTCACACACAGCCTCTGGCATGTAAGCTGCTCCCAGCTACTTGCAACCAAACAACACTAGCCAATATCTCCGGTCCCAGACACAACCCTAGGAACCTCCGTCTTGCAGTGTCCAATTATACCCGCTGGACACTGCAAGCTTATATGAGTTTGTCAATTTAACAAAGAAATTGATATGTACCAGGCTTGTTATCCCAAGGGGAGTCTGACATGCTTCAAACCAAACACACTGCTTCAGGTAGAATAAACAAATTATTAACTATGAAAGATAGATTTTAAGTGATTATAAGTCAAAGCATAACAAGTCGGATTTGGTAAAATGGAAAAAAAAAGCAAAATGCATTCTAAGCTGATCTTAACACTTTCAGTGCCCTTACAAACTTAGATGCTTCTCACCACAGCCTGGCTGGTTGCCCTTCAGCCAGGCTCTCCCCTTCGATCAGCACTTCAGTCACTTGGTGTGGTGTCTGTAGATGGAGGTGGTGGGGAGAGAGAGAGCAAGAGCATGACAAACATCTCTCCAATGTTCTTTCTTCCCTCTTGGCTTTGCCCCCCGCCCCCTTCAGAGTCAGATGAGTCCCATAGGTTTGTCCCATACATGCCCTGATGAGGTGTGAACTGCCTCTCTGCTCTTGGAGGGTTTTTGCCTGGGCTTATGTTAAGCCATGAAGACACATTTTCAGCCTCATAACTATATACATGAAATTATAACCTATAACATTACTGCAACAACAATTACTATAACATCACTATAACAACAGTGCACAGTGCATCATGAGCCTTCTGAAGACACCCGACATGACAAACTGCATTGGATACCTCACAATCATTTTACAAGGATGAACATGGGTGTGCTGGGTGTTCCCCTGAGGTACAGAGAGTCACACTGGCATAGATGTCTCTGCCAACTCAAGCATAAAATGTCCAAAACACATTATCTTCCCTTTCAAGCCTTCTCCATTATCCCCATTCTTTCTCACAGTTCACAGCCTTGTCACAGACCCATAACTAAGAATTCACTTTGACTTCTGCCTCTCCCTTGCCCGAAACATTCAAGCAGTGCCCAAATCTTTCCAGTTCTTCCTCCACAACATCTCTAAGACTCCCTATTTTCTTTCTAACCCTACAGTTAAAATGCTTGCTCAGTCCTTTATTTCCCATCTTGATTACTCCAACTTTGTTCTCACTGTTTCCCTGACTGAACATGTTGCTTTGATCTTGTCACCTCACTCTTTTAGAGTCCTCTGCTGAATTAAGTTTAAGCTTCCATCAAAGCCTCTTCCTCCTTACTTATCTTCATTTTGTATTGGGTTACATCAGCCTCACATCCTCGCTTTGCTATTTATGCCTGACTCGTTATACTGTTTGTTCACATCTCACACAGCAATTTCTAGGTCTTCTTCCATGATGCCGTACACGGAAAGCCTTTCCTGAACTCATCCATAAGGCCACTACTCAAGTCCACTCAATACATTAATGGGTCAGCTGGAATAAGCAGGGAAATCATAGTTCATTCTAATGACATTACTAATATATAATACTTTAATCAGATAAGTAATTCTGTGGTAATTTTGCATGCAGTGATGTCATCTTGTCCTAAAATGCTGCTAGATTTTGAAATACGAGAACAAAATGCAGCTTCAGAGCTAACAAAGGGTAAAAGTCTGCATATGCATTGTTACTCATTACAGTGTCAGATAACAAACCACTTCAAACAGATTTGATATTCTCAGACTCTGACTTAATATGACTTAATTATTCCCTTACTAAGAGGGAATGCCAAAAGCTAATGAAGGCTGTTGTTCAGCTCTGGAAACAGAAAAACCTACTCATACCATCCAGAAGTTTGGAAAAATCAAAGAAGTGAGGGTGAGCAAAGCCGGAGCAGTGCATAAGGAAGAGAGACTTCTCATGTATGCACTAAAAGTATATTGTGTTTTAAGATAGACTATGGGCTTGGTCAGCTTTCTTATTACAAAAAGAATGATAGTGTTAATTCTTCCTAATTTGTAGTCTGTGCATTGAATTATGTTAACTGTCTGAGGTGGCCTAAGTAGTGACACACAACTTTGTAGGAACATACTGTTACTTCTAAAAATAAAATGATACAGTACATTGAAATGGGCACTATTGATCTGTATCAGAGTGCTTTCAAGCATAATAATTGCAAAAGGCTAAGACCAGGTTTTCACAACTATTTCCTGTGAGAGGAGTTGTTATTTCCTGTGCATAGGTGATCAAATCATGACTATAACCCAGAGGTCGGCAAACTCCGGCCCGCGGGACCGTCCTGCCCGCGGGACCGTCCTGCCCGGCCCGTGAGCTCCCGCCGGAGAGGCTAGCCCCTGGCCTTTTCCCCTAACACCACCCCCCCCCCCCAGCCACACCACCAGCACTGTGGCCCACTGCTATTGCCGGGCAGCACGACGGTGTGGCTGGCTCCGGCATGGTAAGGGAGCGGGAGGTTCTGGAGTAGCAGACAGGGAGCAGGGGGCGATTGGATGGGTCGCGGGTTCTGTGGGGGGGGCACTCAGCGGACTGGGAACAGGGCAGGTTGGATAGGGCGTGGGAGTCCTAGGGGATCTGTCGGGGATGTGGATAGGGGTTGGGGCAGTCAGGGAACAAGGAGAAGGGGAAGTTGGATAGGGGGTGGGATCCTGGGAGGCAGTTAGGGGCACGGGTCCCAGGAGGGGGTGGTCAGGGGACATGGTGCAGGGGGGCTGGATCGGTCAGGGATTCTGAGGGGGGCAATCGGGGCAGGAAGTGGGAGGAGGCAGATAGGGGGTGGGGGCCAGGCTGTTTGGCAAGGCACAGCCTTCCCTACCCGGCCCTCCGTATAGTTTTGCAACCCCAATGTGGCCCTCCAGCCAAAAAGTTTGCTCACCCCTACTATAACCCATAGTCCAGGCTTTTTCTTTTTGCTGAATATAGTAAACAATTTTTAATGAATCCTAAGAAATTAACTGTGTACAGGCATTTCACTTCTCAAATTGTCTCCCCTCTGATCTCTAGGGTACAGATGTGGGGACCCGCATGAAAGAACCCCTAAGCGTATTTCTACCAGCTTAGGTTAAAACTTCCCCAAGGCACAAATTCTTTGCCCTTGGACGGTACGCTGCCACCACCAAGCGATTTAACAAAGATTCAGGGAAAGGACCTCTTGGAGTTCCTGTTCCCCCAAAATATCTCCCTGCCCCAAGCCCTTACACCCCCTTTCCTGGGGAGGCTTGAGAATAATATCCTAACCAACTGGTTACAAAGTGATCACAGACCCAAATCCCTGGGTCTTAAGACAACAGAGAAATCTGTCAGGTTCTTAAAAGAAGGATTTTATTTTTTTAAAAGGTAAAAATCACCTCTGTAAAATCAGGATGGAAAATAACTTTACAGGGTAACAAAAGATTCAAAAACACAACAGAACTTCCTCTAGGCTTAGTTTCAAAGTTACAAAAAAACAGGAATAAACCTCCCTCCCGCAAAGGAAAAATGTACAAGCAGAACAAAAGATAATCTAACCCGCCTTGCCTGGCTTTTACTTACAATTTGTAATAGGAGACCCTTTTAGGATGTTTTATAGGAGAAGGAGTTTTCTGACCTGATGCTTCTCTGCTTCCCAAGAGAACACACCAAAACAAAGCCTCCCCCACCAAGATTTGAAAGTATCTTCTTTTCCCATTGGTCTTTTTGGTCAGGTGCCAACCTGGTTATTTGAGCTTCTTAACCCCTTACAGGTAAGGAGGAATTCTAGGCTATCCTTAGCTGTATGGTTATGACCAGTCATTTCACTTCTCAAATTTTCTATATGTAACACACTAAAAATAGTTTTGGTCCCTTTGTTTGTGACTAGAATAATTGAAGACAAGGTGATTCCATACTAATGAATTGTTAAAACCAGACTTAGGTTAAAATACTGTTCTGAAAGATGTAGGCATGATCCTGAGAGGTGCAGAGTACCTGCAACTTCTGTTGACTTGAGTGGGATTTGTGGATATTTAGCACCTCTCAGGATTGAGCCTTTATTCAGCAGAGTCCTCACCATCAGTTAATTGCATCGAGGTGACCTAGAGCAGGGTTTCCTGCCTAGGGGTCCACTGTCTCCTGGGAGTTTATAGGGTTGATAAGGAGGAGCTCTTTATTTCCAAAGGAATTTTAAAATGTAGCAGACTCCTGGAGATTAGTAAATTCACACATCAAAACTTTTCTGTTGCATTCTTATGCCTGGGAAAAGACCAGAGTAATGACACTTCAGTGAGTGACCAGAGTTTCAAATGTGTGTCTTTGCAGCCGTGTATTAGAATACAGATAAGGTCAGCAATACATAGTGCCTCATTAAGTGGGCAGTTTTTGTTTGTGGTCCAGATGATCTATTAAAAAAATTTGTTACTTCTCCTCCTCTATGGCATTTCACCTCCATTCTCTTTATATTTGGGCAGCTGCCCAGGTAACCAAAGAACCAGACACAGGCCTTTAAAGTGGACAGGAAGCCTCCATTAGAATAGGCTTGGGGAAACTTGTCCTTCACAATAACCTTTGTTAAAGGGACATTGTGGGTTTTTTTTGTTTTTTTTTTAAATGAGTTAGCGGTAAATGCAAATAGTGCATCTGCCCTTGATCATCCTTTCAATTTTTGTGGGTTTACAAACAGTTTCCTATTTTAAAATCTATATATTTTTTTCTCTTGTGTTTCTGTGTACAAGACCCCAAAACATAAGACAAGCGAAACTGCCAACAGTGAAACTGACCCCAAAGTGCTGTCTAATGTACAAACTAAACTAAGATTTTTTCCCCCTCCTAATGTGTCAATTTCAAAACTTTAAAAGTGGTTCAGACTTCCCCATGAAAAAGGGCTGAGTGAGCGCAAGCATAGAAAATTTAAACACAAAAGGAATTATGAGGAATTAAAAGGAAGGATTAGAAGGAGTTTAATAACAGGCACTACCAGTGCCCAATAAAACTGTACTGTGGAAACTCGCTTTTCCACCGCATTTAGGAGTTGGTGGGCATTTGGGGTCTGATCCTGACCATTGGTTTTGCCATTGAAATCCATGGCAGCTGGATCAGATTCTTTTTGGGAACTTTGCAAACTCTTATTTTGGCAGGATATATGATGTACCTATAGAAATTAAGCACTGTCATGTTGTATGTTCACTAGCAAAGAAGCATTTGGAGATGGATAAATTTGCCCAGTGGTATGTGTTTGAGAGAGTAATGTAGTCTCAGACACCAGCTGTTTTTTCTCTTGCCCTTATATCCTCGTCTCATGTCTATCCTTCTCTCTTCAGCTGACATTTCTCCAGAAGAAATGGTTTGGTATATATTTGGATGGGTCAAATAAACTCTGTGCTGTATCACTGACTTTTGCATAACATGGCTGCATGTTTCATTTCACAAACAGGTCTGAAGCAGTCATTGTTGAGCCAATGAAAAAACAGAGGTCTGTTTCAAAATTAAACTGGGTCTCAATTTATTTTATTACCATAAAAAGATAATTTCTCCTGGCAATCATTCCTACCATTTCCTGATTTGGCCTTTTTTGAAGCCATTCTTTTCTGCTGAGACTCTGCTGCTGGTTGAGTAAAATGTCATTGTCTTGCTTTTTTTAGGTGTCTGCCTTATCTTGTTACATGTTTTCTCTCTCATTTTTCTTTTGTCTCCCTATCTTCTCACTCTATCATCTTTGACATCCTCTGCCATCTCAGGGCTTCTAGCATCACATACTACTAGTACTTCTCACTTCTAACTCCAGTAATTTCATGTCAGTCAGATGAATGCTGGAATTAGAAGCTGTCCATAGAGCCCTACTACTGCATTTTTCATGCTGATAAAGAGGCTGCTCAAGATGAATACAGCATATAAAGTCAGCTATATGTTCAGTAAACTACAGTAGACAGCATTACTCCTGTCCCAAGTCATACCCAAAAGCTTTGGTATACCCTGAGATATCCACAGTGCTAAAAATATATCTGCACAAAACTAAAGCGTTAAGGGACAAATACTCATGTTCTATCACCTGGCTGAAAGGGGCAAAAGAGTTTTCAGAGCCTTTGACAGGGCAGATCAGATGGTTTATATTCAAGATATCAAAGGTAAAGAGCTTGTCTCCTGCACAACATTCCCTAGGAGAAGTAGTTGCCATGCAGGTGGACACACAAAAATAGACACTCAAAAACAACACTGCAGGGTGGCCATCTCATTCTCCGTGCATTCTTTCCTTAATACGGGTTTCAGAGTAACAGCTGTGTTAGTTTGTATTCACAAAAAGAAAAGGAGTACTTGTGGCACCTTAGAGAGTAACCAATTTATTTGAGCATAAGCTTTCGTGAGCCACAGCTCACTTCATCGGATGCATACTGTGGAAAGTGTAGAAGATCTTTTTATATACACACAAAGCATGAAAAAATACCTCCTCCCACCCCACTCTCCTGCTGGTAATAGCTTATCTAAAGTGATCACTCTCCTTACAATGTGTATGATAATCAAGGTGGGCCATTTCCAGCACAAATCCAGGGTTTAACAAGAACGTCTGTGGGGGGGGGGGGGGGGGGGTAGGGCTAGGAAAAAACAAGGGGAAATAGGCTTGAATAGAGACTGGGAGTGGCTAAGTCATTGTGCAAGGTAACCTAAGTTAATTGTATCAAATTTGCAAATGAATTCCAATTCAACAGTTTCTTGCTGGAGTCTGGATTTGAAGTTTTTTTTTTTTTTTTTTGTAATATCACAACTTTCATGTCTGTAATCGCGTGACCAGAGAGATTGAAGTGTTCTCCGACTGGTTTATGAATGTTATAATTCTTGACATCTGATTTGTGTCCATTTATTCTTTTATGTAGAGACTGTCCAGTTTGACCAATGTACATGGCAGAGGGGCATTGCTGGCACATGATGGCATATATCACATTGGTGGATGTACAGGTGAATGAGCCTCTGATAGTGTGGCTGATGTTATTAGGCCCTGTGATGGTGTCCCCTGAATAGATATGTGGGATCTACAATCTATCCTGAAGGATGACCCAACACTCTCACAAATCTTGGGAGACAGGCCAGTCCTTGCCTACAGACAGCCCCCCAACCTGAAGCAAATACTCACCAGCAACCACATACCACACAACAGAACCACTAACCCAGGAACCTATCCTTGCAACAAAGCCCGTTGCCAACTGTGCCCACATATCTATTCAGGGGACACCATCACAGGGCCTAATAACATCAGCCACACTATCAGAGGCTCATTCACCTGCACATCCACCAATGTGATATATGCCATCATGTGCCAGCAATGCCCCTCTGCCATGTACATTGGTCAAACTGGACAGTCTCCACGTAAAAGAATAAATGGACACAAATCAGATGTCAAGAATTATAACATTCATAAACCAGTCGGAGAACACTTCAATCTCTCTGGTCACGCGATTACAGACATGAAAGTTGTGATATTACAAAAAAAACCAAAACTTCAAATCCAGACTCCAGCAAGAAACTGTTTGAATTGGAATTCATTTGCAAATTTGATACAATTAACTTAGGTTACCTTGCACAATGACTTAGCCACTCCCAGTCTCTATTCAAGCCTATTTCCCCTTGTTTTTTCCTACCCCCCCCCCCCAGACGTTCTTGTTAAACCCTGGATTTGTGCTGGAAATGGCCCACCTTGATTATCATACACATTGTAAGGAGAGTGATCACTTTAGATAAGCTATTACCAGCAGGAGAGTGGGGTGGGGGGAGGTATTTTTTCATGCTTTGTGTGTATATAAAAAGATCTTCTACACTTTCCACAGTATGCATCCGATGAAGTGAGCTGTGGCTCACGAAAGCTTATGCTCAAATAAATTGGTTACTCTCTAAGGTGCCACAAGTACTCCTTTTCTTTTTTCCTTAATACAATACTTCAGAGCTGATGCTCAAGCCATTGTTTTTGGGAGCACAATGTTGCACGTGCTAATGCCACAACAAGTCAGAAATTATTTACATGAAGAATTTTTCAGTTTACATTATATATTAGGCAAAATTGTTTTCTCTCTCTAGTTCTGTGCTGCTGATAGAATCCTGCTGTAAGATCTTTGGACCTTTATGGGGCTGAGAAATAGGAAAATATATGCATGCTTACTGGAAAAGTTTCCCTTTCTTCAACTATTAGGGCCACAGATCTAACTCATCCTGCCCATGAAAAGGGGTTGCTATTCAGCTGCTAAATGAATAATAAAGTTCTTTCTCTCTTGTTTTTTATAGTGAAAACAGATAAAACTGGTTCACTCGTATTAAGAATTTAGTCTGTTAGAAGGGACGGTTTCATAGCCCTGGAAGTTTGGCAAGAGGGGTGTGCCCCTGCACAAGTGACTGAGTTCTGTCTCAGAGCTTCCCATAGTCTGCAGTCTCATAGTTGGTTTTATAGACCTTATTCCTTGAAGGAAGGAAATGTTGGGTAAACATTTTTTAGACATTTGCTCTTTCCCCAGGCTGTCTTGGATGGATGGGAAGTCCTAGTTTGAGAGGATTTCACATTTAGGACTTTGGTCCTAATTTGTAGGTTTTATTATTTCCTTTTAGCACATGTGCAAGATGAGCTCCAGATGGGCACACTATTAAATAGATCAAAATTAACAAATCCGTTGTCCCCACTGGAGCTAGCATACAGGGAGTCAGGCAAGTAAGAACAATACTTGGCAAGTTTTCAAATACTGTTGTTTTTCTTCAGTATTTTGGGTGTAAACTAATAAAGAAACTTGGAAAATGCATCTTTTTTAAAAGAGTAACTTAACTGATCCTCAAAACAGCTTTATGGTCCTGTCCTGTCCTATCCTATCACCAACATGGTGCATGCTGAAGCATCAAAAGGGAGCAGGTGCTGACTAGCCAAAATTTTAGGAGACCTGAACAAAAATATAAAAGTTAGGTGGGTGCTAATGTATTTTCTATGCAGGGGTATTCAGCACATAGTACATGATTCACCACCAGTACGAGAGAGAATAGTAGAGTGTTATGGAAACTTTTGAATTGCATACAGAATCAGAAATATAGTATTGCTTATAAATCCTTGAATTAGAATTCCAGTTTAAAGACTAATTAGTCTCTGGCACACACATGATGGGTTAGGTGAAGAGGTGGTTGCACCTTAAAGACTAACAGATTTATTTGGGTATAAGCTTTCGTGGGTAAAAAAAGGGATTTTTACCCACGAAAGCTTATGCCCACATAAATCTGTTAGTCTTTAAGGTGCCACCGGACTCCTCATTGTTTTTGTGGATACAGACTAACACGGCTACTCCTCTGAACTGGAAGTATTCACTGGGGAGGATGATTCAAAAATAGAGGCCTAGAGAAGGATGAAGTAATGGAGACCAGTCCACCTACTCTTAAAGCAGCCAGAAGATTCTGAAGCTGGAATAGAGACAGAGAGAGAGAAAATGCTCTCTTTCAACAGCCAGAGTGCTATGCTGGATAGAAGGAATTTATCAATTTTTTTGATCAGAAATCTAAGTGGAGGCTGATAGGATGGAATTCCCAAACCAAGCCCATAGATCTCTCTCTGGTTGGAAATCCAGCACCTTCCTCTTTTCCAATAGCTAGAGAGTGGGAGGGAGACTTGGCATCTCACCACAGAGCTTGTGTCAGTTAGTTTGTAAGCATCTTTTCTATCAGTTTTTGGGTAGTATATTTAAGTCCTCTGGTTATTAGATGTCACAATTTGAAAACCCTTGTGTGTGGAGTGTACATATGGTGTGTCCGGCAGGCTGGGGCTGGGGGAGCGATGGAATATTATGGTACTGAAAGAGACAGTAAAGAAGAAAGAAGAGAGTGGAGGAAGGAGAGAACAAAATGTATGAAAATAGAGAGAAGGAAACAGTAAGCACACTGACGACAACTCAGGGAACTATACACCATAAAAGAAAAGTGGAATGAAGTCAGAAGGGGAAAGAAAGAAAGTTAAAAGAATAAGTATTAAATAGAAAGCTGATTTACACTGTTGCAATTAAATACAGCATACTACAAATAGGCCATGATTTTATTCCTTTAAGTTAAAGATGGGGGTGGAGGGGAGATCGTGTTGTGGTCATGGCAGCACAGATTATTTTTAACTCTGGTTAGCTTATTTACTTCTCAGGGATGGAGGATTTGGGAACCTTTTTCAAGACTTGATCGTTGTCATATAAATACTTTGTACTATGTTAAGTATTTTTCCATTTCATGTGCTGTTGAAGAATGTTTGTGTGAGATACTCCTGATGGTGAGAGCTATATTTCGTACTGGAAAGGAAAGGTACCATATCATTCCACTGTTCCTGACCTGCTGATTAGTGAGGTAACAATTTGACTCCTGTTCTCACTGCCCCTTTGAATTAGGTGTTGCCAGTCATTAAATATTGATCTGTTAGAAGAAGAAAAATAAAAACGTCATGCATGATTAGCAAGCCAAAAAAGTATCAACAGCGTATTGGAGATCTGCCATTCTTTCTCTCTCAAAGAAATGAATAGCATAGGCACCCACTAAAAGTAAAGGAAGGATGCCTGTTTTCTTAGCACTATGTCATTCATATAGCACCTTTTCAAACTCCCCAAAGTCTTTACAAAATGCAGTGTTCAAATTGCCTGTTGTTGAAATTCGGCCACCACTGAGTGAAACACAAGAACTGTCTAACAGCTCACAGCAACAGAACTCAGCTGTTTAGGATAGAAAATGATTAAGAATACTATATCCAGTTTTAGCTCCAGGGGAAGTATGGTAAGTGAAAGTAATTGTCTAAACTGAAGGTTGGGCACAACACCAGGGTTCACACCCCTACTCTTTTATGTAAAATTCCCTGATCGTTGTCCATCCGTAGCCAAGACCTCAGGCAGCACCTTGCCTCCTAGTGCTATGCAAGAGTATTGAGTCAGTAGTGACTTGGAAAGAGGAGCTCCATATATTGAATTTCTACCATCACTTCCTTTGCCACTGAGATGTGGGAGCCTCCCATCGAGCAGGTAACTCAGCCTACCTTGTAAGATGGGACACAGGGTGTTGTGGTTTCTATTAATGAGCACCTGAGATCACTGTTCTAACATCTGTAGTTTCATATTTATCTTTGGGAAAAGGTCACATGGAAACTCATTTTAAGGTTGTACAGAAGACTGGGACCAGATTCTACTGAGATCCTGTCCCTTCCTGATGCTTATTGTATTTTAAGTATTTTCCCTTTCATGTGCTGTTGAAGAATGTTTGTGTGTGTGAGACTCTGGCTGCAAGTGGCCAACAGGGAATTCCCCTGGCACAGAACTCTCGCCTATTGGTGGAAAGCTGGCACAGCTTGAGGACACATTGTGGGAGGGGAGAACCACTAATCTCCACTGGCATGTGGTCTGTTCTAGTGGCAGAAGTTAGAGTAGTCCCTTAGCTGTTGTCTTATTGGGGCCAGCACAGATCTGCCCTCAAAGTCAGGGAGCTGAAGCCAACTTCCTGATGCCTTCTCTGCCCCAAGTCAATCTTGGGCCCATGAGAGAATAAGTTAAGCAGGTCTTTATGCTCTTGCTTTTTTGTATGTAAGATTGTTTAGTCCAAGAATAAAGATTTATGAAAACAAAGCTCTTCCTTAACACAGTGGAAATGCTGTAGCCTCTGAGACAGTCACAATGGATCCAACAAAATAACAGCTTAACACAGATCCATTCTGTTGCTGGAATATACACTTCACAGCTTGGCATCTAGGTCATGCAGTGGTATATTTCATTTAAGTTACCAGCATGTGTGCTGGCTCAGCTGCTAGATTTAAAGCAAAAAAGGAGAAGGGGAAGCAAGTGAAGCCTGCAGTCCCAATCCATAAACTAATTTGTACATTAATTTAGCAACCAGTGAAATTTATG
This sequence comes from Caretta caretta, assembly GCF_965140235.1. Lineage (NCBI taxonomy): Eukaryota > Metazoa > Chordata > Testudines > Cheloniidae > Caretta > Caretta caretta. The sequence continues at coordinate 81,435,721 of NC_134210.1, read as the reverse complement.
TAGACAAACCTGTATAGCGGACATGCTCCAGGTAGCAAAGAAGTCTTTTCCATTCACTTTGTTGTGGCTTGCGGTGCCTCACTCAGAAAGGCTTGGGGATTTAAAAAAAAAAAAAAAAAAAGTGAAGAGCTACCATACAATTTTAAATACATTATATACTTTTTTTCATGATTAGGAGTTTGTAGCCCTCAGGCATTCACCTTTGTGACATACAGCATCCACCATAATGGGCCCAGATTGTAACTGAGAACTCTGGCTGCAGCTGCAGTATAGAATACTAAACAAAAATAACAAGCTCTGCTTTTTTCTGGGCAGTTGAGGAGATTGAGGGCATGAGGAAAGTGGAGTTTTGAGGTAATATGGGATATTTCTTTAGTCAGTTGTTCAAACTGAATGACTTGATTTTCACTGGATTGTGCTTGTTAGGGTGTTGGAGAGAGTGGACAGCTGTGTGTGTAATATATTTGGTCTGATTTGATATTTTAACTGCTGTACAGGACACCTAGCACTGTCGGACAGGCACTGTTTAGTTCCTTTTGGAAAAGACAATACATTAAGACGTTATGTCCTTTAATGTAAGGGGTGCACTTATTCTCTGGGGTGGAGAATGCTGCAGTTGTCTTTCTATTCTCGAAAGCACTCTTGCTAGCCATGCCACAAAACATTTGTCTTAATGGAGATCTCATATCTAACCCTTTTCAGCTGGTAAGAAAAATTGCTGTGTTAATGGCTATCAGGGTGAAGGTGGCTTTGCATACAGAAGTGGGGGGCCTTCAGGATAACATGGTGGGCAGCTGAAAACACTTCGATGATTTTCCACCAGCAGGAGGAAAAATCTACACAGATGAGAAACAATTGAAACACTTATGCAATTAATAATTATAGTTTACTTCTGTGTTTCCTTGATCTCATATACTTGCAGCACAGACCTTAAGTGTAGCCATTTCTGGATGCCCATGTTCATTTGTGTTAGCTTTGAAGGGAATTACGCTCCAGCTCAGAAGAGTATACTTATTTTTGTTACTCTATTCAGATCTTTTTTGTAGCTCCTCATAACTAAGTGTATTGAGCTATTAAACAAAACACCTGTGAGTTAGAAGTAGTCAGATGGTAGAGTAGTTTGGGCAGTAATTAGACTTTGTTTAAAAAGCCAGAGTTATTTGGAAGAGTCAGGCACAACCTATGATTGGGCTGCTGTCTAATTTGTTCTGTTTGAGGACATTTGAGGAAACAGGTTTACATGCAGTAAAGTTTTGTGCATTATGTGCTCACATACTCATTGCAAATGCCTCACAAAACCATTTTTTACTCCACTAGCTTGACAGGCTACACAAGAGGCTACAGTGTGGGTTGAGGCCAGGAAAGGTCAAATCCAGACTAAGGTCTGATCTTGATTAGCTCTGAATGACAGTAATTGTCAAAGACTAAGCATGTGACTGCGTTTCAGGAACAGCAACCGATTGACTCTGTGCAGTTGTCCTTTTAAAACTTTTCAGGAATAAAAAAAGGATGACGTAAAGGAGAAAGCTAGTGACACAGTATCTGCCAAGTTATTTGGGAGAAAAGAAACTTTTGCTGAGAAGCAGAAAGTGAAATATAAAATATTAGTAGGTTGGAAGTCTCATTAAAAGTTTTCATGGCAAAACTAGAAACATACTGTGAAAGGGCATGTAGTGACTTTGTAGGACAGAAACTGCAAGTTATAATAACTGTAGGATTCAGAATGTCAAGTGGGAAGACAAGATTGAGAAATATTAGTGATGTAAGGCATGTGGGTAAATACCAAACAGCTGTGGCCTATGTGCTCTAGCAAAGGGGTTTTCAAACAATGTATCCCCATGGGGGAGGGACATGACAGGGTTGTTGGGGGGGCACAAGGATCTGAATGGTTGGGAGTTTTTTCCTTGTTTCTTTGTGGGGAGGGGGGGCACTATGTACTGGTCTGATTTCCTGGGGTGCCCAGCCCCACCCCCTCATGCCTGGGTGCAGGACAGGTGTGTGGAGGTTGGTTTTGCGTCTCTACTCCCTTGCCCTCTCAGGCTCCATTGCCATTGCAGAGCACACCTGGCATTGTGCCACCATCCTGTTTCCAGACAGCTGCCCTGGGAGCCACACAGCCTCACTAAAGCTCACTCCCTTTCTCCCCTCCCTCTCTGTCTCTTGCATTTGCCCCTCCCTGCCGTGGCTGTGCTGGGAGTCAACACGGCACTAGCAAGGACCTTACATGTATGGGGGAGTGGGGTGTCACCACACACAGGTTGCCACTCCAGGTGGTTGGGATTCAGGCAGAGTGCATGGGTGTCCTCCCCAGCATGTGCTGGTTGCATAGGGTTTCCTCCTAACAGGCTACAGGCTCAGCACTGTCTGGGTCCCCCCCTTCCCTTGTGCCAAGGCAAGCACAGGCATGGGACACGGGTCTCCCAAAGGGGTGTGGTGAAAAGTTTGGGAACCTCTGTTCTAGCAGATTGTCATAGGGTTTACCTCTAGCACGCCCCTATTGGGGTGGTATAGGCACTTCCTCAGTCCCCACCAGGTTCCTCCTACAGCAGAGGTTACTATAGAGTCAGCTGGAGATAGACAGCCCCTCTCCAGACTACAAGTGTCAGGAAGGCAGTTCATCCCCATCCCCCCCCTTCAGTGGGTTAATGACAGTCGAAGTGAAAAAGGCAAGGTTGAGCAGTCTTACAGGTCACCCTGCAAGGCCAACAGGCCAACCATCTCTGAGATAGGGTGAGGTTTCTAACCCTTTGTTAGTCTAAGGGCCCAGGCTGAGCCTGAGCTCTGAGGAAAAGAAAACTAGAATAATTATCCCTCTGTTTATCCAGAGGGTCCGGCAGCAGCTTTCTAGGCATGGTAGGCAGCAGTTTATGTTCTGTGGGTTCAGAGAGCCCTGTGAGCTAACGCTGCATCCCTCTGATGCCACCATTACTGTGCTGGCATCCTTTCTTTTAAAGGCACCGCTCTTGTCCAGGTGCAGCGGGTCACTCCAGGCATGTCTGTGTTGCAGCTGGGAGTGAAAAGAAAAGGAGTACTTGTGGTACCTTAGAGACTAACCAATTTATTTGAGCATGAGCTTTCGTGAGCTACAGCTCACTTCATGGGAGTGAGTCTCCCAGTCCTGGGAGACAGACTTGCACTAGTGGAGCTCAAACTAGTACGCTAAAAATAACAGTGTGGATGTTCCAGCTCAGCTGGATCTTGGGCTCTGAAGTGTAAGGGGTCGGGGGACATGAGAAACCAAGCTCCAGCCTGAGCTGGAATGTTCAAACAGCTATTTTTAGCATGCTAGTGCAAGCCCTGCTTACACACATCCATCTACCCAGGCTGGGAGGCTCACACCCAACTGTAGTATAGACATACCCCTAGGTTGCACTAGGTTAGAGCTGATTGTGCCCAGAGGATCTCATCTCACCAAAGCCAGGAAGGGGTTAAAACCTGTCTCACCACACAGATTAAAATCTCCATTACAGTGTGTGACAAGCTGCTAAGGATACCCAGACCTGTAAGACACTATGGTACCCTTCTCAGTGGGAACATTGCTGCAGCTGTGTGACAACTCCCTGATACATCAGCCTGACATCTGCCTTGCCAGGGCTGTCCCAGCCCAAACCTTGCCTAGCAGGTAAAAAACCATTAACTCCAGCCACTGGGCTCCGCAGGGTTCTCTGTGCAATGCATAGTCCCTATCACTGTACATTCACAGAAGATAGTAAGTTCACTGCTCCTTAAAAAAAAGACAGAAGCAGGAGCTTACTATCTTGACTGGCTTTAACAAACACTTCAGCTCCATCAAAACACTGGGTTGTTTTACTTTTTATTTAAACAATATTGTTAAATATATGTTTGTTTAACTAAGAGGTTTTAAGTGAGTTTAAGTATACAGGATAAAAATAGAAAGGGGTACAAACAAACAAAAGTAAAAAGCATGCTTTCTAATAGCTAGAATCTAATTGAACAAGCTATAGTCTTTGTTCAAGGTAGTTTTCCTTACCAATCTTCCTTTTCCAGCCCTGGCTGACTAACTTTTAGTCAGGATCCCCATGAAGTCCAAGATGTTAGTTTTCTATGTCTCCTCACGTGAAGGATAACCTAGGGGTTCTCTCCTGCTGTCTTTATGGTCCTGTAAACCTTTGAAATGTATCCTTCTGAAATGTATCCCCCGATGAAGTTCCTTTTCCCTGCTGGGTGTGGAGGCCAGGCTGCCCTGGTGTAGATTTCATGCTGTCTTCTTCCTCACTGGTGATTTTTATCTCTTCCTACAACCCCAATACAGATGAATAGCCGCTTGAATTTGGTCACACCTGGTTTGAGGTGGTAGCCTTTTTCCTTTGTGTGGAGAAAACCTGTTTATTAACTCCCCCTGACATACCTAAAATACATGTTAGTTATAATTTCAGCACATCTGCATAATTGATAATGATCAAATGAGTTACTAGTTTTCCAATGGCACATTAAATGACACCTTTTAGATACAGATAATAATCGTAGTGAGTTGGGGTCCACTGAGTGGTCAGGCCAGCTGAAAGTCATTACTAAGATATTAGGGAGCCCCATATATTCTGGCATAAGGATGCTCTTAGGGTCACAAACTGCATTGACTTTCCCAGTCTATATAGCAGCAAAGGAATCCTTTTTAAAGCACTGTGTTTGTCTCACACACACACACTCCAGGTTGTGGAAAAAGCCTCACTATCCTAGATTTTTTAGTTCACAGAGTTTGTATGGAAACACATTAAACTGAATTCACAGAAAAAACAAACAATTTGGACATGTAACATTTTGTTTTTATGAATGTCCGCAACAAATTTAAATTCAGCTTTTCAAGGTGCATTTTCCAATTTTGAATTGTCTTTTGTCACCTGGTATTTCTGTAGGAGCCCACAGAGGCTAAATCTATTCCACAGTAGCTAAGCCTATTCTATGCGTCGAGGAGGATCAAGAGCAGCCACTTTGACTTGTTTCTCAGAGCTGTGTGGAAGGACTGGAGGAGATATGTCCCCAAAGACTCCTGAGGGGCCTGCCATCCACCCAAGAAGGCCAGATGAATGTAGCAAACCAAACCAGATGTCTTCTTCCTTCTCTCCCTCTCACCAGATGATAAAAGTCCACTGAGAGCAGATAACGTCCAACGGGGGGACAACAAAGAGAGAAAAGTCAGAGAGCTGTTGTTTCACGTCAGCTTGGAGTTGTACAAGTAGCACTATTTGTGCTTAAACATGATTAGTGGTGAAAGATATCCACAGCCCTAAAATGGAAGAGTGAAATATCAGAAGTGTGAAATCACACAAAACAAAATGGAGAAATTTTGTGGAAAAATTTTCATGTAACGAGGTCCTTGTTTTCACACTGCTCTAATATAAACACAACCACACGTGCACATGCGCGTGCGTGCACACACACGCACTACTTCTCCTCCTCCTCCTCCTCAGGGTGGTTGTTTTTTTTTTTTTCTTTCAGACAATCCACTGGATATTTGGTATTTTGGCTTTTCACAAAATTAAGTCTAACTGTTCAGAGCTTTGCCCATACACTTTGGAACCCATTAATTAAAAAAGCAGTGCCCCCAAAGGGCCTTTATCCAGGTGTGGCTCTCAGCAAACTATGTTGCAAACAAAATTCTCTGGAAAGTGCAAAGTAGATCACCTGCATGTTTTTCAAAGAAGCCATTTATAGCAAATACAGCTGCATGCAAATTGTTTTTATTTTTGTTACGTAAGTAGGGTGCAGCACTTCTCCTGAGATGTTCCCAATATAGCCTGGATGCTTGAGTGTTCTTGTATTATAGTCTCCACTATATTATGCAATACTCTGGTTTTGCTGGTACAGCAGAATGTGTTCGAAAAAGAACATGCTAAGAGAACATTCAAAATTTATGTCTTTCATTTGAGTGAATTGTGTTGGACTCTGAATTCTAGCATTGAAACTTTTTTTTATATAATTTGTGGACAAAAAATCATCATGCTGTATATCAGTTTTCCTTACAGTCAGATTTTAATTTTATATTGTATGTTTGTATATACAGTTATAAAATCCTAAAGATAACTAAGCAGGTAACAAGCCAGGCAAACCACCAACTCTAGGGTTTGTCCTTAAATATTTTATCAATTTAAAAAGGGTTAGGGTAACAAACCCTTTTCTTGTATCTGCTGTTCTATTAATAGATCAAGTCACAATAAAACATTCAGCACTGAGATTTGAAATCTTGTTCCTGAATTGCTGACCTCACAGTCTCTTTCTTTCACACATTTTTCCAGAGCATCTTTACCAAAACATTTTTTCTGGAAAACGATTGATGTTTCACTTTTCCAAGTTTTGAGTAATCTGTGCTAAAATCTAGTGCCAAAGGTGCCGGTTTAGTCCACTCAAAGTTTTGTTTTCACTGGAAAGTTCAGATATTTTAAGCCAAAAGGAATTACACTGATCAGCTAGTTTGACTGACTGCAGAAAAGAGGCCATAGAATTTCACCTAATGATTCCTGCAGTGGAGGGAATTATTTTTCCCTGCTACGTAAATGAACAATTTCAAGCCCAGTATCTTGTGATTGAACTAGAGCAGATCTTTTTAGAAAGCAATCTCATCTTCATTTAAAAACTTCAAGTGATGGAGAATCTTACACATCCCTTAGGAATCTGTGTTTACTTTCACTGTTAAAAATATGCATCTGATTTCTAATTTGAATTTTTCTATCTTCAGCTTCCAGCCATGGGATTTGTTAGGACATTATTTGCTAGATTAAAGGGCCTCCTAAAATCAGATCGCTTCTTCCTGTGTAGGCACCTTTAGACCTTGATAAAGTCACCTCATGGCCTTTTCCAAGAAAAGTCCTCTCTCTCCCCCTATCCAAGGGGGATTTATTCATCTGAACCAGACCAGAAGACAAATGGAAATCTCAATGTGGAGAATCTTTGCTGCATTGACTGCACCAGTGTAAACCTCGGTCTCAGCAACTTCTTTTTACCAGAGTGTGATTACCTGGGCAAACTAGTTAAGAGGTTCCTCAAAGGGTCAGCATGTAAAGTCAGGTCTATGGCAAATCTCTTTGGCTTCCTCCTTCATGATCGTTTCAATACGGTTACATTCCCACCAAGAGATTTATCATGTAATTCTGTCTCATGTAGATGTCTTTGGCTGAGAATTTAGAAAATGATGCACACGTAGAGCAGCTATTGTCATTTTAATTTCTCAGAAGACAAATTATTTGAAGAATCCTTGAAAAGCAGTTGCACAGTCCAATGAAAGAAGAGAGCTGTGGGTAGTCAATGCCTCTGATGATTGTTCCATTTGTTAGATATTTAAATGCCTAGCTTTTGGTATCCACCTTTGGAAATGTTGGCCTGGATGCTGAAGAATGGACCATTAAGGACAATTTTATGTCTATCTTTTGTTTTATTAAATTTAAGCTTTATCAGCCTTCTTAGAAACCCTATGACTAACTCCCCACTGTATTTTGAGAACATGCAGTTCTTTTTTAATCTTGCGGATGTGTGTCTGAAGCAATAATAAAGTTCCTTTTTATTGTTATCAAATGTAGAAATATTGATGTAGTAAATGCTGACTTCCTGTATGCCAGGCTGTTTGAGTAACCAGCTGTTGTCACTGCCACTGTGTCTTGTGTGGGGGAGGGAAGGAAGAAGTACTGTTTCCACATTAATGGAGATCAAATTGGTGCTGGTTTTTAGGTAATCTGGGCAAAATTCTCTACTGTAATCTTAGTACCTATAGGAAGAGCGTAGTTGAAGTGGACCATGCAGCTGAGATTTTTAACCTGGCAGTAGGAATTTATCCCTTAAGTCAGACTCCTCCCTCCCCCACCACTCTCAAACATAATTGCCACCAAAACTAATGTCCAAACGTCTGTCGAAGGTTCCAGAAACACTCAGTGTTGTGTTGCTTACTATGCAACAATCATGGCAGAGTAACCATGCAGAAGTTACTGTAGAAGTAAAGAAAACGAATTGATCCTTCTTCGGCAAGATGGCCCCATCCTCTGGCAGTGCTGATTGCTTCTTGGGAAGAGCCAAGCATTCTCAGCTCCTACTTACCCCGCATTTACCCCCTTAGAAAGGAAAGTAAAAACTCCCATTAACGTCCATGACAGCAGGATTGGGCGCACTGACTTCAATTCTTTTTAAAGGTACTCTGCATTCTTTGGGAGGCGTTTTTCACTATAGTGGATGGAGACCCAGGTTGGTGTGTTCTAGTCTTTAAGAGGCACCGGATTACTTTATTGATTAAAAACAAGTTTTTGCTATCGGTTTTAACCATCTCTAAAGCACTCTTCACTGTTGTTTAAGTACTATTGAAATTATTGCAGTCAGTACAGCAAAGGAACACAGAGCTAGATTTTATTTAGTCTCTTACATGATCAGCCAAAGTGTTAGCTGAATTCTTATTGCAGGCCTTACCTTTTATGGAGATGTGGTAGCCAATCTTGCCACTCCCCCACCATACAGACTGCATTTTCAAAAAACAAATATCTGCCTCAAGATTGGAACATGGACCCTGTGGCAGAGTTTGAGTTTAGCTCACAGATTTAAAGTAAATTTGAAAAGGGGTTCATAAGTTTTGCAACATAGTAAATACATGTGCACGGCAGATTTTAAAAAAGCTTTAAATATTTTAACACAAAATAGTATGACAACCAAATGAAGACAAACAAAGTTTACTGGTAAAAACAAGTGCCACAAGGACTCCTCGTTGTTTTTACTGATACAGACTAACTCGGTTACCACTCTGAAAAGTTTACTGGATTCATCTAGTTGCGAGCTAGTACATAGCAGCCAAGTTTAGTTGCTTAAACTCTAATTTCAGAATTATTAGTATTATTTCTAAAGCATCCACGGCTGTTGTGCTAAGTACCATATAAACATAACACAACGAGACAGTCCCTTCCTTTTACCATCCAAAGCAGACTAGAGACAAGAGACTACAGTACATAAACAGGGGAGAAAAAGGTAACAATGAGCTGATTCAGATCAGCATAAGTGGTCACACAACACTGGCAGTGAAATCCTGGTCCCATGGAAATCAATGGCACACCTCCCATTGACTTCAGTGGAGCAGAGGTTTTACTCCAAATGCCTATTGTAGGCATTTTCTAGGTATCATGGCAGAAATGCATTGTAAAGAGGGATTTGAAGGAAGGCAATGTGGTGATTTTGTGGATTTTTACAGGGAGCTCATCCTTATGAGCAGCACAGGAAAATTCCCACAAACATTTCTGCACAATTTTGGCAAATGGAAAATGAAGGCTGGTATCATAGGGAGAGTGGATGTGGGGGTTGATGCCTGAATACCATGTAAGAGGTAAGGGTGGGGATAGGCCACAGAAGGGTCTTAAAAGTTAAGAAAGATCGTTTGTGTGTGATACATAACAGAAGGGGGACTGAGTCGAGGTATGCAAAGAAGGGGTGATGCAGTAGAAGCAACGAACCAGGAATGCAAATCATTGTGGCAGAGTTTTGAATGGGTATAAGTGGAGCAAAATGGCTTTTTTTTTTTTTTTTAAAGTGCAGAGAGGAGGAGGTTGCAGTGGTTGAAATGCAACATGATGATGAAGGCCTGGATGGAAACTTAAGTTGGGTGGGTGGAGAGGCTGATCTTAGCGACAAGGAGTATGAAGCAGCAGCAAGATTGAGACTGTCTCACTGTACAGAGAAAGGAAGGAGAGTCAGAATAACACCCAGATTATGAGCTTGAGTGACAGGGAAGAAGGTGGTGATGTCTATGGGGACTGAAAAAAGGGGGTGGGGGGCGGAGCACGCAGGACAGAATAAGCAGCTCAGTTTTGACCATTGAGCCAGCAGTGACCATTTACAGTAGTAATGTCAGAATATAATATCAGCTCAGACTATCTTAAATGAGTGGAACAAATGCCTGGCACCTTGCATTTCCCCTTCCCATTCCCCCCAACCATCTGTGCACATGGGGTGGGCTATAAGAAGAGTTGCTTGGGGAGACGAGATGAGATGTATGCTTGGGGAAGGCGGAGGTCCCTGCCTACCTTCTGAGTGCTGGATTGATCACCAGGCTGGGAAACTTTTGTTTGTTCCTCTTTTTGCTTATGTTACCTTTCTTGGTGTTAGAGTAGCAGCCATGCTGCTGAATGCATCTCACTGCTTGTTGCTGGGTCTTGTTTCTGCTCAGTCACCCTACTGGTTTACAGTAACATTGATTTCTCAACTATGGGGGCTTTAAAAAGCAGTTACTTTTTAGGTGTTATTCACCTTAAATACTGGTGGGTCAGTCCAGTTGCAGTAGGTAACGCTGAGCTACCAGATTCCCTTCAACTTGAAATAGACTTTGGCATCATGTAAGTCTTGCACTTCGTATTGTATTTTTATTGTAACGTGTCTTGGATGCAATTATTTAAAAAATAAAAATAATACTTTTGTTAATTGCAGCCTTTGTGGAAAAGCCTAAATAAATACTGATTGATGTAAACAGGTCAAATACTATTCCTGATAAATACATACATATGGCTAAATTTTTGTTAAAAAAGCAGGTTGTAAGAATAAAAAAAGTCAAAGAAAAACTACCTAGTGGGCATCGACACTGTAGTCAGGGCTTAAGCCACTGACAGATTTCACCTCTAAATATAAATAGCTCTTATTAATGACAGTAGCTTACAACTCTCACCAACAAGTGAGAGAGTGAAGCTAGTACTCCCCACCAGGTACTAAAGGAAGGCAATACAGGAGAAGTAACTCAGATAAGTTAACTCTTGTATCTACACTCTCAAATCACAAACATGTTGGAATAGCCAAACAGAATGCATTGTATTTACGTAGCATTTTTTATCCAAAGACTCCAAAATGTTTTTTTTTCCTTCCTAGAATTAGGGCCAAATCATACCCTATATGGGGGGAGGGGGGAACTGTGGAGGGGGACCATAAACTGGTAGTATTTCCTATTTATTATACTGCAGAAATGAGTAGGGAAATTAGCCTTCCCTCCCATGTATAGAATGGTCAAGAATATGGCCTCAAAAGGCTATCACAGATATAGAAGGACATGAGCATTCTCTGGGAACTTGAGGCGTGTACACTGTCTGTGTTTATACTGTTGCCTGGGAAGGTGGGGCGGGGGGACGACAGAAAGGCAGAGGATGGGTTCTCCCTCTAACTCCTGTCTTAACTCTCCATGACAGCACAGGTCTCTGTGACTGGCTTGAAACACAGCTGAGGGAATGTTTTTTACACCGAGGGGCACAATTCAAGGTGATGACAGTGTTATTTACATGGCTTTTTCCATACTGGTAGAAGAGGGCAGTTTAGTGGCGAGTGGTAACCTGTATCCCCTAAAACTGCAAAATCTCAGACCTGTGGAGTTTCAGTGAAAAGACTTGATGCTGCTATTTCCCTGCCCTCCACACCTTTGTTTTCAAGGAATTAATGTGAACCATTTAGTTTAGATTTGCAACTTTCTCATGAAATAGGTAAGTATTATCACCCTCATTTTATCGATGGAGAACTTGAGATACAAGGATGCTAAATGACTAGCTGAAGGTTATACAGCAGGTTTGGTGGCAGGGCCAAGGCTGATCTAACCACCAGAAGGCACTTCCATGTGTGCAATACTAACATTTTTCAAGGCAATAGTTTAACAACTCGAATCACAAGGCTAAGTTAAAACAAGAACTAAGTGATCAGACCAGTCACCATCCCCTCTTCCATGATAACCATCAACTGATTCCTCCAGCTGCAAAGGGAAAGAATAAGATATAGCAATAAGTCAAGGAGGCTGAAGGTGACACTATCCTGCCTTTTCCAATAACCCATCTTCTTCAAAACAAAAACAGAAGCAAAGTACATGCCTCTTTAGTGTGACCAAAAATCCTAGCTTTATTTCAGAAATTTTCCACTTGCACTTCTAGTTATTAGAAATTCTAAGCAGGGTTTGGGGAAATGAAGCAAAGACACTTTGGCTCCATAAAAAACGCCTCCCCATCTTTCTCTTATCTATTTTCTGATTTTAAAAGGCTGCTAATTTACACTAGTTAGCCAATGAACACAAATGGCAAATATTTCTGCATAGCAAGAAAATGTCTAGTCAGTCTGCATGTGGAACTCCCACGTACCGTAGTGAAAGTTCCATCACAGAGCAGTAGCAGAATTCAGCGCCAAATATGTGCAAACGCAGCACAAAATAAATGTGCTGATCCTAAAACTCATCCATTAAATCCATAAGAAACCCAGCTACTTCATTATTTGTATTACTGTAGCATCTAGGAGGCACCAAACTGAGAATATAAACTTTTTTGGAGCAAGAAATCTAAACAGACAGAGGAAGAAGAAACAGAGGCATAAAAGTGAAGTGAACTGCCCAAGGTTACACAAGATGAGTAGCAGAGCTAGGAATAGAACCCAACCCTTCTGACTCCAGAAGTTCAGTGCCCTTTCTACGCTTCTCCCCTGTTTATAGTGAACTTTCTACGTATACATATAATTAATGATGTACCTTGTCCTGCCAAACAAAAATTCCATCTCTTCAAAAGTCAGACCAAATCTGAACGTATACAAACATATAGCAGAGAGCAAGAGAGCTAAAATTAGATAGGATATTTGTCTACCAAATTCTCTCTCTCATACACCAGTTGGAAAGTACTTCTGAAAATTACAGGCATGAAACCAATGCTGTAATTTGTTCAAAGATTGTGATAGGGATGACATGCAAGAAAATCCCCTTTTTGATTAGTTTCAAAGGCCATTCTGTATATATTGTACTGTTAAGTCTGCATCTAATATCGGCCTTTTCTAATGAGATTGAGATTTGGAGCTACTGCAGCTGATGGTTCATTTCAGATCCTGACCATTGCTGAAGTAGTGGCACTTTAGAATGGAAAAGAAAATTTTTGTAATACTTGCTGAAATGAATTCGAGACTGTGGCACTGATCCTACAATGAGCACTGTATGGACACCTGTGCAGAGATCACTGCGTGATCAGGGCCTAACAGAGAAACATTCTAAATGTACTTTTTTTTTTTTTTTTTACTGTGGGTTTGTCTACATAGCAGAGTTACCAGTTATTCCAATATAGTTATAAGTTTTAACCCCTTGAGAACATTATTATAGTGTAAAATTGGCTTTTTTGGTTTAGCTTTAACTCTTTCTCGTGACAAACTAAACTGGAAGAAGCCACTCATACTAGAGTTAATACTGATTAATCATCATGACTGATACTACCAAAGGAGAATCAAAAAATACTTGGTTTAAGAACATTTGCCTTGTGAAATGTATATGTCTAGGTTTTTGTCTTTGATTCCTTTTCTTTCTCCATTATTTCCTGTTCCCTGCTAAGGTTGAAGTGATCCACCAACTTTGCCACCAAAAAGGGGGCCTCTTAGTCATGTATGTACACAATAGAAGTCAGCCACAATAGCAGTAATCTTGGTACCACATATCACCTTCCTCCTCTAACTTTTCAAAATAATGCTATGAATTACTTTTGCAAACATATTTCAGTTTACGGAATGTTCACAAGCTATTTTCCCCCAACTCACTCTTGGCTTATGTAATTGGTCAGCTAAGAAACATGGCACTGTTTCTGCTCTCGGACTGGATGACTCCCATACCCTCAAAGAGCTTTGAAGATGGCCCCATGGCCACTTTAGCCTCACATAGGGCGGCACAGACTTCCCTCAGATTTTTTTCTGAGGGCCAAACTGGGCCAAACTGTCAAGGAGATGGCATGGTTGCCATGTTCTGTTCAGGTGCAGTTCTCTGAGATGATGAGAGAATCTTGGGTTTGGTAATCTTTTCAGTGAAATAGGATGGGGCCCCTCGCATTGGGAGGAACTTGGACCTGACGTTGGATGAAGGCAGTCTGGGTAGATTAAATATTATTAGCTCTACATCTAATGAAAAAGTGTGGAAAAAAATGTTTTGTTTCATTCAGAATATACCATTTAAAAACAAAAATTTTGTAAATGTTTCATTTGTGTGTGTGTGTGTGTGTGTTTTGGGAACTTATTGTAAAATTCCCCAACCTCCTTCCTGATAGGAAGCTAGCAGCCTACATACCACTAGGAGTCCCACATTGGTTCTGTCTATGGAACTGCACATCAGATGACTGAATTTGACTGAGTTCATTTTCAAAGTCGGGGCTCTTCTGTATCTGAGGCAAACAACATGACTAGTCCACTTCTCTCCCTGTGCTTGTGATCTACCAAGTAGCCTGCAGGAGTGAACTGTGTCAATACAGTACTGTTGGAGTCATCTAACAGTGTCACAAGTCAGGCACACCTCAGCTGAGATCAGCTTATGAAAGATGTTGCTTTCTCTCAGGACTGCTGTTTCACTGATCTGTGGGAGTGAGAGTCTCAGATGACTGACCATCAGAGAAAAAGGCACACGCGAGGTAAAAGGAGCAGGCAGAAAGTGCCCATTATTTGATCCCTGCAGGGGAATGGATCTCTTTGTACTGTATCTTCCAATGCCTATCAGGTGAGGAAATGCTGGGCATTTGGAGTACTTGCATCCAGATTTTGTTGTTCCACTGTACTGCTGGATTCTGAGAACAGAACAGTTTTTTCGTAACCGTCTTGGCTACGGATATTAGTCTGAAAGTTGACTCATTCAGTGCAACAGGATTTTGGATTGGGAGAATGTGAGATAGGCCTACAACCAATCCGTACAGGGCTGGCAATTGCCAGGAGGTTAGGGAAATGGGCTAGGCCAAGTGATAAATCTCTACAGGTTCGGATGGATGCCTGAAGGGCCTTATAGAGCTCAATATTCAAGTGTTAGTTCTAAGCCTGGCTTTTAGAAAGGGACAGTTTAGGAAAATAGCAGCAGCAAAGAGCAGTCATCTCCGTCCCTCCCTCCGACTTCCTGAGAGAGGGAAGGGCAGAGATGTCTGTCACAGTTCCAGGCAACTGTATCTGTATTCCCTCTGTGGTCCTTAGAGGGCACTTCCTTTAGGTTCCAAGCTCCTCAGCCATAACCTTTCTTGGGTGGAGATGTGAGTCTCTCTCCCTCATGACCAGGGTTTTTCCAGGAGGTACAGTTCCCTGCTTACACTGAAATATCTGCAGCAACTCAGACTGCCTAAACAGCATCTGCTCTCTGTTTTCTCATCAAAGGCTATGAATAGCTGTAATTGCCAGCAGTCACAAGTTACCACCTTAGAAGCAAGCGCATTTATTCTTAAGGTAAAAGCATGACAGAGAAAATGTATTAAAAACAATAAAAGTTCCTAGGTGCATGCTAAAAGCTTCCAACGGTCTTATGGGCCTAAGCAGGCCAAAGTCCTTCCAATCTTTCTCAGGGAGGATTGGGGCCTCCCTTTGACAGATAGTCCTGTCCATTTGCTGGATCAGAAAGAAGGCCCTGAGTTGTTTTAAACCATGCTATTTATCTGAGTTGAGTCCTTGTCTTTGTCTGTTGGTCTCTGGAAAATCCAGTTTGAACTAGTATATGTGAGCCTCTCCAGGTGGTGGTCCTTCTCCAGAGGTGTTACAGTCAGAGAGAATTTGCCTGATCACTCCCCTCACTGTTCTTAGTTCCTGGAGGAGCTGTGGTCACCTTCCCCATGGGATTACATATAATCCCTGGTTTACATTGATACATACATTTAACACAGTAAGATCTCCCAACGGGGTTGCAGGAATTTGCCATATCTGTTATGGCACTGAAGCTGTTTGACCCAGCCTTTAAACGCTTGATGCTGGAGAAAGCAGCAACCCAGAGAAATTCCTCCCATGGAGTCGGAGGGAGGGATCCCTTTTGATAAATCTGACCATTGCCTTTGCCCGTGTTCTGTTGTAAAGTGTAATGCTACCCACACTTCAGAACAACTGTGATAGGTACACTTAATACAAAATAGGAAATAAATCCATAAAATAAATATTGCAAGTGTGGTCTGCATGGAAATACTATGATGGAAAAACAAGTGAAAGTGGCTGGTGTGTTTTTGTTTGATTGATTGGTTTTTCTGTTGTCATCAGCAGTGACACAAGTTTGTGCCTACCGACACGCAAGCCCCACCTAGGTTGGCCAGAGGACTAATGCAATTGCTTTGAGACCTTAATAGCCCAACGTATTTCTTCTGAAATGAAAACAAGGTACTTGAAGTTATTGCAGTGAAAAAGCTGGTTTTATATTACAAGCAATTCAAACAAAATACTCTACTGTTGGCAGTTTATAAATAAATATAGGGGAAAAAATCACCATATCACACTTGCGATGGGATTATATCCTGCATTTTAAACTTTATCTTGTGATCAGGATGAAGCATTGAGTGGTAACTGCTGCTCTTGTTATGGCTGTCTTCAGCATTTCCTCCAGACAGGCTCCTGTGGAGGGGCAACATTTACAGCTAGTGCTTTGGCAATAAAGAATCACATGCCTTGATGGGCAGTGCTGCAGGAACTCATGATTGGGGGCAGGGGGAGGGGAAGGAGGAGAGGAGCAGCTGCCTGGGATAAGGTCTGGGCACAGACAAGACTGAGATACTAGCAGTGATGATAGATGCAGGGCTTTTTTTATTTTTAATAGTAACTGCAGTTGTTTGCCCTTTGTACTGACATTTAAAAAAATCCCCAACATTTATCCAGTATACTTGGAGTAGGATTCTTAAAAACAGATGTGTGGTTCTGAGTTTTGGCATCTCTCATTTGGGGTGTAAAGTTGCACACTCAGACATGGAGAACGTTGTATTTGGATAACCTTTGCACAAAGCCTGAATGAAGATCTTCAATGTTCATCAGTTATGACAGAGTGAACATGCTGAAATTCTTCCTCTAAACTGTCATTAGCAAAGTGGAGGAGGGTGTGTTAACGCAGAAGCTTCAGTTTAGTTTTCACTTAAAATGCAAGATACATTTTTCTTCCTACTTCATCATCAGAACAGATCTCCAGTGCCCTAATTCCAAGTCTAGTTGAATACTTACCTCAGGAGAGACAAATGAGAGGATGAGGTTTCCGCTGCAATAGCCTGTATCATTTCAGCAGAGCATTAGCCCAGAGTGAGAGTTCACTTTGCCTTGGCTTAATTATGAGTCTTCTCTGAAATGTTAATCTTATTTTAATCAGAAGATACGTGTTTACGGCCAGGTCTCCAGCTAGTGTAAGTCCATGCAGCTCCACTGAAGTCAATAAACCTACATTGATTTACACCAGGACCTGGCCCATAATTTCATTCTGTTATTATTAATGTTGGTACCATGCTTTGAAAAGGTAAGCCACAGTGTAAGGACTAAGTATTCTTCCTCATTCATAATGCTGCACTAGCAGCTACAATTGACAGATAAAGATTATGGGTTTTGTAGTTTAGGGGTAGGTTTGCCAATTGTGACAAACAAAACAAGCATATCCTATCTTTGTCACATTAAGATATTGGAGAGCAGTGTTTTCCTATGACTAGATGCATTAGAAGCCCTGGTTAGTTGAAAACTGGAAGATCGCTGTTCTCATAAGTAGCTCAGGGGGAAGGTATTGGTTTTCTGAAGTATTTGTTTTTAAATCACAACAATGGCACAAGATCAGTGTTGGTTGTTTATTTACCAGCCTTAGGCTGTTCGTGAAATGGTCAAATTAATTTATCTACAAAATGTTGTGAAATAAAGGTAGAAATAGTTCAGGCATGTCTGCACCTAAAATGCTACAGCAGCACAGCTGCACCACAATAGCCCCTCCGTGTCGACACTATGGCTGCTGGCGGGAGGGGTTCTCTCACTGGTGTAGGTAAGCCACCTTAGAGTTCATAGAATATCAGGGTTGGAAGGGACCTCAGGAGGTCATCTAGTCTAACCCCCTGCTCAAAGCAGGACCACTCCCCAATTTTTGGCCCAGAACCCTAAATTGCCACCTCAAGGATTGAACTCACAACTCTGGGTTTAGCAGGCCAATGCCCCTGACCACGAAGTTAAACTAACCTAAATTTCTAACGTAGACCAGGCCTTAGTGTTTATGTCCAGATTTAGTAAGTGTACATGGCACATCTTAAGGCTCCCAATATTCAGAGTGGTCATATTGTTTTCAAACCAACGCAACATTAAAGTGCCACTGTCCCCTTGGATGTTGTGACCGATAAAGCAGCTTTTAGGAACTGTGCCACTTAGAGCTCTTATATCAGTATAGCAAAATAAATAATCCAGGTGCAGATGGAGCTTTCTGGAGAACACTCTTCGAGAGTGCTGTTTCTAAAATTACCTAGGTAAATATTCTTAAACAGAATACTGCTATCTGCCATTCTTTTCTATAGCATGGATAGGTAATCACAGTTTCTCACATAAGTTTGTAGATAAATTGATGTTTTTTTAAAAAAAACTATTTGAGGAGCATTTGTATTGGGACTACATAGTCCGTATATACAGATCTACAGAATAGATTGCTGATAGGGACGGATCCTATCCCCATCTCATGCAGCAGTTTTGTTAGTACAGGACCCCTCCTCAGCCACAGGGGTATTTTTCCTTATAAGAAGTGATCTACCATTTAGTCTTTGCTAAAACCTGAATAACTGGTGTCTTCAATAGGGTGGGAGGAACACATCAATAATTAGGGTCTTGAAGCTGCCCTCACTTACATAGCAGCTGTCACTCTGTTATTATGCTGTGTTACAGAGGTACACTAATCCTGCTTTTAAGAAGAAGTGGATGTAATTGCTGGCTGCAGTCCTTTAGGTGGTATTCGTTTTTAAATTGTAATGTGTGTAGAATTAAGACATTTGGCTATTTCTCTGATGCCTGATATCACAGTCTCCTCCGTGTGAACATCCAGCAAGTTATACGACATTAAGGTAGTTGAATGGTTTCGATATTGAGGGCATGAAAGTGGAGTGGGGTGGCGGGGGTGGAAAGTGAAAATGGCTCATTTGGTATTATATCCAAGTCTAGGACTAAAATAGCGACAACTATGGTGAGACATCAGCTGCAAGGAAACTTGCAGTCCTTCCAGTTTCTCTGTAAGAAGTTTCAGAGAGTGGTGGTTATATCCAGATAACTTTCATTGACGTACAACAGAGGTGAGCAAACTTTTTGGCCTGAGGGCCACATTGGGTTTCCAAAATTGTATGGAGGGCTGGTTTGGGGAGGCTGTGCCTCCCTAAACAGCCAGGCATGACCTGGCCCCCACCCCTGCCTCCTATCCGACCACCCCCCCCACTTCTCGCCCCTGATGGCCCCCACGGGACTCCTGCCCCATCCAACCCCCTCTGTTCCCTGTCCTCTGACGGCACCACGGGACCCTTGCCCCATCCACCCCTCCCTGACCGCCCCTGGAACCCCCTCCCCTGACTGCCCCCGACGCCCCATCCAACCCCCCCTCTCCTTCCTGACGACCCCCACCCCGGGGCCCCATTCAACCCCCCTGTTTTGCTCCCGCTTACTGCCCCGACCCCTGTCCACACCCCTGCCCCTGACCTCTTACTGTGCTGCCTCGAGCACTGGTGGCTGGCGGCGCTAAGCTGCACCTCCCAGAGCACCAGGACAGGCAGCCGTGCCACCCAGCTGGAACCAGCCACGCCACCACGCAGCACAGAGCACTGGGTCAGGCCGCAGCTCTGCAGCCCTGCCACCCAGAGCATTGCACCGGTGGCACAGTGAGCTTAGGCTATGGGAGAGGGGGAACAGCAGGGGAGGGGCTGGGGGCACTCCCGGGCCAGGAGCTCAGGGGCCGGGTAGGAGAGTCCTGGGGGCCGGATGTGGCCGGCTGGCCAGTTTGCTCACCTCTGATTTACAGTAGTTTTCTCTCAAGCTATCTGCACCCTTAAGTGAAGATTACAAAGTCGCCGTGTTATGACTCAAGTTTTGTTATGTGACTGGATATTTTAGGTGTTTGTTAATAAATCCAAAGCAAACATGGGGTTAGACCAGTAGGGCTATAAGAAAGTGCCCATTTTACCCAGGAATTACCTTTTAACCTGGAATTGCAGTCAACTGTCACCTGATAAACAATAGATGTAGTAACCTGCCTATAGGGGCACAAGAAATTGACCAGAAGATATTTCCCACTTTCAGGATTTTTTCCCCTTTGGACTCTTGCAACTTACACACTTTCTTCTCTAAAGAATTATAGATTTCAGTTTTCCTTAGAACAAAATATAATAAGATTCCATGGGGAACTAAATGGTTTGGTAAACTTATACTGGAATATGGTGCTTTCCACTGTAGTTTTGCTAATTCAATCCAGGTCATCAGTAAACAAAGGCTATCATCATCAGATGGTTCTGTCAGTAATTATGTTAGATGAGACAGGTAATATCAGTTCAGTTCCCAGTGGGCACTTGTTCACATTACATACCTGATAACTTAATTAGCATGCTTATTGGGCATTTCAGCAGCATCCAAGAATTTAATGGGTATGAAGAAGACACCTCATGAGCAGGGCTGTCAAGCGGCCATGTTTCACAAGCACTAAATCCACATAATTTTTCTAATTACATGAAAATTGGAAAATGTCATTTTGGAGAAGGACTCCATGTTAAGGAAAGGCTTGAACAAGATTGTGTGAATCAGATTCTATTTCTAGTTGATTTAGTCACCACTCTGAATCAATATTTTTCATTTAGGGTTAGGAGTTAATTGGAGATGAGATTGTAGCATTATTGTATGTGTGACAAAGTAAAAAAAATCACTAAGAAATATTTTACCCCAAAATCTCAAAGAACCCCAGATAAATTGACATGTATGAATAACAGATGGCAATGCCCAAATGGTCTGAGAAGTATAATTAACCAAGAGAAATTCAGCAGACTACTAAAATGCTCTTATTGAGGAAAACAAATGATTGCAAAACACGGTTTTCCCCTGAAATGCAAACTAAGATTTCACAAATTATGGATTGGGGGAATTTCTGAAAGCCAAAAAGTCAACCACTTAAACATAGGAGCCAAAGATTGCAAGTGTAAACAAGGAGAAAGGGCATGTTCATGAGGCCTAATTAAAAACTAGAAGGTGGCTGCCCTGTAGTTATCAAACTTGTGGAGTGAGGAAAGAATACTTTTGACAATAGAGAAGAAGTAGGGTGTACACTACCTGAGAGAAAAAGTTATTACAATTATCCCTCAAAACAAGGCAAAAAGGCATGCTTTCCTCCTGACTAAACAGGGGCCAAGGCAAGGATTCAGTGTCTAGGTAAATTCAATATTCCATTAAACTTCTAGAAAAATACCATGACCAAAAAATAGTCCTTTCAGGGTGCCAGAATCAGCTGGATCATCTGTACTGTCAGTTTTCACCAGAGGTTTCAGAGATGTGAATACAAGTCAAACAATATTATGCAGCTGCGAAGAATGCTAGTATTTGGGGTGTATTAACAGGAATGTTGTATGTAAGACACGGGAGGGAAATGTCCCACTGTACTAATCACTGGTAAGGCCTCAGCTGGAGTACGGTGCCACACTTTAGGAAAGATGTGGACAAATTGGAAGAAGTCTAGAGGACAGCAACAAAAAGAAGATAAAAGGCTTAGAAAACCTGACCTGTGAGGAACGGTTGAAACAAACAGACAAACCTGGGCATGGTTAGTCTTGTGAAAAGAAGACTGAAGGGAGATCTGATAACTGTCTTCAAATATGTTAAGGGCTATTACAAACTGGAGTGTGTTCAATTGTTCTCCATGTCCACTGAAGGTAGGACCAGAAGCAATCCGTTTAGTATGCAGCAGGGGAGATTTGATAGATAGTAGAAAAACTTGCTAACTAGAAAGGGTAGTTAAGCTCTGGAATAGGCTTCAAAGGGATCTTGCAAAATACTCATTATTTGGAGGTTTTGCAAATGAGGTAGGACAAAACACCTGCCGGGGATGGTCTAGGTGTACTTGGCCTTGCCTCAGCAGAGGGGGCTGCACTTGATGACTTCTTGAGGTCCCTTCCAGTGCTACACTGCTATGATACTATATTCTCAAAGAGTAGGTCTGTTAGGGCAAGGACTGTGTTCTCTCCTTTCTCTCTGGCTCAGATCAAAGACTTGGGAGTTTATAAAGTCAAAACAGATAGAATTGGAAACTGAAGTTATTTGACCTTATGTAGGGACTGCATTGTTGTTCTCCAACCATGTTGGATTACTGCTGAATTTGTTTTAGAAACTTAAAACCTGAACATTAGTTGAACAAGGGATTATCATCCCTGTTTGTTTGAAACATTATTTGCTGATTTAATCTTTCTAGGCCCTGTCCTGACTCGAACAGGCTTTCTAGCTCCAAGTCTTCATAATTTTCACATTTCAGAGCTCTGGAAGCTTTGGAAGTGGCTTCTGTTTAGAAGAGACCGTGGTTCAGAAAAGCTTCTGCAAACAGCTGCGGATTGTCCTATTAGCAGCACAGAACCTTACACCCCACTTAATTGCCATGTGGGATCATCAGAATGACAATGGGGACAGTCCTGGGGTACACTCAGGGAGTCTCCAGAACATCTTAACATGAGGATGGGTTTGTGCCCGGCTGGTTTACATTGTTATCCAGAGACGTTCCTGAGGATCTGCATAGCCTCAAAGCAGGCTAACCCTGGCTGAGTTTCTTAAAGGGAGCGGTCATCTAA
This sequence comes from Caretta caretta, assembly GCF_965140235.1. NCBI lineage: Eukaryota > Metazoa > Chordata > Testudines > Cheloniidae > Caretta > Caretta caretta. Next base: position 81,413,240 of record NC_134210.1, on the reverse strand, counting down.
AGGGATGGAGAGAGGACATATATCCCTCTTGCCCACAAAAACCTCTACTTTCTGGGGTAAATGAAGAATAGGATGGGGCTTGATGGATGAGCTTTACTCCTTTCAGAACCCACAGGATCAAAAACCCGCATCCTCCAGTAGAAGGTTGTTCTTTACTTCACACCAGTGCCAGGTCATAGCTCTAGGGAAGCAGGATCTCTAGATGGGGAGGGATGGAGAGGACTAGGTATGGCATAAGGAGTTGCAGAAGGCAGGGAAGTTATTTACATTAGTTTTTCCAGCCATCCTCCAGCCTTGGAGTTGCAGAGATTGAGCCATTTTCTCTTTATTTATTTTGCCCTTTTGCAACATGCTGACCTTCCCCTCCCCCCATACCTTTATAGGTTGGCCTGCCAAAGAGCCAGCATCTGCAGCCAAGTTCTAGTGTTTCCATTCTCTCTAAATCCATGGATAAATCTGCAGGGTTAATGAGGCTTTGTGATACACAGAATGGTGCAAGCAGATGTGTTTTCTGAGACTTAAATGGATCTATAAGAAGATATTGGTTTAAGAGAATAACTAAAGAAATTTCATAATGATCATATCCTGAGACCTAATGGAACTTGATGGTCTTTGAACAATTTGGCCTGAGTCCCTTCCTCACATTGATAAAAGGAGAATGAATCTCAAGTAATAACCCAGATTTCTTTAATACATGGACATACAGAGAATAATGTTGGGGTTAGTATGCATCTCTTTTTAGGGGCGGGAGATCAGCAAATTGTTTCTCAAATTTATAGTGCATTAAAAATAAAATTTACATTCAGCATGCAACTGTTCCTGTGAAGCTCAGAAAGCTTGTGTTTAATGTGATCCTGTTAAGGTCACTAACGTTTTGCTTTCGATTAGTAAAAAGGTAGCTTTTGTAAACATGGTTAGTGTGTGATAGATTTCATAACCTTATATTAACCAAAATTGTTTTGGATTTCAGTTCATGTTTTTAAAAGCTTGTAGAATGTAAACGTAAGTGAACTATTTAAACAGTGTGAACCAGAGAGCATTTTCTGTGACATTTCATGCTGTTTTTTTCACCTTCAAATGAGAGGAGGACTTGAAAGGGAAATGTTCTAAAGCCAGAGTTGCCAGCTGCATCTCTCTTCAGCTGATCTTCATAATGGTCCCTTCTCGGGGTTAATTTGCTTTTCTCGTAAGCATCTGATACTGGCCACTGTGGGAGGCAGGATGCTAGGCTAGTGAGACCACTGGTCTGAATTCTTATAACAGATGTTAGGCGACACTCAGTATTGGGGATACCTCTCAGGTAGCACAAAGGAACCAGGATCTGGCCATAGTTAGCCAGGTTGAGAATTCCCAAGGCTGGGAGGGAGTTCTCCACTAGTATAAAGCCAGCAGAACCAGCTCCTGCACCAAATACCCCTCCCCAAAGTAAAAGGTATATTGAGGGTGGATGGGACATGTCAGAAGTGGGAAAGAGGCAAGGCAGTCCTCAGCGAATCCCATAGAAATCCTTTGCCAGTGGCATAAGTTAGAGCAGTCCCTAGACTGCTCTAAATCACTGCATGTGTAGGGCTGACACAGATGGCATAATGAGATCTGACAGCTTCTCAGTCCTATACTAAGCAGACTTCTGGGCAGAAGTCAAAAGAACACTATCAGGTTGAAATTCGTACTAAAAATCCCCACTGTCACAATCGCATTTCCTTACATTTCATTCTAATAATAATAGAATATTTTTTAAAAAAAATTGACTGCCATTTTGTTATCTTTTGGCACTTCACGCAGCTTAGATCAGGGGTGGCCAACCTGAGCCTGAGAAGGAGCCAGAATTTACCAATGTACATTGCCAAAGAGCCACAGGAATACATCAGCGGCCCCCCATCAGCTCTGCTCCCAGCACCTCCCGGCCACTGGCAGCCCCACCGATCAGTGCCTCCCCCTCCCTCCCCACACCCCCCGATCAGCTGTTTCCTTGCCTGCAGGAGGCTGTGGGGGGAAGGAGTGATGGCACAGCAGGGGAGGGGGAGGGGATGGGAAGGGGTAGAGTGGGGGGCAGGGCCTGTGGCAGAGCCAGGGGTTGAGCAGTGAGCACCCCCTGGCACATTGGAAAGTTGGCACCTGTAGCTCCAGCTCCGGACTCAGTGCCTATACAAGGAGCCGCATATTAACTTCTGAAGAGCCACATGTGGCTCCGGAGCCACAGGTTGGCCACCCCTGGCTTAGATAATAAAAGTAAACTTCTCCAGTTTAATTGTGTTTATTTGGCTTCTAGTAAGGTTTACTTCCTGCTTCTCATGCTCTAGCACAATGCTGCAATATTTGGCTTGGAAGCATTGGAAGAGAATGTTTAAATTCAGACAAACCGTTTTCATTTAAACAGGTAATTAAAATTAAGTTATTTTACTTAATTTTGTTAACAAAATGTCGGCTCCCATACCCCACATATAAAAAATGTTGGCCCTAATTTACTGAACATTCTCCCTTCCGATGATTAATAATAGAAGACTACTTTAAAAGTATTCCATGTAGCTTTGAGGCTTCCCATTATCACTGTCACTGTGCATGCTCACTGCAGAAAACTACGAGCACATCCTCCCTGATTGCATCTTTGGCAGATGAGAGGAACAGCAATTTCAGATTTCCCCTCATATTGCCATACACAGCAACACTAGCTGAGTATAGGGACCAGCCAGCATGATCGCATTTTTAAATATAGAATCCTCTTAAATGCAGTCTTTTTGGCATTAGGAACTATTTGTTATGAAAACACACAGCATAATTGAGTTTGGTATAAGATAGAACTCTGTGTTTAAAAATTATACAAGACCGATTTAGAATTTACAGCTCATTCTCATTAAGACAAAGGAACTCTTTTTGTTCTTTTATTAGTGCATCTTCCTGTGTGGAAGCAAATGCTAGGAGAGTATTTTTAGTCACTTTTGTCTGGAGAGTAAAAAAGGAAAGGAGTTTAATTTTATATTCCTTTTTTCTTTAAAGAAAAAATGGCTTTTTCATCTTCCAAAATATTTTGTTTAATTCATTTGCCAGTAAACATCAGATGCTAAACCAGTGCCAACTAAAATACTACAGGATAAAATACAAAGTAAGTTCTCTTTGGGGTCTGTGTGGGGGAGGGTTAGCTGGAAAGCTCACAAGATTACATAGGCTGATTACACACCATTATTTTGAGACAGCACATATATAGATAAGTTAATGCAAGAGAGTGCTTTCAGGGAATAAAGTACTAAATAAATAAATAAAGCATAGCATGTATAAAGTGCCAACAGTGGGCTCAGCACTGGACAAAAGATTAAAAGAGCTGGCCCCCACCCCAAGGGGTTGATAAGCTAGTCTTGATACTAGACAGACGATATAAGGAAGAAGGCACCATCTGTTCCATCCGCACCCAAATTCCCACTGAACCTCAGTGCACTGCACCACTGTTAGCATCATTGTGAGCCCTTGCACAGAGAGGCTGCTAGCCTGCCTTTGAAGCACTATATTGATTAGACCTCTCAGAGCAGCATTAGAAGACCAACTCTCCAATCTTGCAGAGGCTTCCAAATGTGCTCAACTTTGTACCCTGAGAATAGTCCAGGGTTACTCATTGCATGAAGTTAAGCACATGTGGTAGGCAGCCTTTGCAAGATCAGGGTCTGTGTGGGAGTCCTCTCTCACAAATGTGAATTGGGAACAACTCACTGAAGCCCCTTGAATTTTATCAGTGCATAGCCAGCATGAATTGAGAATGAGGCCCATCCTTTGTAAAATTAAGTGTTTGCAGGATTGGGGCCTTAGGGATTAAAATAGTGGCAGTGGGCAGCAGTCCATCTGTTGGCCCAGTGGTAACGATAGTGAGACTTAAAAAAAACAAAAAAAAAACCCCACAACCATTTCCCTAGGTAGACAAGGCTGTAGTTGTAAATGGGGGATTTGACTCTGACCACTATTCCCTAAGTTTCCTCCTACAGTTAATGTAAACTAATGGCATGCATGGCTTGCCGCATGCTAACTCACTGTGTGGGCAGGGTGTGACTCTCCAGCACACCACGTACTAACACTGCACTGTAGCAGCATCCACATGTATGTGGCGGGCTGGTATGTTGTAGGTTACATGCTGGTTTGCTGTGCACTAACTTGCTGTGTAGACAAACCCTGGATCTACAGCCCATTGACTACAATAGGAATCTTTCCATATAAACTTCAACAGGATTTGAATCAGGTCCTAAATGACCTATTCTCTTTAAAATATATAATTGTTTAACTAACATTTCAGCCTCGCAGCCAAGTAGTGTAAGCGGGAAAGCGCTCAGCTGTAAAACAGGGTGGTATAAGAAGTTAATTTGTATCCTTTTCTTGGTGGGCTGGTTGTCTTTGTTTTGTTAGTTGCTCCAAAGTGCACTCGTTTAGTTTCTCCCTTCAGCCTATAAACGTGAAAGACAATCTGAGGTCAGCTTCACAGAACAAGAGAAAATATGCTATATGGAAAGAATGTTGCACAGGGTCAGACTATGCCTTTCACTACAAGTGAAGGATCTGTTATCCAGATAGAGAGAGTTAGAGTCCCAGCAAAACATGCCTTCTTGTGACTTCTGTATGCACCCCTCTCTTGGAGGTAGTGGAGACCCCTTTCCTCTTCCCATACCCCCTACTCTCACCTCACCTCCTGTGCCATTAATGTAAGAAGAGATGTAGGGATATCTACTGTGACTCAGACAGCAGCTGCTGGAAGTCACAAGAGAGCATTTCATCAGAAAAACAGAGGTACTAGAGTAGTTTTATCAGAACACTTGAAGTTCCCCTTTAAGGGAAGTGCAATCACAGTAATAAATATTGTACAAAGAAGGTTGCTCTTATCCAGACAAGAATATTTACTAAATGGAGATTTTAACATCACCAAAAGTGGTGCATGGAGGTTTGCCATGTGACTCCCATTGAAGTGAATGGTGTCATGGTTAAATCTCCTCTTAGCACCTTGAGGCCAAAAATTAAAGCTTTGGTTCCTAAATCCACTTTTTAGGCAGCTATGTAAGTGATCTGATTTAGAGGAAAGAAGAGCACCTCTAGCTCCCATTTACTACAATGAAATTTGTGAGTACCAGCCCATCTGACAACTGCCCACGTATGCCTAGGGATCTACACGAGGATTTAGTCACCAGAGATTAGGCACTCAAGTTTGAAAATTTTGTCCTTTTAAAATATACCTTTGAATAACAGAAATGTGCTATGTACATATTCCAAGTGACCTAGTTCTTGGCAACAGTAGAACCACATGCTTTCAGAAGACACCACCAGTTCTGCTTCACCCTCATCAGCCGATGCTAAGAAGCTTTATTTAGTTATGAAACTTTATTATGGTGAGAAATGACATTTCCCAATTCATATAGACCTAATCAAAAGAAAAGCAAATTATCCCAAGGTTGCCAGCTCTCACAATATTTTTGTCAGTGCTGCAGTTTTGGAACACTAACACTGGCCTCTTGTGTAAAGTTGCTAGGTTTCTGCCGGAGCTGTACCTGATGCTGCAGCTGCCAGAGGTCTCTGCTGGACACAGCTGCAAGGTGTGGGTTGCACTTCTTGCTACCGCAGCAGAGGCCACTTACTGCATCCAGTAGAGTAAGTCTGCTCCCCTGTTTGGGCTGAGCATGGGAACAGAGAACAGCTTACAAATTTGTGAACTTGCCTGGTTGGCAATACAACCATCCCTGCTGAAATACCTAGGCACAGCAAAGTGAATTAAAGGTACAGTAGACTGGGGGGTTGCCCCGAGTTCAGTCATTGGTACAGGTGCCTGATGGAGCCAGTGGTATTTACGCTAGTGGCGTTTTACTTCCTTTAATTGGGGGGTGGGGTAAGTTCTACCAGTGTAAATATCAAGTTTGCCTATCTAGAGCAGGCTGAAATCAAAAATCTCTGTTTCCCACCAGAGATGAGTCCTCGGCCTTCAATTCTGAATGTCCTTACTTTTGTCAGTTTTGACACCAATCATCATAGAAGTTTGTTTAAATTATTTTGAGCAGTAGGCAATAAAAAGGGGGAAGGGGCATATGATTTGAGAAGCTCACTGTGGCACCTCCATGGCTTTGGCCTACGCAAGGGCTCCCAGCTGCTGATTAGCTATGGAGTGTCGTCATGCATGGCCATTGGTGGAAAATTAAGTGCAAAGGAGACTTAGGCACTTACTGGTTTAGGTAGTAGCTGAGCAATGGTTTTGCAAATGTTAGTGGGGCCAAAGTATTGGACATACAAGCCTAACGGTGTTTGTAAATGTGGCCCAAAGTTTGGCTAGTTTAAGCATTTATTCATTTGGCAAACATCATGAACTTTTTTCACTAGTGAAAACTTTATTTATACTTACATTTATACATGCATTCATATTTATTCAATTTGAACATTGCTATTTATACAGTTCTACTATGCCAAGGGGGGGGGGAGGAGGGGGAGGAAAAATAGTCGTCACATCCTCTAATTGAAAGTGGTTTGAAATTCAGGGTATCCAAATAGGAGTGCTGATTTATGGATGGACAGGGACATTTTGAAAACATATGACGAATAAAGGATTTTTTTCAGGGATCTGTCCTGAGTCTGGTTCTATTCAATATCTTCATAAATGATTTGGATAATGGCATAGAAACTACATTAATAAAGTTTGTGAACAATACCAAGCTGCAAGGGATTCCAAGCACTTTGGAGGACGATTAGAATTCAAAGTGATCTTGACAAACTGGAGAAATGATATAGGATGAAATTCAATCAGTACTACACTTAGGAAGGAATAATCAATTGCACAAATAGAAAATGGGAAATGACTGCCAAGGAAGGAATACTGCAGAAAAGGATCTGGGGGTTATAGTGGATCACAAACTAAGAGCCAACAATGTAATACTGTTGCAAAAAAACAAATATAATTCTGGGATGCATTCAGAGGAGTGTTGAAAGCAAGACATGATACATAATTCTTCACTCTACTCAGCACTGATAAGGCCTCAACTGAAGTGAGGTGTCCAGTTCCGGGCACCTCTCTTTGGAAAAATATATGGACAAATTGAAGGAAGTCCAGAGAAGAGTGACAAAAATGATCGAAGGCCTAGAAGATATGACCTATGAGGAAAGATTGAAAGAATGGGTTTGTTTAGTCTGAAAAGAAGACTGGGGGGGGGAGGGGGGAAGGGGGAGAAGAGACAAGATAAGTTTCCAAGTATATAAAAGGTTGTTTATAAAGAGAAGCTTGTTTATAAATGGCCTCCTTAACCACTGAGGAAAGGACAAGCAAGGGAGATTTAGGTTAGACATTAGGAAAAACTTCCAAACTGTAAGGGTAGTTAAGCACTGGACAAATTACCTAGAGAGCTTATATCAGTCATTGGAGGTTTTTAAGAGGAGGTTAGACAAACACCTGTCAGGGATGGTCTAGTTCAGGGGTAGGCAACCTATGGCATGCGTGCCAAAGGCGGCACGCGAGCTGATTTTCAGTGGCACTCACCCTGCCTGGGTCCTGGCCACCAGTCCAGGGGGGCGCTGCATTTTAATTTAATTTTAAATGAAGCTTCTTAAGCATTTTAAAAACCTTCTTTACTTTACATACAACAATAGTTTAGTTATATATTAGACTTCTAGAAAGAGACCTTCTAAAAACATTAAAATGTATTACTGGCATGGGAAACCTTAAATTAGAGTGAATAAATGAAGACTCGGCACACCACTTCTGAAAGGTTGCTGACCCCTGGTTTAGTTGTTATTACTCAGTCCTGCCTCAGTGCAAGGTTTGAACTAGATGACCTGTTGATGTCCTTTCCAGTCCTACATTTCTGTGATTCACACTGAAGTGCCTTGTGCCACTGTCTAGTAGTAGTGGCACTCAGTTCTCTCTAACATGCACGTTTATAAAATTGCAGTTAATATACAGTTTAGAGCATAGCAGTTTTAAAGCTCTGCATGTTCAGATCAATTGAGCTGAAAATTATCTACAGTATTCAAAACTAGTAAGATGTGAGCTGAAATAAAATCATCCTAAATTGCTCAACAATATCAATGGAATCAGCATTGCACTGCTATATGTTGTAAAACATTACAGTGAAATCTTGCAAGTATTACATAGCATGCCTTGCTCAAGTGGTAAATATGCATAACATCTTTCTGTTTCAACATTCTCAACTTGTATCCCATAGCTCCTAGAAGTTGTTTTTCTTCAACACTGAATGCTGCTAAGTTAGGAGTTTTAACATGTTTTTTTCTTTTAAACTACAGCACTGAATGTTATTCTAAAATTGTTTTCCAAATATTCTTAAACTCCCAGTTGATCCCCTGCTGATGTTCTTTGTGAAAAGTATTGCAGGTCTAATAATAATATATTGCATTTTTGTAATTCACTGTCCAACTTGTGTTTTATGCCCTCCTCTGGTGGACTTTTAGAGGATAACTGTATAACTACCAGCTAAGGGAGTTATATCTTGCACTCAAGTAGCAGAAGCTCATGCTTTTAAGTCTGGATGGCTTGGGTTCAATCTTTGGTGACTGGCTATGATGGAGGTTGCTACACTTATAATCCCTCTAATCAGATGTTCTGAACATGCTTTGTTGTAGGCAGAGCTAGCCTATAGTTAAGCAACCAAAAATTTAGACTGGGAAGTGTTGAAATGTTGGGAAGCCTTATAATTTTGCCAGTCTGGAACATCCATCTGAGGGATTGGGGGGAGGAAGAGTGACATAGGACCAGGAAACAGGGACAAGGAATCCAGAGCGGTGGTGGGAGGCAGTTGAAATCAGATGAGGAGCTGGGGTGGGTTAGGGAGACAGCAGTAGGATAGACATAAACTGGAGGGGACAAGGGCAGAACGGTCTTTGACTACTAGAGACTACTCTGCTCTGGAGCCTGGAATAGACCCAGGATTTCTGAGTCTCACAGTTCCTCTTCTGTCGGCAGATATCTGTGAAACCCAGTGGCAAAAAGTGTCTCATCCCCCTGTGGAGCTGGTCTATAACATATAGGATGACAACCTACTGCCTCTGCCATCACTTACTCCATTAGCTCAAGTGGCAGAAGTCTGTGCAGTAGATCTAAAGGTTCATCGGTAGGGTTGGAACCATGTGAGTTTCACTATGATTCCACATGACAATTTCTGGGGCAGTTCAGTTTTGCTATTTTTAAAAAACCTGGGGAAATACATACAGAAACTATGTTGAGAGAACATTATGGTTGCAAAGTCAAGCATTCAGAAATGCCAGAGGTCAGTTAATCCGGCCTCTGTGTGCCAATGAGTTCTTGACTTTGCAACTTTAACAATATTAAGGTAGCTAAGAATCCTGGTTCTTATTTTGTGTTTTAAGTGAAAATAGGCGCAGAGAGGTTAAGTAATTTGTCCAGGGTCACACAACAGAAACCAGGCCTCCTGACTCCTGTGCCTGTGTTTTAAACATACAATCATCTTAGTCTCCCACTGCATATCAGAGCCATCTAGATGCCCAAGGAAGGGGTAAGGTGATAAATGAAAGGTAGCAACCAGGAAATTCTGGTTCTGAGAACTGTCAGGGAAGGTGAATGCAGCATTCAAACTGCAGCTGGGGTCAAACTTGCCCAGAGCTGTAGGAGAGTTAGAAAAAAAAGTCACAGAATGACCTGGAGCTTTAAGGGAGTTGTGCTCAGCCCCACCTGTGCCTATGGGCTGGGATGGTGAATAATACAGAGAATACTATAATAAGAATGTGTGTAATATGACCCATACTGGGTCAGACCAAAGGTCCATCTAGCCCAGTATCCTGTCTTCTGACTGTGGCCAATGCCAGGTGCCCCAGAGGGAATGAATGGAACAGGTAATCATCAAGTGATCCATTCCCTGTCACTTATTCCCAGTTTCTGGCAAACAGGATAGGGACACCATCCCTGCCCATCCTGGCTAATAGCCATTGATGGACCTCCTCTCCATGAATTTATCTAGTTCTTTTTTGAACCCTCTTATAGTCTTGGCCTTCACAACATCCTCTGACAAACAGTTCCACAGGTTGACTGTGCGAAGAAATACTTCCTTTTGTTTGTTTTGAACCTGCTACCTATTAATTGCTTTTGGTGACCCCTAGTTCTTGTGTTATGAGAAGGAGTAAATAACACTTCCTTATTTACTTTCTCTACACCAGTCATGATTTTATAAACCTCAATCATATCTCCCCTTAGTCCTCTCTTTTCCAAGCTGAAAAGTCCCAGTCTTATTAATCTCTCCTCATACGAAAGCTGTTCCATACCCCTAATAATTTTTGTTGCCCTTTTCTGAATCCTTTCCAATTCCAATATGTCTTTTTTGAGATGGGACGACCACATCTGCATGCAGTATTCAAGATGTGGGTGTACCATGGATTTATACAGAGGCAATATATTTTCTGTCTTATTAACTATCCCTTTCTTAATGACTCCCAGCATTCTTTTCGCTTTTTTGACTGCAGCTGCACATTGAGTGGATGTTTTCAGAAAACTATCCACAATGACTCCAAGATCTCTTTCTTGAGTGGTAAGAGGTAATTTAGACCCCATCATTTTATATGTATAGTTGCGATTATGTTTTAAAGATATAGAAGATCAGTGGAGTGGGCCTTGTATGGAATACCATGTGCAATACTAATCTCAAAAATGGTCAGAGAAGGTTGAGGAGTGTGGAAAAAATCATATGACGAGATTGAAAACATTAGGATTCTACTTTAGAATGAAGATAAGTAAGGGAGGAGAGCAATATGGGAAGAAAATGAATGGTAGAAGGTAGAGTAGGAACTTCTGCTCTCTGTGTTTACCCAAGAGCAAGGGGATCTTCAGTGAAAACAGGCTAGGAAATCCAAAGCCAATAAAAGGAAATACTTTGTCCCCCACACAGTTTATCATTAGACTGTGGAACTCATTGCCCCAGGAAGCCACTGGGGCCAATAACATACAAGAGGATTGAACATTCATATGAAAAGACTATCCAGAGTTATCAGTTATAAGAATTTTTGAAAATATTAAACCTCATGCTAGTTTATGCTAGTCTCTAATCTGAGATGTAGATCCCACCATATGTGGCAATATTGCCTTCCCAGAAGCCAAGGAAGGTAAAGTATCTGCCTTAATCTCCCCACTCTGGTAAACGTACTGCCTCCCCACAGTGGTCCTCCAGCTCCCAGCACTGCTGGATCAGTGACATGACTAAGCCTTCCAGGTATATCACACACATCCACCCCTTCAAGAATTAATAGAACAAGTCTAATGGAAACAAAGCCATCTCGCAGCTGTCCTCAGACTACAGAGATCTTCCACTGTTTGCTCAGGCTTCATCCTCCCCGGGCTACCTAACATCTTCACCATCTCTGGGCAGTAGTTCCTATTCTGGCTCCCTCCTAGGTTACTGTTCTAGCTCCCTCCTGAGTTCAGCAGTTCACTTCCCTGTTGTCATGAAGCCATCAAAGGGGGTTCTTCCTCCCACCCTCACTGAAGTCCCAGCCTCAACTCTCTAAGCAACTGCAAGCATCAATTCCTTTCAACACTGCTTAAAGCAGTGCCCTTTCCCAGGGCTTCCCAGTTACCCTTGTGTCAAGGCTCAGGGTCTCCCAGAGCTGCCTTTCAAGCTCACTACAGAGAGCCAGCCTCCCTCTGCCCTTCATATCACCCACCTGACCTTTCTGCAAGAGAGCCTTCCATCTCCCTTCTCACTGAGATGAGCAGGCTTCCTCTTATAGGAAACCTAAATACCCAGTGCCTGAGGAGGAAGTTAACTAGGCACAGGTAGGGCTGAGCTCAACTCCCTTAAAGGACAAGCTCACCTTCTGGCAGTCCCCAAATGATATTTTTCAGAATGACATTGACGTAGTTAAGTACTCCTGTTCTGCGATACACAGTCATATATGTTCAAAAAACATTAAACTGTCCTGAAATAAAAGTTTGCAGTTTTTAATAATAGCAAAAGCATATGAACATAAACTTCTTGTTTTTGTGTGACATATTTTCATAAAGACTTCTGGGCAAAATGGATTCATCTTCACCAGCAAAATTTGTCAGGCAAATTGAGGAGCTCCACTGAGGCCGTTAGAAAACATGATCTTATCAAGTCACGTTAGGACTGGCAAGAGCAATATGTGGCCTGGTTTCCTGTTTGGCCTTGAACATCACTAGCTTATCATTTCTCCTTGATGCTTAATGATAACTTAAAACAGTGAGCAACAGGTAGTGTTAGACTAGGGGGAAAGATTTTGGAGAGACAGATACATTTTCTGAAGGAATGTAAAAATAAATTAATAGAAACCAAAGCGCCCCCACAGATTTGTTTTTTTGTTTTTCCATGACTAAAACACTCCTTAGGGAAGCCTTCTCCAGCTAACAAGTTAGTGTGTGTGTGTATCCCCCCTCCCCCTTGGTTCTAAAGTCTCAAAGCTGATTGATATAAGTTTGAGTTGCATTTCTTGAAATGAATCAGAGGCTCCTGAGAATGTAAGATGGGAAAAGCGAATGCGTTTCCAAGCATATGAATACAACAGATGCATTATGTACTGTTTTTAATAAGGGTGCTGAAAAAGCACAAATGGGCAGTGTTTATGCAAGAGCTCCACTTCAATATTTGTGTAACTTTTGCCTCCTACTGCCTTACAGTATAAGAGCTTTTTTGTCTCATGGGAATCCATTCCAAACCACTCAGGGTTTCTACTGAAGCTCTGAAGAGATTCTCCCATGGTTAAAACTGAAAATCCACTATTGTAATTGAATTCATCAGCATGATGGTGCTTTATGGGTTTAAGAAATGAATTCAATTTATGCACAATAGTCAAATGTGCACTGAGGATTCAGTGTATGTGCCCATTGTAAATTCAGGTGAGCTGTTGAAATTCCTTCCCTGGCTGTTGAGGCTGGTTTTTGACATCTCCATGTGTTTGAATAGAACTTAAGAGTCCGAGTGCCTTGCATACAAGTATTTCTGGAGTCCTGTAGTTTCTCTTAATCCCAGAGTTACAAGTCTCCTACAGGAGGAAAATCCTTCTATAAAGAAAAGCTATTTAAGTAACTGTTTGTTGTTAGGAATACTCAGCTGTTGGTGTAGCCAAGAAACAAAGGCCTATAATTTCATTCCATACTGTGGATTGCCAACATGTGGTGGCACTTGTGTCTAAGGGCCTACTAGTAGCCTCTGCATCACATTTTGCCCCTTCATTGTAAAGGGTTGGTGGGGAAGAGAGAGAAGCTTCCTGATCTGTATATTGTCTGCTTTTGTGTTTGAAAAGCCCACAGAAAGGGACTTGGAATAATAATTTTTTTTTAAAAAAAGGGTGCGGGGAGATAATACCACCAGTGAGCTGTATAGTACCACATGGGGTGGGAGCAAGCAGATCAGGAAGGAAGAGAGTGTCTATAAGCTAGGGCTGACCTTTGCTGGAATAGTATCTTGTAATTTTTAGTAAGTCATTATGGGGAGAAGGATAGGGCCCTATGGCTAAAGCAGAAGACTAGGATTCAGGATATATGGTTCCTGGCTCTGTCACAGACTTCCAGAATAACCTTGTGTAATTTACTTAAACACTTTTGGGGCCTCAGTTCCACTCTCTACTTCTCTGCCTCAAAGGGGTTATTGAGATGTACTGTATTATTTGTTGTAAGGTGCTTTTAGTTTCTCAGAAAAAATGTTACATATAAGTGCAAAGTACTACCATCATTCAGCAGGCACATAGTAGTCACTGGGCACTAGGAGAACAGGAAGATTCATGGTTTGAACAGCACAATGGAAAGATAATTTTCTCAGTCGAATTTTGGTTAGATAGGAGAGGGGCAAGATGGGAATCAGAGTACAGACAAGGAAGTTGCAGTAATCAAGGCAGAGAGAGGAAATGATAGATTATAAACATTTTCTCAAGTGTGTCAATAAGTATACACTTAATGCCAGCTTTCATTAGAAATAGGATCAAGTCTAGGACTGCCCTCCTGGGGTTTCTAATTTCAAAGTTTGGGGCAAGTTTATCTCACTAATACCTTTTTCTGTTCATCTCGATCCTTTCATATGGTCTTGTCACTTTGTATTAGTACTGCCTTTCTCTGCAACTCCTGGCATCTAAAATAGTCCTTCTACCTCCTCAGTATTACATTTCTCATTAAATGCCATATGGAAAGACACATTTTCTTCCTTGCCTTTGGTCTTAATCTCTCCCCTTCTGCTAAGATATTTGTGGCCACAATGGAGAGATTTCCACATATTTTGGATGGAAAACATTCTGAATGAATTTGGGGTTTTATTGGCTATAAAGATTTATTGTTCTTCAGAATCAGCATTGACTTCAGCTTTGCCTTAGTATGTACCTCTCAGGACAATTAATCTTGGTCTTCACCTCAGAGTACAATATGTGCTTATTATTTAAGCCTGTCATTGTATTAATTCCAAGCATATACTGTGGGATGCAGTTTGCATGAAATACACTCCCCGGAGTACTGTGTTTGAGTCAAGTTAATTACATTTTAGATCTATGCTAGAATTGAAACAATTTTTTTAAAGTTATTCTCAAGGCCTGAATTAATGTCATTATCGGTTTTGTGAAAATGTTTTTTCCATTAGAAAAGTGAAAATTATTAAATTAGACAAAAGAATAGGGCAAGGTGGCTACACTAGCCTGGAATGTCAAGGCAGTGCTGTGCACAAGGATTTGAATTAACAATACAGATGGGAGATAGCTACAACTAAGAGTTCTGGGTGCTTTAATAGTCTGCAGTTAGTTGCATCGTCTGGTGTTTCAGAAAATGCTCTTAAAAACTTATCAAATGGATGATGGATGTGTTTGTAAAGGCTTGGATGGTCACTTTCTATGGAACGATAAATTTGCTGTTGTACATAATGAGGTCAGTGAAGCAACCAGAAGGGAAATATATAGTTCTGTAGCATGGGTCTGTAAGCACAGTACCGTCTAGGCTATTTAAGTTTAATGAAGCAGCTACTCTGCTGCTGCATATTCTTGTTGAACAGTCTCAGCATGTATTTTAAAACAAAAGTGTTACTGGTAATCGTGTCCCTGCACACTCTCCTTGGAAATCCTGTGGGTCCTATTCTCATAAGAAGTCTTCATCTTTTATGTGCTAATGGTTTTGAAATTAGTCATTTGCTTCATTTTCATTGTAAATGAGGATCAGAATGTGATTTCTTTCTTTTCCCTGTTCTCTGAACATTGAAACTACTGTAAGCTGGCTCATCAGCATCCACTTCTCTCTGGGGTGTAGAGTTTGAAAAGTAGCTGAAAATGATCCCATTAAAACACACACGTTCCCAGGCATTCTTTCCTATTCTTAGAAACCTGTCTAAGAAGGCCTGCATCCATTCCAAAGCTTGCATTGTACAAATGACATGGCATCACCATCACATCCTTGCATCTCCCAAGGTCTTACTGCCAAAGAGATTCAGTCAGGAGACTTCAAAAATTCAACAGTGACATTCCAGTGTCTATTCAAATCCAAAGAGATCCAGTTACATTAATTCATTATTTAAAGACACATTTCTAAAGGGCTCTTAAAAGAAGTAATTATTAATATTTAAATGCACGGTTTGATTCTTAGCACACAGTACTGTACAAATAATGGTGGCTGAAACATGAATTAAGTTTTGGTTTTTTAGATGGACTAAACGTTGTGCGCGGACAGAAACACTTAGGCACGATACAAGTCTGGCTCCAATTTGCACAAAGAATAATGATCATTCATAGCACTTAAAGTGGTATTTTACATCCATAGATCTGAAGGCATCTTACAAAGGAAGATGGGGGGATGAGGGGATCATTCACATTCTATAGATGGAGAAACTAAGGTCTAGAGAAGTTAAGCCCAGACCCTCAAGAGGTATTTAGGCACCTAACTCCAAAAAAGGATCAGGGCCCAAGTGGCCTGCCCAGTACTACATTGATTCAGTGACAGAGCTGGAAACCAAGTCTCCAGGTACTGTGTCCAATGTCCTATACATTGACTCACACTGCCTTGCCTTAAAAATCATACCTGGACATAATGAGCATCATTATGTGAAGCTGCAAAGAATTCATGTACAAAGGCTCTGTCGTCTTCCCTTATTGCTAACGTAACCTTTGCTTTGCAATTACCACTATCCAGGACAGCATATAAAATATATTCTAAGTGGTGGGAAAATGAGCCAAACATATGAGAGAGCCATATGCATGCTATGATTTTTACCTCTCCTTGTGGCATGAATTATTATTGCATGCAGGCTATCATTAAGTGTTTGTGTCATAAATGCTTGGTATTTGTTGTTTCCCTATTCTGCTGTGTTTGGTGAAGTAATGCGCTTAGCAATAATGGATTATTTTCACAGAGGGATTTCATAGAGTAGATCATCAACTACAGTACTTTCTCTTTCAAGACATAACACTGTCAGTTTGTGGTCAGAGGCAAGTGTCAAGTTAAAATGAACTTCATACATTCATTTGCAACACAGGCAAAAGAGACAGACAAAAGGTTCCAATCTTTTCATTTATCACCACTATGACTTTAAAAATCTACAGAGAAAAACAAAGGAATCCCTGTATATGCAGTTGCTTCCTAGATATGCACATTGCACAAGTTGTTATTTTTCAACTATAAGTAATATTTTAAGATTTCTTTCAATACCAAGAGGTAGGTAGCTTTGGGGGTTTATTTCTTTTTTTAAAAAAAGAAAACCCTCTCATTTCATAGAGATCAATATGATAGTTACACACACAGATATGCCTGCTGCATTGTTATTAAATGCCACAATTTCTTGTGTGTGTGTGTAAAATTTCTAAGAAGATAAGGTGCTACTCCAACCCTGTTTCATTTTAATGGGATGTTGGTTGCCTGTAATTTTGCATTCACTGTTAACAGCCCTGCTTTAATAAATTGTTTTCTGATCTGTTCCTAGATGGAAATTCTGTATGAATGTGAAAACCATTAGCAGAGTAATTGCTGTCTATTACCATGACAACCAGCCACTGCAGTCACCTGCCTGAAGTCTTACCAGACTGCACCAGTTCAGCTGCTCCCCTAGTAAAGACGGTGGAGGATTGTAGCAGTCTTGTGAATGGACAGCCGCAGTATGTCATGCAAGTTTCAGCCAAGGACGGGCAGCTTCTGTCAACAGTAGTAAGGACTCTTGCCACACAGAGGTACAGTAGTACCAAATAAAAAATAAACAAACATGTAATTGATCATTAAACTGTTTTAGCTAAGAAGTGCAGAAAGGGGCTAGAATTACAGCATTCAAGTCTGTGTCAGACAAGAGATCTTTATAAAAAAGCCAAACACACATACAGGCTCAGTCATACCTGTTTCTATGACCATTAAGTAAGAAGCTAAAATTCACCATGTTTAGTTTTCTATTTTAAGTCACACGCAGAAGAAGAAGATAGACGTGTTGCTGCTCGCGTAAGATTTACTACTGTGATAATTGGTAGCTCGTCGCTATTATTTCATCATCATCACCTCTCACCTTTTATGATTAAACTCTCATTATACCTTCATGCAAAAAAAGTGTGGCAGTGGTGTCTGAAGATGCGGATGGTCAAGTGAATAAGTTTCAATAATTTCTCCCGATTTGTAGAAGGAAACTTCAGAATGTTACCCCTGATGACTTGTGCATGCTACTCATTACTTACTGATGAGAACACTCATTCCAATGATGCTTCATGCATGGGTTTCATCTCAAACACACATGGTCGCTGTCAGGGTACAGAACATTGCACACAGCGTTCCTCTCCCTCCCTCCTCACGTGCTGTTGCTAATACTGCCATAACACATTTTGTTCAGACTGCCATTCCTAAACCATGCCACGCGCTCTGACTCACTGAACCGGCAAAGAATCTGTCTCTCATGAAGATTCACATGCAGGCTTTGTTGCCGGAGCCATTGCTCATGGGATTGATAGTAGCTTTTCATGCTGTTGATGCAGACTGACAGATTATGTGGCAAAATATATATTTAAGTCATATACTTTGAGACCACAAGCTGGGTGGTTTTTTTTTGTTCTCTTAACACGTTAGTAAGAGACTCCATAAGGGTTTGACAATATTCACACAGGAGATTTTGGGCAAAATTCTACTCCGTTTCCCTGGTGACTTTCGAGTAGTTCTGGATTTACACCAGTGTAACAGAGCACAGAATCACGCCCACTGCATTGTTTAAAGGGGAACGTTATTAACTTGCTGGGGTGTCATGTAAAAATGTGGTTTTTTGGAGTGAAACAATTATTCCTTTCAGTTTTTTATCAAACTGAACTTACTAGCTCAGATCTGCATTTAATGTCATAACAAACACCACTGGGTTTTGTTTCTTTTTAACTAAACAGAGGGCCGGATTGTCCCTTCGCTTAGGCCACCTTTCACTACAAGAGTGTAAAATCCAGTGAAGTGTAAAGGAAAACCCAGCCCTTTATACACAGGGCACCATTGAAGAGCAGCCAGAGCAGGGGTGGTGGGCAGCAGCAACACATTGCACAATAATGAGGAGGGGAAATATGGGTCAGTGACAGAGACACAAAGGCACAATTCTTATAAGAAAGCCCTGTGAACCCAGAACATCCATACAGAGTTGGCGTTTTCAAGGTCTCAGCCAAAAGATCCACGCACATGAAAATGCAGCTTATTCAATTTATGTACCTTGGCCAGATGAATGGCTATGTTAATCCTGCTGGGATTTGAAACTGTAGGTCCAGGGAATCCAAGCATTTCAAGGTAGATACTTAGTCTACCCCTCTAGCATGTTACAGTTCTAGCATTTCAGGGATCTATTCCTCTCTCTCTTGTTTTTCATGCATGTTACCGATAGTTACGTGTGTCTGAAGAAGGGAGAACTGAGTCCTTAAGGCTTTTGTAAGGGAGAGGTGCTCTTCCCCTCCCCCATCTGTGCCCCATCAAAAGTGATCCTTCTTTGGGCTGAGAAGAATCACACTGTTCCTTTCAGAACCCAATAATGGTGCTCCTTAGCTGGCCATAAGGAATTGCTCCAGATGTGTGGTGCTGCCTTCACCAGACCAGATCTCTTTTGTGCCCAGGCACATGTGGCTTGGAGACTCTGCTCATATACTTGGCAGTACATGGTGCTACCTGGAGGTCAGTTTGTGTCACAGGGTTATTGTTTCAGGCTAAATTAGAGTTTGTATGTGTGCGCGCATCTTACCCTGTACTTCAGTGGCAGAGATCATGACTAAGGCTATGATTTTGTCGTGGAGGTCGCGGACTTCTGCAACTTCCAAAGACCTCTGTGACTTCAGCCCTGGCAGCTGGGAGCTGCAGGGTCCTGCCACTGTGGGAGGTGGCAGGGAGCTGTAAGGTACCCTCGCCGCCTGAGGCAGTAGGCCCCCACGCTCTCAGCCACCATGGGCAGCGGGGGTACCCAGCAGCTTCCAGCTGCTGCGGGAGGACTGTGGGATTCCCACACCACTCCTTGCCGCTGGGGAGGGAGGCAGGGGGACCCTGTAGCTCCTCTCCACCAGTGGTGGCATGCCAGCTGGGGAGAGGAGGTAGGGAGGACCCTGGAGCTCTGAGCCCACATGGGTGGTGAGGGTCCCAGAACTCCCAGCCACCCTGCAGCTGTCCAGTCCCTTCCTATTGTGTCATGGATATTTTTAATAAAAGTCATGGACAGGTCATGGGCAATACAGAAAAATTCATGGAAGCCCCTGACTTTTACTAAAAATATCCATGATAAAAATCTTAGCCTTAATCATGACTAGCATCCCTGTAACGGGCATCCACTTTGGGATAGGGTTAAAATATACTCTGCTCCACTTAGAGATTTCTCCTGTAGTGCAGCCCCCAAAGTGTTTCCTGGTGTATTTCTTTCTCTACGTTGTGGGAAATGATAAATTTGTCAGTGTAAGTAAATTGTCTCTCTATTCCCTTCTCCAACGGTTAAGGACTTCCTTCCAGCTTGTAACTGTATAGACCAGAAGTAGCAGCAGTTCTGAACAAGAATATCAAAGTGCCTTCATTCGTTAGCCTGGGGATCATGCCGTATGCTAATGTATAAATCAGGGTGAACTCTAGACACACTGTGAACGTTCCATCTTGTTATGTTGGAACATGGGGTAAGAGAAATTAGGTGCTTTACAACCTAATATACTGACCAGCAACTTCCCTTTCTTGTTTGGCAGCCCTTTCAATGACAGGCCAATATGCAGGATCTGCCATGAAGGCAGCAGTCAGGAAGACCTGCTCTCTCCATGTGAATGTATGGGAACCCTGGGGACTATTCATCGCAGCTGCCTGGAGCGTTGGCTGTCCTCTTCAAATACCAGTTACTGTGAACTCTGCCACTTCAGGTTTGCAGTAGAGCGCAAACCCAGGCCGTTAGTAGAGGTCAGTAAATGAGCCATGTCCTCAAAAGCTTAGTTTTAATGAGCAAGTGATGTATGTTTTACACCAGGACCACAAAGCCTTTGCAGCTTCACTGAAGCAAAAGAAAAGCTGTGAATTTTGGGCATTGGGAGGTGGGGGCAGCAGCAGAGCAGGAATAACAAAACCTTCATTTTGAAGCAATCAGCTTGAGTGAGAAGAATGAAATTGATGGTTTTGCTTCACGGTAAACATCTAAACGAACATCATCTTGTGAACAGTTTGCCTCAAGTAGAAAATGCTTAGTCATCATTTTGGCTGGACTGGTAGAGAGCCATCTAGAAAACGGATTTTTTTTTTTTCAATCTGTGGAACACTAGACAAACGTTACTTGGGATAATGAATATAGGTCAGGAATTAATTAACCCCTCTCCCCCACAAATCTGGCTTCTGTTTTTAGCCCCTAGAAAGGAATTGTTCTTGTTGGAGGTTTTACTTTTTAGCACTTTTCAGATGACCCTTTTGCTTCTTCTTGCCTGTGCACCAGACTACAGCGTAATACTGGGCAATCATTTTCCCTGTCAGTTAAAATGTAGCTATTGCAGATGACAAACTTTGTGGCCTGAGGGCCACATCTGGATATGGAAATTGTATGGCAGGCCATGAATGCTCATGAAATTGGGGGTTAGGGTGCGGCGGGGGGGAGGGCTCCGGCTGGGGGTGCGGGCGGGTGCTCTGGGATGAGACCGAGGGGTTTGGAGGGGGGGGGGGGGGAGATCAGGGCTTGGGCAGGAGTGCAAGCTCCAGGATTTGCTTACCTCAAGCAGCTCCCAGAAGCAGTGGCATGTCCCACCTCTGGCTGCTATCCGGAGGCGTGTCCAGGCACCTCTGTGCACTGCCCTGTCCACAGGCTCCGCCCCTGTAGTTCCCATTGGCTGCAGTTCCTGGCCAATGGAAGCTGTGGAGGTGGCGCTTGGGGCAGGGGCAGCGTGCGGAGCCCCCTGGCTGCTCCTACGCATAGGAGCTGAGGGGGGCACATGCCGCCTGCTTCCAGGAGCTGTGCGGAGCAGGGCAAGCCCCAGACCCCACTCCCCAGCAGGAACTGGAGGGCTGGATGTGGCCCCTGGGCCACAGTTTGCCCACCAGTGGGCTATTGCTTACTGCAGTTGCTTAATTAATGTACAAAATTGCCTGGTCTTGTGGTAAAAAGCAGTCAAGATATGGGTTTGACTTGGCTGATAAGCTTGCGTCTCCCTTATTTTGACTTCTGAAAGATTGTGAAATTTGAGTCCCTTGTGTAATTAAAACTGAATTGCTTCAAAATGAAGGTTTTGCTATTCCTGCACTCCTGCCCCCACCTGCCAACACCCAAGATTCACAGCCTTTCTTTTGCTTGAGTGAAGCTGCAAAGGCTTTGAGTTCTTTATGAGAATAGTGAGAAACATCTTATTTCATGTTGTTGGGGACACAGAGGTTTGATCAAGTGCTGTACGTGCTTCATGTGTGGCTGATTTTGGATTAGTACTGTATGTTTACATGGAAAAACTGACAATATAAACGGAAAAAAATATTTTTTCCCATCTAGTTCATAAGCAGCAGGAGGTAGGTTCTACATCCACCAATCTCATCATTTATCTGATAGAAATAAATTACATCGGCCCAATTGGATGGGAATGGGAGATCTTCTCCAGGGACTACCAGTGATGCTTTGTGTTGGACCAGTTTTAAACATGAGGACACAGCAGCTTCTTTAGTCTTTCTTGAGTTCAGCAAAGCAAAGATCTTCTGCTAGGTTGTACATGTTCAGTATTGAATACTAGGAGCTATAGTTTTGTCAAGTCATAACGGGAGGGGGAGGAATCCTTTTTTCTGGGTCAGTCCTATCCCCTGTTTTCCAGTGGCTTGTCTGAGCAACTGAACAAGACTCAAGCCTCACAGTTTGAGAAATGCTGATTTTGGATGTTCCCAGGCTAATAATGACTAAACAGCAAAATCATCATCATTTGGCTATACTCAATAAAAGGTGACATTTTCTTATCAATCCACTCTGATCCTGAATCAAGCAAGGTGCAACAACATCGATCTGTTTGTGGTTTGAGGTCCCTATCGTTGTGAATTTGCCTCCTAAGAAACAAGATGAATGACCTTGAGACTGTGTGAAACAAACAGCTAGATTTTAGGGTCCAACCTGTTTCAACTTTGTCCTCACTATGACTGCTCATGAAATTTTCATTGTACAAATGGAGTGTGACATTTTTCAGAGTTAATGATGAGGCACAACTTGAGAGCGAAATCTAACTCTTTCAGAGCTGGGGGAGGCTAGCTGTTTGATCTCCCATGCTGCAGTGACCTCTCTCTCTCTCTTTGACAAAAAGTAACCTTTTTTAAAAATTGTCTTTGGTTTCTCAGTTGAAGGAGAACCGAGAAGCAGGTCCAAGCACATTTCAAAGTGGTACACATTGTTAGTTACCATTTTACGTTTTATTATGCAATGTTTACTTGATCTTTAACTACCACCTCCTTAGAGGTTTTTATAGGGCGATCAACAATGATGTGAAGGAAAGGGTATAATGACTGCACCATTTTTTAAAATAGTTTAAATCCTCATTTAATCTCAAACCACTTTTTTGGTGTAAGATCACAATGAATTAAAGTTGGAAGGAACAAAGTAATAAAAGGGAAAATATTATCTGGCTTTTGAGCAAAAGGACAAATCCAACTAGAAAATATCACAAGTTATCTTTATTTCTATTCATATCTTTATCATGAGTATAAACAAAGCTTAAAGTTTAATATATTGCTTCTTGAAAACAGTGCACGTACCTAGTCTAACCTAATTATTTTTCTGTAAAGAAAAATTGAATCTTCTTCCCATTAGAAGAAATGTTAAACCATTTTCTTAGAAAGCAACTAAGAAAAGGGCCTGGATTATATCCTTCTTATTCATCCCTCTCCCAGCTTGAGCACTGCCTGTTATATTGCTTAACCATGTAAGGGAAATGGTTTAAACAAAAACAAACAGATATTTACTGTGTCTGAGCTGAAAGTTTCACACCCTTGAAGACCACTCAAGCTCTTAACACCCTAGAGAAGTTGGGGGTGGCAGGTTAAAGTGAACTGAGCAATAAGCGGTTTAGCTGCTCATTCCGCCATATTGCTCCCATGTGTAGTTTATTATTATAGCACCAGAAGATTCCTCTGCATTTGTAACAGTGTGATCAGAACAGTTGTTGGATTCACTAGATTTTTTCAGTCTTGTTAGAAATTTTCTTTTTTAAAAAAAAAAAAGAAAGAAACCAGATATTCCCTTGTTTGTCAGAAGATTGATTGGCTTCACCTTGAAAAACCTCTAGTATTACTCTGGACATGGAATAAATCCATTATGTGATAGTTGATGTGAGTGGATCTGATGTACTTTGTGACCAGCTGGAGGGATCTCAAACAAATGCATCATCTAATGGAACAAAAGTAAAAGTAAATTTACTTAGGATGTGATCCACAGAGATCCTTAGGTGCCCGAGTCCCGCTTGTCGTTACCACTGTGATGTGCAGAACTCCCACTTGGCAGCCACTGACCCACATAGGTCCCTAAATTCACTTGATGCCACAGGTGCTGACTTTCCTATGTGCTGGGGGTACTCAACCCCCGGCTCTGCCCCAGGCCCCACCCCCAATCCACCCTTGCCTCTGGGCATGTGCACTGTTGCCTTACTCTAAATGCCTGGGTGCTTATCTACAGCCTAAGCCCCAGAGCGATTCACGAACTAGGGAAGGTAGGTGTGTGGGAGCCTAATCTGGTTGGCTGCCTCTGAGTGCGCCTATTGGATCAGGCCCCTCAGGAGAATTCACACAAAGTAGCCAGGGCAGAAGACCCTCCCTTATGACCATTAGCCTAGGGGATTAGGGTACTCACTCAGGATGTGGGAGATCTCTGGTTCAAGTCCCCATTACTCCTAGAAAAAAGAAGGGATTTGAATAGGGATTGGCCACCTCTCAGGTGAATGCCGTAGCCACAGGGCTTTCTATCCAGTAGGGGCATTAAAGTATGTGCTTCCTCCCCATTTCCTGCTCTGTGCTTGACTCTCTTAGCTTGTTGAGCAGTACATTTAGAAGAGAGCCATCGGGTCAGCTGAAATGTGCAATAAGTTATTAAGAAATAGGATTTGGAAAATGGAAATTCAGAAGAAAAGCTTCACATGATGTTTTGATCTTCCTTTTGGATCAAAAAGGCATGGCGGTATATTTCATGGTGGGAGAGATTAGATTTCCTCATTTCTTTTTCCTTTAAACAGACCCAGCTGCTTGATAAGAATTGTGTGAACAATTTAAAGGGCATTTGTTCCCTATAGGCTGTGAAGGTTTTAGCCACATTGAAACTGGGGCCTGTTTTCACACATTTCAGTTATA
The DNA here is from genome assembly GCF_965140235.1 of Caretta caretta. NCBI lineage: Eukaryota > Metazoa > Chordata > Testudines > Cheloniidae > Caretta > Caretta caretta. The sequence goes on along the minus strand of NC_134210.1, from coordinate 81,388,561 downwards.
AAAATTAATGAGATATACAGTAAGTCACATGATGGGTAAGTATTTTGAAGGTGTTTTATCGTATAGAAAACTTTTTAAAGAGTGCCGAAGACCCAGCATGTTTGCAGTGCTGCTGGATAGCAGTACATAAGAGTTCATCTTGCTACACTGAAACCTCTTTGTACCTTTTTTAAATTACAGCTCACTGGACAAGCACACTATGAGTGTGCCCTTTTATATGTTGCTCTGCAGAACATCCAGGACTTAGCTTAACACCTTTGGATATTTAGATCAGACCCATGTAAGATTTTTCTCTTATTTCGTGTACTTTTCTCCTGCCTACATAATAGTCAATGCTGTATTTCCATCAGCACAAGAGACAGTTAATAATTCAAGGGAGCACCCTGGGCAGAGACATCTGTTCAAAGAACTAGCATTGTTTGTACCAAACTATTATAATGTTATGATAGTGAAGCCTTAGTTAGAAGAGAGACTGAGATTAGAAAATAATCCAATAGAAAATACAGGGAGCCACCTCAAACAGATTGTTAACTGTATTTAAGCAAAAAGCATAATGCATCAAGATTCTTCTGCTCAGTCAATCTCCAGCTATGTTACGCTGAGGATATGTAACATCATCTTGTTCCTCTTGTGTCATTTTAATGCCCATCATTGCAACAGCAGTAGATGAAATACTGAAAATGTATCCAAATACTATAGGAGGGTGCAAGGAAAGCAGATACATTAGTGCATAAACATGGGGAGATTAGAAATTTAAAAGCATTTTGTGTGCACCATATGGATCTGAGTAGCATTGCCTTTAAAGCCCTGGAAAATATGCTAGTCAAAGTATATCTCATCTTAACAACAGAAATTTGGATAATGATGTATTCTGATTTACAGTTCTATTTGCTATGTTCCCTCTTGAATTTAAATTTACACTACACTTTGACTGTTGACTTTAGAAGTTCTTGCCATATTTTAAATCAGCCCAATTGAAATAGCACTTTAGATGTGTTAATTTTAAAAAATGAAACAAAGTAAACAGTGTGGGCTAGTGAAGAATCAAGTAAAGATAACATGAGCATAGTAATATTGGATAGATGTGAACTTCTTCTCTGCCAGCCCATCGTTAGCAATGGAGCTTGTGATAGGAAAAAACTAATTCTGGGCATGAAAGGATTAAGATGAGTTTGCATAATAATTAAAAACTTTTAGAAGCTTTGTGCTGAAATCTGAATTGACTTTCTGTGCAGGGCTTTGAGTCTCTCCCTCTCTTTTTATCCTTTGGGGTTCTTTCTGTGCATTTTATCTCTCTGCTGCTCAGTGAAGCAGAAGGCTAGTATTCAGTTACTGGAACAGAGGAACACCAGGAGATGTTTAACACAGTTAGCAAAAGGATAACTCTCAAGACCAGAAGGAAAATGTTTCAGATGCATAGTCAACAACAAGCAGCATTCAATTCATTCTGAAAAATGTCAGAGAATCTGTATTTGGCAAGACAGCATTAGGGCAAGAGAGCAGATAACTTCATTATATAGTTCTAAGGGGAATAAAGGATGTGCTGCAAGATTATTTGAACTCCTTTCAAAGAGAAGAAAAGGGAGCACAGAAAAAACTGGCTAGAGAAAAAGTGATCAAGGACAACTAATATATTTGCCTGAAACAGAGATTGACTCAGTGTGCTAAGAAGCAAAGAGGGGTACAACAGCTAACCCTGATTAACCTGTACTAAGTAACTGTGCAGTAATAAGACACTGGGATTGAAATCCTGGCCCAGTGAACTCAATTGAAATTTTGCATTTCATTTCAATGGGACCAGGATTTCACCTCCGGGGCCTGATTCTTGAATCCACACAGGCAGTGCAAAGCAGCTGTAAACCTGGTGCTTTGGACACTTCAGAATTCCCCTTGAATAAAAAGAATGAGAGGTACAGTGCCATTGTAGCAGCTTTGTCACCTTCCCTCCCACCAGACTCCTCTGCCATAGAGAGATGACAGAGGAAAAGGGTGTGGCAGGGGTGATTTTATGTCCCAGTCATCCCCACCTGCGGGAATGGCCCCTTGGGGCCAAAGGCAGATAGGCATCTTTTTGAGCAGCATTGCAGTTTATTAGTAGTCTTAATTTATAACGAGTATTATAAAGAGAAATCTAGCTTAACATACAGCTTTCATTGACTGCTAAGGTAATAAACACTTCAGACCTCCCCCCCTTCAGACGTTCTTATGTTAAACCCTGGATTTGTGCTGGAAGTGGCCCACCTTGATCATCATACACATTGTAAGGAGAGTGATCACTTTAGATAAGCTATTACCAGCAGGAGAGTGGGGTGGGGGGAGGTATTTTTTCATGCTTTGTGTGTATAAAAAGATCTTCTACACTTTCCACAGTATGCATCCGATGAAGTGAGCTGTAGCTCACGAAAGCTTATGCTCAAATAAATTGGTTAGTCTCTAAGGTGCCACAAGTACTCCTTTTCTTTTTGCGAATACAGACTAACACGGCTGTTACTCTGAAACCTAAGCAAGTCAGAGGCTCAGGCAACTTGGAACAACAGAAAAAAATAACTCTTGTATTCATTACAGAAGTCTGCTGTTACAGCATTTTTCTCTTCTGACTTTCCTCAACCCCTTTCTGGCTCTCTTGTAGTACTTGGGTGTGAGGATATGAATGAGACAGGAAAAACCTGGGTGGAGGGAGGGCTCAGAATACTTACCAGAGAGGGAGATGCAAAAACACTGTGTCATTTACAAGGCTCAGGCGTGAAAAGAAATGAACTAGAGTAAAGGACATCAGATCTTACACTGCCCAGATAATAAAAAAAACATTCTCATCAATTGAGAAGAAATGCAAATGGAGTGTGTTTCCCCTTTAGGGAAGTAGCCCTAGTTTTTTTTCGCAGTTCAGCAATGAAAATATGCTCTATTACCTTGGTTAGACGCCATCAACTTCATCTACAGAGAATCCAGTCCAGTTTTTATTCTTCCTTCCCTTAAAACTGCCTCCTGCTTGAGCCAATGTCAGAATTTACCAATGTGTCCTTTTTTGTGCTGTAATTTAATTGGGCAGACAGGCACAAATAAACCGATACTTTGCAAATATTTCCAAAAGGAGACATTTTTAGTGATTACATTGTCTTGTAACTCCACAGTATTCTTACTCAGCTCCCTCCAAATACTCAGAAAACATTCTCACTGGGAATGAGGCAAACCTAAATATATGAATGCATGAGGTTTTTTTAAATGGCGTGTGGGGGATTGGATACTAGCACTTAAAAGAAAGCTGAAGCACAGCCTTATAATAGACATATAGTTACAAACTTATATTTGAAGAGGCTATTGCTTTGCCATAATAAAACTACATCCAGCTGCAAAGCCTTGAAACCCTTACCCTCTACCTCCAGAAGCACAGGCCCTCTATCAACTGCGTTAAAGGAACCTGTTTGTTAGTTGTCATCTACACACTTCCTAAAGTGAAACAATCCCATTGACAGTAACAGGTTCACAGATCTACATAGTGTCAATCTTTACATCAAGAAAAGGAGTACTTGTGGCACCTTAGAGACTAACCAATTTATTTGAGCATGAGCTTTTTGCGAATACAGACTAACACGGCTGTTCCTCTGAAATCTTTACATCAAAAGCAAAACACTTCACATTGACCGCAACAAAAGGAGGGACTAACTACAACAGAAAATTGTTAACTTTGCCTGATTACAATCTGTTTTCTACAAGTATAGCTGGTATCTCCGCTTTCAAGGAGCATGAGCTGCTTGGACGGTTTGCTGCTTTTTAGCTGAGGGGAAACAAGTATCAGGAAAAACAGGCAAAAATTCACATCAGGGTAGCTATTTAAGTACCTGTAACTCAAAAACAGCTTGGTGGATTTTCCTTGAAGGTTGTAGAATCTTCTTTGCCTCCAGAGTAAGTCTGGCAATTTTCCAAGCCAAAGTTATAGGGGAACCAAAATAGAGCTTTATAATGGAAGCTGGCTGCAACCTTAGGCCCTGATCCTGAAAACACTTAGGCATGTACTTAACTTTAGCCAAGTCATCTAATTGAAGCTAAGCATGTGAGTAAATGTTTGCCCAGTGGGAGGCCTTAACTCTGGAGAGGCTACTACCAATGCTCTTTCTGCTAGCAGCTGTATTTATTTAGTTTGCTGTTGCCCTCCCCCCCACCAAAGTATGCCTAAGACGCTACTTCCAGATATCTGTCTCCAGTTTCTGCTTATTTCCTTTTCCTAAGTGTAGGACTTCATGATCATGAGACATACCACAAAATGCCTAAAGCCCAATCTTACATTTCAGGAACACAATTCTGCATTTTGTAATGTTTGCTCTGACATGATGAAGTAAACCAATTAAGAGGAAACTTTGCCCATTTGCTTAGCTCAGGAGTCTGAAGTTTCAAATTATTTGATGAGGTCAAATCAATTCTCAGAATATTTATGTGAAAAAAGGGGATCTTTGGAAATTTCATATCGCTACCTGTGTGTGTGTGAAGTTTTCCTTTTAAATACCAGGGATTGTTTTGGAGCAAAATTATGCTGGTCAGAGATTTGTCTCATTGTAATCCATTAATTGGCTTGTAGACATAAAGTCCTCCAGGAGTGTCACAAATCCACAGATTCGTGAGTGCTGGAGTTTGTATTTGGATATTTAAATTACTTGAAATATGTGGAGTCACATGAAGCCAGTCAAGTCTATGTTAATTGAACAGCTTTGAAGATGACATAGCCCTGGTTTACACTGGGCGGGAGGGAGAATCGACCTAAGTTATGCAACTTTAGCTACGTGAATAACGTAGCTGAAGTCGATGTACTTAGATCGACGTACTGCAGTGAGTTGACTGCTGCACCTCTCGCAGAGCTGGAGTACAGGAGTCGATGGGAGAGCGCTCAGGGGTCGATTTATTGTGTCTAGACTAGACACGATAAATCGATCTGCGCTGGATCAGTTACTGCCCGCTGATCCGGCGGGTAGTGTAGACATACCCTGGCAAGGTAGATGACAACTTAAAATTCAACTCTGCTTTGAAAAGTAACTATGGAAAAATGGCACATTCATACACAAAAGATCCCTGAGTGTTGTCAGTCTGTCAGCATGCCTACTGATGGGATATAAATGTTTACTACTGTTCGCTCCTCTTTGCACAGTGGAGATATGAGGAAGTGGGTTGGATTCTGGTCCTTCTTGTGCATCAGCTGAATTGATTAGTACATGCTAATCACTTACACCTGTGCTGCCTAAGAACTTTTACATGTGTCACTGCGGGCATAAGACTGTAGGTGCTGCAATAGCACAATAGAGTGGTGGTCTGTCTAATCTGGTATCCTGTCTCTGAGAGCAGCCAGAACCAGGTGGTTTATAGGAAGGTACAGGAAGTCCTGAAGTGGGCAATTATTAAATAACCTTCCCATGGCAAAATGCCTTCCTAAACCTTGTCAGTTACTGGTTGGCATATGATCTAAAGCATGAGGCTTTAGCTCCCTTCTAAAAAAAGAAAAAAATATAGCTCTTCTTTACTATAATAGAGGATGTTTTCAATTTCCATGTAAATGTTATATTTTTTTCTGAATCTTACTAGGCTGTTTGACTCAAATATAGTTTGTGGCACTGAAGTTCCATAAGCTAATTATGTGTTGTATGAAAAAAAATTCCTCTTTATTTTTTTAATTTAATTTATGTATTATTTTCCTTGGATATCCCCTGGTTCTCGTATATGAACGGGTAAATGAGAGCACCCAATTACCTTCTCTCTAACATTCATTATTTTCTGTATTTCTATCTTATACCCTCTGACTTTTTCCCTTTCTACACAATTCCAGCATTCCTAGTCTCTTTTCATCTGGACGTCTCTCCAGGCTTCTGATCATTTTTGTTGCACGTCTCTGGACCTCTTCTATTTCAGCTATATCTTTTTTGAGATAGGGTGACCAGAATTGAGAACAGTATGCCAATGAAGACTTGATTTATTAAACTACACTCTGATATTTTCAGTATTATTTTCTAACCCATTCTTTATATAGCCTGTTTGTTTGCTTCTATAATTTGTCATTGCACATTGAGCAGAAGTTTTCATCGAATTGTCCACATGGACTCCTGGTCTTTTTTTCTTGAGTGGTTTCAGTTACTTTGGAACTCAGTAATGTGTACAAATATTTCAACTGATTTCTTCCAGTCTGCACTGCTATGCATCTGTCAACATTGCATTTGCATGTGCTATCATGCTACTCATTCACCTGGCCTCCTTAGGATCTTCTAAAGCTCCACATAATCTCTTCTAGTCTTTACAAACCTACATTATTTTGCGTCATTTGCAGATTTTGCCACTTCACTGTTTTCAGATAATTAATAACTATATTAAACAACACACGTCCTAGTACTGAAGTTGGGGCACCTTACTCTTAATCTTTTGCCTGGCTAAAAACTGACCATTTATTCTTGATTTATGTTTTGTTTCTAGGCTGGTTCTATGAAAGTTCTTTACCTCTCCCCCCATGACTACCTAGTTTCCTTAAAAGAAAAGGAGTACTTGTGGCACCTTAGAGACTAACAAAAGGTGCCACAAGTACTCCTTTTCTTTTGCGAATACAGACTAACACGGCTGCTACTCTGAAACCTAGTTTCCTTAATAATCTCCTGGGAAGGACTTGGACAAAGGCTTTTTGAAAGTCGGTATCATATCCGCTGCTTCTTTAATATTTTGCTGACAAACTCCAAGAATTCTACTAGAATTAGAGGTGCATGTGTTTCCTTTATGGAAGCCATCCCGGTTTGGTCCTATCATATCCATCTAAGTGCTTTATAATTCTGTGTTTACATATCATTCAGGCAGTCCTTTGCCCTGCTGAACTTTTGTTACCAGTATATGATATCCTAGATCAGTGGTTCTCAAACTTTAGCAACCCAGGGACCCCCATTTTGATTTAAAAAATGTTGCAGACCCCAAACCCCTCCACTCAGCCCAAGGCCCCATCACCACCCCACCTCTTCCTGCTCCCAGTCCACCCCTGCCCCCTCCTCTTTCTGTCCCCTCAGAGCGTGCCCTGTTCCTGCTCCAGCACCTCCTTCACGCCGCTGAACAGCTATTCCCCAGCATGCAGGAGGCACAGGGAGGGAGGGATGGGGACCAGTTGATCAGCTGGGCCAACAGACCTCCTAGAGTACCCTTGTGGACCCCGAGTTTGAGAAATGCTATCCTAGATTAAATTTGTGACATTGCCACTGCAAAAAAAATTTTTTTCTTATGACCAGAGCACACTAAAAAAATCTTTTAACAATTGTGTCTGGAAATTGACTTTAGTTTCTTGTGGCAGCTGTGATCTAATGTTGGATTGCACAGCGGGCAGAGTTGGGGTTGTGTGTTCTATTCCTGAGTTTGCATGGACTCATTAGGCAAGCCATTTAGTCTCTCTGTGACTTAGGGCTAGCCTACACTGGCACCGTTAAATCGCTGCCACGGCAGTGCTGCTGTAGTCACGGCAGAGCGCTGGGAGAGAGCTCTCCCAGCGCCCTTAAAAAACACATCTCCTGGGAGGCGTGGCTCCCTGCACTGGTGCATTGTCTCCACTGGCGCTTTAGGGCGCTGAAACTTGCTTGCTCAGTGGGGTGATTTTTCACACCCCTGAGCGAGAAAGTTGCAGCGCTGTAAAGTGCCAGTGGAGACAAGCCCTTAGTAAATTGGGGCTAGTAATGCATGCCCACTCGAGATCTACAGATAAAAGTGTGAATATTTCTTTGAACTAAACAAATATTTCGGTTCAAGCATGACCATTTCCATGGAATCTCTCCCTTTTCAAGGGTGGGAATATCTACCATCCTTAATTTACTGTAGAAACCATTGAGACTTATTGAATCTTATTTTTTAAAAGCACAAATCAAGCGCTGCAGCGCAGAGCTGACAGTACCATCTGGCCCTGCATCTCAGTCTTTCACAGCACACTAGCACCTCTATACCTCAGGGTCAAATAGTCCACTCAGCACTTTGCTGGCATCATTGTGCAGGTTTCAGTTTCATGAAAGAATTTGCTGGCTCGACTTTTTAGCTGTAAAGTAGGTTGACAGCGCACGTTTCCAAAACAAAAGACTGAAAACTAGATTCGAAACAGAAGCATATTTAGGAACAAGGGGGTGCTACATTGGGAGGAAAAGTGCAGTGACTGAATTCATGCAGCCACTACAGTGGATTATACATTTGCAGTTTTGGCTTCATAGTTCAGAACCAGCTTCTGAAATATAAAGCATTTACGCTATAAGACCTGCTTCTAACCTAACCCCTGGAATGTCCTTGTTAAATTAATAATTGCCCTGTCCATATTCTCTTCATCCAATACCCAGTTTGAGTCAATCTTTGCTATTTGTCCCACTGGACCAGCTGGGTCAGATAAGATGGAGCCATAGAGCTGGGTGTCATTAACACAGGGGTAGGCAACCTATGGCAAGCGTGTCAAAGGTGGCACACAAGCTGATTTTCAGGGGCACTCACACTGCCCGGGTCCTGGCCACCTGCATTTTAATTTAATTTTAAATGAAGCTTCTTAAATGTTTTAAAAACCTTATTTACTTTACATACAACAATAGTTTAGTTATATACAGTATTATAGAGTTATAGCAAGAGACCTTCTAAAAACTTTAAAATGTATTACTGGCACAGGAAACCTTAAATTAGAGGGAATAAATGAAGACTCGGCACACCACTTCTAAAGGTTTGCCGACTCCTGCATTAACATATGGAGGCAAAAACCCTAAGTGACTTCAAGACTGTGCTTGATAAGTTTATGGAGCGGTTGGTATGGTGAGACTCCCTACAATGGTGTGTAGCTGATCTGCGACTGCTAGTAGCAAATATCCCTAATGGCTGCTGATGGGACACTAGAGGGGGAGGGCTCTGAGTTATTACAGATAATTCTTCCCCAGGTGTCTGGCTGGAGGGTCTTGCCCACATGCTTAGGGTTTAACTGGTCACCATATTTGGGGTTATGAAGGAATTTTCCCCCAGCTCAGATTGGCTGAGACCCTGGGGGGGAAGGGGGGCTTCGCCTTCCTCTGCAGCATGGGGCACGGGTCACTTGCAGGTTAAAACTAGTGTAAAGGGTGGATTCTCTGTAACTTGAAATATTTAAACCATGATTCGAGGACTTCAGTAACTCAGCCAGAGGCTAGGGGTCTATTACAGGAATGGGTGGGTGAGGTTCTGTGTCCTGCAATGTACAGGAAGTCTGACTCGATGATCAAGGTGACCTTTCTGGCCGTAAAGTGTGTGAGCCTATATGCAAAGCACAACCTACTCTATCTTTTCCTCACTAACCCTCCTAACATCCCCATGGAGCTTGCCTTCGCTTGAATTCTCAGTCATGTTCACTGACTTAACGTAAAATACAATTGTTAATTCAAGTGTAGGCGTTTTATACCTTACAAAAATTACACTGCACAGAGCAAACACTGTGAAGTGTGTGCGTGTGCCCCTGCGGCCCCCATCCTTCTTCAGAATAGGCCTCCTCTCCAAATGCCAGCACCACAGCCAGCCACACCCTGCTTTGATGGAATGTCCCAGTATGGCGCATGCCAGTATCACCACATCTTAGGGAGGGGAAGGCCTAACCTGAAGCAGAGTTTGAAATTACGTGCTGAATGCCCCTCACAGCATGGTTAACTGCAGACAGTAGGGGTATATCTACACTGCAGTTAAAAACCCATGAGTGGCCTAAGGCTCGTGGGGCTTGGGCTAAGGGGCTGTTTAAATTCAGTGTAGACAGATTCAGGCTGGAACCCAGGCCGTAGAACCCTGCAAGGTGGGAGGGTCCCAAAGCTTAGGTTGAAGCCCAAACCCAAACATCTGCATCGCAATTAAACAGCCCCTCAAGCCTTAGTCAGCTGGCATGGGCCAGCCACAGGTATAGAACTGCAGCGTAGACATACCTTTAGACCACAGGGTTGAAATAAAAAGAATTTACCATTTTAGGCCCTTACTTGGAGAGGTGGCGAACATCTGCAGTACCACTGAGACCAATGGGAGTTGCAGATGCTCAGCAACTCTCATTGTAGGTCACCTTTCAAACAAACAATTTTTGCAAAAATTTTTCAATAGGCACCTTTAAAAGGAGAACCCCCACTCCTGTTCCCTTCAGTTTCCTGCATTATCCTTATGGTTTCTGATTACAGGAAATTGAACAAGATGAAGGTTATAATCAGTCATTTCTAGAAGCAACCAAAACGTAATCTGGAACTGTTTGAATGTAAAGTTATAGCCTCTTATTTTATAATATCTTTTATACAAACTACATCTCAACATTTTAATGCTTAAGTGACCTTGAGATTAGGAGCTTGTCTACATTTGAAATGCTGCAGCGGGACACCTGTTGTGCTTTCGTGTCGACACTACCTACACCAATAGGAGAGGTTCTCTCATCGGTGTAGATAATCCACAGTCCCAGGTGGTGGTAGCTAGACTTCTTCTGCTGATTTAGTGCTATTTACGTGGGGATTTAGGTCATCTTAACTGTGCAGCTCAGGGGTGTGGATTTTTCACACCCCAGAGCGACATAGCTGGGTCTATCTAATTTGCTAGTATAGACTAGTCCTAGGACATTACGGGTGTATCTACATTAGAAATACTGCACTGGTCTAGCACTGTAGTAGTGTAGACATTACAGTGATGGAAGGGGTTCTTCTGTCGCTGTAGTAAATCTGCCTCTCCAAGATGTGGTAGCTAGATGCCATAAAAACTGTTGCCACCACAGCCTTATTTCTATGCCATTCTAACAAGATTTTACTGACACTTCTTTTGTTTCAATTCCCTTTTGCAGTGGCTAAGAAACCCAGGCCCACAACATGAGAAACGGACTCTGTTTGGAGACATGGTGTGCTTCTTGTTTATAACTCCACTGGCGACCATCTCTGGCTGGTTGTGTCTGCGGGGAGCGGTGGACCATCTGCACTTTAGTAGTAGGCTAGAAGCTGTTGGCCTCATTGCACTCACTGTCGCACTCTTCACTATTTACCTCTTTTGGACACTAGTAAGTACTGTTAATTTAACTATCATGTGGTAGGGTGTGTCATATTCTATTATCTTTTATAGGATTTTTTAGAGTAATGGCTGAAGGGGACCCTATAGGTTTCATCCCAATTAAACTGTACAGAACTCTTCCTTAAAGGTACTTTACCTTTGGTATTTGGTAATAACTGACTCAGTGCACCACAGGAGATGGCAGGAGGGAACAAGCAAGCCTGAGGGGAGAAGAGTTCAAGACAGATGTTGCAGGTGTGAACGACTATTGACTGCATGGGGAAGAGAAGAGGGAGATTTAAGAGGGATCCTTGTATCCTAAAAATGGCGGCCACTTGGCAGTGGCACAAGCATGGTCTTCTAATTTGACTTCTGACTGCTATTATGCATGCACATACTTTTCAAAGTGCTGAGTTTGTGTAAAAATTTAATCTTAGTAGAATATTTTTCAGATCCCTGCTTCTCTAGGCCCCATGTATTCTGCCATGGAATTTGCCACGGAATCCGCCACGGAATCCACACCTTGCTGCAGGATGGTGCTCCAGAATCTAAGCATTCATTTATATAAAAAATAGCCCCATTTTGAGCTCTTGTGATATCCCTCCAAATGGGAACAGAATGCATGAGTTTGGCTGTGCTAGAAGGTGGCTGAACCACCCCAGTGCAGTGCATCCACACTCGTGCTAAAAAACTCCAGTGCAGCCAACAAGCCCTAAGACAACACCATGTTGCATCACTGAGGCTGCAGGCAACCTGAAGCAAGCAATAGCTCTGGGCAACATTCATTCCATTTGTGGTATTGGCAGCCGTGTTACCGATACTCAAGATTGCGGGCCAATGTGGGAGCTCTCCCAAGAAAACACAGGCAGCTCAGAAATGTTGCCCAAAATGTCTGCAGTTTCTCCCTTCTCCCTCAGTGCTGCTCTTTGCAGCAACTCACCAAAGGAAACAGGTAACATTTCCCTCTGGTAAGTGTGGCTTAATTCTTCAGTGTGTAAACACACTAGGCTGGAAGCACACTCGAAATTAGGCAGCAAAGTGTTTTTGGTATTTGATGCTACTTCTCAGGCCACCTTACAGAGCTCGTAGATTTCAAATGATCACTAAGATACTTCTGTACTATACATCCAAGTCACCTTGAAAGCCCAACTGGGGCCTGATTTGTTTCTTAATTTCAGAAATATTAGTAGGGGTTGGCTACAAAATAGTTTGGCTGAAGAATTAGATTTCATTATTCTTGGTGCATGGACTCTTAGGGATGCCCATTAAATAACTACTGCAACAATTAACTGCAGCTACTAAAAACGACTTGGGTAGGGCTATTCTTACCAACAACATTTAAAAATCACTTGTTTGTTTTAAAAAAGGGTTTCTCCTTTAGGGGTATGGAAAGAAGCGTGTGTGTCTCTCTTTCAAAGTTTGGGTAGGTGCTTAGATAGTGTGGTGATGAGCCTGATATCAATACCTAGCTCAATCAGTTTAACTAAAATATACCACCTTCATTGCACCATGGCCCCCTAGTTGTAGTTTTTCTACGGGGGGGGGGAGGGAAGAGAAGGAAGGGGGGAAAAATCTACATCCATTTCTACTATATTACTCAGGGCAGCAGGAGGCAGATGTGTGAGGGAGGCAAAGTATTTCAGCTTACAGAACAGCAACCACTCCCATTTAGGAGGAAGTAAATTAAGTGGTTAGAAGAAGGAAGCCAAGTAGCCAGGACTGGGATCTTATTGCAGCACTGCTACACAGAAGAGTTTGAGCACATCACTTAAGTGCTGTGTGCCTCAGTTTTCCCCATCTAGACTATGGCTGTAATGTTTCTGTACCATTACACCATTACAGGGTGTAAGACAAATAGTTTTGTAAAGTGGCTTGACATGCTTAGCTGAAAGGCACTGTCTATCTGCAAAGCATTTTAGAATACTTTTATTTGCAAGACAGCAAGTTCCTCTGGAAAGGCCAAGATTTTAAAAGCAACTATGATTTTGGCTGCCTAACTAAAGCACCTTAAAAAGGGCTTGACTTTCAGATGGTATTGGCCACTCAGCTTCTGAAAATCAAGCCCATCCCAAGTGTGTGAAGCTGAAAACACAACACAAAAATCACATCACTTTTGAAAAATCTTGGCCCTATTATCTTTACTCTCGCTACAGAGTACCATGCACCTCTGTAGAGCACTATAATGCAAATCTTCGTGTTAACAGAATAAAAAGCACCATCAGCAGATCCATTCTAATCTGAAAGACAGGAACATAGGAGAATCTGCACTGCTCTGTTAGAGAGCCATGGAGGGAATATTCTTATCAGTGCAGGATAAAGTATATGTGCAGCACAGTGATGCTCCTTGGGATTCTGGGGGAAAAAAAATAAAATTTCAGTTTACTTCCAACAAATCAGTTTAATTTTCTCTATAATCCAAAACTGGCATATGGGTTATTTACACCACTACACCTCAGTGAACCAAGAGCTTAATGAACTGACAACAGGAGATACTTTTTTGGTAGAGAGGTACTTAGGAATAGGGTAAAATTGCTTCCTTGCAAATTTAACAGCCAAAGTGTCCCAGAAAGACTATTGCTTTTCTTCTGAATTTAGTCAATATCTCTGTGACCTATACACAAAAAATACTTGTGTTCTCGAGTAGGAAGATCTGCATCTTGGGTCTGGAAGCCTTCTATTTAAGCCAAGAATTTAGGGCCAAATTCTGCTTTGATTTACATCCTGAGTGGTGCCTGACTTCTGTGGGATTGGATAGGGAGTATATCAGAGCATTATTTTAATCCTCTAGTTTGCAAAACAATGTAATTGCTGTTTAAAAATATTAAAAGTAAATGCCTATCTGAATGAGTTCACAAGGCACTTAAGTGAGCTTTGAAGCTGGATTCCCCCCAACCCTTGCTATCCAAGTCCAAAGACAAACAGATGCTTACTATGCCAGCGATTGATGTAAAATCATACGTTTTATGTAGCACCTCAGGAGTTCCACGTTGAAGTGTTCAGTGAAAATGGAGATATAGGCTATGTCTCCACTGCAAAAAGCTGTGTTTTTACACTAGATAACTAAGTCAGTGTAAAATCCTAGTGAAGAGAAGGCAGACATAGTAGCTAGTTGAGGTAAACCACAGGTGGGGGAATATAAGGTTGACCTTGATTACCTATACTGAGATAAACACTGTGTATGCCTTGTCTCCACTAGGATTTTTATATTGAGATAGCTAACTCAAGACAGCTTCGAAGGAGACATTTGCATCACTTAAAATAAGAGTTATTTATATTCCCCAAATCCTCCTGGCAGTCAGCCCTGGATGCTTACTTGCAGCTCCTAGAGTAAGGACATGAGTAGCTTCCTTTGACAGTTACGGAGCCCATAGACTGAATGTTTTGCAAGCTCAGTGTAAACAAACAGCAGTACCTTCCTACTGTCCCTCCCTCCCCCCAGACTGCGTGTCTCCTCCAGATATAGTGTCTTCAATTCACTCCATATCTCTTGGATAGCAATGACCTACAGAAGTGGCGCAGTTGCATAAAAATCAATGACAAATAAAGTGTCTGTCAACAGTACACAGGCAGTTCCCACCCATGGCTCAAGAGTACTATATTATTGTCATATATTACCAATACACTTCATGAAGTGTCTGATACCATTGCCTTCAGTGCTAAATGCATATAAGGTAATTGTGTGTGCAAAAACTGCTGACAGCTGTCAGTATCTACGCCACAATCACTTCTCTCACTACTGCTAGTGCATCCGTGTGAGAGATGGAACACAATAGCTTTTAACACAATGTTATTGCTAAACATGTATGTAAAGGCAGGAAGTGAAGTGTTCTGCATCCAGTTGAAACTGCAGTGGGTCTTTAGATAATGTTTGGAACCCAGTTTGTTGATAATTTCTGGCTGAAAATGGATAGACACAAAAATGTGGGCCTTTCCTTCTCTTCTCAGAGGGGACCTCCACTTATCTCTCCTTATCCCTAGGGTGAGTTACTGCCATTTTCTATCTCCATTTTTTTTTTGCTGTCACTCACCTGCTCCCTTCCTTTTCCTGGCAGCCACTCAATCCTCTGCCTGTGCCTTCCTCTCTAGTCTCCTGCTACTCCCAGTCTGCTCTCATATATTCCTCATCCCCATAGCCTTCCTTCAAGTTCCCCTCTCCCCCGCCACCTCCGCAACAGTCTCATTCTTTGTAACATGTTCCCCCTCACGGTCTCAGACCTAGGCCACACCTAGTGAATAAGAGTGGTTATCTGTACCGACATTAATCTGGCTTCAAACTCATTCAAAATATGGAGTACTAGTATCTATCTTTACAACTGCAACCCCCACTTCCTCTTGCAAAATATGAAGGGAAACGTTGGCCATCTCACCTGAGAGCAGTCTGGTTTCAATTCCACTGAAAACAAAGGTGGCCCTTTTTAATGCAGGTAAAAGTCATAAGCAAGCACCAGCTTTTCTGGAGATCCTGAGCAACTTAAAAAAACAACCCAAACAGCTCCCTAAAATGAAATACTCATGCTACCATGGTGAGAACTGGCAGTTCTGCAACATGGCGCATAACTACTGTATCTTCTGTGGAGTCTTGAGTCTGACACATTAATTGGGGGGAAAAAAAGGGTGGGGGGGACAGAAGCAGAAGAGCATAAGCCTCAGTCATTATGTATGTGCCTACCTGTGAGCTACCTGCTGATCTTCACAATGAAGTTACTATCAGTGTCTCAACTGTCAGCATTAAGCTGTATATCAGATTCATTTGTTTCCAAGTTGCTGCCAATAATTTAACTCTTACAGAAGTGGCTTCTTCCCAGATAGGGGAGCTAACTAGTTTGTAAGATTGTGGGTGCTTCCAGCTGCAGGGAGATAGGAATGGACTCTGGCCCAGGTTTTGTCCCGAGCAACTGCACTTCCCTGCTGCTGAAAACTTGTGATGCAGTCTGTGCAAGCACGGTCTCTAGCTTCAGATTTTCTTCTCGCTACTGTTTTTATCCAACCATTAGGCTGGTAATACATGACCATAGAGGTCAGGAAAGGATAGGTAGGGATAGTAGGGTATCATGGGAGGATTAAAGTAGTAACAGGGAGTTCTTTGTTGGGAATGAGTAGACAGCAGCGAATGGGGATGGGTAGCACAGGGGAGCTGAAAATAAACATACTAGCATTCAGTACAATTCATTACAGATAGAACAGCAGGTCTCAAATTTTAGCAACACCCACTTTGATTTAAAATTTTTTGCAGACCCCCAAGCTGGCTTCTAATTTTCCCTGAGGGTGTTTATTTCTTGTTTCTAGTTTATTTCATTCTAGGACACCAAGTATTTTTAAAATGTATAATCTGTTCTCTCCTGATCTTCCACCAGGTGTCATTTAGGTACCACTGTAGATTATACAATGAATGGCGTCGGACCAATCAGAGGGTGATACTCCTAATTCCAAAATCTGTCAGCCTTCCTTCTAACCAGCAGTCATTGCTGGGCCTTCATTCAGTCAAAAGGAACTCAAAGGAGACAATCGTTTGATTTTGGCAGTTCTGCACTGGAGTCATGCACTAAATAGACTTTCTTAAACCCATGGGCTCTGATTCCATCCAGAACCTGGTACAGTGCTATTCCAATTTACAAACTCTTTACAGACGAAGAAATCATTGTTTTAATTCAAATCATGGATGCTGCAATCATATGATATTTGCTAAGCTGCCAAACATGTTTAATTAGCAGATACTGTATGGAATTCTACAAACTCATGTTAATACCTGCCTTGTCAGTGATGCAAGCCCTCCTTTTTTATTCTTGTTTAAAAATATTAAAACTATGATAATTAACAATGCAAAAACAAATTTCAGAGTGCTTTCTTTATTTTAACAGTATTATTTCTGTGGGTATCTGGACAGGAACCAGTCCTGAATATTTTATTTTACTGACTCAAAGGAGATGGCATTACAAGAAGGAAATTGTGCTACATTTAGTTTTATTTGAAGTGCATCTTATACTAATCTTGGATTATTAAAAATGTTTTTAAGGTGAGTTCTACAAATGGGCATTCTATTTATCATAAAAACCCATTAAAAAGCATTCTCTTCCATTTCTTGTTTGGTAGTGAAAACCTGAGAGAAAACATTTTTTTCTAATAAGAAAAATGCAAAATGTGTGAAAAAGTCTCTCAGATTGCAATAATCTTCCGAGTCAAAAATATTTCATAAAGCAGTTCCCAAAAAAAGACTCAGTTACAGGGTTATTTCCTTTTCATTTGGAAGGAGCAAATTAACCCCAAATTCTGCACTAAAGTTACACTGGAGTAACTAAAGAGTTGAGTTACTTTTTATTTACCCCTGAGCTAAATTTGGCCCTATTAATTAATTTTGTAAGGGGGACTTTGCATACATAATGAATTAGTAGATCATTAGACATTTCCTTGGAAGCCTGAACATGTCTTGCATAACAATTAGCCTTACTCTAGAAATGCTGAATTTTCAGCTTGACAGGTAAATTTAGTGGAGTATATAAACTCTCTCATTGTAGCATTGAGACTAAGGCTCTTTATAAAATGTAAAACACTACATGCTATTATGACCACACTGAATTTTGAATCTGAATATTAAGTTGTATTCCTGGATAGTATTTCCTGCTTTCAACCATCCCCTTTATTTTTATATTTTTAAATCAATTCATTCACTGACTCTTAGATTTTGGCTCTCACATTATGCAATAAGGGATGTAGTTATGTGGGAAGACTCATTTGGTGCTGAATGCTTCTACAGCTAAAAGCTATTAAATGCTGCTGGCAAGCTAGTGGTAAGTAACTTATTTGCCATTTTAAAATAAGGATTTCTAGAACATGATGAGGGTAATCCCACCCTGCTTTGTTTCCCACCCTGCGGAGGAATTGAAAAGTGGTAAAGTGTGTGTTGTGAGGAGGTAATGATTTATATTTCTGATGGATCAAGCTGATGCGGGTGTTCTGTGTCAGCCAAGATAGAGCTATTTAAATACAAAGCTCTAGCGACAAACAAACCCATCAGCCATGCTTTGTGCTGTCTCAGCTCACATGTATTTGGAGTTGTAATAATAGATACTTGTATCACTGGAATTAGTGTCGAAAGGAAAATCTAATATTCCATTTAGTCATAAGCC
Organism: Caretta caretta; assembly: GCF_965140235.1. Taxonomy (NCBI): domain Eukaryota; kingdom Metazoa; phylum Chordata; order Testudines; family Cheloniidae; genus Caretta; species Caretta caretta. Next base: position 81,370,448 of record NC_134210.1, on the reverse strand, counting down.
CTCCAGGGGTATTAGAACTACAAACAGCCATCATTGCCTAAGTTTTCTATAATCAAATACCAACTTTGTCCGTCTGTCACACTTTACCCTTCACAGAGAAATATGATCAACTCTCACTTGACAATCATTTTTGCTCTGCAGTCTACCTTTAATACTTTAGCACAAAAGAGACAGCACAATTAATGATATAGCTGGGATACAGTCTTCCCGCAATGGCGCCAAGAAGGTAGGTTCCTATCATGCAGATATATTATTACATTTTGTGCCTAACATGCAAGAGTGGAACAGAGATCTTTGAAAGAGGCGGCTTTATATCCCGCACCCCATATTCATGAATCAGTGCTACTGAGGTCTTTTTGCTCTACATGCGCCAAAGCAACATTGTGGTGCCTTGTTCTCCTCCAGACAGCAAGACAGTGGGGTGAGTGCTACTAATGTCACATTCCCACCTTCCTCTCTGGACCAAAGACCTAGCAGTCAGAAAGATCCTAGTGACCAGCTCTGATTCCTCTTTCTCTAGGAGTAAGTGATCTTTTCATACTGAATCACTGTTTGGATTGATGTAAATTCAAAATTGGTGTCTATTAAAACAAAAGTTATTAACAACAGCAACAAACTCAATTTTTTGCTTCTGAAGGGACTTTAAGGGTAGTAAATATCTATAGCACTTGCTACACTTAGAGCTAATGACAACACGACAAAGGCTCCAGTGTGCTATTACAACAGATCCAGTAAAGTAAAGTACAACTAATAAAGAATGAGTGGTTTTGTTTCTTTTGTTAAACGTATCTCATTCTTTCCTTTGGCTGGCAGCAGCACAACCATGGTCCTCAAAAGGATTTTTCACCCATACCTGAAGTTGAGCTTCTCATTCATTTTCCAAGTAAAAATTCAGCCGAGGGGGGAATGGTACATGATTTAAAATTGTGAACAGAAAACAACAATGCAACATACACAAAGTTAGAAAGCAGCAGGCACAAGTCAGCTTCATTTCTTCCTCTTAGACCCAGTCTTGCCCTGAAATTTCAGCAGACATAATGCATATTTAAAAAAAGATTAAATTTATTCCAGCAGTGATGCTAAATAGTTTTAAATACTGGAATCAAAACTATGTTATGCAGCTAAAGGCATCCTACGTTTTGTTCTTCTAAAAAAAGTATGAAATTTAGGGAAAAAATTATTCATGACATTAATAAAATATACGACTATGGAAAAAAGTACTTAGATTGAGACCTCTGTAAACCAGCATTTATTATTAGAACTTCACTTTTAGCAAGTTACATATTAACACCACTGACCTTTTGAATGCAATCTGTGACTATGTAGAAATGTTCAACATTGTCAGATCATGCTCTGTTGGATGCCATTTCAAAGACAGACATGAGAAATATTTATAAGGCTGATAGTTTGTTTCAGAGGGACTGGGGGTAAGCGGTCTTCATCAGAGGGCTCTGACACATAGGAAGACTCTCCCCCCACTTCAGCATTTTCCTTTATCAGAAACTGACAAGCAGTCAATTTCTTCTCAAACCAGCTCCACACCCAGACTGCCTCTCTTTGCAGGGCTGCTGGATAATTGTTTATCTATCCTCCACTTTTATTTCAGGCTCTTGAAAGCTGACTGGTCCCTGTTTCAGAATGGTGTTTACATGGAGTTTACTTTAAAAAGGGAGGGGAGGGAGGAAGAGAAGAGTTGTCTCACTTTTTCAGTTTCAGGATCTTTCCAATTTAACGAAAAACAAGAGATGTTTACGAACAGCTTGACAGCTCTTTGATGAGGACCAGTCTCTAGAGGACCAGCAGGAGGCAACTAAAAGCCTATGATAAAAGATTATTGTTGGTTCTGGGCTCCAGACATGACTGGTTTATAAACTAATATTGCCTCCTAGTACATATAAAAAACAAGAAATATAAATAGGAATTTACCCCATATGAGATTCCCTTTCAATTAACCACACCTGTCCCCAACTACTCATACCTGCCTCAAAAACAGGGCTTTTGTGGGACCATTTGCTACCACTAATATGGTGCCCTTGTGAGCCTATTGCCCTCTAGTGGCTGGCCCTCCTGCTACAGTTCTCCATCAAGTATTAGAGGCCTATCCTTTAGAGTTGCAGGATCTGTGATCCAGCCTTAGCTGAGAGCACAATATATAACCTTGTCTATTGGCGGACATGAATTCACCACCACAACACAAACCATTTGGGGAAGAAAGCCTCCTGTATAACTCAAGTAGGAATTGACTAAGGGTAAGACACAAAGGAAGACCTCAACATATCCAGAAGGGGAAGAAGGGGGGGGGGGTTAACAAAAAGAAAAAACATACTCCAATTCCCCATAATTCTTATCATACTATCAGATGACTGCTTTTCCTTTTCTCCTGTGGGCCTTGTGGTTATCTAGACTACTTAGAAGGATCTCAAACTAGAGATTCAACACAGGCAAACGCATCCCTTGTTCTGTCTCAAATCAGCCAGATTCCTCTGAAATATATTCTTTAAAATCTATGCTTTCATGGCTGTAAATACTTATCTGGCACTGGGCAGTTGAGGTTGGCTCTCAGTTCTCAAATAGCAGGGAGCACCAAAGAAATGCTGGCTAGTGTCTCTGGTTCTAGGAGTAGAATTAGTCTCTACATGACACCACTAGGATGAATGCAGCAAGTTTATACAAAGATCTTTTGAATACAAGAGGGTAGGTATATTGTTCTGTAGGGTTCTTCAATTATTACAAATGGAATGTCATCTGGCCAGGACACTTTGAATCTATCCAAGTGGATATGTCCACACTGCTCTTTTTAGTGTAGTGCAAGCCCCACGAGCTTAAGTCTGTAGGCTCAGGCTCTGAGACTCGGTGCCATGGGTTTTGGTTTGTTTGGGTGGGGTTTGCACTGTAGAGATACCCTAAGGGTCAGGTCTAATTCCCTTTTTTGATATGCAGTTTGGAGGTAATGGAAGAGGAGTGCTTGGAAAAAATAGGCTTTTATATGGCTGACTGACTTGTCTAGCCATGATCATGTCTGCTATTGTTTTAATACTACATGTGCTGTGGTGTGAATGAGAGTGCGTTTAGCATTCCATTGGCAGTCAATAAAGGTTTAATTAAGTTAGCTTCATTCTCTTGGAGCCTCACATGGATGGGATTGTTGTTGACCCACCATTTTCATAGCTTGCCACCCCCTCCCCCCCCCCCCCCCCCGCCAAGCATTAAACTGAAGCATCACTGTTTATCCTATAAACTTATTAGCATGCATTTAGCCCCAGAAAAGACTGAAGGATGTTACTCTCTCTTCACATGTCCACAGTAAATGAGTATCTCTTACTGCTGAATTTACATGTATCACAGCACTGTTAACAAAAACAAAAGCCAACTTGTAGGATTGGAGCTGTTAAAGGCTCCAGTTTTAAAAGGCAGCCAAAGCACAGATCAGAGACTTGCTGACAACATCTAAAGTAAAACCGATCCCCTTATTCTGTGTAATGAGAGTTTATAAGCAAGGTATGTCTACACTTACCATTTAAAGAGCAAAAAGTCCCGTTTTTGTGCTAAAACTGCAGGAGCATCTATACTTGTTAATGACTTTTTGTGGTGAAACTCAGAAGTTTCACCACAAAAAGAAAACCACCTTCACGAGAGGCATAGAGCTCTTACCACTGCTCTTTTAGCGGTGCTGTGAAAGTGAAGACACATTCTAGCAGCGTAAACACCCTTTGGCCTCCGGCGAATATCCTATAGTTCCAAAAGCGACCACTCTGGCCAGCATCTCCGCTGCTCTGACACACAGGACATCCGCCCCTCCCCCTGTAAGCCCCAAGAAGTTTGAAGCTCCCTTTTCCTTTGTTTACAGATGCGGGGGAAGCAGCCAGACAGCAGGAGGTTTTAAAAAAAATGCCACAGAAGAAACCAGGAAGTAAAGGTGTTCCTGAGACAAAGCAGGGCAGGACGGGGCACTAAGCAAATGCCTTCCACTCACCCCCCTCTTCCCACAAGACCTATCGAGAGAGTTGCACTTTGGGATAGTTGCCCTAAAGCGCTGCTCTCGTTGGGGATGGTAGTGTAAACACTCTCTGATGCCCGAGGAATTGAGTGAGTACACAAACCAGCACTTTAAGTTTCACCGGTGATAGTACAGTGCAAAAACTCCGTACGTTTAGACATACTCTTATACCCACACTCCCAATTTATGGAATGTGATTAATAAAAAACGAGGCCTATCATTCTCATTTTAAGTCCCAGTTGCATGTGCATTTTCAGTGTAATTTCTTTTTGTTCCCAATTTGGCCTTTCTTTGAAAATATTTCTCAAAATTCCAACATTGGTTCTCACTAATAGAAAGCCATTAAGTTGGTGGGGAGGAGGGAAGGATTAAGGGAAACTGATGTTTTAATCAAAGATGCCCTAATTATAAAATGGCCTTAGAACAACACTGAATCTTGGTGAATGATGAATCTTTTATATGGCTTCATTGATACCATTTTAAAAAAATCATGGTCTGACTCTCACCAACCATTTCACAATCTAGTGGGCACAGTAATCAAGAAATGCACTTTCTTAGAGAAGTCAAACTCTAGCCTTCTACCTTATAAACAGCCACTTATATACATAACGGGCCAGAAATACAAGATACCATTGGATAGCTGTTCGGTGTCTTGCATGAAGTGCGTTGGTAGTTTCAGTCATGCTTACAGCAGACCCATGAGACTCACCACCACAGCAGTCACTAAACATAAGGATCAGGAACTGAACAGCAGTGGACTAAGCCACTCTCACCACTAGAAGCAGCTCTTGCAGGTCAGGGTGGAGGCATGTTCAGAAAGTTCACAGGGTCACCGCCTGTACTGTGCATGTTGCATAGAAAAAACAGTCCAGTCTTCAGCACAATCAATCCAGATACTTAGCATCAGCACACCTTTAACTGCCTCTTCAGCCCACCTCCAAAAAGGTGGTTCTTGAAAGTACACTGAAGGAGAACAGATACTAAAATAAAAGTTGAATTAGGCTAGCATGGAAACAAGTTTCAAAAAGTTCTGAGATTACAAAATGTCTGTAGTATAATGTAAACAAACATCCATGTAATATCCAAATGGTACTTTGCTATTACACCCAATAAAATATTAATGGCAGACTAGCATTAGAGGTGCAAGAGTGGGAACTTGCTATAATCCTCACAGGAATATGAAGAGGAAATCAATAGGGTGCAACAAAAATATGAGTATAAACAAATCTTAGCAGGAGAGGAAAACTAAGAACACAAAAAGATTACAATGGAGGAGGAACTTGGTAAGGAAAGAGGAAGTCTAATGGTAGTTATCAAATATTTCTCAAAGCTGCGCTGGATTCGCTGAAAGGGAAGTGAGTTGCATAGTATGATTAAGATTTCTAAGGTTTTTATATTCCAATATGAAATTCTGTAAAAATAAGGCTGCAGACTGCTATTGAAGATTTTAGTATAAAAACAACTTTGCATTAATTTCATACAATGCAGGTGGGGTGGTTGACAACTTAGTATGCTAAGGGGAATGGGTCTAAGATACAAAACTGTTCAGATATTTATATCATATAGAGAACTGTCAAAGTGAAATATGAAAAGCCATAAGCACCACTTACGCCTGAAAAAGGCTAGATGCAGACACAAGACATTCACTTCTCCAGCATGTGAATGGAGGTCCAAAATCTGTTTTAGTAATTTAGTAACTCTTGCCTGAATTGCACATATTCTATGGGCTTGTCTACCATAGCATTTTTCTTAAAATCTGACCATTACAAGCGTTACAGGATGCATCATAGGACATAGGCACTTGTTCTGCATACCGAAAAGCATGCTGCACACTTTATAGACACAAGAATATGGTTCCTGTTGTTTACAATATAGGGCCCCAAACCCATAAAACAATTATAAATATGCTTAACTAAATGCATGCAAGTAGTTTAATTGAAGTCCTGACCCAACAAGCAAAGGTGCCAGCACCCTGTGTATTATGAGTTTCACTGTTGTCTCCTACTTTGCTACTTTCCCTTGTTTCCATTGGAGCAAGAGAGAAAGGAAAATGTTTTCAAAATTAGAAAAAATGGATTTTTAGCCACAAAAATTGGCAAGTTTAGGACTTGAAACGACTTTCAATTTTTAAGCTGATTGGATTGCCAGTTGACATCCCCTTTAAGGAATGGGCAAAGTGACAGTTCAGTTAAAGTTTGGATTTTTTAGTATTGTATTATGTATGTCATCTAGAACCTACCTAAAATAAACCTGCCAGTCAAACCTTGCCTGATTCACACAAATAAGTCCTGTCAAAGACATCAATAAGGTATAAAATATATATTTCACACTAAAACCAAGCTGACCTGTTAAGAGAACAAATTCTATATAACACAACACAGGAATTACAAGCTGCAACATTGGTATTCTAGACATTATAATTAGTTACAATAAAGAGCAAAACATTTCAGCGTCTGGGCAATAACTCAACAGGAAAACACTATTCTAACATTCATGGCCTGTGTTCAGCAGGAAGTCAGACTATTTGATCATAGCAGTCCCTTCTGGATGTAAAGATCTATGCAACAGCCTCATGAGGCTAATTGGTACCTAAAAAAATTACTAACACTTAACCATTGAACTGAAGAAGAAAACAAGCAGAGGGACATTTTTAGCCCCATGTAACATTCCTTTGCATTCTACCTGTGAGGGAAGATGAGCCAAGCCTAGAGAGAATACTAGAGAAGCACAGGTTGGTCAGATCTGTTAAGTCACACTAGGAAAAGCTAAAAATACAGATTAAAAAAAGCTAAGTTTTGCCTTACCCCTGTGACAGATCCATTATTTCTGATGGAAAGCACAACTTATGGGAGTAGCAACCAGTGTTAACCATTCAACCATCACAAAGTGAAAGTAATGAACAAATACAAAACTATGCACAACACTTAGAGGGTACTGTGGGGTCAGAGACCATTCTAAATTAGAATTAGCCTGCGTTAAAAAAAGATGAACATACAATACAGCAGCAGGACAGAAAATAAAAGTAGGTGTTGTTGCATGTATCAGAACAGAATTTCTTCCCATTACCAGAACCTGCTTGCAAACTTTGTAACTATGTTGATTCTGGTGCTGAGCAGATTGGCTGTGTTGATTTATGTTGTTCCCAAGATGATCACAAGGTATTTGCTAGTGAACTAGAAAGTTAGCTCAAGATGGTGATTCTAAAGGAGAGGGCAAGCCAGCATCTAGTGCTGAAATCCATTTAGACTTAATGCACTTAGTGTGCCCTCAATCTGTTGTGAAATGAAGCAGGAACAGGTTACTCAGCTATGCAGTGCTGTCCCCCCCAAATGGGTGCTCTAATCCTATGCACCTCAGATCAGAGCTTTTAGGTAGCAGTGTCTGTTTGGCCCTTGCGTGCGCATGCCACAGCCTCATGCCCTGCACCGAGGCTATATAGATGAAAGGATGAACTGCCCTCAGTTCCTTTCTACCATGGAGTCTGTTGTAAAGAACCCTGAAGCAGAGGGGAGACACGAGGGTAGTGGAGCACTCATAGGGGGACACATCTCAAAGAACCACAGTTTCAGCACAGGATGAGTAACCTTCTCTTTCTTCTTCAAGATTCAGAGTAGCAGCCGTGTTAGTCTGTATCCGCAAAAAGAAAAGGAGGACTTGTGGCACCTTAGAGACTAACAAATTTATTTGAGCATAAGATTTCGTGAGCTACAGCTCACTTCATCGGATGCATGCAGTGGAAAATACAATGGGAAGATTTTATATACACAGAACATGAAACAATGGGTGTTACCATACACACTGTAACGAGAGTGATCAGGTAAGGTGAGCTATTACCAGCAGGAGAGAGGAAAAAACAAAACAAAAAACCCCCACCTTTTGTAGTGATAATCAAGGTGGGCCATTTCCAGCAGTTGACAAGAATGTCTGAACAACAGTGGGGGGGAGAGGAAATAAACATGGGGAAATAGTTTTACTTTGTGTAATGACATATCCACTCCCAGTCTTTATTCAAGCCTACGATAATGGTGTCCAGTTTGCAAATTAATTCCAATTCAAGCAGTCTCTCGTTGGAGTCTGTTTTTGAAGTTTTTTTGTTGTAATATTGCGACTTTTAGGTCTGTAATTGAGCGACCAGAGAGATTGAAGTGTACTCCAACTAGTTTTTGAATGTTATAATTCTTGACATCTGATTTGTGTCCATTTATTCTTTTACGTAGAGACTGTCCCATTTGGCCAATGTACATAGCAGAGAGGCATTGCTGGCATATATCACATTGGTAGATGTGCAGGTGAACGAGCCTCTGATAGCGTGTTTCCCATGGGAGTTCCGATCTAGGCGACTATCAAGCAGTACCCTCTACACAGGGGTGGGACTTTGGAGTCATGTCTAAGATTGAAGATGGAACAGAAGAGCCAAATACTGCATCAGAAGCTGAGGCATTAGACACTTCAGAGTGTTCAGCAAATGTATGAATGGACAGTCAAGCTACAGCTCCACATAAGTCTGTGATGAGAGCATTCTTAAGAAAGGATACTGAAATACAGAGTGATTGTGTAGAGTGAGTTAATATTCTAGAGGGAGGTTGAAGATCACAAGAGTGATAGCAGTAGGCAATTCCGCTAGATAGCCATCTAGAGTCTCTGCTTGGAAATTGGAGATCACTGTCCAGAATGGAGAGAAAAAACCTGGGAGATTTCCTCAAAGGCTTGTTCCGAACTAAAAGGTTAATGCCCTCTCAACATCAAGTATATTTTAATGTTGCATCTCCTTTATCCTAGTGTGGCATATGGAAGAAAACTGTAAGGTGGATAGGTTAATTTATGTGCAAGTCCAAAGATACCTTTGGCAGGAACTTGGGATGCGGTCAGACAGACCTTATTCTTAAAGAAGACAGGGTATAGCATCAAAGCCCCTATCTCACCCACTCTGAGCAGAAATAATGGCTAAAAGAAATGCAGTTTTCGTAGACAGCTATAGAAGAGAGCAGGTTGCCATAGGTTCAAAGGAAGGCCTTGTAAGACACCCACGTACCAAGTTGAGGTCCCATGTTGGCATAGGGCATTTGATTTGAAGGAGGAGGTTGTCCAGTCCCTTGAGAAACCTCTGTTGTAGGATGAGCAAAGACAGAAAAACCCTCTACCATACGATGGAAGACCGTAATAGCTGCCAAATGCACTCATGGATTTTAAAAGATAAACCTGTCTTTGTTAGTTCTAAGATATAATCTAATACATATGACAGTGGCAAAGATGTAGGTGAAAGATGTTTTAGGTCACACCAGTGTTTGAATCTCATCCAGTTTTGGGTATATGTGTCACAAGTAAATTGTTTCCTGCCATGTAACAGCACTTTATTTACTTCCTCAGAACAAGTTGTTTCTAACCATGCCAACCATCAATCAGGGACAGATTCTCTACCCAGAAGACCTGAAGACTGCTTCCTGGAGTCTTTTTGAGAGGCATTTCTTCTTCAATGCTCTAGGGGAGTGTTGCGCTAAGGAGGTTGAAACAGTTGACCTGTTGAGAGACCGCTGTAATGTGGGGGGAGTCCCCTCACCAGGGTCAGAAGCTGGCTCGAGCGAACGCTCCGTTATGAAGAGACAGTTTAAGTTGTCGGTTCTTTCTAACCAGACTTTAGTTGCAGACAGAAATTACAATTTTTTGGAACATGTGACTCCCCAAGGCAGCAGACACACCAGGAGTGTCCATCACTGCTCAGGATAGCCTCTCAGCACCATAGGCAATGTTTAAACTTGGAGAACTGGTTTAAGTTTTCCTGAGGGGAAGAAACAAAACAGGTGGAGGTACAATGGTCATTTTTTAAAAAAAAAAATCTTATACTTTTAGAAGATAGCTGTAGTAATTCTATAGTTTTAAAAACAAAGCTAACCACCACAAAGGAAATAGAGAACTAAAACTATTAAGCACATGAGAAAAATACAGTAAACTCAACTCAGATGCTGCCGACGGTCTGTCGCAAGCAGACAATGGAGAAGGAACTCAGGGTGGTTTGCCCACACAGCTCTATATAGCCTTAGTGCAGGACACGAGGCCGTCAGCATGCACAGGCCTAACAAACACTGCTACCTAAAAATCTGAGGGCACCCATAGGAACACTACTCGAAGCAGCAGCAAAGCCACTGGCTTCAGAAGTAGGCACCCTATCATGTCTCAGTGGAGTGCTAGGTACAGGGAAGAACATCTGGTCCTAACTCCCTTCCCCAAGCACTGCAGTCCGTTCCAAATGCAAAATTACTCTTCTGAGCAGGGAAGCAGGAGTTTTTTAAATGTTGCCACTGGGGCTTCAAACTGCTGCAGATGTGGATAAGATTTCAGGAATTTATTGCTAAGCTAGGGGAGTCTCCAACCCTTCCAACAGAGCATCTGTAACAATCCTCCTCCTCATCTCCAGATGGAGTGCAAGTGACGGAGAAAACTGCACAGGGCGGAGGGTGTAAACAAGGTAACGAAAAACTCACTTCTCAGATGAAAGAATCCTTTGTAAAAGGTCTCTGAAAACCAAAGGAAACATCCACTCTACTTGGCAGAGGGAGAGAGTGAGGAAAGAATGGGGGAAGACGGGGGGGAGGGGGGAAAAATCAGTAAATATGCTTCAAATTTAACAAAAACAAAAAACTCTGCTTCCATTCCAATGGGCTGGAGAGATCTTGCATGCAACAGAGGAAACATTTTCAAAGAACAGGACCAAAAAAAATCTTAGCCATAAAAAAGCCTGGTACATTTAGCACTTGAAGCTCCTTGAAACTCTAAAGTTGACATCCATTTTAAGCAATGGGCACGTAGTAACAGTGCAAAGGTATCATTTGTTTTGTATATATTCTAGGGTCTATTTAAAATAAACCAGGGCTGTAAGCAATTAAAAAAAAAATCAATTGCAGGATTTCACTTTTAAATAATATAAATACTATTTATATAAATATTTTGGATGTTTTGCACATTTTCAAATATATTGATTTCAATTACAACAGACTACAAAGTGTCCAGTGCTCACTATATTTATTATAAATATCTGCACTTTAAAAAACAGTATTTTTCAATTCACTTAATACAAATACTGTAGTGCAATCTCTATCATGAAAGTTGAACTTACAAATGATTTGTGTTACATAACTGCACTCAAAAATAATAAAACCAGAGCCTACAAATCCACTCAGTCCTACTTCTCGTTCAGCTGATCGCTCAAACAAGTTTGTTTACATTTGTAGGAGATAATGCTGCCTGCTTCTTGTTTACGTCACCTGAAAGTGAAAATAGGCATTCACATGACACTGTTGCAGCTGGTGTTGCAAGATATTTACATGCCAGATGGGCTAAACAGTCATATGTCCCTTCATGCTTCAACCACCATTCCAGAGGACATGCGTCCATGCTGATGACAGGTTCTGCTCAACAACAATCCAAAGCAGTACAGATCAACGTATGTTCATTTTCATCATCTGAGTCAGATGCCACCAGCAGAAGGTTGATTTTCTTTTTTGATGGTTCAGGTTATGTAGTTTCCGCAACGGAGTATTGCTCTTTTAAAACTTCCAAAAGCATGCTCCACGACTCGTCCTTCTCAGATTTTGGAAGGCACTTCAGATTCTTAAATCTTGGGTTGAGTGCTGTGGCGATCTTTAGAAATCTCATATTGGTACCTTCTTTGCGTTTTGTCACATTTTCAGGGAGTGTTCTTAAAACGAACAACATGATGGGTCATCCTCTGAGACTGCTGCAACATGAAATATATGGCAGAATGCAGGTAAAACACAAAGCAGGAGACATACAATTCTCCCCCAAGGAGTTCAGTCATAAATTTAAATGAGCGCCATCAGCATGGAAGCATGTCCTCTGGCCTGGTGGCCAAAGCCTGAAGGGAAATACAAATGTTTAGCATACCTGGCACGTAAATACCTTGCAATGCCGGCTACAAAAGTACCATGTGAACGTCTGTTTTCACTTTCAGGTGACATTGTAAATAAGAAGCCAGCAGCATGATCGCCTGTAAATGTAAACAAACTAGTTTCTCTTAGCAATTGGCTAAACAAGTAGGAGGACTGAATGGACTTGTGGGCTCTAAAAGTTTTACATTGTTTTGTTTTAGAGTACAGTTACGTAACAAAAAAATCTACATTTGTAAGTTTCACGTTCACAATAAAGAGATCGGTACATGTATGAGGTAAACTGAAAAATACTCGTTTATCTTTTTACAGTGCAAATATTTGTAATAAAATATAAAGTGAGTACTGTACACTTTGTATTGTGTAGTAATTCAAATCAATATATTTGAAAATGTAAAAAAAATATCCAAAATATTTAATACATTTCAATTAGTATATTGTTTAACAGTGCAATTAAAACTGCAATTAATCTAAATTAATTTTTTTGATGTAATCACATGAGTTAACCGTGATCAATCAACAGCCTTAAAATAAACCCATCAGAACAAGGATACCTTTTGCCTGTCTGACACAAGTAATGACTTCTGTCCACAGCAGTGGATCCATAAATAACTTGTTAATGAAAATTCACGTAGCATAGTAATTCTTATTTCAGAAATAAATCACCACTGTTTGCAACAATACTGTCTCTTTGCCTTTAAATACTATTCAGAGGTTTCTGCTATGGGCTTCCTGAGTTCTGAAAAACAGCTATTCTAAAATCAAACAGATGGAAACTTTAGAGAGTCATGAAATGGAAAGAGTCTGGAATGAGTCAACATTTGTCTTCACTAAGACATTAAATTTAGTTATAACTCACATACAGCAACTTTCATCCAAGGACTGTAACATATTTTACAGTTTCAAATACACTGAAGTTATTGAATTAAGATCATAGGAAACGTCTCCAGCCACTCAACTTCTATTTCCAACAGATTTCTGTTTATTACAGTAGCCTGCAGAAACTCGTATCACACAACAGCTACTTAATTAAAGACTGAAGTCAGAGTTAGATGTAGCAAAAGTAGCAAGGTTGGGAAACTTAAGGAAGTTCTAAATATTGATCAAGTTGCCTGTGTTTCCTTTGCAAAACTCATCTGACTAGCATTAACTGTCCTATTTGGGGCAGGCACTTTTAAACAGTTTACTTCCCTGCTCATTAGATAGTCCCTCCTTTGCCTGAGGAAACTTACTTCACATTATAATCAATTAGCATGCATTTTGTGCCTTCAAAAAGGCGGACAGTTCCCCCTCTCTCCCAGTAATGTCCATAATATGCAAGGTACTGAATGAGTATAAATGCAGTTTCCCCTGAAGAGTTCCCTGTCCAAATATCGCTCTGCCACTCCATTGCTCAAGACTCCACATAAATAACAAAATATACAACATTTGAAAAAGTAGTTCCTTCCTTAACAGTTAGACAAGAACTCAGGATATTTTGTTTGTTTCTCCTGCAAAAAGTGAATAAAATAACTGACTCTTAAATAACAATTTAGGTTTATTTTCTCAGAATTTTTTTATACTATGCTAGATGCTTGAACAAGTCTAATTCAGACACGTTTGGATAGTTCCTTCCTTCTCCATGCAGCTGGGAGGCAAATCAAGTGGAAGCAGGAGCGAACACATAGGTATATTTGGTTTCATTAGAACTTATTAGTACTCATCCATTGTATTTAAAATGATTAAGGCTAAAGGGTTAATTAATTTGCCAAGAACAGAACAAATGCAACTTGTTTTATAGAAGTTACAGGACCAACCAATAAGAACATGCAACTCGCCTCAAGACCCACAGATCCAAAGGCTAAAAAGCACTTGAACTATATAAACCTTATTTCTGAAAAATAAAACCAGCTTCCATTTAACAGGGAATGCTGTTCTGGTTCAAACAGGAACCTGCTGTATTAACATAGCAATAAAATATACCAGATTTGGGCTAACATGCAATTAAATCACTGAATAGTTCCTCATATTGTGAGGTAACCTACAGCTGTCAAGAAATGGCAGCCTTGGACAGGATTTACTGTACCTGTTATGTACTGGAGAAAAAAAAAGTCTTCACACATTAGTGCAAAAGAAATCATTCATGTGTTCACGCACATCACAAGTGGAACGCGTCTACAAGGCTAACTGCTAGATGTTAGGAAGTCAGGGAATAAACTAAGAATGACCTTCAGAAATAGTCCTGAGAACCATAGTCAGTGCAACATTGCACAGTGCTATTAGCAGTTAATTCACTGATCAGGATCTGTCCTAAATACATCAGCCTAGGTTAACTCTCCCCTAAATCAGTGCATATGTTAAGAGGCTTTAATGCAGCAACCGAAGTAGTCAAGTGGATTTTAATGCAACTCCACTCCAGGATACACAAAAAACCTCCGTGTGAGGGAGCAAGAATCTTCACTTTTCACAAAACAAAAACTGCACTTGGTATATATAAATGTGACACCTTCCCTCCAACCATTGAGCTGGTGTCAAAAACTAATTTTTATTATGGTAAGTAAGAATTTAACATTTAAAAAACAGACTGTAGCTTGCATAAATCCAAATTTACTTCCAAAGCTTAAAACGGCTATGTTTTACTTCACGATGTCTATTCAGTAAAGTGAAACAACACTTTTACAAGTCATTATAAAGCTTATAAGGCAGTGGTAAAAATCTATAGGGAACATTCTGGTAGCAAGACTCCCATCTTGTGGTAGGATGTTTCACTGTGAAGTTCAGCAGCACATAACCACAAAAGTCATTTATATTCACTAGCACTTACCCTGCTAGTTTAAAGAAAAAAACCTGAATATCTTAAGTCACCATTTTTAAAATTGATATTTACCACAAATGTTGATTTACCACAGCATTCAATAAATTTGTAATGTACTCAACAAGAAGCTCTCTTTACAGAAAGATTTTCAAATACCAGCTCCTATCCATGGTTTAGCTGGAAAACAGAACTACAGTTCTGTTTATGTAAAATTCCCAGTTCCATGGGTGCAAATAGCACAGGCTCTATGAACTTGAAGCCACGGAAATTTAATTATGATTTTGGCGTTTCAAGTTCTGCAAACAGAGCACCGATGGCTACATGTGGAATATAGTCATAATACTGGTAGTACAGAATGGAATTCCACTTTAATTGACACTGAGTGGGCCTTAATTGGAATACCCTTCTAGTTTCTGCCTCCAGCTTTAAAACTGTAAATAGCATGTATAGATGAGGAATGTAAGTGACCATTTCCTACAAGGAAAGAATACGTGAAGAGAGTGTGTTCAGTTCTGAAGAAAGCCACAGACAGCAGAGAGATTAATATAAACATGGATCAATTAGCCCCATTGGTCAAACATAGGAAAAGTTTTAGACAAGTTATAAGATTTAGCAAGGAATATTTAAATTTATATAGACAAACCAATTTCCAAAAATAAATAAATAAAATAAAAAAAAAATACTCCAAATTGATTTTTTCAAATTTACCCAAAACTCAACCCAAACTTTGTGTTTTTAAGAAAAAGCTTAATTGATTTTGTTTTCAGGTCACTCCTGTGCTTTCCTCATTGTGGCCAGAGTTTTAAGAAGAAATTCTTAACTGCTATGGTAAAAGTTGTTCATAGTATTTCTAAGGAGTTATGAGTATGCATATTTGTAGTGCTTTATCCAAATGAAAACTTGAGTGTTTCCCCCATTACAAATATTATGTCCATTTTTTTTTTTAATCGTAAGAACAGACCATGAGAACTACCAGAAATATTCAAGGCAAGGCAACTTTCAGGAACAGTTAAGGATAATGCATGCCCCAATAAAGAAGTGTTGAGTAGATGACCAAATAGAAGGACGTTTCACTCCAAATAATTCCATTGAGCACATTCATCACTGGAGGAAGATTTCAAGACCAACTGGCAAAACTTATGACTGCCACTTGAACCTTTGAGAGTAATCACTTTTTACATGGATATCTGAAGGCCAGCTGAACCCTCTTCTCTGCATGTCAAGAAACAACCAATCTGAAGTAGCTGCATGAATTATACAAGCCAAGTAACAATTTTATTAGCATAGATATTAACCTAGCCTCAATCTAGTTTAAGTATTTAACCAACTCATACCTAGTTTATGGCTCTCACTTCCAGGAGAGAGCGAACCACAGACAGAACGCTTGAATTCCAAACGCTCATTTGGACTTTCTGTAGTCTAGATCAGGCGTCGGCAACCTATGGCACGCATGCCAAAGACGGCACACAAGCTGATTTTTAATGCCACGCTGCTGCCTGCCGGGTCCCACCTGCCGGCCCTGCTCAGCCCACTGCCGAATCCAGGCCGGGATCCTGGAAGGCAGCAGCATGCCATTAAAAATCCTGCCCACCCCGGCCCACTCTTCTCTGCCCTCATCCCCCCCTCCCTGCAGGGGCAGGGTGAAGAAACTTGGTCCTGCCAGCTGCTGCTGCAGGCAGGCAAGGTTCCCCCCACCCCCCACCATGCTGGGTTCCTGCCCTTCCTCCTCTCCCTCCCTGCCACTGATCAGCTGACGGCTCTTGCAAGGGAGGGGGACAAGCAGAGCCGCAGAGTGCTCGCTGCTCCGGGGAGGAGGTGGAGAAGAGGTGGGGACGGGGCCGTGGGGAAAGGGGGGGAAAAAATCAGGGCATATCCCCCCGTGACCTGCTCTGGGCAGGGAGCTGGGAGCACCCCCATGACCCTAGCCCACACCCACAACCCCAGCCCCCTGCCTTGACCCCTGCACCCCCCCACGACCCCAGCCCTGACTCCTGCACCCTCCTCACACACACCCAGCCCCCTGCCCTGACTCCTTCACCCCCCACACATACCCAGCCCCCCCCACGCCCTGATTCCTGCGCCCTCCTCACACACCCCGAACCCCATGCCCTGACTCCTGCACCCCCCATATTCTCACCCCCACCTTGAGCACCAAACGGGAGCTCCTGCACCCCCCATCCCACATTCCTGCCTGCACCCCTCGCACCAAATGGGAGCTGCCCAGTAAGCATTCCACACCCAAACCTCCTGCCTCAACCCTGAGGCATTCATGCTAGCTCCTGGCCAAACCCTACACCCCAACCTGCTCCTTCACCCCCTGCCCTGTGCTCAGTGCACTCCCACCCTCAGCTCAGTGCAGCGAGAGAGAGGAAGAGAATGGGCTAGAATCAGGGAGAAGGTAGGTACCCACTCTATGTGGGCAGGGCTGGGACCCCAGGCCGGCAGCCAGGACCCTGGCTGGTAGGAGCTGGCGGAGGGAACCTCAGACTGGCAGTGGGCTGAGCCGCTCAGCCCACTGCCGGTTTGGGGTCCCGGCCGCCAGCCCCGCTCAGACTGCTGCTGGTCTGGGGTTATGGCTGCCAGCCCGGAGTTATGGCTGCCAGCCCCTGGCCAGCTGGGGTACCGGCCACAGGCCTCACTCAACCTGCTGCCGGCCTATGTGAACAGAACCCCAGGCTGGCAGCGGGCCGGCAGCGTAATATCAGCATTTTAATTTAATTTTAAATGAAGCTTCTTAAACATTTTGAAAACCTTGTTTACTTCACATATGACAATAGTTTAGTTATATAGACTTAGAGAGAGACCTTCTAAAAAACAATAAAATGTATTACTGGTATGCGAAACCTTAAATTAAAGAGAATAAATGAAGACTCGTAACACCACTTCTGAAAGGTTGCCGACCCTGGTCTAGATAAAGGCATGAAAAAGATTCTGGCCCAGTAAATTTCTAAAAGGGTGTCTGGGCGCAGCAATAGGGAAGCTTTCAGATTGCTGAGGAGCACATATTTCAGATGCAGAGGTATCTATGATTACATTCCACATTTCACCATATCTAGCCCTTTCCCCAATGAAGAGAATTTTAGCTTTCTTCCTAAAATGTGGAGACAAGACATGTCATATTAAAACAGCTTTTTATTTGTTAATATCACATAAGAAAATTTAAGCAAGTTACACTATCTTTAAAAACACAACTAGCATGTTTAACATGAAACATCCCCCTCCCACCCTTGGTTAAGAAACTAAGTAAAGAAAAAGGTACCAATAAAACAAGTTTTTTCTGCTTCCTTCATCCTCTGATGAGTGCTTACGTGATTAGGCTTTGTTGTTTTTTTTTTAAAAAAGAAAAGCTTGTCTTTTCTATAAAAAAGTTTTGTAACTTTGATTGCGTAGTACAAAAACAAAGTCTTCAGTACAAAAGAATTCATCATCTTGTAAATGCCTTCCACTCCCCAACAGCACCTAAATATAAAGGGATCGACAGCAGATGGCTAGTCTAAATGATGTAGTCTAAAAAACAAAAAAATACAACACAGTGGCATATTTCCCTTTTAACAAGAATAAAAAAAGACTGGCATAAAAAATTGAGGGGTCATTTTCAGACAGTACATAGTTCAGTGTCAACAATTCACATCTTGCAAGAGTTACAGATATGGTTTCTTTTACAAAACTTTCTTTTCGGTGACAAAGGAAATTAAGGCCATCAGACTTGCAGCTTAAAAACTCACATAAAAGAAATATAAAAATATTGTGCTTCTGCGAAGGCTCTGCTCTACAGGCAAGGATTACCATAATCTGAGGAAGCTGGTTGACTGAAGAAATTCACATGATTGCACAGCTTCTGTTAGCTGCCCTTGGGTCTCCCTGTTAGGAATAGAGAAAGTTAGCTCTGAAAAAAAAAAAAAATCTTACAGTTGAAGATTCAGCATCTTAAAAATGCCACTTCAAACCACTAAAACATGTGATACCTGGTATAGTCTAAGCCAAAAATCAGTCATTACTACAGAGCTTTAACTCAAAATAAATTACCCTCTGTAGCCAGAGGAATGCTAGGTATCCTCTCCTGGAGGAAGGTAGTGAAAAAAAGGGAACCAGTAAAACACAAGTTTAAGGGTAATTATTATTTTGGAATGTGAAGCTATATATTTGGTAAGTTTTGTGGAATGGGCATGAAGTACGGTTAGTTTTTTCAACTGAGTACATTAAAGATATAGCTATATTTTCTTAAATTGCTAGGATTCTTTAAGGTACTAAACTGTACAGTCCCAGAAACATAGATGTGCAAGTAAAAAGTACTTCAACTATTGTTCAACAAAAATTTGAATCTATACTAATCCCATAAACAATGTTATGAGACTTGGCTTTCAACCAAAGTCTGGCAACTGAAAATAATATTTCCCACAGCAGCCATAACTCTCTTTATGGTAATATGTAGTATTCTGTAGCATCTTGTGCACTAACTTTACCTCTATATGGGTGTTCTGGTTATGAGCTTGGACTGATATTTTCCCAAAATTCAGTGCTCATGTGCTTGGCTTCTCATTTTTTAAATAAAAATTAGACTAATCTGCCCGTAACAAAATACCTGCTGGTGAAAAAGATCCTCTTCTTCAATTGCCTCAACTGCTTCTTCCTCAACTTCCTCCTCTTCTTCGCCTTCACGTAGAGTTGTTTTGAAGACAGTGGTTCTCTGAGCAACTTCCTACAATAAGAGTTAGGTTTTAGATAATAAAACAGTAACACTTCGTAAGTCTAGAGACCTGATGCTTCTAAACCAGGTGCCAATATTATGCCTACCCTGAAACAAAGAACCATTGCTTGTTCATTTGCGGCCTGAATAGACTTTATTCATATGCCTATACTATACACATTAGCAACACATACTAAGAAATGCGCTTTTCATATTGTTTTCCTTGTTAAGTTCCTCCAGTAGCTAAACGGACTCCTTTAGGGACTTTGGTCTAACATACGTTTTCTTTTAGACATTTCCTGCTCTAAGAATTCTCTCTCTCCCTGGAAGTCAACTGATTGTTCCTCAATAGATTAGTGTTCCCACAGTTCCAATATCTCTATAAGCAAATGCTACTGAGTTTTGGAGATTTAATTCAAGCAGAAAGTAAAAGCATTTCACCATAATGCCAGGAGGCAAGCATTACAAGACCAACCTTACTGGAAAGCCGGCCCTAAAACTATCTTCAAACATTTTTTTGAAATGCTTCATCTTTATTGGGATGCAACTTCTGTCCAGCACCTAATTTGTCAGTCCAGTAAGCAGTCTTTCAGGTTTAACTATATCTAATCTAATTTACCTCTCCCTGAGAGTTTTTCAATATAACTTTCACATCTTTGCCAGTGCCCCAAGAATTCTGGTTCTTCCAGATGAGGTCAGAGGGAGGGCTGGCAGTAATTCCAGCATTCGCAGCCCAGACCTGGAAGAGAAAAGAAGTCATACAGAGACCTGAACGAAATGAGTCTCAGTCACACAATACATCTGTGATTACGGCTAGTATGTGAGAGAAGTGGTTAGGTGCGGAAACTTGGTGGATTTACCCCTCTTAAAAGTGGAGGCCTCTGCGCATCTGTTTTACCTGTTTAAAAAAAACCCCACTTTTGTACATGCAGACTGGACAGTTTTAATGTATATCTTCATGTACAAGTGCATGGTCAAGGCTCAAGGTGCACTTGATGCCAATAGAGATGCTAATATCTTAAGTGATCTGAAAATATGACTAAAAACAGTAAACTCATTCTCCTATTTGTGTTTACATTGCTTTCAAATGGTTTCACATGTTTATCAAAGCTAATTTCACTTACTGTAACAGCCTGGCCTGCCTTTAGTACATATCTTGAGGTATATTTGTAACTGACAGAAGTGTCTCCTATTTTTCTGATCATCTCCCAGCCTCCCATTGGTTGATCCTATGTACAAAGGGAAAGGAATTTAAGATTAAATTTACACCAACAAGTATAATTTCCTGCAAGATAAATAGAAATCATCATAAAGCCCCCCCGACAGACAGCAAGAAAAAAAGCTTTGGAAAGTTTTCTGTAATATTTGAAGTCCACATAATTACAGAGCTAAACAGACTCAGATTAGCTCTCATGTTCCAGAATGAAACATCACACCATGTGACATCTAATTTATAATTCTGATATTAAATTGGTTCAAGGGTTTATTTTTTTTTAAATGTGACATCTCTCATCACAGCTTGGGTTCGGGAAATATAGAATATGAACCCCATTACAAATATTTAGTACCTTTTAGGACTCAAACTTTTACATATGAAGTATGTCCAATCTTCTGGAAAACCAAAGACACTCCTGTCATTTTTCTGTTTCAGAACACATCTCCCTAACAGTACTCTGTGACTGCACTATTGTGACAAACACTTTTTTCATGGTTGGTGTAACATGGCTTTTTATAAGTGATGGCAAGAATAAAGAAAACACAAATATTTATGTCTCTGCAGATGGAACATTTCCAATGTTCTATGTAGAACTGAAGGTTTAATTCTGAAAAAAACTTCTTTCTGAACACAGAAATAAACTTCCAAATGTGAGTGCAATGCAGTCTTGAGTCTGAAGACACTAAGACATATGAGGCAGCCCTATTTATCTTATTGAGGTTTAGGGTTGATAATCAAGTAGTCATTGTGACAAAGTGGGATATATCTGTACCAAATTATGAAGTCTACTTCGTATTGTATTCTATTCGTATTGTATTCTATTCGTATTGAACTGCACACTTTGTATTGCACTGCATTCCAGAGAGTGCCCTGCTCTGGAAAGATGCTGGACACCTTCTTGAAGGACTATCTGCGGATATCCACTCGGAATGACAACCAGAGGCCCACCACTATGAAACAATGGATTTCTTACACACTGACCTGCAGGAGGGGCTGGAGCATCCCAGTGGAACACATGGAAAGGGGACAGAGGCAACCTACTTGAGGGTGAGGTTCTACTCTATACAGGGTAAGGACTTGCAGGAGAGAGAGTACAAGAGGGACTCTGCCCAGCTTTAAACTCTGACAAACCTTGGACTTTCAGAAGGGTGACGACAGACACCGGGGTGGGGGGGAGGAGGAAGGAGCATCAGGACTTTTGCTGTTTACTTTGAGTAAAGTTTGTGGTTAATAAATTGGTTTTTAAGTCCGTTTTCTTTGCTGTCTTACCACACTGTTCTGAAACAAATTAGAAGCCAGCTACACCCACATCTTAGGCGGAGTTCTGAAGGGGGCTTCAAAAGTCTCACTTTTATAACTCTGCTTTTGGGTTCTAGAACAGCTGGGCAGAGAGGTGCTCTATGTCCCAAGAAAGGGCTTCAGACAAGAGGTCTGAGCCTGGGAGCATGCCCTACACATACCCAGACCTAGAAAGTGACCAGATGCTCCCCAGAGCTAGGTGACTTGAAAGCACATGGGACCCAGCAAATGGAGAAAGGGACACTGGGTCAGACTGCAACAATTAGGGTTTGAAGTTTGTAGTTTCTCTCTTTTGCAGATTAGTACTATGCTTTACTATAGCTCCTTCTAGAGGAGCTCAGAGCTCTTTTTAAAAAAAATTAATGTGTTTTATCTGATCACACCTTTGAAGGAGAAAAGGGATATCTTCATGTAATATATGAAAAAGTGAAGGGACAAGTGTTGTCTATATTTGAAACTTCTATCCATTGCTGGCATCAGGCGCCAGTGCTGGATGCACGTAAACTCATTCTGAACGCAGTTTAGCTGCAAACAGTCACAGACAAACCACACTCAGCACCATTTTGGCAACTATGGTCAAGGAGAGAAAGCATGGTCTTGTAGACATGGCCTTCAGTTTCCAGCTGACACAGACTTTCTGCACAACCATGAGCATGCCTCATCTACAGTGTGGATGTGACATGATTTCAATCATTTGTGGCTAGCCAGTGTAGCTAAATCAGCACAAGCCTCGCATATTGACAGGACAAGGCACTGTATGGTGTGACTTACACTGGTGCCATTTACCCCAGTTCTAAGCAGCAGTAAACTCCACTGGTGCAAATAAGTGGTTTTGGACATGTAAATTAGGGTTTTGCAATGAAAGCTGGATACTAGATGAGTGCAACTGAGGCAAATGCCTACACAGACAGCACCTTCAACTGTGTGTCTCAGTTCCCACATCTGTAAATTAAGACTATTTTCTTTTTGCTGCCTTTTGCCTTGTCATTTTAGATAGCAACGTCTTTGCGGCAAGGACCGTCTCTTACTACATGTATGCTCAGTGCCTAGAAATGCGACTATTATCTTACGTGATTAAGTGTTTAGGAATCTCAGTTGTATACATTATCAGGAAGAAAATACCTCCAATGCCAGAATGTTGGGTAAGAGGTCATGCTGGATCATTAATTTAATACCGAATCCTAGAGCCATTTGCTTTCTACAGCACTCCTGGGTTCAGGCACATGATACAAAGCCTGAAAGACAAATGCAGCCTGAGGCTGTCTTCTTGCAATCAGTATATCACAAAGTGATGGCACATCATTTTGTTTTCAAACCTGCTCAGAAGTGTTCTTCAAGCGGATGAATTTCCCATCCACGTCTATCTCCTCAATACAAACATTTCCAGTAGCAGAAGCTGAATGGGAGATGCTGACACTACTGCTGGCTTCAGATTCTTCCACATCAATTCTCTTCCTCTTTCCTCTGGTTGTGCGCATGCTACGACTTGATGATGCCCGAGAGACTGTCACCCGAGAAGATGGGCTGGGAGATAGTTTCAACCTGGATTTGAGGAAGGAAACACATACGTGGCACATCAAGTATTTCAGTGCTCTCTTACATAGCACATAATTTTCATTTCCTTATGGCTGGGTTGACAAAAGAAGCTGCCACTGCAAGCACCACAGTACACTTGTCATATCTGGCTCCCCAAGAGTTTGCATACTATTCCACTTAAGTCAGACTAACAAAATAAGCAATACTTGCACCTTACCTTTTTTTTTTAGGCTTCCTCACCTCCATATTTTAAAAAAAACTGCTAATACTAAGGATTTTCTCCCTTTACAGGTGTACTGTTAAAGGTTGCTGAAAAAAGTAAGGCTTTGCATAAATGCCCTGCAGATTTGCTCATCTCTTCTTACCACATCTTGCCTTTAAATTATTTATTATTAACACCTATTAGCTTTTGAGAATATTAATATGAAAAGCTCCACACCTTACAGGGGGCTATATAGGGCCTCTTATTTTTGAAAGGTAAATATGGACATGTATAGTAAAAGACCCTTAAGTGTTTAATCAAAGTCTCCCAACAAAAGAGCTTTCTCTTGAGGTTTATTGATCTGTCTTTCAAAAGACACCAACAATATTCAATGGAACATCATTTCTTACCTCTCTTCTTCACCCTCCAGCAATTTCCTATATGCATTGATTTCCATATCCAGAGCCAATTTCACATCCAGAAGTTGTTCATAGTCATTCAACTGTTGCTGCATCTGATCTCTTATCTCAGCCATTTCTCTTTCTTTGTCAGAAAGCATCCTGCGATAGTTGTCCCTTTCCTTAGCCAGTGTGTCCTCCAGCTCCTGCATCTTATCCAGCCATGCCCTAGACTAGAACAAAACATAAAAAGAAGTTAGCGTCTACCCAGGGAAAACATTCACTTCTTGAGGGTGTCAAGAAACCTAGATTTTGGAAGTTAGGTTAGACAGTGTTTTACCTTCACTGAATCCCAACCCACCCCTCTCCAATTTCCTGTCCTACAAAAAACTTTTGAAGAGTACACATTTGCACCTGCGGTACATATGCAATTGTCTATACAGTACTTTGGCATGCAAGTGATAGAAATCTGCTCTTGATTTTTCAAGAAGAGAAATTAAATTGTGGCTTTTTAAATCATTCAGAGATTAAAGTTGAATTTTGCAAGTTGGAAAACATCTGGACCACACATGTACCCAGCATCAGATACTCACTTCATTCCTATAAGTTGAGTAATGAAGGTTCAAGAAGATGAAGAGTCACAGTGAAAAAGACTGGGACTTTAAAGTTATGCTTAGGACTCCAAAAGCCATTTTAAATAAGATTTAAAGCCATTATTGTATTCCTAATATTCTGTACAAGTGTCAAATTAGTAGACATCTGGAGTTACTCTTCAAAGAATTGCTAATCTAACCTTTATGTTTCATTCCACCCCCAGCTCCTCCCCAACCCCATCCCTCAAAACCACAAAGAATATCATTTGCAAGCACAAGTTTGAATGTTCAGGGGTCCCCAAGAACTGGCAACACAGATTAGAACTTTGGCTGTAAAAGGACAACTATTGCTTCTTATTTCACAGAAGGTGCATTTGAGAGTGAGCAAAGGCCAAGGGCATGGGAAGAATGCCTACCACAATTTTCTTTCGCATTACATGCTAAGAACTTCATGCACATATAAAACTTTCCAACATGTTGCCAGAATTCCAACAATATTGCTATGAAAACAGCTATGAGCTGGAAAAGCAGTCTGGTTATTGCCACATGATATCATCTAACGTGCTTTAGAATGTATCCTTCTGGGATGAAATCTGAAGTGTTTCCTAGAAAAAGGATTCTTTCATTAACAGCCTGGCAATAACAGATAGTAAGAGCATTGTTATCCAGCATCTCAGTTTATTTAAATAATCCAAAAAAGGAGCAATTCTACTCTGAACAGTGACTAAGTGGTATCATGGAATTTCTTCTATGTACCTTAACATCTTCCAAATTAAGTCTCTTCCATTTATAGGTATTAAAAACCTAGCTGCCATCCTTGACAAATCAGCCTGGAATCTGAAACACAAAACTGGATTTTTTCCAGCTCATGCTGGAAAAAATGATGAGAACTCGACAATTCTGTTGATGCACAAGCCAGAAAAGAATCCAGATTACTCTCTCAAATCACGTCGA
Source organism: Caretta caretta (assembly GCF_965140235.1). Lineage (NCBI taxonomy): Eukaryota > Metazoa > Chordata > Testudines > Cheloniidae > Caretta > Caretta caretta. Next base: position 81,344,871 of record NC_134210.1, on the reverse strand, counting down.
CATTAAACGCTCAACTTCCCATTGTAATTGCATGGATTCAGCTGCACTAATACTAATAGTTAAGGGAACAGTAGTGTAGCCCAGCTGCTGGCAATATGCCACTATCTGGCCTAGATCTGCTCTGAGTAGCTCATACAATATGGCAGAAACACACCACTGGGCAGGCCACATGAGTAGGCTCATCACTTCTTAAAGTGACTGAACTGCATTGATGCCAATGCAATGTTGGGACACTGGAAGAAAAAAAAAAACACACAAGCATAGTCACTACCCCAAATCTGCATTTGGCTCTGCAGGAAAGAAGGGGGGGGGAGGGGGGGGAGAGAGAGAGTAAGCATTAAAGACTTATTTTAGTGAGTGCAGTGAGTAGATATTATTATACATATTCAACTGATCTGCTCTTAAGATTTTTTTTTTTTCTTTTTTAAACAGATTCTTTTCAGAGCAGCTTCTCCCTTTAAAGAAGGCTGAAAGACTTGTAGGGGTTTTTTTTGGAATTTATTAATTGCATTATTGCACCAATGCTAAGTTAGGCAATGTCACTACGGGGCGGGCAGGAGGGAGGAGAGAAAAGGCTCATACTGTACGGAAGTTTGATTTCAGGGAAGTCCTCGTGGCTCATTAGTTCCAGTCAGCCACAATAGCGTGCCTGCAGGTTTCCCCATTACAACAACATCAGCTGCACACAATACAAAGACACAACCAAATCTAAGGCTGTCATCTTTCCAGATATCTTTATAAACATGGAAAGGTGGCATGGTGCTTAAGACACAGGACTAGGAGTTAGAAGTTTTGTGGCAAAGCCCGGAATAAGTTTCCTGTGCAAGTCAATTAACTTCTGTACTTCAGTGTCCTCATCTTTAAAATAAAGACAACCCCACCTACTTAACAGGAAAAGTTGTAAAGCTATATTCATTAGTGTTTGTAAAGCTCGTTGAGTGCCTCAAAAAGACAAGTGCAAATTAGCATTATAGACTGTACACGTTTTCTGACTCTACAGGAATAAGTCCAGTGAATCACCAAGGAAACAATCCATTTGCCCTGTCCCACACTACACACCCCCACTCATTCCCCCCAAGAGGATGGATACTCAATATCTCCCCCTTCCACACCTGCCAGACTGTCCAAGAGTGACATAAGGCCAATGCCACACCAAAAAGATGCAAATACAAACAAAGGAATCCCCGAACAATGCTGAGATACAAATGGCCCCAACAGACCCAGACGTCTCTAAAAAAAGAGGGGACGTAGATAGAATTGGAATGAAGTGACAGGTGTGGCCAAGCATACACTATGTCCTAAAGATGGCCACATTTTGCCCACCTACCTTGCATGGGCATTCCTTTTGATGGAAATCTGGATGGTTCAGCAGAACTCTCATGCATCTGCGACAGTTTTAAACTACATTAATACAAAAAAGTCTATCCTACCCAATCAACTATTGTTAGGGTGTTCATTGCAGACAATTCACTAAAGATCTCAATCAAAAACCTTTGAAGGGATCTTTGTCAGCAACAGCCATAGAAAACTTTAAAATGAAGCAGGGTTTCCATTGAGTGGTGTAGCTAGAACCACTGCTAGTAGTCTGGTACGATAAGAAGCATGCTGCCAGGTGCTACCTTCCAGAGGACAAATACTAACCACTTTTATATATGAAGAGTACCATGAAATTTTTAATACAACAGTAAGCATAATCAGCAGCTTTATGGCTAAATTCTAATTTGGGGAAATTCAGTTTATTGGTTGCAAATTCCCATTCCCCTCCACTTCCATTGTTTATTAGGGAAAGTATTTAACTTCTTGTCCTATCCCATAGTGTGATACATCTGGGTAACAAGGAACTCGTGTGTTCTATACTCAAACCTTGTCACCAACTCCAGCTTAAGTCTACAGGAGTTTTGCACATGGAATGGAGCATAGACTACATAAGCAATTATAGTAAGAATCCATGTGATGTTTGTGAAATGCCATACAATTCTTCCAAATAAAAGACACTGATAAGATAGGGGATAGAGGACATGGACATTGCCTACTGCCCACATTTTAACAAGACACACAATCTGGAGGTCGTGGCAGAGTCTCAATTGCTTCTGTATTAAGTCAACAATAGTGATATTGGATATGGATAGAGACCTCTTTAATGAAATAAATACTACTGGGAATTGAGATATTATGGAAGATTAACTCTCTAGATACAGAGTGGAGAACAAGCGCTACTAATAATAGTAGGGCCCAGATTTTCCTGGATATGATAGGTGAGATTTCTTCACCAAATATAGTCACTGAATCAAGAAGAGATGATGCTATTTTAGATTTGGTATTGGTAAGTAGTCAGGACCTCATAGAACTGGTTGCAGGAGACACCCTTGCTTTAAGTGATCATGAGCTAATTCAGTTTAAACTAAATGGAAGAATAAACAAAAATAGATCTGCAATGAGGGTCCTTGATTTCAAAAGGGATAACTTTAAAAAATTAAGGAATTACTTAAGGAAGTGGACTAAACTGAAGAACTCAAGAAACTGAATGTGGAGGCATCAAAGTAATTCTCAATTAAAGTTGCAGAAATTATCTTAAACCTGAATCCCAAGTAAGGGGAAAAAATTCGTAGGGAAGAGTTGCAGATCAAGCTGGATGAGCAAACATCTCAAACAGGTGATTAAGGGAAAGCAGAATGCCTACAAGGAATAGAACACGGGATGGATAAGCAAGGAAAGCTAACTTTTGGAGGTCAGAAAGTCTAGAGATAAAGTGAGAACTGCCAAAACCCAAGCAGAGTTGGACCTTGCAAAGGGCACTAAAAATCAATAGTAAAAGGTTCTATAGCCATATAAATAAGAAAACAAGGACAGAAGAAGTGCGACCACTAAGCACTGATGATGGGGTGGAGATTAAAGATAATCTAGTCATGGATCAACACCTAAACACACAAATACTTTGCCTCCTGTTTTTAATAAAGCAAAGTGATTAATGGGAACAAGGATATGGCAGGAGAAATCATCACAATGGAGGCAGAAGTGAAACTTAAACAGCTTCATGGGGCTAAATCAGGGAACCTGGATCATCTCCATCCAAGAATATTAAAGAAAATGGCACATTAAATTGCAAGCGCAATAATAAGGATTTTTAATGAACCTGTAAACTCAGGGGTCATACCCCACGATGGTAGAACTGCTAATTGGTTCCTATTTTTAAGGCAGGAAAAAGGGTGATCCGGGAAACTACAGGCCTGTTAGTTTGACCTCAATTGTATGCAAGGTCTTGGAACAGATTTTGAAAGAGAAAGCAGTTCCGGACACAGGGGTAAATGGTAACTGGGATAAAAATTGTAAGTTCTGTAGTCTGCAAAGTACAAGAGGTCAGTCTAGATGATCACGATGATCCCTTCTGGCCTTAAAGTTTATGAATAGCCACATATGCTTTCTTCCATCTTTGGCAAAGTTAAACTTTCCTTTCAGAAGTAAAAACTTTGCTTGTTAACAATGCCCCTGATAGTTTCAGTCTGGATTACGTAACCGAGTAGATGAGGCTCTCCTGGAAAGACCAACCTTCAGCTAATGCAGAAGGCAGAGAAAGAGGTGAAGGCCACTCTGGATCCAGACCTGGGAATTCCCTGTTCCCTCCTGTCCAGAGAAGAGAGCGTGATCAACAAATAAATGCAATTTTCGGAGCACAGGTTTCACCCTGCTGCCTGTGTGCTGGGCTATAAGGGCTTCACCTCAGGGAGAAGTTACTGGGAAGCGGAGGTGGGGAATAAACCTTTTTGGGTTTCGGACATTGCCAAAGAGCGTGTGATACAAAAGGGAGTGATAAGCCGTACACCCGAGGAGGGGATCTGGGCTTTGCAGAGTACAGGGAATAAGTACCCTGCCCTCACTTCCCCTAAGACTGCTCTGGCCCTACCTCAAAGCCCCAGTAACACTGGGGTTTATCTGGATTACGAAGGGGAGAATGTTGCATTTTATGACATTACATCCTCTGGCAGAGAGCCGATCTTTACTTTCACATCCTTTTTCACTGGGAAGATCATCCCCTTCTTTGGGAGCCGGCGTGTAGAATATCCGAATCTATTCAGTTGTGATCCCTGGAATGAATACTATTAAGACCTGCGACAGAGGAATCACTCAATATGAGATATCTAATGTAGAGCAAAGAGATGGGAAATATATAAATTATAGCTGTCACACTTTGCCATTCTAATCACAGACTTGCCAGCCCCAAGCATTCAAAAACAGCATGTCAGGCCCCTAAAATCAGGAGATTGATTTAAAAAAATCTTTTTTAATATTGAGCTATTTTTTCTGGTTTCTGTATGTACTTGGCTTCCCGTTTTCAAGCTCTTTTATGCAAATGTGAAGGCTAGAAACTTATCTGTAATTTAACCTGAGCTTCCCTTGGAATCTATCCCCACCAGCAGCTGAGACATAAAGAAAAACACCGAGTGCTGCAAGACTCACAATAAAATGGTGAGGGAGAACAAGACTGGCTTGCTCAGCATTATGCTGGTGAATGGAGTTTCTCGACCCTCTTCCATGCTTGTCTCTCTAACTCTGTGATCCTCCAGACACACCCGAACTGGCCAACCTGGAGCCACTCCCAGGGTCACAGCAGAGCCTGCCTGTCTTAGGGCAGGTCTACACTTACAATGCGGCAGTGGCACAGATGCAGCAGGGCAGCTGCGCCCTGTAGCACTTAAGTGAAGACGCTGGTACGCCAACGGGAGAGCTTCTCCCATCAGTGTAGTTAATCCACCTCTGCGAGAGGCGGTGGCTATGTCAAATGTGAGAAGCTGTCCCGCCGACATATTGCTGTCTATCTGGGGAGTTCAGTAAATTCTGACTCACTTCGGGTCATCCATCAAAGTCCTCTGCTCTTCACTTATGAATATGAAAACCATACTGGTATTTCCCCCTCCCTCCAACTCCCCAGCTCAATGCTCCCATTTTGCTCTGTTTAGTTATTTGGATGCTGTAGATTCAGATGAGTAAGTTCACAGAATAAAGTTTATTTCTATCATCTGGTCTTGGACTTTGTCACAAGGGTACTAGATCTGTATGGCTCTGCCCTGAAAGGCTAGACAGACCCACGAGCAAAAGCCTTGAGGGGGCTTGAAGAAAAGCAGCAGGATAGCTCTAAGCGAAAGCTCTAAAGGCAAAGCTTGAGGAATGAGTAAATAAAATGAAAGCATCAAGTGATGCCTTCCCCGGCAACACTATCCTCCTTCCGAAAGAAATCTGTTAGCAACCTTCAGGTGCCAGGGAACAGAGAAATTTGCACTAAGGTAGCCAGCTCATATCATCAACTGCAGTACTATGGGCTAGCACCTCGCTGCACCATGGTGTTGCAGCAGCATTTCTTTCCCAAATCAAGTTATCCCTTTTTCTTTAAATTCACATTGACAGTCTGAGTGGTTAGAAACCTGTTACACCCGCCGAGGGCACAGGGTAGGGTCAGGGGTACAAATCTGGAGTCATTTGGTCAAGGGGTGCGTGAGATACAGCCCCTCCCAACACAAGCTGTTTTTAAAACACTGTGAGCTAGGTGTGGAATACCAGCAAAATCCTGTCCATGGCAGTTGAGCATATGAGGACTTCAATAGCTCAGTCACACGTTAGAGGTTTATCACAGGAATGGGTGGGTGAGATTCTGTGGCCTGTGTTGTGCAGGAGGTCAGACTAGATGATCATACTGGTCCCTTCTAACCTTAAAGTCTACAAGTCCATAATGCATGGTTTACTCAGTCGTGTGTGTCACATACAACCCCTCTGCATATACAACCCCTCTGCTCAATAGGCTACTCTGATTTCCAGTATGTTTAATTCAAGATTCTGTGCCATAAAGCTCATGAATTCTAGTTATTTTAGGGTCTGAAATATTCTCACATTTCATCCCAACAAACAAGATGATCAACAGCTTCTAGAATTCTAGATGTGAGAGGATGTTCTTGATGGAGGGAACTCAAATCATGAACTCTTTCCCTGCTGGTTCAAGAGAAGTTGACGATTTGAAGGTTATAGTGCAAGGCCTGTTAGATACTCAACCTTTTGCCTTAAATGGTGCTTCAAAGTATGTGCTGGTAGGAGAGCAAGGTGAGTTTCTTTCCTAGGGAGTTGACAAAATTCTCTTTGTTGAAGACATATTTATGTAGTGTAAATAGTACAGAGTTACCAAGCAAGAGTAGGTCTCAATTGTTTAAGGCCTCAAATCCTGTTTATATAGAATAACTATTTGCTTAATATTGTTTCACCTACCTTGAAAACAGAAACTTAATAAATGTTTTTCTTCTGTGTTTGTAGAGTGCCTAGCACAGTGGGGTCCTGGTTCATGACTAGGGCTCCTAGGCTCTACAGTAATACAAATAAGAGCTTTTTTGGTTTCACTGTCACTTTCTTAAGAACCTCACTTCAAATGTTATTTTGTAGTTTCTTATAGTAACATACCATAATACATGCACCTCTCCCAACTGACTACTGAATCGAGTTTGATGTCTCAGTCCTTATCTTCAAAACATTTAAAGGCCTGGGCCCACAGTATCTAAAAGTTCCATTAAAGCTCTGGAATGAAAACCTGGATCAAACAACTTTGCTCCTCTGGCACAATAGAAATGCATACAATAAAGGTAAAGCTCATCTATCAGGAGACTGAACTTTCTCAGGGGCCAGCCGAAGACTGTGAAATGAATTCAGACAGGAACCAAGGATCACCACAACCCTCACCACTTCTACTCCGAGTGCAATATGCATTTATTTGACTTTTTTTTTTTTAAACATACAGACAGCAGTGTGTGTGTGAATATAAAATAAAGTTCATAGAACATACTCTACATACGCTTGGAAGATGATGAGAGAACATATGTGACAAATACCACATTGCTTAATGCCCACCTGCTCAGATATTACGGTGATGAGTGCAGAAGAACCCATAGAGCACAGACGACAAACAGTACAATGGGGTAGAGACATGAGATGAAAATAAAACCTTGTCATTCTTGAAGCGGAAAAACATCTCTCAAGAAAACACTATACCAGGGCCCTGCCCATTTCTAAGTCAAATACCACAGAACCTGCATTAGTTAAAACCTGTTCATTTTTTTTTGCTTGTAATGATCAAAACAGAAACTACTTCACAAGTCATTAAACGCACTCGCGGTTTTAAATCCGATTCTATTACAGGGACTAGGTCTAAATCCCAGGTGATTTATTACCTCTTTTTGTAGGCTTGAAAGCTGGGAGGAGAGGCTTTCAATCCGCATGCGACTTTCTGTCAGTTCTTCTCTTACTGTATTGGCTGCAGAACTACTCATCTCAGAGGAGAGTCTGGCATTCTCAAGCTATAACAAAGCAAATTGCACATCAGTCTCAAAAGACTTGCTACTAAATAAGCAAGCAAGCATTGGTCCCTAAAGAAATTTCATGTTGTATTACCAATAAACCACAAAGTTCCTGTCTGCAATACAGGAAAAGCATCATGCTGCCTTTTTTGTAATCGTAATTGAGCAAGTGTAGTGCTCAGTTACAGTGCTGGATTCACTTTCCTGGGAGTCAAAATCTGGTTGAATGCTAGGAACCAACAGCAGTACAAGCTTCCCCCACTCACCCCGTCAACATGTCCCAAATTAGAACTGCAAACGTCTTCATCCAGAGGCAAATTTAGATTTCAAGCCTTTCATTCTTTGGCCCTAAGACTGCCAAACAAGGGCTCCTATTGTGGTGCAGGCACTTGACCAAGATCACCAACAAAAGTTACTAGTGTTACTTTTTCAATCACTATATTGGGATGTCCCAAATCAAAAGACTTTATACCACACTACCAGTCCCTTGAGCAATCACATTCCTTCTCTTTAAACCACCACCACCTTCCTTAAGTAATTTGCTATTTAAAAAAATATATTGGCAACCGTGGAAATTAATTTTTTCAAAAGAAGTGAACAGTGCCACAGACAGCTTAGGCAGCACTATAAATACAACTTAAAAAAAAAAAAAATCTCAAATATGGTCAAAAGTACTGACTAAAATAGAACAGCACACACAGAAGTTTGAGGAAAAAACCTAAAGTTCATTAAGCGGTTTTAGGCTAGTAAAAATAGATCTAGTCCCTAAATTTTGGGCTAGACTTTAAAGGAGGATACCATTCCAAAATTCAATTCAAGTTTTTCAGGGAAGATTAATCTGACCATAACTATCAGTAGCAATTTACTCTAACTACACTATGCAATTTATTCTTTTATCAGTGCACATGAGTTTTACCTACCATGAAATCCATGAACATGGAAAAGCAAGCTGAAGGGAGTTTAAACTGACAGGAGTATGTTCACAGAAATGCTGAATCATCCAGGCACAGGAAGGAACAAACAAAAACTTATCTACTTTTCCATAACTGTTGTTCGAGATGCGTTGCTCATGTCCATTCCATTCTAGGTGTGTGCATGCCCACGTGCACAGTCAGAGATTTCTGCCTTAGTGGTATCTGTAGGGTTGGCTGTGGCGCCCCCTTGAGTGTCACGCTCATGTGCCGATATATTAGATACCGCAGACCCTATGCCCTCTCCGCTCCTTCTTGCTGGCAACTCCAACAGAGGAATAGGAGAGCAGGTAATGGAATGGACATGAGCAACACATCATCTCGAACAGTTATAAAAACTTAGGTAACCGTTTTTTATTCTTTGAGTGCTTGCCTGGAGTTCATAGTCTAACGGCTTGCAACTGCTCTACCAAAACCAGCATTGTCCTGGGCCAGCTGGGTAAGCGCATAATGGGACTTGAACATCTGTACAGACGACCAGATGGTCACCCTACAGATGTCCTGGATAGACATTTGGGCTAGGAAAGCTGCTGAAGAGGCTTGCGCCCCAGTTGAGTGGGCGGTTAGAATCGCCGGAGGGGGCACCTTTGCCTGATCGTAGCAGCAGCGAATGCAGGCAGTGCTCCAAGAGGAAATTCTTTGAGCTGACACTGTACAACCTTTCATCCTCTAGGCCAACGCGACAAACAATTGCATCGACTTGCGGAATCGCTTGGTCCTCTCAACATAGAAGACTAGCACTCTCTTGACATCTAGGGAATGCAACCTATGCTCCTCCTCCGACCTATGCAGCTTTGGAAAATAGACAGGTAAGTAAATGTCCTGGCCCGTATGAAACTGAGACCCAGCCTTGGGCAGAAAAGCAGGGTGTGGTCGCAACTGGACTTTATAAAAGATCATATAGGGCAGTTCCAAGGAAGCGCCCTAATCTCAGTGACCCAGCAGACAGATGTTATTGCAACCAAGAACCATGACCTTTCAGGAAATGAGGAGAGCAGAAAGCCAGAGGCTCAAAATGGGGTCTCGTGAGCCGTGACAGCACAAGATTCAGGTCCCACAGAGGAACGGGATCCCTGACATGTGAGTAGAGACATTCAAGGCCCTTCAGGAACCTACCAGTCATGTCCTGGGCGAAAACCGACCTACCCTTGAGTGGTGGATGAAAGGCTGAGAAAGCAGCCAAGTGGACCTTGGTAGATGAAATGGACATGCCTTGGAGCTTGAGATGCAGAAGGTAGTCCAGGATTAACTGCAGCAAGGCCCGCTTGGGGTCGAATACCTTTATCCAAGATCCAACAAGCGAATTGCTTCCATTTGGCCAGGCAGGTCGCTCTGGTGAAGAGCTTTCTGCTACTCAACAGGACTTGTTGGACACCAGCCGACCATTCCTGCTCCTCTGCATTTAACCATGTGGCAGCCAAGACATCAGGAGCAGCGCCACCAGGTTTAGATGCAGAAGACTGCCATGATTTTGGGACAGCAGGTTCGGCCTGAGCAGTAGCTGTAATGGAGCAGCCACTGAGAGGCCCAGAAGCGTGCTGAACCAGTGCTGGCGCAGCCAAGCCAGTACTATGAGGATCACCTTCGCCCTGTCCTGTTTGATCTTCATGAAGACCCTGTGAATCAACAGCATTGGGTGGGAAGCCGTACAACAAAGCCGCCGTCTACGGGGGCAGAAAAGGGTCCAAAAGGGAGCCTCTATCGATCCCCTGAATGGAGGAGGAAACGTGTAATTTCCTGTTCTGCCTAGACATGAACAGGTCTACCTGGGGAGTCCCCCACCTCTGGAAGATGATGCTGACCACTTCCAGATGAAGAGACCACTCGTGGCGAGACCAGAAGATCCTACTGAGGCAATCTGCCAAAGCGTTCCTGGCCCCAGGGAGGTGTGCCACAATGAGATGGATGTCATGTTGTACACAAGTCCCAGAGCCTGAGGGCTTCTTGGCAAAGGGCAGATAATCTGGCTCCGCCTTGCTTGCTGATATAGAACATAGCTGCTGCATTATCCGTCAGGACCTGGACCACCTTGCTTCTTATGTTAGGTAGGAAGGGTTGGCAGGACAAGCGAACCGCTCTGGCTCCCTGACGTTGATGTGCAGGGAGCAATCGTGACTTGACCAACGACCTTGTGCTGAGATTGCCCAGGTGGACTCCCCACCCCTGGTCCGAGGTATTGGAGATTAGGGTCACTGATGGGGAAGGAAACGCAAAGGGAACTTCCTCCAACAACTATCCAGGATTCTGCCACCCGGTGAGTGACAACCGTACGTGGTCCAGGACCTTGATCACACAGTCCACGCTGTGTCTGTTGGGTATGTAGACAGACGCCAGCCATGCCAGCAGGGGCCTGAGGTGGAGCCACATGTGCCGAACCACATAAGTGCAGGGCGCCATCTGGCCCAAAAACTGCAGACACAGGTGAGCGGTGGTGAGAGGGTGGGCTTGCATGCATGAGATGAGGTCCACCCTGGCTTGGAAACGAGCCTCGGGGAAGAAAGGCTCTGGCTGGAGTCGAGGACCACTCCAATGAACTGTATGTGTTGCACTGGAATTAAGATAGACTTTTCCTCGTTTATTAACAGCCTCAGGTCACAACAGGTGGAGCAAACTAGATTGAGATGCTGCTGCACCTGATCCTGGGACTGGTCCTTTATTAGCCAGTCATCAAGGTTCGAGTAAATCTGAATGCCCCGGCACCTCAGGTAAGCGACCACTAGCGCTACACACTTTGTGAATACTCTTGGGGCTGACAAGAGACCAAAGAGCAGAGCTGTGAATTGGAAATGGCGCTGGCCCAGCACAAAATGGAGGAAGCACCTGTGCCCTGGGAAAATGGAAATACGTGTCCTTCAAGTCGAGGGCAGCGTACCAGTCTCCCGGATCCAGGGAGGCGATGATGGAGACCATGGGAGACCACGCGGAACTTCAATTTCTTGAGAGGACTTGTTAAGACAACACAGGTCCAAAATGAGTCTGAGGCCCATGTTTGCTTTTGGGATTAGAAAGTAATGGGAGAACCACCCTTTTCCTTCCATGTCCCAAGGGACCCCCTCCACTGCCCCCAGATGCAGGAGGTTCTCGACCTCTTGGGAGAGAAGTTGCTTGTGAGATGGGTCCCTGAAGGGGGTCGAAGGGAGGGTCAGCCACGAACTGCAGGGTGCAACCTGAAGATATTGTATTGAGCACCCAATGGTCTGAGATCAGCCATGACCAGGCCGACCAGAAGGGGCAGACAGTTGAAGAAAGAGCGGGAGGGTGGATCTTGGGAAGTGACTGGGGCACCACCCTCGAGCACATCCTCAAAATGCCTTTTTCCTGGCCTCCTTGGTTCCTGGAAGGGCCAGGCTGAGTCGACGAACAGGAAGACAGGTGTCGCCGCTCAGGCCATTGGTCTCTATCCTTTCTACTGTAGGTTCTCAGCCAGGGAGTCCCGCAAGACCTAGACTATGGAGGCGGAGGAGGCAGAAGATGGAACAGCTGCCTGGCCTGCTGAGGAGTATTAAGGCCCAAGGAGCAGAGGGTGGCATGGGAGTCTTTACAGCTGTAAAGCTTTGTGTGAGAGAGGTTGGAGAAGAGCCCTGCCCCCTCGAACAGGAGATCCTGAATGGTGGCCTGCATCTCCAGGGATAACCCAGAGGACTGCAACCAGGAGCTGCACCTCATGACCACCGCAGAGGCAACCACCCTGGCTATCGAATCCGTAGCATCCCAGACCATCTGGACGGCCCGTCACCGCCCCTTTAGTGGAAGAAAGCACAGCGGTGGAACTCCTGGGCTCAGTCCTGTGGGATGGCCTCCTTGAATTTGCTAAGGAAGTCCCACAGGTTAAAATTGTACCTGCCTAACAGGGTCTGGTGGTTAGACACCCAAAACTGCAGGCTGGCCATCGAATAAACTTTTCTGACAAACAAATCCAGTCTCTTGGTGTCTTTGTTTTTCAGCGTGCCACTGATTTGTCCCTGTCTGTCCCTTTCACTAACAGCGGACATGACCAGCGACCCCACTGGAGGGTGTGTGTACTAATATTCGAACCCTTTTGTAGGGATGTAGTACTTCTTTTCCGCCTTCTTAGAAGTAGGGGAAATATAAGAGGGGGTCTGCCACAGCTATTTGGCAATCCTAAGGACCTCTGGGTGGACAGGCAGCACAAACCAGACCTGGTTGGAGGAGGATATAACGTTAAAGAGGTCATCTGACTCCTCTGCAGACTCAATTTTTACGTTCAAATTGGTAGCTACCCTTTTAAGGGGGGCCTGGTGCGCCTTGAAGTTGTCGGGGGTACTGCCCATTTGGGAGGGACCTGCCACCAGTTTGTCTGTAGACAACAACGATTGCACCGCTGGGGTAGGGCTGGGATCCCCTTCCCGCTCCGGGACAGCTCCTTAGATGTTGGAGCCCGATGCATTGCCCCTGCATCTGATTCAGTACTTTGTTCCAACTCCGGTGCCGGAGGCGGTTTTTCCAAAGCAGACAGGGAGGACTGGTGGGAATATGGGACCAGCATTATGGGTATGCCCCATGGGTTACAGTGTGGCCATTGAGCAGGCCACTTCCCCTGCTGCCATGCCGCTGCTGCGGTACCAATCTCATTGGTTGGCAGCAAATCATCCCTCCTTGGTGAGGGGCTGAACTCCCAGTCCGACTCTGACCATTGCCCTTCCGGAGACCAGGATGGAGCCGCTGAGGCCTGAGTCTGCCGACTGACTCTAGTCAGCAACTGGTGAGGTGAGGGCAAGGATCGGTGCCTGCCCAACAAGCAGTATCAGGGAGGTGGAAACCAGTGCCATGATAGGGAGTGATCCCGCCCCAGTGGGGACTGACATCTGGGAGACCGTCTTGGTAAAGGTGACCTGCGCCATGGCAATCTTTGGCGGGAAGCTTGCCGGTACCAGGTGTATGGGGACTGGTGCCTCGACTCCAGTATCCCATGCCTCGTAGAGGGAGACCTGGGCCATCAGGGACCTGGGCCTTCTAACCAGAGACCCCAACCAGTGCTGGGGTCCTAGGCCACCAAGATGGGGATCTATGCCTCTGGTCCAGGGATCAAGGGTGCTCCACTGCCCTATGGGACAGGTCCCATTACTGGCATGCCCTTAGGTGTCAGCAACTTAGCCGAGTCTGGCACCTGGGGCAGCATCTGTGGTGCTGACTGTCTTGCTTGTGCTTTAGCTGCCGGGTCTGCTTCGTCAACGAAGGCCCTAGGAGAACCTGGGGTCCCCTGCCGCCCCTGGAAGTCGGACTCCTGGCTGGGCGTGTCAGAGTTCAGTGGTATCCCCATGAAGTCCCGGGCAGGCACTTGGCCTGACATAGGTCTTTTGCCCAAAGCCCCTTTCCCCTCTAGTGGTGGGGTGCTCTTCTTTTGTTGTTGCTTAGCCACCGCCAAGGGGGAATGATGCCAGATAGAGCCCGGTGCCAGTAGTGCGCTCCACACCCATGCTGAGGTGCTCAGTGTAGGATCTGAGCAGGAGGGCTCGGATGCAGGACGAAGCGCAGCCTCCATGAGGAGGGCCCTCAGGCAGATATCCTGCTCCTTTTGGGTTCTAAGGCAAAAGTTCTTACAGATCCTGCACTTATCCTTTCTATGAGACTCTCCCAAGCACTTCAAACAACTGTCATGGGGGTCACTAATAGGCATCAGTCTGTTGCATGACTAGCATGGTTTGAAGCCGGGGGAACGGGACATACTCCGCTCCAGGATGAAGTCCCAGCTAGGACTAACTACTAAACTAACCTAACATTTACCTTAATGGCTAACAAAGTTCCTACAAAGTATATAAAAAGAAGACAGAACTTGTAAAGAACCGCTAATGCTCTTGCAATGCAAGACGAGACACTCTGACCAACTGTCATGAAGGAACTGAGAGGGCATAGGGTTGGCGGCACCTAATATACCAGAGTATGAGCATGGAACTCAAGGGAGTACCACAGCTGACCTACAGATACCGCTAAGGCAAAAATCTCCGACGACTATGCATGTAGGTGCGCACATACCTACAATGGAATCAACATGGAGTAAGCACTCAAAGAAGAACTATATAAAGTAATCTATTTCTGTACAAGTAAGTTCCACTCTGCTCCTCCTGTAGAGGAAAGGGTGGGTGTGGTAGAGTTGCTGCTTAACCATGTTTTATGTGTTGTCACAAAGGATGTTTCTCTTTTCAGCAACACCTATTAGAGTTAGTTTTATAAAAAATATGGGAAACCCTGCCCACCACCAATATTAATATAAATCCACATGTAAAACATTTTCTGGAATCCACAGTACTAGTCATATTCCCCATTTTTTTACACATTGCAAGTGCAGTCCAAGACACTACATTCTGGTACTTCCGGACAATTATTTCCAGTGGAAATCAGATTTTACATGTGTCTAGAAATTTACATTCACACCCAGAAACATGAAACTTTAAATCCAGCCCAAGGTTCTTGATAACACCTTGAAGTTTAAATAGTTTTATAGTTATTTGGAATTACTATAATCCCCCAAGAGAAAATCTGTCAAGCAGCAGTATAAAGAGAGATGCTCTCACTTTGGCATGATAAGTCTGTTCCAGCTCTTCTTTATACAGTTTCACTTGTGCATCATGCTGCTCTCTCATTTCATGAAGTGCTTGAGCCAGTTTGTGTTCATACTCAATTTGGCGCCCAGAATCCACCTCAACCAGGCGAGTTTCATGTTTCCTTCTTGTCTCGTTGATTTCCTAAGAAAAACAGAAATAATGTTATTCCTATGTTTTACTGAAAATTTCACTAACAATATTCTGGTGATTTCAGTCAAGATGAGCTTTAGACCAACAGCCAAGAGCGAGTCCAATTTTAAGCTGCTATAATTAGAATGTGAAATAATGTCATTTTCAGCTAGCGTTCTGAATAAATGTTGGAGTATTTCACAAGAATATTTCCAGTAGCATATCCACCTTTATATCTTTATAAATTATACTCTGGTGAACACCTCAAAATTTCACAAAGCAGATTCCATATCTGACTCCATAAACTGAATTTTACATCCCATGAGAATAACTAATCACAAGAGTGTTAGAGGAGCACCTTCAACTTGAAATATCACATTTCTGAGGACTGTATACTTTTGCTACAAGTAAACTTTAGGATTTAAAACTTTGGAGGGGAAAACGTACGTGTCTCGCCATTTATTCTGTGCATTTGACATCACTTGAGAAATTTTCACTAATCACTGCTTGGGGAGGAGAGGCAGTACACTTGCACACTCTTCCCCAGGTTCTGCAAAAGGGCGTTTACCAGTAATAGCAGCAAAGTTGAAAATGAAACTGGAAAGGAAAAAGATGCCGACACAGAGTAAGGGATACTGTGTTAAAACATGTTTTTTGTTGCTCTCATGCTCCTCCTCAACACTCATACATAACAGGAAAGTGGAAAGTCCTTACCTTAAAGAGAACACGAACAAATTTCAGATTATACTATTTAAAGGGGTATAGTGTAAAAAAATATTAAGCTATTTCAGTCATGTCACATTCTAGGTTAAGTTCTTATGCTTCCATAATATACAAATAAAAAAAACATACCAGGATTCCCAATAAGCAAGCTGAAATGATCCAAAATGTTTAAAATCTGCTTCCTCTAGAACTAAAACTTAGTATTAAAAGAGAATTACCTCTTCATACATATTTTTACGGAACTCCAAGTCTTCAGACAGACTCTGACAACGATTTTCGAGATCCACCTTCATTAAAGTTTCATCTACCAGCTGTTTCTTGGCAGCAGCTAAGGAGGCTTCCAACTAAAAAATATTAGTATAGTTAGGCTTAAGTAGATCTCTCACACACCACTTATTGACATCTTTAAGCAGCAGTTGAGAATGAACTATCCATTGAAATAAAAAGTTATTAAATTTACCACTTACGTCAAAGTCTGTTTTACCCTCACCTTGTACAACTCTTGTAGTTCATTACAGATACAATCAGGGTACTTCACCTTAATAAGGACAATCATTTTCAAAGGTAGTCATTAATTTCCTTTAATCCCCTCAGAAATTAGCGGAGATTAGTCAAGATTTTCTATTTGGCAAAGACTAATTGGGTAGCTTCAGCAACCAATATCACTACAGCTCTAGGAAAACATCTATTAACTGTTGTTGCAGAGCCTATAGTTAATTTGTAAGGTCTACAAAACCAGTGCACAGCTTTTCTTCCCTCTTTGTTAGATAGTGGGCAAACAACTAAGGTAGGTCAATCAAGAGTTCAAGATCTTGAGCCTTTTGATGTCAACCCAGTAAAACTGTTTGTGGTCTAACTTACTGTGTTCTAAAGTAAACTTGCAAGATTCTATTCACCTACAGAATTTTGTCAATCAATATTTATCATGGTAAAGCATAGGAAAGTAGATTTGGGGCCTGAGAATAAGAATAATTTGTGGTAAACGGGAGAGTGGGAAAAGAAAAAAAAAGATGCAAGTGAACAGACTGACTGTGGTTCTTAAATATTTGTAGAGAACGTCGCATACACATATTGTGTAGGGAGTCTTGATTTACACCTTGTAATAAGATGAGGCCCTGAAACAAACCTTTGTATCAGAGGCCCAGTATGAGGCCTAAGGCCTGAGCTAAAGTAATGGTCAAGACTTTGCTAACATAAAGCAAACTTAAGCTTTGAGCCAGAGGCAGGCCCTGATCACAGAAGCTGGCAAGGAAATGGCTGATGCTGCAAAAAGATACATACCTAAAAGGTACTGGACACTAGATATCAGAACACTCCGATACTTGCACATTCCACACACATAACAAGGAACAGGCTGACAATGTTGTCAGATGCCACCACCGGTGTGGTACTCTGCTCTGGTCAATGTTGATAACAGTCGGCTGCGTGCGTGTGTTCCCTCTGTGCTGTCCCGGCTCTGCAGATCGCTGGCACAGCAGACACCGAGAAAACCCCCAATGACCATAGACTTTGATAAGGTACAAAGGCACCAGGCCAGGTTTATTGTCAAATGAAACACAGTCTCTCGCTCCCCAGATCAGATGTCTACAGTTCTGCTAGCACATATGTGCTCCCAGACAATGGACCGGCTCAATCAGTGGCAGGATTTGCCACTGCCCCCTAGGCCAGACAAAGACACCGCCCCAGGGATGCATTCTTATGCACAGGTACGAACATCACTCCTGACATATTGAGGTGCAACCCCTCTACGTCGCAAGGTACAACCCCTCTACGTAGCAAGGTGCCGCCTCTCACCTTGTACAAGTTGGTTCGAACAAATCAACTCTATCCATCCATCATATTGCCCTTTTGTCCCTGTCTTTAGGATGGGTCAGTCTGTCTTTAGGATGGGTCAGCACATATGTGCTCCCTGACAATGGACCAGCTCAGTCAGTGGCGGGATTTGCCACTGCCCCCTAGGCCAGACAAAGACACTGCCCCAGGGATGCATGTTCCTTGTTATGTGTGTGGAATGTGCAAGTATTGGAGAGTTCTGATATCTAGTGTCCAGTACCTTTTAGCTACGTATCTTTTTGCAGCATCAGCCCTTTCCTTGTCAGCTTCTGTGAGCAGGGCCTGCCTCCGGCTCATAGCTTAAGTTTGCTTTATGTTAGCAAAGTCTTGACCATTACTTTAGCTCAGGCCTTAGGCCTCTTACTGGGCCTCTGATACAAGGGTTTATGTTTCAGGGCCTCATCTTACTACACACCTCTTTACAACAATCCTAAAGGGATTGAGGGAAAGACGGTGGAGAACATGGTCGGCTTAGCTCTTTTACAAGGAGTGGTTTGTTAGCTAAAGAGCCAATCTGTTCAGCAGACTGGATGGTAAACCACTTCATCTCACCTGAGCAATCTGATCTCTCAAATCCTCAAGTTCCCCTTCCAGGCTTTTCTTATCACCAAGTGCTGTAGCCAGGGCAGCTTCTTTGGAATTTAGGGCTGCTTCAAACTCCCGAAGCTTGACTTGGGCTGCGTTATGATCAGATTCTTTTTTTGCATAGCTGAAACAAACCAGAGAAGTTGGTGAGACAAACGTCTAGAAACATCCAACACATTAAAATATGTTGATTTGCAACTAAATACAGCTTTTATACTAAGTATAGTCTTTTGAGCTAACCAGGAGAATATGCTTTTCATCAATTACATAGCGTAATTTAAGTTTATTCGTATTCTTAATTTTTATATTTTTATTATGCTAGAAAATGGTGAATGATTTTCTATTTGTAATTTGTGATGAGCTCTATGTGGATGGAAATTCAAATTCAATTAAAAATGCACAAAAACAGCATTTTAGGGTTTTTTTAAACATACTGATACGCAAGAAAAAAGGTTGATAAGATTATCAAAACATGTTTTGCATATAACACTGGTGTAAAGAAATGAAGTACTTTCTTTAGTTAGTAAATTGAGCTGACTGTAAAATCTGGAATGACATGATGACTAGAAACAGCTAGTAGTTCTCAACTTCTCACCTAGTTTTATTCAGATTGTTTTCCTCTTCCAAGGTTTTCTGCTTTTTAAACTCCCAATTACCATATATACACTCGCTCATAAGCAGAATTTTTTTATTAAAAAAAGGAAGCATCAGAGAAGGGGGTCGGCTTATGAACGGGTACGGGGGGGGGGGAGGTGGGACATAGCCCCCTCCCCCCACAACAGAGGGGGCAAGGAGAGGCAGCAGAGCCAGAAGGGAAGAGGAGGGGCCAGAGTCTCTCCTCTTCTGGCTGCGCTCCCCGCAGCCTCCGAAGCAGCTGCAGCCGTGCTGCCTGGCTCAGCCCGCTAGAGCAGGCTGTGGCCAGGCCAAAGACATCCTCCCCTAGCCTGCCCCAGCTAAGGTGGGAAGGGATGGGATGGGGAGAGTGTGGTGGTCCCGGGATAGGGGTGGGGTCATGTGGGGGGTGGTCACAGGGTTACTCCCTTGACCCCCAGCTTCTGCCTCCTCCCACCAAAAAATTTCCCCACCAGTTGCTATACCCAGCCCTTCAGGGTAAGCCACTGGCAGGCTGGGACACTTTGTTTACTTAGGTTTACCACCCTGCCTGCGGACATTCGAGGTAAACAAACCATCTCAGCCCACCAACGGCTTATACTGACAGCCCAGGAGCCAAAAAGTTTGCCGACACCTGAATTATAGGGTTGGCTTATGAATGGGTCATAAAAATTTGCCATTTTTACTTATCCATCGTGGTGGGAAGAGGGTGTCAGCTTATAAACGAACCAGCTTATGATCGAGTATACATGGTAGTTGCTTAACTTTGAACTAACTAGCCATTAAACTGGACTAGTCGATTAAAATGAAATGAAGAAAATATTTTCTGCACGTACCAAAGAGGCTACTACTGTCAAAAGTTTGTTTAGCACTTTCACTAAACCTGGTTCCAGAAGTTCAGCCCATGACTTACATCAGGTCATTGGTTTCATTTTCCTTAAAATACTGCAGCAAATATACACTGCTTAATTAATATTTTTTTGTATTTAATGTAAATTACAAGACTCATAAGTTTAGACTTTAACATAAGTTTTCAATTTCACATTTAAAAATCTTTCATTTGTAAGACGCTTGAGAGCACGCACCTTTCTGGAGGAAGGGGAGAGAATTAACTGCCAGTTTCCCTTGACCCTTGGAGGAAATAGTGACAAGACAGGCTAGCCCAGGACCCTTACCTCAAACATGCTCAGAAGCCACTTCCCTGCCCCAAAAGAAGCCCAAGCCAGCTTCTTACCTGGAACAGCCTTAGAGAAATAATTGGTCCAGTGGCTCTTTCCCATACACACTAGCCTTTCTGTTTTGCAACTGCAGAATTCGGGGAATTTCCCTGCCCCACTGTACTGGCTCTAACAAACTAGACCTGTCCAAATTAAGAGACTGAATTGCTGATGAGGTTTCTTTTAATAACTATTCACATCCAAAGTCTCCACCAAGGGAGGTGGTAGCCTAGACGGAACTAGTTTTTGCCACTATGCTGCCTAAACACATCTGAGCAGACAAAATGGGGATAAAGATATCCAGCTCCCATCTACGGTATGACCTTACTGTTACGACAGCAAACGGAACTGCACTGGTGAAGAATTATGGATCTCCCCATTTTCTTAGGGTAGACACAGCCAGTCATGCTTTCTGAAACAGTAATGAAGACAGTTTTGTCCGGTAGATGCTAGTACATAAACAATATTCCAACTCTGCTTCAGGGGAATGACCACATAAAAAAATCATACAATCTTCTGTCATATAAACAAAGTAAAAAGATTCTTTCAGTTTATGTTTAATCTTTCAGTTACAAGTATTGCGGCAGATTACTCTTAAAGTACTTAAGTGTTTCAGATAAGTGTGATTTAAATCGACTCCCTTTAAATTTCACTGTCTGCTGCATTCAGTAGAAGCTTTTTTTTAAAAACAGCTAAGTAGCACATCACCTTTGTCCCACGGGTGCCCAAGAGAAGAGGGAATCAAGTAACACACCACTGGCTAGAATAGCCTCACACAGAAGGCAGGTTTAAACTGCTATAATAAAAATTGAGTGTTACTGTCAGAAAAGATATTCAGACTTCCAAAAAAAAAAAAAAAATGTTGGGGAGGCTTTTGATTTGGTTTTGTTTTACATTAGTCTTTCAGAGTGGACAAGACCTGAATTTCTAAACAGTGAACACAGAACTCATAAAATGACATCACAAGAGACTGAAAGACAGACAGAGAGGAAATGCAATGTTGCTGTAGCCATGTGGTTCCAAGATATTAGAGACACAAGATGGGGGAGACACTCGAAAGCTTATCTCTCTCACCAACAGAAGGTGGTCCAATGAAACAGGGGTTCTCAACCTTTTTCTCTCTGAGGTCCCCCTTAACATTCTATAAAAACTCTAGGACCCAGTGGGAGAGCCTCAGGACAGGAGTCTTGGACATAGGTGGAGTTTGACTTCTATTTTGAGGGAGGGGGGCAAGGGCCAGGGGGGCTTGAGTCACCTCCACATGGTAGAGTCCAAGGAAGGAGTGCCACCTCCACCCCCCAACTCACCTCAGCAGGCCACCCAGCCCGTCTGGGTTGGGTGTGGGTGGTGGTGGGGGGCATGTGACCAAAAATTATAACTCAAACGTGGGGAGCTTAGCTGAAAAAGTTTGAAAAACAGCTTAGGATGCACGGAGGGGGGTAGCGGACACAGGACTAGGGGCTGTGTGCAGTCAGGGGTAGCTCAGGGTGTAGGGAGAGGGGTATTAAGGGATGTGTTCTGGCAGGACTCTCCTACAGTCTCTGTCCCCAGAGGGGTCTGCCAGCTACAGGGCCAGGTCTCCCCACCTAGGGGGCTCTTACCAGCTACCTCCATGGGAGCAAAGGGGGCTGGCAGTAGAGGAGCAGCTTCAACCTGGGGCACCAGCAGGAGAGGAGGGAATGCTGACACTGCCTGCTCTATAGGACCAGCCAGAGCAGCAGCTGCCCTGCACTGTCTGGCTCCGGCTTCCTGCCTCCAACCTGGCCAGTAGGCGGGAAGAGAAGTTGTGGGGTGGCGGGAGGTGTGGAGCTACCTCCAGGACTGCAGTGCTCTTGCACTACAGTTTGGCGGGGGGAGGGGGGGGGAGAGGGGGGCAATGCCTTCCATGTCTCCAACTCTGCCCAAGGGTTCAGGGCTTCAGCCCAGTGGGGGGGGGGGGGGGGGGCGCTGAGGATCAGGGCTTCAGCCCAGTGGGGGGGGGGGGCTGAGGATCAGGGCTTCAGCTGTGGGGCCCCACTGACCCCTTGAAAGGGCTCGCAGAGCCCCACGGGGCCACAGACCCGGTTGAGAATTGCTGCAATAAAAGATATTGCTTCATCCACCTTGTCTCTCTAAGGCTACGTCTTCACTAGCGGGTAGTGATCGATTTATCACGTCTTGTCTAGACGTTTTGTTCAATATCTTCATAAATGATCTGGAGGATGGTGTGGATTGCACTCTCAGCAAATTTGCGGATGATATTAAACTGGGAGGAGTGGTAGATACGCTGGAGGGGAGGGATAGGATACAGAAGGACCTAGACAAATTGGAGGATTGGGCCAAAAGAAATCTGATGAGGTTCAATAAGGATAAGTGCAGGGTCCTGCACTTAGGACGGAAGAACCCAATGCACAGCTACAGACTAGGGACCGAATGGCTAGGCAGCAGTTCTGCGGAAAAGGACCTAGGGGTGACAGTGGACGAGAAGCTGGATATGAGTCAGCAGTGTGCCCTTGTTGCCAAGAAGGCCAATGGCATTTTGGGATGTATAAGTAGGGGCATAGCGAGCAGATTGAGGGACGTGATCGTTCCCCTCTATTCGACATTGGTGAGGCCTCATCTGGAGTACTGTGTCCAGTTTTGGGCCCCACACTTCAAGAAGGATGTGGATAAATTGAAGAGAGTCCAGCGAAGGGCAACAAAAATGATTAGGGGTCTGGAACACATGAGTTATGAGGAGAGGCTGAGGGAGCTGGGATTGTTTAGCCTGGAGAAGAATGAGGGGGGATTTGATAGCTGCTTTCAACTACCTGAAAGGGGGTTCCAAAGAGGATGGCTCTAGACTGTTCTCAATGGTAGCAGATGACAGAATGAGGAGTAATGGTCTCAAGCTGCAGTGGGGGAGGTTTAGATTGGATATTAGGAAAAACTTTTTCACTAAGAGGGTGGTGAAACACTGGAATGCGTTACCTAGGGAGGTGGTAGAATCTCCTTCCTTAGAGGTTTTTAAGGTCAGGCTTGACAAAGCCCTGGCTGGGATGATTTAACTGGGAATTGGTCCTGCTTCGAGCAAGGGGTTGGACTAGATGACCTTCTGGGGTCCCTTCCAACCCTTATATTCTATGATTCTATGATCCCCGAATCAATGCTTGTACTCCACCTTGGCAGGAGGAGTAAGCAGAGTCGACGGGGGAGCCACCATGGTTGTCTCAATGCCGTGAATAGCGTAGCTGAAGTTGCGTATCTTAGTTTGAAACCCCACAGTGTAGCCCAGGCCTAAGAGAGGTAAGTAATTTTAGTTACGCTTTCAAAAAGGATGACTATTTTTCATGTCTTGAACAAAGGACATCTGTGCTGAAGATTCACAACAACTCCTACTCCTTTTAATTAAGATGTTTGAGCTCCCAAAAGCAAAAAAAAAAAAAGTTTCCCAGCAAAACCAGAAGCACACACTTGACATTCCTGAATTACTTTTCCAGAAGAACCTCCATACTGGGTCAGACCAAAGGTCCATCCAGCCCAGTATCCGGTCTACCGACAGTGGCCAATGCCAGGTGCCCCAGAGGGAGCGAACCTAACAGGCAATGATCAAGTGATCTCTCTCCTGCCATCTATCTCCACCTTCTGACAAACAGAGGCTAGGAACACCATTCCTTACCCATCCTGGCTAATAGCCATTAATGGACTTAACCTTCATGAATTTATCTAGTTCTCTTTTAAACCCTGTTATAGTCCTAGCCTTCACAACCTCCTCAGGCAAGGAGTTCCACAGGTTGACTGTACGCTGTGTGAACTTCCTTTTATTTGTTTTAAACCTGCCGCCCATTAATTTCATTTGGTGGCCCCTAGTTCTTATATTATGGGAACAAGTAAATCACTTTTCCTTATTCACTTTCTCCACACCACTCATGATTTTATATACCTCTATCATATCCCCCCTTAGTCTCCTCTTTTAAAGTACAAAAGCCTAGAAGACCTGTTCTTTATAGCGTATAAAAAGGCTATATCCAATTTAAAAACTTTTGAAGATCACAATTAGCAGTATTTGTCAGCAGCAAGAATACAGGAATTAGATTTACTAGTAAGCACACACAAATATTCTTGCAGGAATAAAAGAAAGATGATTGGCACCAACGAGAGAACATATTCAGTTGTAGCCCAGTTTGCTGCCACCAAATGGCTAAAAGATTTGTGCCAATCACAGAGCAAGCTCAAAAAACACATTTTCAGACAATTTTTACTACAACCACAAGATGGCAGGCTTTAATTTAAGAAACTTAGCAATCAAAGTCACTATTTGTACAACTAGAACTTTGATCTGAGCTATCTTAGGTATTTACAGAGTGAATCATTGCAGTTTATTATCAGCCTAATACTAATATAACCCATATGCAGAGATTTCAGACTCTCACTACACTCTATTTTTTTAAAATAAACAGTTGTCCATTTTTGCTATTACTACACAGATCCAACAGTGGGGGGTAAATTTTGAAGTCTGCCACAGCATTTTAACCATATATTTAAACATGCTTCGAGCAGAGTTAGGGCCTGTGTACACAGTAACTGGAACCATATTACCACCAGCTATAACTCACAACTTTAATTATTTCAATGCAAATCCACATGTGCTGATACACCTTTTGTTCAGAATACACAAATGATGGTAAAATACAGGCAGATGGTTTAAATTAGAGCTCCCACTGCTGCCACCACTGCTGGTAACAGTGGAAAGAAAAATGTGTAATATAGATTCAGCCACAGGACAACAACATGACCAGAACCCAAACTTCAGTTGCAAAATACCCGTATTTATTTTTCAACTGATACTACTGATAGTATCAATCCATGTGTGTGTCTCATATTCAGAAGAGTCATTTTAAGAATTCACATTTCTAATAAGATTGGCTAAATTTTAGCAAAATTTAACCAGTTTAAAATCAGAAGGGAAAAAAGCATAGAATTAATTTTAAAAAGTAGTCTAATTACATAGTCAAATTTGTATTTGGATAGCTAATCCCTATATTTTAAAAAGAAAAAGCTACAGACTTTCTGGTCGCTCTGCTAGAGTGATACCACAACATACAGCGAAAGAGCCATTCCACTGGAAATCTTTGTAACCCTTAAAAATGTGTCATTCACCACAGCTCTAAATGAACCTGAGAGTTTGTTTCAACAAGATCAGTAAAACTGATTGAGTTTTGCAGGCACAAGAAAAACTACTATATATAACAAGACAATACACAGTATGCATGTTTATAGTTCTTATTTAACAGCAAAAGCTCTTCTTGTTTGTCAACTTTATCTAGTTTTTCCTCCATAAAGAGGGAGAGTACATAGTTAAGTAAATACCTGTTTACTAATATGCTCATAGATTAGCTCAAAACTGTGCTCCTTCATGTACTTTGACTTTCAAGTGTCTAATTCCGTCTCAAATAAAAAGGCACTAAACTGCCATGAATTCCACATTTTCAAAAATATATTGATTTCAATAACAGGACAAAGCGTACAGTGCTTACTTAGTATTTTTCAATTCACTTACTTTTATAGTGTAAATATTTATAATAAAAATATAATTTCTTTTAAGTACTGTAGTGCAATCTCTTTAGCATGAAAGTTGAACTTACAAATGCAGAGTTATGTACAAATAACTGCATTCAGAAATAAAACAATGTAAAACTTTAGAGCCTACAAGTCCACTCAGTCCTACAGCCAATTGCTTAGACAAACAAGTTGGTTTACATTTGCAGGAGATAATGCTACCAGCTTCTTGTTTACAATGTCACCTGAAAATGAGAACAGGCATTTGCATGGCACTGTTGTAGCCAGCGTTGCAAGATATTTAATGTTAGATGGGCTAAACATTCATATATCCCTTGATGCTTCAACCACCATTCCAGAGGACATGTGTCCATGCCGATGATGGGTTCTGCTCGGTAACCAGCCAAAGCAGTGCAGACCAGCACATATTCATTTTCATCATCTGAGTCAGATGCCACCAGCAGAAAGTTGATTTTCTTTTTTGGTGGTTCAGGCTATGTAGTTTCCGCATCGGAATGTTGCTCTTTTAAGACTTCCGAAAGCATGCTCCACACCTTGTCCCTCACAGATTTTGGAAGGCACTTCAGATTCTTAAATCTTGGGTTGAGTGCTGTAGCGATCTTTAGAAATCTCACATTGGTATCTTCTTTGCGTTTTGTCAAATCTGCAGTGAAAGCGTTCTTAAAACCAACAGCATGCTGGGTCATCTGAGACTGCTATAACATGAAATATATGGCAGAATGCGGGTAAAAAACAGAACAGGAGACATACAATTCTCTCCCAAAGAGTTCAGTCACAAATTTAACTAACTCATTTTTTTAAATGAGCGTCATCAGCATGGAAGCATGTCCTCTGGAATGGTGGCCAAAGTATGAAGGCGCATACGAATGTTTAGCATATCTGGCACATAAATATCATGCAATACCAGCTACAAAAAAGTGCTATGCGAACGTCTGGTATCACTTTCAGGTGACTTTGTAAATAAGAAGCGGGAAGCATTATCTCCCGTAAATATAAACAAACTTGTTTCTGTTAGCAATTGGCTGCACAAAAAGTAGGACCGAGTGGACTCATCAGCTCTGAAGTTTCACATTGCTTTGTTTTTGAGTGCAGTTATGCAACAACAACAAAAATCTACATTTTTAAGTTGTGCTTTCACGATAAAGAGATTGCACTATGGTACTTGTATGAGGTGAATTGAAAAATACCATTTCTTTTATCATTTTTATAGTGCAATTAATTTTTTGAGTTAATCGCATGAGTTAACTGCAATTAATCAACAGTCCTAATTATTACTGAAATTCAGGTAGAGGAGAAATATGTTTTAAAGTATAATGACAGATGGCAGAGTCTCTCTCACAAGCATCCTCAATGGGGCTTGCCTGAACGTAACCTACTAACTGCTAAACAAAGAGAGACCTATAGTAAAGTGAAGTTTAACTGCTGCTGTTTTAAGAGCCTGGATCCCTCTATTATGAAGACAAGTAAAGTATTTAAATTAAGGAAAAACTAAGGCCTGTCTACAATAGTCTTTTATCCCTTAAAAATTCTCACCAACGTAGTTCTACCAAGAGGAGCAATAGCATAGATGGGGCAAAGAATACCAGTGACCAGAGTTTTAAAACCCATCTTGTCTAGCTCTAAACAGGTTCAGATGAGATGCTTGTTAAAGCTGCCACCCAAAGCCCTATCTAAACTAATACTCCCAACTTTGCTACATACCATGGAACGGCACTGAAAGCATATTTTAAGGATAAAGCTGGTGTAGACACAGCTACACAGGTCTACGATCGCAAAGTGATGGGATCAGTCCATATTTCACCAGCATTCTCACACTACATTGGCATAATGTCAGTAGTAGTAAGTGTTCTGAACTGCCACTCTTGACCAATCACATTCACTGCTTTGGTACAATGATTAACACATGGTTTTGATGCACTTATTGAGCTCTTTTTCCATTGCAACTATATAATAAGATTGAGGCAATGAAGTAACCTGGTCACTGTGTTCACGTAGAGATACATAGTATCAGTTTTCCAGATTTTGTTTTCTAGAGTAGTAAGACAGTAAAGCCAACTTTCAGTAGGGAAACATTTACATTTAAACTTAATGATCAGATGAGAGGTTCTCTTATAAAAGCATTAGTGTTTGTAGGATCACCTTTACTTCTGTTTTGACATGTAAACCAATTCCTTCCTCACCATAAATTTTTCCTTTAGCTTTCCATATGGTAATTTGGCTCTGGTTCTCATCACACAACCTATATTTTTATTAGAGCAAACTACCAAATCAAAGCTAGCCACTTATACTAGAATTAAGTGATGAGCCATCACTCAGATCCTAAATCACCAACGGCCCACCAGAGCATCTCACAGGGCCCGCAGCCTGCTTCAACATAATATACTATTGAGCAGCGGATTCTATAGCATTTTGTCATCATGTTTACATTATTTTAGTTTACACACGCTACTGTGCATAGGTTGTTTCTATCTAAATACATGCAAAATAAGCTGAATTTAAAATCTAAATCAATACAGGTGACTTTAAATTTTATTAAAATATGTAGAATCTGTTTGGCCCATACAAGATTGTGCTTAGGTTTATGTGGCCCTCCTGTGTAAAAAGGTTGGGCCCCGCTGACCTAGGCTAAGAAGTGTCTCATCTGTTAAACTACTCAGAAATAAAAGTGCTTGAATCCACCTTATCTACTCAGAGGCCTATTCAGCACTCCTTACTCAGGAAAATATCCCCATAAACATTTAATCCAGACTTGGTGGTTAACAGTAGTTTTAGAATGCTGTCTCACTTTTCAAATTGACATTCAAACAAACAGAAAGAACCTCACTTTTTCCCCCACTCTTCTTTTCCTTCAGAATGAAACCCTTCAAACAAGAAAACACTCTGGTTATTGGAAGCATATACCACCAGTCACCCCGATCTCATGCTTGCGGATATCAAAGGTGCTCAGAGGAACAGTTAATTTTTCCTAAAGGGCTTAGAAGTGGGATGCAAAGGACTTCAAAACAACTGTGTGCGCGTACCTATTTTGTTTCACAACAAACAATATCACAAGGATGTTTATTGTGAGCTCTAACTCTATTGAAGAGGTTAAGGTACTGAATCCTTAACATTTTGAATAAAGAAGTTCTTTGATAATCATACTGAAAACAGGTATTAAGAACTTTTTGTTGTTAACAGTCTGACTAAAAATCCCCCGATAGCTCCCGAGTTGTCCAACTTTAATTCTCCCGGCACTTGTGAAATCACCATTTCATTAGTTGTCCAATCATAGTCTTCCAGCCTGTGAAAAAGTCTTTCAGGCCCTCTCAAAATATTAAACACGAAAGTACAAGCCAAATTTCTCCATTCCTCTCTGCAAGTCACTATTAATAGATTGATCACCTCTGCCCAAAGGAGTGTCTAGTGTAGTAACTGAGTGTGTTTGGTTTATATTTTTTCCTTATCTACTTATGCTCTTTAAGTTTGCATTACAAACAGAAGAGTAAAAAGAAAAGCTACAGCTCACGAAAGCTTATGCTCAAATAAATTTGTTAGTCTCTAAGGTGCCACAAGTACTCCTTTTCTTTTTGCGAATATAGACTAACACAGCTGCTACTCTGAAACCAAACAGAAGAGTGATTTTTCATTATCAAATTTTCAATTTATGTTCTCTTTTTTTGCTGTTACAGAAGTCATTATTTAGAAGAGTGTACCTGTAAATACAGGAAAATATAATCAAGCCTGAAAGTATTTTTAGATGCTAGCTAGACGAGTGTTGGATATACCTGTATCTTACAACTGTCTATGCAAACCCAGAACTTGAGAAGTTTATGCACCAAAAGTAAGTAGAAACCTTCTGCTAGAGAGTAATGCCAAGCGATAAATTTTTGCGGAATAATTTTTTTTAATGAAAGCTTAAGTTTTAAGTGCTTACAGAAGACACTTGCAAAATGTTAACTGACTGCTATCATCCTGACATCTCAGATTGGTAAAGCTATGAAAAGCAGCAGAGGTATTGGACCAAACAGCAACAGTGTGAAGTTAACAAGATTCAGGTCAGCTTCACAGCGGCTATTCAGAACCCCATGAAACCACAGGGAAACTTTAGCAGCGAATTGGCATGATTCTTGGGAACACGAGGCAGGCACTCATGTGAGGAAGGGGGAAGTCCTAGTTCCCAAAACCAAGATCAAATCAAGGCCTTCCCCTATTTCCAATATATGCAACAGTAACAGCAGTAGAATTCCTTCCTTTCACTGTAATGACTAAAAATGTGATAATTAGAGCCTGTTCAAAGCACTCATTGCTCCAAATGTCTTAAATTGAGCTGTAGGAACTTAATGCTTTAAAAATCAGATTTTTTTTCTATGTAGCCCTCCACCCTAGGTTGAATAACTCCTTGCACTGTTACAGCTGATCGAGAACAATTAATCTGTGATTTGCCTGCAATATATTTTTCCAGTTTTTAAATATTCTTTTTAAAGCATATTAAGACAACTTCCCTAACCAGGCACTCCAATCCATTTAACATACCACATGTACACCTCAGGAAATGCTGGGACAACTGTTTCAACTTTGCTTGCCTTGAGACAGCAGGGTTCTTCTGAACAGTTGCCCTGTACAGCAGCTGTACTGTGCTTAACACATGCCTAGTCACTCAAGCTATTGCCCCATCTATCAAACCCACATTGAGTCTATTCATTGTCTAATCCCAGCTCAGAAATTCCTTCCTTTAAAACAAAGAATCTGGAAGGAAAACTGGTTTAAGATATGAAGCAAAAGAAGTTACTGTTACTGCATGATAAGATTTAGTCAAAAAAAAATCAAAACACAAGACGTTAGTTCCTCTTGATCATTACAACGTTAACAAGTATCTTCATTCAGCTATAGTGTTTGCTTAAAAGCTGCTTTCACCACTTAATTCCCTTGAGGAGAGAGAGAGCAGATGTGCCTAGCCACTGGACAACTGCCACAGTGAAAACTCAGCCTGTCATGAAAACAAATGCTAGTCCACTTATGAAATCCCATGTTCATTTTATTCCAGCTCACCCATCCTAGAAAGAACGAATACTCAAACTGGGCAATGAATATATTAAATGTAGACAGGATAGGGCCCCTGTAGATGAGCTCAAGGAGGTCATACCATACACAGAGGACTACACATAGGCAACTGTGTGAAAATCTAAAACAGGTGGATGAAGTTGTGAGCACTGGTGGATGCTAGGAGGCATAAAACTAAGCTTGACAAGGGAGGATAAAC
Source organism: Caretta caretta (assembly GCF_965140235.1). Classification (NCBI taxonomy): domain Eukaryota; kingdom Metazoa; phylum Chordata; order Testudines; family Cheloniidae; genus Caretta; species Caretta caretta. The sequence continues at coordinate 81,314,133 of NC_134210.1, read as the reverse complement.
AGGCAAGAGCCGACTTATAAAGCACTTTCAAAGTGACAAAAAGCTTGAATTTGATGGAATTCTCAGATGGAAAGCCAAACAGAAGAATTCAAAGAGCAGTTATATAATAAAAAAGGAGGCAAGGAAAAAAGTGTAGTGGCAGCTTTTTGTATGGACTAAAGGAGGAAGTGATGTCTGTGGTGAGAGGATGTAACAACATGTAAAAGAGCTCAAAGAAGGTAGGAAACCTGTACCGTACAACCAGTAAGAGCACTCGGGACCAGTGTATAAAATATAGTACTCAATAACTAGGAGACCTCTTCTAAAGGAGTTGTCAAACTTTCATGAGAACCAAAATTTGAGATATTACGGGACCACCAGTCCTCCCATTCATTATTATTCAGACGATTTAAAGAAATTATTTTTGCCCCCTTTTAATATTAGAATTAAACCACCAGAAGGGAACATCAGAACACCCAGCCTGACCTCCTGTACGTCACAGACACTGAACCTCACATTACCCCATATGAAGCCCAACCACCTGGATTAGACTAAAGCACCACAGCTATAACAGCTAAAAAGAAGCCAGGAACACATGGTCAGCCAACTCTCCAGAGACTACCAGAAAGTGCTCTCCAAACCACAGCCTCTACTTTAGTTTAAGATTTTGGGAACAGAAATACATCTGAGCTTGAACGGATGCCTGTAGAATACCTGGATTTTAAAATATCTAGCAAGGATCTAGGGAACTATACACTTGTTAGAAGGTCTTCAGTCATAAGAAAATTCAGATTTTAGATCATAAACAACTAACAGAACCTTTCTTGCTGTATACACAACTCCTAAGTGAATACAGTACATGGGACTTGAAAAGTTCAGTAGGCTCCTAACTAGCTGGAGGACTAAGGCCTGAAGAAGATGAGGAAGAGGATGGACAGCTTGAGCACATCTCCCCAAGGTCCAGAAGTATGCTTTGATGAGAAGCTCAGTCCCAGTGGCATCTCCAGCATATGAGGAAGGAGCTATGGCATCTGCTAAGATGCTTCTGGCCCTGAGCCCTACAACTTTTGATTCAGCCTCTGAGATATTTTACTCTTACCCACCGAACTGCAGGAAAAGAAAGCTTCCTTGGCTTGTCTTTGCCCCTTCAGACTGCCAGCAGCAGAGAAATGGTGAAGGTCTTCATTGCTCTACTCTCCACCATACATTTTTTTTTTTTGAGCCCTCCTACCCAGGAGTTACCAATACTTCATTGTACGGCTCCTTGGTTTGCCAACCAATGAATGCCAATAATCTTGACAGTTTAACTACTTCACAACTTGCCCACAGGACTAGCAGTTACATTGACTAGTCTTATTAATTACACACTGCTGCTGTTTGACAAAGCTGTGAGCGGTCTGAAGCGGTCTGCAGTCAAAACGAAGACATCAGTGCAGCAGTTTACATATGAAAATATTTTCACAGACTAAACGTAGTTTTTAAGTGAAATCCCAAATTGAGCAGAAATGGATGGTTGAGGCCCACACTTGGCAGGAAAGACTTCCTTGCAATGAAAATGAGCTGACACTAAGAATATCTGTCCATCATGCTACAGCAGAAACAAATGGAGATATTCACTCAAACAGTTCATAAACTAACTTAGTTTCAAGGCAAACCAAATGGAAGGCAACTGACAGTAAAAATGTTTAGACTTAAATTAGATTCTCTCTTTCAGGTAACAGAAGACAGACGATACATAAGTAGGAGTCAAAAACTTAAGTGAAGGATTGAAGAGACCAAAACTATACAGAAGAGAAAGTTACACAAATCAATTATCCACAGAAGGACATGGCATGATTTGTCCTATGAGATTCATAAGAAAAAGAAAAGGCTGCATAAGATTTTTAGTCTTTGAGCATCCCCTTAAACTAGATTTCATCATGGACTTCACTTACCACGACGCCTGATTTTAAAAATTTTTCTATAGGTGGATTTTTCTGTTTTCTAATAAGCCATATGTTCAAAAGTTATTTAAAAAAACAAAACTATCCATCACCCTTAGAAAATGATCAGCACCCTGGAAAAAAAAATAATGATCTTGAACCTAGAGGCTACATGACTTCTAAGTCCCATTTGACATTTATTTTCCTTGATCACACTAATAGTAAAACATACATCCTACATCATCAAAACGCATGATTAAAGCTCTAACTAATTTAAGTTTTACAACCAGAAGAGCAAGGAAGAATCCTAGACACTTCTCTTCTAAAACTTTCATTTTAACATTAAGTTTACTATTTGAACTATACACCTCTCCCAACTAAAATACAATTGGCAATATGCTTTTTTAAAAATTTCTGATTCAACACAGAGCCCTCCCCAGACTACACATCTAGCTAATGACAATCCTTGCCACCTGAATTCAGAGTGAATTCTTAGCCTAGGAACCCTCCTTTTCTCCTCCAAAAAAGAACTGACTATAGTACTTACTGATACCATGTATTAGGATTGACTCAAGCGCTTCATGATACTTTGTATTAAGGACATTACGTAACAGATGTACATTGTAAAAGCAAACTAGTAAATCAGACAGTTGTAGGTACCTAGAAAAGGCTGTAGTGTGTTTCAGAGTACCACAAGTACCTAGAAAGGTTATACAAGCACTGAACGGCTGTGTTTAGCACTGCTCTGAACCCACTTCCCTCCCTGTTCCAGAAAGGTTCATATGCCATACAACATTCCTCCTCCCCAAGAGAGCTGGAGGCTCATCACCAGTCAGGAATGTGGGGCTGCTACAGGAAAATACAGGGACCTCTCCATTCATTCATAGAGAGTCACTAGCTACAGCACATGGCAGCAGCTGGAGCAGACAAGCTACTGTACTCACAACTAGCGAGAATGAATGGGAAGAGAATACAATCCCCTCAAAGCAGGCCTGCTCCCTTGTCTCTTGCAAAGGGGAAGGTCAACATTTTTATGCAACGTTCGTCTGCTGAAGATCAAGCCCCTGCAGTGGGGAGGGGAAGGGGGGGGGCGAGCTTCCTGATGACGGGACCGACATCTGTTCCCCACAGTAACGTAGGCCAGAAATAAAGCCAATAGGGGAGCAGAAAGATTTAGGGTGCAGACAAGGAGGGCCTGGCAGCATAGCAACAGCAGGAGCACTCTACCTTTGTAAAGCACTACTATGGAGGAATAACCTAGGAAGAGACCGGTCGGCCCCTTCAGTAAGACAAGAGCCCGTAGTGCTGCGGGGAGGCATATCTGCGGGGCTCATGCTGTAGTCCCCAGGCGGGACTGAAACACTTGGGGCAGCCAGTGCTCTCCAGGATGGTGCAACTCCCTCCACAGAGCTCCTCCTCCCCGCCTCCCTTCTCACTATGGAGATGGGGGGGAAGCTTCCCTGCTACACGATGGTACAGAGGAAGCCCAGATTCATTCATTTCCGTTAAAACTCTCCCACCTCAGGCCGCGCTACATTGCCCGCCCGAGATTTACTGCACGACAACAGCTTAGGGGGCTTCCCCTCCTCCATTAGGGCGCCAGCCCGGGGCCTCCATCCTGCCCGCCCTCCCCTCTGCCGCCCCCGGAATCCCCGGCCCGTTCCCCCCGCGGCCGGGGTGACCCACCTGCCCAGCAGATGCTCGTGCTCCGTGCGGATCTTGCCCAGCTCGATCTGCAGCTTTGCCCGCTCCCGAGCCGTATCGTCCAGCGCCCGGCGGGCATCGGCCAGCTCGGCCTCGTAGAGCCCCTTGAGACCGGTGAGCTCTCGGCCGCGCACCTCCTCTCGCTCGGTCACCTGCAGCTGCAGCGCGCTGTTCTCGGTCTCCAGGCTCCGCACCTTGTCGATGTAGACGGCGAGCCGGTCATTGAGGTGCTGCAGCTCCTCCTTCTCCTGCAGCCGGGAGATGCGCGTCGGGCTGAGCGGGGTGCTGGCCGCGCTGCCCCGGGGCCTCTGCCCCACGGGCGTGGAAGCCGCCATGGCGACGAGCGGGCGACGCGGCGGGGGCCGTGGGTGCGGAGCAGCGAGGACAGGAGGCTGCCGGGGGGCGGGAGACGGTGCGAGGGGACGCGAGAGAGGCGAGGCGAGGCGAGGCGGGCGCTGATCTAAGCGCCCCGAAGCCGTTCAGAGGGGTGAGAGAGGCAGCTGCAGCGCTAGCAGCGGACGGTACAAAAGCGGCGGGGGGGCGCGAAGAATCAGCGAGCCGGAGACGCAGCGAGGCTGGCACAAGGGGGAAAAAAGGAGGGAAAATAAAAGGGCAGAAGCAGCCCGAGCAACGCGCCGAGGGAAAAGACCGGCGCCTGGAGGTGCAAAGAGCGAACCCGCCCGCGCGCGCCGGTTCCTTCCCCTCGGGTCGGGCTCAGAATGAAACACAAAACAGGCGGGCTCCGCGCTCCTCCAATATGGCCGGCGCGCGCTTTGCCGGGCTCTCCCAGCTCCCGCCCACAGCTACGGCCCCCACGTGACCCGCCCTTGCCCAATGAGGCAGCGATCCAGGCCGGGCTCTGCTGTTTCTCGCGGACGGGAAACTAAATTCAAAAGCCGCCAGCGCCTGCAACTGTCAGCAGGCGTGCGAATGGCTGGCTGGCGCGCGCGTCGCCCCGCCCCGCCCCGCCCTTGGGCGCGCTATCGGAGGCACTCTCGCTCTTGCGGCCCCTCCTTCCCTCGTGTCCCCCACCCCCCGACCAGAGCAGGGGCCGCCTCGGCTGCTGCAGCCTGGCCGTCTCTTTGTTCCCTCTCTTGTCCCCACCCCGAGAGAGGCCGTTGTACAAAGGGACGTGGGGTGGGGTGGGGGAGGCCTGCGTGAGGGGATCCAGCTGCATCCCAGCACGTCCCGCTCCCCTCGAGTTACAAACCCAAACACAACCCCCACCGCACGCCCCCAGGGGTTTGGGTGGGAGGCGTATGACGTTACTGGGTAGTTTCCCCGCTATTTATATACCTCCAACCCAGGGCTGAGTCAGCTGCGTTCCGCGCGGGGGAGGGGAGGGTTTGCTTGAACCTGAAAAAAAGTGAGACGTGCCTAGGCCGGCTCTATGCTTTTTGCCGCCCCAAGCAGCGCGCCCAATTGGGGGGTTGCCGCTGCGAGACTGCGGAGATAGGAAGCTGCCGCCGCAGCGAAAAAACCTGTGCCACCCCTTTCAGATTGCCGCCCCGGGCACCTGCTAGGACCGCTGGTGCCTGGAGCCGGCCCTGCCCATGCCCCCCACGCGCCCTGCCATGCAAACACCGCCCTCCCCTGCACCGCACCACAACACTGGCTCCCTGGCTGCTGCACATTCCCGTACCCCGTCCTGCTTTCCTCTGCGCGCCCACACATCCACAGGGCCCCATCCTGTCACTCACCCTGCAACCCGCACAACCTTCTATGCACACACAGCTACAACCCATCACCCCACCCACGACCCACCAAACTATCCCCCTCACACACAGCCACATCCCATCACTTCAGGACCCACACAGGCTGCCCCTTCCCCGCACACATCGTCCCACCCCACCCCCCACTTCTATGACTAGCCCAGCAGACCTGCCAAGATTCATACATATTGAATCTATCTTCCCATGTTCAGTATCCTCACACCTTCTTGTCAACTGCCTAAATGGGCCATCTTGATTATCACTACAAAAGTTTTTTTCTCCTGCTGATAAGAGCTCATCTTAATTAATTAGCCTCTTACTCTACCTTTTCAAGTTCTCTGTATGTGTATATGTATCTTCTTACTATATGTTCCATTGTATGCATCCGATGAAATGTGCTGTAGCTGGCAAAAGCTTATGCTCAAATAAGTGTGTTAGTCTCTGTGGTGCCAGAAGTACTCCAGCTCTTTTTTTCATTCAGAATTTGTCTCTTGTGAAATAAAGGTTTTTGCTATATGTATCTGAGAGAGACACCATTCAATATTTGTTTTTCCAGTTTGCAGGATGTGCATATATATTTAGGAAAGCACGAAGCCCTGCTCCTGCAAACACTTATCTTTACTCAAGTGAGTATACTCACTGAAATAAATCTTGCTTTTTAAAACAAACAAAAATGAACTCATTCAATCTGTTTTAGCACAAGCTATCTCTTAGCAGTGACATTTGAAAGCTCTCTTTTAAATAGAATAATAGAATTGTAAGACTGGAAGGGAGCTCCAGAGGTCTTTAGCCCAGTTCCCTGCACTCAAGGCAGTACTAAGTATTATCTAGACCAGGGATTGCCAACCTTTGGCATGCGGCCTGTCAGGGAAATCCGCTGGTGGGACAGGGCAGTTTGTTTACCTGCAGTATCCACAGGTTCAGTCGATTGCAGCTCCCACTGGCTGCAGTTCGCCATTCCAGGCCAATAGGAGTGTTGCCGGCACCCAGTGCCAGAGGCAAGCCACAGCAGGGGTTCGTTGCCCGGTGTGCGTCACCCAATAAACACAACGGGTGGAGAAGCAGAAAAGTTTATTTGGAGCTCCAAAGAAGGTATAGGGAGAAAAGAATCTCAAATCCTGCACACTGAGCAGGCAGAGTCACATACCTTTATACTCCTTATCTCTATTGCATTACACATCAGCCAAGTAAAACTGCTTTGCCTTATATGGGTTACAACAATACTTTTTCCGGCAACCTTTAACAAGCATTTTAGCAATTCAAAACAACAGCACAGCTTGCTTAGCCTTGTGATTAATAAGGCTTGTAGCTGATTCCTGCCGTTATCCTAACTTGGCGCCAGCAAAACCTACACAAAACAGTTCTAGCTGCAGCATTATTTTGGGAGTACAAGGGCTTTCTCAGGCCAGCCAGGACTGAATTCTGTGAAGGGGGGTTGAGAAGGGCACCTGGGCCTAGAGCAAAGAGACTTCCTCGACACTCATGATCTTCCATCCCCTCAACTTAACTAAAAAGAAAAGGAGTACTTGTGGCACCTTAGAGACTAACCAATTTATTTGAGCATGAGCTTTTGTGAGCTACAGCTCACTTCATCGGATGCATACGGTGGAAACTGCAGCAGACTTTATATATACACAGAGAATATGAAACAATACCTCCTCCCACCCCACTGTCCTGCTGGTAATAGCTTATCTAAAGTGATCATCAGGTGGGCCATTTCCAGCACAAATCCAGGACAGTGGGGTGGGAGGAGGTATTGTTTCATATTCTCTGTGTATATATAAAGTCTGCTGCAGTTTCCACGGTATGCATCCGATGAAGTGAGCTGTAGCTCACGAAAGCTCATGCTCAAATAAATTGGTTAGTCTCTAAGGTGCCACAAGTACTCCTTTTCTTTTTGCGAATACAGACTAACACGGCTGTTACTCTGAAACCTGTCAACTTAACTAGCGGCCATGCCCTGTGACCCCAACAGGAGCTGCCGGAAGCGGCGGCCAGCACATCCCTCAGCCCACACCGCTTCCGGCAGCCCCCATTGGCCTGGAACGGCGAGTTGCGGCCAGTGGGAGCCGCGATTGGCCAAACCTGCAGAAGCTGCAGGTAAACAAACTGTCCCAGCCCACCAGAGGCTTTCCCTGATGGGCTGCATGCCAAAGGTTGCTGATCCCTGATCTAGACCATCCCTGACAGGTGTTTGGAGATTTTAGAGAGCAGGTTAGACAATGACAGAGATTCCACAATCTTCCTAGGCAATTTATTCCACTGCTTAACCACCCTGGCAAGAAGTTTTCCCCTCATGTTCAACCTAAACCTCCCTTGCTGCAATTTAAGCCCATTGCTTCTTGTCCTATCCTCAGAGGTTAAAGAGAACAATTTTTCGCTCTCCTCCTAGTAACAACCTTTTATGTACTTGAAAATTATCATGTCCCCTCTCAATCTCCTCTTGTCCAGACTAAATAAAGCCATTTTTTTTCAATCTTCCCGTATAAGTCATGTTTTCTAGACCCTTAAACATTTTTGTTGCTCTTCTCTGGACTTTCTTCAGTTTGGCCACATCTTTCCTGAAATGTGTCACAAAATGTGTCCCAGAACGGGACACAATACTCTAGCTGAGTCTTAATCAGCACAGAGTAGAATGAAAGAATTACTTCTTGTGTCTTGCTTACAGCATTCCTGCTAATGCATCCCAGAATTATGTTTGCTTTCTTTCCCCCAACAGTGTTACACTGTTGACTCATATTTAGCTTGTGATCCACTATAACCCCCGATCCCTTTTCTGCAGTACTCCTTCCTAGGCAGTCATTTCCCATTTTGTGTGTGTGCAACTGATTGTTCCGTCCTAACTGGAGTACTTTGCATTTGTTCTTGTTTAATTTCATTCTACTTACTTCAGACCATTTCTCTAGTTTGTCCAGATCATTCTGACTTTTAATTAGGGTTGCCAGGTATCCAGTTTTCAACCGAATACCCAGTCGAAAAGGGATCCTCCCCAGCCCAGTGAAAATAAGCGAATGAGTGAGGGTGGGAGAGAGCGAGCAACAGAGGGAGGTGGGAAGATGGAGTGAGTGGGGCGGGGCAAGGGTGTTCGGTTTTGTTCAGTCAGAAAGTTGGCAACCCTAATTTTAATCCTATTCTCCAAAACCCTTACAACCCCTCCCATATTGTCCACAAACTTTATAAGTGTACTCTCTATGCCATTATCTAAATCATTGATGAAGATATTGAAAAGAACTGGACTCAGAACTGATTCTTGTGGGACCCCACTCGATATGCCCTTCTAGCTTGACTGTGAACCACTGATAACTACTTTCTGGGAATGGTTTTCCAACCAGTTTTGCACCCACCTTATAGTAGCTCCATCTAGGTTGGTTTTTCCTAGTTTGTTTATGAGACGGTCATGGAAGACAGTATCAAAAGCCTTACTAAAGTCAAGATCTATCACTTCCCCCCCTTAGCCACAAGGCTTGTTATCCTGCCAAAGAAAGCTTTAAGGTTGGTTTGACATGCTTTATTCTTGACAAATCAATGCTGAATGTTACTTATCACCTTATTATCTTCCAGGTGTCTGCAAATTGATTGCTTAATTATTTGCTCCATTAAAGTGACTAGTCTGTAATTTCCCAGGTTTTCTTTATTCCCTTTTTTATAGATCGGCACTGTATTTTCCCTTTTCCAGTCCTCTGAAATAGCACAGCATCTAGTCACTGAAGGATTATGATGGTTAAGATGTGTACTCTATAGCAAAGGGCATGGATGCTACAGCACTGTGAGTGTATGAGATGAGAAATTCTGTGGCAGCTGAATTCAGCTGTGTTGATTAAAATCAGCTGAGGATTTGGCCCATGATTGAGTTGACAGTGTTCCCTCAAGGAAGTTTAAATACATATATTATTTAGGCCTGTCTATACTAGAAAAAATTGTTGTCAATGATTAGGTGCCTGCAGCTCTTGTAACACACTCCCTGTCCATGCAAAACAAAACAAACCCTCCCAACATTGCAGAAGCATTGCCAGCACCATGACAGTACCTCCTCTAGGCAAGTCTTAACTCCTCTACCTAGACTGAATCAAATTACTTCAGTGCAGGGATGGGGATTACAGGTGTTGCAGCTAAATCAGTGCAGCCAGCATTCTCATCTCCTTCTCACAGTGGGTTTTTTGCCCACAATGTGCTCTCCTCTCCATCTCTTTAGCCATCAGGCCAAAGAATAGCAGAGATTCCAATTCTTACTGTTTGCACCTCCCACCACCAACAGAACACAAATTCAAGCAACATACTATACAGTCCTAATGAAAAATATTCCTAACAAAGCAATTTGGGATTTTTGTAATAATAAAATTATTTCATTACAAAATGGTTTTAAACAACATTATTTTAAAAAATACGTACTCTCTTGAGCCCTCTTAAAAAGTGTGTGAGGAAGAGAAAGTAAAAGGGAAAAACCTTTAAAATCCATGGGCCTGATTCCAACCCAGATTACCTCTTTGCATGGAAATACTTGTGGGAGGAGGTTGGTGAGAGAAAAACTTTCTAGCCTCTAGAGTTTCCCTGATCATTTCATGGGTTTGCCCTACTTTAGTATTAGCCATGGTTCTGCCTAGGAATTCCAGTGATTTTGCCAGGACATGGGCTACCTATATAGAGTCTGTTTGTTATAGTGATAGCCCTAGGACTGGTACCTCATTCCACTTCCTATACATCTGCACCAGGAGCCTGTTCCCTCCTTTAAGAGATATTTCTCATTCCCAGGGGGCCTCTTGGATTAAAAGGGTAATATAGTTCCTATGGACCATCACAAACAAGTTCTCCAGTAGATAACACCTTCGTTGTTTAATTCCTTTCCCTCGCTCTCTCTCTCAACCTTTATTCTGTTTTTTCTATTTTTTCCAGTCTTTTGAAATCAGCAGAGCTGCTTGAAAAAGTGAAAACAGAAGAAAAAACCCCCAAACGTGATTGCATCTCTGCAGCACGCTCTGCAACAAATTGACAGCAAAGTGGGATTACAGCATTAGGTGGTTTTACACTGCAGCTGACACTATAGTGAAAGTGTCAGTGTGCACAGGTAACATCAGATCCAAATGAAAATTGGCAAAAAGAACAGGAGTACTTGTGGCACTTAGAGACTAACAAATTTATTAGAGCATGAGCTTTCGTGGGCTACAGCCTACTTCATCGGATGCATAGAATGGAACATATAGTAAGAAGATATATATATATATACACACACACATACAGAGAACTTGCCATACAAACTGTAAGAAACTAATTAGTTAAGATGAGCTCATATCAGCAGGAGAAAAAACCTTTTGTAGTGATAATCAAGATGGCCCACTTAGACAAGAAGGTGTGAGGATACTTAATTTAGGGAAATAGATTCAATATGTGTAATGACCCAGCCACTCCCAGTCTCTATTCAAACCCAAGTTAATGGTATCTAGTTTGCATATTAATTCAAGCTCAGCAGTTTCTCGTTGGAGTCTGTTTTTGAAGCTTTTCTGTGGCAAAATTGCCACCCTTAAATCTTTTACTGAGTGGCCAGAGAGGTTGAAGTGTTCTCCTACCAGTTTTTGAATGTTATGATTCCTGATGTCAGATTTGTGTCCATTTATTCTTTTGCATAGAGACTGTCCAGTTTGGCCAATGTATATGGCAGAGGGGCATTGCTGGCACATATCACATTGGTAGATGTGCAGGTGAATGAGCCCCTGATGGTGTGGTTGATGTGATTAGGCCCTATGATGGTGTCCCCTGAATAGATATGTGGACAGAGTTAGCATCGGGTTTTGTTGCAAAGATAGGTTCCTGGGTTACTGTTTTTGGTGTGTGGTTGCTGGACAATATTTGCTTCAGGTTGGGGAGCTGTCTGTAAGCGAGGACTGGTCTGTCTCCCAAGATCTGAGAGAGTGAGGGATCATTTTTCAGGAAAATTGGGATATTTATAGGAGGACAAGCTGAGGCCCCTGAAGGTGTTTAACACTGGCTGTGATTCAATGTTTCTTATTTTTTTAAAATTCTTTAGTCTTCATTTAATCATGGAGGTAATTTTCCCCTACAAAACGTTGTGGTTCTGCTTTTGTCTTGGTATTTCTGGAGCAGAGAATACCTAGTTAGCCAAGGGAGCTCTGTGTTGGTATGTTTCCTTTCACCTCCTAATTATATAGGTCAGATTTGAGATCTGATATATTTTTCCTCAGGGTATCCTCCTTAACCCTTAAGGAGTCCCAGTAATACTCAATTTGTTTCCAGCTGTAATCTTTAACTTGTCATGGGGAGCTAAAATGTGATTGTCCCAATCTTTCCATCTGTGGAGAACTATATGGGCATTGTGTGAAATATCAGGTTAGCTGATTTCAAAAAACTATTGTTGTGGTAAGTGGGGCTGGTCAGATCAGTTTATGTATTGTGAGACCACCACATAGTAAAAGAACAAAGGTTTTTCACACCAAAGTCTGTCAGCTCTCATTTCCAGGGTGAAGACTCGGCCTAATAAAAAACAAATAGCACAAAGGAAGGTGATGTTTCCTCCATATGTAGTCAAAGAAATGGACTTTTGCTAAAAGAAATCCTGCAACCACCACCGCATTGCTTTAAAAGTTGCTCCATGTATGTGGGTTAGAACACCGCGTAGCTCTTCAAATTAGCACATCATCGGTTATATTTTTACATCTGTTACTTGCATAGGTCTGAGACTTCTTGCTTGTCCAGTTAGTGAAATCTGGTTCACCTTCTGTCAGAATGGAGAAACAGGAAACTCTTTTACAGCCTTTTAAGCTGTGTCTCAGGCTACTATTAGATCATTATTAGACATGTCACATATTTTTCTGTAAAGCTGAACATTGTACTGTACCTCTTTGATCTGGGCACCTTGTTCCTGATATGGGGCACATAAACTATGTACTATAGACTACTTTTGGAGCCTGTCAGTGGCACTCCTAAATCAACAAGAGGGGTTGTTATTGAGTGACCTCATAAGGCATAAAGGGGCTGAGGACACTGACACCTCAGAGCTTCCAGACTCCGCTGGTTAAGGGAACTACCAACTCTCCTCCCCCCTCCCCCCCCCCCGACCCCCTTAACTAAGAGAGAAAAGCCAAGGAATACTATGCTTATCCTGTTGGTTTACAACTTATTTTTTTATTTCAATCTATTATAAGTAATTGAGCTCTTTGGCATGCTTTACAACTCCTATAATTAACTTGTTATACTGAAATAGCATTCTAATTGCATCCATAGTTATGGTTATCATAAATTGTAGAGACCATGGCATACTTGCCAAATGTTTCCTAAACACATTCTTGTTTACAATATTCCTGGTGCAAATAGCCTCTTGCACTTTTAGTGCCACTGTAGCTGGCAGCATTCAGAACAAACCTCACTTTGCAAGTATATGGCTTCCTAAAGTAGTATATTCCTTTTGGTGGAAATTTGCTATGGGCTGGTCGCTGCTTTTTCTCTGCCATTTGGTTTAACATTAAGAGGAACTAGAGAAAATGGAGGTTTGCTTGAGACAAAAGTCTTCAGACAGATCCAGTTCAGACTATTAATCTGTTCCAGTACTTTACACTGCTTAGGTACATCTGTGGAATCAACTGTTTCCACCTGTTCTTCAGTCTAAAGCAGTCTACCATGTCAGAAAATGTAATAATCTTTTCTCACAGCTCAGTTACTATGGTAGTGAATTATGAGACAGAAAGGATTATGGATGTTTCAGGCAAGCAATATCACCACTCATGGAAGCATTTTTAAAATACTTTGTGAGCAAAGAAAGATTCTCAAATGCAATTTTCTATTAAACATTACAAGAGAACTTCTCTCTATTAGTTACACTTTTAATCCTTGGATTATATAAATACCACAATGTAACTAAAACAAGCTACTATGGTCAATTTTGAAAACAAAATGCAAAAGATACACTGGGCATGTTGCTGTATAGTCCCGATATTGCCTTTATTTTCTCTTAGCTATAATAATAAAATTATATCTCACTCTCATATGCCTCTGCCCCAAGATATCTGAATTCAATTCACATTAAAAACACCTGAACTTCCTTTGTCTGACTTCTATAAAATAAAACTATTAAGATGATTTTATTTTTTATCTATGGAGTGGGCTGTGCCAGGTGCTTGGAGTACAGTTTAATTTAATAATGAAATCAATGTAAAAAGTAGTCTAATAAAAAGCTCAGAAACTTTGTGCAGGATGTTAACTCCTAGAGCTGTGCATCTGTATTGTGACAGAGCTCTGTCCTTGCCTCCGTAGGTCCTGCGTTTCCTGGCGGATTTCGCTAGCCTCAGAGGTTCACTGTGACCCTCCACGTAACCCTTCTTTCTCTAGAGACAAGGGTCACAGTCTACTGAGCCATTTTCATCATAAGCCAGCAAGTCATGATGAGTGAGTAAGTTTTCTCAAAACAGACAGCACATTACTTCAGCATGAATGGGCAATTAATAAGCCATACCAATAGCACCAACCCAAATGTGATCTCTGTGTGACTAGTTGGATTCTTTTCACAGTGTCTACATTCTGCAGAGCCTGATGTTTGCCCATATGCTTAGCAATTTCCCTACAATGAAAAAAGGTTAAGTGCTCTGTGTTTCTGATTGCATTTTCTTGGCATTACTGAAATTGCATCCAAGTTATGCCTGTTTTCTCCTGGAAAATAGCATTACCTGTCTACTTATTAAATTTTACACTCACCAATTTACCGGCTGGCACAAGAAGAATTTTTGGAATCCTGAAGATTAGCTCCTCATAGTTTAACGGATCTGGGTATTAATTTCAAATGGTATCTAACAAAGGGTCAAATTCCATCCTGGGAGGCTTGAAGCTTGGTCCTTACTGACTTCAATAGGATCTTCACTTGTTCAGCAGAGGGCAGAATTTGGCTTTAATGTTTCTTATAAAAGGCTCTTGGTACATATACATGCATTTGCAAAAGCAAACACTGTGTACTCCTCTGGAGAATATTGTAATAGTATGTAATGTCAAGAACCACAAAAAATGATGAAAGTAAAGCATAATAACTTGGGTTAACAATTTCTCTGCTTGCAAAAACATTTTATATTTAGTAAGCAGAAACTTCATCTTATGAGCAAAATGAGATATGCTTTTTTATAGTTCAGATATGGAAAAATGGAAACAGTTTCCACTCTCAAATTATTTATTTAAATAACTCTCTTCTGCTGCAGAGGATGGTATAAAGAAGCTGTGTAGTAAATGAGATAACTGTTAAGGTGATGGTAGGATGTTGCAAGAGGAATCTCTTGTTACAGTATAAAAATACATTTAGATGCTTTTGAAGGATCTAATTCCAGCTTCCTTTAAGTCTGTCAAATAGTTGCACAACTGATTCACGAGATGAATTCAAAAACATGTGTAATAAATCCTTTTGCCTCTGGGCCAAAGTTTTCTTAACATTTTACAGTAATGAATCAACATTTTGAAAATACACAATATAATAGTGCAGTAGTTGACCTGAAAGATGTCTATTCCATACATCTACATCCCAAAAAATCCAGAACAAGATCTGTTGCTCACTCTCATCCATTCTTCCTTTCTCTTCATTTAGCTTAGCTTTCCTGTTCAAACATGGTAAGGTTTCTGACTGCTCTCGCTGTGCCAAAGCACCGCCAATCCATCTGTAATTACTAATTGCTAGCAACACAGAGAGGTAGAGATACATTGTGTGATATTAATTCTCCTTTCTTCCTGTCAGAGGGAAATTCATCCTTGTGTAGAGGATCAGTACAAGGTCTATGCCCCACTTAAGCAGCATCGCCAGCTCAAGCATTCAAAAATCATGGGTCAGGTCCCCCAAACACATGAGATTTTAAAAAAGAATCCATTGTGAGTGTTTTTAAATTTGTCTTCTGTTTTTTGAGCCTTGTGGAGTCTCATCTTCAAAACTTCCTCTGCAATAATGAGGGCTAGACACTTACTTTAAAAAAAAATAAATCTGAATTTCTCACATAATCACTTGACTGCAGGACCTAGAGCTTTAAGAAAAAACACAAAACATCACAAGTCATGATAAAATCATGAATGTTAGCAACACTGCTTAAGTCCCAATTACAACCTCAAAATAGAGGTTAACCCCTATCCACACCCCCGCCCCTCAAAATAGAGGTTAAGTGGGACTCAAATGGGACAGTGGCCTAATTGTGGTCATTTGCAAATGCAAGAATTTCATCTTTAGTAAGTAATAGCTTGGTAGAAAAGTGTTGCATATTGGCACAACTTAATTAAAATAAATTTAGGAACACATTCAGAACAGCAGCACACACAGATTACATTTATATTTTAAAAAAATAGCATGAAAAACAATTTATTTGCTAAGACAGCATTCTTCCTGAGTCAAATATGAGAAGAAGAAAGAAGCTTAGAATGCCAGGATCTCCAATAGTTAGAGATCAGGAAGTGAGAGAAACGAGCCAGTCGCTTTCATCCTAATTTTTAAGTATGCTTACATTTTTGTTTGGGCCTGAGTTGCTCATAATTTGCAAAAACTTGCACACACAACCCTGATTTGAGTAGTGTAATGCACAATGTATATGTTCGGCAGTACATTGGCACAACACGGGTACCGGTACAAACACAAATGGAAACATTAAGTGACAAGAGGAGATTACTCACCCTGTGCAGTAACTGATGTTCTTCGAGATGAGTGTCCCTGTGGGTGCTCCACTCCAGGTGTTGGTGTGTCCCTGTGCCTTCGCTCGGAGATTTTTACAGCAGTACTTGTACAGGTCACGCATGTGCAGAGCCTGCCCCCAGGCTCTGAGTATACCTTAATAGTACGCATGCGTGACCGGTCTCCTCAGTTCCTTCTCTAAAACGGAGGCTACCCCAACTCTGAAGTAGAGTGAAGGAGGATTGGTAGTGGAGCGTGCACAGGGACACTCATCTCGAAGAACGTCAGTTACTGCACAGGGTGAGTAACCTCCTCTTCTGCGAGAGAGATGTCCCTGTGGGTGCTCCATTCCAGGTGACTTGAAAGCAGTATACCTCAAGGTGGTAGGTGTTGGATCATATTAAAGAAGTTCTGTATTAAAATCACAAATGAGTTTGATTCCCCATAGTTTAAATTCCAGGGTATTACTAATTAAGAGGTCTCTTGGTTTTTGGTACTGTTTCTCTCCCTCTATGTGTGAAACTTGCAAGCTGCTAATTGCATTAGTACATTCTAAGACAGAGTCTGTTCTCAAAGCAATTCACGCAGAGAGACTCAAAGCAATACTCTGTAACAACAGAAACAGCACCCAGAGACTCCCCGCCTTTTTGTTGTATTAACAATTGCGATTAAAATAGAGATAGAGGATGTATGTGGATGGATGCTTGGTGTGGATAATAACTGAATGATCAGGGAGGTGCCAGCTTAAGAATCCAGTGTCCATCGGCTGAAGAAGGCGTCAAGTGGAAATAACCAGAGGACCCCCGGAGGGCAGACTGGAATCCACCCAACAGCCTCAAGAATGGGAGAACCAAAGAACAAGATAACATCTAGCAGCACGGAGCCGTCAGGAATGTGCTATCTGCTGATTGATTCAGCAACAGCATGATGAAGCAATTCTCATAGACTGGTATAGGAAGAAATTCCTATAAAAATGGACTCTAGAAAGTGAGAACTTTGGGGGTCTGATTCTGCAAACCAACTTCCAGGAGCATCAGATGAGCATCTGACAAGGCCCTGCTACCTCCTTATGTCCAGGCCACCTGGCCAGTGGCTTGGCATGAGCAACTCTAAGGCTGGTAACTATGATAACAACCTTGCAGAACCTGTGTGTGTGTGTTTGTAGGAATGAATGTGTGAATAAATATGAGATTGAATGGAATGTTATAGCTATAACTAACTGCTTATTATGATTCTTTCTGTATGCACAATAAATGTGGTATTTTACCTTTTTCCCTTTAATAAGATCCTGCTGGTTTTTATTTTATTGGTATAACATAGGGAATTCAGATTTGGTAGGAATGGGATAGATAATATAGCTCTGCCTAATCATGTACCAGAGAGAGGGCCCTGAGTAAGGGCATAATGCTTAATGAATGTGTGTTCAGAAGACCAAGTGGCCGCTTTGCAGATGTCAGCCAGAGGAACTTTGCATAGAAAAGCCACGGAGGTAGCCACAGATCTAGTGGAGTGAATTCCGACACTGGCAGCAGGCGTAACTTTCTTTATCTGGTAGCACAGATGGATGCACTCAGAAATCCAGTTTGAAAATCTCTGGGTAGAAATAGGTGTCTCTCTGGAGCGCTCCGCAATGGAGACAAAGAGTCTGGAAGAGTTCCTAAAGGGTTTGATTCTATCCAGATAGAAGGACAAAGCCCTGCGTCCATCTAAGGTATGCATTGTGGATTCAAAAGAGTTTGCATGTGGTTTAGGAAAGAAGATTGGTAGGTGTATCGGCTCGTTGATGTGGAATGACAAATGCACCTTTGGAAGAAACTTGGGATGTAGTCGGAGGGTAACCTTGTCCTTGAAAAATAGTGTGTATCGTGGGTCTGCCATGAGAGCTGCTATTTCTCCTGCCCATCTGGCAGAGGTGATTGCCACTAAAAATGCTGTTTTCATAGAGAGGGGTAAGAGGGAGCAAGTGGCTAGGGCAGGGGTGGGCAAAATTTTTGGCCAGAAGGCTGCATCGGGTTTCTGAAATTGTATGGAGGGCCGGTTAGGGGAGGTTGTGCCTCCCCAAATACTCAGGCATAGCCCGGCCCCCCTGGGACTCCTGCCCCATCCAACCCCCACTTTCTGTCCCCTGACCACTCCCGGACCCCTCACCCCTAACTGCCCCCCGCCGCCCCATCCAACTCCCCTCTCCTTCCTGAATACCCTCCCGGGACCCCTGCCCCATCCAAGTACCCCTTCTCCTTGACCACCCCCAGACATCTGCCTCCTTGAAGTCTTTAAACCATGATTTGAGGACTTCAATAGCTCAGACATAGGTGAGAGGTTTTTCGCAGGAGTGAGTGGGTGAGATTCTGTGGCCTGCGTTGTGCAGGAGGTCAGACTAGATGATCATAATGGTCCCTTTTGACCTTAATATCTATGAATCTATGAATCCAACCCTCCCTCTCCTTCTTGACAGCCCCCCCGGGACCCATGTCACATCCAACCACCCCTTCTCTCTGTCCCGACTGCCCCTGGAACCTCTGCCCCTGACTGCCCCCTGCCGCCCCATCCAACCTCCCCTCCTTCCTGACTGCCGCCCCGGGACCCCTGCCCCCATTCAACCACCCTGTTCCCGGCCCTCTGACTGCCCCAACCCCTAACCACACTCCCACCCCTTGACGACCACCACCCCCGAACTCCCCTGCCCTCTATCCAACCCCCCTGCTCCCTGCCTCCTTACTGTGCTGCATGGAGCACCAGTGGCTGGCAGCACGGCTGCACCAGGACAGGCAGCTGCACCGCGCAGCACAGAGCACCGGGTCAGGCCGGGCTCTGCAGCTGTGCTGCCCCAGGAGCTCACAGCCCCGCCACCCAGAGCATTGTGCCGACAGAGCAGTAAGCTGAGGGTGCGGGGCAGGGGGGACAGCAGGGGAGGGGCCAGGGTCTAGCTTCCCAGGCCAGGAGCTCAGGGGCCGGGCAGGATGGTCCCAAGGGCCAGATGTGACCCACAGGCCATAGTTTGCCCACCTCTGGGCTAGGGTCTTGAACAGTTGTTGAGTTAAGCATGATTATACTAAGTGAAGGCCCCATGGAGGGGTAGGAGGTTTAATGTCCGGGCACAGGGATTGTAGCCCTTTAAGAAAACGCTTGGTGATTGGATGAGCAAAAACAGAGGTATCGTCGATCTTGTCATGAAAAGTTGTAATAGCAGCTAAGTGGACTTTGATGGAGCTGAAAGAAAGGCCCGATTGCTTGAGGTCTAATAGATAGTCAAGTATGAGTGGAAGAGGTGCATAAGTAGGAGTATGTTGTTTAGTTGAGCACCATTGTGTGAATTGCTTCCATTTTCGAAGATAAGTGATTTGAGTAGATTGTGTTCTGCTATGTAGAAGCACTCTTTGAACCTAATCAGAGCATGCTAGTTCGTTAGTAGGAACCAATCTTTGAGATGAGGCATGGATAGGTTGTGATGAAGAAATCGGCCGTGTTGCTGTGATAGGAGGTTCAGAGTGAGGGGCAACAAATTGGTGACATTCTGGTGAGGAACCACGATTGTCTGGACCACGACAGGGCAATCAGAATTACTGTGGCACGATCTGTTCGTATCTTTGTCAGAACTCTGTGGAGGACAGGTATCAGGGGAAATGCACATAGTAAGTCCTGGTCTCAGGAGATCATGAATGCGTCTCCCAGGGAATGTTTGCCCTGTCCCACTCTGGAGCAAAATTCGGGACATTTCATGTTTTTCGCAGTTGCGAAAAGGTCTATGGTTGGGTATCCCCAAATGTGGAATATGTTGCGGATGATTGTGTTGTTTATTTCCCATTCGTGATCCCAGGGAAAACGTCTGCTTAATTCGTCCACTGTGGTATTCATAGCTCTGGGAAGATAGGCGGCTGATATCTGGATGTTGTTCGCAAGGCACCAATTCCAGAGCTTTATAGCCTCTGTGCAAAGCAAGTGAGAGCGAGCTCCTCCCTGCCTGTTCACATAGAACATGCAGGTGATGTTGTCTGTCATTATCCATACATGATGGTTCCGGATCAATGGGAGGAAGTGATGACAGGCGTTGCATATGGCTCGAAGCTCCAGGACATTTATGTGTAGGGACATTTCTGTGTGACCATAGCCCCGGAGCTGTGTGGTGGGACATGTGTGCACCCCACCCTGTGAGGGATGCATCGGTCGTCATTATGAGGGATGGAGTGTCCTGAAGAAAGGGGACTCCAGAGCAGAGGTTGGAGGGAACTGGTCACCATAGGAGAGAGTCTTTGACTCTGAAGGGTATGGATAAAGACTTGTTTAGAGCTTGTACATTCAGTCTGTAAACCATGGCCAACCACTCTTGGAAGCACCTCATGTATAGTCGTGCATTTTTTACCACAAAAGTGCTCTAGGCCATGTGACCTAATAGTTGTAGACAGTCTCAAGCAGTGACCTGAGGACTGTTGCAAAGTTTTGTGGCCAGTAGTTTTATGGTGTTGAAGTGGTCGGGAGGGAGAGATGCTAATCCCGTCTGGGAATCGAGGTATGCTCCAATGTACTCCAGGTCCTGGGTAGGAAATAACGTGGATTTGTTTTTGTTTATTTGTAGGCCGAGGGAGAGGAAGCAAGCAAGAGTGAGATGTGTGAATCAAAGTGCTTCGTCAAGCATTGCGGCTTTGAGGAGACAATCGTCGAGATAAGGAAATATTATGACATCTTGTCTGCTGAGGAAGGCAGTGACTACGGCTATCAGCTTGGAAAAAACTCGGGGGGCGGTGGATAGGCCAAAGGGTAGCACCCTGTATTGAAAATGTGTCGAGCTGAAGGTAAAACGAAGGAAACATCTGTGGGCTGGATGTATAGTCACATGAAAATAGGCATCCTGTAGGTCGAGGGCTGAAAACCAATTGCCCTGCTCCAGCGCTGGGATTAGGGTGGTGAGGGTCACCATTTTGAACTTTTGTTTTTTGATCAATTTGTTGAGCCTCCTGAGGTTGAGGATTGGTCGCCATCCCCTGGTTTTCTTTTCTGGGAATAATGGAAATAAAACCCTTTTCCTCTGTGTTGTTCGGGCACAAGTTCCACTGCTCCTAATAGAAGGAGGTGTTGTACTTCTTGGAGGAGCAGTTGCTCGTGAGAGGGGTTCCTGAAGAGGGACGGGGAGAGTGAGTGGGTAGGAGGCAAGGATATGACAGGGATAGAATAGCCAATTGTGACAACCTCTATAACCCACTTGTTGGTGGTAATGTTTTGCCATTGGTGGGAAAATGGCAGTAGGTGGTGTCCCAGAATAGGGACATGGGGTGTAAACGCTGAAGTGGGAACACTGTTTTCTTCACCAAGGCTTCAAATCTGCCTATTAGTCGGAAGGGGTTGAGACGCTGCTGAAGAATTGGGGCAGCGATGCTGGTATCTGGGTCTTTGGCGTTGCTATTGCTGCTCATGTGACCTATGGAATTGCTGGGCGTATGCGGAGTAGTGTGGGTGCTATATTGATATCTATATTGTTGCCTTCTGGTCATAGGGGTTTGAATTCCCAGGGACCGGAGAGTTGCCCTTAAGTCCTCCATTGAGTGAAGTACGTCATTCGTCGTGGAGACAAAGAGTTTGTCACCGTCAAAGGGAAGATCTTCAGTGGTACTCTGGACCTCTTGAGGAAAGGAGAAGGAGGAGAGCCATGAACCTCGGCAATGACAACTGCTGTAGCAGTAGATCTTGCTGCAGTATTGGCTGCATCGAGGGCACTTGAAGAGTGGTACTTGAGATAATTTGTCCCTCAGAAACTGGAGCCATAAAATGTTGTTTCTTTTTTCTGGAATGTTATCAGTAAAGTCCATGAATTTGTAATTTTTGTGGTCATATTTTGCCAGAACGGCAGTATAATTAGCAATATGAAATTGTAACGTAGAAGATGCATATACTTTGCATCCGAGCAGATCTAATCCCTTACTGTCCTTGTCAGATGGGGTGGAGCAGGGAAACTGGTGCTTGGTCTTTTGGTTGACTGCGTCTACTACCAGCAAGTTTGGCACTGGATGAGTGAAAAGGAATTCAGAGCCCTTGGAAGGGATGAAGTACTTGCGATCCGCCTGCTTATAAGTTGGTAGGTTTGCAGCCAGAGTCTGCCAGATGGCCTTAGTAGGTTCCAAAAGGGCTGCGTTGATCGGTAATGCAATCTTAGAGAAAGAAGAGGGTTGCAAGATGACCATTAACTCATGTTGCTGTTCAGGAACCTCCTCCAAGCTAATTCTTAACTCACTTGCAACTCTTTTCAAAAGATCTTGAAATTTTGAGAAGTCATCTGAAGATGATGGGGGAGGAGGCAACAGGGTTTCATCAGGCATAACAAGTAGGTCTACTGGGTTGGAGGCAGGTTGGGACTGATCCTGCAGTTGTGATGGTGCTGCCTGGACCCTAACGTCAGTGGCAGGTTCGTCAGCTGGCGGTGGTGGGCAGGTCTCGCGCCTGGCAGTGATGGTGTAGCGAGTGTGGTCTCGAGGATAAGATGCCCATGGAGTCCAATATTGCCACTGTGATGGGAAGGGCATGGATGGTGCCATCCAGGGGTTCACACACCACAGGGCAGGATCCTGAGAGTAGGACGAGGTGATTTTTCTATGACTTCTATTGATTGGGGTTTGAGGATGGGAGATTTGATATGGAGAAAACTCCCCCTGTAGACCAGCTTCCTCATCACTGGAGGAAGGCTGTCCAGACCCTGACTGAGCATTTGGAGAGAGGCAGGCATTAAGTAGGGGTGACTGCGGGATCGGTGACACCAGTAGGTCCCTTGACTGTGTAAATTGGGGTGCTGGAGGTCCTCTGTGAGGTGAGGGCTGTGCGAGAGGAATCTGTTGAGAAGAAAGATTCCTCTGCACCAGTGTCCTGAGCATTGTTTCATTGCCAGCCAGCTCAGCAGGAGTCGGTGCTGGGAGAGCAAGAATAGCCTGCGGGGGGGTCAGGCATGTCAACATGCATCGGCACCATGACGGAAGCGGTCCTGAACCATGCCACGAGAGAGGCAGGCAACTGGAAGCCTGAAGCCTCGGCACTGGAGCTTTGCGCTACCACTGCAGCCACAGGCAGGAGGAGCCCGGCGCGTCAAAAGTGCTCAGCCGGGGAAGCGCCGGGAGGGAGGCTGTAGTCCTGCCTGGAGAAGTCTTGTCCCGCGAAGAACCCTTCGTGGGTGAGAGAGGGTGCTGTCTTTTTGCAGTCTTCTTGTCTTTTTTTGAGATGGGGGGGGCGCTACAGCGTGTAGCTGAGTCAGCGCCCAGGTCTGAAGCTGAGCCTAGAGATTTCTGAAGGAGGAGCAGTTTTAATCTCAGCTCCCTGTCCTTACATGCCCTGGATTTAAGTTTGCTGCAGTGGGCACATTTTGGGGAGATGTTGGACTCCCCCAAACATTTTATACATTTTGAATGGTCATCCGAAAGAGGGATGGCATCACTGCGCAGTGTTTAAAGCTTGGGGACCCAGGCGTGTCAGAGGCGCCTGCCTCTGACAGGAACAAAGAAAAAAAATTTAGGAAAAAAGACAGGAAAATTGCTATCTAATTACTACTGGTAACAAACTAACTAACAGGGAAGGTATATGAATGAAGGAAGAGAAAAGTCTCTAACGAGTCTGCTGAGCTCCTTCTCAGGCTGGGGATGGTAGAGAAGGAACTGAGGAGACCGGTCACACATGCGTATTATTAAGGTACACTCAGAGCGGAGTAGGGCAGGCTCTGCGCGTGCGCGACCGGTATGAGTACTGCTGTAAAAATCTGCAAGCGAAGGTGCAGGGACGCACCAACACCTGGAGTGGAGCACCCACAGGGACACCTCTCGAAGAAGAACATAAGGTAATAATCCTGTTCCCAACACAGATTGTGGTCAGGGTTTCCATCCATCTTAGTGGAATCTTTTAGGGCCTCTCACAGTCCTCTGCTACAATTACAAGCATGTTCTCCCAGTCCTCTCCTGGTCCCTGGATCCTCCATCTATATACCATAGCTGATATAATCATAATAACCATAATCACCTGATGTTACTCAGATGGCCCAATGATTCCCAGTACCTGCCAGCCAGGCTCTTCTCCAGAAGAGCTGGCTACTACCCAGCTTCTCTGACCCTTAAAGAGGCAGACCACCTTGTTAGAGGTTTC
This sequence comes from Caretta caretta, assembly GCF_965140235.1. Classification (NCBI taxonomy): domain Eukaryota; kingdom Metazoa; phylum Chordata; order Testudines; family Cheloniidae; genus Caretta; species Caretta caretta. Next base: position 81,290,077 of record NC_134210.1, on the reverse strand, counting down.
TTCCACCTCCTCTTGAGGGAGGAGCATCATACTTGTTATTATACCAAGAAAAACCTGTTTAGACTGGTTAGAATCTGTGGGTCAGATGCTACTCTTAGTATATGCCACTGTAAAGATGGAGTAACCCATGGACTTCAGTGGAGTTATGTTTTCTGCATGCACACTTTTTTTCCTGTGTCCCTCTTTATGGATCTTTGTCACACATTGCATCCCACACTTGGGCCTTGGCAGGAGTTTGAATTGTTATTCTCAGCTGATACTAACAGGAATAAAATTAAAGGCAGTCCCTTTTTATCAAATGAAGGAAATGAAACGGGAGAAATAACACAGCACACACATTGCTAAACACAGCTTCAACTGCCATCTATGGATTTACTATGGAAATTCATGCTCAAACTGCATAAGAAAAACAAATCAGCTTCTCACTAAGAAATCCACACCTCTCATTCATGTAGGTCAATCACCAGTTGATCAGTTTTAAAAACCAAACTCATCTGAGTGTGACCTCTGAGTTGGCGAATGGCACATCCAGCTTAGTTCAGTAAGAGAACATTGCTTTAAATGAAAGAGAAAAGAATTTTATAATGAAGATTGCAATGACTGGGTCTGATAGAAGGTACCCTCTAAAGAACATCCAACAGATAGCCTTAAGAAGATTCATAATCTAGCAGTAATCCTGTTTGAGGCAGGTTCCCCTCTTCCTCCAGATCTGATGGAAACACCTTCATCCAACTTCTGTGGGTTTGGGCTCAGGGGAATGGTAAAGGACAGGGGCAAGACTAGAAGAGACATCTTGTCACAGCCAGGAAGTGGGCAGTCAGGCTAGTGGGCAGAGCCAGAGCCCAGAATCACAAAATGGGAACCAAAGTAAGGCCTATCATAACAGCCAACTGAAGATCCACAGGCAACTTCCTATTGTCCTCTCTCCAGGCTTAAGTAGTGCGCCTGGAAAAATCAGGGACCCTGGGAGCACTGGCAATTGGGCCCGCTGTGGGTGGCACTGCCTGTGGTGTGTCGGCCCACAATCCGCCCACTCAGTGCTCTGCTAGAGATGGCAGTGTGGATGAGGCAGTTGTCTATAGACCAGTAGACCCATCTTCCAGCCCCCCGGATCCTTATGCAGCCAGTCAGTAGCAACCTCAAACTGCAGGGAATCCCAGCATATTTATGCTACTACTCCAAACACAATGTGAAATTCCCCAGTTACTGCAGTTCTGAGGTGGGAAAGGTTCTTGTGGAAGCTATGCTGCAGTGGAAGTAGATAAAGGAAATTTGGATGCACGCCTCTGAAATGAGCAGGAGTCAGGCTAACTCTAGCTTTAATAGTGCGAGATTTGTAGAAGCAGGGATAGTGTGAAGTGAGTGGAAAAGAACTGTGAAAGGCTGTTGTGACCTTGTATTAGATAAGAATAGAATGTAGATTATAAGAGAAAATGGTAAGAAAAATAAGATATCATGAAGGAATATGTATAAACAATATGCAGCTGTTGCTTATTATTGTCTGTAATAAAGGTATAAATACGTGCTCTAATTGTTTATCTTGAGAGAAACCTGCCTAGGTGGGGGAAACCCTGTGTCCTAGTGCACTCTCTTCCTCGGTGCAATTGCTTGAGATACTAAAGTGTATCTGACTTGCTGCACCCAACCTGAGAGTGAGAACTGTGTTTTTCTCCGACACTGCCATGGGCACTGGGTTGGGAGTGGTGTAGAAGCAGAGACCCTCTGGGGGATGACTCTTGTTGTAATGCTGAAGAGAATCAAACTGTAGTTCTGGGGATCCTATGATTGACTGTGTGAGCTGCAATTTGCTCCAAGGCTACTCAGCAAATGTTCTCTCACTTCCATTTACTATGATGGCTTCCACTAAACTTCAGTTACTGGGTCTCCCTGAAATCTAATGCCACTGTAATTATGTCTGTGACTCATACAGTAAGGAATGCTTCTTAAGTAATATAGCATTGCTTTCCACATTTTGCTGCACTGAAGTCATAGAAATCTTAGAATTTAAGGCCAGACGGAATCACCAGATCGTCTAGTCTTACTTCTGTGTAAGAAGTACACAGTCTTACTTACTGTGTATTATAGGCCACCAACACCACTCAGCACCCACACACCAATGCCAACAACTGAACTTCTTAGACCAACATCTTACAGCCCTCGGCAGACTAAATTAAATGTGCCACAGGCAGAGAACAGAAAGGACTGAAGTGCACTAAAGCCAGAGGCCCCTATAATGGCAAGGAATTGATTAAGCGAGATGTAGCCAGGTGATCCTGACAAGCAAGCCACACCCCACGCTAGGGAGGAACGCAAAACCCCACCAAGGTCACTGACAATCTGACCTGGGGGAAAATTCCTTCCTGATCAGTTAGACCCTGCACATGTGATCAAGAACCAGCCAGCCAAACACCAAGAGAGAGAATGTTCAGAGCACTAGCCCACCCCATCCAAAGTCCCTTCTCCAGTAGTGGCTCTCTCTGATACTTCAGAGGAACAAGAAAAAAAACCCAGAATACATTGTGGGGAAATCCCTTCCTGATCCCTACAGTTGACCAGCAGAAGCCCTGAAGCATAAGATTTTAGGAACATCTGACCTGAACCAGAAGGGATCCTCAGGGTGCCGAGCCCTGCTCCTCACTGTCACAAGCAACCCCATCATACAGTCCTACTCACAAATTTGTCCAGTTCCCTCTTAAAGCTAATTAAGTTATATTCTCCTGCAACTCCTATTGAGGCTGTTCCAGAACCTCATTCCTCCAATTAGTAGAAACCTTCTTCTGATTTCCAGTCTGAATTTGTTCATAGCCAATTTATATCCATTTGTGATTGTGCCAACATTATCCTTTAACTTAAAAGCTCTACACTCTTCCTAGTGTTTATCCCCTTATGTACTGATAGAGCACAATCATATCCCCTTCTTTTTGCTAGGCTAAACAAGCCAAACTCTTATTAGATCCCTCTTTTTAAGATAGGCTCTCCATTTCCCTGATCATCTTAGTAGCTCTTCTCTGCACCTGCTGCAATTTGAATTCACATTTCTTGAACATGGGTGATCTGAATTGCATACAGTATTCCAGATGAGATCTTACCAGTGCCTTGTATAATGGCATTAATACTTCTCTATCACTACTGGAAATGCCTGGAGCAATACATCCTAGTATTGCATTTGCCTTTTTCATAGCCACATCACATTAGTGTGATCACCCAACACATATAGGTCTCTCTCCTCCTCTGTCACTTCAAATTGAAGCGCCCCCAACCTGTATCAGAAATGCCTTATTATTAAACCCTAAATGCATGACCTTGCTTGTAGTACTATTAAATTTTATCCCATTTCTGTCATTCCAATTTTCAAGGTCATCTAGATTTTCCTGTGTACTATTCCGATCCTCCTCTGTACTGACAATGCCTCCCAACTTTATATCATCATCAAATTTCATTGGCACACTTCTACTTTCTGTATTAAGGTCATCAATAAAAAATATTAAATATGACCAGTCTTAGGCCTTGTCTATACTGGGGATTAGCCTTGAAACCAATGTTAGCTCTATCAAGACAAACTGCAGCTTTCTTTGTCTACACAAGGGGTTTCTCCCCGCACTGACCCCCAGTTGCTGACATTGGGTCTAAACCTCACTGAAGATATGGCCTTATTAAGTCACTCTAGGTCTATACTAATTTGCAATGGGAGTTAAGAGTCGAGCGCTGAACATGAAGCTGCCAGCAGTCAGGTATTTCTTTATTATGGTTATTCAAAGCTATTTAGTAATTCCCAGGCCAAAGAAGAGAAACAAGAGTATTTATAGCAAGTACAAAAAAGACTATTTAGCGGCAAGTTCCTTTTTTTATTGAGTGTATATTTATCCTTTTCCTACTTTCATAATATCCCGCACCGTAGAGTCTCATCTGTCATATCTTGATAAGGCCTGGTCTATACTACTTAGGTCAATGGAAGCCACCTTATGTCAACCTAATAATATATGCGTCTACACTACCAGTTCCCTTCAGCCAACCTAACGTTGACTTAATTACTCCACCTCCGTGAGAAGTATAGTGCTTAATTCGATGTTGATGGGTTGACAAAGAGGCAGTATAGATGCAGTGTTGTGTAAGTTGGCTGAATTGGCCACCAGGATGTGTCCCACAGTGCTCTGCTGTGCCCACTCTGGTGATTACTTTCAACTCTGCTGCACAGCAGCCAGGTACACAGGAAACAGCTCCTCCCCTGTTAAAGCCCCAGGAACTTTTGAATTCCCATGTCCTGTTTGAACAGCATGGAGATCAGCTGATCATGGCAACTCAATGCCCCAGATGCGCCCCAGCCTGGAGTACACAGGAGGTGGTGGATCTTATTTGTCTGTGGGGAGAAGAGCGCAGGCACAGCTCTGATCCAGCCAAAGAAACTTAGACATCTATGAAAAGATTGTGCGGGGTGTGCGGGAGAAGGGCTAAGCCGGGGACACACAGCAGTGCTGTGTGAAGATCAAAGAACTTTGGCAGGCGTACCAGAAGACAAGGGAGGAGAACAGTCATTCTGGTTCTGTATCACAGACATACTGCGTCTACAATGAACTGCTTGTGATTCTCATTGGTGACCCCACCACCTAAGTCCCCTCTAAGCTGTGCAGATGCATGGTCACACAGCAGCCTATTAAGCACAGCCCAGGCGCTCAGGACTGCGGCGGGGAGAGATGCCTCTTCTCCAACCCTGTCCCTGCATGGCTGGGGGAGAGGTGCCTCTCCCCTGGCTCCAACCCAACCCAGCCCAAGACCTGCCGTGGCCGGGGGAGAGACACCTCTCTCACGGTCCTAACCCAGCCCAGCCCCAGACCTGCTGTGGATGGGGGAGAGGCACCTCTCCCACGGCCCCAACCCAGCCCCGGATCTGCTACAGCCAGGGAAGAGGCACCTATTCCCAGGTCCTGCTGCAGGGAGAGAGAGCTGGGGGAGGTCCTCTCTCCCTGCCGTAGCCCTGGCACAGCCTGCACCCCAAACCCCTCATCCCCGACCCACCCAAAGCCCGCACCCCCAGCCAGAGCCCTCATCCCCCCTGCACGCCAACCCTCTGCCCCAGCCCTGAGCCCCTCATTCCCGGCCCCACCCCAGAGTCTGCACCCCCAGCTGGAGCCCTCATCTCCCACACACACCCAAACCCTCTGCCCCTGCCCTGAGCCCCCTCCCACATTCCAAACCCCTGAGCCCCACTCCTGCCATGTGAATTCTATTATATGCACCAATATGGAGGTGATGTGTGGAAACAATTTAAGGGAACACTAACCACCACTACCTCCAAATGCAGCATGGACACCTCCCAGGAGTCTGAATCCCGGGCCACTTCAGGCAACAACGAGCAGGACATTCTGAACAAGGAAGAAGAGGAGAAGGAGGAGGAGAATGGGAGACAGGTGAGCAGGGAATCCATTCTCCCTGAGAGCCAACAGCTATTTTAAACCCTGGAGCAGGACAGCATGGTGGCAGCATGTGATGCTGGGGAAGGCACCTCTAGTGAGTATGCAATTGCAATCAAACTGTAAGCGTTACATGCTCTTATATTTTATATTCAATATGAAGAAAAAGTGAGGTGCAGTGGGTACCTGCTTCTCAGTGGCCGTTCCAGCTAAGCAGAGGGTGGTCCCTGGAAAAGACTGTTTATGTGTACAGGGATGGCCTGGGAATCCTCCATGGATATCTCCAGGAAACTTTCATGGAGGTACTCTGCAATCCTTTGCAGAAGGTTTCTGGGGAGAGCTGCTTTATTTCTTCCACCACGGTAGGACACTTTCCCACGCCACTCCAGTATTAACTCTGCTGGCATCATTGTGGTACACAGCAGAGCAGCATAAGAACCAGATCTGTACCCAGACCCTTGCAGCATCTGCTCCCTTGCTGCCTTTGTAACCCTCAAGAGACTGATATCACTTAGGGTCACCTACAGTAGACGGTGGAAGTTTTCATTACAAGTGCTCATACCACAAATAATAGAGCCTGTGATCCGCCACCTATGGCAATTTCTGGATCCCTCAAGTACGGCTTACCTAACATGCCAGTGTTCTGGTTGGCCGGGATCGGCGTTGAACTCAGAATCTGCAAACCCAGGGCGACCACTACCAGCAGCGTTAAGATAAGGGTGGGGGTTTTCTGTGTTCTCTCATGGCCGCAAACTCTCCCCACTCCCTTGCCTGCCTCCTGTGTCATCAACATGGACGCATGTCCTCTGGAATGGTGGTCGAAGCATGAGGCATACAAATGTTTAGCATGTCTCACATCACTAGCTACAACAGTGCCATGCGAACACCTGTTCCCATTTTCAGGTGACACTGTAAATAAGAAGCAGGCAGCATTATCTCCCGTAAATGTAAACAAACTTGTTTGTCTTAGGGATTGGCTGTTTTGTTTTTGAGTGATTTTATCTAAATAAAAATTCTACATTTGTAATTTGCATTTTCATGATAAAGAGACTGCACTATAGTGTTTGTATGAGGTGAATTGAAAAATAATATTTCTGTTGTTTATCTTTTTACGGTGCAAATATTTGTAACAAAAATAATAATATAAAACGAGCACTGTACTATGTATTCTGTGTTGTAATTGAAATTGATATATTTGAAAATGTAGAAAAACATCCAAAAAAATTTATAATGCATTTAAATTGGTATTCTATTATTGTTTAACAGTGCTATTAAAACTGTGATTAACCATGAATTTTTAAAATCTAGTTAATTTATTTCATGTTAATTATTTGAGTTAACTGTGATTAGTTGACAGCCGTAGTAAATATTAAACAAAATCTTTGACCGGCAAGTCTAGCTTCTTTTGAAGAAGCTGTTTCCATGCTTCATAAGAATGCTGCTAAGAAAAGCTTGGAGTAAGAGTGACACTCAGTGGAGGGAGAGGAGAAATGCTGTTTCTCAACATTGTTCTTTTCTCCTATGTCTTGCTATTTTTCATTTTCCTGTAGATGAGACAAGTTAAAAATACAGACAAGTCCCAACACCCCTAAACTTGATTTTATAGGTTTTACAGTTAGGACCTAAGGCACCATATAACAGGGCTTACTCACTCTGACTTTGATCCCTATGCTGTCTCATTACAGGGAATCAGACTTCAGACAGCAAGTGTTTCTCAGTACAGCTCCCCTTTTGGGAGTCTGGTGTATTAAAATAAAGTTCAAAACAACACAGATCATCTTCCACCCAATCTTCCCAGATGGCTCACACCCTTGATTCATGGGTAGGCCTGTCCCTAGTGAAGCTTTCCTTTCAGCTGGCTCTTAGGGTGACCAGATGTCCCTATTTTATAGGGAGAGTCCCGATATTTGTGGCTTTTCTTCTCTAGACACCTATTACCCCCACTCCCTGTCCCGATTTTTCACACTTGCTATCTGGTCACCCTACTGGCTCCTGCTCCCTACATGTCACTCGCCAAACATTTCTACCTAGGAGCTCTGGAAAGTTAGCCACCCTAAGCCTCATCACTGGCTCCTTCCTGGCTGTTCTGCTACTCTTTAGTGGAGTATTTTCTCCTGAATGAACTCAGGCTACCTTCATATGTCACAGCAAGACTGATTTTTAGTCAGATGGCCCCCATCATATGACTCATAATCTTTCCCTCCACTCAGGGAGGGAGGGAGGCTAAGCATGGCACAGGTTACACCTCAAAGGGACATACCTCTGAAATAAATGGAACCAAACCCCTGCTCCAAGCACTCAGACTCTGAGGTATTTGAAATCAGGATTTGGATCTAAATTTTGCAGCTCAGACTTATCTAAAGTTGAAGGTGATCAAGCTAGATTCAGTATTTACTCATCCCTCTGTAGGAAATTAGGACACTGAGGGACAAATGCAATGATGCATGGGTTGCAAGATTCTGGAGACACGCTTACATGTCGAGGAACACAATACACATACAACAGGTAGGTAACATTTTCTTTCTTACTACTCTTAAAGAAATAGCAGTAGCAAAGTTTGTAAAAGAAAATTACTTTTTCAACACAAATATGAAAAGAATTATTGTATAACTGACCTTAAATCAACACTGTTGTCTCCTCCTAGTCATGATTCCATGCTTTACCCAGTGCCTGCCTCCCCACGAATAGCCTGCTTCTCAATGGCCTTGTCTACACTGAGGATTTAAAAAAAAAAACAAAAAAACCTTCCACTTTTGCTGAAATACCCCTGCAGCTCCATTGGTGCTAACAACCATGGGATCAAGAAAGCAGATCAGCCACAGACATTTTAACACTATGCTTTCTGAGCAGAGTTATTAAACAATTCTGTGTTTGTTCAGCACCTAAAACACTGGGGTCCTGGGCCATCACTGGAGTCCTTGGTGTTATGATAATACAAATAAATAAAATAATAATATTATGACACTGGTAGTGAGTTTATACTAGTGCTCATGGCTCTGCTAGTACCAATGGAGCTGCAGCAGTATGGCAGCAGATGTGGGATATCTGAAGAAAAGGGCAGCCACAGCTCCCTGTGTAATTCACCTTATTTGCTTCCTTTAAATCCCTCCTCAAAATTTACTTGTTCAATTAATTTTTCATCATACTTTCATCTCTGGGGCTATCTATCCCACTTTGCTACCCCCAACTGCAAAGTTAATAAACAAATACATTAAAAAACAGTGAAAACCCAAGAAAAATGTGAAACAAATACAAACTAAATGATTTGTACCTTGGAAAATAATGCTCCTTAGAGAACCTTTCCCTTTCTCCTTATTCTGTTCTTTCCATCTTCCCCTGAGGGCCAGCCGCCATTTTCCTTTGAGTTATGTCTATGTTATTTTATTTGTGTTTCTATAGCAACCATCATCATATCTAAGCATTTCACAATATTAAAGATGCAGAGTTCTCTCCTTTTCTCCTTATAAGCCACTTTCTTTTAGTGATAATAATATAATGATTTAAAACTTATTTATTTATAGATCTCGATTCTCTTCATAAATGTGGGTAAGCAGCATTATTAGCTCCATTTCACAGGGAGGAAGCTTAAATTTCAGAGTCCAAGATGGCAGCCTCAAACATCCCCAAAGTATCATCCTTATAAACCACCACGGTCCAGTCCATTAATCTCTGTCTCAGATATTGTAAGTCTGTCAGGAGGACATAGCTCTTGTGGACAGGAAAAATGGCTAAATGGATCACTGTTCCTCTCTGCTTGTGAGATCACCTCTGCAAATAATCCACATGTCCCTGGTATGCGTGAGAAAAGTGCACAGAACCAAAGGTGAAGGAAGGGAGGTAGGGGAAGAAACTGTGGTGGAGCAAAACCGATTGGCAAACCCCGACTGAAAACTCTGAGCCTGTCTGCAGGAAAACTCATGGTGAATTAATGCTGCCAGTGACAGCTGCAGAGCTCAGAGCTGTGTTGCCATGGCTGGGGATCGAGGGGAAGGCCTTCCATACAATTAGCTGGATATGTAGGTTGGGGAGACCTCAGCCTCTTCTGCTTGTTTGGGCCCCACCCTCTTCCCAAGGCTTACCCCATGGACTAGGCTGGAGAATGTACAGCCTCCATTGCAGCTGCAGAACTTAGGCATTAATTTGTTCCACTTCACTTTGGCTAAATTGAGAGAATAGACGCCTCTGACTACCTCATAAATCTAGGGAAGGAAAGAATGCAGCCAATTGTAACATGGAGGGAAAGAGATGGAGATCCCACACTTGTACTCCAGACGTTGTGCTTACTCCAGTGTTTTCACAATAAGAGCAATTTTTAAAGTGTTTTGTTTACTAGTACAGAAATGTGACATTGAGACTCTTTCTATGGCTGAGCACATTCTGATCTGTCCAGAAATGACAACCCAACCACACCCACTACAATACAGAGCTCGAGCATGAATAACTTGTTGCGAAATGACACCTTGATCATACAAGAGGTTAAATCCATCTCTGAAGTTCATGTTGAAGACAATGAATGACTTCACTAAAGAACCAGAGATTCTTATGCAACTAAAAATGTTCTCTGAAGGAAACTAATCCCGAGTCCTTCTTATGTGGGGGGGATGACTGAAAACATGAGAAATTAAGCAGTTATCAGACAACAGACAGCTCAGAATAGCAAAATCAAATAAAAAATAATACAAGAAATACTAAGCAATTTACTAACAGGAAAAAAAGCATGCAGGTTTAAAATGACACACTGATCATTGTATAAGAAAAGCAGAGCCTGCCTGTTGCCAGCTTAAGAAAAAAGAAAATGAAATATAATTGCTACCATCAAATATTAATTTGGCAAAACTGGAGCACTCATTGTTAAGTGCTTTAACAGCCTTAACTATTTAATCCTGACAATATTCCTGGGAGGTAGTTATTACATACCCTTTTTAACAGATCGGGAAACTATGCATAAGAGGATATGAGACTTGTCCCATAGCAACACATTCCACCAACACAATCACTAGTATGGAGGTCCTATCTGTTGCCCTTAACTTAATGGGCAGATTTTTATGGTTTGGCTGAGGTGTGCTCACTGTAAAACCAGAAAGGGGGTGAAGGGAAAAGGTGGCTTTGCAAAACTCTCGGTCTGGGCCTCATCATAAAATAGAGCTGCTCCAGGGCTCTATTTTACACCCAGCTACCCACAGCTTCAAATCAGACAGGTGTAGAAGAGCTCTAGTCATATCTCCTTTTTCTGAGCCATGTCCCATATTCTAGGAGCTGGTGATGGAGGTGTCAGAGGCACTCTGGTATCTCTTTGGCAACTGGCAATTCTCCTAGGCAGAGGAAATCCTCCTCTGCTGGTTAATGGTAGGTTTATGGCCATGAATCAGGCCCAGTGACTCATGAAGGAGCAGGAGGAAGGATGTAGGTGGACATCTAAGAACCCATTTAGCAGGTACATGTGAATGCATCCCTGGAACTCTGGGTAAAGACTGCACACCTGTTACTACATCCCATTGTTGGATGTATCTTGTGGGGCCAGCTCCACAGGCTGGTGCATAGGGGGAACAAAGTCATGGCTCCACCTCCTCTCAAGCCCTTTTGGGGTGCCACGTGCCCTCAGCAGAGTAGAGATGGAACAGCCCCTGTGCTGCTGTGAATGCAGGGGCTACAGTTTTGCCTGCCCTTAGGTGGGTTATGCAAGGAGTGGGGAAAATTTGTTAGACACTCATCCTTCCACCCTCACATAAGACCATGGACAATATGGTCCAAAGAGAACATTGAATAGGGAAGGATTTTCTCCTGAGGTCAACTTCTTCCTCCAAGATCCTGATGCTACTAAGACAGGTGTGTTCCTCACTATGGAGGCAGCCTTGCAATGAGCTGCATGCCTGCTGACACCTGACCCCTCACAGGATCCAGCCCTAAACTTTACATAGCATTATTTTTTTCTTCACTGTTTCTTCACCATTATATTAAAGAGCTTCAGGACCAAAATTAAAATATGAGAGAAGCATTTTGTTATTACTTTGTCAGACAAGCAAGCCCATCCCTGTGGCCTAGAAGTAGTACTCTACCAGCTGAGACACGTTGGGTCAATTCACTGTCCTAACTGCTTTCTCTCTGGGTCCCCTTCACTTGCAGAATATACAGGCTTATTGTATTTTGGTGTGATCACATCTTATAGTGACATTTTATTTTCCCCTCACTGCATTTCTTAGTGACCAGTGAGTGAATTAAAAATAAAAAGTCATTTAGAACATAAAGAACATTGCACAACAGATATATAAAAGGTGACACTTTGGGGAGTCCTGAAGATGATGGCGTCGCTTCAAATGCTTGACTTCAAATGCAAAGAAATCAGATTACAAAACCAATTAGACTGTGTATCTAGTAACCACATCTTAAAATAAATTACACACACAAACTTATGTTAAAATAGCACTAAGGTTGCAAAGTCAAGCACTCAATAGTTCAGAAATGCCAGAATTAAGCTTACCTATGCAATGTTAATTCCACCGCCCATTTGATTCTGGGCTGCTTCAGGGGCTGAAATGCTACTGAAATGGCCTTTGGAGTAACTTAGGAAGCCCGGGAGATGCCCTAAGTTACAGCAGCCTATCCCGGACTGCCTATGGGCCGCCACGCTATCAAGAATGCCCGTAATGTTATGCCCTGCTGTTGTGCAGGGGCCTGTACTCTAAGTTGTCCAAGGTAACAAAGGTCCAGCTCAGTCTGTTATATAAAATTCTTTATACAGGTCAGTAAAAGTTAAAGACAGACTGAATTAGTTCAAATTTAAAAGTCTACCCAAGGATTGAAACCCAAGGATTGTGTTGAGATCATGACAGGTAAACAAGAGGAGAATGGAACTGGAAATTAATGGCCTACCACTGGTGCATTGGAAATTAGGTCTAATTGGAGCAAATAACGAGGGGATAGACTATTGCACCCATCACTCCCTTTTGGGGTCCTTAAAAAAAGACCTTGGAAGGGGGGAACCCTGGAGACAGCTGGACTGAAGGGCAAGGTTCACCATTCCAGCCGCTCTCACCATCTCTTGGGGCCCTGGGATCCACCCTGACACTCTGGGCCTTCATCATTGTGATCCTGAAAGATGTTCAGACTAGACTGGGCCAGAGTCAGGGGACTGATGACATCACCACTTCCAGTGGATTCCACTAAATCCTGAATGCCACCTGGGATGCGACACTTGAGTTCCTGCTGTCGCTCACCCACTACCCTTATCCCTTCCACGTCATTTTCCTTCCTTATCTTATTTCTTTTCTTTCCTCTCTCTCTATTTTTGCCTTCTGTTTAATAAAAGTCTGGCTTAGCTGGCCAAGACTGTCTCTTTTGCAACACTGCCATGAGCTCGTGACCCAAAAGGCAGCTAAAAGCAATGTCATATACAGCCCAATGCTGGTACAAGTTTGCTAGGTCTTGGAGTGGCTAATAAGATGGGGTGCCGTGTCTATTTCTTTAGCCGTGAAGTTGCAAGTAAAAGTCAGCACCGAAGACAGGAGTTGCATTTAATATCACTGTTCTTTTCTGTCCCTTTCTGTGTGCATTTGGGTTATTTTGTTGGTTTGTTTTAAAGGAAGCAGAATCAGATTGCAACAACAGCACCAGATCATCTCAACTAATATTCTCTTGTCCCCAAGGATAGTTATTATAATCTATAATACCATCTACAATACTGTCAAACAGGCAGTTTCCCATATAGAAACTCTCTACAGTTAGAGCGAAGGGGAATAAGGAATATTGTTAAAATTAAAACTTTCCTTAATACTTCACATTTTAAATTCTTTATTCTTCTTTTTCTATATCATTAATAAAGATATATAATGGTGGTTGTTGCCATGGAACTAAGCAGGCCAAAGTCTCTGTATTCAAAACCTCCCAAAATGTTTAATTGTTTAGAGTTGTATAGTCACAGGCTATGTTAACACCTTTGACTCTCTGTGCCCATTTATTCCATCAAAATTAACACAGCACTACATGTCCCCATCTCTGACACACACCCTGTACCAGGGCACAAGGGAGCAGAGAGTTGAGTAGAGCTACTTATGGCAGCCCAGCACAATGCTCATTATCAGGGACATTCTCCTCCCAACAGTTACAAGCCTTTTACAGCCCCGGCGCGTGCTGATGTCCCAGGGATGTCAATCTGACTCATAGTTTTTGGCAGTGATGCTTTAGGTCATATTTTTCTTTCCTTATATATAAGAGAAAATTATGTCAGATGTAGATTTTATCTACAACTACAGTAGCTCTGAAGGGAAAAGCCATAAGCAATAAAAATGTAATGTTATATTTTTTCTAAAAAAAATTATAAATGAAAGTGTTTCAGATTTGGAACCACTTAGGGTGAAAAACAAACACTATTTTGAGATTAATATTTCTAGACACAAAATACTGAGCACATTTTAACTATGTATAAAAATGTTCTTGAAACTCTACTGCTCATTTGCTCATGGTGACTTTATAGTTTAATTTATAAGTACTTAGGCTTTGAAGACAACTCCTTTCTGCTTTTGATCTAGTCAGCGGTGGAGGGATCCTCTTCAACCCAGAGGAGAAAGTGTTATAGTGTTACATTTAATCAGAATTTGAAAGAAAGTGCATTTGTGAAGAGAGCAATATTTTTAAATTACGTGCCAATTTATTTTTTAAAAAAATATTAGCATATAAAAATGACAAGCCAAAAATTTCTTAATTGTCTTCCTTTCAGCGGATGTGAAATATAAACAAAACCGGTTATGCGGAAAGTGTGTTCTGTATCCCAGAACATCTATAAATACTTAGCAGCTTTTAAATTTAAAAGGTTTTTCATTTTCTGTTTTTCTTCATTTCTCACCCTCTGGAGTTTGAACCTGTGGCATTTTTAGAATAAGCAATTGTGAATAAAGAGCCATTATAATGCAAAATTCAATTAAATCATTTTAATGGCATCTGTTCTTGATTGACAAGTGGAATTGATTCCATACAGAGAGCTCCTGTATGACTGGAAGCAACTGTTCTCATTTATGTATTTTATTTATTTCCATTTATATTTGTTTAGCCTTTCAGCATCTATTTTGATTGATGGCCCTTTAGTATTTCCCCAGATTTTGTCTCCTTTACTTCCCCATGATCTCAGTGGCTTTGTAACCCCGGAATTCCTTTTTCAGCCAATAATGGGAATTTCTTTTTACTATAGATTACTTCAGAACAATTCAGACCTAGAGCTGCAACAGTATGAGTTGGAGAATTTCCAGATCCTGATGTTGCTACCTGCCTAGTAGAAAGTATCTTCCCACGCATTTGAGGTAGGGGGAGGAATGCAACTATCACCTAAACAAAAGGAAGGGGGAAGTGAACAGCCAGCTTCCTCCTGAAGAGCCAGGAGAGGGAAGCTAGCTAGTCACCCTCAGAAGATGTAGGAGGGCTGGTAGGCAGCCAGTGGGACTCTCTCCAAGAAAACAATAGAGGATAAGGAGTGGGGTTGATACCAGTCTCTTGGAGATAGTGGTGGAAAGCTGAGTAGAGTCCAAAGGTTTGTATAAACTTCAGATAAGCATCATAGAGATATTTGGATGCTTATCTAAATCAAACTGGGAAGTCTGAAACTTTTGAGATTCTCTCTTTCCTAATCAAAAATATGCAGGTCAAATTGCAGATAGAAATTATTTTTCATTTCAAATAGAACATCTAATCAGCTTTAAAAACATGTTAATTCTATTTTAAAGAAAAAAATGCATCACGCTGTGTTTTCTTGCAGCAGATTTAAACCTTGTAGCCTACACAGCTCAAACATGAGTGTATTGAGGGAAAAAGAAGGTCAGAGTTTCATCCTCCATCCATGAGCAATCACAGACTTCTGGTATCTGGAGAGATGAGAATGTATGGGAATATCTGCAATCAGCATTTCCTGAGGAATTTTCTCCCGTATGTGTTTTCTTTCTTCTCCATGGCAAAGTCTTTCTCTGTGCTCCAGAAACAGACTATCTTCTGTGGCGCCAGTATATATCCCAACAACATCTGCATGCTGTGTAAAGAAATTCCAATGGTTGCCTATGAAAAACTAATTTTTGCTGAACTAACTCCTTTAACAATTATACTATTAACTGAAAAACCTAATTGATATAACAACCTATTAACAGATGGCTCAGTAAATAGAGGAAAACAAAAAAAACAAAAACAACCAAAAACTCTAGGCCAGGGGTGGCCAAACTTACTGACTTTCTGAGCCACATATGACAATCTTCAGAAGTTTGAGAGCTGGGGCATGCCTGCCAGGGCTTAGGGCTTAAGCTCCACTCCTGTTGAAGCCCCAAGCCCCGGAAGGTGTGCCCTGTGGGGCTGAGGGATCAAGACCCTCCTCCCCACTGGGCAGAAGCCAGAGGCGATGCATGGGGGAGGCATGTGCGGTCACATACCCCCCCGGATTTTTGCCAGGGGTTTGCTGACGCCACTCAATCCCATGGTGCTGACGGGTCCCCTCCATCCCATGGTGCTGACGGGTCCCCTCCCTGCATGGCAGCTGGAGCTGGCAAGCTGGGAGCTGCAGCCATGGGGAGAGGCAGCAGCAAACAGCTGGAAGCAGCAGGGAGAGCAGTGGCCCCTCCCTGCAGCTCCCAGCTGTTTGCTACTGTTTCTCCACTGGAAGCTAACATGTGGGAGGTGCAGGGACCGACAGCTGAGGGTAAGAGGGGAAGTGTGGCTGGTGGGGAGTGACTCAAACTGCTGGGGGTGGGGGGTGCAAACTCATTATATGTGAATTTGAATTACTTCTAACTTTGCAAATTGATTAGCAAAGCATGCCTTTCTCAGGAAGGACTTACATACGTGTGAAGCTTTAAAACAACTAATGATGCTTGAATTATCCAAGCATATAAAAAAAAGTATAAGAAAGTTTTTAAAAGAAGGAAACATTTTTCCTCGTTTTAGTAGTTCTAGAAAGGCTCAACAGATTTTTTTTTTTAAATTTACAATAAGGCTGAAACAAAGAATGACAAATCTAAGCCTAAAAGGAAATATTTTGAGAAAGCTATAAGTGACTGAAAATAAACATCTGTAGTGAGATAACTATCTTAGCCATAGCTAGTGTCCCCTCTGTGACATTATAGTGGCAAGAAGGAATATATTACTCAATATTTTAGGGGTCTAAATGTTTCTGAATTTGAGAATGGTTTAAAATGTACCCCAGCGTGTGGTGCTTTACAGACAAAAATATGCAGTTTGGTTCATTTTTTGCCACTTTTATGCTGATCATGCTCTGTTGTATATTTCTTTTCATTCCTTTAATAACGTAGCCTGTCTTGACCAAATAAACTTACAGCTTCTCAGTTTCCTTTAACAAAATGTGTCAGAGAGAATGGCTTTCCTTGGGAAAGTGAAACATCCTCAAGAACACATCTTAACCTCTTCTACTTAGGGCTGGTCTAAACTACACAGTTCAGTTGAGTTAAGGTAACTTACGTCGACCTAATTATGTCTGTGTCTACACTACAGCCTTCCTCCTGCCGATGTAAGTGCCCAACTATACCGACATAATAACTCCACCTCCACGAGAGGTGTAAGGCTTATGCAGGTGTAGTGAGGGCAACGCAATGTCTGTGGCAGGAGACGTAAATTGACAAGAAAGCCAGGTAGCTAGAGCCCAGCTGCCCCCCATTTCCTGGAGAACTGAGTGGCTGGGAGCTGGGGCAAGAATGGACCCTGCTCCTGGCTGGGAACCAGGGTGAGAAGCCCAGAGGACTTCCCCCTGCTTCTGGAGGGGAACAGGGAGCCGGGGGCAGCCTGACAGGAGCCTGTGGGGTAGCCAGGCTCTTGGCAGAGAGCTGCCAACAGAGCTGAGAGACCGGGCTCTCAGCTCCACATACTGCTCCTCTTAGGTTGGTGGAAGTGTTCCTGGTGAGGACCCGCATCACCGCCCCAAGGAGGGTAGTGTGGACATGCACCACCATAGTAATTACTGCAGTGGCTGTAAGTTGATTTAATATGCTCACTTACCTTTCTAGTGTAGACATACCCCTAGGCTCTCACCTCAAACCTTCCATTTGTCCCCATTAGTAGTAATCCTAGCATCATCAGCTCCTGCAAATCTTTTACTTTTACATCTATCTATGCAGACCTATCCATTAGCATGTTCACAATATCACTCATATACACAACTGCCTCAATACCATCTCTGCCTTATCTCCTCTCACCACTATTACAAGGTATCCCATATAACCACCTCTTCAGAATCCATTACATATAGAAAATTAGAATGCCACAGCCCACCTTCTCACACGTACAAAGAAGCACAATACATTCCCACCTTCCAACAGCTCCACTAGCTCATCATTTATTTCAGAATCCAGTTCAAATTTGCCTTCTAAGGAGTTGCTTTAGTCAATCTTCAATTTGTTAAGACTTTACTTAGCCTACCTATTTTGTATTGCTTCTTTCAATAATCACTATTGCTAAATGCCTGTACAGAGGGAGAGAGAGGGAGAAAGAAGGACTGAGAGGTATCGCCAAGGAAGGAAAGACATGTTTCAGCTGAGATTTCATATGAGATGTACAGTCAAGAGGAAGAAATTCAGAACTCAGGAAGTTTGTTTCTGATGGCACAAGCTACAGAGTAAAATGTACTTCCACCAACAGCGGCAAGATTGTGCAGAGACAATAATAAATACGGTTGCCTGGCCAGATTTTCAGAAGTGAAGACAATGGGAAGTGTGTGTGCCCTGCATCTTTGGAAATTAGGCCACTATTATATGGTTAACAGGAGGAAATATTTTTCTGGTCCCACTACCTTTAAAGTGAATTTCCTGTTCTTCATATCTTCTTTCCAGGGCATCACATAATGTACAGGAATCATCCCATGTTTGTGTGAAAGCTTTGGCAAATGGCAGTGAACAAACCTGTGGGGAAAAACATTTTTAAAAAGACAGTGCAGCAGTGTTAGGACAGAAGACTTAGTTGGGTTATTAACTGACACAACCAAGTCCATATAATTCATAGAGGGGGAAGTCTTTAATATAATTATAATTAATAAAAATATTGCTTCTTCCCTTACTGCCAGGCAAGCTTATCATCTAACTGAAATTTCATGTTTTCCTGGGACACTATGCTGAACCAACAAATGTTTTTTCTTCCGGTATTTAGCATAACAGTAAAGAAATTAATTTGATCACATGAATTGAGGAGTGTGATTTCTTATGCTTCCAATTACTGCATGCCCTCCTCACCCCCACGCAGACACCAGATAGGAGCAGAGCTGGCTTTGTACTCTGGCACAGCTAGGGGCTAGCAGGGGCATAGTTTGTGAGTTAGTCCTCCATTTGTGGTGGGACCCTGGGGTCTGCATCTGGCTGAGCGTGGTCCTGGTGCTCTACTCTTTGTGCAGGGTGCCCACTGAGGCAGAGGAGAATGGTGGTATTTCCGTCTGTAAGCCCAGGGATACAAGGGGCCTGCCTGGCACTTCCCAGACAAAGATGCTTCCTGCCCTGAGGACGGCAACAATCTAGTTTAGAAACAAGCCACAGAACAAGGGGTGTCTGCCAATACCAGGCAGTCTGAGGCAGGGCCAACCTCTGTGCTGGAAGGTACCCGGTCTGGGGAAAGCCCTGGCCGCTGCCAGTCTGAAATCTCTGCAGACCCGCTCCCTCAGACACGTGGGAGGGAATAAGCAGAGAAGGGAACGGCGGGACAGCCGAGGGGTGACTGACGGCACTTCGGGATGGTTGAGAGATTAGCAGGGGGACCCCCATTAGCCCCTTCAAGCTGGCTCTGTCCCAAAGCAGACACGGGAGTGCCGGGGGGATGTGCGGGTACGGGGGTGGGGGAGCTGCTGGGCGCGCCAGCCGCAGCTCCGTCTTCCTCCTCCTCACCCTTTGAGGTCCGTGTTGGTCCCGACGGAGACCATGGCGGCTGCAGCTCACCCGCGACTCCCCCCGCCCGGCCCCTCCAGCGCCGGGGCCGCTCTGGCGTGGGCGCCTTTGTGACGCTGCCGCCCACGTTCCAGAAGGCGGCCGGGCTGCGGCTCGCGGAGCAGCGCCTCTGCACTGCACCTGCGGCCAAGCCAGGGCTGGCCTTGCTCCGGAGACGGCATTGCCCGAGGCTTCAAGGGCAAGGGGCATGATACCCCTCCCGCCTCCGCAGCCTTTCGTGCCAGCCCAGAGACACCACGGAGCCTTCGCGCTGCAGACGTGACTGTCAAAGGCGGAGGCGAGCGCGGAACGCCAGGAAGGGAGAACGCGCTCGACCACCGCCACCACCAGCGGCGCTGGGGGAAGGTCGACCCTCCACCCTTGAATTCATTCCCGGTACCTAATGGGACGCCTAAGTGTTCCCTTAACTAGTACGTTTCCCAGAACGGAAGGGACCCTTGGGAGTTAAGGTTTAAAAGGAGATACAAACAGGGGAGAATGTGCAGGGGAAGGGTTAAAGTGATTAACCCCGTTTTTGGTTCATTGCAGTGAGGGAACTTGTGCTCAGCGTCATCGCCATCGCGCCAAAGATACTGGTTCTCTGAAGTGACCTGGGCACAGTACTTCATTTGTGCCGGCGCTGAGCCTCGCACCAGTCATAGCCCCCCTCTGAGCTTGCTGCCTCACTTATGAAAGTAAAAAAATTGCTTGAGCCCTTGCACCTCTTTCATTACAAATTAAGTACCGCCTGAGCACAAATTGTTAGGTAATTAATATCAGCTTAAAGCCACAGTAGGGAAGATAGCTCATCCCCATATTAATACCTAGCCCAGGTTGGTTTTTCAGCAGTAAAAAAAATTGCTCTCTCATGTTTTTACAGATGATCATATTGCTTTGTGCAGTTAATACCTGGAAAAACTTTTAAGAAAGTCACAAGAAGCACCAAAAAAATTTAAAGCTGTAATCTTTATTTTATTTTTTGCACTCTACAGCTGTAAACTGAGCCAAATATGGGAAACTTCACCTCTCTTCTCCTAGATAGATCTCACAAATGCAGTGTCTTTATGTTATTTGCTATAGGTCAGGCAAATGTGTTTCTAAGTGATTTTAAACTACTCCATTCATCTTTTTCCTACTTCACTATTATGGCTGGTAAAAGGTCATAATTTTGGGTATGGTATACAGCCACTTAACTCACTTTTTGCTAACAGGGGCTCTATAAATCTAAACAGCAAAGTGTAGCAACAGAGGACAAGTCCTGAGGATGCTAAATTTCTCATTCTTTTAAAAATTAAATAATTGAGAACAGCCATACCTTTTCAGTAGATACAAAACACACTTCCACAAGTCACTACTGTTGAAGGATGATCAAATTTATGGATACTCTTCCTATAGATTTTTTTCCTAAGCTTCAGATATTTTGGAATGTGTTGAATTTAACCATTTTAAACAGAATTGCATATGGATGCTACTGTATATTGTTTTTCTATTGCTCTTGTATTCTCCTGAAAGTAATGGAAGTTTTAGATGGGCAAAAGTTACAGGATCAGGCTTTTTGTTTTGGAAACATTTTAGACTGAAAACTAATGTGTGTTCCATTCACAGAACACCCAACTCTAAGTAACATTAAGATGTCATATGTTAGTGCTGCATGAACAATCTAGCACACTCAAGTTCTTCTGCTATATTCCAAACAAAAAGAATGCTCAGCACTTATACCAAGTACCATCTTCAAAGTGCTTTACCAACATTAACTAAGTTCCCCTCACAACTCCTTTGTGATCTTGGTAGGTATTATCCCCATTTTACAGATGGGGAAAAAAATGAAACAGAAGGCAAGGTGACAGATGGGATTAGAACTCAAAATTCCTGACAGTCCTGTGCTCAAATCTCTCTACACATTCTCTGAATATTGTAAAGGTAAAAATCATGCAAAAATTTTAACCTAACACTTTTGTTTCTGCATGCATACAGAATGTGGAGCAGACAAATCCTTGAAGGAAATCTCAAATTAGCATCTGACCCATTCAGCAAAAAGATCAGTCATGATCAATAGACATTCAGAACAATGGTTTGAATGACTTATGTCCCAAATATTGCAAAACTGTATACAAAAAAGGTAGCCAGCTCAGTTCATCGTCATAAGAAATGGGAGGGACCTGAGCCTTTTATAAAGTTACGCCTAATGTACTACCCACCATTGATTACTTTGAGAAAATAGGTTGTTACCTAAGTGAGTGAAGACCGCAGAGTAACCTAGTTGCTTTTGAGCAAACCCACCAGAGAAGGTTTTACAGGACTTTTAGTCCTATAAAAAATATTTCTCAGTACTTTGCCATATTAAAAATATAGGACTTTTAATATCAATATGTATTTTATATTATCAAAATGCTTTTTCCCACCCATTAGATTTAGAAGCAGCGCCTGCTGGAGTATGACTTTTTAGCTTTGACAGATTAAATATGGTTTATTGTTTAAACACTAGCCCTGAGTTTATTCCCAAATTTGCCAACTAAGTGAAAATCATCGGCAACAGATTTTGCATGACAGAGAATTATCTAAAACTGAAGGACACAATGACCAGACAGATAAAATAGGACATGTAACGCCTCTACCATGCACTTATATTTAGCTAATTATATCAAGTTATCTCCAAAATACAAGTATTTCCAATCATATTTACTTGTGCAATTTCTGAAAATAAGTAGTCAGAAAAGTATAATATAAAAGGCTGATTTAATGGGTCAGAGATTTAGTTCTCCTACGTATCCAGTCCATTAATGACTAAAAGATCTCCAGATCATGAGCATTATCAATTTCAATGGCATCCTCCGGATCCAGCTTTGTTTCACCATGTCCTTCCTGTAAATCATCCAAAGAAGCCAGGGCCTCATTTGTGTCACTAGCAAAAGTTTCTCGAGATGCATCATCATACTCTTGAAGGTTGAGCCCTTTAATAGCTTGTTTCATCTTCTTTCCTAGAACCTGTATTCTCCTCTTTTTAGCAGCTTTTTTGTTTTCATACTCCTTCTGGTTTTCAACATAGAAGATTTCCTTGAAGAGGAAAATATTTATTTAATATGCTGATTATGCAAGTGTTTGCCTTATAACTGCTAAGGAAAAAAAACCAAGTGGAAAAGACACTACATACATAGTCATGAATATTACTACCTTTATTAATCTTTAAAATAATAACTGCCACTAAGCCAGAAAGGGTTAAGCAACTGGCAGGCTAAGTGACCCAAATTCAACCTTGAAAGACACATTAGAAAAGTATATAAATGGTAATCGGGGCTATTCCTTATAAATAGCTAACAAATCCATGTTAAATAGACTAGAGATTTGAAATGTAAACTTGTATTATTAGAGAATTGGAAGAAGAAAGTGATTGTAGTAGTCTATGGTTACCAATCTAGAGGTTAACAATGTAACCAAACCGCTCCTGTTACTATATTCTATTGATTCAGAGATCAAAAAGGGGACATTTAGATGGAACTTGGGTGTAATAATATCATTGTCTATATTTCTTTTTGAAGTTTGTAGTAAACTGTCTATAAGTTTGCTTAATGGATAATTACCTTATGCTAATGAATGCAACTAGTTACCTGTAAATACATAGGAAATAGGAGGTTTTACTTAAAGCCACAATGTTTTACCCAAAGAATACCTGCTGTCAAGAGGCTGACAGAGAACTATGAAAAGAACTCATGGGCCCTGATCCTGTTATCTCAGCTCTGCTTAAGCTTTGTCAGGGAAGTCTGAGTCACAAGACTAAGGTCTCCAATTCCAGTCAGTCACCTTGATATTGGACTATAACCTATGGAACTAATGCTTAAAGGACTCTTTGCAGCTCTAAAGCTCACCATCTCTACTGTGAAACTGCACTTAGAACTCTATTCATATCTGCATGTATAATGATCTTTTAAACCAATACTCTCTTCTTTTTTAATAAATTTTAGTTTAGTTAATAAGAATTGGTTGTGAGCATGTCTTTGGGTAAGATCTGAAATATTCATTGACCTGGTTGGCAATGTGTCCAATCCTTTGGGACTGGAAGAACCTTTTATATAATGAACAAGATTTTCAGTAATCCTCATCATATTTGACTTGGCTGTCTGGGTGGGAGTCCAAGGCTGGGTTGCTTTAAGGGAGCTGTATTTCTGGCTTCTGTGTAACCAGTAAGGTGTTGTAGAAGTTGTTCTGTTGCTGGCTTCGTGAATCTAAGTATTAGAATAACCACCAGTTTGGGGGATCATCTGCCCCGTTCTTTGCAGTTTGCCCTGATTAAGCAACCTCAGTGACCCTCCTTAAGATTCTGATTACAAAGACAAAAACAGAAAGAGAATAAATAAATTTTTTGAAAAATATTTGACAGCTGCCCATCGTTTTCAAATTGCCATATAACTGTGCGCCAGAATATATGTGTTTTATTTTAAAGTCACTAATTCATATGGGTTGAAAAATAACCTTGAAAATATGAACTAAATGTTAGCTACTGCAAGACTGTCTGCATGAATCTGCAGAAAGGGTGAAACAGCAGCTTTAAATAGAAGTGAACTGCTCCAGTTATTTCAAATTGGGTGTTAACACAGAAACCTAAATAGGACAGTTTAAAACATCAAGACTATTAATTATTTCACTGGTGATCAAACTTTATAGAAAATGAGACAGAGTGAGAGCCAGCAGAGCCTAGAGCTCAGTTGTAGAGGCTAGAGTGGTAGGCTGGAACTGGCATGAGAAGACTGGAGGGGGAGAAGGGTGTAAACTGGGACCAGTTACACGTAAAGACTGACATTAGATCTGGGATGAGACCCGGGAGAGATTGTGGGATGGGGTGAGGGAATACGATCCAAGACTGGCATGAAGACAGGTTGGAGGAGACAGGAGCAAATGGGGTCAGGTTTTGTGGCGGAGGAGGAGTTGAAGGATTGTGACCACTAGAGAACACTTCCCTATAGAATCTGGAATGGAACCCTTTATTGTTCTGCTGTCAATAAATATTTGTGAAGCCTAATGGCCAAAATATATGTTTTGTTCTTTTCTAGTACTGGTCCAGATAGGATGACAATCTACTACTGTTACCATTTATTTTGTTAGGTCATATTGCAGAGGTCTGTGGATTTTAAAGTTCTGACACTCCTGATGAGTTGGTGTCAATATACTGCATGATAAATTTGGGGGTTTTTTTAGTTTGCTTTTTTTTTAAACCTAGGAAATTGCACACAAAATTACATAAGAACATAATTAAGTTTGTAAAGTCACGCACTTGAAAGATAGCTACTAAGGTCACTTGTGTGACTATTTCTGGGGCTCTTCTAGATATGTGTCATAATATACTCTTTGATTACATAATTATATACTATTTTTATCACAATACCCTTGCCTCATTCAGTGCATTGGATGGAGCATGCTCTGAGGAGGAATCAAGGTTGTGCAGTGAAGGAAGCTGTTGCCTGTAGTATCCCTGCTGCACTTGTTGCGGAAGTTGGAAGGGGTGTAGAAAAAGAGGCAGGGAACTGCAGGAAGACAAAGGATGGTCTCAAGGTTAAGGCAGTTGACTGCTGCTCTGCAGAACTGGATTCCATCCCTGCCTCTACCACAGAGTTCCTGTGTAACGGGCAAATCACTTAAACCAAAGCTTTCATAGGTGGTCACTTATGTGTTCCTCTCAAGTCAGGAACACAGAAAATGAGCCTAGGTCTGATTTGCAGGTATGCTGAAGACTCACAGATGCAAGTGAAGTCACTGGGAGCTGTGTTTTGAACATAGGAAGAGCTATACAATGCTAAGAACTCCAAAAAATCAAGTCCTAGGTGTCTCAAAATTGGACACCCAAAATTAGTGGATTCTTTTGACCGTATTCTTTCTGCCTCAGCTCTCCATCAGTTAAATGGGACTAATATCCCCCCTAATCTGAGGAGGTGTTTGAAAATAATATTTGAAAAGCACTCAATGCTACAGTGATGAGGCCATAAAAAAAACTCCATAAGGAAATTAACAATTGTCTTAAAGTAGGATTCGAACAATGTGTAGTAAATAAGCCATGTGGCCACGCACTGAACAATGAGGAGAAAACTAAATACTGAACCACTGTTCATTAAATGAGTACTGTCCATTCTGTGCACTAAGTGAGGCTGGAGTTCTGTGGAAAAAAATAGTATGTGATTGTATAATTAAAGGCTGTGTTATAAGTAGGGCCATATCAAAATCTTGGCCATGAAAAGACATCATGGACCATGAAATCTGGTCTCCCCATGACATGTGGTGTTTTGTGTACTTTTACCTTATACTATACAGATTTCATGGGGGAGACCAGCATTTCTCAAACTGGGGATCCTAAACCAAATGAGGGTTGCAGGGGTGGGGTGGTCTACAAGGCTGTTGTAGGTGGGGGTCATGGTATTGCTACCCTTCTGTGCTGCTGCTGGCGGCAACAGCACTGCCTTCAGAGCTGGCCACTTACAAATGTAACAGTAGTACAGTACAGTATTTTGGTACATATACTGTATGAAAATATCTGCAAAACTTGCTATTTATGCCATGACCAACCAGCAAAAAGTGTGCGATTTCTCTGCAATTTAAATAGACCCATAGTCATTACACATATACACTGTAAGCAGCTGAATTAAGGAGACTGGCATTCACTAACTTTTGAGGCCTTGACTTTGCACCCTTAATACACAATGAATGTTTTCATATTAGTTTAACCCTCCTCCCTTTAAAAAAAGCACTCTAAAAATGATTAGTTCTTCAAAAAAGGATTTCATGTACTTTAGTCATTATGATTTAAAATCTAACATGTTTACCTTGATTTGCTCTCCAGTAATGCTGGGTGTATTCTTCAGCAGATTTAAATAAACTCCTCCTGGCGTTCTTCTTCTACTACCATTCTGCATAAGGGAAAAATAAATTATTCATAACGAAAAGTGTAAAACAGATTCAAAATAATTGTCATTTAAGAAATCTAAAATTTCCCTTAATTTTTATTGGAGCAACTCTTTTCTTTACAAAATATAAATAATAAAAATACTATTTTGGTAGTGCCTAGGAGCCCCAGTTAAGTACTATGACCGTACGTGCTAGGTGCTGTACTGAGGTAGCATCCAGAGACCCAGGCCCAACTGTGCTAGGTGCTGCACAAGCATATTACAAAGACAGTTCCAACCCTGAAGAGTTTCTTTTTTGAGCTTTATCTATCAAAAGCGGCCAAAGGACCTATTGGACACTGTATAATTGGACAGGTGAGTTATGAGGTTTTTTTTAAAACTTCATTTAAAGCTTTAAGCACCAGTCAAGAGGCAAGAATTGGTGTATCAGATCACACCAGCTATCAATTCACCTATTCAGGTATTATGATGATTATTATTAATTTGTATTACCATAGCACCTAGCAGTTGCAATCATGAACCAGACCCCAATATGCTTGGTGCTGTACAAACACAGGGGAGAAAAAAGAATTCCTTCCCCAACGAGCTTGCAATCGAAATATAAGACGCAAGACAATTGATGCATACAGACAGGGGAATACAAGGAAACAACAAAATACTATTTAGAAGCATGATAGGCAGTGGTCCCAGTACACCTGCAACTTAACCATTGCCGAATTTTTTGTAGGCCTCAGTGCAAAGGAGAGTTTTAAGGTGGATAATGAGTTAGTTTTGCAGATCTTTATGGGGAGCTTCTCCCAAGAGTGAGGGGCAGCATGGGAGAAAGCATGAAGATGCTTGTTTGAAAATTTAACAAGTGGGTAATGGAGGATGGTATCCTCGGCCGATTGCAGGTGGGGAGTTGACTTTTCAATAATGAATGAGAGATGGTCCATAGTGTGGTAATCATATTTCATGGGTGGGCGTTAAGAGTCAAACTACTCATATAAGTCTGTGAGGTGGAGGGGAGGAAGCAGCAGGCAGTTGATCATTTATATGATCATTATTTTTA
Source organism: Caretta caretta (assembly GCF_965140235.1). Classification (NCBI taxonomy): domain Eukaryota; kingdom Metazoa; phylum Chordata; order Testudines; family Cheloniidae; genus Caretta; species Caretta caretta. The sequence goes on along the minus strand of NC_134210.1, from coordinate 81,262,848 downwards.
TAATCATTTAACTCAGAGGATTCTAAGTTCTGTCATAACTACTTATATTTTTCAAAGACCATAACAGTCTAAGAAAGTAGATGTTCAGATCCTTTCAATGGTTTTCTGTAATGGGAATGTGAGCAGTTACTTCAGCACATTACTTTCTAAAATCTCACTTATCAGGTTCTGTAGTGTCCTTTTACTTAGCAACTCAAATGCTTAATTTTAGCAAAGTTAGCATTTTTGTCTCAAGAGGTATGATAGATGTTAAAAACACTTCTGAAACCTCCCTCCCTGAACAGTAGTTCCACGTTCCAGTTGAGTTCAGTGGTTGAAGTAACATCAACAGCGGCATGTTGCAATGGTGTCATACTAGAGCATGAATGGAGCTGAACGTTGAGACCTGATATAGTGCTAACAATAACAAAATTTACTTTTTCCTTTATACTGTTTAAACACCTAAACACTACATCATTAAAGAGGCCAATTTTTTCAAATAAATCAAGAACAGGAACAACCCAAATATCAATACTAATACTAAAATTTGTTCTAGTGCATTTACCTTTAATCATTTTAAGAAAAATAACTGGAGACAATATACACTTATCACTCTGACTGTGCATACAACCCTAACACAAAAACTAGCAGCAACTACGAGATGTTCTTTAGATGTTGTCAAAAATACTTCTGTGGCACGTGCACAAAAGAATTTATTGTCAGAAGAGTATGAGGAGTAAGTACCGTTAGAAGTTACATTCTTTCTTTTCAATTGAGCTGGCAAATGCTTTAATCCTTTAAGGTAGCATTTCTTCTTAAGACGAGCTCATGAACTGGAATGTTTAGATACAAATGGGTTATGTCTCATTATCAAGAGTGGTTACCAGAAATATATGATTAAATATATTATGCTCTTCCCAAAGCTCCGTTGTTTTACAAACTTTGATAACCCACAGCCAAGAAGAAAGCCTATACTTAGCAGGGTCTGTTCCCAACAAATCAGTCATCTGTAACTCCTCTCATCACAGGCATGCAAACAAGCTGTAAGTCTGTAGCTGCTATGGTACTGTAAAGTGAAATGTACAAGTTTCCTTCCCTTTACTACGAAAACTTAGGCAGCAAAGCAGGGAAGAATTACTGAAACTACATTCAGAAATTTGTACTTGGGAGTAAGCCTAAGCCATATGTTGAGCCTGTCAACTTGTCATCTAGTGGTATGCGGATTAAACTTTTATGTAGGATAGTGCTATCCAACTCCCAACCTGCTTAATGTATTTCGTGGCCTATGTGGTAGACTCAGATACTATAGAATCTAATACTCCTGGGGGAATTCTGCACCACTGCACACACAAAGAATTCATGTCCAGTGCAGAATTCTCCCCTGCAGAAAATACATTCTGCCCAAGAAGTGCTGCAGTTCTGCCTTTTGCCCACCAGAGGCTGCTGTGGTGCCAGAACAGCAGCAGAGTGGCAATAACGTCTAGCAGCCACCTGCTTTCATCACAGCAGCCTGCCTGTGGAGCCAAGTTAGGAGGCAGTGGGGTGCTGCAGGGATCACAGACTGGGGTTCAGAAGGGCTAGCTGGAAGGGACAGAATGGGATGCAGGCTCAGGAGCTAGTGGGGTGACAGCATTGAACCAGAGGCTGAGTGGGGGTGGGGCTCCAGAGCCACATGAGGTGCAGGGACACATGGGGACAAGGGCAAATGTGCCTGGCTGAATAGGAGAGGCTCGATGTCAGCCAGGGTCTACATGGGGGATGCTCCCAAACTCCCTAACAAGCCCTCCTCCCCCAAAAAGAAACTGTTCTGTACTACTCTCACCCACACCCAACAACCTTCCAGGTTCACTCTCAGACTCCTTTCCTCTCCCTCAGCTCCTTCATTACTCTCGACTCCCCCAAGCCTTTGCACTGAGGGGTGCGGGGAACACATTTCTGTATTGTAGTTTAAATGAATTACTCAAGGTTCTGTTTTAATATGCTTATAAGGAATCTGTCAAAAACACATTTCCTCATTTTTTTTGGCCTCTATTGTTAGACATACTTGCTGATAGGTATTTTGCAATAAATTACCAAAATAATTGAAACTGATATGATTATATTGTGTTATTTTGACAAATAAAATATGCTGATTTTTGCAGAATTTTAATTTTTTTTTTAGCAGAACTCCCCCCCCCCCCCCGGAGTAATCTAAAGCTTTCATTATAAAAATAAAAAGTTACTAGCCCTCGTGTTTATGAGGACAACATCCCAGTATTGTCTTCCTGAGTCTGCTGACTGCCTGAAACAATTGCTAAGAGATGTGAACTCTCATCTCCATTTATTTCAATGCAGTGTTTACGCTAAAGCCTGATTACACTTCATATGTTGGCTCTTAAGGATTAGATTTTTATCTGTAAATGATGGAAATGTCAATTTCATCTTACACGCACAAACCCACAAAAAATATTTCCATTGATAACTGAAATTTAGATGGGCAAAGAAAGAAAAATGTTGCTTGAGAACTTAGTAGTTTGATTTAAGGATATTTACTTTGTACACTTTGAAATGTGATATTGACAATTTGAAATGTGATGACAATTTTAACTGTTCTAAAGCTAATTTTTTTAACTCAATGTCTAAATCATTATTGTCTGACATCCTCCCCCTCCGCCCCCGTGGTCTAACACCCCCATAATTTCCCACAACTGCAAAAATTTACATTGAAAGAAAAAAAAAGCACCTAAAAATAAACAGTCAAAATTATAACAAAAACTGCTATTTGGCCAAGTCTACTTATATGTAAGCATGATCTATTTAAATGTTTACTTGTTGACTGTTTTCATGGATCAAATGGAAAAGGGATGGGAAAGAAGGCCATGGTGAGGACTGAGTTTGAATCTGAGAAAATTTTTGAAAGCACTGCAATGGTATTTAGTATGAAGATAGATTGCAAAGAACCTTTTTTCTTACCATTATGAAGAGTCCACCATTTTGTTCCACTTCAGCTGTTTCCATAAGCAGTTCAATAGCTTTCTTATTTCCAATTATTTTCACTATTCGGGCTATCAAATCTTTCTTTGGTTCTCGAAGCCTAAAAAAAGCAATCCCCCTCCCAAGTCAATGAGATTTCTTACATGAGTAAAATTAAGCATATGACTTAAATGGGGCAACTCAAATGAGTAATGTTATGAATGCTACTGTTTGTAGGAGATAAGCTTTAGTTAACTAGAATTCATTTTACTGTACTATAATTTTTCAAAATTCAGAGGAACAGAAGATATTTAGTAAGAACAGGCAATGGCAATAATTAGTGTACATTTTTGTATACAAATGTTATTGTCTATATCAGTTTTGGTTTTTGTTACTTTCCACAATGGTAAGTTTATGCAAACTATCTACTATTACACACTAAAACGTTAAAAGAATGTTGTTAAGTTTGCAAAGTCAAACCCTCAAAAGTTAGGAAATGCCAGAATTAAGACTGTCTCAGCAATTTTGTATGCATAATACAAATAATTTTGTATGATAATTACATAATCACATACTATTTTCGCCCCCACAGGACACCTGCCTCATTCAGTGCATAGGATTGACAGTGCTCACTAAGGGAAAAATAGTATGTTGTCATGCAATTAAAGACTGTATTATGATGCATACACAGAATGGGGCCTGAAATAAAGTTGCACAAGAACCCTGGTATTGGCATCGACACTATTTTCTGAGTGCATGAATTTACAAATTTAATATTCTTCTAACAGTTTGTGTAATTGCCTAGGTTTTAAAAAAGGCAAACTGAAAAAACCCAGAAATTCAATATAGGGCATAATATTGACACCCACAATGCTCATCAGCAGTGTCAAAACCTTTAGATCCACAGCACAGACCTCTGCCACTTGAGCTAAGGGAGTATCAGAGCAGTAGTAGGTTGTCCCCTATGCTTTACCCCTTCTACTCCATCCCTTTTGACCTGTCCCTGTCCCAATCCTGTCTTTTCCCCATCCCTTGCGCCTCATCACAGTTCCATTTTCTTCAGTAGCCAGTTCCAGTCTTTACTCATCAGGTTTCTCATCCCAGTCTGAGTTCCCTCCTCTTTGCTGCCTCATTTTTCTCTCTTTTGCCATGCCACCCTGACCTCCAACTGCCCTCACACTGCCACCCACCAAGGCTCCTCACCAGAAGTATCTCTCCTCCATTTCCCCACAACTGGTTCTCAGTCCCAGTCTCCCCATACCATTATCTCTGGCTCCCAATCTCATTACCCAGCCAGTCCTCGCTCGCCTCCAGGCTCAGTTGCATTCAAATCGGGTGTCTCCACGCTGCCTGAGACCAGCAGGGATGAATCTTTAAGAGCACAGGAGAGACAGGCTCCCAACTCAAATGCTGGACCTGGCATAGGCACAGCTCAGAGAAGCCCAGAGTGGCAATTGCAGGGAAAGTCCTGCTCATTCCTGGGCTGGAGCATGCCCAGCGCAGACAGAATCTTTGAGGGCATTTAGCTACTAAAATTAAATCTCTACTGAGCATTTGTGAACTGCAATTTTTTGAAGAGCTGTAACTTAGCCAAATTTGGGCAGGTTTTCCCAAGGATGGCAAAAGACACATGTCTGAAACAAATGATGCTCCCCATGGCAAATTTAAAGTACCTGCTCTGAAGCATATGTGGGTGAAGGCACTAGAGCTATTTAATTAAAAGGTTTCCACAATTTTTCAACATGAGCAAAATGTATTTTTTCCCCTAGCCTCATTCTGAGAAATGGCTGAACACTTTTGGCTGACGTTTAAAAAAAAAAATTTCAGCCTCAGGTTGACACCTTGCGTGGAAAATTCAAGTTGAAATGTTTATGAAGTTGACAAACTTTAACCAACCGAAAACAGGGTCTTATAATGGGAAGAGTTGGGCAACCTTAATAAAAAGTGGTGCTACCAGCCCCACCAATAATACTGCATTAAGGTTTCAGGATTCTGGGAACCTGAACAAGCCATTCAACCCCCTATCTTGTAGTTTAACATGGCCACCTAAAACAGTCAAGCATTCAACAAGAACAGTCTTATTCTTCCCTTCAGTAACTTTTACATAACCTAATGGACGAAGGAACATAAGATCTCACCGATAAGAAATTTCCTCTGCCACTTTTTCCTCAGAATCTTCTTCAGTAATCTCGTACATCCCTTTATAATTCATTTCTAGTCTTTCACCCAGTCTGTCCTTGACAGGCCGTTTCCGTTTGAGAAGTCCTTGTCCATTTTCTTCCTCCTTTGACACTGTTTTTTTGTCATCCTGCATATATTCATCTAGCTCTTTGTCTAATATCTCTACATCTTGGTCAGTTTCTTTCATCAGCTTTTTAGCCAATAAATAATTGTAAGTCTCAGACTGCCTACTCTTGTCAATATTACCCTCCATTCCTAAAATTCCAAGTTCAGTGGCCACTGCATCTTGATTTTGTTCCTGAAGCACTGCACCCCAAATATTGTTGATCTTCTTACCCCCTACGACAGTTTGCTTCTGGTGACTCTGGCCAAACTGAAAAGGCTCTGGTTTAGCAGGAGGGAGGTTAAAACACTTTTGTCGTTTCCGTTTCCACATAGAAGCATCATCATCAGAATCAGAGAAGCTCTCATCACTTGAGTCCACACCATTGGTTGTTCGATAAGGAACGCTTGGTGCACAGGATGAAATGGAGGTCTGGAAAGGTTTGGTGGAACTGTTGCCATCATGTGGTTTCTGAAATGGCAAAGTCATTTTGTATTAATTCAATTAGCTTTCCTTTTAAAAATACTACCTTGACTATTTGATTACAATTAGATTCAATAATAGACTAATTTATTCTGATTCATATGTGTGAATAATTTAAAAACTAGACTAGCTATACTTTACTTTTAACTAGAACTTTAATCCGAGAACTTCAAAGAACCCTACTGACACCAAGTCTCATTCAGAATACCCACTGATGATTCTCCATTTCAGATGGGTAAACGGAGACATCTTCAAGGTTACACGAGGTATCTGTAAAGAATAGATAATATAACCCAGTTCTTGTTCCTAGTCACAGGCAAATCACAAGACATACTGCTGCCACCATTGTAAAATTAGCATCCTTTACAGATAATTCCAGTTCTTTCAAAAATGATCAAAACAAGAGCTCCTAAAAAACAAGATAATCTTTAAAATAATATTTTGTCCCTCCATATTTAGATGAATATATTCCTCTCTTTAACCCACACACTCATTCAGTAACATTCCTGCATTATTTTCTGGCATAAAGCAACAGAAGTAAAGACTCTTTAGCTTGTCTTACCGCTGTATAAAATACATAACTGCTTTGAATTAAAGGGCTATTTGATAGCACAAGACTTTGGAAAAAACATGGTAAACATAGCCCTAAGCATTAAAAATGCATCTGTAGTTTACATGCTCCTTTCCTGGTGCACATCTCAAGACAAAACTACATATATCTGTACCAAGAGAGAATAAAAATCCTTATTATATCTTCAATTTAGTACACTCTGTTATCCTATTCAGTTCTTTTCTGCACTCCTACCACCATATATTTCTCATATGATCTGATAATATACACATGAAAATCAGTATTTACTAAAAACAAGTTTGAAAGCTAATTAAGTGCAGTCTCTTCAGCAGGTAAAGGCTTAAACACAAAAAAGAGACATAGCTTAAATTCAGAAAGAAGTAACTGCTGTCATGACATGTCCTTTCTAAACATTTTAGGTTGCTGTTCTGTTTCTGAAACCATAAGAGACAATACTGCAGAGCCAACCATTAAAAGCCAACAACACGTGCGCTGGCAAACGGGGGTAGAGGAAAAGCAGCAATTAGACAAACGGGTGGGGGTTACTCATATTTCACGGGACGACAGTACCTATCTGATAAGAAAAACACTAACTAGGCTCATACAATATCTCTTCCGAAGAGAAACACCCAGCAATTCCTAACAACAAATCCCACTGTTCGCCTCCCACCCTCCTCCCCCCAAAGGACAGCAACAGCAGGTCCCTCCCGGCCAGGGACACAGGCTCACTGTGCCACACACCAGGACCGCACTGGAAATATGCCCGGGGGGGGGAGAAGCGGTTTGTCAAGGGGGCTGCTCCCAGCCCACCTCTCCCGGCCCCATCCCGGCAGCATCTCAGCACCGCCCCGGCAGGGGAGGGGCCGGGCACGGGGCATTTCCTCGGGGCGGCGCGTTCCCTCGGGCTCCCCCAGCACCGCGCGGGTGTCTCCCGCCCTGAGGCCCGCCCCGGCCGCCAGGCAGCAGCAGCGGCGGGAAGCCGGGGCTGGGTCAGGAGCCCCGGCGGGGTCCCTGCCAGGGGGACGGCCGAGCCCCCGGGGCCTCCCCTCACCTGCGCGGGGCCCCTGGCCGAGACGCCGGCCGGCATGTCGGAGTCCGAGTCCGAGATCTCCCCGTCCTCCGCATCCTGCTCCATCCGCCGCGCCTCCAGCGCCATCTTCCCCGAGACCGCGAACGCACCACTGCGCTCAGGGGGCGGGGCAGGGGCCAGGGACCGCCCGCGCTTCCGCTCGCAGGGGAGAAGGGGAAGCAAATGGCGCCGCCTACTTGAAACTTCGCTCAGGCAGGGAGCAGACGCAGCGCCTACGTGCCCCAACGTGGCTTGCGCTCCGCGGGCGGGCGGGCCGCAGGGCATGCCGGGATCTGTAGTCTTTGCCGGAAATCCCCATGGAAGGCCTGTGTGGGACTGTTCCAAGGGGAAAAGAAGCCCTAAAGGCACGTTGTCCTGACGTCATCTTACCACATTCTACGACATCAGCCACTACGTCAGGTCCCTGCATGGGCAACGTCATCCCGCTGCTTTGCTAGAGCATGTTACCCTGTCACCACTGTTATGGGAGGTTGATAGAAAAGATCTCTGTGCACATACCATGTGGTAGCACATCAGCAAGGTGTCACCAGATTGTCACTTCCTGGTGGCATAGTGTTGCCACCTTATCTCAACAGGTTTCAGAGTAGCAGCCGTGTTAGTCTGTATTCACAAAAAGAAAAGGAGTACTTGTGGCACCTTAGAGACTAACCAATTTATTTGCGCATAAGCTTTCGTGAACTACAGCTCACTTCATCGGATTCATCTTTATGCATCCTATGAAGTGAGCTGTAGCTCACAAAAGCTTATGCTCAAATAAATTGGTTAGTCTCTAAGGTGCCACAAGTACTCCTTTTCTTATCTCAACAGATAGCCATTCTGTATGATTATGTTGCTATCTTTTGTCACTCTTCAGGGCCAATTAAAGTCCCTGTTTTTACTTATATAATTATAAGAACAGAACATAAGAACAGCCATACTGGGTCAGACCAAAGGTCCATCAAGCCCAGTATCCTGTCCTCTGACAGTGGCCACTGGCTGGCGCCCCAAAGGGATGAACAGACAGGTTATCATCAAGTGATGATTATATTGTGCAGTTATATAACACCTTCCTTCCCAGGACTGTAATGGACTTTACAAATGTTAACGAAACTTTAGAACACTGCTATTAGATAGTTATAGTTAAATGCTTTATATATGAATAAGTGAATGCATATTAAATACATGATTATTCCAATTTTACAGAGTAAGTTACTGAGGGCCTCCGTGCAAGTATGGCCTAGCCCACTGTTACACACAGCCAGGATAAAATGGGACTCATTATATACCCCAGTTTCCAAGGTTAACTCACAGTAAAACAGTGTAACAGGATGTCTATACTGTAGCCTGATCTATGGATTGTGTATTAATTATATTGATTACTTAAGAATTCCTAGTTATCATTCTGAAGTTTGACAAGTTCTTGTCCCAAGATCAGGCCCAGTGTTATTAAACTTACTGTTCAGTTGGAAATCACAATGTGCACAGCTGCAACAGATTTAGGAACCCTTCTGTATTTATAATAGTTTATTAATACATTTAGCAAAGTCACAAAAATTCTGACCCAGCAAGGTAGAGAGAGAAAATAAAGAATGCACATCTGAACAGCCATATATTCACTATGCCTTGCAGAAAAACTTGAAATGTTAACCATTATCTTCCTCATCACCTTCCTCATCATCACCAGTGGCCAACATCCTGGCACCTCCCAAGGGCTACATCTCTCTCTCCTCTTGTACGCAGGCTGGGATACAACTTTTATAATATGTTATGCTGACACCACTATGCCAATGCATATTCAGTAGAGGTTTCTTCCCTCTTCTTTGTTTGTATTTCCTCAACCTACTAATGTTGAGGTGCCCTTCTTCTATAGGTTAGTATATTAATAATCTCAATTTATCATTATATCTGTCACTTTGTTGCCATGGTACTCTTGTGGTCAGACATCTGCAGATGTTCCTATCCTAAAATATCCAAAAACTGGTGTTTGTTCATATTCTTGTGGTTGCCTGGTGTTGTTCTGTACAAACTTCCCCCTTAAACACTCTATTCCGAGTTCCCCAAAACTTAGGGATGACAATTGGGCCATTTATGTGTCCGAAAGTTCATAGACCTCAAGCCTTATGCTTAGTGCTAAAGCCAATGTCTTACAGGATACAGGCCTGTAGGTTCCTTGTGTTACTGCCACAAATAAATACTAAAACTAGCTCTATGGACTGCAATACTTAAGGTCCAAATCCTGAAGTTTTAGTTCAGCTTTTACTTAGGTTCTGGTCCTGCAATAAGCTTCATGTGGGCAGAACCCTGTGTTCATGTGGTGCTCGTTGCAGAATAGGGGCCTTAGGCCCAGATCCACAAAGGTACTTAGATACCTAAACCACAGATTTATGTGCTTATGTCTCAGTTTTAGGCTTCACTGCGATTCACAAAACTTCCACTCCCTGTACGTGCCTAAACTCGCTTGGCTCCTAAATTTTCAAGGTAAACATTCCCTTGGTGCCGAAGATTCTGCCTCTGGGTATGCGCACTGTTCTATCTCCCTCCGAAACCCAGCACAATCCACAAACTGTGGGAAAATGGGCATTCCTCCCATATCTTCCCTGCAGGGCCTGATCTGACATGCATGCTCTGAGCACACCTCATGGATTTGGCCCTGTTCAAAGTCTAAGCAAGGAAAGGGTGCCAACCTTATAACTTTTAGCCCACTGGTTAGCGCACTTATTAGGGAGACCCAAGTTAGTTCCACTCACTGACTAAAGGTGAAGAAAGGATTTGAACAGTGGTCTCCCACACCTCTCAGAAGAGTGCTCCAACCACTAGAGGAATATTTTGATGTGTGGGTGTCTCTCAATGTCTCCTGTTTAAACTTTAGGGCAAGAGAGAGAATGTCATAAGAATGGCCATACTGGGTCAGACCAATACTCCAGCTATCCCAGTATCCTGTGTTCTGACAGTGGCCGGTGCCAGATGCTTCAGAGAAAAAGAACAGAACAGAGCAATTATTGCATGATCCATCCCCTATCATCCAGTTCCTGGCAGTCCCTAAGCTTCTGGCAGTCAGAGCCTTAGGCACACCCAGAGCATCCCTGACCATCTTGGGTAATAGCCATCGATGGACCTATCCTCCATTAACTTATCTAATTCTTATACTTCTCTAAGAAAGAAAGTATAAGAAAATCCTAATTGCCCTCTTATTGGCAATATCAGAAGAGTAGCCAAAGATGGGTGTTAAACTACCTGGTATTAACTATATACTATAGATCCTCCAAATCAGTTTTGATGCAGACTGCCAGGCTAGTATGGACAAGTTGTGTGCTGCTGCATATGCTATATCTGTTCCATGGGTAGATGATTTAAAGCCCCAAGTCTGTAAATCTAGCACATTTCACACTTAAATTCACTTCAAGATACATATACAGTAAACTTTTAACATAGTTATATTATATAGTTATAAGGAGCAGATGGAAAAATAGGGAAGATGGAAAAGGAAGACATTCAGAGGGTGCAGAGTAGCAGCCGTGTTAGTCTGTATCCGCAAAAAGAAAAGGAGTACTTTAAAAGGAGAAATTTATTTGAGCATAAATCCAATGAAGTGAGCTGTAGCTCACGACAGCTTATGCTCAAATAAATTTGTTAGTCTCTAAGGTGCCACAAGTCCTCCTTTTCTTTATTCAGAGGGTGGAGTCTTTCAGTCCTCAGTGCTCAAATGTGGGACACAATAAGACTATCTTATGTACTTATTAAGTGTCCCCCCGCCCCATTACCACAGTATCTGAGTACTTCACAATCTTTAATATATTTATCTTCACATCCCTGTGAGATAGAGAAGTACTATTATCCTCATATGCAGATGAACTGAAGCACAGAGAGGTAAGTGACTTGCCTATGGTCACACAGGATATCTGTGCCAGATGAGGGACTTAAACCCAGGTCTTTTAACTCTTAGGCTAGTGTCCAAACCACTGGACAATCCCACCTCTCTCTTAGAAGCACTCCAAAGCCAAAATGCAAAGAAACCTTATAGACACTGTGGATTTAAGATCACTGTGAAACGTACAAATGAGGGCATATTTCTGAAAAGACAAGGTCTGGGCAAGATTTTCAAAATGCATTAGTAAAATCTCCTTTCAAAATTCTTCATGCTGGATCTGTCACACACTCTTTATGCACTAGGTTTAGAACTTCAGTGTTCAATATTGAGAGAAAACCCGTGTCTTTCTAGTGACAAACCTACATATAGCAGTGTACCTCTCTAGTGTCTTTTTATTGTCCCTTTGAGAGGTGTCAGAGTCAGAACTTCTGAACATGAACTCTCTGAAGTTTCAGAAGGGTCATCTGAGTTCATAATCTCTGTGAGGCTTCTTGTCAATTTCGAAAAAGATGCCTGGGATCCTTTTCTTTCTGGGGGTTCATTGTGTCAGGGAATGGTAGGCCACAGCAGTTATGGCCACAAAGCCCTCTTAATTAAGTGAATCAGGTACTGTTCTAAAAGCATGCCCTTGCCTGATCCACCTCTGGAGCTCCTGAAGTTCCAACTGCATCAGAAGCGGCATAACTTGCAGCCAACTGGAACCTGCTTGAACAAAGGTATTAAATTAACCTTAGGAATAAGGTTTGCATTAAGAGTTACAAGTACAGGGAGGCTGAATGACTCAAGGAGTTATGGGATACAGTGCTTTTTACCTCTGGGTCACCAGTTCAAACCCAGCCCAGATCTGTAGTGATTTAAACTTACTATCTAACCGGTCTTGTGGTGGCCAGTGTGAAAGGAGTTGATGGTATCATTCTAATACCAGCTGGCATCCTTCTTGGTAGTTTAGCAAAGTGGACAATGATTGAATAGCCATGGAGATGGAACTACTTTATAATCTATAGAGACCTCCAGGTCAAAGTTGTGAAGGCACTCTGTCAGAAAGGGGTGAGGAAGCTTGAACTACTGTTTTGCGTGCTGTGCTTGTTGTGCGGATAGATAGAAGACTTCATCTCCTAGTGAGGAAAATTAGGTACCTTTCAGAATGATTGATTTTACTTTAAAGTGGTATTTATTAAAAATGTTCATATATTTCCCCTCAGAGTTAAATGGATCACTTCCTTTTTAACCCAAGTGCCTACAACATCCAAAAATATTCTTCAGATAAACCAGATAGAGCCCATTCCTGCAACCACTGAAGTCAACAGCACATTTTGATGTGGAACTGAATATGTAGCATTTTGTTTGTTTTTGGTAAGAGTGTTTTCTGGAATCATCAATAGAATGCACTTTGAATTTAGCTGCCTTTTAATAAAATGGTTGATAACTTTTCCTTTGCAATTCTCTTTTATTGCATCCAGGCAGAATTTTTCATTGCATATGACCACTGTTATGGAATAATAAATAATAATAATACTTAGTTCTTGTACAGCACTTTTGTTTGGTAGATCTCAACACACTTTACAAAGGTGGTCAATGTCATTTGCATTTTACAGATGGGGAAACTGAGTGATGTAATAACTTACCCAAGGCCACCCAGCAGGCCAATAGTAGAACCAGAAACAGAGCACAGGTTTCCTGAGTCCCAGTCCAGTGCTCTGTCCACTAGGAATGAACTTCTCCTTTGATTAATATAACACGTATACATTCCACTGGTTATCAAGCTAAGTCTATATATAGTAACATAACAACAAAAAGATATCCCTTTGTTTTGATTGTAGACTAAAATTCTGTTGTGGCTTTATTTTTTTTTTAACCAGGTCTTTATATCTTTCTTTTCGTCTCAGTAAGACTACTTTTAAATATTTTATTACACATATAATTCCAAAATACTATACATTTTAGACTCTGTAACTTTTTCTTGCAGGGGCCTAATAAATTAAAATTATCATTATTTTTATTAATACTACTACTAATAAATATATATAATATGTAATATATATTATAGTAGTATATATATAAATAAATATATTCCCTAATTAATACTATGATATATATATAATACTTGTTTACAGCTTTTAGATCCTGATCCTGCAAACACCTATGCACATGCTTAACTTTAAACATGTGAGTAGTCCCATTGAGGTAAACAGGATTTATTCATATGCTTAAAGTTAAGCATGTGCCTAAGTGCTTGCAGGATCAGGGCTTTAGTGTGCACTTTAAATTATATTTTTTATTCACAACATGTTGAATTCCTGAAAATATATGGTAGTTATCTAGTGGCAACAGTAAGTCATCTAAATTCCCCTAAGCATTAAAATGTGAACTGCAATTTAAAGGGAGAAGATACAAGTATCACGAGTGCTATAACTGAAAGCAGTTAGACAAACAAACAACAACAAAATACCGGGTGTTTTCTTTGACAGACCCTGTTCACTCAAACACTTATGCATATGCTTTATTTTAAGCATGTGAATAGTGTCACATTGAAGAGGGTGAATTCAGAGGGAGTACTCATGCTCAAAATTAAGCATTTATGTATGCAGAATTAGTACCTTAGTCATTTCCCCCTGTTGTTTGTGCTAGTTTTTACAAAAGGGGGAAAGAGCATTTTTAAAAATAGGAAAAGCAATTGTAAAACCACAAACTTTGGCATGTGTGGTGCAAAATGGCAGGTGTAGTACCTGAAACCAGCTTTAACTCATTTTGTGAGATTTTAACTGAGTTCAGGCTGACAGTATTCCTTTAAGCAAGTAACATAAGAATATGTGCTTTTGTCCTCTATCACGCTTTTATGTTGTATAAACATGGTTGTAGTTTTAATGTTTCAAGTCCTGTGTGTTTTGAGTGCTTTTTCTACATTATGAATATCAAGTCCTGACTTCTTTCTTTTTACTGGAGGACTTGACAACTTTGGTGGAGGACTTTGAGGATGAAAGCTAAATTATAGTTCTTCCTCTTGACCTGCCATTAGAAGTGGTGGGGATATTGGTCCTGATTCTTCACTGTTTTGTACCTTGTGTAGTCACTTTAACCTGTGCAAAGTCAGTCAAACTGAGTGTAAAATGAGAACAGGAATATTTTACACTTGTTTTGCATGGGTGTAAATGACTACACAAAGTGCAAGGCAGTGGGGAATTAGGGCCATAAGGATTCAGACAGTCTGGAATCAACTTGTGCAGTGAGGGTGAGGGCATAACAAGCAGTAACTGCAAAAGTATCAGAGAGTTACTCTTACAAACTTGCCCTCCACACATAGGTGCTAGAACTAGGGGTGCCTCTGGCTTGAGGTAGTAATAACAACCCAAATACATGGTTTCCGTCTTTAGCAACCCCACTATAAAAATTGTTCCAGCACCACTGCCCCTACACCTGACATCAAAGGGATCTAAAATGAGTTGATGTCACTCTTATGCTAGCTCTGGAGGCCCATAAAATAAACACTGGCTGAAGACTGTGAGAGTCTAGTGGTAAGGCTGACAAAAAATGATGTTTACTTGTGAGTGGAGTGTTGCCCGACGAGGCAGCTCTCAAAAATGGAGACAGCATCAAGGTGCCACAGAGCTAGAGAAGGTAGCCCCAAAAAGTCTGAGTCAGCCATGCTGTGGTTGCATGTAAAGCTGTGGAATTAGAGCAAGAGTGGAGTTAGTTTCCGTATTTCCCTGGTTGGTGGGGCAAAGCTTGAAGGGAGATGTGGTGAGGCAGAAGCTCAGGGAGGAGCCTGGCCTTCTTCAGAGGTCTATATTTGGGCTTACAGGTTTAGTCCAACATTTTTAAAGGTGGATTCTGATTTTGAATCCTGCAGCTGCCACTGACTTCGCAGCACAGCTCCTATGAATATTAGCTTCAAGGTGTCTCCATTCAGACACATTAAAATGGAGGCACCCCAAAAATCAGTAGTTACTTCTGAACCTTTTTGCCATAGCCCTTCTAAAGAGATCCTTTGGAGGGGAAGCAGGTGCTGTAAACTTGATGTTTTACTAAAAGTCCTTTCAAAGGACTATATACACCTTTGCTTGGGACTGTGAAAGACTGATGGTCTGGTAGCACTGCAAAAGGAGAAAGAAGCAATCTGACAAGTCATCAGTAGACAGCAGCCCTTTCCCATTTGTATTAACTTGTTTCAAGGACTATATGCCGGGGAAACCAGGTATCAACAGATGGAGGGGAACTGACCAGAGATCTTCTAAATATTGCCAGAGAGCAGTAATCTTGTGTGCCAACAGAAACCACGGGAAACTAGGCCTGGGAGCTTTCAGCATGACAGTACTCCAGGACTCTGGCTGCCCTGTTCTTTTCTAGGATGGCATCTTTTCTTTGTGAAATATTTTGGAGTGGATCTTGATTTGCAGTCTTGGTATTGATGGATCACTGTGTTTTATCTCCTCTGAGCTATGGAATATAGTGCCAGGTTTCAGAGTAGCAGCTGTGTTAGTCTGTATCCACAAAAAGAAAAGGAGTACTTGTGGCACCTTAGAGACTAACTCATTTATTTGAGCATAAGCTTTTGTGAGCTACAGTTTACTTCACAAAAGCTTATGCTCAAATAAATGAGTTAGTCTCTAAGGTGCCACATTTCAGAGTAACAGCCGTGTTAGTCTGTATTCGCAAAAAGAAAAGGAGTACTTGTGGCACCTTAGAGACTAACCAATTTATTTGAGCATAAGCTTTCGTGAGCTACAGCTCACTTCATCGGATGCATACTGTGGAAAGTGTAGAAGATCTTTTTATATACACAAAGCGTGAAAAAATACCTCCCCCCCACCCCACTCTTCTGCTGGTAATAGCTTATCTAAAGTGATCACTCTCCTTACAATGTGTATGATAATCAAGGTGGGCCATTTCCAACACAAATCCAGGTTTTCTCTCCCCCCCCCCCCAAAAAACCCACTCTCCTGTTGGTAATAGCTTATCTAAAGTGACCACTCTCCTTACAATGTGTATGATAATCAAGGTGGGCCATTTCCAGCACAAGCACTCCTGTTCTTTTTTTGGGAATATAGTGCAGCTCCAGAACTCAGGCTTTGGAGGGTTTTGCTGCCTCAGAGTTCTCAAATGCCTTCGTTTAAAATCCCTGCATGAGTTATTACAAAGCTGTCTGTTAGCCTCACTCTGACGCAAAAAAGGAAGCTACATAGTTTAAAATTCTGTACTGCAAAATTAAAAACATATTTAATTGCACAGTGAAGCAAACACTCCTCCTTAGCACTGATTTCTTTATACACTAGATGGCAGTAACTAATTCATTCGCTCCCTCTTTCACTAGCCAGTCTGTAAAAAGGATATGTTATTTTCGGAAAGAATAAACTCTCTCATTTATCGATAGTTGGAGGAACAGCGTGTCTGACAATCCAGGCGGAATAACCTGCCCGCACCAAGAATGTGGGCAGACCCCTGAATTCACCAATCATGTCTCCCCGACTTTGGGGGCGGGTCAGCGCTACGTATTGCTGGCTGCCTCCAGGCGGTTTCGTGGCTTGTGTTGTAGCTGCCGTTCGCTATGTTGCCGCTGAGCTTTGCTCTCTCCAGACACGTTTTACTGAGGAAGAGAATTTTAGCATCTTGTAAGAGGCCTGCTGCATTCATGACTACGTTCCTGATCAATCAGCCCCAGTATGCGTGGTTGAAAGACCTGGGACTGAAAGAAGAAAATGAAGGAGTGTATAATGGGATCTGGGGAGGAAGAGGAGAGGTAGGTTTGTAGCTTGAGGAACCCTGAACCAGGGGCACTGATTAAGAGTGGCTGACTTTCTGGATTAGGAAAAGCAGCTGCTGCTAAAAGCGGGAGGCGCCTGAAATCAATGTGCTGCCGAAAAAAGGAAGAAACTTGATAACTATGTTGCAATCGGACAGCTTTGAAACCCTATAAAGTTATTGTTTCTTGCAAAAAAATTTCTCCGTGGGAGAGCAGAGTAGAAACGTTTTTCTGCCCCATCCCCCGTTGTAGGCCCTCTGAAGTTAATCGTCACTAGCGCTGAATAATCACAGGTTTGTATGTGGTAATCTATTTAGGCTACAGTTTTTGGTATGTGTTATTTGGCTTACCCCCTTTGTAGGGCGATGTTATCTTGTTGCATCTAGTCTGGTCTGTCTCCCACTTGGAACATCTCTCCTTGGTTGGTGTAGTTTTTTCTGACACGCTTTGTGTTTAGTATATTTTTTGTATGTGTTTGCATTATTGCTTAAATTCCTTTTTGCATAAAAAAAGTCACTGTGTCTCCATCCCCCCCCATCCAATACACACCAATATTTTCCCCTAGTTATGCATATTCCTAACATGACTGTAAAATATTCTTTCTTTAGATTGTGACAACGTATTGCCCAGCTAACCATGAGCCAATAGCAAGTGTGCGACAGGTAAGTTTGTCTTTTCTCTTTCTGGTGCCTACTTAGAGCAAGGGCTCCAAAAAGGCACATGGTAGCTAAAGGCTAATTTGGAAGATAAAGTCCAGCACCCTGGTGAAACGGCCAGTCCTCCACCCCAGCTGCTAGGAAGGAGAGGGAGATGAAATTCTGATCAAGTTGCTGTCTGAGTCCTCTACCCATATTATTCTCTGGCAATCAGGTGGCTGGTAAATGTGAAGCTCTTGGTTTGCTGCTGGAATGGTCTCTCCCTCCCCAACCTCCTGCCTGTCTTTTGGAGGGAGAGGGACATTTTTGCTGTTCAGTCTCTCTCTAGTCCTGGAGGTGCTGCAGAAAAGGAGGAGATTCTGCTGCTACTCCCTTTCCATAATCTTTTTTAAGGAGTTGGGGATGTAAGGGAAGCTCCTATTTTGTGACTAGCTCTAGTGCCTGTTGCTTCTGTTCATAACTTTCTCATCCAAGTATCTGAAACTGACATGTCTCTTCATGGTTTCACTGCATAGCAGCAATGACATGGAACAAGAGTCTTCACAATTTCACTGGTCAACCTGTGCATCAACTTCCGTGCTGTGGTGCTTAACTAAATTTCTGCTCCCTTTATTACAAATACAACATTCCAAAACGTATGTCTGCACTGTGGGGAAAAAGGAAAAAAGGGTATTCTTAACATAGGTTAGCTCTGGTTAAAATATCAGTGAAGACGGCAGCTCAGCTAACTCGGGTTCACAGCTCGAGTGGCAGAGTCCTGTGACAGGGTTCCCGTAGGCTTTAACTCTTGTTAACCCAAGTTTAAAAGCAGAGTTGCTTTGTCTTTGCTACTGTTTTAACCTGAGTTAGCTAACCCTAGTTAAGACCCCTCCCCCCCCATTTTTTTTCTTTCAATGTAGATGTACCCTTAAGCTCAAATGCTTCCGTCTGGTCCTATAGGTGTGGTGAGCACAAACCAGTAGATCCAGATGGAGGAGATACAGCATGTGGGAGAGAGGGCTTGTTAGTCTATTCTCTTTATTCTCCCACCCTCCAAGTTTTCAGGCTTCATAGATCCAGTGAAGATGGGCTGGGTGCAAAGGAGTAAAGCTGGGAGGGTAGATACTCTGCAGTACTTTTTATTATCACTATTTTTTATTTTGTGTTAATAGTGGGATTTACAATAATAAAGCAAAATGTCACTAAATGGGCTATAAAAGTGGCAAAGAGTCCTGTGGCACCTTATAGACTAACATGCATCCGACGAAGTGGGTATTCACCCACGAAAGCTTATGCTCCAATACATCTGTTAGTCTATAAGGTGCCACAGGACTTTGCCACTTTTACAGATCCAGACTAACACGGCTACCCGTCTGATAAATGGGCTATGTATTCCCATGATTTTTTCCCATGGGGAATACAGCTGAAGGAAAACTTTATTTAAACTGTAAACTTTAGCTAGGATAGTAGATATGTTCCCCAGACACCTTGTGGTATTAACTTTCCAATTTAATTTTTGTTTCTAGCAACTGTCTTGTCAGCACAGTTAGAAACCAGCATGTCACGCTGTGAACACAGTTGCTTAGAATATAACTTTCCTAAAGAATGATACCTCCCAAGTCAGCACCGTCCACAGAAAATCCATTCTGCTTGAGTCATGCTCACTGCCTCTTCTGTATTTCAGCTTCAAGCATCCAAGAGTAAAGTAACTTCTGTGTTTTGTGTCCCACCCCCTGCTTAAATCCTTGTTCATTTAGGCCAGCTTGGAGGACTATGAAGAAACAATAAAGAAAGCTAAAGAGGCATGGAAAATATGGGCAGATGTAAGTTGACAAATGATTATTCATATTTTTGAAAGTGTCTCTACAGCAGATAAGGACCCCTGAAACCACAAAATTACCATTTTCTGTTGGAGACTTAAGACTCCATGTCCTATATGATACCTTAAACCTAAATTAACAAGGAGTCCGGTGGCACCTTAAAGACTAACAGATTTATTTGAGCATAAGCTTTTGTGGGTAAAAACCCCACTTCTTCAGATCTGTAGTCTTTAAGGTGCCACTGGACTCCTTGTTGTTTTTGTGGATACAGACGAACACGGCTAACCCCTGGTACTAAAACCTAAATTGTGCAGCAAGGACCTCATGATCACACAGCACCTTTTCCAAGCCCTCACTGCCCTCCAGGTCCAATGTGTTCGTTTGATATAAAATGCAAACCATTTAAATGTGTCTCCAAACTTTCAGTGTGCCCCAGACTTTTGTATTGTAATGTGCATTTGTACTATAGAAGCTGTTGTAGGGAGTGGAAGGAAGCTAAAAGTCTTTAAAGCTAAGTAAGAAAAAGGCTAAGGTGTGTGTGTGTGTGTAAGATGTTTCTTGTTTGGTTGGTTTGTCCTCTCCCGCCACCCTGAAGCGGCCCATGGAGGAGGTTTTAGTATCTAGGAGGGCAGTTGATCATTGTGGTAATAGGGAAGGCACTAATCTACTTTCCCCTTGGATAACTTTTTTAATTTTGGGAAAGATGGATATTGCAGTTCATTATTTTTCTCACCTCAGAAACCTTTTAGTGAAAATAGCTGCTCTTATCCCAATAATAATACATCCAACAATGATGGATAAATACATCAGGCCAAATTCTTGGCTAGGGTACATCAGCATATTTATGCTAGTTGAGAATTTGGCTCATCAGCGTTTTCTGCTGAAATTATCAGCAGTGAAATAGTTAACAAGGTTAACATTTAAAATATTCATAGTAGGTTTCAGAATCAATAAGTAGCTGAGTACGAATTGTTTCCATTAATATCAACAGTACTATAGTTTCAGCCTGCCTGCAGACTCTGGTAGATATTACTGGAATGATTACATAAAGCTCACGTCTTGAAGGTTGTTTTTGCAACCAAAAGGATTAGATGGCTTTTTTTTTTTTTTTGGATCGTTTAGCTTCTGTAGCATAGCTACATAAGACATCTCTTAAAACAGGGAATTGTGTTGCCGACTGCTCTGCCCTGTAAGTACATTATACACTACAGTCTAGCAAGATATTCACAATTCACTATGTGATATCAGGGCTGGCTGGACTACAAAGGAGGGCAGTAAAAATACATAGTGAGCGTGGTATGTGAGAAATTTGCTTTCTGACAGGTCCCTAAAGCTCATATCTGTTTGAAAATGGTCCACATGTATGCTGGAATGGGGTAAGGAGAACAGTAATTTGAAGTCTGCATTCAGCCAATGATGGTGTCTTAGCACCAGAACCCCTGAACCCTTAGTCTCATGAGCAGTTCTATTTGAGGCCCTGATTCAGCAAGAATTCAGCCTAACTTTAAACATGAGTAGCTCACTGTAGTCAGTAGGAGGAGAGAGGACAAAGGTACTGGTTGGTCTTCCCTTGATGGTCTGGCTGCAAGTGTCTGTAGCAGAAGGTGCAGTTTAGTCTCTGAATCAGTTTCTTTAAAAAAAAAAAAAAAATTTTTTTTTTGTCTAGGTTCCTGCACCTAAACGTGGAGAAATAGTGAGGCAGATTGGTGATGCCTTGAGAAAGAAAATCAAAGATCTGGGAAGCTTGGTAAGGTGTCCTGAGCAACGTGTACACATCTGAAAAAAGTCAAAATTATGTTTAACTCTGGTTTTAATGTAGCTCTGTGTAATTAAGTGAGAAATTGTTAGTTTTAATAACTTATAAATACTTTTTGGATTCCACTAATGATCTGTGGTAACAAGTAAGATGTTTTTTTTTTTTTTTTTTTTTAAAAAGGAAACTAAATGTAAGCCTGCATTTTTGGTGCCCTATTTTAAAAATAATGCCACTTCACTTTAGAGCAGGGGTGGGCAAACTATGTGGCCTGAGGGCCACATCAGGGTTCTGAAACTTTATGGAGGGCCGGGTAGGGAAGGCTGTGCCTCCCCAAACAGCCTGGCCCCTTCCCACTTCGTCTTCTCTGACTGCCCACCTCAGAACCCCTGATCTATCCAACCCCCTTGCTCCTTGTCCCCTGACTGCCCCCTCCTGGGACCCCCTGCCCCTAACCATCCCCCTTGGGACCCCATTCCCTATCCAACCCCCCCTGCTCCCTGTCCCCTGACTTCCCCGCCCCCTATCCACACCCCCGCCCCCTGACAGGCCCCCTGGGACTCCCATGCCTATCCAACCCCCCCATCCCCTGACCACCCCCCTCGCCTCCAAACTTCTACCCCATCCAACCACTCCCTGTCCCCTGACCGCCCCCCCAGGACCCTTTGCCTGTTATCTAACCCCCCCACTCCCCACCCTCTAACCATGCTGCTCAGAGCATCAGGACTGGCAGCCACGCCACCCAGAGCAGCAGCCACTGGCAGCTGAGGCTGCGGAGGAGGGGGGACAGCAGGGGAGGGGCCGGGGGCTCAAGAGCTGGGCAGGACGGTCCCATGGGCCAGATGTGGCTTGCAGGCTGTAGTTTGCCTGCCTCTGCTTTAGAGTTTTAAAGCGATGCCATCACAATTCTCAGGCTCAGAATTTGATCAATATTTTTCTTTTTCATCCACTGCCCTTTCTCCTTTCCTTCTTGTACCAGTTCACAAAAGCTGTATTTATTGTAACTTGTGTCTACGTGTGGGAAGCACTGCTTCAGTTTTTTAAAAGACAGTTTGTTTTTTAGGAAGTGGGCCACAAACATTTATGAATTAATAAACCTAGGATGGGGTTTTCAAAGGTGTTCAGAATTAGTCTAACTCCTGCTGCAGTTTCCACGGTAAACATCTGATGAAGTGAGCTGTAGCTCACGAAAGCTCATGCTCAAATAAATTGGTTAGTCTCTAAGGTGCCACAAGTACTCCTTTTCTTTTTGCGAATACAGACTAACACGGCTGTTCCTCTGAAATCTAACTCCTCTGACTCCCATTTGAGCCAGTCGTCAAATTCGCAGTGATTTTAAATGGACTCGGGAGCTAGCACTTGAAAAAAATCATATCTCTAATTCACAAATGAATCAGCTCTCTAATTCACAAATGGTCTTAAAACTACACTAGGCTCATGGTCACGCTGTCATCTCCAGTTTCTCCCTTTCCCCTAAGAGCATTGTCCTCAACACACCTGTCAAAACAGGAAAAAATGTAAGTGATTCTGAAACTGTCCTCTTTCCAAAGACCTTTACCATGCTCAACTGTCACCATGCTGCTTTCCCACCTTTCTGTGAGACAGGGCACTGATATTAAAATGGTCCTGAAAGAAGACTCCCTCTCATACAGAGCTTTTCAACCTGGGTTCTTTCTGGTGATCTGAAAAATAGTGAGAACTAAGATGTGGAGAACGAGGGCTTTAGGAGGTGAGATGGTCTGTGAAAGGATCTCAGTAAGTGCTGGTGCAGGATATAAAAGTCAGAGGATTGCTGCTGTTGGACCATTAGACAGTTTCCATGATGGAATTAGTGTGTTAGGTACCTCTGTGTTTACGCAGAGTACTGTTTTTCTGCCTAGTGTAGACAGACAGAGGATTGAAAAATGTGCTAAAGACAGCATGTGCTGCAGCTCTGAGTTGCTAAAGCATGAAGTTACTACAGGGTTCTCAACCTGATATGAGAAAAAAAAATACTAGAACCCTACTTAAAATCTATGTCCGCTGTTACACAGGAGATGATCATAATAGTATCTTTGGATCTTGGCTCTATGACTCCTAATGTGGTACTGAGATCCCATACAGATCCCTAGTAGTTTCAAACTCCCACTCCTTGCCTTGGGTGAACCCACCATCAGCCTTTTGGGAGGCAGAAATCACTCCAGCACCTTTACAGATACAGATGAATGTTGGTGGATTTAAAAAAAAAAATTAAAGTGCCCCTCCAACGTCCATCCCTTAGTCACAGACGAGGGCACCTCTTTCTCCTTGTGTGGCTGATCTTGAGTGCAGTGTGGTGCAGATTCATAGTGGCCATAAAGACAAGCTGCCCTTTGAACCCAGAGCTCAGACTCCTAGCCTGTTGTGTGTCTGCAGCAGTAGCAGGTGCCCTGTTCTGCAGCCTGCCCTGTCCCATTTGATACAGTTCCACGTGGGAAATTATTAGTTAAATTGGAGAAGATGGGGATTAATATGAGAATTGAAAGGTGAACAGCACTGCATTAGTCTTTTTCACGAGCCCATCAGGTTGGCGGCTCATAGTCATCCTGTCAACCGATACATCTGGGTCTTCATCAACCAGTACATCAATCAATACATTTGGGTCTTCTCTGTCGCTTCCAACTGGTAAGTCCTCAGCTTATAGCAAAAATATATAAACTGGCTATCAATAAATTTAGGCTTGAAATCAGACAAAAGTTTCGAACATCAGAGGAATGAATTTCTGGAACAGCCTTCCAAGGGGAGCAGTGGGGGCAAAAAACCTAACTGACTTCAAGACTGATCTTGATAAGTTTATGGCACGTAGCTGATCTGCAACTGCTACCACGAAATATCTCCAACAGCCGGTGATGGGACACTAGATGGAAAGACTCTGAGTTACTACAGAGAATTATTTCCCAGGTGTCTGGCTGGAGGGTCTTGCCCACATGCTCAGGGTCTAACTGAGTGCCATATTTGGGGTCGGGAAGGAATTTTCCTCCAGGTCAGATTGGCAAAGACCCTGGGTTTTTTTCACCTTCCTCTGCAGCATTGGACGTGGGTCACTTGCAGGTTAAAACTAGTGTAAATGGTGGATTCTCCATAACTTGAAGTCTTTAAATCATGACTTAAAGACTTCAGTAACTGAGCTGGAGGTTATGGGTCTATTACAGGAGTGGGTGGGTGAGGTTCTGTAGCCTGCAATGTGTAGGAGGTCAGACTAAATGATCATGATGGTCCCTTCTGGCCTTAAAGTCTGAGAGTCTAAAAAATGATTCCATGTGTTCTTAACATTGTCAGGTCTCACTAGAGATGGGAAAGATTTTTGTCGAGGGTGTTGGTGAAGTTCAGGAATATGTTGATGTCTGTGACTATGCTGTTGGCTTGTCCCGAATGATCGGTGGACCTGTCTTGCCTTCAGAAAGTAAGAACGTGTATTAACATTTGTATTTATAAAGTTCTGGATATAATGGAGCTCTTTCTACATTACTTCACTGTGGATTATATATTTATGCAAGTTACCAGTTTACTGTATCTGCTGTTGTGACTTGGCTGATCTACGTGATGACCTGTTTTGGCGCTACAGAGTGCGTTCATTTTTGCCTCAGTTAGAAACTACATACATACGGTGACAGAGAATTGAGTTCCTCTCCATTGACAAAGTCACTAAATCGAAGTATAAAATGAGTACAGCAAAATCTAGCTAGTTTGCACTGAGACATGAGAAACCTGTTGTCAATTCAACTTTACAGATTGATGAGCCATCAGCAAGAAACATGCTTGTACTCTTGTTTCCCTCATTATCCAACTGACATGATTACTCCTTACAACTAGTTTACCAGCATGCTGCAGAGTACAACTGTAACATAGCATATATTGCATGAGTAATTAGTTCCTACAAATAGACTTCACTAAAGCTATTAAAGTTCTGCTGAAAAATGAGATTATGCTATTTGATGGAAATATCTGGCTTGTGGATTATTGAAATAATATTCACTGTATTTTCCAGCAGATCATCTAGCTGGAATGTAAACAGCCTTTCTACATACTAAGATACGGCCATGCACCAGGACAGCTCTAGTACAATTTTGCTGAAACTGGCCTCTCTCCTTTTGTTCCTTAGCAGACTATCTGCATTGACTTCTTTGTGTCTGTCCTAACGGTTATTAGAAATATTGAATGAAGTCTGGTGAATCTACCAACAAGTAACTTATGTTGTGTTAAAAAATGTCCCACAATTGCCAATACAAAGGTAATAAATTGAGTGCTGCCCACATCAATGCAAATAAGATAAACTATCCACCTACTTCTGATAAACACTTGGGTAAATAGATGGGTCCCAAAAGTCAACAAACTTTGGCTCTGTCTCAGATCATGAAGATCTGTTGTAGTCCATGCCTTTTCTTTTCTCGTTTATTGAGCAAAACCGTCATGCACGTGCACACAATCAAATTGCTCTAATTTGTGTCTTTGTTTTCAGGACCTGGCCATGCCCTTATAGAACAGTGGAATCCTGTGGGATTGGTAGGAATTATCACTGCGTTTAACTTCCCCGTAGCAGTGTATGGTTGGAATAATGCAATTGCAATGATCTGTGGGAATGCTTGCCTCTGGTAAGATGCTCAAATACTTTAAACTAAAATACTGATAGTGGTAGTCTTTGCTTGTCACAGCAGAACTATGTTTGTAAGGATACTCTCAGGCATGTAAGGAATACTGTATTTGAAATGTCAGGTGTCTGTTTTTCATCCCACATTTATGAACTCTTCACATCTGATATTTCTAGGTTGGCTTCAAGTCCTGCTTAAAAGCTCTATTCTACCTGATACCGCATCCAGCACAATGACTGAAACAGCCCAATTAGGTATTGAGCCCTCTAGGCTCTACTATCATACAAATAATAAAGAATATGGTTGATATTTAAAAATTGGGTACATAGAGCTAGGCATTTGAATAAGTTGTTTGATTTTCAAAGGCTCTGGGTACCTGTAGCTCAGTTTCACTTCACTAGACGTTATGGATCTGTAACACCTCTAAATATTGAGCCACTTCCACCTAAGTATCTAGCATTAGACACTCAAATCTGAAAATGTCTGGCTAAGCTTACCGTGCCATACCTCTAACTCTGATTTCTTGCATAATACAAGAGTTGCATAAAGTATTTTGTATTCTGGGGAATGAAATTTGATTTTGCATTTTTTTTCTTAAAGGAAAGGTGCTCCTACAACGTCCCTCATTAGCGTAGCTGTTACAAAGTAAGTTTTTGAATATCTGTACATATAATTGCTTTTGCACTTTGTCTCTGAGATCTTGTGGCTGGGATGAGAGTGGCTTTGTCTCCTTCCCCTGCCGTACAGACAATAACAACGTATATTGAATAAATTCGTTCCCTTGGTTACCCCTTTTTTGAGTCCTCTGTTGAGCAGTAGCAGATGTCTGGGGTCTTGCAGTTCAGCTTCTCAGTGGAGGAGAAATCAATGATGGAGAGTCTGCATGATGCTGTAAGTGTAACATGTTTTGTATGTGCACATACCAGTTCTGAGTGAGACACTGAAACAGCATGCTGACGCTCCTGTCTTCCAGGAACCTCAGCCCAACACCAGTGCCTAGGTGTCAGGAAGCAACTTCAGGCTCTGATTACTGTCAGTTCTTGAGGCAAACTCTTCTGCTGCTTGCGCAGTTCTCTCTCTCTCTCTCCCCTCCCTTCCTCCCTCCTGAAGTTGCCTCAAAACAGAACCTGGCCTAATCCAAAACTAACAAGCCAGCATGTCCTCCCAAGAATCAAAACTTGCTCACATGCAAAGAAAGAAAACTTGGACAATTGTAACAGCGCCACTCGGTGACAGCTGTGATGACACTATCAGTACATTGAGGAGATGGCTTGCTATGTACTTTAACCCGTTTTGAGTAACGAAAGTACTACAATATTTAAAATACTGTTCATTCCTGAGAGTATGCCCCTCTCCCCCCCCCCCAAATGCTAGATGCTACTTCTGAGAATAATTTCATTGAATTTCCAAAGGAAATACTATGAATAATGCTATAATTGGGATTTTATGTGCTCACCTGTCTTCTCTTTGCCAGTTACATCCTGGAAGATGCATTATATTTTAAATATGTGGATTTTGTTATAAGCCTTACTATTACACTGGACAAAGATATTTTTGGAGAGGAGAATATATTTATCTATAAACAGTGCACCTGATACAGATGATACTCTTAATTTTTTTAATTTTTATTTATTTTATTTTTTTGTGACAAGGTGAAAATAGTAACTGCTGATTTTTATCACATGCATCTGACTGAGATCTCTCAAATCCTAGTCTCTCAAGAAATTTCTCTTTTTTTCTAGGATAGTAGCTAAAGTTTTGGAGGATAACAAAGTGCCCGGTGCAATCTGCTCCCTGATATGTGGCGGAGCAGATATTGGGTAGGCAAAACTCTTGTATTTTGTGGAGAAGGGAATGGCGGAAGGGTGGCTTACGGGAATAGTCTAGTTTGAAAATAGCTTTGCTCTCTGTGGGCCTTGTACTACCACTTAGAAACCAATTGAATCTACCTTGTTTTATTTGCCTTTAACCTGAACATGCCTGTCTATCCATAGACTCTTTAGTGCAGGAAACATCCTATTTTGATTATCTGGAAAGCGTCCAGTACATTGCTGGCACTACTGTAAATATGTAACTAATAATTCCATGGACCATTGCTGGACCAACCATGTTACTACAAATGTAACAAACTGTGAATCTAGCTTCTAGTTTGGTGAGGGTATTTGTCCCCATTTTTAACTCTTATTCTTCCCCTCTCCCCCTACTTTGTAGCCACATCTAACAAACTCTCTCAACAGCCATAAAGAATACAACCGGTGTGTAGTCCCTGCTATACCCCTTCCCCCAACAACCTTCATGGGCATGCCAGTTGGGGATGCTCACTCCATAGAGGTGCATGGGAGCCCACAAAGTGCCTAAAGCCTTGGAAGGCGTACACCCCAAGTTGTAGTTGATAGCATGGGCCTGAAGGAGGCATTAGGGTACTTAGCATGCCATTGGTGCTGTACAAACAGCAACCAAGTGCATAGGCAGCTTTGTTCCTGTATGCAGGGTTAGACTTCAGAGTTAGTGCAGATGTCGCAGTACTAGAATCTGACATGGAAATATGGCACTTATTCTGGCACATACGCTCCTTTGAGTTGCATTCCAGTTAGTCACTGACTTGATTCTTTTAAATCTGTTGTGTGTTCGTGGCTTTCAAAGGCTAAGATTTTGTCACGCATATTTTTAGTAAAAATCACGAACAGGTCATGGGCAATAAAGAAAAATTCACAGAAGCCCATGACCTATCTTATGCATGACAAAATTGGGAGCTGGGGGCTCCCCACACCACCCCTGGGGGCTTGTCTGGGAGCTGTGGGGTCCCTCCACCCCCCCGGTTACCTCCATGACTTGAACCCGCAGTGCCTGGGAGCTGCAGGGTCCCTGCCACCACCCGCGGTGGCTGGGAGCCCCCAGGGCACTCCCCTACCTTCTGTGGCAGCTGGGAGCTCTGAGCTCCGCAGTTCCCAGCCACCATGGGTGGTGGGGGGGACCCTGCAGCTCCCAGGCACTGCGGGCTCAAGTCACAGAAGTCACGGAATCTGTGACTTCCAGAGACCTCTGTGACAAAATCATAGCCCTAGTTATAATTAAGAAACCTATTTTTCATGTCAGCTTGCTCCAATTGTACATGCTTTTGAGGATAGTCATGTGTTCTCTTATGTAGCACAGCAATGGCAAGAGATGAGAGAGTGGACCTGCTCTCTTTCACTGGCAGCACTAAGGTGGGCAAGCAAGTGGCACTTATGGTTCAAGAGAGATTTGGTAAGTATGTAGATTTTTGCTTTTTCCCCTGTAAGTGTTTCGTTTGTTTAGGAAGCGGGGCTGAGGGAACTTTGACAAATAGAACTTGTCTCATTGCCGCCTTTTTTTTTTTTTTAAACTTGTGTTACAAGGGCAGCAGCAAAGCTGCATTCCTGCTAATTCTAGCCTAATCCAGGACTTTTTTAGATTCTCCTGAAATCTGGCCTCTGCTGAACTCAGTGGGCCTGCAAATTGGTTTTTGATGGCCTCTCTGAATCTAACTGATTCTTGTCTAGTGTGTGATAATGCCACTGTGGTCAGCACTGATTTCTGGGAGGGGTCAACAAAAGGATTCTTGGGCAACTGCCCCTCCCCACCAAGTGTAGCTGCCCCATCTCCCCCCCCCCCCCTTTTTTTTTTTTTTTTTTTTTTTTTTTAAAGAAAGAGGGAGGGTGTGTTGTTATCAGGACATCACAGATTGCCTCTGCTGCAGAAGTGTTGCTGAATCCTGGATCCATGCCCAGTTGTCAACATCTAGATATTTTTCAATGGGCAGTTCTCCAAATAAACCAAAAGCCTTGGGCCACTATCCCTCGATCCCTTTGAGGATTTTGGGTTGAATTTTGCACCCTCTTCAGTCACTCCCTGATTTGAACTATAGAATTCAGAGCAGCTTTCACTATCAAGGGCTCATCAAAGAATGGAAGGCCATACCTTCCCCCAAATTTAGAGATTTAGGACACTTGCCAGGAAAATAAGCACAAGTGCTAATTTTTCTTGTTGATTCCCTTTGATTTCATTAGCATCTCTCTCATTGTCCATGTCTTTCACACTCTGCACTACTTTAGTGGGTTTTTTTATTTATTTTTTTGTTTTTTTGTTAAAGCAAAAACTCTCACTGTAGGCTAGACTGTGTTACCCTTAGTCCTCGAGTAGTACCATTGGTTTCAGTGGGAGCATTCATGGAGTAAGTATTAGTCACTGTACAGGGACAGTCTATGGTTGTTGCTCACAACTAGCTTCTTAACTCACGTTATTATTTACTTATTTTAACAGGACGGAGTCTGTTAGAGCTTGGTGGAAACAACGCCATTATTGGTAATACCCAATATAATAATCTCTTCTCATCCAATTTACTTTTAATGTTAATATTAACATAGTAGACTGATCTTTTTATCAGGGGTTGTTGTCTTCTGTGTATGGAAAATACCTAGCATACAGTGAATGCTATTACAGCTGAAGGCCCAGATTTAATAAGTTCCTTAAGCAAGTGCCTGACTCGAAACACATGAAATACCCTGCTGAATCAGGCCTAAGTAATATGTGAATAATGATCCCTCCCCCTCCACACACACCTCCCTTCTCATGAGCAGTCCTCTACCTCCCAGCTCTCAAGGCTCTACATCTTAGTCACTATCTTCCAGTCAAGGACTAAATGGAAATTCCTTTGGTTTGTCAGTGCCTCTCCTTAACTGGCCAGAGGGATCACTGTGGAACAAAACACCCTTAAAAAGCTGAACAGGCAGCCTCTGATATTGGCATTGAGGGATGGGGTTTATAAAATTGCACTCAGGTGTTTCACATGGTTGTGCTGAACATAAATACTGGATCATAAGACCGCTATTTTATAGGGCTTCTCAAGCTAAAAATAGTAAAGCTACTACCTCTGTTCTCTATTAACTGAAAACTGTAAAATCTGAATTTATTTTTTCCAGTTGTTGCTTTTCCCAACATTGCTTTATTTATTTATTTTTGCATTGCACTCTATTTGGGCGGTAAGTCTAGAATGGTCATTTTTCCATCCCGGTTGTTGTGTACTAGTGCACTGCTGTTCTGGGTTTGCAGTATTCTGGGGGACAAACTAATTTAGGAAAATACAAGTGAAAAAAGGTCAAGAAAAATTTGTCTATGTATTGGGCCGTGGGGATGTGATTTTATTTATTTATTCTGGTACATTCAAATGTTGGGCTGAGGACCATGTTTAAGGATGGCTTTAATTGCGGGTAGCTGTGTTTTTTAGTGTTCTAGAATATATTTATACTATATATTTATACTATATTCTATATATAAGTGCCAGCCAATAGGCACATAATTCTGGGAAAACATTCTTAAGAAAAATACCTATTTCCCTCTTTTTATTGCCCAGTAGTATAGTTCAGATTTAAGTATCTTAAAGCCTGATCTAGTGCCCATTGAAGTTGATGTGAGTCTTTCCATTGACTCCCAGGGAGTTGGTTCAAGGTCTTAGGGAGCAGCTGGGGGCAGCTCGGGTAGCTATATACAGGCTACCTCTGCTCAAGTGAATGTGCTACAAGATCAGGGTGGCCATGGCAGCATGGTCTGCAGCTCAGGGTACGTACTTGAGTTTGTATTCAGCAGGTCGGGCAAGATTGTACTTGAGCAGCTAACCTGAGCTGCAGCTTGTGCCACTGCAGCCATGCTGATGCTAACACACTACCTCATGCTAGCACATGTATGACTACCTGAGCTGGGAATTCTACCTCCTTGCTACTATGTAGATGTAACCTTAATGGGGGCAGGAGAAATGTACGCGAGTTAACACTTGATGTCTTGGTACACGTTTCCCCTCTATTGCACACTTTTAGCTTTCGTAGATTGTTAAATTTCTAACCATGCTAATGGATATCAAATCCCTCTGAAACTCGCTAAGTTTTATTTCTATGTCTTGTGGCAGGAAGTAGCATAGATTCTCTTTCTGTGGTTTTAAACGTACTGCCTTTCGTGGTCATGGGCTTGTTTGTGTGACAAGTGTAAAAGTTGCCTGATCGCTCTTGCCTTTTATTTAATAATCTTGTAAACCTACAAAGTTCCTGTTGGCTAATCTGTCTGAAGGCATTTGGAACAATCAAACCCCAGTATGACACCAGTTTGAGCTATATTAATTTTTAAACTTGCCCCTTCTTTTTCTGCTTCATGATTTTTTTTTTTTTTTAATTTTATTTTGCTGCCCTGGCTCCACTGAATTAGTCACTTGTGCCCTTCGGCATTGATCCTCCATGCTATCTGATGGCCCTTTGGTGTTGTTTCTCCATGCCATCTGGGTTCCACTCAAGCAGAATGGAGAGGGGAGGGATGCAGGAAGCTGGTTGCAGCTTCTTGATTCACAATCAAGTTGTGTTGCTTGGGAACTTTGTTCAAAGTGGCCTGGAGAACCAAATCTTTGTGCTTAATTCCAAATACATACAGGAAACTAGTTTTAAAGTGTCCGTAACCTATACTATTCATTCATCTCTTTTCTAGTGCTACCTGAAAGGCCTGATAGAGTTTACTATGTTGACTAATTTGTGTATACTGAATTTAGAGGGGCTTGAAACCAGAAGCCAATAACTTACACCTTGATGTTCAATTCCTCTTTTAAGTGTTTGAAGATGCAGATCTTAACCTAGTCATCCCCTCTGCTCTATTTGCTGCTGTGGGGACAGCCGGCCAGAGATGCACAACTGCCAGAAGGCTGGTGAGTAAATATGTATTGTACAGTTGGGATAGTTAAATCATCCAGTATGAAGTTGGAGAACAGGCAGTAGTATTCTTAAAACATACTTCTAATGCATCTAAAGCCAGTGCGACAGGAAAAATGACTATTCACCTGCAGGTCATGATTGAAAGTTCCAGAACTATTTCCTTACATGTTGTTTTTAAAAATGCCCAATGACACTAAAACTATAAAATATAAAATCTAATATTTCTCATCCTTTATACTCATTGAATTTCACTTTGCTTTCATTGCCAAGGCAGTCATCTGCATTTATTTGAAATATACTGCAGTTCCTGCTAGCAAGTAGTACAGTGTTTGGATTACAGCATATAGGGATTTTCTTTAGTTTTTAAACAAGTAATTTGTCAGATTAAAATTGTTTTGACCATCTCCGATGATATTATTTTATAAAAGCTTGTTTTAACAAAATCTAAATATTGGATCCTAATTTAACTGGTGTCCCTTTTACATGAATAGTTACTGAACAAAACAATAATTTGAGCAGGAAAACTTCAGCTAGTTTGCCCAGTCTAGGATTCTAAAACTAATGTGTTTAGCGCTCAAATATTTTGTCTAATTATTACACTTCAGACTTCAAAGCAATTTTGGTAAGAGGAAGTTCTTCTCAAACTTGGTAGAAGCTTTAGAAAGACATTTATAATGAATGAGGGAGATCCATTCTAAATGAATGTTGCAAATTAACCATAAGCAAACAAAGCAAGAATAACATATCAATGTGTTTTCACCATTTATTTTGACTTGTGTTTAGTTTTAAATTGATAGTTTATGTACTGGATTTTTGTGTAAGCTCTTGATTTTTGTGTAGCATGAGACTTCACAACAGTAATTTGATATCAAACTTCGCTTGAGATGGGGAGTAGCACTTTTTTTCATAGAATCATAGACTATCAGGATTGGAAGGGACCTCAGGAGGTCATCAAGTCTAACCCCCTGCTCAAAGCAGGACCAACCCCAGCTAAATCTGTTTTTTTTTTTTTTTTTAAACTGACTGGAGTGTGAAGATTATCAAGGCTCTACTGTACATTTCAGTACTTTTGTAGTGAGAGAGGCTACATGTCTTCAATTTTCCATCCAGTGAGCTGGGGTAGGGTGGGGTGAGAGAAAATATTTCAGAGTTGCTAAATAGATTTAAAATCTATTTATCTTCTCTTTGTATTACTGGGGATTGATTCCTCTTCTACAGGCATTTTGTTGCTAACTCTCACAATGTTATCATGAGTCTTAGGATATTTGGAGGGAGTGTGTGTGTGTGTGTGAGAGGGAGAGGGAGAGAGAAAGAGGGAATCTCAACTTTTCATTTGGAAAAATATGCCTTTTAGACCTTGTGGAGGAAAGCTTTGAAAATGTGACCTGTGCGTTCCCTGAAGACCCAGAAACCATAAGGCAAATTCAGACCCCCCTAGTTAAAAAAGAGAATAGCTTTTAAGCCAATCTCATGATTTTTGAAGCCTTATTTGGGCTTTTTTTGAATGCTTGAGGTTATTATATAGCTCCTATTCTGCAGGGCTGCCCAAAGCTCAACACACAAAGCTTTTTTGCAAATTTCAACAGCTGTGACATATTACTAACTGTACATAAAACTCTTGTGACTCTATTTAGTTCTTGCATGAAAGCATCCATGATGAGGTGGTGGAGAAACTTGCTAAGGCCTATGCACAGATTCGCATCGGTGACCCATGGGACTGTAAGTAGGGTTTTATTTTATTTGCTTCTACTTATGGAGGGAAAAGACTGTTACAAAATGATCAAGTTAGCCCCTCTTCTAACTGAAGCTGTGAAATAAGAAGGAGGAATCTAATTAATCCTAATTGTTTTGTTTATCTTCCTTTTGTTTGTGGCTATTTTCCCAGCTATCATGGTGATAGGCATGTTAGAAATGTATACAGTTGTCTTTGTCTTTGAACTCTATGTAATATGCTCTTTTACTTTTCAGCTACCACTCTGTATGGGCCTCTCCACACTAAACAAGCAGTGACGATGTTCCTTGGTGCAGTGGAACAAGCCAAACAGCAGGGTGGCTCGGTGGTGTATGGTGGGAAGGTGATTTTTTTTACTATCCGGGCTGTTAGAATAGAGCATCAGAAAAATGACCACAGATTGGTGGGTCATGGAGAGCATATTCCGACTGAATGTATCCAGTGCTGTCAGGGACTTCAAATATGTAAGTCTATCAAGTCAGACATGTGGAGGGTGGGGATGGCTCCACCTGACATCTGAGGCAACATGTTTTAGAGAATCGAGGCGAGTCTGGGAAAATGAAATTCTGAATTCAATGTCAGCTCTTCCACTAACTCAGTGTCTGGCACTGGACAAGTCTCTTGCACTTTCCACAATCTGTGGAAAGAGGATACTGCTTTCCTTATTCCTGTGTTGTTTAATTGCAATTCACATTTTCACAAAAAGAAAAGCAGCTGCCCTCCCCTCCAAACCCTGGCCTCCCATTCTCAATGAAACACAGAAGTTAGGGCTCTGAATGACAGCCTGAGTCATGTAAGCATCCCCGTGGAGCAGGATAATAAGCTCTTAACCAGGCCTTCCATTTGGATTATTGCAATCTCCCTGACACCCATATTTTCCCAGGTTTCTGGCTGGTGGGTCTTGCCCACATGCTCAGGGTCTAACTGATTGCCATATTTGGGGTAGAGAAGGAATTTTTTCCCAGTTCAGATTGGCAGAAACCCTGGGGATAGAGGGGATTCACCTTTCTCTGCAGCGTGAGGTACGGGTTACTTGCTGGTTTGAACTAGTATAGGTGGTGGATTCTCAGTCACTTGAAGTCTTTAAATTATGATTTGAGGACTTCAGTAACTCAGCCAGAAATTAGGGGCCTATTACAGGAGTAGGTGGGTGGGGTCCTCTGGCCTGAAATGTACAGGAGATCTGACTAGATGATCGTGATCATCCTTTCTGGCCTTAAAGTCTGAGTCTTTATCTCCACCTTCAGTGCATTCAGAACATCGCCAGTAAAGTGATCTTCCCTGCTTGCCATTCACAACACAAATGGGAAGAGAGAAGTTTACCTGGCTGTCTGCAATTTGATTTTGTGTGTATAATTGTGTGTGTAATTCTGTACATTTTTCTTTTCTATTCTAGATGTGTTACTGAGTAGAACTTGGTACAGTATGTTCAGTTTAGCTACTCATAGAAGGTTTTCTGTTTCTCGCTGCAAGAGATAGTTACTGCATCCAAACCACTGAATGGGATGCAACTAAGTGTACCTAGTTCCTAAGCCAAAGACTGATTTGTCTGAAGCAATAACTTGGCTATCACTTTTTTTGTGTGTGTTTTGAAGGTTCTAAATCGCCCTGGTAACTATGTTGAGCCAACAATTGTGACTGGCCTTCCCCATAATGCATCCATCGTGCACACTGAGACATTTGCCCCCATTCTTTATGTGCTGAAATTCAAGGTAAAACAAAATAGGAGGAATTAAATGAGCTTTGCTTCAGTGTTGTTTCAATAGTGCATATGTCTTGTATGTTAAATTAAACCATGCAAGGGGGAGAGGGAGGAAGAGAGAAGTATTCCCATGTGTGTGTCATGTTCATGAAACGGTCCTAATAGGTGTATTATTGGCCAATTATTATGGTTCTCAACTGTAGGGGTATCCAGCATAACTGCATGGCTCAGGACTTGGTTATGTTTATATATCTTATTTAAAAAGCACCCAGGCATAAAGATGGGAGTCTATACAGGACTGTAGATATTTATTGCGTAGATTGGGGGAAAAAAAGCTCTTTGTCATTGCCTTTCTGTACAGCCTGGCATGCTAATAGCTGTACATCTAGTCACATATTTGCCATGTGATTAACAAGATGCATCATGGCGCTAGTTTAAGTTAGCATTCTGTTTTTCATGGTACCTTTCTGTTGTGTTCACTGCTTGTCTTCAGTAGTCCTGGCATAATTACTTATGTAATTCCTTCTAGACAGAAGAAGAGGTCTTTGCTTGGAATAATGAAGTAAAACAAGGTCTCTCTAGCAGCATCTTCACCAAGGATTTGGGCAGGATTTTCCGCTGGCTTGGGTATAACTCGTACATTTTTCCTCTTTCTAAAACACAGGATTGTCTAATTTGCAAACACTTAGTCAAATATTACTTCTTCAACATTAAAGCCTCTTTTAGAGAAGACACCTGGCTCTTTTCCTTACCATGTGACTACAGAAGATCACATCATTTGTCTATCTTGTCTTTGCTCTTAGGCCTAAGGGATCAGACTGTGGTGTTGTAAATGTTAACATTCCAACCAGTGGGGCTGAGATTGGAGGTGCTTTTGGTATGTTAATTACATTTCCTACCTTGATGTTTTGGAACAAATTGATAGATTTAATAGCAGTAAGTCACCACGACCAGATGGTATTCACCCAAGGGTTCTGAAGGAACTAAAATATGAAATTGCAGAACTACTAACTCTGGTATGTAAACTCTCGCATAAATCAGCCTCCGTATCAGATGACTGGAGGACAGCTAATGTGACACTGGTTTTTAAAAAAGGCTCCAGAGGCAATCCTGGCAATTACAGGCCAGTAAGCCTGACTTCAGTATCGGGGAAAATTGATTGACACTATAGTAAAGAACAGAATTATCAGACACATAGATGAACATGATTTGTTAGGAAAGAGTCAATATGGCTTTTGTAAGGAGAAAGCATGCCTTACCAATCTATAAGAATTCTCTGAGGGTGTCAGCAAGCATGTGGACAAGGGGGATCCAGTGGATATAGTGTACTTGGGCTTTCAGAAGGTCATTGACAAGGTTCCTCACCAAAAGCTCTTAAGCAAAGTAAGCAGTGATGGGATAAGAGGGAAGTTCCTCTCATGGATCAGTAACTGGCTAAAAGATAGGAAAAAGAGTAGAAATAAATGGTCAGTTTTCACAGGGGAGAGAAATAGGATCCCCCAAGGATCTGTACTGAGACTAGTGCTGCTCAACACATTCATAAATGATTTGAAAAAGGGGTGAACAATGAGGTGGCGAAGTTCACAGACAATACAAAATTACTCAAAATTGCAGTCAGCTTTGGACTTTATTAATAGTTACAAAGGGATCTGTCACAACTGGGTGACTTGGCAACAAAATGGCTGATAAAATTCACTGTTGATAAATGCAAGGTAAAGCACATTGGAAAATATAATCTCAACTACACATACAAAATAATGAGGTCTAAATTAGTTGTTACCACACAAGAAAGATCTTAGTCATTGTGGTTAGTTCTCTGAACACATCCACTCGATGTGCAGCGGGAGTCAAAAAAGCTAACACTGTTAGGAACTATTGGGAAAGGGATTGATAATGAAAGAGAAAATATCATAATGCCACTCCATAAATCCATGGTATGCCAACACCTTGAATACTGCGTGCCATTCTGGTCGCTCCAGCTCAAAAAAAGATATTAGAATTGGAAAAGGTACAATGAAGGGCAGCAAAAATGATCAGGGTTATGGAACTGCTTCCATATGAGGAGAGATCGAAAAGACTGGGACTGCTCAGCTGAGAAGAGAGATGATTGGGAGGGGAGGACTGTGATAGAGATCTATAAAATCATGACTGGTGTGGAATAAAGAAGTGAATAAGGAAGTGTTAATTTGCTCCTTCACAACACAAGAACCAGAGGTCACCCAATGAAATTAATAAGCAGCAGGTTTAGAACAACTATAAGGAAGTACTTCATGCAACACACAGACAACCTGTGGAACTTGTTGCCAGGGGATGTTGTGAAGGCCAAAAGTATAACTGGGTTCAAAAAAGAATTAGATAAGTTCATGGAGGATAGGTCCATTAGTGGCGATTAGCCTAGATGATCAGGGACACAACTTGGTGCTCTATGTGTCCCTAAACCTCCAACTGCCAGAAGCTGGAACTGGACTAAAGGGCATGGATCATTCAATAATTGCCCTGTTCTGGTTGTTCCATCTGAAGCATCTGGCACCGGCCACTCAGAAGACAGGATGCTGGGCTAGATAGGCCAGGGGTCTGAACCAGTATGGCCATTCTTATTTTATGATGCTTTTAGATGATCCTGTTACACAGCAGTGGGGCCTATGGTATAAACCTGAGGTTCAATTTTTTAAAAAAGTACTTTTTTTTTTTTTTTTTCTTATGAACACACTGTTTTCTTCTTGCATAGCTTCTGGTAAAGACTAGTCATAGCATTGCCACTTTAAGGATTGCTTATTTCAGGTCTTCTGACTTCACTTGATTTTAAAGGCCAACATCTACCCAATTTCTTCACTGTAAATATACAGAAATCAATGTTATTGCTCTGCATTTTGCTAGTGTAGCAGAGACTAGAATTTGGCCAGTGGCAAATTTTCTGTTCCATTAAAAAAAACCCTTTATCTAATAAAAGAATAGCATATGGAACATTTATTGCTATGAAGGAAAGGTAACACCCATCAACAAGGTATTTTGGATGTTAGAAAAGATCTCATAGCTTAGGAGAACAACCTCTCAGTGGGCTGAAAGCACAAACTGTTAAAACCAAAATTCCAATTGCTGCATGCATAAGAAAAATGGCTTTTAAAGATCTGCTGTGCATGTGTATACATCATGCCAACTACTGCACTTCTTCCTAAGGGGATCTGTAAAACATATATTCACCTTTTGCACTTCTCTCTCCTAAACCTCCCCACCCTGCAACAAAAGAAAATAAAACTGTCACAGCATTGCTCTCACACTACATAGTTATTTTCTTCAGTTAAAACCAACCATTCATATAATACAGTTATCAACAGGAAGGCAGAGAGACAATAGTGTGTGAAGGCCAGCAATTTCAACCTGAGTATGTGGAGGTGGGTCTCTGTTTTTCTTCTAAAGTTGGGGAAGGAGAGGAGCTTTTTTACTTCTGAGAGTTTTAACTGAATTTATAAAAAACTCTCATCCTCCCTGCGGTACAAATATAACTTTGGTTGAAGTGTGGGAGCATAAAATAACCACAAAGGAGCTTCTATCCCACAGTGGAGTAACTTTTTTTTTTTGTTTTTGTTTTGTTAAGGTGGTGAAAAGCACACTGGTGGTGGAAGAGAATCTGGCAGTGATTCCTGGAAACTGTACATGAGAAGGTCCACTTGGTAAGAGCGAGGCTTACATAATTTAGCTACATATAAATGTAAAAATGCACAGGGAAACTTGCTAAAGTTGATAGCTTGTAAATCTTAAGTTGCAAGAGAACTTCCAACAGCAGCAGTAATAGTCCCTTAGTGGTAGTGTGGGCACTACTGGAACTTCCTAGCTAGTAGCAGTCTCAGAGATTGGTCAGTGGTCTGCTGGCTAGACTGCCCAAAGAGCTACAGAGACCAACAGATTATACCTGTAATTGGTTAACTATTTGTTACAAGAATCTGCCCTTTTTTAAAGAACAAAAAGGAGATCTATTCTTCCAAGAAGGAAGTAGAGTATTAAAAACATCCAATACAAGGCCAAAAATCTAGATACCCATCCTTTTTGGAAAAGGGGGAAAAGCCCTGACATCTATAGAAGGTATTATCTTTTTAAATATATTCATTTTAATCTTCCTGATCTTGAACTTGACTGAGTAAAATATAATTGCTCTGATTTGTAAGGAAATCTGTGAGCTGGTCTCTACAGAGAGTAAGGTCACTACTGATAGTGGCAAGTATTTAGATAAATACTTAATTTCTATGAATGCCCATTTTTACTGGGTGACTATTGACACACAGCAGCAAACACATGTCCTAAACCATATGTATGCCAATAACTAACATCCTTGTTTCTGTATGCAGAGGGCCACATAGTATAGACGAGGAAGTAGAAGTTGCTTTCAGTAGTAGAAATCTGTCTGCCACAACACTCTTGGTTGGAGACAAATGGAGGATTATATCTTCTCTTCAGTCGGGTGAAGAGGAGGTAGTTAGGAAGGGGATACAATCCTCCTGTGTTGCCCAATTTCTACACTATAGAGATTGGTAAAAATGACTTTTCGCCATGCTTTTTAATTTAAAACAAACTGGCAACTGCGTTAAGGAAGGCTTGTATAATTGAAATGGTTCTTGTAATTGGTTTCAATGATCAAGTCTATTTCCTAAATTTTTCTTGTTTTCTCTTTCAGTACAATCAACTACAGCAAGGATTTGCCTTTGGCTCAAGGAATCAAGTTTCAATAACAACCTTGTGAAACTGGGTATTCTGAAAACTCCTGACATTTCAGAGCCATGCACTTTCTAACCTTTATAATTGAGATAATGATTTGAAACTATATTGCACCAAAATAACGGCAGCAGCTACCATACTTCCATGCCAGAAAGCCAATTGTTATATTTTGCATCAATTTAAATAGTGTATCAAATTCTTATTTGATCTTTGGGGGAGGGGTTTTGCACTGGATTAAAGTGGCTTGCAGAATTTTACCATGCCTTTTCTATGTACTGCAGTGTCTTCAGAATTTCTATGCCCTTGTCCAAACACTGATCTTGCTGCGGGTGTGGTTGTTAGATCCACGCTTCAGAAATGCATGTTTAGTGTTTAACCAGTACTGGTCCCATATCAGGGACTGTAGTACGGGGGCTGCTGAACCCCTCTTAAATGTATAAATAAAAGCACATTTCAGAGACTCACGATGCTTCTGACTTTTTTTTCCATGACTGACATCGGGATAGGACTCTTCACCTTACTGGTCCTATGTGAGCTATTACATGATTTGGCTACAAATGTCACAATCCTGCTTCTTGCAGCACTAGCTGAGCCTGGGCTCTTCATAGCATGTAATAATTTTATAAGTAAAACAAGATAGATTATCAACTTAAAATACTTGATAGTTCTATAGGATGGGAAGTGTTTTGGGTGGCACTTTCTAAAGAACTGAAAGCTGACCTGATTCTGCTACTCGAGCAGTCAATGGGAATTTTAGCAGAGTTAGGCCGATTCCAAACATTTTTGAACATCTAGCCTTTGATTGTAAACTGACTTATTTAAATTAGGACATAGCCTTTGTAGAGACATGAAGTGCATTGCTTGAGACATTCAAAACTAGACCGCCCAGTCCCCGAGCAGCAGATTGATCACTAGTCATTACATGATTAAACTGTTTCCCCTTCTTGATGCTCCTCAGTTCTTGGAGAGACTTCAGGGAAATTCTCAGTTTCAAGCACCTCTGCCACTGCCCTTGTTCATTGCGGACTACTGCCACCATTTAGCTCCTTTATAGAGAATAAGTAACAAGCACCTGCATATTATTGGGACTATAATTCCATCTAGGGGTTTGCTGATCTCACAAATCATAGAATCATAGAATATCAGGGTTGGAAGGGACCTCAGGAGGTCATCTAGTCCAACCCCCTGCTCAAAGCAGGACCAATCCCCAATTAAATCATACCAACCAGGGCTTTGTCAAGCCTGACCTTAAAAACTTCTAAGGAAGGAGATTCTACCATCTCCCTAGGTAACGCATTCCAGTGTTTCACCACCCTCCTAGTGAAAAAGTTTTTCCTAATATCCAACCTAAACCTCCCCCACTGCAACTTGAGACCATTACTCCTTGTCCTGTCCTCTTCTACCACTGAGAATAGTCTAGAACCATCCTCTCTGGAACCACCTCTCAGGTAGTTGAAAGCAGCTATCAAATCCCCCCCCCCTCATTCTTCTCTTCTGCAGACTAAACAATCCCAGTTTCCTCAGCCTCTCCTCATAAGTCATGTGTTCCAGACCCCTAATCATTTTTGTTGCCCTTCGCTGGACTCTCTCCAATTTGTCCACATCCTTCTTGTAGTGTGGGGCCCAAAACTGGACACAGTACTCCAGATGAGGCCTCACCAATGTCGAATAGAGGGGAACGATCATGTCCCTCGATCTGCTCGCTATGCCCCTACTTATACATTCCAAAATGCCATTGGCCTTCTTCGCAACAAGGGCACACTGCTGACTCATATCCAGCTTTTTGTCCACTGTCACCCCTAGGTCCTTTTCCGCAGAACTGCTGCCTAGCCATTCGGTCCCTAGTCTGTAGCTGTGCATTGGGTTCTTCCATCCTAAGTGCAGGACCCTGCACTTATCCTTATTGAAATCATCAGATTTCTTTTGGCCCAATCCTCCAATTTGTCTATGTCCCTCTGTATCCTATCCCTGCCCTCCAGCATATCTACCACTCCTCCTAGTTTAGTATCATCCGCAAATTTGCTGAGAGTGCAATCCACACCATGCTCCAGATCATTTATGAAGATATTGAACAAAACCGGCCCCAGGACCGACCCCTGGGGCACTCCACTTGACACTGGCTGCCAACTAGACATGGAGCTATTGATCACTACCCGTTGAGCCCGACAATCTAGCCAACTTTCTACCCACCTTATAGTGCATTCATCCAGCCCATACTTCTTTAACTTGCCTTCTTTAACAAGGCCCTGCTCCCACCTCATGTCCAGGTATGAGCATCCACGGTCTCTAACTGTGGGAGACCGTGTCAAAAGCTTTGCTAAAGTCAAGAAACAATACATCTATTGCTTTCCCTTCATCCACAGAACCAGTAATCTCATCATAGAAGGCGATTAGATTAGTCAGGCATGACCTTCCCTTGGTGAATCCATGCTGACTGTTCCTGATCACTTTCCTCTCACGTAAGTGCTTCAGGATTGATTCTTTGAGGACCTGCTCCATGATTTTTCCGGGGACTGAGGTGAGGCTGACTGGCCTGTAGTTCCCAGGATCATCCTCCTTCCCATTTTTAAAGATTGGCA
Organism: Caretta caretta; assembly: GCF_965140235.1. Taxonomy (NCBI): domain Eukaryota; kingdom Metazoa; phylum Chordata; order Testudines; family Cheloniidae; genus Caretta; species Caretta caretta. The sequence goes on along the minus strand of NC_134210.1, from coordinate 81,219,660 downwards.
CTACATTAGCCTTTTTCCAGTCATCTGGGACTTCCTCCATTCGCCATGAGTTTTCAAAGATAATGGCCAATGGCTCTGCAATCACAGCCGCCAATTCCTTTAGCGGTCTCAGATGCAACTCGTCTGGCCCCATGGACTTGTGCACGTCCAGCTTTTCTAAATAGTCCCTAACCACCTCTTTCTCCACAGAGGGCTGGCCATCTACTCCCCATGTTGTGATGCCCAGCGCAGCAGTCTGGGACCTGACCTTGTTAGTGAAGACAGAGGCAAAAAAAGCATTGAGTACATTAGCTTTTTCCACATCCAAATCATGAGGTCAAAGCTCATGTTAGTGTAGTCGCTAGAATTTGATCTGGAATTACAGTTCAATCCTTCACCATATGACTGGTTGTATTTTAACACACTTTCATCAGATCCCTAGACTGGTCCTGCTACCCTTGGGTGATTCTAGCAGCTCTGTAAAAATGGGTAACTAGATGGTCTCTGATTTGGTCACCAGAGTGGCTTTCATTGAAGCAGGTCGGGGGGAGGGTGTAAATGATGGTGGGGTAGTTTTTGGCATGGATACCTGTGCCATAGATTAGATGCCTATAGCAGCCATATATATTGTGAATTAATAAGTCAGGTAAGCTCAAAGATACCGTGAACAAGCTGTTTCTTAATTTCTGTGGAATTACAGAGTTCACTCAGACTAAACTGTATTAACTGTCATTTGATTGTTGCACGCTGAGGAAGCCGGTTTGAATATTTATGAAATATATGTTGTAGAGCTGCTAGTGAGCTACATAATGCAGTTTGCAATATAATGCAACTGCTGTTGGTGGCTTCTGGTGCATAAACTTGATTACGATTGAATGTGAAACATCAGTTAATTGCAAATGTTATGTGGTCAATAATTAATTTCTTAGTACAGTATCATTTACTATGAAATGACCTTGAAGAGAAGACACTTGCAAATGCCTTCCCTTTTGGGGGGCATTTTTATTTGTAGCCAATTAAACATATACATGCTACTAATGCCTTTTATAAGCAGTGTAGCAGTGGCTTCTGTCACCAGCTAATCATGAAAAATCACCTACAAATCCATGGGAAAGAAATGCTGTTCCTATTACATTCCATTGTATCCGAGCACAGTTTGTAATAAAAGAATAAACTACCAGCCTGATGGCATTGGAATTGCTTTCAGGCTCAAGAACTAGTGAATACTATTAGCTAATAGTGAGTCTCAGGTTGTATTTTTGAAAATAGCTGCCCCACGATGCTGAATTTAACAACCTTGCAAGTTTTCGTGGTCATCTAGTACTAATACAACAGCAAATTCAGAATTGCCTACCTCACATATTATTACACCACTCTGCTCTTTCTGTGATATCCTTCTTACAAATCTGTGTTTTGCTGCTGAACATCATAGGGATTCAAAACCTTGGGGTTACCAGAACTCTAATTTGATGCCACTGTCTCTACTGTATGAGAAACCAATCAACTTGTATTGAAATCAGTGGAAGTCTTTGCATTAGTTTCAATGGAAGCTGTCCCTAAATCGATGATTATGCTGAAAAGCTCTTTGCCCAGCTTGTCTTGTGAAACATATGTCACGTTTTGTTGGATCATATTAAAGAAGTTCTGTATTAAAATCACAAATGAGTTTGATTCCCCATAGTTTAAATTCCAGGGTATTACTAATTAAGAGGTCTCTTGGTCTTTGGTACTGTTTCTCTCCCTCTATGTGTGAAACCTGCAAGCTGCTAATTGCATTAGTACATTCTAAGACAGAGTCTGTTCTCAAAGCAATTCTTTGTAATAACAACTACTCACACAGAGAGAGACTCAAAGCAGTACTCTGTAATAACAGAAACAGCACCCAGAGACTCCCCGCCCTTTTGTTGTATTCATCTTGCTTTGTTAAAAATTGTGACTAAAATAGAGATAGAGGATGTATGTGGATGGATGCTTGGTGTGGATAATAACTGAATGATCAGGGAGGTGCCAGCCTAAGAATCCAGTGTCCATCGGCTGAAGAAGGCGTCAAGTGGAAATAACCAGAGGACCCCCCGAAGGGCAGACTGGAATCCACCCAACAGCCTCAAGACTGGCAGAACCAAAGAACATGATAACATCTGGCAGCACGGAGCCATCAGGAATGTGCTATCTGCTGATTGATTCAGCAACAGCATGATGAAGCAATTCCCATAGACTGGTATAGGAAGAAATTCCTATAAAAATGGACTCTAGAAAGTGAGAACTTTGGGGGTCTGATTCTGCAAACCAACTTCCAGGAGCATCAGATGAGCATCTGACAAGGCCCTGCTCCCGCCTCATGTCCAGGTCACCTGGCCAGTGGCTTGGCATGAGCAACTCTAAGGCTGGTAACTATGATAACAACCTTGCAGAACCTGTGTGTGTGTGTTTGTATGAATGAATGTGTGAATAAATATGAGATTGAATGGAATGTTATAGCTATAACTAACTGCTTACTATGATTCTGTTTGTATTTACAATAAATGTGGTATTTTGCCTTTTCCCCTTTAATAAGATCCTGCTGGTTTTTGTTTTATTGGTATAGCAATTTCTCCTGCATAATGTAGTTCACTAGATACTGTGACAGGGTCGGGCCAGATGGCTACAGGAGAGTAATTTTTTTTTTTTAAGCAAAAAAAAGTATTTTTTTATTTGCATAACACACTTACAAAACAAAACAACAGCATATGCAATGTGTAACACAGCAACCAATCACCATTATTTTCTCATTAGCTTCAGGGGAGGGAAGTGTTCAAGCTTGCTTGGGCCCAGAGCGGGGGGCTTCCTTGACTCTTGTGGTCTTCCACCCTTCCGACTTACCTGGTGGTCCAGAGCGAGGGGGCTTCATCGACTCTCAAGGTCTGCCACCCCCTCAAGTTACCTGGCTCCACGCCCGAGTGTCACCAACAATTCCCTCCTCTGAAAGTACCCAACAAAAGGGGCAGGCTGTGGGGTGGACAACCCGGGGGGAGGGGGAGCATGTGCAATCACTTGTGAAAGGACCCCTGTAAGGTGGTGGTGTCCGCAGCAGCAATGGCTGGGGCTGGGGTCCCTTACTCTCTCCCCCAATCAAAGGGTCAAAACAAAGGAAGCCGGACGGGGACACCGAGCAGAGAGCCTTGGACGGCACCCACTGCTCCTCAAAAGCATCAAGGGAGTTGGTGGACGCCACCCAGAGGAATTCCGCCCAGATACGTGAATGGACCGAGGATCAGAAAATGGCCCCACGGTCACAGGAAACTCCACTGGCCAACCTCCTCACTCTGGTTTTATAGATGGCCATTTTAGCCAGGGCTAGGAGAAGGTTAACTAGGAGATCCTGCGACTTTGTGAGGCCACGGATGGAGAATGCATAAATAAAAAGGTGAGGGAAAAAATGCAACCAAAAACGTAATAAAAGATTTGTGAGAAGCCGGAACAGGGGCTGCAGCCTGGCACACTCCAAATATACATGCACCAGGGTTTCCCTCACACCGCAAAAGGGACAAGTATCTGGGATCTGGGTGAACCGCGCCAAGTACGTGCCCATGCTCACAGCTCTGTGAAGGAGCCGCCAACTGATGTCCCTGATGGGCCTCGGAACCAAGGTGGAATATGGGCTGGCCCACCAGGGCTGCTCACCCTCCAAAGGTGGCAGAAAGTCTCGCCGCTATGTGTCAGGGCGGGGCACTAGGGTGAGGGCGTGAAGGGTGTGGAGCACGAGCGTGTATAGATGTTTCCTTGGCGCAGTTTGGAAGCATACCGGCTGCAGTTTATGCAGCCAACTCACTGTAAAGGGGTGAGGGGGTCGATTGGGTCTATGGGGCAGGGGTCCAATTGAAATGTCCGGCGGGCCTGGGGTAGAGGGTGGGCAGGACATGCCCTCGAGCAGGACCCGATTGAGGTAAGCTCTAGCAGCAGGTGGCAAAGCGGCCTTCACCTCCTGAAGTACGTGCCGGGGGGGTACGAGGTCTGGGGAGCCCCATGTGCTGAGCGATCCAGCCAGTCTCCCCGGTCATAGTCCAGAAGGTCTCCGACTCTCGTGACTTCTGCCAGAATCAAGCTCTGGCGCACTGAGCGGGACTCTGCCACCTGCACATGGAGCTGGGGGTTGTGTAGCAGGGGCTCTGCGAGGAGATCTACCCCCTCAGTGGCGCCACAGACCTGGTCATTAAAAACAGTTTCCAAGTCCGGAGAAGCTCCTGGTAGAAGACTGGCAGCCCAGAGAGGTCTCGCGGAAGACCTCCCGGACAGAGATAAAAGAGCTGCCGGTCATATTGGAGCCCTCAGATGCAGCGCAGGATGGCGTGTGCCAGTATGCTCCACGCCGAACTGCCTGCACCATAAAGGAGCCTCTGTAGGGCCTGGAGGCGGAAGACGCAGACCTGAGTGTGCAGATACTTCAGTCTGAAGCCTGGGTGGGAGGGAGCTCGCCTGCTGCCAGTCTCCTACCGCCAAGCCAGAGCTCTTGACCCAGTTGACCCAGGCGGAGGAGGCTGCCAAATAGATGGCCTGGCAAGCCTCCACCCGCGCCAAGGAAGGGCTTGATTGCCAGAGCATACAGCTGGCCCAAGAGGGGGCACCCCTGTCGTACTCCTCGCCTGAAGTTGACCTGTTCGGTCAGGGTCCAGTTGAGCTTAACCAGACACTCTGCAGAAGCGTACAGCACCTCGAGAAAACCCACAAACTGGGGTCCGAAGCCAAATGCCTGCAGAGTGCTCAGGAGGTACCTGTGGTCCACCCTATCAAAAGCCTTCTCCTGATTTAGAGACAGGAGGGCGAATGACAGAACGTCTCTATGCCCGAGTTCCAAAAGGTCCCGAACCAGAAATAGGTTATCAAAGATACTGCAGTCTGGGATGGTGTAAGTCTGGTCTGGGTGGATCACGTCTGCCAGCACAGATCCTAGCTGCAGCGAGATTGCTTTCACTACGATTTTGTAGTCCGTGCTGAGGAGCGAGACGGGATGCCAATTTCGTAAATCGCGGAGGTCCCCCTTCTTCGGCAGTAAGGCGAGCACACCTGCTCGCCTGCACGAAAGAGAGAGGACACCGCTCTGCAGAGACTCGGCCCAGATGGTGACTAGGTCTGGGCCAACGACGTCCCAAAACACGTGGTAGACTCCACAGTCAGCCCGTCCATGCCTGGAGACTTATTAGTGGGCATACGATGGAGGGCTTCCGAGAACTCGGCCAGAGTGAGAGGCAACTCTAGCCGGCCTCGGTCGCTCGTGCTGACCGTAGGGAGCTCCTCCCAGAGCACTCTGCAAGCACCAGGGTCCGTCGGATCCTGGGGAAAAGACTTGCGTAGAAGGCTCGGGCCCTCCCGCACATCTCCACCGGTTCCATGAGGGGGGTGCCGTCTTCTGTCAGGAGGCAGGTGACGTGTTTCTTGGCCCCCCTTGTTTTCTCCAGGGCATAGAAGAAGCGGGAGCCGTGATCCATCTCCCAAAGGAGGCAGATGTGGGATCGAACAAAGGTGCCCCGGGCCTGATGGTCCTCGAGGGCCCGGAGCTCCTCCTGCTTCTCCCGGCATGCTCTGCAGAGGAGCGGGTCCTCGGGGCTGGCGGCCAGACACCTCTCCAGCTCTAAGACTTCCTGTTCCAACTGCTCTATCGCCGCATTTCTCCGTCGGCTGGTGCCCCGGGTGTAGTCACGGCAGAAAAGCCTGGCGTGCACCTTCCCCACGTCCCACCATTGCCGCGCTGAGGGAAAGGCAAGCCGCTGCCATCGCCAGGCCAGCCAGAATTCCCGGAAGGACGTCACGAAGCCCTCATCCTCCAACAGGCTGTTGTTAAAATGCCAGTAGGCTGGCCCCGGCCTCTCCGCACAGAGGAAGGCTGTCATGGTGGCTAGATGATGGTCAGAAAATGGGGCCAGCCGAATGCTGGAGGAGTGGGCTCGTGAGAGATGGAAGCGTGATAAATAAATGCAGTCCAACCGGGAGTGGCTTGACCGATGGGCTTCCACCCAGACAAAGGTGAACGTGGAAGTGTCATCCGGGTGGTGGTTGCGCCGGATGTCCACTAGGGAGTGATGTTCGACTATCTCCCGGAGGGTGTCTGTGGCGGCCGGGCTCTGCTCGGTCCCCAAGCGGTCCTGTTCCTCGAGGGTGGTATTAAAGTCCCCTCCCTGGACCAGGCACTCGTGAGAATCTAAGGTGCCGAGGAAGGCGGACGCCCGCTCGTGGAATTGCAGCCGCTCCGGGCCTGATGTCGGGGCATAGATGTTAACAAGGTTAACCACGAGCCCCTCTATATGGACCCGGAGATGCAGCAGGCGACCCGGCACGGCCTCGGTGACCCCTAGCACCTCGGGCCGTAGGTCGGGGGAGAACAGGGTCGCCACTCCAGCCTGTCAAACCATGGCATGGCTAAAGTAGACCCTGTCCCCCCACTCCTGCCGTCAACTGTCTTCGGCAGTCGGGTCTGTATGGGTCTCCTGCAGGAAATACACAGAGTACCCTCCCTCCCGAAGGAAGGAGAGCACCTAGGACCTGCAGAGAGCCATCCTACAACCCCGGGTGTTCAACGTTGCGATGGTGAGAGGTGTCATGGGGAGGGTCGGGGGGGTCCTCCCGGCAGTGAAGCTTGCATCTCCCAGCAGGTCGCGCAGCAGTCCGTGACCCACCCCATAGATGAGTAATTGTTCACGGAAGACGCGGACCCGCCAGTCGGCCGTGGCATCCTGCTTCCCCGTCCCTTTACCTTCCCCCATGAGGGCCCTTGTGGCCTGGAGGATTTGAGATAAGTCCCCCCATTGCTGGAGAGCAAGTTGTACCTTGTTGAGGGAGCCACGGACATCCTCTAAAAACTTCCGCAGCTCTCCTCGCAGCTCATGGGGGGGTGGGGTTACTGTTTCCCAGTTGTTCCCCGGCAGGGCCCTTGCTGTAGCCCTGTGGTCCACTAAAACGGACAAGCAGGGTGCGGACCCCCGACGGGGTGCCTGATGGGCTGGAGCTTCTAGGCCTGCCTCAAGCTCTGGGGCGATGGGGGCGGCAGAGGGAAAATAGCAGCTCCTAATGGGTGGGGGCAGGAGAACACAAAGGCCGCTCTCTGGGGGTCATCAGTTGGGAAAGGGAAGGAGACAGCCCCGGGGGCGGCAATGACATTGCAGGAGGTAAATTAGATAGGGGTAGGGGCAGGGGCAGAGGCGAGGTTCTGGGTTTCGGGAGGCAAGCAGCTGGATGGTGGCGCCTCCCGATCAGGCTCAAGGGTTAAGGGGGTGGGGAGGGAGCTCTCAGTGATACCGGGTGCGGGCTCTGTGGTGGATTTAGCGGCCACAGCATCAGGAGGTGGATTATCTTCTGTAGGGCCCCTGCCCAGGAAGGAAGTCGATTGCTCCGCACCAACGCGGGGTGCCCCTGGCGACTCGTGTCCCGGCCGCGTGGCGCCGGCTGTCACCTGAACAGGCTCGGTGGTAGTCAGCGGGGTGCCATCAGCGGCTGGGTCGGTGGAGGAGTCCAGGGGCTCCTCGGAGGTGGGAGCGGAATCAGCAGTTAAGGGGAGGGAGCATGGGGAAAAGAGGGGTGGAGTGAGGTCCCCCAGATAGAGATTTGCTGGCAAAAGATCGTCCTCCCCCTGGGCGACCGGGGTCAGATCTAAGGCCTTGATCTCCTCGAACATGGAGGAGAGGACACTTTCCGCTGCCCCGGGGTTCTCCCCGCTGGCACCCGCCATGACGGTTGCCTCGGGGTTCACGGGAGCTTTGGGTAGCATCAGGACAGAAGGGGCTTCCTCGAGCGTCTTGGAGGGGAGGGTCTCCCATGGAGGGGAGACACTACTCTCCGGTGCTGCCACGTCTTTCCCGGCTGACACTGGTGGATGGGACGTACTCGTGGGCAAAGCGGAAAGTTCGGCATCTGTGCCCCCTTTCCTGGTCTTCTGGGGGGCCTCCGCCTCGGGTAGATGAGGTGGAGCTCGAGCCTTCTGCTTGCCTCGCTTCCTCTGGACTATGGCTCAGCCCTCCATGGCATCATCTGGGGGCTGGTTAGCAGGGGTTGTGTCAGAGGGTAAAGGCGATGGCTCAGGGACTTGGGGGGGGGAACGGTGGGGGCAGCATAAGGGAGGGAGTATTCTCCCTGGGGCAGGCTCTCTCCCATGCCTGGTGATATCTCTGCCACACCCTCCTCCATAGGCCCTGCTAGATTGTCAGCAGCAAGGGCGGGGCTCTCCCACTCATCTGGGCAGTGTAGGGGAGGTGCCCCTTGGGCCTGAGCGGGAGTAGCAGTGGTCTGAAGAGTAGGGGGGGGGCGGGTTTGGGAACAGGGCGGCCAGGGGCGTCGGCAATGACGGGGCCGATGTCCTGCCGGGTCTTGGGGATCCCAGGTGCCCCTCCTTGCCGGGCTAAGGGGCAGTCTCTCCAGACATGCCCCGACGCCTGGCAGAGGTAGCACCGGGCTTCCCCCATGGAAAAGTACACTCGGTAACGGGCCCCCTGGTGGGGGACTAGGAAGGATCCTTTGAGTGCCACTCCATCACGCGCTGCCGATGGCAGTAAAAGTTGCACTTGCCGGTGGAAGGAAAAAATGTGACGGAGGGTGGGGTCTTTGCAGCCCAACAGGAGAGGGCTGATAACAGAAACAGGTTTCCCCAGGGTGGAAAGGGTGGGTAGCAGGGCAGCATTGGGGAGAAAAGGAGGGACAGAGGTCAGGACCAGGCGGACACCCAGGTCCTCTAGCGGCTCTAGGGGGACAAACACCCCCCCCCCCCCCCCCCCAACCACCAGGCCCCTCTCCACTGCTTCCTGGGCAGCAGCCTCCGATGCTAAGAAGAAAATGACCTTCCTGTACATTTTGGAGACCACCACAATGGCTGAGGGCCACACCACCCTCGCCAACACCCGCACGTAGGTCTCCACGTGGGGCGAGGCGGGCACCAGGAGGCATCGGACACCGTGCTTTCTTGTCATCGTGGGAAAGGGGCTCCGGCTGCTATTGATGGTGGTGGAGGCGGTGGGCGGGAGAGATGACGAGGCAGCAGGTGCGGGGGCTGCCGCCGCCTGGGCATACATCCTAGGGGCTGAGGGATGGACATCCGCAGAGCTGGTGGAGGGGGCAGCATGGGAGGATGCCGTGGTCAGTGGCGGGACCACAGCAGTGGGGGTGGCCCGTGCCATGGAGGGCCCAGTGGTTTTAGTGGGGCCCTTCCCCTTCTTCTTGCCCTGGCCTTTCCCGCCGGTTGGGGGGGCTTCCCTAGAGTCTGGGGAGGCGATGGGCATGGCAGCGGCGGAGGTCACCCCGGTGCCCTCCATTGCCGATGCCCCAGCAGGGGCGGTGGCAGGTGATTGACAGGAGTTGGGGTCAGGTAGAAAGGGACAAGCTATGGGGTGGACAATTCAGGGGGGAGGGGCACATGAACCACTGTACGCTTGTCCAGAGAGTCCTGTTTGGTTGGCTGGTGCTTCTGGCCCACGCGGTGGAATCAGGGCATGCAGCTGAGTCCAGAGGCAGATGTTAGACAGACAGAAAAGATGGTGGAGTGGGGGGGTGAAGATCATAGTGTGGGGGTTGGGAGAACACAGATGGATTGGGGGGCAGCTCCGTGCCACACCCCCTGTGTCCCTACAAACACAGTTAAGACACAGTCAAGGCCTCCCCCCACACGAGAGCACAGTTTGAAAGTTACTCAGTCTTAGGCCCCCTCCAAGGCAACTTGTAGATTCCCCGGGTGGTGTTCCTCCGGTGGACGGCTTTTTCTCTCTCTGTTCTGAGCTTTCTTTTTTGCAGCAACAGCAGTCCAGAAATGCCGGAGCAAGTGATAAGAGTCCTCTTGACCGGAGACGGGTCCGCAGACAAACAGCAAGCGTCTGGGTCTGGGTCCTTCCACTCCCCCACTCCGGGGAAGTGTGCTGGCAGGCCTCCCCTCTCTCGGGGGGGGCGGTTTTCAGCTGGAGCAGCAGCAGCGTCCGAGGGCGGGCAGGCGGGCGGGCGGGCGGGCGGGCGGGGGGGGGCTAACAGCCGGCTGGCAGCTGGCCAGCACTCTAGCAACAGCAGAGAAAGAAAAAAAACAACAAAAAGAAAGGAAAAGGGGGAGAGCCAGTCGGGGGGGGGGGGGGGGAGGAGGTGAAAGCAGGGGCAAAAAGCAAGGAAAGCTCAGGCCAGAGGGTAGCAGCAGCAAAGCAGGCTAAGTAGGTCCCTTTTCCCTGGGTAAGGTAACAGGGAAGGTTTTTTTTAAAACAGAAAAGAAGTTTATTTGTAACACTTACAAAGAATTACCAAAGGAAACAAAACAAACTATGCAACAAAACAACGCAAACAGAAGGTATAACACAGCAGCTTTCAGGAGGGAGAAGTGTTCAGGTTAGCCTGGGCCCAGAGCAGGGGGGCTACCTCGACACTCGTGGTCTTCCACCCTCCTGAGTTACCTGGTGGCCTAGAGCGGGGGGGCTTCCTCGACACTTGTGGTCTTCCACCCCCTCGAGTTACCTAGTGCCGCGCCCAGTGTCACCGATTATCCCTCTCCTGAGAGTGCCCGGCAAGATGGGCACAGCTGCGGGGTGGGCGGTTTAAGGGTGAGGGGGTAGACACCCATGTATTATAGGACCCCTCCTAAATGACAGTAATGATGGTATCCACAGCGGCAACGGCTGGGGCTGGCGTCTCTCGCTCTTCCCCTCAATCAAAGGGTCAGACGGAGGGAACCGGATGGGGTCACCGAGCAGAGAACCCCGGACAGCGCCCACCGCTCCTCGAAGGCATCAAGGGAGTTGGTGGATGCCGCCCAGAGGAACTCCGCCCGGATACGTGAATGTACTGAGGATCGGAAAAAGGCCCTACAATCGCAGGACGCTTCATGGGCCAACCTCCCCTCTCTGGTTTTATAAATGGCTGTTTTAGCCAAGGCTAGGAGGAGGTTAACCAGGAGGTCTCGCGATTTTGTGGGGCCATGGATGGGGAGTGTATAGATAAAAAGGTGATGGGAGAAATGAAGCCAAAAGTGCAATAAAATATTTGTGAGGAGCCAGAAAAGGGGCTGCAATCTGGCACACTCTAAATATACGTGCGCCAGGGTTTCCCTCACATTGCAAAAAGGGCACGTATCCGGGATGGGGGTAAACTGTGTCAGAAACACGCCCGTGCTCACGGCTCCATGAAGGAGCCACCAACTGATGTCCCCGATGGGCCTCGGGACCAAGGTGGAATACAGGCTGGCCCACCGAGGTTGCTCACCCTCCAAGGGTGGCAGGAGGTCCCGCCACTTTGTATCGGGGCAGGACACCAGGGTGTGGGTGAGAAGGGTGTGAAGCATGAGTGTGTATAAATAATTCCGTGGTGCGATTTGAAAACTGACCGGCTGCAGTTCATGCAGCCGGCTTGCAATGAAAGGGTGAGGGGTTTGTTGGGATCTATGGGGTAGGGGCCCGATGGAAAGGTCCGGCGGGCCTGGGGTAAGGGATGGGCGGGGTGCGCCCTCGCACAAGGCTCGGCTAACATAACACCTCCTGAAGTACGCGCCGGGGGGTACGGAGGCTGGAGAGCCCCATGCGCCGAGCGAGCGTCAGGGGATCCAACCAGTCTCTCCGGTCATAGTCCAGGAGGTCTCCGACCCTCGTGACTTCCGCCAGGACCAACCTCTGGCGCACTGAGCGGGACTCCGCCACCTGCACACAAAGCCGGGGGTTGTGTAGCAGGGGCTCCGTGAGGAGATCTGCTCCCACGGTGGCCGCCACGGACCTGGTTGTTAGAAACAGTTTCCAGGTCCGGAGGAGGTCCTGGTAGAAGACCGGCAGCCCGGAGAGGTCTCGCGGAAAACCCCTTGGAGAAAGATAAAAGAGCTGCCGGTCGTATCGAAGCCCTTGGAAACGGCGCAGGAAGGTGTGCGCCAGTATGCTCCACGCCGAACTACGTGCACTATAAAAGAGCCTCTGCAGGGCCTGGAGGTGGAAAACGCGGACCTGAGTGTACAGACACTTCAGGCCCTGCCCTCCTTCTTTCAGGGGTAGATGAAGAACTCCAACAGGGGCCCAGTGCATTCCTGACCAGAAGAGCTCTAGAATCAATCTCCGGAGGTGGGTCAGGAAACCCGGGGCCAGGGCCAGGGTGTTGAGCCGGTACCAGAGCGTGGACAGGACTAGTTGGTTAAGTACCAGTGCTCTCCCTTGGAGGGAGAGACATCGTAGCCTCATCCATTTCCGGATCCGCTCTATCATCCCGCCCTCTAAATTTTGCCAGTTCTCTGGCAGGGAAGGGTGCGTGGCGGAAAGGTAAACGCCGAGATAGAGCAGTGGACCCGCACTCCACCGGATGGTCTGAAGCGCGGGTGGGAGGGAGCTTACCTGCCACCAGTCCCCCACCGCCAGGCCAGAGCTCTTGACCCAGTTGACTTGGGCCGAGGAGGCTGCCGAATAGATGGCCTGGCATGCCTCCACTCACGCCAAGTCTCCTGGGTCCTGGACCATGAGGAGTATGTCATCGGCGTACACCGACAGGACCAGCAGCAGCTCCGACTCCCGCAGCACCAACCCTGTCATCCTCCTGTGGAGGAGACAGAGGAAAGGCTCGATCGCCAGAGCGTACAGCTGGACGGAGAGGGGTCACCCCTGCTGCACTCCTCGCCCGAAGTTGACCGGTTCAGTCAGGGTCCAGTTGAGCCTAACCAAACACGCCGCGGAGGCATACAGCACTCAGAGAAAACTCACAAACTGGGGTCCGAATCCAAATGCCTGCAGAGTGCTCAGGAGGTACCCATGGTCTACTCTATCAAACGCCTTCTCCTGATCAAGAGACAGGAGGGCGAACGACAGACCATCTCTCCGCCCGAGTTCCAAAAGGTCTCGGACTAGAAAGAGGTTGTCAAAAATGCTGCGACCCGGTACAGTATAGGTCTGGTCTGGGTGGATCACGTCCGCCATCACAGACCCTCGCCGCAGCGAGATTGCTTTTGCTACGATTTTGTAATCTGTGCTAAGGAGTGAGACAGGACGCCAGTTTCGTAAATCGCGGAGGTCCCCCTTCTTTGGCAACAAGGCAAGCACCGCTCGCCTGCACGACAGAGGGAGGACCCTGCTCTGCAAGGACTCAGCCCAGACAGTGACTAGGTCTGGGCCAAGGATGTCCCAGAACACGCGGTAAAGCTCCACGGTCAGCCCGTCTATGCCCGGAGATTTATTGGTGGGCATGCGACGGAGGGCTTCCGAGAACTCGGCCAGGGTGAGAGGCAACTCTAGTTGGTCTTGGTCGCCCACGCTGACCATGGGGAGTTCCTCCCAGAGCACCCCGCAAGCGCCAGGATCGGTCGGATTCGGGGAGAAAAGGCTTGTGTAGAAGTCACGGGCCCTCCCACACATCTCCTCCGGGTCCGTGAGGGGGGTGCCGTCTTCCGCTAGAAGGCAGGTGACGTGTTTCTTGGCCCCCCTTGTTTTCTCCAGGGCATAGAAGAAGTGGGAGCCGCGGTCCATCTCCCGAAGGAGGCAGATGCGGGACCGAACGAAGGCACCTCGGGCCCGGTGGTCCTCGAGGGCCCGGAGCTCCTCCCGCTTCTCCCGGCACGCTCTGCAGAGGGACGGGTCCTCGGGGTCGGTGGCCAGACGCCTCTCCATCTCTAAGACCTCCCGTTCCAACTGCTCTATCGCCGCATTTCTCCATTGGCTGGTGCCCCGAGTGTAGTCACGGCAGAAGAGCTTGGCGTGCACCTTCCCGAGATCCCACCATCGCCGCACCAAAGGAAAGGCACGCCACTGCTCTCGCCAGGCCAGCCAAAACTCCCGGAAGGACGTCACAAAGCTCTCATCCTCCAACAGGCTGTTATTAAAGTGCCAATAGGCCGGCCCCGGTCTCTCTGCACGGAGGGAGACCGTTACGGTGACTAAATGATGATCGGAGAATGGGGCCGGCCGAATGGCGGAGGAGTGGGCCCGTGAAAGATGGAAACGGGATAAGTAAATACGGTCCAACCGAGAGTGGTGTGACCGATGGGCCTCCACCCGGACAAAGGTGAAACTGGAGGTGTCATCTGGGTGATGGTCACGCCAGACGTCCACTAGGGAGTGATGCTCAACTATTCCTCGGAGAATATTCGCGGCGGCCGGGCTCGGCTCGGCCTCTGAGCGGTCCTGTTCCTCGAGGGTGGTGTTAAAGTCCCCTCCCAGGACCAGGCACTCGTGCGAATCTAGGGTGCCGAGAAAGTCAGACACCCGCTGATAGAATTGTGGCCGCTTTGAGCTCATTTGCGGGGCATAGATGTTAACAAGATTAACCACGAGCCCCTCCATACGGACTCGAAGGTGCAGCAGGTGGCCCGGCACGGCCTCATTGACCCCTAGCACCTCGGGCCGTAGGTTGGGGGAGAACAGGGTCACCACTCCAGCTTGCCAGGTCGCGAAGTGGCTAAAGTATACCCCGTCCCCCCACTCCAGCCGCCACCTGTCTTCGGCGGCCGGGTCCGAATGGGTCTCCTGCAGGAAAACTACAGAGTACCTCCCTTCCCGAAGGTAAGAGAGCACCTGGGACCTGCGGAGAGCCATCCTACAGCCCCTGGTATTCAGGGTCGCAATAGTAAGAGGCGTTATGCGGAGGGCTGGGGGAGTGGGGGCCTCGTGTTGGTGGGGGTGTTCAGGGCCCCCAGTGGGTTGCGCAGCAACCTGTGACCCATCCCGTGGATGAGTAGATCGCGTCGGAAGCTGCGGGCTCGCTTGTAGGCCGCAGCACCGCGCCTTCCTTGCCCCCTGCCCTCCTGTATAAGGGCCCTTGTGGCCTGGAGGATTTGGTCAAAGTCCCCCCATAGCTGAAGAGCCAGCTGTACCCTATTGCGGGTGCCACGGGTGTGTTCTGGGAACTTCCGTAGCACATGCCACAGCTCATGGGGGGGTGGGGTTACAATTCCTGAGGTGTTCCCTGATGGGCCTCTTAATGCAGCCTCGTGGTCCGCAAAGGTGGGTAGACAGGGTGCGGACCACCGACGGGGCGTCTGACAGGCTGGGGTTATTAAATCCATTTCACGCCTTGGGGTGGAAGGGGATGGCAGGGAAAAAATTGCAACTCCTAATGGGTCGCGACTAGAAAGTGCAAAGACTGCTCCCTGGGGGGAATCTGCGAAAGGCGGGAAGGAAATAACCCCAGGGGCGGCATTAGCATTGCAGGAGGAGGGGAATTGGGCAGGGGCAGGGGTGGGGGCAGGGGCAGGGGTAAGGCTCTGGGGTTCGGGAGGCAAGCAGCTAAAGGAAAGTGCCTCCTGAGCAGAGTCAAGGGTTAAGGGGTAAGGGAGGGGGCTCCCAGTAATGCTTGGCGCTGGCTCCATGGTGGTCTTGGCGGCCATGGCATCAGGTGGTGGACCACCTTCCGCAGGGTGCTCGCCCGGGAAGGCAATTGGGGGAGGGAGCATGGGGAAAGGGGGGCTGGGGTGAGGTTGCTCAGCTCAAGGCCAGCCGGCAGTAGATCATCCTCTCCCTGGGTGACTGGGGTCAAATCTAGGGCCTCAATCTCCGCATACACGGAGGAGAGGCCAGCTCCTGCTACCCCGGGGGCCTCTCCTCTAGGCCCTGCCTCAATGGTCGTCTCAGGGTTCGCGGGGGGTTCGGGTGGTATCCGGGCAGAAGGGGCGTTCTCAAGAGTCTCGGAGGGGAGGGTCTCCCGTGGAGGGGGGATCCTGCCCTCCAATGCCAGTCTGTCTTCCCCTCCCGACACCAGCGGATGGATCTTGCTCGTGGCCGTAGCGGGAGGCTCGACATCAGTGCCTCCTTTCCTGGTCTTCCGGGGGGCTTCCGCATCGGATGGATGCAGCGGAGCTCGAGCCTTCCGCTTGCCTCGCTTCCCCTGGACTAGGGTCCAGCCCTCCATAGCGTCGTCTGGGGGTTGGTTAGCAGGGGTCGTGTCGGGGGGCGGAGGCGATGGTTCAGGGGTTCGGGGGGGTAGCGGTGAGGCAGCATGAGGGGTGGGAGGTTCTCCTTGGGGCGGGCCCTCTCCTGTACCTGGTAATATCCTTGCCACACCCTCCTCCATGGGCTCTGCTGGATTGGTAATAGCAAGGGTGGAACTCCCTTGCTCGCCCGGGCGTTGTAGGGAAGGTATCTCTTGGGCCCGGACGGGAGCAGCGGTGGGTCGAGTAGGAGGAGGGTTGGTTTCAGGTGCCGGGCAGCCAGGGGCGTCGGCAACGACGGGGCCGATGTCCTGCCGGGTCTCGGGGGTCTCGGTTGCCCCTCCCCCCTGGGCCAAATGGCAGTCTCTGCGGACATGCCCCGCTGAGCGGCAGATGTAGCACCGGGCCTCTCCGGTGGAGTAAAAGACCCGATAGCGGGCTCCCTGGTAGGGGACTAGGAAGGACCCCTCGAGTGCCTCTTCGTCACGCGCCCCTGCCGGTGGTAGAAGCTGCACTTGCCGGCGGAATGAAAAAATGTGACGGAGGGTGGGGTCCTTGAAGCCCAACGGGAGAGGGCTGATGACAGAGACAAGTTTCCCCAGGGTGGAAAGAGCGGGTAACAGGGCAGCATTGGGTAAGAAGGGAGGAACGGAGGTAAGGACGAGGCGAACGCCCAGGGCAAACACCCCCCCCACCGTCAGGCCCCTCTCTACCGCCTCCTGGGCGGCATCCTCCGAGGCTAAGAAGAAAACAACCTTCCCATACATCTTGGAGGCCGCCACAATAGCCGTGGGTCCTACCACCTTCGCCAACGCCTGCACGTATGTCTCCACGTGGGGCGAGGCGGGCACCAGGAGGCAACGGACGCCGTGCTTCCTGGTCAAGGCGGGGAAAGGGCCTCGGCCACTGGTGATGGTGGCGGAGGCGGGGTGGTGGTGAGATGACGAGGCGGCAGGCAGGGGAGAGCCCGCTGCCGCCCGGGCATACGTCCTGGGGGCCGGGGGAGGGGCAATCGCGGAGCTGGTGGAGGGAAACGCAGGGAGGGGCGCCACGGTTGATGACGAGGCCGCAGCGGTGGGGGCAGCCCCTGCCATGGAGGGCTCAGTGGTTTTAGCGGGGCCCTTTCCTTTCCACCCGCCCTGGCCCTTCCGGCGAACCAGGGGGGGTTTCCTAGAATCTGGGTGGGCGGTGGGTGCAGCAGCAGCAGCAATCACCCTGGTGCCTCCTGCTACCGGTGCCCCAGCAGGGGGGGTGGCAAGTATCTTAACAATAGTGGCAGGGGGGGACCTTGGGGGTCGGGCAGGGGTGGTGGTGGGGAAGGGACAACTAATTTTGTTGAAGCAGTCTCACCCCTCTCGTTCCCCGCCATTGTGAGCAGGGAGAGACAGGGAGACACCGGAAGGAGGAGGGGGGAGGGGAGAAAACGGAGTAGCCCCTCCTTCCGCTAGGCTGCGGGCAGGAAGGGGAGGAATGCCGAGGGGGGGGGACTGGGAGGAGGGGGGGGAACAAAATCGGGGTCCAGTAATAGGGGCAAGTTGTGGGATAAGCAATCCGGGGGGGGGTGCAGACCCACACACGTTTGTCCAAAGAGTCTCGGTTGGTCGGCTGTTATGTCCGGTCCGGAAGGCAAAGTTCAAAGCGGACAGCTGGATCCGAAGGGAGATGGCAGGTTGCCAGCAGGGACAGACGGCAGGGGGGCCGTGACAGGTGTAATAACGATGGGAGGGTAGGGGCACCGTTGGATTGGGGGTGGGGGTCTCCACGCCACACCCCCTGTGCCGCCACGAACGCAAATAATCACAGTCAAACTCCCCCCCACGAGAATATAATTCAGAAAATTACTCAGTCTTACGGCCCTCTTCACGATGATTTATATTATTTCTTCTGTCTGCTGAAATCTTCCTCTCCGGCTGTGTTGGCTGTGTTCCAAGGCTTCCGGCATGCTAAGAATGTTGTAAAGTCCGAGCTGCTGGCAAAACGGCTGGGTCTGGGGGTTTCCACTCCCCCCTCCGGACAGCAAATCGGCAATCTTCCCCCCCCTCCTCCGGGGGCTCAGCTGAGGCAAGTAGCTGCGCCCGAAAGCAGGCATGGGGGGGGGGCGGGTGCTGGCGAAGGACGTAGACGGAAAAAAAAACACAAAAAATGAAAAGAAAAAACAAAAAAGCGTCTGTCCCGGTCGGGGGGGGGGGACTAAGGCAGGTGCAAAAAGTAAGAAAAATCCGGGCCAGGGGGCTTTAGGAAAGAACAGAAAGCAGATAGCTGAGGAGCAAGCAAAAGACGGTCCGTTTCCTAACAGGGAAGGTTCCAGAACAATCAGGAACCTTCTGGAGACAATTAAGACAGGTTGATTAGAACACCTGCAGCCAATCAAGAAGCTGCTAGAATCAATTAAGGCAGGCTAATCAGGGCACCTGGGTTTTAAAAAGGAGTTCACTTCAGTTTGTGGTATGCGTGTGAGGTGTTGGGAGCAAGAGGCACTAGGAGCTGAGAGTGAGAACATGGACGGTTGGAGGACTGAGGTGTACAAGCATTATTAGACACCAGGAGGAAGGTCCTATGGTGAGGATAAAGAAGGTGTTGGGAGGAGGCCATGGGGAAGTAGCCCAGGGAGTTGTAGCTGTCGCACAGCTGTTCCAGGAGGCACTCTAGACAGCTGCATTCCACAAGGCCCTGGGCTGGAACCCAGAGTAGAGGACAGGCCCAGGTTCCCCCCCAAATCCTCCAAACTCCTGGTCAGACACAGGAGGAGTTGACCTGGACTGTGGGTTCAGAAAAACGGCCAAGCTGAGGGCTGCCGTGAAGCTCCAAGGCGAGCAAATCTGCCAATAAGTGCAAGACCCATCAATGTCACAATACACACTACATAAATGTATACTGCTAATGACAAAAATAGACTGCAGGGTGCAGGGGAAGGGGTGGAAGGGAGGTATGAATGATTAAAGATGTATATATTGCAAAGGATGTTGTTCAAGAGGTTATTTCTACATAGGGCAGGTGGGTTGCAAGTACCTTTGCAGTATCCTTTACATAGTTCTCAATGTGTAGTGAGGTCTGGTTGGCTAGTGTTCATGTATCAATGAAATCTTGCATAACGAAGCTGTAAAAGTGCAAATTCCTTTTCAATGTGAAAAGGAGACTACATCTCTTTATTGACCAACAAAATTGTGCTGAACTTTGCATGCACCTGGAAGTCGAAAAACTATCTATGAATAAATGAGTTAGTTTGCCAATCCCAGCTGCTGCTAATATATTTTTTCCAGTGTTAGGCATCTGGCCTTAATTTGGAAGTGATCAGTAATGGATACCCTGTATAAACAATTTACACAGAGTTGTCCATAGCATCATTTTTACATTAAATATTTTGTGGGGGTAGTAGTGGGAGGAAGAGAGTGAACTCACCCACCATTATGTAACATGGACAATTTCCAATCTCCTGGAGTAAGGAAAAACACTTGTACAGTGAGCTGTGTGGACTTAATCTTCACTTTGTTGTCCTCTAGGTGGCACTGTTGGTCAGAACAAGACCTATTAAATAGAAGCAGAGTGCATTTGGTTTTTAAGTTCTCCTTCTGAGTCATGAGGTCACACTGTGGAACAGCCTTTGCATTCATTAGGCAGATGGATAAAAACACCAGCCTCTACTTTTATGAGTGTCTTTTACATTCTGCACAGCTGGGAACATTACTTCTTTAGCTGATAATTACAGCTACTTCACTCTGCTTAAGCCTCAGTTGATTAATACCATTCTTATATAAAACATTAGCTCAAAAAAAGTCAAAGATGAAAATACTATTTCTGTTTAATTGCAGTCAAGCACCCATCCTCCATGGAAAAGGGCAAACCAAATTAAATACCTTATTCCATGCTTTACTTCTATTTGTTTTGGGGATTTTTGTCCCCTTTTCAGTGCAAGAATCCCCCAAACTGGGTTGAGCGCTCTTCTGTGTGGAATAGAAACTGAGAAAATTCCACTTGTGTACCATAGAGGAAGGAATACTTTTCCAGGAATGAAAGTTTTATACCACCTATGTAAATTGGTAATAATAATTTACACTCCCAGAATATCTTCTGTCCAGGGATCTCAAAGCCCTTTGCGAACTATAATGAATTTAGCTTTGCCATTTCATTGAGGTAGGGAAGCATTATTATCCCAGTTTTACAGATGGTGAAATGAAGGCAAAAAGGTTAAGTAACTTGCCAAGATCACACTCAGAGACAGAAAGCCACGAATAAAGCTCTCTTGCCTCTACGGCCTATGTTTAATTCCCAAACCATTCTTGAGTTTTCAAGGTTTTCACCTTGAGGTTTAAAAAACAACCCCCCCCCCCAACCCCCTAATAGGCCTGTGGTCAGCATGTGATTTAGACTAGGCTATAATGATACAAGTTCTGAGCACAATAGGTGTCAAATGGAAATGGAAAGTGTCTGAGGATACTGCTACATATCACCGCATTGTCTTGAACTTTAGTCCTAATTTAGAGCTGGCTTCCTCCTTACTGATGCAACACTTATTTTTCATGGACCATTGATGAAATATTGCAATCTTGATTCCAAAGAGTGAACACTTCTAGGTTCCCAGCACTATCTTTTATTATTAAACAATATTTACATGTAGTGCCATAAGTGTGCATAGCACTTAACCTAGGCCCAGATTGTGAACCCCTTGCTTACTCAAGTAATCCCATTGGAGCCCATGGGACTACTCATGGAACTACTTGCTAGCATGAAAAAAAGGTTCACGATGCCAACTCCGAGTGAGTAAACGCATGACCCCTCCTCCGAAACTGATCACAACACGGGAGGGCTCTAAGGCAGATAACAGGCAGTAGGATGGAAGAAGAAATATGTAGATTAAGGTTATGTGTTTCTTGGGCAGTACATTATACATCCTGCTACAGTACCCAGCACTCTTTTTTTGCCTAGGGGGAGTTTTCGGGGGGGGGGGGGGGGTTGGCTTAAAAAGAATTTAGCAGATCATTGTGAAGAAGGAAGATGCATGGCATACAGGATCAGGGAGGCCATCCTAAGCATAGGAGGCAGCTTAAAAGAAGGCAGGAAAGAATTACAGGAGAAGCAGAAAAGGTGACATGGAGAGAGGTGGATTGGTAAAGTTTGGGGTCCGAACACAAGAGTGAAGAGATACAGGCAAGGGCAGAACCTTGAAAGGGAGGATGAGGAAACTGAAACTGATAGGGAGAGAATGATAAAAGGGAGGATGTGGTCATAGTGGTATACAAGACAGATGAGTTTGGCAGCAGTATTTTAGATAAATCTAAGGTTATGTTAGGAAGCTACAGTGGAGAAGGTTACAGTAGGGCAAGTGAGAGATTATCAAAATTTGGACATGGCAGCAGGAATGGAAGGGATGGGACTGATTTTGAGTCTGTTAAAAAGGAAGAAACGACAAGATTTAGCAAATGCTTGAAAATGATGGTACAGGACAGAGAGGAATCAAGCATGACACGTAGGTTACAACTCTGGGGAGTGGGCAAAATTGTGGAACTATCTACCATGATGGTGAAAGAATGGGAGGACTTGGGACAGAGTGAATCATTCTGTTTTTAAGATGTATTCTGACCTTTACAAGAAAAATGACTGCAATATCTCTTAGCCCAGGGCTTGTGTAAGTTTGCTCTGTGGTTTTTGTCAACTCTGATGTAACAATCCATGTATTTCAAACCTGGCTACAGCTGTACATTTGCTAACCTTATATTAGCCAATATTTGCCTAAAATACTCCAGTTTGCATGCTGATTATGTTGTTTGCTATTCCAGTTGATTATCACCAGCTCCTTAAAGAAAAACAAATAGATTAAACTGGGGGCTTAGCTCTGTCTATTTGATATGGACTGTTCCAACAAAAGGACTAGTGCATGGGTTAGGTGTATTTGTTTTGCAAAAGTCTCTTCTTTTTTAAATTGCACAATTATCTGTTACCTAGGGTGAAAAATTCATACTTAAATCTGAACATTAACTTATTTCTCCATTTTTTTTTGTAGCTGGGTTATGAAATTGGCAAGTGGAGCCCTATTAATTTTGCAAATCTTAAGCAACTTGCCCATAAAGTATGAGTTGAACAGGAAATAGAACATATATTTCCTGCCTTCAAGCTGTATGATTTAACCACTAGAGAAGCTGCTGCTTTGTCATAACGTCCGGTTAAACCACAAAGATGTCACAGTACTACTTTTTATCCCTGATGACAACAGGCCTGAGGCAGCTTCTACTAGAGTTAAGGGGAATTCAGGCCTTGTCTACACCATGCGTTAGTTAGTTTTCAACACACTGGCAGGCACTGGGTGATTTGCACCCAGCTGGCGCATATTAAAAGTTCCCTAGCACACATCGATGTAGTCTCATTACAAAACTGCATTATATCAGTGCTTACTGGAGAGCTTCTAGGGTGTGCCAGTGTAACCCATGTACCTCCTGGGTGTGGTGTTCTGTCCCATCTAGTGGCACCGAGACCACTTAGAGAGAGAGATAAAATGAGTCTGCTCTACTGCCTTAGCTAACGGCCAGTTGACTTTTACCTCATGCAGTAGAGGTTCATGCACTAAGCTCCAGAGGCGCCACGTTCGATCCCATCCACTGACAACTCGGGTCTGTCGGCGTCACACCAGCAGGGTCCATGAGTACAGTTAGTGCACAATACGCTTGTGCACACTATAATTTACGCCCCAACTAGTGCACACTAGCACATCCTGTAGACAAGTCCTCCAGTCCATCAGCACATTTTTTCAGAAGTCCTATAGACTGAAATACCTTGTCAACAGCAACTATTACATGCCTACTTTTGTTTTAAGCGCTCATAGATTCCAAGGCACCAGAAGGGACCATTTTGATCATCTAGTCTGACCTCCTGTATAATGGGGACCATGCAATTCCCCCAAAATAATTCTTCGAGCACCTCTTTTAGAAAATCATCCAATCTTGATTTAAAAATTGTCAATGATAGAGAATCCACCATGACCTTTGCTAAATTATTCCAATGGTTAATTACGCTTTCTTTTAAAAGTTTACACCTTCTTTCCATGCTGACTTTGTCTAGCTTCTACTTCCAGTCATTAGACTGTGTTTATACCTTTTGCTGCTAGACTGAAGTGCCCATTATCAAATGTTTGTGATTAGAACAGAGTGTTTGTTCACTCCAGTAAAGTGGTAAGTTGCTTATGTACTGTTTCTTATGTAAGTTTGTACAGCAAACTTAACTTCTTTAGGTGTACCAGGAGAGGGCAGGACACTTCCAGGCAGATGGGTTTTGGGGACATTAGGATGGGGAGTGTGTTTGAGGTCACCTTGCATAAAATAAGTGGGTGACAGAGAGTAGAGTGGGACTGTTTGTGTTGTAGGCAGGTTGCTGGGGGTCAGAGTGCTGAACCCAGGCTGCACAGCCCACACACAGGGGCTTTCGTGCTTGTCTGCTGACTGTTGGTATCCAGACTGAGCCACAGAAGTAGAGCATTTAAGGCACCCAGGATTATAGGGCGCGTGGTGACACAATCTTTCACTAATCTGGATTGCACCCCAGAACATCACACCATTGTGTGCTTTATCTGGTAGAACACTGATCCATAAACTTTCAAGATCATTTTCTTCTGAGTTAGCAGTGACTTGGAAACAGGTAATGCCTTTCTTGACACACAGTACCACTTCCCCTCCCTTTTTGCCCACTCCAGCCTTCTTAAATAGGTTATATAGCCATTGATTTTAACATTTCAGTCATGGGACTCATCCCACCAGGTTTCAGAAATACCAACTAGAGCAAATTTATGCTCAAACAAGAAGAATTAGAATTGTTCATTTGTGTCCGATTGCTGGCCATCTTGAAATCACCCATACAGCTGAACCTAGGAGAGCCTCTCTCACTCCCTCGGAAACTCCCCTGTTAGCTGTCTCAGTTCACAGCTCTCTAGTTTGCCTAGCAAATAACTTTTATATCAAGTCTCCCTGCTTAGCTCAGCTCAATACCAGAGGGTGACTAGCCATTCAGACACTTCAAAGAGTGGGGTTGATCAAAACTCCAAGGATTAGAGCCTCACGTCCTTTACCAAGGGACCAACAAATGGATCTGTCTCAGCTGCTTACTCAGGGGCCTATGGCCTGGCTACACAACCTATACACAGAGAGCAAACAAACACCAGAAGCCATGGACACTTAGGACAGTGTAGCATTAATAGATATGAACATGTCTGGCAGCAAGTTTCCAGGCAAGTATTGCTCAGTTTAGGTGGTGTTATAAGACACAGGCAAGTGGCTTTAGCCATCTGAAAAGTGCAATGATCTCCAATAAATGTACTACTTGGTATGTCTTATTCCTACTAAATTCCTGGATCAGTCACTCTGTTCTCATTTACTAGCCCTTGAATTGCCCAATGTTATTCAGACTGTTGTGCAAAATGAAATGCTCTTGTTCTTTTCCTCTGAAATCACCTACACAATCATGAACGCTGACAGCGTTAGGAACATTAGTGCCCAGCAGCATTTAACCTTTCAATCAATGACCCTTGTAGAATTTGGCTGCAAAAGTATTAATTTCATTTTCCCCAAGGAATCGCCACATACAGTGGGCCTGATTTCCTCGCTATGCCTTATCATGTGCAGTCACTTACACCTCTGCAAAGGGTCTATGTTCCTGAGCCAGAATTCTCCACTCACACCAACTCATGAAGGCATTTTACACCCACTTTGACCAGATGTATGTGATTTTGTGGCACAGCCAGAGCTGTAACTAAGCATTTTAATGCCTGAGGTGAGCTATTATATTTGCACTGCTAGAAGTGATGCGATTTCTGCCTTTCATTTAGCACAGAGGTTTTCAAAGTGTGGAGTGCGCCTTCCTAGCGGGATGCACCCCACAGTTTGAAAACAGTCATCTCCTGCCAGGAGCTGGCAGACTGGAAGCTGGTGGGAGCCACCTGGTCCACTGGGGCCCCTGGCTCTCCACGCTGTGGGAGCTAGGGTGCTGGCTGGCTGCCCAGCAGCCCTCCCTGCCCTGCTTCCCAAGCCAGGCCACCTCTGCACAGCTGAATGCTCCCCAGGCACAGCAGGTGCCATAGCTCCAAGCTGTGCCCCTGACATGCTCTTGCCTGTGCCCCGAAGGAGCTCGGTGCTGGCCAGTGAGACCCCCTGGGAGCCGGCCCCTATCCATGGAGCCTGGCTGCCATGGGATGGTCCCAGAGGTGCTCCATGCAGTACTCCTCCCACCTGCCTCTCAGCAGCCTGGTCACACCCCTTAGCCTCCTGGGGACCTGCTATTGCAGCTGAGTCGCTGTCTCCACACTTGCTGTGTGCAGAGAGGAACCGCCCTTGCCTGCCCTGCCCCACCCCATGGCTTCCAGGCTCACAGTCACACAGTCACACAGCCCAAGCTCTGAGCTTGGCGCCGTGCCCAGCCCAGGACTTGCTCCTGCCAGCTCTGGAAACCAAGGCCGAGAGAATGGAGCAATCCCTAGAGTTACCATATTTATATTCCCAAATAGAGGACACTGCCAGGGGGAGAGGGAGGTGGAGGTGTGTTTGTGTACTGGGAGGGACATTTGTGGGGTGTTGGAATGGGTTTTTGGAGGGCACTGGAAGGGGTACCTACTGGAGGTGGACTGCCAGTGCTGGGAGGGGGGGATGGGCTGGTTTAATGGTTGCTGCTGAGGGAAAACTGCATGCAGGGTCCCCACTTCCCCACATTCCCGTATCTCCTTCGCTTTCCCATCCCATCCTCCTTCCCCACTGCCCCCCCTCCCTCTGCCCACCCCCTTTCCTCTCCTCACTGTTCTCTGCTCCCTCCACTCCCCCAACTCCCACATCCCCCTCTCCTTGCCCCATCCTCCTATCCCCTTCTCTTCCCTTGCCCTATCCCATCCTTGTTCCTTCCCCCTTGCCCTGTCCCCTGCCCTCCCAGGCACTCACCTTTGAACAGAAAGCAGGATGAAGGCTATATAGGGCACTTAGCACATGTAGAAGGGGGAGACGAGCGGCACTAGGACCCAGGAGGTGGCATCCAGCTGCAGAGGCATTGAGAAGCAGCTCTGGACCAGCCCCTCCACTCCTGGCCAGGGCCTCTGTTTGGGGGGGCAACGCCCCCCCAAACTACATCCATGGACTCCAGCCCACGCTGCTGGGCCCAATCCTGTTGGGGGAGGGGTTGATGCTGCTGGGCTGGATCCTGCACGGCCCCATTTTTGCACCCCTTGCCCCGGCTGGCTCTGTGCCCTGGGCAGCTGCCTCTCTCACCCTGCCCTAGTTATGGCCCTGGGCACAAGATAGTGGGGAATCAGGGTCTTTGCAGTTGGAGACCTTTGGCACAGTAGGGTCTCTT
The DNA here is from genome assembly GCF_965140235.1 of Caretta caretta. Taxonomy (NCBI): domain Eukaryota; kingdom Metazoa; phylum Chordata; order Testudines; family Cheloniidae; genus Caretta; species Caretta caretta. The sequence goes on along the minus strand of NC_134210.1, from coordinate 81,193,556 downwards.
GTCCTGTTCTGTATTTTTAACAATACTTTTCAGACATTTTGTCCTATAGAAGGCATGAAGTGAAGAGGCTTTCTTCTCCTCCATCACAGTACAGGAAGTCTGGTTTAGCTGAGCATGTCCAGGTCATAGTTTGGTTAGTGAATCCAGCTTGCTATTGTAACCCACACACCCCCTGGGTGTGGTGTTCTGTCCCATATAGTAGTGGCATCAAGAGAGAGGGAGAGAGAGGGGGGGAGATATATATAATTAAATGAGTTTGCTCTACAGTATTAGCTAACAGACCATTGGACTTTAGCTCATGCTGTAGAGGCTCATGCAGTAAGCTGCAAAGGTCCCCAGTTTGATTCTGATGACTGGGGTCTGTTGACATTACACTTGTTTTTTTTTCTCCCATAGTGAGCTTTCTAATTGTTTTGTTGATCAGATTGGTCATTTGGACTGAACTGATCACAGCTGTGGCTACAGTGGACAAACACCATGGTTTTACTAGTAATTCACAAAGTTCCATTTTCTTTTCCCTCTCCCTCCCCACCAAAAGCACATTTTAATAGTTTTTGAACATGCCTATGCTTTTGCCTCACGCTTTACTAAGCACAAAAGGGTTTGAATCGCAGTATGATTGATAACCATAGTTAAACAGAACATTAGCCTAATGACATGTAACTCCAGCATGGTTGTTAACTTGTGTACAAGTTTATTCCTTAAAAGGGAACGGAAGTTGCCAGGCTTTAAGTTCAAATGAGTAAGACAGACAGGTCCCTCTTGTTCTCATGTGGCTTGCAGCTGTGGCTGTGGAAGCCCAAAGAGAAACATATAATAGTGAGCTAGTCCTGGGGCATAAGCAGTGCAATTGAATCTGCAGAATAACATGCACATTTCACACCCTCCATGTGTCTGTCCATATGTAGGGTCAAGCAGGCACACGTATGAACCAGAACAAAATCCATATAAAGTGAAAAGGGTGTAATGTATAATTAAGTTGTTTTATTATAGGGGGAACTGAACTTTATATTCCGTGTTTTAACCTTTTTACATACAAAAAAGTACATTTCTGGATTTGGGGGGGATGGAAGCAAAACTCCTCTACTGCTAACAAAAAGACAAAAAAAATATACCAAGGAACCCAGAAACAAATCTGTCCTCCTCAACAAAGAAAATTCAGGATATGCTAATAGCTAATTCAAAAAATAGGAACTGAGTGATTAAGAACTAAAGGGGAAGAAAAAAAACAGGTAAATAGAGGCAGTGAAATGATTGATTGAAGTACTGTGCTTAGTGTTAAATGAACAAATTAATAACTAGTCACTCACAATGACCAAAGCCATCAACTGGGGAGTGTTGAGAATGTGATCATGGTTTCATACGGGAGAACGCTATACTGCTCTAAACCTCACATATTCATAAAACTATGCTAATATTATACTTGTTATGGCAGACATTCTTCAGATTTAGATATTAAAGGGCTGTGGTCAGTGTTTTAATCTGGTTTCTGATGGTGAGAGGCAATATAACACAAGGTCTTGCCTCTTGTGGAAAAAAAAATTATACATTATCCTCAGCTTCACATCTTATGAGGGCCTGATTCCTGGACTATAAACAATAGAAGAGTAATGAGCAGAGCTGTGTCGGCAGCATGATTTTAGAGCTCAGTACCACCAGAAATCAGTCTGAAATGATTACATATCTCCATTTCTACGTGGAATGAAGTTCTATAATTAAATAGGGAATAAAAAAAGAATAATAGCAGAGCAGTTTTTTTAAAAATTTGCTATGCCAAAACTTTCCAAATCATTTCCACTTACTAGAGGCTGTGGTTGAGTAGTTCCACAGTTAATACAAATAACAGAGGATAGGAGAGAATAGTCTAATACAGCAGTTACTATAAGAGCATTTACTGTTGGTCTCTAAAAAGTGGCTGGCCAAATTATGCTGAATATCTTGTTTTCATTTATTGCATGACATTAAAAGATTGGAATGCATTTAATGTGTTTTTAAGCTAACATAACCATCCTCTGGGTCCTAAAGAGATGTTATGAAGTTGCAAATGGGAAAAGTAGTTTGTGTAATTGTGAAAGGGAGGAGAGCTGGCATAGACATACTTTTTATGAAGATGTAGTTCACATTTGTGAGCCTCCCCTATTTAATAGTATCTGTGTTCTACCACTTGAATGCTTAGAAAAGCTGAACATCTACAAATAAACTATACATCATGATTAAAGACTACTGAGAATTGTTTCTGAAGGGAAAAAAACAACACCACCACCTCTGAGGCGACACCAAAAGATTTGGTGAAAGCGAATGTAGGCTTGGTTTTCAATAGAAGACATGAGAGCAGTTCTGGCAATTACTTTCCCATAAGACTAACTTCCATTGCTACCAACATAATAGAACAAGTTTTGAGTAAAAGTTTGAAGAGTAATGCTGGTAGAAATGGGGACTTGAGTGGAGCTGGATTTGCTTACACCAATAGTGCATTTGGTATCACTTTTCTGAACTTTTAGGGTGAAATCCTGAGTACTGTTGAAGTCAATGACAAAACTCCCATTGACTGTAATAGGGCCATGATTTCAATCTGAGGCCTTTTCTTCACTGGGAAAAAGGTAGCGTGTGTATATGTGTGGAGGCTAACACCTGTTAGCTAACACAAAATAAAATCCTAGTGAAGGCAAGGCCAATGTAGTGTTCGCATGTTATCTCTTTGAGGTAAATCTGGGCTCTCCCCTACTGTGTACCTCAACTGACTAACACTCATGAAAATGACAAACTATATTGTCTACATGAAGATGTTACCAAATATAAGCTAATGTGGTAAAAGTGCCGCCATCCTTTTGGAGCGCTCAGAGAATAAGGGCTTATCTGCATAGGGAAGTTGACTGACAGCTATTTTCCCCATGCAGACACGCCTTAAAAGAACCACAGGTGTAAAGCAGCATGGCTTTATAAAGACCAAACCTCAGCCAGCTAACTGGATAGCTTTTTTGGTAGAATTAGTAAATTAGTTAATGAAGGGGAGACAGTAGATTTAATATTTTGATGTCAGTAAAGCATTTGATGAAATCCCACTTAAAGTAATTCAAATTGGATGGCATGGAAACACTGGGATGTAGATCAGTAAACTGGCTAAAGGGTGAACACAAGGGGTAATGATAAATGGTAAAGTATCTGTTGGGAAAGGTGTCTAGTGGAGTATTACAAGGATCAGAGGTAGGTTTCGTCTTAAAATGTGGGTAACTTGTCAGTACCATGCTCTGTTTCAAGTTGGATACCATGTAGTAATTGTTTTAGACGTAGTTGTTCACATGAGAATCATGAGCCAGTGTCACAAACTGCATTCCATGAGAAAAAGTCAACAGTTCATCACATACGTGTTTGGAATTAAACATTGGTACAAAGTGACTTCCCTGTACGGCTTGCCTCAGCTCCAGCTTTTGTACAGAACAAGAACACACTGGAAGATTAGCATAGTCCTTCAAAGTCATGGGCACTACCATGCTGGTGGAACAGTTCCAGAGCCGTGTTTTGCACCATACACTAGGAACCAGGTACAGCATGTGAGGCTGTAATGAACTGGTTAAGCCACCTGTTAATTCTTTACTTTGGAAAGAGCACTTAGTGCTATCTGCAGATGTATAGATAAGAGCTAGTTTTTAATTTTGCACTTGGCAGCATATCCAAATGATTGCTCTCTAATCTGCTACTAAGTACTGGTAAAGTGCCTTCTCAATGGAAAATTACCTCATCAGTATCATTATGTATGAAATGCAGTTGAAGGGCCCCTTCAATCTACAGTCCTATTTCCATGCTACCTACGTTGCCAAAGACCAGGAAACTTGTTTATAAACAACTAATGGAGTTTAATATGGACACTTCCATTTCATCATGACTTGAGTAACTGAGGGACAGCCTTTTACTGGGCTTCCTGTATGACCAACAAGGGTGGGTTTTTAACTTCTCTGAAATAAATGAGTATGTGACTTGTAACCAGATCAATTCAACACAGTGGAAGACAAAGTGTCATGTACATAGGAAAAAGATAACTGCCATTAAACACAATACACAAGATGATTATGCACACTATTGTTTTTGTTTTGCTATTGTTACTTAAATAGGTACCTGAATATTAAGTGAAAGTTGCTCTGAGAAGGAGAGAGAGAATAGAAAAAATGAGATGTATAGGTGGGACAGATGTGCATAGCTACACCTTGGGAGGAGATACCTATAGGCTATATGACGTCTTGTAGTAGCTCCTTATTCTTTCCGTGATATATAGGAATGAACTCTCCATGGCAGGGCAACCTCAATGGAAGGTAGTGGTGTCACGTCTTTAAAACCTCTTCTCTGGTGGTCTTCCTAAGCTAGAATTTGGAGTGTTTCAGGGCGCACCATGTATGATCTAGTTATTTAGTAAAGCTTTTACCTGTTTTTTAGTAAGAGGAGGTTTGCAGGGATGGGGAGGGAGGTTGTTAGTAAGCAACCCACTAATAGGCTATCATCTATTCCCACAATTTTGTGAAACCCTGATTTTACCATAGTTCGTTCTTCCCTGCATTATAAAATTTCTGCTACAGGTATAGCAGCCAGCAGGAATTTGGGAGGAGCTCACTGATTTCAAGCCACAAATCTGAGAGGCAATAAGTAAGCCGTTCTATGTATGCTAGCAAATTAAGAGTGTTAAATAAGGGTTCTGCTATTTCTCACCTGGCAAACTGCAATTAATGTGTAGCTGGTGAAATCCTTCCAAATAAAGAAGTCATTGTTATGTTTATAAAAAGCATATGACAGAGTGATAAAAGGCCCAGTTTGTTTGCTTCAGTTTCACTTATAATTAGCCGTCCTTCTTTCATTATCTTTATTGCAGGCTATTCCTCCTTAATAACTTCAAACTCTCAATGCTCTTAAGTGCAGCAGGTCACCAGTAACTGCAGCTGACACGTCAGGTGATAAACTAATAACCCTGCCGAACGAAAGGTTCATCTAGAGATTATCAGATGACTACAAAATCTATAGCTATAAAGGTATGTCTACACAGCAGGTGGAAAGTGTAATTCCAGGTCAAGTAGCCATAGACATGCCTAAAAATAATAACATACACAGCAGTACTGGCAGTGGCTTGGGCTAGTGGCTTGAGTACGTATTCAAAACAGTTGTTCTACAACCTGTCCCCTCTCAGATGTAGAAGGAATGTGATGAATATTCTCTCTCTCTCTCTCTCACACAGAGTCATTTCATGAGCAACTCTGATAGAGATGTAAGGCCCAAGGCAGGGGCAGAAGGGTCCCAACAGGTGGACAAAACCCAGATGGAACAGACAGGTGAAACTCAAGTATTCTGCCTTAACATACCTGGCAATAATCTCACATGTTTTACTGCAGCAGGGGATGATCTGATCTTTATTGACTAGACCAGGTTCAGAGCTGTGAGATAGAGGGCCTACGTGTTCTTACTAAATGAACCTTGCAGAGATTTTATGGGCCCTTTCCCAGCAGCTCTCTATTTCCCAGTCCCAGAGGGCATTGCACCGTAATTGGCACTTACACAACACCTTTTGGCTCTAATCCCATAGTGCTATTGAAACATTTATAACACACTTGTGAAGTAATCCACCATTATTCCAGATTTACCAGAAACTGAGACACAAATGATTTGCTGAAGGCAGTGTGCAAGTGACACTCCCAGGATCAGAAGACAAGTATGAGTTCTGACCTTCACCCACAGCAGAGCAGTGCAGCGCAGCACTTACTTCTCCTGCATTAGAAAGAAATTAGATTACTTGGATTCACCTTATCTTGAATTGTGCCATCTGGGTTAAAGAGACAAGAGCTACACAGAGATCCTCTTCACCCACCTTGTATCTCTCTAATACAGCCACAACAACATGTAGGTTAAAGGGCAGCTGGCAGCCTAAAGACCTATTAAAATAAATTTGGATTACTCCTTTACTGCTGCAACTGTTTGTTCTGGTCACTGTTATCTCATATATGTGCTTAGAGAACAGTATGGTTAGTGATAAATCTTTAGCTTACCTGCTCTCCTTCCCAGTCTTCTGTAAGACTTCATTCAGCATATTATAAATATCCCCACAAAGCTTTTTCATAGCAAAAACATGACATACTTGCAGTTATCAGGGAGTAATAGATCTGCTGTGTTCAGTGAGTGGCAACAGTTGCTAGGAAGTTCTCTTGATTTTATAGTACCCAATCATCAGTTCTTAAAGGCACAGTACTTCTATTAACTGATACCTAAAACACTATTACTACCACTTCAGAGTAAACAGATCTGTCTGGTGGGCATAAGGGAGGTGTTGGGGGATATAGAGCCCATTTTCATGTTATGTCAAAACAACAAAACAAAGCAGAAACTGTTCCAGGCTGTTGTGGAACTAGCACAGGGGAGGGGAAAGAGAATCAGTCTTGTCCAATTACCCCATCAGTTCTGTAGATGAAAGCTATGGAAATTCTTTCAGTCCTAATGTACCTGAGGAGGGGATAGACACAGGCCCTAGGAAAGTCCAATAGGCCAGTTTGCATTTATAACTAGAACTCCAGGAGAAGTGAGGGCTTGTGTATGCATGAGTGAGAGTTCTGGGAAGCTGCTCTGTGTTAGGCTGGTATAATGTGAGAGCAAAGGGTTATGGCTAGCTAGGCACTTATGTAAAATTAATATTGACAGCCCTGTACTATGGATCAACCTATTCTTTACTTAAATAATTGATGTCATCTTACTTCTTAGCTATTGTTATATTAGCTTTGACTTTTTGTGAGTTTCCTACCCCAAGTACTGTAAATCGTTTGCAATTGTTACTTGCTTTAGGGTTATGCATCCTTTTCAAGGGGCACCATTTCCCCCACCTGCATGGGTGTGAAGTTGACACCACATTGAATCCTTATGGACCATCCTCAATCCTCATGCTGTACATTATTTCATCCCCAGGGTGAGGATAACAAGTCCTTGCTAGAAGAGTACAGTAGGCAGTCAAAATTTTTAAAAGTGGCTGATGGTTTTGGGAATGCAGCTTGTGACATCTTTAGGGGTGTCTGATTTTCATAGGAAGTTCAACACTTTCTGGAAAGCCCCTTTTAAAGGTGCTTCAAATTGGACACCTAAAATCACTAGTCACTTCTGAAAACTTGGGCTTCTCCATTACATTTTCCCCATGAAATTTGTAGGAAACAAAATTACTCTGTAGAGAATTCCAGCAAGTGCATTTTGTATCCATTTGTTTGGTAAGTAGTGTAGTCCTTCTTCCCTGTCCAACTAGTTTGATTTTAAAATCTAAAAGACACCATAAAAACCTCCTGATTAGCAGTTCCTCATCACTAAGTTCAGTAAAGATCTCTTCCAAAGTGGGTGTAATCAGAGCTTGCCTAGCATAAAACCCCTCCCCACTGCACTTGCTGTTAATAGGTAGAACTATTTGGTATGGTCTTCAAAATAAAATCAGTTGACCCTGTTTCTGAGACAACTTTTCTGTGCTTTGTAATTTCAAGAATTGCTTTTAATTGATACCCTCTGCAAATGCAAAGTCAGCTTTTCAGTTGGATGGAGTTACATAGGCAGCTCTGTATAGTCTCCACAAGGTTTAAAAGACACCAGGTTTAGGAATATTGTTCAGATGTATTTGAACACAGACTGTGATAGTCTTTTCTCCATCCTGGGCTCTGCTTAGAGGGCTCTCTTTGAATTAAATAGGAGGCATGTGGGCACATCCAAAGGCAACATTTGGCCCTTAGATCTAGATAATGAATTTTTTTTTTTGGACAAATAGTTAATTGCCAAAACATGACTTGAAACTTTATGTGAATTTGACCCAATTAGTTCTCCCTGGAAAAAACTTATTGCAGGCCAGCAAAATAAGACCGAATGTATTTTCCCCATTTTAACTTTTAGCCCAGGGGTTAGGGTATTTGCATGAGATGTGGGAAACCCCAGCTTAAATTCCCCCCACAGAGCAAGGACTTGAACTCAGCACTGCCCCCTCCCAGGTGAGTGTCTCAAAATCATCACTCGGCTATAGAGTCATTCTCTTGTGCTGCCTCTCTTTGGCTCACTGAATGTGTAGGTAGGTCCACAAAGTGGACCAGCTTCAACAGGAGAGATTGAGAGCAATGCCTCCTAAAACAGGCTATAGCCTGGTCATTACAGTGCTAACCTGGGAGACAGCAAATCTGAGTGCTAGGCACAGCTCCAGAGGGGGGGATTTAAACCTGGTCTCCCACATCTCAGACAAGTGCAATAACCATGGCCCTAAAGGTTATAAAACAAACATATGCTCACTGTTATTTTGCTTGCCTGAAACAGACTTTTCTGATCTGCAGACAAATCCCAAACGTTTTCAGCACTAAACCAAAACACTGATTTTTTTTTTTTTGCCCAACTCTACTTAAAGTTGCCTCAAGAGGCAAAAAAATTTAGTACAATCTCTGTTTTGACATCTCTCCAAGTAACGTCATGGAGAAATCTATTACCAGCATTGGCACACAATTCATACTGCAAACTCTGAGGCCCAGGTCTACTGCTAGCCTACAGCTCTTGTAGACCAGGTGTTTCCAGGGGCTGTTGTGGGATGGACCAGGCTGTGTTAGGGTGAGAGGAGATCAGACTGGGGAGATCCAGTGTTTTGGCCATTCCTCACTACCATAATCCTCAGCAGCGGAATCACATTAGGACAGCTATCGGCAGTGTCCTAACTTGCACTAGGGGCTGAGCCAGCCCCTGGATAAGGCAGTTGCCTCTCCTGTCCCTTGCATTAAATTCTCTGGTGGAAGTCAGCTACTGCCCTCCATTGCACTCATACAACTCCACTGACCTCACAAGTGAGGGCAGAATTTGGCTCATATTTGGGAATGTGAGGTGAAAAGTTGTGTGTGGAAATATCTTAAGATGTTTATCAGTTTGCTCAACTAGTAATATTTATACATCTAAGTAAATATGAAAGACCTTCCCAGAAACTTTACAGCCACAAAGAGTACATTCAGTGGAACTTCTGCCATCTGTGTTTCGGGTGGGATGGAAAGTGGCCACTTGAGTGTGGAACTCTAACTTCCAGCATGCTGAAGAGCCAAGCCTTGTGGTGCTCTCTTCACTGTGGTGTGTATTTGTGGGGAAACCACATCAACCTGAAATAGATCCACTGAATGGGAGAGGTGCCCATGTGCACCATATACGACTGTCCCCTGGCTCAGCTGTGCAGATCGCTGCACCTTGCCTACAGGCTGAGGGCGACAGAGGCTTCTGTCCCACATTCTTCAGGCACAGGTTTACCCAAGGTTCACAGCAACATGTTACAAATATTGGCCAGATCCTCACTGGTGCTAGAACTAGGGGTGCTGGTGGGGCTCCAACACTCCTGTGCTTGAAGTAGTAAGAACCACCACATGCATGGTTTCCATCAGCAGCATCCCCACTATAAAAATTGTTCCTGCAAATCCTCAGCTGGTGTAAATTGGCCCTGGTGTTACATGGATTTACAGCAGCTGAGGATCTTCTCCAGTGGCCGGAGATGAGGAAAAATGCATCCACACTGAGAATCTGAATGAAAGCCTTCAATGGAAAGACTCTCATGGCCTGCATTAGACTTTTGATCAGGCCCTAGCTGCCTTGTGTAGTATGATGTATTAGAAGAAGGTTTGAAAACAGATTCTGGAGGCACAAAACAGATTCAGAGTAAGAGCAACATTTCAGATTGCAAAAACCGGTATCAGCTTTGTTTATGGTATAAAACTAACTGCCACATGTGGAATGTACAAGCAAAATTGTAAGCACCAAACTTTTTAAAAGTTTATTTTTTATTAAACAAAATAAGGTACATTTCACAGAAATTATAAAAATACATATATAAAATCTGTTTACTTACAGGCTCTATCTTATGCTACTCTAAATATTGCCTCATGAAAACCAACCAACCAACTTGGTAAAGCAAAGAGTTAAAATCAACAGTTACTTCATCATTTAACAAAAAGAAAAGGAGTACTTGTGGCACCTTAGAGACCATGGAAACTGCAGCAGTATGCATCCGATGAAGTGAGCTGTAGCTCACGAAAGCTCATGCTCAAATAAATTTGTTCATCTCTAAGGTGCCACAAGTACTCCTTTTCTTTTTGCAAATACAGACTAACACGGCTGTTACTCTGAAACCTTTCATCATTTAAGGCTCTGTGAAAACAGAACAATGTAACAAGAGGGACACCTATTTTTCTTCTGTTCACTCCAGTAGAATAGCTTCTGTCTTTGTATTTTCATTAACTTGACAGTTCCCATTGTGTAAGGGTGATAGACTCTGTGGGATCTTCCGTGACCAAATTAGCTATGGGACTCCCAGTAACTGGAATGGGAACTGCACAGCTAAGACCTCATGCAACCCTTTGAAAAGCTGACAGTGTGTTAGCACTGGAGGGCATCATGAGCAAACTGTGTTACAATGATAGATTTAAAATATACTGGAGATTTTAAACTGTGCTTAGGTGGCACCCTGGGCTGCTATCCTTATAAACAGTTTGCAGAAGCTACAGTTCATAGTGGGTGGGGTATTCTGTAAAAATTGTGAGTGATTGCATAGGGCTTGATCTTGTCATCTACTGGGCGCTTAATTTGCATTGAAGTCAATGGGCCAGATCCTCAGCTGGCATTAAGCTGGTATAGCTCCAATGAAGTGAATGGAGTTGTGCTGATTTACACCAGCTGAGAATCTGGCACATAAGGAGAAGAGTGCACTCAGCACCTCAGAGAATCAGGCCCAGAGAGACCAGACATGAAGTTGTTTGACACATGCATAGATTTTGGGGAACTGGGGCAGAAGAGAAGAAAACTAAAAATGGAGTGTTTATTCATAACTACAGTAATATTAGAGAGACAGGTGCTCTCTCCAAAAGACAACAAGCATTTGCACATGATGGTTCTGTAGCTGTACATCCAGGACCAAATTCTGCTCTGTCACATCCATGTAAATGGAAAAACAAATAGAGATAAAGGGAGTTACTCCAGATTTACACTGGAGTAACCAAGAACAGAATTTGGCCCCAAACTATAAAAATCACATTGTGTCTACTGATGTGTGACTAGCAATGGAAAGACATTATTGTCAGAATACACAGATATATTTTATTGCACAAGAATAAACCACTCTCCAGATTCTTGAGATAGAGGAGCTACTGCAGGAGTCTAAGTGTGGCTTTAGATTAAAAAAAAAAATGGAACACGAACTCCAGCCTGCAGAGTTCACTGCAGTGTTTGATGCTGCTTATCAGACATAGGAGAATGAGGTATGAAGTAGTCCAGAACATGAAGGTTTCAATCACCATCTTCAAGTAGTCTTTGTAAGTTGTTTTGTATCTTAAAGAAGAACAGAAGGTTCAGATAAACTTACTTCTTATTCACACAGTTAGAAGGCATTCTTCAGTGCAAGTCTGAATGCACCACTTAATTCTGGCACTGCTATTTATACCCTTTTAAAATGGTTGCTATACTGAAGTCAACCCAACATCCATGTGTATCAGCCAGGTACAGAGCTGTCTCTTGAGTACGGCAAATCGGGGCGACTGCCCTGGGTCTCATGCTTTGTGGGGTCCCCGCACTGCGATAAAATTGTGAGGAGGCAGGCGGGGAGGTGAGGCGGGAGGGTGAGTGGGGTGAGGAAGCGGATGGGGAGGTGAGCGGCAGGCAGCTGGACAAGGAGGAGCCCCCCTACCAGAACCTTCCCCTTCCCCCAGCGCCTCCGACCTGCCAGCGGGCCCCACCAATCAGCGTCTCCCCCTCCCTCTCAGTGCCTACTGCCTGCCGGGGATCAGATGTTTCATGGTGTGAGGAGGCACTAGGGGGGTGGGAGGGGAGAGGAGTGAGGGCACAGCGTGCTTGGGGGAGGGGGCAGAACTGGGCAGGGAAGAGACAGGGTGGAGGTGGGAAAATTCTTTTGGCCTCAGTTGAGCAAAGCATTTAACTTTAAGCATAGGCTCAAGTCCCACTGAAATCAATGAGACTTCAGAACATGCTCATGTGCTTTGCTGAACTGAAGCATTAGTCTTTATATGAGAAATCCCATTGTAATGATTTGGCCTGTGTACTTGGGTCAAGACTGCAGGAGCAGTCTCTGAATATATCTTACCATATAGTGAGTTATCTCCTCTCACTCACTAGTTTTAAACTAGTAAACATTGACACTGAAGTCAATGGAATGACTTCAGATTTACACTGAGGAAAGAATCAAGCCCCATTTCCTTGGTAGCAAAGTTGTTCTGAAACCTTTGACATATAGCTAGCACGGATATTAAGAAAAGTGGAAAATTAGTGGAAAATGTGAATGCATCCGATGAAGTGAGCTGTAGCTCATGAAAGCTTATGCTCAAATAAATTGGTTAGTCTCTAAGGTGCCACAAGTCCTCCTTTTCTTTTTGTGGATACAGACTAACACGGCTGTTACTCTGAAACCAGTGATATTAAATAATCTCAGTGACATGCAACCTGAAAAGTTTGCTCTTGAAAAACAAACTGTATTAAAGACCTTGGCAAGCTATCAACATTTTAGAAACAAACACTCATGTGATTTTAGTATGTAGGAATTCAAATAAAGGGTTATTACAGTAGAAATATAACTTACATGCTGTGTCAGTGGAAAAAAATGAAACACCTTAGTTTTAATTATCAGTTTACTGCACTTGAAATACAAATGTAACCAATTGAAAATATACCTTCCTGCCTACCCTTCTTTTGTTTGATTTTCCAGCTGGGGAAAGCAAATACATTTAGTTCTGCAATTAGTAAATGGAAGAGAGAAGAGGTCATCTGCAGGGAACAAATGGCTGGTGCATTCATGTTACCAAGCAGTAACAGGCTATTACTAAATACCCACTTTGTAGGTGAACACTGGCATTCCAGCAGCTTTTATTGTTTGGACAAAACAGGCTGAAGAAACAGATCACCTAAGAAAGGTAATATCAAAAATCTGTTGCCTTACCAGCCAAAAATGAAGGTCATTAACTGATCATAAACACAACAAATCACTGGAGGTTTCAGAGTAATTAAATGGCAATTGATCTCTCAACCTCTCATAAGGGAGCACTCACATATACTGACACAGGTGCTCGGGCTTAACTATTAATTTATGCCATTGTCCAAGAACCATCTCACCTCAGGAAGGTGGTGCACACTCTTCCAGAGATGCTGTTCTGAGATCTACAAAAGCAAATCTTTCCCAAAAACTTTTGGGAAAGACAAACATCAGTGGTTTGACAAGGACCTGCTGTCCTCATCATGTATGCTGAGTATTGGGCATTTAAGTACTTGCCTTATTTTATTCATCTCAATAAATTACCTTTTCCAATTTTATGAGGTTAGCTGTTAGTTCACCACAGAGGGCATCAGCATTAATTTGCAGATGGGATCCCAGGCCTTGTTGCACTGGCTGGCTGTTAAACAAAAGAATGAGATGTGAAGGAGAAAAGCAAAGATGAGGACATGTAATAGAAATTTTATATAGAGAGCAATGAATGATTTGAATGGGAACATTGTTAGTGCGATACTTATTTAGCACAGTATTTCTGTAATGTAATTTGTGCCCCCAGACTACATTCTTTACCAGACTAATTCTACAGAAACCAAGATGGAAATTAAGCATTTTTATTAGTAAAACCCCTCTAAGTATGCTTGTGTCTTATGACATGGATCCAAACAAAGTGGGGAAAAAAAACTGTGGAAAGTGCACATTAGGATCACTCTATATCCTTTAAAAGTTTGGACCACATTGGAATGACTCTCCCTCCATTATCAAAGTGGTTTGAAGGGGCCATAACAGTCTCACACACTCTAAATAAGGGAAAAACCAGTGGATGAACAGCTTTCCAGGCATTCCAGTTAAGGATAAGGCATTTTTCCCTTCTTACTCCTTTAAATTAATAATCAAGAGCCTAACTCTGCCCTCTACTAGATACACACTACCCCCACTGTCAGTGGAACCTGCAGAAGTAACTGAGAGCAGAATTAGACCCTAAATGGTGCAATAGTTTCTCTAAATGGCCTGGAGTGTTTTTGTCATGGAATGTTTTATTCATGGAGGACTGCCTCAGGAAAATGGAGTTAGAAGTGTAATGTAACTTGACCCAAGAGATTGGGCCTTTTCAATACTTTGCAGACAGGCCCACCCATTCTGGGTACGGCACTGCCTTGTGTTAAGTTTAGCTTTAGCTTTTTGTTGCTTTCTTTGGCTGCTTGCTTTTCAGGGCGTGCTTCGCCAGCGGGCAGACTGTGTCAACATTTCCGGGTACAACACCTGCTGCTGCAGTTTTGCATGCTGGTTTACTATTTGATTTTTAACTGTTTTTTGCATGCTAGATTAGGAAGGTTCACAGTCACATGGGGGAGAGAATATAGTCCATTCTTGAATGTAATGCTAAATAAACTAGTCAGTTTCCCCTACTATATCCACCTGTGAACCCCACTAGCTATGGTTTTGGTGCAGCGACTAGGCATTGCTATGTCTGGGTAGGATCTTAAGTTTCTGGGGCTTAGACCAGTGCTGGGTCAGGAGCCCTAGCTGAAGCAAGTTGTGCTCTGCCCTGCTGTGGAATAACTATTTCTTCTCTAATTGGCTCTCTTAAAGACAGCTATCTCCCTCCTGCTGGGTCCCATTCCTTCCCTGAGCTCGGGAATTATGTGCTTCCAGCAGACAGAATGTAGGAGGAGCCTGGGGAAAAATCTGTATTGTCAGACTTTCATAGAGCCCCCAGCTGCTCTGTGCTGAAGACTAGGTTGCCTCCCGACAACAGGTAGGTGCAGAATGAGGTTGGCAAAGGAAACGTTATTTGTTTTTTTGTTTATAAAAACAGCAAAGAAATGGGGCCTGGAGAGGGAACTATGATGTAACGAGGAGCAGGCCCTGTGTTTGCTTAGGTACCTCAGGAGGGTCAGTGAATTGCTTATAAATATACTATGTACCTCACTGCCTTTTACCCAGGATGATGAATGTTTATTTGGAGGGTCCGAAGGGTTAATCCAAAGTCTCCACACACTACTTACTTTTTATTGCCTTTTCCATTAACTGAGGCCATTGTTTTGGTGCATGGAAATCTATTTTAAACCACCTGAAAGTGCAGATGAGAGTTTATTGGTGTGGTATTGGGGATTGTGCCTTCAATGGCTGAGATTACCAGACAGAGTCTGGATGGGGCACCGTGAAGCTCTTGTTAAGCACAGCCAACTGGAAGCAAACACAGAATAAACTTGATCTCCTGCAAGCACCTTAAGCACTGAATGATCCCTGAGTACCACAATGGCTGTACTAGAAATAAATGCTTATTAGATCTGACATCTTCTATGTTTTTAGTGCAATATAGTCCTATTCAGAGTACATACTAGTCAGTAAGAATAAATATTCATGAGTTAGGTTTCAGAGTAACAGCCGTGTTAGTCTGTATTCGCAAAAAGAAAAGGAGTACTTGTAGCACCTTAGAGACTAACCAATTTATTTGAGCATGAGCTTTCGTGAGCTACAGCTCACTTCATCAGATGTATGCATCTGATGAAGTGGGCTGTAGCTCACGAAAGCTCATGCTCAAATAAATTGGTTAGTCTCTAAGGTGCTACAAGTACTCCTTTTCTTTATTCATGAGTTAGTGGATTAGGTTATTGATATTGACATTAACATTAACTGAATTACTTGTATTTTCCTAAAAAGAAAAGGAATACTTGTGGCACCTTAGAGACCACCAAATTTATTTGAGCATAAGCTTTCGTGAACTACAGCTCACTTCATCGGATGCTGTAGCTCATGAAAACTTATGCTCAAATAAATTTGTTAGTCTCTAAAGTGCCACCAGTACTCCTTTTCTTTTTGCGAATACAGACTAACATAGCTGCTACTCTGAAACCTTGTATTTTCCTAGCTGCTTCTCCCCTTTCCCCATTAATATATTTTACAGTTTAAGGCTAGGTCTGCACTTAAAAGTTTTGCTTGTAGAGCTATGTCAGTTAGGAGTATGGGGAAAAAAATCAAGCCCCCTACCAACATAGCTATGCTGACAAAGCCTTAGTGTAGGCACAGTTATAATGACAAAAATGTCCTTGAGCTGGTATAGCTTATTTTATTTGAAAAACTGGTATAAGGTATACCTGCAAAAAGACCCAAAAAACAACCCCACCCCCCCATCTATATAAACTATGTCCCCAGTGGGGGGGTTGCCAATATAATTATACCAGTATAGCTATACCAGCAAACCCCTTCTAGTGTAGATCAGACCTAAATCTATGAAGCAAGAAAACAGCCACTGGGGACAAATTTTTCCCCTGACCTGAGCTCTGCATGCTGCTGCAACATTGAGGGAATGGAACTGGGCCACAAGGGTCATGGGAAAATTCCCCTAGCGAACGCACAGCAGACATAAGTGGCCTTAACAATTTCTGGTGGAGGGGGCAGGCCCATAGTGCACAACACTATGGGGGGTTCCAGCCTGCTCTGAACTGTGTAGCAGTCTATAGGTGCCCTTCAGGAGGCTGCTGTAAATTAAAGGACTTTTTGCCTGCTCTAATTTATGCTGATGATGGCCACACTGGCACTCAGAGCAGTCCAAATTCTTGAGGGAGTAAACCTTTTCCTTTCCTTTGTGCTGCATCACAAAATGGGGTACTGGTGCAGTAGGAGGGGTGTAGCCTGAAGATGAAGGGAGCCCAAACCTTCAGGAACCCTTTTCCCCACAGTGCACACAATCAGATGAACCTGCCTGCAGGTTCTGACCTGTCTAAAGCAGGGATCTCAAACTCAAATCACCACGAGGGCCACATGAAGACTAGTACATTGGCCCGAGGGCTGCATTGCTGAACCTTTTCATACAAAGATACAAAAGCGCCCCCCTCTGCCCCGGCCCCACCCCCACTCCATGAGGACCTGCCCCTTCCCTGCCCCTATTCCAACCCCTTCACCAAATCTCCACCCTAGCCCTGCCTCTTCTCCACCTCCTGCTCTGAGCGCGCTGTGTCCCCCCTCCTCCCCCCCCCTCCTGGAAAGTCTTAAGTGCGGCCAAAGAACTGTCTAGAGGACATGGTGTGCTGGGGTGTGGGGGGGTGGAAGGAGGAGGAGGTGGAGCGGGGGGTGAGAGGAGCTATGCTGAGCCACAGGAAATAACTCGTGGCTTGTGGGCTGTGTGTTTTAGACCCCTGGTCTAAAGCTAGCCAGATAGCACCTGGAGAATACAGGTTTCCTTTGCAGAACAGCCAGTTTCAGGAACTCTGAAATATGCCTCTTTGAAGGGAGGGTACAGTCCAACTCTAGATTGTCCCATAACACCCTGTGTCACCTTTAGTCCCAATTAACTGAAATTTGCTTAAATCCAGGTTATACCTAAATTCTCTTGAAGTACTTTTACCCCAATGCTCCTGAGAAACAGAAGAAGTTATGAGATGAGACTAATGCAGGCTCAAGAACTGCATAGCACTAAATTGTTGTCAATTATCATGAGGTTTTGAAGAAGACAGGTGTCCAGCAGGGCTTAGCGTGTAAAACAGAAGATTATTATTCTCCTTTAAAAATGATGTCTTCTTACTCATTAATATGGGAGGCAACAAAGGAAGCCATGGAGACTAGCTGTTCCTCCAGAACATTGATTTTATATCTCATGTAGAAGGTAGATAGGACTAGGACACAGACACTGCAGGGGAAAAATAAAGGACAAGACAACTGCGTTAGTTGGAACATAGTACCCTCAGACAGATGTATCCAAAAAGAAGTTTGATAATACTTGTCATTTTAAAAATCAGTGAATAAAGTTATTTGTGCACTGTACAATTCCAAGCGTGGGATTTTCAAAGCTGCCTTAGAGCACTGGACTCTCAATTCATCTGGTGCCCACATGTTTCAGGTAACTTTGAAAAATCTCATCCTTAGAGTCTACAGCAGTGCTAAGTGTTATTTGGGTGGACATTTATGTAGTGTTCTTAAACTTAGCTGTCACAATCACCACAGAGGTTTCTCTAGGGCATAGGCTAGAAAATCCACACCTACCCTGGAGCACTTCTTTGAGCAATTTAGAAAGTTTACAAGAAATGGTATTCTTCTGCTGGCTTTTATGCAGCAGAACACATTTTACTGTAAAATCCTATTACTGGTACACAAACAAGGAGGAATGAAGAAACCCGCTTTTAAACATGCTTCTAGTTTTACACTGGGTGGGGGTGCAAGTCCATTGAAATCAGCCCTGTTGTAAGACTGGTGTAATAAAGGTATGAGGAGACTCTGATGGTCTTGGTAAAGAACTGTTCACTTACAGAACTGCATAGATAACAAGTATGTGGTTCAGAGACAAAAATCTGTGGGACTTCACTCTGTGGAAGAATCCAAAGGCTCCAGTCTGGCCTGTTGTGAGAAGAACAGAATTATTTTGATCAAACTGGACTGACGTAGCACAACAAAAGAGACTTTGCAAATATGTGGCAAAGGATGTAAACAGTAAGAGACAGATACCCTACTGATGTAAATTGGCCTGCACTTATGTGGAGCTACACCAATTTATACCAGCTAAAGATCTAGCTTTGGTTCTTTACCATTTCTGGGAATGTTCCTGCCTGTTCCTTCAGGCATATGTTTACTGCGTAGGTCTGTATGGATAGACTTTGCTTCTGCCTTGGCAACTTTCAGATGAGTCTGGGTCTCAATGACATGGTAATCTGTCAAAAACAAGATTGGATTTTAAATTAAATGAAGCACAAAGGAAAATGTTTAAGGTCAGCTAAAACAGTTTCTCCCAATATGAAGATCTGAAGGGAAGCCCTTCTGGGATCTGGATACAGGTGGCTTAATTAGAAGATTCATCTTAAGATTTTAGTACAATCTGCATAGTAGTTCAACATATTTTACAAGCTTAAAAAAAAGCAGTGGTGAAATGCTTTGCTATAATGTATTCAAGTTTCAAGTTCCTTTGGCAAGTTTAAAGTTAGATGGCAATGCTCATGAGCATTGCCATCTATCAGTGAAGAACATGTACAAATACTAGACACAAATATTCTATAGTAGTGATCCAAACCAGTGCAGTAGCAATATCATGAACTTTAGGGCATTGGATCACTACTACTTTTAAAAAGGGTAGCTCCAATAAACACACTTGCTTCCTAATATTCTAAAGGGTGGCTCTCTCTTTTATTTAATTAAAATTAAAGTTTTGTTCTTGCAATTGAGTTCTCACAAAATCTGAGTACTTGGAATTTTAAGAACTTGGATGCAGGCATGTGTTGGGCAGAAGCACAAGTGTGTCCACTATTCATTTTTTGTTGGAGGAAAGCAAAAAGGAAATATGTTTTGTTTTGTTTTTTGAAAATTACTCTATCTCCTCTTCAAGAAGGTACAAACAAATATTTAGTCCTAAAAGAAGGTTTCCTATATTATGAGTGGAAGTGACATGTTGATGACATGGTTACTAATCCTAGAACCTCCCCTTTTGAAACCAAGAGCACTGAAAATAATAGCTTGCTATTTTGGTAAAAACCACTATCAGGTCAATTTTCAGAGTAACAGCCGTGTTAGTCTGTATTCGCAAAAAGAAAAGGAGTACTTGTGGCACCTTAGAGACTAACCAATTTATTTGAGCATGAGCTTTTGTGAGCTACAGCTCACTTCATCGGATGCATACCGTGGAAACTGCAGCAGACTTTATATACACACAGAGAATATGGAACAATACCTCCTCCCACCCCACTGTCCTGCTGGTAATAGCTTATCTAAAGTGATCATCAGGTTGGGCCATTTCCAGCACAAATCCAGGTTTTCTCACCCTCCACCCCCCCACACAAATTCACTCTCCTGCTGGTGATAGCTCATCCAAAGTGACCACTCTCCCTACAATGTGCATGATAATCAAGGTGGGCCATTTCCAGCACAAATCCAGGTTTTCTCACACACCCACCCCCACCCCCATACACACACAAACTCACTCTCCTGCTGGTAATAGCTCATCCAAACTGACCACTCTCCAAGTTTAAATCCAAGTTAAACCAGAACATCTGGGGGGGGGGGGTAGGAAAAAACAAGGGGAAATAGGCTCCTTGTTTTTTCCTACCCCCCCCCCCCCGATGTTCTGGTTTAACTTGGATTTAAACTTGGAGAGTGGTCAGTTTGGATGAGCTATTACCAGCAGGAGAGTGAGTTTGTGTGTGTATGGGGGTGGGGGGGGGTGAGAAAACCTGGATTTGTGCTGGAAATGGCCCACCTTGATTATCATGCACATTGTAGGGAGAGTGGTCACTTTGGATGAGCTATTACCAGCAAGATAGTGAGTTTGTGTGTGTGGTTTTTGGGAGGGGGGTGAGAGAACCTGGATTTGTGCTGGAAATGGCCCACCTTGATTATCATACACATTGTAGGGAGAGTGGTCACTTTGGATGAGCTATCACCAGCAAGATAGTGAGTTTGTGTGGGGGGGTGGAGGGTGAGAAAACCTGGATTTGTGCTGGAAATGGCCCAACCTGATGATCACTTTAGATAAGCTATTACCAGCAGGACAGTGGGGTGGGAGGAGGTTTTGTTTCATATTCTCTGTGTGTATATAAAGTCTGCTGCAGTTTCCACGGTATGCATCCGATGAAGTGAGCTGTAGCTCACGAAAGCTCATACTCAAATAAATTGGTTAGTCTCTAAGGTGCCACAAGTACTCCTTTTCTTTTTATCAGGTCAATGTGACTAAAGCACAGGTTCTGCCATTAGCCACGCACTGACCAGCCATTCTCTTTGACTGCCAATTTATTTTGCTGGAAATTGGATGGTAGTTATATTTAGGAATCCAATTAAACTAATTCTATTCAGTTCAGGTTCTTATAGCATACCTGTAACTGTGGTATCTGAGTATGTCGCAATGATGCATTAAGCTAGTTTTTTTAAAACTAAAATGGGATGCTGGGCTTTTACTTGTGAAAGCAGGTTAGAGAAGTGCACTTTGAATAGAGTGGTACAAGGAAGTTCTTAGTTCCTGCAGGACAGAATTCTACACTCTTGAAGCAGCCTAGAGAATGCAAGTATTAGAAAAGCTGGCCATATAACTGGGGAGATAGCCATACTGCCATGGAAATGTGAGCTGAAACTGAAATGTGTTCAGCGGGTGGTAGCAACACAGCAGTTTAGTTGTTGCTCCCTAACACCACCAAATAGTCATTTCAGAAACCCACGTGGTAAACATGGGGGGAAATAAAACTTTGTGGCAAGTAAAAAGCCCTGCTAAATTAAACCTAACCCAGTTAATAGATTCATAGATTCTAAGGCCAGAGGGGACGATTGTGATCATCTAGTCTGACCTCCTGACTAGCACAAAACAGTTTCCCAAAAATAATTTAGGCTATTCTAAACAAAAGAGGATTGATACACTGCCTCATTTGAAGTTACTGTTATTAAAATGGCTTTTCATATGATACAGATAATGATTTGGAATTGCAAGGTAGAACACAGAATGGCCCAAGAGGTGTAAAATAACTTAAGTACTAGACACTCAGGGCACATTGGCACTACTTACACTAGTGTAACATAGCAGATTTTTGCCTTATTTCTTTAGATTGCAAAGATTGACACTCCACTATTCCCATTATAATTAAAGGATGCAACAAAATCCTCTCTGCCTCCCGCCTTCCTCATGCAATGTTTTGGGATGACTGGTTACAGAAAGAAATTACATCAAGCAAACACAGAGCTAAGGAAGGATAACTTTGTATATATTGAGGCATTTGCAGATACTGTTCAAAGAACCTTGAGTGAATAAGCTCATATGGCCAAAGCCAGCCTCTTCTAATAAAATGGTGGAAAAACTGAAACATCTGCGATACTTCCCAAGGCTTCAAGGATACATAGTTTTTGTTTTATCTATCTAGCACCATGACACAAAAGCACATATTTACTTAAACTTATATGGGATAAAGCAGGAATTCAGCTGTTCATATTAGGAATGGATCAGCAGAGAAGGAGAAAGTTACATTGCTACTTGACATATAAAACTGAAAATTAATGCAGTAGACAATACTTCATGAACTTAATCTGGTTTCCTGTACAAACGCATATACAAATCACCCCAGTCACTCGAAGTGAAAAGTAAATTAGGTTCTTGATCCTAGGAACAGAGTTTAATGCCCTTAACTCTGCAAAGACAGACCGAGCCTCAGGGCAGGAGACCAGGATGGCTGCCCTGAGTGCCAACATTGCAGGGTGGCAAGTTACCATGCTTGGGGGCACAAAAAATATTTTGTGCCCTGTGCGACAAAAAACATAGGGCTGGCCCTGTACAAAAAGACTTACAATGTAAGTGCAAGTGCTTCACTTTGCTTCCCAGTGTGAGTAGATAGACACACGCTAGCTCTGTTTGAGCGAATGTGCTAGAAATAGCTGTATAGCTGGGGGTGGCAGCTTGGACTAGGTGCCCAAATACATACCGAAGGGGTCCAGGTGAGTTTGTACTCGGGTGGCTAGCCTGAGCCACTGCCCGTGCTATCAGGGCTACATGGCTATTTTTAGCATGCTCGATTGAGTAGAGCTAATGCATGTCTTGTCTACTCGCCCTGGGAAGCATGCTCTCAGCTGGAGCGTAGACATACTCTGAGAAGCCTAGCAAATGGGAATACCAAGTAGAAATAGGGAAGTGGTCTTATCTCTATATACGGTATTGCTGAGACCATTACTATCTATCTAAGGTGGTTATATATGTCCCATTACCATAGTAACTGAGTGCCTCATTCTTTAATGTATTTATTTTCACTCCATCCCTGTTAGAAATGCTACTACCCTATTTTGCAGATAGGGAACTGGGAAACGAACTCTAAGGTCCCACAGGAAGTCTGAGGCAGAGCAGGCAACTGAATCCAAATTCCAGTCTAGCACCTTAAACTGGATCATGCTTCCTCTTGCTAGACTACTGGATTCAGTTCGGGCGTTCAAACTTCTAAAAGGAGGTTGAAAGATTGGAATGGATTCAGAAAAGAGCTACAAGAATGATTCAAAGTGTGGAAAATATGCCTGAAGCAAGAGTAAAGCAGCTTGATCTATTAGCATATTTAAAAGAAGGTTAAGAGGTATCTATAAGTACCTACATGCAAAGAAAGTTTTTGATAGTAGAGAGTGCTCTAATCAGCAGACAAAGGGATAACACCACCCAATGGCTGGAAGCTGGATGTAATGTTAAAGGCCTACTTATCTTAATTTATCCATCTTCTGTCCTTTCCTCTCCTCCACCCAAACCACACTTTGGGAAAACATGGTGTAGATCTTCATAGTATGATACTTCCTCTCCATTCCTAAATGATTTGATGGGGAATGTGGATATCTAAAGCATGGTCATTAGCATTTGATTTAACACCCACTGAAATGAATGGTGCAATTCACACCTCAGAACCATTGCTTCAGGCTGCCAGCAGACTTCGGCAGATGTTGTTGCCTTGGTTACACTTGGATTATGTTCTGAAGGTTTTCTTCACAACCCAGGACAGCTAGACAATTTTTTTTAAATCAAAGCTGAGACTCTGGAGAAATTGAGACATCCATCTGTACTCTCAAGGCTAAACTTTCATGTCACCTGACCTTTGGAGGATGTACCCCACATTTTGGAAAACACTGCTCTAAATACTTTCAGTCTTAAAATATTGAGATTATGCTGACCTTGGAAGTGTTCTGATTCAGGGGTCTGAGAGCCAGTACTACTAGACTCTTCCAACTCTTGTCTCCGACGGTGCACTATACCTTCCAGATCTGAGTAGTCTTCATTGAAATCCTGAAGGGACAAAAAAGTCATGGAAAAGAACAGGCAAGGCCTAAAATTATGAAGATTATTTGTTTTTACCCCATTACTTTGGGTTACCTGTATCTGAAATCTGTACCAAGAGCAGCAGAAATTAAAAAGGTGTCACTCTATAGATGAAGAATTTAGTATAGCTATAGCTTGAACTTTTTGGTTATTGACGTCAGTTCCTGAACAGCAGCTTTTCTTCAGACCAACGAACTGACCCGGCATGTAGGGGAAAGTTTGCAAGTGGAAGCTTTGAGAAGCCTGTTATTCTGCCTTCAGTGGCAAGGGAAGCCACTTACTGCAACTCTAAATTAGCAAAGATGATAGTGAAAGACTGACTGCTGGAAATATAGGCATGTGGAAAGGAAGAAAAATGCAAGTCAGCACACAGCCCACACACAGACCTTAATAACGGGCACTGTTATATACACAGAGCACATATACAGACATCACATCTATTCATGCATCATTCTTGTGGAGAGAAGATTACATCTGTGCTGGTATCACCGACCATTTGCAGTTTATTCAGAGATTTCTGAGGTGACAGAACATGTGTGTGTCAAGCTTTCCTTCAGTTTGAGACATGAGAAGAGTTTGGACAATTTGGACTTTAATAAATGGAACTTTATCAAAAGCAAAATAAACCATCTTACCAAAGACAGGGTCATAGGGCGATTGGCCCTGAAGCTGTTTTCGGCGGAAGAAGGATTGGGACTGTTGCCAACACTTATATCCTGAAAGGCAATTTTTAAATAAATAATATAATATTTATATATATAATTATACTTATCTAATTGCTATTCTTTAAAATAAAAAGCAGTCATAAGGAACATAACTGAGCTTCACAACTTCACTCTGTCAATACTTACCTCTAAGTGTCTACAGACAGATTTTAATAGCTTGTAGGTTGTGTCTCTGGAGAGTAAGGAGACAAATATGTACTGAAAGACAAAAGTAATAATTTACATAATTATTGTTTGAAAAAATATTTTGCACTAGTTTCGTCTTATCAATTATTAACAGGGTGCACTTGCTGGTTCAGCAATTACTTTCAAAGGCCTGCAGATAGTAAAGCATGGCCTAGAAGATATGAAGTAAAGAACACAGTTTAAGAGTTTTACAAAGAAATGTGGACAAGGCTTATCATAATTTGCCAAAGCCTGCAGTCCACACCCAGGTAAGATTCAGAAATTTTGCTTGGTAAGGACTATAAGAATAGGTGCAGTATAGTTTCCCCATCCCACTCAAATTGGCGGGAATCAACTTGCCTTACCCTTCCCTCCCTGGTCAAATTATATTGAAAATCAGACTCCTTCCATTGATATTGTAGGAATTCTCAGATATTTTTAAAAAAGACAACAAAAAAGAAGAAACAATCCTGAATACTAACATGGGCTGCTATTATGTTGGAATTGAACTAAATTAGATTGTTACTGGTTAGACAGGAGATCACCAAGCAGAGTCGGAGGTGCTGTAGGAGGTGGGGCTGCTGATCCAGTAGATGATACTTTTCCCTCCAAGCCCTGCTGCCACTGGACAGGCCTCCCTGCAGCTTCATAAAGGGCCCCCAAAATAGGTTCATTTCCTCAGCTGTTTTAGCTCCATCCTGGATTGCCATGTAGTAATCTAGGAGGTTTGCAGGTCCATGGAGAGCTGCTGGTGCCCTGCTTCTCTATACCCCTCTCCTCTCTCAGTACCCTGAAAAGCTGCATCTCCTGTGGGTCCCAGGGGAAATATGATACTCTGGAAGATTGAAGCACCCCTTTCCCACAGGACAGGCAAAGAGAAGGTCCCCTCAGAGGGGTGCTTCAGGCTGTAGAGTTGGTCAAATCCTGCAGGGCTAGGTTTTGTGTAACACTAAAATGGCCACATGGGACTGGTCTGTGCCTCTATATTCTAAAACAGCCACCTGGCAACTGCTCCCTCAAGATTCCACCATGACAAATTCTAGGAATAAGTAGAGAAGAAAGCAAGAGAGGTCAAAGATAACCCCACACTTACCCGGTCACTGACTGTTGCTATGACCAGAGCATTTGGCACCAGAAGGGCAGTTTTGGTTTTCTTTATTAGTGTTATGGAGAGCACAGGAATACTAATCTGAAATGAAATGATCACATTGTTAGAATGCCAAAATAATATAATACTTCAGTCACCTTATTGGTTATATACAAGTAGCAGTTCATGTGAAAACCAATCCACTAACATAGATCAAGAATGTTGAAACACTAGCTCATCTTTTCCAGGGCCTCGTTTTGATTGTTACACACAATAGGTGTGGGTTGAGGTAAGGAACTCTTTTTTTTTATCTCGCTCAAGTGTAAATGTTAATTCATCAGCTATGTTTTACTCTAACAAGAGTTTGTGAAGCATGTAAGAAACAAAAGCAATTCCCCTCCCCCTTTCTGGGGTCTAGAGTTTTCAGAAGAGGTCTGAATTTATTCTAATTTTGCAGAACATGCGGGTCAGCAAATGGTGTAAAAGAAGCAAGGTCCCGTAGCAGACTATTTAGGAAAAGACACATTCCAGAACATAGATTGCAGGAGATACAGGTCAAAGAATCAACATATTTCAAACTCTGCCCCACTACTTATACAGTGCCTAGTTTGTGACAAGCAGCTGAGTAAACGGTTCAGATCTTTCAGCATAACTAAAAGGATTTAGCCAATCCATGCTAAATATAAACACATCTCCATGTATGCTGTTCATCCTTTTTGCAAATACACCTGCAAATTATACTTTACATAGGTCAGTACTTTCAATACTTTTCCTTCCTATAGTTCCATACAGCTTCATTAGCAAGATCATATGCTTGATCACAAAGTTTGGTTTCTAATGAGGACTTCTCTTAAGTTTCAGGGTGTTTTAGTTCAGGGGTTTGGTATGGGATCCACTTCAAAATCCCATATTACTAGAGGAGCATGAAGGGCAGGCTCTATTTCCAATAAAAGACTGGCTGGTAGCAAGACAGGCAGATGTGATACTTTAGGCTATACAGAGGATGGAATGGTCACCTTGTTAGAATTCCTGTTATTTACACTTCTCTCTGGACTCTGCATCAGTCAGACTAAGGGTATGTCTACACTACAAAATTAGGTCGATTTTATAGAAGTAGATTTTATACAGTCAATTGTGTACGTCCCCACTAAGCGCATTAAGTCGGCAGAGTGCGTCCTCAATACTGTGGCTAGCATCGACTTACAGAGTGGTGCACTGTGGGTAGCTATCCCACAGTTCTCGTAGTCTCCGCTGCCCATTGGAATTCTGGGTTAAGCTCCCAATGCCTGATGGGGCAAAAACATTATTGCAGGTGGTTTTGGGTACACGTTGTCAGTCGCCCCTCCCTCCCTCCCTCCGTGAAAGCAACGGCAGACAATCATTTCACGCCTTTTTTCCTGGGTTATCCATGCAGACGCCATACCATGGCAAGCATGGAGCCCGCTCAGTTCACCGCTGCTGCTGTGAGCATTGTAAACACCTTGCGCATGATCCTGGAGTATGTGCAGAACTGGGCTAAGAGACGCCAGCACGAGGATGATTGTGATGAGGACATGGACACTGACTTCCTGAAAGCATGGGCTGTGGCAATTGGGACATCATGGTGGCAGCGGGGCTGGTTGATACAGTGGAACACTGATTCTGGGCCCGGCAAACAAGCACAGTCTGGTGCGACCGCATAGTGTTGCGAGTATGGGATGATTCATAGTGGCTGCGAAACTTTTGCAGGCATAAGGCCACTTTCCTTGGACTTTGTGAGTTGCTTTCCCCTGCCCTGAAGTGCAGGAATACCAAGATGAGAGCTGTCCTGACAGTTGAGAAACGAGTGGCAATAGCCTTGTGGAAACTTGCAACGCCTGACTACTACCGGTCAGTCGGGAATCAATTTGGAGTGGGCAAGTCTACTTGTGTGGACTGCTGTGATCCAAGTAGCCAATGCAATCATTGACATTCTGTTCTCAAGGTTAGTGACTATGAGAAATGTGCAGGTCATATTGGATGGCTTTGCTGCAATGGGGTTCCCTAACTGTGGTGGGGTGATAGACGGAATGCATATCCCTATTTTGGCACTGGACCACATTGCCAACCAGTATGTAAACCGCAAGGGGTACTTCTCAATGGTTCTGCAAGCACTGGTGGATCACAAGGGACATTTCACCGACATCAAGGTGGGATGGCTGGGAAAGGTGCATGATGCTTGCATCTTTACGAACTCCGGGCTGTTCGAGCAGCTGCAAGAAGGGACTTACTTCCCAGACCAGAAAATTACTGTTGGGGATGTTGAAATGCTTATAGTTATCCTTGGGGACCCAGTCTACCCCTTACTCCCATGGCTCATGAAGCCATACACAGGCAGCCTGGACAGTACTAAGGAGCAGTTCAACTATAGGCTGAGCAAGTGCAGAATGGTGGTAGAATCTGCCTTTGGATGTTTCAAAGCTTGCTGACGCTGTTTGCTGACTAGGTTAGATCTCAGCGCAACCAACATTCCCATTGTTATTGCTGCTTGCTGTGTGCTCCATAATTTCTGAGAAAGTAAGGGGGAGACGTTTATGGTGGGGTGGAAGGTTGAGGCAAATTGCCTGGTGCCAGATAGCAGGATGATTAGAAGAGCACAGCTAGGCGCACTGCGCATTAGAGAGGCTTTGAAAACCAGTTTCATGATTGGCCAGCCTACAGTGTGACAGTTGTGTGTGTTTCTCCTTGCTGCAAACCTACCCCCTTTGTTGATTTTAATTTCCTGTAAGCCAACCACCCTCCCCCCTTCGATCACAGCTGGCAAAGGAAATAAAGTAACTATTGTTTTGAAACCATGCATTTTTTCTTTATTAATTTTAAAAAAAAAAAGTGAGATAACTGACAAGGTAGCCCGGGTGAGAGAGGAGGGAAGGACAAGATCACATTGCTTATTGTAGCCACACTACAAATCAAAACTGTTTGAATGGCAGCCTTCTGTTGCTTGGGCCATCCTCTGGAGTGGAGGGGTTGGGTGCCTGGAGCCTCCCCTCCACGTTCTTGGGCATCTGGGTGAGGAGGATATGGAACTTGGGGAGGAGGGCAGGCGGTTGTACAATGGATGTAGCGGGGATCTGTGCTCTTGTTGGCTTTCCTTCAGCTCCAACAGATGCTTCATCATGTCCACTTGCTCCCCCATTAGCCTCAGCATCGCCTCCTGCCTCCGCTCTTCGCGCTCACTTAATTCTTTCCTGGCCTCTGCCACTGAGTGCCTCCATGCATTAAGCTGTGCCCTATCAGTGTGGGAGCACTGCATAAGCTTCAAAAATATTTTTTTTGCCTTCTAATCTGTGATAACCTCAGGGATGGAGATGATAGAGGGAGCATAGAAACATTTGCATCTGGGGGGAGATAAAAAGGGAGAGTAAAATTTAAGATGATACATTTCTGAGAACAAAAGGGAGACTCTGTCATAGTGAATCAAGCAATTCACAGCAGACAGCACATGTGCTTTAGGTACAAGATTGCATTTTGCCTTTTATATTGAGCGCCTGCCGGTATGGTGACATATCACAAATGGCTGGGCAAAAGAATTTGGTTTTCAGGCAGCCATGGTAAGCCAAAGGGTAAACGGGGTTGGCTTCTTACAGCTTCATAACCATAGGCGCCGACTCCATGGGAAAAATTGGTGGGTGCGGAGCACCCACCGGCAGCTCCCCGCCCCGCCAGCTCACTTTCACGCTCCGCTCCACCTCCACCCCTGAGCGGGCCGATGCATCCTGCTTCTCCTCTCTCCCTCCCAGCACTTGTGCCGTGAAACACCTGTTTCGCGTGGCAAGCCTGGAAGGGACAGGGGAGGAAGGGGATGCAGTGTGCTTTGGGAAGAGGTGGGGCCAGGGCAGGGATTTGGGGAGGGATCCAACAGGGGCAGGGAGGTGCGGAGTCGGGGTGGGGCCAGGGTGCAAGCACCCACTGACACCAACAAAAGTTGGCACTTGTGTTCATAACAGGTGGGAATGGTTTCAAACTGCAGTGCCATCCTTTCCCATAGCAAGGAATGCCGGTTGGTTTCACATTTAAAAGGAGGGGCCGCGGTTTTCGGATGAATGTGCAGCACACACCTTCTGCCCCCCACTGCATGGCTATTCTCCGGGATGGTCCTTTTTAGCCAAACACAAACAACCCAGCATGAACGGGGTCCTTTTACTGTTCCCTTACAAAAATTCCCCTATTTCAACCAGGTGACCATGAATGATATCCCTCTCCTGAGGCTAACACAGAAAGATATAGACCGAATGTTGCTTGAATACGACTTGAATGTTGAATTGAATGCTTGAATTGAATGCTTTGCGCTGCAATGATTCCAGACTTCTTGCTACTGGCTTGGTGTGGTAAAGTGTCCTACCGTGGAGGACGAAATAAGGCCGCCCTCCCCAGAAACCTTCTGCAAAGGCTTTCAGAGTTCCTCCAGGAGAGCTTCATGGAGATGTCCCTGGAGGATTCCCACTCCATCCCCAGACACGTTAACAGACTTTTCCAGTAGCTGTACTGGCCACGAATGCATCCTAATTCTTCAGGGCAAATCAAACATTAAACACTATTGCTTTTAAACCCTGTACCGTAGTTACAAATGTGCACTCACCAGAGCCGCCTTCTCCAGCTTCAGGGTCGGGGATCCCGCCTTGGGAGGGTATTGGCTCCTGGCTGCTGGGGAGAACGGATTCACTGCTTGCCTGCTGCGCATTCTCCTCCTCCTCTTCCTCATCCACAAAATTCTCCTTCCTTTTGTGTGAGACTCCCCCCTTTCAGGTGTCCATGGACAGTGGTGGGGTAGTGGTAGGGTCCCCCCCCAGAATGCCATACAGCTGATCATAGAAGCGGCATGTATGTGGCTCTGACTTGGAGCGACCGTTTGCCTCCTTTGTCTTTTGGTAGGCTTGCCTGAGCTCCTTGACTTTCATGCGGCACTGCTGTGTGTCCTTGTTGTAGTCTCTCTCAACCATGCCCTGTGAGATTTTGGCATATATACTAGCATTTCTTCTTTTTGATTGGAGTTCGGCCTGCACAGATTCTTCTCCCCATACAGCAATCAGATCCAGTGTCTCCCTTTTGATCCATGCTGGAGCTCGTTTGCAATTCTGGGGGGACTGCATGGTCAACTGTGCTGCTGAGCTTGCCACGCTGACCAAACAGGAAATAAAATTCAAAATTTCCTGGGGCTTTTCCTGTGTACCTGGCTAGTGCATCAGAGTTCAAAGTGCTGTCCAGAGCCGTCACATTGGAGCTCTCTGGGATAGCTCCCGGAGGCCAATACCATCAAATTGTGTCTGCACTACCCCAAATTCGACCCAGCAAGGTCCATTTTAGCACTACTCCCCTCACCAGGGAGAAGTACAGAAGTCAATTTTAAGAGCCCTTTAGGTCGATGGAACGGGGTTGGTTGTGTAGACGCATTCATTTTAAAATCGACCTAACTTGGCTAAATTCGACCTAGCCCCGTAGTGTAGACCAGGGCTAAGACATGCGAGAGATTAGGAGAGGGGGGAATGTGTCTAAAATTTGGCTAATAAATGACCTTTCATAGCACTGAATTGAAAGTATAGTACTGCAAACGAAGAATTATAATAAATTGAAATAGACTTTATTTATGGAATAATCTATCATCTTTTAGTTGTTAGCTTCTGTTTATGAAGGGCCTCTAAGGAAAGCAGTACTGAGACATGAAATGGTCTCTCATTATGTTTTGGCTAACCTGCCTATCATCACCAATGCTTTTGCTTATATTTAGCCTGGGTATGACATTTTGTCATTCACCATTTTAGGGATGGCTAACCAAATGGATACTCTACCCTTGCCCTAAAGGCTAGAGAAGAGGTCAAGGCCACTTTGATCAAAAGCCATTGCTAATAAGTTTATTGATAAAAGAGATGGACCTGAATCAAAGCTTCATGTTCAAAACCCTTGAGGGTTTGGGAGGCTTGGATCCAAAATTTGCAACTCTGGCCCACCTCCAGTTCTCAATTTTGTGTGTGTGTATACATGAACTTCTACTTTGCCTGCTTACTATGCTGTTTTCACATCAAGATCAGAATGCCTCTAACCCACTTCTTTAAAACTCTACTGAAAATTGCCTGTCTACCTCAACCTGCTTTCTTTACCTTTCCCCAGGGACGCTAGAACAATTTGTCTGGTGTGTGTGCTGAGAGCCATTGAACCAAACTGTAAACCCTGTATATGATGTAAACCACTTCAAGCCAGGGGGTGCAGAAGCACCCCCAGAACTTCTAATTCCAGTACCTATGCCTTTACCCCTTGTTTGTATCATATGTTGTGTAGTTAGATGGTAAGAATTTCTGAACAGGGCTTTGTTTGTAAATTTTTTCTGGAAAATGACTCCATATCAGCATTATCAAATAAATATATTTAAATAGAAATAGGTCAATTAAAAAGATATTCTGCAAACTTCATCAAATAGAGTAATTCCTACTGTGCTAAAGTTTAATGAAGTTTCTGCTTCATACTATTTTGGTGGCCGATATTAGCTGTGATATCCTAGTTCAAAAAGAGGAAAAAAAAAATCTAAGTGGGATGGAATACCCATTTCCTACACTCTTATGCCAGCAATTGTTTACCAGGGAGAATCACTGTGAGACCATTTCACTTCTACCCATCTGTGCTATCCATCTGCAATACTCACTGTCCAGAGGACTGAAACTGTGGACAACTTGGAAAAAAACAAGTAGAGAACTACGCAGGACAACCTGATATTGTGATTCAGAAGTGTGATTCACTCTTGGGAACCACACTTGTAGTTGTTGCACAGCCCAGAAGAGGGCCTGCTAGGCTCCAGTACCAAGATGTGGCTACCTGGAGAGGCACCAGGAGGAAACCTGCTAAATCATCTTTTGAGGTTTAAACAGCATTGCAATAAAAACCTCTTACTTATTCAACAAATAGGGCTTTGCTACTCAGAACAAATCAGTCATACCAGAACTCGCCACTTATACTTCATACTCTGAGAACTGATTAGTTGAAATAGCTACCTTTCTCAGGGCTTAAAACAATACTACCTTATAGAAACAGAAGTTAGAGATAGAAAACATCCATTAGATTGTGTAGTCCAGCTCCTTTTCAGTAAGGAATTGTTTCTTATGACAACTTTTCCTGTTTTTGGTCAGACTAGTTTTAAGAGTTCCAAGCAATGGAACATTATTATATTATTCCTAATTACATTTCCTATTCTCTTCCCCTTTTTGTTGTTGGCACCTGTGAAATATTTGTAGGCTTATCATGCACGCATACAGGTTCATTAGCTGCTACTTAGCAAAGTTATGAATGTTTATTTTAAGTCTTTTCTTGTAGGTCAGTCCTTCCTGATTGCTAATCATCGTTACTAGTCTCTGAATTCCTTCAATTTCTCAGTATCTTTCCAACAGGTAACTTTGGTGCAGTTGCATCACAATCATATACAGAGACACTGTATAGCCCCATGCACTATGATGGGATGTTTCTGTGTCCCATATGTCACCCCCAAACTATAATTTATTTTGAAATCATAACACATTGCTAAATGTCTAATTCTTAACTCTCTTTCCGCATTACTGACTTCCCAGGTTTATCCCTCCCATTCAGTGCGTGTCAGATTACATTTACTCACGTATGTTAGCTTGCATACTTTAAAGCTGAACTTCAGTTTGGGCCAAAATCTGCCACTGATACTTGTGCTGAGCATCAGCTTACTCTACAAATAGTCTCATTAATTTCAGTGGAACTACATGCCAAGGAAGTTTGTACTCAATGAGCAAGGGTGGCACAACATGACCCTTTTGTTAATTTCAGCTTCCTTATTTGCTCTCTATGGCTGTTATTAAACACTTGTG
This sequence comes from Caretta caretta, assembly GCF_965140235.1. Classification (NCBI taxonomy): domain Eukaryota; kingdom Metazoa; phylum Chordata; order Testudines; family Cheloniidae; genus Caretta; species Caretta caretta. The sequence goes on along the minus strand of NC_134210.1, from coordinate 81,160,003 downwards.
CCATTTCCCCATTCATGTCAAAAAATTAACTATGACTAAAGCAATCTATTAATTCACAACAAACAGTACCTCAGTTACCTGAGTCATGTAATAGCACACCTTGCAAATGCAATAAGCTACTATTATGAACCACAATTTATCATTCTTTAAATCTATTTTACATTCTGAAAAAAAATTCCTCCAAATATCAGGTGTGTCCTATTAAGGCCTTTGACCTGATTTCCTTCCTGGGCTGATAACTTTTTAATCCATTTCTCTAACTAAGTCAAAAGGTATGGCATCAGCATCCTAGTAATTATAGGACGAGGAAAGGGTGTGCATCTAAATCTGATTCTCATTCAAGGAAATGTACAAGTATTTTAAACGTTCAGAGCACAGTATTCCCACTAAAAAGAACCACCCCCCAAAACTCAGCTACACTGATTTGTTTCAGTGAGAACCCAAGGACAAGAAGTAAGGGCAAAATTCATGTTGAAAACAGAAATCTCTTCAGGCAGGGACCTTCTCTTATTATCCATATGTACAGTGCCTAGTGTAACAGGGCCCAAGACGTACTTGGAGCCTTCATACCTTGATATACAACAACTAGATTAACTTCAAACATGAAAATCTCTTTCCCAAAACAGCCAGTCCTGACTACAGGGATAAGTCTGAAACCTCCACAACCCACCTCTCCCCTTCCCAGCATACCCACAGGCAAGAATACAGAGCACTGGGTCCAGTGGCCTCCCTCAGTCACTCCACAGAGGGAGTAAAACAGTGGTTGGGAGAATGTGTTTCCCCTACCTTCCCACACCTCCTCAACTCCCAAACCACACCCTGTCAATTGTGCTTCTCCTCTTTGTCTCCTCCATCCCCTTTTTATTTCTCTCTTCTCTTTCACTTCTACCCAGACCGTCCCCCCAACACCTCTAGATTTGTAGTACAAGTAATTATAAACAAACATTAAAAAAATTCAGACATGGCACAAACAAGATGTGGGCCTGTCAGTACTGTGATCACTGCATATTGAATGCCTTTTCTTGCTCTCCTCCCCAACTTTGACTTTGGGCTTTTGAGACTGCAAAATGGCTGACTGGTGCTTTTGGATATTACTGCAATATAGTTGTTAGTGTTCAGTAATGCTCAGGCAAGAAGATAAAAGGCTTAACACCACTCGTGCATATTAGAAGAGTGTCAATTTCTAGAAATCACCAAGATCCCAGAGAATTTCATTGCTTTTTGTACACAGAGATGCTACTAACCTTGGTGTCTTTACCAAAGACCTTGGAATGAAAACAAATCCAGTTTTCAGATATAAATAACTTTCCTTGGTACAGAATTTCTTTCTGTAGAGCACAGGTAAAACCTATAAACATTAAAAAGAATAATAAAAAAAGGGAAATAAGGACAATCCAGGGAATTACAGACCAGTCAGCTTAACTTTGGTACCCGGAAAGAGAATGGAGCAAATAATTAACCAATCAATTTGCAAACATCTAGAAGATAATAAGGTGATAAGGAACAATCGGCATGGATTTGTCAAGAACAAATTGTGTCAAACCAATCCGATAGCTTTCTTTGACAGTGTAAAAAGCCTTGTGGAGGTGGGGGGGGGTAAAGAGGGGGAAAAGCGGTAGATGTGGTATATCTTGACTTTAGTAAAGCTTTTGATACGGTCTTGCATAGCCTTCTCATAAACAAACTAGGGAAATGCAACCTAGATGGAGCTACTATAAGGTGGGTGCAAAACTGGTTGGAAAACCGTTCTCAGAGAGTCGTTATCAGTGGTTCACAGTCATGCTGGAAGGACATAATGCGTGGGGTCCCACAGGGATCAGTTCTGGATCCGGTTCTGTTCAATATCTTCATCAATGATTTAGATAATGGTGTAGAGAGTACACTTATAAAGTCTGTGGACAATACCAAACTGGGAGGGGTTGCAAGTGCTTTGGAGGATAGGATTAAAATTCAAAATGATCTGGACAAACTGGAGAAATGGTCTGAAGTAAATAGGATGAAATTCAGTAAAAGGACAAATGCAAAGTACTCCATTTAGGAAGGAACAATCAGTTGCGCACACACAAAATGGGAAATGACTGCCTACGAAGGAGTACTGAGGAAAGAGAACTGGGGGTCATAATGGACCATGAGCTAAATATGAGTCAGCAGTGTAAAGCGGTTGCCAAAAAAAAAAAAAAGACCAAACATCATTCTGGGATGTATTAGCAGGAGTGTTGTAAGCAAGACACGAGAAGTAATTCTTCCGCTCTACTCCGCGCTGATTAGGCCTCAACTGGAGTATTGTGTCTAGTTCTGGGTGCCACATTTCAGGAAAGATGTGGACAAATTGGAGAGAGTCTAAAGGAGAGCAACAAAAATGATTAAAGGTCTAGAAAACATGACCTATGAGGGAAGATTGAAAAAATTGGGTTTGTTTAGTCTGGAAAAGAGAAGACAGAGGGGGGACATGATAACAGTTTTCAAGTACGTAAAAGGTTGTTACAAGGAGGAGGGACAAAAATTTTTTTCTTCCCCTCTGAGGATAGGACAAGAAGCAATGTGCTTAAATTGCAGCAAGGGAGGTTTAGGTTGGACATTAGGAAAAACTTCCTGACTGTCAGGATGGTTCAGCACTGGAATAAATTGCCTAGGGAGGTTGTGGAATCACCATCATTGGAGATTTGTAAGAGCAGGTTAGACAAACACTTGTCAGGAATGGTCTAGATAATACCTAGTCCTGCCATGAGTGCAGGGGACTGGACTAGATGACCTCTCAAGGTCCCTTCCAGTTCTATGATTATTCAGCACCTTTAATACCTGCAGTCCAGCTAGGGTTGCCAATTTTGGTTGGGATGTATTCCTGGAGGTTTCATCACAGGACATAATTTTAATTAAAGATTATTTTTTAATTCCTGGAGGCTCCAGGATGATCCTGCAGGATTGGCAACCACAAGATGAGCAGAGGTGCTTTAAAAATATCCTGTGCTATTCATAAAAATAAATTGATACATCTCTTTAAAGCACATGAAAGAGTTAGTTATGCACAGAAAAATCTTTAGTGCTCAAACCTTCACGAGTCTGAACTCTGATAAACCTTCAAGGTATTAAAAATGCATTGTAAATAGGGATGAGACAAATGAGTTAAGAAGAATTCAGGAAGTTTCTTACACATGCTGTACTCCTCAATGGAAGGTTTTACATTTAAGTTCAGAAAGATACACACTGTGAAAAAATCCATTCAGCTAAACTGCTCTTATAACAGATGTTCTAGATCCACTACGTAAATGAACAACTGACAGCTTCCATTGTCCTGTCATGGATTCACTTTGCATTCTGGGACAGATAAAACAATGGTGTGGTACTTACTTTGCTTCAGTGGCTCTGTAGTTGGAACATCCAGAAATAGCTTGTGATAATGAGCATTTGCCTTGAACTAAAATTAAACAAACACAGAACACATTTTGGTTATTCCCTCATTAAAATATATTTACTCCCCCTTAATCTGCACACTTGCTTTCTCCTTTAGCATCCTCTATACCACGGTGGGCAAACTTTTTGGCTTGAGGGCCACATCGTGTGCAAAACTGTATGGAGGGCCGGGTAGGGAAGGCTGTGCTCTCCAAACAGCCTGGGCCCTGCCCTCTATTTGCCCCTCCCACTTCCCACCCCCTGTCTGCCCCCCTCAAAACCCCAACCCATCCAACCCCCCCGCCCCGCTCCTTGTCCCCTGACCACCCCCTTCCAGGACCCCTGCCCTTAACTGCCCCCCTAGGACCCCTCCCCCTATTTAATCTCCCCCCATTCCCTGACTGCCCCCCTGAACCTCTGCCCCATCCAACCACCCCTGTCCTCCGACTGCCCCCTGGGACCTCCTGCCTCTGGCCCCAGCCCTCTTACCATGCCATGCTGCCCAGCCAGAGCCAGCCCCGCTGCCGAGCTGCCCAGCATGAGCAGGCAGCCCCGCTGCCCAGAATGCTGCCTGTGTGGCGGCGGGGGAGGGGCCGGGGGCTAGGCCTCCAGGCCAGGGGCTCAGGGGCCCGGCAGGACGGTCCCCCGCGGGCCGTAGTTTTCCCACCTTTGCTCTATATCTCAGGTACTATGGTGATTAGTGCTACAGAAATGCAGTTAAATGAATAAATACCCCCTTATTCTCAAATTCACCAGTTCTGGAAGTAAAAAATTGCCTTATAGCTCTTCTTTTAAACACCTTAAGAGAAGAGAGCTCAATGGATATTTTATCTGTGTTTGTACAACCTTTATACAACAGAAAGATAGCACTAGTTTTAGTGGTGTGAGAGTGGTACATCCATACTGAGCTTTTCACTAACTTTACAGAGAGTCCTCCAGCTCCGCTGTCTGAATAAAGCACTATCTTCTGCAGAGATGATAGAGAAGGAGACACTAGTAACTCCATAGTTAGAGCTGAATTTTCTTCTACAGCTGTACCATCTGTATGTGATGTGAAGAAATTTACAAAGGCAGGGCAGGAGGGGAAATAACACTACTCAACTCTGGGGGCAAAACTACATCCAAACTCCAGCTTAATCAGAGGACAGCAAACAGAAAAACCTCAAAGAACATTTCAAAGTGAGAAATATAGGTTCTAGATGTTGCCACATGAGAGTATCTGCACCAGTAAGTAGATGTGTTATATTTAGAATAGATATGCAAAGGGCAAGGGAGACGAGAGAGAGAATATCCCACGGGTGAACTTTTCCAAAAGAATGACATTCTAAAATCTTTTGAACTAAACTGGAAAAGTCATCTTCTGCTCCTGTTAAAGATTGTTCCTTTGTCTCAAATCCTCAGTGGCTGTACTTGGTAGTAAGGCTTCACCTTTTGCACTTACCATGTTTCACTCAATCTCAAAGGCACTGTAAATATCATTACAGTACAATGAACAGTGCTGTTACTGGGCCAGACAATGATAGTATAGTCATTTACTCTAACTAAAAACACATGTTATCTCTATATTACCTGATTTGAGGCATGTTTTTTCCTTTCAGGCTTGGAGTCACTCTTGATATCTGTTGTCAGGAGGGGGCTGTCCACACTGATCTTTGTCCTGAGGGTAAGAAAACATTCCTAATACTATGCTTAGTGTCATTTCATTAGTTTTATTACCATCTGGATGTATATTTCTGTCTATGCACATATTCATCCTTTGTTAACTGTCATTCTTATTCTCCTGTCTCTTGATGACAGCAAAGTGGATAAGGATAGCTAACATCAATTTCAGAACATGGCAAGTCTCACAGATCGATGAAAAGCCTTTTAACGTTAGAGGGAATGTTCATTTGTGGTTTGGAATAAATTAACTACTGTTCATTTCTTTTGTATACTTTGTTCACCTTATAGGCAAAGACTATGACTTTTCTTTGGAATAGAAGAACATGAGGATGCCCTTACTGGGTCAGAACAGTCTATCTATCTATCTAGCCCAGTATCCTGTCTTCTGACAGTGGCCAATGCTAGATGTTTCAGAAGGAATCAACAGAACGGGGAAATTATCGCGTGATCCGTCCTCTGTCGTCTAGTCCCAGCATCTGGCAGACAGAGTCTTAGGGACACCCAGAGCAAGGAGTTGCATCCATGATCATCTTGGCTAATAGCCACTGATGGACCTATCCTCCATGAATTTATCTAATTTTATTTTAGCCCAGTTATAGTGAAAGCCTTCATGACATGCCCTGGCAATTAGTTTCACAGATTGAAGTACTTCTTCACAAAATGCACAGTCCTTATATATGTTTTTAACCTGCTGCTTATTAATTCCATTGGGTGATCCCTAGTCCTTGTTTTAAGGGAAGTCATCATGTGTGTCATTTGATATATTCACTATTGGATTCAAATCTTGAATGATGGTAAGAATATTGACCCTACCAAAAAAAAAACGAACAAAAAAAAACCAACACTGTACAGGGACCGTCTGGTAAATTTTTCCTGGGACAGAAATGTCTGACTGGAGAGGTGCAGTTTACTGTGGATATTCTTGTACTTCCTCAAGAGTTTTACATGAAGAAGCTGGGAACACACAGTATGTGCAAGAAGATGCAATAGGCTCATGTGTGTTTGCCTCCTAAGCAAATTTGTGATCCTAGGTTGGTTGTTGCATTGGTCATCTAAAGAACAGGCAAGAAGACAAGGCATTAGGACTTACATCCCATGGTTGTGAGCAAGTCATCTAGCTGTTTGACTAGGATTTTAAAGCCATCACAGCCTTTGTTTTGTAGGAGTTATTGTATTCCCTGCCACCCAAACTCTTTGATTTATCTTTTTTATAAGACCTAGTACATCCTGCTACAGATATTTCTATCATTGAACTCTGTTTCCCTGTAAGAATGGTGTGACTGAGGGGCTGAAGAGACAGAAGATTCTTACCACAGGGATCCCATATTAGGACTCAGTTATACCTTTGTCATGAGTAAAGGACTCTACAACATTGTGCTGCACCAGGAGTAGCCCTGGAGCCAGACACAGCCTGGCTCCCAGTCTCTCCCTGTTCTGCAATGGAAGTAACCTGCACCAGGTCTAGATCTGTGCAGTGTACTTCCCCTGGCATGCCAGTATAACTGTGCTAGCTGGTGCACAGAAGGGCTTTGAAGCCATGGTTCTGCCCACTACCTACCTCATTCTGTCCTCTCCCACCTACTTGTATAGGAGGTTGGATGTAGGCGCCCCAAAGAGGTTGCTCTTCCCCTGAAATGCTCCTTTCTGTGTTCCAATAGCTGGCACAAGTGAGCATCAGATATCCCATTTATTCCCTTGTGCAGCTGCACAAGCAGGGCCACAGTCAGGACCTTATGTGTACTAAATATTTATCTTGTTTCTCACCAGTTTTCTGGGATGGGTCTCAGCAATTTTTATTGCTGCTGTTTCTGTTAGTCAGTTTTCTGACATTACCTAGTGGCGCCAGCTTTTTTCCGGTCATCAAAACATTCAGCCTCACTAGTAGGGGTCTGTGGCAACAGGCTGGGTGATTTTCCACCTTTCTTTTTTTCCTCTGCACCATATTCTCCATCTGAACTGGAGTGAGAGAGAGAGAGAGAGAAGTTCTCTTTATCTGAGGGTCAAAAAACAAAAGCCACTACAAGCTGACCTAAAAAAGAAAATTGTCTGCTATGTACTTCAATCATTAATTTTAGATTTTAACATATAAACACTTTAACAATAGGTATTCTTGTATCTTTGACCATACTTGGGAAAACTAAAAGCAAAGCCTCCACTCTTGTTTACTTAGAACTTTAATCTAGTCAGTCTTTTCCTTTCTGTCATACTAACATAGAAACTTAAAATAACCTTCTAGATCAGCTAATGTCTACATAGCACCAGTCACTGTTGTATCCAAGTTCTCCTTTGAAGATTTTTACTGTTTTGAAATTGACAAAAGTCCTCCCCCCCATTTTTCTGATCAGTTCTATAAATAGCTAACATAAATAGATAGTTTTTTCTGTTAAACCCTTTCCATGATATGCATTTCAAAAAGTTGTCTTGTTTCCTAGGATGCAGCAAAATGCACAGAGTGTCGCTATAAAGTCTTATCAGGGCATATGGTAGAACCCACCAATAAGCCCCAAGTTAAAGACAACAGTAAAAGAACACAGAGCATTCTCACTAACATGCAGGAAAGTTTAAAAACAAAACAAAAACCAACCAAACAAACAAAACCCAACCCAACCCCCCTATCATTTTGAGAAAAGCACCAATCTAGCTGAGGGATAACTTCAAACCCTACCTATGAATGTGGGACTGCTTTGTTTTCTCGAGCCATGTTCAAATGTCGTACTTTATAACGCTTTCAAAAAAAGCAAACAAGTAGCCTATCTTGTTCCTTGTACTCAAGTGTACAGCAACAGCTCTTAAAATCTATTTAATTGGGAAATTTAATGCCAGCAGAGCTATCAAAATATGAGTATTCAATGTAGAGTACACTTAATGCAAAAATATAACTATTTAGTACACACTGTTGTTTAGTGTCCTGGAAAGAATCTTCAACCACAGACCTGATATCATCTGAGCAACATGAGCTGTAGCATTGAAATTCTAGCAATGGGGAAAAATGACCAGAAATTAAAGTGCTACTATCACACAATCAGTCATGTTTGTTTGTGGTTCCAAGTAGTAAAGGAATAAATCTAAACTAAATGAGTTTAGTGCTTCATTGAGTCAAGTAATACAGGGAGTTAGAATTTTTTAAATTTTCTAATCAACCTACAAGCTATATGTTGTGCTTAACACATTCTTTATAGCCAATTATAATAAAAGGAAAATCAAGTTAAGGCAGAGTTCCTCTTAATTGGAACCAACAGGTCCCATTTGACCCTTCAGTCACTACTTCCTACAGAGTTTCCATGAAAGCCTTTTTATTGCATTTTATTTGAATGCGAAGAAGCATCTGTCAGGTTTATGAAGGTGACCTAGGTCACAATATAGGATCTGTGTTTAACAGCCTGCATATCAGACTGAAATCCATCTTTCCCATGGCAAACACATATACTACCATACTAATTAAGTTATATAGTAGCCAAATTTAAACAAAAACACAACCCTTTGCAAAATTTGCCCTGATGCTTAATACTATCCTAGAATTTTATTATATATATATATATATATATATATGCTCATGGGTTCAAGTCTAAAGGCAAAGGAGGAGGCTGTCCAACCATCTGTATTTTTAAGCCTCTTTCCCCTGTCCCCATCCATTGTTTAAAACTGTACTATTCCACCTTGGAAGTTGATATTGATTTTTTTTTTAAATGAAAAAGGTATCAGTTGAGGGTAGAATCCCCTGGTATGCATGGATTTTAGTTATAAAGTTGCTTAGATTTTTTTAGTAAGCTACCACATACATCTCTTATTTTGGGGATAAAATCCTAGAAAGATTAGACATTTTTCAACAAACATCAAGGAAAATAAGAAGGTATGGTAAATGTTGAATCTGTCAACATTAACTGTGTTCCTTAAAAGTGGTCCTGGATGACTTCAATTTTCAAGGGACCTCTCAGTGTAGTATTTATAGATCTGTATGCAATTTTACAATGGTTATACAGATGGCAAGGCAAACACAGTCCAGACCATCAAATGTCATTGGATAATGACATTACACAATGTAACTTCAATTAAAAGTTTTGGCAGATATTTTAAATTACTATACCAAGACCAAGGCCATGTCATTCATATTAGCATTGGCCTTCTCAGACTGACTACAATCTCATATTTTCACTTGGAACTGCACAAAGAAATCAAGAGAGCGTCTATGTGATGTTGGCTGAGTGAGGTCAGGAGAGAAACATTGCAAAATGCTTGTGCAAATCTCAGCCAACAACTGATTACTAATGTTTATTTTCTAGGACACAAATAATCAGAGTCTTATACCTTATTTACATAGGGATTTATAAATTTGAAAGCTTGAGAGAACACCCACCTGTTGAGCAACCAGTCCCACACACAGGGAATTTAATGCCTGTGAAAGAGATACCAAATTGACATTTGCTAAGGAAAATTCCATTTACCCACAGAACAGCCAAAACACAGGGATCAACACAGCAAGTTTCCACACAGTTCCATCAATGGGTGCCAGTTTTACCAGAGGTAACAGCTTTCAGTGACTCTGATCTAACCTGAACCAGCAATCTAGAGGTGTTGGGTAGCACAAACCTTTTACATCAAGAACCCAAACCAGCAGTTTTATTTAGTTTGAGGTTCCAATAGGCATGAACCTCAAAGAGGACTTTGGTCAGGCCCTGGGCTGGCCAGGGATGCTCCCTCCCACTACAGACCAGGTTGTGGCTATCTTACGGGCATAGAAGGGCCTAATGGTCCTTTAGCCACTTCTTATGATGGCTTCAGGAGGTAGTCAACTGTCTCTCTCTCCCTCCATCTCAATGCTTAAGCTTCCCAAGAGAAGTAACTTGCTAGAGAGGGAAGTAGGCCGTGTTGGGATTGGGGAACGTGGGTGTGCACACACCTTGAATTTAAGTAACCCTTTACTGGATGTAGGATTGTTATTTATATTACTGCCATGTTGAGAGGCTCCTGTGGGAATCAGGTTCACACCAGACTGGGCACTGTAAAAACTATGTAAAGAGGTTACAGTGCTGCTTACAGAGCAAGTTGACAGGACTTAAGTAGTGACACAAAAACAATAGGGAAGGAAGGATGAGGAACAATGAAGCATCATGCAGTTATTCAGGATTTCTCATGGGACTCAACAAGATAAAGAGAAGTAGTTAAATCTCTGTATAATATACAAATATCCTTTTCACCTCTTCCTTTCTCCTGTAACAACTCATAATAGTGAAATTCCTGCCCTAATCCTTTACAATCTTCAAATCCTTTGCAACCTATGATCCACTGAGTAGTTTTGGTTCCATCTTGTTTTATTTTTTTCTTTCAATTAATCCCTCCTCCCTATTTACTTTAACTGCAGAACGGTGGCATAAATGACTTCACACCTAAAATTCCCTTCCCCTGAATCGGTCCGTCATTCAATCCCTTGCCTTCTCTCCCGACAGCAACTCCACCGTACTACGTTATTCCTGTTACTTGTTCTGAGGGATTTGGGGGGGAGCTGGGCTCAGCCCAACCTGTTCGCCTTCTCTCTTCACTGCATCTCTAAAAGCAACCAAAGTCCTTTTTCCCCCTCAGGCCTTGCCTCCAGGAAGAAGAGGGAGAGTCCTGCCCATGTATGGATGCACCTGATTAAAGTAAAGAAGTTTAAGCAGACTCCATTCCGGCAAACGTGTGTTCATGGGTCACAGCTACAAATGCCTTCCTACGTATGCTTCATATATACGCTCCACCAACACCACTGCCACATTCACCTAGCTCCTGCAATCAGAAATTCCGTACAAAAGGAGTAAATCTTCATTTCCTCTCATATGAATCTACAGATACCAGTTCGCTAAAGCTGAAATCTCTGGAAACTAACTCATCACAGCTGTAAAATATCAGCAATCGCGTGTAATTTCTCTGCCATTTCAGGCGCCTTAGACATTGGTGGCACCTTAGTCCGTCCAGTTCTCTGCCTGTGGCACATAGCCTAATTTCCTGAGAGTCTCCTTTCAGTTGTTGGATTGAGTGTGGTGGCCTGTTATATACAGGAGATTAGACTTAGATGATCTAGTGTTCCAAAGTTTTGCAATTTGAAGACAAAAAAAAAAAAAAAAGTTACGGTAGGTGTTCTTTTGCTTAACAGAATTTTCATGCAAGCGGACCATTTTTTAAATATCAAGGTGAAATGTCAAGATTTTGAGTTTGTTGTGAATATATACATTTAAACGCACAACTCTAACGCTAATAGAATATCTGCTTCAAGATGAACATGCAAAAAAAAAATCTACCTACTTTTCAGACACGCCACCCCCTTAAAAAAAAATCAAATCACTTTCAGGTTTATTATGGCACAAAGGAACTATATTTTAATGTTGGATAGATTCATCTTCACTGATGAGTCACACAATTAAAATGACATCATAAAATTAGTGACATTAAAAGGATATGAACTCTGTGTATTAGAAAAACAGTTGGTTACACTACAGAGAATAATATACACCAAGAATGGAACTGAGGAATGTAAGATTAACTCACAGCAAAGGAAAAAAAGAGCAGAGAAATATATTAACAAAAAGCCGTGTACTGAATGTCTCTCTAATGAAGTGTACCGAGACACATCATTAGTCAGCACATTTAAAAAGTCATCGGAACTAGATCTTGCCTCTTTTATACACTGTATCTAAACACAGAAAACTAGTGACAGACCTGGGAGCCCAAGTTCTTTATGCTACAGAAAGAAAGTTCCTTTTGAACTCAAAAGAATGTCTTCTGGATTAGAACATCAGCCACTCAGACTTGTAGCTAACCTATGCTGCAAAAATTGTATTAAGTTGATTACAATAGAATTTCTCAAAGGAAAACAAATTCAAAGAAAGCTACTATTATGAAGTATAATTGCTACTAAAAACCTCTGGTACATCCTGTTCCCTTTGCACTCACCAAAGGCCACTTTGTTTTTTTTTGGCAGATGTTGAATGAAAGTTGCTTACAAATATTCAGTGTTATTTGACCAACAGGTATGTTAAAAGTTTAATAATAAGCGGCATTAATGCATTAATTAAGTGTTCTGAGAAAGATCCAATAAATTTGTTTTTTAGTTCTCAAAACATAATTCAGCAAAAATGAAATAATCCCTAAAACACACAAAAGCGTATTATGCAGATTCTTAATATTCTGTAGGTTTGCTCATATTTCCTAGAGTGGCTATTCTCGCCTTCCAAGTCCACCCTCTCTTGGCGATCAAAAGCTATCTTAAGTACTGTCCCACTAACTGCTTGTTTAGTAAGCTGTCTCATCCATTTAGAGCAGAAAACATGCTGCTTGGATGACCAGTTCTGAAACTCCACCATCACAAAGGCTGCCATTTGTTCATGTGCAGTGTTTGTTCAGAATTAGAAAATATTCAACAGATTAGAAAGCAACTTCTCCGGTTTGCAATGCCATAACACCCGTCATAAATATAAAGGGAAGGGTAACCCCCTTTCTGTATACTGTGCTACAAAATCCCTCCTGGCCAGAGGCAAAGTCCTTTTACCTGTAAAGGGTTAAGCAGCTCAGGTAACCTGGCTGGCACCTGACCCAAAATGACCAACGAGGGGACAAGATAATTTCAAATCTGGAGGGGTGGGGTGGGGAAAAAGGCTTTTGTCTGTCTGTATGATACCTTTGCCGGGAACAGATCAAGGATGCAAGCCCTCCAACTCCTATAAAGTCAGTAAGTAATCTAGCTAGAAAATGCGTTAGGTTTTCTTTGTTTTGACTTGTGAAATTCGCTGTGCTGGAGGAAATGTGTATTCCTGTTTCTGTGTCTTTGTAACTCAAGGTTTTGCCTAGAGGGATTCTCTATGTTTTGAATCTGACTGCCTGTAAGATTACCTTCCATTCTGATCTTACAGAGTTGTTCTCTTATCTTTTTTTTGTTCTTCTAATAAAGTTCTGTTTAAGAATCTGTCTGGGTTTTTTGGGTCTTAAAAATCCAAGGCTGTCTGTGCTCATCTTGTTTATTCTCAAGCCTCCCCAGGAAAGGGGGTGCAAGGGCTTGGGGGGATATTTTGGGGGAATAGGAACTCCACGTGGCCCTTTCCCTGATTCTTTGTTAAATCACTTAGTGGTGGCAGCATTTTATCTAATCCAAGGGCAAAGACTTTGTGCCTTGGGGAAGGTTTAACTTAAGCTGGTAGAAATAAGCTTAGGGGGTCTTTCATGTGGGTCCCCACATCTGTACCCTAGAGTTCGGAGTGGGGAAGGAACCCTGACAAACCCCCAATATTTTGACTAGTTTTGAATCCAATCAGTTCTGTCTTGAATGCTGAAAACATTGCCTCTAAAGATAGGTAGACAGTGACAGACAGTCCCTGACAGTCTGTTACCCAGATTACTCTTACTGTCCTGGATATTTAAGGACTTCCTTTGCAACAGCCTAAAGAGATGCTGTTAAATTTAATCTGCCAAGTGAGTAACGTGTGGTACATCATCCCTGGCCCATGTCTTTATTGGTTGGTGTATGATGAACTGGGAAATATCTGTATTATTTTTATGAATATGGTGCATGCAACTGTGGGTATGTCTGCACTGCAATTAAACACGTGAGTGGCTGGTGTCCGCTGACTTTGGCTTATGGGGCTCGGGCAGTAAAATTTTGGTGTAGACTTTTGGGCTCAGGCTGGAGCCCAAGCTCTGGGACCCTTCCCCCTCACAGGGTCACAGAGCTGGCCCGACAGTCTACACTGCAATTTTACAGCCCCACAGCTCAAGCCCAAGTCATCTGACATGGGCCAGCTGCAGGTGTTTAATTACAGTACAGATGTACCCTGTGTGTTTAGTTATGAGGGGTTACTTGATGTGGTGTTGTTAAAGAGACCAAGCAGGGAAAGCAAAACGACGACACAGGTAAGAGCCCTTGAGGAAACCATGGGAAGCTGTTTATTGGGGAATACCTCCTTCTGAGCTCCAGCCAAACTAAGAATGATTTACTCTTCCCAAGCCTAGGCCTAGGATCAAACAAAGTTACTAAATCATTACAACACACAGGGCCTAGAAAAGAGGGGGTTTGGGTGAGCCAAGGGGGGCTGCCCAGCAAGAGCTACTGGCATACAAGGAGAGACAGAGAGCATGCTGCAAGCAGGAGAGTGTGCTATTCCCAGCCAGAAATGGAGGTAAGTAGGCTAGATGAAACGTAGCAAAGCTTTCAAGGAAAGGTAAATATAGGGAAAATATATGCATACAGCTTTACTGTTTTAATCCTTCACTTTGTATGCTGTGTACTTGGATAAGAGAATAAATAAATACTTTCTTTTGAAGATGCTGGCTCTATGTCCCTGTGAACTTGTATTGTCACAGGCTGATAGAGAAAGAAGGTTTACAGGTGCCAGCCCCGGTTGGACTTGTTGTGTTATCATGTTTGGTACTGCTGTTTAGAGATCCGGACTAGAGCAATTGAACAATATAGTTCTGGCCAGATACAGGTGAAAACATTGCAAGCCAAAGGGGTATATGTCAGAAGGACTAAAAGAGAAACTGCATTTTGACCTGTAACCATGACAGCTGGCATCCTATCTTTACTAGATAAGGATGTGGTGAGTCACAATGAAGCAGACATGCCACTAACACCATATAAAATCCATAACCATGCTCAGCATTTAAAAGGAATAGAATCTGTTTATTCTGAACTGTCCTGTTGTCTGGAGTTAAACATCTAAGCTCTGTAGCGTACACCTATCCTGCTTCTGGAGTATAATACACACACAGGTATTGTGATTTTGACAGTGATTCAGAGAGCAAATACTATTGAAACATGTTCACAACTCCAAGCAGAATACATCTAGACTAAGAGTGAAGAAATGAAGAGCTGCTTAATGGGCCAAACAAGAAGCTAAGTAGACCAACGGTGTACTCAAGTGGATGGAGTAAATTTATCTCTGTCAAATTTAGAACACAGTACTCTGGCCAGTACATACAAAAGCCCAAAATTGAGCATCTGATTTTGGAAGGATACCATTTCAGTTGTATGTTGGAGGGGTAAAGTTGTCAGACATATCTTTATACATGTGAGGAGAGAGTGTGTTCAAAGCTTAAGGAATTCAAGAACACTACAACCGGGGGTCAGCTTGTTATTACAAGTGGATACAAAGCTAAAGATAGTGGATGCTCTATTCCAGGGGTTGGCAACCTGCGGCACACGTGCCAAAGGTGGCACGTGAGCTGATTTTTAGTGGCACTCTGCTGCCAGCAAGGGTCCCGGCCGCCGGCCCTGCTCAGCCCGGTGCTGGCTTGGATGGACGGAATCCTGGGCTGGCAGCACACTGAGCCAGGCTGGCGGCCGGGACCCCGGATCTGGGGTTCTGGCCGCCGGCCCCTGCCAGCCGGTATCCTGGCCACTGGCCTCATTCAGCCTGCTGCTGGCCTGGGATTCTGTCCATCCAGGCTGGCAGCCGGATGAGTGGGGCCGGCAGCCGTCTGAGGTTCCATCTGCCGCCTGCGCTGCCATTCTGGGATTTCGGCTGCCGGCACCGCTCAGCCCGCTGCCAATCTCGGGTTCTGTTGGGGGGCCCTGTAAAATTTATTACTGGCATGCAAAACCTTAAATTAATGAAGACTTGGCACGCCACTTCTGAAAGGTTGCCGACCCCTGCTCTATTCTTTTCTAGCAGACATTAATGGTCTGCATATCTTCAGTCCTTTTGAGAGCAATGCTAGGAGGCTAATTCTCTCATTATACAAAAAACTCACTGAGCCAAATATAAACACAACAGAGTGAACCTGCTATAGTTGATGTGACTATATTTGAGTTATACCCTCTGCACTCCCTCCAGCTATCCCTCTCTCTTTTACCAGATCTTCTGAACACCATTGTTTTGCTCAGTGTCAGCCCTTCTCAGCAGTCTGAGAATGCACTGGGCCTATGATTGACTGCATTTCCTGACAGGCATTGCAATGTGTGCCGTAGGTATATTTTGCCTATGAAATGGCTCTTAGGATAACACAGAAAGGATTTGGGGACATTAGCACTGCAGAGTTTGCTTTTGCTCACTGCTGGTGGTTATTTTTTGCTACAGGTTATATTTGTGAGGGTGAGGAAGTAGAGTTATTTGAATATTTATTGATGTATTCTCACTTTGCAGCAGTACCTTTAAACATAGCAATATACAAATTTGGTTTGAAATTTTGGTATCCTTATATAGTATTAGAAAATTTGAATACATTTTAATTTTAAACAAGTAATGAATTTTGTCTAATAAAACAATAAAATTCTCTAGTCATTAAGCATGGACTTATACCTTTTAAAACAGCAAAATAAAACAAAAAGGAAAGGTATCTTATTTTATTGAACTTTTTTAGCCCAGTGGATAAACACTTCACATAATAACCAGATCAAGTCTCACACCATAGTACCTCAGCAAACAGCAGTAAGGTCATTGTGACATTGTGGACATCATTAGCATGTAAATTCTCAGTTCTTAAATACCATCTATTATTAACAGGCAGTATTCCCTGTCTAATCAAAGACAGACTGCTATCAAGTTCTATAGAAAAATAGAAACAAATTCCTTGTGCCATTAAGTGAGAGGCTAATATTTTATAAAAATAAAGAACAGAACAAACCAGGAATGTAAGCCATTCTGGTTGTTCTATCTTTCTTCAGAATGTCCCCAGTCCATCTGTCCACTTCAAAAGTAAATAAATAAATAAATAAATAATAAAATCACTCCAAAACCTCACCACTGCAACTTTCCGGCTAGCCTCAGCAGAAAGTCCAAGGACAGAGCACTATTCCCGAAATCAAAACAAGGCCAGATCCTGTGGGGCAGCCAGGCTCCTGGTGGAGCTGAGAGCCTGCACTCTCAGCTCCCCACACTGCCCCCTAAGGTCAGTGGAAGTGCTCCTGGTGAGGATAAGTGCCACCAACTGAAGGCGGGTAGTGTGGACATGAACCACCGCCGTAATTACTGTGGTGGCTGTAAATTGACCTAATATAGGTCGACTTAAGGTTTTAGTGTAGACATGCCCTAAGTTTTATTCAAGATCAAGAAAGGGAGAGATGAGGCACCTGGAGGTCTGCGATTCCAATTCTCTTCTGCCAAATTAAATAAGGGAAAAATGCAGTTGCCTGCAGAACCTGCTAACAGTCATACTTACAATAGGGCCTGACAAATATTCATGGTTTATGAAAATCCATGGCTGCCACCTAACAGTGCAGTCATTTGTGGGCATCGTCACAGGAGCAAACAAGTGAGGAAACGAAAGCTTGACTTCACCACTGGAAAGTCTTCTTCACATGAGTGTGAGCCAAGTTTTCAGATTTAGCTGTGCTTATGCAAGAGATCTGTGGCACAAATATGGTAGGTTCTTCTGTATCCTTTTAGCAATGGTTAGTTGTACCAGGTGCTTTTAAAAATACAGATGCAAGGAATTCTTTTTTTTTTTTAAACTTAACATATTCAAAGAATTTTAGTGAAAAAGTCCTACTGGCTCCCTTTTTAAAAATGGTATAGTTCAGCACTCACAGTGAGAGATTAGGCTGCTAGATGCAGTGTAATCAGGATCTCTTTTCTTTTACAGCACTTTTTAGAAGGATTCTGTTTTGATATCAGAAAAGGAGTACTTGTGGCACCTTAGAGACTAACCAATTTATTGGAGCATAAGCTTTCATGAGCTACAGCTCACTTCATCGGATGCATAAAGTGGAAAGTACAGTGAGGAGATTTATATACACACAAAAAGAAAAGGAGTACTTGTGGCACCTTAGAGACTAACCAATTTATTTGAGCATAAGCTTTTGTGAGCTACAGCTCACTTCATCGGATGCATACCGTGGAAAGTTTAGAAGATCTTATTATATACACACAAAGCATGAAAAAATACCTCCTCCCACCCCACTCTCCTGCTGGTAATAGCTTATCTAAAGTGATCACTCTCCTTACAATGTGTATGATAATCAAGGTGGGCCATTTCCAGCACAAATCCAGGGTTTAACAAGAATGTCTGGGGGGTAAGAAAAAACAAGGGGAAATAGGCTACCTTGCATAATGACTAAGCCACTCCCAGTCTCTATTCAAGCCTAAGTTAATTGTATCCAATTTGCAAATGAATTTCAATTCAGAAGTTTCTCGCTGGAGTCTGGATTTGAAGTTTTTTTGTTGTAAAATAGCGACTCATGTCTGTAATCGCGTGACCAGAGAGATTGAAGTGTTCTCCGACTGGTTTATGAATGTTATAATTCTTGACATCTGATTTGTGTCCATTTACTCTTTTACGTAGAGACTGTCCAGTTTGACCAATGTACATGGCAGAGGGGCATTGCTGGCACATGATGGCATATATCACATTGGTGGATGTGCAGGTGAACGAGCCTCTGATAGCGTGGCTGATGTTATTAGGCCCTGTGATGGTGTCCCCTGAATAGATTATCATACACATTGTAAGGAGAGTGGTCACTTTAGATAAGCTATTACCAGCAGGAGAGTGAGTTTGTGTGTGTGTGTGTGTGGGGGGGAAGAAACCTGGATTTGTGCTGGAAATGGCCCAACTTGATCATCATACACATTGTAAGGAGAGTGATAACTGATAGCTTATCTAAAGTTATCAGATATCAGTTATTACCAGCAGGAGAGTGGGGTGGGAGGAGGTATTTTTTCATGCTGTGTGTGAATATAATAAGATCTTCTAAACTTTCCACAGTATGCATCTGATGAAGTGAGCTGTAGCTCACGAAAGCTTATGCTCAAATAAATTGGTTAGTTTCTAAGGTGCCACAAATCCTCCTTTTCTTTTTTCAGAGTAGCAGCCGTGTTAGTCTGTATCCGCAAAAAGAACATGGCTGCTACTCTGAAACCTGTCATTATGTAAAGTTCTATAGGTTGGACTCGCTGGAAGTAAGCAATTGTCTTCTAGGCAATTGTCACCTGTGTATCTTCTTCCCTCAGGTGAGAATCTCTTGCTGTTTTGTCAATGGAAAAAGGACAACGGGTCTGTAAAGGCCTCTGGCTTTTTACCTTGTTTGTGAGAAAGCATTGAGTATTTCTCTCCATTTGATTCAGCTATTGCTCCCTGAAGAGCTTTCTTTCTATGGAAAATACAGAGGCCGACAGAAGCTGCTGTACTTGGCTATCTGCCTTCTACGTCCTGAGCCAGAGCTTCTTGTGCAATATAGCATTTGAGGAAATAGCTCTGGCAGAGAACTTAATTGTATCTGGAAGTTGTCAAAGAATACTGGTTAAGACAGTTTTTTTCTTATTGATTTTATCTTTGAAGGTTGCTAGACCAAGCAACAGCTCTTCTAGCATAAGGGCTGGCAGTAACACATGCCTGCATGGTAAATTAAATTTACACTTTCTTCCTCAAGGGCCTGTCAACTCATCTCTCTGGTCATGGGTGTGCAGAGTGGGAAGAGTCAGCTGAGTGGCAGTATTAGATCCCACTGCAACATCTGCTTTGGGAAGCTGTACAGAGTTCATATAATTTATTCTTCAAAGAGATATAGAGCAGCTTCCAAATGAGAGCAGTTTTGTATAGCTTCTCTGATTAAGCACAGTAGGGTGGGTTTGGTTCTCTTGGTAACTGCCTGTTGACAATGAGGATCTGTTCTAGCCTCAGGAAGGAAATGTACCATTATTCCAACTACAGGATAGAAGCATTTGTGTGGCTGGGGTGGGGAAGAGAAAAGATATTGGTATTATATTTGGACATCAACTGGCAGATATGACACTCAGAGGTCCTGTGGCCACTATTGAACATTAGAAGAGAGCCCCAATTATAAAGCTGCTGTCGGGGCTGTAGGCAGCTAAGTCTAGTGGTTGGAGCAGGAGTTGGAGTGAGGAAGTCGAGCCAAGGGTCAGAGGTGGATTCAGAGACTGGGGAAAGGATCAAGAACAAAAGCAGGAAACAGGAGCAAGGAAGGCAAGTAGGATTCAGGAGTCACACAAGAAGGCAGGGTCCAACGTAACAGCCAGGTAGAGCCCAGTTGTGGGGACAACTTCCTGTGGGTTTAAATAGGAAGCCCAGTCAAATCAGAATTCATGGTGTTTCTCCAATCAAGCCTGGGAAGTCCTCCCCGAGGTCACTTCAGGTTTCATTGTCTCTCCTGCTCAGTGGCAGCAGAGAGGCAAAAGTCAACTGGGGACCCTGTGGACACATCTTGAAGACCTGTAGGGTCATGACAGTTGCCAGAAAAAATTCTTCATAGACAATCTGTGTGTGTAAGAGTAACAGTGGTACAAAAAGGGTTGGAATCTTGTTATTTTAGGAGTTTAGTCAACGGGACTAGCTGGTGTAAAGCAAAAGCCTACATAAACTCTTGCTCCTGTATGTGACATACACAGTAAGAGAGATAAGATGGATGATGTAATAACTTATTGGACCTGCTTCTGTTAGTGAAAGACAAGCTCCTGAGCTACACAGAGCTCTTTTTCAGGTATCACATAGTAAGACACAGACAGGCAGCTTTGTACTTTTGTGTGTTGACAGTATACATGACCTGCAGGGCAACCAGGGTAAATTTACATGGCCTAATTTTCAGGAGTACTCAAGAGCCACAACTGCAAATGAAGTCAGACAAGTGCAGGTGCTCAGCACTTCTGAAAATCAGGTCCAGAGCATGCATTATAGGCAAGGCTGGGAGCACTGCCTATTAGTAATATTGCCTAACACTTCCCATTGTAAAACCATGGTATCAGTCCCTTTTAGCTTTGGCAAACTGTTTCAGCTGAAATTTTCTATGCCAGGTATCTGCCTAAGGTGGATTCATTTCTGGGAAAATTTCAGACAAAAATAGTTCAGCCATTTCCAAGACTAAGGCTAGGAAAACACACATTGTTTTCTCCCTATAAAAATAAATCAGACC
This sequence comes from Caretta caretta, assembly GCF_965140235.1. Lineage (NCBI taxonomy): Eukaryota > Metazoa > Chordata > Testudines > Cheloniidae > Caretta > Caretta caretta. Next base: position 81,139,128 of record NC_134210.1, on the reverse strand, counting down.
AGCTTAATTCTAGTATTTCCTAAGTTGAGGCCTTGCAACCTTAAGTAATGTTCTTTTAAATGTAGTTTTTGCATGTAGTATAAGAGAGGATTATGAACATGGTACTATTGATCAGAGGACACTAAACCCTTCCATTGCAAAGTTCCAAGCATGTAAGTGTAGCATAGATGCACACTTAAAAAACAGAAAAGTGAAGAGCAGACATTTAACGGCTACCGAGCCTAGCTGAAGATTGACCAGGTTAACTCTTCATAACTAGAAACACTAAATTGCAGTCAGCTGCCAAAACCCTTCACAACAAAAGACAACACACACCAACAACCCCACGTATACAGAAAGAGATGGGAGGAGGGTCTTTACCACAGTTTCAAACTCTCTACCCCTTGCATGGCCCTATGTCACACAGCTCAAAGTACCGTGTACTGCCACATGAACGTCAGCAGACGAGGGCCCCCCATTTTTTCCTTCTCCCAACCCGTGATTATTTATCAAACAGAAATTGAAGTGAGCTGTAGCTCACGAAAGCTCATGCTCAAATAAATTTGTTCATCTCTAAGGTGCCACAAGTCCTCCTGTTCTTTTTGCGAATACAGATTAACACGGCTGCTACTCTAAAACCTAGAAATATTTAAGTTTCCAATTATTATCTACAGTATACATATAATTTTATCTGATCTGCATTATGACACTCTCTCTCTACTCCTAGCAGCACACAGTTTTTATGTAATTATTTTCTACTGCTCTTGGAAGCACTTGTTTTTATATTTTCTCTCAGTATTAAGGAATATTTTTGCTTACCCTACCTGTAATGCCCTAAAAAGACCTGCACTCATTTGTAAGTTAAAACCCTTCATTTCTTAAAAAGTCTGGTGCACCACGATTAGCAAGACAAAATTTGTCCTGTGTTGTTATCATTAGTGCATGGAAGGGCCCAGCTAACACTAGAACCTACTACTCCAGTGTGCTAGGTCACAAATACACACCACATACTGTGTTCAGCATAAACCAATTATGTACTGTTTTAACTGGTGTATTGTCTGGAGTTTTCTATCCCAGACAGATTTAGAGAGCATGGACCTGATTCTCTCTTCAGTATAAATCAGAGTGGCTCCACTGAAGTCAAAGGAATTAAGTGTATGTGAAAGGAGAATAAGGCTCCATACATTACATACAACGTGAGATCCGGATACTTATGACCACAAGGAATTTGTATCATGACATCAATGACAGGAATGCCAGTTTGGAAGCAATTTAAGGAATCTTGATGTGTTTAGGAAGAGCTTCAGAGAACAACTTGTCTGAGGACTATAGAGAAGAAAAAAGAGTTTAACGTATGAAATGATGGCGTAAGATACTTTAGCTCAGCATTTCTGGGGAAAACCCCATCCCAGAACCATGGACTGTGAGCTTGGCACAGAGGCACAGTGAGAAGAGAGGGATGCTTTTCAAACACCACAGGAGCGTACACATTGGTTATTTCAATGTGGACACATTTAATGACACTCGTTTAAGTACCGTAGGGTTCTAGACAGATAGTTACAATTACATTTCATAGAAACAGCAACAAGCCAATCCCCAAATAAAGCTTCCATATCTCAGATCCCACAAAACCCTCACACTCCTCAGCCATCCCCAAGTGCTGTTTTACAGACACTGGCTCTGACAAATGCCCCAAGATTAGCGAAGGTAGATTATTGTGGACCAACAGGCATGGGGTAGGACCAATTTCCTGTTCAAGGGGCCCCCAAGGAGTCCAACCAGCAGTCCTCTCTTACAAACCAAAGTACCTCCAGTTGGAGTGCCTCTGCTGATTGTCAACTGCACTGCTTGGGCACATGGAGTGTGGGGGTGGTCTCTCTTACAGACAGCTCCCAAGCTACTGGGGACACAGGCCATGGTGAGCACACTGCCTCAGAGAGATAGGAGCAGCCTGATGGAGGGTTTTGAATATCAGTTGGATTGCATATTCAGTGGGAAGCCAGCACAGATATTTGAGCACGGAGACAGCATTACATAATTACTCCTTTTTTAATAATTGAGCTCTTCTTTCACCATATGGAAATTTGTAAGATTAATTATTATTTAGCAAAGCATCAGAATGGTCCAGTGATTTGGGCACTACCCTGGGACTTGAGAGACATGGGTTCAGATTTATGTCCTGCCACAGACTTCCTGTGTGATCACTTAGCGTTTCTGTGCTTTGGTTTGTTCTCTGTAAAATGGGGATAAATAGCACTTCCCTACCTCATAGGTTTGTTGTTAGGAAAAATACATTAAAGATTGTGAGGTACTAAGATACTATGGTAATGAGGTACCATATATAGAGTCAGAGTGTTATCCCACCTGTGTATCAGGAAACCCAGGTTCTCTTAAAATTGAAGCTTTGCCAGAAAAGCTTATGGGAAGGAGAGAGAGAAAGAAAAAACAGGTCTGATAGCGTTTTAAAAACATGATCTAATGTCATAAGGATTGTATTACTTGCTTCTGCAAAAACACAACATTACAGAGTTTCAAGTGACATGAAACCCTTTGATGGCAGGGTTTGTTTACATCCTTTGCACTCACAAAGTCACACACTTCCACAATTAATGTGACACTGATCTTTTTTTTTTTAAAATATGTTGTCTAGTGCTCTGAGAGTTTTCAGAAATCACATAAACAAGGCTCCCAACTCCTGCTTTACAAAAATAAAAAGATTGCTGTAGTAAAAATCAAACAAAACACCCTTAAAAGGAGTGTCATTTAAACTACAAATGTGCACTTGATTTTATGTGCTACTGTAACTAGAAGAGGATCTTATAGGTATCTTCTATTTAGACTCACACAGCCTGGGGCAGTCCAAGTGTATGTATTTAGTCTAAAATTCACGTATTATTCTATGCAAAAAATTACTATATGATTAACAAACATAGGTCCCGATTCCACAAGTAGATCCACGTGACCAGACCTTCGCACCATAAAAGCACCATTGAAATTAATAGGGATCCACCAAAATGGATCTGCATGCACAGTCAGGGTCATCAATTGTAAGAAGTCAGTAAGCTCAAGAGTGATTCAGGGAACTGCCCCTCATTTGTATGGGATATAGTTGCTCCCTGCCTCACATGGGAACAGTATTGGGTTTACAATGGCTCCATGGAGCCAGGCCCATGCTCAGAAAAGCCTGGCCTGCTCTGCTTGCACTGCGCCCTGAGACCCCACTGGCTCCCCCTGCTCCTCTCTGCCCCCTGGCTGGACCCCAAGCATCTCTGACTCTGGGCAGTCTCTGCTTCCCACCACCTGTGGGGCCCCACCTGTCTCCTCAGAGCTGAGCCACCTGGGACTGGTGCAGAAGCCTGGCCAGTCTCAGCCAGGTGTGTGTGTGGGGGACCAGTGTGGGGGGCTTGACTGGGCCCCTCCAGGAAAGTGTGTCTTGAGGGACCCTGGCTGATCGTGCCACACCAGAGGGGACGGACCGATTCCTGGTCCTGGGACCAGCCCTGGTGGCTCAGCCTGGCAGACACAGTCACCTCCCAGCAAGGCCAGTGAGTGCAGCCAGGAGGCAGAGCATGGGGGAGTGGGGAGTCTGGGGGCGGGGGGGGGGGGGTGCTGGGCTGTGACAGGACAGGGCAGATCTGTGTGTTGGAGTACTAGAGGTTCTGTGGGGGGGGGGTGCTCGGCAGTTGTGGTGGGGCTGTGGGCTGGGGTGGTGTTGTGCAGGGCGCTGTGCATTTGTGGGGGGGTCTGGGGGGATGCTGGGCATAGTGGGTCCAGGGGGCCTCTGGCCATAGGGAGTTGGCGAGTGTTGGGCATGGGGTGCTGTGTGGTGTGACATAGGCCCACCTCTGAGAGGAAGAGGCACGCTGGCAGCACAGGGCCAGGTGGGCCACTGTGCATCTGGCAACTGCCAGTTTGTAAATAGTGCCCCTCCATTGGGCGAAGCAGGGCCACCCCTCCATGTCCCTTTGCCCCTGGCTGGCCCCTTGCTCCGGGGACTAACCTCCCCCGCCATGCTCCATTGCCTCCATGGGGAGCCCACAAACATGTTTGGCCCTGGGCCCACAAAAGATTAATCCAGCCCTGCATGGAAAGGGGGAAAATGTTGAACATGCCTCTTTCATTTCTGAAGCATTGCCTAAGGAACAAGTTATTTCTACCAATGCATTTCACTGTGGGGGGTATTTTGGGAGTGCACCTGTTTGGATCAGAGATACAAATGTTGGAAGCGTATACACCTTTCCAAAAAATGAGATTGCTGCCTTTTGTGTTCTCCATCCTCCTCAAAGTGTTTACAGGACTGAGACTAGAGTTGGCTGGAAAAAGGAATGATCCTCTTGTGAGAGATTTCAGTGGGTTAGACAAATAATTTAGTTCCAACTCCAGATGAAAAGTCAAAGAGTCAAAATTTTTCACAGGTGGGAACATTCTGAAAAATTCCATTTTAAGAGAACCGAAACTGAATTTTTCAACTTTCTCCCAGCTCCATAGACAGCTGCTTTTCCATGGTGCCCAACTCCCCAGGAAGTTGGAGTCATGCCCAGGCAGGATGACCCGCTTTCTTGCCTATGTGGTTTCCATCAAAAGTGTCAGCACACTGTTTAGATTCCATCAAAACAGCATTTTCTGACAGGTAAGTGTTGTGTTGGAAAATTTTTAGACCAGCTCTAATCATGATCTGTGATGGGTAACTGGGAACTGTAATTTCCAACAAGGATGAGGCCATAAGGTGCAAAATTCAAACTCTTCCAAATTCATGTTTCTTTGTATCTGGCTATTTGGTTTGAGTAGATCTCTAATCTCTGGGTGGCATGTAAGTAACACTGTTCATAACTTTCTTCAATATTTTAGTGCAAAATAGGGCATCACGTATTTTCAACTTCTCAAGAATATTTTATGTTTGAAGGATCTCAGACTGCTTCACAAGCTACATACATACAGCACACACAGGAAATGCAGCCACCTGTCAGGCAGTAAGCAGAAGCTAAACAGTATACAGCACACTGTACAACTTTTTGGTAGGGAAGGACAACAATGGAAATTTTGACCAAGAAAACCAGAGCAAACCACTCCCTCTATAAGTACCACCATGAGGTCTAGCATATTCAGGCAAAACAGACAGGAGTTCATTTTTAACTGATAGTGCTCCATGTGGTTTGCATCATCAGTTATACATGGAATTATGTATATGTCACAAATTACTTATCTATAAAAAGCCATACAAGGATCTTATCTTGAACTAAACAGAGTGGGGGTAAGACTAAATAGGGAGGGGATAAAGAGCATATTTTGAAATAGTGAAAGATCAGTGTGTTGTGTATGTATTATTAGTTCTTTGGATTCAAAAACATGTAATTACATAAATATATTGAGGAGGTAGAGGGGATGTTCAAACAGCACCCAAAATGATGGTTGAGGTGGGTTGTTCTTCTTTATGAAGGAATGCTATCGTAAGTGTTAACAAGAAATTTTAAGGAGGAACTCTCTAATGCAAAGTTAATAAAAACACTGAACTTTTATATGAACTCAAGTTCTAGTCCTTCTGGCCGTCACTGCGTATACACACACACACACACACACACACACAGTCTTCCTTTGCTTTTTTTTTTTTTTTATTATTATTATTAAAGGTTTCAGATAACATTTTCAAAAGCGCTCAAGGAACTTAGAAAACTAAGTCCCAAGTGACTTTGGATTCTAGTGCCATTGACTTTCACTGATGCTTAAGAAAGGCTTTTGAAAATGGGACTTAGCTTCCTATGTTACTTAAGCACTTTTGAAAATTTTACCAACATCTTTCTCCACCTTCTGCTCCTACCTGTATCACAGACATTTTAACACAGCATTTTTTCCATAGTGAAGAAATAATTATGTGAAAAAACATCATGAAGACATGATTTAAAACAAACACCAACCCTTTCAGGAGGAACACATTTCTAGCCAATCTCACTTATTAATGTTGTATTTGTAATGGCCTTTTTATCCTTAAAGCTTTCCCCCCCTTCTAAAGTAAGCTCAATATGAAAAGGTCACACACTATACAGAGTGCAAGAGCCTTCAAAGATTAAAAAGAACAAGAAATTTAAGTTTGAATGAGTTCCTGGGTATCACTGCCACTAAAGGATATAGTTAACACAGATTACAGAGCTGGAGATACTTATCTTTAGAGCCCTGCGCGGTTTGTATCCGCATCCGATCTGCAAACATGGTCCGCGGACATGCACATCCGCAGATATATGCAGATTTGCAAGGCTCTCCTGATCTTTATGCAATACGATTTTTCTGTCCATTTTCCATTAGTCAATTGTTATTACACCTCCCCCACCCCAACTTTGGGATAAAAAGCAACATTTAACCCTTCCCTCTCCTTAAATACTGAGTACCACTAAATTAGGGGAACCGGGGAAAAGGAAAGCAGCATTTTGGTTACCCCAAATGAAACTCTGACCTTTCACTTCAGCTCCACTTACTGATAAGGAGCCTCATTCTAGTATGATTTACACCTGTGTAACTGTACCGAAAAATCAATGGAATTATACCAGTACAAAACTGTTCTCAGGGGAATCAGAATCAGGACTATGGTATGCTGCCTGCAAACCAGCATTAGACCCCATAAAGTGACCTGTGCTTTCAAGGAAACTCACAACAAGATGATTAGAGGTTTTTCAGTCTGGATCTAATCATCGTTCCATTACTCTGAATGAAGGTGAACTTAACCTTCCCCAATTTCCTGTTCTGAAGCTGGGGGAGGGGAGGGATTCAAATCACTTTTAGAAAACAAAAGTGAAATAATCTAAGATAGTACATCATTGCTACTTTAATGACTAGACTTTGTACAATACAAGCTTTGTTGAAGGCTCCCACTGGATACAAACTTGAAGATAAATTCTGGCAGGCAGAACTCTGCTGACAACATATACATATATTTACAATGTTCCTCAGATAGCATTCTAGTCTCCTAGCTTTAAAGAAAGCCAGACTCAAGTTCTGTTTAGCTCTAGTCGTGGTCTTTGAGTTACAAAACTAGTCACGTGTAGTTGTACTATAAACAGTTCGCAATTGGCGTTCAAATACTTTCTTAATTTCACATGATCAGACCGAGCCTGCATTCCTGAAACTTCGTAGTCTCTCTGCTACGTTCCAGCGCTAACAGCTGTAAAAGGAAACAGCAGAATCGTGAGGCAGCCAGTATCAAAAGTTAAGAAACAATGTAAAATTTGTACAGGAATTTTTCCTTTCGATACTGTATCGATAGTTCAGCTCAGCCCACAGCACAGCCCACAGGCGCAGAGACTTTTCACGCAATACATCGGATACTTACAGGAGTAGGACACCTTTGTTTTCCCTTTTATTGACAGCCCTTACAGGTTTTAGTTCTTCCACATCAGACTGTTGTTCAGTCATTAGCACCGTCTGCAGAAAGCTCTGTGAGTTTCCGCGGGTCTCCTCCTCTACCCCTTACTACCAACAATTGAAATCGACTCTCTCCAGCTTTTACCTCTCTCCCTGTCATACAACTCTTTTGAAACTCCAGAGAGCAAATTAAGCCCAGCTCTTGGTCTTTGGCTAACCTGAGCAAGCTGAAACTGGTCCTATCAGCGGGACCCAATGGTAAAGGGAAGGCAGAAGAGGGAAAGGGAGGAGGAGGAAAAAAGAAAGAAAGAGCAGAGACCTCCTTTTCTCCACCCCACCACTAGTTGGGGGTGGGCAGAAGGGAAGGCGGGGAGAAAGCCTGTTCAACAAGTCTTTCTGGGAGAGGAAACGAATGAGCCAAGCAGCTGAAAACACGGTGATAACAATTCACAGCTGCTTTACTTTTTAAACCAGCTATTTATTGGAATGAAGCTATAAAATACGATTTAATGATGTTAAACATAATTACAAGCACTGACTTTATATAACTCAAGATGTGAGTTACATAAATTGACACAGCACTGAGGCAACACACGCGTCTTTCTAGATTACACCAGGCAGCTAGTCTTTTACACAACTTAAATTATTCAAACAGGATGTTGCCTCATCGGGTACTGCCTCCTGATTACGTTAAACAAAAGGTCCCTTTAATGTTTTATATGGGAATGACAACGACGACAAGAGACGCAAGTGGCCCTGCCATTAGCCCTTTGCTGCCCCAAAGAGCCAATTTTTGTTTATTTTCAGAGCAGACAATAGGCATGAAGCAGTGGTCCCAACCTGGATGACTAATAAGCTGGCCATGATGATTTATAACAACAGCAATAATGTACTGCATTTTTATAGTGTTTTTCATCCTGCAGGATCTCAAAGTGCATCACAAAGGACACCACTGGTCTTGCAAATTGTTGTATCTGTCTGCATGGAGCTCTTTTGAAATCAATAGTGTTATGTATAGGTACAACAGTCTTCCCATATGTAACAAGTTGCAGAATCAGGCTTCTGTACTTATACATCATGAAGGGTGGCAGTCAGCCAGCAGGCAGTAAACTAAATAATAATTGGGAGTGGGAGGAAGGGGTAAGGAGTGGGAATATTGTTGAAGAACACTGGGACAAACTTCAATCTACATTTACAAAAAGAGACTTGGGTTCTTTACAAGTGGGGAAAAAAAGAGCACATTTTGGTGTCTAAACAAGGCCTGAGAGGGGATAGGGTTTTATTTTCCTGCTTGTACATTAGAAACTCAGGTATCTCTAGACTGAAAATTTTTATGGTGTCTGGAGAATGAGTGCAATGGTGATATCACAAAAGCTAGGGGCTTGATCCTGCTCCCATTAAGTCAATGGCAAATCTCCCATTGATGACAATGGAGGATGATCAAGAGAGTGAAAGTTGAGCAAGGGAAAGCAAACTGTTTAAAATTCATTGTTTTGTGTGTGTTTTTTAATTTGAACATATTTCACTTCAATGACTAATTCACATTTTGGATAAATGAAGTCTCTGTTGAAGTTCATCACCTTTGCTCCTTCAATTAGCATTTTAGATCTCACAATATACATATCTGAGAGCTCCTAAGGTTCTCCTGCAAACCCAGGGAAGATCAAACTCTACATTCCTGATATTTCTAACATAAGCAAACATGGACATTTTGGGTACTTCTCATGAGACACTCAGCACTTCCCAGGTTTATGTTCCAAGATTTACCTGCGATTGTTAATATAGGGAGTACCCTGAAGAAGTCTGCCTATGTGCCAGTGGTATGAACCCTCTATATTAGGATAACTCACTAGAGCTGATGTTTTCACCTATACTGTCTCAGATAAATCTGTTTTCTGCTTCTGTCTAGCAACACTCTAGGTTGGCATGGCAGCCCCAAGAAACCATCTAATGTCATGCAACAAATATACAGTAGGATCAAATGTCAGACCCCCCACTTGTACTCAGCAGGATGCTATTGAATTTGCAGGCAGAGAGAAACATTAAATGGCAGCATCTCACACAGGGGCTTCTGCATGCTACCAATGAAATATAAATGAGAGTATCAAAAATATTCCAGATCTCTGATTGTATTTCATAATAGGTAACAGGCCCAGGTAGAAAATATGGTATTTTATGTAAAGAAACTATATATAAGTTTAAAAGTGTGGATTGTATATCTATTTACATGTATATTATAAGGACTAAAATAAAATAAAAATCCCCAACAAAACTGGCCCAATTTCATTACATTTAAAATGTATGGTATAAATACATGTTTAAGCCTGTATCAGAATCACCACCCCTGATCCTGTAGAGTCATGGAGACTCCACACAGAAGAAGAGGTCTTTGCTAGTGGATCCCAGAGTAGGATCTGGACATTTGTATGTATTTCAGATTTTCTTCTTTATGTAGTACCAATACAATTCTCAGCTGAATATTGTCTGATGATGGGTGAAGCCTACTGCAGGGTTTCTTATAGCTTCCTCTGAAGCATCTGGTACTGTCTACTCTTGGAGAAAAGATTCTGGATTAGATGGACCACAGGTTGCCTATATAAAACCTTGGTCCTCCATATAATTTTAAGTATGTCTGTGTGTTAAGGACTGGGGCCTAAATTTCTAGCCATTACATATAGCTATTATATTATTATAGATTTTGCCCCATATCTCCAGGAGTAACAGACAGTGTAAATATGTATATTCTTCTGTGACTTGGCACCCTTTCCTGAAGCTCATCCTCATCGGAGTATTCTTACTGATTTCAACAATTGTTGTATACCGTGTAGTTGTAACTCTGTTGGTCCCAGGATATTAGAGACACAAGGTAGGTGAGGTGATATCTTTATTGGACCAACTTCTGTCCAACAAAAGATATTACCTCATGTGAAGGTTCCTTCCCCACTCTGAACTCTAGGGTACAGATGTGGGGACCTGAATGAAAAACCCCCTAAGCTTATTTTTACTAGCTTAGGTTAAAACTTCCCCAAGGTACAAATTATTTTACCTTTTGCCCCCGGACTTTATTGCTGCCACCACCAAGCATCTATATATACAAACAAATATATAACAGGGAAAGAGCCCGCTTGGAAACGTCTTTCTCCCCCAAATTCTCCCAAACCCTACACCCCCTTTCCTGGGGAAGGTTTGATTAAAAATCCTCACCAATTTGCATAGGTGAACACAGACCCAAACCCTTGGATCTTAAGAACAATGAAAAAGAATCAGGTTCTTAAAAGAAGAATTTTAATTGAAGAAAAAGTAAAAGAATCTCCTCTGTAAAATCAGGATGGTAAATACCTTACAGGGTAATCAGATTCAAAACATAGAGAATCCCTCTACGCAAAAGCTTAAGTTACAAAAACAGGAATATACATTCCATTCAGCACAACTTATTTTATCATCCATTTAAGCAATCTAGTTAGATATGCATTGGTTTCTGTTTTGTTTATTAGCCCTTTACAGGAGTTCTGACCTGCATTCCTGCTCTGATCCTGGCAAAAGCGACAGACAGACAGAGAGAACCCTTTGTTTCTTCCCCCTTCCAGCTTTAAAAGTATCTTGTCTCCGCATTGGTCATTTTGGTCAGGTGCCAGCGAGGTTATCCTAGCTTCTTAACCCTTTACAGGTGAAAGGGTTTTTTCCTCTGGCCAAGAGGGATTTAAAGGTGGTTAGCCTTCCCTTTATATTTATGACATCTCATCTACCTTGTCTCTCTGATTTCAACAAGACAGCTCAAGTGAGCTGCAAGATCAGACCCCTTGCTGACTAGCCTTGAAAAAGTCTCTTAACCTCAGTTAGTGCCTTATTTTTCTTGTTTTTAAAATGTGGATAATAATGCTAACCAATCACCAAGGTTGTGGTGAAGATCCATTCATTAGTTAGCATTTATACAACAGTTAGAAATGTAAAGTACTATGAAAGTACTGAGTATTGTTATTAAATATTTATTAATCTAGTAAAAGAAAAGTTTCTGTAATAGAATCATAGGACTGAAAGAGGTTATCTAATCCAGTCCCCTGCACTCATGGCAGGACTAAGTATTAGTCTATGAAGTATACTATGTGTAAGAATAACTATGCATACTATGAAGCTGTTACAGAATTCAGACTTGCTGGGACAGAATGAGCTCTAGGATTCTGCAGGGAGATGCAAGGCTTCTGTTGCAATCTCATGCTGCTAGCCTGACCAGGTGAGGCTCATTAGCTCTAATCCAGGAGAATTGAAAAGGCAGGTGCCTCTCTGAGTAGAGAGGAAACAGAGAAGCTTGGGGGAGGAAAATCAATTTATGAATATACTTGTGGAGAAAGCATAGGATGAAGTTTAGGGTACATTTTGTAGCTGATTTGTTGTTTAATTTAATTTAAAAATAAAGGCAAATATATGAAGTGGTAACCTTTAGCCTATAGCTAGTGTGTTTATATTGTTCAGAGTAAGATGGGAATTTTACCTGCTTATATGTGGTAATTGGAGTGGGATTCTGGGCACACCCTACATTAGAGGAAAAATGGAACATGGCCTACAGTGGGAAGAGGAACTCAGCAGTGGTAGTCCAAGCCTACTGCTGCCCTACAGCAATGGCTACAAGCCCAGGCTGCAGCCCAACAGGCTTTGTGCATGTGTGCAGTTTAGATTGTTACATTCATGGCATACACAAAGAGAAGTTACATAAAATACTCTTTCTGGAAGGTTGCAACTTAACATGACTTTATTTTAGGCACCCAAGTCTGAAAATTGGTGGCCTTAGTTAATACCCTGCCTCTGGAATTATTTTAAATGTCTGTATAGATCAGCACATCTGGAAACAGAAGTGAAAGTGCCAACGTTAAGAATAGTTTCTCTCTAGGAGAGTATGTTGAGGCCAAATGGAAGAAGGAAGTTCCAGAAATCTAGTGAGAGAACCTGCTGTTTTGTTGAAATTTCAAAGCTAATTCTGGAGACTCTAAAGACCAGATTAAAAATCCAGGGCAAGATTCCTGGTTTGTATATATTGGTGTATCTTCACCGATGTCAATGGAGCTATGCTGATTTACATCAGCTGTGAACTTGGCCCCTGACCTTCCAATACTTAGACAAATGTAACCTTTATTTTTTGGAGGGTTTGTTTACACGTTGAGCTGGGGGTGTGATTTCCTGCTCAAGAAGACATACCTGCTCTAGTTCTGGTCAACCTAGAGTGCTAAAAATAGAGTATAGCCACAGGAGCGAGTGGCTGCTTGCCCTAACTATGTGTCTTTGCTCTCAGATGGATACTACTCAGGGCAGCTTGCCTCTCCTGTTTCTTATGCTGCCACAGCTACACTCTACGTTTAGCACACTAGCTCAATCAGAGCTACCGTGGGTATGTAGTGTAGATGTACCCTAAGAGATGTCCATGTTGTAGGTAGCTACATAGCTTTCTATGTACAGAATCTTTAAACGTGAGATGTTTGTCTACCAGAACCAGGACTGTGAAACTGTTTAAGGAGCGGGGACTTAGAATGAGGGATGTACTCTGCTTTCTCTCTGGTGGAAAATTCACACTTCTTCTTTTCTAGAAAGGATGGTCCAGTGGTTAGGGCATTAACTTTTAATTGAGGAGACCTAGACCCTGCTCTGCCACAGATTTGCTGTGTGACCTTGGGCAAGTCACTTTTAAAAATCTGCCCCTTATTCTCTGAGCTTCAAATCCCCATCTCTAAAATGGGGATAACAATACTTCCCTAACTTACAGGGGCATGTGAGTATAGATAAGCTGAAGACTGAAGTGCTCAAATATCATAGTGATAGGTGCCCATATACGTACATTAGATTTTTCTTAACCTAAAATAAACCATCTAGCCTGAATGTATATGTGGTGCTCTTTGCATAATGCCTATATGTTGTGATTTTGTATGTGTGGTGGGGGAAAGGGAATAGCTTGTGTCAAGGTCCTTCCCCACTCTGAACTCTAGGGTACAGATATGGGGACCTGCATGAAAGACCCCCTAAGCTTATTCTTACCAGCTTAGGTTAAAAACTTCCCCACGGTACAAACTTTGCCTTGTCCTTGAACTCTATGCTGCCACCACTAAGCGTGTTAAACAAAGAACAGGGAAAGGGACCACTTGGAGACGTCTTCCCTCAAAATATCCCCCCAAGCCCTACACCCCCTTTCCTGGGGAAGGCTTGATAAAAATCCTCACCAATTTGCATAGGTGAACACAGACCCAAACCCTTGGATGTTAAGAACAATGAAAAATCAATCAGGTTCTTAAAAGAAGAATTTTAATTAAAGAAAAAGTAAAAGAATCACTTCTGTAAAATCAGGATGGTAAATACCTTACAGGGTAATCAAATTCAAAACATAGAGAATCTCTCTAGGCAAAACCTTAAATTACAAAAAGACACAAAAACAGGAATATACATTCCATCCAGCACAGCTTATTTTACCAGCCATTAAACAAAAGGAAATCTAACGTATTTCTAGCTAGATTACTTACTAACTAACAGAAGTTCTGAGACTGCATTCCTGATCTGTTCCCGGCAAAAGCATCACACAGACAGACGAACCCTTTGTTTCTCCCCTCTCCTGCTTTGAGAGTATCGTGTCTCCTCATTGGTCATTTTGGTCAGGTGCCAGTGAGGTTATCTTAACTTCTTAACCCTTTACAGGTGAAAGGGTTTTGCCTCTGGTCAGGAGGGATTTTATAGCACTGTATACAGAAAGGTGGTTATCCTTCCCTTTACTTTTATGACAGCTTGGAAATGACTTAGTGGAGAGGATAATAATTACAATGCTTTCATATTTTAAAAATCTGCTTCTGTTTCCTTGGAGGTTAGTTTGTAGCTGCTTGAAACTAACTTAGTTCTCATGTCTAAATTAATTAAAGGTGACTCTCTAGCAAAACATAATTTTTCAGGAAACCCAAGCCTCTGTGGGCTACAGCTTCAAAATTAGGCACAAGCTGAACAAGATGCTTGTGCTCAGATAAACTGGTGTCTGCAAACTAGACATTGGAAAATGTATCCCCAATCTCCGTTCACAAATAGGTGGTAGCACTTTGTTCCATGGCACATCATCTTACTCAGGAAACGGCTCTTGGCAAATTCTCAGTGCACGCCATTTCATTGACAAAATGCTATGTGACAGCCTTCACACAATGCCTTTTCATTACAATGAAAATGTAAAATCTAGAATTGAAAATAATCCAGGCACTAGACTATATATATATATAAATCTGTGACCAGGTCTTGTCAGGGAATGGTTGGTGCAACAAATACATTCTACAGTAACAGGTTTCAGAGTGGTAGCCATGTTAGTCTGTATCAGCAAAAACAACGAGGAGTCTTTGTGGCACCTTAGAGACTAACAAATTTATTTGGGCATAAGCTTTCATGGGCTAGAACCCTCTTCATCAGATGCATGGAGTGGAAAATACAGGAATAGGTATAAATACATGAAAAGATGGGAGTTGCCTTACCAAGTGTGAGGTCAGTCTAATGAGACAATACAATTAATGGTAGGTCTGTTATTGAGTGACCAGGGAGATTGAAGTGTTCTCCTACTGGTTTTTGAATGTTATAATTTCTGATGTCAGATTTGTGTCCATTTATTCTTTTGTGTAGAGACTGTCCGGTTTGACCAATGTACATGGCAGAGGGGAATTGCTGGCACATGATGGCATATATCACATTGGTAGATGTGCAGGTGAACGAGCCCCTGATGGTGTGGCTGATGTGGTTAGGTCCTATGATGGTGTCCCTTACCTTCTTGTCAACTGTTTGAAATGGGCCACTCTCATTACCACTACAAAAGTTATTTTTCTCCCTTGGTATCCTACTGTTAATTGAACTGTTTCTTTAGCCTGACCTCACACTTGGTAAGGCAACTCCCATCTTTTCATGTATTTATACCTGCTCCTGTATTTTCCACTCCATGCACCTGGTGAAGTGGGTTCTAGCCCACGAAAGCTTATGCCCAGATAAATTTGTTAGTCTGTAAGGTGCCACAAGAACTCCTCATTGTTTATTTTATAGTAAGGTATTTAGTATGGCCTCTGATCACAATGACACAGTTATATAAGAATGAGTTCCCTTTCTACGTTAAGCTATTGGATGTGCAGGTGCTAATGTGGCTTTTATTTTGATATTGTGGCAAATCTTCTGACATAAAGGAGAAGGCACAGTGGAGCTTGTGTTGTTATGCAGTTATAATAGGTGCAGTAAGGAAACTATGTGAAGATCAACTGCTGTCAGCAACAGACACCTGCTGTTATTATATAAAAGTCCATATCCTAGTGTGTCTAATAGTAATTACATAGCTTTTAAAAAGTGCTCTTGGTAAACATAGATATCATTGTATTATAAAGCATAGTTCATGGCTATTTCACGTATGCTGTGCCAAGAAGCCTTACAGGCAAATAATAAAGATGTGTACCTGCTCCAAGGAGTCTACAGTCTAAGGTCTTGATTCTGACACTGGGTCTACTAGACCAGGGATTGGCAACCTTTGGCACGTGGCCCGCCAATTCTTCTGGATTAGAGCTAATGAGCCTCACGGTTTGTTTACCTGCAGTGTCAGCAGGTAAACACAACTGCAGTTTCCATTGGCTGCGGTTTGCCGTGCGAGGCCAATGGGAGCTGCGGGAAGCGGCGTGCGCAGAGGGACGTGCTGGCCGTCCCTTCCCCAGCCCCCATTGGCCTTGCACGGCAGTGGGAGCTGCGATCGGCCGAACCTGCAGACGCTGAAGGTAAACAAACCGTCTCAGCGCGGCCAGCGGATTTCCTTGGTGGGCCACATGCCAAAGGTTGCCGATCCCTGTACTAGTAGACCCAGTGTCAGGATCAAGACCTTAGACTGTAGACTCCTTGGAGCAGGTACACATCTTTATTATTATAACTTACATGATCAGGACCTAATCTGGATAAAACACAGCGAAGGATGGCAAACTAGAGTGGGATATAGGAAGGATGTGAGATGCAAGAATAAAAGATAATGACAGGCATAAGGTCCTTTGTCTGACACCCTTGCTAACCCTGGCTTCTCCCCTCCTTTCTTCCCAGAGGGTTGGTGTAGTGCTGCTAGATCAGTGGGCTCTCAACCTTTCCAGTCTACCGTATCCCTTTCAGGGTCAGATTTGTCTTGTGTACCCCCAAATTTCATCTCACTTAAAAACTACTTGCTTACAAAATCAGACAAAAATACAGAAGTGTCATAGCACACTATTACTGAAAAATTGCTGACTTTCTCATTTTTACCATATAACTATAAAATAAAACAATTGGAATGTAAATATTGTACTTATATTTCACTGTATAGTATATAGAGCACTGTAAACAAGTCATGGTATGAAATTTTAGTTAGTACTAACTTCACTAGTGCTTTTTATGTAGCCTGTTGTAAAACTAGGCAAAAATCTAGAATAGTGGATGTACCCCTTGGAAGATCTCTGCATACCCCTAGGGGTATGCATACCTCTGGTGGAGAACCACTGTGCTAAATGAAAGCCACATTGAACAGCTCCCCCTAATGGTGCAGTTTGTTTCCATTTAAACAAAACTGAATTAATATTGGTTTAAACATAAGATATAAATATTAATATACTATAAATAAGCACCTAGGCCCAAAATGTGGCCTCATATTTCCTCAGCCCTACATGTACTTAAAAGACAGTGAGCTATAAGATATTCTGAATGCTTCCGATAGACTTGCTGTGAACAGTGCTGCAAAGATTAATCTGTATTTATTATACTTTAATTTTGCATCTGAAATATTAGATCCATACTGGTCTTTTTTTTTCTTTACATTGAAAAAATTCTGATTTCTGAAAAAGAATCCTACCATGATAGGTGGTGACTAGAATAATGTTATTGACCATCCCAGGACTGGTCATCTTCTTTCTAGTATCATTCAGATACCACAGTCACTATTACACAATCTAGATTGTAAAAGCTGGAGAATTCATAACTAGAGTTGGTCAAAACACTTTCAAAGGAACAGTTTTCTGCTGGAAAATTCAGTTTTGTCAAAATCAAACATGTTACATGAATGTTTATTTTGACAAAAAAAATTTATAGGAAAGTCAAAATGATTCCTGTTGTTTTGTTTTGATAATGTTGAAATATCTTGGTTCCAATATCCATTAGATTCATTTTGTTTATACTTTTACATTAAAATAATACTGAAATATAAAAGTCAAAATGAGATATTTTGATATTATTGAAATGAAAAGCTTTGATGGTTTCAAAATGAAACTTTCCAGAATTTTTGTTCTGAAGAAACATAAAAAATTCTGCTTTTTTGTTTCAAGTTGGAACAATTTTTTTGGTTGAACAAAAAAACAGCTGTAGTCAGAACCCTGCTCACCAACGCTACTCTTACTGCTCAATAGTACATCAGGTATATATGAGAACCCCTTGAGTACTGCTTGCCAGTCTTCAGTCATTCATATAGTTACTATCTGAGATGCTGCTCCTGTCACAGGTGACACAGTTTTTGCCCATCCTAAATCTCATAATTAGAAACTCCATTACTACTTCTCTGGTACCTTTTAGAGTGCATCAGCAGGACCTGCCCAATTAGTGGTCTAGATATCAGGCCCTGGAGAGCTGTTTGCTGTGTTGGGTAGACAAGCCCTAAGCTTTTACCTCAAGTTAGTTAAGAATATCTTTTCTGTGTGTATGTGCATTTTTTTTTTTGTAGTGAAGATATGGCTTGAATTTCAAAATTTTGGCCACTCTAGCAAGCTAGCCTAGGCTTCCAGAAACTGAGTTCAAGGCCCCGCTCTACCACAAACTTCCTGTCTGACTTTGGGTAAGTCACTTAGACCTGGATCCACAAAGGGACTTAGGTGTGCAACACTGAGAGGTGGAAGATCCCTGTTCAAATGCCTTCTTTTCATCAGGCATAGGGGGGAAATTGAACTGGGGTCTCTCACAGCATGGATGAGTACCCAAACTGCAGGCCTAAAGTTTATAAGGAAGGCCTCCTCAGAGCACCCCTAATGGACTACAGGTTAGATAGGCAGGACAATCAATGCCTATCTTCATCTGGTTTGAGGATTGCACTGGGGCTTAGGTGTGAGATTGGTCTTGGGCGTCACTGCCTCAGGCAGGTGCCTGATGCCTGAGGCAGAAATTAGGCACCTTAGAAGACTTTTACAGCAAAAATTTAATTTTTTGGCACTGAGTGAGTCTAGGAGGCAGAACAGTGGGGTTTTTGTGGATCTCAATGGCATCTAAATCTCTTTGTGGATCTGGGCCTCAGTTCCTCACCTGTACAATGGGCACGTCCTGACCTCACAGGAGTGATACGAGTCTTCCATGCATTTATTCTGTGCAGCATTTGGATACTACGGTAATGGGGACCATGTGAGTAGCTGATGTATCTTCTTTTCCTCTTTTAAAAGAAGGTTTATGTTTAAGTGGGAAATACACATTATCATTCTGCACCTTCATATATAGAGTTGAAATACAGTAGTTACATCAGAAAATAGAAAGATGCCACATTATAGTCAATAGTGTAGCAGCTTTTGGAGCTCCCTCCACACCCAAGACAATTTAAACCAGGATTTCTTGTCTACACTGGCAGCTACTAATGAGGGGTGAATGGGGCTTAAAGGAGGAGATTTAACAGATGGGGATATTTCTTTAAAGAAATAAAAAGCCTCCATGGCAGTCGCCTCTTTTTCCTCCCCCAGCCTCTCTGTCTATTGTAGTAGTGGAGAGAAGGGAGAAAGTAAAACTTCAGGGCAGCACTATACAGCACAGTCAGGAGAGGGAAGAGCTGGCAGCATCTTCAGCACAGTAGCACCAGATAATGCAGTCCAGGGAAGAAGAAGCCTCCAGTTCTTAATCCTCCTTATCCTGAAGTACACAATAGTGCAGAGAGCCGCACATGCTCACGGGATTCACTTTTCAGTCCTCTTTGGGGGCTAAGAACTCTAGTCCCAAAGAATCATGAGTCCTTGACATGCATCCTCTTTGGCAGGGGTCTCCATCACAATGACAGGTAAAGTGATCTCTGCGAACTGGCCCAACAGCACATCGGTAGGTCAGACCCAGGTTCCATTTTTCCCAAACTCCTGGCAGGTAGATTATTGCAATAAGGATGGTACTATTTTAAATGCTCATATTTTTGCAGCTGTGAGGGCTCACTGCATGCTTTCATATGTGGTTTTCTTTATATCTCTGACTATTAGTTTTGAGAAACCAAAACCAGGCTGATGATGTTTTGCAAAACCGAAACAATGAGGTCTTACAAAACCAAAACCATCCTGGCTTCTGCTCATCCCTGTTAAATTGTTACGTACAATATAAGAATATTTAGTATTCGGATACGTAAAGGAGAAACTGAGTTTGCAAAGTATGTGCGTCATTCCCTTCTGGATTCCAAGGGAGGAAAATAGTGGACCCTGCGCAGACAACTATTAATGCTGTGTTACTAGTTGTTTGCACAGGTCCACTGTTGTGTGTGCCACTGCCGTCCATAGCATAGGTGAAACATGATATACAGTACACAGACACAGCCAAGAGTTGTGCAAAGCTTAATAGAAGTGTTTGAGTCAGGAAAATTTTGGGAAATGCAACAAATAGGTTAGAAAATGCTAAAACGGACTAGTGGAGAACCACAGTGAATGCAGTGCATAAAGATAGGGGTGTGTGTGTGTGTCCAACTGCCTATGTTACAATACAGCAGTGGCCAGAGTCCTCCATAACACTGCCATGAAACTTTACAGAAGAATTTGTCTTGCACTAAACACTAAGTGCCAAGGTAAAATTGTGATGCCTGGAAAGTGTAAGGCAAACACAGACCAATAATTAAGAAAAGAGCCATATTTTTTGGTTGTCTTGCACACACCCCAACATCCACTTAGAAAAGTCCATGGATAAACAAGCAGTGACCTGAAGTACCCTCAAAGTAAGATGCTTAAAGCCAGCCAGAGAAGCAATATGATCACCAAATTATGCTTGGGGAAGGACCTGAACCCAGGAACTCCTGGGTCACAAGGCCACATGTACAGTCATGTGCTGTGCTCTCTTCCATGTAGGAATTCTCTGCAACTTGAAGTCTTTAAATCAGGATTTGAGGACTCCAGTAACTCAGCCAGAATTTATGGGTCTATTACAGGAGGGGAGGGTATGTGTGAGGTTTTATGGCCAGCAATGTGCAAGAGGTCAGAATCTATAGGATATTTCACAGTATCCTACTATCAGGGTCATTTCAAGGACAAAGAGAAGATTAGATAAAGACTTTTCACTAAGCTTTACACATGTGAGACATGGGCAGGCTCTAACCACAACCACACAGATATAAAAATTGTGCTGGCAAGACATGTGGAAAGATGTTGAAACAGCAGCACGACTTCTAATTCTACCACACATGCTAAAGAGACACGCCTATTAGGCATACAAGCAAGTCAGTGAAGGGTTGTGAAACATCTGCAAGTCATTTAGCATACAAAATATGTACAAAAGACACAAAGTAAGTCAACTATGCACACACTCATAGTCAGTATATGTGCTGTTCCCTGTGGATTGCCATAAGAAGTCAGCAGGTAAGACTATGAGACATAAACACTATTATCCACAAGTGGAAATGTGCATAAAATTAATCCCACAGGCCATCACACAAGTGCCTTCTCACAGTGATAACACATAATCAAAACCTTACACCCATATCATCAGCACTTCTCTACAAAGGACCCACAGGCATATCATACGCCAAATCCATCCTCTGGTAAGGATCAGTACAGCATTGTTATCCATTATATAAACACTCAAACTACTTGTATAGTATGCGTTGCCCATTAAATGTCATCAACACTACAACAGGTTGGTTGGGTTCTTCTTTTGACCCACCTTATTACCTACCAGACAGGGGAATCCTGCAGAGAGATTTTAATTGACCCCTATTGATTTACTGTAGCAAGTGCAGCATGTTAATATCCTGGACGTAATAGAGGTGTGAGTGGCCTCTGAGTAATCCTAAGGGAGGAACGACTGCGTTTAGTAAGAAGGATTGGACTGATGTTCATATTATTTGTTTGAACCTCCACAGTATGTTGGGACAGCTTTGTGGCAGGATGCTCACAAACTCATCTGACGCAAGTGGCTGAATAGCAGTTTAATAACATTCACCCAGTATGGAGTGATAGAGAAACCATTATCCTGAAAGTGGGGTAAATCACAGCACAGTTTTCGCTACAGGCTCAGCCAAGTTCACATAGCTTGTATAGTTTTATTGAATTCCTTTCTTCACAGTCATGCTTAACAAGCATGAACTGCATGTCTTCTTTTTTCCACAGCTCCTCCACTTCAGCTTATTAAAATATATTGCTCCAGTTCATATGATGATCCCACACTACAAAAATATGGATTCCCTCCATCTCGCTGATGTCCTCCTGGATGTTATGACTCCTATCATCATCATTACCTGTGGGCTGATCCTTCCTTCTTTTATGAGGCATGTCAGCAGAGGTGCTCTCCTCAAACTGTCTGCTGTTTCTCTTGGTGGATACCAACATCAATGCAGTATCCATTCTTCCTTCTGGGTAAAGTTCCTTCTTGTGAATAAAGCAGTGTCTGGATTTCAGGCCCAAATACAATATGATACCTGAGGTCTTCTTGGAGATAATTACCAAAATGACAGGTTGGGGACAGCTTTATAATAATAATAATAATACCCAACTCTTACAGACAATAAGTTTTTCTTCTGCTAATAAGTTTTTGTACCAGGTGAAATCCTGGCCCCATTGAAATCAATAGCAAAGCTCTCACTGACTTTAGTAGGGCCAGGATTTCTCCCATAGTGCTTTCTAGTCATGTCAGTTAAGTCCTTGCAGATCATGTCACCCAGTGTTTGAGGGAAACTTAGTCTGTGAGGACTACAAATATCAAATCAAAAATTAGGAAAGTAGATTATGAAAAAAATATGTCTTCAGTGTATATTGTTGTAGCCTTTATACCTAAAGTTCAAAAATCTCATCTTTTAATCACAGTGGAACCCAGCCATTTTAACCTGTCTTTCTTTTATCCAAAGACCTTTTCCTTTCTGCCATTACTACTACTTATTTTTGTTTGTATTAGAGTAGTGCCTAGAGGTTCCAATCCAGGTCAGAGCCTCACTGTGCTCGGCTGTGTATATATTTATAGTCAGAGACAATCCCTGACCCAAGGAGCTTAGAATTTCTAAATAAAATAAATAAAAAAGACATACAAAGGCTGCGAGAGGAAACAGAAACTGAAAGTAAAGTGACCTATCCAAGTTCACACAGCAGATCAGTGGCAGAAGCAGGAGTAGAACCTAGTACAGAGGTGGGCAAACTATGCCCACAGAACCATCCTGCCTGGCCCTTGAGCTCCTGGCTGGGGAGACTAGCCCCCGGCCCTTCTCCTGCTGTGCCCCCGCAGCCTCAGCTCGCCATGCCGCCAGTGCTCTGGGCGGTGGGGCTGTGAGCTCTTGCCGGGCAGTGTGGTGGCGTGGCTGGCTCCGGACAGGCGGCGCGGCTGCCAGTCCTGCTGCTCTGAGCGGCATGGTAAGGGGGCGGGAGGGTTGGATAAGAGGCAGGGGGTCCCAGAGGGCAGTCAGGGGACAGGGAGCGGTGGGATGGGGAGGAAGTTCCAGGGGGTGGGGTAGGCGGTCAGGGGACAGGGAACAGGGTGGTTGGATAGGGGTGGGAGTCCCGGGGTGCCTGTCAGGGAACGGGGGTGTGGATAGGGGTCGGGGCAGTCAGGAGACAGGGAGCAGGGGGGGGGAGGGTTGGATAGAGGGTGGGGTTCCAGTGGGGCAGTTAGGGGCAGGGGGTTGGGGCGGTCAGGGGACAAGAAGCAGGGGGGATTGGATGGGTCAGAGGTTCTGAGGGGGGCAGTCAGCAGGCGGGAAGTGGGAGGGGGTGGATAGGGGGCGGGGGCCAGGCTGTTTGGGGAGGCACAGCCTTCCCTACCCAACCCTCCATTCAGTTTTGGAAACCAGATATGGCCCTCAGGCCAAAAAGTTTGCCCACCCCTGTCCTAGGACCATGTTGCCTCTCTTGCTGCTGTAGTGATTGTGCTGCGGTTATAAAAAGGATCCTATCCTCATCACAAGTTATTTTCTTATGTCTCCGCATCCAACCAAGCCAGTCATGCCTGTTTAATGACCTACAATGACTTTAATTGGATGAGGCTATTATTATTCATTTATTTGTTTTTGGTAGCTCCCAGATTTTTCTAGATGTCTAGGAAAGGAGGTTCCTACCATGAGTTGCTCAAAGTGTAAGGAAAAACTCAGAATGAGGAAATAATATAACAATGAAAATGAATTGCATATATAACAATGAAAATGAATTATTGAGTCAGCTCCTCCCTGTTTTTACAGCAGAGAAGACTGTGGATAATAAACTGTTCTACTGAACTATTTATTTCATCTGAGGCAGAATTGGTCTCAAACTTTTTTTTTTTTTTTTGCTTTTGGAACCTGTAAGAAATGTGTCTCAGATATAACAGGCCACATCAGACAAATGCTTCTCCTAGAGAAGTTTGGTGTGTTAAAACACTGTGAACTGTTTCACTGCTCAATAAGTTGTCATAACTGGGCTGCAAAGATAGCATATGTTTAAGATGAAAGGTGGCCCCTCTCTTTACTGCTTCAGTTTGTCTGAATGATGCCTTGGCAACACAACGGAGTGGGTTGGGCTGGTCTCTGAAGGATACTGTTATCACCACGAGAACTTCATTTGTGTTAAGGGAGAGTTTACATTCTGAACAAATATAGGTTTCAGAGTAGCGGCCGTGTCAGTCTGCATCCGCAAAAAGAACAGGAGTACTTGTGGCACCTTAGAGACTAACAAATGTATTAGAGCATAAGCTTTCATGGGCTACAGCCCACTTCATCGGACGCATAGAATGGAACATATAGTAAGAAGATATATATATTTACATACAGAGAAGGTGGAAGTTGCCATAAAAACTGTAAGAGGTTAATTAATTAAGATGAGCTATTATAAGCAGGAGAAAAAAACTTTTGTAGTGATAATCAAGATGGCCCATTTAGACAATTGACAAGTAGGTGTGAGGATACTTAACATGGGGAAATAGATTAAATATGTGTAATGACCCAACCACTCCCAGTCTCTATTCAAACCCAAGTTAATGGTTTCTAGTTTGCATATTAATTCAAGCTCAGCAGTTTCTCACTGGAGTCTGTTTTTGAAGATTTTCTGTTGCAAAATTGCCACCCTTAAATCTTTTATTGAGTGGCCAGAGAGGCTGAAGTGTTCTCCTACCGGTTTTTGAATGTTATGATTCCTGATGTTAGATTTGTGTCCATTTATTCTTTTGCATAGAGACTGTCTGGTTTGGTCAGTGTACATGGCAGAGAGGCATTGCTGGCACATGATGGCACATATCACATTGGTAGATGTGCAGGTGAACGAGCCCCTGATGGCGTGGCTAATGTGATTAGGTCCTATGATGGTGTCACTTGAATAAATATGTGGACAGAGTTGGCATCAGGCTTTGTTGCAAGGATAGGTTCCTGGGTTAGTGTTTTTGTTGTGTGGTTGCTGGTGAGTATTTGCTTCAGGTAAGACAGCCAACATTCTGTTCGCTTTTTTGACCGCCACTGCACATTGAGTGGATGATTTCAGAGAACTATCCACAATGACTCCAAGATCTCTTTCTTGTGTGGTAACCAGTAATTTAGACCCCATCATTGTATATGTATAGTTAGGATTATGTTTTCCAATGTGCATTACTTTGCATTTATCAACATTAAATTTTATCTGCCATTTTGTTGCCCAGCCACCCAGTTTTGTGAGATCCTTTTGTAGCTCTTCGCAGTCTGCCTGGGACTTAACATCTTGAGTAGTTTTGTATCATCTGCAAATTTTGCCACCTCACTGTTTACCCCCTTTTTCCAGATCGTTTAGGAATATATTAAATAGGACTGGGGCCAGTACAGATCCCTGGGGGACACCGCTATTTACCCCTCTCCATTCTGAAAACTGAACATTTATTCCGACTCTTTGTTTCCTATCTTTTAACCAGTTACCAATCTATGAGAGAACCTTCCCTCTTATCCCATAACTGCTTATTTTGCTTAAGAGCCTCTGGTGAGGGACCTTGTCAAAGGCTTTCTGAAAACCTAAATACACTATATCCACTGGATCGCCTTTGTCTGGATGCTTGTTGACCCCCTCAAAGAATTCTAGTAGATTGGTGAGGCATGATTTCCCTTTACAAAAACCAAGTTGACTATTTCCCAACAAATTATGTTCATCTATGTGTGTGACAATTTTGTTCTTTACGATAGTTTCAACCAATTTGCCCAGTACTGTAGTTGCCAGGGTCACCTCTGGAGCCCTTTTTAAAAATTGGTGTCACATTAGCTATCCTCCAGTCATTTGGTACAGAAGCTGATTTAAATGATAGGTTACAGTTAGTCGTCCTGCAATTTCACATTTGAGTTCCTTCAGAACTTTTGGGTGAAGATCATCAGGTCCTGGAGACTTATTAGTGTTTAGTTTATCAATTTGTTCCAAAACCTCCTCTAATGACACCTCAATTTGGGACAGTTCCTCAGATCTGTCACACAAAAAGAATGGCTCAGATTCGGGAATCTCCCTCACATCTTCAACAGTGAAGACTGATGCAAAGAATTCATTTAGTTTCTCCGCAATGGCCTTATCATCCTTGAATGCTCCTTTAGCATCTCGATCGTCCAGTGGCCCCACTGGTTGTTTAGCAGGCTTTCTGCTTCTGGTGTATTTAAAAAAAGGTTTTGCTATTACTTTCGGAGTCTTTGGCTAGCTGTTCTTCAAATTCTTTTTTGGTCTTTCTAATTATATTTTTACACTCATTTACCAGAGTTTATGCTCTTTTCTATTTTCCTCATTAGGATGTATCTTCCACTTTTTAAAGGGTGCCTTTTTGCCTCTCACTGCTTGTTTTACTTTGTTGTTTAACCACAGTGACTCTTTTTTGATTCTTTTACTATGTTTTTTAAATTGGGGTATACATTTAAGTTGAGCCTCTATTATGGTGTCTTTTAAAAGAGTTTCCACGCAGCTTACAGGGATTTGACTTTGGGCGCTGTACCTTTTTAATTTCTGTTTCACTAACTTCCTCATTTTTTGTAGTTCCCCTTTCTGAAATTAAATGCTACAGTGTTGGGCCGCTGCGGAGTTTTCCCCGCCAGAGGGATGTTAAATTTAATTATATTCTGGTCACTATTACCAAGCGGTCCAGCTATATTCACCTCTTGGACGTGATCCTGTGCTTCACTTAGGACTAAATCAAGAATTGCCTCTCCTCTTGTGGGTTCCAGACTAGCTGCTCCAAGAAGCAGTCATTTAAGGTGTCAAGAAACTTTATCTCTTCATCCCATCCTGAGGTGACATGTACCCAGTCAATATGGGGATAGTTGAAATCCCCCATTATTATAATTATTGAGTTTTTTATTTTAATAGCCTCTCTAATCTCCCTGAGCATTTCAGAGTTACTAACACCATCCTGGGCAGGTGGTCTGTAATATAGCCCTACTGCTATATTCTTATTTTTCAGGCATGAAATTACTATCCATAGAGAGTCTATAGTACAATTTGGTTCATTTAAGATTTTTACTTCATTTGATTCTATACTTTCTTTCACATATAGTGCCACTCCCCACTAGCGCGACCTGTTCTGTCCTTCCGATATATTTTGTACCCTGGTATCACTGTGTCCCATTGATTATCCTCATTCCATCAGTTTTCTGTGATGCCTATTATATCAATATCCTCATTTAATACGAGGCACTCTAGTTCTCCCAACTTATTATTTAGACTTCTAGCATTGGTTTCAAAGCATTTTAAAAACTTGTCATTTTTTGGCTGTCCCCTATTGCATGACGTAATTGAAGGGGACTTTTTTTCTTTTGACTGTTTGTCATGAGACTTTTCTAAAGTTTGGGGGATTTGAATGTAGAGATTTTAGAGATAAAGGTCAGCTGTGAAGTTCAGATCTTCATTGCTGTTGCCAGTTATTCTGGCCTCTACAAATTGTTCCAGCACCCCTGCCCACAGAAGGGGTGGATGAGAGGATCCACATAGCAGTGGACCCTCTGGCCTTCCCCTTTCTGTTTCCTTCACTTGTGTAAGCTCCTCCCACTCCACCCCTGCTCAGAGAAGAGTGCATGCCATGCCATGCCATGCAGGAAGCTGTACACCCACTGTACAGTCCGCCCGGCATCCAGAACCTTCACTGGCCAATGGAACCACACTGATAGTGTGGTGATTGATAGTAGTGCAGCTTGGGAGACCTCTTGGACTGCCGAAGAGGAGCTGGATTTGGCACTTAGAATAGGTTTCAGAGTAGCAGCCGTGTTAGTCTGTATTCGCAAAAAGAAAAGGAGTACTTGTGGCACCTTAGAGACTAACCAATTTATTTGAGCATGAGCTTTCGTGAGCTACAGCTCACTTCATCGGATGCATGCCGTGGAAACTGCAGCAGACTTTATACACAGAGAATATGAAAAAATACCTCCTCCCACCCCACTCTCCTGCTGGTAATAGCTTATCTAAAGTGATCAACAGGTGGGCCATTTCCAGCACAAATCCAGGTTTTCTCACCCTCCACCCCCCCACACAAATGCACTCTCCTGCTGGTGATAGCCCATCCAAAGTGACAACTCTTTACACAATGTGCATGATAATAAAGTTGGGCCATTTCCTGCACAAATCCAGGTTCTCTCAGCCCCTCACCCTCCTCCCAAAAACCACACACACAAACTCACTATCCTGCAGGTAATAGCTCATCCAAAGTGACCACTCTCCCTACAATGTGCATAATTAAGGTGGGCCATTTCCAGCACAAATCCAGGTTTTCTCACATCCCCCCCACCCCCATACACACACAAACTCACTCTCCTGCTGGTAATAGCTCATCCAAACTGACCACTCTCCAAGTTTAAATCCAAGTTAAACCAGAACATCGGGGGGGGGGGGCGGGGGTAGAAAAAAACAAGAGGAAATAGGCTACCTTGCATAATGACTTAGCCACTCCCAGTCTCTATTTAAGCCTAAATTAATAGTATCCAATTTGCAAATGAATTCCAATTCAGCAGTTTCTCGCTGGAGTCTGGATTTGAAGTTTTTTTGTTTTAAGATAGCGACCTTCATGTCTGTGATTGCGTGACCAGAGAGATTGAAGTGTTCTCCGACTGGTTTATGAATGTTATAATTCTTGACATCTGATTTGTGTCCATTTATTCTTTTACGTAGAGACTGTCCAGTTTGACCAATGTACATGGCAGAGGAGCATTGCTGGCACATGATGGCATATATCACATTGGTGGATGTGCAGGTATACGAGCCTCTGATAGTGTGGCTGATGTTATTAGGCCCTGTGATGGTGTCCCCTGAATAGATATGTGGGCACAATTGGCAACGGGCTTTGTTGCAAGGATAAGTTCCTGGGTTAGTGGTTCTGTTGTGTGGTATGTGGTTGTTGGTGAGTATTTGCTTCAGGTTGCGGGGCTATCTGTAGGCAAGGACTGGCCTGTCTCCCAAGATTTGTGAGAGTGTTGGGTCATCCTTTAGGATAGGTTGTAGATCCTTAATAATGCGTTGGAGGGGTTTTAGTTGGGGGCTGAAGGTGACCGCTAGTGGCGTTCTGTTATTTTCTTTGTTATTTTCTTATTTTCTTTCTAACAAAGAAAATAACAGAACGCCACTAGCCGTCACCTTCAGCCCCCAACTAAAACCCCTCCAACGCATTATTAAGGATCTACAACCTATCCTAAAGGATGACCCAACACTCTCACAAATCTTGGGAGACAGGCCAGTCCTTGCCTACAGACAGCCCCGCAACCTGAAGCAAATACTCACCAACAACCACATACCACACTACAGAACCACTAACCCAGGAACTTATCCTTGCAACAAAGCCCGTTGCCAATTGTGCCCACATATCTATTCAGGGGACACCATCACAGGGCCTAATAACATCAGTCACACTATCAGAGGCTCGTTCACCTGCACATCCACCAATGTGATATATGCCATCATGTGCCAGCAATGCCCCTCTGCCATGTACATTGGTCAAACTGGACAGTCTCTACGTAAAAGAATAAATGGACACAAA
The DNA here is from genome assembly GCF_965140235.1 of Caretta caretta. Classification (NCBI taxonomy): domain Eukaryota; kingdom Metazoa; phylum Chordata; order Testudines; family Cheloniidae; genus Caretta; species Caretta caretta. Next base: position 81,109,698 of record NC_134210.1, on the reverse strand, counting down.
TCAGATGTCAAGAATTATAACATTCATAAACCAGTCGGAGAACACTTCAATCTCTCTGGTCACGCAATCACAGACATGAAGGTCGCTATCTTAAAACAAAAAAACTTCAAATCCAGACTCCAGCGAGAAACTGCTGAATTGGAATTCATTTGCAAATTGGATACTATTAATTTAGGCTTAAATAGAGACTGGGAGTGGCTAAGTCATTATGCAAGGTAGCCTATTTCCTCTTGTTTTTTCCTACCCCCCCCCCCCAGATGTTCTGGTTTAACTTGGATTTAAACTTGGAGAGTGGTCAGTTTGGATGAGCTATTACCAGCAGGAGAGTGAGTTTGTGTGTGTATGGGGGTGGGGGGGATGTGAGAAAACCTGGATTTGTGCTGGAAATGGCCCACCTTAATTATGCACATTGTAGGGAGAGTGGTCACTTTGGATGAGCTATTACCTGCAGGATAGTGAGTTTGTGTGTGTGGTTTTTGGGAGGGGGGTGAGGGGCTGAGAGAACCTGGATTTGTGCAGGAAATGGCCCAACTTTATTATCATGCACATTGTGTAAAGAGTTGTCACTTTGGATGGGCTATCACCAGCAGGAGAGTGAATTTGTGTGGGGGGGTGGAGGGTGAGAAAACCTGGATTTGTGCTGGAAATGGCCCACCTGATGATCACTTTAGATAAGCTATTACCAGCAGGAGAGTGGGGTGGGAGGAGGTATTTTTTCATATTCTCTGTGTATAAATAAAGTCTGCTGCAGTTTCCACGGCATGCATCCGATGAAGTGAGCTGTAGCTCACGAAAGCTCATGCTCAAATAAATTGGTTAGTCTCTAAGGTGCCACAAGTACTCCTTTTCTTTTTGCACTTAGAATATGAGCTTTTCCAGTAGAACATTTTACTGGAGAGTCTTTATGAAATGTCACATCACACAAGCACTTTTTGCTATTATGCAAATTTAAGAATTTCTCTTAAAACTCAATTTAACAAGCACTATAAAGTTGCCCACAGGCCATAATGCTTGAGAAAATATTTGACCTACTTCCCTGTTTTAGTACACTTTAAATCCACTTTTACTTTCTAAATAATACTTGCACCCTCACTGGGCTGGCATGAGGCTTAATGACTGCAAAGAGCTTTGAAATCCTCAGATGGACAATGCTATACAAATTCAAAGTCCTACTTATTATTTTTTAATTAGTCTTATTATTGCTATACAAAAATAAGGAATTGTAATCTCATAAATTTTGTGCTCCCCCATAAATTCCCCCGCATGGCTCCCTTCAGACTAACTCCCGCATACCAAGTGCAGTCTCTAATCCAACTGTAATCATTATCACTGTGTGCTTTGCCTTTACAAATTAAACGTCTTTATTAGGGTTTCCAGCAGTGTAGGTGTTATGGTGCCATCCCACTCTTTTGCTGCTACTCTCGCTCCAGATATAAAATAGGTTCAGAATGCTCAATCAGAGTCTGAAACATACTGAGCTTACCTCATAAACACTGATCCGATGCTATCTGTAAGGCTGAGTGGAGAGCCATCACCGGGCTTTGGGAAGCTGTTCTGATTCGCATAATGAAAAACCGACTTATCCTGGGAATGCCTTTTTCTCACCATTTTAAGGGAGTTGACTGCAGAATTCAACAAATTCAGCCGATCTCCAAAGTGATCCTTTGAAAGCTCAGCCTTTCACTGCGGAAGGAAGTGCATTCTTGGTGTGAATCCAGCTCAAGCTAGTTTTTTTTTTTTTAAAGATCTGTTAATAAGTAACATATTAGCATGACATCACAAGGTGGTTTTCCGTTTGTCCACAGTGATATGTCCATACTGTGTGGTGTGATATGACTTTAGAACTTATTACTACTAGTCCTATTCCCTAGCTTGTATATACTACTTTTCATATGTAGCTCTAATGCTAATAGTAATAATATTCTGCCATTTAAATAAAGAAAATGAGGGTATATAAAAGAATTGCACTTTTTCAAATAGTATTTCTTTGACAAGGTTAGCATCAGAAACAAACAGAAATACACTCTAGCATATGGACTATTTTAATGGATTATCAGCCTGACTCTAATTACCCAGAAGGAACAAGAAAGTATACTTTATATACTATATAAGCTATTATATTTAAATCATTTTGCATATCAAAACTATTTTATTGCACATCCACATTAACATATGTATATATGTGAGTATAATTATCAATATATATAAATGTTTTAAAGTGAAGACGTTGCAGCTCATTTAAATGTGGATAAGCCTTTAACATTCAAATCACCAGATAACAATGAAGTATGAGCAAAAACAATGAGGAGTACTTGTGGCACCTTAGAGACTAATACATTTATTTGGGCATAAGCTTTAGTGAAGCTAAAACCCACTTCATAAGATGCATGGAGTGGAAAATACAGTAGGCAAAATATATATACACAGTACATGAAAAGATGGGAGTTGCCTTATCAATTCTAATGAAACAATTCAATTAAAGTGGGCTATTAACAACAGGAGGAAAAATCACTTTTGTAGTGGTAATCAGGGTGGCCCATTTCAAACAGTTGGCAAGAAGGTGTGAGTAACAGTAGGGGGAAAATTAGCATGGGGAAATTAGTTTTTAGTTCTTGTAGTGACCCATCCACTCCCAGTCTTTATTCAGGCCTAGTTTGATTGTGTCCAGTTTGCAAATTAATTCCAGTTCTGCAATTTCTCGTTGCAGTCTCTTTTTGAAGTTTTTTTGTTGAAGAATGTATGAGCAGTTTGCTTACCCTTTCTTTCCAGAGGCAGCTGACAGCCATTAACTGCAAGTTGCACAGTTTCCTGTTTGCTGAAGATGGTGGTAATGATTGTATATAAGAAAACTATGTACACGGTGAAAAAGTTTGTTTTAAATATAACTTCTTTAATCATCCTGGACGAAGGCCTCAGCCCATGCAGACAGACCCTTATGCCTGTACCGAGTCCCTTTACCTTCAATCTGGATAGAAGGGTCTAGCTATGAGGATTCCATTGCCTGATGGATTCTAAATCTATGCACCTGACTTCTTATTCTAAAGTTCCATAGACAGATTCTTTAACAATGCAAATGGTAATGAATTTGGACTATTCAATCAAAATAAATGTTGTTTAAATTATGATGATTTTCTGTACAATTTACTTTTGTTTCTTTGTGTAACTAATACCCTCCCCCCCAGCCTCTTAGTTTTAGAAAACAAAAATCTGTTTTGTGATCAATGTGAAGCAAACTGTAATTACATCTACTAGAAATGACAGAAAAAACAGAGGGCAAAACAAGCTATGACAACACCATGATTATCACCACAAGGGAGGAAGCAAAGATCAATACAAACCAGAATATCCCTTTGGAGGTAAAAACTCAAAATCATTAAAAAAAATTAAAGAAAAGATAAGGAAGCTAGGTTCACTGTGATACAAGAAAAAAATATGAGAAACAGAAATACATATCAAACACAAAATTGGCATGTAAAAAGATTGTAGACAGAATTTTATGAAATGAAGTTTTAAAAAATGAGTGAAATCTATACTGTTGATCTCCTTAAATATTATCTGTGCAATAACAGACAATGATCGCCCCCCAAAAAAGAAGTTATTTTAAATTTTCTGCTCCCCTGAGTTAAACTTTCTGGAATTCCAATGAGTTAGATCTTTTCAGAACTATATTTTACATCTTTGAATTCCAGCCATCCAGATCTTTTAGTTGCCCAGGGTTCTGCTGGATGGAATTGATTTACAATCACCGGCTGATTAGCCATACTGTATCTCTGCATTTTATTCCTCTTCTTGGAAAACAAACAGATAAAAAGGTACCCTTCAACAAACAGAGCAAAACCATGACAATGCCATTAGTTCTTTAAAGGAGACTAAAGTTTTCGTAAAAGAATAGGGTGGAAGTGACCAAAAGAACAAAGCCATGGCCAATTCACGCCTTGTCATGGTTTAGCCACTTCTGTTTCCTACTCCTCCGAGTTCATTCAGAGGCTGGGTGACTGCTGCTGCTGCAGCTTGACAACCCAAGCACAGATGTCTAGCCTTGCCAAGCCCCAGAATTAAAAAATTGTGCATCAGGCAGGGTAAGCTCCTGACTGTTCTTCAGAACTGCTTTCTTGGCCAACCATCTTACTAGAACTGAGCCTGAGCCAGCTGCCTTTCAGCCAGAGTCCTGCTTCACTCAGACATTTCATGCTTGCTATAGATCCATAGTATTTGAAACAGTGAAATGAAGTCAACTCCAGTGTGGAATGGCAGTATTATGTTTTAGGTAACAGAGGTAGGTGACAGGTTTCAGAGTGGTAGCCATGTTAGTCTGTATCAGCAAAAACAATGAGGAGTACTTGTGGCACCTTAGAGACGAACACATTTATTTGGGCATAAACTTTCATGGGCTAAAACTCACTTCATCAGATGCATGGAGTGGAGAATACAGTAGGAAGATATATATACGCAATACATGAAAAGATGGGAGTTGCCTTACCAATTCTAATGAGACAATTCAATTAAAGTGGGCTATTATCAGCAGGAGGAAAAAATCACTTTTGTAGTGGTAATCAGGGTGGCCCATTTCAAACAGTTGACAAGAAGGTGTGAGAAACAGTAGGGGAAAAATTAGCATGGGGAAATAGTTTTTGGTTTGTGTAATGACCCATCCACTTCCAGTCTTTATTCAGGCCTAATGTGATGGTGTCTAGTTTGCAAATTAATTCCAGTTCTGCAGTTTCTCATTGGAGTCTGTTTTTGAAGTTTTTTTGTTGAAGAATTGCTACTTTTAAGTCTGTAATTGAGTGTCCAGGGAGGTTGAAATGTTCTGACTGGTTTTTGAATGTTATAATTCTTGATGTCTGATTTGTGTCCCTTTATTCTTTTGCATAGAGACCGTCCCGTTTGGCCAGTGTACATGGCAGAGGAGCATTGCTAGCACATGATGGCGTATATCACATTGGTAGATGTGCAGGTGAATGAGCCCCGAATGGTGTGGCTGATGTGATTAGATCCTATGATGGTGTCCCTTCAATAGATATGTGGACAGAGTTGGCAATGGGATTTGTTGCAAGGATAAATTCCTGGGTTAGTGGTTCTGTTGTGTGGTGTGTGGTTGCTGGTGAGTATTTGCTTCAGGTTGGGGAGGCTGTCTGTAAGCGAGGACTGGCCTGTCTCCCAAGGTCTGTGAGAGTGAGGGATCGTCCTTCAGGATAGGTAGTAGATCCTTGATGATGCGTTGGAGAGGTTTTAGTTGGTGGCTGAAGGTGATGGCTAGTGGCGTTCTGTTAATTTCTTTGTTGCGCCTGTCCTGTAGTAGGTGACGTCTGGGTACCCTTTTGGCTCTGTCAATCTCTTTCTTCACTTCAGCAGGTGGGTATTGCAGTTTTAAGAATGCTTGATAGCATGCTTTAGGTGTTTGTCTCTGTCTGAGGGATTGGAGCAAACGCGGTTGTATCTTAGAGCTTGGCTGTAGACAATGGATTGTGTGATGTGGTCTGGATGAAAGCTGGAGGCATGTAGGTAAGTATAGCTGTCAGTAGGTTTCCGGTATAGGGTGGTGTTTATGTGACCACTGCTTATTTGCACTGTAGTGTCCAGGAAGTGGATCTCTTGTGTGGACTGGTCCAGGCTGAAGTTGATGGTGGGATGGAAATTGTTGAAATCCTGGTGGAATTCCTCAAGGGCTTTTTTTTCCATGGGTCCAAATGATGAAGATGTCATCAATGTAGCGCAAGTAGAGTAAGAGCGTTAGGGGACGAGAGCTGAGGCAGCGTTGTTCTAAGTCACCACATGAAACATGGAAAGCCAGTGGTGTACACAAAGCACAATGACACTGGCATAGACATGTGAACCAAGTGTAATGCGTGGGATAAACACCATGAGGTACTAGATCAGGGGTGAGCAAACTTTTGGCCCGAGGGCCACATTGGGGTTGCAAAACTGTATGGAGGGATGGGTAGGGAAGGCTGTGCCTCCCAAACAGCCTGGCCCCTGCCACCTATCTGCCCCCTCCCACTTTCCGCCCCCTGACTGCCCCCCTCAGAACCTCCAACCCATCCAACCGCCCCTGCTCTTTGTCCTCTAACTGCCCCCTCCCGGGGCCCCCCATCCCTAACCATCCCCGGGACCCAACCCCCCCATCCAACCCCCCTGCTCCCAGTCCATTGACTGCCCTGACCCTGAACCTCCCAGGCCCCCTTGCTTATCCAACCCCCCCGTTCCCTGTCCCCTGACCCCTATCCACACCCCCGCCCCCTGACAGGCCCCCCAGGACTCCCATGCTTATCCAACTCCCTCTATTCCCCATCCCCTGATTGCCCCCTCCCCCAGAATGTCCGCCCCATCCAACCGCCCCCTGCTCCCTGTCCCCTGACTGCCCTCCGGGACCCCCTGCCCCTTATCCAACCCCCCAGCCCCAGCCCCCTTACCATGCCAATCAGAGCAACATGTCTGGCAGCCACACTGCCCAGCTGGAGCCAGACACGCTGCCGCTTTACCTGGCAGGAGCTCACAGCTCTGCTGCCAAGAGCGCTGCCTGCGTGGCGGCATGGCTGCTGGGGAGGGTGAACAGCAGGGGAGGGGCCAGAGGTAGTCTCCCCAGCCGGGAGCTCCAGGGCCAGGCAGGATGGTCCTGCAGGCCAGATGTGGCCCATGGGCTGTAGTTTGCCCACCTCTGTACTAGATGATGATTTGTACCATGGGTATCAGTAAAACACCAGCCACAACTACATCCAAGAACAGTAACAGGAGCAGGCCAGCTGCAATATAATTAGGCTTGGAAGGATTAAGTTTTCATCGATAAATGTTGATAAATGATGATTTCACCGTGCACATACAAAGTGATGAAAAAATATTTCCACCAATAATAATCAAAATTCACAGATAGGCAAAGTAAGAGTTGGATTTGAGGATATTTACTTCATATATTTTGACATGTGCTGTTGACAATTTGTGTTTCTATGGTTATAAAGCTTTAACTTTTTGAATCACGTTTGACCCCCCCCACCTAATTTCCTGCAACTGTGAAAATTTAAATAGAAACAAATAGAAAAAATGCTTAAAAATAAAACATTATTAATCAAAATTATATTAAAAAAATCAAATTCTGCCAAGCCTAAATGTGACAATACAGCAAAGAGGTAGCAAGGAGACCTGAATTTAATTCTTGATTCAAAGAAAAATTCTCATTAACTTCAATGAGTTTTGATCAGGGCCTTAATCAGAGCAGCACAACCATGACTCAGACAGTCCTGTACAGTGACAATGAGCCCAGCCTGTAGAGAAGAAGCACAGGAAAAAAACAATTAACAGAAAAACTGAGGCACCTACACCAATCAATAAACACAGCTGGAACAAATCATGGGTTTGATTGCTTTGATTCTCTCAGGAAGTGGATAGAGGAGCATTTATAGAGACAAAGAAAGAGAAGGAGCTAAGCAGGCCTAGGAAATTCTAGAATGCTTAAAACCTTTCCTTTCTTCTCTTCCACAAGAAATATTAAAATTTTTCATTTTTCTTCCTTTGGTGCCTACAAGCCCAGTCAGAATCATGGCATCATTGTGCTAAGCACTGTATAAACATATTGTACTATACGGTCCTTGGCTAAAAGATTTTATCATCTAATTTTAAAACAAGACATAACTAAGTGAGTTTAACAAACAATAAGAGGGAGGACAGGGGAGACAATGAAAAGATCACTTTGCTACATAATAGCACATACCTTGATAAATCAGACTGAATTAAATGGGTGGGGAATAACTTTATTTTAATAATTATTTTGTTGTTTCCCATTGCTTATCTTTTTAAAATTTCTGTTTTTACTAGAAGAATCCCCTTCCTCCAAATCTCTGCTCTTGCCTGTTTCTATTTTTTTTAAATGTATCTTAAAAACTCCTTCTCTATTCTATCATTAAGAAAATAAACAGACAATGCAGACAAAATATCACGTGGAGTTCCCTGGCTATCACCTTTTCTTCTTGACCACGGCCCTCCCAAAATGCAGTCACTGCTATTTCCTCTCAGAAATAACATCATATGTGTCTACAGACATGTACCAGACTTAAATTCAGTATACTTGGGTTTCTTCCTGCTTCAGGGAGAAAGAACTTATAAACCCTATACATTATTGTTTGTTTAGTAGACTGCACCTTCAAAGCAATTGTCTTTTGATATGTACTGTTTGGAAAGGGTGTGCTTACCTATATTTTGTCTCCTTTGTTTGATTAATTTCCTAACTGCTAAGGCTCTCTCTTGGGGGATGCAGGAACTGTTGTATATCTCCCTTCCTACATACAGCACTAATTACTATATCTACCAGGTGCATCGATTGAATCCAACTATCTCCCATCTTTCTGTCACTTACCACTTATCACAATTTACCACAGTCTCTTCCACTTCAGTATTTAGTAATTGTGCATAGTGCTTGGCCTTTGATATGAAGGGTGAGGTGGCCTAGCCTCCTTGCTGGTCTCATTTGATTTAACGGTGTTAGTACCAGTCTTCTGGCCAGGGCACTTTCGAAGAAGTGTGACTATGTCTACACAGCAAAGAAAGATCTGCAGGCTGGCCTGTCCCAGCTGCCTCAGGCGTGCAGGATTTGGGACTGTTCCGCCGTGTAGGGTTCTCAGCTCGGGCTGGACCCCGGGCTTGAGGACCCTACAGGGTGGTCCAACCGCATTTTTTTCTTTGCTGCGTAGACATATCCTGTGTGTTCAGAGTCTCCTAATTCCCATATACCACACTATTTCTTATACCTACTGAACACATTTATTGGTCTCTGAGGCTCTGTCCCCACCTATCGCTGTTCACAACAGCCATGTTGTGAACATGTTTTTATCATATTAATTTTATAGTAGTAATTTTATGTGTAAGTACACGCATAGTCCTAACTGGGAAGGGCATGACAAAGCATAGAAAACCAGGCAATCCCTCTTTTCCTCTTTGAGGCCCCTTTGGAGTTGGTTTAACTATTTGAGGATGAGCCTGAAAAGTGGAAAACCATTTGAGGGAATGAATGGGTTATGGGATTTGTAGAGATGTAGAACATTTCATTTCTAGGTCACTGATTTAATTCTAACCAAGTGATTGGTGACAAGAAGTTGTCTTTGCTTCCTGCTTGTTCGGTGGCAAGTGTGAGATGTGTTAGTGTTCTCAACCCCGTCATTGGCTAAACCACCACCCTGATTGTCTCTAATTGCCACCTCTGTAAGCACTCCCAGGAAAGAGGCTTAAATGGATTGAATGACATAAAGACTGATTCCCTGTCACCTTTATTAGAACTCCTTCATCCAGAACATGATTGAGGCACATTGGTGGGGCAATGTATGGAAGCATGTACTCGTGCTGCTGTGTATTTTTGGGGGAGGATAAACATGGAACTTTAAACTCCACTCTGTTAATTGGCAACTAATGATAGCATTACATTCACTTGAAAGATTGATCCATTGGTTTTCATGCCACTCATCCTCTTCCTTTGCAAGTTATTTATTTATTTATTTATTTGTATTACAGTAGTACAGAGAGGTCCATCAGGGCCACATTCTCCTAGGTACTGCATAGACTTAAGAAAGACAGCTTCTACCTCCACAGAATTTACTGTCTAGGTTTAAAACACTGAATGAACAAATACGTGAGGGACAGCGTGTAGCAAGAGAATATTATTTTTTTCATAGACCTGCTCTGTGCACAATTTGTAATAAAATCAGAAGGATTCTTGAGATATAGACAGTTTCAATAAAAGCAGATTAGTGTACAATACTTTGTAATTTAAAAGAGAATTGTCAACTCTATTGTTTAAATTAGAAATCCATGATACACAAGTTATAGATAATCACAGAAAAGGCCCCTTTAAGGTAATAATATTTAGCATTTCATCTGAGGAAATCAAAGTACATTACAAATATTAGTTAAAGAAATACATGCCACCGATGGGAGGTAGGTGAAAAATATGTTGTTTTATCTCCATTTTACAGTTGTGTAAATTGAAGGACAGAGATTTAAGGGTGGATTTTTTCAGAGTGCTCAGCAGAGATCTAATGACAATTCATTGACTTCAGTGGGAATTGAGTTGCTGAGTGCTTTTGAAAATCTTATCCTCCTACTGACTCGCTGAAAGTCACAAAGCAAAGTCAATGATACAAGTGGGAATAGAACTCAAAATTCCCACTCCTCTGCTGTGACCACAATACAGCACGCCTTCCCTTGAGTGACTACTTTGTGTCATGAATTACTGTAAAAAAAAGAGCTAAAGAGAAAGCAGAGTTCTTTTTGGCTCTGCTTTCAGTTGACAGCATTACTAGCAGGAGCAGAAGCATAGTTCTGGTCTATTCATTTCTGTACAAATCCCTAAGGTGGTGGTGACAGGGGTTAGATTTTTAACGAACTGCTTTACACAGCTCCACTTTAATCTCCTAATGGCATTTTCCCCCCTAATCCCTTGCAATGAGAATGAAGAAAGATATAAAATAAATGAAATTAATGCTATAGAATTGGGAACTTGCAAGATAATGTTTGTAAAATAAAATAAAACACATTAATCATTAATATAGATTCCCAAACATTTTTACATAAGAAAGCATATTTAATCTTTGCATAAAAATCTGCTTTTGTGTTGCAAACATCATTTCATACTTTCTGGTGATTACACAGCTAATGGTTTAGAATCAGACAATATTTTCTTCAGTATATGGTATTACTCACTATGGAGTTACCATTTTCTATAGCAAAAATAGACTGGGTGGTAAGCTGGTATCTAACTCACCGGCAAATGGAATGGCAATATCCATCTTTTAAATTTTAAACTTCAGCAAGGGGTGTGCAGAGGAATGGGAATTTTGAGTTCTATTCCCATTTGTATAATTCACTTTGCTTTGTGACTGTGGGCAAATTCATGATGATATGCCAGAAGACCTCAACTGGTTTATTTATACCTTATTGTCCAGGATAAAACAGTGAACTAAGAGTAATCAGTAAACAAAGTCTACAGTGTGTTTGTGTCAAATAGTGCAATAATGACAGGTAGTGTATATGTAAAATGGGACACAATATTGCCATGCTTGCAAATATTGTTTTGAACTACAGGCTGTTCTTTAGAATAATAAAATTAGCATTAAACTTTAAACTGTCTTCAGGGTAATCAAAACCAGCAGAAAATATTGAGACCTGTATTAAGAAGTGAGAGAAAAATCTTTTCCCCACACTTAATGAATGAGTCGACTAGATTTCCGTTAAAACAATTAGTTTTGCATTCACTGTTTCGCCCCTCCCTAGGTAACAAACAGTCTGTTAGTGACTTTCTATATAGTTAAAACTAATTGAAAACTCTGTAAATAGGTATATTGGAAGAAATTAAGTTATAATTAGCAAAATTATTGATTTTTGTTAATGTGTTATAATTACAGCCAGAACCAGTTCTACAGTTTATGTCATTTTTAAGTAGTATCATTCTAACATTAGAGGTGACTCAACCAATCATTACCATTCCTCTTTAGGTAATTTATTATTTGTGTTACTGTAGCACCTAGGAGCCCTAGTCATGGACCATGGACCATTGTACTAGGAACTGTACAAACAGAACAAAAAGATGGTCCCTGCTCCAAGGAGCTTACATTTTAAGTATAAGACAAGAGACGACAGATGAATACAGACAGGCTGATATCAATGAGACAGTATTTGTCAGCATGATGGGCCACTGCCTCTGCACACCAGCACCCTAGTTATTGTCAAGTTTTCTATAGGCATCAAGGAGAGTTTGGAGGAAGAATTTGAAGATGGACAATGAGATAACTTTGTGGATGTTTACTGGAAGTGCCTCCCAAGCATGTGGGGGAGCATGGGAGAAAGCATGAAGGTGCTTGTTTGTAAATGTAACTGTGACGGGTTGGATCACAGAAACCCCCTTGGGACTGCCATCTGATGTGCCAAGACTACTTCTGCTCCAGCTTTTCTGCCCTGTCAGCTTAAGACTTCAGTGCCCCGCCTGGTTTGAGCCAGACCTGCTAGCCTGCAGCAAACCCAGACCCAGGTCTGAACCACATCCCCTAACAGCTGTAGGCTTAATTGAAAGCAACTTAGGAAGTGTTCCTGCCTTTAACACTCAGATGCTCAACTCCCAATGGGGTCCAAACCCTAAATAAATCTGTTTTACCCTGTATAAAGCTTATACAGGGTAAACTCATAAATTGTTCATAAATTGTTCACCCTCTATAACACTGATAGATAGATATGCACAGCTGTTTACCCCCCAACCCCAAGTATTAATACATACTCTGGGTTAATTAATAAGTAAAAAGGGATTTTATTAAATATAGAAAGTAGGATTTAAGTGGTTCCAAGTAATAACAGACAGAACAAAGTGAATTACTAAGCAAAATAAAATAAAACACGCAAGTCTATGTCTAGTACGGTAAGAAAACTGAATACAGATAAAAACCTCACCAGTTCCAGTAAGCCTTCTTTTACAGACTAATCTCCTTCTAAGTCTGGGTCCAGCAATCACGCACACCCTCTGTAGTTACTGTCCTTTGTTCCAGTTTCTTTCAGGTATCTTTGGGGGTGGAGAGGCTCTCTTTTTAGCCAGCTGAAGATAAAATGGAGGGGTCTCCCATGGGGTTTAAATAGACTTTCTCTTGTGGGTGGAGATCCCCCTCCTCTCTCCTATGCAAAGCCCAGCTACAAAATGGAGTTTTGGAAGTCACCTGGGCAAGTCACATGTCCATGCATGACTGAGTTCCTTACCAGCCAAGCCACATTCCTGGGAAAGCCCAGATGTGGATTGGCGTCTCCAAGTTGGCTTAAGGGCTTCTTGATTGGGCACTTACTGAGAATAGTCTTTTCTCAGGAAGCTGATAAACTGCTTCACTAAAGCCTACTTAGAATCAGACAAGTATACAGCCAATATTCATAACTTTGAATAAAAAAATGATACATGCATACAAATAGGATTAACAGATTCAGTAGATCATAACCTCCACAGAGATATGCTACATGGCATATGTAGCATAAAACATATTCCAGTTATGTCATATATATATATATTCATAAGCATATTTCCATAAAGCCTTATGGGGGGCACCGTCACAGTAACATGTAACACCGTCACAGTAACATGTGGGCAACAGAGGCTGGAATCAAGGGCCAACTGGAGGCAAGCATTGACAGTTCAATAGCAAAGAAGAACTGATAGATAGGATGGGGATTGACTGTGAAGGGCCTTGAAAATGAACATCAGCAACTTATGTCTGATGCAATAGAGAAGAGGGAGCCACTGGAGGGATGCAAAAGGAGAGGTGATGCAAGGGTTGTTTTAGCCATGTTGATCTTGAACTGATGGCTAGTCATCCACAAGGAGATGTCAGAAAGAGAGGCTGAGATTTTAGTTCCATGCTGTAACTTTTTGTTTGAAATGAGGTGTTGAGGTTGACTATATGCATACGTCAAGAGTTCTCATTACTAGGTTACTTGAGTATTTGTACACAAACAGAAAGAACACTGGATTAGCTCCATGTCACTGGGTCTGACACATCTGGTTTATCTCTCCTCCCAGCTGCATCCTTGATTCAAAGCACAGATGCGGCTGTACTTTTCCAGGGACAGAGTCTACAGTTGCCATCTTGAGTTCCTCTTTTTCAATTCTATCCTAGATGCTCACCAATCTGGCTTCCGCCCTCTACACTTCCTGGGAACCACTCTTGCCAAAGTCTCTAATCACCTTTTCCTATTAAAATCTTGGGACCTGTACTCTGTCCGTATCCGCCTCAAACTCTCAGCTGTCATTTCCCATTTTAGCTTTTGTGATTCCATTCTTTCCCAGCTTGCCTCCTACCTGTTGGACCCTCCTTCCGCATTTCATTCAGTGGGTCCCCTCCTCACCTCTTCCTCTTTCAGTGTGGATTTTACAGGACTCCATCCTTGGTCCCCTCCTTTTCACATTCTATGCCTTATTGATGGGCAAAGTTATCACTTTAACCTGGCTTCAACCATCATCTCTACACCAATGACTACACAAATCTATCCTTTCATTCTGTCTCCCTCTGTCCAGTCCACGCTGTCCACGTAGGGATGCCAGTGCGTCCTTGTTGAGTTTCATCACTATAACTGTAAGGAGAATTTGGACCATTGCTTTGTTGCCTTAAAATTTCAAAGTCTGCAGCATATTCTTGAAAGAAAATTGTCCTCCTTTCGTGCAGTAGATCTGTGTCTTATCTAGCCACATATATAAACTGGAAACATTTAGAAAACGGGTCAGAATGAAGGATAAGAATATGATAGCAAGATATTCTGTGTGAACAATTCAGTGTATTTTTTTCCCCTAAGACTGCACAGCCAGGAAGTTAGTGAGAGACTGAATTCTGTAGTTAAGTAAAACTGAATTCTACCATCTGTCAAATCCTAAATAAGTGGCAGACTAGCACCACCTAGTGGATTATAACTTTAACTTTGTTGGACTGGATGATTTTTGTCCCTCTTGCACCCTTAGGAGAATTACTACGGTACTTTCATTTTCAAAGGGCTGGAAAGAGATTTATCTGAGTGAAGCCCATGATAATAGGAGTCACATGACTAAAATCTGCAGAGGCCTGGAACTTGATATTTTGGTTCAGGAAGGTTTTGATTCACATGAGCTTCCCAGGTGCCAGGGGCCCATCCTCGGTATGCCTTGCTTGTCCACCTGTGAGGAGCAGCAGCCCTAGAAACTGGGTTTGTGGATTTCTGCTTCCATCCTGCCACCTAACAGCAGAAACACTTAACCGGTCATGAGTCTCAGGATGTGGCCCACAGAGGACCTAATTGACAGGACATTCCCAATCAGTCCGGACATACTATTTAAGCCTGGGGAAGATACAGGAAATTTGACTGTTCAGCTAGGCGGAACCTCAGCTAGCTGTTGCTACAGACCCTGCTTCCTCATGCTGCTCCTGATTCCTGACCTTAGCTTTTACTTCCTGGCTCTAATACCTGACTCGGCTTTGTCTCTTGCTTCTTACTTCTGATCTCGGCCTTACCTCCTGACACTGACTCCTGGCTCCTGATTTGGTTTTGACTCTGGCCCCTAGTTCCTGACCCTGGACTCTACTTCCTGATGTCTGACTCTGGCTCTGTCCTGTAGGCTAGATGTCAACAAGCCAGCCTTGACACCACCCCAATGTGATCAGTAGTTTAAAGCCACAATCTGCCCATGGTGTGTAATTAGCTTGATTTACACAAAAATACAGTACCTGGTTATGAGCATGTCTCTATCCCAGCCTGCTCTAAAACAAGCTCTGCACAATGAGTGGAGTCAAAAACTCACCCCTTTCTGAAGTCTGGCTTATTAACAAATAAATTAACAATAAGATAATGTAAAATTTAGCAAAAGACGTCTTCTGAAATTTGGGCTCCTCCCAGGGTTTCTCCTTCAGGACTGCTCAGCCTACATTCTATGTCCTCTTTCTCATTAATGAACCATCTTACCACTCAAGTTAACAGAATCCCCTTTCCCAGCAGGATCAATACCCGCTGACCAGTTGTTTCTGCAAACACTGCAGTCTGTTACACTGATGAAAAGATCTTATTTTACATCTATCCCTTCTCCTGCATTGTAATACATAAGAAAAGTCACTGTTAAGTAACAGAACAGTTCCAATGTTAAGATGTATGAATGTCTACCTCTGTATAATTTGGCTATATGTTACAGGGTTTATATAGGTGTGAGATATCTACATTAATCTTTCTATTAAGTAGACAAATAAATGGAGAAAATGAGTGTAGATTGTCAATACATGTGAAAGCTGAACAGCTGGTGTGCAAAATGAGCAATCAGCTTATATGTCCTGAGATTGGGGGTTCCACGACCACCACTCCCAAGAGAAGGAGGCGGGTGGTGGTGGTCGGGGACTCTCTCCTCCGGGGGACTGAGTCATCTATCTGCCGCCCTTACCGGGAAAACCGAGAAGTCTGCTGCTTGCCAGGGGCTAAGATTCGCGATGTGACAGAGAGAATGCCGAGACTCATCAAGCCCTTGGATCGCTACCCCTTCCTGCTTCTCCACGTGGGCACCAATGATACTCCAAGAATGACCTTGAGCGGATCACTGTGGACTACGTGGCTCTGGGAAGAAGGATAAAGGAGTTTGAGGCGCAAGTGGTGTTCTCGTCCATCCTCCCCGTGGAAGGAAAAGGCCTGGGTAGGGACCGTCGAATCGTGGAAGTCAACGAATGGCTACGCAGGTGGTGTCAGAGAGAAGGCTTTGGTTTCTTTGACCACGGGATGGTGTTCCATGAAGGAGGAGTGCTGGGCAGAGACGGGCTCCATCTTACGAAGAGAGGGAAGAGCATCTTTGCGAGCAGGCTGGCTAACCTAGTGAGGAGGGCTTTAAACTAGGTTCACCGGGGGAAGGAGACCAAAGCCCTGAGGTAAGTGGGAAAGCGGGATACGGGGAGGAAGCACAGGTAGGAACGTCTGTGAGGGGAGGGCTCCTGCCTCATACTGAGAATGAGGGGCGATCAGCAGGTTATCTCAAGTGCTTATATACGAATGCACAAAGCCTTGGAAACAAGCAGGGAGAACTGGAGGTCCTGGTGATGTCAAGGAATTATGACGTGATTGGAATAACAGAGACTTGGTGGGATAACTCACACGACTGGAGTACTGTCATGGATGGTTATAAACTGTTCAGGAAGGACAGGCAGGGCAGAAAAGGTGGGGGAGCAGCACTGTATGTAAGGGAGCAGTATGACTGCTCAGAGCTCCGGTATGAAACTGCAGAAAAACCTGAGTGTCTCTGGATTAAGTTTAGAAGTGTGAGCAACAAGAGTGATGTAGTGGTGGGAGTCTGCTATAGACCACCGGACCAGGGGGATGAGGTGGATGAGGCTTTCTTCCAGCAACTTGCAGAAGCTACTAGATCGCACACCCTGGTTCTCATGGGTGACTTTAATTTTCCTGATATCTGCTGGGAGAGCAATACAGCGGTGCATGGACAATCCAGGAAGTTTTTGGAAAGCATAGGGGACAATTTCCTGGTGCAAGTGCTAGAGGAGCCAACTAGGGGGGGAGCTTTTCTTGACCTGCTGCTCACAAACTGGGAAGAATTAGTGGGGGAAGCAAAAGTGGATGGGAATCTGGGAGGCAGTGACCATGAGTTGGTTGAGTTCAGGATCCTGACACAGGGAAGAAAGGTAAGCAGCAGGATACGGACCCTGGACTTCAGGAAAGCAGACTTCGACTCCCTCAGGGAACGGATGGGTAGGATCCCCTGGGGGACTAACATGAAGGGGAAAGGAGTCCAGAAGAGCTGGCTGTATTTCAAGGAATCCCTGTTGAGGTTACAGGGACAAACCATCCCGATGAGTGGAAAGAATAGTAAATATGGCAGGCGACCAGCTTGGCTTAATGGTGAAATCCTAGCGGATCTTAAACATAAAAAAGACGCTTACAAGAAGTGGAAGGTTGGACTTATGACCAGGGAAGAGTATAAAAATATTGCTCGGGCATGTAGGAATGAAATCAGGAGGGCCAAATCGCACCTGGAGCTGCAGCTAGGAAGAGATGTCAAGAGTAACAAGAAGGGTTTCTTCAGGTATGTTGGCAACAAGAAGAAAGCCAAGGAAAGTGTGGGCCCCTTACTGAATGAGGGAGGCAACCTAGTGACAGAGGATGTGGAAAAAGCGAATGTACTCAATGCTTTTTTTGCCTCTGTCTTCACGAACAAGTTCAGCTCCCAGACTGCTGCGCTGGGCATCACAACATGGGTAGTAGATGGCCAGCCCTCTGTGGAGAAAGAGGTGGTTAGGGACTATTTAGAAAAGCTGGATGTGCACAAGTCCATGGGGCCGGACGAGTTGCATCCGAGAGTGCTAAAGGAATTGGCAGCTGTGATTGCAGAGCCATTGGCCATTATCTTTGAAAACTCGTGGCAAACGGGGGAAGTCCCAGATGACTGGAAAAAGGCTAATGTAGTGCCAATCCTTAAAAAATGGGAAGAAGGAGGATCCTGGGAACTACAGGCCAGTCAGCCTCATCTCAGTCCCCGGAAAAATCATGGAGCAGGTCCTCAAAGAATCAATCCTGAAGCACTTACATGTGAGGAAAGTGATCAGGAACAGTCAGCATGGATTCACCAAGGGAAGGTCATGCCTGACTAATCTAATCGCCTTCTATGATGAGATTACTGGTTCTGTGGATGAAGGGAAAGCAGTGGATGTATTGTTTCTTGACTTTAGCAAAGTTTTTGACACAGTCTCCCACAGTATTCTTGTCAGCAAGTTAAAGAAGCATGGGCTGGATGAATGCACTATAGGGTGGGTAGAAAGTTGGCTAGATTGTCGGGCTCAACAGGTAGTGATCAATGGCTCCATGTCTAGTTGGCAGCTGGTGTCAAGTGGAGTACCCCAGGGGTCGGTCCTGGGGCCGGTGTTGTTCAATATACTCATAAATGATCTGGAGGATGGTGTGGATTGCACTCTCAGCAAATTTGCGGATGATACTAAACTAGGAGGAGTGGTAGATACGCTGAAGGGCAGGGATAGGATACAGAGGGACCTAGAAAAATTGGAGGATTGGGCCAAAAGAAATCTGATGAGGTTCAATAAGGATAAGTGCAGGGTCCTGCACTTAGGACGGAAGAACCCAATGCACCGCTACAGACTAGGGACCGAATGGCGAGGCAGCAGTTCTGCGGAAAAGGACCTAGGGGAGACAGTGGACGAGAAGCTGGATATGAGTCAGCAGTGTGCCCTTGTTGCCAAGAAGGCCAATGTCATTTTGGGATGTATAAGTAGGGGCATAGCGAGCAGATCGAGGGACGTGATCGTTCCCCTCTATTCGACATTGGTGAGGCCTCATCTGGAGTACTGTGTCCAGTTTTGGGCCCCACAGTACAAGAAGGAAGTGGATAAATTGGAGAGAGTCCAGCGAAGGGCAACAAAAATGATTAGGGGTCTGGAACACAGGATTTATGAGGAGAGGCTGAGGGAACTGGGATTGTTTAGTCTGCAGAAGAGAAGAATGAGGGGGGATTTGATAGCTGCTTTCAACTACTTGAGAGGTGGTTCCAGAGAGGATGGTTCTAGACTATTCTCAGTGGTAGAAGAGGACAGGACAAGGAGTAATGGTCTCAAGTTGCAGTGGGGGAGGTTTAGGTTGGATATTAGGAAAAACTTTTTCACTAGGAGGGTGGTGAAACACTGGAATGTGTTACCTAGGGAGGTGGTAGAATCTCCTTCCTTAGAAGTTTTTAAGGTCAGGCTTGACAAAGCCCTGGCTGGGATGGTTTAATTGGGGATTGGTCCTGCTTTGAGCAGGGGGTTGGACTAGATGACCTCCTGAGGTCCCTTCCAACCCTGATATTCTATGATTCTATGTAAGTGAGGAAATCATTCCTTAGTCCAATAGCAACGAAATTAGAGAAGTAAATGATTGAGTCTATATATGCCTTGGGAAGCATCAATAAATAATAGAGATAAGCCCAAATTACAAAATTCAGATCTAGACTGGAGGTAAAATTGGTATCAGTGAGGTTAGAATCTGGCCCAGTATGTTTGTAATTTACTGGTGAAAAATGCTTGAAGGCTTCTCGGGTCTACAACAAAAGCGTATCTAAAAAAACAAAAGGGCAACGTGCCTCATAGAAAGTACAAAGGGGGATCAAGGGAACACATAAGCCTCTAGTATAAATACACACAAACAATCTAGAAAACATTAAAAAGGAAATAACACCTGAGCTTTCACCCAGGGGACTTTACTTATAATTTACTTATAGCCTATATAGTAGAGAATTCTAGAATTATGAGGCCTCGATTGAGCACTACATCAGCACTACTCATCCTGCTAATTTAAGTGGCCTCATGGGGGAAAAGTGAGAAGTAGAACAGGGCTAATATCACAAAACATCTTCTGTAGGTATCCACTTAGAATTAAATAATAACAACACCTAGCTCTTCTCTAATGTTTTAAATCAGTAGATTTCAAAAGTGCTTTACAAAGGAAGTAAATCTCACTTTTCCCATTTTACAGATAGGGAAACGGAGGTACCAAGAGGCAAAGGGATTTCTCCAAGGTCACCACGCAGAACAGTGGTAGATCTGAGACTAGAAACCAGGGCTTCTGATCCTCAAACCAACATACTTTTAAGTAGGATATACTGCCTCTCTGAGTTTACTTCAGCTTGATCTGCTTTGGTTTTCTGTGACTGTTAAAGCGACTGAGTTTTAATGGCAAAAGTGTTCATGGAAAGCAAATTTTAAACTTGCATGCTCCAGTATTCACATTAGAAGTGGTGTAGTTTATAAGGAATGAGGCATTCATGACACAGCAGGGTAAAAGATTTAATAAAATCCTTCCTCAGAGCCCAGGCGCAGAGGCAATTAAATGAGATAGATAAGGATCTGACCCTAGCCTTTGTAGCTACGATCACACATGCAATTATTTTGCGTCAATAACTGTGGTGATAAAAGGAAATTACAAACTAGTAAACATAGGCAGTTAATATAGTTTGTATGGGAGGTAGTACACTGCTTAACACAGCAGGATGAGGTATTTCCAAAAACCTCACCAGAGCTTTGGCAAAGAGACAATTAAACAAGCTATATAAGGATCTCAGAGCACCCTTTGCAACTAGGACTACATGTATCATTATCATGTGTGAATGCAATGAGGAATTAAATGTAACCTCTACGCTGAGAACCCTACAATAGCCTCATTTTTCTAGGAACAATGCCAGGTTTGTGTGGAGAAAGGAAAAGGATTTAACATTTTCTAAAATTCTGCAATTGTAGTTCTGTCCTACTCGCTTTCCCTGTAGAATTAAAGCTCTCGTGGTTTTTTCAAGTCCTCCTCCCGATAATGATCCAGTCGAGGGAACTGCAACAAAACTATGAGACTTACATGGCCACTCTATGCAGCTGAAATTTCATATACTGAGTACTGAATGTTTGCAACAAAATGTTGGCGATTCATCCATAAAGTAAAGAAACTCTCAAAAAATTCATCAATTAAATCTGAAAGTAAATAATCGGCAGGCATTCTGGTAACAGAACATTGCCCAATAAATTATTCACTTGGCTCTGATGAATAGTGATGGCAATAAAAAAGTTCAGAAGTTATAAGCATTTTTTTTTGCTTATACCCAAAATATCCTTTACTGTGCTATATTTATTCTGAACAACAACTTTCTGAGACAATGCTGAATAAACTCAAACGTAGTAATTGCCATATTGGAGCAGAATATTTGTCCACCGAGTCTGAGGATTAAGGTGTCCCCTGCCTCTCCTGTGGCTAATTGTGCAATGTTCATACCTGGAGGCTTGTCAAGGTAAATCACGAGTGAAGTTATAAAAGTTTCATGGTGAATCTGTCACTGTGTAGCAAGCAAAATGCTTGTGTAAAACTCAGCTTGAGCCTACATAGGAAATAACACTTATTTTGTTTACTTGGGGAGTAGGAAACTCAGAAATGGCTCATCAGGTGCTTTTTGTTGCTGCAGAATGGTTATTGAGTTTTTGCCCTCCATTAGCTTCATGTGCCTCCCAGGGTTTAACCTTTCAGGCTCTGCAGGAGGTTTTTTGAGCATTTGCCTCCCCGTATGCTACCGACTCAAGTGCAAAATGTCAAGAGTTCTGGATATTAAATAACACACCTAATAACGATGGTATGAGTTACCCCTATGATAATTGTGACAAATATCCAGTCTTGATTTTGAAACACAAGACTTGAGTAGGTCCTGAGAATTCCATTGCATTTCCTTGCAATAGAAAAAAAAATTGTGTTCAGTCAGAGAAGGAATTCTAGATCTAATATTTGAATTCAGAAAGAAAAATCACTTTTATGTGTATGCAAGGAAGTTGATGCTCGGATCACAAGCCCTTGGTGACATTAGCTGCACAGCCAGTAAGTCTGCCTATACTTTGGAATAAATTTGTTACAATAATGAGCAACAATAGAGGATGCCTATTGTACAACATAAATTTCAGAATATGGTATAAGCTGAATGCAGGTCAGTGATAGTTCAGAAAATGCTGCCAAACTGCAGTCACAGGGGCCCCACTAATGCTAGTGTGAGGTTTACTTCCTACATAACACCACACTGCAGTGGAGTGTGAGAACTGCTATCTGTAGCTGAGAGCTCTGCAGGGATAAAAACTGGAGCCCCTGAAGAATTAGGCCATGACCTTGCTGGTGTACACTGCCTCTTCCTGTTTAACATGAAATCTCCATCCACTATTTCCCTAACTCTCTCCACAGACACCAATTCTGGACCAGTTACTTACTCTCTTGCTAAATTAGCTCTGTGTAGCTTTCAAAATATAGGAGTGTGAGTCAGGTGGTGAAAGGAGTTCACACATTGAATTTTGGACCCTCCAAACTGTGAAGTAGCTCAGATTGTTGTGTAAGGATGTGGGCATGGCTGAAGAGGCACAAATTATCCTCAGTAAGCTGCAGGCTGCAGTTAACTCCAGGCTATGGTTGCTATTGTGTTATGGTTATGTAATGTTTAAATAAAAATAACTTTGCTAAATACACTCATCATGCCTGAAAAAGAACATGACCAGACTGTAATAAGAGTTTGACACCCAGGGGTGCTGTCACATGGCAAGTGTCCACATACACTGAAAGCACTGGCTATAGTTAAACAGATATAGGCCCAAATCAAAGGACTTTGTAGCGGGCCCAGATTTGTTTGACCAGTCCTGATGCAGATGCATTGGCTTGATAGCCACTCAAGATTTTCCAGGTTTAGGGGGTGAAATGGATCTGCGGGTTAGTACACTAATTTTATTTCTGAAGATTTAGGTTCAGATCTGACCTATTTTTGTGATGGATAGCTTTGCTGGTTTCATCATTGTCCCAATTTAAGCACTCAGAACAGATTATTCTCTATGATGGGACATGTTTGTGCCATTCTGCTGGTGCAAAGCTGCCCTAAAGCTGACTTAGTCAGACACAAAAGATTCACCCCAGTGTACGTTGCTTGAGCCAACTGAAGTCATGCACATGAACAGCATCAATATTTTTCTAGAGAGGGATACCCTCGAGCTCTTTGCACGAGGCAGTCTGTGTTTGAAGAGTAAAACGTTTTCTTCTGATTAAGTAATTTAAAAACAATTAAGAAAAACATAAAAAATTTTGTGGGGCAAGGAGGGAATATTGTGACTGCCTTTTCCTAGACCATGTCCAGAGGTTTTCAGAGAGCTTGTTATCAATATAGACTTTTCTTGAACAGGTTACCCAACATACAAGTATCTGACCTCATTGCAGACTACAACAGAATCTAGCTATGAGGTGAATAGACAGGAGCTGGGTTCAGCTTCTGATGTAAAAACCTGAGAGAGAAGCTTTGGGAGAAGAATTGTCTTTGAGGATTCCTTACTGTGATCTCCCCACATCATCCTTTTGGGGCAGGATGAAGGAGTTGTGGGTTTTCCTTCCTTGCCAAAATAGCTGTGGGGCTCTCCCCAAATGAGGCGGACCTCTGGGGATCTACAGAAGGCCATGACTATCTATGCCTTCTATATCAACTCATTGGGACTCTTGGCTCCCTGGTGCCAGCATCTATTGGCAGCCCAATTGGGGCCTGCATAGAAAAGATAATGTAGGCTGATTTCCAAGGAGATCAAGGAGAGATGATATGCCATGGCTCTAGCTTTCCCACTTCTCTTCACCAAGTCTCCATCCTGTCCCTGGACTGCACAGAAAGGCCTCTACAGGGTTCAGACAGGTAGAGGGGGTGGTATGTGGAGGTGCGTAAGCACTTCTGCACAGAAGGTGAGGATTCAAGTGCAAAAGTTCCTCTTCAGGAGCAGATCTAGGGTACATGATCTGGTCTTATGGTCTCAGTATGGTTACAGTGATCAGGAGTAACTCCTGTGGAGTCGATGGAGTGACATCATTGTAAAACTGATGTAAGAATAGAATTAGGTTTTCTGTGTGAAATCTTAGCCCACTGAAGTCAATGGCAAAATAACAATTGACCTTAATGGGGTTAGGGTTTCATTCTCTGTGTTTTCTCTTTCCTGTCTTTCTGCTTCTCTCCCTCCACTGCTACAGTTTTTTCCTCTCTTCCCCTTTTCCTGCCCTTTGCCGCAAAGCAGTCCACTTTGGGATATTGCGAGTATCTGCCTTTAAAGTCCTTTTGGTTTTTTTTTTTTTTTTTGTAATTTGGCCTTTTGCCTTCATTAAAGAGAACCTCAGTCCTCTGGGTTTTTTCCTCTATCACCAAACACTTGGCTCATCTGAGTATTCACAAATCCAATTAAGGAGAATAGAAGAAGAGTATTTGTAAATTGTTACCCAAATGTACAAATTATTTGCATAAACTGCAAGTTCTGTACTGGCCAAGAAAACCAAAAGCTTGTGTCTGTAAGTGGATAACAGCAACTTGTAACATTACTGTGGAACACCTTGCAGCACTGAACACACCTGAAGGCTATATGTATCTGTGCTGATTAAATATGTGTGCAAAGGTCACTAACTGTACATCTCTTGTTTTGGAAACAAATTCACATAAATTACTATCAGCTATTTTTTTCCAGAACAAAATTCTTAATTGATAACACAGACTTCCATGACACGCTTCTGGTTTATTTTGTAATTTAGTCTGACATTAAGCAATGTATATTTGCTGTATAAATAATGTATTGTATTTGTCACATGCTTAAAGGCCTATCTGAAATTCCTGGCTTGTACACCGGTTAAGCATTAATAGAAAATTAATTTTCTGGCTGGATTATACTGTAACAAATGTATATTTAAGGCTTTTCCTCCTGAAAGCACAGAATGACACTTGCTCTCCCAGTTCTTTGTTACAAGTGCCTGAGGATGAAACTGTTCAGGTGTCAAAGCAAGTGAACTTTTACACTTTTAATTAAAAAGTAACTAAGAAATAAATTTTCAGTCTGATCTAGCCAGAACTACACCAGTAAACTTCTAAAGGAGCCTATTAATTTATAAGGATCCATAATGCTTTCACAGTTTAACAAGGAGGTATTTAACATCTTCTTCTTTCATTCTGTTCCTGAGGAAAGTAGTTCTTCAGATATTTCTGTGCTGAAAATGACTTTTCACCTGTTGCCTCTGCCAGAGGCAATGTGTTAACAGACTGAACAAAGAAATGCATGTTAGGAAAGACTTCAGGGTGCAATGATCTCATTATGGGCTTAATATCAAGAATGTAGCCTCCATGTGAAAAAAAGCAGAAGCATGTCAGAAAACTGTATGCCATAGTCAACTCCATTTTCAAGAGAGAACTATGGATTTGACAATGCTTGCCATATAACTCACAGAATGAACTTCATTCCTCTAAGCAGAAAGCATTTCCCCCTGCTTGCTGTCAGTCAAACTGCAGCAGAACACACAACAGCAAGAATGCTGTGAGGAAACTGGTCTTTTATCTCATGCTGAAGTGTGGGAAATAAATCCAAAGTACATTGGTGCTGATATGTAATTTCCATGGCCTATTGTAAAGTCAGAGAAATCTGCTAGTTGAACATGTTTGCGTTTGGTCCTTCTGCTCTAGAGAACCTGAACTGGTGTTTTAAATTCACTGTGCCTTGCTTTCATTTTAGATTTCAGGCCATTCAATATCTGGAAGGTTAGACAGGCTGATGATGAAGATGGCAATGAGAACAGTCAACTGAACAAAGTCAGACAGTTTGGACTGCAGTGCTTGCCAGGGGGTTCAGGACCAATGCTTGTTCCCCATAATCTTTTACCACATATTGAGATGCATGAGAGTAATTCATTTCTAATGTTGAACTGAGTACCTTTATAGTCACATCAGTTCTTCCGAGGAAAAAGTTGCCATCGTCTTTTACTTAGCAGAGCTGATGCTTCTGCATTTTCTTAGTGATAGTTTCATGAAGTATGCCACTCAATTAAACACCCATGAACCATTTACACAGGGCCAAATCAGTTTTTGGCTCAAACACACTAAAAAGTCATCACTGGTTGGGCAAAGGTGTAAGTTGAGGCTGGTTTTATCAGAGCCAGTTTATCCATCCTGATTTCTAATAGTGTCATGCTGGCTCATCCTAAACTGGATCTGGAAAATCAACACTGTAACTGTGATCGTGATCTGGCCACGGTAACACAAGGAAAGCAAAAGCTCACAACTGTTTCCACTGTCAGGTCTGCAAGGGCGTGGAACCAGACTGGGATGGAGGGGTTAGGTGGTTGGGGAGTGAATACAGCTGTGGCTGATTATACTACAGGGCCCAGCTGATATGCATAAAATGAGGAATAGGAACAAGAGTAGGGGAAAGGCTGGACTCAGAAAGTGGTTTAGCTGTCTTGCCTTACATATCAGTGACTGAAAATGGTGAGAACCTTTTTATTTTTGGATCCTGTGCATCCTGAAGGGTACTGAATGCTCTCACCTCCCCCTGCCTTCAGTAGACTAGAGGGTGCCGAGCAACTTGCAGGATCAGACCCTAAGTGATTGTGCTTATCAGTTGAAACCTACATATTCTGATTACCTATTAAATATCGATGATTGGCTACATTCTATACTCAGAACATTCAGACATGAAAGAGTACCGACTTCAAAAATAAATGTTGCTGTATGTCAGGAATCCTGGTAATGACTTGAATTAAAAGAGAAGTGAAAAATACATATTTCATAACTACAAGTATATGTCGTAGTTCCTAATTATGTAGCACAATCCAGTATACACTTGTACAAATGTTTATATTTTATATGGGTTAGATTGAGCCTTTAGGCTCAGACCTGAACAAGGGATACCTTGTTATTCTTCAGCCCTGGGAAGGAATTGTGATTCAGAGTGGTAGGGAGGAGGGATGTTACTGCAGTTCTTGAAAGGGTGCACCTAACTTGCCCTCAGGCTTGGTCAGCTACTCTGGTAGTGAGTGGCGGGTTGGAATGAGGGTTGGGGAGTTCACTCCTTCTCACTGCCTGGTTGCTTGCAGGGAGAAGTATCCAGACAGCAGGTGCAAAATCTGGATAAATTGAACAAGGTTTGAAGGGCCTTCCTCCCCTGCTTGGTGGAGTAAGATAAGGGCATAATATGGCTGTTATGTAGGGTAGCACATTTACGTTATGCAACAGTGAAATGTAATGCCTGTTGAACCTATAAGGGTCATAGGAATTGCCATACTATATCAGACCTGGGGTCAGTCTAGTTCACTGTACTGTCTCTGACTGGGACAGGGCCAGAGCCTTTAAAAGAATGAGCAAGAAACTGTATGATAGATAGTTATGGAATAACTTACTTATAGAGAAATCGCAAAAAGAAAAGGAGTACTTGTGGCACCTTAGAGACTAACCAATTTATTTGAGCATGAGCTTTTGTGAGCTACAGCTCACTTCATTGGATGACCAAGTGGTCAGCCCCTGGGCCAACAGCAGCAGTTTGGGTGTGGGAAGGGACTCAGGGCTGGGGCAGGGGGTTAGGGTGCGGGTGGCACTTACCTGCAGGATGGGGGTCCCTGGCTCCCACCGGCATGTCCCTGCAGTTCTTAGGTGGACAGGTCTGGACGGCTGTGCGTGCTGTCCGCACCTGCAGGCACCTGCAGGCACCTCCCCCGAAGCTCCCATTGGTTGTGGTTCCAGGCCAATGGGAGCTGCGCCTTCAAAGCCAGTGCGTGTGGAGCCCTCCTGGCCAGAGCTGTGTGGACACACGGAGTCCAGTAGGGAGCCTGCGAGCCCCACCAATCCCCATCCCCAGCAGGGGTCACCATGGCCTGCCCCCTCCCCCCAGCACCAGCGGAGGTCCCAGGCCACTCCCTCCAGCAACCACAGTGCCTCCGGACTGCGCCCTCCTCCCCCCCGCACAAGCACCCAAGTTTTAGTTAGGGGTATATAGTAGAAGTCATGGATGGTCATGGGCCGTGAATTTTTGTTTACTGTCTGCGACCTGTCCATGACTTTTACTAAAAATACCCATGACTAAAATGTAACCTTAATCATGAGATATGGGGACACGGTATTCCAGTTGAGAGCATGCCATTGATTTACATAAGCTTCAGTGTTCATTTCTAACGCATTCTTTTTGCATCCCAACTTTTTTTTTTTTTTTTTTTGGATCACTGGTAGGCTTTAAAGAGATATTTTACTGGGTTGCCCACAAACAACACCTGGGCTTTTTGAAACTCTAAATATATATCAGTTGCTTCTTTATTTGCTATCTTGCTGATATGCTCAAATAATTCTTTTTGATTAGAGAGGCATGATTTCCCCCTTTTGAAGTTGTGAAAGGTGTGTATTACTATTTATCAGTATTATGATTGTGCCCAAATGCACCAGTCAAGATCAGGGCTCCATTGTGCTGAACACAATACAGATGTATAATAAATGACACCCCATGCCCCATCATATCATGACAATCTAGGTGTTTTATGATTCTGTTTTTAATGACCATTTTAACTAGTTTTTCTGTTATTGAAGTAAGACTCCCTAATCTGTAAATCCCAGGACCATTCCTTGTATCTTTCTTTGAACTTACATTTACAGTTACATTTACAACTTCTTAGTCTTCTGGTATATTTGCATTTTTGCAGTTCTAAAGTCATGATTTTTCTTTTTTTTTTTCTCCCATGACAAACACCGAACTTTAATGTGATTAGAAATAAAATTTAGTGGAATACGATTTGATTTATTCAGATACCATTTGATTTTATAGCACCTTTCGTATTTCAAGTAGGTCAAATAAATTTACAAAGAAGCGAGTTAGATATTGGCAGGGGAGTTAATACATAGGCAAATCTAGCAGTCATGATGTCTTGGCAATAGTGCATACACAGGCCTGGTCTGGAATTCAATGGCACTCTGCATGGGGTCCACCTGTCAGATGGAATTGCATGATCTTAGTTTTTTTTTTTAAAAAGAAGTCTTAATATTGTGGGAATAATTTTGTGTCCACAGTTACACATGGAAGCCTTTAATTACAGCCACAGTTAAACCCAGGCAGGCGCCTGTTTGTCTGACAGTACCCAGAAATCAGGGAGCTAGACATCTAAATGAGTTCAGTTGCAGGCTCATAATTGCAACCCCACCACTGGAGTCTGGGTGGGAGCCCAAATAAAATTAGGTGCTAAAACCTGTTTTATTGATATGGGCATTAAAGCCTCCTCTCAGTAAAGGACAAAGGACTATTTTAAACTCCCACCTAGACCGGTACTAGAGATGTACAGAAAGTCCCTTGATTTAATATCTTAACCGCAGAATGATGCCTGCGTAGTCCTACAAGTGGCACTGTAGGTACTGCTTCTTAGTGAGACTAAGCCCTGGTGTGGTGCTTGAACCTATGACTTGATGGCCACAGGTGACAGTGATAGTAACAGAACCATAGTGTCACAACCACTATATGTAGATCCAAGTATGACTTGCAGCTCTGTTATTTAATAGATGTAAATTCATCCCTCTCAGCTTCTCTTCTGCTGCTCTTTTTTGTCTCTGACAGTCACTATCAAAGCATCACTGGTACAGCATGTCCTTGGTTCAGTGCAAGGCCCTCAAGACAGAGCCTAAGTATCACAGCAAAACCAACAGCAGGAAAAGTAAGGACATTTAAGAAATAAAAAATGGATTTGGACTCCATACCTAAAAGACCTAGTTTAAGGCTGAAAATTGTGTTGGAATCAGACGTGCTGTGACTTGTAAAGGAGCAGTTCAAGCAGCCTTATATGAAATTCAATCCTTTTAAAAGCACAATTGACAGAAAACCCTGAGCCTGTCATTAATCTTTCTTATCCAGAAAAGGGCTAGATTCTCTTCACAGCACACTTGGCAGTCTCTTCATTGACTGGCACAGGATTGAGTTAGCAAGCACTGGAAAATGAAAGGCCATATCATGCTGGGACGCCCCAGTAATCCCATTAGCATAGTTTCTGCCAAGGGGCTGCCATCTTCAGGAGACATTTGTGCCACTTCCAAGGTGGCAATAGGCAGCTTCTCCCAATGATTTCAATATTGAGCCAGCAAGTGATGACCCATGCCATCATCAAAATTACAGAATGACAGAGCCTGGGAAATTGGATGGATGTCATGGGGCAGCTGTGTGCCTTTTCAGGTATCAGACAGTTTAGGACAGAGTGGAAAAGCTTATATTAAAATTGCTCTTTCCAATATATCCTGGACAGTTCATGCACTTAGATTATACATGCTCCTTTTCCTCCTCCTCCTCCTCCCTGGCTCTGTAGACCATGGAGGTCTAGAGCTG
The DNA here is from genome assembly GCF_965140235.1 of Caretta caretta. NCBI lineage: Eukaryota > Metazoa > Chordata > Testudines > Cheloniidae > Caretta > Caretta caretta. The sequence goes on along the minus strand of NC_134210.1, from coordinate 81,079,564 downwards.
GGCGAAATAATGGATTTTTAAATTTTTTGGGGGTCTCTGGAAATTCCAAAAAATTGAGAGAATTTTTCAGGTTGTACTGAAAGCAAACTTTTCTGGAAACTTTTGGTGAATCAAAAATGTTTTTGTTTCAACCCGCCTTGAATTTTTTCAGTTTGATTTTTTGGGCATTTTGACAAAAGCAAAGGAGGACTAGAATCACAAAAAGGCATGGGAGGGGAAGGAGGAAGTGGCCATCCTTATAACCTTTAGCCTAGTGGTTAGGGAACTCATCCAGGATATGGGAGACCTAATTTGTGGGTGGGACAGGGCAGAAAGGCTAATTAAGCCATTAGCCAGCACTCACAAATAGGCACAGGAAGGAAGTGGAAGAGGGAAAGCAGGCAATAAGGGAAGAGAGAGATTGCTGTCCCCTGCTTGTAACAGAAGCTATGTATATTATGAAGGTGGTGGGAATACACTGGTAAATAAATTGCACAAGGTTTTGGAACAGCACAAGGGTCTCTGCATAGTTTGTAGACTGAGACAGAAGCAGGATCAAGATGGCCCTTTTACAGAAGGGTAGAGCCATAGCACTAAGCATTCTGATCAGTCCTTGGTCAGTGGAACAGCTCACTGGGAGCCATGTTTACTCCTGTCATTTTAGAGCAGCCCTGAAGCATTGGCTCCAGCATGGCAGGGATGTAAAGAGATGTAATGCCATCTCTCCTTCAGGTGCATTGAGTTCATCTCAGGAGCACATGAGTATTCAACTCAGAATCTGCAGAACTGAGGCTTTACTTCTAGAAAAGTTCTTAGCCCTCTTATGTTCAGAGAAGGGATCAAGGGAAACAGAAGGAGAGTCAAGATATGGAGGAATTGGAAATGACTAGGGAGCTGAGTGAGGGTAAAGAGGACAGAAGCCAAGAGAAGGGCCAGGGTTACCAGTCTGTTCTGAGGCCCCACTATGTTTGGATGCTATAATTATCACATATTGCTAAAGACATTTGCTATTCTGCCTGACATAAACCTACTTGGGACTGTTTTGGACATCACTGTTGTGTACCTGAAAAACTGATGCAATATGGTGATTGAGGACTATTTGAATAGACTAGCTTCGATATGTCTTCAAGAATTGGCCCAAGAAATGAATATTGCTTGTTTACATTAGGAGACTCAGAAAAGTTAAGGCAAATCAACTAGAGGCATGAAGTCAGTCTGCATAAGTTAAAGTGCATTAACCCTCCCTTATGGGTTATCCTTTATGTGGGATACTTTCATTCACGTGTAAAGTGGCCTTATTTCCCTTAATTTAATCTTCCTCCAAATCTTTTTTTTTTGTCGCAAGTCTGAATGTTTTAGATGAAGGAAATGTTTGTCTAGCTATTGTGCTTAGGAACAAATAGTAGTGCTGAAATGTCCCCTAATCACAGTATAATTATGCCATCTACTGTTCTTTTTCAAGTATCACATATGAATTGTCTTGAGAAGTCTGTTCTGTGAGCACACTTAATAAACTGACAGGTAATTTATAGACAAGCTGCATTTCTATGGAAGTAATGTCCAACTTTTTGCATGAGGAAAGTATAGAATGCTTTTTTTTTAAAGTACACATTTTAGTGAATCATTAAACATCATTTTCCTCATGCCTTCTTAATCCCTTGACAACCTTTTCCGTGACAAAGTTTTTAAATATAAATGTACCAATTGGATTATTACTTTTCCCTTTCGTGATTCAATCCCTGGAGACCAAGGTAAAATCCAGATTTGCAGAGAACTGCACATTAATCTGACTGGATTCTGCCAGCACGTGACATTGTAATGCAGTACAGACTGCTCAGGTTCAAAGATCGCTGGGAGGAAAGTCAGAAGAAAGAGGTGATAGAAAGGAGACTTCCTTTCTCTGTTGCTTCAGGAGAACAGCACATGTGGTTCTGAATTGCCTGAAATACAGGACATCCTGACAGAACTCAACTCATTCAAATGGCTACTATTCATAGGACACTGACTTCCTAGTTGACGGTTTGAATTTAATTTAATACAAGAAAATGAATATATTTTGGCACCTCTCTGAAAATGTTTGGCACTTAATAGATTAAACTATTCCTCCTTTTAACATAGTGAAGAGCTGTATTTTCCAAAATGATGCCTTCCCTCCTCCCCCCCCCCCAAAGAATGGATGGCCTTGTGGCTAGGGCACCAAATTGGGATATAGGAGACTTGCATTCCATTCATGACTCTACTTCCTTAGTGACCTTGTGCTAATCATTTAATCTCTATGTGCTTCAGTTCCCCAGAAAATGGGATAGTAGTACTTCCCTACCTCACATGGAGATTGTAAGGATACAGTCATGTTTGTGAGGCACTGAAATATTGTGGTGTTGGGGATCATGTAAACAACTAGAGAGACAGAATGAACACAAACCATCTTAGAAGCGCTAAAGTTCCACCAATTTTTCCTTTTAATCCCTTAACCCTCTATCCTCCCAGGGTATTGCTTCTGAGTCAGAAGTATTACTTCAGAATTATATATGTCCCCAGTTCTGTGATCTCAGAGACTCATTATATAGTTTCTCAGCACCTCCTATCCCGCTGAAAAGAGCTCAGAACACAAAGGGCTAAGCTAAGCAGGCAGTATGCTCCACTGCTTGGAAAGTTAGATGTTCTGGGTTCTATTCCCAGCTCTACATCTGACTTGCTATATCATCTTGGAGAAGTCTCTTAACCCTTCTCCTTTCCCTCCTTTGTAAAGCACCTTGGGATCTATGGGTGAACCGTGCTAAATATTATTATTGTTATAACTAGAGTCAAACTTGCGTCCCACTGGACAGGCCATATGACAGTATTTCATATGCTTTTTTGTCTGAAAGCTGTATTAACAGTGAACACATAACAGGGAGAATGCTATGATAGTGAAAATGGTAAATTTGGAAATACAGAGAAAGGGGGACTTACAGTAGTATCCTTGCAAATAATATTTTGGGGACTGTCTGTAATATAATGAATAAAATACTGGGATTAGCGGGAAGGGGAGCGAGGATTTTCATTTTGTGTTTGCAAACTCTGAGGTACCCTATTTTTGCCTTTGCTAGGATAGTGGAATAATGAAATACTTCTTACTTTCGAAGTTTCCTCTGAACATTTGTGGCTTGACCTGAAACATAGGTAATTCTTATCCCATTCTTTGGACTATTGGGAAAATTAGCTGTGACACTGCACCCCATATTTGTTATGGTAATATTATTATGATAGGATTATGGCATAAGTATGTATTTTGTACAAAATGTCATGTGAGGTGTCATTGAAAAAGTTAGGATTTGCTGAATATGATTATCCTATTAGTATGCATGTATCACTTTTGTATCTGAAGTTATAAATACTGACTATGTATCTGTACTTCAAATGTAGTTACACCTGGGTAACGCCCACTACACAAGATGCTTTCAGTCTAGTTAGCTGGTTGGGAAGAGCCTATTCAGGGCAATGAACCATTACAGAAAACAATAAGCCTTACAAGAAGCTTATCTCCCACCTGGTGAGCCTTCCTGAGAACACTTGAGACAGCCTTTAAGTAATGGCTGCTATGACTCTTCAAGGACATGTGACCAGGACACACAATTTCAGACTCCATTTTGGGATGTCATTGTTTTTCCACAGACTGGTCTGGGAACTGAGCTTTGAAACAAAGGGTTCCCGCCATATCCTAAAGCTATATAATGCAGGGAGTAACATGATTTGTGGTTCTTCACTTCCCACGCAGTAAGACACTTGGAAACACCTGAGGAACAAAAACTGAACTGAGGGAAGTGCTGGACCCAGGCTAAAGGGATTTCTAGCCTGTGTATGAAAGACCTGGAGATTCTAAGCTGTAAAGCAAGGGCAGCTTGTCTCATAAGAATCTGCAGCCTACTGTCTCATCAGCCAGGGTGAGAATTTGCTAGTTTATATCCTGTCTTTCTAGTATCTTAGACTTAGTTTGCATTTTGTTTATTTACTAGGTAATCTGCTTTGATCTGTTCGTTATCACTTGTAATCACTTAAATCTATCTTTAGTAGTTAATAAATTTATTTTGCTTTAATCCAAACCAGTGAACTTTGACTGGAGTGCTTGGGGAAAATCTCTGCTTGGTTACCACAAGTGTGCATTGCTCTCTTCACATTGAGGGAGAGGCGGACTGGGTATTAAACCCATACACTGGCCAGATTTGACCAGAGCAGGACAGTACTGCTTTGGGGTCATAGGCTGAGCAGCTGGTGGTTAGAAAGCCTGCATATAACTGCAGCTGTGTGTGTCCCTACCTGTGTGAATGCTGGTGAACGTGCAGGCTGGAGGGCTTTGCAGCTTATTACAGCAGCACAGTGTGAGAGGGAGCCCAGGCTGGTAGGTCACAGGGCTCTGTGGTACCTCAGTTCCAGGGGAACCTGTCACACTAGCATTTAAAAAAGAATCTGCAAACCCCAGTGCATTTTCATAGGAAAAATACACATAGAAGCATACAGCAAACCAGCCCCTGTATTGCAAACATATATATCAAAGCATGAAGTATGCCAGTCTCATGACAGAAATATATTTATGCCAGCAAGCAATATCCCATTTAAAAAATTCATACAAGAGCACAGAATAAGTCAATTTCTATTGCAAATATACATAAAAGAAAATGGCAAATCCCACTAGAGCTGGCCTGGGTTTAATGAATCCTTATCACATTGACACAGGGAGATTTCTTGGTGTTTGGGGAAACAGCCCCCAACTTCCCCAAAGAACAACAGGGGAACACAGCAAATAGATGGGGGGCGGGGGGGTGGGGAAGAGTGCAAAGTAACAGTGAGGGGAAAAGATCTGTTTATGGCTTAACTACTTCCTGGACTCATTACAGCTCTGTGTATATTGTTTATTGAAATTGTTCCTCTGAGGCAGGGTGACACCCATTATGTACCTGCCCTCATGAAAGCTAGAGGCAAGGTTTTGGATATCTATAGCTGATTATTCCAGACCCACCTGCTGTTAAACAGACTCCACAGACCAAGTAAATGCTCCTCTGACCTATGAACCCAGGCCTCTCATGCACCCTGGATAGCGCTGTCTATTAACAAAGAAAAAGGGACCCACTGGCTTTCATTTCATGGAAGTTTCTGGTTTAATAACTTTTTTGGTATCTCTTACACTGGGAAATATCTTTCAGTTTTTTGTTAGACTAGGGGATTCCAGACCAGATAAATACACTAAGAGAAAGAGGTGTCAGTGTCTCCAGAAAGAAGAAACATAACCCAGTTGACAGAAGGGAGGGGTGGGTTTTATGGGGCTTTTCCAATGTGTTTTGGGACCACGTTAATGTATACGGCATGATCTTTTGTGATTCTCACTACCTATGTGCAGCCCTTGCCTGAGCTTTCAGAACCCCACACCATGAACTATATAGAAACTCCAATATGCTGCATGGTGTATTAATGTGAAATTAGAACTCATTGATTGTATTATAAGAGCTTTAGTGACTATGGCTTTGGTATGGAAATAAAGGGAAAATACCAGCATGACATAATTTTACGAAAGAGGCAAGATCATTGAGAAAATACAATTGCTTTGTGTTGATATTTCTCTCTCTTTCTCTTTAGTCATACAATGTCTCTTCCTACCTCCTGAAATTCTAAGTTTTATTGTATTTCCATTGACTGACTGCCAGGATATCCACTAATGAGAGCAGAGGGGATCTGGAGCTGGCTTAGTTGAACATATCCAATAAGCTGTTAGTAGCTTCATCAGGTGCTTTTTTTCACTTAGACTCAATAGATTTGCCTTTTAAGAGGTATAGCCAGCATGAAAGAGAGACCTGGAAACTCATTGCATAGCAGGGCATGCAGGGCTGGCCTTACCATGAGGCGAACTGAGGTTGCCACCTCAGGTACCAGACTGTGGGGGCGCCACTAGGACCCAGAGTGTAGAAAATTGTGTCGCTGCTGGTGTATATGTATTCTCTCTGCTCTAGATGCACAGAGATGGTGGAGTGCTGTGCTGGAGGAAGGAGTGCACAAGAGACATAACAGGCAGGCAGGAGGAAAGGTGAGAGGGAATAACAGAAAGCAGCAGGAGCTGCAGGGAGAGGGAGGAGGAGGAGCCTCTTTTGTACCTCACTAGCACCCCCAGGAGCCTGGACTGATTAACACCAGCTTCTCAGGGAGCTTCCTGTTTCCTGCTGCTTCCCTGAGCCCACTTGAAGAGAACAGGCAGTCAGCTGAAGTAGTAGGAGCCAGTTAGGTCCTTAAGATGCTGATATCTTCCCTCACTCAGGCCCTGCTACCAGCCTTCTTATTTGTCCCCTTCAGATGAGTGTTGAGAGCCACTATAGCTGGCACAGAACAGCAGTCATGAGTGAAAGAAGAAAACGACCCCAGCATTCAGAAAAAGAAAGAAAGCAAAGGAAGCTTTTCTATCTAAGCAGGAAGGAGCTCTCCTGAGATACATAGACACAAATGTTCACGGTGAGCCTTCTGACCCCAGTGAGGATGTGAGTGGTGAGGAGATGCTTGATCTTCCAGTTAGTCAGAGTGCAGGTGACCTGACAGCTACTGCAGCATCCATGTCTCCATCTCAAATGGATGTAACCGTGCACGTTCCTGAAGAAAAGTGTAGATCAGAGAAAAGTGTGGTGGAGGCGCAAGAAACAGCTGCTGCTGAGTTTAGTTCCTTAAGTCTAGATGATCCTGGACTGTGGACCCACTTGAGCAGTAGCCTAAGGGACTTCCTTGTACTGCATGGGCCACAGCAAGAGGAAAAACTTCATGTTTCCCAAAGACAATGAAAATAGAAGTTTCCATCCAACACATTACTGGCATGAAATCCCCAATGGTGACAAAGTGGAGAGTCCATGGCTTATGTACTCAAAAACACAGAATGCTGCATACTGTTTTTGTTGCAAACTCTTCCAGTCTAATGTTCCAGCCACATTGGGTTCTACAGGAACAAAGTACTGGAAAAATCTGGCTAGAAATCTGGCATGCCCTGAGAAGGCAGCAAATCACCAGAGAGCATTCCATAGGTGGAAAGAGCTTGAGATGAGACTAAGGTTAAAGGCCACCATATATGATCAGCATCAAGAGAAGATTGCATCAGAGTCTCTTTACTGGCAAAATGTTCTGAAGAGGCTCATTGCCATTGTGAGAATGCTTGCTACCCAAAACCTAGCACTGTGTGGCACTTCAGATCAGCTGGATGTGCCAAACAATGGAAACTTCCTTAAAATTGTGGAGCTGATGGCTGAGTTTGATGCTGTACTCCAGGAGCATCTAAGAAGAGTCACCACCCAAGAAATGTACACACACCACTACCTTGGAAAAACAATTCAAAATGAGATCCTACAGTTACTGGCAACAAAAGTCAAACAGAAGATTATGGCAGCTCTGAAGTCAGCAAGGTATTATTCTGTTATTCTGTTATGCACACCTGACATCAGCCATATGGAACAAATGACTTTAATGGTGCATTTTGTAACAACAGAACCTAGCTGTCCCTGCAATGGTGACTGTCAGAGAGCATTTTCTAGAATTTACTGACATTGATGATACTGGGGAGCTGGTATGACAAATGTGCTGCTTAAAAAGCTGGAAGATAGGGGAATTGCGATAACTGACATGAGAGGTCAGGGCTACAATAATGGTGCCAACATGAGAGGAAAGAATGGAGGAGTGCAGACACGGATCAAAGAGTTAAACCCTCGAGATTTTTTTGTCCCATACAGTTCTCATTCATTGAACTTGGTGGTCAGTGATGCAGCATCAGCTTTTAGTGAGGCTGCTGAATTTTTTAATGTAATTCAAAGCATCTATGTATTTTTCTCTGCATGAACTCATCAATGGCAAATTTTGAAGCAACATCTGGGAACATCCCCTCTGACATTGAAACCACTGAATGCCATACGATGGGAAAGTCGAGTGGAGGTGATAAAGCCTATCAAACACCAAATTGGGAAGATAGATGATGCCATAGTTGCCATTATGGAGGATAATGCTATGACAGAAACTGTTCATGGGAGAACAGTGGCAGAGGGAAATGGAATCACCAGAAAAATACATAACTTCCAATTTCTGTGTGGCTTAGTGTTGTGGCATGACATACTGTTTGAAATAAATGTTGTAAGCAAGAGACTCCAAGGTGTTGATCTTGATATATCTGGACCAATGGAACAACTGGACAAAGCAAAGTCATACCTACAGTCTTACCGGTCAGATGAGGGATTTCAAAATGTTCTGAAGAGTGCACAGAAGTTGGCAGAGGAACTTCACACTGAAGCTATTTTCCCACCCTTTCAAGAATACAAGAGTCACCAAAGAAGAAGACATTTTGATTATGAGGCACGGGATAATCCCATAAGAGGCCCCAAACAACAATTCAAAGTTGAATTCTTTAACCAGGTGCTAGATTGTGCAATACAGTCAGTTGAAGAACGTTTCATGCAGCTCAAGGAACACAGTACATTTGGGATGTTGTATGATATTCCAAAACTCCTCACTATACCCAAAGAAGACCTACACCAGCAATGCAGGGCACTAGAGACAGTGTTGACACATGATGACATGCACAATATTGATGTGAGTGATTTAGGTGATGAACTGAAAGCCCTTTCAAGATACATTTCAGCAGGATCAACTCCAAAGGCTGTTCTGGAATATATGTGTACAAATAAGATGACCACCCTCTTTCCAAATGCTTTTGTTGCCTTCCTGTAACAGTTGCCAGCGGAGAACGCAGCTTCTCCAGGCTGAGGTTAATAAACACACATCTACGCTCAGCAACAACACAGGAGAGGCTGGTCGGCCTTGCAACCATCTCAATAGAACATGAGCTGGCCCAGACTGTGGACCTTCAAGAAGCAGTTCAAATCTTTGCAACCAAGAAGGCATGGAAAGCATCACTTTGATTATTGAGACAAATAAAAATGCCAGTGTTTACTATGTAGACAAGAAAAGTTAAATTTTCTGTTCAGGCATTTTGAAGTTAAGTGTTACTTAAAATTTTTGAACAAGGCATTTTAAGTTTTTAGTTCTTCTTTATTGTGGTAGGTAGCAGAGCAGTACCACGAGAGGAGCAGAACAGGAAGAAGGCAGAATTGAGAGCTTTCAAACTTTTGGCCCAAGCGAGGGGGCAGAGGGGCGTCATTTGAGCTCCCCGCCTCAGGTGCCAAAATGTTGCGTGCCGGCCCTGAGGGCATGGGACTGGTTGTTCAAATCTGAGCCACAAAAGATTCGTCTGAACAAAATGAGCTTCAAACCAACGTTTTGCCATGCCTTGCTCAGAGCAGAGGAAGAACTCCTCCTCCTCTCCTTGACTCTGTTCCCATCTTCTGTACCTGGTGATGGTTCAAGTGAAGACTCTGAGCCAGGGAATATGCAATGATAATACTAGCAGTAGAACTTAGTGGTTGCTGTGGCTTTTTTAGGCCCTGATTTTCCCACAATAGGAAAAGCAGCACCAGCACTAGACAGGGGAAGAAGATGATGTATCTCAGCTGGGAATCACCAGTTTGCCTCTACTCTTCTAAAGAAAGGTCTGTTTTCCCTGCCAGTTCCTCCGGCCCTCCTGGGCGAGAGAAACATGGAGAATTGTTCCCCCCAACCTCGTCTCCAATACAGTGGAGGGGGCAGAAGGACAGACCTGAGTTTCCACCCTTGGGGCAACCACAGAGAAATAACCATATTTAGGTTAGGCACACACTTTCTCTTCCAAACTCTGTTATAAATGCAGCAGATGGTTAAAAATTTTCTAGAGAAGAAACTCTCTGCCCTCACCCCAATTTGTATTTCTTTTTACATCAGTAAAGATTCTCCATCTTGCGAAATTCTTCACCTTGGTAGAAATTGGAGTGGGGAGCATCAGGGATGTGTCCCTACTGAACTACATAGATTGCGCGTGCATGTGCACACAAACAAACTTTTGTTTGTCTGGCTATGGCCCCGCTTGGAACATGAATTCCTTATAGATCCATTTTTTTCTTGTCCCCTTTCTCTGCCCTTTCTTGTATCCCATCGTTATAAGATGACACAATGTTGACACATACCACCAAGATTTCCGATGACAGCCAGTAAAATGGATGAGTTCCTCCTTCTATTTTGACCATCGATTACTGTGCTGTGATTTGCGATTTTTGTGCGTACATGCTTAGAGCTTTGCAGCCAGAGTTTGTTGCAGGCGTTTGTGGAAGTTTAAGTTGGAATTTGAGGGTCTGTAGAAGTTTGAGACTTTCATTTTGTGAGCACTGGAAGTCAGTGCATTTGCTGCTAGAGGCTGTTGGTTTCAGGGAGCTGCTCCACAGCAGGCACAGACAAGACTGCATCATGCTTAGGGCAAATAGTGGTGAGGTGCCTCACAAACCTGGGTACTCCAGGGGAGCATCACAGTTGTCTAGTGGATTGGTCATAGGGCTAGGAGACAGGAACTCTTTAGTTCTTGGGGGTGGGCTGGGGGGAAGTCACTTAGTTACAAGTCATCAGTTTTCTCATCTGTAAAAAGGGGATATTTTCCTACTGTCCAGGAGTGTTGTGGGGACTAAAGTGCAGCACAAACACTGAAAATGGGAACTTAAAGTGTAAAAGTGCTATTACTATTAAAAGTTCACAAACTGGCAACAGAACCAAACTACAGAACACTGCATAGCAAGCACTTGTATATGAGAGACCTTACTGTTACCCTAAAAACTACCATAGGTTTGGTCTGTACTATGACTCATATCAAAAGAAAAAGAGAAAAATACATTTCTGGAACTCTTTGACTTTCTCCTCAGGTGATGGCAGGCTGTGGTGTGTTCTGAATGTAACAATATAGTGCCTGTAGCTCCATTTCAGATACTTTCCAATATAAATGAGATTTCAGGATGCTCTGGCCTCCAAAGAGCTATTTAGAATTTCCAGGGATTGTATGTTCTGACAACAGACCCTTGTTTGTAAAGTTTTGGTGGATGATTATTCTTATTTATTCATGTTGCAGCAGCACTCACTGTTCTTGCTGCAGTACAAATACATACCAAAAAGACAGTTCCTTCCCCAAAGAGTTTATAATATAAGTAACATGAATAAAGACACATGAATACAGGGGGATGCAGACAGATGAGGAAGCACAAAGAAGCAATATTGGTCAGAATGATAGACCATGGTCTCATCACACCAACTGCCTAAACATTTGTCAAGGTTTATGTAGGCATCACAGCAAGAGATTTTTAAGGAGGGATTTAGAAAAAAAATCTTTATTTGTGGTAAACAAAGATGTTCAAAATCCATCATTTGCACCCATATTGCCTCCCCTCTCACCTGTCCTCCTCAAGGGTCATCATGAGAGTTTGAACCCTTCAGCTAACGAGCTTCCGCACAGACCTCTACCACTTCAGCTAAAGGAGTAGTAATTACCCTTTATGAGAGCCAGCGCTAGGGGGGGGATTTGACATAAACTTTGCCTGTGGCTCATGTAATCTACATGCTTTTATACAAGCATTTTAATTTCAGTCCAAAGGAAGAGCAATGGAGAGGAGGAATGGATTTGTTTGAAGCATCTTTTCTCGGCACATTTGCACAGAGTAAAGCAGGGGACCCAGCTCGAAATGTCTAGAAGAGTATGGAAGTTACTAAGCATTCTTGATAATTTTTCGTGAAGCCATATAGAAAGCCACCATTACCAGCAGGCAGTTCTTCATGTCTTACACATCTTGAGTCTGAGAGCTGAGCCAATAAGAGCTTGGGGTGGGGAAGGTAAAGAGGAAATGTGTTATACAGGAGCTATTAAGGGTACTAGTGAATTAGCTGATGATGGTGCAGGCCAGAAGGTGTGTCTGCTTTCATGACTGGCTTTCCACACCTGTATCATTTTGGCTATGGGCAAGATTTCCCATCTCACCACAGCAAGTCAGCTATTACCACAGGACAGAATGCTGCTAGCTAGAAGAATTGACTGACTAGGCTTTCTGTTTGCTGAGAAGATGGAAGACATCACAGTTTCATTCCAGTTCTGAAGAATCCAGGTGAATCCAGATGCTCTAGACTGAGAAATCATCTCTGAAGAAATTCAGGGAGTATAATGGGGTGTGTGTGTATGTATATGTACACCCACCAAGGCAGAGGAGGAACTTTGTCACTATATATATATATATAAACAGTCCCATGCATACATAATTACAGTGATGACTCTGAAGTTAAGATACTTCTGATATTAATATAATGTCTGTGCTAAAGAAATGTCAATGTTATGGTGAAACCCTACTTTGAGATCGAGATATAACAAACCAGACTTGCATGTCATCAGTGTGCACTGTATAAGCAACAGAAAATTTGTGAAGATCTGCATTTGAACAGATTGTTAGGTAGTAAGTCTACCTTTTCAAACAAAAGTGGGTAGAGTATTTCAATTAAAACATTTCATTGTTTGATTTTAAATGTTACTGTTTGTATATTAAGCAATAGCTTTGGGTTTGACTCTGTGTAATGCTTCCTGAAAAGACCGAACTCTGGCTTGTGCTTTAGCAGAGAATATACAGGAGCTATAGGAAAAGTGCAGAGAGAAGCGTAGTACACTGTACGTGGCCTTTATAGATTTAACAAAAGTCTTTGACACAGTTAGTTGGTCAGGGCTTTATGTTGTTCTGAGGAAGTTTGGTTGTTCACCTATATTGTTAAACCTTGTGAAATCCTTACATGATGGCATGAAGGCAACTGTAATGTATAAAACCCAAGAGTCTGACTCATTTAACATCAACAAGGGCGTGAAGCAGGGTTGCGTACTGGCTCCTACTCTGTTTAACGTTTACTTCTTAGTCCTGCTTCGACATGCTTTCTGTGATGTTTGAGACGGTGCCCATCTTAGCACTAGACATATTGGAGGTTTGCTTAATGTTGCAAAGTTCAGAACTAAGACGAAGGTGAAGGAGATCAACATAAGGGACCTGTTGTTTGCAGGTGATGCAGCCCTTGTGGCTCACAGTGTTGATGCATTACAACGTCTTATTACCAAGTTCTCTGACTCATGCAAAATGTTTGGACTAGCAATAAGCTTGAAGGCTGTTATCATGCACCAAGGCTCTTCAGAACCAGTTCCAGATATCATCTTAGATGGCATTGGATGATGTTGATGAATTTTGCTACCTTGGCTCTAATGTTACCAGCAATGTAGATCTTGATGCTGAGCTCACTAGTAGAATCGGCAAAGCAGCCAGGAACTTTGATGTTTTGGAAGACAGAGCCTGAACAATAACAAATTGTCAACTAAAGTGAAAATCTGTATTTGAGACGTGTTTTAATCCTCTCTTCTATATGGCTCAGAAACACAGACAAGTTATGCCAAACATACCAAAAGACTAAACAGCTTTCATATCAGATACTTGCATAAAATTCTTCAAATAAGATGGAAGACGGTGACAAATGTGGAAGTGTTAAATCATGCTGGTATGTCATTCATGGGAACGTTGATTAGTAAGAAACTTAATGGCTTGGACGTGTCAAGCAAATGATGGATTACAGGATCCCAAAGAGTGTGCTGTACTCTGAAGCTTGTAAAGGGATGCTTGCAAAGATGACTTAGTATCCTTTGGTATCACTTTGGATGATTGGGAAAGGGGTGCAGAATGCCGCTTAGCAGAGTCAGCTTATAGATGGAGCAAGGCGTTGCAAGGCAGACTGGATCAAGCTTTGGGATGACTGGCGTCTGAGGAGGAAAGAATCTGCTGCTCAGCTTCAGAGCATTGCTAGTGTGTGTGGGTGCTCTACCAGTAGACAGGATTGTTGTTTGCACATTGGACTCAGCAGCCATCAAAGAACTCATTGGTGCATACACCATGCTGTGTAAAGACGCAAGAGGTGCAGGAAAAAGGGTGCCTGTAAAGTAGTTGTACATAATTTGTTCTGAGGTTACATTACGCTTACACAGATATTTATTATATAGCAAATAATGTTTGGGAGCAGAAATCCTTGTTTCTATTCCTGGCTCTGAAGGAGAGTGTAGCTTAGACATACAGTATAGCCAAGTGCCTAGATTTGGCACATTCATACTGGGTCTTCCATATTAAAAACAGGTTTTATCCCATGACTCCTAGAAGTGATGTTATGCAATTTCTTATATAACTAGTATGAGACTTTGCTTAATCATAAGGGCTGTGAAATGCACAGAAATATAAACCATCAGTGGAAGATGTGAGATTTGAACTCCTGGTGTGTTGACTCCAAGCTAAATGTACCTTCATTAAGCTACACTGTATTGGGGGGGGGGGTGCAGCAAAAGTTGGTCACGGCTGGAACATTACACTTGGAGCAGGAAGCCTGATTCAGCTGAAATGCAGAACATACTGCAAAATCCAGTACACTTAAGAGCTCCACTCTGGGCCTTAGAGTTGTCTGTTTCCTGCCTCCTAGTTGTCCAGCATATGTCCTCACTACTTGCACCCCCAAAACAATCAGGCCACTCCACATCAGCCAAACTGTATATCAAAATGTCATCTGATCTGTCCTAAAGATGTGTCATTTTGCCAGTGCTCTAAAGACAATAATGACTTTTTTTGTTTTCAGGGTCAATTATGTGGTGGTTTATATCCTCAAAACAAACAATGCCCAAATGAAGGCTGTTTGAGCTAAAATGTTAACGGTTGTAAGGAAACATATTTATACTGATATCAGAATAATTGTGTTGATTCTTAAAACAAAGCCCCAGTATTTTTTTCTACAGGAGCAAAAACAGAGAAAGCAGATGTGAGGCCTGCAGTGTGAGTGGGGATTTCTTTGCACCATTTCCCTGATGACTTGATGGAGTTTCCCTGCAATTTTCAAAATGAGGTGAAATTCTAGCTATACGATAGGGTAAATTTTGCAGTTTTGCTTTAAAATCTCATTATGATGTTGTCCCTTGTGGTAAGAGTGGACAGATCATAAGAAAGCATATGCAAACTAGATGTTGTTCTAAAATTATCTGAGCACTGCAGAGTATTAGCAGTCAATTTGTACTCCATCTAAAACAGCCTGATGACCTGTAATGACTAGGATTTGAATCCTATAATCTGAATTTACTTAACAAGATAATTAAATATTTAAAGTCAGTTCATTTAGGGGCTAGAATGGATTATCTCTCCACACTCACAGATTCCTGTCCCTTTTATTAGTATGCACGGCTGTACATCCTCAATTTTTGTTATAGCTTTTCTTTCAAATCTCATATCTCTGCCTTTGTCATAGCAATTAGGACTCTGAAGAGATGTCATTGTCCTAGGAACTGAGGGAAAAGAGAAATTATGAAACACTGAATAAGACAAAATGGGTCTAGTCCTCACTGCAGTGGAGAAAAGCACTCAGAAAAGTTAATTAAGCTGAGGAAATAGACAGCAAGATAATTAAGATTAGGCCTAATTTTACACGGAAGGCATTCTGTGCTGTTTTTACAAGACACTAAAGAGACATCATGCAGAGAAACTCCAGGCCTTCAGTCAGAATCTCAAAAGATCATTATGGCTGATGTTAAACAGATAGACAAGCTAATGCGATGGGGGCAAATGTTGCTTTTTTACATGTTATTTTAATATAAAATTGTGCCATAAATGTAAACAAGAAATGAATAGGGAATTTATTATTACTGATAACTAGATATTTAAATGGTTTTTCAGCAAGGAAACAAACATTTAAAAAAGTTGGATGTGGTTGGTACTTCATCTGTCAGATTAAAACTTTGTGTACTGTACTGCAGTTTACTTCATTCTGGAAAATTACTGAGATACCTCTTTCATTTTGATTAGATCCGGCACACAGTGTCTGTTTTCCCATCATTGGGGTTCTCAAACAAATATGCCACTTCACACACAGGAATGGTGTGTTCCTAGCACTGCACATCAGCAACAAAATAATCCCTTTTGAGGTTAGAGTGGACTTTGCAATGGCCCTGTACCCAGTGTAGTGTTTTATAACCAGACATATGAAAATACTTGAAGGAGATGAAAAATGAAGTAAGAATACAGAATAAGGTATACTCATTACCTGTAGTGTGCAGGGTACTTATTTGATGTTTTTGAAATGCTTCTAAGTCTGGCATAACAAATTACTCTGTCCTTTATTTGTGGCTAATATTTTAGATACCAGTTCTGCATTCTGGCAGGATTGGGCCCAGAGGTTGTTATTGTCTAACCCCTGAAGGATTCATGCAGGGTTCATGCACTTGGCAACATTCAGGGCACATCCTGAGTGTTGTGTAGGAGCAGTGCACACACGGCTCCTCTCAAGGGCATGAACCTTGGAAACTCGCCCAGATGACATGAACCGTGGGTAGCCTCCCAGGACTGGGCTCAAGGCCCGAGAGCAAGGAATGCGGTAGATAGAAATTGGTAAATAAGAATATTAAACAAAGCCAGTGTATTCCTTTTATCTGTTGGAGTATGTAATGCGCAGGAGGAGAGAAAGAATAAAAGAGAGGGTGGAAAGCTGACAAGGCAGACCAGCCTGCTTGCTTGCTTAAAGCCTTGTATTCGGACCGCAACAAACCCCTCTGTAGATTTTGTGGTCACTTAGAGGAAATAACTGCATAATACATTTTCTTTAAAACTGAACAGTCTGTCACTGATATTTTTCATCCACTATTGTTTGTGTTGTGCATGTTTTCTCAATCTGTAATCTCTCTCCATTTTACTGTTCTTCCTGAGATAAAAGGTCACCTCTCCTATGGAAAGAGTTGCGGAGTGAGAATGACTTGATTTTTCTTTAAACCATTTGACTCACTCTTATTAAAATATAGCTTAGTAAAGATGTAGTTAACTGTGGAGCTTTATCCCATCAGGAAGTGAAAGGGTTGGAGAACCCTGTGTCTACCCAGAGGTCATTTCCCCTTGAAACTGGATTTATTCATTCTGATTTATGCAGAAGATAAAGGTCTTTTTCAAGATTCTTAATGAAATTAATAAGGACCAATAAGCAGTTTATATATGATGAAGATGACGAGAAATCATGAGACTTAAAACAAACCTGGCAGTTAAAAATAAGCTGAATTTCAGGGAACTAAAGCCACCTTTTATTGGAGCCCTATCTCCTCCCTTTCACTCGCATTATTGCATGCATTTGCAGTGGCAGGGAATTAGATTAGATAACCCAATACATCAGTGAACAAGTGTGCCCCAATTGTGTCTTGCTCTCCCAATGTTACAAGTAATCCAGCATTCCCAACTCCTGCTATTATAACACAAGTCTTGTGTAATTTGATGTTTTTCTTAAATCCTGGCTCCCGAACTTGTATGTGAGAATTTCAACTTTCATTTTACAAAAAGTGAGTATCTCGATCTCCAGATTATGGGAGGAAAAAAGCTTGAAGACATAACCCAAGTGCATTCTGAAGGCTCAGAAACCAGAACACAAATGAGACTCTTGGTGGGTTTTTTTTTTTTTAAACTTATGATTTTAACCCAATGTCATGAGTTTTTTTTGAAGCCTGACTTACGATTTTTGATTGCTTGGGGTTAGCTGTATTGAACTACACAAGTGATTCCTTGAGTGGAGAGTGACTTTTAGATGGATGGATTAAAAAAGAAGGATTTTCACAGTAGGTTTAATTTTCCACAACCATGGATGTTAGGAACATTCATTTATAGAAATGGCGTGTATAGTATTATGTTCTATGTGTCTGAATTCTGCTTATTGACTGGGGTATATTTGTATTTCCACAAGTGGGATTTAAGTGTGGCTATAGGCAGTAGGCACTGTGGTGTTCTATATATTCTTCCATAACAAACTTAATCAGTGTATACATCAAAATAAGTTTAACTCTCAGCATTATGAGTTTACCCTGCCAACTCAACATCAGTTTGTGGTCTTTCCCCTAATGATTATTACACAAAAAGCAAAGCAAGTACTTTTATTTTAGATGAAGAAAGAAACCGTCTAAAATCTCCATGAGAGAGAATTATGTGTCATATGCTGTAAAATCTTAGATTGGCTCACAGTCTTGCTAGAAGACAAGCAGGCTGACTTACATTTAAAGATGCAATATCAGGAAGACTATAATTGCTAGTTCATACAGCACAATGCTGTAGGATGGAGAACACCTGCATGTTGTGTTCTCCTGCTTGAAATCATGGAGTTGTTACAGGGAGTGAAGTGGTCTGGTTAGATTTTTGTGGCATTAGGAGATGTGAAGGGAGCATCATTCTGTCCAGTTAGTGGAACACGCAATCTACATAGGATTTCCTGATGTCTGGGAAAGGGGCTATATTTGCTACAAAACTCTCTGGTTAGATTTCCTGATGTTGGCAGGGTGGGCTGGGACATCCCTCAGTGATACATGAGCTTTGTAATGAAAGAGCAGACCTAATCATCACTGTTATGTGACATGGTTAATGTCACGGTTACAGGGCCGCATCTTAGAGCCCTTTTTATCAAGTGCACCCCTTCGTTGAGGGGGTTTGACTTCCTGTGGGTGCAGGCCACATTCTTCCCAGCCATATTATCTCAAAAAGTCCAACTAAGTTTGGCACCTGTAAGCCTTTTCCTCCAGGAGCCTGTGACAGCAGCTGATTAAAATGATTTAGAGCAAACCATTATTTATTTCTTCACCCACAACAAGAAGAGCAAAGACCTAAACACATACTTCCCCTGACCAAACCCTTAATCTTTCTTTGAGAGCTTTTGTAAGTTCTAGTTATCTCCATCTCTGGCTCGAAGAAGCAGACTGTCCTGTTCACAACATGTGCGCACGCTCTCTCTGTCTCTGTGTCTCAGGGAGTCTGGGTGTCACACCCCCACTCCCCATCCTCACAACCAGCATCTTTAAGGTTCAGGAGGTTTAGGATCCTCTTTAATCCTAGATATGGAATATGGAATCAAGAATCTTATATTCTAGTCTTGGTCTTCCTCTTCATTTGTTTAATTTCTTAGTAATTTTTAACAACATTACGAGTAAAGGTGGACTGTGCTGTGAATGCATGAGTGACTAACTTAACTAGATATTGCCAGACAAAAAAAATGACCTTCAAATGTTGTTAAGGTTGAGAGTATGAATATATCAGTATCTTAAAGTTAAACGTTACAGTTACGTTGTAATTAACCAAAAAACATCTTCGCAAGCAGGTTGGCTAACCTAGTGAGGAGGGCTTTAAACTAGGTTCACCGGGGGGAAGGAGACCAAAGCCCTGAGGTAGGTGGGGAAGTGGGATACCGGGAGGAAGCACGAGCAGGAGCGCGTGAGAAGGGAGGGCTCCTGCCTCATACTGAGAAAGCGGGACGATCAGCGAGTGCCTATACACACATGCAAGAAGCCTGGGAAACAAGCAGGGAGAACAGGAAGTCCTGGCACAGTCAAGGAATTATGATGTGACTGGAATAACAGAGACTTGGTGGGATAATTCACATGACTGGAGTACTGTCATGGATGGATATAAACAGTTCAGGAAGGACAGGCAGGGCAGAAAAGGTGGGGGAGTTGCACTGTATGTAAGGGAGCAGTATGACTGCTCAGAGCTCAAGTATAAAACTGCAGAAAAACTGAGAGTCTCTGGATTAAGTTTAGAAGTGTGAGCAACGAGGGTGATGGCGTGGTGGGAGTCTGCTGTAGACCACCGGACCGGGGGGATGAGGTGGACGAGGCTTTCTTCCGGCAACTCGGCAAAGTTACTAGATCGCAGGCCCTGGTTCTCATGGGAGACTTCAATCACCCTGATATCTGCTGGGAGAGCAATACAGCGGTGCACAGACAATCCAGGAAGTTTTTGGAAAGTGTAGGGGACAATTTCCTGGTGCAAGTGCTGGAGGAACCAACTAGGGGCAGAGCTCTTCTTGACCTGCTGCTCACAAACCAGGAAGAATTAGTAGGGGAAGCAAAAGTGGATGGGAACCTGGGAGGCAGTGACCATGAGATGGTCGAGTTCAGGATCCTGACACAGGTGTTGGAGACACTGGGGCATGGCCACTAGGTAACTCGAGGGGATGGAAGACCACGAGTGTCGATGAAGCCCCCTCGCACTAGGCCCAGGTGTCCTTGGCCCCCCCTCCCGCCTGGAGGCACACACAGCAGTTATGCTGAGGATCTGCAACAATATGTTGCAGAGTCAGACTGCCTGAAACTAAGCAAGGCCAAACAGGGCAGATATGGAAGAACAATGCTGAATAAAGCAGCTTTATGTATAGTTTAACAAATGATACAGAGAATCAGGGAACTAGCTGGGAACTGGATTGGCTGGCTATATGGATACTTGGGGCAGCTTGCTATTGGATAAGTATGCTGGGAAAAAGGATGTATAAAAGCCTGTGTAACTTCCTGCTCTAGGTGCAGGATTTGAGATTTTATTTCCCTATACCTTTTTGCAGCTGCAAATAAACTTTTCTGCTTCTCCACCTCGTTGTGATTATTGGGTGTAGCACACCGGGTAACGAACCAACTCAAGCTGTTGTTCAGCCTCTTGGCACTGTGTGCCGGCAACACAGGGAAGAAAGGAGAGCAGCAGAATACGGACACTGGACTTCAGAAAAGCAGACTTTGATTCCCTCAGGGAACTGATGGGCAGGATCCCCTGGGAGAATAACATGAGGGGGAAAGGAGTCTAGAAGAGCTGGCTGTATTTTAACGAATCCTTATTGAGGTTACAGGGACAAACCATCCGGATGTGTAGAAAGAATAGTAAATATGGCAGGCGACCAGCTTGGCTTAACAGTGAAAGCCTTGCTGATCTTGAACACAAAAAAGAAGCTTCCAAGAAGTGGAAGATTGGACAAATGACCAGGGAAGAGTATAAAAATATTGCTCGGGCATGCAGGAGTGAAATCAGAAAGGCCAAATCACACCTGGAGTTGCAGCTAGCAAGAGATGTTAAGAGTAACAAGAAGGGTTTCTTCAGGTATGTTCGCAACAAGAAGAAAGTCAAGGAAAGTGTGGGCCCCTTACTGAATGAGGGAGGCAACCTAGTGACAGAGGATGTGGAAAAAGCTAATGTACTCAATGCTTTTTTTGCCTCTGTCTTCACGAACAAGGTCAGCTCCCAGACTACTGCACTGGGCAGCACAGCATGGGGAGGAGGAAGAAGTGGTTCGGGACTATTTAGAAAAGCTGGACGAGCACAAGTCCATGGGGATGGATGCGCTGCATCCGAGGGTGTTAAAGGAGTTGGCAGATGTGATTGCAGAGCCATTGGCCATTGTCTTTGAAAACTCATGGCAATCGGGGGAAGTCCCGGATTACTGGAAAAAGGCTAATGTAGTGACCATCTTTAAAAAAGGGAAGAAGGAGGATCCTGAGAAATACAGGCCAGTCAGCCTCACCTCAGTCCCTGGAAAAATCATGGAGCAGGTCCTCAAGGAACCAATTCTGCAGCACTTAGAGGAGAGGAAAGTGATCAGGAACAGTCAGCATGGATTCACCGAGGGCAAGTCATGCCTGACTAATCTAATTGCCTTCTATGATGAGATAACTGGCTCTGTGGATGGGGGGAAAGCAGTGGACGTGTTGTTCCTTGACTTTAGTAAAGCTTTTGACATGGTCTCCCACAGTATTCTTGCCAACAAGTTAAAGAAGTGTGGGCTAGATGAATGGACTATAAGGTGGATAGAAAGTTGGCTAGATTGTCAGGCTCAACAGATAGTGATCAGCTCCATGTCTAGTTGCAGCTGGTATCAAGTGGAGTGCCTCAAGGGTCGGTCCTCGGGCCGGTTTTGTTTAATATCATCATAAATGATCTGGAGGATGGTGTGGATTGCACCCTCAGCAAGTTTCCAGATGACACTAAACTGGGAGGAGAGGTAGATACACTGGAGGGTAGGGATAGGATACAGAGGGACCTCGACAAATTAGAGGATTGGACCAAAAGAAATCTGATGAGGTTCAACAAGGACAAGTGCAGAGTCCTGCACTTAGGACGGAAGAATCCAATGCACCGCTACAGACTAGGGACCGAATGGCTAGGCAGCAGTTCTGTAGAAAAGGACCAAAGGGTTACAGTGGACAAGAAGCTGGATATGAGTCAACAGTGTGCCCTTGTTGCCAAGAAGGTCAATGGCATTTTGGGATGTATAAGTAGGGGCATTGCCAGCAGATTGAGGGACGTGATTGTTCCCCTCTATTTGACATTGGTGAGGCCTCATCTGGAGTACTGTGTCCAGTTTTGGGCCCCATACTACAAGAAGGATGTGGAAAAATTGGAAAACGTCCAGCGGAGGGCAACAAAAATGATTAGGGGAGTGGAACACATGACTTATGAGGAGAGGCTGAGGGAACTGGGATTGTTTAGTCTGTGGAAGAGAAGAATGAGGGGGGATTTGATAGCTGCTTTCAACTACCTGAAAGGGGGTACCAAAGAGGATGGATCTAGACTGTTCTCAGTGGTAGCAGATGACAGAAGAAGGAGTAATGGTCTCAAGTTGCAGTGGGGGAGGTTTAGGTTGGATATTAGGAAAAACTTTTTTCACTAGGAGGGTGGTGAAACACTGGAATGCGTTACCTAGGGAGGTGGTGGAATCTCCTTCCTTAGAAGTTTTTAAGGTCAGGCTTGACAAAGCCCTGGCTGGGATGCTTTATTTGCGGATTGGTCCTGCTTTGAGCAGGGGGTTGGACTAGATGACCTCCTGAGGTCCCTTCCAACCCTGATATTCTATGATTCTAAGTGGTGTACTCCTAGGAAATGCAAAGTTAAGACAAAACATTTTTAAGTAAAATGTAATGATGGCACCCAAAAAACCTTAGCTCTGCCTTGTAATGTTGCTCTGCAATAATTGTACAATTATAACAGAGACATTTTAGGGTTTGTGATTCCCAGATTATATAAAACTGATTTTTAAATATGCATAAGAATATAGCATATTATTTAAATAAGAATATAGAAGTAGGGATATACTACCGACTACCTGACCAGGATGGTGATAGTGACTGCAAAATGCTCAGGGAGATTAGAGAGGCTATAAAAATAAAAAACTCAATAATAATAATAATGGGGGATTTCAACTATTCCCATATTTGACTGGGTACATCTCACCTCAGGAAAGGATGCAGCGATAAAGTTTCTTGACACCTTAAATGACTGCTTCTTGGAGCAGCTCCGTCTTGGAACCACCAGAGGAGAGGCAATTCTTGATTTAGTCCTAAGTGGATCTGGTCCAAGAGGCAAATATCGCTGGACCGCTCGGTAATAGTGACCCTAATATAATTTAACATCCCTGTATTGGGGAAAACACTATAGCAGCCCAACACTGTAGCATTTAATTTCAGAAAGGGAGACTACACAAAAATGAGGAAGTTAGTTAAAGAGAAATTAAAAGGTACAGTGCCAAAAGTGAAATCCCTGCAAGCTGCATGGAAACTTTTTAAAGACACCATAATAGAGGCTCAACTTTAATGTATCCCCCAAATTAAAAAACATAGTAAAAGAACCAAAAAAGTGCCACCGTGGCTAACCAATGAAGTAAAAGAAGCAGTGAGAGGCAAAAAGGTAACCTTTAAAAAGTGGAAGTTAAATCCTAGTGAGGAAAATAGAGGAGCATAAAATCTGGCAAGTGAAGTATAAAAATATAATTAGAAAAGCCAAAAAAGAATTTGAAGAACAGCTAGCCAAAGACTCAAAAAGTAATAGCAATTTTTTTTTAAAAAAAAATACATCAGAAGCAGGAAGGCTGCTAAACATCCAGTGGGACCACTGAACAATTGAGATGCTAAAGGAGTTCTCAAGGACGATTAGGTCATTACAGAGAAACTAAATGAATTCTTTGCATCGGTCTTCATGGCTGAGGATGTGAGGGAGATTCCTAAACCTGAGCCATTCTTTTTAGGTGACAAATCTAAGGAAATGTCCCAGATTGAGAAGTCATTAGAGGAGGTTTTGGAACAAATTGATAAATGAAAGAGTAATAAATCACCAGGATCAGATGGTATTCATCCAAGAGTTCTGAAGGAACTCAAATGTGAAATTACAGAACTACTAACTGTGTTTTGTAACCTATCATTTAAATCAACTTCTGTATCAAGTGACTGGAGAATAGCTAATGTGATGCCTGTGACTTGCACTCCATAATGCTTTATAGAAATATGCTTATAAGTGTAAATATGACATAACTGGGATATGTTTTATGTTAGATGTGCCATGTAACATATCTTTGCAAAGGTTATGTTCTACTGCATGTATTCATTCTATCTGTATGCATGTAAAAATGTATCATTTTTATATCTGAAGTTATGAGCATTGGCTCTATGCTCGTATTTAAAGTGTTTGCTGTAGAAAGCACCTAAGGCAGATTTGGTCAATGTAGTGTGAAGGGGTTATTCAAGAAAATGGAAGTACTTGGCTAACAATGGACCTTGATAGATGCCAGTCCACATCTGAGCTTTCCTGGGAATGTTCAGGCTAACATGTGGGCAATGGCTCGGCCTGTAGAGAACTGACTCATGCATGGACATGTGACTTACCCATGAGACTCCAAAAATCCATGTTGTAGCTGTGATTCTACACAGAGGGAGAGAGGGGTTTCTACCCGCAAGAGTGAAACTACATAAGCCCCTGAAAATCCCTCCATTTTGTCTTCAGCTGGCTCAGAAGATAGCCTGCTCACCCCAAAGAGATGCCTGAAAGAAACTGGAACAAAGGACAGTAACTATAGGGGTATGAGTGCTTGCTGGATCCAGACTATGAGGAAGACCAGTCTGTAAAAGAAGCTTATTGGAACATCTCTGAGAGTGAGATTTACCTGCATTTAGTTTCTTACTGTATTAGGCTTAGACTTGTGTGTTTTGTTTTATTTTGCTTGGTAATTCACTTTGTTCTGTCTGTTATTACTTAAAACTACTTAAATCCTACTCTTTATATTTAATAAAATCACTTTTTACTTATTAATTAACCCAGAGCAAGTATTAATTCCTGGGGGAGAAAACAGCTGTGCATATCTCTCTGTCAGTGTTATAGAGGGTGAACAATTTATGAGTTTACCCTGTATAAACTCTATACAGAGTAAAATGGATTTATTTGGGGTTTGGATCCCATTGGGAACTAGGTATCTGGGTGTTGGAGACAGGAGCACTTCTTACTCTGTTTTCAGTTAAGCCTGAAGCTTTTGGGGGACGTGGTTCAGACCTGGGTCTGTGTTTGTAGCAGCCTTGTGTGTCTGGCACAACCAGGCAGGGCACTGAAGTCCCAAGCTGCCAGGGAAAAGGGGCTTAGAGGTAGTCCCAGCACATCAAGTGGCAGTTCCCAAGGAGGTTTCTGTGACCCAACCCATCACAATGCCAATTTTTAAAAAGGGCTCCAGAGGAGACCCCGGCAATTACAGGATGGTAAGCCTGACTTCAATACCAGACAAACTGGTTGAAACTATAGTAAAGAACAGACTTGTCAGACACATAGAATAACATCATTTGTTGGGGAAGAGGCAACATGGTTTTTGTAAAGGGAAATCATGCCACACCAAACTACTAGAATTATTTGAGGGAGTCAACAAGCATGTAGACAAGGGGAATCCAATGGATATAGTGTACTTAGATTTTCAGAAAGCCTTTGGCAAGGTCCCTCACCAAAGGCTCTTAAGCAAAGAAACTGTCATGGGATAAGAGAGAAGGTGCTTTTATGGATCGGTAACTGGTTAAAAGATAGGAAACAAATGGTAGGAATAAATGGTCAGTTTTCAGAATGGAGAGAGGTAAATAGTGGTGTCCCTGAGGGGTCTGTACTGGGACCAGTACTAGTCAACATATTCATAAATGATCTGGAAAAAGGGGTGAACAGTGAGTAAACAAGGGGAAAACAGGCAAATTTGCAGATGATACAAAACTACTCAAGATAAGGCCAAAGCTGACTGTGAAGAGTTACAAAGGGATCTCACAAAACTGGGTGACTAGGCAACAAAATGGCAGATGAAATTCAATGTTGATAAATGCAAAGTAAAGCACATTGGAAAACATAATCCCAACTTTCCATATAAAATGAGGGAGTCTAAATTAGCTGTTACCACAAAAGAGAGATCTTGGAATCATTGTGGATAGTTCTGTAAAAACATCCACTCAATGTGCAGCTGCAGTCAAAAAAGCAAACAGAATGTTGGGAATCATTAAGAAAGGGATAGATAATAAGACAGAAAATAACATATTACACCTATATAAATCCATGGTATGCCCGCATCTTGAATACGGCGTGCAGATGTGGTTGCCCCATCTTAAAAAAGATAGATTGGAATTGGAAAAGGTTCAGAAAAGGGCAACAAAAATTATTAGAGGTATGGAACAGCTTCCGTCTGAAGACAGATTAAAATGACTACAGACTGGGGACCGAATGGCTAGGCAGCAGTTCTGCGGAAAAGGACCTAGGGGTGACGGTGGACGAGAAGCTGGATATGAGTCAACAGTGTGCCCTTGTTGCCAAGAAGGCCAATGGCATTTTGGGATGTATAAGTAGGGGCATAGCCAGCAGATCGAGGGACGTGATCGTTCCTCTCTATTCGACATTGGTGAGGCCTCATCTGGAGTACTGTGTCCAGTTTTGGGCCCCACACTACAAGAAGGAAGTGGATAAATTGGAGAGAGTCCAGCGAAGGGCAACAAAAATGATTAGGGGAGTGGAACACATGACTTATGAGGAGAGGCTGAGGGAACTGGGATTGTTTAGTCTGCAGAAGAGAAGAATGAGGGGGGATTTGATAGCTGCTTTCAAATACCTGAGAGGTGGTTCCAAAGAGGATGGTTCTAGACTATTCTCAGTGGTAGAAGATGACAGGACAAGGAGTAATGGTCTCAAGTTGCAGTGGGGGAGGTTTAGGCTGGACATTAGGAAAAACTTTTTCACTAGGAGGGTGGTGAAACACTGGAATGTATTACCTAGGGAGGTGGTAGAATCTCCTTCCTTAGAAGTTTTTAAGGTCAGGCTTGACAAAGCCCTGGCTGGGATGATTTAATTGGGGATTGGTCCTGCTTTGAACAGGGGGTTGGACTAGATGACCTCCTGAGGACCCTTCCAACCCTGATATTCTATGATTCTATGACTGGGACTTTTCAGCTTAGAAAAGGGGGGGGGGTAGGCTAGAGCTCTATAAAATCATGATGGGTGTGGAGAAATAATGAAGTGTTATTTACTCCTCATAACACAAGACAGTTGTGGAGAAAGTAAATGAGGAAGTGCTGTTTACTCCTTCTTATAACATAAGAACTAGGGGTCACCAAATGAAACTACTAGGCAGCAGGTTTAAAACAAACAAAAGGAAGTATTTCTGCACACAACGCATAGTCAAGCTATGGAACTCTTTGCCAGAGGATGTTGTGAAGGCCAAGACTTATAACAGGGTTAAAAAAAGAACTAGATAAATTCATGGAAGATAGGTCCATCAATGGCTATTAGCCAGGATGGGCAGGGATGGTATCCCTAACCTCTGTTTCCTAGAAGCTGAGAATGGGTGACTGGGGATGGATCACTTAATGATTACCTGTTCTGTTCATTCCCTCTGGGGCAACTGGGTATACTTTACAAACTTAACAACTGGATATACTAAGGATATGTAGGAATCGCTTAATACACAATCGAAATGTAACAGCCTCTGGGGTGAAACACTATGCAACAGCTTAAGGAAAAGTGAAAAATACCTTATCAGCTGAATTGCAGAGAGAATATAGATCATTCACCAACTTAAGTAAGAGTTGGAGAGTTAGATATCCCAGTGGCTATACACAGGTATAGGAACACAACACACACATTAAAAGGTTGAAGCAAGATCAAAGCAAAATGGATACGACAAGCTGCCAAGGATCTGTGCTTGCAAATCTAGAATGCTCTGTATCAGTGGCCCAGGCTCTTCATTAGTTATTAATTAAAATTAATAATCTTTTTAAAAAGATGGGGAATAAAAATTTGATATGAGTGCTTCAGTCTAACTGCAAAGATATAATAAAATTCAATGGCTGGAAGATGAAACAAGAAAAATTTTTGATGAAAAATAAGGCACAGATTTTTAATAGTGAAGGTAGTTAACCATGGAAGAATTGTGTTGGAGCCTCCATCATTGAATTTTTCTATAAGATACTCTAGTTCAAACATGAATTAATGCAGGAAATGCCTATCACTTGTGTTAAATATGAGGCCAGTCTAGATTATTACAATGGTCCCTTTTGGCCTTATCTATGAATGTTTCTTTCCTGAAGAACTCAGGGCTCCCTCTTTTACTATATCCTTTCACTCTTGGTATTGATGGAGATTTTTCTCAAATCAGTGCAGTAGATGATCTCACAATGTATTCTGTGGGGATCAGCCTGCAGGATATAAGAGACTGGGTCTGAACCCCAAAGGTATTCTAGGTTTTGAGTGGATAAGAAATCCGGGGTCCATCAAAGCACAATGTTGTGTAACAAATATTTTGAATATGTCTCTTGGACAAAGCTGTTCAGGCCTTGACACTTTTCAGCTAGGAACATTTTAAAATCTAATCTATATTTTAGTCAACTTGAAATGTGTGGTCCTAACTATTTAATGGTATTTTTATCTATTTGGATACTTTTATGGCCTCCATTCCTAGTATCTGAGGTCTTGATATATATTAATTTATCTTTGTGATGTACTGGGGCACAATCTAGACTAGTGGGGGGCAGTCACTCCTGCCCTGCAACCTTGGGTGCCTTAAAATGCCTTGCTGTAACGTACCTCCCACCTGGACTGTTCACAAATAGCCTGCCAGCATGCAAGCCACACCCTGAGTTTCTGTGTGTTACTGCAGCCTGCCAGCTATACCCTGACACTCACGAGCCTTGCTTATACTGCATGTGACCCCAACAAACTTTCCCCCAGAAATGTATGTCCTATACTGTCCAGCCCACTTCTAGATAGTACAAATATAAAGTTATATATATAAAGTCAACCTCCAAAGACATGGGAATATTTTTATCATAAAAAGGCATGGCTGTACATGGAGAAACAAGGCCACTATAAGAGAAGAATAGAAGATGTGTTGTGATTGGCACAATCTATATGAGGGCTGAATGACTGATTGATCATTTAAGGAAATAATATGCCAACTTATTACCTTAAATGGTTACCCACATACTTCATCTTAAATATTAGATAAAACAGCAAAACAAGTTCATTAACTACAAAGAGATTTTAAGTGAGTACAAGTAATGAGGCATAAAAGTCAGAAATGGTTACAAGAAAAATAAAGATAATACAATTACTAGTACCTACTTAAGAAACTATCTTCATTGCAAAGCATCTTTCTCATCACATGGTCCAACAAACAAATGACCAAGTCAGAACCCCTCCTCCAGAGTCCAACAGCTGTTTCCTTTTGTCTTTGCAGGTGCAGAGAATGAGGTGGGTAGAAAGAGAAACATGTGCGCATGAACACACTCTCTTTAGCAAAGGACCTTGCCAAGTCAGTTCAAACAGGTTGGTGTTTGTCCCACCTTTTTTATAATTTCAGCCCTCCTCTTGAAAAACATTTCCAGCTGAGACCTGGGAAGCAGAGTCTATGTGGAAGGATATTCCCGGCTATTTTTTCCCACCTGTTCGAATGTCCTTTGTTTTCCCTCCCTATTTGATGATTCTGTTTACTGCTTAAATGCAAATTAAGGCAACCACATGTTCCTTTGCTTAGGACAGTCCTGGTTGCTGACTTCTGCTTGGGCAGAGCTGTGAGATTTGGAAGATGTGTTAATAACATAATAAAAGGGAATTTTATAACATCACCTACAGTGTTGCCACACATTTCATCAGGACAATATTGACCAAGCAAATTGAGTTTTCAAATGATACCTTACAAAGCATACCAGTACAAAGATTACCACAATCGCATGTATGGCGTGAACATAGGGTGTATTCCATAGCAACCCTCAAAACCCCCCCAAAAACACTGAGGTAGGGGGTGGTATTATCCCCATTTTACAGATGCGGGAATTGAGCAACAGACATTAAGCATGTAATTTGCCTAGAGTCACAGAAGAAGCTTGTGTAATAACTAGGAACTGTACCCAGAGTTTCAGTTCAGTGCCTTAACTTCTGATCACTTTATTAAGATAGCCTATTTGTGATTTTTGTTTTTTTTAATTTTCTTGTGCTAATTACTTGTCTTCAGATATTTTGGCATGAATTCATCTTTTGTCTTTTCAGTTGTGACCATGTTTATCTGGATCATTTATGTTGTGTGCCATAAGCTGGGGGCCTAGCTACAATTCCAGAGTTGATTCTGTCTCAGGATTCTTTTCAGGCCAGTAGAAGGTGCACTCTGGAATCCAGGTTCTAGGCACTCCTAGATTCAGGAGCAGTCAACCTATGACATACCAAAGTAGCTCTTGGTATAGAGAGGAAAATACAACAGGTATAACTGTTAGCCCTTGCGGTATGTGCATGTACAAGGGTTAAAAATAGTCAGAATGATAAGGTGGGTGAAAGTGTGTGTGTGTCTTTTTTTCTTTCCAACCCATCATCTTGTTCCGATTTATTTCCACTCAGAGTATTTTTCACCATTCTTTCCAAGTTTTATTGCCTGGAGCTTATCAATACATCAGAAAAAAATGCAGTATAGTGCAGTGTTAGATTGACTTTTCTTGCTCTTCAGCCTGTATTAGTAGGCTACATGATGTACCAACCCTAAATGGATACACTGATAATCAAGGTGGAAAAAAATGCTAAGCTTATTCCGTCTTCATATCTGATAAGATGTAGTTCCCCTTGCTACTTGACATGAAGTACCCACATAGACTGTCTACATTAGTAAAGGCCCTTGAAATGTATCTTTTCCACATTAATTCACATTATTGTGTTGCATATGCCTCAGGCTGCTCTACTTCACCTTTGTTTTATTAAAGGTGCTTCTAAGGTCAAGTACCACTAACTGTTCTGTTAAATATTGATTTAGCAATTTGAATTAATGTAATTTTCAGTCTTTCTTCCCTATTTAATATACAGCAGCACTTCAGTGACCCAGTCAATAAGATCAATAGCAATCTCACCATGCTCAGGCAAAAGCAGTAGTTGACTTGCTTTTGTCCTTCTGTCCACTCTCTCCACTGTGGAACCAGACGGTTTTCAGTAAATGCATTATCTGCACTCCCTCTAATAGTACTGGGAGTTATGTACACGCAACGCTTCAGAATTAGATCGGAGTGACATGAGCGCCTCAAACTCTTTAAGGGTTGATTCTTAGCAACCCTTTTCTTTCTTCCTTTTGTTCTCTTTTTTTTTAAAAGACAGACTAAACAATCAAGGCATCTCTGAGGGTTTGTTTCAAAGTATTCTGTAAACCTTTGTGCAACAGAAAAAAGCTTTGCACACAAGCAAAAGTGAAGACTTGCAATACTGATGAGCCCTGGCACTTTACTGTGCTTTGTTATGAGCTAGACCTTGAAAGGTGCTGGGTAGAGCTGGCTTCACCAGAAAATACCAATTTGTGAAAACCAAAACTTCATAGAAACATCTACTGTGATAAAATTTTCATCGGATGGGTTCCTCAGGTCAATGATGGAAACAAAATAGAGCCCACTCTAGCATATCCAACACCCCGCTTAGTAGAGCAGCCCTGTGGGATGTGGCACACCCAGGTTCAAGTCCCCTTTCAGCCTGATTCAGAGCAGAATGTTGAACCTGGATCACACACTTCCCAGGTGAGTGCCCTGACCACTGTCCAGTCTCTTTTGTGTCTCTTCCCCCTGCCTCCCATGAATCACTTCAAAAGATCTAGTTTTGGTTCCAATGCAGAATGAGAACAAAATGTCACAACCTCTAACTTTTGTGAAGTGAAATTCTTGTTTTTCTGGCTAGCCCTAGTGCTGAGCACCTTGACTCTGATCTAGCAAAGAATGTTCTTATCTTTAAATGTACAAATAGTACCACTGAAGTCAGATAAGAAAATGCTTAAGCACTTTGCTGGTTCATAGACAGATTCTTCAGCACCTTGCAGGATCAAGTCTTATGGGCGCCAATACCTGCTGAAACATTACTAATGGTTGTTGGATGGAAGGCACTCAGAGTACAATTTCAAAACATTTTAAAATGTTCATTCTCACAACATCTCTGGGAGGGCTAATAACTAGCTAACTATCATACCTCATTTACAGATGTATAAACTGAGGCAAAGAGAGGTTGTGACTTGCCAGGATTCACAAAGCAAACAAACAAGAAACCTGGCTTTGAACACATTAATCCTGGCTCATTTCTTGAGTTGTTCCCTGGTAGATTCATTTCATATATATTTATTTATTTAAATGAAGAATGCTTTTTCCAGAACTATTTCCATTTTATTCTTAGCTAGTTACATATACAATATACAGATCAGACTGGAAGTGGAGGGAGGTTTTTGGATAACTTGTTTTGAACAGTTTTAGAGAATAACATAGTGTGTAATTAATAATAACCTGACTATAGCAAGGTGCATGCATTTTTATTTATGTATTTATTTTTTTTAACTAAAAGGCCTCTGTATTTGCTGTAGAAAGCACAAGGACAATTAAATCTCCGCTTTATCCCCTTTTGAAAGAGGGGAAGTACAGACCTGATTTATCTGTAGGGAGTTGTTGTTCCCTTCCCTCCCCCATCTTTTCTGCCATATATTATGGAAACACTGTAGGATGCCCTGCCTGCTGTCTGATCAGAAGCTTCCAATGCTCAATAACAGAGAGATAAGATTACAGAAAGCAGCAGGGATAATGCAGCCTCTACATCCACATACTTTACATGCACGGCAAGCAAAGGAACACATTTCCCCTCCCCAATGCCCTTTTGTAGAGTTTAGGAATGTAATTAGAAAACAATAGTTTAACCTTGGAAAGAAGAATTAAATTAAGTGGAACAAATATCGTAGGCAGAATCAAGCCTTTTGTCCTAACTCCAGATTACACAAGGAAGCACTGGGATCAATAATAGAAGCCACATGCTTTTCCTGCAGTGTCTGTCTGCCAGTGAGGATGGATTTTGATATAACTGTCTTAAGTGATTATTTTTATTCACTTCTACCTGGGCCTCCTCACAATTATCTTTTGCAACATTGTGCATGTAAGATTAAATGAAATGTCTGAGACAAAAGGAGATTAGTGCATATTAAAATATAATTGAAGCACATTATATGAGAGAGTTTAAAAACCATAACATTCAAATCTAATGTATATTTTCAACAATTTCCTTGTGTCTTATATGAAGATCGGCATCTGAAACCACTGTGTCCCCCTCAAAAGCCTTTGTCTTTGTAGAAGAGAGAACTTCCTTTGTGCTTTCTGGCCATTCTTTCATTTTGTGACCTTTTCAAGCCCTTTTAATTCTGTGGAATAGAATAGATTAAAAACACCTCAGGAGAGCTTCATTTCAAACTGTGTGTGTGTGGGTTTTTTTTTTTTTTTTTTTTTAAGTTCTTAATGAAAACACAAATCTTGTCTGTATGAATTTTTTTTTCTCTCCTACATTTCCCTCTTTCTCCCACTGTACGAAAGGCTGACTGGAAAATGGTGTTTAAAAATTCTCATCATGCCCATCTGCCTGTGTGCCCTGTACGTTGTCTGCAGTAGTTGGGTATCAAAGCAGTATCATCAATGTTCTTTGAAAACTAAGCAGGTTGGACATGCAATTTAGACGAAAAACAATTATGCTGTGTTAGCTTGCTTTTGGCTAGAGTATTAGGGCTCATCTCCAAGATGGGAAACAAAAGCAGCTCTTCATCTTCATGAATTTCAAATGAGAGGGGGAGAGAAAGAGTTGACTAGAGAGAGCTTCTCCACATAACCTTTCTCTAACTAGTTCCTTTCTCAATAAAATACACCGAGCTTATGCTACTGGCTGCAAGTGGAATAACATTTTTTCCTCCCTCTTGGAAATACAGATAATGCTAATGATTCTATCACAAGAATTTCTTTGAGGTCACCTTTAGATAGTTATTAAAAACCACTGTGACAAACTCCACAACTTGAAAGAACATAGTACATGGAACTCCAAAAAAAAAAAAAAAAAGAGTGTCTTATGTAAGGCTGTCACCTAGTTTTGGTAACCTTACTTTTTTTTTTAAAGTTACTGAGTGAATAAGAATCTCTTTCACCATGCTAACTGGGATCAGCCATCTTCAAATATTTTTCAGATTTCTATACAAATATCTATATAACCTTATTTTCTTAACTCTTAAAGTTAAGAGTATGGTGAATGTATTGTTATAGACCCAGGGCCAGATTAACTTTTTGTTGGCCCGGCATCAAACATATTTGTGGACCCCCAGGGGACAAGGTGCAGGGGGCAGGATGGTTAGTCTCCAGAGTGAGGGGCAGGCTGGGAACAATGAGGCACACCACGGCGGGAGCAGACCCACTCTGCGCTGCCCAGCAGGAGGGCACTGTTTACGAACCTGCAGCTGCCAGATGCACACTGGCCTGCCCATCCCTATGCTGCCAGTGTTCCCCTTCCCCTTGAGGGTGGGCCCGCTCCTCACCACCCCCCTGACCAGAGCCCCACTGCCCCATCCTTATGCCCAGTGTCCCCTTGCCCAGAGACCACCACCACAGATCTCTATGCCCAGCCCCCACCACTCCCAGAGACCTCCCCTGCTGGCGTCCCACCACAACTGCACAGTACCCTGCACACCACACTGCTCGCCCAGCGCCCCCTGCCCATAGACCTCCTCACTGCCCACCACCTTCCTCACAGTCCCACCATCACAGCTGCACAGCTACCGATATTCCTGAGGGGATTCTGCACCAAAAAATTAAAAATTCTGCACACAATGTTTTAAAATTCTTCAAATTTTATTTGTCAATGAATAAATGTGGAGTGGGGAGCACAGGCCATTGGTTGTATGGAGGTGGGAGATTACCCTGCAGCCTCCCCCTACTCCACCCCAGGACAAGGACTCGGCAGTGAGGCTGCACCAGACCCTGACACAGTGCAAGGGCCAGGCCTGCCTCAGAAACACCCTGGGGCCCTGCCCCCCTGTGCCAGATGCACCAGGCATGGGTGAGCAGGCTCAGCCCGGCAGCAGGATCCAAGTGTGGAAGGGCTTAGTGTGGGGGGATCTAGGTGGGGGTAAGAGAGTTCTCTGTGGGGCAGTCTGGGTGCGGGTGGCTCAGTGGGAGATCTGGATGCACAGAGGCTCATTGGGGGGATCCAGGTAAAGGTGTTTGGGGCTCAGCGTAGGGGACAGGGGTGTGTCTAGGTGCAGCGGATGTGGGGTTCATTTGGGTTGGGGTCCAGGTGGTTGGGGCTCATCGGGGTGGTACAGATGCAAGGGAGGTGGGGCTTGTCAGGGTGAGGGTTCAATGGGCCTGCTTAACAGGGGAGCCCCAGCTTCTGCCAAGGGGATGCCACATGCTGGGCTCCAGCTTCCCCCCTGCTACCGCTTTCCCCCATGCACCTTCCCCACCACTCCATCTCCTCCCCAGGCTTGGGGAGCAGGGGGTAAACCACCCCCCAGCACTCACCAGCAGCGCGGAGTGGGCTGGGGCCATGTCGCTCCATTTCCTGTCGCCTGGTGAGTGCAGGGCAGGCCTGACTCCTGCTGCAGTCCCCCGGGACATTGCTCAGGGGAAGAGGTGGAGTGGGGGTGGAGCAGGGGCTGGGGCAGCTTTCCTGGCTTTCCCCTTCTGACTCTGGGCCTGGCACCACTGGCACCATGGTAAACCCGGTATTGTATAGACCTTGGTTCAGAACCCCCCCTCCCCACACACACACACTATTCAGGAAGGGTGCTGAAGCACATGTTTAACTTGGAGGACAGCTACTGGTCACTGTTTAAGGGTCTTTGCATCATGAATGGACCACCCCTTGGAGAAGACAGTGAGTCCATTGCATGGGCATGACTGGCTTGGAGGGAGGGCGTGGCAGGACAAGGAAAGAGATACTTATCTCTCTTCGGACACAGCAGCATTGGGCTGACTCTGATAGCAGAATATCAGAGTAGGGACTTGCTTTTCATATTTGAAAGTAATTCTCTTCCCCTCCTCAAACTAAGATGAGATTGCCTTATCTAGTTCAGCTAACTAGAAGTGAAAAATCTAGATATGCTAAGCAAGCCATTTCTGTTTTAATTCCATTTGTTCGGGTTTTTGTTAAGTTTATTATTGTATGAATGATTTCATGCAGACTTTCTCAAAGACCAGAGAACCTCTGATTCTCTAAGGAGCAGTGTTGATGGGTAAATTGCTTCTGAACCTATTGCCCTACCCAGTCTTAGTCAAGAGGATAGGCCAAAAGACCAAATAGGAGATAATTGGTGGTGGTGTTGGCCATGATCAGTCTCTGGATGCAGAGATTTACAGACAATCCCTGTGGGTATTTTGCTCGAAGCCAATGTTTTTACTGTGGCAGCTGTGATGTTCAGTGATTACTCAGTGCTTAAGATACTTGCGAGTGGCTGTGCATAGCAACAAGTGCTTCACGGTGCTCTGCCCAAACTTTGTATCTGGGAGCTCAGCCTGTGGTGGCAGCCCTGCCTGGCAGCTATGGGGTACAGGTCTTGTTACTTGGCTCTCAGCAGGGTAGGGAGTCTCTGATCCATCCAGCAGACCTCCTGCTGGGAAATGCCTTCCTGGTGTAGTTCTCCCGATGTAGCAAATGCAGGTCTGTCTCTCTCCACCTGCTGTGCTGAAGATACCCTTTTAAGTCCCTCCTCTAACTGCAGCAATCCAGCAGGCCTGTGGGAGCAGGGCTTTCTGGGACCAGAGTTGTTCCTTACTTCTCCAGTTTGTGGTTTATCCACACCATCACCAGCCCTTAAAGGTACAGCTCCTAATACCACAGCAATGGATGTATTATTGACCCACCATATACATTATGGGCTACATTTTAGGAAAAGGTCACTACACTAGTCCATGGTGTGGTTATCAGTTTCTCTGCTGACACAGGTCCTGATTTAAATAACAGAAACACATTCATTGAGGTACATTAATCACAAGGGAGGTGCAACTTTCCTGCATAGCTCATGGGTTGACAGAAGGAACTGCCCATACCCTTTGTGCCAGAGAGAAGCACGCACGAAATAGGAGTCAACTAGAAGAGACAGACTCAAAGCACACATACAAATAGACTTTCATTACAGACCATGTGTAACAATGGGTGTGGTGTTTATGCAGAGTGAATACTGCAACCATAACTGCACACTCAAACTGCATATATGTATGCACAAATGGTCATTTAGGGGCCTAATTAGCAACTGATGTGCATATACCCAATTTACCTGGGTAATTGCAGGCACACACTTTGGGTGCCCCTTTCTGAAAATGTGGCCCTTTTTTGGGACAAGAAAACTGTCAACTAATTTTGGTGAAGTCTAAGTACATTTACTGTATGATACAACAAGTGCGACTGAAGTCAGAGTGGAGCCATGTATCTATCTAGCTGTCTCTAAATATCACTACCAGCAAACTCCTGGGTTAGGTTTTACAGAGAATACAAAAGATATGACCACAGTTAAAGTAAAATTGTTCAAACATTTAAATAAATATTAGTGGAAATTATTTTTGCAACAGCTGCCCAACCCTTCTTCAAGATTGTTAGGTTGCTGAGGAAGCAAAACATTTTTCAGCTAAAAAGAGCAAATTCCAAATGAAAGAATACGTTTGAAAACTGAATTATGCAAACTATTTTAATACAAACATAGCCATTTAATTGACCTGTATTTGATTTAGATTTAGCTACCCCATTTCAAGAGAGAACAGGGCCTGGGATTTATTAGCTCAGGTACATTGCCAATGACACATTGTCCCATGAAGGTACAAAAGAGAGCTTTTCTTTGCTCAGTGATTAAAATATGGTCCTGGGGTTACAGCATGTCACTTCCAAATATTCCTGAATTTGTAAGTAAGAACCATGGAATTTTAATGCTGAGAAATGAAGAAAATTATATAGGTCAGACCCTAGGCGTTAATTGAACAATCTTATATGCTGTTCAAAGAAACAGATGCAGTGCTGTGTGTGTGTAAAAATAAAAACTTTGACAAATGGATTTACTATATGAAGTGGCATCAGAAAATAAAATCTGAAGTCACTCAATACATATGCCTGGAACAGTGTATTTATCTTCTTTATAACCTCTCGAGCACTTAAGCATAACAGAATTGTTTTTTGTAGTGACTCTCTTTGTGTGTGTGTGTGAGAAATATATGTACACACACAACTAAAGTGAAGTTGATGGAAGGAGATTCTAAAGGCCCTTTACACTTGTCTAATTTCCAGTATAATAGTGTAATGAGACTACTGCTCACACCAGGTTTGGGGTCACCATCCTGTGATGGGTTGCCCTCCTTTAAGGTGCCACCTGATGTACTGGGATACAACTGAGCCAGCCTGTTCCGCCAGCCTGGGCCCCCTTTTACCCTGTCTTGCTGAACCAGAATCTTAAGCCTCCTCTAGTGTGCCTGTACACACACACATACACACACCAGCTCCAGGAAGACTCAGCTTAAGGGACTTGCCCCAGCACTCAGGTGCCCACCTCCTGTGGAGTGCAGACCCAAAGGTATATTGTCTTGCATGTACAGAACAATCTGCACAGCGCAAGCTCATAAGAATTCGCCCTCTTTCTCAATGTGAAGAGAGATATGCACAGCTTCTTGCACACACACCCATTCCCCATTAGAAATTCAACAAACTGGATTTAATAATGAACAAAAACAAGTTTATTAACTATAAAAGGCAGATTTTAAGTGAATATAAGGGATAGCAAACAGAACAAAGCAGATTACTAAGCAAATAAAACAAAACATGCATACTAAGCTTAAGATCTTAAGGAGTCTGATTTCAAAAAGTAATTTCTCCCCCTAAATGTTCTTTTAAGCAAGTTGAAGAGTTTCTGTAGCTTAGAGTTCCAGTTATTTCTTCTTACAGCCTGGACCCCTGTCTCAGTCTGGACTCTTCCCTGCCTTTCCCCTCAGGTTAGTTCCTTTGTCTCTTCAGGTATTTTCAGTGTTTAGTACCAGGTGACAGGATCACCTGACCTAGTAGCATCACAGCTACGTCCCAGGACGCCTCTCAGGAATGAGAGAGATTCGTATCTTTACAGTCTTGTTGTTTCTTCCTAATGGCGCTGATGGCCTGTTGTCTGGTGGGTGTCTCCCAAATACACACCCAGTTGTAATTGTTACATAGTCCATATTCCTAACTTTAGATACAGAAATGATACATGCATACAAATTGGATAATCACATTCAGTAACTTATAACCTTTCCAATGATATAAGACCCATTTTGCATAAAATATCTTTTATGCTTATGATATGGATCTGGCATTTTTCCATAAAGAATATGGAGTGTCATGCCACACACCCCTTTAAACCAAGCCTAAAAGCAGGGCGGGAGGAAATCGAGTCCTGCAATCTCATCCAGAGGAAAACAAACCAATCACAGGTCAGCATCCTTCAGCCTGGTCCAAGGGAAAATGCAACAGTATACTTCTTACTGTATGTATAGTCTCTCTGGGAAATAGTATAGTTCTCCTGGACAAGCAAGCCTGATAATTCTCCAGTTTCTCCTTATCTCCTGGTCTAGGTTTGATTCAGGCGGCTACTGGACTAGACAAGGGAGCATGAGTTCTTCCTTCACAGGACCACCTGTGTGGAAGCCCCTTTTGCTTTTTGTCTTCCTGGTTAGGTGGCACAGATGTCTCTACTTCTCAGCAGCCTAATAGGGCACTTCCTTTCTGTCAAGACTACAACATGAGCAGTTCCTGAGGGTGTGGGATTTAATTTTTTCCTGGTTCATCCAGTAATGGATTGTGTG
Source organism: Caretta caretta (assembly GCF_965140235.1). Lineage (NCBI taxonomy): Eukaryota > Metazoa > Chordata > Testudines > Cheloniidae > Caretta > Caretta caretta. Next base: position 81,039,981 of record NC_134210.1, on the reverse strand, counting down.
TGTCCCATCATAAATAAATATTAAGAGGAAAAATGAGTGGAGACACTCATATGGAAAACTCATTACAAGGAAACCCAACAAGTTGAAGCTTGAAGCCTTAGGGTCTGTCAAAGGATTCAATATACATTATGAAATTAGGGGTAAGTATTAACTAAAACACTGACAAACACTGGGGGATTCTGGATCCCTTTCTGAAGTTCAAGATGTAGATTTACTCTTATGAGAGAGAGAGTTCTAATTCTGATACAGTTCTTCTACTTAAGATTAGATGAAGGTTGGTGCTGAAGTTGAGATTCTGAGAAAAATGGAGTGAATCTAAAATCAAATGGAAACTGAAGTGTTTATAATGACATCAGTAAACTACACGTTAACTTTTTTTTTAAGTTTTGAGAAAAAAATATTTTTGAAAAGTAGACAGGTTACTGGTAATCCTTCCATATTCAGATACAGGAGCATGTGTTTGCATTCTACATGTATTCTACAGCCAGTCTACTAATGCTGTAAACAGGGTCTGAATGAGATCTCTCCTGAGAGTTAATGCTGAACTGGGTGGGAAAGACTTTGGAAATAGACCGTGTTTGCAAAGATATGCCTAATCTGCCTAGGTGCACTGCATGATGGAATTACTTTTGTGCTGGTGTTTGGGCTACACACCACTTTAGTATTGAGTGCAGGGGTAATGAAATGTTATTCTTATTGTATAAGTAAAGGGCAGCAAAACTATACTTGGCCTGCTCTGACTGAGGGAGTCACCCTCAACTGAACTTCACTCGCTCAGGGGAGGGTGGGGATGCCAAATTCCAGTGAGGGAAAGAGGAGAGGATAGGTGGTTATTTCAGGAGTTGGTGCTTTAAGAAAAACACTAAATACCATGAGATACACAACACTGGCCCCCCATGGTGATGGGATCACATACTTACAGCAGAGAGAGGGAGAGAGAGAGCACGAGCGCCAACTCTCCAGCCCCTGTCAGTACGAACAGGTTCTGGACCAATTTTTATAGTGGGGGTGCCAAGAACCATTGATGGAAACCACTTCAAGCCAGGGGGTGCAGGAGCACCCCCAACACCCATAGTTCCAGCACCTATGAGTACAAAGCAGCCAGAAAGCTGCCTTAAAGGGGTAGCTGAGGAGTCCTCCTGACAACGAGGAATTTTGAGTGGTGCAAAGCTCGCATAGCTGGCTTTTGCCACAGTCTCTGCACCCTCTGCTCAGGGGTGAGTTGGGGCTTGGAAGGGGCTAGAAAATGGGCATATGGTGCACCACCAGAGCCAGCATGAGTGGAGCTTCTATGTACAGCCAGTGTAACTTAAAGCAAGAGCTAGTGTCCATATTGGCCCTTGGACAATACCAGGATAGGGGGAAGAGAAAGGTGGCTTACAGCTGCCTTCCTCCCACTATCTTCCTTTGCCCCGCTCCCCAGGTTCTGCATCAAGCTCAGCTCAGCCAAACCCAAGTATGTGGTATATGGATTCAAAATCCCTGAACTGTGTGTGCGTGTTTGTGTGTGTGTGAGAGAGAATCCAAATATGGATTTTGCAAGTGACCCCACTTCATAATGGGCACAACCAAAACCCAGGATACATATATTGCTGTACTTTATGGTGTCTGGATCTGAATTTCATCTTGTTAATTTCTAATACCAATCCAGTGAACCTGCTCAAAAGACTTAAAAAAATTTTTTTTTAGCATGACTCCCTACCCACAAGAGCTGATCTGCAAACTTATCTCGGTGAGAACACATTTAAAACCCTTTCCACGCTGTTTGTGCACTGACTGCCCATTGTAAAAACCTATTTGATTAGAGTGCATCAAACAATTCATCAGGGGTTCTGATCTTTTAGAAATTATGTTGATTAACATTTTTGCAATCCATCCTTAAATGGGAAATTGGATGGTAACAGCTGCATTTGCAGAGGGAGGTCTGTCTGTTCTTTAGAGATCACTTTCACAAAAGCTTTCTTACTGAACTCTGGCAGGCTTTGAGAATTAAAATGCTCAAAACCCCCAACCTGTTTAAGACCCTAGATCAGAAGAGAATTACACATGCAGATTTAAACATGCCTGGTCTTTGATGTGTGTGTTTTGAAATCCAATCTGAATTCAAGGTGAACTGAATTATTTTTTTCCATTAGGACTAAAGGTCTGGGACACAAGGTTCTGAGTTTGTCATGCAGCAGCTGATATAACTGTCACCTAAAGAGAACAGGGTGCTGGACTCCTTAGATTACTAATGCATAGAGCTGGCCAAAATTTTCCAATGAAACACTTTTTTTCTGTCAGAAAATGCTGACTTCAGAATCAACACATTTCACATGAAACTTCTGACAGACAAGTCAGGCAAGCTGGCAGGCAGTCTGGTGGCTTGCCAGCCTGGGTTCCCTGACTTCCTGGGCACCTGCCACCAAACTTCCCAGGCCTCCAGTTCCTTGAGCACCATGGAGTGGCAGCTGCTTTGAGGGGCTAGTGCCTCAACTTCCTGGGCAGTTTCCTCCCCTCACTGCCTGACTCCACAGGAAGCAGGTAGTTCTGGGATGCAGCTGTCTGCGAACCGAGGAGCCTGGAGCAAGCCAACATTTTCTGGGTTTGGTTCTGCCCAAAATGGATTTTTTTTTAAAAGAAAAAAATCTCAGAGGAAAATTCTAAAATTTTTTTCATGGGGGGAAATTCTGAAAATTCTAAACATTTTTTCATAGGGGGGAAATTCTGTTTTCCAGCCAGTCTACTAATGCAATCCTTGAAAGGGGAACATAGAAGTAGGGCCCTGACAGATAAATAAAGTAAGGCATACCAAGATCCAACAGCTGAAAACAGAAGCTAGACAAATTCAGGGTAGAAATAAGATGCATGCTTTTTAAGTGAAGGTATTAGAATAATTTTCCGAGGGATTTGGTGGATTCTCCATTAGTTGACATTCTTAAATCGAACTAGGATATTTTTCTTAATTTTTTTTTTTTAAAAAAGCTGTAGCTCAACCAGAAGTTATGGGGTTGAAGCAGGAAATACTGGTTGAAATTCTCTGATCTGTGCTATGCAGGAGATCGGACTAGACCATTTAATGGTCTTTTGGACTTAAAAATCTATTAATTTATAACATAGAAGATTATATTTTAAGACAAAAGTTTACTTGTAATTCAAGTCTTTGGGGCCTCAGCTGTCTTTTTGCTGTGTGTCTGTATGGTACCTGGCGCAATGAGGCTGCAATCACTGAATGGGATGCTACCATAATAACAGTAATGCGTCTACTCTTGGGCACCACAAAAATATTATATCTGTTCTTAAGGAACTGAAATCTCCAAGAATTTGCATACCTGTAAAAAAACAAAAACACCTCATGGGTTTAAAGTCTGACATTTCTTACCACACAGGACTAGAAACTTCCACTTTATCCCATGGACAAGGGTGGGTGTCAGTTCTATCTCCAGCTGTTGTACAGCTAGAGATAACAGATTTTACACTTGTGACTGAGATGCACTGTGGTCCAATGGTTAGCACACTGCATGGTTACTCAGGAGCCCTGGGTTCTGTTCCTAGCTCTCCCACTGGTTCTGCTGTGCAACCTTAAATAAGACACTCTACTCCTAGCAGATGCACTTATGAACTTCAAAATAGTGTATGGGGGACAATCCTAACTATACCTACAAAATGGTGAGGTGTAAATTAGCTGATACCACGCAGCTCTTGGAGTTACTGTGGATAATTCTCCGAAACATCTGTTCAATGTACAGCGGCAGTCAAAAAAGCTAACAGAATGTTAGGACCCATTAGGAAAGGGATAGATAATAAGACAGAAAACCACCATAATGCCACTATATAAATCCATGGTATACTCACACCTTGAATACTGCATGTTATTCTGGTTGCCCCATCTCAAAAAACACATACAATATTAGAATTGGAAAAGGTATAGAGAAAGGCAACAAAAATGGTTAGAGGATGGAACAGCTTCAATACAAGGACAGATTGAAAAGACTGTGACTGATCATCTGATAAACATGACTAAGGAGGGGATATGATAGCGGTCTATAAAATCATGAATGGCATGGAGACAGTGAATAGGGAAGTGTTATTTACCCCTTCACATCACAAAAGAACTAGTGGTTACCCAATGAAATTAATAAGCAGTAGGTTTAAAACAAACATAAAGAAGTAATTCTTCACAAAACACACAGTCAACCTGTGGAACTCATTGCCAGGGGATATTGTGAAGGCTGAAAGTATAACTGGGTTTAAAAAGAACTAGATAAGTTCATGGAGAATTGGTCCATCAATGGCTACTAGCCAAGATGGTCACAGATGCAACCCCATGCTCTGGGTGTCCCTAAACCTCCAACTGTCAGAAGCTGGGACTGGACAAGAGAGGATGAATCACTCAATAGTTGCCTTGTTCTGTTCATTTCCTTGAAGCATCTGGCACTGAACACTGTCAGAAGAGAGGATACAAGGCTAGATGGATCATTGGTCTGACTCAGGATGGCCATTCTTATTCTCCTACCCCTTTCTCTGTCTTGTCCATTTAGATTCCAAAGTCTTTCAGGCAGGGACTTATATTTATTTCTTATATACAGTTATATATTTGTACAAGGCCTCGTACAATGGTGACTTAGTCTTGGTTGTGGCATTCAGGTGCTACTATACTATTACTACTAGTAGTATCTATAAAAGCCTATGTTAGGGTTGTGACGGGTTGGACCCCCCCCCCCTTCCGGGGTGCCACCTGATGTGCTGGGGTCCCAATGACGCAGCCTGGCCCACCAGCTTGGGTCCCACCCACTCTGTGCTGCTGTGCCAGGCTCTCAAGCCGCCTTCCAGCACACACAGAGGTAGGGACACGCTCAGCTCTAGAATCACACAGAGTCTGCCATCAGCTCTCTGTGGGAGGACTCAGCTAGGGGATTGCCCAGCACTCCTGTGCACACACCCTCTGGAGTATAAACCCAAAATTATATTGTCTTGCGCTGTAGAGAGATCTATATAGCGTAAGCTCATGAAAATCACTCCCTCCCTCACTATGGAGGAAGATGTGTACAGCTCTTTGCCCTCTCTCCCCCAGTTATGAGTTGCACAAACTGGGTTTTAGAAAACAAAACAAGTTTATTAACTACAAAGGATTAATTTTAAGTTATTATAAGAGATAGCAAACAGAACAAAGCAGACTACTGAGCAAAATAAACAAACATGCAACCTAAGCTTCATTCACTAAAGAAACTGGTTACAAATAGTAATTTCTCACCCTAAATTTCTACCCATTAGGTAGGTTGCAGAGTTTCTATAGCTTAGAGTTCCAGGTATTTCTCTTCACAGGCTATACTCCTGTTTCAGCCTGGGTCCCAGTCCTTTCTCCCCAGGTTAGTCTTAAGTGTTTACAGCAGTCATCCAGGGCGGGGATTCAGTGAAGAACCAGTGACCTCGATTAACTCACTCTCCAGCCTTAAAGAGGATTTATATAAGGCGGAATCTTTTGTTTCCCTATCTGATCCCCAACCACCTTCTTCAGTGGAAAAGTATCAGCAGTGTCCAAGGTGGTATTTCATATGAGGTGACATCATCACATGACCTTGAAGAGTTAAAGCAACCATGAGACAAGGCTTATTTGTAACGTCCACAGGAAGGAACTCCAAGAAGATGGGAGATCAGCATTTTCAAGGACCCATTGTTTTTCCTAATGACCCATCCAGGCTGATTGTATACTGTTTGGTGGACGTCCCCCAAGTACTCAGCCAGCTGTAATTGTTACAAAGTCAATATTCCTAACTTCAGATACAGAAATGATACGTGCATACAAATTGGATAATCACATTCAGTAAATTATAACCTCTCCAATGATACCTCACATGACCCATCTTGCATAAAACATCTCAGTTATGCCATATTTTTTCATATCATAACATTTCTATGAAGAATATGGGGACATAATGTAACAAGGGTATTTTTAGAAGTTTTTTTTAACCCTGAACAACTGGTGTTACAGTAACAAATATGCTTGACTTTGGAGCCACAGGAAAATAATCCTCTCTTTCCCCAGCTATAACAGTGTTCTAAAACTTGTATGTAACATATACAAGACTGTATTATGGGCTGGTGTGCATGTTTGGGTTATACATAATTCATCCGTGGCTTTGCAACTTGTGAGTGATGTATTCATCCCTAACTCATGCTAAGAACAGTCTTGTATCACATCACCCTAACAACTATATATCTATTTGTCTATTTTCTCTGTTTCTCCAGCTTCTTATTGCACACCGTCTTTGTGGTATCTGAGTGCCTTACTTGTTAAAGTGAACATAAGAAGATCTCTGTTTCTCCCTTTTTCCCTTTATATACTGAACACACACATACACTTACTCTCTGTAAGTATAGGTGAAAATATGATTTGAAAAGAAACAAAAAATATCCCCATGCTTAGGAATGGATCCTGTAGTAAAGGTGAACCTTAAGTGAATAATGAATGTTACCTCCTCATGAGAGATGGCTTTACCGTCATCAGACAAGGATGATCAGGATCTTAATTCACTAAGCCATTGTATGGCACCAAAGCACTAGCTCAGTTATTCTATTTTCAAGGAAACACTGAGGTAGCCTATGAGAGGTCACAGTGTGTAGGGTCCACAAAAGTCAATTACTCCATGAGCCCAAAGGCTTTCTACATTTGACTTGACTATTTCTCTAATTCAGTGCTCACAGAGCCATATGTGAATGTGTAATACAGAATTTAGTCTTCAGCCAGTAGGTAGTTTGCAGAGTGCCCTTTATGTTACACTGCTGTCAAGTCTGAGCTAGATTGATTTCTCCTGCTCCACGAGACCAACAATGAAACCAAGTGCCAGTCAATTTTCTTAATTAGGTTCCCTTTTAAACGCTTGCCTGCCCTCTTTGGCAGAATTAGCTGAAGCAGTTCTGCCACTTTTACTGTTTATCTGTGCATTTCTTCCTGAGCGGTCTTCCCCACCTCCCATGTAAAAATGCTTAAATAAATTGAGCATCAACAGCCTGTAAAATCCTGAGGGGAATAAAAGAAAAGTGAGTTTGCTGCAGGTTCAGTTAAATCTTGTTTTACTGTCTTCCTAGCATTACTCTAGCTCACTCTGAGGATAGAGTGCACAGCACCTCTTATTATGTTTAGTGCATGTGTGAACTGTGGAGGGGAGAATTTGCTGTTTAAAACTAAGACAATGTTGATGTAATGGACAGGCCTCCTCCCCTTTTTTTCTTTCTAGAAAGGCCTTTGCTATTGCAAGGAACATTAGCATGTAAAGACCCACGTGGGTCCCTATGGGTAACATCCTCATGTTATATCAAAAGAATGTCAGAATAAGGAGTGTATGTGATCAAGCAACTAGACTTGCATTTAATGTTGTTGTTCTCGTTAGATCTACACTTTGCTATTTGGCTTTATCAGTTTCCCTCCCATTCCAAATTTATTTTTGGCATATTTTAGTGACCTTGAACATGAAATGAAATGGTGATGTCACATCTCCAGAGATCTGTACTTAAGATGTGCTGGTTCTTAAAAGAGAATCTTTGCTCAGAGAACTCCCTGAGGGTTTCACCTTCATCAGCCTTTCAAAAAGAAAAGCTTTCTTCCCCCCGCCCCACCACTTTCATACTGCACAGACTGTGCCCCTGGTACTTCCCCTCCTCCCGTCATAGTTTTGAGCTTGCAAAACTAGTACTGAGAGTGCAAAGCTGGAAGTGCTCTCTGGATCAATACAATACTGTCATAACATTCAGAGAGAGAAAGTTATGACCCCACAAACAGGAAGAACAAAAACACTGCACATTTGCTCCTAAATTAAGTCCACAGTGCAAATTGGTAACCGTGCATGCAAAATACTCATCTGTCTGAGCAAACTGGGTAACTGCACATGCAGCTGGATTCTTGAATATACAAGCAGTGACTCACCTTGGCTTAGTCTCTGTTTTAATTGTTTCTACTCAGCAGAGATCATTAGCTTCTTCATATCAACTTTGTATACTAAGATTTGTGTCAGTAGCCCGTTGCCTCCAGCAGAGAGAGCAACATTCAAGCATCTGCAGAATGGACCATTCCTCAAGGATCAATCAAGGCAGGAAATCTTCCACGCTAGGAAGTGAAAGAACGTAGGCTAGTAGAATTTCTTCTTTCTCAGTGCTCAGCATGCCCTCAGGGAAAGGGAGTGACTGAGTTGCAGAGATGCCAGAGAGGAGGAAGCAACCAGATGCATCACCCTCAGAACCTGGGAATACCCAAAAGCCTGGCTGAAGCCATAACCAAGCTGCAGCTTACCTCTTTCTTCAGTATTGTGGGATACAGCAAATGGTGTTTGTTTGTTTTTTTTAAAATAAAAGAGAGAGAGGCTTTGTGGGGAACTGCTTCCTGTAAGCCATATTTCCCCATTTCTCTCAGCCTGGAATATCCTCTCCTGTGTGCCATGCAACCTCATTCTCCATTTCTTCTATCACTGAACTCCACTTCATCACTCTGACTGTGCTTCTTAAACTATAAATATCACATTAACTTATAAAAATAATGACTTATGAAAAGAGGAGGCAGCAAGAAGAGCAGTACCTCCTGCTCTTTTACTCTTGTAACTCTCATCCTTCCTTTACTCACCCTCTTAAGCATTGAGTCTGAACCTGAGAGGTTCTTCTGAGCAGATGTCCTCACAGAACTGGGCCCCTGGCTCCTGTTAGCAGGGACTCGTTATGCTCTATGTACTTTCAAATGTATAAAAATTAATAAATATTATTTTCATGTCACTGTAATTTGCAAGTTCAATTACTTCACTGTGTTTGCAGTGTTTGTGCAAATTTTAAAGGGGGCAACTTAAGCTCCTCTTTTGAAGCTGTAATACTAGTAAGGCTAGAGATAGTAAGTAGCCCACTATAAACTCACAGGTTCCTCTAGCCCAGTGTTTCTCAATCTGTGGGTGGGGAACCCAAAGTGGACATTAGACTTGCTGGGACCCATGGCTGAAGCCTGAATTCCACCCCGCGCCCCCGGGAGGTGGGGCTCCCAAGCGTTATGTAGTAATTTTATTTTCAGAATTTTATTTGCAGTGCAATGAAGTTTGAGAACTGCTGCTCTAGTCTATGAACATAAAGAAATTGTAATTTCCAGTGCTATAAAAATTGCAGAATTTCCACTGGTCCATTTCTTTGGCTGTGCTTCTTGGTATTCACAAACTCCTAGAACTTTGTGCGTTAACTTTAACTCTTTGTGTGTTAACCATATTAGTATTTATGAAAGTAAAACTGGTAGCTGCACTACCAATAACAACCATTCACACAAGAATAGTAAATACTGACACACGTGACTGTCCTGTTGCACACATTATAGTCTCCTGACCTTTCCACAAGAGTTTAACAGTGCTACAGTGAGATCTTATATTAAGACTACCAAAACAAACGATAGTATGATAAAGTGGTAGTGTCGTTAATACTACAATGCAATTTTAAAATACAATGCAAAACAAATTAATATATTCATTTATTTGCCTTCTTGTTTGTAAATTTTCTTGCTAATTCATAACACTTAGTAGTTTGCAGAGTAGTCATTGGCAGGAATTACCAATGTTCTGTTGTAGTGACTTAACTAGAAAAATGAAGATAAAGTGATGTAGAAAAGATTTCTATTTCTGGAATAAAAGTCGACTAATAACAGTGAGATTTTTCTTCTGTTAACACGGAATATTTGTGTCTTATAATTTAAGGTTCCTCTGTTTCCTTGACCTCTAGCAATTATCTCAGTTCAATGGTGGCAATTTTTAAAGTGGATTTTATTGTCTTTCTGACAGCCCTAAAATCCTTCCTTTTTTCTCTCTGCCCCATTGTTCAAGTCCTATTGTATCTCATTATCTTGTTTACTGTAACTTCCTTTCTAGCCTCCTAGGTTGAAATGATTTCTGTACAATCTACATAATATATACACATACGCTAACTGCAGCTTTCCAGTGCCTGAGCATGCACTTAGCAGTTCTCAAAATACCTTTGCGCAGAGGAAGATACAGGCTTGCATCTAGAAAGACATGTTTTCTTTAAGGGCCACTGTCTAGCAGTCCTCAGTTGTCCATTAAGTAGGTGAGTGAAGAAGAGTTGATCAGTTTTGTTTTTAAAAGCAATGTTTAGTTGTAATGAATATATTTGATCATTAGATGAGAGCGTGGCATAGGTCTTACTGCTCCACTCTAAAAGTGGCGTATGGAGCTGTTCAGAAGGAGGTAGAACTATCTGGTAGTGAGAGAATAAGTAGCCATATTGGCAAAATTTTTCCTCTTGTTTTTAAAGTACCTACAATGTAAGTCATAGTGGAGGACTTGCTCCTTTGCCATTGCAAAAAGAGATTGGAAGAGAGTTCATGTGAAATCCAGCTCAAGTATAAAGATTAAAGGTAACTTTCTTTAAGAAATACATGTTCACAGTTCTTTGTCCTTTTTTTGGTAATTCCTTTTTATAATAATTAACACCCACAGACATTTCCAAGGTTACACTAACTCTGAGCAAGAATTCTCCTTACTGCCGTTCCCAGAAGCTGTGGGAGAACAGTTGCTATTTGAATGATTAGCAAGGTTTTCAAATTGCAAAGAAAGACATTTCTAATTTTAAGATGCCAGATGATTGTGTGTATTGTGACATGACATACCTTTAAAAGCTTTATTCCCTCTGCTCAAAAGCTTTCTAACACAATTCTGCTTGTAAAGTGTTTTCCAAAAGTGAATATATTTCAAACCAGCAACAGAGAACAGAGATATTATTTTCGAAGACATACTTGTTTTTTGTGTTATGCCTAATAAACATGTATGACTCAAACTGAATATTAACTATTCCATTTAATTCATAAAATGAAATGTGTAGTCAAAATACTTTTGAACTTAAACTTCAATGTTTAATCTTCCACTTAAAGGATTTTACATTGAAATAGACAAGCACACATTATAGCCTAACCAAACGCAAAATTTCATTTAAAAAGCTAATGCAAAATTCTAAGTTACTGGAGTTCAGAAGTATAGAACAAGGAATTACTTTTGTAGTGCGGACTACATCTTAACGGAGAGAGATTGTACAGAGAACCACTTGCCTTTCCAGCCATGGCTGCACAGACCCTTCCCTTCCCATCTGGAATTGCTGAAGCAGTCACCCTACCATTTGCTACCACTTAATATCCTTCTGACAACTACAGCAACTGCATATAACATATGACCCCCAGGTCATACTAGGTGACATATGCAAGAGGGATGAGTGACCCAAAGGAACAGGAGGCATTTATGAGAAACCATTAATATGCTGGACTGTGTCCTGATCCCCCTCACCCAGTTCACTGATACCAGGTATACATGCTCAGGATGTCAGCTGACACCAGTAATCATACTGGACAAAATCTGATTTTTCTCCCAGGTAGTGCTGGAGGTACATCAACATACACTGCAACCTCTTTGCAGCATGCTGTCAGACGAGGCTTTGCCATGATTTTCTCTAGGGGTTTGTGGTCTTATTATGCTAACAGGTAGCCATAGATGTACTGATGGAATCACTGCACTCCAAATAACATAGCAAGAAGCTCATTTTCTCTTTTGGGAGTATCCTTGCTTGGTCTCCAACAGGGCTCTGCTGGCATAAGCGACTGGCTGTTCCTTCAAAAGAGCTACGTCCAATACTTTCCTTCAAAAGAGCTACGTCCATCCTTTCCTTCAAAAGAGCTACGTCCAATCCTTTCTCCGATCATGCCATTGGAATGTCAGTGGCTCTCCTGGCTGGTAGTATTTCAGAACAGAGGCATCTGTTATTTGTTTCAGCATGTGAAATGCTGGCTGTTGGGGACCTGCCCAGTTCCACTCAACATCCTGCTTTGTAAGCCGGCATATGGGTTCCACTACTGCAGCCAAGTGTGGCCAGAACTTGGACAGAAAATTTTAACATTCCTATGAGGTTCAGTACCCCTTTCAAACCCACTGAAGCTGGCATGTCTCTGACTGCCTTGATCTTGTTGGGATCTGTTTTCAGTCCCTCAGCTGTGAGCAGATATCCAAATGCATGTCACCTCATGCTGTTTGAGTCCCATTATTTCTGGGTTGAGTTTTATATTCTTGCCTTTTCATAACTAGAAAAGCTTGTAGTTTTCTCTCATGGCTTCATTCAGTGTCTGTATCATTGCTCCCTTCACCCACAACAAGGATGTCATCTGCAACTATCTTCATCCCAAGCAGTCCTTCCAGTTCTTGGGTCAGGCTTCTCTGGAACACCTCTGATGCTTGGCTTTTGCCCATCAGCATGCGCAGCCCCATGTAGTGACCAAATGGTGTTGTAAAGGGCATCAGCCTGCTGGCCTCTTTACCCAAGATTATGTGCCCAAGCCATTCCTCACATTACAGACCATAAAGATTCTGGCATTGGAAAGTTCTAGCAACATGTCATAAATTGTGGGCAGTGGCTAGGGGCATATTTTCAATTCCCTATTCAGTGGCTTTGTGTCTAAACAGATGTGTAATTACCACCATGCTGCTGTCCTGGCCTCTATAGGTGCTATGATACCCTTGATCTGTTGACTTTCAAGCTCCTTACATACTGGATTACATAGTGCCACTGGAATTTTCCACCATGATAAGCACACAGTTTCTGTTGTGGGGTCTACAGCCAGTTGCAGCTTTCCTTTGAAAACATCTCCATCTGGTTGTTTCCAATATCCAGGAAACCTCCTCCCCCTTTTGCTTCTTGAACTGCAGCTATAAAATTCTGATGCTGCACCTTGATTAGATTCATGGCTTGCGAGGCTATATAGACCAAGTAAGCTCTGTGGTACTTACCATCCACCACCACAAACATCAGTTAGTGCTGTTATTTTGAGGTTGGTTACCTCAGAATACCTCAGGCTGTATTCTGCTCTCATTGTATGTTGTTAGATTGATCTTTGTAATAGGGGTGTATTGAGTCCTCTTAACCCAGAGGAATCACTCTGCAGGAGCATTGTACAGGGTGTTTTGTTATTCACATTGTTGCATGTCTGGAGGTTGATATTGTCCCTTGCTGTTTTCCTGTACCAAAATCTTGATCCTGATATACTTTTGGATTCAAGGAGTGAGTTAAGATATTATGACTGTTGTCTGATGTGGCATCTCCAAGTTTGAGTTACTCTTTTTGGGACATTCCTATGATCTTCCACACACAGCTAAAATGGTTCAACTTGCAGATTCCTTGCAATGCTGTCCTCGTGCAGGACACTTCTTTACTTTTTCATGCTGTCTCCCACAGTGCATCTCAATATAGGTATGGAACCCTGGACACCTGTTCTCCTATGCTATTGTCTCACTGCATGTACTTTTGGGACTGTTGTACCTTCTAAGATTTTCATCCTTTCTCTTGATGCTTCTGCTATGTGCCCCCTGTCTAAGCATGTATTGCATGTTAGATTACCTTACCAGGTTCGCTGCTCCAGAACTGGTACTCCCAAGTGCCGCAGATTACCTCTCTTTCTTGTTCCACAGTTGGGTAAAGTAACAGGCTTCACTTTCCTGCTGTTGTTGTCATCATCTTGCATGGCATGGGCTGTACACAGCTGGAACTCCTCCTTTCAGCGGGTCCATCACTGGGCTAGGTTTGTATCTGCAAAATCCAGGTCTTTGGACTGAGTTGCAAGGCTCCCACAGCCAGCTGCCACACTGTAGAGAATTCACAGCTCTGACGCTGCCATCACATTTCGTTCACAAAGAGTGAAGCTGAATGCAGATTAAATTGAACAAGTGAAACTTTACTAACCCCTCTGGACTACTCTGTCCTTAGGGTGGAAGCGACTCAGTAACAACTCCCTGCATGCCATGTTCTTCTGATGTCCTGTGAATAACAGTCCACTGGGGAACATGGACTTTCTGACTCTAGTTCCACTGATCATGACACAGCCATTTCACTTGTTTCTCTCAGTTGGACACCAGGAAGCTAAGGTTGCCAACTTTCTAATCGCACAAAACCGAACACCCCTGCCTCACCCCTTCCCCAAGGCCTCGGCCCCACTCACTCAATTCCCTGTCCGTCGCTCGCTCTCCCGCACCCTCACTCACTTTCACTGGCCTGGGGCAGGGGGATATGGTGTGGGAGGGGGGTGCGGGCTCTGGCTTGGGGTACAGGCTCTGGGGTGGGGCCAGAAATGAGCGGGTCAGGGTGTGGGAGGAGGTTCCAGGCTGGGGCAGGGAGTTGGGGTATGGAAGGGGGTGAGGGCTTTGGTTGGGGGTGCAGGCTCTGGGGTGGGGCCGGGGATGAGGGGTTTGGGGTGCAGAAGGGAAATTCAAAGAATCTATCTATTTATTTATTTTACATCTAGCCTTACAAATGTGATTCCTGATCTGAGAGTCAAGCATGGTATTTTCATTTGTGCACATCACTGTCTGCCTGTAAAGCCAGGTGTTACCATAAGCCCAACTGCACAGGCTCAAAGGAAGCCATAAACCCTTGTAAAAATAACACAATTTTTTCTTCTAGATAAAAATGTCAGCTTAGTTTCTTGAATAAGAGTGAGGGCTGAGCTCCTCTGGGGAAGCAGGGTATCTCCACCTTCTGAGGTGTAAAGTTGCTTAGGTCAGGAGGCTGCTATGGGAAGGTTCTACTCAGTGGCAGATTAATGATTTTGCCACCCCTAGGCCCAGAAATAATTGCCCCCTCCCCCAGCTCACTCCACTCTGCCTCCGCCTCCTCCCCTGAGCGCGCCGCTGGGTCCTACTTCTCCCCGCTCCCTGCCAGTGCGTGTGCGCGAAACAGCTTTGCGAAGGAGGGGGGAAGGGGGGGAACACGGCATGCTCAGGAGAGGAGGCAAGGCTGGGGCGGGGATTTGCAGAAGGGGACCAATAAGGGCAGGGAGGGGGCGGGGAAGGGGTGGAGTTGGGACGGGGCCAGGGGCGGAGGGCGCTAACCGGCACTGGGGGAAGCAGCCGCCTCTGGCTGCTATTATAAATTTGCCGCCTCTGCAAATTTGCTGCCCTTGGCCTAGGCCTTGTTGGCCTAGGCGTTAATATGCCGCTGGTTCTACTTCTACAAGAGACAGAAATCCTGCCTCTTAGCGAGTTCAGTGCGTCCAGCATTTGAGCCCTGGAGTAAGTGAGGGGAGAATACTGCTGCTGCATCCACCACCACCTGGCAATGAACTAATTCTCAGCAGCTGTCCTGAGGCCACTCAGTAAGGGGCTTTCTCTGCTGCTCTCATCATGGCTCTTTAGAAGCCCTGTCAGCCACCTCACTCCCTCATTTGTTGTTTAGCCCAATTGCTTTCTCTTGGCTCTGGTTCCTTTCCCATGCACTATTGGTCTCCCTTTGTTTTCCTAAAGCAGATACTTACTGCTTAGCTTCCATGCATAGCAGCTGAATTACTGTATATGGCTTCTCTGTTATATTCTTATTCAGATGTCAGATTGAGTGCCAATACACACCCTCACCCAGGCTGGGGAGGCAGGGACTAGGAAACTTGGAAATATTATCTCAAAATAGACAGTTAAGGATGAGATTTTATCTTTAAAATCTGTCCTGAGTAAGGAAGAGCAAAGGTATAGCTACACTTCCTCAGTGCAGACCAGAGCTTGAACTGTGACTCAGTTACCATTTTCCTGTTGCTACCTCTTGCTCTAGGGAATAAGTTCCTTCACTCCTTTTTGTGGAGCAGCTTATTCTTTGGCCAGCTGCTCCAGCTGAAGAGTAGGTGAGATAGAGCCATGGCTCCTCCCACTCTTTACCTGTCTCTGTCCCCTCCCTACTCACTTGCTCAAGAAGGGAAGTACTGGGCAAGAAGACCCTGCTTCTCCATCCTGCTTTGCCTTACTTCCTTGCATGCCTGAGTAAGGGCGGTAATGATTTAGCCTTAAATAAACAATTAAATAGTTGTGTGTTTGCTACTGATGAGCTACCCATGTTGTGAAGAGTAGTAACCACCCTGAAGTGAAGTTTAGAGCTGCCATGGAAAGTGATCAGTCATGGTGCTAAACCAAGTGGTTAAAATGAAGCATTTATTTTCAGTCAAATATTTGACCCTTCAGATTGTATCATTTATCTAAACCATTTTACGGTAGGATGTCAAACTATCACTGCAGTGACATCATCCTGTTTTGTAATTCCCCCCTGCTAGTGTTGTACAGAACAGGAAGGGCATTGTGTGAAGATTGTATCTATTAAACAGACTGAGGTTGACAGAGTAAATTATAGCATTAGTCTCTGATATGCTGAAGTATTATTCCACCATCAGGGCTTTACAACAAGCTTTTTCCCACTTTAAGGAAGAGATGTCAAACCGCAGGTGGAATTTACAAGATCTATGCCATATGGCTGAATAAAAATGTATTTTAAAACAAAAACTAAAACATCAGGATATTCACAAATGCACACAGAAAATTGTTTTTCCATGTGTTTTCATCCCTTAGTATTTTTTTTTAAAGGTAGTTTTCTGGAAGATAAGTAGAGATCAGGACAATTACAACAAAGAGAAGCAATTCTTTCCCTCGAAGAATCTTCCTTCTCCAAGTAGATTTTGAAAATTCAAAGGAAAACAGCATAAGAAAATACCCTGCCAAGGTAGTCTGATCCTTTTGTCTATTTCTATAACAAAATACTCATTTTGAATTTCAGGTTAAGAAAAACATTTACCATTACCAAGAATTGATATGTCTTTGACAACAATCAACAAGAGATCCAACAAAACTTATGCAAAAGAATAATTTCAGACATATATGTCTGGGAGAGAGAACACCTTGGACATAAACTGATTATAACTTCCCACCCACCATGATGTTAAAAATAACACTAAGAATTTCACAAGGAAGCATTTTAAACTCTGCATAATTACATAAGCTAATTTATTTTATTTTGCTGGCCCATAAGGTTAATGGAAGAGGTATGATTGACTTCATTATGTGATATTAATGACATTCATTTTCAGTTGGGATACCCCCTGCACTGCAGAAAGATCCAATACCATATTCTACTGTATGTGGTGATATTTAAAGAGGAATCTAGACTCAGTTTTTAAAAGGAACGGGTTTAGGTTGGCCCAGCTGGAAGTCCAAAATACTACAATGTGTCAGTCATATGTTTGTAGATCAGTGGCATTTATAGCTCTTCTCAGCTGGGATGACAAATAGTTGGCCTGTTTGGGTACATTTAATGATTTCTGACTTGCTGTAGGAATGTAAATAAGGTACAATAAATATGATAATGACAGCCCACACAGGATGCATGAAAATGCTACAGACCTCCATGAAATGACCTACTGTACTACAGTAATTCCAAATTGGAGTCATTTATTATGTGAGACGCCCCTAATCTGATAAGTCCCATTTGGTTGAGACCTGCAGCCAAATTCTGATTCACGCTACAGCCTCTGTATGCAACTCCAGTTGTGTACTTGGGCTAAAAAAAGGGCAGAGCAGCCCCATGGGAAATTCCCCCAACACAAAGGCACCTGGGAATAGGGGCATACCAGCGATGGGCTAGAGTAGAAGAAATTGCTGGAGCACTCTGCAATCCAACATTTTGCTCTGCAGAGCAGGCCATAGGCAGCCATGTAAGTTAGGGCTTGTATACATGGTATGGAAGTGCACACAGTGGGGTGTAAATGTGCATCAATGTGCTGTACCCCAACTGGTCCTAGTGGACCCTACTGGTGTGCACTAAAAGTTCCTGTTTCAAACATGTCAGCACATGCTAGGGAACTTTTAGTGTGTGTGCCAGCAGAGTCCACGCAGGACAGTTAATGCAAGATACATTGGTGCCCATTTTAATTTACACCCTTCAGGTGTACAATACTCACTGTGTAAACAAGCCCTCACAGCAGCCTTTAGGGCTGCTCTAAATTTATGTTGGGGATCACACTGGTCCCTATGTATCCAAGAATCTGGGAGGTTCAATAGCTGCTTAAAACTGATAAGTGCAGCACCAAATTTGGCCCTTGGTAGGAACTGTGGATAAAAGAGAGTGTCTTTTGTATAGCTGCTGCTTCTTCAGCAAACAGCACTTGGAGGTTAATGCTGGTAGTTCTCTTCAAGTGTTTGAAGTGTCCACCAATTCTAAAAATCTCTGCATAGGTATCGGAATTCAGAACAACTTGGTGACCTGAGAGGCAACTGTGATGAGGTTTACAAACCACACACTAAGGCTGAGGCAGGGGAAGGGCTGGAGCAGTAGTGGGCCTGGAATCCCCACCCCTAAGCACTGACAAACATGCTCCTAGGGAGAAGTCCAATATAAAGGGAACTTCAACAGCCTCAGGCAAACAGAGTGGTGCCTTGCCTTGCCTTGCCTTGTCTTGGAGGAGCACTGCTCTGCTGCTGCAGCAGAAGTGTCTATTGAGGGAATCTGGCTGAGTCCCCCTCACCCCGACTACTCCCCCAGAGGGAGGGAGAGCCATCAGCAAGAGGCACGAGAGGGCTGCACACACCACACCTCAAACTGAGATGCAAGATGTGGCTGGAAGTGGCCCAAGAGCAAGGAGCTGGACAAACCTAGGCTGTCTCAAGCTGCTGAACTTTCAGGGTTGGACGAACCTAGGCTGCCTGCGTGCCCCTGGGCTGCGACCCGATACAAGGTCCCTGTACCCACCCTGGAGCTGTTACTCTTAGCCCCAAGTAAGGAAGACCTATGGGTTACTGGCAAAGAGGCCAGTAGAGCTGGGACTTCATCCAGGCGGCCAGAACACCCTGAACTGATAGGAAGACTGGAGTCGGAGGACCAGACCACTAGGCCTACTAACTGGCCAAACCACCCAGCTACAGCAACATATAGTAGTATTCTCAGAAGCTTTATGTCAAAATAGAGTCACCGATTTTCAAAAGCGACTAGTGATTTGGATGCTGTAACATTTGGGTGCCCAACATGAGAAATCTTAAAGGGCCCTGAGTTTCAGCAGGCAAGTGATTTTCAGAGGGCCAGCTTATTTATATCAGAACAGAGAGTCTGTCGTAAGCTAGAAATGTCATATAGAAAGTCAGTCTGATAGCCAGATGATGACTGGTCAAGCAGTCTGCCAGTCCTGAGGTATGTGTTTTCCGGACATGAAGAACTACTGTAAGCAATCCATGCTGCATATGCTGACCATCAGCCTCTGAACTTCTCTCTCTCTCTAACACTGTAACAATTCCTTAACCAGTGATGCCCTTGCTTTCTGCTTAGTACATTTGTTTTCTGTTATCTTCTTGCTCTACAATTTTTCTCTGTCTTTAGGAGCCATGTTATTGCAACAACTCCACCTTATAGCTGGCATTGCATGAGCAGTCTTAATAATATCTAATTGTAGCTTATGGTCTGCCTCCAGTTCTCTCTAACTTTTGGGAAAGGGCTACTATTCTTTCTCACCAGCCACACACACCTCAGTTTCCAGCTGTGATATTTTTAGATGAGAGATGAAATTATTGGACCAGATGGTAATGGGCCCCTGTATAGGCGCAAAGGCCAGTCACAATGGCGCTCTCTGAGCTCAGGGAGTTTCAGGAACTACTCTTTTCATATGTATGTACAGACACCAAGAGAACAGGGTGCCAGTGGGATCATGTTTTTGCCCCACATTCTGTGCTGGCTGGTTGATTGAGCCAAGCACGAGGGCCAGAGCAGGCTGCACCTGCTCTTTGCACCAGGGAGCTCAGGGGACAAAAATGTATTGCTCAATGGAGAATGTCACAACAATCTAGAGTTAAAATGTGGTTCTACTCTAACAGAGCAATTCCATTGAAATGATACCTTCATACTCAACATACCTAAACCTGGGGTTAATCCTCAGCTAGTGCAACCCAGCATAGATCCAATGAAGTAAATAATGTAGACTGCCATAGTTCCATTTTAGGATTTGCCCTCTGTTCAAATTCATAGCTTCTTATTTTGCTAGAAAAGTTTGGTTGTTACACCTGAAGAATCAACACAGGGAATGGGATTTGGTTCTGGCTAACTCATCAAGAGAATGGCTGATTAAGATTCAATTGCAAGGCCACATTTTGCCCTCATTTACCTGTAATACTCGACTGCAAATTCTGTTCTGCAGGATCTTTATTACTGGTGATCAGATGATGCACAAGCCCCTATTTGCTAGTGCTGATATCTGACCCTTCATTAATAGGTAATTGGACAGGCTGCGTGTAGGCCCCCTTCTGGACCAGTACTAGAGCAGCTAACCCAGCAAAATGCCTGAAAAGTAAAAAAATAAAAAAAAATGTTTGGCTTAGAATAGTATTCTGAAATCCAGATCCATTATGTGGTATTTCTTTTAATTCCTGTCTATTTTGGTCTATTTCTAATGGTAAGTGAAGCCTCAACTTGTCTCTGCTACCAGAGAAACAAGAAACCAAAATAAAACAGTGTTACATAAACCACAGATCTGAGTATCTTCAGAGGAGAACACCCAGGGTTTCTAAACAGAAAAAAATATTATTCTGGAAAACTTTTTTGGGGAGTGTGATTTAGCATTGTGTGAAAGAAAGGACACTTTTTCTCCTCTCTCTGGCTATCGAGAAGACAGTGGCTCAGAGAAGGAGGGGGAACAAAGTGGAAAAAGCAAAACATAAAACAGCTCCTCAAAGTTTTGAAACCACAGATTTCCTTTTTTGTACTGAATCTTCTGGGCTTGGTGGGCTACCTCTGAGCTGGATTTTACTTCAAGTATTTTAGCGCAGCACAGCAATTATTGCAAAGCCCATTCTGTATTCTCTTTGTGGACTGAGAGGACAGAGAGTTCTTTTTCTATCCTACATTATATCTTTTACCACTTTCTGCTGAGACTGACCTAGCTTTCAAAATTTTATGAGGAAAGAAGAATTTTTTAAAAGTTTTGAAGTGTCCAGAGCTACACTGTTATGTAGTTGGTCTCACACACCAGGTGTAAATGAGGGAGAAAGCAGACTATGGAAAAACATGCTGCAATCAAGAGTTACAGACATCAACCTAGACATGAAAGGCATCTTCATAAATAAATAATGT
Source organism: Caretta caretta (assembly GCF_965140235.1). Lineage (NCBI taxonomy): Eukaryota > Metazoa > Chordata > Testudines > Cheloniidae > Caretta > Caretta caretta. Next base: position 81,019,077 of record NC_134210.1, on the reverse strand, counting down.
GAGCAGAGGAGGCAAGAGATGACTTTATGTAGCATTCAATCATTATAACAAGCATCTCTATAGAATTCAAGTTAGACAGTAGGGATCAGGTAAATACATTGCTACTGGGTGTTTATGATAAACCAGCCTTACATGATCCACTAGAAAAAAATCAAAGAGTATTGAGGGCTTATGGGGGTTTTAAAATAGAGTTATTAGGAAGAAGACGCTTACAGTGCCTGACATGCTCTAGAAATAGTGTCTTTTACTTTTAAGTCAGCTGTTTTGGTCACCTCACTAATAGAAAAAGACTAGAAGGATAGATAAACTTCAAAAGCTTAGAGAGGAAGGATGATCTTGTGGTTAGGGCATTAGGCAAGGACTCAAGAGATCGTGGTTAAGCTCTACTATAGACTTCCTCTGTGATCTTACATAAGTAATTCAGCTGTGCTTTTTATCGATGTATTTTTATGACCCCAACAACCACAGCATCTGAATACCTGTTTATAAAATGGGGCTAATAATATTTCTTACCTCACAGGAGGGTTGTAAGGATAATTTCATTCATATTTGTGCGGTGAACAGACACTATAGTGATTGAGGCCATGCCAGTACCTAGAGAGGTTTAGTTGGATAGTCATTCCAAGATTCAGCTGCTTTCTATGAAATTCTCTCTTCTTCTCATTCTTTTTCCATTCATTATTTTAAATACCTTCAGCCTGTCCCCTTCATTCACTTCCTCTCGATCAAGGACCAGGGAGTGAGGCAGAAAAAGCAAGATCTATGAAAAGTAGGAAGAGGGTGCTAGAGATTAGAGTTTCAGAGTAACAGCCGTGTTAGTCTGTATTCACAAAAAAGAAAAGGAGTACTCGTGGCACCTTAGAGACTAACCAATTTATTTGAGCATAAGCTTTCATGAGCTACAGCTCACTTCATCGGATGCATCCAGTGAAGTGAGCTGTAGCTCACGAAAGCTTATGCTCAAATAAATTGGTTAGTCTCTAAGGTGCCACAAGTACTCCTTTTCTTTTTTAGAGATTAGAGTGAGGATGGAGAATCTGCCAGACTGGGGAAAATTTATTCAAATCTGAATAAAAGATCAAATCCAATTTACGGGACAGGCAATGGTTCAAGAAGCCCTGGTTTTTTGTTTGTTTTCATTTTGTTCCTCAACGGCTTAGCTTTTCCTTGGAATAAACACCAATAAAAAGCTGAAGCTACTCAAATGAATAGGCATTTCTGACAAAGACAATCTTAGATCAAAAACTACACGGATATGTTCGTATACCAAAATGGAAATGCCACACTGAGGTGATGTGAATGTACCACCCTTAATACATTCTACTGGAGAAATCCCATTTAACTGTCAGGAGACGCTCAAACAAAGTTATGATAAACAAACCTCAGAAAGTTAGCTGATTCAGTTTTTACCAGCATCTGAAAGTTGAGACGTTGCTCTAAGCTTTCTCAACAAAAGTATAGTCCAAAAATGGACTAAATTAATAATAATAAAAAAATAGAGATCTATTTCTGTGTACTTCCTTCCTTTGGACAAAAAGGTTTATTCTAGAACCTTTTCCATGCTGCTCCCTCCCCAACCGTGAACCCTTCTCTAGTCTAACTGGGATCCCACCTCCCATTTAGCAATATGGGCTGGACAGCATGGTTGAGTCCCCAATACTAGCATGAAGAACCAATGCTGTAGAATATTTACTTTTGGCCCCTGTTGTACAGTGTTTGCTCATTATTTCTATTTTCAGAATTGCTACAGTTTCATAGTGAAAAAGGGAGGGTGCTTTCGCTTCCATGTCCCTGTTCTGTTTGCTTCTTGATCTTCCAGTGCTTCTGATTACTCAGGGCCTGGAGAGTAAAGTCTCTTCTCACATCATTATTATTTGAGCATGAGCTTTCGTGAGCTACAGCTCACTTCATCAGATGTTCATCTGATGAAGTGAGCTGTAGCTCACGAAAGCTCATGCTCAAATAAATTGGTTAGTCTCTAAGGTGCCACAAGTACTCCTTTTCTTTTTGCGAATACAGACTAACACGGCTGTTCCTCTGAAACCTATCATTATTATTGTATCCCTGAAGCTCTTACTTGTCCCCAGTCTGGTTACAGCACCACTGAGCTAGGTACCCCCCTCCCCACTCACATGCACACACTCCTCACCCCAGAATTATCAATAGTATAACACCAAAAATAGCTTCTTCCAATCGAAAGTGAAAGTGGTCTGCTTAATGTTAACCAGGGCTCTGGTAGATTTTGTCTGCACTTAATATTTCATCTGCTCTATTCCATAGATACAAATTCATTAACCAGTAAACATTTTCATCTTTAGGTTTTGTGACAGGATTGGGCTGGATGGCTACAGGAGAGTAACTGAAGGCAGATATATTAGCCCCAGGTTAAGTAGGTCCCTTTTCCCTGGGTAAGGTAACAGGGAAGTTTCCAGAACAATCAGGAACCTTCTGGAGACAATTAAGACAGACAGGCTGATTAGAACACCTGCAGCCAATCAAGAAGCTGCTAGAATTTATTAAGGCAGGCTAATCAGGGCATCTGGGTTTAAAAAGGAGCTCACTTCAGTTTGTGGTGTGTGTGTGAGGAGCTGGGAGCAAGAGGCACTAGGAGCTGAGAGTGAGAACGCATACTGTTGGAGGGCTGAGGAATACAAGCATCACCAGACACCAGGAGGAAGGTCCTATGGTGAGGATAAAGAAGGTGTTGGGAGGAGGCCATGGGGAAGTAGCCCAGGGAGTTGTAGCTGTCGCACAGCTGTTCCAGGAGGCACTCTAGACAGCTGCATTTCACAGGGCCCTGGGCTGGAACCTGGAGTAGAGGGCGGGCCCGGGTTCCCCCCAAACCTCCCGACTCCTGGTCAGACACAGGAGGAGTTGACCTGGACTGTGGGTTCATGAAAATGGCCAAGCTGAGGGCTGCCGTGAAGCTCCAAGGCGAGCAAATCCGCCAATAAGTGCAAGACCCACCAAGGTAGAGGAGGAACTTTGTCACAGTTTATATAATATTTTACTATAAAAAAGAAACTAGCTATAAACAAAATATGGGAAGCTCGGAATCAGGCGTTCTTTCAAGATAGATTTTGAATATCTCAGTTTTGGCAGCGTATGAGCTACAGGAGAACAGCTTATCTTGCAGTATGTTGCTGTTTCTGCTTCTGGTACTAGATGAGATCAGGAAATGAAGAGGAACATGAAAATTTATTATTAGGAAACAGCATCAGCACTGTGGTAGTATCTCCATAGTGAAGGCCTCCATGGTGCTAGAAGCTACACACACATATAGTGAAACTGACAAATGTTAATCAAATACTTTTGATCCTAAAAAGAGTTCTTGTTTGATTCAAGTTTTATGTGAAAGGTCAGGTTAGTCTGTATTTGACTGCAGCTGAATTAGTTTATTCATCTTTAATTAAAAGGTTTGTTGGTGCATGTGAAAGAATATGTGCATGGTACTTGTGCAGAAAGTCAGAACATAAACAAAATGAAAAACATGCAGCTCAGTAGTGAATTTTGTTAGATTTAATTCATTTCTCTTGTATGCAGATTAAAAAAAATATGTAGGGCCCAGTCCTGCAAACCTTTACTCATGTGAGTAGCAAGGGCTATTTGTGAGAGTAAGGTTCTAACTGCAAATCCTAATTTAGGTGAAGGTTCTGCAAATCTATTATTGTAGATGAATCCTAGGGCTTGCAAGGAGCCCCACCAATGCCAGTGCTTCCATGTAGGCACAGTAGTCTGCCTACACAGATGCAACAGCAGAATTTATACCTTAGGTAAATTTTTTGACTAAATTTTGCTCTGAATTTCTTTAATTGTATTTTATAAGTTTGGCTCTTAAAATCTGCAAATATTAACATTAATGTAACTTAACATACAGTCTGAGTTTGAAGAGTCACTGGAACATTATATTTATTTGGGATAGAAAAAAATCAGACTAGCAGTAAAGTTAACCTCTCAGCCCACATCCCCTTCTTCAAGTCCAGCTCTCAGTTATGAATAAGAGAAGGTTATTTAAAGTTCTTCCTATGAAGTTTTAATAACCTACTCTTTCTTTTATCCAAAGAATTAAGAAGATTAGACTAACGAATAAAATTATACCAGGAAACAAATATTCCTAACAATTATTTTTAACTGATTTTCCTATTCATCAGAAATTATCTGCAACTCTTCAGCAGTGTGTAGCTACTGTACATAAAGCAGCAGATCTTTGTTCTCTACCAAGTCCTGACACTCATCAAAAAACTTAAATGGCCCATGGAAACATCTTCAGCTCTACAGATGTCTTTGTGGAGTTTCTACTGAACTGTGTTTTTTACATCCAGAAATGCCTACTGAAGGAGGCATAAGAACCAGATTCTGACATTCATAGAATCATAGGAATGGAAGGGACCTTGAGAGGTCATCTAGTCCAGTCCCCTGCACTCATGGCAGGACTAAGTATTATCTAGACCATCCCTGACAGATGTTTGTCTAACCTGCTCTTAAAAATCTCCAATGATGGAGATTCCATAACCTCCCTAGGCAATTTATTCCAGTGCTGAACCATCCTGACAGTCAGGAAGTTTTTCCTAATGTCCAGCCTAAACCTCCCTTGCTGCAATTTAAGCCTATTGCTTCTTGTCCCATCCTCAGAGATTAAGAAAAACAATTTTTCTCCCTCCTCCTTGTAACAACCTTTTATGTACTTGAAAACTGTTACCATGTCCCCTCTCAGTCTTCTCTTTTCCAGACTAAACAAACCCATTTTTTTCAATCTTCCCTCATAGGTCATGTTTTCTAGACCTTTAATCATTTTTGTCGCTCTTCTCTGGATTCTCTCCAATTTGTCCACATCTTTCCTGAAATGTGGCACCCAGAACTGGACACAATACTTCAGCTGAGGCCTAATCAGCGCAGAATAGAGCTGAAGAATTACTTCTTGTGTCTTGCTTACAACTCTCCTGCTAATACGTCCCAGAATGATGGTCACTTTTTTTTTTGCAACATATTCCCTGCTGGTGAAACTGTTCAACTCCCCCCACCATTTTATGACTTGGTTTTCTACTATTCCTTACCAGTTCAGTAGAGCATAATATGCCCTTAATCAATATTCTTCATATTGAGCCTCATTTGAAGAAAATATATCCATACCAGATTAGTAGCAAGCATGGGACTCACCAGTCTTGGAGAAGCCTCATGCCCAGAGAATGCTTATTGAAGTCCAGTTACATGGTTAAAGTTCGGCATACACTATGGTCATTATCTGGAGGCGGGCATTAATGGTTCTGCATTAGGGAGCTGTGGAAGGCTGGCTGATGGTGGTGCAGCAGCTTTTGAGAAAGCAGTTAGTGGACAGGAAGGCTGTTGCATCAGGATCATAGAATCATAGAATCATAGAATATCAGGGTTGGAAGGGACCTCAGGAGGTCATCTAGTCCAACCCCCTGCTCAAAAGCAGGACCCATACCCAATTAAATCATCCCAGCCAGGGCTTTGTCAAGCCTGACCTTAAAAACTTCTAAGGAAGGAGATTCAGGCTTTATGGGTACTCAGCCTCAGAACCCTGTGTACTTCCATGGTTGGCAACTGTGGAAATTCAATTTCTGTTGAGTAGGGCCATTAATAAGCAATAAAAGTACTATGTGTCTCAGTTAATATTAACAGCAGAGTTCCAACTGGGTGTCTAGAGATGCAAAGGTCAAGGTAAATTAAAGCCCATCTAATTCAGAGCAACATTTATTGCAATTGGTTAGAAATCCTGCATGATTTCCATTATGAGCAGTGGGAAGTTTAATTCTGGCAGGCAGTGAATTTCTGGGATGCTGTCCATTTTCTGTCAAGAATGCAAACCATTTCCCTGATTATAATGCAAGAGACAGATGAATTGAAATTGCTTACGAGGGGACGGTCCCTTGAACATATACATGCTCAGTGCAAGAAATCATTTGAATACAGTTAATATTAAAAACAGTTCAGAATGCTCACCAAGTCAGATGACCTTACCTTGTTGAATAAAGAGCAGTCACAGACCTCTGACACTGCTATTCTCACATAATAATCTCCTGATTAGTAGCATAAAGCTATGCAAGCCAACATATAAAATACAAGATATCATAAAACTACAGGCTATAGCAACAGAGTCATTAATCTCACAAAGAGCTCAGTTCAGCTGTGCAAAACACATGAAGCACTTATCACTGACTGAAAGGCTAAAGGGGCCTGATTCAGGTCTCACACCAGTTTTGCACTGGTGTGGCACCAGGGCCGTCCTTACCCATATGCAAAGTACGCAGCTGCGTAGGGCATTAGGAAATTTGAATGCTGCTTCAACCCCATCTCTGCCTCTTCCCCATGGCTCCAGCCCTGCCTCTTCCTGCCCCTGCTCTGCCTCAGCCCCGCCCCCACTCCACCCCTTCCCCAAACCCCTGCCCTGCTCCGCCCCTGCCCTGTCTTTTCCCACCCCTGCCCCATCCCAGCCCCGCCCCCCACTCCCCTGAGGACTGAAGCAGGGCTGGGTCTGCACTCACCGGTGGCGGGAAGTGCAGCAACCCGGCCCCAGCTGCGCCACTGGTGAGTGCTGGGGGGTGGTTCCCCACTGCCCCCCAAGCCAGCCCTGTCCCCCCGCAGAGGCCTGGGGCCAGCCCCGCTCCCTCCACAGGGGGGCTGCATAGGGCCCCAGAATAGCTAGGGACGGCCCTGTGTGGCACCATTGGCTTCAGTGGACTTACTCTTGATCTATACTGGTGTAAGTGAGATTGGAATCAGGCCCTATGATTCTGTTTAAATGATGGGATACAACAGAGCATGCAGTTCAGGCAGATTATTGTTTGCGTTGGGAGTGGAAGGTATATAAGTCCAAAAGCTGAAAATCTTCAGTCACTGAGCTGTAGTGTATTGCCAATCCTGACTTATTGCCAATAGCAGTGAACAGTTTTCAACCAATCATCGAATGGTTAAAAAATTCCCCCAAATTAATTTCTGAGAGAGCATGTAATAGTTTTGATAACAATGAATCACGCAACTTGCACTTTTGAATGGATCCCAAGGGAGCCGCATTGAGGTTACTCAATTAGGGTGAACTGCAAAGAATGGGGCAGACAATCCCGAAAGCTGGTGGATATTCCAATACTTAGATTTACCAAGCCAGCACAGAACAGCTTCTATAATATCTTACTGGTTACCCAGAAGCCAACAACACAGTTCCCTTAAAGCAACCCAGCCACACGCCTTCATCCAGACACCCAAGTCAAATATGATGAGGATAACTGAAAATCTTATTCATCATATAAGAAAGTTCTACCAATTCCAAATGATTGGACACATTACCTCCCAGGTTAATGAATATTTCAGATCTTACCCAAATACACGATTATAGCCAATTCTTATTAACTAAACTAAAATTTATTAAAAAAGAAAAGAGAGAGAATATTGGTTAAAAGATCATTATACATACAGACATGAGTATAGTTCTGAGATCAGATACACAGTAGAGATGGTGAGCTTTGTAGATGCAAACAGTTCTTTCAGAATCAGTCCATAGGTAATAGGCCAACGTCCATATTCAAGGTGATCCAGATGGGACTCTGGAGATCTCAGCCTTTTGGCTTAAGCTTCCCCTGCATGAAGCATCAAACAGAATTGAGATAAAAAGGATCAGGACCCAAGGGGTTTTTATACAGTTCCAGGCCTTCTCTTGACAGGTTGGAGTCCTTAGGCGAACAATAGCCAATCATGGAGACTTTGAAGTGGACCTATTTCCCAAGCATCACTGGTAATTAGCTACATGGATTAACATAAGGCAATTGCCTAATTTCCACCATTCGTAGGGGATTTGCTGTACATTTCAAAGAGAGACGAATACAGTGATATCACTATGCTTACAGTTCATTTAAACCTTAATATTTCCTTTTGATCTCTGAATTAACAGAATTCAGCACAGATAGGGACCGCTCGATTACATTGTTAACTTCTAACAGTATATTTGTAAACACACAAAACCACAAACATTATCTACCAATATGTCTCTAAGGGTTGAATTTGGGTCATTTATCCAGCAAGATGCTTAACCCTTTCTGGCCATGTGTCACAAATGGAAAGGGCTCAAGCTGCATTCTTAGATCCAAAATACCTCAAAGTTGATGGGCCATGAGTGAGTAGGGATTTCAAAATCTGAACCCTTATCTAAATCTGGTTCTTGCAACTGGCCATAAAATGGTCATACACCAAATTCTACATCCAAACATCACCTAAATTTGATGACCCAGTTCCTGCTCTCATTATGACAGGTTTCAGAGTAGCAGCCGTGTTAGTCCGCTCTCATTATGTTGGTGTAACACCTATGTCAATAAGAGGATTTACTCCAATGTAAAAAGCAGCAATATCTGGCATATTGTTCAAAATTTGGACTTAATTCTGAATTTGTGTCTTGGGCACAAAAGAGGAATTGACACATGAGCTCATTAGCTTTATTTTACATAAATCTACAGTTTTGTAAATATAAAATCATAAAATTGGTGCTTTTAAGGAATATTCGAGTGATTTCAAAACCCCCAAACTTCAGAATAATTAAATCATGTATCAAAATCTATGTAAATGTCTGTCTTTTTCCAAATTAACTTCCTGTTACAATAAAAATGAAAAATCTTATTCAATGGAAGCTGCCATTTTTTGACTGAGCAGATAAATTGTGAAAGAGAAAAATCTCTTTTCTATTAATTTTGGTTGGGAAATAATTTTACTTGGGACCTTATTTGCAAGAAAATTTCAACACAGGTGGATAAATACAAGTTCTAGAGCTTACTGAAATTTTTTCATGAAAATTTCTTTTAATGAAAAATGGCTTTTTGACCAAAATGTACAAACAAGATTTTGGTTTTCAGTAAAAAAAATTGGGTTTTGTTTTCAGTATCATTTTTAGGATTTGGTTTTCACATACTGAAGATTTTAATTGAAAACAGAAAATTCAAAATGCTTTCAAAATCAGAAAAGTGTTCAGTTTAGTTTCATTTTTTCACTGGAAAACTATTTTTATGGGAGATTTTAAATTTCTTCCCCTCATAAATGGCATTTTTTTTCGAACAGCATCCTAGTAATTTCATTTGAAATATTTGTTGATAGGATTTTTATAAAGGTAGCTGAAATAGACCCTCACTGCCCATGAGAAGTGGTGTTCTTTTGTACAAAATATGTGTTTGTGTGTGTGTGTGTGTGTGTGTGTGTGTTTTCAAACTTCCTCCCTCTATCTCCTAAGTGGGGGTGTGAGGTAGTCAGAGAAAAATTTCCTTTTTAGTCAAACTCTTCTTTCACCTTTAACTCAAAAATCTCATTAGAATAACACAGGGCATTTCTCAAACAGGGTGGAATAATAAAAACAAACCTGCTTTGCACTGACATCATTTCCCATACTCTTGCTAGAGAAACATCTATCCAAAACATCCATTTCATTATCTGAGAGCCTTCATATTCGTAAATTTATCCTCGCAACACCCCACTGACATAGAGCAGCACTATCCTCCCCATTTTACAGATGGGGACTGGGAAACTAAAGCAAGGAGAGAGATTAAGGGCCAGACTTCCAAAAGTTTCAGAGTAATATTTATGTACCTAGAGATGCACAGTGGAGGTGTGGGATCTTCCAAGTGTCTAAGCAGATTAGGCACATAACTCCCATTGATTTAAATACCTAACCTGCTTAGACACATTTGTAAATACCACAAGGTACCTATCAGTACCCACATATTTTGAAAATTTGGCCCTAAGTAGCTTGCCCAGGTCACATAAGACAGCTGAGACACAGCTGGGATTTGAACGCTATTCTCAGGTAGTGTGTTGTGCTGCCTTATCCATAAGACCACACTTCCTTGTCTTTTGTTAGGCACAGTTTAAATCAAGTTAAAATGAAGGTTCAAGTTATAATTCTCTTATCCTAGTTGGCTTCCCACTTCCCAGTTCTCAAGACATTTTGTAAAGCTGCAGTAACAACTTCAGCATCTATACAGAACCTTATCATTCAAGAAATCTCATCTTACTTTACAAAGGACATAAAGAAGTTTAGTAATACAGTGTGCAGGCCACACTAACAATGAAAAGCCAGAGAAATCATGGGAGCATTCAGATTTGATTAAGGAGAGAAATTGGTAGCATCCCGGTGCTCTCTCTGATCAGGGAATTCCATTGAGAAAAAAAGATGCAGTAATACTGTAATGTAATATAATTTAATTCTGAATGATAATTTATTAGCAGGCAAAAATTTGGAAGAATGTTTTCAACACATTGCTTATGAATAGGTTATAGATTAAATCCATGTAATTAACACTTGACTAGGGTTGAAGGGATTGGTACAACTTACCTTGCTGATGGAAGAATTTCAGATGGTTAGTGTTGAAATATTGGAGAGATGGAGAAATATGAACGTTTTTTAATGGGAATCTAACCAAAATGGACAAGAAAAGTTGTTTTGATCAGCGCATCAACATATCAATTTGTCTAGTGGTAGGAGCAGTTCTTGGCAAGCTGGAATGTAATATTTTTCCATGTTTTAAAGGCATGAATTTATCTTCACAACATCCCAGTGATGCAGGGCAGCACTATCATTCCAATTTTACAGATGGGGATTGGGAAACTAAAGATGATGCATGAATAATTTAGGCCAGGTCTTCATCCGCTAAGATGGGGTGGAGTTTCCTAGCCAGAGATGGTAGAAAGCATTACTTGCAGATGGTGCTATGTGAAAGCTCAGTGTCAGCAAGGAATCAAAGGTACTTCTAGATTATGGATTGAATTGACCTAGTGAGGATGCGTAACTCCAACCAATGGAGAGTGCACCATGGCTGCAAGCTTTTCAAAGTACTTTCCTCTGCCCAGCAGTATCACCTCAGTCTTGCTTGGGTTCAGCTTCAGACAGCTGTTCTTCATTCAAGAGCTGATCTCATCCAAGCACTGGACCATCTTGGTGGTAGTGGTGTGGTCATATGTGGTGAAGGATAGGTAGAGCTATGTTTCATCTGCATATCGCTGGCACTTGAGTCCATGTCATCTGATCAGTTCACCTGGTGGGTGCATGTAGATGTTGAAAAGTACTGTACAACACCATCAGATAGCTGAACAAAGGAAAAAATCGGTGGGGCTTAATCCTTGCTAGTATAAGAATCCTGCTAGAAAAATTGCGTTACGTGTCCTTGACAATTTTTTTATAAGAAGTGGTCTATAGAGGGGGGGAAAAGGCAGGAAGGGACAGGAGTTCTGGGTTTTTTTTATATTAGAAACATCAGGTCTTGACTTTCTTTGTTTTACGCTGGAGGATTATAACTGGATGGCAAGATTCTTCTATTAACCTGCCCTGTTCTTATTTCTTTAGACTTATATACTTTCGAGGGCACTTAGTGGGCACTGGAACCCTGTTAGGAGATGGTAATTCACTGGGGTTGACTTACTGTATCCATTAGAGAGGGGTGGTAGGAATTATCCTCTGGGCAAAGGAATCTAGTCTCAGGCGGAGAAGTCCTAATAGTAGAAGCCTAAAAAACAGCCAAACATTTGGGATAAAGTTGATGCCAGTCAACTTACAGTTCATTAGTAAATGCATTTCAAACCTCAGGAAGTGATAAAGTTGGACTTTATACAGTGTGTACAACCTTAATTTTGAAGCAAGAATTCTCTGGGGGACGGGGGAGCGAGTAGGAATAATGAAAGTTCCAATAGTCGTAGCAAAGTACTTCTCAATTCACCAACAAAAATTCATGTTTTTTGCTTAGGGTTGATACCAAATGTGTTTTTAAAAGGATTTGTCAAAACTGCCAGCAAATCAAAAAATCTGTTATTCGCATAGCTCTACTTATAATCTAAAGAATTCTGAGCTGTAGCTTTCTCAGCCCTCATTTGGGTGTAGTCAGACTGCTTAAAACTCTGGTGACCTCGAGTAAAAAACTGTTCCACTGGTGCTACCACTAGTGAGAAGGTTGCACCCACTGGGAATTATGGCTCCAAAAACCCCTATTGCAAACAAGGCCTGGATGACCTTGGGTAAATCTCTTAGATGTTGTCTTCACTGAAAGTTTAATCTGGGTTCAACCATGAGCTTTCTCCTTAACATGCTCTGCATGTTCACATGTCACTATGCCACTAATTGTGTCACATGGTGAGGCAGCTACCACACCTTGAGGTATATGGTGGACCCAAGTTAGCTTATCCCCATATTCCTAACCTGAGATACTGCAGTGAAAATGTACATCAATGGCTGGTCACAACAATCAATAGATGATGGTCCTCCAGTTCCTTCCACAAGCTCCCTGGGCACTCAGTCCTGTGTACTATTTTATCATCTCCCTATGCTCTGAACCTTGACCAGGAGTGGTCTACTTTCAGATCCCTCTGCTCAGTGTCCTCAGTCCCACCCTGCTTGCAGTTTCTCCAGTTTTGGTCATCTCCAGGGTTTGATACAGCAAAACAAGGCCCTGTAGAAAGTGTATGTATCAGCATGCAGCCACATGGATAGAGAATGACATCAAAAACTTGTGGGCCAAAGTGAACAAAGCCCATGCCGTTGGCTCATCAAAGAGGGACCTCCAACAGTAAGATGGTAGATCTTGGCAGCCACTGGATCAGAGGATCAAGCAGACTGGATAGCAAAGCATGAAAATAAAGGGGTTCAAGGTGAGCTGCTGGAACCCCAGGGATAACTGGCAGCTTACAATGGCTGAATGCAGAAGCAATTTGTTAATGGAAAAGCTTTAATGCAAAAGTTAAAAGCTTTTTGGCTGCAGCCTTTGTAAAATGTGACTTGCTGTAACACAATCCTTAAAGGCACTACCAGGAAAATACCCTGGCATGTTAAGGTACCCTCCCACTAGTTCAGAAATCAATTTATTGCTGATAATATTTTGGAGCATAGTAAGATAGAATTTTTCACTCAGTAAAAATCCCAGGCAATCTTTAAGATTCCATGGTAAGGCAAGCTTCCCTCTACCTCCATTGTAACTGACAAGCCCTTTCCAGTAATTATTAGCTCATTTCTCACAAGACACAGATTATCTATATGAAATTCAGGGCTCATTCCTCCTCTGTGTCCAGATTCTGCTTGGTGAAGGAGACATAGGAGCAGGAACCACCTGGAATCTGGTTATGGCTCTCTGATTCTGTGCTGGCCTGGCTCCCACCTAGGGGCTCATTCAGCTTATGCCACTGGCTTAAAGCCCTCAAAAGTGTATTCTTAACTTGATTTAGCTGACCCAAGGTAAAACCCTAGTGAAGACAAGGCAGTTTGTAAACCCGAGGCTCCCGTCTCATCTTTAATTCAGTCTGTTAATTTATACGAAAACTACCTTGTATTCAGTAGGATTTTACCTGATGTTAGCTAACTTGAGTTAAGAATATACCTTTTTTCCAGTGAAGAAGCACCCTTTATGTTCATAGAGCAATGGGGAAGCATAGCTTAGCTCTTCTGCACCCCCGTTCCTGCCCCTGACATGCCATGGTTTTTCCCAGCCTGTCCCCTGCACCAGGAAGGGAGAAGGGTATGTTAGACAAAGCCAGGAGCCATCTCTGTTGGCTGTACATCTGTGAGGAGATCCCCACCAACATAGGAATTGTCCACTGCCAAAAATCCAGCCTTTTTGAGCTGCCTGAAAGGAGCAAAGAGTCTGGATCACATGCATTATCTCATCTGTGTAATTGAGATAATTGTTCACATTGTTGTAGCCATGTTGGTCCCAACATATGAGAGACCAGACAGGTGAGGTAATATCTTTTATTGGACCAACTTCTGCTGGTAGGAAGGTACAAGCTTTTGAGCTACACAGAGCTCTTCTTCAGGTCTGAGGAAGGAAGCAGACCATGGGCGGCCGGTATCATAGGCTGGGGGAGGCTGAGCCTCCCCAAACAGCCAGGTGTGGCCCTGCCCATACTCCACCCCCAGTTCCCTTCCTGTTCTGTGGGCGGCTTTCCCCCTGTGCCATGGCCCCAGCTCGGGCTGGAGCTGGGGCTGCGCTGCCTGCCCTCCCGGGGCTCTGGGGATGGGAACCGCGCTGCTTGCCCTCCTGGCACTCTGGGGCAGGGGGCGCTAGTCTGGGGTGGGGGCCTGTGGCCCCGGTGGGGGGCTCTTGGCTCGGTGGGAAGTGCTGGCTGGTCCTCGGGCGGAAGGGAGTCTAGCCTCCTAGAGTCAGCAGTTCTCCTGCCACCCAGGAAACAGACCTTAGGAAGAGCTCTGTGTAGCTTGAAAGATTGTACCTTTCCATCAGTAGAAGTTGGTCTAATACAAGATATTACCTGATCTGTCTTGTCTCTCTAATTGGGATAATATTATTTTATTTATTTACCTAAATGTTGTAAAGTTCTATGTAAGTGCAAACTATTAAGAACAGTCAGTAACAAAGATGAGAAGAGAACTCAGGAGTTGCTCCCACTGAGGCTTAAATCACTAGATTGTGTTGCCTTTTGACTCGTGAATTTTCAATTTTCCACATTTCATTGAAAAAAAATTCCATTCAGCCAAAATTTTACAAAAACCCAACATTTTGAGGGTGTATGCCAGAGGTGAGCAAACTACAGCCTCCGGGCCACATCCGGCCCCTGAGCTCCTGGGCCCTGGCCCCACCCCCCGCCATTCCCCCTCCCCCGCAGCCTCAGCTTACTGTGCTGCCGGCGCAATGCTCTGGGTGGCGGGGCTGCAAGCTCCTGGGGCAGCGCAGCTGCAGAGCTGTGGCCTGACCTGGTGCTCTGTGCTGCATGACGTGGCTGCCTGTCCTGGGGCAGCCGTGCTGCCAGCCACTGGTGCTCCATGCAGCGCGGTAAGGGAGCAGGGAGGGTTGGATAGAGGGCAGGGGAGTTCGGTTGGTGGTCAGGGGCCGGGGTGTGGATGGGGTCGGGGCAGTCAGAGGGCGGGAAATGGGGGTTGAATGGGGGCAGGGGTCCAGGGGGGCAGGATGGGGTGATGGGGGGCAGTTACGGGAAGGGGGTCCGGGGGCAGTCAGGGGACAGAGAGTAGGGGGGGTGGATGGGGCAGGGGTCCCTGGGGGGGCCATCAGGGAACAGGGGGGGTTGGATGGGGGTGGGGGCCGGGCCATGCCTGGCTGTTTGGGGAGGCACGGCCTCCCCTAACCGGCCCTCCATACAATTTCAGAAACCTGATGCAGCCCTCAGGCCAAAAAGTTTTCCTGCCACTGGTGTACGCTCTTACAAAATGAATGGCTAATAATTTCAAATCATATTTTGAGGGGATTTTCCCCAGTTTTACAAAGCTTTGGTTGAGCCAATCAAACACTTGTGACCTAAGGCACTTTTGAACACAGCATTTCGAGAGATGTGAGGCTAGTGGATTTCTCACAGCATGACACCACAACTGTTTATTTAAGAAGCTCTTTTAATGGTGCAGAGGATTACAAGTCATTACTTAGTATAAATATTTTTTTACTACTGCTATTTCTAGTGCAAAGTGGTTTTCGGCCGGTGGGATTTAGAGGAGATCAATAATATTAATTAGGCTTCTATTCGTATATGCTATCAACATTCTATGCTGTTTGAAAATTGGTCTTAAATTTTAAAAAGGAACTGGAAATATACCGTACAACTTTATTTTGTATAGCATGTTTTCTACAAAATGTATCCAAAATGTTTTTACATTTTTAATTGGTACTGCTATAAAGTTAAATACAAGCAGCTCAGTTTTGCCACCTCTAATCTTACTCTGGTTTCAGTGGGACTACTCACGGAGTAAGTTGTTACTTCTCACCCACAAACCTCCTCTCTCAGATAATCAAAATACTGTTGCTAAAATTATCATTGACACTCACCATTCTCAGCACCTTGCAGCAGTAGGCCCATTCTCCATTGCTTACTTAAATACACAGGCCATCTCATCAAAATCAAATGCAACCCAAGCCACAGTTGGCTGACATGCCAGTTTCTGTAGCCAGTGGTACACATGGGAGCAATATGGCTAGCACCATGTTTGACCACCTTTGACTCCCCTAATCCACTAGGTCAGGTACTCATTTGTAGCTGGGTGGACTGGAGGCAGCCTTTCTGTATAAGAGTTGACCGGTTCTTTCTCTGCCACCCAGAATACACAGGTTCACAGACAGACTCTTGTGCTGAAGAAGATATATCATTTATTTGCTGCTTCAGTGAGTGATCAATCCACCAAAACAGGGCACAGCATAGGATTAAATGCAAATGTGCCCCCACATTCCGGTGCTCTCTTTAAATACACTGTTACAAAGCTATTCGTTATATATTGTCTAAACATTTTTTCTACCTAGCACTAAGATTAGTTTGCTAACTCAGTTGTTTACCTGATCAGGTGCATCTTTTCACATGTCCCAACATTTAAAATATACATTTTACACATTACTTCCTACAATGATATCAAGTGAGATGTGAACCCATAATGTCTGGGATTGTAGCTGAGCACCTGACCCCACTCAATGGCCAACTCAGACCGGTGTAAATTTGGAAAATACCATTGACATCAGTGGGCATTGTGGGTGCTCAGTACCTGGCAAAGAGATCCTAAGCTATTTTAAATGCAAGAAAATATGTTGTCTATTCTAGCAATTATTCAGTTTTTTTAAAAAAAATTACCGTTACAAACTGATTCTAAAGGAAAGAAGTGTTTGCTGCATCGCTGAATGGTATTTAGAAGCATGGACAGGTTTTTGGCCATGTAGTTCTCTGAATAATAGAAGGCCATGCAGGGTGAATCCAATAACAAATAAGATGACATTGTAATTCCATTATTTATAATATATGACAGTACAACCCCAATTACTGTTAAGGTCATTAACGACATTTTGTTGTCTTTGGGTAATGGAGACTTATGCAGACCAATTTGAAGCTTTCAGTTCAATTGATCATGTTTTATGATGAAAAATGACAAGCTTATGGTTTTCATGGTTTGGCTTTATTATGCCTGAGTGGTAACTTGTCAAACCATAGTCAAGGAATGGTTTGTAAAGAACTACAATAGGAAGTACCTTTCATCTCCAGCACCACCACTCTAAATTCAGATTTTGGTCACTTATTTTCATTGTAATTTTATACCATTGTTTCTGGTTTAATTTAAACCCCAGTCACCAATTTACATTTTTATGCACATGAGATGATGTTATAAATAAGGTTAAATGTTGACATGACATTAAGAACCAAATGATCAATAATAGAATACGGTGCTAAAAATGCACACATTAGTTATCACTCCTGATTGCATGTGCAAATGAGGTAGATGTGTGTACAAGTAGCTAGCTAATAGAGATGGTTGAGACATTTTTCACTAAATGTATTTTCATCAAAATATGCTGTTGTGTCTAAGCCAAAATGTTTCACAGATATATATCTATTTCAACAAAGTTTTTGACAGGATTAGTTTCCAAAATCCAGGACTCTCTCATCAGTTTTAATGAGAGGGAGAGAGAAGAATGCCAAAAGGTCAAGTTCTCAGTCAGAAAATGGACATTTTGACAGAATTCCATTTCGTGACAATGTTTGAAAGCTTTTGTTTTCATTCCATGGCTGAATGAAAGCAAATTTGGAAACCTCAGAAGCTGTCACAAAATAGGATTGTCATCCTCTGGCCAGCTTTACTAGCTAGTGTTCTTTGGTCTACATGGTATATAATTATCATTGTAATCACTCAAAAGATTTACAAGCCTTTATGACCAAAGTATACCCAAGCTACTTTCAGAATTTGTAACCTATCATGATTGAGAAGGAGCAAAGAAACAGAAACTAACCCTGTCACCCCTGAGCTACTTCTTAACTCATGAGTCCCGCACAGATGGGAGGCCCCTCAAACCCTTTATATCATCACTTATCTATCCAACGGAGTGACTTTGTCCTCATTCACAAAAACACTTAGAAAACTGCTTTAACTTTAGACATGCTTAAAGTTGAGCACGTTTGTGCTTTCCCAAAAAATGTGACTCATCATTTGATTCTTCGTTCTCTGGAAGGCCAATGAATTGAACAAAGTCCTTATTTGGCTTTACACGATCCTTATTTTGATGTGTTGATCTTTTGTAGAGGATGTAGAGAATGGTTACCATTAAAATGTAGCATATACCATGGGTTACCTTATCACAAAATGGTTGCTGAGATCCTGCTGTTGTTTCCTATTCCAAGTAGAAGAGGGAAAAATGTGATATCTGCTTTACAACTGTAAAAGTGGCAAATGGCCACTTTTTTAAAGGAAAAGTTGATTTTTTTTTTTTACCCAATCCAGAGCCCAGTGTCTAGCATGAGATCAGGTGCTGGGCAGATGTGTCCTGGGAGAATGATGTGGAATGGCTGGAAGTCACTCCACAGAGGATACTTCAGTCCTTACACACTGCCTTCCCTAGCATGACCTCCTCACGCACCCCGCCCTATTTGCACAGAATTACTCTGTTGAGTATTTTTTACCAAGGTGTGAGGATAGAAGACCTTCAGCTGCGCTTTCCAGGAAAACTAACAAACACATATTAGCTACAGCCAACCTGCCAGATTGGCTGAGGGGAACCAGCAGGTGTGCTCTCAAGCCTACTGGCAGCAGGTCGCCAGCTGCTCAGTGCTTATACCTGCAGCTGCGATCACACCTGTGCCTGCCTTGTTCCCAGCATTGCTTGGTTCCAGCATCTGGCTCTGACCCTTGCCACTGCTCTGACTATTGGGTCTGATCACCCATGCACTGGTTGCTGACATAAGAACACCAGAATGGCCATACTGGGTCAGGCCAATGGTCCATCTAGTCCAGTATTCTGTCTTCTGACAGTGGCCAATGCCAGGTGCTTCAGATGGAATGAACCAAACAAGTAATTATCCAGTGATCCATCCCCTGTTGCCCATTCCCAGCTTCTGGCAAACAAAGGCTAGGGACACCATCCCTGCCCATCCTGGCTAATAGCCGTTGATGGACCTATCCTCCATGAACTTTAGTTCTTTTTTGAACCTTGTTATGCTCTTGGCCTTCACAACATCCTCTGGCAAAGAGTTCCACAGGTTGACTTTGCATTGTGTTAAGAAATACTTCCTTTGTTTGTTTTAAACCTGTTGCCTACTAATTTCATTTGATGACTCCTAGTTCTTGTGTTATGAGGAGGAGTAAATAGCACTCCCTTGTTTACTTTCTCCACAACTATTATGATTTTATAGATCTCTACCATATCCCCCCTTAGTTGTCTCTTTTCCAAGCTGAAAAGTCTCAGTCTTATTAATTTCTCCTCATGACAAGGTGCTTCCTCAGTTGCAGAGAAGTGGGCTGGATTTGCCTTTAGTGGCCAGTTATTCTTTCATGTGGAGACATAGAAATGGGTGCACTGTCTCAGCAATCATTGAGCAAAATAGTTTCTGCATTGGTCTCTCTTATGATTGCATTGTCACATTTCCCACTGAGGGCTGCTTTCACTGTGTGCACACTTCCCAGGCATTTCAACAAGACTCCGCTGTACTCATTACAGCCTGTTCTTTTATCTTCATTACAGAAGATGTTTTATGTATCTCTCCCAGCAAAAAATGGCTGTTCAGCAGCCTTTGATTTAAAAAGCAAAATTTATTGGCTTGTTTTCTCCTTACTCTTTGGCATTGTCCATGTGCAGCTGCCTTCTGCAGATGTTTTCTGAGCAGACTTGGTGACTTTTAAAACCTTGCTAATGTTGGTAATGTTCCAAGTCCCTGCTACACTGGGAGAGCTGCAGCACACAAGATACATCTGTCCTTAATGAGTGCTGGCTTACCTCCCTACCTTTTAAAATATAATCTCCTTACAAAACACAACGATAAGAGAAAACAGATCTGTAGATTAAATAAACAATCACAGATCTGTTACTACTATTGGTATACATTTCAGACAACAAAGTATGAAACACAGGGCTTTTCATCAACAGTTTAATATGCGCTAACATATAATAAAGAAAGCTAAACACTGCTTTTTATTCCCTTTTGCTGCTACTTCATTTTTATCTTAGCATCGCTTTCCATTTTTAATCTGCATTTGTTTTGCAACTGAATTCTAATCACTGTTGTTCCTCTTATCTGCTCTTGATATTTTCCCCTTTCTCCTCTTTCCCTTTCCTTGGCCTGCTTCCTCTCCTTTCTCTCCCCAAGTTTCTCCTAGAACCTCTGCCCCAACACTGAATAGATTGCTTCAGCACATCAGAATATGTCTTCATGAAGCACTTTTCCCTTCCTGCCTGTGAGTCTCAAGCCTGCGTAGAAGTATTCTCTCTACACCACTTGTTTTAAAGAGTCTGATCTTTTGAAGGGCAGGATGCTATTGAAGAAGTGCTTCTGAAAAATGTACTTTATTCGGTTATATTTATTCATTTGTTAGTATCTGAGTGGGATACAGATAACGGATGCTTGAGGCTTGGACATCTGTGGAGGGAACCAGTGTTGATTTCTGCTCTCTATTGAAGTAAAAAGTATCAGGCAGGGTTCGGCCCTTTAATTAAAGAGTTCAGTGCCTGGAGCTAGAGCATCTTAAAGGCACTTCTGAAATCCAGAACAATTTAAGACCCCAGTGAGCCAGAGCAGCTGCTTTGTCAGAGCAACAAGAATGTTGTTGGTAACGACGGGCCATGGTCACTATTAGTTCACGAACATTAGAGCAGAATGTTGATTACAACTGTGACCATTATAAAAGGCAGTGCCTAAAACCATTCATTTCCTGCCCTCTTGGGGACTCACATCTTGGGCATAAATTATACAGGAAACCTAAGGAAGCAGTTAATATTTCAAAGAGCATGTCAAGTGCTATCTTGCCACAAGTGTCATAGGAAAGACTCGAGGGCCAGTTATTAAGGTGGCCAGAGTCTATTTGGGTCAAGAGAACGGAGTTTTCAATCCCAAGATATAAGGAAGTCAAGATTTTTCAAATGGCCAACTTTATTGAACTCACCATACAAAAATACGGGGTATTTTACTAATTTTTGGATATTTTTGTTTATTTCTCTGTTGTAGGCATCATAAGAACTGCTGAGTATATCTTTTCAAGATACTATTATAAATTATACTTCAGCTTCAATTAGGTTTTTTCCTGATTAAATATTTCTCATAAGTAAACATATGTTTTTTATAGAGAGGAATATATAAGATACCACTTGAAGCAAGTGACACATCTTAGTGAAAAAGAAGACAAAGGTCTGTTTTATATTACATAGTCTCAGGGAACTGGTTCTAATAGAACTGTGGCAGGGTTACTGGATCTTAGCAGTATAAATTACATTACAGGGGTTGTGAGGTTGCAAGTATGTGGAT
Organism: Caretta caretta; assembly: GCF_965140235.1. Classification (NCBI taxonomy): domain Eukaryota; kingdom Metazoa; phylum Chordata; order Testudines; family Cheloniidae; genus Caretta; species Caretta caretta. The sequence continues at coordinate 80,997,876 of NC_134210.1, read as the reverse complement.
AGCTCTGCCAGGAATAGCTATGGCAACTTTCCTTGAGCTATTGCTGCTTGATTTGGATTTTATCATTTGTACAAGGGATATTTCAAATAGCTTTCCTTTCTGTTAGAAACATGGATTTTTAAAAGGGTGCTTACAACTAGTCTAGGATTTGATATGACAGATATTTATATTTAATGCAGAGCAAAACACAAAATACACTTAACCTTTATTCAGTTTGCATTGTAAATGTATTCCACTTTCTTTCAACTGAAGTGAATTATATTAATAACTTGTTATTGTTAAAATGTCAAGAGTATTTTCTTTCTCTTTGAATTATCATTTCTCTGCTCAGGGTATTGGGTTTTGCTTATCGCTCCTGACATGGAAAGGGAGAAATGTAATCTTAAGTGAAATGTTCAGACTTTTCCTGAATAAGTAAGTTATTTCTTTTAGATTAGCTCAAGTAATAGTTAGAAAGCTGACATATGGAATGTGGAAGGAGACAGGAACCAGACAATGCACAGAAACTGAAACTCCTTATTTAAAGAAACGGAGTCACTGGGACAAACAGACTGGTATGCACATTGTATCAGGTAATACAGGCTTAGACACTTTTAATTTCCAGTAAGCAGATTTTAAGTGTATCGGTTTTTTATTTTGCTGTAATAATATTCACTATGTACAACCCCAGTGCAATGTTTATTTAATGATACAACCTGAGATGCACAGGAAGAAAAAGTATCTTTGTAAGTGGTTTAAAATTTCCCCCATCTTTACAGTGAGCTTAATATGTTCTACAGAAGACTGGGTAATCAGACAGACCTTAAATAGTCCCCCCCATATACCCTCTTCAAAAACAGATTATTCTGCCTCTTTAGTGATAGCTACATTGTGAGAAACAAGTTAATTCACTATCATACTGGAAACTGAAGGTTGAGGATGATGAGTGTTTATGGTTTGGAAAGAGAAGTTCTTAATCTTTAATTTTTACTTCTCCCAAACCCTCAGAACCAAATAAAAGCAAACAAAAACATAAGCATTATTTGTAGTATGCTATTCATAGTCAGGAATACAGCAGACATTCCTTTTAATGGTTTTGCTCTAGCAAATAAAATCAAATTCAAAGTGATGGCTTCATTAGAAAGTGTATTTGGATCTAAGATGGATGAAATGTTTTATTTTAATTAGAGCCATTCCCTCCAGCTCCATAAATAAATGTACTGCTTTAAACTCCATCAACAGGGAAAATCTGGCTACAAGGTTGGCAGCCGCAACAAAGCTTTCCTTCCTGTTCTGAAGTTGGTGCAAATCAAAGTGTGTATACATGTGTTTGTGTGTGTGTGGCCTGTCCTCATTTTCAAATTATCTCCAGGGCCTTACACTTTTAGCTAGCAATGGATTCAGCTGTGAAGCGGAAAAATAGCAATTCTTTGTTTTATAGGATGCTCTTTAATGCTTTGCATTTCTCTTTAAAAATAAAAATGAATGTTGAGACTCAGTATTATTAGACAACAGTAATTATTTTCACCAGACTGTTGTTTTTTGTGTGTGTGTGGGCTGAGCAAAAATCTCCATGTCATTTCTTTTGGGCTCAGCACTGCTCTCCTTCCTCAGACAAAACTCTCACTGGCAGTCAACAGCCATTTTCTGGAGTAAAAAGCACAGGATTAGACCCTGCAATGGCAGCAATGATTTTCACAAGGAAATTTCCTTACCAAAATTTTTCCTCTATATACAGTATCTCATATCCATGCTACTCTTCTTAGCTTTCATTCTGAGCAATCATTAGTATTATGCACTGTACTAGAGGTAGCTTTCCTGTACTTCTAAGACTTTGTAAAAACAAGAGCTTAACCCAGAATCAAAAGTGTAAAATCCAAACACACCAAGCTCTAGAAAAGCTGGGGTTTGCAATTGAATGTCACAGCTTGCTCCTTTTGCTATAATAGGTTCAACTAAAACCTGGATCTGATCACCCCAGAATTTGGGGGCAATTCTGATCTGGATCTGACCTTTGGGTCACCAGCTTTACTCTCCCTCTCTCTAAAATGAAAATGTTAAAGTTGAAACTGTCTTAACGTATGGAAATATTGCTCTGTCCTTCTGGCATTCATAAAGGGTTTCTTTAACTAAAGGTATTTGACAAATGCATATGACAAAACATATTTTTTTAAATTCTTGTCTACTTTCAAAGCACTGTATTCCAGGCACCTTCCTTTCCTAAAGGAAATGACCCAGTGTTTGCTGGAAAGTTTCATTTTTACCATAGCTAGAAGCAGCATTAAACAATATCTTGCAGGTTCTTAAATTATATAGCAGAAACCAATTATTATTAATTGAAGTGAGGTTGGAAGATGAAGCATGTGGAAACAGCAACTAGTTCCATCATGTTGTCCTGCAATTGTAAAGCTGCCTACACTATCTTTCCTTAGTTATGAGCCAGTTTCATGTGACAAATTATTCTTGTTCCTCCTTTCCCACAAGAGTCTTTCATATTAATGGGTCAAGAGTTTATTAAGGATATGTTTATTTGTATTATTACTATGTTTGAGCCCTATTTATAAACCTAGACTTCCTAGTTAAGGATTGTTAATGAGTTGTTTTTTCTAATAACCAGTGCTTCCACTAACATAAACAGAATGTAGTATATAATTTTTCCATGTAATAAAATATATACTATTTATTGGGCTTTTAAAAAGAAGCTGACATGAAAAAGTGCTGTGTTCCTAGGGACTGCTTTGCAGATAAACATGGTTTTGTCTATCAGCCATTTATAAGACATTTTTGGTCCTTTTGAAAATCATATTATCATCTGTGATAGTCAGAACTACTGACCTAAAGATCCTCTCCAACCTACACCAAAACGGTCTCTCCTGGCAATTAAAGTGGGGCAAAATATTTATCACACGTGTGGAGGTTTTTATGTGCCTATTTTTGAGTTTTCAAAAATGCTGTGAAATTAGAGCCAATTGGTAAAATCTCAGTGTTTTGAGTGAGCTTTTGCAGGTGACTTTTCGCCATCAGAATGTTTTTGAAAAGTCAAAGAGCCATTTGACTGCATAGGTATGGGCTGGTGGGGAGGAACCCTAAAAACCTGGTGGGCTGGGAGCAGAAGTTTATTCCCCAGCCCCTCTGTCACTAATAATTCTTTGCACTCCAGATAACGTTTGCGAAACATTACATAGTTAAGACACACATGAGCCTTATGAGGTAAATAAGTATCATTAGCCCAGTTTTACAAATGGGGAAACAGGCACAGCTGAGTCACAAAGCAAATTAAAATCAGAAACAGGATCGGAATCCAGGTCACCGGACTTTTTCCTGCGTCTAATTCACTAGACCAGGAATGGGCAACTTTAAGGCAGTAGAGGGACACAAAAAAATACTAAAATCCTTTGGTGGGCCAGTGTTGTGACACTGAGGGGTGGCAGTGTTGTAGGCAGTAATTTCCCACGTTGTATGTGTGCAACTGATTGTTCCTTCCTAAATGGAGTACTTTGCATTTGTTCTTATTGAATTTCATCCTATTTACTTCAGACCATTTCTCCAGTTTGTCCAGATCATTTTGAATTTTAATCCTATCCTCCGAAGCACTTGCAACCCCTCCCATCTTGGTATCTTCCGTAAACCTTATAAGTGTACTCTCTATGCCATTATATAAATAGTTGAAGATGCTATTGAACAGAACCAGACTCAGAACTGATCCCTGTGGGACCCCATTCATTATGTCCTTCCATCATGAGTGAACCACTGATAACTACTCTCTGGGAATGGTTTTCCAACCAGTTTTGCATCCACCTTACAGTAGTTCCATCTAGGTTGCATTTCCCTAGTTTGTTTACGGGAAGATCATGCGAGTCAGTATCAAAAGCTTTACTAAAGTTAAGATAGACCATGTCTGCTGCTTCCCCTCTGTCCACAAGGCTTGTTACCATGCCAAAGAAAGCTATCAGGTTGGTTTGACATGATTTGTTCTTGACAAATCTATGCTGACTTACTTATCACCTTATTATCTTCTAGATGTTTGCAAATTGATTGCTTAATTATTTGCTCCATTATCTTTCTGGGTTCCGAAGTTAAGCTGACTGGTCTGTAATTCCCAGGGTTGTCCTTATTTCTCTTTTTATAGATTGGCACTATATTTGCCCTTTTCCAGTCTTCTGGAATCTCTCCCATCTTCCATGACTTTTCAAAGATAATCACTAGTGGCTCAGATATATCCTCAATCAGCTCCTTGAGTATTTTAGGATGCATTTCATCAGGCCCTGGTGACTTGAAGACATCTAATTTGTCTAAGTAATTTTTAACTTGTTCTTTCCCTATTTTAGCCTCTTCTGATCCTATCTCATTTTCACTGGTATTCGCTATGTTAGATGTCCAATCACCATCAACTTTCTTGGTGAAAACCGAAACAAAAGAAATCATTAAGTACTGCTGCCATTTCCACATTTTCTGTTATTGTTTTCCCTCCCTCATTGAGTAAAGGGCCTACCCTGTCCTTGGTCTTCCTCTTGCTTCTAATGTATTTGTAGAATATAGAACAATGGGGTCCAAATTAGCTGTTACCACTCAAGAAAGAGATCTTGGAGTCATTGTGGATAGTTCTCCGAAAACATCAACTCAATGTGCAGCGACAGTCAAAAAACCTAACAGAATGTTGGGAATCATTAAGAAAGGGATCGATCATAAGACAGAAAATATCATATTGCCTCTAGATAAATCCGTGGTACACCCACATCTTGAATACTGCATGCAGATGTGGTTGCCCCATCTCTAAAAAGATATATTGGAATTGGAAAAGGTTCAGAAAAGGGCAACAAAAATTATTAGGGGTATAGAACAGCTTCCATATGAAGAGAGATTAATAGGACTGAGATGACTAAAGGGGGACTATGATAAAGGTCTATAAAATCATGATGGGTGTGGAGAAAGTAAATAATGAAGTGTTGTTTACTCCTTATACCACAAGAACCAGGGACATGGTGCTGGCCACTTCTGAGAGCGGCGCGGGGCCTGTGGTACCACGGGGGGCAATCCCGCAGGCCGGATCCAAAGCCCTGAGGAGCCAGATCTGGCCCACGGGCCGTAGTTTTCCCACCCCTGTTCTAAAGCCAGGTAGCCCCCGTCAGAGAAGAGGGCTGCTACTGAAAAAGTCTATAGGGAAGTAGTCTGTGGTTTTTCCCTGAGTGGAGAGAGTTGGAGGCTGGCAAACCTAGATGGGGGAGCCCAGTATGTAGGCAGAAGCCCAGGGAAACACCAGCAAGAGGTGGGACTGTGGCTGCTTGTTCTAGGGTGCCTGGGCTGGAACCCAGTGTAGAGGGCAGGTCGGGGTTACCCTATCAGTGAACGGGGAGTGGCAAGGGTGTTGGAGGTGTGGCAGCCAGACAGCAGATCTGAAAAGACTGTGAATTCCCTGGAAGGGGAGAACTTTAGTGACGTGGCAGGAAGGCCAAGCCACAGAACGGAAGTTGCAGACTGGGAAGTGAGCAGAGCAGCAGAGTGAGACAAGACAGGTGAAGACAACACTGGAGGAAGAGTGCAAGCTGGCAGAGCTAATTCTTAGTTGGGCCAGCAGGAGGTGCTGCTTGCAGTGAGTGAACCCTGTGACAGGGGGTCTGATATTTTCCTATCTCTGGTTACAGAAATCTTAACTCATATCTACTCTCAGATGTCATTTGCCTACCTGTATGGTAAATACCATTGTCCCATTTTATAGATTGGGAAACTGTCACATAGAAGCTAAGGGGAAACTCTAATTTCCTTAGAAGTAAATGAAGAGACTCCTACTGACATCAATGGAAATTAATCCAGGTGTTAAGAAATTTCCCCAAATGGAAGAAGAGGAACCCTGGTTTTAGGAGATTAGGCATGGCCTAGCACTAGAGAAGGCCTGGAGCTCCATCACTCAACATGTGTGACCATGGGCAAGTTACTCAACATCTGAGCCTCATGGGTGGCGCATGAACTGCCGGCTGAAGGAGGCTAGCCCCCAGTCCCACCCCTTCATCCAAGACCCCTTCAACCCCCCACCCGGAGCCCAGAGCCACCCCCCAACAACTGCAGCCTCTCGCCAAGTCCTGCTGCTAGCCCCCCAGCCCCAAAGGAGCACTGGGAAGATGGGCAGCACATGGCCCCAGTCTCCCCAGCCCAGGATTGTGGGCGGTGCGCAGTCCCAGCCTCTCCAGCTCCGGAGCAGTGGGAAGGCACGCGGTGCACGGCCTCAGCCTCCCAGGGGCAGTGAGCGGCCAGCAGCCCCAGCCTCCCCAGCTCCAGAGTGAGGGAAGGCAAGTGATGTGCGGCCCCAGCCCCAGTGGAGCACTGGGGGGCTGGTTGGAGCCAGTGCTCCGCTGGGGCTGATTGGATCTGGAGGACTGGAGCCTCACGCAGGGAGCAGTCATGACCTATAGTGGAGTCACCTCTGGCTTTTTGGGGAGGCAAAGCCTCCCCTCGGCCTATGCAACCCGCCACCCATGCTGAGCCTCAAATTGCCCATGGGTAAAATGGGAACCATATTTATCTGCTTTATTACTACTGTACATAGTGTAAGTGAAAAATCAAGCTCTAAGGCCACTTTACACTGCCAGAACATGGGAGTAGAGCTCAGAAATTCCTGGCTTCCAGTCCTCTGCTTACTGCCCAACATTGTGTGGCTATCAGAAGCCACCACTTCTTCCTGATCTAGATTGTTCACTATTCTCAAGTGTAAATTCTGAGGCAAGGTGAATTCTTCCATATTTGCGTGTGTCTGAGGGGTGATTGAAAATCAGAGAAAATGGCAAATAAATCTTCCTGAATTTTTTGTTACCAATTTCATCTAGCCACTGCCTTAGTTTATGGGATGCCCCAACAGTTAATCTTCAGTATAAAATACAGAGGGGCACTTCAGTGACTGAACAGTACTGTAAAGCAAGGAGAATCCCACACTATGGAATTCTCCTTTCCTGAACTTGGTGCAAAAAAGCTTTGGAGGCATCAAATCCACCTTCACAATGCCTGGTATACTTGGCTGGTCACAGGCACAAATTAGAGGATCCTCAAATGCCACTTTGCCTCTCACGGGGCTACAACAGCCCCAGAGAATAGCTGGAGTGCAATGTGCTATAGCTATGCCCCTTCTCCCGTATGACTGGAATGCCTGTACACAAAATACTACAGTGTGTTATTGTAAATCCTTTCTGGCTGCTCTCACCTGATGTAGAAAGGTCTGACACTATCCCATCCCTTTGCACACTACAGTATAGCCTATTTTATCCTCTGTTACTTTGCAATTAAGTTTATTTTAAGTTACATTTTCTCTTGCTATGCATCCTGACATTTTTACATGTTATCTGTTCATTAAGTTTTGATATAGTGAATTATCTTTTTTATACAAGTTGTTTTCCTATGTATTTTCCACAGTCTGTTGTTTTCTCAGTTTTCCACTAAATTATTATTTTCTCTGTATTACTTTACAAGTTGTAATTGCTTTGTTATCTATAAAAGAAAGGTAGGTTCAATTTACTCCTTTCATCACTGACAGAGCCTTGGTGAATGAATTGCAACTCTCCTCATTACCATAGCTTTGTTCTGCTCAGTTTTAATGATATTTGCCCTTGTTATCTTCTTGTAACATTAGCTGCAAAATCTTGTGGTTTAAAATACACACACACACACACTATTTAGCAAAATGAGTTGATAAAAAAGTTTGCATTTCATATAATTAAATAACTGAGTCAGAATTCAGTGAGTAAACACGGCAACACAAAGCAAGGGTAGACAACGCTGCTTTGATACAACAGAGATAGCTGGAGCATGACTAAGAAAATTTGTGTTATTTGGCCCAGGGAAATTTTGATTGGGTCAAAACAAATGCAATTTTCTTTAAACATAGGTTCCCTGCCCTCAAAACTGATGCTTCTCCAACCCTGCCATCCTATTTCTTTCTGTCACTCTTCCTCTTCCCTACTCCTTCCCCACAAAGGAACTGTTCTCCCCTCCTTCATACCTTTTTCCTATAGTAAACCCTTTTCCCTCCCCCATCCCTGAAAGGATACTACTTCTCTCTACCTCCAGTACAATGAAGCAGCATGCTAATGTGTAAACCTGCTGATTCCAAAAAGTGTCATTATACCACTCTGGACCTATTGGCCTAATTTAAGCAATAACTTCTGAACGGTGTTACTGCCAAAACAACTGCCAAGTGTCATCTAGTTTAATTCAAATTTAGAGATCAATTAAGAGTAGATTATTGGTGCAATCAATTTCTTTACAGCATGAAATAAAATATACAACATTAATATTTAAGGCAAGTAAAAATATAACTCAAAACTTAAAAAAAGCTCCAGTCTGAGTATGAGTAGTGTTTCTTTAAATCTGTAGCAGGAATTCAAGAAAGAGCAACTGGAGGATGTTTTAGATGGAGGCTCGAGAGCAAAACAGACAACTGGAAAAACGTTAGGGCTAATCCTGTTTTCCTGATTCTATTAAAATTCCTTGTTCTGTGTTTGCAGAAAGCAACTCTTCCTGTAATTTTTTTAACCATTGTCATGTGATGTAGTGTCAGAAGTTGACTCACTTTGACCAGAATAAATAAGAAAATGCCAAAGTTAAACCCGCCACAAGACTTCCAGTTTGATTAAACTCATGAAATGGCCTGAATGTAAGGAGCCCTTCATCAGATTCCAAAACTGCAATATAGCTTAAAACAAAGAGAGGCGATACACAGATCTGCCATTAACATATGCATGGGGAATGTTGCTGAAAATATTTATAAATCATTTGCCTTAACTTTATCTCTTTCCTCAGTAAACCTTGTTCTTTAAAAGTCTGATGAGTATTTTCTTCCAAAAACCAATGCAGTGCATGAAGGGCATGCTTTTATGTACAAGGATGTACAGTTATGTAGAAAGTATGGAGACCTTTCTTGGGGCTTGTCTAGATGAACACCCACTACATGGCAAACTGAGGTGTAACTCTACATTACACCAGGCTGCTGCACACTAACTGTCCATGTGGACCCTGATGCTGCACAATAAATGTTCTCTAGTGTGCTTTGATCTACTCTGCTTTGAAACATGAGTGGGTGAAAGAGCATTAGGGAAATTTTAATGAGCTGCAGCAGGGTCCATGTGGATATTTAGTTGTGCATCAGGCTCATGTGCTGTAGATTGATACCCTCACTTGCCGCGCATGGGGTGTTCATCTAGCCACATCCTAATGGCCAGATCTGATCAATTGGTATCAGTAAGGAAGAACACATAAGAGAGTGTCTAGTAGCTGGGATTTAAAACAAGGAACCTTCAGAAAAATGAAGGGTAATGTGTTTGTACTGTACCTAGCACAATGGTCTCTGATCCAAGATTAAGGCTCCTACATACTAACACAATATTAATAACAATAATGTTTGAGCTAACTATGAAACCGTGGTGAAACTTACATGGCAAGATGAGCTAATGAAAAAGGAATTTACCCTGCAAGAAGCATAGTGCGTGTAGAAAATAAAATATTCAACTGGTACATCCATGTCTAAATTGACTTGAAGAGGTTCAGTGACGCAGAAAGAAAAGAACAACTTATTCTTTCAACATAATGCAAGTTATGAAGGCAATTGAGGCTCCTGGACTAACATTAAGTAGAGAAAACTGTATACTACAACAAAACCAACTGGTGCTGATACACAACTGAAAATTGTATCAAAGACATTAAGACATGATTTGTCCAGTTACTTATCAGAGTCCCACATCTAGGCTGTGAACTATATGAAGGGAGCTCTCCAAAAATGATGATTTGATTGTCTAGAACTGTTTTTTAGTGTAACGGTTCTTGCAGGATGACAAATTGGAACTATATAAGGGCCACCAGACATCACACAATGTTAGGAATGAGCTTGCATGTTATTGTTGTGGTCCAGAATAGGTCAGGACCTAAAACACAAGATGTAGTCATTTAAGTCCTACAGATGGCCAGCAGAATACAATGTAAAGAATCAAGCATTACTTGATAGGATTACTTGATACTTTGGAAAAGAATAGCACTAGATCTGTTTGAAGAAAAGGATATACATTCACTAACCTTCTAGATATGTAGAAATTCTACGTCTCACTAGACCCATTAGTCACAGGCCATACAAAAGTTAAAAGGCATCTTGTCTTATTTTGGCATTCCAGAAGAAGCTAGCTCTGAACTCAAGCTTTGGGGATAGAGCATGTTACTTTATAGCCCCTGTAACTCACACTCTGATGGATTTGTGCAGAAACTGTCATGGATTGCTAAGAAAACACAGCAACAAAAATGCCCTGTACTAGCTCTGTTGAGCAACTCACTCCCATGTCAATCATTGGAGTAACTCCAGTTCAGTTGCTTATGAGCCTTACAAGTAAATCTTTGTTTTAAGCAATCCTGTTTAAAGGATGAGAGTGTGAAGGAGGCCAAAGCAGAGACCTCATGCTTTCTTTCATGGCTATCAGTATGCCAACCCAAACTTAAACCAGGACATCCAGTCCTGATAAAACTGAATGAAGGAAAGTATTGAACATCACCTGTTTTCACTGCATATAACTGCACCTCAAGATTCTACATGTTTGAAATTGATGTAGTTATTCAGTAAAATAGCAAGAGATGGCCTTTTCATCTGGTTTCAAATTCCGTTGAATTTCTATGTTATCCCTAGTAACAAATGTACTCACTCCACAGGCTTCGTGAAGAGAGATGATTGAACAGGATCCTACCATGCTGGCACTTAATAATTCAAAAGAATCAATTGGGCAAAACTCTCCTCAGGGCCAAAAGATGATCAGATGAGACAAAAGGTGAAGCCAGAGTCTCCTCTGGATCTTTCTGTGATTGTTTCATCGTCTCACCTGGGTTGTGTACTTTTAAATGTGCTGAATATCATATGACAAAGGGTTCCCTCAGGGGAGAGGATGCTGCGCTGTTTAACCTCTCCTCTGCCTTTGGCAATCTTGTCACTCCCTCCCTCAGTTGAGCTTTATATTTCTAAATCTAGTCTGTACAATCTGATTGGTGGGAGTGTGCTTTATGTACACTGAAGCTAGAGCCTAATGTCCCACACCATATCCTTTGTGAGGAATAGGCATGGAAAGGGGAGTCTGATAGAGGGAAGATGGGACAGGAAGACCCTGTCCCTTGAGGGAAACTCAGGTTTACATGTTGTACATCAGTGGCACCACCAACCACACTAATGTATCTTCTAATTCTCTTCAACCCATCTCCTAATGTCCTTCCTCACAGCCCCATTCTCTCCTATGCAGAAATAAGTTGCACAGAAAAGATAAAACTCCATTATTTTAGTTTGTGGCATTTTCTGATCATTTTTCTGTTGTGAGGTGGTAGGATGTCTTTTGTCCTCCACCTACGAAGTAACCTGAGGCTTCTACCCCATAGCTCATGGATCTACTTAGAACTGTGGGACTTGCAGAGGATCCAGTGAGGTAAGGAGCATTCAAGTACATGCCCCTCATCTCTACTTGGCCTCACCTTTTAGAACCAAGGACGTGGAGCCAGCAACATATAAGCGGATCACCACCAACTGTTATGTGGAAAGCAGTCTGAGAACTGCTGAGCTACAAGGATCATGTTTGAGAGGACTGCTCCCATTAGTATTGTAGTTCAGAGAATATTCCTGTCCTGTCCTTTCCATGTGCACTTGATTGCCAGAAACTATGCAGTAACTGTGTAGAGAAAGGTAATTTCATTTTGTGGAGCCTTGTGAAACTTGGGGTTGTTCTGATGTGGAACAGAAACCAAACATTTAAAAATTCTCCACAAAAGGCTTGGAGTCCCCAGTTTAAGGACACTCCACCTGGCTGACTTCCCAGAACCATGGATTGTAGAGGTCCTGGGTTTCCCAATTCAACGGCCGTCTGTGTAGCTAGCTGCCCCACAGTGTTATACCAATAAAATAAAAACCAGCAGCGTCTTATTAAAAGGGAAAAAGCAAAATACCACATTTATTGTGAATACAGAAAGAATCATAGTAAGCAGTTAGTTATAGTTATAACATTCCATTCAATCTCATATTCATTCACACACACACACACACACACACACACACACACAGAGGTTCTGCAAGGTTGTTATCATAGTTACCAGCCTTAGAGTTGCTCATGCCAAGCCACTGGCCAGGTGGCCTGGACATGAGGAGGGATCAGGGCCTTGTCAGATGCTCATCTGATGCTCCTGGAAGTTGGTTTGCAGAATCAGACCCCCAAAGTTCTCACTTTCTAGAGTCCATTTTTATAGGAGTTCCTTCCTATGCCAGACTATGGGAATTGCTTCATCATGCTGTTGCTGAATCAATCAGCAGATAGCACATTCCTGACGGCTCCGTGCTGCCAGATGTTATCTTGTTCTTTGGTTCTCCCATTCTTGAGGCTGTTGGGTGGATTCCAGTCTGCCCTCCGGGGGTCCTCTGGTTATTTCCACTTGACGCCTTCTTCAGCTGATGGACACTGGATTCTTAAGCTGGCACCTCCCTGATCATTCACTTATTATCCACACCAAGCATCCATCCACATACATCCTCTATCTCTATTTTAATCACAATTGTTAATACAACAAAAGGGCAGGGAGTCTCTGGGTGCTGTTTCTGTTGTTACAGAGTATTGCTTTGAGTCTCTCTCTGTGTGAATTGCTTTGAGAAAAGACTCTGTCTTAGAATGTACTAATGCAATTAGCAGCTTGCAAGTTTCACACACAGAGGGAGAGAAACAGTACCAAAAACCAAGAGACCTCTTAATTAGTAATACCCTGGAATTTAAACTATGGGGAATCAAACTCATTTGTGATTTTAATACAGAACTTCTTTAATATGATCCAACATAAACCAAACATTTAAAAATTCTCCACAAAAGGCTTGGAGTCCCCAGTTTAAGGACACTCCACCTGGCTGACTTCCCAGAGCCATGGATTGTGGAGGTCCTGGGTTTCCCAATTCAACGGCCGTCTGTGTAGCTAGCTGCCCCACAGCCACAGACCCTACGAACTCCGGGATCCCTGACTTGGGAGGAGTCCACCTGGCTGGCTGCCTCAGAGTCATGGACCCTGGAAGCCTGGTGATCACCAGCTCTGGGGCAGTCCACCTGACAGGCTGTCCTGGAGCTGTGGACCCTGGAAGCTCTAGAAGTCTGTGCTGCTGAGGAGCCCCAAGCCTGGGAACTTGGGAAATAGCCCTCTAGGGCTTCCTGGCTCCCCATCATCCCCCCTGGCAAGCTGTGGAGGAATCAAGGAGCTTTTGTGCTTAGGAGTCAGGGCGTGCAAGGTTTCCAGGCCCCTTATCAGTCTACCAGGTGGTCTGCCAAATCAGGGAGCCTAGAGGCTTGGTCTGGCATAGAGCCAGGAGGGAGATCTGGCAGAAAATGAGACTGGTTTTGATCAGACCTTTGTCAAAATCAAACCATCTCCCTGGAATGTTTTGATTTTGATGAATTGGCATTCTTTGATGGGAAAGTGTTTCACTGGAAAATTTCCAGCCAGGTCTAAAACTGAGTGCTACCATGACATGTAGCCTAAGGGAGGAGGAAGCTATTAACACCATGAGAGTGTTAATATTCTGTGTCATTGGTCGTGGATAGCCTCTCTCAGCAACAGGTCAATAGTACTCTCTTTTTAGAGAGAAATCCAGTAGCAGTTAATGTCATTTACCCTTTCACTGTATTAATTAGTTTTTCAATCTACTTCAGCTCCTTTGTACTTGCATAAAAAGATGTGTTTTGGGATTGTTGACCCCCAGCCTATTTTGGTTTTTCTGTGTTTGGATATTTAATCTTGACGCTTCATTATCTTTTTTTCTTGGTAATAAGTGATTTTCATCTAGGAATTAGCTCATAAAATCTGTAAGGAATTCCATATGCTAAGCATTTGCAAGCGATGCCCCATTACTAGACAGTGACTGAATGGAGAGTCTGTTGGATGCTTGCAAGGAAACAGATTTTTGCTCTCAGTTATAATTTAGCCTAAAAGATGTTTACAGACTTTTGTCTCCTACATTTTTCTCTTCTTGTATTTGTAGTACAAACAGAAATGGGATAGTTCTGTCATTTTCTTAAGTGAAGGGAGATTTAATGCTGCAAATGAACAATGGTACAGAAATGAAAACAAACACATAGGCAATAGTAAAAAACAAAACAACCCATAGATAACTTTTATAATTAGTATGATAGTGCTGGTCTCTTGGAACAAAATGTACAATAGCTAGTAATATTTTCCCTTGTTCTTGCTATGTTATCTTCACTATCATTATAAAACGAGTATACTAGCTAACTCTAATACCTTTTCCACACTCCTTTTTATAGCCTTACCTTTATTAGTGATGAACACAGGTGGAGTTATTAGTCGAACACGGGGGGAGCTTTTGCTTTAGCTCCCTTCTTTTAACCATCCCAATATAAGAACAGAGCAGGTAGCTGCCCTGCTCTTAGAATATCATAGTCCTAAGTATGCTGCTATTACAACAAGCTCTGGGTAGTTCTCCTGAGGTGAGTGTAATTCTGGAAGAATTCTTAAGAGCTGTTTATAATGTAGCCACTATTAATGACAAAACAATTCAATCCTGCTACAGCACTAAAAATCTTCATGGTCTACTTTCAATTCCAATTAAATGTGAAGTAGCAACTCACCTACAAACAAACACAATTTCAAACAATTTATTTGAACTATGTGAAGCCAAACAAGCCTTGAAGAGCTATGCACAAACCTCAGAATTACGTACGATCAGAGTATGTAATATCAAAGGCCTTCTGTTAGAAATGGTTTCACCACATGCTTATAATGTTAGGGGCAGATCTCAGCTGGAGAAAATTTTCATGAGTCATTTTGTAGATTCCTAAAGTACTAGGCTCAATCAAGAGCTTTAGTTTTCAAGGATTATATTTGAGAAAATTCAAACATAAGTAGTCAAACAAGCATATAGATCTACAAGCTCAAAAGCTCCTGGCCTGCAGACGGCCTACTGCTTAATGTCTTTCACAAGTATTTTTGGTCTATGGCAGCATTCATTTGCTGTATACTGGAACTCCAAAACCTATAAGGAGTGCAAGTTCAATTCAGCTATGTATTTCTTAGCTTTAATTAATACATTTCAATATATTCATTCTTAGAAAGTACCATAAAATCTGTCTCAAAGATCAGAGAAAAAAATCTGTTGTCTGACCGAACTGAACATTATCTTTTGTTGAAACAAAGTTTGTATTGGAAAAACTGGGTGCCACATTAAAGGATGCTTAGGAGTGGAGGTTGCCAGTTCGTGCTGGTGCATTGCACTTGTTTCTCTATGAAGACTGGGCAATCTCTCTAAAGAGTTAGTGGGACTCATTGTTGCACATTAGAAGTTACCAAATAGAAACAGCTTCAATATATTAAAAAGTTGTGATATCAGAAAGCAACTGTAAAGGATTTTTTCTAAATCAAAACAGCACAATAGAACTGAGTCTAAACTTCTGCCCATTGTAAGGAATGGCATTTGCTTAGTGGATGATAATTAGCTTTTACTATGACTTAATAGACTCATCTTCTATGATTGGGGCAGTGAAGCTGATAAAATTCTGGCTGTGGAGTTGAAACAGAACAACTAAAAGCTATATTAATTCTATTTGTCTAGAATTGCTGGGAAATTTGGCAAGTCTTTCCAAAATCTTTATGCAGTACTGTCTCAGCCTGGAGGAATGGGAGATATTTCTAAAGCACTTGGAAAGGTTAAACAAAGAGGCACAGAAGTGGCTTTATATTGCTATGTCTACTTCAGCAATTGATTCTGCTGTGAAATTATTTGTCCCCTTTAAAGTAATGTAGGCCAGACAATTTGAGCAGTGAAATATTTTCCTTATCACAATGATACACTGAAGTCAGCAGGTTTCTCTGATTATTTAAAAGGATACCTCAATTTTCGATAGGTCTGCAGAAGAGCAAGGATCCCCCTGGCCCTCTGAGTTTCTACCCCCTCCATTGTATCCATGAATGTAACAAGAAAATTCTGTCAAAGAGCTTAACCCAAAGGCTCAGATTCTATGGAAGAAATGTAGTAATATCTTATCTGGTATATTTGTATCTCAAATTTGAAAAGATTTGCTCAACTCTTCTCAGATATTTATTAACATAATTCAATAAAACAACTTTTCAGGTAATGACTTCTGATATACAGTACATAGACTTCAATCCTATCAACTCTTGTTCAGATTTCACTAACTGAGTTAGGTCAGGCTGGGCTAGTACTTGAATAGAAGACTCCTTGCAATGAACCCCTGGGTGCTGCTGGAAGTGTTGCTGGTGAACCAGCAGATAAGCTATTATACTACTGAAGGTAGTCTCTTGCGTGAGCAGTATATCTGAACTCCTGACCACTAATTAGTGTTTACATAGTATTAAAATATGCATGGTATTTAATAGAAAAGTGAGATGTCCTCTTTGCCTTAGAGTAAAGCTGTAAGTTGATCAACAGTGATTGCTTTGGGAAGGGAAAGGGAGGATGATGGTGACAGGTAAAGAACATATATTGGTTTTTGGTGGTAATATATGAATCAGGGAGTGTCCAAGGTATATGTGAGTGTTTTATTACTTGAAAGGGCAGGCTCAAAGTTGTATGCTTATGATCATTAAGATATCATGGCACTTTATATAACATCAAGCTTAACTTCCTACTCATAGTCACATTCTGCTACCTAAATTTCCCCTCTGACTTGTACTATTTTGGTGCATTATTCTATAGCTGTATTTCACCTCAGAGGTGTCTCCACCTCTTTGGTGGATGCAGTAATTCTATATATCTCTTAATACTGTACATGGTGGTTGCAGATCTTAATTTATTAATGTTGGTAAAATGCTATGAATACCCTTAGCAGAATAAGCTTAAACGATCATTTAAGCAAAAAGCTGTAAATTCTTATCCTGTACAGTCCTTTCTTTGTTTTAATCTCCAAACACAAAATTCCATATCGCCATTGAAGGGAGGTGGAAGGCCTCAGTAGTGCTTACTGCACTAGCCTCTTCTGTCTAGAAACCTAGGTTCTAGTATGAATTAACCTAGGTAATAAATTTTTCTTTATTGTGGGATGGTTTTTAGAGTGAAATGGCTGCACTCCATATTTAAGGGACACTGTGCAGTGCTACAATTCCTGTGGACTCTCAGAATCTCTCACGAAATACAGGGGCAGAACATAGGGATATAGCCGGGTTAGGAGTCAGATAGCAGGTGGTGGTGATCACTTTTTCTTATTGTTAAACCAATCCCCGTTGAAATAGTACAAATGGTGACTAGGAACAGATAATCAAACTGATTTTCACATATGACCTAGCTGGGATTTGGAGAACTCAGATTTCCAGAGGTGACATGCAAGTGAAGTAATATTGCATAGGCTCACTCTCTCCCTCCCCTACTTTACATTCCATTAAAGGCCAAGTATGCGAAGAATCTGTCTTCACCACTTTAGCAAAATATATAACAATGCTTATGTTTCCTAATAAGCCAATAACAAGTTGAAACCAGGGACCTTGAGAGCCTGGCCTGCCAAGGAGCTTCCAGGCTTGGGGTTTCCAGTCAGCCTGCCAGGCTGGCTGATGAGGAGCAGGCGGGGAAGCTGGCAGGAAACCAGGTAGCAGAGTTCCAATCGAAACCTGCCTGATTTCAATTGGAATTTCAATGTGTCTGTCAGAAAACTTCTGACCTGCTTGACTACTTTTCAAAGTCGCCTGCTTTCCCCACTAGCACTCTTGCATCTTTTCCCGTGCCACCCTTTGTACATGGTAAAATTCCCACTCCGAATCAGTTGGATCCCATTTCTTCCTTAAAACTCACCTGTGCTATAACGCATAGCTAAAACTGTCATCTAATAATGGTTATGCTGGTGGTAAAGTGTGACTACTGTGATTACTGCTACAGCTAATCTGTGGTAAAACATCTTATTTTTGCTACACTGTCTTCCCTCCCCAGGACCTGCTTGTTCCTCACACACCTAGATGGTAAGCTTAGTGAGGTTGGAACTGTCCTTTCCTATATGTTTGTACACTGCCTACCATGACGGAGCTCTGACTTGATTAAGGCCTCTAGATGCCACTGCAACAGAAAAGATTAATATGTATCACCAATATAATCATACTGTAGCTTTAGTTATACACAAGCTTATAAAGGTTGTGTCCTGGTGGTTGGTGGTGTTCCAAATGAGTTTTGGATTCCAGGGTGGAGGACAAGTGTTTTAGAGGTTTTGTGGAAGAAGTATGTTTTGTTGAAGAAGGTGGAATTGGGTCAAGAAAGCGGGGCGTTTCAGGCATGGGGGCCTGCCTGGCAGAAGGAATGGGTCTGAAAACAAGACAACAGGGATGGTAAGTAAAGCAGGTCAAAAAAGTTAATAATTTTTCATGTAAAATATCAGTCCTTTTTAAAAAAAATTCCTGCAAAATTTCAGATCTTCAGTGAAAAGTCTTCAGTTTTTGAAAACCACTTGTAGGATTTTTGTTGTGTTTGTTTCTGGTAAGCAGTGTTGGTTTTCAGAAACAGGTTTCCAGTTATAGTTTAGGGGCAAATTCTGACCAAAATGAGAACTTCTGGCAACACTTTTTGTTTTGGTCAAAAAGCCATTTTTAACAGAAAAGGGTTTTACCAAAATTTCAACCAGCTCCAAGGATAAGGCACATGGTAGGGATTATGTGAATTATAGAATCATAGAATATCAGGGTTGGAAGGGACCTCAGGAGGCCATCTAGTCCAACCCCCTGCTCAAAGCAGGACCGATCCCCAATTAAATCATCCCAGCCAGGGCTTTGTCAAGCCTGACCTTAAAAACTTCTAAGGAAGGAGATTCCACCACCTCCCTAGGTAACGCATTCCAGTGTTTCACCACCCTCCTAGAGAAAAAGTTTTTCCTAATATCCAACCTAAACCTCCCCCACTGCAACTTGAGACCATTACTCCTTGTTCCGTCATCTGCTACCACTGAGAACAGTCTAGAACTATCCTCTTTGGAACCCCATTTCAGGTAGTTGAAAGCAGCTATCAAATCCCCCCTCATTCTTCTCTTCCGTAGACTAAACATCCCCAGTTCCCTCAGCCTCTCCTCATAAGTCATGTGTTCCAGTCCCCTAATCATTTTTGTTGCCCTCCGCTGGACTCTTTCCAATTTTTCCACATCCTTCTTGTAGTGTGGGGCCCAAAACTGGACACAGTTCTCCAGATGAGGCCTCACCAGTGTCGAATAGAGGGGAACGATCACGTCCCTCGATCTGCTGGCAATGCCCCTACTTATACATCCCAAAATGCCATTGGCCTTCTTGGCAACAAGGGCACACTGTTGACTCATATCCAGCTTCTCGTCCACTGTAACCCATAGGTCCTTTTCTGCAGAACTGCTGCCGAGCCATTTGGTCCCTAGTCTGTAGTGGTGCATTGGATTCTTCCGTCCTAAGTGCAGGACTCTGCACTTGTCCTTGTTGAACCTCATCAGATTTCTTTTGGCCCAATCCTCCAATTTGTCTAGGTCCCTCTGTGTCCTATCCCTACCCTCCAGCATATTTACCTCTCCTCCCAGGTTAGTGTCATCTGCAAATTTGATGAGGGTGCAATCCACACCATCCTCCAGATCATTTATGAAGATATTGAACAAAACCGGCCCGAGGACCGACCCTTGGGGCACTCCACTTGATACCGGCTGCCAACTAGACATGGAGCCATTGATCACTACCCGTTGAGCCCGAAAATCTAGCCAGCTTTCTATCCATTATAGTCCATTCATCCAGCCCATACTTCTTTAACTTGCTGGCAAGAATACTGTGGGAGACCATGTCAAAAGCTTTGCTAAAGTCAAGGAACAACACATCCACTGCTTTCCCTTCATCCACAGAACCAGTTATCTCGTCATAGAAGGCAATTAGATTAGTCAGGCATGACTTGCCCTTGGTGAATCCATGCTGACTGTTCCTGATCACTTTCCTCTCCTCTAAGTGCTTCAGAATTGATTCCTTGAGGACCTGCTCCATGATTTTTCCAGGGACTGAGGTGAGGCTGACTGGCCTGTAGTTCCCAGGATCCTCCTTCTTCCCTTTTTTAAAGATGGGCACTACGTTAGCCTTTTTCCAGTCGTCCGGGATTTCCCCCAATCGCCATGAGTTTTCAAAGATAGTGGCCAATGGCTCTGCAATCACATCCGCCAACTCCTTTAGCACTCTCGGATGCAACGCATCCGGCTCCATGGACTTGTGCACATCCAGCTTTTCTAAATAGTCCCGAACCACTTCTTTCTCCACAGAGGGCTGGTCACCACCTCCCCATGCTATGCTGTCCAGTGCAGTAGTCTGGAAGCTGACCTTGTTCGTGAAGACAGAGGCAAAAAAAGCATTGAGTACATTAGCTTTTTCTACATCCTCTGTCACTAGGTTGCCTCCCTCATTCAGTAAGGGGCCCAGACTTTCCTTGACTTTCTTCTTGTTGCTAACATACCTGAAGAAACCCTTCTTGTTACTCTTAACATCTCTTGCTAGCTGCAACTCCAGGTGTGAGTTGGCCTTCCTGATTTCACTCCTGCATGCCCGAGCAATATTTTTGGTCAAATATTTGACCTGGTCATTTGTCCAATCTTCCACTTCTTGTAAGCTTCTTTTTTGTATTTAAGATCAGCAAGGATTTCACTGTTAAGCCAAGCTGGTCGCCTGCAATATTTACTATTCTTTCTACACATCGGAATGGTTTGTCCCTGTAACCTCAAGAAGGATTCTTTAAAATACAGCCAGTGAAGGGGCAAAGGTGAACAAAGAAATAGGTAAATATTTGACTGGACCTTAAAAGAGTGAGGATTTGGGGTTTACAAGAAACAATTAGTGAATGTGTTTAATATGGAGGAGTTGGACATGGTCAGAGGTAGGTAAGGTGCGTGACTTTTGTGTCTGTTTTGAATTGGTTTTGCTGGAGACTAGGAGGCAAGAAGGAGAGGAAGAAATTGCATTAATTGAGATGATCTAAAGCATGTGCAGTGGTTTTAGCAATGGGAATAGAGATGAATGAATGGACTCCGGAGATGTTTTATCAGAAGAACTGGCAGGTTACAGCTACCGAGAACCATGCCAGAAATTCAAAATGTTTCACTATTTATTGAGATAATGTTGACCCTGTCTCCATGCCATTCTGCATGTGAAAGAGGCTCTAGCTCAATGAACACACTAAAAAATCATGTCTTGCTAGGAGTGCCATGTATGACGTCAGGAAAATTAGGATAGTTGCACTCCATGCTGGCTTATTCCACCCATAGTGGCAGATCAATTCATTGTTTGGCCAGAAATTCCTGGGAGGGTACATACTAGCAAAATCATCACACAAGTTTGAAAATATCAAGTAAAGTGCTATTTCTCTTGGTTTTTTCTTAAGTTTAAAAGTCTGTCGCGTCCACTTTTTAGTTGTCCAGGTCCATTTCTGATTTACATATCTGGATTGACACATAGAAATCTAAAGGGTTTTCTAATCCCCAAAAGATGGAAACACTGATTATTTTTTTTTCTTCTTCTTCAACCACTAACCACAGTGCTATTTCTGAAGAAGTAGGCAAGGAGGAAGATGCATTACTGCTGAGTAGCTGGGAAGAAAACTCTTATGAGTATGGGATTGTTCCCCCTCCTATCGATCAAAAAGATAATGGTAGTACAATCTACTGTTTAAGTGTGTAAAAAGGAAAAAAGTGTCAGAAGAAAGAAGAGTACACAGTACACTCCTGGAACATCTGCTCTGTGAAACTGTGGCAACATAACCATGCAATGACTGGAAAGAATGTCTGTGCAGAATGTACTTGTAAGCACCCAGTTTGAAAGGCAGAGAGTTGAGGAAAAGGACCATTGATGAGAGGACAAGGAGGCAGACAACTGTCTACATGGGGTGCAATTCTTTAATCTTCCCTGCCTCACCCTTTTTTCCCTTAGTTTCAAGAATCAAGCTGATGTGTTACCCACAGACTGACATAAGGAAGTCTGTTAGCAGTATAAGCATGAATGAATAACCCTTACTATTAGCCAAGTTTTTGGAAAATGGGCTTTCACCAGATATTGGCTACTGTTCACTAAGTTTATTTTGCACTTTTTGTTCTGCTGAATTACAGATTTTTGACAGGTGGAAACTGTCTTTCATCTTGGCAAATGTCCTACTTCAGTGTTTCAGGCTAGAGGCTATGTTTGCTTTTGATTTGAAACTAGCAGCAGCAAAAATGAAAATAAAAATTTGGATTCCAGCTCTTCAGTCTTAGTCAACCCTCTGTTTCGTTTCAGAGATAAAGACTGGGAAACTGAATGGTAAATAAAAAGTTAATGTTTGGTTTGGGAACAGAAGGTGTAATTATGCCCTGCCACACACAAATGCAACCTCTTACTCCAGCTGCATATGAGATGCTGTAATTCAAGTGGATTTCACAAAGTGTAAGAGGGGAATTAGTTCCAGACTCTTCAACTTGGAACACATCAGTTTTCACAGATGCATAGATCAAAGCTACTCATATTTCCTCCTTGCTCTGTTTTTACTGTAACTTCATGGGCCAGGTTATTGTTAGTGGGGTAATATCAAAAGTACAATACAGAAGAGTACATAATTCTGTCATACTTGTTGCTGTTGTCTCTGGTAGCAAACTGCAATCTATTTAGATGACCTTTGTACTTCAAGATGTAAGGGGGAATCCATACTTACAGACAGCTGATGTATTGGTTTTCAAGATTTTCTCCATTGTTAGAAGCAGAATACCTTTCAAATTTCATATCAGTTTTTTTATTCAGAAATAATGATCTACACAAATGTCTTAGTCCGCAGAAGTGGTTGTCAGTGTTGGAGGAAGTGTTGTAGAGTGAGTACACTTTATTTCAGAAAGCTAAAATCACTAACTAAGCCTTCTTCGAATTATCCCACTTGAAGGTTTGCCAAAACAGAAGCTATCATATGCTCATATGAATGGGGGAAAAGGAAGATTATTGTTCATGCGGCACATACTATACTGGATTTTAAAATGTCTGGGTGAATCTGGGGGTGTGGGGCTTAAGACAAGATGAGTGCCTTGGGGCAGATTTAGAGATTAACGAAAGAAAGGTGCAATGTGTCCTACCTGTACAAATCCCCTGTTCCTTGCCATGTTCTGTATCCTATTTACTAATAGACAAAGGGAGTGCAAATTATGGCATTTTTTTCATTGAAGGCCATAGCTATTTTCCCATCCAAATGTAGGTATTTTTGAAATCGTTATTGTAATTTTCCTTTTATAAGTTCTATATTCAGATGTTTGAAATGTAGTTTCCTCATCTCTAAGCATTTCATTTTTGCATTTATTTTTCTCTTTGTATTTCTACTTAAGAAAATTAATGCAAAAATCTACCTTGTGTATAAGATTTAACTAACTGTAGAACAACTGAGTTTTTCTCCTTTGCTTCTTGAAAGTAAGCTCAAAACTCATGAGAGGTGCTAAATTGGAATGTCCTGGAGTAAGACATCATTGCTTCCTGCATACTGCAAGGTGAGCGACACTGCAGGCTTCCCAGTCCTTGGTGTGGCTGCCAGCAAGTTTCCATTTATGGGGCAGAGGTTCAAGAAACCATCTGGTAAGAAGGTGGATAGGAGGCAAGGCCTTTTCTCCCCAGTTAGTCAGTACAGAGGAGTGATGCATTATCCAAAAGATTCTACCTGGGAGGATGATGAAGCACTCCACTCACTACCCCAGTAAATAGACAATTGTGTAGATTATACAATCTGTCCTTCTATTGGTTGTGATGATGGTTTTCAGGATATGGATAGCTGTCCTCTAGGAATGGACTGAGACTATCAGTTTATTTCACAGAGGCCATTAAACAGCTGTCAGATGGGAACCATTTTCAGTCAGCAAATCTCCTTTTATATAGGAAGTCAAACCTTTTAAAAATGCAACTCTGAGCACTTGAAATTTAATTTCTGATATGCTCAGACTGTCCATAAATACCAATTGCATATAATCTTGTTTGAGCTACAGATGTTTCCCACAAGTGAAAAGTGTTTATAGCAAGAGAAATGCCTTTAACCAACCTAATTGAATTTACGCAGTATTGTGTAGTATTGTGAACTGCAGGAGGACAGAGAAAACCCATCAATTTATGTTGGCAAATGTTTCAGGAAATTTACCATTTGCCCTTTACTAATGTAAAAAATATTTATTTGACTCAATCCATCAGAAAGGCGATGAAAGCAGACACAGGTAAAAGAAAGGTGGCTGTAATTTTTCAGAACCAACAGCACGGTGTTTCAGATACAAGTTCTATTTTATCTGAACCTCTAAAAGATAAGGTTGTGGAGGAAGACTGAATATATGGGTCTGGCTTTTCTCTCATCTCTATTTTCAAGAACACTTTTTCCAGCAGAAGAGACCAGGGTGAAAAATTACTTACAGGAGAAGTGGGAATTTTAAAATATCAATTGTGCCACAAAATGGATTATTTTCTACCCACAATTTTCTGTAAATCATTCAGCTACTCAACGTTTTTCTTCCTGGTTGTACAAAATCAAAATGCAGTTGGATGAAATGTGGACAAGTTAAAATAGCAGCAAAATTATTTCACACTACAAAAATACTACAGAGTTTGGAGCGACAAATCAAATATTACGTTTGCTGAACAGCATAAAAATTAATATACATAAATGCTTCATACCAAGAACCTTATTTTTGTGCCTTTCTCTCAAGTGGCTAGTATACTGGTTTTCTCCAATAATCTTCAGGAAGCAGAATACAGTATAATTTAGGGAGTATTCAGGAGCAAAATATTTTTTTTCTTATCATCCTCAACTGTTGACAGCACCAGACCAAATTCTGACTGACTGGTGCAAGTCAGGTACTCCCCTCTTACTGACCTCAGGTCCCTTCAGCCATCCCTTGTGGCCAATACTTTCATTACTGATCCTCCTGTCAATGGAAATGAAGACTCTTGGGCTGGAACTCCTGCCCCAGGCCTCCATGGACAGGGTGGAGTAGAGGATCTCATTGGAAGTGCTGGTCTGTTTTTGACCTTTGCAGGGGCCAAGCAAAAACCTGTTTAAGCAGTCCTGACTCCTCCTCTTCTCATCTGTCTCAACAGGCTCTGTTCTCCTCTCACTCCTTTTTAATTCAGAAATGGCTTGTGGCATGCAGGCAGATGGAAACTATCGTATTTCCCACCTGATCTTAACAGGATTGCTAGTTGGACCAGTGTCCCTAAATGTACCATATGGCTAGGAAGACTATTCACTAGAAAACTGTTCCTGATATTAAAAAGAAAAGAAAAGAAAAGAAAAGAAAAGAAAAAAAAAGGGGTTAAGCTAGCAGGTTGCTTGTCCTCTACAGGATGCCAAGCTGGGGAGTTTGGAAGCAAGCTGCCCAAACACTCCTAATAAGGAGGGAAGGAATGTCCATCCCTGGGAAGCCTGGAATGAGGAAACAAAAAGTTTATTTATTCCCCCTCTGCCTTCCTCTGGAAAGAAAACAAAGGATAGAAAGGGGTGAGAACCTAAACGAGTTGAGAATATCCGGGGGAAGGGAAGACAGATTTTTGAATTTGAATGATATTTGTATTCAGGGCTTCAAATGCCATATGACTGAGGATACCAAACATAAACATAATTGGAATTCTAACAATAGGCTGTTCACTCCTCTCCAGTATGCTGTTTGACACAATTGGCAGTCTGATCAAGAGTGGCTAAGGACCAGAGTGGTGGGAGTTGCTGGAAGTCAGAACTGATGTTCAGTGGCTGATTTTCATATAGAAGCTAGCATTGTGCTTACCCAGACCAAGTGGATTTAGGCAGCTCTGAGTCCCTCACTTTCATGAGCACTGAATTCATTTTAAAAAAAAATCATAGCAAATATCAAAGAGAAGAGATGTTGGCTTTATTTCCCACTTTATCATGGGATACGTCTGTGTAACCAGACGCCATGTGTCAACAATTGTGTGAATAAGCTTTTGTTTGCAACCATTCAATATGAAACAGCAGAAAGAGTTGGAGGAAAAGAGAAACTAAGTAAATTGCAAATATTGTAGAATTCCACATATTAAGGAAACTTTTAAAAACTGCTTGCTGAACTGTTTTATACTTAATGAACGAAAATCACATTAAATGTATTCTCAAACACTGGAGTTAAGTGAATGGTTATAAATGTTATTTTTTGAATTTTGCTTCTTTTTAGTGTTTTAAATCATGAACACATAGCTGATATCTCAACTGTTTGTAAACGGTTCCTAGGGAAGCCATTTTGCAGTGCACAACTCTACATTTTTATTGATTTGACAAAACCTAGAAACTATGCTGAATATTTTTGGGCCATCTCCTGGAACCTTATCTATTTGTTATATACATATAAACAAAAATAAAGTACTTTTGTAACAATGTAATCATAATTCAAAATATTTGTACATGTTCAGCAAACAAAGCACTGATCTATGACTTCTCTAGTCGCAGCTCATTGTGAGGTATACAATGTTCAAATTATGAGCTTTTGATGAATTTTGATTTGACATATATATGTCATGGTATGTTTTTGTTTACTGACTGGATGAGCATAATCTCGACAATCAGGTTTTTGATAGGAGTACCTGGGTTTATAAATGGGGGATTGAATCTGGGACCTCTGGATTAATAGAAATGTGCGTCTAGTACTTGAGCTAAAAGGTCTATTTCATTAGCTTAAAGATTCATAATAGTGCAGGGTAAAACTTGGGATTTCCATTTTGTGGGAAATTTCAAAATTTCCTGCAAACCAAAATTCCCTAAACAATTTTGTTTGGGGTTGATCAAAACATTTAATTTTGACTTTGACTTTTAGAAATCTAATATAAAAATTGAAACGTTTTGAAATGAAAAATTGACATGTTCCATTCTGAAATGCTCAATTCTGATTTTCTTTCCTAAATGAAATGTCACAAATTGACACCCTTCCATAAACCATTTAGATTTTGACACAACAACATTCTCCAGCAAAAATGTTCCATTGGAAAATTTCTGACCAACTCTCATCCTAAAACTACGTGTGTGAGAGTGGTCCAGCCATCGAGAGGGACCAAGAACAAATGTGTTGGAGTTTGTCTGCATTTCGTTTATGGCAAGCTGGGGTATGAATTTACCCCACGATAATCTGCAGCAAATGAACTGTCCCTGACACTCTGCTGACACTCATTAACAATTTTAGTGTCATTTGATCTAGTTTGGTTTGAAGTGGGACTAAACCAAAGTGCACTAATCAACTGTGAATATGCATCAATAGAGTCCACACAGGCAGTTCATGGTGGGCTAGTGCAGAGTAGATTCACACCTTACTTGCCGTAAACAAATGCTCATTGTAGACAAACCCTTAGTGTGGGTTAGCCCTGGTCTACACTAGGACTTTAGGTCGAATTTAGCAGCGTTAAATCGATTTAAACCTGCACCCGTCCACACAATGAAGCCCTTTATTTCGACTTAAAGGGCTCTTAAAATCGATTTCCTTACTCCACCCCTGACAAGTGGATTAGCGCTTAAATCGACGTTGCCGGCTCGAATTTGGGGTACTGTGGACACAATTCGATGGTATTGGCCTCCGGGAGCTATCCCAGAGTGCTCCATTCTGACCGCTCTGGACAGCACTCTCAACTCAGATGCACTGGCCAGGTAGACAGGAAAAGAACCGCGAACTTTTGAATCTCATTTCCTGTTTGGCCAGCGTGGCAAGCTGCAGGTGACCATGCAGAGCTCATCAGCACAGGTGACCATGATGGAGTCCCAGAATCGCAAAAGAGCTCCAGCATGGACCGAACGGGAGGTACGGGATCTGATCGCTGTTTGGGGAGAGGAATCCGTGCTATCAGAACTCCGTTCCAGTTTTCGAAATGCCAAAACCTTTGTCAAAATCTCCCAGGGCATGAAGGACAGAGGCCATAACAGGGACCCGAAGCAGTGCCGCGTGAAACTGAAGGAGCTGAGGCAAGCCTACCAGAAAACCAGAGAGGCGAACAGCCGCTCTGGATCAGAGCCCCAAACATGCCGCTTCTATGATGAGCTGCATGCCATTTTAGGGGGTTCAGCCACCACTACCCCAGCCGTGTTGTTTGACTCCTTCAATGGAGATGGAGGCAATACAGAAGTAGGTTTTGGGGACGAAGAAGATGATGATGAGGAGGTTGTAGATAGCTCACAGCAAGCACGCGGAGAAACCGGTTTTCCCGACAGCCAGGAACTGTTTCTCACCCTAGACCTGGAGCCAGTACCCCCCGAACCCACCCAAGGCTGCCTCCTGGACTCAGCAGGCGGAGAAGGGACCTCTGGTGAGTGTACCTTTTAAAATGCTATACATGGTTTAAAAGCAAGCATGTGAAAGGATTACTTTGCTCTGGCATTTGCGGTTCTGCCTTTGCAAAAGGTTTCTGGGGAGGGCAGCCTTATTTCGTCCTTCATGGTAGGACACTTTACCACTCCAGGCCAGTAACACGTACTCGGGAATCACTGTAGAACAAAGCATTGCAGTGTATGTTTGCTGGCATTCAACCAAAATCCGTTCACGCGGTGGGAGGAGGCAAAATGCGACCTTGTAACGAAAGCACATGTGCTATGTATGTAATGTTAACAGCAAGGTTTACCCTGAAAGAGTGTAGCGACTGTTTTATAAAATGTGTCTTTTTAAATACCGCTGTCCCTTTTTTTTTCTCCACCAGCTGCATGTGTTTCAATGATCACAGGATCTTCTCCTTCCCAGAGGCTAGTGAAGCTTAGAAAGAAAAAAAAAACGCACTCGCGATGAAATGTTCTCCGAGCTCATGCTGTCCTCCCACACTGACAGAGCACAGACGAATGCGTGGAGGCAAATAATGTCAGAGTGCAGGAAAGCACAAAATGACCGGGAGGAGAGGTGGAGGGCTGAAGAGAGTAAGTGGCGGGCTGAAGAGAGTAAGTGGCGGGCTGAAGACAGGGCTGAAGCTCAAAGGTGGCGGCAGCGTGATGAGAGGAGGCAGGATTCAATGCTGAGGCTGCTGCAGGACCAAACCAGTATGCTCCAGTGTATGGTTGAGCTGCAGCAAAGGCAGCTGGAGCACAGACTGCCACTGCAGCCCCTCTGTAACCAACCGCCCTCCTCCCCAAGTTCCATAGCCTCCACACCCAGACGCCCAAGAACGCGGTGGGGGGGCCTCCGGCCAACCAGCCACTCCACCACAGAGGATTGCCCAAAAAAAAGAAGGCTGTCATTCAATAAATTTTAAAGTTGTAAACTTTTAAAGTGCTGTGCTTAAAGTGCTGTGTGGCATTTTCCTTCCCTCCTCCACCACCCCTCCTGGGATACCTTGGTAGTCATCCCCCTATTTGTGTGATGAATGAATAACGAATGCATGACTGTGAAGCAGCAATGACTTTATTGGCTCTGCAAGCAATGATTAAAGGGAGGAGGAGAGGGTGGTTAGCTTACAGGGAAGTAGAGTGAACCAAGGGGCGGGGGGGTTCATCAAGGAGAAACAAACAGAACTTTCACACCGTAGCCTGGCCAGTCATGAAACTGGTTTTCAAAGCTTCTCTGATGCGTACCGCGCCCTCCTGTGCTCTTCTAACCGCCCTGGTGTCTGGCTGCGCGTAACCAGCAGCTAGGCGATTTGCCTCAACCTCCCACCCCGCCATAAACGTCTCCCCCTTACTCTCACAGATATTGTGGAGCACACAGCAAGCAGTAATAACAGTGGGAATATTGGTTTCGCTGAGGTCTAAGCGAGTCAGTAAACTGCGCCAGCGCGCCTTTAAACGTCCAAATGCACATTCTACCACCATTCTGCACTTGCTCAGCCTGTAGCTGAACAGCTCCTGACCACTGTCCAGGCTGCCTGTGTATGGCTTCATGAGCCATGGCATTAAGGGGTAGGCTGGGTCCCCAAGGATACATATAGGCATTTCAACATCCCCAACAGTTATTTTCTGGTCTGGGAATAAAGTCCCTTCCTGCAGCTTTTGAAACAGACCAGAGTTCCTGAAGATGCGAGCATCATGCACCTTTCCCGGCCATCCCACGTTGATGTTGGTGAAACGTCCCTTGTGATCCACCAGAGCTTGCAGCACTATCGAAAAGTACCCCTTGCGGTTTATGTACTCGGCGGCTTGGTGCTCCGGTGCCAAGATAGGGATATGGGTTCCGTCTATAGCCCCACCACAGTTAGGGAATCCCATTGCAGCAAAGCCATCCACTATGACCTGCACATTTCCCAGGGTCACTACCCTTGATATCAGCAGATCTTTGATTGCGTGGGCTACTTGCATCACAGCAGCCCCCACAGTAGATTTGCCCACTCCAAATTGATTCCCAACTGACCGGTAGCTGTCTGGCGTTGCAAGCTTCCACAGGGCTATCGCCACTCGCTTCTCAACTGTGAGGGCTGCTCTCATCTTGGTATTCATGCGCTTCAGGGCAGGGGAAAGCAAGTCACAAAGTTCCATGAAAGTGCCCCTACGCATGCGAAAGTTTCGCAACCACTGGGAATCGTCCCAGACCTGCAACACTATGCGGTCCCACCAGTCTGTGCTTGTTTCCCGAGCCCAGAATCGGCGTTCCACAGCATGAACCTGCCCCATTAGCACCATGATGCATGCATTGTCAGGGCCCATGCTTTCAGAGAAATCTGTGTCCATGTCCTGATCACTCACGGGACCGCGCTGACGTCGCCTCCTCGCCCGGTATCGCGTTGCCATGTTCTGGTGCTGCATATACTGCTGAATAATGCGTGTGGTGGTTAATGTGCTCCTAATTGCCAAAGTGAGCTGAGCGGGCTCCATGCTTGCCGTGGTATGGCGTCTGCACAGGTAACTCAGGAAAAAAGGCGCGAAATGATTGTCTGCCCTTGCTTTCACGGGGGGGGGGAGGGAGGGAACGGGGGGCTGACGATATGTACCCAGAACCACCCGCGACAATGTTTTAGCCCCATCAGGCATTGGGATCTCAACCCAGAATTCCAATGGGCAGCGGAGACTGCGGGAACTGTGGGATAGCTACCCACAGTGCAACGCTCCGGAAGTCGACGCTTGCCTCGGTACTGTGGAAGCGCTCCGCCGAGTTAATGCACTTAATGCACTTTAGAGCATTTTCTGTGGGGACACACACACTCGAATATATAAAACCGATTTCTAAAAAACCGACTTCTATAAATTCGACTTAATTTCGTAGTGTAGACATACCCTAAGATATGCTCAGTAGAGTGATGGCACTGAGTTAAGGTCCTTTGAGTTTAATTTTGTAATGTTGGGAAACTCTAAATAAAACCTTAATTTAGAAATTCCACACTTTGTAGTGTCTTTTGGGATTGGGGTTTGAGAAGACGGTGATGTTAATTTCTCTAAGGGCATGTCTACACTACAATCCTAAATCGACTTACAGCCATCCCCTTAATTACTGCGGTGGCTAATGTCCCCACTATCCTCTTCTGCCAGTGATGCTTCTCCTCACCAGGAGCGCTTCTACTGACCGAAGAGGGACAGTGGGAAGGGCCTGAGCGCCAGGTCACTCAACTTCCTGCTGGGAGCCCAGCTGTTCTCCCCGTGCCCCCTCCCCTGGCTCTCACCTCCCTGACCCGGGCTGCACAAAAAACTTTCCTGTTGGAAAATGTGGTTTTATCAGTTGATTTTTTTTCCCCCATCCAAGCAAAACTTTGGGTTTTGATGAATGCACACAGTCCAGCTTAAAAAGGGGGAGGAAAATATTGGAGTACGTGGGCAAAATAAAAATTTAGGGTTCGGAAATCACAAAAAAATTAGGTTGAAATGAAACAATTCCCCCCCTCCCCCGAGTTTGGAAAGATGTTTCAAAATGAAAAGCAAAAAATGGAAATGACCAAATTATGTCAGGGATGGTCTTGGTATACTTAATCCTGCCTCAGCATGAGAGAGTAGACTAGATGACCTCTTGAGGCCCTTTCCACCCATACATTTCTGTTATTCTATGAAAACTTTGTATTTGAAACAAAAACTCCTGTAGAAAACCTTAAAATATTCAGTAGAAAAATGTCAAAGGTCTTCCATTGGGGAAACTTGGGTTTTCCAACTAGCTCTAGGAATGATTAGGAACTGCTATAACATTTGACAATATGGATGCTACTCAAGCTCTAACATGTTACAGTATAAGGTGAAATATATGGCTTTTGGGTACTTACCTGAGAAGAACAAATGGATAAATATGTGATTCTTCAGTCATTTAGTTGACGCATGGATAATACATCTTTCTACATAATGTCCAGTTTTCCTTCCCTCCTTCTTTTCAATAATATCTTTTTGACTGTCCAATTTACCTTTTCTTCCACTGGAAAAAAACAATGTATTACATCTTGAAAGAGAAGAAAGATATTATATCGCTTTGACTTGTAGCAACTGCCTTAGAGTGAGGTGTATGGGGGGAAAAAGAAGGTTGTGTTTCTTTGAATCTGAACAGAGGTAAACTGCTCTCATGCAGGCTAAGGGTGGCTTGCAGACATCTGAATTAAAAAAGCAAATCTTTTTTGGTGTGTCGGTGGCTGGCATGAATATTGCACATTCTGGTGGGAATCGAGTCATAAGCTGAGATGTGAAAATATAACATTTCTTTTGATGGATCAAAAATATTTTGAGTCTTCAGATCATGGCAAGCTATTGTAAGTCTGAAAATAGCAGTTGGTCTCTCTGGGATACAACAGTACAGAGGCATGTTCCCTGGGTGGTGGATGCGGGTAGTCCATCTTGGGGAAACCATAAAGGGTTGCAACTAATATTATGGAATGTGGTGCCATGAAACAACTCTCTAGAAGAGGAAAGTCTGATTTCAAATGGGAGCAGACGGGGCTTGCTTTGCCTCTTTAAACAAATCAGTCTAGGAGAAGGAGAAAACTGATTTCAAATCTGAGAAATCTAAGCTTGTTAGCTTTGAAAGGCAAGTAGACTAGAGTGGAATTGGCTGCAATTGAAAAGATTATAATGGTGGGGACTCTGTAGAAGACAAATGGATGATAGTTTGCATAATTGACTTTGGTGTCCTCAGCCAAGGTCAGTCTGACCTAGAGTCTGATCACTGCTAGATGGTGGGACATTGTATTCATGGACATGACCAGGCTGGGATAAAGGAGGAACAAGTCATGGACAGGAATGAATGGTGATGCTGTTCAGCTCCCTGTCTGTGTCAAGGTGCTTTGGAATGAGAAGAAGAAAATAACATGCTTGTTGTCCAGTCAATGCTTTCTTGCTATTTTCATAAATTCTCAAATTTGTATTTGCGATTTTGTTGTGTGGTTTTGCTGTCTTTTGTGTTAGCACAGCAGAAGAAGAGGCACATTTTCCATGAGTGCTGTAAGGTTGACATGGTTGGGTTAACCATGTGATTTGTATGGGCTTTGGAGATCTGAGGGCAGCTCTTTTTTTTTTTTATAATATACATTTATTGTTTCGCATGGGGCAATGGCATGCTAAGATTGACACTCTGAGACTGGAATAAATAACTGGTCCTCATATAGAGATTTATCCAAATGAAACAAACACTAATGGAAAATCCTGCTTAGGTGAAGCAGATGTGATGCCATAGGATGTTGGAACTTTGTTTAGTTAAAAAACAAAACAAAAACAAAACAAAACTATAATCTCTTGTCACCTTTCATTCCTTCCACTTAGCTCAGATAGTGGTGTGGTTCCAGAAACAATTGGACCATTCCTACCAGTCAGGTAGTTTTCAGGAACCACAGTCTCACCTTTTATTCCTTCCATTTAGCTCAATCTGCTGGATCTTTACTTTCCTTCCTTGCCAAACTTGAGTCCTTTTTCAGTGTTCACATCAGTTCGGATCTGGATTTCCCCCTCCCCATCTTCCTAACTCAAAATCCTTTCTTCCTATCTTTCTGTCTTAGGTATTTATTTAGCCTTCATCACTGTAAAATGTGAGTACCCCATACTTAATATATTTATCCTCACAACAACCCTGTGAGGTAGGGGAATATTGTTTTCTCCATTTTACAGATGGGTAACTGCGGCACAGAGATAAGCAATGTGTCTGTAGCAGGGTGGTCACCCTGCTCCTGACAGAATGGGATAAAGCAGCCCCAGAGAGGGCTGCAGCAAGGGAAGCTAGGCTGATTATGGAAGCAGCCACAGCTGTAGTCCACTTAATCAGGGCCCAGCTGAGGGAAGTTGCCATGGTCTCTTTCTGGCTCTAGAGAGGGAAGGACCTGGGAAGCTGAGGAGGGTACCTTGGGTGGAGCAGTGCTGGGGAAGGGGAGAGGGAGCTGGGAGCTCCAGCCTAGCAAAACCCCAGGCTGCAGGCCGAGTTAAGGGCCCACAAAGGGTACTGGGGCTGCAGAGGGGCATCCCAGAGATAGGCAGAGGCAGCAGGTCCAAGCCCCCCTTTGCTGCTGATGAGTGGTTTATAGACCTCCAGGGAGCAGGGGCTAGATGGAGACTGGCAGTAGCCACTGAGGCAAGGGAGAGATAGGGGGTTGGGGGTTCCCCTAGGAGGTGAGACCCAGACTGAGGGGGTACTGCCAGGGGGCAGAACCCTAACCATGAAGGGCACTGGGGTCTGGGAGGGACACAGGGGCCAGCGGTGGGCGAGACATCGACTGGTGGAGGGCGCTCTGGAGCTGGAAAGAGCTAATTCCCTGGACAACCTGCTGGAGGCGCTGCGCCGGTGACTTGCCACCCCACCACAGTGTTCAAGATCACACAAGATGTCTTGGAATAGCAGGAATTGAACTAACATGTCCAGACTCTCAGGCCATAGCCTTAAACACAACCTTCATTGGACTTCTTTCTTCATTTCCGTGTCTTTTATAATCCCTTTATTCTTGGATTTCCACCACAAAAGAGTCCAAAAGGTGTTAGTTTAAGGACCCAAATGGGGGAAAAGATATGGTTCTAGTTTTGCAAAAGGTGGTTTAATTTTTGGCTCTGCAAAAGCAGAGCTGAATGCAGTGGTGTCTTGAATTTAGCTCTCATTCTATCTGAACCTTCAGAGTTGGCAGGAATTAAAATAATGGTTCTGGTTTTATTGACCCTGTTCTGGAGATTTTCAGAGAGGCATATCTAGCAGAATCTGCTGCAAGGGATCTGGGGCCTTTTGAAGATCATGTGGTGGAGGAGTAGTGTGCCGGGGGCATCTCTTCTGTGATCATCATAACTAGCAGAATGTAGGAAGCAGGAGTCAAGTGGGCATTAAGATATAAGGAAGGGTCTGGTTGGCAAGGCTTATAACAGGAATGGGAGGACAGAAGAATTAGTGAAATGTTAAGATAGCTGCATAAACACAGGATAGGCATCCAAACAGCGAGGCTGATCTAAACCAACTATTTCAGGTTTATCCGTCACTACTGGCTGCACTATAATTAGGATATGCATCCTATGTAATGTGGCATGAAAATTATTTGCACTATGCCATTGACCATTTTGTTTTCTGGAAACAAGATGTTTCTGAGCACGTTAATCTATTAGTCATGCTTCTGTAAAGAGCAGCCTGACTTCACCAATAAGGTGGGCCAGATATGGTCACATGGTGCTATTTCAGCCAATTAGGCTGAAAAAGTGGCTTGCAACGTATAACTACCCAACACCACACACATGTGACATTGTGTATGGCCTCCCCCAAAATGAGGTCATTACTTTGTGACAAGACCAAAGTATACTTCAGAGCCTTACCACTTTTAATGTAGGGAACCTACTTGAGTTGGTAGTGTAAAGGTTAAAGGAGGGACTTCTTTTTCTGTGTCAACAAATACAAGGCAACTGTTACATGAGGAGAGAATGTGAACTATGTTGGCAGGAAATGGCCAGTTGTACAGCTGACAAGCAGTCTTGGCAAAGCATATATGTAATGGTTTGGTACTGTAAGCTGTTTGTAGTTAGTGTGACCACAGCTGGCAGACAATCACTGGCTAGGACTGCTGACAGGCAGTAATCTAATCTGGCCTCCCATTTGTTCTTTGTTTTATCTGCTAAACACATCTTCATCTTCCTCTTCATTGACCTGAGTGCTATTTGAAATTTGAACATTGCATTTCATCTTGTTGACACCAGGGTGGCAGAGGTGTTGTAATCAAAATCATGTAGAGCTGGGTGAACACTGCCAACAATTTTTCACGAAGATGTGTTCAGAGTTTTTAATCAGTTGACTTTATGTGCTTATTCTCCTTTTGTATGCTTTCACCAGAAATATTTTTGGAAAGGAATTTGCAGATAGGAAATTCATTTGAAGTCATGGTAAGCAAATTTCAAAATTTTAATCTGGATTGCTCTCACTGAAAACCTGATTTTAAATTACTTTTCCAGTCAGAATAGAAAGATCATGTGACTTGTGTCCAATTAAAACTTGAATTTTGAATAATCACACAAAGATGCACGTTTACGTTTCCATTTCAAAGTATTTGAGAAACGCCTTGTTAGATATTGGATTAGGCTTATTTACTTGTGAAAACACATCAGCATGCTCCTATGGCTTTTATGACAGGTTTCAGAGGAACAGCCGTGTTAGTCTGTATTCGCAAAAAGAAAAGGAGTACTTGTGGCACCTTAGAGACTAACCAATTTATTTGAGCATGAGCTTTCGTGAGCTACAGCTCACTTCATCAGATGTATACCATGGAAACTGCAGCAGACTTTATATACACACACAGAATATGAAACAATACCTCCTCCCACCCCACTGTCCTGCTGGTAATAGCTTATCTAAAGTGATCAACAGGTGGGCCATTTCCAGCACAAATCCAGGTTTTCTCACCCTCCACCCCCCCACACAAATTCACTCTCCTGCTGGTGCTAGCCCATCCAAAGTGACAACTCTTTACATAATCAAGTCGGGCTATTTCCTGCATAGATCCAGGTTTTCTCACATCCCCCCACCCCCATACACACACAAACTCACTCTCCTGCTGGTAATAGCTCATCCAAACTGACCACTCTCCAAGTTTAAATCCAAGTTAAACCAGAACATCTGGGGGGGGGGGTAGGAAAAAACAAGAGGAAACAGGCTACCTTGCATAATGACTTAGCCACTCCCAGTCTCTATTTAAGCCTAAATTAATAGTATCCAATTTGCAAATGAATTCCAATTCAGCAGTTTCTCGCTGGAGTCTGGATTTGAAGTTTTTTTGTTGTAAGATAGCGACCTTCATGTCTGTGATTGCGTGACCAGAGAGATTGAAGTGTTCTCCGACTGGTTTATGAATGTTATAATTCTTGACATCTGATTTGTGTCCATTTATTCTTTTACGTAGAGACTGTCCAGTTTGACCAATGTACATGGCAGAGGGGCATTGCTGGCACATGATGGCATATATCACTTTGGTGGATGTGCAGGTGAACGAGCCTCTGATAGTGTGGCTGATGTTATTAGGCCCTGTGATGGTGTCCCCTGAATAGATATGTGGGCACAATTGGCAACGGGCTTTGTTGCAAGGATAAGTTCCTGGGTTAGTGGTTCTGTTGTGTGGTATGTGGTTGTTGGTGAGTATTTGCTTCAGGTTGCGGGGCTGTCTGTAGGCAAGGACTGGCCTGTCTCCCAAGACTTGTGAGAGTGTTGGGTAATCCTTTAGGATAGGTTGTAGATCCTTAATAATGCGTTGGAGGGGTTTTAGTTGGGGGCTGAAGGTGACCGCTAGTGGCGTTCTGTTATTTTCTTTGTTAGGCCTGTCCTGTAGTAGGTAACTTCTGGGAACTCTTCTGGCTCTATCAATCTGTTTCTTTACTTCTTCAGGTGGGTATTGTAGTTGTAAGAAAGCTTGACAGAGATCTTGTAGGTGTTTGTCTCTGTCTGAGGGGTTGGAGCAAATGCGGTTGTATGGCAGAGCTTGGCTGTAGACGATGGATCGTGTGGTGTGGTCAGGGTGAAAGCTGGAGGAATGCAGGTAGGAATAGCAGTCAGTAGGTTTCCGGTATAGGGTGGTGTTTATGTGGCCATTGTTTATTAGCACTGTAGTGTCCAGGAAGTGGATCTCTTGTGTGGACTGGACCAGGCTGAGGTTGGTGGTGGGATGGAAATTGTTGAAATCATGGTGGAATTCCTCAAGGGCTTCTTTTCGCTGGGTCCAGATGATGAAAATGTCATCAATATAGCGCAAGTAGAGTAGGGGCTTTAGGGGACGAGAGCTGAGGAAGCGTTGTTCTAAATCAGCCATAAAAATGTTGGCATACTGTGGGGCCATGCGGGTACCCATAGCAGTGCCGCTGATCTGAAGGTATACATTGTCCCCAAATGTGAAATAGTTATGGGTAAGGACAAAGTCACAAAGTTCAGCCACCAGGTTAGCCGTGACATTATCGGGGAACGCCACTAGCGGTCACCTTCAGCCCCCAACTAAAACCCCTCCAACGCATTATTAAGGATCTACAACCTATCCTAAAGGATTACCCAACACTCTCACAAGTCTTGGGAGACAGGCCAGTCCTTGCCTACAGACAGCCCCGCAACCTGAAGCAAATACTCACCAACAACCACATACCACACAACAGAACCACTAACCCAGGAACTTATCCTTGCAACAAAGCCCGTTGCCAATTGTGCCCACATATCTATTCAGGGGACACCATCACAGGGCCTAATAACATCAGCCACACTATCAGAGGCTCGTTCACCTGCACATCCACCAAAGTGATATATGCCATCATGTGCCAGCAATGCCCCTCTGCCATGTACATTGGTCAAACTGGACAGTCTCTACGTAAAAGAATAAATGGACACAAATCAGATGTCAAGAATTATAACATTCATAAACCAGTCGGAGAACACTTCAATCTCTCTGGTCACGCAATCACAGACATGAAGGTCGCTATCTTACAACAAAAAAACTTCAAATCCAGACTCCAGCGAGAAACTGCTGAATTGGAATTCATTTGCAAATTGGATACTATTAATTTAGGCTTAAATAGAGACTGGGAGTGGCTAAGTCATTATGCAAGGTAGCCTGTTTCCTCTTGTTTTTTCCTACCCCCCCCCCCCAGATGTTCTGGTTTAACTTGGATTTAAACTTGGAGAGTGGTCAGTTTGGATGAGCTATTACCAGCAGGAGAGTGAGTTTGTGTGTGTATGGGGGTGGGGGGATGTGAGAAAACCTGGATCTATGCAGGAAATAGCCCGACTTGATTATGTAAAGAGTTGTCACTTTGGATGGGCTAGCACCAGCAGGAGAGTGAATTTGTGTGGGGGGGTGGAGGGTGAGAAAACCTGGATTTGTGCTGGAAATGGCCCACCTGTTGATCACTTTAGATAAGCTATTACCAGCAGGACAGTGGGGTGGGAGGAGGTATTGTTTCATATTCTGTGTGTGTATATAAAGTCTGCTGCAGTTTCCACGGTATACATCTGATGAAGTGAGCTGTAGCTCACGAAAGCTCATGCTCAAATAAATTGGTTAGTCTCTAAGGTGCCACAAGTACTCCTTTTCTTTCTGTGGCTTTTAGTTTATTTGTGAATTTCAGTATAATATAAAGAAAAATCCTGTTTTCTTTACCTGCTCTAATTATTTAGTAGGGTAGTAGCACCCCATATCTGACAGGTGTTAAGACACATATAAGGAAAACAGTCCCTGCACTGAAGAACTTGAAATCTAAAAAGACAAATAGATGCAGTGAAGAGGGAAGAGCAGGTTGGAACTAGAGTGTATTGCAAAATATGACTATTTTCAGATTGCTTCAGTGGGAGACAAACTTTTCATAAAAGCTGTCACCATTTTTTTGTTTGTTTGTTGCCAGCTCTAAGTGCAACATATATAAAAGGTGATCAGGGTGGTGACTGATGCAATAGTGCTTGGTCTGTTCTGTTTTGATTTTACCCCTCCCCTTGTTAGACCACTTATCTCCCTTTCCCTCTGAGCACCCCCATCATATATAGTCTTGCAGTTGAGGGGAAGCATGGAGTGGAGGAGAAACCCTCCTCCTGCTGCTTTGCTCCTGCTATCCCTTTTGTAAACACTTTTTTTTTTCTCCTATGCATAGATTGAGTGGGGAAGGTCATGATGCTTCTGTGTATCCAATTTTCCATGGCGTGTATGTATGCTGTGCATCTCAGAATAGTTCATTCCTCTTTTATCCATCAGTAGATAGCAAGGAAAGAGAAGTGCCCAATCCCCAATAGTTTCATTTTAGGGACTGCTTAAAAATAAATAAATGAAAACTTCCTTGGTCTAAACCAAAACATAAATTTCCCAGCATGAATTCCTCCCTTTTATAATTATCCACTTTCCTTATCTGAAAGGGAAAAGCAAGTGTTACCCAGACCCAAAGTAACATGCCACTTCACATGGCTACGTCAGAAATTTCAGTGGGAAAATAGCAGAAATGGAGGTACTAAGATGAAGTATGGATATGTGAATGTGTTTTGTTCCTTTGTCTGTTTCTTTTTAAAATCAATAAAACTGTCTTCAACAGCATCAAAAAAAGTGTGTGAAATTAGAGAAATATTCTCTTTGAGCTGTTAAAGATGCAAATGGCCCATTGTAAGATTCTGTCAGTTTCGCTGGCTAAAAAGGGATTCCAAGTCAACACAGCTGTTCTGGCTTAATATTTGTAATTGTAAACCTTTTTGTGGAATGCCAGTATTTTGTCTCTAACTTGATGTGTTCGTTCATGCATGACAACCAGAATGTGAATACTTTAAAAACAGAAAGTGTGTGTGTGTTGGGAGACCTACCAAAACAGAATTTTATTGTCTTTTGCCAATTAGTGGTTTGCTTTTTGTCTACTTAAATTATACTCATCTCATTTGAGGTTTTAAAAAATGATCTACCACAATTATGATATTCAGATGATTGAAAACCCCAGTGGGAAAGGCACTTTTTGTATCCAAGTATTCCACCAAATAGACTTGGAAATATGACTGAACCACACTGTTCTTCCCATACTTCATTCCTGGAGGAAAAACTGAGAATTAAAATGAGTCAGAGTGGAATAGTTCATGAAAATGAGTTATAAATATCAAAACAAAACAGCTTTTTCATGTCATACAGACTAAAGCAAATTGGATCTAAGAACAGTCTAGTGGTTTTCCCAGTGGTTAAGGCTGATTGATGTAATGATCATACTTGGGACTCTGATTGCAGTAAACCATTATCTTATTGAAACCCTATGTGTTTGACTGAATATACATTGCCTTCTACCCATTGCAGTTATGCTCACCAAAAGGCAAAGATGGCTTTAGTCTTTAATATATGACTACAAAAAGTACCAGAGCCATGAATATACGGGGCCAAATTGATCTGTTCTGAACTTCATTGAAGATATTGACACACAAAGCCAACACCCAAAATGAGAGAATTTAGGCATCAAAAGAGTTCTTGTGCTAACAACAATGTAATCCAGTCTTAATTTCCATACACTATTGACTCCATTTTAATCTTAAAATACATCGAGAGTGGGGGGAAAAATCAGAATTTTATTTTAAAGCACAATCAAAATACAGATATCCTTGACTCATCATGAGTATTCCTCAAACCTGAGAGAGAGTTTATGGGTCTAGACTTCACAATATAATGTGGGAATGATCAGTTATCTTAAACCAAAAAAAAATCTTGAAGATCAAAATCATAAAGCATGGTTTGAAGGCTATGTATAATTATCACATGA
The DNA here is from genome assembly GCF_965140235.1 of Caretta caretta. NCBI lineage: Eukaryota > Metazoa > Chordata > Testudines > Cheloniidae > Caretta > Caretta caretta. The sequence goes on along the minus strand of NC_134210.1, from coordinate 80,956,403 downwards.
CTTTGCTTAATTTTAAGGATCATTTCATGCCTATTCTTAGCTCATCACATTGCACAACCTTATCGTAGGCTATGCCAATGTTATAAAACTTAATTTCATGGTGGACAATTGGGATTAGAAATCTGTTTACTGAAAACAATGACCCACAGACTGCATTTCAAAAATGAATGGAATGTTCTGTTTAAATCTTAAATTTGTTAAACATTTAGCCTATTTATAAAGAGAGCCAACCAGAAGTTGTGAAAATTTAATCTTTTGAGTTGACTAAGTTGGCTTTCACTTCAGATGAATTTTGTCCAAGATTATACAAATCTACAAGATGGAGTGGAAAACTGTACTTGAGTTTAGGGCTGGCTGAAATTATTATTAATAATAATATAATAATAATTAATTATGATTTAGGTTGGAAAAAAATAATAAAGGTATTTCATTGACAACGAAATTTTGTGGAAGTTCTATTCATCCTATTGGTATGGATGGAAAAATAGCTTTATGGTTAAGGCCTTGGAGCTGGGACTGAAGAAATCTGGGTTCAGTGCCTGGCTCTGTCAGACTGCCTGTGTGACTTCATCTGTAAATGGCTTGTATGCCCTTTGGAGAATGTGTCTCAAGATGTGTATGTACAGTGCTTAGTGTAACAGGCCCTTTACCTTAATGCAAATAATATGAAGCCTGATTTTGAGATGAGCTCCTCCCTTTCTTTGCACCTGCAAATTGCAAGCATAATTTCAGGTACTATTAACAGCACTGAGATGTCTGAGTGCCTCTATTCACCCACAACCAGGAAACTCTGTTGTCCTAGTGATAGTGTGTCAACAAAAAATTTTAGATACAAAACTGCACTCAAAACTCTGTTCCCAGTATTTCTGGGCATAAAAAGTGAGGCAGGCTTTTAAATATCTTTGCTCATTCTGTGCTATACGGATTAAGAAAAGCTTCTTTCCCTTTCCCCTACCGCAATAGTCTATTATTTTTTTGGGGCAGTCTTATTTTCATTTATAGTTGAGTAGTTTCTATTTATAGCCAAAAGGAAAATGAGTTTACTCATATAGGTGGGTGGGGGGGAACTTAACTCTTTCCGAAGTAAAATATCTACCAATTATATGAAAATGGACAAAAATATGTTGTGGGCTGTGTTTATAAATGCTGATATTAAAATAGGTAATTCAATATGCAGGCTACTATTGTACTTCATTTCTTCCATCTGCAGGCTGGAATACTTAAACTAGAAACAGTGAGATCAATGAAGTGCTTTTATTTTATTCATTTTTTAAACTGGCAATCTTTTCAGTGCTTTGATTTACTGGTGGATTTCAGTGTCTATCCTCAGCCTAGCATAGACAAATCATATTAAAGGCCTGGGTAAACCTATAATCTTCAACCCAAAGGGAAGCATAAAATAGCTTGGTGGTCTATGAGCAGTTGGCTCTGAAGATATCCAAAAGGAGGCAGGAGTTGGATATCCTCCGTTGGGAGCACGTTCCCTTTGCATTACCCAGCATAGCAATACATTGATTTATTACATTACATTAGTGGCTCTTGTGCAACTGACATAGCATCATATAGCACACTTACGACTTAAACTTTTTTTTTCCTTTCTGGGTGGAAAATGGAGATGACTGAGACATTGTTCTAATTATTGTTAAGCTGAATAAACCTGGGACTATTGCACATTTATATCTGTTATATACTTTCATTGATATTTTTATGTTAGAGGTTAACTCTGCTCAGTGTATCACATAACGTAAGTATGTAGTGTACATTCCATCTGTTTCCATCATTAACTTAGATTTGTTTCTTTGAGTTGCAGTTTTGCAAGAGAAACTGCAAAACAAAAATTTCTTCCTTCGCTTACAAATGTCTGAAGCCAGTTTCGATTAGTTCTGGATTCCTTTGAACCTTCATCATTTTGAAACAGTTCAGACCTCTAATTCAACCATTTGTCAGATTCAAGGAGATATTAAACAAAATCAAATATATAGAAAACACATGTTAAAAGCAAATGCACACGTGAAAAAGAAACCCAGTTAATGATGCTCATCATCTCTTCCATAAGTCCAAGAAAAACATCTAGGCATTGAATGTTTGCAGTGCTCCATAGAAGATTTAAACTTGTAAAAACAAATGGCTAAGCAGTTAAAATATTTAATAAAACTACACTTTGGACACCACATGCTCTATCCATCATAATGGCTATCCGCTTCAGTTGCCTCTCTCTCCTGGGTTGAACTCTGAAAAGGGTCTCTTCTTGACCTCCGTTTGTGCACACACTTTTTTTTTGTGCAAATCAGTTACACATGCACATTTTCAGTCACTTTTGCACACTTTATGCACCTAAATTGTATGTGAACAAAATTCATTTGTGCTTTGTCTACACATACATCTGGGGTTTTGTGTGTGTGGAAATTCTGTGTAAGAATTGTGTATTGGAGTAAGCTGCTCTCAGAAAGTTGTACATGCACATATATTTGTAGGCCATGCTTTTAAAGTCCCATATAGGAGTGAGGTATGCAGAATATATTAATGATTAGCCCTCTCCAAATTAAGGGCCTGGTCCCATATCCTTTCTTCACAAAACAACTCTACTGAAGTCAATGGGAGTTTCTTGTGCACAAATGTTTTAGCTTCTTTCTTAGAATAAGGAATGAATAAAACCTTCAACTGCTCAAACACATGCATTCTGAAGGTCTCTTACCATTGCTTTTTTGATGACATGTAGGGCGGGAAAAGTGTTTTAAATTAAAGGAAATTACTATCTGAATGTACTTTTCCAGTGTTGTAGCTGTGTCTGAGCATGTTTATATGTAAACATCACAGAGAAGAAAGCATGGTCTTGTAGTCTGAGAACGTGGATTCTATTACTTGGTCTGGTATAGACTTAACCAATTTACCCTTCTGTAAAAAGGAAAAATAATATGAACCTACCTCAGTGTGTCATGAGATTTAATTCATTAGTGTCTGCATGGCACTTTGAGATCTTCGATGGAAGCTGCTATAAAAGTGGACAGTATCAGTAATGACCATTGTAATGTAGTTTACATACAGAATAATAATCCATACAAAATAAGATACACTAAAATAATTACAAATGCAAAGCCAAAAACTCAAATGTTAGGAAGTGACAGAATTAAGGTTGTATGAAATCTTTAACTCCAGCTCCCTTGTGGATTATGGTAGTAGTCTTAACTGTTATATGATCACATGGTTCTTAACATGGAAAACTTCAGCCCTAGCAGTTAAGGTTTGGCAAAATAATAAGCAACTGAAATGGGGGTTGTCGTGGAGATCAGAGAGCAGAAGAGCAATTGTAGTAAATGTGCACTCAACTGTAGAAATGTAATGGCATTGTGCATATAAACCGCATACAAAATGCTGCCATTTAAACCTGCGTATGCTCCTAAAGTTTTGTTAATCACTAGATTTTTTTTTTAAGAGGACATGGAAAGATGGCTTGTCTCTGGTAGCTGAATGTGTATATTTGGTCACAGGAAAGAATAGTAATCCTACTAGTAGCTTTCTGAGCAGAGAGGCAGTATACAATATGTATGTTGCTATAACAATCCATTTTTGTGGAAAATAATATTTTAAGGAAATTTTTGGTTATGATCATGAAATAGCACAACCTTAGTAAACAAGTGACAAGGGGGAATATCCATTTGGCATATTTTAAAAAGAATTCTTGTATTTAAAGACTCTAAAATATATGTGTGCAGATAAAATTGAAAATATGCACACAATGCACTTAGAAAAGAGATGTTACATGATAAAAGTTTTTGTATTACTTTGATTCATATATTTTATTTTTTAACTGGGCTTGTTGAGTTCCCTAACTTTGAACATTTACAGGGAAAGCAATTTAATTTTAAATGGCAGTCTGTCTCACATGAAATTAGTGGACTTAGTCAAGACTTCTTTACTTCTGGTTTTTGAACAACAGACTCCACTTTGTCATTTTCTTAAATTTTTAAAAATCATTACAGTTCTTCCTTTTTAAAGTGAATTAAACAAGGACATTTTACCTCCTTTACTGATGTTAATTCATCACGTTTATCTGCACAGACAAATTTTGGCTATAAAAAATATAGTACTTGCCTTTGTGCATCGTGTCATGTTTTAGGACGAGCTAAAAATAACAGTGGAAAGCGGGATATTGCCACAGTGAAAACATCTTGCATTTCAAACATTTGGAATCTATTAACCTTACAGTCTCCTTTCCTTGAGAAGGTGTCATGTCAGTTTCTCTAACCTCAGAATTGTGTTACAAGAGTTGAACTCATGGCTGCTTAGCAGAGTACTGTAAATACTACTTCATATTGTTGGAATTTGTCAGTGTAATTGTTGTAACTTCATATGTCTGCTGTTTAGTTTTTTTAATATACCTAGTGCTGATTGATTGTGCTTATGCTAGAAAAGGAATTTTGCCCTAATTATGCACAGGGATAGGTTTTTTTGTTTTTTGTTTGTTTTTTAAAAAATACATATATGCCATTGGAAACTGTTCAATATCAATATGTGAGCATAAGACTGTTAAAGTATCTTTTAAAAAATCCACATGGAAACTGTCATAGGGTAGGTAGAAATAAAACTGCCAAATCCAAATCAGGTACATTATCGACCTATTCCAAGTCAGAATAAAAGAGTACTGGTTTTGGCAGGCATGTGCTGTAGTGATCAGAGTTGTAGTGAGAGAGTTAAGAAAACTTGGTTTTAATCTCCACTTTTTTCCACTTAAGCAATTTGACTGTGGTCACAGCATGTAACCACCGTTCAGTGTTTGTCTACCTGGTTGTAGACTAGCTATGATACTTAACCTCTAGGAGTGTTATGAGGTTGATTTAAGGACTAGCTGGTGTCAGGCTTTGAGACCCTTGTATGAAAGGATGTAAGGACAAAGAATATTATACTACAGTACTTTTCTAAATCTACCAAGGAGTATTTTCAGGAATTGGACAGCTGAGACACCATTTCTACTTTAATGTTAATTTGTCAAAGCAGTCACATCATGTGCATCAATGTGTAGTTACTTGCGATGTACCAAGAATGAGGGACATAATTTTATCCCCCTTGCCCAAAGAAGAAGTTTTTATAAGAAGTAGACTCTGAATCCAAAGATTTATAATGAAGATCTACATGGCACTTCTAGGAGGAGACACTCCAACACCCCTTAATCCAAAGGCTACTCAAGCTATATCCTTGATGTACAGTATATCATGAAAGGATTCCACAATGTAGTAAAAACTTGAGAAATATAGAAATGAAACATAATGGCCTGGAACTGTAGAGTCAAAGGGGATTTGTCAAGCATCTTGGTGGTGGTTTAAATGCTATAGTGATAAAAGCAGTAGAAATACCTAACTGATGCATAAAGGATGTCAGAAATACTCTGTCGGGTAACATTCTGGGAAGCTATAATAAAGCATCATAAGCTAGCAAGCGCAATTTTTTCATTTTTTCTGGTCACTTGTGTGCAATATGGACTGTAGCTTGTGTACAATGTGATAAGATAAAGTACAGTTGTGCAGAATGGGAGTACTCGTAGTATGTAGTCTACTGGTAAAACTTACCCTAGTGTGGAGGGCCTGCATAATACCCTCTGCTGTCAATTAAACCCTCAATAATGTTTTTGGGATGGATAAAATCTCTCTCTCCCAATATGCCTCGGTTCTTTGGCTGATCTTGATAACACCTCCCTCCCTCTACCATATTCCATGATCTCTTTCAACATTTCCTGGAGCCAATGTATAAACTTGGCCTCCATTGTCTCCAGCCCAACTTACTTCTGGTTTCCTAACTTCTAGATGATGTCCAGTAGCTTTGGATCCCTTCACCACCAGAATAGATTTATTATTGATTGTGTTCACTTCCTAGAAATGGTTTTGTTATAAATTTGTCACCACTCTTATCCTTCTATCAATAGTAGTGGCATATGCTTAGGATCAGGATTGTCACCATTTATTAAGACAGTGGAGCAAGGGGGGAAAACTAGTGTATGTCAATGACAGAACAGTTTTGTGGTTATACTGTGTGTAAAATTTATTTTAGAATCTTAGGAACATTATTGGCACGAATAAGATGGCTTGCAGATGAAAGCAAAGGAGCCATTTGGACTTGTATATGTAGGTGCAGAAGGACTGCTTTTTCCCTGTAACACCAGTCACAAAACAACATTCAGTGACATTTCCCCTCCTTTCCTGCACCTCTTTCCTTCTATTCAGCCATCCTAGTGGTCATAAGATCCCCTCGTTGGCATTTTTAAGGTGAACCTAGACATTAGAAGTGTGAACGTCACTAAAGAGGTGAATTGAGCATTCACTGCTATCTTTCAAATGATCGTGTAATTCTTCATAAAACTAAAATAATAAAGGCCTTTCTTTTCCATGGCTATATTTCCATTTGTTGCTGGGAAAGCCTGTTCTCTAAATCTCCATAAAGCTCCATAACACTCGTTACAGTATTCCGGCTGTGCTTCATAGACCACACTCAGACTGTAAAATAGAAGGACTTGCCATGCCAACCACTGGAGTTTACGTTGTAGTTTCTCATTTCACGCTGATATTTCACAGTCAGGCCTAACTTATTTACACTGTATTTAATGACATGCAATACTTCATTTCTGAATAGATGCAAACAGGCAGCAAATTGGAAATACAAGCTAAAGAGATACAGGTGGATGTTATCGCATAAAGAGTATTTGGATTTCTGAAATTACAATTATGACACCCCTGGATGATCTCTGATCCTGCCATATTATGATGTGACAGATGTATATTGCTGTGATTTCTCTAGTGATGCTCGCTGTTGCTTCCTTGTCAGCTTTAATAACAATGCAACTGGACAGACTAAATTGAAATGATTTATCCTCTATGAAAGTCATAGTCAAATCATGCTGTCATAGAAACAGGTTAGGCTTTCTGTAACAATGAGGTTATCATGCATAATAGGCTTGTGCTGCTTGGAACCACATCGTGTCTAGTAGTGTCACTGATACCAATGTGTTCCTACAAAAGGAATTGCATGGGGCCGCTCTTTCTGCCCCTCTTTATGCTCCCCATTCCCTTTTGTGACTATGAATCAAGCACATTCTTCAATAACATCTCATCCCTTTCTTATTAATAGGATCCTTAGTTCTGAGAATTTAAAAAGATGGTCATTCTAAAGACAGGTTTCAGAGTAACAGCCGTGTTAGTCTGTATTTGCAAAAAGAAAAGGAATACTTGTGGCACCTTAGAGATTAACCAATTTATTTGAGCATAAGCTTTCGTGAGCTACAGCTCACTTCATCGGATGCATACTGTGGAAAGTGTAGAAGATCTTTTATACACACAAAGCATGAAAAAATACCTCCCCCCACCCCACTCTCCTGCTGGCAATAGCTTATCTAAAGTGATCACTCTCCTTACAATGTGTATGATAATCAAGGTGGGCCATTTCCAGCACAAATCCAGGTTTTCTCACCATAACCTCAGCCGTGCGGAACACAATGCCACCCACAGCCTCAGAAACAACTCTGACATCATAATCAAAAAGGCTGACAAAGGAGGTGCTGTTGTCATCATGAATAGGTCGGAATATGAACAAGAGGCTGCTCGGCAGCTCTCTCACACCACTTTCTACAAGCCATTACCCTCTGATCCCACTGAGAGTTACCAAAAGAAACCACAGCCTTTGCTCAAGAAACTCCCTGAAAAAGCACAAGATCAAATCCGCACAGACACACCCCTGGAACCCCGACCTGGGATATTCTATCTACTACCCAAGATCCATAAACCTGGAAATCCTGGGCGCCCCATCATCTCAGGCATTGGCACCCTGACAGCAGGATTGTCTGGCTATGTAGACTCCCTCCTCAGGCCCTACGCTACCAGCACTCCCAGCTACCTTCGAGACACCACTGACTTCCTGAGGAAACTGCAATCCATCGGTGATCTTCCTGATAACACCATCCTGGCCACTGTGGATGTAGAAGCCCTCTACACCAACATTCCACACAAAGATGGACTACAAGCCGTCAAGAACACTATCCCCGATAATGTCACGGCTAACCTGGTGGCTGAACTTTGTGACTTTGTCCTTACCCATAACTATTTTAAATTTGGGGACAATGTATACCTTCAGATCAGCGGCACTTCTATGGGTACCCGCATGGCCCCACAGTATGCCAACATTTTTATGGCTGACTTAGAACAACGCTTCCTCAGCTCTCATCCCCTAATGCCCTACACTATATTGATGACATCTTCATCATCTGGACCCAGCGAAAAGAAGCCCTTGAGGAATTCCACCATGATTTCAACAATTTCCACCCCACCATCAACCTCAGCCTGGTCCAGTCCACACAAGAGATCCACTTCCTGGACACTACAGTGCCAATAAATGATGGTCACATAAATACCACCCTATACCGGAAACCTACTGACCGCTATTCCTACCTACATGCCTCCAGCTTTCACCCTGACCACGCCACACGATCCATCGTCTACAGCCAAGCTCTGCGATACAACCGCATTTGCTCCAACCCCTCAGACAGAGACAAACACCTACAAGATCTCTGTCAAGCATTCTTACAACTACAATACCCACCTGCAGAAGTGAAGAAACAGATTGATAGAGCCAGAAGAGTTCCCAGAAGTCACTACTACAGGACAGGCCTAACAAAGAAAATAACAGAACGCTACTAGCCGTCACCTTCAGCCCCCAACTAAAACCCCTCCAACGCATTATTAAGGATCTACAACCTATCCTGAAGGATGACCCAACACTCTCACAAATCCTGGGAGACAGGCCAGTCCTTGCCTACAGACAGCCCCCCAACCTGAAGCAAATAGTCACCAGCAACCACATACCACACAACAGAACCACTAACCCAGGAACCTATCCTTGCAACAAAGCCCGTTGCCAACTGTGCCCACATATCTATTCAGGGGACACCATCACAGGGCCTAATAACATCAGCCACACTATCAGAGGCTCGTTCACCTGCACATCCACCAATGTGATATATGCCATCATGTGCCAGCAATGCCCCTCTGCCATGTACATTGGTCAAACTGGACAGTCTCTACGTAAAAGAATAAATGGACACAAATCAGACGTCAAGAATTATAACATTCATAAACCAGTCGGAGAACACTTCAATCTCTCTGGTCACGCGATTACAGACATGAAAGTTGCAATTCTTCAACAAAAAAACTTCAAATCCAGACTCCAGCGAGAAACTGGAGAATTGGAATTCATTTGCAAATTGGATACAATTAACTTAGGCTTGAATAGAGACTGGGAGTGGCTAAGTCATTATGCAAGGTAACCTATTTCCCCTTGTTTTTTCCTACCCCTCTCCCCCCCCCCCCCCCCGCAGACGTTCTTGTTAAACCCTGGATTTGAGCTGGAAATGGCCCACCTTGATTATCATACACATTGTAAGGAGAGTGATCACTTTAGATAAGCTATTACCAGCAGGAGAGTGGGTTTGTGTGTGTGTGTGTGGGGGGGGGGGGTGAGAAAACCTGGATTTGAGTTGGAAATGGCCCACCTTGATTATCATACACATTGTAAGGAGAGTGGTCACTTTAGATAAGCTATTACCAGCAGGAGAGTGGGGTGGGGGAGGTATTTTTTCATGCTTTGTGTGTATAAAAGATCTTCTACACTTTCCACAGTATGCATCCGATGAAGTGAGGTGTAGCTCACGAAAGCTTATGCTCAAATAAATTGGTTAGTCTCTAAGGTGCCACAAGTACTCCTTTTCTTTATTCTAAAGACAGGTTATCCTCCTGTGCTCCTCAAATGGCTCATCTCAGGGACAAGTGAGTAAATTATGACTATTTTGGATTTACTCACTGGCTGTGCAGTGGGACCTTAAAAGACTGGGCTGAACTTAAGATTTTAAAAATTACTGAAATTAGTGTTTTTCGGCTCTTGAATTTGAACAAACATTTATAATCATTTTTTTCTACATTCACAGAAAATTAATGTAATTTGGTGATTAAGTTTAGTGCCTTTGTTATGTAGCTGTGGCACTAATAGTAGCTACCACCTTTTCTGTGGTTAGTAACACTGGAACAGCAGAAATGCTTGACCTGCTCCTGTTATGAGTCAAGTTTAATTTCACAGAAGGTGAGCTGACTTCAGTGGGAATAAGATTTCACCTGAGAGGAGGTCCCCATTTCATAGTTTCACAATTATTTCTTTTGTTCTCAACAGATACAGTATAGAACAAATCTTAGCTTCCATTTTCTGTAAACCAATAAGTAGTTACATAAGAATATTTAAGGTAAAAAGTTATAGGAGGACAATGAGAAATGATGTAAATATATTAATTGCTATTAGCCTTTTTAGCCTTGGCCAGCTTAACTAGTTGCCTATGTGCAGTAGGCACAATATATAACCATAGTGAGAATTAATCTACTTGTTCAGTATAGTTCTTGAGAAAATACTGCTTGTTTATATTACTCCACAAGTAAAACATAGACAGGCAATACTAATGGTACAAGGGAGTTACTGATCACTTACATTATAACACCACTTTTAACACTTTCACCATGGTGTTCATGTCTAAATCTGTCCCGGGCCCCATCTGCTCCACAATCCCCCATGTCCTAAAGAACCTATACTACACTTGGTATAGGACTGAGCTGCACCCAGCCACCACAAGGGTTCTTTTTGAGTACTGTAGGAAGCTTTTATGAAGCAGGGGCCTTACCTGGTATTGAACACATGCAACTCATTTTGCAACCAGTGTGATTTGGGAGCAATTGTCTCTCAAGAATTAGGTGTGAAATGCAGAAATGAACTGAGTTTGTTGGTGGTGAATACAGTAAGATATCAGATACAAGAGGCAGCTTATGATGTATCATTTTGGCCCATCTCTGTTCAAGCTATTTTTATGGTTTACTTACATTAACAGAGGGAGGCTTTGGTTAGTTTTTCTGAGCAGCAGTCTGTTGCGTCTATGCTCTGCTTTTGGTGCTCCTGTACCACAAAACATATGTTCCTTCACAATATCCTGCATTTTTCCAGTTCTAATAACTCTACCTAAAATTCCACAAAGCAATTGGAAATATAGTACCATGCTTAATGTATAACGGTATAGGAGTAAGTTTGTCATTCAATATCAGAGCTGACATGAAGAAACGAGTGAAGTTATTTGATAAAAGCTTTATTTGCAAAAGGAATGGGAGGCCATTTTAGGTTTGTAACTGTCAGTAGCATTTCTTCATTGCGTTACATCAGTTTGCTGGACCAGAGAATATATTGGACTTGAATTTGTATTCTGTAGTACCATCAGTTGCTAAACTAAACTGCATATGCTTTGTGTGCAAAAAAAAAGTCTTAAAATATTTTCTAGGTACAGTAAACAGAATTACACTAAATTTTGGTATTCAAATAATGTACACATATGGAAAAAGAAAAGGAGTACTTGTGGCACTTTAGAGACTAACAAATTTATTTGAGCATAGCTTAATAGCTTATGCTCAAATAAATTTGTTAGTCTCTAAGGTGGCACAAGTACTCCTGTTCTTTTGCAAATACAGACTAACACGGCTGCTACTCTGAAACCTGTACACATGGATTAGATTTAATATATTCATGTAATTAAATAGAATTATTAAGCTATTGAGGCTTACTGTAAGTAATATATTAAACATTGTACTGGTGCTGGTAAGCAGTTAATCTGTAAATACATTTCCAATCGCATGGGATTTTTGACTGTACAATAACTTGCTTTACCAAATCTAAATTAAATGTGTATTTAGGAAGCAAAGTATAAAAGGCTAGCTACTATATTTAGTGCACAGCAAAAAGAGGCAACTTCTTTTGGGAAATTTAGTCTAATGGTTTATTTTAAAGGTCATAGTACAGCCACTGTGATGCGTTTCTAATAAATGTGCTGAATCAGGTGGCTTTCAATAGAAGGAAAGAGAGCACCTTTTACTTGAAGAATGAGTAGCTCATTATACATCATAGAAGGTAACACAGTCAAGCTGTACCAATAAGAAATCCATTAACTTTTAAAGTGTCTATGATAAATTTTCTGTTTCTTTGGGAATTAGACCTACTCTACAACTTACATTCTCAGTAATTGGACTTCTTATTCATCACCCTCTGTGTTGAAAATGTATATCATAATGACTAATTTAATTTTTTCTCTTAGGTTTAGTGAACTAAAAAGTTTATATTGGAAAAGGACCAGCTGGTTAATATGCAGTGTAGGCCAATACAAATCATTAGGTAATTTTGGTACAGAACATCTTGCATGAGTTTCTTACCAAATCATGTCTTGAAGACTTGCAGTTCACATAGCTAAATTATGTAAAACCTCATACTGTGCTTACTCAGAGTAACTTTAGGAGAAACAATTATTTGTGCTATTTGTAGCTAATCAGGGTCAAATTTTCAGTCACTCTGACTTTTCATCTGCAAGAATTTGCACAAATATCTGGGCGCTCAAAAATACACTTAAATCTTTTGTGTATTTAACACAACTCAGCTGTCCACACACAAGTGCCTTTTGGCATGTGAAAATCCCTTCTGCATTCATTTTTGAAGGGACAACACTTGCTTAAAAATTGTGTGGGTGTAAAACTGAAGGTCGCAGCTGAAAATATGGGTACTTTGCACTGTAAATAATATTGCTTAGTAAATGTCAATTGGGCTATGTGAATTTACGCTGTGATTTCTGGCCTATAGACTTTGAAGTGCATAAATTTAGTCATACATTGAGTCTTCATGTGCAAGAATTTAAAAAGCAACCACTTGAAATCAGTTACATTTAAGTTGATCAGTTAAGCCCAGGTTTTGCCATCCTTTCTTGCACTGAGTAGTACACCTGCAAGAAGTAAGGTACTACTAAACATGAATAAGACTGGCAGAATTGGTCCCTTAAGCTATTTGATATAAATCAAATGTAATGGCTATGACATGAAGTGGTCACTATTGTTGGCTTCTGGAATGGGTTTTTACTTTTTTACTTAAAACATCCATATTCTGTTGGGTTTCAATCCTAAAATTTCTACTCACATTGGTAACAATCACATGAGTATTCTCACTGAAGTCCAAGACTAGGCCCCTTTATATCTAATGGGTAACTAGAGCTATTGTAGAAGTAATATGCACTCATATAGCACTTCTTGTCTGTAGCTCTCAAAACATTTTGTAAAAATGGATAAGTGTTGTGACCCCACTTTCTAATGGGTAACCTGAGGCATAGCCTGCTTTTCCAAGGTCCCACAGCAAGTCAGTGGTAAAACCCAGAAGAAAACCAATGTCTCTTAAATCTTAGCCCTATGCTCAGTCAACTTGGCAATAATTACCCCCTTATTTATGAAAATATAGCATTTTATTTTTATAAATAAAATATACTTGAATACTTCAGTCTAATACTGGGTCGTAATTTTCACATTTGCATTGCATATAAATTTCTTCTGCACATTGCTTCTTTCTAATATGAAAAGGACTGTCTGTCAGGAAGGCACTGATGTGTGCAGAAAAAAATGGAGGATTTTTGAAAGAGTGTAAATGAATATGCACAAAGATTACCTAATGGTTCCGTAATAAATTCTTGTCACTTTCTTTTGGCCATGTATCACAAACATGGCTCTGTAACTGCTTTTTAATAATTATCTTATGGACAAGCACCGATCCTTTAGTAAATGAATAGTAGTATTCACATTGATTTCAAGAGAATCTTAGCCAGCTCCTACTGTGAGTACAACTAACAATAATACTGATAAATACTCAATCAGTGTTGGACTCAAAGATGAACATATAGCTCATTTCACGACTGAGCGTGGACCCTGAAACAGTGCGTGCACGCGCGCACACACACACACACACACATATACATGTAGTAAAGCTGGCTGGAAAACAAGAATTCCATTTAGTGAGAAACTTTGAAGTTTCAGCATTTGGTTTTTTGTTTTGCATTGGAATAAAAAAAGCAAAAAATAAAACTTGGTAGAGGAAGAGAGACCCCAGAATAGCAAACAGCCCTGTGGCTAGGGCACTCGCCTATCATGTGCTTGTCTGAGAATAGGGATTCAAACTGAGATCTCTCACATCCCAGGTAAATGGTCTAAACACCAAGCTATAGAATCACTCTTTCCTCTTCCCCCTCTCTTCTGTCTTCCTTCTTTTTGGAGCCGTTTCACTTTGTGGCACAATGAATATTTATACAGAGAAAGAGGCTGACTCTCTAGCCCAGTTTCTAGGATTCTTTCCTGAGGTATGGGAGATCCAGAATCAGGCAGAGAAGGGAGCTGAATCTGTTGCCCATATCTCAGGGGAGTGCCCTAACCACTTAGGTGTCATGTACTACTTGTACACAGTAGGTTGAAGGGCTGCTACTGGCAGGTCAGGTTTGTGTATCAGATATAGATTCACTACAGAGCTTACTTCTCAGAGAGAGACACAACCAATATGTTCATGATAAAATCCTTTAATGCTCTGCCTGCTTCCCCATAGCATAAATTAAAGATACCTGAATATCTCCAGTTTCCTGGTGGAGCTTTGTACAATTCAAAATCTTGCAAAAGACTGCTTTCAGTCTGTCCACTGTGAAGGTTTATCAAAACTGCAGATCACTGGGCCATTGAAGAGTGACCTCTTGATGAGATCCTGCAACCTTTGTGAGGTTTTTTCCTTCTGTTTTTCACAGAAATTCTGTTATAGATCTGAGAGAAGTTCCCAAAGAAAACTTTTGTCAAAAGTGATAAGTTTCCACAAAAAGTTTAGGGTTCAACAAATCTGCATTTTTCCCATTGAAAAAAGTAGTCTTAAAAAAATTCCTGCCCAACTCCAATATTTTTTGCCTGTAAACACCGATGAAACAAACTTTATTGGTTTGTCTCAATTGGTTTTTTTTTTTAACTTCACTTAAAATGATCAATGTTAAAAAAGTCATCTGTCTGAGCCTCATCCTGCCCGTACCATATATTTTCTTTATTTATTTCTGATCTGGGTCTCGCTCAAATAAAACCCCTTGAGACAGGAGAAAAATTAAATCTCAAAAAAATTAAAATTGGATGGTATCTATATTCTAAAAATACAAGACTAGATTCTTTATTCTAAGATGCACATTTTTCTTTGTAATTAGTAATGTGCAAGTTTGAATTGCCTGTAGAGATTACTAGTCTATGTGGTGCATATTTGACACAAACGGTAAAGTGTGGTGATAAATTCTCAGAATTTTTTGTTGTTTTACAAAGAATCCGCCATCACTTATCTATGTCTGTTTTATAGCTCATGAAGCGACACTTGAAAACATAATAGCCAGATGATCTCAGGATGCAAGAATCCTTTAGATGTTTTCTGAGACCTATTGAAATATGCTTCAGTTTGACAAAAGCAGGAAATGTTAATTTTTCAGCTCCTCTATAAACACAGGGATCATCTGTAAAGCAAATGCTGTTGTAACAGCAAATGCACACTTGAATGACTCAAACCCAATTAATGGTTATATGATGCACTTTGAATATATTTGATGCAGCAACAACTGGTAAACAGCTTTTCAGATTCAGCTGTTGAAAAGATTCCACCTTTTTCTTTTAACATAAGAGCAATGCAATTTTTTTTACCAGAACAACTCTCAAAGCTCCTCACTTGAAGTATGCCATATTTTCACGCTAGCACATACAAAACTCCTTGTTAAGCATATGCTTTGGGCTTATACCATTTTCTTTTTTAGTAGTAGAAAAAGATGTTGGTGGGTGCAGATGTTTTCAGTAACTATATTTAGTAAAGATTAAGTTTTAATTTTAATACAAACTAGAATACACACACACACACACACACTTCTATATATAATATTTTTTAAAAGGCTGATTATTCTCTCCATTCCTTTTTGTTTTACTGCCTAATCTGGAGTTGGGTGTTGTGGCACGCACCTGTAATCCCAGCTACTTGGGAGGCTGAGGCTGGCAGATCACTTGAACTCAGGGGTTCTGGTCTGCAGTGTGCTATGCCAATCAGGTGTCTGGTGCCACTGACAGCTTGGCCAGAGGGTGGCTGAAGGAATGGCTAGAACAACACGAATGATGTGTTGTGATTGGCGCGCTCTCTGTGAGGGCTGATGGACCTATCAATCAAGGTGACAAATTGACCTAATCTGGTGGTGATAATATAAGACACTCATTTGCAGTCCTCATACCAGTATACTTTGGAGTGTGAAAAATAAAAGAAATCTGTCAGTTGACTTTAGTTAGCCTTCCCTAACCTCCAGGATGAAGAAAGTTGTGTAAATTTGTAGTTTGAAGTGTTTATGGAGTAAGGCTATTGTGACTTCATCCCAATCAATGTTTCTGATGCTGCATGTAATTCCTAGAAATACCATTCCTCCGCAGAGAATTACAAAACACACACCAGTGCCCAGAGGGTGAACAGATAAGATATCTATAGAAAATATCAGAACCCACCAGACCTCACCAACTCTCTTCAGTGTGTTGCAGTTTCAGCGTTAACTGCACCCTTGACTCCTGGTCTTCCTCGAGGGCATTCACTTAAAAGTTTCAGGCTTCCTAGCCTTTACTTCTCTCAGACTGAGACCAATCTCTCTCTCCCTTCAGACCAGGGTTTAGGCTTGCAGTACCTCTGCACTTCACTGTGATTTCCCTAGCAGGTCTGACCAATGTCCAGCACCTGTGGTTAACCTTTCTCCAGGGCTGCAACAGCATATACCAGTTACCAATGAGCCTTCACAAAGCAAAATTCTTTTGCCCTAAGAACGAATGTATTACAGAGAAAACATAGTCATGCTAAATGCTTATCAGAGGTCACACATCAGTCTTATGTGACCCTAGTAAGCCAAAGTCCTTCCAATCTTTTTGCGAGGGCTGGGGGTCCCTTGGACAAAAGGTCGTGTCAGTTTCCTGATTTTAAAAAAGGGCCTGTGTCAGTTTACACTTAATTTTTTTTAATACCAGAAGTGCTTTTTGTCTGTTGGTCTCTGGAAAACCTAGTTTGAACAAGTAAATGTAAGCCACCCTAGGAGGCTTACACCTTTCTGTGGGTGTGTATCATTTCAGTGACTAGCCTCAATCACCCCCCACTGCTTTTAGTTCCTGGAGGAGCTTGGGTGATCCTCCTGCACCCTGGAGTGGCATACAGTCCACAGCCTACAATGAAACCATTCATAAATTTAATACAGTATGGTCCCCCAGACATAATGCATACAGTTACACTATCTGTCTCTCAATGTATGAAAGCACTTCACATATTTCAAGTTGATTTGATATATCGTCACTTACTCTGCAGAACTGCTACAACAGTGAAATATTTGCTTGACGAATGCACTCTTCTCAATCACATACACTTTTTATTCTTTTGGTTGGCAGTCTCCTAAGACCTTTTGGGCAGACTGTGTAATAGCAGCGTGTCTCTTTTGCTGATATGGGGACATGTACAGTTGGGACTGCAACCATTTCTTGACAGCGAATTTCAGCTTCCATAGCAATCCATCGTCTGTAGTCTGGACAGCAAGCATCCTGAGTTTACTCTGAATCTGGATTATTTTGCTGCTTTATGGTATTAATTAACTGACTGCTGGCTACCTTTAAAAGGAGCAGTTCTAAAAACTCAAGCCATCAAAGGCCTTTTCACTGATCCACATATTTTTCTTCAAGTATAGATTGTCTACAGATGGCTCTGGTTTCTCCCTAGGTACTGACTAGGGTTGATAGATAATAGTTTGAGCAGCAATGCCAACCCACCTAAAGCAGCCATATTTGTGTCTTCCAGTTTGAAATGAAACATTGGCTCCCTTGTGCTCAATAAAGCTCACAAGCTGCAGTGCCCATGAGGAAGTGGCAGGACTATGATGAGCCATGTGCTCCAGCAACAAATCTGCATGATGTGAGGAGATTAGTTGTGTGGAAGCAGCCAATCTTAGAAGAACCTGTGCAGTGGGAACCCATATTTGGGAAGTAACAATCGAGCTTTCTTCAGAGACTAGTCCTTCATAGAACACACACCAGAAGAGAGGGCAGGCTCACATTTGGATTCTGAAAATTTAATGAACTTTGTCCTCAACTTTATAACTAGAGGTGGTTGAAACTTGGAATTTCTCTTTTGCAGGAAATAGAGACATTTTGAAATGTCCTTTTATCCTGAATTGGAATGAACAATCAAACATTCACAATTTTGCAGAAAGTTATGAAACAAAATTTTTCAATAATATCTAGCCAACATTACCAAAGCAATATTAGAACTTCTAATATAAATGATGAAATGATAAAGTCCAAATGAAATGCTTTGGTCTAATTGAAATAAAATCAATGCATTTCCACAGCACGTTTTAATTTTTGTAAGAAAATGCTGATTTGACAGAAAACTGTTCCATTATAAAATTTTCAACCAGTTTTATATAGAACCCATATTTCTTGGGGTTTGTCTACTAATATAACTAACACATCAATAGATGTGGGTACTGCTGCTAATTTAAGAACCTCTTGCATTTATTTGTGAACATGATAGAGCTGTGTAAACTTTGGTGGATGAAATCATGAGATACTTAACTGGCTTCAGGATTTATTACAAACTGAAAATTTGGCTCAGATGGATTCCCTCAAATCCATTATTATTATTATTATTATTTATTTATCATGGACCATGACCACATTGTGCTAGATGCTGTACAAACAGAGAACAAAGAGGGTCTCTGCCCCAAAGAGTTATGCTGTTTGCTTGTAAATTCTACCAATGTCTGGATGGCTTTGGTCCCACTCTGGGCTTCCTGGTTCATGTATGAGTGCACCAGATTTCAGTCTTACAAAAGCATAAGGGAAAGTGCCTGAAAGACAGAGGTAAACAGGCAGTGACTAAGGGCATCCTGTCTACTTGGAGGTAAAAGGATTTGATCCCAGGTGGGGAGGGAATGGTTAGGGCCCTACAAGATGTAGGATTAGCTTTGCTTTGCTTTGTTCACATCTGAAACTCAAAGCAAAACTCAGCAAACGAACCAAGCAAAGATTGCAGAACCCAATGTGAACCAAAACAAATGAGATGAATATGGCTCTGGGAGCCTTCACCCTGCAATCCTTGTGTGAGTCCTCTTAAACTGAAACGAAGGACTAACTGTTTAAACATATGCTACTCTGCCAGACAACCAGTACATCGTGTGATGATTGATCTCCACAAATTAATTTGTGAACAGAAACAAATAATGAAATAAGTATTCACATAGCTCAGGACGCTGCCAGCAACTCCCTATTGGCTGGTGTCTGAATCCCTTCCTAATGGCTGAGCACAAATCAGATTTTTTTTGAGTGGTGTTGTTAGGTGGCTGCAGTCTTTCACGGTTGAATTAAATATGACTCTGTGGGAATATATTTGTCATTGTGCTGCTGAAACTTGCTAGCTACATGCTTTTAGAGGTAGCACATAAATGTAGGAAATGATCATTTTAGATCTTGGGTCCCCCCCCAATTCTTTGAAGTTGTTTAAAGAAACTGCTATACAGGTGCTAATTTAATACAGTAAAATGGAAAAAATTAGCTTGAATCAGTGTACTAAAATATAAAAATTTGCTTTTCATAGATCTTTTAAATTTAGTAATCCCCCTTTTTAAATCAGTTCTCCAAAGAATTTAGTGTTTGCTACACCTTAAACTACAGTAAGCATTTTTTCTAGATCCTTTTGTCTTTTAGACTTTTCATTTTTGTTTAATTTTTAATCACTTTGTCAGTAAATATCTTGTTTGTGCGTTCTCCCCACTGCATACCCCCACCCTCAGTAAAACAACTGCCAATTATAAATGTTAAATTTCCTTGGTTCTTTCCTTCCCTCTTCTCTCTTTTCCCAGGCTTCTCCACTATCAGTTGGAACTGGCATAACTGGTTAGAAAACCGTTCCTAGAGAGTAATCATCAGTTGTTCATGGTCAAGTTGGAAGGGTATATTGAGTGGGGTCGCACAGGGATCAGTTCTGGGTCTGGGTCCGTCAATATCTTCATTAATGATTTAGATAATGGCATATAGAGTACACTTATAAAGTTTGCAGATGATACCAAGCTGGGAGGGGTTGCAAGTGCTTTGAAGGATAAGATTAAAGTTCAAAATGATCTGGACAAACTGGAGAAATGGTCTGAAGTAAATAGGATTAAATTCAATAAGGACAAGTGCAAAGCACTCCGCTTAGGAAGGAACAAACAGATGCACACCCAAAAAGTGGGAAATGAAGTGCCTATGAAGGAGTACCACAGAAAAGAATCTGGGGGTCATAGTGGATCAAAAGCTAAATATGAGTCAACAGTGTAACACTGTTGTGCAAAAAAGAGCAAACATCATTCTGGGATGTATTAGCAGGAGTGCTGTAAGCAAGACCAGAAGTAATGCCTCCGCTCTACGTAGGGTTGCCAGGTGTCTGGTTTTCAACTGGAACACCCGGTCAAAAAGGGACCCTAGTGGCTCTGTTAAAACTGGTCGGCGGTGCATCACGGCTAAGGCAGGCTCCCTGCCTACTCTGGCTCTGTGTGGCTCCTGGAAGCAGCTGGAATGTTTGGCTCCTAGGCCCAGGGGTGAGCATGGGGACTGAGCGCCAGCGCCGATTGGCCGAGAACTGTGGCCAACGGGAATTGTGGGGGTGGTGCCTGTGGGTGTGGGCAGCGAACAGAGCCCCCGGCCCCTCTGCCTAGGGGCTGCAGGGACATGCTGGCCGCTTCTGGGGACCTTCCTTAGCCCCACTGTGCCACTGACTGGGAGCCGCCTGAGGTAAGTGCTGCCTGGCCGGAGCCCGTATCCTGAACCCCGTCCTGCACCCCAACCCCTGTCCCACGTTGGAACTTCCTCCAGAACCTGCACCCCGCCCCAGCTCTGAGCCCCCTCCTGCACTCTGAACCCCTCGGCCCCAGACCTCCCCTCCTACACCTCAGTCCCCTTAGCACCACCCCAGAGCCCACACCCCAACCCCTTCCCCAGTCCAGTGAAAGTGAGTGAGGGTGGCAGAGAACAAGTGACAGAGGGAGGAGGGATGGAGTGAGCAGGGGACCGGGCCTTGGAGAATGGGCAGGGCTCCAGGGAAACGGCTCTATCAGGTGCTGATTAGGTCTCAGCTGGAGTATTGTGTCCAGTCCTGGGCACCACATTTCAGGAAAGATGTGGACAAACTGAAGAAAGTCCAGGAAAGAGCAACATGATTAAAGGTCTAGAAAACATGACTTATGAGGGAAGATTGAAAAAACTGGATTTGTTTTAGAGAAGAGAAGACCGAGGGGGGACATAACACTTTTCAAGTACATAAAAGGTTGTTACAAGGAGGAGGGAGAAAAAATATTCTCTTTAACCTCGGAAGATAGGACAAGAAGCCATGGGCTTAAATTGCAGCAAGGGCAGTTTGGGTTGGACATTATGAAAAACTTCCTGTCAGGGTGCTTAAGCACTGGAATAAATTGCCTAGGGAGGTTGTAGAATCTCCATCATTAGACATTTTTAAGAGCACATTATACAAATGCCTGTCAAAGATAGTCCCTTTCAGGGGACTGGATTAGAAGACCTCTCGAGGTCCCTTTCAATCCTATGATTCTGTGTGGCCCATATTACTGAAGAATCCGAGCACTTGAATGTAATTTATCCCTCCTCACATTTGTGAGATAGAGTAGTACTATTATCTCCATCTTACAGAGGGGTAACTAGACGCCCAGAGAGGCTTAAGTGACTTGCCTAAGGTGTCACACAGGAAGTATGTGACAAAGCTGGGAATGGACCCCCGACTAGCACCCTGAACCAGCCTTCATTTGCTACTGGCTGTCTCCTTTAATGATAACAGAAGGAAAGGTCTATACCTATATTTTCTCTGTTTCTGGGATTTCCTGTGACCACCTCTACACTGCTATTCAATGCCCACACATTCCTAAACTGTGAGTGTTTTGGGGTGGAGGTAAAATGTAGAGTATTGAATACTTACTGAATACTCAGTGAGCTAGCTAGCTGGGAAGGTATCGTTTGAGTACCTACATAGAGCAGCCATTTTAATCTTGATCAGTCTCTAGTTTTTACTATGATTTCCTGAACTAAATATTTCTAAGAAATTATTATGGCTATATTTTATAACTTGGAAATCAGGGTCAGTCTTGTTAGATAAGATCTGGTGAAGAGGAGAAAACAGAGTTCAGTAATCTGATCTTTTCAGTTGAGATAATATAAATACTTTTCACGTCTTTGAAAATATGAAGTGCTAAAACTGGTTATTCCACACAACCCTAAAGAGATATTTCTACTCTAGGCCCTAGTTCATCTGACCAGAGAGCCACCCTCATCTCCCTTCTGTCGAAAATGGAGTTAATAAGCCACACCCGTTACAATGAGTCTGAGTATCCAATCAATCACTCTTGCAGAGCTCCATCACTTATTAACAGGATGGGTCAATGTTCTACTGTACCACACTGTTACAGGCCATTAAGCATCATGCTTCAGGGCATACGCTGATTGATTTGTAGAGTCAGGAATAAACAGTTTTAAACAAGGTTTTGGGGTTTGGTATACAGACACCCAGGCCTGCTTAATACCTTTGCAAAGAAACCAAGATACAAAAGTTAAAAAGGCTACAGCATTTGAAAGGTAAAACATTAAGGTTTTCATTTTAACAATATCCATTGTGCCCTTTTCCTTTAGTTTAGAGAGCTTTTTATAAGGGAAAAACCCACTGTTTGACAATCTTTTATATGGTATTAAAGATGGTAATAATGGGGAAAAAGAAAGTTGGGCTGCAGCTGTTGAGTCTCACTTCCTAGCAGACAAAACAAGACAAACGTACACAAGACAGAAAGAAAAGAACAGCGAAGATAATGCAGCTTCAGTCTGTGGTGTTGACTTCACTTGCAATTTTACTGCTGGAAAAACACACACAGAGCACATAGTATAATCAGCCCTCTGAGACCTGGCAAACTTGTACCTGCATCAGCTTGTTTAGCGTATTGCTTTTAGTTGCCTGTTCAGTCATACTCTTAGCAGTTTTGCAAAAGACAGTCCCGGATGGCTAAGGTAGATTCTAAGGAGACATGGTGTTTTTGTCATGCCAAGGACTTCTTGCAAGCCCCAATGATATCATGGTGGTTCTCAGGCTCTGAGAAAAGATGGTGGAGTAGCAGTTATGAAGGTGAAGCTCACTCCTTGCCTTTCTTTCAGTCAGCAATTGTTGTATTAGCTTCTGCAAAGTCTTTACTTTTAAGGACTCCAAAAAAGAGTGATGAATGGAATAGTATGTCCTTGTGTTAGGCCTCACTGGTGAACAAGATAACTTCCAGCACACCATTTTTGGTCCATTGATTTCCAGTTCGCGCTTCTCTTGTTTACCAGATATGATTGTAACACAGTCCTGAATTACATCAGTAGACCTTTTTGTTTAGACTGATTGTCTGTATCCCTATTGCACCTTTCCCCATCAACAATTATTGATAAACGTTATGACACTTTTTAATAAACTTTTTCTCATTTTCCCACAGTTAGGCTCATAATTAGGGTAAATTTACAGGCCCAATTATTACATCAGATGATAAGCCAGCTCACATGCTGTATTTTGTCTTGGGTGTAGTGGCCAGTGTTTTAGAAAGACACACATCCTTGTATAATGCAGGTCTCTCGTATAATACGGTGTGTGTGTGTGTGTGTGTATGTATGTGTATATATATATATATATATATATATATATATATATATATATATATATATATATATAGGGGGAAATGGTTCAGTGTTGGACAGTGACCGTATCATGTTAACACCGTTGACTCTTTGGCCCTATATAGTCTACCTAAATTAATAAAACAGATCAGTTTGTCCTCCTGGATCAGACCGAGGTCTGTTCACATGTAAATAAGGTGGAGCTGCTCCAAAGAAAAGGAGAAAGTGACACATAGTGGCAACTTGCTTTATAGGAAGTTCTTCTTTACAGAAAGTTCTACCTGCTGAGCTCTTTTCTTTCATAAAAATATTTTCTGACATAGCTGTAGTAGCTCAGGTTTGCCCAACTTTACCAGGTGCTCCTTATTTTTGAGACACTCTGTTCTCATCAGCAGGGGAGCTGGGTGATGGTGCACTGTATTGTTTGGTCTTGTAAACTATTTTCCCTGCTAAGAAAATGTAGTTTAAAACAAACTACAATAAAATGCTCTGTCATCCAAAGACTTTGCCAATTCCCCCAAAGAAAGACAGACCAATTTCTGAAAGAAAACAAATTAATCAAGAAGCAGCTGTTTAGGTGGAGAAACAATCCTTTTTCTAAATCTGGTTAAATTCATATAAAATATGCTGCATACCTGGTGCTAAAAGTGAACTGTTAGACAGATTGTCATTATTGATTCATCTGCCTTTGTACTCCTCCCACCAAGAGTTGGATGTGAGCTAGCTGTGGCTTGCAGTGCTTAGCAGTTCTCTCAACTTGGCCATTTCATTATGACTAACTGCATCATGTACATGGCCCATATTACTAATATACACTTCAGCAGATGAATCCATGAGCTTCAAGTTCATCAGATAACCATAAGCAGAGAGGCACTCAGAGTGGGTGAACTAGTCTGACCGGATAAGTGCTGACCTGAGTGTGTGTTCATCCTCCTCACTGATCTTTTAACATTCAGAACTGTTTGTTAAATTGACATGGAAGCTTTCATCACTATGCAACACACTCCAGTCCAGGTTGTTGGGGGAGTGGCCAAGAAGCCCACTTTCCTTCTCCTGGTTGGAGTAGGTGGATAATTGAAACTGATTCCCTTTCCACTGGTACTATTGCCAAGGCTCCATTCATTCTTGCATATGATATGGTACTTCCCTGGCAATTATATCCCAAAGTGCACTACTTTTCAGAAAAGTTACTGCTTGTAAGATTAAAAACTGATGTAAGAGCAAGATGGTGCTTGCATGAATAACAGGGAAAAGCAGAGCTGGTCATTGGAAGAAGTTTGTGAAGAAGGTAGGGAATCTCAGTTGGATTGGGGACTGAAAATGTTCTAATAAATATCTGAACTCTTGGATACCTGAATCAGCTCTAAGTCTTGTGAGGCTTTCCCATGACTAATATGGACTTCTGGTGAATAATCATCAGATGTATGGATCAAAAACATACACACAGGCTAGCATATATCTGAGGCGTGTAGTCAACTTTAGAGACAAATTCCTAATTTTAAAAATAGCTTATGTATTAATACATCCATTACTTGCACAAAAATAGTCAGAAGTATACTAAATTAGTGTGGTGGCTTACATTCATTCAAAAGCATTCCTGGTTGAATGCAGAATCAACATAAACCAACCACTCCACTATTTTTAAAATCTTTTTTTTCTAAAAGGCATTCTATCATTCACTCATAAAGAATTAGTTCTGGGACTCTCCCAGAACTAATATATATCAAATATATAATTTAAAAAATCACACACACTTGTGAATTTTTTTTTCCTGAGTAGCTCTTTCTAAAGCTTGATGTAAGAAGTCCATAACTGCTATGGACTGCTTATTGACTTCCGATGTCAAAATAATCTTTGTTCTCTTTGTGAACATTAAAATTGCAGTCTTACCAAGTGATTGATTTGAGTCAATCATGAGTCATAACCATTTTACATAATATTTTCTGATAGTTCTTTTTGCGTCTGTTGTTCTGGAAGGGTCTGGTGCCTCTGAGTTGGTGTGTCCTGGTCTGTGGGGAAGCTCATCAGAAGCAAACTCCTCACAGAAGGCTCCATAGACCAGGACACCCTTCTAGAACAGCAGGTGCAAAACCTGCAGACATACCTCCATGGTTTCAATGTTCAACACCCCTGCAACACACTTTTCAAGATCCACTGGTTCTACACATGCCTATCACAACATATGGTGTACCTTTTCCAGTGCACTAACTACCATAATAACTGTGGGTGAAACGAGACAATCACTACGCTCTTGAATGAACCCTCACAGAAAAATAACACAAGACAAAAACACCATGTCACCTGTGGGTGCACAGTTTTCACAAAGCAATCACTCTATATCTGAGCTCTCAGTCCTTGTCCTCTAAGCAAACCTGCACAACACATTGAAAAGAAGAGCCTGGGAGCTTAAACTCATAACTTTGCTCGACACTAAAAATCATGGACTGATTAGAGACACTGAATTTATGGTTTATTACAACAATCTATAACCTATTAACCCTTTTCCCCCTTGACTAGAGAGGGGTTAATGAGCCACTTCACTTTGAATGGTCCCTTTAAATGTGTTTAACTACTTATGCTAAACATTCTGTTCACCTTGTATTTAGCTGTGACAGAGTATGTTTTCCAGACCTGAAGAAGAGATCTGCAATCTTGAAAGCTTGTGAGTGTCACCAACAGAAACTGGTCCAATAAAAGATAATACCTGACCCACCTTGTCTATCTGAAGACATGATTAGCAGAAACTGACTTACTAGTGTATGATTATTAACAGGAGTTTTCTTGTATACTATCCCATCTTTATTTTTTACCTTGGATACTAATAATGGCAATATAAAACTACTGTAGCAATAAAGTATATCTGCCTTTTCTGCTGTATACAAAACCTCCATTTGCTCTTTCACCAGTTCAGTCTTAAAGCAATTCACTTTTCTCTTTTGCTAGCATGGAAAGTTCCCTGTGGTTCTCTGGTAGATTTTCAAATGTGGCCGAGATTGCAAGACATTATTAAACAGTTTGTCAGCTTTACTTTATGCTTATCTGCTATTTCTGTCTTAATGGACTTAAGTGCTGAATGTTGTAATGACTGGAAGGTTTTGAAATAATGGGCTTCCTACCATGAGACCCAGGGTGTCAGGGAGAGGCTGTACAGTTGTGTAAATTTGGTTCATAATCACTTTTTAATGACATTTTTGTACAGTTCCAAAAGCAAAATACAAATGTTTTCAGTTAAACTACTGATATCTGTCAGACATTAGACACCATTTTGTTCTAAGCATGTCGTGGTTGGTTGGTAAGGTAGAGAAGCATGTATGTGTTAGTGACTAAAATAAACAGAGCAGACAGAAATGCAAGAGTATATTGGCCTGATTCTTATGGGGAAAATGACACATTTGGAGTGGTATTACATAATGCTTTGGGTATCTTTGTAAATGAAGGTGTATGAACTTGGCATGTTATCCTTGGTTTAAAGAGGTTGACTTTGCACAGCTTCACGTCCAGCTATAATGTTTTGTTGTACACACATGGCTGTTACTTTCTTACCTACTGTAGTGGATCAATTTTACAGAAGAAGAAAACATTTACAAATGATCAAATAAATGTTTGACAGCTTTTTTATTCACCCAGATCTAATTGTGTGGCTTTGGGCTTCTTCTGCAAGCAGAAAAATCCTTTCCTAGGAGGGAAGCCCAGAAGCTCTTCAATTCTTAGCCACTGCATTTTGAATCCTCCAGCTGCCATGTCGAGCTTAATGGTCCATTGGTACTCAGGCAGCGAAAATATTTGGCAAATATGAGAGATTTTTTTCCTTTGACTTTCTTCTCTGCTTTTATGGAGTTCTTCCTTCTAAAGCTATGCTTTCAAAGCCTATTTTTAAAATTTACTCAGCAAGAACTATACAAGCCATTTTTGAGTCTTTTCTAGTTGAACGGGTTAATATATATTATTGGGAGATGTGTTTTAAAGTTATTGCTAGTTAGCCAAATTGATGTGTAAAGGGGTCCTCGGAAAGTGATCCAAGTACTCCTGTCAGTGGTCCAATATGCAGTCTAGGGTGCATTACTAACAAGGCCCAGAGTATCATGACACTCGAACTAAATAGCAACGCAAAGCTCAACAGCGAGTCTGATAGACTCCCATGGAGTAAGAGGTTAGGGATAGGGACAGAATAGTAGTGAAAATTGTAAACTTATTGGGAGTGACCAGATGTTATTTCTGTAGACTGACTTGTTACCTCTGCTTATCTGAATGTGTAAGCACTTACCTTTTTGTAGAAATGCTCTTGGTCAGCAGTACTGCACTTCTTTTAGAAACTGATCATATAACTAGTAAAGAGTTTTCAACCTAAGAGTAAATTTTGTGTCTGCAAATAACCAGAAAAAGGTCCACAAACACTGAGGTTCTAACTAAGCTTTCAAAATAGGACGTCGGTGTTGCATCAACTTTCATGTCTATCTGTATAGGAGTAAACCTCACCACAAGTGAGAATCATTCTTTGTACTTGCTGCTGTATGGGAGTAAACAAAGCATGAGGCCTATCAGCGCAGGCAAAACAAAGTATTACAACAGTAGGGCATTGGTTTAGAGGAATCCAGTGGGTCAAGATTGGATTGGGATTGGGAGTCTAACATTAAACTGGATTGGAGGACGATAGCATGGGTTTTGTGGGAAGGAAGCATAAACGTGTACACTTGAGGTTACCAATTAACTACAGAGTCACCTCACTGGAGAGGCCTGAGACTGAAATAGCAGGGCTATTTCAGGTCAGAATGTAGATGTATCCTCTTACAAGACACCCTTTTCTATAATTTTCCAGTAAGGCTTGTTTTAAAGGTAAAAAGAAAAATCTTGCCAGCTGGCATGATTTGTTCTGAAACTTAATAGTGGAGACTGTTAAATACAGTAATTGGGAGGTGGGGGAATCTTAATAGCAGCGCAGCTGTATGTCTGTGTCCACTTTTCAGTGTTTCTTACCTAGGATTTGTGTAGTCAGACTTGTTTTCAGGAAAGAAAAAAATATAAATATTGTCAGCAAGCTTGACTTGTTATAAAACTCCTGAACAGTCAGTGCTTTCTTCAGCAAAATAACTGAAAAAGAAAATTAGTGGCAGCAGCCTGCACAGTTCAGTACATCTGCTGGAGCCTCTGCAGCACTTTCTCTGTGAGTCTTCCAATCTAAAGGAGAGAAACTGCCAATGGGCTCGCTTGCATATGAAATAACCTTACGAGTGACTCAGTTCCTGCTTTTAGTTCTCTAACATCATGTTGAGAAGCAGAAATATACTTGGTCTAACTGGCATGCCTGGCAGCAATTTGCACAGCAAATTCCTTCCCAAGATACCAGATTTAGTACCTGAGGAAATTTGTTCGCATGCACGCTTGCTCGCACTCTCTCTCACTCTCTCTCGCGCACGCGCACACACACACACGCACCTGATTGTTTTGTTTTTTAAAAAAATATTTATTGTCATGGGTGAAATCCTGGCACCACTGAAGTCAATGGGAACTTTGACACTGACTTCAATTATTCTGTGATTTTACCCAATATTTTTCACAGCAAACCTGGTTTCTGCTGTCAATTGTACCTTCTGTTGTATTAATTTCTTTGAATGATCAAGATTTTGTAGTGTCTTTCTGCTTTCCACCAGCTTGTTTTTCATGTACTGATATTGATCCTCATGAGCATGATCAGATCTCAACTAATTAGTTGCCTTCATAATTCTGAGCAGCTCTGACTGCCTGTTTTTTGGCCCCCATGAATGCTGGTCTCCTCTAACACATGGTCTGCTTGTACCTTTGTATTGAGTCCTAATACACTTAACCACTCATCTGAAAGCAATGTTTTGTGTAATTCAGATTTCCTTTCAACTAACTGGTACACAGGAAATTGTGGTGAAGAGGTACTGGAACCTGGGGGAGGGAGCATCTTTTTGTTCTATGTTTGTACAGCATCTAGTGCAGGGGGTACAAGTCTACCAGTGGGGCTCCGTGGTGTGATAATACAAATAAATAATAATCCCTCTAAGATAGGGGGGTGGTGGTGGTTGGGGAAAGGCAGCAGCTGGGGGACATAATCTGACGGTAGAAATAATATATAAAGATACGGAGTCCTGTTATGTGCAAATGCTTGGTTGGGGGCAAACCTAATCAATCTCCTCTTTCTCTAGGGTGGAACTGCTGACACCTGTTGCTAGTAGGCCAGCAGGCTGACATAGCATTCCCATGAGCTGGATAAGGTGAATTGGTTTAACTAGCCATTACATCCAACACTTACTTGTTATAGAAATAGTACAGCAAGCCACACTGATTTATACAGATTTTGACCCAGGTCAATCAAGCCTCACAAATGGACACGGTCATGGATTTCTGGTAACTGCTAAACATATTACACATACTGTGAGCTGGGATGTTAGGACTTTATTTGGTATAGGCCAGACTGAGCTGGTAGAAAAGAACTTAAGGAGGTTACAAGTTTCCTTTGCTAACATATGGGAAACACATTGGCTGGATGTAGGCAAATTGACAGTTGGAAATTGTACTTAACTTTGGACATTTCTGTGGACAAGTGAAACGCAGAGATGAGATTGCTACAGCAGTGGACAAGAGAACAGTTATTTCAGTGGAAACTGGTGTCTGAGTGGATTGTAATAGCAAAGTTTTTACTACGGCCTACAATAAACTATGCGGAAGTGTGATCTGTTCTTCCACACCAATAAAAGCAGCGAAGAGGCAGAGGAAGATAGTTGGCTAGCATTGTACATGAGATTCCCAATCATATGATCCTGATAATGGGAGATATTAATGCAAAGGTTGGGAGTGGACATGTTAAACTAATGAATAGTGTTGGATCACATCGTATCGGAATGGCAAACGATAAAGGGGAAAGGTTAAGAACTTGCTGTGAGATGCACAGTCTGATTAATGGTGATACTTTGGTTTCCTCACAGACATGCACATTGGAATTCACCAGATGGTCAAAAACCAAATTGACCACGTTATTATTATTCTGGATGTGTAAATGAGAACAGAATATGATCCATCTTATTTCATTTTTAGTTTTGATCTTACTGCTACAAGATTTTATTTTATATTTTGACCTCTTTAATATAAACCTGAGGGTCATTACATTCCTACTAAATTTGGAATTTAAATCAATCATTTGTGCAGTAAGAATACAAAAACTGCTGCTATGGAAAGTGCTGCAGTTGTGGGGTACTATGAAACAATCTTTGAGTTAGGGTGCAATAAAATATTGTTCCTGTGCATCATCCAAATTGTTGAAGTACCACAAGGTTTAAAGTAGTTAGCCTGCATGATAGTGGTGGTGGTTAGTTGGTTATTTTTTTAAATTTATTTGTGTTAGTATTATAGCCCCTGGAATCTTGGTTACGGTTGTCCCCTCTACCAAAAAGCTGAAATGGCGCCCCTGTCAACAAAACAAGAAAACAAAAGATGAAAGTGATTGATTATATAAAGGTTAAGCTGTATGAAAACACAAGCAGGTAAATGATGTAAGTCATGTGGGGTTTTTTTTTTTAAAGCCTACTGGTGAAGTGATGACGACTGCCAAGGAGGTGAGGTGCTGGGAGTATGAAAGGAGGATTTCGAGAGTGCTGAATCCTCCAAATGCAAGCAGTCTAGTCATACGAGATGAACAGGACAGCTTGCAAGGCAGAATGGATATCGGCACTGAACCACCATCAGAAGAGGAAATAGAAAGAGCAATGAAGCTGTTTAAAGTGGGAAAGCTGCAGGAACAGACAATATAACGGCTGAGCTGCTAAAGGTTGGCAAGACAAGTGCTATCAAAGCATTAAGAAAAATTAAACAAGAAAGTTGGGAGCAAGATGACTGGCTGAAGGCGGTAGTTGTGCCAATCCTGAAGAAAGGAGATCCTGCTAACTGAATAACTAGAGGGATAAGCTTCTTATCTGTATAAGGAACAATCATGATGAAAGTAATTGTCAACAGATTAAGACCAGTTTTAGAAGAAGTAGATGAGGAACCGTGTGTGCAGCTTCAGACCAGGCTCAAGTTGCATCGACCTGATATTCATGCACTGACATCTGATGGTGGGGGGTGGGGTGGGGAGGACTAAAGATGTTGCTGTTTTCATTTACTTTGATTTGGTGTGGAGAGAAGCTTTATGCAAATTAGTAAAAGTAGATAGTGTTCCAGAGAGGATAACTACAACTATAAAAGTTGTGTACGAAGACTCCTGTAATGTCAAAAGAATTGGTAGAACATTAAGCAACTGGTTCAAGTCAATATTTGGTATAAGACAAGGGGGCATGGAATCACCAATGATCTTCATTATATTCCTAAACCAGACATTAAAAAGTTAGACAAGCTGGATGATCTAGAATTTAAAATCCTTCGTTTATACAGACATGGTACAAAAGGCGGAGGTTTGAATTAATGATGCTCTTTGCTACCTTGGAAAATTCGTCTAGTTCACTTGAACACTCAGTAATTGCCTAGAAGACAAAGCTTGCATCTTGAAAAAGTGACAACAAAGTGTTCAAATGCAGCAGTGGTGAAGAATTATCTGAAGTAGAATCTTGTGTACCTATGAAATTTGATCTGTGCTGACAGTTCCATCAAGGATGTGATTAAAAGGAGCTGTGCTTTAGCTACAAATGCTGCATATAAATTGATAAAATTATGGACTGATAAAAATATTACATTTGATACCAAAGTGGAAAAAATACCAAACCAGTATACTAACAGTATTATTCTGGTCTGGAAGCAGCAGCATTAAATGAAAAAGGCATCACAAAAGATGGAGATAGTGGACTTGAGTTCTTAATTTGTCTTAAAATTATTCCATGTCACACCTTCCATTTTCTGAAATTAAGAGAATAGGATGTGAAATCAAGATACAGGATTTGCTGCTATCGAAAAGATTCAGATGGTGAGGTCACTGCAGAACACAAACAGATAATAGAATGCCAAAGAAAATAATGCAAACATAACCAAGGTCAGTCTGACCTAGCGGCCGACCACTGGTTGAGTGATAGGGACATTGTATACAGAGACATGACCAGGCCGGGTTGAATGGAGGAACAAGCCATGGCTGGGAACAGCAACACTCTACTCCTCCCTGTGTTTGTAAAGGTGCTCTGGGATAAAAAAGAAAAGATTAAAATAGCTGAACTACCTTAAATTTAGAATGGAGTCTATTCAGAATGTTTTTTTTTTTTCACTTTAAGAAAACAGGCAGTGGGTTTCCACAGTTTCGAATATGATATACAGTGCAGATGCATATATTAACCACTGCCAAAGAGTATTAAATCAGAATATGGCACAGTCCCAATAAGCAAGGAACATTAATGTAGGAAGGGTTGTCAAAGCAGCAAACCCCATCATACATCACACTGTGACTTAGTGGAGATATATAATTTAAAAATTGAAAATCTGCTTGTGCAGTGGTCTGGGGCGGCAGGGGACCACACTGCCTCACTACACACTGTTGATGTCTTGTGGGGAATTAGTCCGGCCGTGGGAGTCTCCCTCTGTGGCCCTTGCGGCAACTGAAATAAGCACAGTAAGCCCGAGCCCTTGGTCAGGGCGGGGCAACAATGAGTCAGGAGCTCAGGCCCTCAAGCAGGGGTTGTGCAGTAGCAGTACAAACAGTAGCAATAAGCCCAGGCCTCTGAAGGACCTGGGATAGCGGGAGACTGCTACCTGCGAGTTGGGTCGCAGGGGGGACGCAGGCCATCCCAGCCTGGGCCCTAGCAGCGGCAGAAGACCCGCTGTTGTGTCATGTCTGCTGACACAGCAACACACCGACATGGGCTCTGGCAGTGTTGCAGCCAGACTAGGGTCAGCTGCCCCCGGGCTACTTCCAGACTCCCCCTCTGGTGGTACCTGGGTCACGGTGGTGTCCTCTAGGGGGTCCAGCACCATGGGTTCCTCGGGGTAGTTGGCGAGAGGCAGACCCAGCAACTCCTCCGGGTAGCTGGTACGGGAAAGGCTCAGCAACTCCTCTGGGTAGCTGGTGCAGGAAAGGCCTGGCAATTCCTCCAGTTGGCGGGCACAGGACAGGTCGGAGGCATCTGGTCTCCCAGCGGCAGTCTTCCCAGTGAATTCCGAGGTCGAGGTTTTATACTTCCAGGGCACCGCCTGACCCTCTGGGGGGGCTCAAACACACAGCTCAATGGCAATGGTGTCCGGAAGGTCTCGTCTCTCTCCAGGGAGGCGGAGGACCACACCGCCTCACTACAAGTACCCAGTCCTGAAAGATGCTAAGCATCATTAGAAGGCTGATGGGTGCTATTGATTCCACTGAATCCTCTGAAAGTGCTTATCTCCTTGCAGAATCAATCCCTTGTGTCTTGGCATTTTGTCCTGCATATTTGAATTAGAATATGTTGGCATCTGGAATAACTAAGAGGCTGTCTAATGTGAAATTTCAACTTGCAAAGTGTCTTGATTTGCTTTTTTTGACTGACAGGTATTTGCTAACATGGATTACAGTGTTTCTGAAAAAGGCTTTGCGGCAGCTGCTGCTGCTTTCTTACTTGACTAATTTTCCCACAAAATAAACCACGGTAACAATCATAACCTATGTTCTTGCCATTGAGCTGTGTGTCTGAGCCCCTAACTCATTCATTGTGACAGAGGCTTGTTGGGGGTTCACTACTCTGCCAGCAACCTTTGTCAGGCCTGACATACTCAGGACATCTAACACTGTCATGGTCTACGCCAGGGATCTCAAACTCTAATCACTAGGAGGGCCACATGAGGACTAGTACATTGGCACGAGGGCCGCATTATGACACCCTCTGCCCCTGCCCCACCTCTTCCCACCCCTTCCCCGCCCCATTCCAACCCCTTCCCGAAATCCACGCCCCCGCCCTGCCTCTTCTCCGCCTCCTCCCCTGAGCACGCGGCTCCTCCCCCATCCCTCCTGGAGATCACTAAGTGCCTGGAGGTAGGCAGAGGAGTGGGGATGTGGCGCACTGGGGGCAGGGAGAGCGGGGGGGAGGGGAGCTTGTCGGTCTGCAGGAAATAACTCTGGGAGGGGGGTGCGCGGGTACTTGGTGGACTGTTTGAGACCCCTGGTCTATACCGAAAAGTTTGCATTGGGAAAACTAATAATTCACTGATCATTAATATTCTTGCATGATGTATGTACAGGTTGCATACAAAGTTATAAATATATGCTAAAATTATGTTCTTAAAATGTGTTTGGCAAGCAATTCATAGGCACATTTGCGTTAGACAAACAAATGTGTATTTGCTTGTCTGACCAGCCTGGTCATCAGGCAGAGACAATGAAGGTACACTTCCATAAAAGGTAAACAAAGCCATCAGCTTAGTGAGTGGGGATCTGAACCCCAAATGATAGCAACTGAATCAACTGATTGTACATGTAATACTGCTGTATTATAAAAGTACGTTGAGAAAGGTATTTTATAAAAGCCAATCACACACTGGTGATTGATATCATTGTGAAATGTATGCATTAACTCTGCATGAGCAATTATGGATACTCACTGATATTATCCTTTAAAGTCTGTGACTAAAAGGTGTTTAATGTCCAGGCAAGATAATAAACAGGTTTTCACCCGACAGAGAAAAGAGGCCACCATCCCAAACCAGGTGTAGCCAAATTCAACAGGCCCTTCATTTGTATCAGAGATTGCAGGAAGAGATAATTTACATTGTTAAAAGTCACCAGCAGAGGAGAAGACAGCATGAGGTCTGCACCAGACAGCCTGGCGTCCACACCCAGCTGGGAAAAGGAACTTTATCTGGGCTTACTTTTCAAAAAAACACACTTCAAAGGGTTACTTGGCTATAAAAAGAAAGGAGAGAGATGTCCATCACTGGGGGAGTTTCAAGGGCCAGATCTCTTGAAATCACAGAATGCTGGGCCCTTCAACCAAAGGGGGTTGAAGTCCCTAGGAACTGAGCATAGGGAGAAACCTTCTTAGGAAAAGATTGTAACTTGCCAAAACTGTGTATCTTAGAAGCATATCTTTACTTGTGTGTGGTTGAAACTCTTTCTATCTTTATTCTTTATACTTGGTATTACTTAAACCTATGACTTTTTGTTTAACAAAATTTTCACCTTTTATTATAAACTAATTCAGTGCAATGATTGAAGTTAGCCCAGTTAGGCTAACAGGCCAGTTTGTTGCTCTTTTAAAGAGCAACAAACTTAACTTCTGTGGGTGTTCCAGGAGAGGGCTGGACACTGCAGGGCAGATGGTTTGGGGGAAGTTCAGGACTGGGAGGTGGTTGCGATCATTCTGCAAAAAGTGATTAGCGTGTGACCTATATGTATCTTGGGTGGCTATTGGTGCCAGGGCTGTGAGCCACAGCAACATAATACTTAAGGCATCAGCGTTGCAGGGCAGGTGGTGACACAACTCCTTACAGGTCTGGGATGACTGAAGTGTCACACTCCTGTATTGTGTTGTAGAAGCTATTTAATAGTTTTTAAATATAGCTGTTGATTGTAAAGGAATTTTAAGATGTGTAAGGGATACAGTTTTGGTAGATGAAGAAGGGTAACACTGAAAGAAATGCATCCGATGAAGTGAGCTGTAGCTCACGAAAGCTTATGCTCAAATAAATTGGTTAGTCTCTAAGGTGCCACAAGTACTCCTTTTCTTTTTGCAAATACAGACTAACACGGTTGCTACTCTGAAACCTGTCACTGAAAGAAATGATATCGTTTAGCTCCAGATTCATCCTATTTTGGATTATCAGCTATAGCCAACCAAAAAAACCTTTTCTCCTTACTAAGTCAAATGGATAACCTAGACTGGGCTTTGATATCAAAATATTCATGAAGGGGCACATTTTTCACAGAAATGCCAAACTGGCCTCTAAATTTTCTCCCTAATTTAGCATGCTTTTTGTTATTAGACACCTCTGATGTATGCTTTTGATTCCCCCCACCCCCTTATGAAGAATTGCATTTGGAATACTTGCTGGGATCAGATATCCAGGGTGAAATTAATGCTGCTGTAACGGGCCAGCAGAAGACACTCTATATCACTTAAGCTCCCTTTTGGGGCTGTACAACATGATTTATGGGCAGAACAGCTATATGGGGTGTGTTGTGTACTGAACAGGGTAGCACACCTCCAAATATACTAGTGTAAGGGACTTAATGGGGGTGGAGGGATCCATGGATCATTGACTTCATGGATCCAGCCACCTACAACTTTCATCAGAGAGGGGGGAAAATAGCCCTTAGTTTACATTGGCATGTCATCATTACAATGGACAAAACTGGAAAGAAAAGGAAGTGAATATCCAAGTTTGAAAATAAAATTCTGTGTAATGATTTTATTAAATCTGTTGCAGTTCCTTCATTTAAATTGGAAAAATACCTAGGTCTATAGTAATTGCACATGAGATGCTTAACTGACAAAACAACAGTTCCCTTTACACACACTGGTTATCCAGATCCTAAACTGGTGTAATGGGGGCTTGTCTACATGAACATTTAATTCACCACAAGCTGGAATGTGAATCTGACCCGACATTTAACTGTTTCATGTGGACCCTGATGACCTGAATTACCAGTTTCTAAATGTGCTTTGATCTAGTTCTGTTTCAAAGAGGACTAGATCAAAGCATATTAATTGGCAATGCATGTCAGCAGCGTCCAGACGGACAGTGTTTGTCAGGCTAATACAGCGTAGATTCACATTTCAGCTTGCCATGAACTAAAAGTTAGTGTAGACAAGTCCTCAGTATAGCCCTGTCAATGGAATTTTGCTGATTTACAACAGCTGAGGATCTACCCAATTTATTATATTTTAGGTTAGAGAGCACTGTTTCAATGCCCTTTTCACTCAAGGGTGCATAGAACTCACCACCAAGAAATGCAATAGCTGCAAAGTGACTAGGAACGCCTCTATTTTTTTTTTTTGTAAGCTTTCCAAGATGCATGCCTTTCTCTTATGCTCAACAGTCAGAAATAGATCTAGCATTCAGGTTCAATAGTTTTTTTTTCCCCACATAAAAGGATTCTATAGTGCCTTCACTGAAGTCAATTGAAGTTTGGCCATTCAAGTCAATGGGAGAAGAAAAACCAATAAATTGTTGCTGTAGCTTATCAGATGAGGGTTTCCTATCTTTTAAGCAGTAAAAGCTGTCATATAGCTTTTTTCCTTATAACTGATCACATCTATTGTCTTTTATTTTAAAAAAGTGTGTGGCTTTTGTCATAACATTCAGTGATACTAAAAATAAGTTAATCTGCAACATTTTAAAATTTGTAAAAAGAAAGGGAGTACTTGTGGCACCTTAGAGACTAACCGATTTATTTGAGCATAAGCTTTCGTGAGCTACAGCTCACTTCATCGGATGCTACAGGGCTAAATGGCTGTTTTACATAAGCTATTGTTTTGTCACCATGCTGACTTACTGTCAACTGGGAACCTAGTGTAAATAAAATCAGCATTACAGCACACACAAAACACCTCAATCCTTTTCATTGTGTTCTTTAATTCCTGACATTTTTGATAACTTCTTTTCAGAGTGCTTGTTTCAAACTCTTCTCCTTATGACTGCATTATTGAGGGGCACACTTTGTGTTACCTTATCTCATTATCAAGTGTTTATCATTCATTTTCTGTGTAATTACCATCCCAAATAATGCAAACCAACATTAAATGTTACACGTCTAAAAGGTGTCAAGATACAGGCAGCATCTTATTTCTCCCCCTCCCCTTAGATACTACTTACTGACCTTTTGATTTCCTGTCACCTGGGTCCATTGGAGAACAGCGGGAATAATAAGGCTCCTTGCTGTGTGGCCGTAAGGCCTTCCAGAATCTGAATAAAAAGACAGTCTTTTTTTCCAACCAGCCTTGTTTACTATCTTGCCTTGTAGTTAGAAGGTTTTTGCCATCAATGTGCTCTTGGAGAATTCTGTTTTAATCTGGAATAAAATCACTAGGTGTAACACCTCAGGCTTGCATTATTTTCTATTAATTTTAAAAGCACATTTAAAATTGGTTTTGACTGCTTGGTCTGAAAGTTAAATGTAGAAATGCCACCACAGCTTGCAAGTGTATAGCTGTCATGTAGTTAAGAAAAATAGTGACATATTGAACTCTACTCTTAATTCTACTCAGTGGATACTGGATCAGGCCCTAAGGGAACAACCTTATTTGCAGAATTTTTAAGTGAGCTGGGGTTTGTGAATCTCCAACTCAAGGCTTGGTTTGTTTTTTGAGTTTTGATGCCAATATCTTTTGCAGCACTAGTTGTGACCTTGATTTTATGTCTTGGTTTTTATGACTGCACCCTCCAGAAGCATAGTGCACCTTTCTACAGCGATGGCGTGTTGGCTGAGTATTGACCTAGAAGGAAGATTACCTACTGAATAACCAACACTTCATAATGGGCTTTCTTAGTGGCCTCACATTGGGAAAACACTTTTGTTGTTGTAACTGCCATGCAGTGTGAGATACAGTATAAACAATGTGTTAATTCAAGCTAAGGTATTCTAACAAAAGTCAAAATTTTGGTATTGATGTTAAGGTTCTGTTTAGATGTGTGGGAGAACTGCACACCTGGTATTGTTGCAACCTGTCTTGGCCAGCAAAACAGATTACCGAGGTGAAGAAGACAGTTATCTTTGTCAAATAGCCAGAAGAGCTGCAATCAACTTAAACATTGAAATGCTTTTCAGAACACACAACATCTGTAGAGTTACAAGTCTACAGTTTCCTGTTGCCTTTCCTGATAACCTACCATCTATGGTATTTCATATGATCAATTTTTGAACAAATGCTCAATTTGCTAGCTGGGGTGCACATTTGATGGGGCCAAGAGCAGTGAAGACATCCTTTGGGTAGAGGGGGGAAGAGAGCTCATCAAGGAGCAGCTAGGGGCAGAGTTTATATGTGCTGCCTCCACTTTTCCACTCTCCCATCTCTCCCAATTGCCTTTATTGCATTACAAGGGGGAGGGAAGGATATTGCATGCTGTTTTCTCCGCACTGGAGCCTCTCTGCCTCCACTGGTATTATTGGGTGGTGGAGGTGGTAAAGGGGCTGGGTGAGTGGCTCCTGCCTGGAAGGGTTGGAAGGTTGCTACTGTTTCCTGTCTTGGTGAGAATCTGTGTTGGGTTCCCTGTTTCAGTAATATCCTTCTCAACTTTAATCTAGTTTCTGGATCTCCTTAGATGCTGGGGGCTAGGCTGATTGCCAGTTTGGGGGTCTGGAAGGTATTGTTACTCTATGGCATGATAGGCAGATTGTTGTATGGGTGTTCACTTTCTACCCGGTGCCCTGGACGTCTGGTCTTCGGGATTGAAATTACAATTGTCACAAATTTGGCAGGTCCAGTGTAGTTGACGAGTTAGAAAGGCTCTGACTGAGGTCCATGTAGCTCATCACCCTGCCTGGGCACTGATCCTATGCAAAGCAATGCAAGATAAGGGGGTAAGCCACTGTCTCTCATGGCATGTGGATTCCATGATCGTCTCTCTTACCTCTTTTGTGGAGGGCAGTCGGGAGTGTTGCTTCCAATCAGACTCCTTGGCAGGCCTGACTGTGTACAGAAGGGGCATGGCCTTTACACCCACTGTTAAGTTTATAATACTCAAGGAATTGAGGTCTGCACTGGAACAGCCCTGCTAGGTAGCTTGGAATAGTGACCCCATTT
The DNA here is from genome assembly GCF_965140235.1 of Caretta caretta. Classification (NCBI taxonomy): domain Eukaryota; kingdom Metazoa; phylum Chordata; order Testudines; family Cheloniidae; genus Caretta; species Caretta caretta. The sequence continues at coordinate 80,916,154 of NC_134210.1, read as the reverse complement.
GGGTAATAGTTTACAATTAATTATGAAGGACACAACTTTATCATACTATAGTGTTTTATTGTTTCTATGTTCATGTCAAAAATGTAGGTTAAAATAGTGTATTTTCTAGGTAAAAGTCAAATAAAGGTGTATTCCAAGATATTGATGGTAACCAAGCATTGATTTCAGAGCTATTAAAATGGTGTGCATGTGATGAGGTGGACTAAGTCCAGAGGCCCCTGCTGGAGGCCTCAGGGTCCTGCCACACCTGTCCCAGGAAAGGAGCAGTGGAGCAAAGTCCTTTGAACAGCCTAGAGAGACTGCGCAGGAAGCAGCCAATCACAGAGGCAGCCAGTTAGGGTCATATCAAAAGGAGCTAATCTGCAGACCACAGGCAGTTCCTTGCTGGAGCTGGAGGAGTGCAGATGGTGCGCCTGACTGGACCAAAGGGAACTGCAGCACCATGGACAGCTAAGTGCTTGCAGGGACTCGGGAAGCAAGAAACTGCTCCTGGCTGACTGCTGGGCCTGAACACTGAAGAGCTCAGAGCTAAGGGTGAAACATTGATGAAGGCTGGGGCTGTGGGGAAATGACCCAGGGAATTGAAAGCAGTTTAGATAAAGGGGAATGGTGGTGTGTGGCTGGTACTCTTAGGGTTCCTGGGCTGGAATCTGGAATAGTGGGCAGGCCTGGGTCCCCTGCATAGGCCACTGGGGAACTGCCTGCTATTGGTCAGCAATAAACCCCCAGAAGAGGATCTGAACTCCTTAGTGGCCCAGGTAGAAAGCTGGGGCAAGACCAGACCAGAGAGGGCAAAACCATTGTCTCCAGGCCAGGGAGGAAGCTCTGGGGGTACAGCCGGATACCAGGCCTGGGATTGTTTAGATTGCAGAGGCACTTGACCGTAAGAGGGTGCTTGTGAGAAGTGCGTGACATGCTGTTACAGTGCAAATAGCAGGTCTTGCTTCTTGCTTGAGCAGAAAACCATCCCAGCATTCTACAGCATATGCACTGTTGTGAAATAGCCAAATGAAGCTCTATTCTTGTGATCTGAAACCACAAAGTTTTTAGCAGCGCGCGAGGACTTGAGATAATGAAATAACCCTTGGGAACTGAACAAAAGGTTATAACTTCACTTCACATATAAGCACACATGAATGAGTAAACAGTTAATCTAGATCAATAGCACTCCAAAGAAACTGAAAGCAATACTGCAAAAGCACTAGCAGTCTATTCGAGTCAAGTACAATTTTAAACAAACCTCATTATGTTTGTTTAATGTTTAATAGGAGCATGCCTGAAACGTTCCCATAAGTAAGAATGTTCTGATGAGATTACTTTCGTGCTTCTGGTTGTACATTAGCATCGTCTGTCACTGTGCTTCAGTATATTAGAATACATTTCACAAGCTCCATATCATTTTTACATTTCAGGCCTACAAGATTACTTGTTATATTCCTTATTACATAAAGTTCCCATTCGTGCTTGTGCAGCCATATGAAATACTCTCCTTCCTTAATCTCTGTCATGATCTTCGCCAAACAGTGTGGCTGCATTTTTTTCTAAGTTGTCACTTGTGAGAATTAAATTGCTCAATGAACTGACAAAAACAGCTCAGCTCCTTTCCTTTTGTATTGGTGACAATATGAGAGGGGTGCTGGAAGAAAGGGGTGGGGGTTGCATTAGCTTGAATTTCTAATGAGGCACTGCAAAACCTCTGCATGATAAAAATGTAACAGTCTAGGATCTCCCCCACCTCCCCAGTCTTCAATATCTGCTGACTTTTTTCTCATTCCAGGTCTCATAAGCAGCTGATAAATGAAAGTCTCTATGTCTTGGCTGCTGTTTTACATGTCAAAGTAACTTAAAAAAAATAATCAAAGGTGGAGGGTGAGACTCTGTTGATTAAAGTTATTCAGCTTATTATAAAGTATTGCAAAGAGCTTGTAACTGCTCTTATGAAAACCTTCAAATATACAGGATTTTATTTCTGTTTCTCTGATGAAACTGAAAACACTTAGCTAAATTTGTTGTTTCAGTATGCCTTCTGTATAAAGTGTGGTATAAAATACAGAATATACCTGCTAGTTGACAGTCCTATGGAAAGCAAATACATACATAAATATTGTTATATTACTTTCATTGCATGTGAATCGTTAATTGAAGGTTCAGTACTTTACAAATAATAGAACCATTAAGCTTCATATGTTACTAGGGCACAGAAGATGTGTGTAATTCCTATGTATGACCTCTGCTCCCCATATTGAAATGCAGACATGTCTGGAATGAAACATGGCAAGCATTTAACAGCAAATGGTAATATAATACAAAACAGTTTAGGTAAAAAAAAAAAAGGGGGGGGGAGGAAGAATCATGGGTCCAACTAAAACTCCAGGGGCTATAGTTTAAGATATTGCAAGTATCCAAGATGAAAATTGACCAGGACATTGAGGCTAACCCATCCACTCCTGCCAAAACTGCCATGGGATCTTTTGTGACCCAGTTAGTCAGGACATTGGTTTTACACCACTCCAGGAAAATCACACTTGCAACTGCACAGTGTCCCCTAACTCCTTGCAGAGATACTGGTTTAATGCTGAGGTATTGGTTTAACAAAATTAGGAAGAAGACCATCACCCACTGAATTACCATCCCCATTTCCTGAAGCACCTACTGATTTCCGTGTGTGTGTGTGTGGGGGGGGGGGGGTGTCTCCTGTCTCAGTACAATACTTAAGTTTTGAGATCTGACAAGATCACAGTACAAGCTGTCATGGCTGCAGGCACCCCTTTGGATCACCTTAATGGCTTACACCATAATTTGGAAACATGTTTGTTTTGATTTTTGTTAATAGCGGTAGTACATAAAAAAGAACCAGCGCAGAGTGTATCTCTTGCTGTCATTGTATCTTATCAGGCTTATTGCAAAGCTAATAAAATACTGCAGCAGTCTCATTGCTAAGTATATCAATGCACAATCACATTAGATTCAACTGTTTTTCATTGGAATTAAAAAATGTGAGAAATGTTTCACTTTGCCAGAGGCTAACATTGATTCAGCTTGAGGAAACACTTTCAGCTATACAACAAACTTTAGGTACTGCTCAGATACTTCCTTGGCTCCTTCTTCACTTCTGGGCCAAACTCAAATTCTTAGTCCTAATCTTCTATTTATTTGTATTGCACTATTGATAAAATTGGGCCTCCATTGTGCTGTGAGCTGTACATACATTGTTGAAGACAGTCCCTGCCCCAATGAGTTTGAAATGTAAATAGATGAGGAAAAAGGTGTGGGAGAAAGGAAATATTAATCCCATTTTAAAGATGGGGAACAGAGGCCCAAAGTACATGACCCATCAACACAGCTGTGCTCCACAGAGATGATGCATCTGATGAAGCTGGGGTTTAGATTATCGAGGAGTGGGGCATTCTTCAATCTTTCTTGGTGAGGGTCTTAGACCCTGGCAACGGAACTCACTAACACAGATCACCTGGAACCCTAGCCTGACTAATTAGATAAAGATGCAAGTCCAACTCTTTTTGCTCCCAGTAACTGCACATTCCCATGCCCAATGTCCCATGGAGATCAGGAGATCGTTATTAAATCATGTCTTAAATATATTGATATCTGCAGTGCTGTAGCTGTGTTGGTCCCAGGATATTAGAGAAACAAGGTGAGTGAAGTAATATCTTTACTGGATCAACTTTTGTAGGTTGATGATATTGTCATGTAGTGTCCTTGTGGTGGTTTCTGTTGGTGCTGTACAAGTGATAGGCATTATGGAAATCTGATTAATTACATTAGATACCCATGCTTTTTCTAGCCCTTACAAATCCATGGAAAGACTTCTGTGACAAAAAGTCTGAAATTTGTCAGATTCAGTGAGCATGAATAACTATTTTCTGACATGAACATAGCCGTTCCCTTTAGGTGATCCATACAGACTGAGAGCAAGATGTAATTGGAACTGCTGTACCCTTTTCAGTGATCAAAACTCTGTAACAGTAATATGAATGGCCAGCGCCCTTCAACCTACCTCGAGACATCTAGATAGATTTATGTGTAGTGCTGGATAAAAGCCAGTGGTCGTGGTACATGGAGGTACCAATGATATAGGGAAGGATAGAGGAGAGGTCCTGAAGGCCAAATTTAGGCTGCTAGGTAGGAGATTGAAGTCCAGGACATCTATGGTAGCATTCTCTGAGATGCTCCCAGTTCCATGCACAGAGCCAGTTAGACAGGCAGAACTGCGGAGTCTCAGTGTGTGGATGAGACAATGGTATAGGGAGGAGGGGTGTAGATTTATTAAGAACTGGGGAAAACTTTTGGGAAAGGGGGAGCTTATACAGGAAGGATGGGCTCCATCTAAACCAAAATGGAAGCAGATTGCTGGCACTTAACTTTAAAAAGGTCGTAGAGCAGATTTTAAACTAAGGACTGGGGGAAAGCCAACAGGTGTGGAGGAGCACATGGTTCAGACATCCCTTAGGGGAAGATCTATTAATAGAGAATCTCTATGTCCTAGTGAGGACAAGAGGATGGAAAATGATAAAATACAGGCAGGGTCTGATCAGAAACAGTCAAATAAAAGAGTCCAATTCAATTACATTGTGTAATGGCAGATGGCTAAAAGGAGACAAGTTTTTAAAGTGCTTATATACCAATACTAGAAGTCTAAATAATAAAATGGGTGAACCAGAGTGCCTCATATTAAATGAGGATATTGATTAAATTGGCATCACAGAAACTTGGTGGAATGAGGATAATCAATGGGATACAGTAATACCAGGGTACAAAATATATCGGAAGGCCAGAACAGATCGTGGTGGTGGGGGAGTGGCATTATATGTGAAAGAAAGCGTAGAATCAAATGAAGTAAAAATGAATCAAACTGTAACATAGAATCTTTATGGATAGAAATTCCATGCTCTAATAATAAGAATATAGCGGTAGGGATATATTACCGACCACCTGACCAGGATGGTGATAGTGACTGTGAAATGCTCAGGGATATCAGAGAGGCTATTAAAATAAAAAACTCAATAATAATAATAATAATTAATAAAGTGGGATTTCAATTATCCCCATATTCACTGGGTACATGTCACCTCAGGACGGGATGCAGAGAGTTTCTTGACACGTTAAATTCTTGGAGCAGCTGGTCCTGGAACCCACCAGAGAAGAGGCAATTCTTGACTTAGTCCTAAATGGAGCACAGGATTTGGTCCTAGAGGTGAATATAGCTGGACCGCTTGGTAATAGTGACCATAACATAATTAAATTTAACATCCCCATGGCAGGAAAAACACCACAGCATCCCAACACTGTAGCATTTAATTTCAGAAAGGGGAACTACACAAAAATGAGGAGGTTAGTTAAACAGAAATTACAGGGTACAGTGCCAAAAGTGAAATCTCTGCAAGTTGTGTGGAAACTTTTTAAAGACACCATAATAGAGGCTCAACTTTAATGTATACCCCAAATTAAAAAACATAATAAGAGAACCAAAAAAGAGCCACCATGGCTAAACAACAAAGTAAAAGAAGCAGTGAGAGGCAAAAAGGCATCCTTTAAAAAAAAAAGGAAGTTAAATCCTAGTGAGGAAAATAGAAAGGAGCAAATGAAGTGTAAAAATACAATTAGGAAGGCCAAAAAAGAATTTGAGGAACAGTTAGTCAGACTCAAAAATAATAGCAAAAAAAAGTACAACAGAAGCAGGAAGCCTGCTAAACAACCAGTGGGGCCACTGGATGATCGAGGTGCTAAAGGAGCACTCAAGGACGATAAGGCCATTGCGGAGAAACTAAATGAATTCTTTGTATTGGACTTCACGGCTGAGGGTGTGAGGGAGATTCCCAAACCTGAGCCATTCTTTTTAGGTGACAGATCTGAGGAACTTTCCCAGATTGAGGTATCATTAGAGGAAGTTTTGGAACAAATTGATAAATTAAACTGCAATAAGTCACCAGGACCAGATGGTACTCACCCAAGAGTTTTGAAGAACTCAAATGTGAAATTGCAGAACTACTAACTGAAGTCTGTAACCTATCAGTTAAATCAGCTTCTGTACCAGATGACTGGAGGATAGGTAATGTGACGCCAGTTTTTAAAATGGGCTCCAGAGGTGAGCCCAGCAATTACAGGCCTGTAAGCCTGACTTCAGTACTGGGCAAACTAGTTGAAACTATAATAAAGAACAATATTGTGAGATATATAGATGAACATAATTTATTGAGGAAAAGTCAACATGGTTTCAGTAAAGGGAAATCATACCTCACCAATCTACAAGAATTCTTTGAGGGGGTCAACAAGCATGTGGATGGAGGGGATCCAGTGGGTATAGTGTACTTAGATTTTCAGAAAGCCTTCTACGAGGTCTCTCACCAAAGGCTCTTATGCAAAGTAAGCTGCCACAGGATAAGAGGGAAGGTGCTCTCATGGACTGGTAACTGATTAAAAGATAGGAAGCAAACCGTAGGTATAAAAGGTCAGTTTTCAGAATGGAGAGAGGTTAATAGTGGTATCCCCGAGGCGTCTGTTCTGGGACCAGTTCTTATCAACATATTCATAAATGATCTGGAAAAAGGGGTAAACAGTGAGGTGGCAAAATTTGATACAATGATACAAAATTACTAAAGATAGTTAAGACCCAGGCAGACTGCAAAGTGCTACAAAAACTTATTTATAAAGAAAGCAACCGACCGTATATGTTCTGAGTCTTTGTTCAGAAAGTGATTTTCATAAAATTCTTAATGTTTCTTGAAAGTACATGACTATTTTCCTCTTCAATTTGTGAGCTGTAAAAAGGTGGTTGATGCTAATTTTATGGTGGTTATGATACACAATTTTAACAAGCCCTCTTGGTGTGACAAGCAAAGGACTGCCTTCAACAGATCTCTCTGATATATACCTTGTGTTATTACTCTCCTTTATTGGTTCTGGATTATTAGAAACCTAGTTTAGGTGTGATATACAAGGAAAAATCTGATTATAAGTCTATTGAGGTCAATTCCAGTCTATCTTGCTCTAATGCTCTGTTGATCTGGGTAATCCTGTTCTGGATTCATTTAGGTATGAAAAGTCATGTTTAGCTCCATGTTGTGGTAAATCTAACCTGTGTCCATCTGATCTAGAAAAAAATATTTCTTTGGATGTGTTGCTGGTTTTTGTGGGAGGATAGTTAGGAAAGCAGAAACCAGGTTCATTAGAGAAGAATGTGTTGGTCAAACTCAAGCCAATTCTGGTTCACAAGTGTTCTAGCCAGAAACTTGTATTTCTTGTCCATTTGAAAGTTAAAAAATATAAGCCCAAATTTTCCAAAGTGGCTAGTAATTTTTGGCTGTTTCAGCTTTTTGATGCCAAACCTGAGACATCTCAAAAGTACCTGGGTTTCGTAAGTATGGATGGATGCGCAACACTTTCTAAAAATCAGGCCCCTATAAGATACCTGAAGTTAGGCACTTTTTTGAAAACTGTAGGTCCCGTGGTAAAATTATCAAAAGCTCCTAATTGACTTAGGATCCCAATTCCAACTGAAAATCAACAGATTTACGAGCTTTAGAAAATTTTACCCCAATTGCTTTCAGACTAAATTAAATTAGTACTTGCGTGCATAAGTTAAGAAAAGACACAGGCCGACAGACTAAAAGTGTATTATGAAAAAAAGCATCAGCAAAGCTGAAATGGAAGAGATAGGAAGCAGATGTAAGTACCAAGAGAAACAAGAGGGAGGATAGGCAAGAGCATGTTTGACATTGATCTCAGGCTGGCTCAGAAGAGCCGTTTTTTGGTAGGGAAGCACAAAAACACTTTTTTCTTTAAAAGGAAATTTGGCAGGATGGGGATGAAATTTAGGTGATACTACTTAAAAATGATGGCAATGACTAGATAGAATCATTTACATATGCATTCCACTATCCATACAGTTTGTACTTTCAGTTATCAGCCATCTTTACATGTAAAAAATCACTATACTCATTGCAATGACAGCCTTTTCTTTAAACTACAAGATATACCGATGAACTCTTTCACTATGCACATGAGTAAAATATGCATATCATGGGCTATGTAAATTCTATAATTATTTGTGAGGCATATATTGAAAAACTGTTAATCTGTCATATGATTCAGAACTAGGTTTTTATGTGAAATGAGTGATTAATTTTCACCTGTCAATATTTCTGTTAACTGGATGAACTTGAATATAATATTTATGTAAATTATCTTGACAGACCATTTCCATGTTTCAAGGTGCACGTAATCATTTTAGCTGTAACATTTTTGATATCTGAGTGTTTTACTGTATTTGCTACAGAAACCTCAACTGCAGGTTAATGAGATCTTTTTGTTTTCTTTTTATTTAAAAAGAAATCTGAGCATGGACACTTAAAATCGGCTTGGCAAAAGAAAATTTGCGCTGAGCATATCAAATTTTCTAAGTAGAAGACTTTTAGGAGTTCATGTATAAATCTTAAAATAATGAGGGTGAAATTTACCCCTATTCAGAAGGACCAGCACAAGACCTATGCACTACTTAAGTCCCTGGGGCATAAAGTTTTTATATACAGGAGTTCCTAGAAAACAGTTGATGTGCAGGTGGGCAGTCCTGTTGCTATGACCAAGGATTCCTCAGAATGTGTAGAGGTAAACTGGCTTAGAGGTAAATCAGTAAACTCTTCAAGGTTTATGTGCATAAAGCTTTAATGCTGAAGTGCTTAAATGACTGAGCTCTGTGCAGTTTGCTTGTAGAATAACTTCATTTTAAGGACCTCACTGGGAGCTGCTGACCTCCTCAGGCATTTCAGTGCCTCCCTGGTATTTCAGTCAGCAGCAACAGGCAGCTACAGCCAAGATGTGCAAATCCTGAAAAAGCTCTTTTTGCTGATGAAGGTGAAGATTAAAATCTTTAGTTTTAATCACAGTTATCTTTTCTAGTGTACATGAGTGCCTGTTTTTTGTTTTTGTTTTTAGTTGTCTGCTTCACAAAAAACACCATGACACTTGGCATTATTTGGCAAACTTGGCAAACAGGCCAAGGTCTGAATGGGCATGGAAAGTGAACTATTCTTCCACATCAGGTCACTGTTGAACTATATTGGCTGGGATCTGTGAGAAGATATGAGTTACTGCTGCCTATGCTGTCTGTGGATACTTGAATTTCTAGCTGTGTTAGCTGGATGTTTTCCACAACTGCAAGCATCAAATTAACTGTGCACAACAGTCACTTATGAAGCATGAATTTACTAATGAATAGTGCTTGGATAGAAGACCAGAAAAATGAAGACATCTGTGGAACACATGCTTTTTGAAGTTGACTGTTTCTTACCAGAATTTACTTCTTTCCATGTTTGTGGGTTATGATACTTTAATTCCTAGCTCCTGTTTACAGTGGTTTCAATGGCTTATTTCTATAACCTTAATTCTGAACGTCCGGACCTCTTCTGTGCCAGTGAAATCTCATCCATACTGTTGTAATGAGATAGGCATTGCTACCAAGTTTAGCACAAAAACCTATGTCAGGATTCATGAAGTGTTGCTTCAAAATTTCAACATACTTTAAAGTTAAGAGTCTCTTCCCCTGCATGTATTTTACAAGAAGAGTCCCCTCCCCCCTTTTTCCTGATATAATATTTTATATTACATAGAGGTTCCAATGGATTAACTGCAAGATAATGTGAGATAACAGAATACCTTTCAGCCATCCCCACTGTGGGATTTGTTATGCTCAATACAACTTAAATCTAATTTCATTTGCCCTGACATCCAGTCTGCCTCAGTTTTCAGACACATGCACACACAGTTTTAGGGTTTTTTTACTCCACTAGTTAGGAAAACTGACATCGTCTGCTTGTAATGGACATGTATAACAAGAATCCCTCTTTCATGAAACTCTGTAGATTTGGAATACACCATCAAAGAAATGTGTACACCTGTGTACACTTAAATCTACCTTGCCAATGTCTTTAGAGAATAGAATTAATGTGACCTGCGTGCTTCTGTGCTTATCCATTTCCGCTCAGCATTTTTGGAAACTCAATGACATTCAGATGTATACAAGCTGAACATGATGCAGCAAAATGACTGTTCTGCATCAGTGGTGTACCCGGACACCAAGCTCTTTATATTTGCTTTTCTTTCTTTTACTTTTGAAAAGGCTGGTTTCTTTGGAAACGTTTCTTCTTGTTATTAATGGAGTTTGATTTGAGCTTTACCTTATCTCTATGCGGAGAACCAAGGTACTCAAATTAACACACTCCCATACGGAGTGTTTGCTTCTTTTTCCAGACTTTGATCTTTCTTTTAGTTTATCACATTAATACCCCTTCATTGCTGCAAGTAGGAGCCACCTGTGCTGAAGCCAGAATTCATATCAACATCTGTCTTAGGGTATTATAATGCCACCCGTCACTGTAGTAAGTGAGTACCTTCCTTTTAAAGACATGCGGAAAATATAGTCCCTGAAAAGCGTCTTCCTCCGAGAGAGAACTCTAAGCATTTTAGCTAGTTTTAAATAAACTCAGAAGTACAGCCAACTGCTGTCTTCAAAATTTTGAAACAATATAAACACTTTTTAAAAAAAATTCACAAATAAAAATGATAAATCTAGCCTGCTGCCTGCATAAAACTATGTGCTGCTTTGTTTAATTCGTTATGAACCAGAAGTCTTACTAACATAGGCAGCTATCCCTGATGAAGTGGTCCATTAAGCTGTACTGTGAAAAGTATTGTAAATTCAGATGATTACCAGATCCGGTCAGTTTTACAATGCCTTTCATATTCTGAATATCTCAGAATATTTTTCAAAGCAATTGTTAGTGCAATGACTGTTTAAGCAAGCGTAGCCAATGTTAAGAATTCAGTGTATGACCATGTAGCCTTAGTTAATCAAACCTACTTGAAAATGTTGGACAGGAAACTAGGACTATCCCCTAGTCTTTTAGAAAAATGACGCAGGATATTTCTTTTGATGAGCAGCCACAGAGACAGTCAAATGGGACCTCTGTTGCGTAAAACATCTTCTCTGAAGGCTAAAGCACTGTTCCTGTATGAGAGAGTTTTGTTAAATTTCCCCAAATAAGATGTCCATTTTCATCAATTTCAGGGACACTTTACATATTAGGGCCAATTCCTGCTCCTATTGATGTCAGTGGGAGTTTGGCTGTTGACTTGGATGGGAGCAGCAGAAGGCCCTTAGTAATGAAAAGGAGTACTTGTGGCACCTTAGAGACTAACAAATTTATTTGAGCATAAGCTTTCATGAGCTACAACTCACTTCATCTGGGGTGTGTGTGTGTATATATATATATATATATAATACACCCACGCATATGCATGTATACACATCTGCTTTGAGATTTTATTTTTTTCCCTCTTCAGCACTCTGGAAATATTACTGGCATAGCAGCTGTTTTAATGTTTCTTTAATGAGAAGGAAGAGCTGACGGACTATAGTTTATCTGGAAAATAACTTTCATTCCATTTGAGTGTGTTGCTTTTTATGCCCAAATTATGTTCTAATTAACTGTGACCTAGAGATTTAGCTGGTAAAATTTATTCAGATAAGCTGCAAAAAAAACAATGAACTGCAGGATTGACTAATATCTTTTTCTCCTATCTCCGACACTTTCCCCTTAACTATATCCTTCTGTTAACAATAAAGAAAACAATCTTTTTTTTTTTTAAACCAAGAAAGAAAAAGTAAGCTTTTCCACAGTGATAAAAATATTGTTGATTTTTCTGGCAAAGTAATTCACCAGTGGCTCATTTCCATCAGCTTTTATTTCACAGCAATTGTAAAATAAACCACTCGTAGCACATGCTGTTAATCTCAAGTCCCTGGGGTGTAACTGCTGTTACACAGTATGGGTCGTGTGCTAGCTAAAGTGTGCATTAAAAAGGTAGAAATTAATAGTACTAGCACTGATTCTAAGCTAAATGGTATTCAGTGGGCAATGTAATTCCTTTAATGGCCCCATCTTGCAGGCTCCTTTTAATTTCTGATTTTCTATACTAACAAAAGTAAACTAAAAAAAGAATTTGCTTGTCACTGTAAGGTCTGTAGACAAGACATTTAGGACAAAGCTGCACATGCTTGTTTGTCCTTTCTTTTTTTCTTTACATAAATGCTTGCTTCAGTTTTCAGCACTTGTGACGGGCTGCAATAATGCTGTACCATACAGGAGAGGGTTAGCACTTTGCATGATGTTTAGCAAGGGCTAAATCATGCTTACCTTGCTTGTACTACTAATCCCAATAATTCGATGGAACATCTTGTGTGAGTAGGATTTGGTCCTAAATCTACATGTCTCCAAATTTGTGAATGTACAAGAAGCTTGGTAGTTATCGAAACTAAAGTTATCGAAACTAAAACTTCCTTTGAGGAGGAGATAAGAAATAAAACACAAGGCTGAAATTTTTTTGATTTTCCATAATTTTTTGGGGGAAAATGATCATTAATCAGTGTTTAGTCATATCAAGTAGCTCCCCCCCCCCAGTCTTTTATTTGACTATAATGTTTTTATTGTATTTTTCACAGTACTCCTTAGGTTCCTTTATTTGTGGTCTGTATAATATATACAGCTATGGAGTCTAATAGGAAGGGATGACAAATGGAAAGGTAGGTAATCAAGACAAGGAATATGAATGTGATGCTGTTTTTCTTGTTGCACTTGAATAAACTAAAAACTGAGGATACCTCTCCAGGGGAGGGAACTCCAAGTATTAGGAAGAGACAGGTAATAGTTGTTGGGAATTCGATCATTAGAAACATAGCTGGGTTTGTGATGACTGGGAGAACCGCATGGTGACTTGCCTGCCTGGTGCGAAGGTTGCGGATCTCTGGAGACATCTAGATAGACTTATGTGTAATACTGGGGAGGAGCCGGTGGTTGTGGTACATCTACATACCAGTGACAGGGGGAAGGATAGCAGACAGGTCCTGGAGGCCAAATTTAGGCTGCGAGGTAAGAGATTGAAGTCCAGAAGCTCTATGGTAGCATTCTCTGAAATGCTTCCAGTTCCATGTGCAGGGCCAGTTAGGCAGAACTGCAGGGTCTCAATACGTGGATGACCCGATGGTGTAGGGAGGAGGGGTTTAGATTTATTAGGAACTGGGGAAACTTTTGGGGAAAGGAGGAGCCTATACAGGAAGGATGGGCTCCACCTAAACCAAAATGGAACCAGATTGCTGGCACTTAAAATTATAAAGGTTGTAGAGCAGTTTTAAAACTAAGGGCTGGGGAAGAGCCAAAAGGTGTGGAGAAGTAGGTGGTTCGGACAGAGACATCCCTTAGGGGAGGATCTATTAATGGAGATTCTCTGTCCTAGTGAGGACGAGAGGATGGAAGATGATAAAATATGGGTAGGATCTGATAAACAGTCAAATGAAAGAGTCCCATTCAATTACATCATGTAATGGCAGACAGCGAAAAAGTGACAAGTGTTTAAAGTGCTTATATACAAATTCTAGAAGTCTAAATAATAAGATGGGTGAAATAGAGTGCCTTGTATTAAATGAGGATATTGCTATAATAGGCAGCACAGAAACTTGATGGAATCAGGATAATCAATGAGACAAAGTAATCATAGATTTCAGAGTAGCAGCCGTGTTAGTCTGTATCTGCAAAAAGAACAGGAGTGCTTGTGGCACCTTAGAGACTAACATATTTATTAGAGCATAAGCTTTCATGGGCTACAGCCCACTTCATCGGATATATAGAATGGAACATAAAGTAAGAAGTGTGTGTATATGTGTGTATATATATATATATATATATATAGTGGCAAAATACCTTGTTTGCCTCAGTAGGCTCAGTCCTTTTTAGCCTTGGAGACTCAGGTGTGGGGCAAGGCGAATCCTTATAGGTGGCACAGGGTCCTGCTACTTCTCTCCTCAGTCAGTTCCTTGTGCTTATTTTCCTTCCCTTCTGGGGAGCGAGTGTAGCCTCCCTACTGGGAAGGTCTGGTGTCTTGCTCCAAACAGCCTACTGGCAACTTCCCTGCTCCTCTCACTCCCTCACTCTCCCTCTCCTACCACCCAGGGGAGGGTTTAAAAAGGTCCCAAGTAGTTGGAGTCAGCTGAACCTAATTGGTTCCCTAGCAACCCCTTTTCCAGCTGAACCTTATTGCCCCCTGGTTCTCTCTCCTCAGTGAGAGGTTTGCTGTCAGCCCCACCTTCCTCAGGGTATCCAACACTGCCTCCACCTTCTCCAAGTGTGTCTCCCAGTCGGGGCTATATATGATAGGCTGCCGCGTACTTTCCATGTGGTCGCAACAGTTTGTCCATGAGCCTTTGGAAAGTAGTGGGCGCCCCATGCAACCCAAAGGGGAGGACAGTTTACTGATATAGTCCCTCTGGAGTTTCAAAGGCCATCTTCTCTTTGTCGGCCTTGGCCAGGGGGATCTGCCAATAGCCCTTGGTCAGGTCAAGGGTAGACATAAACCGTGCTTTTCCCAATCTGCCAATTAGCTCATCTATCTGGGGTATAGGGTACGCATCAAACTGGGACACCTCATTCAGCTTTCAGAAGTCGTTGCAGAACCTCACGTTGCCATCCGGCTTAGGCACTAAAACCACTGGACTTGACCATTGGCTATGAGATTCTTCAATGACTCCTAAGGCCAGCATTTTCCTGACCTCTGTCCTGATCTCCTCTCTTTTGGCCTCTGGGATCTGGTATGGCTTGATGTTCACCTTCACTCCAGGCCCCGTGAGGTTGTGATGATGAACCTCCGTAGTCCTGCCTGGCTTTTCTGAGAACACATCCTGGTTGCGTTTAATCAGGCTGATCGCTTCAGATGATTGCTCCGGAGTCAACTCCGGGGATATTCTCACTTGGTCAGGCTGGTTGCTTTTAGGGGATGGTGCCCCTAGTGCAACCACATGCGCTTCTCTATCCTGCCATGGTTTCAGCAGGTTTATATGGTAGATCTGCTCCAGCTTCTGGTGACCCGGCTGCCGGACCTTATAGTCGACTTCTCCTATGGCTTCTATTATCTCATATGGCCCCTGCCACCTGGCCAGGAGCTTGCTATCTGCCGTGGGTATGAGCATCATTACCCGGTCTCCCACCTGGAACTTCCGGGTCGTTGCTTGGCGATTGTAGTATGTCCGTTGGGCCCCTTGGGCCTTCTCCAGGTATTTGCGCACAAGGAGGGTGACTTGGGCTATCCTGTCTTTCATTTGCAATACATGTTCAATGATGTTTCTCCCGGTGTTCGGCTGTTCTTCCCAGCCCTCTTTGGCCATGCCAGTATACCCCTGGGATGGTGACCATATAACAGCTCGGATGGGGAGAATCCAGTTGAAGCTTGGGGAACCTCCCATACAGCAAACAGCAAGTAAGGCAGCAGGGTGTCCCAGTCTTTCCCATCATGACTAACCACTTTCCGTAGCATGTTCTTCAACGTTCTATTGAAGCGTTCAACAAGACCATCAGTCTGGGGATAATAGACTGACGTCCTGAGGGTCTGTATATGGAGCATTGCACATAGGTCCTTCATTAACTTAGACACAAAGGGGGTCCCTTGGTCCGTCAGGATCTCTTTAGGTATCCCTACTCTGGAAAAAATCTGGACTAATTCTTTGGCTATGGTCTTGGACATGGTGTTCCATAGGGGTACGGCCTCAGGATATCGGGTGGCATAATCTAGTACTACCAGAATGTACTGATGTCCCCGGGCTGACTTCTTCAGTGGCCCTACTAAATCCATAGCTATTCGCTCAAATGGGATTTCAATAATTGGTAGAGGTACCAAAAGGGCCCCTAGGTGTGGTCGGGGCCCATGTAACTGACATTCTGGACAGGAGGTACAATATCGCCGGACAGCTGCATAAATGCCGGGCCAAAAAAACCTCTGCAGAATCCGATCAAGGGTCTTATCTGCCCCTAGATGGCCCCCAAACAGATGGCTGTGGGCCAGATTCATCACGCCCCTCTGATGCTTCTGTGGGACCAAGAGTTGTTCTACGACTTGCTCTTGGACCTGGACTACTTTGTATAGCAGATCACCATTAATCACAGAATATGGCCCTGGGCCCTTGACTCTCCCCTCCATGGGGACCCCATTTACCCCATTTACTTCTTTACAAATATTGCTGTATATTGGATCATTGGCCTGATCCTGACAAAATTCCCAAGTGAGGTCCCCATTTGTCCAAACTCAGGGGGACCTACCTCTGTCTCCCCCTCGGGGAAAACCCCTGGGGAACAAGGTCCGGCTATTGGGTCATTGATCTCCTGCCCCGCCCCGCTGTCTGTTGAGCCACCTCTTTCCCTTACAAGCGTAGATTTCTGGTTCTGGGTCAAGATCCTCGTCCCTCTCCTTTTATCTGCCCTCCGTTCCCGCCGAGTCTTCCGGAGCTTTCCTGGCGGGGAGAACAAATCCTGGCCAAATTCATGGAAGGCCAGGTGGGGGTTATCTATCTGGGCCACCTCCTGGGTTCATTATTTTCTTCAGCCTACTCCCCAGGGAGTAGGCTATCAAACCCCGGGAAGTCTCGTCCGATAAGGACTGGGTAGGGGAGTTTCGGAACTACTCCCACCATCATCTTAGTGGGGTTTCTGAGAACTTCTATTTTTACGGGGATGGTTGGGTAGTAACTGACATACCCATGCACACAGGATATTCCTGAGCGTTTGGCCCGGGATAGTTGGTCCTGCCCGACCAGCTTTCCCGAGACCAGCATGATTGTACTTCCCGAGTCTACTAACGCAGTGGTCTCTATTCCATTCATCTTAACGGGTCTAGTGTATCTATGAGGGACCATCGCAACCCCTACTAGACTTATTAGATGACATGGTCCCCCTATATCTCCCAGTTCGCATTGCATGGGCTCTTCTAGATTTGGGCATTGGGCAGTGATATGCCCCAATTCGCCACATGCATAACATCGGTTCCCTGCTCGGGGCAGCCACCGATTTTTCGGGCTACTGGCCTTTATCACCTGAGCCTTTCTCCCTCCAGCCTCAAGTCTCTCCAGGACCTCAGGCTGCTCTTCAGGCTCCTTCCTCCTCTCCATAACCCGGCCTGGTGTTAGGGCAAACTGGGGCCTCGGCACAGAGACTTGTCTCAGATTCTGGTGCCTTCCTTCCCCGGTGGCCCGCGAAAGTTCTTGGGCTGCTAGGTGTCTCTATCTGAGGGCAACCAGTTCATCATAGGAGGAGGGATCCTTTTGGCGGACCCACCCCCGTATGTCTGGTGGCAACCCCCTCATGTACCTGTCCAACACGAGGATTTCCACTATCTTCTCTGGCCCATGGGTCTCGGGGCGGAGTCGCTTCCGGGCGAGGTGGATTAAATCAAATAGCTGGGACCTCAGCGGTTTGCTGTCCTGGTATTTCCACTCATGGAAGCGCTGGGCCGGTATGGCTGATGTCACACCTGACCTTGCCAGGATTTCCGCCTTCAGCTGGGGGTAATCCATAGCTGTTTCTGTGGTCATGTTGAAATAGGCCTTCTGGGGCTCCCTGCACAGAAATGGAGCCAGGATACCTGCCCACTGGTCTCAGGCCAGGCCTCTCGCAGTGCCGTCCTCTTGCAGGTGAGGAGATATGCCTCTATATCGTCATCCGTAGTCATCTTCTGTAAATGCTTGCCCACAGTGGCCGGATCCCCTGGGGCCCATGCGTCAGCATGGTCAGGGCTTTTAACTGGTTCACTACTTCATTCTGGGTGGCTTGATCTTGGGCCGCCTGGTTTATCCGTAATTGGTTCGTCTCCTGTTGGATGCGTCCTGACTCTTGCTGGGCAAGCATCTGCACCCTGGTAGCCTCTTGTTGGGTTGCAGTGGCCTGTACCAATGCCTTCACTACATCCTACATTTTTTTGTGTGTGATTTACCATGCCCTGAGATGGCTTGCCACAGAGCCTACTTACTTACCGCATCCCACTGCTGACACCATGTGCAGCAAAATACCTTGTTCGCCTCAGTAGGCTCAGTCCTTTTTAGCCTTGGAGACTCAGGTTTGGGGCTAGGCGAATCCTCATAGGTGGCACAGGGTCCTGCTACTCCTCTCCTCAGTCAGTCCTTTGTGCTTATTTTCCTTCCCTTCTGGGGAGCGAGTGCAGCCTCCCTACTGGGAAGGTCTGGTGTCTTGCTCCAAACAGCCTACTGGCAACTTCCCTGCTCCTTTCACTCCCTCACTCTCCCTCTCCTACCACCCAGGGGAGGGTTTAAAAAGGTCCCAAGTAGTTGGAGTCAGCTGAACCTAATTGGTTCCCTAGCAACCCCTTTTCCAGCTGAACCTTATTGCCCCGTGGTTCTCTCTCCTCAGTGGATAGGGAGGGGCCTTTTAAACCCCTGGGACTAATTACTACCCCCCTTTTGTAGCTGTTTGTCCTGGGTTTACCACAATATATATAATATAATATATATGTGTGTGTGTATGTATATACAGAGAAGGTAGAAGCTGGGAATGGGTGACGGGATGGATCACTTGATGTTTACCTGTTCTGTTCATTTCCTCTGGGTCACCTGGCATTGGCCACTGTTGGAAGACAGGACACTGGTCTAGATAGACCTTTGTTCTGACTCAGTATGACCATTCTTATGTTATGATTTCGGAGGAAGTGGAGACACTGATCAGCCCTCTGCATATTTTTGACAGTCTCAGGGATTTGTGTATTATTGTCAGAATATATTCAAATTCTTTCCAAAAGTATAAAATACCAAATGTAGCTTAGTGTAGGCAATGGCAAAACTCCCATTGATTTCCATGTGTGGGAGGATTGGGACCAAAATGAATGGAACACTACGTTGCAGCTTGTTATCCGTGAATAGGGTCTCACATTCATGCTCGTATTGTAACATCAGAGCAGCTGAGCCAGCTTGCAAGGGTAAATAACTCACTACAACTCTACACCTACACTAACAGTAGATTTCTTCCCTCCTGGGGCAAGGAAGGAAGCAGGAAAGAATTGTTAATCTGCTCTGTGTAAGGGTGGTAATTTTGCAACAGAAAAGCTTCAAAACCAGACTCCAACGAGAAACTGCTGAGCTTGAATTAATATGCAAACTAGATACCATTAATTTGGGTTTGAATAGAGACTGGGAGTGGCTGGGTCATTACACATATTGAATCTATTTCCCTGTGTCCTCACACCTTCTTGTCAACTGTCTAAATGGGTCATCTTGATTATCACTACAAAAGTTTTTTTCTCCTGCTGATAATAGCTCATCTTAATTAATTAGCCTCTTACAGTTTGTATGGCAACTTCCACCTTCTCTGTATGTATATATATATCTTCTTACTATATGTTCCATTCCATGCATCTGATGAAGTGGTCTGTAGCCCACGAAAGCTTATGCTCTAATAAATTTGGTAGTCTCTAAGGTGCCACAAGTACTCCTGTTCTTTTTGCTCTGACTAAAGGGCAACATAGCTAGAGTAGATGAGACTAAATCATCATCTAGCCCTAACTTTTATAAATGGTAACTGTGGTGGAAGGGTGGAGATTTTGGGGGAGAAAATAAAATAAAATGCTAAACTCAAACTAACACCCAATTAAAACTGACTAGTGGCTATGCTACCTAGTTCCTTTCCATTTGGCGAGCCTTACTTTTGAAGTTCCATTGCCATGCATCTTCTATAGCCAAAGACTCAGTGACTGTTATTTGTAGGCTGGAATGTGGTGTTGGAGCTTTTATTTAAATGGATGTTTATGTAAATTGATTACACATTTTTAGGGTAATGTTCATTTTCCCATCTTCCAACTCAGCCCTTTCTCTTTTTAAGAGTTGGTTTGGGCCAAGGTTATAGAACTCACTGATGTCTGGAAGTTAAACGAAGTGTCCCCCCTTCAAAATTCTATTATCCTGAGACGGTAGGTTGAACTATGGTCTCTCACACTATTAGAGGTGGTCTCTTCATGTCAGGGCTTAGCTGTGGTACAACAGTGTGGGGAAGGCTGCTGTATGTGTTCTGTAGGAAAAAAATACTTCAATTTTAGTTCTGTCATAGTGGAACTCTTTCCTGGGGCTAAATACTGAGCTGTATAAGCAGCTGCTGAGCTCTTGCCAGTATGATTTAACTTCAATGGGAGTTCCAGGTGCTCAGTTCCTCTTGAGAATTTTGCATCTCTGAATAAATTCACTTTATAAAGATGGGGATGGGAAAAAAGCAAATATATCAAAAGGTTAGTTACACCAAACTTTCTATTACTACTTAAATTCTGCAATTGGTTTACCTAAAGCATTCCTTCCTACCAGGTCTCAGCCTCTCAAGACATTCACACTAAGAACGCGTCAACTAGCACCAATCCACAGGTAAAACAACCACAGAAAAAGTTCAAAGGACCATTTCTGCTACCCCCTGTGAAGTGATGCTGTGTGTGTCTGTGTGTATTTACTTTAAAACATCAGTGGTCTAAACATCATATATCAGTGGTGGGAAAGATAAAAATGTTTTCTGTCTCAGTGGATTCTGTATTTTTTGGATACAGCCTACATCAGGTGAGTAGATTTAAAAAAAAAACAAACAAAAAAACGCCCCCACCAATACTGTTTCTTATAAGGGGATTTGTCTCTGCAAGCAGAAGTATGTTCCCAAGACATGGACAATGGGAATTCAGGCATGCTGAAGCAAAATATCACAATATATTAGTTGGACTCCAGATTATTATAGTACATTGTATTTTGCATATGATTATACTACTTGGCAGATACTCCTACATTTACCCCCTTATAGAGTTTCATGAAAGAAACACTTTTTTAACCTGTAGATATTTCTCATGACTAACATATATTGTCATAGGTTTCAGAGTAGCAGCCATGTTTTCGCAAAACAATATACAGCCGTGTATTCGCAAAAAGAAAAGGAGTACTAGTGGCGATGAAGTGAGCTGTAGCTCACGAAAGCTCATGCTCAAATAAATTGGTTAGTCTCTAAGGTGCCACAAGTACTCCTTTTCTTGATATATTGTCATAGTATTGCATGTGTAATCCTTTTTCTTTTTTTCATGGTGTTTAGCCAAAACCACCAATTGCTGCTGTTTGTACTAGTTCTCAGAGAAGGTGGCAGTATGGAGCCTTGAGTGACTGCAAAGAAGTAGTTGCTATATCAGCACACTATAGGGATGCAGGAAGTTGTTAACCATGCGCAGTAGCTGTGTAAAAGCTGATGTGGAAGGCCTCATTAAGTGCAGACATTTCTGCATGTACATGCATAGCCTCATCCTTAGAAGCTGGAAGCTCCTGTCCAGTCAGTAGTGAATTCTGTCAGAGGTACAAAACTGGCAGCTATTTTGAGCACCCGTCAGAGCCAATCCAGCCCTGTAGGGAGAAGATAGAGCTGCCAGGGTAACCCGACTGATCTTTGGGTGGATCTCTGTACAGTTTCCTGTAATTTTGCACAAGTCAGAGAGATTGAGACTGGGGGAGGAGGACATCACATAGGAGGAATTGCAGGCTGGAGGCCAAATGTCGTCTTAAGGCTACTATATCATTGAACCAGAGGCTCAGAGAACCTAACAGCTATGGTAATTGTCAAGTGTTCTTATTTGAATTGTGCGTATGCTCAGTTGTGTGGGTGCTGAAATAATTGGCAGTACAACTAAATATTTTGTTTGTCGATATACTACCCAGGATGAGCTGACATGAAAGCAGAAGATCTGATTGTCAGAAGTCCCAATCTCTTTGTATTTATTTTGCAAGAAGACTTACACACACACCTCCTTGCAAAATAAATACAGAATTTGGGACTTCTGACAATCGGATCATCTGCTTTCATGTCGGCTCATCCTAGGTAGTATATTGAATAATAAAACATTTAGTTGTACTATATTACCAATTATTAATATAGGGGTGTAGACCTTGTGTTTTATTCTTTTTTTAAAGGAAAATAAATCTATATTGTTGTTAGTCTAGCGAGGGTGTATTGAATTGCTATGCTGTAATGGCTTATCTTTGAAGCATTACTCATAAAACGGAATTTGAAATAATTGTGTGCATAACCGTCTTATGGTAAAGACTGGTCCTGAATTCCTAAGAAAAGAAAGAGTGAATCATATTATAACGGCCACTTTTAGTATTTGGAAAGATGCCTATAGAAAATCCAGCTGTAGTCTCTTGCAAGGATAGGAATTCATGGTCTGTGCAAATATTTTAAGTCAGAGAGAGGAACTCTGTAGCACAGAACTAGTCAGTAAATTGACTTACCTCCCCTCTACATAGTTGCATTGATTTCCTTTTAAAATGCTACTGAACCAAAAACCTTATTTTGCACATGTTCAATTTAAATAATTTTGTCGTCAATTAGCAGCTACCTTTTCAAAGTCTCAGCATGGAAGAAGGCATCTTTCAATATGCAGAGATATTTCTATACTGCATAAGAAGGGTCATACCGGGTCAGATGAATGGTCCATTTAGCCCAATATCTTGTTCTCAGATAGTGACTGGTGCCAAATGTTTCAGAAGGAATGAACAGAATAGGGCAATTTATCAAGTATCATCCCCTGTCATCCAGTCCAAGCTTCTGGCAACTCTTTGGGGTTATGTAGTTTGACCTTCATCCATCTTCTAACCAAACTTAATCCACACTTTTTTGAATTCTGAAAAAATCAAGTTGTTTTATTTTTTTAATTTTATACATTTGTGTTTCAGTTTTCTAGTTCCCTGGCAGGCCCATAAGTGCTGAAATACTAACCAGTCCATGATGTTTCTGAGTGAAAGTGGGTGAGGTAAAATGTTTTATTGGACCATTTTCTGTTGGTAAGAGACAAACTTTCAAGGTACACAGAGCTCTTTCTCAGGTCTGGGCATTTCTAGCATAAGTAAGAAAAACAAAAAAAGAAATCACACTGAGAAGTCTGCTCTTGTGTGATGTCGAGCCCACTATTAGAGAGAGGATACTTTAGCTCTTGGGTTCTCCTGACATATTTTCTGAATCTTTTGAAATTAGTCTATCACTAGCACAGTATGGGCCTGATCCTATTTAAGCCAATGATAATATTGTTATTGATTTAAATGAAAAATGTATTGGATTATAAATGGTGAGTTTGTAAGGACTCAGTCAGTTTGATGAAACTCAAATATCCAGTATCTACCCGATCCTAAGATTTTATTTCAGAGTAACAGCCGTGTTAGTCTGTATTCGCAAAAAGAAAAGGAGTACTTGTGACACCTTAGAGACTAACCAATTTATTTGAGCTTTATTTATTTAATTTATTTAAGCTTTCGTGAGCTACAGCTCACTTCATCGGATGCATACTGTGGAAAATACAGAAGATGTTTGTTTTTATACACACTAAATCATGAAAGAATGGGTGTTTATCACTACAAACCCTAACCCTAACCCACCCCACTCTCCTGCTGGTAATAGCTTATGTAAAGTGATCACTCTCCTTACAATGTGTACAATGTGGTGGGGGGAGAGAAAACCTTTTGTAGGGATAAACACTCATTTTTTCATGATTTGTGTGTATAAAAACAAACATCTTCTGTATTTTCCACAGTATGCATCCGATGAAGTGAGCTGTAGCTCACGAAAGCTTATGCTCAAATAAATTGGTTAGTCTCTAAGGTGCCACAAGTATTCCTTTTCTTTTTTCTAAGATTTTATGTATGTGTATATAGATATTTAATAACTCATAAGAGTGTGTAACAGTGGGGCCTTCATCTTCAGCTGGGATCCCTGCTGTTTTTATTCAAGTACAACTTCCATTTATGTCAATGATGTTTTTCTTGCATAAGAACAGTGTAAAGGACTCAGGACTTGGTCCATTGTTAATTATTATCTTGTGTTGAGGAGAGAAATCTTGTTTGAGAGAAGAGAAAATTTACTTGTCTATATGAATTATTTATCAAGCCGGCTGCTGTTAATGTTTTGTAATGGTGCAAGAAGTCCATCCCAAAAGGTGTTCAGTTGCTTACACAATCCAGAGTCTAGAAAGATTGATCTTTTAGTGCTAAAACTGAACTTGTCTAAGGGACTTTACTGTTGTTTTTATAGTCGTGAATAAAGAATAATGACTAACTATAAATAATGCAAATTATACAAACTTCAGAGGCATCATCATTCCAAGTTGTCATGTCTGCTGAACACATCTGACACAAATGTTTTTAAAGTGATTGTTGGGGAATGTGACTTTTATTATTAATCCTTTTCTTTCTCTGCCAACTCCCTTAACAAAAAGCTGCTGTTTCCAACTATCTTTGAAATTGGTGGTATCACATGTAATACAAGTGGTGCCTAAGAACATCAGATGGTAAATCCAAGCATATTAATTACATCATTAAAGTAACATTTGGTATACCACTGAGATACATTACAATAACAATAACCTTCATGTATAATAAGATGCACAGCCAGCATGTAATGCTGTAGTAGTACACAACTGAGAGATTCCATACCATCATTTCACGGGGTAATTGAACAGTCAGAACCAACAAAGAATGATATTGCCATAAAAATGGACTGACCTATTTTGTGCATGGGTGCATAAAAATATATACTATAAAAATATAGTATATGTACATATGTACTGTATCACTTTGAAAGCCAGATAAACTGTTCCAGAGAAGGCAGGATTTCTTGGTTACATCTGCTGAAAACAATCTGTGCTGTGTATGGGAGCTCATGTCAGTATAGTAATTACCACAACTGAGATAAAGCCTGTGCTAAATGTCATCTGCAGCTGACAAACACATGAAGCCAAGCACTATTAAATGATTGTTATTCTGAGAGTGCTTAGCTCTACTTGTGGGGTAGAGACATTTGTCCTGACTGTAAAACAAACACAAACAAAACAAGAACAAAGAAGAGGCCACTCATAGGGGAGAGAAAAGACAGTCAGCTAATGGAACCAATCAAGTAGAGAGAGAAATTTCAGGAAGACCTAATGGCAATTCCTACCAGTTATGTTGAGCATTCCTTCTGCTACCACAAATTGCTTACCAGTCTTCAGGATGCAATTTCCCACAGTTTTAGATTTAATGCTCAGAAGATAGCTGTTCAGACTGCTGACTACAGAAAATATTAAACATAACATCTCAATTGCTTGCCTGAATATGAAGTGTGCACAGATCATGCAACTTTTTAACACTTCTTCTGCTGCTTCTGGAGGGGAAGGAAGAGGTGACAGTTTTTCCCATAGCTCTCTTCTGTCACAAGTTCTCTGTATTTCAGCAATTAGATTTTTTTTTTTAAATCCTCCTCCCACACACAATCCTGAAGAAATGTCAATAGGGATATAATCACCACGCAGAGGAATTGTTTGACTTCTGGGCAATTTAGCTCTCTGAGAAAGCTTTAGGCAAGTCTTGATGAGTCTGCAAAAGCTTCAAATGCTTATTGGTAACTTGCTGCCGAAAGGACATTTAATTGTTAAAGGTGTGAAGGATGCCTTTGTGGATCTAGCAAAAGGTTGGAACTCGGGAAATCAGTAACTTTCTGGGTCCACTACAAAATTCTTGATGGTGAGCATTCCCATTAGCTGAAATGTAGGACAGGAACCCACAGGAGTTAAATGGTCAACTACCATTGTATATCACTGAGAACTGAGCACCTACCTTCCTGGGGGTCCTTTGAAAACTTTCTGCCTCAGTTCTTCCTCTGTAAAAGGGGAATAATAATGCTCCCTTTCTCCCATCTTTGGCTTGTGTAGGAAAACATCTATTTAGATTGTAAACTATCTCGTTTGTGTAACACCTGGCACAATAGAGACCTCAGGTTATACATGTAATACATGATCATACCATATTCCTGTGCCAAGCAAAGGGAAAACTGGATGTTGAATGTTGTCATTAGTATGAGTACTTCATTAAGTACAGATGGAGAAGGAAGAAGTACAAGTAGGACTGTGCCAGAGTGTGAGCGCTATATAAAGTATTAACATGTTAAGTCCTTTCTATCTTTCTGAAATTTCTGTGCATGGTAAGTGGTGCAGACAATGATGCTTTTTGAATATTTTAGGTTTCATGTTGGTAATTTTTTTTCTTACATGTTTTTGCTGTGATCCCGGGGTAATTGAATTAAAAATTCTCTTCTGTGACACTCCGAATGAAGTTTCAGTGGATTCAAATAAGGGCATATGTGGAGCATATCAGAGAAAGTGCAGGCATGGGCACACGGAATACACAGAAGGCTATGGGGTGTACATTGTACAGCAGGCTGCAATAACAAACGTGACAAGAATATAATTACACACAAGATAACACATAAGAACTTGCTGCTTTTGTCAAGTATATCAGCCGTTAACAATAGCAAAGTAGTAGGTCAGGTAGGGTTTCCTTTTGCATTGTGGGAAATCTCTTGCTGCTTTGAGTAAAGTACACTATTCCTGCTGCTTAACTCAGAGAGAGCGAGAGAGAGAGAAACAAAAAAACACCACCTTGCTTAAATTGGGAGAGAAGAGGAAGGACTTGTAGGTAATGTGTCAAAATCAAGAGGCAATGCCTTTTTCAGTATGTAACTAAGTGGAAAAACAATTTCCCTTCTCTGTTATACCAAGAATTCTTCACAACAGAGGCTTTAACTACATGTTCAATGCTGTAATGTTGAGCAGAAGAAACAGAAATCTAAGCAGCAGCATGGTTTGTAATGAAAGGTTTATGTACACTGATGCCAAAACTGTGTAAAATAGAGATTAAAAAAATACAAGTTTTGGAAATATTAAAATACTAACTACTTTTACTTATTCAAATAAATACAATGTTATATTATTTGTATGAGTAATATATTTCTGTAAAATGCAACCATCCAGAGAATTCTTCCCTATCTAATCTTTTAAAATTTCCCAAATGTGTGGTGTTCTGATATAATGAGAAAGATTAAATATTTTTTTCAGGTAATAAACTTTGAAAAATTATTTTTGACATTGTGGGTTAAACAATTCATTGTTTAACCCACAGCAAATGCTTTTGTGCCTATGGAAGAACATAAAGCTACTTTCAGAAATGTCTGTCAGAAGCTTTTAGGGAAAAAAATGGCGTATGCCAAAACATTTCAGTCTGAGATCACATCCTCTAATCACCTTTCTTAAGTTTTCTTTTACACCAGAGATTGCTGACATTTATAGGATTTAGGGCAAAAGAGGAAGGGAAGCAAGGAAGGAAAGCTGATGTGCATACCAGTTACAGAACAAAGATACAGGGTACATAATTTCTGGCCAGAAGGCTTGCCGTATTTTAGCCAAATTAACAGATTGATATTGTGCTAGTGGTCAGTATAGTGAACCTCTTCATGCTGTAATATATTTTTCTTGCATTATAGTGGCCAATAGGATGATAAACTACTATTAGTACTTTAAGATGATTTTTACAATATGGTTCATAGAATCATAGAATATCAGGGTTGGAAGGGACCCCAGGAGGTCATCTAGTCCAACCCCCTGCTCGAAGCAGGACCAATTCCCAGTTAAATCACCCCAGCCAGGGCTTTGTCAAGCCTGACCTTAAAAACCTCTAAGGAAGGAGATTCTACCACCTCCCTAGGTAATGCATTCCAGTGTTTCACCACCCTCTTAGTGAAAAAGTTTTTCCTAATATCCAATCTAAACCTCCCCACTGCAGCTTGAGACCATTACTCCTCGTTCTGTCATCTGCTACCATTGAGAACAGTCTAGAGCCATCCTCTTTGGAACCCCCTTTCAGGTAGTTGAAAGCAGCTATCAAATCCCCCCTCATTCTTCTCTTCTGCAGGCTAAACAATCCCAGCTCCCTCAGCCTCTCCTCATAACTCATGTGTTCCAGACCCCTAATAATTTTTGTTGCCCTTCGCTGGACTCTCTCCAATTTATCCACATCCTTCTTGAAGTGTGGGGCCCAAAACTGGACACAGTACTCCAGATGAGGCCTCACCAGTGTCGAATAGAGGGGAACGATCACGTCCCTCGATCTGCTCACTATGCCCCTACTTATACATCCCAAAATGCCATTGGCCTTCTTGGCAACAAGGGCACACTGCTGACTCATATCCAGCTTCTCGTCCACTGTCACCCCTAGGTCCTTTTCCGCAGAACTGCTGCCTAGCCATTCGGTCCCTAGTCTGTAGCTGTGCATTGGGTTCTTCCGTCCTAAGTGCAGGACCCTGCACTTATCCTTATTGAACCTCATCAGATTTCTTTTGGCCCAATCCTCCAATTTGTCTAGGTCCTTCTGTATCCTATCCCTCCCCTCCAGTGTATCTACCACTCCTCCCAGTTTAGTATCATCCGCAAATTTGCTGAGAGTGCAATCCACACCATCCTCCAGATCATTTATGAAGATATTGAACAAAACCGGCCCCAGGACCGACCCTTGGGGCACTCCACTTGATACCGGCTGCCAACTAGACATGGAGCCATTGATAACTACCCGTTGCTTTGCTAGCCCTAGCATTTTTTTTTTGTTTGCTTTGTCTCCTTTTCAGGTGTGCCATTTTCCATATCTGTTTTACACATAAACTTAAACTGATCCAGTTTCATGGCTGACTGTAATCTTAGACTGATTTACATATTGAAACAAACATACATGGACCCTTTGACTTTAGTATGGCAAGAGGGGGATAGGAGTACTACTGATCTGAAAACAAATATCTCGATTTGGTCAGATAATTGTCAGGAGTAACATAAGGAGACATCATTTAGGAAGACTTCTGGTGTACTTGGGTTAGTGGAGGTTGATTATAAACTGGAGATGACATACTTGGCCATCAAGGCTGATAACTCTGCTGTTGTTGCTTTTGTACTCTTGCCAGCTGATCCACAGAGCAAGTAAGATTGTCTGAAGGAGAGCCCAGATAGAACCTACCCATCTGGTGTATACATATGGCAACAGCAGGGGCAAAACTATAGGCCTCAGTGGACAATTTCAGTATTAGAGTATTAAATGTTCAAGATACAGCGACAATTCAGGTAAATGTTTATAGGAAAAACTGACAGTGCTTCTGATCCCAACAAGATGCGGAGCAGCAATGCATGATGAATCAGTTATGAAAACACATGGAATAAACCCATTTAAAAAAGCAAATAGCGTCATTTAAAACTATAAATAGGATGGGTGGCTTCTATGTAAAAAGAAAGGAAAAGATGATAAATAAGGGGCCCAAAAAGCCATGTTAATTTAAAAAAGGACATCCGTCCTACATTTAAATAATGAGTTGCGACATACAGCCTACCACCCTTCATTCCATGCATGAACAGAGCCTGCGTGAACGTGCTGTGGGGAAGGTGAAAAAACCCCAACTTCACCTAGGCCAATATAGTGGCAAGGGAAAATTTTTTCCTTCCCAGCCCCCCCCTCAACAAAGGGGTCACGAGCGTAATGCTTACAGGAGGTCTCGCCCAAACCTGATATTTTACCACCTAAAGGGGAGGGAGGGTGGGTGCGGCCGCAGCCTGCTTGGTGTAAAAATGGGGGCGTCAGGTACAGAGCTGTCCCTTTTAAACCTCTCTTTCCCAGGGGATGAGTCAGCGACCACACTGACCTTTTGCCGCAGTTTTCATCTGCCTCCCCACCCTAAGCCATAAAGCACGGTTCTATTCATTTGGCCAGCCAGCCAAGTACCCCCTCCCCCCGCTTAAAGGTTCAGGGCATTCACTGCGATAGTAATCAGTACTAGTATCGCTGTGATTGAATGGAAGACTTTAATCTGTGTTTACATAGGGCCCTCTCTTGTAAACTTCTTGCTCTTCCTGGCTAGAACTTCTAGACAGGGAGGATTGCTAAAAGTCTCAGTGACATTTTGGATTAGAACAGCACTAGTGCTATTAATGTTGAGGGCTCAGTTTCCACTGAAGGCAAATTTCTAATTTTTTCTCCTTTTATCACATACAGTTAGTACAGTTGGGTGGGCTGGAGGTCAAGGGTGAAGGAAATGGAAACTGGAGAGGAGCATGAGAGCCATTCATTCTTCAGGGAGCAATCGTAGGTGAACTTCAGCTAGAGCAAGTGGAACACCAATGCTGGCTAGGCTATGAACACTTGCTATCAGTCCCAGGGCTATCAGTTTTACAGTGCTAAACCATTCATGGACTCAGCCATACTATGATTGAGCCTCATGGTTAAGAGGCTTAAATGTCATTAGATTCAAACAGCCAAATCCATTTTGTTGTCTTAGTTTATAACAGAGAATTTAGCTGAGCATATTGAAAACTGCAGAAACAAGCAAATATTTTTTACAACCAAATTTGAATGCAGTGAACTTCATACAAAAGATTGGTGTAAGTATGAGTCCTCAGTTTTTATGGACTCCATCAGTAGAGTACAGTCAGGTGTGTCAGGGATGCCATCGGATGACTTAGATCCTGAGGTAAACCATTGCTATCTGCCAAGTTTCACAGAGAAGTGTCTACTATTTTTATAACATTAAAAAGTGGAACAACATCAAGTTAATTCTCATACAAAAATAGGTCAGGAACAGACTGTGACATGTAATAGACACTAAATTACTTTTAAAAGAAAAGCAGTAATGGAAACCTAAGAAGTCTTTGCTATTATCCAGCCAGTAAGTTGTTTACTTGAGGAGTACCTCTTTATAAGGGCAAGGCATTAATTCAGGGTAGGAAAGTACTCAGTAGTATGATCTATTTTCTCCTTTCCTTTTCTTTTTCTATTTTTAAAAAACCCTCTACTTCTCTGCCAATATTGTCTGGAGGAGAGAGCCTCTAGAATGTTGTCCACACTCAGAACTCCGACAGTGGCTTTAAGATCAGCACACCTCTAAGCATGGTGCTATTTGTCTGAGTCCTATTCCTGTTGCTAGAAGAGGAAGTCTGAATATGTAAGGAATGGGAATTAATAATTAACAGTAATTAATGGGGACACTACTTGCTCATGCTCAAATAAATTGGTTAGTCTCTAAGGTGCCACAAGTCCTCCTTTTCTTTTTACTTGACAACTACTATTGGATAGAGAGAGGTAATCAAGAAGCAAAGAAGAATATGTGACTTTTTTGTTCTGCTACAGGTCTTTAATAAAGACTTTATTAAACTTTATTAAAGTTTTAATTAAGCTTATAATTGTCTGATGAAAAATATGCAAAATTTAAGATTAGAGATTATTTCTGTGCTGTTATGGTTATAACTATGAGTAATACGAACTTATGCAGCTTTTTTCACTGATCTCAAACTTCTCTGCAAAGTTGTGTAAACATTATTATGGCTATCTTACAAATTAGGAGACAAACACCAAATGTGAGTAGTGCCCAAGGCCACAAAACAAAGAGTAGCAGAACTGGGAATAGAACTCGTGTCCTGACTCCCTGTTCTTTACACTAACTAGATTAATTCTCGTATTTTATTTAGTTCATACAATGTGCTGAGAGAATCATTTTAGCAATATAACAAATAATGCAGCATACAAGAGAACTAGCATAAGTTGTCATTCCACTGGTGCGGTTTATCATAGGCTGTTGCATCATAAAAACACTATTTCTTCTCTGTCTACATTAAATTTTAATGGCCTCCTGCTGGTTTCAGGAATAGAGTCAAAATAGCTCAGTCTTCTGCACATGCAGTTCTATATATTTTTTTAAAAAGACTATCTGCTTAATTTCAGCTTTAATGTACTTTGCAAATGGAAAACTGTTTTGAAGGGGGCTGGACTTATGACCTCTCGAGGTCGCTTCCAGCCCCACAATTCTATGATTCCCTATTAAGTGGAAATCTGAGCTGTTGCAAATGGTCTTTCAAAATTAAATCCATATGCACTTGTGCTTTCTATAATACAAGGAATACAGGGATATTTAAACAGACTGAAGTTTTGACTGACTCTTCTAAACCTTTACTTTTAATATTTTGTCTAAAATCATATAATAAAAATAGGAAAAATGGTCATTTGTTATTTTTGAACAACTCTGTCTAAGTTATGGAGTCAGAGACCAGACTAATATCAAAGAATGACCTGTTGAGCTCAACTTGAAATAAATTCTCTGAATTATAGTGTGTATGGATGCTTATATCCATGCGTCATATTTTCATAAACTTGAGTAAACTGTGAAATATTTCAGACTTCAGAATGTAACTAAATATCTGGCTCTTAGTACCAACAACACAAGTCTTTCCCTGAGGTTGATCATCAAACCTTGTGAATTGTTCCTGATTCAAATCACTAGATTGCAGCAGGAGCTGTGTGAGAGCTATGTAATTTCTAGAATTGCTTTTTTGGTTAATACAATATGAGAAAAAGGTGGGAAAGAGAGGATTTGATGATCAAACCAAGGACAAAGAGTTAAAAAGGCCTGTTGTCCCATCAAGCAATTGTTATTTGACAGAAACTCTCTTTTGCAAGTCTGATTATGTAGGTAGTGGTTCAAATTCAGGGTTCCTGGCCATTTGCTATTAATAGAGAAGGCAGATAGCTTTATATTCTACTTCTGCTACCTGACGACACAAAAACACTATCTTCATTCCTATCTGTAAAGTACAAACTACCTTGTTGGCACTAAACATTGGAAAAAAAATTCAGTCAAAGAAACTATGTTAAAAGAATCTTCCTTTTGGAGATGAAGTCAGAAGACTATAGAAGCCAAAGTAAAGTTTCCACATGTGTACTTAACTCTGCCCCATTGTCCTTAAGCATTATGATACATAGCCAGGTTCCTGGACCTGCTCCGGTGGCAAAAAGTAGCCAGAAATGATACAGATGTAATCCCCTGATTATTTCCCCAGGTATGCCACCCCCTTCTAACTTCCAGAATAGAGAGCATGCTCAAAGGACAGAAGGAATAGCCCAAGTGCTACTGTGCTCCAGCAATCTCCAGCTACCAGAACACCATCTTGGGCCCATAGGCAACCAGAGGTAATTTAAAGCAGACTGGTGGCTGCTCTAAGTTACACCAGTAACCATGCTGGTGCTGAGCTAGCCCAAGGAAAGGGGACTTGAAAGATGGCTTCAAATTTTCATTAAGCTTTTGCTGCTAACAAAATATGGGAAAAACCTACACAATGTTCATTATGCAGCTTTTAATATAGAGAACTACACTGAAAGGCCATCCACTAATTTTCAACTGTCTGCATTGCTCTATGATGACTGGAGTTCACTTAACCAGCAGTTTCCTCTCACACTGAAGTGAGGTGGTTCTCACAAGTTTAAGTGCTAACTTGACTTTTTGAATGAAGAACAGAAGTGCAGGTTTTTCCTCAGTGATCAGCAATCTCCCCTTCAATCATTAATTCTGGTGGCATGGTCAGTCTTCCTTGCTGATATCTCTGGGCACCTAAACTACTGAACTCTTCTCACCAAAGGCAGAATATAGATATTTTGACCACATGTAACAGAATATGTGGAAACTGTTTCCCCAAAGCAAAGAGAGAACTTGTCGTTTTCAGATTTCATCAAGGAGATTTCTTTCATCAGGGAAAGAAAGAGGTTCCTAATACAGATGAAGAATTTCAGGCCTAGCTGTCACACTATTTTCCTAAAAGAAAAGGAGTACTTGTGGCACCTTAGAGACTAACCAATTTATTTGAGCATAAGCTTTCGTGAGCTACAGCTCACTTCATCGGATGCATCAAGACTAACAAATTTATTTGAGCATAAGCTTTCGTAAGCTACAGCTACATCCGATGAAGTGAGCTGTAGCTCACGAAAGCTTATGCTCAGATAAATTTGTTAGTCTCAAAGGTGCCACGAGTACTCCTTTTCTTTTTGCGAATACAGACTAACACGGCTGCTACTCTGAAAACTATTTTCCTAATTACCCACAGCAGAGAAAGAAGTGGCTACCAACCCCTTCATCCAAAATGCTACTAACTGGCAGTACCTGGCCCACTGTAAAATACTGACAGTGCTGTTTTGACAGATGGTTTTTTTTCTAGACAAAACGTAACAAATTTTAGCTGCATCTGAAAAAGGAGAGCATAGCATTTCATTGCAGAAGTTCTCTTCTCATTTTCATTCTTGTTTTTGTGACTCAAGTTAAGTTGTTTTTCTCACCATGACTGTAGACACAGAATAATTGTCTGATCAAAAAATTACTTAAGACCATTTCCTCACTTCAACCCTAGTGTCACCAAGACAGTCCCATCCATGACACTGAGCCTGAGTATACTATAATTTTGATACCTTCTTTATAATTAAAATGTCTACAATAGTTATTTTTGGTATGGTTATTGTTTCTGGGCCACGTCCTCAGCTGTTACAAATCAGCATAGCTTTATTACAGTCAGATTTACTGCTGCTGAAAATCTGGGCCTCCAAATTTAGATTGCTCTGGATTAGAAGTCTTGGGGGAGGGTATTACAAAATATTTCTTAGTCTGGAAGGAAGTCACACGTTGGGGAACTCTGTAGACAGATCTCCCTGCTTACAGGTGTCTGTCTAGTATCTTTTCTGAATTGAAGATATCACTGTATCTCTGTCTAGCAACAAAAAAATTCCCAATTGTGACATCATTTACATTATGGCATAGCTTTTGAAAAAAGTGGTGGAAGGAAATTCCCTTTCAAGTTACTTTAAAACTAAATTGGGCAAATCAGTGGAGTATCTATTGTAGGGATCAGCCCTGCAATATATATATTGCTTATAAGGCCTTTTCCATCTCTAAACTTCTGTGTTCTATTACTCTGTCTTGAGAATTGATTGGAAAAAAAATATTCTGTCCAAAAATGATTTCTCTTTCCTTTGGGAAAGAGATTTCCGCAACACTTTTCAAAGTTCAATAAATGTCACTCAAAGATAAAATTAATCTATTTGTAAAACAAAATGATCCAATAAAAACAGCCATTAATATAAATAAACCCATGAAAGTTGCAAAGTTATTTAAGTCTCAGTTATAGTGCCTTTCTTCAAGAGGATCAATTTAAAGTCCTATGTCAAATTTCTACTCTGCTTGCATAAATGCACTTGGGTGGGGACCCTCTTCCACCTCTGAGAACCTGGCAGGATAACAGGATACCAGACTCACCTAGCAGAGGGACCCCAACTCACACACCCAGCTCTGTTCCACAGCTCTGAGGAGTCATGGATTGCAGGTGTGAGGGAATATCCACTTTTTATATGCTGCATTGGTAGCCTGGCATGGAGGTGGGGGGGGGGGAATGTTGCTCCATCTTAGACCACCCACAAGGTGACCCACTCAGGGTGTTCCATCCTGGTACCCAGAATCATCCTACATCATGCATGAAGAATGACTACAGCTTTGTTCCCTTTTCTTGTAATGACACCTGAATGCCTTGCAAGGCCAGAATTTGTTCTTAGTTTCTGTTTCCAATATACCTTTCTCTGGAAACTCTGCTTTCACATTTCCTACCTGTGCCAGCACATGTCTGTGATGTAGCTGGAATATTTTGGGGGAACATCTGAATGGGTCAAATAAACAGATGTATTTCTTATCTTATCATTTTTGTCAGTAAGTCCATTGCATTGAACTGCAAGTTTACAGGATAGCTAATTACTCAAATAGATCATGTTGCTCAAATGTGATAAGTTCTCCAGAATGTTGCACTGTAATAATGATTGAGCTTGCTTGGAGTACTAATATTCTCTTCTACAGCTAAGCTCTAATGTTAAAAGTACAAATAAAACCTCATGAAAACATTTTAAAAAATCTTAAATAACTACAGTGTGTCGGAGTGAAAGGTTCAGTTCTGTAACATTCAGACTGAGACAGAACTGGCAAAGCAGTTCTCTGAAGTATAAAATCTCTCTGAACAAATGCAAACTGGCTTTGTTGGAAGTGCCAGCCTTGTTGCTCTTAGTATGCCAAACTCTAACCAGTCCATAGAGGAGAAACCTAAGCCATGGTTTTACTGAAGTGAGTGAAGCATCTCCTGAAGAGTCCAAAAGCAAGAGGCAGAAGTGTCCATTTGGAGTCCATTTAAAAAAAATTAAAATCCCTATTTACTTTGAGACCAGCCTACACCTTCTAACATATTGCAAGCATTCCTGACTGCATTTTCCCCGACTTCTGGACTAGAGGTGGGTGAAAGTTTTGGCTGGAACTTTTTGGGGGGTGATAACTGCAGATACTGTGACAGTGAAACATTCTGCAAATTCATGTGTGTTGTGCCAAATTTTTTTTGGTTTAAAAAAAATTCTTTAAGTCAATATTATGATTTTTTTCAATCCCAAACAACTTTTTGTTTCAAAACGTTATTTTATTTTCTTAAATGTTTAAATAATACTCAAAATCTAAATGTTTTGTTTGACTTCAGACTATTCCCTCCCTGATCTTTCTGAATTGCCAGCAAATAGAAAAGTCTGTTCACTCAGTTCAAACCTTGAGCCTTAGCCATTGCCTGCTGAAACAGTATGACGACTTGTGGTTCAGCGCAAAGAGGAAGAAGTTAGTATTGTTCCACCTGTTTAAGGGTAAAGTGTTTGGGATTGGAAAAACTACAGGGAGTACATGAGGCTAGAGAGCATGTGAACTGTGCAATCACTGCATATGGTGAAAATAAGTCACAAAAGCAGGGACTTCTATGGAGAAAAAATACATGGTGACATAGGCTATCCAGAAAACATTTTGTAACCAAAAGTGTCTTGTTGATAAAGTGTCTAAACAAGTAGGAAAACAGTGTCCCAGTGTATGACAGTACTTGGTGAATTTTCCATACATCATACAAAATTGAATGTCTCAGAGGCTTTTTTCAGATTTACCCATTAAGTTGATGTGCAGAAAATGAATGGAATCAATGCAGAGTGAGTCCTTGAGTCAGATCTTTTGTGTGTAGACACCATTCACCATATTTAATCAAAAATGAAAGCAAATGTGGCCTTGAAAATACCAGAAAAGAGGGCAACACTTGCTGTGATGGTAGATAAATCCACAATTTCAGGCAGATACTCACTCCTGACATTGTGACTTAAGGCAGTAGTAAGTGTCTTTAGATTCAGCACCATTCTCTCTCTTACTGGAGCTCATCCTTCTGACTGATTGTTGCACTTCTCCTGGATTGTATAAGGTGCAATCAATTCACTGAACACTGCAAAACTGCTGGATTTCCTTACCATCTGATGGAGTATCTGTCAATCTGGAGAAAAAAAAATCTGGAATAACTGCTGGTTTATTAATCACACTTCCAATCTCTTCATCTGGTATTATTGCAGTCACCTGCTCGAATTTGCTGTTGGAGACATGGCAGAGATGTCAATGCAATGACTCACACATAGGTACTCTGACAAATTTTGTTCTCTCTGTAACTTCGCTTCCAAATATAAGAAAGAACTCTGTGCCTGTGCCAAGAGTGGAGATACAGCTCAGCACCACTGGCAAGATCCTGGACATCTGCTGAATGGCCTCAAGAGAAGTCCATTGAGGCCATCTGGAATGCATAACCTGCTCTTCAGAAGCACTAAAGTAAAGCCTCTGATGACCAGATCAAAGATGCAAAACAACGATGGCTCTCCAATGTGCTGAAGAGGCAGAGCAGGCCAACCCCCACATGTCATTCTATGATGCTAATTATAGCATGGACAATACATTGAAATTCATTCATCCTAGAGCATTTTGCCAAACCCTGACAAACAATAGGGTATTCTGACAAGGACATCAACACCTTGACATCTGTGTCTGATGTGTGTGCAGAATTTTGACCTGAAAACCCGGCTTAATGTGGCCATATGTGCTTTGGGCACAAGAGAAATTCTGCAAAAGATCTAACATGAATGACATGGAAACAGTACAACTGTCCCAAGCCTAGAAAGATTGTGGAGGGACTTATGCGCCAAAGCACTTGAGAAGACTGACAACTGTAATTGCAACAATTCTCATTTCCACAGCTGGACTGAGAGAAGATTCAACAGCACAAACAATAACATACATCCCATTCCCTCCAGCCCCTCTTGGTTATAAGCCTGTCTGCACTGGTTTGTGAATCTCATTGAGACACCTGTCAGCAAGTATGATCCAAGAAAACATGAGAGTATGGCTTTAGAGTGAATGGCAATCAGTTGATGTCACTGCATTGGAAAAAAAGAGAGAGGCAATCACAATCTACTTTGAGTGGCTTATTTTGAGTGGCGTCTAAGAACATAAGAATGGCCAGACTGGGTCAGACCAAAGGTCCATCCAGCCCAGTATCCTGTCTGCCGACAGTGGCCAATGCCAGGTGTCCCAGAGGGAGTAACAGGCAATGATCAAGTGATCTCTCTCCTGCCATCCATCTCCACCCTCTGACAAATAGAGGCTAGGGACACCATTCCTTGCCCATCCTGGTGAATAGCCATTAATGGACTTAACCTCCATGAATTTATCCAGTTCTCTTTTAAACCCTGTTATAGTCCTAGCCTTCACAACCTCCTCAGGCAAGGAGTTCCACAGGTTGACTGTGCGCTATGTGAAGAAGAACTTCATTTTATTTCTTTTAAACCTGCTGCCCATTAATTTTATTTGGTGGCCCCTAGTTCTTATATTATGGGAACAAGTAACTAACTTTTCCTTATTCACTTTCTCCATACCACTCATGATTTTATATACTTCTATCATATTCCCTTTAGTCTCCTCTTTTCCAAGCTGAAAAGTCCTAGCCTCTTTCATCTCTCCTCATATGGGACCTGTTCCAAACTCCTAATCATTTTAGTTGCTCTTTTCTGAACCTTTTCTAATGCCAGTATATCTTTTTTGAGATGAGGAGACCATATCTGTATGCAGTATTCAAGATGTGGGCATACCATGGATTTATATAAGGGCAATAAGATATTCTCAGTCTTATTCGCTCTCCCTTTTTTAATGATTCCTAACATCCTGTTTGTTTTTTTGACTGCCGCTGCACACTACGTGGATATCTTCAGAGAACTATCCATGATGACTCCAAGATCTCTTTCCTGATTAGTTGTAGCTAAATTAGCCCCCATCATATTGTATGTATAGTTGGGGTTATTTTTTCCAAAGTGCATTACTTTACATTTATCCACATTAAATTTCATTTGCCATTTTGTTGCCCAATCACTTAGTTTTGTGAGATCTTTTTGAGGTTCTTCACAGTCTGCTTTGGTCTTAACTATCTTGAACAGTTTAGTATCATCTGCAAACTTTGCCACCTCACTGTTTACCCCTTTCTCCAGATCATTTATGAATAAATTGAATAGGATTGGTCCTAGGGAACACCACTAGTTACCCCTCTCCATTCTGAAAGTTTACCATTTATTCCTACCCTTTGTTCCCTGTCTTTTAACCAGTTCTCAATCCATGAAAGGTCTTCCCTCTTATCCCATGACAACTTAATTTGCATAAGAGCCTTTGGTGATGGACCTTGTCAAAGGCTTTCTGGAAATCTAAGTACACTATGTCCACTGGATCCCCCTTGTCCACATATTTGTTGACCCCTTCAAAGAACTCAAATAGATTAGTAAGACATGATTTCCCTTTACAGAAACCATGTTAACTTTTGCCCAACAATTTATGTTCTTCTATGTGTCGGACAATTTTATTCTTTACTATTGTTTCAACTAATTTGCCCGGTACTGACGTTAGACTTACCGGTCTGTAATTGCTGGGATCACCTCTAGAGCCCTTTTTAAATATTGGCGTTACATTAGCTATCTTCCAGTCATTGGGTACAGAAGCTGATTTAAAGGACAGGTTCCAAACCATAATTAATAGTTCTGCAATTTCACATCTGAGTTCTTTCAGAAGTCTTGGGTGAATGCCATCTGATCCCGGTGACTTGTTACTGTTAAGTTTATCAATTAATTCCAAAACCACCTCTAATGACACTTCAGTCTCTGACAATTCCTCAGATTTGTCACCTACAAAGGACGGCTCAGGTTTGGGAATCTCCCTAACATCCTCAGCCGTGAAGACTGAAGCAAAGAATTCATTTAGTTTCTCCGCAATGATTTTATCGCCTTTAAGTGCTCCTTTTTTATCTCGATCATCCAAGGGCCCCACTGGTTGTTTAGCAGGCTTCCTGCTTCCAATATCCTTAAACATTTTGTTGATACCTTTTGAGTTTTTGGCTAGCTGTTCTTCAAACTCCTTTTTGACTTTTCTCATTA
The DNA here is from genome assembly GCF_965140235.1 of Caretta caretta. Lineage (NCBI taxonomy): Eukaryota > Metazoa > Chordata > Testudines > Cheloniidae > Caretta > Caretta caretta. The sequence goes on along the minus strand of NC_134210.1, from coordinate 80,876,319 downwards.
AATTTTTACACTTAATTTGGCGGTGTTTATGTTCCTTTCTATTTACCTCACTAGGATTTGACTTCCACTTTTTAAAAGATGCCTTTTTATTTCTGACTGCTTCTTTTACATGGTTGTTAAGCCACGGTGGCTCTTTTATAGTTCTTTTACTGTGTTTTTTTTAATTTGGGGTATACATTTAAGTTGGGCCTCTATTATGGTGTCTTTGAAAAGTGTCCATGCAGCTTGCAAGGATTTCACTGAATGCATCCGATGAAGTGAGCTGTAGCTCACGAAAGCTTATGCTCAAATAAATTTGTTAGTCTCTAAGGTGCCACAAGTACTCCTTTTCTTTTTGCGAATACAGACTAACATGGCTGCTACTCTGAACTCTAGTCACTGTACCTTTTAATTTCTGTTTAACTAACCTCCTCATTTTTGCATAGTTCCCCTTTCTGAAATTAAATGCCACAGTGTTGGGCTGCTGAGGTGTTCTTCCCACCAGAGGAATGTTAAATGTTATTATATTATGGTCACTATTTCCAAGCAGTCCTGTTATAGTTACCTCTTGGACCAGATCCTGCGCTCCACTCGTGGGTTCCTGTACCAGCTGCTCCAAATGGACATAGTTTGGTGTGTGGGTGGAGCTTGGAAGAGTACCATTTATTTTCACTCCTCTCCCCGTCCCAATTTGAACACAAAGCATTTGCAGTGTTTTATATCAGCATTAAACAATTTACATACTCGTATAAGATTTCAGCCTTTCAGTGGCATAAGAAAGCAGCATGTGTGACTAGCAATCATCAAGCCATTAGCTGATTGTCAAGATCTCTTCTTTGTTTAGTAAACTCTACTTCACTCTGATATACCATATAAGCACTGATGAATAATCCTTTAAAATGTATATAGCCATGCAACATTAATACCTACTTCCAAAAATAAATGAGATCTAAAGGTTCTGAAAGAGACTATTTTATTCAATGTTTTTAACACGGAGGCTGAAACGGAGATTGCATCTGAAGTAGCAGGATTACATCCCTCTCAGTCTGAGTAAGTGAATCTAGCTGGGAACTGTTCCTCCCCTTCAGTGAGGAAAAAAATACTGACTAGTAGGGTGGCGTCTTTGACAAATTGATCCCAATTTGCTTGCTTAACGCAAATAACACTACAGTAAAGTGAAACATTAATCTCTCCTTTTAGCCTCTCTGTTTCCTTTGGTAGGCAGATGCCAGTATTTTGCTATTATTTTAAACCTCCATAATTAAGCAATGGTTCAGTGACTTAACTTCATGGACCACATTCTGTTTCCTTTCACTGTGGTGAGTTCAGTGGTTTTACTCCAGATTCACACCGAAACAAGGTCAGAATCTAGCCTGATGTGTGTTAACTTTGATAAAAACTGTCCAGTGATCAGAGCACTGAAACCCTATGTGTTTCCAGGTAATTCTTTAACAAGAGCTTGACACTTGAGTATCTAGGAATCTATGTGAATAAATGAATATCCCTTGCAAATCATGGGACCTTCTTGACAGGAAAGATATGAAAACTTATAACTGGACTGTAGTAATGAAGACTTTTCATGAATCCACTGTATTACAAATAATTCTTCTGCCTCACATTTATTTTGCTGCCCTTATCTGTACTACATACCTAACTATTTACTTAAAGAAAGTGCAGTTATCGCTGAACAAGGGAGCTGATCACATCATTCCTCATTTTGACCATTCTATCTGGAGCACATATGCTGTTATGCTGCTCAACTGAACTGCATTATAATAACCACTTTGTACTAAGGCCCATCAATTCAAGTATTATTTTTACAGCTGGGCAAAAATTTTCAGCTGAAACTCTTTTTCAGCCAGAAATGCAAATTCAGCAACACTGAAGCATTTTGTGAATTTGTCTGTTCCATTGAATGGTCTCAAGAAAAATCCGTTTACATTTTTCAGTTTGAAATGACTGTTAATTTTTAATTTTAATCCTTTAATTTTATTTAAAAGAAAAAACTAATAAAATATTACTTTAAAACATGACCAGACCTGAGATCTATCTAGTTCAGTGTCCTATTTCTGACATAGCAGCACCCAATGCTTCATAAGAAGGTATGAGAACCCCTGTAGCAAATAATAATGGAATAACTTCCTGCTCGGAAGAGAGATTTTCCTGACTGACAAGAAATTAGTAATTGGTTTATTCATTAGAGAATTTTGGGATTAGAAGATGGTGAGAATGGGGAATATTGGGTGGCAGGAGGGAGAAGACTGATTCAGTGAGGACTCGGCTAGGAGATGGAAGAGAGAGGATGGAGGGGCGTGGCAGGGGGATTGGGCTGTGTGGTAATGGGAGGCAGACAGGACTGGGACAGGGGCAAAAGGGTCTGAGAGCACACTTTGCTCTGGAATAGAACCCAAGATACTTGAGTTTCAACTTTCCTGTTCTATCAGCAAATGTCTGTGAAATCCCCTGCCGAAGTGTCTCATCTCTTCTAGTGTTGGTTCACATAGCAGATGGCAACCTATTACTGCCATCAGTTATTCTGTTAGCTCAAGTGGCAAAGGTATGTGCAGTGCATCTAAAGGTTCCAGCCCTGTTTATGTGGATGTCAATATGATGCCACATGATGGAATTTCTGTATCTTTAGTTTTCTTTTTAAAAAACCTAGGAAACCTCTCTTCCTCCCCCACGTCTCTCATCACTGATTTAAAAGAACATTATTATGGTTATCAAGTCTAGCACTCAAAAATTAGGGAATGTTGGGATTAACATTAATTGTGTAATTTTAATTCAGCCCCCATGTGCATATATATTATGATACAATTTTCAGTTACATGATTACATACTATTTTTCCACAGGAACGCTGCCTGATTCAGTGCACAGGAGGGGCTGTGCTCTGCGGATTAATAAGGGTTGTATAATAAAGGAGCATGTTAGCTGTAGGACCCTGCCTCATTTGTAGTGAATGAGGTAGGGGATTGCAGGATGAGAGGATGGTCTCTTTGTTAAGGCAGTTGAATGCTGTGGTGGGGAACTGGATTCTATCCCTACTTCTGCCAGAGAGCTTGCATGTGATGCTAGTGAAGTCACTAAACCAAACTTTTCACAGGTGGCCATGGATGTCCAACTTGAAACCCTTGTGCTCTGATCTGCGAAGGTGCTGAGCACTTGCAGCTGAAGTCAATGGGACCTATGCTTTGAACATATGAAATTAGGTATCCAAAACTTGTGGATACTTTTGACCTGATCTCTTTACTTTAATTAAAAAATTTTCATAATACCCCCGTGAGAGGAGTGAATGGAATTATCTGTATTTTACAGAATGAATGTCTGAGAAGAACGGTGATATTATAATGATGAGCACCACAGACAAGCCCCTAGGGAAATTAATAATTATATTTTCAGAGCAAAGTTTGAATAGTGTGCAGTAAATACGACTATTTTTAACAAGGATAAAACAAAATATTGGACAGATTTTTTTTATTCAATGAGCACTGTCCATCCTGTGCACTGAATATTTCCCAGACCTCCTGTCTCAGTCTGTGATCATGTAATTATAGACTGTATCACAATGCATACTCACCTGGGGGCGGAATTAAGGTTGCATAGGTAATTTTAACTCTAGCATTTTTGAACTTTTGAGTGATTGACTTTACATTAAAATTGACTATGTTTAAGTTAATTCTAGCTCATGTAACTAATGTCTAATCCATTTTGGGTTTCTGCTCAGCACCATGATATATTATGGCAATAAGTTCCATAGGCTGTGTTAAGGGGAAAAAACCTCCTTTTATTCATTTTGTGCGTTGCCTTTAAATATCTTTCCCTTTACCCTGGTTCTTGCACTATGAAAAATGGAAGATAGAAGTGCTTGATGTGCCTACTCTATACCATTAATATTTTTATATCCCTCTATTATGTCTTATTTTGACTTTAAATAGTCCTAAACTTTTCAATCTCTCTTCGTATCAGTACTGGCTGGTGCTCAAAATAGCAGATCGTAAGATGCCCCATCTCCCCCAAACTCTCCTTGAGAGGTTTAATTTTATGTTCACAGTGGAAAAACTGAGGCACGGGTCAGGAGTCTCAGATAAGTGTTTTGTTTGCTGATACAGGACGATGAAGGGAAGTGGAAAGAAATAGGGTGTTTTTTCTCTTCTCTCACCCTCCCCTCCATTTCAGAGGGAAACATGGGGACACTGTACTATAAATGGCAAGGTGGTAGAAAACCGTATTTATCCTGCTGTCACCTCTTTGTTGTTCTCCCCTAACTCCAACCTTAGTGTAACCACACCATTTCTTCCTGCTGTGTTCTTTAGCGACAGCACAGCACCCCACCAGTCCACCCATTTCCTCATTCCCAAATGGACTCCTTTCCCATTTGCACTCAGTCCTGCCCACATGACCCATCATCCTTCCACTTCAGAACCTGCTAATGTTCCCTGGTCCTTTCAGCCCAACTCCCACCTGCTCAGAAATCTTCTCTCCCCACCACACCTATCCCCTCAGACTGAAAACTGCTCTTCTTTCTGCTTAATCTTTCCATAAATCAGAGCCACTCCTTCATCTCTGAATCCTCATCTAACACCCCTACCCTCCATGCACCCCCCATGCTCAGAAACTCATCCCCAGGCTGAGAACCCATCGCCCTCCTACCTGGCATCCACGATTAAGTCTCTCAATTCCACCTCCTTTACTGAGCTTGAAGTAGCAGGAGCAGAGGCAGCGGAGAGAGACTGTGATACAGGAAGCCCTGTAACTCTGAATCGGCTCTACAGAATCCTGTATTCTGTTCTGTGCTGCCTCCTGCTGCATGAAGCCTATGTGCTCCAGTTCCTAGCCCCACAAGGAGATGCCAGTGGCAGCCAAATGTGCTGTAGACTCTAAGGGTTGAAACTTGGTGGCAGCAGATGTTACTGATCCCTGAAGTACTTCAATGCATCCAAGGCTGTGTATGCAGAGTGGGCGACAGCAATGCCATTGTAATGGGGTTAAGCCCCACCAGTCCCTAATGATCAGCTACCCATCTATATTTTTCATAGGTTAAAAAAAGGTTAAGGTTTTAAACTTTATTTGTAATGTGTTCTCACAGCATGATGATACTACACACTGATATTAAAATGAAGTACACAGTATGTATGTATGTATTCCTTGTCACAAAAAAAATCGCTACCTATATTTACAGGTTCTCTTTTGTTAGAAGTCCATAACAGACCTAGTTATGCATTGCTTGCCAACCCCAAATTCCCACTAAGGTTCATGGGAGCTTTGGGTACACAAGAAATATGGGATTGGTAATTTGTCCTTAAACGCCAATGTTCAAGAAAGGAATTTTCTCATTCTCAAAATATTTAAGGATTGGAAAGCCTAAACAAAATACTAATAGTGCATAACTAAAATCCAAGGAATACATATTTCAATGTAAAAAATAAAGCAAAGATTGTTTAAACATACTTTTTTTCTAGCGAGAGTTTTAGTCTCATCTAAAAAGATGGGTTGTACTATCCTGACACCATTCTGGTCTGTCTTACAATGCCAGACTGTTTCTTATCAATGTAATCCAAAAGAAAAAACGGTCTGCCTAAATATTTCATGTGTTCCAGTATTTTGTGTGTGTGTGTGCCACAGTTCTATATTTCTCTGGTGATTTGTTTCTTTTGGATCGTGTAGAATGTTCCTTAAGTACTCAATAAAATAACATAATTGTGATTTCATCTGTTCTGTTATGAAGTATAAGACAATATTATGTTTATGGTTAAATACAGCCTCAAGGACCTCACACAGTGCCAAACAAGTAAGTTGTTTTCAATTAAGGACATCAACTCAATGCTCAGTAAACACACAAGATTATTTATGTATGAGTTGGGGCTTGATGCTCTTAGAAAATGGGTATTAGGAGCATCCAGCTTGACTTGACTTTGGATTTAACTATCTTAAAAATTCAAGAATGATAAAAATATTGTGCCTATAATAAGGCTATGCCAGAGAAGATTTTGATAGTTAATTTTGTATTGCTTGTAATGTATGGATGCTCTTAATGATTCCATTAGAGTTTAAATAACAGAATTCAGCACAAATGTATTTCTACTGAGCAGCAGAAACATAATTTCTCTGGAACTGCAGCTGCTGTATTTGAAGATTAGGCTCTTACTATCCCTTAGGGAGATTACTGTCTCTGCCAGCTGACTTAGTTTTTATACAGCTAGTGATTTATTAGATTGCTTTGCTCTTAAGTGTGATAATAGGCCTTATGCTTAGCAAGGTTTAGAGACTTCCAGTGCATTAATATTTTATGGCAAATGACAGTCAAGACACATTTTGTTTACCTAACAAGACAAGACAAGCTAGAGCTGATGTGTATTGGAGATTAGCACATTTAACTTGTAGGAATTATGCCAATTATATCTTTGGTGCTTTTTAATGGCTTGCATAATTGTAATTTAACCATTTACAGATTTGGTGCATAAACATTGTATGCAAATTAGTATAGTTTGTACCAGCATATTGATAGATGCATCCCTTCCACTACTGACTACAGCTCCGGCTACTCCATTGCATAGCATTAAATATCTTTTTTCAAAAATGTATTTGATTGGATGTTGCTATTAATGGAGGCTGAATTACAGGTGTAGGGATTCCACATTTAGTTCAGCCTATAATTAAACTGACTGAATGTTCGTCTTATGAAAGTAACTTGCTTGCTGCATTTGTCCCATGTGCTATCTAAAACAGTACTCTGGGTTCAGTGACTCAATCTCAATGACAGTAATAGCTTCTACTGCCCAAATAAATATTTCAAATTAATTAGTTCTCAACCGGTTGCCTTTATTTCTCCTCAACAAAGCAAATTCATCAACAAAGTCTACTTATTGTTTGTAATAGAAAAGACTGACTAAAGATCAAAGGTTGAGGCATCTGGAACTGATTCACTATGCCTGAAAATTCTTCCAGTCCTTCTAGCTGTCATACATAGTGGAGAATACATTTAAAAACAAACAAAAAACACACAACAACAACATAGGGCCTTATTCTGCTGTAGTGTAAATCACATGTAATTCCACTGAATTGCATTGCCCCATGGTACAACTGGTTTGGGAGCAAAATCAGGCCATATTAAAAACAACACCACCACTACGCTTTTAAAGGGAAAAAAAACATGACATAAAAGCAAATAATATACTATAGGCACATACTATAGTATACCATAACCTTCTCTCTATATGTGTTAATTCCTTTTTTAATGATGTTCTGTACAATCCTCTGAGGGCTACAATAAACTCTAAAACCTTTGGGTTAGTATAATCTTTCTGCTGCTGGCACAGTGCCTATATCTGATTTAGTCTGGTGATATTTTTGTACACCACTTTGGAGAAACAGTTGGCCTTTTATTGATGGGATTTTATGGGAGCAAGTGCACATTTTAAATCAAATGAATATGCTTCAAAATAATGAGTACATACTACTGTTAAACATCATTTTTAGTTTAGTTTTTTCATCGTAAAGCTGCAGATACTAAATCAATTAGAGCTCTTGGAAAAATACCAATATATTTTGGCACTGTTTTTATGCTATTTTCGTTGAAATTTCCCATTAATTTCATGAAAAACAAACCCAACATTTGCATTGTAGGAAAACTGAAAATATTTTTCCTCAAAACCCAAAAATTTTCCCCCAAAATATTTTGGTTTCCTTTTCTTTATCAAAAGCTTAAACTTTGTCAAAAATGAAATTTGTCTGTGAAAATGTTTGTTTTCAAAGAAAGGCCATTTCTAATCAAAATGATTTTTAATGAAAAAAAGTTGCCCAACTCTAATGCTAATACTAGTAAAGAGACATTATCTGAATTAAAGCTGTGATAGTCATGGCAGGGGCAGGAAACTGGGAGTTGGACTAACTGGGTTCTGTTTGACCCTGGACTTGTCACTTTGTGACTTGGAACAAGTGACTTAATCTATCTGCTTTTCAGTTTTTAAGCAGGATGTTGGGAGACTTAATTGTTTGTAAAGTACTTTGAGATCCTTTGGTAAGTGACATTGTAAAAGATTAAAGTATTGTATTACTTTTTATTTGTCTGTGTCTCTGTGTGTATTAATTATCAGTAATAATGACCACTTAATTTAGCCTAACCAATTTATTTGAGCATAAGCTTTTGTGAGCTACAGCTCACTTCATCGGATGCATACTGTGGAAAATACAGAAGATGTTTGTTTTTATACACACAAATCATGAAAAAATGGGTGTTTATCACTACAAAAGGTTTTCTCTCCCCCCACCCCACTCTCCTGCTGGTAATAGCTTATGTAAAGTGATCACTCTCCTTACAATGTGTATGATAATCAAGGTGGGCCATTTCCAGCACAAATCCAGGTTTTCTCCCCCCCCACTCCCCCCAAAACAAACCCACTCTCCTGTTGGCCAGTTCTTGCCTACAGACAGCCCCCCAACCTGAAGCGAATACTCACCAGCAACCACATACTACACAACAGAACTACTAACCCAGGAACCTATCCTTGCAACAAAGCCCATTGCCAACTGTGCCCACATATCTATTCAGGGGACACCATCACAGGGCCTAATAACATCAGCCACACTATCAGAGGCTCGTTCACCTGCACATCTACCAATATGATATATGCCATCATGTGCCAGCAATGCCCCTCTGCCATGTACATTAGTCAGACTGGACAGTCTCTACGTAAAAGAATAAATGGACACAAATCAGATGTCAAGAATTATAACATTCATAAACCAGTAGGAGAACACTTCAATCTCTCTGGTCACACGATTACAGACATGAAAGTTACGATATTACAACAGAAAAACTTCTAATCCAGACTCCAGCGAGAGACTGCTGAATTGGAATTCATTTGCAAATTGGATACAATTAACTTAGGCTTGAATAGAGACTGGGAGTGGCTAAGTCATTATGCAAGGTAACCTATTTCCCCTTGTTTTCCTAACCCCCCCCCCCTTCCTCAGACGTTCTTGTTAAACCCTGGATTTGTGCTGGAAATGGCCCACCTTGATTATCATATACATTGCAAGGAGAGTGATCACTTTACATAAGCTATTACCAGCAGGAGAGTGGGGTGAGGGGAGAGAAAACCTTTTGTAGTGATAAACACCCATTTTTTAATGATTTGTGTGTATAAAAACAAACATCTTCTGTATTTTCCACAGTATGCATCCGATGAAGTGAGCTGTAGCTCACGGAAGCTTATGCTCAAATAAATTGGTTAGTCTCTAAGGTGCCACAAGTACTCCTTTTCTTTTTGTGAATACAGACTAACACGGCTGTTACTCTGAAACCTGTTAATTTAGCCTGCTGTCTCACCAGCAGCTGAAATTGGTGTCGTGTACTACTCCACTTTGGCATTCTTCTTGGGATTCAGAGGCAGTGGGAGAAGGAGCAGTTACAGGGATGGGGATGATGATGATGAGCTCTGTCAGTCATTCAGTGAAACCTGATAGGATAATCCACAGAACTCTGGTAGTAGGAACTATTTCAGTCATGCCTAGCATAGAGCTAGAAGGAGCGATATGAAAAAAGTAGAAGCTAAAAAACAGAGGGTGTAGAGCAAGAAAGCCAGGAAAGAGGTAGTGGAGATGCAAAAGTCAAGATCATGGCTCTAGTGTCTTCAGTCACTGCAGAATATAGTTGCTCAAAGTGTGGCCCATTGAATACTAAAACACTAACTCTCTGTAGATCGAGGGTAAGAGAAGACAAACATAACCAATTACATGTTTTCAGTGAATTCAAAAATAAGGATTATTTCTTATTGCACTATCTTAAACAAATGTCATAGTGGTGTGAGTTTTTATTTTTCATAATCAACATGTATGTACATCTGTGTGTCAGTCAGGCATGGGTCTTATGCTCTTGGCAAGGTACCTTGGTGATGAAAAATGTGAGCAGTCTTGTTGCAAGGAATATGAAGCCACCTTAGCACGTACAGCTTGAGGGGGGTCACTGGTTATGATATATGTCCTGATGAGGTGAAAAGATGTGTGTGGACTGAATGGTAAGGAAGAAGTTTTAGATCAGTTACACAACTAAAGACATAAAGGAGGTTAGTCTTTCTCATTATACCATCCTATTTAGTGAAATTCTTAGGACCTATCCTTGTGGGGTTTCATAATGAGGCTGATTATAACTGGATTATTTCATTTAGGAACTATAGCTTGGTGAATACTTCAGAAAGTATTTGCAATATGCAGATTTATTTCAGTGGTATTTGTGACCACATCTATGCACTTTCTACACACATTCCAATCAGCAAATTTTGGTTTGCAAAATGTTTGTGGAAAGGGTGTATTGCTAATACTCATGCGACTATGGCAACATAATTCATATGAGTTATTCACCCTAGAACGGCTTTGTACAGCTGTCTTGAAAGCTTTCTGTGTAGTCATGCAATATGGAAATGAAAAGAATACCTTATTTAGGCAACTAATCACAGTATGGAGAACAAATGCTTGAATCAATAATCTTGGCAAATAGTTTGAGAGCAATAGGCTGAAAAATTCACTCAAACCATATATTGAAATAATTTTGAGTAACAAATATATTTTGGAAATTGACATATGTTTGTTTATAGATAACTTGTGGACAGAAAATTACTTGTTGAATAAAATATCTACTCTGAATAGTTTGCCAAATTCTACTGTCAGGGAAATAAATACCTATCCTATACATTGTTTAAAAATACACAGTGAAACCCACGTTCCCAAAATTTAATGTTACAATGAAGAATCTTCTCTTTCATAACTGTTTTCATTTACTATACTTTTAATCAAAAACATGTTTACATTCATGTTGCTTTCTTTTTTGAACACCTGCAACAATAAAGTGAAAGCAATCCAAGAATTAATTGATTCTTTACATCTCATTTTGGTATTTGGATATATACTGCTGGATACTTAGCTAACAGTAAGCAGATACTTGTCAAAACATTGGGAATAATTAGTCCAAATGTTCATGACCTTTACCAGACAGCACACTGCATGATCTAAATAAATACATGCAGGGTGGGAAGGAGGGAAATTACATCATTTTACAGAAAATAAACTTCCCCTAGAGATCTGAAAAGTAAGGCCATTTATTACTGAAAGAAAGGAGCTTTTTAAAATGTATAACTTAATAAGAAATGTACTTTTAAAATCTACTACCTGACAAGAAAAACACAAAGACATGTCAGGAAAACATTTTAAAAGTTGTAGCACCTATTTATTTTTCAGGAAAATTTCCAAAGTATACAGGAAATAGAAACCTTACTCAGAGTATTTTAGTTTATTGAGTTCTCTGTGCCTTGAAAATCACAGTAGAAATCTCAAGGGACTCCTATGAAGATGTATTACATCATAAAGTAAACTACGGATAGTAACCCATATTATTAAACTGTCAACATGCATTAGACTACAATTTGTCCACCATCCAACTCAACTTAAAGCCTCACTGTTAGCAGGAAGTTTAAACCATAAGGCTATTCTGTAATCATCTAAGGCCTAAGGTACTTTGGATATATGTTGTAATAATCACTGCACTGCTGCACTGCAGAACGTGTGAATTTCATTGGTTTAGGACTGGGAATGCTCAACCATTATGAGCAAGGATTCTGAAGGATTACCACTTAAAGGGTTTTATTAGTGATGCTGTAGATTTTATTTCACAGCATATTAACATAGGTTTGTGATAACAGTAGTAATGAAAAATAAATCTTAAAATGCAGTGCTTAAACCTTGTTTAATTTCCACACAACAAACCTGGGAAAGCGGCATTGCTTATAAGTTCTAAATTAGAGAAAGCAAGGATATTGCTTTGACTACTGAAATGCAAGAGATAAGTGTTACCCAGGAGGAAGTGTTACCCAGCAGTAGTTATAACAATCCCAGCCACAATAACATTCAGTGACAAGCAACAACTTATACTTGTATGTATTTGTCTAAAACATTATTCATTTCTAGAAATCCAGTCTGGGATCAATGCCTCACTGTGCTAGGCACTGTACAAATAAGTAACAAAGAAGAGTCCCTACCCCAGGGAGCTTACAATTTAGACATGAGACAAGGTGGAATAGGTGGCCAAGATGGACAAGTGGGCCAGGGGAGTTTGGAGAGTGAAGTCACAATAAAACAGGATTTAATATAAAAGCCAAAGTCTCAGCTCACCTCTTGCATCACTGGCAAAACAAAAATGGGGGACAACGGTTTGATACATGAGTAGATCTGATAGACAGGTGATAGATGTCCAGCATGAAGACAGTGGTGAGGCTATGCTGATATATTACTATGTAATATTCCTTTACCCATATGACCTGTATTAGAATTCTATTCCTGTGAAAGATACCATACAACATAATTATACTATTCACAAACAAAAAATGGGGAAGGAAATCCAATAGGTTTGTCACCTAGAAAGAGTTATTTTCCAATCTAAACATAGGATTCTTGAGCAAATAGTAATACTATACAAAAGACATCAGCATCACTATTTTAAATCTAGTATAGGTTAGAAGTGGTCAAAAACAGGGATTACAGTGGGAAATGGTAGAAATGTAAGCAAACTTCATCCACAATCCCAAAATATGGATGTTTTAATCATCACCATTATGTTCCAGCATAATATCCTATTGAAATGATTAAGGCATTAGTAAAATCTTGTACTTCCAAAATCTAAAGTTTGGGACTAAAATGACCTGTCCCTTTTTAACTTTTAAAATTGGGGGGGGGAGGGGGAAAATGGAGACTATAGTAATTGTCTTCTCAGATAGCATCAAACTTATATGCAAAAAGGAATCTTTTAAAATCATCTTTAGTCATTGAAGTTGGGACTAGAATATTGGATGTGATCATTCATTTTCTTCTGACCAAAATTTCCTTTCTTGGACATTTCTGTCCAACAACTGTCTCAGCAGGAAGCTTCACCAGTAGCATGTGAAAATAATTGAGGAACAAAAGCCTAATGTAAAATTGATTTACAATTTTCTTGAGCAGGATTTGAGTTGAAAATCTTGTTGCTACAGAGAAATTACAGCATGCAACACTCTGCTGCCAAGGAAAGCATCTGCAAGACCCATACTGTATTTCTAAACTGTAACATTTCCTGAATATATAAACATTTTGACCAGGTTGCACTTTTGCAAATTCCTTCCTAGGATGCTTCAGCCTTTCTGCCCTGGAAGCAGTAACTGCTCTGATTGAATAAGCTGTGATCTTATTGTTGGCTATAACCCCTGGCTTTGAATGCAACAGAGATGTAAGCTTTTAGTCACTGAAAGATATACACTTACGAAGCTTTTCCCCCCATAATGCTGGGTGCTTTAAAACCAAACAAAAAAGGGCTTAGGGTTAATTCTCTGTCTCTTCTGCTGTATATCTTCTGAAAGTACCTCATATTCACAGTATTTCATACATTTTAGTTATGTTGAGGGATAGGCCAAAAATATGGGAGACCTACCGTAAGGTTTGTCAATGATAATCCTTTGTGCTTATAGCATCTGAAAATCTCAGTGTTTAGCAACTATTAGCTAATCCTGACAGCGTCTATGAGGTAGGTGGTATTATTGCCATTTTACGTTGAGCCTCAGCCGCTTCACATGGTTATGACTTGCCAAGGTCATGAGTTAATGGCAGCATCAGGAAAGGCAGAGCTCCTGTCTTATTTGTCTGCTGAAGCTACTAGACAACAGTTCCTCCTTTGTCTCAGTTAAGACAATTACTGTATATACTCATTCACAAGCTGAATATTTTTGGTAAAAAAGTGACACATCAAAGAGTGGGGGTCAGCTTATAAACGGGTCTCCACCAAAATTTGATGATTTTAAAGTCTATGAAATCATTTAATTGAATGACTGTCGTTTTGTTTACCTGGAGCGTCTGCAGGAAATGAGGGGTATCTGCAGGAAATGAGCAGATGCTCCAGATAAACAAAACGTCCCAACCCGCCAGCGGCTTACCCTAACAGGCCGGGAGCCAAAGTTTGCCAACCCATTTATTGATGGCAATACTGCAACCTTGTAAAGTTGCAAAGGCTTTGTTTAGTGGACTAGATTGGCTTGAAAGGAATACTAAAAAAGCAGTGCTGCGGATCTGCATGACATTTGACCCATGCATTTCACAAAATGCTCTGCCTTACAAGCCAATCAGAAAAATACAATGAATGATAGTACTATAGCACTGGTGTCAGTCCGCTACTGTGTAATTTGATCTCTTCATGCATTTCTACCAATGGACCTCACAAGTCTCGAGCCAATATGAAAATATAACGTGCAGAATCGATGGAATCTCTAATAAAATTGAAATAGCCTGTTATCCCCACAGACATGCCAATCTACAGGGCTGCTTTGAAATAAACAAAGAACAATAATAATTTGACAGTGATAAAGCAGGTGACATTCCTATATAAAGTGCTACAAAATCTATAACTACAATAATAATAATCTATTTTCATACTAGTATTTAAAATGAACAATGGTGAAATTAAAAGAAAAAGGTCTGCTTATCATGCAGCATTCAAACTTAAAGTTGTTGAATATGCAGAAGCAAACAATTGCGCCGTTGCTCGTGAATTCTGTATCAGTGAGAAGCAAGTAAGAGAATGGTGAAAAAACCCACTAAAAGACATGCCAAGAAGCAAGAAAAAATGTCCAACGAGGTGCGCTTCATAACCTGAGCTGGAGAAAGATCTCAAAAATTGGGCTGTTGAATGTTGACAAAATGGGTACATTGTCACTGGAACTGGAATTCGTCTGCATACTCTGCGAATGTCGAAAGATGACAAATACAAGTCAGTAAAGCCATCAATGTTTGTCGCATCAGCGGGTTGGTGTACTCGTTTCATGAACCATCATAGTCTGTCTTCATCAGTGAACAAAGATAGCACAAAAGCTGCCGAGAGATCTGGAAGAAAAAATTGAATCTTTCCAAAGGTTTATTATAAAATATCGAAAGGAATATGCATTTGAACTGTCACAAATAGGAAATATGGATGAAACACTCATGATAGTCGATCTCCCGAGCAATAGAATGGTAACCAGTGTTGGTGAAAAAACAGTTTTAATTAAAACCACTGGCCACGGAAAAATCCATTTTACGGTGGTTTTATCGTGTTTGGCAAATGGATCAAAGCTCCCTCCTGTTCTTATTTTTAAAAGAAAAACCTTGCCTAAAGAAATTTCCTGCTGGTGTCATCATACGTGCACCCAAAAAGGGATGGATGAATGAAAGTGGAACTATTGAATGGCTGGAAAAAGTGTGGAATAAGAGACCAGGAGCACTTTTCAAGAAACCTGCTATGCTCTTTTGGGACATGTTCAGGGCACACAAGATGGATGAGGTGAAAAATGTGGCCAAAAATATGAAAACTACTTTGGCTGTAATACCTGGAGGTTTAACTTCAGTTCTACAACCGCTTGATGTGTGCCTGAACAAACGCTTTAAAGACAGGCTACGCAAAATGTGGTCTGAATGGATGTGCTCAGGCATGGCGAAGTTGACAAAAGGCAGGAATCTTATGAAGCCCGAAATCAATCTGGTTGCCTAATGGATCAAGGACGCGTGGGTGTCCATTCCCTCGGAAATTATAGAAAAATCATTTAGGAAATGCTGGATCAGCTATGCACTCGACGGGTCAGAAGATGATGCCATATTTGATGATGGCACAACAGGCTGATGATGATGAGAAATAATCAGACTCTGAATACGACACTGCCGACATCTACGATGACAATGCAGGTGCAGCTGTGACCGAAGCCAAGTTTAATGAACTGTTGGTGAATCAGAGACTGATTCAGACTTTGAAGGATTTTAAGACTTTTTAAAGTCTCATATTGATCTAAGTTACTTGTTTTAAATATCCATTTACTGATTTTAAATATTGACTGTAATTTTGAAGGTGAATATTTATTTGTTCAGTTATTATAACAACAACAGATTTTTCATTAGATTACATTAAAATAATTCTAGCAAAACTTTTGAGTGTTTCTTGTGATGCCAACTTTTAAAATATAGCAGGGGTTGGCAAACTTTGGCCCCCGGCCTATCAGGGTAAGCTGCGGGCGGGTCGAGATGTTTTGTTTACTTGTAGCGTCTGCAGGCACAGAGCCCCTCAGCTCCCAGTGGTTGTGGTTTCCCGTTCCCAGCCAATGGGAGCTGCGGGAAGTGGTGCCACTTCCCGCAGCTCCCATTGGCTGGGAATGGCAAACTGCGGCCACTGGGAGCTGTGGGGCTCCGTGCCTGTGAACACTCCGAGTAAACAAAACGTCCTGACGCACCAGTGGCTAACCCTGATGGGCCAGGAGCCAAAGTTTGCCAACCCCTGAAATATAGGGTCGGCTTATGAAAGGGTCATACAGTTTTTACCTATCCATCTTGGGGGGTCGCTTATAAACGAACGGGCTAATGAACGAGTATATACGGTAATTTCTTTCAGAGATAAAACTATCAGTTTTCAGCACCACCCAGCTCTCAGAAAATATGCAATATTGTTCTTCCACTGATAGTGCCCATAGTTCTGAGAGCCATCCTGAATGACTGTCACTCTGTCTGGGTGTCATGGTGTCAACCTCAGCACAGACTGTCAAAAAGCAGGGTAGAGACCCCAAATTGGCTGTATATTCTATAATTAGATTTCACAAACCCAGTAACAAGTGTGACTTCCTAAAGTACTATACACCAAAGGTCACAAAATATTCAGGTTCCTTCCAGACCCAAGAGACCAATCACTTACCCCAGGTCAATTTGTACTTCAGATCTCACCCAAAGACAATGCTTCTAGCCAATCCTGTAGTGAATGATCTCAAGATTCATTAACTAAGAAAATAAATGAGTTATAAATAAAAGATAAAGCAGGCACACACACACACACACACATACACACACACACGTGTATATCTATATCTATATCTATATCTATCTATCAGAATCACAGGAGATTAGGGTTGGACGAGACCTTAGGGGGGTCATCTAGTCCAACCCCCTACTCAAAGCAAGATCAACCCTGACTAAATCATCCCAGCCAGGGCTTTGTTAAGCTGGGCCTTAACAACCTCTAAGGATGGAGATTCTACCACCTCCCTAGGTAACCCATTCCAGTGCTTCACCACCCTCCTAGTGAAATACTGTTTCCTAATATCAAACCTAGACCTCTCCCACTGCAACTTGAGACTTTTGCTTCTTGTTCTGTCATCTGCCACCACTGAGAACAGCCTAGCTCCATCTTCTTTGGAAGCCCCCTTCAGGTAGTTGAAGGCTGCTATCTAATCCCTCCTCCCTCTTCTTATTTGCAGATTAAATAAGACCAGTTCCCTCAGCCTCTCCTCATAAGTCAAGTGCCCTGTCCCCCTAATCATTTTCGTTGCCCTCGGATGGACTCTCTCCAATTTGCCCACATCCTTTCTGTAATGGGGGTCCAAAACTGGACGCAATACTCCAGATGTGGCCTCACCAGTGCTGCATAGAGGGGAATAATCACTTCCCTCAATCTGCTGGCAATGCTCCTACTAATGCAGCCCATTATGCCGTTAGCCTTCTTGGCAACAGGGGCACATTGTTGACTCATATCCAGCTTCTTGTCCACAGTAATCCCCAGGTCCTTTTCTGCAGAACTGCCGCTTAGCCAGTCGGTTCCCAGCCTGTAGTGGTGCATGGGATTCTTCCGTCCTAAGTGCAGGACTCTGCACTTGTCCTTGCTGAACCTCCTCAGATTTCTTTTAGTCCAATCCTCCAATTTGTCTAGGTCACTCTGGACTCTATCTCTACCCTCCAGCATATCTACCTCTCCCCCCAGCTTAGTGTCATCTGTGACTTTGCTGAGGGTGCAATCCATTCCATCATCCAGATTGTTAATGAAGATGTTGAACAAAACAGACCCCAGGGACACTCTACTTGATACCGGCTGCCAACTAAACATTGAGCCTTTGATCACTACCCATTGAGCCCGACAATCTAGCCAGCTTTTTATCCACCTTATAGTCCATTCATCCAATCCCTACTTTAACTTGCTGGCAAGAATACTGTGGGAGACAGTATCAAAAGCTTTGCTAAAGTCAAGATATATCATGTCCACCATTTTCCCCATATCCACAAAGCCAGCTATCTCATCATAGAAGGCAATCAGGTCGGTCAGGCATGACTTGCCCTGGTTGAATCCATGTTGGCTGTTCCTTATCACCTTCCTCTCCTCCACGTGCTTCAAAAGCTTAAGTGCTGCTGACATTTGAGCCAGTAAATGAAGTGAAGAGGCAGCTTCTGAGAAGCCTAATGGCTCTTGTGCTGAAGTAGCTGCCTTTGCTGCTGCCTGCTGTGAAAACTTAGTGGGCTCCTCGTACACAAGCTGTCTGGGAAAGGATTCTGACTCTGGGCTTGCTAGCCTCTTAGAGTCCTTTTCTACACACTGGCTAGAAGGAGAATTTGGAAAAAGACTTTACCACATGTGGGCAAACGAAAACTTACCTTATTCTGAAGACCTTAGTCAGTGTGTCTTCCTTCTGGATGCAAGCCTTGAGAGATGCACATCTCATCTGTTTCATGCAGGGTTGTTGAAGCACTGCAGACAAGGTGTATTTTAATTCATGATGGCGCTCTTGCTTTAAATGCATTTGGCCAGAAATGAGCTTGCTGAGCATTTCCTAGAAAGACTTAATTTCCTTTAGAACTGAAATGACTGAATATAAAGAAATTAAATGACAAAATGCGTGGAATGTGTTACCTAGGGAGGTGGTGGAATCTTGTCCCTTAGAAGTTTTTAAGGTCAGGCTTGACAAAGCCCTGGCTGGGATGATTTAGTTGGGGATTGGTCCTGCTTTGAGCAGAGGGTTGGACTAGATGACCTCCTGAGGTCCCTTCCAACCCTGATATTCTATGATTCTAAAAGAGTTTTAAATCAGTTTCTTGCTGCCAGGTTTTCAAAAAGGGTCTCAAATGCCCTTGAGTGAGACTACGGTCTGGAGCGGCCATTTTTATTGACCTTGGAGACAAACAACTGCCAGACTTTCCTATGGCATCATCTCCCTCTGTGGAGAATTCATGCTTATAACCCAGACAAGGAGAAATTAAATCCCTACTGTGAAATTGTTAGACTAAATGTGTTTGAGATCCAAAGAATAACACAGTAGTTAACAAAACTGTTTTGAACATTTAAAAAAAAATTCAGATTTGAAGTTTTTATTGCAGCCAGCCCTATGCATCTCTCCCTGCTAGATACATTAGAAACTGTATATTCAGAGGCAGAATCCTGCATGCTAATGGAAACAATATGATTCTTGTGCTATGTAGGCTGAAATGTATGCCACTTTCATCATGCTCTTAATCTCCATATACTAGCTCACGGTAAAGCTTTACAACTACACTACAGAATATGAAAGACTGCTTCCCCATGCCTCAGTTTCACTTCTAGGCGCTGTGGGGAGCATTTTTAAATCAGAGTTACAGCTGGAAGTGTTGATGTAGCTAGCTCTATACCAACAATGCTGAAAATAACAGCATTTATATATTGAAATTAATTCCAGCTCCTGGGCTGCAAATATGTATTCCTGCAGGAATACACTTTGATTGCAGGAACCTAAGACACACTTCCTTCACTTTACCACATAACTCCTACCTGAACAATGCCAGTAGTTTTCTGCTGAATAACTATTCAAATGGAATGGAAGCGAATAATATTGCTTTGCACTTCTATAGCACACTATCTCTAAACACTGTTTACATGTTAATGGATTAAGCCTCCCCACACTTCTGTTAGGTCTTTATAACATCCTTATTGTGAAAATGGGTATATCCAGGTACAGAGAGTTTGCAAGTTGCCCAATGTTGGACACAAATCTGTGTACAAACCCAGAGTGGATTCCCATTTCTGTGCTTTCATCATTAGATGATATTTCCTTTTCCAGTACTTTGACAGGGACCATGTCTTTCTGTTTATATAGCACTTAGGGTAATGGGACTCCAGGCCTGGTTGGGGCCTCTGTGTGCTACTTCAATATAAATTCTAAATATTAATGGAAGGCTGTATAGCAGCAGCTTTAGAAGTGAGCTTTTGCAGAACATGTGTGAGCCTTCCAAAGGGCTCATATGTTAAGAAAACTTCTTTTTTCAGTGAATATAATTCCCAAAATGATTTTCAATGGTTAATCTGTTGTCAGGAAGTCAGTTCAGGAAAAACATTATGCCCATCATGAACACACAGTCCCAGGGAATTTGTACTGTAGTATATCAACTAATTAGACTGAAAGGCACCTGGGGCACAACTTTGTATAATTCAGTTCTGGGGGAGACTAATAGTATGACACAAAATGTGTGGGAGCTGTTTCCCACACTATTATGCTTAGTTCATGAAGGACACTGGAAAAAAAAACCCAACCTCCCCCCCTCCCACCACACTCATGCAGCTGTGGATGTGATATTTTTTGTTCCTAAATTAATATTTCCAAGACCTGGATTAGCAATAGAATTTCCCTTCCCCATTCCCACAGCATGAAGTCAGATGAGAATGGATAGTTGTGTTGACATTTCTATCTAGGACTCTTGTCCTCTCCCAAAATTACATACACAATCTCTTGGCTTCCCATTTATGTCCATTTGTTTTGGTTGCACTGTGGCTGCTCACAAGTTGGCTGTGATTTAAATGAGCAGGAGCCTCAGTTATAACCGTATTACTTCCAAGAAGACCACTTCTATTATAAATCCGTGCTGGTTTCACATGCCTCCTTACATCTAGCTGCACCTGTTTGCGTAATTGCCCCTCAACATACCAATAGCAAAGAACAACAAGACAAAAATAATGAATGTGGATGCTTGAGGCTCCCTTTAAGATGAGTTGTTTTGCAGCTGAATGACCCACCTTTGGGATGATCTTTTGATTTTTTTGGTCCAGCTCCTCAGATATTTTGGACAAAGATGGAGATCTGAGGTCTTGTTTGTTGGAGAATATTGCCCTGTCCTAATCCTCAAACCCCTGAACAGCTTTAGAAGGCAAGATGTTTTCCCTTTGTTTGCAAAAATGCCAGGCAGTGAGGATGAAGCTATGCTTATGATGCTCACATTGGTGATGTCCGTTGGTGTCTCCACATAGCTTCACCATCTCATTTTTGGTAGCCTCCTGTCTCCCTCCACTCTACCTTTCACTCATTATGTGTATTAATGACCAGTAAAGGCAACTATTTATTTACTTAACAAAGAATCCATAATGAACAAAATCAACACCTATTCATGAACAGTCTGAGCAGAAAAAGGGCAAGGCTGATCAAATAAACAGTTCACAGAGAATATTTTTTCCTCAGTTCTACTAGGCTTTGTCTATACTGAGCATTTTCTGAAAATTTTCCACTGTTGGTTTAGCATTGGAGTTAGCAATGGGGCCAGGACAAGCATAGCACATAGAAATGTGTTTTACCAACTCTGAGTAGGCTTACATTGCATTATGGTACAAAAAGCTGTTCCTGGCCTATATTAGCACTCCCGCTGTGGCTAGTGCCAATGGGAAAATTTCTGAAAATGCTTATTGTAGGTGAGTGAAACTTGTGGAGTTCAGGGGGTTGTAAATCTAGCTATGTTGGATTGCAAAAATATCAAAATTAGTTTGAACGAGTGTAGCTTGACAGTTTCAATTTTGAAGTTATTACTTGAAAATAAATGTATTTATTTTCAATAGTGATAGACTCAAGGAGCTCAATCTATTTAGACTTAAAGAGAAGGCTAAGGGGTGACTTGATCAGGCTCTAAGTACCTACATGGGAAACAAATATTTAATGGGCTCTTTGGTCTAACAGAGAAAACTGTCAGAATCCAATATCTGGAAGTTGAAGCTAGACAAATGTAGACTGGAAATAAGGGGTAAATTTTTAAGTGAGAGTAATTAGCTATTGGAACAGTTTACCAAGGGTTACGGTAGATTCTCCATCAGTGACAATTTTTCAGTCAAGATAGAATGGTTTTCTAAAAGATCTGCTCTAGGAATTATCTTCAGAAAGTTTTATGCCTGTGGTGTACAGGAGGTCTGAATAGATTAGCACAATGGTCCCTTCTGACCTTAAGATCTATGAACTTTAAAGACATTCTACTAATCAAAACCAATTGCATCCTCTTCTGCAGGATTTAGAAGTTTCAAATAATGGTATTATGAACTGTACTGATCTTTAATTGAAAAGCCTACATCTAATACAAGTGCTACAGCCCAATTTTTGTCCCTCCTACTCAAATTGAATACTCCCTCAGCTCTGATACTTCAGTAGCTAGCCTGAGAGCAGTTTGTTTCAGTCACATTGACCCCAGTGCAGCTCAGTAAAGATGCAAACAGTCTGCCTACGTATGGCCATTTGAGAGATTGGAGACTTACTCTGCAAATGTCCCATTGCAATGAGTGGGACTGCTTGCAGAGTAAGGTGATAGTCACTGAGGAGTGGTGCAGAATCAGACTCTACTTTGATTTTTTTTAAAAAAAAAACAGCCTATAGGATTGCTACATATTTTCCCTTAAAATTAAAGGAGATGTACCCAAGTCATCTAGACTGCTTTGAAAAATCTGTCAGTATTTTTATAATTTCTCTGTTCACTTATTTTCCCTGATTTTTTTTCATTCTGCTCACTTTACTTCATGTTTCATCCTACTTTTCCATTTGCTTCTTTCTTTCTACCCCTCACTTTTCAGTCTGAGTAAGCCCAAAAATTTTAAGTTATTGAGTTCAAAAGCAAACTCAAATTTCTCACCCCAGTGTACATATCTAGAGACTAGATAATATATAGTAAGCATGATCCTCCTCCCACTGAAGTCAATAATTAAACTCCCACAGATATCAATAATACAAGACCAACCTCTACATTACAATGGTAAAATATGTGACATGTGGGCATGTATGTTTATTATGTAATAGATTGTATTTATGTGCTCCTAAGAACATTTAAAGAATGTTAGGTACCCTTGAATCTCTGAACAGGTGCCTAATAAATAAATATTTTTTTAGTAAATGACTTAGCTTGAACACACAAAGATGAATCTTACCAAAATAGTAACTGTTGTTGGAGTGGGGGATCCACAATAGGGTTTGACATTGATCTCATTTTAGAAGCATCCTCGTCCATATTTTTATACTTTTTTCATATTGCTAGAACTTAGTTGCAGTGCACGTCATGTATCTAATCTTTAGTAAAAACAAAGATGTCAAGTGGTTAGGACTTGAACTTAACCTATTTTAAGGCGGTTATAATCTGGAAGAGAATGTCCAAGGGATTAATATGTATTTTGTTAAAGATCTACCATTTTGTTTCTGAGGGGAAAAAATTTCAAAAATCAATAGCCCATATCATTACAAGACCTATTAAAAGAACAAATGTTTATGATCTTATTTTCATTCTGCAGCTTCTTCAACATTAGTTAACTAACAAGTACTATTCCCAGAGCTGTTCATATTCCAGCTGACATAATCAAGGATGCTGGCACACAAACAAGGACACTGTGTTTTAGCTTCTGCAGTGTTAAAAACAGACAATAAAATCAATGCGAAATGGAAAGAAGAGATTAGAGAGAAACATTTTATTTCCAAAATGAATCATTTTATGACAAACAATAGTGAAACTATTAAAAACAGAATTTGAAACGATTTACAGAAATGTGGGCATAGATGAAAAATAATAAAACTGTTTGTTCCAAGGACATTGTTAGTTATTTAAAGTGCAGTCCATTAGCCAAAGTAGCCAAATGTTAACGTGTAGATTTACAATTTACTCAATTATTTTTATCCAGCTTTACAAAATGGTGTTTGTACCATTTTGATCTCTCTGTACTTGGGTATTTACTTAGGTATTAAATAATTCATAATTAGAAAATTATGCAGTTTTAAAACTGCATATCAAGACCATATACTTAAAGATTCACATATGGCAGGATGGATGATTAAAATGAAAAAGGATTTCTCTGGGCTTTGAGAGATCTGACTGTGTAGGCCGAGTAATTACAGTACTCTAAGTTGTGTGTAGGTTGTTAGGATCTTACGTCCAGAAATGTGTTATTGCTCTTTTGAAAATCGTTTCTATATATCTGAATATCACTCAAACATTTCCTTGGAAATGAGATCATCATTAAGCCAGATACAGCAGTTTCCAAAATCTTTAGAATTTCTTTATTTTGTCTATTCTATTATACCAAGTGACTACAATTCTAGTGCAGGCATTATCTTGTGAAGACAAAAATACAGTATATTTAATCATATCAGGTATTCATTTTTGCTGCAGGCTCACTTAAGACTTGTATAAATCCTTGGAAATGCTGGTACTTAAATAAATAGTGCCACTGACAGGAAGTAAATCTGACAGTCCGAGATTCCTGGGATGCAATCTTATGGGGCAGGCAGACATGACCAAAGACGACATAGGTTATAACATATTAGCTTCTCCAAGACCCATCCCTGAGTTTGGCTCTAAAATTTCAAAAGTTTCCAGATTATGTACTACCTTACCACCAGAGGAAACCATTCACAGAATCCAAACCATCTGCTTTATTGGAAAAATATGAATGTCCATATCCACAACAATCAGCTTTTCAGCTGATGTAGATGAACAAGTGAAATTCTATTTTATAAATGACACTGTGTAACATCATGGAAAATAAACTTTAAAAGATTGATTACAACTGTTATGGTAATAAAAAAATACAAAATCACGTTGAAAAAATATGGAATCACAAAGGTGTGAACTTGATCTCATACCGTGTTTATCATTTTCATCACCGTGTTTATCAGTTTTTTTGCTGGAACATGGTGTGCCCATGGCTGCTGTGTTTGTGACTCCATTTGAAGTCTATTTGAGCCATACACAGCAGGTGAGTGTCCAACAAAGACAGAATTTGGCTTTTAAAAAAATGTTTTAATACTTTAATGTTTTGTACTTCATCTAATGACCTAAATAGCAAGGAATATAGTCACAACACCACACTGAGGGAATTTGCACATGCAACTCACAATAGCATTAATATTTTGCAAAGGGGTTTTGGGATGTTGTGATGGGTGGGAGACCCCCTTCAATGCACAGTGAGTTCACCTCATCCTATGAGCAGCCCTCTGTCTCTAGGCCATGAGAGCTAAGGGCTGAAGCCCATAGAGTTATCCTGATCTGCAGGGTTCTAAGGCCCAATGGCTAGAGTCTATAACCACCCTGATCCATAAGGCAGTAGGGTCACATGACCTATATCAGGGGGATAACGGCCAGAGTCCATAGAGATATCTCGGGTTCACAGGGCAGCAATGCCTAATGGTCAGAGTCACTAGAGATACTCCGGGTTCATGGGGAAGTAAGGCCAGGTGGCCAGAGTCAATAGAGTTGCCCTCTGGGCAGGGCTGTATGGCCTACCAGCCTGTTGGGGGTGTGGACCACTGGGGGTCAGGGGTGGCAGCCATGTCAGGGACTTGGGCCTGATCCACTGGGTCCCAGCCCAGGGCCCTATCAGTGGCGAGTGTGTCCACCACTGGGTCAGCGAGGATCTGTCCGCAACACATGGACCATCACTGGGACAATGGCTAGCCCCTTTCGGGCTACTTCCTACCATGTTACTCTTGGTGGCAGTCTGCGTGTCTTTGGGTTCCTCAGATGGTGCAACTCTCTGTAGCTCAGACCACCCTGGGGCATCCACAGGTAGCTGGGTGTCTTCTTGGGTCTCAGCACCTCTCGCTTCCATGATCCAGGGCTCCCATAGTTCCTGGCAAGGAGCATCCTTCCTCTCCAGCAGTCCACCCAGACTGAGCTGGGCTACTCCGTCTTATACTGGTGCTACACCTGGAGCATGCCCAGTAGGGACGTGGGGGCATAGCTTCCTCTGCCCACAGTGAGGACTTAACCCTTCCCTGTCCAGTGTGGGGTGAGTTCACCCTGTAACAGATGTAAAGTTGAACCTTTAATAAGTTGAAGAGCTGATCCCAATGGATGTTGGAAAGTCAATAAAAACAAAAGGAAGCTGGGGAGGGTAAATATCATTTGCTTGGGAGAAAGAATAGAAGTGTTAGCATGTTGCTAGGCAATAGATTTATAGATGGCAATTCCTTTGCTTTATTAAGGGGTGATATTTTTATTATTTTTGGGCAAATCAGAAGTCAGTTCTGTATGCTGTCTCTGATCTGCAAAAAAGACACTGCATTTATAAATAGAAAACATTGTTCTAGTGAAGGAAGAGGAGTTGTCATCTGAAAAAAACAGTTGTCTGACCATTTTAATCTCTCTATTTCTGACAACTTTTTGACCTTTCTCAATTTATATCATCTTAATAGGATTTGGTTTTGTCTGGATCCTTTTCTCAGGTCTTCACCATCTGCTGCCAATCCATTTAATCCATGCCATGCATGCTTCACTGGCACTTCCTGATGGAAATAGTCTAAAGGAAATGAGCCAGAATTTCTGTTATATAAACTGCAATGGTAGGAGGTTTTAAAAGTGTAGATTGGTAGTAGACATTTAAAAACTGATATTCTTGCCAACTTTTCTTCTGATCAGAAACTTGTTAGTACTGCTGAATATTAGATTCTAGGGTACAGAAAACTCCTTCAGTCAAAGCACTGAGGCTAGAGACTGGGATGCTATGATCTTTGATTGTGTCTGCTCTGCATGAATAAACACAAAACTAGACTAAACTCCCCAATTTCTGATCTGGATTTTCAGGAGGGATGATGTGCTTGTTCCAAAATCCTGGTTCAGAGGGGATGTTCTCAGAACCTTACATTGTATTAATACAGTTTTGTTGTCAGACTCCATGACGAAGGGAATATTTCTCATACATCTTGCATTACAGTGGGGAAAATGCTGATATAAAAATTCCACAGTTCGGATGGTTTTGAATTATCTTATCATGAGCAATATAGGCTCATAGTGCAAAGTGATGTTTGCTGATCCCATTAGGACTGAATCTGACCTAGGGACGAGAGCTTGTTATGAAACCACATGAAAATCACCTGGTTTTGTGTTTAATTACCCATTTTGAAACTTAGGCCAGGTTCAGTGAAAGATGTGGTAAGCTTCACAAACTTTTTTGAGACACCTTGAGGTAATCTGTGGTTTAGGATTCAAAACCGAGTGAAACACAGTAGTTCTGTTGTGTTTGTTGTGTTTTTGTCCTTGACAATCAAACCAAAATTCAGAGTATAAATTCTCACATAAAGAGAAGGTTCACACAAACCTATGTGAACCAAAACTGCCAGTTTTGAACAGCCCATTGATTTGCATCAGACTTTGTGGTGGACATGCTTCTGAGTGTAGCATTGTCCATTTACTGTGCACATGAATGATTCATCCCTGTGTCATACTAGTTTCCACAAGTGTAATCCTGGGCACAGGGACCCTGGTAATGGACAACCTAGCTGGAGAGGAGTCAGAGCAGCACAAGAAGTGGACCCCACTCAGTGACAGCCCATAGTAGAGTGGGGAAACACTGGTCAAGGCTGGGGATAAGGCAAAGGTGGCTGGGACATGTGTTGATTCAGACATTCTCTTGGCAGTCTTCATAGATGGGGCTTTTATGGGTCCCTAAGTACAACATACAGTTGCCCTCTTTGTGGTAGGTTGGCACTTTGAAATACCCACCCTCTCAGGGGGTGGACTGCATTTTCTCTGCAGTAACTCCCGATGGCTTACGTAAGTGCAATGTGAAATTCTGGTGCCAAAGGAAGGGAATGTAGCCTTGAGTGTTTAATCTAAATAAAGGTATGTCGAGTAGCAGCTATAACCAGCTATTAGACATGTACTTTCCTACTTGCAAACTGTGGCTAGCACAGCTCCAACTGAAAGGACTTGCCTCTACCAACAGCACTTTCTTTTAATCTGTTGGTTCGCAGGGGACTGTCTTTAGCAGGCAGCCTCAGTTGAATAAGATCAAGGAGCTCTGGCAGTTTTCATAGAGAGCCAGGAAGTCATTTTATAAACCAGTGCAATATACAGGATAGGTCCTGTTACCTGTTGAGAGGGCATAGCAAACAATTAAAGGTTAGCATCCTCTGGGGATAAATTGCTTTTGGGAGCCACTTCAGTTCACGTGTGAATTATATATGTATTAGTTGGGACAAACTTTCTTTTTTTAAAAAAATAATTAAGACAAGACTTAGTATGAGCAAAGGCATAGAACTCCCCCAAAATAATTCCTAGAGCAGATCTTTTAGAATAACGTCCAGTCTTGATCTGAAATTGTCAGTGATAGAAAATCCACTATGACCCTTGGTAAATTGTTCCAATGATTGTTCCAACTCTGTGTCAAAAATGTACACCTTATTTCCAGTCTGAGTTTGTCTAGCTTCATCTTTCAGCTACTGGATGAATGAGATCTAAAGATATTAGATAAAATATTTTAAAGAAAGGATATAAACCCTCATGCTTCTGGACATAAGACAGGGATGAGGAAGAAACTTTCAGTTGTGCAAGGAAATCCAGTTTTCTGACATTCTGTCCAGCGTGTGTGCGTATGTATAAGTAAAAGCAGGGTTCTTGTGTGGCTTTAGGTTTAAAACAACAATCCCAAACAAAATACTTCATTAGTTAATAGTTAAAGTTGAGAAATGCTGTTCCAAATATTTACAATACTATATTTTTAAATTCAAACATTAAAAGTTATGCAAATCCCAGCTGAGGTGAAGTATGCAGTTTTGTCACCAGATTTGACACACTACTCATTAACAATAAAGTGACCTTAACTTTGTCCCATTGTCACCCCAGCCATAGTTGTTCTTTCCTTGTGGTTTTTGTTCTAGGGGCTCGATCCTAAAAGTCCCTATTCATAAACTATAAAATTAAAGTTTTAAAAGACAAGGCTGCTATAATGTATGATCTGTTATTTTTGGGTGAAGGACTTTTTTGTGAGGGCTTTAAAGACCGTGGTTGTGTTTGATACCATAGAACCTGTGCTCAGGAAATGGCTGTAGACTAAGGTGTGTGTTTGTATATGTTTCATGATATATATGTGGATTTGGGAGGGTGATCTTGGAGGTATTGTTGCAGTTTCATACCACAAGTGTATTTAAAAAAAAAAAAGGAAAAAAGTAATTTTGGGCTTTGGGGGTTTGTTTTTACAGAGGAAAAACTTAAACAAAAGTGTTTGAATCCAAACATTGAAAGTTTAAATTGCTGCTATATCACATAACTACCTTTTTAAAGAGCTGGAGTGAAAAATATTTTTAATTTAAAAAGTGAAGTTATGGTTCTGAGCATGCTCGGTACAGCAATTTTAAATGATTGAAGTAGTTTGATTTAATATACTGAATCTCCTTGAAAACAAGGAACACTTCACATTACACTGCGCAAGCTCAGAAGTCAGAACCTGATCACTTCCAAAGTGAAGAGCTTATAAAAAAAAAAGTGAAGTACTCTAATAATTTAAAATTACTCTGTATTACACATTTTCAGGTCTCTGATCACCTCCAAATTCAAGTGCTTATAAAACTGCTCCAATAATTTTAAATTGCTATGTGCAAAGTAATTTAAAATTGTTAAAGTGCTTCAGTTTTTTAATAAGTACTTTAATTTAGAAGTGAGGTGAGCAATACTCCAGTATAACTTCAAGAGATTATTAAACTCATGTAAAAATTTACCATCTGGAAAGAAAATTAAACTTTTTTTAAAGGAAGGTGTTAGAGTAACTGGGGGTGGGGGAGGGGGAGGACTAGTAGGGGGGTAGAAAAGAAATAAGGAGAAAATATATTCTCAAATCCCAGATTAATAGGCTGCTAGTAGGTGACTAGAAATTCTCACCTCACATAAACAGCTTAAATGTGGCCAGGAAACTTCCCTTAAAATTATGGCAATATGACAGTGACCAATTAAAGGAACCTATACAGCTTAGGAAGAGCATAGCTGATAGAGGAAAGCGCTCACAAGCTACTCGAGGTTGATACTCAGTTGATACACTGTATGTGTCATTTTCTGTATTGCTGTCGCATGCGCCATGAGGTTTCTTGACAATTTTGATGTGTAATTTGTTGAGTGTAAATTATATATATTCACACCATTGATGCACTTAAAATATAGTTTGGTAGAATATTTTTTTCATTAAAAGCAAGGATTCTTCGTAAAACTTATCCCTGCCTGTAACCCATTGATTTCAATGAGAATACTGCTCCAAGTAAGATCTTACTCATGTGAGGTTGTGTGGCAGGATTGTTCACTGGTTGTAATACACATTGGACATTAAAACAGCTTTGTCGTAAATCGATAAGGGCTTGATCCTATGGGATGCTGAACTCCCGCAACTCCAGTTCACTTTGGTGGGAGTCAAGGGCATTAAAATCATGCTGAATAAGTTATTACATCCTTCATGATTGTTGATACTGGAGATACAGAGTAAGAGACCAAAACAAAATGATGTTTTCCAACTCCAATAATATTTCTATTAACTGAGAGACAAACTCAGATGAAACCATGCAGAGCATATTTTGTAACGAAAGTCTAGGATGCAGAATAAGGACCAGGCATGTACAATGAAGAGGGGGCAATGTAGGCTCAGAACTTTTTTTTTAAAAACTGCAAATATTTTATAAAAATAATTAGCATTACATTAAGTCAGATGGATGTATGACCTAATTCTGCTCTCATACCATATTTTAATTAGAGTAACTCCATTGACTTTGATGGAATTACTCCTCATTATAACCATTGTTAATGAGAGCAGATGATGCCCTATTTGTTCCTGCTTTTCATGGGATTTGGAAAGTCTTCAGATGAAGAGCACACCATAGGCTAGATTCTCAATGAAGTCCATAGAGTTATGCACATTTGTATCACCTGAGGATCTGGCCCACATAATTGGGGTTAGTTGTGAATAGAGGTGGGTCTGAACCCAAATCCTTAGATATGAACACCCCTGACTTTTGAAAAGGTTTTGGAATCTACATCCTAAACTCTGCAACTGGTCATTGTATTTATTATGGAATGAACCAAAATCCTAGGTGTAAATACCCTTGAAATGTTGGGGCTTAGGCAAAGTTTAATATATGGATGTGATTTGTTGCAATGCAGGCCCATCTTTAGTTTTGAGAGATCCTCAGAAGTGGGTCAATTGCTCTCATTCCCTGGGGAAATACAATGCATTGAGAGAGATTTTATTTTGCTTACTGGTGTGAATTAAGCATCACTGCAGCAACTTGCCCCACTGATTAGTCATGTGCATGGCCTTTAAGGTGCTGAACAAAAAGATCAATACCCTGATTTCCTTTTCATGTGCCTAGACCATGACAATTAGGCCTTTTACTTTATTTTGTGTATAAAGAAGGAGGCAAGGTAGTGCTGCTAGAAAGAAAAGACTATCTCTCTGTGGTAAATATATTGACATTTACAAGCAGAGAACAACACGAAGAGAGTAATGAGAAATTTGACTGTTTTCTGTTCCTTCCTTAGCTTTCCAGCTTAGTATTGCTGCATCCCACAGTGAATTACTAGCTACAAAGAGAAGGAACTGTTTAGGGACTGACAATTGAGAGCATTTACAATTAGCTGAATTGATTAACCTTTACAAATGCTGCTACTTTACGAGGTTTTCTGACACTAGTTGAACAATATACCTTATTGATTAAACATACTCCTTTACGATAGCTCTGATTTGTCCACAGCTTCACCAGTCATAAAGCCTGCCTGCATAATAGCTGCTGCATGTTCTTATGAGAACTTGACACTGGAGACTGATTGGCATTATGTAAATAGCTCTCCCTGCCTGGAGCTGAGGGAGTCACACTGCAAAAACAAGGGAAGTAAATCTGTATTCCAGCTGCTCGTGTAAAGCCTGGTCTGTGCATAAACAAAGGGAGTTATCCTCTTTATATATCCAACCACTGCACAGGAGATACATTTTCTATCCTAAATGAGGAAGATTGACAGCTAAATATAAACAAATAACTTAGGGGACATTATTTGTAACAACGTTTATGGCTTAGGTTACTGATGGCATATTGTTTTGTGTACACAACACAAAAGAATCTGACAGCAGAATTCTGTTTTGTGTTGACTAGTATTTCTGAGACTATTAAATTACTTTGAAAGCTGATTGTTGTTGTGGTGTTGGCCACAGGGCCCTGAGGGGAAGAGTTCCTAGTGATCAGTGTCCATCAAACAAGCTATGCACTTGGAAATAATGTATATAATTGTCAGATGGATGCCTTCCTAACCTCATGCCCCATAAAGCTGCATGAACACACAAAATACCACCTGTGGGGTTTTTTCTTCTTCTTTATTATTTCAAGGGATGAATTTTTGTGATCATGAAGGTTAATGGTCTGACAGCACAGGCTGCTACAGTGCAAATTCATCAACAGTCTCACCAGTGTCCTTAACACTCACTGTACCTGTAAAGACTATCTCCTGTGAGAAGGGATAGCAGGAACTTACATTTCTCTCCTGGCTCAAGCTGAGGCTTCTCCTGTACGGAGACTTCAATCCATTCTGAATCATGCTGAATTATATGTCTTGCTTTTATTATTTGATTTGTGGCTCAACAGGGACTGAATAGAGAACACCAAACTCATTTCATTAAGGACTGCAGGTGGATTCACAAATATATCCCAAGCAGTAAAAAAGCCACTGGCCTTTATCGCTATAAAAGAATCAGTAAGAATTAAGGATTTGGCAATTCTCCTTTTCAAGGATTGTGAAATAATATACGGATTGTCAGTTAATGTGGCATGACTAGCACAAAGCATTGAAGAGTTGTTGAATACAACTGTTAAAATGAAACATTTTTAAAAAAAATGTAACAAACTGTAATTTGAAAATGTCATACATACCATAGATAATGTGAAAGATTCAACCAAGACTTTTATTTGCTCATGAATGACGTATTTTATATATACATGTGAGTGTATGTGTACATGTACATTGTGTGTGTGTGTGTATAATCAAGAATTATATTCTGCATATAACAGAATTGATGTTACGTAGTGTATCACAGGAACAATGATGGCACTCGGCCATTTCTTTTCAGAGTAACTGCTGCCTTTTTAAAAGAAAAAAATCAGAGAGCTGCTGTAGCAAAGTCTGTAACATTCACAGCATGACAAACAAATTAGAAAACAGCAGATGCAGCACAAATTAAGATGTATTTAGCACAGCAGCCCATCAGATGTGTGAAAGTCTTTTGTATACCAGCTTTGCAAGGTTGATGTATTGCACTTTAGACAGCTGATAATGAACCCTTCTAGCAATTAGAGGTGGAAATACTGAGGATTCAAAATTGTGCTGTTCCCAGTGGGTTCAAAAAACAAAACAAAAACCAATCATACACACAACTGCAAACCCCAACGTCCCTTCCACAGTGTGAAATGTACTGCTTTTTGTTAGTGGTGGGTAAACAGAACAAATATTTCAGATTATGCCCATGTACCTCTGAATTTCTCCTGTTTATTTTTACATCTAACTATAAAGTAATTGTTTGATCTTGTCATTTAATCAGTGCATATTTCTGTTATGTTATGTGAGGTTTTTATGACCGATACATATGGTATTTAGGGTCTCTTGCTTATGTGGTGCATTATTTAGTAATCTATGTGAGGACAGTAATTTTAGCAGTCTAGTTTTCAAATAGCAATAAACATTTTAATGGTTTAACTAATTTACATCATTATGATTTGCATCATATTTTGCTTTTTCTTAATACTACTGTAGTCTCTTCTTCTTTCCTCTACCCTGCACCCAAACACAAACCATAAAGCGAGTTCTGTCTAGAAAAGGACTGCCGCATTTTGGTCCTTCATGTGGCTTTTATTCATGCATCTCTGGCTTCATCCTGGAAGGTGCTGAATCCTCTCAGCTTCAACTGAATTAAATGGGAATGGAATGCGCTCAGCAGCTTGTATGACTGAACCCCAGGAGAGCAGAATGTTGTACTGGAGCCTATATCTGTTTGCTATATAGATAAGAATAGTTTCCATTTATATTGGGCCTTTCATCTGAGCGTCCCAAAATGCTTTACAAATCATGGAGGTGCAACAGCAGCTCCATTCTTATGGCTGCACTGAGATTTGAAATTGAAGTAGGCATTAAAGCTCTCTGTTATGTATGAATAAAAGAGGGCATCCTCCCCAAGCTGCTAGTGATCACTCTTTTGGGTACAGAATGCATTTTCTGAGCATTTTAATTAGCAAATGTACTCTGTTTACATATGCTTATTCTAAAAATGGCTATTTTTCTCTGTGTGTGTGTGTGTGTGAGAGAGAGAGAGAGAGAGAGAGATAGATTCTTTCGGCTTTTATTTGCAGAGCACTTCCACTCCTCTCTTCTCGCCTCCCTTTTGTTGCTGGAATCAAATGTTGAGTGTAGATGAGGGTTGTGCTCAGCAGTGCAGAGACAAAGGTAGTTCCAGACACTCCCAACAGGGGGAGCCAAAGCAAAAGTTCAGCTTCCCTGCTGTCAGTACACCAGAGAATGGAGGTAATGATGGTTTCCCAATTCCCAGGACAAAAGGGAGGAAGAGAGGACACTTGCTAATTTCCTCCCAGTCCAGGAGGCATAAGAAGGGCTGGAGGAGGGGAGCCCAACCTTTCCCCTTGGAATATTCTGGAGAGGGTATCTGCAACAGAGGAAGGTGAGAAGGAGGACCTGGGAAGAGGCAGAAGAGGTGAGGTGCAGAGAGCATCTTGAGAAAGGAGACAAACCTAGCAGCTCCATCTCCAGTCCCTGCAACCCAGCAGTACTAGCCTCACGCAGCCCATTAGCTTCCAGAAAACCCCACCGTGTAAGACTCCTACATCAGAGCTGCATTAAGGTGTAATAGGTACTATAGACCCATGTCTAGGGCCGCAGCCCCTGGAGTCACATGACATCAGAATTTCATATTTCATTTAAAGACCAGTTTTAAAACTAGAAGCAAGTGATGTATGCTTGGGTCTGCCTACAGAGTAAAATCATAGAAAAATCCATTCATCCTAACTCTGAAACCTCTTTCCACTCCAAGGACGGTTAGGGTCCTTGGAGTTCCAGGGGGGTATGCCGCATATTGCCTAAATGCAGATTTGCCCTGTATACTCAGGATTACTGGTCCCCACCCAAAAAGTCTCCAGATTTTTTATCTGAAACTCACAAAATAGACAAAAATTGTCCTGTGACCCAATTTGGGATATGGTGGTCACAGGCTGTTTTTTCTATGATTTTTGTGGACTGAAAAAATGTTTGAGAACCACTGGAGTAAGCCTGTGAAGCTACAGAAGTTAGAATCGTACACAATTACAATCTGCTGTGAAGTTGAACTGCCTGAACGGGAGGGCCACATGCTTTAATTTAGTCTGACCTTTTCCCATCATTTGAGTTCTGGGGCCTCACTCTTTTACCCACCTGATTTGGGTCCTGTCACTTCAATAATATCCTTTCCTTGTGCATAAAAGATTGGACAGGAAAAATGCAGCTCTTTCTATCAAACTCTTCTGTTAATGACACATTCCCTACTAAATCCTGTTGTTTTGGTAGAATGAAGCATGATATCTAACTGTGACATACTGCTAGGTTCATTTCACTGAACAATTCTTTGAAATTGGAAAGGATAATGATACACCATTTTACTTTGAGGCATTTTTGTTAATCTTACTTATGATAGGGGTGAAGCAAATCACCTACCAGAGGATTTATCATAGTGACCTTTCGGTGCAAGCAAAGGGTTTGTCTTGAACAGGCTGCGTAGCTTTGAAACTTATTTAGCTTTCAAGCCACAGCTTTTGACCTTCATTTCAGTGCTGTATAATATTGGTAGTCATTAACAGTTACCACTTGATATGATAGTTTTTAAATTAGACCAGATTGCCAGCCAAAGCACTCTGATTGCATTTAATCAGGAAGTGAAGATGATTCTCTCTGGGCAAATGAGTTACCTTTACAGTTCTCTAAAGAGAAGGAATCAATTGGGTGAGATTCTCTCTCAGCTCTAGTCTTTTGTTTATCTGTTTTCCCAATGATGATGATGTCCAATAAATAAAATATCAAATATAGCTTCACAATTTTGATTTTACAAAACAATGGCATTAAATCATTTTCTTATAAAGATAAAAAATAACCTAAATAATACGGTCTCTTTGGTCATTTTTTGGTTCACGCGTAGTTCATTTTTTATACTTTTATCTTTCTGCTGATGGTGTTCTGAATGACCTCTTATATTTGTTTTTTTATTGCATGAATGCAAACATGCTGTAGCAGTTGAATATGCAGTAGCCTAGTAAATGGTAGAAAATAATCTCATCATTGTTGTAATGCCTGTTTATTTAAAAGATGGAGCTAGGGAACTTACTAGCAATAGCGAAGTCTTCCTATACAAAGGTCAAAGAGACTAGAGAAGCTAGATATCTATATCTATAAAATATAATTTCAGATTATTCTGCTTTATCGCACCTTTTGTGCCTTTGCAGGTATTCTGAGGGAGAGAAACACTTGAAATATTTTTTTTTCTGTTTTGAACATAAAGGCAAAATCATGTCCTCCCACATAACTCTAGCTCTCACAGCTGTTAAGTGGACACAGCTGTGAAGTTTCCACCAAGTCATGTTGTCAGTGAGCCAGCAAGAGTACAGCCCTCTTACCTTATGGGATCCCCAAGGATCTTGGGAGTGACATCCATGGTAGGGACCCCTTGTTCCTCATGGCAGCACAGCTGCTCTCCCTCACCTTTGTACCTTGAAATTGTACCTTGAAATTGTAGAGCCCCAAATATATGGAGGAGCTGGGAAACATTTTTTTGGGCCTTTTCCTGCTCAACAAGTGGACATGCTTTATACCAGTTGCGAAAGGTTGGTTTTCCTCTGCAGTGACTGCTGTAAAAACTACTCAAGTTTTTATTGGAAATTTGTCAAGCTTTAATTTTAGCAACCATCCCACTTACACTGTGTGTGGGGGCGGGGAGGAGGGAGGGAATCAACAACATCCTTGCTGAAAATTGTCAGATCTACTCTGTAACAGTTCTATTGTGAAACCTCATCCCTCCCTAGTTCACTTACTAGAAATGATAAACTCTTCAAAGGGCCAGTGCTTCCTGGCAAGAAAACTAAACAAACCGTCCTCTCATCACAATGAAAATGCAGACACTTAACATATTTCCCCCTGTCTCATAATTGCAAATAGCTAATCATAATTAGGAACCATGCTGTCAGGAAAACCGCTCACACTTGGCACTAAAAAATAGCCTCATTGAGCTTGTAATTTTCCTATTTTGTATTCTAGAAACCTTTCTGAAGCACTTGCTCAGCTCCCACTTAGTGTCTGCAGGGTTTGCTTGGAAGTACCACATGGACTCCTACAAGAAGTAACTCTTCCACTGACCCCTTTGAACTGTCCCCCTCACACTTTTTTTGCCACTTTCTCAATGCTAATTAAGTATTAATTGCATACTATTTTTTCTGCCAGGTGTTGGCACGAGATGAGGCATTTTACCTCTTGTCATTCTAGTTTCCTCCTAAAATGCTTGCATTGTATGAACCTATCTGAAAATTATTTCAGCATAGCCTATTTAAACTTATTTCAGTATTTAAGAAATAACAATCCAAGTACCTAAGGAGGATTAATGATCAGTGGGGTGGAGATGATGGCCTGTAGTGTGGCCAAGGCCTATTCACCTCAGCGGCTTTTAAACGCCAGGAAGAGGCCCATGCCAAGGTCATTATTGCTATTATAATATAATCAAACATTTTATTAAACATTTCCCTGGAGTATTTTTTTCCCCTGTTTTACATGTCATGATTTTCACACCATTGACATCTGTGTCACACATTTTCAGTGTACCTATTTCAAGGGATTAATGCTCTCTGTCAGTCTATCAGACTGAGAGAGTCTCTAAGCTGTAAATTGAAATACAAAGTGTCCACAAAGTAGGATAAAAACAACGAGGAGTACGGTGGCATCTTAAAGACTAACACATTTATTTGGGCATAAGCTTTTGTGGGTAAAAAACGCACTTCTTCAGATGCAATTTCCAATTTCAGAGCTAATTTCTGTTTCTGGAAAGAGATGAATACTGACCTTTGATATTTTGGCAGCTCTCTGTAGGAGACCAGTGCAAGGAGATTTATGCTAAACTTGGCCCTTTGATTTTGGAAAATCTAGGTGTGTGGGGTATGAGTGCCAATCTTGCATTATTTTCAAGTAGGCTATTTTGTTTAGCAGTGGAAAAAGCTATAACATATTGAGAGCAATAATTTATATTTTTCTTACCATCTACATTTTGTGACATTCTCCTATTTTTGATTGGCATGCCATTAGTTTTACACTATTAAAAAGAAATTGCTATAGTA
This sequence comes from Caretta caretta, assembly GCF_965140235.1. Lineage (NCBI taxonomy): Eukaryota > Metazoa > Chordata > Testudines > Cheloniidae > Caretta > Caretta caretta. The sequence goes on along the minus strand of NC_134210.1, from coordinate 80,838,141 downwards.
TTTCCATCACATCCAATAATTCAAAAGCATGTCATCCACTGGTTTCTTTTAATGGCATGTATCACTATTCAGCACTATTGTAATGACATGTCTGCCATTTAAGATGTCTAAACCGATATCTGTGTCTCCCAATATCTTCTTGTATTGTAGTTTACAGGGTACGGAAGGTGTTCGAATGATGAGTCTTAATGTAACCTGACATCATTTTTTTTTATCATATTTTTTCTTTTCATTAAATTGAATTAGAATTGTGCAAGAGAACAAGAGATCTTTGAAATTATCAAGTCTTGTATTATTTGCTTTTTCATTATTAAAGTATATTTTTCTACCCAAATTTGAAGGAGATTTGGGGAGATTTTTGGTTCTGCTATCTTACCACTGAAGTTCCAGACATTAATGACTTCCAAGACTGGGCCCAAAAATGACAGATGTATTATTCAGACTGTTCAATTAGATGAGGAGCCATTATGTGACGGGGAGGAACCAAAAAAATGTGCCAGTTGTGCATGAAAAGTCGTATTTCTACATTACATTGTCCAGCCTGCTGGCGTGTGTTGTGGTTGTATCTTTCTGCTTCTGCACTGCAAGTTTAGGACTTACTATTCCTGGTTCTTAGCAGTTGAAAGGAAATCGAATTTTCAGTTTCAATCAAAAGAAGGAAATTAAATCAGAGGAAACTTATACTCAGGTGAGATGTGCAAAATAAAACAAAATGCTAGCTCAGTAGTAAATCCATACAACCTGATGGTTGTCAGCTGGTCAGGGGTTGTCAAGGCTGTATCCCCACTCTGTCACTCCGAGTGCAGGAAATGGGGGCCCGCAAGGATTTTAAAAATTAATACTTGCCACTCCAGTCTTGTATTAAACTCCCAAGGTTACAGCTTCTCTCTGACGTTGGCTTGGTAAACGCTGCCACCACCCAAATGCAAAAAAACCCACCCTTTGAACCCAAGAAGGAGCACTTGGGAATTCCTCCCTGTGGGGTACCCTCAAGCCATTTCACTCCCCCTCTGGAGAAGAGCTGGAAAGAAAACAAAGGAGATTAGCTGTGGCTATCAGCTAATCAAACAACATGCACAAATCTCTTAGGACACCAAAAATCCAATCCCATTCTTAAAAAATGTAAATTTTATTAAAACAAAAAGAAAGAAAATACATCTGGAATTTAGGCATTTGCTAGATTTTAAAAGAGCAATTCCAAAAATTAAGCACCCAAACTAGCTTTCTTGGAGGTTCAGCTTGAAGGTTACAAGCAAAGAAAAGCATCAGGGGTTAGAACAAAGGAGATCCACAAGCCAAAATAAGAAATAAACCTGATAGTATCTAACTAAACATTCCCTATTCAAATTATTCCTTCTGGGTATACTTTTTAATATCTGGTTCAAACCTTACACAGCATTTCTGCTTATAGCATTGCTGCTCCATGTTCCTGCAGCCCAGAGAATAACAGACAAAGGGAAAGTTTCTTTCCCCATTTTATAAAGTTCTACCCTTCTCATTGGCTCTTTTGGTCAGATACCCACTTTTTTTCCTTTACTTGGGGGACTTTTAACCCTTTATAGGTAAAGTAGAGAACAGCTACCAAGAGGGATTTTACAGCTAACTGGCTGGCTGGGTGTCCATCAAAGGGAGCTATTCCCCCCTTTATTTGTCACAGGGGTTGTCCAGTTTGAAAAACGGAAGCAATTTTTAATATCTCAAGAATATCGTGTGTTGACCACTAAATGGTATCTCAGCAGTGCTATAACAATATAATAGCAAAGTAGAATGAGTGCATTTGAGCACCTAAAAGGCAGAAATTCTGTGAAGGGGTTAAAAAAAACTTCTGACTACCCACAACTGCAGAGTCAGTGCATGGTCAGGATTTATTGTTGTCTCCTGGGGATAAATTTTAGACAGTAGCTTTCCTCTTTCTATGCTTACAAATCTTGTATGTTATGAAGGCTATTAGTTTTTGGTTTTGGTTTTTTTGTAATCCCCATAATGTATAACATTATTATTAGAGAACAGCTTCAGGATAAATATTTCATAGATAGCATTCAATAACATGAATGTAATTCAGAATTTTATTTATCTTTTTATCTTTTTAGAGTAAAGGTGAAAGCATTAAAACCACTTGAAGATGCTTTTAGGTCCAATGAAAAAAATGTAACAAAGTTATTTGCTTCAAAACTGAAAAAAGTAACGTTTGGTTTTTGGAAACTGACCATTTTGGTGTTTATTTTGTGGTCAAAATTGAAAAATATTTTTGGTTTTGGCTGAAAACTTCTGGATTTTTTTTTTTTTCAAAACCAGACATTTTTGCAGAAATTTCCGTTTTGATGAACGGCAAGTTGAGTGATGTAATATCTTTTATTGGACCAAATTCTGTTGGTGAGAAAGACAAACTTTCAAGAAAGTCATCTTTTGTCAAAAGAAACACTTCAAATGAAAAATTTTGACCAGTGTAAAAAAATTGGGGAGAGGAACAACAAAGAAAACAAGTTAAATATTGATTAGCGAAACAAGGTGGGTGAGGTAATATCCTTTATTGGAACAACTTCTGTTGGTGAAAGAGACAAGCTTTGGATCTTACACAGAGCTCTTCTTCCTTCCTTCCTTCCTTCCTTCCTTCCTTCCTTCCTTCCTTCCTTCCTTCTTTTTCCTTTGGGAAATATGTCCCAGCTAAGTACAATGTGTTGCAGATTGTTTAGCATAAGTAGTTAACGCATATTTCAAGGAATCAAGTAGCCCATTAACAACTTTCAGTTATACTGGGCGAAGGTGGGGGGGGGGGGAAGGCAGCTGGGGGTGGGGGTTGATTGTGGATTATAGTTTCAAGTAATAAACCATAAATCCAATGTCTCTATTCAGTCCATGATTTTTAGTTTCTAGCAAAAGTTTTATTAATTTAATCTCTAAGGCTTGTTTTTTTGAAAGTATTGTGCAGGTTTCCTTTGAGGATGAAGACTGATAGGTCAAATATAGTGTAAAGACTTTGTGAAAAGTGTTCACCCACAGGTGATAAGGTGTTTTTTGTCTTTTAACTTTTTCCTGTGAGTGTCTGGTTTCACCCACATGATTATTGGGGCATTTACTGCACTGGATGAGATACACTACATGTTGTGGTAGGCATGTGTAGGACCTATGGATCTTGAAAGTGTGTTGTGAGTGGTGTTGATCATTGTAGCAACGGAGATATGTCTTCAGGTTTTCCATCTATTGTTCTGGCAGGGTCTGGTGGTGCTTTGAGTTGGTATGTCCAGGTCGGTGGGGAGCTTGCTTCTGATGATGAACTTGGAAAGCTTGGGGGCTGTTTGAAGACCAGAAGGGGGATTCAGGAAATATTTCTTCCAGGATGAGGTCCCCATCAAGTATGGGTTGTAGTTGGATACCCTATATGGGTATCCAGTGGGGTGGTAGGTGACAACTAGGGGTGTGCAGTCGGATGGAGGGGGTTTTATTTCCATATCGAAGCAAATTCTCTCAGGGTATTTGGGTTGCCCATTCCATGATGTGATCTACTTCTCTGGTGCAGTGTCCTTGTTTGGTAAAGGTGGTTTTGAGTATTAAGGTGAATATTCCCCCCTCCCTTTCTTTCTCCCTTATGGCTGGAGGGGAGTAAATGGGTCACTTCACCTTGAATGGTCTCTTGAAATGTAACTACTTATGCTAAAAGAAAAGGAGTACTTGTGGCACCTTAGAGACTAAAAAATTTATTTGAGCATAAGCTTTCATGAGCTACAGCTCACTTCATCGGATGCATTCAGTGGAAAATACAGTGGGGAGATTTATATACATAGAGAAATAATCTCTATTTAGCTGTGATGCTCTGAGTACATTTCCAAGACATGAAGAAGAGCTGTGTGTAAGCTCAAAAGCTTATCTCTCTCAAGGACAGGATTTGGTCCAATAAAAGATATTACCTCACCCACCTTGTCCTTCTAATATCCTGGGACTGACACGGCTACAACAACACTGCATACAATTAATTGTTGATTATGATTATCTTTTGTTTAACATGGTGTAACCTACAGGTTGTCTGAATTGAAGACAGCAGTGGCTACCACTGTCACGACATTACAACATTGATAAATGAGCTGGCATGTGACATGGCTTTGAGCTGCATGTGACAGGTCATGACATCCTCCAACCCCTCCCTGTCTTTTTTATATAAGTAATTTACATTTAATTATGTTCTTACATTAGGTGTTCAGGAATAAAGCAGAATAAAGAATTAGTCCTTCTTACTCCGACTGTGATTTAGGGGAGGATGGAGAGGGAGAGGGACAAACAGCCCCCGCACTTCTGGATCACTATGGAACGTTCATTGATTTCTGGACGCCAAGTCCTCCAGGGAGTGTCATACATCTATATTCCTCAGTAATGGATTTTGCATTTGCATTTCTGATTTAGCTGAAACATGTAAAAATTAATGTAGCCAGACAGTTCCCTATTGGTTACACATATGAGGAGACTCAAGAGTGTAATTTATTCCTTATGTAGTTAATTGTAATTTATGCACATTAATTGGCTTACATTCTGCTTATTTACCTAAGCATTTTGTTTAAAAAGGATTATTTTTGGCCAGTCCCCTCATGCTCCCTTGCAAACCTGAAGAATATGTAAACTTATTAGTACTTTTTGGAAGATGGAAGAATACTAGCAGGCCCAAAGTTAAGGGTCAGTGTTGACATCAGTCCCACAAATTCTTTTTCAGAAGTCTGCACTGTGGATTACAGGGCAGGATTTGGTCCTTGTATTGTAAAGGGGGAAATATATTCCCTGAATTTTGCTATTTTTATACTCAAAATGGCTTCAAACCTCTCAAGAGCCAGGAAATTCTGAAATCCAATTTAAAATTAACAGTATGGGAAAGATTTGTGAAGATAGTGATCAGAGTTGAGTTACTCTGGATTTACACTGATGTAACTGAGATGAGAAACTTGCCCTAGGTCCTTAACATGTTCCATTATGGTTTTTCTTTTTCCAACCTTAACTTTGCCTGAGTATATTAGTAACAGGCACAACAGCACTTCCTGCTTAAGTTAGTCAGGTGCTGCCAGTGACATACTCCAATAAAATATTTAAGGAAGAATTGTTCACTTGAGAACTGCATATGTGGGACACCTATCTACTGTTATAGATTGCACCGATTCTATGGAGATGCTCTGGCAGAGGGAGTATGTAGGGAGCCAGAGCTGTTATTGGGGCCCTATGTTGCGTATGGATTGCTCTGGCCTCCTGCTACTCCCTTGGGATCCATTGGTTTTGGGGACAGGTCCTGGACTTTGTTCTTCAGGGCAGGAGAGAAAGGATGTTACCAGCTTTGCCCATTACTTTGGGGTATGCTCATTTATTAGGGTTACTCTTCTGGGGGCAGGGGCGGTCTGTACTTGTATCAATGTACTGCTTGTGTTCTCATACAGAGCTCTACTTCTTCCTGCTGCAAGTTCCCTCCCAATGGAGCTATCCTGCAGGATCTAGGTTCCCCAGGACTGGGTTCTTCCAGCCCCAGAATCAGTCTCTCTCTCACAAACAAACAACAAACAGAGCGTATCTGCGAGGACTGGGTTAATCAGCACCCAAGCTGATCCCCTATATGTCCCTGGACTCAATAGGCTGGGTTGAACAGCACTTCCAAGCTGCCACCCTCATATGTCCCTGGTTCAGCATGTCTCTATCCCCACTTTCACGTTACAATTGTTCTGGTAGTAACCCACCTGATGAGCAAACCCCACAGGATTTTTTGGGTGCTGCAGGGATCTTTTAGCTTAGGTATGAGGAGCGTTGCTGCAGAGCGAATGAGGAAACCGAAAAACAAACAAACAAACAAACAAAAAACCCATGAAGGGGGGAAAAGAGACAGAGAGAGAAGCAACCAGCTTAATCATGAAAGTTATTTATTGCCAGGTAATAACCATAGGGGAGCCAAACAAACAGAACAGTTGTTATAATATTAAATCTAACTTAAATTTGATTATTAAAGTCAGGTTTACAAAACTATAACTGATCACACAAGTCAGGGTCAGAAGGCTGTGCCGAGAGAGAGAGAGAGAGAGGGCTGGGTTCTCACCACTCCATGAAGCTTTAATTGATCAGAGATCAGGTGGTGGTGGAAGCTGAGGGTCCGGAGTGCTGGAGTCAGGCAGAACCCCCAGTATGATCAGTCAGGAGAAGATGAAATCCCAATGGAACTGATGCAGTTTTTGGATCCAGGCATCAGAACACTTAGTTGAGCATGGGTAGGAGTTTTTGTAGAGAAACAACAATGGTTCAAGGGAGAACACTAGATTTGTTTATGTGTAAACAAGGGAGAATAACAAAGTAGTTTTGTTCAGGCTAGACGTGGGAGCTGATCATTCCTGGTTTTGGGTGGTGTTCCTTGGAGGGAGTTCACAATGCAATTAGGGGGCTTCACTATTTTGGATACCAATAAAGGATTTATTACTAGAATTGGTCTGATAACTACTGAGCTGGGTGTGTGCAGGCATGGGTTCATTAACATCTGGAGCAGAGATCCCCCATCATGCAGTGCTTCCCTGCTTTTCTGGTCCCAGAGTTCCATGTGGTTCTTGCCTTGGAATCTCTGTTCTCCATTCTGTATGCTAATGGAGATGCTTCCTTGTCCCATCTTCGATGCAAATGAGGCTAGGAGAGTTTCCTTAATTCTGTCATCCTTATCCCAAGGGTTTAGGTGTGTCTCCCACTGCCTTTTGTAAGTCTTTCTTCTGAAGCAGATTTGGTTCAAGCAGAGGCTGCGGGGAGGGTTTTTTGTGAGTCAGACAGCCTGGGTACTGCGCCCTGGTTCCCCAAGAACACAGAGCTGCTAGGTAACCGGGAGGCAAAACATCTTCCCTCCTGCCTCCAATGATGTGGGAGAACCTTTGCAAAAGTCTCCTTGTGGAAATTTCCTTTCCCTGAGCTTCTCCTGAAGGTTTTACCTTGTGGATTTAGGTTGACCTAGCAGGATGCACTGACTCTGATTTGAAGTTAGATTTGCTGTTTTTCTGAAGAAAAAAAAAAACAAAGAAACAAAGAACTCTAGTCTATTTATTATAGAATTCAGTATTTGAACAGGAAGCTTGTCTCCAAACACCCAAGGCTACTGGTACTTCCTACTCCTCCTTTCCTTTTAATTTTCCATTAGATTATATTTTACTCAGCTGACATATAAAGAAAGCATTTGAGTTATTGATAAACTGGAGGTAATTACAAAGCAGGTGACCATGATGATAAAGGGCCTGGAGGAACTGACATTTGAGGAAAGAGCAAGAGAATTAAATATGTATAGCTTGGGTGGGAAAGGAGATTAAGAAATGACCTAATATTCATTCCCTTTGGATACTTAAGGAGGGGGGAGAAATTTTTAAACACAATGGCAGAACGTGAAATTTTGCAATACAAAATTTACTCAACTTTTGAAAAGCTGGAAGAACAACTAGAACCCGTAGTAAGCTTCTAAGATCAGTTGTGATGCTCCATAGCTAGTGATGATGATTTAAAAACAAAACACAACAAAAAAGGCAGCACTAGACAGACAGACCAATCGTGAAAATTCAGTAGGGATAATTCAGGGCTAGATAAACTACGACCCACTGTATTTCACCTCTGTTATCTACAATTAAGTACACAGGTGCTGACTTTGTCCTTTCCCCCTGGGGTGGGGGGGTGCTTGATCCCCTCTCTGCTTCAGGCCCCACCCCCACTCCACTCCTTCCCCCAAGACCCTGCTCTGCCTCTTCATGCCCCGTTCCGTGCCCTCGCCTGAATGCCCAGCCCTCGCTCCTCCTCCTTCTCCTCATCCCCTCCAGTGCCTCCTGGATGCTGCTAAACAGCTGATCCGTGGTGGGAAGGAGGCTCTGGAGGGACAGGGGAGATGCTGATTGGCAGGGCCACAGGTGGGAGTCATTGTGGGGGGGAAGGGAAAGGGGCTGATAGGGGTGCTGCCTGTGGGTGCTGAGCGCCTACCATTTTTTTCCCCCTGAGTGCTCCAGTGCTTGAGCACCCATGGAGTTGGCGCCTATGATTAGGTACCTTTTAAGCATGGTGGTGGGAAAGTTGAGGGCAAGGCTTCAGCATCAGGAAAAGGTTCTGGCTGGGGGAGGTAGCACTGAAAGCTTCTGGTAGCTCCTCATGGCTGGGTGCCTTTCCTTGCTGTCTCCTCCCTGCCAGAGCCTTTCACTGACACATGTAGCTACACGCTGCGGTGTGGACCCAGCTTGCCTTTCACAGTGGCATGTAGCTATATATATATATATATATATATATATATATATATATATATATATTTCGCAGGTGTCGTCTGCTGCTGCCGCCGCCGGCGGTATGCAGTATAGACATAGCCGAGAGAGAGTGCAAAAGCTGCCTATTTCAGTGAACACAGTATAACTTTCTCTCCTATTTCATACATATAATTAGATATGTTTGTTAGTATCTTGTGTTGTGAAGTATATCCAAACTGGCAATTCTTAGATTAGATGGATACTTGTCTTTTCAAGATCTGCTTATTTGACTGTCTGTCTGGAAGGATGAATCTTGCTTGCTAAAATTGATGATGGTGAATCAAAGGTAGCTAGACAACCAAAAAATTAGAGCAAGGATTGATCACTACCCATATTTTGGTCTATTTGACCATGAAATTGGAAGTGGTCAGCTGGGTCCTATGTGCCTCATCAGCATGCAAGTCATTTTTTTAAAGCCAGGAGGTGATCTTACATTTGTCATGCTTACAAGAAGAAACTTTGTCCTTTGTGATATCTCATCCGGCAGGCAAACAACATTCTACATGAGCTTGCTGGAAAAATTGAATTTTCACTAATTCAATCCAAATTTTCAACTACTGTATTATTCTTGCTTTGCAAGGGAAAAAACATGAATCAAAGATAGTCCTCTGTCTGCAATCAATCAAATTACAGTACCTAAATGAATTGTTCCCTGCAAGCTGTTCTAATCCTATATATGTTCAAGGGCTTGAATATGAAAAATGTAATCTCACCTAAAGAACAATGGAATGTTCCATAAAATAAATGAATGCTTGCATTGGAGAAAGGCCTGAATCAAAACTTTGTGTCTCAGATCTGATATCTCTACTATGTAGCACTAATAGTCAAGATACCGGGCTGTGATGAAGATCTCAAATTTATCTTTTCCAGAGTTTGGGTGTTTGAGGTTAACCCATTTTAGAGAGAGGTTGGAGCTGTGAACTAAGGTATAAAGCCAGATCTGAATTTGGTGGTCTTGACAGAGGTTCATGTCTAGCCATGTCAATAATTAATTTAAAGAAGTGCATGGAGGATTCAAAACTTCTATTTCCTTTCAGAGCAGCAGATCTCAATATTATTTCTAAATCCAAGTTCAATATAATGATTGTTAGAAAGTTGGGGTGGAGAATTCACAGTTGAGGGCTGTTGCAGCTCTTAAAGCCAGAGCTGCAGAGGGTAGAGAGGAGTGTTTCACTTGCCGTGCTCATCTGAGGCATTTGGGGGTGGGCACGTAGCGTATCTCAGGGACCACTGAGAAATGCATCTTTAGCACTATTTCTTACACCACCCTTTTAGAGATGCAGCTTGTATTATCCACAACACCTTCCTCCAACGGCCAGCTAGTGTGCAGTGACAGGGCCCTGATCGTTATTCCATCCTTCCTGACCGTATCCATTGTTCTTCTGGTGTTCTGCTCCCTTCGTACTCAGTGATTGAGTGCTGTGAGCACTGGCATTCTGGCTACTGCCTGTACAAGGTGAGGAAGAGTTTCCAGCTGTCCTCTTCCCCCTTCATGCTCATCTGCACCGGAGTAGCCAGAATCTAACCATATAAAGGAATTGAGTAATCAAATGTACTTCATGCCTCATGTTACTTAATTAGAGAGGAGAAACGTTAGCCTGAATGTAGATATTCATTGAAGTCATGTAGACATCATAAGTTTTTCCCCCATTGCTGGTCTAGTCACACTATATATATTTTCCCATAAAGCTGAAATATTATAAATCACTTTTTAATATTTTTTCTCTGAACAAGAAAAAAATAATCATTTATATCATAGACATGTAAATGTTACTTAAATATACAAACCTACTTTGAGACTTGATGCTGTGGCCATAAATCATGTACAATAACATTGTAAATGAGATAACTGTAACATTATATTCTCTGGGCAAGGTTAATAGATTCAGTGCAAGTCTAGCAAGAAATTGTAGCTGACATTTTCCCATTTCTTTCAGAAAAGCCTTTATAAATCCTCAAGTTGTAAATTGGACTGGATTAGGTCCCAGTGGAGAAAATCCTAGATTTAGTGTTTTTAATTTCCTAAGTTACTGAGTAGGAACCAACTTCATAACTATAGTCAAATACGACTAGGGTAGTCTGTCAGGTTGCTTTTGTTATTCCTAGCCAACACCTATGCTAGTAAAAGAAACATACCAATTTTGCCAGCAAACGTTAAATTACAATATGCCCAAATTTACAAGTACAGGCTTTCTGATATTTACAAGAGGAAAACCATAACTAGAGCTAAAATATCCAGTCAACCATTGCAGATGACCTTGTAGGGTAATATAGTAACATCCACTTATAAACAGCTACCAGATGTCTAGTTTCATGTGTCAAACACAACAAAAAATATATTTCAATGGTGCAAGTTTATGCACAGGAAGTCTTATTCCTGAACTGCAGGTGTATACAGTAAATTCCATTCACATTATGCCATTTAAAAGAAATGGTCATTATTTTAGTCACTGTGTGACCTGGTTGGGTCCTGACTCAGGGGTGGGGGGAGGGGAGGAGAATAGGTGGCAGAGGTCTGTGCTTAGCACTTTAGGCATTAATACTGCTTATGAGAGTGAAATACAGTATGTTGTGTTCTCAGATTTTTAGAACCAGGGCTCCATCTCAGGCAGAAACATAAAGTTCATGTTTTTAAAACTGTATCAACATCATGCATAATTGGATAGGTTGTTGCTATTAATTTAACTTTCAACTTCAAATTAACTTTCAGTGCTGGGGCACCTTTTTAGACATTTTCATGAGACCTAATTTCCCTGAATACTGTTGCTGATTTCAGAGCACAATGCTTCATCACAGGGAAATATTTAAAACTATCTGCATTTTTAACACAAAGGTAATCTGTCCTTTGCAGATATTTTACATACAAAGATGAATAATTTACATATGTTGCTATGGCAACTATATATCAAAGTATAATAAGTCTAGACTGTGCTATTCATGCCCTTTGAAACCAAAATCAAATGTAAATATCAAATTTTTGATTAGAGCTGCCTAGAATAATTTACGAAAAACTAAAACAATAGTGGAAAAAATCGCTCCTTGATGGTCTCCATTTAGAATAAATTTAAGCTAATAGCAGGCCTATAGGCTTTTTGCATGTGTTCAGACAATGAGCTCTTAAAATTTTGGCATGGAATAGGTTATATACCCACTTAGGCTTGTTCTGATTCAACAACAGGCATTAGCGACTCTCATTGCACCCAAAAATCCTAGGAGTGGGCAGGTAGGAGCCTAACACACTGGAACATTAAATGGGCATCTTCATGATTTTATTTATTATACCAAAAAATAGGGGCGGCAAAAAGAATGACAACAGCATTACATACACAGTCACCATAGATGGTGTAGATGTGGATTGGCTGGTCCCAGGCTAATATGCTATCTTGTTGTGATTCCTGCTTAGACTTTGCTAGGTGAGGAAAATTGAATCCTGGATTTTCTGCACCTACATAAATATAAAGTCAAGCTTCTGAAAATCTGATCCTAATTGCCATATACCATTTGAAAGCAAGGATTACAAGATTTCAGATAAAAAGGAGTACTTGTGGCACCTTAGAGACTAACAAATGTATTTGAGCATAAGCTTTCGTGAGCTACACACAAAACCTTATGCTCAAATAAATTTGTTAGTCTCTAAGGTGCCACAAGTACTCCTTTTCTTTTTGCGGATACAGACTAACACGGCTGCTACTTTGAAAGATTTCAGATATAAAGCATTGGTTCTAGCCAATTGGTTCTAGCGGACCAAAGTAGAATGAGAAGCTCACCTGTGGCTTTCTCAGTTCTAGATGTTATGGATTGATTAGTTCTTGCATCATCCAGTGATGATAGGAAGCAACATGAGGAAGAAAATGGGCACAAAGGAAAGGCGTTTGTGTCCCCAAGCAGTCCGCTGATGTAGTCAGACCAATAAGTATGTGTGTCTTGTAGGGGGAAGTGGTGTTTAGGAATATGACTCTGGTGTCTCTTTCCCTCATTTCTGTAAATTCCATCTCTTACAGTTGACCACGATGGAGTCTTTCTACTGCTATGAAAATAAGGGAGGTTTAGGGCTTCGTCGCTGGAAAAATTTGAAATACATTCTGCATTTTAAAGGATTTGACAGAACAACACAGCAGAAAGTAGGTTTTATGAAAAAATCTATACACTGTATGTTTATCTGAATTTCTTTCCTGCAGAAGTGGAAAATAAGTGGGCAGCAGTGGATCTCCTTCTCCCCTTTCTCTGGAGGAGAGGAGGGGGAAATATAGAAGTGGGATGAATCGTCCTTTATGGGAGGTGAGGTGAATGGGTGACTATTTCATTCACTTCCTCTCTGCCTGTCAGGGTAGTTGCTGCTCCACTCACTCACTCCACTCACTGTTGCTCCTATATTACTGTGTTTGTGAGTCTTTGTCTCACCAGCCAGAAAGGAATGGGGGCAGGGGAGCAGATCTCCCCTGTGTGTGGAAATGGATGGGAAGATTTCTGTCCTCCCCATGGCATTAAACCCTGACTTTGCCTCTAAAAGTCTTTGAGACGAGGAAGGTTGCATTTATGAGGAGAAGGAAAACGAGTGCAATCAAAAGAATAAGCTGTGATACCTCATGAATCAGTGTTGATAGAATACATTGGTAGTGACTTCTGAGATGGAAGCCTTTCCCATCTGAAAGCTGCTTGGGTTGTGTGAAATGAGTTGGTGGTCTCAATCAAGTTCCTAGTGAGCTCTTGTTTACACCACAGAAAACCATTGCTTTGGCACCCTTGCTGTTGATCTTAGCTGAGGACTCCAAAACTTGTTCTCTACAAGTGGTCCCACCAGGTCAGAACTGAGGCATATGGGCATGGCAATGTGGAGAAGCTTGCATTGCCATAGCAAATACTTGTAACTGTTCTGCAGATAAGCTGATAACTTCAGTCTTCGGCAAAGTCAAACTGACATCTTGCAGAAATGCTATGTTAACTTGGGGGAAAAGCAATCCCAAAACCTTGCAGTCTTTTGTTTAAGAAAAAATCTTTGGAGTGAGTTAACTCTAAATTATTTAAGATTTTTATCCCATATTTTTCATCTTCTCCAGGCTTGAAGGGCTCTGAATGTTGCATATTAAAAATAGTTTTTTCAACAGAAGCTTTGTTCTAAGAATCAGATGCTGTTTGTAAGCAAGATCCATACTGGATATCTAAAATCTTAAATATTTAAAACTGTTCAAAATGCTTGCATATTGAATCATATTCAACTGCTTACAATATATTCTATATTATTCTTTCTTCTCAGTAGCGAGCACAAGACTGCACAAGCATACCCCTACTCTTATTTTAGGCTCTGATCATCTTCAAAGAATCTGATAAAAAAATTTAAAAGTATTTATTGTGAAGAGAAATCTGTTAATGCATTGCTAAGTTTTCCCCTCACAAGGTAATATTAATGACATTTAATATGATAATTCTAAAACAAGCTGTGTTAATTATTTCTGGGGACACTTTATATGTGTAGGTATTGAGTGATATCATTGTCCAACATCTTAAATGTTTTGAATATAATAATACTTTAAATAATTTTCTATTAATATTGTCTCTGGAATTTCTGTTCCTGTGTGGGCTGGATTTTAACGTTCTCACCTTGAAAAGACAAATGCAAGAATTGTATGCAGGGTTGTTGTAGCTGTGTTGGTCCCGGGATATTAAGAGACAATATGGGAGAGGTAATATCTTTTATTGGACCAACTTCTATTGGTGAGAGAGACAAGCTTTCGAGCTTACACAAAGCTCTTGTTCAGGTTTGGGAAAGGTGCTCAGAGCATCACAGCTAAATACAAGGTGGAACAGATTGTTTAGCATAAGTAGTTAACACATTTCAAGGGACCGTTCAAGGTGAAGTACAAATATTAACATTCTTATAAATATACCAAAATAATTACCAAGACAAGAAATTAGTCTGTTGCTGGACAAAAAGTTTAATGGGCTCTTTCTGCTCAAATTGATCTTACTCATGGGACTTTCTAATGCCAGGCTCACACAATGCCATGAGATTCCATGCTGCCAATTAAGTTTTGTGATTATTTTTTTAGTGGTTTTCCTTGGGTATACAGTTAATCATTGCCCTGTTCTGTTTATGATGGTGAATTTGTGTTTTAGAAATCCTTTCATGTTGATGCTACAGTACAGGTCTTTTAGTTGTGACAGGGTCAGGCCAGATGGCTACAGGAGAGTAATAGAAGGCAGATATATTAGCCCCAGGTTAAGCAGGTCCCTTTTCCCTGGGTAAGGTAACAGGGAAGGTTCCAGAACAATCAGGAACCTTCTGGAGACAATTAAGACAGACAGGCTGATTAGAACACCTGCAGCCAATCAAGAAGCTGCTAGAATCAATTAAGGCAGGCTAATCAGGTTTTAAAAAAGAGCTCACTTCAGTTTGTGGTGTGTGTGTAAGGAGCTGGGAGCAAGAGGCACTAAGTGAGCTGCGAGTGAGATCGCATACTGTTGGAAGACTGAGGAGTACAAGCATTATGACACCAGGAGGAAGGTCCTATGGTGAGGATAAAGAAGGTGTTGGGAGGAGGCCATGGGGAAGTAGCCCAGGGAGTTCTAGCTGTCGCACAGGTGTTCCAGGAGGCACTCTAGACAGCTGCATTCCACAGGGCCCTGGGCTGGAACCCAGAATAGAGGGCGGGCCCTGGTTCCCCCCAAACTTCCCAACTCCTGGTCAGACACAGGAGGAGTTGACCTGGACTGTGGGATCATGAAAACGGCCAAACTGAGGGCTACTGTGAAGCTCCAAGGCGAGCAAATCCGCCAATAAATGCAAGACCCACCAAGGTAGAGGAGGAACTTTGTCACATAGTCTCATGATATTAATAAGAGGTCATAAGTTTCTAGCTTCCTTTCAGAGTTGTCACTGTCATTTCCACCTCAGTGTATATCAGTAAAGTATGTATAAAATTTAATAGAAGCTTTAAAGCCAGCTTAAAAATCTTTTGGACATGTCAGTAGAGGACAGTTTCATAGGTAGATTTAGTACTAACACAAAGTGTCCAAATGCTTGGTCCTTCATTGATCAGGAGACTTAGCTATATGTGTCTTCCACAAAGGCACTGATATCAAAACGATTTCTCAGTTTTTACTGAGTCCTTAGTGAGTCCATTGGATGCAGATGCTCTCTGTGAAATAAGATGAAAATTCCTCACAGAGAGGGGTGCTGAATTCTGGGATTGTGGAGATGCAGTCTCGATTTATGAAGCAATTTGCAGTCTGGAAAAAAATCTATGGGGGTGACTTTGCTACCACTGTGTCAGAGAAGAAGTAGAAATTCTTTTGCTTCCTTCATAACAGTGTTATAATTCTGTAGAAATTCTTGGTAGATGAGTCTGACTGTAGCAGACCATGTGTTCTACCACCCACACTTTCTTACTCCATTTTTTGACTGTTTGTCCAAGAACTATGGCATTTTATTGGAGAGCTGTGATGGGAGGGACTACTTCCTCACTAGGATGCCTATTACAGTAGCCAGGGAATAGACTGTTTCTCTAATTCTTTTAGTGCTTAATCTCTTGGCCAGGTAGAGTTTTCGGTAAGTGAATTTTGAAATATAGCAAGTGGTTTGGGGAGTGGACTATGGTGGAGGCTGCTTGCCTTTGCTGTCTGTCTGTCTTAGGCACTTATGTGGTCTCCATTTCTTTATGCTCACAGTAAGCAGCTGAGGTAAGAAAGTACTTTGACAGATGAGGAACTGAGGGACAGAGAGAATAAATGACTTGTCTAAGGTCACGTAGGAAGTCTGGCTGAGTAGGGAACTGCACACAGCTGTTGTAAGACCACTTCCTCTCTGACATGGGGACATTTCTTATTTATACCTGGAAAAAGTGCTCTGAGGATAGTTCTTGCATTTCCTATGTCCAACCTGAAGACTTGGACCTGTGACTCATACCACATGACACCACATGTTGCAACTAAACCAAAATGAAACCACAAAAATTCAGTTCTAAAAATAAACACTTATCTAGAAACAGCAAAAAGTGTCTTTGAGTTTCAATGAAAGCTTTGCATGGCCCAAAAGGCCAAGTGTGTTTTTATTTCAAATATTAGACCTGAAAATAGTGTTAACCTTTTTTAGCCCAGGCAGTTAGATTATGTTCATGGTCTTGCAGGTTGTTTGTGTTAGGGGAAATTGATGATGGAGTCTCATGTATTTCTTTGGGGTAACCCTATTTATTTACAACAAATCTTCACAAGGCTTATTTATTTGAACACCTTTGGAATCAAACAGGAGGCAGTTTCTTTGCTCATAATTCCAAGCCTGTTTTCAGTCAGCACTCTGCCCAAAAAAGCTCTCTTGGCTTTCCCTGAGGGCAGTGCTATGCTTCTCTTGTCCAATGGTTCTCACTGGAGTTCTGGTTGCTTCTGACTCACAGATACACAGAACTCCACCAAGTAATGTGTAATCCCCTATATTTGCATTCAGACTCCCAGGGAAAAACTCTTGGACCTCATAGCTCAATTCCTATTCCAGACTTGTCATGCTTGTCTATGATTTGGGTATTGGCTTCTATTGTTTCAACTATTACTAAACAAATGGGCATTTAACTGCTGTCTCATTCAGCCTGAATGGAAGGTAGCGATCATGCCCACCAGTACTGCTCATTGATTAAAGACACTCCATGAAAGCCATCCAACCTCCAGCATAATGCACATACTTCCTCTTACCCCACCTGTTTTAGCTCCATGCATCATCTCCATGGAATCAAAAATGGTGACTCCCTGTATCACCCAACCCAAACAGAAAGAAAAAGAAATAAATTACAAATTACAGTTGATACAAGCTGAACTATTTACATGTTTTTCTGTCAGATTTTCATGTCCCATCCAAATCTCCTTGAAGTTTTTCTCTCCATGCCCCATTTCCTTTCAGCTACCTGGGAGAGGCTCTTTCAATAAGCCCCTAAGCAGTACCAGTTGTTTTTGTGGAGTTTCCTAGGTGGCATACTCTGCCAATTTTTGTTCTAATGGGGGATTCATCTCTGTCACAACTTTTCCAGCCTCGGTTTCTACAACGACATTCCCAGTTTCTGGGGGAAGCTCCTGAAAATCCTGTCCCCTTGTTACCTCCTCAGCTGGACCTTATGGATAATTGGGATTGGTCCTGGGCCCCAAACATATTCTGTATACCACTTAATTTATTCAAGTCAGTACTGTATAAAATCATTTTAGTGGAATAATATTAAGACAAAAAGGAAGAGGAGGATATGAAATCAGCGTATGGGACTGGATGCAACTGAAAAGATTTCAGAGGTGGAGATGCTACAGAAGACAAACAGAGGATAGGATGCCAAAGAAAATAATGCAAATGCAACCAAGGTCAGTAAGATCTAGAGGTCAGCCAACCATCAACTAGATGGCAGGACATTGTGCACAGGGACATGACTAGGCTTGGCTTAATGGAAGATTGCAAAGATCCTTTGGGATGAGAAGAAGTGGTATGATCTAAGTTCCCTTCCAAGATTTATCCATTTCAGGGATCCTACCTTCCTTCTGGTTTGAGGATCAGTAATGCCTTCCTGATGCATTTTCCACACTGGTCCGTAAACCATCACCTTTCTTTGCTGTTGGTCACTGGTGAGGTGGCTGTTTAATGGGCAAAGTATCAAACTTGTGCTGGACCAGTGTAGTATAACCTATATCTTTGTTGGATCCGGACTTTCTTGACCAAAAAGTCTCTGTTGTGCTGCTCCTTGTTGATGTAACTGTGACAGGTTCGATAACAGAGACCCCCTAGGGATTGTCACCTGATGTGCTGAGACTACATCTGAGCCTGTTTTCTCTGCCAGTTTGGGCCTCCAGAACCCTGCCTTCTTGAGCCAGACATGCCAGTCTGCTCCAACACTGACCCAGAGTCTGAACCACATGCCCCAAAGCTGCAGACTTAACTGAAAACAGCTTAAGAAGTGTTCCTGTCTCCAGCACCCAGACACCCAACTCCCAATGGGATCCAAAACCCAAATAAATCCATTTTACTCTGTATAAAGCATATATAGGATAAACGCATAAATTGTCTGCCCTCTATAACACTGATAGAGAGAGATGCACAGCTGATCGCCCCCCCCAGTATTAATTAATTACTCTGGGTTAATTAATAAGCAAAAGTGATTTTATTAAGTATAAAAAGTAGGATTTAAGTGGTTCCAAGTAATAACAGATAGAACAAAGTAAGTTACCAAGCAAAATAAAACAAAATATGCAAATCTAAGCCTAATACAGTAAGAAACTGATTACAAATGAAATCTCACCCCCAGAGATGTTCCAATAAGCTTCTTTCACAGACTGGACTCCTTCCTAGTCTGGGTCCAGCAATCACTAACACCCTGGTAGTCACTGTCCTTTGTTCTAGTTTCTTTCAGGTATCTCTTTGGGGTGGAGAGGCCATCTCTTGAGCAAGCTGAAGACAAAATGGAGGGGTTTCCAGGGCCTTTTATATTCTTTTTCTTGCGGACGGAAACCCCTTTGTTCTCCTGTGCAAAATCACAGCAACAAGATGGAGTTTGTAGCCACACATGGGTAAGTCACATGTCCATGAATGATTCAGCTCTTTGGAGGCCGACGCCATTGTTTACATGTTAGTTTGAATGTTCCCAGGAAAGCTCAGATGTGGATTTGCATCTCCCAAAGTCTATTGTCAGTTAAGAGTTTCTTGATTGGGCACTTACTGAGAATAGTCCTTTCTCAAGAAGCTGACCAAATGCTTCACTGAGGCTACTTAGAATCAGACACATTGAAATACAAGTACATAGCCAATATTCATAACTTCAAATACAAAAATGATACTCATATACAGATGGCATAATCATAACCAGCAAACTACAACCTTTCCATAGACATCCCACTTGACCTCCTCTGTACAAGACCTGGTGCAACCATAGGGCCCTGCTTGCAACAGTGATCTATAAGGTCACAGTTCATGTCAATAATGTCATAGTAACCACAATAGAAACTGGGATCTCTCCTTTTCCCCTTTCTCCTTTATAAAAAAATTTCTATACCAGTGCTTACTAGTTCCACTGGTTCACATTTTGCACCTGTGATTCTCTTTTGTTAATATTTGCTGTATGTCAGAAACATTCAGCAAATGAACAGGAATCTGTTCCAGTTTCAGACTCACAAGAACTAGCAACTGAGATTCTCCTGAGATCCTGGGTCTCAAAGCAGGTCTCAGGTCCCACTCCCCATCTTTCTTTTGATGGAAAGCTTCGATAGGATGTAGCAGAATTATGGTTCTGTCCCTGGAGGTAGTACAGCTTGTTCACTACAGATTGATTGCTTACAATTTTTTTTCATTTCCTAGAAACTTTGCCCCTTCATTTGATGCCTCCCTGTTCTTTGAACTGGGTCAGGGGCTTTCACTAGACAATACAGATTGATCTGTCCTGGCCCTCTTATGGCTCATATAACGGTAATTAACTCTGTCTAAGTCTCACTTGGTCAAGTTTGCATATGGTGAAAATGTAGGTGTGCTTCCATCTTGTGGTTTTAACTCAGTTGTTTTATTTAATTTTCCTCTGGGCTCATCACTCCACAAACACCACTCTCCTACGTCACACACCTAGAGAATTGTTACATTAAAATGGGATCTAGCATATTTTAAAAATACTTCCACAGAAGTGGGCATATTTTTAAAGTGGCAGATCTAAACCATATTGTATTTCTCATGCCTTAGTATTTCAGTTTGCTTGGGTTTGTTGGGAAAGGGAGTGCCTCTTATACCTAAATCCTGCTGTCTTTCCATGTATAAGCTCCCATCAGCCCCTAACTACAGCCTCTGCTATAGTATACGTCAAATCCTGTGATGTATCTTATCCTTTATGTTGCATTAGATTTGAATCCTGAGGAACAAATTCTTCTCTCGCACTGCTGTAAATCTGGGGTAACTCCATTGACTGTAATATAGTTACTTTGTAGCTATGTCAGTGTATCTGAGAACATATTTTGAGTCCCTATGTATGAATGGATCAGATAGATCTATGTTTATACAGTACTTTCCATAAGATAGGGTATTTTACTGGTGCAAAATGCCGGGCAGTGAAGTTCAGTGTTTTCTTCGCACTAATCACGGCTTTGATTAGACATGGTATGATGGAGACTGTCTTGCAGGCAGGCATTAGCATTAGCACAGTCCTTTTGTGAACATGCAGTCAGGTCAATAAGTACATGATTATAAATTAGCTTGGTGGACTAGTGTGGCCATGAGCTGGGTCGAGTGTTCCTATTTCACATAATTGTTTGCTGCACCTGAATTAATTTGAGTGTTTAAATTCTGCATATTAATTCTTTGCTGCAGGAGGTAAAGCTTTAAGCTAATCCCTTTAATACTTTTCAGTATAAACACCTTAATCAAGCAACAGCTTTATAATTAGTTCTACTTCCAGACTGGATATAATTTCCTGCTTTTATTGTTCATAACTTATTCCAACTTTTAATCACAATGATTAGACTTCAGAATGTCAGCATCAATGGACTCTCATAGAAACCAGGATAGTTAAAAAAAGAGAGGTTTGTAAAATTCAGGTTTTATAGAGCATAGTTTCTACCTCACAATTTTTTTACAGCATCACTAAGATTCTCTCTTCCTTGTGGATTTTAGTCACAAGATTAAGATGAGTTATTGAAAGTAGTAGCTGAACATCTGTATTAAAAAGAGAGTGTAATTGATATAGAATTATACATATCAGTTCTGTTGGGTGTGAAAAATACAGACATGATTTGATTTTATAACAGCAAAGAGCACTCCAACAAATATCCTTGTACAGTAAACCTCATGGTATGTAAATAATGGTGTAGCTACTAAAGATGTGCTGATCCATTCTCCTTTTTATCTATTTTCCCACTGAGCATTTGGAAGAACAAATTATCTCTGGCAATAAGAGCATTCGGATGGTCAGGTTACATGGTTAGGGAGGCAGCATTTTAAATTAAGAGTCTTAAATTGACATTCAAATTAAATATATTCAGACAGTTATTTGTGTTAATTACATGCAGACCAATTGATTATTAAAAACATACTCGTTGAGCTTTAGCAGAGCTGTAACACTGAGGAACCTTTTACAGTGTTAAATATTAATGAATATGCTTTAAATAATCAATTGGACAACATTTAACATATATGACAGGTTTCAGAGGAACAGCCGTGTTAGTCTGTATTCGCAAAAAGAAAAGGAGTACTTGTGGCACCTTAGAGACTAACCCATTTATTTGAGCATGAGCTTTCGTGAGCCACAGCTCACTTCATCAGATGTGTACCGTGGAAACTGCAGCAGATCTGCTGCAGTTTCCACGGTACACATCTGATGAAGTGAGCTGTGGCTCACGAAAGCTCATGCTCAAATAAATGGGTTAGTCTCTAAGGTGCCACAAGTACTCCTTTTCATTTAACATATAATAACTGTCTTAATAAATCTAAGTTAAATGCATATTTGAGATGCTGAATTTAGAGTTGTTGCCATTTGGAATTAGACCTATGCAAACAAGAGTATAAAATCAGGTTAAAATTCTCTGTGGATTCCAGTTGAAAAGATTATAACTGTACTCCAAGTAAGATAGTTTATACCTTAGGTTGGCTTCTTGACTTAAGGGAAACCGCTTTTCTACTAAATCACAATGGCAAAAACCACACTGCTTAGTGAATATGGCCAGTTTCTGTTGAATAGTATGTTAGTGACTCTGAGAGTGCTTAAAAATAATTATTTAGGGTTTTTTTTAAAATACCCATTGAATAATTATTAGAACACTCATATTGCTGATGGGAAAAAAATGAATTAATATTAAAAATATATAAACATTTATTTGTAAAACGTCCCAACATGTATTTGTATTTAAGCTCCAATCCGGCAACTTATTCCACTTGGGCAGACCCTCTTTGAAGTCAATGACATTGTGTGGGCACAGAAGTCTGCCAGTAGAGAACCTCATTGACTTCAGTTGGCGGTTCACCCACAAGGAGTTAGTCATAGGATGGGGCCCTTTGTTAGAATTTAGTGCTGCTTCAGACTCCTTTTGGAAATGCATACATTTTTTAGTTGATGACAAATGCATTTTTTGTGTTTAAAAATATTAGTCTTAGGTTGTAGTATAGCAATTTAACTCTTAGTTGGTTAATTTCATGTCTGATGTGACCTTTCTGAGTACGGGATAGAAGGGTGCAGAAAGCCCTTAACTCAGAAGAATCACAGGGGTTGTTCCACTTCATGCTATCAAAAGTTGCTGAAGATGCACACTGTCAGGAATCAGGGCCTGCAGCCCAGTCTTTGGGCAACGTAAGGAGTGCAGCTGGCTTGTAATACACTCCCTGATTGACAGCAGACCAGCTCTTAAGGCCATTGGCAGTTTGGTGGCTGCTCAAAGCATTTGCCTACAGCTCTGATAGCTTCTATACCTGCTTGTTCCCAGCCTTGACTCACTCCAGGAAACCTGGCTCTGACCTTTGGCTCTGATTTCTGACTTTGGCTCTGATCTTTGGCTCTAGCATTTAGTCTCTGACTCTGGTTCTGACCCTCGGCTGTGATTCCTGACTTCTGATTCTGCTTTTGACCTTTGGCTCTGGCATCTGGCATCTGACTCCAAGTCTGGCCCTAGGCTCCTATTCCTGGCTACCAAGTCCTGCTCCAGTCACTCGGAATGATTGTCCATGTCCCAGTCATTCACACACACAAGAGGACTGCACACCCATGTCCGGCAGAGCTAGGCTCCATGGTGACTTTGGGGAAGAAAATGAAGATGTGTATGTCTGGAGGTAAAAATACAGGCTGAGTTAAACTAGGGGAGAGTGCCACAGTGACAGTGGGGGGGGGACGACAGACACAGCCACTGTTCCACCCTTATTGCCCTTCCCCATGCTTGGTGGTTGGGTGTGGATTCCATTCTCCAGACCCAGGTAGTTTCCTTGTACAAAATCCATTTGTTCGGGGTTTGGAGAGGGGAGGTGAATTTTACCCATAATGAACAGGAGTTTATTTATAGTATGATAAACATTCTCAAATGGAATGAGAACTTCACCTGCCATGAAACTATAGCTTATATGAAAGAAAACAAAGCTGACTATTGCATATGGAAAACACTCAGGGTTGGAGACCAGTTTTCCTGTTGTGCAAACCTGAATTCTCATTGTTCTTATTAAAACCCCCTACAATGGGGGTTTGAAAGATTGGATTGGCAGCCGATCCTGATTAATGCATTCATGATTAAATTTAAACTATATTGCAATGAAAGGCATGAGAATTAAAATAACAGTGACATAGGGAATACTTGATTAGAAGAACATTTATTTTCAGTTTACAAACTTTATTCTTTACACAGTATCTTTCTTTTTTTATTTTTGCCTGTGGATCTAATATTTTAGTATTGATACTTAGCTACTTTTTTCTTCTATTTTGTCCTTTACTTGCCACGTATTAGTGAATGAAAAATGAGGTTAAAAGGGGAACGTTTCCTAAAATTCTACTTTTACCTTGTTTGATTTTCTCATTGGTATGGTATTATCTAATCAAAAAGACTTCCACCGGCAGCCTTTTGGGAAGTGTTCTTTGTTAAAGGAAGTCTTTTATTTCATTCTGCCAAAGAAATGAACCAATTTGATATGATCCTTTTATCTCAGAGAAAGGGCACAACTTCTTTATTTTCAAGGTTGTGCATTTTTTTTCCACTGTAAAACATACTATGCTATTGAAACCATAATTATATGTTCTTGTCAGTCAATCTTAACCTACTACAGTATGGTTATGGCATTTTATCTAAAAAGAGAATGATTAAAGGCTTTGAATGAAATGAAAGGTACACATAGTAAAGAAAGTATAATGCATGTTGTTAGATTTCTGGAGAGGAAGAGACAGAGATTACCAATATTTGATTTTTCACAGGCATTAAATAATTATTTAAGGATAGCTGTAATAATGTTAAGGGGAGTGACTCTTCCATTTCCTTTTTGTTGTCCTTGTAACTTCTGCATAAATGAAATCATTCAAGTATTTACATAATGTATATACATTAAATCAAATTTGGAAATAATACTTAAAATAAGATTTACATTAATGAAAAGGGAAAAAAACACACTGAACCCCATGTTAATATGAGAGACTGTGGTTTCACAATGAGGAAAGCTTCAGAATTTGAAAATCAAAACCAAAAATGCTTTACTAATTAGTATGTTCCCCATGAGAAAATAAAGTGCCAGAATGTTTTCCATGTATCAATAAAACTACAATCCTGTGTTCCTCTCGTTACAGTGTGTATGGTAACACCCATTGTTTCATGTTCTCTGTGTATATAAATCTCCCCACTGTATTTTCCACTGAATGCATCCGATGAAGTGAGCTGTAGCTCACGAAAGCTTATGCTCAGATAAATTGGTTAGTCGCTAAGGTGCCACTAGTCCTCCTGTTCTTTTTGCGAATACAGACTAACACGGCTGCTACTCTGAAACCTGTCAGAGAGCAGGGAGATTTTCTCTTCTACTGTGTTCTCAGTGCTGCCGCTACTGGCACTCAGTCAATGTGGAGCCAACTGGGGAAGGAAAAGTCGATAGCAGGTAGCCTCAAGGCCTTGCTGATGGGGAGGTTAAGATGGGGATTAAAAGCAGAGTAATGGGATTCATTGGTAGAATAGTTACTGGGGTACTTCCAGAGTCCCACTGCCCCGACCCCCCAACAATCAAAGGTACTTATGTGAGCTCTATCACCATAGTATCTGAGCTCCTCAGTCTGTAATGTATTTGTACTCCCCACACTCTTGTGAGGTAGGGGAGTGCCGTTATATAGATGGGAAACTGAGACTTAATGATGCAAAGTGACTTGCCTACCGTCAGACAAAAGGCCTGTGACAGAGCAGGGACTTGAATCTAGGTTTCTCAAGTTATAGGATAACGACTCAGGCTAGAGAAAGAATGGTCCAGCGGTTATTACAGGCTCTCCCTTCATTCCCCCGAACAGTTCCCCAGGCTGCTTCAGAGTCCATCCAATGTCCTGGACCACACAGGCTTCTCCAGGCTGCCTATCATCCTTTCTCATTGCTCCTCAATCCAAACCGCTACACGTTCTGAGAGCACAAAAGGTGAAAATAGATGGCACACTCTGAGGGGACCAAAGGGAGAATAGGACTAACTTGTTTAACAAGTTCTTCCTGTTCTCACTGTAAGACTGTACTCTCCGGCAATTTCCTTCTCTGCATGGGGCCTATAGTTTTTGAAGTCTTCCAACAACAAAACTTGCTCAAGTTGTAAGCTAGGAGTCAGGAAAACGTAAGCGCCTCCTTTATATAAATTTACCAAACCCTCAAGTATGTGTTATTGTGATCTTGTGTACAATGTTAGTGTGGAGGCACAAGCTGTACAGTGAATACATTTTCTTTTCACTGATGTGCATATCTAATATGTCAATAGTGGAAATATTCCATCCTTTATCCTTGTCACTTCCCTCACCTTTCTGACTTGAACTTCCATGTAATTGTGACCCAATGCCAACTAGCAGAGGGGAGTACATCATACTGTAACTCACATCAGGCCTGACACACTCATTACCACTAACACACTGTCCTATATTTATCGAAAAGGTGTCATGTAAGGTATCATATGTAAGCTGGTGACACACTGGTCCTAAAAATCATTGTATGATGTATGTACAGGTCGTGTACAAAAAGTTATAGGGCATACGTTTATAAAATGTGTTTGGGAGGCAGTGCATTAACCCAGCCTGCTCTAGACAAAAGAATGTGTATTTACCTGTCTGACTGCCTTGATTATAGGCAGAGAACAATGTTAAGTACATTTGCATATAAGAAAAACAAAGGCATCAAGCTAACAAGCAGCAGAGAAGCCCTCACATCTCCCCTGCTCCAACCCCCTGCCCCAGCCCTGATCCCCCTCCTGCCCTCTGAACCCATCAGTCCCAGCCTAGAGCACCCTCCTACATCCCAAACCCCTCATCCCCAGCCCCAACCCAGAGCCTGCACCCCCAGCCAGAGCCCTCACCCCCCTGCACCCTAACTCCCTGCACCAGCCCAGAGCCCCCTCCTGCATTCTGAACCCCTTAGCCCCAGCCAGAACCCTCCTGCACCCCAAACCCCTCATCCCTGGCCCTACCCCAGAGTTCAC
The DNA here is from genome assembly GCF_965140235.1 of Caretta caretta. NCBI lineage: Eukaryota > Metazoa > Chordata > Testudines > Cheloniidae > Caretta > Caretta caretta. Next base: position 80,811,774 of record NC_134210.1, on the reverse strand, counting down.
ACCCCGAGCTGGAGCCCTCACCCCCTCCCACACCCCAACCCCTTAAGCCAGCCTGCTGAAAATGAGCAAGTGAGTGAGGGTGAGGAGAGCAAGCGACCAAGGGAGGAGGGATGGAGTGAGGAGGGATGGGGCCTCGGAGGAGTGGTGGGGCAGGGGGCGGGCAAGGGTGTTTGATTTTGTGCGAGTAGAAAGTTGGCAACCCTAGTTCACTGATTGTCCGCCTCACCAGCAAACTCCTTCAAGCACTCCCAGACTTGCAGGTAACAAACTGAGCTGAGACACAGTCTAATCTCCAGTAAAACTCTCACTTGCTGAGACAGTGTGGTAACACAGTGGTTTACAGTTCTGGGTATCTTGAGCCGAACATCACAGTAATGGAAAGGGATTTCTTTTTATGCAGGATTAGAGGATGATGAGGAATTATAGATAAATGTGTTTTATGTGAAATAGGCACCTTCTGTTTTTTCCTTGTTAAAAGCAGAGAATAGGTATGCATTGTATGCATAAGAATGGAAACTTGAACATTTGACTGCAAATCACACAAAATGTATGATCTAATAGGTAAAATTGGAAAATGATTATGATTGGAGATCTGTTCTTGAGCTCAAATTGTGGGAGAGTTGGTGAGCCCTTTTACATTAACACATTGAACATATCTTTTTATTCCTTTATTCTCAATATTTCTTAAAAAATAAATTCTAATACTGTATTTTATATTGTAAGCAGTGAGATAAAATAAGCCGTCTCATTAAAACACTTTCCGAGGCTGATTTCATATAATGCTATATAAAATTTTTTCATTCGACCTGAATTCCCTTGCTCCTAAAATAGCTTTATAACACGTTCATATCCAAATACACACTATTTTCTGAGCTGACATAATCAAATCATGTTGTCGTAGTTGAGGTTAAGACAGAAGTAAAATTAATGAAAATGCCTCCTTAGTAAGCTACTCTATCTATTTAATCTCTCTAAATGTTGATAAACATTGCATTTCTATTAAGGGCCCAAACCTTTAGCTTCCATTTACTTTCGTGGAAGAAGTATTGCTCCGTAAATTGCAAAACTAAACTGCAAACTAAGTAAATCACAATATTCTGTATTGAACTCCCCCCACTAACAAAGCAGATAGTGGCATGGAATCAGCACCTTTCTGATCTTTTTATGACCTATGTGAAATGCTCTTCTCTTCCTGCATCTGTAAAGATATCCCAGAATGTGTGTTTTTGTGCCATCACTGATATTAAGGTCTGCATGGTTTGTCTGAAAGCTGGTTGGAACGCTTTGATTAAATGCAATTTCATCAAAGCTGGAATGTTAAATCTTCAATTAAATCTTCATTGAAATATTTTTTTGTGTTGAGAGCTGCACACTCACATTCTATTGCCAGGCAGTTAGGACAATGGCCTGGTATATGGGAGACCCAGGTTCAAGTCCTTGCTCTTCCTAACCCTAAGCAGAGTTTTTCATCTCAGCTAAATCTGATTTACACAAAACAGGGACTCAAACCTGGATCTCTCACACATCTCAGCACCGCTCCCATACTTGCAGACATTTCAACACCTCTTCCTGACTCAAAAGCTTCAGGTTTTCAAGTAGAAAATGGATATTTTGACACTTCTATTTTTGCAAAAATTTCCAAAAGGTTTTATTTCCAATGAAGAATGAATATAAATTTTGAAACCTCAAAAGTTGCCACAAAATGGAATAGTTGTCTGGCCAGCTTTTCTTTCAATGTGGTAATGAAATGCTATTCTGGGATACTGTCACAGAACCAGGAAATACAAAACAAGACTTCAGAGTGGGAAGAATAACTAAATATGGCTAGTTAAATCTTATTTCTTTGCTGAATGCCTCCATAGCTTGATGAGAGTTAACATTTGACACATAATACTATGCTTATCTTCTTTCATTTGCTCGGGGCCTCGAGGTTAACAAGAACGTCTGAGGAACAGTGTTGGGGGGGGAGGAATAAACAAGGGGAAATAGTTTTACTTTGTATAATGACTCAACCACTCCCAGTCTCTATTCAAGCCTAAGTTAATTGTATCCAATTTGCAAATTAATTCCAATTCAGCAGTCTCTCGTTGGAGTCTGTTTTGGAGTATTTTTGTTTAAGAATTGTCACTTTTAGGTCAGAAATCAAGTGACCAGAGAGATTGAAGTGTTCTCCGACTGATTTATGAATGTTATAATTCTTGACATCTGATTTGTGTCCATTTATTCTTTTATGTAGAGACTGTCCAGTTTGACCAATGTATTACATGGCAGAAGGGCATTGCTGGCACATGATGGCATATATCACATTGGTAGATGTGCAGGAGAACGAGCCTCTGATAGTGTGGCTGATGTGATTAGGCCCTATGATGGTGTCCCCTGAATAGATATGTGGGCACAGTTGGCAACGGGCTTCGTTGTAAGGATAGGTTACTGGGTTAGTGGTTCTGTTGTGTGGTGTGTGGTTGCTGGTGAGTGTTTGCTTCAGGTTGGGGGGCTGTCTGTAGGCAAGGACTGGCCTGTCTCCCAAGATCTGTGAGAGTGATGGGTCGTCCTTCAGGATAGGTTGTAGATCCTTGATAATGCGTTGGAGGGGTTTTAGTTGGGGGCTGAAGGTGACGCTAGTTGCGTTCTGTTATTTTCTTTGTTGGGCCTGTCCTGTAGTAGGTGACTTCTGGGCACTCTTCTGGCTCTGTCAATCTGTTTCTTCACTTCAGCAGGTGGGTATTGTAGTTGTAAGAATGCTTGATAGAGATCTTGTAGGTGTTTGTCTCTGTCTGAGGGGTTGAAGCAAATGCGGTTGTATCGTAGAGCTTGGCTGTAGACAATGGATCGTGTGGTGTGGTCTGGGTGAAAGCTGGAGGCATGTAGGTAGGCATAGCGGTCAGTAGGTTTCCGGTATAGGGTGGTGTTTATGTGACCATCACTTATTAGTACCATAGTGTCCAGGAAGTGGATCTCTTGTGTGGACTGGTCCAGGCTGACGTTGATGGTGGGATGGAAATTGTTGAAATCATGGTGGAATTCCTCAAGGGCTTCTTTTCCATGGGTCCAAACGATGAAGATGTCATCAATATAGCACAAGTAGAGTAGGGGCATTAGGGGACGAGAGCTGAGGAAGCGTTGTTCTAAGTCAGCTGTAAAAATGTTGGCATACTGTGGGGCCATGCGGGTACCCCATAGCAGTGCTGCTGATTTGAAGGTATACATTGTCCCCAAATGTGAAATAGTTATGGGTGAGGACAAAGTCACAAAGTTCAGCCACCAGGTTTGCCGTGACATTATCGGGGATAGTGTTCCTGATGGCTTGTTGTCCATCTTTGTGTGGAATGTTGGTGTAGAGGGCTTCTACATCCATAGTGGCCAGGATGGTGTTTTCAGGAAGATCACCGATGGATTGTAGTTTCCTCAGGAAGTCAGTGGTGTCTCGAAGATAGCTGGGAGTGCTGGTAGCGTAGGGCCTGAGGAGGGAGTCTACATAGCCAGACAATCCTGTTGTCAGGGTGCCAATGCCTGAGATGATGGGGCGCCCAGGATTTCCAGGTTTATGGATCTTGGGTAGCAGATAGAATACCCCGGGTCGGGGTTCCAGGGGTGTGTCTGTGCGGATTTGTTCTTGTGCTTTTTCAGGGAGTTTCTTGAGCAAATGCTGTAGTTTCTTTTGGTAACCTCAGTGGGATCAGAGGGTAATGGCTTGCAGAAAGTGGTGTTGGAGAGCTGCCGAGCAGCCTCTTGTTCATATTCCGACCTACTCCTGGAAATGTGCTGGAAATGGCCCACCTTGATTATCACTTCAAAAGGTTTTCTCTCCCCCCACCCCACTCTCCTGCTGGTAATAGCTCATCTTAAGTGATCACTCTCCTTACAATGTGTATGATAAACACCCATTTTTTCATGGTCTGTGTGTATATAAATCTCCTCACTGTATTTTCCGCTTTATGCATCCGATGAAATGAGCTGTAGCTCACGAAAGCTTATGCTCAAAAATTGGTTAGTCTCTAAGGTGCCACAGTACTCCTTTTCTTTTTGCGAATACAGACTAACATGGCTGCTACTCTGAAACCTTTAGTACTACCTTTCAAGACAAGCTCTAAAATTTGAGAAAACGATCACATAGGGCCAAATTCTGCTCTATTATTCTCACGCAACTCCATTAAATTCAGGGATGATACTCTTATCTAAAGGAGAGCAGAATTTGGCTCTTTATCGTGAAACCAGCCTCTTAGAATGTCATCCTAAATATGTATATGTTCAGTATTATTCATATACCCTTCAAGTTTGTTTAAAGCAGTTTGCTAATGTTTGTTGGGTTTAGCTGAACATGCAGTGAACAGTATTGTTTTTCAATTGTTTTTCAATTGTTACATTACATAAAGCCTTGGTTGATCCTTGCATGCAGTGTGGCTTGTCTCTTTTGAGCTCCCAGGCAACAATAACCTCTCATCATGATTACAGAGCCTCCTGCAGAAAGATGGGCCTAATCCCAGCACTCCATGAACTCAGTAATCTATTTCAATCAGGACTTGATGGATTTGACAGGCCATCTGTAGCCAAGTAAGACAGATTCAAGGCAGATCAAAAACAGAGATGCTTGTGAAATCTTTGGGAAAAGCTTTCTACTGTTATACAGATTACTGTGCAAACAAAAATGCACAGCCTAAGAGAGAATTAGAATACAAACACCAAAAAGCATTGTTCAAGACAAAGAAACGAAAGCAAGAGTAAAGGAAAATGCATTAAAACTTTCAACTGTATTGTGAATAGATATTTATATTACAATGATGAATTCTATACTGTTCTATTCTATGAAGGTTCTGATACAGCATTTATCACTAGTATCTGAGTGCTTCATGACACCTAAACTGGATGCCTGAAGTCTAAAGTATCTTTGTTATAGCCCTCTGAACTATGGCCTTAATCCTACAAAAGATTTTATTTGAGAGGACCTTTGCTCCCATATAGAGTTCTGTTGACTTCATTGGGGCTATGTCTTTGCAGGATCAGGGTCAAAAGTGTTGTCCATTTGTGTAAAATTGAACAGTTATGTTACACAAGGACAATCAAAAATGACAATACTCTCTTGATTCATCTATTGATGTATCAGAAACTATTTTTAAAGCATAAACCCTAATTATTCTATTTTATTTTACAGGTAGCAAAAACAGAAACAAAAACTAAATATTTCTAGCTCCCAGGTATTTTAAAGGGTGCTTTAAATTTTCATCTGGGTGACAAAGCAAAGCAATTAATTTAAGGTGTTCTGTTTGTTTGAAACTGAAATGATCTATGATAGTTGAACGTTACTTACCATATTACCAAATCTATTTTTAATATAGCCCCTGGCAACTTACTTTGGTTATGTACAATTTAATTGCTGTTAGAAAGGTTTAGAATTACTCTAAATATTTAAAGTAAAACAAGTTATTAAATGCACTATAGCTGCTTTTAATGCATGGTAAAAGTGCTGTTAGTGAAAATAAATGTAAAGTGGTTGCTTTTTCTGTACACCCTTTGGATATTCTTTATCTTTCAACAGCTCAGCTGGCTACTGTGACTTAACCAGCAAGATTTAAATAAAAAATTCTTAATCCATCCAGCCTACTTTGCTTTAGGGATAAACTGTACACAGTAGCTCTTAATCTAAAAATTTTATCTAGCATTTCAAAGAATAGGTTCACAAATGATTCTGAAATAAATTAAACACTTGGCACAGAAAGTAAATCTTTCCTATTCTCCTTCATATAATATAAATCTCAAGAAAAATCTCAATTTTCAGGAGAAACACTGCATATTCTCTCTTGCTCTTTCTCTTTCTCTGTGTGTTTGTGTGTGTGTGTGTGTGAGAGAGAGAGAGAGAGAGAGAGAGAGAGGTAAGTAAGGAAGTGAACCTTTTGTTCCCACTAAACTCACAGGCACATAATGAATGTAATCTGGAGAGTGTTTAGTAAACAGATATATTTTAAACAAACAATGGTAGCAATTTTGAAATGCAGCTTTTATTAGTACCTTATTTCTGAGCATTTCTTCAGAAATCCCTTGCAACGTAACCACATAAAACTATACTCCCATGTTTCCTTTTTAACCTGCATCTTTCTGAGTATGTGCTTTGGTTCATTTCAGGTTTTTCAATCTAATTGCTACTGTGTACAGCTGAATTCCCCATTGAGCACTAATAGCATGTTAGAAGAGAGTGTGAAAAAGTCAAAGGAAATGGCTGTCTTTCATAAATATAAAAGACATCTTCTCCTTCTCTAATTTTAAATTCAAGGATATCTTCACATGAATAGATTCAAAGCCAGAGAAACACACAACAACAGGTCTGGTTATACGGTTTGTTAAACACAAAATAGAGCTGTACAGCACAAATTCTGCTTCTGTCATGACTGGAAAAGTAATAACATGTTTAGAAGAGAACACATTTTAATGAAGATACATCTGATACAAGGAGGAAAAAGAGGAAAGAAATTCTTCTATCTGACCTGTCATAACAGACTACATGAACATATGCATGCTCATTTTATGCAGACAGTAAGGGGGAAAAGTAGCCAAAATCTGATTAATTTTATAAGTCTACTGCAACTTCTCTGTTAGATCTTGACCATTATGTTCACTTCCCTTCATTCCACTAATTCTCACAAAGATCCCCATGAGCAAGAAAATGGGAATTCTAATTTGCATTTCCTTGGTTAGGCTGAGTCTGGACATAGATACAAGCTGAGCATAATTTAACTTTGTGGAGAATAGGAGAGGCAGAAAGAGTGAATGCTCAGATGTATGTAATACCATAATCATCCTCTATTATTGCTGCAATCTGAGGGAACCATAAAATGTTCAAAATAGGAGTACACTTAACTCCTCTTCACTGGGTGTTTTTGTCTTATGGAAACTCACTGAGGCTTCATGAGGGGAGGTGTGTGGGGCAGTGGGAAGGGGGTAGGTACTGGTAACAAAAGCTTATGCTCAAATAAATTTGTTAGTCCCTAAGGTGCCACAAGTACGCCTTTTCTTTTTGCGAAACAGACTAACATGGCTGCTACTCTGAAAACTGAGCCTTGATAACTTTAAATGTTTATGCCTCGAGTGAAGACGTTGCCAACCCTGTTTTGCTCGCTCTCATTCACGCACACTTCCTTCCACATCCTCAGGCAGAAAAACTGATCTGAACTTAAATATATTTGGGGAGTTGGACAAATACTCTAAAATGATTGCAAAACTGGCTTGAGAGGACAAAAAAAGGTAGTTATCAGAGGAGTTATCTTCCAGCCTATTGTGAAGGGGCAGTACAAGGAGGAGGAAAAACAGACTTGTTCAATGTAACTGAGAACAAGGAAAAACATGCAGTTATTCTTTTGTCAGCTGTGGGCAATGCTTTTCTTGGGTGTTAATGCACATTCTTCAGTCAGTGGATATAATAAAAACAAACTGTTTAAAAATAAATTAAGTACAGGGGAGGTTTTTGTTGTACTTCATTGGGTAGGTTTTTTAAACAGTATTTTAAATAATTTTCACACATTTTCAGAACTTTAGGGATTTAATAAAAAAAAAAACGGTTTGAGAGAAGTATCCCTTTTTGACACATTACATGCACCCTGTCTAGTGTGATGAGTACTGAATGGCCTTTTAGCATCTTATTCAGCATTCCCTTGGTGTGTTGCACATGGAATTGAACAAAAAGGCACTTCCTTCCTTTTCTCTTCTGGCACTGAACTGATTTGAGGACTTGGTGTGTAATTTGAGGTCTGGAGGGGAAAAAAGAAGCAAAAGTGATTGAAGACCACCATGTGTGGTTAATAGAAAAGGATGGAAAGATGACAGGAAGAAGAGGAGGAGGATATGGGCTAAGAAAGGGGAGAGGGGAAATCCAGGAAGAATACTGAAAAGTAGGGGGGTTACTCTCTTGGCGTTGTAGGTGGTGGGAAGCAGTGCAGGATTTTAGCTTCTCACCAGGTTGAAGGGCAGTGCTCAGAGCTGGTGGGGGTCACCACCAGAGCACAGCAAACAAAACCCAAAGGTGCCCCTGAGGTCAGAGTCCTGAGGAGATGTGAAGATGGGGAAGAGAGACAGAGCAAGAAGGAAAGGCAGACTGATTTTGAATGGCAAAAACTGCCACTACCCCTGCCTGTCAAGAAGAAAAGCTCAGCTGAAAATTACTCTTTCCTTTTCTTTCCTTTTTGTTGCTCCTCAGAGACTTGAAGCTTCATAGGTGGCTGGTAGGTTCTAATGAGCATCTTTTCCTGTGAACCTTGACATTGCCTTAAAAACCCAATTTCAGGTTTTTAAATGATAGTTACACTCACATATTAGGCTGAAAAACCTTTGCCAATTAATAAGGGCTCTGGGAATATTTTCTGAAAAATACAGAAAGGATGTTTGGTTCCAGCTTGTTATCATATTTTAGATATCATACTTGTATTTTCTTGTTTTCTAATATTTGAAATTAGAATTGAAATGATTCCAGAAAACGACATAGTGTTTGCCCCACAAAATTATTACAGCGACATGAAAAACAACAAAACTGTGTTGATATATTATGACAGTTAATGACTTGTTGTCAAAAGCATTACACCTTGGGCAATTAACACATGGGTTACTTTACCTGTTAAAACTGGTTTCTTGGAAATTGTTGCTTAATGGATGAGAAAATGTCTTCTGTGTAACTTTTTTTATTGAGTGTCTATAAAATGCACAATATCCATATAAAGGGACACAGACTAGAGGTGCGTGTCCACACTGCTAAATGATCACAAGGAGCACACAAGCAAAGCCTTAATTTTGGGGAGAAGGTACTGCTGGAGGTAATAATAAGTCTCCACTTTCCAAAATGAGCAGTGAGATTGCATTAAAGGAGCAGTTCCACTCGTTCAGGTCAGTGGAATCTTTTTATATATATTTAATGAAGACTACTTTATACTATTTTAACTGTGATCTGTTTGCTACTTTTAAACTGTCAGAAGGTGAGGGGAAGGTTCATGAAGAGTCCATGAGAGTCTGTGCAATCTCATGCATGAAGAACTGCATAAACAAATTCTAGTTAGAAAGATAGATGCTGGTGATTACTTTTAATCTGATGGGAAGCATATTAAAGCAAATTCTGCTAAAAAAATAGTACGCCCCATTTAGGGGTATAAAAGAACCAAGTACAGGTTTCAATAAGCAGTTTGTTTTGAAAACCTCTTTTTATTTGGCACTGGGTTACAAGCATCTCTTGGATCAGTCTAGGGGTCATGATCCCAAGAGGAGTTACAAACAGGTGTTGAAGTTACGACTATCCTGCCCTTCCTACATGGCTAAACTGGAGGGGTCAGAGGTAGATCCCAGCTTGGTGGAAGGGGGATCCATCCTATGAAACCCTGATATAGAAAAGGGGTCCCAGTATGGAAAAAGCTAAGAGCCACTGTCTTAAACTTTGGCTTAAACCACAGTTTGTGGCGGAATAAGACAATGAATTAGCAGGTTTTAAAATTAAATATACCCTTGTACAAAAATAATTGACTGTCATTAAATGGGGGAATAGGGTATGCAGTCTCCAAATAAATAAGGTATGAATGATTTATACTTGAAATTGTGTTAAGAAGATACGTGATTATGAAATCATAAATAAAAGGAGACTGAGCTCTGTTTCCACTGTAGTTGAAACTGTAGAAACAACTATGTTGAAACGTTGCTAATAGAATACTATTGCAGTTTCTCCAATCAGCATGAACAGGGATCTATAAGCCTAATTCTGCTTTTGGAGATGCATGGACAACGGCCTTTGGCTTCAAGAGATATCCACACATATCTGAAGGTACAATCTGACCTCATGTTAAAACTTCATTGTAAACCCATGCTTCAGAGTATCTAATAAATATAGTTTGACCAGCACAGGTTTTTTTGTTAGTTTTCACACACACAAACACACACACACACACACACACACACACACACACACACACACACCCCTACGCATGACAAGGAAACAATGATAGAAGCCTGCCAACAGCGTGTTTAAACTATGGTTTCTAGAATGGTATTTAAACTTTCTGCTAGCATTTTCAACAGTAGCGTGTAAAAGACCTTAATTAGCTTCATTCAAATTTCCTTTTTGTTTTACAAGAACTTCTAAAATCAGCTCATGAAGCAGTTGCATTTTTTCTCTTAAATATGTTTTTTTCTTTGAATAAAAAGCTAATTTTCTATACAAACTTTAATGGAAGATTTATTAATGTAATAATGTCAGAATGACTTCTGAGATCTAGTTAACCCATGAAATGTTCTTGGCAAGCTGCAATATTCATTAACTATAGTCATTAAACCTCTAGTAAATAATCCTTTTTATATATTTAAAAAAAAGTTTAGGCATGCTGATAGTCTGGGCAGGACTCATGCTCTATTTGTCTGACAGCAGACTGAGATGTACAATTAAAAGTGCCACTAAGTGGCAATAACATCTTTATGAAGATGGTTTTGTAAGTAATTCAGGCCAAAGATCCGCACTTAAACAGCTTCCCATTCACTTTACGTGGCATCCTTTACATACATTATTTGGCTATGAAACAGAATCACAGTGAGAGTCAAATTCTATGTTTTTGCGAACTCACATACAGAAGTGTTTCTTTGGCAGATGCTTGCGCTGCCTAAGGTTGTTCAATTTATTTTGTATGCTGTCCTTACATTTCTTGGAGGGGGATCTGACAGTGAGCAGGTTTAGTTTATCTCCACATATTGCAATGTGGGCCAAATGCAGTCTTAAAAAAATCCAAACAAACAAAAACACATCCACAACTTAAGATCTGGTTTGAGCTCTGTTGTAAAATCAATGCCGACTATGGGTCTGTTGCTCTTAACTCAATCTCTAATGAACTGTAGGTGTGACTTGAATAATAAGAGGCACTACAGAACGTGCTGTCATGTGTTCACAACCAAATTGCATCACATTCCTCTAATACACCAACAGTTTCACAAAGGCAAGCACAAACACAGCAGTGTACATCTGAGACTTCTATACATATTATTGTTAACTGGTTGTAATTGATTTAGAATAATTTTGACCTTACTAGATGACTCAGCATAATGTGATTTTTGCAGTTGTGCATGAATGAACTCGTGTATGATCTATTACTGCTTAATTTTCCTTTTGTCAGACTACAAAATCAAGAGAAACCACATTATTTCTGAAGACCTTACAGCAGAAGGTACTGTTGAATAACCATGTCTAGATAAAATCATAATTAACTACCTTAACCAACATGTCAAACATGTTACATGATTGTATTCATGGGATTATACTGATAAGCAAATAAAAATGTGATAATTTTCTTTGAAGCATGTTAGTTCACATGCTTTCTCTTTCCCTCTTACATGTTTGGTCTGTATGCTATATATTATGGAGACGTCAGCAGCAGCTCCATAAGTGCAAATCTCAACATAACTTTAAGTAGCAATGAAAGCCCTGTTTAATACTTCAGTAATTTAATCCAGTTTTCAGATTTGGTATAGCGATGTTTCAAAGCATAGTTGGTGTGTGTTTGTGTGAATACAGATGTACTAGTGTTGGTATGCATGCTTTTCTGAATTAAAAAAAACCCCTATATTTTGCTTTTCTTGCTCATTGTGTCAGTTGTGTGCCTTGTTTATTTAGGCAGAGCTAATTATCAGTGGTGTTGTATGCCCTGAATTTAACTTGAAAGAAATGATTGTTCATTTTTAAAATGATTTCATTTGAGACATTTTTAAATGCAACTATTTGTATAAAGTATGAAAAAGACAGGAGAAAAAATATAATCCAAATCTTTCACTACCCTGTACAAAAAATTGAATAAGTATATGTATTAAAAGTGACAGAGATAGATGAGATTGGTTTAGTTTTTTTGCTTGACAGCATTTTCCCACAACATATGTTCAGTGCTATCAGGGTTATTACAGAGAACACTGACTAATCAGGTAGACCGATTCACAAACATTGACTGGAACACATGGTGACCTCTCAGTGTTAAAAAGGACCATTATGGTCATTTGTAAACATGGTCAGATAATGTGAGTATTTATCATTTTGATTTTCAGCCACAGTCTTAAAACTAGTTTTTGTCTGTTTCGGTGATTTGGTAAGGAAGAAGCTTGTCACTTGGTCTTGTTTGATGCTGCATAAGAGAAATGAAGAAAAATTCTGATATCCTTTTTTTAGTGGGCCTAATATTGATTGAATCTATAGGAGCTTTACCTTTAAAAACAGTTTGTGAGCATAGTTTTGAAAACAGGGAAACATTAATTATGATTAATGTCCGGTATAGCCTCTTTCTGCTACTTTAAACCTTAATACCAAACCTTTTATTACATCTACTATTACAAATACTACATCTGTGTAAAAAGGTTAAGTAAATCTGATTATAGGGAGAAGCAGTTCAAGTTCTACAAGACTGATGTAGCCAATGGTAAGTGGTTTGCTGACCTAATTTTACAGCCGCTCACAGAATAAATTTGTAAACAAATTTGTCTGTATCTACAGCAATCACATGCAGTAGCCAATACGAAGTCTTTTATTGCAAGAGATTTCTGTGATACTTGCTCTAGCTGTTAGAGATCAACCTTAACACCTTTTTCTAGATGAGTCAAAGACTTGTAGTTGCTGGGGCAGAAAGAAATAATTTAAGTCATACACCTTGGCTGTATTTAGTAGAGCTGCAGTGAGCTGTTTGCCAGAGATTCAAACTGAAGATACTGAAAATAAGGTACTTCTTGAAGCACTACATTCTATGATTTTATAAACCCCTTTAGGTTTTCAATTGACAACCTTCATTGCTCCATTAAAGCGGTGATAAAGATTGATTTCCCCTTAAAATTTTCCTACAAAAATAGTTTAATTGGGAATTAAAATTGCGCAAAGTGATGTCTTGAAATCTTAAAGTTACAGTTCAGAACAAGTTCAAATCAAATTTTTCCATCCCACTCTTAATTTTCCATAAACGTAAGTTAAGATCTTCCTCAGCTGATCAGCAAGTTGCTTGCTTGCCAAACAGGTTTTCATAACTCCAATAGAGAGTTGTTCTCATTCTAGGTTCATAAACTCATAACAATATCGATGTTAGAGCTAGAAAGGACCTCTTAAGTCATCTAACCCATCTTCTTACCAGTGCAGAGTTGTTCCCTCCTAGACATTTTCAAGTGTTCTGCTACATTCCAGTTTTAAATCTACCAAGTGATGGGACCTCTATCCATTTCTTTTGCAGGAAGACAAGGATTCCAGACCTACTTCCAATGAAGTCACTGGCAGTTTTGCTATTGACCTCAAGGGAAACATGATTGGGTCCCCATTCTACAGCCAAGTAGATTTCTCTGACATGAATTTTTCTTTATATTAAAATTTTCCTTCCTTAATATCAGACCATTAGTTTGTTATACCCCCTTTTTATTTGGGGAAATCATTCTTCCCCTCCCTTAATGTTTGCACTTTTTTATATATATTGGACTGTTATGTCTGCCCTTAACCCCCAATTTGGTAATGAACTTAAGCATGTGCTTAACTTTAAGCATCAGAGTAGTTCTACTGAAATCACCTGTTACTTCAATTCAGTGTGTAAATCAGGTATTTGCACATAAAAATAGCTGTTGAAATGTGTAACTAGCAATTTATATATGTAGAGCATACACATATAGATACATAATAGTGTGCAGACCCTGGGCCTAAATGGCATACTGAACCCTTAATTCACCAAGCTTTCTTCCTGAAGAAAAAGTAAATGAAGTAAAGTAAATGAAAACAAAATATGTAACCCGCTTTTGAATTCTCACTAATTTAATTCTTTGTAAGAAAATCTGACCCCAACCACCATTATTAGGGCAGGAACAATGTACATAGATTTCATTTATGTTGAGTAAACCTGGCTGGGAATTTTCCAGCTGAATGATTTTCTGATGAACAAGGCCCTTTTCTTAAAATCAAAGTTTTCCACAAGAATATCCACTTATCTGCCTGTAAGCTCTCTACTCTCCCACCCCCACTCTTCCGTAGTCACAATAACAAGGAGTCCTAGTGGCACCTTAGAGACTAACAAATTTATTTGGGCATAAGCTTTCATGGCCTAGAACCCACTTCATCAGATTCATGGAGTGGAAAATACAGGAGCAGGTATAAATACATGAAGAGATGTGAATTGCCTTACCATGTGTGAGGTTAGTCCAACCAGACAATTCAATTGACAGCAGGATACCAAGGGAGAAAAAATAATTTTTGAAGTGGTAATGAGAGTGGGCCATTTCAGAATGTAGTCAGCTGCCTGCTGGGGGAGGCAGAGGTGAAGAGCCTGGGCACTCAACTTCTCCCCAGCCTGGCTACAGATCTGTCCCGGGAAAGGTGAAATTGACAAGGTTGTCAGCCAGCAAGCCAAAAAATTCTATTCAGGAGAACCAAACTTATTTTTTGTCCAGAATTGGGATTTTTTTCCCCCAGAAACCTCAGACTTTTCTATGTGACAGAAATTCTGTTTTCTGGACAGCTCTATCTGAGACCAATGCTTGGGTGTGATATAGAACTCGCTGATCGGCAGTTGACATCATGACGTTTCACACATTGATCTTGTTCTCAACACTTCCTAAAACAAAAGCCTGACAAATTCAAATAAGTTCTTCCATCCATAAGTATAAATCCATATAGGTTATATCCATAAGTATAATCCATGTAGGTTATAGGTGGATCTGCCTGTTCCCATTTGTAGCAAATGGTTCAAATGTAATCTATAACACTTAATGAAATCTTGTTGTCTTTATCCATGGCTTCAGGTCAAACTGGGGGATAACACATGGTGTGCTTTGGAATGCTTTGCTTTTGATACCCTGTGTTCAACAAGGCATTGGGGTATATCTGAGATCGTTCCCTGACAATTGCAAAACAGCATTGGATAGATGTTTTTCTTGCATTCTCCCAAAACTAGGAAAAAGCCAAAAATTTCCTATTTCCCTTTTGGATGTGAAGTTTTTATACATAGCTGTAACTGAAAGTGGATTTTACCTTTATATGTTCACTATAAACAAATATGATGGAAATTAAAAATAACAATAAAAAATGAACCTGAATCTAATGACCAAAAGATGCTGTTTATTGGAGAGCAAACAGTTCAACTGGATTGGCCTGTTAGGCTAGTCAAAGTACTTTGAGAGGGGAGTGGGGAATAAAAGTTCTGAATCTAACCTTGGTCTTTCATTCCCCTGGCCTGTAGGAGTTTAGTATATACCAGAGACATAAGTTTTGTCTAGCAAATGCCCTCAGAGTGTGTTCAGATACAGTATGGGCTTTATCCATAATGTATGAGCTACTACCCTGTAGCCCCAACCCTGCAACCTTTCTACACCCTTCAATTCAAGTTCTGTGTATAGAGTGATTGCAGGGTTTGTTAATGTTTTAAAAAGTCCTGTGTTCTGTAAGCCTCAGCTGGACCCTTAATGTTTTAATGCAGGTTCCTGTGTGTGAATATATAATAAGAGTACATCCTTAATAGCTGTTATGCTCATGCTAATTTTTGGCAAACACAGACCTTATTTGTTTACTACTTATTTGGTGTATATGCAGCAGAGCTACTACCAAGCAAATTGTTTAGTGATTGAATGTATACTCTATTTTTAGTGGTCTTATGCTAACATTTTATGCTAGTGCTGTTGGACCAAACGTACTTCTGCATGTAGCTTCAAAGGTTAATGCTGACCTGGTTTGATTTTAGGGGACTACATACCTGTCAACATTTGAAAGCTAAAACAGCGCTAATAAGGAGGAAAAATTCCTCCTCTCAGATACATCAGACTAGGAATGCTTATGGCAGAGCAAATTATAGAAAATATAAATATTTTCCTCAACATTAGGGGCCGACTCTGCTGAATAGTCATGTCCATGGCACTATTTTTCATCTATGGAGAAATTTCTTAGAAATATGAAACATAATAAAATAATTATGAACTAATTCTGATTTCTAGCACTGTAAAATAAATCTATGTGCACCAAGAGTCAGTTTTTTAAAAATGGACCTTCCTATCCTTTCTGGTTTAAACCAAATACAAGTGGTAAATAAATACTTTATATAATCATAATAATTAGGTTCCCCCTACTCCTGAAAAATGTACAAATCCATTATTCACCTCTCCTTATTTCTATGCCTCTGTTTTTCTTTTTCACACCACTTATTGTCAATTATACACCAAGAGGCAGCATGAAATTGACAGTGAGAATCAAGACGGTTTTTAGCTATCTTTTTTGTTTTTCTGGATGGGTTTGTCTGTGTGTGAGAAACTGGAATTGTGGAAAGGTGTAACTAGTATGTGGCCCTTCATGTTCATCTATATAAACACACCTGGGGTCATCAGGATTTTCTAGGCATAAGTAAGGATCAAACTCGTGTCCTTATTCACCATCTGACCATTTTATCACCTGAGCTACAGGAGAATTTTCTTCAAGTAATAACTTTACTAGGATTTCAGTCATACTTGAACACATATGATATACCATCCAGAGAGTAACAGTCAGTATATATTATAAAATGATAAGCAATATTTTTAGAGAAATCTTCTAAATAAATATTTTGTGATTACACATACGATATCTAGGAAGTAGCTATTAGTATCTATTTTATCTAATCTAGATTTTTATACCGTGCTCATCGCCATAATATTTGAATGCCTGTTAGGGGCCTCAACTGAATCCCACCGAAATTATTTGGCTTTGGACCCAACTCAAGCTGAGCATTCATACAGATACCATTGAATTAGATACCACATAACTATAAATAGGAAAGCACATAAAAAGCACTTTGTTTATATTAAAAGGGCATTGTCAAATTGTTAAAGACCAGAATTTTCACTCTCCTTAAAGTTGTTATAAGCCAAAATATCCAGTATCTTTTTCTGAGAAATATTTAAAGAGGGTTAAGATTTGTATAGGACCTATAAAAAGACAGTGTAAAGTTGTCCCCATCTCCCCACCATGCTGCTTCATTTACCTGTCAGGTATTATTTTTGGAGTTTGTCTGACATCTGGTCTACTCCTTCAGCTGTAATAAAAGAAAACCCTCTCATGGCTTCATTGGGAGCTCTGCCTGCATAATGACTTTGGGATAGGCCTGTCATTAGTGATATCCATGCACCAAAGGGATAGTAAGCCAGAGGGGCTATTTTGATTTCAAACACCATTAGAAACACTCTGGGAAAATATCTGGCCAAATCCTGCTTGGTTTCAATGGAAGTACTCAGAACAAGTATTGTCAATAATGGGACATGTACATTTAGGAAACAGTGAGCCCTTTAATTTGCTGTTAAATTACTTATTTTCCTGTTGGGTATTACAGTAAATTTGCATCACTTTGCACATATGGAGATTTGGTTGATGTTATTTTGAAATTCTGTCTCTCCCCCATACTCTCCTACCAGGTTATATATTGTGTCATGAGGATTTAACTGCCACAAGGAAGTGAATCCTGAATTCTGTGCCGGTCACTGAGAATTGTGAAGTAACATGACAGATTTTCATCAACCTCTTTACAATGGCGTTGACAATTCCCTTCATTTAAATTCCTTTCCCTCACCTCATTCCACATCAAAGCATAATCCTTACAACCAAGAGAATTGAGCTGACCATGTACTTTGAAACTGCTGGCATCTGTCCACTAAGCAGTTTATACAATTGGTGCACAGTGTACCATTCCCTCCTGGAGAGTTTGCAAGGTCACCCCTGCAACTCTACAACTGTCTAAATGATCTTGAAGAGCCCAAGGATAGCTTGTTCCTGCTGGGGCACCATGGCTAGTTGAATAGGGAGGTTCTTGTACCAGATGGTTAATTCCCTCTCACCTACAAATGTAGCTTATCACTTTATTCTCTGTTTCGTCTGTATACAGTAGCAATATTTTAAATTCAATAGTTTATCCTTATTTGCTTTTTTAAATAACATACATATTTTTAGTAGCCCTAGTATGTCAACACTTGATTTCATTATGTGCAATTTTATTAGAGAAACTTTATAACATGACTATATTTTCTTGCAAGGTATTGTATATGTGGTGAAAAGGGCTCAACCCTGAAAGCTAATCTTGTTAAGTTTTTGAATAAGGTTAATTTGTTAAAGGTGTCTACTTTCTTCTATTATTTTTGAATTACAAATGAAAAGGCTGTATTGAACTGGCAAAACAGAAAAATGGACTGTGTCTGGTTTGTATTTTAAAGCTAACTGTGCACACACATTGTTATTGAGTAGTGACAAAACAAAATGGATTCCACAGAAGTTTCAGTAAAATATTCTGCCAAATTAAATGGCCTGTTATAGTCTAAGATGATGTTAATTTAAACCTCATTTATATTAATGTAAAGCAAATCGCCAAAGCGGAAGTGAAAACGGCAGCAACATCTATTAGCAAATTCAACCTAATACTCTGGCAGTGTTATAGACATATCATTAATTATACTGCACTAGTCACAGCACTAAATCACTTAAGGTAAATCTTCTTCTGAATGTTGACCTTAATTTTGGCTACTATCAAAAGAATGCTTCATTTAAAAGACCTATCAAAATATTGATTTGAAATGTCAAGTATAATTGGTATTTTCTTCAATTATATTGTCTAGCAAAAAGGAATGGTTTGCATCATACTTTGTCATTTCTGGGCAATTATTCTTACAAGAACAAAGAAGATTAAACTTCAGATCAGTTATCTGTTAGCTAAGACAAGACCCATATTGAATGATTACTGGTTTTATTAACAATTTTTGTTCCTCTGGATCAGTGTAAAGCAAATTCTGATGCCATACACATTGGATCACAATTGATAAGGGATTTATGATGCTAATCATAAATCCATTTTTGTGCTCGCCCTACTCAGCAGATACTATGCAATGTAAAGCATCATTTGTAATATATCTCATGTATGTGAAGTGAAGGTATAGTGCAGTGTTTTATTGTTCAGTCTGGTATGAGCTGATTTTCTGGCTCACATTGACAGTTTTTGATTCATCTATCACTCTGTGTGGTGGGTGCTATTTTAGATAAACTGTTAGTCATGAACTTGTATGTGTTACCGATATTTCTACCAAATGTAAAATGAATTGTTTTAATATACATATTGATATAGTATACTGAATGCAAAAATATAGACTATAAATAAGGACACATTAAAATATGTAGAGATCTGCATTAATATGAGGACCCAGGATGGTCTTCTGGGCAGAGCACTGGGCTGGGAGCCATGAGTTCTGTTCCTAGCCCTGCCACTGACTAGCTGAATGAAGCAGAATCACTTGATCAATCTTTGCCTCGATTATTCACTCATACCTTTCCTCTGTCTTGTCTGTAACTCTTCAAGGCAAGGATGGCTTCTCACTGTGTGTTTGTACAGCACCTAGCACAGTGGAGCCACAATTTTGACTATGGCCTCTAAGTGTTACTGTAATAAAATAATAGTTTTTTGCATTTCTTCTTTTTAAAATTATGTTAATGTATTATTAAGGATACACCATTAAAATCACAAAATGAAAATTTCAAGTGCCAACAGCCATATTAAGCTAGCTGTGTGTTTTATGCCTGTATATTTTATAGTATATACATTATACAACATAGGGCCAGTAGTGCTAACTTATATATTACTCAAGTGAGTAAGGTGAGCAGGATGTGGCTTGTAATAAGACATACATTAAGCTTCACATTTAATGGGATGTAAATGCATTAAATCATACGTTGATAGTGTTTAAGGCCAGAAGGGCCCATTACATCGTCTAGGCTCACCTCCTGTATAGCATAGACCACTAAATTTGATCAAGTTACCCCTGGATTGAGTCCAATAACTTGAGTTAGACTAAAGTACAACTTGTATTTGGCTAAAGCATATTTTCCAAATACAGTGCTGCAGGTGGAAGCTTGGTTTATGAATGTTCCTCATTCTTGTTTTTTTGTTGTTTTTTAACTGGAAGCCTTAACATTGCATCACCAGAGACAGAGAGCTCAGCCCCTTGGAGTTTTGTTTTTGATTAAGAGAAAATTTCCTGTGCTTAATCATGTGAGTGTAACCATGGTTTCATTTGATTCTCATCAGTGGTGTGGTGGTAGGTTTTTAAAAAAGTGGGTAAGCTAACCTAAATTAAACTCCATATTCCCCAAATGTGAAGTGGGTAGAGTCCATTTACCTGTGTTTACCCTCATCTACACTACTGGCTCTCACCTTGTTCCAATCTCTAGATGGTGTCTGTGTGTATTAGGATAGTTCTCTCTCTGTTAGAGATACCATGAGAACCAAGGATGGATGAGCTGACTCCCTGACAACCATCTTAGGGAGAAGCCAACTGAGGGGAACCAAAGAGTGAAGGCACACAGTGCCAGCTTCAACATCACCAGGCATCACTTAACCAGTATGGTCACTGTTGTTGCCGCCCCACAGTGTATGTATGAATTAATTGCAGACAGAAGTATACTGATCCTGCCCAGGCTGCTGAATCTGTAGCAGCAACTTGAGCCAGAATGGACTGTTCCAAAGAGGCTGGATCATGACACGCAGGTGAATATAAGACTGACACAGGGCTGGGATTTAAATGGCAGGCTGCAACTTTCTTAACTTTGCACTCCTCATTATTTGCCTACCCCTTTTTACATCCCAGGCATTTAATGGGGTCCAGTACAGGGTTAAAGTGTTCATGCTATATATAATCAACGTTTTGGGGTAGAACCTTTTTAGCATAGCCTCTAGGACTCGGCTCACTTCTGAATCCTCTTGCATATGCCTCCCGCCCCCTGGATAAAGAGTTCCAAGATGTACCTCAGTCTGTGACGGTTTTTCCTTCTCCTTAAATGATCTACCAGTGAAATCTCAGGTTTCATTTACCTCTGGGAGCTGACCCATTTAATCTTTATCCTCACTGGACATGAGCCACAAATAGCGAGGGAATAACATTGAATTCCTATCCTTGCTGTCTTGTAATCTAAACTGTGCCTCTGTGATGCTACCAAGAAGATTTTAAAAAAAGGGCTGGCATGCCTGCCAATTTGCAGTGACAGGCAAAAATTACTTCCTGGTCCCCCACCCAGGCAATTGACAGCATCCTAGAAAGTGGAAAAACAGCTCAATATACCTCAACTACAGGGCGAGACAGACAAAAATAGTAGCAAAATAGACCCCCAGATCCCTGGGGTAGCTTTACATTGAAGCGGAGGGAGGTGTGAGAGTCAATTGGATTCCCTAATTCTGCTCCCCAACAATGTAAATCAGATAGTCCTCCATTTCCCCCAGACACACTCCCACATGAACTTTGATGGATGAGGAGGAGCTCAGCTGCAGCGTATCTGGGCATGAAATCTCCCTCCGTCTCTTTCCTCTCTCAGGAGCTGGCCAACCCCTTGTTGGGCTGACTAATTTCTCCACCATCACCTCCCCTGCTGAGCTGTGCAGAGGTACTGTCCAAACAGGAAACTCTATATTTATAAATAAGAGTTAGAGGCCACTCTTGTTTGGAATCTAACTCAGCAGTCTAACCCAGGTGCAATGAAAATTGCCCTACTCTGAAACCTTTAGTGAACATTTAGCGGCTCTTACTACATCTGGTGGCAGGGGATGAAGGTACAAAATTATTGTACTAAGTTGGTATTTGAAATAATTGTATTATTTCTACTTTACTTGCTGTTCGTGCTTACTTAATCTAAATCCCTTGTCCTTCACACACTTACGTAGATGTGCAACTTTGTGGAATGCCAATAAATTGTTTGTGAAGCCCAGTTCGACTGCCTACAAAGTGTGACTTGTTCTACAACTGTCTTTATATTGAGTAGATTTTATTTATTTCCCTGAGCTTTCCAGGTACCAGACTGTAATTTTAAATTCTAATCAAGGATCAGTTATACCAATGTCACAACTTTATCTCGTATTCTATAATACCTTAAGTGTAAGGGTCACCAGAAGTTGGAGGCACTGCTGAAATTTCACTATTGTAGTACTATGTAAGTTGTTTTGTGGCCAAGCCAAATTTATTTTAAAAGGTAGTGATACAGACCCAAAGTAAGCACCTTTCTAATTGATTTATTAGGTATTTTATTTTTTTAAATGAAGCTATTGGGATAAATTGGGGTAACAGGGAAGGCATTGTTCACAACCATGTTGTCCTATTCTGACATTTTGGTCAGCCATGCGGCTGAAAACTATAATGCTGGACTTAAGATTTTAGGCTATGGCCGGTTAATAGACTGGATGTACAGGTGAAGTGAAGATAAAGGAATAGTTGAATATGAAGAGTAAAGAGGGTGAGTAGTGTAAGCAGGATGGAGCAAAGTCAGTATAAAAAGAATAAGCAGAATAAGATATAATGCTCAGTGCAATGTGTCAAACGTGTAATTAGCTGTAAAAGCACATGGTTAAATTTAGCTTATAGTAGTGTTTTCTTCTGAAAAGTCCAGGTATCCAAAGGAAATGAGTAGTAGTAATAGCTTCAGTATGTAAGATATGGACTGGCTGAATAATACAAAAAAGTGATTTGTGATTATTGTCAAGGATTAAAGTGGTGACTTCCGTTTGCCTTTATCTGTTGGATTTTGTTACCTGTGGTTTGCATGTATTCAGACATGCTTTGGATGGTCATGGAAAGGGTTGCAATACTGAAAGTTTTCTCACATTTTGCAATTTTTCTAGTGGAAGACCACCAATCTCTATATATTTGTCATATGCTATTTGTTTCTGCGAGGGAGCAGAAACAAAACTGTGACTTAAGTTAGTAGTTCCCAAATTTTTTACTATGAGACCCACCATTTTGTCTTTATTGTGGATCCATCACCAGTACACCATTACATATGTGTGTGGAGGGGGGTGTGGGAATAAAATATATACATACTACTATTTTTAATGTTTAATTCAAACATGAAAGAAAAAAATACCACACAATCCCCTTCCTTTCGCTCTCCCAGCCCTGCCCCAGCTTTTGCCCAGCCTAATAATAGGGTTCCTGCTCCCTGTAATTTGAGGTCATCGCTCCTTTAAGTGAGAGTGAAAGACTACAACAAAACAGCTCTTCAGGCTGTCTCCTTCCTGGGACAGAATTAGTCTCTCCAAGATCCAAGATGTCGAGGGGTGGGATGGGGGCGCTAATTGAAACAGAAACCAAATAACATGGGTCCTCATTCTAGCAAGCAGGCCACACCATTCCAGTCTTCCCTCATCAAGATGAGGAGTGTTATCCTGCTTCCCCCTCCCCAGCCTGGCCCAGCCCCAAAGACTCCTGCTTGGCTTCCCCAAACCCCTTGCTCTCATTCTCCCAGACCTGCCCGCTCCTCAGCTGGCCCCTCTCTCTCCACAGCTGGGCCATACTGACTGCTTGCTGCTCCATCCGCTTTCCCTGTGCTGCTGCCTGGCACCCATTCCCCACACCACTGCACTGCTGCCCAGGGAAAGGGAAAGTGGAATCTGGGTGACAGAAGCAGCAATGCAGAGCCAGCAAGCAGACAGTCAGCAGCCTGGCCCAGCCTCACACGAATGTGCTGTAGAGGCACTTCCTTCAGGAAGTCATTGCTTGTTGCCCAGGGGAAATAAGAGCACTTGGTGGGGGCGGGAGGAAGAGAGGTCACACACGACACATCTAGACCCTTCTCACAATCACAATAATCAAAATGGGATATTAGTAAGCAAAGCATTACTCAGCAAATAGTTATGAATAGAGATGGTCAAAAAAATTTCTACAGAACAGTTTCCCAACGGAAAAAAAGCATTTTGTCAAAAAAATGAAATACTTCACAGAATGCGTCAATTTCCATTACATTTTTGATTGGAAAAAAGCAAAATGTTTCATGTCAATGTTGAAATGCTTCATTTTGACACTTACATTAGAGTATTGAAAGTTATATTTTCATATAGTTACAGTTCTGATTTAATATTGTATTTTACCTTTTCTATGAGGAATTGGAATGATACATTTGGAACTAAACAATTAGACACCTTTGATGTTTCAATTATGCTGAGTTGAAATTTTTCAGAATTTTCATTTTTCAAATCTCAGAAACTCCAGTTCCTGACAAGCTCTCTTTATGCATAACAAACTGACACAGGATTTCATTGCAGCCAAGATGTTATAAAGGTTCAAAAGTTATATTTATATGGATGATGAGAGCATTCAAGTTACATTACATAGGAAATGTAATATACATGTAATATTCATTACATATATATAGATAGATATGTAGATAATATGAAGTATAAACTTCAGTGCTTCAAGGCATAGGCCAATTATTTATTGATGGGATTTAGGAAGAAACTTCTACTATGAGCATTTACTTCATAATAGTGCAGTATGGGGTTTCTGGCTCCTTGAAGCAACTAGGTTTAGGCTA
Organism: Caretta caretta; assembly: GCF_965140235.1. NCBI lineage: Eukaryota > Metazoa > Chordata > Testudines > Cheloniidae > Caretta > Caretta caretta. Next base: position 80,787,476 of record NC_134210.1, on the reverse strand, counting down.
TGGTCAGAGACAAGATGCTACATTAGATGGACTACTGGTCTGATCCAGTAGGGCAATTCTTATGTTCTTCTGAATAGAAACCAAGATCAGGTTGCAAATGATCTGTGAATAGAAAAAAGAGGTTAAAGTTGCAATACTATTCATAATGACTAATTCAATCTCTAGCAGGCACGTAAATTGTAATATAATGTAAAAAGAAATAATAAACCAAAGCAAGTTTTACATAAAAGAATATAGATGTCCTTTGAATTCAAGGATAAGAGATGGACACTATCTTTACTTGTTTCATGTGATAAGAAAAGGAGTTTCTGAAACCCTCCATTTTGGCTTGAATAAATTGCTGCTGAGTCCTGACATTGATTTTTACATTCTTGGTCACAGAGAGCAGACATGATTTAGTGTTGTTATTTAGCCAGAAGGCTTTTTCTATGTCTCCGCTGCCTCCTGCACTACTCTCATTTATCTGCTTCCTGAACTCTCTTGTATTTCTGTGCTTAATTCTCTGATGGCAGCAAATGGTTTAAAATTGTTAAGCACGAATGCGGCATTGAGGCCATTGTGTTTAGTTATTTACATTTTGCTGCTGGCACTAACAGTATGTAGCCTACTTTGAATGCCACAGCTATCTCAAATTATTATATCATGTTTGTCTATGTACAATTTTTTTTTAAGTTTCACATTATTTTATGGCAAACAACTTGTTAATTTATATTAACTTTGTAGACTTTAACCTCCTTATTAAATTCCATTATTTTTGATGTGGTAATGACCATTCTATGTAAATCTGGATGGAAAATTTTCTGCCTTAGTCGAGCTTCTAACAGTAATATTTTAGGCATGTAAAATGTGTCGTCTTGACCCTTTGAAATGGTTAATTTGATTTAGATTATTTTAAACATATGTTTAATAAACAAATGAGAACAAAGTGAAACCTGATCTCTATGAATTGTAATACATGTATAAAATGAAACTTTCATAATTATAGGAAAAAGTCATTTGCAGAATTAATTGAATGAAAATTAAGAACTCAAGATGACTAGAGGGTAGAAATTAACAGGGAAAAATTTCTAAGATAGTGGTATTAGGGTTGACTTGCTCTTTTGTGAGGACCAACATGGAACAGCAAGTTTATAAGGGTTAATCCCAGGACAGTTTTGTTCCAGAAATTTTCACTGTTTCATTACTGTATTTTCTCAGCCACAGTCTAGGAGTTCATTTGCATCTGTTTAAATATCTCTGTGACTCCTTGTACCTTTTCATGACATCTGTATCTTGTAAAAATTAGGTTTGCTTTTGGCATAACATATGCTCTGTATTCATCAAAATAAGTTCCTCAGCATTGTAAAAGACTACTAACGATGTTGCTAGGTTTTTTCCGTAGTAGTTGTAAACCTAACCAAAAAAATTATACACTGTCTCTACAAATTATCTGAATATTTCCTCTTAATTAGAGCCATCACCCCCTCCTGCACCCCAGCCCCCTGAGCCAGCCCGGTGAAAATGAACGAGTGAGTGAGGGTGGGGAGAGCAAGCGACAGAGGGAAGGGGGATGGAGTGAGCTAGGGTTGGGTCTCAGAGAAGGGGCAAGGCCTGGGTGGGGCCTTGGAGGAGGGACAGGACAAGGCTCTTTGGTTTTGTGTAATTAGAAAGTTGGCAACCCTAGTCCTCGTGCCACCCCTTCTCCCTGAACCCCCACTCTTTCACTGCCCAGGCCCTCTGGGGCCTTGCCCTCATGTCATCCCTTCTCCCTGAGCCCCTGCCCTGATGCTGCCCCTTCCCCCAATACCCTGCCTCCTCCCCCAAGGCCCCGATCATTCCTTTCTGCCCTCTCTCCCCATCACTTGCCCTTACAGATGGTGGGATTATGGTTTCTTGTCTCTGCCTCCCCCCCAACACTCGCCCTACTCCAGTGCCCTTGCTGACAGTAGAGGAATGAGAAATCTTGGATTTCTATCCAGGCTTTGCAGAGAGTGTACTCCAATGGGTGCAGATTCTTCTGCCTATTCCTTGACAAGCATGGCCTCTTCTGGCCCATCCTCTTCAGTTTGTCCTCATCCCAGTCCTGTTTCTTCCCCACCCCTGGCTGCCATTGCAGAGCTGCAGTTGCAGGGAAAGCCCTTTCAACCCCCAACTGGATCATGCCAACTGGGGACAGAATCTTTAGGGAGCTTCAGTGTTGAAATCTAAATCTATACTGATCATGTGCAAACTGATTTTTCCTAGAATTTGGCCAAATTTTTATGGATTTTCGGAGAGAGGCCACCCCCTATAAAACTTCAAGTTCTAAAACTTGGGGACACTCAATATACTGTCATTCCATCAGGAAATAATTCAGGGAAGTCCTATGACCTGTGTTGTTCAGGAGCTCTGACTAGATGGTTGCTGTAGTCTCTTCTAGCCTTACAATCTTTGCATTTAGAGCTTTACAAAGAAAAGGTTGCCAGAATTTTTAACATGGGCAAAACAATTTTTTTTTCTAGCTTAGCTCTCAAACAGCTGAACTATTTTAGCTGAAATTTTTTAAAAAAAAATCACCCTGAAGAAGACAATGGCATGGAAAATTTCAAGCCCAATGTTACGTTTGGCAAAGATCTGAACAACTGGGAAATGTCAGGAAACCTTAATTATGGGTGATGCTACCAGTCCTGCCTACAATGTTTGCTTTGTTGGATGGCATAGCCAGTCAGGCTCCACAGCATCCTACAAATTCACCAACTAGTGCTGTGTGGGCTGGCCCAAAGGCCTAGCTCTCGCTCCAAACACAGGCACACATCACATTCTGCTGCCAGGTGCAGAAATGGCCTATCCCACACAAACAGGGAGCATCTCATTGATGGGAGAGCACCAGGCCATAAGGCAGTGTCTCTTCATGTCTCACTTCATCTAAGTCCCACCTCAGTTACCAGGGTTGGCATTTCCATCTGCTCTTTCCAACTGCAAATATGAGGCTGACTAGCAAAAAAGGGAAGAGTGGTTCAGGAAGGTTCAGGATAAATCCAAACAAATTGGACAAATGCAAATAAATAGCACATTCTTTTATTGTGAGGCATTGTAGAAGTGCAACAAGAGAAAAGTTGACTCCAACAGTATGGTTTATTGCTATCTATACTATATAGATTGATGACATTGTAAGGACAGGAAATGGAAATAATTGATGTCTGTTCCTAAAAATGTGAGATGCTGGTAGTGGGCAGACTGACAGATTGGGAGATGCGTCTGGAATCATCACTATATGCATCAATTTAGATTGAATTCCTCTTTAGTGGTATCAGTCAACTGCAATTGTAGATCTGTTGCCTACAGCTGAGGCACAAGGCAAGATACTATTTCGTGTAATGACCTTTCTTATTTCCTTCTATACATTTCCATTAGTCATCTGAATCCTGTTAATGTGTGTATATGTTAAATGGCTTTGTGTAAACTAATATTACTTTGTCAGTATTTTCTAAGCAGCATGAAACTTTGACAGCCGTTGCTTTTCAAATCAAAGAGTAGTATTTATTATTCAGCATACAAACTGGTAGGGGCAAGAACACATAGCTTTCAAGTTCCATGCTGATTTCAGATGAGATTCAGTTGTTTTTTAGTTGCTAACATCAAATGCCAGTTTTTAAGTGAGACATACTGAGGGTTCAATACTTGTCTCCTAGTAGCAATCTGAAATTGGATGAGGAAAGTAATAGCATCATATGTTCTCCTTTGGCCCCTTTGAAACACATTTTCTAAAAGGATGTTTCACATACCCTTGACTTCAAATGAAATATTCAATTGTCCCAAGCTTTACCACTAAGTTTAAGAATATAAAGAATAATTAAGGTATTCTGTTTCATTATCTAAGGTCACCAGTTAGGTGCTTGATGTGCAAGTTTTTCTGCACTGGCTTGCCACTGATCTTGGTTGATGCTGACTTAAAGTGACTGCACTGTAAAGGATATGATGAATGGTAGTTCAGTTATCACACTAGCTTTGTCTAGGCTATTCCTTTGGTTAAAAATTGACAATTGTACTGAGTTATAACAGAGATTATGTGAACTTGACCGGTGCATGGTGCTGAAGGTGGATTCAGCAGAAACCATTAAATTCATTTTATGAAGGAAACTAGGTTGGCTAGGATTAGGAACCAAAGTTCCAATGTCTAGCTCATGTAGAAATAGAAAAATACAATATATTAACAGATAAATTCTGCCTTTGCTGGTCTGACTGACTTCAGTGAGAGCTGCATTAGCCTGCATATGGGTTCAGGGCCTACATATGTAAATAATATGATTAGCAATTAATTTGACTGACTCCACTGAGAAGTACAAATGGTTTAGAATTTTGAAGGCAGGTGATTTAAGATTTGTGGAATAATTTTATGAAATAAGTCAGGGAAACGTCAGTAATATTATTTATCAAAACATGATATTAAAAGTATTTTGATGATATGTGTTTCAATTGTTAAAACATAATTTGTTAAATGTCTACACATTAAGGTCTAATTTTCCAAAAGTGCACAGCTCCCAGCAGCACCAATTGAGCTCTATTGAGCACTCTTTAGTAGTGGGTGCTTCTAGGTGCTGACACTCTTAGAAAACTTAGCCAGTTAGGTGCCTAAATTTGAGCTGCTGGTTGCTATCCTCTTTTGAAAATTGAGAGCCAATTTTATATATGTATATTTTTACATCTACAGACTTACTATACATTTTTCTGTAACATTTATCTTTGCAAATGGGTAGAAATCTGACAACCCACATCTATCCTCAATAGTTATAACCGAGCTTAAACATCATACAAGTTTGTTGGACATTTTAATTTTTAAAACAAATTTTCTAAGATTTTCATATTTTTAAGTTAACTTCAGGGACTTCTGTCTTGTCCTTTTTTAAAAAGATATGATTTAGAGGAGTTTGCTTTAGGTGGTTCTTTTGGTTGTGATGGGGTTTACAACTAAATATTGTTGATATTATTTCTGTCAGTTTTAAGGATGTGTGAAAGGCTGATTAATTGTTCAAAACATTCATGATTCTAATTGAGAATTTTCTATGATTGACAAATTCACATGAATCATACGCTATCAACTTTAGGGAAACCAAAACAAGCAGTTTTCAACTGGATGACTCAGATAGATTGATTAATTTAACCAAATAAATTTAATTCCACTGAAATCAATTTAAAAACTAACACACACGCTCTTACCCTAAATTTTAAAGAAAAGAAGATTTGTTTTTACAGACTGACAGAATACCAATTATATTTTGACATATCCTACTGTGAGTGGCTATACTATGTACACAATAAATAGTGATTTAATAGTATCATATACTGTGCAACCCACAATCTCAATACTAACATAAACAGTGAGTTTTGGTATCTAACCCCAGCTGATACATTCAAAGCCTCCTTCTTTCTGCCCTCCAGCAAGCACAGGGGGAAGCTGTGCATGAGAAGCCTTTCAGCCTTAAACCAAATTTTAATGAACCACAGCCAGTATCCCTAGAATTGCAGTTACTTGTCTCTATGATGTACAGGCATTCAATGACCCACAACAGTAAGTAATTTCTTACTACTTTATACTTCAGAGACTGCCTCTGTATGTCCCTGGTTTAGGGAACTAAGAGCCTGGGTGTGTGCTGTAGCATTCAATCTTGACAGTTTCCCTGGCGATGGGTATGATTGTTGTTTCTCCTTTTTTTTTTTTCTTCTTACAACTGCATCCTTGATTTCAAATTAACCCAATTCCTGCAGTTAGTTGGGAGGTTACATCTTCTAATGACACCATTATAAACTTTTTCAGAACCTGAGGTGTAATGTGGTTATTCAGAGTTATCCCAAGTCTTCCTGAATTTAGGTGACTCCTTTCTTAGGATTAGCCATATTGGCATAAACTTGCTTAGTGTCACTACTAGACCCTGATTTGTCAGCCGATGGGGAAAGAGGGCAATGGCCTTAATCCCAATAGTATGGGAGCTTTGACATTTGCCTGCAAAGGGCAGGCCTATTCATTCCATCTGGCACTGTCTTGCTGACTCCCCAGTTGCACAAAATAAAAAAAACCCTGGGAGAACCTGCTACAGGACTCTGAACTGTGCTCAAAGCAGAAGAATGATTCCGTGAATTTGACCAATGCAGTCCTAGAAGCTTCCAGTCTGATTTGAGGTCATGGAAATGTAACTATGTCTTTTGTACTGAGAGTTGATCTCGTGGCAATAGACAGGGGCAAAAAAAAAAAATCTGTTATTTCTCAGTCTTTTTGCCTGCTGATGAGCTATTTGGTTCAAAGATAGGGGTGTCTGGTGTCTAGAGGCCCCAGTGTGTATTAGATCACATTGTACTAGTTGCTGTACAGTGTGATCTAATAATGCTGAGGAGTTTACAATCTAATATTTCAGTCCTCCAAAAATTTACATGCACACTCATCTGAGTAGTGCCATATGCACAATGAGCAATTCCATTGAGTTCAAGACCAAATTATAAGCTTCAGCGCAACTGAATACATATCAATATTGAATGAATATATGAATACATATCAATACTGAATACATATCAATATGATCCTGAATTACAGGCAGGATAGGACCAGGCCATCTCAGAGACTCGCTTTTTAAAAGACCCATCATGGCAGCTGAATTCACCTGCTGGCACATTAAGATTAATGGAGCTCAGATATAAACTTGAGGAGACTGAGGTTAAAGCCTTCTCTGCAGTAGGTCCTATGTTTTGAAATACCAGCAAAAATAAATCAGAGTCCCATCCATGCCATCTTAATGTCCTGTGTTAAGACTCAGTACTGTGCCATCCCATTCCCCAAAGAACCTGAGCAGAAGAAAATACAGCAGTACACTCAAAGATAGAAGGCTACATTTAAATGAAAAACAAAACTGCCTCTGGTGACAGATGCTCTAGAAATGCTTACAGATATAGGGAAGACAAAAATGCAGAAGGTGTATAATGGGTACAAGTAATGAAGACCGGATTTTGACATTAGGCTTATAAAAAAAAAAGCTTTAAAATCAACCATCTTAAATATCTTCTCAACCACATCAATTCTCCATCTTCAAACATAAATGTATTTCCAGGTCGGTCTGTTTGTGTTTGTGTTAGTGAGATTTTTAAAAAGGAAGCCTATTTTCTGGGAAATATGGGTTTTTACAGAGTTCTCCCTAGTGTGGAAGCACAAACGGAACAGAGGTCACAAGGAACCTTCATCCCCAAAGTGAAAGGGAAAGGACAGAACTATGTCCTTTGCTTCTCTCTGCACCAGCCAGCAGAGAGAAGAAGTCTCTGCACCCTCTACAGGGGTGATGCAGTGTCCATGTTCCCTGGAGGTACTCTTGGGATAGTTCAAGTCATACCATCTACAATATGGGACTGTGCCTTTAAGGTTAAGTAAAAGTACATTCATGTGGTATCATATTCCATCATGGCAAGTTTTAGTCCTGGATGCTTAAATTATAGTGTAACTAAGGGTACATCTGCACTGTAGCGGCAGACCTATGGCACTGCAGCACTGTAGTGTAGACTCTTCCTACATCAACAGAAAGGGTTTTTCCATCAATATAGATAATCCACATCTGAAAGGCAGTAGCTAGGTTGATGGGAGAATCCACAGGACCCCTGCCTCATTCAGTGCACAGGATGGATGGTGCTTACTTAACAAGCAACTATTCTTAGCCTCGTTCTCAGACACTGCTGAACTATTTTGGCTGAAATTATCTTGTAAAAACCCAGAAAGCCTGTGACAGACACCCAGCATGGAAAATTTCAACCCAAACAGTTGAAGTTTGGCAAAATTATAAACAATTAAAAACAGGGTCTTCTAATGGGAAGTGTTGGGCAATCTTAATGGGCAGTGCTATCAGCCCCATCTATAAAATATAAAGCATCTACATATAATAAGGGTCATTTCTGTAGTTATAGATATTATTTCCAATAATTTGCTTTCTAGAAATATATGTTCTGTCAGTCTGACCAATTCTTACGAAAAGAGGAGATGCTTTTGGATGTGACTTTTATCATGGAATCCCATAAAAACTTGTCAATGCCTATTGACATCTAGCCATTTTATTTTTAAAGGATCCAAGTTCATAGTGTCAGCTTTGTATTATACTAATATATATATATATATATATAATATATATATTATATTATTTGTACTACTTTATATATAATACAAGTCAATCTGTGAATTGACAGTTGAGCCACCTGATGAGTTGAGCCACCTGATGAGAATAGATGAGATGTTTTTCAAAACATCATCCACAGTAATTGCATTTGGTACCTCTTTGTTGATTATGATACATTCTATTTCTCCATGAATATTATTCTTACTGTTTCATTAACAGATATCACATAAGTAGAAAACACAGTACAAATCTGGGCCCGAAAACCTGAATATATCCAAAGAAAGAAGGGAAAAATCCAAGTTTTGAAATAGACAAAGCAATTAGTTAATGTTAAGATTCGATGGACTTAAAAATTGTGCTGTAAAAAAACAAATCCTCTGAATTATTGTCAGGGAAACATAATCTTAAACTCAAAATCTATTGCATTATAACCCAGCTCACTCCCCAGAATAGATTTTGTACATAGGGTGATTTCTTTTTTAGAGAAACAGTCAAAAATTCAGTTATTGATGATTTTACTGCATTACCTTAACTGTTGCATTGTAAGTTTCATGCTGTATAGTACAGTAGACTCAGCAGACTAAATTTCAGGCAAAGCCTTTAAATATATAACAACAAAGATACTTACAAGGAAATACAACATGGACATACAGTAGTGTACAAAAGCACAGGAGAGCTTTTTTAGTGTGCTTCTAACCTAATAGACTACTGTAGACGTCCAAAGATTGAGTCAAGGGCTTCAGGTCAAAAGAATAAAGATTTACCAGAGCACTTTTGGCAGAAGAAATGATATACATGGTTGTACTTGAACTTCCTAAATTATAATTACCAGTCAGGGGAATACACTGCATGCATGAAAAATAGATTTTCAATATATGGAGTTAAAGTGAAAAAATTTCCCTTTGCCTCTGTATTGAATCATGACACATTTAAACATTTAAACATGACATATTTATGAGAATACATAAAAAAAACCCCACAGATATTCTAGTGTACAAAGTTCTTACCTGCTTAAGTTACCCTTTTTTAATTAAACAAAATGAGTTCCTATTATTAAAAATAATTATATAGCACCCATTGTGACTCCATCAAAGGTTACACCTACACTACAAGCTACGGCTGTAATTCCTACTCATGTACACATACTAACGCTAGCTCTCATGTGAGCTAGCATGCTATAAATAGTTGTTTAGGCAGGGGCAGCGGCAGCAGGGGGTACCTGCCCCAAGTACAAACCCTCGTGAACCTTGTGGTACATACTCAAGGAGGCTAGCAGGTGACCCTGCTGCCCATGGTATTGCAGCTATACTGTTATTTTTAGCATGCTAGATCAGATGAGAGCTAGCTCAAGTATGTCTACATGAGCTGGGAATTGTCCCTTGCTTGTAGTGTAAACAGACTAATAAAAAATAAATCTGTGCCCTGAAGAGGTTGCAGCCTAAACAGAAACAAGGGTACAGCAGCTTAAAAAAAAAAGCGGGGGGGTGCGGGGGATGGATAGGAGAAGAGAATGATGCTATAACAGAAGAATGTTTTTTTTTTTTCATATGCCTTTAAGGGATACCTTGGGTCAAAGTTTTACTTTGTTCGTGTTTAATATTATTGTTGAGGACTTTTTGTGGATATCTTAGGAAAAATAGTTTTTGGAAGGGATTTGAAAAGAAAAAGGGGGGAAAGCTTGATGGACTGGAATTGGTGGCATGAAAGAAGGCAGCCTGCAAAACCAAGAGAATTGTAAGTAAAGAGTCTGACAGAATTCTTAAACCATCTCCTTATTCCTGGGTTTTCCCAGTTGAAGGTATTCCTAGTGTCTCCTAATGCTGGAGGAATATTCCTCACCCTTCTTTGTGCTTCACAAATAAAACAGGAATATAGTACAAAAATATATATCAGAATTTTTTCTTCATCATTTAAATTCCAAATTTTGTATAATTTAAGGAGCTCAGCAAAATTCTGCACCTTCACCATTTGTTTTCATCCCAAAACGGGATAAAAACTTCGAAATTTCAAAATTTTCTTGGAATGGAAATTTGGGAAAAAATTATTTGGGAATGTCATAATGTTTTCTTTAAACATTTTTTATCAAAATTAAACAGTTCAACATTCACAAAATTGAAATGTTTACTTTTCCTTTGTTGAAATGAACAAAAATGCTTGAGCCAAATCATTTACTTAAAGTGGGCACATAACTTTTTGAAAGACCATGTTCAGAACAGTTCTCAATAGTTTGCTGTCAAACTGGGAGGATGTATCTAGAGGATAGAGGGGCCAGTCGTGGGTCCAGTACTAGTCAATATTTTCATTAATGACTTCGATAGCAAAGTGGAGTGTATTCTTATAAAATCTGTGAAAGACACCAAGCTGGAAGGAACTGCAAACACTTTGGAGGACAATTAGAGAATCAGTATGAAATCAACAAGATGAAATTCAACAAAAACAAGTACAAAGCACTACCTATAGGAAGGAACAACTAAAGGTACAAATACAAAATTGAGAATAACTGACTAGACAGTAGTACTGAAGAAAAACGGATCTGGGGTTATCGTGAATCAGAAAGTGGTTATGAGCTAATAACGTGACGTGGTTGCGAAAAAGGTGAATATTCTGGGGTGTGCTAACAGGATTGTCATATGTAAGACATGAGAGTTAATTATTCCACTCTACTTGGCACTGGTGAGGCCTCAGCTGGGTTACTGTGTCCTGTTCTATGCGCCAAACTTTAAACAAGATGCAGAAAAATTAGAGAGTCCAAAGCAGAGGGGAAAAACTGGTAAAAGATTTAGAAAACACAACTTATGCAGAAAGGTTAAAAAAACAAACAAACCTGGGTATATTCAGCTTGCAAAAAGAAGATTGAGAGGGCACTGGATAACAGTCTTCAATTATGCGAAGGACTGTTATAAAGAGGACAGTGATCAGTTATTCTCCATGTCCCATGAAAATGGGACAAGAAGTAATGGGCCTAATCTGCTGCAAGGGAGATTTAGGTTAGATATTAGGAAAAACTTTCTAACTATAAGATATATGATATAAATATAGAAGGGCTTCCAAGGGAAGTTGTGGAGTCCTTGTCACTGGAGGTTTTTAAGAACAGGTTAAACATCTGACAGGGATGGTCTAGGTATACTTGGTCCTGCCTTAGAGTGTGGGGATGGACTTAGATGACCTCTTGAAGTCCCTTCCAACCCGCCATGTCTATGATTTCAACATTAAACAATATATCCCTATGGTGCATTTTTCTTATGGGAGTTGTAGTTCTGGCCCCCATTTTCTCCTATGGGCCAGGTTCCCTGGTTGAACTACATTTCCCATAATGCACCCCACCATGTGACTCACATGCAGCACAACACAGCTTGCATGAAGGAAATTGGTCTTTGTGAGAGGTAGTCTTCCTGTAAGCCTGACCTATAGAAAAGCATTCTGATAGAAAATTCCTGTCCAGATCTAATAAATTACATGATTTTTTTTTAATGATAGGGTCACACGAATTGGTCACTTTGGACCTAAGAATCTGTTGAAGAAAGAAGAGACACAGGAAATTACAACAGAAAAACCTTTAATAAGGTGGTTGGAATGGTGCCTTTGTAATATAACCTTACATTTATTAGCTGGAAGCCTCCGAATTTTGCTGTCTATTTCCAGCCTGGAGAGGAAATAGACAACAGCTTTTACAACTCAATTAAAACATAATTCCCAAATAATTCATGAACATTTCAATGACACTTTATTTGTAATCCATGGAAAAATATGTCCTTCAAGATGCTTCATGCTCTGTTCATTTTAATCCCTTGGCACTAGAAAGGTAAGCATTAAAAACTATGCGGTGAAATCCTATCCCTATTGAAGTCAATGACAATATTCCCACTTACTTCAATGGGGCCAGTATTTCACACATCCAGGCCATACCCACTAATCTCAGATCCCACCCCAGAAAATGCGTTCTATGATTCTGGTCATAGAGGACCTGAAGCTGCCCTGTGGGACATGTACACCACCATTTTTCGTGGAGAGCAGAGCACTGAATTTTCCCTTTGGATTGTCTCTTTTGGATGTATTTTTTTTTTAGCCAAGGCCTAAATTGAATACTTTGTTTTAGTGTTTTGTCTCCTTCATGGGAGAGTGAGGATACTGAAGTATGTTGGAGATGAAACAATTAAAACTGAAAATTCTATTATCTTTTTTCCAGCATGTATTCCCTTCTTTATTTAAAAGATTGAAAATCTCTTATTCTCCTTTCTGCCCTTTCAAAGAACTTGTCTACTGGAAAGAGCGAAGGATAAATAAAGCACTGCCTCTTAACTTGGAAGGTTTTTTCGTTTAAGCTTCTGTGTCACAGATATATTATGAACAGTATTGATTTTTCTGACCTCAGTCAAGCAACATGAAGACTTCGCCTAGATTCATCCTTGCCTTATACTTGTCATAAATCTCAGCTGTGCCAATACTGTATATTTGAATGCTTTGTGCACATTAGCAATATTGTAAAATCATATTGTATTAAGTGACAAGCCACAACATTTATTACACAATGGGTTCATCTTAGCACTGCATGCATTATGAATAATAAAACAGTTATTGATTCTAATGACAGATTATTATAACATTATTTTTAGTTTAGGCAGGGCATTTGCCCAGTTATTATTGAACAGATATTTGCTAAAACAGCAGAGCCACAAGAAGCTTTCCTTTTGCTATAATGTTGTTTATCATAATTATGTTGTGTCAGCGCACACATATAGGTCAACTTGAGTTCAGAAACATAGTTATATTTTCTTTGTGTGTGTGTGTGTGTGTGTGTTTAAATGCTTGACTCCCTTTAAAATGAACAGTAGTTACTGTAAATAATCTCTGTTGAATGAGTCAAAAATATAGTTTTTGCCTTTATAATTTAGAAAATAGAGTTGCCACAGAAAACACTGACAGTCCCAACTAGAGAACCAGCATTGTTAAAATGAAATGGGACGGTGCTCTGCTGTAGTATTTTAGTAATTAAATGTATCTGCAATTTGTTGTTGCCTTGATTTATGACGAATAGTAGTAAATGCATGTTGAAGTCATAAAAGGATTCTTAGGAGAACTGCAGTGAAATAGTCTACAGATTTCGGGACTTGTGTTCCAATTTCCTGCTGGTTTTGAAATTCTGCAGGAGAAAACATGACATTTTTACGATGTATGGCTTTCTAGTAATGAGTTTGGATAGTTGCAACTTCTTTCAAAATATGCCAAGAATAATCCTCCTGCTGGCTAAACGATAAAAGGGTCCATCTTCAATTCAACAGACATGATATTTGTGCATATAATTAACAAGACTAAATATAAATTGTCTGGCTTCCATGCTATGGAGCCAAATTTCCAGGGCATGCATACGCTTTCTTTGTTGAATTTTGTCCTGAGTATTATGGACAGTGTGTTTCCTGGCAAAAACCTAGATTTCACAGGTAGTGAGAACATTTGGCACTTCAGACTGATCTATATACTCTATATAATTCAAACTCAGATTTAAAAATAAAAAAAACGACCAACATCATGTCTAAAAAAAAAATTATGGAAAATTAGCTTGAAAATGATTGTCATTTCTGACCTGTGCTGCAGTACAATTTATGTTTGGAGTCACAGAAAGAGGGAGTAGAAACAACGTAAGAAGGCTTTAAACTTGCTGCTATGATAATAATGGAAATGGATGCTTTTTAAACCATGAAACTGTCTTTGTATTGCTTTGAAACAGCCAATTAATTTACATTCTACCTTGGCTTAAGTGAGCTGATCAAACAGTGAATCACTCCATGAATTCTTAGTTCCTTGGTTCTCTAAAGGTTAATGCACCATCATCCTTCATTGATTTGAATAGTTCAATTGTTAATATGGTAAAAGAAAATATATACTTTAACTAGATTTTAATTTAGTTTTCACTTCTTCAAAATGTGATTAGCACAATTCTGTTCAGCAAACAAAATTGAGTAATAATTATGTATTAATCTTTTTTTCTTCAGATACCTTCTCCCCCTCCCCCACTGCCTCCCCACAAAACAAATAAAAAACAACCCACCACAGCAACCCAAAAACTCGAGAAGGCTGTGTTCTTGGATAGAAATTAGAGACACTATACACATTGTCTTTCAATTATATTATTTTACCTTTTGCTCAGTAAGATTTAATATGTACATTTCTTAGCACTCAGCTCATTATAAAAGATCAGCCTTCTTTCAAATGGCAAAAATCCATGCAGCGGAGACTTTGTATAAATTACAGTCTAAGTCCTCCACCAGCACTGCTTCTAATTCTGGCCCTTTGTTGCTGTAGGAGCTTGTACATTCCACACTTATTTTGGTGAAGCCGTGCAATTACCTTAACAGGAGTCAGAGTTGCGGAATCTTATGCATATAGATATCATATAGTCATCTATAGTGATAAATATCAATTTGAATGACATGTTGCAGCTCTCAAATTGATTGGACATGTGCCCAAGGGCATAGGTGTCAGGCAAAGATGATTTTACTAGGACAATTTGCATAACAAGCAATTGTCATCTCATTAGCAAGCATAGTCATTTTTGCCACATGCTATTTAACACATCATCATACCTCTTCACACTTCATTGTCTTCAGGATTCCTCTAGGTGGCTTTCTGTTGACTTTATATGTTCATACCTCACTGATGCTGGTCATCCTGTGTCAAATTCAGAGGTGTGCAATTGTTGCTTTAGTAAGTGGGTGAGAGTTACATGCTGAGTGGGTGAAAGGCAGGGTTATGGCTGGAACAACAACCAGTAGCAGTGGCTTGCGTTGCTGTTCTTGCCATAACTGCATCATCTGTTCCCATAGCATAGAAATTATATGAGTTTATAAGCACATAGTTATATGTATGAGCAGAAAGAAAAGGAGTACTTGTGGCACCTTAGAGACTGACCAATTTATTTGAGCATGAGCTTTCATGAGCTACAGCTCACTTCATCGGATGAAGTGAGCTGTAGCTCACGAAAGCTCATGCTCAAATAAATTGGTTAGTCTCTAAGGGATGAAGTGGGCTGTAGCTCACGAAAGCTTATGCTCAAATAAATTGGTTAGTCTCTAAGGTGCTACATGTACTCCTTTTCTTTTTGCGAATACAGACTAACACAGCTGTTACTCTGAAACCTGTCATGTATGAGCAGGTGCCTTTCCCAATCTGCAGCAAAACAGTCCACAGCCTCTTCTGACATTTGGCTTTATTAAAAGAAAATTAATAGACTAACATCAAGTTCAGCTCCAGACTTCTCCGTTGGCTTGGCTGCTCCTTGAATTTCTGCCTAATGATAGGTCAGCCCACACCCTGTGTCCTACAATTCAAATGCTACTCATGCTTCTCTTATTCCTAGGCTTGGGTATTCAGTGAGTCAGCTGAACCCAATTAATCCTTTCCCAGAAAAATCAACATTGGCTAACTGGGTGTGGTTTTCCAGCAAATATTGCTGGTCTCTTAAATTATCTGAAACATTTTTTACCTCTGATTTTGGCCCTCTGAGAGTATGAAAAAGGCAAACTATTCTGTGTGTGTGCCTTATGGGTGCATCAAGCTGCAGACATGTTTAGTATATACATGCTTTCCTATTAAAAAGAAAAGGAGTACTTGTGGCACCTTAGAGACTAACAAATTTATTTGAGCATAAGTTTTCGTGAGCTACAGCTCACTTTCAAATAAATTTGTTAGTCTCTAAAGTGCCACAAGTACTCCTTTTCTTTTTGTGGATACAGACTAACCCGGCTGCTACTCTGAATGCTTTCTATTGTATCTTGTAGGTAGAGTATGTAGTTGTTCTGCATTTTGTCAGCTGTTTGCTACAGACACTTCTTACCCTGCTCCTAGATCTTTTACAAACAGAAATGGATAAGCAATACAAACTGGATGCATTGTATAAAATACATTACTTTTCCACTATGTGAGTGTGATGCACGGATACATGCTATATTAACTTTAACAGCATTTTTGTACATTGTCATACTTCAATGGAAAATTGAACTGAATGGTGATTAGAGTACATTTGATCCAAAGTTGGTAATTTAGGAAGACTTTGCCCACATAACACCTTCTTTCTGGTCTAAAATAACTCTTGAAAAACAGGGAGTCATTTGCTGCTGTTGGCTGTACATTTGTAATATTGCCATGAATTCTGTGTCAAAACCTGGGACTTTTAGGCTACTTCATACAGAATCATTTACTTTTTTTACCCTCATTGCTGAACAATACGTCACTATGAATCTTTGCATATTTGGCCCTTTTTGTACCTAGAATAAAGGGGTTTTAATAATTCAATATCATTAAATTATCTTGGATTTGTAAAAGGAAACGTATTTGACTTTTTCCATAATTTCCTTTGACAAACAACTAAGACCTGACTATAAAACCCTTACTCATGGTATCATGGTATGAATGAGCACTTACGAGTAGTTCCATTGATTTAATGGGGCTACTCCCATAAGTGCTCACCAACTTGAGTAAGGGTGGCACCACTCAGCTCTAAGATACTGTGCCCCAGGACTATTTAAAAGTAAAGGAATGGTATTTGCATTTTTTACCATGACTATTCCCTTTTTTTTTTTTTGACAAACAATGAAACTTAACTGTTGCCTATTGTCAACAGGATGGTACTAAGCCCTCTGTAATATCTTGCATCCTCAGTCAAAAAGAGCAAGTAAGAGAGCACAGCATTCACAGAGAAGGTAAAGATACCCTCTTCTTTGACTTGTAATTGCCTTTCACTGTTTTTTTCCTCCAAAGGGTCACAGATGCTACATATGGCAACAGCTAAACACAAGGTAGAAGCTTACTATCTGATTTAGATACTGTACTTATAAAGACTACAGAACGTATATTCTTCAGTACATTTCTGAGATGGCAGATAGTTTTCTCTCTTTTGCTTGAGGACAACTTACTGTCTGGGGTAGGAAATACATTAATCCTAATTTCTTTCACAGCAACACAAAGGGAATGTAGGGAATTATAATTGTCACCCTCAATTTGCTGAGTATGTTCAGCCTCCAGGTCATATTTCTTGGACCTATGAGAGACATCGCTGCTCTGAACATGCACTCAGAGTTTGGGAAACAAGTGTATTTCATTTCCACGTGAGGAAGACTATGCAATCTCAGATGTCCCACATAAGGTATGGATGTCTGAATCGGAACCATTCTTCTTCTCATTCATAATGAGAAACCTCGTAAGTGAATGGGAACACTGGCATTTAAAACAAGTATCCTGGGCATCAGTCCAACAGACCTGCTTCTGTCATTCCTAAAGGAAATAGTGTCGTCATCAGCAGTCAAGTAATATTCTGTGTAGAGATAGGTTTCAGAGTAGCAGCCGTGTTAGTTTGTATTCACAAAAAGAAAAGGAGTACTTGTGGCACCTTAGAGACTAACAAATTTATTTGAGCATAAGCTTTCATGAGAGCTGTAGCTCATGAAAGCTTATGCTCAAATAAAATTGTTCATCTCTAAGGTGCCACAAGTACTCCTTTTCTTTTTGTGTGTAGAGAGATGATCATCTTTGCATTTCATTATCCTTCCACCTCTTCCTCATCCTTGCCTTCCTTACACGCGCTGATATGAAATGAATGTCCTTGCTTAGAGGAGAGATTCCTGTGGTCCATGTGTGGCTGTCAAAAATGTGACACTTGTTAGGACTAATACTACATCATTCTCTAATGTGTTAAGTCATCATCTATGCCACTGGGAATTGTGCATCTCTCTTGATTCTTGAAGTTCCTCTTATTCCTTAGATAATTCTCTTCATTGTCTAATCCTTTCTATTCCCTTCCAGCCAGCTCCTTCCCCACCAAAAAACCCCACAAATTATATAATTCATAGTTCAAACATCACTGTGCAAATGCTGTTTGGCTTAGAGGGGAGAAATAATGTTCCAGTGAAAGAGGAAGAGGTGGCACTGAGTTAAAATATTTGTTAATATTTAGTATATAATGCTTTAAAAAATATAATACCGAGGCCTATGTGAGTGTGAGAGGTTTTGTTGTGGTAGGCACAATCTCTGCTCCAAAGACCTTACAATGTAAGGGTTCAATCATGGCTTTGCCTTGAGGTCTCTGTAGGTTTTTGCTTTATGTGTATAGAAATACCATACCGTATAGAAATACTTCCTCCAACTGTCCCTCAACCTAGCCATACACATTGTCTAGCTCTCTGTCAGCTCTGGCAAGAGGGGATCTACATTGTTCCCTCTCACTCACCTTATGTCCATATCTCTAGAAAGCATCTTACTTTCAATCCATCAGTCTCTGGATCTAATTTTGCACCTGTTAACCATCTTCATCCATCTCAGAAGCATACTCATGGTTCTCTGCTGGAGAATTGTAACAGGGGGTCAGAGGGCAAAGCCCCATCACTTTTAAAAGTGCCCCCCACCCCCCACAGACACTTCTAGTGAGCTTCCAGTGCTCCTAGCACAGCCTTACCACTGCACTGTGAGGAAGCAATAAGAGTATAATACTATGAAGCTCAGAATGATCAGTAAAGGGATTGACTATAACTGAGAAAAATAAATTGCAATTGAAGGAAAGTGTGCCCTTTTTGTAGAGGCTAGGGTCAGAAACTGAGGGATATGGATGGAGACATTTCTGTTTAAAGTGCATTATAATTCTGTGCATGTGTGAGAGAGAAGATTTTTGAAGAAACAGAATAAATGGCGGGACAGTAGCATTTAAGGAAAAATTCTACATATAAAGGTAAAAGTGCTGAATTGAATGTGCATTTTCCCTAAGTAAGGACTTCAAGATTTGTCCCACAGAGCAGGAACTTAGATTTCCCCATCATCTCATAGGGGGTGAGGTATTTGTCTGGCATGATGGAGGCACAGACAGACAGGATGCCCTCATGCTGTGGAGTTTGTGTAGCTGTTCAACATACAAAATCAGCATGTGAGAATATCTTACCCAAACTATGAAATGAAAAACTGACACTTGAAAACTGCAAGAACATGATTTGAATGCCATTAGAGGCTATCCCTACACATTTTGTGTGTGTAACCCAGGAACATCAATTGTATTATGTTTGCTTCAGAAAACTGAATATAGATCCCTCCAGCACAGTATTTGCAGGCAATCCCATATGAGACACAAGCAAAGAGATCTGATGGCAGAGGACCTTCAAACAAGTTTTTTGATTGATGGGAAAAATGGGCAACTTACTTCTAACCTCTAAGCTAAAATCAGATTACTCTATAGTTTTCCAACTGTTTGGCCAGGTTGTTTTCTTTCCCATTGAGAGACACTCAGAACTTGTGTGGCTTAGTTGAAGATTAGTGCAGAAAACATAGAATCTCTCTCCCCTAACTCCTAAAAGGATGTTTCAAAAAAGCTGATTGCAAAACTCATGTTTTCAAGTTCAGTCCATTTGCACTGCTTATATGTGTACAAAGAGGCATAGGTCTGAAACCTGAGTAGTTTTCTTTTTGAATGATCTTGGTGTTTTCAGTTAGCTTTCGAGAGCCTTTCCCTATGTGTTGACATCTGTACTCTTTCCCAACATATCTAAAGGAGAGGAAGGGTTAGGGATTATACAGAGTTGTGGGGAGACACACATTTGAGTTGAAAAACTCGACAAAGATGAAATCAAGGACAGCCTGTGGGGGCTTCCCTGAAAAAACAGCAAAATTCCTAATTTTGAATAAAAATCTTCTTTTCCTAGACACACATGCTCAGTGTTTATAAATTATTTAACTACAGAGTGACTCTCCACTGTAACCTTGTCCTTTCCCCTACATTTGTCTGTTATTCACCTGTTGGTGCTTGTGTAAATGCCAGATTATAGTATTGCCAAGACCAAATGTTCAAAAACATGAGTCAGGCTCCAAAATATCATGAATTTGGCTTAACAATCACAACACTTTTTTTAATGATACATTTTTTTGGTTCTTTGTATTTGCCTGCTGGAGTTTGAGCTTTTCCATTTCACTTGGTTCTCCTTTTCAGCTTTCCCCCCCCACAATGAGGACTAGAAACTTACTTTTAAAAAATATCAGAGCTTAGGTTCTCATTAAATCCCAGGGAATTGGGGCTTGAAGAAAAACATCAGATATTGTGATTGGCATTGTGTTATTGACACCACTGGGAACTCTTTGGGGCAGAAACTCTTTCCATTGTTTTGCATAGACAGTATCTAATACAACCCTAATCCCTTTTTGGAGCCCTCAAATGCTACTGTAACCAAAATAATACATTACAGCAATTGCACATATAAATTGATGTCACCAGGACAAATCCAGACGTCCTCACTCAGTTTCTATTTAGGCTTTACATTGAAGACAATGGCGCTCTGCCTGAATGACCACTTCAGGATTTGGCCCAGTAGTTGGTTTTGACCACACTATTTTTAATTGGTTGCCATTTGTTGTAAAGTTCCATTTTCATTACAAATTCAATGTCTTTGTCCTGCTGATGACTTGTTAGATTTAAGGGCTTTAACAGCAGGTCTAGATGGTGTGTTAATGTCACTTTGGGGTCATATTTTCCCTTTTCAATTCACAGAACTGTGCCTCTGTAGTGGATATCCTCCTGTCAAGGTTCCTTCCCCACTCTGAACTCTAGGGTACAGTTGTGGGGACCTGCATGAAAACCCCCTAAGCTTATTTTTACCAGCTTAGGTTAAAACTTCCCCAAGGTACAAACTATTTTACCTTTTGTCCCTGGACCTTATTGCTGCCACCACCAAGCGTCTAACAAATATATAACTGGGAAAGAGCCCGCTTGGAAACGTCTTTCCCCCCAAAATCCTCCCCAAACACTACACCCCTTTTCCTGCAGAAGGCTTGATAAAAATCCTCACCAATTTGCATAGGTGAACACAGACCCAAACCCTTGGATCTTAAGAACAATGAAAAAGCAATCAGGTTCTTAAAAGAAGAATTTTAATTGAAGAAAAAGTAAAAGAATTACCTCTGTAAAATCAGGATGGTAAATACCTTACAGGGTAATCAGATTCAAAACATAGAGAATCCCTCTAGGCAAAACCTTACGTTACAAAAAGACACAAACACAGGAATATACATTCCATTCAGCACAACTTATTTTATCAGCCATTTAAACAAAACAGAATCTAATGCATATCTAACTAGATTACTTACTAAGTTCTAAGACTCCATTCCTTTTCAGTTCCCAGTAAAAGCATTACACAGACAGAGGGAACCTTTGTTTCTCCCCCCCTCCAGCTTTGAAAGTATCTTGTCTCTTCATTGGTCATTTTGGTCAGGTGCCAGCGAGGTTATCCTAGCTTCTTAACCCTTTACAGATGAAAGGGTTTTTCCTCTGGCCCGGAGGGATTTAAAGGTGTTTACCCTTCCCTTTTATATTTATGACACCTCCACTGCTGCACTCATCCTCTGTCAGGGAGGCAAAACATCCTCTGTCATTGAGGCAGTTGCGAGTATTGCTCTTTAATCCGATATCAAGAACCACTACTAGCATAGATTCTTCTCCACAATGTGCCTGTCTGTCCGTTGGTAATTTATATTACATTCAACAATTGTATCCATTTTTATGTAATGATCTGATCTTTTTGGCAAAGTATCCATGAACTTGGAATTTTTATATTTTTTTAAAATTATTTGATTAAAGTTTTTATGGAAACCAATTTCAAACCATGGTTTGTTTCTGAACAATTTGCTGCCACTGTTGCTTCTAGCATTAGCCATTGATAACTCATCATTTATCCTGTATTAATGTTCATCTAAATCATGCAGTATTGCTTCTGCAACATAATTGGATGACTGGGAACTAGAGGAAGGCTTGAATTAAATCACTGGGGCTGTCTGTCACTGAATGCAACTTCTATTCAAAGGAGTGTTTGTGACCATTTATTAGCCCTTGTGGTTGGTAAGTCACTGAAGTGGCTTGTGTTGCAGTTCATTGATGCATTTTAAGTACTAAATTAGAAATAATTTACATAAATTCTCCTATTTAAAGCTTTGTGAGGCTGTATGGAATGATCTCTTATCTAAGGTGCCACAAGGACTCCTCATTGTTTTAGCTTCTAGTATGTAGATCCAATTCCTGTTTTGTTTCTTTGGGTGTAAATGATACCTAGTGAATAGCCTGATCATTTTGAAAGTTTATGGTCCACTCTTGCAGACAAAGTGCACTTCCCTTAGTTAAGTGGGCCTGTTGCACTCCAGGAAAGATTCAGGCCCAGTGGGCAGCAGGTGGCATTTTCATGTACTATAACTAAACCTAAAGAGGGCATAAGGTGCATCCTCAGCTGTCCTAGACATGTCCCCTCTCCAGGAAGCCCTGTCCACTTTTATGTGTTAGCTGACCATATCTGGACCCCATAGGGGAGATAAAGTTGCTGCCACCTTTCATAACCTCCCTCTCCCTCTAACTGACTTTCTGCCTGACCCTCAGCAAGAGTGAATCTCAGGCGCAGGGTAAGTACAGCTCAGAGTTTTTGTGTATACCAAAAGGTGAGATTTTGAGACAGGAATGAGTATACCGATGTAGGGTGTAGAAAATATCCCCTTTCAATAATATTGTAGGAGTATTGCTGATTTCGGAGGTTGAAGAATACTGTTCCTTTGGAAAGAATGTCAATATATTAAGATAGACTATCAAGAAAAAAGGGAAAATTGTAAAGTTTTTTAAAATCTAGAATTTTGCTTTCTATTTCTCAGCTATTTCTATTTCTATTTTCTTATGGCCAGAATCTTCAGAAGAAATTCTAATGCTGGCTTCAATTTTGTGCATTAAAACAACTGACAGTTAACTTTAGCCATAAGTACTAGCTTTTTATCAGTATTTAGAGATGTATTATAGAGATCAGTGCTTTGAGCTGCCTTGTTTTAGGTTTATCTACATTGTACCATTACTTTCCTAGAGACCTTTTCATCACCTTTATTTAGATCTTGCAAAAGCCTATAATTACTTGAAACTAAAAATTCCCTATGGATTGATTTCTGAAAACTATAAATATGTCATGCATTATGTTACCACATAAAAGATCAGCAAGCCAGTTTGTTACTCTACTAGTATATTTGCCAAGGATAAGACAATGATCCTTTGTAGGACGCTGAGTGGTGTAATTCTTGTTGTTAACTCTATCCAGGATCATCGTTTAAAGCTGGTTGTGGAGTAGAATTCAAAATCTCTCTAAAACTCAGGATGTTCAAATATCTTACCAGCTCCAGGTGAATATACTTAGATTAGTGACTGTTAGGGGGCTTATTCCTTCACCCACTTACTTCCCTGGTCCTTCTCGCATGAACAGAGAGCAACAATACCCAAAGTCCAAAGGTGCAAACAATTCGATGTTTATTGGGGTGAACTTCTAGCAAGCATGATTCCAGTTTCCTTCCTTAGTGTTCCCCTTCCCAACTCTGACACCACAGAGCCTTACCTGTGTCCATGTTCCCATTCCTGCCCTTAGCTAAACATGATTCCAATTTCCCCACCCCCATTCCCTGTTCCCATTCCCCCCCACTCACTTCCTGATTGACTGCAGACTATATAGTAAAACTTGAGTTCTGCTTAGCTATACCTTAACCAATCATTTTACTGAAATTTAACTAACTAATCCTAAAATATTGTAACATGATTATTTAACCAAATATATCCCACCACCTTAATTAGTTTACACTCAGCAAAATTAATTATACAGCAGACAGAAACAATCACAGAATCAGACACAGATTATACAGACAAACAATAGGGAAATGGGGACTACAGTGATAGAACAACACAGAAATGAGGATTTCACATCCCAGCTATTGATAAGTGAGTTCTTGCCAGACAGGATGCTATCAAACTAAGTTTTCTTTTACATCTTCTAGGCACTTCCCTTTCTCTGGAGGTGCTAGGCATTATCAGGATAGGATTGTATTCCTAACAGCCCAGTACCACCTTCTTTCAATGTGACTAGTTTGGAATGTGAGGAGGTGACCGGTCGCTTCCCAGTTTATGGCTGCCTCTGCTGCTTAGCCAAAGATCTTAGCCTAAGCACAGGACCTCAGACTGTCACAATAAGAGAAGGCCCTTACACTGGCAGTCAGTGATTTTGATTCTTTCTTTTATATCTCTATAACTACCTAAGTGATAAGAATACACCTAAATTCTTAGCGTATAGGCCTTTACAGACAGGCCTGAATATCTATATCCTAACAGTAACATCGAGCATCAGCAAAATGTGGGTCTGTTAAAATTTGTTTCTCTCTATAGAGATGTAGTAGCACAGAGTGGTAGTCTCTTTTAAAAAAAAAATGCTGCATCTATCCATTTATTATTCCAACTCTGATATACATTCCAACTCTCCTTGGAAAAACTTGGTTTAATTAAAATGAATGGGATCTCTTGGGTGAGTGAGGACTGTAAAATATGGAGAGGTGGTGCGTTTATCTGATTTACCCATCAGCTAACTAAAATATCTTTAAACATACGAATTGTGAGTGGCGCCTGTATGGACACAGAAAGAATGGACTTGTGGTAAAGGATGTTTTTTCAGTTTCCCACTCTGCCACAGACTTCTTGCTTGTCTTTGGAGAGACCAGGTGGATGAGGTAATATCTTTTATTGGACCAATTTCTGTTGGTAAGAGAGACAATCTTTTGAGCTTATACAGAGTTCTTCTTCAGGTCTTTGGACAGTCAGACAGCTCCTTTGTTCCTAAATTCATCATTGGTAAAATGAAGATATTTACTTTCCCCCACACTTAGCCTATGTTTGTACAGTGCCAAGCTCAGTGTGCCCCTGACCTTGGTTGTGGCTTGTATTCACGGCAGAAGTACAAATAATAATAGGAACAGAAGAACAAGCAAGAAGTGAGAGGCCCCTGATCTCTTAGGGGAATCATAGAATAGAATCATAGAATATAAGGGTTGGAAGGGACCCCAGAAGGTCATCTAGTCCAACCCCTGCTCGAAGCAGGACCAATTCCCAGTTAAATCTTCCCAGCCAGGGCTTTGTCAAGCCTGACCTTAAAAACCTCTAAGGAAGGAGATTCTACCACCTCCCTAGGTAACGCATTCCAGTGTTTCACCACCCTCTTAGTGAAAAAGTTTTTCCTAATATCGAATCTAAACCTCCCCCACTGCAGCTTGAGACCATTACTCCTCGTTCTGTCATCTGCTACCATTGAGAACAGTCTAGAGCCATCCTCTTTGGAACCCCCTTTCAGATAGTTGAAAGCAGCTATCAAATCCCCCCTCATTCTTCTCTTCTGCAGGCTAAATAATCCCAGCTCCCTCAGCCTCTCCTCATAACTCATGTGTTCCAGACCCCTAATCATTTGTGTTGCCCTTCGCTGGACTCTCTCCAATTTATCTACATCCTTCTTGAAGTGTGGGGCCCAAAACTGGACACAGTACTCCAGATGAGGCCTCACCAATGTCGAATAGAGGGGAACGATCACGTCCCTCGATCTGCTCGCTATGCCCCTACTTATACATCCCAAAATGCCATTGGCCTTCTTGGCAACAAGGGCACACTGCTGACTCATATCCAGCTTCTCGTCCACTGTCACCCCTAGGTCCTTTTCCGCAGAACTGCTGCCTAGCCATTCGGTCCCTAGTCTGTAGCTGTGCATTGGGTTCTTCCGTCCTAAGTGCAGGACCCTGCACTTATCCTTATTGAACCTCATCAGATTTCTTTTGGCCCAATCCTCCAATTTGTCTAGGTCCTTCTGTATCCTATCCCTCCCCTCCAGCGTATCTACCACTCCTCCCAGTTTAGTATCATCCGCAAATTTGCTGAGTGCAATCCACACCATCCTCCAGATCATTTATGAAGATATTGAACAAAACCGGCCCCAGGACCGACCCTTGGGGCACTCCACTTGATACCGGCTGCCAACTAGACATGGAGCCATTGATAACTACCCGTTGAGCCCGACAATCTAGCCATCTTTCTACCCACCTTATAGTGCATTCTTCCAGCCCATACTTCCTTAACTTGCTGACAAGAATACTGTGGGAGACCGTGTCAAAAGCTTTGCTAAAGTCAAGAAACAATACATACAGAGCAGTCTCTGTGTAGAGAAAGGAGGGGATAGGGAGAGCAGGATGCTGGAAATCAGTGAGAGGGTCTGAGAGGAGGCCTAACAGCAGGTGTAAGGTGCAAATCCCGATGTACAGCAAACAGCTCCAATACAGATTTGTCTCTGCCCCTTATACTGGGCTATGACATTATAGCCATGCTCTCTAGTCCTATGCTGTCAACAGATAAAATATTTCATGCAGCTACATAACTGAACTACCAGAGTCACCTTACTTCTAGTGTTAAGATTAATTTTTTATAAGTAGGTTTGAAAATAAATTGCATATTAAACTATATAGCATTGCCTACTGAAAAAGCACTATAATGGGATTTCCTTTCTCTTTCAAATGTGCAGATATTGATGGATAATTGCAATATTTATTGGTGTAATGGTCTGGTGATGGCTGTAAAATTGACAGTCTTTCCTTTGTGGCTTGAATTCTGAGCTCTAGCTCCCTGAGAGCAGATCAAAGGGCCAGGCATTGGAATGGAGCTGTTGATAGTCTGAGTGCTTTAAAAACCTTGTTCTACTCTGAGTGACAACTGATAAAATATTTTGTAATGCTCCAGTACCCTAGTGCTGTCAGAAGGTTAAAGGACAGTACTGTGTTCGCCATATAGAATTTAGCACTGCCTTAGAATTACTGACGGAACAATCAAGCTGTGAGGCTGTTTCAGATACCTCTTTGTCTTCCCTGCAATTGTGAACCTTTCATGCGCTTTTTTTTCCCCAGCGATTTCCCTCCCTGCTCTCTGCTTTACTAATTAAAATTCTAATCACTCTGACAGCCAGAGCTATGGAAAAAAATCATTCTTCCATGCTGGAGAAGGTAATTTCAAGGTGTTTTAGCTGCCAAAGAAACAAATGGAATTTAGACAAAGAAGCTAGTTGTCATAAGAGGATGAGCTAGTTGTGCTGTCCCATTTCACAATAATAAAATATTAAACTTTAAGGAAAAAAAGAGAGTTTTCCTCTTGCTTTACATTATTGCCAGAGAGACAATGCAGCTTGATTTAGCTTTTTGTGTACGTACAGATTTTGTGTACATTTGTTAACATCAGTATGATTTACCTTTCTTGTAGTGAATTGTGGTGCAATGAGATGTTAAACATTTAACTTAGTTTGATATGTGATTTGCAGATGATACATATTCCTTGCTTGTGTGAGTTGTGGTTTGGAGCATTCATTTAAATGTACAGGAGCATGCAGACATGTATTTAAAATAATAAACAGTTCTTGATGCAGTGATATAGGTTTGCACATATTGGAATCTTTAAATCTTATAAAACATAAAATATAACAATATTCAAATCTCACTAGGTAATTGTATTAATGAAGGATGACCTAGTACAGCAAATTTCAAAACTTAGTCTTTCTTTATTAACTATAATAATGAGGCATATAAAACTGTTCTTATGCATGCTTGTGTGATGCAGGCTAATAGTGACTTACCATCATATCACAACATCCTGGTACACATCTATTTTTATGTTATATTAATATACATACACATAGGTTATCTACAAACAAACATATTTACACATAGCAAAGTGGATGCACACAGCACCAGTCCGGCCCTCAGATCTGTACCATGTATTTTTCATAAATGGAATAAATTAGGTGATTAAGGGGTTTATATCCATCTCCATGCTTAAAAACTAGGCATGAATGAACCTATTTTGATATAATAAAAAAATGACTCCATCTTTCAAACCCACCGAGAATTTGACTGAGATTTTGAAAATATTTGCCAAATTTCCATTGCTGTTTTATTAAACTGAATGGCCTTGCACTTCCTAGGCTCTGGCCCAAATGAAGAATAATTTGACTGAGAGGTTTTTGGAGCAAGTCCAGTCTCAGGGATTTTGCAGCCTGATTTTTCTACTATGTTTGGCCATTTGTCTCTTATCTCAGCTAGTGAAAGGGGGAGAGAGGGGAGGAAATTCTCTGGGAATTGCAGGTTGTCAATAGCACTGTGTTGTATTGGTTTGCTTCAGGACTACTTTTAGGTAGCATACAGAGAGAGGGACTACACACACCCAAATCTACAAACAAAAGAGTGAGAGAATTCAATTGTACTGCACATCAGTAATGGTTTCTGAAGGTGACAGCAGGCACAGAAAGCACATGCTTCTTCTCCTCCCCCTCACTTCCTATTCACCCTCCTCAACCTTTTATTATTGAAGAACAGAATTAGTTATTTCAATTATTCTGACAACTCCTCAGCTACTCCGCTAGGGCCATCATTCATTTGCTATTGACTGTACATGTTCTGCATGTGATTCCTACTGCTCATTCTTCACTTACGTGAGGCTCAAGAGCAACAGGGTATCTGAGTCTTACCTTGAAAATGCCAGACTTCTGGACCTTTGCTTGCAGGAACAGATACTAACTGGCTGAGGTAACATACACTTGTTATAATCACTTTACCAAGGTTCATGAGACTCTTGCCAAAATTCATCTCCTTCCGCTTCAACAGCTCATTCAGCCAGATGAAACTCTAACTGCTATTACATGACTGAACATGTTCTTTATACAAAAGTAGTAATCACTGAATATTTAATTTGAGAGGGAATTTGAGAATTCTGTGCTAAAAAGGGTTCATCACTAAGTGAAGTTATCCTTCTCACCCAATTTCTGGAGAATGAAAAATGGACCAAAATGAAGGAAAACCAAGATCTCAGCCAGGCCTCCTTACACTAATTTACAGTCCAGTTTTCTCCTCTTCGACACAATAATGCATAATTAAGCTAAATTTTCAAACCCAGGAACTTTAAAGAAAACACAAAATTCTGTGTTCAAAAGGGGAAATTGGGAAAGCAAAACATGTGGTTTATCATGGACCATGGGTGTGGGAGGTCAGGTCTAGTAGTCAGAATAGTGGTGGTCAGGCCTAATGGTTGGTGCTGGAGTCAGGAACTGAGCAAGGCTGGAGTGAACTAGAGCAAGGCAGGTAGAGGAGCAATTGCCTCTGAGGCCTGAACAAGGAGCAGCCATGGGCCTAAAGCTGGGCTTAAGAGCACATCTGTTGGTTCCGCTGGCCAATCAGGTGAAAGCCAACTGTGATTCAGCTGCAAGTCCTCAGTTGCTCACCAGGCAGGTGGAGCTAGCTGGTCCCAGGCTCAGCTGCAGGCTTTAATTCCTGATATGGTTACACAAACAAGCACCTATTTTACATGAAATTATTCATGGCAGTAGAACTTCATATTTTACTTGTGAAATTACTTGATTGCACCTGTCTGTGCACATTTTACAGGTTCAGTGATGTTACAATAATTGAGGTGACATTTTCAAAACTAAACATGTTAAATATCTGTATTTTTTTTAGCTCATTACATTTATATAGACCTTAAAATTTTAGATAAGTTGGTGAGCTTCTGACTACAAGGTTCTGGTGGGTCCTTAGCTGAACATTATAAACATTTTTTAAACAGTTTGGTTTACAGAATGAACAAATGTTAGGAAGATTCTTCTTTTCTCTGAATTAATGCATAATGAGTAAAACCCAGCATTTACATCTTAATGAAAAAGCAGGTTTCTAGAAAGCAAGCATAATAGCTACTGAGTATCAGTCAATTAAGTTACCTCCAGTGTCGCAGTCCCTCTATCTAACAATCAATTGCTCCATATATCTGCCCTTTGAAATCAAAGTGTAAAACCCATCTAAATAGTTTTTGTCCTGGAAGAGTAAAAACTTTAAGTAAATAACTTCCAGAACTCTCTGTTGGATGCCACAGAGATTAATTTGACACCAATCATCAATATAATATCAAATGTTGATGCCAAATACATAATTTAAATTATACCAGTTCAGATTCTCAGCCAGTGTAAATGAGTGTAGTTGGAGCTACGCTTGTTTATGCCTACTGAGGATCAGGCCATTATATTGGCCATTAAAGGCCTGAAACAGGTTGTGCATCGGCTCTTGACTTTAAGGACAGCTAGAGATTGATTATGGCCAAGTTCCAGTTCAGCTCAGAACAAGGAAATTCTGGGAGATGTAATTGTCATGCTGTCTAGAGTGGCTCGAGACCCTGAGTGCCAACCTCAGGGAAGACACCCCAAACTGGTGGTATGTTCTATACTTAAATTTCACCAACCCAGTAACAAATGTGAACTCCTGTAACAGTCTTACCATGGAGTCACAGACAGTCCCTTATACCCTTCAGTCTATCTTGCCACCCAGACAAACTGAGCTTAGTGATAAATGGTCACTTACACCAAAAATCACACCACATTCAACTTGCTTCCAGTCTCAAGAGACCAGTCATGTACTCTAGAGATTTTACACCAAAGACCACTCCAATAGCCAATCCTGTAATAAACTATCTGAAAGTTTATTAACTAGGGAAATATGAGTTATTTACAGGTTAAAGCAACCAAACATATACACACAGATGAGTTACCATCTAAATCCTAAGAGTCACAGAGTTGTTGTGATCTGTCAGTTCAAGGTATCTGTCAGGGCAGACCCAGGAGTAACTCCTGAGGATCTCTGCCTCAGTTTAGGGTCTCTGTCAAAGTTCAAATAGCGAAGAGAGCTGGAAATTTTTCCTGTCATTGTTTTATTTCCTTTATTCCACTTCCAAGTCCACAGGAAGAACTTCCTGGCACGTAACATTCCCAGGTGCGTTAGGGCCATTAACCAATCCTTTGTATTGCGATGTTCCTTGTGGCCCATCTGATACTGATAGTCCTTTTGAATGCGGGGGGAGGAGTGGAATGATTGCTGTGCCTGGATTCACAAGTTCAGAACAAATATTTTCAAAGTTATAAATGAAAATGTACATATTTCCTTATAGCATGGACTACAGACATTACAAGTGAGATTAGTGCATGCAGCAACTTACAAATATTTTGTAGAGTCTAAACACAAAATACTTTCTTATAAGACTAACACCTACTTTGAGCAAAACTAACGTACAGGTGACCTGGTCTGGTCTCTAGCTATCAGTCTGTCAGTTCTTAGTGCCTGCAGCCTGGGCAAGAGCTGGCATCTGGCCTGCCAGCCTCACGGTAATTCCCAAAGGAATCCTGGGAATTGTAGACTGCTACAAAGCATGGGGAGGAGTATAGGGCACAGCCTTCTCTCACAAGAGGAGAACCAAGAACCAGTGTAGTGCTTTCCACCAAGAGAAGTGGGGAAATAACCCAGGAAAGGTTGTGGGAAAGGGATTGTAAGGAGGCCTGGAGATAAGCAATAGAAAGGAAATAAATCTTGGGGAGGATTAAACCTAGTCAAGGAAGAGGCCCAGGACAACAAAAGTAATAGCATGGACTTCAAATCTAATTGTTTCACTTGTCCTTGTTTAGAAGCCCCAGGCTGCCATTTCCAGTGAGGGGTGGAAGAAGCCCTGCTTCACTTCACTGTGTCAAGTGAGGATGACTACTTTGGCCTGGAGCTGGCAAAGAAGAACTTTAGACTTGGGAGAGTTAATTATTATTGAGTAACCCTTCCTCAACGAGAGCTGAAGGATTTTTCTGTATTTGCTTCTAAAGGGAGGGCTTTAGTTTGGCTCACAGCCACACTATACTCTACCAAAAGGGAAACTGAATCACAAATTATCCTACCATCAAAAGACTGTCTCCAGAAGGAAAACCAAGGAGCACCAGTGGAAAAAGGGAAGTTGCCATGCTGGTAAATTCAGGTCCCCTAATCCCCTTTGATCCATGCTTCAGCTACTGTTGTTTTAGAAATGCATTTTGCCCTTTTCCTCCTCCTCTTTCACTGCCAACTTATCCCTGAGTTGCTGGGTCATTCTTCAGTCTTCCATCATTAAGGGGAAGGCTTTAGTGAACAGATGCATCTTGCCTCATGCACTGAAAAATTGTTGTTGCAGCCATGTCGGTCCCATGATATGAGAGAGACAAGGTGGGTGAGGGCATATCTTTTATTGGACCAACTTCTGTTGGTGAGAGAGAGAGAAGCTTTTGAGCTTTCACAGAACTCTTCTTCAGGCTGACCTGAAAAGTCAGGCTTGGGCTCATTCTGGTCTCTTGTGCTTAGGAGTAATGACATTACCTTCCATCAAGAATGTTCTGCTCTTTACATCTGAATGTCAGCTTGGGCTTCCTCAGCATTTTTGTTGAACACAGTGGTTGATGGGTGGAGAGGGAGAGTCTAAGGAAACCAGGCCGTAGTCCATTGAGGACTGAAGTACTAGAACTAGGATGGGTGCTAGTACAATCACATACCGGGCCATATTTTGGGCTTTTAAAAGGTTTTGCATTTTCTAAATCCTGCAGTTGGGGGTACGGCTACCTGTTTTGCATATACGTTCCAAGGTGTACAAAAATGCAGATTTTTGCAAGCACATATAGGTGCACCTGCAGTTTTTTTTGAGTGCATTTCAGAAGCTCATTAAATATATAGCTCATACTATGCCTACTTGTGTGTGTGGGGAAAAACTCCATACAGTACACTTCAAAATACTGTATCATAAAATTACTTAGATATCTGTATCCTCCTCAAAAATATGCAGTGATGTAATGAACATTTTAAATCCACTTTTTGCATATTTTTGTAAGCTCCTCTCAGTATCTGAACAAAATCTGTACATTTATGTTGTTTGGAGATTCGAGGTGATGAAATAGGGTTTTGGCAACTCTTCACATAACAGTTTGAGCTCTCATTCTCTTCATTTCCTCTCTCAGCAGCCAGCAAAATGAGCTGATGTGAGGAAAATGTCTGCCAAGGAACTTTAACAGGAGGCAGTTTTTAATTAACAGAGGCCAAAGAAGGTGATAACCCCCAGGGTAGTGAAGAGAAATTAACATGGAAAAGCAGTTCCTCGCTTCTGTGGGTCCCAAAAGGCCAGTCGTATTAGTGGTGTCTGTTCTGATTGAACCTTTGCTGTGTCTTTTTATTGATTCACTTGTCAGAATCTGACAAAAACACTGCTGGCCGTCAGTTGTTTGTTCACAGTGGAAGCTTATGGCTAGAAATGGCTTCGTTGTAAAACATTCAGCATAGCGAGGTCTGTCACTGTGGTTAGCATTTCCCAGAAATGATTAATGTTGTTAGACTTAAAACTAAACTAAACTAGACTAAAAGCCTACTGAAATGAATGCAAATACAATCCACAAATTCTCTCTAAGTAACCATTTCATCCTATTAACTATTTGCCTGAGCTTAGAGTAAAATGTTTTAATTATTAACCTATTTTAAAGTGAGATTTCAGGGAAGATAATCACACTGGCTGTTTCAGAGAGATTTTAGCCATTTAATATATCTGGCAATTGTGAAAAGCATTTTTAAAAATATCCTACGAATAAATATTTCAAGTTTCTCTTCCTAAGATGAAAATGAATAATAAATAAAGCTTGTAAGTGCTTGAGGAAAAACCTGCCTAGAAAGCTAAAATAAAAAAATTAGTAAATAAATAAATAAGTAAATAAATAATGTTTCCACATTTATGAGCTTTCGGAGCCTGATCCAAAACCAGCTGAAATCAGTTGGCTAGAAGAGCTCCTGGATGAACTCATGCTCTTACTTTGAATATTTCTTCTTCACAGTTGATTCCAAACAAGAATGAGCACAGTTCAAATATATTTGAAGAGCTTTAAAATATAATGCCCAATGTTTGCCTTCTCCCTTCCTGCTTCTTAAAGCCATGGAATGCAATTGCCTCTGTTTCAAAAGTACTTTTCACACATTCCCATCCATAATGCGAGACCCTAGCTATAATCTTTAGTTAACTAATTGGTTTATTCAGAAGAAAGTGTGCTCCTCCAACTCTAATCTGAGGAATACAAAGCACTGGTCCATATTTTGTATTTAGCTCCTGTTTTTGGATAGCCAGTCATTCACAACATGATTGATTTAAGTTGTATTTGCTATTTGTAAATATTGGCTAAATAGTTTGGAGTAGTAATTCTCACACTATCAGTTGTCAGTGATCTGTTTGCTTTGATCTTTATTATTTCTGTAGTCTGGTTGGTCACCTAAGTTGTCCAGTGTTTTTGTTTCATAATTTTATGACTGAAACATTTTTAACAGCAGACTACACTTCATAGCTAATAGTGAATACTGGATAATTAATTTCTAGCGTGACTTTTTTTGTAAAACTTGTGAAAACTTAGGGACTCACAAACAATGGCAATATTTATAAATCAGTTGGCTTCCTATTCGACAAGCTCTAGTGTTAAAGTAGCTTCTGTGCCTATGAAGACTTTCCTGTTCAGAATTCATACTCTGAAATATTTTAAACCCTTTAAAAATTCACCAGTCCATAGTGAAATAAGTACAAAAAAAGCAGGGTTGGGTTTTGTGAACAATAGAATCATAGAATCATAGAATCATAGAATCATAGAATATCAGGGTTGGAAGGGACCCCAGAAGGTCATCTAGTCCAACCCCCTGCTCGAAGCAGGACCAATTCCCAGTTAAATCATCCCAGCCAGGGCTTTGTCAAGCCTGACCTTAAAAACTTCTAAGGAAGGAGATTCTATCACCTCCCTAGGTAACGCATTCCAGTGTTTCACCACCCTCTTAGTGAAAAAGTTTTTCCTAATATCGAATCTAAACCTCCCCCACTGCAACTTGAGACCATTACTCCTCGTTCTGTCATCTGCTACCATTGAGAACAGTCTAGAGCCATCCTCTTTGGAACCCCCTTTCAGGTAGTTGAAAGCAGCTATCAAATCCCCCCTCATTCTTCTCTTCTGCAGGCTAAACAATCCCAGCTCCCTCAGCCTCTCCTCATAACTCATGTGTTCCAGACCCCTAATCATTTTTGTTGCCCTTCGCTGGACTCTCTCCAATTTATCCACATCCTTCTTGAAGTGTGGGGCCCAAAACTGGACACAGTACTCCAGATGAGGCCTCACCAATGTCGAATAGAGGGGAACGATCACGTCCCTCGATCTGCTCGCTATGCCCCTACTTATACATCCCAAAATGCCATTGGCCTTCTTGGCAACAAGGGCACACTGCTGACTCATATCCAGCTTCTCATCCACTGTCACCCCTAGGTCCTTTT
The DNA here is from genome assembly GCF_965140235.1 of Caretta caretta. Lineage (NCBI taxonomy): Eukaryota > Metazoa > Chordata > Testudines > Cheloniidae > Caretta > Caretta caretta. The sequence goes on along the minus strand of NC_134210.1, from coordinate 80,752,388 downwards.
CCGCAGAACTGCTGCCTAGCCATTCGGTCCCTAGTCTGTAGCTGTGCATTGGGTTCTTCCGTCCTAAGTGCAGGACCCTGCACTTATCCTTATTGGACCTCATCAGATTTCTTTTGGCCCAATCCTCCAATTTGTCTAGGTCCTTCTGTATCCTATCCCTCCCCTCCAGCGTATCTACCACTCCTCCCAGTTTAGTATCATCCACAAATTTGCTGAGAGTGCAATCCACACCATCCTCCAGATCATTTATGAAGATATTGAACAAAACCGGCCCCAGGACCGACCCTTGGGGCACTCCACTTGATACCGGCTGCCAACTAGACATGGAGCCATTGATCACTACCCGTTGAGCCCGACAATCTAGCCATCTTTCTACCCACCTTATAGTGCATTCATCCAGCCCATACTTCCTTAACTTGCTGACAAGAATACTGTGGGAGACCGTGTCAAAAGCTTTGCTAAAGTCAAGAAACAATACATCCACTGCTTTCCCTTCATCCACAGAACCAGTAATCTCATCATAGAAGGCGATTAGATTAGTCAGGCATGACCTTCCCTTGGTGAATCCATGCTGGCTGTTCCTGATCACTTTCCTCTCATGCAAGTGCTTCAGGATTGATTCTTTGAGGACCTGCTCCATGATTTTTCCAGGGACTGAGGTGAGGCTGACTGGCCTGTAGTTCCCAGGATCCTCCTTCTTCCCTTTTTTAAAGATTGGCACTACATTAGCCTTTTTCCAGTCATCCGGGACTTCCCCGGTTCGCCACGAGTTTTCAAAGATAATGGCCAATGGCTCTGCAGTCACAGCCGCCAATTCCTTCAGCACTCTCGGATGCAACTCGTCCGGCCCCATGGACTTGTGCATGTCCAGCTTTTCTAAATACATTTTAGTGTCAGTGAAAAATGCCAGGTGGAAAATCCTCAGCCCTGTGTACATCCTCAGTTTATCCCCAGGGCAGGCACAGAATGGACAGCCATAATGCTTTTTCCATGTTAATTTATGAGTGTACACTAGTGCCGTTCTGGAAGGGCTAGCTCCAAAGGTGAGGTGTTAATTCCACGTGTTCAGCCTTGCTCTCTGTCTTCCATGAGTGGTGCTGATTAATTGTCACTGAAATCTTTTTGTAGTATGGTCGGCCACTTGTTCACTTCTAGAAAGTGGACTTATTTCATGTTCAACAAACAGCCATCAGATATTTGTTTTTGTTTTAAAGGTGGCTTTAAAAGCATTTTTAATAAACTTTTTTTTCTGAATATAAGCTATCCATGATAACTTGCTTACAAAGATTTAGCTAAATATGATGGAAAGTGGCTAAGATACAATCCACTAAAATAAAGGGTGGTTGTTTTAATGGAAATGGCAAAGGACATTTAATAATAGAAGCATTGGTAACATTAGGCATAATACAACTAGGGAGACATGACAGATATTTGCCCAAATTTACTTCTGAGCCCATAAGACTTTACATATTATTTGGTGATTCATATCTGTAATGATCACACTTTCTGAGCACAGAATGCAGACCGGACCCGAATGCAGTAGACATATTAAGGGAAACTGCCAGAAGATAACTTGGGTCACAATCCTTTCCAGTTCCAAAACAAAACCTTATATTAGTTTCCAGATGAAAAATGTACTGTATCTGGTCATGGTGGAGGTTGTTTTTTATTCTTAATTCTGCATGTCACCATTTAAGTCAAGACAATAGATGCTGAGAACATTTATCCCCCTGAAAACAAATGCTAGAGAAAGGATTGACAGATGATATTTTAATTGGTTTGACCTCTAAAGTGATTAAATAATAATGAAAACTCTTCTGTTTAACAACTGCTTGAGGTACTTTATATTCTTGCCTCAAAGTGTAGCAATTTCTAGCTAGTAACAGGGTGATTGATTTTTCCATATCAAATACAATGTTATAGTCTATTGTTTCCATAGCAAGCATATAGCATCTGTCTTCAAACTCAGACTGCAGTCCTGCACTATCCAGTAATACTTTATCTGACCACATCCTTCCATTACAAGTATGAGTGGATTAATATTGATTTTTTTCCTTTTGTCCAAGACTTCAGGTCCATCTTAACAGCAATAAATTACACAGCTGAAACATGAGGATGTTCTTGCTCCTCCTTGCTCTTCATAGTGTGGATTATTATTTTGGCTGAAAAACAATTTCTGATGTTCTTAACCCATTGCAAGACTATAAAGGAAAGGCTGTGCACAAGTTTAAACACTTTTGTTTGGATTATGTTGCCAATAATAATTCAGAGTTTCCAATAAACCCAGAGCCCTGGGTTCCAGTAAAAAGCTCCTGACTCTATCCTGTCAAGAGCAAATCACTACAGTTTGCACATGTCAAGAATTGGAAATAATGCAGGTTATGAGAAGCCAGAGAGTAGGATTCCAAGTTGTGAGAATTTACTACTCTGATCATAGGAAAAGGGAGGGAGATATAGGGCAAAGGGTAGAGAGGGTGATAGGTTTGTTATTGCAAGTCAGTCTTTATTCTTTCTCCCTTGATTTAGAAGTGTAAGTACTTATTGGCTTAAAAGGATGTGTCTATTGATAGTGAGGCTTAAATGAATGCCATTCTTGGCACTGCTGCTTTAGGTGTACAACAATATGAATTAAATGTCCCTTAGCTGAAGCAGTCTTCAGCCATCTCTTTTGTCTGCCACGTGACCGATCGTCTGTCTCTCTGTTCAGACCAACAAGAGACCTAAGGCAAAACCCTGGATCTGAACACTCTTGGCCAGAAGAACAGTGTTCAAAGTTCATATTTAGATCTAAATTTTGCATGTTGGACTGTAAGGGGTTGTGCTCACTACCATGGCGCCTCCTACTGGTTGTTCCAGGAATTAGCTCTGTCCTAGCCATGGAGCGCCCTCTGCGGCTGGTGTCCCGCCCGTTGCCCGCTCGGCTGTGCTGCGTGAGACCCGCATTGCTCCCTGGCTTGCGGCATCCTCTTCTGGCCACAGTCTTCTGGCTGTGCCCCTGCTCTATTCTCCACCATTCTGGGAATCAGCAGTCCTTAGTCCACACTTGCCTTCATGGCCACCTGCCGCCCCAAAAGTCTAGTCCCTTGCCTCAGGGACAAGGCACAGTCAATCGGCCACGTTCCTCCTTGGTAAGGTAAGGTGAGGTGTAAGGGGGGAGGGGAGGACAAGATCCGCCACTATTCTGGGTCCAGGGACCCTCTAGCGGCAGCCTCCCACTGCCCTCCTTCAATCCCCTTTTCTCCCTGTGTACCCTGGGCCACTTCCCCTCGGGCCTTGCACCTTCTTGGCCCTTTTCGTCAGGGGCTGCCACCTGGCAGGTAGCAGGCCGGAGCTCTCTCTCTCTCTGCTCCCCTGAGCCTTCCCAGCACTGCTGTAGTCTAGGTGCTCTGTCTGCAGGAAGCCAGTCCTTCTCCCTTGCTTGTCAGGAAGAGACTCCTGTCTCCTGTGCTTTGCAGCCTTTATATAGGGCCTACCTCGTCCTGATTGGCTGCCTTTCTGCCCTTCTCTGATTGGCTGGGTTCTGCACAGGCTGCCTCCAGCCTGCTTTACCCCTCCTCTGCCAAAGTGGGGCAACTGCCCCACTACATGGGCCCATATCTACATGAAACCACTTGCTACATATAGGAACCTTTTTATATCATGTTCTTTGGAAATGATTAATTAGATTTTTCTACCATTTAACATAACCCTCGCTGTGACCTGTGTACACAATAATGCATTGATAGCAGTGTGTGGTTGCACTGCAATCTTGCTACCACAGTAGTTTTAACAAATGCTTAATTCAGAACAGTAATGCTTTTATGCAGCTGGAGACAAATTTGCAACAAATTGATCACCATTATGGGTTTTTGAATGCTGAATACATATTTTTTACACTAAAAGTGCTACCATATGTAGGCCAACTATTGCACCTGTTAAAGGGGGCTTAAGAGCCCTGGAAACTAAGATGAACCTTGCAGAGCTTCTTAAAACTCCCTCCTCATGGTTCAGGATTCGGGGGCTTTGGCTCTCAATCTTGTGGTTCCATGGGAACAATAGTCCGCCATTCCCAAATAGAACTGCTCCTCGGGCTTTATGTTTGGCCCTTTATGCTTTGCCTCCTATAAAAAGGAAGCTCTTATTGGGCAGTAGACCTATGCCCATACAAAACCTCACTCAGAAGAGAGGTGCAGCTGCCGAACCTGAGTTTTGATTACTTCAAACAGCAACAAATTAGATGCAGATGTCTTCTGACTAGGGAAGAAAAATACTATGGAAGTAAAGTGGTTCCTCATATTCCTAGCCTCCATGCCAAAAGCCATGAAACACCACCAGAGAAGATTCCATGGTCAGGTACCCAAGGAAGTGAATGCTGAGAAGCTGGGATTCCATATACCCATTAAGCTGAAGTCTACTGATTTCTGCTACTTTCCCTTCATACAGGTGATGTGAACCCAGTTTGAACAACTCAAGAGAATCCAGGGCAGGTAGCATTCATTCAGACTTTTATATTCTGTAAATACGTTTCTAACGAAGCAGCCCATCTATAAATGTATCTAAGAAACACATAACTGCCTTTCAAAAAGAGCTAGAAAGCATTATTGGTTTTGTTAGTTTACAATAAATGTCAGAGATGTAGAAAATTGCTATTATTGAGTTAAAGAAAAAGAATCCTAACAACTCAAACCAGAAAATACATATATGGTAAACACTGTTTTCCGTGTTTCAGAGTAGCAGCTGTGTTAGTCTATATTCGCAAAAAGAAAAGGAGTACTACACAAGTACTCCTTTTCTTTTTACTGTTTTCCATAGATCTTTTTTCTTAAATGAGTACAAATTACTATTTTTCAACTGCCATTCACATGTGATCAGCACTATAAAAATACATCATGTAGCAACAGCATGGCTTTGTTCAGACTTGAAGTTGTTCTAACAGAAACTCTGATCCTTCTGTTTACCACAGATATCTCATCCACTCTAACAACCCTGCACCTGTTTATGCCAACATTTTTCTGCTGGTATGTGCTTTGTGCAATATGTAGCGTATTAACTAAGCAGGGATTTGCCAGGGATTTCTTAACTGAAAGTCTTGTGGTTAAAATGGCTATTGAAATATCCAAATAAAGATCTCCTTGCCAGTTATGTTCTTTTACCGAGCTGTAACTGTACCTTACAGACTGTCTTATAATGAAGCTTCTGTTACAGCTAATAAAACCTCAGCTATAAATTCATTTAATAAAATGCGATCAACTTAATTGAAAAGATTAATGCTGAATACAGTTTTTTGAAAAAATATCACATGCTAAAAAAGAGAAGTTTACTTATAATATCTTGTTCTGACTTGTACACAAAACTAGAAGCAGCGACAGAATAATATTCTCAAGTTTTAAAAAATGACAGAATAGTCTCAGGGAAAAAAAGATTTGAGATATTACGAATATCCTATTCCATCCATTTCTGAATTAATTGGTGGATGCTATCTCTCAGGAGAAAAGCAGAAACTAAACTGCAGGAAAGGGAAAACAACTACGAAACTGGATCATTTACATATGTAAATCTGCAAGGTTAAAGGGAATCTGAAAGTGCCCTTTTCCAATGTTTATATTAGTACCAATTAAACTGTTTGGTAGATGAGGTTATCCTAGGTTAAATGGCTGTAGCTTGTATGTTACTGATGGATATATGAATAACTTGTAGTCACAGGGAAATAATTCTCACCAGATGGTTTAACTGATGAATTTAACCTCTTTCGCTTCACAAATTGTTTGCAAATAGACTGTTTCTTTGTTTGCTACTTGCAGTTGCTCTACTCAGTACTTTATATAAACAAACTTCAATGAATAGATTTCTTGCAAACTTTTCATCGCAAGTATTTTGAGTATTTAATTGAGAAATTTGACAGTCATACTCTGCAAGTGACCATTTAAGACACATGGTATGATTTCTATTTGCTGATTGGATGACCTAAGCTTTATAGTGAGGTAGATGTCTCTGGGATTTTAATTTCCTCAGGGATGGTGGGAAGTATGTTCTGTTATATTCAGGTTATTGAATCACACTCCTCACCATGATATCTGAGTTCCTCTACTGCAAAAGAGTTAGCTGATAAGCTGGCCAAAGGAATTTAAATGGGACATTGTAAAATATTTTCATATTCTTTTTTCTGTCAGGGTAAAAAAAAAACATTGAATTTGGCTACATATGCAGCTGCAAGATTTTAAAATACCTGTAGCTTTCTGATTGAGGGGGGAAAAACATTTTAAGAAGAAATCAGGATTGGTTCATAAAAACATTTCAAAAAATGCTTTTGTTAAAAGTGGGGGGCTAAATTTATAATTAATATTTATTAGTAATCAATAGGTTCATCACCTCTAAATCTATCCTAGAGTAGCTGTCATTAGTGTTGGTACCTAATGCTTGTGCAGGGAGAAGTGTAATGCAATTGAGGTACCTCAGGGTAAGATCCACAAAGGGGACTTAAGGCATCTCTATGTTGCCTCATAGTTTGAACTGCGAGAGTGGGAATAGCAGTGGGCACCAAAGTAGTGTGACCACTGACGTATCCCCAGAATACAGGACATCCCCAACCCGCCAGTGTCAGCCTGTCTGGGTGGCTCCACCCCTTCATGTGTTGGCCTGCCTGGGTGGAACTGCCACCGCCTGGGTGAGCCCACTTGCTGCCTGCATCAGTCTGCACAGAGGCACTATCCCCAGCCCAGCCCCCTTGGCATCCTCCTGCATTCACGGTCTCTGCCTCCTTTCATTTTCACCAGGCAAAGCCACGTCCGGTACCAGACAGGGACAATTCTGCACAAATCTAGGACTGTCTGGCTTTAAACTGGACGAATGGCCTCCCTATCCCAAACTGCTGCGCTGTCACTTCTCCAGGTGGATGCTGCAGGCATGAACTGAAAGATTCCCAGTTTTCATTAATGTAGTCCCCTTCAAACAGGATGACATTAATGTGAAGTAGGAACCTTTCAGTTCATGACCCTAATGAGCACGTGGGGGAGTTACAGTGTAGCACTGGTACGTACAGCTACTCACACTCCCATAGTTCAAACTGCGGGGCAGTGTGTACATGCCTTCAGACTCAGAATTGCCAGGCGTAATGTTTAGGTGCTTGCTGCCTAATGAAAACCAGAGCCTCGAGTTAGGAGAGCAGGCTCCCTATACAAATCACGTGAGATAGGTGGGGCAGCACCTAACTTGAGAATCGCTTGGCACTTAAGCACAATCTATGCACCTGGGTGCCTTGACTGAGGTGGCTGTGTGTATGCCATGCAACAAATTTTTACCAGGGAACTTCACCAGTAGAAACTTAGGTTCCTAGTGAGAGTAAATGCCTACAGGGTTAGGAGACAAATAAGTGGGGGGTTTGAAGGATCTAAATTTTGGATTTAAGCCCCTAAAATGGCAGTTAGCCACCTAATCTCTTTGAGGGCCTAGCCCTAACTGTCTGTTTTACTTGTTCTGTTTTTCTCTGTTATTGATCAAAGTTTTTTCCCATCATTATTACAGTATGATTGTTTGGTTAAGCAACTGATATCAAACCTTATTTTTAAACAAATTATTCTGTGAATTCTGTTTGAAAAGTTATTGAGCAATGATAGCATTGAACATTTATTAACAGATGATTAGAAGAACAGAGGTTGTATGTCTTCAATTCGATTATACTGTGTAATATATTTTTTTCTTAACAGAGTTAAATGTTTTACCCATGCTTTTTATCATGGAATGTAAACTACCAATATCAAAACTATAATTTAGGAAATTAAATGTGAAAACCATACTATTATCAAAACCATCTTATCCACATAACTATATCACAGTTTCATAATATGACCACCTACTTTATTCGTATTATAGTTCCATTTAAAATAAAATATGTCACACACAGTTGTAGTCATCTTCTCATTAGCTCTTTGAGTGTCAGATCCAGTACAAAAATAACCACAGGACTCTCAATGGCCAGATTGTATAACGTACACTCCTTTGTTGAGAGCAATGTTCCAACCTCATCATCCCAAGAAGAGAATGGTAGATTGTACCCACCACGATGGTAGGGAGAAGCAGGCCATGTGTGGCCTTCACACAATTCTCAGCTGGGGTGGGGAAGACATTCCTTGCCTCCGTGTACTTGGGCATCAACTAAGCACAATCTAGCTGAAAGTCGTGCAAAAGTATTCTGTGCAAAAGTTTTGCAAAAGAATATATGCTGCTGGTTTTATAATTTGTGGGACTCTGCTTTGCTGGAGAGGGACTTGCATGTACAGTGACCTGGCTGACACTGTAAGTCTTGGAGATTGTGTGGAGCAAGCTGGAATGCAGGGCACAAACAGTTGTTTGTGGTGGTTTGTTCATTGGCCTGGCCCTGGGTATATAGGAGTGTTCCCAGTGCTTCTCATACAAGATCTAAACTTCCCACTCTGGTACACATGGACTTAGTCCATATATTTTTTATTACTAAAAGTATTATCAACCTCTGAAAAATGAATATGATGAGTTTTTTTCATATTGATAGATTTTGTGGCCAGAAGGAATCATTAGATTGTACTCCTTTTCTTTTTGCGAATACAGACTAACACGGCTGTTCCTCTGAAACCTGTCTTTAGACTTTCTGTAGAACACGGGTCATAGAATTTTACCCATTACCCATATAATCAGCTCAGTAACGTGAAGGTTATTGAAAAATATTCTTTTTGTAAAGAAATAATTCACACAAATATGACTTCCAGCTCCCTCATGTGCTATTTGATGTTGTGGTGCTCATGATTGAGCTTTACATGACTTCCTCATATTTCTGTGAAACCTGGGGATAAAATCTGACATTCTCAGTTTTTGCAACTTCTGGGGAAAAAGTAGATCTGTGGGAATTTTACATTATGAAGCTCCAAAACATGGAAAACTTGCCTGTTTTCAGGTTGCACTTCCAAATTCAAAACTCAGTATATGGTAATCAAAGGATTCCGTAGAATTTGTAAACATTTGAAGAGAGCTTAACCCAATGATTGGTGTTGATTCAAAACACTTGAACAAGCTGGGCGTGAACAAGCATATAGTTACATTTGTTTGTAACTCTCCTGAGTTTTGAAGGGTGTTTGGGATTGTTTCAGGACAATGTGTTAAATGATGAAGCAGGGTGGTTTTGACTGAATTTTGCTTAGTTTTAAAGTTGTTTTGATCTGTAACATAAAGTGAAACCCATAGGTTTCAGAGGAACAGCCGTGTTAGTCTGTATTCGCAAAAAGAAAAGGAGTACTTGTGGCACCTTAGAGACTAACCAGTTTATTTGAGCATGAGCTTTCGTGAGCTACAGCTCACTTCATCAGATGTTTACCGTGGAAACTGCAGCAGACTTTATATACACACAGAGAATATGAAACAATACCTCCTCCCACCCCACTGTCCTGCTGGTAATAGCTTATCTAAAGTGATCAACAGGTGGGCCATTTCCAGCACAAATCCAGGTTTTCTCACCCTCCACCCCCCACACAAATTCACCAGCAGGAGAGTGAATTTGTGTGGGGGGTGGAGGGTGAGAAAACCTGGATTTGTGCTGGAAATGGCCCACCTGTTGATCACTTTAGATAAGCTATTACCAGCAGGACAGTGGGGTGGGAGGAGGTATTGTTTCATATTCTCTGTGTGTATATAAAGTCTGCTGCAGTTTCCACGGTAAACATCTGATGAAGTGAGCTGTAGCTCACGAAAGCTCATGCTCAAATAAATTGGTTAGTCTCTAAGGTGCCACAAGTACTCCTTTTCTTTTTGTGAAACCCATAGGGTTCCAAACTTATATGATCCAGAGCATAGCCAAGAACCCCTAACCTAGCTGATCATTAACTACATAAAAATATCCAACCTGGAGGTCATTCTTGTATTCACATTGCAAAGTTATGGAAAATACATCATCAGGTGACTATTTTTTCATGGCAGAGAAGTAACAGTTGAATTGCACATTGCCATGGATATATAGTATGCTGTTTACAATGCCATTTTCTTTCTAGCAGTTAAATAGGACAGCAGAACTGCATTATAAAAGCAGGACTGCTTTCATTATTGGGTTTATAATATGTACTATATTGTGTATTCTTGGAATAAAGTAATTAGATTAGAAGTGTTATGTGTGTGCTTGTTTACCGAAAAATAAAATAAATGTGACTGTATCCAACCAACCCAATATCAGTATTACCTGCATTATATATATTACACACAAAAAGCTACGTTCAAAAACCAAAAACAAACAAAGTAAGGTTTCGTAGATTCCAAGGACAGAAGGAACCATTGTGATCTGATCTACTGTGCAACACAGGCCATAGAACTTCACTAAAATAATTTCTAAAGCATATTTTTCAGAAAAGTGTCCCATCTTGATTTAGAAATTGCCACTGATAGAGAATCCACCACAACCCTTGATAAATTGCTCCAATGGTTAATTACCCTCACTGTTAAAAATCTAAATTTTATTTCCTGTCTGAATTTGTCTAGTTTCAACTCCCAACCATTGTGTTAATCTTTGTCTGTCAGATTAAAGAGTCCTCTATTATCAAATATTTGTTCCCCACCTAGATTCTTAGAGACTGTGATCAAGTCTCCCCTTACCCTTCTCTTTGTTAGTCTCAAAAAACTCAATCTATTTAGTTTATCACTATACATCATGTTTTCTAATCCTTCATTCATTCTCGTGGCTCTTCAGAACCCTCTCCAATTTTTCCATATCTTTCTTGGACTGTGGACAACAGAACTGGACACAGTGTTCCAGCAGGTTTCAGAGTAGCAGCTGTGTTAGTCTGTATCCGCAAAAAGAAAAGGAGTACTTGTGGCACCTTAGAGACTAACCAATTTATTTGAGCATAAGCTTTCGTGAGCTACAGCAGTGGTTGCATCAGTACCAAATGCAGAAGTAAAATAATGTCTTTATTCCTACTATATTCCTTTGCTTGTGCATCCAAGAATTACATTAGCTCTTTTGGCCACAGCATTGCACCAGGAGTTCATGTTGGTTTGATTACCTACTGTGGCCCAAATCTTTTTTCAGAATCTCCGATTCCCAGGATAGCGTCCTCCATCAGTAAGTATGGCCTGAATTCCTTGTTCCTAGAGGTATATATTTACACTTAGCCATATTACAACCTAGTGTTTGCTTGAACCCAGCGTACCAAGTGATCCAGATTGCTCTGTATGATTGACCTGTCCTCTTCATTATTTACCACTCCCCAAATCTTTGTCATCTGCAAACTTAATCAGTGATGAGTTTGGTTTTTTTCAGGTCATTGATAAAAATATTAAATAGGATAGGCCAAGAACCTATCCCTGTGGGACTCCACTAAAATCACACCTACTCAATGATTATTCCCCAAAGGCAACTGCTCAAAATTAGGAAATGCTAGAATTACGGTTGCCTGTGTCACCATAAGTCAGCTGCTTTGTACATGTACAATATGATAATCTTTAATTACACAGTTGAACGCTACTTTTTCCATAGCACCCTAGGCTCATTCTGTGCACAGGATAGATCTTCAAGGGGGAGGGAAGTGGATTGTATGGTGAAGGAAACTGTTGGCTGTAGGATCCCTGCTTTATTTGTTGCAGGAGTTGGAAGGCAAGTAGTCAAAATGAGGCAGGAGTTCGCAGGAAGAAAAAAAGGTGCTCTCATGGTGCAAGCAGTTGAATTTTGCCCTGGAAAATTGGATTCTATCCCTGCCTCTTCTAAAAACATCTTACTAAGCAAGTTATTTAAACAGACTTTTCAACCCCACTCCCAGTCCTCCCTGTCCCAGTGTCCAGTCCCAGATCACCTTCTTCATCTTATGCTAGCTTCCAGTCCCAATCCAGACTCCACCCCAAGACTCCTTTCCCAATCTACTCCCTCTCCCCTGCCCCGAGCTCCTCTTTCCTCTGCATTCAAGCTGAGTGAGGCACCTTCCTTTTACATGTTGCCTGCGCACCAGCAGTGGGATCACTGAGAGTACAGGAGAGACAGTCTCTCCATTCCAATGCCAGCCCCATCCCAACCTGCAGCAGCACCTGCAGCCCTGAGCTGAAGCATGTGGGAATGGCGCACATGCATTCCAGTCACATGTAGGAGTGGTGAGGCCAAATTTGGGTGGATTTTCCTGGGGACAGTAAAAGACACATCCCTGACACACAAGTCATTCCCGTCTGCTCAAAAAAATTGGGATGCTAGTGTTTCCCAATGAAAAGTAATTTTTGTTTAAACACATCAAAACTATGTATTTTCCCCTAATTTCATTCTTAGAAAAGTCTAAACTGTTTTGGCTGAAACTTTCCAAAAGCCAGCCTGATACAGACACCAGGCACAGAAAATTTCATTGAAGTTTGGCAAATGTATAAACAACTGAAAGCAGGGCTCTTATAATGGGAAGTGTCAGGCAACCATAATAGGTGTCGTTGCCAGTAATAAGAATCATTTCTGCTATGTATCCATGCTAATAAAATGCATATTTTCCTGCTTTGAGCTTTGTATTTAAAGGGCATTAGACAATAACAAAGTACTCTTAAACATGGATTATAGATTAATTAGCCCTACAATAGACATGTATACAAGTAGTCTGGGAAATGAGTACTTCTTCATGATATTGTCTATTTAAGTAGCCAACAACAGAGTATTTAAGTAGTTACAACAAGAATAAAGATCAGCCAAGGTTTTCAAAAGTGACTAATGATTTTGGGTGCCCAACATGAAACCCTTTGAAGGGACCTGTTTTTTAAGAAAGTGTTTAGAAAATTAAGCTCTTTCAAAGTGTCTCAAGTTGGGCGCCCAAAATCATTAGTCACTTCTGAATATTTTGACTATTATTTATTATAGGTTAATAACAGAAATTGAATGTTTTTTGACTCATTGATAGGTGGTTATTATGTCAAAGTACTCATCTTATATAAAAATAAATATCTGCATATGTAAGAAGGGTGTTGTATATCTGATTGATGGATTGGGTTACACTGACACACACACACACAATCTGGGGGATGCTGCTCTAACAAAACTGTCATATTGCTGTTTTCTCTGGCAGGGTTAAAGGGTATACAAGTTTCTTCTGTTCTGTAAACTGAAGTGATTTTACAGTTTGGAATTTTGGATCAGTCTAACAATGTCATCCGTATTTGTTTATATTATGTGGAGTTCTCTCTATTTATAAAGTGACCCATAAAAACCTACTTTGGCTCAAACCATATGAGTATCCGGCTGTAACTGTGGCATTTGCTTGATGGCTGACCAACTTAAGCAAAACTGAACTTGCTTTATGGGGGAGCTGGGCACCATGCATAAAACTTTGCCTGTATATTTTTAGTAATAAATATGGAGAAAGTTGTGCTCTACTGAATTTGGTATATTATAGACACAGAGACAAATGACCCTAGGGCCTGACCAAATCCATAGGAGTAAACAGATTCCCATTTACTTAATTGGGCTTTGGAATGGGCCCCTACTGGGCATTCAGCAACAATTACATAAGGGAATGACTTGAACTACAGGAAAAAAGGAAACTCTTCTGACAAGACTTCCTGTATACTCAAGAAAAAAAGTACATAGAGCAACTCTGGAATGTATTTAATTCTCAAGTTGCTCTTACAGGAGACAGGTTGTTTATTTCTGTCTTTTGAGGATACTCAGGGCATAGTGGGTAAAATGTCAGCAATAAATATGAAAAATGGTAGCTGTAAATGCTAACAAAAGACATCTGTCTTTAATACTGACAATAGAAACTGTGGAACGTTTGTAAATGCAAAAATATTGCAGACAAGAGGAGCCTTTTGTTCAGTCATTTTCTTACTTTATTTTACTGCATATGCAACAAGATTTCTATTTTAAGAAAAATAGTTATTCTTTTCTTAATGTACCTAACGGGTGAAATCTTGGCTCCCCTGAAGTCAATTACTGAACTCCCACTGATTGCAGTGTGGCCCAGACTTCGCCCAAACTAGCCTCTGACAAACATCCAGTGGTTAATGGCAGAGTGAAATAGATTGTTGTAGTACAAAATAAAAACACCAAAGATGCTATAATTACCTCTCATATTTAATTCAATTTAAAACATCCAATTTTATAGTTTCCTTGAAGCTGTTACCGAGTCTCCAGTCTGCAGCTCTGGTGTGTCATAGAAACCGTGGGAGCTGGACACAGAACTTAGGTCCCGCTTGCTATAGACCACAGGGCCCTTGAAACTAATGCATAAGTAGCCCATCCATATACCATGCTGAAAAATCTTACTTCATTTCACAATCCACTGGTGGGAGCTCCATTGGTGTTAGCAACAGAGAGATCACTCTTGTATACAAGGTCCATTTGTTTTTACTACTGTTTGGTAAAATCACTTGGTTTTCCCTCCATACCATCTAACCCTACTGAGAGGTCTAGGTGACTGTGACATACACAGGGTAAAATCCAGACTTGTGTATAGCTGTGTCACCCCTGCCCTCGAACTTGGGGTGCCCTTTACACTGCTCTACTGCTGTGGCCTCCAGTCTGAACTGCTCACAGCCTCCACTATGCAAGTCACTCCCAGCTATGTCTGTGTGTGCTGCAGCCAGTCAGCCACACCTTGGCTCTTACCAGCCTTGGTTATATTGAAGGGTGACCCCAACACACCCATAGTCCTAGATTTCCCCCCAGAAATGTCCTGTACTGTCCAGCCTTCTATATGAATTTGTATTGTCCAGGGAAGCCTGCATTTCTTTAATAGAAATAAATCCAATGAAGTGAGCTGTAGCTCACGAAAGCTTATGCTCAAATAAATTGGTTAGTCTCTAAGGTGCCACTAGTACTCCTTTTCTTTTTGTGAATACAGACTAACATGGCTGCTACTCTGAAACCTATACACACTTTGTTACCCCAAATGGAGTTTCCCAGACACTTCAATGTAAACACACTGGATTAGATCAAACAATAAAATAAGTTTATTAACTACAAGGAGATAGATTTTGAGTACAAGTAATGAGGTTTAAAAGTCAGAAATGGTTATAAGAAAAATAATGATAAATGGTGGTTAGTGCCTAACTTAACAAACTATGTTTCATTCAAAGCAAAGTTTTTCTCACCCCATGCTCTCAACAATCTTACTGGCCACATTCCTTAGGCTAGAACCCCTTCTTCTGTTTAATGGCTGCTTCCTTTGTCCCTTGTCATGCAGTGAATTGATGGGCAGAAAGAGAGGAGGAGGTGCCTTCTTTTTATAGTCCTGTCACCTCTCTGAGAGGCATTTCCAGTTGGGAAGAAGACGACAGGCAGCCTGTAGTAAAGGGAACTCCATGCTGTTTCTTTGCTAAGGTGTTGATTTTTTTTTTTGCCACTGCCCCTTTTCCAGCCAGAAAATAGCCACTTAACAGATAAGGCCCATCAGCCTTGTTTACACCTGGATGAGGCATCAGCTTTCCCTTTGTCTCTGAGGAACCAATTTGGGCACTACCCAGACTTCTCTGGAAAACCTACTTTTGCTCATGATCTCTGCTTATGTTTATAACTTTACATATAATGCTGCCATATGCATTTTGCCTTGATATTATTAATCAGCAAGTTGAGTTTTTAAATGATACCTTAAAAGGCACACTTTGTGTGACATTGCACTCCATATATTTATGGAAATATGCTTATGAGTGTGAATATAATGTAACTGGAATATGCTTCCTGCAAAAGGTCTCTTTACATTACAAAGCTTATAATCTACTGAGTGTGTACATCGTATTTGTATGAATTATCATTCTTGTATCTAAAGCTAGAAATATGGAGTATTACTCTGAACTCCTGTTGTAACTATGCAAAGTGTGGGCCATTAATGGTGGCTTGGAATCTTGATGGCTCCCATTAACTAGGACAATTGGTTGTAAATGGCTCTGTTTACTTGCAGCCTTACTGTGTTCCCGTGAGTCAGCCCAGGAAGAATGGAGGCTTGGGGGTCTCACAGGACGTGAACATGTCACATGATACTGGATTCCATCTTAAACCTGGTGCTTTTCCTTTTAGAAGGAGGGGTGGGGACCCAGAGAGACAAAAGATTCCCACCTTGTACTAAAAATATAAAAGGGGGTGGGACAGAACAAAGGGAGCTTCCAGCCATCAGAAAACCCCTAGTTACCACATGAGCTGGGACTAACAAGGACTGTACCAGGGGAAAGGATTAGACCCAGACTAGGAAGGCGTCTAGTCTGTGAAAGAAGCTTATTGGAACATCTCTTGAGGGTGAGATTTACCTGTATTCAATTTCTGAATGTATTAGGCTTAGACTTGCAAGTTTTGTGTTATTTTGCTTGGTAACTTACTTTGTTCTGTCTGTTATCACTTGAAACCACTTAGATTCTACTTTTTATACTTAATAAAATCACTTTTGTTTATTAATAAAATCACTTTTGTTTATTAACAAACCCAGAGTAAGTGATTAATACCTGGGGGAGCAAACAGCTGTGTATAGCTCTCTATCAGTGTTATACAGGGCAGACAATTTATGAATTTACCCTGTATAAGCTTTATACAGAGTAAAATGGATTTATTTGCGGTTGGATCCCATTGGGAACTGCGTGTCTGGGTGCTGGAGATAGGAGTACTTGCTGAGCCATTTTCAGTTAATTCTGCAGCTTTGGGGGCGTGGTTCAAACCCTCGGTCTGTGTGCAGCAGGCTTGTGTGTCTGGCTCAATAAGACAGGGTTCTGGAGTCCCAAGCCATCAGAGAAAACAGGCTTAGAGGTAATTTCAGCACATCAGGGGACAGTCCCAAAGCGGTCTCTGTGACTGAACCCGTCAGACTTTGTACAAATATTACAATAGTGTGTAGGTCTGGGCATGGATACATTCTGTCACAGTGACCACAAGTTTACACTTGTGAGTCCACCATTGCTTCTGATAGTGAAGATATTGGGGTTGGAGATTTTGTGAAAATTGGCTGTGTAGATAAAGCCAATAGGGCAAGTAATCCTAACGTCATGAATGTCCATGTGTACACAAAATAATTACACCAAAATATGGAACCATACTCAACATACAAGATAGATATAATCTGAGTTTAAATTAGTATACCTTCCCCAACCCCTGGGTCTGGGCAATGGACTAGCTACTCCAGTGAACAAGATAGTTGCTAAGTGCAGACGGTAGTAAATCACTTCATACACTTGCATGTATTACAGATAAGGAGGGACAGAAAAGTTTATTAAAGTGCAATCAGACAGAACCAGTATGAAACTGAGAAATACACAATAACTATTAAGTCACCTGAAGGCATCCCAGCTAATCAAGATTACTGTTCAAAACTGAGCAGTAGCCATTACCATGAAAAATCAGAGG
The DNA here is from genome assembly GCF_965140235.1 of Caretta caretta. NCBI lineage: Eukaryota > Metazoa > Chordata > Testudines > Cheloniidae > Caretta > Caretta caretta. The sequence continues at coordinate 80,735,113 of NC_134210.1, read as the reverse complement.
TTCCAAATGTAAGCGTATTTCCCAATTAGGTGTGCTTGGTTGAAATGTAATCTTCTGGAATAGCATATCCTGACTCTTATACCAGTCAGTGTCTCTTTCTATTGGAACATTTTATAATATCTACATATGCAAAGTTAAAATCAAATCAGGTGAAATGTTTTCAATGTCGGTAGAAAAAGAGCAAAGTTTTCCACACTGACAGCAACATAATTTCTACAAATATGGAAAGGAAGCCGTATGTATCTGGATTTTACTGTCAACCATTTGTTTCTCTTCTCAAATACTAATCCGCACCAAACAAATCATAGAGAGGGGCAGTGTTGACTTTTTACTCCTTAGGAGTCAATCATATTTTTAAACAAATGAAAGAATTATACTAGAATCTTTTCTTCCCATCTTTTAGTCATTAGGGCAAAGTTCCTGGCTCAAGTTTTAGTAAAAATTTCAGTTGTTGTCATTGGCCAATGGATTTTACTTGACTGTGGGCTGTGTTTGAGGACCAGTGCTCAAGTGCAGAGGTCACGTGTGAATTTGTTATGCTTCCTGGTTAACTCAACAAAATAAATGAATCTGATGAAGTTCTCATGAAGTGTTTATTTTTTAGTGTTTCTCTAATATACAATAAATTGTAATTTATGAGGCGTAATTGAAGAAAATTCTGGAGGAAGTTGTGTATAAGATTAGAGGATTATTAAATCAACTTTATTGTGTTTTCAAAACTTAAAAATGCTTTATAGCTGTAATAAATTGTTCGAGAATGCTATCAACCCATAAATTTTAATAATTTAATAAGCATTCTGCTATAAGGTTGGGCACATTGCCAAATCCCATAGCTGTTTGTGCATAGTGTATAGTCATCGTAATGCACTGCTTTTAGTTTACCTGCCTAATGCAAGAATGATCTGTTCTCATGCATAACGTGTAGTGGTTGGTCATTAATTTTAATGAACTGCAACTAGGAACTCGAAAAATTCAGGAGGGTATCTCAAGCCTCCCTCCTCCTTCCCCATCTGTTGCAGGCTGTTAAATATATTCAGGGAGTGCTGTTCATTGCCTGTCTCCTAATGTGTTGACTTTTTAGGCTATTTGCAAAGTGACCACTGATTCAGCTGAGGGACAGCAATTGTTGTTTTTCTCTCCCTACTTGCCCAGAAGTGCACAAATATAGGAAATATAAATTTATTTTTCAAAACTCAGGAAATGAGTTGTGTGCTTCAAGAATAAAATAAGGTAGAGAGAAGGAGAACAGTAACTGCTGCAGTTGTTTCAAATGTATTCTTTAATATGCTTCTGACTAATGTGTTTTAGTGTGGGGGGGAGTTAATTATGATCAAGTGTAGTATAATTTTAATTTCTTACACATGCGGTGTTGGTAAACTGCATCATGCCATTACGGCAGAGTAGACTTGATGAGTTAGTGGGTCTTTCCTGTTAGACTACTATTATCCTATATGGAATAATATTGTGTGCAGTTCTATATGTATCTATATATAACAGCATTTATGAATTATTTTCACTAGCTATTTCTGTAATATGCGGTATGGTGCTTAGAAACAATAAATCAGCTGTTTGAAAATCGACATAAACATTCATTAATTTTAATTAAAACATATTTTCCTTTGATTCTCTTCTGCCAAGCTGCAAATAAAAACAAGTTACATGTGAGTTAATCTACCGGTCTACTCTTAAGTGGAGTTACTGTGGATTCACAGTGGTGTAACTGAGAGAAGAACTGGGCCATTATTTTCAGGCTACATGCACTCTGCTTCTTGTATAAACATAATTGCAAAACCATTGTGAAAAGATAAGTATGATGGTTTTTAACAAAGAAGGAACCCGCTTTCCCTCTGATTGTACTGATCTCTGGTGAAGGTTTCCTCATTTACTGAAGGGATTGAAAACAATGTATCAGTTGATTGTTTCCACCTCAAAAGTAATTTCATTTTGAGACAATTTTTATATATATATAATATATATCTTCGACTACATTTTGACTTAATGAAGAGCTTAATAAAAATCAGCATTCATAGCTCCTGTTTAGTCAGATAAATTAGCTAATGTGCACACTGAGCTCTTATGTATTATGCAAAAGATTAGTTTTAACATTTACATAATGTGCTACAAATGACCTACTGTTTCAAGCAGTAGAAGCTCAGCTAAATGTGGGTTGAAAGCTGAAATAACGTCAATAAAATAATTACTCCTGGCTTGACATGTCTCATTCATTCATTCATTGTCAGCAGTTCAAGACTCCCAGTCTGCTCTGCAGCACTGAGAGAACAGTTGAAAGGCATTGAAGGTGGCTCAAAGGAACCCCCTCTCCCACAAACAGCACTAATAAGAGAAGCGAATACTCAGTATGTTTGGATAGTGCGGATACCCAGCTTTCTAAGGATCTGATCCAAAGTTCATTGAACTTAAAGGAGTCTTTCCCATTATTTCATAATGAACATCAGGTTGGCCCCAAAGGTATAAAAGCATGTATTTCTCGTCCAGATGTGTCATGAGATATCAGATCTTACAAATGCTACTGGTCTAGAACTAAGAATCTTTAGTCCTGAATATTAGGGCAGTGTAATTTTAGGGGAAATTTGCTTCTTTCTCACATATTTGTAGACAGTTAGTTGGTAGGTTTGTTTTATTGAACCAACAGCAGTTATCTGAAACTTGCAAACCTGTAACTCCAAATATGAGCTTTTTAAAATTTGAGGGTTGGAAGGAAGCCTATGGTCTTGATTTCTGGTAGGATACATACTGAAAAGAACCCTATTATTTGTCCCAAGTTCTGTGTAGCCAGGACCTCATGAAAGTCATATTTGCACAATATTTTGGCCCAACATGGCAAACTGCTAAGAAGAAAACTGATCTTGTGAAGTTTCCACTATTTTAGATGTCTTAACCAGATCAATATTGACTCAAAGTTGTTGTTTGCCATCTGACTGCTGTTTGGTGTCGCAGATCCTAGTGAGCACCCCTCCTGGCCACCCACTGGGACTGCTGTGAGGGGAATCCAAGCCTCTGCTGTTTTGGATCCCCTGGCTGTTCCAACCTTCTGGAGCCTCAGCAAGATGCAGCAGTGGTTCCTCCCTTTGGCTTCTCTGGCCTATTTCCTGGGCACTGACTCTCAGTCTTCTATCTCTTCTCAGAAATGGAGCTCCTCAGTCCATACACCCTAGCCCCCCAGGACTAGCACTGATCCCCAATATCCTCCAGTGACTTAAACACACCCCTTCTCCCAGAACTTGACCCAGAGATATGAAGGTTCTGGTTACAGTTTAACTGTCTCAGGAGCATACACTAGTTGTGTAATGCTCCTGTGCACGCACATGCACATACTTTGTGTCTTGACATATTTATATTTTACTTAATCATTCAAAGCACAGGAGAGTACATATTATATCATATGTTATATGTACTCTCTTGTGCTTTGAATGAAACATTAAATCTCTTAAACCTCAATGTCCTGCCCTATCTCAACCTTGTTGAGAGTCCTTGAGGGACCATCTGGGCCCAGGAGGGCATGCATGGAGTCCTCTGCCTCTTTAGGTATTACATGCTGGGTTGCTTATCCCTCATGGACTAGAGAAAATGGCCACTGCAGAACAACTCCTGACCTTTTTAAAACCTTCAGTCCCCTGTGTCAGGAGACATCCTTGCCAGATTCTCTACATGAGCACAAACCCGTGCCAGGTGACTTCATTGCCAAGGTGACTTCTACCTGGTTAAACCTGTTTTTCCAGGCAGGGACCAGTCTTTTGTCTAGAGTGAATAGATTTCCTAAGATTGGGTCCTTCGAATGAACTACCTTGAGAATGTATGGCACCCCCAAGAAAACATCTACAGAAAATTGATGAATGTGGTGAGAGTAGATAAAAAGTTGATGGAATGCTATCGCCAGATTTGTTTTACTTTGTACTGGAAGCAGTAATGACTATAGCACTGAGAGATAGAATGAGAGATGACATGTTATGTGGGAGAACTGTGAATAACCTTAGATTTGCAGGCAACGTTGACATCATCATAATGGCCAAGGAAAGCAGAAAATTTAGACTGAAGATCAGCACAGAAAGGACAAAAATGGCAATTGGAAGACAAAAGGGAGAGGTAAAGAACTAGAAGAAGTGGAAAAAATATATATCTTGGAAGTCTTTCAAAAGCTGTCCCACAATGCCCCACATTGACAGTTAAATCAGTACAAATGCTCCTGATGAGGACACGCACCACTGACACAAGGAACGTAGTGTGGATATGCAAAAGTGATGTAATGATTGTAGTGGCTGTACATAGACATTACTTAAGTTGACTTAATTTTATAGTGTAGACTTGCCCCCAGAGTACATGGAACTAGAAATAGAGGAAGACCAATGATAGAAACATTGAAGAATAAAAAGATTTAAAAGAAGAATTAAGCCATGAAGCTGGTAGAGGACAAAGTGGTGGAAAGATTTCATTTGGCTCCATCATCACTGTTGAGCTGACAGATGGGAATCAAAGAAAGGAGGACTCCCCTATATTGTTACTCTTTTGACACAGCCTTTCGCGTCTCAACCGAGCATGGAGGCAAACAGACCACAGAGATGGCAAAAGGCTGCACATTCAAAAGGGAGATTGCAGCCTGACACAGACACACAGGGTTCATAATCTAACACTGAATTCATAAATTGTACAGACATATTCCCAAATCATCACAGTTGGCTTATGCTGAATGAGTTTGGTGGTTTTTACTGTGGTTTCTAGGGGCAAGTGTCTGATTACAAAGCAGCCTGCGCAGATAGTACTAACAGACATCCTTCCTCGCATTCTCTCCACAGAGGGGCAAAGGATTAAATCAACTTTTGAGATACTAGGCATAGTAACTCCAGATGGGGTTGAGGCACACAGGTGTGGAGGATAAAGGAAACTTGCAGTGCCACTTCTGTATAATGTTTTTTGCAGACAATTACAATACTTCATTTTCCAGGTCTATCAGTCAGGCAGCTTTCGATGCTAGCATAATAATAGGAGTGTGGTTTTTAACTTCTGCAACTTGGTTTTGTGTAGAGGTCTTAATATCTATCTATTAATATCGTAGCAGAAACATATCTAGGTATTTTGTATTAGAGAACGTATACTTATATTTGCACTTGTAAATGCCATCTTCATTGGATATCTTTTTATTGTTCTTAAGGTGAAAAATTCCTAAAATTAAGGAGAGAAAATCTGTTTTTCCAAATATTGTTGCTGCTGCTACCTCTGTTTTTTATTTCTTCTTATTACAGGTAGGCTTTTACCAAAGGCCTGGATATAAAAACAGTTTTACACTATAGGAGCAGGGAGGATTCAAAATCCAAATCAAAATTTTGTGGCTTGGACTTATAATGCTACCAAAATATTTAGCTACTTCCTTCCTCCTTTCCTTTTGTGTACCACTGGAAGTTGTGGAAGCCCAATTACAATGTTGCCAACTCCTGAAATTTCACCATGAATCTCCTAATTGATGTTTTACTGGAAGCCCCAGTTTCTGGAGACAAGTGATCATATGAAGATCTCAGCTTTTTTTTTTTTTTTTTAACAGAGTGACTACATTTTTTAGCCCTCATGGTTGCAAAGACAAACTTGAAAACATGACCAGCATGCACTTTAAAAGCTCAAAAGTGAGAAGGCAAAGGAGGGGGAAAAAACCCACAAACCCTCAAATGAACTCAAAATATCATGATTTTTTAAGCCCGTCTCATTTTGGTGGGTCTCAGCCTGCCCATAGAGAAGTGGTGGAACTGTAACACCAGTAGTGACTCACATCACTATTCTTGTAAGCACGGTGAGGCAGGGGCACCAAGTAGGCATTTTTCTAGGCTCCATATTGCTTTAATTTGGCTCTGTTTGATACGTGTATGGGACTGAATGACCTAGAGTGTATTTCACACTCTAATTTCTCTGATGTTATGGTTCTTTACAGCATTGGACAATATCTGATTTCTGTCTAAATAAAAGTCTATTGTCAGACGTCACAAATGAGGAACAAGAATCCCCTCATTACAAACTACACAAGCTTTTCCATTTCCAGATGAAGTAAATTTACTAACTGGGCTGCTGATCTGGGGGAGTTCTGCCTTCCCTCTACCCGTCAGTAGAACTACATCAGTGTAAGAAATAGTAAACACAAATGGTATAATTTCAATTCCTTTGAAAGGATAAGAGTTTTAACAAGGCAGGGCATGAAATTATGGTTGAATAAGTTTGCTATCAGCCACGGGTGCCTCTGTTTTCAAGTCGGTACTACTTTATCAATACAGAATTCATAATAATTCACTAGTATGCAGTGTTTGCAGCTATTCTTGTGACAGCCAGTACTCTGTCTTAATTAGTAATATTATTTCTAGTTCACCTAAAGTAACTGAAGGGTTCTCCTGGGATCTATTCTTGGGTACAATTTTGTTTAATCTTATTATTAATGATAATAAATTTTACTTGCTTGGATTATCATCTGTATGCCAATGATTCCATTATTTAAACAAATAATTATTAGACATTACAATTCCATTTACTGCATGACAATAACAAATCATAGTTATAGCTTATTCAAAGCAAATTAGTTCTAAAACACTAATAAAATTAATTGCAAGATGTTTGATTGGAAACCAGAGCTAGTTAAAATAGGAGCTCTTTATCATGGCCTTGAGAATGCATTACTTACTAGAATAAAGCTACCAGCATTAAATATCTTGGTGCTTGTTAGCAAACAAAGAGTAATTGAAACTTGGTTGCTAAGAGATATTATTTCTCATTGTTGACAATCATGATGTTCTTTGATTGCTGCTGCTATTGTTCATTACACAAACTGAATGTTTTTATATAACACTATGAATACATGCTTTGGTTTCCAATTGCTGTGTGTGTGTGTTTTACAATTTTGTAAGCAGTGTGTTTTATAGGAGTGTGTTTTATGGCATTGCTGTGTAGAGATACCGACAGCTACACAGGGGTTGGAGCATACTACATAATTTTAGTTAGACTATAAGATCTTCAGGGCTGGAACTTTCTTTCTGGGTGTTTGTACAACACAATGAGGTCATGATCCTGATTGGATCCCCAGGGCCCTACTGCAACATAAATATCTAATAATAATACATCAGTCCTCAAAGATATAAATAATAATCAAAATAGTTTTAATTCCCCTTTAATGCATGCACCATGGCAGATTCTGACTCTAAGTTAATTGTTTCCAATATCTAAGGGCTTTAACTTGTTATATATGTGACTTAGATTTAATTTGGGCTAAGGAATAAAGTGGCAAGTTGTGGAAGTAAGCCTATGGCTTCTAAACGTTACAAAGTTCCCACTTACATTCCCACTTTATATTCTTTCCCCTGTTTTCAATCTCTTTCTTCATGCCAGCTTCTTAAGATGCCAAGCTGGTTCTTTTCATCCGGCCATGAAGAAAGAAGGGTACTCTTTGATTCAAGACGAGGTCTCTAGCTAATGGGTACAATACTGTGAGAGGAATATCAGAAAAGTGTAGCTGATCCTGGAGAAGAAGCACATGCAGTGCCTTTTCAATACACTATGCCTATTGGCTACAAGAAAAACATACATAGTTGGCAATATATTATGTTGTTACCGCATTCACTCTTTCCAACCACAAAATCTTTTCTTTTTGTACTTCATTTGCTCTAGTGTGCCTTTACCTTTCTTCATATTGACCAGATATTGATTTGCTTACTGCATAGATACTGTGGCCAAAAATGACTAATTCTTGGTTTCCTATCCATAATGTGTATATATTTTCTCCCATTTTTCTTGTGCTGTAGTGTGATGGCAACAATTTTGTAAGCAGGTTGCAGGAATCTGTGATGCAGCTACTTTTGAATGCTATTGAAAAAGGCCTATTGAGTATCAGTCAGATTCTTAGTGAAACATTTTAAGAGAGGAGTGATAAAATCATTGTCACTAGCCAGTGCAGGAAGCAAATTTAATTCAGCTAGCAGGATAAAATTTTAATGGGGTCAGGTGCCATTTATGTGATCTGAATCAGTTTGCTACATATTTAAAAGAACCTTCTCTGACGGAATCAAGTCATACTGGCATTCTCATAAGAAATTTTGTTCTCACAAGGATTCCAGCCCAATTCTTTATGTACCATGCGACAGAGTACACTCCAAGAATCGAGTTACAAATGCTGAAAAACTGTCATCTGGAGGGAATTACTGAGTGTGTAAAATCAGACTACCAGACCCCATAGGGACTTCATTCTTACAAGAAAAAAGAAAGAATGCATAAAATCCAGTAGCACAGGAACATTGAGAACATTATCTATGTATGGAGAGTAGATTCTGGTCAGGGTTGGTGACTTCATGACAACTGTTTCAATGCTTTTTATTCAAATAAAAAAATGCCAGGAGTTCAGCACTCTGAAAATATCAAGCTGGTATGTGACTACAATAGAGGGGTAACAGTGTCAGTAAGGAAAGATTTAGATTTAATTCTATGCTATATAGGTTCTTATACTGCACTTATTACCATAGTATCTTGAGCTGCTTCCATTAATTGCATTAAGTGATGTGAGTAACATCTGTCACATGTGGTTTGTTCAGTCTCTTATCTACTTCCTAGAAGGAGAATTGTGTGCAGTGTAATCAGTAAGACAGTACTGGCCGTTCTGGTAAAAAGTGGCTAACTTTAAAGCGCTTTAACGTTGTTGCCCCTTTTGCCCCCCCGCCACCACCGGGCCACCGATGGGGTGGGGCAAAGGGAGCAGCTGCCCTGGGGCCAGTGATTTAAAAGGGATCAGGGCTTTAAATCACTGCTGGAGCCCCGGGCGGCACGGGCCAGGCTGCTGACCCCCCCAGCCCTGCCCCCTTCCAGCTAAGGCCCCGCCCCTTCCAGGGGGGCTGGAGTCAGTCCCCGTACTAGTAAGAGTTTAATTTTACTTTCACCCCTGAGTGTAATGTTTTCTTTTTGGTATTTTTTTAATGTACATGGTGCATTTTGGAGGAAGCAAGATGGAAGGAGTTAGAGTGGAACGTATAAGGTTTGTAATGTTCTTTAGGTTGCCATACCACCAGTATAGCTCCATCAGTAGTAGAAGTGTGAGGAGCACATATGTAGACTGGACACAGTCATTTTTACTATTTCTGTCACCTATGCCTAGTCTGTATCCTGTGTCTTCCTTGTATTCTCACTGTTGCTAGCAATGGAAGTGCCTGCGTGGGGACATTTTCTGGAAAAATGCTAATATAATCACAGACTTCGGTCCCAGTCCTGTCAGCACTTAGACATGTGCTTAACTTAATACAGCCAAGTAGTTCCACTGATGTCAATGGACTACTCACAAGTATAAAATTAAATGTGAGAGAGATGATGACAATAGTCTCATGGTCTCCCTGTTATGAGCTATGGCACAACCCATATCATCAAACTGGCATCCAAACATTGCTTCCACAAAGTCCCCGATCAAACAGCAATGGAAATAATTACTCTGCAAAAAGTGAATCCCTCCAGAGCCCCTTTAGGAGAACTGTAGGCCCAGCTCTATGAATTTAACAATTGAACGTTGAAGGTATGTCTCAACCTAAAAGCGACTGCCTCGCTCACATAATGTGAGACTGTATGATTGATGTCATCGCCCAGAAAAAAACCAATATCATAGATGACAGCTAAGAATCATGCTGTCCTTATTGCTGGCTACAATCTCATTGTCTCCCTCTATCATCAGAAGCGTGGTCTTGAGACATACATCAGGAAGAATATTGAGGATTAGGAGATGATAGACACCAGGAGCAACTCCAGAACCTTCACCATCTCAATAAAAATCAGCAAGATAATAGTGTTGTCATGTATAAACCACCAAATACAGATTAGCCTTCTCTCCCATTATCCATAGCCTATCACCTGATTATATATACCCCATGTTGGAAACCAGAAACAAGTTATTAATGGAGTACCAAACATCTGGTTACCTGAACACTGCAACATCACTCCTAGAATCATTGAATTTAGGATGTCATCAAAGATAGAGATGCTTGAAGCTCTGGACTTCACACATTCCAGCCACAACACTTGGCTAAGTTGTGTGGATCTTAGGGCTGAAAACCCAGCAAAATATTGAAACCCTGACGTTTCAGCTGATGTGATAGCAAGAATGTTCATTATGAATCATTAGGGGGCCAGTCTAATAAGCACAGAGTGCACAGAAAGCTTTGACAAATAGTTCACTATCTGACTTTCCCACCCCATCATTGCCCCTTCACTGTTCAGAGATAAATAAGGCCCTGTCACTTATGAAAGCTGGGAAAGCTGAAGGACTTGATGGTGTCTTTCTAGAATTTCTTAAAAACATGAGAGCAAACATTGGATGACAACATTGTTCTCCAAAATCCATTCCTCGGGACTTGTCTCAAGGATCTAGCATAAGGCTACAGTTATTGCTATCATTGAGTCTGGGAAGCCAACTACAATTCTTTATTGTACTGGCCCATATCACCCTCTGCACATTGTACAAGATAATGGAGAGAATATTATTGGCATGGATTATGTAGCAGCAATGCTACCGAATGAAAAAGTAGGTTTTCAATCAGGCTGTGGCTGCAGCAACAAAGTATTTGCTTTAATAACGCATTCTGAAGTGAGACTCAGCAAAAACTCCAGATTAGGGCAGGTTTTCAGACTTATCTGCTGCTTGCAACACGCTATAGAGGAGGATCTTCTCCTGAAAGCCAGTAAAACTATCCCATGCAGTGCAACGATAAAATTCTTCCAAGAAGTTTTGACTAGTGATAGGTTTTGCATACTTCTTGGTGACAAGTCAGCAGGCCACACACTCTCAATGATGGGGGATCAGGCCTACCACCACAGGGATCGGTCCTACTACCAATCCTGTTTAATAACAACACCAGTGACCTTCCTCAAACATCATCATGGAAATTTGCCTATGCTGATGACATTTGCTCTTACTACACAGGCACAAGATTTACTTATCATAGAAAGAAAAGGAGGACTTGTGGCACCTTAGAGACTAACAAATTTGCAGATACAGACTAACATGGCTGCTACTCTGAAACTTATCATAGAACAAATCCTAACCGAGGATTTAAAAACCATGGAAGAATATTTCTGATATTGGAGGCTAAAACCAAACTGCACTGAGACTATGGTATCAGTATTTCATCTAAACAATCAACAGGCTAAGGCAGAACTGCACATGGACTTCTGTGGCCAGCAGATAAGACATGATTCTACTGTGAAATATCTTGATGTGACCTTAGACTGAAGCTTCACATACCACCAGCACCTGGAAAATATCTAGGATGAATAAAGATGTACACAGTTGTCTTTCAGAAACTGACAGGAGCCTGAGGAGCCAATGAAAAACTCTACAGACCACTGCACTGGCCATTGTCTACACTACCACAGAATACTACTCACCCTTCTAGACACATAGCTCCCACACATCGCTTGTTGACTCCCAGTGTAACCCCATAATGCAGATCTCCACAGGGACAGGAAAATCAATGATGCAACTGTGGCTTCCCATACTGGCACATATCTAATCACCCAAAATTTGTTGCAGCATGAGAATCCATTGGGAGTTCCATCATATTTGAATGAACAAAAATCTTCCAGTATATGAAAACTCAAACAATATAAAACGATTCTGACTAAAATCCAAAAATATTTTTGGCTTGAAGTTCAAGGGCGTGAAAGCTCAGGGTTCTCCCCCAGAGATCAATGAGGAGCAAAGTGGAAGTATGCTAATATGCCAAACAAACAGTTCATCAAGGACCCAATCAATGAACCCAGTAGCTTTTCACATCTATAGAAAATATGGTCCACTTTGAACCATATCTACCAATCATATGACAGAGGTGTCTAACCATGTCCCTAATCCAGGGATTTCCCTACACCCCCCCTGAATTTCCCCAACCTCCCCCTATCCCCCAGGTTTGTGAACTAGTTACATGCAGTATTGCCAATTTAGTGATTGTTTGAAAATTTGAATTGAAATTGAAACATTAATAACCACATTAAAAGCATATAAAGTGTATGATAAAATACATGTATCTGAAAAAGTGTAATAGATTTGAAAAGTGTGAACATAGGCTAGTTTCCTTATACAGCTGTTGTTTTTTATGACAATGTCAGTGCACACATTTTGGTGCTGTTGGCCAACTAATAATTTCAAATTATGATTTGTAAGCAAAGGCTAAATGAGCTCTCCCTGACATCTAGTGATGAGCTGGGGGTTGGCGGGGAAGGCTTTAGGACCAGATTGTATTTACATTCACACCTAATCTACCTAGTATCCAGCAAACAGCTGTGTTGCCCAAGTGATAGATTTTGGCTGGGGTTGGGTTACAAATCACTTGAATGCGGGGGTGGGGGAGGGTAAATGAAATGTTGTTGTTCTTATTGTAGGAGTAAAGGGCAGTAGAACTGTACTTAGACTGTTCTGTTTGAGGGCATCAAGAGAGAGGGTGGGGACAGGTGTTTTGCTTGATGGTCTGCCTGAGTCACAAATACTGTTGGACCTGCCCCTCTCCGCTGTTTTAAGACAGAGCTGATTAGGGTCCATAGATAGTCTTTTGTTTTGTTAAGTGACCACTACAGCTGAAATCACTGATAATCAGGTCTACGTGCTTAGACCTGCTGTGGGACAGTGTTTCTGTGGAAGAGATGGCCCAGTCTGCACTAGCAGCGAGGTTCCCCCACTGAGACCTCAGCTGAAATCACTGAGAGCTGGGTGGAACCTCAGGAGACCAACTTGCAGAGGTCACAGTGGCAGGTGGGAGTAGAAGGTGACGGCGCAGGGCCATTGGCAACAGAGCAATGGAGTAAACAATGGCACAACGAACAACAGTGGCCAGAGGGAACAGTGAGCAGCTGGAGGAACGAGCAAGGTGCCTTCTTGCCCCCAGCCTGGAAGGTGAATTTATGTGAAAGCACCTTTGAACTGACCACTGAGTGTTAATGACCAGTGAGTGTTAATGAGGCTCTTAAGAATGCTGGAGACACAACACAGTTCATGCAAACAAACACGGCCGTGGCATCCTACTTTCTATTTAAGTAAGAGATACCACAGACTACAAACTGGAGGCCAATGTTAAGTGCACTGTCACTTGTTCATCCTGAAGTTGAACACTGGTTCTGGAAAAAGACCAGCAAATGCTCACTATCTTTCTGCAAGAAACTCAACTGACTGGCTAGAGCCATGTGGTGCAACAGTGAAAGACTCAAGAGTTGAAAAAGTGAAGAACTCTCTCACCACATTCAAAAAATTTGCATACATGGCAGATGAATGCACTGATGCAAACAGGCATCAAGTATTAAGTCATTGTGTACGTTATCTTGATGTCAGTAGTAGGCCAGTAGATGCATTTCTAGATGTTCAAGTTATAGAAGACACATTGGCTGCATCTGTGACAACCCATATCTTAGAAGAGTTAAATGCTTGTCAATTGGACCCCAAACAGATGGCTGCTTGTGCATTTGATGGAGCTGCAAACTTCTCTGGAAGACATGGTGGAGTACAAGCTTTGCTCAGAGAAAAGTGCAACCCTAATCTCTCCTATACGCACTGCAGAGGCCATCTACTCCAACTAGCGCTATTACGAGCTGCAGATTCTTCAAAAGCCATTAAAAAAGCTATAAATGTAATGTCTTTATTATATTCTTTTTTCAGCAAGAGTTCAAAAAGACTGAATATCTTGGAAAATATAAAAGATACACTGGGAATGAAGTTCAAATTAGTCCAACCTGGGAAAACCCTCTGGCTTTCTCATGAGTGATCCTTTGCTGTTGTCTTAAAATTACTCCAGCCATTATTATTGGCTTTGGAAAGTATCTACCAAGATGGGATGGATCTGAATAGTGAGGCTGGTGGATTACTTTTGCTACTACGTTCAAAGAAGACTACTGCCATTCTGTCTCTTGTAAGTCTACTGTTGAAACCACTTGGGTCATTAAGCAATGCCGTCCAGGCATCTGCTACAACAGCAATAGAAGCTACATTTGGATCAATCAGAGACCTATCCATTGAAAAAGTACTGGAAGAATCAAAGACTTCAGTCCAGAAGTTGACTAATGAAGGCATTTATATTGAATCCTTAAGTGAACAGGACAAGAAGTGTTTGTTAAGACAACTGAAAAAGTACACAGACTTGATTCTTAAAAATCTACAACAGCGACTTCTAGATTCTACTCAACCTCTGTAGCTTTTTACAGATCCCTGTCCTATAAAACACTGACAGTTGAGTGGAGTGAGGCACTACCAGCAATGGGGCTGCCATGTCCTCAGGACAGATGAGAGAATTTGAACACAGAGTGGAATATCATATGATGAATGAATGAAGATTTGACTTCAACTTTTTTTTTATCATCACTATTGGCTTGACCCGATCTTTATGCTATGTTTCCTGGGATGAAAGAAGTAGGAATTCATCTCTTGCTACTCCCAATCAAAACAGCTGCAGTTGAGTATTGTTCTTCATCATTGAATAGAATTTTATATTCTGAAAGAAGTTGCCTTCTGCCTGATCATGTGAATGAACTAATGAGCATATCAACTGAAGGAATGGAAGTACCAGACACATGAGAAGCGATCAAAGATGAACGCCTTGCATTCAAGAAGTTCATTAACAAAGTTGTGCAAAATTATAACAAGAAACCAAGAAGGATGTAGATATAGTGCTTCATAGAAGGCTTGAGTAGCCAGCTTTAATTTGTGTGATGATTTTAAAACATGAGTTAAATCTAATAAAATGGTCATGAAACATTTTTCAGTTTTTACTATGGTGCCATACAGCCCACCTTCACCCTCAGAGTCTCACCCCTCATTGGCCCTGACCCCTACACTGTAAATTCGAACCCCCCCCCCACTTTCAATTCCTGTGGGAAACACTGGCTGAGACACAATCTTATTTGTGACTATGAAAATAGACTTTGAACTATGGAACACTTTGTCAACTAGTATCCCAAATGATCATATCTTGGTGGTACCGCTGCCATCCATTCCACATCACCTGAAGCAATCACTTGGGTTGCCAACCTAGACCCAGACATCTAAAGTTGCTGTGTTTAAGCAATACTAAAGAAGAAGTTAAACATATGTGTTTGTGGGGATCACAACCTTAGTTTGTCCCTCCGAAACCTGATTCCAGTATAACCAACCCCAAACATTCAAATATCATATGTCAAGCCTAAAAATATCATGAGATTGGCTTAAAAATAAATAATGTGTTATTTTTATTTGACATCTGTTTTGGTGGTGGTGGTTTTTTTTTGTGTGGGGGGGGGGGTTGGGTTGTTTTTTTTTTTTTTTTAGCACTCTTGTTACATGACTCCAGGAACTGTGCTTTTAAGGAGTTAAAAAGAAACCAATAAACCATGACGCTTGTGCTAAAAATCACAAGAGTTTGCAACTCTTCAATTTCTTCTTTATCATCCACTTTGCATGGTCATTTACACCCATTTTGTACAGGTATAAAACATTTAACATTCTGATCCAATAGCATGGTACAGCTACTTTGCCCTTACTGTGCAGAGGTGTAAATGTCTATACCAAGTGGAAAGCAAAGGAATATCAGGCCCTTTGTCTTATTTTTCGTAACTCTTAGATTGCTCATTTCCTTAAGGCAAATGATATTTGATGAACATATAGAGTAAAATATACTTAAATATTACAGTTTTGTATTGTTCTGTCCAAACCCATACCCTAAGTAACCTCAAGCCTGAACAGTAGCATAGAATCTAAACCAAATGTGAACACAACTTCCTGAGTCATTTATATAGATGCATATAGTACCCCCTCATCTAACCATACGATTAATTTAAGATTAATAGTTTGTTGAATGGTCAAAATGCGTCATTAGATTTTTTTTTCATAAAATTTATACTGCATAGTATATGAGAGCCTTTGGCTATTTTTGTAAATGTAATATAATTATAGGAATGTTTCCTTTTATAGATTATTTTACTTTACACCAGACTCTGCTGCACCTTGACTAATAAAACCCATTTAAATCACACAGTGAGGCTCCAGTCCTGCAAACACTTATGCATGTGTTTAGTTTTCAAATTAAAACATGTGCCTGTTTAGATGATGATCCTGTAGGTACTACTTATTGTGAGTAAGGATGGCAGAATCTGGCCTTCTGTTTGCAGATTACATAATACATTATTTTACAGCATAAACTGGTTACCTAACCATCACAAATTATTAATGTATATTAAAATCAGAAGCTCCTGCTCCCTCAAACAAGGATTTCTATGGAACTATAGAACATATTTGGCCATATATAGTGTTTTTATAGTTCTCTAGTTTCTACCTTAATATAAATCCTTGTTTGGGGATTCTTTCTTTCTTTCTTTCTTTCTTTCTTTCTTTCTTTCTTTCTTTCTTTCTTTCTTTCTTTCTTTCTTTCTTTCTTTCTTTCTTTTCAGCTGTGGTTTATCATTTAAACAACATGATTTTCGAAAAGAGTGTTATTTGTACTTTTTTCATCTCATGTTCTAATTTATATTCACTTCAACTCTTTTGTTTGTCAAATTCTTTATTCAAAATTGTTTTCTTATGAGCCTTGATTTATTGTTTTTCTTTTAAATAAATCTTCAAAAAAGATAATTGATGCTGGAAAGGCAGGCCAGGCAGCTTGCAGCTTACATTATTTCGATCTAATAAAATGACATTAAGTTTGAGTGAACATGTGACTTAAATCCGGAAGCCAGTCATTCTATTTTTCTGTTTTAAAAAATATGTTAAATTGCCCTATATGGTATTCTATCAATTGATATTGTGAAAGCTTTATTAGCTGAGGGCTTTTTCCTTTAGTGAATAAATGCCTCAAGTCTAAGAGGTCAAGGACAAAGACCTTCCGCAGCTGTCAATATTCAGGCAATTGATCTTCTCATTTTATTTAATCTCACCAGCCACTTCTCTTTCTCCTCCCTTCCCCCCAGTCTACTTAGAGAAACTAAATGTCCCCACTGCCAGCAGTGCTTAGTGTAAGTGTAATATTACATGAATCAAAGACCCTTTAGGCCATAATATAGACTTGTAATTTATTACTGAAGAACAGAGGCTTTTTTGAAATTTCCTTTAGTTCAAGGAGATCACTGTGAATTAACTAGGCAAGAGGGCAGCAGGTGCTCTCATTAAATTTACAGTCACTGGCACCAGATAGGAAAGTATTAAAATATATAGATACAAATATATATGCAGCTGTACTGACAAATGTAATACCAATCATCCACTGACATACAAGATGCAGTGGTGTAGCAACGCGTCTTTAGATGGCTGCCGTTGAGCCATGTGGAACATTCACACAACATGACTAATACACTATAACGGAGTCATTTCTTGAAATGCTGTCTTTTTGCTTAGAGTCCCATTCCCTAAGCCGTGTGAGAAACATGTCACCTACCTATGGAGAGGAGCTCAACCAAAACCCTTAAATACAAGTGACCTTGAATTTCAGGGAAGTTCAGAATAAGAGATGAACTTGTCTTAGCACATCTGCTTACCGGACTGTGTGAGTGTGAAATCTCGACAAATCTCTCCTCACCTTGTCTGCAGGACCCAATTGATTTTTTTCAATCGAATAAGGTTTTGTCTATAACTCTATCCCTTTATACTGGTTAAATGCCAATTTCTTAAAATCTGAACTTCTATTTCCATTAACGGAAGGGAAATCCCATTAAATGTCCCTTTAAGTCTTCCATTTCATTAATCCTTATTTTTCCTTTCTGATCAGTTTATTAGAAAAAAAATAATTTGGAAATGCTTATCTTTCACTCTGAATTTGAGTACCACTTGGAAAAACATTTACAAAGTTAATTCTCATGGCTTGATCCAAAGCCCATTGAAGTCAAGACTCCCATTGACTTCAGTGGGCTTTAGATCTGGCCCTTAAAATCTAGTTTGAGCTTCAGGTGTTCATGTTTTGTTTTTATTAATTTCTATGGGAGCTGAATACGTGAGTCCAAAGCTAGACTATGATCCAGAGTATTATTCTGTGGTATCTGAGTGGAATAAAGCCACATACATAAGTGATGGCATACCTATTAAAGAGGTATTATTTTTCTTTCCTTTAAATTAAGTTTAAGAAAAGGAGAGAGCAGTATGCTGTATAAATTATATATCAGTACATTACTATAAAATGCCAATTGAGATTGTGGTACTTGTACACTTGTTTCCTTTTTCTTTTCCCCTTAGAAATGTCAAGATTATGTTGGATTATATGAATTCGTTAGACAAAATCTAGATTATGCCGTTTTTATGAGTTACTGTAGATAAATAATATTTGGTCATTTATAGATATGTTACTATTGCTGAAAAAGTCGTAACCAGAAACTAATATGCTGGAAAATCACTTGCTTTTGTTCATTTTTTCAAAATAACCAAAATTTAAACAAATAAATTTAGATTCACGTTTCTTCTCTTTAATCTCAGAAATTAGAAGAGCTTCATATTGCACTTGTTTGAAATCCCATACCTTGGAAGGGAAAAAATTATTGCCACAATTCCACAGCATTTTGGATTACAAATCACCAAAGACAAATATAGTCATCTATACATGGTATGAGGAAGATGTTTCCCCTCTCCTGTTTCCTATTTACAATTCCACTGGGTTCAAATGGTCAGATGCTACAGAGCCATGAACAAGCTACAATGCTTTTAAAAGAGCCATTTATCTGCTCCTTGAGAAGGTTAGTGTTCAATCCCAAGAGACATATCTCAGATAATAAGAGTAAAATGAGTGTCATTTGAGCACCTGTAATCAAATTCTTCTATCTTCCCGAAACTCGTGTCAGACTCTGAACTTTTCTTATGGTTTCTTAGGAGGGCATTTTATAGACCTCCATGATATAGTATTGTTAGTTTCCATACCGTCCCTCCCCCTGTTTCCTTTCCCCCATCTACTTTCCATCATTGCTGGATAAAGGCTGTCAGAGTGGAAATCCCAGCATCTCAAAAGGATTAAATGTCCTGCCAGCCATGTCTCTCCACTTGTCAATACCCAGTCTTCAGTATAGGAGGACCAAGGCCAAAACATTCTTTAGCCTGGCAGGATATGCCTGGTTGATGAGTCATATTGTTGAAGACTTGGTTACTCTCAGATAACAATCCAAAGCAGGCAGAGGTGCTGAGAAAATCATGAAGATTAAATTAAGAAAAACATGAGGTAATATGAACCATTATGTAGTTTTGAATATCTCTCACAAAGTGCAACTGCATACAAGTAAGATAAAAGCACTGGACAAAATTTATACGGATGTAATTTAATTCGTTTAACTGTGCAAAATTCAACAGTGTTAGTTCTCAGGAGCTTGTGCAGACTTTTTTTGTAGGTTTGTTTTGTGTGAATTCCCAATGGAGTTGGGCCCATGCTGCAAACTTAGATCCAAGTTCACATACATATTTGGACATGTGCCTTTCCCTCCCCTCTCCAAATGTTGGGACTGTTTGGATTTGGGGCTCTGTTTTTTTCCCATCATACAAAGAAGATTCTATCATCCCTGAACTTCGTGGGTGTCTTGATTGGGGATCAGAGACATTAGAGACCTTGATTGGAGATCAGAGTCTTCTCTTAGGCTGAATTTTACCCTCAAAGAATATTCCTGCCAGTAAATTCATTCACTAGAATATTTCCAGAAAGCCAACACAACAGAGGCCTGAATACAGTTGCATCAAATTTTAGATATTTGGGAAAATACTACAATAAAAATGCAGTAAGTATTTGCTCATTTCTAGTTATCAGTAGTAGCTGAAAGATTAATGGCTATAACCACACAAGAAGTGCTGATCAGAAAATCTGTGGTGCCAGCCCCATGCCACAGTGGTCTGAAGAAGCCCAGAAGGAGATGGAGCTAATATGGAAAAAAGTTGATGATAATCTTGGACCCTACTCCGATCTACCGGCTTCTGGATCCAAACCGTCTGCTACTTCCACAGAGAACAAAACGCACTCTCCCCTCAGGTGAAATACATGAAAGCAACTTTTAGTCAGAACATACTGAGTCTGCTCTCCATTGTGTGGTAGAAGTCTTTTAGGGATATAGTCCATTAGCACCTTTGAATTCAGTGTCGATGGAGTTTTGGAATCCACTCTGCCTCTCTGTGTAGGGAATGGGATGCATGTCCTGACATAAGCCATTTTATTAAGCACAAGTAGGCTGGTGTCTTGTGTGCTAAATTCCATTCAGATCAAATGGAACATAACATGGAACTCTTTCCTTGAAAAATCATAGTATAGAATAGAAACACTGAACACTGTGTAAAATTCTTCATAGAAAAATTCTCAATGGATAATCTTTGCGTTGCAATCTTTTTATAATCAGTTTATTTGATTTAATTGTTTTAGGGCATATACTGTAACTCAAAAAGAACAATTTTTATGACAGGGAAACTACATTCTAAATGTGCCAGAATACTTCTTGATATTTTTTAATAAGGAATTCATAAAGCAATTTTTAAAATCCACGATGAACTATATAAATCAATCTGGAGCGAGAAAAAATTGCCAGCAATTAGTTCATTTCCATTAGAATGGGCTCATCAGCTTGGCTGCAGAAAATATTAAACCAGCTTCATGACAAAAGCAAATGGGGTGCCTGCAGGCAGGGTCCTTGTGCTGGAAAGCAGCAAACCTTTGTTTGTTTTTAAAAGGAAAACATTTTAAATTTCTTCTTACTGCTTTGGGCTGACTTTGGTTGGGTTCACTTTCCTGATGTACTGAATGCTGCAGGGTAACTCAAAATTGAGAGGTTAAATAGAGAGGCAAGGCTTAGTGGTATAATCATTGAAATACCAAGACTCCTTGGAAGTACATGCTCAATCCTCAAATGCCTTCTAATGTTCTATGACATATAGTCATTTTCTAGTAATTTCTGAAGAAGAAAATGTCATTTCACAGTATTGATTTAAATGCAAGTATTTATTTTACTCAAATTAATTCAAATCTTAAAGTGTTAGATTTTAAAGTGCTGAAGTGGGCTCTCAGTTACATTCATGAAAATCTGGCTTATTCTACAGGAGTGAATGGAGTTATTCCAAATTTACACTGAATGTATTAGAATCTGGCACACCATTTTCACTGTTGTTTCACTGATCTTCCACAGAGTAAACAGCAGTACGAGATTAACTACTGCTACTTTTTATACTAGTAAATGAAAGCTCAGTTGCTGATCAGGAGACCCATCTCTGTAACAGCAGCAAAAAAAGCCCATTGCCCCATGATCTTATGTGGCTACAATGTTAAAATCTACTCTCAACAACATCCTATAAAGTACTGACTTAAACAGACCATTTATCTTTGCAAACTGTATTTAAAATATGTGAATTTAATGCATCTTCACAGCAGAAGAAATCATAATCTCAGTACTTATGTGTCTAAGTGAATAGCTGGTTTATCATCAGTTTAGTTATTTTACTAGCAGACATTGCAACATGCTTGTTTTCAATTATAAGCTTTTCAGATAAATCTTAGCATGTTATAAATGACCCGAGTATTTATTCATGGTAACTACAAGCTAATTCTTTCCACTTGGGGCCAGAGCCTTTCCATGTTGTGTTTTTTTTTTAATAAATCCAGTTTAATTAATTTTTATATAAAAGGGTTCTTCTGTAGTCATGTGAGGCATCTTGTTTTCTGTGAGCCAAATATGTTTCAGAATGACATGCTTTCATCTCTAGTTTTTAATGTTTTGCTAAGGAAAACAGGGAATAGATACATCATTAACGAGTTTTGATGTGACTCAGTCAAGAGTATAAATTACCAGGTGTTCTCATATCAGTCCACATCTAGAATGAATATACTGTAGTTCAACACCTTTAAGCTTCTTTGATTGACAGTTTCTTAACACTTTGCCACCTGACTGACCTCTAATAAGGTTCTACTCCACTAATCAGAAGTCACGGTGTAACTTCTTCATTTTAACCATTGTTATCTTACATACACCACCTCTGTTCCCCTACCTCACTTTTCTCAGTTTATGGAATGTAGTTTCTCTTCTCACATTAATCATCTAGAACTTGTATTCAATTTATTTCCCTATTTGGATTTTCACTACCATATCCATCCCATTGCTGTTTATCAAAGACTGGCAGTATTTTACTTGGATCCACGTTTTTCAGTTTCCTGAACACCCTCAGGATTAGGAGAGGGGAGGTAATGATGTCATAGTTTAATAAAGTTGCAACCAAAAATCACCCAACTGAAGTCATTTTAAAAGTTCTTTTTCAATTATTGTCAGTTCAGCTGAGAAGAAAACTTTTTGATTTTAATAAATATTTTTTAAACCACCCCTCTTTTGCCCCCAAAAGAAGCAATTTTCTGGTGGAATTTCTCTAAGTATATTAATAATGTAAGCAGAGTCCAGATGAGCTCCACCCTGACATCTGGTGGCAAGTTGTGGAAAAGAACTTCAGGGGCTGATCTCATTTGCATAGGCACACCCACCCCGCCTAGCATGAGCCCATAGCTGCCCAAATGGTCACTTTGGCTGCTGTGGGATCCCCAGTTTCTCTGCTATTGGGGCAGGAAGAATAAATTGTTATTATCCTGATTATGTGAATCAAAGACAATGGAACTGTACTTGGCCTTTTGTTATGATGGAGGGACTTGCCATCAACTAAGTAGCACTTGCTACGCAAGGGACATGGGTTCCAAAACTCAGGGAATTGAGAGAGGCTGGGGATAGGTATTAATACCTGATGAGGGTCTTACATGCCAATTGCACCTCATCTTCTCTCCACTGTGGAATATCAAAGCTAATTTTGATTCTATTAGGAGTCTAGTTACAGGCTGCTGAGCTGAATTTGCTTTGGGCCAATGGTGCACCAGTGCTGAGGCCTACTACAAGCTGAAATCATTGAGTATTATGTTAAGTAGTGGTGGGGGGCCTGAAGATATATTGTAGAGCAGTTTGTGGGACAACTGGAGCGGCTCATGGGATAGCTGGCAGAGCAGAGCGATTCGTGGGACGGCTGGTAGAGTGGAATGGAGCCCCATGGAGAGGTGAGGCAATCGGCTTTGGACCATGTAAGGTGACCCTTAACTCCTCATCTCCACCCAGGTTAGGAGGTAAAACTCTGCAGATAAACTTTCAAACTCTGGGGCTGCACTGACCAGGGGCAGAGACTTTTGGGTCGCTGGACTTTTGGGACTTTGAATGACTTTTGGGTTGCTAGACTCAAGAACCAAAGGGAAAGGACATGGCCCAATTTGCTTGGGATGGGTTTTTGCTCATGGGTTGTGTTATGAATCCTGTTGGGGGGGTATCCCCAACATAATGCCACATTGTTTCTCTCTGTTATTAAAAGGCTTTTGCTACATTCAGACTCTGTGCTTGCGAGAGGGGAAGTATTACCTCTTAGAGGCGCCCAGCGGGGGTGGTATATTTGTCCCAGGTCCCTGGGTGGGGGCTCAAGCCGGTTTTGCATAGTGTATTGGAATGGAACCCCTAGATACTGAACCTGGCCCTTGTTGCTGCCAGCTCTGACAGGCAGAAGGGTTACAACTACAATAATTTCTTATGCTGTATTTACACATCAGTTTTCATGCAAAAGGGTGCTGAAGCATTTGAGAAATTCTGTGTGGGCATAAATGGATAACTCAGTCACCACCGAAATGCAGCTGCTTCTGAAGTGAAATATGGCAGAAATGTTATGACATCAGAGGAAATGAAGAATAACTCCTCCAGTTAAAACTAGAGGGGGGGGGGGTTTCAGCCTCACTCCTGCAACCTTAACTCCTGAAAGCGGTCCTTATTCATAAATGGTTAAGTAAGTGGAACTACTTGGTGTCAAGTGAGTGAGAATTGCAGGATATGGCTCTTCGTGGGGCAGAAATATCAAATTAACTTTGGTCAAATCACGAGCAATAAAACCCACATTCTTTGGAGGGGGAAGCCATGGGATCTCTAAAAACTACAGTTGGTCAGTGTAATGTCTCCTCTTAGACAGATGCAGCATCAATTTTCCAAGGATGACAGAATTTTTTTAAAACAATGAATAGCAAACTTTTTTTATCAGTTTTGTGATAGTATATTTTCCTAAAATTGGTGAAACTTTAAAAATACAAATATAGTTTGACAACCAGGAGTCAATAAGACAGTTGGAGACATAGTAGCAATTCCAAGGAAGTTTGGATAGTAGGAGCTTAGCTATACTAGACTTTGCTATACTTGTATTTTTGCAGGGAATTTTAAAATGGTTAGTATATCACCTCAAAGTGATATGCAGTCTATGAACCAACCCAAATGTGACTTTGGCTGTATTATACAGTATAATATTCTGTATTTAATTTAGGATAGATGTCTGAGAAGCTGCTGCCTAAAATAAATAATCAATAGTGCCTCCCTGCTGCTTCCATTTCCCAAGTGACATATCTGATGGCATATTCTTTTCTGCAAAATCTCGCATGATAAATGTCTTTGCTGAATTTACAGTTAAGTAAAAAACTCATTGCAATGCTTTCTCCCAAGGGATTATAATGAAAGGAAAATGGCAGCCCCCGCATTCTTATTGGGACTTCTGTTGAAAATTCTGTAACTAAAGAAAAGAAAGAGAAGGCAAATTATTGTAATAGTTGGTGTTTTTACTTGCCTAATGTTGGTTCTTGGTGGTAGCAAATTTAAGGGTGTATTGTGTTTTCAAAGAATTCAGTCCTCCAGATATTTCAAAGAGATTTGTTGTTTTAGAAATAAACAACCAATCTATTTTGTTCAGAGGCTATTATGGGCCAGACTGGAACTTTGAAATCCATGGCTGGATGTAGACTGGAGGCATTCTGCTTGCAGAGAAGACATGCAAGCATAGGCCTCCAGGATCTCTGGAAGAGTGCACATAAAAACAACCACCCCTAATTCCTGTGAAAGGGTGTTAGTGTGTGCTCCCCCCGTCCCCCATGCTGCCTTCAGTCTGCACACTGGTTTGCAAGAAAGGTCAGGACATGGTCCCACCCCATGCCAGCCCCCTCCCTCCCCCCCCCACACACTTGATTGTCTAGTGACCTAATGACCACAACTGTTTATATCTGGGCATCAAATCACCCTTTTACTCCATACAAATGGTGAACATCTCCCTGGCTCACTGACAAACTATGTCTAATGGAGCACATAGGTAGATGACTAGAACACCGTTAATACAAATCCTGCTGCTAATCCATATGATAAGGGCATAAGGGATTATATAACTCTTCACTAAGGGAAGCACAGCAAACCTCATACTCTTCTGTAACCAAATCTGCTAAATCACAGGCAGCAGAACCATTCTGCTTAGTGAACCAGGATAATCCAGACATCAGAAGTAATTGTTGAGCAGGATTTCTTATCTGACTTTGGAGAAGAGATCAACTATGCATGGTCAGAACTCAGTGAGGGAGAGCACTTTAATCTAATTTAATGGACAGTAATAATCCACCCCTCCATCCCTGGCGGAGTTTGACCCCATCAGACAAGATCTGTTTGTAGATGTTGTTCAGTATTCAATCATATGAAGAGCCAAGACAGTGCAACATTCATACTTTATATTTTCTTCCAGATATTCTGTCTTTTCTCACCATTTCCTGAAAGTAAAGTTCTTTGAATTACACTTCCTAGCTATTACCTATACATAATAATGCCCCCTTTTGGGAAGCCATCTTTTGCAACATCCCTTTTGTCACATTTATTTAAGACAGAAAAATTAAACTTGAATATCATATCCTGCTTACATATTTACCATTCTATAACACTAATGCTATGTTATCACATATATATTAACACCAATTTGTCTTTTTTAATCTTTTTTAATCTTACTAACTCAACTCATCTATAGGATGACTATGAGCTGCCAATGTGATATGGCTGTGAAAAAAGCTAATGTCATCTTGGGATGCATCAGGAGAGGTATTTCCAGTAGGGATAAGGAGGTTTTAGTACCGTTATATAAGGCACTGGTGAGACCTCACCTGGAATACTGTGTGCAGTTCTGGTCTCCCATGTTTAAGAAGGATGAATTCAAACTGGAACAGGTACAGAGAAGGGCTACTGGGATGATCCGAGGAATGGAAAACTTGTCTTATGAAAGGAGACTCAGGGAGCTTGGCTTGTTTAGCCTAACTAAAAGAAGGTTGAGGGGAGATATGATTGCTCTCTATAAATATATCAGAGGGATAAATACCAGAGAGGGAGAGGAATTATTTAAACTCAGTACCAATGTGGACACAAGAACAAATGGATATAAACTGGCCACTAGGAAATTTAGATTAGAAATTAGACGAAGGTTTCTAACCATCAGAGGAGTGAAGTTTTGGAATAGCCTTCCGAGGGAAGTAGTGGGGGCAAAAGATCTATCTTGCTTTAAGGTTAAACTCGATAAGTTTATGGAGGAGATGGTATGATGGGATAACATGGTTTTGGTAATTAAATGTTCATGGTAAATAGGCCCAATGGCCTGTGATGGGTTTTTAGATGGGGTAAGATCCAAGTTACCGGGAAAGAATTTTCTGTAGTATCTGGCTGATGAATCTTGCCCATATGCTCAGGGTTTAGCTGATCGCCATATTTGGGGTCGGGAAGGAATTTTCCTCCAGGGCAGATTGGAAGGCCCTGGAGGTTTTTCGCCTTCCTCTGTAGCATGGGGCACGGGTCACTTGCTGGAGGATTCTCTGCTCCTTGAGGTCTTCAAACTACAATTTGAGGACTTCAATAGCACAGATATAGGTGTGAGGTCTTTTTTAGGAGTGGTGGGTGAAATTCTGTGGCCTGCATTGTGCAGGAGGTCAGACTAGATGATCATAATGGTCCCTTCTGGCCTAAATATCTATGAATCTATGAAACTTGCTTGATAATGAAGGTATTTTCCCCTGGGCTTAGGAGGGTTGTTCTTTCCCACAACTCTACAAAGTTGTGTATATGTCTTGCAGGTGATTTGATGTTGGAACTAGCACCTGCCTTGAAACTGGCACATAACTGGCTTGGTTGATGCTTTCTATTAGACTGAGGAGCTCGGTTCTTGTTCAGTTGCGTTATCATGGGAAGTTTATTTTAGACCTCATCTTGATGGATAAAGAGCAGTTGATCACAGTAGTAAAAATCAGTAGTTGTTTAGGTGCAAGTGATCATGACTTAACTATGTTTGTTATGTGCAGACAGAATGAGGTCCAAACCAGTAATATATATATATATATATATATATATATATATACCTGGTGCTTTACAAAGGCCAATTTCACAAAGCTGAAAACAATTATGAACCAAATAAGAACATAGGAATGACCATACTGGGTCAGACCAAAGGTCCATCCAGCCCAGTATCCTGTCTACCGACAGTGGCCAATGCCAGGTGCCAGAGAGGGAATGGCACCTAACAGGTAAATCAGTTGGGAGAGAGAATTTAAATAGAAAAATGTGAATGACAGTTGGGAACTGCTTAAGAACATTTTACTAGATACTCAAAAGGCCACAACTGAGAGAGAAGGCTACACAATTTAAACCAGCCTGGGTTTAGAGTAAAAGACAAGTGTGTGTATGCATGCGCACACACACACTCCCTTTCACTTTCACTTTTCGTTTAAAGCCAGGTTGGGTTTAATCGTGTAGCCTTCCTTCTCCGTTGTGGCCTTTTGAGTAAGTGTGTGTGCGCACGCGTGTGTGTGTGTACACATACAAACAAACATAAACACACACACACACACACTTACTCAAAAGGCCACAACTGAGAAGGAAGGCTACACGATTAACAATATTTGTGTCATAACAATATGAAAAAGAAGAAGCAATGGATATCAGTTAGAGCTAGGAATTATAGAAAATTGATAAGGAAAGTAAAAGGACACAAGGAAAAATCTATAGTCAGCAGAGTTAATGACAGTAAGGAGGACATTTTTCTACGTATATTAGGAACAAAAGGAAACCTAACAATAGTATAGGTCCATTACTAGATGAAAATAGTAGAATTGTCAATAATACAGAAAAAGCAGATTTGTTCAATAAATACTTTTGTTCTGTATTTGGGAAAAAAACAGATGATGTATTCATATCATATGATGATGAAATACTTTCCATTTCAACGATAACAGGCTGTTGAAGAGCAACTAGTAAAGTTTAGACATTTTTAATTCAGCAGGTCCAGGTAACTTGCACACAAGAGTGTCAAAAGAACAGACTGAGGAGCCCTTTGGATGGTGTCTCTAGCCTCTGTTTACCAGAAGCTGGGAATGTGTGACAGGGGATGGATCACTTGATGATTACCTGTTCTGTTCATTCCCTCTGGGGCACCCAGCATTGGCCGCTTTCGGAAGACAGGATACAGATCTAGATGAACCTTTGGTCTGACCCAGTATGTCCATTCTTATGTTCTTATTAAGGTTGTCTTGCAAGATGTCTTGGAACACTGGGAAGTTCCAGAGGACTGGAAGAAAGCTAATGTTTTTCCAATGTTTAAAAAGAATAAACAGGGTGCGCCTGATAACTATAAACCTTTCAACCTAAAACCAATCCTGGGTAAAAATAATGGGATGGCTGTTTAAGAATTCAATTATTATTCAAAATAATAAAGAATTTAAGGAGGGTAATATAAAATACATGAATCATTGTCAAGCAGAATTTGTTTCCAGTGGGGTTCTGCAGGAATTGGTTCTCAGCCCTATGCTATTTAGCAATTTTATCAATGACTTTGGGGAAAAAACATGAAACTATTACTCAAAATTTTCAGAGGACACAGATTGAGGTAATGGCAAATAATGAACAGGACAGGTCACTCATACAGAGTGATCTGGGTCACTTGATAAAGCTGAATACAAGAAAACAATGTGTATTTCAGTATAGCCAAATACATCTAAGAACAAAGAATGCAGGCCATAATTACATGATAGGGGACTCTATCATGGGAAGTAGTGATTGAAAAAAATTGGGGGTTGTGTTGGATAATCAGCTGAACATGATGCAATGGTGCAGCCAAAAGAGCTAATGTGATCCTTGGATGTATAAACAGGGGAATAGTAATAAAGAGGTTATACTGGTGCGACTGCTAGTGGAATACTGTGGCCAGTTGTGGTGTGCATAAATCAATAAGGAAGGTGAGTTATCAGAGAAGGTTCAGAGAAGAGTCCCCAAAATGATGAAAAAGTATCAGAAAATATGTCTTGTAGTGTTAAACTCAAGGAGCTTAGTCTATTTAGCTTAACAAAGAGAAGGTTAAGGGGTAACTTGATCATATAAGTACCTAGATGAGGAGCAGAAATTTGATGATAGAGGATTAAGTCTAGCAGGCAAGCGTTCCAATGGCTGGAAGTAGAAGCTAGACAAACTGAGACTAGAAATAAGGTGCAAACTTTTAACAGTGATGGTAGTTAACCACTGGGACAATTTACCAAGGATTGTAGTGGATTCTTCATCACTCATAATTTTTTAATCAAGTTTGGGTGGTTTTTTAAAAAGATATGCCCTAATTTAAAGAGGAATTAATTCAGGGAAGTCTGTGGCCTGTGTTATGCAGGAGGTCATACTAGATGATCACAATGGTCCTTTCTGATCTATAATCTATGAATCTTTCATTCATATTACTAATCTGTCATGAACTGGTTCATCTTTTAAAATTTGAGAGCTGTTTGAGTCAGCCATTTTACACAGTTCCACAGTATACCAATCCATTGTTTCTCCAGATTCCTGATTACACTTGTTGAACAGATGCCTTTTTGTATATGTCATTTTTTGTGAGCTGAAAATGCTTTTGGAGCATTTCTAAGATTTTACTGGAGTCCTCCAAATCTGCTGCTGTCATTGGGAGGCTACTCATCCCATATTAAACTGGACAGTCCTCTTTTTGAGAGGTTGGCCATCCAGTACTGGGGAAAAAATAGATGTTGTTTTGTCCGGTATTGGATGGGAGATGCCATTCTGCCTCCTCTGGATCTTAAACATAGCATCCCTGAGGCGGCATGACCTCACACACACAGTGCATATGAGGGAGGCCCATGCCACTCCCAGAAGGCCTGGAATGTCCGGTATTCCAGGAACGTGTGAGTTGCCACCTTAGCTACTGATCTATCCAGATGCTGTTGGAGCATGTATGCCCACTGGAGTTAATAGTAGGGATTCTCTTATTTTATTTTCCTTTTTATCCAGCCCTATTGCCATTATGTAGTTTTCCCATTGTGATCTAAAGAATACCCAATTACTAAACGCATCCCCTTTCATGTCCACATGTTCATGGACAGGAATCTTATATGCCTCCATGATTCTTGAGAGAGATAATAATAAGACAATAGGTATAATAAGAGGAAATATCTTTTATTGGACCAACTGCTGTTGATAGAAGGTCAACGTTTTTGAGCTACACAGAGCTCTCTTTGTTGTCTCTCTGGTGTTTTTTTTTTGTTGTGTTTTATTGATTGATTGCAATATTCTTAGGTTTTGATTTCACGTAGCTGCAAGAGCCGGCTTGCTTCTGACACCATTTTCAGCGTTCAAACATTAGCGAGAGAGTGCTAAGGCACTCCAACATTCAGACATCACTCCTTCCTCCACATACACTGTCCTCTCTCATTTCTAAGCACATCCTGAAAGTAAAGTCCTCCAAGTGCTTATCTGTACTAAGAGATGTGACTATTGTTATAATAATTAGCTTCTTTTAAAAAAAATAATTCTTTACTCAGGTGCTTTGCAAACAGGTGGATTTTGTTTGTTAAAGGAAAAAAATTATTTCCAACGAAGCCTTAGTTTCCTCAATTCTGTCTTCTAATAGTTGGCCCATTTTTGTCCTTAGAAGCAGCAGGAGGCATTTCAAATTGGCTGACTGCGAATGGCACTTTTTTCAGATTAAAGGCTATGTGACTTTTTTCCTTTAAACAAGATTTCATGTGTCAAAACAAGATTTCAGTGGAGCATCTCCCCACACTCCATCCTGCCAGACATTTGGAAGCCTAGCTTAAAAGAGGCTTAACTTTTCAGACTTGCTGTTTTGTTTCCTTTGGAGGAGTTTGGAAAGATATTGTCAGCAGATTTGTAGGAAACAAAGCAGCATGAACAAGTGAGGGGATAGTTTCAAGTGTTGCCAAGATCTAGTGCAGCATCTTAGATCCCGATTCAAAATAATTCAGGAGACATTTGAATACAACATTCATAATTAACATTAAAAATCCCTTTTTATATTATTTCTGTTGCTCTTTCTCCACTCGTTTGTCACAGTCATTCAGCTTGCTAGAAAAAAACTCACAAACTTATGCCAGGAGCCACTGAAGGTCTTAAGAATTCAGCACTCATCTTAGAAGCATTAGTAATTATGAATTTATATACTTAAGGAAAAAACCCAGAATTACATTGCAGAATAGCTGTGTTTATAAATTCTTATCCTTTCCAAACTGCTAGTTTTTCAAGAAGTATTTAACTTGAAAAGATTTTAAAAAAAAACAAGCTAGTAACTTAATTACTAATTAACTAGAATATAAATGTTATTTCAAATGTCTTTCATTCCGCCACATAGTCAAGGTCTGCCCAGCCTCAGGCACGTTGCAGAGCTCATGCATTTGAATGACGGTGGTGTATAATGTGCTGTGGGACCATGGAGTGCACATGTAAAAATGTGGAATGAAGAACCTTTTGTAATTAAGCACAGTGGAGAAAATTCCCCAACTATTTTTTTTTTCAAATTGAAAAGATAGACATATTGGTGGGTGGGAGCAGCCATTTAACTGTGTTCATTTTTTATGCAGATAAACTCACTTGGTGAATTTCAGCATGCGTGCGTGTGTGTGTGTGTTTGTTCCATTTCCTATGCCTTTCTTATTATGGTGTTTGCTGTTTTGTAAACAAGATTTTTTTTTTTCCGATTGTTGCTCTAGGCTAGATTGTGACTAGGCAAGAAAAATCTTTCCTCTGACCCCTTGCATCTCTGTATAGAGGCTAATCACAGTCAAAGGCTTCATGAGCACAGGAGGACTGCTTGAGGCTAGGACTGACAGGAGTGCTAACCTCCCTTTAGATAGAAAGGCAGGACCAGTACAGATGGCTAACGCTGGCAAAGGTGCATCTGCTGCAGTCCTTTCAAGGATGTTGTAGGGGTCACTGTGGAGGCAATTCTAGAGGCACTGGTGCTGAGACCTGCACAATGGGTGAAATCCTGACACCATTAACATGAGTGGGAATTTTGCAATTGACTTCAATGCGTGCAGGATTTCACCCAATGCTGCTAGTTGCTCCTGCTAGGGTGGTGCTCCTCTGTACGCACCTATCCCTACAGCAGGGTTGTGGCTTTACAGCCAGTCACACTCTAACCCTTAATCACAGCCCATCACAAGCCAAAATGTGCTATACACTAATAACACTTGTTAGAATGCCCCCTAAATTTCCTCTACACAGTCAGACTCCTGCTGTATGGTGTCAGTACACAAATAATCCCTAGAAGACTATTTTCACTTACAGACCTGTAGCAGAAGGCTAAATGTGAGAGGCCCAGCAGCGTGCAATTTCAGACTATTTTTTCTCTCTACATTATAGCAGACTAAATATTGAGGGTAATTTGGGGGCTACAAGGCTTCGATCAAAAATATTCTCTGCAATAAATTATTTCCGTTTTTTCACTGATAGAGACTTGGAGGGTATTTTTTAAATTCCTATGTGTCTGCTCCTGCATCAGTTTCCCATATGTTAGAGGCATCTCAGGGTTTACTAGTCAGCCCAGGTCAATTGAGATTTGCTCTGTTTGCTTTCATAATAGCTGTGTGTACTATATACTTCTTGAACTGGAAATCACACAATGCTCCTTATTTGTCTTCAATCATTTGCAGATGCAGAATGGTCAGATGATTTCCCTTTAAATTGACCTAAGGGATTAAAGGAATTCAAAGGAATTTCCAACTAACTAGTGCCTCTGCTTTCCCTGACTTCACTTCTTGAGCTTTCAGGATCATAATCTCTAGTAACTTAATCTGACTCTCCCTCCATCTGATTTGTTCACGTCCTTTCCTTAGCTTGCCTTCAGAGCAGTCACTGAATAACCAGGCTCGACTCTTGTGGTTTTTGTCTTTTCAATCTTTTAAGCAAATATTTGTGTGAATTTAGTGCTAGTGAAAGATGCCGGACTGATAGCCCCGAGACACTCTGTTAACGTAACTGGTATAGTACAGGGAGCTAAACCATGACCCGAGGAGAGAATATTAAATGGGACCACTAGCAAAATACAGCACTACTCAGTGTGAGCAATAGAATCACACCCTCAGAAATTATTGTCCAAATCCAACAGGAAGGTGGGGCACAGTCTACTTCCAAGCATAGATGTAAAATGGCAGTTGGGCACCCATTACAATTTGAATACCCAGGATGGGCAGGGATGTTGTCCCTAGCCTCTGTTTGCCAGAAGCTGGGAATGGGCATCAGGGAATGGATCACTTGATGATTACCTGTCTGTCCATTCCCTCTGGGGTACCTGGCATTGGCCACTGTTGGAAGACAGGATACTGGGCTAGATGGACCTTTGGTCTGACCCAGTATGGTCATTCTTGTGTTCTTATGATATCAAAAACAGTGAAGTGTCCAGCTGAATACTAAGTTTGCATTCTGTCTTAACAATCTGAGACAGATGCTAATGAGGAAGGATGTGGTTTGAAGAATTCATCTCCTCCATAAGTGCATCCCTCTCTCTCTCTCTGGCTGGTATCACTTGGGTCTTTCTAGGAGTTAGTTTCAGTCCGTTGCTCTTCATCCAGTTGCTGATCTTGGCCTTGCAGTTGTAGGGCTTGATCTGGTCTTGTTCCCAGTGACTCCATTAGCCATTGTAGTTTTTTCTTCTTTGAGAGTGCCATCATGTTCTCCAGAATCTTAACTTCCATTTTAAAAAGTGAAGAGTGCTGGTTGAAAAATGCAGAAAATAAATTTCTCTGTTTTTTTGTCTGCAAAAAAAATTGTGGATACTTAAAATTTTGAGCACTCTAAACTGTTTGAAAACAGCACTAAATGTTTGTGAATTTCTAAAAAATCTCTAAAAACCTCCAAAGCTGTTGAAATTTTCAAAATTCAAAAATGATCAACTAGCTGTAGTTGTGAAGACTCTTCAAAATGTGAATCAAGTGCCACTAAGTGACACAGTGATTTCTGCATGTGTTTTCAGAGAACCCTAAAAATAGCTCTCATAGGTGTGAATTGCTCTGTTTGTGTCAATCAAGCAATGTCAGATGCCCAATAATGATCACTTAAATGTATCTATTAGTTATGTTATTGGTCATTCAAAACATGTAAGATAATGAGGACATCATTCACAATCTATTCTGAATGACTTTTCATTTTGGTCCTATGAGTGGATGGCTGCTGGTTACCATAATTTATTCCCTCAATTTGACCTGTGAAACAAACAAACAAACCAGAAAGAAGGAACAGAGCCTGAGGGACTTTTGATCCCTACCAAGAGGAGCCAAACCCTCAGAGCCCAACAGAACTGACTAAGTGGGGGATCCAAGTCCAAAGATCCCAGTACAAACCAGCTCAGGAGCCAAGCTTGAGCCATAAACCCATTGAGCCATTGAAGCTCCGCAGAGCCCATAAATCCCAACAAGAAGGAATCAAACCCCAGATGCTTGGCAGATCCCAAAGCAGTATCCAAACCCCACTGAAGGGGAGCTAAGCCTGAAAACCAGCAGATGATTGTGATAGTTGTGATGTTACTTGTTTGTGGCAATCAGTCCTACCTCGGCTTGTTATCGCTGGAAAGTAGAAAGGGGGAAATGAAATTGCAAAGCCTACACAGCAGTCTTTAAGTTTCAATTTCCTGTTTACTTACAATTTCCCTGTAATGATGTGTCCTGTCCTTCATTTGTTGCTGCTGGGAGGAACCGAGGGGAGAAATTATCTAAGTAATTATCTGAATTTAATCAGAACTTTACTGGAAAAAAAAGTGGGGGAAAAAAAGGCATCTCTTGCCTTTCCACACAACCACCTTCTCCAGCAATGAAACTGCAAATTAGGACTATTATTACATCATTGCATTAAACTCAAATGCCTGAATTACCCTGAGGGCATGAGACAACTTCTAGTAGTTTATGGAAGCCTATATTTCCAGTTTAACCTTTTCAAGAACGGTGCATGCTCTCAAAGTTTTTCAGCCCCAAATTTGCTCATTCTTGATATTGATTTTATTTGGAATTTCTCACACTCTAAACTTTCAAAAGGCTCAATTGTCAGAGCCCTTACTCTGCCATGCAGGGAGAAAGGCCATTGTTACTCCCTTGTTCGGTCCTACTCAAATTGTGACTTCAGTTCAAGGTGGAAGTGCAAAAGCTTACTCCTTGCCCTGATGCTACCTTCTGTGAGGAGCAGGAGGAGCGTTTGCCTGGTAACTCATAGAAGAAGAAATCGGCTGCATCATGAGAAGGGCTGAATTAATTTACTCCCTCCCTCCTCAGAGCAAGAGGAAGAGAAAGAGCAGGGAAAACTGAAACTAAGCTAGACCCCATTCTCTGTTCTGGGGGATTGTACAGCTGTGCACCGGCTTTACTTGGAGCAGATTGGAAATTTGCAATCTAATCCAAAGGATTTTCTTTTCCCCCTTCATGTAGTTCTTGATAAAAAAGATAACTTAAACAGTAATAATAAAAATTCCAACAGAAAAGGTTCAGTGCCATTCACAATCATATATTCATCGGCGAGACACATTACTAGTCTATCCTGCTGATGAAAGATTGGTCTCTATACCATATTCTGCTCTTTTCTTTAAAATGACTCAACAGGTGGTGGTAGTTTCCATGAGTTCCTCTGGGAGACTATTCAATAGCCTTAAACCTCAGTGTTAGAATATTTTTTTCTGATACATTTATTTTGGCTTTTTTCCATTCTATTACTCATATTTATACTCTCTTGGACCAAGCAATTCCCCAAATGTTCATTCTGCAGACGTCTGCGCAGAGGAGAAATCCTCTCATAGACTAACCTCTCTCCCAGTTAGCCATTGCATATTTCTTCCTGTGGATGATCAGGAAGATCTCCAAGAATCACTGATGGATTTTCATAGATTTGTAGATTCCAGGGCCAGAAGGGATCATCTAGTCTAACACAGGCCATATAACTTCTCCAATTCCTTTTGAACTAGAGCATATCTTTACAAATCCAATTTTAATTTAAAAATTGCCAGTGAGAAAGACTCCACTAGGACCCATGGTAAGTTGTTCCAGTAGTTAGTTACGCACTGCTCTCCTCCCAGCCAGAGATCCAGAGGGATGAGACTCTTGGAGCACTGGCATTGGAAGTAATAGCAATGCCCCTAGGCCATCAAACCACTCAACAGAGTCAAACCCTCCTCTAAATAATGCTGCTCCCTTCTTGGTGGTTGCTTCCTGTACTTAATCATATTGACCATTATTTGTCATTTAGCTAATCTACACTTATTTATGTTCCACTCCTGCCTCATTTAAGTCTATGGGAACATTGCCATTGATTTCAATAGGGATAGGATCCGGTGCTTGCTTTTTAATCTTATTCCACCACCCTTTATTTATGGAATTGTTGCTCTTCTCTGTATTCCCTTTAATATTTCAACATCTTCCTGTTGTTGATGAGGTGCCCAGAAATGAATGCAGAAGTCTAAGTTTGATCTCAAAAGTTCTATCCACCTCTCTAGTATGAGAAACGATGGCTTTTTGTGTATGGTTCTGATAAATGCACTGGCTTATTTTGGTCACCACTATTCCATTGCAAGTTCATGGCCAGTTTGCAGTTTACTATCACTCTTCACTGTTGGTCTTTTTCAGCATTACTACTTTGTAAGTGTCCCCCTCCTACTGAATATCTGTGTTTCAGTTTATTTTTCCCCAGACACATTAGCTTGCATTTTTCCAGGTTGAATCTCATTTTGTTACTTCCTGCCCATATTTCTGAACCCTCTGGTCTCTTTGTTTTATTATTAAACAAACCTGTTCATGGGCGCTATGAAAGGAGAAATTGTGCGTGTGTAGGCTTATTTTTATTGAATCACAGTGAACGCTGCACCTTGAGGGGAGGGCTTTATTACATTTAACTACTTAGCCAGGATTTATTAAAATAAACAGCATAGGAGTCAAGATGGGTAAGACTTTCCAGTTGGGATTATTCTGTAAAATAGTGCTCAGAATATTTATGGATTCTTGGGTTATCAACTTGTGGTTAATGTGATTTGTGCTCTTGTTTTTTTTCTCAGCTTAGGTTCATGTTACAACTTTAATTGAGTTTTGACAGTAATGCTGGAAGCTTGTTTGCGAACTCTCACTCAGAGATTTACCATGTGACCCCATGTTTAACACCCACTGGATCCTTTCTTCCAAAAAGCTAATATTGAGGCTTTTGTTATTTGTCCTTGATTTCAGTTCTGGTCGGGCCCTTTCTTTCTTCTGCATGATCTGTATGAGGTCAAAGCTCCAGCAATAATATCAAGACCTAGAATGCTGCTATTTCCTGGAGCTGGGGTGAACAGCAAAGTCAAATCCAACCACCTAACTTCCCTCTTCCAAATGTTTTTGGAGAACCCTGATTTCTGTTCTCAAGGAGATCAGACTTAGTGATCTGGTCACTGGTCCCTTCTGGCCTTCCTAGGCATTTCCCTTGGCCCCCAACCTATTCCCAGCGTGCCATCTCTGCTCCCACCAGCTGTCTTTTAAGAGCATGTGCATGCACACACACACAATGGCTCTACAACTACAACCCAGAAACTGTGCAGCAAGCTTACGAATGTTTCCTATTCCTTAGGTTGGCTGGCAACTGAGGGAGAAGATTTCCCTTTCCCATAGTATCTTGTGTGCAGGGGACAGTCAGACCATTATCTATGTCTCTCAAAAGTCTATGGGGTTTGAGGAGGCAGCAACATTGACTGTGAAAATGGAGGTAGTGGCTAGCCATTTCACTGCACAGATTCAGGGAAAGGAAAACAAACCCCAAGATGAACCTAGAAGGATGATGGTCAAACCAGGAGCACTGGCGCTGGAACTGTGGCCCTGCTCCCCCTCTTCCTCCTGGGGCCCTGCTCCCTGACCCGGCTGGAAGCTGGAGCCGGGCTGTGGTAAGAGCTGCCCAGGGAGCGTGGGGTTGCTGTGGGGAGCCCTGGACCTCCACCTGCCCTGGGCTGGCATGGCCCTCCCACTTTTAAAAGTGGGGGGACATGGCCACCCAGGACCTCCCAGTTCCAGCATCCCTGGGTCAGGCCACTGCTCCCCCTAGAAGAAAACAAGATAAAGGTTGTGGGACTGCAGGGGGGGAGAGGGGGCGGGGGGTGAGTTTAGGGTCTCAGAGCCTGTGGAGTGTGCATATCCATGAGGGACGAGGAGGGTAGGAGCCCTGTCATTTGAGGGGCATTTTCTTAGAGCTCAAAGGTCCCTTCTGAAGATGAGCTATGCCTCACACTATTGTACCTATGCACCAACGATTGTTGTTAACTAGTTTTTGAAGGCAACATCCAGACATTTTGAAGCATTACACTTGTAGCTCCACAAAGCACTCTGCAGCAGTTCTATGTAGTCTCTGTAGAAACCATCCTAAATAACCTATAGATAACCTGAACTTATGTTTAATTTTTTTTACTCATTTGTTATAGCCTCTAAAAGTGGCAGAGCCAGAGGATATGTGATAGGAACATAAGAGCTGCCGTACTGGGTCAGACCATAGTCCCTCTTGCCCAGTATCCTCTCTCTGACAATGGCCCTTACCAGGCCTCATGGGGAGTATACAGAACAAGTCAGTTATGGAGTGTTCCACCCTTGTCTGCCACTCTCAGATTCTGGCAGTCAGAGCTTTAGGGTTGTCCAAAGTATGCATCTCTGACCATCTTGACTAATAGCCATTGATGGACCTATCCTCCATGAAATTATCGCATTCTTTTTAAACTCAATTATACTCTTGTCCATCAAAACATCCCATGGCAATGACTTCCACAGGTTAGTTGTGGGTGTAAAAAAGTACTTCTTCTTATTTGTATTAAACCTGCTGTCTATTAATTTCATCAAGTGACCCCTGATTTTTG
Source organism: Caretta caretta (assembly GCF_965140235.1). Taxonomy (NCBI): domain Eukaryota; kingdom Metazoa; phylum Chordata; order Testudines; family Cheloniidae; genus Caretta; species Caretta caretta. The sequence goes on along the minus strand of NC_134210.1, from coordinate 80,696,187 downwards.
TATTTTGTGAAACAGTAAATAACACTTTTTCCCCAACACCAGTCATAATTTTATAGACCTCTATCATATCCTCCCTTAATCATCTCTTTTCTAAGATGAATAGTCCTAATTTTTAGTCTCTCTTCATATGGAAGCCAGTTCATGCTCTTGAATATCTTTGTTGCCCTTCTCTGAGCCTTTTCTAGTTCCACTATATCCTTTCTGAGATGGGAAGACGAGAATTGGACACATTATTCAAGGTGGGGGCACACCATGGACTTATAGTGGCATTATGATATTTTCAGTCTTATTATGTGTCTCAACACAATAAAGACAAACAACATAAAAATAAATAACAGTTTCTGCTGGGCCACATATCACCTCATACTCTGTTTACAAGCAGTAAAATATGACATAGTTTGGAGAAACAATTAAAATACATTATAAAATAGATTGGAGAAATCAGCATAACTTGTTAGGCTTGTGTAACTACAAACAAAGATAGATTTACAGCCCAGTTTTCAATGGGAGAAAGTTCATGAAAGGTTATTTTTCATAAAATATTATTTTTGAGTCACAGAAAAAAGTGACAGCACAAAATATGCAATGAATATCAAAAAATGCAACAGCAGCATTGCTCGGAAGTTAATAGGAGTAAGGAGTTTATAGTGTTGAGCATAATCAATTAATGCAATAAGGAGAAATTAAGTTACTAGCTGAATTTTTCAGAGGTGCTAAACATCCATAATTCTCTATGACTGTTGATTCTCAGCAGTCATGAAAATCAGCCCAGATATGAAAACAGTATGGTACAAAGGATAGCAAACTGCATATCTGAATCAACAATAAAAGAATTAACATCAACGAGGGCAAGACTGGACGCTGAGTTTCTTGTGAGGGTTAACAGGGTCTGCTTTCTGTTTTGATGCTATTTATTTTTTCTGGAACTATACTTTATTCAACAAGTTCTCATTTGTGTCCTGCTGAACTCCAGAGAGCAACTCCAGTTTTAAACATATTAGAGATGGGGGAAAACTGGATTTCTTTACTGAAAATGTGTCTTCCTATCAGATCAGAATACTCAACATTGTTTAAGAAAATCACAGGGAATCAGCCCCATATTTTTGTCAGTTCTTTGAGTCCAAAACCTACCTCAAGTTTCGACCAGTTAGATCAGCGGTGGTCAAACTACAGCCTGGGGGCCGCATCCAGTGCTTCAGACATTTTAATCCAGTCCTTGAGCTCCAGCCGTGGAGTGGGGTTCGGGGCTTGCCCCATTCCACGCATGCTGGGGCTCCACGTGGTTCCTGGAAGCAGTGGCATGTCCCCTAGGCAGTCGCTCTGCCTCCTATGCATAGGGGCAGTTAGGGGGCTCTGCCATCGCCAATGGGAGCTGCAGAGGCAGAGCCTGTGGATGGGGCAGCATGCAGAGCCTCCTGGCCGCGGCTCCACATAGGAGCTGGAGAGAGGACATGCTGCTGCTTCTGGGAATGACTTGAGGTAAGCACCACGCGGAGCCTGCACCCCTGAGCTCCTCCTGTGCCCCAACCCCCTTCCCCAGCCCTGATCCCCCCCCCCACTCTCCGAACCCCTCAGTCACAGCCCGGAGCACCCTCCTGCACCCCCAACCCTTCATCCCGAGCCCCACCCCAAACCCGCATCCCCAGCCGAAGCCCTCACCCCTATCCCCAATTTCGTGAGCATTCATGGCCCACCATATAATTTCCATACCCAGATGTGGCCCTCGGGCCAAAAAGTTTGCCCACCCCTGTGTTTATAATAAAAGTTAAAAATAAGTGCTTTGCCCTATATATAGAAAGGGTGCAGTAGGCAATAATTTTAATCTCCATTATAACAGTATAAGGGTAAAAGGATTCCTGTTTTTCTGGATTCAGACTGGTGTAACTGATATCAGAGTCTAGGCCCAGGGTTTTTTTTCATAGCCCAAGGGGAAAGTATTAAGAGTATTTGAGAGTTTTCTGCAATATATAGTGCCTTTTGAGTTTGAAATGTAGTTTTGTGTGTATACATAGGGCTAGAGCTGGGTGAATAATGGATATTCTGGTGTTAAATGTGTTAAAATATCATTGTGCTTAAACAAAACATTTAAATTCAACAACGCTGACGTTTGTTTTTTTATTTAGACATTTATTTAATTTTTCATTTTAAAACTTTTTTTATTTTTTTTTTAAATAAAATTCAAGGAAATTTTAAAACAAAATTCATGTCAAACCAAAAAATTGAAATGAAACATTTTTTGGAGTTTGCATATAAGGGTTCTCTTTGATTGCCAAATATGCATTTTTGCTGAAAAAAAGTTTTAGCCTCTACATGGGACAACTTCATAGAAACAATAGCAAATAAATAAATTAATTAAATCTTGACTGCAAAGAACTGCAGACAAAATAATTTTTTACTACCACAGTAGTGGTGGAGTGAGTTTTAAATGGGCTTGTTGCACAGGTATGAAAAATTAAAAGTCACAACTATATTACATCAAAATCGGAGCGCAAGCAAACTAAAATCAAAATCTGTGTTAGGGATATCAAGATCCACCATCAGGCTTTGCCTGCCTGCTCAAAGAGCTTACTCTTGATAAAGGAAAGAAAAACAAAAGTTGGGAGGGAGGGATATAAGGTTTGCGCTCAACTCACATTCCATGTTACTAAACAGCTGCTCTAGGCTTTATCTCATATTTTAACTCTACTCTTCTTTATTGAGAAATAAAAGAATGAAATGAGAAATCCAGGCTTGTATTAAAGGAGATGTGGAGTATATGTCTGGAGAAACTTACAATGCTGACAATCAGCTTGCTGTAATGCCATTTAAATGTAACCACCACTAGCGAAAGGAAACAGGAATTATGGTATTCTGTTATGTGTGGCTTTCCCCTTCCCCCTACACACTTGTGCTCATTACAGCTCTTTCTTTAAACTGCTGGCTAGACAGCTGGCAGTGCCTCAGAGGAGCATTGACTAAGGGAGCATATAAATTACTGTTGCATTTTACAGCCAAGATAAACTCAAACTGCAGGGTTATAGCCTGTACTGACACCGAAAAAAAGAGACCCTATCAGTCCTCCAGAAAGCAAGGGAAAGAGAATAAAAGAAAATGTATTTTGGTGAATCCAACAGTCATGAAAGTGGGGAGGGAGAACCCAACCACCCAAACCAAAAAGAACCCCCACCACTTACGTGAAATTTTCCCCTTCGGCAGATTCCCTTCTGAAGTGTTATATTACACAGCTACAAAGTATTAAGATAATTTATATCTGTGCTTTTTATTTATTTATTTATTTATCGTTAAGTAGGTTTAGGCTTCCCTGTACTGTTTTATCCCTTGGGACTGCCAAAGTTGGCAATAGATATTAATGATTATTTTATCATTTTAAACTTCATTAGGTTTTTATTTGATGTATAATATATTTAATGGTTTAATTTTAAAACACGCAATACAGATGGTTTACTGCTGAATATTATACAATCTACCACATGACTATCTGGATAAAAGATGTTTTGTTTGTAGCTACTTCTTCACCTACTCTCCTTTCTCTCATCCATTCTACACCCACTTCTGTTGCAGTGTCTACATGAAATCAGTCAACCGTGGCAAGTTAGTATTTGGGGACCGGGGACTGTTGATGTTAAAAATAAATAAATAGGTTAGCACTACAGAGTTATGTTCACAGCATATATGAAGAGAAGCTAGATAACAATATAAATACTCTTGCTGGAAGGTTGCAATGTAACGCTGCTTTATTTCTTAGAACATAACACATAGCGCAAAAAAACCACAGAGAGAGAGAAACAGCCTGGCCGCTCCCTAAGAAAGCGAAGGGCAACTCAGCCCACCTTTAAACTGGCATGTACCAGGGTGATTATGCTGGCATGCTTTGCTACAGACTAGAGTCCCCTACCTAGTCTGCAGGCAGGACCAGGAAATCCCTCCACCCTTGAAATAATAGTTTGCAATTCCAACACAGTTCTCCATACACCCCCAACAGGTACCTCAGTAGCTGCCTATGAAACTTCATGTTCTTATCTCAATTACCTTCATCCTCTTCTCCTTCCCCCTTTTCCTTCCTTCTTGGGCTTTATGCAAAGCCTGTTGAGGTTAATGGGCATTCAGTTTGTTCCTCTCTCTTGTGTCTTGTATCAAAGTAGGTTGCAAGGTCATCAAAGTAGAAACTGTCTCTTCCTATGATTGTACAGTGACTAGCACAATGGGACATTGACTGTGACTTCTAGGTCCTAACTCGGTATAAACAGTAAATAATAAGTGTGGCAATATCTCTAATGGAGAAAAAAATTCTGCAAACATCTTCAGTGTAAATTTGAGTTTCTTGTATGGGTAAGGTCAAACCCTTCAGCCCATTATTTGCAGAAAACGCAAGTGATGTATTTAGAATACACTGGACTTTGAGATAGTCCTCAGAGCTCGTAAACTTCTAGGGCTCAAATATTATTTCAAACATGCTCAATTTAATTATACTTAATTGATTAGCTATTGCCTTTTTCTAGGAAAAACAATGTATGGTTTCTTATTTGGGTTGTTGCATTTAATTCAGCATTCAGTCAATAAGTATTGTGTGTATTTTGTTTATGGTACAGAACACAAGTTATTTTAATTAAAATATGGTTCTTTATTGTAGCCAGCAATGTCAGATGGACTATATTAAGATATTTCTATAGCCCTTCAGTCCATTACTTCCTCTCCTCATGCCAGAACCAATTTTCCTTGAGAGGTGTGTGTAATTGAAGAAACGATAAGAATCTGAGAAAATATGCTGCAGCCGGGTTCATTCCCTCAGGAAACACTACTTGAGTGGCAAAAGACCCACAAAATAGGAATTGGACTTACTTTCACAAATCCAAGCATTTAAGCACAGTGTGGGGTATGTATTACTGCTATGCTGCAAGGAAACATAAAGAGCAAGGCTTTATCTTTCAGCCTGAAACCGTGGCACCTCTGGGAGTGCACATTCTAAATCAAGACTCAAAACATTGTCACAGCACAACTGCAAATTGAAAATAAGGACTGTACTATGTAGACAAAGATGAAGGAGAAGAGCAAATCTGAAAAGATTAAAGCATACCCAGATCGACCTTGTGCCTTTTCTAAGTGAGAACCATATTTATTTATGGGACTATTTTTTTCTGTGGTGACTTTATTTGGGGTGGAAAGGACAGCTTCTTTTATTTATTTTTTTACAAAAAGCAATTATCTGCTTATTGCTTTAATGTAACATCGATACACTGGTATATGCTTCAGAATCATTACAGTGAGCAGAGTGTCTTGGCAAAGGGAAGTGAAGCAAAATATTTTGCACTACATCTCATCATTGCAACACACTTTTAATAATTGCACTGTATATTGTAAAAAAAATATTACAGAAATGAGGATGGAGGTGGTTTATGGTTTGGTCTGAAAAACCAAAAGGAGGCTTGTTCAGATCAAAGTCCTAATATATCCAAACTTGAGAGGTGGCATTAGGCTAAAATCTGAAGCTTTTTCCTATCTTTAAAAATGCAAGGATCCCTGTACCTTTAGATCTTCGGTAGGGACAAAGGAAAATAAGTGCTGTGCAGACAAGTAAATATGGCAAGGGGTTATTCCGGGAAGTTTCAGAATGCAGTGTCCTCAGGGGAAGCTAAGTGTGCTCAGCACCTTGCAGGATCAGCCCCATGTTTTTTTCCCTTCAATAAGAATTTCCATCTTCCAGTACAAGATTGTTCAATCATAACTAAATTATCAGAAGTGGTTCCAACACCAAACTGAGTTTGAAACAAGATCCAAATATTAATAGTAAAACATGCCCTGCAATCCATTCCATAGCAGTGGACCACAACACTGAAGGTTTTTGTTTCAGAGTCTGGTTGTAGGCTTTCCCCTTGAACTCTTCTACAGTTGTCAGTCTGCCAAGATGAGCCTGGGGAGCTCCAGGCTAGGGTGGGTGCACTTTGAAAAAGTCCTGCCTTTACAACTTAGCTTTTACTTTTGACATCTCCTTTGGATTGAACACTTCTGTATTTCTGCCTTGCAGCCAGAGGTGTTAAGTTTTCACAGAGGAAGGTGTATATTTAATTGGTTATTTGGGTTAGAGCTACAGGACTCTCAAAGAACATGTTTTGCCTTATAGTGTGGTGTGTTGGTTCTGCCCTCCTCAGTCACATCGAGAGAGGGTGCCCTATAATACTTTGGAAATAATATACAGCAGACTCTCGTATAATGACTGTTTTCAGTAACTGAGGTGGCATTATTGGACCCTAGTTCTATATCTGTTCATACCCATAACAGAAAGGGCCCTCTTGTGCAACTGAAACTAAAACTGATGTTTGTGGGAATTACACTTGATTGGGACCTGACAGTCCACTGAAGTCAATGGACTCCCAGTGAATATGGGGTCAGGCCCATCTTTTGCCTAAATGTACCACTTATGCTAACAATAGTTTATTTTCACCTGGATTATCAACTTCAGGAGTTCTAGTGTAGATAGGACACAATCCCAACTATACATATAAAATGATGGGATCTAAATTAACTGTTACTATGCAAGAAAGATCTTGGAGTCTCTGAAAACATCCACTCAATGTGCAGCAGCCACCACAAAAGCAAACAGAATGTTGGGAATCATTAAGAAAGGGAAGATAAGACAGATATCATATTGCCTCTGTATAAATCCATGGTACACCCACATCTTGAATACTGCGTGCAGTATCTCAAAAAAGATATATTGGAATTGGAAAAGGTTCAGAAAAGGGCAACAAAAATGGAACAGCTTCTGTATGAGGAGCGATTAATAAGATTGGAACTTTTCAGCTTGGAAAAAAGCTGACTAAGGGGGATATGATAGAGGTTTATAAAATCATGACTGGTGTGGAGAAAGTAAATAAGGAAGTGTTATTTACTCCTCTTCATAATACAAGAAGTAGGGGTCACCAAATGAAATTAATAGGCAACAAGTTTAAAACAAGCAAAAGGAAATATTTCTTCATACAACGCATAGTCAACCTGTGGAACTCCTTGCCAGAGGATGTTGTGAAGGCCAAGACTATAACTGGGTTCAAAAAAGAACTAGATAAATTCATGGAGGATAGGTCCATCAATGGCTATTAGCCGGGATAGGCAGGGATTGTGTCCCTAGCCTCTGCTTGCCAGAAGCTGGGAATGGGTGGCAGGGGATGGATCACTTGATGATTACCTGCTCGGCTCATTCTCTCTGGGGCACCTGGCATTGGCCACTGTTGGAAGACAGCATACTGGGCTAGACGGACCTTTGGCCTGACCCAATATGGCCGTTTTTATGGGCTACTAGTATTTTAAGCATCATGTCAAATAAGACCTGAACTCATTGGCATGGTTCTTAAAACTCCAGCAGTTTATCTATACTAGGGCTGCCAAAGGTATGAGTACATGGAAAAAACAATAACCCCACACAGCAATGAGTCTCAAACCTAGGTCTACAGACTAGGTCTCATGCTATAGCACTAAAAATAGCCACATAGACAATCTGCCTTGGGCTCTGAAGCCGGGGGGGGGGGGCAGGGGGAGGGAGAGGAGGCGTTTCAGAGCTTGAGTTCCAGTCTAAGCTGAAATGTCTACACAGCTATTTTTAGCTCCAGACCAGGAGCCACTTGAGGCCAAATCTTTACACCCAAGCTCTGCTCCTCACTGCCGAAGGTTGGGTTTTTTTTGGGTGGGGGGAGGGTTTCTCCCCATGCAGACATACCCCAAGATAACTAACAGTAGTGGTGCTATACCAGTGTCAGAAATGGTAGAAAATTTTTGCAATGTTTCCTTGGTAAAAGTTCTGCAGGAGTGTCCCCAAAATTCTATATATTATAACAACACAGAAAATGGTTTTTAAATCTTTGCATACATTCTCCTCTTGATGTGCATGTAGTGTTAACTGCAGCTGCCCTATATGTTTTAAAGGAGGAGGAGTGGAGAAAGAATGAAGATGTTGGAGTTGTCTATTCTGCCTGAAGTTTTTATCTGTCACATTCACATCTTTATAGAAATAATGCTCTATCTCTGGAGTATTCTCTCGGAGTCCAGTACACCTCTAACATTTTCTAAAGCTGTCATTAATGTGCTGTGTTGCCAATATGTGACTAGGCATAAAAACTACCTAAATACTGTAATCTATTCTCAATCCCCAATAACAAAGCTCATATGCTTGCTTTCTGTCATGAATCATGATGTTGACAAGTACAGGTAAAGTCAGATTCATTACACTAAACGGAAGCAAATAAGAGTAATTTTCCTTTATCCTCTAAGGGCATGTCTACGCTGCAGGCACTATAGTGGCACAGTTGCCGTGTCATAGCTATGCCACTGTAGTGACATAGTGTAAATGCTTCCTACACTGATGGCAGAGGTTCTTCTGTCAATATAAGTAATCTACCTCCTCGAGCTCTGGGAACTAGGTTGACAGAAGAAATCTTCCCTTGACCTAACTGTGTCTATAGAGGAAGTTAGGTTGGCTTAACTACAGCACTCAGGGTGTACCTCTTTTACACCAATGTAGCTAGATTGAACTAAATTTTCAGTGTACACCACGGCTAGGGAACTATGTGCTTGTACTTCTTTGGATGTGAGCTCTCCTCCTTCCAGTCAAATGGAAATGTAGATTGAAAAATCTAATTTCTGTTTTTTTTTAAAACCATATCTGATTCCCATTTTCTCTTGTCAGGGTTCTTTTATTTGAATCAACCTTTTGCTTGTCTCGGGAATTTGTTTTGAGTTCTTCATATGAAGCAAAGTCCATAACCATAATAAAAGTTACCAGTTTGGTTGTCAATAAGATATACAAAGCCCATACCTTTTGAAGCTAATATCGAGCCTTACTTACCTGATAGGCTTCCTAATGATAAAATAACTTATTTTTGGTCAGTAAAGAATAAATTTCTGTTAAATGGTTAAGCTTTAGCAGCAACAAATCATACACACTGTACTCTTCACTATTTTATTAGTGAGGGAAATTAGAATATTTATTGAAAATCTCAGGAATTACATGATGTCTCAAAATAGAATTTTGTACTCAAAGTGGTTTTCAAAAATTACTCTATATTATATTAGACTTGTGCTGTAACTTTTAAAAAAAAATGGAATTGAAACCAGATATTTCCCTGTCCTCCCTCAACTGTCGTTACTTGTCTTGAGTGCCCTAATCACCGCTCTAGGGGTATTTTAGGGCAGGTCTCTCTCTGTTTCTCTTGTTGACAATGTTCCATTTTTTATGAAATACTTAGCTATTCTTTGGGCCACAGAGAGAAAGAGAGAGAGTCTATAATGTGGTAGTTAGGGCACTCACTTGGGGTGTGGGAGACTGAGGTTCTAGTCCCTCTGCTCCACAGTGCATATTTATTTATACACAATGTTAACAGCTTTACAGGAGAGAGATTGAGAGCTCTCCCCTAGAAAATCCCATACTCCAATGGTTAGGGTACTCTCCTGGAAAGTCCAAGTCCTGCCTCTATATCAGGCAGAGGCTGGAATTGAACCTGGATCTCCCTATATGCTGGGTCAACCACTGGTTGACCATATGGTTAGCCACTGACCTAAAGGGGAGCAGTTCCTCCTTTGCATTGTTTTGTGTGTGGCCTGATTCTGTAGGTGGCTTCTGATCATACCTACCAGATCAGTTCCTGCAGGTGAGATAGGTGTGTGAATGGTGGATCCTCCTGGGACTTTAATGTGAGCCAGGTGCTTTGGTGCCTAGATTGAGGCAGCTGTGTACATGCTTTCTGATAGGGTAACCATGTTTCAGGTTTTCAAAAAGAGGAAACTGAAAGGGGGGGAGGGGAAGGGAGAGCTGGAGGCGGGTACGGTTCAGGGATGCTGAGGGGTCTGCGTGTACTGGGAGGGAGTACCTGGATGATGCTGGAAATAGTACCTGGGGCCTCACTCTTGAGGTAGTGTGGACAGTTGTTGCTCCCTGTCACGATGGCAGGGAGGCTGATGCAGACCTGAGATGCAGTGCCAGCCTATTAGTCAGCACCTCCCGGTAGGGCTCTCCCCCTACCCTGGGCTGGGAGTCTGGGCCTGGGTGCGTGGGATCCAACACTACGAGGGACCAAACAGATGCAAGGAAGGGCTCTTTCTGAGCTGCAACGTCTGCTCTGCAAAATAAATAAATAAATGGACAATGTGTCTCATTTGAACAATTCGCTCAGACAAAGGGCAGAGGATCAAAAAAGAGGCAATGTCTGGGAAAACCCAGACGTATGTTAACCCTAATCACTGACAGGTTTTTAGGCACCTAGGGGACTTTACCCTACAGAAATTTAGACACCTACAGAGTTAAGCAGCTGCTAAGTGGGGTTTTTGGACACCTGTTTGGACTTAGACCCCTAAAGTGGTAGTCAAATGCCTAAATTCCTATTGGAATTTAGCCCTGAGTTATTCTCCTTTCACTGTTTCCATAGAACTTGGCTTTACCAAGATGCCTACAAAGCACTCCATGGCAGCTAGTCAATTCATGTACTTTTAACCTTGCTTATTAGCCAAATCATTATGATCTCACCTTTACCTTGTGTCTTCCCCATCTGTCTGTATTCTTCACCCAGGATGGCAGGGGAGGGGGAGAAAAGGGAGGGTCACCGTCTATTTAAATTGTAGGCTCTTTGAAGCAAGGACTCTCTTTTCAGTGTGTGTGTATGTACCCTGCCTGGCCCAATAGGACCCTGCTCGCTAATTGGGGCTTTTCAGTGCTACCCCAATACAAATAATAATAATATGAAAAAACCTCCAAGTCTCTCTATATGTATCTTACTAAACTGAGTAACGCTGATAATTATATGATGGCTATTTTCTCCCATATACTGAGATAAAGTTTAGAGGTAGACCAAAGAGACTGGATTTTAGTTTTTCCAAACTTCATCAGTTTGTGTTTGCAAAGCCAACACAGGTTTGGTTCTGGGTTTAAATTTTTCTGCATCACCTAAACTTATCTTATAATTCTTAATTAAATATATACATTAGAGTAACAGGATATCTATGTTGGCCTTGCCCCTGACCTTTACTCAGTGTTCAGTGTATTAGGTGAATTTGGGTTACTGGAGTGAATGCAGATGCAGTTGCAAGTTTAGCCTTGAGATAGAAGGGGTTCTGAGTAAAGGTTAATAAGAATTAATACCCTAAAACCTAGTCTCATTAATCTAAACAGCCATTTTTGCTATTTTTATGTGAGAAGCAAGAAATAGATATGGATGTATAATTACCCAGCGTAAATACAACATTTACTATACCACATGAGATATCGCAGTCATTTCTTGTTGTAAGTAGAAGGATAAACAGTTGTATCAGGTATTTTTGTGTGGCAATTATTAATAAATGATGATAGTATGTATAAAAAAGGACTTTTAATTTCAAGATAATGCCATATATGTGGTGAGGATATGGCCTTTTAAAACAGAGTCTTTAAGATAGATCTAAGATGAAACAGCAAGTGGCTAGAGCCGATGACTGTCAATCAATTCCTTGCTGATTTTCCTTTGAAAAGGAAATAGGACAGCAAGTACATAGAATGTGGAACAAATTACTGGAAGCATGGAGATAAATCAGGTATTCACCATTTATTATAAAATAGCTCAATTTATAAATGTAAGGTATAATAAATTCCTTTACTCTAAATATTACAGACAGTTTTATTTTTGCCATTTTCGGTTTCTGCTGTTAACACAACTGGGGGTTGGGGGGATATTTTTGTTTAGAAAATTTAGTAGGGAAAACAATTCAATTCCATTTTAGATGACTTCATGCTCCCCGGATTTCGCTCTTCTGCAAAATTCTACCAGGATAGTGGATATTTTTAACATCAGATAACATGAAAGTTTGAAAAAAGCCAGTTTTGTGTGAAGTGTCTTGCTTGAGCAGTTCTGATCAGACACTGTATTTGTCTTTTGTTGGGAGATATTAATTAAAGTGGAGAAAGGGTCCTTATCCAGATCAGCTGGCTGCTGAAAAGCATCTATGTACTTCTAATTTGTTACAGGAATAAAGCAAATTATTCTTACTTTGAGAGAAAAATGGAAATATTGTGTCTGATACTCCAAATAAACCTAAATGCATGACATATTTGAGAATAGTGTGGGCTTGTTTCAGAGAGTCTTGTCTAGTGATAGGTCATCTGCCACAGTACTAAATGCTGATAAACTTCACTGCTTGGAGAAAGATAAGGGTGCATTGTGAGTTGGAGAGTTTCTGAATATTTGTACAAGAAAAGGGAAATCTTTTCCATTTCTAAGGACTTTGCTTTCCAGAAATTAATCAAGAAAGGGTTTGCGGTTCTTGATCACTATATCAGAAGTTAGCTTTTGACCCAGAAAGTTCGGTAATGATTAGAACAGGGGGCAGGGAGCCAGAACTCCGGGTAAGGTCCTCACTCCCATTCTGGCCCTTTTACACTGGGCTAGAATAGTGTACAAGTGTCCCAAAAGCCTTGGTTCTTGCTAGGGGATGATTCCTCCAAAACAGGCTCTGCTGAGGACATCCATAAACCTACTTTTGGAGAGCTTCCTTGTGAGCCCTGGTGTTGGGGACATGCGAGCAGGATCCAGAGGGTCCTGTTGGTGGAGGGTTAGCAGCATGCAGTGCGGTAGAGATCGCAGGCAGCACTGCAGCCCATAGAACAGCCTCAGGAGTCTGCTGTAAATCAGGCCATCGGGGCTATTTGATTGTGTTATGCTGGGGTCCTCTCCAGCCCCCAGAGCAGCCCTAGATCATAAGGGTACAAAGGCCGCTTAAAGACACCATAGTCTCCTACTGCCCCCTGGGTACAAGTTCTACAGTACATCTACACTTGAGCTAGATTATAATTTCCATCTCAGGTAGATGCAAGGGCATTAGCTTTGACTGTACTTGTGTGCTAAAAATAGAAGTGTAGCCCTATTGGAATGGATAGTAAGCCATGTGAGTAAGTATCTAGAGTCTTGGGTGGGATTGCACTCGCGACAGCTATGCTGCCCACACCACCGTGGACTCGCTTCAATTTTTAGTGTTCTAGCTGGAGCAAAGCTAGTAGCGCACATATGTCTACCAGCTCGAGTGTAGATGTACACTGAGAGGTGCAGCACAGAAGCTCACTCCTGGGCTCTAAGTGTAACTCCATCACTGACTCGCTGCATTGACTCCAATGGGAAGCTTAAAGCACTTCAGTGCTTACCTGTTAAGGGGCCAGAGGGGGGATGCATAGTCTTAAAATGAAGGACAAAAAAATCTTTAATGTGAGACACTTAGTGATGCTGCAGGATTCATTCCTTTGGCACAAATAATTTCTGTTATCTCAGGACCATGATTCTTTGTGTCTGATCTGAATAATTCTTAACTGTCAACATCAGGGGACACCAAATTTGTAGATAACGCTGGTACTTGGAAGCTGAAATGACAGATAACTAACTGATAAATAACAAATGACCTTGGGCAAGTCAGTTAATCCTTTCTGTTCCTCAGTTTCCCCATCTCTTTTGAGGCTTAGCTAATGTTTATAAAGTGCTTTGAGTCATTGAGTTTAAAGCAGTATTTCCAAGAAATTACCCTTGCTGTTATGTAACCCAAGCAATTCAATGAAGAAGGAAGAAAATGAAAGGGAAGAAGTAAGCCGAAAGAGTAGTGAAATTGAACAATCATTTATTGGATTTCATTTAAACCACATCACTTTTCCATAGGTCTTATTGAATCAGCTTGACTATTCCTCTGAAGGATAGATGGGTTTGGAAAGAGTTGTGGACTTATTTTGTTTCACGTTTTGAGAAGCCTTTTAAATCACAGTCTCTGTTCTCTACAGACGTCTAGAAATTCTTGTCTAGATGGTGTCAGCATTGATTTCTCAGTGTTCATCTGAAATCCGTGGTAGCACACAAGTGAACAATAGGCAATGACATAGAAGTGAGAAGCTTTGCAACTCTTTGGTGCATGTATTGTTATTCCTTGGGATGTTGAATAGACAGCAAAACCAATTGGATAAGCATGGGGATGATGCCTGAATATGTGAAAAGAAAACAATACTGGGACATGAAAGCAAGAAATAAACTGTAAAGGGATCTTAAGAGATGTAATTAAACTTTTTCCTCAAAGAATTCCTCTGATTTATGATCAAATAAGAAAATGTCAAACAATGGCACAGTAAAAAGGGCAGGTGATTGTCAATGCAGAAATTATATTTGCATTTGCAGTGAGCTCTCCCAGTAAGTCATTAAAGGAAGAGCTTTATGTGGAAATAAGACTTTGTTAAAAGTATGTGTTAAGCACTTCCTCTTTTCATGTGATCCATGCCTCAGTAGATGTCATCATATTTAAATGTGTTGCTTACTGTTCACACAGCTTGGGAATATACTGAGGACTAAACTGCTGGATGAAAAACAATAAGGATGGTGTTCCATACAGACTCTCGGCAGTGCTCATATGTCTTCAATAGATCTTTGTCAGGCACAAGATCACACAGTCCCCACAGTAATAATAAAGACAGCATGCCTCTTTTTGCGCACTCCTCCCTCTTTGAAGAGTTATGTTTAGGAGCCAAGACTTTTGACAGGTTTGACAAATGTTTATTAGTGCTTGTCCAGGACAAATAGTCATTCTGAATATACTTAGAGCACTGCAAAAATACTTTTGAAAATCACAGAGGTGCATTCAGCTCCCATCAAGTGAGGATAGCCAATTTATCCTGCTGCATGGTTGCACCCACTAAGTGAGAGCCAAAGGATATCTTGGATAAAATGTCTTCTTGCCAATATAAATACATATCCCACAAGTCTTGTTAAACAGCCTAATATAAAGAAAAATGTCACCTAATTTTGCTTTTGAATAACTGATGGTCGCTGGCTCTACACAAAAGGCCTGATTGTCCCTCTCACTTACATCTGTAAAAGTCAGGAGAAACCCCACTGAAGTCGATGGATTCTACGATGACTTAAAAATGTTATAGCTGATAAGCTAAACAGGAACTAAAAGCTTATGCACACACAATGCCTGATAGCCTCAGTAGTGCTATCCTTTTGCATTCCTTCTCTACCTAGTCACAAGGTATCACAATTCTGTTTTCTTTTGTCTAAGCCATCAAAATATATTCTAGAGATTTTTGAAGGAATGGGGGAAAAGTTGCCTTCAAAGATGCAAATAAAATAACTGACTGAAAACACTGTGAGCATTTCTGTTGTGCTTAAAACAGCTTGAGCCAGGATAAATCCAGGATTAACTTTTCTGCTGAGGGTCATTTCAGAATGAAAAAATATGTTAGCCAAACCAGGTTACATGAGACCAATGAAACTTAAAAGAGAAAAGGAAATACATTTTTTCCTTCTAAGAAAAGACAGATGGACTTTAGAAATAGAAAGGAACTGTCTATAATCTCTCAAACAAATTTTGAGTGCAATTCATTGACAAACTTGGAAACTGAAAGCCAGGGTGAGCTTTCTAACTTAGTGTTCACAAAAGGATCTTTTTCACAGCATGCAATTCATACAGAGCTAAGAAATTTTGCATAATGCAAGTGACACTTCTTGATCCATTTTCCTCTCCTTTCCCTTTCTTGCAAATTGCAGATGTTACATCTATAGCAGTTTCCATAGAAACAGTCAATTTTGGACTCTTATAAGAGGAAGGTGGGGAAGTAGCTTGGAAACGATTGACCAGGAAATGGATTTAAAATGAATAATTATTCAACATTTTAATGTTACTAAAAAAACCCCACGAGTCATTAAAGTTGTGGCCTGAGTTTTGGCAACTTGATTAGGTGAAGTTTTCCGCTGTGAAGATTCTGGTGAAGGAGCTGGGTACTAAATTTTAACACTAAAGGATCCTGGCATTTCTATAGCTGTTTTTCTTTCCGTCAAGAAGTAAATTTCCCACAGCACAATCACATGCTTGAATTACCTGTGTAAGCACAGCTGAAGCGAACTGGGCATTGATAATTAATAATAAAGTATTCATCCATCTTTGTCTTGAAAATGTTGAGACTTTGAGATGATCTTTAACAAAGCAGGACTATTGGACCCAATCAGTGTTTCAGCCATCAACAGCAGTCTTTAAATGGGGAAGTATACAATTCAACTAAAGCTAAAAAGAAGAATGGCAACATTGTGAAACTTTATAGAATGCTAAAGAAGGTAGTAGACTGTTTCACAGTGCCTTCCAGCGCTGCTTGCATAAGCTCTCCCAACAGAGTGAATACTCACTAAAAATAACTATAGCAAACAATTTCAAAAGAAAAGTAAAAAACAATAGGGGCAGAGGCAGGGACTTGATGGCTTAGCAGCTAAAACTCTGAACCTTTCACCTTCAGAGCCATGCTGAATGTCCAACTTGAAGTTCTCAGGGAAAGTATTTTCTACTTGCAAATGGAAAGACCTTACCAAACATAATTGGAAGTGATTTAAGATAAGGAGTTTTATGTGAGCATGACCCTTCTAACCTGCACATTTTGTCATGGGGCTTTTTATTGCTGGAAACATTTACTCCAGGCAACAATTTGTCTTTTTTTTTTTTTTTTTGGTAGCATTTTTTCTCACGCTGATATTTCATGAGGTTAAATATTTAACTTTTCTATAATTAAATTATTACACAAGCTCTGCTGTGAAGATAATATAGTGAATCATTAAATAAATTTATTATAATATACTTATGTATATAATGGACAAAATATTCAAGAGCAACAAGATGCTTATATGATCAAACTGTGGAACAAACGTCACAAGCAAACTAAACACAGGAAGCAAACTGTGTGGTATAACAGTAGCCATTAGAGTCAGTGAAGTCCCTGTCATGTGACTAAAGTATTTGCCTTTAGAGCCCTGGAGCAAGTCATGTGACTGAGGCTAGGAAATAGATTTTCAGGTTCTTGCCAGCCGTCCCATTTATCAGATCCTAATTACATGCAGGATGAAATGGCAGTTTCTGAAATTGCACCACCAGTGTATTCTATCACAGTTGGGTTTATAGTACCATATACTATACCACCAATGTATTCTATCACAGTTGGGTTTATCGTACCTATACTATACCACCAGTGTATTCTATCACAGTTGGGTTTATAGTAGCATATACTATACTTAAGGGTACTTAGCTTCTGTTTGCACCATATCCACTGAACTGTGGATAGAGGGTTACAGTTACTAACTAAGCCAGTGCTTTAATCTTCACTTGAATGAACATTCCCCTAAACACAAGATTTAAAAAGTTATAAATAAAAGCTACAGATTACAGCTTGAAAAGGTATTTAGGCCTTAACCTGATATGACCTAGCTAAAATTCTTCAGAACGACTAGGTTGAGAAGAAAAATAAAATAATATAAAAAGCTTATTTTGAGCAGAAAGAGAGCTCTAAAAGGCTTTAACAGTTAGGAGAAATAGGGAAAAGAGAAATACCAAAAATGCAAATGATAACAACATTAGACTTGCTGGTAAAAAAGAGTTAAGTGCTTAAGGTCATATGCAGCTTAGCAAATACATGAGCACAAATCAGTGCAGGGATAAAAAATATGCTTGGAAATCCCTAGAGACTGACTTCACATTGCTAATTTACAACCACATGCTGCATCTGTCACTTTTACAAATCAATGAGAGTGCCTACCCTTTAACAGCACAGGGTCACTAGTAAAGGTTGCTAGTGTCAGCCATACAGACAAGACCTTTCAGGATGTCAAAAAAGAACCTTGGTGACGCACATTATCACCCACACGCTCCTCTATGTCACTTCCAATTTACTTTATCTTAAATTGTCAGCTAGCAAAACTCACTCCCATATTAATAACTAGAGGTTTGCATCCAAGCCAGAAAAAATAAACCCTGCTGATAGCTCCATGAGGCAGCTGGCTTGCTCTAAGGAAAGCCAAAACGGAAAGATACAGCTCTCAGTCTTAGAGGAGATTCTGCAACATCAAGAGAAACAGAGATGATGTAACTTGCAGATGGCATATGTATAGCAGATAGAAAAGCTTTTATCTTCTGTACTTTCAGTAGATGCTGTTCAGTAAGAAAGCGACCCAGTTCATTTACAGAGTTAGACTACAAAAGAAGACATTCAAGACCAAAGAATTTGGCCCAAAGCTCATCCCCCCCACCCCCTCTCCAATTTGGAATTCCAGCCAGCCTATATGAATGCAGATTTTCAAGTATGGAAGTGCAGGAGACTCTCTTCCTATCAGTTACTTAACGTGAGAGAAACCTGTTACTTTGGAGCGAAGCTTCCCATTGTCCTTCAAAACTGGAATCATATTGTATCTCCAACTCTCTGCCACTAGCACTACTTTTTGAATACTACAGATTTTATATAAACCCTTCAGAGATGTAGAACAAACCTTTTATAACTAAGGAACTTTATAACTAAGTTGTACTCAGTTTTACACATAAATACATGTCGGCATGGGAAAAGACTGAAATAAAGGCCTTTCCGTGAAACACTGAGAAATACCTAAACGCACTTCTATAGTGAGAGTGCTGCAGCATATTGACTAATTCGCTACAGAATACAAATTTGTGGGTTCGACCTTGGTTCTAATCTTGTAGTGCTATTGAGTTCATTGGGAGTTTTGCCTGGGAAATGATGGCAGGATTGGGTCCCACATAGCTTAAGTTATATAAATTTAATAGCAACATATCTCAAGTCTGATGGAGGGGATGTTTAAAAGAAGTGGATTGTAACCACATCTGGCAGAGATGCCCCAAAATAATGCTGTTATGAAAATGATTTATAAAATTACTATGGAAGTTCTCCCTGTGGATATGTTTCTGAGTTTAGTAGGCTGGGGCAGTTTGTCTTCCTGAGCTGATAGCAGAGTAGGAAAAAACTTGCACAGTTCCTTTAGCTGACAGCCAAAAAAACCCAACACTTTAGCTGCTCTCTACAGAATGTTATGCCTCATCGCTATAGAAGTGGTTTGCAAAGGAAAGGGATGTTGTAGAAATGTATGGCTGTGAAGAACTATCTATCATGCGGATTCTTTTCCAGACTTTGCTGGAGAGATGGGTTGGACACAAGAGACTATATCTCTTCATTCCATCTTTTCTTTATAAGATTCTGTTATGTTCAATGGTCTAAATTCTAGTCTGAATTTCAGTGGTGTAAATCAGAGCTATTCCAGTTTTACAAAGCAGAGATTTTGTCTAATGAATAGTTACAGAATACAACGTATACATTTGGGGGGGTCTGTTATGGTTCCTGCACCATTGCCTATGTCAAGGTTCCTTCCCCACTCTGAACTCTAGGGTACAGATGTGGGGTCCTGCATGAAAGTCCCCCTAAGCTTATTCTTACCAGCTTAGGTTAAACGCTGCCACCACCAAAGTGTTACACAAAGAACAGGGGAAGTGCCCACTTCTCCCCCCCAAAAAATATCTCCCCAAGCACTACACCCCCATTCCTGGGGAAGGCTTGATAAAAATCCTCACTAATTTGCATAGTTGAACACAGACCCAAACCCTTGGATCTTAAGAACAATGAAAAAGCAATCAGGTTCTTAAAAGAGAATTGTAATTGAAGAAAAATCACCTCTGTAAAATCAGGATGGTAAACACCTTACAGGGTAATTAGATTCAAAACATAGAGAATCCCTCTAGGCAAAACCTTAAGTTACAAAAAGACACAAAAACAGGAATATACATTCCATTCAGCACAACTTATTTTATCAGCCATTTAAACAACACAGAATCTAACGCATTTCTAACTAGATTGCTTACTAACTCTTTACAGGAGTTCTGACCTGCATTCCTGCTCTGGACCCGGCAAAAGCATCACACAGACAAAGGGAACCCTTTGTTTCCCCCCCACACACACAGCTTTGAAAATATCTTGTCTCCTCATTGGTCATTTTGATCAGGTGCCAACGAGGTTATCTTAGCTTCTTAACCTTTTATAGGTGAAAGGGTTTTTTCTCTGGCCAGGAGGGATTTAAAGGTGTTTACCCTTCCTTTTATATTTATGACACTTATAAACTACTTCAGTGGCATATAGGAAGCATAAGGGGACCACAATGAGCCTAGTGATAATTCTTTCAGCACAGAAGTAGCAGAGGGCCAATGTACATGGTCCTAGGCTGTTCTCCTCAGGCTGAAGTAGAAGGAATGCAAGGGACAGGGTCCATAACGCTCAGCAGTACGGCATAGTCAATAGGCAGCTATTGTAGGAGGTTACTATGAGTTAGAGAAGCCTCCTGGGCTGTTCTAAATTAACCTGGAGCCCATATTGGTCCCTATAGCAGCCCAGAATCAGAGTGTTTGCTTGAAAGTTAATCTAAAGCTACCCTTTCCCCCTCCATTCAGGCTACATCTTCTGTGCTGTTCGTCTGAGGAATTCAGCACAGAATCATTCCCTGGATAGTGTAGTATCCAGGATACATTCCCTGGATAGTGTAGTTTGGGTGAGGGATAGCTCAGTGGTTTGAGCATTGGCCTGCTAAACCCAGGGTTGTGAGCTCAATCCTTGAGGGGGCCATTTAGGGATCTGGGGCAAAAATTGGGGATTGGCCCTGCTTTGAGTAGGGGGTTGGACTAGATGACCTCCTGAGGTCCCTTCCAACCCTGATATTCTATGATCTAGTATAGTATGTTAATGACTTTCATTTCATGTTTCATCTATCTATTATTATTTTAGTGTTAGTTCATTTGTTTTATAAGTAGTGTGGTAGGTGCTATGATGTGCTAAGGCATTTCACACACATTTCCTGCCTTGAAGAGCTTACAGTTTAAGAAGACAAGTAATCAAATGCAGTTTAAGAAAGAAAAACGCCAACTGGCCAAATGCAGATCCTCCTGCATCTCTACTCAGTCATTTTCTGATGATGATTATTTTTACTCATTTAGGACACATTTTCCCACCCTTACTCATGTCCTGCTGACTTCAGTTGGAATACTTTCACAGTAAGGTCCTACTCAACATGGGTAAGGGTGTCAGAATCTGGCCTTATAATGCAAACTGCACTGCTCTTTCTCTTTTGTGTGTTAAATAATACTTTTTGCAATAAAAATAAATGAGGACATTTTCTCCCACAGGAAATCTATACATCATCTCAAGTCACATTCAGCTACATCCAGTATGTTAGGAAACAAATACTAAAGGTAAGAAGTTAAATATTTGGTTATGGCCAAGCGGCACTCAATGCAAATTGAGAGTGGGTTTGCACCATGTTAGAACAGCCTAAAGGTTGCTCTAACTCTGTTTGCTGGCCTAATGGATCCCAGGCTTCAAAACTATAGCCGTGAATTGGTATGGCATAGGAACATCTGGCCACATCTCTTGTACTCCATCGATTTCCCATTTTTCCTGTTACACCAGCAAAAGGGAGGCAGCAATAAGAAACTCAACACCAGTACAGTTTCCTTCTTACAGTGGGATAACCCTCCCAGAGCCCGACATCCCAGGTTTGCACCACACAGAAGAGTCAGGTTCAGAGAAGCAAGCATATGAAGTGCTCCTTCAGGTTACCATCTGCAAAGATGCTGTTTTCAGTAACACTTCCCTTTGAATTAACTTTGTTAGCGCCAAGAGTTTAAGGAAATTCTGGTTTTTGTATTTTGGTTGCAGATTTCTTTTAATTCAGCACCTAACAAAAAAGGGACATGATCTGTATTTCTTAGATCTCTTGCCTAGAGAGAATTGTACTTTATTGTTTTAGAACAGCAAGAACTGGGCCTGTCTTTTTACTTAATTCAAAGAGCTCCAAGCATTCTCCCTGTTCCCCCTCCTCCACCTTCTCTCTCTAGTTTTTGATGTTCTCTAGAGAATATAAGTGGGTGAATAATACCAAGTTTTTATCTGGGCTTCACCCCCGCTCAGCATGATACCACAGAAGAAAACGGAAAGAATAATCCACACTGGTCAAGGAGCTAAAGGCTGAACTTGATCCATAATTAAACAATACTTTTACATGGCTGAGCAAAGAGCAAGCAGCTATCGCTACTCTCTGATCTTCTTTTAGAAGTCTCATCTCCATTTGAAAGCTTGCCTTAGAAACCATTTCCCCCGCTAGCTTCTTTGGCAAGTATTTTAAATAATGCCCCAGCTATCAAAATTATTTTTTCTTCCTTTACATGTCTTTGACTTTTTCACACGGTATTATAGCATAAATAGAATGAGAATACTCTTAATTAAAACTAGCAAAGATACTGCATTAATAATAAGGCAAATCCTGGATTCAGGGCTGGATTGTCCTCCCTTCACCTGCCTCACCCCCAAGGGAGGGGCTGAAGAAAAGGAAATGTGAATGAGGAATTCTCCATTGAGGCTGAAGTTGGATTGGCTGGTCCTCCTAGAACAGGCCATAGGGCTCACCCAGAAACCATGAAGATCTCCAGGGATCTGTGGAACTCCAGAGCCATCGTTGCAGAAGCCTCTTACTTCCACCACATCTGTGCCCCTTGGATCCAAATTCCCAGCCCTAACATCTGGCTGCTTAGCTCCATTTGAGCTATGTTAGCAAGTATCACCATATGACTTCCCCTAGGATTCACCGCAACATGAGATTCCTGCTACAGAGGTGACTCAGAAGATCATACAACCTCAGGCTTTTCTGTTAAGTTCTGTGGGGCTAGCAGGGGATTTTGTATGCCCTGGCCCTTCCATCTATCTCAGATCAAGTCTATGCTAGAAAAGGTTTGTCAGGCTTCCTAGTGTAAATGCATCTTATACCAGCCTCCCCACCAAAAAGAGCTTTTGCCAGGATAGCTTATACTGGTACGGTGAGCACAATAAGCTATACCAGAAGAAGCATTTTTATGCCAGTATAAATGCATATATCTTTGGGCTTTTAAAAACATTTTTTAAAAATTCACATCATTCACTGTCAGTGCTACACCAGCAAAAGTTTCTAGTGTAAAGCTGGATTTAGCTGGCCTCCATTACTGTAGTATATGAGTGCCTCACAGTCTTCGGTATATTTGTGCTTACGACACCACTGTGAAGTAGGAAAGTCCATTTCCTGACTGCTCTCCAGCTGGATCCCCATACTCCCAGAGCATCCTCAGCAAAGTGTGGGTAAGTCTGTGGGACTGACAATGTTGCAGAGTGGCTAGCCACTCTTAGACCTGTGTGTGTGTAAATCCATTGATTGGGGAGCCAATCCACCCCAGTTTTTTACCCATTTATCAGCCAGGCAAATCCATCTCAAATCAATGAGAGTTTTTGCTAGAGTAAAATTTAAGTAAAGTCTTTTGGATTTGGTCTACAAATAGTTCACGCCCTGTGTAGCTCTGGCTCATTACACAGTATACCAGATAGCGGTTAAATCATCATTTCTCTGAACATTTTGTTTAATTATGGTCCTTTATACTATGTGTAATATTGATTGTGTGTGGGGGTGGCGGGGCGGTATTAAAAATATAAAGATGTGTAATTCTGGTAATTATGATTTTGTACCATCTCGTTCTTGAATATTTCGTTTGGAGGTATGTGAATCAATGAAAAAATGAGGTAGAAAAAGCTGTGGGCATGAATAAACACTTCATTTTTTAATAATCCCTGCAGATATTCAATGCTACTGATGTATTAGCATACTGTCATTTCTGTCTGTTTCATTTTTACTTTTAAAAAAATCTATTTGCATAATTATGTAGAGTGCAGTCTTTCAGGTTATTCTTGGGTGTCAAGCACTTAGTACTGCATATTACTAAAGGAGATAAGCTTCAGTATAGTCATGATTTCCTGTATGTGGAAACCAAAAAAAAAAGGAACTGGTAGCATTTTCTATGCTGTTTCTCGGGTATTTGTAAAGACTATAGCTTTAGGTTAAAATGATTTTGGATATCATAGTAACACTGGGGCTAAGCTGGAATTGTCTTATTTAACTTCTGAAACATATAAAAATGCATAAGCAGTGCCTCTTTTATTATATCTGTGATGAAGAAAACTTGAATGAAATTTTGACCTTTGGGGACCTTTGGTTTCCATTCTGAAAATAAATGAAGTATTATAATAACTATTTCCAAGCTGATCAGAACCTGAGCATGAAAGCAAAGGAATAAGAATCAAATAGATAATTCTCCTGAAACCCTGACTCAATTGAAAATACTCCTAGGAAATCCATGTATTTGCATTGAGATACTGCCCCTTTGAAGGTCCAATTAATATTTCCTGACAGTGATTTGCACATGAATTCCTTTTATGTAAAATAAATATGTGACACACTATACCTTGGGGGAGCACCCTGTAACACCTTTATTCCTCATTTATATATAATTGTGATACTGCGTATAAAGCAGACCATGTGAGGTATCGGGGAAAGGTTATGATCTGCTGAAAGTCACTGTTCTATCTAAATATATATATCATTAATGCATATGAAGTTATGAGAATTGTGTTGTATAGTTGTCACTAAAATATGCTGTGGGTTTGGGAAGCACCAAGATTCTAGCTCTCCAGAAACAGTGCCGAGGAAAGTAACCAACACCCAGGTGGGTGTCAAACAACCATTAACAGCCATTGTCCAGCAACGGAGCTACAATTGAATGACTCACCTGCATGAGGCCACAGCAGGGGAATTGCTCAACCTTGCCTAGGGACTCAGACATGCCTGGATTTATGTTCTCCGAGCACATGGAACTGAGGGTATAAAACAAAACATAGGGGCCTCATGCTTGGCCTTTCTCCCGCCCCCACCTATGTTGCAAGCAACAAAGATACTCAGAAGACTGAAGTCTCCAAAAAAAAAAAAAAAAGGAGACTGGCCCAGGCTTATGGGACAAACCTGTATATTGTATCCACATGTTTGTTGACCCCCCCTCAAAGAACTCTACTAGATTAGTAAGACATGATCTCCCTCAACATGGTTTCTGTAAAGGGAGATCATGTCTTACTAAGCTATTAGAGTTCTTTGAGGGGGTCAACCAACATGTGGACAAGGGGAATCCAGTGGATATAGTGTACTTAGATTTCCAGAAAGCCTTTGACAAGGTCCCTCACCAAAGGCTCTTATGTAAATTAAGTTGTCATGGGACAAGAGGGAAGATCCTTTCATGGATTGAGAACTGCTTAAAAGACGGGGAACAAAAGGTAGGAATAAATGGTAAATTTTCAGAATAGAGAGGGGTAACTAGTGGTGTTCCCCAAGGGTCAGTTCTAGGACCAATCCTATTCAACTTATTCATAAATGATCTGGAGAAAGGAGTAAACAGTGAGGTGGCAAAGTTTGCAGATGATACTAAACTGCTCAAGATAGTTAAGACCAAAACAGACTGTGAAGAACTTCAAAAAGATCTCACAAAACTAAGTGATTGGGCAACAAAATGGCAAATGAAATTTAATGTGGATAAATGTAAAGTAATGCACATTGGAAAAAATAACCCCAACTATACATAGGATACGATGGGGGCTAATTTAGCTACAACTAATCAGTAGAAAAATTTTGGAGTCATCGTGGATAGTTCTCTAAAGACATCCATGCAGTGTGCAGTGGCTGTCAAAAAAGCAAACAGGATGTTAGGAATCATTAAAAAAGGGATAGAGAATAAGACTGAGAATACCTTATTGCCCTTATGTAAATTCATGGTACGCCCACATCTTGAATACTGTGTACAGATGTGGTCCCCCCATCTCAAAGAAGATATACTGGCATTAAAAAAGGTTCAGAGAAGGGCAACTAAAATGATTAGGGGTTTGGAATGGGTTCCATATGAGGAGAGATTAAAGAGGCTAGGACTTTTCATCTTGGAAAAGAGGAGATTAAGAGAGGATATGATAGAGGTAAATAAAATCATGAGTGGTGTGGAGAAAGTGAATAAGGAAAAGTTATTTACTTGTTCCTATAATATAAGAACTAGGGGCCACCAAATGAAATTAATGGGTAGCAGGTTTAAATAAAATAAAAGGAAGTTCTTCTTCACTCAGCACATAGTCAACCTGTGGAACTCCTTGCCTGAGGAGGTTGTGAAGGCTAGGACTATAACAGGGTTTAACGAAGAGAACTGGATAAATTCGTGGAGGTTGAGTCCATTAATGGCTATTAGCCAGGATGGGTAAGGAATGGTGTCCCTAGCCTCTATTTGTCAGAGGGTGGAGATGGATGGCAGGAGAGAGATCACTTGATCATTGCCTGTTAGATTCACTCTCTCTGGGGCACCTGGCATTGGCCACGGTAGGTAGACAGGATACTGGGCTGGATGGACCTTTGGTCTGACCCCAAATGGCCGTTCTTATGTTCTTATTATGTGCAATATCCTGATATGTGCAATATCCAGTAGGGTGAGAAAAACTGCTTAATCTAGCTGTTACTCAGTCTAGTAGTGTTGTGAGTTTAGACTGCATGCTTACATTTTATTTTCTTTTGGTAACTAACTTTGGCTTTTTGCCTATCACTTATAAACACTTAAAATCTATCTTTTGTAGTAAATAAATTTGTTTTATTGTTTATCTTTACCAGTGAGTTTGCCTAAAGTATGTGGTAAATCTGCTCACGTTAACAAAGGCTTGTGTGTATCCACTTTCCATTGATGAAGTGGGGAACCAATTAATTTGCACTGCTCGTCTTAAGCAGTGAAAGACAGTATATTCCTGAGGTACAGTTCTGGGAGGATTCGGCTCTGATGCCTTTCTCTGTGCGATTCATGAGTGGCTCTGGGAGCATTCATGCAAACTAGCTGGGTGTGGGGCTCCACATGCTGTTGTGCTGAGTGATCACAGCACCTGGAGGGGCTTGCTTCTTGTCACTAGCAAAGCAGTTTAGGCCCCCATCTTTGAGTATCTTGATGGATACTTTTGCTGAAATGTAACTAATCAAACCACCTTACAAGAAGGCTGAAATGCATAACAAAAAAAAAACAAAAACCTGAGATAAGTGTAGAGTGGGCCCATTTAAAACATTCAGTCCTATTTCAGAGAGATTATGGCTTTCAGAGATATACCTTTTACTTAAAATGTGGAATACCACAAGCATTTGGAACTTTTTCAAGGACCAGAATTAACAGTGTGCCCACTGTAGCTAGGTAGATCCTAAAGTTTGGCCCTTTCCATGCTCCAGACGGAACCATGATTTTGAGACCAATTAAGGGCCTGGTCATCTTCACCTTGTTACAAGTTTTGTGGTTTGGTTTGTTTCTACCACGGCAGCTTTTTTTCCAACACAGCCATATTTTCTATCTAAACGGCACTTTGTTTTGGTCTAGCTGGGCTTTATTCTCCTCTGACTGGCTTTAGATTAGTCCAACTCTAACGTCAGAGGTCACCTAATTTACACTGGTGTTGAAGTGAGGAGACTGAGGCTCACTGTGTATAAAGTTCCACATAAAATTTAATTTGTTTGTGATTTTTTCTAATAAACTTTAAGTATGACAACTTGGACTGGATGTGGTGCTTGGATAAGCACTGCTGAACACCCCAGAGAGGGAGAAACTTACCTTTGATTGAGACCTCTGAAGTTAGAGTTAAGAGAACCAAGGAGCCTTTCATCAACAGATACTCTAAGAAAGTTGTATGTGGAGAGTGGCACATGGGGAGAGTATAAAAGACTGTGGTGCAAGGCTTCTGTGTGGTCAGACTGAAAATATGCAGATTTTTCTCCCTAAAAAAAATTACCATGTTTATTTTCACACACAAACTTAAATGACTGCACTGTGAAACTACAATTTAGCATATAAAATTAGGCCAAAACCCACTAATGTCAATGGGAAAAACTCATCTTGATATCAACGGGCATGAAATGTGTCCCTTAGTACTCACTGCACAGTACTTCTACAAACACATTTGAAAAAAATAAGATTGGTTAATAATAAAGTTACAGTAGATGTAAGTACTTTTGGAGCCTACAGAACAACATTGTGATTGTTTTCCCAGCCTAATTTGACAGAAGCTATTCTCAAGCTGCTGCTGTAATGAATTGAATGAGAGACATGCTAAGGCCTTTATCCTGCCAATACCTATGCATGTGCTTAACTTTACACAGTGAGTAGTCCTTTTGAAGTTAATGACACTGCTCATGGTGCATAAAGTTATACATGTGCTTTCTTTGCAGGACCACGACCTTGGTGTTTCATCATCAGATAGTAAAAGTCCCCCCACCCAAGCTGACTGCCCAGCATCAATGTACATATATTTTCTGATGGAAAGGAGAAATTAGTACTCATTGTATCTTACATTTAATACATTTGTTATATATTACACAGAAGAATTAGCTCTGATATTAATAGATAAAGACCAGGCACAATATTTTACTGTAACCTCACTCGATGATCAAAAGAATGTAGTCACTGAGCTGAGACCAAAAAGCCACTCAAAAAGCAAATAACTGACCAAAGCTAACTATTTCAGATGCAATTTTGTCCTAATAATATCAGGTTTCTGGGGAAATAATACTTTGATACTCATTTAGGTGTCACAGCTTGTACTGATTTTCTTAATGTATTCATATCGTCAATGAACTTCTTCACCCGGTAGTAGCCATTAGCTAGTTTAAGTCATTATCTCATAATCACTAGAAATATTTATTGCAAATTGAACAGTCACTTATGAAATTTGCAATTCATAACTAAGGTCTGAGGTTTTTTATCTTTTTCATGATTTGTGAACCTCTAGGTAAATCTCATGAGTTAACTGGTTTTTTGTTGTGTTTTTTTGAAAATAACCAAATTCAGAATCATAGTTGTTTGTATTAGAATTGGGAAATCTTCAAATATGTTTTTTTTGAGGAAGAGGGGGGTAATTATTAATTTTTTGCTGGAGGGTTTAAGCTGGCTACCGCTGGTAAATTTCTCAGACTCTTTCAAGCTTAAAATCATCAGCTGACATGTGGTGGAGTTTGCTGCTACTTTTGGTTATCTTTTGAGATTTGTTTTTAAATAAATGTGTGTAGAACCTGAGAAAAAGTGCCTTTTTCTGGTACTGATCTTATAAATCAAGTTAAATAAATCAAATGTGTAAGAAATATTGTCTTACTGATTGGGAAAGCTGCCATCTGAAAACTAACAACTAGAATTCATAACCAATTGGAATTGAGTTCAAAGATTATTTTAGCTCCTTTGAGCAAAGTTCTTAAACTTGCAAGGTGATATATCTGGGTGGACTCTATGCAAACACAACTTCCCACTGGAGCCAGTGGGGTTCCATGCCGGCTCAGGAGCCCATCCACATGCATCACGTAGAATCAAACTGCCTATATGTTCAAAATTCCATAGTAGAGGCAAGCATTTTAGGGCCTAATCCTGCCCCCATTGAATTCAGTAGAAGCAGTATCAGGCCCTTAGTCTGCTCCTTTAGTTTTCAGAAACTAAATCTCATTCTGTTTTCCCATCTCAGTTTGTTATTTTACAAAATAACATAGTAAAAAAGAAAAAGTACAATGGTGTGCATGCGTGTGAGTATATGTGTGAGAGAGAACTGGCTGCAGCAATTTATAAGGCATTTACATTAAAGAATTCATGGCAAAAGTGGGAAATCTGAATTGTATCTCTTTACTGAAGAACACCTATAATCTTCAATATACTGCACAAATTCAGGCATCTGTTCAGTTAAACTTTTGATTGCTTGAAAATTGTCGTCACACACAAAAAAGCCCTGTGACTAAAGTCTTTGGATATCTTTAGTGCTACAGTTGTCAGCTCTAGTTAGAAATAATAAAGACTGACTGTAATGTAGTTCAGAGAACCTTAAATGAGGAAGTCAATGCTGAGCTGAAAAATAGAAAATGTAAGCGTGTCTGCTGGGATGTGCTAGTGGGTATAATTGAACTTCATCAGATAATTCTATGTCATGCTATATCCCATTTTGCAAAACTGCATGTATAAAACATCTAAAGCTCTTATTCTTATTTCAGTATCTTGAAATTGCATAATGAATCTTTTGAAGTCATAACCACAGAAAAAACAGTAAACGGTTGAGGCCACGATTTTCAAAAGTGGCTAGAGTCTTGTGTGTCCATTTGTGACCTCTTAAAAGGACCTAATTTTCAGATGGCAAGTGCTCAGGGCTTTCTGAAAATCACCTCCCCCCTTCAAAAATATACTGTCTGGCTCCCAAAAAAACAAATGCTAAGAGCATCTTCCTTGGGTATTGATCTGCCCATATCACCCTCACCACTGAATTCCTTCCTTTTTCCATGGCATCACATTCCAGCTTAACATCAGCTGCCAAGTCTTAACTAAGGCTACCTTTTCTTTTCTTTTTGCATTGCCTGTACACCCCAATCTGCTCTCTCAATGATGCCAGCCTTGATATCCATTTGCCTGCTTCTACTACAACATTTTCACATGCCACACCTTACATATAAAATGCCTGATTCTGAGCTGGTCCACAAACCCACTACCTTCCTTCTTTTAAATACTTG
The DNA here is from genome assembly GCF_965140235.1 of Caretta caretta. Taxonomy (NCBI): domain Eukaryota; kingdom Metazoa; phylum Chordata; order Testudines; family Cheloniidae; genus Caretta; species Caretta caretta. The sequence goes on along the minus strand of NC_134210.1, from coordinate 80,665,966 downwards.
CTCAAGACCCAAGTCTTGCACAGTGCTTATCAGACTCTTACCAACTTAACTCTTCATTTATCTCTTTCTTCAAAAAAGAAAACAAAACAAGAGCAATATTCTGCTCCTATGGATTAGCTTCACTGAATAACCAATTAATCTTATTGATGTTGTTCCTATCCTTCTTACTCTGGGAATCTATTTCTCTAATACACAGAGATTATAATGAATGAATATTCATCAATCCTGTATCTATACCTTTTGAAAGTCTCCAGAGAGATTCATAGGGTTCATACCAGTGTATGTTGGCTTCCTTCTTACATTGGTGACTCACCAGGGACACTTTTTCTTTTTCAGCACCAGTCCATAGTTTTTTGACCTACTGTTAGATTGCTGTCTATGTAGATTCACTGCATGTTTTGTAAATTATCATTCCACCTTTCTTATCTCTATAAACAAATATAGATACAAGTCATACACCAGGAAACTGTACTATGTGTAGACATTCAATACAGAATTTCCCTGAATAGGTAAAAAAAGAAAATGAAGCTAGAAAGTGAGATTTGCAAATCATGCCTGTATGTTCTTAGATTTGTCTGCATATGTAAAGCTTTGAACAGAACAAAATTACATTTACTGACAATGAACTGTCCATTACATATCATTAAGTGAATTTCCTGCTGAGTACATTGTTCAGTTTGAATAGTGTCTTCTCTCGCCCAGTTTGCAGTATAGTCACTGTAAAACTGTTTAGATCTCAGAATGTTGTACTCAGTGTTGTTGTAGCCATTTTCGTCCTAGGATATTAGCGATATAGCCAATTAGTTCATTTTATCATCCATTTATAATTGTGTTTATGTGGAGTTATGGTCAATTCATTTGCTATTTCATATATAATCAATGTATGCTAGATAGATTTAAGTTGTAGAATTATAGAAGTATAAGGAATGATGAGTATGTATTAGGTATATAAGTAAAGCATGGCTGGAATGCAAGGCCTACAGGCTGAGGCCTGTAAGATTTTAGCTTAGCCTGAGTAGGCCGTAGGCTTAAGAACACTTGACATGAGTGGGTGACCTAGGAATAACCCTATGCCAATAAAGTCACAAGATTACTGTAAAAGATGTGCCAATAGGTAATGTTACAGAAAACTAGATTACAATAAACTGCAATGTATTGTCCAAGATCACAAGACACCTGATTGTAACATGGAATGTCCTTTCCTGACCGCAAAGTATATGTTGAGCATATATATTAATGAGACTAACAGGAACTAAGAAACAACCTATGGAAAATGGGGCATCCCAATATTCATCGCGTTTGGAAGTACAGATAAGGAAAAGAGGGTTGAAACTGTAGCCCAATCTATAGATTATGTTAATTATCTTGATTACTTAAGAAACCCCAGTTATCACTTTGAGGGTTGATAGGTTCTTGTCCCAAGATCAGGCCCAGTATTATTCAAATTATTACATAACTGGGAAGCCCGATGTGCACAGTTGCAACACTCACACTATAGGGACTCTTCTATATTTACAAATAGTCTATTAATACATTTAGCACAGTCACAGACACTGCCACTCAGTAAAGTAGATAGAGATACTACAGCACATCCATATACTCACACCATCCCTTGCAGAACAACCTGAAATGTTAGCCATCATCTCCTTCATCAGCACCGTCCCCATCAGCACCAGTGGCCATCATTCTTGCACCTCCCAAGGGCTACATCTCCTTCTCCTACTGCCCGTAGGCTGAGATGCAACTTTTAAATTGGTTATGCTGATGCCACTATATTTGCATATTCAGTAGGGGCTTTTTCATCTTTTCCTTATTTCTATTTTCTCACCTTACTAATGTTGGAGTGTCTTTCTCTTATAGGTTAGTATATCAGTGATCTCACCATATATATCATTACCATGGCCCTCTTGTGGTTAAGTATCTGCAAATATAGCTCACGTACCTGTTATATACATCAGTTCGTTGCCAGGACACTCTTGTGGTTATATCATGTACCTGTGATCAGTAATTCCCCTTAAACACTCTATTTCCAGCTCCCCAGTACTTGGGGTTTCAGTTGGGCCATTTATCTGTTCAAAGTTTATCTGTTCAAAGTTCATAGTCCTCAAGCCTTATGCTAACTTGCTGAAGCTAATGTCTTACAGGCCTGTAGGTCCCTTGCATCACTGCTGAATATAATAAAAGCAAAACATAATGCAAAACAGTGAATATAATAAAGGCAAGCTAGCCCACTGGACTACAAAATCTTCATGTATATGCAGGTGTTGGGTGTGGTCAGAACAACAATATAAAAGAGGTTCCTGGTTGAGTAAAAGCTGGAAGGCCCCCAGGGGACAACCCCATATGATGACCTCACAGGAAACCCCAGCAGGAACTATCCCTCTAGTCATGATCGTCTGTTGAGAGATCCATCAGACCCTAGACATCTTTGAGAATGTGAGTATGACTGCAGTCTTAGTCATTGCATGGGTTTTTGTAGGATTTCTGTATGTACAGGTAATTGTAACTTTACTTATTGCTTTAATAAAACTTGTAATACAGATAAGCCTTTGTACTTGTGATTGTGTCTGTGGTCACTCTCCTTGGACTTTTTGTGTTCCTAGAGTCTCCAAACTTGAGAAGCACCAGAGGTTATTTTCCTTCTGTTGAGCTTGAAACTGTAGCAACAAGAGTTGAACCCTGGTAGTTTAATACACAATTCAGTTCAATATAAAAAGACAAGGTGGGTTGGTCCAATAAAAGATATTACTTCACCCACCTTTTCCCTCTAGATCTGACTGTAACATTCAGTTATGAAATGAGAAAATATCTTTTGGGTGGTTGCTCATTGATCTGACCATATCACTCTCCTTCTTATCTTTACATAGTACACTTTTTTTATTTACTTAACTCCCCCAATAATGTAAATTAGGAGGAAAAGATGTTAAAAGCAAAAACAAATCAAATGCAAATGTGGGCACTGATATTGTAATCAGATCCTTAACCAGATGGACTTATGTAGCCACGAAGAGACTCATTGACTTCAGTGGGTCTATGCAACAATCATCCTTTGTGATATACCTTTTAGTGATTGACTCAGAGTTCCCTCTATTTAGCTTAACAGTGAGAAGGTTTGGGGGTAACTTGATTACAGCCGATAAGTACCTATATGGGAGCTAAATGTTTGATAATGGGCTTTTTAGTCAATCAGAGATATTTGTAAATCAATTCAATGGCTGAAAGTTCAAGTTAGACAAATTTGGAGTAGAAATAAGGCATAATTTTTTAACAATGACAATGTAATTAGTCATTGGAACAATTTATCAAAGGTCATTGGGGGAGGGATAGCTCAGTGGCTTACACATTGGCCTGCTTAAACCCAGGGTTATGAGTTCAATCCTTGAGGGGGCCATTTGGGGATCTGGGGCAAAAATTGGGGATTGGTCCTGCTTTGAGCAAGGGGTTGGACTAGATGATCTACCTGAGGTCCCTTCCAACCCTATGATTCTTTGGTGAATTTTCCATCACTGGCAATTTTTAAATCAAGATGGGATTTTTTTTCTAAAAGTACTGGGAATTATTTTGGGGAAGTTCTATGGCCTGTGTTATGCAGTATGTCAGACTAGATGATCACAGTGATGCCTTTTGGCCTTGGAATCTATTAATGTAAACATGTGCAAGTGTGTGCACATATGTAGATGGATACATAGCAAGATGTAGCAAAGAGATAACAAATAGATATTTTAGTCAAATCTATTAAATGGCAATTCTCATTTACCTTTAATAGAAATTCTAGTGATGATCACCTGATCTCCTTATATTTAGATGTATGCAGTGTTGTAGCTGTGTTGGTCCCAGGATATTAAAGAGAGACACACCTTATGTCACAGATGTAGAAAATGATGGAATTGAATAATGTGCCAATTCTGTATATATAATGCATATATTATAATGCATGTATAATACATTTGTGTTTTCATAAATGCATACTAATTTGGGCCAGATTCTCAGCTGGCATCATTCCATTTTGGCCCCCACATGTTTATTATTGAATTAATTATTAAGACCTCTCGGGCAGAAGAACAAATAGTAATAAGAACAACCAGGAATTTCATTTATTTATTAACATTATTTACTCATTACATATTAGTATTTGTTTTGATCACAATTTTCAAACCAAAAGTTTCACTTATAAATCCATATCCTAATAGGTTCCTAAGTTTAGCCACGTGCATTAGAAAATTTTGACCAGTGTGTACCACTTAGGGGCATTTGTTGTTAAAAATTGATATTAAAAATTAACCATCAATTTTAAATCTGATGTGTTTACTTGGTAGGGTTGCCAGGTGTCCAGTTTTCGACCGGGAATGCCCAATCAAAAAGGGACCCTGGCGGTTCTACTCAGCACCACTGACTGGGCTGTTAAAAGTCTGGTTGGCGCGGGGCTGGCAGGCTCCACGCAGCTCCCCGGAAGGACTGACATGTCCCTTGGTCCTAGGTGGAGGGACGGCCATGGGGGCTCCGGGCACTGCCCCGCCACACCTCAAGTGCCAGCTCTGCAGCTTCCATTGGCCAGGAACTGCAGCTAGAGCCCTCCCCACACTCCAAACCCCTCGACCCCAGCCTGGAGCCCCCTCCTACTCCCAAAACCCCTCATCCCCGGCCCCCCCTCAGAGCCCGCACCCCCAGCCGGAGCCCTCACACCTTCCAGCACCCCAACCCCCTGCCCCAGCCCGGATCCCCCTCCCACACCCAGAACACCTCATTTCTGGCCCCAGCCTGGATCCCACGTCTGAGCCTGGAGCCGTACCCCCTCCCACACCCCAACCCCCTGCCCATAGGTGAAGACTCCATGGGTGCTCTGGGACTGGAGCACCCACAGGGAAAAAATGGTGGGTGCTGAGCACCTACCAGCAGCCCCCCTATCAGCTTCCCCCCCCAGCACCTCCCGCCCACCGTCAGGCCCTGCGTATCAGTGCCTCCCCTTCCTCCCCGTGCATCCCGCCCATCGCAATCAGCTGTTTTGCAGTGTTCAGGAGACTGGGGGGGAGGAGCGAGGACGTGACATGCTCGGAGGAGAGGGTGAACTGGGCAGGAAGAGGTGAGTTGGGGGTGTAGCAGAGGTGGGAAGGGCAGGTGTGGGGCCTTGGGGAAAAGGGATGGGGTTGGGGTCTGGGGCAGAGCTGGAAATCAAGCACTCCCCCAGCACTTCGCAAAATCAGTGCCTGTGCCCCTACCTTAGCCTCAGTCAAGAGCCCTCTCCCACACACCAAACCCCTCACCCCCAGCCCAGAGCCCACATCCCCAGCCCAGAGTCTGTACCCCATCCCATAACCTAACCCTCTCCCCCCTCTCACATGCCATACCCCTCAGCCCCACCCTACGGAACCCCTCACCCCACCTGAGAGCCCGCACACCCAGCCGAGAGCCTCACCCCCTCCCACGCCTCAGCCTACTGAAAATGAGCGAGTGAGTGAGGGTGGGTGAGAGCAAGCAACAGAGGGAGGAGGATGGAGTGAGCAGGGGCAGGTCAAGGGTGTTCGGTTTTGTGTAGTTAGAAAGTTGGTAACCCTATTACTTGGTCCTACTCAGGCCAGGTTCCACTCAGCATCAGAGGATTTCTCTGTGTGAGGGCAGGATTTGGCCCTATATATTTTCCAATAGCAAATTATAACAAGAAATTATTATTATTTCATCCCTACATTCTTGGAGAACATTTTAAAACCTGGCAACTCATATTTATACACTTGATCTGCACACTGATCTCATCCAAAGGTGATCTCCGTTCTACCTCTAGCCTGGTTGTCTCCCCTCCCCCGCAGATCTCCCTGCCCTGATTAGCCCCTCATTCCATGCCCCCTCCCATGCGCTTGTGACCCTCCTGTTTTAGTTGACCCCTGTATCACTGCAGCCCCCATGCTATTGTAACCCCCCCCTCCAGTGCAGCTAGAGGAGCTGGAATCCCATCCTGCGTTGGTGTCTGAACACCCTCCGCCCTCCCGCAAAGTCCTTACCTTCATAGGCTGACCCTATCCAGCCCCCCTGCTTCCGGCGCCCTCCTCCACTGCCTGCAACCTAGTGGAGAGGAGTGGTCACCCCCTTGCCCTACCCCCCCCTCCGGTGTTTGTCCCCCATCCCCGTTCACTATGACAGGGAACAGGGCGGGTGGGACCCCTTGGGCAGACACCACTGCCCCTCCTCCCCATCATCCCTTGGCTGCCGATGACGAACCACCTGCTCTCGCCCCCGCTCGGGCACCGACAGTGGCGAGTGCAGGGGGGAGCTCTACTGCTGCCACGTCCCTTGCCCCCTCTGATTCTGGGCCCCACCCCCACCCCCAGCTGGTGGGAAAGGCCAAGGGAAAAAGAAGGGCAAAGGCCCAGCCAAAAAGGCGAAGCCCTCCATGGTAGGGGCTGCCCCCTCTGCCGTGCACCGCCACTGGCCGTGGCGTCCCTCCCCGCTGCTCCCTCCACTGGCTCTGCGGGTACCTCTCTCCGACCCCCACGGCGTTCGCCCAGGTGGCAGCATCTCCCCCGCCTGCTGCTACGTTATCTCTCCCAGCCACCGCCTCTGCTGCCATCTCTGGCGGCCGGGGCCCCTTCCCCACCTTGACCAGAAAGCATGGCATCCATTGCCTCCTGGTGCCTGCCTCGCCCCACGTGGAGACCTACGTGCAGCTGTTGGCAAGGGTGGTGGGGCCCATGGCCATAGTGCCAGCCTCCAAAATGTATGGGAAGGTCATCTTCTTCCTGGCATCAGAGGCCACCACCCAGGAGGCAGTGGAGAAGGGCCTGGCGGTGTGGGGCATGTTTGTCCCCCTGGAGCCGCTTGAAGACCTGGGCATCTGATTGGTCCTGATCTCTGTCCCTCCGTTCCTCCCTAATGCCACCCTGCTACCTTGCCTCTCTACCCTGGGGAAACCCCTCGCTAAAGGCGATCTCAGCCAGTTAGGGCATTAATGGCTAAGGTTTCTTTTGGTTGCAATTTGATATTTGCAATGTGCCTGAGACCATTTCAGTTTCCCATTGTTTTGATAATTGTATTTTTTTATAATTCTGTAAGGCGCTACCTGCACACAGTTTTGAGTGTAGTTTCATTTCAGTGATACTCCATATATGGGGGATTAAAATATTCCAATTTAAGCATTTTTTTAAAAATCTGTTATGTTTGTTGATCTCTCCTAGCTCATTAAGAAGTGATGCTTTTATACACAATTTTATGTTCAGCTTTTATTGCATTTGAGGCAGCTTTAATATTTAATTTGATGGGTTCTTTTAAAATGTAACCTATTTAATCTATTCTATCCCACAGTAAAGTGCACCTCCTCTTCAATCTAGATGTATTATAAAACTTATAATATGTCAAAGGGGCCTACAGTCCCAGCTACTTTTTCAGACTTCTAATAACTCAGAATTAATAAATGAACAGCATCAAGTTGCAAATTCGTCCTCATCCAATCAACCCAGCAGGGCTAATAACTCCCAAATTTACTTAATTCCCCTATTTCATCTTGCAAGACTTTGAAAGCAGATAGGCCTTGCAACCTATAGGTCAGCAGAATCAGTTTCTGACCACTGGAGGAATTAAGTTCCAAAGCTGAGGGCCCCTCATACAAGGCTTGATCTTGCTCTATTAAAGTCAACAAAACCTTCACCATTAACTTGAATGTGCACAGGATCAGGCAGTAAAATCTGGCTTTCTCCCAGGTAAACTGCGAATCTGCAATCTCAAGCTGCTGTCACAGTGCCACATAAAGTGAGAGGCAGTGTTTCACTTAGATCCCAAACCCTCAAAATCTACAGCTTGACCTGAAACTGGAAACAAATTGGAAGCCAGAGCAGATAATAGAGCACAGTTGAAATATGCTGCCTGAAAGATGTATTGCTAAGCAAGCACGCTACTGCGTTCTGTCCAAGCTGAAATTTTGGAATAGTCTTCGGGTGTAGACCTATGTAGTATGTAATACAGCTGTCTAATATTGACATGATTCTTAGAATTTCTGAATATGCTAAGTTTTACTGAAAAAGTACAGGGTCCAACACTGTAGGCCTTAACCAAGCAAAACTCCCATTTAAATTCATGTCTGTGTAAGACCTGCATGATCAAGCCTCTGATCTCTCTTTGATGTTACTAACTTCGTATGGATCACCACAGTCTGTACTTATTTTATTTCTCTTCCACATTTTCTTAGAGTTTCTCTGTGTCTGTATCCTTTGGGGTATATGTTTCAATGCTGTATTGCTTCCTTAGCAATCTGAAAGCATATTTGTATTGCCATTATGCAGTATAAGATATATCTGAAATATGCAGTTTCATGAATATTCATTTGATTTACCTTTTGGTTTACAAGAGTCTACTTTACCACTGATATTTGCCAGGTATTTTATTGGTCTCTTAAGATACAAAATATCTGGGACAGAGAATAAAGAGAAATTGTAAGATTAAAACTTGAGCGTGTTCAATCTGTCTGATCTTAGCAAAACTGATAATTTATTCAACCGATACCTCATCATATGTCTGTTTTATAGAGAAAAAAATACATACAATTGTTAAATTTCATATGTATGTTTTTAAATGAATTAGAAAAAGAACAGTATTTAGCCATATTTAGAAATTAAGTCCTGGTCTGTGGGGATTAAAATTACTGCTAAATTTGGGCTTTATAAATTACCATCTCTAGCAGAGTGGTTCTTGTTTAATGATTTCTTAGCAATTAAAAATACCATAGACCCTTGCTCATTCTCAATTCACTAATCACCAAACAGATAATTCTTACAAAGAATTTGGCAGTCTCTCAATCCACTTCTCAGTAACAATTTAATAACATAGTGGAGTAAGATCTCCTGTTACTAAGACTTTTTAGAAATGAACTGAAACAGAAACCTCGGCTGTGAATATCCCCAGGCTTTGGAGAAGATAGTCTTGCCATCTGAACTTGATCGCAGACCTATAATTTTCAAATGAGCTTAAACAAAATTCTGACCTTTGAGGAAGTTGGATCCAGAGCCAAATTTGGCAGTTCAGCTCCTTCGCTAATAAATATAACCTAAATATATGTGCAGTTGACATCCTAATTTACTCCCTCCATACTGTTGTTTTGTTTTTTTTCTGTGAGGATATGTATAGTTTCCTTAACACTTAAATGTAGTCAAAGCCAGACAGGAGGATCACAGAGAGCTTCTCGGCAGAAGTTTTACAATGAAGCATTATTCTAATAAAATTTCTTGTTTAGTATTAGAACAAAGCAACTTTGACTGGTTTCAGAGTAGCAGCTGTGTTAGTCTGTATCTGCAAAAAGAAAAGGAGTACTTGTGGCACCTTAGAGACTAACACATTTATTTGAGCGTAAGCTTTCGTGAGCTACAGCTCACTTCATTGGATGCATACTGTGGAAAACTCTGACTGTGTTTCTTCACCATTGCCACATGCCTCACTTTTCACCTGCTGTAACCTCATTATCTTTTTTGAACTGCAAAAACTTGCCTCTAATTAAGCATATATAAAAACAACATGCGTTTTACGGAGGAGGATCGGCAGCCCTAAACATAAACTCCACTACCTCAGTCTTCTTCCTTGACTCTAATTTCACACACACCCCTAGCTTACAAGATAATTTTTATCTATTTCTCACTATTTACCTATTGCTCACATAAGAAAATTATCAGAAGAACTCTCCTGCTGAAACTTTTATTTGTCTTCATTGCCTTTTAAGTTTGTTCAGCTGATTTTATACAATTTGTTTGTATGCGTCTTGGTTTTCTGGTTTAAGCTGATTCCCAAGGGGTGGTATCAAATTACAACAAGGAAAACTATTTCAATGATATTTCTGGCCTAGATGAAACCAGGAAAAATTCCAAGAAAGCCTGAACTTGAGGTTTTTTTGGCCTGATTTCTAGAGAAAGCAAATAAAAACCATCTAGTTGGGTTGACATCCAAAGCAAACCTTTGAACCATTTGAACGTTGACTATCACTAGTATACAGAGCTGTAAAAAATTAAATGACTTTTGCGGACAGGTGCTCTTCCAAATATTTTATTTGGCTTTGCTTCATTTAGATTTGTTTATAGCACAACTTCTGAGTTACATTTGGGGAGTTTATCACAGCTGTGTTCTTTTGAATTTTTAAATGAATTCACTTTGAATATGTTTGTGCTCCTTTGGGTTTAAGAATGATATGTGATGCTTTTCATCAGTAGATCTCAAAGCACTTAACAATCTTTAATGTATTTATCCTTAAAACATCCCGGTGGAATAGGGAAGTGCTATTATTCCCATTTTATAGATGGGGTACTGAGGCACTGATAAGCTAAGTGACTTCCTCAAGCTCACATAAGAGGTCTGTGGCAGAGCAGGGACTCTAACACAGGTCTTTCGAGTCTTCAGCTAATGCCTGGACCATCTCGTCTAGTAAACCAGTTTACTTATAGCAATGTTTAAGAAACCGTGATTGTGAGTATATATGCCACAAACATGATTCTAAGAATTATACTCATCCAGTCAGGGAAAATAATCATCTATGCAGACTGTATGTCCAATTACAAATGATCAATACAGCTCGGAGATTAAATATCAAATAAAATTAATAGTTCACGTGCTATCTACAAACTAATAATTATTTTCAGTAAGGGACACAGTATTATTGCTGTGAATAATTTAGGGGAACGTCAATTCAAGGTAACTGTAAGCTGTTCCTGGAAATCTGTGAATAGAAAAAGAGGCAAAGTTTTTCAAACTTTTCACCAAAAATTATTTATCTAGTTTCACTTAATTCAAAGCAACAGCAAGGGTTACCTGTTTTGCTTTAAAACTATTAAGAAGAATTTTGATGCAAAATCTTAAAATTATCCAAGGTTCACCTGAAAGCATGCCCAGGTCTGTGAACTTTAGAGAACTTTTTAAGAAGTTCTTTTCATATCTGCAACCACATGCATACCCAAATCCAGGTACCTTTCATGTTGTTTCAGATCTCATCACTTTCACTTTAGACCTGTCCGAGATGTCAAAAGATCTGCATTTCTATCACACTATGACAACTACCCCATTTACAAGCACCCGGAAAAAGTCCCGTTTCTCTGCTACTCTGGAAGGCCCCTTCATTCAATTTCTAAAATGTAAAATAAAAGTCCATTTTGTGTACAACAAAAATGTTTCCATAATCTGATGATGCTGATGATGAGAGGTGAATTATGTATCAGGTTAAATGCCACAATTCAGCCTTGTTATACTGTGCATTTGATTTGAGCAACTCTCATTTGAAATGGTGCATTACATTGTTATGTCACTAATGATAATTACCAACATTATATTCAGCAAAAATACAACAGCAGATGTATACCGTACCTCACATCTCCTTCCCTTTAGATGCCAAAAGAACAATGTTATAAAGGCTTCAAATAAATGTTCAAACACTTAAACATAAATAATTTCTTGGGCAGATCTCTGTTATTGTGCTACAACATTTAGCCTTAATGACATTTAGGTCAGGACTACAGATGATAAACAAGTTTGTTTTTATTCCATACAGATATTATTCCTATGTGGCTTGTAAGCAGGAGGAATAGAAATCAAATCTACAGAAAGCATGCAATTGCATTTAAAATGTCACACAGTTGCCTTTATTATTCTAGCTGGCTTGCAGAAAAAAGGTCCCTCTGTTAATGAGACCAACACGGTCAGTCCCATTATAATAGCTTTAAGCTAATAAATAAGATCTTTGCACATTTTTTAAAGCATTACTTTTGGCTCACAGTTCTCCTTTCCACCAAAAATAGTGTGGAATAACTAGAACTGCTGGATGCTTTGGGAAAAAAGAATTGTATAGAGAATCCCTCTCCCTGATTTCACTCAGCATAGCATATGAATTGAAAATATCCCAGAGGGTCTCTCCTGCCACTGATTCTTGCACATGACTCCCATTAATGTTACCATAGCATTAAGTAATGACAGCGCATATTTTAGTGGACCAGTAATAGGCACCTTGAGGGCGTTATGATGATACCTATTCTGTAAACGAGGTAGTTATAAGGCTGATGAGGGCATATACATTTTGTAAGGTATTTAAAGATGAGTGTAGAATAATCAAAAAGAGCCAAACATCCAATTAATAATAATAAAAATAAATAGTAATAATACTTAGAACATATAGCTCTTCTATTCTCAAAGGTCTATACAAACATTATCACGTTGAACCCCATCAGGTAGGTAAGTGTTATGGGCCCAATTCAGATGGCACTGAGCATGAGGCGAATAAGGAGCAGTGCCAATAAAGTAAGCAGAGAAACAGCTGTGTAAAACGGGTGTGAAAATGACCAGAATCAGACCCATTAACTACATTTTTACCAAAGGGGAAATGGAGATGCAGAGTGGTTTAGTGATTAGTGCAAGGTCACTTGGTGAGTTCATAGACCTGGAGCTCATGAATGCCTCGCTTTCAGCACAGTGCTGAATCCACTAGGACAAACTGCTGCTCTCATCAGAAAATGACTTTAAACAAATTTTCAAGTGACCTAGAAATTTGTCAGCGTAAGACACCTGTTTGCATACACAGATTAGGTAATTGTGTGTTGAAATGCATATCTAGATGTGCAGTTTCCCTATTTTTGTTGGCAAATAATTGCTTGCAATCATTAATATAGGTTTTATGTATACAAATAAGGGTGGGCATAAATCTTGGAGATGCATTTTCAGAGACCACTTTGAAAATGATGTCCTCGGCAACCGACACTTTATTGTATCACAAGAGTTTCAAGTACACATCAGAAAAAAAACTGACGAATATGTACTCTTAGACTGAGCAGAAGAGCAGGTGCGGAAGCTGAAATTGGAAAGGAAGAATAAGTTAATCTCCCAGTGATTAGGCAGGTCAGGAGTCATAGCATGGGATGAAAATGTGTGCTAATCTGGGAGTAGTGGTTGGAAGCTGAGCAGTAGCTGATTTTTGGCGAATAGAGGAGGCTGAAACTGGGAAAGAAATATCAGAAATTCAGTGCTGGCCCTATTGAAGTTAAAGGGAGTTTTGCCATTGACTTCAGTAAAGCCAGTCTCTCTCCCCAGAAACCTGTGTGAGGAAGAGGTTAACCTGACATTTAAAGGGGGATTTGAAGGCTCATAGAAGTTACTGCTGCTGATGGGGAGCACAGACTGCATCAAAGTAACTTATTCCAAGACAGGTCTTCAGCAAATTACATTACTTCCTGGTTAGACCTGTAATAAATTGTATAGCTTCCCTTGACCCTTCATGAGCAGACTGGAGCAGCATCCCCACTAGGGTTCAGTACCTGTGTCCTCAGTTTTCTCTGAACCAGACTCTGAGTTCCCTCCTCACATGGCCGTATGAAGTGGGAGCAGAAAGCCACATGCTTGGCTTCAGAAAGAGAGCAGCATGGCAGTGGAAGAGGTGACCATCTCTGGGCCAATTTATTGCTGTTTGGCACCCTTCTGCACAGTGCATAGGGCCAGCAGCATAAAGTTCTAAGGAAGCTCAGCTGATTGCTTAGAAAAGATACTTGTGAAGTCTTCCTTGTCAGCGTGATGATGTAGTTATTTAAATGCAATAGGCCAAATTCTGCACTGACTTCATGTTCATGTCAGCACTGAATTTGGCCTTTTATTATAAGTTTATTTGTGCTTGTTAGGGACATAGCCCTGCTCCCAGTGTAGTCTCTAGAGAGGCCTACACTGCAGACGAAAGGTGTGTGTCTATCTCAGATTAGCTAACCATCATTAGTTAACTCAGGGTAAAATAGCAGTGAAGACACCAGCGACTTGGCTTTTAACTTGGGTGAGCAGCTCAACTTCAATCCCAGGCTCCTTTTATAGGCTTTAACCTGAGTTAAAAGCTAAATTGATTTGTCGTCACTGCTATTTTAAGCTGAGTTATGTAAACCAGGTTAGTTGACCCATGTTAAGAACATTCCTTTTTTGCAGAGGAATTGTGTATGCTCTGTAGACTCTCCCTTGTTGAATCATGCAGAAACTATTGATTATATTTCAAAGGATTTCCCCCCTTTTTTTAATAGATGCCAATGACTTCATCTGTCTGGAGATGTCTAAGCTTCAAACAGATTTGGGAAATAGAGTAGGAAAGGAATTTCTGAGTCATAAATTATGTCACCAAAATAGTAACAATCTTGCTCCCAAAAGAACCATTTTTGAACAGAAAGAATGAACTTTGCCTGATTTTTGATAATGAGGAAGTCTAGGAGTAAGGCATGTTTATCTTAACAGATTTCTGTTCTAAACCTAAAAAAAAATCATTTTAAAAAGGAAATTTCTTTTTATATTGTACACATATAACAATAAAGTAAGTTCTTTATTACTGTTCCTGAAAAAATTGTTTTGCTTTCTAATTTTAATTAGTATATTATTAACCATTGCTAATTCAGGGCTCTCCATCTTGATTCATCTCACTGCTACAAAGAATTACACCACAAACTTCACCATCATCTTTACCTACATATAACGAGAGGTGTGAAGAGCAGTCAAGAAGCAATAGCATTCAATACCACATTCTTAGATTTTAAAGGAAACTCCAACAGATTGTAACGTTCGCTTGATCAGTTTTATGCCCATTTTAGAAATGGTTAAACTGAGTTTTAAAAAGATTAAGGCCAGGGCAGCATGCAATTTTTGCCTTAATGTTTATGCAGAGTTAGTATGACTATACGCACCAAGAAGTTATTTGTACACTCCAAGGGCCAGGTAAGCTTCTAACTAGCCCTTTGAAAGCACATTTGCATTAGTTGTGCATATAAACTTGGTGTGCAGCTGTGACACATTTTTGTGTAGGGCCCTAAGCTTCTGATTAGAGCTGGCCAAATAGCGCAAAGAATACTATGAATATTCTTTTTTTAATGTGAATGGGGTTATATGGGCATGAATATGTGCGGAAAAAGTGAATATTAAGGAAATATTGGAAAATATTTGCAGAAAGTGAATGCTGTATTTTGTATAAGTAGAATTTGTACTGAAAACTACCTCATAAAAGTTTTTGCTCATCCGTTCAGGGATCATAGAGCATTGGACTAGGACTTGGGAGACCTTGGGCAAGTCATTTTACCTCTGTCTACACTATGAGCTATGGTGTGATTCCTATCTCATGTACATTTACTCGCACTAGTTGATGAATTGGAAGTGAATTAAACTAAACTGAATTAAGGCCACTTGAATTTTGAATAAAAGCATCCGCATGGGTGTTTAATGCATTTTAACTAATCCACTTTAAATTCACACCTTTAGTTAATTCTGATTAACTTTCTTGTGTGTCCCTGTGTAGACAAACCCTTAGTCTTCTAACTCACATAGGCCCTTTAGAAAATTTTAACCCTAATAACAGCTACCCCATATAAATGGAATTTTGAATCCCTACAGTGTACTGCTCCTGAACAATCAATAGACTGAGAGTTATTTGCAAAAATTAGGCAAATAATTTTGAACAAATAAATTCAAGAAAATCATGACCTGCTCACCAAGATTTCTACCAGAAATAGAGGTGAAATTTGTCAAATTGTTCATTATGAATTTATTTACCCAATTTGGCTTCAGAGTAAGTGACTTGTCTAGGGATACACATGAAGTCAGCGACAGAGCCGGGAGCATAACTGAGAGGTGTTAACCTAGTGGTCAACCATTAGACCACACTTCCAAATACACATGTTTATCTCTGGCCCCAGTATAACCCTATGACTATCCTTACTGGTAATGGCTATATTGCCTTCCTAGAATCTGATTAAGGGTAAGATCATGGCCTGGCCTTCAGTGATAGGAAAGAATAATGTGGGAGGAGAGACAGGGCTTCAGGACTTAAACAAAAAAGAATGAATAGAGGAATGTTTATTTCTGAGTAGAAAAGGGGCCCCTTTAAAAATCTGTTGTTCTCAGGATGGGGACCACAGCTTTCTGCACCACGTGAGAGTAGTGAGTTTGCTGAGCATAGCATGAGGGTGACTATCTGTAAGCTTGTACCATCCTAGCTTGAGTGGCTTTTATGTTACTAAATATCCATTTTCACGACTATTAAGTATTAAAGTAATTATTTCTTCAGCATTATATCAGATTGTCTGGTTGGATGGCGGGGTGGAGGAGGAGATGAAATATGCAGTGTAGGACACAAAGGAAAGAGAGCTGCTGCTGCTTGCAGTTAAAGAGTCTCCTGGGGCTGTTTGTCTGCCAAATGTTTCCTAAATTTCCTACTTTATCTTTTCGTCATCCAAACATAAGAACGGAGATGGGGAAAAAAGTGTGACATTCTGCTGGGGCTGCACTGCCGTGACACTGTCTATGCTGGTAGTTCCACTTGTTTATTTGACATGGTTGACTTATGATGTCTTGGTCATGGCTTGTTTGTCCAGCCTGGCTCTTCATCCTGGCAGATTTGCTTTCAAGTGCCATCAACCTTTGTGAATCTACCTTTAGAACTGCTTTCAGTGAAGCGGGTTGTGGGAGCTAACAGGCAAAATTGCAGTGTTATCACAAAAGCGAGGCGCTTGTATGCTCTGTGAGAGGTAGTACTTCCAATGCAATTTTACTGACAGGTTTAAAATGTAACAGTCATTCATCCTCAGCCCATGTCAGCCTGCTTGAGCTGTTTTTCAAGCCTTTTAAAAAAAATAAAATAAATAAATAAGCATTGGACTCACCTTCAGGCACATTTAACATATAATCTGGTAAACTACTACAGTACTTCTGAATGAGTGGATTTCATGTACATTTGTTCACACAGGAAATCTGCTAGCTGCTATTGAGGGAAAATGTAGTGGAGGAAATATTCCCATGATCTAGGAATAGTTGGAAAAGTGAAAAAGTATTCTTCTGTCTTCACAGTACTCGCTGTGAGACCAGTGATGAGCCTTCGAAGGAAACAGCGACTGTGTGTTTGAGCACACCTGCCACAACAGTAGTGCTGGGTACTGATATCAGAGTGGTTTGGTGGGGTGCCCACACCCCCATACAAGTATGCCTCAATGAGATACCAAAGGGTAACACTAGAATCAAGTTTGCCCCTCTATGTTCAATCTGCAGAATTACTAATAGTGCTTTGGCGCCAGATATTAATTCAAATGATGATCTATGTATGGCCAAATTGTGCAATAAAGGCACAGGCTGATGTTGTGGGAATAGCTCTGAAAGGCACAATGCAGCATATAATGCCCTCTGTGTCCATGTATCTCTGCTGGCTGGGGAGAAGGTTTAAATAGGAGAGAACTGGTGGCAGGGCATTCTCAGTGCGATGTCCTTGGCTTTGAAATCACTTGGTCTGCCAGTCCCCAGGTTTGGATCAGAGCAGAATTCATGTTCGCACTTAATCCTGAGCTACACATTTTGACCTTTCCTGTTTGTTTAATTATAATGCTCTGTTGACAAAAAAGGCGATAGAGGCCCAGTCTTCATTCTATTTTAGCAAAGATTTTTGGTTGCGATAGTTTATCAGTTTTTGTCTTCAGTTTGGCAGTCATCTTGCTTTTTGAGTAAAAAAAGGGGCTGCTTTGAAATCTTTTATTCTCAGGATCCACAGCTCTCTGTATCATGTGCGATGTTGTGACCCCTTATAATGGGTTTTCTTCCAGTTGTTTCACTAGACCCTTAAGGACTGCATTGTAATTCTTCCCTTTGTGTTTTCATTTTGGAGATTAGGGCTATTAGTGTGTTACAGTAGTGAAACGAGAAAAAGCATTAGGACAGAATAGTTCTAGACTGGAACTAGAAAGGGTAGCAACTAAGCACATGAAGTGCACAAAATCCTCCTCTTCAACATACATATATTTTATATGAGTGGAGTATCAGTGCACTATATCATATAATCAATGTAATATACACTCTGTATGTAAGTTTCCTCTGCCTCCCATGGCATAAAAGTCTTTTCTATATCTCTCTATAAATGCACCTCCAATATCTTTCTGATCCAACCAATCTGACATTCTTCCCTTTCAAGCCTGACACAACATTACATTGATGTGTAAAGATTTTTAAAGGCCCCACCAACCATCTTAATTTATACACTTCTTAAAGGTGTTTTAAGGCAAAACCCGCTTTTAAAAATTCAAGACACTCCAGTCGTGTGTTAAAATCCATATATTTAAGGGGTATAGAATACAGCTTACTTGCATCCATTACAATGACTGTTTTGTTCATTAAGTGCTTTGCTTCTTGTTAGAAATGTGGTCAGTGTAGCCATGACACCTTGCAACCAAATTACTACAGTATATATTCATTTATATGGCAGTGAGTATATATTCATTTATATGGTAAAATTTGTAGCCTTCATAATGGTGCCACAATTACATGTGCAAATCATGCAATTACCAGGTTTGTTTTTAGAAATTTCCATTTGCATATTTAAATAATTATGTACTTTAAAAAAATATTCCCTAAATAAAGCCAAGGGTGATAATATAATAAAATACTCAGATTCATGTACATTCACCTGTGTCATCGGTTTAAAAAAACAAAACAAAAAACTAATCCCACCCACCTGTTTGCACACACACAAATACCCCGCCTTACTCAGGAAATTGCCTGAGAAGACAGATGGTCCTCAGACTGTGTCTAAAAGGCCTATGAATTCTGGCTCTGTCTGATTATCTGGGGGTGCAAATTTCAGACTTGCTAACCCACCCGATCCTTGCATATAAAATCTAAGGACTGCTAGATTGAATGTCCCAGCTGACCTCAATTATCATGGCTGATCACTGGCCAAGAATCAGGACCCAAAACACATGGGGCTAGATTCTGATTGTCTTGCTCAGGTTGTATTGTCCCTTACTCCATGAATAGTCCCATTGATTTCAATGGGATTTTTCAGAGAGAAAGATTCTAGTTGGTGTGAGTAAGGGGATCAGAATCTTGCCCATAAGGTAGACCAGAATAAACTTAGTAATAACTGTAGTTGCACTCCAGAAGCAAATAAGACGCCAATGCACTTGTTGAAGAGTTTGCATAATATATTCCAATCAGCTAACCCCACTTACCAAGTGAGCAACAACATTCTGTCCCACCTATAACTTTCAAGTTGTCCTCAAGTGTATCTTCATGTAGAGGCCATTGTAATAAACAGATTTAGAAGTCACAAAAGCATGGATTATTGTGGTGAGATACAGGTTTGAAAAAAAGCCCCAATTGCCTAAGCAGAAGCAGATGAGAAAAGATGTTCTTGGCAATCAGTGCTGCCTGGGATTACAGAGGCTGTTGAGCATCCAAATAACACCCTAAAAATTTAAACCTCTAAAAACTTAAACCTCTTTGGCAGAGAGTGGCAAATTGACTTCAATAATGGGGGCATGCTATACTCTCAAGATCCTTCCTTGTACCCCACGAGTATTACCAGAATACATTTAGCCATAGTTTTACATATACATATAGATGTGTCCGTGCATTTGGCCAAAATAGGTAAACAAAACTAATCATCATAAAGTATCCGTGAACATAGTATATAGCTTCTTCTCTTTGATCATACTGATAAAATCCAAATCTTTTCAGGAATAACTATTATAAACTGTGCATATTGCATGGAATATTTCTCTCTCACTCTCTTTCTTCCTCCTCTCCCAGGCTGTAGGAAGGATGGCTTGATTAGTTTTATATGTTAAATGTTTGTTTGTGTTTGTGTATAAGAGTGAGCTGCTGTGTTAAGAGCTCATTGAGCTAAAGCTAACTTGGAGAAATTAATTTTGCATTTATTTATTAAATTAGGCTAGTTCATGGGTTATGTTTTTTTATGTCTTGCAGGAGTGAGCTCCATAGTCTAGGTCCAGTCCATGTGAATATTCTGTCTCTGGCACTCATGAGCTTCCGCCATTGGTTGAAAGTTTCATTGCTCCAGTGGAACATAGCTGTATTGGGGAGTTATGGTCACAGAGAAAGAGACAATATTTAAGGGAGCAAGGACCCATTCCATGGATGGCTTTGAAAGTCATGATAAGAATCTTGAACTGGATTTTGCTTTTAATGGGGAGCCAGTCCATAGGGAGAGGAGCACTTACATGATGTGTTCAGTGACCTGTGTTGCTAAACAGGCAGGCTGCTGCGTTTTGGACCACCTTGAGTTTTTCAGAATGTATAGCTTCATTCATAGACATAATGAGCTTCAGTAATCAACTCCAAAGATTATGAATGTGTGGATTACTGTCTCCACATCTGAGTCAGATAGGATAGAATGCAATTGCCTGGACAGTTTGCACGTAGAGGAGAATTATTTTGCCAACACCATGTGTATCTGGGCATCCAATAACATTAAGGAGTCCAGAAAGACTTAACTATCTAAGAGCAGGTGTACTTAATAGCAGGGGATGTTATGGCTGAAGGGACTTCTTCTAAGCGCTTTACTCTTTCTAGCAGGATCCCTGAATTCATGTTTAGCCAGCTGCTCTTGATACAGATGTTCTTTTGACTAGGTGTGGAGAAAGGTTGGAGATGGTACTGAATACGTTTGATAGAAAGGAAATGTAGAACTGGGTATCGTCTCTGAAGATTTGCTTCTATTATGCACTTTCTGAGTACAAAATCATTACAGATATTCCTAAAATCTCTCTTCATTCGTACTGTTGCACAGACATAATGCAACCTTCAGATGAGGGAATCAGAAAAGAAAACTGCTTATAAAATATCCTCATCCATTGGAGGCTTTTTCCCTGGGGAAGTCTCAAAATATCCTTTATTTTGTGGGTGTGTGGGTGTCCCCAGTTAGAGGCATTTATTCAGATTGTACTGCCCAATGCTTCAGTTGCTTGTCTCTGAATTTGTCGGATTTCTAATGTAATATATAAATCTGTTCCTGCTTGACTTCCACAGCTGGTTTTGATCAGGCTCCTATAAAAAGGAAGTTTCAGATAGCACTGATCCAAATGTATTCTGGAGATATTTTTATGGCTCCTTGACTAATAGCACTCTTTGTTCGTAGTGGTGTGTGACTCTAAAACAAAACACAGCCAGAATTGTGAGTCATTGCTGCAAGGACTGTACTTTGTTGCAGAGGTCAGGCTCTGCCAAAACCAGAAGAATTAGCTAGCCAAATTGAATTACCGGCTGAAACACATTAATTTATGCTACATAAATGTTATTGTGGCCCTGTGGGCAAGTACTTAGGTCATAGGCTTTATGAACTATTTGCAGGAAGACAGCTTACCAGTCATAAATCAGCACTAGAACATACCTTTGGAAAGTATTTACAGCTCTTCACTGTCCCTCCCCCAATTCTCTAACCATTGTGATGGCTCACCATTTTGCACGTGTTTTGCAATATTTAATACACAAGCAGTGAATTAATGGTTTGTGTAGGCCTATCCCAGGTCTAGTTAAGACACAGCCATCCATTATGCTTGTGGCCCTTTCCACAGGCAGCTGTGTGTTTATCATTCCAGACAGCTCTCAGTGGGTACAGAACTCTGGCTCGGCACCAGCTTTTCGAGTCAATGCAGCTGTGCAGTAAATGGAAACCTTGATGTCTCAAATATACACACAACCAAGCCCTGACAAGGCTGTTTCTCTTCTGGGGAGGAATTAGATCCACTTATGGCTAGATTATTTCGAGAGTAAGAAAAGTAGAAATAAGTGTTTTCTGGCTGCAAATTGTGGCAACTGAGGAAAGATGCCAAGAAAGACTTATGCATAAATGATAGTGTTTAAACTTGTTTTTATGTGTTTGGATGAGTTTCTGCCAAAAATCTGACAGGGCCTCATTGTTGGAACTTTTTCATCATGAGGCCACTGACTGCACACAGTGAACATTTCACAAATATTGAAATAATTGCATGGCTTTGGTTTTTAAGCAGGTGTCAACAAGTGTACACACTCTATTATACCTTGCAACAAGCCAGGTATGAACAGCATTAGTGCAAATTGTGGGGAAATGTCTTTCTCTAAGGCAGGTATACTCTTTTAACCAAATTTCCTTGACTGTGTGTTCTAACTCAACTCTCTTTGGTTAATGTGGCTTTGTACAAAGAGGTTTTTTTATTTTATTATTTGGTTTTGTCCAGCTTATTTGGCATTTCCATTCCCTTGCACCACTAACACTGCAGAAGCTGCAACACTGTCATGCTGTACATGCATCTTCCCGGACATTCTGCCGCAACAAATGCTTCGTCTTGTTTTCAACTCTAGTACAGATAGCATTTTTATCAGGCATCTCTGATACTGCAGTGCCCCAGGACACTGTGACCCCATTTCAGATTCTAGACTGCAACTTCCACTTACCCAAGTTTGGAGATATAGCTTCTGTGCTGTGGTGGTTCAGGAAAGGCTGACATTGGTCATCTGATATAAATGACATTTTTATTTATGCTGAATATTTCAATTTAATCACGAGTATGCCATAGCATACAAATATTAATAAAAAACCATGCTAAAATTGTTATAGAATGTCAAGTAGATAATGTTTTAAATGTATAAATATTTTATAGTTTAATAACATTTCACTGTACAGTTTAGCTTTTCATTAGATTCATGATACCATGTTTTTACATTTCCAGTAACAGAAAATGTGGAAAGCATTACTTGGTTTTTAACTATCCTTCGTTATAAGTGAACACATTTCTGCCACTTAAAAACTGTGGTGTTTGTCTTAGCTTTGCATAAGGAAAAAATTAGAGTCTGATTCTGCAACCCTTATCGTTATCTTTATTGGGGCCTGCTCCTGCAAAACTCCTATTGACTTCAGTGGTGCAGAATCCAGTTCACCAGAATCCAGAATTCAGTTCTGAAGGATTGCAGGACAGGCCTATTAAAACTGCCAGATCTTAATTTGTCTGTAAAAATATCTCTTTAAAGAAGGTAAAAACTGATTTGTCTCTCGCAGGGTTAATTTTCAGCAGTGATAAATCCATGTGTTTCCCATTATACTTGTCTTTGCAAAAAAAAAAAAAGGACAGAAAGGAAAACCATTACCAGAAAAAAAAAATCATCCTGGTGTGTCTTAAATGAGTTTCTTCATTTTTAATATATCTCAGCTCACTTTATAAAATCAGAGGCAAAACTATAATATGGAATTGGAAGGGAAATTACTGTGTGTTACCTAAATGAACGTTTAATCAATAAAAGGTATTTACTACATTTCACTGACTGGTTTAAGGAAGTGGGGACATGTATGACAATTATTCAGAGAGTTGTGTAAAAAGATAAACAAACCTCCATAATGCACTTATGTCTCACAGGTTTCAGAGTAACAGCCGTGTTAGTCTGTATTCGCAAAAAGAAAAGGAGTACTTGTGGCACCTTAGAGACTAACTCTCTAAGGTGCCACAAGTACTCCTTTTCTTTTTGCGAATACAGACTAACACGGCTGTTACTCTGAAACCTGTCATTATGCAAGGCACTGCATTTAGCCGTATAGAGTGGAATTCTATCAACTGCATGAAAAAACTTGTAAATTGGTTAGTCTCTAAGGTGCCACAAGTACTCCTTTTCTTTATGTCTCACAGATGCCAATGCGTTGAAAAGCCTATTAACAGGCTATATGCCTGTCTGTTTGGAGAAACGGTTAAATCATGAATCTCTGCTCAACACCTGAGGCAGTCTGTTAATAAAGACCTTTAGTAACAGATTTCTGTTCTATTAAGAATGGTCATAAAACAGAATAATTTAAAATGCATAAATAAATCAAGGCAAAAATGTCAAAACACAAGATGTGTCATCTTCATAAAATTTAGTCAAGTTTACACAGTGGTCACAATTAGGTGGAATATTGCTGGCTGGGTTCAAAAATTGTTTTTTGATTTAAAAAAAATGATTCTTTTAGCAAAGGTTACATGCAGTAGTTTACTACTGTGATGTCCTTTTGTTAGTCAGTAAATTGTGCGATTTTTTTTTTAATTAACTAACTTATTATCCATCATCTTTTCCAAAAAGATGCCCTGGAAGCTTAGGTTTGTTGTCAGGTCCAGGCATCCGTAATAAAAACATTTCCAAAAGTAGTAAGCACAAGGACTAGACCGTAAAAAAAAATGTTGTCGGCGGGAGGGAGGCTTTTATTGACTGTCTTCTATGCTTTGGCATGTGCTAGTCAGTGTGTCTGGTGACAATGAGGTCTGCAAAAATTGCTGTCCTTCAGTGTAGCACATTGGATAGCTTTACACACTGGATTATTCATTATAGCTATAGTTTCTTTTTTTAAAAATCCACCACGTTCATCCAGAAAATATATTTTGCGAATTAACTGATTGAATCTCTTGCTTTCAGAATATTTTAGGGATGAAAAATTGATTTTGCAATATTTGACAGCCCCCCGTTTTAAGGTTTAGCATATCTAGAGCACCAAAGGTGGGCTTTGTTGTTGTGGGTTTTTTTCCTTTTGAGATTGAGTTTTAAATTGTTTGCTGTATTTTGATTATTTCAGACTTTACAGTGGTTTTAACTGAATTCACTATCAGTAATTTTTTGGCAGTTTTGATTTATTGTGTTACAGCTGGAGTTGATTTACTGTGCTGCTTATACTCTTGCTTTTGTCTCTTACATTTCTGCATATTACTTGTGAGTTTTTGTGGTTTGCTATTTTTAAGTAATACTGTGCAAAACATTTGCACTAAACTTGAAACCAGGTGTTTCAGTGGCCAAATAATTCACTCCAAGGTTTATATGAACCTCTGGGCTGACAACATGCAAGATTTCTCCAAATGTATTAGATTGATTCATGACAATATCTAGGATTTATTTTAAAACAGCACTGTCTAGAATTTGGGAAGTATATGTCAGGTTTCAAAGTAGCAGCCGTGTTAGTCTGTATTCGCAAAAAGAAAAGGAGTACTAGTCGCACCTTAGAGACTAACCAATTTATTTGAGCATAAGCTTTCGTGAACTACAGCTCACTTCATCGGATGCATTCAGTGGAAAATACAGTGAGGAGATTAATATACACAGAGAACATGAAAAAATGGGTGTTATCATACACACTGTAAGGAGAGTGATCACTTAAGTTGAGCTAAGTGTTGGGCCTGTCCTGTAGTAATTTCCATCCCACCATCAACCTCAGCCTGGACCAGTCCACACAAGAGATCCACAACCTGGACACTACGGTGCTAATAAGCGATGGTCACATAAACACCACCCTATACCGGAAACCTACTGACCGCTATTCCTACCTACATGCCTCCAGCTTTCACCCAGTACTAAGGTGCCACTAGTATTCCTTTTCTTTTTGGAAGTATATGTGTTATTATTAGGTTTTTAATCACATTTATGTGTATGCATGACATTTTTTAAATGTACCATGCCTATGGTTCTCAGCCAACACATTAAAAAAAAAATAACCACCTGCCAACACCCCACCCCTAACTCTTTTGAGCCAGTATACCACTTGTGATGCATCAGTTTCCAATTGTGAGGGGTTAAAACAAACTCCAATAAATGTGACGTCAGGTTCTCTGGGCCACCCCTGAATTAAGCAAGATGTTGACAATGTAACACAGCATGGATGAAATGCAAAATCTCTGAGCTGTTAAGTGTCCAGGAATTGTGCAGCTGTTTGAGAAATCAATGTATTTGTTTAGCTAAAAATGCTATAGAGATCACTTAATAGAAAAATCATCTCAGCCATGGAAACATTGGAGTGAAATATTCTGAACCTTAATAAATTTTAGTATATTCATTGTGTCAAGCATACTTGCTGACAAGGTCACTGAGGGCAAGAGGGTACTGCAAATATTTTTAATATGCTTATCATTATCACACGACTGAGACCGCTTGTATTATTTCTCTGAAAGGAAACTGATGTTAACTTCAGATTCAAAAGAAAATGCTGGCACTTTGATAACTGTGGCCTCTTGCGGTGGTGATTGTTAATGTGGAGCTGAAATTGTTCTTTTGTAGATGTGCCTGCCTTACTGTGAGCTTTGGAGGATGTCTATGTGGCTCAGGGACAACTTGCCATGATTGGTATGCTGTTCTTGCTTTTCTTAACAGGTACATAGAGTCAGAGTCTGAATCTGATCTTGCTTATACTGGTTATACTGTGGTGTAACACCATTGATTTCTGTGGGAGTGCCTCTGATTTCCCCTGGTGCCGGTGACTTCAGATTCAGGCCCTTAGGATACTGGTAAATTTTCTCACTGCACCTTTGTGGCACAGATCAAATATGGATATTTTGTTTTTTCTGGTTTCAGAGTAGCAGCCGTGTTAGTCTGTATTCGCAAAAAGAAAAGGAGTACTTCTGGCACCTTAGAGACTAACCAATTGGTTAGTTTGTAAGGTGCCACAAGTACTCCTCTTCTTTTTGTTTTTTCTGTACTTTTGGCATAACATGATTCTTTGCTTTGGTATTCATTAACTTATTGTGTTTCATTCTGTTTTCTTCAAAATAAATAGCTTAGTGGTCTTTCCTTTATCAGCATTTTACTAAATTTTAATAACATTAACTAATGAATTATCAATGAGCTGCTGTAGATCAAAAGTGAACTGATGTTTTTTCAAGACAGAACTGTGCACAATAGCTAGAAAATGTAAGCTTTTGGTATCATGTACATTTCTAAAAAGTAATGTGCTTTAGGATTGGGGGCCCTTGAAAATCATCTGAGTTTAGATTATTTGTCACATCGTGGCTGCAAATTAGACCCTGCTGGTGGAAGCAATGTAACAGAGAGACAGTGTATCAATGAAATCCTGCCTTTTGGGAAGGCCAAGTGCCACCTTACAGAGAAGAGTTCGTTAGACTCTTGCTCAAGAACTCATCTCTTAATGCTGATAGGGCTGAAAACTTAGTCGGGGAGGTTATAGAGAGTGCAGGTGAAACATCTCTGCCAATGTCTGGAATCTTCAGGTGTCCTTCACCCTGGTTATCTGATTTTAAGACTAAGAATGGAAAGGAGATGGTATAATTTATTATTATTTATTAATTGTAGGGCCGACAGTGGTGTGCAAACATAAAGGAGCATGGCACAGTAATGTTAAACACACACCAAGACAAACAACATGGGAGAAAGCATTACAACAAAGAGTAAAGATTTCGGGATGGTGATTGGCTACATCTTGATAAAGCATCATTTGGAGAGTAGTGTATTATTTTTTTTATTTAAAAAAAAATCAAATCTGTAAAAACAGATTCTCTGCCCCGTTCTACTCCCTTTGTGCTGTTCAGATGGTACAAAGGGAGAACAAACTGCTGAAAAGTCCCTGTCTGGGGATTCTTCCAGTGTGTGGGAGTCCACAGTGGATGTAGACTCATCAGAGTTGGCTCCTAGACTTTTCTCCTCCCAGTCCCGTAGCATGGGGTAAGAAGGGAAGATATAACAGTGAGATAATATGGGGAGAGGGAGTGGTCAGAGTGCACTCCAGCTGGGGTCCTTTCGATATGATAGCTAGTTTGTGCAATTAGCACAGTCCCCTCTGCAGACAGTAACCAGGGCCAGTAGGTCTTACAGCTGCTTAGATGTTGTTGACCTCAAGCTGTTGCTGACTTGCTTGTGGTCACTCGTAGGGATGGACAGAATTGTTTCTTTTTTTGTTGAGAGAACCTAAAGCATGGTGCAAAATAATTGTTCCTCTACTCCTCACTGCATTCTCAAGTATCATGTTCTCATCCCTCCTGGGAGGCATCTGCGGGAGATAACAACAGACTATGGACTATGGTATCTCCAATACAAAGGTGGTATTTGGTTTTACATTTCCATTGCACCTGGCCAATGAGGTTGACTGGCTTACTGAGTGTCTTGCCAGAATTATGGCTTGGATGAGAACTAAGTGGCCTCATAACATCAATACAATGTTATGCTGATAGGCTGGGAGAACCAGGCTGGTGTTGATGATATCAACTCCTTCAAATGAAGAAGTTTAGCCAAGTGTTGTTGTTAAGGTTCACAGTCTGGCAGTTCTGTTGGATTTTCAGCTGTTTCTAGATGGCCAGTAGCAGAAGTAGCTAAGGGGGCTATCGATCATTAAGCTTTTCCAGAAAATTATGTCCTCTTCTTTTGGATATAGAGTTCATCAAAATGATCCATGTCTTCGTACCTGCAAGATTAGCTTACTATAACATCATCAATGTGGGGTATATTTTAAGGCAACTCAGAAACCTCGGCTGGTTCAGAAAGCTCAGCTCATATTTTCATACTCAAATGGCAAGACATCAATAGGCATTAATAAGTTTCTAACTTCCCATGTGATTTACTTAGTGAAATCACATACAAAGAAAATCTACTTTTTTTTATGTGACCGAATGAAATTGACAGCAAACGTAATATATAACTACAAAAGGAAGCATTGAAAAGCAATCAGCCAGCACTCAGATGTTTGTCTTTAAATTATTCCTTTCAGAATTCCTTTCAAAATCAACAGGAATTCAAATATCCAAAATCAGGTCCAAAGCCAATTTAAAAATATGGGGACACATTTTTAACTTTTCACATTTCTGTCCCCTCAAACACTCTGCCTTTTTGAAGATCTGCCAACACAAACATAAATAGTGTGTGGAAGCAAAAGTATGTTTTACATGAATTGACAGGTAAATGATATACTGTAAATAGGAAACATATAAGTTACAAGCAAGCACAGTGACACGCAATGCAGATCTGAAATTTGGATTTTCTTTTTACCTATATCAGGTTTCACTAATGTAACTCATTTGTCAAAATTAATCTGAGAAAAGGTCTAGAAGCATGGACTGCAGCTATTTGGCACCTAATTTGAAAGGTGATGAAAACATAGCCTACCTTAGGCAAATTGTGTGCCTGTTCCACCCAGGCAACCCTAGATTTCTGTATGAGGTAGATTTCTTGGATAAGAAAATCAACTTGATTTACACTTTTACTGATGTTTTGTCACTGTTCTTCAGCATACAGATGCCTACTGGACAGGTGCATTTTTTAAAAAACTGAAATTGATAAATTAACAAAAATACACTGAAGGAGAGGCAGCATTTGCTCTCCTTTAAGAGACTGCCCTCAAATTCCAACTAAGTACAGGTCTATTTCAATTGTATCAACGCTAGTAAAATTGTTAGAATATGTCCTTTATAAATCACATAGTGTATTATTTGTTGACATATCAGTTTATTACCATTAGAGAAAATGGGTTTCTGTTTTCCTCATTCAACCATTACAGCATTAAAATTAAAAGTGACAAATGGCTTCAATAGTGCTATGAATCCAGGGGTCATATGCTGCGGAGCACACGATTTATCCAAGGGTTTTGATCTTGTGAACCATAGTATTTTATTTCCAAAATACTCATTTTGCTTTTCCAATTCACATCTATATTATATGAAATTTTATTTTTCTGATAATTAGAGGTTGGTTTATTATGGAGTGTAACAAGCTAGATATTTTCTAATACTTATGTGTCACCAGACTATTTGGTGCCTCTGTTATTTTTGTGCCAGTTTCTGATTTACCTCATACAATATATGGGCATTATCATTAATGAACCTTTGCACAAATGGCTCTTCTAGGTAGTTCTGAAAACTCTAACCACTAAATTTATTTTTAATTTGTACAGATCATTCCTGAAAAGCTCTGCTTTGTTAAAACCTTCTTTGCTAACATTGGGCAAGCTTTACTCAAGCAGAACTCTGAGTGACTCCAGTAGATATATTGGCTTCAGTGAGAAATTTGCCAGCATCAGGACTGCAGGACTAGGCGCTATATTTTCTATCTTTAGCGTGAATTTAAGATAATCTTTATGGTTGTTTCTTTTTGAAAGTGGACAGCAGTGATTGCAGAATTAATTGCATCATTACAACCTCACTTTTATTAAGCCAGGAATGATTCATTATTAATCAGTTTGTTTAAAACAGAGAGAAAACAGACATTGTTTCCTGGGAATAAGGTTAAAATTGAATTTACTAGATTCAGGATTACAGCGCAGGATGATAATCACTGGCAACTTCACGTATTTAAGCCTTCATTTGGACTGGGAATTTGATACTGTAAATATTTTGAAGTTTTAAATAAGAAAGTTGAAATAAAATTTGGTTAGAGTGCTGCTGTACGATAATTAAACAGTTTATGCAAGGTCAAATGTGTGTTGGGCAGCAATTTATACCACATTTATACATTATAGTGACTTTATTGTATCCGTCAATGGGTTCCTAAATCAGAATGTAAGTGACATTATTCTTTTATTATTGTTCATTTAGATTAGATATCCCACTTGTAACACATTGCTGTGCTATGCAGAACCAAATAAATTGGCTAGATTTCTGAAATTGAATACAAAATTTACACTTTTGTCTACTATAATAACTCTTTCATGTAAGTGGAATAGAGAATTATTACATTCTAAGATAGCTTTTGTCATGGCTGTATATGATATATTGGACCTATACTTTATTAATTAATAATACTTTAAGGTAAAAGGTCATATATTTAAGGCAGAAGTTAGTGGGAGGGCTAAGCAGTCTTTTAATTTACTCTATCAGCTAACACAGCTGGTGTGACTGATTTATAAGATACTCGCTAATTTTGAAAATATAGTGGAGTATTTGGTTATTTATCTGTGCTGCATAGAATCTGTGTTTAAATTGTATTTAAGGGTAACTATTCAGCACAGTGGATTAGTCTCATGTGAATTCCATTAACATGAAGTATGTCCTGAGCACTTAGGGCATGATCCAAAGCGCCTTTGGATCAGATCCTAAACCCCAATACATCATGTTAAAAACCTACTTCTTAATTTATTAGGTATTTAAATTATGTGTGAAATCCTGCATTTGCAGAAACTAAGGCCTCCAACTTGGGTGTAGGATGGGGAAATGAGTCACCTGAGCAGCTGAAATCATTACTCACTAGTTGTCTTGGCTGAGAAATTATGGATACTACTGTTGTTGAGATGCCACACTGTGCCTGAGAAGGGGAGTTAGGATTCAATGTAAGTCAGCAAATCCCAGTCACCAATATCCTCTGCCTATACCCTCTTTTCCCTCTACCGTATGAGAGTGCAAGACTGGGGCCTGCAGAGATAGAAAGGAATAATGGCACTGAGACTTCCACGGGTGCGAATCCTGCCCTGTGGTGCCTCCATTCATCTAGGGTACACACAATCTCTCTGCAACCCTTTCTATGCCAGGCAAGGCATGATGGAGGATCAGGGCTTTTAAACTGCTGGCTGTGTAGGATATGTTAACCGCATAGCATCTTACCTTTGTGTCTCCTTTGAAAATGAGACCTTGCATCTCAATGGGTTTTCTCTTCGTGAGTGATAAAATCTTTGTGAATTGATTTAATTTTTTGTAATTGCTGTGTTGTAAACAATTGGCATTAGAATTGTTTGAGAGTGTCTTCTAACAAAAATGTTAATGTTTTACTAAAGGCTCTTTCCAAAATGCTGGAAATTGCACCCCAAGGCTTCTATGTTTTTGCAGTATGGCTGTAACTATGGTGACAGTTTCTTTCTTAATAGTATTGGCCTAGTGTTCCCTAAACTCTGAACAGCATATTAAATCAGATCTGATTAAAGTGGGCTCCCATGATAGAGCAGAAGATTGCTTAAATCCTTCTAATTTGTGACCTATGATTGTGCTCAGTTAAATGTGATATTAAGGTCAAGGTCTAACGTAAAGTCACAGAGAACACCACAAATTCATTACTACATTTTAATTCATGTAGTGACACAGCTGAGAACATGCTCCTTAACCTTTGACCCTTAGCTGTAAAGGAAATCCATTTGTTTTTACTAGGTTATGCAAACCTCTGGAGAGTAGATTGCAAGGATTGTTAAGAAAATAAAAGGTCATAGTACTCAGCCATCTGTGTAAACAGCTTATCATTAATATTTTATTCCACAATTAATACAGGTCCAATAAGTAAAATAATGAAAATATTTATTTAATAATGACCTTGACCTTTAATATGTATTTAATAATAATTTCTTTAATAATGATCTTTAACAACAGAATATATATATAGTTGCATGATGACATCCATATTATCCTGTTCATTTGTGTGTGTATAATAAATTCAGTGTATAGAGGTGTGTGTGCAATGTATATATAGCGTACACAAACACCTGCCCTACTGTGTATACATTTCATATACACACACATACACATGTACAACATCATAATATGGCTGTCAACATGCAACAAATAGTAGAAGCAAAGAAATAAGTCCCACATAATAATAATATAAAATAATGTTTGATAATGTCTCTTTTATGGTATAGTGCTTGGCTACCAGCTGAGACAAAATCATGTTTCATACTCACAATTTATTTGGGTCATTTTGTATGTGTTTTTATAACAAAATAAAAAAAGGTTTTTATTGCTGTGTTGTCTGTAGCTATTCAATTGATACAAATGTTATATATTTGGTCATACCTTTTTTCTTTAGCACTATCAACTGCCTGTCAATCTTCATATTTGCAAAAAAGGAAAAAACACCAGCCACCCCACTGTGCTGAGTGTGACTGCATTGTAATGCCAGAGGACCAAGAGACAGGTGATGGTTTATGATAGAAATAAATCTTTTATGAGAGCAAACTTGGGAGAATTGCATGCTTTTGTAAGGGATATATCTCTGCACAGTTATCACTGACAGTCTTTTCAAATGCATCAGTTTGATAAGGCAGGGTTTTTATTGCATCTAATCATGTACTGAGGCATGAAAAAAATGATAGGGTGCATATTTTCTGTATATAATTTTTTTAAAGGACTGCATTCATTAAAAGATGGTTAAATTGGTCTCCCACATTTTATGGTACAATTTTTAGTGTTACATAGCACGCAACATTGATTACACAGTGCATTAGCTTATTATTGCATTCTGAAATGAGACAGTTGCTCTTGTAAAAGATGTTATTTCAAATGAGAAAAAAACTAATAATCTAATTTTGTCTCTTCAAAATGTAAATATATGAAAGATGCAGCATCTCCATATACACAGCATCTTCAGTACACACACTGTAAATAGATTATATAATCATTGTACTATATAGGACATTATTATTCTCAGAATATGTTTTAACAGAATAGCAACTTCCAGAAGATGGGTATAAACAAAAGGCTGCACATATTATTGCCAGGCAAAAATCATCTGATGGTTTTTACTGTGAACCACTCATAAAATAAATGTTTTGAGTTTGTTTCTTGTGACATCATCCCCTCTTAGAATTCCATTTTCACAATTAAATAATTAACAGCCTAGCTCATTGAGATTAGGCAAATAATTGATAATAATATTCACACACAAACCCACCAATCCACACTTTAGTTTGTGAAAAATCTGCCAAAGGTGAAAGTTACTCCCCAAACCCATATTGTCTAATGAACTAAAAAAGGAGGGGTTGAGTTCTAGTCTTCCCTCTGTTCCATCTGACTTTTATAATACTTTGCAGCTATTGTACATAGCACTTTGTACTGATTTAGCTGGTAAATACCATTACTAACATTCCACATTTTACAGATGAGGAAACAGAAGTCAGAAAAGTTAAATATTTGTTCAAGAAACAGCACTGGCGAGTCTGTTTCAGAACTGCAATGTAACAATAGGACAGATACATCTCGCTCTCTTGGCTTCTTGAATTTCTTCTGTAGTTGTTCATGAATACAAGCCTTCTTTCCTAGCAAGATACTTAATTATTGTACATTGTAGTCTAAATTGTAACCATCAGCTCAGGGCATGTGGCAGAGTCTGGTCCCTGGTACCCCTTTGCACTGTAGGGGGACAAGCTACCCCAGCCATATACCTGGACACATTACTTTCCCTGGCATGCCAATTTAGCTGCACTTGTTGGCATGTTGGGAGTGGTGGTTTCCATGGCTCCACCCATTCCTAGTCCATATGCACAGGAAGAGAAGCAGACTCATGGAGGCTACAGTCCCATAGATGCTGCTACCTGTAACATGAGTTATGAGCACAGGCGAGCACATCCTTGAACCCGCATGCAGGAAGGGTCACAATCTAGGCCTCTTGACAGCAGATTTAGATTTTGAATGATTCCATCCACCATGCTGCCCAAACAAAAAAAAAAAATACTCAAATACTCTTTTGCCAAACAATTTCCATTGGTAGAGATTAACCTTTCATTTCCATTTAGTTTGCAGCCTGTTCAGTTCAATCACATTTCTTGTCCATTGTGTTCAGTCCTATGGGTATTGCCTCTCTCTGTCCATGCATGGAGGTCAGTGAAGACTTGTATATTTTAGTACAAATATATGTAGCTTTTCACAGAGATGCCCTTATCTATTCTTGTTTTCTCCCTGTCCTCAAGTGAGGTGGGTTCTCTAAATTGAAAACAAGCTCAATTTACAAAAAAAACCAAGCCCTTTTTGTCATGTTTTGTTTATTTATATATTTATTTTTTAATTTGTTATTCTGTGAGCCCCATCTGGGAACCAGCACAAAGTGTTTCTTCCCAAAACTCCCACTCTAGGAATGTTCTGTGATGTTGCAGTGTAGGATGTGCTAATATGAAGCACAGAGCTAGCCTGCACTGCAATCGTTTAATCTCCTGCCAAGAGTATAGACATATGCAATGGATGAACATCAAAGTTAATATATAGATCTAGTTCAGATTAGCGTTCAGGGGTTTGAATGATTATCCAAATGGTTCAGATACTTTTCCAAATGATCAAAACCTTCAAGGATACCCCCAAAAGGCCCATGACCCTCTCTGCATGTTCCTCGCTCCCAGAATAGGTGGCTCCCTAGTTCCCAGAATCCCATCTTCCCAATTTACCTACCTTTCTAGTCCCATTTCAATACAGTCTCTCTACCTGTGGTCCTCTTATCACCACAGAATCCCCATTCGTTTCTTTCTTTCTCTCTCTCTCTCTCTCTGTTCCAGAATTTTCTTCTCTCAACATATCCTGACTTCTCCCTACTTGCTGTGTTGTTTTATCTGAGAGAGGCGCAATAGGCTGGGGTGCCAGTTCTGGTGGTCTTGGTAAGGCCTTTAACATTGTATACACTGTATTTACTTTGTATGATTACATTCTCTGTTTACTCAAAGCCATGCTGGCTTGTCCAGATGGTATATTCCTCTCACATCAAACATGTTTGCAGGCTATTGGTTTATTTTAGCAAGCCAGTGAAATTGCCTTAAAATCCCATAAACTGAGTGGATGAAGGCCAGTTTCTTTTTCTAGGTTAATGACTGGGCTGCATTGAGATCAGCTTTTCAAAACACAAGCACTGTTTGACGAGCAGATAGTCAACAGCTTTCTGCTGGTGGAGGTGGCAATGGAACGAACTGGGGAAGTAATAAGGAATACAGTATTTGGAAGAATAACATATCATAAAATTGAATTCTCTGTATAGTTCTATTTTACAGGATCAAAAATAAAAGCAGTATGAATGTTCATACTTCATATGACTTGCTTCAGACTGAACTATGCAAGGGAATAGACTAGGGAAGCAGGATTAAATGTGTCTATACACACACTCATAGATGTAAAATAATATGTATTAGTCTGTCTTTGTATTTCAGTAAGTAGAGAAAAGTGCTTTGAGGGATTTCCCCCCTCAGAAATACAAGGTGGATCTTTAAAATGGTAGTGCTCAGATACTGATAGATTTACATTTTACAACACAGCTGTGGTCTTTCTTTTTCTTTCTAGTTAACAGATAGAGGGAAGATTAATAACTATAAGTAAATTTAATTCATCTAAAATCAATAGATAGGTAGACTGACTTTTTAAAAAAATAAATAGGGGGAAAAAAGACAATGGGAGAGAGGGAAATTTTGAAGGTTTAGCAAAGTGTACTCCATGCTTCACTTCAATTTAGATATTCGCAAAAAGAAAAGGAGTACTTGTGGCACCTTAGAGACTAACCAATTTATTTGAGCATAAGCTTTCGTGAGCTACAGCTCACTTCATCGGATGCATACTGTGGAAAGTGTAGAAGATCTTTTTATATACACACAAAGCGTGAAAAAATAGCTCCTCCCACCCCACTCTCCTGCTGGTAATAGCTTATCTAAAGTGATCACTCTCCTTACAATGTGTATGATAATCAAGTTGGGCCCTTTCCAGCACAAATCCAGGTTTTCTCACCAGCCTCCCCCCACACACAAACCCACTCTCCTGCTCATACACATTGTAAGGAGAGTGATCACTTTAGATAAGCTATTACCAGCAGGAGAGTGGGGTGGGAGGAGGTATTTTTTCATGCTTTGTGTGTATGTAAAAAGATCTTCTACACTTTCCACTGCATGCATCCGATGAAGTGAGCTGTAGCTCACGAAAGCTTATGCTCAAATAAATTGGTTAGTCTCTAAGGTGCCACAAGTCCTCCTTTTCTTTTTGCAAATACAGGCTAACACGGCTGTTACTCTGAAACCTGTCATTAATTTAGATATTGTGATCCTTACACAAAGAGGTTGTCAGCAGCAATTTTCTTCACTTTTTAGTGAACCTATTGCCAGGACACTATAGAAAAACAGGATAATTGAACTAAGCCTCTTTCTGGTGGGTAATAGACAATACAAAAGTCAAATGGCCCCATATAGAATTTTTAAAAAACTAATAAAATATGCAGTATAATTAGGAAAAATATGTTTCCTTGAATATAGCCACATCTCTTTAAGGACTAAAGAATATGTGGAAGTTCTTACATATTTTTATGTACACATGTAAGACCAGATCCTTGGAAATGGCCATTTGGCACAGGACAGCAGAGTTGACTTGTGCCTCTGTCCCCACCCGCCTGATCCTTGGACCAATGGCTATGGATTTAATTTTTAGGAAAAACTAATACCATTTTGAAGACTGCTCTAAATTAGGCTGGATTGTAGTGGCCCCCCAAGTGCTTTTCCAGCAGAAGAGGATTACTGGAGTACAAGGATATTCTGGCCACACACCTGTTATCCCCTCCCCCCTGACCACACCACACCACACCCCACCCCACCCCACCCCAGGCTCCCTACTGATGTAGATTAGGAAGACTCTACAGTCTCTGCGAACTAGTTAGTTCTAATCCTATCAGGAAATTGTCTTTTAAATCTATAGAACATTTTAGTGTGTAATCCCTGGGGCAGCAGTGATCTACTTACTAAAAGTCTGTCTGTGTTACTCTAAGGTACAATTTTACTTTCTTTTTCAGTAAAATAAACAGCATAGATTGAAATCAGTGGGGTTACACAGGCATAAAACTACAATAATGCATTGGTTAATCAGACCCGATGGTTTTATATTTGGAGGGCAAAACTAAAGAAAATCAGAATTTGACTTCCTGAATAATAGAGCTTTCCAGGATAAGTAAATGTATGTATTAATTTGGAACAGTGAGTAAATAATGAAATCTATGCAAGATCTCAGGTAAATATGCAAATCATTGTGACCCTTGGATTACATTAATTTACACACCTTCTTAAAAAAAGAACTATAGACTCTGCTAATTTCTTGACTGAGTTAAAATGGAATAGAATTGCCTGTCTCACAGGGGAAGCAGAGTTTTGCTAATCTGGAGTTCTCTACACCACAAACTTTATAATCTACACACAAAAAATGTTCTTCTGTCCCCGTCTCTCAGCAAAGAAATTTTTTACATCCAGAGACTTTGTTCAGGTGTCATATTAAAATATCAAACTGCACATATTTGAACATTTTAAAGTATTATCATATATAATGAAAAGTAAATGACACCAATTACAATGAAAATACATTTTCTGATTAATTCCTTTGCTCTTCCATTACATTTTATTGTGTTTGTTCATTTAGGCCATGATCCTGCAAAGTGTTTGTGCACACACATCACTTTAAGCACAAGAGAAGTATTATTAACCTCAGTAGGACTATTCATGTGCTTAAAGTTACATGTGTGTTTAAATGCTTTGCTGGATTTGGGCCTTAAAACCATTCCTAAAAACAAGTCTATTTTTGTTGCTGAATGTTGAACAGTCTCATTTGAGCACTGCATCTTTGAGGTGCTAAGCATCCTCAATTCCCATTGACACAGTAGGATGGGAAGCCACTCCACACCTCCTCCCATTCTTGTTTGTTATTTGTGTAGCACCCACAATATTCTATGTGATTTAGAACCATATAAAAAGGCCACTTCCCTGCCCCCCAAAGAACTTACAAAAGTCCATATTGTGGCAGCAAGTGTAGTTAGAGGAACCTGTAAAAACAAAAGGAAAACATGACAGGGAAAACAGATGAACGATGAAGTAAGCCATGTGTCATGTAGTTCCATGACGTGTACCTGATTTTTAATTAACATATTCACTTTACTAAAAAAAAAACAAAACTGTGGAGGCTGAGGATTTAAGAGTCTTCTTGAAGTGTATATTGGTGAAGGATTTCAATATGGAAACAGTGGAAACGTCAAAATGGGGCAGGGAGAGGGTTGTAGGTGGGCAGTATGAGGGAAGAACAATGGAACTGAGAGAAGATAAGGGCAGCAAGGTGGGTGGGTTGGTGTCAGAGGGACAGCGTGTTGGGCCTCAAAAGCAAAGGTGAGAATGATAAATTGGACATAAAGGATGAAGGACAATTAGTGAAGGGATTTGAAGAGGGGCTGGACATGGTGAGTAGATGATCTTAATGCCAGTGTTTTAGACCAGTTGAGGGGGCAAAAGTGGTACACAGAAGGCCCAGAGGTGGACGAGAAGTTTGCAGTAGTACAGATGAGAGAGAATCAGGGCCTGTACAAGAGTTTTGATTATGGGGATTGTGGTACTGAGAACTGTGTCTTTAACTGTGTCCTTTAGTTTCTCAGACAGGAAGTCTGGGGAAGGGGTGCTGCAGAAGCCCATGTTCTGTTATGCATAAGCAATTGAGAACTGCATCACCAAATAAAGAGGATCTCTTTCAAGCACCTAGGACCTGGAGTGATTACTGAACACATGGATAGAGAGAATGCAATGGAATTTGGAGATTGTGAGCAGAACTGGCAGGATTCAGCGATTGCATTGATGTCAGTAAAAGAGAGAAAAGTCCAAAATTAAATTGACGTGTGAGACCAGGGGAACAAGGAAGATGGTGGAACTGCCATCTGTGATAGCAGAACAGAAAGAGGAAAGATGAGTTCACTTTTGGACATCCTGGAAGAAATGTAAGAGAAGGAATCAATGAGTCTCAGTGAAGGGTCTCAACTGGAGAAAGAAATTGAAGTCATTGGAACACTGGTGGTAGTTGTACAAGCCTGATCAAAGCCCACTGATGTCAATAGAAATCTTTCCCTTAACTTCACCAGTCTTTGAATCAGGTCCAATGTGACCAAATGAAAGGTCAGGGGGACAGCAGTTCCAGTAAAGACCTGATCCAGAGGACTGACCATCGTCATATGTCAAAGAGAAGAAGCAGGACAGAAAACAAGGCAATGGGCTTAGACTGATCATCATGGAAGTTGGAGTCACAAGGATGAGAAAGGAGCGGACTGAGAGAAGAAGGGGAAATTTAAGAGTTATAGGGGAGAAGAAAGGCATTGGGCAGCAATGTGGGAAAATGGGAGGAGGGGAGAAAAGAATCAGTGGTGTGAACTTCAAAGGAAAATTGATGTTAAAATAGTTTTCCAAAATAAAGACATTTTGCATCCTGTAGTGCAGGAAGTTGTTTTTTTTTTAATAAAGTTGCACCATCAAGAGTCACATCTTTAGTTCAATAACACAAACCAGAGAGAGAGAGAGCAATTGTTGACCTGCTCTGCAATGTCATTATTATTTTCTATAACATAGGAGATTTTAAATTTTCTTATCTGAGTTTTTTTTATCCCCTTTTCCATTTTCTGTAAACTTTGATGCTTTAACTTTTTCAGGTTTTTTATGTTTTATAATGACTGCCTTTATCTGATTTCAGATTGTTTCCTTTAATATTTAAGTTGAAAACCACTTATGGTAGCTATCACTTGCCACAATAGGGTTTATATATCTTCACACAATCAAAATTGCCTATGCAAGGAGTGGATATGGAACAGTGGAATAGTACTTCACACTTCATCTAATTTTAAAATGTTGTTTCCTTTGCAGGATTTAAAAAAACCTACTTTGCCATTTATCTCTCATAAGCCCACATGCTAAAGAGCCCAGCTATCTCCATCACAAAGTGAAACAACCATATTAAAATTCATGATAAGGTGCATTAAGCACAAAGGCAGTTTTAGTGAGCAACAATCGCCAATATCCTGGATACCTTTCTGTTTGCTGGAAGGTACCTTTGGTACCTACATCAGATATGTCAAATTTCAAAAACAGGTTTCAAAGGGCATTGAAACAAACATGATATCCTTTTTTGCAAATACATCACTGATTGTGTCAAAATTCAGCATTCGTCATTTACAGTCATTTCACGAAAATAAAACAAAAGACAATGAAGCTGCTTGTTGAGGACCAAATCTGCTCTGATTGACATCAACAGTTCTGCTGTTTATTTTAATCAAAATATGAATTGGCCCTGAATGAGTGGGGTATAATAGGCTTTGATTGACATATAAAAGCAACACATGCTTGATGGGGGGAATGCCCATCTTCCCCCCACATAGACATCATACCCTTGTTAAATGGCTACTAGCCACAGCCCAGTATATTTCTCCACTTAAACCTTTGTTTCCATTTCACATGACAAAAAGAAAGGAGAGAAAATATTAGTGAACTGAAAGAAAAAGGGCAAAATTGTGAGACTATATGGAATAAAGTTTAAATGTGGGCTTCTGTGAAAACAATGAGTGCCCACTCCTCACACAAACATTTCAGAGGAGGCCTTAAAGCTTGTGAGATGTTGATGTATGTGCCATGTGATGTGCTTGTGAAAAGTAGGCCAATCTTAATTTAATTGGAACTCAAAGCTGACTTTAAAAAAAAAAAGTAAAGTGCAGGGTTTTCCTGCCATATAGGTTCACATTGCCACCAAGCTATTTAAAATGAACACACAGATAAAATGGGTTACGGTCAGGAGACACATTTATCCTACTAATGAGGATGTTGGAGAATGAATGCTTGCTTCTTGCCTAAGGCTACCGCATTCTAAGTTCTTTCACCCCAGTTGTAGAATTATATCCGCCCTCAAGCTCATGGTTGAATTACACTGTAGGAGCCTTGGAATCCAAACATTTTCAGGTCTGTGTGAGTTTTATCTGATGGACTCTGAAGTCTGACTGAACTGGGATGTAACGTTGAGTAACAATTTACCCTGTACTAGCCTGGGTATTTCGATTTAGCTTTTTGTTTATTCACACTCATCACCTGGTGCTGGTGGGGGTGGAGTTATGCAGGCTTTGGTGATAGAAGAATGTAAATGAGGCTGAGAAAATGGACTGATGAGTGAGGGTATAGATGAGATACTGAATGACTTAATTGCGTATTTTATTAATTTTGTATAAGTTTGCATTGGTGAGACAGATAGTGTGGCAATCTTCATTCCAGGCCAAAGAAGCTTTTTGTATGGAGATGTATCTTGACTTTAGAATTCTCTCTAGGCTTTTTCTCTGGTACACTTAAACATTTTG
Organism: Caretta caretta; assembly: GCF_965140235.1. Taxonomy (NCBI): domain Eukaryota; kingdom Metazoa; phylum Chordata; order Testudines; family Cheloniidae; genus Caretta; species Caretta caretta. The sequence continues at coordinate 80,624,692 of NC_134210.1, read as the reverse complement.
ATATCATATGGTAGTTTAATTTTGTTTCTCATTTCTTAGGACATTCACTCAAAAGAAACTTTTTCTTCCAAGTTGAATGATGATTATTGAATTGCTTTTTTAGTTTGTTGATAAACTTCTGAAGGATTAGATGTTGTTTCCTTTTAGGCATTTAATTAAGAAGGTCAGGAAATTTCTCCTTCTTGCTATTTGTTCATAGTACTTCCCACAACCCTAATGTATGGTTTCACTACATATTCCTTGTTCTCTCACCCCAAGACATAATACTAAGGCTTCAAGTGGCTGGAGTACACAAGGCTCCATGGCCCAGATCTACAAAAGTACAAAATCATCTTGGATTTAGGTGCCTAAGTCCCAGTTTGGGCTCTACTGTGATCCACAAAACTCCTGCCAAACCCTGCTAAACTCAGTTGGATCCTATGTTTTCAGGGTAAAAGTTCCCTAGGCAACCATGTCTCTGCTCTGGGCATGTTCACTGCTGTCTCCTTTTAGGCATCCAACCCCATCTAAGCCCCAGGGAGATTCACAAACCAGGGAATGATAGGTGTTTGACCACTTAAGTCACATATGAGTCCTGATCTGGTAGGCATGATCAGTGGCTACCTACCAGACTTGGGTCCTATTCAAAATCTATCTGCCGGGGAAGGAGGTGGTGGTGATGCTGGAACCACTGTATAACTTTTAGCCCAGTGGTTGGAAAATTCATCTGGGAGGAGAACCAGGTTTAATTCCCCACTCTCTGGGCCTATTCCTGATCCTGCTCAAGCCTCAGATGGCCTTGGCTATCTTGAAAGGGCTGAACCCTGGGTCTCTCACCTCTTAGGTGGATGCCCTAACAACTGGACTACAGAGTCCCCCTCCCCACTCACTCCCTGTAACCGTGCCTTAGTGGGTCACAAGTGAGGATGCCAAATTCAGGACGAACTGCTGCAGAAATAGGGCAAACACAACCCAAAACTGGTGGTTATTCTTTTATAAGATTTACCAAACCAGCCACAAAAGTAAACTCCTGTTTCACCACACTGATTAACAAGAAAACATACACGCAGTTTCCTCAGGCATTCCAGTTATTATATCACCACCAAAAACAGTGGATTCAGAGATGAGTGGTTCTTTACAACCAGTCTCATCAAATAGATTCTCCTGATCCCAAAGGAGCAGCCACACACCCAGGTCAATATATAACTTAGATCTTACCCAAAAATCACACTGATGCCAATCCTTTAGTATCTAAAATCTAAAGGTTTATTTATAAAAAGAAACAAAGAAAGGTAAGAGTTAAAATTGGTTAAAGGAATCAATTACGTACAGTAAGAGCAAAGTTCTTGGTTCAGGCTTGTAGCGGTGATGGAATAAACTGCTGGCTTAAGTCAAGTCTCTGGAGTACATCCACATCCACAGCTTGGATGTGTCATTCAGTCCTTTGTTCAGAGCTTCAGTTTGTAGCAAGGTTCCTCCAGAGGTAAGAAGCAGGACTGAAGACAAAATGGAGAAGATGCAGCTGCCTTTTATAGTCTCTTGCCATGCGGCCTGTGCTTCCTTTGTTTCAAACAAAGTTGCCCAGCACATGACTTGGAAGACTTAGAGTTCTCTCCATAGGCATATCCCTGCATGCCTTGCTGAGCCATAAGGAGTATCTGCCTTCTCTCAATGGGTCAGTGGTATAGCTGATTGTCCTGAATGGGCCATCAAGCAGGCTAGGCAGTGCTGGTGCCACACTGTCTAGGGGTGTAACCCAGAAGCATAGCACCAGTTTGAAATTCAGACACACATACATATCTATAACTAATGATAGAAAGGTGATACAAACATATAAACAAGATGATCATATCTGGCAAATTATAACATTTTTGAAGATATCTTACATGCATATCTGGCTGTGACCGGTGTCCCAGTGTGGGATAGCTATGGTCACTCAATTAGGGTGAACTGCAAAGAATGAGGCAGACAATCCCCATAAAGCTGATGAATATTCCAATGCTTATAACTTTACATACAAAAATGGTACTTGCACACAGATAGCATAATCATAACCAGCAAAACATAACCTTTTTATAGGCACCTCACTCGACGATAGAGCTATATAAAATCATGAGTGGTGTGGAGAAAGTGAATAAGGAAAAGTTATTTACTTGTTCCCATAATATAAGAACTAAGGGCCACCAAATGAAATTAATGGGCTGCAGGTTTAAAACAAATAAAAGAAAGTTCTTCTTCACACAGCACACAGTCAACCTGTGGAATTCCTTGCCTGGGGAGGTTATGAAGGCTAGGACTATAACAGGGTTTAAAAGAGAACTAGCTAAAATTCATGGAGGTTAAGTCCATTAATGGCTCTTTGGCAGGATGGGTAAGGAATGGTGTCCCTAGCCTCTGTTTGTCAGAGGGTGGAGATGGATGGCAGGAGAGAGATCCCTTGATCATTACCTGTTAGCTTCACGCCCTCTGGGGCACCTGGTATTGGCTACTGTCAGCAGACAGGATACTGGGCTGGATGGACCTTTGGTCTGACCCAGTATGGCCATTCTTATGTTCTTATGACAACCTTTGTACAATATTTGCTGAAAATATATAACAGTGTAGCAACAATAATCCATATGGTCATATTCTAATCAGATAACATCACACCCCCAGACCCCGCCCGATGACAGCTCCATTGTGGATAAAAACTTAAATAGGCATTGGGCTATTGTCCCCTGGTTAGGGCACCCATCTGGGAGGTGGGAGACCCAGGATTCAGTCCCCCTGCTCTGATCACTCTTTCATTATTGAGCCACAGTGAAACAGTTTCAACAGGAAAGACTGAGCAAACCACACGTCATGGTATCCCATAACCCAGTGGTTGAGCACTCTCCTGAGAGGTGGGTGACCCTTGTTCAAATCCTTTCTCCACATCTGGCAGGTGGAGAAGTTTGAATCTGGGTTTCCCACATCCCAGGTAAGTTCTCTAACCACTGGTCTAAAAGTTATAAGGTGGGCACCTCCTCCTCCAGCCATTTTGTGTGAAGCGAGGCAGGTGCCTGATTCCTGCAAGAAATGTTTTAGGCATCTTAGCTGCCAGACTCCAGTAGAAGGGCTCCTGTTCTTGGATCACTAAGGAAAGAGAGGTACCTCCTGCATCCCAGACTTAGGCACTTATGTCCAACAGAGGGGCGTGGCTTAGCACACACCTTTCTTTTTGGCATTTCCCATTGGCTCAGTTAGGTGGCTCCTCACGTAGAGTGCCAACTTTTGTGAATCACATTCTAAGACATTGCATAGAGAGCCTAGGCACCTAACTTGGCATTGTAGATTGCAGTGGTGTTCTTGTAATTTTCAAGATGCCTAAAAGATAGGCGCTGTGACACAACCCACAGCTCATCCTTCTACCTACTGCCCGTTCTAATGCATCAGCAAGGAGATGCTAGGGACTAACTGCAGTGGGATGATGGGAATGAGGCAGGTCATTGACTTGGCAGTCCTTTTTAGCCAAGCATTCTCTGCTCGTCCATGGTAGCAATGTGGTCACTGAAAGATATAGGGTGAATGAGAGTGCATGTGAAGGGTAACTCAGGCTGTGAAGACTCAAAGTCTTGCTATCTTCATCCAGGCTAATAGGCCCCACTAGTTATCTCCTGGAGCTCTCACTCATGTTTACCTCTAGGAGCTGACCCCTTTGAGAACTTTTACCTGCACTGGAAAGTGGGTGCAAGTCACAATGAAATTACCACTTTATTTATAAATGTACAACTTATAAATCCTGTCCTTACTCCTCATTAACCTAAAACAGGGCCTCCAGGATATTTCAGGAAAGGTGAAAAACATCACCAGGCACCTTGTCAGTCTTGCCTGGAGAGCAAAATTCCTTCCTGATCCCAAACACTGGGGACTGATCAGATCCACGGCATCTCAGAAATGCAGCTCAAATTATATCTTCACAATAGGGCAGGCAGTAGCTCCTTCTCATACAGGGAGAGGAGGGGCACAAGAGACAATCAACTCTCTCTCTCTCTCTCTCTCTCTCTCTCCCTCCCCAGTCTAACCAATGGCAACAGGGAGAGGCAGAGAAATCTCTCCTTCTCCACTGAGGTGTGATCTCCACTTGTGGTGGTGGTGGTGGAGAGGCCCCAGAGCAACAGAGCTTGCTTGTCCCTCCCCACTTCCTCTCAGGATCCCAGAGTTTGTCTTTCCGGTGCAGGTCTGATCTTATATTCCTCTTTCCCCTCCCCATCCCTGCTGTGTGTGTGTGTGTGTGTGTGTGAGATGCGATGCGTTCCTATAAATGACTTTCATGGACTGTTTGCCTGGTATATAAAGAAAAGTACAGTACAAAGTCCTGTGTGATCATGTAACTCAAGGCTATTGTAATCCATACACACAAGAGGACAGAGTTAAAGTTGTTCATTCATCCCTAACTTTGGCATTTCATGACATTTGAGTGCTTATCCTTGTAAACTTAATGTGGCATGAACATAGTTTCTTTTGTACTTAATTTCCTAAGGGTTTATAAAAGAAACGGTGGAGGATGCAGGGGAGAAAAAAAATCAGAAGTCATTTCGAACTCAAGGTCTTCCAAGCTTTGCAAGTTTGCAAATAATGGAATTTACATGCTGTAATTACAATTATCTGGAACTGTGTAGCTGGATAGTATGTGAATCCAGCCACTCTCGACCAACTTTGTAACAATCTTGGGGTTCGTTAAACAACAAACCAAATGAATGAGAAACGAATAAAACTTTTTTAATAAAACAAACTGGAGAACTTGTCTGCACACAGCCATGCGGTGTTCCCAACCTCCAAATCCAGGGCACATCTCCAAATTCCTATGTTCATAATACTGTCCCTTATGAGGGAGCATCTCTAAATTATAATCTTCTATGAACATTCTCTACATCTTCCCTCTTTAAAAAACCCACATATATATATAAACAGCTAACAACTATCTAATAACCTATACATTAAATTCTTAACCCATGTAGTACATTTCCATAAACCCAATGTGTCAACTATCTAGAGAGTAGAGGTTACCAACACATCACTCTTGAGTGAGTCTTTATCACTCACTTTCCTCAAATATCCCTTCTTCAGGCAGATTTTCTCTTTACTCTCCGAGGGCAGCTTGAGGGTCTCATCTCGCTGAGGGAATGCTGCAGTGCTGTGCTGTGTTTGGCAATCAGGTCATTGCATGTGAGCAGGTATTCCACTTTGCTGGACAGGTGTGCAGCGTGTTTTGCAGCTCTATCTTGTCTGTCTGCAACATGGATGCTTCATTACCCAACTCATCCAATTCTCTAGCATCTTGATGGCCTTGGCCTTGAGTTTATCACTGTGTGAAAATAGCAGTTTTCTACATGGATGGATAACTGGAGGGGCCTGCTTGTTTATCCAGATTATGTTAATCTTGCAAGCAACCCAACTCTTGAAACAAATTATGTTATTCCCAAATGAGTGCTTTATAGCCAGGTTCAGTGTGATCTTGTGCTGAGCAGGGCCATCCTTACCCTTACACAAAGTACACAGCTGCGTAGGGCACCAGGAAATTTGGGGCACCAAATTTCCTGGTGCCCTGAGCAGCTGCATGCTGCTCCAGCCCCTGCTCCGCCCCAGCCCTGGCCCCACTCCACTCCTTCCCCAAAGCCCCCACCCCTGCTCCGCCCCACCCCTTCCTGCCCCTGAGGACTGCAGAAGGCCTGGGCCTGCACTCACCGGCAGCAGAAAGTGCAGCGGTCCGGCCCCAGGCACGTCACCGGTGAATGCTGGGGGGTGGTTCCCCCCGCCCCTGGGACCAGCCCCCCCCCACAGGCACCTGGCCTCCCTCACCTCATGGGGGGGGGGGGTGCGTAGGGCCCCAGAATAGCTAGGGACAGCCCTCGTGGTGAAAGCACCCATTTTACCAGATTGAGTTTCTTACATGCATCCAGGCCTAAAATTGGTGTCATCTCCTTTGGCACTGCAATGAAACGGAACCTGTACATGTTGGTTTTTATGGTTGATGCTAGCAGTGCACCTCCCCTTCACTGGTATATTTGTTCCAGAATAACCAGTTACTTTTATTTTTGTTGGTTCCAGTTTTGGTTTTATTTTCAGGCTCTCATAATCTTGTTCAGACAGAATATTAACCTGAGCTCCTGTGTCTAGTTTCAGTGTCATAAGCAGTATCCAGTTCCTCTCATCAGTCTTGCTACATCTCAGTACGTCTATGAAAACTCTTCAACCAGATTGTCTTTAACTGAATGCACTTGACTTTTCTGCATTTGGGATCTCCAGCAATTTGCAAAATGATTATTTCTCGCACATTTATGACAGAGTTCCCCAAAGACAAAACACTGTTTGGGGCCATGCTGTGATCCACACCTTCCCCATGACTGTGTACCCAGTTTCCCCCCTAGCAGTGGTTCTCATATGTCACTCTTTGATTTGACCTATTCTGGTTAATCGTTTCGTGCTTAGTACAATGATAACCCCTGTCAAGGTTCCTCCCCCACTCTGAACTCTAGGGTACAGATGTGGGGACCTGCATGAAAAAACCTCCTAAGCTTATCTTTACCAGCTTAGGTCAAAACTTCCCCAAGGTACAAAATAGTCCCCCCGTTGTCCTTGGACTGGCCGCTACCACCACCAAACTAATACTGGTTACTGGGGAAGAGCTGTTTGGACGCGTCTTTCCCCCCAAAATACTTCCCAAAACCCTGCACCCCACTTCCTGGACAAGGTTTGGTAAAAAGCCTCACCAATTTGCCTAGGTGACTACAGACCCAGACCCTTGGATCTTAAGAACAATGAACAATCCTCCCAACACTTGCACCCCCCCTTTCCTGGGAAATGTTGGATAAAAAGCCTCACCAATTTGCATAGGTGACCACAGACCCGAACCCTTGGATCTGAGAACAATGAAAAAGCATTCAGTTTTTTACAAGAAGACTTTTAATAAAAAATAGAAGTAAATAGAAATAAAGAAATCCCCCCTGTAAAATCAGGATGGTAGATATCTTACAAGGTAATTAGATTCAAAAACATAGAGAACCCCTCTAGGCAAAACCTTAAGTTACAAAAAGGATACACAGACAGAAATAGTTATTCTATTCAGCACAATTCTTTTCTCAGCCATTTAAAGAAATCATAATCTAACACGTACCTAGCTAGATTACTTACTAAAAGTTCTAAGACTCCATTCCTGGTCTATCCCCGGCCAAGACGACTACAGACAGACACAGACCCTTTGTTTCTCTCCCTCCTCCCAGCTTTTGAAAGTATCTTGTCTCCTCATTGGTCATTTTGGTCAGGTGCCAGCGAGGTTACCTTTAGCTTCTTAACCCTTTACAGGTGAGAGGAGCTTTCCCCTGGCCAGGAGGGATTTCAAAGGGGTTTACCCTTCCCTTTATATTTATGACAACCCCTTCTGGTGAATTCAGATCTTTGGCTTGTGCTTTCCCATTTTCTGCTGCCCTGCACTGTCCAGACAATGAAGTGAATAGAGCTAAGTTCATCACATCTTGAGAATGAAGGTCTGAGTCCCTCAGCCTGCATTAGGCTTGGTGGTTCCAGAGAGGGAGTAAAGATTTCAAGTATGATTTCACTAAGTCATCCCCTCCAGCAGAGCATGACAGTTCCATTACTACTGTGGATACTTTCTCTCTCTAAAGAAAATGTATATCCTAGAATGGATATTCCTTCACAGTCCATTCGGCCACCCACTCTGGGGCTTGGAGGAAGGCAGGAGACATAGAACAGAGTGAGGACTTTTCGTTCGCCTCATGCAGTGATGGTTGTTCTTCCAAGCTGAAGGGGACACACAATGTTTATTTATATAATATTTTATCTTTTCAAAAACTGCAGACATGCATAATTAATCATCTCTCTGTGTGAGTAGATAGGATCACCGTTTCATAGACAAAGAGAAGGTAAATGACTTGCCCAAGGTTACACGGAAAATGTACCTGACTCTGGGAGCCAGATTAATGTCCCCACCATGGCTGGTTCAGCTGCACACAATAGTAACAAAGCTATTTTGCTGATCCTTCTTGCATACTCAACCTATCCTCTTCCTGTCCCCTGAGATATTTTTGAGGGAAAGAGGGCATGGCCAGAGCACATTTGCTCTCTAACTATTCTAGCTTCCTGAAATAGCCCCTTGAGACTGAGGTCTGACCCATTATAGTGCTGTCCACAGTGCACTCACTGGCAATTTTTAAATCTGTCATTCTCAAAGTAATCATCACTATCCCTAGTTTACAGAGTACATAATGAATGAAGCCCAGCAATTTGCCTGAGCATTCTAGTGCATGGGTCTTCCACACCACAGACATAAATTGTGTTTTCAGCTCTGCAACATATGTTCCATGTGAACTAGAAAAATCACTTACTTCACCTGTAAAGAAGAGGATAATATGTGACTCCACAGTACCAGGTGCCTACTATAATAAGCAAAAGCTGGCTACCATGTTTTATTCTCAAATACCATGCTGTGCCAAATGTAAAACAGTTCCAAGACAAAGCCAGTAGCGGGTGGAAGAAGGCACTGTACATCACGCCTATGTTTGACTGAAGTTAAAAACGTCATACAATATCTTATTGAGCATGGGCTGCAGCAGATGTTTATACATTTATTACTGTCTGATTTTACAACCATGGGATTTTTTTCCCAACCTTCCCCAGACATGTACTATTCATTTGGAAACATGTATGCATAAAATTTAAAGTTTAAAGGTTCCATTATTTTTGAGTTATTCCTCTAGGGAAAAAATAATTTTCCTTGTACACAGAAAAATGTAGTTTATTTGCATAAATCAAAAATGGCTCAAAGGATTTTGCTTAAACTTTTTTTTATTTTTTATTTTTAAATGTTCACATTTGGGGAGAGACGTTTCTGTCTACAAAGTGAGTGTGAAAAAGCAAGGTTTCACAACCTTAACTTTTATAGTCACTACTGGTAATTAGTATACTAAATGGTTTTACTATGTATGTATATATTCTAAGGTACTTCACATTTTTATATAATATTTCACAAAGATATGTTATCACTTGCCCAGTAAATGATCTATGTTGTATATTTATATTCATTAGCTGAGCTGTCCCAAAGTATTTCAGTTGTTGCTTCGAGTCCTCATTCTGAGCATTAGACACTTGGGAAACAGATTGATTTTGCTCAGAGCTCATGTAGCTCATAGCAGGTCTCGGCATGCAAGCACCAGTCAGCATTCTTTCCTTTCGCTTCTTACAGCACTTTTCAATGAGTGCTAAAGAATTGCTTTAGGAGCTGGGGAAAACTGTCAGATCCCCTGTGAGATTAAATGAATACACCTGCCAGAACAGAGAGGAAAAGGAAAATCTGCTTGTTCAGAGCACTCATGCTTTAGCTTTCAGAGGAACAGCCGTGTTAGTCTGTATTCGCAAAAAGAAAAGGAGTACTTGTGGCACCTTAGAGACTAACCAATTTATTTGAGCATGAGCTTTCATGAGCTACAGCTCACTTCATCAGATGTATACCGTGGAAACTGCAGCAGACTTTATATATACACACACAGAGAAGCCTCACCAATTTGCATAGGTGACCACAGACCCAAACCCTTAGATCTGAGAACAATGAAAAAGCATTCAGTTTTTTACAAGAAGACTTTTAATAAAAAATAGAAGTAAATAGAAATAAAGAAATCCCCCCTGTAAAATCAGGATGGTAGATATCTTACAGGGTAATTAGATTCAAAAACATAGAGAACCCCTCTAGGCAAAACCTTAAGTTACAAAAAAGATACACAGACAGAAATAGTTATTCTATTCAGCACAATGCTTTTCTCAGCCATTTAAAGAAATCATAATCTAACACATACCTAGCTAGATTACTTACTAAAAGTTCTAAGACTCCATTCCTGTTCTGTCCCTGGCAGAAACCAGCATACAGACAGACACAGACCCTTTGTTTCTCTCCCTCCTCCCAGCTTTTGAAAGTATCTTGTCTCCTCATTGGTCATTTTGGTCAGGTGCCAGCGAGGTTACCTTTAGCTTCTTAACCCTTTACAGGTGAGAGGAGCTTGTTAGAATAAGGGGTATGTTAGGTGTCAGGGGTAAAGATGGGCTTAGATTTAGAGATCTTAAATATTTTATCCCCCATTATTATTTATTTTTTACATTGAGCAAAACCATAGACCATACTTAACCAGGGAGAATATTGGCCTCGTTCTTTTTGCAGGACACTTACAGAATGTAAGTTTCCAGTGAAAAATGTGGAATTAAAAAAAATTGAAGGACATTTTTCTAGAGAGCAATCAAAACTTGACAACACAGCTTAAATCCTGATCCATACATTTCCAAAATATGTGGTGGTTCAGATCTGACATTTTCTTTGTTCCTTTAAGAAATTAGTTGGCAAATAAAGAATTCACAAATACTCTTTCAAATAAAACCTGCTGATTCACTTTTCTGGTATTCATGAACCCCTTTCATTCACTTATTTGTCAACATTTGGGTGAGTGAGTTTTATTGACAACAATATTTGTGGAAAGAAAAAGCATTGAGAATACTAGTGCTAATGTGAGGCTATTTAAAAGGCAGGCGTGAGGCTATTTTAAAATTCACACTGTAGATTGACTGAACAATTATGAAAGCATGGAAATAGCTTTTTAAGGCGGAAATGGGGCTGCACCCATAAAGCTTAGTTGTCCAATCAGAAAACAAAAACAATAACATGTATTAGATGGCCAACCATATGGCATTAGTATTGAATATCAAATGGCAAATGCTCACAGCAACCAATTCATGAACAAAATAGGCTAAAAAGTATGCATCTAACTATATTGCCTGAAAGTCAGCCAACATGCAATGGCTAAGCTGTGGAGCAGCTAGAGGAAGTTGACATTTATATATGTATATAATTAAAAGGCTAACATGGGTGTTGTATAAAAAGAAATATGTCTATCAGATGTATATGATATTGAATATATTTGATCATTTGCCTGTTCCTACCCTTCATATGCTAAATCTTGAGGGTTTGGACCTTGTCTACCTATATGTGAGTGTATATCATGTCTAGTACAAAGTAGGTCTCTATCTAGATTCGGCCCTGTGAGTGCTATAAATACTAAAAACTACAACTTGTTTGCAGATATTTTGTAAATAGGAAAAAGGGCTAAATTCATTATTCACAACTAGTAATGCAGCCAGAAATAATAGAGAGAGAGAAGGTAGTTCAGATTGTGAACTAGATTCAGACTTCTACAGTGTTCCATTGCTGGCCAAAATAAATCCATTTAGTGACTAGTTGGTCCTTCTAAAAGTATTTTGATGTAACTAAGCTATAGGAGCTCTAACTGCCTAAGAATGATTTGATGAGCTGTCGTTATTATTTGCTGAATACCGCATACATTAGACAGAGATTAGGCATATCATGAGTAGGTTATTGGCTAGGTCATTCATTATATTTATGGTGTCTGTGGGGGGACGGGGATGATTAGTTGGTATGATGTAAACAGGCAAAGGTTATGTGCTACCAGTGACAAATCTGATCTGTTGCACGGTCAGGGAACACAAAACAAATGGATTTTAAATCTTGCCTTATGCCTCTACAGAGTACTGATCAAATGTAGCTTCATGCATGGAGGTGGAATGAGCAAATCACTCTGCGAGGAGGTAGCTAATTGCTGAACTTGATTGCAACTGCTAATCAGAGTCATAGGGAAAAAAAGTGTTGGGAATTAATTAGGCAAGGACCTTCAGAACAGCAGCAGGAAGCCTCCAAGTGACCTTTATTTACAGTCAGTTAAACAGAAGTGTGACTAAAAATGCCACAGAGCAAATCAGATTATTAATATTGATTGCTTAAAGAAAATGAATAATTTAGAAGCAGAGTCAGAATAAATATCCAGTGACAGAGATGAAAGAGCACAATGTACTGCCTTTCCAACATTCATCTATCATGCAGCAGTGCCCTATGTTCAGAAATTGGGAATTTTCACCATCTCAAAACATAATTAGTTTCATGACCCAGCATGATTGCTTTATTGCTGTTACTAGGGTCTTCTTTCAGGCAGCAAAATGGGGGGAAACACCAGCCTGCTGAAGAGAAGCTTTTCTCAGGGTTTTCCACTGAAATCTAATTAAGATCTCATGGGATTTACCTTCAGGTTTTTGTCAATAGCAGAAACTTGCAGTACTTTGGGTATGCCATCTTTCTAAGAGATATTATCTGGCTTAACCATCATGGGTGATTAAAAAGCAAAGTTCCTTACTTTTTTATAGACAGCACCTTAGACTGAAAGAACGTTTAAAATCCAATTTATTTTACACTGTTTCTGCTGTTTGTTTACATTTTGCTTTTCCCTCAGCTTGTACAATGAATTTAGACTAGTTAGTTCTAGTTCAGTCTGTTTTCTAGCCACGTTTTGGTCTCATGTCCTAGCAAAATGCTAACAGTGGTTGGTTACAGACACTATATGGGCAGAATGTTTTATTTGCTGTTTTAAAGGAATTTTTACACCAATTTTAACTTTAAGAATCTTATTATAAACAAAGTAGCAATGCATATTTTGGTCAACATAAAATAACAGTACATAATCGTTATCTATTAATATATCATAAAGTTAAAAGACCATTACAGCACTGAAAGTGTAATGTAGCCAATACAAAATAATTGTGTATGGTTAGGTCATGGAGATTAGAGACCCAGAACACTGTGGTCCGGGTGAATGCAAGATTTTATTTTCTGTTTACACAGACGCTTACCTCCTTACTATGTGCCCCCTACTGGGGACCCAATAGTGGCTCTAAACGTTCAAAATTAACACCACTTCCCCCTTTCTAAAAAGGAAAGGGTGATAAAACCTTGATCCAAATTTTTCATTAAATAACAACATGTAACAGGAATGAAATTCAACACAGAACAAGAATAAACAGCCCTATGAAGGATGGAGTAGATTGCCTGAAGCAATCAGATGTTACTTTGTCTTTCCTCTCAGATGCTTTCCTGTAGAGGGAATCAGACATCATCACATCTACTTGGTTATGACAGGTTTCAGAGGAACAGCCGTGTTAGTCTGTATTCGCAAAAAGAAAAGGAGTACTTGTGGCACCTTAGAGACTAACCAATTTATTTGAGCATGAGCTTTCGTGAGCTACAGCTCACTTCATCAGATGCATACCGTGGAAACTGCAGCAGACTTTATATATACATAGAGAATATGAAACAATACCTCCTCCCACCCCACTGTCCTGCTGGTAACAGCTTATCTAAAGTGATCAACAGGTGGGCCATTTCCAGCACAAATCCAGGTTTTCTCACCCTCCACCCCCCCACACAAATTCACTCTCCTGCTGGTGCTAGCCCATCCAAAGTGACAACTCTTTACATAATCAAGTCGGGCTATTTCCTGCATAAATCCAGGTTTTCTCACATCCCCCCCCCCACCCCCATACACACACAAACTCACTCTCCTGCTGGTAATAGCTCATCTAAACTGACCACTCTCCAAGTTTAAATCCAAGTTAAACCAGAACATCTGGGGGGGGGGGGTAGGAAAAAACAAGAGGAAACAGGCTACCTTGCATAATGACTCACACAAACTTCCTCGTGGCTGGATTTTACTAAAACTAGACAAGCCATTTACAACGCACACTTTGCTTCTCTACAAAAGAAAAAGGACACTAAACTTTCTAAACTACTACATGCTACAAGGGGCCACAGCAATGGTTCCCTCAACCCACCTAGCAATACTGTTAACCTATCCAACTATACTCTCAGCCCAGCAGAAGCAGCTGTTCTATCTCGGGGCCTCTCCTTCTGCCCCTCCACCCCCACGAACATGATACAGTTCTGTGGTGACCTAGAATCCTATTTTCGACGTCTCCGACTCTAGGAATATTTCCAAAATACCTCTGAACAACATACTAATCCACAGAGGTCTCCCTACCAACACTACAGAAAGAGGGATTCTAGATGGACTCCTCCTGAAGGTCGAAACAGCAGACTGGACTTCTACATAGAGTGCTTCCGCCGACGTGCACGGGCTGAAATTGTGGAAAAGCAGCATCACTTGCCCCATAACCTCAGCCATGCGGAACACAATGCCATCCACAGCCTCAGAAACAACTCTGACATCATAATCAAAAAGGCTGACAAAGGAGGTGCTGTTGTCATCATGAATAGGTCGGAATATGAACAAGAGGCTGCTCGGCAGCTCTCCAACACGAGTTTCTACAAGCCATTACCCTATGATCCCACTGAGAGTTACCAAAAGCAACTACAACATTTGCTCAAGAAACTTCCTGAAAAAGCACAAGATCAAATCCGCACAGACACACCCCTGGAACCCTGACCTGGGATATTCTATCTACTACCCAAGATCCATAAACCTGGAAATCCTGGGCGCCCCATCATCTCAGGCATTGGCACCCTGACAGCAGGATTGTCTGGCTATGTAGACTCCCTCCTCAGGCCCTACGCTACCAGCACTCCCAGCTACCTTCGAGACACCACTGACTTCCTGAGGAAACTTCAATCCATCGGTGATCTTCCTGATAACACCATCCTGGCTACTATGGATGTAGAAGCCCTCTACACCAACATTCCACACAAAGATGGACTACAAGCCGTCAAGAACACTATCCCCGATAATGCCACGGCTAACCTGGTGGCTGAACTTTGTGACTTTGTCCTTACCCATAACTATTTCACATTTGGGGACAATGTATACCTTCAGATCAGTGGCACTGCTATGGGTACCCGCATGGCCCCACAGTATGCCAACATTTTTATGGCTGATTTAGAACAACGCTTCCTCAGCTCTCGTCCCCTAAAGCCCCTACTCTACTTGCGCTATATTGATGACATCTTCATCATCTGGACCCATGGAAAAGAAGCCCTTGAGGAATTCCACCATGATTTCAACAATTTCCATCCCACCACCAACCTCAGCCTGGTCCAGTCCACACAAGAGATCCACTTCCTGGACACTACAGTGCTAATAAACAATGGCCACATAAACACCACCCTATACCGGAAACCTACTGACCGTTATTCCTACCTGCATGCCTCCAGCTTTCACCCTGACCACACCACACGATCCATCGTCTACAGCCAAGCTCTGCGATACAACCGCATTTGCTCCAACCCCTCAGACAGAGACAAACACCTACAAGATCTCTGTCAAGCTTTCTTACAACTACAGTACCCACCTGCAGAAGTAAAGAAACAGATTGATAGAGCCAGAAGAGTTCCCAGAAGTTACCTACTACAGGACAGGCCTAACAAAGAAAATAACAGAACGCCACTAGCGGTCACCTTCAGCCCCCAACTAAAACCCCTCCAACGCATTATTAAGGATCTACAACCTATCCTAAAGGATGACCCAACACTCTCACAAGTCTTGGGAGACAGGCCAGTCCTTGCCTACAGACAGCCCCGCAACCTGAAGCAAATATTCACCAACAACCACATACCACACAACAGAACCACTAACCCAGGAACTTATCCTTGCAACAAAGCCCGTTGCCAATTGTGCCCACATATCTATTCAGGGGACACCATCACAGGGCCTAATAACATCAGCCACACTATCAGAGGCTCGTTCACCTGCACATCCACCAATGTGATATATGCCATCATGTGCCAGCAATGCCCCTCTGCCATGTACATTGGTCAAACTGGACAGTCTCTACGTAAAAGAATAAATGGACACAAATCAGATGTCAAGAATTATAACATTCATAAACCAGTCGGAGAACACTTCAATCTCTCTGGTCACGCAATCACAGATATGAAGGTCGCTATCTTAAAACAAAAAAACTTCAAATCCAGACTCCAGCGAGAAACTGCTGAATTGGAATTCATTTGCAAATTGGATACTATTAATTTAGGCTTAAATAGAGACTGGGAGTGGCTAAGTCATTATGCAAGGTAGCCTGTTTCCTCTTGTTTTTTCCTACCCCCCCCCCCCCAGATGTTCTGGTTTAACTTGGATTTAAACTTGGAGAGTGGTCAGTTTAGATGAGCTATTACCAGCAGGAGAGTGAGTTTGTGTGTGTATGGGGGTGGGGGGGGGATGTGAGAAAACCTGGATTTATGCAGGAAATAGCCCGACTTGATTATGTAAAGAGTTGTCACTTTGGATGGGCTAGCACCAGCAGGAGAGTGAATTTGTGTGGGGGGGTGGAGGGTGAGAAAACCTGGATTTGTGCTGGAAATGGCCCACCTGTTGATCACTTTAGATAAGCTGTTACCAGCAGGACAGTGGGGTGGGAGGAGGTATTGTTTCATATTCTCTATGTATATATAAAGTCTGCTGCAGTTTCCACGGTATGCATCTGATGAAGTGAGCTGTAGCTCACGAAAGCTCATGCTCAAATAAATTGGTTAGTCTCTAAGGTGCCACAAGTACTCCTTTTCTTTCTACTTGGTTATGTTTGCAGCAACTTCTGAGATGTGAACATAAGGTTTCTAAGGTTACTATCCCACAGTGTCAAATCCCAGCCCTACTTTTTCCCTCCTAACTCTTCCCTATCTTTCTCTTTGTCTTCTAATAAGAGTCCAGATTAGTCAGTCAGGACAAATAGATTAGACAAATCTAGGACAAATTTCACCTTGCAACACGTTGCTGCAACCAGTTTGGCAGGCTAAAAATCATGCAGAACAATGCGATCTGTAGGGAAAGTTTTCCTTCCCCCAAACTGGCCACAGGAAAATAATAGGTTTCAGAGTAGCAGCCGTGTTAGTCTGTATTCGCAAAAAGAAAAGGAGTACTTGTGGCACCTTAGAGACTAACAAATTTATTTGAGCATAAGCTTTCATGATGCATCCGATGAAGTGAGCTGTAGCTCACAAAAGCTTATGCTCAAATAAATTTGTTAGTCTCTAAGGTGCCACAAGCAATTCAGCCAAATATTTTTTTTAAGACAGGAAGCAAAGCTGAGATCCAGGAGTGGCTAATTGTGTTGTGTGGTAATTTTTTGCTGTGTTCCTGCCTCCCATATTATGGGGCTGGGAGGGGATGGCATATAGTTATTATGCTGGCTCTTCATTTCATGGGGATTTCTCTTATGCTAGTGGAATTCCGCATTGGCTTGATTTGCTAGTTTTGTGGTCCTTTTGCACAGGCAGAGTTCAAATAAGGGGCCTTAATGCAACAGTGAATCACACTCTTGGTGCCAAGACTTTCAAGCAAGACTATTTTTCCCCATTGGAAGACTTTATACAGACAGAGAAAAGTTTAATTTGTTTAAAGCTTTAAATGTTTGGGGTTTTTTACTCCTTTATTTTTTATGTGTTAACAAAAAGGTCTTGGACTGGACCTCAGGAGACTTGGGGTGAGTTCCCAGCTCTGCCGGTGCTTTTCTGGATGACCTTGTGTAAGTCATTTCCCTTTCCATACCTCAGTTTATCCATCTGTAAAACGGGGATAATTATACTAACCTCCTTTGTAAAGCACTTCGGGATCTAAGGATGAAAAAGTACTACATAAGAGCTAGGTACTGTTGTTGTTTATCAATGGTGTACAAATGAAACCTAAACTGTAATGGTAGAATCTCAAATCCAATTTAGTACTAATATTGTGGTAGGGTTTTTTGTTTTGTTTTTTTATCCAATGTAATAAAAAAGGTAATTTACAAATGATCAGACATATGAAATACACAAACTGTACTGAAGAAAAAAAATACCAGTTACTCCCACACCCTTCTATCAGACCAGCAACGGCTTTACAAAAATGACTTTTCCTTTTATAGAATTGCCTTTGTACATATGACATACAGTGAGTCAAATCAGGTGCATTGCAATGTACAGTATTACTGGATATAAATATTTTAGTTTTAATTTCGTCTGCTGCCACAGAAACAATGACTTATGGATGAAACAATGAGTCTGCGTCTCCTAAAATTGCTTTTGGTTCAGCAAACTTTCACTATTTGCATGTAAGGGAGAGTGTTTGGAATTCCCCCAAATAAGAAAAGTTCCTTACGTTTTTACTCTGGATATAAAATTGAAGTATACTGCCACCAGACTAGTGCAAAAAAATTAACTGGCAGTGCACAAGAAAGTTGCAGTTTCTATATGACTATAAACATAGAGGCTAGTCTTGTAAACCTTTACCCATATGAGTTCGTTGCATTGATTTTAGTGAGACTATCCACATTGATAAGCATTACTCATATAAGTATTGGTTTGCATGTATGACATTAAATGCTATAACATGTATATTACATACAAAAAGTACATTAAAAGAACATTAAGATTTTAAAGTCAATCACTCAAAAAGATCAGAAATGCCAGAATTAAGGTTGCTTGGATAATCTCAGACGACCCCCCCTTCTGCTCATGCATTATGATACAGTCTTTAATTACATGATCACATACTATTTTTTTCGTAAGAACTCTTGTCTCATTCATTGCAGAGGAGGGATTCAGTATTTCTTGTTATACTCATCATTCAATTTGTGGCCCCAAACTTTATTTACTGGACACCATCCAAATCCTGTGGTGAACCCAGAATTATTAATTCACTCATGGGTGTTTCTGTTGTGCTCATTACCTTAGTATCAATGTGATTCACAAACAGCAGTGAATTTATCTTCACAAAATCCTTAGAAGGCAAGGTGGAATTATTATCCCCGTTTTACAACTAGGGAAATGAAGTGCAAAGAAATTAAAGCCAAAATTGTCAAAAGTATCAGCTAATTTTGGGCAACCAACATGAGTCACCAGGTCTGATTTTTCAGAGTAGTTAGCATTTCTAGTCCACATCAGTAGCATAGCTTATGTACAAAGCACAGCTCCCATTGGCGTCAGTTGCAGTCATGAGTGCTCAGCACTCCTACAATACAGGTGTCTCTTGTTGGTCACCCAGAAAATGAGGACTACACATTTAGTGACCATCTGTGAAAGGTTTGGTTTAAGTGAGTTGACTAGCATCATGCAGGAATTCTGTTGCAGAGACATGGATTGGATCCAATTCTCTAAGTTTGAATTCAACTGCCTAAACCACAAGACCATTATTTCTCTTTCTGCAAGCCCATGCCTCATTCCTTACACACCTTCCAAGGTAGAGGCTTGCTAAGTCATTTATTTGGTGATGTTCTATGCCAAGGTCAACTGGGGAAAGAGCTCTGGACTGATGGTCAGGGGTGGGTGATAGGTGAGCTTCCTCACACCTGCATTCCATGCCATCTGGTGGGGCACTTCTTTATCTGGGCATCTACCTTTCTGTTGCTGATCCCTCTGGGCTGGAGAATTGGAGTGATCTAGAGGCCAGGGTCTGAGGTGGATGGGGGTGCCTTTCCCTTCTCAGGAGGGTGTTGATGTGCAACCAGCTGGTTCTGTCCATGCTCTGGTACCAGTTCAACACCCTGAGCCTGCCCCCAGGAACCCTGGCTAATCTCCAGCAAAAGATCCTGGAATTTTTCTGACTGGGGCTGCAGTGGATCTCTGCAGGTGTCCCGAGCCCCTCTCTCTGGAGGAGGGTGGACAGGGCCTGGTCTGCATCCAACAGCCAAGACCATGCCTTCCACCTTCAGGCCCTGCAGAGCCTCCTTTACAATGCAGGTAATCCAGAATGCAGCATGCTGGTGAATGCCTTCCTCTGTCACCTCCAAGGGCTCTGAAATGACTGGCAGCTCTTTTAACTCCACCTGAGAGGTTTCCCGCAAGACCTCTGTGATTGCTGATCTTTACCAGTATCTTCTCAGGACCTGGAAGATATTTTCAATAATCAGGTCCACAGTGGCCACCAAGGGGGAAGATCTTCTTGCTGTACCCTGGTGCATAACTAAAGCCCTGTGTAAATCATGATTTCATGGACTGCACAGAAATCATGATTTTTCCAGCAGCAGGGAGGCAGAAGCAGGATGGTTATGTCTGCACCAGCCAGTGGGGAGAGGGAGATGAGGCTGACAACAAGCAGAAATTAAGAGCCCAGGCCTGCCGCACAGCAGCCCCTGGCAGACCTTGCTATCTGGGCTCTGTGGTTCCTCCCCCTCAGTCGTGAGGTGTGGGTCTTTAGTTTTGGACAGGCCTAGGCCTGCCTAACCCTGTATCTGCAATAGGTACACATTTCCAAAGCCTTCAATAAATGAGGCAGACTTAATTCTGACAATTATCTTTTGATATTCATATTCTATCGTCATATTCTTTTAACATAGGATTTTTGTATGTACTTTCCTCAACTTTTTAAAAAGCAAACTGGAAAAAAAAAACCACCAGAAATTCCAATCCATTGCCCCCTACATGGGTTATCAGCATGGTTGTGACCTCTATGTCCTCTACACTTGAGTGATGGAGTAGCAGTAGTGGGCTGTTATCTCTATTTGGACAAGCCATGAGAGGGGGGTGGGATATATATTTTGCTGGTTTCACAGTTATTTGTTAGAGAACCAAAGAATGTGGGGAGTCAGGAATCTGGGGTTCAATTCCAGGTTCTGAAGGGGAGCGTGGTCTAGTCATTACAGACCTTCTGTCTTTCCCCCTGGCTCCTATCCCCTCTACTCCTGTTTCCCCTGTACCAATGCATTATGATACAGGTTTTAATTACATGGTCCACATACCATTTTTTTCCACATGACAACCAATGCGTCTTTCAGTGCACACAATGGATATACAAGGATGCAGAATTAAGGTTGCATAGCAACCCTACATCTGGCATTTCCTAACTTTCAGGTACTTGACTTTGTAACCTATATAATAATCTTTTCAATGTGTTCATTTTTAAAATAACATGTGAGTCACTGCATGATAATTTAGAGAGTAACTAAATTAATTAATGGAACCTGCCGTATAGTATGTTGCCTTACCACAGTACATTTCTGCAATATATGGACTGATTGGTATCTATCTAGCTGCATGACATCTTTTGAATCTCCTAATTTGTTGATCCCTATCAGACCATAGAGAATCCTGTTCAGAGCAGCCAATGAACATTAGATGAATTTCTCCTTTATGTTAAGCATGGAAACATACTTGGTGACTTCTCATCCTTGTCCTCTAAGAGCCATCTCATTATAAAATCCTCTGTACAGTTTGACAAAATTGACAGCCTCTCCTCATGAGAGGCATGAACAGCAGACCTCCTGCTGGCCAGGACTGAGCTGTATTGGCCGAGCGTGTGAGAAAGCTCTCATGGCACTTGCCCAGACTATATGATACCTGGCTTGCTTTCAGTTACTGCTATTCATCTCTCATGTTCATTAATGCCAAAATTACATTGGTTGCCACTTCAAAGTTAGCATTTGCCAACAGTTATCACAGAGTGGCATCTGACATACCATAGCTTTATAGGAAATAACAGCGTTGGTGTGTCATGCCTGTTGACAAATGCTGACTTTTCATTGCAACCATGCAAAAGGGTTTTAAAGAACTCAGTGGGAAACAACCCTTTCTTTTCTCACACACCTATACATTCAGTTCACATAGATGGTTTTCTCTGCTGGCATATGAAAATATATGACTTGAGAGAACCATAAGTGCTGCAGTACCAGTGAGAATTGTGTAGGTCATGTTCTCAAATGAAATATTGTTATTCATGAGACATACTCTATTTCTTCTATGAAAATTCATTCCAGTATATTTTAAATTACTCTATTTAACTTTACTTTTTTTTTATAACTGCTATTCAAAGGAAATGACAAGGAGTCACAGAGATTTAATAAAGCACAAGCATAGAACCTTAATCACATTAGATATCGAAGTAATACAGTTTTTATTGAGGTGTGCTAAAATGATTCTGGTGGTTGACAAATGGGTTACCAGTGCTTTATAGATTATATGGGTATTGAATGAGCTGCTATTTGCTCCTACTCGCTGCCAAGCCACCTTGCCCTCCTTCCCAAAAGAGGTTGTTTTAATTTTCATTATGCTACAGTTATGCCAAATTATGTTGCATCATTTGACACAATGAACCTACATATAAAAAATGTACTTTTCTCCAATGCAATGAAATGAGCCAAATTCTTTTGACAGAAAAGCCCAGCATTATATGTCAATGTGCTGCCCTCCACTAACTCAAGTGGACAGAAGCAGAAGCTTGCTGAACTAGGTTGGAGGGCATAGAAGTGAGGGGAGCAGTGACTCCACCGCATGCTCCCCCTGCCCCCTGAGAACTGCGGAATGCCCTTTTCTGTGAGGCTGTGAGTTTGGAGCTTTGCAATTTGGGATGGGGAGCTGAAGGCAGGGCCAGATCACAGCAGTTATCTGAGCAGGAGTTTTTATTGCTCCTAGAAATATCAGTACCAGTACCTCTGTTAGGCCCCAGTTCAGGAAAGCACTTAAACCCAGGTTTAAAGTCAAGCATGGGTTTAAATGTTTTCTTGAATCAGGGCCTTAAGGAGGGGAAGTTTGTGCTCGTAAAGGGGCAGAGCCAATGGCAGCGCAACTCCTAAGGCAGTCTTGCTGCTACTGATGGAGGCAGTCATTGCCATAGAGGGGACAACGACTCACGATGATACCTCTTTCTTTAATTGTGAATCTCCAGTGATTGGTGACTACCTCCCCTATGCCTCTTCCATCTCCATCTGAGGGGAGCAGCCCAAGAAAGTTCTGTGAGGGATAACCCCAGATAGTGTTCTAGGCCTTCAGTCTTGTTCCCATGGGTTTTACCACACAACAAACAATTTAAATTTAAATTTGCTTGACCTTGTATTGCAGGATAGTTTAACAAAAAAAAAAAAAAAGCTATTTTCTCCACATGTTCCCCAACATGCTCTTTTTGCTTAGGCTTGTAAACACTTGAGGAGAAGTCCTGTTTTTATTTTATTTTGTTGTTTATATATCTTCAATCACCATGTTTCTTAGTGGTGTACAAATTAATTAAATGTTCTAAACAATTAAAACAAAATTAGGCCCAATGATCCAGAGAGACAAGGGAAATACTTTGCAGAAGGAGAGGAAAAGGTAACACCTGCCCCCCAAAATAAAAAGCTGGGGGAAAATTGATCTGTAATAGAAAAAGACCTTACTCTGAACCTTGGAGACACTCTGACAGACATAGAACTGATTCTGGCAATACTTGTGTAACATTACTCTAGTGAGTAATCCCATTTACCTCAATGGAAATACTTACATGAGTAATGATTTTTTACTTCTTCAATATTTGATGATCAGGCCATATTTAGGACTAACAGCCTAATCCCTTGTGATGCTGAGCATCCTCCACTCCCAGTGAAGTCAATGGGATTTGCTGGTGTTCACTCAGTACCTCACAGGATCAGACCCTCATGGGGATAAATAGCTGAGGTGAAACACAGGCAGAGAAGTATGCGTGCCTATTCGTATGTAATCGGAACACAGCAGACATGCTTTCTTTTCACCCATTTTCTGAAAAGCAGGCCATTTTTGTAATACTTCCTGATATCAGATTGTAATAAAGCAGCATCCTAAGAATGGATAAACGAGATGTTTCAATTTTATCCTTTTGTTTGTACACAGATTAAAACATGATCCCCATTGACTGTAGCCTATAATTGAATCAAGGATTCTGCTGCTGCCACGGAGTGTAGGAGTGACGCTTGAGTGGTTTATGAGCACCAGCAGCAGAACCTGAAGATTACATTTCATATTTGATTTTCAGGCGGTGATCATGCATTTCTGTTGATAATATATAGACACCAAACTAATAAATATATAGCTAATTGTAAATAGAAAATCTGGAGATGGAAATGGTTTAGCTATGGCTCAGTAAATTGTACATTATGCTATTTCTATGAGAGAGTCAGGAGCAGACAGGTCGCTCAAAATTTGCATGCAGGATTGCATTGGGAATATTTTTCATATATTATTCATTAATAATTTGCTATGATTGTTTGAAATGGAGATCTCCTGCTCTAGCTTGATGTGGTAAATTGCCTTTTATCTTTTTAAATCTCAGCACAATTTTGAATGAGGAAATTTTCTTTTCTCCTACATTTCACATACAAGTCCCAATTTTCTTACTGGATTCCAAAGTACCCCTGGTTTCAAAACACTCATGCACAGCTGCCACTACATATGTTGCTGCTGAAAACTAAAACTTGCTGAAATAATCATTCCTCGTATTTTTAAGAGGCTCTGGTTTAGGCACTGCTTGACATATCTTGTTTCTTTAGAGAGCTTGAATTCCTATTATAAAACAGCAGCGACAACAACAAAAAAAGCAGGCTCCCCTCCTCAAACAACATTAAAAACTATCAAAGATCTCCTGTGTCATAGAAAAATCATTGCAGAATAAGGGTTTGGATTGACGTTTCTACATTATTGCCTATACTAGATATAGGTTCTTTACGTTTTAATTTGTGGAAAACAGACTAGATTGTATAAATAATACATTACAAAATATGACTGTAAAGTAAAATGCTATTTTTCATCATTCCATATGCATGGCAAAGAGGAGTGAATGAAGTATAAGCTAACAAAAACAATTGTGTATGTTTGTATGTTCCAATAAGCTCAATAGAAATTTTACTGGGCATTTCCTTCTCTCTTCCTACATTTTGGCACTAAGTGCCACCAAGACTAAGAGACTCCAGGGCCAACTCCTTGACTGATGCAAAACAGCAAGCTCCAGTGAAGTCAGCTACTACACTTATATATATATGTTGTGTCAATACATGATCCACAATAGTAACAAACAACGGAAAAAGCTCAGACAGGGAGTCAGGACTCGGAGGATTGTTCTGGCAGCGGCAGACAAAAATATCCAATGGCAATGTCTGGATGTTTAGTGAAACTGAATCTGTATGTTCTGAGGAAGATAAACAGGCTATAGAGAACAACTAACTAGTTCACCAACAAAGCAGAAAATGAGTAAGACCTATTCACAATGGGGCCAGGTTTTGCCCTGCCCTGAAGCCTCTTTACATTACTCTGGGAAAAATTGGCCCTGTTCGGGGTGGTCAGGTAGGGTTTCTGTCCAGCACAGAGCCAACATGTCAGCCTCTTTGCATTCCCTGATGGGGATATAGACAGGGTCAGGAAGGTGAGGGAGGAGGCATAGCTGGAGCACATGGCATTGCAGCTAGATGAGCTGCCAGATAACATATAGGGAGTTCGCAAAAAGAAAAGGAGTACTTGTGGCACCTTAGAGACTAACCAATTTATTTGAGCATGAGCTTTCGTGAGCTACAGCTCACTTCATCAGATGTATACCGTGGAAACTGCAGCAGACTTTATATACACACAGAGAATATGAAACAATACCTCCTCCCACCCCACTGTCCTGCTGGTAATAGCTTATCTAAAGTGATCAACAGGTGGGCCATTTCCAGCACAAATCCAGGTTTTCTCACCCTCCACCCCCCCACACAAAGTATCACTTTGGATGGGCTAGCACCAGCAGGAGAGTGAATTTGTGTGGGGGGGTGGAGGGTGAGAAAACCTGGATTTGTGCTGGAAATGGCCCACCTGTTGATCACTTTAGATAAGCTATTACCAGCAGGACAGTGGGGTGGGAGGAGGTATTGTTTCATATTCTCTGTGTGTATATAAAGTCTGCTGCAGTTTCCACGGTATACATCTGATGAAGTGAGCTGTAGCTCACGAAAGCTCATGCTCAAATAAATTGGTTAGTCTCTAAGGTGCCACAAGTACTCCTTTTCTTTTTGCGAATACAGACTAACACGGCTGTTCCTCTGAAACCTGTCATATAGGGAGTTGTTACAGTGCAGCATCTCAGTCAAAGGTGAGCTCAGGTTACTCCCAGCCCCGAATCACAGCCATAGTTTTCAAACCTTTTCTAAAAATCCAGTTCAGGCAACCTTACTAAAACCACATAACCCAGCATTTTCAAACCCACACAACCAAAGTTAGCATCCTAAAGCCATACTTTGGCACACAGGTAGTAGTGTGATTTTCAAAGGTGTTTTGTATTTGAAGCTTCCTCTGGCCTCAACAGAAGCAGAGATTATTCAGCTATTTGTGAAAACCAGGACACTTCTAGTGTAGTGCCTAAATATTACTTTGGAGACTAACTTCAGGTTTGAAAAATTCGGCCTTAAAATTGAAATCCCGTATTGACTGGTAAACACGAAACTGTTTCACAATCATTTGTTTTCAAATTAAAGCTGAAGGGTGAAATCCACCCTGTGTGGAGCTGGTAGAAGGGCTATATACCTTCTGTATAACACTTAAGTCCTCAAAATAGGACTTCAGCAGTAGCTGGGTGATGTATAGGCCTGGTGCTTGTCCACTGCAAAGAAATTAATTTAATCCAATGAGAAAACAGCACACACAGAGCATAGCCACTCTGGTCACAATATTTTGTTGAGGAGAACAATAAAAAGGACAAAACATGGGGGGAGGGAATTGGGAGGAGACAAGTCTTCCTGTTTCTTTCTCTTTCAGAGACAGGGGGCCTAATTTCCTCTGACAGCAGTTTATGCTGTTATACCTCCATGGCGTCTATGAAGTAACTCCAAATTATTCCAGAATACACGAGTGGAGTATCAGACCAAGTATGTTATATTTGTAGTCACAGCTACAGGAAGAATGAAAGCAGAAAGGAATATAGAATGTGAAGCGGGTTAGCTGAACTGAACTCAATGCCAATTTACACCAGCTGAAAATCTGTCATAGTAATTACTTTCAGCAAAATTCTATTCAGCAAAAATTCCTGCTCTGTGAATACTAACAAGAGCTGGGCAAATACCACAAAAAATGTTTTTCATGAATATTCATTCAAATTTTAAAAGGAAGGAATTTATCCGTGCTCACGTCCCTTTTGTGTTTGCATTCTCCCAGAAGTTGAGCATTTAAGATTTACTTTCTTAATTACTCACAGAAAGAAAATGTTAAGCCCCATACTCCAGTTTTCACTCTAGATACAATATGTTTTATATGCATTGGGAAGCTACAAGGTACAGTAGGGTGACAGGATTCCCAAAGCCCCACACTACATTCCTGACATTGGGGTAATTGAATGAAGCAAAAAAAGGGTATGAACACACCTTTCTCAGCAAAGACTGCATATGCATACAGAGCATCATATCTGAACGTCTTACGTCTGCGGAATTGGTGGAAATCTCATGGGAGCAGGTTTTATCATGAGACTTTTATTTCTTCCTTCTTGTAGGAAGCAAGAATGTTGGTTTATTTGAAATTGTGTCCCATGCCAGCAATAATGAGGAAGCGTACCATCATTTGGGGGAGGGAGGGTGCAAAGCAAAATCCTGGAGAGACGTGTGAAGGGGAAGTGTTAAGAACTATTCTGCACCTCAAGAAAAGGTCCATTTTAATTTTTATTGGGCCAGAGAGAGAATGAGAATGACTCTACATAGCCTGCTGGGTAGCACACTCATCTGAGATGAGGAGACCCAGGTTTCAGTCCCTGCTTCAATTAATAGTCAACTATTTATACAAAGTGAAACATTTCCAGCTGGAGAAATTGAGAAAGCTTTGCCCTAGAATAGTCTGTAGCCCAGTGGTTTGGGAAGTCATGTGGGCTAGACCTAGGTTCAAATCCCTGCCCTATGTCAGAGGAAGAAGAGATTCAACTCTGCATTTTCCACATCCCAGGCAGAGGAGTACTCTAACCACAATGCTATTGAGTAAAAGGAGACTACTATTGCTTCTCCTCTAGCTGTCTTTTGTGTGGGGGTTGGTATGCCTAAGCACACCTACAGTCTTGGGCCTCACAGGAGAGCAACGTGGGGGAATGCCTAGTTTGTGAATCCCACTGTGAGTTAGGTACTGATCTGCTCAGTGGTGTCAGGATTTAGGTGGCTGTGCCTGTACCAAAAACTGAGGCCACTAAGGACTTACCGGTGGAAACTTAAGTGCCTACAAGGCTAGGCAGCTGAGTGGTGGTTTTGTGAATTCCAGTGGTCTCTCAATGATGGGCTAAGGCACCTAAGTGCCTCTTTAGGAATCTAACTCTCCACCTTCTGAATCTGGCCCATAGAATCCGATCAAAAGTAACTGAAGTCACTGGAGAGACTTCCATTGACCGGAGTGGGCTTTGGATCACACCCTTTACAGCTTGATCCTGTAGTCCTTCTGTATTTAAAACTACTACTGAAGTCAGTGAGAGTTTGAGGTGTGCAAAGAATGCAGGCTTGGTTCCCTAGTAAAGACTGTAGGATTTGGCTCTGTAATAGTCTTCTGACAAACAGATTAGCAATAGATTGAACAGAGGTGGCTAAATATTGAAGAAAGTGCACTCTGTAGTTTAAGTAGAGCAAGCACTACTTTGAATCCACACTCTGAAGACTGTGCAGTGCAGATGTCTCCTATTTAGAGACATGTCTTTCATGATAGAGTTGGCTCTGTGGTTCATGCCTGCTGCTGGTCAAAGAATCACTTTGTAAGCCTCTGCAAGTTAAAAAAAAAAAAGAGAGAGAGAGAGAGAAATTATCTCAACAGGCAAGCTCCAATATATTCCAAGGTTACTGTTGTATAA
This sequence comes from Caretta caretta, assembly GCF_965140235.1. Classification (NCBI taxonomy): domain Eukaryota; kingdom Metazoa; phylum Chordata; order Testudines; family Cheloniidae; genus Caretta; species Caretta caretta. The sequence goes on along the minus strand of NC_134210.1, from coordinate 80,596,379 downwards.
TTAATGGCATTACCAAATGGAGTTGAAAGTATAGAGTCTGCAAATAGCTAATAACTAGGATTAGATATATGCACTCCTGTCTTCATCCACGTTCTTATGGTTTCTTGTGAACCTAAGTGAAGTCAATAGGGTTTTTCCACATGACGTTCTCAAATTCAGTACTGATCATTGACATTAAATCATATTCTTCTTCTAGATGATGATAGCAGTAGGATAGATGCATTACGTAGAAACAGTGGAAGGACATTTCCAAATGGAAGGATAGGTACAATAACATTTGTTCCTTTTTCATAGGATGATTTCATATGCTTTTACTGTCGCAGTTATATAGCTGATTCCATTTAACTGTTAAAGGAATAAAACTCACTTCAAAAGTATGTAAAACAGTAGTTTGTGGAGTAATGTTGCAGAATGCTGGCAAATACTTTCAAGTGAATCCTTCTGGTATCAGACTCTTCTGAGTCCAAAACCTCTCCAGCAAATAGCCAGTAGACTAGAATAAATCTGTTAAAGGGATGCAGTTTACATGCACAGAGGCTGTGGTTTTAAACACTATCAAAATTATTTTGGATTAATCACTCTCCTTTCTACAGTAAAGGTTATTTATATAGAATGCTTAAAAAAGGGAGTAACCTGAATATCTCAAATCTCCTCCTAACCTTCTACAGTAAATAGCAAAGCATTAGCTCTGTGCGCACCTTAGGATCCAGACTTTAATTATATCTTTCCCATGTTTACATGAACTTTAGTTTGCTTTTCAAAAGCCTCATGGAACAATTCCTGCAGCTGACCTGTGTGTAGTGGTGAATTTCTCCATAAAGTGAGTATTGATGAGCTGAAAAGTTCAGTGAACAGGAAAATTCTGCTGCTTTTATTGCCAGTGTGACAGGTTACTTTATTACCATGCCTTTCACAGCAATTTAACAGTTACCCTGGTAACGGATTCAGTGAGGTAATGGGATCACAGGCATTAGAGAAGAGGAAAGGCTAGCTATGAGAGAAAACCATCTGCTGGCTTATGTTCTCGGGGCTGTTTGCTCACTAAGAGCTTCTGACAATCATTGTACTTGTATGTAAATGAGGCAGGTTAAACCACAACCCTGCCCTATTTAGCTGTACTCTGGTGATTTGTCTTTCTAATTCTATTGAAATAATAATCAGGATTTGTTTCTGATTAATTAACTAACCTTTTGGTAAAAAGATTAGATAACGAAATTGCTGCCTATTCAGAGATAATGAGATTTTTATTACTCTGTCAAAAGGGGGGAAAAGTACATTTATGTGTCACCAGCCACCATGTCAAGAGAGGAAAATAAAGATTTAAATCTTTGTCAGACATTTATTTTCCTCCACAGATTAAGTGTGTACTTAATTCCACGGGAACACATCATCTTGTTTAAAGCATTTATGACGAGCTTTTAAAACAGCAAATAAAGTAATAAACACATTATAGACCGGGACGTTTTTGGTGCTAATTTGTTTCAAAAAATATCTCCTAATGGAAGAGAAACACTTGGAGATTCAGAAATCTGCCTGTACTGTGTGGGTGTATTTATATAACTGTGAGAGTGTGAAGAAAGCAGTAAAATCTCAGTGTGAGCACTTTAAAATGACATATGTAAATAGGCTCTTTTATACTCTACCATACAGACATGCCTAATACTTGTAGTAAATTCATTTATCTGCAAGAGTTTTATCTCTTCCTATAAAATGCCAGTCTGTGACTGACATAGGTGGAAATAATTAAATAAAATATAAATGTAAACATATTATTCAGTACCTTTCATTAAAGGATCACAGTGCTTCACAAGGTGCTCAGTGCTACCCAAGATTGTCAGACAGTGAACAAGTGGCTGAGCTGAGTTTGGAAGCCACGTGCCCTGAGTAAAAGTCATGTATTCTAACCAGTAGATTTCCAGTCCTTATTCAGTTATTCTAACTGAATTAACAGAACCAGAAAGTGAAACTTTTTTTAGGTAGCAGTTGTCACCTGCAAATTATCAGTGAATATCAACTGGACTGAGTGGGATTTTTTACTTTAGCGATGGTCTAGTTTTCAAGGCTCATTTTGTGTCTGAAGCCACACAAAATAGAGCCTTTGTTATGCCATTTCTTCAAAACGTATGCATTGCTAAATAAGTGGCAGATGCATAAATATTTTGGAGCATTTTGTAATCTCTTGCACCATGACACAAAATGTGAGGTATAATGTAAGTTTAAATGATTGACAAATGGAAGTGGAATGACTACACATTGTTATTGTGCCAAATAACTCGTTTTGTTTTTTTTTTAAATTTTTACAACAGTCACAATTAAAACCGCAGCCCTGTAAACTTTAATTTAATTACTGTAATTCCTTAATTAATAAATCATGAGAAAGAAATGTGATAGTACATTTCCTGTCATGCATACAAAGCAAGGAAAAATATAGGACATAGCAGAGCATTTTGCTGAAGTGGAGTTAATGAATGCGCTTTCAGATTTGATGCGACACTTACATTGGTGACATTTGGTGTGCTCTGTTGCTTTTACTTTTGTACATTAAAATGAAAGGCTTTTTCCTATTCTGAAAGTCTGTGTTTCTCCACAGTGGTGTGTATAGCTGAAAGCCAGTCAGAAACTCGACCCACTTAGAAGAAAAAATATCTTTACTACATAGATCTGATTCTGAGCTTGTTCCTACCTCGTCCCCATATCTTGTGGTTTTCTCCTCAGTTTATGGTTACTGCACATTACAACCATTCCTTTCTCCCCGGATTATTACATATTGTAGCCCTGACAGAGAATAGAAATCAAAAAGCTTTTTTTTGCTAAAAGAAACTCATTCTCCCGCAAAAATTCATATGTTTCTGATCCTTGATAGGGAAAGCATATTTCTGGGAGGCTACCAACTGATAAGCTTTGTCTTTCTCTTGCCCTATCTTTTTTCCCAAGGTGAAATTTAGGGTTAATATTAGTGATTATTAAAATTAGAAAAATGTTTTATTGAATGATCTCAGTAAAGAATAAGTATAGTTTTCCTTTTTCCAGATAATGACATCTGCAGCTCTACGTTTTCATGAAATGACTATACTTAACAAAAACATTACTTCATTTTTATGGTATTTCTTTTGTGCCTAGGAGCTACCCTGTAATTGTTCACTTCAATTACAACATTACTATTTTAAACTGAAACCCATTTTATCTGCATGCCAGCTTTTTATTTGTTTTACCAACTATATCTATTTCCATTACTGCAAGGCTGATGGTTTGTCTCAAGAGGAAATCAAATCCATTAATTCAGAAATTTCAAGCACGGCTGGCTCTGCCATAAGCAGCATTTCTTATGCTAATAGCAAATGTGCTGAGACTGAAAAGAACTGACACAGCTCTGTTTTTTATCATAACTTAAGCATTTATGTAAAAAGGCAAATCTAATAGTACTAGGAAACTGTAAGTGTTATATATAATTCACTTTACTGAGTTCAGCACAGGGCCCTGGTTTGTGCAACAATGGTTTAAGTCATGTTGCCCGTGTTTTTAACTTAATGGACATTTTGGGTAAGATTTTGATCTTGGTTACCCCAGTGTAAATCTGGAGTACTTCCATTGACTACAGTGGAGTTACTTGGATTTACTTTGGAGGAAATTGAGATCAGAATCTGCCCCTTTCTATTGAGCCAGAATACTGGCTCACAATCACAACAGACCAATCAGATTCATGTGTGCAAATATGTAGACAGATATAGATATATACACAGAGAGACCTTGGAGAGAGAGCAAGCAGAATTTGGGTTTATTTTAAAGGTAATGTAGGTATTTCCAGGAAAGGACAGCCCCCTTCCCCCAATCCCCCCAATGCAACACAAATGTAAACCCACTTCCCTCCTGTCTCTTTCTCATTTAATGCACTTAGTTCTGTTGTATTACATGGATTGTGTTCAATTAGATAGCTTAACAAGATAAACTGACTTTGACCCAGAAAAAACAAACCTGATTGCTGCTGAGTTCTGCATAAGCTTTTCCAGGCATCGTGACCTGTTTATGTCAAAGCAAAGTATAAGAGGTCCCTATCATGAGGTCTGAATCAATTTCTGAGATCTTTTTAAAAAAAAAAGCACAAAAAGCTCTCTACCATCTTTGCCCTCCATTTTCGCTGCAAAACCTTTCAGTGCTGTAAATCAGATCTCGTTGGGAGCTCTTATACACTGGCTGCCGATAAGCTGTTGAGAAGTAGACAGGGCTTTTAGGAATTGCTGAACCATGAAGCTGACCTGCTTAGTGTTTTGTTGTCGGCTATTAAATCCAGGATTGGTGTTTTAAGATGATTCTGCTTTCTTCTTCCCTTGGCCTGGTTAAGCAACTCTACCCCCAGCTCATTATTTAGCTGATTAAAATAAAAACCAGAATGAGGAACCTGCTGTTTGAGAATACTACCGTCACCCATCAAATTAATGAGAGTGACTTAACGCTGATGTACTTTATGGGCTTTAGCGATTTGACACTAATTTTGCAACTAAGAAAAGCTTTACTAACTGTACACACCGCTCTGCTTTTGTTGGCAGGGGAATGTGATTCTTTTTCTCCAAAAACAAACTCTAAATCTTTTGTAAAGATGCATTCTTTGGTTGACACATTGTAAATGGATCCCAATTGTGTAGCACAAGCTCTCTTCATTTTTTGGTCAACAATTATGCACCAAAAGGCTTGCTTGACATGGTAAATGAATATATTTTAAACTGTAATACCTTTTTAAGACTTGCCCAGTGTTGTAAATATGGCCATTTGTTTTTTTCACCATGCCTATTACTAGACAGTTAGAAATGTGCTGATTTTTTGCTTAAACCCTTCATACTGGAAGAGAAATTAAATGTGCTGTTTTATTTTTCCTGTGTTTTATGAATGTTAACAAGAGCAGTGTTTTAGAAAACCCATACCAAATAAGGCTCCATAGCTGTTGCTGCGGAGTCAAGGAAAAGCCACCAGGTGAGTAAGTTCATTGGGGTTTTATGTACATATGCATGCATGTGTGTGTGAGATACACACAGAGAGAACCCCAGTGAAACATACTGAAAAATAAAACCATAATGAGCTCGGATATGTATCCCAAGTTCACCCACTGGCCACTGCATAAGCTTTAAGGCTGAAGGAGATAAATTAAAGTCTGAGGAGAAAAAGAGAAGCACTTAACTCCAGAGATGGACCTATACTGTAAAGTTAAACTCTGAAGCCAATTTTTGCAAGGTCTGGGTGTTTGGAGTTTAAAGTGTTTGAATCTAAGTATTGTTTTAGGTCCCAAATATTTAAAGCATTAGTCCAATTCAACTCCAGTAAAGTTAAAGGAACTCTTTCCACTGACTTTAATGTGTTTTGGATTGCCCAGTTTATTCTGAGAAACTCAACATTTGAATTTGTTAAAATATAATCTATATCATCATAATATGATCTAAAATGGATATTTCTCTTTCTAACTTACTCACAATTTGGGAGAAAGCTGTAAGAATCAAACAAATATACACCACAAAACAAGCTATACCAAACAATGCAGTATATCATGTTATAATAAAAATGGAATTCAGTTATATATCATGCACCCAATTATTTGTGTGCAGTTTGTTTTCTGAAAATGTTATTGCTTAACTCCCTTCCCATCCTCCCACCTGCCATGTCTGTTTTTTTCCCCTTTGGTTGTTTGTTAGGGTTTTTTGCGGGTTTTTTTAGAATACAAATCAAGGCTCAAAAACTCAGATCCAGTCGCTGGTTCAGTCAAAGAGGGTTTGGTTTGGGTCTCTTTCTAATTTTGGAAGCTATGTATAAGACAGACTGTATTTCCTGCTTCCTAGGTTATGCAAGTTTTGTCTCCCTCTCTTTATTTTATAGGATTACATTTCACTGCAAGCCTAATATATGCATTCAAGCTTGCAATGATGAGCAAGCTTATATGGCAGTAAGATCACAGGCTTGGAGGGGGTTGTTTACCAGGGTTCACACAGCTCTGATGCTCAGTTCACTGCTGTTCTCCGGATCTACAGAATAGTAAAATAATAATGCTAATAGAACACAATAGTAACTTAACAGTTATATTTTACTGGGACTTTTTCACACTTAAGGAGAAGAGAAAACATTGTATTGTTTTTATAATTGTGCAGGGCAAATGCAGAAAAATGAAGACTGTTACTATAGTAATAATTCATTTCTGACACTGTAGCCATAAATTTGTGTACTGGTATTACGTAAACCACCTGATTTAGAACAGCAGTAGTTTTTTAATGTCATTATTTCCAATTTAGTTAATATAGTTCCTCTATTAATGATCAGTCTTGTAACTAACATTTTCAGCTTCAGAAATTATTTAATCAGAAATGCAATTTTAAATTTAATTTGGATAACGGATAATAATTATTGTCACTCCTTCAGATTTATTATACAAAAGAGCCTATTCCTGGATCTAAGCTTCTTTAACAAAACTTTAAAAATACAATCAACTTAATTGGCATAACTTAACCCCATTGCAAAAAAAAAACCCCAAAACAAAAAACCCCAAACAAAACACATTAGTAATCTGACATAACATAATATCCTACTCTCTCTCCAGAATGTGTAGTCTTCATGCAGTTCTCACCTTCCTGAAAGCTTGAGAAAGAGCACAGCTTATGCTGTGTGCTTTGACAGTCAATAAAGCTATTTTGGACCACGGATAGGGAGAGTAAGTAAGTCATGGACCAGTGATAGAGAATGCCCCACCAGCTGGGGAGGGGACTGCAGTTTGAATGCCCCAGTTGATCACAATTGCAGTAGCATCACATGGGAAGAAAGGTAGTCTCTCAAATAGGCAGATCCCACACTATTTAGTTGTTTTATTTATTCGGATATATACAATATTTATGGATCAGCAGGTCCTTGCACACATATACCTGAATAAATCAATATTTCTCATATGATTTTTAAATTCATTGGGCCAAAATCATTCCTGGAGCAAATATAGAGAGCAAACCATCTCTGATGAAAGCCTGTGTAGATACTCACTATGCCCCTGCAACTACAAAAACTTACAAACATGTAAATACTGTAAGTACTGCTATTGAGGCCAATGGAACTACTCAGTAAAGCTGGTTGGGAATTTTTCAATTAAATCTTTTTTTTGTTGGAAAACGCCAATTTGTCAGAAGTAAGTCAAAGAGTTGGTTTCAATGAATTGCCTACTTAAAAAAAAACTATAATAGCTGAAAAGGAGCTTCATGGTTCATTAGACCTTGTGTGGGCCACCTGCACAGAGGTAAATTTCACCGTATATATTTAAACAAGATATTTTATTCCCCATTATGCTGACCTTCAGGACCACCAGTGTAATACCTAACTGTATAACAGCAACGTCTAGTGACTAGTGCCCAAGAATATCCCTTTGCTAAGTTGGTCAGCAATAGCCAATCAACTGTAAAGCTATTTACATAATACCTTAGGGGTCTTTTCTTACATCAGTGCACACGCAGAATTCTCATTAACATTAATGGAAGTTATGTGCAGGCATGAAAATAAAAAGACTCCCTAATTAGGAATAATGGAAGATCGGGCACTTGTGGCTCTTGAAAGGCGGTGACCACCATGTTTACTTTAAAATCAATTAAACATTGGAACCAATGGAGAAAAATAAAAGTATGTGAAATGGAAATGGAGTAAGTTAACTTATAGTTTGAAGAGCTGTCTAGCATTCTGTGGAACATCTTCATTTATAAGCATAATGGTTTTACTCCTATTATTTTAATGCAAAATGGACTCAGTAATTTAAAAGAAGCTCTAGTGGTATATGGTAGGTGTATGAACAAAAATGCTCAGCTCTGGCTACCCCTGATTTCAGACCTTCCAGAGCACGGCAATTTGCTAAAACACATACATCGGAGTGATTTTGGTCACTAGTTTAGATGAGCATAATTTTGGGTATGGTATCTCTCAGTTCATACATTTCACAGTTTAATAACTTTGACTTCTATAGCAATAAAAATGTTAGCAGGGAAGACTTTATATGGGACTGGGAGGGAGAATCTGTACATATTTTTGCTTCTTTGTATTCCACCAGAAAGCACAGAGATTACGTCCCTATATGAACATGCATAGTTCTCATAGTTCTTTCTGCATAACATCTCTAAGATGCAGCCTTTTTTTAATCTATCCACAGCTAGAATTCTCATTCAAACTCTTATCATCTTCCGTCTCCATTGCTGCAGCATCTTTTTCTCTGATCTTGATAAATGTAATCTTGGTCCGCTCATCGCCATTCAGAATGCTGCTGAAAAGAGCATTTTCCAAACCTATTCCTTTGACCATATTACCCCTCTGTTTGCATCCCTCCACTGTCTACCTCTTCTGTGTTGCATCAGATGTAAGCTGCTTGTCTTCACTTTCAAGGCCATTCACTCTATCTCTCATTTGCTATCGAGGTGTGGACTCCTGATGCCAGTCTCCATCGCCCACTTGTTAAATTTTGAAACAATTAAATGCTTTCTTCCAAGCTTCCCCCTCACACTTGGGAAAGCTGCTCATAAACATCTGCAAAGCTACCTCATTATCCACATCTATATTATCCCTCCTCAGTACTCTCCTTTGAAGTCATGCCTACAAAAAATGACAATGGCAAGGCTGCTAGTGTGCTGAGACCACTGCCTATTATGCTGACCAATATTGTGTTATTATTCCTTCCTCTCCCACAGAACCAAACATGAGCACCCCTCTTCTTCCCCAGGCAGATAGCTATTGAAGTCAACAGGAGTCCTTTGTTTGACTTAGTGGGCTTTCAGTTAGGTCTATAGTAAGCAGAAGATTCATTGCAGGGGAGTGGAGGACAAGTGGATAAATTCCAGGCTAGGATTTACTTAAGATTGTAAGGTAAAAAAGTGTTATCTTAATAATTCTGCACCAGTTTCAGACAAGAATAGGGTTCCTTTAGTCAGATAAATCTCTTGGAATAATTTGTTTAAGAGTTAACGATTGAGAGAATCTTCCTTTAACAATCAGATAATTTTTATCTGAACTAGTCAAAGGCTTAAGGAATACACTTAGTGCACATAATAAACAGCTGGTTCTTATCTGATCGACAGAGATAAAATTACTAGAAGAGTTGCTTTAAGATTTTCAAAAGCACCTAAGTGACTAGTGAACCTAAGTCCATTTTCAATTGACTTTAGCACTTAGGAACCAAAATCTCATTAACTTTCAAAGGGCCAGATTTGGGGAACCTAAAGATGTAGACATGTGCCTAGTGGGAGTTTCAAAATCACCTAGATACCTAACTTTCATTGATGTAGGCACTTTGAAAACTCAATCCTTGATTTATATTATAAACATGAACTTAAAAATGAGAACTTTATTGTTGACAAGGTGGATAATTTTCTTTTAACATTCTAAACAAGCTTCAAAACATTCATGTTGGTTCTGAAACATGCAACTAAGGGTGGGGGCAGTACTGGGCCAGGGGGGCTTCACCCCTCAGAAGCTGCCAGGCAATCCCCACGTGGATGGGACAGTTTAAAAAGGCACTGGTAGGGCAGAGGGGAAGGAGGGCTGCACCAGGAAGTGAGGTTGATGCCTGGAGCTGTGCGGAAGAGTGACTGCAGCATTGAAAAGTCCAATTTGGAAGTGGTGATCTCTTCCTCCCCCTTTTATTTGGAGTTGGGAGCCCAAGAGAGGTCCCAAATGAGGTGATATGGTCCCGCTGGCAGAGTAGGCTGATACTGCTACGACCAAGACCATGACCATGCCTCAACTGGAGAAGCCACAGCCTGGAAGGAAGTGTCCCAGAGGTAGCATAACTTGGATAAGACCAATGACTGCTCTGGACACCACAACATCCCTTTAAGGCCCTGGGTGTGGACCTGTTGGGGCACTAGGTGGAGACCATGGATCAGCTTATGATTTACTCACAGACTTGTCACTGAATATATTGCTTTGTGTGTTAGATATTCACAATTAAAAATCTGAATTGTGTTGCTTGAATTCATAGGTCATATGCTACGTTCTTTCACTAAATAAGCATCATTCTTAAAATACAGGGGAGGTGCAGTTCTTACAATTGGACATTTGAAAACCACTTTTCGTGAATATTGTGCAATAGCTGCTTAAAACTAGCTGTTTTTGTGCTTTCAACTGCAGGAAATTTATTTTAGTGACTACAGAAGGACCTTAAAGACAACCAAAGGAAATTCATCATAAAGTTCCAATGAATGTGAATAATTTTTAGCAGTATTCACTCAGCCATTTGGGAATCTTTAGATAGACTGCTTTACATCCAAGTTGTTACTCTATAGAAAAAATGTATTTCTGCAATAGCTAGCGATGTTTGAATATCTGATGTAGCCCTTTCCTGGAGGTGTGGCTCAAACCTTTGCCCTGATATTTGCTACTTGGAGTGGCTTTTCCCCTCTCCTGACGTGGGTTGGATCCTGTGTTTTTTTTTTATGCCTGGTGTCTCTACCCAAAGTGACTCTTCATTGTGCCTGAGATACAGGGGGTGCTGTCCCTTTGGGAAAATGAATAACACTACAACTGCTGGCAAGGAGTATAAAACCCAGTGCACAAGCAACAACAAAGTATTTGAACACAAACCCCAGTAAAGACATGCCACACTCGAACACAACAATATAACAAAAGGGGGACTTTATAGGGAGCAGGAAAATAGGATCTGGGGAAGGATAGGGTTAAGGTTAAGTAATGAGTATGAACACATCAACAAATTTCACACCTCACAACACTCACAACCCTTCCTAACCCCCAGTTCCCTCTCTGGCACCTTCCCCAGGCAGATGGTGTGCTGGGAATAAGTCTAGAACTCAGTGCTGTGAACACTGGCTTACTTTTAAAAAGTCTTTGCTTCTGGGTGGAGCTTCCTGGTCAGTAGCCAGCACAGGGTCAGATCTTTGCTATCTGGATGCTGGACTCTGCAGGGCTGGAACTGTTTGACTTAGATACCGCAGCAGGTCAAAGACTCCATTTGCAGCGATGGGGAGTTAATCAGACACTCCCTGCACTGTTCTACTTCTCTCTCTGCTCCCAAACTCAGAGCTCAAAACTGAAATGAAAATTGGGATGAAGGATCACTTTGATCCAATTTGGTTTTAGAAACTGAAGACAAAAATCAATTTTCCTATAAAGTTAAAAATGACCCACCCTGGCAAAGATATATCCTGGAGTTTGAAATTTGGGGGAAATGTGACAAACTGTTTGCTGGAGACACAAAGGACTTTAACATGACAAGGGATCATCTTATTTAATTCAAAGCCTGTAGCTAACTTTAGGTTGGCTTCGTGGGACTTTCTTTAGTGACATTGTAAGTTAGTATTGTTTTGTTTGCTGCCTTTTATTATATGATTTTCTCTGTAACTTTTGTTTTTATATAGGGCAGTCTGAACTGGAAATGAAGAATATTAAATTGAAATACTCACTGCTGGAGAGTTTTGGAGAGAAGGAACCTAAATTCTGACCTCAGAGGAAGTGAGTGAGGAATGGAGGTAATGGGATCCAGTCAGAAATAAGGAGCAATGATTCCCATGTTAAAATGTTTCCAAATAGGGACTGGCGCAGGGACAGCTGAATAATCTGACCATTACTTGGCTTTGTGGCAGTTTTTAAAGAGAATGCATTTATGTTAGCTATCTTTTATCAGTAAGGTATGTATTGTTTATCAGAACATTTGGCTTTTATATCAAGTGTTTGATCAAAAGGCTTATAGTTACAAATGGATTTGTCTGTAGTCTATCACTGAAGGTACACCTGCATCCATAGTATAAAATTCTTAGGTCTGTCTTCCCTGCTGATATTTGTACATTCGTTATAAAATATATCAATATATTATTCCCAAAGCACCAAGACACTCCATATATCTCAGGGAAATCACTCCTCAAGAAATGAAACATCAACTAAGGTTTGTAATAATTGCTCAGACACTACAGCTGTGCAAAACTTTCACAACAAAACCCCAAATCAGGCAAATCTTGGGAATTCTAATCAATTAACTAGAATCACAAACCTGATATCTTTGTCAAAACAGCAACAAAAAGGGGAGTGGGGAGGAGTTAGATTATCCAAAGGGGAAAGAGGGGAACCTCAGGTGTCCAAGTAGAAGAAATAAGTCAGTCAACATCTTCCATTTGTCTAAGTTGAACAAGTCACAATGTCTGCATTGCTAGCTGGTATATTAGTAAAACTGTTCATACTGTGTTAAAGCATATTTATCAAATGCGTCCCTTGGGCCTCCACGGTGGCTAAGGGTTGTGATGGGAAAACCCCAAAAGGTTCAGAGACCAGGTTCAATGTGCATAGCATCCAAACACTTTGGAGCTTATTTAAATCATATGAACTTTCTGAGGCCCCAGCCTTCTTCCCTATCTATTCCCCATTCTGCAGCAGCAGGACAGAGAATGTCACTGCTGCATCCCATTGTTTTGGGCCCTTTAAATTTTACAAGCACTCTGAAGCTAATGTGCTACTGGGATTTTATCATCCCTGATCTCACTAATTGCTGTGAGCAAACATTGTTTTCTTCATGCTGTTCATGGCACTTTTAATGTTCTGTGAGGTTAATGTTTCTTAGCCTTTGAAAGTTCCTTGTTCTTGTTTACCTGTCTGAAGTTTGACAATGTCTGAGGGGAAAGGATAATTGAGAGGTGTGCACGCACTTAGATTCTTCATCACAAAGGGTATCTTCATTGTATAATAAAACAGTGAGTCTGACTTTTAAATGAACTGAAGTAAAGGAATCTTAAGGCCAGATTCACTCCAGTGCCAAGCAAATTATGCTTCTCTGATTCTCATTTGTGCCCAGCCCAGCCCATTGATGTAAGATGAAGCTTTTTAGGGTCTGCTCTAATTTACACCAGCTTCCTGAGGTCCTTATACAACCTTACACCAATTGTGAATTGGCATAGCACAGGCGCACTCCTGCCCTAGCATACTTCAATACACCTTCTCCAGCCTTTACCCTAGGGTGTAAGAGGGTGGGTAATTGGCATGGGACTGTCTACACTAATTTATGCCACCCAAGAGCTTCCCAACAATAGGGGAATTCTCCCTAAGAGCCACATTTCATTGGTTTTGCTCTGACTGAGTGGTGCAAAGTGGTTGGAACAGGAGGAGACAATCTGTGCCTTCGAAACTAGGCATGAAAGAGATTTATATAGCCATATAATTCATCTCCTAGACAGTGCAGGGTTATTCCTTAGATTTTGGCTGGCTGTGCACATGAGTGCCAGAGATCAGGAAAGGATGCAAGTAACATTTTCCTCTTTGAACCTTCTTGCAGGGGAGAGTTATGTTCTCCAGGGAATAGAACCACAAATAAATTCAATTTATTAATTTGTAAATATCAGATACATAACTTCTTGCTGAAAAAAACACAGTTAATATTCAGAATCTGATTCTCAACACCTATGGGAGTCCAGGGATACACACACTCATATGACTAATTTGGAAATGTGACTATTATGAACCCTCATGAAAATTGGATATTTCCACATGACAGTTATCGAGTGTTCATGCACAAGTTCAGTAATTTTGCACATAGATTAGATGTATATTTTCTCACACAGTTTTGTATATAACCCTGGACTCCTGAATCTTTAAAAAAGATCAGGTGCATCGTTTCTATATTTTTCTCTTGTTCTCTGAATTTATGGGCCAGACATTCAGCTGGAAGGAACTGGTATATCTTCATTATAATCAACTGAGCAACCCCTCCGGATCTCTCTTACTGGTAAAATTGGAACCATTATCATTTAAACGTGTCAGGGTTCACAGTATATCAACACAGACAACCTTATTTGTGGCATTTCTTAATTTCTGAGTGCTTGACATTGCAACCTTAATGTTCTTTTAATGCAGTTTTTTGTATGTAATTTCCTAGAGTTTTTTGTTTGTTTGTTTGTTTTTGTGTATGTTTTTTTTTAAAAGCAAACTGAAAAAAAAAGTAACTCCATTATATGGAACCATAATGAAATCTCACATGGGTCATTAGATCATCAACAAGATTGGAACCCTGAAGTAACTGGTAGCAGCAGGCTTTTATCTTTGCTGTGGACCAGTCATTAATGGTGGATGAGACACACAGGTTGCCTGTGGCTTACATAACTATTTCCTAAACAACAAATGAATGCTGAGAATCAAAAATTTGTGGTTCTATTTCTGACTTGAAGGAAGTATGGTGTAGTGGTTGCAGAGGGGGGGGCACAGCCATGAACATAGATTTGGCACATTTTCTGAAAGATAATGCGGCTAAGTGGATAAGGCTTGTCATATCTGAGGCCTGGGTTTTCAACCCAGCTTTGCCAGAAACAACATGGTGAAACTTCTCATTTAACTTCTTTGTATAATGTGTGAATGTTATCTGATCACCTCCTATGGTACAAAAAAACAGTTTGGCCTGAAGCAGAGAGCAAGCATTGAAAGTTTCAGCCTGATCAGTTAAAGTTGGTCAAAGTTATAAGCAACTGAAAACTGGGTTTATAATGCAAAATGTTAAGAGACTTTGACTATAGACCAGCTCTTTTGGGGGCGCGTTAATGCCCTATCCTCATTTTCAATGTTGTGGCAGAAAACAGTTGTTATATATACATCAGACCCTCGCTAGAACATGCGTCTATATAGTGCAAATTTGCATATAACGCAGTCGCGGCCATGGATCCCAAATTTAATTACTTTAATTGGAATTCATTTTAATGCAGTCCCTGCTATACCATGGTCCCCACGTTAATGCAGTGCCACACATGGATCCCAAATTCTGCATTCTAGCGAGGGTCTGGTGTACTTCATTTCCATATATGTACTGCACCGCTTGAGAAAATTAAATGGAAGTTGATTCTGGATGGATTTTCTGATATTTATGTTTCTAAAACACTGCATTTTGTGGGTCTGTTGGGAGGAGACCTGTCTAAAGTCCAGATGGGCTAAAAATATGGTTAGACTTGTGTTTAAATATGATGTGAATTATGATTCTTTTCCTAGTGCAGTAATTTCTCGTTACAGCTGTTTATTAAAACTCATGTAGTGAATAACGGCTGTACTGTATGTGCTTAAAACATTTCCACTGCTCCTAGGTCTTTACTTGTGATCTATAATGTGAGTACTTCCCTGCTGGCAGTCTTAAATTTTGATATCTAACTCTAAAATGTGATACTACTTTAAGTTACAGGGCGCAAATATAATTCAAGTCCTCTTTTCATATTAACTATTGAACATGTAATTGGGGGGCTGCTATTGTGTCCATGGTATATATGCCTTACGTTAATGGTAATGGGAGCTAGCTATAGGCATGCCTTGGTAAAGCAGGGTGCTTTGGCAATATATTTACAATATAAACAGAAGGTAGTTAAAAAGAAATGATCTACTAAATAAAGACCAATCTAGTTTTCAAATTTTAGAATCTGCTAGATGTGATCATCAAATAATCATAGGAATATGTTATTGTTATTAAGATGTGAAATCCTCTACTGAGGCCTTGTCCTGCAAAATCTTGTGCTTCCTCCATGAGTAGTCCCACTGAGGTCCATGCAAGCATTATATTTGTAAGTAAGTGTTTGCAAGATCAGGACTTGGATTTGGACGTTCAATTTGGGTAAGCTCCCAGAATTCTGGATAGTGATCTCTGAACAATTTGCACTTTGTGACTCTGCAGAACAGTGCTAGAAATCTCATGAGTCGGATTTTTATCACAAAACGTCTATGTCCTGCTATGGGTTGTGCCATAATGCAGAAGAATCGTGCAAAGCTGACAAAATAATATCTTAAGTAAACTCCTTTTTCTATATTCAGTACAATTCTCACCTAAGAAATGGATGTGTATTTGAGACATGATTTGTATTCTGATAGTATTCTTTAGTACTCGCGGTCACTTGCCTATATTGCTGCTGCTCTTTTATTGTCTTTTGCTGGGCACTGCAATTATAATTATTATAATCTCTTCTTCTTCTTCACCTCTGCATCCCAGTTATGTGGTAGATCCTGGCATATGTAGAGGACAGATGTCCACCTCCTGGGTTAATCTTTCCAGCATTAACATAAAGGCATTAGCTCATCTTCCTTGATACTGCCAGCAGATGCCTGGAAATTTGTCTCTTGGGATCATGTAGAACACTGTTACTACTGTCAGTTTGTTGATCTCATCTAATGTTTTCATTAGTTAGGTCCTGTCATATGTCAATACACTGTTATATGCTAGAGAAGTTCTTCACAAAGGATGAAAGTCAAACACCCCATGCAAAGCATGAGCAAAAAGGCTTTGTGCTGGGAAATATGTGGAGATAAAGGGATGGCAGTAGAGCTTTGTAACATGTCCATCAGTGGCTCTCAGCCTATGGCCTGTAATAGTCGCTGTGGCCCCTTTTTCCCTGCCTCCTCCTTACCTTTGCTGACATATTTGAAAACAGAAGAGTGTGTACCTTCCAGGCACATGGAGGTGCAAAGACCACCTACATGGCTGCTTTCCATGTGCATAGTCAGCATGGGATTCCATGGCCCAGGAGCCTTGTGCAGATTCTATGCAAATTGGTGGATCTCACCCAGAGACATAGGCCTTGGCCATCCTAGTAAAGAAAACAGGATCTCTTCCCAGGCCAGTTTCACTTGCCTCAGACCTATTAGTGAACCAGAATTAAAACGTGTAGCCTCTCTAATATGTAATAAAGTTGCACGTTTTTACCAGGCATGCACAGAAAGCATATGGGTTCCATAACTGAGATCAAGAGTGTTATATTCTGGATTCACTTCCCTCCCTAATGACTGCCACCAGTCTGAATCCAAAATTAATCCAGTTTGGTCTTTGGTTGTACGGTTTATGCACTACTTCCAATGTTGACAGGACGAACACTGGATGACTTAATTATGGAGAAACAATATTGCTAGATACAAATAGATTTACGTTATTTCTACATACAGTCATCTGGCAACAGAGGAAAACTTGGTGATATAGGGTTTTATTTCTTTGAGTCTGAAATAAATGCATTTCAATAACCTTAAATATGATAAACCTACCAAAAGAAGGAAATTCAGAAGTTCAGTTTTTGGTCTGGAAATTACACTAGAATGTTGGAAATTTCATGAATAGAGACACACATGAGATTTTCTGTACCTCAGGTGGACCAAAAATGCTGCTAGAATAACCCTACTTGCATTTCAATACATCTGTTTCTGGTCCATGAAGGAAGGGCAAAGGCATATAAAAGTTTTGTTTTTTTTTAAAGTTTCACATTAATTAAAACAAATTCTCATGGCCACCAAAATTACAACTTTCTGAGAAATTGAGTTTATAATGGCAGTGTCATGATCAAGAATCGCTTTATTATTATTTTGCTTTCAAGTGTTCGCAGTCAAATTTCTTAAGTAGAATCTTCGCAAGCAAAGTGATATTTTTTGTTACATATCATTATATATAAGCTGTATTATTTAAGGTCACTCTGAGTGCCGTAAGTACAAATTTTGTATTACAAAATGCTTGCTCAGTCATTCTCTTAATTGTCTTGATAATAGGTGAAAGGATATTTTTTCTCATTGAGACCAGAAACTTGATGTCAGCTAAAGTTGGTATTTTATTGATATATCATTTTTTATATCCTGCCTTGTCGGATGACAAAAGGTGGAAAAAACCAGCCATGCAGCACTGGAGAGATGTTTTAATTCCAGTTAGTAACAGTGTTACCCAGAAACAAGGGAAACATTCCTGAACTAATGACCTTTTCAAGCATGCTGGTCTGTTGGAAAATAATGAATGATGTTAATTGAATGATCAAAAATTTCAAGAGAGAGATGGAAAATACTGTTTTCTTTCAAATACGGGCAACTCTAATGGATTTGATTTGTAACACTGTGTGTGTTGCAGCACTAAACCTATTTTCCTATATATTAAACTGATTTGTAACACTTGTAAGAGCCTGGCCTATATGCAGAAAATGATCGTAGCTAGCAAATATAAAGCAAATCCAAAATGAACTTTCTGGACCTATTAATTTGCTGACTAGGTTTGGATGCTTTCCTAATTACATCTTAATGTTTTGCAAAAGTCATCAAAATCTGCTATTACATCTGTCGAGCGCATGACTGGATAGATTTAATTTTAAGATACAAAAAGACGATACAAATACAGATTAAGTTAGTGTGCGACTCTTTTATCAGTAAGCAATCTACCTTTCTGTAAGATTACTCAAAGCTGCCAACCAACCTTTGTTTTTAAGTTTTATATTTTTTGGCTTTCTCTGCTGCTTTTCCCAGTGCCAGGATTTTTTTTTTTTTTGAGGCATCTATTCTTGATACTTCCATCTGTTTTTATTGAAACTTGAGAACTTTTCAACTTTTCATTATTATTCAGTCTCTAAAATCATGCAAATATCTTATTTTTTCTTTCTTGTAAAGTGCCTGTCTTGTCATAGGTATGCATGAGCCAAAGATTAATTGGGCCAACTGGTGTGTACTAATGAAACTAAACTAATAGGAATATCATATTCATATAGGGGATTGAATTAATCAAGTGACCTGCTTGTTAAACTGTAGCAAAACTTACTTAATCACAAATGGTGGATAAAGAATATTTTTTAACTTATACTGATTGGGATTTTTTATCTCATCCTCCTCTGAATTTTAATATTTTAATATCTTCATTTTGGACCATCGTGGAAAGCGTTAATGCCTTTTTGGGAGGGAGTATGGGAAGGGCTGACTATAAGTCAGAAAAAGGAGAGAACCAGATCCTTGACTGGTGTAAACTGGCATAATGCTATTGGCTTCAATGGAGCTACACCTGCCATTTTACACCACTGGAGGATCTGGCTGAGAAGTGAGGGAGAAACAGATTGTTGAGCTTACTTTAACATTCAAAGCTAAATTCTGTCTTTTTATTAGTCTCCCTCTCTCACTTTCCCTTTCACTCCCAAAAGACCAATATAATGCTGCAAAAGCAGGTAAGGATTAAATTTTATTATTCTGGCCAGCTATGGAACTCCGTATATCTTCTTACACAGATTACTCCTACCAGGAGTTATGCAAGGGAGAAAGAGGGATAGGACCATGGACAAAACAGGAAGATAAAAGTTAAAATACAAAATATCAACCTTGTCCTGGAAGATCTTTGGAAATCTGTCTAAGTTACAGCAGCCTCCCCTGGGCTTTCCTATAGGCTGCAGCACTGCTTAGATTCTCCTCAGCACTACATGCAAAGACACTTGGACGCACCTGACCCACCCTCAGCCTTCCTCCCAGTGTGCCTCTACACTCAGGCTTATGAAGGGGCCCTCGGAAGTCAGCCTCACTCTGCATCCTTAGCTGGTGTAAATTGGCCCATTGACTTTTAGCCATTTAAAGCTTTTACTTCAATTGAGCTATGGCAATTTATATCAGTTGTGTATCTGTCCCACAAGATTTATATAAGTATGTATTGAGGGTGAGCATTCTGCCCCAGATGTATGCATGCAGCTCCCATTGAATTCAACAAAAGTGGCTTACATGCAGCTAAGGACAGAATATGCCCCTTAGACTCCAAAACACAAAAATAATTTGTAATCTTAAACCTATATTCTAAATTTCAACAGTGTTACTGTAATTATCACTCAAGATTAGTAAAAAAAACTTGAGACAACCTCTTACTTGTAAATGGGTATTATAAATTCTAGTTTTGGTTTTTGTAAATGTATGTCATGGTTAAAGACAGAACTTTGAACTCATACTATGATCTCTTCCTAGAAACAGCAGAAGAGAGTTCCAGTTCATTTTTTCAATTTTGACAGCTGAATTGAGGTGAATTGAGTTTGATCATCTCTGTTTGGCTTTTGAAGACATGCTGTTCTTTTGCAATTAAGTTCAAAGACCATTTATGTATATTATGACATTCTGAAATTCTTTAGCATTTAACTAAAAAACCAAAAGCAATAATGCTTTTCAAGAATGGAATAGATATGTAATAGACTACGATAACTGAATTATTTGTATTATTAAGGAGAATTGTTATATGTTTTTCTTTGGGAAAACATACTGGAGAAGTGGAATTTGATGGTGAAAGAACATTTGCTTAACACTAATGCAGGCATACATTTGTGGGGAGATAGTTACTTGTACATGACTAAATAGACAAAAGTGCTTAAAGTTGATACAAATGTTGCACAGACCATAAAAATTCAACAGTTTTTCTGTGGATAGTCTGAACAAAACTTTACACCATTTCATTTCTTCCTTTATAACAAGTTAAGCTTAGTATAAATGCACCTGCCAGGTGCTTCTCCACATTTTTCAGTCAACATACAATATTTCAACCTTGGCTTGAATGGACCATTTTTTTTAGTATTATGAATGGTAATTTAATATCCATCCTCAGTCAACCATGCACCTTGAAGAAAAGGCTCCCAATTAGATTGAATTGTACAAAATTGTGTGTAATTTTTGTGTCAGTTGTACCTATTTTCATTGACTTTGACATAGTCCCTTTGTCTTTGGAGTCAGAAATGATTTTACCTAAAACAAAACATTTTGCAATGGGAAAAGTTGAGAGAAAGAGGTTTCAAAGAAGGGGTATGATATAAACATCAGATAGAAACAAGCAACAAGTATAATGTGCACTCTATGCAGAGTAGACACAATCCGTATATGTGTCTGTGCTTCTCCCTGGAAGACAGGCTGGTGAAAGGAACAATCCATTTCAATTTAAATTAGTCTTAATTAGTTTGGTATCGTACTGAACCCTGTATATTTGGAATAAGATGATCTCATTTCTCAAACACATTTTAGTGTGACGTTGTTTGTTCAGCAGTAAACCCACATTCTCCACTTTCCCATATAATTTGAATGTGAAGTTTTTATATATATAGATATAGATACAGATATATAGATAGATATAAACATATATAAAGGGCTTTCCAGTAGATCCTTTCGTAGGTGAATATTGTGGATTTACAGGTAGTGACCTGCGTGGTGTCAAGTGCAACTGTTCAAGGGCAAAAAAGATAATTTAATGACTTGCCTTCTGTGTAGACAGTGGTCCTTATCCTGGGATTTAAACCTTCTTTTTAAGCCTATTAGATCATTAGACTACTTTACAATATTTGAGTCTACATCAAGAGGGTAACAAGACTTTAATTTCCTCAACAGACACCCACACTGCCATGTTTATCCTGAAAGTTGGAAAAAGGACATCTGTATAATTAGTAATTCCAGGCAAATACCTGCCACTACAATTAAGTGAATCTACACTAGCTGTTATCACTTAGAAAACTGTGCCATGAAATTAATATTCTTGTATGTGGAATGATGTAAATTGATCTTTCAACTGTTCAATAATAAATGATTTTTCTAGCCTAGCTGATGGTAATTTTATGATCCAAACCACAGTTTACAGTAATTTTTAGGAATACCAGTAACCTTAGTTTTTTCTAAGAAAGCA
Source organism: Caretta caretta (assembly GCF_965140235.1). Lineage (NCBI taxonomy): Eukaryota > Metazoa > Chordata > Testudines > Cheloniidae > Caretta > Caretta caretta. Next base: position 80,575,003 of record NC_134210.1, on the reverse strand, counting down.
AACAAGGGCACATCTGTTGTCAAGAGTCTTATGCTGAATCCACAGAAACAACAGCAGCACGTGGTGCATTATAATAGCACAAACTAACAAGGTCAAAGTAACATCATTTTAATAGAAATAACAAGAAATAATAGCAGAAGTCACCCTTGAAACACCTTTCTCTGTATAGTTTTCTTTCTTTGAGATTTTCAAAACAATTACCTAATTTAGACTATTTCAGAGCTTCCCCTTCCCAGCTAATTTAGATGTAAACACTGCTTTATATTCTGGACACACAGAGTATTGTGCTTTGATAGAAGTGGCTGTACTTTAATTTACTCTTTATTCAACACACATTAAACCCATATAAATAATATTTCATGAAAGATACTTGAACTACATAACTACATATGAAGAAATGGCTAATGATGCTTACTAAAGGTGTGTGTTTTTTTTTAAAGTAGCAGCAGCGTTCAGTGGACGTTTTTCCCCTTCAACTTCCCCTTCCATTACAGACTGTTAAGCCCCAGAAACTGAATCAGCTAAGCAACAGACTCAGTAACAGTAAATGAAGTGCTGTAAGCTAACATCAGACTAATTAGTCTGAGGGATAAAATAGGGGGAGAAACTTTTCAGGTTGCTTTGTGAAAGGCAGTTTGCTTAATTAAACCGACTGCTAATTGTTAAATATTTTTCAGGCATTAACAGAGCTACACTGAGTGTAATTAAATTTTGATTTTAGTGGTATTTGCAGGGATTAAAGTCACAATCTGCTGAGGCACTGGGGTTAGTTAATATTCACTTCACCGCCACAGCTGTCCTCCATTACATTACAAAGGACAGGAAAAGAGACAGCAGAACAGGGTGAAGTAATGAGAAAGCTATTCATTCATTTGAACCAGCTCCACACTATACAGCCTTGTACAAATGGATCTGATCTGCATGACACACAAGTAGGCATTAAATCCGATTTAATTTGATACAATAAAGGAAAGCCTAAACTCTAATGCATTTTTATTTGTATACTTATGCACTATGCAATGTATCAAAAATATAGTCATATGATTATCATATGATTCCATTCAAGTGGTATGTCTAGACTTATTAGCTCTACAGGAGTCCACAGGGATTGTAAACCAATTCCTGCTAAGCCGTTATTCATCCCATGTGTGTATGAATGAACCCTTCACGTATGTGGACTGTGACTTTGAATCCCAGTGGAATATTTATTGGCAGGATCAATGTTTTTCATTTTGTTTGTTTGTTTATTTGAGCTGCAAAAAGATTGGGCTTATAGGGTTACATGGACTGGAAGCAGGTATGGGCTGAGATATACCATAGCTACCACAACAGAGGTGAATACATGCTGATGATTCTTAAAGCTGACTGTGTGTCATCCAGTAGTTATTAGGCATGGCCTTTAGTAACCATTGATAATGGATGGAGCTTTGGTTCAACAAAATTCATCTTGCCAAAAATGACTAATTCAGCAGTTAAAATGTAAAATATTATACCCCTAGCCTCATAATAGCTTGTAGTATGCCATCATGGTATGCCAGATCCTTTACAGTGGAGTCTCATCAGAATCTGCAAACAGCTTGTGTGGACCTGAACCCTACATTTCTAAAAAAAAAAAAAAAAAAAAGGGGGGGGGGGGGTCAATGTTTACTACTACGAGCAAGGAAAAGCTTAGGAATTCCTAACTCCTTTCCTAATTAGGGATGTAATGAATACCCAGATTCTCCATTGAGCATATGTGGGTGGGCTTGGAAGCCCTGGGGAGATGTTAATTACCCTTTTTTGTGGTAGGCCCCAGCCCCAGTTTCTTGCTGGGTCTGTCCTGGTTTAATTTATAAGGCCTGGACTCACGCATCAGGGCTGTATCTGCTGAGAGAAAATCCCTCAGTTCCTTCCTGCTAAACAGTATGGTCAGGCAATGATTTCTCAATCGCCAAGCTTAAATCAGCAGTGGAACACCAGGGAGCACCTTCCTATAGATCTGAATCAGGAGGCCTGTGAGCCTCTTCCCACAGATTATGCATTTACCACTGGGCCCATCTGCAGCAGTTCTTGACCTGACCTTACTTGCTGATGCTGCTCCATCAGTGTGTTCAAGTGACTCTTCAGAAGCAATTTGCCTAGTTCCCCAAGTTTCTTCTCCCTCCCTCGTGGGCTGCACTCCTACTCAGTGAGAGAGACTGCTCAACATTGAACCAAATCCCTTGTTTGCATCACCTGTTTGGTTAAATGCAGCAACAGTAGTGACTTCACCGCCTCCATGCTGCTGCAGCAGCTCACTTTACTCCCTGACTAACATTGCTTGCCTCCCCTCTTCTTCTCACAGCTGCTGATGGTCCTCTCAGTCCTTAGTGTTGCACGGTGGGAGATAATGTAGCCTCATATTTGTCCCTGTACCATGTCCTAGCCACTCCTCCCTCCCCAATATCTGGCCACAATCTTGCTTGGGACTTCTGGGTGGCCTATTTTACAAATATTTAATAATAATGAGAACATTGTCACATAAAAAAAGTGAGTGTAAATATATGCTCCTTCCTAAACATTCATGAGAATAAAAGTCACTTGCAAGACCATTCACTGCAAAGGTGTGGCAAACAATCAACGCAAAGTGTGACTTAGAATACATGGAATATTGATAAATGATTCTTCCTTTGATTTCTTGCCCTGATATACTCTTACTTAAATGAATGGGTACAAGATGGGTTGAAAGAGAAAATTGTATTTAAGTCAGAATTTTAAATTTATTACATCAAAATCTGTTGCCTTAAGCCTGATTTCACCAATATTTATGTCCACATTTGACTGTACTCATGCGAGTAATCCCATTGATGTCAGTGGAGTCACTCGTGTGGGTAAAGTTATACATATGCAAAAATGTTTGTAGGATCAAGGCCTACCCAAAAATTGACATCAAAAGCCACAAATTCAGTATTATGAATGAAACAGAAGGAGAAAATAAATAGTGACGATAAAAGACCTTGTTTAAACAAATATATCTGATAATTAACAGAAAGGAACATGGGGGAATTATTTAAAAAAGGAGGTAAATGGATTCATGTTTAAATATATTTCAGTTTCCCAAAATCCAAAAGTCCCTATTTAAAGATAATCTTTTCCCCAGCTATCTAACAAGTCATATTTGAAGAAAAAGGAATGTAAGAGAATATAATTCATACCAGAACTATATAGCATAAGTAAATGAACAATAAAAATGATAAATTGGGCAATAGAAAAGATTACAGAAATAATGCTTTCACATATTGGGCATTCATTAAATTGACTTTCCAGGGTAATTACTTTAACATTTCTACCTCTGATTCAGCACAGACTTTTGGATCATTAAACTAGATAGTAAATGTTACACATTTTCAGGACCCGCTCTTACAGACCTCTTTCCCAGAAATTCGAAAGCCGTGTCAAAGCTGTTTGCAGGTGGGAACTTCTCAGAGCTGAGTTTCTTTGCAAGTCCAAATTTATTGGACTGGAAATTCAATTCACCAAGGACATTTTTCTGTTTGAAACTGTTCCTTTTAGGTAGACTAATATTATTAACTCCAGTGCAAGGACACAGAAAGGGCAATCTCCATGACTCTAGAATAAGACCAATTTAATATAGTAGAAGTGGTAACAGATTAAACTAAAAAGTATGATTCTCATTTATTTAATTAATTTATTTATGTATATTCTGGTAGCAGCTAGAGGCCTCCAGTGAGATTCTGGCCCCATTGAGTGAGGCACTGTATAAACAAAGTGAGAAGCAGTCCTCATCCCCAAAGAATTTACACAGGTTTCTCATCATCAGCCTCTGGTAAGAATGTCTATTCAGTAGGGGCAACAGAGAGAAAGACTCCACAAAGCCACACATTCAAAACTGAAATAAGAATATTGCTTTGTAGGTTATTTTCAGGATCAGGGTGGGTTTTTTTCAGTTTTATTAAACAATATGAAATTTAAAACTAATTGTGAAAAACCTACTTTTTAGCTTAATCTGTTACCACTTTCACATTTATTATTAAAAATTAACTAATTCTGGATAAGTACATGGATCCAACTCTTTAAGTCTTCCCACAGTACTGAGGGCTTTCCAGTCTGCCCAAAAAGCAGCAAGGTGGAGTAATATACTACTCAAGGTAAGGGTAAAGGTGGCAGAATTAAGCCTTAGGTAAATATTAGCATATGATCATGTCTATTGCAAATTTTAAGCTCCAGTTAAATTAGTGATATATAATTTGCAAGAGTGGTGGTCCTAGAATAATTTTCAAGGAACTATTCTAATTTAATAGTCACAGAAATATATTTCAGCATGTCAAGAAGGTATATGGAAAGAGTTGATTGGTAGCTATGACAAAATATGTATTCAGGTCATTTGTATTTGCATGAGTTCGGGCAGCTACTTCTGCACTATGAGTGCTGTGTTTCGCATGTATATTTTTGTCATGTTTGCTGATAAAAAATAGGGCTGGAACAGAATCTTTATCTGATGCTCTCTCCATAATAAATCTGGTCATTTCATATGCCTGTAACCAAAGGAAATTGCAGCTATTGACACAGAGTTAAGCACAGATTTCATGGTGAAGTGGTCGATTTCATTTTCAATGTTTCACCTTCCCCCCTGCCCATTTTGTTAGTGGCCCACTGGAAGAAATAAATAAAACTGCAATTAACTAACTCCAATGGCTGGTGAAATGAAAATGGTTGGTTTTGTTTGGAATTAAAGGCCATGTTGACAAAATATAGGACACCTAGAATTACCCCCAAATAAGAACCTGTCCCAAAAAATCATTGCAGACATACTGTGTATGAATATGTTGCATTTAATATTACAGCTTTGTGAAATAAACCAAGAGCAACTTTCCTTTCAGTCTGTCATGCTGTCTGGAGCGGTTCAGTCTGCCTCAGGGCAGACTGTCAGAAACACCAAACTGGTGGTGTGTTCTATAATTAAATTTCACCAAGCCAGTAACAAATGTGAACTCCTGGATCATTATAACAGTCATGGAGTCACAGACAGTCCCCTTAGGCCCTCCAGCCTATCTTGCCACCCAGACAAACTGGACTCAGTGATAAATGTCTACTACCCCAAAAATCACACCTCATTCAGGTTGCTTCCAGTCCCAAGAGACCAGTCACTTACCCCAGCTCAATTGGTACCCTAGAACTTACACTAAGGACAATGCCTGTAGCCAATCCCACAATAAACTATCTAATGGTTTATTAACTAGAAAAAAGGAATAAGAGAGTTATTTACAAGTTAAAGCAAGCAAACATATACATACAAATGAGTTACCATCTAATACTAGAGTGACAGAGTTGTACTGATCTGTCAGTTCATAGGTTTCAGAGTAGCAGCCGTGTTAGTCTGTATTCGCAAAAAGAAAAGGAGTACTTGTGGCACCTTCGATACTAACAAATTTATTTGAGCATAAGCTTTCATGGGCTACAGCTCACTTCATCGTATGCATTAAATTTGTTAGTCTCTAAGGTGCCACAAGTACTCCTTTTCTTTTTGTCAATTCATAGTGTCTTTCAGGGCGGACCAAAAAGGCAGGATCTCTGGCTTCAGTTCAGAGTCTCTGGATCTGTCCAAATTCAAACAGCCAAAAGATGGAAAATTTTCCTGTGGCTTTGTTTTATATCCTCCATTCATTTCCCAAGCCCCTAGGGTGAGCTTCCTTGCATGTAGCATTTCCCAGGTGCGATAGGGCCACTCACCAATCCTTTCTATTCCTCTTAGTGTGTGCAGTGCTTGGCATGTTGACACTCTTCAACAACATGTGCCATTATCTGTCAGTATGGTCTCTATCAAAGTGGGTTGGAGGGTAGACACCATGTGTAGAGGTTGGCTATGCATATTCCTTGGCCAGTTCGGAACCTGTTCAGCAGAGTCCAAAGGTGACATGGCAAGTCAAATCCCAGAGGTCAAACAGTCGGATCAGTGACAAAGAAACCATTCCAAATATCTTTAGCTGGCTACTTATCACACCATAGGGTTACTGCTGACAGAATGCAATCTGGCAGTTGAGACCACAATGAACGTCTCAATGTAAATCATGCTCTGGGGTGACTGAAGATGGCCATGTAGAGTGGGAGACCTGTATTGGAATGTAGCTTTTCCGCAGTGTGGGTGTAGATGCTCTGTTACGAATGTCTGGAGGGGCTATGTTGCTCAGAACTGGTAGCCACGGAATAGGAGTGGGGCACAGGGTGCCTGTGAAAATGCACTTGGTTGAGTTCAATTTATTTATTTATTTATCAATTTATTTAATTGGACATCAACCAATTTAGTGTGGGGCGAATGACACCGTTCAGGGGCACAGTATTTTGCTGAGGAATCCTTTGTATTGCGATATTCCTTGATGGTCCATCTGATTTTGACAGTCCTTCCGGATGGGTGGAGGGGGGAACACGATTCCCGTGCCAGAGTTCACAAGTTCAGAGCAAACATTTTCAAAGTTATAAACAAAAGTTACATATTTTCTTACAGCATGGAATACAGACATTGCAAGTGAGATTAGAGTATAAACACTAAATACTAATAATACTAATGCCTATTTTGAGCAACACTACATACAGAAACAATGAGGAGTCCGGTGGCACCTTAAAGACTTACAGGTTTATTCGGGCATAAGCTTTCGTGAGTAAAAAACCCCACTTCTTCAGTTTCAGCTAACATACGGTGAACTGGTCTGGTCTCCAGCTATAAGTTTGTCAGTTCTTAGCTAATGCCTGCAGCCTGGGCAACAGCTGGCATCTGACCTGCCAGTGTCACAGAGTCAAATGAGAAAAAATGCCAGCGTTGTACCAAGAGGTGGATGTGCACATGTAAATTGGGTGCATGCAGCCAGCTTAGGACCGGTATCTGAGTGCTGGAGAAAGGAGCACTTCTTAAGCTGTTTTCAGTTAAGCCTGCAGCTTGTAAGGGTACGTGGTTCAGACTTGGATCTGTGTTTGGCAGCAGGCAAGTGTGTCTGGCTCAAACAAGGCAAGGTACTGGAGTCCCAAGCTGGCAGGGAAAATGGGCTGAGAGGTAGTCTAGGCACATCAGGTGACAGTCCCAAAGGGGTTTCTGTGATCCAACCCGTCACAAGTGGAACACCGCTTTTGGGCTCAGGAACCAAGCACTGAGTGGTGGGATCACATCGTCATGCACATCTGGGATGACGAGCAGGAGCTGCAGAACTTTTGCATGAGGAAAGCCACATTCATGGGACTGTGTGATGAGCTTGACCCAGCCCTGTGGCGCAAGGACACGAGAATGAGAGCTGCCCTGCCATTGGAGAAGCGCATGGCAATTGCACTGTGGAAGCTGGCTACTCCAGACTGTTACCCATCGGTCGGGTAATCAGTTCGGAATGGGAAAGTCTACCATTGAATTCATGTTGACAGAAGTCTGCAGGATCATTAATCACATCCTTCTCCGAAAGTCCATGACTCTGGGCAATGTGTGTGACATTGTAGATGCCTTTGCACAAATGGGCTTCCCTAACTGTGTAGGGGTGATAGATGGCACGCATATTCCAATTCTGGAACAAGACCACCTAGCCACTGAGAATATTAATGGCTAGGGATATTTCTCAATGGTTCTCCAGGTGCTTGTGGATCACCGTGAGCATTTCACAGACATTAATGCAAGGCTGGTCCAGAAAAGTGCATGATGCACGCATCTTTCGGAAAAATGATCTGTTCAGGAAGCTGAAAGCAGGGACTTTCTTCCCGGACCAGAAGATCACTGTAGGGGAAGTCAAAATGCCTATTGTGATCCTGGGAGACCCTGTCTACCCCTTAATGCCATGGCTTATAAATCCAGACATGGGGCAACTTGAGTGGTTAAACAACAGACTGAGCAAGTGCAGAATGACTGTTGAGTGTGCTTTTGGCCATTTAAGAGCCCACTGGTGCTGCCTCTGTGGGAAGCTGAACCTGGCTGATGACAATATTCCTATGCTTATAGCTGCGTGCTGTACGCTTCATAATATTTGTGAAGGGAAGGGTGAAAGCTTCACTCAGGGCTGGACCGCAGAGGCTCAGCGCCTGGGGGCTGAGTTTGAACAGCCAGAGACCGGGGCTATTAGAGGGCCACAGCACGGGGCCATAAGGATCAGGGATGCATTGAGGCAGCAGTTTGAAGCTTAAAGCCACTAATATTGCAGTGCTTGTAATGCTAGGAGGTGACTGGTGCACATGATGCAATATGTGGGTTTAACATAATTGTATGTTGCTTTGCAGGGCTCATTTTGCTTTCAGTTAATAGAATAAAGATTGCTTTCAAACCAACACAATTATTTTATTAAAAGACAACAACGGGAGGAGAGAGTCAAACAAAAAAATACAACAGTAGGGAGGGGGAAGGGAAGGCTTCAAGAGGCGGAGGGGTCCCGGGATGGCTAAAGATTTGTGTATGTCCAGGGATCATATCCAGCCTTCTCCTTTGGAGTATGATGCAGCGGGTACTGTACTTCAGCAAGGCCAAACTGCAGATGGTTGGGTGTTGAGTGCAGTGGGTAGTGGGAGTCCGCAGTGCTGGGCTGTGAGGGGGGAAGGAGTGGATTGCTGTGGGTAGAGAGTGGAGCCAGGAGGTTGATGAGAGTGTGTTGGCGGTGTCTGGGGGGGTGCCTGGGAAAGAGTTTTCTGACAGTGGCTGCAGGGGAGGGCGGGCACAGAGCTGCTCAGTTTGAAGAGCTAATATCTCCTGGAACGTGTCTTCTTGGCGCTCCATAACCTTCAAGAGCCACTCCATGGCTTCATTTTGGCATGCCGCATTCTCGTTTCGGTCCCTCTTCTTGCTGTCCTGCCACTCCTTCAATTCTCAGCAGTGGAGTGCATCATAATATCACGCAGAAAGTCCTCTTTAGTTCTTCTTGGCTGCTTTCTAATTCTGCGCAGCCATTCAGCCACTGAAAACAAAGAGGGAGGCTGGGCTCCCAAGGTCATCTCTGTGAAGTTTAAATGCAACATTTTACAGAAGCAGTATTCTTTGCAACACAGAGAACACTGATTCAGTGATTTAAAATACAGCCAGTACTCACACACCTGTCACTAACTGGCTAACCCCAGGCAAGCACACATGAGCCACAAGACCCCCAAAATGGTGAGTAGCCTCAGGGTAAGGGTAAATCACCCTTCCCAGACCCTGCTATACACTGGGCACATGGCTCTTGGGAAGAGCTAGCACTGTAGGGTGGGCCTGATAATCATTCCTGTCAAAACACTTTCCACAGGATGTGATCATTATGGAAGATATCTCACTGTTGAGGATGAGCAGAGAATCTAGGGAGGGTCTTCTCCAAGCCTACGGCCTCTGCCCTGGCCCCTATGTGGCTCCCCTGTGTGCAAAAATGGTCCGTCCCCCCACCCCATGACGGCATAGTGGCGCAGGAGAGTTACCGTTAATGGGGCAAGAAACAAAGCAGCTCTGCCGAAGAACGTGTGGCAGCGGATTTCCCAGTATCTCCACCAGATGCATCCGATGAAGTGAGCTGTAGCTCACGAAAGCTTATGCTCAAATAAATTGGTTAGTCTCTAAGGTGCCACAAATCCTCCTGTTCTTTTAAAATGAAAGCTGACTCTCTGTATAACAATTGAGAGACCTGTCTATGTTCCCCTTGTTTCCATGGCTTGTTCTGTACCCCCTGAAGTGCAAGGGAAACCCATATTATGGGAAACATGGTGCTAATATATAGACAGGGTTTAGATTCACAAAGTTATAAACATAAAACACACAAGAGGATGTGGGGAAACACCCTTTTACTGCTAGAAAGGCTGATCATAAGCTCAACAGCACGAATTTAAGTAGATCCTCATTCAATTAAACTTTAGAACCCTTGTTTTGTTACGTTGCAACAACATCGTAAAGAAAAAGAAGAAAACTGCCAAATGCAATCACGATCTGTGAAAAGGAAAAAAGGGATGAAGGAATGGGTAGATTTAGGGAAGAAGGACCAGACCCTCAGCTAGCGTAAAGCTTCATGTCTTTGAAGCCAGATGCAGCTGGTCTGATTCATACCATCTGAGAATCTGGCTCCAAATCCTGTTTTTTGAAAAGAATAAGAAACATTATGAAGTGATTTGCTAGGCAGAATGTACTTACCCCTCTAAAACACTGTGTAAATGTAACAAAAAAATGAGACACCATTACTGGTGAGTGTGCACGGTGCAAAGTGCTCTGTCTCTCCAAAGTGTAGTATGAGTAATGCAAGGTTACTGCAGTAAGTACACATCTCTTATTGGTATCAGAGAAAATAGGTGTGTAAAACCCATGTAATTTGATAGCACATACATCACTGCTGCCCCGGGAGTACTGAATCATAAAGCTATATATTTAGCACAGTAAAAGAATATTCCTCATCTTCTCACTGAGAAAATTCTTCAGAAATGAGTGGGGGAAGGGAGAAAAATCTTATAAATCGAGCACTAAAACAACAGGCAAACTGTAGTGTTGCTGCCAAGACACACTGTCTATCCTTTTTAATATAGTGACATTTTATTTTAAGTGTTCCTCTCCCCTCAGTGTTTTTAGTACCAGTGTTAAATTACAGTAGCACTCTTATGGAAATACAGGCGAGATTCACATGAATACCAAATACATTCATTATGATCAGTGCTGAATTCCAAATGAGAATAGCTTCCCCGTTCACCCCCTCCCCCCGCCCCATGTTAACCTTCAAGACAAGTCAACACATTTCAAACGTTCTAGGCTTATTTTAATTTGGAAAACAGACTTAAATATACCACAGGCAAGTCAGCTCTACTCAAAGCTGTGAGGGATGGGGGAGGGACTGTCACAGCAAGGAGATGCTGTGAGAGAAGGAGGTGAAAATGAAAGCCAGCATCAGCTCCCTGGGGTCTGCTGTAATCAGCAGACAAATGGTCTGTACTCATAGCATGTATTCATTCTGCAGCAAGGGTCTGCCAACAAGAGCCTGCCTATGCCTGTTTGGAAATACAGCACTAGCCTTTCTCTATTCAGATGCTTGGAAATAAAAAAGAATTGCTGACAAACACTGCTTTGGGCATTTGACACTGTTTTTTGATCTAGTTACTCAGACAGTGTAAAATGAACAAATTAGGAATTTACTACAAAAGACTCTCAGTTCTTGCCTGCTAAAGTGTCAAGATTTATAAAAATAAGACTATTTTTTTCTCTCGCTCCCTGAATTGTTTAAAAACAAACAAACAAAAACCTTTTTGCATGGCTAAACTAAGATTTTTCATCCATTATCAGGTTACTGGTTCACAGACACTAACTAGTCTGAAACAAAATTGGATGTGTGTGTGTGGGGGGGGGGGAGGTGAGACAGAGAGAGAGAGAGATAATTGCAGGATAGCAACTACTTATCCATTGCATTTGGCTGTCTTGTCAGTGCTCCTGAGTTTAATTAACAGCCTACACTAGAAACTCTGTTTCCCCCTCTTTTTGCAACAATAAAATCAAATTTCAATTGCCATTTGTATTATAATACCTTAGGAGGCTGGCATTGTTAATTGTCAACTTTCTCACTTACTAATATCTTTCCATCATTGAAATATAAATACATGAATACAGTTCACCTATTAATCTAGAACACTAGAACTGTTCTAATTTCAACTATTGTATAGTTTCTTTTTTTAAAAAGTAATTTATACATGACATATTGTACACAGGGCACCACCCAAGCTAACATGCAAATCACAGGCTTTGAAGCATATCATGTGAAGTGATGTGTGCAAATAGACAATGTTGAAAAGCAGCTCCTTTAACACCACACCTATTTTAGAGGGGGAGAATGAATAAAAATGAGGTAGGCTGTTAGCACAGAGCCAAAGAGCAGACATCACACAATAGCCCCAAGGTACGTAATTAAATTAGATTTTTTTAATTTAGTGATCCAGATGGATTCATTGGCAGAATAGTGAATCATTTCTGAGATCTCTAATATCCTGATATATAATTGCAGGATAGCAACTACTTATCCATTGCATTTGGCTGTCTTGTCAGTGCTCCTGAGTTTAATTAACAGCCTACACTAGAAACTCTATTTCCCCCTCTTTTTGCAACAATAAAATCAAATTTCAATTGCCATTTGTATTATAATACCTTATCCTGAATCCATGGTTCAGGATGAAGGATGATGATGACAGCCACAGGTATAACTGATGAAAATATTTACTGTACAATGAGCAATGTTCCCCCAATGATTCAATCTCTGCTGGAAGAGCCCAGGAAAACTTGCAAGTTCGTCATCATTTCATGATCAGGCTTGGGGTAAAGAGAGAGACAAAAATATTCTGTTCTTTACCCGTTAGGCTCCCGTTGAAGAGACAGCCTTAAAATCTGCCAGTAAGGGTGCTACAAAATCACTGGGGATTTCAAAACTGTTCCAAGGGAGTGGATCAATGGAGCTGCTAAAACTGTATGATTTTAATGAATGAGATCCTTGCTGTGCCCCACCCCCTCACTCTCTCTGATGATCAAGCTTGTGCTCACACATGTGCACAACAGAAAGGATCTTGTTCTGGATGTGGTTCTTTTATGTGGTGCATATGTATGAACAGAGGCTTGCTCATCAGGGACAGAGAAAAAGAAGGGCAGAGCAAGGATTGCACATCAAAGAAGTACTTTCTTTTTCATTTTTAAGTGAATGTAGTGCTTGTGATAGGTGCTAGATTGACAAAGACTGAATTCCTCTATCTACAGGAAGGGTCCAAAAAAGGAATTAGAAGTGCAAGTTTCCTTTGCCAATCTGCCTTAGTCCTGACCTGGAGGAACTACTTCAGAGATAAGATGTAATTTCCTAGCTGTGATAGTAATTAAACATGGGAACAGCTTGCCGGGGGAGGTGGTGGACTCATCATTGCTTAGAGTCTCTATAATGAGAACATATATATATATATATATATATATATATATCTTTCTAAAGGATATGCTTTAATCCAACTTCTGGGAGAAATTCTACAGCTTGTGTGCATTGAGGATTAGGCTGGATGGTCGTCATGATACCTTCTGGCATCTGTGAGTCTATGAGTGCTGCTGTTCATTCCCTTCTTTAATGACCCACAGAGAAAACAGGAAGCTCTGCATTGCCCTCAACATGTTCATAACACGAGCAGCTCTGTTTTAGGACAATTACTGTAATCAGATCTCATGTTTCAGGGCTTCAGTCAGTCGCCAGCAGCATCCAGGAAGGATTTTTTCCCCTGAGCCACAATTAGCCAGATGTATTCTATTTTGTTTGTTTGGAGGGAAGGGGTTCCCTTCCTCTGAAGCCCCGGGATTGGCCACAACGGGAGATGGGTTAGACTCTGAGGTGTTAGAGAGAGTTCTCTTTCCTATATGCTTGGCTGGTGTGTCTTATCAGAACAACAATGCTGGTTCCCTAAATTATTAGTACTTGAGGCACTAGTGCTAATTATTGTTGTGATTACCTGACAGATCCTTGGGTGATCAAATCACAGCCATTGTGACACTGGGTTTAATAGGCCAGCTCAACCATATCTTCTGGTCCCTGGACCACTATTCATACAATACTGCATCAAGATTGATAACTAGTTCACTAGCTGCACTAGAACAGTGCACACCTAGAGAAGAGGGGAGGGTATAATTTTTCCATCACCTTTCCACCCCCATTGCTAGTCCTACTGAATCAACCCCGAGCTCAGGGTTGCTCTAACTTGCACTGGTGGATAAAAGTTCACAAGGAGCTACTCTTTTGGACAGGATCACAGGTATGCCTCATGCTTTGAATCTACACTCTCATGCCTCTGGCCCACCCGCCACCTTTGAGTGACTGGGAACTTATGGAGGGTCAAGCATCCAGCTCAGAGTATTGGTCATATTCACTCTAACCAATATTGTGTTAAGTGGCTAAGCACTTGAGTATGTGAATGTTGCAGCTCATCCAGTGATATATCAGAAAGCTCCTGAGTTCTCTACTTCTGATTATTTTAACAGACTACATTTTGTGGCTTTTGGTGTAAAGACATCCAGAGGTGCCCTAAAATCTGGGCCACAAAGACCACTGTGTGCTTCTGGAACCCCAGAATCTGTGAAATTTCAGGAGCATGCAATGTACTCTGAGGCAGAAAAACTCTAGAGTGCTATTAATTTGAAAGAAAGACATAGCAGTGGGACACAGCACAGAAGGAAAGTGTTGTCCAATTATCACTCAAGCATTTGCCACCAATGGGCTAACCATACATTCCCCCAAAAGAGTTCTGCTTGCCAGAGGTGGTAGTGGGCTGCATTGAAGGTAAGGGTAATCTGGTTGTGCCAATGTTCCAGCATTTTGATGCATAAATAAAGGCAGTTGTTGATGATGATAAACTAACCCATCTGTCTCCAGCTCCTAAATCCCTTCTTTCATCTAAGTTTAGCAGCAGAGACATGCTGTCATCTTGAAACTGCAGCTGGTCCATTTTCATAACACCACCAGTCTCTTCTACACAAGAGTAAATGGTAAATCACAGTCAGCACTACCACTGTGGGAACAATTCCACTGATTTGTGAAGTGAAAACGATAGACTATGTTGACTGCAGCTACTGTCCTGTATTCAAGCTGTCCTCCTTGCATCATGTAATCTAAACACATTTTCAGGGCAGCTGAGAACTAATGAATAAGTCTATGAATATTGAGTGTGCTTAAGGATTGACATTTTAAAGGTAAACATTGAAACTTTTCATCCAGAATATGCAGCAGCTGCTACAGAAGCCAATGTAACTTCTGACAGATAGTGATGAGTGGTGTGTAATGTCAGTTCAAGATGAGAGCCTACAACATCGTGAAAAGCAATCCACTGAACATGAATTCCATGGTGCCATGGCAGCACCTAACAGCCCAGATTCTCCTATCTGGAAGATAACTGACTTAAATGCCAGACATGGCATCAAATAAATTGTCAAACTGGGAGTAACACTTAAACAAAAGATTTGTTACTAGTGTTTACCCCAGAAGTTATGGGGACTGTTCTAAACTCCAGTAGCTGGCCATGATCCCCAAGAGACTGCCAGCCATCTGGGAATAGCTGGAGTGCAGTTTCCTCTGGCCAGCCATACCCCCTCCCCATTCTCTACGCCAATGCAGCTGGAGAGGGAGAGGAGTGGCGTGGCATAGGAGTTGGCTTTGCTGGTTCTATGCCCTCTGGGGAATACGGCATATGGGAGGAATATCCAGCTAAGGAAATGTGGCCAGTCTCTGCTCCTTTCGTGAATCTCGGGCAGCACAAGAGAAGCAAAGTCCAGCTTTGGTAAAAGGGACACTTTAATTGAGTTCTTCATTATTACAAGTTTGATCATTTTCCTCTACAAGTGAGCAAGCTGGCATCTGCCTAGGACAACTTTGAATCAGAAATATTACATCAACTACTGCATTGGCCTTGAGTCATTATCAGAGATGGTTAAACTGCAAAAGGGTTGATTTAGAATAAGCCTCCAAAAATTCCCAAATGTTTAAGCTTTCTATGGCCAAGAAATCATGCTGGGAGAACTGGAAGAACAGCTCACCTCTGTGGTATTTCCACTCCAGCCAAACTCAGGAAGTTCAGAGGTACATAAAAATGAAAACACAATCAAAAGAAAATGGACTATTGTGGATTGTTTAAAAAGATTCTGTTTTGGTTCAAGTTTAGTTTTAAATAAAGGTTCAAATAGTTTTTTTTATTTTATTTGTATCATTTTCTCCATCCATGATAAATATATAGACATATTCCTTTCATTTATAAATACTTTTGATTTTATTTCATTAAGTAGTAAAACGCCAACACTTCACCATATCAAAAGCAAGGGCAAATACATAACAAAGGATGCTACTTATAAATCAAAGATAAGCTAGTGTGCAGCATTTGCAAAGACAGTTCAAATTTGAATCTGGTCATATTTTGTGTGTGTTTCTCTCTCTTTTTAGGAATATTTTAAAACTTTTATCTTCCATTAACCCACATTTTGGTTTTCCTGTGGTCAGTGACATCTTTCCCTCAAGTATGCATCAAAATTCCAGCCATTATCAACAGGGACATTGATTAATAATTTCAAGATGACTACTTCAATAGATAACTTATCCAGCTCATTGTGGTGTTTCTATAATCTTTGACATCAAGTGTTTAACAAGAGGTTCTGAAAGAAAAACCATTAATTGTCTTTGGTTTTAGAAAATACTGCACTTAAATGATAAGTAGTATATTAAATCATTAGCCACAACACGTTTTTGTGGAAAATTTCTCTTTCCTCTTAATATTAGCCATTTTATCAGATTTTTTCAGTTATCTATATCTGCTTCACAAATATTTTTGCTTCATCATTCAAGAACAATGAATCTCACAGATGCACGACCGATAAACGACAATACTTCTATTTTTTTTTAAGTCTTACAAACTAAGATTCCTTCTCTTCTTGCGACAAGTTTCCTCTGAATGAATGATTTAATCTTCCAAGAGGGTTTATATTAAGAGATGAGTTTTGTTGTGTATTTCAATATTCCTTTATAGAAAAACCGCACACACAATGATAATTATAAGGCAATGTTTGTACCACCTAAAAGAATTAAAAGACCTTCAATTTTCTCTAGGGAGCCTATGGCTGGTATTTTGATTTATTAAGAAGGAATAAATGAGACTTCAGCAGTAGAAAGAGAAAAGCTGCTATGTGGAAGGAGCAAATTTTCAGGTCTGTCCCTCTTGTTTCTTTTATTTTCTTTCTTTTCTCCCCCCCGCCTTTTTTTTTAATACCCACACAGCTGAGTCAAGGTTAAAGAGCAGCGGGCAGCATCAAGACTTTTCAGTCTAATTTTGTGGCTCTCCCCTCCTTCTACCCTCGACATTGATCAGTGCATCAAATGTTTGGTTGTGGAGCAACCATAATGGGTTTTGAACTGTGTTCAGTCATGGGGATTTCTCCAGAGGGCAGAACTCATTCTGCACATGTGACCCCCCCAAGCCCTTTAGCTGTACACTATGATTGATGCAGTGGAAGGATCATTTAAAAATACATTTGATATAATAATATATTATTACAGTACCTTCTGTTCTCCAATTAAAGCACACATTGTGTAAATCTTACGAGGAGAAAAATATAGTGAGTTTCTGGCAAATATCTAGTTTACCGTGAAGTGCAAGTATTTAACATGTACTATTTTTTATAGTTTCCAGTTCTAGAAATTGCTGCAGTAGCAAGGACTGTGTGCTTTCCCCATCAGATCCAAACAATTATTGAAATTCAGAGCTAAGCAATTGGAGCTTAAAAAATTGGAGCTAAACAATCATTTCAATGCAGAGCTCAGTCTTGCTGACGGGAAGGTATTTTGAACACAATGTGACTACTCACATGTGTAAAGTTACTTGTGTGTATATGTGATTGCAGGATCAGCAGCTTAGTCTCCTAGGGCTTGATCTGGACTATTAAAGTCAGTGGGAGTTTTGCCACTGATTTTAATGGGACAAGGATTGGGGCTCTGGTTGGTTAGACCTGCCTGTAGTAACTCCCTTGTCATGGCTAGTTAATCTCCTGAACAACACAAGTTAGTTTTGAAATATAAAGAATTCTAATGGGTACTAATGAATCCTTTGCACAGAATAGTTCACATGTAGAAATGAATTAAAAGTTCAAGGAGGTTGGAACTGGAGGGAGAAACTAGAAGGTCAAGGATGTTATATTAATTTGAGAACCTGGGCCCAGGTGTAAATCAGCATTGCTCCAATGGAAGTATGTTCATTTACACCAGCTGAGGATTTTGTTTCTGTGTTTGATGGCGACCCTATGCTGGTCAACTAAACCATGTTTAAATGGAATGCACTTGAAGTGGTTACACCTAACATGGTTAAAGGCCTGGTGTAGGTGGAGCTGTAGATAACAGAATCAAGACCAGAGATTCCATGGGTGCTCTGATGTCACATCATGGAGCATGTTATAAAAATAAGTGGAAGGTCCACTTAAGAATGATCATCACTAGAAATAGGTTCCCCCATCAATAATTATGATTTTTTCATCATCAGGCATATTGAAACCTGAAGAATTTTGAAATACATTATCATTTGACCACTATTCTGTTCATAGATAACACTCGCAATGTGAATATTGTCTTATTAGGGGTTACTTGTGAAGAAAGCAAGAAGTGGGAAAGATTATCTGGAGGAAAAGTTCCATAAAAATCAAAGATTCTTCACCGAAATGTGGGCCGCTTAGAGGATATGGAAAAGCCAAAGTCTCCTTGCTATCTTGTCCACCCCTTTTAAATTTATTATAAATTTGGTGTCTTTCTTAATCAGAAAGTATTTAATTCCACAAAGTCATGAAAAGAGCAGGCCAGTTGATGTATTATTTTTCTATATGAAAATTTCAGTTGTCTTAAAGATTAGCAGAAATGCTTTTATTCTTCTCTTAATGTTTGCTTTTAATGAAGGTAGTAGATGGAACAGATGACAGCCATACAAAACAGTTTCCTCCCTTTTTCCACATCAAAATTATAGCAGCATGGGCAGCAGCAATGCAAGTTACCTAATATGACCCTATCTAATGTTCCTCAACCCTAACCTGAAGACGCCACCTCCACGGGTCAGAACATAGGTCGCTCATTCAAATTTGAAACAGCAGTAGATCAAAGCATGCTAGGGACTTTTAGTGCACATCAGCATGGTCCATATGGCCAGTTAAGGTGCGGCATGCTGGAGTGCTGTAGATTTATTCCTCCGCAAACCAGTAAGTGCTTGGGTAGATATGCCCTCAGTCTTTTCTGCTAAGAATGCCACACAGGGGTAGCACACGTGAATGTGGTAACCGTTACCTGCCCAAGAGAAACTTGACTCAGACCACCAACTCATTTAACAAAAAGCACTGAAACACCACCAGATGGTAATGCCTCTCAGCTCACTGCTGACTTACACTTGATTCAAACCAGTGACCCAAAGCCAAAAGCTCCATAAACCCTTAGAAATTCACTGAGCCATTTAGGCTTCAGAAAAAAAAAAGCATTAAAAAGGGATAACAAACCCAAATAATTTACAGAATCTAGACCAAATATTATTTTGAGATATTCATGCAAAGCTCACATTCTACTTTCAGCTCCACTGATTTCAGTGGGGGGGTTCACAGGTGAAGATGAGAGAACTGACCTTTTCCAAATTTAGACATTACAAACAAATGTGGTTTTAAAGAAAATCATTTTTAAAATGAGTCTTTCCTTCAGTTACTCTCCAGGACTGAGCAAAGAATTCCAATGATTTAAAACATCTTGAACACCCAAAATCTAGAAGTCAATTCTCAGTATAGGAGGCAGCTTTTTAATAATTATTTTAAAATAAAAGCATATTTTGGTCTACATATATTTCATTACAGATCTGGAATATTAGACAACTAAAATGTTACCTTTTGACTTCAATTAGAAATACCATGTGTATGAGTAAGTGGCAGAGGAGGGGATACACTGGTGGAAATGTAATTAGCAGCTTTATTAATATTGCAAATAATAACTATTATTACTTGATAATCATCTGTGCCTTTATCAATAATATTAACTCAATTTTCATTTTCCTTTCAATATTATTATGTATGATGATTCTCATACACTCTTAGACATATATTAACATCTCTCTTTTTATGTTCTCTGTTTAGTGTTGCTTTTTCTAGACTGTCTTCAACATTTCTGCATTGATAGCAGTGTCTTCTGTTCCTTCATGTCTACAGTACAAAGCCCTAACAGGACTTTTCAGAATTTCACTTAGTGCTAAAAATGTAGAGATTTTAGACTCTTAAATTTGGTGTTATTTTTAATTCCAGCATTGATTTTTTTTTCATTTTCAACATTACATTGATTGATAAAGAATTGCCGTTAGCAATTAGTGCTTTCTCAGATTTATCTGTCCCTCTCTACTGAAAATTAAACAGTCTCCTATTTTTTTGGACTTCAAAACCTTCTGTTAGATTGCCACGATAATTGCTAAATTAATCATACATGCCAAGGCTCCATAAAAATATAGTTTTACTTTAGTTTTAGTAGAAGAATGAATAAATTAGTCCTGAAGACATATACGTGAAAAGTGGCTCCCACTGGATTTTTAGGGAATTGAATCCAAGAGGTTTAAAGTTCCATTTTTTAACAGTAACAGTCCCTAAAAATTGCAATTCTTGTTTTACGGTCAGAGGTAACAAAGGAAATCAAGCAATTCACTTGATATTTATTTTAGTAAAAGTAAACTACTGACCTCCCTACCTGTTCTATACACTACTATTAACCTTGTCTGCAGGAGGGTGGTGATTTGAAGAGTTATGATTGTTAATGGCCTTTGAATGCAGCCAGCTCTGGCCACTTACTCCCTAGTGTGCAGCATGGCTCAGCCTTTTCCAGATGGGAAAATGATAAGGAGACCAGGAAGATAACAGGTCATTCTTGGGCAGCCGCCAGAAAATTGCTGCAAAATGAATCATGCAGGTCTGAGGTGCTTTACCCAGCATTTTCCTGTTTTAATTTATCAAGCTGCAGCTTGTTGACATGGAAGTGAATGGCGTTGTGCAGTGTACTCTAAAAAGTGAGCTTAGAGGTTTCGTGGAACAGAGCTCTAGTCGTAAATAATAAAGAAAATCTGTGGAATATTTTCCCTAGCAGCACCTGCCCTATTGTTTTATATTCATTTGCAGTTAGCTGACATCTCACTTTCAGCATCAATTGTAAAATAAAAAAGGCAGTTCTTTGAAATTTTACATAGACACAGAAATCTGTTGTTAACTATTATCAAAGATGATAATTCTCAAACTGGTACTTTACTCTGGAGCTATATGTATTTGTTTATCAAATATAATTAATTGATTGAATAGACTCACAGCATTATTGGGGAAGTGCAGTATGATCAGAAGAGCATTAGTCAGGAAGGTTTAATGTCATAGTCAAGATCTCTCCTCCCAAAGAAAAAAGTGAGAGAGAGGGCCAAAGATAGGAAAACTGCATGAGTTTCCCCTTGCAGTCTTTGCTTCATATATTCTTTTACCGAGATTAAGCCCCAGCCTATAGAACCGGTAGATCCCTTCAAATCTGCTAGGATGTTCTGTACAGAGACCCTGCGCCCCCATACTCTCTGCTGGACCCCTTTCAGCATAGCTGGCTGTCTGACCCACAAAAATTGAGATTAGTTTAAGAATCTGATTTCTGGGTTTTGAGCCTTTTAGGATTGATGATTTCAAACTTTCTCCGGAAACACAAAGGCTAGAAACATACATTTTATTTTAAGAAAAACTGAGATTCACATAATCACATGACTCTCGGAGCTTGTGCTTTAAGAAAAATACCAAATATTGTGAGACTTGCAATAAAATCATGATCATTAGCAATATTCTGAAGATCTAGGAGACCAAGATTGTAATTAACTCCTAAATAGATTCTTCATGGTGTTGGGAGGAAAGATGCATGTCACTTCCACCCTTTCCTCAGCCTTCCCCTTCCAAGGCACAGATCTTGGACCACCCCCAAGAGAGCCCTCTGCAGCATCCAGGGACTATCCCATACTTCCACAAACTGCATCTTGGGGGGGGGGGGGAGAGAGAGAGAGAGAGAGAGCGCGCGAGAGCATTTCTGTTTGGGCTCCATTTATTATTAATTATAAAATTATTTATTACAATGGCTGTTTTCAACCAGAAAAAAACTATCAAATCATTAACTTACACTCAGAAGTTAAATGAAATGTGTGTAGTTAGTTGAAGTTTATAAACTGCATTTTACACCACAGCTAAGATCATTGGCGTGTCAATAGTGTATCTAAAAGTAGGTTGATTTTGGAAAACTTCTGTCCCTGGAAAGTTGCATTAAATTTTATATCATGTACTAATATATGATAAAATCCCTTTGGCTAATAATGCTGTCACATTTGTGTGAGATGAAGATTATTGTCTCACCCACACAGAGGCTAGGATGACACTTTAATTGGAAAATGACATTGTTGGGAACGTTTATGAATATTTTATTCTCTCTCTCCCCTGCCCCCAACTCCAACTCTTTATATTTCCCGCCATTTATGATTGTATTTATTATTTCTTAAGAACTGACACTATGCTCAGTGCTGTACAAAGCATAAAGGAGGATACAGTCCTTGCCCTCAGGATCTTACAGTGCAAGAAACATACAACAGTGAAAGTAGGTGACATTCCCATCCTGCTCAGCTCACAGTACATGCACACTGGATGGGTTCCAAACTTTCTCCACTACTGAGCTTGCTTTTACTGAGAACTTCAATAATAATATTGAAGCCTAGGCTCTCTCTTAAGTCTGGTTGTCTCTAGGGGTTTTCTACCTGCCAGACTTTTCCATCCCTGCTCTAGTTCCTTCTGCCTCAGATAACTACATAATCCTTTTATGTCAC
Source organism: Caretta caretta (assembly GCF_965140235.1). Lineage (NCBI taxonomy): Eukaryota > Metazoa > Chordata > Testudines > Cheloniidae > Caretta > Caretta caretta. The sequence continues at coordinate 80,552,698 of NC_134210.1, read as the reverse complement.
TGGAATGGAGTTAACAGAACGCATCTAGTCCTCACATTGTCACAGGCCTGAGTGAGTTCCCCTTCCTGACTCCCACTAGGAGTCTGTAAGGGGAATGTAAGCCTCTGTGCTCTGGATCTCCTGGGGTATGTTAAGTTTCTGGAACCTGAATTGAGTCCATCCACTGGCCCAATCTTGGGGTCCTTAGGCACATGCTCAGGTGCAGACCTTCTGTCTGGCACCCCCCCCCACCTCAGAGTGTTATAACCTGCTGTCTAGCCACCTAATCCCTCCCCCTAGTCCTACCCCCACCCCCCAGCACAGTGCTGAACCTTCAGACACCCCAATACTTAAACAACCCCCTCTCCCAGAACTCCACCCCAAACGTGTGAAGCTTCTGGTTTACAGTTTAAACTCTCTCCTGGGCACACAGAAGTTGTGAAGCTGTGGACACACACATACACTTGCACAGTCTAAGAACTTTATAGCTTTCGTGTGGGAAGTAGTTCATTTTTTTCTTTTCTTTTCTTTTTTTATACTATTTATTTAGGAAGTTTTAACAAGTTCACAAATCCTTGTCATGTAAATATCAGAAACAAAACAATCATTACAATAGTTAGCTTTTTTTTAAAAGAGACATTATACAGGAATAGGGTCCTCAGAGCTTTCTAGTTAACAAGGTGAGCACCATTACAACACCAATGTCGTTTCTATTGATTTTATTGCATGGAGTGAAATCTCTGTATGCACATAATTAACAGACCAGGTATGTCTATCCTTAACGAACCCAGTTTGATATGGCTTTATATAAGCTTAGAGCATAGATTGCAAGTGGCTAGCTAATATTTTTGCTAAAATCTTTGTCATGACTTAACAGATATATGGGCCTATAGGACCTGCATAAGGTAAGTTCTCTTCCATCTTCAGGGAGAATAACCACAGTAGCTTTTTTCATAGGTTGTGGAAGTTCCTCCCCTAACAGAATGGCATTGATGATACCTGTCAAAGGACCCACTAATGCTTCCTTAATTATCTTGTAAAATGCATGGAAGCCATTAGATCCTGCAGTTTTATACTTTTCATACTTGCTATTGCCTCTAGGATTTCTTAATGTAAAGTTTCTTTACCAAGTTTGTATATCTTTCGCAAGCCTGCTACTTCCAGATATTTTTGAATAACTTCAGAGCTTGGAGTATCTTAGGCAGAGAGCTTTTTATAATGAGGAGCTAAAGTAGCACATATTTCATTAGAGTGTGCAACTATCTTTTGCTGATTGTTCTTAATTGGGGGAATAATATGTTGCTCTTGAATCCCTTTAAGCTTTCTAGCCAATAGTCTATCACTTTTATTTCTTTTTAAATAAAAATATCTGCTTTGTATACCTAGGGGCTTTTTCAGTATTGTCTGTCAACATATTTGACTTTCCTCTAATATTAGTTAATTGTTGATGTGTTTTTTCTGAAGCTGTGTTTTTATGAATGTCTTGTAACCATTTTAGCTTCTGTTCTAATTCTATTTTTTTCTTGAGCTCTTTCTTTTTTTCAGTTGAGTGACTCTGCTAATCAACTGACCTCTAAATACTGCTTTACCTGCCTCCCAAAGAAGGCCTCTTTTATATTGTCTGGGTCATTTAATTGCAAGTATTGAACAATGTCCTCTTTAATTGCTGCAACCCAAGATTTGTCTTGGAGAAGCAAGCAGCTATTTGCCAATAAAGTGATCTTTGGGACCCAACCCAGTTATCAAATATTACTTTCACTGATGCATGATATGACCATGTAATGTTGCCAATTTCTGCAGATCTTGTCTGCTTCATTAAGGATTTATTAGAGATTAACATTAAATCAATCCCAGTATATAACAGATGAGGATGTGAATAAGATATGTAATCTCTTTCCCCTGGGTGTAATTCTCTCCAGCAATCTGAACGATTGAATCTTTGACACAGAAAAGCCAATGCTGTACCTGCTTCCCTATCACCCATGTCTTTTTTCTATCAGATCTGTCCCAGTAAAAACTTGGTGTGCAATTGAAGTCCCTCCAAGTATAATTTTCCCTTCTCTAAAGTGTGGAATTGTTTTAATGAAGTCCTTTAAAAAGGGGTTTTTTTGCTTTTGGTTTGGGGCATACACTGAACCCCCTGTTATTAATAACCCAGCAATTATGCCCTTCAACAATATAAATTGTCCCTCTTATCCTTGCATTGATCTTTAATCTGAAAAGGTACACGTTTAGCCAATGTGATGCTCACTTCTCTTTTCTTTATCTGAAGCAAAATATGTCTGTTGAAACCAGTTACCTTTCATGTCAGTAATTTGCCCCTCCTGAAAATGAGTATTTTGAAGTAGAATAATCTGATAGTATTTAGCCCTTTGACATTCAAAGATGTTATTGTAAAAGGAAGAGAGATTGAGAGTAACTATTCAGCTTATTGAAAGCCTGAAATTGTTGCGATTCTTTACTGTGTGATGTTGTGTTGATTGTGTTGCCACTGTCTCTCTTGTTTCTAATTATTTTGCATTCACTATTGTGTGCCTGAAAATGGCTTGGTTTCTATTTGTGAACTTCCATATCTATTTCTTGTATTAATTCTCCCTGCCTCTCTATTTCCCTCCCTCTTCTCCATTTCCTTTACTCTAAATCAGAGTTTGCCATTCCCCCCCAATGAGAGCAATGGGAAGCAGTGGGCCATAGGGACATGCTGGCCGCCGCTTTCTGCAGCTCCCATTGGCCAGGAACGACAAACTATGGCCAATGAGAGCTGCAGGGGGCTGTGCCTGCAGACGGTCAACATAAACAAAATGTCTCGCAGCCTGCCAGCAGATTATCCTGATGGGCCGCGTGTCGAAGGTTGCCAACCACTGGTCTAAATCCACAAATGAAATACCAATATAACTGTAAAACAGTTCCCAAAACTACTCTGCTTTGCTGAACCTTAACCCCTGTATTCTCCCCACAAGCACTTGGACTCCTTCTCCTGCAATCCAAAGGAGGTACATTCTCCACCTACGGGATCTTAACCCTCTCCCTAAAGGACAGATTGCCATTTGATCATTTGAGTTATGGGGACAGTTTACACAGAACCCCTAGAGACTCTTCCCTTCCTCTCTCTATTTTCTCCAATCTCCTCCAACCTTGAAATCCCCCCTCCCCATACCCACCCACCCACACACACACACTCCCTTCTTATTGTTCTTTATTTCCTCTACACTTTAAAACACAGAACACAGCAATTACTGATCACCCAATTAAAGTAAACTTCATTCTATTTTCTTTCTAACATTAACATAGTTACTGTTCAGCTTTTCATTCCAAGTGACCCCCAAGAAGTCCTTTCTGATTAGTTTTTGGATTACTACTAAGGCATCTGAATTCTCTTGTTCAGCTTCACTTCTGCCATTGCCAGTATGGTCTCTAAAGTCTTTTGTTTTTTCTTTTCCTGTTTTTCTTGGGATTCACCATTTGCCAAGAGTTTTTCTGGAGTTTATCGGTAGGCATTACTTCTGGAAAATCTTCTTGTATGTCTGAGATTTGGATTTTTATTCCAAGTGACTGGAGTGTATTTTCCCCCTGTTTACAGTCTCATTCTGTAATACTGATTTTGGAAGCTGAATGAGAGCTTAAATGGGAATCCCCGTCTCTAGCGGATATCTGCCTTCCTGAGTGCTGCTGTAATCCCTCAGCTCTCTTCTCTTCTCTTTTTTTAAAGTTGGGCCAGAGAGGTCATGGAAAATGTGCAGCTTGTGACCTTTGAGCATGAGCTCTGAATGCTCTCGGGCTTTTTAAATTTTTCTGCTGATAATCATGCAATTTCATAATTAGGTCTCTTGGTTTATTTTTATTATGAGGCCCAAGTCTGTGGAGCAGTGCTATGTGTGCTCTTTCCACTTTTACCTCTTCCAGAGAGATCAGATGTAACAACTCCACAATTAAAGTTTTTACATGCCGATTGGGTTTTCCCATCAGTGTTTTCAGGCAGTCCCTTAATTCTGATGTTTTTCCTTCTTGAGCTGTTTTCTATATCATCCAGTTTAAGCTGCATCTATCTCTCTCCCTGCTCCATCAGTGCCACACGGCCCTGCAGTGCTGTTTCTCTCTCGCTTGCTTCTCTTGGGTCATTCTCTAGCACTGTGACTATCTCTTCCAAGTCAGCAACTTCTTTCTTTACTTCAAGAAGCTTGGTCATCAGATCATCTCTCATGGCCTTGAACTGAAAGATCATCTCCAGCCATTAGATTTTTGCCACCTCTGGCATTTCTTCCTGATTTGGCTGCCATGTGCTCACTTGGAGTCTAAGAAGTTTCTCCATGCTGTGAGCCAGAAACATTCTTCTCAGTGAGATATCTTTTTAAATTTTCAGATTTTCTTGGATAAGCCATCCTCTAAAAGTCTGTGCTGTTTTATGGGGTGTTTAGTGGGTTTTGGGGGTCAATGGAGGCAGCTTTACTATCCCCTCAGAGATCTGGCTTCAGCAGCCATGTTATTCTGGCCCCCACGGGTCTCTCTAACTTTATGCCCTTTTATACTTAATCATGTAAAGCACAAGAGAGTGCAGATCATATAAAATAATAAACACATGTCCCTGCCTCAGTTTTCTCATCACTCCAGGGCAGTGGTGGGAAACCAGCAGCCTGTGAGACATTTTGCTGACGTTGACCGTCTGCAGGCACACCCCCACCCCCACAGCTCCCGGTGGCCATGGTTTGCCATTCCTGGCCAATGGGAGCTGCGGGGGGGTGGGGGGGGCAGTGTGCCTGCAGACCACTTCCTGCAGCCTCCATTGGCTGGGAACGACTAACCGCAACCACTGGGAGCTGCGGGGTGGGGGTGGGGGGGCGTGCCTGCGGACCAGTTCCTGCAGCTCCCATTGGCTGGGAACGATGAACCACGGCCACTGGGAGCTGTGGCAGGGCCGTGCTTGCGGACGGTCAATGTCAGCAATATGTCTTGTGACCTGCAATCAGATTACCCACCACTGCCCCAGAGCATTCTTTGGGCTGGGGTCCAAGTCCCTTGGATTGGCCAATGTCCTGGGGGCCATTAGGGTTCAGGAGAGTAGGCAGGGCCCCCATGCCTCATGGGGCTGCTATATGCTGGGTGACCTTTCCCTGCTGAAGCCCCTCCCCCAGCCTCCAATACCTTGCTTTCTCCTACCCCCATGCTTCATTTTCCTGTCTGGCCCTTATCCATGTGTATTTACATGCCTCCTGGTCACCTGGTTTCTTTTGTTCTGCTCCTGATGCATTTCCACTGCTCTTACCTTCCTCCCTCCCTCCCTCCCTCCCTCCAGAGGAATCATTCATTTAATGAATTTAACAGGTATATTTCCCTAAAAGAGCTTTACTTATGGAGCAGCTAATGCCTCAAGGAAAAACATTCCATTAGAGGCAGCTCTGTTTATGTCCCATACAAGTGCTGTATTTTTCTTCATTCATTCATAATATTTTCATAAGAGTGGTATTCTTAGTTTTATTAAGGATTTATCTGCCTTCAGTGCTTTTTCCCTACTGGAAGTCATACGCCCTTGGGACATCATAGCATTTGCTGGTGAAATGGGGAAATGTCTGGAGATGGATGAAATTTTCTAATCAAAGCCCAAAATAGGCAAAGCTAGCTTGATTTTGAGTTTTGATTAAAAAATAAACCTGTGTAAGAGTAACACCCTTCTTCGTTCCCCAGGAATCCTTTAGGAGATTATTCTGATCTCATTTACACTGGTGTAAATCAGAAGTAATACCACTCAAGTCATTGGCTAAGTCTTCAGCTGGTACAAATCAGCATAGCTCCGTGGAGATATGCCAATATACACCAGCTGAGAATCTGGCCCGTTATGTTTTCAAACTACTAAAAATGTGGTAAGGCCGTCTCGAAAACAAATAGAAACAGAGCACCTGTCCCAAAGGCTTACAAAGTTAACACAACATCTAAGAGCTATTAAAATACAATATGGGATGGGGGGAGAGGGAAATATGTGTGATTTGTTTTCATTATTATTATTTTCCTTATCCACACTTTTTGTAGCGTTATGGCTGATGTTATGCCGCAGGAGGATAGCAAGCCAGATCCTCATCAGGGGTAAATTGATGCCATTGGAACTAAAGCAGTTTGCACTGGCTGAAGTTCTGGTCCAATGTGTTTTTCAAAGGGTATGAAGTGGCATCTCTATCTCTTTCTTATGTCCCACGTTAAGGTGGGGGAAAGGCATGGTCAATTAATTTCCTATCAATCTCCCATATCTGCTGATACAGCCATAGATAAAGGAACAACCTTATTACAATATATCTACATACCAGCAACTGCACTGTTAAAAAAAAATCTAATAATACTCATGCAGTACATTTTTAATTTTTCAATGTATAAAAATGCTCTATTATAATGATTTGTGCTTGCATTCACAATCAGCAGAAGTGGACTGCATGATCCTAGTGAGTCTTTTCCATCTTGTGAGTCTATTGTGCAATTTTTTAAAGCCAGCAAATTTCAAATAGCAATTTTAATCAATACTCCTCTCCCTAAGTTCTGCCTCTCCCCAAAATCAAACATAATACAAATGAACATTACAGCATGCCCTTAAGGTCAACAAATTTGGGCATCATCAGACCAAGAGAAAAGCAAATGCTGGAGTCAAGAGACCTCCACTGAAAATGTCCTGTTCTCAGTGCCTCGACATGCACATCTTGGGAGCATAAGTTGTAATACAAAAAGCTCTAAAAAATAAAAGGAGTACTTGTGGCACCTTAGAGACTAACCAATTTATTTGAGCATGAGCTTTTGTGAGCTACAGCTCACTTCATCCCTTCATCACATGCATCCGATGAAGTGAGCTGTAGCTCACGAAAGCTCATGCTCAAATAAATTGGTTAGTCTCTAAGGTGCCACAAGTACTCCTTTTCTTTTTGCGAATACAGACTAACACGGCTGTTACTCTGAAACCTACAAAAAGCTCTGACATTTCCAAATTGAAGTTTTTCCGAACTCTCCATTCTGCAAAATATTTCAATATTTTGACTTTTCATCACATTTCATGAGTAAAACAAATTTTGAAGTACCAGAATTTTCCATGGGGCAGAAATGTCTAATTTTCAATCAGCTCTAGCAGAAACCCAAGCCCTACAACAACAAATCAGCAATAGGACTCAGAGACAAGATGGGGGTGGGGAAAGGGGAAGGAGGGTAGCACATGGAGCATATTGGACAGACAATCTCAGTGAAGTGGGAGCTAGATGAATGTGCATGAAGCTAGTCTAATTATCTGAGAGTGAAAGGTCATCAAAATCAATTTGCAGCATTATGTACAAAGGTCATTATCAGACTCAGATTTTCTATGCCCATTTAAAACACAATAAAAATAAAGTGGTTGTTTTAATAACTATGATTAGTAAAGAAAAAGACATATCATTGAGCCATCTGTTTAAACATTTGAGCTACCTTAGATTTTATTCAAAACATTGCAAATAATGAAAGTTTTAGTAAGGTGATGTTTTAGTAAGGCTCTGGGGTTTTTATCCTGAAATGTTTTCCATTGGTTTTCAGGATTTATAACACCAACAGAATTGAAAACACCTCTCTAAAATGATAGCCCTTTGAAATCGATAGTGTAATATTTCTAATTTGTTTCTTTTTTATTAGTGACCACTTCATTATTATTTTTTTCATCATTTTATGGAATGAGATAGACTAGAATTCATCCTTCTCTGCTCTTATATGTGGTTAAGTTGCTTACTCATTGGCACAGATGTCTGAGCTGACCTGATGTGTTATAACATCCCCATGTTTAAGCTGCCCCAGTGCAAGCAAATTTACATATGTGTGGCGAACAGACACGAAGTAACCCAGAAACACATAAACCCCAAAGGGTATCCAACCTAGTAGTGTTGATAGTGAACATATATTTAATCCTTGTGGGGGGATTTCCCCCTACCACAGAAATATGGGGCAGGGGGTAGTCTAGTGGGAAAAAAGTCACAGCATTTCTCCTGTGAAGTTTCCTCTGATGTAAGAATTTAGAAGCAGGCTCCCCGGTAATCCCATACAGGCAGCTACCTTTGGAAGGGGTCTCCTTTATGGAGGAACATTACATAAAATGTAACATAGCCTGGGGCTGCACTAGTTTTCGCATGAATTCTGTATTGAATTTGCCATGCACCTGCCCAACATATGGACCCTGGAGAAAGCCTTCTACAAAGTCCCATGAAGGGCTGCCATTTCAAGTGGGAGAAGGTCCTCCTCTGCACGTGGATGTTACAGAAAGTCTGGGCCCTGGCCTTGTTTGATTTTGAGGTTGTATGGACTGGAATTTATTTGACTTTGTCTGTCTCCTTCCTGTTTTATCCATATTTTCTCCACTTAAAAAGAAGTGACAAACAGAAATTGGGACTAAGATATTTAGATAATATCAAGGCTTTTTCTCCTAGAACCTACAGTCTTGCGAGTAATATGAATTTTTAAAAGTCATAATCATCAGGGTTTAGACATTAAGCAACAAACTTTGTGCATCTTTTTCCTATTTTCCATATACCTACAATAATGCAAAGATTTGCTATAAATAGATTTTAATATATAATTCCCAAACCTGGTATCAGGCATTGTACTAATAATGCTTTTGTTATTTTATTTATAATTACCCTTTTTACAGTTGTGCTCACTGTAGCCTATCAAATTCAGCAGAGTTTCTCACATGGATATGGTGAGCACCCCAAAATACTTTTTGTCTGTGCCATGCATCAAAGTTTTCCTGCAAGAGAAATGAGATTTGAGTTGTGTTAATTTGAAGATAAAACTACACTGTTTTTTTAAAATTTTACAATTAGCTAATAGTGAAGCAGATTGAGAGGATGATTGGTTGAATGCATTTGGAATAATAGTAAAGGGCAGGGGAAACAATGAATGGTTCTTTTCATATTTCATCTACTAATTGTTTGTTTCTCATGTTCCTTGTGTGCATTTCCTGCATTAAAGTGTTGTAGAATCCTCTTTGGGTGAAATAACCTTTTTTCACAACTGCATTATAACTGGAGACTCACAATGGGGGAAAGTAAATAAGAGTCTTTTCATTTATTATCATGAGAATTGGATACTGCCCTATAACTACAACTGCATTTTTTGTGCATTAAACTACAACTGCATTGTGGTACATTAAAACTATCTGGGATTTTCATTTTACTTCACTATGCACCTGATACAGTTCCTATGGTAGCCATTGACTTCAGTGGGGAGGGACCTATATATTTATCTTATTTTAATTATTTTGATTTCTATAATAAAAAGGGTCTCTTATCCAAAATTAAACAGCACTTTACCACTAATAGCCAACAGACTGAACCCCCCTATAAATACAGAACTTCCCACCCAACACACAGATCCAACCCCCCACGCCCGCTCAAAGCACCCTTTGCAACAGCGCACACAAATCAGTACACCATGCAGTCTGCCCAGAAGGATACTAGGCAAGGGGTTTTGAGACTAGGGCAGATAGCTTATTCTAGAGCTGAAGGCCCCTCAGAGCTGCATGTGAATGGACAGAGTCCTTACCCTTATACAGCCCACACATACTTTGGGTTTAGTGCCCTAATTCTCTTCCAGGGGTGGGTCTTTTAATCAGCAGTACACTAACACAACATAAAGCACAGTTTAAGCTTTCCTCACCAAGCAGGCCTGTTCCTAGGGCTCCTATAGGACCTTTCTGTGCTGCATTCCCACTTCCCTATGCCCAAAGAGTCACCCCCATCTCCTTTATATGCAGGGTGAGGTTAAACTACAATCAACATTTCCTTGCAGAGTTCCAGCACCTACTTACAGGGTGAGTCAGCAAAAGACCTCTATTATTTAATTTACAAGGAGTTCATTGTAAGGCACTTCCACCATATTCTGCAATACAATTCTGAAAAGCCTCTTAGGGTACACAGGAGCAATTAAATATCTTTTTGTTCTTTTTTCCTCTGTGTTTACATCAAAAAGAAAACTTTCACAGACAGAAAAAGTACTTTAAATTCAAACATGAAAATGCATGTAGTGGAAAAAATAAATAATAAACACATAAATATATGAATCTTCTGATTGGGGTGGGCCCATATATGCTGTCCTTTTGTAGACTTATTCTCTCATACCCACTGGCATAAGCCAGCGACATAGTTTCTTTGAATTTACAGGTGCTGAATTTAAGTCTCAGCAGCATTTAGTCGCAAAACTCAAGACAATTTGGCATTATTCATATTTCGCTGCCTTACTTCATATTCTAAACGTAAATATTTTAAAATAAATTAAATGTTACTTCAATTAAATTATTATCTCCAGGGATTTAATAAACAATGTTAAATTTCTGGCGTTTTGTCACAAAGACATCAGTCCTATTCAGGCAGGTAACCCCGGCACTGTGTGAAGCCTAAATGAAATCATGGGACTCCACATAGGTGCAGGGGGTGACCAACTTTCACCAGCTTGCAGGAGCAAGTCCAGTGTTTGCTTCCCATTCAACATGAAAACCGAGGGCTAGATTGTGAATCCCTTACTCAAACAGGTGAACAGTTCTTCACACTAGAATCTCATTGTGAACTAATCAATGTGAATAAATTGTTCACAATTTAGCCCTCAATTATTTTTACAAGCTACCATCTCTCTGTAGGCCCAAAGCTGTGAGGGGCTCAATGGCTCCTTTGAGGTTCTCCTGATTGACATTGAGGAGGCTCTAACTGCCAGGCAGAACAGGTCCCCTCAAGCAAGATCAAAGAAAGTAAAGCATCACTAATTTATTACTGAGCTTACCAGAAGACTAACTATTCCTTAATGACTCCCCCACCCCCTGGCTGCAAAAAAAATCACATTCAGAGAACATGTAGGTTGCGTAGTGAAGCATTTGAAAGGCAGACAATACCAAAGTTAAGGTTGTTCAGTCAAACTTAATTTGGCCCCCTTCTGCACATACTTTACAATACTACCTTTAATTCCAAGATCACATGCTATTTCTCACAAAATACAATATGATATAAAATTTAGACCTAGCATATGTCCTAACCTGCCTCACCACTTCCCCTTACTTTTATCTCCTGTTTAAACGTATTCTTCCAGTCTATGGGGAATAAATTCTGTGTCTATTGAGACTGATTTTTACTAGCTGTAGCTACTGTTCTATCTTCTTCGACATCTTATTAGGCTGACAACAGTCCCGTGTTTTTCTTTTCTCTGATATAATCTTTGTTTCTACGCGTATCACATGAGGTTTAATGCCAGCTCTGACCAAAACAAAGAATTCTGCAAATATTACCTTCAGATTTTACATTTGTCTTCCTGTTTGAAGAGAAGCTAGGAATGCCAGAGTCCTTCATAGTAGCAGAAGGATTTGCAGAAAGGCTAATTTAACTCGTTTGCTCAGCTTTCGGCAAAGGTCATTGTGCCACTTCCTGTATCCTGTTTTCTAGTCCCATTCAAGTTTCCTATCAATTGTTGACAAGAAGTTTGTTGATGAAGGTACCCTGGGAGGACTATAAATCAATTAGTGAAGCAAATAAAAAGGTTATGAAAGCCATGCCATAAACTGTGATTTTTCCACTGTGTCACAAGCGTCTTAATTTTCAGTTAGCTTCATTGCAAAAAAAAAAGTTAATAATATTCATTTTCTTTGTATTTCCCTTCTCCCATTCCATTAGGTTTCAGTGGACTAGTTCAATAAAAGGATAAAGGAACACTATTCACTAGAAAACAGTTATTTAGGTACAATAATTTGTACTTTATGTCATATTATAATGGTGAGTGTAAATCTTCCTTTGAACCATATTTTATTAACGTTTTTTTTTCCACAGAGTTACATCAAAAGAGTCTATAAATAAGTGATGTGCTCTGCCTGCCAGCTCTTACATGCATACCAATTACCTCTATTGGTTTCAGGACACGTAGTCAGTACTTTAAACAACCCAGATAATATTGCAAACTGAAATATTCAACATCTCCATCTTGGTATGCTGTCAGCATGCAGAGAACAATTATAATTGGTAATCAGTTTCACTGCTGGTAAGTTGAGTGGCATGATGCATTTTATATCCATGCTTATGTCAAACTCAATTAACATTCTAACACAGTGTATTTCAAAGACACAGACCTAATCTGAAGGAACAATGCATTTTTTTATGTGAGAAATTCTTATATTCCATGAAGGGAACTTGAAGCACAAATACATTTATGAATACAATAACAGGCTGTTTTAGTTTCCAGAAGAAAAAGGAGAACATATATCTTTAGTTTCAAATACCCATTGTAAGTGGGGCTTTCAGAAAACATAAAACTATTGTGGTTTTTTTTCCTAAATACAATGTGCATTATGCACACCTTGGAATTGAAAAAGGTTAATTTAAATTTTTAAAAAAACTAAATTAAACTATTGAAGCAGGTGATTTGTCTTTCTTTCTTTAACAGTAATTCACAAGTATCACAGTGCCTTGTCAAATTCAACACAAAATGAATAGTAAAATAAAATCACAAATAAGAGAAAGAACAAAGTGTATTTGGATCAAATCTTAAAGCTGATAAAAGGAGATGAAAGCTGCAGTGGGCAGTGCTGAAATATGGTTCATTCTTCCTAACAAATCCCACTCTCACGTCACTCAAACCCCTTTGCAGACTCTCTGGTACTCCTCGAGTTCTTAACATCAGTTTATGGCTTGGAATAATGGATTAGCCCAGTAGCACAGGGTATACAAGTTGTAATGGATACAAGGTCTGTAGAAGTCTGTAGACACAGAAAACACTTCTTGTCAAGTAGTGTTCCACTCACAGTTGATTTCCTGTAGCCTTACATAGATGGCCAGTACTTGCCAATCTGCATGCTCTGTTGGAGGTGACAGCATTTCCATAACACGTCGTCTCTGCATGTGCACTGTTTTAGGCACTTACAGCATTATTTTCTTCACTTAATTGTCACGTACGCCCCTCCATATGGCACGGCAGCATTTGGCTTAGAGCTACGTGATAAAGGAACACACAAGTGAGCTGTTTTGTTTCCATTTTTGCAGCAGAATTTTTTAGCACATTATAAACTATCTGATAATTTTACTTCTCTGATAAAAGAAAGACCTTCAGCAGTATGATTCAGAGAGGACATGAAATGAGGCTGACCTCTGTCCTGTTTCTCCATTGAAAACACGCAAAAGTTGAGATGCTTAGCCATGCATTATCTGAACTATTTGAACCTCTCAGATCTGTAAAATGGGGCTAGAAGTCTCAAAGGACCAGCTATTTATGATATTTCTGGCCCAATGGAATTAAGGGCCATTTTTTTTCTCCTTTTCTCATCCCTACATGCCAGGCCTAAACAGCTTAATTTATTATGGGGTTGTTCGGACAAAAATCTTTCCCCAAGTTGTGGAGAAGCTACTGAGTTCCTTACAGTTATTACCTTCAACCTGGTGCAGCCACAGTAGTGTCCTCAGAATTTGCATTCCCCCTCTTTAAAAAAGGAGAGTACATTTGTGGATCAGCCAGCCTCACTGGCAAATCATCACATCACACCCCGCCCCCCACTCCCACCTCGTCCCCGAAGCTGAGTTTACCTGTAAACAGGGTGTGAATGGGCTCATCATATCCTGACCACTCCTATGCGAGCATAGGAGAATTGTGTTAGTTCCACAGTGGCCTGGGTCCAGATGTATAGGAGATGACACGATTTTCCTTCCAGTGAAGCGTTTCTTCAGAAAAACAGGAGAAGTTCATACTGGTAAAGGACTCACCACATCACTTCCTGTATTCTATGTTCTGGTCTATTTCAAGTTTCCTATCAGTCATTGACATGGAGTTTATTGATCATGCCCCTTTCACCCTGGAAGTAGAGGCAAGGCCATCAAGCCATCTGAAGGCAGTGTGGGATAGGACTCTAAAAGATCATGTCTTCTTGCAATTGAGGTAAGACCAGCTCCTAATGGAAGAAATATAAGAAAACCAGGAATCAGCACTACCTCCTTATTCCTATCCCACAGAATGGTGGCAACTTCTTTTCTCGTCCTCCCTCAAAGTTCAATTCTCTCTCCCATCTTGTTCTACATTCACACAGCCTTGTGGCAAGATAATTTCTTAACAAAGTATAGGGTATAATTGGTATGTTGATGACATGCAGTTGGCCATCTTGTCTCATTGACCATGAGGGTGCTGGTTTCTGCTCTGGAGGTATGCTTGGATAATATTGTTAGCTGGATGTATTAGAACTACTTTTTCTTTAATTCTTTGAATACAGAAACCAGAGGCAGAAATTGTTATGAAGATACTTTTTTTGTGTCCCTTATAGTTTAGAGGACTTGGAGGTTGCAAGTAAAGCTGGGCAAACAATTCAAACTAACAGTTTATTCCTTGGACTGAGCCTTTCTACTCATTTGAAAATTGTTCCTCAGAGACTGGGAAGCAAATTTCAGCCTATGGATTTCTCAGTTTGTTCACTGCAATTATTCCTCTGAGAATTTGATATTCACAATTTGTTTTCATAGCTGGGAAAACAGGTAAATAAATCATGTTATTGCTGCCCTTCCATGATTGGATGGCCTCATTTCTATCAACAGTTTCTTTCTGAACAGAATTACTTTTTTGATAATTAAATGAATCTTGGTTACAGTTCCAGAATTCACTTTCCGTGGATGTAGGGACAAAATTAGAAAGGCCAAGGCACAAAATGAGATTAAACTAGCTAGAGACATAAAGGGTAACAAAAAATGTTCTACAAATACATTAGAAGCAAGAAGAAGACCAAGGATGGGGCAAGCCTGTTATTCAATGGGGGGTGGGGAGACAATAACAGAAAATGTGGAAATGGCAGAAAAGCTAAATGATTTTTTTGGTTTGTTTGTTTTCACCAAAAAGTTTAGTAACAATTAGACATCTAACTTAATGAATGCCAGTGAAAATGAGGTAGGATCAGAGGCTAAACAACATGCTAAAAATTGCTTAGACAAGTTTGTGTTCAACTCACCAGGGCCTGATGAAATACATCCTAGAATACTCAAGGAGCTGACTGAGGAGATATTTGTGTCATTAGCGATTATCTTCAAAAAGTCATGGAAGACAGTGAGATACCAAAGGACTGGAAAGGGCAAATATAGTGCCAATCTATAAAAAGGGGAATAAGGACAATCTGGGGAATTACAGACTAGTCATCTTAATTTCAGTATCCAGAAAGATCATGGAGCAAATAATTAAGAAATCAGTTTGCAGACACCTAAAAGATAACATGGTGATAAGTAACAGCATGGATTTGTCAAGAACAAATCATGTCAAACCAAACTAATAGCTTTCTTTGCCTGGGTAACAAGCCTCCTGGATGAGGGAAAGTGATAAATGTGGCATATCTTAACTTTACTGTCGTGCATGACTTTCTCATAAACAAATTAGGAAAATACACCCTAGATGGACCCAGTATAAGGTCGGTACATAACTGCTTGGAAAACCATTCCCAGAGAGTAGATATCTGTGGTTCACAGTCAAGCTGGAAGGGCATATCAAGTGGGGTCCCGCAGGGATCAGTTCTAGGTTGTTTCTGGGCAATATCCTCATCAATGGTTTAGATAATGGCATACAGAGTACACTTATAATGGCAGTGATACCAAGTTGAGAGGGTTGCAAGTGCTTTGGAGGATAGGGTTAAAATTCAAAATAATCTGGACAAACTGGAGAAATGGTCTGAAGTAAACTGGATGAAATTCAATAATGATAAATGCAAAGTACTCCATTTTGGAAGGAACAATCAGTTGCATACATACAAAATGGGAAATGACTGTCTAGGAAGGAGTACAGCAGAAAGGGAGCTGGAGATCATAGTGCATCACAAGCTAAATGTGGTCAACAGTGTTACAAAAAAACAAACATCATTCTGGTATCCTTCTGGCATCATAATGTCCTGTCTCACACATCATTCTGGGATGTATTAAAAGGACTGTTGTAAACAAGACACAGGGAGTAATTCTTTTACTCTACTCCGCGTTGATTAGGCCTCACCTGGAGTATTGTGTCCAATTCTGGGAGCCACATTTCAGGAAAGATTTGGACAAACTGGAGAAAGTCCATAGAAGAGCAACAAAAAAGATTAATGGTCTAAAAAAACATAACCTATGAGGGAAAATTGAAAAAACTTGGTTTGTTTAGGCTGGAGAAGAGAAGACTGAGCGGGGACATGATAACAGTTTTCAAGTACATAAACAGTTGTTACAAGGAGGAAGGAGAAAAATTGTACTCTTCAACCTCTGAGAAGAAAAATTGTTCTCTTTAACCTCTGAGGATAGGAGGATAAGAACCAATGGGCTTAAATTTCAGCAAGGGCAGTTTAGATTGTCAGGGCAGTTAAGCACTGGAATAAATTGCCTAGGGACGTTGTGGAATCTCCTTCATTGGAAATTTTTAAGAGCAGGTTAGACAAACACCTGTCAGGGATGGTCTAGATAATACTTAGTCCTGCCTTGACTGCAAGGGACTGGACTAGAAGCCCTCTTGAAGTCCCTTCCAGTCCTTCGGTTCTATGAATATTCACATTTACAAGTCCTTAAAAGTAAGATTTAATACTCTTTACTCTCTTTGAATAGGTACTTTATATCATGAGCAGTCCCTCTGAAATCTATGGAATGTAAGGTACTACTAAACCAAGTAGTGGTGGCATTGCTAGGCCTATATCTTCAAATAATTTCTCACTTAACACAGCTGTGGATAAGGTTAATAATCTAGGTGTCACTCTACTTCTGTGAAAAGCCATGTGTTCAACAAGGTAAGACACCTTTGTTAAGTAACAGCATTTACGCAGGCTGTACTCTTTTTTTATCCCATGACTAACTTGCAACAATGGTGCAGGGCGTGGTGCAACCATGAAGTTGATTACTGTAATGCAATGCAAAGGGAGCTTGTGTTTACTGTGTATGACCTATGTTGATCCCATGTTATTACAAACAACCTCTTTCTTTGACTTTTTCCCCTTCTACCGTGAAAACTGGAATAGTTGTATCCAGATTAAATCTATTGAATTTTATACAATTATCAATGAACAAAGAACCTTGATGAAGGTGATGGCAGGATATTTTAGAAATAAAATTAATTTACGATTATTATGAAACTATAGCATCTCAGACATCATATACCTTAGTCTTGAACTGAAACTTTTTTACCATGGTGTAAGTAATCTGCAGCCTTATTCATTTTCCTCATCTTTCATTTCCTTTTTGTTTTTTATCACTGCCTGAATTCACAGAAAATAATAGTTCTTATTAAAACAATGGAAAAGAAAGCATTCTAATAGAATCTATGTGTCTTTGATGTTCCAATGATTTATTATTTGCAGATCCATTTCAAATCTGAAGTTTGAGACACTGATTTATTCTTTCAGTATCATGATATCTGGCTTTTCAATGGGCACAACACAGTCCTAATCTTCTTTGTAAATAGCATGTCTGCATGAAAGAAAAGTGTGTTCACTTTCCATAGATATTCATATAATAAAGATTTTACTGGTCCAAATATTTGTAGAAACCAAAGTTCAAATCTGAATTTGGAAATATTTGAAATATTGGAAATATTTATGGGAAAAGAACATTCAATTTACCAATCTGAAAACTTGCTCCAAAGATGGTTGCACGTTCATTCACTCAGAAAATAGAAACAATACCATATAACTTCTCTGAAGAATCCCAATTAAACCAACGTAACTCAAATGTTTAAATGTTGATATCAAATACTCACAATGAGCTATCCATGGTTAAATCAGAAATAGATTTTTAATATGGGGAATAAATACTGTTGCCCCTTTTTGACCCAAATGGCTAGTCAATGCTTAGGCAATGGGGGTGTTTCATTTGGAAGTAGAAACTGGTAGTCTGGTATTTTCTTTGATGGATTCTTGTTTATTTACAACTAATGTATAAAGTCCTGTTCCTCCAAATGCAGGAAAAAACAGGTTCTTAACTTATAGCCCCAGAGCATCTCAAGCCAACACCAGACCTAAAAGTGCTCTCGTTAGGTTTTATTCCAGAGTCATGCTGTCAAAGACAAGGACATGGGTGGGCAGGCCTACTGCAGGAGTGAGTAGGTCAGGAATAGATGCCCACAGTCAGATTTGGAGTCAGAGCCAGAGTCAGAAATTGGAGCTGAGGGTCAGAGCTGGGTTATATGGAGCAAGGCAAGTCAGGAACAGGATTGCAGTTCAGCCACTCCATGGGCCCTGCTTCAGCCCATTATTGAACCATGCTCCTTACACAGACTATCTATCATATAGAATCTGAGTGTCTGGCAATCTTTAATGGATTTATTCTCACAACCCTCCTGTGAGGTAGGGAAGTACGTTTTTACAGATGGGGAACGGAGTCAGAGAGAAACTAAACAACTTGCTCAAGGTCACAGAGGAAGTATATGGCAAAGCAGGAAATGGAACCCAGGTCTCCCAGTTAGCATCCTAGCCTCTGGACCATCCCTCCTCTGTTCTTCTCCTGGGCTCTGTATAGCTGTGGATTCCATGTCTTTTTCCCATGCCTATTTCCCAAAACTTAAAAACACAATGGCCTGTTTAGAGTGAGGACATAAAAAGAACCTCCCATGTGGATGGTACTAACTCTGGTTTAATCATTCTCTATCAGTATAGACCCATTGTGCACATCCAAAAATAGGCAGCCAAAAAAGGAGGCAACCAAAATTACTGACCACTTTGGAAAATGCTGGCTTTGATCTTTGCTCCCAATAATTATCTTCAGGCCAGCTCTTTAGGTTCATTAGGAGGTCAAACATTTGTTTTTAAGTGTGGATTTCCAAGCAGAATAGTCAGCTCAAAGACAGACTTGCCTTGTTGCATTGGAAATGTACATGCAAAGATTATGATCTCCATTATGAGTATTAGAGTCAATGTAGCATAAGAAATGGGTTCTTCAGTATGGGGCTTTTTTTCAAAATTAACTATGTAAGAATATTAATCAGCCAGCAACATAGTCTTGCATAAACAAGCACACTGAAAGCATTTTAGCAAAGCCCACCTAATTAGCTTTGAGCAGTGGCATTGACTAGAAACACTTCTTAAGCACGGCTGCCAAAGTGTGCATGGGGAGTACAGTAGT
Source organism: Caretta caretta (assembly GCF_965140235.1). Taxonomy (NCBI): domain Eukaryota; kingdom Metazoa; phylum Chordata; order Testudines; family Cheloniidae; genus Caretta; species Caretta caretta. Next base: position 80,533,670 of record NC_134210.1, on the reverse strand, counting down.
CATTATAACCAGGCAGTGGCATCTCTGGGACTATACAACTTTGCTGAACCCTGGGAAGTCAGTTATATCAGCCTGCTAAGCAGTTTATGTCCTGTCACACACATCTGTGTTTACTACTATCAGATACTCCCAGATGTTCATATTGCCTATGTTTGATGGTCATTCTGGGACCCTCATGATGATGAGAAGCAAGTTATTAGAGAACTACAATTCCTCACTGAAGATAGATCAAGGACTGTCTTTAAGATTGGGATATTGGAGGGATATAAGTGAAGGATTGTACACTAACAAGTATAAAAAGAAAATTAATTTGGTAACCTTAATTAATGCTCTTTATATAGCCTCCCTCGCCCCCTCCTTATTTTCATAAATACAGTGATATTTTTAAATGTGAATTTTAATGCTCATGAAAGTGAGGAACTGATCACACTGCCTGGAACTAGGCAGAGTGCATCAGGAACTGTTTAAGGTTCCATACACAACTCTTCTAGTTAATTACCTTCAAACCTGACCTGCAATATCCCAGCTATCACAGTTCCGTCTCTCTCCTGAAATGACTCTGCCAACAGTGCTAAATTGTACAATGGTTTTGTCATTTTGCAAATCTGATGAAACCACCAAGCACATTTTCAAGAGTTTTGAAATGAGTCCTTCCACATGTTGCGATATGTAAATACTCACGTATTCTTTGTCCACTACCAGCTAAAGCTACTATATCCCCACAGTGCAAACATACATGTAAGGAGTTCCAGTGAACACAATAGGAATACTTGTGTGTAAAGTTACTCACCTGTATACGTGTCTGCACGATCAGGATATAAAAATTACCTACTTTTCACTTGTTATCTGGTCAGTTATTCACAGACATCTGAATTGGTTGTTCATTATTCAAATAAGCCTCCAGAGGAATATACGCACCAAGTGTTGTCTAACAGAAAATTTAAAAGACTATGTTCATACAGGTAATATATTTTTTACAAACTGTAAAGCATTGGGTTACTAGGTATTTGACTTCATTATTTATAAAATGGATCCAAACATACCAAGATTCAAAGGCCAGAAGGGATCACTGTGATCATCTTGTCTGATCTCCTCCAGTATTATTCCTAGAGCCAGGACGGCTCCAGGCACCAGCAAAGCAAGCACGTGCTTCAGGTGGCACATTTCCAGGGGCGGTATTCCGGCCATCCTTTTTTTTTCCCCCTGCCCCCGCTCAGTCAACCAATGAGCTCCTGCATAGGGAGCGGGGGCGATGCAGCTCCTCTCCCCCTGCCTGCCCCTGCTGTACTTGTCACAATGGGTGGAGGAGCCAGAGCTGAGCGGAGGCCGGGATCGAGGCAGGACCCGCGGCCGGTAAGGGACCTGCTGCCCCGGGCGGTTCAGCGCTGGGTGGGCACCCCTGGTCCACCCCACTCCCCGCAGCTGACCTGCCCCCCCTCAGCCGCTCTGTCGGTTACTGTCCCCTCTGTGGGGGGTGGGGCCGGATCTGAGATTGGGCTGGGGGCCCACGGGTGGGATGTACAGCCCCGAGCACCTCACTCCAAACATTGCTATAGCATTATGCATGCTTTTAACATTACCAGTAGCAGTGGCTTCTAGTCAGCGCAGTTCTCAAAACTGAAATTACTAAAAAATTATTTGAGGTCTACCATGTCTCAAAATCATTTGTCAGGACTTGCATTAATTTCAATTGAAAGTACCATTGCAAAAAAATTAGATTTCAGTGAATTATTAAAAGACTATGCAAGTATAAAAAGCAGAAAAATTCGGTTCATATAAATTCTTTTAGTTTATGAGAAACTGGGCACACTGGAAGACACTAACGTTTTTCATTACAGTGTATAGTTGAACCCAAATTGTTTGTAATTGTGATTTTGTTAAAATTAAATGAGTACACTAGTAGGAAATTGTTTTTTTTCACTAATTACAAATTCTGTTTTCATTTTTTTATTTTAAACAGTAAAAAACAAAACAAAACAAAAACATTGCAAAGTGCAAACATGTGTAAAAGCTAAAAAAAAGTGTGTGGGGGGGGGATTTTTTTTTTGCTTGGGGCAGCAAAAAACCTAGAGCCGGCCCTGCCTAGAGTATATCTTCATCAGTGATGTAGAATCCACCATGACCCTTGGTAAATAAAAGACTTTCAGAAAGTGCCCATGCGATTTTTTGTATTCATTTTTGTACTTGAAATGAGTAGCTCTGCAATACCCATAGTCTATTACTAGTGGCTTCTGAGAGTGCTACCAAATGTCTGCAGGTACAGCATTATTTTATCCTGGCACTTTATTCTTAGAACTGTCTTCTGGGAATCATACCTTTAGCCAATCAGCATTTCTGACATTAAAACATTCTTGAAGCTCACTTTCCAGGACTTAATTTGTAGGAATAACATGTTGGTGTCACTGTGGGTGTGTCTTACCAAAGACTAACAAACATCCTATCTCACACAGAGTGGTGGGTACCACAGGATTACAGGTATATGAATCCTAGTCAGCTACTTTGATTGCTACTGTAATCTTTTCTCTAAGGGCTACATTCTGATCTCATTTACACTGTAAATCAAGAGAAATTCCACAGAAGCCATTACAGTTACTATAGATTTAAACTGGCTTATATATGAGCAAAATTTGGTCCAATGGATTTATGCGACTATGAGAGCAAAATCATGTCTGTAGGAATCGACATTAATATTCTAAGCCACCACATTCTCCCCCACCCCGCCTGACGTACATAGTTATAGTTGTAATTAGACATCGTGAAAAAAAGCAAACATTTAATGAAGATTTTTGGTAGTAGTTTATTGAAAACCACATTTTTGAGATAAATGATTGAAAACACAAAATTTAGGAAAAAAATTACCAGCTCTAGTTGTGACTCATAAAAAGGCACATTAAATAGCTTTAAAATCACAAGGTTAGGGGAGAGCTAGCTAATTGTGAACCAAAGAAATTGTATGGTCAATTTTTTCCTTATTTAAAAAGACTCAAATGAGAAATTTAGGGGGAAAAAACCCAAACAACAAACTCACAGCACAATTTAAGGGTTTTCCTAACACAAGTAAGCATTAAAGCTTATCTCCCAGAACTCACTGTGAGAGAAAAGTTCTCACCTGCTCCTCTGAGTCCTCCCCCCAGCCTAGGTGCCTGGGCTCTTATACTACCTAGCTGCTAAACTCTGACTTCACCCGGAAGAGATAAAGCTTCTTAACTTGGAAAAATACCCATTTACTGACACGGGATATAAACTGAGCAACTAACTTGCCACGTCTACTGGTTTTCCCCAAAGGAAAAGCACATTTGCAATTCCCCTCATAAGAGAAGAGGCACAATTCAGATTTAGTAAAGACAGAGGGAATTCTTTATTCAGGTGTCAGAGTAACAGCCGTGTTAGTCTGTATTCACAAAAAGAAAAGGAGTACTTGTGGCACCTTAGAGACTAACCAATTTATTTGAGCATAAGCTTTCGTGAGCTACAGCTCACTTCATCGGATGTAGCTCACGAAAGCTTATGCTCAAATAAATTGGTTAGTCTCTAAGGTGCCACAAGTACTCCTTTTCTTTTTTTTATTCAGATGGTAGCCACACAGACACTTGCTCTCCCTCTTTGTCTAGGCCATAGGCTGGAGAACACAGCTTGTGCTGCACAGTGATACCAAACAGGGTCTGCCTAAATCTTGGCCTAGGTTAAACAGTCACGAAATGGCTTGCTGACTGCACTGCAACCTCCTCTACAAAATCTTTGATCCTGCTTTGAGCATTTCACAGCCATGAGCTTCTGCAGGAATTTAAACCACTTAGATGTTAGCATGTTGTTTGGGTCAGAGCAGCTGATACTCATCAAAGAATAGGTGAGGTAGGCCAAATAAGTGTGGATCATCAGAGTAATTAATCACCCCAGATGAACAGGCAAAAGCAATTTTAAAAATCACAATGCTGAATTACACCAATTACAAACACACATCTGAAAGCAATATGGCTACCTGTCTCCTAAACTACATTTCCCATAACACCAGTGGCTTATGGTCAAGGGTTGAAGCCTCTTCCCAGCTTTAAAAGTGCCTTCTTGGAAGAGTTCCTACCTTGTGTTTTGTATGGTAGATACTAAGGGCAGGCAATGTTACCTGTGCATCTACTAGCCATGTTGTTGTATAAGAAGTTTCCACACAAGCAGCTTCAACATCAGCATAGCAAGGTACCTTTCTGACAACTGATGCATTGTTTCTGATAAATACTAGATCTAGCATATAATCAGGAATGCTCTATTGTGAAAATCAAAACCTTTAATTCTAATTATCAAGTTATGTGAAATATAGAGAGAATAACAAAAACACTAAATGTTAAAATCTCTGTTCTGCTTTCTTCTCAGTTTAGTACCTAATAGCTTAGTCCTGCAACTGTTAGTTGTGGAATTTAACAATTAAGCTGAGCTTAATTCTTCTTTCATACCAGAATAACTCAGGAGCAACTCCACTGAAGTCATAGAAATTACACCCCTACAAAACAATGATTGAGTCCAATATTGCCTCTACTGGGATTATTCATGTGAATAAGAAATACTGCTAAAAGAAAAAACTTAAAGGTTTGGGCCCTACGTTTTAAGAACCCACTTTTGCACATAAATGTCATAGTCTTCTGTGGTTCAGATGAATATTTTAATGCTCACCTCACTACATACTTGCAAGGTGATGCTTTCATCCTTTTTGCACTGGATGGGAAAAAGGTGACTAGGGCAGTGGAATTCATGAATGTATTGCTAAAATGACTTCCTGATTTGAATATCTTTCTACTAAAGCCACAAAAATTTGGAGTTGAATATGAATGAGCTTATTCAACTTGCTGTTTGTTGATATATGACAGGATCTATACTGCTTGAATCAATTTCTTTCTTTCTTTTTTTCTTATGAAAGGGGATTAGCAAGTTTTGCTTTCCCTATTTGTCTGTAGCCTTATTTTGCTTTACAAATGTTTCTTTGGGTATTGTCAGAGCTGTTTTTTTTTTTTCTTTGCTTTGTATCGTATACATGCATTGTGGACACGCTACAAAGAAGTTGTTTACATTACCCTGTGTGATAATGATAGATTGTTTATTTTGACATTTTGTGAAAGTTATAAATATATACATAGCTTTTTAGAATGGGTTGTCGGTCAAAATGGTGACAAATGGCTGCTGATTTGTCAACTGTTGAAATAATAAATGTGTTTATCACCTCTTCATTTCAGTACAATAGAACTATGGAATGAGAATAATGGAATTGTTTGGAATGCATTAAGAACTATACCTGTAGTATGATATTTTTGTGTGCATGCATAGCTACGTCATATGGAGATATTGGGTTTAATTTTCAGATGTACCTATAGCCTCCATTGTGCAAACACTTGTGCTTAACTCTACTACCGCGAGTGCTTCTATTAACTTCAATGAGACTAGTCATAAGAGAGATGATATGATAGCGTATATTATCATGAGTAGATTTCTAGCCCATTTACAAAGTATCATTATCACAATTTTTCAGACAGGGAATCTAGGCCTATAGAGAAGTGATTGGTCCAAGGTCACCCAGCAAGATAATGGCAGATCTGGGAATAGAATCTGGGTCTCCAGAGTTCCAGTTTAGTGTGCCGTCCCTTAGTACACACTCCTCTACTCACTAATTGCATACATTTGTTTGCAGGATCAGTGCCTAAATGACTCAGTCTTTCAACCATTTAAGTGCTGTTCAAAATTGTGCCCATGGCTACAAATTAAGGCCTCTACCCTGAATTTGGATCCATGCAGGCAGATCCAATGGAGCTCCATTGATCCCAGGGGTTTCCTTACATGGATCTGGCTGCAGCTTTGGCGCATGATATGCTACTTCAGAGAGAGATGGCTTTATGGAAAATAAGAAATAACCTTACCTTTAAAAGATTTCATTTAAAATGTTTCTGATCGGCCCAGTTCTTGTGAAGCATGTTTCACAAATCTTGAAAGAATTTACAACAGAGACTGCATACGTCTATTTGGTAATTTCGGATTAAAACTGTGTTTGAAAACAATGTTGCTCTTACGAAATATGCCTTTTCCACTGATCAAGTGATGCTATAGTTCTATTCATTGAATTTACTAACATTTAGAGAGTAGAACAACAGACTCTCATTTCAGAGAATAGCTCCATAATTTCATGCACCTACCATAAAAACAAGCAAATTGACACCCTGCCAGGAGTAGCCAGAGGAGATCTTAGAAGGGAGTTCATAACGATACTGTTGCCATATTGCATGCCTGTAAATAATTCATTAAGTCAACCACCCTTTTGTTTTAAGCAAACATGAGCAGATGCCTTTTTAAATTGGATGCAGACAACAGTTTTCCGCACGTGATTGTAATATGACACTTAAAGAGTAACATTTTTGTCTTATTGATTTTTGTAGTGTTATTGACTCTGTTAATTCACAGTGATTACTGCTGTTAACCAATGAGAGACTAGATGGGTTTCTTCTCACACACCTCCCCCCCATTTTTATTGTTTTCATTGTTTTGTGTGGGTGCTAAATTTCATAGTGAAACGTAGCAATGCAGAAGCTAACAAAATTAATTCATAAGCAATTAAGTAAACTAAGGAGGTTTTCATGGTCCCGAAATCTTAGCATTATTTGTATAATATGAAACTTGCTATTCAGACATTTTTAGCCCTGTTTCTGAAATCTTTTTACTTTCGTGTTTGGAAAATAACTGCATAGGAATAGCCTATTAATTGATATGAAACCATAACCGTTACAGGGGATGGAGGGGAAGGTTACGGTAGTATTTGCAAAACTGACTCCTTACTATGCAGTTCATGAAGTCATGTCACACCTTTCAAAATACCATAATTATAAAGTGTGGAGGTATATAAAATATGTCCTTATCTCTAACCTTGCTCTATGTCCTTTCCCCTCGCCACAAAGACCTAAATAGTAGAACATTGCCTCTTCATCCTTTCTGCTATTTCTAGTTTGGATTTTACAAACCCCTTTTTTACATCAACATATTCCCGCTTAAACATTCACACAGCATCAGTTTTCTTTAGAAATTCTGATTCTAAGCATGTAGTGAAAAATTTATACACACAAAAATAGATGCCATGTGTATCAAAAATTAGACTAGAACCTACTGAAATGTGTTTTTCTTTAATATGTAAACATGTATATTTTATATGCTCTTTTTTTTTTTTTAAATCCCTAAATCCTTATTGTGAAATATTCTATGGTACAAATTCCATTCCATTTTGAGTAGGAAACAGTATACATTTTAACTTTTTACTGACATAATTTTACTATGAAAGCTTCCTGTCCTTCAGAGTCTGCTTTAAGGATAAACCACAAACAGATGTTGAGTATTATTAACCAGTAAATAAAATGGAATGTATAAGCGTGTTTTATTGGTCCAGCTAATGTTTCAGAAAGGTTACAGTCTTTTTACACGTTTTGTAAGACTTTATGAGCTATAAACTACAAATTCTTTTGCGTATGGGTTACACAACTTCTATGCTGTAGCAAAAGCACTTGAAAATGTTTTTAAAAAATCATTGTAACTAATTCATTCCTGCCTTTTCTGGTTTTATATCAAACCAACTGAAGTAAAGCAGAGGCGAATCAGGCCCATCGTTTGTTTCTTTTTTTATATTTCCCTATTGTAGTCTGGCTTTTAAGAACTGAATGGGAATATGCCATTTCATTCTTCAAAGAAACTCAAATATTGCAGACAAAGAACCAGAAATGTAACATGCATAAAATATATAACACATAATTAACAGTCATAGATTCTAATGGCAAAAGGGATCACTAAGTCTGACCTCCTATGTAACACAGGCCATAGAACTTCACCCAATAACATCTTCATCAAGCCCATTATGAACAAAGCAGCTTAAACGCCAATAAAAAAATATGCAGAACTTTATTAATAATAACTAATTTGACTGGCATAGGCAGCATAGGGTAGTCATGAAATACTGTGTTAGGCCCTGATCCTGTGAACACTTATGCATGCGCGTAATTTTAGAAACATGAATGATCACACTGACGTGGAAAGTTAAGCAAACCTAAGTGTTTGGAGATTCAAGGGTTTAGTTAAAATTGAAAAGCCAATTAAGAGTAATTATTCAGTTAAATTGTACAAATGGTGTAAATCAGTCTCATTTAATCCATAAAATTCTACAGACAATGGTCTACTTTTTGGTGTATTAATAAAAATGTCCCAATAATCTTCTCGACTACAATAGGTAAATCGGGCTATCATGTTTATGAGGGCTGGACTTGATGCTGACCAACTTGAATTGATAGCATTTGTTTTAATTTAAAAAGATAATTCCAATTTTTAAAAGTGCCTTTTATTTTTAACCTTGGATATAATAAATGTAATATTTTTCCCAACAGAGCTTGAAATTGTGTCACTTATGTGAGATGTATGATATGCTGATTTTCGGAGTGCATGAAGAACATGTATTGAAATATCTTTTTCAGACAGATTTACAGTATTAACCTCAGGCTATTTTAAGTCACAATCAATCTTTATGAAAACAGCACAGAGATTACAAAGATCCTTTTTTTCCTTGTGATTGCAAACCAATATTTTAAATTCAAGCTGTTTGAAGAAAATAGTTCTTTGAAAATACTCCAAAGGTTGTGACTTTCTTTTTCTGCTTTTTTCCCCTTCTGTGCTTGAACGTTACATGAGTTAGAATGACTGTTACCTTGTGTCAGCCAGAACTGAACAAATGGCTTTAAGTTAAACTGATTCAATTGAGAATCATTCAGTTTCAACTAGATTGCACTTTGCATAAACTAGTAGGTAGTTAAAAACAAATGATGAGGTTATATTTTTTCAGCTACCTTTACCATGCTTAGACCCCAGTCCTACAAATACTTTTGCTCACATGTAAGCACTGAAGTCAAATGGTATATTTTCACATGCTTAAAGTTAGGCACACTATACGTTTTTTGTAGGATCAGGGCCTAAAATTACAGGCTTCAAGTATGCTAACTGTAGCATAAGTACCAGATGTGTGGGGGGGAAAACCTGACTTCTCTGAAGCCACTAGTGAAACTCCCATTTACTTCAATGGGGCTAATATTTCATCCTAGACATGCAAAATAGTCTTCAAAATGTAGAACAAATTCTGAGAATTTTTTTCTTTCATATATTGTTATGGATTAAATAGTGAGACCGTGTCTCTGAAAAAAACTTCCTACAATACAAGGATGAATGGGGAATGAAGAGATGTTTGTCTCCTCACTGTACCAGACTTTAGATGTCCCCCAAGGCCATTCCCCAGCTTCTTTGGGAGATGCCGCCTCCTAATCTACTTCCAGTTCTGGTTTATCAGAGAATTGGACTTCCTACTAAGTGGTTACCTACACTGTGCTGTGCGCCTGTCACAGTGCAACAAAATGAATTTTACAACCTACTCGCCGGGTCCTTGGCCTGCTGAGAGGAAGGTGACAAAACACCACACTGCCCAGGATACTCTGACAGTGAGGGAAAAATGCCTTCCTATCACCAAAAAGGTGACTAGCATGATAGCCACAGCAAGGCCCCAAAATATGGTCCCACTCTAATTCCCAGGGGATGAGGTTGGAAGGGAACTTTTTTTATAAGCCTTCCCCTTTGGTACACAGAAGCCAATAGGATTATTCTGTACCCTTCTGTCCAATCAGTCAGCCACAGAGATACCCTTCTTCCTTCCTCAAGCCCATAATTGTCCATGAGGAGGGAAAAAGGCGGTGGTGCAATCCTTAAAGGGGCCAAGGGTTTTTTTTCTCCTGCTACCTCAGAGGTTGCTTTCCTTATTTCACATCATACTAAATTTACTTCTTTCCTGAGGCTTTGGCTACACTACAAATTAAGTCATCATAAATGATGTCATTCAGAGGTGTGAATTAGCCATCCCCCAGAGGGACATAACTTATGCCGACATAAGCACTGGTGTGGACAGCACTATGTTGATGGGAGAAGCTCTCCCACCAACATAGCTGCCACCACTCTTGGGAACTGAAGTCAACAAGAGAGCTCTCTCCCACTGGCTTAGAGCGCCTACACAGAGAGCTTACAGTGGCACAGCTACATGGATGCTGGTGCTGCGCCACTGTAAGCTGTCTAGTATAGCCGTAGCCTGAGATAGGCAAACCTTACTCCAAAGCTTTGCTGGTACCAAAACTTATTAGGCCATCTGGTAGGCAGGTTGTCCAATGCTGACCAGCAGAACTGGTGCTGATTTCTCTGAAACGTGGTTTGTCTCAGCATTACTCCCTCAAACACTTCATTATTACAAAGCTGTTGTTTAGTATCCCAAAGGCCGTTACCACCTGCAATTTTCATAGCAACAGAAGTTGAGGGGTGATTTGCCTTTATGTGGGCCATGGTATAATAGATAATAAAGTCATATTTTTGCAGTTTGTGACAAGACTGACAGCTCTCTTGAGGCTTAGTTCAATATGAGCCAAATTCAACAAATATTGTATTTACCAAATGTTTTTTTGACCTAGATATTTTTAATTGCTTACTAAATACTCTTTCCATATTGTTGGATGCAAATGTGAAGTCGTCTTACAAAATTTTGAATGACCTAAAAACAACTTTTGTTTTTACTGCTGCTAGCACTCAGCAAAACATTGGACCCGTCTGTCTGTTGGAATTTTGATAATGTCTTATGCACATTTAGTTGGCTCGTACTCTCATTGACTGAGAACACTGTATAGCTAACCCACAAAGACGTCCGAATGGCTGATTTCGGCAACATTGAGGAGCGCATCCACCTCCAACTCAAGACAATGGGCAAAGCATTGAGAAGTACACCCCAAAGGGAACTTTTTTTTAATAATATACACAGTCTCTTCTCTTTCTAGTCATTACTGATGTCCCATCTGTCCATTCATTCTGCTGCTTAAATCATTCTTCATTAGCTTTTTCATAGTTCTCATAGACAGAAGATATTGAGTGTTGCCTTTGCTGTAGGGTTTTATTACTTCCACAAGGACAAGAAAATGTTTTTGACATTTTGCTGTTTCTGCACAACAATAAAGTGTTATGGCTGATTTTCCAAGAGAGGAACACTCTCACTAAGCATGCCAAGAACAGAGTTGGCATTAACAGCTCTTTCATGTAACTTATTTTCCATTTCATTGGCAATATGGTATGCTTTCTGATGCTCAAATATCTGTAATGAGAACAGTGGATCTTTTCAACCTGTGCTTTATTTAATCTCTCAACTCACAAAATGTACTGTATGGAAAAGAAAAAGGGTTTTTTGTTTTTTGGGTGGGTTTTTTTGGCAACTACTTTGCAGTATGTAAGTTGTCCTAAAGCAGTATTTGCTTTCTGCAAACAGCTTGGAGCTGTATCTACCATAGAATCTGCCAAAATGTGTCTACTCCTTTCTTCTGTCGTCATCTTCACGGAACTGTGGGTCTGAGTCACAGTGCTGGATACTTTTTCTCAGAGCTATAGATGTGGGGTTATTCTGCAGTTCTTGCATTTATCCATGATGAAGAAATATGAAACCCAACTGACTTTGACTTGATGATCCTGATTCTCCATCACTGACCATTTTTAAATCAAGATTGGATGTTTTTCTAAAAGATTTGCTCTAGGAATTATTTTTGGGAAGTTCTATGCCTTATGTTATACGGACAAATGATGATCACAGTTGTTCCTTCTGGCCTTGGAATCTATGAATCTATTAAATGGGTAAGAGCAATTTACCCTTGACATAATGAGGGAGAGAAAGATCGAACTGTTTCCTTATAGAAGGCTTCCCAGTTCACTGCTGTGTGTCCTAAAATGTTTACAATAGTCTGTATTTTTCCTGGTGATAATCCTCTGAATCAGTGGTGGGTGTTGCCTTATAGTCTGTTAGTTTATCTCCTTTTATGGTCCTTTGGGCATAGATTTTCACCTTCTTAAATATCTCTAAAGCTACAAGTAAAAACAATACCAAAATATATAACAGATGCACAAGTGCACCTGGGGAACGAATGTTTTTATGGACAAAATGTCATCATACTTACTTATTGGGGGAGGGATAGCTCAGTGGTTTGAGCATTAGCCTGCTAAACCCTGAGTTCAATCCTTGAGGCGGCCATTTAGGGATCTGGGGCAGCAATATTTGGTCCTGCTGTGAAGACAGGGGACTGGACTCAATGACCTTTCAAGGTCCCTTCCAGTTTTATGAGATAGGTATATCTCCATATTAAACACTTTTCCTGTCTCATTCATCATGCCCATATGGCTTGTTGGCAAGACACTTGATCTCAGTGAGGTAAACTCCTACTGTAAGTTCAAACTAGCCTGGTGTATTTTTTTCCTTGCATGTTAGTTTTTCCTTCCAGTCTTTGAGACTTCAATTATGTACTTCTTTAAAATGATCTCAGAAGCATTTTAGGACCTACTTTACTCACTATAGATGTACCAATGTAAATTAGAATTTAGTAACAAAGAATTATACTGTACCTACATCAGTAAGACTTTTGTGTGTGCCTTATGGCGATGTGTTTTAAACAAACAACATTCATCAATAAGTTTGATGTTAATTAATTAAGCATGAACATTGATAGGAAAGAATAGTCCAAAATCTATGCGTAATTAATTAGCCTGCAATTATGCACCCTTCTCCTGCAAATAAATGTACAAATCAGATGACTGTGTGAGTAAAGGGCAAATTAAGCAAGAATAATAGCAAGCCAACCTGGATTGGGGTGCAGTAACAGAACAGTGTGGATAAACTTCCATAGCACCTGCCCACCATGATTAGCTATAGTGCACATGGCTGCCGTCTGAAGACATTTTTGTTAAAATGTTGTGCTGTTGCTACCACTTGTTCAGACTCACCAATGTGAGGGAACAGTCGAGAAGGCAAGTTTTCAGGATGCTGTCAACATTATAAATATGATATCACCCACCCCTGCTCAGAGCAGGTTTACACACCTTGGTGCTTCAAATGCCTTAGCCACTGGCAGCTTGTCTATACTCAGCTTCCCCATTGCTACCACCACTGGAGCTGAATCGGGGAAATTTTAGCAAAGGCTTCCTAGTTTAGAGAGAGGCTACAAGGATAACCCTGAGCAATACCATTTCTGAAGCTTTTGTTCTGCCCATTCAATGTAAAATGCTATTAAGAAAATTTATTTTTCTTAAATTTTGTTGTTGTTGCCTTTAGAAAGTTTATTTTTAACCTATGTGGTTGATGTCAAAGTGCTGGGATAAGACCTGAAAGTGTTCACAAATGTTCACACTGTAGGAAATTGTATTAATGGTCATATCAACAAGAGAATAAAATATTAAGCAGAAGCAGAATGAAATACTTTAGACAAAGTTCTTTTTAACTTGAAGAGTAACCTGGTTTTGAAAGCAAATTACCCATCTTTTAAAAAGAAAAGGAGTACTTGTGGCACCTTAGAGACTAACAAATTTATTTGAGCATAAGCTTTCGTGAGCTACAGCTCACTTCATCGGATGCATTCTCTCTAAGTCGCTAAGGTGCCACAAGTACTCCTTTTCTTTTTGCGAATACAGACTAACACGGCTGTTACTCTGAAACCCATCTTTTAAAGGTACCATTTGTGACAGATGGCATTTTCCTGCAATATTCTTGGAAGACTGACTTACATTTACATAGATTTGGGATCCATTGTATGAAATGAATGATTTATGTGTTATTGTGGGGGTTATTATGGAATGATATTGTATGTAACCTCTCGAGAAGAGAGATGTGACAGATATGAGACATGGAGGGTTCAAAGTTCTATGTTGAACTGTGTGCCAGACAAGATTGCACTCTTGGAACAAAAAGTTTTAAGTGGTTTTACTGCGGAATATGTAAGGGCAGGTAAATGCAAATTCCCCACCTCCAGTTACGCAAAACCCCAGCCATTTGAGTAAGCCATTGTCTGCTGATCAGCTGTTACATGAAGCCAAGCTCAAAGGCTCAAGCTGAATAAAGGAAAAGACCTATTCCTGGTTGTTCTGGTTCTGAATCTGAAACAGTTAAGAACTTGTAGCCCTGGGCAAAACTCATTTGAAGGATTGACACCTACCAGAGTCTGAGATTGAAGTTGGGGTGACCTCTGGTAAGCTTTTTAGCATGTATAGGTTCCTAACATTTTTTTGGGGGTAATGATTTCACCTTATTTGCTTAAAGAGCTGTATGGTAACTTGTAACTGCTGGCAATTAGACTGTTTATGGCCTTCAAAGTTAAAGGAAAGCACAGACAATGTGACCTGTTTAAGCAGTCTGGCCTGCTGGGCACATTGCAGTGTAGACAGGGAACTGTGCAGCCTGGAAAAAAACCCTAGGCAGAAGAAAGGAAGATGTGGGTATCTACCCAAGAGAGGTGATGGCTGAGGAATCAGGAGCCTAGAGTGGTGCCATTAAGAGACCAGGGAGGGGGAATACAGGTGCAATTGCCTTGAACTGAGACACCATTTAAGGTCCATATTTTCAAAAAACTGGGCTTCCATTTTGTGCATGTAAATTTCAGTTGGAAAGAGAATAAAAGAGATGAGGTGGGGGAATAATAATTCACAGGAAGATCGGGTGGGGGGGGAGAAATTAATCAGCAAAATGCTTGCACACGTGCACAAAAATTCCAGCCATTTTGTACACATGTAGCATCCTAGCTGAAAAATTTACCTTTAAATAAAGTAAGTCAGTTTTCAGAGTTAACAACTTTGGTGAATTTTTGTTGAAAGTTCAATAAAATGAATAGATTTTTCATGAAATTGTTTTAAACGTTATGTCCCTTCTTTCTTACCAGCACTATCTCCTCATTTACTAGTTAGGCAACTGGAATATATTTTTAAAGCATTTGAATCTTGCATCTTTTAGAACAATCGCATATGAATCCTACCTGAACAAAACTACTGGCATGTAGCATTGGCAGAAACGGAGCGAAAACATTCAACTCTTATCAATGTGTACTGAAGTCAAAACTGCCTTCATAACAGTTCAATCTGTCTCTTACACATCCTGTTTGTATCAAGTTATCTCTTTACTTTGCAAATGCTGGTGTTTGAAGATGCAACCTATCAATCACAGCAGAAATCCAAGACTTTAAAATGGAAAATTAATTTTAGCAGAGAGCAGGACATCATCTTCAACACTGTAGCCCCTTAAAAAGGGGAGATCAAGCTATAATAGAAGCCGTCAAACCTACATGAATCACTTAATCATGTTTATATATAACTTGCATATTAAAAAGCAATATCCGATGTCAATGGCTCAGAGATAAAAATATCTTAATAGTCAGTAACTGACTAATGAATACTACAGTAATAACAGTTTAATTTGAAGAATTCTGACAGCTGGTTGCCTTGATGAGAGCTGTTACCAAGGAGCCCTGGTCCCATGCTGAGAACATCCACAGCATGCTGATTTATAGCAGCAGTGCAGAACTGTTTAATGTCAGCACCTCTCAGCTAAAGTAATAATAAACGGGAATGTTATGGTTTATTTTTCTGTATGAATTGTTCAGGCTCTGTATGGTAAGCACCAACTCAATAGGGGATAATAGCTGCCATTCTCCAGGGAGTTGTAACTGAGGTTTAGGCATTTTTATTGGCAAGGTTAGTGTATCAAAATGAATCCAGAAGAAGTTGTTTTTCTTCTCTCTCTGTCTCTTTTGATCTCTTGTCCCATTCTGGTTAGCAAATATAATTCTTATGGTTATGAAAGCTGGCTTTAGGTTCCCACTACAAACATCTCCTTGTAGCAGTTTAACTGTGTGTTGTGAAATATACTGCATACAATCCTGTATGATTTTTGCCTTTGATATGTAAGCCTCCCTCCCCCCGACTGTGACTTCAGAACATTCACTAAATTCATTGACTTAAAAGCAGACTATTGCTATATTCCAGAAACTTCATACTAAGAAATAGTGTGTTTGAAGAGCTTACTGTGAAAAATTATTTTTTGGATGGCTTCATTTTGACTGTTGTGCCTTTTGTTCTTGTCCAACATTACAAACATGTAATATTCCTAACAAGCAAACCTCTAGAATCCATTTTAGTTCAGATCTGCCATCTTGAGCATTTAGGTTTGCAGAGATTGGTTATGAGACGCTGCATGACACGAATAAATATGAACATTTTCCTCACAGAAGCATTAAGGTTTGGGTGTTTCAATGGCATTTTACCTTTTAAATGTACACTGCATTTGATTATAAAGGCAAGCACATACTTACATTAGCTAGAGTCTCTCATCTTTTGCCATAATTTTTTGGCTAAAGATGAAAACTGCAGATTAGTAACAGGCTAATGCACAGATTAAATTCATCTTTTGTTGTTTGTCAAAATTGATGTCTCCTAGCTACTGTATTGGGATTATGCCAGGACCCATTCGGGTTCAGCCCCAAAAACTTGGGTTAGAGAGCCAGAGGCTTTGAGGTTGGGGGAGAACAATTCCTTTCGTGAGCCCCTTTTATTTTACTGCTGGTCTTCATTTTCTGCTGAGCCACTAACTTCACTGATGTGGCAACTTCCATAGTGGGTATTTATGGCTGTTTGGGCATACGCCTTTTATCATTCAAATGCACATCCATGGGGGCAGGAATAGCAAACACCAGTGAAATGCACTAAAGCACGGTGGTTATAGCCCTAACAAAACATGTCTTTGTTGATTACAGGAAGGATGCCATCTGCTGTGGTGGTTAACTATGGAGTAAGCACTAAGACCAAGACCAGCATAATAAATGTGATTGTGGAACTGGAAGGGAAAAGGATGTATTGGAAGGAAAGAAATGACTGTTAACTGGTACTGAGAGGGGACTATAGAGATGCCCATGGTTAGAATAATTGGAACGTACAAATATTTGACCTATGGTACAGCATATCTTCCAACAAGATTTAGCCTCTTTGAAACTGTACACTGCCTCTTTGTTAGAGGTGTAAATTGCATACAGCTGTTGTAACTGCAGTTTGATGCCAAATCAGAAATATACTTAAGCCCTTCCCTATTCAGGAAAGCACTTAAGCGCATGCTTAATATTAAGCAGGGGAGATTTCAATTCTTCTTTCCATCTGTCTAGGACAGGGTGGGCAAACTTTTTGGCCTGAGGGCCCATTCGGGTTTACAAAATTGTATGGAGGGCCGGTTAGGGGAGGCTGTGCCTCCCCAAACAGCCAGGTGTGGCCCGATCTCTATCCAACATCGCCTGCTTCTCGCCCCCTAATGGGGGCCGCCCCCGGGACTCCTGCCCCATCCACCACCCCCTATCCCCTGACCACCCCCAGACCCTCCAGCCCTGACTGCCCCCGCCACCCCATCCAACCCCTCCTCTCATTCGTGACTACCCCCCCCCAGAACCCCTGCCCCATCCTTCTTCCTGACCACCCCCAGAACCCCTACCCCGACTGTCCCCTGCTGCCTCATCCAACTGCCCCCCCAGGACCCTTGCCCCCATTCAACCCCCCTGTTCCCCGCCCTCTGACCGCTCCGACCTCTATCCACACCCCTGCCCCCTGACCACCACCCCGAACTCCCCTGCCCTCTATCCACACTCATGCCCCCTTACCATGCTGCCTGGAGCACCGGTGGCTGGCGGCGCAACAGCCATGCTGCCTGGCTGGAGCCAGTCATGCCACTGTGCAGCACAGAGCACCAGGTCAGGCCGGGCTCTGCAGCTGCGCTGCCCCAGGAGCTCGCAGTCCTGTCGCCCAGAGCATTGCGCTGGCAGCGCAGTGAGCTGAGGCTGCGGGGGAGGAGGGACAGCAAGGGAGGGCCCGGGGGCTAGCCTCCTGGGCCAGGAGCTCAGGAGCCAGGCAGGAGGGTGCCGCGGGCCGGATGTGGCCCACAGGCTGTAGTTTGCCCATCTCTGGTCTAGGACCTTCTATGACCCGCATCACTATCGTGTCTCAGTGCAGGCCTTTGGGAACCCTTCTTTAATTTTGTGAAAAACCCTGCTCCCTATAGGAGTCTTGCCATTGACTTCAATGGGATTAGAATCAGACATACAAAGAAAAATCTGTCCCTTTCTCCACATCACCGAAGGCTCTACTGCTACTGGTGCCAGGGACTGGGGGTAAGATTTGGATATCATGTGTGAATAGATCTACTTTTCCTCCTCTTATTACACATGAGCCAACACCCCCCACCCTGAAGGAACAGTTCTGGCCCCTGCACATAGCCAGGCTTTAGGTATTATTAAATAACTCTTGTGTACTGTAACTGACTAGCTCATACTATCATAAGATATATCTAGTTCATTTTTAGTAGTTATGATTTATTCCTTAGTGTTTAACCTATACATTTATTATATAACCGATACATTCCAAAGTTTTTTTTTCTTCTGTTTTCTCTAAAATTTACATTTTATTGCTTTTACATTGTGTTTAACGGGGAGGGATAGCTTGGCTTGCTAAACCCAGGGTTGTGAGCTCAATCCTTGAGGGGGCCATTTAGGGATCTGGGACAAAAATTGGGGCTTGGTCCTGCTTTGAGCAGGGGGTTGGACTAGCTGACTTCCTGAGGTCTCTTCCAACCCTGATACTCTCTGATTCTATGAAAGCATTAAATGAAAATGTACATATTAAAATAGAAATATTTAGATATTTTTAAATGGTCATTCTTAGATTAAGGTTCCATTTATAAATTAAAGGGTTAATAAATATTTAACATGTTTTAATAAATGAATACTCAACTGATTCTGACAGAGTCCAGCAAATTAGCAAGTTGCTTATAACCACCTAAAACACCTACTGATGTGCTTAAAACCATCTGTAATGCTATGTCTGCAACATGCTTATAACTAGTAATTGTTTGATAACCCTTTAAAAACCAGTTTATAAATAGAATTCTAATATTAAGTGTGACCTGTTAAGGTCACAGCTTGATTTCAAGACAGTTAATAAGAGCTCTTTCAGTGATAAAATTACTACATCAGAGATAATTCAGCCAATTACTGTATCATACAATTGACTTTAGTTCATTTTATATTGCAGTCCTATTGGTTCAAGTGATGTAAAACTTGTCTTGAGCACTTCTAATATTTTTAAAGTATCATATTTCACAACCATGAAATATAGCTTTCTGAAGGCAACTTAGCCATGAATATAATATGACCTTTAATCTTTAGTTGGCATCAAGCACAAAATAAATAAATAAATCTCATAGCTATGATTAATCTGTCAGCGATGCTTAAAATGTGAGGAACAATCCAAGTCAATTTTGAAAGCATTTTTCTCCAATAGTTGCAAAACATGAAACAGATTGTGATTTCAGAAGTAACTCGAATCAATCTCTCCAGCCAATAAAAGTTGTTTGAAACTGTCTTGAAATCAAATTAAAGTAGTGAAAACAAAATTCTAAGGGGCAGTGTCTACTTATCAGTTATACCCAAACAATCATTGTGGTTTGCATCAGTGTAATAGGGGGAGGTAGGTGAAAGGAGGGGCCTAAATATTTTGCTTTGTTTTTTCCCCCCATAATTTTCTAATAAATAGAACTTTACAAAAATAACACTTTCTACAGGAGGTCAGAGAGATTTTTCCATATGGTTATAAAACTGCAAAGAAAAATATTTGAACATGCTCTAGATGTATTAAATGTAATGATCTGAACATGTTTTAGGCAAAATACTACTTGTTTTCCAAAAGTAGAACTTCTAGTTCAATGAGACTATCCATGTGAATAAGGCAGACTGGAGTTTAACAATGGTCATCAAGGCAACAACAATGTAAACTAAAGGCTGGGAGAGGAAATTAGGGCCTCTTCCCATCCCTCTCCGTTTTTTTGAAGGTCTGAGGAGTGCAAGTTGCCCTGTTGGAACCATGACCCCTAAAGGAATTAGTTGCCCGATTGACTGATGATGATTGACATACACACACAGCTAACTCTTTAGTTGCAACAACCTACCAACCCTTGAATAAGATCCATATGTTTAGAATCCACAGTACAAATATGCAAGTCTCTTTTTTATCCCAATAACCTGCACAAGGTAAATTGAATTAAGAGAAGCCCAAGTCATTGGGAGCTGTCCTGAGTCTGGATCACAGGGTTTTTTCAGCCATACATAGCAAGGCTATTTTTCAGATATCTTCACACACAGAAAAAATTGTCACTTTTAAAATTAAGATATTTAGAGCGAGTTTCTGATTTTTAAGACAAGGCCTGGGCTGGAAGTGTACAGAGGAGCCATCCGAGACCTCCCGGTGGAAGTGCCCAGACCTAGAAAGAATTGTGCTTGAGTCAGCCATAGGTGCAGTTTCGCTGCTATATTTGTGGGGGCAGTGCGTGTGCTGAAGCCAGTTCTCCTGGCTCTCCCCCTGCCTGGAGTGGTATCTGGGCTGCCAGTGCTGAGGGTGGGAGGATGGGCTGGCTTAAGAGGGGAGCCCCAGCTGCTGCTCCTGCTGCCGTCCACTGTGGTGACCTGAGCATGGGAGCTGCAGCCACTCCGGCACCAGCTGCTGCGGCGATACCACCTTTCTGCTGCCTCCCAGTGCTGCTGTGGGCACCTTCCTGTTGGGGCTGCTGCTGCTGCCGCCAAGGGGATGCCACAAGCCAGGCTCCAGTTTCCTCCAGATTTCCCTATCCCTTTCCCCTTCTCACTGCCCCATCCTATCTCCACTGTCCCCTCCCCATCCCATCCCCCTTCTCCACTGCCTCTTCCCGCCCCCCCCCCCCCGCCCCCCCACTTCCAGGCACTCACCATTGTACAGGAAAAAGGATGGTGGCCATGCAGGGTGCCTGTAGACGGCAACGACGACTGGCAGTGTGGGAAGAACATAGCCTTCCCCACCTCCATCAGGCTGAGCAGAGCAGCTTGGTGCTTGCAGAAATTGGGCTGGTGGAGTGACTCCGCATGCCCCACCTCTGTTTGGAGCGGGTTAATGCCCCCACCTGTCCCCCCCCAAATTACGCCCGTGGAGTCAGCCCAAATTCTTCCTGGGAGCTCTTAAAGGAACCCACGTGGCAATGGCAGCTGCACCGTTCTTTCATTGGTGGGCAGCTCAGAAGAGTGGTGGGAGCCGACAATCTACTCGTCTCTCTCCCCTGCTGGGTAACCAGTGTCTGTGGGAGTCCCAGCAGAGAGCTGAGGCCTTGCTTCTCAACAGGATTGTGCTCAGCCTCTGCACACAGTACCAGATTGGAGGAAGCACAGGAAGACCAGATGTAGAAATGGGAAGGAGAGATGAGATCTTTACTCTTCTTTTTTTTTTTTTTTGAGTGGGAGGAGAGAGAAATCAGTATCTTGGCTATTAGTTTAGTTAAAACTGGTGTACACACTCTTATTTCAGTCTGAGTGGCTTACTTTGGCTTAGGTTAAACCTGTTGATGATCAATGTACGATAAGCTGAATCAAGTCTAGTTTAAAATGAAATCAGACAGTCCACACCACCTTTTCCACTGGTTTAACAAAATAGGTTCTAAATAACACCTTACATTAAACTGACGCAACTCCCTATAAAGAAGGAACTTGAGGAGGATAAACTAAGGGAGTCAAAATAAATATGCAGGAAAAAATGAAAAGACCTAAACTAACAATGCTGAAATGGAAAAAGACAGAAAGAGCTAAAGAGGAAATGACGCAATATGAAGATGGAGCAATGCAAAGTGTGCCTTTCTGGAGTACTGTGGGTTTGTGAGAGATTATTCAGTTAGGGTTTAGATCAGTGGTTCTCAACCTGTAGTCCAAGGACCCTTGGGGGTCTGCAGGCTGTCTAAGATTTTCAAATGCACCTCCATTTGAAATTGTTTAGGGGTTCGCAAATGGAAAAAAAGTTGAAAACCCACTGGTTTAGATCATTACTGTCCCTGTGATTCTCTAGAATATTCCTGTAGAAATGTATTCAAAGTGTGTTTTCTTTACAATGATAGTTTATGAACCTAAACACAAACTGACAGTAATGAGAAAATAGTGTTGCTAAATCTATTTTTATGTAAATTACCTCATTTAAAATATTCTGGAAGCTGTAAGGGCACTTAATGAACCTTACCGATATTCTTGTTAGAAATGCCTGACTTAAACCCTGATCTTCTCTTTCAGCCTTGATAATCTTCCTTTCATAGTTTAATGTGTTTGTTTCCCTTCATGATACTTCATGATACTGTAATTATAACAGTTTATCTTCCCCCCACCCCGCAAGCATCTAGCAAACCCAGTTTGAATTAAAAATGAACAAATCTTGGTGTGTTAAATGTAAATCTACCTCCAAGGCTGTTGTTTGTTGTGCAGATAGCAGAGGAAATGATGATGTAACAGGCATAATTTATACCTGTGCCTCTGACTGCCTTGATAGGGACAATTCTGTCAGCATCTCCACAATGAATCAGTGCCACTAGTAATATTAAATACCTTTTTGTAGGGCTTCTCTTTCAAAGCAGCTTTGGTTATAAGACTTAAAATTGCATTGAGTATCAATTTAAAAAATAAAAATTCATTGGGCAAAGAAGAGAGGAAAGTGAGGTTAAAGTGATCATGTGGCAGTTAATCAGAAATAATAATTGTTGTTAACTGTAAGACCCCAGTCCTGTGAACACTTACACACATCCTTTACTTTAAACATGTAAATAGTTCCCCTGAGATCAAGGGACTACTCATATGCTTAAATTTCACCATGTCCATAAGTTTGCAGGATAAAGGCCTCACTGACAAGAGTTTATACACAAAGTAATATTTTTATCATCAAACTTTATGGGCTGGAGTGGTCACATTGAAAAGTGGGTAGCTGTTTTTCATTTTGTATATAAATATCATTGCATTTATATTGTATAAGGAAAGAGTGTGTAGATAAAGGAAATGTTATGTTTTTGAAGAATTGTTCTTCTAGAAATATACAAATTAAGGGCCAGATGGTGTTGTGAGGCCACAGAATTTCTTGGGGATTAAGGACATGGTGAGAAGCTGCAATGCTTCCCTGGAGGAATTCTGGCTCACTCTGTCCCTTCTACTACCATGGGTGGTACCATGTCAGGGAACCAGGTGCGGGGCGGGGGGAAAAAAGGCTCTGCAGCACTCCCTGTCTCATGCTCCTACAGAAGCTCCTGCCTAGGTACACTATGGTGTTAAGTTTCAGAGTGGTAGCCATGTTAGTCTGCATCAGCAAAAAGAACAAGGAGTCTTTGTAGCACCTTAGAGACTAACAAATTTATTTGGGCATAAGCTTTCATGGGCTAGAACCCACTTCATCAGATGCATGGAGTGGAAAATACAGAAGCAGGTGTATATATACATAGTACGTGAAAAGATGAGTTGCCTTACCAAGTGGGGGGCTCCGTGATAACAAGACAATTAAAGTGGAAGTAGGCTATTCTCAACAGTAGAATACCAAGGGAGGAAAAATCTCTTTTGTAGTGGTCATGAGGGTGGTCCATTTCAAACAATTGACAAGAAGGTGTGATAACAGTAGGGGGAAATTAGTTTTTGTAATGACCCATCCATTCCCAGTCTTTATTTGATGGTGTCCGGTTTGCAAATTAATTCCAGTTCTGCAAATTAGACATGAGCTTGCTGTATGATTCAGGGCTGCATCAGCAGAAACATCAGATCCACAGTATGACTACACCTGGACTATTGCATTAAAGTCTGGGATACTACATTACCAGAAATACATTGAAAAACTAGATGGCATTCAGAGAAGAGCAACAAGAATGAGCAGGGAGCTGAAGAGACTGTCTTATGATGAAAGAGTGACAGATAACTGTGTGTGGCTGGGTTAGATGTAGAGCTGCCCAGGAAGAGTGGAGATTAGGGTGAAGATGTCCTGTATGTCCCTGTAACTCAAACAAACAAAGAAAAGATAACCAGAATTTAAGTAAAAAGGTAGATGAAAGAATTTGAAATGGTAATCAAGGATTCTCAAGCAAGTAAAGTAGTAGGAGAAATTTGTTCTTACAAATACTTTCCCACATTTTGAATAATCACTTGAGTAAATAGGGAGACTGTTTTAAAGTTAATTCTATACTAAAGTCTGGAAAGAATTACCATTAGATTTCTTTTTAGTAGTAATATCCAGGTACAGTAAGCACTGAATGGCAGCTGAACAATGACAATGGCAAAGATCCTTTAAAATCCTCAGGTATATAGCTCCCATTGTCTGTAATGGGTACTGTTTAGCAGCATTCAAAGGCAGAAATTGGCCTTTAGTCACAAATCAATTAAAATGTCATGTCTCAGTAAACCCTTAGTAAGTTTGACATTATTACATTGTTTATACATTCTTGATACATTTAATTAGAAACAATATAATGAGCCTAAGCTTCCAGATATAGGCTGTTGGGGCAAACGGTATTCATTAATGGGTGTCTTCTGAACTTTTTGGGTTAGCCCTCAAAGCTACTATATGGCTTGAGGGGTTTCATGCTCCTCAGTATTCTGAAGAGTAAAATGCCAGGGGCTGAGTAATGCTGGATACATTTTAACATAGTCGGTGTATGATCAGCCTCAGAAAAGTACTCCTAATAGTAGAAACCATTAGACATTTCCTAAGTGTTACCTTGGTGTCCTTCTCTAACTACCGGGAAACTGTGGTAGCTCAGATAGCAGTAACTGTGGGTAAATGCTAATGGCTCTTTAAATGACAACTTATTCTAATGAACAAGACTTTCAAAAGCCCAGAGTCAGTGTAAATGCTTCCAAGATGCTGCAGCATGAACAACAGTGAGAGTCAAGGGAGGTCAAGACTGATGATTTGCTGGCTGCTGCAATTTTGTCCACTCATTGTAGGCTCTCCGTTTGTTTCCTAGCTTATGATGTTCCCTCTCTTAAACTCAGTGCTAAGCTACTTTTAGTACCTCTTCTCTCCGCTATAAGACTTCTTTCTCATGTCTAACCTTCTCCTGTATCCTGATATTAACCTCCAAATTACTCTTTCTGTCCTCTTTAGAATGTGCTTTGAGCAGCTCTTTTCTCCAAACCCCGATCCATTAATCTCAGAACTATACCTGGACTACCTCTAGAGCAACACTACCACGGCCTGTAAATGCACTACTGTTCTATCGTTGTCATTCTTTTACCACCATTATTGTAAAAGTTATTTTTTTTCCTTTCCTTTTTTATGTCAGTGCTATAATGTAGTTTACCCATTGCAATGTGAGCTATGAGTGAACTGACACTTAGAAGTTTTCCTTCCAGCCAGTTTTAAGGGATTAGCTTTTCTAAGAGCACTCAGATCTCTAAAGTTTTAGTTCTACTGGGAAAATCTTGAGCCTATGACTTCCAAATGAGTTTTAAAATTCCTATGAAGTGGTGTTCTCATCTTTAAGATTCTCGGCTTGTTACCTTGTGTCAGAACAAATCTGAGTAGAGAATTTTCTGTTGTTCAAGATGCTTAGATTGTGTCTTAATAATAATAATAATATAATAAAAAAAGCCAACCTGAAACATTTTCATTTGTTCTTGTGAAACACACATGAAGCATATGCTCATTAGTTACAGGAACTAATTTAAATGATAATGTTTTCAAATGGCCGACATCAAATAAACCAAGGGAGGTAAACATCACTGCAACATGGTAAACAAGCTATGAAGTGCAGCTGAGTGTGAAGATGATTATCAAGGGATAGGGTTTGTGAGTACAGGGCAAGTAAACCAATCTACTTTCAGATAATAATGTAATTTTCTCATGCAATATGCCAGATTACTTCTCCCTCAGCTCTACTCTTGCTGCTCTCTACTTCAGTAATATCCACTTTGTTCACTCAATTCCTGAGCCACTACTGACAAATTGTGAAGCCCATCAAACTGTGGGTCTGTGTGCATGCTGCTGGTATATTAATGTATTTGGTTGCTGTGAGATGTTCACAAATGCCAGAATAGCCATTGATTTTCTTCAGCAAGAAGCCACTAAAGGGCTTGTAAACCAGAGCACATGAAATGTAATTAATCCTTCCTCTCCTGGTGGAAAAGATTATAAATATTGCCACAGTACTTAAAACAGCTTTTATAGTATTTTGTGTCATTTTGGGTTTAATTTTCATGTACTTAATAATTAGACAATTAGAAAACAGTTTAACTTACTTGCAATACTATACATTACATTTTGTAATGTCGCATTTTGTAGCAAAAAGTAAACATGTTGTAGGGTACTACCAAATGCATTTATCAGTTTTCCTGAAATTAAAATGCATTCCTGCAGGCTGTAAAACTAGGATATTAACTGATCCATTTTTTTTAAAAAGTACTTTTGCTTAATGTTGGCCTTCCATAATAAATTTCTATTTATTTAATGCCTTTCATCTGATGATCTCAAACAGCTGTACAACACCAGATAATCATTATTACAGATAAATGTTGTTGCATCCATTTTACAGATTTGCACCATAAGGCACAGAGAGGATAACGAAAGAATTTACAGAAACTTGCACAGATGCAAGTGGTCTATTGTGTGCTACAAACAGGGCCCTGTGTATTTTAGGAAGCTCAGAGCAGTTTTTTGTCATTCTCAGTTTAGCCTGAGAAGTCTGAAGCTGAGCACTTCAAGACAATGTGTCCAGGACTAGGTTAAGGGCTGGGTGCTCAACTGGGATTTTGCAAATGCAAGCTGAAGCCTCCTCACTCTTGGCCAGTGATGCTGCTCGCCAAGTCCTGGCAGGGGTGTGACTAGGCCATTTGATCTTCACAGCCACCCCTCTTGGAAGCCCACTACAAACTGATTCCTCCTAATATTTAGGAGTGTTTAGGTGAAAGTAAGATTTTGACATTCATAGAGAAAGGAAGCAGTTTTCAAGGGAGTTTTGAGCTAGGGCTTAGGCTCAGGATGGAGGGGTGGGTGTATTAGATTAGTCAGATTTCTGGGAGGGAACTGCACCTGCTATTGGCTACAGCACAATAGCCATTCTAAGGTAGTACATGTTGAGTCAAGCATTGTTAGGAGGAGGTGTGCAAGACTTGCCCTGGCTTAGAAATGGAGGAGATGCCAATCACAGGTGCCGGCTTCCTCCTTGCTCCAGGGGTGCTCAATCCCTGCTCCACCCCAGGCCCCTTCCCCCAAACCCCCACTCCCACCCTGCCTCTTCCCGCACCACGCCATTCCCGCCCTGCCTCTTCCTGCCCAGTTCCGCCCCTTCGCCCGAGTGCGCCCTATCCCCGCTCCTTCCCCTCCCTCCCAGCGCCTCCTGCATGCTGCGGAACAGCTGATTGGGGCAGGCAGGAGGCGCTGGGAGGGAGGGGGAGGAGTTGATCAGTGGGGCTGCCAGCGGGTGGGAGACACTGGGGGAGAGGGGGGGAGTTGGCTGCCAGTTGGTGCTAAGCACCTACTAATTTTTTTTCATGTATGTTCCAGCCCTGGAGCACCCATGGAGTTGGTGTCTATGATGCCAATAATCTCAACTCAGCATCTGTGAGCCAAGAAGGACCTTCCTCACTGCAGCTCTGAACCCGTGGATAGCTTCAAACACCTGTTTATTTTTGATTACCTTCCCTGATCCTAAATATGGAATCCCCTCCCTCCCCGAATTACAGAGAGCTGTGGCTGAAGTTGAGCAATACTCAGATCTGGGCTGTTGACAGCCTTGAAGTCTGAAGAGCCCTGTAGTGCTAAAGCTTCCTTTCTAGTTGTGGTGTGGTGTGAGGTATCAGATCTTTAAAAGGCAACATTAGTATAGATAGGAGAAGCTATTTCAGTTCATTTTTATTTAGTGGATTCTAAAATGCAATAGTTAAATTATCTCTGTATGAGGCCAATACAGATGGACTCATGGCATTAAGGCACAAAGATTTGAAAAATGGTACCAGCAATATTTCGAAAAATGATCTGAAACATTTCTGAAATACTTCTGAACTTTATGTGGACTATAGAGAAAACAATGGCATGGATGGGTCTTTGGGTTTTGTTGGCACTATTTGGGAAGACTTATACAAGGCACTCATGGTTTCAGCACTTGTGTGAAATGCAGCCATTCTAAACACTTGCCCATAAAATTTTGTATCACACTATCATGTGTATTCTCTGATCAATGTGAATTTAACACATACATACATAATCCTCCACACATACATAATCCCTTTGTTTTAGAAAGAGAGCCAGATGATGGATTACAAGAAAAATTTAACATTTAAATTTAAGTTTCCCCCCTTCCCCCTCCCACTCCTATGCCATTCATAGTCTACATGCGGTGACTGGTACTATATAAACACCAAATCTAGCTGGCTTTTGTTTAAACAGTGCTTTGTGTGAGCCAGAATCTAGGGTGCTTAAATATCAGTGTTCTGAGAACATAAGTATGGTCTTTAATAACAGGCAGCTGGGTATATAAATATTAATGTATACTTTTTTTTATTCCTAAGGTAATTTCCAGGACACCCATCACATGAGATCAGATCTCACCAGCACAGTTTGAATCAGACTCAAAATCCTGCCCACAGCACTTCGTAATCTTAAACAGTTAGTGTTAATGCAAACAAACAGCCATATCTGATAGGAACCATTTGCAGCGAGCAGAGCAAATATCAGCAAGGAAAGGGTCACTTCTTTTATACTCACAGTTCATTTCTGTAAATAACTTACTACTGCCTCAGCCCTCTTGAAAGGTCTGGCCAACAGCTTTTTGCAAACATTGAATTTTACCCGCTGTACGATGCTATGATTGTTCCATCTTATAAAAAGTCACCAAGATGTAAACTACCGCTGATGGTATTTATTTAGCTTGTAGTTGTCTCGTAGAGTAGCACTTATCCTTTTGGGATCACCAGTTATTTTTGTAAATCTCAGGGGATTATTTTTTATGTTGATCCTGCAGGGCTCTTTGTTTGAATTCACTCTCTTCAGACTTTGCTTGCCTTGCACTACAGCTTGTACTGTTTTAGTTTAAAACTTTCTGTTCACGCAACATGTTGAAAGGTAATGTCGATTAGAAGACGCTTTAAAGTGGAAAATGAAAAGACAGATCTTTATACAAGGAGGCAGTTTTGCAGAGCCTAAAAACTACTAGTGGACTGTGTAGCTAATGTTTTATATGCTAACTCTACCACAGAATGATAGGTAGGCAATGCTTGCCCTGTATTGGCTCAGTGGTAAATGGTTTCACGTCATTAGGCAAAGATTCCTTTATTCCAAGCTCTGCAAGCCAAAGAAAAAGTCAGTCCTCAATCACTATGGAGATTTTTTTTCTCCTTGTTCTTCATTCACTCTGAAAAATAAGTCTGTTTGAGAGCACACAGCAGTGTAATTGACTCTATGGAGCAGCTGTCATAGGGGGTTTGTTATAAGAAATCATATTAGCCTTCCTTTTAAACTTGCTGAAGGTAATAAGTCCTTCCTGACATTGACAATTCATACAATAAAATGTCTCTGTTCAGAAAGCAACACTGAGCATGACAAATAATTAATAGCGAACATGTAAATGACACAAATGAGGTCCATTTTTAAAGGTGACCTCCAAAGAAATAAGAAATGGGCTTGTGGCCTTTTTTCCCCCTTTTTACTTTTGTGACGTATAACAAAGGCCTAAAAATTTGGGACCCTGCTTGATTTTTACAGTAGAAATAGATATCTCGTCTTCCCCGGCAAATATCATAATGACTGGGAATTATAGTAGAGCACAAGAAAAATTATGGAAATGGCTACCTAGCAAGAGATGTGAGTGACAGCTGAGTAACTGAATGGGGAAGAGATATAGCGTCAAGCTCTCTGCATTTTTGTGTTTGTGTATGTGTTTGCTAACACCTACAGTTAGGATACAATTTAGTAGAGCTGATCAGGAATTCTTGGATAATTTTTTTTTTCCCCATAGGAAAATGTTGACTACTGAAAATTGTGGGTGTTTGTTTTTTGGGATGTATCAGTTCTCAGGTCCAGGATGTAATACTGGATGACTCCTCAGAACAGCACATACACCAAAATAGTCAATAGCCTAGTGTCCAGGGCACGCGTGTTGGAGGCCCATGTTGAAGTCTCTGCTTCAAGTCAGGCACAGCAGGGATTTGAACTTGGGGGCCCCCTACATCTCGAGTGAATGCTGTAACCAACAGGCTATTGGCTACTCTGGGCAGGTTGTTTTGCTGCAAAAAATTTCAAAAGGTCTTAATTTGTACCTCATTGGCATGAAAAAAAAGTTGAACCCTCCAAAATTTTTGTGAAATGGAATTCTTAATTTCTAGTCCACCCTAGGTTAAGAATTCTTTTCAGGAACATGCAGGACATACTTCAGGAAAACCTGAGAAGACATGATTGTTGCTATTAACCTATGATTTGGGACTTACCTACCTGAGAGAGCACTTCTCTCCCAGCGATGTACTGCTGTAGACCAGATTGGCTGCACCCCTTTGATATGAAGAGAGGGTTCTGCCAGCAGAGTGTTTTCCATGAGAGCTACAGTGGTTGAAATAATCAGAATCTGGCATTCCAGGCATGTCACAAAACCCATCTGTTTGAATGGGTATTGGCAAAGGGCAGAGACGACAATGGGTATGAATGAATGGTGAATGGTAGAGACTGGGCTGGTGATTAGGTGAGGTGAGGTGAAGGAAAGAGAAGTGTTGCTGCTTTCAAAGTTGTATGCTTTTTAACTCCGACAGTAGTGTGTTCTAAATATATATCAAAGATGCCAGGGATTTGGGTGGGAAGCCTTTGGTGTGGAATGTTTTTAGATAAATAAACAAATACATTTTAAAAAGCAAAGGCACAAGTTCTTCTTAAAAAAAATCTTTTGCTGGTCACCTTGAAGTCTTGAGACCAGAATCCTCGGATTTCATTCAGCTTCATCTACCTTACCTCAGAACCTTTGACATCTTGTCTACACTTGCCGCATAGGATATGGGTACCTGCATGCCACAATGAAAGACAGGTTGCATCCACACTCTCTGGTGTAAAGCTACGAGCAGCAGTGAAAAGCTCCAGTGGGGAAAGGCAAAGAGGAAAGGCTGTGCAAGGGAAGGAGCAGGACACTGCTAAAAATAGCAGTGTAGATGTGGCATGTAGAGAGCTGTGTAGGGTATATACCCTAAGATTCAGGTGTGCAGGGCTACTTACTCTACTTGCCTAAGCCATACCTCGCCATCTACACTAAGAACATAAGAATGGCCATACTGGGTCAGACCAAAGGTCCATCCAGCTCAGTATCCTGTCTACCGACAGTGACCAATGCCAGGTGCCTCAGAGGGAGTGAACCGAACAGGTAATGATCAAGTGATCTCTCTCCTGCCATCCATCTTCACCCTCTGACAAACAGAGGCTGGGGACACCATTCCTTACCCATCCTGGCTAATAGCCATTAATTGACTTAACCTCCATGAATTTATCCAGTTCTCTTTTAAACCCTGTGTTAGTCCTAGCCTTCACAACCTCCTCAGGCAAGGAGTTCCACAGGTTGACTGTGTGCTGAGTGAAGAAGAACTTCCTTTTATTTGTTTTAAACCTGCTACCCATTAATTTCATTTGGAGGCTCCTAGTTCTTATATTATGGGAACAAGTAAATAACTTTTCCGTATCCACTTTCTCCACGCCACTCATGATTTTATATACCTCTATCATATCCCCCCTTTAGTCTCCTCTTTTCCAAGCTGAAAAGTCCTAGCCTCTTTAATCTCTCCTCATATGGGACCCATTTCAAACCCCTAATAATTTTAGTTGCCCTTTTCTGAACCTTTTCTAATGCTAGTATATCTTTTTTGAGATGTGGGGACCAAATCTGTACGCAGTATTCAAGATGTGGGCGTACCATGGATTTATATAAGGGCAATAAGATATTCTCAGTCTTACTCTCTCTCCCTTTTTTAATGATTCCTAACATCCTGTTTGCTTTTTTGACTACCGCTGCAGATTGCGTGGACGTCTTCAGAGAACTGTCCACAATGACTCCAAGATCTTTCTCCTGTTTAGTTGTAGCTAAATTAGCCCCCATCATATTGTATGTATAGTTGGGGTTATTTTTTCTGATGTGCATTACTTTACATTTATCCACATTAAATTTCATTTGCCCTTTTGTTGCCCAATCACTGAGTTTGGTGAGATCTTTTTGAAGTTCTTCACAGTCTGCTTTGGTCTTAACTATCTTGAGCAGTTTAGTATCATCCGCAAACTTTGCCACCTCACTGTTTACCCCTTTCTCCGGATCATTTAGGAATAGGTTGAATAGGATTGGCCCTCGGACTGACCCTTGGGGGACACCACTAGTTACCCCTCTCCATTCTGAACATTTACTACTATTTATCCCTGTGCTAGCTGGCTGTGCAGTGTCTGTACTCTACATGCCTCTGTAAGTACAGAACTATGGGGAGTGGTTATGGCATGTTTGTACTGGATACAGCCACAGTCTGGTGAAACATTGTAAGGTAGATTGGACCTAATATTATCCCTGAAACCATAGTCAAATTAAACTCCAGTCTCAATCACAAATGACTGCCACAAACCTGAACTCAACTTGTCCTCGTCTTCGCTGACTTGTCAGTTGAGGTCAACATAATCTTAGTTAACTCAGTCCTTCAGTGTTGTGCTCTAACACACTAAAATGTTGTAGTAAAGAGATGCTCTGAGAAGTTAAAGCTATACTATTCCATTGGTGCTGTGCTATCCAATCCCCAAACTGGAGGAGGGTTGGAAGGGGGGGTGAGAGTGGTTATGTACATAATATTTGGCTAAATTGTCTCTGATTACATCACAGTTGTATTTTCCCCTACATAGTCTCAATGTCCTTCAAATTTTGTCTAATTTTGCTTTAATTTTACAAAAATATTTTCCCCAGTCTGTCTGATTTTTTTTCTTTTTCTTTTTAAAGTTACCGCT
Organism: Caretta caretta; assembly: GCF_965140235.1. Lineage (NCBI taxonomy): Eukaryota > Metazoa > Chordata > Testudines > Cheloniidae > Caretta > Caretta caretta. Next base: position 80,501,003 of record NC_134210.1, on the reverse strand, counting down.
TATTCAGATCTCTGTGATAGTGCCCCCTCGGACAAAATACTGCTATAACTTGTCTTAAAGTTGGTTTCAACTCTATACCCTTCTTATGACAACACCTCCTTAAAATACTCATGACACCAGCATGTCATTGTTAGGGCTGTAATGAGCATGGAGTGTATCATTGAAAGTCTAATTCTGTCAAACCTCACCTCCCAGTTTATACTATTTTAGAAGTGTTATTTCAGCTGGATGATCATTTTGTAACCTTCAGATTACTGCTGGGTGACTTCTTCAGAAAGGGAATTACCAATGCATTAAATTTGAATTAGCTCTCAGAAATCATGCAGATGTGTGCACAGAACATTATAGCAATAGTGTCTCCAAGGCACAGCAGAATTGCTTTTATGCAGTTTTAAAGAATCACTTGAGCAACCCTTAAATTGCACACGGGATGAAGCTGAGCCAGCATCTTTACTTAAACACACATGTGCGTGAGCACACACACTCACACCCCAGAGCAAATACAGCACTGACAGTTGTCTTTCAGGGAAACCTGATCACAAATTGACTGCTGCTGAGTGGGCCATTCGCACACATACGGCAGAAGTGTCACTTAGACTAATGATTATGAATTATGCAGAGGGTCACATCCTCTTAGCTACAAGTCATCTCCACAGTTTCCCTCTAGACTGCCTAGCCTAGTTCAAGTTTTTTCCCTTTTGTGCCACTAGCAAATAACACACAGAATAGATGCTCAAACCTGCATTTATTGACATTTTATTTTTTTTCCCCATAACTCCAAGCTGGCAAAATGATTGAACAGTTTCAAAAAAAACCTGCCATGGTGGATTAGAGTAGGAAAAAATTTTCCGCATTCTACTAAGTCATTTAGGAGAAATAGTACAATAGGAATCTGTGGAAACCATGGAACTTGGGGCTTCTTACAGATTTTTGCCATATATCTCAGACTCTAAGCTTTCATGTAAAAAGATGAACTCTTACATCCAGGACCGGCTCTAGGCACCAGCAAAGCAAGCACATGCTTCGGGCGGCACATTTCCAGGGGTGGTATTCCGGCCATCCTTTTTTTTTTCCCCCCAGCCCCACTCAGTCAGCCAATGAGCCCCTGTGTGGTGCGAGACGGTGGGCTCAGCATGGGGGTCCTGGCCCGGGGGCGGTCCTTGTCCCGGTCCCCCGCCGCCGGGGGAGTGGGGTGATGAGGCTCCTTCCCCCCTGCCCGCCCCTGCCACACGTGTCACAAGCGGCGGAGGAGCAGGAGCCGAGGGGCGCAGAGCCCGGGATTGGAGCAGGATCCGCGGCTGGTAAGGGACCTGCTGCCCTGGGTGGCTCGGCGCTGTGCAGGCGCCCCTGGTCCGCCCCCCCATCCTGCAGCTGACCTGCTCCCCAGCTGCTCCATCGTTTACTGTCCCCTCTGCGGGGGTGGGGCCGGGTCTGAGATTGGGCTGGGGGCCCACGGGCGGGATGTACAGCCCCGAGCACCTCACTCCAAACGTTGCTATAGCATTACGCATGCTTTTAACATTACCAGTATCAGTGGCTTCTGGTGAGTGCAGTTTCTCAAAACTGAAATTACTAAAAAATTATTTCAGGTCCACTATGTCTTAAAATCGTTTGTCAGGACGATTGCATTAATTTCAATTGAAAGTACCATTGCAAAAAATTTAGATTTCACTGAATTATTAAAAGACTATGCAAGTATAAAAACCAGAAAAATTCAGTTCATATAAATTCTTTTAATTTATGAGAAACTGGGTGCACCAGAAGACACTAACATTTTTCGTTACAGTGTATAGTTGAACCCAAATTGTTTGTAATTGTGATTTTGTTAAAATTAAATGAGTACACTAGTAGGAAATTGTTTTATTTCACTAACTACAAATTCTGTTTTCATTTTTTTTTAATTTTAAACAGTCAAAAACAAAACAAAACAAAAACATTGCAAAGTGCAAATATGTGTAAAAGCCAAAAAAAGGGGGGGGCGGTGGCCAAAATATTTTTTGCTTGGGGCGGCAAAAAACCTAGAGCCAGCCCTGCTTACATCCTTCTGACTGGAAAGGTAACCGTTTGCCTTTTTGGAGTCACTAAAACAATAGTATTCCTCTTAGTGGGGTATTAACCTGAAAAGGTAACTATCACCATGTTTAAATTGAAATGTTAGCACTGTTATCAGATCTATTGTTGTGTGTTGTATTGAATATGTACCACAAACACATTTATCCAGCATGGGCAGTTGTATCTTCTATGTCCTGATTTGCAACGACAACACACCATATTCTGACAGCAACAACTAGGCAATAATCTGACAGTTACAGATTGGGGTACAGTGGAGGATCAGGTATAAACAGGAAGCCCTTTACCTGCCACTAGGAAAGAAGCTGCTTTCTAGTGGTGCACACCACAAAGGAGAGGGACAATAAGTGTGACCTGCAGAACTGACTGGCCCAAATGAAATGTTTCTGAATGGGAGATACCCTCACTCCCTTGTGTGCTGAGATTGCTGTAGCAGAAGGCATTCTTTCTACAAGTGTAGCAAAGCCTACTCACCTCAAGCATTTGACAGGCAATAATGCCTCCTCCCATCCCCTGGGGAGGCTCGGCCTTATAGCTGAAGTCATAATTCGCACTTTAGCTTTGAGGAAAGTTTCCCAAATCATATCTAATGTTCTGTGCATTTCTACTGGCTTTTTGTTTCCATTTAAAACTTTTATTTTGTTGTTCAGAAGGTAGTTAAAAGTTCCTTGCTGTGGTTTCAAGAAAAGGAAACAAACCCCTTTCCTTCTGCAAGTTTGCAGCCCTTAAAAGATATGCACAGATTTGGGAAGGAAACTTTTGCAGATTTTGCTAAAATTCATCTTATATGTATGTTGCCCATTTATATATAAGATCGGAAAGTCCAATTATTTTCTGTATGAGAAAAACAGCATCATCCATTTTTCTCTGACATTTGCTTTGTAAAGACATGAATTCACTGTTTGCACTCGAGCAACCTTGCTGACTAGAGGGTGGGATGTTTTATAAAAATTTGAACAGATTGTCTAGTTGTTCCATGTAGCAATAACTTTCAACTGACACAAGACTGCTTGTTCATAGCTTGCTACGTATATTGCTACTTGTCATCATGGAGCCAGATTTAAAATGAATACCCAGGTCCAAAATGATTTATATCACAGATTTATTAAGGCAAAGGTTCTCCCCAATAATAGTGAAAAAATAAGGGGAGGGGGTGGAGGAGAGAGGTTGGCTGTGTTTGCTTATTTGATTTATAAAACAAAGATTCTCCCAGAGACCCTAAGTACAAAGTTAAAAATACAAAGAAGTGCAGCAGTTCACACACTGAGTCTATGTCAATTAAAGAGCTCCCTAATATCCCAAAGAGAAGAACCTCAAATCCCCTCTGGCAACACCTATTTCAGTAGATAAACTTTGAAGTGTGCCCTGAAGGTCAATAAATTTTGGCTGCATGGGGTCACTGCAGGGAGTATATTTAACTGCTGAGAACCTCTAGCCCTTATACGGACATTTTGGGACCATTAGCCAATCTCCACTGTGAGGACAGAACAAGAGGAGAGAGACGGCCTTTAAGAACCTGTCTACTCGTTGTTAGTTATTAAAAATGTTAGTGGCAAACAGCAGCCCCCTATAATGTAGGCCTCCCAGTTATCTTACTGTAGAGAGGGACTATGGCAGACAGGATCGAAACCATTTAAACTTTCTGAATTATGATTGTTGTTTGTTTGTTTCTGGCAGGGATTTCCAAACAAAAGAGGACACAGTCCCTGCACACAAGTGCTTGCAATCTAAGACAGACAATGGGAAGAGATAAGTGATACAATATATAAGTAGAGGCAAGTCTGGTAATCTGCTATTTAAGTGAATGCAACATATGACTAAGGTTATCAATTTTCTCTTTTGGTGTTTAACCCAACCATAATCAGCCAGTTAGTTTCTTATAGGCACCATCTGGAAAGAAATCAGAAGCCAGTGCATATTATGGAGTGCAGATGTCCTCTGCTCTCTGAGTGAAACACAGCTAGATAACTTAGCCCTTGCATTTTGTACTTTGGTTTTTGAGTAGCTTTAAGGATTAGGCTGAGCAGAGCATGTTGCAGTAATCCATATTGGATCTTACAAGATGTAGATAACTGCAGAGAGGTCCACCTTCAAGAGAAAAGTCACAATATTTTGGCTACTGGGGCTCCTTGACTATCTGAATCCCCCTCGATTGTGCACATTACTCATAATAGGTGGGGGGGGGGAGAAAACCTCTATGAAAAGGGCCAATATCATCTCTAATTTCCTCCAGATGTTCCCCTAACTGGCATCATAGCCATTTATTCTTGATTGAGCTTCAGATCTGATTAAAAGAAGTGCTATCAGCATATTGATGGCACTGCTGGCAGCGTGTGTGTAGGAAATGATACACAGGTTCATATTTTGGTTATGAAGTGACAACCATCATATATAAATGCAGATAGAGCATATGATGGGATGGTGAGGTGCTGTGCACTATATTTTTAATCAGAGTTAGTGTGAGCAAGTTGTAGCCAGTTTGAGGAGAAACATTCTTGATCTCAGAACAAAGATTCATATTTGTTTTGTAACGTTTTATGTGCACTGATTTTCTCTGATGTTCTGTTTGTTTTCATGCAATGAATCATGCTTATCCAGCAAGAGAATCCAGGGAGATGATAATTTAATAACAAAGCTAAATCAGAACTGGATGTAAATTTGAGAACAAGCACTTTTTGAACAATAAGACCCATTATGAAAAATACAAAATGATTTGCAAACCAGACTATCCCTAACCCTTCATTTCCATTTGACATATGTGTATGATCAAAATGTAGTCCTCGTAAAATGCTATATTTTCCTTTCCTGACATGATGCAATACTTGAAATCTTAAAGGAAAAGACATCCTGTGTTTGCAGGGAGATGAATTTACGTGGTCTAATATGTTTCTTCCTTCTCGAACTCCTATGTTTCTGTGATGATTGACAAGTAGTTTATGCCTCAAAATGTAGGGTTTGTTTTTTAAGTGTTTATTTTGGATTTTCACATTGTTTACTGGAAACTCAAACAAAATGGTACTGTCCAGGAATCATTGTCCCTCTTCCCAAAAGAAGCTAGCTTTCGATGGGAGCTCAAAGGGAAAGAGGGAGCAAGGAGCCATCTCTTCCCTTGCACCAATATGCAGGTCTGGGAACAATCACAAGCTTTGCACACTGATCACAAGGGTTGGGCAAGCCTAGCACTGGGAATGAAGCTAGAATTCCCAAAAGAGAATGAGGCACTGGCCAGCAGAGCTCAGCTACCCCAGGTAGAGTACACGCTATCTTGTGTTATAGGGTGGTAGAATTCATGCTGTGGAAGGTGGCCCCCCACACCACCTGGAGGAATTCCAACTTACTGTGTTGCATGCAGTTTTGCTGCGTGATCCCTTCACACATCCCTCCCAATCCCATTTCTGCTATGGCTTAAATCCACAAGGTAGCCATAAAGCTATCAAAGGAGGGTCTGGGAAATACCGCACGCTTGGTGCATCTTGGAGGACAATTCTTAACAGGTGGAGGAGGCAGCTGGAGCCCAATCCCAGACAGTCAGCAGGTGCATAAAGCAGCAGGAGGGCAACACCGGATGCTCAACAGGTGGAGAGGGCAGCAGGAGGGCAACATCACTTTGTACTCTATTTGACATTAATTACACTTGTTGGAATCGTGCATGCCTTCACAAAAGTCATAAAAGTGTTAAATTGCAAATGGTGTTGGTTTAAATTCTGGAAATGCTAGGTTTTTTTAAACTAGTGAAAATGTGGAGTGAAACTTAACATTAAGCAAAAAAAGCATCCTTCTCCAGCCCTACACCATAAAATAAGGTTTAGAACTAGTTTTATACAAAGATGTGAGCTGCATTTTTAATTTGCCCTGATTCATCCAGGCCTTCTAGGAAACCTTTAGATACATTAATGAAATATTGACTTTTTTAATTGTTGCTTTGCATTGAGTAGAAGTGTGCACTGGGGTCTCAGTGATGCCTAAGTATTGATAGTTTAGAACCCAGTAGTACTTGCAGTTATTCCTTTTTATTTCCATTATCTTGCTTTCGTCCATTGTCTTTTATTATGCACCATATGGTGCACTCACTTAGCTTTAGAGACTAACAAATTTATTTGGGCATAAGCTTGCATGGGCTAAAACCCACTTCATCAGAGTCACTCTATGCATCTGATGAAGGGGGTTTTAGCCCACCAAAGTTTATGCCCAAATAAATTTGTTAGTCACTAAGGTGCCACAAGTACTCCTTGTTGTTTTTGCTGATACAGACTAACACGGCTACTGCTCTGAAACCGATCACTTAGCTTTGTTAGGCCCCTCTGGAGTTCCCTTCTCTTCTCTAGTCGACTAACTTAAATAATTTTGTGTCCTCTGCAGATTCTCCCACCTCACTGTTCATCCTTTTTCCCAAAAACAACAATAAATACAGTAAACGCTAATTGTACTATAGAAACCTAGAGAGCCCCTTTGTAAGCCTTCTGTCATGTTGAAAACTGACCATTTATTCCTACTCTTTGTTTTCTGTTGTTCCGTTTCTAATTCATGACAGTCCCTTAACTCTCACCTTAATGGCCTCTGGCAAGGTATTTTGTCAAAGGCTGTTTCGAAGTCCAAATAAGCTATATCTATAGTTATATCTATTTTATTTCAACTATTTTGTTGCCATGCTCAAAGAATTCTATTAAATGAGATAAGCATAATTTTCCTTAACTGATCTTCTTTAGCTGGTTTGCCCAGCTCATCTTGTTCAGCTTGCTGTTCTAAATTCCATTTTTAGTTGTTGTTCCATCCATTTTCCTGGCACAGAAGTAAGGTTCACTGGGCTGTAATTCTCAGGAATGGATTACCTCTAGCTATGTTAAGTACAGCATTTGCTAACTTCTAGAGGATGCAGCCTGGAAACCTAGTGGAGCCATCAGTTCCTTCCATGGGAATACCTGGCTGCTTACCCATGGATGCTGGACTCCTGGGTGACTCTGCTTTGAACCCTCCTCCTGCTGTCAGCACAGCTCCCAGAGTATCTGTGTTGCAAATGGCTGTTCTATTCGTGCCTGTAGTTTATGTTCTCTGTTTCCCAAATGGAGGTATCAGGCAGAGGAGAAGTTATAGTGCTGGGAATATTAATTACTCAGCAGTTTTCTGCTAGGTCTGAAGGGGAGGATGCATTGGAACAATGGTGGATTTAAGCTCATGCAGCCTGTGAAGCCCATTGGTTCTGCTTTTCCAGAGACCGCTTATCGCTTATACACGTGACTTACCACCCAGCACACTGTCATTGCTTCCCTATCCAAGGTTCTATTTTACTCTGGTTCCATTGAACCATAATAGAGAATGAATTCCTTAACTCTCCTTCCCTGCTCATTGTTTAAAAACTGCACAGTGGCATCACCTTATGCCTTCCTGGCCCATGTAGGGGTTGTCATATTATCTGGAGTTGTTCATGACCGTGAGCGCCAACCTCAGGGCAGACACCCCACATGGGTTTTATGTTCTATCATTAGATTTCACCAACCCAGTAACAAATGTGAACTCCTGAAGCACTATAAAGGTCATGGAGTCAGACAATCCCCTTTGGCATTCCAGTCTATTTTGCAAGCCAGGCAAGCTGAACTTAATGATAGTTGGTTGCTATATACCAAAGATCACAAAAAATTCAGGTTGTCTCCAGTCCCAGGAGAGCAGTCACTTATCCCAGGTCAATTTGTACTTCAAAGCTCATCCCAAAGACAATGCTTGTAGTGAATCCTATAGTAAACTAAGGATTTATTAACTAAGAAAAAGCTAGTTACTGTAAAAAGTTATTTAAGGTTAAAGCAGGGAAATACCTACACGTGCGTGCACATGCACGCACACACAAATGAGTTAGCCTATGGTTGTAAAAGATCAGAGTTGAAGTTGTCTGTCAGCACTGAATGTCTTTTAGGGCTAACCCAGGTTGACCTTGGGGATCTCTGCTTGTTTCCTAGCTCCAACCCAGTGAGAATCCAAACAGCAAAGAGACGAAAAATTTTCATGTCAGCTTGAATTCTGGAAGAAGGAAATAAAGATAGCTGATGAAATGAGCCCTTTGGACATAGACTGTGCAGGGGTAATTAGCAAAGTCTTTGGATTGTGATGTTCCACAATCGCCAGTTTGTTTTGATAGTCCTTCCTGATGTCCGAGGGGTAATACTTTACCTAGTGCTTAATCCCTAGGAAAAGGTTTTTTTTTTGTTTGGTAAATTACATAGTTCAGAACAAACATTTTGCAGCTATACGACAAGCATTACCTTATACATGGGATACAGACATTACAATTTTAATGCAGCAAATTACAAACATTTCATAAAATCTAATCACATCCTTATAAATTCAATTCCCATCTTAACCATACTAAAACACCGGTGAGCTGGACTAAAGGCCTAAAGCCTTGGCAAGATCTGGTGCCTGGTTTGCCGCCACCACGGGTGTTCCAGGAAATGTAGAATTTCATAAACAAGTGGTGACTGGGAGCGATAGCAGGCAGGTAGTGACAAGGGGACTATACAAATATTCAGAATTGGGAAACTCAGAAAATAGCTGGATGTGGTGGGTTATATTACTTTATAGAGTGCCCCAAAAAACAGATCCAGCCCAACATGGAGAAAGGATGCTCCCACCATGCTCCACTGCTATCCCCGCAATGCCCCATACCAAACTGCAAAGACCTGACCAGGTGGAGCTGTAATAGAGGATCCTGTATTGGCTCCCAGGGATAATGGAGCATAAAGCACATCTTCATCCTCCCTTTCTGCGCCTCTATCTCAGTTCTCTTACTATCAGTTGTTACCAAGAAGTTTAAAAAAAAATCACTGAATTGTTTTTGCAAGTTAAAGAATAAAACATGATGCATCCCATTTGGATACATAGTTTATTTTCCTCTTACCTAGATAAGGCTCCCAGTTTGCCTTTACCTAGATCAACAATATTTGACCTGAAACACTGTCTGTTTCCATTTGGCTGTGTTGGGTTTCTCTCCCCCTTTCCCCAATCAATACTTTGTTCTGAACAAAGAATCATGATTCCATCTTTTTTTAAACAATCTGGAGGATGGAGGTTTCACAGTCTTTCTAAGATTTCATTTGTGTATATCAGATGGTTTTACTCAGTTCTCAAAACTAGCAGATCCCTTTTATTAAGACCACTTAAAATTAGCCTTTTAGGAGCCAGTGCTGATTGATAGTACATACAGTAAGAGATTTGAGTGTTTGCCTGTCTGATACAAAATGGCCATAATAATTAATTTTACTTAGCACGTCTAAAACATCTTTCATCCAAGGATTTAAAACATTTTACAAACTAAGCCTCAGAACACCCCATGTGTGGTAGGTAATGGATGGAGAGAGATTATGTCAATTCAGCCATTTCTGGGATGGATTACAGCAGCTGTTTGGCAGTGCTTTGCAACACTACAGCACATTTTAGGGCAGATAGTGAAAAGGGCCATATTCACTTGAAACTGCAGAGCCAATTCAAGTAGGTGCTCTGAATAATGTCGTTACTCAAGCTGGTGATTGGCCAGGATATGAGGGTTTAACAATACCTTAGAGCAGGGGTCGGCAACCTTTCAGAAGTGGTGTGCCGAGTCTTCATTTATTCACTCTAATTTAAGGTTTCCCATGCCAGTAATATATTTTAATGTTTTTAGAAGGTCTCTTGCTATAAGTCTATACTATATAACTAAACTATTGTTGTATGTAAAGAAAATAAGGTTTTTAAAATATTTAAGAAGCTTCATTTAAAATTAAATTAAAATGCAGATTTTATCAGTTTAGTGTGATCCTTGCCCTTGCTTTTCCTTGCTGAGTTTTCCAATGTCTGGAATGTATTTGGATACTTTAAGGTGCACACGGGCTTTTGAGTGATCAGTTGTTAACCGGCTCCGAGAGGGACAGAGGACAGATTTCATGTGTGAAAATACCTGTTCACACAGGTATGTGGATCCAAATGGTGAAAGCATTGCAAACACAATTTTCTTCAAACAGTTAAATTTCACTGGCAGGGACGTCCAGCAGGTCAGAATAGAGGTCCCATGCGCTCTCTCGGTAGCTTCACGTGCACTCCGCAGATCTCCAAACTTTGATGCCCACAATTCTGAGCTTTTTAACTGCATGAGCTGCATTTCAAAATCTTCAACACCCATCCACTGAAATAAAGCCACTTTCATTGAACTTTTCAGGTTTAATTAGAAAAGAGAGCATTGGGCCAAATCGCTGGAAATCTTGAAATCTGTCAGCAAATTCTGATTCCAGTTCTTGCATGTACACTCTAATCTCAACGTCAAACGCAGTGCGCTGTTCCACGTGGCGTGATAGGGATGTAAGCAGCAAATCAAGACTTAAAAATATCCCAGCACAGTGGTGCTGGAACAATTTTTAAGGTGGGGGTGCTGAGCTGCACCCTCTCTTGCCCCTGTCTGCACCCCTCACTGCCCCAGGCTGGGGCCAGTGGGCCACAGCCGGGGGCGGCTGCAGAGCCCTGGGTTGGCGGCCAGGACCCCAGGCCAGCAGCAGAGCCCCCCAGACCAGTGGCTGGGACCCTGGGCCAGCAGCAGGCTGAGCAGAGCTGGCAGCCAGTACCCCAGGCCAGCAGCGGAGTCGCCAGGACCCAGGCAGTGTGAGTGCGACTGAAAATCAGCTCGCGTGCCGCCTTTGGCACGCATGCCATAGGTTACCTACCCCGCCTTAGAGATGCATTAAGGCTGGATCTACCAAAATTTTAGTCTTCCCAAAGAACTTTGGGGGAACCCCTGAATCAATACTTTATCCCAACCTCACCAGATAGACTTTTGTATACTTCCCACACCTCAGTGCATGAGCAACTCCCAAATGTCACACCTTGATCCACTCCAGCAAACAGAATAATCTGTTTGCTGCAGCCTTATCTGCTGTACTGATTCACTATTCTACTTGTATCCCATTAGTGTGTGGTATTGAAAACTATGTCCAAATTATAAGCTGTCAATCTAATTTGTAAAGGAGTTCCTGGTCCTGCTTGTAGGCACAGTGCCCCTGCATGGAAATGTGCAATCGGTCAACCTGCAGAAAGACAACCTAAAATAAGGTGAGTTGAGTTGTACCTGGCTCTTTTACGGAGCAACCTGCTTCACATATATCTGTTTTTTGGGCTCTGGTGAGTTCTGAATTCTAAGAAATAGTGATGTTGCAACCTTCCAGCAAGAGTATTTGTTTTTAATCTAACTTCTCTGAGTATGCTTCAAACATAACATCATTGACCATAGAACCCATATCCAAATGGTTTGGTAATGCTTCTTTATTTCCACCATAGTCTGTTACTACTTTAGAAAGGGTCAATGGATTGCTCATAACTAGTAGCCAGGACCTCACTTTTATATGTAATTCAGGGCAACAGTTGTATTTTATACAGTGCCGAGCACACTGTAGGCACATAAATAATAAATACAGACCAGCTTGTGCCCATACCTTTTCACATCAAGGATTCCTTTTTTGTGTGTGGCTCTGACCTCAGACACACAGGAAGTGTTCCGCTGTCTCCACAACATTGTGCACTTGGACTTAGAGATGGGCTCTTTATGGGTCCGTGGACCAGATGTGTAAATGTGAGAAGGTGTAACAAGGTCTCGCTTTGTCTGCCTGGCATCTTGTGGGGATTCCAGGATAAAATCAATACAGCCTGAGGCTCTGTATTGAGGGATCCCTTCTCCCCCACTTAAGCTTTAATATAGACAAAGCCTTTGATAAATAGCTCTGGAGGTCAAACAGGAGTGCGCCTTCAGTTTTGAAAGTTGCAGGTAAACTCTGGTCTTATTCTGACTAGCTCACATTTATGTGAAACCCACATCTCAGACATAACCACCCAGCAAAATGGTGACTAGCCAGTGCAGCTATTTTCTATTGAAACATTAAACATATGTGATAAATTACATCTGCAAAAGATTTGTTTCATATGTCAAGCACATGTTACTTCTAAATCAAATGCTAAAACATGCCTAGTTTAGTCAAAAGTAAGTGGAATGCTGTAATTTATAATCTTGAAGCACACTGCAGCGAAAAATGAAAGCAGACTATTAAAATTTAATGCCTGTTCGGCACTCTGTGTAGCGCATCTCTGGCATGTGTGATGCGGTGTGGTGTTTTGCACCATTGTGTGCACATAGAAAGTCAGTTTCTTTACCAACATTTGTGGAAACAACCTGGAAAAAATTATTTTAGCTGTTTAAAGCTGCCATCAGGTTGGAAATTATTATGAGCACAGATCCTCATGGCAGGGGTTTTCTCCTCCCTTCTCTCCATCAACTCGCTTTTACCAATTGTCTGTTGTTCTTCAAGCTAGCTCCCTGCAGTACAGTTGCTAGCAAATATTCATTGGGGTGTCATCTCTGTTTAAAGTCTCATCCTACACACCTATTCATCTGTGTTAAGTGAACAGCAGCATCAGCTCAAATTAAGCTGGCATGAAAACAGCCACTGTTAATAATTTCTGCTGTGATTCAACTTAGCTTTGGATAACAGGTGAAGATGTTTCATAACTGAGGCAATTACAGCTCTGTACGCTCTTTCCGGCTGCCTGTTTAATCAGAGGAATGGAATACTACAGCTCCTGGTGCATGTGGAATGGGCCGGGCCCAACCGCCATCAGACCACATTTGTTATCTGCTAGATTGAACAAGCTGCCTGGCAGGGACAGATGCTTAGCGCAGTGATTAGAATGTAAAGCGTTTGGAAAGGCTGAGGGGATTGAAGTGAATGTACTTTATCTAAACTTACTACAGACCTTTCCAGTCAGATAAAAACCTTATAAACCAACATTCTCTTGATTGGAATAGAAATGTCACACACACACACACACAGAGTCTCTGTGTCCACACACAAATTGTTTATGTGAAGCTAAAAAAATAATCAAATCAATGATATCATTTCATATGAGAGAAATCCTATTTACAGATGGTCAATAAAATGTTTCTTTTGAGATTATAATCAGGTGCAGTGATTTAGTGAGCTGCTTAACAGAAGTTAATTAAAATGTAGGAGAAAAAAGAAATCGCTAGATATTAATTTCCACCCATCTTGCTAAGTACATATGAAGTTTGTTCTCTCATAAGAGAAGTGATACACTGGTTGGATGGATCTTTCGTAATTAAAAAAAAATTAAATAACAATGTATTTCCATCTAATAGAACTCTGTTGCGCTATTTAAGTAGTCTTTCATGTCAACACCACATCGTTCAAACTATATTAAAAATAGTCATATACTTTATTGTGTGGATTTTCAGATGGTTCATTTTGAGCCAAATATTTTTTCCTTCAGAGCTGAAAAGAAAACCAAGTAACCTAATTGAATTTTTATACATTATGATTTCCAGAAATGTAATTCTTAATGGTTTCTGATGTGCCTAAAGGCATGAATCTTAAACTACTTTTTTTAGAAATGAGCTTGGGAAAAACTGACAAACATGTTGGATATAGCTTTTCCCCCCTCATGTTGCAAATACTGAATTTCTATTGTATGTATTAACCTACTTGGAGTATAGTGCTGTAATGTTTTCATGAAAATGTTTGTAATAATCAACATATATTTCAGAAGCAATTGATTACAGTTCCATGGTATCTGCAAAATGTGTAGAGTGCAGGGCTTTTCAGAAACAATAGGCATATCTACTTACTTTTCAAAGCAGACTGTTAGTAGGTTTGAAATATTTGTGGTTCCTTTATACAGAAGGTGAAATTTAGAGTGACCTATTTCCAAATTCCATTTTTTCCAGAGTGTGTGTGTGTGTGTGTGTGTATTGTGTGTATATATATACACATATACAATAAAGATTCTTCTTTCAGTTACGAGTACATATTTTTGACATTATCTTAAACCATCTAACAGATAAATGGTTGTGGGCTTCAATCCACATTCAAATCCTAATCTGACCAGCAAGTAATTGTTTAATTTAGTTTTGAAAGTTCTCCATATATTGTTGCCTTGGAACATTCTCTGCAACTGTACTCTGCATACTGTATCTTCCCCTGACAATTACTCCTGTTCCTTATCCTTGAAGCTTTTAAAGCTCTGTGTAACATTAGCCTATCTAGCCTAGTGAAAATGTCTTTACAGATTAGTGTAATGTTAATACTACTGGCTCCCTGCTTTTGACCTGAAGTGGAATATATTGCACTGCTGGAACAGATGGAATCAGAGCTTCATTGGGAAACAGAGATTGGTTGGCTACCTGCCAACAGCTCAGTGCCAGAGGCTGTATGAGCTCCAGCTAAGGAAAGCAGCCTTGAATCTATTCTGTGCTCTTAGAGAGAAAAAAAGTGTCATAAGTTTGCACTGAATTGAATTGAAATATGATTGTTAAGGTTGTTCATCTATAGATGTTTACTCAGCATTTTAAAAGTAATTGAATCTTTTGGTGCACAATAAAGGCATCTTCACTGTGTTATTCTAAAAGAACTGAGAAAAAAGTAAGAAAGGAAAAATCCTCAACTCCAATTAACCTTCTACATAAGCACTGATATACCGATCAGAATAATACAAATATTCATATAGCTTACTGAACTAAAGAAATCCTCACTCCCTTTCGCATCAAAGTGAACAGAGATTCCAATGAAAACTATCTCCTTAAACTTCTTGGGTTACATACTAAAGCTATATAACCTCTATGGTACGGAAAAATATAAAGGGACAAATCATTACAAAATATACATCCCCTATTATATGCTGTTTTTAAATACATGAACTGCATTATCACTAGCACACCAGCTTTCATTTTAATGTATATTATTAGACCAAAAGGATCTCTAATTTGGTACATATTTAATATTAATCTGTCACATCACATTTCTACATTTGTTGCAGTTATATTTTTCCTCTCAAGTACTGCATTTCTACAGCAGTAAAACATATGCTGTTTTCTGCCTGCGTAGATGGGTAATGTAAGCTGTGATGTGGAGAGTTGTTTTTTGGGGGGGGGGGTTTTGTATCCTTTCATTTCTGAGGGTGTAGTTGCAGAAATGTATATGTGCTTTTATCTGTGATAGGAACTACCATCTGGTAGCTAAATGTGCACAGCTTATTGCTTGGAGTGCTTATACATATTGTGAAAACACACAGCTTTTGTGTATGTTTAGAATAT
The DNA here is from genome assembly GCF_965140235.1 of Caretta caretta. Taxonomy (NCBI): domain Eukaryota; kingdom Metazoa; phylum Chordata; order Testudines; family Cheloniidae; genus Caretta; species Caretta caretta. The sequence continues at coordinate 80,485,825 of NC_134210.1, read as the reverse complement.
GTGTAGGCAGTATCCTAATAAACCCATGTATTAGCTACTTGAATGTGTCAAATGGATGTAAAAGAGAACTAATTCTAGACCAGAGGGATTAGGAGTGGCACGTTGCCAAAAGTGTATATATGCCAATAGTACAATTGTGACCTTTTTAATATCACATTGTTTTCAACCTCTTCTGGCAGATAAATTGTTTAGGGGGGAAATGGAACCTCTTTGACAAGGAAAAGGCCTTTGTTACATTCAAGGAGTTGAAGCTTTCATCCTTAGTATACCAATTCACAAAGATGTGTAGTGCATGTGTGTGAGCAGAGAGAGAGAGAATGTATAAATTTGAGTTACTTTGACCTTTAATCCAGGAGACCAAAAAGAGAAATGCACTAGGAAGGTTGGTTTGTTGCTGTCTAGAGACTGATAAGCTGTAATAAAGGTGCACTCAGTTGCAATTCATCTAAAGCTTCCATTGCCATACTCCTCTTTTTTTATTTTTGTTACCTCAAGTACTTATCTAAATCCCTTTCAGTGCCAGCTTGAATGCACTTTGTATTCTCTCCAGCTGTGACTGTTGCTGTCTGTGTGCATCAGTGTGCTTCAGCATACACTCTTCCCCTTGTTTGACAAGAACCAGTGCCAACACCTAATTAAGGATAAGCCACAGAGCTCTCTGCTCTATCTTTGTCAATTGCTACTTTCCTATCTTCCTAGTTAAGTTTTCTATGACATGAGCAATGTTTCAGGTTCAACCTACTTTAGGCCCATCGGTTCTCTACCCAAGAACTAAATACAGCATAACTTACATCAGTTAATTTTAAAAGGATGTTTACTGTAGCTAAATGTATGCATCTGTCTATGAATCTCTTAGCCAGAGAGAGAGAGAATATTACCGTCTTTGTCTGATTTTTCTCAGACTGTTTTCTAGGATGTGGTGGGACAGACTGGAAGTGTTTTTCATTAGAAAGTACTGTATTTCAAAATACAACAGGAGTCTAATTTATCAGGACAAAGTACCATTGGCTCAGTCTACTGTTGTGCTGTACTAAACATTCTATTTCAATTATACAGATGTATTTAGGCCACAAAGCAGTAACAAAAGGGTTTGTCATTCTAAAAAACAGAGAAAATCAGATTAACATTGTTGATACTGCTTTTCAGTGCAAAGAGGCTTTCTTAGGTGTAGTGACCTAATGCCACTTAGGAAGCTGCGAGGAAAATGTGTGTGTGTGTGTTTGAATAGAACATATATATGTACATATATAATGGCACAACAAATAGTGTCATACACATACACACCAGGGTGTGTAAAATTTGTGTCTTACAAGAATAAACTCTCACCAATAAAGTCTTTATTACACTTGATACCTGTGTGTTACACCAGGAGCATTAATGAAAGCTATGGTTAAGAAGGATGCCTGAACATTTCCATGTTTTCTGGCACTCATAGCTTCATGAAGCTCTCATCTACTGTGGTTCAATTAGTCTCTTTCCATATATAATGTTTTGTGGGGACAAGTCTGGGGAGAAATTGGGCTATCTGTTTTCCAGGCATAGGGTAATGAGGGGAAAATAATATCCTCATGCTTTTTTTTTTAAACTTATTTTTTAGCAATTCCAGAGCCAAAAGGACAGAGGGCTAACAAGTCAAAATTTGGCAGACAAATAGATTTCAAGTATCAGATCTGCTCTTGTTTATGCCAAAAAAAAGTAGGGTTTGATCTGGCTAAGTTATGAGCCTTGGAATATTATTCTTTGTGCAAACTCTATATATTTCACAATAGTAAAATTAACTTCAATTATGTTAAACTCTGAAGGTAATATGAGTAAATTTCAGGGACTCTGAGCATACATAGAAGTATACAATGTAATTAATGTTGTAGAAAGGTATAGGAGAGATATAGTATGAGTTGTTTATGGCAAGAAGCAGCCATGTTTGTCCATCTTCTCATACTACTGCTGAAACCTTGTAAATGGCCTACCTCAAAAGATAAATATTTTATTCACAAAGGATAATATTTTAAAAAGCACCTAAAAGCCAAATTTTCAAAGGCACTTAGGTGCCTAGTGGGATTTTCAAAAGTGCCTAGGCAGCTTAGATGCCTAACTTTCATTTGTTTTCAAGTCTTTTTTGCTCTGAATCAGTCAGAACAAGGAGTTGAATTTGGGTCTCCAGGTGAATGTCCAAATCACTGAGTTATTGTCTGTCTCTTTCTTTCTCTATCCCCTCCTCCTCCCCACAGACATTTTATCCTGGACCTGAGAAACCTTCCTGACAAAAGTATTTTGTTGAAATCAATGTTTTCTCCAAAAGTATCGGTTCCTGACCAGCTCTACTAAGAGCCTAAGTCCCATTTTCCAAGATTATGTAGAAACTTGGAAGCCTGAGTCCCACTGATTTCCAATGAGACTAAGGGCATGTCTATACCTATTGGGGATCAATGCTGCAGTGATAGATACACCGGCGATCAATTTAGCGGGTCTAGTGAAGACCTGCTAAATTGACCACAGATTGTTCTCCTGTCAACTCCAGTACTCCACCAAAATGAGAGGAGTAAAGGAAGTTGATGGGAGATCACCTCCTGTTGATGCAGCGCGGTGTAGACCCTGCGGTAAGTCAACCTAAGCTGTATCAACTCCAGCTACATTATTCACATAGCTGGAGTTGTGTAACTTAGGTCGACTTACCCTCGTAGTGTAGACAAGGCCTTAGGCTTCTAAGTGCCTAAGTTATTTCTGAAAACAGGACTGGGGTTCTTAAGTCATTTGTGGACTCTTGAGTATTTTATCTAGAGACCTTATAGAATTATTAGCTTTTCCTAAGTGTGCCCACTTGTGTGACCATATAGCTAGTGAGTTAACTTGTTCCTGTTTAAGGTTGCACAAGTGACCCTAATTTGGGTATTTCCTGACTTTTCCATGCTCAACTGTCAAACCTTCATTTTCTTTTCATATAGTTTATGTGTATCTCTTCATGTATGTGCCTGTAGTCAAACCGGTGCAATGTGAGAAGCTGGGACCCTGATCACTGCATCCTTTAGGGAAAGGAACAAAATGTGTAAGTTGCACCACTGTGCAGGAAATGATGGGAATGTACACCATATTAACAATACTGTCGTGCCACCCTTCACAATGCAGTGAATGCACAAGAGCACATCAGTAGAGCTTAGGTCACACACAGCTCCAAAGAAGTGGCCAGAACAAAAGAACAGAGGAGATGGCCCCAGGAAATAGCACTGAACTGTAAGCCTCACACACAGAATACACATTCAGAAAATGACATTCCCACCCTGCTCCTAATGCAGCACATGCTGGATAGGATCCAGGCTTACTCCCTTCCTGTGGTTTTCTTTGTTGTTAACTTAAATAACAAGATTGCCTGCCAAAGCTTGCCTATTCCTTGGGTTGCCCCCTTTGTCCCTGTCACTAGTTTCCTGTGCCTCAAGGAGGCATTCAAAAACCGTTCTATATCCTGAGCTGGAGCCAACAGGATTCACCTGTTCTGGCTGCTAACAGCATAAATATCTCTACATCTCTATGCAGGGCCTTTGAACTTGATCCCAGAGTGAGCCAGTAGAATAACTTTGCATCAAAAAGCAAGGCTTTAGATCCCGATTCCCCGTTATGAGGTGCTAGGACGGTATGAAGCATGGTGTTCTGGATGTACACCACAGTATCCATGCCTACAGCCTACAGCATGATTCTGTGAGGCCGGGTGGTGGTAGTGCATTGTCTTGACCGGCTCCAAGGACAGGGTGACCAGATAGCGACTGTGAAAATATGGAACGGGGGGTGAGGGGTAATAGGCGCCTATATAAGAAAAAGTCCCCCAAAATGGGACTGTTCCTTTAAAAACAGGACATCTGGTTACTCTGTCTTAGGAGTCCAGATGCTTGGTGCAGTCAAGGTCTCTATCGTGCTAGCACTCTTTGTGTCCGCGGATTGTCCTGAAATCCAGCTCTTAACTGAAACTGTGCACATTTCACTCTCACTTTATTGCAGGTCATTGCACACGTCAAGGTTCTCCTCCTATTTCTGCCTGTGCACATAGGTAGTAGTAGCCCAATTAAAAGCAGATAAGCTGCACATCTTGTTTTGGTTATAGGTGAGTGCCCTATGTATGCTGCTCCTTTATGCTACAGGCGAAGAATGCCCAACAGAGATATAAAGACTTTTAAAAATATTGTGTTGTAGTTTATTCACTTTAAAGCTACTACTAACTGAAGCATAGTCATTGATTTATTTTATTTTATTTATCTTTTGAGACAACCCTGCAGGAGTTAGAAATACAGTAGGAAGACCTGCCTCTGTAAATAATAATATGTAAACGAGGAAGGTGGATTGTTTATAACAGCAAATGTTTATTGAATTTGATTTCATAGTGTATTTTTGGAGCAGACTTTTGGGGAGGGCTTCCTTTCTGAAATTGAGAGGGGGAAAGGTTTATTTGACTTGTGTTTGTTTTGTTGCTGTTGTATGTATGAGGATATGGAAAACATGCTGCTGTTCTTAATTTTTAAGTAATGGCAAGAGTGCCTAGAGCCTAGGATAAGCCTTTCCTTGTTACTTCAAAATAAATAACTTCTGATCAGTCATAATATATTAATTTAACATATTATGGCTAATTTGGGATACAAAGGAGCTCAGCTAAGTCCAACAGTTTTATAATCTTAAACTAAAGTATGATCCAATCTTTTTTTCTTGGCATTTGTATGCTTCAGCATGCTTTTGCATAAGCACACCTCTACTTAAAGTAGTTAGCTCCTCAGACTCTTTATAATCAAGGTTAAGTGGCCTCTGTATTTAAGCCCCTGCAACTCTTTTTTCTAAAGGAATACAGTGTTAAAATTCATTCTGTGTGCCTCTTAGAATATAGATTGCTAACTTTGCTTTGGTTAGAAAAACAAAGGCATCTCATTACAGCAACCTGCTCAGGGAGCTGTAGGTTAGTTTCCTCTATTGCAGAATCTGATGTCAGTGTGGTAATTACTAGGCACAGTCAATAATACCTCTCCTCAGTATAATTGCAAATCCAGTACAACCATGACCAGAACTAAATTGCTTCAGAACAATCAATAGGAATCTCCTGATTGCATTCCCCAGTGAATGCATCAAATATAAAGAGGAAAACTGTCCATCCAAACAAAAGGTCAATTTTTCCAAATAAAAAAATACAGCACAAGTACTAGCACATTAGGTTTGTTTTAGAAGCCTCTTGGTTTACTATGACTGGAAGTGGGAGGACTGAATAGGAGAGTATATTTAATCAAATAATGAAAGAATACTTCTGAAGGATAAAAATTTACTCAAGAAACCAAACCAAGCTATTTTGGGGGCCTGATTTTTCAGCCCTTTCTCATCCTGAGTAACTTTTACTCATATATGAATGTCTGATTTGCTGTTCTGGCTTTGGTACCGTTTGTCGTCCACCTACTCAAGCGTTTGCTTCAAATGTTAGAAGCTGAGAACTAACGACTCTAAGGTGTGCGTATATGGTTAACTAATAAAGAATATTGGCAAGATGAGGTGCAATGGTTGAGATGTTTCTAAATTTATGCCCCAAAATCCATCATTGCACATCTCAATAAGAGGCTCAATTTTGAAAAGAGCAGAGCACCCAGCAACTCCCATAATACTTCAGCGAGCTCCTGGGTGCTTAGCAGTTTTGAAAACCCAGCCACTTATTTAAGAGCTGTTTTTCAAACGCAGAATTGGAATTAGGCACCAGTGTCCATAGGCTTTTCAGTGGGGATTGTGTTCCTAAGTGACCTTTGAGCCTTTCGAAAGCTCCTCTTGTATTTGACAGCATAACTTCAGGGAACCCATTTTTGAACAGCTTGACCATTGTTTCCTTTTAATTTTGGATCAGTTGAATAGCAACTACTAAGCATACAGAAGTATGTTAATACTGTTTCCTTATGACAGCTTTACTAGATGGGTTTTCTAAACTCAGCTTTTAGATACAAAATCTTCTTTAGCATCAAATTGTTAGTTTTCTCACTACTTCAAATTATGCTGCCCACACAATGCAAAGTAAATACACCCACACAATGCTGTGGTGTGTGAAACATCAAATCTATTTCTGCTTAGGCTGTGCTGACAGAAAATGTTTTCCTTCCAATGTAACTCTATCTTTGGTTTGACATATCTTTTGTTAGACTTCTGAGCCAAATATTTTCAACAGGTGTCAGATTAAAAAAAAATTATTTGCAGATGCATTTGTAATTTTAGAATAGTAAACAGCATTGCCCCATGAGAATGCATTTTGTATGAATTGCTTGGTATAAAATTCTCTTTCCTCACCATACTTTTTTAAAAAAAAAAAACTACACATATTTGCATTATGTTATGGATTAAAGAACTGCAGTCAAAAGGCTGTTAAATAGCTGATAATTTCCTCATATTGGAACTGAATGTGGATGTACAGTGTAGCTACCTTAGCACTCTAATGCTATGAACATTTTCAATTACCATGCTTAACCTTGCTAAGAAGCTAAACTGAATGCTATCACTACAGTGCTGCATAAAATAATACAAAGCAGCACACTATTCTCTCTTGCTCTCTCACTCCCTTTTTCTCTCTGTTCCTCCCCTCCCCCAGTAACGGAAAATGTGTGGACTGTTGCCCACACCAGTTTTAAATTGCTCAAGCAATTGTTTCCTGTAGATTAATTTGTAATTCTAAGTCTTGAGAAGAATGAAATGTGAGCATGTCCCTCCCTCGGGCCATTTACAGAGCTGGAGCTTTAATGTAATCTAAAGCAGAGGTTGAGGACCTGCACAGGAGAGAGTGAAAAAAGGAAGAGGAGGAGAATCGGGGGTGGACAGAGGCAGTGATGAGGCTGCCCCACATTTACAGTTACATGCTGTTTCCATTCATGTAAAACAATCTCACATGAGCCTAAGTGAATTGAGAACATGTACATTGACACATACCTGAGACACTATTTCAGGGAGCTTATATTCAGTTGGATTCTTTGTTTGTACATAGTTTGCTCCAATGGCAATGAATAGCTACATTTAATGGATAATATTCAAAAATCAAAATCCTTCTCCATCAGAACCACTTGAATTCCACCATTTTGTGCATATGTGACAGTTGGGACAAGGTTTTTAAAGATATTTCAGTTCCTAAAGATGCAGGTAGGTACTTAGCAGGATTTTCAAAAGTGCCCAGGTATCTATTGGAGTTTTCAATGGCCCCAGGATGCCTAATTGAGAGAAGCTAGGGATCTAGGAGCAAATATGATTTTTAGGAGCCTAAATACCTTTACAAATATAAGTCTTGGTAACTTCCTAACACCTAAATCTTCCTTATTCCCCTCAATCTGTTTTATTTTCCAATATGGTTGAATCACCACAGCTTGATCTTTTATTACTTCTTCATTTCAGTCCTCCTTATCAATGAACACATTTTTAAGTTCACATCAGGTTATCCAACCACAACAAAGAACACGGGAAGGAAAGAAATGAAGCAATAGAGATACTTAAAATAATCCGGATGTGGTATTAGAAATAGCAATGTGGTTACTTTGGATTTTTGCGGAGAGTCACCCAGGAATTTCCAAAGGATATATTAGGTAATCTATGTAGGACATGGCCTGTATTCTGAGATATTTTAGTACAATAGTTTCTGGATGGGTTTCATTAAATAGGCGTACAACACCCTTTCCTCTTCCTCTGGGTTAACCTCCCATGGAGTGGAACCATAGACTCTTGTGCTAAAATCTCTCAGCACACAGGAAAAATCACTTGCTGGGAGAATGGGGAAGATGGAAAATCAGATGACTTCACTCCTTCATTTTATCCTGCTGGAGCTGTTATGATTAGGTCTCCATGACAGTGGGTGGGACTCTGAAAATTGTTGGGTTTTGGGTTTTTTATGCAAACACAGCTTAAGGTGGAGAGAAATCATTTAGGAAGCAAACATTTCTAATGTTATCCCTGGGATTTCAGCCAAAGTTTCTTTATTTCTATATTGGCAAGAGCTAGTGTTCATTTCTGTCTGCTTGGAAAAATTTGTTTTTATAATAAATTTCAAGGAGTATTGTTAAATGTTTAATATTTCTCTTAATTTTACACTGAGTGTGTGCTGTGCACTTTCAGAGCAGTGTTAGATTTCCAACCATTCTGTTGCAATGCAGTGAGGGCTAGTAAGGATCTCCCTTCCCTACACAAAACATAGTCACGCCTGCCAAATTCTCTTTGCTCAGGCAGTGATGTCAAAGCCCATATGACTCTGTTGTCAGACAGGGAGAGCATAGGATTGAGCAGAAGGGCCTGTGAATAGGAGAGGTTGGCCAAGTACTACTCTGGAAAGGCCTCTCCAATAAATATCTAGTGCTGACTCCAGGAAGAAGTCTTGCCACAGCATCCCATGTGTATTGCAACTACCTGCAACCCACCCTTCAGTCTCTGCACAGGTAGGCTCACATTTAATCACAAAGGAAATTCACAGGAGCCAATCTGAACATTAGAGCCCTGGGGTTGCACTTGGAACAACTCCTGGTGGTTCAGCACAATGCTGATAGAAGGACAGGGATAAGGGTCTGTCTTAATGCAGGAAAAGTGGAGTATACCTAAGAACCATGTGAGTCTCCTTTGGCACACGTTGGGATGTGGTTAAAATAAATAAGGAAATGTTCATTCCCAGATACCTAGGTCTTGGGCAAAAACTGAATTGTCATGATGGGATCTTATTACAAATACTGCAGCATTACCAAATATAACCAGTACTGATGCTGTAAACAGGATACCAGACTAGACTGATCACTGTTCTGTCCTAGTATGGCAATTCTTCCGTTTTTATGGGTAGGTGTTGTTATACTTTGCATGTTTCAATGTTTCATTCAAAGTTCTCAAAACACTTTGCAAATGTTAAACAAGGAAGGGTCTCCTCACCTCTGTGTGTAGGAAGTGATTTATTTGTTTTATAAACAGATAAACTGAGCCCTAGAGCTGTGAAATGCCTTGTCTAAGGTCTCTCAACCAATGACAGTGAAGAATGTGACCCAGAGCTCCCACCCTCTCTCTTAGACCTTGGATTTTGGTTTTAGATTAGGAGAAATTATTATTTTTTTTTTTGAAAGCACATAAGTCCCAATGAAAGCTTGTTTAGGTCACATGGGGCCTTTTTAAAAAAAAAAAAAAAAATCCCACTCCTAACCATTCTTTTGAAAATGATTTTTCCCAGTTTAGAGACCCAGCTATTAAAACTGCATTTTATTTATTGATGTAATGGAATTAAATTACCTAAAACAGTTCTAAATTCTGCTTAGAAAGTGTGGTGGAAAATATGGTTAGGAGGAATATACGAGCTGAGCTAATTCTGAATTCTGGATTGCTGAATTCTGTAACTACCACCCCACCAATGCATTATGGACAAGCCACATTAGGAGAAAAAGGTGTATTTTTTACCATGTGTTAACTAACCCATAATAGCTAACACCTGGTAACACCCTAGTGTGGACAAGGCAGTCATAGTTTTAACATGCATTAGCAGACTACTGACTCGCCCTTTGTATTAGCTAACACATAGTAAAAATACTGTTGGTTTTTTTCCCCCACAATCTTTTTGGTCTGTTTGTACTGTGCTTAGTAGAGTGGGGTCCTGGTCCATGACTGAGGCTGCTAGATGCTACTGCAATAGAAATTAATAACAGCAAAGACATGGTCTAAATGTTATGAAAAGTTCAGCAGTATCCCTAATTTTCAATGAGACACACAATCATTTTTACTCCTAAAGTTTTCCAAGGCAGCATTTCAGAATTGTCAGATTGTTTTTAAAAGGACAGCTCTGATATAGTACTCCAATTCTTCACACAGAATGGCATCCATATGGTGAGCTCAACGAATTTTGACCCTTCACTTATGATGTTCCCACTTTGCCAGCCAAAAGAATGCTGTAGTAGGAAGCCAATAGACATCCCTAGCAGCCAAACAGTTGAGCTTAAAGGGCACTCAGTCAGCTATAAAGATATTATATGGAGCCAAAATTTGCAATATTAAACAGCTTTTCTTTGTGTCTTAGTGAGAAAATGTGCATTAGATTTATATTAAAGGGATTATAAAAATGAGAGTTGTGGAAATTGCACTATAATTGCCTGATGTCTTGAAATGTAAAATGACCCAATTCTTCCATGTGGCTTTTGGATTGCCTGCCAGGTGTTGCTCAACATTTCAGCACAGTGCTTGATTCTTTGCCACATAACTCACTTCCCCCCCCCCCCCCGCCTGGGAACTTCCTGTCATCTGACTTCAAGAATGCTTCGTAGGCTTCTGACTGTTGAAAGCATTCAACTCCCTTTGCTCAGCATGTTCACTCTATTTTACCTGCCCTACTGACTTGTTTTATTGTTGTCAAACACTGCTGCTGCACAGTTTCAATACAGTTCTTAGCCTGATTTTTTCAGCTGCACTGGATCTTTGAAAGCTGGCAGGATGAATTGCTTGCTTTCCAGTCCTTAATGTTTATCTCCCTGTAGATCTAGCCATCTGCTGTGATTTGGCAGCTCAGGTAAATGAATTTTTTCAGCTTCCTTCGGTTGTCCTGTGTCCTATGGATATTACTTTACCTGCCTTCTTCCTCTCTCCAGACAGCATCAGCTTGGATTTGATGGCATTTATTGAAGCTGATGCATCTAATTAGTGTTTCCATGCTGATCTGTCATTTTTAAATGTAGTGAAGGATGCGAGTGGAGAACAATGCAGAGTCGTCTGCAAAGTCAAGATTGGTTAATGTTTGCCTTTTTTTACTCTTTCCACTTCATTCCTCTTAACTACTTACCTTTTGTTGTATTTTTTGTTGTCTACTCTCTGGGTACAGCAACAAATTGCAAACCATTCTTTCAGGATCCCCGTTCTAATTTGTGTGCATTTTATGTCAGTGCAATCGTATGTAATACCTGGGTCCAGAAATCATAGATGGCAGTGCCCTATTAGGACATTGTGTCCCAGTATTAAGGACCATGTATTGTAGTTAGATTTAAAGATAGATAATCTCAAGCTTTCTTATTTTATTTTATTTTTATAGTCAGATTCAGGATGATCCTAACTTTTATTTACATTGTGCTTTTAGATTGAGTCCCTCACCCCAAGACCCCGCAAAGTCCAATATGTCCCTCCACCAACACACAAGAGATCAAAAAGAAGCAAAGATAAGGCATGGAATATGGAAGAAAGGGGCATTTCTTGATTATTATTATTTTTAAAAAATATTGGGGACCTAATTTTGAAACACTGCCTCCATTTCTGAAGCTACTCTATGGAGTATGGAAGAAGGGGAAATTTGTGGGTATATATGCTTCCTTTTAAATATAGAAGAAATTGATTTGCACAAAATGGCTGCCAGGGTGTGCCTTCATAATATCCTCTATGCATTGTATTACTTTTGGTTTGTATATCTGTATTTTTTATTATTCTGACACCTGGCATTGAAATCAAATACAATCAGCTTTTGGTGTACGCCAAGTCATGTTCAATGAGTTATTGAAGGGTGGTTGAAGAGCTCCTCCGGGCACGAATTAATTTGAATTAAAAACCCATCTGCTATACTTTTTTGTAGTTTAACTGTTCTTGGATTCTCTTCTAGGTCAGACCTGTGTTATAATTTGGCAGGTGTTGCAGTCTGTCCACAACGCCTGGTGATCAAAAGTAATCTCCATATGACAGCTGTTCTGTAGCTTGTATGAAATGAGCTGTCCAATTCTGATAGGTATCAACATCACTGAAACCATCAACCCATTTGGTACTCTTGTTGGCAGTCTCAAAGGAGAGTCCAAGAACTGAATTGGCATTGATGCTAAACTACCCTCTTGCCCGTAGAATCAAAAGTCTTAGTAGTAATCCCTATGACTTTCATTTACCTCGGTCTACTTCGTTAGATCTGGGGTAAACTACATTGTCAGGGGATTGCAGGGGGAATCATTGCATTGCTGCTCTCTGTCCATCATCTGTTCTGTGGCTAAACAGGACTTTTAAAAGGTTGCCAGCAAAGCATCTGCAACCACAGGCAGTAAATTAGTTTAAAAAATGAAGTTGTTTGGTACTTTTACAATGATCCCTTGCTTCTTTCCATATTTCAGGTATTTGCTCTTCAATAATTTTTGGCAGCTCCTTTTTAACTTTATACAGCACAGTTCCTAGCTCCTTTCAACAGTCTAGCAAAAACTGAGCGTGCATACTGAATAAAGCTAAAGAAGCTCCATAAAAGGTTGTAGAGGAGCATTTTGACTAAGGACATTACCAATTTTGGGGGTGATGGATAGCTGTTTAAAACACTTCATTCTCTGGCAGCTCTGTTTCCACAGCTACTCCTTCATATTTGTTCTCACTTAAGAATTTTTCAAGCAGTTACAGTACATTAGAGAAGTTAAAGATGTGAAAGGTTTACTAGGTCATCTCTGGCATCTCAGTCTTTGATGCTTAACTTCTTTCGAATCCTTTTGTGTGGGCTCTGATTTCAGGCTGTTTAAAAATTACAATGATCAGATTATTGAAGGTTTTATTTGTTTATTTGTTTGTTTATTTATTTGGTAAACATTTCCTGACTGCAGGCTTGTTCATGTCTGTTGTATTCACAAAAGCTTTTATTTCCTCCGGACAAGACAAATGGTTTTGCTTGTTGAATTATCTAGCAAACTGCTTTACCACACTTCAGCCAGTGTAAGATTCTGCTGTCAGGGTATTATATGGAATAAAGGATAGGTTTCATGACTCTGGTGATTACATACACTTAAAATGCTGCAGCAGCATCCGTGAAGATGCTACCTACGCCGACAGGAAGAGTTCTTGCATAGGCATAGGAAATCCACGTCCCCAGGAGAAGTTAGCTAGGTTGATGGAATAATTCTTCAATTTACCTAGCATTGTCTATACCGGGGGTTAGGTAGGTTTAACCGCATTGCTCGGAAGTGTGGATTTTTCACACCACTGAATGATGTAGTTATACCAACTTAATTTCCTTGTGTAGACTGGGCCTCAAGTATTAATCTATAATGCTCTTTACCACCAAATCCTGGATTACATTTCAGATTTAGATTTCTAATCTACCCAGATACACTGCACATATTACTGCACTTCTAGTTGTTTTGGGTTTTTTGCTGTAAGTTCTATAATAGAACCGTTTAAATCACTGTTTTCATTTTGCACTGTTTTAGTTCACTAACCCAGTTTAAAGTTGGATATTTTGTTGAACCAGTGCAAATCTGCATGTAGATAAGGCTTTTTAATCAAGAGGTAATGTTGCCATGCAGATCATTAGGAACCATAAGTGACTGCTTCTTGGAGCAGCTAGTCCTGGAACCCACAAGGGGAGGTAGTTGTTGATTTAGTCCTAAGTAGAGCACAATATCTGGTCCAAGAGGTGAATATAACTAAACTATTTGGGAAAAGCAACCAAAATATAATTAAATTTAACTTTCTAGTGGTGGTGGTGGGGAAATACCAAGGAAGTCCTCCACTTAATGAATTTAACTTCACAAAGCAGAACTACACAAAAATGAGAGAGCCAGCTAAACAGAAATTAAAAGGTCCTGTTACCTTGCAAGTGAAATGCTTGCAAGCTGCATGGAAATGATTTTAAAAACACCATAGTAGAGGCCCAAATTAAATAACAGTAAGAGGATCAAAAAAAGTGCCACCAAGGCTAAATAAAGTAAAAAACCGTTAGAGGCAAAAATGCATCCTTTAAAAAGTGGAAGTTAAATCCTACCAAGGAAAATAGAAAGGAGCATAAACCCTGGCAAATGAAGGGTAAAAATATATTTAGGAAGGCCAAAAAACGAATCTGAAGAATAGCTAGACGAAGACTCAAAAAGTAAGAGCAAAAATAATGTTTAAGTACATCAGAATCAGGAAGTCTCAAGATGCTAAATGAGCACTCAAGGACGATAAGGCCATTGCAGAGAAACTAAATAAATTCTTTGCATCGGTCTTCACGGCTGAGGGTGTGAGGGAGATTCTCAAACCTGAGCCATTCTTTTTAGGTGATAAATCTGAGGACTGAGGCGTCATTAGAGGAGATTTTGGAACAAATTGATAAACTAAACACCAAGACCAGATGGTATTCACCCAAGAGTTCTGAAGGAACTCAAATGTGAACTTGCAGAATTACTAACTGTAGTATGTAACCTATTATTTAAATCTGCTTCTGTACCAGATGACTGGAGGATAGCTAATGTGACACCAATTTTTTTTAAAGGCTCCAGAGGCACTCATTACAATTACAGGCTGATACATGGGCGGTGGGTATAATAGGCCTGGGGAGGCTCAGCCTCCCCTGGTGCTGCCATGGCCCCCAGACCCTTGGTTGCAGGGTTTGGAGGGGAAAGTTTTTGCGTTATTATAGCCCATGTGGGTTCCAGGGTGGCTGAGGCGGTAGTATGTGCTATTCAGCTTCCCAGATTAATCAGTAGTCTCCATGGACTCCAGAGAGATTACTAATTAACCCAGGAAGCTGAGTAGCAAATACCACCTCTTCAGCTGCCCCAGAACCTGCATGGGGCATATTAAAAGCTTCTTTGGGAGAAGAGTGAGATGCCTTTCTCAGGAGAAGCTTGAGGTTTTGGGAAGGGAGGCATGACTGCAGCTGGCCCAGGGCTCCTCCGGACGGGGCGGGGAGGCTCGGAGCACCTCTGGGAAGGTGGAGAGTGAGGGTGCTTGGGCCTTTGCCCAGCTAGGGCTCCTCTGGCTGAGGGGGGTGCTTGTTGCTCCTTCGAGTGGGAGGGGGACTCATGGCTCTGGCCGTGGGGGGAGGACAGGGGATCTTGGGGCTCTGGCACAGGGGGGATTGAGTAGAGGGGGAAGAGCCAGGGGCTAGCCTCCCCAATGGGGGGCTCCACCCACCACCCATCAGCTGATAAGTCTACCTTCAGTATCAAGCAAATTGTTTGAAACTATTGTAAAGAACAGAACGATCAGACCCACAGATTGACACAATTTGTTGGGGGAAAGTCAACCCGGCTTTGAAAAGGGAAATCATGCCTTGCCAATCTATTGGAATTTTTTGAGGGGGTTAACAAATGTGGACAAGGGGGATACAGAGGCTATAGTGTACTTGGACTTTCAGAAAGCTGTTGACAAGGTCCCTCACCAAAGGCTCTTAAACAAAGTAAGCAGTCATGGGATAAAAGGGAAAGTCCTCTCATGGATCTGTAACTGGTTAAAAATTAGGAAACAACAGGTAGGAACAAATGTTCAGTTTTCAGAATGGAAAGAGATAAATAATGTCCCCCAGATATCTGTACTGGGACCAGTGCTGTTCAACATATTCATAAATGATCTGGAAAAGCGGGTAAATGGTGAGCTTGCAAAATTTGCAGACAATACAAAATTACTCCAGAAAGTTAAGTCCAAAGCAGACTATGAAGAATTACAAAGGGATCTCACCAAATTGGGTGTGTAGGCAATAAAATGGTAGAGGAAATTCAATATTGATAAATGCAAAGCAATGCACATTTGATAACATATTCCCAACTATCCTTAGAAAATGATGGGGTCTAAATTAGCTGTTACCCTTCAAGAAATCTTGGAGTCATTGTGGATAGTTCTCTGAAAACATCCGCTCAATGTGCAGTGACCATCAGAATGGCTAACAGTGTTGGGAACATGAATAAAAGGATAGATAATAAGATAGTAAATATCATAATGCAACTAAATAAATCTGTGGTACCCCCACACCTTAAATGCTGTGTGCCCCATCTCAAAAAAGGCAAATTGGAATGGGAAAAGAGAAGGCCAAGAAAAATGATTATGGGTATGGAACAGCTCCCATATTAGGAGAGATTAAAAAGACTTGGATTTTTCAACTTGGAAAAGAGATGACTATGGGGAGATATGATAGAGGTCTGTAAAATTGGGAATGGTATGGAGAAAGTGAATAAGGAAGTACTGTTTTCTCCTTCTTATAACACAAGAATCAGGGGGGTCACCCACTGATATTAATAGGCAGCAGGTTTAAAACAAAAGGAGGTACTACTTCATGCAACACTCAGTCAACCTCTGAACATCATTGCCAGGGGATGTTGTGAAGGCCAAAACTGTAGCAGGGTTCAGAAACGAATGAGATAAGTTCATAAAGGGTAGGTCCATCAATGGCTATTAATCAAGATGGTCAGGGATGCAGCCCCATGCTCTGGGTGTCCCTAGCTTTTGACTGCCAGAAGCTGGGAGTGGACAATGGGATGGATCACTCAATTGCCCGTTCTGTTCATTCTCTCTGAAGCACTTGGCATTGGCCACTGTTGGAAGACAGGATACTGGGGTAGAAGGAACATTGGTCTGTCCCAGGATAGACATTCTTATGTTCTTAACCAAAGGTGAAAATCTGGCCTCATTGAAGTTACTGGCAAAACTCCCATTGATTTTGTTGTAGCCAGGATTTCACCCCAAATGGGCAGTTCTCAGGTGCATAATAAACCTCCCATTATTCACAGAAATTTGACGTCTTACCCATAAATGGAAAATATAGGGAGATACGTGGCATAGAGACTGGAATATAAGGGAGAAGAAGAACCCACAGTGACACTATACTAATGTTGGTTGCACACATCTACTATCTTAAAACCACTTCTGGGCTGGAAGGTCTGAAGCCACTGCTAAAGTCTGAGGGCTGTGTGATTGTGACTGTGAGCATACACTCCCCCATTCTCCCATAAGTCATCCACATGAAGCCCATTTACCTAGGCTGTGCATTGATGACAGCATTTAATCCCCTAACACAGGGTGGCACATCAGATTATTCTGTAGGATGAAACTCAAGAACCAGTTTCGGTTCTTGCAGATTTCTACCATTGGATTAACTGCCACAGAAGCCACTGGAAGCTTTGCACCCAAAACTAAGGATAGATTTTTTTGGTCCTTGTTATATAATCTTCTGATCTTTTTCTTGGCCAGTTCATATTTTTCAATTGTGCACAGTTTTGTCCTGGTCCATATTTTTGTTGACCTTGTAAACTGGTAAAATCTGGAACAACCATGATTTTCCCATTTTAACCTTTACTTTGAAGAATGTTATTATTGTACCAACTAACTCAGCTGTCAATATTTCCATCTCACACCTTTTTATAGGGGTTTATAAATGAGCTATAAAATTATACGCACTGAGCATATGAGGTGTGAGCCAGCAAGAAATTTAATAAATTATGTACATAAATACAAATGTGTCAATTTTAAAGTTATATATACACAAGTTAAAACTATGATTTCAGGTGCATTTTATAGTCCTGTAACTCAAAGGAAATTTGGTTGGGTTTTTTGTTTTTCAAAATTGAAGTGATTAGCCTATTTGTTTCTAATGTGGACTGAACTAATCTCTTTAGGCATTATGGGGAATAACCACATTATTTGATTTAGGAAATTAGCTACTATGCACTTAGGGTAACTTATCTCAATGAAAATCACACACAAATTTTAAACAAGCAGACTTATTCCAGGACTCAGTCCTCCTCAGATACACTGAAGCACAGACTGTCACCATTTTGCAAGTATATCAGAATATGTTTAAAAGACTCTTTCAGCTTGCTAATCAATGTTACTGACATGAGACTGTCTGAAAGATTAGAGGTAAAAAAATTAACTTTTTGAAAATTCCCAGTTGTGTATCTTTTTAAAAAATACTTCAAGCTCATATTAAACCATTAGACAGTAACAGCTCTGAGAGAGCTGCTATACTGTATTGTAATTTCCAAAATTGCATGACTAGAGCAGTGGTTGGTAAAACTGAACAAAATTCAGGGAGGGTTACAAGTAACCTCTCCAGTAGCTTCCATATGACAGGGGGTTGTGATCTGCAAGCCACTTCAGAGTTTTGCTTGGAGTTTTAGGTCCCCCTGAACTACAAAACTGAGTGAAGCATGAGCAAACTCTGGTGAAACTCTTGCAAAATAAGGATCCCATGTTAGCATGGTGCGGACTGGCAAAATCTTAGACAGGAAGAAAATGCCTTGGGATGTGGCAGCACTGTGATCAGAGGAATATTTCTTGACATGATGGAAATGTTCACACAATTGTAGTACTGGGTTACATTAATAAGGACATACACTTAAAATTTAAAGAAATTGAGTGCTTTTTTATAAGGCTACACAGAGCTCTTCAGATCTGAGGAAGAAGGCAGAGTGTCTGAGCTAAATACAAATTGCGATACTATGTTAAACTGAAAGGGTTAACACGTGGTATATTACAAATTATTGTAATGAGCCACAAAACAGTGTCCCTGTTAAGTCCATAGTTTTTAGTTTCTAGCACGTGTTACTCCTTCTCCTTAACTATTTGCTCAACTTATATTTAGTTCAGACACTCTGCTTCCTTCCCAGACCTGGAAAAAAGCTCTGTGTAGCTCAAAAGCTTGTACCTTCCACCAATAGACGTTGCTCCAGTAACATATATTATCTCACCTTCCTTGTCTCTCAGAAACCCCTCAGTTAAAATACTGGATAACACACAAGTTTTGGAATGTGCTTGCAGGTTTACAATCAAAGACAGAGGCAAATGTCAGACCCTTCCAGAATAGCTATTGCTTGACTGTTATACTTAAGGGATAAAGACTGAATCCTTTCAAAGGCCAGGGAGCTGAAGACAATCACAAATTGAGAAAAATAAATCCTTTTCTTTCCAGAAGTTGGGCCTAGTACTCAAGGCAAAAGACATACACCTTGGGCCTAGTGAAATTTTTTTTTACTGAAATAGCGGTATCATCATCTTTCAAAGAGTAAGGGTTTTGTTCAAAATATAGGAGTATGTATTCCTTGGTTTGGAATTGGCAAACAATCCACTGTCTAACCTGGACGTAGATCCTTCTTCAGTGAACACATACAAATACATAGCAACAGATTCTGAAGGCAAAATATAAAATACCAGAACTGTTTATTTGGGAAAATTCTAATAATCATATTTGCTTTGCTTTACATGGAAACAAACGCTGAATTTCCATCTTGTGTTCTGAGGACTTTTTGTATACAGAAGTTCTGTGAACACTGTGGAACTATGTATTTGTATTGCCTTCATCAATGTAGGATATAGTCTCAAAAAAAGCAAAACGTCCCTCTGAACTGATCGCATTTCCTACCCACCTTCCCATTTATTTGCTGATTTATTATGCAGTTTTCTTCTCCTTTTATTCGAAAATTTACTATCACTTATACCTTGATATAGTACCAGTGACCCTATTTCTGCATAAAATAAGTGTGAGCATAGACCTAACACTCCTACAGCGTTAAAATGCCAGTGTTAAAACAAATCTGTCTCTTGAGGAGGGAGTGGTATCATAGTTTACTAAACACAAAGGAAGAAGGCACAGGGAAGGGGCTTGGAGGAGAGAAGGAAAGTAATAGGGTCCTCCTGTCCACACTGGTGCTCTTACCATTTCTGCCACCAGGGAGATGTAACAGTGGTGGTTGATTTCAGAGTAACAGCCGTGTTAGTCTGTATTCGCAAAAAGAAAAGGAGTACTTGTGGCACCTTAGAGACGAACCAATTTATTTGAGCATGAGCTTTCGTGAGCTACAGCTCACTTCATCAGATGCATACGGTGGAAACTGCAGCAGATATTATATACACACAGAGATCATGAAACAATACCTCCTCCCACCCCACTGTCCTGCTGGTAATAGCTTATCTAAAGTGATCATCAAGTTGGGCCATTTCCAGCACAAATCCAGGTTTTCTCACCCTCCACCCCCCTACACACAAACTCACTCTCCTGCTGGTAATAGCCCATCCAAAGTGACCACTCTCTTCACAATGTGCATGATAATCAAGGTGGGCCATTTCCTGCACAAATCCAGGTTCTCACCCCCCTCCAAAAACCACACACACAAACTCACTCTCCTGCTGGTAATAGCTCATCCAAAGTGACCACTCTCCCTACAATGTGCATGGTAATCAAGGTGGGCCATGTCCAGCACAAATCCAGACTCTCTCACCCCCCCCTTCCCCCCCCCGTGGGACACACACACACACAAACTCACTCTCCTGCTGGCAATAGCTCATCCAAACTGACCCCTCTCCAAGTTTAAATCCAAGTTTAACCAGAACGTCTGGGGGGGCGGGTAGGAAAAAACAAGGGGAAATAGGCTACCTTGCATAATGACTTAGCCACTCCCAGTCTCTATTTAAGCCTAAATTAATAGTGTCCAATTTGCAAATGAATTCCAATTCAGCAGTTTCTCGCTGGAGTCTGGATTTGAAGTTTTTTTGTTTTAAGATAGCAACCTTCATGTCTGTGATTGCGTGACCAGAGAGATTGAAGTGTTCTCTGACTGGTTTATGAATGTTATAATTCTTGACATCTGATTTGTGTCCATTTATTCTTTTACGTAGAGACTGTCCAGTTTGACCAATGTAAATGGCAGAGGGGCATTGCTAGCACATGATGGCATATATCACATTGGTGGATGTGCAGGTGAACGAGCCTCTGATAGTGTGGCTGATGTTATTAGGCCCTGTGATGGTGTCCCCTGAATAGATATGTGGGCACAGTTGGCAACGGGCTTTGTTGCAAGGATAAGTTCCTGGGTTAGTGGTTCTGTTGTGTGGTATGTGGTTGTTGGTGAGTGTTTGCTTCAGGTTGCGGGGCTGTCTGTAGGCAAGGACTGGCCTGTCTCCCAAGATTTGTGAGAGTGTTGGGTCATCCTCAGGATAGGTTGTAGATCCTTAATAATGCGTTGGAGGGGTTTTAGTTGGGGGCTGAAGGTGACGGCTAGTGGCATTCTGTTATTTTCTTTGTTAGGCCTGTCCTGTAGTAGGTGACTTCTGGGAACTCTTCTGGCTCTATCAATCTGTTTCTTCACTTCCGCAGGTGGGTATTGTAGTTGTAAGAAAGCTTGACAGAGACCTTGTAGGTGTTTGTCTCTGTCTGAGGGATGGAGCAAATGCGGTTGTATCGCAGAGCTTGGCTGTAGACGATGGATCGTGTGGTGTGGTCAGGGTGAAAGCTGGAGGCATGTAGGTAGGAATAGCGGTCAGTAGGTTTCCGGTATAGGGTGGTGTTTATGTGGCCATTGTTTATTAGCACTGTAGTGTCCAGGAAGTGGATCTCTTGTGTGGACTGGACCAGGCTGAGGTTGATGGTGGGATGGAAGTTGTTGAAATTATGGTAGAATTCCTCAAGGGCTTCTTTTCCATGGGTCCAGATGATGAAGATGTCATCAATATAGCGCAAGTAGAGTAGGGGCTTTAGGGGACGAGAGCTGAGGAAGCGTTGTTCTAAGTCAGCCATAAAAATGTTGGCATACTGTGGGGCCATGCGGGTACCCATAGCAGTGCTGCTGATCTGAAGGTATACATTGTCCCCAAATGTAAAATAGTTATGGGTAAGGACAAAGTCACAAAGTTCAGCCACCAGGTTACCGTGGCATTATCGGGGATAGTGTTCTTGACAGCTTGTAGTCCATCTTTGTGTGGAATGTTGGTGTAGAGGGCTTCTACATCCATAGTGGCCAGGATGGTGTTATCAGGAAGATCACCGATGGATTGAAGTTTCCTCAGGAAGTCAGTGGTGTCTCGAAGGTAGCTGGGAATGCTGGTAGCGTAGGGCCTGAGGAGGGAGTCTACATAGCCAGACAATCCTGCTGTCAGGGTGTCAATGCCTGAGATGATGGGGCGCCCAGGATTTCCAGGTTTATGGATCTTGGGTAATAGATAGAATATCCCAGGTCGGGGTTCCAGGGGTGTGTCTGTGCGGATTTGATCTTGTGCTTTTTCAGGAAGTTTCTTGAGCAAATGCTGTAGTTGCTTTTGGTAACTCTCAGTGGGATCATAGGGTAATGGCTTGTAGAAACTCGTGTTGGAGAGCTGCCGAGCAGCCTCTTGTTCATATTCCGACCTATTCATGATGACAACAGCACCTCCTTTGTCAGCCTTTTTGATTATGATGTCAGAGTTGTTTCTGAGGCTGTGGATGGCATTGCGTTCCGCATGGCTGAGGTTATGGGGCAAGTGATGCTGCTTTTCCACAATTTCAGCCTGTGCACGTCGGCGGAAGCACTCTATGTAGAAGTCCAGTCTGCTGTTTCGACCTTCAGGAGGAGTCCACCTAGAATCCTTCTTTTTGTAGTGTTGGTAGGAAGGCCTCTGTGGATTAGTATGTTTTTCAGAGGTATTTTGGAAATATTCCTTGAGTCGGAGACGTCGAAAATAGGATTCTAGGTCACCACAGAACTGTATCATGTTTGTGGGGGTGGAGGGGCAGAAGGAGAGGCCCCGAGATAGGACAGCTGCTTCTGCTGGGCTGAGAGTATAGTTGGATAGGTTAACAATATTGCTAGGTGGGTTGAGGGAACCATTGCTGTGGCCCCTTGTAGCATGTAGTAGTTTAGAAAGTTTAGTGTCCTTTTTCTTTTGTAGAGAAGCAAAGTGTGCGTTGTAAATGGCTTGTCTAGTTTTAGTGGTTGAATAATAGTGGGAGATTCCCTGAAAAAGCTAGCATTCATACAGCTCAAAGCATAGTTTTCTCAAAGCATCCCTATTAGGAATCCAGCTCCTGCTGCGGATCTCAAGGGAAAGAATCAAATCCAGATCAAGTAGGGCAGAAGCCTGTATCTGTGGACTTCACTTCCACAGTGATGTACATTACAATTTCCCCTAAGAAGACATTTGAGTTTTATGGAGAAAAAGAAAAACCCTGCTTCTTCACAATCTCTGGTCTTCACTGATTTCACCAGAATAATTTTGCCTACCTCTTAAAATTTATAGATTTTTTTTTCCATTCAACACAGATTCCCTAAACAGAATGTGCAGCTATAGTGCTGAGCTAAGTATCAGAAAATGCAAACAATCAGTTCTGAGAATTCCATTGTATCTTGCAAGATTTAAATGCAATTGAAAATGTTGCCTGTTTTTATATACTAGTAGCAAGAGAGAAAAGAAACAAAGATAAATTGATGCACAAAATGGAAAAACGTCTTTAGGGACATTGAATCAATTGAGAACAATATGGAAATAATCAAAAGTCAGTCAACAGACCAAATTAAACTTTCTTTTTATAAAGTTTAAAGAGGGCTGGATAATAGTAGAGGCCTTCTGTTTACATAAGAGACTAAGAGATTACAAAACAACATATGAAATAATTAGCATTGGTTAAATCTCAAAAGGTTTAGAGCTTTGTTTTCAGTTTGAATAAGCATCCAAAAATTTGATTGCTTATCCAGATCTTATCCATGCTTTCATGAATCTGCCAAACTGGCTAGAAGACACATGGAAGAGGCATGCTAATTAAAGTTCCAGTACTTCTTTCTTCCAATTGGGTCAAAACAGCCTCTCTCTCTATTCTGGCACATTTGCTGCTGCTTTCTGGAAATGTAGATACACATAAAAATGAATTTTAAAAGCCCTGTAGATTTCCCTAACAGTATTAATTATCAAATAATGTTCAAATTCTGAGTGAAAGTTTGTGTAAGTTTTTTTTCATTTCATTCAAAATGGTTTTGTTCATTCTTAGAAATAAAGTTAGAGACAGATGGTTATGATGACATAAATACAGTGCTGTGAAAGATATAACTCTGTAAGGGTGTGGGCATAGACTGAAAGGAAATAACATCCATATTATATGAAGTTTCTTCTTTGGATACCTCGGGGGGGTAGGAAAATGGGTTAAACCGAGATAATGACGAGGTCTAAACCATCCATTAATATAGTCAATCAGTCATGATGATGGGAATACAGCTAGCAGATGTGAACCAAACTGCAGCACACGGGGGGAAAAAAAAACAATAACAAGGTAAACTAAAAGCTATGCCTCTGACTGAATTACAGGTGACGTGTTGGAAACTGATGTATTATGTAGTCAAGATTTCAGGGTAGCAGCTGTCACATCATTGATATGCTAGCAGTGCATTTCTCCTGACTCATTCTGGCTCCTTTTTAGCACACTCAAAGAACAAGCTATCACTATAAAAGGATTAATTTAAGCATATCAAAGGAATTTTAATTTTATATATAAAATTCTACAAAGGATAGGCAGATTTTATGCCTCTTATTTAGATGCTCTACAAATTAAATGTTACATTTGCAACACAATCTTACATTTCTAGCAGAACCGATGAGTTTAACAGCACAGCTCCATTGACTAAGAAATAGTTTGTCATTAAATGCCTACCTTTTGACTTCCACTAAGGACCTAATATTCCATATACAAAAAAGTGATGTTCTGCTGAAACAAGCATAGCACAACTTCCATTGGCTGAACCCCACAGGTTCCTAGAGTTTCTCAGCTGTGGGAATGCAAGACTGCCATGTAAAGCTAATCCCCTTGTGGATAGGGGAGACTATAAATTGGGCAAGTATTCTGAAATGATTGGTCAACAACTGTCAGACAAAACAGCTTAAATTTGGGGGAGAGGGAGTGAATGGCAGTAATTATCTATGTATCATTCCTTCTTCCCACTAGAGTTAGTGATGCAAGCACAATGTAGTCCCTGAGCAAGGATGTGTTTAAAGCTGCCGAACATTTCCATAGTCAGAGATCAATTATACGAATAACTACTCAATAAAGAATACATACTAGCTTATGGTTTTGCTCAACAAACGTTGTCAATCAGGGTTTTAAAGGAATAGGCAGAAACTCCAGGAAATGGGTTCAATATGATCCAGATGTGTGTGTGTGTGTGTGTGTTTATCAAGCAGTAGCAGAAGCGTGTGCCTGCAGTAATTTCAAGTTACTCTCAGTATCAGTAACTACTTTCATTGCACTTCTAAAATTACTGTAATTCTAAATTGTGCATACCCAATTTTGCATACCTATGTTCCCAACATGGGCAATAAAACTTGCTAGTCAACCAACTAAACTTAAGAGTGAAATTCATACTCTAATTATGTTGATAATGTACATTCATATGTTAATCCATGGCCACTCAATCTTAGGCTCTACTCATTTATATTTGCTCATGTTGGGGTTTGCATATCTCTCAACTTCTGAAAATATGATTCCATTTATGGAATAATTACATACATGGAATTTATTCCATACCTGTATTATGACTTGATCATGATCTACCTGTATTTTCATGGGGAAGAGATTTCTGGTAGTAGTCAACTCCTTTATCTAGAAAAAGACATAACGATAGTCAATGGTTGGAAGATTAAGCTAGACAAATTTAGACTGGAAATAAGTCGCATCTTTTAACAGTAAAGGTAATTAACCATTTGAAATTACGATTTTCAATCACTGAAAGTATTTAATTCAAGACCACATATTTCTCAAAAAAAAAATGTATAGTTCAAACAGAAGTTATGAGCTTGATGCAGAAATTACTGGGCAAAATTCTATGCCCTGTATTAAATAAGAGGTCAGACTAGATGATCGTAATGATCTCTTCAGGCTCCAAATGTTTATCTTACTCTGTTGCTGCCTTCCTAAAACATGAGGATTAATGTTTAGACTCCATACTTATGTGGTTCTGCAGACACTTTTGCTGACAAATTACAAATAGAATGAACCAACAGAGATGTTAGTGAGATAGGCTAGAAATAACAAATAAAGTTCATTGAGATCTACTGATGAAAAATGCTATACAAGAGCCAAGTCTTATTACTGTATAAGTAAAGTAGATGCATTTTCTATGGTTTTAGATGTCTGGAGAAACTTAGACCTTAGTCCTGCCCAGTGATATTAGCTCTGATAGAAATCCTCTAGAAGTTGGAACTTCATAGAGTGGCAGGAAATAAGGCCTCAGTCTGCATTCAGATCTGTATGGGTGGGGCTCTACACAGGCACAGGTGTTCACCTAAATGGATTCCCACAGCAGGATCAGGCCCCAAATGTAGTTTCCAAAGGATGAAGCTTGGAAGATTTAGGCAGTCATTCACCACTAATACATTAAGGAGAGAAAGATAGTGGGTAGAAACTACATTGTTGTCCATTCTCACGCATTTACCAAGATTTTTAATGATATGCATGCCTATTTTGGATGGTTATGGGGCTGCATTTGAGCAATGAAAGGAAGTAACATTGATAGTTCATCAATGTCAGTAATGATTTGTTGTTGGCTTAGTCTTGTAAGCAATGTGATGGGTGGTGGGGTCATTGTGAACCCCGTGTGCCTGATCCTCTATTGCCTATGCTGTTATTACACATGTGCAAACTGGATGTAAAATGCTACCATGAGATCTGGAAGTGCTTTCTACTCACTTTGCACTCTGTAAGTGACTATAGAAAGTACAAGGTAGTGCAATCCAAGTGAGTTCTTTTGTCTGTGTTTGCATGCCAGTTGCATTGGGACAGGATTTCTCCCCTGTTAGTGTTTTAACTTTATTGATAAGAGTTTTAAGATACTTAGAGACCAATTTTTTCAGCAGGTAACTGCTGGCTGAGCTGAGGGCACTCCACTTAGTGGGATCAGGCCACTGGAAAGCTAAACCTGATATTACTAGTCTTACAATCATGCAGAAAAATACCACATCACATTGGCTGAATGATCATATATACTATATGCCTAATCTTGATTTTCTGAATTTGGGAATTAAACCAAAAAAGCTCATAGTAATTCTAACAAAACTAAAACAAAAATGTATTTAATTTATAAACTACAGACCAAAGTGCTATGTTCTATTCTCATTTCCTTTTATCATTTTTGCATGTAAATATTCATAAAATATTCAGCAATGTACAGTAGAGGCAACTAAGTACAGTAGAGGCATTTCAGAGCTGGTGCAGAAATTGTGTATGTCTCACTTTAGGGGGTTGTGAGGGCCAAAACTCCAGACAGGATCAATACATAACTGCCTCTAGCTCCACACTTTAGAGGTCCTATGTAACTTTCTTGTCCAGTCTCCTGAATTTTCCACTTTCAGCTGCTATCCCCAGTTTCCTGGGCACCATTTTAAATATCACGTGATGGAGGCACCACGTGCTTCGTACAAACATAGAAAGAAAAGGAGTACTTGTGGCACCTTAGAGACTAACCAATCTATTTGAGCATAAGCTTTCGTGAGCTACAGCTCACTTCATCGGATGCATACTGTGGAAAATACAGAAGACGTTTTTATACACACAAATCATGAAAAAAATGGGTGTTTATCACTGCAAAAGGTTTTCTCTCCCCCCACCCCACTCTCCTGCTGGTAATAGCTTATGTAAAGTGATCACTCTCCTTACAATGTGTATGATAATCAAGGTGGGCCATTTCCAGCACAAATCCAGGGTTTAACAAGAATGTCTGGGGAACGGGGGGGCATTGCTGGCACATGACGGCATATATCACATTGGTGGATGTGCAGGTGAACAAGCCTCTGATAGTGTGGCTGATGTGGTTAGGCCCTGAGATGGTGTCCCCTGAATAGATATGTGGGCACAGTTGGCAACGGGCTTTGTTGCAAGGACAGGTGCCAGCAATGCCCCGCTGCCATGTACATTGGTCAAACTGGACAGTCTCTACGCAAAAGAATAAATGGACACAAATCAGATGTCAAGAATTATAACATTCATAAACCAGTCGGAGAACACTTCAATCTCTCTGGTCACGCGATTACAGACATGAAAGTTGCGATATTACAACAGAAAAACTTCAAATCCAGACTCCAGCGAGAGACTGCTGAATTGGAATTCATTTGCGAATTGGATACAATTAACTTAGGCTTGAATAGAGACTGGGAGTGGATGTGTCATTATGCAAGGTAACCTATTTCCCCTTGTTTTCCTAACACACAATCCCCCTTCCCCCCCCCCCCCCGGATGTGTGCTGGAAATGGCCCACCTTGATTATCATACACATTGTAAGGAGAGTGATCACTTTACATAAGCTATTACCAGCAGGAGAGTGGGGTGGGGGGAGAGAAAATATTTTGTAGTGATAAACACCCATTTTTTCATGATTTGTATATATAAAAACATCTTCTGTATTTTCCACAGTATGCATCCGATGAAGTGAGCTGTAGCTCACTAAAGCTTATGCTCAAATAAATTGGTTAGTCTCTAAGGTGCCACAAGTACTCCTTTTCTTTTTGCGAATACAGACTAACACAGCTGTTACTCTGAAACAAACATAGAAGACACATACGCAGACATGGGTCCTTGGCTCTCCAAGACTAACCTGCTAAACATAGTTTAATGAATACATAATTTAAATGCACACAAGATGTAATGATAGCCTTGCCGTTGAGAGAGCAAAAGAGAAGTGTGCACAAAAATATTCCAGTAATCTGAAACACATTGTAATTCAAATATGTGCAATGGTATGGAGCCAAAATTACACAAACACCATTCATAGTGTAGGAAAAAAAGCTATCAATGCTTTACAACATACAAGTAAAATGGGAAAAGCAGAGGCTGTGGAAGCATGAAAATAAAGGCTGCCAGTCTACTTTTAAAATCATTAGTGACTCAGAATACCTGTTGTCTAAGATGTAATAAGCAAATGCCATAGCTCCAAAAGATTTCAGATGGAACAGTCGAACAGCTAATTCCTGCCCCAAGAATCATGAAAATGTACAGTGGAAAACATTAAATTAAATCTGAAATCTAAGAAAATCCCAGCCCATGAAGTAGTTTAAAATGTTGTGAACATAAATTTAAAGAACGTGTAAAATGCTACAATAATAGCAAGAAATAATTAAAAGAAATAACATATCGGGCTACACTATCCTTACCAAGGAGCCTTGCAGCAGCATCTGGAACTGAAGTCTGTAAATAAACTGCCAATAGGTCTAACAAAGAAAAGAATTATAATAACCAAGCATGGATATTATTAAAAGCATAGCTCAAGAGTTCCAAATCAGATCCGGAAATGTACTATACTACTGAATCTGAAACAGCCCTCAAACTGAAAAAGCTGATATAGCAACCTATGAATGGTATGTATTAAGCATTGTTATCTGTAAGCAGTGCTTGGTTTTGGATATTCATTGAAGTTTGTGGGTTTATCTGAACCTCTTGGATCTGCAAAACTGGACTAGTTATTTTGGAGTATTTTAGCGTTACATTTCTGATCTGGAGCAAAACCAAAAAGTGCAGAATGCACAAAACGAAAAACCAATGGGAAAAAGATGGGTCCAAAACCTTTTTTGAGCCTTAAGGGCTTAATTCTTATGTTGGGTGAAGTCTTGAATTGCTTCTTAATTATCTCAACTTGTTTGTAATTCACCACTTACAATGCAGCAAATATTGATAACACTGTTTCCCAACGGTTAATTCAGTGTGGAATTAGATCAAAAAGATGAATTATGTGATCATTCTGGATACTTCAAGTAGATGTTTTTATAATGATCACAAACACTGCTTGAACAGTCTCAAAATTATATTGTCTTGTGTTACAAAAAGCTGCTTCTTTCCATAATGGCATCTTGATAGAATGTGGGTGGATTGAATAGCTCCCAGGACATTAGCAAAGCAGTGACATAAAAGCTTTCTTTTATTTTCTATAGCTGTTTGTGATACCTTGAGGGAAAATATACACTGTATATATACATACTGGAACATGGTGTGTTACAAGGAATAAATACATCAAGGAGTTCTGGTGACATCATAAATCATGAAAGGAAAGCTTGAGTGGATTGTCATGTTTCCAAAAAGGCTCAATATATTTTTTATTGTAATTCTCATTTCTTGTTATAACAGATCAATACCATACCCATTCAGCATTTGCCCCTTGGGCACAGCCAGAAGTTCTGTGGGGGCACCCATGTCTTTATGCCTATAGTACAGTCTGACTTGCTTGTCTTGGACTGAGGCAATGATTTCACTAAGCTCTGAGGTGGTTTAATGCATTCTTCTGTATTCCCCGTTAATGGGCTCAGAATAACTCTGTCCATGCCATACAGCTTTTCTTTGTGTAATGTACCTCAAGGAGACACACTGACTGTATGTACTGTTAAATATGATCCAGTCAAAGAAAATTTATAGCATTTATTATCAGTATTTACAAGGTTGGAAATATATAGTATAGGAAACATTAAATCAAAAGAAACTGTCACCCAATCTGTCTGACAGTTAGTCTAATAGAAAGCTTTCTTGTAGGGAAAGATAAAATGTCCAGATCTGAAAGTGCAATCTTAATAAAAACAGAAACACCAATCTTAATCATATTGATCCTGGTCTGACCTTTTTCAGGAGCTCTGCTATGTTTATACTGGAGTTTCTGTGAGTCACTGGCAATGAATGGTTGAGAGTGAGATACCCCCGGGTGTCACTGCATGTTCCCAAGACATCTACTCTGAGGCTAGGCAATGTTGTGTGAACTCCACCTCAGCCATCATAAGTTGATTGGACACTGCAAAATTCTACAAGATCCCATAACTGTTCTCACTGGACAGGTCCTGCTTGCAATGAAATCAGCAGGAGTTTTGCCATTTAACAATAATGGAAGCAGGATCAAGCCTAGAGTTCTTGCACCAGCAGACCTCCATATTGCTGTCCTGGAGAGCAAAGTCCAAACTTCTGGGAGTATCTAATTATTAAAAGCTTTGTTCCTCTACCTGATCACTAAGCTCATGCTCAAATAAATTGGTTAGTCTCTAAGGTGCCACAAGTCCTCCTTTTCTTTTTGTTTTTGTACAGTTGGCTATAGTCAATGCTCCACAACAGAATCTGTGCAAGATTGACATCTTCAGAGCCCTGACTCCTTGATCAAAAGTGTTGTAGTGGAATTCTTGAAACTCCTTCACTGCATTAGTAGTTGAGGGATGTTACAACTAGAGCTGGGAAAATAACTGATTTTGGTTTACTGGCAAAAAAAATTTAAGGGGGGGAAAAAAGGCTGATTCGGGTAAACTGAATCCAAAAATTCTGAAAAATTTAGATGAATCAAAGAAGTTGACATATTTTGTTTTGGTTTTCTGCAATATGAGTTCAATCCCTTCTTTACATCAGGCAGGAGGGAATTGAATAGTAAGTCATTGGAGTAGGGACACTAATTTGAGTCTTATACCTCCCAGATGAGTGCCCTAGCCACTGTGCTATAGAATCATTCTCACTCTTCATCCACATGACTGCTGAAGTATTTTATACATAGTGGAAGAAATTAAACAGGAGAGAGGCCCATAACCTAGGATCAGAGCACATGACTGTAGTGTGAGAGAACCAAGTTCAAATCCT
The DNA here is from genome assembly GCF_965140235.1 of Caretta caretta. Taxonomy (NCBI): domain Eukaryota; kingdom Metazoa; phylum Chordata; order Testudines; family Cheloniidae; genus Caretta; species Caretta caretta. Next base: position 80,454,819 of record NC_134210.1, on the reverse strand, counting down.
TTCTTCACATCAAACTGAGACCATAGGGTGTAAAAGTAGGCAGCTGTACCTCCTCCAGATAGTTTGTGAATGGTGACTAAGTACTCAGTGGGGGGGAGGGGGGGTGGAACTTTATGGCCAAAACTATTTGGTGAATTTGAATCAAATTTGTGAGTAGTTTTGGGTCGACAGAAACTGTAATTTTCAGGGAATAAACTATTCATCCAAAATATTTAATCTAGTTCTAGTCAAAACTGATGCATGCTTTTGTAGAAAATTGGGAAGTAATCATACAAAGAGGGAAATAACATGGAGTTTCGTTAAGGTGACCAGACACCAAGTGCGAAAAATCAGGACAGAGGTGTGGGGGGTAATAGGGGTAATATATAAGACAAAGCCCCAAATATTGGGACTGTCCCTATAAAATCAGAACATCTGGTCACCCTAAGTTTTGTCTATGTAGGCCAGGGTTGAATTTTTCCAGTTTGTGGGCTAGATTCTGCTACAACACAGCTCCTTTGCACTGATCCTGTGCAAAGTTTGCTGTATGTTTCTGCAGAATTTTAGCATTGTAGATTTCCATCTGAATAATTGTTTCATACATCAAACAATTAACTTTTGGGATATTATTCCTACCCTGGATTTTCATTTATTTATAATTAGAACTATTCTATGTATTTTTAACACATGATCCCAGTGTCTTCCCTATATGCACCTGTCATAAATATAAAGGAAAGGGTAAACACCTTTAAAATCCCCCCTGGCCAGAGGAAAAACTTTCACCTGTAAAGGGTTAAGAAGCTAGGATAACCGTGCTGGCACCTGACCAAAATGACCAATGAGGAGACAAGATACTTTCAAAGCTGGAGGGGGGGGGGAACAAAGGTTCTTTCTGTCTGTGTGATGCTTTTGCCGGGAACAGAACAGGAATGGAGTCTTAAAACTTAGTAAATAATCCAGCTAGATATGTTAGATTCTGTTTTGTTTAGATGGCTGAGAAAATAAGCTGTGCTGAATGGAATGTAGATTCCTGTTTTTGTGTCTTTTTGTAACTTAAGGTTTTGCCTAGAGGGATTCTCTATGTTTTGAATCTGATTACCCTGTAAGGTATTTACCATCCTGATTTTACAGAGGTGATTCTTTTACTTTTTTTCTTCAATTAAAATTCTTCTTTTAAGAACCTGATTGCTTTTTCATTGTTCTTAAGATCCAAGGGTTTGGGTCTGTGTTCACCTATGCAAATTGGTGAGGATTTTTATCAGGCATTCCCCAGGAAAGGGGGTGTAAGGTTTTGGGAGGATTTGGGGGGAAAATTTGGGGAAAAATTTTTGGTTTCCAAGCGGGCTCTTTCCCGGTTATATATCTGTTAGACACTTGGTGGTGGCAGCAATAAAGTCCAAGGGAAAAAGGAAAATAGTTTGTACCTTGGGGAAGTTTTAACCTAAGCTGGTAAAAATAAGCTTAGGGGGTTTTTATGCAGGTCCCCACAGCTGTACCCTAGAGTTCAGGGTGGGGAAGGAACCTTGACAGCACCATTGGGGGTATGTCTACACTACCCGCCGGATTGGTGGGCAGCGATCGAACCAGCGGCGATCGATTTATCGCTTCTAGACTAGACGCGATAAATCGACCCCCGAGCGCTCTCCCATTGACTCCTGTACTCCAGCTCCGTGAGAAGCACAGGCGGAGTCAACGGGGACCGGCAGCAGTCGACTCACTGCAGTGAAGACACCATGGTAAGTCGATCTAAGTACGTCGACTTCAGCAATGTTATTCACATAGCTGAAGTTGCGTAACTTAGATTGATACTCTTCCTCCCCTTAGCCCCCCCCCCCCCCCCCCAGTGTAGACCAGGGCTAAGAAACCTTCAGAACTTTTGGCTTCTAATTATAAAAGGTGATTGTGGCTTCCAATTAGCTTCCTTCTTATCAGTAAGGTTCACCATGCCATCAGTGATGTGATCTTGTATTGAACACAAAAAACGCAAAATAAAGGATAGGTCCATTTCACTGAGAGGTTTATTAAGCAACATCCAAAATTCGGAAGCATTATCTTTGGTTTAGCCAGTACTATTTTAACTATAATCCTGTGATTTACTCCAAATGGATGCTTGAACAGTGATAGTATGACTCATTAATTGATAGTGTTCTATTTTAATTTTACCATGAAGCTTAATGGGATGGCTTTGACCACTTTTCATCAGCAGTGGCAGTATATTTCCCATCTCAGCATTTTCATAAATCCCCAACCATCATTTTTCACTTGAAATCCTACTTCAGTTCAATATTGTCCAGACGTCTGTGCAGAATATTTTTAATTTCCTTTTATGAAATACATACTCTTTGTAGATATCCATAGGTATACACTGATGGAGTGGAATAGTGAGGAAATTCTGCTTTTTGTACAATTGCAATAAAAATTCTTTACAAAGGAATTTGTTTTCAATTTGCATAATGATTTTTCTTTGGCTTAGAGACTTGTTTTTCTAGTTGTTGGGGTGGTATGTGTTCAAAGGTTAGACATACTTTTTAGATATCTAACATATCTTGCCACATCTGGCTCAAACTGGCTTGGGGAAATGCCATACCTAAGATGGATAAAATAATAAGCAGCATGAGTCTTGAACCAAACTTGAGCTGAAACTTGAGATTTGGCGGGGACCGGGCAGGGAATGGTGATTGTCTGATTCCTTTTACTCATGTGTTTTAACACTTCTCTGTGATTTTTACTTACAGGAGGGATTTTGTGTACCCAGGATCTCCTGAGAGCCTGTTCATATACAGTCTCTAAATGTCTTTCTAGACTAGATCCATATGTTTGGTCTGAACTTTGGGACCTTACAAATAAAACTGAACCCACTAAAATTCTCCTACCCCACTACAGAACATGGTGATATTGAGAATCCCAGTTGTAGACAAGGTAGCTTAAATGTAACTTTCCATCAGTGGTTACCATCATCTTCCATATAGTTTCTAACAATACAGCCATGAAGATGAGATATTTCCACCATTATTATATTACAACAGCTGCTGAATTGTTTCAACTTGACTTCTGGAAGTATTACATTTTAAGTGTGGTAAGGGGTGTGGGGAATATTAAGAAGGGAACATTCCCTGTACCTGCAGATAACTTAGATACTGGGAAAGAACTATTCAGTAGACAGGTTAAACAGGCCCAGATATTCAAAATTAAGTGCACATAATTGCCTGCACTTACCTGATATCTTTCAGCATGAAAATGAATTTATTATATTTAAGAAAGAAGGAGAATTGTGCAATCTTCTACATTAAGCAGCAGGCAGTTATATTGTGTTATGTTAGCATCAACTTGCTTATCATTAGAATTATTTGCCTAACCAAAAAGATTTATGCCCCACTGCATTATTGTTTCCTCTTCTTAATTGTGTTCACATTTGATAGGAACACTGTCAAATTATGTGGGTGCATATATACAGAGTGTATGAATGGAGTTTCAGCTGAAAATGATTTCCATGATGTAACTTGACAATTTATTGTGAGCAGAGTCTCCTTTTACCCTTTGGAAGGCTTAAGCATTTGATAGAACACCTGGAAATCACAGAGATGAAATCCTAGAAATCCAGATTCTGATATCTCTGGCTGTTGAGTAGTACCTTATTCTGGGACTACTCCCACTGATTTCAATAGGATTAGTCTGAAAGCAAGGTAGTACTCAGTGGGAGCAGGGGAATCAGAATTTGGCCCTTTATTTTTAGGCCTCAAACACTAACATGCTTAGCTTTACTTATATAATCCTGTTGAATTAAATGGAACTATTCACGGGAGTTAGGTTCAAGCACACGTGTGAGTGTTTGCAAGATAGAAGCCCCTTTTGCAGCAGTGACAGATTGCCTACTCTTTTCTGGTGTTGATTATTTCTAAATAAGAAACATACAGTGATCAGGAGAGGGTAGTTAGTGTAACCAATAGCTGCTTTTTAAGATATGCATTAAATCAAATTTAAAATAGAGCCATGGAAAGTTAGTTTTTTGTGGCACACTTTTTTTCCCCCTTGCATACAGTAAAGTGTTTCACCTTGCATATAATACACAAGTGGAGTGCATGCAAGTGTGGTGTTTGTTTTTGCTTTAAAAAGGGTACAAATCTGCAAATGAGGAAAAAGAATGTCAGCAATAATAGACTTCTGTAATTCAGTAGGGATTATCTGTTATCTTTTTTTCTCCCTGTGATATTATTTTAACTTTAATTCTGCAATCTACCTAATACCATCTGGTCTTGAGGATGTCAGACTTTTACAGTATCTGAATTCCTTTTCTTCACAAGCATGTGAAAAGTAAAATAAAAATTACTGTTTGTACCTGTAGGACAGGTATTGGCTAAACTGGGATTATAGAGGAAAAGTCTCATCTCTTGCCTTTCAGTAAAGCCTTTATTCTTACATTTACTGCACAAACACTTTCAAGGAAATTGGTAAATATTTTATGAAAAAACATCTTAATCCTTCCAATGCCACCTGAGGGATCTATGTTTGCATTTTATTTTGGGCCTGATATCACAATCCTGGAAAAGTTTGTTATTGTTCCTGGATATATTACAATTTGGAGACAATCTGGGAGTGAACTAAAAACACAGTAATGCAGACCTACACTTGCCCATATGGGCATAATGTATGTTCTGGAAAACAGATGTATTGCATCTGTACTGATCTCCCTGTAAGGCCTCTTTGGTTCTCTTGTTTTTTGTGGAAAAGTAGGAGCATTGAGGTGTTGGAGAATGGCATTACTAGAGTAGCTCTTCAGGAAATTTCTGACTAAACAGGTTTTGTTTGTTTTTGGGGTAGGGGAGGAATGCTGTTTTGACAAAAATTTTGTCAGGAACGGGTTCTCTGGTCCAAGATTGAATTTCTGGTCAAAATGAGAGAGAGAGGCCCCAGAATAGTCAATAGCCCAGTGATTCAGATGCCTGAGTTCTGAGAGACTCCGGTTCAAGTCCTTGTTCTAATATATATTTAACTACTTCTCCAGTAGAAGATATTAAGAAACTAACCCTAGAAAAGCTGATTGGTGATTAGGGCACTCACATGGGAGAACCACCTGCTAGTAGGATTATCAACCCTCTAAGATTATCCTGGAGTCTCCAGGAATTAAAGCCCAATCTTTAATTAAAGATTGTCATATGATGAAACCTCCAGGAATATGTCCAACTGAAATTGGCAACCCTACCTGCAAGTCCCTGTTTAGAATCAAACAGGACAGTCACCCAGGATGTGAAAGACCCAAGTTCAAATCCCTGCTCTAACACTAAGGGGTGTGGGGTAAATGGGCCTTGCACTGTTTTCATCAAAAAGTTTCAAGTTTGTTCCAATGTAAAATGGGAAACCATTTGAAACTTTGAAAATATTTCCAGGATGGGAAAAATATTGTCTATCCAGCTGAAGTTATTAATATTTGATTTTGAGCTGCTGCTTGGTAGCAGGAGAGATCTGACAATTGCATGTTGTTTTCTTAAATTTAAAAAACTGGCAGAGTCAACAAAACTGTGCATGGATAGTTGTTACTTGTTCTAAATCAAAGTAAAATAAACATTTATTTGAGGGTATACCTCTAACTGCTTTAACAAATACATTTAAAATATTTGTGTAGTTAAAATACATAACAGATGTTACATATATAATGAAACCTCTATCTGTAACATGCAGTATACTGTATTGTGTAAAGTATTTGTTCTGTTAATCAATTTATTCTCATAATGGTGAGTACCAATGATATTTCAAGGACTGTTCCCGTTCATAGGTACTCACATTTTTAGTACCAGTCAATCTGTAATTTTAATAAAATTCCAAATATAGTTTTGTTGTGATTTCATCCTATTCCAGCATCTGTGTTGGTTTGACTTAAATCACACTCATGTTTCTGAGACCAAACCACAAGCTAACCAGAGCCAGTTTATTAAAGTCTGCATGTTCTCTTAAAAGTTTCTAGGCAACTTATGGAACACAAATTGAAAACAAACTGGGATTTCAGACCAAAGATGAGACAAGGGTGAATGGGCTTAGCTTAAACTTGTGTTGCTGCAAAACATTAAAGATCTAAAATAGGGTTTTTTTCCCCTAATAAAAACTAAAGATAAAATTTTCAAAAGACATTTAGACACTTAAGAGCCTAATTTTGTTGAAAGTCCCTTTGGAAAATGGGACTTAGGCACTTAAGTTTCTTAGATGCTTTTGAAAACTTTACCCTGAGCTAACAGACATGGTTGCTGTCAAAGTATGGTATGTAAAATATGGTTAGATACCTTAATCTGCTATTTGAAAATCCTCTTTATTGCTAAATTCAAATTTATAAAACTACAGAAGAAAATCTGTCTATTTATTTATTCCTCACTGCCATAACGCTCAACTCCATTCTATTCTCATGCATCAGGTGTGAGCCTTACTCATAGAGTCATGGATTTTTAAGGCCAGAAGGGACCATTATGATCCTCTAACCTGAAGTCCCACATAACAAACGTCATAGAACCTCACCCGATAATCTCTGCATCAAGCCCATAACTTCTGTATGAGCTAGAGCATAGATTTTTAGAAAGACATCCAGCCTTGAATTAAAGACGTCCAGCAATGGAGACTCCATCATGTTCTTGGGTAAATTGTTCCAGTTGTTGTTTACCTTGCTCTGCTAGAATAGAGCCATTTATTTTCAGAAATCTCTCCCACATGTAGGTACTTGAAGACAGAGTTCCACTCCTGCCCCCTCCCCCAAGTGCGTGCTGTCGCTGCTCCTCCTCCCTCCCCCACCCCCAGCACCTCCTGTATGCCGCAGAACAGCTGATTGCAGTGGGTGGGAAGCACTGGGAGGGAGGGGGGAAAAGTTGATTGGTGGGGCCGCTGGTGGATGGGAGGTGCTGGAGGGTGAGCTGGCTCCTGGTGGGTACTAAGCACCCACTAATTCTTTTCTGTGGGTGCTCCAGCCTGGAATACCCAGAGTTGGCACCTATGGGCTTGTCTATATGGAGAGTTACTGCACCCCCAGCTTGCCGTGCACTATGTCAAAACATACTATGGAACTTTTAGTGCACCGTAACAGTGTCCAGCCAGTAGTAGCCAGTTAGTGTAATAGATTTACAGCCCAGTTTGCTGTGTGCTAACCACCCATGTAGACATACTCTTGGATAAAGTAAATAGATTGAGCTTCTTAAGTCTCTTACTATAAAGCATGTTTTTCAGACCTCAAATTCTTCATGTAACTCTTTTCTGAACCCTTTCCAAACTTTCAACATAATTTTTTGAAGGGTAGACAGAAGGAGACACAGTATATTCCAGTAATGATTTCCCTAATATCAGATACAGAGGTAATACCATCCACTTCTTGATATCCCCCTATTCATGCATTCAGAGCTCATGCCCTCTTAGCTATAGTATTGCACTGAAAGTTCATGTTCAGCTGGTTATCTAGCATTAAACATCTGTCTCATGCTTTCAGAAGAAAATGACACAGGTTGTGTATTCTTGTAGAAATTTTAAGAGACTCCTGTAGAAATGTAGCAAACACTGACCTTCTAGCCGCTTATTACTATTGTTTTATTTGCTACAGCAGCACCTAGAATTCCCAAATCAGACTGGGACTCCAGTGAGCTAGGCATTATACAAACAAAGCTAAGAAAGTCCCTGCCCTGAAGAGTTTACAATCTATAAGTCCATGTCAAAGGGTGATAAGTATTATTTTGCAAACGGGGAAGTCAGGCACAAAGATTAAGCAAGCTGCCAGACAAATCTTGAGACAACATATTCAATCAAATTGGAGAAGCTTTAAAAATAGCTCTTAAACTATGTTATCAGAATTGAATTATTACTTTCTGTAACATTAATTCAGTAGTCCTTTTGGAAGATCATTGAAAATGGTTGCCTTGATCAAGCTTCATTAGGTGCTCTGCAATGAACTCGGTTATCATTAAACTTCAATTATGAGATAATTAATTACCTTTCAGGCACAGAAAAATGCCATATAAAATAGAAGTGAAAGCTTCCCCACGTTACCCTACTGATATGCTCCAACCCAATTCTTAAAGGTTCACCTCTCAGAATTAGTAGGTCGCTCACTCTCCATGTACAGCTTCTTTTCTGAGACTGTCAACAACAGCCTGTGGTGATGACAGCTGTATTGTTTGGGTTCGAGGGTAGCCTCCTGATGTGCTCCTGATTGGCTGAGTCCACTCCGCTTGATGATGAGAGTCCATTCAATGGCCTCAGAGCAAGAGAGGCCTGCTTCTTCACTGTTACAGTTGGAAAATCCAAAGAAAAAATACTTTTTCCACCCTGGACCTCTTGAACAGCAGGGCTGCGAACCCAGGAGAACTAGTTTTAACACACAATATTCACAAGGGAGTGTATGCACAGCTCTAATGCATAACGTCTGTAGTTCTGCTTCATTCCAGATGGTCACTGAGGCCATTTCTTTTTTTAATTAGAGGATCCACATTCCACACGCAAATCTGCACACGCCATGGTACACATTCATTTGCAAATCAATTTATCAAGGTTGAACATGGAGGCAAACAGCTAGCGAGGCTCCAAACTAGCTATATAGTTGTCTTAGTTGCATGCACACCTGCAGAAATTGTGTATGCGTATCAACTTGTAGACCTTTGCCTCTGTTTTCAAAAGATTGGATCAAAATAATCTTTTATTGCTTCTAACCTTTATAGTGATATGCATCTCAAATTAATCGGTGGCATAATTTTGTTATCTTAAAAATAAAGCTATTACTTTAATCAGTCTGCACTGATTGAGGGAAGAGCCTCATTAGCTAGCTGTACAATAACTTAGTTAAATTCTTTAGGTTTCTCTATGCCTGAAGAAATAGGTAGTTGTGCAAGAACTTAGTTAATGGATGTATTCCTCAATCAACTCAAATAACAGAACTAAATTTACTTCCACCACATCGTTTATAAGAACATTGCCATCAAAACCTATATTGGCTGCTTTGGAAAAAAATATATTCCCAATATTCCTATAAACTTTATCTATTAGTTGAGCACCTAGTTGAGCACTTTCCACCTTCATTCACTAAAGCTATTTTTAACCTTTCTCACAATCTTTCTTTTCCATATTCTGTCCTTTGACTATGCACTTATAAAACCATTTCAAAAGGGTGAAATTCCCCTTGGTTTGCCTGGAAATAAATCCTAATGATGTTTATTGCATGACAAAGGAGCACTAGAGATTCCATTTTTCCCTAGACAACTTGAGAACTAAGGGACTGCAAAGGCTGCACACTTATAAGCACAAAAGCGATACAACAAAGATGTGGTCAGTTAGAAATATAGTTCTGTAGCTTGTTTGGCTATCAATTTCTCCACCAATTATTGTACATTGCAATTTTCACTCTTTCTTGTATGCCAAAATACCAGCCAGAAGCTTGGGATGCACGCATCAAGATGCAAGTAAATTACACTGAGAGCAATCAGATAATGTTGTTAATGTGACTCACTTCAGTGCAATTTCTTTGCTCCTCCCTTGTATGATTAATTACAACTAAATTGATGTTGCCAGCAATGATTAATTTACAAATTCGTCTGCAGAGTAAATGAGCTAAGCAAAAACTGAGTTGGCATTGTTACTTGTTTTAAAAGTTCTCACAAAAGAGCACACTCCACAGCTCAACCTATTACTAGTTATTGCATATGCATAAATAGTGAGTAGATGGCATAACTTTTAAATTAATATTTTATTATTTATATGCTACTTGTTTGTCCAAATTTATCCCTGGTTCGATTTAAATCAATGGGTTTACAATGAGGTTGAGTTTGGCCCATTCTGTCAAACCAGTCAGTCAAATTACTGTTTAACTGAGATATTTGAAAAATAAATAAAACTTCCAGGCCTTTGATTAGAGAACTGAAAGAGGGCCACATACTTAAAGGAGCTCATTGAAATAAACACTTAGAAGACTAAATGAATTGCGCCTCACTGCATTTTGTCTAATCGAAGAAATCTGTCATCCAGTAACTACACACGCCGCCTTTTATTGTACATCGGTGGGAATTGTTATCTATCTTAACCATAGTATCTGTGCACTTTCCAGGTAAAGCCAATAACAATAGTGAAATGTGATTCATGAAGTCTCCAGCACATCTCTCTTTCTAGGGTGAAAACTGTTTGGAATGAGGAGGAGTTGGGTTTTATTTTTTTTAATATTCATTTATTTTGGGAGGCGAGGGTTGGGTTAGGGTTTTTTCGCTAAAAGGGAGTGTCCACGTTGTGCCGTTCTTATGGTGGAAGTTCACCAAAGAAATTTCTGAGGGGTGCTCTGCATTTTTAGGAGCCTCAGTAAAGGGTTAACCTCCTAATTTTCAGCTCCTACTTTTGAAAATATAGGCCTACGTGTACTTACAGCTGTTTTTCAGAAGAGGTGGCTTAGTCACACCTTGCATAACTGGTGTCTCAAGATGAATTGTCCCTCAGGTAATGTGTCAACTCCTGAAACACAGCTCTTATTTGAGGCCTAGCATAATCTTCATCAGCTGGGTGGACCTGTTGTTATTGCATTTAAATATTGTACCTTGTGACTATAACAATTTTAGAATCAAGTGGAGGAATTCTAACACAAGAAAAAATATACCATATAATGAACAGCGGTAATACATAGATTCAGGAATCTGGGAAAAAGGGGAATAACTAAGGCTCATATTCAGTTCAAGTGAGAGCCATGTGTTTTGGTCAATTCCCATTCCTTTTAAGCTCCTTTTCCAAATCCTAGGATTAATTTTTAATGTAACGGAATCTCAGTAGAAAAGCAACACCTTAGTGTGCAATTACATTTACATGGAAATAACTGGCTGAATAGCCATCTGTACATGCAAAGGGCTATGTGCCTAATAATAATAACAGCACAAGGAAATTTAACCTCTCAAAATTTTGACCTCAGTTTCATAGGTGCAATATTTAAAAAGCTGGCAATGACATTAGAATTTAGTTATAAAGTATTGTTTTCCTTCTACTGAGCAGTAGCAGATTTTAGAGCATTTGCAGGTTGTTTTCCCTCTGAAGAAAAAAATCAGTGACACAGTCTGGGTGTTTAGTTAATGTAACTTGTTTTATTTTCATTATATATGCTAGTCCTTGAACAGAGGTGGTCACCAGGAAAAAGGCAAACTTTTCTTTCAGCAATCTCCGCCAAACACTAATGCCTAGTTTCCAGGAAATGAGTCTGTCCCAGAATAGAGCGATTAAGGGTGAGGACAAATATTTTGTTTGCAACAAGTTCCCCCAAAAGAACCTGCATCACAAAACTGAGAGGATAGTCTTTCTTCAGACTGCACAATGCTTGCGTGCTAACAGAAACAACTTGCTAACTGTACACTCTGGTGACTTCCATCATAACAGTATAACTAGAAGATAATGTAAGGTTTATTCTGCAGCCCTACTCACATTGACTAGAAAGTATGTAAATATTCCTACTGGCTTTGATGACACTATTTTTGTCAGTATGTGCTATGCAATTGCAGAAGTGACCCCTAACTGTTCTTGAAAATATATTCCATTTAAAACAAATTAAATTGTCTTTTATTAATTTTTCAGTTTTTCTGTAATTTGGTGTATATAATTATGGATCTATACCAAATATTCACTCATTCATCTGTTACAGGATTGGTTGTCCTCTTGTTTGACTATTTTTAAATCACCAACACAAACTCTAGTTTATTAAGAGGCTTGTCAGAATTCAAACATCACACTTTCCAACTCTATTTTAAGGCCCAATAGAATGTAAACATTAATTACCACCAAAGTGACCATTACTCAAGAACAGTCTTCTTTTATGCCAGGCTGTTAACTCCATGTATGTCTAAATGACAGTAGCCATGGCTTTATGTTAAACCTGTTTAATGAGAGGAATGCCTGGATTAAATTAATCTTTAAAAAATCTAATTTGGAAGTTGTCCCATATTGTTGGTCTTACCTGGAAGATGCTATAAGTATATTTAATTTAAATCTGGTCTTTACTCCACTGCTTAATTATTTTTAATGACCATGTAACCTGCAGTAACCTCAGTGGATCCCTGTGGATAATTTTTTGTTGCCATGCAATGCAATTGCTATTGTAATTCTTATGTCCTAAAATTTTCTGCACATGGGCCAAATTCTGTTCTAATTTTCATTCTGCAAAACTCTTTGAAGCCAATAGGGTTGCACAGAATTTTGGCCTTATTGCGGGTTTTTTGGACATTGTTAACAAGTCTGACCTACATTAACCTTCCAAGTTCTCATCTACATTTTTGGGATGAATGACTATTTTGTTATCTCCTGGAGTCAAAGCTGAGCTCAGAATAGATTTAATCCAAATTGAATTTAATTTCTTCATGACAGAACACATGAACTACAGAGAGAAAACAGAAGGGATGCTAAGGCCCATAGGCAGTCCAAAACTTGGATCCATGCTGGCCACACTGAGATATATGAATCTAGTAGGCTCCTCATCCTTGTGGAGGGTTTATATTATGGAAGTAAATTAATATAACAAGTAAACCTCTGTATGAACTCTTGTTTCCTAATACTAGTCATTGCTTTTTCAGATTTAGGGATGCTGTTACTAAAATTAGTCAAACTTTTGAGTGCTAAACCAGATTAAATTACAGGAACACCCTGGAACAGGCTGAGTGCATAGCCAGTGATAAGACGGCTGCATTCAGGAACATCTGGGTGATGTTAGTACCAGAGAGCAAGAAAATGTACATTCCAGCATTATAACATAAATGTGTAAGCAATTTGTGTGTTTCTATGATGTCTCTGCTGTCAGTATATACCAAGTAAAATGGTGAAACACTGGATCAACACCTTTGTATGGGGTACCTATGCACCAGCTGGGACACTCCTGAACTAGCTTAGAAGTATTGCATGTGGCATCTGTGCAGCCACCTAAGCTAATACACAGCTTCAAGAGCAGAGTAGTAATGGTTGCTCACTGTGGTTTCCCCCTCACACACACACTCACCACACCCCTGAAACTCTCCCAGAATACCCACACTTCCCTCTGACCCCCTCCAGTGCCTCACAGAGAACAGCCATGAAGCATTTATCCACGGCCAGCAGACAGCTGTGAAGTTCTCCTGTGCAAGCTCTTTGTAGCCTGTCACCCTAGGCAGCAGGGCTTTGGCATTTCTTTGGGATTTTGAGCTTTCCGTACCTGAAGTGGCAGAGGCAGGATTTCATGCTAAATGTAGAAGTCAGTCTGGAATGCCCTCTAACTACAGTGCATAAGTTCAATAAGAGTGACTTAAAGGTAAAGACCTTGGCTGAACAGCAATGAGAGAAAGAGAGACTTCCCATGTGAATAGTTTTTCACTATCAGGAGGTCTGCGCTGGTACTATGAAGAAAAGTGCAAGTGGCTGTTGCCTTTGAAATAACAAGATGGTCTCCGTTCAGCTTCTAGTCTATAAGTGTCAATTTCACACACAAACACCATCACAAATAGCATTAATTGGAATCCTCATTGGCCCACCCTGCAAAAGGGCAAAAGATTCAATAAACGTAAGACTTGATATACCTCCTCACACATAAGGTGAGAGTTGAGGAAGAAAGGTGTGGTTCAGGGAATCTTGTCCTTGTAATAAATTTCTGACACGTAGGTAGTCACATGATCCCAGTCATGTGACCGGGTTCCCTAGGGACTGCTATTACTGTGCTGCTAGTACTGTACCTGTTCTGCAAACAGGGGGTTTCAATTCCCAATCCTGTCATTCTAGCACTCTTCAAAAGCCCTAAATCCTATTTAAATTTGAAAAGAAGCATAGTATTTCTCCTGAGATACATGTAAAATGCAAATAGAGAAGAATGAATAGAAAGGATTCTGCAATTAGCACAGCAGTGTCCTCTTCTTGGGACCTGAGAAAGTTGTGAACAGCCCTGGCTGGAGTTGCACTAAGGATGAATTTTCCCTCAACATGCCAAAGTTGCTGGTAATTAAAGAAATTCAGAAATTGAGCTGGCTGAGTGAGGGAGTCTTCCTTGGTGCATACACAGGCAGCCCTCAAATGTGGTGGTTTCTCCCAGATGCGAGAGCCTCCCTGGCTCAGAAACTAATTCTGAGATGAAATGCAAGGGAGTTCCTTTTCATCTTAAAGCTGGAAGACATAGAAAATGCATTTAACAGCAACATCAGCAGCAATAGGGGATCTTTCTTTCTGCTCTCTAGACCCTCTTCCAATAACAAAATATGATAAGGGTCTTTTACTGGTTGGTTGTTCTGGGGCTATACCTGCTTCTGCTAGCCCTTCAGTGTGAAACCATGAGGTCAGGTTGTCATGTCTTGTGGCTCTCGAACTTTTGAAGATTATAATATGTAGCTCGGAGGGTCAGTAAGTTTGGCCACCCCACTATAGGGTCAGTCTCACTTTTTCTCTGGCCTAATGAATACTTGCAGTCATTATAAATAACTATGTCTTGCCACTATGAAGGGAAGAGTATAAAAATATTGCTCGGGCATGTAGGAATGTTATCAGGAGGGCCAAATCGCACCTGGAGCTGCAGCTAGCCAGAGATGTCAAGAGTAACAAGAAGGGTTTCTTCAGGTATGTTGGCAACAAGAAGAAAGCCAAGGAATGTGTGGGCCCCTTACTGAATGAGGGAGGCAAACTAGTGACAGAGGATGTGGAAAAAGCTAATGTACTCAATGCTTTTTTTGCCTCTGTTTTCACTAACAAGGTCAGCTTCCAGACTGCTACGCTGGGCATCACAAAATGGGGAAGAGATGGCCAGCCCTCTGTGGAGAAAGAGGTGGTTAGGGACTATTTAGAAAAGCTGGACGTGCACAAGTCCATGGGGCCGGACGAGTTGCATCCGAGAGTGCTGAAGGAACTGGCGGCTGTGATTGCAGAGCCATTGGCCATTATCTTTGAAAACTCATGGCGAACCGGGGAAGTCCCGGATGACTGGAAAAAGGCTAATGTAGTGCCAATCTTTAAAAAAGGGAAGAAGGAGGATCCTGGGAACTACAGGCCAGTCAGCCTCACTTCAGTCCCTGGAAAAATCATGGAGCAGGTCCTCAAAGAATCAATCCTGAAGCACTTGCATGAGAGGAAAGTGATCAGGAACAGCCAGCATGGATTCACCAAGGGAAGGTCATGCCTGACTAATCTAATCGCCTTCTATGATGAGATTACTGGTTCTGTGGATGAAGGGAAAGCAGTGGATGTATTGTTTCTTGACTTTAGCAAAGCTTTTGACACTGTCTCCCACAGTATTCTTGTCAGCAAGTTAAGGAAGTATGGGCTGGATGAATGCACTACAAGGTGGGTAGAAAGCTGGCTAGATTGTCGGGCTCAACGGGTAGTTATCAATGGCTCCATGTCTAGTTGGCAGCCGGTATCAAGTGGAGTGCCCCAAGGGTCGGTCCTGGGGCCGGTTTTGTTCAATATCTTCATAAATGATCTGGAGGATGGTGTGGATTGCACTCTCAGCAAATTTGCGGATGATACTAAACTGGGAGGAGTGGTAGATACGCTGGAGGGGAGGGATAGGATACAGAAGGACCTAGACAAATTGGAGGATTGGGCCAAAAGAAATCTGATGAGGTTCAATAAGGATAAGTGCAGGGTCCTGCACTTAGGACGGAAGAACCCAATGCACAGCTACAGACTAGGGACCGAATGGCTAGGCAGCAGTTCTGCGGAAAAGGACCTAGGGGTGACAGTGGACGAGAAGCTGGATATGAGTCAGCAGTGTGCCCTTGTTGCCAAGAAGGCCAATGGCATTTTGGGATGTATAAGTAGGGGCATAGCGAGCAGATCGAGGGACATGATCGTTCCCCTCTATTCGACATTGGTGAGGCCTCATCTGGAGTACTGTGTCCAGTTTTGGGCCCCACACTTCAAGAAGGATGTGGATAAATTGGAGAGAGTCCAGCGAAGGGCAACAAAAATGATTAGGGGTCTGGAACACATGACTTATGAGGAGAGGCTGAGGGAGCTGGGATTATTTAGCCTGCAGAAGAGAAGAATGAGGGGGGATTTGATAGCTGCTTTCAACTACCTGAAAGGGGGTTCCAAAGAGGATGGCTCTAGACTGTTCTCAATGGTATCAGATGACAGAACGAGGAGTAATGGTCTCAAGCTGCAGTGGGGGAGGTTTAGATTGGATATTAGGAAAAACTTTTTCACTAAGAGGGTGGTGAAACACTGGAATGCGTTACCTCGGGAGGTGGTAGAATCTCCTTCCTTAGAGGTTTTTAAGGTCAGGCTTGACAAAGCCCTGGCTGGGATGATTTAACTGGGAATTGGTCCTGCTTCGAGCAGGGGGTTGGACTAGATGACCTTCTGGGGTCCCTTCCAACCCTTATATTCTATGAATTTTGATTCTCTGAAAAAATAACTTTTTTTAAAAAAAATTTCGGAACAGCCAGTGAACCCAAAAATTCATTATTCTTCCCCTTCTAGTTGGATCCTCACACAAACACAGCAGCTCTCACCAGCTTTGGCCACTAAGCTCGTATTTTGCTCTGCTACTTTCATGATTTTATTTATTTTTTTTTTTTCAGCCAGCATACTCTATGCCCATGAGTTGATCAAGGCTTTTCCATTCATTACTACAGGTGGTTCAAAAATCATGTCATCTCACAAACCTGTATGATGATGATGTGCAAACTTCTGGGAACATTCTATCATAAAGTTGAATATTATTCTGTTTATTAAAGTCGAACATTGAAGTTATTCATGCAGTTCACATTTAATAGGTTAAGAATTACCCCCATTTTATTAAAAAAGCAGTTATTACTGGAGACTCTATAGCAAAATAAGTTCAACATTTATATTCTCCATTCAGTTCTATTTTGTATTTTTAATTACTTCTCTATTGCTAATAGCCAAAAACAAGTGTGAGGTTTTAGTAGTTGTAATTGTGGGTTGTTGTTTTTCTCCCTGATGTTACAATCCCTTATTCTTTGATAACGAATGATTAAATACAATCACAACAAAACTCCATGATCTTATGCCTCATTTAGTAAACAAGTTGACTTTGTAGCGAGTGTTCAAAAGTTACATGACTCAAAACTGCATACTAGAGAACCAACATTAGTCTTACAATCAGGTCTGATTAAGGATAAATAAATTTTAGCATATGTGGCATGAAAGAAGGATGCTCTTCTGTAATGACGTGTTCAAAGGAAGATGAGTACATCAGGATTTTTTTAATTAGCTTTGCAGCAAAATTGATTTTCATATTAATTTTCAGGCATTACAACAACCTTAAGACTATCTCTTTATTTTTTTCTAAGTAACATTAAGTAGGCACTTATTTCTTGTCTTTTGCTTTTCTATAGTGCTATGAATATATACAGCACTGTATAAAATTTGAGTGTTACCAAACAAGTACCAGGTTTCTGCTTCCAAAGATCTAACAATGCAAAAGTTTGAAGCCACTCTTAGAGCTGAGAACTTTTGGAAACATAAGGAAAAATAACAATAAATACATGGGTGTTATTTAATATAACAAATTAAATAGTGTAACAAGATGCATGGTATGCTTTTCAATTAAACAACATGTGCCTTGAGGCTTTGGGAAACAGAAGATTGTATAATACCATGTGCTTGTATTATCCCAGCATGATATACTTTACAGATGTACAGTATGATTTTTTGTATTACCTATTCTTTTACATAACATGATTAATAATGGAAAAAATGGCCACCATCCTCAGATATGGAATAAATCATGAGTCGTCTGAAGACTAACACAACTTGCAGCATTAGTCAGTATTTTTTTTTAAGGGTGGAAGGATGAGGTCTTAGCATTAACTTGTGTTGTCAGAATAAATAGGCCACTTAAATATGGTGACATCCATTAACAAATTTATGTGTGTGTTTGTGAATATATATTTATAATTGCTCTTTCAGAAAGACAGGCAGAATGTACTAAATTTCTCAAGCAAAACTATTCTTTCAATGTATGGAATTCCATCAGACCTGTTTCTATTGAGCTGACTCCATGTGGCCTTTAAGTCCTTATTGAAGCTAGTGAACCTTATATTTTATTGATGAATTAAGTTATCTGAATACAGAGATTTAATAGGTATTAGTCATATTGAGTCAAATTCTTCTCTCGGATTCATGGGCCCAACTCCATTAAGACCCTCAGATTTTGAAAGTTATACTGTAGATTAAATTATTCCACAAATATTACTCACCTATCTCTGTCAGTTAGAGTGGGATGTAAATATTATCATCATTAAATGTTGTCATCCCTATTTCACACAGAAACTGAAGAAGAAGTAGTAGTAGTTAAAGGCCTGGTCCCAAGCCAGGTGATGAAAATGGGAGTTCTTTGACTAACATCAGTAGGCATTGGATAAATCCCTAAATTACCTCCCCAGAACCAGGATTTTAGGATTTAGGATTCTCTGATTCTCAAACCTGATTTCACTCCAGCAGACACCTTCCTATTTTCACGCTTCTCCCGCCCCTTCCTCAATGAGATTTTTCAGTTTTCAACTCTGCAGTACCCCAGTGAATGATAGTCTTCTTCATCATACAAGTTTGAGGACCTTTAGTCTGTCTCCAGTATCTAAACATTTCCCATTAGTGAAGCCACTGGTTCAGCCAGCTGGGATCCCTTGTGGAGGCTGGCCACCAGTTTTTTGTGGGTTTCTGCTTTTTTTTTTTTTTTTACACTGTACTAACAGGTCTTCCTCCAAGCAGATCTAACTAATATTTAACACCTTTTTTAGGAAGACCGAGAGGGTAAATGAGTGGCAAAATGTCTGTTAATACCAAATAAGGCCTGTTCCTGATCTACTTGAAAGCCAAAGGGAGCTTTGCTATTGACTTCACTGATAGGTATAAAGAATAAGAAGGAAACCTTAGAATATCCTAGCAGTGTCTAATTATCTTAGGGAATAAATCTGCCCACTGGGACCATTTTACATGTGGAGAAGTTTTTCACTGCAGAAACTCATCTATGTGATTGCCCCCTCCCCTGCCTCCCATCTCCACTGTTTCTCCTTTATATTACATACACGAAAAAACAGCTGATGGGTAAGTATTGTGTTTCAAAATCTTTCTCGGTACTGCTACCGGTACACTGTGGGGGAAAGAATGAAAACCATGTGCTTAAACTTGTCCATCACATGTGAAAATAATGAACAAGAAAATGACTTTTCTAGTATTTTTCTTATTTCTTATGAATTATGCTTATAACAAAGATTGGTTTTCGTCATGTTTCACCATAGGGAAATTGTTGTTGCATGGTGACCAAAATCCACCTCTCAATCTTCCACTTTCTGAAAAATGTGCTGCTTATTATCGAAGCATATATCTAACATAATCTTTTGAGTTACTATTGAAACAGCAACACTGAATCTACATCTCCACTGACTGAAGGTGTGTCAAGGTTCCTGCCTTTGAATAAACCCACAGCCTAGAGAAGGAAGGAGCCACAGAAGTAATCACTAATGTGGGGAACCATTGTCATTCCTCTCAGGACTTCATTAATGTATGTATTTGCCTCAATTGAGAGTACCTTGGGAAATCACAGAAGTGAAAGACAGCAAAGCCCAGTTAAATCCTGGTCAGTGTAGCATTGGTCCCAATAGTTAATTTTTGAAGGCTCTCTCCAGAGAGGTTTTAAATGACTAAGAGATGAGGGGGCAGGAAAACCTAACAAACTATGAAAATGCAAAATCTAAAATTGAATTGTTGTAAATATTCTACTCTGTAAAATTCTACAAAAAATTAGCCCCCCAAAATGAGGCTAACAAAGGTATGTACACAAAGCTAAATGATCTGTTTTAATGTAATCTTTATAGCTGACAGAGCTGTGGAATGCACCAGAGTCAGTGATGTCATATCTCAACAGCCCTTGGCACCTTCTAACAGCCATAGCAAGTGTGATCCAGCTAAGCCTGACAAACCGGGCTGACATTTGGCTTCACATACTGTGTATTGTGGGAGCTGTGTGCACATTATCTCGTTTCTAGTAAAATGATCTTTTGGCTTGTTTGGCCTGCTATTGTGTATATACAGGGCAAAAATAATGTAACATCAGTAAACAAACAACTGTCAACCATCCTCCTAAATCTATGATTAATATTATATCTCATACCGGGTAAATACTGTATTTTTGCTAACAAATAATGAAAACCTATTAGAAACAACAGTAATAGTTGTAAAAACACAAGTGAATGGATTTTAATTATGACTCTGGAGGAGCAAAGAGAGTAAAGGAGGGAGAGAGCACCATATGTGTAATATATTCGCTGGTACAGCTTGCACTGATTAAAACTCTGTTTGTCGTATTATACATCATTGTACTGTAGTTGTAGTAAATGTTCCTTGTAATGCATTTTCAAGTACAAAAATTGCTTCAGAAAAGAGCATTTAGGAAACTAATTCTATTGAAACCAATGAAGTGTTGACACATTGCCTGATGTGGATTTGTTTAAGGAAGCTTATTTTAGGTTATAAAAGTACAGTCCTCAAGGCAAAAATCAGGGACTGCTTGGTATAGTGACTGAGAGAACACTGCAACAGTATGTTCAGCAAGAAACCCCTCATTAATCCTTTCCTGTAATTCTACCCTATTCACCTTCTCCCCTGCCTGACTCAATAGAATTTAAAACCTGCTGTCAGCACAGTAACTAACCCAGAACCCATTCATTACTCATTGAAGGCATTTCTAATGTTTGCTGATTTGTCCATGAATAGGAACACGGTCTAAATCTGGATGGAGGAGACCTTTTTTTCCCTTGTCAGTTTAATTGCCCCTGTGTGATGTGTTCCAAGAGTTAGAAATCGTCAGGGATTTTGACACCCTCATCTTTTCAAATAGCCATGGCACTTCACTACATCTAACCCCAGAGAAAAAGAAAACGTTTTCAGCTGAAAAGAAATATGCATCACTTATTAAAAGCTGTTCATTCACATCAAACTAGGCTACTGGCACCCACAGTCAACTTCCAGTGCCTGAAGCCTCTGTTGAAATTAAACATAAAAAAGCAGACATCCCCTGAATCCTAAAAAGGCTCCCAGTGTGACACAATTCAGCAGTTTAATGGCAAGAGGATAATAATTAATGAATTGAGTGACTCAGTTGTTGCCAGAAAGATGCATGGTACATTTTACAGGACATGTGTTGAATGGAAAACATGCTAATGACAATTTATAGGGAATTTACATAGTCCCTAGGTAACTGCTTTTTTTAAGAAAGGTCTCTGTAGACTCAATGAGCAACAATGCAGCTGCAAGCAGGGTGCTCAACTGGACTGTCAGAAAAACATATATATTTCATTCATTTGCTTGATGTACTAGTGTTGGTTGTTACTGACTTATGAGCAAGTCAGCAGGAGACGTGAACATCCATGATGAGGCATGACTGGCTCCTCCTTTCAAAAATATTCTGCCAGGTTTTTTTATAGAAAGATATCTATATATATCCTGTAAAACAGATAACATTCTTTGTTAACTGAGGAAGGCTTTACTTGCTTGATGCTTTGCTGGAATGTATTAGGATGGGGAGGTCGGTCATAGGGGTCTCTGATATTTGATGGTTTCTTTTTCCAGTCAAATATATATGTTATTGAGATGGAGGGGGGCGCGCCTTTGACTGAATTTCAGGGGTTTTCCCCCACAGATCTTTTCTAATCTGTGAATTCCAAAGTGAAAACATTTGTCCTATTATTGTCTGTCTGCATATTATATACAAGATTCGCAGGGTTACCACCATTATTTTCTAAAATGGCTGTATATAAAAAGCACATTTATTCATTTTTAATACAAGCTACAGACCTGTATGCAAAAACAAAGCAGATTCTTTCTGTGTAGGTACACAGCGCTCATAGCCATGAGATCTGAGATTAGGCAACATTTGCCATCTCATTATCACATTGACAGAATGAATATGCATAATATAACATTATTTGTTCTTGTCCCTTCCTCTGCCAGCGTGTGTGTGTGTAATCTCTCTCTCTCTCTCTCGTGAGAGAGAGAGAGAGAGAGAGAGCGCCTCCAGTCTGAAATGTAGATATGTTATCTAACCTCTGTTATTCATACAAACTGCACAGGGCCAAATTTATCATTGATATAACCAGAAGAAATCCATTGATGTCAATTCGTCACCAGTGTAACTCCACTCACTTCATTGGAGTTGCTGCAGGGTTGAATATCACCAGCTGGGTGTAATTCCCATTCTAGTCTGGCAGAATACAATTGGCCAGATTCTCATATGGTGTAAATCGGTGTGGCTCCATTTAAGTCAATGGAGCTACATGGATTATCTCAACTGAAGATCTAGTACTATGTACTGTTTTTTGTTGTTGTTGTTGTTGTTGTTTTTTTGGTGCAGAGCGGTTTATCACTGTTGAACCTGGAATTCTGACTCCACTTTCACAAATCTTTCCCTCCCAGGCAGCTGATAGAAAGGTTCCTGGTAAGCTTGACCAGTTAAAGCCCTTCTACCTTCAGTGGGGAAAAGACATTGCTTCAGTTAATTGGTGCAGTTACATCTCATTCTAAGTTTTTGCACTGCAGTTTAGGGTTTCATGCTGATCCAGTTGACATAGCTTGGATCAATTTGACCCGCTACTGCGGTCGTTTCCCTTTGATCCAGACCAGTTTGTAATTTGACCCATTCAGATGACTTTCCTATAATAGCCTAGCAAGACAAAACCAAATCAGCTCCATTTATCTTAATGGGTTTTTTTTCAGACATGAGGCCTTGCCGATCTTTTGTGGAGAAGAAAAAGGAATCTGTGTATCTGATGGGCTTTGAAATACCATCTGGTGTTTAATGTTTATTGTGCTCTGTTCTCATAGTGGTGTGCTGAATCATATCTTAAAAGTTCAACAACCATTCAGTCACAGCCACCATTCAATACAACTGTGTCATTATCAAAGATTCGGATTTACAAAATGCTGCCTGCAAACAAAGCAGATTTTACAGACACTTCTCCCTGCGGCAGACTCTGCTGACGGAGAAGTTTTCAAGTGTGAAGTCAGCTTGTTTTACATCTTTAGCTACCATTTGGATACACAGCAATCCTGTTTAACCTCAAAAATTACTGCTTGAGACATGTAATCATAGGTAATACATCCAACTTTTAAGGGTGTTTTTTTTTTGTTTGTTTTTTAATTAGGGGATGGTCAACCTCATAGAGTTTGAGAGGTTTCTTTTTTCTTCAGGTGGGGGGAGGGTTACAAAACTGAGTTTGCAAACACTTCCCCCCAGTAATAGATACCCTTGTTGTGTCAATTAAAATTATAATAAAGACAAGCATGTTTTACTAGCAAAAAGGAAATCTGTGCTGTGTCCTGGGGGCAGAACACCCTCTCTCCTCCCCCACCCCCAACCCCAAACAAACAAACAATAGATTACCCATTAGCCGGTTACCAATATAAGATATGCAGAGTGTATTGATGTTTAACCTCTACTTGGTGAAGTCCCAACTCCACTGAAGTCAATAGCAGAATTCTCACTTTAATAGGGTCAGGTTTCAGAGTAGCAACTGTTAGTCTGTATTTGCAAAAAGAAAAGGAGTACTAGTGGCACCTTAGAGACTAACCAATTTATTTGAGCATAAGCTTTCGTGAGCTACAGCTCACTTCATTGGATGCATTCAGTGGAAAAACTTTTCCACTGAATGCATTTCCACAGTATGCATCCGATGAAGTGAGCTGTAGCTCACGAAAGCTTATGCTCAAATAAATTGGTTAGTCTCTAAGGTGCCACTAGTACTCCTTTTCTTTTTAATAGGGTCAGGATCTCACCCTCTGTGTATTAGTTTTTCACTCTCACCCTATGCTCCCTTTTTTCCATTGTGATTTTTGTTCTGTCCCTTTTATCCCCCAATCTTTTTTGAGTACTACATGAACCCAGTAACTTCTTCGTGAAGCTTTCCAACACATGATCTTCGAGTTAAACAAAAGATTTGGCAAAAAATTCTCTAATCCCTAATTTTTACATGGAGATGCATCCCTATAATTTATCTATTACCATAGATGCACTGTGTATCTATATATTGTATGCAGAAAGATTTAGTTATGCATATTTTTCTTCTACATAAAAATAAGTTCATGGATACTTTAATTGCTGATCTTGTGGTTAGGGCTTTCAGAATGACAATGTTGCATTCTATTTTCATTTAATAATGATCAGAATTCTTTGTATGAATCACAACAGTGGAGCATTTCTACATATTATTCATGAACTAACAATTTCCCCCAAAATGCTTTTTTGGTTTTATACATCAGTGAGCAGCTCTATTTGAGTAAATGATCCATTCTTGACTCATTGTGTATACAGAGAGAAGATCCGCCTTTGATTGTTGTTTTAATAAACTGGAAGTCTGCCAAAATCCTTCGGGAAGAGAGCATTAATGATAGTACTGTGAATCTAGCCCTTCTTTGGTCTTAGACTGAATTTAACCCTCCCCCCCCCCCCCCCCCCCACAGACAACTCTTTCTTCTGCTGATATAGTCTCTTTTCCTAGCATTTGCTTGGCCTGTCTTAAATAGCATGAACTAATAAACCCTGTGATTTGGAAAAGAGAAACACTTGCAGGCACTGAACATGGTACATTTTAAATTCTTCTTATGAGACTGAGAGGGTAGTGATTAATGAGTTTATCTATCAGAAAGCTTCAGTTTAAGTTATTTATCAAAATGCTTCTATCATGCTGCTGGTGTGGGACAGGATTTATCGTAAAGAAAAACTTGCCATCCATCCATAGTATCTAAATCTATCAGCTCCACACATTCATGCAAATAACACTAAATGATATATCTGTAGCTATTGGAAGGTAAAATCATTTTGGAAGGTTATGAACTACCAAAAGGAACATTCTTAAAATCCAAGCTAGAAATGATTTCTTTCCAACCTATTGAGCTAGTGAGTGTCATCTTCCTAGTATCAATCTCTCCTTATAAAAAATACTAAGCTGCTGATGATCAAGAGATTACGTTAGTAATGCTCAGTGACTTTCCTGTAATTCTCCAGAACTCATCTGTAATACATTTGATAAGGGTAATATAGATTTTTATACAGAGATCTTGTAATTGCTCTGCTTTGTTCTTCAGCTCTTTAGCTTTGACAGAGAGACCCGCCTGCACCTTGCATAAAGCATGCTTATTTCCATCTGCCAGACAGGGAATCTGTATGTAAAAGCTGCAAATGCAAGAACAGCAAAAGAACATATGGTGCATCCCACCCTCCGCCCTACATTATCGTGGGATTGCTCTCTGTTATGCATGTACAATTTTTTAATCAACCCATATATAATCCTAGAATACTAGCTGGAGATGGCATATATGCCAGGTTATGCCATGGAGTACAGGTATCATGGAGATCACACAAATGTAAAGAACTCCTTTATGTTACAGTTCCCCTACCACCGCCTGCAGGTGGTGAGACCTGCAGGCCAATCCCTTTATTTCCCAACCAATTTACTCTTCCTGCCTGTGTGAAATACAGGAGAGTCAGAAAGGTTAAAAAATACCTTATGGCAGAATCCAATTTAATAGGAGTACACAGGTGGAAGCCAATAGACATTTTTTAATGTTGTTTTGCATGAATGGAGTTGTTTTTGTTTGGTTTGATTTATATAAGAGATCTGAATAATAAAGGCCCATAACCTCAATTCACCAGTGAGATCAACGCCACATCAATAGCTCACTGAATTCATGCCTTGTTGCCCCTTTGCAATGTTCTGTAACATTCCTGCCAAGTCACCAACCAACACCCATGAAAAGTTCATTAATGAATTAATGAATGAGGTCCAATAAAAATTATCTTTCATATCCTGGGACCAAAACAGCTAAAACAACACTACAAACACACAAATACCAGATTTTTTTAAAGCACTTCTCTTCTGTTTGGTAGCTAGCAGAATTGTCCCACTAGACTTTGAAAATTTGCTGACTGGCCACTCTCCATACACACCCCTGTCTTGACATGCCTTTCCCCTGCATCAGGACTTGCAAGAGGGTTTTTTGTTTTTAATGGTGATAAGCTGTCTTAGTTCCCACATCAGGGGAATTCTTCTGAGGCCATCAGAGCCCCTTCACACCACGCCACTCCACTCCTTTATCCCAGTGTACAGGCCGGAACAGGAATAAGAAACTCATCCAGGAAACTTTGACGCCCGCCCCAAACCCCACCCCTGACCCAAACTTGAGGTGGATCTTTTTTTCTTTTCTTTTTTGTTAAGGGGTTCCAAAATATTTGGATGACTTTTATAGTTTCTGGATGAGACTGAAAGTGCTAGAAATCCCTTGTTCTTGCAAGGCTTCCAGCCCAATTTTGTAGACTGGTGAACTTTAATATTAAACACCCACAATGTGCTAGATTCTGTACCAATGTATAGAAAGATATAGTCCCTGCTCCAAAGACCTTACAAAATAAAAAAAAAATGGAGGCAGCATGGGGGAAAGGGATACAACATACAAAGTGATCTGGGTGATGCTTAGTATGTCCTATTGATTCAGCTGTTTGTTTTTATTTTTAATTATGTAGTTCAAATAACCTTCAGGTAAGCAGACAGACTTTTTGATGCTAGTCCAAACTGAAACTACATTCCAAATATTTGAGATTCACCCTGCTTCTAACCTTTCACAATGCATGACTCCACAATTCAAACATATAGTCTCCCTGTTAAATATATTTCTAAATATTGCCACTGTTGTTGTTTATCCACCATATTTTTAAGGCATAGAACAAGCTGCCTGTCTTTGAACATTTAATTAGAAGGTTTTGCTATTAACCAGTGACTTTATAAGTGGCACCTGCCAAACCTTTTCTTGGTTCAGTGGCTGTATGATTGTCTGTGACAAGTGCAATACAGAAGATTTTGTTTACCTTGCTTTTCTAATAGGGTGCCAACTCATTTCTTCCTCTTGGCCAAATTAAATGAGTTCATGGATTTAATATGCATTTTGACGTCATGCTGCTGCTCAAGCTAAAAAGCATGTGTGTTTAGAAAAGAGTGAATGGTGAAATGGGTATTTTTTTATCTCCTTTGGGTCTCTGACATCTCCACTTTAGGACTTTTTTGGTAGTTATAATTATAAAAATAGTTTACAAATATCTGCAAGCAAATCAGATGATCACTAGTCACCAAACACAGAGATGCAGTGAAATGTTTTTGCACTGCTATAAACAATGAAAGAAGGAATTCCAGTGTTCTTTCATGCAGTTTTCAATTCTGACTGTTCAGTGATCTTTAAAAAATGGTGGAGTTAAGTAAACATGTATTTTGCCTTCAACCCACTTGTGAATTACTAGTGGAGCCTGACATTTAAAGTAACTTAATGGGAGTAATTAAATCTAACTAGTCTTGGCTTCTTTCTCAAATTGCATAATAAAAGTGTGAAATAATATCCTTAGACATAGTTTGTTTTCCAAAGTGGGAAACATAAAAATGCAGAGAGATGAATTATGATGTTATGACAGCAATATTTGTATTAAAGTAGATTTATATGCTGTTGCTGTTAAGTTCTCTCCCATGCCCTGCTGATAGGAGTTCCATTCCCTTCCAGCATTCCTCCTCCTCTTACTCAGTCATTATCAAATACCTCCATCTTGTTTAAATAACATGGTACTTAACCTCTGTTTGATGTTGGGAATGTAGGGCTGCTGAAATTACAACCAGGAGGATATGAGACTGTGTATGTGTGTGTATTCAAAACTTTAACTTCAAAAATTACTCACTCAACTGAGTTGCAGTCAGTTAAACTTATAGCATGCATTTTTTCTTGAAAGCTCTAACAGAATTAATAATAATTGTCCCAGTATATTGGAAGTGATGCATATAATGTTGTTAATGCTGTTTTGTTAGGGCAATATGACATCTAAAATAATCGACCTTATTCAAGACAACTGTGTGTGTGTGTGTGTGTGTTTAGTTCATAGATCAACTTAAAAAAATAAAACTTAGGCACTTGCTTGGGCTATAAATGGGTACAAGAGCTACAGTGCATTGAGTATCAAATATAGATGCCTTTGTGTGACCAAAGTGAAACTTTTGTTCATGTTCTTTGACTATTTGAAAGGTGACATAACGATGGACTTTTGTTTAATTTCTCGTGGAGCTTCGTTATTTCATGGTTTTTGTGATTGTTTTCAATAATTGGACATTTATTGTGAACTGTTTGTGGTGGAAGTGAGAAAAATGCACAAATATCATGGAGAACTTAAGAGCTGCAAGTGAAACCTTAAGTTGCATGGGAGGCTGATAGTGGCATAAAGGATCAGATCAGCTGTTAGGAACAGTCAAGGGGACATGTTGTTCATCACGGTCTAAAGTGAAAAACAATATTTAAAAAACCAAAGAGAGTGTATCAAAAGTTACATAGCTGATATGAGGGTGGTTTTGTATTTCAAAATCAAACCAGTATGTTAAACCTGGGTCCTCTTTTTGCTGAACCCTTACATTTTTGTTTCCAGCTTTGACCCATTCCTACTATATAGGATTAATGGCCGGTTAGTCCTGTTTTCAAAACTATTGAATTAGTCTCTTCTCTTTTTGTCTAGGTACTTAAAAGAATTCTTATAATCTTAGTCACTATTCAGAATTCATGCACGGACGTTTGAATTAAAATGAAAAAAAGAAAAAAGCTAACTAGAGTATTAAATAATGTCTGTGGTTTGACTTTTGGCCTCTTCACGATAATCACCCTGGGTCTCCTCAAACATTGCCCTTTTAGAATGATAGCCCTGACCACAGTTAAAAAGGATGGAATAGATGTGTCCTCCTACAAGTTTCATCAAATAGTCTTAGGCCATGTCTACACTACGAAATTAGGTTGAATTTATAGAATTCAGTTTTGTAGAAAGCATTTCTATACAGTCGATTGTGTGTGTCCCCACACAAATGCTCTAAGTGCATTTAGTCGGCGGAGTGCGTACACAGTACCGAGGCAACATCAACTTCCGGAGCATTGCACTGTGGGTAGCTATCCTACAGTTCCCGCAGTCTCTGCTGCCCATTTGAATTCTGGGTAGAAATCCCAATGCCTGATGTGGCAAAAACATTGTTGTGGGTGGTTCTGGGTACATATCGTCAGACCCCCCCCTTCCCTCCATGAAATCAACAGCGACAATCGTTTCACGCCTTTTTTCCTGGGTTACCCATGCAGATGCCATACCACGGCAAGCATGGAGCCCGCTCAGCTCACAGTCACCGTATGTCTCCTGGGTGCTGGCAGACATGGTACTGCATTGCTACACAGCAGTAGCTCATTGCCTTTTGGCAGCAGAGAGTAGTCATCATCGCTGTACTAAAGGGTGCTCTTTTAGCCAACCTCGGGTGCCTGGGCAAACATGGGAGTGACTCAGCCAGGTCATTTTCCTTTTAAGTTTTGTCTCATGGCAGTTCAGTCTTGCCGGCAGTCCTACTGTACTGTCTTCTAATGAGCAGCCAGAAAACGACTATGGCCAGCAGTCATACTGCACCATCTTCTGCCAAGCACCCAGGAAATGACAATGGCCAACAGTCGTACTGCACCGTCTGCTGCCAGCAAGATGTATAAAGATAGCTGAAGTGGATCAAAACAAGAAATAGACCAGATTTGTTTTGTATTCATGTTCTCCTCCCTTCTTCCCTCCCTCCATGAAATCAACGGCCTGCTAAACCCAGGGTTTTGAGTTCTATCCTTGAGGGGGCCATTTTGTTTCTCCTTGATGCAAAGCCACCCCCTTTGTTGATTTTAATTCCCTGTAAGCCATGTTGTCAGTTGCCCCTCCCTCCATCAGAGCAACAGCAGACAATCATTTTGCGCCCTTTTTCCTGGATGGAGCCTGTTCAGCTCACCGCAGGAGTTATGACCATTGTAAGCACCTCGTGCATTATTGTGAAGTTTATGCAGAACCAGCACCTGAAAAACCAGGTGAGGAGGTGACAGCAGTGCAGTGACGAAGACATGAACACAGATTTCTCTAAAACTGCAGTCCCCAGCAGTTTGGAGATCATGGTGTTACTGGGGCAGGCTCACGCCGATTTTGGGACCAGGAAACAAGCACAGAGTGGTGGGACCACATAGTATTGTAGATTTGGGATGATTCCCAGTGGCTCCTTAACTTTCACATGCGTAAGGGCACTTTCATGGAACTTTGTGACTTGCTTTCCCCTGCCCTAAAGTGCAAGAATACCAAGATGAGAGCAGCCCTCACAGTTCACAGGCGAGTGGTGATAGCCCTGTGAAAGCTTGCAATGCCAAACAGCTACCAGTCAGTCGGTAATCAATTTGGAGTGGGCAAATCTACTGTGAGGTTGCTGTGATGGAAGTAGCCAACGCAATCATTGAGCTGCTGCTATCAAAGGTAATGATTCTGGGAAATATGGAGGTCATACTAGATGGCTTTGCTGCAATGGGATTCCCTAACTGTGGTGGGGCTATAGACAGAACGCATATCCCTATCTTGAGACCGGACCACCAGGGCAGCCAGTACATAAACTGCAAGGGGTACTTTTCAATGGTGCTGCAAGCATTGGTGGATCAGAAGGGACATTTCACCATCATCAATGTGGGATGGCCAGGAAAGGTTCATGACCCTCGTGTCTACAGGAACTCTAGTCTGTTTAAATGGCTGCAGGAAGGGATTTACTTCCCAGACCAGAAAATAACTGGATGTTGAAATGCCTAGTTATCCTTGGGGACCCAGTCTACCCCTTAATGCCCTGGCTCATGAAGCTGTACACAGGCACCCTGGACAGTAGTAGGGAGCTGTTCAACTATAGGCTGAGCAAGTGCAGAACGGTGGTAGAATGTGCATTTGGATGTTTAAAGGCGCGCTGGCGCAGTTTACTGACTCTGTCAGACCTCAGCGAAACCAATATTTCCATTGTTATTGCTGCTTGCTGTGTGCTCCACAATCTCTGAGAGTACAGGGGAGACGTTTATGGCGGGGTGGGAGGTTGAGGCAAATCGCCTGGCCGCTGAATACACGCAGCCAAACACCAGGGCAGTTAGAAGAGCACAGGAGGAAGCGCTGCACAGCAGAGAAGCTTTGAAAAACAGTTTCATGACAGGCCAGGGTACTGTGTGACACTTCGGTTTGTTTCTGCTGATGAAAACCCATCCCCTTGGTTGCCTCCAAATTCCCTGTAAACCACCCGCCCTCCCCCCTTCGGTCACAGCTTGCTTGCAAAGGAAATAAGTCACTATCGTTTAAAAACATGTATTCTTTATTAATTGATTATAAAAATAGGGAGATAACTCACAAGGTAGCCTGGGTGGGGTGTGGGAGGAGGAGAGGAGGGAAGGAAAAGGCCACTTCAGAACTTCTTGAATGATAGCCTTCTGTTGCTTGGGCTGTCCACTGGGGTGGAGTGGTTGGGTGCCAGAATTTGGCTTGCAGGCGGCCATGGTAAGCCATAGTCTTTCGGCTTCTGCAACCTTCATAACAGCAGCACCCTCCTCTCCCATACCAAGCAAAGCACATTGAGTTGGCCATTTAGTGCTGCGGTTTTCCTGTTAACGTGCAGCAGCAGAAACCAAACTAACCCCCTCCCCCATCCAATTCTCTGGGATGATCGCTTTACCCCTGCCCCCACCGCGTGGCTGGTATCAGGGAAGATCTCTGCTAGCCAAATGCGAACAGCTCAGAGCCAATGCCCTGCCCCGCCCCCCATGTGGCTAACTGCGAGGAGGATTTCTTTTCAGTCACAGGCAAACAGCCCAATAGGAACGGCCACCTCTGAAGTCCCCTTAATTAAATTCCCCTATTTCAACCAGGTTACCATGAACGATTTCACATCTCCTGAGGATAACACAGAGAGAGAAAGAATGGATGTTACTTGAATGCTAGCAAACACCAGGACCATACGCTGCCAGGCTTTGTCATGCAATGATACCAGATTACTTGCTACTAGCATGGCATGGTAAAGTGTCCTACAACAGAGGACAGAATAAGGCCGCTCTCCCCAGAAAACTTCTGCAAAGGCTTTTAGAGTACCTCCAGGAGAGCTTCATGGAGATGTCCCTGGCGGATTTCCACTCCATCCCCAGACACGTTAACAGACTTTTCCAGTAGCTGTACGAATGGCCACGAATGCATCCCAAGTCCTCAGAGCTACTTAATCATTAAAAAACACTTGCTTTTATAAAGTGTATTATATTTTAAAAGATACACTCACCAGAGGTCCCTTCTCCGGCTTTGTTGGGTTGGGAGGGTATTTCAGTCAGGGTGAGAAAAAGATCCTGGCTGTCGGGGAGAACGGTGTGCTGTGTGCTCTCCTCAAGCTCATCCTCCTCCTCCGCATCATCATCCCCATCCGCAAAATCCTCAGACATGGCGGAGAGTACCCCATCATCAGAGTCCATGGACAGGGGTGGGGTAGTGGTGGAGGCCCACCCTAGAATTGCATGCAGCTCAGAATAGAAGCGGCATGTCTGGGGGCTCTGTCCCGGAGCGTCTGTTTTGATTCTTTGGTTTTCTAGTACGCTTGTCTGAGCTCCTTAAGTTTCACACAGGACTGTGTTGCGTCCCTGCTGTAGCCTCTGTCCCTCATGGCCTCGGAGATTTTTTGAAATGTTTTGGCATTTCGTCTTTTGGAACGTAGTTCTGATAGCACGGATTCATCTCCCCACACAGCAATCAGATCCAGTACCTCCCGTTCAGTCCATGCTGGAGCTCTTTTTCAATTCGGGGACTGCATGGTCACCTGTGCTGATGAGCTCTGCGTGGTCACCTGTGCTGATGAGCTTGCCTGGCCAAACAGGAAATGAGATTCAAAAGTTCCCGAGGCTTTTCCTGTACACCTGGACAGGGCATCAGAGTTCGGAGTGCTGTCCAGAGCAGTCACAATGGTGCTCTGTGGGGTAGCTCTGTGGGAAGGCCAATACCTTCAAATTGCATCCAAACTAACCCTAATTCAAAACGGTGATGTCTATTTCAGCGCTAATCCCCTTGTTGGGGAGGAGTACAGAAATCGGTTTTAAGAGCCCTTTATGTCGAAAAAATGGCTTCGTTGTGTGGACAAGTGCAGGGTTAATTTGATGTAATGCTGCTAAATCCGACAAACTCGTAGTGTAGACAAGGCCTTAAGTCCATTTGATCTATTTCCTCAACTTTCATCCAGTGGGTATAACACACACACACACACACGCAACTTCTGCAATCACATTGGTGCCCTGTTCAGAGGAGAACCTCTAATCACCATGATGTCAAAATCAAACAAACTTGTAACAGTTCCTCCCTAAATTCTTCCACATTTTTGATTGTCTTGTCCCCAGCTGTTATGTCAGCCATAAATCTGGGAGAAGTTACAATTTTAAATGCATGGCAGCTCTGTTCATTCAAGAGAAGTACCTCTACCACAGTTAACTATTTTAAATAAATGGCTCCTGGCCAGCTAAAAGCTGTTTTGACTTCTTATAGCCGGGACAATATGATTTACTGCTGACCAGTGCAGGAGTTTGTTAAATTGCACTTTAATACAATTTGTATTTTCTGCCACCTTTTTGAACCAGATTCTAATTTGCTTTTGTGTTTGGTGTACAGGTTTGGGGGAAAGCACAGGAAGCCAGTCACAACCCAGAGGAGCGTAGCTGTCTGCTACTGTCTCCATGCGACAGACTGCACTGCAAAGCAGGCAGGGAGGAGAAGGAGCAATGGCTAAAGGATGGTTTATTTTGTTGCACTCCTTTTCCTTGGAACTCAGGGCGGGATTGTGCTTCTACATTTCCCCTCCCCCAGGTCTGTACCTAGTTGGTATAATTTCGCCCTATAAAAGATGTATAAACGTTTCCAGCCTGCATGTAAAACCCTTTGGTGTCACACAGGAATCTCACTTACAAGGGGAAAGCAGAAGTCTTTTGCTCCATCAACTTGGATTTCCCTTCCCCACATATTACCTTTAAAGGACCAAAATAAATTTTTCTATTGTTTAGCTGTTTATTTCCATTTGCCTGTTTTCCTGTCTGCTAATATCCTCAAAGCTCCTGAAATCATTAATTTTCTGCTGCCTGCCTGCAGCTGTGGCTAATGCACCCAGAAGGCTTTGCTCTTGACAGTTACAACAGGATATAGCAGCGCTATTGCAAACAGATAAGGAAAATAAACTGGCTCAGGAACTCTTGGCCCAGAGACAGGAGATCAGACGTAAAGGTGATTGGGGGATGGGAGACAATTCTGTTCTAAGATGGATTCAGATGAGAGCGCAATGCTAAGGATGGAGGGGAGTGTAGTAGCATTTGGAACTGGGAAAGAGGATTAAATTAATATAGGTTTTGCTCACGCTTATAATGAGTAAGGCTGGGTAATTTTCTCACTTTATTTCAGGGTGTTGATCCCTGATGTTGTCTGTGTGATGAACTCTGAAACTGCATATTGCATCAGTCTTTCCCTAAAACATTCCTGGAAAAGATTAACTATGGCTTGCCTTGTCATCACTTTACTTAGGGAGGGGAATAACATGCAAATGAAATAAGAATATAAATCCGAACAGTTTAAACATGTAACAGTGCCATTTAAAAAAAAAAGATGTCTTGGATTTTTTTAATTTACCCCCTAGTGTCACAGCACTTTTAGTTAGTTACAGATGATTTAACATCACCATATCCTTGAAGAATGTGGTCAGCCATTTAGAATGAGGATTTAAAGCTAACACATCTTGGAAATCTCCTGAATACAAGAGGAAGGATGATCTAGGAGTTAGGGCACTAGCCTGGGGCTTGGGAGACTGCGTCCAATTACTTGTTTCACCACAGACTTCCTCTATGACCGTGGGTAAGTCACTTTGTCTGTGCCTCAGTTCCGCCTCTGTAAAATTCAGTTAATAGCACTTCCCTACCTTACAGGGATGTTCTAAGGATAAACACATTAAAGATTGTGAAATGCTCAGACAAGGTACTTATGACAGGTAAAGTAGACAACTGACAAAAATTTGACTGTCTCTATCCCTGCTTCCACCACACACTTCAATAATAAAATATGTTTAGCCATGTATTTGCCACTTTTTTGCATTTTCTACTTATTTAGTTTTTGGTGGCGTGACTCCAAAGATTCCACACATTTGAATCCCCAGACTCATGACATTGACACTTGTCCTTGGTAGGAGTGAAATTTTGCATATTTTCTGCATGCGGAACAAAATATTGCAAGTGAATAAAATAGGAATATTTTGTACTGATAGATACTAAGGCCTGTTCCTCTGTGTGCAATTATAGTGTATGAGCGCAACAACGGCAACTATTTTTTTAACAATATGCCTTATTTGCAAAATTGTAAAAGTCATTTAATAGAAATACTCGGGTGTAGCATTTCAGCTGCATGTCATGTGCAGGTATTTTGCTTGCGACTACCATGCACATGCTTCATATGTGTATTTCTGGCAAGCAGCAATAAGTCAAACATAGTTTAATAAAGATCTTATCACTTTATACCTCATTATTTTAAACAGACCTATTTTGAAATCCTGAATATAGAAGATGTTTAATATAAGATGTTTTAAATATTTTATGTGCTGCTTAAATAATTAATTTTGGGAAAGTTGCTTCTCCACAAAGAGAGGCTGCATCTACTTACATTACTCTGTTCTTGAGGAAAAATGGAGTAGCCTTTGAATTGCTGAAGTAATTGGCTGTGGTGCCTTATACTAAGTCGCATAGAAGAAAACATAGAAAGGATAGTTAAGACTGATTCAGCAGAAAACTATATTTTGTTCACATTGGTCCCCACCACAGGGTACAGTGCATTGGCCCTGCCAAAACAGACTGCTGCTGGAGATGTGGGTCTCCTGGAGCCAAACTGGCTCTCGTTTTGGGGCTGTCCCAGAATCCCAGGTTGTCCCAGAATCCTATTGGTTAGAAGTAGGCAGGAGGATTAATATTATAATGGAGACCTCTGTAAAAATTACTTCCCAGACTGTGTTTTGGGATATAGTCCACCATCTTGGAAACTGTCCAACTCATGAAAAACTTGGTTCTCTAGTGCTGTGCTTGTAGCCAAATGCCTCATATTGTTTAGATGGAAGAGCAGACTATCTCCAGGGTCAGATGCTTGACTTAGCAATTTGGCTGTCCTGGCAGCTTAACAGGTAACCATCAGAAGAGGGCTCTCAGGTAAATTTGAAAAGAATTGGTGTGACTTTTTAAACATCTTTGATTAATTACAACAGATGGAAACCAAGATGTCACTCTTCTTTCCACTCCCTGCCCCCCTCCCTCCCTTTCCATTCCATTTTTGTCTCCCCCCCCCCTTTATTTGGGGGAGGAAGATAAATCAATAAAATAGAAATAAAACAGGGTAATTTGTATTCCAACTTGAGGAAAAAATACAAAATTCCCTAGTGTAAGAACATTGCATTTTTCCAGCTTCCTTGTTTGATCCACTAAAGACACAAATCAGAGAAAGAGGGGAATTTGGCTCTTCAAAGTGGAACACAAATGGACCAAGTTTTGTATCAGACACTAGACTTTAGTCAGTACCTCTGCAAACTGTCTCATTGACTTCATAACCTCCTTCCATTAAGCTAAGTAATATTCACTACATTTAACGTACACGTGGGCCTGAACCAAATGCTGGATCCAAACATCCTCACTTTTGGGAGTGTTCGTATTTCAGATACAAATTTTGTGGTTTGAGTTCATTTCTTCTTTGATTGCCAGTCATCACTCAGAGCTGACAGCATACAGAAACAGTAACTGGAATTTCATCTCCTGAGGCAAAAGTATTGGGCCAGATCCTCATCTGGTGTAAATTGCCATAGTTCCATTGGTGGCAATTTTGTGTGAAATCTGAACAGTCGTTAAGTTCAATTGCTTGTATCTCTCATTAGTCACTAAAATGTGTGAATTAGTCTTGTTCACACAATTGCTTGCAAAACGTGGTGTTTGTATGAATCCCTGAAGCCACATGTGAACAAGGGTATACATGCACAAATATGAGTATTCACCAGTTGTTCGTCATTCATGCTTCTTTATTTTCCTGTTTTAACAGTTTGTCATCCTCTCAGAGAAATAATCAATACTATTACTAATACTAAAACAACATACTAATCCACAGAGGTCTCCCTACCAACACTACAGAAAGAGGGATTCTAGATGGACTCCTCCTGAAACAGCAGACTGGACTTCTACATAGAGTGCTTCCGCCGACGTGCACGGGCTGAAATTGTGGAAAAGCAGCATCACTTGCCCCATAACCTCAGCCATGCGGAACGCAATGCCATCCACAGCCTCAGAAACAACTCTGACATCATAATCAAAAAGGCTGACAAAGGAGGTGCTGTTGTCATCATGAATAGGTCGGAATATGAACAAGAGGCTGCTCGGCAGCTCTCCAACACGAGTTTCTACAAGCCATTACCCTATGATCCTACTGAGAGTTACCAAAAGCAACTACAGCATTTGCTCAAGAAACTTCCTGAAAAAGCACAAGATCAAATCCGCACAGACACACCCATGGAACCCCGACCTGGGATATTCTATCTACTACCCAAGATCCATAAACCTGGAAATCCTGGGCGCCCCATCATCTCAGGCATTGGCACCCTGACAGCAGGATTGTCTGGCTATGTAGACTCCCTCCTCAGGCCCTGCGCTACCAGCACTCCCAGCTACCTTCGAGACACCACTGACTTCCTGAGGAAACTTCAATCCATCGGTGATCTTCCTGATAACACCATCCTGGCTACTATGGATGTAGAAGCCCTCTACACCAACATTCCACACAAAGATGGACTACAAGCCGTCAAGAACACTATCCCCGATAATGTCACGGCTAACCTGGTGGCTGAACTTTGTGACTTTGTCCTTACCCATAACTATTTCACATTTGGGGACAATGTATACCTTCAGATCAGCGGCACTGCTATGGGTACCCGCATGGCCCCACAGTATGCCAACATTTTTATGGCTGATTTAGAACAACGCTTCCTCAGCTCTCGTCCCCTAAAGCCCCTACTCTACTTGCGCTATATTGATGACATCTTCATCATCTGGACCCATGGAAAAGAAGCCCTTGAGGAATTCCACCATGATTTCAACAATTTCCATCCCACCACCAACCTCAGCCTGGTCCAGTCCACACAAGAGATCCACTTCCTGGTCACTACAGTGCTAATAAACAATGGCCACATAAACACCACCCTATACCGGAAACCTACTGACCGCTATTCCTACCTGCATGCCTCCAGCTTTCACCCTGACCACACCACACGATCCATCGTCTACAGCCAAGCTCTGCGATACAACCGCATTTGCTCCAACCCCTCAGACAGAGACAAACACCTACAAGATCTCTGTCAAGCTTTCTTACAACTACAATACCCACCTGCAGAAGTAAAGAAACAGATTGATAGAGCCAGAAGAGTTCCCAGAAGTCACTACTACAGGACAGGCCTAACAAAGAAAATAACAGAACGCCACTAGCGGTCACCTTCAGCCCCCAACTAAAACCCCTCCAACGCATTATTAAGGATCTACAACCTATCCTAAATGATGACCCAACACTCTCACAAGTCTTGGGAGACAGGCCAGTCCTTGCCTACAGATAGCCCCGCAACCTGAAGCAAATACTCACCAACAACCACATACCACACAACAGAACCACTAACCCAGGAACTTATCCTTGCAACAAAGCCCGTTGCCAATTGTGCCCACATATCTATTCAGGGGACACCATCACAGGGCCTAATAACATCAGCCACACTATCAGAGGCTCGTTCACCTGCACATCCACCAATGTGATATATGCCATCATGTGCCAGCAATGCCCCTCTGCCATGTACATTGGTCAAACTGGACAGTCTCTACGTAAAAGAATAAATGGACACAAATCAGATGTCAAGAATTAACATTCATAAACCAGTCGGAGAACACTTCAATCTCTCTGGTCACGCAATCACAGACATGAAGGTCGCTATCTTACAACAAAAAAACTTCAAATCCAGACTCCAGCGAGAAACTGCTGAATTGGAATTCATTTGCAAATTGGATACTATTAATTTAGGCTTAAATAGAGACTGGGAGTGGCTAAGTCATTATGCAAGGTAGCCTGTTTCCTCTTGTTTTTTCCTACCCCCCCCCCCAGATGTTCTGGTTTAACTTGGATTTAAACTTGGAGAGTGGTCAGTTTAGATGAGCTATTACCAGCAGGAGAGTGAGTTTGTGTGTGTATGGGGGTGGGGGGGATGTGAGAAAACCTGGATTTATGCAGGAAATAGCCCGACTTGATTATGTAAAGAGTTGTCACTTTGGATGGGCTAGCACCAGCAGGAGAGTGAATTTGTGTGGGGGGGTGGAGGGTGAGAAAACCTGGATTTGTGCTGGAAATGGCCCACCTGATGATCACTTTAGATAAGCTATTACCAGCAGGACAGTGGGGTGGGAGGAGGTATTGTTTCATATTCTCTGTGTATATATAAAGTCTGCTGCAGTTTCCACGGTATGCATCTGATGAAGTGAGCTGTAGCTCACGAAAGCTCATGCTCAAATAAATTGGTTAGTCTCTAAGGTGCCACAAGTACTCCTTTTCTTTTTAATCAATACTATGTGACTCTTAGATGACCACTTACACCCTATGAATTACAAATACCCAACTTGAGCACTTCATTATAAAAAAAGGGCTAAGAATTTGTTCCTCAGCAAATTCTTACAAATAACTAACATTTACATGAATTGGGATGAGTTCATAAAAGAATAGAAAAAAAGGTTAAAATCAGATAATTTATTTTAAATTATTAATTCAGCCAACTCTACTATGCCGGCAATGTGTGATTATTGTAAAAATATTTTTATTGCCATTTCTCCAGTTTTCAAATACCTATAGCATCTGTTTTGACTGAAGAAAAATAAAAATCCAAGGAAAGTGTTGCTGAGAAGCACATTTTCTACTATGGTAAAATCTAGTCAGTGTTGGACTTCTTTTTAATCTTACTCTTGTTATCAATATCCTAAAATGACTGTTCTCTCAAGTGCTAGCGGTAAACTAATATGTGCCTCCATTTGCCTTTTGGACTATTTTTTTTAATGGTGGTATGACCTATATTGAGAATAACATTCAGCAAGATGAAGCAAATTTACACATCATTTCAGGGGAACTGAAAAGTAAAGTG
Organism: Caretta caretta; assembly: GCF_965140235.1. Lineage (NCBI taxonomy): Eukaryota > Metazoa > Chordata > Testudines > Cheloniidae > Caretta > Caretta caretta. The sequence goes on along the minus strand of NC_134210.1, from coordinate 80,414,833 downwards.
AGTGAACATTTTTAATTTGGGGAATGAACAAAAGCCTATAATATGGAGCTCCACGGCATTGCCTTAGTACTCATTAGTTAGGACATTAACTCTAACTTATGGAAAGTGTTTTTTATATCGCATTCTCTGAGGATATACGGTACTTCTTCTCATTCTTCTAATGTAATAGAAGTACTAGATTTGTTATTGATCCTAAGGACAAAGTGGTATAATAGAAGAAGCACTGGGCCAGTTGACTTATCACACATTCACTAAATAAATTTATGATCCACTAACATTTGCCATTTATTTAAATGTAGAGAAGAAGATGACCAGCTTCAAAGGGTTGATCAATTAGGTTTCTCACCTTAAACTAGTAAAACTCCACAGTGAGTTACAATGACATTAATGTCTGTGTGGAAGGCTGTGGACCTTGACCCTGACCTGATGCAAGGATAATAGGTATATCTCTAACCATGATTTACTTGTTCCCCAGCTAAATGAATTCTAAAACCTTGTGTCAATATTAGCCCCCTAAGTATAGAATTAATCCAACTACCATGTATGTGCAACCCCATTGGCCTTTGCAGTCTTATACTACTGGCAAACAAAACCTCTGATTTTTCTCTTCTCACGGGGTGGTAAAAATCCTAAATATGTATCTAAGCTGTATGTAAAGTACAAATTCAAATGTCCTGTCATCTCTCAGAACAATTATGGAGAATCCCTGGAGGGCTGCCAAATGCCTGGTAACAAGAGAAGGGGGAAACTTTTCTATCACAGATGGGTGATGGAAGGTAACCTCCATGTTCTGCAATTTAAATATTTAAGAAGTGGTCACATAAGAAAAGAGGTGTGTGGAGGGGAAACAAGGTCTTGGTAGTTTCTAAGAATTCTTCTGATGACTAAGAAAGATAGCCACTGTTATATGATATACCCCTATCTCATGTCCCTGGTTAAAAAAAAGTCTTATAATGCAGGATACTATTTCTGTAAAGATCTGTTGTATGCAATTCACGTCTGTCTGGAAACACTCTATAAATCCTATAGTTAAAACCAGCTGGGAGTTATTAGGAGTGCCATTCTGAAGGAGAATTCACCTTCAATAAGGATGAAGGATCAATTGCTCACAGACTGCCTGCCTAAAATTTGCCCAGTGAAGCCTGCCCTGCCCCCAGGTGTTTTGGTACTTACTCTAATTTTTTTCTACTCAGTACTATTGAAAGCTTTGGAACTAGGGACCACAGAAGAGGAATTAAGGGGACTACATTGAGAAATAACTCCAGATTCCCCATACCTCTCCATCTGGTGAGGCAGATCTTCTGCCAGAATAATTCAGAACAGGAGAAAGCATTCTCGGGGTGTGACTATAGATGTCTGAGAGTCAAGTTTCAGGAATATGAACATATGTGAGGTTGGTATTAGGTGCTTAAATACAAAATGGACCTTTGTGTTTTCTTCATTGGTGATGGGCAAAGCAAATCGTTTTGGAGGAGTTTGGCTCAGTTCAGTCTGGATTTGTAACAGAACTTTAGATAAATTAACAGCCTCCTAGGCCTATACATTTCAGCTGACAATCTAATGTGAAAAATTTTCCCATGAGTTTGGATACTTTGTTATAATTTTAGATACCATACAAAACAGACTCTCATGATATAGTGGTCATCATTAAAAAGAGTGGACTTTTTCCCAGAGATACCACTCAGTATTTACAGATTATAGTGAACAACTGCAGAATCATACTATGATGGGGTGGGACTCACCATCTCGGCACCTCCTGCTGGCCGTGCTGGGAATTAGCTCTTGGTTGCCAGTGCGCCTTCCTCTAGTGGTGTCTCACTGCTGTCACTTCTGCTCCACCTCTAAGACCCGCATCTGTCCCTGGACTGCAGCATCCTCTTCTGGGCAAGGCCTCTGGCTTTGCCCCACACCGTTTTCTCTCCCCTTCCAGGGAGACTGGTAGTCTCTAGTCCATCTGCTTGCCACTGTGGCCTTCAGTCTAGCCCCTCACTTCAAGGGGTAAACTGCAGTCCGAATACTAGGGACCCTATAGCTGGAAGCCACATGCTGCCGCTCCTCCAACTCCCGCTGCCTATTTCCCTGGGCCACTTCCCCATAGCCCTAGCACCTTCCCGGCCCTTTGTATCAAGGGCCTCAGTCTGGCAGTTCTCAGGCTGGAGCTCCCTATTATTCCCCGACCTTGCCCATAAGCACTGACTCCATGGGTTCTCTAGGGCTGGAGCACGCCCAGGGAAAAATTGGTGGGTGCTCTGCACCCACTGGCAGCCAAAGTCCCGTCCCCTCCCCACCCCAGCTCACCTTCTCCTTCTCCCCTGAGCACGCTACGCCCCCGCTTCTCCTTCCAGCGCTTGTCCAAGCTGTGGGAGGGAGTGGGGAGGAGCGGGAACACCACACTCAGGGGAAGAGGCAGGGCTGGGGAGGGGATTTGGGAGGAGGGGTCCAATAGGGGCAGGGACTTTGGGGAAGGGGTTGGAATAGGGGTGGGGAAGGGGCAGGAGAGAGTGGGGCAGGTGTGGAGTTGGGGCAGGACCAGGGGGGATCGAGCACCCGCAGGCGCCAGGAGAAGTTGGCGCCTGTGACCTTGCCCACCACTGCTCTATCTAAGGTACTACTCTAAGGTAGCCAGTCCTTCTCCCTTGTACTCCAGGGAGAGACTGCCCCTGCTCTGTTGAGCTGCCCTTCTTATATGGCCCTCCCTGGCCCTGACTGGCTGCTCCAACAAGACTTCTCCTGATTGGCTCTCTACAAGCCCTCCTCCCTTTGGTTGGGTTTTGTGCAGCCTCCCTGAGGGCTGCTTTAACCCTCCATCTGCCTGTGTGGGGCAGCCACCCCACCACACATAGATACTGAATAACTGAGTACATGGTAACTTTTTAATGGCAGCCTCTATTTTATTATGTCTACTTTCATTCCTGGTCAGAACCATAAAATACAGATGTAAAAAGTGGGCAATAATAGGAAATATCCAGATTTTTCTCAAAAGCCTCCACATTTCATTCAAGTGTCTAGAAAAGTTTTGGCTCATTCTTATTTTATCTATTTGCCAATATTTACACAGAAAACAGCAAAAACTTCAGCCTAAGTTCACCAGGCAATGCACAAATTTCTTTGGAGACAGACCTTAGCAGCAGGAAGTCTATAGGTGTGTATCTGTGAGTGTTTGACAGTGCTATGCAGTCTTCTACAGAGACCCACTAGCAAAATTAAATGCCCTCCCTGCCCCTGAAGAATGTGGACAATGCCTGTATTATTTCATGAATATTCAATGCCCCTGTCTGTTTGCTTAGTTATGTTTCTGTTTGGTTGCTATGTGCTTAGAAAGGGGTTAATTCCAACAGGAGCACACAGCATGTAGAGAGGAAAGCAGACAAACACTTCTGATAGCCTCACTTACCAATACTTAAAAGACAATGCAGAGAAAATGGTTGTGAAATCTAATCTTCACCCCCCCCGCCCCCCCCCCCCCCGCTTCCTGGGGTGAATAAAAAAGTTTTCCAGGTTCAGGAGGCCCAGGGCTGGCAAAAGGGACATTGACAAGGATAAAAGGGCAACCCTTGAAGAGCAGAGGAGTGGGGAAGGGAATCAGGCAGGTGGGCAGAGACTACAGGTACAGACTCTCTTCCCGTTCACTCCCCACACCTACCACTTAGACACAGAAGTGAGGGAGTCTGGATATGCTGCGCTTACCTAACTTGTAGGCAAGACAGTTCGGCACATAGACTCGGAAATGTGATGGTCACTATCGCTGGCAGGGGAATGCACCTCGCTGTATAAACATTTCTTGGAATACCTCCTGGGCTTAAATAGGGTGCTTGGACCAGCCAGGGGCCATGAGGGAAGTTGTCAGTCCAGCCTTCTGATGTGTTACTTCCTGTGACATTTATCTCCACAGGGTCTGTATGATCATGCTTATGGCCCTATCCTGGCTGCCAGGGAGTGGCGTAGAGGTGTCAGCTGTCCATCACCCAACAGATCCAACTTTTAGTTCCCATAGAACTTCACAGATATCTTCCAGTTCCAACACAGTCTTCAATACACCACAGCAAAGGGCCCAACTGGTTTGTATGTGCTCCAGTAGGAGTTCACTTGTTTGCAGTGTACTTCCTTTCTGCTAGACTAGTGGAGGCTCACTCCTCTCCTTGAAAAATATTTGTGGTTCCTCCATAAGTTAAAACCTGTTTGCTTAAAGCTGAATGGTTTTGATGCACGGCACATCATAATTATGCAATGAGAGGACTTTTTGTTTTACACTGAACAAGCCTTTGGAAACAGAAGGACTTCTAACAATGTAAATGCCTGGTGTTCATTTAATCCTTTGATATATTTGGAGAATGATGTAGTCAACAGTGAGCCTTTTAGCCAGCTCCAAATTTGCCTTGGAAATTTCCTCTGTCCATCATAAAACTAGTTTGTTGCCTACTTTAGCACAAACACAGGTATTATCAGTTACATCCAGTGATGCTGCTGCCTTGAAAAAGGAAAACAAAATATGGAATGCCTGCTTAGCATTTTCTAGGTTTTACCCATTTCTCTTTCCAGCAGTTCTACCCTTCTTCTTTGTCCACAATACTTGCTTTCAAATCAGCCATTTTGTTAATTTGACAAACCAGAGTTTCTACTAAATATCCTAAAGTGGCATTATCTGAAGCACACATGCTCATCCATTCTGAGAGACAGTTGTCACCATGGATTATCCAAGATCGCGTTTTTCCAAACTGGCATATATCACGAAAAGACCAAACAGCCTAGCATGATTGCTGTTCTGGGCCCCTGTCAGTTATCACCAGGGAGTTAAAACTCAAAAAGCATTGGGAGGGGATTGCAGCATTTTGAGGCCATTAGCAGTGTAAATTAGACTTACGCTGGGGAACTGGCCCTGCATACAGTGAGTGGTTCCAGGGTCAGGAGAGTGCAAAGGTGGGCTTAAAACCCTCTCTTCCCAGCCTACTCTGGACCAAGCCATCCATTTTCCGGTAGACTTGCATAGTTTTGTTAGTCTTCCTTTGCGTGGTTGTTCTGGTGTACATAGTGTAGACTAAACTCTGCTTTCATTGAGCCCATGCAACCATATTGACTCTGATGGAGTTGTATGAGTTCAAATTAAAAAAAAAAAAAAAAAAAAGAATTGATGCAACTGCATACTTCCTTAAGATAGTGAGGTGCACAGTTCTTAAAGCATTTTAACAATAGTGTTTTAAAATTATCCTTGTGTTTGTCTGCCCATTTTTAAAAAAATATCAGTTATTTATTAGTTAATATCAAATAGAACTTGATTTTGTTCCCAGGCTGGTTGCTGACTCAGTTCTTAACAGCAGATGTATCAGCGAAACAGTAGAATGTGAACTTGTTTAGTCAAACCATGCAGCATTTCTTTTGACTGTGATGGAGTCATTGTATGTATGTGTGTTTAAACAAAAGCATTTCTAGCTACCAGATAAGCACGTGTCTCATGGAGAAAGATGGAAGATGGATGGTAGTGTCTCTCCCAGAATACAGTGGAAAATAGGAGCTGTCATCTAGAAAATGACAAAGCTGCCTCTAGTCCCTGTGGATTAGTACTCCATCTTTTACTGAACAAATAGACTGTTAGCTAAAGGTGGTAGCCTGCAAGCCAGATGCAAAAAGTCTCACCTGTATGAGAGTGACACTATTAATTGCCGGTTGAAATTCATTATAATTATTAAGTATTATAATTATTTGTATTTCAGTAGAACCTGGAGACCCCATCCAACCTTTGGGCCCCAGTGAGCTAGGCACTGAACAAACACACAGTGCAAGACAGTCCCTTTTTCAAAGAGCTGACCATTCAAACGAAGGATGTAAGGGGGCACAGATCTACAGATAGAAGCCAAATTTCCCAATTACCAGTGGGAATTCCTAGTGACCTATCCACTTAACAACAGTGTCTCTCCACTTAAGGTAAGCTGGTCAGTGATGATATGAGTCAGGCTCAAAGTAACTGGAAGTGTCCTTCCCTAGTGGTTCCGTAGCCTTTTCTTGGGACCCATTTTGCCACAACATGAGTATTGTTGCTACTCCTTGCTGGATCAGAACAACTTCTGGCTCCCTAATAGCACTTGGGCAAGAACAATCTGCTGATTACATGGAATACCATCTGTAGCCATTGCATGGCACTCAGTGTCAGCCTATCCAGATTCTTAAAATGGCACCAATCAGTATAGTATATTGTGGTCAAAAATATATACCATCTATCCAATTGTGATCAGCCTATGGTCAACCCTTTGTGCAGGACTGATTTTTCTAGCCCAGTCACACAGGAAAGATAAACCCTGAATTGCGTGATGATGATGGCAGTGTCAGACAGTAGAAATGAAGTCTCCAGGGGATACCGATTGACACTTCAGCACTTTTGTTGCCAAAGAACTGCCTTGCACGCGCACACACACAATTACGGGGGGGGGGAAATGTTAAAGTCCTTGGAAGTTGAAAGCATGGTTAGAAACCACCAATTATTTGTAACTGGAAACTGAGCATCTTTTATTGTCTGTGTGCTATTATGTAGCAGGCATAAAATGACCTTAGATATCCCTATCCCCCCTTTAAAAAAAACAAAACAAAAACCCAAACCTTCCTTTAGTTTCCATTAGTTTTAGTAACCCAACTATAACAAATCCAGTCCATGCATTAAGAGTTAAACTGTTTAACATTGGTAGGAGTGATGATTCACAGTAATTTTAAAATAATTCCTTTAAGAGCATAAATATTGTAAACATATTATAATATAATGGGCCTAATTTTCCTTTCACTTTCCATGTGGTTTACACCAGTTTAACTCCATCTGCTTCAGTTGAGTTCATTCTAATTTACACCAGCATGAGAGGAGAATGCATCCAAATGTTTTTGACAGAGAGAGAGAGGGGCTCAATCTCAGTTTACTACTGCATTTTAATTTTATTTCAAGCTCTAGGTTATGTTCCTTTATTTAAAAAAAAAAAAAAAAAAAAAAGCATGTGTGTGAAAAAGGGGAACCATATTCATGTCACACTAAAAGCTCTGTTTGATTTTTTTTCCCCTTCTTGCTGTCCTTTCTTCTTTTTCATTCTTTTATTTTCAATGACATTTCCTATGATGAGCACTCTGAAAGAATAGCTATTGCCTCTCTTGTCAGTTTTGTTTTGTCAGCTCTGAATGCTGGGTCTTGCTTTGCCATTTTCAAGGTCTCTTTCAATCCCTGGAACACAGCTGGCACTTCAATCAGGAGCTCATACCGTGAAGAAGCTGGCAGTTGATCCCCAACCAACTATGTGGAAGATATATAATATATTTCACAGTACACAGTGGAATACCCTTTTCATTTCATCACTGAGAGAGACTGCATCACTCATGAGTTCTATACAAAAATATTAATAATGTCCCATTCTCCTAAGGGATGTGAACATTTTTGGGTTTGAACTTCAGTGACCTTAGCTTGTCAGGCTGATATGACTTTAACAAATTCAGCAATGGAAACTTTTTTGTGTCTTAGTTTTAAGATCTCATGTGGTCTCACATCTGAGGGCATTTTTTAATCACTTCTCTGAAGAGGTTGCGGGAAAAGTAGTGTTGAAAGAGAGTTTATGGAGACCCAAATGGCATAGACTAGCATAATTGAATTGTATATAGAAATTGTTAATAGAAAGACAGTGACAGATTAAAGAGGAATTATTTTAAATGCACTTACCTTTGCTTCTAATAATTATTATTGATTTCAATTAACCATTCAATAATTTTGAAAATCTCTCCCACACCCATTTATGCTGATATACTTTTTGTATTTCCATGAACTTGGATAATAAAGCAAATCCAGGCAAAATTCCCATAAGGAATTCAATATGAATACAGATATAATGAAAGCCATGGGAAAGCAGTATGTGCCAAAAGAATGTTTGCACCTTTATTATCTATACAGGGACAATCCCACCCTCACCCAGGGATGATGGTGTGGGTGCGGTCAAGCAGAAAGGGCAGGGCAGGGCAGCTCAGGATGCTGAGGGCAATGCCTTTTGTTGTACTCCTTATTGGTTACCCAGAAAGAGATTCCTGGGTAACCAATAAGGCAATCCAGTGACCTAACCAAAATCATCCCCAAGCCAGCTAGTCATGAGCACTGCACTGTAAGGCAGTACCTGGCATATTAAGCTGATCCTCTATAGGGCTTGATCCTGCAAGATGCCTGAATGTCTTCAACTTCTACTGACCTTATAAATGTAAGCAGTGTCAGGGTGAGCTCCACCCTGACATCTGGTGGTGAGGTGTGGCAAGTTGTGGAAAAGAACATCAGGGGCTGATCTCATTTGCATAGGCACACCCACCCCACTTAGAATGAGGCCATAGCTGCCCAAATGGTCACTTTGGCTGCTGTGGGATCCCCAGTGTCTCTGTTATTGGGGCAGGAAGAATAAATTGTTATTACCCTGATTATGGGAACTGTGCTTGGAACTGTACTTGGCCTTTTGTTATGATGGAGGGACTCACCATCAACTAAGTGGCACTCGCTAGGCAAGGGTCATGAGTTCCAAAACTCTGTGAATGGAGAGAGGCTGGGGACAAGTATTAATACTTGGTGGCATGGGCCCCTTGGTGAGGGCCTTACATGCTAATTGCACTTCCTCTTCTCTCCACTGTGGAATATCAGAGCTAATTTTGATTCTGTTAGGAGTCTAGTTACAGGCTGCTGAGCTCACTTTGAGTTAACAGTGCACCAGCACTGAGGCTCCCCTACTACAAGCTGAATTCACCCAACAGCTGAACTGACTACGAGCTGAAATCACTGAGCGTTGTGTTAAGTAGTGGGGGAGCCTGAAGATATATTGTGGAGCAGTTTGCAGGATGGCTGGAGTGCCTTGTGGACAGGCTGGTGGAGCAGTTCGTAGGACGGCGGGAGCTGCTGGTGGGACGCGGAGCAGTTTGTGGGATGGCGGGAGCTGCTTGTGGGCCGCAGAGCGAAGGAGTTCGTGGGGCAGCTGGCGGAGCGGAGTGAAGGCCTATGGAGTTGTGGGGCGGTCAGCTTCAGATCATGTAAGGTGCCTCTTACCCCCGTCCCATCTCCACCCAGGTTGGGAGGTAAAGCTCCGCAGATAAACTTTCGAACTCTGGGGCTGCCCTGACCAGGGACAGAGACTTTTGGGGCATTGGACTTTTGGGACTTTGGGTGATTTGGGGTTGCTGGACTTAAGAACCAAAGGGAAAGGGGCATGCCCCAATTTGCTTGGGGTGGGGTTTTTTTGCTCATGGGTTGTGTTATAAATCCTGTTAGTGGTGTTTCCCCAACATAATGCCACATTGTTTCTCTGTTATTAAAAGGCTTTTTGCTACATTCAGACTATGTGCTTGCGAGAGGGGAAGTATTGCCTCTTGGAGGCACCAAGCGGGGGTGGTATATATTTGTCCCAGGTCACTGGGTGGGGGCTCGAGCCAGTTTGCATTGTGTTATTGGAATGGATCCCCTAGATATTGAACCCGGCCCTTGTTGCTGCCAACTCTGATGGGCAGAAGGGTTACATAAATTTAGGCCCCTAGTGTTCCAGGATCAGCCAGCTCGTTCCTGCTCTGATCCTATGCAGGTGCACTAGGGGAGAAAGGCTTCGTCAGCATGCTATATAGGGCAGGACTTTCATGTTATTTATATATATTACAGATACAGGCATATAGACATACTGGCACATGAAGAGAAGGGAGTTACCTTACAAGTGGAGAACCAATGTTGAAGACCAATTTAGTCAGGGTGGATGTGGTCCACTCCCAATAGCTTATGCCCAAATAAATCTGTTAGTCTTTAAGGTGCCACCGGACTCCTCGTTGTTTTTGTGGATACAGACTAACATGGCTACCCCTCTGATACCTAGTAAGTATCTTACATATAGGCCAACCCTTTAGAAATCACATGCAATATTTTATCCATCAGTGAAAACTGAGTCCAGACAGGTGAGGTAATATCTTTTATTGGTCCAACTTCTGTTAGTGAGAGAAAGAGAGAGCGAAGCTTTCAAGCAACACAGAGCTCTTCAGCAGGTTACGTCACCCACCTTCTCTTTCTAATATCCTGGGACTGACACCGCTACAACTACACCACATAGAATAGTGAAAACAGAATCCGTATCATGCAAACATTTCATTTTACCCATCTGGGTGAGCAAAGACTAAACAAAACGATTTAGTAACAAGTTTAGTGGAACGTGTATTTTCACTTTAAATACATGTCAAAGAGGAGCACATTCCTGTTAGTGTCTGAAATAAATCTAACATGCTATATAAACCAAACATTGGGTCTTTAAGTGATGTGGTGTGTACATGTGAGGCTTTTTTCCCCTGTTTAATTTTTTACACTCTTATTCACATCTCCATGTCATCTCTCTGCTGCTTGAAGTGACAACTATGGCTAGTTTAGCCAGTTAAGATGTCACTGTGGGTTTTCTTTACTACAAAGGAGACAAGCCACTGTCAGCCATTGATCTAACAGCATGCACACTGGCCTGATAGCTGAAAGCTGTTCAGAACTGTCCATAGGTTTTTCTTCTTCATCATCTTCATCTACTTCTTGTGAAACCATCTGAGCGGTTGAACGGCTCCCTTTCTCCCAAAATTTAAAAACAGGCTCACTATTATCAAACTGCCCTTTTCCTTAGGTAAACATACATGCTGAATTGTCTAAAAACAGTATCAATTCTATATGGGATGCAATATACTGTTAATGTATAAATTACATAAGATATGTTACAAAACTAGCCAACATTCATATTTAATTAATCTAAGTCATTATATCAAATATAGTGAAAACTGGCCAGTCTGGTCATGTATTAAACATTTCTTATGAACTGACACACAGTTTCCCAATTGCTTGACCTAACAGGAGTTTTCCATCTCTAATTTCTCTACATTCTGTTTTAAACATATTAATACTGTGTAATTTATTAAATATTTAACACACACATAGACGATGTAAGAACTGTTCTGTAAACTGCTTGCGGAAATGACAGTGTTTCTGGTATGTTTGTAGAGAACCAACATATTGATTGAGCAATTACTAAGTTAATATAATTATACTGAATTAAAATAAGGATCCAGTCCCTAAATTTGCATAACTGCCATTGACTTCTGTGGGAGTTTCGCCCAAATAGAAACTACAAGTTCGAGCCAATAACTGGTTTGCTGCACGTGTTCCCAGTATAGCTGAGAAATAGAAATAGCTAGTAGAGGCAATAATCTTACCCCCTACAGTTCAGTACACTATATTGCCAGACATTTACAATTTTATTTTTTAACGATCAGCTCCCCCCCCCAAAAAAAAAATTACATAAAAAATAACAGCTTTCCTAAGGATTTAATTAGGTCACCTCCAAGGGTTATCTTTGGCACTCCAAAATTAGCTTTCTTGCAACACTTGGGAGGGCAATTAGGACCCCATCTTATTAGCACTGAAGGTTAAAAATCCAGTATTGTCTTGTTTCATGCTCCACAGCTCTATTTTTCACAATGAGTTGCAGTGAAAATACTGTGGGGGGAAGGGAAAAGGGCAGACCTGAAAGAACTAAATAAATATCCAGTTTAAGGAAGATCCTTAAGGCTTTCCATTCACTGACCCTGATAAATATGCCTCCGGAGCAGAAACAAAGCTGGAAGGGGTTGGTGAACTATAATTAGATCCAATAACTTCCCTTAACTGAATTCCTAACATGACGTTTAAAGAAAAGGGTGTTTATATGAAGTTGAAGTACACCATTCTTTTGTTTGAGGGTGTTAAATACAAACTACATTTATAAGTCTTGTGGTTCATGTATTTTCTCATGATGAAATCTATTGCATTTTATTTTTAGCCAGGAAATATCATTCTTTCACAGCTGTACTACTGCTAAACGTTAAAGCCCAGAGAATGATTTTATTCTCACATGAAAAAGTCCTTCCATTCCTTCCCCCACATCTCTACTGAAAAATAGTGTATTTTGATTATTCTGTAAATATTCAGGATATTTCTAGATTCCAATTATTATTATTTTTAAAAGATGTTGTCTTCGAAAGATAATTTTTATAAAACTGAGTTTTCACGCAGTAAAGAAAATCTATTGTATCTTGCTTCCTGGCTATACACAGTCCTTTCACAAGAAGGCTCCATCCCAATGCATTGTGCGGTAACAAGCAAAATGACCTTCCAGGGTCATGGGATAACACTTACCCCTTGATGCTTGCTTTTTTTTTTTTTTTAGTGGCACCTGCTGTGAGGTTCTCAGTATAAATACAGAGTGCTTGCAACAAATCACAGATGTTTTACGCACTGGAAAAATCGACAGGAAGCAATCACTAAAAGAAAAGCAGAACCAATGGGGGGTGGGGAGGAGAGAAAGAGAAACCTTATTGCATTTTCTATTATTTATTTGTTTATTTATTTATCTTTTTTATTTTATTTTATTTTTGCAGTGCTGGCAATGTTTTTGGTGCCCTACAGTTGGCAGAACTTTGGTTGGAAGCTCATATAGCTCATGTACTATGCGTGTTTAAGCTACTGTTGTTAGACCCTCAATTTCAAGAGCGTTAAATGTACTCGTTTCTGTCTTTTTTTTTTTAACCAAGAAATATTGTGAATTCAGTGAAAGGTACTCTGAAACAGTTCATATTTGCTGTCTTTCTTTTTGCTCCCCTTCTAAACTTCTCCCAAACATTCTTCTCTGAACTTAGTTCTCCATGCAATCCTGCCTGACTTATCCTTTTTTTTTTTTAAAGGAGAATAGCAGAGCCATACCTATCTGCTTCAAAACATTGACCAAAACCTTGTTTGAGGAAAGGAAAGTGATGTGAGCTGCTAATACTGTCTATGGGTTCTCCCTGCACTCTGTCCAGGCGGGTTGTAAGGAATCTCTCCCCAAACATCTTCATATTGTAGTTCTCACATGCTTTGCAGAGGTGGCTGTGAATTTCAGCCACTGTGACCATAAGGACAAAGATCAAAGAAGAATAAAGAACATTTGAATGGGAGGAGAAGACCATAAATTTTGAAAAACATTGCTCTTGACTATGTCCCCAAAATCGGAAATGTGGATGAGCCCACCAAAAATTGGAAAGACATTCTGTCTACAAAGAATTTCCTCACTGATGATAGAACCTCGTTACCTAATATTTAATTTACTATGAGGGGCACAGAAGATAATATAATAATTTACATTTGGGGTTTTCAGATGTATAAGAGAGATTGAACTGTCAAAAGTATAACACCAAATATTATTACAAATGGTGTCAGTAAAACTTACTTGAAGGTCTTTTACTCAATATTCTAAATATTTAGTTTTCATTATTTCAGGGAGCAAGGGGTTATTTCTCAGATATTTATGTACTTTTAGACAGGAAGCCTTTCATAAGGTTTTTCAAAAACAATATTTTTGGTTTCTTTCTGTGGGGTGAGTAAAGTGTTCAGACCTGGATTTCTTAACAGCAAAATACTTCAACTCTAAGTACAGAAAAGTTAAACAAACATTACCCAAATTATTTTGTATAATTTTTTCAAACATTAACCAACATACCTTTTGGGTTACTGGGACCATTATTCCTAATTTGATTTTTGTCTTGATAAAGAAAATCTTCTCAAATATCAGTATGTGTTAAACATGGGGTGGATTTGGAGCTGCCTGTAATAACCTGATCAAAATACATTATTCATAAGTTATCTTGCTGTATGCATCTATTGTGCTAATTCACTAGCAACATTGACAGTAGGGGCATATCAGGATTCACCACCCCTTCAGCAGTCATCTGATGGACAATGCTGGAGCTATGTGCTGTGATGCTCTGGCTAGACCCCCTGCATGGCTGGCTAAACCGGTTTTTCCAGGAATGTCACAGTCCTGAGGGGGGGTACAGCAAAGCCTCAGAAGGCTTTTAATACACAGACAAAAAGAAAAGGAGTACTTGTGGCACCTTAGAGACTAACCAATTTATTTGAGCATGAGCTTTCGTGAGCTACAGCTCACTTCATCAGATGTTCATCAGAAAGCTCATGCTCAAATAAATTGGTTAGTCTCTAAGGTGCCACAAGTACTCCTTTTCTTTTTGCGAATACAGACTAACACGGCTGTTCCTCTGAAATACACAGACACTCTCTCAAGTAGGTCAGATGGTTAAAGTGGAGACCTAAATTAAATATAGGAGGTAGAGATTCCCTGCCCCCAGACTCCAGAGGTTGGGGGGGGTCTGGATAAGACATGCCTACCTAAGTCTTCAGGTAAGATAAATAGGCCTATAGACTGTTATTTTAAAAATATTTTTTCTCTTATGTTTTGTTCCCATGGTTAAGATGAAACAATACTAAGAATTGGAACATTGCAGTATTCTTCCCGAGAGAGGAGAAGGCTCAAAGCCTATGACCTAGAGGGGGTGCCCTCAGAAGAGACCAAAAGAGGGGACAGAGATGCAGCTAGCGCTGATCTATGACAATCAATGTTTGCTGTAAAGCAGGGATCTCAAACTCAAATTACCTTGAGGGCCACATGAGGACTAGTACATTGGCCCAAGGGCCGCATCATTGACACTGCGCCCCGCCCCCCCCTCGCGCTGCCCCTTGGCCCTGCCCCCACTCCACCCCTTCCATGAGGCCCTGCCCTGCCTCTTCCCACCCCTTCCCCGCCCCCATTCCAACTCCTTCCCCGAGTCCCCAGCCCAACTCCACCCCCCTCCCTGCCCCTATTCCAAACCTTTCCCAAATCCCCACCCCTGCCCCGCCTCTTCTCCACCTCCTCCCCTCAGCACACGGATCCCTGCTCCTTCCCCCTCCCTCCTGGAAAGCACAAAGCTTGTTTAGCGGCGGGAAGCGCCTGGAGGTAGGCAGAGGAGCAGGGATGCAGCGTGCTGGAGAGGGGGAGGTGGGGAGCGGAGTTTGGTGGCTGCAGGAAATAACTCGGGGGGGGGGGGGGAGTGGCAGGGGGATCTTGGCGGGCTGCAGTAAATAGCTCCATGGGCCGCATGTTTGAGACCCCTGCCGTAGAGCAAGAGTCACCTCTATAAAGTCTATCATATATATAGTTTCTATATAGTATATATAGTCTCTCTTCTGATTACACTAACTAGTATTTTATGAAGTTCTGGACAATTAACCATCTGCTGCTATGTGCCTGGCCAATGGGCTTCTTTAGACTTCTTATAATTGCAGCCTAGGCAACAAAGAAGCCCAATAAAAATGCTTAAAGTTGGGATATGCAGGAGGCTGGCCTCCATCTTTAAAATGTCAAAGCTAAATTGTGGTTCCCTGTGCAAAGCCCAGTTAAGTGTAGGGGTCCTTCATGGTGATTAGATTAGAGAAAATAATCTTTCCTCCCTTCTCCCCATCTGGAGTCAGGACGTGGAACAGTTGTGCTACCACTCGTAGGCCTTTACTGCAGTTTTCTGGCTGTAGCAAAAGTTACAGTTCACAATGTGGCCCCATGCAGCTGTTTGGGCAAATGGATCTGCATAGTTCACTGACCTAGGGCCGTGATCCAGCCACTCATCCTGCCAGCAAGCTTTCCCTCCACCCTACTATGGAGAGCCCCCAATGTACACAGAATCTCCCTGTTCCTCTCACTTCTTTCCCTGCATGGAGCAAAATGGGCCTTTTTGTTGTCTTTCTTACCCACACAAAGGGGAACTAGATTTTCCCCATAAGAACAGTCTGTCAAGTTAGTTCTTTTCCTTTCCCAAATAAACACATTTGTCCGTTTCTGCAATAAAACATTAAGAGATCATAAGGGGCAACAGGGAAAAGAGAGGCCTTTTTAAAGACTGGCCAAAGTAATAATTTAGGCCATCCCTTTTATTCACATATCATAGTGCCTTGCTTTACAAATAGTGCTATCCAAATCAGTGGGATGCTCATGTCAGGGTTTCCTCCCCACTCTGAACTCTGGGATACAGATGTGGGGACCTGCATGAAAGACCCCCTAAGCTTATATTCCAAGCTTATATTAGGTTAAAAACTTAGGCACAAATTCCTTTCCTTGCCCTTGGATGATATTGCTGCCACCACCAAGTGATATAAACAAACATTCAGGGAGGGGCCACTTGGAGCCCTATCCCCACCCAAAATATCTCCCCAAGCCCCTTCCTGGAGAGGCTTGAGAATAATATACCAACCAATAGGTTAAAAAGGTGAGCACAGACCAGACCCTTGGGTTTTTAGGACACTAAAAACCAATCAGGTTCTTAAAAGAAGAACTTTATTATTTAAAAAAAAAAAAAGGTAAAAGAAGCAGATCTGTAAAATCAGGATGAAAGGTAATTTTACAGGGTAATAAGATTTAAAACACAGAGGATTCCACTCTAGGCTCAACTTCAAAGTTACAAAACAGGAATAAACCTCCCCCTTAGCACAGGGAAAATTCACAAGCTAAAACAAAAGATAATCTAACTCGTTTCCTTGCTAGTACTTACAATTTCTCTAATTTTAGATGTATCATTTCAGTGTCTTTTTAGGAGATGTTTTTTCCTGCCCTGGTCCTCTCTCTGTCTGAGAGGGCACACAACAAAAGAGCACAAACAAAACCTCCCCTTCACCCCCAGATTTGAAAGTATTTTCTTTCCCCCGTGGTCCTTCTGGTCAAGTGCCAACTAGGGTAATGGAACCGATTAACCCCTTACAGATAAGTGATTCTGTACCTCTGGCCAGGAGGGATTTGAGGTTACTGCATACATAAAGGTTGTTACCCTTCCCTTTATATTTATGACAGCTCATAAGAAGAATAAGATACTATTCAACATGAGTAAAGAAGGCAGAATCTAATCTTTTAAACAGTATCACATTAACGCATGCAAAATATAGATGATATAGAGAGAGTTACCATCTAATGGTAAGTCTGATAAATACTCAGAAGTTAGGAATTCCAAAAAATTTATGCTAAATACTCAACTTTATTTCTTTGACTTAACTTTGACTGGCTCGTGTATGTCTTTTAAAATATAATCTCACTATGTTTATAGATTCTTATTTTTCAACTGATACAATAACTGAATTCTTACACAACCTTATACACAGTACACACTGTATTTAGCATAATTTACTACTGTTTAATATGTGCTGTATTTATCCTGAGAACATAATTTTGATTTAAATTAGTAGGTGATTAATTCAGTATTGAAATTTGTCAAATTCTGAAAAGCTCTTTGAAAAGAATTAACAATTATATAAAAGTGCATTTGGAAAACAAAGGTTTTATAAAATGCATTAAACAGGATGGTTGTAAAACTTAAAGGAAACATCTCTAATGACTTTTTTTGTCTGAAACCCATTTCCAATGTTAAAAGTTAAGTTGATATTGATAAATTCCTAAAATAAAGATAAGATAATAGGAGATAATATTCTCTCATTATCTGACTTTAGTATTACACTGTGGTATGCAGTTTAGTCCAATGTTGCATTGCTTGCAGCATATATGAAAGTTTTGGGTGTACAAGGAAGGAGACTGGACCCACCATGTGTACTGTATGTAAGGTGTATATTTGGAATGAACAATAACAGTGGATATGATTTAAAATTGGCTATTTACTACCTGGTATAGACATATGTGCTGTAGTATCTGAAGTACATGAGATTCTAAGCTCATGTTAGGATGTGGAAAATCCACACGCCTAAAGCGACGCAGTTATACCAACCTAACTCCTGGTGCAGACATTGCTATGTGGATGAGAGGGCTACTAGCTCTTGGGGAGTTGGACTCCCTGAGATGATGGGAGAAGCCCTCCTGTGGGTATAGGTAGTGTCTTCACGTGCTACAGCAGCTCAGCTGCGCCACTGCAGCATTTTTAAGTGCAGGCAAGAGCTGAGATGCAGACTTTCCTGTCTAGAGCAGAATGGCAAAGAGGGGGTTCAACTTTACTTTAAATAATTTGCATCGTGGAGTTCAGTTGGTTCATCAGGTAAAGAGGTTTTAAGGGCAAATTAAAAAGTAAAATGGGAAAGGGAACACTTTTTCTTATGCTATGTTGATCTAAGACTTTCTGGGTGCAGTCTCTATTTATCAGCAAATCAAATATGGGAGTAGTACACAATGAGGGCACTCAGGAATAAAAATTACCTGCCATACCCAGGAGAGAGAGCATCCGATGAAGTGAGCTGTAGCTCACGAAAGCTTATGCTCAGATAAATTTGTTAGTCTCTAAGGTGCCACAAGTCCTCCTTTTCTTTTTATTTTAAATAAGTATGTGCACTCAATCCGATCAAAAACCTTCTTGGTATCAAGGCTAAGATCACAGACTGATGTTAGCCATAGGTTATGGATCTCCTCCAATCCATTGATTGTACCCAAATGGCCCATATGGATTATCTATCAGAAACCTAACTAATCAGGAGACCAATATCTTTGGGCCTAATTCTACAACCCTGAATCACGTTGGTAAATACTTACCCATGTGATTAATTCCACGAACTTCAGTGGGCCTGCTCCTGTAAACAGTGATGAGCTGCCAAAAGCTTAACAACCAGTTCCCTCCTCACGCCATGAGGAGGTCGTGGGCCCGCCGCCACGCTCCCCCCGGAGACTCCTGCCCCATCCAACCCCCTGCGTTCCTTGACATGCCCCCCCAATCCATGCCCCATCCACCCCCCTCCCCTGTCCTCTGACTGCCCTCAGAACTGGGCAGGAGGGTCTCGTGGGCCACCATAATGGGTGCCCTCCCCACCCCTAAGAGCCAGAGGGACCTGCCGGGGGGTGAGGTGGGGAGTCCCTCTGGCTCCTAGGGGCAGGGGAGCATAGCTAGGGGGGGAGCAGGGGGAGCGGCCGCTCCCCACACAGATCACATCAAAAATGGCGCCCTAGGCACCCACTCTGTGGGTGCTCTGGGACTGGAGCACCCACGAGGAAAATTTGGTGGGTGCAGAGCACCCACTGGCAGCTCCCCGCCTCTGACCCCAGCTCACCTCACCTCCGCTCCACCTCCTCCCCTGAACACGCCACCCTGCTCTGCTTCTCCGCCCCCTACCCCACTTCCCATGAATCAGCTGTTCGCGTGGTAAGCCTGGGAGGGCTGAGAAGCAGCAGCAGCTTTGCACTCAGGCCCAGGGAGGCAGAGGTGAGCTGGGGCAGGGAGTAGTTCCCCTGTGTGCCCCTTCCTCTCCCCCCGGGGTTACCTGCTGCGGCGTGGGCAGTCATCCTCATAACCCCCCTCCCGCCCCAGCTCACCTCGCCTCCCTGGTCCTGAGCGCAAAGCCGCCGCTTGCTTTTCAGCCCTCCCAGGCTTCCCACGTGAACAACTGATTCGCGGGAAGCCGGGGTGGGGTGGAGAAGCAGAGCGGGGCGGCGCGTTCAGGGGAGGAGGCGGAGCGGAGGTGAGCTGGGGTGGGGAGCTGCCGGTGGGTGCTCTGCACCCATCAAATCTTCCCTGTGGGTGCTCCAGCCCCGGAGCACCCATGGAGTTGGCGCCCAAGGCGCCACTTTTGTCCGGTTATTAAATTTAACAACCGGTTCTTGCGAACCGGTACGAACCGGCTCCAGCTCACCACTGCCTGTAAGTATAAAGGGTCCCAACCAGGCATTTACATTTTGAAATCAGAATGAAGGCAATTGGTCTTAAACTTCTACAATCATTCTCTGGCTTCACTTCCTTAAAATATAAAGCAATGCGGACATCTGACACTTTCTGTATAACACAACTGAAAATTTCAGTTGGAAGTGGAGTGAGTTTAGATCTGTCTATCCAGATCGTGTTGTAGCATGTTGTTCTCAGTAGAAGTAATTTCATATAAAAATTTGAATATACTTTTTAATATAGTTTTTAAAATTTTTCTGTACATTCTTTCTGATTTCGTTAGCCAAGAATGGAAAAAATCTGTTTTTTATTCATGCTTAGAATGCTGAAGAATTGACAAAGGACAACTTTCTCAGATTTCCTCAAAATGAGAGCCCAGATCTGCAGCCAAATTTCTGAGGGGTGTCGACTGAGAAAGCACTACAGTATCATCCCTAATGGCCAGATGATAATTTTAGGTTTTCTGTTATATATAATATCTAAGAAGTAAAATAATGATCTACTTTCTGCTTTTGTTCCATTAACAGACTACCTAATGTACAGGATTAGGGGAGATGAAGGAAAATTCAGTAAGGAATTAGGCATGGTCCGGAATACAGCTGCTCAAGTCTTCATTTGTGTTATTCCCCCTTCAAAAGAAAAATCACAATCTTTCCTCAGTTCAAGGGCCTGCTCTACAACTGCCTCATGGTCCCTTGTCACTTTTTCTTTGTTCTATAGTGCCCTTTTTAAAAAAATTCCTCAGTTCTCATATCTATGTTTATCCGTGTGGATGTAATGTCATCTGGTTCATGAAGTATCTCCACTTGAACTTTGATTTCTTTACTCTCTTTGGAAATAAAACCCCAGATCCTTGGGGCTTCCTCATCATCAGAAACTGCTGGAACATCAGAAATCAGAAATTGTTTTGAAATTGAAATCAGAACATCAGAAATTGTTTCCACACTGCTAATGGAGGCTTGAAGTCATCAGGATTGTTAAATCTTATGACATCTTTTATGGGGTAAAAGGCTTTCTCATCCTTGAATAGATGGTTTTGAGTTTTGCTTCTTATCTGAGATAGTCAGACAATAGTATAATTTTCTTAAGTTGACCAAAAAGGGCCTTTGAACAAGAGAATCTACAGAAGGGCAGCAATAGAGCAAAGGATCAGGTACCTCTGTTTAGCTCTCATGCAATGTGATTTTCTAGTGCATTTTAATTTGTCAGATTTGGTTTCCTATAAAGCAACTTTTTAAACTAGTTCTTGACTTAAATCACATGAATAATATTCCCCTAAAAATATTCTCTCGAGCATTGCCATTAACAAAAATAATAATAATAATATTTGGCAGTTTCTCTATAGAGAGAGAAAAGAGCATTTGAAATAATGTTGGGTATTTTGCCAAGTCTGTCAAATGAGTAACACTTCCACTTTCTCAGCTCTGTCTCATTAAAATTGTATTCTAATTCTGTCTCAACTTGGTCTCTTTGCTTCATAAGTCATTGCCTGCTCATTACTTGTAGTGTGAGAGATTAAATTTATTCAAACTTGATAGCAGGGATAAAGAATTGAAAGGCAGGCAGCTGGGAGAAATGAAATTAGCTTATTTTAATGCTTTTTTGAAAAGACCTTCTCATAGCCATGGGTTATAAGTGTCAGTTTGGATTTGTGGCACTATCTTTGTTTAGTTTGTTGGTTTTTTTTTTTTTTTTTAAATACACAGCATTTGAAACACTAAAATTATGCTTTCATTTGTCATATCAGTGAAATAATGTTTAATATCTATGTTGATAATAGGGTCACATATTTGCTACAATATTCTGTAATTATGCAATCATTATAATTGTCCAACAAAGTCTAAATTTTTGCTATTGTTTTATGTTAGATTCTACTGCGGAATCCCTAAGTGAATGCTAGACACTCTCAATGGTTTTGGGCAAATTATATAAAATGTAATATAACTTACAAGCAATTTAGTATGGAATACAGAGGGGAGCTGAGCTTTCTTAGCCCAAATATTCTATCTCAAGCTTTGAATGTCAAAAGAATGCATTAAGGGATTTCTAATTTTGAATATAGGAGAGTATTAGGAGCAAATTGACTAAAAGCACAGTGCTTTTCCATTATAAAATTGAGTTGTTAAGGAATTATATGGTCTAATTACTGAACTTGGTATTTTTGACTACTTGGATTATGAACAGATATTGTCATTAACTAGCTAATTAAATTGACTGCAATAACAAGCAGTAATTTAGAAATATGTTCTAAATTAGTTTTTATATCAAAGCAAAGCCTTTGTTGATCTGTGTATATGATTAGTGTCAAGTGTCATGAATTAGCTCAGGGATCTCTGTGGAGGAAGGGCGTCACATAGAGAAATATATGTATATGTATTTGAGAGACAGAGAAGCTGTTGAAATGTTTTTATTAAATTAAAAAATGAAATAAAATATAGATGAAAATGTACACATTGTTGTCAGTATGTTAATTAAATATATGCATATATGGAAAATGAAACACATTTGTTTGTCAAAAAAGAGTCAGACAAAACTATATTTGAGGCTACATATTAATTCTTTATTCACTCAAAACTCCTCCCACTGAAATCAATGGAAGTTTTTGGTGGGCAGGAAATGAAGGATTGGGCCCTTAATCTTTAAATCATACAACTTGAAAATGCTAAAATTACAAACATTTGAAGCCCTTGACAATTAAATATGATATACAACCAATTCTGTCAAAGCCCCTTTATGATTCGAAAGTATGGAAATCTTTTTTGAACATAAACTGAGTTTATAGTAAGCAGTGAACCATGTTCCCAAACAGACTTGAGTTTGATGTGGATATTGTAAAGGAAAACACATGTTAGCTGGACTGGAAAGTTGAGTATCCTCTAGGGAGCTTTCATTGTTGTAGATTTTGTTTCGTTGATTCCTTTCCCACTATAATATTCTCATCACACACTTATATTTCTTTCATTCTGTTGGTCTGCTTGTTGGCTTGGGGAAAGGGGTGTCGTTTAAACAGGGACATAATAGTAACACAGCAGTAAACTGAAATATTACAGTGGTGGATTTTACCTTGATATTATTTTTTAAATAAGTCATTTTCGAATAGTTCATACTGACCATGTCCCTGTACACAAAATTAACCCGAACTCTTTTCCTAAACTGTTTGAAACCAGTTCAGGCAACATGGTTGTAACCCTAATAGCATCCCAAGGCCAGAGAGCGAAGTGCTCCCTGGTATCTAATAGGGTATTTCAGCTGGTTTGGCCAGTGTCCTCCCAACTCATTGGTGTCACGATCTGTATCAAAAAGGTGTCATATAATATATCATTGGGAAACCAGTGGCATACTTTTTTCAGAGTAGAAACCGTGTTAGTCTGTATCCGCAAAAAGAACAGGAGTACTTGTGGCACCTTAGAGACTAACAAATTTATTAGAGCACAAGCTTTCATGGGCCACAACCTACTTCACTGATGCATAGAATAGAACATATAGTAAGATATATAGATAGATAGATAGATGTATAGATATATACAGATAAGTTGGAATTTACCATACAAACTGTGAGAGGCTAATTAGTTAAGATGAGCTATTATCAGCAGGAGAAAAAAAATTTTGTAGTGATAATCAAGATGGCCCATTTAGACAGTTGACAAGAAGGTGTGAGGATACTTAACTTAAGGAAATAGATTCAATATGTGTAATGACCCAGCCACTCCCAGTCTCTATTCAAACCCAAGTTAATGGTATCTCGTTTGCATATTAATTCAAGCAGTTTCTCGTTGGAGTCTGTTTTTGAAGCTTTTCTGTTGCAAAATTGCCACCCTTAAATCTTTTACTGAGTGGCCAGAAAGGTTGAAGTGTTCGTTAAGATCCTTGTGAAATGTATATATTAATACTGTATGGGTAGTTATGGATGTTCTATGATATGTTTTAAAGTCTGTATTTGAACAAAGTAGAAAACAGGTCTGCCCAAGTCTTGAATGCAAATTAAGCAGGGTTAACTAGTGAGAGTAGGATTAATTTATATATGCAGTAAATAGAAACATCAAAGCTCACCAGATCATGGGGGAGTCAGCATGTCCAGATCACGCAGATTTACTGCACTATAAAGAGAGATGCAGAGAGCCCATCAGTTATTCATCACTTGAGGGACTAAAAAGCGCTTGAGATCAGAGAAAGATGGGTCCATCAACCACAGGGTTAAAGTCTCTGGAAACCAATTATAGGTAACCAACTTGTTTAGGCAAAGACTAAATTAAATTTTAGTCTTGGAAGCATATTCCTACTTTAGTTGGTTGGTAACTCTTTCTAATATTTTATTCCTTCTTCTTGGTATCACTTAACCTATGACCTATAATAATCTTGTTTTACTCTTTACTATAAACCAATCCAGTGCTTTGATTTAAAAAGAATGATTAACTCCAGTAATGTGGTAACCTGCTGATGTACTGTTTCTTTAAATGGAACAGCTGATTTAATAATTCTCTAAGTGTACCAGGAGAGGGCTGGACACTTCAGGGCAGGCTGTTTTGAGAAAATTCGGGACTAGGAGTGTGTTTGGGGTTACTGCTGCATAAGGAGGGTTTAGGTTGGACAATAGGGAAAACTTCCTAACTCCTAGGGTAGTTAAGCATGGAATAAATTGCCTAGGAAGGTTGTGGAATACGAATCATTGGAGATTTTTAAGAGCAAGTTAGACAAACACCTGTCAGGGATGGTCTAGAGATAATACTTAGTCCTGCCATGAGTGCAGGGGATTGGACTATATGACCTCTCGAGGTCCCTTCCAGTCCTATGATTCTACGAAGGTAACTGGATGATAGAGATTAGAGCAGCCCTCTTGTGTTGTAGGCAGATTGCTGGGGTCAGAGTGCTAAACTACGGCTGCCTAGCCCACACAAACTCAGAGGACTGCATGCTTGTCTGCTGACGGTTGGTGTCCAGGCTGTGAGTCACAGCAGCAGAGCATTACAGGGCAGGCAGTGACACCCCCCCTTAATGGTCTGGATTGCGCCCCAGAATGTGGCAATGGGCTGAATCCTAAAGTAGTCACGGCCTTCAGCAATCTAAAGGCTTGTCTACACTGTGCTACAGTGCAGATTGCAGGGGTGTGAATTGCATAGGTATCCAGTTCATGTTAAAATAGTCCTCTTTCAAACAGGACTACATTAATGCAAACTAGGTACCTTTTAGTTCACACCAGCAGTGTCCACACAGGCAGTTAGCGTGCAAAACCTCCGTGCACTTTGCAATTAACGCCCCCAATTTCCACACTACGGCATAGCATAGACATAGCCTAAAGCAGCTCCTTCTCTGTTCTTGTCAGCTGGAGGCTGGGAAAGCTGCACCTGTGATACCAATATCTGAAATATTGACAAAGTCGTCTACGAAAAAGAGGGATGTCAGGGCTTGATTTTTCTAACACATAAAAAAAGCAGAAATTAAGGTGATTTGCAGTTCACCTTTAAACTTTCTGGGCTTTAATACTATCATGTGTTACAGACACAATGCAATAGCAAACATAGTGATGTTAAATACAGATAATGGCCCACAAAAAGTGGCACATTTGATGTAA
Source organism: Caretta caretta (assembly GCF_965140235.1). Classification (NCBI taxonomy): domain Eukaryota; kingdom Metazoa; phylum Chordata; order Testudines; family Cheloniidae; genus Caretta; species Caretta caretta. Next base: position 80,389,788 of record NC_134210.1, on the reverse strand, counting down.
ATTTTGACTTTCAAAATTGACCTTAAAATGTGCAGGTTACAGAGAATCAATTTTATATTATGCAGATTTGTATAGTCTAAAACCATACACTAGGCTATAAGTAATCAGAGCACTCGAGAAAATTGCCAAATGAAAAGATACCAAACTGGGCTGAATGGGATTAGTTATGTGGGATACATACTCAGTGACAAAGCAGTTCAACTAAAACCAAAAAAGTTGGAGGCAATTGTAAATGGAAAGACCCCAAAACAATTAGGCCTTACAGAGTTTCATGGACACATTTTCATCTAAGTTAATTGATTCTGGATTTATCACAGTTATATAATTCACTCAGAATGCTGCTTGTGGACTGTACCGTGTGGCATGAGAACAGCAAGTGAGAGAAAAACCTTTGGGCATTTAAAAAAAAAGTTGTCCAAAGTACCTGTATTCAAATAGGTTTGCAATTAACAAAACCCAAATCTGGATCCGTGCAAGTTCACATGGGTTGGGGGCTGTTCTTTTGCAAAATTATCGGATGCTTCTGAATCACTGACTAGAACACAATAGAACTATGATCAGATTGGGGGGGGGGGAAATGTTGGCAATTGCTTATGATTGTGAGTGACTTCATAAATGTGTTTACAGGCAGAAATCAGTTGAGGTAGAAACAGAACATAAAGATGTATCACAGAATATGATCATGAAATTGCACAGTTACTCATTAAACGTGAAATACAGGTCTGATAAGAAGCTTCCTACCGCCGACATGCTTTCAAGAGTGCCTAGAAATAGTGAAAGCCAAGAGCTTCAGGAAAAGAAGTTTAAAGTAAATATAGCTCACATGTTACCAGTTTCTTAAATGAAATTAGACAAGCTCAAATGAGAAACACACAATGAACCATCCTTTCAAAAGTTTGGAATGGTAATTTTAGATGGATGACCATCAGACAGCCCTGGAACCTTCAAGCATAAAAGTGTATTTGATACTTTAGACATGAAAATGCTGTCTGTGATGGGATTCCATCTAAAGGACATTGGGCTAGATTTCTAAAGATCTTTAGGCAACTATTAGGTGCGTAGTGGGATTTTGAAAAGCACCCAGATGCATAACTTCCCTTGGGATGTCACTTGAATCCACTGGGACATTTTTTTATCTTGTTCTTTGCTATTAGTAGTTAGGTACATAGGCACTTTTGAAAATCCCACTAGGTGCATCTTTAGATCTTTCGATAATATCTGCATCTTTAGATCTTTTAAAGAGCTTTTAAAATCTGGCCATGTGTCATAATGCCATACAGCATATGATCAGAAATGTATATATGGTGTACAGTTGCCATCTGGGTATTGGGAAGTCTAAGAACAGATATTGAGATGTTCTCTTCTCTCTGTGCATGTATGCTGTTCATTGAAGATAAGCTACTGCAATAAATATAGGGACAGAATGCTAAAGAACCACTGAAACTATGAGATTCCTGATTGCCCATAACCCAAGACTGGCTCAGATATATTTTTAATTAAAAAGAAAATATTTTTTTAACTGAACTCTTACACAACACATTGAGTAACAATGTAATAACCCACTCTAAATCTCATTTACTTACTGTGTAATTCCAGGTGAATTAATAATACATAATTAATGAGTGACTCAATTCAGTCGTTCTCTTTGATATATCAATTCAAGCACACCATGCCAAGTCCGTACTATGCACACACAAAAATGGACTAGCAGAAAACTCAATACAGATAGCAAAGAACTGTGAGAGGGAAGAGAGTCCTGGTGGATTCAAGGGATCCCTATTTACCATGGTTAAATTTTACAGGTCTTTATTAAGATCACCAATTCAGAGATTTTCAGGACAAAGGACAAAAACCTTAGTGTTATGGGTGAAATCCTGGCCCCATTAAAATCAGTGGGAGCTTTGCCACTGACTTCAGTGTGGTCAGGATTTCATCCAACATCTAAAGGTTTCTTAAGCCGCAAGCAATCAGTTTTGTATTAATACCCAAAGAACTATATGCCAGGAAACTAGAACAGTAGAAATGCCATAACAAGAATGATAAGTTACCCCTTTGTTAGGTTTCAAACAGAAACTGGTTGGCCGCTATTATAACCACTGTTGAGGGTTAGTCCTACAGGAGGAAAGTAAAACAAAAGCAACCACACGGCTCGCTCTTTCATGAGAACATCTAAAATGTTACGGATAGTGCTCATGTGCTGCTGACAGAGGTAACACATTCCCACCCAGTCACTGACAATGAAAAACAAGACAATGCAAACAGGTTTCAGGTGGGTGCCTTATCTCAGTGGCCGCATAGGTCACTGCAGAAGGAATTGTTCTGAGACCAAGAGGCTATGTGATTAGAAAGCTATTGGGCTTTAGAGACAATAATTAGAGGCAAGGAAAGAAGTCAAGTTTCCTGACCATCTCTATTCTGTCCTATTTAATTGGTTTTGTGCGTGTGTGTTTAATTGGCTGTATTATTTTGCATATGTTTGTTTGGATTTGATTTCCTAAAAAGGAAGATATTTCAGTAATTACTGACCCCTGTCATGTTGTTTGGGTATAAAATTTTGTAACCTTGGCTCATGCCTATGACTGAGACAGGTAATAAAGACCAGGCACTCTTAACATCCTCCTGTGTGTCCCACTCTTGTAACACACAGGACAATGTCTTCCTCCCAAATGTCTTAGGTTCCCACACTTTTGCCAGACTTTGAATTTTTTTTCTGTGGCTTGAGAATTTGGTGATCTACTGCCTTCCCCTTCAGTCCTCCATGTACCTTGGAGTGGGCAAACTGCCTCCTCCCTGCAACAACAGGACTGACATTTTCCTGTTCTTGCTGCTAAGTACTTGACCCTGATTACATTTATCTAGGCTCAGTGACTTTATATAGGGTTGACTTCTTGCATATTTTTGAAAGGTTCTCTTAAGGGCAAATCCTGCCTCCTTATGCCTGTCAAATGTCACTCATCTAAAATTACAGTCACTTGTTTGCCCCTGCTGTCCGTTTGTCATTCATCTCAGCTGTTGTCACTCTTGTGCAGGACCACAAGGATTGAGCTGCCACTCGGGCAACTGAGCAGGCAGCTAAAGCTGTCTCTTTCTCTTCTCCTCTCATTCCTTCTTCGTGATCCCTTGCCCCTGTTCTCTAGTTCAGCACAGCAGGACACATGGCAGGGCAGTGGAATGGTAATCAGTAGCACTATGTCCTGTTCCTGGAACAGCCATTGACTTGTTGGTGTGATTTTGGACAAGTCACACCAACCCTATGCCTGAGTTTTCCCAGGGTGTTTGAGATGTACAGATGGAAAAAATTATACAGCTACAAAGTATTCTTGCTGTATTTACTTAGGATTCGATGTTGCTAATTAAAGGGTAAATAATAGACACCAATTATAATTTTATATTTGAAAACTACATGAAATACCTTGGGAATGTAATTCATAAACATTGTTAGGTTTAAATGCAGCTTTTGTCTTTCCTCTCCAAGTGAGGCTCAGGCCACTGAAACACAGTTATTATGGAAATGGCTGTAACTTTCAATAAGCTAATGTCAATCTTTTGGAGCTATAACATGAAGGGAAAGAATTATAACATGCTGGGAATTTTGGTAGGAATGGAGTTATAAAAGAAGTCTCCACATTTGTTTAAAGTGTGGTTAAAACTTTGGCTTGGGAAAAGACAAAAGGGCATGGAACTGGGTAGTTATTTCATCAATGTGGATGTAATGGAGAGAGCCCACTGGTTTCATACGCCTGTGTTAGATTCCCACAGCCCTGAACAAACAGCTCTCAGCCCTATATTTTCTAAGCCTTTGTTTTCCCACTTTGGAATTCTGACTATGGGCACATTACCAAGCCAACAGGACTGACTACAAAGCTCCAGTGTATTTTATCACAAAGATCAAGACAACAATTGTGTGCCTACAAGAAAAGAACAACTAAAACCATCGAGCAAACATTAAAAGAACAATTCTAGAGATAGTTGCCTTTGAACTGCAATAATGGGCAACATTCAGTCCCTAGATTTGAATTCTGAGTAAAAGGAATTCATTACTAACTGCCTCTCCTTGTAATTAGCCAAGCTGCTGGCAGCATATATTTTCAGCAGCATTAATTTTGTCAAACGTAATATTTTGTAGTCATGCTGAATCCCCACAATGGCAGTATTGTAAATCTACTTTATAGAGTTAGTTTTGTTTATTATAGAGTTCGTTTATGAAAAGGGAAGAAATCTAAATTTTGTCTTGGCTTCTCCCCAAACCACAGAAAATGGAGTATTGTTTTACAAGAGCTTGTTCTGAAATATCACTTCCTGAATGTAAAAGAAGGATGGAATTTGTGCAGATGCATTCCACAAGCATGCACAATGTCCAGCTGAAAAAATATAGTAAGAGCAAACAAACTCTTTTTCTCTCCAGTACAACCCAGTTTCACACTTTAAAAAGAAAGAAACTACTATTTTTAAAATAAACACTTCATTTAGTGATGCCATAGAAGCAATTTGAACTCGATTCTACCAGACACCAATAACACAAAGTAAATATTCTATTTGAGGATCTTTGACCACTGTTATTTTAGTTCTGGCACTGCATATCCAAACCTTATAAATAGTTTCTCTGAATCATGGTCACCACACTCCAACAGGGTTTTTAAACAGATAAGTGTTGAAAAAACTTTTCTTTAATCAGCTGCCTTTCCTCTGTTCCCTTTGGAACGAGATGTGACAGTATAAGTCCTTCATAGATGTCTGGTTTTTAAAAGGAAAATTCAGAGAAAATTCTAAGAATTTGGAAATCTCCAATCTCAGATTATGCCATCCATATTTATAAATGATGAAATCCACATGCAGCAATACAGTCTGAGCAACTGGACTACTTGTGGGAACCTCACAGTGATTGGAGGAACAAAATCCACCCATTTCAAAACACAGCTGGTGAAAGTTTAGGATAGAGTTCCCACCCCGTGTGGCGTCTATGCCAGCCTATGGGCTCAAATAGTGGCCAGGGTGTGTCTATACAACACCATGCAGGAATTTTTTGTAACAATCTTCAAGTGACACAATCTCCAAAGACCCAGGCTGCTAAGCTTATTTCCAGTCATGTGAGAGGTCAGAGGAAGACACTGCAGAGACCCATCTCCTTCTTCCCGCCCTCCTCCAGCCCTGATGATCAACTGAGGAAATGGGTCTGGGGAGAAGGAGCTACTAAGATTCTCTCCATTCTAAATTCTACATATTTGAAATTTTCCAGAGATAAAAGCTTTTGGTATTCAAAGTGATGGAAAGAAGATTGAGGGACCAACAAACTGTCAGTTATTTATAATACAATACTCTCAAGCAGAGCCCAAAATAAGTATGGAGAGAATCAGCCTGGGAAATCTGCCAAAAATGTCAAGGGAATTTATAAAGGGCGTGGAGCCCTAAACAACTTCCCTACTCCATGCATGCAGTGTTGTTGTAGCCGTGTCAGTCCCACAATACTAGAGACACAAGGTAGGTGAGGTAATATCTTTTATTGGACCAACTTCAGTTAGTGAGAGAGATTGTCTCCAAAGTTGGTCCAATAAAAATATTATCTCATCTACCTTGTTGCCCTACTCCATTGTCTGTTTAAGGCATAATGTCAAGGGGAGATGCTGAGGCATCAGCAGGTGCCAGATCTTTTAGTATAGTGGGAGCAAGCAATGGGCCAGGTTTGCACAGTCTCCTGTCACTATGGGGCAGCTCTCAGTCAACATGGCCAGAGCTCTGGCTTCTAATCAGAGACATAGGCATATCCTGCTGCTGTAAATGCAGCAGTTGATGTCCTAAAGCATTTCATGTAGATGGCCAGCGCTCCTGGGAATAGAATCTGTATGCTGGATGAATATAGAGTGGTGGAAACTCAAACGCCAGTGGGTGAAAACAAAGACTGTTTCAGACAGGATGGCACATAATGAATTCAACAAAGCCTATGCTGAGGCTGTATTGCAGGCCAAGATAAAATTCCTATCCGCCTCCATTGAGACTGTCAAATCTCATCCCCAAATCTTCACCATTCAGGGTGGTAAATTGCTTCATCAGCTCTGAATGTTTACAACCTGCATCAGAGCTGAGCACTGAACTATCATCCTGATTTGCTGAAAAGATCATTCACCTGCAGGAAGCCTTCTCAAGCAGCATGGATTCACTGTGCCCATACCCACTAACCAACAGACCACTTACATACCCAAAGCTCAGTACTTTCACTCATCCAGAAGTTCTGGACACAAGAAAGGAGTACCAACACAAGATTTGTGAAACTGACCCATGCCCTTTCTAGCTTGCAAAAGAAAGATATGAACAACTGGTGCAACTTCTGACCAAAATAACCCACACATCATTCAGAGAGAGAATTTTCCCTTCTTCTTTCAGACACATAGTAGTCCAACCAGCAGTGAAGAAATTTTCCCTGGATACTTCAGTCCGAGGCAACTATCACCCACTGTCAAACCTCCCATTCTTGAGCAAGCTCATAGAGAAACTAGCAGAAAGACCAACTACAAGCTCATGTACCTGAAGCTGACATTCTAGACTTGGAACAATCTGGATTCAGGCCAGGACATGGAAATGATTCTGTTTTAGTGGCACTGATGGATGATCTTCTATTGTCAATGGATAGCAGATAGGCATCCATTATTGTCATCCCGGACCCCTCTTCAACATTCAGTGCTGTTAACCATGAGATACTGCTGTCTCACCTGAGAGAGGTGGCTGGGGTCAAGAGTAATGTACTAAAACATGTTGAGTCCTTCCTGGAGGGATGCACCTAAAGTGTGGTGATGGAAAACTCACTAGTGGGGTTCCACAAGGATCAATTCTACCTCCAGTCCTCTTCAACATCTACCTGGAACCACAAGGTGAAATGGTCAGACAACATGCACTCGGGCACCAGCAATATAAAGAATGATACACAGCTCTATGCATCCTTCATCATGTATGACCACATCACTACAACCAGTGCTTGGATGAGATTTGCTCTTGGATGAAGAAAAGCCGGCTGAAGCTGAACTTGAGCAAAAGAGAGGTGATGCTGGTAGACAAAGGAAGTATTTTCAGGAGTTTTCAGCCATGGTGCAATCTCTTTTGAATGAAATTTCACATCCACAATTGGTCAATTCAGTCTGTAATCTAGGAGTACTCTTGAATTTCACATTGACACTGAGCTCTCACATCACAACAGCCATGAGTAATGCTTTCTACCATCTCCACTTGGCTAGGAGACTCCATCCCATCCTGGCAGACAAAGTCACAGATTAAGTAATTCATGCCTTCATCACCTCTTCGCTGAACTGTAGAAGTGTGATATACTTAGGAAATTCCAACTAGTAGAAAACTCTCCTCACCAGCATAGGCTACCATAATCCCATCACACCTGTCCTCCACTCTCTATTCTGGACGATTCTGGGCTTCCCATAGACTTTCAAATCAAGTTCAAGGTCTCAGTCCTTACCCTCAAAGCCCTCCTTGGCCTGGGTCCTGGTTACCTAAAAGACTGCCCAAAGCTCTGGGATGAAGACTATGATTGATGCTCCTCTGGCAGCATGGAACTCTCAACAGTAAGAGTAAAGCTCATGTGTGCAGGAGACAGAACCTTATCCAGACTGTGGAATGGACTTCCCCAGGAACTAACCTCACCATTTTCTACTCCAAGTGCAAGGCACATTGCTTTGACCTTGCCTTCTCTAATATAAACACATAGTGACAGATATACTTATGTAATAAATAAATTTAAAAACCTACGCTCACTGCACATGCTTGTCCTTCTGAGGAGAGGATGAGAGAACAAGTAATATGTGACAGATGTGTAGTCACGTTGCTTAATTCACTACTGGAAGGCACTCAGGTACTTCAGTGGTGAATACAGTATAAAAATCTATATAGAATAGAAGTGATCAGCATGGACATCTCCTCTGCTGCACTGCTAGTAATGGGAGCCTCCATTACAGCCAGTCTCGGCTCTACTTTCCTGGAAGTAGCTCAGGGGAATGTTCTGAGGCTTAATTCTTTAGTGTTTGTAGAGCTCTTTGAAACCCTAAATTGAAAAGTACTATTGAAGCATAAATTTATTGTTTTTGAAGGTCTGGTGTTTTAATAACTACTGCAGAGTCCTGTTATATCAAACAATTTTATAAGAATAAGTATTTACTTCACTTTTTCGGACACCACCAGCATTGTCCAGAACCTTTGTGTGGATCTCTCCTTGATTTCAGTTCTGGTCCTTCATATTTTCACAAAGCATTTTACACAAGCTTGTTTACTTCTATTTTTCATTTCTTTGTGAGGGTAACTTATTTCCTTAAATATCGGAATTTTTGTCCCTGATCTGGGATTTCGATCTGGTTTGTTAGGTAGTTCTCTCTCCATATTTAAGTAATATTTATCATCCTGGAAAAACATGTCGAGGCACTTCTCTTTTTGTAAATGGTTCACTTTGGTAAATTACCACAACTTGTGAAATTGTTCCTCTAAAGAAGGTTCAGTTCTTTATATGTGCAGTTGAAAATAAGGCAAGCCATAGGAGAATAATAGAAAGTGCACTAAATATCCAGCCAATGTGTTCTGCAAAATCAATCAAAATGAAGAGACTATGAAATGAAAGTGATGAAACTACAGTGTATGAGCATTATTAGATTTTAGTGAGTATGTAAAATTTCTTGTTTTCAATTATTTACTATTAATATACAGATTCTAATTTGGAAAGAAACACACAAACTCACTCACAGAATCCCTAATAAATTTCTGTCAGGAAATTAAACATTATTCTAAAAATGTATCAAACATATATGAGATTCTACCTGAGCTTGAGTATGCAGCTCTAACATGGGAGATTGCCATTAAAATGTAATCATAAAATCATGCATTATTTATATAGCTATAAAAGTAGCATTGAGTCTCCCAAGTTTTTTTATTATTATTGTACTATTTACCTCAAATTGCAAGTCTTCAACCTACTAAACATAAATGGATAGGCTATTTTAGAATATTATCTTAAGAAAACAAATTTTTTGATTATCTTTCACAAACCTTAAAAGCCCAAAAGGCAGAAATAATCCCCTTAACATTAATTGCTGTTTTCCTAAACGAACTGTTCTCATTACTCTAGTGCCCCCAAATAGAAATCTCATTAAAACACCACCCCTTTGTTTTCAGTGTCTACTTTGAAATTGAGGGCTTGTTTTTTTCTGGCAAAGAATCGGATAAAGCTTCAAACATCTTTTGGAATATTATTGTACTCATTACAGCTTGTTGTTAAAGCTACAAGTACTGATATGTCACAAATGAGATTAATTTCATCTTCATTTTCGCTTTATTTGTAGCAAAGTGCTACTGCTGCTGGACATTATTAAATATAAACCACATGATAGTTGACTTATTGTCATGTAAGAAGCAAATAGTTTTAAATATGACACCCATTTATTTAAAAAGTAGAATTGGCTATTGGTAGTGCAACAAACCGACTTCTTAATTTTGGAAGGTATGCTTAGAAAAGAAAAGGGAAAGATAGAAACTCAGACCATGGTCTTATAGACTACACTGTGTTTCCTTAAAGCAGCTCTGTGTATAATGCAGGGAGTGCTGGAATAACAAGTGACTTCATCCTGTACAGTTTTGAGAGTGAATCTGAAATCCAACAGCACTGTGTAGCAATATCCAAGCAATGTTCAGTGTGGATCTCTTGAACTCCACATAGACTTTTCTTGACTTTTCTGCTAACCTGATTGTACACAGTAAGGATTTGACATGCTGTGTTTGAACTGGGGTATCAAAGACAATTGTGGAAATGAGTCCTTCATAATTTGTGGGCCACTATCTGTTGTTATTGCCACTGGAATCCCTCAGTGATGAAACTGTAATTTAAATGTGGTGTTACATTGTTACTCAATGTGTTGTGCAACATCACAATTTAAAAGAAAAAAAAATAGTAGTCCACTAATAAGTAATCTTCCTATTAAATTCAAATAGAACTGTACTAATCTTGGATTAATAGCAATCAATACTCATCTAATTTCAGTGATTCTCTTCCATTATGTTCCTATAATTATTACAGATTTCACACTTAACTTCTAATAAGCAGCTTTTATGCCTTGTCAGAAGAGGACCAGAGCATCAGCCACAAGTGAAGTAGGACGAGCAGGGAGGGAGCAAATTGTTCTTTTCATCTATTTCCCTTGCTCCTGCTTGGGGATCCTGCTGATGCTAGAAACCATGGAAGCTCCCTTTTGAGGCATGACACACAAGTTGAGAAATGGTGGGCCCCATCACTGTGTGAGCAGCCTCACAATCACTAATAAACAACATTCCTGGGAAGTGAGTATTATTATCAACCCCATTTTACAGATTGTAACTAAGGCATACTGATTTGCCCAAAATCTCACCGAAAGTCTGTCGTGGACTCTTATGTCCTGAGTCCCAGGCCAGGGCCTGAATCACAAACATTTTCTTCCTTTCTAGAAACTGATGACAACTGCATTTAATCATGCATTTAACTGGGTATCTAGTATACCCAAGGCCAAAATGCATTTGATGACAGTTACATCTTTGGCCTAGAAGCTTGTATATTATTATTTATGTGCTGGTCCAGAGAAAAAAAATATCACATTAGCTGCCTTATCAACATTTTTCAGGGGAAAATAATTCCCACATGTAAATTAAAAAAATATAGGATTTTCATTCCAACAAATGATTGCACTAACTCTAGCTTTGAATTCAAAGTATAAACAGCATCTACAAAATTATCCATCCCCCCACCTCACTCATACTGTGTTTCTGTTTTCCATATGTTATCTCTAAGAGACTCCTACAAAAATAAGCATGCAGGAAAGATTGAGGGAAAGTGGTATTTGACATGTTTTCCTTATTAAAATCTTTTGATGTCCTTCAAATATATAAAACCCAAGATCAGAAAACTCTGAATATGACTGTGTACACACTGGTGTTCCAGTTACATCATAAACCACTCTGCCATTGCTCTTGTGGTTACAATGATACTTTCAATAGGTAGACTTAAAGTTAATAGGGATCTACGTTTTGAATACCATATGTCTGATAAATAGATCTGGTTCCTGAGTTTTGAGTGTATAGGGACAGCAAACTCTGTAGTAGGGTTTCGTTCACCTTTCAAAATAAAAATCAACAGTATTTGAAATACGTTTTTTTTTTTCTACACAGGTAAATCTCAGGGTTAACAAAGAAACAGTATAACACTGAGGATCAGATTTTCAAAAGTGTACAAATACATTTGCACATTCCTCACGTATGCAGGAAAATATTCAACAGGCACCTGCAGATCTGGTATTTGTATGGATGTATGGCCAGCTACCCACCTAGCTAATGAGATGCACCACAAACCTGATTTACACATGTTTCTAGGATATTAAACTGTGTTAATTAGGTGTATACTTAATTGTATGTACAAGTTAAGAATCATTCCTTGAACAGACAAAGAGTCAAAAATGCCCATTAGTCATGATGGTCCTCAATTTATCTGCACAACACTTAAGGAACAGTAAAGCAGATTTTGAATTATAGATGTATTGTCTAAATTAGCCTTGTCTACACTAAAGTTTTTTTCTCTTTAATTTCCCACCATTGCTACAGTCAGTGCATCTGATGAAGTGAGCTGTAGCTCACGAAAGCTCATGCTCAAATAAATTGGTTAGTCTCTAAGGTGCCACAAGTACTCCTTTTCTTTTTGCGGATACAGACTAACACGGCTGCTACTCTGAAACCAGTCAGATAGTGGTAGCTCTAGTGTAGACAAGATGATGGCATTTTTACCACTATGTATTCACTACCTTACAGAAGAGGGCTCTTAATAGGTAGAGTGAATTTAGAAAAAAAATGACAGGTTTCAGAGTAGCAGCCATGTTAGTCTGTATTCACAAAAAGAAAAGGAGTACTTGTGGCACCTTAGAGACTAACAAATTTATTTGATGAAGTGAGCTGTAGCTCACGAAAGCTTATACTCAAATAAATTGGTTAGTCTCTAAGGTGCTAGAAAAAAATGTTATCTAAACTTTGCAAATTTCTATCACTTGGAATTAGTACATAAATTCTCTAAAAACTACTATTTTCTGAAGGCCAAATTCTGTGCTAAATTATTTCAATATATTATAAAATACATTTCCTGTTTCCTTCCCTATATGTTTTACATAATACCTCAACACTGGTGGTCTTTATTGCATTTTGGGGAAGGGGGCTATTTGCTTGAATGCAATCCTAAAAATAATAGGATTATTCTCATCTTTCATTTAGCTTAATAATACACCACATACATTTGTCAATCAAATTAGAATTACTGTCAGGCAATAATAATGCATTTTAGTTTAGCCAATATCAGTCAGACCTGATTTATTTGCTTAATACAAATCTAATTGACTTTCAGGCTGCACTTCTCTTTTCAGCTGTTAACCGACCAAGTACATCTTTAATTTCCAAGACCGATGGTTTGGTAGCAGTTGAGAGGAAGAATGATTTGCATAAGGCCCCAGAAGGGTGCCAAAACTCTTCACGCTTTAAACAACAGCCTTTATTATTCTGTAAGTGGATGTGTTGAATTTTCATGCTTTTGTTTCCAGTTCAGTCCTGACAGAAAAGAATAAAGTAGATTTTGCCAGCACCCCTGCTGTGCCCTGGGGGAGAAATTCAATGTGCCTCATTTGTCTTAATTGGAGAACCGCCCTTAGCACCAGCTTTTTCTATGAATATATTAGCATAACAGACAGAAAAGTCCAAACCCACTTTTTTACAGAAGTATTTTTTTTATTTTCTTTTTAAGAGAAATAAAAACTGTAATGGAAAAAAATGCATTCAACATCTCTTTGGCTTTTTACTATTATTATTGTTGTAAAACACTTTATACAGGAAAAATGTATCTAACCTACTTTATCTCTCCAATGTTGTTAGTGCTGTATAGTGAAAAATGTGATAAATACCATCTATGACAGAGAGCTGAAAGCTGCTCTTTATTCTTCATAATGTGCTAATCCTATATATTTGTTCTTTGCCTGGTTATGTTGCTTTTTCAGATGGAGGAGATACTTTTTGCACATAGAGACTGATATGCAGTAAGTATGAATGAATCTAGGAACAAAAAAATCGTACAGTAGTGAAATTATTAGCCCTAAAACAAAATGCAGTTATCTCTGCCAAAGCAAGATTTCAAGCCCCATGCCTATTCATTTGAGAAATATTAAATTCATCCTCATATTTTTCATTTCACAAAAGAACTCTAAATCTAGACTAACAATCTGTGCAGTTTTAAAGCATTTCTAAATCAGGGCTCTCCCAGTGTCAGATTGAACTAATGGGATTTAAAGGGTAGGGTTTGTTTTTTTTAAAGTATTTAATTTACATGTTCCCATGACTGATATTAATCCTTACATCTGTTAAACCAGTCAGCTGTTGCTGGCACAATGAAAAAGATGAAAACGTGGAAAATAGGTAATTTCTTAATAAATTGTGATGGATACATTTTCTTGGAAACATGGCTTCATTTCAGAAACGGACGAATCCATATTTAGTCTTGATATTTTCTCCCCAGGGATCTAATCTCTCTCAGTCACACAGCCATTTAACTAGATGCCTTCCATGACTGTTAAAATAAAGGAGGTGGTGGTGGTGATGTTTTTTTAAAGCATCTTGCAAAACATGTTGAAAATGAAAATATTCTTTGGGTCAAATTTTTTCAATTAACTGGAGGAGTTAATGGCTTTAGGGTCTTCTTCCAGCTGGAGCTGAGGTGGGATAGTTAGCTTAGCCTCCTAATTCTGGTATATAAATTCTTTGTTACCAGCTCTCTATGACCATTTATCAATTTAACTAGTAATGTTAAAAGATTCTTTCCCACCTCTTCCTCCTCCTCATTATTCCATCACCCCTCTCTTACATACACACACCCTTAACACATACTCAGTTATTCTTGGATGAGCTGTAAAGTCTTGGAGAATAGGGGTAGACTGTGCTCTTTCTTGTGCAAATGAATCTGCAAAGTAATTATTTAGGAAGATGTGTTTTTGAATGGTATCTAGGCATCCCACTCTACTGTGGTTTCATCTACGTTATAAAAATGACAATGGCTGACAATAGTTAGCTGATAATCGTCACTGCTTTGCTAAACAAACAATCCAGCAAATCCAAAAGATGGGCACTCTTCTCTGTCTCTCAATCCTGGCACATTCTGGCTGAATTTCCATGGGGACAATATTCAGATTGCTTAGCACAGCATCCTGTCTTTTCTAAACAGAACACAAAAGAATATCCCCTTTGTCTAGGTGCCAGATTCCAAAAGGTATTAATTTCTAATATGGTTTGTTTCCTGATAAGGAAAGAAACTTTAAACGGTTAATTTAGTGCAAACAAATTAACAATAATGTGTGGCACTTCCTGAAGTAATGTGGTGGTGGGGAAAAACACCTTATCCATGTTATGCTCTGTAATCTCTCACTTGTGATAAATGGTTTGCGTATAAACCAAAATGGGAATTTACAGTATGAAAGGGTAACCCTGCATATATCCGGGGTTTATATCATTATTATTTGTATTACAGTAGTGCCTAGGAGTCCCAGTCATGGACCAGAACTCCTTTGTGTTAGGCACTGTGTAAACACAGAACAAAACGATGGTCCCTGCCCCAAAGAGCACTTGAAATGCTATAATGGAACAACTGCACCTGCATTGCTGTAGTGCTTCAGTGTCAACAGGAGGAGTTCTTCCATCTGACGGTTGGTAGCTAGGTCACTGGAAGAAGTCTTCCAACAACCTAGCACTGTCTACACTGGCAATGAGGTCAGCTTAACTATCTCACTGAGGGGTGCAGGGTTTTCATGCCCCTGAGCAATGTAGCTGGATAGACTTAACTTTGTAGTGTAGACCAGGCCTAAATAATTCATAACAATTCTAATCTCTTTTATTTCCAGATTAACCAAATCAATACGTAGAACAAACAATTCTCCCCTCATACAAATTGGAATTCTGAATGGTGTGTAGCCTCAGGGATCTTGTTGGTTGGATATGGTCCTTCAGAGGGTTTGATCTGACCTCTGAGAGGTCCTGGATGGTAGTGCTGACCTATTGCTTGTCATTGTATTAGTCACAGAGGTCCATCTTCGAATTCTCCAAGAGCATATTCCATTCCCATTCTGTTCCATCTACAGCCATGTGTCACCTTCATTAGGTTTTTGAAGGATAAATGAAAGATGGGGGATGTACTCCACTGCCCATTCATCCAATCCCCACCTCCCAAATCCCTCCAGGCCTTCTCATGTGGGGGATGGGATTTACAAGTGTGAGTGGGGAAAAGAACCCTTTCTTCACTCTGCAGCCAAAGCTAATCTCAAGAGCAGAGATGCTCAATGTGGTTGTATGGAACCTTCAGGTATTACTCAGCAACCACACGCTCAGACAAGTGTTCATAAAACCTAGCCTATAGGTGCTAGGAATTCCTTAAGAGATCATGCCCCCAAATTCTCTTATAGAGTTGCCGTGGTGGAAGGAAGAGAGGGGAGTAGCTTACCCTCTCATACTACCTTATTGGATGGAGTTATGAATAACCTGCATCCTAGAAGATCACTTGGAAAGAGTCCACAACAGGCATCACTACAAGGGCCTGCTAGGAGAAAAGAAACTGTTCCTATACAAAGTGAGACAGGGATGGGGAATGGTCTTCAGCTTCTCAAAGTCAACAAGGGTAAGATGGAGGGGCTGATGACTTTTCTGGGGGAAGGAGATAGGTCTTGGGACAGAAGGTGGTGCATTAGCCAGCTGGCCGGCAAAAGGAAGCATATGCAGAGTTCATGAATTTTTCCCTCTATGTTAACATCTTGCCCTCAGGCTTGTGGACTGTATTGTATCACAAATTCAGTCTGTGAGTGAGTGAATTCAGGGTGGGAAGTAAATGTTCCAACCATTTATTCATGTAACCATCTGAACTGCATGGGCAATAATTACATGTACAAATATAGATATTCAATTAAGTTCCATTTTTATGTACCGGTAAGTACGCCTCTATTTAAAAAAAATTGGTCCACTGTTAAGCCTTAGTACACATACACACTTAATCATCTGTTTCCAATTATATCACTCCATTTCTGAACTGTTGTGGATTTGTGAAGACTTGTCCACATGTTTGACATGCAGTACCTCTACACATTCTCCATTCATTATGGAAAATGAATAAATGTACCATCTGTGATGTTCACAAGTCTATCCCAGATTTCTACTCTCAAGTCCAATTCCCTTGTGTAGAAGGGGCTAGGGATATACTGTGTGTTCCAATAAGCGCCCAACCAAAAGGAGGCATTCACTTCTCAAACACATAAACAGCACCTATTCATACATAACATAAATAATGTTCTTTTCCAAAAGTATGGTTTTCAAGACATAGCTGACTGAGGGTAAGATGGTGTCATTCTCGCTTTTCATGAATAAGGTAGTGTGTGAACTCCACAAGCCTGATGTAAAGCATCTGTGTCCATAGAAAGTTCTCTCACTTTCCATGTGATACATGGGTTACCACTTAAAGTGCTTATTTCTAATCAAACTGTTAAATAGGCAACTAAAACTCATACAACTTGCTGCCACGTTCTGGGTTGCCACTTCCATAGTGCTGTAGTTAATAAAATATATACCTTTATAAAAACAAAAAATAACTATTTCCAGTTTTATGTGCTGAAACAAAGCCCATCTTACTGTTTTTTTGACCTTGCTTCCATTTGAAAGTATGCATTTCCTCAGAGGTAAAACCAAGAGCTGTAATGTATAGCATCTGAGGCCAGTGCAATGAACTGCGTAAATAAAATTTACCTATAGAAAAGAACATATTCCAAATATTTTTTCAAGTTTAAAAGTTATAACATTTGCACTGGCATTTGTGTGACTCAATTAACTTTTGTGAATGGGTTTTTAATGTTCAATGGTTTAGTGTGATAGGTCATACTTATTTTATTATCTTTATTCAAGTGATAGAGATATTACAATGCCCACCTGATGTTTGATTCCTAAATGCCATGCGGATAGCATTATCTCAAGCATTCAATATGATAAATGTAGAATTGAACTACATACAACAAACTATAGTGATCATATATGGCCAATTTATTGGTGACATTACTGTAGTATGTATAAATATTTGTGCCATACCTGCCTCACAGCAGCCTTCAACAACTGTTCTTGGCTGATAAATTTTATACAATGTTGCCATCTTCAACAGAAAGGGGCCCAGACTTTGAGTGTTCCATGTTGCCTACTCTAATATTAAGCTTTACTGCACACATTGGATCCAACATATCACTGGCCTGCCAGAAAGCCTTCAAAAGACATCTCACTGGCTCAAAATCAAATATGTACCCTGGCTGTTTGTTGGACTAAATGACTGTACCATTTTAGACAGTGCTGCAAGATTAATGATTACACTGGTTGACCAATTTTCACCCTTGGGGCAGTATTACAAAGATGTGCCTTTTTCATGCACCTCCTGTTATGAATATCAAATGCATCATTCCTTTTGCCATAAGTGTTAATAATGGTCCAAGATGCCCCCGTTTCCTCCCCCATCAAGGAAAATTAACATGGCGTGCATATAATTTATCTTGTTTCTTCGGATAGGCATATACTTACATGTCATATTATATGGGTTATTCTCCTAATCACATAGAACACTTTAAAAGTGTACGTCTCTGGTAGAATGAGGCCTCTGGCACGTATTTTTGAGCCAAAGCAAATGAACTGTTCCTTCTCCTTGTCATTCTTTACAGGTAAAAGCTATCAGAGATCAACCTGTCTTCAAATAGGTTTATATTCTTCTCTCCGAGCCAAAGACACTGTCTCCTTGACTTTGTTTTGTTATCTCATATGATTAAAAACACAGGAAAATTCAGGAAATATGCTTTATGAAGATGTTCTGCCCACTTATATGTGGTAAAACTGCAGAGAGAATACTGCTATTGGTAAGCTTGTCTTTTTTCTATAAATCTGTTTTCCTAGATTTATAATATACTGTGTGATGAGTGGAACTGCAATTTTTCCATTTGCCCTGGTAATTACTTTACATTCAACTTCCAGCTTTGTGCCTTTCTTTTCTCGCAGTACTGAGCTGCTCTTTCTCTCCTGCTGCTCATGTCAGAGGCAGTTGAACTTGGAGGTCAGCATGAAGAGAAAAGAGCAATATAACTGCATGCCACAGAGGCCAGACATTCAGTAAAATCATGGAGCATCTTGTCAGGGAAACACCATTGAAGTTCATGGGAGATTCACCACTTTCCCTAAGGAAATAAGAATATTGTATTGTCAAAAAATAGCAGTCATCCCTTGACAGTAACATGCCAGGAGAGAGAAAAAAATGTGGCAGTATTTATTTTACAATAAAACATATTTTCCTTTTCTCATCCTTGCTCTTACTTTCTTCCCAGTTTTCTCCCTCCATCTCTCAATATTTTTATTTATTATAGCTGAAAGAATATGTATTGAATAACTTATTGAACAGGTTTGTGTCTCTTTCTGTTTACGTATTATTCATAAACACGTCACAACAGTCTCCGATGTATTGTTATTCGAAACTATTCACAAAAATGTTTTCCTATAGGAATAGCTCATGAATAGTTCATTGCAAATATTTGAACTTTGAAATTCATTTTGTGTTTAGTGTCATGGTGTAATTTCTCCCTCAATTGGTTTATTTAACAAACCAGTACGGAGAAGTCTGAATATAGAAAATCACAATCAAACATATACTAGAAACTTGGTTTTGTCAGACATTTGAGCTTAAAATGTTCATAACTGTTGGTGAGACGCAAAACCAAAAAGATCCAAACACAGTGAAATCGAATTTGGTTTAAAACTCAGCTAAATAGTCACCCTGTGCTCAGCTCTAATATACATTCTTTCATCTCTGTTTTTTAATCTTTACCCCTTACTTGGCTCATCTTTTTGCCGCACCTTTATTATCACTGATCTAAAAATAAAATCTGAGGAAAATTTCAAAGTCCTTCTAATTCCACAATTTTCTACAAGGAACAATTTTTGATCTCCTTATAGTTTTTCCTGAAAAAAAATTACAACTGGATCTTTTAGGGTTTGAAATTTTTGTTTATATTTTTCTGTTCTTTTCCCTCCTTTCTCACCCCCCCTTTTTTTCTACTGAAAAAGGGAAAACGTGAAAATAAGAGAAAGTGAGAAAGGAAAAACGATAAAAAGTGGAAACGAATTTTTTTCATTTTCCAGTTTTGCCAAAAGTGACACGTCTCCCCCCAAAATTCATTTGTGAACATATTCTATTTTGAAAAGGGACATTTTCAGTGAAAAAACAATAAAAAAAATTTAACCAGTTTTACCACCCCTATCTTTCTCAACTTTCACCTGTCCTATGTTCTTCCTCTTTAGTTCTATCAGTTTATTTTGGCCTTGTCTACACTGGGCCTCTAACTGTACTCTACACAAGTCTAAACCAGTCTGAAAAGGATGAAAGATGTCAAATGATGCCATAGTTATACGGCTACCAGGTCTCAATAATCTTTTCTTTAAAATGACTGTTAGAAACAGGGTGACTGATATTCGACAAGATTGGCAACAACCAGAGAAGGTTTTGCAAGCAAAGTCTGACCACTAGTTTGAGTGAAACCTTCATAGAGGAAGGTACTGCCAATCTCTGCCAACACAGGACCCAATAATCCAACCCACACTAGATTTGCCCACCCAGGAAGGACATGTTGCAGGCATAGCTGTCTAGCAAAAGCAAACCACAATGAGCTAGCCTGGCCAAAACTCAACCAGACAAAATATTGTGTGGGCCCTCCAGATACAGGTGCAGATCCTGAACTAGTGTAAACTGTCATAGTTCTGTTGAAATCAGTGGCGCTATGACAATTTACACCAGCTCTGGCTCTGCCCCACTGTGCTTAAGTCTGGTTCAGGTAATATGTATTTAGCTCCCAATACAGATAGGGCTTTCCTTCCATTTTCCTTAACAGATCTCTTATTTTCCTGATTCTTTCCTACATTTCTTATGAATAATAGAAAAACTAGCTTTCTGAAAAACTGAAACTGAGGGATGCCTCTATTTTTATAAAGATATAAACATCTTCGTATGAAGGAGAGGAATATTTCTGGGCTGGCCCACAGTTCTGTTTCTTGTCAATATTGAAGAGGGAGTCATTTGTCATCCTGACCCCACAACTCAGATCAAATAAATTAAGTTTTAGCTTGTTGATTCCAGTAACACATTAATCAATGACAATCTCATCTGTACAACAGTTTACTCGGTCAAGCACAACCTTCTCTTGATTCACTGGCAGGACAAAGTTGTCTATTTGAAAAGCAGATAGCTGAAATGCTTTATCCATCTAACAGGCCATTCTGTCTCACCAGGATGTGGAGGTGCTATCTGTATTAGCATGATGAGTGTTTCGCTGCATGAGCTTGAATTGTTCTTTGCACTAAAAAGTCCTTGCATTACCTTCTGTCTCCCATGTTCAGTTACTCCAGGAAGCTGCTGGCAACACTATTTTATTCCTCACTGTCACTTGGTTGGTATGCTGCTGCTAAGTTGGGTAGCTCTGTTCTCAGTGATTTGGGACCAAAGAAAGGTCTATGATTAGGTTTTCTATGAAATGTAGATGTGACTAGGCTTTTCAAATCCATGTAGTCCCCACATAATTTAACATAATTTAAGTCTCTCATTTCCTACCATATAATTATAATACATTAAGCTGTTTCACAGATACTAAATATGAAGTGTACCGGCACTAAAGTATTTCTTACCCTAATGTTATCAAGTCTGTAATATTTTAACAGGAAAGAAGACCTAAATGCAAATTTTCATTCTCTTTGTATAACATTTATGCAATAAAGAATGAGTTGAGTACATGATTTTTCATTTCTGGATAGCTAGGAATAGTAAAGCATGAGCTTCAGAAGAAAGCATTAATCTCTCAAGCTGCTAAGAAATGAAATGTCACAGAGCAACTTGTTCCTCACTGGCGCTTTCCCAGCATAGCTTTTTTCAGGAGATTCTTCATCAGACGGAAAAAAGATAATACTTTGTCTGATCATATTAGATTACAACACATGTATAGTCTTTCATGCATTCTGAGTTAGATTCCACATTTGGAATACGATGCCTTTGTATATCACTTCTTTCTCTCTCCTTTACAAATTAATTTAAGATTATTCTGGAAGGTTTTTTAGGACATTTTTACATTCATGTTGTCATAAAAAACATTTTAAAAAAATCTAATCAGTAAATATTTTCCCTACAATTTTATTTCTAATTTTGCTTTGAAAAATTCAGTTACCATACTGTCATCTTGGTTGCTATGACTTTTTTCTGTGTGTGTATGCGTGCAAGTCCATGCAAGCACATGCAAGTGTGCACATCAAAAAAGCACGATTAGTTAGCTACATTTACTTCTGCTATTGGTTGAGATGTTCATATGGGGTGAAAATCACCCATGGGCAGAGGTTTTGTACAAGCACTTGGCAAGAATTAGCAGAACTTTTGCCCTATATTGAGTACCTAAGTGGAACTGGAGTGATCTTAAGACCTTGTGTGGGTCTTTCATGGAGGGATGAATTTCACTTATGGAGAATAATTAGAGTTTTTTGATATGTGCATTTTTAAAAGGAGTCATGATCTGTAGGTGATGTTAAGACTTTCAGGGACCTGATCCTGTAGTCTTTACTCAAGTCAAGCTCCCATTCAGTCAAAATTATGAGATCTGGTCTCTGATGGAGTTAATGACAATGAAGTAGGAAAGCTGGCAGATGAGAATGTACCTGTGTCTTTTATTAATCCCATCTAAAAAGGTATTTCAACAATATTTAGTTACAAAATATAATTTACTAACATTCTGTCATTGTTCCATGTCTTGAACTCCCATTTACTTCAATATGAGTTCAGTGCTCAGAAATGCTACAAAATCAAGCCCAATGGCTATATTTTGAGGGCCTGACCTAAAAACCCACTAAAGGCAATGGGGTTTTCCACTGAATTCAGTGGGCTTTAGGTGAAGCCCTTAGTAAGAGGCAGTTTGGAACTCAGATAAAATTTCAGTCTTACATTGCTAACTAATAATTCCATTTTTGATGCAGTTTCTGAGAACAAGGAGAAAAGCACAGACACTTCTTCAAACTGAAATCATTTAAGACCCTGACTGATCTGATGGAGACTGATCTCTATTACAACAATGTAAATCCAGAGCAAATCTGTAATTACATGGCATTTATAACAGCATTATGGAGAAAAGAATGCATTTGATCTTCTATACATTGTCCTCTCTCTGTTTTTTAAACAAAATCCTTGTCTATATGAGGGGAAACTGACCTGCATAACTATTCAAGAAAAACTATTCTACTAGAGCAATTCCAGTATAACTTCGGTCTGCTCATCAGGTGGAATAATTATTCTGGAATAAAGTTAGTTTTATTTTGGAATAGAGTATCCACACAGGGAGTTAGTCCAGAATAGTCATAGTGGAATAGTTGGCCATCTTCTTGTTCAGTGTTTGTACAGCATGTAGCAGATCCTAGATCTTGACTACAGCTCCTAGGTGCTAGTATACTATTACTAATAGTAATTAATGATTTTATAGAATAGCTATTCAGGCCAATTTCCCCACATAGACAAGCCGTAAAGAGAGAGAATCTGAACACCTTGAAAGCTATAGGGTAGCAACTGAAATTATTTTGCTTTCTTGCTTACATCAAACCCATTATGCTAACTTATGGTAGCTTTTTGTTTCATTTTCTTAGTAGCTTCTTAATTTTTAAAATATCTGCAAGAAAATTAGAAAATTACATAATTCAAATTTTTCAAAAGTCATTGTGAATTAATAAAAATGCTCCGATTTCACAAAAGAACTGTCAAATTTCATTTTGATCATGTGACGATGAGCGTTCCTGGGCAGGAGCTTTTCAGGATCAGGTCTTCAAACACTAATCCTGCAAACTAAAGTCTTCAATGAATGAATGAAATTAGTAGACAGCAGGTCTAAAACAAAAGGAAGTACTTCTTCACACAATGCACAATCAACCTATAGAACTAGTTCCAGTGGAAGTTGTGAACTCCAAAAATATAAGTAGGTTCAAAAAAGAATTAGATAAGCCATTGATGGATTTATCCTCCATTAGTATTTGCCAAGATTGTCAGGGATACAACTTCATGCTGTGGGTGTCCCTAAACCTCTGACTGCCAGAAGCTAGGACTGGATGACAGGGGATGGATCACTTGATAATTACCATATTCTGTTCATCCCTTCTGATGCATCTGGCACCAGCCACTATTGGAAGACAGGCTACTTGGCTACATGGACCATTGGTTTGACCTGGTATAACCCTTTTTATTTTCTTACAAAATATAATTAGTCCCTCCCAAGAAAGGGATATTAAAAAGGTACCAGACATAACAAATATAAAAGGAACTAGTATAATCAATAGACAAGGAGATAGAAGACTACTTAAAGTAGCAGTGAACAGAGAAATTAGACTGTCCAGCTGAGAATAAGCAACTTGTTTTGTGTAAATGTACAGTTGGTCAGACAGAACATACAGGCGTATATATCTGGTTTTTAGGCATTTTACTATTATTTAGTCTAGGGAACAGCTAGATTTTTTGGAAAGATAAACTTTCAGAGCAAGTTGCTCATTCTACAATGAATGAAGTTATCCACATTGCCTTCTTGGTTACTTTCATCTCACAAAGAGAAAATTAGATAGCTAGATATTTGACCTATGTTGGCAGCAAAACACTTTTATATTTTAGGGGAGCTGTTCCCAAAAGTGCAAGCCATTTTGAAGTTAGCATCTGGAGAGAAAACAGCAGGTTTATAATGTTCCTATCATCTCTTCCCACAGTCAGTCCAACTGGCATGTTTTCTAGATACATTTTAGACAAGCATGAAGCACTTAAAAGTGGTTATTCTAAGGATGGTCCTTTTTCCACAATAGTGCCACCACTGGTACCAAAGTTGTGTTCTGAAGATATGCAGGAAGTAAAAAATAAAAATTAAAAAATTGCCAGATAACAGTTTTAAGGATCTTGCCTGACAGCTGTAGACTTCATCATGGAAATAGGTATTCACTGTTATTGAAATAGACTGAATTTTAGTATTGTTACTGTCAGTGTGATTTTTACAGTTTCAGCAATCTTTGTGAAATATAAGCCCTCCAGAGATCTGTGTCTGTTTGGGAATGAAGTCCAGTATCAATTCTGATTAGACATGACTGAAGTAATATTTATTTGCAATATATTGTTCCCTTTCAAATATTCCTTTAATTATGAAATATATGGTCAGCTTAGAACCCAGGTTTTCTCCCACTGTGACTGCAGGAAATTGTCATCTTTCAGATTCATTTCATTTCTGTTGTCACTACAAAGCGATGCAGATATTAATTAACTTCACAAATCTCAATTTGGTATCACTACCATTAATTTGATTTTTCTGCTTTTACAAGCTGCATATTGATCCTCCATGCAATCCTAAAATATTCTCACCAACACAGCTATCATTCATAAAGTAATTGTACATTTAAGGGGTCTGCAAAACATGATCTATAATAATAATGCCATAGCACTTTTCATTGGTAGATCTCAAAGCACTTCACAATCTTTTAAAGTATTTAAAACTTCACAAAACCCTTGCAGTGGTCGGGGGGAGGACTTCACTCCTCCCACAAACTGTGGAGCAGTGCTCTACAGCAGCTCTGTCTGTGTCTGTGCCCAGGGATGTTTTGGGGAAAGCTGGGAGAGAGAGGGAAGATTTTTCTGACTCATAAGCAAAACCACCCCTAGACAATGCTTCTGTTTCCTAGAGAACTGCAGATTAAAGAACCATATTATAAGCACTATAATACCGTGCAAAAAGGTACACATAGTGTAGGGTGACCAGACAGCAAATGTGAAAAATCAGGATGGGGTTGGGGAGTAATAGGCACCTATATAAGATAAAACCCCAAATATCGGGACTGTCCCTATAAAATCAGGTCACCCTAACATAGTGTGATAAGGAAGGATCGTTCTCAGAAAATTCTGTCCACATTGCTCAGGAAACTGTGGTAGGAATAACATAAAAAGCAAAAGAGAATATTAAGAATTCAAATCATAATAAACTTACTATGGTTATAGCACCAAAGACCACAAAGCAATTTGTAAACAATAATTAATAAACCCTCATGCCAGACAGTCAATCACTGGAAGTGAGAAATATGAAAAGTACACGGTACATCATATTTATATACATACTACATAACTGTGGGAACTCAATGAATTTTTTGAATGAAAAGGGTTTTTGTCAAATGGCCTTTTTTATTTCACTTAAAAATTGAAAATATCTTTTGACTTTAAAAAAAACCTACATTTTCAGTTTTTTAAAAAACTGCTAAGTATTTCAATAAAAATGTAAATTTTTTAAATGAAAAAAAATCAAATAAATTTTGCGGAAAATACCAAAACTAGATCCATAATTCTTCAAAATTGAAACTTTGACATTTCAGGTTTTTTGTGAAACTTGTTTATCGTTTTTTAAACCAGCTCTAACAGTATCACAGACAGAGGTCATGTAATTTTCAAACTAAATTAGTTTTGTGGTTATCCCCTGAACTGCACCTACAATGAACAGTGTTGCTGGCATGGGCGGCAAGTATAATAGGCCAGGGGAGGCTAAGCCTCCCCTAACCCAGGCTGTGGCACCATCCATGCTCCGCCCTGAGGCCCAGCCCTCACTCCCCCTCTCCCCTGAGGGCGAAGAGTTACGGTTGTGCCGCCTGACTTTAGAGTGCTTAACTGTGTAGCCCTGATATTCTCTTTAACACAGATATTTGTATGGAATAAAAAGAAAATTCTCGGTGCTGCAAAAGAATTAGTTTGGTATGGTATTATAAATTGTGCCATGCCTGCACTGAGTTAAAACCTCTATTTAGTCAATGGACTGCCTGAAAAGTCCAATAAGCAAAGATCTCCAGATTAAAACAAAACAGAAAAATGAAAGACGTAAAGATTTCAATACCTTTTCATCTCCCCTCTACCCAAGTAAAGAATATTTTGCCCAATCCCCTTATCTTCATTCTCCCTCTATCCAGAAACAAAGGAATCGAAAACACTTCTTTTAAAAGAATTAAATGCGAGAGAGTTTTTATTTATGCTAAAGTGCTTCAGGCCTGCTTGAGATGGTTGTCCAAACTACTCCAACCCTATCAGCAATGGGTGGATGGTACATGAATAAAAATATCTTTCTCCCATGGGGGGGGGGGGAGATTCAAAATTCAGAGCCCCTTTTAAAACCCAGCTAAAAACTTATTTATTTAATTATGCTTTTAACTAGATCATTAACTGCTTTATTAGTTTCACTGTTATAAAGCATTCTGGGGTGCCATCATTAAGGGCTCTATATAAAATAACATGACTGATTCTTTAATTGTGGGTGGACAGATATTTTTCAAGATTTGCTGAATTAAGTCCATTTCTTATATGACAAGGAGACATTGATAGCTTTCTTGTAGCATAGTACCCTTTTCCCCAAATTAGAAGACTTCAGGTAAGACAGTCTCCGATAATGTCAGGTTTCAGAGTAACAGCCGTGTTAGTCTGTATTCGCAAAAAGAAAAGGAGTACTTGTGGCACCTTAGAGACTAACCAATTTATTTGAGCATAAGCTTTCATGAGCTACAGCTCACTTCATCGGATGCATACGATAAAGTGAGCTGTAGCTCACGAAAGCTTATGCTCAAATATTTTTGGTTAGTCTCTAAGGTGCCACAAGTACTCCTTTTCTTTCTCCGATAATGTGTGCATTCTCCTCTTCATTACTGATCACTGTACTTGAAGAAGATTTAAAGTCTCCCCATGGCAGACTGCTGTGTTTGTCAAAAGTAAAGAGCTGTTCACAGCCAAGACAAACTATAGTAAAAAAAAAAAAAAAAAAGAAATGGTATGAGTTCTGTTATAACTGATGTCCCATTGTACCCACTTACAACTAATATCTTCCTGGGGCTAATATGACAGCAAAGAAGTAGAATAGATTGATAATAGAAAGTAGATTTCCAATAAGAGTCTGGCACTACTTGGAAAACTGGAAGAGCCGGTTGCTACAAGGCTTTGATCTTAACACCATCAAATATGTGCTTGTTATTTACCAAACATGGGTTAGATACTCAGCCGGCGTCAATGAAACTATGCTGATTTACACCCTCTGAGGATCAATGCAGCTATACCAATTTATGCCAGCTGAGGGTCTGGCCTCATTTCTCAAAAGGGGGCTTGATATATTTATCAAGCAGTTCTCAGTTGTGTAAGGGTTGGTTTGTTTTTTACAGTGGAACCTCGGGAATGGAGGTTGTTCATAACTCTGAAATGTTCATAACTCTGAACAAAACATTATGGTTATTCTTTCAAAAGTTTACAACTGAACACTGACTTACTACAGCTTTGAAACTTTACTATGCAGAAGAAAAATGCTGCTTTTAACCATCTTAATTTAAATGAAACAAGCACAAAAACAGTTTCCTTGCCTTGTCAAATCTTTTTTTTAAACCTTCCCTTTATGCTTTTAGTAATTTATGTTTAACACAGTACTGTACTTGCTTTTTTTTTTTCTTTTTTTTTTTGGTCTCTGCTGCTGCCTGATTGCATACTTCCAGTTCCAAATGAGGCATAGTGGTTGACCAGTCAGTTCATACCTCTGGTGTTCATAATTCTGAGGTTCTACTGTAATATTAGATTAGATCTTTGATATGGACTTCATCAGAGTCAGCTGCTCCCTGCTGCTAAACCTCCACTGTCAGCAGTTTTGTAATCATATTAGCTGAGGACTTAGTGCATGTTTCAAGGCAATCACCATCATCACAAAAATAAACAAACAAACATTCCCATTTAAAGTGAAGGGGCAGTGGCATAAAGGATCAGTATACATAAACTTGGCGACCTAGTCATTTCCTCACAAAGTCAATCGCTCCCTTCGTACAGGGAGGGGATGCTTCAAAAACAAACGGCTTTCTATTCTGTAGCAATGCCTGAAAGAACTTGCACTGCAGTAATCCTAATTCAGGGGCAATCTATTAAGAACTCAGCATTACAGATCCTGAGAATCAACTGATAAGAACATTCTTTTTTTTTTTTTTTCCGTTTTAGTTAATCCTCTTAAAGATTGTACTAAGTAATGAAAGGGTGGGATGAAAGAGGCCTTTTTTTATTACTGGCACATACATTGCTTGTGTAAATGTTTCATTAACACACTGCTTGACCAGTATTTAATTCTCCCTTCCCCCTTTGCTATGGTGCTGCTGCAGCCTGCATGACTAAACGTGTGATTTAACACGTTTAATAGAAAATGCACACACTTGAATGCTGCACTATTCTTTGGAGAGGGAGAGAGAAAACCCATTGGAGAGGACATTTTGATGTACAGTTCTTTTTTTATATGTGCTTTAAAATATTACTTCCAACCACACACCAGTTTTGGTTTTATTTTCCTAAGTTTCCTCTAATATATGTTTGTCTCTCACAAGCACCCTTGGGCAAGCTGACCTTTATTAAGCATGATGGCTTTGAAGAGATATTTATACGTTCTTATTTTCTTAGCGGAAAAGGCAAAAGGGATTCAGACTTGCCCTTTCATACACTAGAGTACAAACAATATGCTACCCTTTAAATCCAAGGGTACTGGTCAACAGTAGAGAGAGAGAGAGATTTTAAATTGCTGGGTGATGGCTTTTAGCATGTGTTGTGTTTTTGCATTTGAACCAAAGGGTGTAGTTTTCTTTATTGAATGAGGCATTTCATATTTCCCTCCAGTCATATGATTACAATCCTAATGTTCTGTGTTCTGTGGCTAATCTTGTAAAGCCTGACAGTTTTCATTATCTTATTCAAACAGAAATATGACATTTTCCACATAATCATTAATTTTGTAGAAATAAATAAGATCTTTGTCATCTCTCTGTAATATATACTCAATAGAATTGAGTAGCAGTAGCTGAGCACTATTCAGTATACAGTACTTGCATGTTATCAGTAATAGACATATGGGCACGGCCACCTCTCAGTTACACCTTGTAAAGACTTCATGGGAGTTACTTTAGGTTTACACCAATATAACTGAGAGTAGATTTGGTCCAGGTTGTGTGTAGTTTGCATAAACGCAAAATATAATTTGTTTTTAAAGAGGATATTATTTTAAATTAGTAATGAATATGAAGATGGGGGAAAAAAAGATTTATTATCAGAACTAGTCTGCCGCTTTTAGTGTGTGTGTGACAAGTCAAATTGTTTACTCAGTTGGTATTTTATCATAATGCTCTATATCTGAAATTAGAATTATAAATGGAAAATTGATTGAAAATATACTCTGTATGCCTCAATCAGGTAATTTTTTCAGACCCATTTTGTTATGTTAAGATTAATATTCAAGATTTTTTTGCTACAAGCTTTCCGTCAGTACAGTTAATATAAGTGCCACATTTAGTTTGGTATATACAAGCTTGTTTGCTGCCATGACCATGATCTGGTTTCAAAGTGAATAGATTCATTTGGATCAACAGTCCCCCCCAGGGGTAAATGCTTAAATGTATTCAACCTTAGTCAGAGCTAAAAACATCAATACCTTCATAAAGCCACTTTGATTTGTATTGACTAAGGTGGTGCTGCTAATTCACATACATCATTGTTTACTTCACAGAGCTTTTAACATGGTATTTGATTTATAGAAATAGCGATTCAATTTCTGCAAAGAAGTGGTAGGCTAAGACCTCCCCCATATTCTTATTTCAGCTCTGAAATGCCAAAATGAAAGAAGAAATCTGTTGTCACCATGCAAATAAATTGTTCAATAAATGCTCAGATGTACTGCATTTTTTACTTCCATAGTAACAGGTAATAGCAATGTAGATCTGCCAGATAAGGTACAATCAATTATCTAAGCATGTCCCTAATGTGTTCACAGCAAAATCATTGATTTATATCAGATCAGAAAGTGTTAGTGAAATACATTTCTCTCTCTCTCTCTCTCACACACACACCCCATTTCAATAACAAACTTGTAAGAAAAATATAGCAAAAAGATCTGAAATATTGACATTAATTTATTTCATTAAGAAGCCACAATGAGTGATTCTGTACAGGAAACACTTAAGCACATTGCTAAACCCACATAAATAGCATACCACGTTGCGTACGAATAATTGCAGCACTTACATTTGGTATGAGTTTAGAATTTTTGTTTGATGTTACATCCAATGCAGGCTTGAAAGCATCTTTTGTAGCTCATTAACTCTAAGCAGCTAAAAACTAATGGCTTGAAACAAGAACTTAGTTAAATGTACATACAAGAATATTTGATTTACTGTAGAAGTGTTAGTAATGTTTTTTTAAACTTTCTTCCTTCTAAGGTGTCCTGGCATATAGCCAGATCTTACAAACAGATATGCGCACACACAACTTATGCTCACCCAAGTAGTCCGACTGAATGAAACTACACACATGGTCAACGTTACATATTTCATCATATGCATCTGATGAAGTGAGCTATAGCTCACGAAAGCTTATGCTCTAATAAATTGGTTAGTCTCTAAGGTGCCACAAGTACTCCTTTTCTTTTTACGGATACAGACTAACACGGCTGCTACTCAAAAACGTTACATAGTGTATAAATGTTTGCAGAATCTGGCCATTGACTGTTTCCTCAGACCTTGTCTACAATGGGAATTTACCCGATTTACAGCCATAGGTGTCTACATTGGTGCAATCCCTAGAGTACATAGGAAAAGCAGCTATTTGCACCAATGGAGTTTACTGAAAAGTCACTATTTGCATCCATGGAATTACTAGTCTTTGCCTGTCTACAGTAGGGTTTTACACTGATGTGATTACATTTGTTTCTGTACACCAATGGCTATCATCACAGCTCAAAGTACACAAAGTCTCAGATTAAAGTTTTGCAGAAAGGAAAAATCTATATAGCTTTTACTGAGGAAATCTGAGTTAGATTTTGAACTAAAATTGTAAAAACTAAGTTTTTCAATAGTATCAATATGAAAGAGAGAAATTTGAGGTACAAGAAAGAGCAGTTACTTCATGAGGATTGCATTTTTGGGAAGAAACTATTGATAAACAGAATATTTTTGTGCCTACAAGAGAATTCACATTTCTAGGAAAAATAAAATTAGAAAGCTTAGAGACACTATAGGACTCATCAGCATCTCAGAGTTAATTAAAGGAATGAGTGGAAAGCATCAAGGCTTGCTCCCCTCTGCATGAATAATTCACTGCCTGTATCCATTATTAAAACCAGTTACTTCACCACAATAATTTCCAGCCTGAGATGGATTGGTCTCAGAAATGAGAGATAAATTGCAACAAGGCCTACAGCTATATTAATAAATTGAAATGAACATTTATTTGCTCATCTAATTAGAACTGTAGTTTTTCCAAATAGTGTAGTAATGCATTACCTTGACAGCCAATACCTGCTGTAAGATATAATTAACAGAAGTGTTTTTTCTAAGATTCAGTATTTTTAAAAAAATGTTCATTTGTTAATTTTGTTCACTTTAAACTATCCATTTTTAGTGATTGTGCTCCTCAGTTTGTCTTGCTAGGGCTGATGAGATCTGGGCATTTGAGGTACCAGTATTTAGTCATAAACCAGCAAATAAAACATACCTCCATAACACAATCCACTTTAGTCAATTCTCTTTGTTAAAGGTGTCATGAAATTTTCCCTTGAATAGTATCTGAAGAAATTAATCATGGTTTCAAAGCTTTGGTTAGTAACCCACACCCTTAGACAAAGAAATTAAGAACTCTGGGGATGTTAATTCATTCTTGCAAATTATTTGACAGAATATTTGCCCAACTCAGGGATGGAAGATATATATAAATTGTCATACCAGCGTTGGGCTCTTTTCAGGCTGTTGGAACAGTAGAACTGTTATAATAACTGTGTGTGTGTTTGTGTAAAAATTTCAGATTTCCCTTTCTACTTCCTCCTGCAAAAATGAGAGAAGAGCCAACTGCTCCAAAATACTGCCTGGTCTTTGCATTGAGCTTGCTGATTTGTGCTTAACATTCTTCATCTTTGTTACCCCAGGCTCAGGTCTGCTGATGGAAACAATAATAGGAGCAAACAGTCGTTGTCATTCCTCTCCCCCCCCCACCCCCCGCAAACACACAAAAAAACTGGTTACAAACTGCAAGCTTCGAGCAGGCATGGAATTTGCCCTCCATGCACTGCCCCATTGGCCTGACTGGAGCTGCTCCCCTTCCCCAAATATAGAAGTCAAACTATGCCTATGCAGACAGTGTGCACAAGCTATCACCATTTAAACCACCACACCATCTAAACCTGCACATAATAGCAAGCCTATAAGGACCTTGAACTCAATGTGGGAAAAGATAAAAAGTGAATGGATTGGAGCAGGGGTTGATAATGTCAAATCATCAGCAGCGAAGTGTTGCCTTGAATCATAAAATCATAGAATATCAGGGTTGAAAGAGACCTCAGGAGGTCATCTAGTCCAACCCCCTGCTCAAAGCAGGACCAACCTCAACTAAATCATGCCAGCCAGGGCTTTGTCAAGCCTGACCTTAAAAACTTCAAAGGAAGGAGATTCCACCACCTCCCTAGGTAATGCATTCCAGTGCTTCACCACCCTCCTAGTGAAAAAGTTTTTCCTAATATCCAACCTAAACCTCCCCCACTGCAATTTGAGACCATTACTCCTCGTTCTGTCATCTGCTATCACTGAGAACAGTCTAGATCCATCCTCTTTGGAACCCCCTTTCAGGTAGTTGAAAGCAGCTATCAAATCCTCCCTCATTCTTCTCTTCCGCAGACTAAAAATCCCAGTTCCCTCAGCCTCTCCTCATAACTCATGTGTTCCAGTCCCTTAATCATTTTTGTTGCCTTCTGCTGGACGTTTTCCAATTTTTCCACATCCTTCTTGTAATGTGGGGCCCAAAACTGGACACACTACTCCAGATGAGGCCTCACCAATGTCGAATAGAGGGGAACAATCACGTCCCTCGATCTGCTGGCAGTGCCCCTACTTATACAGCCCAAAATGCCATTGGCCTTCTTGGCAACAAGGGCACACTGTTGACTCATATCCAGCTTCTCATCCACTGTAACCCCTAGGTCCTTTTCTGCAGAACTGCTGCCTAGCCATTCGGTCCCTAGTCTGTAGCGGTGCATGGGATTCTTCCATCCTAAGTGCAGGACTCTGCACTTGTCCTTGTTGAACCTCATCAGATTTCTTTTGGCCCAATCCTCTAATTTTTCGAGGTCCCTCTGTATCCTATCCCTACCCTCCAGCATATCTACCTCTTCTCCCAGTGTAGTGTCATCTGCAAACTTGCTGAGGGTGCAGTCCACGCCATCCTCCAGATCATTAATGAAGATATTGAACAAAACCGGCCTCAGGACTGACCCTTGGGGCACTCCGCTTGATACCGGCTGCAACTAGACATGGAGCCATTGATCACTGCCCTTGGAGTCTAACGATTTAGCCAGCTTTCTATCCACCTTATAGTCCATTCATCCAGCCCATACTTCTTTAATTTGCTGGCAAGAATACTGTGGGAGACCATGTCAAAGGCTTTGCTAAAGTCAAGGAATAACACATCCACTGCTTTTCCCTCATCCATAGAGCCACATTTCTCGTCATAGAAGGCAGTTAGATTAGTCAGGCATGACTTGCCCTTGGTGAATCCATGCTGACTGTTCCTGATCACTTTCCTCTCCTCTAAGTGCTTCAGAATTGATTCCTTGAGGACCTGCTCCATGATTTTTCCAGGAACTGAGGTGAGGCTGACTGGCCTGTAGTTCCCCAGATCCTCCTCCTTCCCTTTCTTAAAGATGGGCACTACATTAGCCTTTTTCCAGTCATCCAGGACCTCCCCTGATCACCATGAGTTTTCAAAGATAATTGGATAGATCGGAAGACACAGAGGCCTGTCTATTCTACAATATCGAACTGCTGCTGAGCACAGGTGTCAACAACAGGTGAAGCTGCACCAGTGCTGACTCCAGTTTAGATGAAAGCATAAAACAGGAGAAAAACACATTCAGCATAGTTTCAGCAATGGCCTACAGTATTCAGCACCACTTCAGCTGCATGCATTGTTGACACCAGTTGTCAGTTCAACTTTGTGGTGTAGAAAAGCCAGAGAGGAGATGATGGAGGATGGTTATTCTCGTCCAGGTACGAGATAACCATGGGAAGGTCTTTTGCAGACAACATGGTTTTATTCTCTTCCCTAAGATTACTTCCTTAAATAATGTCCCTGATAGATCAAACTCATGTGAAATAATATCTACCTATAGATTTTGCAGTGCAGCATTTTCAATAAGAAATATTTTTAAATGAAATAAATAGAGAGATACACACATAGTTTGCTGCATAGATTGAGCAATAATGGTAAAATGGTTTCAGAAGACTAGTAAATCCATAGGATATAAATCAGAAGAAGGGGCTAAATTTGAACTTGCAGTTGTTTTTATTTTCTGGATCCAAGCACATAAAAGAGATTTGAATGTGCAGCCTGCTTCCTCCAGGCATGCATTCATCCAACATGTGAACATTTGGCTTGTGTGCTTAAAGAAGTATGTCAAAACTGCTTTGTTAAGAAAGAAACAAAATAAAACAAAAAACACCCCAGACTAAGTGACAAGACTTGGTTTAGGGAGCTAATCATATTCGTTCTTCTTCTAACCCAAGAAGCTCCAGTGTAGAATTTAAATGAAATAAATGATGTTTCAAACACACAGTTAGTGATTTTATATGGTCACTGTCATTTTTCTTCTTCTGGGAATTCAATTTGTTCCTGTTATGCCAAGGTCACAGATTGGGGAATCTTAGTGAACATTATGTCTCTGCCTTTGATGTAAAGGGTCAGTGCATTAGTACAAAGGAGAATTAATCCAATGTGCTGGCTCACCAAATGATATTTAATTTATTTTAAATGAATGACTGTGGGTTCCTGTTCTTAGTTTACATCTGGGCAAGCAGAAGCAATCCTTCTACCAATCAAAAACTTCATAAATGAATATTCAAGAGAAAGTATTACTTCATTGTCAGCTCTAATTGCTAGTTTTACCTTATTAGTACAAGCTTTTCTGTAGCTAAATCTGACATACATTTGTTTGCACACTGTTATTAGTCAAGACTCAGTGAAGTCTTGTAATTAACACCTCCACATTATCTCATGCAGTGAAAGCAAAGACAAAAACAGATTACTCACTTTGTTTCAGCTTTGCTCTTGTTTTCTGATACAGAAGTACTTAAGAAGAAGTGTAAGCTCATCAGAGTTACATATGGAGGCAACAGAAACCATAAAAGGGATCTCAGGAAGCAGTGCCTGAAAGTTCATTAAGAACTGAACACGAAGGCCTGGTCTCTGCACAGTTTCAGTTAGGGATGTGATATTCTACCTAAAAAGTTGCACTTGTATAAGCCTAGTATGGATGCAGTTATAATGATATAAATCTGCTTCTCCCCATGCATCTTATTCCCCATTGCCATGGGAATAAACTATATCAATACAAACACATTTATACCAGTATAACTGCATCCACAATGGAGGGATTGTACTGCTTTAGCTATACTGGTACAGTTAAGTGGTACATTTTCTGTGTGTAGACATGGTCTAATACAAATATCCTGATTTAAATTTCTAGAATGCACAAATGTGTCCTGCAGGCTCATAATATACATTTTATTCATTGTTCAGACTTCTAGCTTATCAAGGACAAGCTCTGAGCTTGACTCCATTACTGAAAAGGAGAAATTAAATATTTTCAATAAGTATTATTTCATTAATGAGCTATAGAATGGTTTCACAACGCCTGTAGGACTACTAATCAGTGGATACATAGGTGTTCCCATGCTGGAGCAAACTAGCAGTGGCCAGTCACAGTGTCTGAGGAGAGGAAGATTCCCTTCATAATGTTCATAGCCCATTGTAGAAATGGGAAAGTTTATTTTGTGATCCCACAGGTGATAAATTTATGCCCTAAACTGAGATTTGACTATTCTTTTCATAGTCTCACATTGCAAGCTGAACGCTACCTCTCTGTTAGGTGAGATTTATCTTCAAAGTTATTTGGCTCCTAAAATTCCAGCACCTAATCTGCCAAAACCAGTAAATTTCAAGACCGTTACATGTTACATTTTGTAAACTGCCACTCCAGTTCTGGGGGGAGGAACAAACTAAGATAGCTATAGTAGTAAAGAGAAATTATGTTAATGCAGCAACACTGTGGCCTTTCAATTAACAAGTATTCCCAAAGCAATATGGAATCCAGTCATTAAATTATTATTGTACAGAGCTTGCCTGAGTTAAATATTCCGATAACAAAGCTTGTTTACAGGATGGAAGCTGACCAAGAACTTTCAAAGAATTAATAGAAATACCAAATTTCCCAAACTCTAGAATTAGACTTTGGAAAGGCAATGATTTAGAATGACAGAAATCCATGTTGATGCTATGCTTCATTGTAAATAGATGTTGCCGTCACAATAGTGCTTTTTAGTTGATACATGTTGCATCATTACCGTTGTTATTGATCCAACAATCCCATATGTTGTTGGTTTATTATTTTGCTCCTGAAGAAGAGCTATTTTAAATGATTAGGTCACAAATGTTATTGTATTACTGTGATTTGGAAGAATTATTAAATATGGATAGCTTCATTATGCAGATCCCAGAGGTGCTATATATGATACGACTCTATTAGTTAAATTTCTGTTGGAGCTAGCAGGTGCTTATGCACAACTGAGGCTATCTGTATTTTATCTCAATCCCAAAAATACTGCCACTAAATGTTTTCAAGCACTTTGCCTTTGTGCATATTTTGGCAGCACTGTACTGGGTTCTGCAACAGAAAAATTATGCACATAAAATATAATTTATCCACCTCAGGTTCTTACGTTTTGGTTGCAGTAGACCATTGTGCAATGGACTTCTGTGCTAAAATAGAAACGTAATGTTTTGTAACCTTTCAATGGGATTGCTAATAATAGCATTGCTTCACTATTTTGGCAGGGCCCAAAGTCTATAGCCACCTAAAGTGAAATACACACTACAGTAACCTAATCATAACATTTCTCGAGGGTATAGGCAACATTTTTGTACACATTCATATTCTAGAATTGTTCATGAAGGAAATATTTCAGTACTCATTTCAAAATAAATGTGGGTTGTTTCTAGTCCGAAAGGGACAATATAAAAATCCCAGTTAAGAAGTTATTGACACAGGACATTTTGTTCTTTATCTCAGGCCTTGTTTATAGTGGGGATTAGCCCTGACTTCAGCAGTGCTTGAATAACAACCAGTGTAGCTGCATCAGTGCAAACCCAAAACACAAAAAGCCGTGATTTGCACTTAGTTGAGCTTACCCCAGTTTCAAGCAAATTGCTACCAGTTCAAATTGTAGTACAGTTGTCATAAATATAAAGGGAAGGGTAAACACCTTTAAAATCCCTCCTGGCCAGAGGAAAAACCCTTTCATCTGTAAAGGGTTAAGAAGCTAGGATAACCTCGCTAGCACCTGACCAAAATGACCAATGAGGAGACAAGATATTTTCCAAGCTGGAGGGGGGGAGAAACAAAGGGTCTGGGTCTGTCTGTGTGATGCTTTTGCCGGGGACAGAACAGGAATGGAGTCTTAGAACTAGTAAGTAATTTAGCTAGATATGTGTTAGATTCTGTTTGTTTAAAGGGCTGAGAAAATAAGCTGTGCTGAATGGAATGTAGATTCCTATTTTTGTGTCTTTTTGTAACTTAAGGTTTTGCCTAGAGGGATTCTCTATGTTTTAAATCTAATTACCCTGTAAGGTATTTACCATCCTGATTTTACAGAGGTGATTCTTTTTTTACTTTTTCTTCTATTAAAATTCTTCTTTTAAGAAACTGAATGCTTTTTTCATTGTTCTTAAGATCCGAGGGTTTGGGTCTGTGTTCACCTATGCAAATTGGTGAGGATTTTTATCAAGCCTTCCCCAGGAAAGGGGGTATAAAGGTAAGGGAGGGTTTTGGGGGGAAAGACGTTTCCAAACGAGCTCTTTCCTAATAATAATAATAATGGTTAGACATTTGGTGGTGGCAGCGAAAGTCCAAGGGCAAAGGGTAAAATAGTTTGCACCTTGGGGAAGTTTTAACCTAAGCTGGTAAAAGTAAGCTTAGGAGGTTTTCATGCAGGTCCCCACATCTGTACCCTAGTGTTCAGAGTTGGGAAGGAACCTTGACAACAGTATTCCTCATATACACTCAATGTTTGCACTGACAGCTATACTGGTTGCTGGCCACAGATTACTGAAATTGGGACTAGCCCCTCACAGAATGTAGGAATTTGCACTCAGATTACCAGGAAAGAGGGGCAAACCTTTGTTGTCTAGTGATTAAAACACTGATCTGGAAGTCAAAAACCCAGGGTTGAAAACCTGACTCCATTGAAGTCAAAGGCAAAACTCCCATTGACTTAAATCAGGCCAGGATTTCATTCTTAGTTTCTAATCTTGGATCTTGACATGGACTTGTGTGACTTTGAACAATTCATTTTACTTCTGATTTTACTTCACCCTCTGTAAAATGGGATTAATACGTATCTGTTTTCCTAAAGCACTTTGAGACTTTGAAAGGAAAAGTACTATATAAGAGCCAAGCATTATCTTATTTTACTGAAAAGATAGGGCTGCTAGTGTTTAATATGGGAACCCTTTTCCGACATATTCAATTGTTATTAACATACAAGTCATTTTATACCATATTTTAAAAGATGCTTATTTGATGCTAACGGCATCTAAATAGTAATTTCAGAAATATTGGTTGTTACAAGCAGTTAACATCCATTTTGTTGGTTGACCTCTTAAGGAAGGTTAATGGTCCAAAATCTGCTCATTAAGTATAGTAACAAATGTTTTTCAGGGAGGTTATTGCTGCCATAAACTCTAATCAATGGTTCATAGGCAGCAGCCTCTGGTTCAGTGTTCTGACTAATGAAGAATTCACTATTTCCAAACAGTTAATAAAGACTTTTCACCAATCTGCATGCAGAACCATGATTTCCTTAGCTTGTAATTAACATTGTCCCGTGGGTGCTAAATTCCACATCTCCAGATCAAGATTCCATACTGGCAAAGATGACAAGCATTGAATATAATACCATTTCACAAGAGAGTGTTTAAATTGGCTATTTTAGCCGAACCAAACAAGTTCTAAAGAATAAGGACTGTTGAGTCTTTAATGAATCTGCTTGCTGAATCATAGCAATGACCCTATTTTGTCATGACTGAAAATTTTACACTTGAATATTACAGGCTAGAGCCTGGAACCAGTTAATGAGCTACAAAGGGTTGTAGAGTTTTGTTTTTAAGATTGAGCTGCTGTTGGTATAAGAAAAACACTAGAGAGCACTAATAAATATATGCCTCATAACAGTAAAAGGAAAAAGGTACATCTAACCTTTCTAAATAGCCTGAGGGCAGTGTTTTGCTTTCCAATGAAAAGGTCATCCAGAATGAATTAAAGTTACTTTCCTACTGACGTCTAAGCATGTGGCTTCACTTTGAAAGCTAGAATAAAGTTGCTCTTACAGTTACTAATGTATCTTCAGGACATGGTTTTAAAGAAAGCACTGCAAAGCATGAGTCACTATAACTGGGAAGAATTTGTGACACAGTTTCAATTTGCACAGAGAAACAAAAATCCGAAATAATATCTTGATACCTACATTCTGAAATACAGTAGTCAATCAATGCAAAATGAAAACTTAGATCACAAGATGGTAATCCATTCTGTACCCTTCACATGAGACTTCATATCATGCAGGCCTTGTCATTCTTCAGTTATTCAAGTTTTCATTGTCTTCCTTCATTATATCCCTTGTGTGAAATCCTGATACCCCTGAAGTCAGTGGCAAAACTACTATTGACTTCAATGTGGCCAGAATTTCATAGCTGCAGGGGAGGGGGGAATATCCTGGAATGATCACCTGTGAATGTGAGGGTGGAGGTTTTTACAGACCAAATAAAAAAAAGGGTATGATCAACCAGAAAAAAAGGAATATTTGGGTAGTAAGGAACAAACTTTATTGCATTTTTTTAAATGGGGAGACTTGGTCATTTTGTGTACCCTACTATGCTGCAATAATAGATGACTTAAGCACACACCAGTCACACTCTGGTTTCCACCAGCTCTGGTTACCACTTGCAGGGCCCAGCACACTCACTGTCCCAGATTTCCCGCCATACATGTGTTCTGCAGCCCTCTCCTGGACAGCCCAGATACTGGAGGTCCATTGCCCTTGTAAGGGGTCAGTATACAACATTTTGCTACTTTAAATGGAGTTACTCACAGTTCATTTTAAAGATAACACTGGATTAGTTTTAATTAAAGAATAAAACAAGTTTATTTAACTACAAAGAGAGAGAGAGATTTTAAGTGAGTACAAGTATAAGGCTTTAAAGTCAGAAATGGTGATAAGAGAAATGAAGTGAAAAGGCTTTCTAGTTACTAAACTTAACGAACTAGACTTGGTTCAAGGTAAAATTCTTACCACAGATTCCCAGCAATACTGCTGACCAAATTCTCGAGTCAGGATCTGCCCCGAAGTCCAAAGTGCTGATTTCTTTTGTCGTCTTCGATGAAAGAGAGGTGAGAGATGGATAGGGAGAGATACTGTGGTGTGTTTTGCCCCTAGTTTTATAGTCCAGTCGCCCTTTGGAATGAATTTTCCTTCGATTTACCCCTGGATAATGTTCATTCCCACTGTGAGGATGGAGACAAGGAGTCTTGTGGTGAAAGAGGTTCCATGATGCAGTTTGGTAAAATGCAGATAGGTCTGTTCCTACCCCTTTGCTTTCTCAAGGACCTTGTTTACTACTTAAATGTAAACTAAGGTAAACACACATTCCTTTGTTTAAGATAGACGTGCTTAACCACTCCTTCCTCACTGGAGGTAAGTGGGTTTGAATATGTGCTACCAACATCATTCAGGGGGAATTCATAACTTTACATATTACATTGCTACATACATTTCAGCATGATGTTATTGACCAGCGAGTTACTAGTTTTCAGATGATACCTCACAAGGCATATTTTGTACAAAGTGTATTACAGTAGTGAATAGGGTGTGCATACAGGGGTGCATTTAGTCACTTGCTTATCCAATAGGAAAGCTAACTGAGAAGACTTCAGTAGGTTGAGAATAGCCTACTGAAATCCTAGACAAATTACAATGAAAAGAATATTGCTTTTCCCTTTTGTGCTATGTTATAGTTACAGCCTTCCAAACAGCAGTTGGCTCAGTCATCCCCTTCTTATGAGAAAATCCATGGGAGGGGAATAAAATCTCCACAAGGTTCCCCCTCAGAGATGTCTCCCAAGCCACTCTAGTGGGAGTGGGGGCAATATATTTTGTTTCTTTCCCTGCTGTGGAACTTTCTGAGGAACTCTTAGCCAAAGCCAGTGAATTGCCTGGGATCTGTAGAGATGTGCACATCTCAGGAGCTTTGGGTCTCCAGTGTTCCCCCCCGCTCCCAGTCATCATGGCTTCCTGGACTCCCATCATAGACAGAGCATTAGAAATGTAATACAGCCACTGGCTAAGTTCAATTTCTTCCCTGAGTTCTGTAGAGCTAGTATGGGGGAATGGTAAGTTATCCACTCCTGTGTCACTTCCCTCAGGTGGAATTGTGGATTCACAGAGAGCTCTCCATGGGTTCAGGTGCAGGGTGTTACCAGATTTGCCCGTTACTTTCAGGTGAGCTCATTTATTAGGGTTAATCTTCTAGGGGGTGGGGGGGCGAGGTCTGTAATTCTATCAATGTACTGCTTGTGTCACTTGTGTTTTCATACGGCGCTCTACTTTTCCCTTCTGCAAGTTCCCTCCCAATGGAGCTATCCTGCAGGACCTAGGTTCCCCAAGGCTGGGTTTCTCCAGTCCCAGAATCAGATGAACACACACACCCACATTAACAGAACGCATCTGAGCAGACCGGGTCAATGAGCACTCCCAAGCTGACCCCTTTTACGCCTCTGGACTCAGCAGGCTGGGTCAAGCAGCACTTCCAAGCCATTACCCTTATATGCCACGGGCAACACACTGGAATAGAGTACGTCTGAGCAGGCTGGGTCGAGCAGCGCTTCCATGCTGCCACCCTCCTATGTCACAGGTTCAGCACATCGCTATCCCCACTTTCATGTTACAATTGTTCTGTTAGTAACCCACTTGATGAGCAAACCCTACAGGATTTTTGGACACTACAGGGATCTTTAGCTTAGGTGAGAGGAGTGTTGCTGCAGAGCAAATTGGGAAGCCAAAAATACAAGAGAGAGAGAGGGAGAGACGCAACCAGTTTAACCATCAAAGTTATTAATTGCCAGGTAATAATCATACAAGGAGAGCCAAACAAACAAAACAGTTACAATATTAAATCTAGCTTAAATTTGATGACAAAAGTCAGATTTAGAAAACTATACCTGATCACACAAGTCAGGATTAGAAAGCTATACCTAGAGTGGGGGGGGGGGAACAGAGAGAGAGAGAGAGAGTTGGGTTCTCACCACTCCGTGACGCTTGAACAGGTCAGGGTTCCTAGGTGGTGGTGGTAGCTGGGGGTCCAGAGTGCTGGAGTCAGTCAGAACCCCCAGTATGATCAGTCAGGAGAAGATGAAGTCCCAATGGAATTGATGCAGAATTTGGATCCAGGCATCAGAACACTTAATTGAGCATGGGTAGGGTTTTTTTTTTTTTTGGTAGGGAAACAACAATGGTTCAAGGGAGAACACTAGATTTGTTTATGGGTAAACTGATGGCTCAAGGGTGTATACCAGTTGTTTTGTTCAGATTAGACAATAGGAACTGATCACTCCTGGCTATGGGCTGTGTTCCTTGGAGGGAATTCACAATACAGTTAGGGACCTTCACTATTTTGGATACCAATAAAGGATTTATTACTAGAATTGATCTGATAATTACTGAGCTGGGTGTGTGCAGGTATGGGTTCATTAAAATCTGGAGCAGCGATCCCCGTCAAGCAATGCTTCCCTGCTTTTCTGGTCCCAGAGTTCCATGTGGTTCTTGCCTTGGAATCTCTGTTCTCCATTCTGTATGCTAATGGAGCTGCCTTCTTTGTCCCATCTTCGATGCAAATGTGGCTAGGGGAGTTTCCTTAATCCTGTCACCCTTGTCCGGAGTGCTTTTGTTGTGTCTCCCACTGTCTTTTCATTGCTTTTTGTAAGTCTTTCTCCTGATTGGTTTTGGTTCAAACAGAGGCTGGGGGCGGAGGGGAGGTGTTCTTCATGCGTGCAGGGTTCTGCACCCTGGTTCCCCAAGAACACAGAGCTGACAGGTAATAAGGGAGGATACGGCCATGGAGATGGCTGAGCCACCTTTCTGCGTGGCGAGGGAGATCCTTGCATGGAGGCTTCACCTCTACTATGAGCTCAGAGGCATGATCAGGGCCAATGTTTAGATAAACTTTAACTTCTATTTTGCTGACTTCTTGCTTCAGTAAGTTCTTAAGTACAGAAAATGATTCTGAGATGCATTTCTGGTGTTGGACTTTTGGACGGATTGTTACGTGCGAAAAGAGAAAAGAATGCAAAGTAAGGCTCAAAACAGAGAAATAGGCAACCGTTAAATGTCTTTATTTAAAGTATTTTAGTTTCATAAAATATACACACTTCATAAAATATGTGTGTGTTATTTGGAAGCATCCCTCTGTTGCAGTTAGGTTCCACAGGAGGGTTCCAGCTTATAAAGGTTAGCCGTGCAGAAATCAAGGCTTTGTGCATTTTTGCAAAGGTCACACTCATCAGCAGTTCCGGAAAGACAACTGGGAAGGGCTATAGTTACTACCCAATGATTGAACCATGGCTCTGGATTTCATTTCCTTTAAGAATACTGCCACAATCACTGGTTGTGTCACCAAGAGATAAAGAGGCTGCTCAGTCACTTGAAATTCAATTTGTACATTACTCAAATCTACCCCACCTCTTTCCTTCACGGTGTCTAGCAACAGCTTGCTGGCACTCTGCATTTCAAATGCCTGAGCTGCAGGAAGCAGTTTAATAAATGGGATAGGTTTTGATTAATGTAACAAGCTGAAAATAGACAATGATGTAATGCGTATCTCAGCAAGAACCACAGACTCAGATCAGATCTGTGTTCTAAAAGGAGACTGCTGCAACAGAGAGTTCACCCAAAGAAGCATACACTATGCTTCTATAACACCTTGAGGTTCAAAAACTACAATATATAAGATTTAGACCTGTAATCCTGTTATGTCTATGAGCACCCATGACAGGTGACTGCATAGTCATGAAGTTCAGGACTAAATTAAGTATATGACACTGACTGTGTTCAAGCAAGGACATTCTGGGCTACACCACGGAGCTCTGATCTTATTTGGAAGAAGAAATACTGCAAATATTTTTGGCTAATAGAAATGTAGGCAATGAGTCATTGTGGCATATGTAAAACAAAAGCCATAAATTTTTCATTTTCAACTGGTCGTCTGTAAACATACTGCAGCTCATACAGTTTGAAATTGTCACAAGTTTATCGTTTCTGTGGTGGTACTACCCGCCCATTGTGGGTATGTCACTTTAACACTGGCTTTGGTGAATATCACTCCTGGGTAGATATGGGGCTCTGCATGATAGGAAGTTTAATCTGCTTTGGACTCTATCCTGTCAGGCCCTCTACAAACAGAACTCGCATTGATTTAGGATTTTTGTTAGGAATTCATCAAGGTAATTCTTTAAGGTCACTTACAAAGCAAATAAACAAAAAATGTCATTCTGCCTTTCATCACTGCTTTAGAATGGTCCAAGAGG
Source organism: Caretta caretta (assembly GCF_965140235.1). Classification (NCBI taxonomy): domain Eukaryota; kingdom Metazoa; phylum Chordata; order Testudines; family Cheloniidae; genus Caretta; species Caretta caretta. The sequence goes on along the minus strand of NC_134210.1, from coordinate 80,344,960 downwards.
GTATGATTACTTTATGTGATATGTAAAGAGGGTATAATTAATATATGCACATACTTTTTTTCTGTTTGCTCGCTACATTCAAAATGTCTAAAATATCAGGTCCCTCCTTTCCCTGCAGTCTTGAAATGTGACATCACAGGAAGCTGAACTTGAGTGCAGCACTGCCCACTTTCCAAAGAGGAGAGAGGGGATGTCAAGACTGGATTTCTGTGCAAGATTGTCTTATTGGAATAGAAAAGGAGAGTTTTGATTATTCTGAGTTTCCTGTCTGTTTCCTGTAGTGGTAAATGAAGAACTCAAAGGAACTTGGGGGGAAGGATAGCTCAGTGGTTTGAGCATTGGCCTGCTAAACTCAGCGTTGTGAGCTCAATCCTTGAGGGGGCCATTTAGGGATCTGGGGCAAGAATTGGGGATCGGTCCTGCTTTGAGCAGGGGGTTGGACTAGATGATCTCCTGAGGTCCCTTCCAACCCTGATATTCTATGATAACTTATAATTCTTCCTGTCCATTGTAAAAATAATGAGATTTAAATTCCACAAGATGCAGAAACTGTTACTCATAGGACACTGTCAGGGTATTTTTTAATTATCTTAAAAATTATTTCTCTTAGTGCTGTTTATAAACTTGGAAGCTTAAAACTTGCATTTGTTTCATTACCAAGGGCCAGATCCTGCAAATTTCTACATTAATGAATAGTTCAATTGCTACTTGAGTGAGTACGAGTTTTCCAGGCTGACTCCGAGGTTTTTCTCCTGCAGTTGTAAGTAAATTGGTTTATCACTGTAAGGATTAGAATTGATCCAAAAATGGGAAAAAAGTGATTTGAGAGTATGTTCACCTTTAAAACTATAAGATAAGTTCATTTGACTGTTATTGATAGGCTCATATTAATTATTGTCTGCAATTATTTGGTTGAACAGCCAGTTTATTAATGAAAATGCTCATGTGTCCCAGAAACATCATGAATTTAAGCACACACATTTTTCATCTGAAAATTTGTACGGAAAGAGTGTTATCATTAATTGTCATTCATTGTATTAGTTAGTTTCCAGTTTAAACAGTCTCACGCATCCTATCAGAAAACAGAATCAAAGTGTTCACTTGGTGACCAGGCACATGCCATGACTAACAAATAGCTTAAGTGAATAGTTGGCAAACAAGCTGTGGGCTAAAATTTGGTTGCATAAAGGATATTTTGTAGAAATCAGGATCAGTTTTCAAATGGTTCTCAAAAAGCAAAAAGAGCTACAGTTAGATAATTTATTCACAATGAATAATTAAACCTACTCTAGTAGGGATGCTGATGAATGCTGAAATACTGGCAGATTTTTGTTTTGTTCATCTTAAAAGAAAACAGCATATTGTCTCTATCATGGGGCAGCAGCTTTTTATGGGGAGTTAGGGCTCACTCTGCCGGTGACTGGCTTATGAAGGCCCCACCTGGAGGTAAGTGACTGCCCCAGATGGCTGCTTAGTAGACAAGCACCTGGACCTAATAAAGGTTTTCCATGCTCATTTATAGGAAACTCCAAAGGGAGAAAAGAGGCTTATGTGGAGAGGAGCTCATAGAGAAGCCTGAGCCAGGGACCCTAGAAGCTGAGCTCAGCCGGGAGCCTTCTAGACAAGGTCTGTAACCAGCAGGCATCAAAGAGGGCCTGGTCTCAGCCAGTGGGCCTCCAGACACTAGCTGCAAGCACAGCCTGGCTAGGATCACTAATTGTCTCTGAAGAAGAGTCACAGTGGACAGACCTCCCCAGACTCCAAAGAAGGGCATGACTCTGGGAGGGGCAAGAGGCTTAATACCATGGGCAGAGATTGTTAATAAATTAGACCCTCCACATGGAGGTACTCTTTAGCATTTAACAATCTGTTTAGACTTGTTGATACCCTGGGCAAAGGGAAAATCAAGTAAGGGCTCATCTGCAAACTATGCTGCAAAGTGGGTAAGCTGGGTCAGACTGGAATGATGATAGTCCCATTTAATTTTGAGGAAAACTATAACATTACATATATAATACATACAAGGACAGACAGAGATGGATAAGGTAAAAAAAAGTTTGAACTTCAGTCAAACTCAATAATAACAAAACAAAATTTCATTTAATTTGGAAAATTAAATATGTTTTTTAAAAAAGCTGTCCCTCCGTGTTTCCTGGTTTCAGCACGGTCTTGAAATGGAAATATACAACAAAAGCTTCTGTAGTCAGTTCTTGGTGAAAGCACACGCTTTCTTTCATTTCTCCAGTTTGAAACAGACAATCTGAATAGACAAAGGATGGGGGTGGGAATGTGACAACAAACAAGTGACTGGGCAGTGAAATTAGCACACATCTTGTTAATGTCAAAATTTGTTTGGTGTTTTATTTATTAAATTATATATTGCCTGTTTTTACTGCACCTCTTAAAGGACAGAACTGTGTTTTAATAAGACTTTGGAAGAAGTGTGTTTTTTAACGTTGGGACTTGAAGATGAAGACCATGGAGGCATGGCAGACTGAATCAGGAAGTGGGTTCTAGGTGTAGAAGCATGGGTGTAGTTTGTGGGGGGATGGTGTTGCCCCCCAAACTGCAAGCCTTGGGCAGGTGTGGAATTTGTCCCCCCATATGCAGCCGCATTGGCATAACTTGAGCTGCCCCCCGAAATATAGAAGTCAAACTATGCCTATTGCATTAGAAGGCATGTAATGAAAGTAGGAGAAGAACATGAAGTGGCTTGGATAGGGTGAAAGGGGATTGAGAATAGCAGAAGGTAAGCAGGAGGTTCGTTGTATAGGTCCTTCAAGATAGGGATGAAGAGTTTCTTTTATATAGAATGTGTTGAGGTCTGGAAATAGTCAGAACAGTGGACTAGATAGCTGATTTTTGCAGCACTGTTTTGGATCAATTAAAGATGGTAAGGAAACCACTTTCTCTCTAGAAATGTAATACTCCAGGGGAGGGAGAACCCAGATCTGCACAAGGATTTTGGTGTTGGGAATGCAGAAGAGTATTTGGAGACGGTGTGGAGGAAAATCCTCTGGATGTAGCCAGTGTATCAGTGGATGAAAGGAAAGAGAACAAGTCAAAATGACATCAAGGTTGCCCCCCAAAGGAAAGACAGAATGAGTGAACTGATATCAATAATAGAGACGCGAGGAAGAGGAGAAAGATGTGGAGTTCGGTTTTTGCCATTTTAAGTTTCAGTTACTGTTAGGATATCCTGAAAGGAAAGTCATAGAGGAAATTGAAGAGTCAAGACTGAAAAGAGGTGGTGAGGTGGTCATTGAATGGATCCATGAGACTGGATGAGGTTGCTCAGGGACAAGGTGCATCTCATTATGTTTGATCAAATGTGTAAAATAAGGTAGACTCTTAAGGTCAGTTTGTAGTATCTATCCTTCTGACTACTTACGTGGACGCCATCGTCACCATAACATCCGAGAAAGGGGATGCATAAAATTAAGCCAGGTTACGTCAATCCTTCTCTTCCCATGCTAAAGCAATACTAACAAAAAGGAATACAAACTACAGCCTGCCTGAACCCTGCTGCGCCGGGGCCCCCCTAAGCCGAGGGCCCTGGGCTGCAGCCCCTAAAGCCCCTGCATTAATCTGGCCCTGCTGAAACGCTTCTGTTTTGTTTGATCTTTCTCTGTAAGTGTGTCAAGACTACAAAATCATGGTAATAATAAATATGTGTATTTATCAAGCTGCCAAATGACACATTTTACTGCAATTCTTTCTGTCCCTGTCTCCTACCTTTCCTATATTTTTCTCACTGCTCCAGTAAATGTTACCTATTTATTTCATTCTTGTGATGTTGTTGCAGCCATGCCAGTCCCAGGATATGAGAGAGACAAAGTGCATGAGGTGATGTCTTTTATTGGACCAACTTCAAAATTTTAAATCCTCAAACTCTAATAAAACCAAGACGAGAGCTTCTCTCCTACCCTCCCCCACCACTCTACTGGAGCTGCTGCCTGCTTCAAATATGTTTTAAATGCAGGCTCTGTTATCTTAATCATGCTAATATTCTGAGAAACAGCCTAATATTGTACCAGCATAATGCTGATCTGCAAGTGTTATGTCCTATTGCAAACACCACATGATTCAATTACACTACATTTATAAGATGGTTTTAACATATCTACTCTGAGTTCAGATTTTCCATATTTAATGATGTCATACTATACCTAACCAGGTCAGGGCCTGTTTATTGTCAAGTACCAGTCAGTGTTTACTACACAATTTATCAGTTCCCCTTCCATCTTTCAATATAAATTCATTCCACTGAGTTTCAGTGCAGGTGAAATGATATACATTTTCATTAAAGAAAACACTGTATTATGACAGCACTAAATGAATCCTCTGAAATCACTTTTAAAATACTTTATTTCCTGCAGTTGGATGGCTGTATGTATAGAAATACTTTCATTGACAAGAATGAAATATAGCTCATATCTATCTATCTATCGTGGGCCCTTCAGGTCATAGTTGGCCCCATTTACTTCTTTAATAAAAAAGGAAAACAAATTGACTAACCAGCATAGAATAACATAAAATCCATCAAAGTGGAAGATAATATTTTTCTGGAGTGATTCATATTCACACTTCCTTCTGTGAGACTTTCATATATTTGGTGACATTGTGAAATGTCATTGAAGAAAAGGCAATCTGGTTTAGCCTTGAGCAAACATACAAGCCGTAGAAGAACAGTGCATATGCAAAGCCTTTTTCTTCTTCCAAAAGGGACCATTTATTTATTTATTTATTTAATAGCTTAGGCTAGTAAGGTACTGCATTATAAGAACTTGGTGAGCAAACATGTTGTTCAGTTGAATGACTTGAATAACAAAATCCCCCGCAGAGTGTTTCAGAGCTAACTGCATTTGCACTCTGCAAGGAGATCAATGCTTCACCCTCATTGATTTTCTTCAGTTGCAGAATGACGATTATGCACAATGTGAAACTGTATTCCCAGACTTATCCAATCTGATTTCCAAGGCAGCACTAAAAAGGCATGGTGCTGTACTGTAAACATATGGTTACAAAAGTACAAGGTATCAAATTTGTACTTCTGCTAATGCTGCATGTTAAACAGAAGCCCAATAATGTATGATGTGATCCATCTTACAAAAATATTATATTCGTGATAAACAGATGGGGGTATGGTGTGGAGAAAGAGCTTCCAAATACTATAAATGTGCAGAGATGCCAAAATTAGAAATGGAAATGCATTGCATAGATTCATTTAAATCCCAAGACATGTTAAAATGTAGTATAGTTTCCCTTTCTAGGAGCCTTGAGATTTAGAATAAAAACATAAAAAGAAATAATTTCTTCGACAACTTCAGAGTCAGAATGTAGTACATCTTCGGAACTTGAAATAACCTTGTAATTTACAATGTATGCCAGTTTTTTTTAAAAGGAGTAATTACAGTAAAATATATCAATGTAAAATGACAGCTGACAGTAGCTTCACTGTGATCTTCAATTTCCCCATGTGCCAACTTTGCACATAAGCCATGAAATACCATCAAATGCTGTTAATTTATAATGTTCAACCAAAGACAGGAGTGAATAAAATTAGGCTGGCTCAGAGTCTTCTTAACTAAGCCTTATTATGTAGTCCTGGTTGGACATAGCTAAAAACAGCAAAGAGAGAGGAAAAAAAAAACACTAGAGTCCTGACCAAAAGAAATTCCTTGTTTCAACCTCTGCTTTCTGGATCAGATGGAGGATTGGAAGCCATTCCTGGAACTTCAAACTGCTTATGAAAACAGGGCTCTTCCTACAAAGCCAAGATAAGTGATTACACATCAGCCTTTCAAAGGTAACTTAGCCAGAAAATGATCTTTTTGCATGGGGTATACGCCATTATTTAAGATCACTGTCACATCTCTCGCTCTGTTTACTCAAGGCTATCACATAGTCATACATACATATATATACACATATACACTTTATGTAAAGCATGTCAGTAGGAAGAAGGAAGTTTTAGACTGTTTAAACCAAAGAGCCTTGGGTTGATACATATAGAGAATTAACAGCTTGTACTACTTAAATTTTAATGTTTAAATTGGCTAAGTAGTGACATCCTGGAAAATAAAGGTGTTAGATAAAAAGGGGTTGATTCTGTACAGAGCAGGGGCGCAGTCTGAGCACAAAGTAAAAAGTGGTGAGCAGACCAGGAGAACCAAGCTTGCATTAATGCAGCCACCAAATCACTGACGCTCAGAAGCAACAGTAAGACTAGAGAGAGGAACATGTAGCTAAGTGCCTTGTTTGCATGTTGCAGATCATGTTTAAGACTTCTCTCCTTGGACATGCCTATTTTAGTCCTTGCCCACACCTTTTTTTATGTAGTGTTTTTATGAATAAAGAGCAATCAAACAAGGTGTTGAGATTTCCTTCTACTTAGTGCGGAGGCCTACAACGGCCTAGATACAATGGTATATATGGTGCAGTCACACCAGGGTCCATGAGGTTATGGAGAGGCAGATGGAAAGGCACTCTAGCACTTCACTTGGCACACATGATTGCAATGCCACTCAGTCAAATTTGGCCATCTCTCCATCAGACACAGGAGTGTCTGGCCCAAATTTGAGTAGTGGTGTGACTGGGCGCATGGGGGTAGCAGTATTGTTCAGGTTTGTCCCAGCCATCTCTCCATCATGACAGAGGGGCAACCAGGCCAAACTGCTGTGGCGCTGTGATTCCATTCACCAGGTTGCAATGCCTCTCATCACTCAAATTTGTCCTGTGTTGTGTGAGTGTGGGGTAGGTGATGGGAGCAAGTGGAGTTGCTGGGCAGCTGGGCTTGTGAGGAACCACCCGAGCCCAGGTTGAGAGTGGAGCACTTAGCTGGGAGGGGTGCCAGTCAATGGCCAAAAAGGTTCCTGGGGCAGTGGGTGAGAGGCTAGCAGACAAGTTGTTGATGGGCTATGGGGTGAGTGAAGAGTGTTGGAGCTGAGGGGTTGGGGTTGAGCATGTACTAAAATCATTGTCTTCAAGTATATGCTTAAAGTTAAGTATGTGCTTAAGTGCTTTTCCTGAAATGGACCCTGTAGGTCTGATCCAAAGCCCACTGAAATCATTGGGAGTCTTTTCACTAACTTCCATGAGCTTTTGATCAAGCCCTGCTTCCCCCACCCCCATAAAAAACTTCTAAAGCCTATTTCTAAAACAACTTAAATTCCATATTAAAGTAGGATTTTAAAGCAGTGTACTGAAAATAATCTTGTTTCTGGAAAAGTTATGTTTGTAGAATTTAGTATGCTTGATCTAAGTGAGAGCAGTCTAAATAAATATTGCAATGTAATTTGATAATGAATAAGTAGGAGGATGCAGAGAGAGAACTAACACCATTGTTTAACCTCAAAACTATGCTAATAAGTAGGGTGATAGACACGAAACTTGGAATAATGGAGCTGTTATTCTAGCCCAGTGGGGCTGTCTCAGGAGACTCATAAGTGGATTTGCCATGCCATGACTAAACATAGCTCCAGTAGTGTATTTTGCATAGCCTAAAGTATCTTGTTGCAGCGAATCCTCACACTTATCAAACTAAATCACATTTAGAAGAAAATATATTCTTCCATTCGACATAGGAGACAGCTGTGTATATTATTTGCATACTATTTGTTTGCCTGCATGTAAAATTGATGAATACTTTCGAAATAACCTGTTTGTGAAAGGGATTATATCAGCACAAGAGTTTCATTAATCTTCGGTGTGCCTGTTAAAAATGAAAATTATCCTGCTAAGAGGAAAAACCATGAAGAATGCAAAATATGAACATAAATACACACACACGTCTTTGTTTGACCTGCAGTTGATTATTATGCCGAGCGTGACTCTAAGAATATTTGAACGCCGTGTGGGTTGAAGCCATCTATAGTTAGTCAAGACTGAATACTCAGTGCATTTCATTTCTGTTTACAACAACCATACCCTAGCAATAGAAGATCAAATACTTTTGGTACTGGGCTGAATTTTTAAGAAGTACTTGATGTTCCCTGTGAATCTGCTCTCAGTTACAGCTCATTAAAGGGACTGGTCTACCGGTGATTCTGTAAATACAGACATAAGCTGAAAGGGCTGTTTTTAAAGCAGAAAGTACAAGATTGATGTTGAGTGATTTCCACTTCAGTCTATCTTATTTGCAGTGTTCAGTTCTGAAAGCATGTGGTTATGAAAGAAAGAAAGAAAGAAAGAAAGGAAGATGCAGAAATGTGCACTGTATCCAATTATCGGTTGGCCTTTTTCAGCACAGAACCATACAATTACAATTAAAACACTGAAATGAGCCAGTATCGACTTCCATCTGTTCATAGTGGTGTGATTTTTAGATAAAATATGTTAAAATGAGGACAGATAAGCAAGAGGTTGCCACAATGGTTTTACTTCTGATTACTGGCAGTTAACTTTTCCATCCACACTCCTTTTTACATCTGGTTAAAAAAGAGGAGTATGAGGAGATTTCCAAAGAAACCACACTTGTTAAATTAAAAATATTTTTAAAAATCTACTGACAAATTTAAAATACTATGGGTGCATGCTCCACCCATACCGGTTGTTCTATATGTTAAGCCATCATTTGGATGAGCTATAAAACTAAAGTTCTGCTCACTCGTGGTCATTAAAATCCCATAGTGTATTTCACATGAGTAGGCCTGGTAACCTCAGTGTCCTGGCCATATTCCAAGTCAGATACAATTAAATCTGTTACAAACCACTACATTTAGAGCCCAATCCCATTTTAGCTGTTATAACAGGTGGCCATTCAACGCAGGTTTCACTCTTCCTTGTTTCTTAGAATTTTTAATAAAATGTTTTCATTTATGTAATGTGCAACACTCAATCCTTTATACTTCCTACGGGCCATTGTGAATTGGAAGCACTGATCCGATGTTTGAAAGCGATTTTTAGCCATTTGTAGCTCCAAAGGCTCAAAATTCATGAGTCAGACCTCTACCATCATGAGATTAAAAAAAAAAAAGTGTGATTTTTGAATCACATCTGATTTTTGAATCTGATTTTTGAATCTGTCGTCCTATCTGACTCCTGTGTGATATTTTAAAATTGCTTGAGCAGCTATTGTTATATTGCCTTACACCAGTTACCAAACCACTTCTTATCAACAAACAGGCTGGCTTTCACCTGGATTGTACTGGACAGTTTCCAAATCTGAACATAAGAATGGCCATACTGGGTCAGACCAAAGGTCCATCCAGCTGAGTATCCTGTCTACCAACAGTGGCCAATACCAGGTGCCTCAGAGGGAGTGAACCTAACAGGTAATGATCAAGTGATCTCTCTCCTGCCATCCATCTCTGACAAACAGAGGCTAGGGACACCATTCCTTACCCATCCTGGCTAATAGCCACTAATGGACTTAACCTCCATGAATGTATCCAGTTCTCTTTTAAACCCTGTTATAGTCCTAGCCTTCATAACCTCCTCAGGCAAGGAGTTCCACAGGTTGACTGTGCACTGAGTGAAGAAGAACTTCCTTTTATTTGTTTTAAACCTGCTACCCATTAATTTCATTTGGTGGCCCCTAGTTCTTATATTATGGGAACACATAAATAACTTTTCCTTATTCACTTCCTCCACACCACTCATGATTTTATATACCTCTATCATATCCCCCCTTAGTCTCCTCTTTTCCAAGCTGAGAAGTCCTAGACTCTTTAATCTCTCCTCGTATGGGACCCATTCCAAACCCTTAATCATTTTAGTTGCTCTTTTCTGAACCTTTTCTAATGCCAGTAATCTGACACAACATATCAAAGATGAATGTGAAAGGGGATTGATTATGGGAGTGGAGTCAGTTGATCTCTCTGCTGCCTACAATACAGTCAATCATTGTGGGCTCCTTGCCAAAGTACTAATGCTAAAGAAGAGCCACCGCCTCACAAAGCTAATATAGACCATGCTGGAGAACAGAAGATTCTTCGTGAACTTTTGTGGCAAATGGAGCTGCTAGTGATGACAGAAAAATGGCCTCTATCGAACTAATGTCTTAGCATCTACATTACTCAACATCTATACAAATGATCAGCCGAACTAGCTTAGCACAAGGTCCTCCACATAGATGATCTGTGCATCATCACAAAGCACAAAGAGTCTGGCATTTAGATAGTACTGTGTGGTGACTGCACTTAACAGCTTAGACAAGGATTCTGTAGCCACCAACTGTGTGCAAACCCAGTTCAGATGCAAGTCAGTGCCTTTTATCTGAAAAACTGAGAGGCCAAATGTGAACTCAAAGCAGCTGGCTTGAGTCAAAACTTTATTCATTCCATAATTTCTGCATACCTCGGTGGTACTCTCAACCCTACACTCTCATGTCAAGAAAACTAGAGCCAGGGTTAGCATAGGAGACAACAATCTCAGCAAGCTGGTTACATCAAAGTGGGATACAGACCCGTCCACTCAGTGATCAACAGCACTGACACTTTGCTACTCATCTGCTGAATGCACCTGTGCAGGGTGGGCATGATCCTCTCACACAAAGAAGCTAGACCCTGTACTTAACACCATCAGCCACTACAGTACAGGATGCCTTAAATCTACCCATCCCAGCATCCTCACAGTTATTGCTCCTCCTGATATACATTGGGAATTTGCTAGTAGAGTTGAGCTCACAAGGCAATGTACAAATCCAAGACATAAGCTATATGATATAGCACCAATGCTGAGTCAATTGAAGTCATGACAAAGGTTTCTTGCCACTGTTAAACCCCTAACATCGTCACACCAGTATTGTCTTAATCAACTCTGCACTGAAGTTGGCAGGTCTAGAGTCATGATGATCAACTAGCTACATCACTGGCCCCAGTTCCTGTGACTGCAGCAGAAAGCCTCAAAATATGAAGAGTCTCCTGCAATGCCAACTGCTTGAGCACAAATGCTCCTCCAGTAACCTGGTAGAGTGTAATAACTGCTTGTGCACAGACGTGGTGGGAAACAGAATGAGGACATGAAGAGGAGGAGGAGGAGGAAGCTCCCCAAATTGGTGTGCAATCATTTCAGGTTCAAAGTTCAACTTTAAATACAGACACACACACAAATACAGTCCAAACCAGTGGCTGATTGGATGGGGGACCCCACTTACCTTCTATTATCCCCTGAGATGTGGATAGCTACAATTATATTCCTCTCCATCCCCTTCCCTTTATACTATTATTTTTCCCTCCTCTTGCCATCTACTATCTGCCTCATTCACATTCAACCTTCATGCTGGCTCACACTTTCTAGTTCACCCACATACATGTTCTCTATGTTCAACTGCCCTCCATATTTTCTCCTCCCTTTCCCCTCAAGTTTCTTACTCTTCATATTCTGCTTCTTTGTCACCCCATTCCCTTGCACTCATTAGTCTCCTCTTGCATCTCTTATTCCCCTTCCTACTTCCCACTTCACTGCCCCCTCAATATTCTCCCCACATTTCCTTGAAAGCTCCTCCACTCCTTCCTGCATGCCTCATTCATTTGTTACCCTCAGTCTCCTCTGGCCTTCACCCCAGAATTACCCTAGTTTACATTCCCTCAGTCTTACTCTTGCTCTCCACATTCCCCTTCATTCCCCAGTTCCCATCACTCCCCATAGTTTCCCGTCTGCTCTCCAAACCATAGGACAAGGGGCAGCTATTTTCCCTAGGAGCTGCCTGGATTCAATCCCATGGAACATGAAGTGGGGAATTGTGGCCATTTTTTTTCATGTGTGCAGCTATAGGGAAATGACAGCCCTCTTGACTGAAACAGCTTGATGGCTTCAGACCCACTGATTGTAACAGGAAAGACTTTGACTAAGGGCAGCATTTGCATGTTTGACAGCAGAAATCAGGAGATCACAGGAAATTTTTAAAACATTGTAAGACTTGCAATTAAATTGTGAGAGCTGGAACTTCTGTCTTTGATTCTTCATCATTTGGGGGTAATCAAAAACCTTTGTATTCTGTCCATCCTATCAAGATGCTTATAAATATTGCATTATGTATGGCAAACAGGTCAGCAGGTATATAAATTACACAGGTTTATAATGTGAAAGATTCTTAGGGACTGAGAATTTAATGGTCAGTACATTCATGATTAGTAGGTGGCTATAAGTACAGATTTGAGAGTAATTATATTCTCTTTATCTAAATTCCCCTTGTGGTTTCATTAAATACATTGTTCTTCATTTAGTATCCTAGGGCCCCAGGCCTAATATTACACAGATGTAGGCATATGCATAAATCCTTCAAGGCTCAGGCCCCAAACTGTTTGTATTATTGTGTTGTACCATTTTGCCCCAAAAGTGGTTGTATTTCAATGAGGCGGGAAGTGATTATTATATGTAGTTTGTGGTCGTGATATTCAAAACATAAAAAGCCAAAAATGTGAGCACAATTGTGAATGTAATTTGTACACAATTATTGTAGTTGCACATGCAGATCAATTATTCATTTGTGGAAATGTCAGGTAAGGTAGCAAACAACCAAAAGGAAAACTGGGGGGTTATCTATCTCCAGCTCATCTGAATACCAGGTTAATGAAGCTAGGACAACTACTCAAATACCTTTTGATAAGAGTTAATTTTCTTTATTTCTGTCCACTCCGTTCTCTTCCCTTTTATACCGTTATCTATTTAGTGTAACTGAACCAATTTTCAGACCACTTCATTAAATTCCCTGTGCAGTTATAAAATAAAATAAATATCTTTAATTTCCTCACAAAAACAGGGAAGTATATATTAAATAGTACTTACCTAGACTACAGTATTTGAAGAAATAGCTCATAATCATTACAAGCTTTCTTCTTTTAATGCATGAAAGTCCTGATTATAAAATGGTACCAATAATTCATGCTTCTAAATTATAACTCAATACCTATATTTTATTATCACTAATCACAGTGATACAAATATTATTTGGCCTGAAAAGGCAGAGGAATAGCTTTTTACTAGTTTTAGTTATCTCCAATCTCGGGGATTATGTGGCCATTAGTATGGCTGCAAAGTCACATTATCTGAGGGTGCTCTCTTTAAACAGATTATATTAATAATAACTGAAGAATATGACACATTTTGTCCCCCTGTATTGAATGGGGAAGTGGAGAAGGGAGTGTGGGGCAAGAGAGGGTTAGTCTTACATACACTGGCATAGCAATGTTAAGGGAGAAAAATACTCACATTTTCAAGTTTGTTCCTGCATTGAAGAGGAAACCCACTATCTTGTGCTGTGGAGCCATTCAGATTAAACTTGTATTTAGCATGTAACACTAATTTTTCTTTTTAAAGTTCTTTCAATGAAGGGGCATTAGATGAACCAGTGTTGTGGCTCTGGAGAGATTCATTGAAATTTAAGGCTGCTCCTGGATGGAGAAAAAACAGAACATTCCCATTTAATATATCTCACCTCTCATCTTCGCATCAAAAAACATGCTGTGCCATTGTGAACATTTTGATCTCTTGGGACTTTCTTCACTTCAAGAAAATAACAGTGACTTCTTTAAAAGAAAAGGAGTACTTGTGGCACCTTAGAGACTATCAAATTTATTTGAGCATAAGCTTTCGTGAGCTAGCTTACAAAAGCTTATGCTCATATAAATTTGTTAGTCTCTAAGGTGCCACAAATACTCCTTTTCTTTTTGCTAATACAGACTAACACGGCTGCTAATCTGAAACCAGTGACTTCTTTGAATCTCTAAACTGCAGTCTGGGTAAAAATGAAATGAACATGGAGTTGCATTTAATTTCTCATCTCTCAACATTTTACCCTTACCTCTGTAGTTGAGACATCTGAAGAAAAATGTCTAGGGAAAGCTCCCAGTTGGTAACTCTGCTGGCATTGTGTGTGCCTTTTCAGTCGTCAGGGTCTCAAGGTGGAGCTCCTTGCAGAATATCATTTTCAGTAGAACTTCAGAATAGTTTTCTGCATCTGCTTCTTCCATTCCCTCCAACAGGGCTACAAGCCTGACATTTTTTCACTAGGAACTGTTCTCAGGATCATCTACCATGTTCTGGGAGGAGAAAGCATCTTTTAATAGTTTTAGGCTGATAGATTCTAATATCTGTGTACAGTGCCAAGTGTTTCTCCGTCTTGTCAATTAGATTTACCATACATTTTAGCAGCTTGCTTCTGCAGTGCTAGAATGTTGTGGGTATTGTTTGTAGTTTCTTTAATGTATTTATTTCCTTCCCTAATTGCTTTTATGACTTTTCCGATTGCTGTAATTTGCAGGGATTCTTCAAGGTTCATCCAGAAAGAGAAATTGAGGCTTTGGAGTCTGTGTCCAATATAGGAGTTTCTGCTATTTGGGGGTAACCTGCTGAATAAGAATCTAGTTTAAAAGTCTAGTGAAAAAGACTGTTTAATATATCCTCTACCCCCGTTTCCTTGCATGATACCATATCATTTAATGTGAATGGATTTTAAATTCAGTTATTCCTAACCTTTTTTTATGTTTTGTATGTGCTCAAAAAATCCACTCACTCAACCTTCACCAAATACTGCTCTTTCTGATCCCTCCATCCCTGAATTCCTCTTTTCTGGCAATCACCACATCTCCTTTGGCATTACCTGCTCGCCTCCTGCACCCTGCCCTGCCACCCAATCTTCTGTGACTTCCAATTCATCAAAGTCCATTATTCATCTGTCTCTTGCATCCCTCTCCTTCTGGCCCGCTCTTCCACTGACACAGTAGTTGACTCCCATGCTCTCTGGCACCATTGATTCCTTTGCTCTGCTCACTCTCCACAAGCTCTGTCATAATATCCAATTAAGTTTACCTGCTAGGAGGCTTAAGGTATCTACATACATTTCTAGTCTCACACTTCAAGCCTAAGAACTGGCACTGTTTGGAGATCTGTACTGAAACCTGAGGAGAAATGGCCTGGGAATTTTGAAAAACTTATTTACCAGAATTTTGCACTCTGAGCAATTCAGAGTACATTTTGGCTGAAAATATAAGATGCTGCCAATTACTGTATTACCCTTATGCAGAAGGAGGAAAGTACGAACATCATGAATGATTTACATTACTTTGCATAACTTGCCACACAACCTTTGTTTAACATTCAAGTAAGATTACCCAGATAAAGAAAGAAGGCAAGAGAGAGAAAAATTTATGCAATCTATGGTTAAAGCAATCTAAAGGTCAAAATTGTAATATTAAATAAATCTTACATGATTTTATACACCCTAATTTATTGTCTATGTGCAACTGACATTTTAGCTCTTGGTTTAATACCAAGCACTTCAAAGTATTCTTGTAGAAGAATGGTTGATAACCCTCTTACATGGTATAATTGGAATTCTGCGTGTTAGAACATTTGGTTTCTGAAAGATTTCTGAAAATGTTAATAGCTGTCTTTTAAAATGGTGTAAGTGTGAAATGCTATGAAGAGCAAAGGTTTAAATGTCACTCTGTGTATAATTTTCATATTGTAAAAACTAAATAAGTTTTTTTAAATAAAAAAACCTAAAGGCCTGCTGCAAGTTTAAAGATATAAGCTAGCTCATTATTATTATTTTTAAAAAAACCCAACAGATATGACAGGCTTTAGGCTTGTTTTGCTAAAATTTACATTTGAACATTTAACTGGATGACAGTGGTAGTGGTGCAGATTCCTCCTATTTCCTGACACATGTGACTGGAGTATGAATAATTTACCAAAAAAAGCATGCACCCGATGAGTCTTCCAGAGCCTCATCACCTTTCTCATCAGAGGTATTTTTCCTTCATGACTCCACGGGCACTCAGGCTGAAGAGTTATGCAGGATTTCTCTGGGTCAAGCATGTTTTACTGCCATATATTAAGAAGGAGCCTGTAGAACTATGTCAACATGCAAGCGCAAGATTTTGTTTGGTTAGTTTCTTTTAATATTTGTCTGGACTGGAGAAGAACAGATAGTTTCAGTTCCAGTGCAGAGATCTTTTGCAATCATTTTACTTCTGGGATGATTCCATGCATTCTGGATTATCTGGATTTTTAAAAGCAGCAATTTTTGATAGTCTATCCACTAAGAAATAGTCCATCAAAAGAAGAAATAGAACAAAAATGATCATATTACAGGAAGGTGATATCAGCAAAAATGTGTTTTTTGTATTCTCCTTTATTATTCTTAAACATAATGTAGGGATAAAAGTTAGCTTCACCATTAACAAGGGTATCGGTTTACCATCAGACCTGCCTAAATCAAAGGGATGAGAATGTTTACCAGAGCAAAAATATGGTATAAAAAGCGGGTAACATAAACAACAACCATGCCAAGAATGCCTTGTCCTCACATGTTGGTTTTAGGGAGCTAAAACAATTTTCCCCTGATCTACTGTAACAATAAAGATTTACTTCAAGCAAAACAATATAAGATAATATTTCTATGTGCAAAAGGAAAGCATTCTTTTAAGTCCTATTGTAAACTTTGTGACTACTCAGCCTCCACCAAGTTGTTTTCTTTAACAAATTTGTTTATCAGGTTCATAGTAAAGAGCTTCTGTCTAGAGAAGGATTTCCCAAACTTTGTCATTCACAGAGCATCCCTCTCCCAAGCCCAGAAAAAAAAAATTGTGTAGAAGGAACAGTTTTTCCTACATGAAGCACCTACCACATATGACCCAGGAGACTGTGCACCTATGTAAGGGATTCTAGACCCTATACTTTAGCTCACTACTGCAGCAGAGATGCTGCTGCTGCTTGGGTGGTAAGAGGTCACTAGGAACTTCCCTTCCAGAGAAGGGAGGAAGGACCCTCCTCTAATGTACCTCTGTGATGGGCGCTCAGCCTATTAGGGCTGGAAAGAGGTGTGTAGGTCAGGGTTGGAGGTGGGAGTGAATCAGAGGAGCATCAGAGGAGAATGCCAAGATGGATTTACTGCATGCTCCTATGTGTAGCGTTCCAGTACTAAATGCTATCTTGCTTTTATGTTTGTTTTGGCAACGTAGGTGTCTGATTCACTATTCTCTGCTAGGCAGTATGTAAAACAGATGTGTTTATTTAGATATTAGCGAGAGAAATTAAAACAACAATCTTAGAAACATGGCAAGAATTAGTTCAAGAGAAAAAGAGACGATTATTTTTGCTTGATAATGTCAAGGGCAAGTGGGGGAACCACTGCAATGTCAAATGTCCCGTCTTCTGTTGGCTGTGGGGAGTGGGGGAACAAACCACAAAAACCAGACCCAGTTAAATCACTAGAAAAGCCAAATTCAACATTTGGTGTTTTGTCAAAATGAAAACTAAAGCATGGCTACTTGAGTCTATATCTTACTGACGTCAATGAGACTTTTGTCAAGGCCCAATGAGTAGGCAGAAAGACCAGAGAGTTTTGTTTTCTCCCAAGAACATCATGGTAGCAGTTATTAGACATTTATTCCTGTATTAGGTAGCTGTTAATAAAAGTCTTGTACTTTAACATATTTTTTATTTGCTGCACAAAATATTTAACATTGGTACATTTGTATTCATACATTCATTCTAGGAAGTTACAACATACTGAAAATGCCATATTGTGTATCTTTAAGGATTCTCATATGTCTTATCTAACCGTCCATTACCTCCTTTAAAAAGAATAACAATATATATCAAGAATATAAAAGACACCAGCTGGTACCAAATTTCATATTTTCAATAACAATGGAAAACCTTAATCACCTTTAGAGTCCAACGAGGCCAGTGTGAATGTACTGTAAATGTTAGCTAAGTATTTAACGTTAACAAAGAACAGTTTATAACCTGATGAATTTTTTTGTAGTGACATTTCTCAATCTTCATTTTTTTTTCTTTAATTTCTATCTTTTCACTCAAAGAAGATCCTAGAGTGACCTTGAAATCTGCACTGGCATTTTCCCAGCAGAAAAAGAAGCTCTTGTTTCTCATTTGCAAAAATGAATAACAATTTGATCATTCTTAAACTTCTAAAAGGTTAATTATGCTCTCTCTATGAGCACTGAATAAAACCTGCTTTATCTCTGCCCAAATGAAACCCACAGGGCTCCTGTTCCCTGTACTCTGCCTGGAGACCAAATCCTGCAAGCTGTCAATTAACTCCTATCAACTCATAGATCTGTGTGAGCTGCAGTTGATTTTCTCATCCGAAAACTATGACCGCTCTCATTTGCCAGAGCTGTCGGGTGACTTAAAAATTTTTGCAGCAGGAAAGTGTTATCTGGCTGTGGGTTTGGTGGACAGAAAAGGAGAGAAAGTGGCAGAAGAGGCCATGGATTAAAGACAGTTTGTTCTTAGCGCTAAGATTTCCATCTGGTTGCAGAACTCTGTTTGAACTCGAGTTGCATGTTTCAAACCATAATAGAAACTGAAACATTATGTGCTACAAAGAAGATTCCCCAAGTTGGGTGCCTTTTTAATAGCACTGCATAACAACAGTCAGTCAGTCACCTATGAGACAAGACTGTCAAGCCATCAAATTAGTAGAACAGAAACATCAGCATTAAATATTACCCCAGCTGCTCTTAGTTCCTGGCCATAGAATGGCTCTTTACTTCTGAAGTCAGAAATGGTAAACTTAAAAGGGAAGACTGAGATGCTGCAAGAACAGCATTTCATTTTTACCCTTAAAAAGTATTATTTTCAAATGAAAGGAATAAGAAAAGGTGAAAAATTCACTGACTGGTGAGCGATTGCCACATTCTCCCCACCCCCGTTTGTTTTATATGTACAATGTAGCACCTGATCTTGTTTACTGCAGAACAAGATACAGCTCTCAATGGGAGTTGTGAGATTGTAATGCATGCCTTCGAAATCAGAGCAATAGTAATTCATTTTAGATATATACTTTACAAATATATGGTCTTGCAGTTAGGACATGTGACAGGAGCTCTGGGTTTGGTTCCTGGCTCTTTCACAGACTTCCTGGTTGACTTTGGGAAGGTCCTGTATGCAGTGTTGTAGCCATGTTGGTCCCAGGATATTAGAGAGACAAGGTGGATGAAGTAATATCTTTTATTGGACCAACTACTGTTGGTGAGAGAGACAAGCTTTCAAGCTACACAGAGCTCTTCTTCAGGTCTGGGAAAGGTACTCTGAGTGTCACAACTAAGGGCATGTCTACACTGGCAGTTACAGTCCCGCTCAGAGAGCTCTGAAGGAAAATCGCTGTTGTGTGTTCACACTGACAGCTGCCGGCGCAACAGCGTTTTCCCACTTGCGGCATTTGCAGCGGTATTCAGAGCAGTGCACTCTGGGCAGCTATCCCACAAAACACCTCTTTCTCTTTTGTCACTAAGAGTTGTGGGAAGGCAGAGGGGGTCGTGGGGCATCCTGGGTCCTGTCCCGATGCCCTGTGATGCATTGCTTCACATCCCAGCAATTCCTGTGCTTCCGTCCACATTTGGTACCATCTTTCAACTGTTTATGTATTGCGTGCCCTGCCTCTTTCAGGCTGCAGGAACGGATCCCACACTGCTGACCAGTATGCTGCTCGTTCTGACGAACATGTCACAAGTGGCAATGACATTATTGCTTAAACTACAAGGGGAAGAGGAGTGCAATGTTGATCTCGCCATGCATAGTAGCTACGACACGAGATTGCTTATGGTATTCACGGAGGTGCTGACCATAGTGGAATGCCACTTTTGGGCTCGGGAAACAAGCACTGAGTGGTGGGATCACATCGTCTTGCACGTCTGGGATGAAGAGCAGTGGCTGCAGAACTTTCACACGAGGAAAGCCAAATTCATGGAACTGTGTGATGAGCTCGACCCAGCCCTGTGGCACAAGGACATGAGAGTGAGAGCTGTCCTATCATCGGAGAAGCATGTGGCGAGTGCACTGTGGAAGCTGGCTACTCCAGACTGCTACCAATCAGTCACTAACCAGTTCTGAGTTGGAAAGTCGACCATTGGAGTCGTGTTGATGGAAGCGTGCAGGGCCATTAATCACATCCTGCTCCAAAAGACCGTGACTCTGGGCAACGTGCATGACATTGTAGATGGCTTTGCACAAATGGGCTTCCCTAACTATGGAGGGGCAATAGCTGGCACACATATTCCAATTCTGGCACCAGACTACCTAGCCACCAAGTACATTAATTGGGAGGGGTATTTCTCAATGGTTCTCCAGGCGTTTGTGGATCACCATGGGCATTTCACAGACATTAATACAAGCTGGTCCGGAAAGGTGCATGACGCACACATCTTTTGGAACACAGGCCTGTTCAAGAAGCTGCAAGCAGGGACTTTCTTCCCAGACCAGAAGATCACTGTAAGTGAAGTCAAAAAGCCCATTGTGATCCTGGGAGACCCCGCCTACCCTTTAATGCTATGGCTTATGAAGCCATACACGGGACAACTTGACAGCCGCAAGGAGCGGTTCAACAACAGGCTGAGCAAGTGCAGAATAACTGTTGAGTGAGCATTTGGTTGTTTAAAAGCCTGCTAGTGATGCCTATATGGGAAGCTGGACATGGCCAATGACAATATTCCTATGCTTATAGCCGTGTGCCTGGAGGCTGAGTTTGAACAGCCAGAGACCAGGGCTATTAGAGGGGCACAGAGAGGGGCCATAAGGCTCAATTTGAAGCTGAAAGCCACGAATATTTGTTGCTATGCTTGGGATTGCAGTGCTCTTTTTGCTTTCACTTAATAGAATAAAGATTGCTTTCAAACCAACACAAATCTTTTATTAAAAGACAACAACTGGAGGAGAGAGTCAAACAACAACATTCATCAGCAAGGAGGGACAAAGGGGGTGGGGAAAGGGAAGGTTTCAAGAGGAGGAGGGGTCCTGGGATGGCTACAGACTTGTATATGTCCAGGGATCATACCCAACCTTCTCCTTTGGAGTACAATGCAGCGGGTGCTGTACTTCAGCAGGGTTAAACTGCAGAGGGTGGGTGTTGAATGCAGTAAGTAGTGGGAGTCCACACTGCTGGACTGTGAGGAGGGAGGAGTGGAATGCTGTGGGTAGGAGTGGAGCCAGGAGGTTGATAAGAGTGTGTTGGCGGTCTGTGGGGGGTGCATGAGAAAGAGTTTTGCGACAGCGGCTGCATGGCAGGGCGGCCATGGAGCTGCTCGGTTTGAAGAGCTAGTATCGCCTGAAGCAAGTCCACTTGATGCTCCATAACCTTTACGAGCCACTCAATGGCTTCTTTCTGGTGTGCCACGTTCTCCTTTCATTCCCTTTTCTCGCTATCCCGCCACTCCTTCAATTCCTTTTTCTCGGCAGCGGAGTGTATCATAACCTCATGCAGAAAGTCCTCCTTAGTTCTTCTTGGCCGCTTTCTAATTCTACACAGCCATTCTGCCGCCGATAACAAAGAGGGAGGCTGGACTCCCAAGGTCATCTCTGAAGTTTAAATGCAACATTTTACAGAAGCAGTATTGTTTGCAACACAGACAACACTGATTCAGTGCTTTAAAACACAGCCAGTACTCACACACCTGTCACTAACTGGCTGACCCAGGCAAACACACATGAGCCACAAGACCCCCAAAACAGTAAGTAGCTACAGGAGCAGGGGAAATCACTCTTCCTGGACCCTGCTGTACATTGGGCACATGGCTCTTGGGGAGAGCCAGCACTGTAGGGGGGGCCCTGATAATGCTCGCTGTCCCCACACTTTCCACAGGATGTGATCATTATTGAAGATATCCCCCGCTGAGGGTAAGCAGGGAATCAAGGGAGGGTCTTCTCCAAGCCTTCTGCCTTGTCCCCTATGCAGCTTGCCTGTATGCAGCAATGGTCCCGTCTTCCCCCCCAGATTTCCTTCTCCTGGCTAGGTCCACTCTCAACTGGCACGTGAGCCAATGAAGTATCCACCATGGTCTTCACAGTGGAGGTGGGGTTGCCACCGAGTACCGCATCCGGCTCTTTGTAGAACTGCTCTTGGGTGCAGCAGTGGAGCAGCGGTTTGACTCTCGCGCCTTGTTTGCAGCTCCTTCACTTTTACCCTACACTGCAATGTGTCCTGGTCATGGCCCCTTTCTATCATGCATCATGAACTCTGTCCGTAGGCATCATAATTCCTGTGGCTGGAGCGCAGCTGGGACTGGACAGCCTCCTCTCCCCAAATGCCGATGAGTCCAGCAGCTCAGGTTTGCTCCAAGCGTGGGATTCCCTGGTGTATGGAGCAGGCCTGGCCACCTGGAAAGATGTGCTGAGACCACTGCACGCCTCACCAAGCAAACAGGAAGGGGACTTTCAAATTTCCAAAGGAATTTAAGGGGTGGGAATGATGGTTGGTCATCTGAGGGCAGGGCAGTACAGTTCAAAACGATGACCAGAGAGGCAAGAACAGGCATTGTGGGACACCTCCTGGAAGCCAATCGCGGGGCTGTAATTGCCACAGTGTCTACACTGGCATCGCAGCGCTGTAGCCCCGGCGCAGAAAGCTGTACACCTCTCGTTGGGGTGGTTTTTTTACAGTGCTACAACTGTGCAGTTTCTGCGCACTGAGTGGCTTGGCAGTGTGTGCACCTCGGGAGTTACAGCGCAGAAAGTTGCTTTACTGCGCAGAAACTTGCCAGTGTAGACAGGACCTATACACAAGGTGGAACAGATTGTTTAAGATAAGTAGTTAGCACATGTTCTAAGGGACCATTCGAAGTGAAGTAGCCCATTAACACCCCTGTAGTCATAGGATAAAAGGGGGTTACTCAGTTACAGATTGCTGTAACAAGCCATACATTCAGTGTCTCTATTAAGACCATGATTTTTAGTGTCTTGTAAAGTTATGAATTTAGGCTCTCACGCTCATCTTTTGAGAATGCTGTGCAGGTTTCCTTTGAGAATGAGGGTTAGATATAGAGCGATCACTTTGACAAAAGTGTTCACCAACAGGTGATTTGCTTTTTTGTCCCTTGGGAAAGTCTTTCAGTGTGTCTGTCTGTGTGTTAGTGCTTCATCTGTAAAATAATAGTACTTGTTTTTTGGACCTGGTCAAAAAAATCAGGATTAAATGTTTGTGAAAAGGCAAGTGAAATTGTAAATTTCAAAATGTTGTCACCAGATCTTTAGCTTCACCAGATCAAAAAGCAGCACAAAATTTCCATGAAATTGTTCACCCATTGTCAAAGCCAGGGTACAATCCAGACGAATGAGTAGCTGAGTCACCACTGCCCTCTAACCAGGGGTGCCCTTTACAGTGTTTTGCTGCTGTAGCCTCCAGTCTGGACTGCTCACAAACAGCCTCCAGCTTCCAAGTCACTCCCACCTATGTCTCTGTGTGTACTGCAGCCAACCAGCCACACCTTGGCTCTTACCAGTCTTAGTTGTATTACAAGGTGACCCCAGCACACTCCCAGTCCTAGATTTTCCCTCCAGAAATGTCTGTACTTCCCAGCCCTCTCCTGGACAATACAAACAAGTCTGTTATTGCTTTAATAGAATTAATAGACACATAACTTACCACCCCAAATGGAGTGTCCCACACTTCAATTCAAATCAGACATGGTTACCAGAAACATAAAGATAAAACACAACTGGTGCCTATCTTAACAAACTGTTAAATTCAATGCAAGGTTCTCATCACGTACTTTCAAAGTAGTTACTGACCAAACTTCTTAAGTTAGGACCCCTTATCCAGTTCAATGGCAGCTTCTTTTGTCTCTTCTGGTGCAGTGAATCGATGGGTAGAGAGAGGAGGGGTGCCTTGGGGTGTCTGCCTCTTCTTTTTATAATCTGGTCCCCCCTTTGAGAAGCATTTTCAGCTGGGAGCAAGGCTGTCTGTGTGGAGGGGAACTCCATGCTGTTTCTTTGTTGAGATGTAGATTCTTTGCCCGTGCCCCTTTTCCTGCCAAAGAATGGCCAGTTAGCAGGTAATGGTCCATCAGCCTTGTTTACACCTGTCTGAGGCCTCAGCTTGAACTTTGTCTCTGAGGAACCATTTTAGGCAACCCCCAGACTTCTCTGGAAAACATACTTTTTGATCATAATCTCAGTTTGTTTTTACACACATGTACTGCTGCTACTTGCGTTTTGACGTGATATTATTGATCAGTAAATTGAGTTTTTAAATGACATCTCACAAGGCACACTTTGTAGAAAGATTATTACAATAGTGTTTAGGCTGTGCACATGGGTACATTCTCTCATACCCATGGAGGCACATAATTTGAAATGTCAACAAAAATTAATCCTAATTACAAATTTCAAAAAATTCTGACCAGCCCTGCTTAGTTCCTCTCCCGGGTCAATTTAGATTGTAAGCACTTTGGAGCAAGCACTGTCTCTTATGATGTATTTGTATAGCACCTAATATAATGGGGCTTTTATCTCAGCTGAGGATGTTATGGGCTACCATAATTCAAAGAATAATATAACCAGGAAGATTTCTTATGAAATATAAGATAGGAGGGTAAATTAAATGGTTGAACGAAAGAGCTAAAAGTAAAATGAATTCCAGATTTGTATAATGCATGTCCCCATTACCCTCTTCTTTTTCTCATCATTTCCTGATTTTTCCAAAATACCCCAAAAGATGTCCCAAAGTGCATCATTCTTGATTTCAAAATCAGTTGAAGGGCTCAACATCTTGCAGGACTGGATCTTCTGTCACTGATACTATGAGTTACATTAGACTTTTGGTGTGAAATCCTGGCTCCTTTGAAGTCAATAGTAAAACTCTCATTGATGTCCAAGGGGTCAGGATTTCACCCCAGTATCAGTGATGTCAATAAATGGGTGGATTCTGGGTTAACTTTGCCAAAGCAGTTCCAATTGGTTTAATAGAGGGAGGAAATAATTTTAAATAAAGGCAATTTAAAAATTAGTGAAGATCTGAATCCTCCATCCTTCCAGCAGCCTGATTATTTGACACTTGAAGTTAGTATAACTGCTCTGATTTTTCAACAGTAATATAATTAGCAAGGTGATACACAGTGATTGATTTTTTGACAAGCCTCTGTAATATGTTACTATACAGCATATTAAAAAGGTCTCTGTGAATCTTTGTCTCCCAGTTCATTAAGTAGCAGATCAAACACCTATGAGTATATTGTCAAATATCTGTTATTTATATAGCAATATTCCACCACCACTACAAGAAGACCTAATGAAGACTGAAACTTCACAATTATTTAATTAAATTTCAAATACACCTAGAAGCTTAATGAAAAGTATATAGTTTTAAAGCATCCTAAATGTGCTGTCAAGATCACCTGATACAGTGTGAGAAATAGAAAATCTACTAGGCAATTATTTAGATATTAATATGTAAACGATTCAAGGATTGTTTAAGTTAATTTCTTGCTCATGATGGACTACACTAGAAACTGAAGGCTTGTGCTTATCCATGAAGAGGAATACCTGAAAAGTTTTGAAAAATTCCAAATGCAATAGAATAAGGCTTATGGAACTGTGCCTCAGTGGGCCATAATTGAGAGTGCCAAATTCAGGACAGCCTGGAGCAGCAAACTGCAGCCACGGGGAGCCGCAATCAGCCGAACCTGCAAACGCGGCAGGTAAACAAACTGGCTCGGCCCGCCAGGGGCTTTTCCTGCACAAGTGGCAGAACAAATTTGGGAACCACTGCCTTAGGCATTCCAGTCCTTGTATTACCACCGAAAACACTACACTTAGAGATGAGTGGTTCTTTGAAACCAATCTCTTCAAATAAAAGGTTCTTTGGATCCCAAAGGACCGGCCACACACCCAGGTCAATAGAAAACTTAGATCTTACCCAAAAATCATGCTGATGCCAGTCCTTTAGTATCTAAAATCTAAAGGTTTATTCATAAATAGAAAGAAAGGTGAGAGTCCTGGCTGGAGTCCTTGGAAGTTTTTGCATTTTTAGGCACTAGGCTATTAAGGGGGCTGTATTTATTCAAATGATATTAGTATATGCATCCAATAAAAATGTCTATTTGTTATTTTTTTCTTAACTCTCTCACACATCTATGTCTCCCCTTCTTTCACTCCTTTTGTTCTAACATCTTCACTCTGGCCTCTGTCTTTTCCTCCTTAGTCTCTGGCCTTTCCACTCCTTGTGGTTTCTTTCAGCCATACTTTCCTCTCTCCTGGTTCTGTCCATCTCAAGATATTTCTTTCCCTGTTGGTCATTCCTCCCTGGTTTCTTCCCTTGTTCCTCTTTTCTTTCCCCATCTCCTAGTACTTCTATTACTAATTTCCTCTCCTCTCTTTTCTGGGATGGTTTCTGTCTCTTCTCCACTTTTCCCTGGTACCCCATTACTTGCTTCTTGTTGCCAGTTGATAACATGCTGTTTCTCCTTCCTCCGCTATTAACTCTCTGCATGGTTCATTTCTGCCCTGACCTCTGTCAGTGTTCCATGATTACTAAAGAATCACACAGTGGGCTCTTGTGCTGTCGGACACTGCTCCTTCTGGGCTTCTAATTTTAATTCGATAACGTCACAGCGTGGGGCAGAAGTCACTATTGCCTTTTGTTGGTGTCATAAGCATACAGCTAAGGGTAGCATACAATCCCTCCTTTACCTGTAAGGGGTTAAAAAGCTCAAATAACCTGGTTGACACCTGACCAAAAGGACCAATATGGGAAGAAGATCCTTTCAAATCTGTGGCGAAAGGTTTTGTTTGTGCTCTTTTTGTGTGCTCTCAGGACAGAGAGAGGGACCAGACAGGAAAAAAACCTCTCCTAAAACCCTACCTGAAATAAGCATCTAAGATTACAAAAATTGTAAGTAAAGCAAGGAAATGAGTTAGATTGTCTTTTGTTTTAGCTTGTGACTTTTCCATTTGCTAAGAGGAAGGTTTATTCCTGTTTTTTTGTAAGTTTGAAGTTTTGCCTAGAGGGGGATTCTCTGTGTTTTAAATGTTATTACCCTGTAAAATTACCTTCCATCCTGATTTTACAGAGGTGCTTCTTTTACCTTTTTTCTTTATAATAAAGTTCTGCTTTGAAGAACCTGATTGGTTTTTAGTGTCCTAAAAGCCCAAAGGTCTGGTCTGTGCTCACCTTGTTTACCTATTTGGTTGGTATATTATTCTCAAGCCCCCTCCCCAGGTAAGGGGGTAAAAGGGTTTGGGGGAATATTTTGGGGAAACAGGAACTCCAAGTGGTCCTTTTCCTAAATCTTTGTCTAACTCACTTGGTGGTGGCAGTAATACCATCCAAGTACAAGGGAAAGTGTGTGCCCTGGGGAAGTTTTTAACCTAAGCTGGTAAAAATAAGATTAGGGGGTCATGTGGGTGTCCACATCTGTACCCCAGAGTTCAGAGTTGGGAGGGAACCCTGACAGCTGGAGTCAGGGATAGGGGTCCTGGCTGGAGTCCTTGGAAGTTTTTGCATTTTTAGGCAGTAGGCTATTAAGGGGCCTATATTTATCTAAATGATATTAGTATATGCTTCCAATACAAATGTATATTTGTTATTTCAGTGGATCACTGATGTGAGATGCTGCATACCTGGTCTGCTGGTGCCCAATGGGCACCATATCATGGGAAAATTTTTCATTACAAAACAGTCTCAGACATTTGTTAAACTGTAGAATAGGCAGGGCTGGATTAAGGCATGAGCACTATAGGCTTATGTTGACAGCCGCAGCTTCTGGAGTCACATAAAGAGTTCAGAAGCTTAGCTCTTTTTTTTATATTTTATTTTTTTAGACAAACACTATGTTTCTAAAAAGAAAAGGAGTACTTGTGGCACCTTAGAGACTAACCAATTTATTTGAGCATAAGCTTTCTTGAGCTACAGCTCACTTCATCGGATGCATACTGTGCATCCGATGAAGTGAGCTGTAGCTCATGAAACCTTATGCTCAAATAAATTGGTTAGTCTCTAAGGTGCCACAAGTACTCCTTTTCTTTTTGCGAATACAGACTAACATGGCTGTTACTCTGAAAACTATGTTTCTAGTGGTCATGTATGCAAACAAAACTTAAAAAGGTGTCCCAAGAAATACTGATGCATGCTTGAGTCTGCAGTCTGAAACAATAGCTCCAAGATGTGTGGACCACCACTTTCATCCTAACTCTGAAACATGCTGCCACTCTAAGGGGTCATTGTAACAAGGTGGGGCTTTTGGTTGGATTGGACCCAGGCAGGCTACCCTGTGGGATATGCCTAGGGCTGCACAATATCTTAATTTGGCCCTGAGAATAGGTAGTGCCTGGGTTGCAACAATGTAAGCATCCCTTTACTACTCTATCATAGAGAAGATAATTCAGTCTCTCTCTTTTTCCTTTTTTATAAGACTGCCAAAAAGGGTTCCAGTTGAGATGGTGCTCTTTGTCATGAGGATATCTTTTCTGCAAATCATGAGATATGAACCAGCAAACCAAAGCACCCACTTTAAATGTTTAATTTTGAATGGGTGTTTGCACATATTTGGAAATAGAATGCACGTGCCCATTTGTTCATGAACTTCAAGTGGTCTGTCATTTTGTTCAATAAGCTGTGGGGGCGTTGTCCCTAACTTGCCATTCTAACAAATATTTGACATTAGAAAGACAAGGCGGGTGAGGTAATATCTTTTATTGGACAAATGTCTGTGAGTGAGAGAGACAAGTTTTTGAGCTACACAAAGCTCTTCTTCAGATCCCTTCAGAAGAAATTACTCCAATAAAAGATATTACCTCACCTACCTTGCTTCTCTAATAGCCTGGGACCAACAAGTCTAGAACAACACTGCAAACCAATATTTGACAAGTAAGTCAACAGGACACTAAGCAGATATAGTTGACATGAACAATAATGTATTTTTTACTGGCCAATATACCAAGCACTTATCAGAATAATGAGTGAGGTTCAGTGTCAATCACTGACTTTTTTCCACTTAATGAGTGTTTGTCTTTCCTTCAGTGTCATCAAACTTGTTGAGCATCCAAGCTGTAATAACCAGTTTCATCATTGCAGCACTAGGGGGAAATGAAAATAAATACAAGAAGAATATGAAAGAAATATCAAATAGCACACTGTGCTAAAAGTGTTCCGTGGCATCATTTACCAGCAGCACATGGTTCATCAGTGATTTGACGATGGCATCCTCGTTAGCGGTGTGATTTTGGACCTTGTCGGGAAAACAAAACTGAAGAAAATGTAGCCAGAGCAGTCGTGTCAGCACAAGAAGAGGGCATTCATCGGTGTGGGAGCACATGAGGCGAATAAGTTGGCAGAGGTGCCCAGATAGTTCATGTGCCACGCATTTGGACACCACATCCTCAGATGAGGTAGATCAGTATTTCTCTAAATGTGAAGCCATTCTCCCTGAAAAGGGTCCAATCTCTGCCAGGGGAAGCTTCAGCAAATCCAAGGGAAACAGCCTGGGCAGAAAGAAAAGGAGGACTTGTGGCACCTTAGAGACTAACCAATTTATTTGAGCATAAGCGTTCGTGAGCTGTAGCTGTAGACAAACTGTAGCTCAGGAAAGCTCATGCTCAAATAAATTGGTTAGTCTCTAAGGTGCCACAAGTACTCCTTTTCTTTTTGCGAATACAGACTAACACGGCTGCTACTCTGAAGCTGGGCAGGATGTTAATAGGAATTTTGTGTGGAGAATCTAAGGGTAAACTATGGTTCATGGCCTGCAATGAACCGTACATCTGACACAAAGGGAGAAATCCTCCCTCCCGTCATAAAGATCAAATAAACTAGCTTTGCACGGGAGTTCTCCAGCATCACAGGCTTTGAGGAGGGAGGCATTTTCCAAACCCCAGGCCCTGGAGCACTGGCACAGCTACCCTGTGACTGCAGCTGCACTCCACTGATTACAGCAGCCTCTGAGACCGCTGAGCGCCAATTCCCTGATGAGGGCATTTGGCTGACAGATGTGCTTTGTCTAGTCATGGATAATACCGTCTTCCCCCTGCTTATCCTCAAGCCCTCCCCCCTCCCGCCCTAGTATTATTGTGCAAGGAGCTGCTGTGCAGCACAGTCTGGCCCCCTGGCAGGGACATTAGCTTGCTCCATGCCGGTCAAACCACAGCATTTCCACTACGTTTCAGACCCTATGTATTCGTGGAGAGGGGGTGGGGAAGCAGTATGTGGATTTAAGGCCACATATTTGAAGTCCAGCATAACAGCAAATATATACGTTGCACCCACAAAACACTGTATTTGTACACACCAGACAAGGACCTGTGATAGCAATTTCCACATGTCCACATGTCAGTTCCACTTTGTGTTTGCCAGCGCAGTGTAGTGAGTATGCCAGCATGCATATGATTCTGCAGGAACACCTACCATGCTGGGCTTTGAAAATGTAGCTCTGCATTTTTTTTTTTTGTATTTATTTTTCTTTGTGTACAATTTTTTTGAATGGGAGGCTAAAAATGAATGCGCACCATGAGATGCACGGTTGCTGATCTGTACTCTTTTCTACTGAGCACTACAGAAAATTTCTGCATATGGTAATAGGAGAAAAATAAGTTCACTCAGTTCTTCTGTCAATAATACACTACTTTTTAAACATTTCTTTTTAGTCTTACTCCACGTTTACTCTGATTTTCTACTATGATGGTTTATCTGGTATTCTGTGATACTAATATATAGCTAGATTTATGAATAATATTAAGCAAATAGTCAAGGTCCGATCCAACTACCATTAAATTCAGTGGAAAGAGTCTCACTGACTTCGATGAGAGTTAGATCCATCCTTTATCACATTATTTTATTTTTAAAGGAACATCAAGTACTGCTCTTCAATGACATTGTTTCCCAGACATCAGCAATTGTTCACTGACCCAGATATGAACTTGTATTTTTGTCTGTCTCTGTTTATAAAGTCTCTTTCTCTGCCATGCTTATCTACCCTAGTCACAGAGACCTGTTTAACTTGCTGAGAAATGGTGATGGACCAAATTAGAAAGCTTACTGTTTATAGCTGGGTCTGTCAGATCTAGTTAAAAAAAGAAAGAAAGAAAGGGAAATAATATTTACATAGATCAGGGTCTTCTTTTACTGTTCTCACTTCTTTGCCATTATTCAGCTGCAGGAAAAGAGATTATTGCTCAAGGGGGGGGAAAAGCAGTTCTCTTTAAAAGTACTAGAAGCTGAAATAAATTGCCTTCTCATCAGCCTAATACTTCCATCTGACAAGACAAGATGATAAGTTTCATTGCACTCAAGGGTTCCTTTCTCAATTCTTGCCCATATTTTTTGAGTAATGTTCACTCTTCTGCAATTCTCTCAACTCTTTCCCACAGCAGAGGAATCACAAGCTCTTTGTCAAAGCTTGTGAAAGCCAGAAAAGGAGGTAGAGTTAACCAAAAAAGATGTATTTCTATTCAGAAAATATCAATGCTGCTTCAATAATAATAATTTTAAAAAATCTTTTAGAACACACCAAGTTTTGTTATATTTGGCTTTCATATGAACCTGCTCTGATTCATATAAACTGTGCCCATATGTCACAGTGTATCTGCATGTTGTTGCTAATTTTTATTTGTAGTTGAGCTGTGTGTTTATTATATAGCCCCAATCTTAAATAGACGTTATATACACTTGATATAAAATGGGCCAAAGGGTTGTCTCATTGACTTCAAATGGAGTTACTCTGCATGTACACTGGTGTAAATGAGTGCAGAATTTGTCTTAGCTATCAGGCACATCTTTGTGTTTCTTAATTACAGTTTTAAAATAGAGATAATACACTTTCGATTTTTTTGCCTACTTTCAGTGTTTCAGAACTAGGAGAAAATGTCCTAAAACACTCAGGAAATATATAAGTTTTTGTGCATGCTATAACTACCCTTAGATTAACGATACATTCTTTTTTAAAATCCAAAACTGGTACGAAAATGTCATAAATTTGGAGATTTCTTTTGCTTTCCAAAAAGGTATAAAATCACTGTCAAGAAAAAATAAAATCTACTTCTTAATTTGTGGTGCTATTCCTTTGAATGAGAAGAATACCTATCTGAAGGTGCTTTCACTAACATTATGCGTGTGTACTGCCTGGTGACAAAGCATTGCAAAGACTTAACCCTGCAAAGAGGAAGGTGATTCCGGTGCAGTCACACTAATCTGGTGGTTGATGTTTGTTGCTGACCTGAAAGTGTCAAAGCAGCGTTATGTAAAAATAAAACTGGGTGCAGTGCCTGTAGTCCTAATGAAGGCCTGGATGTAGACTGGCTTGTAGATACAACTGACCCATGTTTCCTACACATTCTGTTTGCTGGAGAGTTGTGCATAAAAATTTAAAATAATAAGATTAAAAACTTTAAGAAAAAATGTAAAGGACAAATATCCAGCAAAATTACAATAATTGTTGCCTAGAAGTACAGCACTGTGAATCCTTTTCACCTGGAACATCAGTGGTTTTATTCTTGTCTTTACTAAAAACTTAGGGCTTTTCTACACTTACTGGAGGACGGACGCTGCAGCGATCGATGCATCGGTGGTCGATTTAGTGGGTCTAGTGAAGACTCGCTAAATCAACCGCCGATCACTTTCCTGTCAATTCCTGTACTCCACCGGATTGAGAAGAGTAAGGGGAGTCAATGGGAGACGCTTTCCCATCGACATCGCACAGTGTAGACCCTGCGGTAAGTAGATCTAAGCTATGTCAATCTGAGTTACGCTATTCACATAACTCAAATTGCATAGCTTAGATCAACTTTTCCCTTTAGTGTAGACAAGGCCATAGTGCCTGATCAATTGCTTATGCTGCTGATTCACTGCTAACAATGAATTAATGGTGGACTGATTTGGCCTTCTTTTATGGCAATTTGATTATACAAATTTGCCCACTTAAAAAAACAAAACTAGTATCAAATTCAAATTATTATTGAGGCAGAAAAGAAAAGAAGCTGCATGGCACTACAATGCTTTATTATCTTACCAGTTACAAATGTCATACAGTAAGTTTCTTTAGTTTCACATGACCATAATTACAGCTGTAATGAGGAAGCTTTCTATTTTTATACTGTATAAGTGGTGTAATAACATAGTAGTGGTGTTTTCCTTGTCTAATTTGTACCATGATACAAGATTTTAAAAATAATTATTATTTTACATTATTTGTTTAAAAGTCCAGTTTAGTTCCTGCTGGTTAAAATGGTTAGTAGCATTTTTCCTATGATAAAACTCAGGTATTTACTTGATTATAATGTAAAACACCTTCATTGTCCCTCAAAGGCATAATACCACATTTTTAGCAGTTGCTGCAAGAAATGCAGAGGCTGAAATGATATAGAATGAATCAGCGTTGAGCTGGAGCTTGAGCCGTAGGAATTTTGATACCTACGGGCAGATTTCTCGAGGCTTGTGCAAAAAGGGCTACAATCGGGACACGCAGCAGTGCAGAGTGAAGATAAAGGAGCTGAGGCAGGCGTATCATAAGGCAAGGGAGGAAAACTATCGCTCCGGTGCTGTACCTAAGACCTGCTGGTTCTATAAGGAGCTGGATGCTATCCTCGGTGGTGACCCCACCTCCACTGCCAAGAGCCCCGTGGATACTTAGGCAGGCCTGGAGGCGGCGGAAGGAGGACCTAACCTGGAAGATAGTCATTGATGAAGAGGTGGAGTTAGATGATGATGTGGAGCTCCTAGTAGGGTCACCTGGTGGGGCAGGCAGCCAGGAACCGTTCACCACTCTGGAGGTGTCTAGGCAGTCTCAGAAGTTGCTCTCCGGTGAGCTAAAAGCAGGAGAGGAGATGCCTGGTAAGTGACTGTGGTTTGTGTGTAAAGGTAAAAATCCTAAGGCCATCTTGGATCCTCTAAAGGACAACTAGGCATCCATTTTTGTGAGCTCTTCTTGTCCCCTCCTCGTTCCAGTTTGGCACCTTTTTTCTGGTTAGGCAGGAAAAGACAGTGGCTGTCAATCATCTAATCTGCCTAGTGACCGAGTGTCTATATAAGGCAGTGTTCAGATCAGATCGGGGCTCCCCATCTGAGTGGTAGAGTCTGGTTGAGATGAAACAGGTAATTGAGGGTAGGCCATTCACCCCACAAGGGTTACTTGGAATAGGGGATATACTTGCTTACACACATCTGATCCATCTTCTGTAGAATTCGCTTACTGCACGCACGACGACGCAGGTATAGGGAACAGGAGGGATTTAACAGCTTACCTGAGAGGACGCTCATCTAATCCTGCCTCAAGGTCCTGCTTCCATCTAAGGGATCCAGCAGTCCTGTTTTGCTGTGCCACCCAAAGGAGGAGAAGACATCAGTAAATCAAGCTGCTAGAGATGGTATAGTGATCATCACTTTGTTTGTGTGCATAGTCCCCCTATTGTTACAGCCTGCCATGTTTTTTATCTGACTGGCTGCTTTCTGTTTTACCTTGTTTATTCTGGGAGTCCCCACCATCCCTTTAATAAATTCTGTTGTACTTTTATTTTGTTTGAGTTTTATGTGGAAATATAAGCCCCCAGTGACAGATACAGGTAGGAGGCAAACCTGAGACCGAGATGTTTGGGCCACTTCTAATTTTAGCTCCTGTTTTGCTCAACATGTGCAGTGTGGAGGTGGATTCAGGGTATATAAATGTGGAAGGCTGGCTGTGTTTCTGTGTGCTGGACATTCCCCTGTGCAGCTAATCTGTATGGTGGAACAGGGTGTTGATGCATGCCAAGTTCTCACAGGAATCCTCCAGAGAGATCTCTAGTTAAATTTCCTGGAGGTATTTGGCAATCCTCTGCTGAAGGTTCATTGGCAGAGCTGTTTAGTTCCTTTCCCCATTGTAGGAAACTTTCCCATGCCATTTGGCAATCACTTGTGCAGGGACCAAAGTGGCACACAGGCGAGCAGCATAGGGACCAGGGCAGAAGCCACAAGCGTGTAGTAGATGTACCCTTGTTTCCCTGCTTACCCTCAGCCATGAGATATCTGCTACAATGACCCCTGCCTGTGGAAAAGTGTGGGAGAACTTTAGAATTTTTTCCCTTGTTGGCTGCACTGCCAACACTCACCATGCTTTGTGTGTTCACAGAGGTGTGTGCTCCAAGGGTCAGTGAGAAAGTGATTGTTATGTTACAAAAGATGTATTTTACTGAAATGTTTCAATTCTGTGTGTGAACTTAACAATCATGCTTCTGTGCATTGTTCCTTCTGCTTCGGCAGATGTGGCCTTCAGGAACAGCCCACACACACCAGGCAAGTATCTACGCCAGATAAGAAAGCACCCAAGACAGAGAAAAGAAGACATGTTCCAGAAAGTACTGCATTGAGAACAGACTCTCAGCCTTATTCATGAGCCACGGCTGTAAGGGGTATGCCGGGCTCCCAGGATCACTATGGGCATTTCAACATCCTCCACAGTAATCTTCTGATCTGGAAAGAAAGTCCCCGCTTGTAGCTTTCTATACAGGCTGTTGTTCCTGAAGATGCATGCATCATGCACCTTCCCGGACCACCCCACGTTGATGTCAGTGAAACACCCACAGTGATCCACAAGCACCTGCAACACCATGGAGAAGTACCCCTTCCTACTGATGTACTCCATTGCAAGGTGGTCTGGTGCCAAAATTGGAATATGTATGCCATCTATTGCCCCTCCACAGTTAGGAAAAGCCATCCACTATTTCACATACATTTCCCAGAGTCAAGGTCCTTCATAGCAGGATGCGATTAATTGCCCTGAACGCTTGCATTAAAGAAGCCCCAACAGTCAACTTCCCAACTCCAAATTGATTCGCAACCGACTGGTAGCAGTCTGGAGTCGCCAGCTTCCACGCAGCAATTGCCACATGCTTCTCCACCGATAGGGCAGCTCTCATTCTGGTGTCCTTGCACCACAGTGCTGCGGTGAGCTCCGCACACAGTTCCAGGAAGGTGGTTTTCTTATCCAAAAGTTCTGTAGCCACTGCTTGTCATCCCAAATCTGCATGACAATATGATCCCACCAATTGGTGCTTGTTTCCCGAGCCCAAAAGCAATGATCCACCCTTTGCAGCTGTTCTGTGAATGCCAAAAGCAATCTAAAGTTGCTCCTACCCATATCACACTGCATGTCAGACAATTGTGAGTCGTCTTCACGATTAACTGCACTGCCATTTGCGATGTCTTCGTGACAGTTATGAGAGCATAGGAGAGCAGTGCTGTATCCATCCCTTCTCACAAAGATGCTCGGATGCACAGCAAACAAGGGCCATTTAAAAGAAAGAAAGCCAGAAACCCATGGAATGCTGGGACAGAAAGCAATGCATCATGGGACATTGAGCCCAGTCCCAAGATGTGCCGCGATCTGCTCCACCTTCTCACAAGACCTAGCGACAGGAGGTGTTGAGCTAAACTGTGGGATAGGTACCCACAGTGCACTGCTCACACTGTCGATGCTTGTGCCCCAAGTGTGGATGTGCTCTGCTGACAGAGGGAGTGAGTGTGAACATGCAATACTGATTTTTATTATAGCACTTTTTGATTGTTGACATAACTTTTGTCGACAAAACTCTGTAATGTAGATAAGGCCTTAGGGACGCATAGACTGCCTTTGACTACTGTTTATGAGGGGAGGTTTCAAGAGAGAACATAAGAACGGCCATACTGGGTCAGACCAGAGGTCCATGTAGCCCAGTATCCTGTCTTCTGATGGCCAATGCCAGGTGCCCCAGAGGGAATGAACAGAACAGGCATCATTAAGTGATCCATCTCGTCATGCATTCCCAGCTTCTGGCAAACAGGTGCGAGGGACACCATCCCTGTGCATTCTGGATAATTGCCATTGATGGACCTATCCTCCATGCTGAAAGGTGCAAATTAACGTATCTATCAGTAATCTCAGACCACAACATTCTGGGTACTCAAGCTAGTCTGATGGCATACAGATTTGTTTCAAAAACAAAAATTAGTGTTTTTCTCTCTAAACAATCAATTGTGAGCAATTTGTCTTTGCAAGCAGCTTCTGGCAGTTGATCAATTCTTTTCAGAGAATCTTTCCTCAAACCAAATGACCGTCAAGATCTTTCCACTCAACAATGGCACGCTTTAATTCTTAATGAAAACTCCCTCTTGAAATATTGCATTTGTTGGATGAGATAGTATAAAGTGTGTCATAAACACAATTGTTAACACTAAATTATAATTTAGCTATCCTTTTTCGTCCCTTGCATTTAAATAATCCTGTGTTTTAAATTTTTTCTCCCCTAGCAGTAAAGGCCTGAACCTGCAGGACTTACATAGGTCTGAAGGAGCTTCATTTGAGTAAGGCCTGAGGATGTGCCCTAAAACACACTTATTTCAAAGTTCTAAATAACTTCTTTTTTTTTAAACCATGTGAGAAAAACACAGCAAAAACCATGCTGGGGAAACACTGTAAAATAACAAAAACAAGGAGGAGTTCGGTGGCACCTTAGAGACTAACAGATTTATTTGAACATAAGCTTTCGTGGGTAAAAAGCCCACTTCTCCAGATGCATGGAGTGAAAATTAGAAATGCAGGCATAAATATACTGACACATGAAGAGAAGGGAGTTACCTTACAAGTGGAGAACCAGTGTTGACAGGGCCAATTCAATCAGGGTGGATGTGGTCCACTCCCAATAATTGATGAGGAGGTGTCAATACCAAGAGAGGGAAAATTGCTTTTGTAGTGAGCCATCCACTCCCAGTTCCTATTCAAGCCCAAATTAATAGAGTTAAATTTGCAAATGAATTGTAGCTCTGCAGTTTCTTTTTGAAGTCTGTTTTTGAAGTTTTTTTGTTGAAGTATGGCTACTTTTTAATCTGTTATAGAATGTCCAGGGAGATTGAAATGTTCTCCTACTGGCTTTTGAATGTTACCATTCCTGATGTCTGATTTGCATCCATTTATTCTTTTGCGTACAGACTGTCCGGTTTGGCCAATGTACATGGCAGAAGGGCATTACTGGCACATGATGGCATATATCACCTAAGTAGATGTGCAGGTGAAAGAGCCCCGATGGTGTGGCTGATGTGGTTGGCTCCTCTGATGGTATCACTAGAATAGATATGGGGACAGAGTAGGCAACAGGGTTTGTTACAGGGATTGGTTCCTGGGTAGTGTTTCTGTGGTGTGGTGTGTAGTTGCTGGTGAGTATTTGCTTCAGGTTGGGGGACCGTCTGTAAGGAAGGACTGGCCTGCCTCCCAAGGTCTGGGAGAGTGAGGGATCATTTTCCAGGATAAGTTGTAGATTGTTGATGATAAAGGTTTTAGCTCGGGGCTGTACGGGATAGCCAGTGGTGTTCTGTTATTTTCCTTGTTGGGCCTGTCCTGTAGTAGGTGACTTCTGGGTACCGGTCTCGCTCTGTCAATCTGTTTCCTCACTTCCCCAGGTGGGTATTGTAGTTTTAAGAATATTTAGTAAAGATCTTGTAGGTGTTTGTCTCTGTCTGAGGGATTGGACCAAATTCGATTGTATCTTAGGGCTTGGCTGTTGACAATGGATCGTGTGATGTGTCCCGGATGGAAGTTGGAGGCATGTAGGTAAGTATAGCCGTCAGTAGGTTTCCGTATAGGTGGTGTTTATGTGACCATCACTTATTTTCACTGTAGTGTCCAGGAAGTGGATCTCTTGTGTGGCCTGGTCCAGGCTGAGGTTGATGGTAGGGTGGAAATTGTTGAAATCCATGTGGAATTCTTCAAGGGCCTCCTTTCCCTGAGTCCATATGATGAAGATGTCATCAATGTAATGCAAGTAGAGGAGGGGCGCTAGGGGACGAGAGCTGAGGAAGCATTCTAAGTCATCCATAAAAATGTTGGCATACTGTGGGGCCATGCGGGTACCCATAGCAGTGTCGCTGACTTGAAGGTATAAATTGTCCCCAAATCTGAAATGGTTGTGGGTGAGGACAAAGTCACAAAGTTCAGTCACCAGGGTGTGCCGTGGCGTCATCAGGGATATTGTTCCTGACAGCTTGTAGTCCATCCTCATGTGGAATATTGGGGTAAAGAGCTTCTACATCCATGGTGGCCAATATGGCATATTCAGGAAGATCACCAATGCATTTTGGTTTCCTCAGGAAGTCATTGGTGTCTCTAAGATAGCTAGGAGTGCTGGTACCGTAAGGTCTGAAGAGAGAGTCCAAATAGCCAGATAATCCTGCTGTGAGAGTACCAAAGCTTGAGATGATAGGGCGTCCGGGGTTTCCAGGTTTATGGGTCTTGAGTAACAGATAGAATACCCCCGGTCGGGCTTTAGGACTGTGTCTGTGTAGATTTGTTCCTGTGCTATAGCAGGGTGTTTCTTGAGCAGATGGCTATCCCTCTGATGTAAAATAACACTTGCCTCAATTGCAGAGA
The DNA here is from genome assembly GCF_965140235.1 of Caretta caretta. Lineage (NCBI taxonomy): Eukaryota > Metazoa > Chordata > Testudines > Cheloniidae > Caretta > Caretta caretta. The sequence continues at coordinate 80,305,913 of NC_134210.1, read as the reverse complement.
AAGAAAGGCAGGAAATCTGAGATAAATATAAGATCACTCACTGACTTTTGGGAACAAGCATTAAAGTATATGGTTATGTTACATGCTCCTCCTTTTTCCTCCTTCACCATTAATAGTTATAGGTTTTGCTTTTACTAATATTGAATTGTATTTATTATTATTATAAACATAACATTAAATGGATACAATTCATTGAGTTTAGTTGCAGTTCTATCACCTTCCTTTGCAGAAAAGAAAGACAGTGTTTAGTTTAAAGCAAGTGGTTCTCAGCCTTTCCAGACTACTGTATCTGATTCATTGTGTACCCCTATGTTTCACCTCACTTAAAAACTACTTGATTACAAAATTAGACATCAAAATACGTCACAGCACACTATTACTGAAAAATTGCTTATGTTCTCATTTGTACCATATAATTATAAAATAAATTGATTGGAATATAAATATTGTATTTACATTTCAGTGTATAGTATATAGAGCAGTATAAACAGGTGATTGTCTGTATGAAATTTGAGTTTGTACTGACTTGGCTAGTGCTTTTTATGTAGCCTGCAGTAAAACTAGGCAAATATCTAGATGAGTTGATGTGCTCCCTGGAAGACCTCTGCACACCCTTAGGGATACGTGTACCCCTGGTTGAGAATCACTGGTTTAAGGCATTGGGCTGGGACATAGGAATTCTGGGGTTCAGTTTCTGTTCTAGCACAGGCTTCTAGTGTAATCTGGAGGAAATCCTCCCTTCCTTTCATAGGTACAATCTTTTGCTAACCTCATTGGTGTTTCTAAGGAGTCACTAATAATTTGGTGACAAGTGCCACAGAAATGCCTACAAATACAGTAAATAAATATATGAAGGAGGGTGGGCTCTAACAGTAGTTGATATACTTCTGTACATCACTAATGCATCTATCACATATTCTTACACCGATATGCATTTTATTTAAAACAGACAAGCACAGGTCATGAAACAGTATTAACAGTCTTTATTGTATAAGCCCAGCTGTGATGCAGAGGCTCAGAAGAACTTGTAGACTTACAAAGCGTAACTCCTCTTCCACTAGGCAACACTAGTCAATGCTTGTAAGGACCTCGGCATTTAGTATGTGGTGATGACGACCTGGCTTGTGGTATAATCTGTTTCATGGCAACTGGATCTGGTATAATCAATTAGTGGTGCTTTCCTAAGAATGTGTACAAAATGGCTGTCATCCCGCTTTGGAAAATAACGGCGCACAATGCTAGGAAAGCAAGGATACAAATATTAGAACTCCTAGTGGAAGACACTGGAGGGGATCATTTGATGAAGAAACAGACAAAAAAGGGGAAAAAAGTGTAATCCTTTTTAACCAAACAGAAAAGAAAGGAATTGATACTAAGACAGAAAATATCATATTGCCTCTATATAAATCTATGGTACTCCCACATCTTGAATACTGCGTGCAGATGTCATCACTCCCTCTCAAAAAAAGATATATTGGAATTGGAAAAAGTTCAGAAAAGGACAACAAAAATGATTTGGGGTATGGAACAGCTTCCATATAAGGAGAGATTAATAAGATTGGGACTTTTGAGCTTGGAAAAGAGATGACTAAGGGGGATATGATTGAGATGTATAAAATCATGACGGGTGTGGAGAAAGTAAATAAGGAAGTGTTATTTACTCCTTCTCATAATACAAGAACTAGGGGTCACCAAATGAAATGAATAGGCAGCAGGTTTAAAACAAACAAAAGGAAGTACTTCTTCATGCAACTCACAGTCAACCTGTGGAACTCTTTGCCAGAGGCTGTTGTGAAGGCCAAGACTATAACAGGGTTCAAATAAGAACTAGATAAATTCATGGAGGATAGGTCCATCAATGGCTATTAGCCAGGATGGGCAGGAATGGTGTCCCTAGCCTTTGTTTGCCAGAAGCTGGGAATGAGTGACAGGAGATGGATCACTAGATGATTACCTGTTCTGTTCATTCCCTCTGAAGCACCTGGCACTGGCCACCGTCGGAAGCCAGGATACTGAGCTAGATGGACCTTTGGTCTGACCCAGTATGGCCATTCGTATGTAAAATCAATTTGCTAATCAACACATCCCACATTCTCAGAGGACCCTTCCCCAGCTCCTGAGGCTTCTGAATGTCACTCTCATGGTCTTACTAGAATATGCCTGCACAACCAGGACTTCAGAGCACTCTGCTTTTGTTCAGGCTCCAGTGTTGGCTGACGGATGTGGCTGGAAAATGCAGTCAAAAATAAGGAAGATTCTTAAACTTTGCAAGAATCCAAATAAAGGATTAAAAGAAGGAGAATCCTATTTAGAAAATAACACACCATCCAACACAGAGATCCTATTGTGAAGGTTGGCCCGGTTGAGTCCTGTACAAGCTCCAGTGGCCAGGCTGCCCTTTATTGAGATTTCTCTGAACCCAAGAAACTAAATCAGGAAGGAATTTTCTCCCCAGGTGAGATTTGGCAGAAACCAGAAGGCACAGGCTGCCTTCTTCTGTAGTGTGAGTGTGAGGCACGGGTCACTTGCTAGTTTGACCTAGTGTAAATAAATGGTGGATTCTTGGTAACTTGAAGTCTTTAAATCAAGATTTGAGAACTTCAGTAATGCAGTCAGAGATTATGGATCTATTACAGAAGTGGATGGGCGTTGTTCTGTTGTCTGCGATGTGCAGGAGCTCAGACTAGCTGATCATGATGGTCCCGTCTGTCCTTAAAGTTGAGTCTATGAGTCTAAATGGATAATGATTGCAGAGGCTTCCCTACTGTACACACAAAAGCAGCCAAAGCACAGATATGTGCAGCTGGGCATCACAGAAACAGGAGTATGTTATCATTAAGGCTACGTTTTAGACACAGGTATTTTTAGTCAAAGTCATGGACAGTAAACAAAAATTCATAGCCCGTGACCTGTCCATGACTTGTACTATTTACCTGTAACTAAAACTTGGGCCAGGGCCTGAAGGTTCTCAAGGGGCGAGGTGGTTTGGGGCGCTGTGAGTGCTGGGGAATGGCCCATGACCCCGGTTGGTGCTGGGAGAAGAGGGGGGCTGGGTGGCGGCGCGTGGCCCAGGACCCCTGCTGGTGCTGGGGGAGGCGGCGGGGCTGGTAGGCTCCCTACCCAGCTCTGTGTGTCCCTACAGCTCTTAGGGGGAGGGAAGGCTGGGAGGCTCCACGCACTGCCTGCGATGAGCTCCGGTTCTGTAACTCCCGTTAGCCGGGAGCCGCAGCCAATGGGAGCTGCATAGGCAGTGCCTGCAAGCAGGGACAGAGCACAAAGCCCACTGGCCCTTCCACCTAGATCAGGAGTTACATGTTGGCCACTTCTGGGGAGCCTCCCCCCAGGTAACCACTGCCCCACATCTCAGCCTCCTGCCCCAGCCCTGAGCCCCCTCCCACACCCAAACTGCTACTGCTGCTGGCCCAGGGCTGCCCGAGTGTATGGGCAGCCCCTCAGCCAGCGGCACCGGCTGTTGCAAAGGTCACAGAGGTTACTGAAAGTCACAGAATCCGTGACCTCCATGACAGACACACAGCCTTTATTATCATGCCACGCACAGGACGCAGTCTACTTCAGTTCCTCCACAGGAGTTATAGCCATGGTCATTATCCAGGCTGCAAATCCACTCCCACCAGCCCTGCAAAGTTTTCATGTCCTGGAACAGGACATCAGCATCCAGGCACACAAGACAGTTTATGCCATGGAACCCTTCCTAGAGTGTACTGTCCATGCTGTTCCCTGCGGAGGGAGAACGTGTTACCTGGAACTGGCTGGAGCACCAGCAATATTAGAATGAAGGACTGCAGAGATTTCCTGCTTAGCTTTCCCACTCCCCAAAAAGTGTTTTCTCCACCAATTGTTTCACTTGCCCTTTCCTCTCTTTTTAGCATATTTCCCTGGGGAAGACAAGAAGCAAAAGACTGCAGGAGCAAATATTTCCATTTCAGGAAACACTTTGTACCAGTGCAGAGAGACCTTCTCTCCTTTGTCAAGCACTGACTCTGAAATGCCAGTCACAGAAGTAAATATCACCAGGAGAGCTAAGTTTACAAAGACCACCACCTAAACTGGCCTGCAAAATGTACATATGCACATGTGGAACTATGCATCTAACTGGGAATTGGGATTTAACTGGGAATTGGTCCTGCTTCGAGCAGGGGGTTGGACTAGATGACCTTCTGGGGTCCCTTCCAACCCTTATATTCTATGATTCTATGATTCTATGATCTGTGAGTGTAAATATACATTATCACACACAAACCAAGTAATTATACAAGGAAACAGGCACTTTGCATATGCAAGCACTTTTACAAGTGCACAATTTCCAGTATGGCACATGCACGTGTACACTTGCTCATCTTCACATATGTTGAAGCTGTAACTTACTTGTAGCACCTATTATTCTAAATGACACACTAAGTCACCTAATTGCTTGTGAAAGTTTCTGGATGCACATCATAGAGATATAATCCTCTGTTAAACCTATACTCAGAGTAATATGGCATGTGGAAGTACAAATTTTCGCATATAGTTGCAACCCAGCCTGGCCAGGTAGTACCACCAGAGGACAGAATATTCTGTGTACCTATGTCACAGTTGTCCTCTCTTCTGGGATTGCCATCACAAAGCCAGTCTGATGTTATTTTTGTGATGTCCACAGAAATATGAGTGAGACCACCAAATCATTTTACATATGTTTGTGAGCAGCTATCCGATGGCAACAACTTGTAGACACTATCATGCTCAGTAGATTTGAACTGGTGAATACCCTTCCGGGGAAGTACTCGATCTCCCATTGCCTATCCCTTAGCTATCCATTCCCCTTTTCTCCATGCTTTTTAACAGCATTAAAATATGATTTATGGCTTTGTTTTGAAATGATTACTCATCTTTAAAGAAAAAATGTTGTTATACCTGCAGGCTAAAGAGCCTGAGCTAATTAATGCTGCAACAATTTTCAGACTTTTCTTGTATTAGAAATGAACTTCAGTTAACAGGATTTTGGAAAGCTAATGGGGTGGAGGTAAGGCCAAGCACAACACTAATGTAATCTTCCTCTGTTCCTGTTGTCTCATTTGTTAACTGTTGTTATTATGACTTGGGTCAAAATACTTGAAAGAAATTACACTTTCCTCTGCCAAATACTTTAGCAGTAACAGACAAAAAAGAAGACAAATCAGGATGGGAAATCCTAGCCCTAGCAGTTCTTTCTCCCCCTCATTTCTCTCTTCTGCACTGGCCTTTGTGAGAATTAATGCACAAAGTATATATATATTGCAAAACATGCCTTTTTATTCTCAACTGCTCTGTGGGCTTAGATTCCTGACGTTTGGGGAATGTAAATTAAATACAATCCATGTTATTATTACATCTACCTTTCCTATTGCAGGCTTGATCCTTGATGTGTTGGTGTACATGTATCATTTATGCTAACCTTTTTTATTTTTCTTCTGTCCGTAATCCTTTCCCAGTAATTCCACAAGATATCCATAATGGAATTGTCAATCAGAAGTGAGCCAAAGGAAAATGCTGTCTGAGTACAAAATGGCCTAGGAAGACTCTCAACAGTGTAATCCTGAGACAGACCCAATGGCAACTGCAAAGCTGCTGTAACAACTGGCGCCAGAGCTTGCCAAGGAGTCAGTTGCCACCACTAGTAAAATGTAATCCATACACTGATAGCTGGATCCTGAAAAAATAAAGGAAGAGGAACAGGCTGTGAAAGGCAAGTAGCAATAGAATATGGGGAATCTTGTTTAACTTCAGATTAAATCTTTCTGCTAAATTTCATGGTTTTTTCACATGAAATTGTTTCTTTATGTTAAACAAATTCAGAACCATTTTCATGCATTCCCTGAAATCCAGTGATGTAGCCTAATGCGGTTGGAGAGCATTTAATCACATTGCAGCGAAACAGACATTGTAAAATGAATGTAATTGAGGAAATACCCAGTATTTGGGAAATTGTTTTTCTGCTTCCCATACCTGTATTTTCCTTAAAGTAAAGGTTTTATATGGTCCAAAAAAATAGCAAGAATAAAGTGGCACTGATAATGGCAAGCCCCAAGCACAGCCTTGCATGCATCAGCCCTTCAGAACAATTACTATATTTTTTTACAAGACTGAAGATCTTTGCATAACAGCAAGAAATGGAATTTTCTGAGAGTATGGACTCGCAGAGCATATACACCATGTGGAGGACTTGCTTTTATATAACTACTGTATGGTTTTTATGAACAACAGAAAATGTGCACCTTGGCTCAGATTTATGAAACGATCATTTGAGATGACCATTTATTCAAAATATGAGTGTAAATATGTTTTGTAAGCAGGACCCCTTTCTATAGAACATGCGCTTATAATTATAACATTTATTTACAAACACAGTATATTGTCAATTTACAGGCAATTAGTAGTAACAGATGACAGTCATGTGGTTTACATCATCTCTCTGAATATTCTGAATCTCATAACCTCTTGTTTCAGTAAGATCAGTTTTTGAGGCTAATCTCTCCCACATGAGGAATGCTAAAAGATTGTCTTCGCTGTGGAGCACAAGAGAAATTGCTTAAGTAAAGGTAGTGACTTTCTCAGATAAAGGCCATTAAGTAAGGCTGTGTACAAATCTGACACTTTATTTTGTTGCCTTTGACAGTCCCTCGGAAGGATTTAAGAGAACAAGATCTGACTAAAGCTTTCAAAAATTCGTTGCGGAATATTTGTTAACCTTGCTCTCTGTGATTGTTGTAGAACAAAGATAATACTCTTCAAATGGAGATAAATTACTACCTTTCAAAAGATTATCACCAATCTTAATCAAGTTTGCTCATACAGCTGAACAGCCAGTGACCTTGTTATTTACACAACAAACATGTCTGCTACTTTATGTTTATAGGTAGTACATTTACTCTAACTACCCTGCCCAGCATGGCTCCATGGATTTGTTACAGTTAAAACTTCTATACGTAAGTTAGCCGATTCATCTGGTTTGGTAAGAATGGGAAGATTGAACAGACAGTAACTAAATATTAAAATTGGTTTGGTTTTGGTTTAACTATACTAAAAAAAACCCCACCCCCCAATTAGGTATTTCAGCAGCCTTTTCTTATATCAGAACATGTTGACTTGGCAGAATTATGTTTTAGGGAACTGGCACATCAGTTGATGATGCCACAGTGCTCATTTTCTGCAGATATGTTGGGGGTGGAAATTAGAATGGTATTAATTATTAAATTATGACATTTATTCGTACATCCTTAATGGCTGTGCCAAAAGAAAACATCTGTAGGGAGTGAGTATGAAAATCTGGATTGTTAGCAGTTCGGAATTAAGCTTCCCAAGTTTAAAAATACAGTCTTTCAGGCTAAGCACTTAGTTATTCTACAAACAACCCGACCTTTATTGGAATGAGTGCCTCTCAATGTCTCACAATGGCCCACCAAGGCAAGAGATCAAGCCTGGGGTAAAGCAGTGGCTTCTTGTTCTCTGTAGAAGCCTGTGCACCAGTGCGCAGTGTTTGAGAGTGCCGTTCAGAATCAACCATAACATGAAAGGGAAATAAAAGCCACTTTAAGATAAGGCATGCGGCATTATAGGGCTGGCTGGAAAACAAAAATTCTGTTTCATGAAAAATGTCAAGGTTTCAACATTTGGTTTCATCCCACATGAAAATGAGACCTTTCAAAACTTTTCATGAAAAAAACATAAGAAAGAAACCCACAGGAGCCAACAGTCCACTGGTTAGTCCACTCACCTGGTGGGAGACCCAGCTGCAAGTCCCTCTAATTTGGTGCAAGATCTTGAACCTGGGTCTGCTGTATCCCAGGTGAGTGGCCTACCCTCTAGCCTATTGGCTTCTATGAATGTAGGTGTCTCTCTCTGACTTTGACCAGAAAATTCATCTGGGCCTGAGAACACTTTTTGATGAATCAGCATTTTTGACCAAAAAAAAGTTTTGTCAAAAAATTCCCAACCAACTCTGTGGCTTTACTGCAGGTTCAGACAATGTAATTATAAGAATGTTCTCTAGAGTTTTTATGTTTCTTGGTTTAATATCAGTTGTTTTTACTGAGTATTTTTTAACTGTTGACCCAATGCCAAAAGCTGATGAGTGCTTCCAGGATCTCATTGGGATTTCAGGGTGCTCTGCACCAATGCTTTGCACCAAGGCTCTAGCAAGAGCCAGTTAAGAGGTGGAAAAAAACCTTCGCTGTACTGTTCTCAAAACTGGGACAAGGGAGAATGAGAAACATTTTGTCATTGCAGTGGAATTTAATGAAAGTTTCAGAGCTGGTAAAAATATGGAGCAGCTGAAATGTTTGCAAAAATTAAAGGGAGAGAACATTTTCTTCAGGGTTCCAGGCATCTATAGAAAACATTTAAATATTTTAAAGTGTATTATGCTCCTTAGGGCTCTTCCAGTTTTTATTGTTCTCCCCTGCCTCGGTGTGGTGTCTCCTAAATCCTGCACTGCTTGTCTGAGGGCTTAGATCCACCCACTAATGCTCACTGTACACTTTCACTACAGGGTTGGGCCAAGGAAGGTATTAATAAATAACTGTACTGATTTCCACTTGTTCAATCACCTCTGTGCTGCACTGGTTGATCATCCTAGTAAGTGGTTAATCCTGCAAAGTGTTTTTATCTACTGGAGCAAAACCTGGGCTTTTAATGTGACTTTTCTAAAACGAGTCTCACGTGATGTTTTGTTAGAGAGAGGAAAAATGTTGCTTTAATCATATGGCCATGATCTGAGCTTCTCTTTCTAACAAAACATCACATGGACCTCACTTTACAAAAGCAACATGAAAATCCCAAGGCCAGAGCTGTTTTTGTGAATTTTACACAATTATTTTGCAAAACCACAAAATAGTTTTTAAAATGTTTAAAACTTAAAAGCTAAGCACCTTCTATCATTTACTAGGCATTTTGAGCCTTGGGTCCAGCTGAGCTCCAACTGGTGATGGACTAAAGGTGGGAAGAAAGGTAGCTGTGAACCAGCTTTGTCTGGTCTCCCCGCCCAACCCACATTGATCCCTCAGGCTGCCAGGGTCAATTTGTTAACAGAGTTGTCATGCTTATGAGGATCACTGGAGCACATAATCCCAAGCATGCCCTTATATGCTCCCTATGCCAAGGGCCTGGGGTTGGGTTGGTGGCATACAGCCAAGCACAACAGCTTTACACCACATGGTGGAATCCTCAGCTGCTCTATTAGGCCAGGGTTGAGTCTTCATCACACTGCTTGAGCAATCCACAGCAGTCTTAGCATGAGGCAGAATCTAGCCCAGTGGTGGGCACATTGCGGCCTGCAAGCCGCACGCAGCCCATCAGGGTAATCCGCTGGCGGGTCCCGAGACAGTTTGTTTACATTGACCGTTCGCAGGCATGACCACCTGCAGCTCCCAGTGGTCTCAGTTCACCGTTCCCGGACGACGGGAGCTGCAGGAAGTGGCGTGGGCTGTGGGGACGTGCTGGCCACTGCTTCCTGCAGCTCCCATTATTTTGCATAACCAGGCCCTGCTGCATTCCTCAGGGGAGTGGGGGTGGAGCAGGGGCAGGGGCAGGGGCCCTGGGCAAGAGCCGGAGCAGGGGCTGGAGCAGCTTGCAGCTGCACAGGGCACCAGGAAATGTGGTGCCCCAAATTTCCTGGTGCCCTACACATCTGCGTGCTTTGCGTATGGGTAAGGATGGCCCTGCCCATAGTCCCAAATTTTCAGTGGGCTCCCGCTAGTATACCTGCATTTCATACACCTACACATCCAATGGTGTATGTGAACACTCACATATGCCTATGCAAGCAGGAATATGCAAAGTGTGTAGCTAGGCACACAAATTCAGGTTTCTGCATTCGTAAACAGGTGTGCACAAAAATTTGGCACATGCACAAAGCATCTGCTGAAAGCATGGCTCCCATTGTTTAATTTTAAAGAAAGCCTAGGCTTAGAGAGAGAAGCTATAAAGTTTCACAAAATAAAACAGCTGTTTTTGCAATCAAAAGCACAATGGGCACTATGTGGGAGCCTCTGAGGGTCAGGCCCAAAATTTGCCAAGAGTTGCTAGTGAAAAGTGAGATTTTTCTTGTGTTTGCAGATACTGCTTTGAAAAATTCATTAAACCATCTTCGCACCTCACACCCCAAAAGTTCCAAACAGTATTATCCTCTGAATAAAATAGCTGTGACAACCAAAAAGGTTCATTTTGTCATACATGTCCAAATGCAACCATATTGGGGAGGGATGTGCTTGTGTGCATATGCGTGTGTGTAAGCTTTCACCGTATGGTCTATTGGTGTCTGTAGCATCTGAGACGTAAGATGCTATTGGTGCAGAAAGAAGAGATAGACTCCACTTCTAATAAAACAACCATTTCAGTAGAATGTTTGTCATTTATAGGAAAAACATATTGACTCTCTGCTCCCAGTTTCTGCAGTCTCACTCTTGCCAGTTTCTTTGTCTTTTCGTGCCTCCTTTTCTTCAGACTCCTAGCTCTAAACCAAGGAATTCTGTAAACTAATAACAATAACTATTCTATCATTGTAAGTCGGATCCTCAACTGGCCTAAATAGGGATAGCTCTGTGGCTTTCTTTTAAAAAGTCCAACAAACAATTGCATGTGCAAACATGTATGCAGTTAAAGCCATTGTGCAAGTAAGCTAAGTATTAGCAGGTGCAAATGGCAAATTATGCATCTAGCTGGCCAACTGCATGCATAAAGACCCAATTTACACATGTAATCATGGTAACTGAGCAAATAAATTAGACAAGCAATTGCATGCGCATTTTTCATGCCCTAATTCACCTGACCTTTTCAAACTCAGGCCTGAAACGTCAAGGAACACTGTTTGTTATAAAACTCTGGCTTTTTAGCTGGTTTTACTACTACTCCGTGGTTAACCCCAGGACTCCAAGGGAACTGCTGGTTGCAGGATGACATGCTAGTTTTATCTAGCATGCACATTTTTCTTTTTGCATAACTGTACATTAGATGCAGTGAATCTATTGCCGTAGTACCCTGGTGAGGAAGGAGCCCACAGCTAAACAGCACCATTTTCTTGCAAGGCAACCATGAGATACATGTTCTATGTAAGCGATTTTCTATCAAATATTTTTAGACTGGTTCTTGAAGGCTAGGCACGGCTCTGCCTTGTGGAGGGTTTTTTGTTTACTTGGTTTTTGCTTCCTTGTTTACTTCTCTCCATCTGTTCAGTGTTTTGCTTGTGTTTTTCTGTCTGCATATTGGTGGAAGAAAAAAGGTCCTTCCTTTCTCCAGCTCTGTCTTTAATCTTTTTGCACCATGACTTCTGGGCACTACTTTTTTTTGTTTAGCATACAAACGGTTGGGCTAATAATGAGCTGGAAAGATAGTTAAATTATGTAGAATGCCTACAGATTCTCCACTGAAATTGGATAATAATTTAGTATAGATTTCCGTTTCCCTGCAGATTGAGTTAGGCCCCCTCTTCTTGGTTTCAAAGGTGCGGAAGACAAGGTATTATTCCATGACTAAAACGATTGTCAGATTCTCACCATTCACATTTGAAACTTTCACAATGGGCACAAAAGGTATAAAAAAAAAATACCAACCTGTAGTAATTTAAAAGCCTGTCGGTGTTTGTGAACAAGGTGGACATTATCATTCTATAAAGCCTCCTTGTGTTTATTATGATTTTTGTTCATTGGCCATTGCTCTTGATAATTCCACATGGGCCAAAGAAATAACTTTGCTGATTGTGGCAGCCTACTGTCTTCCAGTGGTATAAGCAATATGAATGCCTGTGCATATTCTATCTGCTTATAACCAAACTGATCGTAACAGTCCTAGCTGAGGCCCACAGAGACTTTTATCTGCTTGCCCACAGTTCTTCATATACTTAGCAGAGAGCATGTCTACACACAAAACTGATTCTTCCTTCTGAACTTATTAGGCATGATACTATCATTCATTCTAGAAGATAATGTCTTTCAATAACATTGGAGTAATCAGAGGGGGATTAGACATATAAATAGCACCATAATTGTATTTCTTGTAGTCAAAGGGTAACATTTTCAAAAGTGCTTAAGTGACTCATTGAAACTCCATATGACATAGCTTCCTAAGCATGTAAGACAATTTTGAAAATGGGACGTATGCTCCTAAGTCACTTAAGCATTTTGAAAATTTTAGCCAAAGGTCTTTTCCTAGAGTTGCACTTCTCTGCCCCACTGCCACCCTTATTAGGGGCTTATACAATTAGAGGCTCATCTTTAATTTACATTGGTGTCTCCTCCAGGCTCCTGGTGGGGAAGCTACAGTGAGGAGAGACTAAAACACAGTATCTTCTGGCCACATTAACCACACTTTCTTCCCAGCCAGCACAACTACCTTTGGGGCTGCACTAGACTCGTGGCACCACTGTAGACACTGTTCCTCCGCAATGGACTTTCTGCTGCCAGGAGCCCTGTGCCCAAAACAGGGATCAATCTACCCCAAGTTTTTTATTTACAACTGCCGATAGCGGTTCATCAAGACACAGAGAGAAATAGGGTCTAATCCTGTAGCCTGCCCCCTACTCATGTGTTGACCTGAACTTCCTCAAGTGATATAAGAGCTGCAGTATCGGGTCTGCTATGAACAGACAAGTAAAACGAGTATGATGCAGAAAAGTGTGTTGAGAATATACTGGCCTGATGGTGCTCTCACTGAAATCAAAAGGAGATTTAGGGAATAGGTTCAGGATCTATGTAAGCAATTCAGTAAATTGTTATCACAGCCAAGACCTTATTGATGGGTAAAATAGTGGTGATAATTTCACGTGTTTTGACTATTTTGGAGTAATGTGATAACAATACATCCTAGTAAACCAATAGCACATGTCTCACTCACCTATAGGACAGGTTTCAGAGTGATAGCTGTGTTAGTCTGTATCAGCAAAAAAACCGAGGAGTACTTGTGGCACCTTAGAGACTCACAAATTTATTTGGGCATAAGCTTTCATGGGCTAAAACCCACTTCATCAAGTAGAGGAGTGAGAGTGTAGTCGAGTCCATCACAGGAGTACTAACAAACCAGGGAAGCAATGACAGAGCCAGAGTTAATTGTAGACTCATGAGAGTCCTGAGGGCTGCTTCACAAGACATTTACTCAGGAAGAAAAGGATAAGGGAGAAAAGCAGGAAACTTAGTGGGCTGCTAAAGAGGTCATCAAAGCCTTATCGAGTGAAGAGGATAAAAATATCCAGAGAGCAACTAAAGGGAATGAAAGAACAGTGAAAGGAGAAAGATTTATGGAGGCATTAATATTATAGTACCTCCACAGTTAAAGTTGGATTGACTTTTTAAGTTAAAGTGAGGTTTACATCAATTTGTTAGGCTAAAGAACAAATGTGGATCAAACCAAAATTATATCACTTACTCTTAGGATAATGATTCAATTTACTGGAAAGTTACAAATAAATCCCTGAAGGAAACTGAGCAAATACTTTTCAAAATTACCTTGATCTGAAGGAATTCTGAAGTGTCTGAACATTTCTTTGTGTCCCATACATATTGAAAATATGAGTCAAATTATAACTCAACTATAACTGAGTCAAATTATACTGATTATACAAATTATACTGAGTCAAATTATAACTCAACTATAACTACTTGTTAAATAGTGTCCATCACAGACTTTTGCACAAGCTACTTAAAAAAAAAGAAGTAAATACAAAGGTAACATTATTCTAACTAGTGCACAAGAAACCATCACTTCAGTCACTGAGGGAAGGGGGAGAATCATGCCATTGGATAGCTTTTCTAGTAACACCTATCTTCTCATGCACACACTGAATGAGCAGACTAAAGCTGATGCAGAAACTTACACACCGTCAGATAAAATGTTTCAATGACACCTGCTTTCACACACCAAGTAGAGGAGGTTTGAAGTTCGTGGATGACTTTACTCACTTTTGGAAGGACATCTCATTGACAGCCATGTGGACAACAATACTGCATGAAGAATAAATTGTGTATGTTTCGCTGCATGACAACCAACCAAAGCAGCAGAATAAACTAAATTTAATGAGAGGAAGGTTTAGGAGACATCATTGAAAGTCAATGGAAGGCAGGGATCCTGGGACCCTTTTAAGGGGAGATTTTTGCAAAGGCACAAAGGGAGTTATTTTATTGACTTTGGGTGTCTGACTCCCACTGTGCCTTTGAAAATTTCCACCTTTAGCTCTGCAGGGCACTGGAAATCAGAGGAAGGCAAGATCCTGGCTTCTCTGGCCCGAACCAGTGTGGACTTTCTACATTTGTCAGGAGCTACTGTGTGATGACAAGTCCAGAGGGACAATGCTCCAATGCACACTTTTATAAAGTATGTATTGGAACATTGCTCTTAGAATTTTTAAGTCTTATAGTTGCTCATGTCATGTATACTTTACAATGTCTTCACAGATGCTACTTATTCGGGTGAATAGGCATGAAGAAAGGGAGCGTAAGGACAAAGGAGAAGATGTGAAGCAGGGAAGAGCTGTGTTTCAGGAATCAGGAAGGGGAGCAGAGGCTCCTAATGAGCACTTCAGTCTTTCAGATCCCTTGCTTCCCAACTCTTGGCTATTTATATTTGTAGTTTTTATGGAATAAAAAAGAATACCTTTCCTTATGCATTTGTGGCCTTCTCCATCTTAACTCCCTGCCATGCCGCAGCTTTCTCATTTTGCCTCAGGGCTCCTGTTTCATTGCTGCTACTGATAAATTAGAACCTCTGTGGACTTTCTAAATTCCATATATTTGGGCTATGTATATACTTGGTGACATAAGAACTGGGGCACTGTTCCCTGTTGACTTCTTAAGATCAGTAGCAGCACTTGTAGCCTTTATAACAGTGTTTAAGAAACTACACACGATTCTTTGAAAACAAAGCAAAACAGGGAAATTCATTAACAAACTTTAGTTTTCCATTAAAGTTGCTAAACAACACTAAAGCTGTCTTAATTGTAACATTGCTTGAGATGTCTACATTTTAATTTAAGTAACATAATCTTAATATTAAAGATAGCAACCTTAAGGTTCATGAATTTAGCAACCTTAAAATCAACAGACTTTGTAGATTAATCTAGCTATATGCTAATCTGCAGTTACACAGGGTACATAATGAAATTTCCCTTCTTTGATGATGATAATACAATATCTGGCTATTATATAGCATTTTCATCAGTAGATCTCAAAAGAAGGTATAAACATAATTAACTCCATTTTACAGGTGGGGAAACTGAGACATAGAGAGGTGAAATGACTTGCCCACACTGTCTTTTGATTCTGGTATTTATTTCATTGTGGAAATCCTGAGATAATAAACTGAATTTAGACACCAAAATAATAATTTTGATGCACTTCCTACTAACAACGATCTGGCACTTTTTGAAGTATGCATGTAGCTGAACAGGTCATTTCTATTTCAATCCACATGTTGTTGATGGCAGTTGAGCTGCTGATCCTGTATTCTAGAGATGACAGAGATAGATCAGTGTGAGATTATGTTGTTTATTATAATGCTTCCTGAGGTGTGCTCTTAGAAGTTGCAGTCTTTTCTAAGTGATCAGAAGTAGTGGGTCTCTTTGAATTACAACTGTGAGAGCCAGGATTGATGACAGGCTGTTTTAAAGCCGATCTCCTTGGCAATTAAAAAGACTAGGAGGTTGTTGGAAAGATATCATTGGAAATTTAGGGATCATCCACATGCAGATTTTAAACACTTCTTTCTGGAGTCATTCTGAATGGGGATTTAATTTGGTAATTGTTCCATAGCTAGTTGTAGTTTGATAAAAATCGGCCACAAAAGCCAACTTGTGGGTAAAGTAGTCATCCTCTTCTTTCTTTGTCCACTGCATATTACTACTCATCTGGGCATGCTGTAAAGTCCTTATATTGCAGTCGGTTAGCGAGGTTGGAAGTTTATAGGTGAAGGAGCTGGAGACTGAAGGATGATTTAGGTTGGATTTTATGGCATGGTATTGTTAGGCAGTGCGCCTTCAGGGTTTTGTGGGAGAGTCTATTAGCTGGGAAAATGTGTAATTAGCAATTTGAAGAATCAAGGTATTTTACTGAAAAATGTTAAATTTTCTAATGATGAGCTTGACATTTTATGAGGCTCCCAGAACTCTGGACTGGTACCTGAAAAAAAAAATGAAAGAGACATGTTTCAACAATAAAAATTGAATTGCAAAATTAATGCAGATTTGGGTCAAAATGTTTAACACTTTTTCAAGAACTCCATTACTAACGCTTTTCTTGACAGATTTATTCCTTTATCAAGTATTTATTTGCCATATTTTACTCTCTCGCATTTCCATACATTCTGTATTGCATATATTTCCATATATACATAAACAGAGCACATCTTATAGAATATTGGTCTTGATCTGACTCCGAATGAAGTTGATGGGACTTTTGTCCCTGATTTCAGTGGGAGCAGGTCCATTATTTTTAACTGTTCTCAGTGTGCTATGTGCGAAGTTTGTGATTGTTGAAGATATTAATTTAAATGGGCTTCATTGTAGAGAATGGTGCATAGGAATGAATAATACATTTTCCTCTCTGCAAAGTTCTATGTTATATGGCTATCCATTGCTCTATCTAATCTCCAGACACCAGCAATGTCCAGCAGTGTGGCCATGTGAACAGAGCACTGGACTAGGGCTCAAGAGACCTGGATCCTATTTCTGGCTCTGCTACTGGCCTCCTTGGTGGCAAGTCATTTTGCCTCATCCATGATATGAGAATAATGACTTACCTCCTTTGTTAAAGTGCTTTGGGATCTAATGGTGAAAAGCATTATACAATAGCAAGGTATTATTATTAGGGAATTGCATTTGTAAATAATACCTTACCATATCTTGCACAATTCTTGCCTTCCAAAAATACTACTGCGGAAAATGGCCACTGAACTTGTTCCTTATCAGGTATGTCATACCAACAGCATCTGCTGAGTCTTTGTACATCAAGACCACAATTTACAAAAGTAACTTGTCATTTTGGGACTGTAACTTGAAACATTTTAAAGGGGCCTGATTTTCAGAAATTGGTGTTGAGCACTTTCTGAAAATCAGGCCCTTTAAAGGAATCTCTGGTTCGGCAATCAAAATGGGTCATCCAAAGTCACAAGTCACCTTTGAAAAGCTTGGCCTAAATACATCCATGCGACAGTTATAGTGCCTTATCAAACCTCTTCAGTGCATTCATTTATTCATGTTTTGCGTAGGTTATCATTAGTTTAGTTAATTTTGAAAGGAAAATTCTGGAAAGAAATTATGGATGTATGTCAGTATCTTCACTAAGTTATGGTTGTCTTACCTAACATAATAGGAGTTCATAGAGTCTTTTGTCTTATGAATTTAGCCTAACTTACAAATTCTGTAACTTGGATGAGAAAGGGCCCAGTTAATATTGATTTGTAAATAATTTACTAGAGGTGGTAGTTACATGTATTTCTCTTTATGTATGATTTCTCATCTCTTTGGAGGTGATGAGGTCATTTGGCTAAGTCCCTCTTTAATACAATAGCCTCTTTTTAATTCAGCAGTAGTACCTGCCTGAGCCCTGGTTTATGCTACGGGGTTAGGTTGAATTTAGCCGTGTTAGATCGATTTAAAATGAATGCATCTACACAACCAACCCCGTTCCGTCGACCTAAAGGGCTCTTAAAATCGACTTCTGTACTCCTTCCCAGCGAGGGGAGTAGCGCTAAAATCGACCTTGCTGGGTTGAATTTGGGGTAGTGCAGACGCAATTTGACGGTATTGGCCTCCGGGAGCTATCCCAGAGTGCTCCAATGTGACCGCTCTGGACAGCACTTTCAACTCTGATGCACTAGCCAGGTACACAGGAAAAGCCCCGGGAAATTTTGAATTTCATTTCCTGTTTGGTCAGCGTGATGAGCTCAGCAGTACAGGTGACTATGCAGTCCCTCCAGAATCACAAACGAGCTCCAGTATGGAGCAAACGGGAGACACTGGATCTGATTGCTGTATGGGGATAAGAATCTGTGCAGGCTGAACTCCAATCAAAAAGAAGAAATGCTAATATATATGCCAAAATTGCACAGGGCATGGTGGAGAGAGACTACAAGAGGGTCACACAGCAGTGCCGCATGAAAGTTAGGGAGTTCAGGCAAGCCTACCAAAAGACAAAGGAGGCAAATGGTCGCTGCAGGTCAGAGCCACCATACATGCTGCTTCCATGATCAGCTGCATGGCATTATGGGGGAGGGGAAACCTACCACTACCCCACCACTGTCCATGGACACTGCAAGAGGGGAGTCTCAAGCAACAGAGAGGAGGATTTTGTGGATGAGGAAGAGGAGGAGGAGAATGCGCAGCAGGTAAGCGGTGAATCCATTCTCCCTGGCAGCCAGGACCTTTTCATCACCCTGGAGCCAATACCCTCCCAAGGCAGAATCCCCGACCCTGAAGCTGGAGAAAGCACCTCTGGTGAGTGCACATTTGTAACTACAGGTACAGGGTTTAAAAGCAATAGTGTTTAATGTTTGGTTTGCCCTGAAGCATTGGGATGCATTCATGGCCAGTATAGCTACTGGAAAAGTCTGTTAACATGTCTGGGGATGGAGCGGGAATCCTCCAGGGATATCTCCATGAAGCTCTCCTGGAGGTACTCTGAAAGCCTTTGCAGAAGGTTTCTGGGGAGGGCTGCCATATTTTGTCCTCCACAGTAGGACACTTTACCACGCCAAGCCAGTAGCAAGTAGTCTGGAATCATTGCAGCACAAAGCATGGCAGCGAATGGTCCTGGGTTTTGGTCGCATTCAAGCAACATTCGGTCTTTATCTTTCCGTGTTAGCCTCAGGAGAGTGATATAATTCATGGTCATCTGGTTGAAATAGGGGAATTTTTGTAAGGGAACAGTAAAAGGGCCCCGTTCATGCTGGGCTGTTTGCGCTTGGCTAAAAGGGATCATCCCGGAGAATAGCCACATGGCGTGGAGAGGGGTGAAGGATTCATCCCAGAGAATAGCCACGCGGTGGGGTGGGGGGAGGTGTGTGCTGCACATCTACCAGAAAACCGCAGCCTCCTCCTTTCAAATGTGAAACCCAGCCAGCATTGCTTGCTATGGGAAAGGAGGGCGCTGCAGTTTGAAACCATTCCCACATATTATGAAGGCTTAAGAAGCCAACCCTGCGTACCCTTTGGCTTACCATGGCTGCCTGGAAACCGAATTCTGTTGTGATGTGTCATCATACCGGCAGGCACTCAATATAAAAGGCAAAATGCGACCTTGTACCTAAAGCACATGTGCTGTCTGCTGTGAATTGCTTGATTCACTGTGAGTCTCCCTTTTGTTCTCAGAAATGTATCATCTTAAATTTTACTTTCCCTTTTTATCCCTCTGCAGGTGCAAATGTTTCTATGCTCCCCCTATCATCTCTGTCCCTGAAGTTATTGCAGATTAGAAGGCGAAAAAAATGCACTCGCGATGACATGTTTTCCGAGCTCATGCAGTCCTCCTGCACTGATAGGGCACAGTTTAATGTATGGAGGCATTTAGTAGCAGAGGCCAGGAAAGCATTAAGTGACTGCAATGAGCAGAGGCAGGAGGCGATGCTGAAGCTAATGGGGGAGCAAATGGACATGATGAGGCATCTGATGGATCTGCAGGAAAGCCAACAAGAGCACAGACCCCCACTGCATCCATTGTATAACCACCTGCCCTTCTCCCCAAGTTCCATATCCTCCTCACCCAGATGCCCAAGAATGTAGCGGGGGGGAAGGCTCCGGGCACCCAGCCACTCCATTCCGGAGGATGGCCCAAGCAATAGAAGGCTGTCATTCAAACAGTTTTGATTTGTAGTGTGGCTACAATAAGCAATGTGGCCTTGTCCTTCCCTCCTCCCCGACCCCACCCCACCCGGGCTACCTTGTCAGTTATCTCACTTTTTTTTTAATGAATAAAGAAAGAATGCATGGTTTCAAAACAATAATTACTGTATTTCCTTTGCCAGCTGTGATTGAAGTGGGGAGGGTGGCTGGCTTACAGTGAATTAAAATCAACAAAGGGGACAGGTTTGCAGCAAGGAGAAACACAGACAATTGTCACACCATAGCCTGGCCAGTCATGAAACTGGTTTTCAAAGCCTCTCTGATGCACAGCATGCCTAGCTGTGCTCTTCTAATCACCCTGGTGTCTGGCTGCTCAAAATCGGCCACCAGGCGATTTGCCTCAACCTCCCACCCTGTAATAAATGTCTCCCCGTTACTCTCACAGATACTATGGAGCACACGGCAGGCAGCAATAAAAATGGGAATGTTGGTTGCTCTGAGGTCTAACCTAGTCAGCAAACAGCGCCAGCAAGCTTTTAAACATCCAAAGGCACATCCTACCACCATTCTGCACTTGCTCAGTCTATAGTTGAACTGCTCCTTACTATTGTCCAGGCTGCCTGTGTACGGCTTCATGAGCCACGGGAGCAAGGGGTAGGCTGGGTCCCCAAGGATAACTATTGGCATTTCAACATCCCCAGTGGTAATTTTCTGGTCTGGGAAGTCGGTCCCTTCTTGCAGCTGCTCGAATAGCCCAGAATTCCTAAAGATGCGAGCGTCATGCACCTTTCCTGGGCATCCCACGTTGATGTCGGTGAAATGTCCCTTGTGATCCACCAGTGCTTCCAGCACCATTGAGAAGTACCCCTTGTGGTTTACGTACTGGTTGGCAAGGTGGTCCGGTGCCAAGATAGGGATATGCGTTCCGTCTGTTGCCCCACCGCAGTGAGGGAACCCCATGCAGCAAAGCCATCCAGTATGATCTGCACATTTCCCAGATTCACTACCCTTGATAACAGAACGTCAGTGATTGCATTGGCTACTTGGATCACAACAGTCCCCACAGTAGATGTGCCCACTCCAAACTGATTCCCGACTGAATCAATAGTCAGGTAGCAGTCAGGTGTTGCAAGCTTCCACAGGGCTATCGCTACCCACTTCTCAACTGTCAGGGAAGCTCTCATCTTGGTATTCCTGTGCTTCAGGGCAGGGGAAAGCAACTCACAAAGTTCAAGGAAAGTGGCCTTATGTATGTAAAAGTTTCGCAGCCACTGTGAATCATCCCAGACCTGCAACACTATCCGGTCCCACCAGTCTGTGCTTGTCTGCCAGGCCCAGAATCGGTGTTCCACAGTATCAACCAGCCCCACTGCTGCCATGATGTCCCAATTGCCATAGCCTGTGCTTTCAGGAACGTCTGTGTCCATGTCCTCCTCACAGTCATCCTCATGCTGGCGTCTCTTAGCCAGGTTCTACACATACTACAGGATAATGCGCGAGGTATTTACAATGCCCACAACAGCAGCAGTGAGCTGAGTGGGCTCCATGCTTGCCGTGCTATGGCATCTGCACAGATAACCCAGGAAAAAAGGCACAAAACAATTGTCTGCCATTGCTTTCACGGAGGGAGGGGAGACTGATGACATGTACCCAAAACTACCCGCAACAATGTTTTTGCCCCATCAGGCATTGGGAGCTTAACCCAGAATTCCAATGGGCAGCGGAGACTGCGGGAACTGTGGGATAGCCACTCACAGTGCACTGCTCCGTGAGTCGATGCTAGCCATGGTATTGAGAATACACTCCGCCGACTTAATGTGCTTAGTGGGGACATACACAATCGACTGTATAAAATTGATTTCTAAAGATCAATTTCTATAAAAGCAACGTAATTTTGTAGTATAGACATAGCCTTAGTCACCTAGTTTAATGAGGCTATCAGTACAAAATCAAGATCATTTATGACTGCATTTCTTCCTTTGGAAGGATTATCCGAAATAAAGTAAAGACAGGGTGAACAATCAATATATCTATTTGAAGCAGCAAGTTTTCCAATAGTATTGCTGTTTCTTTCTTTCTTTCTTTCCAGCTAGGTTCTTACATACTAAAAGTATCACTGTGGTATCTGAGCACCTGTGCATCTTACACAGTCAATGTATTTTGTAGACAGAAGGCCTGAAAGGATTAGGTATCTTTTTATAATAGAAATAAGAGTAAACACTATTAATTATAATTAATTATAACTAATTAATTAATTATATTATATATTATCTCTATCTCTCTCTCAATTTGGCCATTTTACCCAGCTCCTTATTAGTGTAGGATTATTTCCTGTGCCATATTTTTAGTGCATATTTTCTTTCATGTGATCTGTGCTTTATGTCAATATGGTCTGCTTGTATTTAAAGAAAGAGCAGGAAGAATCAAAGTTTCCATTGTAACACACCAGAAAACTACACTAGGCATTGTCTTCAGTGGTGAAATTTACCCCCAAATTCCCATTGCTTCAAAGAAAATAAGTCTTTGAAACACTGGGACCCATAAATAAAGCAGGTTTCAGAGTAGTAGCCATGTTAGTCTGTATTCGCAAAAAGAAAAGGAGTACTTGTGGCATCTTAGAGACTGACAAATTTATTTGAGCATAAGCTTTCGTGAGTTACAGCTCACTTCATCAGATGCATTCAGTGGAAAATACAGTGGGGAGATTTATATACATAGAGAACATGAAACAATGGGTGTTACCATACACACTGTAAGGAGAGTGATCACTTAAGGTGAGCTATTACCAGCAGGAGAGCGGGGGGGGGGGGGGGGGGGGGGAAGGGGGGCTGGGGTGGACCTTTTGTAGTGATAATCAAGGTGGGCCATTTCTAGCAGTTGACAAGAATGTCGGGGGTGGGGGGGGAATAAATAAAGCAGTGGTGGCTAGAAAAGTTTATACCACCAATTTGATTAGACTCCTGTTTCAGCAAGATTCACTAAAATAGTTCCCGTCACCACAGCTGAATCTTCAGTATAGTTCCCACAATTTCAAATGCCAAAGTGGCTGAAGTGGTGTTAAAACTGGTGGGAATTTTGTGGGAATTTTGCCCATTGTGTACACAGCCTCTGTGCCAGATCCTGAAGTCCTTATTCAGTTTTGTCTCATCCTTAATTGGTTTTAGTGAGTTTTGCCTCAGTAAGTACTTTAGGTTTTGGCCCTTTAAAATCATATTTATTTGTGATTCTTAAACTTTGGGTGCTAATTGTACTGTATTTCCTATAGTTTCTAAACAGAGATTGAGCCAAATTCTGTGGATTTTTTCCTCCTGCCTTTTAGCAGTAATTCTGTGTGTGTGGGAGGGGGGAAACTTTGTTTGCTCATTGTGGTTGATAATATATCTTTCAATTCTTTGGTGATAGAGTGTTTTCAGCAGAATAGTGCCTAATACCAGGTGTTCCGTGGGATAGAGACATTGTATTCACATTTTGTTTAGTTGAAAACCGTGGAATAAAGCTATGTTTGCATTTTACAGCTGAAAACAAAGAGTGAAAAGTGACTGCCTTCAATGTGAAATGTGCAATGAGGGAGGTTTTGTTGACTGTAAAGAATGTCACTACCAAGTTTCTTAATCCTTTGTCAACACTGAGCTAATTCAGCTTTCATAAAACTAGGGAAGGGCAGTGAGTAAATAGATCATTCTTCTAATACATTCTTCTAATATCAAACTATATTACCATTAGAATTTGCAGCT
Source organism: Caretta caretta (assembly GCF_965140235.1). Lineage (NCBI taxonomy): Eukaryota > Metazoa > Chordata > Testudines > Cheloniidae > Caretta > Caretta caretta. Next base: position 80,282,384 of record NC_134210.1, on the reverse strand, counting down.
TCATCTATATAAAGGGCTGGCTTTGATTTATTCTTTATGGGGAGTTTTTTTTATAAACCATTGGCAGATTCTGCTTTAAAAGATATACAAGGAAACAATGGAAGGTGACTGGAGCGAACATGACACATTTTGCAGTGATCCCAACTATGCAGTAATAGCAATTACAAACTACACCACCAGAATGGGCAGTACAATTAATACCATTAAAGTAATTAGCCCTGGCAGCTGTACGGTCAAATAAAGGTAAGTTTGTAACAACAATATGCCAGCAGAAAATTACTGACATTTCCAACTAAATTATATTCTCTAAATTGTTGTCTTAATGCTAAATAAATAAAGTTATGTTAATTAAGGGACTGATTACAGACTGAAATTAACACAATTACTTGTTCGACAGTCTGCTAGGGTTAACATTCTTTAACATAATTAATAGCTTTTGCTCACTGTATCTGGCTATACATTGTGTATCTCATTTACATGCCTTTGCAATATGCTGACAGTGCTAAATGTCTGAGAAGACAGATGTCCTCCACTGGAGGAAAATGGTTCTTCTTGTTATAATGTTCATAATAGACATGGTTACTGTACTGTTTTATTAATAATGACCAGAAAAGAAATGTGAAAGAGAGAAGCTCTGTGCTGTTTTTTGGTGTCCCTCCCCCCCCGTCCCCCGGTCGCCCCCCCAAGTTTTGTGTGCCAAGCCTTTCCTGGAGTCAATGTGAAATGTAATTGCTCTTTTGACCTCTATCTTCTCTCTCCCCAGGTCTGAGGAAGAGCTACACTGGTTGATTATTGCAGGAATGAAAGGCACTCTGACCTTGTCGACCGAATGCCTTGCTGCTTTCAATGTTGCCCATTATGCTGAAGGCAGGCAACTCCTGGAGAGAGACTGGAATCTACAGGAGAGCAGCAATCTGGGCAACCTGCCAGCAAAGGCTTCATCATCAGGAAGTCAGACATGGCCAAACAGCTCAGGCAGCTAAGGAAAAGGGGAGGGGGGGGGGAGAGTATATCAAAACATTGTTAGCACAGCATATAAAGAGCTTTCAGATGCTGATCACAGATTGTTGCTTCATTAATAAGGCTTTGTATCATACACCTGAACTGAAAAGTAACTGTGAAGCATACAAAGAAGAGGAGTACAGTAACCAATTTCCTGCCGTGGAATGTGGCAGTCATTAAAAAGTTCTCCCAATAATGGAGAAATTGTCCATGTATAAGGATTAATTAAAAATAGTTTTCTAAGAGAAAATGGGTTAATTATTCAGTTACTGCATTTGTGCTAAATCAGAAAATATACACCATAAAATCTTGCTAGATTATTTTTGGAGGTGCGAGGGAACTGCATGGTCAACACACTCTCCCTGTATATTTAAATTAAACCCTAAACCCTCTTGAATTTGCAGTCATAGACATTTATTTCATTAACTGAAATGATTTATTAGTACTGTGAATATAACTTTTCCTGCTCTGATCCAGCCAAGGGTAAGATGTCTAATTTGACCTGAGAATAGGTTTGGAGACTTGGAAGAATTTGTTGAAGGACATTGACTATGCAAAATGTCTCCCTTTTAAGCTCAGCCTTCAAAATAAAGATTTAAATAAGAACACAGAGACTTCATGTTTAAATTTAATCTGTACCAACCACCCAGGTTAATAGCATCTGAGAGTCATTACTGTTTGAAGGCTATCTTATGCCACATACAAAATGAGTTGGTGGTCTCAGTTCAGTTCCTGGTAGCAAGTGTCTACATCATGAAAATCACTACCAAAATTTAGACAAATAAACACCCATGTTACTAGTTTCCTCCAACTGAGCAGGACTGGATGAGCCATGGAAACTAAACTACTCTCTCACTACTAGGGCTGAAAGCTTCTTCACGCATTGGCAGGAATGAGGCACTGCCAAGACCTTCATATCTCATGTGACACTCATGTATCTGGCAGCCCTGTCATGCATTCCCAAGACCAGCTTTATCCTCATGCATCCTTCTGGGCTGCAGCAGTAGTTGCTCCTCTAGGCCACCAAGGGACTTCAGAGTACTTGCTATGCATGCAGCCATGTGGCTGATCTGCCTCTCCTCTTGCTGATCCCATTGTTGATCCCAGTAAGGAAGGAGCTGCTGGGAGAAGCAGCAGATTCAGAAGGTGAGGGGTCTCAAAATAGGCCTCCCCCCACATCTCCTCAGCCAGATTCAGCCACCCAGGGAAACATGATCCCCCAGAGATCTCATAAACATGCCCAGACAGAATCCATCACCTACCTCAGCACCCCCATCAACCTCCTTTTCACCTACCCACACATGCCAGCCATCACTGCCAAGTTTTATGCAGCTCCATGTCCTATCTCCATCACTGCTTGGGCAGAGTATATAGGCCAAAAGCTGAAGTCTATGATTGTTTTCAAATTAGCTCATTACATAATTTGCATAAATGTTATATTTGGAACTGCACAAGACTTGGCAGCTATACAGTTTGTTATGGTGGACTTCTTCTGTAGACAAAATACTTGTCACAGGTGGCAACGAGCCAGCTATCATGGGCATTAAATTATCTTTTTCAGAAAAGAAGGAAGAAATTAGACCTATCACTATTCATAGATTAATAGATTATAAGGTCAGAAGGGATCCCTGTGATCATCTAGTCTGACTTTCTGAATAGCACAGGCCATAAGATTTCCCTAAACTAATTCTTGCTTCAATTAGAGCACATCTTTTAGAAAGATATCCAATTTAAAAATTTCCAGTGATGGAGAATCCAACTCAACCCTTCTAAAATACTCCAATGGTTAATTACCTTCTCTGTTAAAAATTTGCACATTATTTCTAATCAGAATTTCTCTAGCTTCAACTTTCAGCTATTGAATCTTATTACTATTGTTTGCTATATTGAAGAGTCCTCCTTTATCAATCTTTGTTCTCCATATAGGTACTTATAGGCTGTGACCAAGTCACCCCTTAACCTTCTCTTTGTTAAGCTAAACAGATCCAGCTCCTTGAGCCTTTCACTACAAGGCACGTTTCCCAATCCTTCTTTGTGGCTCTTCTCCAAACCCTATCCAGCGTATCAATATCCTGCTTGCATTGTGGACTTCAGAACTGGAGACAGATTCCAGCAGTAGTTGCACCAGTGCCAAACACAAGAGGTAATATAACCTACTCTTATTCTATATTGCTGGGTTTATGCATCCAGGGATTGCATTGCCCTTTGGCCACAGTGTTACACTGGGTGCCCACGTTCAGCTGATTATCTACCATGAATGCCATGTCTTTTTTAGAGTCAATGCTTCCCAGGGTAGAATCCCCTTGCCCCCCATAAGGATGACCTTCCTTCTTTGTTATGTATGGCTTTAAAATATGGCTAGCCCATTGCTATTTCTTTGTTGCTATGAAAGCATTAGTGCTGTGTCAGTGAAAGAGGACATTTTTTAAAGTAACAGGTCTAAAGAGCCTAAATGTTCCAAATACCGGGCCATATACTGTGTCTGATCCCTTCATACAACTACTATTGAATTCATTAGGAGTTGTTCCACAGCTCAAAGGCATAGTTTCACCAGGAATCGTTATTTTAAGATAGAAACTAATACTGAAGAGGTTCCTTAATTTGATCTTTCTTTTTTTAAGTTACTTTTTTCTATGTCCTTTAAATCTAATGTTGGAGCCTCTTGAGGTAACACTAGAATGGGATCATAGTCCAAACACATATTTGGCACAGGACATTGGCATAATGAGAATGAAAGAAAGGTGAACATGAGTCTGACAAGCAAACAGGAGTAAAAACATGTTTTTCTCTTAGACACCTACAGAGCCTTTGTGTGGTGTGGTATGGGGGGAGGGTGTGTGTTTTGGGGGTGTTTTCCCCAGAGTTCAAATCTCTGGCAAACAACTTGCTGCAGCTCAAGTTAGTTTGTTTGGAGAAATCTAGAAAGGTTAAGCCAACTAACCCCATGAGACAAATGGCTCAAAGGTATTTGAGCCCTGTGGAGTCAAAGTATTAAATAAGTTGTACATTCATACTATGCAGGTTCTTAGTTTTCACCGTCTTCAGCTAAAGGATGAAGTAAAGTAAATCAACGTCAGATAAAAGAACATATCAGTAACTTGACACAACATCTGTAAAATAGAAAATAATTGTTTTCAGTAAAAAAGCTCATCATCTAGAAACCAGTAAAACAGGTTTTCTCATACAAACATTTGAAAGCAACTTGAAACATTTACTTCTGAACTTCTTCCTCCTCCTCTCCTACGCCCCATTCTTTTAAGCCTTGTGTTGGGATGATAGTGTGGCATTGTGTTTGTGTGCTTCTTGCTGTGTATGTAGTGTTTTTTTTTACCACTGTATGGTACTTGTGCAGCAAATCAAACTGTTAGTTGCAAATTTTCAGAAGTTCAAGCACCTGATACATACATAGGAGTTATGTGCATACACAGCTGTGTGTACATGCAAACCTAAACATGCATGCACACTAAGCAATGCATATGAATTTGTCTGCATGCAATGCCTGACACACACAAGGGATTAATCCTTGACTTGCATGTGAATCAGGCCTTGTAGGTGTGCAAGTTAGGTATGTGCAAAACTGTGTGTGGGGTTTTTTAAAATTTGCACCTGGCTGTAAGCTGTTCTGTTCAAGTAGGTCCTAGTTCTGTTTAAAAATACCACTCAAGGTCATTTTTCTAAGGTATGATAAGGTCACCATGAAAGCAGTAGTATCTAAAACAAAGTTAGATGATTCAGCTTAGTTCTTATACAGCATTGCAGTTGCTGTCTATTAAGCCTTTGTCAAGACTTAGTTTAGGCCAAAATAAGATTAGAATAAAAGAAAAATTGAAAAAAATATGAGGTAGTTTTCTAATGCACACATTTTTGTGTGGTTTCTTTAGACTCTCATCTAATCCCTTTCTATTACTTTGTGTTTTGACTAGAATTATTCGGAAAGGCCAAACACAATCTGTACTTTAAACCTGTAAGGTGTTTTTTTATCTGTTGTATAGCTAGTGCAGGAAAGATCACCACAATATAAACTCTGAAATAACCAAGTGAAGAAATTTTAGAGCCTTTGTTTTTTGCTAATACACAGCCTGATCCTGCAAGATACTGAGTGCCTTTAATTTTCATTGGGCCTAATTCTGAGAGATGCTGAAGACCCTGTAACTCCCACTGAATTTAATCCTACAACACACAGCATTGGGCCCAAGGTGTACATGTTATCAGTGTTTGCTCTTTGCTTCATTTTAAAGGTTGATATTTGGCATTTTAAAAATGTAATGTCAGGTAGGTAATACATTTGAATGTTAAGAGGTTACTAAGTATCAAATTTGTTTTTAACAGAGGAGGAAGCCATAATTTCCTTAATACTTGTTAGAACAGGGTTTTTGTTTGAGGGGGAAGGGCAGATTTTGTTGGAGGCTGGAGGCTCCCTGTCAGCAGACAAGTAGGAGTATAAGAAGCTTCCTTGTGTTCAATATCAGCAACTCCTGCTCCATTTGCATTTGATGGAGTTTTTTTCCATAGTGTATTCATTTGCCAGTGAGTTAATGTGTCCCTGCATAATCAGATATGAATGGAATAGAATTACTAATGATAAGACGAGGTGGAACAAGGGCACAACAGCGATACAGCCTTTCCTTCTCCCAACTAATCTGAATAGAATCTCAAATTCCTTTTCAAGGTGGTAGTAGGGATATTTTTTTAAAAATTAGTATAGGAGAATTAAATACCATGGGATGAATATGGCAGATACTGCTGCATTCTACAAAGCTCTATTTAAAGAACAAAAGTGTTCTCTCTAACAGATAGGCAGATATGTTAACTTACCTTCCATACCTAATCCTAGAGGCAATTAATTATATCAGAGTGAAAAATACTCAAGCATTGAGCAAAAAAAATACAAAAAAATGCTGATAAATACATAAGCTGTCAGTATAACATATTTTAATATGCATAAGTCAATAGTTATACTTGAATTAGAGTAAATGCCATTTGATCTAAGGGTTACTTACTGTGTCTTTTATAGGTTTCAGAGTAGCAGCCATGTTAGTCTGTATCCGCAACAAGAAAAGGAGTACTTGTGGCATCTTAGAAACTAACCAATTTATTTGAGCATAAGCTTTTGTGAGCTACAGCTCACTTCATCGGATGCATCAATGAAGTGAGCTGTAGCTCATGAAAGCTTATGCTCAAATAAATTTGTTAGTCTCTAAGGTGCCACAAGTACTCCTTTGCTTTTTGTGTCTTTTATGAGGCCGAGCTGCATGGCAAGCAGTTGCACTGTTCAAATGGCTGTCAGCTGGCACTGTGCTTTCTAGGCTTTGGGAGAAGGTGGTGAGCAGCGTTTCTTGGGATGGCCTCCAGCACTCGTTCAGGAGGCAGGGGGTTATCCGCAACCAGGAGGTTACAGCACCATTTCTGAAGCAATGTTGTAACGGGGGACACTGTTTTAGACTATTTAACAAAGCATTTGTGGTTCTTTCTTAAACACAAGGGCAGGGAACACAGTAATAGACAAATAAGCAGTACCAGCTTCTACAATGGTGCCAATGGTGTCATCACACCGGGCCCACACTTGGAAGGGGCCCATATGGATGCCAGGCGGGGGCGTTGGAAGCTCCCTAGAAGTGGGGGGCCCACCAGCGCCTGGACTGTGGCCCTGCCTCCCACTCCACCCATCCCTCAAGGCCCCGCACCCACTCCATCTCTTCCTGCCCCGTTCCACCTCTTCTGATGAGGCTCTGCCCTCACTCCCTCCCTTCCTGCCCCCACTCGGCCTCTTTCTCTGAGGCTCTGCCCACTGTTCACTCCTCTCGGCCCCCTCACCCCATCGCTTACCCTTAACACTGGAAAAAAGTGGGAGGGCTCTTTTAAAAGTGATGGGGCCATGGCCCCCTGGCCCATCTGTTCCAGTGCCCCTGTTGCCAGATATCCAGTTTTCGATCAAAAAGTCTGGTTACAGGAGTAACTGCAATCAGTCTGCCCACCAGGAGGGTGGGAGAGTAGTTACTGGTGTCTGGAGGAGCTGCAGCTCAGCTGGAGAGAGAGAGAACTGGCTCCCAAGGACCTGACTCCGGTGGAGAGAGGTAGGTACCGCTCTGCGCTGCCCCAGGGGTAGGGTGACCATACGTTCTGTTTTGGCTGGGACAGTCCCTCTTTTAAGCCCTGTTCAGGTCATCCTGACTTTTTTCGCAAAAGTGGGCATTTGTCCTGTCCAAGAGTGAACGGGACAAATGCCCACTTTTGCCACAATAGTGGGGGTGCAGAGGAGGTGCAGAGGGGGCGAGCAGCAATGCCAGTCCTGCGCAGCGGGGGGATGCAGGGCTCAGGCAGGGCTTGGGCAAGCAGCGACACCAGCCCCAGTCTTGCGCGGGGGGCAGGCAGGGCTCAGGCAAGTGGCTCTGCATGGGGAGAGGAGCAGGGCTTAGGCGAACGGCTAGGGCCAGTCCTGCATGGGGCGGGGCTCAAGCTAGCCCCATGCAGTGTCCCATTTTCCCTTTGGATCCTGTCCCCCTACCTGCCCCTCTGTGCTTGCCCCTGGCTCCTGCCTCCTGCCTCACTCCAGGGACTAACCCCACTGCCACCACGCTGTGCTTTCCCTGGCCCCTGCCCCGCCCCATCTCTATCCTGCTGTGCTCTTGCCCCCGGCCACTGCCTCCCTCGGGGACCGACTCCCTGCAATCCCATGGGGACCCACAAATATGTTTGGCATCAGGACCACAAAAGGTTAATCCAGCCCTGCAAATAAGCATAACAGACATTATGAGCATTTTAATAAAAACACAAAAAATGAGTGTGTCAACCCATTAATTTATTCTGTGTGTTCTCTTAACTGAGGGGTGGGCAAACTATGGCCCGAGGGCGGCATCTGGCCCTCCAGATGTTTTAATCCGGCCCTTGGGCTCCCGCTGGGGAGTGGGATCAGGGGCTTGCCGCACTCCGTGTGGCTTCCGGAAGCAGTGGCATGTCTCCCCTCTGGCTCCCACGCGTAGGGACAGCCAGCGGGCTCTGCACACTGACTCCACCCCAAGTGCTGCCCCCCACAGTTCCCCCTGGCCGGGAACCAGGGCAGCGTGCAGAGCTTCCTGGCCGTGCCTCTGCATAGGAGCTGGAGAGAGGGGACATGCTGCTGCTTCTGGAAGCTGCTTGAGATAAGCGCCACCCAGAGCCTGCATCCTTGACCCCCTCCTGCACCCCAACCCCCTGCCCCAGCCCTGTTCCCTCTCCTGCCCTCCAAATCCCTCGGTCCCAGCCTGGAGCATCCTCCTGCACCCTGAACTCCTCATTTCTGGCCCCATCCCAGAGCCCGGAACCCCCAGCTGGAGCCCTCACCCCCTCCAACACCCCAACCCCTAATTTTGTGGGCATTCATGGCCCGCCATACAATTTCCATACCCAGATGTGGCCCTCGGGCCAAAAAATTTTCCCATCCCTGTTTTAGATTGTTAAGAAAGGGAAAACACCCAAAGTTAAATGTTGTCATATTCTGTTTGTGCAGCTGTAACTCAGCATAAATTAGTCCTTAATCCAAAATTTTCTCATAATCTAGATGAATTATTTTTATATTTGAGAGAAAAATGTTAATGACCAGGATGAAGGAGGTCAAATTTTAACCTGGTGTTTGGAATCTTTCCATTCAATTTTGATGGACTTTGTTAAATCAATAGAGCCGCACCCATTTATATATGCAGAGAATTTGTTCGGAAGACTGGATACTTCATATGTGTAGTAATTCTGTTTTAAAACATTTTACAATTATTTTTAGTACCCAGTTTGAGCATGCACATCGCAAATAGAGCCAGGAAAACATAGAGCCATTAAAGTCCATAGTCATGTGTAAATAATTTGAAAGAAAAGAAGGATTTACAGGATAGATCAATGGCTCTGTTAGTCTTCTGCATCTATAATCAGTATTTACATCCCTAAATACACATTTACATGATAAATTGTAACAACTTCTTCAGTCTAAATACTCCCCTCTGGGGTCTATTCTGGCTTTCATTTTTTTTAAACTTACATAAACATATTTTCTTTCTTCATATCATTTGCCCAGCAGGATAGATATGCTGGCTATATGGTATTTTGCTTAAGTAACACAAATTATGCAACCTTGCACTGGTCTCTGAAACTGATCTGTGCTACTAATATATTTGAATGAGGATTTCAAACAGGGGCAAAAGTGGTTCCTTTCTTTACCTGATTTAACTTTGTGTTATTCAAGTTTTACACTAGTGAAACTCTTGATTTTGAAGGAATTACACTAATGGATAAACTCGAGCAAAATAGTGGTGAATCAGGCCCTGTATGTCTATTTTGTGGACAAAATCAACAGAGGCTTGCTGGAACAAGGAAAATGGGTCTTGAATCAAGAAAAGTGCCCAACATTCTGTTTCTGACAGTATTTGGGTCAGTCATCCAGAAAGAAGCACTAGAATCTCAAGGAACATCCCACCTACCAACAACAAAACTGCCCCTGCCATGACTGATGAAGACCAGCAAAAAAACACCGGAGCCACAAAACTGCAATCATAAGTGCCTGTTTCAAACAATGGAAGCCACTGACCACCCTAAAGATTACAGTAGTCTGAGCAGTTTTGAAGAAGCCTACCCTTAGTGCCAACAAATTCACCAGTTGTGGCTCTCCCACATTCAGTCTTCCTTTTCTTGGCAAGATGATTGAGAAGATCTATCAAGGGTTTTGTACTGTGTTCTTCATTAAAGTATCTGAGCACCTAATAGTGTTTGTGAATTACAGTGATGTCTGTCTTCATCCAGTATTCCAAGTTTCAGAAAAGCACATGACAGAGGTCAATTTCAGACCAAATTGAAACCCAAACTCTTGGCCCTAAATGAACCAGAACTTGATTATCTCTCAGGCCACATTTTTGTTAGCAAACTTATTACAAACAAATGACCTACACAGTTATGGTGTAGCTGAAGAGATCCAGTATAAGATTCAAGCATTACAGCAGAACTTTCTGAGCAAGGAGATCCCAGCTGTGGAAAGTGGAGAGAGGAAAACATCCTTCAGAAGTTTTTGTGCTTTTTATATTATATTTGATGCATATATACCAAGTTGAAAGGCTACCTAATAAGATACCTACCTAATATAGCTAATCAAATATGAGAAACAACCCAAGTTGTGTGCTTATTCAGTCTAGGCTTTCTCAAAAAAACCCTGAGGTTCTGATATTTTTTATGAAAGATACTCCAGAATAGCCAAATCCCAGCAGCTAGGGCACTCACCAGGATATGGGAGATCCAAGTTCAAGACCCTTTCTGCCTGATTCAGAGCAAGGACTTGAACCTGCATCTTCCATGTCCAGACTATGGAGTCAGTCTCTTTAGTTCAGTTAATATTTAATTATTTATACAAAGTGGAGCAGCTTCCACAGGATATATTGAGATAGACTCTATAACTTGGTGGTTAGGGCATGTACTAAGGAAGATGCATGTTTAAGTTTGAGCAGGGACTTGAACTTGGGTCTCTCATATCACCACCGGTGAAGGCCCAAACCACTGGCCATTGGCTATTCTAGAGGCTCCCTCTCTTATTTTACCAGAAAGTTCATCCCAGACATGAGAAACTTTCCTGACAATATTTTAATTATCTTTCTGCAAAACGTTTCTGTTTTGATAAATCTGCATTTTCTCAACACTTCCTTCCCCCCCCACAAAAAAATGTTTCTGTAATACAATTGCTGACAACAAAGCTAAAGCAGATCATCTATTTTTTTTCTTTTATTACCTTGTATCTTAAAAAGCATGGTGGTTGATGTTGCACAAAATAGTAAGATGGATTTGTGTATATTATATTTGTTCTTCTTTCCAGGTTTTTGTCAAACAATCACAAATCAGAATCATGTTATTTGACAAAAATGTCTTGTACATTTTTGCTGTATAATTGCTCCTATTGTATTTCTTTTAGTAGCATAGAATATGTCAACTAGTGTTTGCCGTCTTGGAGATGTATATATTCATTAATACCATCTTCCCTGAAAGGCTTGTAAATAGAATAGTGATTTCATTTAATTTATTAACATTATTTAAATAGCTACTGTGACGGGGCATGGCCATATGGCTATAGTAAAGTAATGGGAGACAGTTATATTAGCCACAGGCTAAACAAATCCCTGTTACCAGATTAAGCAAATGGCAGCTGCTCCAGGTCAATTAAGACACCGGGGGCTAATTAAGATCTTTCCAGAAGGCAGGGAGGACTGCTAGGTTGATTGGGACACCTGAAGCCAATCAATGATTGGGGCTGGCTGAAACTAGTTAAAAGCCTCCCAGTTAGTCAGGTGGGTGTGCATGTCAGGAGCTGTAGGAGGAAGTTGCGCTGTTGGAGAGACTGAGCAGTACACATCATATCAGGCACAAGGAAAGAGGCCCTGAGGTAAGGGTGAAGTGGATCTTGAGGAAGTGGGTGCTGCTGTGGGGAAGTAGCCCAGGGAATTGTACGCGTCCTGTTTCTAAATAGTCAGCTATCATTGCTGATACTATTAGGGTTCCTGGGCTGGAGCCCAGAGTAGAGGGCAGGCCCAGGCTCCCCCTTTTGCCCCCCTGATTAATCACTGAGACTGGGAGACAACAGAGACTGTGCAAGGGAGGATAGCTTCTCCTCATCTCCCTCGCTGGCTTATGATGAAAATGGTTCAGTAGGCTGTGACTCTTGCCTCTAGAGAGAGAAGGGCTATGTGAAGGGTCACAGTGAGCCTCTGAGGCTAGCGAAATCCACCAGGAAACACGGGACCCATGGAGACAAGGACACAGCTTTGTCACACTACATAACTAGTGTTGATTTGCTGCCACTACCTTGAATATATTTAAACATTATTATAACTTAGCTCAACATTCCCATTTTACCTCTGAAATTAATGCTTTTAGGCTCAATTTATGCCTGTCAACAAATAATGATCATAGATGTGAGCTGGGCTGGCTCATAATCCAGAAGTACTAGGTTACAATGCATTGCCATGGAAACTGTGTTTTATTGCATTTTCTCTACTTGATTTAAGACATTTGACAATCATAGCAACTGTTTGCCTGTCTTCCCACATCATAAAAAATTCAAAAACACAAACATCCAATAGTGGAAAATCATACAGTTCTTGGACCTCACTATAAAAATAAAAAAGAAATGACAACCTTATATTTAACAAGGACCTTTTGTGAATAGTTTATCTCACAGAATGTCCAGGAGTGTTGGAAAATTCAATCAGTGGTTAGTCATCGATGGACCTGTCTTGCCTGTGGTTCATTTTGTTTATTGCATCATATATTTTTTATGATCACTGGGACTTTAGCCTGAAACAGCATTTTCTTTAACAAGAACCATGTTTCCTCTAACGTTGTTTATTGCATCTGAAACATTACTCTTTGAAACCATGGTACATTTTCAATTGAGCAAAGGTCTGTAACTGAATACTGCATGTCTGTGTTTATTCAGCATCCAGAGTAAAAAATATCCCAGTTCATGTAACATTAATCACTTTGCCAGTGTAGCTGAGGTCATTGCCACATTCCTAGCAGTATTAAGGCGAGTCAAGATTAATCACATACATTAAACCAAGGAAAGCACGTGAAACGGATCTGAAATTAGACATTTGGTAAAAGACTGAGAGCACTGTAACAAAATATGTTAGCATTGCTACAGCAAGCACTTGGCATGATTTGGGATTTTTCTACTATGCTGGTGTCAGCTCATCTATATTTAACAGTTTGTCAGTGTTTTCCATTCCTGAGAGTTTTTAACTAAAATCTTTAGACAAGGAGTCTTAGTTTTTGAGAGTGATTTTTTTTCTTTTGCTAACTACTTGAATATATGAGTAAAAATAAAATGCATTTTAAAAATACACTGGTGCATTTTTATGTAACGCAAAAACAGGTTAAGTTTTGAAAATAAAAACAGATACTAGGACCCTATGATATTTTAAACATACCAACACTAGTACTATCTAATGGACACTTAAAAATCAGTTATTGCTTATACACTCTTTATTCTTTTTGTGTGCACACATATTAACAATGTAGTGCTTCATCTTAAACAGACATAATTGAGAGTAGTTGTCTCACTGATGCATAAGATATACATTTTAAACTACATATTTATGTTGTACATGATAGACTAACAATTTATGTGTCCATTCTCCATTAAAGGTTTGTTTATATTTAGTGTGTTAGGGTTTCATAAAAGGGTAAAAACAAACAAACAAACAAAAAACATTGCTAGCGCTGTTGAGAGCAAAGGCATATTTAGGCCTGACAGAAGCCTGCTGTGGATTTTAAGAGTCTGTTCTGATAACATTTAACAGTGTAAGCATAAGTAGAACTGTGTATATGTAAGAAATTGCAGAATAATCATATGTGAGAACAAGAAAAAATAAAGATTGGTTTGAATTAACACTAAACTTGTACTGTTAGGGGAGGAGAGTTCTCATGGAAATGAGACTAATAGGTCTAACAAGACAAGATAATAAGAGTTATAAATAGGTTGGGTTTGTTTGTTTGTAACAAAGGGAGGTTAAAGCTGTTTTGTCCAGAGCTGGAGACAATTGTGTGATGAGATTGTCCTGTATGCGCTTCCCACTTGTAAGTAAGTGATCACTATTTTATGAGTGTTTTGCCTTCATAAATATTTGTTAGACCCATCTGAATCCCAGTCCAACAAAAATGACACTAAATTTGCATGCATATATTTTTGCAATGAGAATTTATTACATTTAAAGAACATTGAATGTTCCTGAGTTTATAATTATTTTAAAATATAGTTTTAATGTTAAACTTAAAAAAAAACTAACTGTGGAAATAAAGCTAAGGTAACCAAACTACCTTAATTCTGCCCCTTAATTCTCCGCCCTGAGAAAATCAGATATTCTTATTCCCTTCTGCATCAGTAACCCCAAAACCTAGAATTGCCTTATTCTACATTGTCTAATGGTTGTGCTACTTTATGGCCTGCTTTACAGTCACATACAGTACATATTTACCGTCATACAGTATGGTGAAATTCAGAACACATACTTTACAAATTCCTGATCAGGCAGCCAGCCTGCCAATGGGAATCATTCCTCCCTCCTCATTAAGAGCCCTATGCTGCAAGGTGCTACATGAAGCACTTCCCCCTTATGTGCCTCACTGATGCATACCTCCTCAGGTCCTTAGGAGAGAAGCCCATTTCCTGCAGACCTTGAGTAAGTGCATCAAGTCTGATGAGTCTCCTAATCCTTGTCAGGGTCATCATTGCCAATATCTACAAGTTTTAGGAGGCATATTGAGGCTCCTCCAATGCTCAGTGATCCTTATGTTTGTAATCTCCTCACCTGTGAGACCTAGTAGCTTGAAAGGAGTGGAGCCAGGGCCATCCTTACCCATGCGCAAAGTACGCAGTTGCGTAGGGCACCAGGAAATTTGGGGCAAATTTCCTCGTGCCCTGCACAACTGCATGCTGCTCCAGCCCCTGCTCTGCCCCGTCACTGCCCCAGCTCCGCCTTTTCCCGCCCCTGCTGTGCCCCAGACCTGCCCCCACTCCCCTGAGGAGTGCAGCAGGGCCGGGCCTGCACTCACCGGCGGCAGGAAGTGCAGCAACCCGGCCCCAGCTGCACCGCCGGTGAGTGCTGGGGGGTGATGCCCCCCTGCCCTCCCAAGCCAGGCCCCCCTCCCAAGGAGGCCTGGGGCCCGCCACCCTGCTCCCCACCTCACAGAGGCCTGGGGCCCCACACGCACCCCCTGCGCGGTGGGAGTGGGGGGCTGCATAGGGCTCCAGAACAGCATGACCACCCGCAGCTCCCAGCGGCCGAGGGTCACTGTTCCCGGCCAATGGGAGCTGCGGGAAGCAGTGGCCAGCATGTCCCCATGGCCCGCGCCACTTTCTGCAGCTCCTGTTGGCCGGGAACATAGGCTTATGCCCCCATTTCTCCTATCAGAGACCCACTTCTCCCTATGTCCACCACACGAACAGCCAGTGCATTGGAAATGGCTGCAAGGAGCTGAAAGGACTAGATGGAACATTAGTGGTTCCATTTCTTTTCCACCTGATGAATGTCCTGTGGCTTGTCAGAGGGGAGTCCTGCTGCTGTGAGAAATGTCAGAGGATTTCAGGAGATACTGAGGAAGAGCAAACTGGCTGAGAATAGGGAGCATTCTCTTCTCTTCCCCCTCCCTGCCCCTACACACACACTACCCGTGGGGCACTTCAGGTCTGCAGGGAGTAGGGGAGAGACAACTTGGCAAGCTTCAGGAGGTTCATCAACACCATTTACAAGTTTTAGGAGACTTGTCTTGGTCCTCCACATCTTCCCACAAGCCTTGGTAGAAAAGTTCTGGGATTTTCCATTGACAAGGCTCCCTTATGATCAGGATACATTCTGACCTCTATCTCCCTCTCTAAGAAAAAGGGCTACAGACTTGTTTTATTTTTTAAATGCAAGTTTAATTTAAAAGTATGTTTCAAATTTTGAAATTAAACTTTAATCATCTTCATCTTGGACACAAATTTGAGCTAGAGGCATCCAATACACAAAATTTTATTCTTCTACTTTCCCTTGTTTTGCTAAAAAGTGGCAGAGTCCAAAGATCATTTCTGGCTCTACCAGACTTCCTGTGTGGACTTAACAGCAAGTTGCCTTAGCTTGCCCTGCTGAACAATGGCTAGGTATTATTATCTCCATGTTTCTACCTAAGTTATATCAAAGGTACCTGTGTCTGTGGCATCTAGGAGCTGCATCATACTTCACAGGGATATTCTGAGGATTGACTAATTATTTGTGAAGTCTTTTGAGCTCTTCATGGAAAGAGCAAAAGAAATACAAAGTACCAAAGGGATTCCATCTCCTGAGCTGCCAGTTTAGAACCTTTCACAATTACTGTTAGAATAAATCTGTATGCATAGTACATTGTATTCTCTTCTCTCATGCTTTATTACTAAGGACTTTTATATTAAAACCATGATGCAAAAAGAAACCACACTAACTCTATATTGTGGAACTCTTATTGTCTGCAGGAACCAAAAGCTCTAACCCTAATAGCTAAGTATCCCAGATAAAAAAAAGTACATCATGTTTTTCCAGCACTCTGAGGAAAGCTTAATGGCACTGGGCTCTTGCCATGTTTCTAGACAGGCTCAAGTGTGCTCAGGGATACATTCTCGCCCTGGCAGTATTCTGTTGAGCTATCAACTGGGTATTAGGACTTGTCCTTCCACATGTCTGAATCAAAGTTGGTCAAGAAGTCTTCGCTGACCAAGACTACGCTAATGACACTGTCTTGCTTATGTGGAAGTCAGAGAATTTCAACACCACCCTCCAAGGTCTCCACGATACTGCTGCCTGCACTGTGGAGTGGAACATCTCATGACAGCAGACCAAGGTTCAGAACCTCAGAGTTGGGCCACCAGAACCCTCGGTGCAGGAAGGGTAGAGAACCAGGGAGAGAATTGACAAATTCATATCCTATGCTGCAAGCATTATCTGAATGGTGGAAACAAACAAATAGGTCTTGCTGCCTCCTACATGGAGTTCATGTCTCAGTTATGAATGCAAAAAAGTCTTTGCACTGAGGCAAAGTTCAGGATCTATCAAACCTGTGTGCTACTTGTATTGCTATATGGGTCAGAAACCTGGACCCTCTTGCAGGCAGACTTGGAGTGACTAGAAGCATTCCATATGAGCTGTCAGTGCTAAATCCTGAGCATGAAGTGGTTTGACTTTGTGCAAAATATCAATCTTGCAGGGACCTGTTCTTTCAATTGCACATTACCTTCAAAAGTAGCTGTCATATGCTGCTGGAAGCACCCAGAGCTATGAACCACTGTGTTACTTCTCTGCCTCAGCAAGAGTGAGGGTTGCTAGAGATTAAATTGTGTCAGCTTCTTGCCACACCAGTCTCTCTTCCTCATCAGCAAACTTCTCAAGGTTCTCCTGACCTGAACCTCACCTAGCAGGTAAGAATCAGTGAACTCCAGTCCCTGAACTCCTCAGAAATGTTTCTCTTCAATGCACAGCCCCTACCAGTGTGCATTCACACATGACATTAAGTTAACTGCTCTTTTAAAGTCAGTACATTACAGTTTATTAACTTAACTGGGGTACACATACCCTTCCCTTTAAATACAGTACTGAGTTTGTATATAGTAAAATGTTTATTAACCAAAAGCCATAAGTTAAGTGACACCAACTAAAAGAAATAAAGGTAGAAATGATTTCAAGACATGAAAGTGAAAACATCATCTAAAACACTAAAACTTACTCTAGCAAGATAGTCTTTTTCTAGATGGCTTCTTTTACACACAGACTCCTTTCCAGCTTTTACTGGCCAGGATCTATCACAGAGATCAAATTACTTGGTTCTTTGCCTCCTAAGGTGAAGGAGAACTCAGGAGTTCTTTGCCCCTCTCTTTTATAGTCCACTGAACCTTTGAAATGTATTCATCTGAAGGGTACCTTCAGCTAAAGTTCATTAGTTCGTACTGAGTACAGTAGCATGAGGTCTGAAGGATAAGGCTCCATGCTGGTTTACCCCTGCCCCTCATTTGCTGGTGACTGCTACAATGCAATTGATCTGTTCCTGCAATCTCTGATATACTAATGAATAATGAATTGATTGTAATTGCGCCTGGGTGGAGGCATCAGCCTTTCCTTTTCTCTGAGAAAAACCTGTTTATCAACCACCCAGACTTGTTTGGTTTGGACCATTTTAGTCCCATATTTCCAGTGCAACTGTACAGTCCTTTGGGTGTTTACTGTATATGTAAGAATAAAGATCGGTATGTTAGTTTTTATGATGATTCCTGACATGACACCTATTGGAATAGGTTATGCCATTAGTGAGTTGAGGTACACTGAACTGGTTTGGTCATCTGAAACTCACTGCTCGATATCAGGGAGCTCCTTGTCCTCTGACATTTGGGATGCACAAAAACACCCCAGCAGAGTGGGCTCTCAAACTCTCCATTGATGTGTGAAGGGGCACATGCCTTGACCCTACTGGCACTGCTCACAAGCGATTAGTGGATTCACGAAATTGAGTCCGATCTGGGAACTTCACTACTTGCCTCGTCTGATGCCATTAACTGTGGTCACTGTGGCTGGCACAATTGTCCGCAGTAAACTATGCATGTTTTGATGATGATATTTTGAGAAAGCTTACAGATGAGTTTCAGGGGTGGGGGGATATAGCTATGGGATGCCTCCCCCTTCATTCTTGATGATGTATTCATTATCCCAAAACTTCATTAACATAGAGTTCAAGTTGACTGGCAATGGCTCATACCCTTCACGTGCACCTGTATTTAAGTTTCTAAAACCCATGGAACATAATGAGACTTATATCTTTCCCAGTTACCTCAGTTTGTACCACTAACACTATCCCTGGCCTAATGTGACATAGTAATATTATGGTAGCAGTGCTGCCACAGTTAAGGTTACATCAAGATTTCCATTTTAATGGGGTTGAAAAAGACCTACAAAAACTCTTTTGGATTATGGCATCACCTTTAAATGTATATTGTATTTTGTCCACTGTTTGATTTTTCTGTAGAAGTTTGTAGAGGAAAATATCATTTGAGATTTGCTATCTGTTTTTTAAAAGGGCCATCTGACTGACATTTTTTCCAGCGTGCAGTTTTTGACCTCTCCTTCGCACCCCTTTTTTTCAAAGAACTACAGCACTTTGACAGATAAAATGGATAGGTATGAACTCTGGGTTTGGTAAACTGGATTAGATGAATTATTGTAGAATGCTGAAATTTGTTCTGTGTGTTTATTTTTTATGATAACATAAGGTATTGTTTTGACTGGCAACAGTCTCTTGGTGCTGCATTAGTCAATATCTACCACAGGCCACTCCTAAGAACAGGGCTCTCTTTTACAGTTGTGATTCCTGATGCTCAACAATAGCGCTGGATTGAGAAAGGCATTCCAATTCACAGATGATTTAGCTATTTCAAAATGTGGTTTTGTTCGAATTTAGCACCCCCCACCCATTTGAAATTCCCTGAGAAAGGGGATAGATCTCTGGCTTTAGGGCAATTTGATGGGTGGGGCAGTCCTGGAGCTGCAGACCCTGGAAGTCAAGGGGTCCATGACTCTGAGGCAGTCCATTTGGTGGGCTATCCCAGAGTCATAGACCCTGAAAGCCCTGGGTTCCCCAGCACCAAGATAATTCACGTGGTGAGGTGCTGTGGATCCTCAAAGCATGGGCTGCTGAGCAATCAGTAGTCAAGTTGGCAGGGAACAACGCAGGTTTCAGTTGGAATCTTGCCTGGTTTCGGAGGAACTTTGTCAAAATCAAGCTTTCTGTGCAGTACGTCTTAACTTTGACTAATTAGAAAGTTCAAACAAAAAACTGTTTCATTGCAATATTTCTGCCCAGCTCTATTCAGCAACCCTTTTGATCACATTGATTTGATGAAAGTTGAAGCTACCTGCTTTCTTAGATCATGCTCGGTCCCACTATTCAGGAAACAGGTGAAAAGCATGTAGCATGCTTACATTATCTTAGTGCTGCTGCTTACTGGAGTCTTTCATCTTCCCTCTAGTTCATTAATGCTGTTTTCCTTGACAATACCCTACAGTAAAATCAGAGTATGCACACAAATTGTAGGGTACTTTGAAATATTAAACTCTGCTCTCAGGGCAAAACTTCCAGAAAAAGCCCCTGCAGAATGCAACTAATGTGCACAACACACATTCTCATAAAGCTTCCCAGGTCATGACTCAAACTTACAGTACCTGGGATCTGTTTGGGTTTAGTGGCCACAGCATGTATCCTTGAGCTACTACCCACTTACTCTGAGATATCACCAAATACTGGCTTGTGACAGCTCCAATCTTGCTGTGCTGTACATATGACAATGACTTTTTCTGTCTTGACAAATGGGCTTGAGTCATAATGTAGATCCAACTTTTTTTTTTAATCTTGAAAAACTTTAAAAGTATTCTTTCCCCAAAGAACCTAATGGGCACTGGACACTAGCTGAGATAAATACCTGGGTGATATCAGTCTGGAAAGGATCAGAGACATAGTTTGAGTCCCAGGAATGTGCAAAAGGAGTTTAGAATTGTAAAATATTCATCACTTTTGGGGACAAGGGTGTGGAATGGGAGCTATTATGTCAAGAAACCTTTGCTCAAATGACCTCAAACTTGGATCACTAATCTTAACTCAGATCCCTATGAGGCACAACAGTTTCCAAGATAAACTGGGAGAGCATATGGATTTTACAGCACTTAGAAAAGTTGTCTAGTAAACAAGGAGATAGTCTCAGCCTTAACTACAATGGTGCTAATGCCTGCCTTCAATAAGGAGGGCCAATTTTATTTTAATTTTATTGTAACAATAAATAAATTCATAATTTTAAAAAACTGCTTGATTTTTACATTAGAAATTTGGATTCTGTTTGTTCCAGTTTTTGACTGAGATGGGAGAATGGTAAGTGGAGAGAGAACAAAATGATGACATCACAAGACAGTGAAAGTTGAGCAACTGGGAAGGGAAGGAATTTCTAATCAAATGGTTTGAAATGTTGCTCTTTTGTTAACACCTATTTAATTTAATTTAAATAACTAATTAACATTCTGGGAGAGGGGCTACTTGTTTAAAAATTCCACAGCTCACCTCTTCAATTCAGAGGTGAAATCTAACAATGTACATCTTCTGAGTTCTGCCCTACCAAGTCAGAGTTGGCAATGCTACTGTTTCTGACAAAAAACCCCCCCCCCAAAAAAAAAAATCCTGAAAGAAAAGAGTCCAGAAAGAGGATAAAAGAGGGTGCACACACCCAATTAAAAAAGAGAGATAATTTGTAAGTCATTTTAAAATACGAAATGTTCCCCAGTCTCCATGTTGTAGCCCAAGGTGCTACATTTTCAGTGGATGGTGGGAGAGGATGCCAAAAAAGGTTTTTCTGGATGAATGCAAGTATATTACACATTAGAAAATGTAAGGCCCATTATTTAATTCCGTCATTAACGGACACCACCCAGTTTTCAATTTATGCACCTTTTTCAGTGTGTAATGCCAGTGCCATGTGCCAAGAGTGGAAAATTATTTGTTTGTGAACGGAACACTTAAGGCCTGATTCTTATTTTATTCTCACTACTTATTTTCAGGAGTAACTGCTCTGAAGTCAATAACTAGTTTAGTATAAGAACCTTAGAGCCTCTTCGTGAGACATCAAGTGCCATTCCATGTTCCAAGTTGGAAACTTTTAAGCTGCAATTAGATATATATATATTGAGTAAACCATTAAAACATCATTTTCATTTTAATGATTTGTATCGGTGAGAGGATGTAAATTAGTAATGGCCTATTAAATGTTACAGTTTAAGTTATTCTAAAAAAGACCTATGTATATTAGATGATGAAAAAAATAATTAGCTTTTTTAATATACTTAACCACATCCCTTTCAAACACGAACGAGAAGAACTGAAATAATAAGAAAAATTTAACATTTTTTGTCACTCTTTAAAGAAAAGGTTTGCACATGTTCTACAGCTTGAACGTTTCCAAGAAAGATGATTGCAAACTATTATTGTATATTTGCAGAACATTTCCTTTTTATATTTGATGCCATGGATAGGAGCGTTCCATTCAATACATAGATTTCGGGATGCTTGAATCCCTAAAGTCCTCCTGAAGGCTTTTTTATTACATAGGTTACTTAAAATTAGTTTTTATGGCTGCTGGCTGCTCCTGAAATGCATATCAACGAGCTATCTCTGAAAAAGGAAAAATCTTTAAAAAAACAGAGGACACTAATTTTCTTTATTCTGAGTGGGAGCTATAATGTATTTATAAAGTAATAATTAAAAGAAAAACAATTACTGGAGCCTTATCTGGACCTTGCAGCTGTACTTCCTCCTTTTGCATTAGCAGTGTGTGTTCTAAGGTTATGACAAACCATGAAAATTGCATGTTAAGAGGAGTTTTATTCCTTTTCCTATGATTTGATTGAAACAGACAGCTACATTTTGTGTATATATAATTAGGCAGTAAAATAGGCTTTGAAGGCAGATTTCCATTTAGTATGTGAGTCACACGCACAACAGTCTTTCATTCAACAGCCAAAGACTGATCTTTTTAATGCCTCAACTCGCTCAACATGTTTTCTGAATGCTACATCTTGCGCGCGGGGAGGGGGGGGGAATGGAGAGGGAGGGGAGAGAGAGAGAAATCAGCTTTTAAGACATATTTCTTTCTTTCTTTTTTTTCCCCTTCCCAAACAAAAAACAATCTGAAAAGCGAATCTAGCAAGTCTGTGGTGATTTAACCTTACAACAAACTGATTTTTATTGTCTTTTTTTCCCAGATTGTTGTCCAGGGCAGCGATGAATGCTGCACCAGTTCTAGGCGTATCTAATCCCTTTCATAAAAGGCCATTGTGGTAGTAAAACTGAGACCAATGGCTTTTTCATTCTCTACCTCTCAGCACTCCAAAGTAATGGCACTGGGATCTCTTCTTCATGTTTTTCTTTTCAGATGCATATTTTCTTCTTTTAATAAGGTGAAAATGGGGAGAAATAAAATGAATACAATCACATCTTCCCCAGGCTCTCCATAAGCACCTTTTAGAAAATAAAAAATAGAAATAATCACCTGCAATCTTAGTTGTTGTGATGTGTATGATAAACTTGTTTTTCTATAGCAATATGCCTTTGCAATTTTATGGCCACTATAAAAGTGTATGAACGTGTTTAAAAGTTATGCAAATAATATTTGGTTCATCATCTTTTTCCCCTCAGGGTCAGATTATGCCACACTTCCTTGCACTGAAGTCAAGCGGACTACTGACAAAGTAAGGAATTATTCAACACGACCATGGCTATCAGAATCTAGAAGAGCAATCATGTATTGGGTGTACCATTCATTTATTTTTTGCCTTTTAGAAATTTGTGACGTATTCCTGCAAACCAATAGGTAGAAAGAAGTATCAAGATAGCTGAACTGTAATCCAGTTTTAATGTATAGGACACAAAAGAATAGTGGGTATATAATGCAATTCTGCAGGGGAGGGTGTTTGTGTAGTTTTTTCCCCTCAAAATGTCCCATCCTATGTATATACAAGCACAAATGATTTATGCTAGAATAATCCCATTGCATTAAATGGTTTGAAAAGAATTTGCCATTTTGAATTAGAATACCAATCTGCATTTGATACAACCTTGATTTTGACACCACAGGAATGGATTTTCACCAACAAAACAAAGTGAGGCTTACCAATTATCTCTCTTTTTTTTAATTTATTTTTATTTTTTTGGTCAGATCCTACACTAAATAGGTATATATTAAGCAAAGAAATTAGATTTATGACTAGACATATTTCACACCGCACATATTTGCATCTTTAATAATTTCTTAAAATTTCTTATTTTAGTATGTCCCTTTAATACCACTATAGTTAAAGGTATCTCTTGGTATCACCGTTAAAAACAAACAATCAAAACAAAACAAAAACACAACAATGTTTAGGGGTCACAAAACTTTGCTCCAGGCTAAAGCTTGGCGTACGAAGTTTAAGCTAGGGCTGTCACCAGTGGTAGGGATCTTTGTTCCCCGCCTGCATCCTTTCAGCTGCTGGGAAAACACAGGTGGCTGTCCCTGATCCTGCCCCGTGAAAGAATTCCACAGGACAGAGGGGTTTCACACAAAAGGTAATTCAGCCTCGGCTTGTGCAGATTTCCCATGGGAATGATTCTCCTGGCTACATCCCTCTCACTTCCTTAATGCAACTTTAGAGGTGGTGCTGTTGAAGCAGCTGAATTTCTCTTCCATGTGGAAGGCAGCAGATCCAGCTGCAGAAGTTGCCTTCCATACCTGAGGGAATGGTCTATTCTCTATATTATTATTTAAAACACAGTTTTTGTGGCACTTTCCCTGTAGTAGCTGGGTATTCATAACTACATTACACTTGGACTCAACATGCTTTATAAACTGTAACCGCAAAAAGAAAAGGAGTACTTGTGGCACCTTAGATCCTAACCAATTTATTTGAGCATAAGCTTTCGTGAGCTACAGCTCACTTCGATGATGAAGTGAGCTGTAGCTCACGAAAGCTTATGCTCAAATAAATTGGTTAGTCTCTAAGGTGCCACAAGTACTCCTTTTCTTTTTGCGAATACAGACTAACACGGCTGTTACTCTGAAACCTGTAACCTCAAACCATCCCTATAAGGTAGGTAATCATTATTACCCCAATTTACAGAAGAGGACAGCACTTGAGATGGTGAGACCCACATTTTTCAAAATATGTCTGTAAAGATGCACACACACACACACCCCCCAATGCTCCTGATCATGAATGCACAATGGCAGAAATGTGCACGCAAGTCTGGAATATGTGTATGCAAATCAAATTGTAAATAGACCAGGTGTTTTGTTTATGCAAATTGTGCAAACACAATTGATCATATACAATAGTGCATACAGTTTTAAAATGAGGGCCTAAATAACTTACCCAAGGTTAACTCAAGACTATCCTTCTTCTCTCATAAAAATGATAAGTAATTATGATGATTGATTATTTATATGGTGGTAGAGTATAAAGGCTCAAACTAAGGATTGGGGCTCTATTGTGCTAGGTGCCATATATATATACATAATGAAAAGACAATCCCTGCCCTAAAGAATTTACAGTCTAAAAACATTAACAGAGATAGAATAAGACAAAGAGAGCCATCACCACTGCTACCTTGATCACTGGGAAGAATTTGCTGGGGTCTTAGACACCACCTTCTAATTTTCATAGAATCCATAAAATTGAGGTCTGTAGGGACCTCAAGTAATCATCTAGTCCATTTCCTTGCACTGAGGCGGGACCATGTATACCTAGACCATGCCTGACAGGTGTTTATCTAACCTGTTCTTTACAACCTCCAGTGACTGATATTCCACAATTATTCCCTTGGTAATCTATTCCAGTACATAACTATTGTTATAGTTAGAACATTTTTCCTAATATCTGACCTAAAACTGCCGTGCTGTACATCAGTGGTTCTCAAACTTTTTCTTTCACGGACCACTTGAAAATTGCTGAGGGTCTCAGCGGACCACTTAATGATCTTTCCGAATGTTGTTTGTACCGTTAGCTATTGTAAAGCACTTTGGATAAAAGTGCAATATAAAAAACCCTTAATAATAATTAAAGTTTTTGTTCTACAGATAAAAGCACACAACTCATATTTTAATATCAGTAGTCTTACCTTTCTAATGCAATGGATGTGTCCTCTCTCCCCCACCGTGGCAGCCCCCAAGCTGGGGCTGGGAAGGAGGGGGGTCTCTCCCTCTCTCCCCCACCGCAGCAGCCCTCTGGGAAGGGGGAGGGGGTGTCTCTCCATCACCGCAGCAGTCCCCGAGCTGAGGCTGGGAAGGAGCCGGGGGGGTCTCTCCCCGGCAGCCGCAGCCCTGGAGCTGGGGAAAGTCACCTCTTTCTTCTGCCACTGCAGCCCTGCAAGTCCCAAATTCCCCCCACCCCCTCTTTTCACTCCACTGCCCCCTCCCACCTATTTCCTATTCCCCCCAAGGCTACCACCTCACCCTATTTGTGCGTCTTCTCCAGGGTTCAGGCACCTAATTAGTGGAGCCATGCCTGTGCGGCTCCACTAATTAGGTGGGTGGCCCTTCCTTCTCTCGTGTGCAGTCACCCAGGCGTGTACCTTATAGGGAACTATCCGCAGACCACCTGAATGGAGCTCACAGACCACTGGTGGTCCACGGACCACAGTTTGAGAACCTCTGCTGTAGATTAAGCTGATTACCACTTGTTCTACCTTCAGCAGACATGGAGAACAACTGATCACCATCCTCCTTACAACTGCCATTAACATCTTTGGAAACTATTTTCAGGACCTCTTCAGTCTTTTCTCAAGGTTAAGCATACCTAGTTTTGTTAACCTTTCCTCATAGGTCAGGTTTTCTAAACCTTTTTGTGAAGATCTGAAGGTGCAGGTCTAGAACCTTCTCGCTCCGGTGGAGTACCGGAGTCGAAAGGGGAGCGCTCAGCGATTGATTTATCACATCTTCACTAGACGCGATGAATCGACCCCTGCTGGATCGATCGCTCCGGAGGTAAGTGTAGACATGCCCTTAGTGGCATAAGGAGTGTATGGAGTGAACAGCTTTTTTCAGATTCAGCCTTTCTTCCCCTAACTAAGGCCTGGTATATACTTAAAATTTATACCGGCATAGCTATGTCAGTCAGATGTGTGGGGGAAAAAAGCACATTCGCTGGTGACATAGCTATGCTGGCAAAACCCCCAGAGAAGACATAGCCCTGCTGACAGAAGAGGGCTTCTCAGATGGTTTCTTGATGTTTCTACACCAGTAGAAAAACTCCTTCTGTTGCCATGTGCTGCATCTACACTTGGGGACTATGCCATCAGAGGCTCTGCAGTGTAGACATAACAAATTAACGCTAATACTCTCAAGTGAGCATCTTAAGGTACTTTTACCTATCTGAGATATAGGTCAGTATTATTGTCTTGTCCCCATTTTAAAAACAGGGAGGCATGGGGAGATGACAGGATGTTCCCAAAACCATACAGCAAATCAGTTGGAGAAATAGGAAAGTAACTCCCTGGAGTTCTGACTCCCAGTGCTGTGCATTAACCACAAGATCATTCTTCCTCTTTTTGTACCTGTGCTATTTCTTTCCTCCCTTTCCATCTCTAGGTTCCAATCTCTCCTATCTCTTGTTGTGTTTTTCCCCTCTGCATTGTCTGCCATATTATCTTTTCTCCCTCACCTTTTCAGACAGTTCTCTCATTTCTCTCCCACAGTCCTCTGTCCCTGTGTCTCTAACCCTCCACTTATGAGGCTTGTCAGGATGCCAGTTGTTACTTTCCAAACACATTCTGATACCTTCTTTGCTGAAATTCCAGTGTTACAACTCTCCAAATTTTGTTCTGTCTAAAATGTAGCAGCTTGTCTTGTCCTGCCTATTCAGTGGTAGGAACCTATTACCCTCATACTCAGAAACTTTCACCAATTCACTCTTCATTTCAAATTTTAGTAGACACTCTGCCTCCTAGTCACCGTGATCTTATTCCGAATATGTACTATCTGATTGTATTTCTTTCCATTGCCTGTCCCATTCCTTCTGTTCACTCAGTGTCAGATTTCTGTCTGCCCTCTTTTCACATTGCACAACACATCCCTCTCTCCCTCATTTTCTAGTATAGACTCCCTATGCCTAATTGACCACCACTCTGCAAATTCCAATTCAAGACTCATCTCCTCTCTCCCTGGCCTATGACTTCTAGCCTTCCCTCTAATAAAACAATCTAATCCTATTCCTTAAGCCTTAGTTTCATTTCCCCATGCTCATTTGTTCTCCCTGAAAATCTAAAGTGTGGCACTCAGTCATTGGCCTTTGTATGCTCCTTCACCTTAGCACTATAATAACTATGACTACTACCTGTATAAAATATTGTACCTTCATACATCACATGTATTACAGACTTTAATTCACTATGAAGCATTGTGATGTTTTGTATGAAAGACGCTATACAACAATTGCGTACATAATATGTTAGATCTATAAGAAAAGTAATGTATGTTTTAAAATTTTTATTTATCATGCACAATCTACTTATAAATAGAACGTATTCTTAAAATTAGCTGAATACTTACACAATACACTAAGTACTATAGTTTTGAAATTATTTGAAAAAAGGAGTATCTATACCGCTGGGTCACTCATGTCTGGGTCAAAAGGTCAGTAGCTCAAATTCTACTGCAGGATTTCATAGAATCACAGAAGTTAGAAATGAGAGACTTATTCGATCATTCAGTCCATTTCATTGCCAGCATGGGATTGCTCCCTACAGTATATTTGTCTAGTGTTTTGTCAAACCTAGTTTTAAAGTCTCAAGCAATGGAATTTAACAACTTCCTTTGAGATATTATTCCATAGATTAATACATCTCACTGGCAGGATTCTTTTCCTGATCTTCAGCTGAATTTTTCTCTATTATTTTCAGCCCCTGACTCTTAACTGTACTCTTGTCTAACACAGATGCATAGCCCCTGATAATTTTTGTTGCCCTTCTCTAAACACCATTGAGGTGACTTGTGGTCATATACAATGCACAGCAATACCTACCTGCATCCCGCACAATTAGAGAGACTGACTTTCAGATTAAACATTAAATTGAGGTACCTTGTGATTATTCAGGTGAAATTTAAAGACTGTTCTAAAGGAATAGGGGATAACCTCACTAATATTCTCTTTCAGTAAAATACACTCTGTGTAAGTCTGTTTATGAACTATTTGCTAAGTGTATAATGGCTAACTCTATTTGTCTATACAATCATTGCCCCACAAGTATCTAATGTATTGCTTTCAAAAGTACTGTGGTGTGCCTTGTATATAAAAGGTGCTATATACAACAACAACATTTCATTCTACTTTTACTTAATTCATCGAGTAAAATAATTAATAGAAAACTAGATATTGTCTCCTTTTGGATGCCAGGTTAAAAGAAGAAATGCTGGTTTAGTTACTGCTGCTATGGTACTTTTAGAATCGATACTGTCACCTCTCAGCTCCCATATACACCTCTCAGCTCCCTTAGTTAAAAAAAATCCCACACAGTCCTTTTACAAATCAGAAACAAAGAGCAACAGTCAGGGACTCTCTTATTTTTAAACAATAAAATAAGACAATAAAAACCCAGCTGAAAATTAAGATTTTATTCAAACATTTAAAAAATACTTTTAAAAAATACAATTATTTTAAAATCAGACATGTCAGAGGGACTAGTGTTAACAAAAACATGAACATCTTCCCAATGGGAATATATTTGCACAAAGCTAATATGTTTCTCCATGGTTAACTGCTTGTTTACAAAGAATGCTTTGTGGAGCAGGGAATGTGAAAAATAAGATGACCTGACTCTCTCCTCCACAAAAGGCATAAACCAGGCGGAGGTCGGTGTGCAGACTCTGCTGTGTTGCTGCTAACTGAATATACTGGCCTGTGTATCAGCCAATGAGAAGGCTTAAAAGCATATTTCCATAATGATGATTGGCTGCCGGACTCCAGGCTCACTTCAGCCTTTAAAGGAAAGAAAAAGAGGAGCTTTGCTGAGAAGATAGGCAACACAACTTTCTGTTGCTTGTTAAATATTCTCGGTACCAATTCATCTTCTTAAAAAGCTGTTTTTGGGGGAAAAAGGAAACATTTGTTCACAAGAAATAGGTTTCAAACAGCCAAAGGGTTTCATATAATAGCCTATCATTCTTTTTGCTAAAAATAGATTTTTGCTGGTAAATTTGCTTAGCAAATTTGATGCACATGCCTGGCTAGTTAAATAGAGTGAGGTTTTCTTCAAGATTCATAACAGTCTACAATTGCTTTAATTAAACAAGGTTGTGCTATTTCTGACAAACATCACAAGTTTATTAAAAGGCCTTGTGCGGGTCTTTTAAAATGTGCACGAATCCAAAATTGTAATTCAGTTCGGAGAGCAGGCAGAAATTAATGAAGGTGGAAAAGCCTCTGGATGCTCATTCATTCTTTTAGGATGAAGGACATTTTCTCCTTCACAAAGGAGTTCTTGTGAGAAATCTTTCTGCAACCACTCACGATGACGTGTGAGCGCTGAAGATACAGCAGCCCCTGGCAATGGGCTCGCTGTAATCGTTCCTTTCGAAAAAGCTTCTTAATAATCAGTCAATAAACGACACAAAACATGTAGCTATATGTATTGGGGTCCGTCGCCCCCCCCCCCCGAGTTATATGAACTGCGGGGTAAGGTGACGCTATTTCATCTACATAATGCCCGCTTCAGTTGCACAAACATCTGTTCAATAGGCCGTCCTTTCAAAAAATTTAGAAAGGTTGACTAATTCAGATAAAGCAGTGGGCGCATTTTTGCAATCTTTCCCAGTGACCATTCCTTGGCTACCTAACAGACCAGCCATTCAGAAGCAATTTTCTTCAGGATGAAATTATGTGCTGACGGTAGCAGATCACGTCCCATAATAACCCTTCCCCCACCCAATGCTAAATACAATCTGTCTCCTACTCACTGTAATAATAACGTGCAAATGACTGTAATTTTGCAGACAAGAAACAGCCCAAAGTGAAACGTGTCTAAACAGAGGTCGATTTTGAAAAATCAGGGCTATTACCTAAATCTGTAAAACACATATTGTAAAAAACCCAGCAACAATGATCTGCCTTAAGTAGTGGGGGAGGGGGGAGTAGCCTCGATGTCGGTGATTTTAAAAGCTTCACTAGCACAAAGTTAAATCATTAAAATAGTTTCATTTCACACTCTTTTCACAACCATGTCACAGTATCCATACCAGTTATGATGTGCATAGCAATTTAAAGAACATAGAAGGCAGGAGTAGCCGTGTATTCTTCAGTGTTTACACTGATTTGCATTGCACTGCTGCTTTGGAAGTAGGCACTTTGCAAGCACTTACTTTGTTGGCATAGTGTTGTGTATTGTGAGATTGCCTGTGTAAGAGTCCACACAGCAAACCCTGCTTACATAACAACCATGCTCAAGAATCCCCCTTCTCACCCACCCCTAAGAAGTATTCTCGACTGATTCTTTGACACTATCGTTAAATGCCTTTTCCTACTTATAGTGTACGCAAACTGGTATTTTTAAAAACAATTTCAAATGTTTAATGTCATCAAGGGCCTTCTTGGCAATTACTTTATCTGAGCGAATTAGACCCTTCTCTAGCAGCTCCAAAAGGTGATATGTTTTAAAAGAAAAGGAAGGGGAGCATACATCGTTCCTTCCATGCAACTATCCAAACAACATATGGCGTGATGTGTACTCTTTACTCTCAACAAATTTCAGTATAGCTGGGGAAAGGAGAACAGGAGACGCGACCCATTATTGTAGTTTACGGTCATTAAAATATAGTTTTCATTACGTTTAAAGACGATCTCAGTTATATGATACATTAGCAATAATTCAGACGTGTTGTGATTCACTATGCGGCCAGAGGGGAAAGAAGTATGCACTCGCCACAGAGAAGAATGGAAAATGTTGTTTATTGCAGCATCAACTCCAGTTTGGTTTTAAAGAACAGACAGAGGCTGTCTAGTGTTTTGGTAAGACAACTAAATCAGAAGTGATTTTTATTCAACCAAATGTTTCTTTAACTGTTACTTCTGAAATGAGAAGGATCTAAAATGTTTACTCATCCGAAAATACTCTACTAAACATCATTTTGATGTTAAGTGTCGACCGTATAAGCACTAATGCACATAATTTGCTCAGTTGGACAAAATCCAAAAGCGTATCTTGTCACATTGTCATCTGTAAGCAGTTCTACAAATGTCGTGCTTTAACTTCTTCCCGGAAACTATGATTTGGACAAAATTTTCAATTAGCTATTCAAAGATAAGAAAAGTCCAATATTGATTTTCAGAGTGAGATACTTTACACACACAAATACACACACAGAGGATTTGAAATGAGACATAAATGAAAAATAAAAGCGCACAGTTAGCCAGACTCCAGGGTAGTTAATAGACTTTAATATTAAATTACCCATACAAACTATTATTTTCATGCTAGACCCCATCAACCTCATGATATGTGACCGCAGAGACACATTATCTGGGTTATCAGCCTTTCGTCCTACAGTTAATTCAATTCTCGACAAGACATTCATGTTTGTTGGGTCCCTTCAATGTAGAAATTGTTCTCTGCAGAGTGCGTGGGGGAGGGGTTGTGCCTGGCAAACTGATCAATTTAAGCTGCATAAGGAACGTACTCACATTTTTTAATCAATTCAAATGCATTTTAAAGAACATTTGGATCTAAGGCTAAACAAAAGAACTGATTAAGATTTTTTCCCCCTTTTTTGACGCAAGACAAAGCCTGCTAGAAAAGATTTGTGTTACTGATTCTTGTGAAAGGGTGTTGTTCACGTGGTAGTTATATGGTCGCTTGCATTCACAGTTCAGTGCTTGCAGCAGTAAATGAGGAAACTGGAAACAAAAGGGTTACGTGTTTTTTTCAACAACAGAGAAACCGCACTGTCTCCTGTAAGTCCTATTGTAAAAATGAACATGAAATAAACTCTGAGGAAGGGACAAGCGTTAGGCTGAGGAATAAGGACAAACCGAACACGCTGCAGTACCTTGAGTGTCTCTCTAACGCTGGGGTGGGTGAGGGGGAGGAATGGAATCCAGTTCTGTTCTTTGCTGAGCCTCCCCTTCTTAAGACATTGTTTGCTTTTCTCCTTCACTAAACATGAAAATGATCGCACTCATGTAACAGCCTCTCTCTCTCGGTTTCGTGTCAAACTGTTGCAATTCTGAATGAGGGGGCATTTAAAAACGGAGAGTGAGATTTTAATTTGCCTCTTTGAAACAGAAAAATCATCCATCATTGCTTTGAAAACTGCCTTGAAATTAAATTAAAAAGAAAATGAGGAAGTCCTCCTCCCACTGTGTGAGGCTTGGCTGGGCTGCTCGCCTCCCTATTTGGTTGTCTTGACATAAAATGTTATATAGGATAATGCTGTAATTGAAATGGGAAACATGATTTGTATCTTGCTGCAGCAGGAGGCTGCCTGCTGTAGCACTAAATGTAGTTTGAGGATTGCAAAATACAAGGCTTCTATGTATGTATGCGTGTGTGTGTGTTTTTCCCTTTCACCCCCTTCAGCAGCCGAGAGGAGCAGCTAGCCAATCGGAGAGCCCGGTTTCATAAAAGCTGGTCTCTGATTGGGCAGATGGGAAAGGGCATTGGGAACAAAGAAAAGTCCCTTTCAGGTACAGAGTCTGTGCTTGCTTCACACTCTCCCTTCTCCAGTTCTGATTTCTGCAGCTCACTATTGCAGTAAAGCCAGTTTGTTGTGTAGTGTGTATGTGTGTATATGTGTGTAGGGGGATTTTTATTTTTTTTAATTTTGTTTTAAAAAAGAAGGTTCATGAAATCGGGTGCTCTTTTCTTCCAAACACAATAAATCTGTTGAAGAAATTAGATTTTTTTTCCAAAAATAAAAAGCGGCTGCAACAAAAACACACTCAATGCAGTTAGAAGGAAAAGGTCAACTCGATCCAATACAGATCGTAAGTACGGTTGCGTGGTGTGTCTCTAGCACTTAGAGGGGATTTTTTTCATGCGAAGGGGAGTATTATGAGTTTTGTGCATTGAAATAAGGAACTAGTTATTTGTGTTTTAAAACAACAAAAAACCACGAGTAGGCTGAGTTATCTAAGGGATATGAAGGTGAGGAGGGTGAAAGCGTAGCTTCTCACACAAATCATACTTGACGGTGCACTCGGCGGGGGGAGGGGGGCGTTTTTACCTTTTTGGTTTTTTTTTTTAAACTAACCAAGAGGGGAAAATCAAAGTGACACAACTACAAGCCTGCCAGCATATTTTTTCTCTCTCTCCACTCAATCCCCCCTAAAAATGAGCAAGCAACTTGTTAATAGGACCTTAGGGGTACAAAATAGCGTAGTGGAGCAGGAGGTTTTTTTTCTTCTTCTGTCACATGTTAATACCAATAATGTAATGCTAAATTAGGGGATAGTGACGCCCATACGTTGTGGTGCAGTGAGCGTTTTTCACCCCCACCCCCCCAAAGCCAGCCATCCCCCAACCAGAATCTACCCAGGGTTTAGAATGGAGACTAAGTTAGAAGCTATCAAATGTTTAGTCATGTTTTATATACGAAGATATTAAAACCTTGAAATAACCTCCCCATCCCGTGTCTCTAAACTACTACAAATTGCAGATAACTCGAAGAAAGATTTTATAAGGTGTTTCTCTAAAACATATGCTTTGCCATGGTGTTCAGTACATTTTACTCATTCCTAACTTCAGAGACCCAGTTCGCAGAGAGAAATGTTTCACATTCATAACTTGTAGCTGTGCCAGCAGCAGAAGGGGGAGGGAGAGAAACAGACCTTAAGTTTTTTTTTCCCCTAAAGACCAGATCAGTATTTTCTTGATACGCTTGTCACCCATTTTTGTTCTCACGACAACCAATTGAGCCCTTGATCGTCACGTGATGAGAAAGGCTTGAACTGTAACAAAATCGCTCCTTTTAGATGGTTGGTTGTTGGTAACTCGCCCTTCCCCCCTCCTGCCCTAACATTTCCAGCAAACCAGCTCTCCTTTCCAATCCATCAACAATTCATTACAGCTTTTAGCTTCCAAACGCCAGCTAATTAAAAATACTAAGCCAAGCTCCGAGACTATCTGACTTAAAGGCAAAAGGGGAGGAAGTCATGAGGGGTAATAAATAAAAAGACGATGCAACGTTTGCTGAAACGATAAGGAAAAAATGTGTCCTGCAAAAACCCAAAGTCTATTTTATCTCTTTGGTCTCTAATTACTGAATTACTTGCAACATGACTGATTAGCCTGAGCTCCCAGATTTCCCCCGCTCCCCCGGGTAGTTTGGATGCTATTTTTTTTTTTTTACAATATACAAAAGATAAAAAAAGGGGGGGGGGAATCCCCGGATCATACCCTTGGGAAGATTTACTTAATTTAAAAACACACTCTTTCCTCCACTCCCACGAAATGTTCTGATAACTGGTTTATCAGAACACTGATTTCCCCCTCCCTCTTCTCCGCCCCCCCTTCCCCTCCTCATCCTCCCCCCTTCCTTAAGTTAGTTCAAGAAATCAGATCTGTCAGGACCGGCGGAAAAAATGCCACTTCCCGACTAACAGGCGGAATCCAGCCCAGATTTTCAGTCCTTTCTTCTTTTTTTCCTTCCTCCCTTTCACTAATTTATCCTGATGTTAGCACATTCTGTCTTGTAACAACCGGACGCCTGTAGGTTTGTTTCATGGGATCATTACTTACTGATCAGGATGGCTCTGAAGTCTGGAGTTGAAGACGGAATGTGAAGTTGGAAAACATTTTAAAATTGTTATTATTATATCTCGGTGCCTGTTAAGAAAAAAAAAAACAAACAAAAAACCCTGGTCCTTGATGCTCCTGTTCTGAATGTGAAATATTATCTTCCAGCTTGTAAAGTTGAGGAACAACATTTTTAAGAAAGGAGGAAAACCAACACAAATAAAAGGACTCCTGATCCGTGTGCCAAAATGGGGGGAGATATCTTTTTGAGCGATTATACTGGCTGAGATGTTATTTTGTTTTCTACTTCTTGATCACTTTGCTCTTTAAGTAAAATGAGGCACAGAGTTGTTGCTGAGTCGAGTGGGGACAGCATTTTGATTTGCTGGCTTAATTAAAAATGATAAAGGATTAAAGGTAAGCAATATGCCTATATATGTATAAATATTGAGACAGTCAACTGTAAAAGGGATAGATCCCTTTAAAAATCGTTTTAACTAAGCTTTGTCAAACACACACTCATTTGCGGTCATTGAGGCCACCTTGGTGCAGATCACTTAAAGTGTATGTCTTAATCAGTTTCCTGTACAGTCAGTAATACTATATTTAACAGAGTGAGCAATTGTGTAACCTAGGAGTGCATTAAAACTGATTTTAGAATTATCTTGGGTATATTTTAAAAAGAAAAGACACTTTTACCCATGAAGATGGATATTTCTCAAGTAAATGCACCATTTAAAGTATAGGTTGTTGATTTTTTTAATGGAAGCTATCTTGTGTTAATGAAAAACAGGCTTCATGCCCCCCGCCTCCCCAAGGTTAAGTAAAATTGGGGTAAAAAATAGTATAGAAAAGTCACAAAACTTCCAGGGTCTTGTATAAAGCCACAAAATCCAAGGAATGCAGTGAGGGCTGAAGCTGTGTCCTTCCTTTCTGGCTTTTGTGTCTAAGTGGTGGTCCAGGAGCTTATATTACACATGTGCTCCAACAGCTAGTCACCAGCCCTAACTCCCTATGTCCCTGACTTTGTGGATTTAAATCATGTAGTTAGGGTGGGTTTTTTTTATAGATGACTATTTTAAGAGTGATTATGGATGTTGGGGTACAACTAGCTTCAAGCTGTTCACTATAAAATAATCACAAGCAATTGCCTCCTATTTAACAACTTTTAAAACAAAATTAAACGTGGAAACATTGAATGATCTTGCTCCCCCTCTCCTTTGCCCCCTATATTAATCGTATTATATTCTGGTAATATCCAGACAAGAAATATTCGACTTTTCCCCTCCTCACAGGAAAAGGTGGACCTGGACTTCAGGGTATAAACCTAGACATACCAGGGGGAGGAAGATAAGAAGAGTTAAATAATAATTTAAAAAGAAAAGCCCAACGGAGATAAACGAATGTCCCCTCATCTCCAAAGGAAAGTTCATCGGATTTTTATTCTAGAGATCTCATCTTCAGGATGTCAGTGAACACTTCCAGTGCAGGCAAAGGTGTGGATCCAAACGCGGTTGATACTTATGACAGTGGCGATGATTGGGAAATCGGTGTTGGAAATTTAATAATCGATTTGGACGCCGATTTGGAGAAGGACAGACAGAAATTTGAGATGAATAATTCCACTAATACCACCACCACCAGCAGCAGCAGCACCAGCTCCAAGGATTGTGGGGGTCTGGCTTCCAGTGGGGCTAATGCTACCTCAGCCTTAGCTGATGGCCTAAAATTTGCTTCTGTTCAGCCCCCTGCCCCCCAGGGGAATTCCTCTCACAAAGAGACTAGCAAATCAAAAGTGAAAAGGAGTAAAACTTCTAAGGATGCTAATAAATCTCTGCCTTCTGCTGCCTTGTATGGGATTCCTGAGATCAGCAGTGCTGGCAAGAGGCAGGAAGTCCAAGGGCGCCCTGGAGAGGCAACTGGCATGAATTCAGCACTGGGTCAAAGTGTGAGCAGCAACCCAAACGGCAATAACAACAACACCAGCAACAACAACCCTATTGCCTCTTGCGGGAAAAACAAAGAGGAGAAACCAGGTAAAAGCCAGGGCAGCAGAGGCTCCAAGCGGGATAAGGATGCGGGGAAATCCAGGAAGGACAAGCAGCATGACCTGCAGCAGGGCCACCCCAACGGTGGGGGTGGCAGCAGTCAAGCTCCCTCTGGGCACCTGTATGGCTTCGGGGCCAAGGGAGGCTGTGGTGGGAGCAACAGCCCCTTCCACTGCGGCTCCTCCACGGTGGGGGAGGTGAGCAAAAGCGCCCCGGATTCAGGGTTAATGGGGAACTCTATTTTGGTAAAGAAGGAAGAGGAGGAGGAGGAGAACCACAGGCGAATCAAGAAATTGAAAACAGAAAAGGTAGGACAAGCTCTTCTTTCCCTAGCTATCTCCCCCCTGTGTCTATTACAAACTTCCCGCAGTTGTGTTCCTAGCTCCTGTTATTGATGTTATGCGTTTGTGATAGACATATAATCTGTGTGTACAAACCCCACTCCCGGACAGAAAATGCTACGTTGGAGTCTTATTTTCGTCCTGTCTTTAATTTCTCTTTCCCCCTCTCCCCATCCCCAGTATCTTCCCAAATGTGGCCAAACGTGTGTTTCGTGTTGTTGTGTCTCTTCCTTTGTTTATTTTAAAGGAGAATTCGAAGTGACCCTCCCTGATGGGGCTGTTATTAGTGTAACATTCCGAAGTGATGTTTGCAACCCCTGAGGACACGTGTTTGCAGACCGGAGGCTGGTTTGTGTGTGTGTGGCTCAGACCTACCTGCCTGGGTTTTGTTTACTATCCTTTTTATTGTGCACTCTAGTATAAAAGCGGATGTTCCTTCTGCCAAGGTGGAAAGGAAATTCACATCCTTTCTTCCCACCCTTCTCTTTGGGGTTTAGATTGTGATAGGGAGGAGAGATGCATCTGCAGATACTTTGGCTCTTTCATCCACCCTAGTCTGGGGTCTTTTTGGTATTGGGGGGCTCTTGTGTTTACAACAGCCAAGAGGCCTCGGAAGTTGGCGTGGGGAAAGGGGAGCACTGAGCCAGAAGACACTCAGTGCCTGTAATAATCAGCCTGGAGGAAGGGAGTTGGGGGAGGGGAGTGCACCGCACCTTGTACTCTGATATATGTACAAAATATCTTTCTCTCAAATGTGGGGCAACAGTTTTCTCCTGTCAGGGCAGTCTTTCTTATCTGAGCCCTATAGGTTCTTGGCTGTGAACTTCTTGTTTGCTGAGTGGTTGAAATGTGTGAAAGAAATCAAGTGGTGTGTGTGTGTTTTCCTTTCTGTGTTAATGCATAAAGGATGCTCTCTGTAAGAATAAATGGCCTTGTATTGTTAAGGGAGGGCGGGGAGAGAGCTGGTTTTCTTGGCTATTGTTATTGCTCATTCAGGCAGGTTCTAGTGTCAGCAGCAATTGTTCTATCCAGAGGGCAGAAGGTTTCTTCTCTAGGATCTAGGGGGCTATTGTTGGCCCATGATTAAGAGTCAAATGAATTCTACAGGTTGGGTTAAACAAAGACACCTTCTCCTCACCCCTCCCCCGCCCCCC
The DNA here is from genome assembly GCF_965140235.1 of Caretta caretta. Lineage (NCBI taxonomy): Eukaryota > Metazoa > Chordata > Testudines > Cheloniidae > Caretta > Caretta caretta. The sequence continues at coordinate 80,244,050 of NC_134210.1, read as the reverse complement.
AAAAAACCCAAAACCTTAAGGGTATTAATTTGTGGCATGATTGTCTGGAATTGTTCTTAAATTACCTGCTTTTACAACTTCCCTGACTAACTTCTAAGTGATGGGAAAACTTTCTGGCTAGTGTTAAGTGTACAGAGTTGTTTACCAGAGTCCAGCTGGATTGAAATCATTGGGAAAATTTATGCTATTTACAACATATTATGAGCCTCTTTTTGTGTGTCATTGCTGATGTTTAAGATTGTGTAACGTTTCAACAAACCCTTGGGCTATTGATAGGATTAGATTTTGGGGGTTGTGACATTAAATATGTTAAGAAAACGTAAAGATAGATTCAAAAGTCTTGTATGAGGAGAAAATTTGAATTTCACATTTGTAGGTATTTTGCCACTTTTAGGATAATATATCTACAGGTCAATTTGAATGATCTGTTTGATTTTTCTAAATACAGATGAGAGAAACTAGGTTGCTTTAATTAATTCACAGGTGTAAACTTGCACTCTGATTTACTAAAGGTCTGCTGTCACTCAGAAAGGTGTCCTAAAATCCCATGGTCTTTTTCCTAATTTAGTACATACAGTAGACATTTACTTTTGTTACCAGTAGTCTTCAAATTGCAGTTCTCTAATCTGCTTTAACTATCTAGATAAATTGCCCTAATCCAGTCTTCACAATGGTTCTGGTTAAAGAGTCAGAGCCATTTGATTGGATTCAGTGGCTGCCTGGAATGTGGGAGGTACTGCCCTTTTGCAACCCCCTTAGCCTTTTAATCTTTCAGCCAAATGTTCACATTCAACAATTTTGTTTAGCTGGCAATCTGAACATTTCAGTATCTCAAAGGCTTGCTGTCATGGCAACAGAGATTAGAGAGTAGTGTGGTTTCTCAGTTTTTGTGTTCTTTTCACTCTAGTCACACAGGAAATTGTATGAAGAATGAATTCATATACATACAAGTAATTTTCAGTCAGTGTAATGTAAATGGGATAATAGGTAAATTAAGAACAAACATGTTAGGAGTAGTTTTGAGCCAAAGGTACACCTTATTTTCCAGCTCTTGGCTTTATAGAATTCTCAGAGCTTGCAATTCCACTAACACCCACTGCTGTTGGCACACAGTGACTTTAATATAGGCTTCACACGTTAGAGTCCTGCAGTGCTGGCCATTGTCTATCACGCTGGTGTGCTGGCTTACTGTTTTAAACAACATCCCTTAGTGTTTCACTCCAGAGAGCAATTTTCTTTAAAGAACGTCTCCTACTTGGTATATGAAAGTAAAACTCACTGCAGACTTTGGTTGCAATTTTAGATCCAGCCTGTAATGCGATCAATGAAACTTCAGTTTTAAAAAAGACTTACAAATCATTCAAGAGAATTATTTTAGGGATTTAAGATTGAATCTTTTTTTTTTTCCTGCTTTGGCTATACACACGTGTATCTATAGATGTGACATGACCAAAAAGCACTGTTGTGACCGCAGATGACTATATAATTTTCAAGGCTGGCTGTTAAAATCAATTTCCAGTTGTTTTAATCTTTTATGAATGAGTTGTCTCGTAAATTTGAATAATATCTTGTTAGATACAAATTAGTTAATGCCCACAAATTTTAAACCTGAGTTTCTTTGTGTGGTATTGGAGGATATTTTATTGTTTGTTTACTCTTTGTTAAAAGCTTGGAGTAGATTCCCAAGAGTTGCAGTCACTGTTTAATTTTCACAGTATGCTCAAATGTCTATTTTTGGTCTGTTTGTTCTGTTTCCTTACTGCAGAAAGTCATGTAAAACATGATAAATTGGATTTCATGAAGTCTAATTAAATCAATGACTGTGTTCTGCTGGCTCTTTTATGCAAAAACCACAAGTATGTTGTAAAAGTCACCACTCCCCTAATACGTGGATAAAGTCAAAGTATGCTATAATTCTAAGATGTTTGAGCTATATTCATGAAGCTCATTTTGTGGTTAAGACACCAGTGCCATGTCTGAATAGGTAGATTTGACAGGTAGGCTAACCACTCCTAAGATTTTTGGTGTTAAAACCTGTCCCCTTTCTCCACCCTTTAGGTTTTTTTTAAGGACAATTACTCAGTAAATATTGGTCAACATATACTCTTCACCCATGTTACACTTTTGTAATTTTAATTGCTCTTACACTGAGAAATGTTCAGATTATAAGTAGTAGTATGTCCTAGATTTTGTTTATTGTGTGTGGGGGCTCACAACAGACCCTACAAATAGGAATACTAAGCATATGCTATGAAAACCTTGTTTGTTTAGGGAGGGGGGAAGAAATACAGAAAGTCTATATCAACAGTTTTTTATATACATATATATAAAGTCTAGCTGTGTTCCATCTTTAAAATTAATAAATCTGGTAATATTCCAGAATGGAATTTATTTCTCCTGTATTGGTTTATTGGCTTTCATTAAGACGGCATTTCACATCTGAAAGTTGTCTTCAGTGAATTAACTCACATGTGACTGGCATCATTTATTTTATTCTTCTTGTATAGCTGTTGTTTTTACACTTAATCAGGGAATTCTTGTAAATCACTGAAGAACATGTTCTGATTAATGAGTTTATAGAGATATGCTTTCCATATATTTTGCGCCTTACAAACACTACTTCTTGGGTGTAGTTTATTCACTGTGAAATAAAAGGGCAAAAAGGTCACTTGCTGTAATTAAAGAACAAAGTCCATTGTTGTTTGATAGCAAACTGTTTTGAAAGCTACATAAGGGATTTAGCTGTTAAAATCATTGATAACTATGGGTGTCTAACAATAAGCACAGCTCAAGGTCCTAATATGCTGTAGTGCTGTCTAGTAGTGTGACAGAGCTTTCTGAGCTGGGTGAAGAGGTGTTGCCCTTTGGCTGAGGAAAGCTTTCTATGTGAACTTGCTGACCTCTGAGAATATGTATGACCAGCTTTGCTATTGAATTCCTGTGCAAAGCTAAAGTAGCATTAAAACAATTGAAGGTGGTCTAGAATGTTTATATCACAAAGTATTGAAGGTGATGAGGTTATTCTGAACTTCAGGCAAATTATATTTCACTTAGAACATCAGTAATTTTACAATTTTAATAACTTCATAAATACCCATTAAAAAGGAAAGGATTGATTGTCCAGATGTCATGAGGTTAAGCATGTTCTCGACGTTAAATGGTTTCACTGCAAGATTGTTTTAATTAGAGTTATATAAAGACTTGTTTTTCCAAAGTAGCATTTTATAGTCCAATAAATGAAATGTATGTTAAAAGTGCTAACCAAAATTCTCCCATAACCACAAAGGTGTTCAATAACCAGAGTCAAGTAACATGGAAAGTACCATCTGTTCCTAGTTTTCAACATAAAGACAAGAATTGAATAGCTGAGATTTACTCATATTTTGACTCCTGCTTTTCTTTAATTACTTAAAAAAGTTCACCTGGAACTTTTTTTTTGAAACTTTCTGAATTGCAATAATACAAGCAAGACTGTGAAAACACATGTTTGTACGCATATTTTAACCAGTTCTACTTTTATTTAAAGACATTTCCAGAAGTTCAGTCACTGAAGAATTTATTATACTGAATCAGCTCCTGCAGGCAAACACAAGGATGGCCATTTCTTCAAAGATCTTATTGTTTAGCTAGAACCTGAATTATTCTGTCAACTTTCCCCAATGAGGGAAAAATCTTTCGAAGGGTAAATTTAGTGAGCTCCTATCAGTTACCAAATTGCATGTGATAAAACCATTAACTAAAAATATCCATGGAGAGACTTTGCTGTTCAAACAAGTGTCCTAAAATTGTTGATAGCTGGACATTTTTCTTTTTAAAGATACCTTTTAAGTTCTGAACTGTTAGGCAATAAGATTCTTGGCTGCAGACTATGAGCCCCGGATAAAACATCATCCGGCTTTTGTTTGAGGTCTTTTATTGAAGCTAATGACTGGTCTTGTGCCGCCCTGAGATAAATGACATTATCTCTGAGTGGGCTGACAGGAAACAGACATGTTAATGGTGAAGCTGCAGGGAGGATCTGCCATAGTTCTGACAAAAGGGTAAAGCATGGACCCCTGGTTGTGATCATTAACACATAATGCATTCCTGCTTTTCCTATGGGGGCCATGATAATTGGAAAGCTATTTTATCAACAAGCACTTAAATCATAATCTGAAACTCCTAGTTTCTTTGCATACTAAAACTTGTGTGTTTTTTGTTAAGAAGTGTGTGCTCTAGTTTTTAAAAGATGCCAGCTCTAGGCTGTATAATATTGACATCTATATGAGAATTTGTGGCCTGCTTTCCATTAATTGAACATGTCTTTTGGATGTTAAGCGTTATGTTCTGCATTTGGACTGTGTTATCCTGGTGATTTGTATTTGTAAAAGTAGATATGAGGCCAAATGCTGCTTGTTTTATTCAAGCAAAAAGTTACATTGACTTCAATGGGAGCAGGATTTATTCTGTGTTTTGTAAAACCTATATGTTTATTAGGTTGGTATAAACTGCATTTCTCTATGAAAAAGGAAAAGTCTTGAAAGGTGTTGTGGGGTGATGGAACTTAATAGTACATATTAGAAAGCTGCGAGATTGATGTCACTCAAGGATGGATAGGTCTGCTCCTTATCTCTAGGAGCAGGCCTCTTGCTCACCATTTCCAGTGAGAAGGTACTTACCTTCCACTGTTCCGTGAAGCAAGGGCAAAGATTTATTCTATTTGAAAGTTTACAGTGCCTGGCTGGTTCTAATGCATCTCCTGTGCACTTCCAACTTGCTTCAGTTTCTGAGACCAAAACGAGGGCATGCTGCAGGTTGGCAGGTCACAGAATGTATACTATACTTCTTTAAATTGTTACACAGAAACCTCAGTCAGTTGGAGATTGAGTTGAGAGATAAAGTATGCACTGTGATCCAGGAGCACTTGGCAAAATCCTATGAGAAGTAGAGATGGGAAATCAGGAGAGAAAAGCCATCATTTTTCTGGTGCCCATGCTTGAGCAGGGATGGAAGTGATCCAAATATAGTGCTCTATCATGAAACCTTTATTTCCCTTGAAGCCACTGAGACTAGGACTACAAGTAGGGACTACATGTGTGAGTAAAAGTTGTAGGTTTTGACCCAGGAAGGGCTACATCAGAAGATTAGAGTCAATACTATAAAGAAATATGGAGATAAGAGGCTACAGTCAAATATGAAATTAGGCAGAGTGCAGCTAAAAAGATGCAAATTATGTAAGTAATGCCTAGATACACCATGCATGTATGTTCTTTGCAACTCAAGCCCTGTGTGTAATTTTTCATCCTGCATACTGTGTTTGGCGTGGTGTTACTGGTGCCTATGGCATCTAAGCATGCACTATCCTGGTGCTTGTCAGACCTTACTCAAGATTCCTACCAGACTCTTACCCAAGCCACCAAGGCTCACCTGTGGACAAATGACTGTTTTGAGCAAAATAACGTGCAGGAGTTAGACAAAGTGGGGGAGGTAATATCTTTTATTGGACCAAGTTCTGTTGGTGAGGGAGACAAGCTTTCGAGTTTAAACAGAGCTCTTCTTCAGGTCCTGGGACCGAAATGACAATGCTGTATATGTGCAGGAGTTTCCACTGTCCCACAGGCAGGCTAGACTTTTTTCACAGCTACAGTATTTACCTGCCCTCTAGATACAGTTATTGAATAGTCTCTATTACTCTGTTTTGCTCCCTTGCATAACTCAAGCAGTAGGCAATGATGCATCTTCTTGACTTGTTCCATGGTACTCAATTAGTCTTCATGACTATAATCAAGTTTTTGTAGTACTTCAGATTATCTCTTGCCCTCTAGCTGGGATAATTCCTGTTGGACAAAGTCTGTAGAGAGATTTATCAGATGGGGGTGTCAGGTTATTCTGTACTTAATTCATTAAGCACAATACAAGCTTTACCCAATAATTATATATAATGTCATAACATACAGTTATGCTAGCCAGAATCCTCAACACATCACTGCATTTCTGTGAATGGTTGATGAGCTTGTCCAGTTCTTATTTGTGCCTTTCCCCCTTCAATTAGAACATCAGGCTAGATCCTTAGATAGATAGTTAGCTCTATTGATTCCCTTACACTACTTGAGGATTTGGCCTATTTATAGTGAAATCTCAGGTCAGCACTGTTATATTGTTAAGGTTTTTAAATAATAAGCATAATTTAGAAATTGTATTTATACACAGATAGGAAAAACAGAGAATATTTCTGTATAGCTGAGGATTGCAAACTAGTGTTTGTTTCTTCTTCATTACTTTTAGAGGATTATCTGAATACACAGTATAAATGGCTGTTTAGAATTTAGAAATGGCTACTCTGGTTTTTATCACAGAAGCCATAGGTTCTTTTTTCAGGGCTTGTCAAACTTCTAAGCCATTTTCACTACATTGAAAAATACATTTAGAACAGAATAGTTGCTGAATGTGTCCTATTGGTAGTTTCAGAACATGCCAGTGTAAATCATCTGAAGCTGGGTTTAGAATCAAAAGCATTCAAATTTTAAATCAGATGTATTCTTCAATCTTACCCATGAAAAATCAGCAGCTGAGTGCAAGCAATGAATTGCTACTTGAACTATAAAGACTAGTCTAGAACTGCACTGTGCTGTAGCTGAGGTTGCACTAATCACTGTTGTGCAGTTTCTCTTTAATTCACAGTAAATGGTCTTGGCAATTGGAACAAAGCATTTACACTTGAAAGAAAGGTTGTAAAACTATTCAGAATGGCGTGACTGACAATTGAATTGTTTGTATTTTTTATTTTGTGTTTGTGGAAGAGAAAGTTGAAAGAAAAATCAAGAGGGGAGATTGGCACTTTTTCCCTATGGCTGTTGAATTTTGATTAAAATACATTTGGGAATAGATCAGTTAATTTATGGACGCATGTGGTGAATTGTGATGTCTGTTTTGCTTGGATTTACACTTCAGGCTGCACAGTCTTGGTGTCTGTGTCCCTTATAAGTGCTAAAATCCTGGGTCAACACTGTGATTCAAAATACATTATGCTTTAGTGTGAGAGAAGTTTAATAATATTAGTATTCTTATTTAATCTAGGTAGGCAAATACTACTAAACCTGAAAAGAAAGATGTCACCTTTTCCAGCACTTCGCATACACAATGTCTTCAGAGACTCTACAAAGCTAGTGTCTGTTTAAATTTGAAGTTATTTTTCCCAGTAAATTTACAAAACAAAAAAAGCAGTGCTTTAGGTGAATTTTGAATCCTTTACATGGAATCCTTTCTGGCTCATGGCTACAGACAGTTGTGTGGAAAAAATAATTATTGTGAACACTGAAATTGTTCTTGATTTTTGATTTAACTTTTTTCTCATTTTTATGTCTGAATATTATTCACAGGGACTATCCCTGCTTGACAACTGCGTTTTCAGCCTCCTGGGAACCTTCACTGTCAACTAGTAACATAAGAAATATGTGTCCACATGGACATTTTAGGCATATTCCAATCACACCATGTGAATGCAGCTTTTGCAGTTAAAAGAACAGATGAAAGTATATTGATCATATTTTTTATTTTGCTTAGCAATTTTAAAAAGCTGATGTTCAGGTTGTGGTATTGTCTTATTATGTTAACCAGGAAGCAGATGGCATTGTGCCACAGAAGTATAATTTTACTTAAAGGAACTTTAAAGGTTTTGATGTGTTTTCTTTTCTCTTATTTCCCTGATGGCTTCTTTTTATTGAAGAGTAACTTGAGGAGAGCTGGTAGCAATTTTATAGCCTTCCCATGACAGTTTGAAATAATAGCTTGGTCTTTGGTTGCCAGTCAACTTTCTACTAGTTAGCTTGATTCTGGTTTTTATCATGTGGCAATGCAATATAAAACGTAGATGTTTGTAGTTGGTTCTAAGAAACTGGCTCTTTTTTATGCTTCAATTAGCAATAGAAGACTAAGCTCCAATTGGTCACACTTTTGTAAACTCCTAGAAGTCACCTTCTTTCATCCTTTTGATTAAAGAAAGCTCCCAAGTTTAGGCTCAGTTTCCCAGGAAAGCTTGATGCACATCTGGCCTCTGTTCACACTATACAGTTTAATTTTGCACACTGTTAGTCTTTCACATTAGCCATTGACTTAATTCAGAGGTTTTGTTAAAGTTCTTTCCTACCCAAAAGCACAATCCACTCAAAAAACCACCTTCAGTGATATTTCAGCTATGCTATAATAACCTATGCTAGAAAATGTTCTGATTCTGTCAGAGCAGTACTACGATAGGTTTGTTAAATAAACTTAGATTTTATAGTTTTTTGCTGTTTCTTCCACCTCAACCATTTGGAAGAGTCAAAAGCAACTTGTAACCTCCTTTCACGCAGTGTAGAGGGCCAGACCAAATTATTTTTGGATTTCCTGTCAACTCCTTGGCTGATTTTTATGGATGGCTCATGTTAAAAGTAACAATAATGTTTGAATTGGACGGGTTTGGTCTTTAGGTTTTTATTCTTCATGGAGAACTGTTTATTTGTGTGTGGTTTGCCACAGTACATGGATAATACTATCAAATCTGGGCTTTATTATAAGCTTATAACTGGAGAGCATCAGCAGTAGTTGTATGTTTCTGGGTTTCATGTCGTTGCCTGTTTTTCTTTTGGGGGGAGGGAAATGAAATTAGATCTATATCTTAGCAACAAAGCGTGAAAATTAGACACACAAACAAATCAGAAATTGACCCCTTTTCTCAATGAGAGTCAGTGGTGATGTTGGAAGTTTTACATAAGATTGGCCAAATAGCTAAGAAGTTGTTAGTTTAATATTCAAATATACTCCAGGTGTATCTTTCATATATCTTCAGGGAAAAAAATAATTTATTAATTCTCCCTTGACCAAATGTTATGTGATGTACATATGAAGGTTAAATTGTGCTGAGATCTGGACTTTGAGAAAAATCATTTTGGTCATAATTTGAGCATATCGTATGTTGTTGCTTCACATCATCAATTACTGCGGAAAAAGAAAAAGATATTCAGATTCCCTACTCTTTTAGCTGGTATGAAGGTATAATTTGATATAACTCGGATAATATTGCTTGTTGCTGTAAAAAAATAAAACAAAATATAAAAACACGCTATTGTTTAAAAAAATATAGCAACTGAGCTTTTCAGAATCCAGCTACTTTTGGCCAGTTGTGTATATTTACATTCCTTGTCCAAATCCTTCATCAACCTTTCCCATGATGCTTCAGCAGATGCCAGACACTGAAGAAGAAGGCAGGCAGCTGTTTCCATTACACCATTGCTATACTCTCCACCATAACTGTGTATCTTTTTTTTTTTTTTTTCTTCCCCTGTATCCCCCTCTCTTTTAAATACATTTTCCCCACTGACATTTGGGAACTCTGATTTATCTGTCCCCAGGTTATCTTGTCATTGCTAGTATTTTTTGAAAAAAATCTGCTTTTATTTTTTTCCATGAAGAGCCTGATTCTGCAACTCTTGATCATGTTGAGTCTGCAATCCTTACTCGCGTTGAGTAGCAGTTTCCCGCGTTAGTTGTCCCTGGGATTAGTTGCATTAGTAAATACTACTCAACGTGCACATAAATTGCAGAATAGAACCTTAAGTTAATAATTTGATTTATGTCTCTGACAACTGTTGTGTGATTTTTACATTCAGTCTGAATATATACTTTGAACTCTTACACTTTGCTTTTCTACCCGCTCCACTGAAAATAATAGTTTCATAGCTGTAAGCTGCTGTTGCTGAGATATGACCGAGAGAACTGCATGCAGTACAGTGAAGCACATTCATTTTCATCTAGTACCCGTTTATTGCCTTGAGCACTGTAAATCTGTCAGCTCTTCACGATTCTTTCACCTCTTTCTTCATTTGCTCCAGCTTCTAGTTTGACAATGTTCCCCTGAGGCAGAATTCTAATCTGCTTCCAATTAGTTGCAAAATGTGACTGAAATTTCCACATTATGACTGCTGTTTTACTTGCATGCACACATCTAGAAACAAATTAATGCTCTTGAATATTTATTTTTTGAGCCCTTGGATTTACTTTCAGAGGAAAAGTTGCCAACTGTTTTCAAGTGACTTGCAAGGTTTACATTTTCCCTCAAACTCTAATATTTAGCATAGATTTAAAGATGTCCTCTGAATTTAAAAAAAACCCACCCATAAACCTTCCCAGCTTTCTGAGATTATTGAAAATGTAGTACATATAGAGAAGTTAAAACTACAGCAATTTCTTTTTATATTTCCTCATTTATAATTATCTTGGCAATTCAAAATATAAGAACACCGATCCTGTGCATGATCCACAACACAGAAATCTTTTCTGATGATTTAAGATATTGTGCAGGAGAAAGAAAATGCTTATTTTCTATTCTTCTTCCGTCAGCTAAGAGTAATTATTTGATTGGTCGAGGAAGAGTCTTAGATTCATCTTATTTCCTGGTGTTGGCAAGATTAAAATAGATATGGCTAATTAAAATCTCCCCACTGTATTTTCCACTGAATGCATCCGATGAAGTGAGCTGTAGCTCACAAAAGCTTATGCTCAAATAAATTGGTTAGTCTCTAAGGTGCCTCAAGTACTCCTTTTCTTTTTGCGGATACAGACTAACACGGCTGCTACTCTGAAACCTGTTAAAATGTGAGTGTTTCCCTTTTAAATGTATATTGTAATGGATAGGATGTGATCCTGCAAACTTCTCTGGCAACAGTACTTATACTCACATGAGTAGTTCAATTAGGACTACTGCCCTTATAATAGGGCCACTTGGATGAGTAGGAAATAGTGCCATAAAGACTTTCAGAACTAGACCTTAATTTGTGTGGCATTTAGGATTGGGGGAAGCACAGGAACCTAAAACTCTAGAGGACCCCAATGTGCAGACCTTGTTTAGGCAAAACTCCCATTGACGTTCCCACCATATTGCATTTCCACCTCACTGTATTATATCTCTAGTAGCATATCTGGAGAAATGCTGTGTATTTAACTCAAGTATACCGGTAGCTAAATTTATAGGTGCAAATGTTTAGTACAGCTTAGCACTCTACAGCTTGGCAGATTGATGTCAGCAGCTGTAATAGACTTTAAATAGGCTTGCAGAATTTCATTGAAAGTAAATTGCTGAAGTTGATATTGCTAAGTACCTGTCATTTCTAAATGAGATTTGCACCTGTAAATTGAGCTATTGGTACACTATCAACAATTCTATTATTTATGGACATGAAAATGTAAAAAATAATTAAATTTCATTAGCTACCCTACGCTTATGTAGTAGCATATCACCATCACACTCTCTTTTCTGTCCATATAAACATGAATGTAGATACCCACATATACACAATATCTTTGGAGAAACTGATTTTCATTCAGCAGGAAATGGTTAAAATAGAGGCAAAGGAAGATGACCTTGATATTACTCAGTTTCTCTTGGATCATAAAGCTCTGATATGAGACTCCTGATATAAAGATTGGAAACCTATTTTTTTTTTTATTTTGCTTACTCCGGTAACCTCCAATGAGGCACATCACGTTTTTATGAGGAAACAATATTGGCACACATTGTGAAATGCTCCAGCAACATTTTTTAAAAATGAAACATCAGAAGTCTCTGAGCTTCAATACTAATTCCAGGACAAATTGCATTTGCTATGATTTGTCAGTTGTTAAGAAGAAAGTGCACAGACAATTAAAATTCAAGTGGAATGCATGTATTTGCAATATACAATAACTGACTTAAAGAAATCCAAAGTGCATAACCAGGGTCAGCACATTTAAAAGTATTATTAATTTTGCAGGCGAAAGCCACGGTGCTTCTGAGAAGCATTAAATGCTTTTGTTGATGGCTTATAGTTTTATAAACTCTAAATGAGCTTATTGCCTTTTAACCATCATGAGCACTAAATAACAGAAGAACCTGTGAGCCTCCACATTGGACAGCAGCCAAGCAGCCACAGAAAGGGAAAAAGAAATGAATGGTTTAATTGTAGAGCAAATCATTTGTTTACAGATTAAGACCTATTTGGTAGCCAAGTTCTATGGACCAGGAGGTGAAAGAATGAGACCCTGAGGTACAGGAAATGAATGTCTGGCTTTATATTTTGTGACCAGGTTCTGCTATTTTTACCCCCTCCTAAACCAGAGAAGGCAAGGAAAAAATGAATTGTTTAATGGTGAGGACTGCTGAGCAAAGTGCACATATTTAAAAACAACAAAAGGGTGGGGGAAGGGAAGTGTCGGTATGCCTTTGCAGTCTGACAGGAACCTGACAACTCGAGCTACTTCCAGCTAAGGGGCACCAGTTGTTGGCAAGAAGAGCTTGCCTCTTTTGTTCGCCTGAATTTAAAAAGAGAGAGGAGAAATACCTCTGCTAATCTGAACAAACATAATACAGTCTCTTGAACCTGTCTCCCTGAAATGCAATTTGGCCTGCTCACAGAACCTTTAAAAAAAAAAAGTTGTGTAAATGGGTCTTTGTTTCAATATCGTAATTCATTAGTGGCAAGTGCTAATGGTCAGCAAGGCTGTGGTTACTGCTTTATTGCTATACTTTTTTTTTTTTTTTTTCTAAAAAAGACCAGTTGACGGGTGGCTTGTGAATTTCAGGACATCAATTTCATGACACACTGGGAGTTGCCCTACCAAGACCCCCATTTGGTAGGGCGGGGCTTGGTAGGGCAACTCCCATCTTTTCATATGCTGTGTATTTATACCTCTCTACTGTATTTTCCACTCCATGCATCTAATGAAGTGGGTTTTAGCCCACAAAAGCTTATGCCCAAATAAATTTGTTGGTCTCTAGGGTGCCACAAGGACTCATTGTTTTTGCTGATACAGACTAACACGGCTACCACTCTGAAACCTGTTAGCATGTGTGAGCTATCCTGAGGTAAAACACAGTGAAGATAAGACAGTTTTAGTTTTACCATGCAGTAAACTAGGCAAGGTCATCGCTATACACCTTGCCTACCCTCACAGTAAAACTCAAGTGCTTTTTCTTCATTGTGTTTTTACTTCAAAGATAGCTGACATTCTGCAGCCTTCTGACACCCAGGGAAGCTTAAAATACCGAGGACAAAGGGGTGGATTCCTTCACAGTAGTCTGGTGACCTGCTGGCAGGGAGATAGTTAAGCTGAAGTAAATAATACATCTTCTTTAACAGTGAAGATGTTGCCTGAGATAGGCATCGAATTAGGGAGTCAGTAAACTAATTTGCTTCCATGTGTACGTACCCAGAGTGCACAGTTCCTTGGCTACAATTTGGAGGATGGAACAATTGACTTTTCCGATAATTTAAGCCCCAGTCCAGCAATCAGATCTGCGTGGGCATGATCCTTGCATCCAGACAGAGCTCTTCACTAGGGCTCTGTTCAGGCCTGCCTCCAGGTTTAGGGCCTTAGTTGATTCAAATATTTCAGCAAATTTTGACTGGCACTCTCAGCTGTTATTCTTAATCTGTAGCATGTTGTGTAAATACATTTTACTGTGTACTCTTAGGGTGGATTTTCAAAGCAACCTCAAAGGGAATTGAATTGGGCATTCAGATCTCTCAGACAGCTTTGAAAATTTCAACCTTAAAAAAGATTTCAGAGTAACAGCCGTGTTAGTCTGTATTCGCAAAAAGAAAGGGAGTACTTGTGGCACCTTAGAGACTAACCAATTTATTTGAGCATGAGCTTTCGTGAGCTATAGCTCACTTCATCGGATGCATACTGTGGAAACTACAGAAGACATTATATACACAGAGACCATGAAACAATCCCACTGCTCCCACCATGTCAAGGTTCCTCCCCCACTCTGAACTCTAGGGTACAGATGTGGGGACCTGCATGAAAAACCTCCTAAGCTTATCTTTACCAGCTTAGGTCAAAACTTCCCCAAGGTACAAAATATTCCACCCTTTGTCCTTGGATTGGCCGCTACCACCATCAAACTAATACTGGTTACTGGGGAAGAGCTGTTTGGACACATCTTTCCCCCCCAAATACTTCCCAAAACCTTGCACCCCACTTCCTGGACAAGGTTTGCTAAAAAGCCTCACCAATTTGCCTAGGTGACTACAGACCCAGACCCTTGGATCTTAAGAACAATGAACAATCCTCCCACCACTTGCACCCCCCCTTTCCTGGGAAATGTTGGATAAAAAGCCTCACCAATTTGCATAGGTGACCACAGACCCAAACCCTTGGATCTGAGAACAATGAAAAAGCATTCAGTTTTCTTACAAGAAGACTTTTAATAAAAAATAGAAGTAAATAGAAATAAAGAAATCCCCCCTGTAAAATCAGGATGGTAGATACCTTACAGGGTAATTAGATTCAAAACATAGAGAACCCCTCTAGGCAAAACCTTAAGTTACAAAAAAGATACACAGACAGAAATAGTTATTCTATTCAGCACAGTTATTTTCTCAGCCATTTAAAGAAATCATAATCTAACACGTACCTAGCTAGATTACTTACTAAAAGTTCTAAGACTCCATTCCTGGTCTATCCCCGGCAAAGACAGACTATAGACAGACACAGAGACCCTTTGTTTCTCTCCCTCCTCCCAGCTTTTGAAAGTATCTTGTCTCCTCATTGGTCATTTTGGTCAGGTGCCAGTGAGGTTACCTTTAGCTTCTTAACCCTTTACAGGTAAGAGGATTTTTTTCTCTGGCCAGGAGGGATTTTAAAGGGGTTTACCGTTCCCTTTATATTGATGACACGCCCCCCAAATCGCAGCTAGGGTGAAACACTGGCTGGGATTTCTTCCTGGAGCTCTAGGAAAACAGAGTTAATAAGACACATGTATCTCTAAATATACTACCAAGTACATAAAGACTAACAATATTTTCTACATCTCAAGGACGATTTTAACCAGTTGATTCTGGGAAACTTTCACGGGAGAATGCATCAGCCACTTTGTTAGAAGCTCCTGAGATGTGTTGGATGTCGAAATCAAAATCTTGGAGAGCTAAACTCCACCAAAGAAGTTTTTTGTTAGTTTCTTTGACGGTGTGAAGCCACTTCAGTGCAGCATGGTCGGTTTGCAGGTGGAAACGCCGTCTCCAAACATATGGGCGTAGCTTTTCCAGAGCGTAGACAATGGCGTAACATTCTTTTTCAGTAACTGACCAGTTGCTTTCCCTCTCAGACAGTTTTTTGCTGAGAAACACTACAGGGTAGAATTCTTGATCAGGTCCTTTCTGCATTAAAACTGCTCCCACACCACGCTCGGACGCATCTGTGGTTACTAGGAACGGTTTGTCAAAGTCTGGGGCCCTTAGTACAGGGTCAGACATGAGTGTCGCTTTAAGCTTGTTAAAGTCCTTCTGACACTTTTCGGTCCACTGAACAGCATTTGGCTGTTTCTTTTTGGTTAGGTCTGTCAGTGGGGCGGTGATTTGGCTATATTGCGGTACAAATCGTCTGTAATAACTGGCCAAGCCTAAGAAGGATTGAACCTGTTTCTTTGACTTTGGGACAGGCCACTTTTGGATGGCATCCACTTTGGCCTGTAGGGGGCTGATAGTTCCTTGACCCACCTGGTGTCCAAGGTAAGTCACTCTGTTTAGGCCTATTTGACACTTCTTAGCCTTAACAGTTAGTCCTGCCTCCCTTATGTGCTCAAGGACTTTTTGTAGATGTTCCAGGTGGGAGGAGGTATTGTTTCATGGTCTCTGTGTATATAATGTCTTCTGTAGTTTCCACAGTATGCATCCGATGAAGTGAGCTGTAGCTCAAGAAAGCTCATGCTCAAATAAATTGGTTAGTCTCTAAGGTGCCACAAGTAAACCTTAAAAAAGCTGTTCTGCATCCTTCGCTGCTGTCACTGTTCCATAAAAATCAGTCTGATGGGTTTGGTTTGCCCACCGGACTCTGAGTGGTATTCAGTACTAGAAGATGTTACACATAAGGGCTTGTTTACATGCAGAGTTGAACTGGTTTAACTTAAGGGGCGATTTTAAACCAGTGGACTTTAACTGGCGCAAAAGGTTGTGTGGGAACTCTTACTTCCGTTTAAACCTGATTCCAATTGATCTTAAGTTGATTTTAAATACAGCCTTTTAAACTGAAATAGTGTCCATGTAGGGGTTTGCATGTGTTTAGTTAAACTGTGTTAATTAAACTAGTGCAAGTTTGTGTGTCGACAAGGTCTAAGATACATTTTTTCTGTATCACATTCTGTTGCATTTGAGATATAATTGAAATATTTATTGTAATGTATACTTTCACGGAGAAAAGGTTGTACATGTGACCTTAATTGTGGCATTTCCTGACTTTTGAGTGCTTAGCTATGCAACCTTAACTTTCACTTAACATACTCTTCTTAATGGAATACTGTCTATTGTTATAATTTTAAATATTTTCCCTCTCAGTTCTGTTACAAATAAACACATAAGGGAAATAGTCAGTGATGTGTTATTAAAGAAGTACTTGTACTTAACAGAATTATAGTCTACTTATGAACAAGAGGCTTCCTATTAAATGTGTTTTCAATATTAGCTTCCACCTATATATATAATTAAGAGACAACATATCATAAAAGACATAAAGTTATACTGCAAATCACAGGCCATTTCTCAAATTGCATTTAGGGATTGATCTTGCTCCCTTTGGAAGCATTCGCAACACAAGCACTGACTCACTGGGAGCAGAACTGAGCCCTAAATATAATCTGAGAAATGATCTGTTATGCGCAGCATAATTATATGCATATTTGTGTATGGGTATAAATCCTAGGTTTTTTTCCTTGGCAATGAAAGGGATATTTTCTTCTGGAACATTAAAACTACAGTCTGTTACCGGATATGTACTTGGTACAAGGAGCTTTGACATCATGTGTTAAATGATTTAAAGCAATGTTCTAAGTGACCCTTAAGGAACCTTTCCTTACTTTATGTTCTGGTATTGTGATCTTGTTCACATTGTACTTTGAAATGTGTATGATATTACTGGCAAGTTATCATGATAGCCAGTGATTGAACGGGGTTTTTTTCAGTTTATTTTTGCAAGCATGTCCTCAAAGTGGTGATATTTTTTGCAGCCAGTTACATATTTTTAATACCATTTGTTATTACTGATGCTTCCAACAATATGCAAATGGACTTTCATCATGCTACATGGTAAAATACTATTACTGAAGATATAAGGCATAGTTTCTTAAGCTCAGAGGGCAAAGTTCACAAGGCTTCCATTAACTTCTAATGGCCCAAATTCATCCCAGGCTTATGTTTAATTTCTAACAAAACAATAAAGTATGTACAAAGGTATGTTTGTTTTATTAATAATACCATGTGGCTAAGTGATACATAAAAGTTAGTCTATCTTGTATATTTCTGTCTGGAAGAGACAAAGAGGAAAAATAAGAAATATTCCCTTGGATATAGGGCCCAGTGAAGTCAAAGGAAGTTTTGCTCTTGATTTCAATGGGAGCAGGTTTTTGCCCTTTTAAGTTACTTGACCTAGGGATTTTTGGAAATTCATTATGCTCTCAACTTTGGTTTGCTTTGGGAGCCAAAGGGCTGGTAAAATAGCTGAGAAAAACAGAGGAAGTTGCGGACATAGATCCAACTCATTAAGATAAAAATGGATGATGATGATTATAGCAGCTTTAAAGTTTTTTGGGGGGGAAGTGGCGGGGTCTTGAAACTGTGTTTAACAAATTTTAATCCTTCCAAGAAAACCCTTGTGAATATAGTGATACCTCCAGAAGTTGAAAGGCGTGATTTGAACTACCAAAATAACCCACATGGTAAATATCACACAGGAGATGAAGCTTTGGTGATTTTGAATTGCTGAGTTTAAGGTACGACTACAGCAAAAGTGTATGAGAGAGCTCTGTGTGCCTGAGAGTGAAAGAGAGAGTTGCCCACACACAGAAGTAATGACACTGAGGTCACTGGTGTTACTCATATGAGTAGGGACTACTTCTGTGAATAAGGTTGCAGCGCCAAATTTATTCATTCTCATATTTTCCTTTTTTGTCCTTGAGAAAGTCCGCTGAAGCGTAAAACTGAGTGCCAACAGTTTCTTGTACAGAAATCCTTTTTTGCATAAATAGGCTATTTTATTTTAGTCATGGCTAAATGCCTAATGATGTTTCTCTGAGAAGTCAAGTTATGAACAGGAGAGAAGACCTTTGTTGTTTTGAGATTAATTGAATCTCACTCATCTAAATTACAGGTTTACAAATGTTTAATTTAAATATATCCCTAGCCCACATTAACTACTGGGGTTGGATCAATCCGAGCTTGGGTGGCTAGCCTGAGCCTCCACCAATGCAGCGGTGACCATGCTAATATCTTTAGTATGCTAGCTCAAGCACCGCAAGTGTGAGTCTGTCTTCTCAGGCTGGGAGGTTCACATCCAGGTTCAGTGTAAGTGTACCCTGAGTTAACAATGAGGAGAGGAAGGTTGGTTTGTCCAATAGTTAGGGTGCTAGTCCGGATCTCAGAATGTCCATTTTAATCCCCGCTCTGCCACAAACTTCCTGTGTGATCTCAAGCAAGTCGGAGTGTGACTCCGTTTACTATCTTTAAAATGGAGATAATAGTACTTCCCTGCTTCACAGGTGTGTTGTGAGGATAGATCTATTAAAGGTTGTGAGCCACTCACATAGGATGATATTGGGGACCATATAAGTACCAACAGTGGAGAGCAATCCATTATGTGACTGATTAATCTGGCACAGGCTGTGTTCTTCCGAGAGTCAAGGAGAGTACGTTCCCTGACATCATCCATCTATAGCAGACTTTCATGAGATGAGGATTTGGGTGGGACACAACTATCAAACTAGTTGTGGGGCCATGTGGAAGGAAAAGGGAGATAATATGAAATACTCTCTTTTCTCTTTCCATACAGCTTTCTCTGTCCCTTCCACAATGGGCCCTATGGAGAAAGGGGTACTGTCAGGGGGAGGAATAAGCCACTTAAAGCAGCTTGTTTCCTTTCTTCACAAACTAAAATTTGTATGAAATATGAATGAATACTGCTTAGAGCAGCATTAACTCCTCCTCTGAGCGCCTTCAGAGCAGCCATAGACTAGGTCTTCGCTGTATGCCTTGTCTCCACTAGGATTTTACAGCATTGTAGCTAACACACTTTAGATATTCCAAAGTAGGAACACACCCTTTGGGAATGAAGACCATTTAAGACATAGATTGCAGACAGTGGCTAATTGCTGGGGGCAGGGCAGGGGACACTGTACAATGATCCTTCTTGTGACTGTCTAATTCTGTGGCTTTTTCTGGCCGTACCCCAACATGCTGTTGCCACTCCTGCAGATCAGGGATGCAGTATCACAGCTGCCCTTTCAAGCCCAGGGACACTTTGAATTAATTTGTTTCCCTCAGTGTGTTTTCACACTGGAGAGGAACATATGGTATGAACTAATTACAGAAGAGTTCGTTTCTCTTCAGTACTTCAACACTTCCATATAGATGCTTGTGCCTCTAGTAACCTGGACTCCAAGCTGCTTTCATCTCACTGGGGTTTACAAGAAGCATTATCTATGTATATCACCAGTGACTCTCTTTTTAGAACTATGAGCCAAAAGCAAAACACATTCTTTCCCTGGTTATAGTTAACCTCCAGCTGAACTCTGACAGTTTAAACTGGCACCAGCCCATCTCTCTATTCTAGAACTTCCTCTTCCAAATGTATACAAAAAGGTATCCTGAAAGTTACCACAGTGACGACTGATGTCACTTTTAGGACTGTGGAAACCACAGCTAATTTAAGTGATCTGACATGGGATCTTTCCTGTAGTCCTTCACCTGGAGAGTAAATGTTGAAAGAACTGCCAGGCTGTTTTATTGTCTTAACCCAGTTCAAGAACTAAATGTAATAATAAGGCATAGAAATCTGGTGTGCGGTGACCTATAGTTTCCTCCATTTTACTTGGGCTTGAATGTGTGTACATAATTGAGATTATTTTGCTGTGGTGGGTGTGACTGTAAATCTCAGCACTGAATATAGCAGTTACTTTTTCAGCTTGCCCACAAAGTCTGTGACTGATTTTAGTGAATGTTAAGATTTTTGCCCATATGTTTGGCTTTGATTGTGGAACTGTTTCAAAGTACAATGAAATAATGTTCCATTTCCAAAAATTTAACCTCTGAAAAAGTCACTGTATATCCGTTAATAAATGGCATCATTTTAGATAGATAAACATTGTGATTAAATCAAAATCATGACATAAATTAAAATGTGTGTATTATATTTTAATATAACTGTCTGACCTCATACAATTAATACACTACTCTGTGTTTGTGCTATACTTAACTAGAAATTAAAACCTAATAAAGGAGTATGTTAGTGAAGCTAACTATAGGGGAGTCCTTTCACTGCCTTTCATTTGGTCCTGCTATCTGTTGTTTGTAATAACATTTAAATATTTCCTCCCCAATCATTTCTATTAAAATAGACTTGGTATTGACTGGGAACTTTAGTTCACAGTTTAGCAGTTCTTTACTGCCCATATTGTTCTTTAAAGCACAAGGATAGCCTAAAATGGCTGCAGATTATGATGTATGGCTGCTCTTGTGAAACTGCAGCTGTGACTCTAAAAGAGGATGTAACCATGCAGAATCGCTCTTTTAGATGGTCATTAGCACTGCATAAGTACAAGCCTCTTTTTCAGATAGCATTTACTCTTCACGGTTCCTCTGCTGGTATTTGATGGCAATGTCATTTGCCAAGCACTGAATAACAATGAAGGTTTTGCTGAAGTACAGTATTCTGAACTAGTCCTTTTAAAGCTGTTTAAGTGCTTAATTTTTTTGTTTGACTGTTCCTTTTCATGCAAATATGGCGTAATCGGAAAAAGCCAATACATTCTGCTCTGTTGTGCTGTTGTGATATATGTAACTGAGCTGAGTTCTTGTTCTGGAGGAGAAGGAAACATAGCTTAATTTGCCCCACTTTATGCAGTGACATCCATCTCCAGCTCTGTTTTTATTTTCATTTGAGAACCAAGAGAACAGTGAAAGATTTACCTTTGTTGACAGGGAAGGGAAGAGGCAAGCCAAGAAATGGTCTCTGTGCAAAGTGGGAGGAATTTACTGAAATACAAATGAAGGGCTAAATTCCAGATTCCTTTATCTGTCCTTATTCGAGCAAAACTTTCATTGAAGTCAACAGGTTTTTGTCTGAATTAGGACTGTAACGCTCAGCCATAAAAAAAATTATTTTAAAATAACTGTTCACTTGGTTAGTTCATTTCTTCCAATAATCCCAAAGCACTTTATAAACATAAAGGAGTAGATGTGCAGAAGAGCTCAGGGCTGGACTTTTAAGTCTTTAACACACACAATGGCAAGCAGATTTATGGGCAGATTTGCAAAAGACCCTAGCAGTAAATAGGCTTTGCTCTTTTGAAAATCTGGCTACTTGAGTTGATACTTAAATAGGAACTGAGGAATATTTTGAAATTCTGGCGTCAGTTGTGGTTATTGAGCTCTTTTGAAAGTCTGTTTTAAACCACACACCACCCATTCTACAGACAGAAAAATTAAGGTAGAGAGTTCTTGTGGTTAAAGGAGGTCCAAAATTCAGACCAACAGATATGATTCCAGGACAGAAGAAACATTTCCACAGTGCTTGACATCCACAAATCAAACTAATTGTTTTTCAGAAATACTAATGCAGCAAGACTAATTGTTGTAAAAAGTATAGCGAACTGGACTCTCTCAACTTAGTATATTTGAAGCAAAATGAAAACTTTGCGTAGTAGAGAGTAGCTGGCTGTTTATCATCTCTGCCGTTCAGTATCCCAACATGGTTTGTGTATCCAGATCCAAGAGGTCTCTGTAAACCAGAGTTTTCTAGAGCTTTTTTTTGTTATAGGAAAACTAGGTTACTGTATAAGAGCTAAGTATTGTTGTTAGGTTCCTTTTGTTTATGAAAAGCCCCATCACCCCCACCACCATATTCCAGAAGTCCATTTACCCATCTCCCACAACCATTTGGATCTGCCTTACCCATTTTCACAGTCCTCAATAGGCATGGATAGTAAGCATTATGCTTTGTAGAGGTTCCCCTTCCAGTCTTGTCTGCACAGCCATTAATTGTAATGATTCTCGATTAACATTTTGAAGAAGGGCCCAATACAGCTATGACAGTACACATAAGGTCATGTTAGATAAACCTTGTCTGCACCTAGGATATGTTTCAGTACTTTTCCAATATTAACACTGATTCAGTCCCACTGGTGTTAGCAACACTGACCCCTAACATACTTGCGCCAAGTGGGATTATATGACATGGTGCTTAAAACACTGGCAGCAGCAAGTAGCCCACCTCTGTTAGGGCTCCTAAAATGGGTAAGACTGGTGGATCTGAACCAATGTTGGCAACAGTGGTGAAAAAAAATCGGGAAAAAAGAAGTAGGTAAAGCTTATGTTTTCTGCCAAAAGCACTAGCAGGATTTATTCATGTGGAAATTACATTAAGGTTGAGTAGAATCGTATAAAATTATATATGAAGTACTAGCTACAGTTAAAGATCACACACACACACACACACAAATTAAACGGACTAGTCTATTTTTAGAGTCCAAATTGAATAAAATACAAAAAGTAAATAAAAATAAATAATAAAAAGAAAATTCAACTTTAAAAATCAGGGTGGATTTGATTTAAATCACTAGTCAGGAAGACTCGATTTAATCATGGATTTCTACATAAAAGTGCATTCTTGTTGGTTGTTATAACCTTAATACATATTCCTCACAGCTCAGAGATCAATGTAGATTTCATTTTTAGAAGGTACACACTATACATTTTTAAAGTGATTTATTTTGAAAACTTTTCAGATTAGTTTTACAGCTATATCAGAAAATGAACGATTGGTTATTTCATTTACCAAAGGTAATTGAAGCAGATAGTTCCTCCCAATGACTTCATAAATATCTCCAATTCAACAGGTTAATCATTAATATTTGGAGGATTTCTTGCCACACTGTATTAGGAGGAGAACATCACCAGACAGGCATTTAAATTGTTTTATTTAACTAAAAAATAAAGTTATGTATTCTGGATTTTTTTTCTTTGACAGAAAACATAATATTTTAACAAAACAAGCATATGAATTTTTGAATTTAGTTAAACATTCAAGTTTTTTAAAATCAGGTTCATTTTTTTAAAAATAGTTTTTAATTAATTAAAACAGTTAAATGAAATATTCAACAACAACAACAACAACAACAAAAAATTAAATCGACTATGTCAGCCAGGTCAATATGAGAAACTTAAAATATTGGCTTCTGCAGCTAACTCAGTCGTCTCCACCTTCATTTTCCTGTTTGTTCATAATCCGGAAAAGAAAAACAAGTTTTCCTGCTTTTTCAGGTCCCAAACGATTTCTCAATTTGGAATGAATTAGTCCAAAGGAAGAAAATATTCTTTCTACACCGGCAGAAGAAGCTACTGCTCTTAAAAGTGAGATTATCACTTCAACAGTCTCTGAATCTAAGTGCTTAAATGACTTCCACCACTTCACTGGTGTGACTTTTTTGAAAACCTCATCAGCAAACATATATTTCTTGAATGGTTCACCCTTAGCTCTGAAGTTTATTATAGTTGGCATTATGGAGGGATGATTGCTGGAGATCCATGTCATAGCCAGCTCCTCTTCTTCAGCAGTTAAGGTTTGACCCTGGTACTGAATATTGAGAATATTTGCAAGAAAATGAGCTGGAGATAGTGTTTGTCCCATTCGTTTTTTTAATACTTGTAATTTACCTCTGTCGTTGAATATTTCTCTTTTTAAGATCTCACTCAGTTCCTTCCAAATTTCAACAGCATCAGCAATAGAAGAGCTGTTTCCCTGCATTTTGTTCAAGGCTACAGAAATAGGTTTCCGGGTACTCGGCATGTGTTCAACATTTCACTTAAGCCCAATATTGAGAACTTTGGCTATGACCGTGCCATCTATTTTTTCATGATTTTGTTCACAAACTGTCATCGGATTAGGCCAGTTCTTGATCTGTTGCTCAAAACAGTCCACTACTGAGTTCCATCGCACGTCTTGTGGGAGCTTGGTTCCTCCCACTTTTTTCAGAGCAGCTGCTGCAAAGTGGTTGTTATGGAAATATTTTGCAATTTCAACATCATTAGCCTTTATTTCTGGAATACTGAAGTCTTTGGCTAGGAGGTGCATCAAATGAGCACTGCAACCGTATGTTGTTAGTTTGGGAGTCTCTTCACTCTCTTCTAAATAATTTCTTCTCATCTTGGATACATTTGCAGCATTGTCTGTGACCAAGTTGTGTACTAGACATTTGAATTTTTTTCCACAGTTTGTTATACCTCTTACTGCTGCTACTTGTAAGTATTCTGCTGTGTGTGCATTTCCTGATGTATCAATTGTTTCTGTAAGGAAGACATTCCCTTCTTCTGTTGTCACACAAGCACATACAACAGGATCATTGTGGACATTGCTCCACCCAGGAAGACTCAGGTGAACAGTTTCACCCTCTAGACCTTTTGCACACTGCTCAATTTCTTTTTCATACACTTTATCCAGCAATTTGCCTGCAACATCTGCTCTGTTGGGTGGACTGTATCCTGATCTTAATGACTGAACCATGTTAATGAAATGTGGGTTCTCAATCATACAGAAAGGAGAGTTTGTTGCATAAACAAACGAGGCAATTTTTTCATCAATTACCTCTTGTTATAATCTATTCGTTCTTGGCACAAACTTATCTATGGCTCTTTCTGGAAGATGGAGATTTTTTTTTCTTTTTGCTATAGGTGATATACTGTGGCTATGTGACATACATTATGTGACTGAAACACTATCATTGGCAGATAACTCTGAAACTATAGAAAATGACGGTGATCTTGAAGGTGGATAGTCTTTAGAATCCTGTATGTTGAGGATGGATTCTCCTAAACAAAATAAGTCAATGCAGTTAATTAATTATTATTACTATACTGCTCATTTAGTATTTGTCACTGCATTCACTGACACTCAGTACTACTTTAAAGGTGAAATTGTAAAAGGAAGATGTGCCTATTTCAGTTATTTATTTTTTATCACAAGTGCATCAAAAATAATAGTACCATAGAGTAACAACTATATTTTTTGCTCAAACATGAAAATTCAATAATAGTCCAGAAGGAAGACAAGCAGTCCTTAAGAAAGAAGTATGAAATAAAAAAGTTTACCAACCTGAAGATCTTGCATGTTCAGACATGTTCCTTTCATCGTCTTCAGCGCAGCTTCTTCCTGAGAAAGAACACTTCTCCTGATGTTGTTTTATTCAGGCAACCAGGCCTTGCATTTCTTTGTTGCACTGTTTTGCATTTTGCACACGTGCCTGTCTTACCCACAGGTAGAGGAACTTCGTTAAAATATTCCCAAACTGGGTCTCTTTTACAGGCTGCTGCCATTATAGGTTTTCCCTTCTAGTAAGAGAATGGTATGGTAGATCTCAAATCAATGAAGGCTATACTCACAAAGACCTCAAGACTTCTGGAATATGCTGCTCAACAGTTTCACTTTTGTTTCTACTACCTGTCCCTCCCTTCTCACATTTATCTCCAGATTTCTTCTCTTTGTCCAGATCTATTCCACCCCCAACAATCTTCTATTCATTGAACTTTTGAAACTGTACACTTTTAGAGCGAGGTAAGGGATTGACTCTATGTACACAAATTTGCAGAGGGACAATAGGGTTGAGGTCTGTTATTTCTTTCTTTCTTTATTTTTATTTTATTTAAAAACATTTTTGCTGTTAACAAGCATGTTATCACTGGAAACACAAATCCACCGTTTGAGAACTGCAAAACTAAGCATCTCTGATGGTATCTTCTAGACTGAACACTGTCCCATTGGGTAGATAGAAAGATTAACCTAAATAATCTATACAGAAGCCCCATAAGATTGGGTCCCTAATCCATGAACTGTTGGAACTCATTTACAAAACTTTTTTTTAAACATTACAGGAATATATTGTCACATACTATAGAATTAGAATTTATAATCCCTATTCCATGATGAGATATCTTTGAGCTATAAAGTATCTTAATTAAAACTATCTTTAAATAGTTTTTTCCTCAAAAAGCATTTTATCCAAAAAATCCAATTTAAATTAAAAAAAAATTTTTTATTTAAAAAAAAATTGATTTTTATCCACCCTCTTAAAAATTCTTCCAGTTTAAATAATCTAAGATGCTAATAATAATACAAGCAAGGCTGTTTAATTTTAAGCTTGACAGTATCCAGGTCTTATACCTAATTACTCCCCCTTCCGCAAATAGAATAATAAATGTATCATTCTTTTTATTATCTGAAAACAGCACAGCTGTTTATGAAATAAAATACTTTCTGCCTTACATCTTCAGAAGTGCTGTCAGACCCAATGTACATTTGTTTATGCTTTATTGTAATACAGTATTTGCTTTAACTAATTTAAGAGTTCATGCAATAAGTAGGAAAGTATAAGGTAGCAGAGGTATAATAAACAGCAGTTTAATTCTTACAGCACAGTATTTTGTAGAACTATAAAAAAGTGTGATTGGCAAAGGCATTAACACTGTCTTAAATCAAATAAGTGTTAAATGCCTGGCACACTTGGTGCTGAAAACCTACGTATCAGCTACTTGCTAATAGAGAATTTGAAAAGGTGTAACTGGGATTGTCGGAGACAAGGATTCTGAAACTATGCACATCATGGTCTCTGTATCTTGGAACCATATAATTTCATTAGCTTCTCATTGTGATTTACATTTGATTTTAAATGCACTTCAGATTTACAGTACAGGGAATTTTTACATACATTTGATTCTTCATTATACATAAAATGTGTTTACCTCTAAAAGAGTTATATATACATACACACACCCTATGAAGAATTGATTGAAATGACTGATTTTAGTCCTTTTCCATCCCTAGTTACTTTGATAAAGACTTCATTTTTATTGGTTGGTATGAGAGCCTAAACTTGTTAAAGAATGGATTTGGTGGAGCATAAAAGGGCTTGATCCAAAGCCTACTGAAATCAATTATCAGGGGGTAGCCATGTTAGTCTGTATCCACAAAAACAACAAGGAGTCTGGTGGCACTTTAAAGACTAACAGATTTATTTGAGCATAAGCTTTCGTGGGTAAAACCCCCACTTCTTCAGATGCATGGAGTGAAAATTACAGATGCAGACATAAATATACTGACACTTGAAGAGAAGGGAGTTACCTCACAAGTGGAGAACCAGTGTTGACGGGGCCAATTCAATCAGGGTGGATGTAGTCCACTCCCAACAATAGATGAGGAAGTGTCAATTCCAGGAGAGACAAAGCTGCTTTTGTAATGAGCCAGCCACTCCCGGTCCCCGTTTCAAGCCCAAATTAACGGTGTTAAATTTGCAAATGAATTTTAGTTCTGCTGTTTCTCTTTGAAGTCTGTTTCTGAAGTTTTTTTGTTCAAGTATAGCTACTTTCAAATCTGTTATTGAATGTCCAGGAAGATTGAACTGTTCTCTCACTGGCTTTTGTATGTTCCCATTCCTGATGTCCGATTTGTGTTCATTTATTCTTTTACAGTAGGGACTGTCCGGTTTGGCCAATGTACATGACAGAGTGGCATTGCTGGCATATATAACATTAGTAGACGTGCAGGTGAATGATCCTCTGATGGTGTGGCTGATGTGGTTGGGTCCTCCGATGGTATCACTAGAGTAGATATGGGGACAGAGTAGGCAACGAGGTTTGCTACAGGGGTCAGTTCCTAGGTTAGTGTGTGGTGTGATGTGTAGTTGCTGGTGAGTATTTGCTTCAGGTTGGGGGCTGTCTGTAAGCGAAGATTGGCCTGTCTCCCAAGGTCTGGGAGAGTGAGGGATCGTTTTCCAGGATCAGTTGTAGATCGTTGATGATGTGCTGGAAAGGTTTTCGCTGGGGGCTGTACATGATGGCCAGTGGTGTTCTGTTATTTTCCTTGTGGGGCCTGTCCTGTAGTAGGTGATTTCTGGGTACCTGTCTCTCTCTGTCAATCTGTTTCCTCACTTCCCCAGGTGGGTATTGTGGTTTTAAGAATGCTTGATAAAGATCTTGTAGGTGTTTGTCTCTGTCTGAGGGATTGGAGCAAATTCAGTTGTATCTTAGGGCTTGGCTGTAGATAATGGATCATGTGATGTGTCCTGTATGGAAGCTGGAGGCATGTAGGTAAGTATAGCGGTCAGTAGTAGGTTTCCGGTATAGGGTTGGTTATGTGACCATCACTTATTTGCACTGTAGTGTCCAGGAAGTGGATCTTTTGCATGGACTGGTCCAGGCTGAGGTTGATGGTGGGGTGGAAATTGTTGAAATCCATGTGGAATTCTTCAAGGGCCTCCTTCCCGTGGGTCCATGTGATGAAGATGTCATCAATGTAGCGTAAGTAGAGGAGGGGCGCTAGGGGACGAGAGCTGAGGAAGGGTTGTTCTAAGTCAGCTGTGAGAGGCTTTCCATTGACTACAAAGGACTAGGCCCTAAATTCATTTTTCATGTTCTTAGGGCAAGTTTTTCAGGAGCGGTTAGTGATTTAAGGGACTTCAACTTTTGGTTGCCCATCTTGAGACACGAGACAGTGAGTGCTCAACACTTTCTAAATATCAGAAGGCTGGGCACACAAAAATTGAAGAACCGAAAAACATTGGTCACTATTGAAAATCTCCTCCCTAATTTTAACATTATTGTAAAAATGGATAAATATTCTATTTCTGATTTGCTAGACGTTGAGAACTCAATCCTGCAAAACTAATTCATATGAATACACCCACTGAGATCAATTTTTAAATATTCAGTATTTTTTTCTTCATTTGGATTAGTTCATTCACACTGGAAAACAGTTATCGT
Organism: Caretta caretta; assembly: GCF_965140235.1. Lineage (NCBI taxonomy): Eukaryota > Metazoa > Chordata > Testudines > Cheloniidae > Caretta > Caretta caretta. The sequence goes on along the minus strand of NC_134210.1, from coordinate 80,215,263 downwards.
TAGAGAAAGTAAAGAAGTTGGTTTTCTTGTCCCAAGCAACTAAACAAAAACCAGATGGCAGATGAATGTATCCTGTTCTTGAAACCACCTTGGACACAATGAGTGACAGAGTTGTGGGTAGGATTAACAGTTTATCAGTTCAATCAGTTTGTTTTAGGGTCATCATTACCCTGTGTTCGGGGTGGTGTGAAGCTGCATTGCCCAGCTTGAGGTCAGGAACTCTCCCTGTTGCTCAGGAGTGGCATGGGCCCTGTGCTACCCCTTAGAAATACATGGCATGTACTTCCCTCTGCAGCCACTCAGCTCTCCTGCTCAGGAGAGGGAGTTATGAGGCAATACCATCTTCCCATCCCTTTTGCATCCAAAGTAATACCAGCCCTGCACCCCAGCTGATACTGGCTTAGGAGATCGCAGGGATTGTAACTGTAGCTGTACTGGGCTCACCATATGAGGGAGGGAAAGCTTCTTGTACCCTCCCAAATCCATGCAAGGGCCAGCTATTATCTGGCTCTTAACGTGTAACTTGTTTTGGTTGTAGCAGAGTATCTGCTAAACAGAGGTGAATTTACGGAGATTTGGAGAAAACCAGCAGGCATTCTATAGTTTGGCTATTGTATCCTTGACCCAATTTTGCTTGTTAATTGGCAAAATCAGATCTAATACATTATAATGTAAGTGTCATGGATCCTAATATGATGTAATGATGACAATTACATAGCCACACCAGCTATATAGGAAACTTTATTGGTTCAATATTAAGGGTTTGTTGTTAAATTACAAGTTTGAAACAAGCATACGTTTTTTAAAAAAATATTTCTGACCACTATGAGAAGGCATTTTTGTAATGAGCAGGTGCATGATGCTTGAACCACTTCTGATTTTTATCAGAGCAGAAGTAACACAAGCGGACATGCCACTCTAAATATAACTGACTTAATTAAAGATATTCTCTTTAAAATAAACAGCTAAATATTAAAATGGGTGGCTTTTATAGAAAACAAAGGAAATAATAAACTTTCTGAAGTAAAAGTGTAGTATTTTTTGGAGGGGTCCTTTACTTTTTGGAGGGGTCTTGATGACTTTTGGAAGGGATTGTAAGAGAACTCTTAGCACTAGAGCCCAATCCAGTGCCCACGGAAATATTCCCAGGCATTGTCTAGACCAGGCTAACAGGTATTAAAAAACCAAAAAAGTTGGTTAGCACATTTTAACTAACAGACTATAAAATCTTAATGTAATCTTAGTGGGCAAATTGTATTTTGAGGTCTTGTCCTCACTGCGAAAAAAACGCAAATAAGATTTATTTAACTCAGATTAATTAAATTGGGTTAAACTTCTAGTATAAAGCCAGTTTGTAGTTTTACACATGAGTTAGCAGGTTGAGTTTTAATTGACCCGCTAACTAGTGTAAATCTAGCTAGCTTGAGTTAAGAACACACCTATTTTCATAGTGAAGACAAAACCTAAAATGGATTAGCTGGTTGAAGTGAACCTTAGGGTTTAGCTAACACATTTTATTTAAAACAACACCCTTTATCCTAATCTAGATAAGGTCGGACTGACTTAAGTGGATCAAGTTGTAAGAGTGTGCCTATTACAGTATTATTGTTGATATTATTTTATTTAAGTGCCAGTAATGTGCCGTTGAAACTTGTCTCACAGAGAATGTTTACATTTTGTGAAAGAATAAATATTGCATTACTTCTCCCTTTTGGAGGTGTATTCTTGTCTCCATGCACCTCCCTTACATGATAATGAGAATAAACATCTAGTTGGGCTTCCTCAGCCACCCCTGGATAAGAGAAAATTCAGTAAGAAAGGAACAATCATGGGATTTTTCCACAAGTAGGCAAATGTTTTCGTTTAGTTTCGTTTGAAGAAAAAAAATGAATATGGAGATGACTATTTATTAGCACTTGTAGTTATTTTAATTCACTTGTCAGGTGTATTAGACGGATGTCTTGGAGACTGGCTAATTTGTTTATGGTTACAGATTACAGAGTAGCAGCCGTGTTAGTCTGTATTCGCAAAAAGAAGAGGAGTACTTGTGGCTTAGTCTCTAAGGTGCCACAAGTACTCCTTTTCTTTTTATGATTACAAATATCTCTGATTTTGAGGGAAGGGAAAAGCCAGTGAGTGCTGCTGTGTATGGATGTTAATTTGCAAATATTTGAATGATGATTGCTCTTGTATAACTGATGCCTTAAAGATAGAGACTCAGAAGTTGTAGCCATTATACACCAAACAGAGCTTTTGTGGGCATTTACAACTTCTCATATGTTAATGGCAAAACATTTTCTGAGAAATTGGCAGCTCCATGTTTTATAGCTTATGCCAGCTTCTTTCATGGACCTGTTCAAGGCAGAGCAAAAAAAAAAAAAAGCCTTGTTTCAGTGGCTGAATTACTCTGACAAGCTTTCACATTGCCCCTCCTCTTATTAATATTCTTTTTGATGTGAGCTTGTAAAACAGAGGATTGGCTGTTAATCTCCAGGATCTCAAGGGCTTTTGGCAGTGGCCCATAATTGATGTGTTCACATGGCTGTTGTTTGACTACTAATGATTAGAAAGCAGTGTTATCTCCTAGCTAAATCAGTGTTGCTTATAAATCACACTTGATAAACTGCAGTTTCATTTCTTCAAAGGGTCTGGAGGTCTACATACTTTGATAGAACTGCCAGAGGCATTTCGTGATTTTATGACAGTTAAGATTATGTTTATTTTTCATTTCACTTGGGCAAAGTATTTGAATTTCTTCCAAGTGTAAATAAGTGTTTTTGTTGTTGTTCTTGTAATGGATTAATCACAGAGTGATCTAAATAGAAAAAGGGAGAGAAGGAAATAAAAGGTGTGTGGAATGATGGCGTATTGTACAAGAAATTTACAACATACAGTAATTAATTACCCAAAATAGGACTTCTTTTTTTGTTTTCTTATGTGGGGAAGATGGGTGTTACAGTTCCATCAGTTTTTATCACACTGTTGTTTGATAAAAATAATCCATGAAGTAATGCAAGAAAGGAGGAAGGAGTGGTTTTGCGTGGTTAAATTACTGGATTGAGCTTCAGGAGAGCTGGGTTAAATTCCTGGCTCTACCACGGGCTTGCTGTGTCTCAGTTCTGCATCTGTAAAATGGAAATAATAATGCCCTAACAGGAATGTTGCAAGCATAAACTCCAGAACTATTTGGATGCTTAGATTTTATAGGGATGGGGTTGTATAAGCAACTTGACAGTATCAGTGAAAAAGCAAAACATTAGAAATGTGGAACATGCTTGAGAAAGAGATTGGGTGGCATGGGTTAATGCAGTGGGTCTCAACCTAATTACCATTGTGGGCCACATACGCAGCTCTCTGTGTGTTATGTGAGCCACGTCCACACAATATATATACTGCTCGTATGGCCATGAGGCGGTCACATGATTGGGCCGCAGCTATTTGCTGACTGGGCTGCAGGTTGAGAACCACTGAGTTAATAGGTTCCAATGCCAAGGCCACAGCTTTGAATTCAGCACAGTGAGGAAAAGCTCTGGTGATCAGATATCTGTTCAGTGGCCTATAAACAAATTATCTGATGATCTTAGTTACTAGTGGACAGATGGTCTTCATATAAACTATAATTAATTACACTTGGCATTAATTGACAGCCGTATTAGTATTTACATCAGAGAGAAAAAGAATTAATAGGGCAAAGAATCTCAGGTCCTGTTCCCCCCCCACACACACACACACTTTTAAAGGTCTGCTAGCTCAGAGTTGAGGCACACTGATAGGTAAATGTGGGGAAAGCTTTCACTGCTAGCTCCTATGCTGTGTGTATCTATCTTTGTGGGTTAGGGCTATTGGTCTGGCACTTTTCATAGCACAAAATTCCATTTTAAAAGAGGGAGAAAATAAACATCTTGGAGAGGAATGGTTATTAGCAGTTTCTTTCTCACATGGATTATTTTCCAGTTCAAAATCTTCACTGCACTTGGATTATTTTCAAAAGGTTTTTATGCCCCTTAAAAATCTCTTGAAAAGCTAACTTCCTCCCTACCAATTAAAACAAACACCCTCGCCAAATTCTGCTTTCGGTGGAGTTACTGTGGATTTACACCAGTGTAACTGAAAGCAGAATTTGTTCATTAGGATAATTTAAGATTCCTTAAATACTGCAAACGATATTAGGGGGAAAAAAGAGTATTTTGTTAGCTATGTGTTTTCAACTATGGTTATTCAAGTTGATAGTTGAATACTAATCATATAAATACCTTTTCAGGATTAGAACTACCAGATTGCGAAAGAAAACAGAGAGGACATTTTTTGTTGTACTTTATTTGGTCATGTAGTGGTTATGAGTGTGTGTCATAATTTACATAATGACAATAATAATATCTAGCATTTATAAGTAATTAGGACGCTGCCAATGGGCATGGAAAGAAAGTAAGTGATCCATAAATACACCAGACAAAAAGACATTGCATTTTCAGAACATATTGAAAGTCTCCTCTGTAAGGATCTAATCAGACAATGCCAAGTTTGTGGCACACATCGGGGGAGCACATGGTGTCATGAAATGTCCAAAGATATAGACCCTCGTTTTGGCAGTCCACATTACAGGAAATAAAAATAACACGATGGACTGACTCAGCATGATGCACCTGAATTGATGATATATCTGAGTTGAGAAGACTGGGAGCTAAATCACAGTGCTTGACTGAATGTGGAAAAAAGTGGGGTGCAGACCACAAGTTGACCTAATGATGACCAGAAAGAACAGAAAAGTACAGAAGTATTTAGTGAATTCTAAGGAGGCCAGAGCAGATAAAATAGATTCTTTAGCTCTCCCATGAGGTTCAGCCTCACTTACAGATCCTGCAGAGGGATGGTATGATGAGACTGGCTATATGCCATTGTAGGCAATCTGCTACTGCTAGCAGAAAATATCTCCATCAGCTGCTGACGGGATACTAGATGCGAAGGGCTCTGAGTGACTACAGAGAATTCTTTCCCAGGTGTCTGGCAGGTGGGTCTTGCCCATATGCTCAGGGTCTAACTGACTGCCATATTTGGAGTTGGGAAGGAATTTTCCCCTAGATCAGATTGGCAGAGACCCAAGGTAGAGGGGATTGCCTTCCTCTGTGGCATTGGCACGGGTCACTGCAGGTTTAAATAAACTATTGTAAATTGTGGCTTTTCTGTAACTTGAAGTCTTTTTAAATCACGATTTGAGGACTTCAGTAACTCAGCCAGAAGTTAGGGGTCTATTAAAGGAGTGTATGGATGAGGTTCTGTGGCCTGCAATATTCAGGAGATCCCTAGATGATCATATTGGTTCCTTATGGCCTTAAAGTCTCCCCAATACCGTAGGAGTCAATCCTGCATACTACTCTCCCTCCAGGAAAGACTCCATACCCGTATGAAGGTAAGTAATCTCTATGAGAGATTACTGAGTCATACAGCGTCTTCAATGGCTCTAGACTGGCTGAAGAGACCTCTGTCCCAGGATACAGCAATCATGTCAGTGACTAGCTGGATTTGACTTCCAGTAAGAGAACTAGTGTGCCAAGGGCCTATTTGCCTTGAAGATCTCTGGTGATTTGCTCTGAAACCCTGGATACTGAGAGTGAAAACCTGAAGAAGACAAGCTTATCAGGTAAGGTTATTACAATCATGGCGCAAGCAATGAAGTTATTAACTTCACATATGTACCTGAGATTGGAAAACCTTATCTTGGTGGTGTGATAGAGCAAGGATGTATTCACTCCATGTCAGTGCCAGCGATCTGGAGTTTCTACAAGCTAGGCTGGACATGGAGTTAAGTACCAGCTGCTCCAAGGTTCAATCATCGGCAGTAGCAGCTTTCAGTGCTTGGACAGCAGCATTTCCATAGGCAGGGACCCTGATTTATTCAGCTTTCCGAAGGCTTTTCATAAACTGAATCTAGTAGTGCATTGCCTGTTCCCTGAATGGCATTTGAACTTGATCAGCATCCTGAAGGCTCCTCCTTCAGACATCTGAGGAAAATATCTATGTACATTTCTTTTCCTTGTTGTGGAATGCTTATCTGGAAGGGTTACAGAACTCCAGGCACCTTCAGGCAAAGAACCATAACTGATCCTTCACTGGGACAAGCTTGGGCTTAGAACTCTTCATAATTCAGACTCAAGATATCATCAGACTTCCATATGAAACGGGAGTTAATTTTATATACATTCTGCCCAAACCCAAACAGTAAAAAGAAAGGTAGACTCATTGTCTTGCTGTCCCGAGAGGGGTGTGAATCTACAGAGACCTTGTCTACACAGACACTTTCTTGCGCAGGGGTGTGAACCCTCCAACCCAACCCCCGAGCGATGTAAGTTTCAGCACTGTAAAGTGCCAGTGTAGACAGTACACCGGTGCTGGGAGCCACTCCCCTCGTGGGGGTGAGTTTTTTTACAGTGCTGGGAGAGCTCTCTCTGGTGCCGCAACTACAGACATGTTAAAGTCCTGCCGCGGCAGCGCTTTAACGTTGGTAGTGAAGACCTACCCTTAGATTTAGGGAGTTTCAGAGACTGTTTGTTTATTTTGCACTAGAGAAGGCAGCCTGAGGTGACCATTTTGAAGTGGATCAGGAAAGCTTATGTTACTGTGGAGAAAGGTCGTGACAGAGACTTTTAAGGGATACTCATCCCAATCAATGGGATTTTCTTTGGTTGGGACAGGAGAAGTCTCTTTATTAGAAATTGGCAAGGTGGCCATCTGGCCATCATCCCATGCCTCTGCCAAACATTGGAGTTGACAAACAGGCTTCTGCAGATGCAGTCTTTGGCAGCAGAATATTGCAGGCAGCTGTCAAATGCTAATCTGTCCCATTCTAAAAAGGGGTGAGCTGCTTTGGGAAGTTCAAGCATCTGGACTTGTATAGAAGATCAAAGGAAAAAGAGGATTTTTTTACCGTTGCCTGTTAATCTTCTTTTTTTAAGATCTTCTCTTCTGGTCTTGAAGTGCTATCTGTGTAGTTTAGCATCTATTATTCAAGTTCATTTCTGCATGAGAATGTATTGAAAGGTTTTAGTTCGTGTTGTGAATTATCATTAACATAGTTGGTTTCCTGTGTTTTCAGTCCAGTTTTTTGAAACAACTTTTGAAGTGTTCATCTCAAATCTGAGAGATGGGTAGAGCCGTATATGCATATGAGGATATGTGATCATCAAAATACTTCTGTGTATTGTATGTATTTGGCAGTTGGGAGAAACTATAACCCAGCTGTTGGACTGTTACAGTAAATCTTGAAGATAGGGGGAATTGACCCTTTTTGGACAATATCAAACTTGTACAGCACTGAGGATTTTAAGCAACATATGTAGCTTACAAAAGATTTCTTGATATTTCCCATACATATTTCATGACATTTTTCCCAATTAATGTTGAGAAGAATATTGGTTTGTTTTACATTGTCTTTCGAGAGCACTGCAGTTGAGTAGTGACCAAAGCTTTCAAAATGATTGATTAAAAAGCAGCTGCACTTTACATTTGGTTATTTGGTACCCGAGTCTGTTGAGCTGCTGTGTCAGACTGGTTAGGTTGGGTGGATTGTTGAGAGTTACAAAGCTGATAGTTAGTTATTTAAATATGAGATATGTGAACTGAGATTAAACTGAGATTTTTCAGATGAGCCTGAGATTATTCTTCTGTGGTGATGATGAAGGAATTATTTCATATGATCAGTTTCATTAAGTGGGAGAATTAGTAGGGAGAGCAGTGGTTTTTAGATCTGTATCTATACATTCTTGGTCAGTTTTTCTCCTCTCATACTTGTTTTCCCATTATTTAATTCCATTAATTTCAACAGAATAGCTCCTGCTATTTATACACACCGTAAATGGGATTAGAATCAGGCCTTCTGGGGCCATTGTTGTTTCAGTGCTCCATTGACGAAGGAGAGGCATACTTTTAAAGTAAAACCAAGTTAATCTTTGCTTGGCCTTGGAATCTTGGAAAGGCATTTGGAGAAAAGGAGAGCTTGCTTCAAGGACAGATTATTCAAGCTCCCCCAGCCCTACTTGAGAAGCGGTGGTTTCATTAAATGTGAGCTAATACATCTGTATTAAAAAAAAAAAAAAAAAAGGTGAATGCTGCCGCCAGTATTAATAGTTGCCATTTTCTTGTATATTGCAGTCCTCCTTGCAGGCCTTTTTTTTTTTTTTTTAAATGGAGGGTGTGTTTTGGTAAGGGTCATGCTTTCATTTTCAGGCATGCCATAAAATGACCCGTAAAATGTCTTGGAACCTTTCCTGCCTGGAAAAAAAAGTTTCTTTCCCCCAGCCATGCTGCTGTAGTTATCACTGGAAGTGTTCAAGCTAGATTTGTCTTGATTTAAAAGAGGAGGTTTGGTGTCAGAGTGTTCTCCGTAAAGGGCCTTCAGCTTGGAACCTGCTTCTCTACCTTGATCCGAAATAGTTCAGTTCTGTTGATCTTCAGAGCGTTCTCTGAGGGACATCTGTTCACTCAGACTTTTTCAAAAGGAGCGGGGAGAATCATGATCTGTTGACCCTAATTCAGCAAGACAGTTGTCATGACTTCAGTGAGACTATTTAATTACTTATAGTATGAACCTGCTTATGTGCTTTGCTGAACCAGAGCTGATCGTCGAAGTTTTGTTGGCTATTGTATAGCTGCTAATAATTTATTGTGTTTTTGCAATTTGTGTCAAGAACATCTAGAGTTTCAGCAAGATACCTTTTAAAAATATTTAATATGTTTAAATAAATAAACTAAATATCCAGGTAACAGCAAAGACATATGTAATAATGTTTAATAATTTAAAGTAATCTATTTACAGTCTCTGAAAAGGTCAGAACATTTTCATTAGAACAAAATTCTAAATCACTTTTCGATCACCACAACCCCAGGATCCATAGGCTTGTGTACAGTCCAGATTATTTTTTCATCAGCATGGGTTTCCACAGGTGTAGTGAGGCCCTTGGAGACATACTTCCTTTCTACAGGACAGAAGGCCTTATCTTTTTTTACAGAAATTCAGTGTTTTTCAATGGAATCCACGCTGTAGGAGAGGCAGAATTTTAAAGCTCCAAAACTGTACTTCTGGAGATTAGTGACTGCATCAGAAAGACTGGCTGTCATGCACAGAGCTTAATTTCAGTATCTAAAATAAAACCAATGAGAAATTGAAGGAAATCTGCATACATTAAGAGCTTCACATGTGTTTCCACTTCAGATGACATTTCTTCTCTCTTAAAACTCTCCCACCCAAATACAGTCACCAAGGCATTCATAGTGCAGCCACCAAAATGTCTTTTTGTCATTTTCAGCTGGAGATGTGCTCACTGGAGCACTTACTATCCCTTCATTGGCAGACATTCTTCATTCGCAGTCAGCTTTCTAGTCCTGAGAACCACCACTGCTTGATACAATCAAACTTTCCGCGATGGAAAGCGGCCACAAACAACACTCCAGTTTTGTAGCCTTCATTATTAATCAGCTCTCAAAAGCCCTTGAAATACAGTGAATGTAGAAAATATTGCTTTACTATTTCTGTACATTTTTTAAGCCCTTTGATTATGTACATTAAGAGCTACGATCTGTGTAAATAACCTTCCTGTCTTTCAACTCCCCCCACCCCTTGGAATCTCTTGTGCGTTAAATAGCAAGGCTACTGCTCCGTATGTACCAGCATCTGGGAATAATCATGCAAAAATAACAGTGAGAAATGGCAGAGCGTCTGTTCTTGACATTAACTTTCTTCAGGTTGACAGACTGCCACCACCAGATGTTAAACTTATGTGCCTTTTTTCCACTGGAGATGGCGGCCTTCCTGCCTCTCTCTTTTTAACTCTAATAGATTACATCAGTGCCCTTTTGAGCATTCATAAAAAAAACACTTGTGACACCACACTGATCACTGAGAACTATTGCTTTATGATTATCAAGCAACCTTTTAAAATAATTTTAAAATATTGGAAACTGGAGCACTGTTGAAGCTCCACACCACTTTTATTATGAGTGAGGAAATGTTCACCTCAAGCACAAATTCAAAAGGACAGTACAATCTTTCTATTTACCAGTGATTTTTGTTTTATATTAATTCCACAGAGCAATCTTTCCTTTTATTGTAATATTCACCTTGCAGCTTTTCCCCCCTCCTGGTTCCTTATGGCTGTATTGTATTTTTAACAATAAAGTCTAAATATTTATTAGTAAGTGGAGAGAAACTAGAACTGAATAAAACTGTTTATATCAATAGCTAAAGGGGTACACTATCAAATATGCACTTTCCCCCCATTCAATTGTTTGTAATACTTTGGAAATGGAAAAACAAAGTCTGCCATATTGTCTTTGTCCATTTATAATATGTCCTTTTTTTCTAGTTCTGCAGAAGCAAAGATTTAGTGTTTCTCCTCTCTTTGTGATGAGTACATCCTATGGAAGAATGATGTCATCTATGACACAGGAATTTTCCCAGCTGCAAACCATCAGCCCGGCAATTTATTTAGCATTTTTCAATTTTATAAAGGCACAGGGCTCAAATTCTCCTCTGCAGCTGAGCTGCACTCAGCACAGGAGGGAAATAAGTAGAGGCTTATGTGTGTGCAGTTATGACTTCCTGATTCTGTGCCAGTGTGAAGTAGAGCATCTTAGGAGCTCCTCTACTTTTATGTCAATGGCATATGATCCCCAAGGCATCTTATACCAGGAGTGGAGATTCACCATGCAGAGCTACACTCGGATGGCAAGGGTAGCCATGGCAGGAGCCAGTTCCAAGGGCTCTACCTCAGCTAGTAGTTCCCCTCCACCAGGGAATTATCTGCTGGCAAGGTACTGTCAGGATCTATGTAGCGCAGAATCAGTGTCTTTTGAATGCTGCTTATACATAGATATTCTTTTATTTCATATTTAGTTCAGGGAAATCTTGCAATGATCATCTATTGGGGAGTCAGCTGGTAGTTGACCTGCCTGCTTCAGCCCATGGTACAAAGCTTTCTTGCTTTTATTATTGCCTACCTCTGCAAGTTTGATGGCAGAAAGATAAGCATAAGGATGCTAGGCTCTGATTCTGTACTGTATCACATCATTTTTATGCCATAATAACACCACTGAAGTCAGTAGACACACCCTGGTGTAAACATGGTGTAAATAAATGGAGAATCAGGCCTTCAGTTTTACAAATTGCTGTAATATTTGCATTCTTTGATTTTTTTTTTCTTCTCCATGTGTAGTGTTATCTTGTATGAAACAAAATTTAGTTTCTTGCAATAACGGTTTAAAAATTAATAGCGTATAATATTTTTTTTAAAAGTGTGTGCAAATTGCTTTTGTGCATGTAGGTCAGACCATTACTTATCCTGCTTGTACATGCAAATGCATTTTACATATACATAACTAACACATGTTGAGAAATGCAGTTACAATGCAAAAAATTTATACATGCAGAATTGTGGGTAAAAATTTAGACTCTGCTTTTTGGAAGTTTGGTCCACTATGTTTTTAGCTCAGAAATGTTATTAGTCCTAATGTGATAAGTATGTTGGACAAGAATTTGATCTCAATTACATCACTTACCCCAGTCTTTAAGGTGCCACCGGACTCCTTGTTGTTCTTGTGGATACAGACTTACACGGCTACCCCTGATACTTGGTTTACCCCAGTATAACTGAGATGAGAATCCAGCCAGTTATCTTTACATTTCATCTTGTTCGTGCCCTTGCAATCATAATTTTCTTCCTATATGTTTATGAACAATTAAGACAAAGAATAAGTGATTTTTAAGGAAATAGTTTCAGTCCTTACATATATTCAGAATTGTGTGCATAGCTGGAGAGTGTCAATTTTCAATTGTATGAATGATGCTTAAAAGAGAAATTGGCAGTCTTTGTTGTTAGAACAGATTACAATTTTTAAAAGTTTTTCGTCATTTCATATTTGATTAGATTTTCTCATAATGAAAATTCTAGGCTATAAATAATATGGATATTAGCATGTGCTCTCTAATCTCCCTCCCTCTCTGTACATTTGTCAACTTGGCTTTAAAAGAGTAACCATCAATGTGAACTTTGATCTGCTTTAAGCTGCATTTACATGAAACATAAATCAAAACATATAGGGATGTGACTTCTAAATATCTTCTCTCTTGGGCATTATTATCAGGTATGCAGAACAGTAAAGAACATAGAGTTAAAGAAATTTTATTACAGGTTTGAAAGCAGGAAACTTTTAACATTCAGATGGGTGAAGTGTTTCTTGGTTGAGTCTTGGCTCAGATGGACCAAATGAACATTAGTTTATCCTTTTAATGTACGATTGTATAGAGGATTGTTTAACATAAACGCAAAGCTGACAAGATGCCTGGTTCAGCTGTTTAACTGGGAGCTCATTTCCTCCTTTTTTTATTTCCATTTTTATGTGAAGAAGAGAACATTATGTCCACAGTAAAGTACTGAGCTTCTGAAGTGCTTAAGAGTGAATATATGACTGAGCATGCAGAGTGGAAAACTAAAACAAATTCCCATCACATGATTAAGGACTTTGCTAGGTTAGACCAAAATGCTCAGTACCTTGCAGGCTCAAGCCCCAGTGCAGAAAAATCTCCTGTTGCACAGGTATAATTAACATACTGCAAAAATGTGGTGGTGTTTTTAAATCAGCATATAGAGTAACTGTCTAATTAATTTTATTCTTCTAAAATCTATGTGTTGATAAGCCCTATAAATTAGCTGGATAGTTGTGATTGTTAAAGAAGTCCATAATCTCTGACATTGTAAGTGCATAGATAGTAGACAGAACTGTGTCGGAGTGTTATCGGTTGGATGAGCCTAATAATGTGTTTTAAAAGCTTCAATGACAAGAGATCATGTTTCATGGCATAGGGGTGTTTGAGTTGTTCCATGTACATCACTTCTGTATGGTCTACAGAAAAACAAGACATTTCTATGTCTTTATGCCTTCATAAATGTTTTTCTTAAGGAAGAAAAATGCTGTTCCCAGTTTGCAAAACTAATTTCCTTCCACAAATCAGTCTTCTGCCAGAGGCAAGAAAAACAGTGGTTTTAATTCTTTTTTTATTTCATGCTAGTAATCTAAGGCTGCAGGGAATATTCTTTTAGAACTTTAGTGTTTTGTCTTGTTTAGCAAGACAGATTTTTCTATAATTTTTTCATATGAAGCATGTGGGATCCATGTAAAAAAAATGGAGAGTGCAAGACTGAAATCACGCTATGATATACTAAATACCTATGTACTCTAAAGCTGATACAATTCTAAGGAAACTGATTTAAAAAAAAAAAAACATCTTTCAGCACCATTATAGTAAGTTTGTCTGTTGTTTTCAGGTTGACCCCCTGTTTACAGTGCCTGCACCTCCACCTCCAATTTCCAGCAGTATCACGCCTCAGATTCTACCTTCCTACTTTTCCTCATCTTCATCCAATATTGCTGCACCAGTTGAACAGCTTTTGGTACGGACTCGTTCAGTGGGTGTAAATACTTGCGAGGTTGGAGTAGTAACAGAACCGGAATGCCTTGGACCCTGTGAGCCTGGGACCAGTGTGAACTTGGAAGGGATTGTGTGGCATGAAACCGAAGAAGGTAAATTGTGTGTGTTTGTTTGTTTGTTTTTTCCCCATTAGGCTTGTATATGAGATAGGTATATTAGGGGACTCACTCTGTATTACCTGTCTGAGGTGGTACAAGACTATTCATCTCCCATCACCTGTGGTGTCTGTCACAGTTTTATAAAAAACTTAGTGAGACTGTTCATTTCCTTAAAAACATTATTGTTAAAGTGTTGTGCTAACTGTCTTTGTATAAGCCTGAATGATCATTTAGTGATGTAGTTAATCGTTTCCTATCATGGTATTCAGTAAAACATAATATTAACAAATCATTAGCAAAATAGAGTTTTATTATATGTCTTTCTTGAGGGGTATGTATATTATGAGTGCTCCTATGAGTAGTACAGGTGAAAACTGTAAAACAGCAATTCTGGCCCCAGGCACCTTGATCGATACTGCATGTTTATGTAATAAAAGCTATTCTAAAGACTTGTATTAAAATTATTCCTATGTTATGTTATGAATTATTTGCATTTTGCTGGTTTGAAACATGTTTTAAGGAGAAAACATTTTTGTTTTAAAAGGAATGTTCCCTTGGTTGCAGAAGTGCTAGCTAAACCAGTCTGATTTCTCCAATATCCTTAGATGGCACTTGGCCATATAGGAGTGCTGTAGAGCTTTGGGGAATATGAGATGCTGATTGGCTGGTGATTTAGAATAAAATAAATAGAGAGAGGATTATGCTGCAATATATGCAGATTTTTCCATTTTGATTTCTAAAAGCTCATTATTAAAATTTGAGCTTCCTGTTGTTAGTTATAGAAATACTGTGTGTGTACTTTAAACCATTGCAAGTTTTGATGTAATAATAACTGTAATAAGGTATTTCCCAAATTATGTCTAAAAGCGACTAAAAGATACTATTGTTAGTATTGTCTCCTGTTTGTTTTGAGGTGGTTTGTAGTTTGTAGTGTTCAACTCTGCAATGAAAACCAGATTATTTATAAAAGTACATAATGAAAGAATACAAAAGTGCATCAGTTGATAATATATCCTGACATCCGTGGAATATAAGCACAATGGCATTTGGTCTTTTGCAATGATATATAAGGCCTCACCAAAGTGCTTTACAGTGTCCTCTGAAAAATCAATATAGAGAGTCAGATTTACCTACTTTTGTATGCTCTCATCCATCCATTTTTCTCTCTCCGTATATCTACAACAGATTAATAAAGCAGATTGTTTGTAAAGCACAGTATAAATTCTGTTTTAGAATATTCCAGCAGAGATGGCTGTCCTTAGCAGCTACAATCTTCCCATTACGGGTCTGTATTAACCAGTGTTGAAATGTGTGGGTGTTAACTGTGGTGACATGAAAGAGCAGTAGTTCTTAATAATGTTATTCTTGCTGAATCTAAACTTCTGACCCCCACTGACTTTAAGAAGCCCTCCTTGTTTAAGGTCTGAGGCCAGAAATATGGTATTTTATAAAGTTCTAGCACACTTGTGAGGATGACATTCCATCTGCATTCTCTCAGTGCTCTACCTGTTGTTTATTAAAAATTAATGCCCAAATATCATTAACCTCTCTCCATCCTGCATAAAACGCTCTTCTAAAACAATTGAGGAAGCAATGAAATTGTGAAATAGTTTTTGAATGCCTATGAATCTTACTATGGGTAAACAGATATTATGTGGCGGGGTTGCAGGTGTAAATGACTACATGCAGTGCAGGGAGGTACAGAATCAGGCTCTTACATGTAAACTCTTCAGGGCACAGGCTGTATCTTCATGTCTATGGATAGTGCCTAAAAGGTTGTGGATACTGCTAGAATAATGATAATACTAGCAACTCAACAATGGTAGTATAGCTTGAGCCTAAATTGTGTGGAAAGAGTAAGATAATATGTATGGTTCCCTCTAGGAAAAAAAAACGAAAAAATTCAGACCCTGCTTAATGGAATATATGATTACTATATCTGGATGTTTGGTTATTCTCTTATCCTTTCCAAAAACAGTGTACCAGTAGAACAGATGATTAACTTTCCTTTATAGTTTAGTTTTGACATTTGCAGCACAGGTGCACACATGTATTTAGCTGTTTTCAAATTTGCTCAGACTTCACGTTTTCACAGAAGGTCTATATTCTAGCTCGCATGAATCGATGTTTGCTGAAATTTGTCATAATCCTTTTATGAATGCAGGGTACACATGTGCCTTTTATTTAATTTAAACATTGGGTTTATTATCAGGTGTCTATTTTTTCTAGTTCTGATTTCGACTTTTAATTAGGTCAAAGCCTGACCTTTTGCACTACTGCTTTAAATCTAGAGGAACTCCATTGAAGTCAATGAAGTTATTCTGAATTTTCACCAAGGTAACTGAGGTCAGAATCTGGTCCATTGTTTATAAGGCACAGTTGAAATTTGGGTTTCCTTCTTTCCCATTCGCTTCAAAGCCCATTACAAAAAATTAAAACCTACACTGTTTTTTTTTTTCAAGGCACAGTCGAAAGAGTTGTAACAGACTAAAGTATGTAAGAACTTGGACAAAGGTCAGAAATTATGAGAAATTTGAATAATTTTGTATGTAATTAGCCATTTGGTAAAACGAGTTGCTTAATGATCAGCATGTGCTTGTAGGATGTCTGCACACCCTACATTCTTCTGCATATGGGAACTATGAACCAAATGTGCTTGCTGAGGAGCTTTCAAACGCTAGCTGTGGGAATGCAAATATAGAGAGGATGTGGCGGTTACAGCTATAATGAGAACAGTTACAGTGGGTAAAGGAGATGAACTGATATTTTATTTGGCATTCTTTACTAAGTCTAATCGTACTTTTCTAGACAAGGGGGAAGTATACTTGAGGATTCATGTTTTGAGGATGGCTAGTATTTGAAATAACTGGTTCCCTTTTAGGATCATTACACAAAATGTCACATTCTGCACGTTCTACTGCATTTGTTCTCTTTTTTTAGGTCATAAGAAGGCTGTGGTTTTATTAGTCTTGTTTTTAGGGTAGCCAGTCCAAAGCAAAAAAAAAAAAACACATAGGATTTCAAGCAATATTGTGGCTGATACAAAGAGAATTTTTGTTACCCTATTTTTCATTTATCCCAGGCCAATCAATCCAGTTAGTTTGATCAGAAGATTTCATACATAAGACCATTTTTTCCTCTGAATGTTTCAATTTTAGGATGTGGGAAGCAGACAATTGAAATCTGTCACATTTTATGATGGAGCTTTGTAACTAAATGTGTCTGTGATTTCACCAATATAATTTTTACCAAATGATGGTTATCCGATGGGTATTTCTTAAATGGTCCATGGGTGTTCAGTTTGCACACATGTGTACTGTAGGCATTTACTGTTCTCATCTGCATAATCTCATTGTTTGGCTGGGACTTGGAATGTTTTTAATTGTTGTGGAGGAAAAAGGAAAGAGGAGAACTGGTGGGGCTACTTTCTAGTAGTGGTATGAGGAATTATTTATAGGTAAGTCAACCTGAAACTTGGCAGATGATGTGGATATTTGATACTATAATACTATAAACTACAATTTTAGGAACATAAAGAATCACTGATAAACAGCAGTATGGTTTGGCTTTGTTTTATTTGTATCTAATATTGGACATTTTCTCTTGGAAACAACTGTTAAGAGTGCGTATTTTTAAATTGAGAAATAAGGTTAACCTTGAATGTTTTAATTAACTTCTGTTAAAATGGTTCTGAAGCGTGCAAAAAGGCAGTGGGCTTCTTGGTTCATACTGCTTGGAGGAAATAAAAATCTCCTAGAAAAAAGGGAAAAACACTTACCAACTTTCTAAACTGCTTAGAGGTTGTTTTTATTATTTTGTTTCTCACAGTCAGTTGCCCTGGGTTATGTCCTGCTTTTGGTTCTGCATCTAGCAGTGGAGTCAGCTGTTAGCTGTGAGAAGTACTTATACTGATGATTACTTGTTTGCCTGAAAATGAATCAGGAAACAGCCATCAGTCACGTTGCTGCCTTTGTGTGCAGAACAAGCTGTCAACATGTGGTGTTCAGGTTCTCACATTGCTGGATTGACAGTCTTCCTCTTTGTGGAGTTTGGGTACAATTTGTTTTTGTCATTATAGAATAAATAATGGAGAAATGAATTGTATTTTTGAAAAGAGTGCTGTTGTCAGCGTTGGCATGTTCTTTTTATAATTGAGATTTCTCAAATTTAAACCCTAGGAATCTGAGGTTTGTTTTCATTTCATTATGTTGGTTCTTATTAGAGATGAAATGGGGTCTGCGAATAGGGAATTGGGCTAAATATATCTCATTGTTTATTCTGCAGCCAGTTCTGCCATAACTCTGCAGAAGAGCACGTAAGGAAACAAAACAAAACACCTTCATTCACATACAGGCATTCCCAAATCTATTACAGAAGGCTTTTCCAACTTCCCCATCCAACTCTTTTGAGTGTAGGTACGGTTTCGAAAATATACTGTAGTTACTATACAGAACTGAGACTGAGAATTCCCTTCCCACATGGCTTTGGTTTTGCAAAGGTATTTAAAGGGACACAATCAATTTGAAATCTATTCCGTTGAAATATATATAGATAATGTAAAAGTTGTTTACCTGCCGCTGAATCCCCTTAGCAATTTTTGTGGTTTAACAACCACATTTTCCTACTTCCAAAAAATTGTTTTCTCTTCTTTTTTGTGTGCAAGACTCACATGTGAAAAACTCATAAATACAGAGGAAACTTGACTGTGGTGGAACAGTGAAACTCACTGTACTGAAAGTACTGTCATATGCCCAAGTAATCAAATGCAAAAAATAAAGAAAAATAAGTTTTGGTTTCTCTGATCTCTTTGTTAGAGGAATCTTAGGCGTTCCGTGTAAGAACAATAGACCAGAAGGGCAATTAAGTCAACAGTGTCTCTTTAACTGCAGTCATTTCTCAGTGATGCGCACAATATTAAAAGATGATTCGATAACAGGAATTTCCATCAGGATTTTTTTATTTTATTTTTTTTTACCTTACTCTGAAGCATTTGGTGCTAGCCACTGTTTGGGACAGGATAGTGGGCTAGGTGGACCACTGTTGTGATCTAATCTGGCCAGTAATTATGTTCCTGTATATTTCATGGATATAACACATCTGTCTAAAACCCAGGTTGTCTTTTGCTATGTCTTAAGCAGAAAGGTAATTACTTCAGACCAAACCAACTAACAGTTAAGCGCACAACTATTGGTTTCCAAATTAAAATGGTGCTTTTATTAAGACTTCTCCAAATTATTTTGATCTGAAATGTATGTTATAACAAATTGGACCAAACTATAACTTTAAAGCATAAACCCTTGGTCTTCATTGGAGCCTTTGGGTCATGTTTTTTTTTTTTTGCAATACAACAACTTTAAAACATGAAGGGCAGGTCTACACTACAGCTGGGATCGACAGTCTGAGATCGATCTACCGGCGGTCAATTTAGCAGGTCTAGTGAAGACCTGCCAAATCGACAGCGGATCGCTGTCCAGTTGACCCCGGTACTCTACCCCCAAGGAGAAGAGTAAGGTAAGTAGACGGGAGAGTTTATCCCATCGACCCCCCCACGGTGTAGACCCCATGGTAACTCAAGCTAAGGTATGTCGACTCCAGCTATGTTATTCATAGCTGAAGTTGTGTAGCGTAAGTGGACTTATCGCAGTAGTGTAGACATAGCCGAAGAATGACACTTAGCTACTCAATTCCTGCACTTGCAGCAGGACTGCAGGGTTGTAGGTGGATGAGATAAAGGTGCCTTCAAGCCATCCCATATATTCGGGGGCTGCACGGAAGCCTGCTCAGCTGTCTTTGGAAGTTGAAGCAAAATAATTTATGTTGTTTCCTGGTACCACCTGTGGGCTTTAGGAAGCAGAGAATAGTGGTGGTGCCGTACACTCTAGCCACGCTTTTGATATGGCCCGCAATTTAGCTCCCACGCCAGAGATTTGAAACACGGCTAAGTGTAGAGCCCATTGGCATCTTAGTGTGTGATGATATAACTTTGCATGCCAAAATTGAGAGCCATCCTGGCCACTTATAAAGCCAAAATTAGTTTCTGTGGTGTGACATCTGGTTAATGCAGTCGTTAGCATTGCCCCCACTGCTGGTATTTGTTATTGACTAAAAATTAGTGCAAATCCTGGGTCTAAATTGAATTAACAGCATAGTTTAAGGTGTTTCAGTAACATAGTACAATGTTTTCTAAGCTGAACCACTTGATGAGTTGTTATAAAAAGGCATGGTTTTCCTTAAATTACCTTGTTTGTTTTTCTTTCTTTCTTTCTTTCTTTGTTAAAGATGACTTCCATTTTTTAAAAATTGTGTTTGTGCCCTTTTTTCTTTTGCTTCTTTGTTGTTTATAAAGGAAGCCTGAAATGTGTGGTGGTGTATTTTTCTTTAAAATTCCCTTTCTAAATTAGTTTTTTTCTGCTTGAGTTTTTTAACTGTAGAAATGGCTGAAATGTCAAGTTGGGTTTTCCCTGAAGTAGCAGGAAGAGCCATTCTTTGTATACCAGAGCTGTATATTTTGACCTCTCATAATTTCATTATGGGTGTTGAGTCTCTAACAAAGATGTTCTTTTCTAAAATACTCAGTCATTAAAATTAAATTAGTGTTAAAAACAAAGTCAACATATATTTTAAGCAGCCAGTTAAAACTCCTTTCTCCTCTCGGTTGCCCAGGTTTCAGTCTGTTGTCTTGTAATATCATCACAAGGCTATTTGTCTAGTTTCTATAGCATTGTACATGTTTGAAAAGAATCTAAAAAAGGAAAAAGCCTTTCATGCTTTCTTCTTGTGCTATAAAAAACCCAATCCCTCCTCGCTCCCACACCTCCCCAAAAACCCAACCCCACACCAATGCAGTGGCTTTTTTTTTTTTTTTTGGTGAACTTGACTAGTCACCTTTAAGGGAAAAGTATTTAAGAAACGTGCATAGCAACATTATTGCCAAATACATTAAATTTAACTTCAAAATATTGCTTCTCATTAGCATTCTCATTCTCTTTCAGCCAATTTGTATTAGAGAGAGAGATCCATATGACATTGTTTAATATGCAGGTTGTGTATCCATACTGATTCATATTCATATGATTCATATTGACTGACCAGCTGTAACGCTAAGCAGAGCATAGCCACCGTTTTTACTGACGGTATTTGAAATAGCTGACCAAGAATATCTAAGGTGTCTTATTTAGCAAGGGCAGTAAAGGCCAGCTTCTTTAAAGGGAACCAGCAAATGCCACTTTTCACAGCTCAGTGAAAAGATTAAGTACAGCTAAATGAGTATAACCCAAGGCACAGAATGTGAAAAGCTAGCAAATTGCAGACAATACTTACATAAAAACCTGCTTCTTGCAAAACTGCAGCAGTGCAAGACTCCCTGCTCTGCTTATACGTACATAGAAAATTATTCCTTGTTCAAACAAACATATGGGGGTGGGGAGGGTGCATAGGAAGAGGAAGGAGTATGATTGAGATTAGAAACATTGGCTTGGAGCTATTTGAGCATGAAACTGAGCCTGCTCCATCAATGAGGTATGAACACAGCAGTTCCTTGAAGCCAGTCAGTATTCCAAAGCAAAATCACTCAGCAGCAGTTTTTTTATGACTGACACCATTTCATTATAAAGTACTCACTGCATGTTCTACTCCTGTTTATAACAGGCCATCAGGGTGGAGTGACTGCAAAGCAAGAATATATTTTTAATGTGCATGGGTATTTTTTTAAACTAATGAATACCATCAAAGTGAGGAATGAAAACATATGCATCTAGCTTGTTTTAGGGATTAAATAATTTATTTAAAAATTACCTACTAGCACCACTATTGTACATTATTTTTTGCAAATGTTTCAATTATCTCGGTTCCCTTTAGGAATGTCTTCTGAAATGCATGTTATGCTGGCAGTATTGGGTTACAGTATGCAATAGGGGAAGGAGAAACAAATTTGGTTCCCCTTATTGCTGGAGGTGTATGTCTACACTAATATGAATTAATATGTAGATCATACAGACAGTGGTTTTCAAACTTTTTTTTCGCAGGCCACTTGAAAATTGCTGAGGGTCTCGGCGGACAACTCAATGATCTTTCCGAATGTTGTTTGTACCGTTAGCTAACTATTGTAAAGCACATTGGATAAAAGCACTATATAAAAAAACCCTTAATAATAATTAGCGTTTTTTGTTCTACAAATAAAAGCACACAGCTTATATTTTAATATTAGTAGTCTTACCTTTCTAATGCGGTGGATGTGCCCTCTCCCTTCTGCTGCGGCAGCCCCCGAGCTGGGGCTGGGAAGGAGGGGGGGTCGCTCCCCCACCACAGCATCCACAGATCTGAGGCTGGGAAGGAGGGCCATCTCTCCCCGGCAACCGCAGCCCTGGAGCTGGAGAAAATCACCTCTTTCTCTGGCTACCGCAGCCTTGCACATCCCAAATTCCCCCCACCCCCTCTTCTCACCCCACTGCCCCCTCCCACCTACCCCCTACTCCCCCCAAGGCCACCACCTCACCTTACATGTGCGTCTTCTCCAGGGTCCAGGAACCTAATTAGTGGAGCCACGCCTGTGCGGCTTCACTAATTAGGTGGGTGGCCTTTCATTCTCTCGTGTGCGGCCGTGGACCACCTGAATGGAGCTCGCGGACCATTGTTGATCCACAGACCACAGTTTGAGAACCTCTACATTAGAGAATAGGAACTTTTCCTTTTGTTGTCCTCTTCTCTACTGCTTTGCATGCGGTGAGGTGAACAGAATTTGGCCCCTAATATTTTAGAATTAGCAGCAACTAACAACTGAATTTTTTTTTTAACGTTTAGTTTAGGGCATATTAATAATGAATCTAGTAGTAACTGCTACTTGGCAGGAATGGCTGCTGCTGCCCAAAAGAAAATCCAAAGACCACGCGGGAAATCTCAGTTCAGAATTCTAAAATTATGATGAATCTTTGGCCTTCAGATTATGTTTTTGTTCTGAAAGAGGGAGTGTGAAAAAGGAGAATGGGGTGGAGAGAGAGAGAGAGAGAATATCAACTGAAGAAAATTTCAAGGGAAATGGTGTGCTTTGATTTGGACTGAAAAACTAGGTCCAGTTTTATTAGTCAGTGATAGAGTTTAAGGCCAGAAGGGACCATTAGATCATCCAGTCTCACCTCCTGTATATCGCAGGACACCAGTACCACCCTGCACCTGCACACTATACCCAACAACTGAAACGAGACCAAGGTATTACAGCCCACAGGAGACTAGAGCATTAAGTGACACAGACAGAGAAGTGGAAGGGATCCCTAGGTGCATCAGTGCCTGAGGCCCCTGCAATATCAGAGGAATGACTCAATGAGATATACCCAGACAATCCTGGGAAGTGACCCACACCCATACACTGCAGAGGAAGTCCAAAAACTCCCAAGTCACTGCCAATCTGACCTAGGGGGAAATTCCTTCCCGACCCCACCTAATTAGATCCTAGCATGTGAGCAGAAACCAGCCAGCCAACCACCTGAGAGAGAGAGAGAGAATATTCGGTGCCACCTCAAAGCCCAACACACCCCACCCGTGTCTCCTCTCTGGCTGTGGCCATCCCTGATGCTTCAGAAGGAGATAAAAATAACTTTCCCAGATTACATGAGGGGTAGGAGGGTGGAATCCCTTCCTGAGATCTGCCAGTGGCTGGCTGAAACCCTGAAGCATGAGCTTTAGGAACAAAAGAAATACACTGGAAGTGAGCCCCAGGGCTGTTGAACCCTGCCCCCTACTATCACAAGCAACGCATCCTACAATTTCACTCACAAAGTTAATGTTGCAATGGAAACTTCAGTGAAGTTCATCAAGTCTATTGTCCTAAACGCCTCTAGATTTGTGAAAAAACAACAACATAAAATCTGATTAATCCACAGTTCATTCCAGTATGACAAAATTCTTTCTAATCCTTTGTTCTAAAAAAGCGTTAACCAGCTTTGAAAGTGTTTTTTATTTACATCAAGACTCAGAGGGTTTGTTTGCATTTTCTTTTAACTTTTACCTTGATGCAGACTTTTGAATCTCATATAGATTTTTTTAAGTGAATGTAAATACAGAAATGAGGAAGTTGTTCTCGTGTTTCTATTTTTTAATACAGGGGGGAAAAGTATTTTTAAAACCTCTTTTCCCATACAGTGTGTAGCTGTCATTCTTTTTAATGTGTGTGACTTATTTGTTAAATAGTCGCTTTTCAGGGAAGGTCAGAGAGATAATGACAGAACGCATTGCATTATGTTTTTCTGTATTTAAGTGGTTTGACTAATTCAAAAGCAGCTGTAGGATGTATTTTGTTTGTTTTCATTTCACCAGAAGTAGGTCAAGCTGTACAAAAAAGGGAGTCAGTAGCATAAAGATCTCCATTCATAAAACTGAGCTGAAGCTAATTTTCAGTAGCTACTGATTCCATATCTTGTGCTTAACATTGAAACAATGGTTACAAGCAAAGACAATTCCAGAAAAAATCTTCAGTTAATCTGGTGCTTAAAAATTCACTTTAAAATTTCTGCCCTCAGATGGGACAATGTTTTATTAGGGTTTACTGCCTGCTTTCTCTTGCTGAGATTGACTTTACCACCAGACTTGTTCATATGCTTTTGTGTAAAGGGAGCTTCCATTTAAGTAGAGCTAGCCTTTTCAGTGCATCTGTGTAACCTCCATTTGGAGAGCCTAGAAATATAAAGGAGAATCTCAGATTTAATTAAATGAGTATGTTTTTCAAACACTTTTCCTTGGGAGGTTTGAAAGCTTGTCATTGTGAAAAAAATCAAATTTCACAAATTATTTTCTAGGACTGGTCTCTAGAGTCTAGAATAATCATGGCTCTGGGCTGTGCATTTTTTTGATGAAAACTCCAGATCAGTTCACATCTGCAGGGAGCATTTGTGCCCAAGCTACCACTGGTGGCACTGGGTCCTCTACAACCTTCCTCTTCCTGCATATGAGCATAAGAAGGGGCAAGTCAATAGAGAAAGAGGCCCCATGGGCAGTGTGCTAAATGATGCTGAGAACAAAAGACTTATCACATAGGTCAGTATTTCCAAACATGGGTCCTTGATGTTAGGCATCTAAATACTGAGATGTTGAGAACCAGAAGCTTTCATTGAGTTCAGTGAGTGGTATATGTGCTCATCACCTTTAAAATGCAGGCCACTTTTATCTAGGTGCTAAAATATAGACCTGCATACTTAACTGTGTACATCCAAGCTTGAAAGTATTCGCTTAAACTTCTCTTTGCCTGTTTCTTTAACATATAAAGGATATACACCCAGCCTCCCAGGAGTGTTGTGACCATTAAGAATGTAATGTATGTAAGCACATCAAAATGCCTGTGTAACCTTCCAATCGCTGAACTTTCCGGTCACAGCCTCAGAAATTTAGCTTATTTGGGTAACTGTCCCTTGCTAAACTTGCTGAAAGTTGACAGCTATGCAACTGGGCTTCACTTCTTTTGTACCAAAAAGCTAGTTAAGATGGGAGATAAACATCATGGCTTTTCAATACGTTTTTTAACCAGTTTCTTTGTAACCACGCTGGCTAGCCAAGATTTGTTAGAAACCATATTAACTGGAACAAAGTTTAAACACTGCTCCTTAATCCGTTCCAGTGTGGAAAGAGCTAAAGAGAGCAAAATAGTTCTCCCCACAAACGCCACCACCACAAATCTGAAAGCATCTCCATACTGCTTTTCCCAATCCAGTATGAGCCTGCCATATTGCGTGGGGCACTTTCCAACAAACTAGCCCATTTTCAAATTTCCTATGGACCTCTGCAGCAAAACCCTTACATCTCACTTAAAAATAGGGTGTCAGAGGCCTATTATTCCATCTGAGCACTGCATGTTTTAGCAGCACGAGCTGCTCCAGTTGATATCTTTAACTTTTTCTTTCCTCAGCAGAGGAAGGTTCTGAAGGGCCTTCACCCTCTTGTTTTGTTAAACTGAGATATATTTCAAACTGCTGACTAGAGAAGCAGTGAGCTCCATCATGACGTCTCACCCATGTTTTGAATGACTATGTTATCTTACTGCTAACTCTTCTCCATTAACAACAGAAATGAGTTAGTTTATATCCTGATTTCAGCCTGGAGGTTTTCCCACAAGAATAGGTAGACAGTCTCTTCTTGAGATAGAGATTAAAGTAAAAGGTGACAACTGATTACTCTGAGAGGTTTGGATTTTTCCATTGATGGTGTATTTTTATGAAACGGGGAAACTAAGTTAACCCATTTCTTCACTCTTATCTTAATTCTGCCAGACCAAGTGACCTTATTAGATTAGTAGAAACGAAGTGGGGGGCTTTTTCAGAGGAGGTAGGAATTCCCAGCCTGGTGTTGCTCCAGGGGTGAAGGTGGTGATTGGGTTACAAACTGTTCTGTTGGTCTAGACAAGAAATGACAGGAAATAAGCTAGAGAAAATGTTTTTGTATCCCTAAAGCGTTATCTGAGAGGAGCACAGTTAGTAATGTCGTTGTGAAGAGCAGCCTCCATTTGGACAGACAGCTTGATGCAGGCAAAACTGCTAATTTGTTTTCGGCTTCAAGGAGATTTAGAGTCTTTGCATCCTTGGCAGTAGCACACAGTGTAATTGTTTTCCTGCTCCTTAATCGTCAGTCTAGTTGCATTGGATTAATGTAGCAAGGAAAGGCTGGAATGTTTACTGAATTTGCTGTACCAGAGTCCTCATTCTGAAGGACACGGAGAAGTTGCACAGGGACTATTCTGACTTGTTGGTATATTATGAAAACACACTTCGCTTGTGTCTAATAACAAAACCTCACACAGTAAGTGGGGAAAAATTCAGTTGCTGGCTATGGAGAGGTGACAGAGCTATCACTTTGTGCTGGTGACATTACTTATACCTTGCATATTTCACATGGGGCATTCTGCAAATAATACCTTTGCTTTAGTCTGCAGTGCATCTTCTGTATCCTTATTTCCACAAACTCATTTTATAACCCTATAATTCAAACATTTTTTTTAGAACCCAACTGTATCCCCGGGAGGTTTGTTCATACTCCATTATTCACAATTTGGCATTGTTTGTAGACAGCAAGTGTTTACATCTTTACAATTTGTGCTATTACATACTATTGGTCATAATCCTAGATATGCTCACCAAAAATAGTCTTTAGAAAAGGGAGCTAGCAATCATTGAGAAATTAATTTGTTTAGTCAGTCCAATGGTAAAGCTTGGGTCAGCCTTGAAGGGTAAATTTCATTGCTGGGATACATTCTTGGCTATGAATGAATGCAATAATAATTCTTACTTTGAACCTTAAAATGCACAATAGACACAATAACTCCTGAGTTGAACTTTACAGGCATAAGGGGCTGATTTATGGGCAGCTGTTGAAAATGCTTCTAGGCAAATTATTTTTTAATCTATGAATTAAGAACCTGTAGTAAATTAATTACTGTATATTGGTGCAGTGCTAAATTGCCTACAGCTATGCAAGACTCTATTTTTAATCTATAAATAAAAAACTTGCAGTAAATTAAATAATGTATATTGGTGCAGTAATTTACTATGACTTGATAATAACTTTGTTTGCTAGCAGAGGGATCAAGATAAAACTGTTTCCTGGTCTGTGGTAGCTTCATGGCTCAGTGCCAAGGTGGAGGAAGGGAACAGTTTTTCTTGCTATTCGTTTTTGAGATGGTTTTCCTACCTTTTTCAGTGCTAGAAGGTTTATTGATCATCATAAGGCATCCTGTTTTATTAAAGTTCTATCATGGAATCTGTTTTCTAAGGAGTCCTTCTGAGAATTAGTTTGGAGAAAAAGCAATTTGCTTGTATTTTACAATAGTTAACAGGCCAAGCAGATGGGAAAGCAGACCTGAAATAGTTTGGCTGGCTGCCTGCCACCATTCTATGACTTTTTTGATTTGTATGGATATGTAACTGTTTTTTATTTTTCTCTTTTTGGAAGTGTATGTCTATAAGTCTTGGGGAATATTAATCCTTGGTTTCCTGTGAAATGTGCACTTGTAAAACAAATGTTGTAGCAATGTGCCATGAAGACCTTGCATTGTGTCAATTACCAGGCGTGACATCAGCAAACTCCGTAAGCTCTCAAAGGCTAGAGTAGTTTTCAAAAGCATCAACTGTTCATGTTTTTTTTTTCAGAAAATAAATGCAAAAATGACAGCATTCAGAGCCACAGTTCATCACAGTTTTATTGTTTGATTCTCCTCTTCAAAAGGGTTGGGATCATTGTTTCTGTCATAAACTTGTCATTCTGTTTGACCATCCGTATTTTATGAATATGAAATAAAACAAAACATTAAATGTGTAAAATTGGCACAAAAAGCAAGAGTGATTCACTCATGAAACTTTGGGGTGAGCAAGAGGATGTTAATCAGTCTAACTTTATTCACCCCTACTATTTGCTAATGTCCCTTCCTATCAAAACCTGTTTAAAAAGCAATACACATTTGATAACTAGGGTATTGACAATGAAACTGCCTTTAAGTACAAGCCAAGAGCCCTATGTTTCAACACTAAAATATGCTAGGAATTTAGCATATGACAGACAGCTTGGGTCATAGTTCCTTTCTGTAGTTTTTCCCCTGGAAATCTGAAGCATGCAGATTCTCACCGATCAGCGTTTGAATCTTTGAGATCAAAAGGCCCTTCCTTCAAAGAGTTTCATATTGTTATTTAAATGGTAATTTGGCTCTTTCCTCAGTTTGACTAAGTTTAGCAGCTTTTGGACTTTCATTATTTCAGTTTTGTGTTTCTAACAGAGAGGGTGATTTGGGAACTGACAAAGACTAATTGCAAATTTGGAGCCAGTTACTTGTGGTAGGAGTTGACAGCTTTTTGGTAAGGCAAACAAGTTACTTGAGAAACATGTGTTTTTAAGTAAATGA
This sequence comes from Caretta caretta, assembly GCF_965140235.1. NCBI lineage: Eukaryota > Metazoa > Chordata > Testudines > Cheloniidae > Caretta > Caretta caretta. Next base: position 80,186,819 of record NC_134210.1, on the reverse strand, counting down.
TTCTGCTTTTGTAATCATCTGTCTCTCCTTTACTCCAGATGTGAAACTTTATAGTAGTTTTCTCTCAGACAACTGAATGCTTTCATATATTGTGGACTGTACGGTAAGCACAAACTACGGAACTTGATCAATTCATTTGCCTTAAAACATTTAGTCTAATATAATAATCTCTGGAGAGGCAAAACCTGGACCACAGAATTTTGAATCTGGTTCAGATTGACAATGTTTAGATAATAATCATTTGTCAGTGTTTTCTACTGTAATCCCCAGTACTGGTGGGGGAAAAGATTATAGTCCCATATTTTCAGAAGACAGATATAGCAGACATTGACTCATGATTTCTCCACCAGTCTTCGTTGCATTGGGCTTCCATCTTACTGTGCTGTCAGGACTATTACCTGCAACTGCCTCCTTTGTGTGATGAAGAAACCAAGAGCTTTTACAGGGAATATATATTTGCCAGGAAAGGTTAAAATATTTTCGTTAGCAAACAGATTGACAAAATTAAAAGTAGGCAAAATTGATCTTGAAGGGGGAGTAGAAAATTGATCATGTTTCCTGTGTCTAGCAACTCAGTACTCGTTTTATAAAAAAAGTGTGATTAATATGGAAACAGATGCCTGCATTTAGGATTAAAATGTCTGTCTTCATACTAAAATGTTAAACAAAACCCTGAAGTTTAGGTCAGCCAGGCAAACAAATTTATGTTGTAAATTCAAGCAGATAAGCTGAATGTGTGAAAAGATGGGGGGTGTTTATGGGTTTAAACCACCTAGAGGAGGTGATTTAGCATCAATGTGTTGGGTGTCTCCACTGTTTCTTGATAATCTTAGTTGCATCTTCCCATTCATGTGTTTACTCATTGGTGGGTTGAGACCACCCAGCAGATCTAACCTGCAGCGTTTTTCTTCATTTCCCCCCTCAAATCTACAGTGCATGTATACTCATGTTTTTGCTTTCCATTCACGGAGGTATCCAGCTGGGAAAATATAGTATGTACAATACTCTCTGCCTTCAACTGACATTTCTCATAAATTGCAACAGAAACACTGCTATCAGCAGCTTAATAGCAGGTAGAATACAGCTCTACATATCAAGTCTCAGCAGGATACAGAAACTATGGTTACCAAATTTCCAAAGAGAAAGCGGGTGTGGGAGGGAAGTTTCTATATAAGAATAACTGAAAAAACATTGAAAACGGATTCATTGAAAGCTGCCTTTTAGAAAAGGGTTTATAGGGGCTGACTCGGTGGCTGCAACACTCTTACTTTTTGCTGAATTGTTATTTTTGAAGACCTCACAAGAGGGTTTTGTGGTTAAGCAGTGCAGTAAAGCCAACAGTCTTTCCCCTTCAGTCCTTTAAAGGAAAAGCTCTTTGATAAACTCCATGAAAAAGGGTAATGGTTAAGTGCAATTCTAATATGGGGTGATTATGGTGAAAGACAGAAGTTGTACTCCGGCTCAGCCAGAGATGCATACCTGCAGGAAGCATCCTTTGGTGGAGAGGTGACTAATAAATCTCCCTGTCTCTAGTAGAGCTTAAATTAATTAATCAATCATCATATTGCCCCATGATCTGTTTAGACCCTTGTCTTCTGTAATCAAACAAGATGAAGGAAAGTACAGTGGTAGAAGAGTATCAGGAATTATCACAGGTTTCAGGTTTGGATTTGTGCTGGAAATGGCCCAACTTGATTATCATACACATTGTAAGGAGAGTGATCACTTTAGATAAGCTATTACCAGCAGGAGAGTGGGGTGGGGGGAGGTATTTTTTCATGCTTTGCGTGTATAAAAAGATCTCCTACACTTTCCACAGTATGCATCCGATGAAGTGAGCTGTAGCTCACGAAAGTTTATGCTCAAATAAATTGGTTAGTCTCTAAGGTGCCACAAGTACTCCTTTTCTTTTTAGGAATTATCACAATATTTAAAGTGCATGTTAAAATGTGAAGTTGTAAATCTGCTTTTCGTAGATTTATTTTGCAAAGCATTCATTACCATGTGATTGCAATAAAAAAAATAAAGTTCATTTAGATCTAGATGAATTTTCTGAACTAAGGTCCTGTGATAAACTGAAGTTGTTTTTTTCCACTTTCCTTTGTCATACAAGGAATTGCTGTGAAGTTAGTATGTAATCCTTAATTTCTTTTACACCTAAAACTAGTCATATTTAAAACAACATTGGCGGAGGCAGGTTGCATGCATGTAAGAATGACACTGTTGTGAATAACATAGAATGGAAAAAATATATGGCTAAAAATTCTTAATAGATTAATGGAGACCACAAATTACAACAAAGGATTTCTCATTCTTACAGTAGTCATACTGATAGAAGGTAATAAATGTAGAAATGTGTTCACTAGACTTTGGCCCCACACTATTTGCCATGGTGACTTCTTTCTGAAGGCTAGCTTTTTGTCCAGCTTTAAAAAAAAAACAATCTAAAAGGTGTAATGTTGAGTGTGTGCTTTTCCATCACTTCCCTCTTTTTCTGTAAACCCCAGCATAATCCAAATGGAGTGATCTGTTTTATGTTAGGTACAAGCATGTTGTTCAGCTGAATACTAGTCTGCAGTTGGCCTGACATTCAGTAACCCACCTAGAAAGTGTGACAAGTGTGGCTTATAATACTTAAAGGCTAGGTGTAAAGACTGCTAAAAGTCAGAGCGTGAAAATTATACTCGATACCTGTTAGTCAGAATAGCTACTCTATTAGCCAGCGGCTGATAGGAAAAATAAGACCCCACTTTCTATGGGCAACACACTGATGAACAACTGTCCTTTCCCTGTGTGTTGGGAAGGGAGAGGGTGCTGGTATTTCTACTAGAATGCTGCACCTGGCCCTTCTTGGGCCTCCATCTTTCATGCCAGCATCAAGTCAGTTCCTGTCTCATAAATTTTGAAGGGCACTTCCTCAGTTATCTACCCTTCTCAATAAAATAAATAACCTTTTCGAGTTATGTTATAAATGGCAGAAGAAGGCAGAGCTGTAAACATGGCAGCCCATATTAAAATCCAAGAAATGAACTGCTGATTCTGAGCAAAGCACATAAATAATGCAATCTAGGCTCAGTGAAGATGGCTGTTAGTTTTCATTTGGCAGGATGAGTGGAATTTATTGTTAGTCTGACGAGTTAAAAGAGAACATCTCCAACTGGATATTTTTGGAAAGCACCAGCAGTAAGTATTTATTGGTGTTTGCCTGTTCTTTTAGTGGTGTTGGCTGCATTTTGAATCTTGATTGGACCACAGAAAACATTTCCCTCCAAGGGCTCACAGTTGTAATCTAGTATGTTTTACTGAGTCTAATAGGTGTTATCTCTCTGCATCATAAGGCAAGTGGCAGTCAATCATATGATGAGGTTTTTATGTCCTCCAGCTCTTTCCACTCCTCTTGTTCTTTCCCAGTTATTTCCTGTCTCATGTCAAGGCAGCTCATAGTGGGATATTCTCAGTCACCATCTTGTTTTCTCTTAGTGTTACTTTCTCCAAGTTCCAGCACCATGGAGAGAGAGAAGAACGAAATATGCCCTGTGCAGCAAAACTCTTCCTTTCATCATGGAATCCTTTGGTTCTTTCTGCAGTCATTTATTACATCCACCATCAGGATCAAAGAAGCAGCAAATATAGCTATACTGAGTAGTCATTTCTGGCAGACCTATCCCAAATGCAAATTATGAGGCAAACGTCCTTCCAGGTACCTTAAAAACCAGCATTAGTCTGTCTGTCAATCCATAGTATTTCTGAGGCATGAAGAACTTTGGTATCTAAGCACCAAGAATTAGTGACAAGAAGAATTCCTTTGCTCATAAAGTATGACAGCCCTGGGCCACAGATGTCCATAGTCTGGATTAGTCAGGTTTAAATTGTTCACATGACTTTATGGGTTGGTACACCACATAATCTCCCATCCTGAAACTGATCCACAGCTGGCCAAGGAGTGGGCTCTGTGCATATTTGCTTCCTCTGCCACACCAAGAAACGTAGGTGCAAAGTCACTGTAAAGGATTCTGTTTCTTTCTCTCTTCAGAATCTCTGTCAACGGAAAGGGCAAATTTGCTCAGAGCCAGTACAGAAACCCCAAATCCCTCTAGAAGTGTTTCTTTTTACAATATGAATAATTGATTAATCTATCCAAAAGCCCTGAAGAAAAGAGATCATCAAGTAATGACAGCCCGACTTTCCCTTGGATTCAACTATGCTTCTAATGTATCAACTAGACAGGAAAGAGTGGGAGGTACAGTTAGAAAAAAATTTGAGTTTGGGGCAGGTCAGTTTTCAATACATGTCATAGCAGCTATTGCATGGATGTCTGAAATCCAAAGGAGTTTAGAAGATTCTGTCTAAAATGTCTTTACCATCAGTAACCTCAGTAACACAGCCCACTGTTGACTGAATCAGGTCCTCTTGGAATCACGGCCTCTAACTCAGGAAACTCTCTATTATGACTCTCAAAGCCCCTAGATCTATCAAATGGGATGACTTTGTTAGAGCTGAGAATGATCGTATTCCTTTTCAAAGACTCCAGGTTTTTCAGGAAACTGCTACAAACAAGCTGGCTCTTTCTGTGCAAAGCAAAAGAAATGTGGAGGTCTCTGAATTCCCTCCTGCAGGAAAAGTGGCCATTTCTCATATTCTTCTCCTAAAGAATGAGAGGGGTAGCCATGTTAGGCTTTCGAAAGCTTATGCCCAGATAAATCCGTTTGTCTTTGAGGTGCCACTGGACTCCTCTTTGTTTTTGTGGATACAGACTAACATGGCTATCCCCTCAATCTTTAGGAGAAGGATGTTAGTTTTTAAGGTGCCACCGGACTCCTCGTTGTTCTACTAAAGAATGGTATCCCAAGAATGAGACTCCTACTGTTTTGTGATTTCCAAAATTATTAGAGTTGGTTAAAGGGTCAATATTGCGCTTGAAATGGTAAAATCAGTGATATAGATAAAATTTGGGATGGAGACATTCTGGACTACCTTGAAGGCTACATGCCTGAGAAAACCACCTATTGGTTTGAAGGCTTCTTGCCTCTACATACCAGTTTCCCAGGAACACCAGTCCTTCCTGAGCAACTAAGTTACAGAGAAAACAAGTTACTGTATTTCTTACTGGCTAATTCTTCTTCTTCTGTGATTCTGTAGCTTCAGAAAAGTCACCTAAGCAGTCTTCTTTGCAGAAACACTCACAGAGGCTGCTTTCCGTAAGGCGTATTGCTTTAGGATTTTTTGGAAGCCATAATAGGAGGAGCAAGATGAAGGAGAGCGGTGCAAAACTCTCTTCTTGTGATTAGCTACCATGTGTAAATATATTGACAAGTAGGGAGAAATGTGTTTGCTCATTTTATTGTTAAGAAAAATAGTTTCCTTATGCGCTTGATCTATCACCCTGCGTTCGATGAAAGGAGAGCTACCCATGAGATATGTGGAAGATTCTGTACAGCATAATGATGGTATCATCTCCCTTGCTTCCTTCCTGACAGAAACCATTAGCTGCAGTGGATTAGAGCTGCTGTCTGAGTGGAAGTTGTTCTGACAAAGATGATCATGTAGGGAGTGAGCTGCAATTTTATATTTGGAGAGAGGTCAGAAAATGAATGCATCATGGGATTTGCAGTGCGGGAACAAATCATGGTTTGTCAAAAGCAGCTTTCCTCATGTGGTCAGGTAAAACTTAAATGACAATAAAACATGCAGTAAAGACTTATACTTAATCTGTCTGAAGTGTTCACCATTCCTTGTACCTACCCAAACATATAACAATACTTTTTTTTTCTTATGCTCCTATCCTAGAATCTCAAAAATTGAAAATATATAGGCAGAACTTTCAGGATGTCTAGAAAACGAGATTGTGCTAGCATGATCTTCCTAAACTTACTCAGTTTAAAAAACACGATTTCCGTCTTTTTAAGGTAATTAGACTGAACTACTATTCATTCAGAAATTCATTCAGAACTATGGCCAAGTATAAGAAGAAGTGTAGGCAGTACCTCACCATACTTTAAAAATCTTTGAGAATGAGGGAATGGAAATGAGAATTTAGTCTTCGAGGACTGTTGATTTCAGTTTTTTATGTATTCAGCAAAGGTACTTTTTAGTGTAAAATTTAGTTAGTATGGAGAAAGAATTTCGGGGAGGAAAACTCTTTGTCAATTTATGTGACAAGGAAGCGAAACAAAACACTCAGCATGTACTACAAAGTTTTGTATTGCTTTGTAAAAATTATGAGATAGAAATGAACCCATTTTCTTTGTGTTTTAAGTGCAGGCAAATCAAGACGCTCGTGTTTAAGAGTAGATTTCCCCTCCCCCCCCCCCTCCTTGGAAGAAGCAGCAATTAGCATCAGAGAGATTTACTGTCAGGCATCCCTACTATGTTAAAGGAACACATTGTTTTGGATTTCTGAAGTTAATTCCTTCTTCTAGCTTCTGGGTTTAGTAGTAAACTGAAGTATCAAAAAAAAAAAAATTTTTTTTTTTTTTACATTACAGTTTGCACTAAGAATGTCACTGTGGAGACTCAGAAGTCACATGTTGAAGACTAGCTATATTTACACATTTCCAATATAGGTCTCATCCTCACTACCATGTTTGCTGAAGCAGTTTTAAACAATATTCTGCTGGTCATTGTGGATGGGGCATAACCATGTTTAAACAGTGTTTTTAAAAATGTGTTCTAAAGCTGGTTGAATTTAACTATATTATCCTTTAGCAGAATTAAACTGACTTAAACCCAACTGAAAATATACATTTTGTTCCTTAGTATAGACAGGCTTAATTTTAACTGAAAGCTTGATAACCAGTGTGTGCCTGAAAAACTGCAATACGTAAACAGAGTCCTCAAATGTCTTCTAGATTTTTCTCTGTTTTACAGTAATGAATGTGTTGGATGGGATTTGCATTTCTGAACAATAAGTTAAATACTTTAAAATCTCCTTGAAATCAATTTATGGTGATCACACATGCAGATTGAAAACCATGGCTTCAAGATTTACATTCTGCAAATAAAATTTACGTTCCCTGAAAGGCAAAGAATGCTGTCATTTCATGCTTCCTAACCTTCATTGTCTATTTCCCTTTGGTACACACAAGCACACGTGTGCGCACACAGAGACATGCACATTATAGAGGAATAGCTTTCTGCTCTGTCGACTTTGTTTTATAAAAGCCCTGTTTTCTTTATTGCCTTTATCTATTACATCTGTAAAATTTATTTAAGCAATGACAAATCTCTCTTTTGGGCCCAGAGTCTAAGAGAATAACTACTGTCAGGCTGTTGGAAAGAGATTTGTTGGATATGACTGTTCATTAAATTGCAAAGAGCTGTGGGTGAGGCTAACTGTATGGAGCTACTGTGGGTAGGTGGGTTATGGGCTGTACTTAGTGCATATACATCAGCTGAAAGACAAATACACCTCAACAGTCTCCTGTTGTTTTGTTAAACTAAAATAGGTGTTTATTTTGGAAAGACCAGTAAAAGTGTTCTCATTCCTCTAACTTCTATGTTGTTTGCTTTATGGAGCACCCATTAAAACACAGCACTCACATTGAATGCTTTATCCCGCAGCTGAAAATTGAAAAGAGAAGCTTCCTTCTCGATGTATTGGAGTTTGTTTTTTTTTACACTCTTATTTCTTTTTAAAAACACACACACAAAACACACACACACACACCAACATCAAAATGAATGTTGTGTCTGATTGACTGTGCTGGAAACTGGAATCCACTATATATCTTCAGAACAAATAGAGTTCAGGCTACACCAGTGCAAGCCTCTTCATTCTGCCTCCAATGTTCTTCAACCCTCTAGTGATGAGAGAGCTGTTTAGTCTCTACTCGACCTAACTGCTGATTTCCAGTGTCTTTTAAAATGTATATAAAAGCCAGAAGATGGACTTTAGTCTTAAAGGACAAGAAACATGATATGTCATGGGGCATTTAGTTATTATTTTGGGATAGAATAACAGAATAGGTATAAACATAAAAGCTGTTTATATTTACAATAATTACATCAGTAATTTGAAAGGCCTGCCTTACTCCGATTTCTGTTATGCTTCTTTTAAAAAGTCTAGTGCTTCATTGACTGTGATCAGTTTATTCGGATGTTTTCCTAAATAATCATTAAATTCTGTTTTTGGCACTGTCTGAAAACACGTTATTGGATATATTATACAATATGAATTCTTTTCATTCTTCAGGGTATAAATGTGGCAAGATGAAAGGGGGGAATCCTTAATTTGAAACAAGTACGTGATATCCTCTTGTTTTGTATGAGAAGTGCTGTTGGGCTGAATGACAGCTGAAAGGGCAAGCTGCTGTATCAAGAGGAGTTAGCAGAAAGAAACTGCTGTTCTCTCAACCAGCACCTCTGCAGAAAGCTCACTGAGTAGTTTACTGGTTCCATTCACATTTTGAAGTCAGTACCCTAACATACGTGGATGAAATGTCAGCTTTGTACTGGTATTCAGGTTTAAGAAAGTAAGTAAATATTCATGTACTGCTATCAAGTTCTATTTTAGAATTTAAAATGACATAATGCTTTCCTAAAGGCTGGAGATTTTACGGCAGAATCATCTAACGCTACAGTTAAGATAAAAACGAGCCATTCTGTTTCTTTAGCATCCAGCAGAATTGATTCATAAATTCTGATTTATGTCCTTATGATCAAGAGTTCCATTCGTACCAGAACGACCCTTTTTTATTATTATTTTTGGAGTTCCAGCTCTAAATTTGATCAGAAGAAAAGAAAGTATATTTCCAATTTTTCATTTACAGATGCATCCTCCCCAGCAGTAGAAATTAGTTTTGTAAAGGAAGACTGAAATCCTTACACAAAAGGAGGTCATGTATAGGCTTTAACTGTGGTGCATCATGACTACAGCCTGTTGGTAATAAGATTTGTACATACAGCTAGAGCAGGGGTTCTCAAACTGGAGGTCGAGACCCCTCAGGGGGTCGTGAGGTTATTACATGGGGGGGGGTCGCGAGCTGTCAGCCTCCACCACAAACCCCGCTTTGCCTCCAGCATCTATAATGGTGTTAAAAATATTAAAAAGTGTTTTCAATTTATAAGGGGGGGCTCGTTCTCACAGGCTTGCTATGTGAAAGGGGTCGCCAGTACAAAAGTTTGAGAATCCCTGAGCTAGAGTGACAGACTGGTACTCAAAAATAACGAGAATTAGTGCATAATGTACTTAAACTACAAATTCAGTTACTTCCATGTAGGAGTTGAAAATGTTTAATCTGAACAAGACATCTAGACCTTCATGAAGAATGCTAGAAGGAAATATAACACCATCAAATCGTTCCTAAACTGTTTTTCCTCGCATCATTTTGAGCAAAGGATAGTATAGAACTTAAAATGCACTAGTCTTAACAGAAAAAATATCCTTTTGTCTGTTTACCTAGCATAATGTGACATGCATTTGCTTTTTTTAGTCCTATTCTGTTTTTAGTCTCTATAGGGTTTTTTGTTTGTTTTGGGTTTTTTTGGTGTGTTAGGTGTATTCTGTTAAACATTCAGTATTTTTACAGCAAGTCAATGTAGCTGATTGAAAGCTTATAGTCTTTATTTGTGTGCATGCTTAGTGCATGCTGTGTAATAAATGGAAACTTATCAGAAGAGATGTCTGACTGTTTATCTTTCCTTCATGAGAGGATGTATGGAAGAGATTATTTTTACTGACTATTATTAGCAATTAAGAATGTGTTACTTTCCGGGAAAGGCTTTTGGGACATTGTTCCGCAGATCAGAGTCAATAAACCCTGAGCTGCTCATAATAGCCTTCTTTCTCATTGAAGCCTTGGACTTGCCCTAACTTCATCAGAGTAGAGAAAAAAAGATAATAATGTGAACAATAGGAGCTGTGGAGTTTGACTTAGGCCTAACGTTAGGAGGCTGTAAAAACTGTCAAGGAGCTTGATTGATTGGCTCTCACGCTGCAATCCCCTGTGCAAAGCAATAATGTTCCTGCCTCAACTGAGAGGACTTGATGTGCCACCTGGGGTCATAGCTTATCAGCCTGAGGGGCCAATGTTTCAGACGAGGCCAAAGTTCAGCCAATAATTTATACAGAAATTTGTGCATAGATTCTCAAGTAAGGCAAGTTTTATCTTGACTTTGTTTGTCTGACCAAGGTGAGAATTAAGTCATGGCTGAGAGTTCAGCCTCTTCTTGCTCTTGCTGAAGCCAGGCAAGTTTTCATTAATGCTGAAATGTGCTTCTGTCATCGTGTCAGTTTCACAGGAGAGAGAGAGTGAGAGAAATGTGGGGTCATCTGTGCAAAGCTTCCCAGGTAACATGGTCTGTGGAGTTTTTCAGCTGATTATATTAGGGCTATTAACACACAAACTATAAGATTCTGCTGAAATTGTGGGTATGATTGTCCTGTGCTCAGTGTCTAACACAGTTTTGTTTCTAAATCTATGAAAGTCAAAGGCGGATCAGCTTTACAAGTGGGGTAAAACTGTAGCAGCTGTATGGATCACAGCAGGTCAAGGAAAGCTAGCTTGTCTCTTACTCATAAACAGAGAAATTGGGACACACTGCACAAAGGAGAGTGTTAGGAAAACTGTCCATGCAATCACAGACAAAAGAAGAGATACCTACCTCAAAGTGTACTGATCACTACAGGGAAACTGGTTTTCTGGTAGTTTCCCACTGCATTCCATCAATATTGGTTAACCAGTTGGTCATCAGAGAGTCTACCAGTTTCACCCACTTGCGGGGTAATTTAAAGAAAAAAGTTGAACTGGACTATGATGCCTACTGAGGTTGGTCAGTCAATAGCTAGCTAACTTTTGTTCTGCCCCAGCAAAATGCCTACTTTGCTTCAGTAAATGCTAACAAAGGCCCTTTTTGTCTTTCCTCTGCTCAAGGAGAACACTATTAGTCACACTTCATTAGGCTTGTTTACAGAAGAGAGCTGGTCTCTAAGCATGTTATTGAAATACTTGTAACTGTGTTGGGCTTCTTTTCCCCTACTAAAAGATAAGAATTTTGGAATGTGGACAGCAGGGGAAGGTGGCAAGAAAACCACTATTATTTTCTAGAAAAACTGGTTTGTCAGAGGGAAGATTATTTTGACAGGTTTCAGAGTAGCAGCCGTGTTAGTCTGTATTCACAAAAAGAAAAGGAGTACTTGTGGCACCTTAGAGACTAACAAATTTATTTGAGCATAAGCTTTCATGAGCTACAGCTCACTTCATCGGATGCTTCAACCGAGCTGGTGGTTGTAAAGAATTTTAAGTGAGGGATGTCCTCAAATTCACAAGCCTCCCACTCTCCTTTTTCTAGATAGTTTAGGAGATGGAACAGGTCAAGCTTAGTAGGTTCTTGGTGAGAGATGTTTGTTTTGTACTAATCTGAATTAATCAATATGAAGAGGTGTGGGGAAGTGGGGTTGGGGAGTAAAACAGTAAACTGGAAGATGAGTAACATTAATAATTTTCAGTTACAATGATTCACAGTGTTAAGAGGCTAACACTGTAAATCGTAACACTGGAATCATTGTAACTGGAAATTATTAAGGTTACTCTAGTGTACATTTTATTGTTGACCATTCTTAGCTAGAGTTCATCATTTCCTAGCTTTGGTTATTTTACTGTGACATTTCATTATGTGATGTTATTGCCTGAAGAGCTTGAAAGATTTCACCCGCCACAGACATGTAAGATGTGGGCCAAAGCCTCATGACAAATAAAAATGGGGAACTGGTCTTTTATTAACTGTAATAGGAACTCCTTAGAGACTCATGTAAAAGAAATCCCATGCAAACTCTATCCCCATTTGTCTTGAGAGCATCTGGTTCAGGTGTTTCCCTCATTACTTACCCTTTCCCCAGACTGAGGACAATGAAGCCTTTAAACGATATGTGAAACTTAATGCAGACACACACGCTGGTAGAATGCAGTTCAGTGGCTTTCAGTATTTTCAGCTGCTGTTTTAAATTCCAGTGAGTGAAATAATAGAGAAGTGATCATGTCTAGTAACTGCTGTTGGCCTTTGTAAAGAATGGCTTGTTAGGAGGCTTTATGATTTAGTGAAGCCACAGCTGGCTGCAAACAGAGCTATAGGAATGTGTTCTCTCTTGGGCCTGGTATCTAGAGATGAAAAGGCTCCAAAGCTGACACAAAAGCAAATAAACGTTTTGACTTTAAATAAAGCATCATAATTTATATCAGGCTCTGCTTTTTGGTCCCAACGAGATACATGGATCAGCAGCAGCTTTTTGAGGTTGAGCTGAACTGTCTTTCTGTTCCCATTGCATTTTGATATCTGCAGTCCACAGATTTGTTTTTTGTGGGGGTTTTGTTTGTATCCTTACTCCTCTCTTCCCCCAAACTCCACTTCCTTCACTCCTGTCCCCTGCTGGCTTATGTTTCATTAATTGTTCCACACTTCTGACAAATAATTGCGCCAGTGTTCACACGTGGCAACATTTTATCACCATAGATAGCAATGGGGGACTAATCACTGAAGACACTTGTTGTTTGGTGCTTTTTTGCATTTACACTCCCAGTGCGTTTTTCCTACAAAGGTATAACTTAGAGCCAGGAAACAAAGTTCTGTTGATGTGTGTTAATGCTGACTAGCTATTTGTTTGTTTATTTAGTACTATGAGCTCTTTTAGCAATTTTTGTTTTAAAATATGAGCTTCCCTATTTCTTCAGCTGTTTCTCAACAGTTTACTGCTCTAAACAGCGCTTACGTGATCTGACATCTGAGAGAGAATAGGAAGGAGGCAGATAATCGTTAAAGGACTCCTGAGTGCCTGACCATGTGGGGAAGAATGGTTTTGATTTTCCTCTTTTGTCTTACACTATTTTGATTTAAACACTATGGCTCTTTTACGCTAATCTTGTTTTACTTTTCTGTTTACTTGGTTTTTAAGGTGAAAGAGTTTGAGGGAGGAGTAACTAGCTGAAGAGATCCTGTAATTAATATAGACTGCAGGAAGTGAGTGTGACAGATGAGTTGAAAGGCCTTGCATTCTGTTGCTTATCTCAAGTGACATGTGGTGCTGGGAGTATAAGCAAAGACAGTGGATTTTTTTTTTCTTTCCTCTGCAGTATAATGCAGAAGACTGGCCATGTGTTCCACAAAGCAATAACATAGTGTGGAAAGCCGTTGACCAAAATAACTCTCCTTGAGAAACGAGTGGTAAATTTGGGAGATTACAAAAGAGCGTTTCCTTTTCTATATCAAAATTGTTACCATATGACTTTAATGTTAGAGAATATGAATCACAAATTGTGAATATTGCAGTTAAAGAACAAAAAGTACTGCTGGAGAAAAAATAATTGATTTTTTTTTCTGAAACAGATTTGATCTTGTTCAGAATATGTGGATATTAAAAGATTTTTTCAACTAACTATCTTTCAGTTGACACCGAAACCTTAGGTCTGCAGCTTTGTTTTCAAACGTTCGAAGAACAGTGAAATGGTTCAGTTGCTGTGACCATGGAAAAGATAGAGATTAAAAATAATAAAACTCAAGTTGTACTCTGGAGGTCAGATAAGAGTAGTTAGTTTACAGTAACGTTAATTGCACTTTTTCCTGTGAAGGATGCAAAGGGTGGTCTAATGTTTGTAAACAAAAGCAAGAGTGTAGCAGCAGTTGATCAAAACCTTTCCTAATTCTGGGAAGATCTAACCATTTTCAGGTCAGTTTGACAGAAGAAAGAACTATCTGTGTTGATGGCTATGGCTTCATAGTTTTGGAAACCATTCTTCCAAGTGGCTTATATTTTTGTGTAGTTATTCAATTTGCAGTAAGTCTACTAGTCATTTTGGGCCAAATCTGCAGTGTGGGTAACTCACTCTTCAGTAAGTCTTTTGCTGCCCAGGAAAAGAATGCAGGATTTTGCCCTTCATTAATTAGGAACTTCTGCATTATCAGTTATCTACTCATATGTAGATGGTGGAAATAGAATAATAGAGTTCACTTATACTTTAACGAAGGCATTTTTAAAAATTATTTAACGGAAACCTACAGTGAAAATATAATACAGAAAAGTCGATAAGGTATACTAGGGCTTGGCTTTTACACTGTACTAGCTTCTAAAACTTCACTAACATTAGCATTTAGGTGGTTGCTTTGTGCACACAGACATTACCATTTCATATCACCCTTAGCAACAAGCCTTCCTAACATGCTGTTGTATTTTATTCTAGAGCTGGGAAAGGATAATGTTACTAGGGAGGCAAGAAAAAGAAAAGCAGCAAGAGCTTCTTTTGGCTGACCAGTCAACTGAATATTGACCAACTGTCTTCATGAGAAAGAAATAGATGGTGGTGAATAAGCTAGAGTCTAGTTTTCCAGGAAGCTCAACGATTTTCCCAAATCAATACAGCTCATCAGGCTTCAGAACAAAGGCTGCAGGGGATGTGACAGTGATGGAAGTGGCTGTATGTTCTTTTGTGAATTAAAGCATGTGGGCCCGTGGGGAAACGGGCTTTCTTCAGTTATGGTTTTCAATGCTTGTTCTGTGTGCTTTGGGAGAAATCTTTAGGTTTTTGTGAGTTTTTTTACATGGGATAAAAAGGTTGTCATCTTGATGCCCAGAAACAATAGGTACAAGACATATTCTTTGTTACGTAAATGTTGCAACTAGCCAAATGAATAACAAATCATTTCAAGTCAAGGTGCTTGTTGTTTTAAGTAACTTGTGGTGATGACGTCTTAGTTAAGGGAGAAATAAAAAAGGCGCAGTATTTGGATTAAGCACCTGGCAAATGTAAACTGACATTATTCAAAACCTACTGGAAATCACATGAAAATGAATGGAGTCTGGTACCTTGTTGATGAGGCTATAAATTAATGTGGATAGAGTAAGGCCAACCTTCGCTAGCCTTCGACAGAGCAACACTATCTAAACCAGAAATGTTTAGTCCTCCTTCAGACCTTTAATCTTTAAGATCACTGTGCTTTCATAAAGTAGTACATTAATACTAGCGTGATGTGTTTCAAAGGTTTGTGACTGTAGCAGCAGCACCCTAAGGCATGAAGTGTTTCATTACGGTTCTCTTTGTTAATGCTGCCCTATCTCCTCTGCTCCATTGCTGTCCATTATTTGTTCAGATAAAGCCTAATGTTCAGGATGACTAATCACAGATCTGTGTTCCAGATGGTTTGATTACAGGATGTGGGTAAAGCAACTCTTCAAACATTCGGCCCAGCAGTAGGGCTCTCTGGAGGGGGGAACAAACAAACCCATCTTGCATTTTCTGGTCACCTGACAAACATTACAGTTCCAGACTTGTTGATCTTGGTTTCTGCAACATATATACCTGCTGTAGATGGTGAGATTCTTAGGTGGTGTTACGTGTATTACGTGATAAAACTAGTGAAAAATATAGAGTTTCTGGATCACTATAACACAAATTCACTCTTCAGTGTAGATTTATAAGAATTTCATGTGGGTTTTAGGCTATTGAAAAAATACTTGGAAGTCATGGAACAGGAAAAAATACTGTATAATTTTCATTGAAAGAAAAATATGAAATTTTGTATGGGTTTTTGTTTTTGTTGAACGTGGATGGATGGATAGATGGAGGATTATATGATGGATGGTGCTGTTGTATAAAATTTTTAACACAGGAGTTATACTGGTCCTCCTAAATGAGTGACAATAAAAAGTTCAGACCATATACGAGTCTTAGTCTCCTAAATTGTGGCTTTTCCTTCTCCTCTCCTTCCCATACATTTTGACACTTGAAATACTTTAGTTACTGTGGACATAATGATGTCAAATAGGTATGAGCAGAACTTAGTTGACGGTCACAAGTGTAGAATAAAGCTAGCTTAATCCTTGGGTAGCAATTTATTTCATGGCTGACCGTTTCCCATAGTTTGGGCTATCTTAGGTGTCCCAATCTGTGTTATGTATATTCAGCAGAGAGGGGCCAAATACCAATTTGAATTTGATTTGTGTACAAATTTACCGATAGTGAAGATATTCAGAATTGATTTTGTGTGCTTGTGTGTGTGCATCAAGTGACACATGTGGTAATATGCCGTTTTGAAGTCCTGCGATTGGTCTCTCGATGTTCAAGAGCTGCTAAATCAGAAAAGCTTTGGTATAAAAGTCTCTCCAATTTGACTTTGTTTGGGACACAATGACAAAAAAAGAAGTGCAGTACTTACTGTCTGGGAGTTTTTCTCTGCAGCTTCAAGTGAGCAAAAACTGTCTGAAAGTGGAAAAGTCTCCACGGTACACCAGCATGCCAAGGCAATTAGGCTTGACTGTCATCCATGTTGAGGCATTTGATTGAAAAAAATGGTTCTCACCTTTAGAAGATCATCTGGAAGATATTCAGACAATCTTTGTGTAAACCTGCTGACTTCATTTTACTGGCCAAATAAATGGAAGTAAATAGAAACAGCACTATTGGCATCAGTGCTGCACCCATTCACACCAGTAGAGAATTTGGCCCTATAATCGAGCCCTTGAGTTATTTAGGAAGATAGGTTAGAGTTGATCTAAGTAAACTAGCATTTCTCTGGTAGTTGCTGTGATCTACATCTCATGTGAGCATTTCATTGCTCTCCTATTATAATTCATTTAGTGGCTACTTGTGTAGTGCTTTGAAAGTATGACATATTTTATGAAGTCATGATTTTCAAAAATTGGGGTCTAAAGTTAGGCTCCTAAATTGTTAATGGTGAACCTAAATTAGTAATCTCATTTTCAAACTTTTGAGCCCTGGCATCAAAAAATCTTGGCTTAAGTTTATTATTATGATTTAGTAACAGAACTATGAAAGCAAATAATGTATTATCATAATCTTACATGTATTGTCTAGTTCTTTCAGCTGCAGGGCTGTTGGGGTGACTACAAGGGTTTCTGAAGCTACTCAGAGCATTAGGCTTGAGGTGGCCCCATTCCTAATCTAAAGTCTGGGGGAGAAGAATTACTCCCTCCCTACTGCCACCCTTACCTTGGCGATCCCCAGTGCCCAGCTGAGATCCTTGTGGTGAACAGTGTAGACAGTATTTATGCTTTCTCTCTTTTACTGATGTCACAACCGGTCTCCTAAGTTGTATACAGTGTAGTTAACACTAAGAAAGAATTTAGAGTTATATGTATTGTAATGCTTAGCATATATAGCACTGCTATGATATTTACTTTTACTGATTTTGTTTTTAAATCACTGCTGAAATAATATAGACTTTTCCCCCACCAAAATTGTGTTACATACCTTATTATCTAGATTTATATTCAGTAGCCAATGAATTTCAGGCCTGCTATTTGGTATCCAATGAGTGAAAAGAAGGAAGGAAAAGAAAAGTGGGTTCATGAAAACATCACGAAAACATACAAAATACTTCTTCTTTAAACTTGCTGAGGACTGTATTTTAAATTTTCACTTTTCATGTCATTCTTTCATCCAATAACAAAACGCCAGTACCTGCTTACAGTTTCTACCCTTCATATGCACTAAACTGAGTAATACTATCCCAAAATGTTTTTGGGAACACCCTGTTGTGTCCTTGGGGATATTTATGTATATTCTGTTTTCGCAACTGGTTTAGCTTCATTTTTGCCATAATTATCACATCCTACAATGTGGCTGTGAAGCTGAAGAGCAATGAAAGGTCCTCAAAGTGTGAACTAAGAATAAATGTCTCTCATATAGGGCGGTATGAGTGCCCTCTGGCGCTTTTCGCCACTGCACGCAGGTATGAGGGGCCATGCTGCCCTGACCCACTCAGTTCCTTCCTACTGCCAGTGATGACTGTTGGAGTGCTGATCTTTGTGTCTGTAAATCTTCTCTCTAATAGTGTATATGGTACCTGTAGAGTTAGTTTTTAGTCTAGTGTAGTGTGTTTGTACATATTTAGAGATAAGAATAAGTTTGGAATAGTAATTTTCTAGAGTTGGGTTCCTGTTTGGATACTGGGGTCTATACCAGACTAATGCCTCATTCTCCTGACTTCAAGGCCTGTCAGCCATGTAATAAATTTGTCAGTGAGCGACCCACACCCCAGCTGCCTTGAGTGTCTGTGAGAGGTGCGTGTGAGTAACAAATGTCACATTTGTAGGGGGTTCAAACCCCAATAGAAAAAGGACAGGGTTGCCAGACTCAAGTACTTGCTATTGAAGTCTGCACTTCGCCTGCTGTCAGAACCTTCCTGTTCAGAACGGGTACTGAGCACATCTGACTCAGTTAGGAGTGCTCCCCCTTTTCTGAGTCCAGAGGCAGATCCTTGTTGCCGGTACCTAAGAAAAGACACCAAAGACTCTGTACCGCGGCCTTCAAATTCTACGGTGAAGGGACCGAATGGAGGCAAGGACTCAAAGGTACACTCAAAGAAGTGTCACCTCCTGACACAGTTCATAAGACAGGAGGGATTGCTGAATCTGGAGGACCATAATTGTCCAAGGAGATCAATCCCTAAAAGACTGGCATATCTTTCGGTACTGCAGACTCAGGAGCCCTTTTCAGTGCCATCTACAATTCTGACTTTTGTAGTAGCCAGAGAGTTGCATAACCTGTCAGTGCCAGCTTCCCCTGCTGTTCAGGAATCTTACCCATTACTGGGATTGGAAGCATATGCTTCTGGAGTCCCAGCTCCAGCCCCAGAGCACTGTTTGGTACCAGTGGCCTCTACAGTTGTGGCTCCTCTACGTGGGGCTCCATTTAGAGGGAAGCCAGCAATGATCTTGTTGGTACCCCCATCTTCAGACTTGGAGCTGGTCTGTGGTCTGAGAAAGTGGAATCCTTATCAGACTCTGAGGTGGGTGCCTTCCCATTGTGGTACCAGCCACAACTTCAGCACTGTATGAGCCAATGGCCTGCACATAGCTGGGTTCTGCCTCTGTATCAGTGGCTCTTTTGGGCTTCCCTCCACATTCTAGAGCCTCTCCGCTCCCTTTCCACCCTTCAATATTGGCTAGACACAGGGACCATCTGCAGCAAGGTAAACATCTTCCTTCCCCCCAGGACTGGTGTCGGACAGTGTGCTTGGGACTCTCCTGTGGAGTAACTGGAGTAGGGACCCCCTCAACAACCCTTAGCTGTTGCTGCTTCTTCTTCATGGCCTGATGAGGTGGTAGTGACTGAGTCTGTTTTTCCCTCTCCTGATGATTTCAGAGCTCATCAATACTTGTTGAGGAGGTGGCTGCAGCTCTGTATTTCCACCCAGAAGAGGTGCAGCAAGGGTCACACAGGCCCATGGATATTTTAGCCTTTGCAGGACTGTCTAGGGCAGGGGTTCTCAAACTGGAGGTCATGACCTCTCAGGGGGTCACAAGGTTATTAAATGGGGGGTTGTGAGCTGTCAGCCTCCACCCCCGAACCCCGCTTTGCCTCCAGCATTTATAATAGTGTTAAATTTAAAAAAAAAGTATTTTTAATTTATAAGGGGGGGTCGTATTCATTGGTTTGCTGTGTGAAAGGGATCACCAATACAAAAGTTTGAGAAACACTGGTCTAGGATAGCTGTCCCTATTAATGAAGCTAAGCTGGAACCTATCAAGGTTTTATGGCAAACCCCATCTTCCCTGCCTCCTACTGCTAAAAGGATGGAAAAGGGATTTGAGCACTTCTATAACCACCCACATCCAGGCTCCCTGGTAGTTGCTGCTGCTAACATAAAGAGAGACAGAGATACCGGGCCTCTACCCTGAAAAGAAAAGAAGCAAAAAAAGCTAGACTTTGGTTTCCTTAGGATCTGTGTCTCCATATAAATATCAAGGGAGCATTGGACCATCTGTTTAGCTTGGGTGGAGTTCCTTGCGCGTATCAAGGGGCAAAATTTGTCGGTATTCATAGACAACATAGCAGCAATGGTCTGTGTAAACAAACAAGGTGGACCCATTTGATAAAGCAGAAAGTTTTATTCCAGAGGAATTTTATAGTTGAGGATCATGAACCCAGAGTCTCTGCTAGGTCTCTACGATTTCAGCCTGTGGGATAGTATCGTGAAGTTCAAAGACAAGCTCCCTGATGAGGCAAAGCAGGAGTTCAGTGCTGTGGGGGAGATGGGGAAATTAATTGTCAAAATATCATTGCAAGTGAGCTGGGATGCAACGGACTCTGTGGCTCAAGCAATGGCTTTCGCCATCATTATGTGATGTTCATCTTGGCTGCAGTCATCAGGTCTTCCCCCAGAGGAGCAACAAACCATCCAGTCCTCCCATTTGAAGGTCCCTTGCTCTTTTCCAATACAACAAATGAGAGGCTTCATAGTCTTAAGGATTCAAGGGAGACCCTTAAGTCTCTGGAGATCTATACACCAACAACAAAAAGAAAGCTGTTCCTCCTACAGCAGTCCCAATGGTTTCAGTCCTTCATGTCCCAGCGCTCTGAGGCCTATTTTAGATCTAAGGCAGCTAAACAATGAAAACAAAAGGCTGTATGATTACTCTAGTGTCTATTATCCCTTCCTTCAATCCTGGGGACTAGTACGTTGCTCTTAGCTTAAAGGGATGCTTCTTTTCACATGGAGATTGACAGAAAGTTTCTCAGATTCATGGTCAACAGATCCCACAACCAAACTGCAGTATTGCTTTTCGGCTTGTCAGCATCCCCTAGCTTAGTCACAAAATGTTATACCAATAAAATAAAAACCAGCAGGATCTTATTAAAGGGGAAAAGGCAAAATACCACATTTATTGTGAATACAGAAAGAATCATAGTTAGCAGTTAGTTATAGTTATAACATTCCATTCAATCTCATATTTATTCACACATTCATTCATACAAACACACACACACACACAGGTTCTGCAAGGTTGTTGCCGTAGTTACCAGCCTTAGAGTTGCTCATGCCAAGCCACTGGCCAGGTGGCCTGGACATGAGGCGGGAGCAGGGCCTTGTCAGATGCTCATCTGATGCTCCTGGAAGTTGGTTTGCAGAATCAGACCCCAAAGTTCTCACTTTTTAGAGTCTATTTTTATAGGAATTTCTTCCTATGCCAGTCTATGGGAATTGCTTCATCATGCTGTTGCTGAATCAATCAGCAGATAGCACATTTCTGACGGCTCCAAGATGTTATCTTGTTCTTTGGTTCTCCCATTCTTGAGGCTGTTGGGTGGATTCCAGTCTGCCCTCCGGGGGGGTCCTCTGGTTATTTCCACTTGACGCCTTCTTCAGCCGATGGACACTGGATTCTTAGGCTGGCACCTCCCTGATCATTCAGTTATTATCCACACCAAGCATCCATCCACATACATCCTCTATCTCTATTTTAATCACAATTGTTAATACAACAAAAGGGCGGGGAGTCTCTGGGTGCTGTTTCTGTTGTTACAGAGTATTGCTTTGAGTCTCTCTCTGTGTGAATTGCTTTGAGAACAGACTCTGTCTTAGAATGTACTAACACAATTAGCAGCTTGCAAGTTTCACACGTAGAGGGAGAGAAACAGTACCAAAAACCAAGAGACCTCTTAGTTAGTAATACCCTAGAATTTAAACTATGGGGAATCAAACTCATTTGTGATTTTAATACAGAACTTCTTTAATATGATCCAACAAAAGCGCATGGCTGTAGTAGTGGCATTCCTGCAAAAGTTGGGTGTTCATGTGTTCCCCTACTTGGATGATTGGCTAAGAGGCTGCACCAGGTCTCAGGTACTCTTCAACCCTAACCACTATTCAGTCCACTTTTGACACTCTCTCTGGAGCTCCTAATCAATACAAAGAAATCTATCCTCATGCCTTTCAAAGAACAGAATTTATTAGGGCAGCTCTGGACTCTACAAAGGCCGGGGCTTTGCTGCTAGAACAGAGGTTCCAAACAATGCGCATCACTGCTTTAGATCTAAAAGTGCACCCTCTCACTTTAGTTTGGAATTGTCTCAAAATTCTAGGACACATGATGGCGGCATGCACTTGTGTTGTGTAGCATGCCAGGCTACAACCCAGAGAACAACGTGGTTGGCTGGCCTTGGTGTACTCAGTGGCCCATCATCATATGGACATGGTGGTTCAAGTACCTGCACAAGTTTTATCCTCCCGGGACTGGTGGTTAGAACTTGCACATTTTTGTGAGGGAGATACCTTTTTACTCTCAAGAACAGTCACTCACTCTAGTCAGAGATGCATTAGATCTAGGTTGCGGGGGGGTCCCTTCAGTCCCCTTCAGACTCATGGCCTTTGGTCGCCTCATATCTGTGTCCATATGAATATCAAGGGAGCTTTGGGCCATCTGTTTAACTTGTGTGGAGTTCCTTCCGCATATAAAGGGGCAAAATTTGTTGGTACTCATAGGCAACATAGCAGCCATGATCAGTGTAAACAAACAAGGGGGACACCTTTGACAAAGTTATGCCAAGAGGTGATCTTCCTCTGGGATTTATGCATCACCAGACCCATCAACCTGAGAGCTGTTTATCTTCTGGGAGTTCAAAACACTTCAGTAGACCACCTAATCAGGTCGTTCACAGGTCATCACAAGTGGTCTCTTTATCCAGATGTGTTTACATCCATTTTCCAGTGGTGAGGAACTTCCCAAGTGGACCTGTTTGCAACAATAGCAAACAAAAAATGTTATCTTTTTTGTTCGCAAGGGGATCACAGCCCAGGTTCACTGACAGATGCTTTCCTCCTACCCTGGTCAGAAGGTCGTCTGGATGCTTTCTCTCCAGTTCCACTCCTTCCCAAAGTTA
Source organism: Caretta caretta (assembly GCF_965140235.1). NCBI lineage: Eukaryota > Metazoa > Chordata > Testudines > Cheloniidae > Caretta > Caretta caretta. The sequence continues at coordinate 80,164,209 of NC_134210.1, read as the reverse complement.
TATCCAAAGTCAAGAAATAGTCTGCTTACCTTATTCTAATAGTCCCAGCATGGCCCTATCAGCATTCGTTTTCAATTCTACTAGCTCTATCCGTCAAACCTCCACAGCTGTCTCCTTCATTCCAATCTTCAGGACCTCCTCCTGACACTGTGGAAGCTTCATGGCTGACAACCTCAGAATGAGTTTTTCTCTAAGGGGATGCAGAAAATTCTTCTAAATAGTAGGAAGCTTTCAACTGGGTCTATTTATCTTGCTAAATGGAAGAGATTATCCATTTGTTCCTTTTTAAGAGACATCCCCTCAGCTCAGGCACCAGTTTGCTATATCTCGGACTATTTTTTGTTTTGGAAACAAGGGTTAGCACTTAGCCACCAAATGGACTCTGATGGAACTAACTCAAGCTTCTATCCTCCCTGTATAACTGATAACTTTTTTCAAACCCCAGTGTCCCTCAGATTTCTAAAATGTTTGCTCAGATAATACCCTCCACAGTGGAGTTTAAATTTAGTTCTAGGAAAGTGGATGGGTTCCCCCTTTGAGCCGCTAGTGACTTGTTCTCTGTTGCACCCGTCTGTGAAGGTGGCTTTATGGGTAGCTATTACTTCAGTTAGGAGAGTACGGGAGCCTCCCTATAGAATTTTCTTTAGGGGCACCGTTTTCCTTCAACCTCACCCAAAATTAAATGGTTTCCGATTTTCACATTGATCAAGCCGTTGATTTACTGATTTTCTTTCCAAAGCTTCATTTAAATAAAGGAAAAGAAAAGTTCCATACTCAGGATGCTAGAAGAGCCTTGGTTTTTTTACTTGGATCGGACTAGGCCTTTTAAGTCTTTGTCTCAGCTCTTCATTGCTGTTTCAGACAGAGTAAAGGGCCAGGCAGTATCCACCCAGATGATCTCTTCCTGGATTTCCAGCTATATGCATTTGAGCTACTGATTACCCTGAGGTGCAATATTAGCCAAAGTGGTGGCTCATTCAACCAGGTCACAGGCAACTTCCATAGCCTTTCTGGCTTGTGTACCCATACTGGACATTTGTTGGGTGGCAACCTGGTCATCAGTCCATACATTTCCCTTTCACTATGACATCTCACATTAATCTAGAGAGGATGCCAGATTTGGACACGACGTGCTGCAATCCCTGTTCAAATAGACTTCTCGCCCATCTCCAATTCGAACTGCTTGTGAGTCATCTACAGTGGAATGGACAAGTGCTATCACTTGAAGAACTAAAAATAGTTACCTACCTTTATGTAACTGTGGTTCTTAAAGATGTGTTGCATGTGTCCATTCCACAACCTGTCCTCCTTCCCCTCTCTATTGGAGTCTTTCTGGTAGGAAGGAACTGAGTGGGTTCAGGGGCAGCAGAGCCCTTTATATATGCTTGCAATGGTGCAAGGCACCAGAGAGCACTCATGGTGTCCCGACAGGTACTGCTGGGGTATAAATCTCCGACAACTGTGCACGAGGCATGCACACACCTATAGTGAAATGGACATGTGCAACACATCTCAAAGAACAATAGTTATGGAAAGGGAAGTAATTATTTTTTACAGCTGTTTCCTATACCTTGGCACCCACCTAAGGTGAGATAATGTGCCACACCTCTAAGAGTCTGTGAATGCTTTTGCTGTGTGTTATCAGAGAAATGGTTTGTCCTGTCTGGGAATTGTGGATGGAAAGCTAGTGAAGACAGAGTGGCATAATTTGTAGTAGTGCTATGACTCATGAGATGTGCACACAGACATTTTTTTCATCTCCGTCAATTGAGTTTCTTCTGAACAGGAAGAAGCATCTGTCAGGATGTGAAGAACCACACAAGAGTCTGTAACCACTAAAGCACATGTGCTCTCAACACCTCAGCATATAGGGGAGTTTTGTGGGTGAGGTCAGGGAAGGGCCAGTGAATCTGCAGGTACACTCCATGTGGATTCAGATGCAGCAAGATTAGAAGCTACTGGCCGTGTAATGCTTCTGAAACCTGGCAAGAAGATCCCTTCCCCCTCAATCCCCAGCGAATTCCCAGTTATGTAGCTTTGTTACTTGAGTTATGTGCCAGGATAAAGATTTGGACTAAAGGAACCAATTATAATAGTACATCTTAACTAGATTCAATAAGTCATTTTTTTCCAGCTATCCAGTATTTTGATCACCTCCATTTTCATCTTCCAGAGCTCTGCTGCAGTGGGCCTTCCAGTTGTGTCTCTTTATGAGGCATTCCTAAAATCCCATGTTGCTTCTGTTCTCTCAAAGCATGTCTGTTATAATTTTAGTTGATTAAAAGTGCTTCCTTCACAGCACGTTCTTAGAGAACTTGCCTGTGGCTAAAGAGATTCTGTATTCTGTACATGAAGGAATGAGAATTCATCCTCTTCCATAACTTTTCTTAAAGAGTAGAGAGTGAAGGCTTCCTTTCTACAGATGTCTCTGAGGTGACCTAGATCATTCTGTTTCGTTCTGGGCATGTTGTTACCAAAAAGATATTGGCAAATTTAGAAGGAAGTTTAGACCCAATTCCAGCAAAAAATTTAAGCACATCATTAACTTAAACATGTGAGCAATCCCATTGAAATGGAACTATACACATGCTTAAAGTTAAGGATTGATGCAGTAGAAATGACCAACAAAAATGAGTAGGATATTAGTAGAACTGATTTATAAGGAAAGAACTTACTCCTATTTGCTTGACAATTATTTTTTTAAATATACAGTATTGACTTTCTTATACTGGAAGGTCATGTGAATGATTGAATTTCTTATTGATTTCAGTTATTCTGTGCTTGTGGCTACTTCTGATGCCTGTCTCTGTGCTTTTTCTTTTTTTAAAATGTAACATGCATATACTCTATATATACACAATATAAAAGCTACATACATTTAACATTATTAAGTACAGGGAAATATAATGGAATACAAGTATATAAACACCAAAGAGGGAGACGAATCGTTGAGGATGATACATGTGGTTTTAACAAGAAGTAACAAAATGAATTTAACTAAGGTTAAATGTAGACAGAATATTAGGAAAATACAGAGAGCATTCTAATGCTTTGGCATAATCTCCCAAGAGAAGACGTAGAAGCCCAGTTGCTTTGTACATTTAGAACAAAACTGGACAACATACTGAAAATCTACGTTAGGGAACAATTCTGTAGTAGCAGAGAGAGATGGGCTAGATAGCATAATAGAATTTAAAGATGGGGAAGATCTATGATTTCCACTCTCAGGGTTATGGTCGTTAGAATAAAATGAGATGAAAGTATTAACATTACCACTGAAATAATTTTAATGTATCTCCATGGTTCAGAAATGTAGAGTTGACATTTAGTTTGGAGCTTCTAATTTGCAGAAACCAAATTTCCAGTGACCAATCATTAATTGTCATCATATATCTTCACTGGCACTTCCTTCCTTCTTTTAAGTTTTTGCCCATTCACTTGAGTAGGTCCAGGGATCGCAAAATAGTAAATAAAAAGAAAAGGAGTACTTGTGGAACCTTAGAGACTAACAAATTTATTTGAGCAGAAGCTTTTGTGAGCTACAACTCACTTCATCGGATGCATGCAGTGCATGAAAATACGGTGGGGAGATTTATATACATAGAGAACATGAAACAATGGGTGTTACCATACACACTGTAACCAGAGTGATCACTTAAGGTGAGCTATTACCAGCAGGAGAGTGGGGGGGGGACATTAAATAAATGATTTCAGCACTTGAGTAAAATGCTATACCATTTATTTTCCCAAAGCCAAAACTTGCCATTCTCATTTGGCTCTAGTGGCATATGTGGACTGAATGTACACTTCCCTATATGAGAGCAATCCACACAGGAATTTATATGCAAGACATATGGACATAATACAGACACACAGTTCTAAATAGATATGTGTATATAGGAATATCTGTCTGCAACTGTAAAGCTCTCATGCAGAGGAACATTGTAGATGGATGAGATTTCTCAAAGAGTATAACTACTCTCTCCCCTCCTCCTTGAAGATGAAACTTCCTTCATTTATTTGTTTTTATCAATCACAGTATAATATTGCTCTGGTTTTATTGACCACTCAGCTAAAGCTTCTATAAATGATAACAGATTGGAATAGAACATAACATAAGAATAGCCATACAGACCAAAGGTCCATCCAGCCCAGTATCCTGTCGACCGACAGTGGCCAATGCCAGGTACCCCAGAGGGAGTGAACCTAACAGGTAATGATCTAGTGATCTCTCTCCTGCCATCTATCTCCACCTCTGACAAACAGAGGCTAGGGACACCATTCCTTACCCATCCTGGCTGATAGCCATTAATGGACTTAACCTCCATGAATTTATTCATTTCTCTTTTAAACTCTGTTATAGTCCTAGCCTTCACAACCTCCTCAGGCAAGGAGTTCCACTGTGCACTGAGTGAAGAACTTCCTTTTATTTGTTTTAAACCTGCTACCCATTAATTTCATTTGCTGGCCCCTAGTTCTTATATTATGGGAACAAGTAAATAACTTTTTCTTATTCACTTTCTCCACACCACTTATGATTTTATATACTTCTGTCATATCCCCACTTAGTCTCCTCTTTTCCAAGCTGAAAAGGCCTAGCCTCTTTAATCTCCCCTCATATGGGACCCGTCCCAAACCCCTGATCATTTTTGAACCATTTCTAATTCCAGTATATCTTTTTTGAGATGAGGGGACCACATCTGTACGCAGTATTCAAGATGTGGGCGTACTATGGATTTATATAAGGGCAATAAAATATTCTCCGTTTTATTCTCTATCCCTTTTTTAATTAATCCTAACATCCCGTTTGCTTTTTTGACTGCTGCTACACACTGCGTGGACGTCTTCAGAGAACTATCCACGATGACTCCAAGATCCTTCTCCTGTTTAGTTGTAGCTAAATTAGCCCCCATCATATTGTATGTTTGGTTGGCGTTATTTTTTTCCGATGTGCATTACTTTACATTTATCCACATTAAATTTCATTTGCCATTTTGTTGCCCAATCACTTAGTTTTGTGAGATCTTTTTGAAGTTCTTCACAGTCTGCTTTGGTCTTAACTATCTTGAGCAGTTTAGTATCATCTGCAAACTTTGCCACCTCACTGTTTACCCCTTTCTCCAGATCATTTATGAATAAGTTGGATAGGATTGGTCCTAGGACTGACCCTTGGGGAACACCACTAGTTACCCCTCTCCATTCTGAAAATTTACCATTTATTCCTACCCTTTGTTCCCTGTCTTTTATCCAGTTCTCAATCCATGAAAGGATCTTCCCTCTTATCCCATGACAACTTAATTTACATAAGAGCCTTTGGTGAGGGACCTTGTCAAAGGCTTTCTGAAAATCTAAGTACACTATGTCCACTGGATCCCCCTTGTCCACATGTTTGTTGACCCCCTCAAAGAACTCTAATAGATTAGTAAGACATGATCTCCCTTTGCAGAAACCATGTTGATTTTTGCGCAACAATTTATGTTCTTCTATGTGTCTGACAATTTTATTCTTTGCTATTGTCTCAACTAATTTGATTGGTACTGATGTTTAGACTTACCGGTCTGTAATTGCCAGGATCACCTCTAGACTAGAGCACTTCTTTAAATATTGGTGTTACATTAGCTATCTTCCAGTCATTGGGTACAGTAGCTGATTTAAAGGACAGGTTACAAACCATAGTTAATAGTTCCGCAATTTCACATTTGAGTTCCTTCAGAGCTCTTGGGTGAATGCCATCTGATCCCGGTGACTTGTTACTGTTAAGTTTCTCAATTAATTCCAAAACCTCCTCTAGTGATGATAATTCCTAAGATTTGTCACCTACAAAAAATGGCTCAGGTTTGGGAATCTCCCTAACATCCTCAGCCGTGAAGACTGAAGCAAAGAATTCATTTAGTTTCTCTGCGATGACTTTATCGTCTTTAAGTGCTCTCGATCATCCAGGGGCCCCACTGGTTGTTTAGCAGGCTTCCTGCTTCTGATGTACTTTAAAAATATTTTGTTATTACCTTTTGAGTTTTTGGCTAGTTCTTCAAACTCCTTCTGGGCTTTTCTTATTACATTTTTACATTTAATTTGGTAGTGTTTATGCTCCTTTCTATTTACCTCACTAGGATTTGACTTCCACTTTTTAAAAGATGCCTTTTATCTCTCACTGCTTCTTTTACGTGGTTGTTAAGCCACGGTGGCTCTTTTTTTAGTTCTTTTACTGTGTTTTTTAATTTGGGGTATACATTTAAGTTGAGCCTCTAATGGTTTACTATTTTGAGGTATCAGTTTCATTTAGGCCGTTATTTATAAAATCTTACCCTGCCTTAAACGGTGCCACAGATGATTAATGATTAATAACTTATTTTTTAAGTAATCCTTTTCTTAATCCTGTTTTCCTGTGAGCAAATTCAGTTCTTACAGTTTTGAATAGGTTTGAATGCTATCTTAAACAGTTCAATGACATGAGTCTGAGTGTATAAACACAACGCAGTTTAGCAGACAGTAACCTTTCGTCACATTGACAAGCCTAGTTAGTGCAAATAAACCAGTGTTTGATTTACAGAGTCAAGAAGCATTAGGCAAGCCTCTCTCATTGTTCGGATTATTCCTGCCTGATAAAACAGTTTCTGCATATACAGTCTCTCTCACTCAGTCAGTCACCCTCTCACTTACTGCTCTGTTCTGTGGTGTTGCATCATTTTTTCCCTTTGAAGCTTACTTATCCGAGGCACTTGCTTTTTGTGGTCTGTGCTGCAGTGCTCTGCCCAGCCAATCAGATAGTAATGCTCGCAGTAGGAGTTGGCCAATCCAAAGCCTGCTTTTGCTGGAAACGTGAAACCCTTAGGGGAATGCAATAACAAAAGCCTTTCACTGCAGACAAATGTTAAGTGTCTGTGCAGACTTTTCTCGTTTTTAATTTTATTACTCTAAGAATGGACGGTTTGTTGTTTCTTTCATGTTTCCTTTCAAGCAATTTTAATTATACATTTGTGCTACATCAGAGACTTTGAAACACAGTGATTCAGCCTATTGCATCTAAAGCTAAAATGCAGTAACCTTCTGGCAATACAAATATATTCCAGTGTTGTAAATATAGCTGACATGCTGAAGAATTTTAAGCAGCTGGAAAGGTCTCTGACACCACACACGATGCCCTAGAGAGCAAATGATGGGAAAAACCTTCACTCCCTCCCCCCCCCATAGCTTTGTCAGGTGTTTGTTTTTTATTTTAAAGGGGTCAGAATAAAATATATGTCCCCAGCTATTCCATTTTGTTAATATCAAAGCACAGATGATAAAAAATAAATTTAATATACTGATTGTCTAAATAGGAATTTTAGCCTGATCTTTTATATCCTGGGAGCCTGTTTTTAGCCTTCGTTGAAGAGTGATTTATTTTTTGTCCTTTAGACCATCTTACCACAATATATGGTATTCTACTGTCAACTTATAATAATAGCAACTTAAAACCATATGGGGAACAATTTTCAAATCTGCTATTGAGAATTTTCAAGGAAATCCCTTCTTCCCTAGTACTTTAGCTAACAGCACTTCAAATACTTTCCTGCTGTTAAAAGGTCCCTAAGGAAATAAGCTGGAGGTTACATGTTTACTTTACATTGGTGCTGCAGAGTGGGATAGTTTTAGTGTAAAATTAGAAATCACACTGGTAACACAAAGCAAGCAGACAGGCTAGAAACGTATTTGGCACAGTGCCATTATTATTTCCATTGTAGGAAAGCTAAAGCTAGCTAGAACAAGGGGAGTGTAGAGAAATACAAACCATGAGATTCGCGTGTGTAGTTTTAGTTAAATATTTAGTTCTTTAGAATGAATTTCTGTGAATCTGCTAACATTTTGCACCATGCCTCTTCTTCTGCCTAGGTGAAATTAATCTTTTCAGCATGCATTCTAAAGAGAAATGATAACTGATTCAGAATATTACCTTATGTTTATCTACAGTATCTAATGAATTAAAGGGGTAATTATGTTGACTGGTCAACAAACATGATTAATTGTCTCTGTCTGTGAAAATGAAAGTATAAATTGTCTCTGTCTGTGAAAGTGTTTGAGAGAAAGCTGAATGAGTTTGAATGAAACCCTCCATTTAATTTTTTTTAAAAGAAGCCCCTAATGTACATACTTAATAATACATTGATTTTTCAGATAAAACAAAATTTTAAGCCCACGTTTATTGTGCAGATTTATTTAAATTTTAACATAAGTATTTTTAAAGCAAAGCTTTAAATGATAAAGACATTAACATTGAAACAGCACATTGGTTTATTATTATTTATTATTATTATTATTTGTCTTCCTAAATGCCTCAATTTAGGTTGGAGGCCAGGTTAATGGAAGGCTCACAATGACAGAGAGAATGCAAATAATATAGAGGGTTTGTAGATATCCCTATATAACAAAACTTGTGTGTGTGGTGATTTGGATATTTGTAATTTCAGATCAATAATATCACCACTATAGTATTGTTGAAAACAAAGCACATTCTTCTGGGTCACCTACTGATTTAAGCACTGGTAACTGGTGCTCAGTTTATGCTGGCTGCCTGCCAAATGAAAGCAATTATGTGCAGTAATAGCAAAATTAAGAGGTGAATGTTGCCGTTTTACAGCAGGACATGGCAAAAACCATTTCCTTCTGTCAGCTGTATCTTGATCTCACACACGCGCGCACCCACACACACAGTCTTTCCTGTGGGTTTTAACTTGAGGTCCCTGAAACCAGAAAAGAGGAAGAGTGTAGACCACAGCTTTTGAAAGCAAATAAGAATGGGGCTCTGTTCGTTTTTTAAAAAAAGTTGTAACTGTGGTAATATTTTGTTTCTCTTCCTCCTACAGGTGTCCTAGTGGTAAATGTTACATGGCGGAACAAGACTTATGTCGGGACCCTGCTGGATTGTACAAAGCATGATTGGGCCCCTCCCAGGTAGGCAGTCATTCTGGGACTGTTTTTTCTCCACTCTTCCCCCCCACCCCCATCTTTGGCAAGAAACCAAATAGAGATTAATAAAGAACAACTGTATATAATTGACACCATTCAGAAGAAGAATGAGTAATTCTCTCTTTCACACTGCAAAATGCAGACGTTGAGCTGGCAATTTGTATTTTCTATTGTTGTGTTACTGAAAAAATATCTCTGGAATTAAATTGAAATTGAGTTTATTTTAAAATATTTTCTTGGATACAAGAACTACTTTTTTTCTCTGTGTCAGTAATATTCCTGAAGCAAATGTTTTTTCTTTCATGACATTAATATTTGGAAGAGAGCACCCTTCCTCTAACAGCATTGCAGATTCTGTTACATAAAGCTGTGTCGTTCTGATATTTGAAATATCAGTTCATGGCTGAAACAGCTGATGGTGTCTGGTGGTGATGTTTTAGTATCTGTTCTGACATCTGTTCTTCTTAACTTAGGTTTTGTGAATCGCCAACAAGTGACCTGGAAATGCGAGGAGGTCGGGGGAGAGGAAAGCGAGCAAGGTCTGCTGCAGCTGCACCTGGAAATGATGTTAGCTTTACAGAGTCAAGAGGACTGCAGAACAAGAACAGGGGTGGTGCCAATGGGAAGGGGAGGCGGGGCAGCCTTAATTCAAGTGGACGCAGGACACCCCCAAATTGTGCAGTGGAGGATGTCAAAGCTAGCCCCTCATCCACAAATAAGAGGAAAAATAAGCCTTCAATGGAGCTAGACTTGAACTCCAGTTCAGAGGACAATAAATCTGGAAAGCGCATTCGCACCAATTCTAGAAGCACTCCAACCACTCCACAGGGGAAACTTGAGACTACGTTTTTGGACCAAGGCTGCTCTTCTCCAGTATTGATTGATTGCCCTCACCCCAATTGCAACAAAAAGTACAAGCACATTAATGGACTGCGTTACCACCAGGCTCATGCACATTTAGATCCAGAAAACAAACTGGAGTTTGAGCCTGACAGCGAAGATAAAATTTCAGACTGTGAGGAAGCATTAAGTAATGTGGCACTTGAATGCAGTGAGCCAAGCACAAGTATATCAAGTTTTGATCAGCTAAAAGCACCAACATCTCCTTGCCCTCTTAATACCCCTGGGACACCCAAGGGGAAAAGAGAGTTGACCAATAATGGCCCAACTTCAATCATCAGTTCTAAAACTGGCAAAAATTCTGGTAAAAAGAAGGGCCCAAACAGTGAATTGAACACCCTTCCTGTAATTTCTAATATGGCAGCCTCACTGGACAATTGTTCAGTAGCAGATGGCAGTTTGGCCTCTGAAATGCCCAAACTGGAAGCTGAAGGATTAGTGGACAAGAAAAATTTGGGAGACAAAGACAGGGGCAAAAAAGCCAATACCTGCAAAGTGGATAAAAATCTGTCAAAACTTAAAACAGCTAGGCCCATTGCCCCAGCTCCAGCTCCTACTCCTCCCCAATTAATAGCTATACCCACTACAGCCTTTACAACCACCACTACAGGGACAATACCCGGATTGCCCTCACTCACAACTACTGTTGTTCAGGCTACACCAAAGAGCCCTCCATTAAAACCTATTCAACCAAAGCCCACTATTATGGGAGAGCCAAGCACTGTAAACCCCGCTCTCACGTCACTCAAAGACAAAAAGAAAAAGGAGAAGAGAAAGCTGAAGGACAAAGAAAGCAAAGAGTCTGGAAGTCCTAAAATGGATTCTAAGCTGGGAAAGCTAGAGGATTCAAAAGGGTCTGGGAAAGATTTATCTGGACATTTTTTAAAGGACCATCTCAACAAGAATGAAGTGTTAGCTAATGGACTGTCAGAGTCTCAAGAGAGCAGGATGGCAAGTATTAAAGCTGAAGCGGATAAGGTTTACACTTTCACAGACAATGCACCCAGCCCTTCTATAGGGAGTGCCTCCAGAATGGAATGCAGCACTTTGGTGAATGGACAATCTTCTCTGGCGCCACTGCATGTGTTGACACAAAATGGTGCAGATAGTGGAGCTGCTAAAACCAACAGCCCGGCTTACTCTGATATTTCTGATGCTGTGGACGATGGTGGTTCTGACAGCAGGTCAGAGGGCATGAGGTCAAAGGCCAGCTCTCCTTCAGATATTATTTCTAATAAGGAAAGTGTTGTAAAAGGACATTCTTCAATCACAGCACAATCATCACAAGTAAAAGAGTCCCATTCTCCCTATTACCATGGCTACGATCCTTATTATTCTCCAAGTTACATGCACTCTGGACAGGTCAGCACCCCTGCAGCTGGGAACAGCAGTACCTCACAGGGACTGAAGATCAAAAAGGAGGCTGAGGAAGAGGCTGAAAAGAAAGACAAGACAGAACCATCAGATTCCAAGAAAAATGATACCAATTCCACTAATTTACAGCCTCAGCACCAGTCAGTAATAACTCAGAGACATCCTGCACTTGCCCAGTCACTTTATTATGGACAGTATGCCTATGGGCTTTACATGGACCAAAAGTCCTTAATGGCCTCTAACCCTGCCTATAGGCAGCAGTATGAAAGATATTATGAGGACCAGAGACTGGCAGAGCAGAAAATGGCACAAACTGGGAGAGACTGTGAAAGGAAGAGTGAACCTCCACTGAAGGAACTAGGAAAGGATGACAACAAGCAGAAAAATATCCCCTCTGCTACTATCTCAAAGGCTCCTTCAGTTCCAGAGACAAGCAAAAATAACACTAAAATGGGGTCATCAGTCCCCAGCAAAGCTGAAGAGACAAGCAAATCACAGATTCTTTCCACTCACCAGCAGCAGCTTCAGTCTGATAGCTTCAAAGCCAAACAAATGGAAAACCATCAGCTTATAAAGGAGGCTGTGGAAATGAAATCTGTTATGGATTCAATGAAACAAACAGGAGTAGATCCTACCACAAGATTTAAACAGGTGAGGCCACTGGAACTTGAACACGGATAATCTTGAATTATTCTTAAGGTTTTACTGGCACGATTTTATTGTATTTTTCTATCTTACCTAAATGGCCAAACTCTGGCACCCTTTCTGACGTTGAGTAGTACCTTATTCCTTGAATAGATCTATTGCTTTCAGTGGGGCTTCTGAGAGAGAGGAAACTGAGCATGAGTAGAGGTGACAGAATCCAGGTTTAAGAAATTAGTTAGAAAATTTTTAATCTTAATTAAACAGAATTCATGGTTTCCATATAGAAACAAGTAGAATTAAAACTCTTAAATGTAAATTTAAGTCATTCTGCTTAGTGCAGCAGAGTGAAATTTCAAGAAATAAGCACTCTTCACTATGAATGAAGTGCAAAGTAGATTTAAAAAATGGCTTGGGTTTTTTTTTGGTTTTGTTTTGTTTTTTGATGACAGCTGGCATTTACTAAAGAAGGGCAAGCAGGTTCTTTGATGCTCAACTCTTTATCCTAATCCGACGTGACCTTTTCAAAATCGGGGACATCATTCCCTATCTGTCGTCAGTAAGCTCCTGACCTCTGCAGGCCCACACAATGGGTAGAATCCTGGCCCCACTGAAGCCAATGATGGTTTTACCACTCTGGCTCCTCCTGGCCTTCTCACATTTTAGACAGCCTTCCCATACACACCCCTGCCAAGACATTTTACTGTTTCTTTGCTGTGATCCAGTGCTCCCACACTGAATATCCTCATGCTCTGGCATTTGGCACTAGATTGACTCCTAGATTTCATCTTCATAAGCCATCTTTCAAGGTAAGGCTGAGGGTCATGGAACTAGAAGGAAAGTGGGATGGTTCAAGTTTGGATAGGAGAAGATTTCCATGGACTATGATGAGTATCTGAACCAACGCTGATCCAGTTTACCTATTAGTATTTCTTATGCTGTGAACATTGACCATTAAAGTAAAGTAATAGTAATTAGCCCTTGTACATCTCATAAAAAATAATGTTCTTTTGTTATTCAGTAAAGATAGTGCTGTTTTAAGTAATCCTGTAAAGAAACCATGTACCCACTCTTTAGCATGTTTATAAACTGTTTTATAATAGTTAGACATATTCTACACACATTTCTCAAACCCTGACCTCAATCTCGGTGAACAGTGATTTTATAACTTTTCACATGTGAACAGTCCCACTTAATTGAATGGGACTGTAATGCGTAGAGTTACTCAAGTGTACAAATGTTGGCAGGATCAAGGCCAATATAAGCACCTTTCCAGCAAGATCCATTTTTCAGGTTCATCATTCCAGGTTATCTAAGTCCTTTGACGTAGCATTAGCAATGTTGTAGTTCACAGATGGGAAAATCTCTCTCTCTATGGCCATTAATCAAAATACATATATAGTATGATCACATAATGTTAACACCTAATATATATGTAATTCATGATTAAACTAGTCAAAGGCATGGAAAGGATATAAAATAAAATAATTCAATCAGATTATGATAGAAGTTTATTACATTGCTATTACATTGTAATATTGGCTGGAGTTTGAGCTTAAAAGTATAATGAACCTATAAGAAGCATGTCTGTCCTACAGTATACATAATCTGGGTGTGTTGTTAACACTTCTATAAAAAAAAGACCTCTACAGAAGTATGAGAAATATCAATAACTATCTTGTTTCACAGTGTGCATTTAGAACCAAATGTATTTCTCCCTCATATTAGGACGCAGATTCAAGAACATGGCATCATTATGTCTACCAGCCCAAATACCTTGATCAGCAAAAATCAGAAGAACTTGATCGGGAGAAAAAACTAAAAGAAGACAGCCCTAGAAAAACACCTAATAAGGAAGGTTCCATACCCAACCTCCCTGTCTCATTAACAAGCATTAAAGAGGAGCCGAAAGAGGTCAAGCGTTCTGATTCCCAGTCATTGGAGGAGAGCAAGATCAAAAACGATGATCGAAAGACTCCTGTAAATTGGAAGGACTCTCGGGGTGCTAGAGTGGCCGTTTCCTCACCAATGAGTCAGCATCAGTCCTATATACAGTACTTGCACGCTTATCCTTACCCACAGATGTATGATCCCAACCATCCTGCATACCGTGCAGTCTCTCCTGTTCTAATGCACAGCTATCCTGGTATGTGTTCTGTAACTGGCATTGTACACTAGTAAAGATTTACACACTAACAGTGGAGTAAAACCTACATTTTAATATTGGCTGTTAGCAGCTTCACGGATGACATTTGTTTTGCTTGTTCTTATGCTAGGGAAAGTTCTGCAGATTAAACTGATTTAATACAAGATGTTCCTTTTATGAACTGTCAGAGTTCCCAGTTACAGTTTCCACAACCCCTGACAGGCTGCTGTTGCTGTTAGACTGACAGATAGTTTATTGCCTATAAAAATATTCTAAGCACTTACTGTCAGAACCATTATAGTTACTATTCCTTTCACTTAAGAGGACCCATAAATGTCTGAAATGTCTGTAAGCTCAACCCTCTTTATAACCTCCATTCATCAGGGTGAATTAGCTGAAAAAATCGAAGAACAAAGATACAATTTTATAGTCACGTGATCCATTTTTGATGTAATCCCCTGTATAGGAATCTCTCCACCCCAATGTATAACCAAATGTAAAAACAGTAACTTGATGTGGCATTTATTGTTTATCTGCAGGGGCCTATCTCTCGCCAGGATTTCATTATCCTGTTTATGGGAAGATGTCAGGGAGAGAAGAGGCGGAGAAAGTCAATACCAGCCCTAGCATCAACGCAAAATCAACCACTGAATCTAAAGCACTGGATTTGCTCCAGCAGCATGCCAACCAGTACCGCAGCAAGTCCCCTGCTGTAAGGCTTCATCTGTTGTTATTGAACAGCAATACATTTGGGGTTGGGTAGGGAAAGGGCAGAGAACATCATCCAAACATGTGCATAGTCAAGCTATGACTATATTTTTAATATCCGCATCTAAATCCAAAGTAATTTAAAATCAGGGTGCTTCCCTGGCATATACTGGAAGTGACAAGTATAATAGGATTCTTGCTAATATACTTCCTAATATAAGTAGCAGATTTATATGGAAATCCAGATTCATAGATAGCTCTTGGTACATGGTACACTTTATTAAAGTTTACCAAGAAGATCCTGTTTGAAAACAGATAATGAGATTAAAAAGTTGAACTCCGGGATTTGGTAATATCCCTTCAATATATTTGCTGCGGAGCTGTTATCTTCTGAATAGCAAATTACTAAAATCCTGTTTTGGAGACTTCCATGTCAGAGTAAACCGTGTTATTTTGCCTTCAGATAAGTCAGTAAAGTTGTAATTGATGAAAGATAGTTTTGAAATAGCTCTCTTGATCCTGAGAGTTGGTTCAGTCCCCAGTGCAAATGAAAGAAGTCCAAGGACTGATTTACACCGGCTGCCACCAGCTCAAATAGGCTGTTAGAGCAGCCAGGAATCAGCCGGGCATAAGGGAGCCTATAGGCCACCTCCTCCTGCAGAATTGGTGGGAGAAGAGGTGGTTTGTGGCTGCTGTGTGATGCCTGAGGATCCCTTTATCCTGAGAGTATGGCTACACCAGCCTTAGGGCAGCTTTCTATTCTGGGGAGCAAAGCAAATCCGCTCCAGTGTACTGGAGAATCAGATCTCATAGTTCGTGTTTAAATGTCCTTTGCTAGATACCCAGAGTGAGTGTATTGGTTGTGATATTCTCAATTTAAAAAATATTATATACATTTTCTTTTACCTTTTTATTGTCAGCCTGTGGAAAAATCTACAGCTGAGCGTGAGCGGGAAGCAGAGAGGGAGCGAGATCGTCACTCCCCCTTTAGCCAGCGGCACCTTCATACACACCACCACACACACGTTGGAATGGGCTACCCACTTATACCCGGGCAATATGACCCATTTCAAGGTGAGCTGTGGCTTCTGACTGTAGGATCGATGTGTCTTTTAAAGTCATTTAATTGATGTTGCAAGTGTGATGTGAAGCTATTTTAATAGAAACCCGTGTTTTACGGAAACCAGAAAAAATAGTTTACATCTAGGGAGAAAGTTTGAAAACACTCAGCAAGGACTAAGCTGGTAACACCAAATGACACTATAGCTACAGCTTCATGCTTGAGTAATACTGTTTTAGAACTCAACCACTGATTGCCAGTAAATTATTAAAATTTTACTTGTCAGCTAGGATATCATTCACATGAGTATTTTCAACGATGATAAAAACTGACACTAACTGATTAGAAAGACCCAAAGGAAGTAAAAAAATAAACTTTTTTACACAATTAGTCTTGTGTAAACAATGGAGAGAGCATGGCAAAGAGAAAAGCTTTTAATTTTGAACAAATTTTATGTACAAGAGAGACCCTGCAGTCAACCTTGAGATTTTCACAGGTACAGCTTCTCAATAGCACATGATCTGTTTTTATTTAGGTGAATTCAGCACGTATTGTTGCAGTCAAGGAAAAAGAAGCACAATAAGAGATGCATGAAAGATCATTCATTCTCTCTTGATTTACCCCAGGTTTTCTTCCTTTTCTGACACTGTTCTAGCAGAATTAAGATTTCCTCCCCTGCAGTGAAGTACACACTAGTACAGTTTGTAGCTAAAATGACATTAATTCATTGTGTTCTCTCAGTGCCTTAGAGTCATTTTCCTATGCAAAAGTCTTGAATATTTCTAAATTGGATTCAGTGATTCCATACGCCTTATGGGATGCATTATGCTCATTCAGTGGGAGAAATTTAAAATGATAAGTTACTACGGAAGTATTGTATTCCAAGCAGCTAGCATGTCGTTTCTGTAATTCACTGTGACTTTTGATTCTTGTTGTTTCCTGGTACCCATTATTTCAACTGAGCTTCCTATTCAGGAATTCATACAAACCGTTTAGCACCATGCAGTGCAGTGCTTGGAAAGAAATACAATAAGGTAAAATGCCATATTTTCTTGTAAAATGCCTATTAAGGAGAATTCAGTACATTATATTAAGGCAAATTGGTCAGACCAGGCAAATTGTCTTACCTCTCTTACCTGAAATATTTGATGTATGCATCCTGCAAAAAGTGATTGGCTGCTATTTATGGTTTTTGAACTGACGACAATACTTATCTTCCTGAACACCATAAAATCCAAAAGTATATCCACAGTCTTCTGTTTCTTCTTTCCTTCAGGGTTGACCTCTGCTGCCCTTGTTGCCACTCAGCAGGTGGCTGCTCAGGCATCTGCATCTGGTATGTTTCCTGCACAAAGAAGGTAAATATCTTGTAACCCTTGAATTATACTTACATAGACATCTTAATAGGGAGGGAGGAAGCAAATTATAGGTTTCTAAGACTGGAGATCTGCATCCCTATAGACAGCAGCTTTTATTGAGAAGGGAGGGGGTTTTTTTGGTTAATTGTAGCTCTATTCTTCCAAACAAGACACTTGTCGTTGACCCTCATACTATAATCATAATGTAGATAATTAATCAATGAAATAGACTGCTTCTTGTCTGAGATTTTCAGAGAATATCCTTTACCTCTTGGTACTATTAAAGTAAAACAAGTTATTATGAAGTATATAATTA
This sequence comes from Caretta caretta, assembly GCF_965140235.1. NCBI lineage: Eukaryota > Metazoa > Chordata > Testudines > Cheloniidae > Caretta > Caretta caretta. The sequence continues at coordinate 80,146,759 of NC_134210.1, read as the reverse complement.
GGATTCAAAATATTTTCATAAAAGGCAAGCAAGGGATTCATTTTGGAGTAGATCCATCTAAAGTTGAGTAAACTTCTGCTCTTATGTATAAGTACAAGTCTATCTGGCTTCCTGATTTGCAGATACTTTTATTGGAAATAAAATATTTTTAGAAGGTACATTAAAGATTATATTATTTTAAAGTTACCTAAGAATCAAATGTAAACGATTTACTTGCTTTTAAATAGAATTTACTTTTCAACCTCTAAAGGAAATGAAAACCTGATATATAATAAAAATTCTGTCTTAAGTGAAAAGCTCAACTCTGCCTTAACAATGGAGTATCCACGAACACTTCCAGAATAAATCTTACGCACTAAAATTACCAATTTTCATGACTTTATCACAAGTGCCGTGATATATGGTGTTTTTCTTAAAGTCCCAGCTCCCCAGAGGCAGTGATTACATGAGAATCTCACCTTTCATTTGAATAAAAAGCAAGTTTTTAGCACTCAGTGTTGTAGAGAAAAGCCTGAGCACATGACCCAAGTGCACCCTAAAGGTTCAGAAACTAGAAGAGACACAAACTATTCCTTTCCCCCCTCTCAATTTTATTATTTTTTAAAAATCTCATGATTTGGAGCAGGGGGCTAGGGTTGGCAATACTAATTACATGTGTTTAGTTTCACAGTTTTTGTGCATTTCAAGAGTTCAGAGTTAAATGATGGAAAAGGATATCCTACTAAAACCTCTTTTTTTTTCTTTTTTTTTTTTTAGAGAATGAGGAGTTTGGAAATGTACATTGTCATGTGACTGGATCACATGAGGAAGCGCTTTATTACAGACATCAGTTCCATGGTGTTAATTTGAAATGCCTTAATGGCAGGCAAAAACCAGTCATTTCGTTTTTGTAAATTGCAGATTTTATCACAGAGTAACAAATGTTGCTGTAATTAGACTTCTGTTTTTATATATATATATATATATGCGCGTATATATATATATAAATATATATATATTCTTTACTTTTTTTTGTATCGGTAACCAGGCTCGCACACTGGGTCTGCTGCTAAGTTGCAAACCACACAATAAAGGAAAAATGTATTTGTCATGTTTAGAAAAATGTTAACCACAAAAGGCCGTTTTTTTTTGTTTTTTTTTTGCTTTTTGCTTTTTAATTGTAAATAAATAATATTATGTATCAGTGTGCCTGAACCTTGCATACCCTTCTAATATTGCCCACAAGCCCTCAGAGAGGCTAACTGTGATGATGACACTTTGGTACAATTTAGATGTCTATTTGGTGGCTCCTGTTAAGATGCATCAGTGTAAAATGTTACTGTACTCACTGTTTCATTGTAATTGTGTATTGTGAGAAATATACATTTGGAAGGCATGGGGTTGCCAGTACCACAAAAACTGTGTTGTACATAATGTATAGATTTTAAATGGGGAAATAATGAGTATCTGTGAATAATGAAATGTCTTTTTTTTTTTTTTTATAATCTTGAATGGCAAATAACCCAATAGCCTGCATACCAGAAGACATCTGTGATTGTTCTATTACTTGAATAGTCCTGCAGTCTTTTTTTTAATGTTTACAATTATCCAGTTTTAGAAGAGAGACTTTAATGCCATTGCCTGGTTACTTGTTTTATGCTGTAATCTAGTTTATTTTATGTAAAATGTATATTGAATGCTTTCATTTTTATACCTGCCTTAAATAATTTGGCAATCAGAATAAAAAAAAAAAGTTGTTTTTGTACTTTTTGGCGTCTGTCTCACTTTGCTGTCCTCTGCCCAGCTCAGAGAGAGATTGTGTCCTAGTTACCAACAGGTATGTTTGACAGACTCTGGAGGCACTATACAGTTGTTAGTGTCCCCAGAAGGACTTTTGGCTTGGTTCCCAAGCAGCACTCACCAGTTTGGCAGCTAAGCTATCCTTGAATAAGGTGAAGCATGAATCCACACTCTCCATGCCCAGCCTGTTCCATTTTCTCCTTGCCCCTTCTTCCTTTTGGGCACATAGGGCCTGAGCCAAAACTGCCGTTAAAGGAGGTCTTTCCATCTACCTCAGTAGGCTTTGGATCAGGTCCCTAGTACCCATGAGTGATCTTTCTGATATTTACACCTCTAATACCTTCAGCTGAGAAATGACTGGCTGTGTGCACTAGAAACGCTAGCCAAACTTTGCCCCGGATTTAACCTTTGCAGCCTCACGGTGTGGAGTTGATTGTGTGTACCTGTGGACAGAACTAGGCCACCTTTATTTTAAATATTCCTACCCATACTACCCAAGAACATGTTGTTGCGTTAACAAGAAACAATGAGCTTAAAGCACTGGGCTTAAATTGCAGCAAGGGAAGTTTAGGTTGGACATTAGGGAAAACTTCCTAACTGTCAGAGTGGTTAAGCATGGGAGTAAATTGCCTAGGGAGGTTGTGGAATCTCTATCACTGGAGATTTTTAAGAGCAGGTTAGACAAACACCGGTCAGGAATGGTCTAGATAATACTTAGTCCTGCCATGAGTTCAGGGGACTGGACAAGATGACCTCTCGAGGTCCCTTCCAGTTCTATGATCCTATGGTTGTCCGATAGTTTTGTTCCACTGCAGTAAGTAGAGTACAAAATGATAATAAAATTAATGCATGAAAGAAACAGATGGTTAGCCAGGTTATTTTGGGTGTCAACTTTATCCTTGATTGTGTACCACTGATACATTCCTCAGCAAATACAGGGGTGTTTGAACTCTCATTCTCTATTCTGATGACAACTTGCACTGCCAGAGATCAGAGCTTGTATATGAAGTGGGTACCATTTTTCTTGCTTAGTGGATACTAAATGCACAAGGGTGAATTAAAGATTCCCAACAGACAAGCATACTTGAATTTGTTATATTACTTTGATGAATCTGCCATTAATGTTGCTATAATTGTTTTACTTTTATGGACATAAAATCAGCCCCCTTAGTGGCTAGTAATAAGGTTTATTGATTTTACTATACATTATTCATCTCTGGGCTGCTCTTATCATCTAGTCTTGAACACATGTGGGAAGCTTGTAGTGCTGACACAGTTCAAATTAACTTAATCAAGAAATGGGGAAAAAAGGATGTATTCCTTGGGGAGGTGGGGTGTCCTTCAAATACAGAATTCTTGACCACTTAGATAAGTGTTGTATTACTTCATTAAAATTTCAATTGGTTTTGTATTGAAATGTGCCATTGATTTGCAGCCTTCGCCTTTAACACTTCCACAGCAAAACAGACCTCATATTCACACTATTGGTGATTCTGATTTAGTGTGGCTTAAGAATGAGTGTCCGTAAGTAACCAGAATGAATTACTCTGATTTATATGGGGTAAGCAGACATTTAAAAGATGATTAATGACAGGGTTTCATTACAGTCTTTAGGCTGTAAGAGAGGCTAGCAGCCAAAGCCATTCATTTTTTTTCCCTCCACTGACGATTAATCTGTTCTTCCTTCTCTGTGGCTTTCCTTTGGCTTTAACACTTTGAGGGACAAACATCTTTGCAATTGTGAACCGCTAGAAGGAGTACACCATGGCTGACCTCTTCCAAAGCCAGGAAGTGGCCATGCTGCCAAGCATCAACAGTCAGGCACGATATACACTTCTGCCTCAGCTATGTGAAGGCTGAGACTCCAAAAAATCAATGAAGAGAGGAGACAATGTGGGGGAAACTCTCACCAGCCCAGGACCTGTCTGAATACAAGAAAAGTTGGGCCTCCCTGCTAAGCCATCTCCTCACTGGGGGCTTTATCTCTCAGGCTAGGTCTACACAGCAAAGAAACCCACCCGGCTGGCCTGTGCCAGCCGACTTGGGCTAAGGGGCTATTTAATTGCAGTGTAGACTTCTGGGCTCAGGCTGGAGCCTGGGCTCTAGGACTCTGCAAGGTAGGAGGGTCCCAGAGCCTGGGCTGCAGCCTGGGCCCAGAAGTCTACACAGCAATGAAACAGCCCTGCAGTCCGAGCCCTGTGAGCCAGTCTAACGTGACTCCCCTGATGCTGCAGAGTGGCATTTCAGGGGTGTGGTGACAGACACAAGGATAGTCCTGCCCTAGTTGCCGCTAGTGAAATGTATTTCGATCTGCTCACTCCAGCAGCAACAAGCACCTGCTCCATTCCATCTCTTCTCCATCTCTTCTCCAGGGTGACTAATGTACCCAGAAGTAGGTGCTGCCTTTGCTCTTCAATATGATTTTCATCCCAGTACATTCTTGGGCCTGACAACCCCTTCATGAGACCTGAAACCTGTGGAGGGAGTAAAGCAATAAGCGACGGCTTCCCAGTTTGTTTCTTCATGCTCCCAGGTGCTCTGTGGGAGAGTCCACAAAGGCACAGAAAGTCCCAGAAGAGGCGCTATTAGTATCACTACAGGTATACTGACAATTTCAACATCTAACTTTAGTTCTATTGTCCTTCAGCCTTTCTATCTATCTGTTGAAGGACCATAGACCTCCCTACCTTCTACACCTCCAGAACACCTCTCATCTGTCTCCTGTTTGAGGTCCTACTGTCATCTCAAAATCAACACTTAAAAAAATGGATATGAGAGACCAGATTCCCTTCTTTCATCTGGTCCCTTTTTTGCTGGTCCCACCAGTACAAAGGGACTGTAAAGCCAGCAGAACCAATTTATTGGGAATTCTGCCTAGTATCGGGGAACCCTTAGAACTAGTAGAGCTGGTTCTATGCCAGTCCCTCCAGGTACTTGATATAGTGGTTTGGTTGGAGATAGGCCTGGAGAATCACTACTCTGGAAATTCCTAGGTGGCCCCTGGGGACCAGAGCCAGCCAGTATAGATTAGGGCAACCCTGAATCTGTGTTTAAAATTATGTTAGGGATGGGAATGGCATAGTACTAGACCCACGATTGGGGAGCAGCACAGACCTCTTTTATGGCTCCCTACTTCAGGTGCACCCAATGGAAAATGGGAGTAGCAGAGAATCTAACTGCATTGCCTTCATTATTCCTTTCTTTCCTGTCTTTTGTCTATCACTACTGATGTCTACTGCATTTCATCTCCCTGACTGAAAATCTCAGTGTCCTCTTCACCATTTTTTTTCTCTTCTCCCCTACTCCAATCTCCAGACAATAAGTCCTCCAGCTTCTTCCTCTTTAATATCTACCAAAACCCACTCTTTTCTCACTATCCTCACTGCTAAAACTGTATGTATATGCTTGGTTATTTCTCCCTTTGATTACTTCACCTTTCTCCTTTCTGGCCTCTCCTATCGTTACCTTTGCTTTCCAAACTATCCATAACTTCCTCTTCTGCCACACTGACCACACCTCTCCCATATTTTTTCATTGATTTCCTGTCATCTGCATCAAATTCAAGTTTCCTGTCATCTTCAGGACTCTAGAGTTTTTCAACCAGGCATAAATTTCCCCCAATTCCCCTTCTCTCTCTCTCTCTCTCTCTACTATGTCTTATCACCTTGCTCTACCCATCTCTTGTTTTCATTGCAATCTTGGCTCTACAGCTTTTATTCCAATGGCCTATATGCCTGAACCAGTTTCCTGTTAACTGGCCATTAAGTCCCCTCTCTTGCCTTCAAAACTCCTCTCTTCCAGGATTCCATCTTCCTTGGTCTCCTCACTCTCCTTTCCCTGCACAGTTGTTCTGTATCGTACACTGTGTGTATTTGTCTTTAGGCTCAGATCTTTGGGAAAGGGAACACGTCTCACTTTATGTTTATGTAGCACTCTGCGCATTTATTGCTCTATATGAATGATTTTTAAAATAACTCATGCTTTTATCTTTTCACTAGATAACACAATATGCTTATGAGTATATTAAATAGAACAATTACTAACTACTTCTTTATGAGGCCTCGATACTTCCAAAAAAAAAAAAAAAGTTAAAAGTCTTGTTGAATCTGTCTTGTGCCCTTCAAAACTTGGGAAGAAATCACTTCTGTACTGGAATTTTAAAGGAGTTTCATTTAGTCTTTGTTTTCTTAGCCAGAATTGGAGATTTAGTCATGATTTATTGATTTGTGATCCGTCTTTCTTTAGTTTTTACAAAAAGATGGCTGTTCTCAATTTGCCCCAAATTCATCCCTTGGTAAACTCAGAATTCTGTATTAACTAATCTGACGCAATAACTCTTAACTACATTTTCCCTATACCTGATAACTTCTCTTTGGATAGGTCAGCATTTGCTAGATTCCTCAAAATTTCACTCAAACGCACAACCTGAACTCCTACCTTGGATTTCCAGAAGTATTAATAACACACACTATACTTTTCATTAAAAGATGTGTGTTGGTAAGGCATTGTATCTTGCTGAGATAAGAATTATGGTTGTGCAGCTGCACATGATCTGGAAGAATTGTTTGAATGCTGAGGGTTGTTGTATAGTGGAATCGAATGGAAATATATTGTAGATTGGAGGAGAATCTGGGTATACAGGCAGTCCTCGGACTTTCAACACAATTGATTCCTGAAAATTGTGTCTTAAGTTGAAATGTCATAACTTGATTTTCCCATAGAAACAATGTCGGATCAAGCATCATAAAGTCGAAACCGACATTGGAAAGTCAAAACAGGATGTCAGTTTATAAACGTCATAAGTGCCATTTGTCATAACTCGAACATCGTAAAATTGAGGACTGCCTGTATTTAGATAGCATGATGTCTCGGTGGCCAAGCATATGAACTGAGGTTGGATTGGATGTTAATGCAGCCTTGACTATATTTCTTTGATTTTAGTGTCTCCATTGCTAGGAAATGCACTAGACAGCCATAATTCTAAGTTAACATAGTTTTTGTTTGTTTGTTTGTTGGAGCCTTTCTATATTTCTATTACTTGTTAACCAGCAACCTAAGATGACGGCATCAGACAGCAGAGAAATACGACTCTAGGTAAGTACAATAAACTATCTGTAAAAAGAAAAGGAGTACTTGTGGCACCTTAGAGACTAACCAATTTATTTGAGCATGAGCTTTCGTGAGCTACAGCTCACTTCATCATCTGATGAAGTGAGCTGTAGCTCACGAAAGCTCATGCTCAAATAAATTGGTTAGTCTCTAAGGTGCCACAAGTACTCCTTTTCTTTTTGCGAATTAAAAACAGACTAACACGGCTGTTCCTCTGTAAACTATCTGTGTTAGTTTAACATAGAGAAGGTCTATGTACAGTATTTCATTGTACTTTGTCTTCATCCTTTTTCGTTTTCTTTCACTATAGGAAATGAAAAATATTGCAGATATGTATTTTCACTAAGCTTTAGGAAAATGGGGTACCCTATTGTCTGTTCATGCACTAATCGCTCATTCCAACTTTGGACCATTCCCTTGGTTCACTTTGCAACTCTCATTGGCACCAGTGAGAACAGGGAATGACCCCTTTTTGTGCATACAATGTTTACAAGTTGAATCTGCTTCATTATGGAAAAACTACAAAGATAGTGAATTTTTCACTTTCTTATCTGAGTCTTTAAGGACCGTTGATGCACACAGAAAGCCATTAACATGTGCCGTGATTGGATGCTAGACCCCATTAAAATCCTCATGATGGTTGTTAGTATGCTAAATTATTCTTTCAACATCAGTGGCAACTCTGAAACTTCTTAGATGTTCTGATACATTAGCAAACTTTAGGATTTAGCAAATATAATTATTACTTACAGACTCAGAAAACTTATTTCCACCATAATACCATATAAATGTGCATTGGGGACTTTCAGAAGTAGTTTTTATTAAGGTGAATGAACCTTTAGGCACGGAGCTAATACGTGCAGTTCTATATCAGTGGAGTCATATATGTAGTCCTTTCAACACCATTTCCAAGCATTTTGAATGATATAACATTGTACCTTAATTATATGATTTCCATTATTTGAGTTTGCTGATGCTAGAATAGTGCTTATTTATTGCTTTCAGTGTAGTGTTACAATATTTGTTTATGAAACTGAATGGCATAGCAATTCCAGTTAAACATAACCATGAGGAAAGGAAGACTCTCTGAAAGCCAATTTAAATCCAGGGGGGGAGGGGGGGAGTTTTAAAAATTGTTTTTGTGAAATATACAGTAAGTGATTTCTGCTTTTCTTTTTTGATTTGTGAGCAGGGTTGTATGGATTCTTTTAGCATGGGTCTATTTTCAGGCTACTTTTCTAATAGAAGAATGTATGTATTGCTAAGCTCTATAAATTCACTGCAGGTTATGTTCTTCAGCAACACACTTATTTTCTTGAGTGGCATTAGCTAAGTGTAAAGGGGGGAAAGTGATTTTGTCTTTATGTACTTTAAATAAAACTCTGCTTGGATAATAAACATGAAGTGCTGTATAAAAACGTCCTGGAATTCTCTGGTTGAAAAATCTGCCAAACTGTTAAGGAGCTGCTGTGTAAATTCTGAGTTTTCTGCTTATTTTCAGCCTCTTATTAGTATGATACTGTATGTAAGTGTCTAGATCAGAGGTTCTCAAACTGTGGTCCGTGAGCTCCGTTCAGGTGGTCCGCTGATAGTTCCCTATAAGGTGCGCACCTGGGCGGCTGCACACGAGAGAATGAAAGGCCACCCACCTAATTAGTGGAGCCGCACAGGAGGGGCTCCACTAATTAGGTGCCTGGACCCTGGAGAAGACGCACATGTAAGGTGAGGTGGTGGCCTTGAGGCGAATAGGGGGTAGGTGGGAGGGAGAAGTGGGGTGAGAAGAGGGGGTGGGGGAATTTGGGATGTGCAGGGCTGCAGCGGCCAGAGAAAGAGGTGATTTTTCCCAGCTCCAGGGCTGCAGCTGCTGGGGAGAGACAGCCCTCCTTCCCAGCCTCGACAGGGGGGCTACCACGGCAGCGGAGAGAGGGCACATCCATGGCGTTGGAAAGGTAAGACTACTGATATTAAAATATGAGCTGTGTGCTTTTATTTGTAGAACAAATACAGTTAATTACGTTTTTTTATATATCTATATATAGTGCTTTTATCCAAAGTGCGTTATAATATAGTTAGCTAACGGTACAAACAACATTTGGAAAGATCATTAAGTGGTCCGCCGAGATCCTCAGCAATTTTCAAGTGGTCCAAGAAAATTTTCAAGTGGTCTAGATACTATCGTTTGCTTGGATTTGATGGTTAGCATGCCCAGCTACAAAAAGATCATCTTACTAAGGGTAGAAGTAACTTTTGGGGCCAAATTTCCTTTTTGTATGGACGACTGAAAATCAGAGAAGTTTTGTAATTGACTTTCATGGGAGCTGGATCATGCTCTGTGAGCTCAGTTGTGCCTTTTAGGTACTGGATCACACTAGGTGCATCGTGAAACCTCACTGCTCTAGGGGCAGCTCGCTAAGAGAATACAACATACTGGTTAACCTGCTTCTTGACCAGCTGGTTGTAGGGGCTTGGCCTTACCTCCTCCCTGCTCCCTTTTGCGTGCTTTGTTTCTCAGGATGCAGTAGGATATAGCAGATCCTGGGTTCGGGGCGGGGGCGTGGAAGCAGGGATTGTGCTGTACTTATTCATTGCACAGGGGTGGAGGAGGGAGACCTTTTGTATCCTTGCCTTGCCTGTCTCTGCTGCAGCTGAGCCTAAATGAGTAAATCTTTAAGTAATGCTGGGCCATATCATGCCATTGATTTTTAAACAGAACTCCCCAATGAAAAGATTGCTTAGCAATCAATGCTGTGATAGGCCTCCCCCCTCCATTTATTGTAACATATTAATTTAATGCTTATTCTTGCCTCCAGTTTCTGCTCTGCTAATTCAGAATCATCCCACTTCAATATGAGTAGCCTAGTTCTAGGGTTTTCTTTATCAGAGACAGGTATTTGTTCGCTGGACCCTCAGCTTGTGTAAATGGCCGTAGCTCCATTTATGTCAGCTAAGGACCTAATCCAATGTTTGGAGTAGTGATTCATTGCTCCAAAGGGTAAGGAAGGTTCAGCAGGAATTAACATAATCAGTTGGAAGTCACTGAAAATAATAAGTCAAATTCTGCTGTTCATTATAGTAATAAAAATTCCTTTAAGAAAGGTGGGATTACACTGGTGTAACTAAGGGCTGGTCTACACTAAAGCTGTAAATAGACCTATATTACGCTACTTCAGTTACTTAGGGTTGACTTGTCGCAGTGTCTACACCACACTGTTTTGACATGAGATGCTCTCCTGCCAACTTACCTTACGCTTCTCGGAGAGCTGGAGTACAGAAGTTGACAGGAGATTGCTCTACCATCAACTTAGCGGGTCTTCATCATACCCGCTAAATCGACACTGTTGCATCCATCGCAGCAGTGACAATTTAGCTGTAAGTGTAGACATGCCCTTAGATATGAATTTGGCTCACTGAACTAAGCTAATCAGTGCTATTAATAGACTTTTAGTGTGCACATGTGAACAAAACAAGGGAGATAAAAAGTTGGACCATTAGCTGAAAATCTGGCTTTTGACTCCTAAATCCTCCAGAGTTCAGGACATTCTGATCCATAATTTTGGATGAGCCTATTATAGACATAGGTAACTTTGCGCCCAGTTTGACACAATTAAATATTTTACAGGTAAAATTGGATAACGTGGATGCAGCTGATACAGACGCAAATTTTGCAGGTGCCATTCAGGCAAGCATATATGCAAATTTAGCCTTACATGTTTGTTCTGGGGCTCCATAATGTAAAGCGCCTTCCAATTAAAATGGCTCACATATTCCCTGGTGTTTCAGTCGTGCATATTGCAAATGTATTTCGCTGTGGGATTTAGGTGTCTTTGTTACATATACACACAGCTAAAGGGAGAGACTGCATTTAAGAAAATCTACAGCTATATTTTAAAAAAAAACTTTCGGTTGCCAACAAGCAATGATGAATTTCTCTACTGTTTAATAATAAGCTAGTTAAGATACAAAAGAGAACAAAGAATTATTTTCAAAAGCCATTGGTAGTTACAACATAATGGTTTCATTATCTAAAGTTCATTCACAACAAGGACAAAAAAACATCCCTCTTGTGTACACTGAAGTGCTTTTCGTTTTTGAAAAAAAATCAATACCATATTCACACTAATGTTTGCTTGCATAAAATATTGACCGAAGTCACACTGGGTTTTACATAAAGACTTGAAAGCAATCTTGATTGTCTGAAAGGTTCTAATTGTTTTTTTTTTCCCCATCCTGAAAGAGTAATGAAAGGACAACTTAAAAAAGCAGAATTACATAGTTATTTTATAACTGGCACTAACAAATTTCACCCATTACCATGTCTATTCTGTAAGCAATGAACGTGTGGCTCCCAATTAATCTAGTGTACCTCCAGGCAAGGTCTAAATCAGCTGTATACAGCTAAAGCAATTTGCACACAGCTACAAGCAAATTGGAAAATAAGTGTTTCCCACTACTGCCTATCTTTTCAAGCCAAATACACAATCAGTATTCTGACAGCAGCATTTTATCATGTTCTTTGCAGCTATCAATTTTAATTATAACAATTATTGATTAGTTGGGAAAGTGAATAATCTAATGATCAGATGAGGTTGGTGAGGCTGCGGGGATCTTTTTTACTTTTATGCAGAGGTCCATTCAATGTTAAGAAATATCAGCCAGAGAACATAACTGTATCACACCGCTGAGCTTACATAGCTGTAATTGAGGCTGTGCCAGTGGATTTTACACTGAACTGCTCTTTTTAGGATTTTAAAATTGTGCTGCAAAAATCTAATATAAACTGAATCATGGCATATAAGGGATCAATCCAGAAATTTAGGCCCACATTTTCAAACATATGCACTTAAAGCTATGCACCTACATTCATTTTAAAGCACCTAAATAAGTGACCTGCTACACAAGTGATGCTGAACACTCACAGCTCCCCATTGACATGGGCTATTTTGTTAATTTATCTAATTTTAGGCACAAACTATTTGTTCTTCTGGTTTGATCCCTCAGTCAAAACAGAGAGGAAAGAAATATCCAACCCTTGCTTGAAAGTGCATGGGCATAAGAGAGTTACTTCAATTCAATTTAATAAGCAAGATATAACAAAGCCTTCTAATTAGAGCTGGCGCTCAGCCACCAAGTTTGCATCTAAACTTTTCCAAAGTCTGGTTCCAACCCTTTGGTCTACCCCATCTCTGCCATCCTCTTTGCCATGTTGCTGAAGATCTCTTTTTTACACTTTCATTTTGGTTTGAGCTATTCAAAATATTGAGCTGATGTTACTGTAACATAAGGAAGATGTTCAAGGATACTGTAAACTGTCTGCTTTTGCTAAGGCTGAAGATATTAGCATGACCATGAGAACCTCTCCGACATCTCCTCCTTCACAGCCATAACCTTGGATTTAGATTCTAATGCTCAATCCCATGATGTGCCCAGCACCTTCTGCAAGGTAAGGAGTTTCCAGCTCCAGCTGAAGTCAACAGAAACTGAGGAGACATTTTGCAGGCTCTGAGAGCACTCAGCAGGATCAGATTCTTGGTTATCAAATTAACCATTTTGATTGATGTTGAATGTAAGGCAATGTAATTGATAGATGTGATAAACAGCATTTCAGATACAGCTACAAATACGGGGTATACAACTTTGGAGCTGGTGCACTGCATGGCAGCTCAGAATCTATGGCAGGCTACTACATCAAAGAGGTTAGCCCCATCAGTAAAGAAGAAGAAGAATATATTTTCAAAGAATAGCACAAGGTTTTAGTCATACAACTCCCACTGATTTGGATAAGAGTTTGGCAACTAATAATCTGCTTATAAAGTGTAAAGGAATACATCCTTAAATTAGGCAAAATGCCACCCCTACTTAATCAGGAACAGAAAAATATGCTTACAGCTTCTGACCTTGCAATGAAAAAAACAAAAGAAAAGAGATCAGACATGAAAAAATCTGAAGATACACACATATACCACAAATGTGCTTAATACATGCACATATACTTTTAAGAGCAAAATTAACATCTAATAACAACAAATATTAATAGAAACCATATCTTGTTTTATATATACAGTAGAACCTCAGAGTTATGAACACCAGCGCTATGAACTGACCAGGAAACCATTTACCTCATTTGGAACTGGATGTACACAATCAGACAGCATCAGAGACAAAAAGAAAAAAGAAAATTGAATACAGTAGTGTTAAACATAAACATAAAAAGGAAAGTGGCATTTTTCTTCTGCATACTAAAGTTTAAAAGCTGTATTAAGTACATGAACATTTCAGAGTTATGAACAACCTCCATTCCCGAGGTGTTCATAACACTGAGGTTCTACTGTATATATAAGATCACGTAATGATTATATATATAATCAGAATAATGGGACTGGAATAGACCTTGAGAGGTCATCTAGTTCAGCCCCCTGAACTCACGGCAGGACTAAGTATTATCTAGACCAGCCCTAAAAGGTGTTTGTCTAACCTGCTCTTAACAATCTCCAATGATGGTGATTTCACAACCTCCTTAGGCAATTTATTCCAGTTCTTAACCACTCTGACAGTTAGGAAGTTTTTCCTAATGTCCAACTGAATCCCCCTTTGCTGCAATTTAAGCTCATTGCTTCTTGTCCTATCCTCCAAGGTTAACAAGAACAATGTACCTCCCTCCTCCTTATAACAACTTTTTATATACTTGAAAACTGTTCTCATGTCCCCTCTCAGTCTTCTCTTTTCCAGACTAAACAAATCCAATTTTTTTCAGTCTTCCCTCATAGGTCATGTTTTCTAGACCTTTAATCATTTTTGTTGCTCATCTTTGAACTTTCTCTAATTTTTCCACATCTTTCCTGAAATGTGGTGCTCAGAACTGGACACAGTACTCCAGCTGAAGCCTAATCAGTGCAGAGTGGAGTGGAAGAATTCCTTCTTGTGTCTACTATCAGGAATGATCAAGTTGCAAATTTTCTAGACCGGTGATCAGCGCAGGGAGTGGATTCAGTGGATCAAGGCTGAGTACAAGAAAACCAGAACCACACCTCAGGCAGCTTCCCGACATTGTGCCCATTTTATGAGGAATTTGACCAAGTTCTGGGCACAGTGCTGAGCACGAAGCCAATGGTGGTGCACGATAACCTGGTCAGTCAGGCTGGTGACCTGCTGGCCCCATAATCCAGCAGCAGATGCCAAGTGAGGACAATGAAGTGACAGTTGTTTAAAGGGCTCCCAGAGGACACTTTGGAGCAGCCACAGAAGAAACACATCCTGGGGCCATACTCTGAGGAGCTGTTTGATGCCTCCCTAAGGAACAACCCACCATGGAGCCTGGTAAGTTTCTGACTCCATTTTAGTGTTTTTTGATATAGTAATGGGTGAGAGTCCTCCTCTGTGAACCAATGCAAAAATTATTAAAAGCCCCGACTAGCAGCATTTATTCGCTAATGGCAGATTGTATGCCAGCGACTTGACTTCCTCCTGCATCATGTGGAGTTCAAAATGCCAACCAGGAAATGCAAACAGTAAAAATTGCCTTGAAAGTGAATTTTGAGTGTAAAGGTGCAGATTTTTGCTAGGGCCATTCTTGTTTCTTAAAAATAATAACCTTATATTGCCATGCCTGTAAATATGCCGCTCTGTAGCCACTCAGTGGTCTATTGGGATGCCTGGAAACAGCAAACTGTGGGGTGGGGGAAGGTGGAAATGTGTGTTGTTTACAAATCTAGTTCATTTCTATTAGAGGTAATCAGTGATGAGCTGCCAAAATCTTACCAACCGGTTCCCTATAAAAAGTTCTGGTTTAAGGGATGTGCCACAATATGTATTTTTGGTACCAGTAGGGTTACCATATGTCCGTATTTTCCCGGGAGGAATTTTTAAAATTTAAAAATTCCTCCCGGACGGCGATTTAAGAACCAAAAAGCCTGACCTATCCAGGAAAATACGGATGTATGTTAACCCTGCCTAAAGTTCTTTTTTAAAAAGATGGGCCTGAACTAGAAATGAGCTCCGTTTCACATGTGTGGGTCCCTGCCACTCCCTGGGGGTGTGCTAGGGTGACCAGATGTCCCGATTTTATAGGGACAGTCCCAATTTTGGGGTCTTTTTCTTATATAGGCTCCTATTACCCCCCACCCCCGTCCTGATTTTTCACACTTGCTGTCTGGTCACCCTAGGGTGTGCACATTTGTGGGTCCCAGCTGCTCCCTGCCCCCCTCATTGAAGCAGGTGTGCAGGGTTACTGCCCTGGGAACTGCAGGGCACCAGTGGACGTGGGGCCAGCTGCAGACAGGGGCGTGGGGCATGGCTAGCTGGAGGCAGAGGGTGTGGGGCTGGCTGCGGGCAGGGCGGGGGTGCGGAGCTGGCTGGAGACAGGAGGGGGTGGGGTTGGCTGGAGGCAAGGGGGTGTGGGGCTGGCTGGAGGCAGGGCGGGGCTGACTGGAGTAGGGGCTGGCTGGAGGCAGGGCAGGGGGATGCGGTAGGGGTTGGCTGGAGTCGGGGGGGTGTGGGTCTGGCTAGCTTCAGGCAGGGGGGTGCGGCATGGGCTGGTGGGAGACAGGGCAGGGGGTGCATGCGGCAGGAGTTGGCTGGAGACAGGGTAGGGAGTGCGGCAGGGGCTGGCTGCAGGCAGGGCGTGCAGGGGTAGCTGGAGACAGGGGCTGGCTGCGGGCAGGGAGTGCGGGGCTGGCTGGAGGCAGGGGCTGGCTGCGGACAGGGGTGGCTGGAGGCAGGGGCTGGCTGCGGGCAGGGGGTGCAGGGGTGGCTGGAGACAGGGGCTGGCTGCGGGCAGGGAGTGCAGGGCTGGCTGGAGGCAGGGGGTGCAGGGGTAGCTGGAGACAGGGGCTGGCTGCTGACAGAGAGTGCGGAGGTGGCTGGAGACAGGGGCTGGCTGCGGGCAGGGGGTGCGGGGCTGGCTAGAGTCAGGGGCTGGCTGCAGGCAGAGGGTGCAGGAGTGGCTGGAGGCAGGGGCTGGTGCGGGCAGGGCAGGGGGTGCGGCAGGGCCTGGCTGCAGGCAGGGGGTGCGGGGGTGGCTGGAGGCAGGGGCTGGTGCGGGCAGGGCAGGGGGTGCGGCAGGGCCTGACTGCAGGCAGGGGGTGCGGGGGTGGCTGGAGGCAGGGGCTGGTGCGGGCAGGGCAGGGGGTGCGGCAGGGCCTGGCTGGAGACAGGGGCTGGCTGCAGGCAAGGGGTGTGGGGGTGGCTGGAGGCAGGGGCTGGTGCGGGCAGGGGAGGGGGTGTGGGGGTGGCTGGAGGCAAGGGCTGGTGCGGGGGTGGCTGGAGGCAGGGGCTGGTGCGGGAAGGGCAGGGGGTGCGGCAGGGCCTGGCTGGAGGCAGGGGCTGGCTGCGGGCAGGGTGGTGGGTGCTCACAGGGAGAGCGGCTCGGAGCAGCCCGAGGAGCAGGACGCAGCCCAGGCCCAGCAGAGCAGCCGGGGACCCACCAGGAAGCAGCAGGAACCCCAGGGCCAGGGGTTGGGGGAGCAGCTGCAGCAACAGGGCTCGTGCCCAGGGCCAGGTGGCAGCCCACATGGCTCCCGCAGCGCAGCGCCCCCGGCGGCCAGAGGAGGAATTACATCACTTCCCAGCCAGAGCCATCAAAGCCTGAGCGCCCCCTGCAGGGAAGCAGGTTAACAACCGGTTCTAAAATTTAACAACCGGTTCATGCAAACTGATGCGAACCGGCTCCAGCTCACCACTGGAGGTAATCCATGTAGTCCAAAGGTGACAACAACGTTCATCCCAAATACAACTGGGCTTTGAAATTGTGCTGGAGGGGGCAGAGGAGGAGGAAAGCTGTGGAGTTCTGAGTGTTTGCATGCAGCCATAACGGTCTAAGCCACGAGGTGGCTAATGTACCATTCTGTTGATTCGGGGAAGGGCGTATTTTCCCGGGCCACGTCGGTAGCTGACAGGTCCATTCCACTTATAGATGTGCTGTTCAGTAGCTACACATTTGAATACTTTGGTTGCATACACTGTTGGTTTCCCACCGTCAGTTTGGAATAACATCTCCCTTTGCCAGTGAGGCATCCTTTGTTATGTCCTCCAAAATGTGGAAGTCCTGAAATGTTAGAAAAAAGTTTTTGTAGCACAGCCACTGATGACACTCTCCCACCCACGTACTTCTGCACTTTTTAGAAATAAAAAAACAGCTTTGAATTTTTAACTTACCATTGTCTCTGCACTGCTTTCGCTTCAGTTAATCAGGGTTTGTCCAGGTAGCTTCTATGGACTGAAGCATCCCTTTCACATATACTGAAGTATAATTTTATGCCCTTGAAATTCCACAAGGATTTTTTCTGTGCTCCTGCAATGAGCTATTTGAGACAATAGCAGTCTGTGGCCCATCCTATTCCAGGCCCCTCAGCCTCTACAGCCTGCAGCACCCCCACAACTCGCCCACCAAAAGCCTGGGCCAACGTACCTTCATGGACTGTTCCAAGAGCAAACTTTTCCCATGTTGAACTTATGGTTGAGGTTCTGGATAAGGCCAACAAGCACGTCCAGTGTCAAAGACAGAGGGATTTAAGGCTAGAGGAAAGGCATGTCTGCAGGCAAGAGGAAAGGTTCAGGCTGGCTGCATAGCTTGAGGACAGGATATCAGCACAGGAGAGGAACTTGCTTTGCAGTTCCTGGAACAGGAAAAGCTGCTAAGGGAAGAGGACAGAGTCAGCAGAAAGAACTGTTTGAGTGGCTTATATCACTAATGGCCACCAGAGTACCAGCTCCTGTTGCATCATCCACACCATGGCCTGAGTCCCCTGCACGGTACCCTGTGATGTTGTCAGCAATAGCTTGGAAAACTCCATGGCTGGATGGCCCATGCAAGTAGTGCCCATGAGCGGCTAAGCAGGGCAATTTTGCTCCTTGAAAACCTCCATACTGACCCCCTCCTCTGTGGATGCCTTCACTGCCCTGCCCCAGCATCAAAAGCTCATCAAATAGGGAAAGAAGAGAATGGAGGGTGGGGGACAGGGGACCTGCAACAGTTGGGGGCTTCTGTCCTGCACATGGTTTCACTGTTTGCACTTGTTCATGCACCTTTTTATTTATGTATTTATTTATTTTTCTGTAAGGTTTTGTTGTTACAGGTGTTTTGGCAATGACAGGGAGCCTGCCTGGCAATGCGTGAATGTTGTACTTTTGTAATACATGTTTATAAATAAAGCTTTTTATTTTCATCAAGAAAGTTTATTGCTATCACTGCATTGCATCATACAATGTGTATTTAATATAATAAAGATAAACAGATGGGTCAGAGACAATTAGGAATTAGTAAGCAAACACTGTTCCTCTCTACAGTTAGTTACATCAGTCCATACTTCAATCATTTTCTTACATCAATACATATCCTAAATCCCTCTAACCCTCTCCCACCCCATTCATAAGTGGTCATGTCATTCATAAGTACATTGCATGGCAATCTATTCCCCAACTCTACCCAGACACTGAACCCCCGCACAATCAATGAGCCCCATCACCAACCCCACAAGCACATTCTCCAAAGTATTATTCCCCCTCTTCCATTGGGTCATGCAAGTCCATAATGTGCAAGGCATCCCTGTCTTCTGATGCTAGGTGCATCCAGCTCAGGCCATGGTAGGTGCACTTTCTGGCTGAATGTTCCAGTTCACCAGCCCCTCACTGTCATAGGTCCATTCAGGGCTCACCTCACAAAGATTGAAGCCACATTAATGCACACAGCTTTGATGACATTGGCATCCAAATAGGTCTGTAGACATCACCAGCTGGATTTCAATCTGCCAAAAACAGATTCAATGACCATTCCATACCTGCTGTGAGTGTAATTATACCATTTATTGCCAGGACCACATATATCAGGGTACTTGAATGTAGACTTCCAATGAGTGAAAAAACCTGGCATCATGCAACCCACATTGACATTCATAAATCAGTCTCTGTGCTTCAGGAGGGCCTTCATAACAATGGAGTTAATACCCTTTGCAGTTTAAGTTCTCATGTGCTCCTTAAGTAGAACAAACTATGGGCATGAGTTCCACCAATGATCTCCTAATGCAGTTCAAAAACTTCATTCTCTCAAAGCCAGCCTTCAGGAATTTCTTTTGTGCCCATCACCTTGGGGTACATCACATGCTTGACTGCCTCAGAAACCTCCTCCACCACTTTATCGACAGTCAACTTTCCAACACCAAACTGGTTGGCAATGGACCTGTAGCAGTCAGTGGTAGCGAGCTTCCAAACTGTAAAAGCAACCCATTTTTGGACCAGCAATGGTGCCCTCATGTGTGTATCTTTACGGCTGTAGGGTCGAGGCAAGCTGTGCACAAAGCTCCAGAAATGTAACTTTCTTCATGCAAAAGTTCTGGACCCATTCCAGGACTGTATGACAACGTGATCCCACCAGTCTGTGCTTGTGACCCTGCATCGGAAGTGTTGGCCTACATGGTGGTCATCAGAGGCTACATCCATTGTCATGAGCCGCATTAGCCAGTTCAAGCTAGCCATGCCTGTGTACTCCTATTCCTCCCTCTGCTACTTCATAAACTCTGTCAGGTGCCTTTGGTGGGTCAGAAAATGCCATGGAAATGGCCATCAGTAGTTCATGGAAGCTCTGCCCATTTCCTGATACAGGAGTGAAAGCACAAGCAAGAATTCTTCAAAAGGTACCTCCTCTAGGTTGCTGGCTCCAGTAGTTGAGAGTGCACAGACCAAAATGACTGCTCAGCAGGATGTGTTAGTGGGCTGTTCAAACTTCCTGTGTTGTGCAGGGTGGACAGTCAAATTTTCCACTGGAGTGGCCACATTTCGGGAGGGCAGTAGGGAGTCTGGGATATGGCTGGTTTGACTCAAGTCTGTTTGCTGTAGTGTAGCCACCAGAGCCCCAGGTTTGAGCCTGGGTTAGAAAATGCTTAAGTTAGGGTTAATAGTGAGTATAAATGCTGAAGCTCTGGGTTCTCTAATCCAGGGTCAGCTGACTCAAGTCCCACTAACCCTGCACTTACATTGCAGTGTAGACAAACACTGAATGGACTCTGGCCAACCCTATGTTGACACTTCTTAAAAAAACACAGTCTTCACTTAATTACAGGAGATGTGGAAGAACATTCCTGCCTGTGGCATAAGATTTGGGAGGATGATCCGCATCTTTATACAAATAGATTCAGTCACCTAGCAATATTTTTTCCCCCACGCAAATTTTCCCTACTCTTAGGAGGAATAGATCACGGGAGAGTCTTGTGCATGTGTGCACGTAGCTGGTTTCATCCCGGTTCACATTAGTGCTGCATTTGTAGCATGTGTTCCTATGTGGCAAGAAATCATGTCTGGCTAAAGGCACCCACCAGAATTTGGTCCGTTAACTAATAAAAATTCCGAAAGTTACATGTAATGTTTAAGCCATGCAGCTGAATATTTACCTTTGGATTTATACATTTCAGAGATCCTAATAAGACTCCTGTATAGTGTCTCATCCCGTTTTTATAGATATCAGTACTATTAATACAAGACAACTTCAAGCACATCTGGACAATGAGAAAAATAAGACAACCACAGGCTGTCCTTGACAGTGTTATTGCTAAACCTGACCTAGCCTGACTAATGTATTCATTTCACAAGGACGTAAGTCTCTCACACTGTTTTTGTTATATGATACTGCATCTGTAAAGGCTTCTTTTGAAAACGAGCAGAAAATTAGATCTGAGGCAAGTTTGCTTGAATGAAGTCTCATTAAAAAGCTTAAGGTTAGATTTAATTTCATGGTTAGGGATATTTCAGTACTTTTAAAAATACTATTTTCAGATTTGTGTGCAAGTCTGCATAGTTTATTCTAAACTGTCATCATGGTTTGGATATTTTCACACAGCTGAATTTCAAGTTACATTTTCAAGAGGCATATGTTGTAGTAATTTACTTTTTCACTCATGTGGAGGCTGATGGGTTTTTGTTTGTTTGTTTGTTTGTTTGTTTTTTGGTGTTGTATAGGTGGGGATTAAAGAATCTCATTACCAGGTACAATTTTTTTAGTTGTGGGAGAAGAACATTCCTATAAATCAATGGGCTAAAGTAAGCCCCAGTACAAACAAACCCAGGTTCCACTGGCTTCAGTTGGAGTTACAATTCTGCCAGGGTACAATTTGATTCAATGGCCTGTTTCCACCACCATTGGTGTAATGATCCCCCTTAGCCAGAAGGGACTGCTGCAGTAGAATAAGGGATTGCCCCTATTTGAGAACAGGTACTGTGTAACTTGCAATTGGTATTAGGGATTCCATCAGGGGAGGCCAGCTTTACAATAGGGCCTTGTCCCCCTAGAACACACATTAGTTAACTAACTTGTTAAAAGCCTATCGTGAACAAAGGAAGTTGTAGCTTTTCAAGGTAAGTCCTAGGCTCCCCACTTAGGCTTTACCTTGATATGTTAAAACTATTAATGCCTTGTTTACAATAAGGATGTTAGCATGGGTTAGTTAATCTATGTTAAAATACACCTTTTATCCTAAAGTAGATGTGGTCTAGGTCTCCAGCACATTGCTCTGGCAAGTCTCCCTCCCCTTACTTAGCATCGCTCAGGTTGGTGTGAATAAAGGGCTCTTTGGGACCAGTGGTTGTATGTTTTTTTGCATCCACTCCAATCTCCCTTCAGGCACACCTGCTATCCGTGCAGACCCTTACGTTAATTAAATTAAAATGGCTATGTTAATGTATCATACACAGTGAGAGGGTAGAAGAGGGGGGTTATAGAAGGAAATATGACCAGAAGGAAGTTGTAAGAAGATGTAGGATAAAGACTGTAAATTGTTCTACTTTATTTTGTACTTTCTTACCCCTTTCGATTGGTTGCTTTTCCAATTACAAGCCCACCCATCTGTTCTCCAAGCATGTAAATTACACAGATTTACACTCACAGTGCCAGAGGCTCTGCCCTCACTTGATCAGTTCAAATCCAGAGTAATGTCAGGGAAGTCAATACAAATACACTGGTGTAAGGGTATGTCTACACTACAGAGCCCATAGAAGCATAGCTATGCCGGCATAGCTATTTTTGTCATAGTTGTAGATTTTTTTTCACACCCCTGAAAATATATCAGCATAACGTTTAAGCGTAGACCAGGCATATGTGAGGGATGAATTTGGCCAAATGAATCAAGTTCAAGCCTAGTGCCATTCCCATAAAAATTAACAGGAGTTGCTCCCACTTATGGCAGAACTGACTTTGCCTTTTAATAAGATAGACAAACAGAAAGAAGGCCACTGTGAAATCTTATCACTGGGGCTGGTATGCAACAGCTGGCACTCCTAAAAGCCAGAACTACTCCCCATTAAAATTTGATTTGCTATCAGTGAGGTCAGAGCACACACAAATACCATTTTAATAAGCCCTGGAGAAGTATTCTGTTTTAAAATAAACCCACTTACCATGTTTGCTATCTACCACATTGGTTGCCAAGTTTTTAAGATTTCACTGGAAACAAAAGGTGGGTTCTGACTATCAGGCCCTTATACAGTCACTGCAAAGCAAGGAAAAGCATGCTTGTGTCACATACTTCAGACCTGAGTCACAGCACCAGGAGTTCGGAAACACTGTACAATGCAGCACTGAACCCTGGTGCATGGATGACCCGCTTTAACTAAAGGAAAGAATGCCCCCATTAGCACGTGAGCAAAGGAAGTAAAAATGATCTCATTCATGGGCTTTTCTTCCATTTATGTGAGGGGAGTTGGTCCCCACAGAACAGCACATCGTTCTCTTGGCCACACAGGGTAGTCTGCCTCATTTTCCTCAGTCTTAACCTTTGCCTCTTCCTTGGATTGAAATGTGAGACAATGCCAAGGCTTTGCATTCTTCCTTTATATCTTAGTTACAATAGCAAGGTGGGGTAAGGTTAAAAATGTGTGCACACCCAGAGAGTACCTTGAGTGCACACAACCATTCTGGAATTATTACATGTGATTTGTAAAAATGGTTAAAAGAATAGATTGCAATTTGAAATTCAGGGCCCAGCTGCAGCAGCATTAGCTTAAACCTAAGATATCTAGTTTAAATTAATGATAAAAGATAGCTTCTAAATAATAAAAGTCCCCAAAGCAAAACTTTCAACTAATGCTGCTAATTGCTTTTGAATCAGTTCTTCTCTATATTACCACTTTAGCACAAGCAGCACATTAATTATTGAACAATATGCAAATCATTGTGAAATGAGTAATACATTAATTTACCATCTTTTTTAGATAAGAAATATCTCTTTTCTTTTAAAAAAAAACAATAAAAGCTATTTTTTTTTTAGGAAAAACCCCAACTCTTAGTCCTCCTTTGTTTTCCATAGCCACAAATATTTGCAAAGAGAATTATGCAAATGAACTGAAAAATGATTTTGTTACTGTATTTTTTATTTAACAATTAATAAAATAAATCTCTTTTTATCATGCCCCTCACTAAAGATTTAACCGGTGTGTTGTAGCTGTTTCACTTGATGGCTTAGCAAGTTGTCTTTTAAAAAGACCTGTTTTGAATTAATTATTTACGACTCTGATAAACTAAGTATTCATAAAACTATGCTGATCCTGCCGGCATGTCACATGAATCAGTATCAGATGCAAACATCTTCAGCTGACAGTCCTCCGGAAAAAAAATTGCAACCCTTTCCCTGACTTTTGTCTTACCAACAGTGCGTAATTTGTAATGAAGGAGGTGTTGGGGCTCAAGCAATTAGGTGCTGGGGCTTAAACAATTTTCTTATATTCGTAACTGATACAGCAAGCCTAGAGGTGCCAGGGCTCAGCCCTGGCAAGCCCTGGCACAAATTCACACTGTGTAGACTGGTAAGCAGTGCTTAAAGATATCAGTAAGAGGAGAAACATACTATACTAGAAATACATTCAAGAAATAACCTTGCTCTTTCACAATTGTTTTTTTCTACACAATCTAGTTCTTCCTTTAACAAATATTCATTATAAGGTTCAGTTGTTTTATGAGACGTTTAGTTTGCTTCACAGAAAATGTATCCAGGTATCAAATCTATGGAGTTTATCAAATGAACATTCTGTTACATTTTGTGTTTTAGTGCACTGGAAATCCATTGTTTTAAAGGGGCTCTGGCAAGGGACAGTGCCCATCAAGACAAAGATCTTAAGGTATGAGGTCAAAGCACTTCTTCATCCTGGTCTTCGCACATATACATGCATGCATGCACACATGCACACTGACCAAAACAAACAAACAAATATCCAGATTGCCCCCTTGGGAACCAAATTAGAGCAAGAACCACACATGACAGATGCTAGTCACATTGCTTAATGCATTGGAAGGCACTAAGATACCATGTGATGGTAAACATCTTATGAACACTTGATTAGAATGGAAACAAATATAAAAGAACACTGGGGAAAGAACAGAGTGACACCATCAGACCCTCAGTTGCCTTTGAGCAGTACGTTAAAAAAATATTTAAAATTCCCATCATGGGTTTCTCACCTTCCTCCAGATAACTCCATGAGGATTCTTGCTGCAGCCTTAGGTATGCAGTAGCCTCTGATCAAACTTGCAGTAAGCTACCTAGGAATGGAAGAACTTACTTGTCTCAGCTTTCCACCCCCACTGTACTTATTTGCCTCAGCTCTTCATAGGTTCCAAACACAAACTGTGCAGGGAGTCCTTTGGTGCTCTTTTCAACCCAGCCATGACTGGTCAGTTCAGCACTGAGCCAGAATTCACAGCACTAAGGACCTTAAGGTGAAGATTTGGTTCTAACAATGTTTTTTGTTTGTTTGTTTTTAGTTATGTAAAGAATAAATGTCTCTCACTGAACTCCTCTCTTTTTTTCTATCTTGTAAAACAGAGGTGGGCAAACTATGGCCTGTGGGACCCTCCTGCCTGGCCCCTGAGCTCCTGGCCCTGGAGGCCGGCCCCTCCCCTGCTGTTCCCCCTCCCCCGCAGCCTCAGCTCACTGCACTGCCGGCACAATGCTCCGGGCAGCAGGGCTGTGAGCTCTTGCCAGGCTGAGGCTCTGCAGCTGTGCTGCCCGACCCGGTGCTCTGTGCTGCACGGTGGCGTGGCTGGCTCCAGCCGGGCGGCGCACATGCCTGTCCTGCTGCTCTGGGCGACGTGGCTGTATTGCTGCCAGCCACTGATGCTCCAGGCAGTGCGGTAAGGGGGCAGGGAGCAGGGGGAGTTGGATAGAGGGCAGGGGAGTTCGGGGTGGTGGTCAGGCGGTGGGGGTGTGGATGGGGTCAGGGCAGTCAGAGGGCGGGGAACAGGGGGGTTGAATGGGGGCAGGGGTCCCAGGGGGGCAGTCAGGAAGGAGGAGGGGGTTGGATGGGGTGGTGGGGGGCAGTCTGGGGCAGGGGTTCCAGGGGCCGTCAGGGAGAAGGGGTGGTTGGATGGGACGGCGGCAGGCAGGCAGGGGATCTGGGGGCGGACAGGGAGGGATGGATACAGCAGGGGTCCCGAGGGAGCTGTCAGGGGGCGAGAAGCAGGGGGGGCTCAGCTAGGGGACGGGCCATACCTGGCTGTTTGGGAAGGCACAGCCTCCCCAACTGGCCCTCCATACAATTTCGGAAACTCGATGTGGCCCTCAGGCCAAAAAGTTTGCCCACCCCTGTTGTAAAAAGTAAGAAGTCATTTAATTCTAATGGATGGCCATGTAGAATGGTCCCAGTCTAATTCCCATTGAAGTCAACATTGCCTTTTTATGCCCTCAGCCAACTTTCTGTTTTTCTGGATATTCCCCAGAAAATTAGCTTCCAAGTTCTCCGTGATCTCATTCCTTCTTATTCATACTTCTTCATGATCCTACCTTCATGCCTGCTTGGTCTGGTCTGATGCCTCCTGCCTCTGTCCTTATCCATTTTGGTTGCAGAATCATACCATCCTTTTTCTCTTCCCCTGAACTCCTCCTCAGTATAATCCCTTTAAACATACTTTTAACAAAGCTTCCTTTATTGTAAATGCTGGGGATGGCCACATCTATTCCCTCTAATAAATGGCTGGCATTTAAATCTCCTGGACAATATTCTCTTTGTGATGAAATTCCTTAATCCTATAACCTCAATCTTTACTAATTTCTGGATTCTGGAATCTCTAACCCATTCCCAAAATTGTAATTCCTCCAAACTGTGGCTGATAAACCATTTCAGTATTTGTAGCTTATAAAATTGTTAACTAAACCCCTCGTTGCCCAGTATATGGGGACAAGTATTGAAGCAAATCTGAACCTGTGTTTTGCAATGCACAGGTTTTTCTCAGCTTCATTACAAATGATTAAAAGGCATTTTGAAATGCTGTATAAATATATCTGCCCCAGTCAGAGCTTCTAGCACCAAGGAAGAAAGAATAGCAGAAGACTATGAAATCAACCAGACACTTCTCAGTACAGATCTAATTTATTTTGGAAGACACTACGATGACGGGGTCTATAAAAGACCCAAAGCTGGGTAGGGAAATTGCTAATACAGTATATTTTTAAAAGATATGCTAAACTATATAGCTTTATGTAGTTAATAGAGTCAAAGACTTCGCAGCCAGAAAGGACCAGGGTACACATGGGGTAACATTGGAACATATGTGTTGTAATTAATTCTGTTTAAAACAGGAAAGTATAAGAACTATATTTTTTTCCCTCCCAGCCTATAGAATTTGCTTTGATGACCAAAGCCAAAGCCTGAAAAAAATGCCAATCTCCATAGGTATGCAGCTCCTAAAGAGTGAGTTTTCTCTAAAATCTCATTACTCTTGGGATTAGAAATAATGATTCCTCCATCTCAGCATTTGTGTTGGACCTTCTACACATACAGACAGACAATAGTTGAGATTACTTGTCAGATTGAACAATAGAAAGGAGTTAGGGTAACCATCAATACTAATTATACCATTTTTTTCCCTAGGGTTGCTCTTCCCATACTGAGGTTCCCCCCAGTGTTGGGGCACTTTAAATTTCAAGGCCCAAGTGTTTTATTAAAGGAAAAGCCCAGTTCACTGTAAAGAAAACTTTCAAAATATAACTGATGACTAGAAAGTAAAGTGGGTCACAGTGTTTTTTTTTTCTTTTAAAAAATGACAGTGTATTCATTTGGTCCACCCAGCTTGGCCTTTAGGGCCAACAAAGCCAATCCCGTCATCATTTTCAGGGCTGGCACTGTTGCCTCTGTTCACAAAACAGGAAACACGATGGGAACTCAGATTAAGGCAGCCAACATGAGGGCAGAAGAGGCAACCCAGGCTCTCTGTAATGTAACTGACCTCACTGCAGGGTGTTGCGGCACACCAATCTCTAGGTGTTTGGTAATATTCTGGGTGTAGCCTTCAGTGCTCCCAGCAGTAGGCTCTTCAAGCTTTAGCCCTCGATAGGTCCCCAAGAATGCTCACACACTTCAGCAACAGATAGGTTTTCTTTACAAGGGCTGCTAGAAATAAAATATTTGCAATACCTCAGACAAGATTACTTTTGATTACAGGCTAAAGATAAGCAACTGTTCGTCACTCAGCTACTAAAGTCGGTCCAGTCCAGTAGTACGAAGGTGGGGTTTCCTCAGTATAGTGCCAGGGAAACTCCCTTCCGGAGACAACCAGGTACTGGCAGTGCAGATCCACAGGCCAGAGTTCAGTTCTTTGTCCGTCTTGTTCTGATCTGTTTGCTCCTGCCTGCCATGACTAACCACTGGCCTCATTGCCAGTAATGAGCTGCTTCCCAGCCCATCTTTCAGTCCCAACACCCAGGTAGGGTTGCTGTTGCCAGCTGTGAGGTACAACAAAAATGGGCATCTTGGATGATCCTGAGCCCACCACACTGGACATCTGATAGTGTGTATTGAGCACCCTTGCAGATTTCCTGGGACATATTGTAGTTCAGCCTCCAGTTTGACTGTAACCTTAAATATGTCCTTCACCACAAACTGTTGTGTTGGACTGCATCTTACTTTTGTATTAGGAGGAGGGGTACCTAGGTATCAGATCTTAAATGTCAGCAACATCAAGGACTCATCAACTTTGAACAAATCTTCCCTTTGAGAACCATGGATTTGCTAAAGAAGAAGGGCCAGGCTAAAGGAAGATGGTTCTCTCAGTTTGTCTCCAGGAGGTGACATTAGTCACCTGACATGGCATTTGAAACCAGACCTGCTGTCTCTCACTGGCTAAATATTGTCAGGATGCAGAAAGACTGCAGGAAGAAGGGGGAAGAAGAGGCCTACCTGCTTCACACATAGGCTGGGCCTGAGCACTCACAGAGAAGGTGCACATAGATTCAGGAGGACAATGTATAGGTGTTTTTTGATTTTGCATAGATCTGCATGTCTTGTCTACACAGTGAGTTAGTAAGTGACAAGCCAGGTTGTGGATCTATAGCACTCCAGCTTGCCACACACTAATTCATCATGTGGGTGCTAAGTTGCACTCTTGGACTTTTATTGCACATAACAGGGTACACACAGAAAATTAATGAGCAGAAAGCTGGTGCACTGTAAATTCACAGCCTAGGTTGCTGTGCACTGATTCACCATGAAGACAAGGCCTAAGAGTGAAGTGTTTGCATGTGTTTAAGAAGTTTCTTTGCTTTAACTGTCACATGGTCCCTAAAGAGTTAAAATCTAAATGGAAGTGTCCCTGAGAGTAGAGCTCTGGGGGAACATGCATAAACTACTTGGGAGATTTTGGGGGTTCAGCATTGGTCTTAGGACACCTGGACTGCAGGCTTCCATATCCCAAGAAGAGGGTGTCAGACAGGGTGTCTGCACCCTGGGAGTGGGCCTGAGAGGTCTGAACTAAAGAGTGTGTCTGGCCGCTGCTCAGACCCAGTTGTCTTGGAAGCTGAAAGCTGTGGTCACCCCATCTCAAAGAAGACCTTATTACAGTTGGAAAAGATCCAGAGAAGGCCAACACAAATGATTAGGGGTATGGAACAGCTTCCCTATGAGGAGAGATTAAAAAGACTGGGACTGCTCAGCTTAGACAAGAGACAACAAAGGGGGGGGGGGAATATGATAAAGGTCTATAAAACCTTAAATGGTATGGAGAAGGTGAATTGGGGAGTGTTATTTACCCCTTCCAAATAATACAAGACCTAGGTGTCACTGTGTCTCAGTGGGTCACAGCTGAGGATGCCAAATTCAGGATGAACTGCTGAGAAATACTTACCTCAAACTGGTGGTTATTCTATTATTAGATCGACAAAGCCAGAACCAAAAGTAAACTTCTGTCTCACCACACTGGTTAACAAGAAGTCCAAATCTCCTACAATTCTACAATCTCCTAAGGCATCCCAGCCCTTGTTTCACCACTCAGACACTAGACTTAATGATGAGTGGTTATTTAAAACCAATTTAATCAAACAGAGTCCTTCTAGAGATCAGCCACATAACCAGGTGAATATATAACTCAGATCTTGCCCATAATCATGCTGTTGCCAATCCTTTAGTATCCAATATCTAAAGGTTTATTTATAAGAGAAGAGAATGTGAAGAGTGTTAAAGTGATTAAAGAAATCATATACATATAATCCTTGCAAAGTTCTTGAATCATGTTTGTAGCAGCGATATTACAGACTGCTGGCTTATAAAGTCTCTGATAACATCCAACAGATTGGAAGGTCCTCAGTCCATTGGTTGGAATGCGCCTTTTAGTGTATGTCCATAGTCCAGGGATCAGAGCAGGAAAGAGGTCAAATAAGAGACCATGAAATCATCTCTATACCTTTTCCCATGTGGAGGGAATGCTCTCAGTCTTCATTTGTGAAAAATTACTGGCACAAGATGGAGTCCAGGGTCACGTGAGCTAGTCACATGCCCTTGCATGCTTTGATGACTCATAGGAGTAGCCATTACCCATATTCTGGCTAAAGCATCTACAGGAAGGCTCACTGGGCAGGGGCAAGCTTCTTCTATAGCTCATTGTGTTCTTTAATGTGTCATCAACTTGAATGGTCCACCCACAATGTGCTGGTTAAACTGGATGTAAACTACCTTGTGGGTGTTACACCAGGAGCAAACACATTTGAAATACTAGTACGTTGTCAATATTCATAACTTTAGATACAAAGATGATACATGCATACAAAAGGGGTAATTGTATTTGAAAGATTGTAACTTTTCCATTGATACCTTGCATGACCTACTTTGTACAAGATTTGTTGCAGTTGTCTAACAGTGGCAATATTAATTACACAAATGGTCATGTTTCAATCATACAGCATCTCGTTTGAGTTCACCTGATGAAATTAATAGGTAGCAGGTTTAAAACAAAAGGAAGTATTTTTTTCACATGCATAACCTGTGGAACTTACTGCTATGGGATGCTGTGAAGGGCAAAAGTAGTACTGGGCTCAAAAAGGAACTAGATAAGGTCCTGGATGATAGGTCCATCAACGGCTAGAGGCCAAGATGATCAGGGATGCAATGGATGTCCCTAAACCTCCTACTGCTATGGATTACTTAGAATTGCCCTGTTCTGTTCATTCCCTCTGAAGTATCTGGCAGTGACCACTGTCAGCAATAGAGGAATCACTGGTCTGACCCAGTATGGCCATTCTTTTGTTCTTATGCGTGTAAGGAATCTTCTGCTAAAACTATAGGAAAAGATACTTATTGAATGAAAAGTGAAAAACCCACACTCATTACTTTAATTATTCTTTGGGAGTTGAACTGAGTTCAGTTTTTTTTCCAGTTAGAAGACATAAAAAGCTGAAATCTTCTCAAACACCAATTTTTTAAAGTCTTTTTTCTCTTACAAAGATTATTTACACTCCATCTAGATTTTGGGGTTGTCTCCTCTCTTCCCAGTGATTTATAATGGAGCAAAATCAGTCAGTTTACATTTAAGATATTTTCATTCCTTTCTCAGTCTCTCACAAGTGTACTTAACACAGAATGATTAAAAGCTGTGTGTTCTGTTAGACCTGTTATGGTGTTTAAACAAGGAAGTCTGTGTTTGTTTAAGAGAATGGGGAAATGGTTATCTTGACAGATTAGACTGAAAAAACAGTACAGCCATAGTCTAGCACAGATGTCCAAATTTGCCACTTGGCTGGTTTTCTGAGGTACTCTAAACAAAACTTGCATGTGTGTTTGTGCCTTGGCTCTATTTGACACCTGACTGAGGAATGTGATTAAGAGCTACTGCCAGGGCTTACATGTCTCTTGTGGGCAAATGTTTACAGGACTGAAATTCTTAGAGTCTGTTTAACTGTGTCATAATTAAACTAATGGAATACAAGATAAATTTCTTTCATTATCTTAAAGACCTTGCTAAGAAGTCGTTTCTTATCATATTTGAGAGACTGTATTGTGCAGAAATCTAAGCAAAGCTCTTCAGAGGTTCCTGAGATTATTTAGCAGTGCTTCTCCTCTCATTCAGTAGTGGAACATGTGAAAATGGAGGGAGAAGGACCCACATTCTGGTCCCATTGGCCACTGGCTTTTCAATGAGGCAATTGGGAGCCTAAGTCTCATTGAAAGTCCATGGGACTTGGGCCCAAATCCTCAAAGGTGTTTAGGAGCCTAACTGCCATTTAAATCCATGGAAGTTAGGTGCCTAAATATGTTTGAGGATCTGGACCTTAGTCACTTTTAAAAACAAGACTAGCTCCTAAGTCAGTTAGGCATTGCAACACTGAGTCCAGCAATGCTTAAATACCTTTAAAAGTCTGCCCTGAAGTTCTTTTGCAAGACACATTACAGCCTTAGAGATGTAGATCACCTATGGATAAAAAGAAATGCTTACATCTTTGTGAAATGATCACTTTCTACACAATTTACAATGCATATTTTGTTTGATAAGTCCATACAGCACTCTGCTACAATACATTATTAGCTTTCTTTATTATCATCATATTGGATTAGTTGCCTTGACATTACTTCCACGACTAAAAAACACTTTTTAAGCCAATGGTAACTTCCCTTCTCTAAAGTCTACATAGTATTATAGAGAGTTTTGCTCAGCATTTTTTGTTATTAATTAGAAAATTTAATAGTTAATCACACTCCAATAAGGTTAACCAACAACAAGTTCAGGTTGATAATGCAAAGTAATGGGCATTGCAAAACATAATTCCAACTATAGATACAAAATGATGGGATCTAAATTAGCTGTTACGACTCAAGAAAGACATCTTGGAGTCATTGTGAATAGTCCTCTGAAAACATCCACTCAATGTGCAGCAGCAAAAAAAGGGAACAGAACATTGGGCATCATTAAGAAAGGGATACATGATAAGACAGAAGATATCATATTGCCTCTATATAAATCAATGGTACACACACATCTTGAATACTGCATGCAGATGTGGTTGCCCCATCTCAAAAAAGATATACTGGAATTGGAAAAGGTTCAGAAAAGGGCAACAAAAATGATTTGGGGTATGGAACAGCTTTCATATAAGGAGAGATTAATAAGGTTGGGACTTTTGAGCTTGGAAAGGAGACGACTAAGCAGGGGAAATGATAGAAGTCTATAAAATCATGATGGGTGTGGAGAAAGTAAATAAGGAAGTGTTATTTACTCCTCATAATACAGGGGTATTATTATTATTAGGGGTCACCCAATGAAATTAATAGGCAGCAGGTTTAAAACAAACAAAAGGAAGTATTTCTTCATGCAACGCACAGTCAACCTGTGGAACTCGTTACCAGGGGATGTTGTGAAGGCCAAAAGTATAACTGGGTTAAAAAAACAATTAGATAAATTAATGAAGGATAGGTCCATCAATGGCTTTATAGCCAAGATGGTGAGGGATGTAACTCCTTGCACTGGGATCCCTGGCCTCTGTATGGCTGGTCTTATGATAAAGGACAACATTTTAAAAAGTGAGTACTCCAAACTATTTTCAGATATATACATGTGTGTGCAATAAATTATGCCTATGTAAATCTCTGTGGTATTCATGTATACATTGTGCACATGTAAATTCTGTGTACTCACAACCCCACATTTGGGCCACAATGTATTGGAGTCCAAGTGCAAAAGAGCTGCAATCTATGCACCCACGAATAGTTTCTACCACTCTGACCTTCAGGGATACTCTAACCTGAGGACTGGTATCTGCCACCAAAAGGAAATGGTCCAGTAATCAGGACCGTCTGTGCATAGTGTGTTCCTGCCCCAGGACTGATACGCCCTCCAGCCAGTGTCCCCTCTGCCTAGGGATTGAGGGTGAAGCAGAGGAAGTATGTCAGCCCCACACCATCTGAGGATTTCTCTTGCATTAGGAGAATCTTCAGTTGCTGCCTTAGGATAGTTTTAAGTCCCTTTGAAGTGCTGGAGTGGAAGAAAGTGGACTCAAGAGGCTTTGAGGATCTGCCCTTCTAGCCTTACTCACATTGCGTCTAGATCTTGACTAGCATATGTGACTAGTGCAGACTGTACTATAGTTGGTCAGAATATTTTTGATGAGACATATCAGTTTCCATGAAAGTTTTATTGGAAAAGGTTTTGGGTCTGGGGTGGAGAGGCAGAGATGTGAAAATCACCTTTATTCACCATAAAATCACATTTAAAACATAGGAACAGTATTGTGTTATAAAATATTATACATTATACATTATAATATATACACAGAAAGAAAGAAACACATCCCAAACAATCATTACAGATGGCTCACCAAGGCATCACCATCATCAAGGTCACTCAAGGATGAGGTAACTGACAGGTCACCGGCCTCTAACTGTTTGCACAATGACAATCCACTCAGTTTGTACATGACTGTCCAGTTCCCTTTATGACCAGCATGTTTACTGTGAGAACAGAAATACTCACCAAAAGGTAATTACAGAAAAAAACATGGAGTTCTTCATTCATTTCTCTTTCACAAAGGCCAGCATTGTCCTGTGTTGTTTAACATGTGATTGTACAGGACAAAGGACAAGGGCTGGAAAACTGCAGTAGAATGTTTTCTACTCACCACTGGTAAATGAAGGTTAATAATATCTTTGCACCAACCAAATTTTGTTAGCACCGCCATCCAATGAATCAGAGGAAACAAATATTGTAATTGGCAACCTATATGCAAACTTCCAGCCCCAACAAAACAAGTTATCAGCATTGTGCTGTCAGCAAAAGATGTTTTCCCGATTAGAGCATTCTGCTAAAGACTGACATTTTCTAATAGAGAGAATAATACATTCCCATGGACACTTGGGATTTAACCTTGAAAGAATCTAACATGATTGAGCAGATAGCTATCCGTACATCTGAACATATCTCTAGGTAAATGCAGAAAAGGAAAAAACCACCTTTTTAAAATAAAATTTTGACTTACTTTTCTACCAAAATGTCAATAGAGAGATTCACATCTTAGCTCAAAGGAATACACAGTATCTTTGCTGATAGTACATTTACCCAGATACTTGCTTTATGATAACAAATATACTATTCAAATTGCCAGCAAAGCTACAATGAATTAGCTTAACACAATTCAAATGGACTTTTGGCATAACATCAACCAATTACACTTTTCATGGTGCTCCTAGGTTAATATAAAATAATACAGGACAGTACTATTTATTTAATTTAGCATCCTTCAAATAGAGTATCATAAAACACTTTGCAGAGAAAGTGACTCCCAGGTAACATTTAAAGAGGGGAACTAACTCTCTAGCTCCAAAGAAGGGGAGCGGTTCACACAGATGGGGCAGCACAAAAGACAGAGCAGTCCCCATCTGTGAAGATTCACAAAGAAGGGACAATGAGGTGGCCAAGCCTAGATATGAAGAATACTGTGGAGCAGACAGTAAACTAGTTTCAGATCTTATCTACACTTTGTGTTGTAATACATTTTTTTTTATTATAGCACAATGGAGTCCTGGTCCATCACTAGGACTCCTAGGCACTATGGTAATACAAATAATAATAATTAATACTAATAATGATTGTAACATGATTTAGTCTGATCTCCACAAGCAAAATCAAACCATGTAATAACAAGGTGGAGACACAACCATGCTTGTATTTGTAGTGCAGATAAAGCGATAGATGGGAGTAAGGGCATGGACACCCTTATAGAACCACTGAAACACTACACTATTCTACAGTAATGGTTCCCAAAACTATAGTGAATCAATGGTAAGCCATTGTGTTCAAAACAATAAAGCTAGAATAATTTCATAAGGGCCTTTCTGAAAACCAAAAGAGCCTCTTTGAAATGGATTTTGAAGATAAATATGATGCTAAGAGCGATGAAGCAGTATTTTGCCCAGTAGTATATTTGGTTCAGGTTTATGTTTGTGAGAATCAGAAATAAAGAGGTTTAACCCAAAAGCCTGTGTCTAGTTATGTTTTAATAGGTCATTTGACATTAATCATAAGATATACAGTTACTTCATAAAAATTATGGCCTGATTATGGAACCATTATTCATAATGATGGGCACTTATTCCTACCAAGAGTCCTCTTAAAGTCAGAGGGTCTTTTCCTGTCAGTTAGGGCTCACTGATGCAAAGGTTTCATAACCAGACACTAAATAATTGGAGAAAGGGGTAAAAAGTAATTTTGCCTTCTTTCAAGTTCATGCAAATATTGTGAGTTCAAAGCTCAACCTGAACACAAATGTTATGGGGGTTCGTGTTTTGCTTAGAAGACACTAGGGAAAGATGTAGAGAGGGGAAAAGAGGAAAAAACCATGAAATAATAGGTGAAAATAGGAGCACGAATTTTGGGAAAAGAAGCAGATATGGGAAAAAGAAAATATTTCTTTATAAGTCATACTTCATCTAAAATTCTTTTTAAACGAGTATAATTGTTTGTGTCCTTTAGAATTCACCTTCATCATGTTTCAGTGGTACAGACTGCTTCATATTGCAGAAAAGAAAGTCTAAGACATATGAAAATACTTAAATAATTGTACATTTAGGTATGTTATTGCCTTTTTGTTTTGATTGATGATGTGAGAGTGCACACCTCATTGCAAAGTAATGCTTTTAACTTAAATCAGATCAATTTCAAGTGAACATGTTTTACACATTTAAGCTCAATAGTTTGGAAAAGCATTTCCTAGAAAACAGTACTTCCTTTAACCTATGGAGTGTACAAGTCACTGGATATGCCTGTATGTCTCAGCTAGTGAGCATTTACTTGTATTGTCTTGAAACAAATACAAGTTTAGGGCTCACAGGGCAGCCGTAGTCTTAATGAAGTGGTTAATGATGTGTGAATTATAGATCCTGACAGCCCCTTTAATAAAATCAACAGAGCTGCATCCACAGTCGACCATGGCAGCTAAGTAATGACAATACTTTCTGTTTAACATAATGGAGTATCTTTGAGTAAAGCACCGTTCTTGCATGGTTGTACTGAAAATTTCTAGTCAACACAAAGAAGAACAAGCTGATACACACACACACACACACACACACACACACACACACATTTCTACATAGTCTGGGATTCAAATGCACTAGCCACAGGGTAGTGACAAAAGAAGCATCATATAAATCAATTTTATGCATTGTTATTGTAACTTAGCTTTTCTGTGAGATTCTCTCTCAAAGTAAAGAATTGCATAATGAACTTTAAGAGTCAAACCTTCACTGTCTTTTTTCTTTCTTTTTTTTAAAGTACATGAAGTTTATCTTCCCAGTAGCTTTCAGTGACCCAGTTGTCTTCCTACAGCAGTAACTGAGATTTGGAATGTGATAACACTACACTTATAGAATGGTAGGTACTCTGTGTGTGGCAAGAGATTTTTCCATGCACTTAGCCAATCAGTAAAGAATGAACACTTAGGAAATAAAAGGTCTTTTTGCATTTATTTTGGTGGTCAGTTTTAGGGCCAGCTAACCGTTCAAAGAATAGCCCAAATGCTCTTCTTTGACATGTATTCCCTGAAGAAGCTTCTAGATTTATGTTCAAATGAATTGAATCCAAACACCTGTGATTCTGATCTTGTGCAGAAAATCCAAGACTGCCTTTTTTATTACTATTTGTGTATGTAGGTGCATTTATTTCTTTGAAAAGTTCATGGAATTATTTGTCTAACTCTAGCTTACTTGAGTTAATAGATATTGTAGCAAAGAAAAGGAAAAATAACAGAGTGCATTAGCCTACACAAACATTTCATTTTGTTCCTAAAGCTCAGACAGTAGCATAGCTATGAATTACCTAGAAGTTGGAAAAGCACTGAAATGCAAATGAACATCCCACTTTGCTTCAGAACTCCTATATAAAGCTCTCTCATTGGCATCTTTAAACTGAGTAGGATTTACTTAGCCCATTTGTGTAGTTGTGAGCATATGGATTGGTAAAACAAACTTGGTCTGGTGGACGTGAAGGGGTATGAATAGATTTTTTCATTAAGGTAAGGAGGTTAATAGTGATAAAGCCTTCTGCAGTTAGCACTTACAAAGCAAACAAAACAGAACTGATTGCTTCGGCAAGCATAATCAAACCATTCAGTAAGTTCCCAGAAGTTCAAAGTCAACTTTCATATGTTACTTTAAGCAGTGTCCATATTAGAAAAAATGGGTGTTAGAATTCTCTTAACCCACACATAAAGACTTTGATACACACCTTACCCTTGCACCTTCTGATTCTTTTTTCAGATCCTGCCAACCCCCACACTCATTCCCACCATAAGTCCTACACACACACAAATCTTCCCTACACAGGTATCCTGGCTGCCAGCCTTTCACATTCCTCACCTCTTCCACCAAATTCAATTTCCACTCCTCTCCTTCAGCACCTTTCAAATACAATCCCATCTCCTCAAATCTCATTGCCCCCAGAACCTGTAGATAACTATCCAGTCCATTTTCTCACTCCACACGACTTACTTCTGATCCCTGATATGATTTCAAAGATTCTGCCTTATATATGACAGTCCAGACCAATTGCCAGGAATTTCAGATACCATCCAACAACTCCACTTCACCTTTCCCAACTTTGTAGTTAAAATGATAGCATCCAGCTGACAATATTTTTTTTGCCCATGTTACCAATAGTGGAACTGCACCAGCAATGGTGGGAAATTTTAGAAAAGCATAGCTTATGCAGTCACTATGTCACAGAGATCCTGAATCCACTCCTGTCTGTAATGCAGATGGCAATTAGAGCAAAAAGGAGTGCATCTCATTTAAGGGACCAGATTCTGCCGCCCTCACACATGCTGAGTAATGCCATACTCTGCAAATAAACACTCCATTAACTTCAGTAGGATTCCTTGGGGAGTAAGGGTAATACTGATCCTGAGAAGGGTGTCAGAGTAGGGCCCTAAATGAACAGTAATCAGGATAGGAAAACCAGTAACAACAAAACAAAAGGAAATCTGAGTCTTTTCATTAAACTGAAATCAGGCCCAGCATTACACTTTTTTTTAAGTTCTAGAAAATTATGGTTAACATATTTTTTTTCAAATTTCTCCATGACCTTATGCTTTCTAACTTTGCTCAGAAAACCAATCTGAGGCACCAAAATACCACAAGAATGTTGTACTTCTGGTATTTCTTGCCAATGAAAATTAGGAAGAACTAGAATTTGCATAAGAGAGGCCTGATCACACATGATTTCCAATCTCATTTCTAGACCAAAGAGGTTCAGAAAAGCTTAAGATAAGCATTGGGATTTTTTGAGTGCTTCTCTGAGTCAAACCTTCAAGCCTTTTGAGGTTTGCTCACAGCTAATAGGAATATCTTGGTCCTTTCAGCAACTCATAAATTGACAGTGCTTTGGGGGAAGGGAAGCTACTAAATGATTCAATGCTAAATGAGAAGAGCTAATATTAATATCAGCTGAAACTGTGTTTTATGGATTCATAAATCATATTACCTAATTGGCAAGAACACTCTTACCCCCCCTCCATTTTTAAAAAACCTTCTTTAGATCTTAAAAGTGTAGTTTTCTACTGTTGCAGATTGCAGAAAAACAATCATTGGGTAAGTAGCTCTTGCATTTGCTAATTGCAGACATTGCTTAAAGGTTGGAGAGGGTAGATATATTACCAAAGGTCAATATTTTATGATCAGAATAAAAAGCTCTACATGGAGATGAATACTTGTGATACTCTATGAAAGATGCAGGGATTCTGTTTTAATGGGAGAAATAATTCTTATTTTTAATATATATTATACATCTACCATTGGGTTGGGTTTTTTTATTTATTTTTGTTGTTGTTATAATGTGTTGTCTTTTGGGATAGCGGAGGAGGAAGGTCAAGTACATTGATATGGCCTGGGGAGTTTTAAAATAGAGTCCCAGTGATATCAGAGCAGTCCACAGATCACTTATAGACTTAATAAGGCCCAGATCTATGGCTCATGTAAATTGCCATAGCGCCATTAAAGTCAATGGAAATATGCTGATTGATGCCAATAGAGGATCTTGTCCTTGGAATTCATTCAAAACTTGCTACATTGCACCTCTCAGAGGGAGATATTGACAGCCATTTGCATAG
Organism: Caretta caretta; assembly: GCF_965140235.1. Taxonomy (NCBI): domain Eukaryota; kingdom Metazoa; phylum Chordata; order Testudines; family Cheloniidae; genus Caretta; species Caretta caretta. The sequence continues at coordinate 80,107,547 of NC_134210.1, read as the reverse complement.
TAAAATGACCTGATCAGAGCTCTAGACAGCTTTCATTTTCTAATACATAAATTGTTTTAAAGGAAAGTGCTTGATTGATTGCAGCCAGTTTATTGATATTCAGAGCTGTTCGTATTGCAGGGGGTTACAACAAACTGCATATCACTGTTAAACCCTTTCAAAATAAAGCATTTCTTATTGTCTGATGCAATTTTACATATTAATAATAGAATAGTAAAAGACTAGAAAAAACAGATTAATTACTGCTGTACTTTTTAAAGAAACATGACATAGAAATACCTACAGATGTGTCCTGTCTGATCCTGCAATGTAAAGTAAATGGCACCTCCCAGAAGTACTCAGCACCTTGAAGGATTGGTCCTTGGTTTGTATTACAAATCTTCTGAAAAAAGCAAACAAAATAAAACAAAATACTCTAAAATGGATTGATTCATTTTTGTTGTTGTTTAGAGTCCATGGAAACTCTGGCTTTCAGTTTGAAACAATCAATAAATCAAATATAACATCACAAGTTGCAGAGCATTCCCTGGGAAATGTGCCTCATTGTTGTTTCTACCATGTCATTTAAAACAGAGTTCTTTGTCTTTGGCTTGATGAGTAGGTATAAAAGCAATTATTCCAAAGAAAACTATCAGATAAAGCAAACTCATTTCATGTCCTATAATGACAAGGTCGAGCACCACACAGAACCACTTTTAGATTTGCTTTGAGTAAGCTCAGCTGAAGAAAAAGCTTGCATCACAATAAAAAAGAGACATTGAAGGGTTTGGATGAGTCACATTCAGCCTCACCTGAGAATACATGTAGATAAAAGAGTGCAGCTTTGATGGAAGCACTGGTGAATTGGTTATGTTTTCATAATGACTTCTTTACATTATTGAATACAATGGGAACTTTAAAGCCAACTGAAATAACAGTTTCTCATAAAAAATTAACAAAGAATTTATGGAAATGTAGCAAAAGTCCCAAAGCAATTAGCTTAGATTTCTCTAGAGTCTGAGAAAAGCCTGGATAATTGCAGGCAGAAACTGCATAAAGTGGCTATTTTCATTATCACAGGATACAGAAAGTCCATTTTCATCACAGTGGGACATAATGATGTTAAAGCTAACATGGAGATATGTTTAAAAAGGTTGAGACATAGTTTACAAAATGGTTTGATTTACGTGACTTTTGAGATCCATATTAAAGATGCTTCTTAAAGGGACTATGGAGGTTTTACCTACTATTTTCAAAGACTCCTGCATATTAAGAGAAAAAAATAGATTGGCATTTCAGGAAGCCAATTACCAACAGGATGCACAAAAATAATTTAATTTGTCCTTGAATTGGAAAGAGCTGAATTGTACTGCAAATTAGCACATGAATATACATTTGAAAGCACCCATTATGTATGTTTATAGGTTCATCTATGACTTTTGTATTCTTGTGCTGAATCGCTCTGAAACAGCAATTCTGGCCCTGAAGGATTGCACCAGAAGTTGACCTTACAACCTTAACAATGCTTCACAGTGCACCTGTAGACATATCCTAAAATCATCTATAAATGGTTGGTTTTATAAATAGTATATGCAGGGTATTTTTGTTACTGTTCTGTCAGTGTGTGAAGCACTCTCAGCAATCAATAAGAACTTGCCACATGAACAGGATAGCTATATTTTGGCTTGTTGCCTTCACTCAAATGGTTTATATTAGGTAACACAAGCAGCCTTTCATAAGTGCTCTTCGCTGTGTCACACACACTGATCTGAATAGTAGAAATTGCTACACCAATATTGCACCCGAGTGTAATATTTGCACCCCAGTGCAAATCTCTAGTGTAGACAAGCGTAAATCACTGGTACAGTGGTTTTCCTCAGTGCAGCACCAGTACAGCGACATCAGCGTAACAGCACCTGTTGTTAATTTAGGTTCAGCTTCCCATGGAATAAACAAAGTCCTTTATATACTGACACATAACAATAGGAAATTTGTTTTATAATCAGCTTTGCATAAATTACATTCTCACCATGATAGCCTCTAATATATTTATGAACAAGAAGGCAAAACAAATAATATATTTTAATTTGAGGACAATTAACATGTCTCCAAACATGGCACATATATGTATATAAAAATACACCCCTCCTCATTTATGTATATGTATGGAAGTGTATTTGTAGTGTCAAAAGAACATAGTATTTTAGTTAAATACATTGTGCTACCACACCGTTACCTTAATTCTTAAATAATATATAATAAATTACACTTATATGCAATGCTTACAGTATTTCAACATCTGGTTAATGTTTTGATATCTTTTTTAAATTAAAAATTGTTTTTTGGCCAGTTTATTTTTAAGAGACAATCTTACTCACTTAGGAAGGAGTTTGCTTGAAACCATTCTAAGTATGCTTCATTGACATTAAACACCCTTGGACCTGAAACTTCTGAATGTTTAGCTACCAGTAGGTTTGAATAAAATTATTGCTCGGGGGCGGGGGTTAGTTTAAAATCTACTTGTAACATGTTTTGATTTACAGATTATAAATTCAGTTGAGCAGCAAAGGAACATATTTGGGGATTCGCATAAACAAATACTGTGGATTAACCTAAAGTGACACAATTATTTAAAAATCTGCCTACTACTTGTCCTCATTGATTAAATGGCCTTAAGAAAGTGAGTCTGATGAAATGGAAGCCATTAGCATTCAGCACACCTCCTCCACTCCTTTTGATGGTTGACACATTCCCTAGAGTGGGAGATTGGACGGCTGATAAGCTAACACTGAATTATAAATACTTTGTGGAATGTCACTGGAAACGAAAGATCTACTGTTTTGCTTGCAGAACAACAGTATGCCTTAACAGCACAAAAATGGGACACGGTGCAGAATTATTTCATCCTCTGTGCTCAGAATAGAAATATATATATATATATATATATATATATATATATATCATGCATGCATTTTTATGGCACAGATCAGCTCATAGTGCAGCACGTCTTGTTCTGAGGTACAGTATCATTGATCAGGAAAATAAAAGTGTCTCTCTAGGACTTTTTCAATGTTGTCAGAAACTCAAACAAGCATGGTGTGATATCTCCATTGTATGTGTTGGTGAGTGACTTTCCGAAGCTGGGTTGGGAAACAGGGAAAGGGCAGGGGAAAAGCCTATCTACCCTGGTATTCAAACTGAACAAAGAAACTGTGCATAAACTTTAGTAGTCAGTGTGGACTGGGTGAAAACATATTAAAACTGCTTTGAAAAAAATGTGTTCTCCTTTGACAACAAGCTGAAGAAATCCCCAGTTTGGAATGCATACCCTTAGATATCAACGCAAGTAACACATACGACACGAGATTGCTTGTGGCATTCACTGACATGCTCCCCACCATGGAATGGCACTTTTGGGCTCGGGAAACAAGCACTGAGTGATGGGACTCACATCATCATGCAAGTCTGGGATGACAAGCAGCGGCTGCAGAACTTTCGGATGAGAAAAGCCACTTTCATAAGACTGTGTGAAGCACTCGCCCCCACCCCGCGTCATAAGGACACGAGATTGAGAACTGCCCTGACAGTGGAGAAGCAGGTGGGTATTGCAATCTGGAAGCTGGCAACTCCAGATGGCTACCGCTTGGTTGATAACCAGTTTGGAGTGAGGAAGTCGACCGTTGGAATCGTGTTGACACAAGTTTGCAGGGCCATTAATCATATCCTGCTCAGAAGAACCGTGACTCCGGGTAATGTGCATGACATTATGGCTGGCTTTGCACAAATGGGTTTCCCTAACTGTGGAGGGGCGATAGATGGGATGCATATTCCAATTCTGGCACCAGCCCACCTATTCTCTTAGTACATTAATCGGAAGGGCTATTTCTCTATGGTTCTCCAGGTGCTTGTGGATCACCGTGGGCGTTTCATTGACATTAATGCAGGCTGGCCGGGAAAGGTGCATGACGCATTCATCTTTTGGAACACTGGCCTGTTCAGGAAGCTGCAAGCCGGGATGTTTTCCCAGACCAGAAGATTACCATAGGGGAAGTCGAAATGACCATTGTGATCCTTGGAAACCCCGCTTACCCTTTAATGCCGTGGCTCATGAAATCCTGCACAGGGAGCCTTGACAGCAGCAAGGAGCGGTTCAACAACAGGCTGAGTCAGTGCAGAATGACTGTGGAGTGTGCTTTTGGCCATTTAAAGGGCCGCTGGTGCTCTCTGTATGGGAAACTGGACCTGCATCCCCACGGTTATAGCTGTGTGCTGTACCCTCCATAACATTTGTGAAGGGAAGGGTGAAAGATTCACTCAGGCATGAACTCAGAGGTTCAACACCTGGAGGCTGAATTTCAGAGAGATTCAGAGAGAGCAGGGCTATTAGAGGGGCCCAGTGCAGGGCTGCAAGGGAGCAATTTGAGGCTGCAAGCCACCAGTAATGTCTGGTGCCCTGCATGGGAGTGAAGTGCAGTGGTTTCAATGTTAGTAGGAATCTGTGTTTGCTAAGTATGATACACTGACTTGCAGTGGCTGTTGCTTTCCTGGGCTACGGTATCTTTTTGTTATGCAATAATAAAGAATGTTTTCACTGCAAAAAAATCCATTTAACGAAAAGAAAATGCATTTATTGAAAAGAAACAACTGCTTGGGAAACACAAAGGGCAAAGGGGTGGGGTGGGGAACGGTACAATCACAGGTTTGCGTATGTCCTGTTATCATACTCAGCCTTCCTGTTTGGAGTGCTGTGCAATGATGGCTATACTGCATGGTGATGGGGGTTGAGTGCAGTGGGTAAGGGTTGTAGTTTTCAGGGCTTGGTGGTGAAGCTTCAGGTGTTGGAGGCAGCTGGTGGCGATAAGAACCCAGATGTTGGGGAAAGTGGGTTGGAGGTGAAATGGGAGCACAAGGGAAAGAGTTTTGGGACAAGGGCTGCAGGGGAGGGGGGGGGGCATGGTAGTGCTCCACCTGTATGGCTACGAGTGCCTGGATTGAGTCCGCTTGGCGTTCCATGATGCTTATCAGTTGCTCTGTGCTTTGGTGCCGATGATCCGCATTCTGCTGGCGGACCCTCCTTTCACTCTCCTTCCACTCCTGCACTTTTTGATTTTCATTAAGGGAGTGCTACATGATTTAATTCAGCATGTCCTCTTTGCTTCTACATGGCCTCTTCCTGATTCTTTGCAGCCTCTCGGCTGGTGATAACACGGACGGCTGAGATCTCAAGGTTGCATCTGTAAAGGCAAAATGCAGCACTTAAGAGAGGCAGCATTGTTCACACCAGACAGAGCAATGATTCCCCTGTACTTAAGGAGGGCAAGCACAGTCTACACAATCACATAATTTGCCTGTCCCAAAGTGAGCACGTTTAACCACCCGGGAGCCCCAGAATGGTGAGTAAGCACAGGGTCAAGGGGGACTGATTCTTTCATGGCTGTACTGTCCTCTGGGTTTCTGTGCCTGGGGGAGAGCCAACAGCTGCAGGGGGCCCCTATACTGAACACTGTCCCCAGATTTTCCACAGGAGTTCGTCCTGGAAGATATCTCGCTGCTGAGGGTGACCTGGGAAGCAAGGGAGGGTCTTCTACTACAATGCGGATTCTGCCCTGGCCCATATGCAGTTTGCCTGTGTGCAGCAATGGTGCCCCCGCCCCTCACGGCACAGTGGTGCGGACATGTTAGCCTGACTGGGACAAGGACCACAGCGGCTCTCCCACAAAAACTGCGCAAGTTTTTGTTCTGTTCTGGATGAGACCTTTGAAGACATCACAGAGGCTGATTACCGTGATGTGAGAGAGCACATCAACGCCCTATTCCACATCTAGGCATGCATGCAGTCCGAACCCTCCTTACCCCAAGAGCCCGCACTGAATAACTTCCTTCCCAAAATAAAAGCCACTTACTGGGAACCTCCTCTGGTGTTTGTCCTTCCCCAAGCACCGGCCGCCGCTACTGGCTACCTTCCTCCTGGTTTGAGAACAGCTCCTGGCTGCATGCATCTAGGGATTCACTCCCGCTTTGCTCCTCCTCCTCCTGCCTTTTTGGACTGTGCTCTGAAGTGTCCATGGTGGTACTCGGAGTGGAGGTGGAGTCACCCCCAAGTATCGCGTCCAGCTCTTTGTAGAAACGGCAGGTCGTAGGGGCAGCACCAGAGCAGGTGTTTGCCTCGCGGACTTTGCGGTAGGCATTCTGCAGCTCCTTCACTTTAACCCTGCTCTGCAGAGAGTCCCGGTCATGGCCCCTTTCCATCATGTCCCTTGATAGCTGCCCGAACGTATCGTAATTCCTATGGCTGGAGCGCAGCTGGGACTAGACAGCTTCCTCCCCCAAACACTGATGAGGTCCAGCACCTCGCCACTGCTCCATACTGGGGATCACCTGGCGCGTGGAGGCATGGTCACCTGGAAAGATTCGCTGAGAGCACTGGCTGAGCAAACAGGAAGGGGATTTTCAAAATTCCCAGAGACTTTAAAGGGCGGGTCTGACGGTTGATCACCTGAGGGCAGGGCAGTAGAGTTCAAAGTGATGACCAGAGTGGCTAGCACAAGCATTGTGGGACACTTCTGGAGACCGATCAGAGTGCACCAACAGACCAGAGTGTCTACACTGGTGCCATGACGCTCCAGAGGGGGTGCACCAAATGTTATTCCACTCACCGAGGGAGAGTACCAGGAGCGCTCTAGCAGCGGAGTCAGAGCGCTCTACGTGCCTTGCCAGTGTAACCCTTCTGCCAGGCCAAGTTGATAGCAGCAAGGGCCGGGTTCAGTACACAGGGGTTCCCTCTCATCAAAGCAAATGCAAAACTGGCTCGAGCATCCACCCAGTGACCTGGGAAAATCTTACACACACACCCGGGCGCCTCAAAGAGGCAATACTTCCCCTCTTGCAAGCACAGAGTCTCGATGTAGCAGAGAATCTTTAAAAACATGAGGTAAACGACATCAGCATTAAATTGGGAAAACACCACAACTAGGGTTCATCAACCAAACCATGAGCAAAGACCCACCCCAGCAAATTGGGCCATGTCCTTTCCCTCGGGTTCTTGAGTCCAGCAACCCAAAAATCACCCAAAGTCCCAAAAGTCCAACAGCCTAAAAGTCCAGCCCCAGAGTTCAAAAGTTCATCTGCAGAGTGTTACTCCCCAGTCTGGGTGAAAATGTGTGTGTGTGTGTGTGTGTGTGTGGGAGGGGAAGAGGTAAGGGGCACCTTTCATGATCCGAAGCTGACTGCCCCGCAGCTCCATAGGGCTTCACTCCAATCCACGCCGCTCTACTCCACCAGCCATTCCACAAACCACTCTGCAAGCAGCTCCCACCGTCCCGTGAACTGCTTCGCTCTGCTCCGCAATAGATCTTCAGGCTCCCCACTACTTAACACGGTGCTCAGTGATCTCAGCTCATAGTAATTTTAGCTCTTTAGTGATTTCAGCTTGTAGTAGTGGGAGCCTCAGTGCTGGTGCACCATAAGCCCAAAGTGAATTCAGCTCAGCACCTGTAGCTAGACTCCTAATAGACCCAAAATTAGCTCTGATGTTCTACAGTGGAGAAAGACAGCAGTGCAGTTGACATTTCAGGTCCTCATAAAGGGGCCCACACCACCAGGTACTAATACCTATCCCCAACCTCTCTCCATTCACAGAGTTTTGGAACCCATGTCCCTTGCCTAGTGAGTGCTACTTAGTTGATGGCAAGTCCCTCCATCATAACAAAAGGCCAAGTACAGTTCCACTGTCCTTGATTCCCATAATCAGGATAATAACAATTTATTCTTCCTGCCCCAATAACAGTCTCTGAGGATCCCACAGCAGCCAAAGTGACCATATGGGCAGCTATGGGCTCATTCTAGGCAGGGAGGGTGTGCCTATGCAAATGAGATCAGCCCCTGAAGTTCTTTTCCACAACTTCTCACACCTCACCACCAGATGTCAAGGTGGAGCTCATCCTGACTCTGCTTACACCAGTGTGGACGTGTAGTGAACTGCTGCGCCCAGGGCTCCTTTAATACATTGTAACTCGCAAGTGTAGCCAAGCCCTTAGTGTTAGCTTGTTGTGTAGTTCCTGGTAAAAAGCATGTGCATACATACACACACACATATATATATACAGCACTGCGTTTTAATTGTAGTTAACTAGTTGTTGTTCCAATGCTGTGGTTAGATCTATGCATTGCCCAGTGCGGGTTTGTTCTATTACTGATTATTAGAATCAGGCTGCTATATTTTCATGGTGAGGAGGTAGTCCAGGTAGCTCAAGATCAGCTATGAAATATCAATGTTCATTCCTACTCAGGATATCATGTAATTGGGGTTATTTTGGACTCCCACGGAGAGAGATTCTCAAAGGTCTCCAGGCACCTAACTCCCACTGATTTCAAATACCTTGCGTTTCTGCCCCAAGTCTGTGATAGTATACATACCAATTGATATTTCTTCTTCTTATTATTATTATTGTTGTTGTGATTACAGGAGCACATAGAGATCCTAGCAAATACTAAGGCTCCATTGTGTTAGGCACTGTACCAATATACAATAAGAGACAGTCCCTTCCGTAAAGAGCTTACAGTCGAAATAGACAAGACAGACAAAGCAAAGGATGATGGGGGAAGGAAGAACACACAAGCAGAGTGAAGATGTGCAAATGTCAGGTCAGGGCCACGATTTTTGTTGTTTTCTTTCAATGTTGGATTGCTGTTGTTTTAAAAAAAAATTGGGTGGGGTTTTGTCGGGAAGGGCTTGGCTAAAGGGAGAGAAACAAACAAACAGAAAAAGAAAGCAGGGACATTGAAGGGAGGGGGCAAGGGTCTTAGGGGAAGAAGAGAGTATGGAATGCAGGCAGAGCGACGTTGAACTGAAGAGACCATGATGGATGGGGACTGGGATGGGAGGGAGTTGGAGGGAACAGCCAATCAGCGAACAGTCAGGCACTGATGATATCATTGGAGTCCTCAGGTCCCAGTTACAGCTGTTTGTCTCTGCTCTTGCCAGCCCAGCTTCTGGCTGGCTCTTCCCTGCAGGTTCTCTTTTCCACCAGCTCACATGGCTGGGGGAGGGATGGAGACATATGGGCCTTGATGCTTCAGAGTCAGGGTTTGCCCATCCCCAGTTGTGGATCCAGGGAAGCAAGGTGAATCCCAGCTGGATCTCAGCTTCCCCTTCTTGGTACAGCTATATAAGAACTCCTTAATGGATTCCCTCCAAAATCTCTGATGTCAAGAGTAACCCAAAATAAATTATGTTGTGTTAAAGATAGGATGGACAGTAAAACTGACATATATAGTCCCCACCACCTAACTGGTCCACTTGTACTTTCCACCCTACTGGCAGAATTAACTATCTGGTGCTCTACCATGATTTATTAAATGGATTTAAATAAAACATTTTAAATATCCTTTTGTCCTTATTGCGGTATTTGCAGATTCCCTCCCTCAGCTCCCAGCTGGCAATGTCAGGTCCCAGAAAGATTTGGAAAAAACCCAGCATCTGCCAGAGCGTCTTCTAAAATAGGCATTTCACACAGATTTTATCCACCGCTTCAAGACAGAGCATTCGATAGTAGTGACATGGGGTTTCCAAAAGCAATCAGATAAACAAAGAATTAAAGAGTGGGAGGAGCTCAGCAAAGGGAATTGTATTTGATACTGATGGGTGGATGAAAAAAAAATATTCATGTGCATTATGCAAACCTATGGGGGCTTGATACCCAGCGTTTGAATCCTTGGAGAGAAGCCCCAAACCTCTCCAGTTATACCCTATGGCTAATTTGCATATAATAAATAAGCCTTTTGAAGATCATTTCTATAAAACTGCTAAAGATAGAAAATTTTTAGAGAGGTTTTTCTGCTGCTAGTGCCATTTCTAATTTAACAGCTGTTGTGCAAATGATTAAACTACTTTACAATGATTTTAGAGGAGCTGCAAGTGCTAGTTTAAAAAGCGCAGGTTAACCCTTTCTAAACCTCAAGTCTTCCGTGTCTAGAAGTTACTAACTAGTAATAACTGTAAGCATTTACTCCTTTTCTGCAGAAGAAATGATACAGTGCACTAAAAAACAGAAAATAGCAGCTGTCATGACTCCAGTATTATGTCTACATTTCATGTTTGGCTGGGTTTAGAAAACAGAAGCTTTCAAATATAAAGAACCCCCAAAAATCTACGGCCATGAAATGACAACAAGATTAAAAAAAGTTGGAATTTCCTTTTTTCCTTGTGCTCGGCATATTATCCAGTGCAAAAATAACTTCTTTCTTAACACAATGCTAGGGCCATGCCTACACTATGAACTTTGGTGGGTGCAAGTTACATTTGCATAAAGCCGTCATAGTATATCACTCGTGTGCATGCACACTTGGCTCCTTGCATCAGCGGTATGCATATTCACCGGGAATATGTGAATAGTTTTGAGCAGGGTGGGGACGGGAAGAGATAGAGTGGAGATGGGGACTTGAGGGGGATGGTGGCATAGGGACAGAGCCTGAGGTGGAATGGGTGCAAGAAGAGGAGGGTCAAGGGTGGGGGCTTGGAGGAGGGGGTGGAGTGGGCGGCAGGCCTGGGGCAGAGGGGGTGGGTGTCGAGCACCCCTTGGGTAGAGAGGAAGTCAGCACCTATGGATTGGACCAACTTTTGTTGGTGAGTGAGAAAAGTTTTCAAACTTACACAAACCTCGTCTTCAGGTCTGGGAAATGTACTCAGAGTGTCACAGTTAAGCACAAGGTGAAACAGATTGTTTAGCATAAGTAGTTAACACATATTTCAAGGGACCATTTAAGGTGAAGCAGCCAGTTAACACTCTTCCAGTCACCGGGAGAGGGAAAGAGGGGAAAGCTGAGGACTGGGGCGAGGGGGGAGGGGTACTGGGTTATTGCTTGTTGTAATAAGCCATAAATCTAGTGTCTCTATTCAGTCCATGAGTTTTAGTGTCTAGCAAAGTTATGAGTGTCAGCTCCCAGGCTTGTCTTTTGAAGGTGTTGTGCAGGTTCCCTTTGAGAATGAGAACTGAGTGGTCAGATATAAAGTGATTATTTTGCGAAAAGTGTTCATCCACAGGTGATATGATGTTTTGTGTCTTGTGTCATTTTTCTGTGTGAGTTCCTCCGAGAGCGTAGTGATTGTCTGGTTTCACTCTCATAGTTTTTATTGGGGCATTCAGTGCACTGGTTAAGATACACCACATGTAAAAAGAAAAGGAGTACTTGTGGCACCTTAGAAACTAACAAATTTATTTGAGCATAAGCTTTCATGAGCTATAGCTCACTTCATCGGATGCATTCAGTGGAAAATACAGTGGGGAGATTTATATACACAGAGAACATGAAACAATGGGTGTTACCATACACACTCTAACGAGAGTGATCAGGTAAGGTGAGCTATTACCAGCAGCAGAGCGAGGGTGGGGGGACCTTTTGTAGTGATACTCAAGGTGGGCCATTTCCAGCAGTTGACAAGAATGTCTGAGGAACAGTGGGAAGGGGGGAATAAACATGGGGAAATAGTTTTACGTTATGTAATGACCCATCCACTCCCAGTCTTTATTCAAGCCTAAGTTAATTGTATCCAGTTTGCAAATTAATTCCAATTCAGCAGTCTCTCTTTGGAGTCTGTTTCTGAAGCTTTTTTGTTGAAGAATTGCCACTTTTAGGTCTGTAATCGAGTGACCAAAGAGATTGAAGTGTTCTCCGACTGGTTTTTGAATGTTATAATTCTTGACGTTTGATTTGTGTCCATTTATTCTTTTACGTGGAGACTGTCCAGTTTGGCCAATGTACATGGCAGAGGGGCATTGCTGGCACATAATGGCATATATCACATTGGTAGATAGACATGTGTAGGACCCATGGATCATGAAAGATGTGCTGTAGGGGTTGTTGATTATTGAAGCATGGTGCCTCCTTGATGTGGTGTGTCCTACTCTGTGGGGATCTTGCTTCTGATGATGAGCTTGGAGGGGGGCGGGGGTTGTTTGAAGGCCAGAAGAGGGGGTTCAGAAAACATTTTTTTTCAGAATGTGGTCCCCATCGAGTATAGCTTGTAATTGATAAATGATAACTCATATGATTGCAGAGTATGGTGGTAGGTGACAACTAAGTGTATGCTGGCGGGGGGGGGGGGGCGTTATTTCCAGATTGAAGCAGGCTCCATGATGCAATGGCCCATTCCATGATGCAATCTGCTAGGGCTGTCAAGCGATTAAAAAAATTAATTGCAATTAATCGTGCAATTGAAAAAATTAATCACGATTAACCACGTGATTAATCACACTGTTAAACAATAAAAGAATACTATTTATTTAAATATTTTTGGATGTTTTCTACATTTTAAAATATATTGATTTCAATTACAACATGGAATGCAAAGTGTACAGTGCTCACTTTATATTTATTTTTTATTACAAATATTTGCACTGTAAAAAAACAAAAGAAATAGTATACTTCAATTCACCTAATACAACCACTGTCGTGCAATCTCTTTATAATGAAAGTTGAACTTACAACTGTAGAATTATGTACAAAAATTAACTGCATTCAAAAATAAAACAATGTAAAACTTTAGAACCTACAAGTCCACTCAGTCCTACTTCAGCCATTCGCTCAGACAAACAAGTTTGGTTACAATTTGCAGGAGATAATGCTGCCCACATCTTGTTTACAATGTCACCTTAAAGTGAGAAAGGCATTCTCATGGCACTGTTGTAGCCAGCATCGCAAGATATTTATGTAGCCAGATGCGCTAAAGATTCATATGTCCCTTCATGCTTCAACTACCATTCCAGAGGACATGCATCCATGCTGATGACATGTTCTGCTCAATAACGATCCAAAGCAGAGCAGATTGACGCATGTTCATTTTCATCATCTGAGTCAGATGCCACCAGCAGAAGGTTGATTTTCTTTCTTGGTGGTTTGGGTTCTGTAGTTTCTGCATCGGAGTGTTGCTCTTTTAACACATCTGAAAGCATTCTCCACACCTCATCTCTCTCAGATTTTGAAAGGCACTTCAGATTCTTAAACCTTGGGTCGAGTGCTGTATCTATCCTTAGAAATCTCACCTTCTTTGTGTTTTGTCAAAGATGCTGTGAAAGTGTTCTTAAAATGAACATGTGCTGGGTCATTATCCAAGACTGCTATAACATAAAATATATGGCAGAATGCAGGTAAAACAGAACAGGAGACATACAATTCTCTCCCAAGGAGTTCAGTCACAAATTTAATTAATGCTTTATTTTTTTAAAGGAGCATCATCAGCATGGAAGCATGTCCTCTGGAATGGTGCCTGAAGTATGAAGGGGCATATGAATGTTTACCATATCTGGCACGTAAATACTTTGCAATGCTGGCTACAAAAGTGCCATGCGAACTCCTGTTCTCACTTTCAGGTGATGTAAATAAGAAACAGTCAGCAGTATCTCCCGTAAACATAAACAAGCTTGTTTGTCTTAGCAGTTGGCTGAACAAGAAGTAGGACTGAGTGGACTTGTAGGCTCTAGAGTTTTACATTGTTTTGTTTTTGAGTGCAGTTACATAACAAAAAAAAATCTACACTTGTAAGTTACACTTTCACGATAAAGAGATTGCACTACAGTACTTGTATGAGGTGAATTGAAAAATACTATTTCTTTCGTTTATCATTTTTACAGTGCAAATATTTCTAATAAAAAAATAATATAAAGTGAGCACTGTACACTTTGTATTCTGTGTTGTAATAGAAATCAATATATTTGAAAATGTAGAAAAACATCCAAAAATATTTAATAAATTTCAATTGGTATTCTATTTAACAGGGTGATTAATCGTGATTAATTTTTTTAATCACAGTAAATTTTAATCGACAGCCCAACAATCTGTATCTATGGTGGATTGTCCTTGTTTGGTGAAGGCATTTTTAAGTGTGTTAAGGTGTCTATCCCTTACTTTCTCCCTGGAGCATAATCTGTGGTGTCTGAGTGCCTGGCTGTAGATAACAGAGTTCTTGCTGTGTTTGCGGTGGTGAAGATAGGTGTGGTAATCTGTAGGGTTCCATTGATGAAGCTGTTCCTGGAGTCCAGGAAGTTCATAGATTCATAGATATTTAGGTCAGAAGGGACCATTATGATCATCTAGTCTGACCTCCTGCAAAACGCAGGCCACAGAATTTCACCCACCACACCTGCGAAAAACCTCTCACCTATGTCTGAGCTTTTGAAGTCCTCAAATCGTGGTTTAAAGACTTCAAGGAGCAGAGAATCCTCCAGCAAGTGACCCGTGCCCCATGCTACAGAGGAAGGCGAAAAACCTCCAGGGCCTCTTCCAATCTGCCCTGGAGGAAAATTCCTTCCTGACCCCAAATATGGCAATCAGCTAAACCCTGAGCATATGGGCAAGATTCATCAGCCAGATACTACAGAAAATTCTTTCCTGGGTAACTCAGATCCCACCCCATCTAATATCCTATCATAGGCCATTGGGCCTATTTACCATGAATATTTAATTACCAAAACCATGTTATCCCATTATACCATCTCCTCCATAAACTTATTGAGTTTAATCTTAAAGCCAGATAGAACTTTTGCCCCCACTGCTTCCCTTGGAAGGCTATTCCAAAACTTCACTCCTCTGACCGTTAGAAACCTTCGTCTAATTTCAAGTCTAAACTTCCTGGTGGCCAGTTTATGCTGATGTGGGAGTGTTTTAGAGAGAGTTAAACACTGGGTGTTCTACCATCAGTGTAGGTAATTCATGTCCCCGAGAATTCTTCTGTCAACCTAGTGCTGCCTACACCGGGGGTTAGGTTGGCATAGCTATGTCTCTCTGGGTGTGTATTTTTCACCCCTGAGAGACATAACTCTGCCCATGTAAGTTCCCAGTGTAGACCAGCCCTCAGCTTGAGACCTTGTATCTCTCACCAACAGAAGATGGTCCAGTAAAAGGTATTATCTCACCCACCTTGTTTTTCTAGGGTCAATATAGGTTGTGCAGTATCTACACTTGCACTGCATCCGTCACAGTACCTTGACCATGGTTTAACTCCATTTGAGAAGGTGGTGTTACTGTGTCACCATAGTGGGGTGCTTACATCAGCAGAAGACAAATCTGAATTTAGACTCTTGCACAACTAGGTCGATGCAAGGTGACTTATGTTGACCTAGCTTTGTAGTGTAGACCAGGCCCAAGTTTTGATCTATTTGTGAAGCCCTTACAGATAATGGTAATATAGAAAAAGAATAAACCCATTGTGATTCTGCTGTCTCTCATCTTATTGTTCTTTCACTTTTGCACACTGTTAATATGATAAGTACCCTTTACCTAGCGTTAAGTAATATATTTTCAAAATGGGAGCCCAGGTCCGCTGAATTATAAGATGTGGGGTTTTTTCAGGTTCTTATACCATACCAATAAACACAGGATCCAGGCACCGAATATCTAGTAGCTTTTAATGTCTACCAGGGTTTCTTACAATCCAGTAAGAACATTCATACAATATTATTTATTGCTTTAGAATGTGAATATGAAAATATTAAAGGTAACATAGCAAGAACTTAATAAATTCACAGTCCTACTACCATTTTTTTAATTTAAGTTTTCTCCCATAAATATATCTATAGTTCCTGCTCATAGGGAAGTTTTTATAAAAAGTAGATATATTTGTTTGATAAAATATTTTGCAGTCTTTTACTGAACAGTATACACATACATCATTCTCTTGTGGAGCTAACAAAATTTATATGCATTCATTATTGCACCGAGGCAATACTATGAGAATGAGACATCTTACTTTTGGTCCAATTTATTTTGTAGCCTTAGAGTGGCCCAAAATCTCCTACAATTTTCATCAAATCTTTGACAGATTACCTTGGATCATTCATTAGTAATAATATGTCATCCACTTAATACATCTTTTTATGTTCCTCTCCACCCATGTGAACTCCTTTGATAACTGGATTCAATTTTATTGCAATAGCCATAATAGAGAAACAAGGAGACAATACACAGTTCTATTATGTTCCATGTGCCAACTTTATTGCTCAGAGTTATTTGACAATTACAGATAGTTTTAGAAGATATGCTGCAGTAAAACAAATCAGCTCATTTAGGATCTGATCCAAATAAGAGTCTTTCCATTGACTTTGATTACTTTGGATCAAGCCCTTAATAAAAGATGGACAAAAATTGAACGGTTTCAAAACCTGAAATTTTATCCCACATATTTTAGTGAGGTCAGACAGAAGCTCGAGAACATAGCAAAAGCTAATTTTCAGTTACAGTTTATTTAATTCAGATTTTAGTGGCTAACAGGGATCTCCACAAACAGCAAATCTGAAATCAATGTAGTATGAAATATCTTAGGTAGCTCTTTGTCTTAACACTCCTGGGATATGGGGGTCTTGGCTCCATATTACATCCTGAGCTGCTCTAGAATCCAACGTTTCTCCATACAACTTACAACACTTGATTTCTTTGGAAGGTGCTATTAAAGGATGTACTGTGTATGCTAATGAGAGATCATAAACAAAAGCTAGACAATGTACATTTTAAAAGAACATTAAATCAATTTACAGAAATTACACCAGTTCATCTCCTCCCATTATTTTTTAAAAAACTGCCAATAAGAAGCAACATTGTTGTATGGTTCTTAGGGTAAGCTTAAGTGTAGTATACGCTTACAGTTCATAATATGGACCGCATATGCAACTTTCCTGGGGTAGGCAAGAGTGCATTGTAGAAATCTGAGACTAAATTCCAAATAAACTATGCCATGCAGTCAGCTTTAAACCACCCTTTGTTGTACACTAGGACATTATTTAGAAATATGTTATATCAGTATGTGCTGGAGAATGGCAGACCAGATTTACATATTTCAAATATTTCTAAAGCTGAACTGGCTAAGGTGTATCCTGTTACAAAGTGACATTGTTCCATTATTATAGTGCCTTTCTTTGTAAACACTATTTTTAAAGGGGTAGTAACTTGTCTTTAAAAATTCCCCCTAAGCTAAAACTTAGTATAAAAGACTAGATTTCTGCCCATGAGTGATGTTTTTTAAACTATTATATTTTATAAGCTATTTTGTCAGAGAAAGTATAACAAAATACAAATATGTTATGTGGTTTCACGTGATTTCTTGTGTTGCTGTTACTTTTTGTAGACTGTATTTTTTGTAGTCTGTTATCCCACATGGTGAGGTTTTGGCATTAAAAACCCAAACAAACCTAAATATGGGACAAGAAATTGGGTTTTGAAAAGGAGCTAGTGCACATATTATCCTAGTAATCTGTCACTGATCACTGAGGCATGATCATACATTTTAGGCCAGTGGTTCTCAAAAGAAATTTTTTGGTGGCCTTAGCATGCAGCCACCAATTCTTGCTGGTGGCCTCCCTGACAATTTTTCCTAAAATACTTTATTAACTTTAGGAAAAACAAAACAAACAAATATCGCTTTTCACAGCAGACTTACGCAGTCCTGGCAAGCCAAATTAAGCTGTGAATGGAGAGGTGTGTAGGGAGGCAGCGGGGGCCAGAGGCAATGCGGGGAGGGATGAGCCTGGGACTGGAGCCCAAAGCCCCCCAGCTGGGAGATGGCACCTGACGTCCTGCAGCTGGGGGATGGTGCCTGCCACACCAGGGATGAAGCCGGAAGCCTGAGCCCCATCACCCCTGGGAAGGTGGGGAACTCACATCAGCTGCCTGCTTCTCTGGCATTTGAGGCTCCAGAGGAGGGCAGGGCACAATCCCTGCTGGTAGCCCCAGAGAGAGGCCACTGCTTCCCTCTCCCATCACTGCCCAGGGAGCTGTGGCCACAGGAAAAGCCTCTGGTGGCCGCATGCAGCCACGGTAGCTGCATTTGAGAGAAACTGTGTTAGGCACATCCCACAGTAAGGGGCTGTGTGGAGCTGCACTGCCTCAGGGACAACACCAGGAGCAGTGCTTAACTTGTGTAGCGCTCAATCCCGGCATCTCCAGGCTTGGCAGTTCATAGTCCCAGCACCTCTGGTCTTGCTGTGTCAATTATGAAAGTAAAACAAATTCTTGAGCCCCGGCACCTCTTTCATTATAAATTAAGCACTGACCAGGAGGCAGTGTGTCTGCTGGAGCCCCAGGGCATACAGACTGTATGTGCCTGCCTTTACACCTTTTGTGGGAGGCAGCTTATTCCTTCCCAGATCAGTCAGTACCTATCACATTAGGGTGGGTGGAGTTCTATGCTTCACCATGGAAGCAGGGATGGCTCAGCTCCTGTGCTCGCCAGAACACAGGGACTGCAGTTCTAGCTGGCCTTTATGCAGGCCAGACAAGGAGAGAAAGGGCTCCTACACTCTCTACACTTACTAGGCCTCTTCATAAGGGCTAAGCAGAATCTGACTCTCAGTAAATAATATGTGCTCTTTGAAAATCAGGTGTGCAGGTCATACTTCAATGTAACAGTGAGACTGCTCTAAGGCAGATGAAGAGCAGCAATGGATCCTGGTACCACTCAATAACACCCTTGAGCAAACTCTGAAAAACACGTTCTGTGAGCATTCACTCAAGTTGTTTAAATGATTTAACTTTGGCCATGTTCCACTCCATTTGTTTTCCTTTTCATGCGCATTAATGCAATCGAGTTGTATGTCCACAAATATTAGTAGAAAGAGAATTTCAGAGACACTTGCATGAATTTTGGAAAAAAACAGCATTTTTGGCCCACCTGTTGATCACTTTAGATAAGCTATTACCAGCAGGACTGTGGGGTGGAAGGAGGTATTGTTTCATATTCTCTGTGTATATATAAAGTCTGCTGCAGTTTCCACGGTATGCATCTGATGAAGTGAGCTGTAGCTCACGAAAGCTCATGCTCAAATAAGTTGGTTAGTCTCTAAGGTGCCACAAGTACTCCTTTTCTTTTTGCGAATACAGACTAACACGGCTGTTCCTCTGAAACCTAGCATTTATAGTGGCACACCCAAGTGCTCATGCAAAAAGTGCTTGCACTCTGATCCAGAGAGGAAAAACCATGCCATGCAACTACTAACCAATGGAACTACTCACATGTATAATTGGGGGGGTGGGGGGCAAGAGGTCAGGGTTTGCATCTTTTAAATTCTCCATTTCACCTGTACTTTGGGCCAGATCGTGCCTATTATGTACAGGCCTAGATTGGGGATAATGGGGAGTCTGCCCCGCGCGCCCCACCCCCCCAAAGGGAGCTTAAAGAAGCTTTATGTTTCAGGGATACACTCTGGAATACATGCCCGCAACAGCAGGCCTCGTCCCCTTCTTCTCCTCTGATATTTGCCTCATTTACAGGGGAATGCAGCAAAGGAAATTCTTCCCACTCTCCTCTTTTGTGCACAGGGTCAAATACTAGTTGGCCTTTAGATTCTTTAGGATCCCACATACACTAAAATAAAAGGGATGAGTTCAGAATGGTTTCAATAAATGTTGAACAGAGGAATTTTAATTGAGCAAAATGTTAACCAATGATTATATTAGTATTTGTACACATTATATACAGCAATATGTCTTTTGTTAATGTATGATTATCTTTAGTTTATACAAACTGTAATTTGATTACATATTTTCATTCTTTCCCCAAGTCTGCAACAATAGATGAGTTCAATATGCTACTTTGTGCTGCTGCTTGCCATTTAATTAACTATAGGGAATATTTTAGCTATTAAAATGATGAAAAGAATTTTGATAAACATGTCAGAAATGTTTGGAAAGGCTGAATTCTGTCATTAATATCAGCGAATCTGTGAGTAGCTGGTTGCCAATTTTTTCTGATTAAAATGTGAAAAGAGAAGTTCTTTGTTATAAACAATTCAATTATTATCTACCCTCTTCCTTTGCATCTTATCAGGTTAATGAGGCAAGTTTCTCCATGATGGGAACCATAAACAACAAAGATTCACTTTGATCTCATATTTTATCCTAAATAATGTGAAGGTTATTGGTGGTCAAGACTTACGATAAGTTCAGTGAGATGCTTTGGAACCCCATGTCTGCCATTATTCTCCAAAGACAGTTGTGTGGGAAGGTATCAAACGATTTTGAGTAGTCAATGAAGCACAGGATCAATGGATGGTTGGATATTTGTGATTTGGTCACCTGTTCCTTGGCTCTTCTAACAAATCTTATTGGGGAGATAGTTCTGCATCTATCCTTTGTTGCATGCAGTCCTGGATGATGTAGAGCAGAACTTTGCTCATGTGCAAAGTCTATACTAAACTCCATTGTGTCTCCCTTTTTCAGTAATGACAGAAAAATTCTTTTTGTACAGTCCTCCAGCCAATTTCTAGTCATCCATACATCATTACAAATTTTCCACCTAAGATCAGCACCGTGTTCATCAATCGCTTTTAACAGTTCTGCAGGCACATTTTCTTCCTCTGGTGCTTTTCCAGGTTTCATTTTCATAATAGCATTTACCACTTTTTCTTGCAGATTGATGGCTTGGGCTCTGTACTTTCTTTTCTGTTGTCCTGTATTATGAGTGGCTTTACTGAGGAATACAGATTCGCACAATAATCTCTCCATCTGCATTTAATATCATCCCCTCAGTGAGG
Organism: Caretta caretta; assembly: GCF_965140235.1. Lineage (NCBI taxonomy): Eukaryota > Metazoa > Chordata > Testudines > Cheloniidae > Caretta > Caretta caretta. The sequence goes on along the minus strand of NC_134210.1, from coordinate 80,087,052 downwards.
ACTCTGGCATCTTGATCTTTTATTATATTTATTGGAGGGAAAATCTTTTGGTGAGAAGTCTCACTGCTATGAAAATGCTTTTTACTCTCTTTATAATTCTCAAGTTCCATACTATCTGCTCAGTTCCTTATATTCTCTCCATCTCCAAGCCATTCTCTTTCACTCTGAATTATTTTATTGCCAGTTCAAACACTTTCTCAGTTAACCATGGTGTGATCCAACATTGACTTTTCAGAAAGTGTGCTTTGGTGGTATTGAGCATAATAGTTTTCATTTTATTCCAAAGTTCATTGCGGGGGGTGGGGGAGTCTCCTGTTTCACCTGTGCCAATGCCTCAAACATATTCTGGACAGAAGTTGTATAATGTTAATTGATTCAGAACAAGTCCAAGTGCAGTGGACTCTGTATAAAACAGTTAGTAAGAAATATGGATTATTACTGAATGTGATAAAGCTAAAATGCATGTATGATGACACAACCAAAAAAAGCAGGGGGGATAGTTTGAGGCAGATCACCAGAAAGTCAACTACTTAGTGCTCAAAATTAGCAATGGATTTTGAAGACTTCTAAAAATTCTGCTATGATGTCACTGATATCCATTGTGGCAAAGCTCTGTCCGTGCCTCTGTGGGTCCCACGTTTCCTGGCAGAATTCGCTAGCCTCAGAGGCTCACTGTGACCCTCCACGTAACCCTTCTTTCTCTAGAGACAAGGGTCACAGTCTACTGAGCCATTTTCATCATAAGCCAGCAAGGGAGGTGAGGAGAAGTTATCCTTCCTTGCACAGTCTCTGTTGTCTCCCAGGCTCAGTGATTAATCAGGGGACAAAGGTTGGGGGGGGGGGGCCCACCCTCTACTCAGGGCTCCAGCCCAGGGATTCTAATAGTATCAGCTATGGTAGCTGACCTTTAGAAACATGACATGTACAATTCCCTGGGCTATTTCCCCCACAGCCGCCCTCACTTCCTCAAGCTCCACTTCACCCTTACCTCAGGGCCTCCTTCCTTGTGCCTGATATGGTGTGTACTGCTCAGCCTCTCCGACAGCACAACTTCCTTCCACAGCTCCTGACATGCACACCCACCTGACTGGCTGGGAGGTTTTTAACTAGTTTCAGCCAGCCCCTGATTGGCTTCAGGTGTCCCAATCAACCTAGCATTCTCCCTGCCTTCAGAAAAGTTCTTAATTGGCCCCAGGTGTCTTAATTGACCTGGAGCAGCTGCCATTTCACTTAACCTGGTACCAGGGATTTGTTTAGCCTGGAGCTAATATATTTATCTCCCACTACTTTTCTATAGCCATCTGGCCTTGCCCCGTCACACCAGGCATGAATAATTGGATTTATTTAATTACTCAGTTAACATCAAGGTAGGTTTTAAAAAAACAAAGCTGAAGCCCACTGAACAATACTTAGGGGCATAGGTCTCCCTTGTCCCATGCATAGAGTTTCCATAGAGGTTAATGAGAGCTTTGCACAAACAGAACCAAGATCTGACTCTCATCTCTTCTGCAGCTCATATCTTTTAGGACCTCTGCCGTCCCCAAGGAAAGATGAAATCCTGAAGGGAGAACCAATACAGATGCAGCTGAACATAGCCACATCCCTCAGATTCAAAGACCAAGACATTCCTCCCAACTGCCATATATGCGAGTGAGGATGCTGAGGAGTGAGGTTGGGGAAGGCAATGTCCCAGAATGGAGGACAATATTCCATCATGGGGGAGGCTGCCAGGGGAGTGAAGGCCTAAGTAGTCTGCAACTGCAAGTGCTGAATCACAGTTCCATTACACAGCTATCAGATGGAGAGGAAGAGCCCATCAGGGCTGAAATTCTTTTCTACAGCGAATATGGGACACTACCCACCCCCCTCCCCCCACAAGCACCCCACTCACCAGGGCCGTCCTTAGGATTTATGGGGCCCTACACAACACAAACATAAGTTTACAGAATTGGAAAACTTGCCACGTGCACTTTATTAAAAACAGTTTAATTGTGCCACCTTCGCCCCAACCTCTGCACAGTGCCGCCTTCATCCCTAACCCCTGCACTTCCCTCCCACTTGTTCCCCCAACCCCAGCCCTGTGCTGCCAGCGTGCTCAGCCACACTGCCCCCCTGCCCAGTACCTCCCACTCCCTTATGCCCAGTGACCCCTCACACAGAGACAGATCCCTATGCTCAGGGATCTCCCGCCCACAGACCACCCCACTGCCCAGCTCCCCTCGAACAGCCCCCCCCAACTGCCCAGCACCCCATATTCCTGAGGGAATTCAGCACCAAAAAATTAAATTCTGTGCACAATATTTTAAAATTCTGCAAAATTCTGCAAATTTTGTCAATAAATAAATGCGGAGGCTCCAGCATGGCAGTGGCAAGCATAGGCCACTGGCTGCATAGAGATGGGAGATCACCCTGAAGCCTTCCCCCTCTCTTCCCCAGATAAGGATTTGGCAGTGAGATACCTCTGTGTGAATGTCAAATGGCCACAGGGAAGTGTTTTACATAATGGCTGGGATGTCAGCTGTGACCCCAAATTTATTTGAATGACAAAAAAGAAATAGCTGATATCAATGGCTGAGTCCAGCCCTCATCCAGGCCCTTTCCTGCTACGGCTCTGGGTCATCAACTTCCAAATGGCCTTTCATTCTTCCTAAAATAGAGCATTTCCCTCTAATCCTGAAAAGTAAAGAGGTGCTTGGAATGTGCAGTTTAATAAGAAAAGGAATTATATTTAGGCACCAGTCTTTTTTTCTGCCCTGATTTACACACCTGGTTGCCACACATGGCTCAGTGGGATTGTACTGGGTATAATTCAGCATGCAATTTCAACAATGCTTCAACGGTGAGGCTGGAGCCATAAGCAGCCAAGTCTCATTTGAACAGTGGATCTTGTTTAAAAACTGCCTTAAATAATCCAAAGGTCTTTCCCATGGGTGAGGAGGAAGGTGCTTCATTCTTGAAGGAACCTTTAAAATCCCACTCAACTCTGCACTGTTTAGAATGCTCCCTTGTTCAAAATGCTACCAGCTTGAGAGACAGCCCTGGAGATACTTGGATCCACAAGAAAAAAAAATCATGTCCATTTTCCCTAAATAAAAGTTTCAGCTACTCCAGCCTTCTCAAGGTGAGTCCATCTTCCTTCCCTGCTAAGAGGTCACTCCCTCCCTTGCATTCTGCATCCCTGATTGCTGCTTTTCTGCTCCAGGTACATCCCCCTCAGGAGGTCATCTAGTCCAACCCTCTGCTCACAGCAGGACCAATCCCCAACTAAATCATCCCAGCCAGGGCTTTGTCAAGCCTGACCAGCCTCCGGGTATTTCCCGCCCCCCCCGCTACAATTCGGTTCCCAGCCCTGCCCTCCCCCACCTGGCCCTGTTCCCCCTGCTCACTCACATGCAAAGTTTCACTCCTGGCCCTGTGAGGCCCCACCAGAGCCGGAGCCCTCAGCCCACTCGCTGAGGAGTGAGTGGGTGGAGTGGAGGGGGCAAGGGGTCGGGTCTGGAAGAAGCCTGCTGGCCCAGCATGGGGGAGGGGCCAGAGAGGAGTGGAGTCCGTGCCGCATGGTGCCCCAAATTTTCAGGTGCCCTGCGCAGCCACGTATGCTGCATTTGCCTAAGGATGGCCCTGCCACTCAGATGGAACAGCGTTGATACCCCATCCTCTTTCCACACATCTGGCCCATAGGTCCTCCAAAGTTTGCTTCTCACCCCCCACTACAGTAGCCTTTATGGGATGCTCTGTCAGGTGAAGAGGGGTCAGGATATGGATAGGGTTGCTCCCTCCAGCAGTTGTGACAGTCCACATTTTGGAGCTGAATTAGCTTGACCATCCTCAGCACTTGCCAGGCTGGTGTGGTGACACTAGACAGAGGTGAAAGTAAGCCAGTACGCCCCGGTACGTTCCGGGGTTGATTGGCTCCCCAGGCACAATTTAAAGGGCCTGTGGCTCCTAGCAGCAGCTGGAGCCCCTGGCCCTTTAAATTGCTGCCAGAGCCCCTCTGCCGGAGCCCTGGGGTAGCGGTGGCAGGGCTGGGGCGGCGATTTAAAGGGGCTGGGGCGGTAGCGGCAGCCAAGCCCTGGGCCCTTTAAATCATCCCCGGAGCCCTGCCGCTGCTTCTCCAGGCTCCAGGGATGATTTAAAGGGCCCGGGGTGGTAGAGGTGGCCGGAGCCCTGTCCCCGGAGCCCTGCTGCTGGAGCCCTGGGGAAGAGGCAGCGGGGCTCTGGGGATGATTTAAAGGGCCCAGAGCTCCAGCCGCCGCTGTTGCCCAGGGCCCTTTAGACCACTGCCAGAGCCCTTGGCTGCCGCTGTTACTCCAGGGAGGGGGAAGGAGGCACTTGCTGGTACACGGTGGGCCAGGACTGGCTCTGACCTCCGCAGCCCCACCCCTTCTGCCCGAGGCCCCGCCCCTTCCGGGGGCCAGAGCTGGCCCGAGCCCCATACCTAGACTTACTTTCACCCCTGCCACTAGACACAGGAGTAATGGGTGAACATGTTTATTACTCTCACAGAAACGAAGATCAAGACTTGGCCCATGCTCAAGGTAGAATATGTTTTTCCAATCCCAAAGAATGCCTGACCATGTCAGCAGTGCAGGCCTATATCATTCAGAATTATGAAGGAGCCTAGCTACCAATACACTCATGTATTTTACAAAGAATACAATTGTTTTAAACAAGGCTAACCAACTGGAACTATATGGAGCATATCCTTTGAATACCTTGGGCTCCCCATCACATACACCTATCGAAAGAGCAAGGAATAATGTGGCAACTAAAGAACAGTTGACAGTGGAATCCAGACATGTGGGAATGTAGCAGCCCTACATATTCACAATTCAAGGCCAGTATGCACTGTACAAAACCTTAAGACTCTACATATTGTTATAGAAAACTGTTTTCTAATCTTGTCATCATGTATAGTTGAATTTGTCACTTTGCCGAGAATACTACTAAAGAGTCCATTTTAGCAGGAATGTATGAGAGTATAATTTTAAAAATAAATCTTTAAAGGTGTAGACTGCTTGCTTGGTATTCTTTGTTTCCCCTGAATGACCTTTGGTTCATTATGAATTACCTTCCTCACGTTACAAACAGTGACTATTACAGAATGGCGAAGAATTAAGGAATTATGCACTTCCAGCTGGTATGTTAATTGTGTGCTGTTTATTCAACAGCAACATTACAAATACAAAAACCTCATCACGTAGTTCTCTGTGAAAGCCTTTACAAATAACCACACTTATGTAAAACTTAAGGTCTGAATGTTACTTGTTTATGAGTAACTGAATATTATCATATTAAAATCATTACTAAGCCAGTGCCTGAATATTTGTTCCGAAACCTGTCAATATTCTAATGGCAGTAGTCTTGGAAACTACACATCTGCCACAGGATTAATTACTCACATAAAACATTATCATTTCCTCACATCTCCTATGAGGTAGAGAGGCTGCTAGAATGATTAATGCCCCTATATGACATACAAAGGAATACATGTAAATGTTACCCAGTGGATAGAAAGATCTGTTCTTGATTCATATTAGACCAAGTTGAAGGACCTTAGTGGTGCAACATTAATTCTTAAGGCCTGCATGTAACCTAAAACTAAATTAAAAAAAAAAATTGAAAACAAATTCTGTAAACTTGCTGTTACACCAGGAAGACCTCTGATCCCACAAGGCATGTGTGTGTGTGTGTGTGTGTGTGTGGATGTGTGCATGTGTGTGCCTGCGTGCACATGCATATTTATCACAATTCTGTACCAGATAAATGAATGTGACTGCTTATAAAAGTCAGTGCTGGTACTTTTTGGCAGACCTTATCAGTTAAAAACCTCTTCATTTTTACTTCATTTTACAATGTACCAGCATTGGTAGGGGGTTATACCTAAGTCAGGGAGCACATCATTGAGACATTGGCTCAGTTTTGATAGAATAGAGAGAAAACGGGAAGAAGTATTTTGGGGGCAGTTTATTGTTTACTATTAAAATTAACAGAGCAGCGTTCAAAGGTGAAATCTCAGCATGCAGTTAAGGCCAGCGCGAAGGCCTAAGCAAGCAGTTATAACAAATATAAAGAGGAGCCAATCTATTGGTTATGTCACTGAATGTCATTCTCAGCTGTCCTTTATTTTTGAGATATCCCTTATAAAGACCTAAAATTTATTTCCACTGTATAGAGTTTGCCTCTTCCTACTATTTGTTACTGTAAATCACTGAGATCAGAAATGCTGTATTACAAAGGAAACGTCCTTGACATGTTCATGCCAAGACACTTGTTTCAATGCCCATTAAGTCATTGTTGTAGGTTTTGGCTTTTATTTATTTTGTTGCCATTTCCTTAATTTTGGGGGTCAGTATCCCACATACAGGACTTGGCAGACAGAGAGCTTTGCAGTATGTCACAGATATAGATACTTTGTCACAAGATGGCTGGCGCCTTTAGGTGAAGTCGGTATAGTATCCCTGTGCCAGCACAGGTGCAGCTCAGTTTGACCTGATTAAGAAGGTGAGGCAGCATCTCGGGTTGATAAATGAGAGGAAGATGGCTTTGATTGGGAAGGAGGTGCCCAGAAGGACCTGCAGGCGTTCCATGGGGAAGGCTGTGGGAAGGAGAGAGAGACTGAGTGAAAGAGCGTGTGCGTGCACTATAAAGCGGGAAGGTATAGACTCCAGAGCAAGAGGAAGGCCCAAGGGAATGCTCCCCCCCGCCCCTTTGGCCATTGTCCTATACAAGAGGCAGGAGCTGGGAAAGAAACCAGAAAGGCTGGGAGACCAGTGGAGGGGCTAGCCTGCTCACTTTCCTGAGCTGGAGAGCTGGGGCTGGCAGGCTGAAGAGGACTGCAGGTTAGGAGACCAGTGAAGGGACTAGCTTGCTGACCTTTCCTTGGCAGAGCATTGGAAGCCAGGAAGAATCCAGGTGAGGGGTGGCTATTATGATAAAAGAACAGGTGGGGACTGAAGAAAAGCCCAGGTGTTTACAGAAGATGCTGGAGCTGGGGTATGAGGTGTATTTCTGGAATTTGTTTCAGGATGATGGACTATGTGCACAGTGTTTGGGATAGATGGACTGTGTCTGGGGCTTTCAAGGACTTTTTGCACTGTGATACAATAACCTGGCCCTGGGTAGGGGCCATATTAGACCCAAGAGAACTTGTGGTGGAGTTTTTCAGGAACATGAGAGAAGGGGAAATGGAGGCAGGGTTCCATCAAGCCACACCAGGCTACAAGGACTGCTCGGGAGGCAGCCACCCCATTATAGACACCTTACCAGGAAAAAGTTAATCATTCAGCTAAATCTCAGGCTGAATTTGTAATTTATATTTGCTTCAATATAAAATTATATGCTTTATCCCTGTGTTAGGCACAGAAAGGTTTACAACTTGTGAGTAAATCAGCAGACAACAATCTGTACTATCATTGTTACGGAGGTAATCACAGTGATGCCAGAGGCAATTAAAACTGTTTGGCAAAACTGGCAAGTTTTTTAAGGCAAACATCCACTAAAAGAAATGTTCAATTTGTTTCCTACCCTGCTGCCATTATATCAAAATAGTGATGTGAACTTAGCTAACGTAATGATAATGATGCCAGTAATTATTTATATCGGGGATGGAAAGCGACCTCTATCAAGTCAGGAATACCCTAAAAGAATTGCAATGAAGTACAAAAAGGGATCATGTGTTCACCCCTTTAATCTTATTATGGCCCATTTTTTCCAATTTCCCTCTCTCTCTTCTAGCCCAGATCTCATGAACTAATCCCTGCATTTGATTCGTTCTGGGACATAGGATGGGTAGTCCAGAGCCAAAAGTGGGGCAAATAGCAGTGAGCCTCAGGAGCCATGAAAAGTTTTCAGGATTCCCCTGTCCCCAGAGATTAAATATGGTTTACTGCTTTCATGCTGATTCCATACTTCCTCCTCTCTCTGCACTTTTCACTCTCCCTAAAGCATTTTCTGTGTCCAGCTGCAAGATCATTTTCTACCCCCCTGAAATCATGTTCAGAATGAGATTAGTACACTGATATTATTTTCTAAATAGGGTCTTGCATTTCAGTAGCTCCACTGGCTCCCAGTATCACTTATTTGGTAATGGCTGAAATATAGTGAACCAACCTAGCAGCTGGTTAAAAGTTTGTTTGCATGTGTTTTTTAATGGGGTGAATTGTTATTATAGCTTTACTTTAATTCTGTTCTCAAATCCTGAATGATCTAAAAAGGCAGCCGTGACATTTTCACAGTACTGTACAATTCTCTTTTGTGATTCCAGTTATTGGTTACATTCCTGTAATAACGATAAAAAAATTGCCCCAAAATGTGGTTCTCCAATCACACACCATTGCTACTGCTGCCAACTTGATGTACTTATTCCCACCCGATTTGTTGAATTTTTGCGAGAAGCAGGAACTAAAAATTGAGTGCCTTACTGGAAATTATTTACTGTCAGTGGTCACAGTGATCAAGATTGCCTCACTGCTATGACTAAGGAAGAAAAATCAATAATACTCAAATATGGTGCTCTTCTCTTAGAAGATCATCAGTTTTACTTAAAATTATTTCTCATCCGAGATTATTCTGCTGAATAAGAAGTGGGTACTCTATATCACAGTTCTTTGTTCAGAAGATCATTAATATTACAATTTCATTTTAGTTTATGGCACTTTCAGAATTCAAAAAAGGTCCAGTCAGAAAATGAAAGGACAGAGGCCAAGGAAGCAGAATGGCTAGTAATTGTTTCAGCAAAAGTTGTAGTTTTATAAAACACTAGTTCTGTATGGTGAAAGGACCTAGAATATCTGGATCTACTATCAATATTTGGGAGCCCAGATAAGTGCCTTTCACTTAAAACATCAAATTCTATCTTCCTACAGTTCTTCTGTCTATCACTATGGTATCTCGCTCAGGGGTGTGAAAAAACACCTCCCTGAGCACAGCAAGTTTCAGCGCTGTAAAGTGACAGTGTAAACAGTGCATGAGCACTGGGAGCAGAGCTTCCAGCACCGGTAGCTATTTCCCTCATGGAGGTGGGTTTTTTTATAGCACTGGGAGAGCTCTCTCCACTTCCTGGACACTACAGTGCTAATAAACAATGCTCACATAAACACCACCCTATACCGGAAACCTACTGACCGCTATTCCTACCTACATGCCTCCAGCTTTCACCCTGACCACACCACACGATCCATCGTCTACAGCCAAGCTCTGCAATACAACTGCATTTGCTTCAACCCCTCAGACAGAGACAAACACCTACAAGATCTCTGTCAAGCTTTCTTACAACTACAGTACCCACCTGCGGAAGTGAAGAAACAGATTGATAGAGCCAGAAGAGTTCCCAGAAGTCACCTACTACAGGACAGGCCTAACAAAGAAAATAACAGAACGCCACTAGCCGTCACCTTCAGCCCCCAACTAAAACCCCTCCAACGCATTATTAAGGATCTACAACCTATCCTAAAGGATGACCCAACACTCTCACAAATCTTGGGAGACAGGTCAGTTCTTGCCTACAGACAGCCCCGCAACCTGAAGCAAATACTCACCAACAACCACATACCACACAACAGAACCACAAACCCAGGAACCTATCCTTCCAACAAAGCCCGTTGCCAACTGTGCCCACATATCTATTCAGGGGACACCATCACAGGGCCTAATAACATCAGCCACACTATCAGAGGCTCGTTCACCTGCACATCCACCAATGTGATATATGCCATCATGTGCCAGCAATGCCCCTCTGCCATGTACATTGGTCAAACTGGACAGTCTCTACATAAAAGAATAAATGGACACAAATCAGATGTCAAAATTATAACATTCATAAACCAGTCGGAGAACACTTCAATCTCTCTGGTCACGAAATCACAGACATGAAGGTCGCTATCTTACAACAAAAAAACTTCAAATCCAGACTCCAGCGAGAAACTGCTGAATTGGAATTCATTTGCAAATTGGATACTATGAATTTAGGCTTAAATAGAGACTGGGAGTGGCTAAGTCATTATGCAAGGTAGCCTATTTCCCCTTGTTTTTTCCTACCCCCCTCCCCGACGTTCTGGTTAAACTTGGATTTAAACTTGGAGAGTGGTCAGTTTGGATGAGCTATTGCCAGCAGGAGAGTGAGTTTGTGTGTGTGTGTGTGTGTCCGGGAAAAGGGGGGGGGTGAGAGAGCCTGGATTTGTGCTGGACATGGCCCACCTTGATTACCATGCACATTGTAGGGAGAGTGGTCACTTTGGATGAGCTATTGCCAGCAGGAGAGTGAGTTTGTGTGTGTATGGGGGTGGGGGGGTGAGAAAACCTGGATTTGTGCTGGAAATGGCCCACCTTGATTATCATGCACATTGTAGGGAGAGTGGTCACTTTGGATGAGCTGTTACCAGCAGGATAGTGAGTTTATGTGTGTGGTTTTTGGAGGGGGGTGAGGGGGTGAGAGAACTTGGATTTGTGCAGGAAATGGCCCACCTTGATTATCATGCACATTGTGAAGAGAGTTGTCACTTTGGATGGGCTATTACCAGCAGGAGAGTGAGTTTGTGTGTGGGGGGGGTGGAGGGTGAGAAAACCTGGATTTGTGCTGGAAATGGCCCAACTTGATGATCACTTTAAATAAGCTATTACCAGCAGGACAGTGGGGTGGGAGGAGGTATTGTTTCATGATCTCTGTGTGTATATAATGTCTGCTGCAATTTCCACGGTATGCATCCGATGAAGTGAGCTGTAGCTCACGAAAGCTGATGCTCAAATAAATTTGTTAGTCTCTAAGGTGCCACAAGTACTCCTTTTCTTTTTGCGAATACAGACTAACATGGCTGTTACTCTGAAACCAACACTAAATAGTTTTAAACCAAGTTCAGGTTTTGATGTACTGAAACCTCAGCCTGCTTAGTAACTTTGCAAATACTCAATTAAAAGTCTTGTAACCTTTTATTAAAGATACAGAAAAGAAGGAAAAACAGTTAAATCTTTTGAAATATAAACTTTTAAGTTTGGCTTTCATTTTAACGACATCCCTTTTGCCTTTCCCTTTAGCCAAAGAGTTTTTAGAAGGAAACACCGCACTCCCGCCCCACCCTACCCCAACACACATTTGACAGTCTTTTAGATGATATTAAAGATGTCCTCTCTGCGGAAAACAGAAGTTAGTTGAGATGTGCTGCTGCTACTGTTACACTCTAATGCCATTTTCTAAAAGACAAAACAAGACAAACACACACAAGAGGGAAGAGAAAAAAACAGCGAAGATAGAAATGCAGCTTCTGTCTCTGAGGTTGAATCTCACTTGCAACCTCACTGCTGGAGAAACACAGGCATGGCATGCAGTCTTATCAGTCACTCTGAGATCTCTTGTACCAACCATGCCATTACACTCCATAGTCTTTATGAAAATATGCTTATGATATGGATATGACATAACTGAGATATACTTTATGCAAGATGGCTCATGTACAATGTCATTAGAAAGGTTATGATTTACTGAATGTGATTATCCAATGTGTATGCATGTAGCATTTCTGTATTTAAAGTTAGGAATATGGACTATGTAACAATTACAACTGGGTGTGTGTTGGGAAGACACCCACCAGATGACAGGCCATCAGATTTGATGGGCCATTAGGAAGAAACAACAAGACTGTGAAGATACTAATCTCCCTCCCTCCTGGGAGGCATCCTGGGACGTAACTGTGACACTAATAGGTCAGGTGGTCTTGCCACCTGATACTAAACATTACCTGGGACTTTTTGTAACTTTCCACTAAAAGGAAAGGGGGGCGGGGGTCAAGTTTGGGAAACAAAGGATTCCTGCCTTATGTAAATCTTATTTAAGGGTGGAGAGGAAGGCAAATGGGTCTCTCCTCCATGGACTACCCAAGAAGGACTGCTGAAAGAACCTGAAGGGACTACAGTTGCCAACTTTCACCTGGTAAATAAGTACCCTGACTTTCACAATAAGCCAAAATTCAAGCTAATCCCATTTCAAATCAAGGCCAAAAGAAGCCAATCCCTAAGAACCCCAACACTCTATGTGACTAGATCACCCTGGCGTGCAGTCTGGGACTGTGGTGGGCCCGCTGTGCACCCCTGACTCTCTCCTCCCCTTGTCCCTGCTTGCCCCCGCTTGCCGGGAGATGATAAAAAAAAAGAAGCAACAAGCTACAAGCCCAACAAGCTATTAGCCAATAAGCAACTCACAAGCCAATTAAGTCAAAAACAAGCCCAATTTCTATGTTTTTTTTCTGCAGGTTTGGCATATCTGGAAGGGACAAAAGAAACTAACCTGAAGGGAAAGGCAGGGGTAAGTCCAGACTGAGACGGGGTCCAGTCTGTAAGAAGAACTCTGAGCTACAGAAATGCTGTATCCTGCCTAATTCAACATTTAGGGTGAGAAATTACATTTTGTAATCTGTTTCTTTACTGAATCAAGCTTAGTTTGTGAGTTTTGTTTTATTTTCTCAGTAATCTGCTTTGTTCTGCTTGCTACCTCTTTAACCACTTAAAATATGCCTTTTATAGTTAATAAAATTTGTTTTGTTTATTATTAAACACAGTTTCTGTAATTTCTAAGAGGGGGGAGGGGAGAAGTTGTGCATATCTTCCTCCACATTGAGGGAGGGGGCGAATTTATGAGCTTACGTTGTACAGATTTCTCTACAGCGCAAGACAATATCCCTTTGGATCTGCGCTCCAAGGGAGGTGGACACCTGAGTGCTGGGGCAAGTCCCTTAAACTGAGTCTTCCCAGAGCTGATCTCAGTGTCTGTGTCTTTCAGCAGCGGGGTGTGGCCATGCCTGTGTGTGTGCTAGAGGAGGCTTAAGAGCCTGGCTCAGCAAGACAGGTTAAAGGGGGGCCCATGCTGGGAGTTAGATGGAAGTTAGGTACTTGGATGCATTTGAAAATCTCATAAGGCATCTATCGGAATCTTCAGGTATCTCAATACCATTAAAAATCTGGCCCTAAATTCCACATTTTTGAACCAGTGCCCAAAAATGCCCTATTTTCTACCAAAGGTATTACAATGATTGGCACCCGAGGAATATCATAGACAGAAATCTCACAAGAGAGCCTATTCCTGTGAGATTTCCAGTCCAATTTTCCAGAATCTAGAGATTTGGATGGTTTTTAAATAAATGCTAGATAAAAATTTATTTGAGGCTAGATCCATAAAGGTATTTAGCTACTTAACTGCTGCTTTAGGCACCTAAGTAAAAAATTTAGATCCTTAAAACCACTGCTCAGTTGCTGGCTAACCCTGTAGGTACCTAAATTCCCTAGGTGCCTATTTCCATGGGTAGAGTTACCTAGGAACCTAGATTTCTGATGGTGGGTGCGTGCAAAGCTTTCTAAATTCTGACATAGCCAAGGGGCTTAGCACCTAAACCTGGAAATCCTCAAACTAAGGGTATGTCTTCACTACCCGCCGGATTGGCGGGCAGCTGCAACACAATGCCATCCAGAATCGCCTAGTCAGAGCCATCCCACCACCCATGGGGAAGGTGGCCATGAACTCCGCCATCCCCAGAATGGACAGTGAAGCGCAATGGTCATCATCGTCACCAACGAGGAATAGAAGAAGATCATCATGCTGGCTGTCACAGTTCCCTTTGAAAACAGGACCCTGGCCTTCCACAACGCCCAATCTCAAAAGCTGGAGAAATACACCCCTCTGGCCGATATCTTGAGAGGTAGAGGCTACGATGTTCAAACTCACTTGCTTATTGTTGGATCTCTGGGCACGTGGGACCACAGCAACAAGTGAGTGTTGAGAGAATGCGGAATCGGTCAATGCTTGGCTGATGCAGCAACTCACGGTGTCAGACACCATGAGGTGGTCAAGGGACAACTATCTAGAACACTGGAATTTTGGCAATACCAGGAGCAATGAGCAGGAGTGCTGATGAGAAGTGAAATTGGAAAGTAACAGAAATACTTCTCTGAATGGATTATATCTACTAAGGGACAACTATCCTAAATGCTCAATTACTGAGGGACAATTTATACTCATTCCTATAGTTGCTTTCTACAGCCAACTCTCTGCATAACTTTTCATGAGTGATGTACCCGAGTATTCAGATTCTAATATCTAAACTGTACCATTCAATTTACTCACCTAAATTTGGGTTATTGCAGGTTATGTTCTATAGGTATTTTATAATGTTTAAAGCCAATTTTGTACTTTTGGATAATCTAAGTATTAGATCCAGATGTACAGACACTCTTTCTTAACCTATAATTTTAATATTATATAATTTTAACATTAGCTTTAATAAAAATGTTTTAAATCTGTTATAAAAAGGTAACCATAGGGTGTCTTTGAACGCATTAGTTACCACTGCTAGCGAGTGAGAGACTCAAGAAATTATTTTTCCCGTAGCGTAATCTTAAAATGGAACAGTCCAATGGGTAAAAATTAACGGTCTCTGAACAGTAGCTGTCACATCATGAAGTTCCAAATAATGCTAGTTTGATTTCCTTCACCATGCCAGTTGGAAGTCTTATTATGAAGTTTTTAAGTTTACATCACTGTACTTTTGTTGCCAACAATAATTGAACAAGTGGGTGGAATCTGAAGAAAAGATTTTGGACCAACTGTTGCCCTGCCACCAATTTAAATCTGGAGTAACCCCTGTAACTTTTGAGAGCACAAGTTATTTTTGTTTCAACATTCATCTGTTTTTGAGAAGTAGAAAAGTTAAATATAAAGGTTTATATAAATGTACAGTGAAACATTTCAAATAGGCTGAAATAAGCAAAAGTTGAGTGTGCTTGAACAGGTATTCAAAGACCCTGATTAGATTAACTTCCTATACAAATGGCACACAGGTATGAACAGAGTTCTTCACAATGAAGCAAAAAGGATTAATTATCCAAACTAGTTAAGGTCTGTTGACATCTATGGTTATATAAATTTGAATAGAATCATTATAAAATGCTTTGCATGGCTAGTGATATATACAACTGCCAATGATACACTGAACATTCAACCATTCAATATAGTTTTCACATGTATCTCTTTTTAGGCATTGAATTTTTGAGGCTGCATCATTCTTCTGAAATCCTTTTAGTACTCATATATTATTATGCCCTTTCACAATATCTGTTATCACAACCATCCCCCAATGTCTCTTTCCATTACAAAATGTCAGTGTGTGAGATGTGCTGGCAGATGAGGTCAAAACAACAGTGAGGTGAAGATGAGTGATTTCTGCCTCAACCAAATCAAAAATACAAAGATATCCCTAAACTTATTGGCCAGATGCCTCTTTGATCTCAAATGTTGCTTGCTAAAGCAATTTTTAGGACAAGGACTGTCATATATTATGTTTGCAGAGGACAATTGGGCCTCAACTTGATTGAGGAAACTAGATCCCAGCACAATATCAGTGATAAATAAAATCGTAACAATAGTAACAATAACAATTAATATATTATTTGTCCCATGAAGTACATTACATTTTCCAGGCCAGGATATAAGATTATCTTTATTATAGGGTATAAATAGAGCCCTTTTTAAAAAGAAAGAATGACAGAAACTAGCATTTGAATCTATCTTCTCTAATCTCAGGTAGAGCAGCAGGCAGATTTCATTCTCTTGAATACTATATACACACTATAGGTTTAAATTCTAAAGCACATTAGTTTCTAACTGAATGTGTCAGAGCCCTGGTCTACACTAGGAGTTGAGGTCGAATTTAGCAGAGTTAAATCGATTTAACCCTGCACCTGTCCACACGACTAAGCCCTTTCTTTCGACTTAAAGGGCTCTTAAAATCGATTTCCTTACTCCACCCCCAACAAGGGGATTAGCGCTGAAATCGGCCTTGCTGGGTCGAATTTGGGGTACTGTGGACGCAATTAGATGTTATTGGCCTCCGGGAGCTATCCCAGAGTGCTCCGTTGTGACCACTCTGGACAGCACTCTCAACTCAGATGCACTGGTCAGGTAGACAGGAAAAGGCCCGCGAACTTTTGAATTTCAATTTCCTGTTTGGCCAGCATGGCAAGCTGCAGGTGAGTGCAGAGCTCATCAGCAGAGGTGACCATGGTGGAGTCCCAGAATCGCAAAAGAGCTCCAGCATGGACTGAACGGGAGGTACGGGATCTGATCGCTGTATGGGGAGAGGAATCCGTGCTATCAGAACTACATTCCAGTTTTCAAAATGTCAAAATCTCCCAGAGCATGAAGGACAGAGGCCATAACAGGGACCTGAAGCAGTGCCGTGTGAAACTTAAGGAGCTGAGGCAAGCCTACCAGAAAACCAGAGAGGCAAATGGCCTCTCTGGGTCAGAGCCCCAAACATGCTGCTTCTGTGATGAGCTGCATGCCATTTTAGGGGGTTCAGCCACCACTACTCCAGCCATGTTGTTTGACTCCTTCAATGGAGATGGAGGCAACACGGAAGCAGGTTTTGGGGATGAGGAACATGATGATGATGAGGTTGTAGATAGCTCACAGCAAGCAAGTGGAGAAACCGGTTTTCCCAACAGCCAGGAACTGTTCTCACCCTGGACCTGGAGCCAGTACCCCCCAAACCCACCCAAGGCTGCCTCCCGGACCCGCCAGGCAGAGAAGGGACCTCTGGTGAGTGTACCTTTTAAAATAGTATACATGGTTTAAAAGCAAACATGTTTAATGATTAATTTGCCCTGGCATTCGCGGCTCTCCTAGATGTACTCCCAAAGCCTTTGCAAAAGGTTTCTGGGAAGGGCAGCCTTATTCTGTTCACCATGGTAGGACACTTTACCACTCCAGGCCAGTAGCACGTACTCGGGAATCATTGCAGAACAAAGCATTGCAGTATATATTTGCTGGTGTTCAAACAACATCCGTTCTTTATCTCTCTGTGTTATCCTCAGGAGAGTGAAATCATTCATGGTCACCTGGTTGAAATAGGGTGCTTTTCTTAAGGGGACATTCAGAGGTGCCCGTTACTGCTGGGCTGTTTGCCTGTGGCTGAACAGAAATGTTCCCCGCTGTTAGCTATGGGGAGGGAGGACGGGCTAGCCACGCGGTGGGGGGAGGCAAAATGCAACCTTGGAATGAAAGCACATGTGCTATGTATGTAATGTTAAAAGTTAACAGCAAGGTTTACCGTGAAAGAGTGTACCCATTGTTCTATAAAATGTGTCTTTTTGAATACCACTGTCCCTTTTTTTTTTCTCCACCAGCTGCATGTGTTTCAAGGATCACAGGATCTTCTCCTTCCCAGAGGCTTGTGAAGATTAGAAGGTGAAAAAAACACACTCGTGATGAAATGTTCTCTGACCTCATGCTGTCCTCCCACACTGACAGAGCACAGACAAATGCGTGGAGGCAGACAATGTCAGAGTGCAGGAAAGCACAAAATGACCGGGAGGAGAGGTGGCGGGCTGAAGAGAGTAAGTGGCGGGCTGAAGACAGGGCTGAAGCTGAAAGGTGGCAGCAGCGCGATGAGAGGAGGCAGGATTCAATGTTGGAGGATCAAACTAATATACTCCAGCATATGGTTGAGCTGCAGGAAAGGCAGCTGGAGCACAGACCGCCGCTACAGCCCCTGTGTAACCAATCGCCCTCCTCCCCAAGTTCCATAGCCTCCTCACCCAGACGCCCAAGAATGCGGTGCGGGGGGCCTCAGAGGATTGCCCAAGCAACAGAAGGCTGGCATTCAATAAGTTTTAAAGTTTAAAACTTTTAAAGTGCTGTGTGGCCTTGTCCTTCCCTCCTCCACCGCCCCTCCCGGTGCTTCTCTCCTCCACCACCCCTCCCGGGCTACCTTGGCAATTATCCCCCTATTTGTGTGATGAATGAATAAAGAATGCATGAATGTGAAGCAACAATGACTTTACTGCCTCTGCAAGTGGCGATCAAAGGGAGGAGGGGAGGGTGGTTAGCTTACAGGGAAGTAGAGTGAAGCAAGAGGCGGGGGGGGGTTCATCAAGGAGAAACAAACAGAACTTTCACACCGTAGCCTGGCCAGTCATGAAACTGGTTTTCAAAGCTTCTCTGATGTGCACCGCGCCCTCCTGTGCTCTTCTAACCACCCTGGTGTCTGGCTGCGCGTAACCAGTGGCCAGGCGATTTGCCTCAACCTCCCACCCCGTCATAAACGTCTCCCCCTTACTCTCACAGATATTGTGGAGCGCACAGCAAACAGTAATAACAGTGGGAATATTAGTTTTGCTGAGGTCTAACTGAATCAGTAAACTGCACCAGTGCACTTTTAAACATCCAAATGCACATTCTACCACCATTCTGCACTTGCTCAGCCTGTAGTTGAACAGCTCCTGACTACTGTCCAGGCTGCCTGTGAACGGCTTCATGAGTCATGGCATTAAGGGCTAGGCTGGGTCCCCAAGGATAACTATAGGCATTTCAACATCCCCAACGGTTATTTTCTGGTCTGGGAAGTAAGTCCCTTCTTGCAGCTGCTCAAACAGCCAGAGTTCTTAAAGATGCAAGCACCATGCACCTTTCCCGGCCATCCCATGCTGATGTCGGTGAAACATCCCTTGTGATCCACCAGTTCTTGCAGCACCATTGAGAAGTACCCCTTACAGTTTATGTACTGGTTGACAAGGTGGTCCGATGCCAAGATAGGGATATGCGTTCCGTCTATCATCCCATTGCAGTAAAGCCATCCACTATGACCTGCACATTTCCCAGGGTCACTACCCTTGATATCAACAGATCTTTGATTGTGTTGGCTACTTGCATCACAGCAGCCCCCACAGTAGATTTGCGCACTCCAAATTGATTCCCAACTGACCGGTAGCTGTCTGGCATTGCAAGCTTCCAGAGGGCAATCGGCTCTCGCTTGTGAACTGTGAGGGCTGCTCTCATCTTGGTATTCTGGTGCTTCAGGGCAGGGGAAAGCAAGTCACAAAGTTCCATGAAAGTGCCCTTGCGCATGCAAAAGTTTCGCAGCCACTGGGAATTGTCCCAGACCTGCAACACTATGTGGTCCCACCACTCAGTGCTTGTTTCCCAAGCCCAGAATCTGCGTTCCACTGCATGAACCTGCCCCATTAGCACCATGATGCTCACATTGCCAGGGCCCGTACTTTGAGAGAAGTCTGTGTCCATGTCCTCATCACTCTCGTCATCACCCTGATGTCATCTACTTGCCCGGTTTCACTTTGCCAGGTTCTGGTGCTGCATGTACTGCTGGATAATGCACGTGGTGTTTAATGTGCTTCTAATTGCCAAAGTGATCTGAGTGGGCTCCATGCTTGCCTTTGTATGGCGTCTGCACAGAAAAAAGGTGCAGAATGATTGTCTGCCATTCCTCTGACAGAGGGAGAGGCGACTGACGACATGGCTTACAGGGTTGGCTTACAGGGAATTAAAATCAACAAAGGGGGTGGCTTTACATCAAGGAGAAACAAAAACAACTGTCACACAGAATGGCCCCCTCAAGGATTGAACTCAAAAGCCTGGGTTTAGCAGGCCAATGCTCAACCCACTAACCTACCCCTCCCTCTGGTATTTCAGGCAGGACTGAATCTCCATTAAAGTTTTCAAGGTGCCCCTGACGGATCTCACCAAAATGATTGTCAGCCGTTGATTTCACAGAGGGAGGGAGGGAGAGCAAATGAATACAAAACAAATCTGGTCTATTTCTTGTTTTGAGCCACTCCATCTATCTTTTACATCTTTGGCCGGCAGCAGACGGTGCAATAGGACTGCTAGCCATCCTCATCTCCTGCCTGCTCACCATAAGATGGTGCAATAGGACTGCCGGCAGGACTAAAGAGAATGACCTGGTCGAGTCACTCCTAATTTAGTCCCTGCGCCCATGTCTGCCCAGGCACTCCTGACCGACCTTACCGAGGCGGCCAGGAGCACCTCGGACACGATGATGATGGTTTTCAGGCCTATTGCACCATCTGCTGCCACAAGGCAATGGGTTGCTGCTGCTGTGTGGCAATGCAGTACCCCGTCTGCCAGCACCCAGGAGACATACGGTGACAGTGAGCTGAGCGGGCTCCATGCTTGCCGTGGTATGGCAACTGCACAGGTAACTCAGGAAAAAAGGCGCGAAACGATTGTCTGCCGTTGCTTTCACGGAAGGAGGAAGGGAGGGCCTGACGACATGTACCCAGAACCACCACGGCAATGTTTTTTGCCCCATCAGGCATTGGGACCTCAACCCAGAATTCCAATGGGCGGCAGAGACTGCAGGAACTGTGGGATAGCTACCCACAGTGCAACACTCGGGAAGTCGATGCTAGCCTCGGTACTGTGGTACTCCGCCGAGTTAATGCACTTAAAGCACTTAGAGCATTTTGTGTGGGGACACACACAATCGACTATATAAAAATTATTTCTAAAAAACCGACTTCTATAAATTGGACCTAATTTTGTAGTGTAGACATACCCAAAGGCTTCCTATCCCATCCATCAGAAAATGGCTTATTGACTTACAAGTTAACACTACTTATCTTTTTAGATAAAATATTCTGTACAGTTTGAGAGTTTGACATGTAAATGTCAAGGAAACCCAAAATAAAGAGGAACAAAATTAAGTGGAAGATGAAAGTCAATGCAAAGGTACTAAATGCTATGTCTAGGTCATTGCACACATGGAATAATCACTAAAATAATAGAGTGAATATGTTGAAAATACTAGTTGGAAATCAAGGGTGGTTTTATTGCTGTGCAGCATATTAGAAGGAAAATTGTTTAATCTGAAGTATTAGTCTCCTGTGTGGTTTACCACAAGTGGATAGATCATAAGCTATGAAAACAAATTCATTAGTGGGTATGTTTATTCTTTGCTATGTACAGCATTGCACACTAAGGAGGTGCATTATGAGTGATTTTGTCTTTCCTCTGAGGTATACATAGTAGCAACTGCCAGACACAGGGAACTGGACAAGATGGACTGAGGGTCTGTGTGACAGTTGGGAGAATTGGTCTGTGTATAACTTACAAATGCTGGACAATTTTGTGCTATTGCTGTATCACTGAATGCCTCAATGTATAGTGCAGCCTGGTCACATATCACCCATCCTATAGGGCAGAAGCTACAGAACAAACAAAAAAGTGGTTAACCTTAATGGCTGTGCCCTGACCGGACAATTGGTATGAGATGCAGAAAGCCTCAGCCAGAAGGTAAACTGTGTTGAATTGTTTATCTACAGTGAGTGGAAAATTCCCAAACAGGAGAACAAGAGGTAGAGGTGTGAGAGCGGGGGGTTAAAGACACAGGGTTTTGGAAGGAGGGGGCCCAGTCAATGTCAAAAGCAGCTAAGTGGAAGGGAGAAAGGGCACACTCCATGTTCCAGAGGAGAAGCCACAAGGAGAGAGTTCCAGGAGATGGAATTTGGAATCCTGAAAAGACACTGACCCAAATCCTGAAGAACACTCCAGAGTGGTGAGCAAATGGAGTCAGGGAATAGTTTTTATTGTTTTGCCTAGATATGTATCTTTCTCTTGCTGGCTAAAGTAAAAAGTGATTTGGTTTTGGAAACTTTTGCAAAGTGTGTGTTATGTGCTTCAACTTTCACATATCCCTGGAGAAGTAAACTGTAAACCAGAGTACCCACAAAGTTGGCTCTAGGAAGAGGGTGCTTAAAGTACTGATGATTCTGGGGGGAACTGACACTAGTTTCAAGGCCTAGCCAGTTGGACTATAGGGTCTTAGCACTCAGAAGGGGTTGCTAGACAGAGGAGCTACACTCCAAGAATGTGCCCAGAAGAAACCCAGAGCCAGAGGCAGTGCCTGGACTGTGCACAGAGTCAATAAGCTTAAAGCACATAGCCTGAGACTACCCAGAAGGGGGAACTCAATTGGGTCTGTGACAGCCTGATATAAGGATCTGATTCAGATCCATGCATGCAGATTCTTTTGTCCAGGCAGATTTCCCCCGAAGTCAATGGGATTGCACGCACACGCAAAGGTCTGGCCACACTGATCTAATTGGAGGATCGGGACCTAAAATAGCAACACCTATATTCCATTTTTTTCCAGATTACCTTTCCACCACAAACTGTAGATCTGTTTGTGGTGGGTGTGGCCAGGGTAAGATCTAAAGCAAATTAAATTAGATTGTGCTTAATCCTAGAAAATGAAAGGAATAAAGATCTTTATCTTGGTTTGAATTCTTCTCAGAGCCACAAATTTACTTATGACATTTTCCCCCTGAAAATGATACAGGAGTACAATGGTGCCATGGGCCAATGTAAACTAATGCACATAATTTCATGTTAACAGCAGGGTAACTACACTGGTAATTACATGACAACTCATGCTAACATTACCATGTAATTACCAGATAATTGTGGAGTTAACTTATTATATTCCGGCAGACAATAGACAACTACTAATACAATTCTCTTCTGTCTTCATGAATTGCATCATAATTAGCTATTAGTTTAAAGAGAAGCTATGATTTCCTCTCATCACAAACTAAGAATAACAGAAAACCTTTTGCAACGTTTGTATGCCAAATTAATAGGGTGTGAAGGTGGGTGTGGTAATATCGTCTTGGACCAACTTCTGTTGGTGCGAGGGACAAGCTTTCTAGCTTACAGAGATCTCTTCTTCAGGAGCTCTGTGTAAACTCAAAAGCTTATCTCTCTTACCAACAGAAGTTGGTCGAATAAAAGATATTACTTCACCAGCTTTGTCTCTCTCATATCCTGGGACCAACATGGCTATAACAACACTGCATATAAATTAACAGTGTTGCAGTATTTAAGGCTAAGATGTAAAATAAGAGGTACAGTATAATATGGATATATTTAAAAGTATTGTGAGTTTCTCAATCCCTCCCTTACTTTTCTCATTTCAATTTGCGTGTATTTATTATTTGTCATGATACTAGTAGTTGCTTCTTTTGCTCATGCAATTTAACAAAGACAGAATGGCGGCAAATAGTAGAGATGGCCTCAAAACTGATTTCATAATCCTTCAAGTTTCTGTGTGAATTGTGGGCCATGTTCGCACAAGGAAAGCCACTAAGTGCTTGGGGCACGGGAGAACAGTTAGTGGTTGAGAAACGAAGTTCTACTCAAAGCAGCAAGAAAGATTTCCCTTTGAAATATTTTAGTCTGTGCACGTATTGCAAGAATCTTCAAGGTGAGAGTAGGTGAAGCTGATGAAAGCAAAATTACATTTGAACTACAACAACCACTTTTTAATTTTAGCATCCATGTGAAAAGGAGGAAGTCATTTTAGGCGCTTCCAACTAAATGAGCTGCTGAACTATAGATTCCGCATAGAGCAGCATTCACAAGAACACTGACTCATAATGGAACTCAAGAACTGTTAGCACAGCTAATATCAGTGAGCACCCCCCCCCCCAAAGCTATAGTCTGTATTACTCTCACACATCTCTATTTGCCACCTGTTCATACAGAATGTAATATATCCCTTTTGATGTGCGTTAACACCATCCCTGGATCAGTGAAAAAATGGGGGAGAAAATGGATAAAAACATAGGAAAAGGAAACTGTAACACAGTGTGAACTGCAATTTGATAATATGAGTGGTTATGGTTGTGAAATTTTACTGGCACCATTGGCAGGGCTGTGATGGAAGAAGTACACACATTTGCCATTGAAAAAAAATATGCAGCCATAGTTATTTTTTATTCTGCTAATATATTTTAAGGAAACTTACTTGCCAAAAAAAAGTCAGGAGGGTGATATTTAAGTAACTGATGAATAGAAGATTAAAACATGCCATTACTCCAAGAGTGAACAAGGAAATCATCTGACTAACATCACAGCTGAGGGGCACATATTTTCTGGGCCAGCTAGCTCATTTTTAAAAATATAAAAATCTAGTTAAAAGCAGCCAACTCAAAATGTTACCCTGATGTAAAAAAGAAACTGTAATTAGTCGAGTAGTATTAAATAAAGCCGTGTTTATGGTGTTCAGGCCACACCCAGGACCATTAAAGAATAATGTTTAATTGAAACTGAGAGTTTGGACTACGTCTCCCTTCTGCCTGTAGGCAAACAGTCTCTTTAAAGAATTCTCACACCAAGCTCACCCAATACGTAAAGTCACTGGAAAAGGGTCCAAGTAAAGCAATGAAGCAGTGGAGCGCTGCATAAGTGTGATATTTATGTTCCAATATCACTAGGTTTTTCTAGTTCTCTGACTGATACTGCTCTCAGACACCTGAAGCAATTGACTGAAATAGAGAAGCATTCTGGTAGCGCTTGCTTTTCTTAATCATCCTGAGCCAAAATGAGATAATGGCAATTTGTTTGCAAACTTTTGTTGGAGGAATTTGTTTAACTTGTTTGGTTGTGTCAGAACAGAAAACCACACCTCCTACACCTGTCAAAATATTGCTACAGAGGGTGTGGGAAAGTTCAGGTCCTAGACAAACCTTCCTGTTTTTTCTTTGGTGCGCTTTCTTTACCATATATCCTTTGCCCTATAACACTGCGGCTGTTTACGATGTCCCTTTTAGGCCACCATACAGCTGTAAGCTGCAAATCCCACGCGTGTGAGATCAGTCAGTAGATATATGCTGTTACAGAATGTGAAGTAAACTGCTGGAGTTCTGGCAGTAAAATAGTTTGGGGCTGTTTGTGTGTGTGTGTGTGTGTGACTGGATTAACTTCACACAGCTAGCACAGAGGTCAACTGTCTATAATTCACTTGAGGCCTTGTGTACAGTAGGACTAAAACTGTGTTACCTGAAGCAATTTAAAGTGTGGTTTAAAATCATTCAGGCTGCTTCAGTTCACAGTGGATGAGGCAAAACTGTTAAACCAACTTTAGAAAGTAGGTAAGGGTTCCTACATAGGCAGTGGGCATAGTCCTGTAACAAAACTGAATTTTAATTAGCACATGGAAGTATTCACTTGTGCCCAAGTGGTCATCCAGTCAGAGGACAGAATCAATATCATGTGATTTATCTGACTGCTCACAGTTGGGCAATACAGATGGAATTTTCAGTATTGAATACACACAGCAAACTCCACAGTGTACATTTTTTTGAATAAATTAGAATAATGAATACATTAAAAGAAATCACGATCTGCTCACAGATATTCCACGAGCAGAAAGAGGCTAAATTAATCTGATAAATTATTCATTGCAAATTATTCGCTTAGCTCTAATTATGTTTATTATTACTCATCTGATCTAGAAGAACAGCAAAAAGCCAAGGCAATAGACAAGATGAGGCGGGAAGTGAAAAGAGGTACTATTGCTACCTATGTGAATGAAAATAAATAACTACCAACATGGCCAGAGTGTGACTGCCCCTTGTGCACCCCACACAGGAGCAGGCCTATGGGTGTAGGGTGACCACCCATCCCAGACTGGGCAAGACAGTCTTGAAATGTAAAGTTTGAGTCCCAGTCCCTGGCTGAATGACTCTGGGACAGCATTGGTCCTGGCGTCCCTGTGGCACCACTCTGTGACTGCCCAAGGCTCAGGGGCAGTGCCAGTCTCTTCCTGGTGGGGGTGGGGTGGGGATTGAGGTGGGCCTTAGCCCCTCCATGCCATGAAGCTGAAGCTGGGCAGGAAGAGCTGCCCAGAGAGCCCAGGCCACTGTGGAAATCCCCAGACACTTTACCTGCCCTGGTTGGCGTGCCTCGGGGGGCAGGGACATAGGCTGGGGGCTTCTCTCAGGGCCCCTCTGGCCCCCCCACCAGAGTAAGTGGAGAATCTAGGGCTCCCCACAAAAGTGCAGGCTCCCTGGGGTGCGTTTACGATGGCCCAGGTCCAGCTTCCAGCCTGCCTGGGGGTGGGTCCCTGTGGGGAAGAGGAGGAGCAGGGGTGGGGCTGCAGGGGAAGAGGTGGAGCAGGGGGGCGGGCCATGGAGGGCAGCAGGGTGCCTACATGTGTCCTGCTTTTGCCTTTTGAAAAGGTGGTCACCTTATATGGGTGTTCCCCATAGAATATGTTTTTTTTCCACATCCTCCTGTGGTGGGAAACCGTTAGGCTATGGGAAACTCTCTATCTCATTGCCTGCTTTTCAGGATCAGCCAGGAGCTGCTTAGGTTCCTTCCCACTCCTCTTTCCTCTTGTGTAAAAATGGATGGGTCTTCACTGCTCCTCCCTCCCTCCCTCCCTCTCTACCCCTGTAGCCCCAGGGCCTGGAGGAGGGCGAGAAGCCTGTTTCGTACCTACCGTCCCAGGCCTGCGAAGAGGAAAGAAGTTTCCACTGGTGCTACCACACTCTTCAGGTCTATGAAGGAGTGGGGAGGGAGAAGAGCTTCCGATCCAGCCAGGCTTGGGAGGGGTGAAGAGCTAGCTTCTTCCCTAGAAATCCAGCAGGAGCAGGGGATGCGTGGGTGGGTCAGAGTAAAATGCTGCGGCTGGAGAGGGCAATGAGAGAGAGAGAGAGAGAGAGAGAGAGAGAGATGCATGTGTTAGGGAGTGTGAGGGCCCCTTGCACTCTCCTGGCAGGGAGGAGTGACAACCCCCTCAACCAACTCTTGCTATACTCCTCTCCCCCAAACACACACACATACACTCAAATGAGTTCTGGCTTCTCCCCTCCTACAATGAATCACTTCTTCCTCTTTTCTTCATTTCTACGAATTAGAGCTGCTCCCTGCCCACCCCAGATTTCTCTCTCTCGCCAATGCCTTCTTTACATCTCTCTCCATCCTCTGTCTCTCCCATTGGCACATCTGCATGCATCTGTACCCTTTTTTTTTCAAATTATGCAAATGTGAGATGTAATGGTTTTGCCCACACGATATTTGTAGCTAACAAGGGCCAGGAGAAACACAGTCTCCAAGGTCTAGGGAATGGGCAGGCATAATAGCAGAGCAACTCATGCCATTTTAAAGGCAAAATCACTCCTCAAGCTGCATTTGAGGTGATGCAATTCCCCACTGCTCCTAGTGAATGGCTGAGCCCTCAAAGCACAATCTAGGCATATCATTGCAAAATACATTGATTAATTTTCTTTGGGTCTCAGGTTTCAGAGTAGCCAAGGAAATCAATTCCCAGACAATCACTGTCTTCAAGAAACATGATGCCTCCACAAACTGGTGTGCATACTGAATAATGCTGCCTAAATAGTGTTGTGTATCTTCCATTGCCTGTCTTGAATAATTCTTCCAAATTTTGTTTTTATGTTGGGACTATCAAATGGTAATCATGAAATTTGCAATACAGCAAAATTAAAGTGCTCTATATAACCATGGTAACACGTTAC
The DNA here is from genome assembly GCF_965140235.1 of Caretta caretta. Lineage (NCBI taxonomy): Eukaryota > Metazoa > Chordata > Testudines > Cheloniidae > Caretta > Caretta caretta. The sequence goes on along the minus strand of NC_134210.1, from coordinate 80,059,932 downwards.
ATGTCAGATAGGCTATTTTATTTCAGCATCTGAGCCAGTAGGGCTCCTTTTTTTCATATTATACTGAGACAGGAACATTTTTTTTTGTTTTGTTTTTACTTTCTAGAGTGTTTTTCTACATAAATGTGCCTTGAGAAGGGTGTAAATTTTGCCATGAGCATAGTACTAAAACTCCCCAGAGTGAGTTGGCTCAGGGTTGCTGTTCTTAAGTGTAATTATGTTTACTGAGTCCCAGTTCATTTCCTATTCTTCTGAAAAATGCCACCCCCAAAGCATTATATAACCATACAGTAATACAAATGAGTGAAATGATTCCAAAGCTTTCAATTAATTGTGTAACAACAAATGTTTGATGAAGCCAATATTTTGGGTACAGTTTATGGGTCCAACATGAATACCAGCAGTGTATTACACACGCACAAACACATTCATATCGCTATATATAGCTATATTATTAAAATTAATTCATTTTGTTTCACCTTTTGGGAATCATGTTTACATGCAACTATACTGTAATAATCTACTGAGAATTTTTCTATGTCATAGTTTATGTGTTTTTCATTTGGAGATCCAAAGTTCTTGTTTTGTAGTGCACTCTATTCATGCTTTCTATTATCCCTCCAGCTTTGTCTTCAGCTGAACACATTTCTTTCTTTTCTCCTCCAAGTGATTATTTGCAAGAGGATTTGCATTTAAATGGATGCGGAAAGTGCATTAACAACACCTACACTAACAAAGTGAAAGCTGCTCGGTATTTGTTGCTGCCAGACACGAATGAAAAAAAATCAATTAATGTTTTGTGAGAGGAGTTCTCAGGTATCCACATATTAGGCACAGGCTCTTCATTAGAATGTATTTAATACAAGCTGTTCATACAGCATTATACAAGTATCAATAGCCTGATCAGAAAAGAATGGTTACCAAAATATAATAGTGTTGTGTGACATCTATTTTCAGCATTTGGGTTAGACTCTGAGAACCTCAAGCAAGGATAGTCTTGAGGATTTGTTCCTAAATTTTGCCTACTTTACACCTCAGTTCATTTTCTAACAGAATTAAGTTGCATGAATTTTGAAAAAAAAATACACTGAACTGACTGTAATGTATGTTTTTTGTTGTACAGCCTCAGACAATGGGAATTTTGCAATAGCCTGAATATATGCAAGAGAGAGAGAGTGTATAGTTATGAACAGAACTGTTGTGACTTGCATATAAAGTACAAATGTAAGATTTTCATTTAGCTTTATGAGTGAGAAAATTAAATTGGACTTGGCAAAAGGATTCTATTACTGAATAACATTTTCCCTTTACTGTTAATTATTTTATGTTTACAATAGTCAGTTTAAATGTATATTATTTATACAGTTACACATGATTTAACATAAATAATTTACACATAATATGGAATTAATGTCTAATTAACTTTTAGCTCTGTTGGCTTGTAAAGCTGCTTTAGATTAAAACCCGCTCTCTTTTCACTGAGTCCTTGAAGGGTTGCAACTGGCATAATTGCAAACATTCATTTGTGGCATATTTATATTTAGCACATTTTAGTAAGTACCACTGATCACAGAATAGAGAGAGAGAGAGAGAAAGGAAAAAGGTAGCCTTGGAGCATTGTTTGTCTTTGTATTTTTATGTCTGCACAAGAAAAATAGACCAGAGACATTTACCAGAATTCTGAATATAATATGGCACTAACATCTCTGTATCCTAAAATACAGTTATTGTTTATTGCCTAAAAACAATTTGCCCTATACTGTATGCGTTAAAAAGAAATCCATAAACATCAGAGGTAAATCACTAACAAGTCTTTCTTGTTTATAAGGATGAAAAAATCTATAGTCCCCTACCTATTAATGTGGAATAGGTCTAAATAAAGCAAATTCATTGCTTCCAATGAGATTTGTAATGCAGCAGTGAAAGAATCTGATTTCACTTATTATGGTTAGTGTCCTCCATATCCATGCCATAATAAGTGTAATAAATAAGGCAGATTCTAAAGTCAGATACATACCTTCAGTAATTGACATGCAGTCTGCATGAGAAACAGTGATTTCCAAATGAAACAACCTAAGTGGAATCAGAGGATTTACAGATATTCTTTGCAGGTTGTATTATGTAAAATCTTCCCTTGAGACTATCTCTCGTACCTCCCACCCTCCCAGGATGCCTTTTATAAAGGGGAGGGGAAAGATAGAGTTCATATCTGGTACTTCCACCACAAATTAAGTGGACCCATATTAAATCTGCACCTCCATTAAGTGAATTAACAGTGGGGTAATATTGGTGTAAATCCCTAATACAGATGTTTTTAACTGGTCTTACACTAGTGCAACTTAATCCAAACAGTGGAGTAAGGAGTAAACTCTGCTCTATGTTGGTGCATTCACTACATTAACATTGGTGGGCAATCCTCTACTGGTGTAAATTGTCAAATTCCATTGAGGTGAATGGAGTGATGATAATTTACACTAGCTGAAACTCTGCCCCTGGATGTTTGCACTGGTGTACTTACATCATCATTTCCTTAGCACAGAGAGGGCCAAACTCTTCTAAATTCTTCCACCTCCAGATCTGGTATCATGTCAATGAACTCATTTGGACTGAAATGAGATTTGTGCTTTACTCTTAAAGTGCACTCACAGAAGGCACTGAACTTGCTCCTATGGAGCTGTTATTGCTTTTTTATTGCTTAAAAACAATTTTCTGTACTATATGTGGTAATATAATCATTGATTTATGCTGTGAATATGTCACTACATATACTAGGCCAAATTCTTCCCGTGGCTACACTTCAAGGAAGCAAATTCTGTTTCATTTACACCAGTGTAAAATGGAAATTGGTAGAAGAAATTCATGGAGTTTCTCTGGACTTATCTTGGAACCTAAGATTTAAATTAGGTCTTGTCTACACTGGTGGCAATGTGTAGGGTATCTGGAGCTACATGCTGCAATGAAAAGCAGTCTGCATCAACACTGAGGAGTGTGGTTACATACGGCAGTAAAAGGCTCTGGCAAGTGGGTGAGACAGAAGGGAAAGACTATAGCAGTCATGAGCAGCCAGAGTCTTTCCCTGCTGTCTCCCCGCTTCCAGATCCTTTCCCTGCTGCTGGAGCCTTTCTCTATGGCAGGGGAAGGCTCCAGCAGTGGGACACTACACTGCTAAAAACAGCAGCATAAGCGCTGACTTCCTCTCTACGAAGAGGATACTTGACACCTCCCCACTGCCCCTGCTCCATCCCTTCCTCCAACCCCCACCCCCACCTCTTCCTGCCCGCTCCTCCAAGCGTGCCCTCTCCCTGCTCCTCCCCCTTCCTCCCACCGCCTCCTGCCTGCCACTGAACAGTTGATCTGCAGTGTGCAGGAGGCGCTAGGAGGGAGGGGGAGGAGTTGATCAGAGGGGCTGCTGGCGGGCTGGAGGCGCTAGTGGGAGGGGGGCAGCTTGGCTGCCGGTGGGTGCTAAGCACCTGCTAGTTTTTTTCTGTGGGTACTCCAGCTCTGGAGCACCCATGGAGTCAGCATCTATGAACAAAAGTATAGACAGGTGAGGGACTGCTGTGCAGAGAGCCGTATAGAGTACACACTTACCTAAGCAGAGGCTCACTGTCTACACTGCTATTTATATCCAGGCTACGGGGGCGTGCAGTGTATGTCTTTACATTCCATAGCCATAGGCTTAGGTTGACAAAACCACAGCACTCAGAGGTATGAAAAATGCACACCCCCAAGTGCTGTAGCTATGCTGACCTAACCCATGGTGTAGATGCAACTAGGTCAACAGAAGAATACTTCTGTCAGCCTAGCTACAGTTGCTTGGGGAGGTGGTGTTCCCACAGCAATGGAAAAACCCCTTCTATCACTGTAGTCTGCTTCTACATTACCATGTTTCAATGGCATAGCTATAGTGCCATAAGTACGCTGCTGTAGCACCCATAGTGTAAACATGACTTGAGACCACAATTTGGGCAATATGTCCTGTTATTGGCTTCTGTGCTGTTTGGAAAAACATAGCAAATATAGTGCATGTGAGAGAGATGTGAGAGAGTTTGTAGGAAACTGCAAGAGAAAAAATTGATGAAGAGTTGTGGACTGGAAGGTTATAGAAGAGATATCAAATAAATAGGGAGATGAAAAAAATTCTGCAGAAATGAAAAGAGATGACTTTTGAGGGAAAGAAGAGAGAGACTAACAAAGGGAGAAAATATAAATGTTTTAATAAGCCTCTGAAGATTTTTAGCTGAAAAAGGAATAGATCATAAAGCAGAGGAAGATGCGACGTTGGCAGCAGAAAAATTTCCTCCTCCTATTCACCAAACTTATTCCTTAGAAAGTCCATTATCTTTTTTGCTTCTAATACAGAAACGCAGTGAAAGGGCCATGAGGGAAAAGTAGTGTTTGTGCAATCACAGTGGAAGATTAAAAAAAAATGTACTGTATTGTTATCGATTGTGCCCTCAGAATATAGCTACAGCAGGATTTTTGTAGCACAGAACTCATCAGAGAAACCTAAAGAGAAGGACGCTTTAGAAAAACATAAATAAACAGCAATAGATTGCCCTAGGCACATGCTTTGACTAATTTTGGTTTTTTGTTGTTTGTGTCAGTTAGGTTCAGTGAACGAGTTCGCTGGTAATGCTTCACTTGCTTGTGTGACACCTCAAGAGCCAACTGACAGTTCCTTGTGTTGTTGTTTCACTTATAGTTCTATATGGAAGGGGAGGGTCCAGCTTTTCATATCCATTAGATTTCTTATTTCTTATAACTGGTTTCAAAAGATCATTGAAGGGAGGCCAACAGCAGACTCAGTTATGTGCAATACACAGAGCCCTTGCTGTGCAGGCATTAATTTGTGTGTTCTGCCTCAGGAAATACTCAGAGGGATTTTGAAAATGTTGCCTGTTGCATTGATTTGTGGAAATATGTTAGGAGCTGGTCAAAGTGTGACAAAAATTTCAGGAAGCGACAATAAAAATAACTCCCAAATGACCTGTATTTTGAAAACATTTTTATACGCTTCATTCTTATGGGATTAAGCCCAAGTTATCTAAAAGCAGTAGAGGCTGTGGAAGATCCCTTGCTCAGTAGTTATGGAGGCTGTTTCCCCTACTTAGGAGAGTCTTCCCTCTCAGAGACAGTTGCCTAAAGCTGATTTCAGACATATGAATTCTTTATTCAGCCACCTTCTCCCTAGAGCAAAGTCTTTGTGTGAAATCCAATGTGTGTGAAAACTCCCCAGTGAAATCAATGAGAGTTTTGCCACTGATTTCAATGAGGCCAAGATTTCACTCTGTGAGGCTAACTTGTTAGACTGCCAGTGACCTTTTGGGTGCAATCCAGACAAGTGAGGGGCAGTCGGCGCTTGCTTGCAATCTTGGATGCCTTACAATGCCTTCCTGCTGTAGCCCCCACCTGGGTCACTCACAAACAGCCTTCCAGCTAGCAAGTCACATCCTGAATGTCTGTGTATAACTGTAGCCTGCCAGCATGCTGCAATCACACTCTGCCAGCCTTGGTTACGAGCCTTGGTTACCACATGCAGAGTGACCCCAAGAAACTCCTCCCAAAATGTGTATTCTGTACTGCACTGTCCAGCCCTCTCCCGGACAGTTCAGATAACAACTGTAAGTTGATAGACAGATAGTCCCTATAAAGGAACAATAAACAATACCTTGCCACCTTAAATGAGTTACCCACACAGTTCACAACACCAGATTAATTTTGATTAAAGAAAAAAAAATTATTTAACTACAGAGACATGTTTTAAGTGAGTACAAGTATTAAAGCGTTAAAGACAGAGATGGTTACAAGAAATATAAAGATAAAATGCTTCCTAGTACTAAAACTTTACAAACTGGGCTTGTTTTAAGGTAAAATTCTTACCACTTGCTGAAATTCTTGGTAAAATTCTTACCACTTGCTTCCAACTGAATTACTGACCAGTCGTCAGGTCAGGATCCCTCCCAAAGTTAAAGAGCTGGATTCCTTTGTTGTGTTAGGTAGAAAAGAAAAAGATGGATAGGGAGAAATAATTTGGGGTGTTTTTCCCTTCACTTTTATAGTTCAGTTACCCTTTGAAATGCCTTTCTCTGACAGCAACCCCTACATAAAGTTCTTTCCATCTGAGAGCAAGGAGACTGGGAGAGAGGGGGAGAAATTTTCTAAATTGTTTGCTAAACTGCAGATCTATTTGTTTCTGCCCCTTTTCCTTGCTAAAGAATGGACACTGCATAGGTGATGTACCATCAGCTTTGATGACACCTGGGACTCAACTGAATAGTAGATAAAGGAAAACTGGCATATATGTATTTGAACTTTAAAAAATCATTTGATTAAGTCCATCACAACAGGCACTTAAGGAAACTAAGTAGTAATGGGGTGAGAGACAAAGTACTGCCATGGATCAGACACTGGCCTAGAGTAGAAAACGAAGAGTAGAAATAAATGGTAAATTTTCAACGTGGAATGAGGATAATAGTGGGTTGCCCCAAGAATTTGTACTAGGACATGTGCTATATTTATTAATGATGTAGGACAGGGGGTGAACACCAGCAAAAATTATACAACATTTTTTGATTACTTCTGATTAGAGAGGATAGTGTGGGATTTCTTAACACCCAAAGAACAGTAGGCAATAAAACTAAATCTAAGGTATCTGTAAATTGGAAAAAACTATTTGAAATACCCATGTAAATTAATGGGAAACCACTCAGCAAGAAGTCCAATTTATCACAGTCAGGAATTCAGTAAAAATATTTTGCCCATATGCTGCACTAGCCAAAAAGAAAACAAAATGTTAAGATTGTTTTAGGCACAGTACAGACTATAGCACTAATAATGTTATAATGTCATTTTATAAAGCAAATCCCTGGAATGCTCTCACGTTGAATACAATGTTTTGTTGCCAACCCATCTCAAATGGGAAAATATCAGATGATATAGTAGAGATGAAAAAAGGGCAGTGAAAATGATTATAGATACAGAAAATGGCCATTGGAGGAGGTATTTAAAAGAATAGGACTATTTAGAGCAGGAAGAAGATGAATAAGAGCTGACACGACAGGGACATCTCACAAATTAAATAGCACAGAGAGGTCAGTTGGCTACTCCACTTTAACAAAAAATGGAGAATAAATTGTTACTGATCAATTCTAAACTCAGACAAATTGCTAGGAAGAGTTATTTTGCTTTCTAGGGTAGCTAAACCCACCTGATTCAAATCTACCATATGTGCAGGCGGAGGAAGGAAGGAAGGGGATAAAAATCACATATGAATCAGGAGCGTATTATCAGACCAGCATATGCTATTCTCTTCTCTCAGCTGTCTCCTTTCCAGCACAATGTTTCCAGAGGAGGCAACTCTTCAAAAGATTTCAAGATGTGTTATTCAAAACAACAGCCTTTGTTAAACTTGGAATGCTTCTCCCCAATTCTCTGCTTACCAAAGGATTACATTTTGAATCAGCACTGCAGCCATCTTCACAGTTTGCAGTCCATGTTTCTGAATAGCTTGGACCAATGAGAAAGGCTGAAGTGAAGGAAAAGTGGAGTGGTTCTTAAATTAGAGCTTAATAACTAATAGAACAGATATTACTGTTGTTAAGGTGCCCAATCCTGTAAACCTCACTCACCGGGGGTGCAGAATCAGGTTCTATTTATTTATCATAGTTTCCCCTCACAGTAAAGTAAACAGCTTTTTATTTAACTTACATTTATTTCTTGTCACAGCATCGTTTTGAGATATCTTTTCTACAGTTTTAAATAGAAGGAAACCTCTGAATGGATGAGGAAAATTCCTCTTATTTACAAATGTCTGAATTCTCTCTATTAAAAATATAGTCAATGGTTTTGGCTTGAAAATGGTCAGTTACTTTAACATTTCACTTTGACTGTTCCCATTTTTGTAAATTATCCTATATAATCAAATTTTTAGTATTTTATTTTTTTGGAGCTGTTAATAATAATAGCTGATTAATTTCAGATCCTCATTAGCAATACTATTCATTTCAGCTCCTCATTGACCTATCAAATAAGAGCTTTGGATTCATCTTTGTTAGAATCAAGGCAGGTTCTAATGAGCTCTAATTACAGTGGATGAGGTGTCATGCTTTATCTCTGATGGTGTTTGTATGTTAGTGGCTTGAGAACATTCTGCTCAGATTCAGTCTCAGATATGTAATTTTATGGATTTAGCTGGGTTTAGCACTATTTACAGAAAGAGCAAGAATAACACTATAGTTGGTGAAGATCTAATTTAGTATGAAATAGAATCCTATGCACCTCATTCAGCTGAGATGCAATTGCCATGGATAAGTCCCTAACAGTGTGTATTTGGAACAGCTCTTTTGTAAACATACACACTGTGTATTTGTGTACATCAGCAATATGGTATCTTCAGCCTACAGTCTACAGGGGACTACAGATTTAGATTAAGTAGTGAAGAGGTCATGGTCATAAACATAGATACACAAAGAACCAAGGTCTGAGCTCTTGTACTGCACGGTAACAGAGTCAGATTTAAAATGCCTAATGACAGCCATCTGCTTTTGATCCGTGAGGCCGCAGAGAAACATTTAAAGACTTTGTCAGAGACCTTACTGATAAACATTATAAGAAACTTTCTAAAGTCCACTGAAGTGTCCTATTTAATGTTTCTGTCATCAGATACAGAATAAGATGCCTATAAAATCTAATTACGAAGTTACTTTAGAGCCAGATTATGATTAATTTTTGTTTCTGTGGGTAGCCATCACACTGCAAATATAATTGTTGAGCTTCCATACAATTTTAGACAAAAGGGGAAAACTAAGGTGGTCTATGGTTATTAGGATCATTCATGTTTCCCAATTCATTTACTAGGATTACTATGGTTAATTCACCGGAGGGGCTACCAGGGAAGGGGAGATAAATTAATGGTGTGTAATTGGCAAATTAATTATAGATACGCATTTTGGGAAAATATATAATTCACAGGATTATGTATTGCCACCCATGGCCTTTCCAGGACGTACTAAGTTCAGATGGAATTTATATTCCAAGTACTGCTCCCTTCCAAGCTCCCTTTTCTCTTTCCATAACTCTGTTTTGCCTCACTCATCTCTAGCACAGGACCAGTTGAGATAAAAAGGTGGAATTTTAAAAATCACTGAACAAGTGATTTATTATGAAGTCACAGCACTCATTCTGGGAGCCAAATTCTGAGTATAGATGCACATGGGAGGTCTCTCCTGAAAGTAATAAGAGCTCAGTGTGTGCATCCAAACAAAGAGTTTCATTTATGGGCATAAATCTCACCCCAACGTCGCCAAAGCTTGGGATTCCATGAGTGCCAAATAGTCACCCTAACTTCAGCAAGCTCTTACTGCTCTTGGAGCTGCAAAATGCAGCTAGAAGCACCCTGGAAGCCTCCCACTCATTAATCAGCTTATTGTTTTCCTGCAGAGGCCCAATATCACGTCATAGAAGCAACACAAATAAAGATATACCCATCTGCCCAGCCATGGAAGTAAAAAAGAACTGAGATCTCTTTTGCCAACCCTCAGACAATGTAGCATGTGAGCAGAGGTATTAGGTGGAGGGAGAAAAGAAAGGCACTTAAAGGTTTGGAGAAAGATCAGAGTGGCAACTCTAGAGGTTTAGGATAGGATTCATGAAGGGACTTAGGTGCCATATCTCTCAGCGTTGAAAAAAAAGCCTAATTTTTAAATGCCTAGAAAAGTCACAGGAACACTGCAGTGATCCATAAAGTTGAGTTAGGCACTTGGGCTGCCTATACAATGAATTGGAAGAGATAAGCATCTAAGAATATGATTCACAAAAGCCAGCACACAAGGAAGGGAGCCAGCTAAGTTAGCCAGTGGGAAACGCTGAGGAAAGGGATATGTACTAAGCCCCACAACTCCCTCAGAGATAGGCACTCAAATTGGGTCTGCAGGGAGATGACTACCTGTGCGTAGCAATCCACAAATGGGAAGCCACCGCATGGAGTCAGGAGGCTGAAATGCCTCAAATGTTTCTTGAAGGAATAATTAGGCACCTGCCCCTCTCCACACAAAATGGCAGCAGCAAGAGGAGGTGTGGCCCACCTTATAATTTTTAGCCCAGTGTTTAGAGAACCTGGGATGCAGGAGACCCAGGTTCAGTTCCCCACTCTGCTGAAGGGGCAAGAAAGGATTTAAACAGGGGGCCACCTACCTGCCAAGAGTGCTCTAACCACTGAGCTTTGGGACATTCTGATGTTGGGGCTTCCTCAGTCTCGCCCGGTGAAGCTGTTCCATTGTATAATAAATTATGAAGGCATGATTAAAGCAGGGGACTGGACCCAGGTTCTCCTACCTACTGGAGGTGTGTGTGCCCTAACCCCTGGACTACAGAGTGCCTTCCCCCACTTCTGCCACCCACAATGACTGTTCCACTGTGAATAAATCATTAAATAGTGATTAGGCTAGGCAATAGTTTTCACCATGGAAATGAAGATTTTGAGATGGTGAATGGTTGGACACACCATAACAGGAAATGAAATGAAGTTGTAAGGGACCCAAAGCAGGTTGCTCCAGTTAAAGGCAAGATGAGGGAGACTAGGCTATGTTGGTATAGGCATAACCAGCAGAGCCATGTATAAGGCTGTGTCTACACTGCAAGTTAGGAGTGTGATTCCCAGGTCCCATAGACATACGTGTGCTAGCTTTCATCTGAAGTAGCCCATTAAAAATACTAGTGTCACTATGGTAGAATGAGTATGTCTGTGGGAGCTGGAAATCACTCCCCTAGCTCACAGTGTAGACGTGGCCTAAATGTATTGCAGAGGAAGTCATATGGTCTATTATTGAATGATTAGAGATTACCTCATGATTCAGGGGGTTTCAGACTTTTTAATAGTATGTTCCACACCTAAACTGAGAGACAGTGTCTCAAATACCTTTTTCCTTCCTGTTCACAATTGTGCAGACTATTCCCATTGCCTACTACAGAACTTTCTTACATGGAAAAGTAAGATTAGAAAAGTATTTAATGTATTTAATTTGCTTTTCAGTGGCAAGCATATTGCCCTTTTTGAAAAAAGTTAATTATACACTCTTTCTCTAATCATCATTTCACCTTCCTCTCCCATATCTACTATCCCCTGCTCCCCTTCTCCCACACATGCTTCCCTTCCTCTTGGTCCCCCTCTCCCTCTGTAAATACTGGAATCAAGAAGAAGGAGCCAGCACTGTATGACTGTTCAGCTCACTGTAGCCCACCACCTCACGCAGGTAGACAATGTCCATTCTCCGTTTAAAAAGTGTAGTTGGGATGTCTCCCATAGTGTTGCACTGGGATGAGAGCTGATAGCGTAAATCAACGCTGCCTCTGGGAGTGAGCCTGCCAGACCTGGGCCACAGACTTGTGCTGGTGAGGCTCATGCAAGCTCTTTAAAAATAGCTGTGTCATAGGCGCTGAGTTTTTCTTTACCCAGGGGATTGCTCCACCCCCTGCTCTGCCCTGAGGCCGCGCCCCTACTACACCCCAGCCCCTGAGGCCCCGCCCTCTTCCCCAAGACCCTACCCTTGCTCCGCCCCCTCCTGAGGCCCCCACCTGCTCGCTGCTCACCGCCCTCCCTCTGACCCCACCCAGCCACCAAACAGCTGTTCGGCAGCGCCTCCAATCAGCTGTTTGGAGGTACCCTGATCAGCTAATTAGGGGGTGCTACCAAACAGCTGTGGCTGGTGGGTGCTGAGCACCCACTATTTTTTTCTGTTGGTGCTCCAGCCCTCGAGCACCCACAAAGTCGGCGCCTATGAGCTGTGTGGGCTGGAGCTCAGACTCTGAAGTTGGGGATGGGGGAGCTTGAGACCCTGAGCTTCCAGCCGAGCAATAGTTCCAAAGCTCCATCTACACAGCTCTTTTTAGAACACTAGCATGAGCCTTGCAAGCATGAGTCTGTGGACCCAGGGTGAGAGGCTCACTCCCAGCTGCAGTGTAGACATACCCATTGTGACTGCTAATGACAACAGATGCATTAACTTGGCTAGGATCTGTCTGGGAAGCCAAGGTTAATTACTAGTCCTTCATTCACTTCAGTAGAGGAAAACAAATGTGAAATATTTACTATTCATGTGTAAATATTATAAAATGATTCATTTTGGTAGATGATTTTGTAAAAATATGTTGTTGAAAGATATTTTGATGTACTATGCACCTATCCTATTCTCACTGAAGTCAGTCGGGGGCAGGATTGAAGGCTATTCCAATAACATGAAAATAGTGACAAAATTCTACATGTCTGATAAAGGTGAATGAATTGGAATTACCCCCTAATAATTTACCTCAATGTGAATGAAAATTCAGTGGGAAAAAATAGCTAATTTTGAGAACAAATCAGTGTGTGTGAGGGTGTGTGTGTCTGTTTTTCCTTAGCTTTCCTGGCACAAAACCCTTTCCCCTATTTGTATGCAGCCAGTCCACCTTAAACTACCAAGATTTTACAAGATAATCTGTCTTGGGCCTGGCTCTTAATTAGATGGAAGGTTTCCAAGGAAAATCCAGGTGCTATAAAACTGGATGCAGATAAACCAGCAGGTGGCATGCTTCTCTGTAAGTATGGCTTAAATTAATGCTCCAATTTAGGCCCTCATCAGCAAAGCATGTACGCACATGCTGAAATTTAAGCATAAGTAGTCCCTATAAAGTAGAACCTCAGAGTTATGAACACCCAGAGTTATGAAGTGTGCGATCAATCACATACCTCATTTGGAACCAGAAGTATGCAATCAGGCAGCATCAGAGACAAAACAAAAAACAACAACAACAAAAGCAGCAAATACAGTATAGTACTGTGCTAAACATAAACTAACAAAAAATAAAGGGAACATTTAAAAAAAGATGTGACAAGGTAAGGAAACTGTTTCTGTGCTTGTTTCATTTAAATTAAAATGGTTAAAAGCAGCATTTTTCTTCTGCATAGTAAAGTTTCAAAGCTGTATTAACTCATTGTACATCTGTAAACTTTTGAAAGAACAACCATAACGTTGTGTTGCATGTTTTTTTTTCATTTCATGCTCAATATAGTCCTTATGACGTTTATCACAATGTTCTAAGCACTTTTAGCTGTTTGTTATTACATTTACTGTTATTAGTAGTACATGTTAGACAGGTTACCCCATTTTCCAAAATGGACTTCAGGTGTCCATCATGGCGCCTGAAGCAAAGGATAACTCGGACTCCATATTGGGGAAGCTTCTTTACAGAACTTTGGCAGGAAAGAAGCCAACAGACATTTGGAATGAGTTCCAACTGGCTCCTGTAGAGCTACTTCCCTCAGAACTTTGGCTCATGTGTCTTTAAAAAAATTAAATTAGTCTGAGCACCCATTTCTTGGGGGCTGTCCATATAGAAACAGTCAAGGTGCAGTCTTTTTGCGTGGCATTGGATCTTCGGATCAAGACCACCAGATCAGACCAAGAACACCAGCAGGTGTAAAGTCATTAAAGACTGTTAATGTCTAGTCATTTACTTTAAACATTGTGGTGTTCCTGAGTTCAAGATCTTACCTTTGGGACCAGTCGCCAGGATCCTGAGGGCTCTCACCTTCAGGTCCCACTACTTCAGCTTCCAGATACTGTGAGCCTGTGGATCACCTGTGAAGACAAATGCATCTTAACCTCATTCCTGCTGGTTAAGAAAACCTAGAGACAGTAAAGTGTCTTGGGGTATTCGTCTGTTCTCTTTTGTTTAGTTGTTGCCAAGGTTTGGGTTAGTTGGGGCATGAGTTTTATACTCACCTTTGTTAAACCACAACTCACTTGCTATTTGTTTATAGTTCAACATTTTCCCCTGTTCCTGTTGTTACTTCCCTTAAATAAATCTGTTGTTGTTTCGGAATTGTCTAGTGTTAAGCCGATGAGCCACTCCAGTAGAAACTAGATGTTCCCAGAGGCCTAACTACAGTGGATGCTTATTCATTTAATAAAATTGCTGCTTCTTCCTTCCAACCACCTGAGCTCCTGAGTTCTCACTGAACAGTTTACTGTATCCTGGCTAGATTCCACTTGGCTAATATACTGCCTCTCGAAATTCCATCAGCAACTGCGTCTGGGTCAACAATTTTTAATTTCTTGCTGTGTAATATTGGTGCAAAATTGCTGCAACCTTTGCTCTTATGAGACTGCAGAATTCCACCCCGTGGTGGCTCTCTTTGAGGACTTAGCTATGTGATCCCAGTACACAGTCTGTAGAGCACTTTGGGATACTTCAACATGAAAGGCATTGTATTGGCATTAATGGGATTTACCAATGTAAATCTCTAATGTCTCCCTGGGAGAACAAATCCAAGTGAGTGTTTTGCTGTTTTTTTTTCCAAATAAAGATTTTATATTATCCTGGTATAGCTTCTAAATTAAGCTAAAAAGTCTCTTTATTTCTGCCCTTGTTCTGTGGGCTTTTGATATAATGCAGTTTTGCTTGGCAATAGCAATGGCTTAAAATGGTATTCCATGTATATAATTCTGTGTTAGAAAACCCAAGAGCATACTTTTTCAGTACATCTGTTTTTGTTGTTGCTTAAAATGTGTGCATTTGGAGAGCAATTTGAAGAGAAAGAATGTATCTGAACAGAGTAAGCTTCAACATACTATAAATTATGCTGCAAAAATATTGCAATGAGGAGTATTTGCAGAAGGAAGCTAGCTTTTTTTTTATCATGGTTGCAAAATGAGTAATGTTCATTGATTGGCTGTGTTTGATACAATACAGCACACAAGATACTGTTTGAACAAAGACAACAGAGAAACATCCAGTGTTTTGACTTTATTAGGGTTGTCTTGCTTACATAGCACAAGCAATGATAAGCTTGATTAAGTGACTTTATTTCATTGGTCTTTTAATAGCCGAATACATAACTTGTAGCTTAACCTACCCAGTTACCTGTATGTTGCCATGGCAATAAAATATACACTGGAATGACATTTGACAGTCTTTTAATTTTTATAATTTGCAATCATGAGGGCTCCAGAAGTATGCTATTTTTTTAAGATAGCTTAGGAAAAGCAGAAATGTAAATAACGTCTTCTGAACAGCTATGAATCCTAGAAAAGGTACCCACGCTAAGTCAGTTACATAACTCTATTGAAAAACAGGTGTCTATCCCTTTAAAGTTTGGTCAGGAGGAAGTACTGTCAGATGGCAAGGCACCATTGCTTATCCAAAACCAGACTTCTTTAGCTAACCATTTAATAGGAAGATTTAGGTACATTGACTCCTAGACAGGGAAAGCCGCTGCAGTAGATAAACATAAACAATGATGTTCTCAGAGACTTGCAGAAGCTCTTTGTTCAAATTCTGCTACCATACTGTAGTGTCAGAGGAAAAACAGTCAGCTGCAAAATGCTTTTGCCATTGATATTCAATAGAATTACAATGAGGAAGGGCAGGGGATCCTGGCAGCTGTCACTCTGACGTCTTATTGTGGAGTCAAGGGGAAAAAGTTGATGGCAATGATCCTTATCTTAGTACAATGCAGCTATGTAGTTCCTTGCTTCTGGAGTCACAGATAACATTAATGAGGAAGGTATATATGAGACAATGGACAAAGATGAAGATGAAGTGTTCAATAGCTATAATAGCCAGTCTGACAAATCAGAAACCATGTGCCACATCCACACCCTATCTGTGTTCAATTTTCATTAACATTTGAATGAAGGAATTTTGTTTATACAGAAGTTCACAAAAAATAAATGTCTGAACTGTTGCCAACACTCATTTTGTGATTAAATAAAAATAGCTTCTGATGGGAGCAGCAGATTGCTGTGGTCTGCATCCAGTAAAAGTAGAGGTTGTGATGACAAAGCTATGCTGTTGATGCCCATGTTATGAGGCGCTCCTGGTATTTGCATAGTGCCTAAATGTGTTTTTTGACAGATCCATTTCTCCCTTGGCCGATACCTTTGTTGCTTATTGTGCGAATTGACGATCAATAAGGACAGTTACAAATAGTAATATGTTTAACTAACAGAACCAAAGATGGACTTATTGAATTGTTCCCCTGATTAGATCCTTGATATGGAGGCTATTGTGGGGCTCCTGACATACCCTACCCAAGTAGGGCGATGCACATGCATGAACCCCGTAATTACTGCACAGCAGTAACTATGGTGAACTGTGGTGGAGGACACAAAAGTAGAGGCCAGGACATTCAGACACTGACCATGGTATGTTATATATGAAATGTTCTATATGGTCCACCACTTAACAACTACACGGCACTAAGGGGATGGATTTGTTTCCCAGTCATCTGGACCAGATCTCTGATTTGGTGGCTATTGCAGACATGCAGCCTTCCAACGTAGCTGAAAATATATACCTGTGTACCACAATTACTAATTTTTCTCTGACAATGACTGTGACGAATATTGTTAAGTTACAGAAAACTGGAGACGAGGAAATTCAGTAAATTAACTTGGTAGATATATGAAATATTGCTGAACTCTGGTTCATAACAGTACAGCACCATGGAGACAGACTGTATTCCCAAAAGCCCAGGCCAGGCCACCCTGATGTGGACACAGCTAAACAAGACAACTGGACCATACCCTTCACAGCTAAGGATTCACAAAACCCCTGGCCAGAGCCTTGTTACAGAGGTAGCCAAACCAGACAAAATTCTACAGGAAACATGTATGACCATTCCACACAATTACTTTGTGTCAATGTGTTGAAAGAATATTAACCATAGCCTATACTATTGCAAATAGCATGGTTTTTTAAGCAACAACTTATCAGACAAACTAAACTCAAGTGGCTCATAAAATAACAGATTTAAACTTCTATAATAATGACCCTATCTCCTCCAAATTACACAAACTGCCCCCACCTTCTCCCTAAGCTATTCAGAGATCCGATGAGTTGATCATGCCTTTCACCTCTTTACTGTAAATGCATTCATTTAGTCAAGAAAACAAAAAAATATTAGTATGAGAATTTTGCCATTGACTTCAATGGAGCCAGGATTTAACCTCAGATAAGTGTCAAACACAATTTAAGAGCAATCCATAGGTAGAAACTTGTTCATGTTAAGTATCTGTCAAACAACTATGAACAGACATTTAAATTAAATCAGAGTCTATCTGTGAACAGGAATAAGGGTGAAATACACTGAATGAACTGTTTGGTGTAAATTTGTTCTGTGCTATCCATAAACCTTAACCTTATTAGCCAATAAGAAAAAGAAAATACATCACCCCTCAACATAACAAAGAAAAAGTAATATTTTTTCCCCTGCTCATCAAGATCTGAATTTCTGCATTACTACTTTTGTTGATTTTCTATTGATCTTTCTTTGGGTCAGGGCTTACATAAAAAACCTTTCCAGAGAGGCATCAGAAAGTGATTAAATGTTTGAAAGAGAACAGCCAGCATAGAAATGACAAGCATGGCATCAATGAATATGTGTGATTTGGACATCAATAAGGATGTCAATGTCATTTGTGAAAGACATTGATGTTCAGTGTTTTTTGGCTTGCGATTGGGTGGAATTGTTCATTTGCTGTGTAAAAGAGACAAGTGTTAGCTAGCGAATAATTGTTAAAGAATCATGGTCTCTGTGGTAAAAGCACAAGACTGGGAGTCAGGTGATCTGAGATTTTCTTTAGAATAAAATAACCTCTCTGCACCTCAATTTCTTGATCTGCAAAATAGGGTATTATGTTGCTCAATTCATTAACTCTTCTAAGGTGCTTTGAGATATTTTAGTGGAAGGTATTATAGAAATGGACTAATAAATCCATTTGTGTTCAGTGGGGAAGAAAAAAACTATGAATATTTGTAATAATGGCACTAAGTGAACTTTGAAACCACACTCTAGACACACGTATAGAAACAGGCTTAGGTGTTATAATGAAGACTCTCCTAACAATGTTATCAAGTGTGGCTGCTGCACTGTGTTGTAGTGAGCCATATTAACCAGGCACATAAATCATTTAGAGATATTAGAATGTTAAAATACTGATAGCAGCACACCCAGTTTCTGCAGAACAGTTCTGGGGTTGCTGAATAAGTATATATATTCTGAAAACCGAGCTATATAACTTTTGTCCCAAAGAAGGAATATTTCTATTCTTTGTGGATTTTTTGAACTCCTTTCTTTTGTCACTAAATAATCCAACTGATTAATTTTCCGCTTAAATTTGTATTGTAGTGAGCTGTAAACAACAGAGAAAAAATTGTCAATAGTCAGATAAGAACAATATTAAAGATAGAAAAAGAGTGTATCCGTAAGCTAATGGAAATAAAACCAATAAGTCCCCAAAACAGTAAAGGAAACATTAATTCAGTCGGCACCCTTTCAGTTCGCCTCAGGAATCATGAGTAGCAATTTGAAATCCTGTTTTTCTCTTGGGAAGAAATGCTGCCTGGAATATGATATAAACTATACTGATCAAATAAAAAGGGGAGCCTCAGGCTAAAACAGAGAGAAAGAGGTAACAACAAAGAAAAACAGCTAGTTGTATGAACTGACACATTTACACACCAGCAAAGTAAAATTAGAATCCCCCCTTAACTTTATATCAGTGGAGAAGAAAAATAGCTATGTTACAGTGACAAGACAACAGAAAACTAAAGTCAAGAGTTATTTCCAATCATACCCAGAGGATGCCTTACAAAATATATATTTAGGGTCTGGTAATAATGCAACATTGTTTGGGTTACAAAAATGTATGTAATAATACTGTACATATTAAAGAGATGTAAAGAGTCTATGAGTAAAGGCCTGTAAATGACAATGCCAGAAAAAAGGTTTGTAAATAAAGTAAAATTCTTCTTATGCTATTGTAGAAGAGGAATTACAGTATGAGGGGGGTTTATTTCTTGGAAGCTTGAAATCTCTCATGGAGTCATAGCCTTTTACTTACACTATACTAAGAAATAAGGAGGACACACACATAGTAAATAAATTTGTTCTAGAAAAGCACAGGCAGCACCATCATAAGGGGTATGACACCCTGTTAGGGGGAAAATGGTGAATTACCATTACCAAGAATCTCACTGGAACTAATGCTTTGTTCCGTTTCTGTGGCCTTTTTTTTTTTTTTTTTTTAAATTTCCAATAGCGAGAGACTATTCTCTCAAAAATACCCTAGGTACTTTCACTTGCTGTTACAAATAGTGTCAGCCATTATTTGTATGTGATAATTGAAAACAAATGCCCTGTGGCACTTTGTGAAAGTTACATGACACAGATGTGCTTTCGGTGAAAGGTTTCTAGTAAAATAGATCAGTCCCAAATTTGAGTCCAGAAAATGCTCTCTCTGCTAATTAAGGAACAGCATGTTACGGGTAAGTATTGAAGCTTCATAAAATGGTAGGTTTAGAAGGGATCAAACACCTAGAATGATAGGAGAACCCAAGGTTAAGATCTTACATCTACCAAAAATTTACAAAGAATTTTAATTATAGCTGCTTTAAGCAAATGCTCTAAAAGTCTAATAGAGGTCAACTTAAACAACTGTTCCCATCCTCCATGGCTATGAGAAGTTATACTAAGGCAGATGGCAAAAGAAATAATCCACATCTGTCTCATGCCTTTGCTCAGGGAAGCTGTATAAGATTTTATAAGGGAAACTGTATAATAAAGGTGATTTTTTGCTCAAACCACAAAGGATGCCCAGTATATGACAAGACAGGTGTGGAGGGTGATGCAGGTGAAACAGATTGCTCCCTGACACTGTTCACTACCGGATTACAGGTTGATAAAGTTACTGACTCCCATTAAATTGTACCCTAAATTTTATATATAACAAAAGGCAGAGTTAGTTATTACCATTAGGAACAGAAGAAACAAATATAATAATTGTGTAGATGCCATTTTTGCCCCATTACCCTCTTGTCCTGACTTGAATGAAAACAGAGGAGCAAAACCAAACATCCTGGGTCCTCTTATACGCATGCACTATGATAGTCTTTAATTACATGCTATTTTTTCCACAGGATACCTTTCTCATTCAATGCACAGGGTTTATGGTGCTCACTGAAAGAGCAGCTATTCAGGATTTTAATATTTTGTTATTTTAATATTTTTTCTTCATTGTTCAGGGTCTGACCCTATGACTCATTTACTACACACTATTCAAACCCTACTGTGAATACAGAATTATTCATTTACTCATGGGCTTTTCTCTAGTACTCATTACTATAGTATCTGAGTGCTTCACAAATATTAATGACTTTATCTTCACAACACCTATGTGAGATGCGGGGGTATTGTCTCCATTTTACAGAACGGAGACATAGAAATGAAGACCAAAATTGTTAGGTGTGCCCACTAATTTTGTATTCCCATTTTAGGATCCATCAGACCTGATTTTTCAGATTATTTAGCTTTGGTTTATAGCATTCTGTAAGTTCCAAACACAGCTCCCTTTGACTTCAACTGCTGATATGAGTACTCAGCTCTTCTGCAAGTCAGAACCCAAAGGTCTTAGGCCCAGAACCTAGAAAATGAGGAACTTACAATAGCCACTTGTGAAAATTTTTCTTTAAGTAAGTTGCTTAGCAGCGTATAGGACCTCTGTGGCAGAAACAGGGGTAGAATCCAATTGTCCAGGGTGTCGTTCAACTGCCTTAGCCATGAAACCTTCCTTTCCCAGCCCTCTTCCTGCAATCTCCTGCATCATTCACTACAAACTTTTCATCTTCTTCAACAATGAGGCAGGAGCTCAACAAACAATCTCATTCACTACATGGTAATAGAAGAGTGAATAAATACCAAAACAATCATTAAAAACAAAGGAAATAAATAAGTGACTGTGGTTCAATCAAAATCAACAACTGCATAAACTATCAATGAAGCTAAATTTAGCATAGGTATGGTAAAGGCTAATCTATTAATTTAGACTAAAAAAATCACTATTAAATAGAAGGGATAATTCCCCCTCCAGGCCAAATTTTCTGGACGTGACTAGTGATTTTAGGCACCTTAACTTTTCAGTACTGAGCAACCACCCTCTGAAAATCAACACGTTAAGGTGTCTCAATTTGAGCACCCAAAATTGTAACTCACTTTCGAAAGCTTAGGCCCTAATATATTCAACTATTTATTTAATTTATACATATCTTCTTGAAGGTATTGACAACTGATTGATGGATCTGTGGCCTGAAATTGAATCCAAAGATGACACCAACTTAATTTTGTCGTGTTTAGAAAAAGAATGTATGGATGATGTGGTAACAGCCTTGTAGTCTCTGAAAAGGGCTGATTGCTCTCCACCCAATATGTTTATATTTCCAGCAGAATGAGGCCAAAAATCTCTAAGTAAGATACCAGATATCTGATTAATCTGCCTAGAAAATGGGATCCTCTGATCCATCTGGCATAGTAGGACTTGGAGGATAATTAACAGACTATTCATGAGACAGCCAAACGACATGAGAAAGGCACTGGACTTCCTCCCAAGTTTAGAATGGTGTACATTGAAGCTAGTGTTCAGACTACTTCCCAAGAATGAAAACGTATTTCAAAGTTGTCACAATTTATACCTGAAAAAACTATCAGCATTCTAACTGAAAGCTCTCAATGGCTGCTCTGTTAATCATCTTCTCTAGAGAACTGAAAATAAGAGCCTACAAATGCAATAAGAGAATCTCTGCTTGCTTAACCTTCCCACTGAAGTGAAAACTGTGACAAGAAAGATACAGAAAAATGGGACACCACAATTTGCTATATGAAAGTAGCTATAACAAGGACTTGAAACATTACATTAGCAAACTGTCAAACCCCAGGTTGCCTTAAAGTGGACGAGCATGAGCTACAATTACAAAGGAGTGGGAAATACAGTGATACAGCCAAATGTTGCAGTAGGAGAGGATAAGGTGCATGGCACATGCTGAGACTTGAACCTAGTATGCTTCTTCTCAGACCTTATAAAAATCCTTTTAAAGGAAACTCTAGGATAACTTTAATAGGAAAAAGAAAAGGAGTACTAGTGGCACCTTAGAGACTAACCAATTTATTTGAGCATAAGCTTTCCTGAGCTACAGCTCGGAAAAAGAAGAGCAATAATGTTTTAGTTATGTTACCATTGAGGCCTAAATTGTTGAAGGACTCTGTAGGACTCTAAATTGTTGAAGGACTCTGTCTACACTGCAGTTAGAGGTGTAATTTCCAGCTTGGTAGATATATATTCACTGCACTAGCCTTGATCAAGCAAACATGCTGAAAATAGCAGTGGCTCAGCTGAAAATAGCTGTGGCTCAGGCTAGCTGTCTGAGTATGTACCTAGGATCTCAGACAGAATTGTACTTGGGCAGCTAGCCCAAGCCCCTGCCCATGATGCCACTGCTACTATTTTACTACTATTTTTAGTACACTAGGTCGATCCAAGCTAGTGCATGTATATCTGCCCAAGCTGGAAATTACATTTTCAGCTGAAGTACGGATGTACCCTATAAGTCCAAGGAGTAAATGCTAAGTAAGGTTCTAGATGGGAAGCTTCAGATTCTGGAAATTAGGAAGACCCAATGAGACCTCTTGTATTAGTTTGGCTAGGACAGCACAATTAGTGAGGGACTAATAGTGTGACCAAAGTTTGTCATTGCATATTTTCCTGGTCCTTTCTGCTTTCAGTGGGAAGATGGAATAAAGTGGTATCCATAGATCTGGACCGTGGAAAACTACAAGGAGAACTTAGTTCATGATCACAGATATCTGTAATGTTTCCCAGGGGCACCAGGGTTATGAGGCACTTCATTGCCACCTACTCTTAGCAAGAGGAAGTCAGGGTCATCTCCCGAACTCCATTGGCCATGGATAACACAAGCACTCCCCTTAAGGCCTTGCAGGCCCTGCTGTCATTTTACAGGTTAGATATAGACACACTCCAACCTTAGAGCATCTCTGAGTGTCTCCCTGGAGTGTACAATCCCTGTTCCACTTGATGCATGCAGTATTCACCAATCCGCTGCTTCCAAAGAAACACTGCACCCCAGGTTACTGGTTTCACTTCGGAGCACTGCTCCACTTAAAATACAGTACTTAGATATGTTTATTGTGAAATCAAGTCTAAGTTTATTTAACAGAGCATAGAGATTCAAGTAGTAGCCAGAAGTAGTGTTGGAAACAAACAAAATAGAATCATAACATGCATTCTAGAGCCTAAATTTAATTAACAAGATATTTATTACTCACCCAAAATCCTTGCAGCGTTTCACAGCTAGGCTGAGTGTGGCCCTTCTTTCATGAGACAGGCTGTTGCCAGTTTGTCTCCTAGGTGAAGGATTCAGTGTGTCTCTTTGTACTCCAAGATATACCAGACCAATCCTTTGTCTTTATTCATAAAACAGGGCACCCCGCTAACCCCACTGTGGCTTGTTTCTTCCTGTGGCTTCCTCATCTCTCAATTTGCACCTGGCTCAGTATGAAAATAGGCATACAGTGTAAGGTATACAATGCACAAGCAGACAGGGAGATCGTTATGTGTTACTTCAGAAGTGTTCCTTTCAGGAGGAGCTACGTCATCTCCTAGTGACCTGCCTTAACTCCAAGCTATCAAGAATATAATTTTCAGTATAGATACTAACTCTTTAAATATTATCCATACATACATTTTGCAGTGATTATGATGACCAGTGAGCTACACTAGAGACTTTGCAAGAGTCCTCACTGCTGAGAAGGGTCTGGGAGTTGTGGTGGATCACAACCTCAATGTGAGTCAGCAATGGAATGCCTTTGCAAAAAAAAAAAAAAGCAAATGTAATTTTAGGTTCCATTAACAGAGACATAGCATGCAAGTCATGGGAGGTGATCGTACCATTCTCTTCAGCATTGGTTAGGCCTCAGCTGGAGTCCTGTGTCCAATTTTGGTCAACAATGTATAGAAAGGATATAGAGAAACTGGAAAGGATCCAGAGGTGAGTGACCAAGATGTTCAATGGGATGGAATGCAAACCATTCAAGCAAAGGCTGAAGGAACTGGGTACGGTTAGGCTGGAAAAGAGGAGATTAAGGAGGGACGTAATAGCATTCTTCAAATGTTTGAAAGGCTGACATAAAAAGATGGAGAAAGGTTGTTCTATCTTGTCACAAAGGGCAGGACAAGAGGCAGTGGGTTCGAACTACAGCATAGTAGATTTAGATTAAATGTCAAGAAAAACTTCCTAACTGTAAGAACAGTAGGACAATGGAACAGACTGCCTATGGAAATTGGAAGGTCCTTCACGAGAGGTTTTCAAAAGGAGGCTAGGTAGCCATCTGTCTTGAACAAATTCTGAATAATTCTGCAGCTTGGCAGGGGGTTAGATTAGATGACCCTTGCAGTCCCTTCTAATCCTATGATTCTACCATTCTAGGAAGCAAACAAGACAATGACTTCAAGATGGGTGATGGCTACTAAACACGGACAGTGAAGGGCAAATACAGATAATGTTGCCAAAACCAAACAAACAAAAAATATCCCTTCCTTTTGCTGCGCTCAATTCCAAATGAAAAATTTGATAGTCCAAAAACAGAAGAGAAATGAGGTAGGGAAAGGGAATGGACTCTACTGCCCAGACTGGTTAAATGCCAATATGAGGAACCCCATACTTCATTTCCTCCACATGCTTAAATGTCCAATTAACCAAATAAAAGGAAACTAATTTCCCCCAGTAAAATAATTTCTTGCAAAATATCTATTAATTGTTAAATTTTCCAAATCATTGGTCCAACTGAAGAGACAGTATTTTTTGCAGATGTTTGTCATAGAATTTTGAAAACAGACAACATTTTTTAATATGCTCTGATGTAATAATTAATTTCCTGCGTGGCTGATAGGTAAAATCCCCCACATTCAGGTTGGAGGAGATTTCCTGATCAAAACTAGTTATTGGTATTTCTTCTCCCAACCTTGCTTGCAGCAAAATTAGCTAGTCAAGAAAGGTGAAAAAGTGACTTTTTCATAAAATTAAAGAATGATCTAATGTTACCATTTTGATGTACTGTGTCCAGTTTTGAGCCCCACACTACAAGAAGGATGTGGATAAATTGGAGAGAGTCCAGCGAAGGGCAACAAAAATGATTAGGGGTCTGGAACACATGACTTATGAGGAGAGGCTGAGGGAACTGGGATTGTTTAGTCTGCAGAAGAGAAGAATGAGAGGGGATTTGATAGCTGCTTTCAACTACCTGAGAGGTGGTTCCAGAGAGGATGGTTCTAGACTATTCTCAGTGGTAGAAGAGGACAGGACAAGGAGTAATGGTCTCAAGTTGCAGTGGGGGAGGTTTAGGTTGGATATTAGGGAAAACTTCTTCACTAGGAGGGTGGTGAAACACTGGAATGCATTACCTAGGGAGGTGGTAGAATCTCCTTCCTTAGAAGTTTTTAAGGTCAGGCTTGACAAAGCCCTGGCTGGGATGATTTAATTGGGGACTGGTCCTGCTTTGAGCAGGGGGTTGGACGAGATGACCTCCTGAGGTCCCTTCCAACCCTGATATTCTATGATTCTATGGCATTTGTGACATTTTTCATACAGCTTTATCCCTGATGTCCTTTGTCATGACAACTGCAATTGAATTGTGCAGAAAGTTATTGGATATTGACAAGCCAAATATAGTCTTCTGAGCAGTTTTCTCACTGAGAAGGGAAACGGAAAGAAAGGTATTGCAGACCTAATAATGGATGAGACTATAGAGAGAGCAAATCTGAACCTCTGAATACTGTCAAACTGAAATGCTCAATCCATGAGAAAAAATGGTGTTTAGAGAGATTTTGTGTATATTCACATTCCTTCTGAAAAAAGGGCTTGCAAGACAAATCTGAGACAACACAGGGCCCAGCACTGAGTAGGCCACTTTGATCCATGAATTTCTGTTTGTCACTTTATCAGTCCCTTTAAAAAATGTATCCGCCAAGATCATTTTAGCATAGCAACTGAAAAATGCTAGATTTTGTTTCACTGGCATACAGTATTTCACCACACAATGGATGAAAAAATACAACTTTCCACCTTACAATATCTGAATTGTCCAATGAACAGGAGATCAGTTTCTGTTCTTTTACTTGATGGCTTTGTGTCCTTCTTTTACCAAGAAAAAAAAGAGAGAAAAGTTTGTTTTCGTTTTGTGCATCGTTTTAAATTGACAGCACTACGGTCTTCTCTACAGAACAAGTAAAGCACTGGTAGTTGCATTACCATTTGGCTTTTTCACAGCTTTAGGCTCATTTAAACCCAATATAATCACTCTGTAGTGTAGAACTTAAATCACTTTATACATCACCTTTGAAATTGGTTCTGTATATGTATTCAAATATCTAAGCTTGGAGCAACCTGCTCTTCTTAAAAATGAATGATACAAATGCCACATATCCAATTACCATCCACTTGCATATGTAAGATTTTTTTAAATTTTAATGGTTCTAGGTTCTAATGGTTCAAGGCATTGTTCCTGAAAAAAATACTCAAAAGGACATATTTGTTTCTAGAACACAGACTATTCAGAGGTTCTACATGAGAGATCAGATGAAGGTCCATATTGCATATACTAATATCTTGCTGTCTCTTGTTGTTTGGGTGCATGTCACTGTTAATTGATTGTTTGACATAACTTGGATTTGTTTATTCTAAGGAAAGAGAATCAGTTTTTGTGAATTTCTGACTGTCTACCAGTAAAAAATTTAGTATGTTCATGTGAAGTTTTGAATTTCTGGGAAGGCAAAGGCCTCCCAAATTGAGAGAGGCTGGATTTCCCCCACCTCATTTGGTGTAACTTTAGCATGCATTTATCAGTAGTGGGCATGTTTACAGGAATTTTTTACTGTTGGACCATGTATTTTCCAAGTCAGTTAATGTACTCTACCAGAGTATTTCTCAGTACAAATTACTTTATACACAATTGCTATACAGTTGAAGTGTAAGTGAAAATTGGTGGAGTGCAAGAATTAAATGAAGGAACAATCATAAATAATTATATGTAATGGAGTTTGTGATGGGTTCCCCTCAGAGTGCCACCTGAGCCCTCTGACTCACCAGCCTGGGCTCCCTCTCACACTGTGCTGCTGTGACTTCCGCCAGCATTCACACAGGTAGGGACACACCCAGCTGCAGTTACATGCAGGCTCTTTGACCAGCCACTGCATGAACCAACAATAGAGCAGCTACAGCCAAGATAACCCTCCCCCCCAACCCCGGAGTATAAATCCAAAATTATACTGTCTTACTCTACATAGGGAACTGTACAGAGTAAACTCATAGAGTTTGTCCCTCCCTCAATGTGGAGAGGAAATGCAACAGCCTTTGCCCCTTGAACTAAGATTTCCAAGCATTTCATTCAAACTCACTGGTTTAGATAAAGCAAAAACAAAAACAACTTTATTAACTATGAAAGATATATTTTAAATGATTATAAGGGATAGCAAACAGATCACAGGAGATTACCTACTAAATAAACAATTGGTCAAATGGAAAAGGAGTACTTGTGGCACCTTAGAGACTAACCAATTTATTTGAGCATAAGCTTTCGTGAGCTACAGCTCACTTCATCGGATGCATACTGTGGAAACTGAAGAAGACATTATATACACAGAGACCATGAAACAATACCTCCTCCCACCCCACTCTCCTGCTGGTAATAGCTTATCTAAAGTGATCACTCGCCTTACAATGCGTATGATAATCAAGTTAGGCCATTTCCAGCACAAATCCAGGTTTTCTCACCCTCCGCCCCCCTCCCCCACAAACTCACTCTCCTGCTGGTAATAGCCCATCCAAAGTGACCACTCTCTTTACAATGTGTATGATAATCAAGGTGGGCCATTTCTAGCACAAATCCAGGTTTTCTCACCCCCCCCCCTTTTTTTCCAAAAACCACACACACAAAATCACTCTCCTGCTGGTAATAGCTTATCCAAAGTGACCACTCTCCTTACAATGTGTATGAAAATTAAGGTGGGCCATTTCCAGCACAAATCCAGGTTTTCTCACCCCACCGCCCCAAAACACACACACACAAACTCACACTCCTGCTGGTAATAGCTTATCCAAAGTGACCACTCTCCCTACAATGTGCATGATAATCAAGGTGGGCCATTTCCAGCACAAATCCAGGTTTTCTCACCCCCCACCCCCATACACACACAAACTCACTCTCCTGCTGGTAATAGCTCATCCAAACTGACCACTCTCCTTACAATGTGCATGATAATCAAGGTGGGCCATTTCCAGCACAAATCCAGGTTTTCTCACCCCCCACCCCCATACACACACAAACTCACTCTCCTGCTGGTAATAGCTCATCCAAACTGACCACTCTCCTTACAATGTGCATGATAATCAAGGTGGGCCATTTCCAGCATAAATCCAAGTTTAACTAGAACGTCTGGGAGGGGGAGGGGGTTAGGAAAAAACAAGGGGAAACCTTGCATAATGACTTAGCCACTCCCAGTCTCTATTTAAGCCTAAATTAATAGTATCCAATTTGCAAATGAATTCCAATTCAGCAGTTTCTCGCTGGAGTCTGGATTTGAAGTTTTTTTGTTTTAAGATAGCAACCTTCATGTCTGTGATTGCGTGACCAGAGAGATTGAAGTGTTCTCCGACTGGTTTATGAATGTTATAATTCTTGACATCTGATTTGTGTCCATTTATTCTTTTACGTAGAGATTGTCCAGTTTGACCAATGTACATGGCAGAGGGGCATTGCTGGCACATGATGGCATATATCACATTGGTGGATGTGCAGGTGAATGAGCCTCTGATAGTGTGGCTGATGTTATTAGGCCCTGTGATGGTGTCCCCTGAATAGATATGTGGGCACAGTTGGCAACGGGCTTTGTTGCAAGGATAGGTTCCTGGGTTAGTGGTTCTGTTGTGTGGTATGTGGTTGTTGGTGAGTATTTGCTTCAGGTTGGGGGGCTGTCTGTAGGCAAGGACTGGCCTGTCTCCCAAGATTTGTGAGAGTGTTGGGTCATCCTCAGGATAGGTTGTAGATCCTTAATAATGCGTAGGAGGGGTTTTAGTTGGGGGCTGAAGGTGACGGCTAGTGGCGTTCTGTTATTTTCTTTGTTAGGCCTGTCCTGTAGTAGGTGACTTCTGGGAACTCTTCTGGCTCTATCAATCTGTTTCTTCACTTCTGCAGGTGGATACTGTAGTTGTAAGAATGCTTGATAGAGATCTTGTAGGTGTTTGTCTCTGTCTGAGGGGTTGGAGCAAATCCGGTTGTATCGCAGAGCTTGGCTGTAGATGATGGATCGTGTGGTGTGGTCAGGGTGAAAGCTGGAGGCATGCAGGTAGGAATAGCGGTCAGTAGGTTTCCGGTATAGGGTGGTGTTTATGTGACCATTGTTTATTAGCACTGTAGTGTCCAGGAAGTGGATCTCTTGTGTGGACAGGACCAGGCTGAGGTTGATGGTGGGATGGAAATTGTTGAAATCATGGTGGAATTCCTCAACGGCTTCTTTTCCCTGGGTCCAGAGGATGAAGATGTCATCAATATAGCACAAGTAGAGTAGGGGCGTTAGGGGACGAGAGCTGAGGAAGCGTTGTTCTAAGTCAGCCATAAAAATGTTGGCATACTGTGGGGCCATGCGGGTACCCATAACAGTGCCGCTGATCTGAAGGTATACATTGTCCCCAAATGTAAAATAGTTATGGGTAAGGACAAAGTCACAAAGTTCAGCCACCAGGTTAGCTGTGACATTATCGGGGATAGTGTTCTTGACGGCTTGTAGTCCATCTTTGTGTGGAATGTTGGTGTAGAGGGCTTCTACATCCATAGTGGCCAGGATGGTGTTATCAGGAAGATCACCGATGGATTGAAGTTTCCTCAGGAAGTCAGTGGTGTCTCAAAGGTAGCTGGGAGTGCTGGTAGCGTGGGGCCTGAGGAGGGAGTCTACATAGCCAGACAATCCTGCTGTCAGGGTGCCAATGCCTGAGATGATGGGGCGCCCAGGATTTCCAGGTTTATGGATCTTAGATAGTAGATAGAATATCCCAGCTCGGTGTTCCAGGGGTGTGTCTGTGCGGATTTGATCTTGTGCTTTTTCAGGGAGTTTCTTGAGCAAATGCTGTAGTTGCTTTTGGTAACTCTCAGTGGGATCAGAGGGTAATGGTTTGTAGAAAGTGGTGTTGGAGAGCTGCCGAGCAGCCTCTTGTTCATATTCCGACCTATTCATGATGATAACAGCACCTCCTTTGTCAGCCTTTTTGATTATGATGTCAGAGTTGTTTCTGAGGCTGTGGATGGCACTGTGGATGGCATTCTGCACGGCTGAGGTTATGGGGCAAGTGATGCTGCTTTTCCACAATTTCAGCCCGTGAACGTCGGCAGAAGCATTCTATGTAGAAGTCCAGTCTGCTGTTTCGACTTGGTCAAATATCTCCCAGTACTATACACTTGACAACCTAATTCATATCCAGTACAAAAGGTTAATAACATGGCAGGGTGCTGGAACAATTTGTATAGTGGGGGTGCTGACAGCCATTGAACCAAACTGTAGGCCCTGTATATAATGGAAACTACTTCAAGCCAGGGGGTGCAGCAGCAGTCCTAGGTCCAGCACCTATGTAACCTGGCTAAGGAAATGTGGTAGGTTTCCACATGTGGTGGGATATGGAAACTTTTCTCTCTAGCTCACCAGTTGAAATCCATTCCAAATTATCCTCAAATTTTCCATTTGTTAACTGTTCATTGGTCTATGTGCAATGACTTGGTGGTCTTAGTCCAGTTCTAGAAAACATATCAAAGCCTTGGGGGGAGGGATAGCTCAGTGGTTTGAGCATTGGCCTGCTAAACCCAGGGTTGTGAGCTCAATTCTGGAGGGAGCCATTTAGGGATCTGGGGTAAAAATTGGGGAGTAGTCCTGCTTTCAGCAGGGGGTTGGACTAGATGATCTCCTGAGGACCCTTCCAACCCAGGTTTTCTATTATCTAAAGCCACTCTATCTGTGGTGCTTGTGGTCTTTAGGAATTTGTTTTAGATTCCGTCCTAGGTACAATGGCAATGGGTTCTCTATAAATAGCTGAGAGAGAATAGTTCAGTTTCAGCAGCACCTTCAGAGGATGGGCATCACTATGTCTGCACCTAATTCACTGAAGTCTCAAGCTCAGCTTTCTGACTCCATTAAAGTCAGACTGTGAAAAGGTTCTTTTAAAAAGTCTAGTAGTGATTAACCCCAACATAATTTACTGGAATCCAGTTCAGTTTGTTTTAATTAAAGGGAAGTTTAACTCATAAAAAAATAAATAGAGAGAACATAATAAAAGCAAAGTGTCACAGCTCCTGTCATGTGTCCCCTCTTGGCCACTTACCAGACTACTGCAACAGGGTCCAGCCTCTGGATCCTATGTGCTTTAAGCCTCCAGAGTCTGAACAGAGTCCAGGCACTGTCTGTCTGCAAAGACTTTATGATTACAGCTTGGAAAAGATGCCTAAGTTGTCGGAAGACTCTCCTGGTTTCTGTGTTCCAGCAAAATGTAGCCAAATCATGCTTTATTAGTTCCATTCACAGCTCCTGGCCATGTGACCAGTTGTTTGTTAACCTAGGCTGTCTGGCCTGTTTTTTAAATTCACTTTCCAATTCGCAGCTTGGTCTCTGCATCAAACCCTAGGATAACACAGCCAGTTTGACTCCAGTTGAGATTTCTTTTTCTCTCTAAGGTATGTGATACATATTCCATAATACTGTCAGGAAGACTATTTGTAATCTGTAATGACGCTCAATTCATTTTAGGAGACATAATTTGTCTAATTTAACTAAACAAGCCATTGCAAGGCATTTATAGCACCTCCACCAGAAAAGTCTATTTGTAAAGAAATTCTAGCCCTATACTATAACTATAGTTACTATAAATCAGATATCCACAGAGAGTCATCTCTCACACCCAGCTTCATAAGTAGAACCTTATTGTCTTCAAGATTGAATGAGTCCTATCCTCTCATCTCAGTACGTAGCCTCTGCAGCACAGCTAAGGCACATAAAAATGTTTGTGTGTGAATACACAGTGCAAATTGGTAGAGTTTCCAAAGAGTATACAACATTGGACTGATGGGGGAAGACCAGGAAGGAGTGATTTGTAGATGTCAGTGGATATGGGACTGAACATAGTTTGGATCTGAATCCAGATCCAAAGTCCAGGGTGCTCAGCTGTAGGGTTTTGTCCCATCCCAACAGAGATAGGGAAGGGTTGAGCTAATTTTGAATCTGGATCTGAACATCCTGAACATTTGGGGACTTCAGAATTTTCTTTTAGGCCCATCTTTAGGCAACAGCCCCTTCAACTCCAATTACACCACAGCAACAATGTCCAATCTATTTTCTTCCTGGTGTCATCTTGCACTTTCCCAGGGAGAGCAGGTTGAAAGTTGTTGTGAACAAAACAGGAAAGGTGTAACTTTTTTTCCCAGAGGAGCAATATATCAACTATTTACTCTTTTTAATCCCGTACAAAACAAGCAACCATATTAACAGGGTTTGTACCATCTTAGTGAAAACACATGGTAATGTGATTTAGAAGTACATGATAGAAAGCTTTCTAATACAAGAAGATTTTGCCACACTATTTCAGGAATTTAACTGCTGGCCATATTGTCTGACGTTCAGCAATGTTTGTGACCACAACACAATTATGTATTAAGTGATGCACACATTCCAAAACTACAGTCTCCACTCATGACTTTTTTCTTGCGTATGGTTTTCTAGAATTGTTTTCTATATAAATCTGGTCTCTGGTGTAAGACTCTCCACCGCTTAAGCATGCACAAGCCTCATGCCTTCAGTGTTACCTTATGAGTTGTGACAATTTACATGTTTCTAAAATATTTGTCTTTTATAGTGACTACAATCCTGCATACAATCTCACAGACAATCAAAGTTGGAAGTCAGACACAGATATTTAGTATTCCCCCTCCCTCCCAACTTCCAATCTCCATTTTGATAACATACATGGGTTGGGATTGTTGAAATAAAAGCTTTTACATATCACATTTTGATTGAAATAGTCATCACACACAAACAAGTTTCATCAGCATTACTCAAGGCCTGGATCAATTTTAGCACTCTCTCTTCTCTGTGAAAGTGCAATATTTTTTGGGCTGGCTGTCAAAGCAAGTTCTATTGCTATCCAAAGGGCTAGATGCAAGGTCATGTGACTCTTTACTGCTTCAGTAAATGTGAACTTATAATGCAAAATGCTATTTTCATTTTATTTTTGTGTATTCATGTAATTCTGTTTGGGTTGCTATGGTGTTCACTTTTTATGTATTCTGCAGCATATCTTTCATTTCTGCAAAACTGCATTTACGTTATTTCTTAAAACTGATGTGGCTTTGTTCTTGATGAAGTGTTCTCATATCAAAAGGAGCGAAAGAGAGGATTGCAAGTAATTGTTTTTAAAGACAGTTTCTAGAGGACAATGTGATCTTTTCAGAAGCTACCCAGTAGGTTCCTTCCCTTCACAAGCATATTGTACGGAAACTCTGCAAAAATCTAATTGCTCTATTCCTTTTGAAATGATTTAGAAAGTTTTTTTGGTTTACATTTGTATTCACATTATGGAAACCAGATGACCCTGCTCATTAAGGAGGGACAGTCCCTGGTTTAGCAAAATTATTTACATGTTTTCTACTATGTTCTCAATGTTTTATTTTAGGGCAATGCATTTGAAATAGGATTACTGGTTTGTTCTTATGTTTCTCATTAAATGTCTTGTCTCTCTATATCCCAAGGGAACGGGAGGGTGAGGGCAGACACCCTCCTTTTGCCACCATGGTAGGAAGAATTACAAAGAAACCCTATGAGCTGAAATTCAAATGTTCCACTCCTTACACCGCATTAACCCAAGCAGGGCAGAATTTGGCTTGAGTGAGGACCAAAGAATTTGGCCTATAGCATTTAATGTAAGGACCTCACACAGGGCCTGCTCCTGCTTCCATTGAACTCAGTGGCAAAACTCCCCCTAATTTGAATGAGAGAAGTATCAGGCCTATAGTTACAGACTGTCTCCAATTTTCCATCTGAAGATTTGCTGATCTAAAACTTTAATAAAAGAGGACAAACAGAGTGGATGGGAGCACAGTAGTATGATTTATTGATTCCTTCTTTTGTCCACTATCATTATCAAACAACTAAAATGTAGAACATGCAATTTATGAATATGAAGACAAATTCTCCTGAAAGTCAATATATTTTCTAGCTGCAGGCTGAACTGGGAAAAGCAGGAGGTAGCTAGTTTGCTAGTAATGGAAATTTAAGTCTCTGCTGTTTGCTAACCTCCTCTTGACTCCAAAGATAATGTATTGCTTCCCTTGGAGGGAGAAAAAAGACCTGAATAAGTTGCTATGCATCTGAGTGGAAAGACTGTGCCTGGCAACTAGAGTTGGCATCCACAATTATTTAACAAGAAGTCAGCAACATCATATATATTTTTCACTGTTTCCAGTGCTGCAAAGAATAAACTGTAAAAGAGATTTATTTCTTTTATAAGGAAAGTCACTAGAGCATAATACTAATATATTGTTCAAAAAAAGTTTAACAACTAAACTGAGACTCAGTTGGAAATTTAAAGAGAAGCAATTTCTGTTATTGGTTTTAATGAAAGCCATTAAGTGACAACCAAAAAGAAAAAAAAATAGATTGCTTAGAAAACATCCTTCCCACTCTAAATTATCATGAAGCCACAATCTTTAGCTGTGAAGTTAATTTCCTCAATAATTATAGTCTGTTTTGAAGTGCAAGAGCTTAGAAATGCCTGCCTGGTAAGTATTTTTTCTCCAAGGAGCAGGGAAATTGGGTCTTCTGTATCATTGCTGGATTCCTGAGGATCTCCTGTTTCTTCTGTTTCAACCCCCTGCCCATACATCTGCATCATCAAGACACCACACCATGCATACCAAAGTTTTAGTGAAATATAACTGGACAAGATTATTCTCTGAAGCCATTATTGGGATTCAGTCAACTGGAAGGGCCATTCTGGAGTGACCCTCTACCTTTACCAGTGTATAAGGTGAACTGAGCTCTTCTCTGCCCTGCCTGTACTGAATCTAAGGTAAACCTAAACATTCTCTGGCTATTGCTATTTTAATTTGTATGTTGTTTGGTGTTGAAAATATTATCCATAGCATACATATCAATTCACTAAATGCAGTATGTATCACTGTTTGCACAGATCATAAGCCCTTATTACTATAGTCTTTGGGAGGGGGGAGAAAAAGAAAGATTTATTATAGTAACTATGGTTTTTTGAGAGTGTAGCTTCTGTATACTCACACTTGTGCGCTCCATTCCCAATGTCAGCCTGTGTTACAGAGCTTTGGGGGTCTTCTGATAAGGATTGCCCTCTTGGAAAACCAACCAATCAGAGCCAAGATTATAATATGTCTCTGCAGCCACAACTGTCTCAGTTCTCTCCACTAAACCCAAGAGTCTTATTATGAGAACAGAACTGAGAGGAAGGTGGGCAGGTTTGTTGTGTAAATATGCAGAGGCAGCATTCTCAAGGAACTGTAGTTACTATGGTAAGTAATAGGTTGGTACCTTCTACCAAATGGCTTGTGCCTAGTCCCACTTGTAGAAGTCAATTGAGCAGTACAGCCCCCAGGAGGGCAGACTGAGGAGGTGTAACTAAGCAAGGATTGAAGAACTGCCCTCTTAAACTTGTATCAGATCTAAATGCCAAGACAAGATTGTACTGGCATGTAACTCTTGATAGCACCCCTACAGATTTCTGTGATGAAAACACCATCAATGGCATGCCATTGATGCCACCTTAGCCCTGGTAGAGTGAGACATGACTGTAGGGTACTGACATTCTACCTAACATATAACAAAATGTACAGGTATTTATAGTGTAAGTGACATTCATCCTCTTTATGCTGATCCTTAAAGGCTACAAAAAGTCTCTGATATCCTATATGTCTGAGTCATATCCAAATAAAACTCAAAGTCCTCTCAACATTAAACATTAAGTCTAATTTCTTCTGAGTGAGACTGAAGTTTTGAGAAGAACAGTAGGAAATTAATGGAACTACTGGCATCCATATTTGATCAGTTGATAAAGATGACTTTTCTTTTTAGATGTGTTGGTGTCAACAGGGTGTCCTCTGATGGGTCAAGCAGCTCAGCGCTAATGGAATGAATTTGCTTTTTCTCTTTGGACTCATGGATGTTCAAGGGCTGGTGCGTCTTATCCAGGATAGTTGAAGTTTCCAATTCGAGAGACTCTGCCATATATTTCAGCAACTCCTGGATTTGTCTGAAATTGTTAGAAAGTGAAACAAATAAGGAGATGACTACATCATCATCAGATGTTGAGCCAGAAGGAGTCCCATCTTGCTGGTTAGGAGGAGTGGGTTATTGTATATTTTCTTTTCCTTCTGCATCTGAAGGAGGGTTCAGAAATACTTAACCTTGCCAGTAAGTCCATACAGCCCATGGATTGAAGTGAAAATAAGGGAAAGGAGCTTGGGGGAGTCTCAAGTGACCAAGGAAGCTGAAAAAAATCTTCTCTTATATCTCAAGAGAGAATGAGAAACTGGTATACAAATTAACTATAAAAGTTAGCCAGAGGCTCATAAAAAACATCCCCTGAAACTGCAATGTGTATTGAGAGAAAGTCTTCTCACGCATAACAAATTGCAGAAAAGAAGGAACTGAGGTGCCATGTTATACCGGTGCGATGAGAGGATACTCATGCAGCCTCAACTGGCACGGTCTTCCAGGAAGTTCCCAATGTTCAGCAGCACCAACAGAGCACATCCCATAATGGGAATAGACAGTAGTCACCTCAGAGAAAAACTGACAGCTAGTTCTTGGCAACCTGATAGCTAGAAGTGACATATGAATGACTTACATCGCTTACTTATTATAAAGGTGACAAAGGTTTCTTCCAAGTCTTCCATTTAATGAGTAAAAACACACTCCTAATGACAGAACCAAGTCTGCGTATTTAGCAAAGCTGAATAGAGTTGAAACTCCCTGTAAACCTAATGCACAAAGTGTAGGGAGTCAAGTTCAACACCATTTTTCAATCTGGAATCTTATTAAGACATTGTCTTGCTGTTACTTTACAATATGTCCAGTCCCACTTAGATATTAATTTGAAAGTCTTCCACTCCAATGCCTCATTGAAGCTGGAGTCAGTATATTTTCCAAGGTACTGATTTAATACAAAATCATAATCATATAAATACGATTCTCCTTTTTTTCTTTTCACCCAAGTAAAATAATTGCTAGTCTAGATCTCAGCTCTCTGCCCTTTTCCTGTTGACAACAGATACCCCATCACAGCCTTGATCCCTCAGTTCACAAGAACAGTCCAGAGGAATATACAACCTCTTCCATGGAACCTTTTACCTTGTTGGCTGCGGCTGCTTCACAAAAAGCCAAGTGATTGCCTCAGGGTGGGACAAAACCAGAGGGCTCATTGAAGATCCCAGCCAGATGATAGGACTCCGTTATGATCTCAGCAGACTTCCTGACACACCCAGCTAATGAGCCAGATAAACACTGTGAAAGAGGGAAAACAAAGCAGATATGTTACTGAAGAGGGCAAACTGAAGAGATCCACCCATATTTTACATGTTTTTGAGAGTCCAAATTGCCGGTATAGATATAGTTCACTGAAGTTCTAATTCTATTACTGCCTCACACAGGCAGTTTATTTTTGCTCATTAATGAAACAGTATCATGACTGAACATGTGACAGCCACAGTAATTAGCAAAGTATCTTCTTCCATTCTTCAGAATGTCATCAAAACACTTGTCAGGAAATAAACTCATTTTCAGTCTCTACTACGATTTGCAGGGTTTCAGGCATTGATGATAGCTTGTCTGCTTGGTTTAAAAGAGCTCCTGATATAACAGAACCTGACACTGTTTACTTCAGCCTATTATGCCTGCTGCATTCACTGAATGCTCCAGCAGAACAGAAAAATCGAAAGAAGGCTATTCATTGTAAAGCCAGCTGCTTTTTAAAAAAGGAAATCAATTTTAGCTTGAGCTCAGAATGTATGCAGCAGGTCCAGAGTGACCCGCCATTTTTGACGTCAACAACAAAAGAATCTGCTCGCGTTTTCCACAACAATCACAAAACAGCTTAAGGAACATTGAAAATCCTAGATTAGTTTCATTTTAGTTTATGTTCAAATTGGTATCCGCGAATACTGACAATATCACAAAACGGAATAGCTTCAGCGACACAGATTGTCTGTGCAAGCATGGAGGAAAAAGAGACTTTTTTTAAACATAGAGTTTCATTATAAATTACTTGGCAGGATCATTTTATGACTGAAATAATTAGTTATGTTTGGTATTTATAGCTGGGTATCATGATGCCTTTCTGTACTGCTAATTAATTATTTTATGGCCAGCATGTTTCAAATGCAATTAGCTAGGTATGGCAATGGTCATAATATTTTACGTATTCATGACAACACTCTTCTGATGTATTGCAAAACTTGTTGGTATACTGAATGTCAAATTCATTTAATGTCTTTCTTAATATTTAATCTCCATATATAGTTATTTGGATAATATATATGAGATCCTATGGGTCTAATTACAACAATGATATATTTGCATTCCAGAAGCACCTTCAGGCTCTGATCAGAATCAAGGTTCCATTGTGCTAGGACCTGTACAAATACAAATTACAAGGATGGTCCTTGCACTGAAGCCTTTATAATCTAGATAGCTAGGAACTGGCAACACAGACAAAGCTGAAGGAGCTGTTGGTACTTGTAAAGAAGTTCCCTCACTACAGGTGTGTACCTTCTTGTGGCCAGACATGGCAGCTGTCTCCCCGGATGGTGCCCCTTGCTGACAGTTGCTCTGTCAGTGTGTGGAGTCTCTTCATGCAATTTGGCCTCTGGCCACGTCACACTTTAGTCTTAGAATCATAGAAGATTAGGGTTGGAAGAAACCTCAGGAGGTCATCTAGTCCACCCCCCTACTCAAAGCAGGACCAACACCAACTAAATCATCGCAGCCAGGGCTGTGTCAAGCTGGGCCTTAAAAACCTCTAAGGATGGAGATTACACCACCTTCCTAAGTAACCCATTCCAGTGCTTCACCACCCTCCTAGTGAAATCATTTTTCCTAATATCCAACCTCCCGCACTGCAACTTGAGACCATTGCTTCTTGATCTGTCATCTGCCAGCACTGAGAACAGCCTAGCTCCATCCTCTTTGGAACCCCCCTTCAGGTAGTTGAAGGCTGCTATCAAATCCTCCCTCACTCTTCTCTTCTGCAGACTAAATAAGCCCAGTTCCCTCAGCTTCTCCTTGTAAGTCATGTGCCCCAGACTCCTACTCATTTTTGTTGCCCTCCACTGGACTCTCTCCAATTTGTCCACATCCTTTCTGTAGTGGGGCCCCCAAAACTGGACGCAATACTCTAGATGTGGCCTCACCAGTGCCGAATAGAGGGGAATAATCACTTCCCTTGATTTGCTGCCAATGTTCCTAATAATGCAGCCCAATATGCTGTTAACCTTCTTGGCAACAAAGGCACACTGTTGACTCATATCCAGCTTCTCATCCACTATAATCCCCAGGTCCCTTTCTACAGAACTGCTGCTTAGCCTGTCGGTCCCCAGCCTGTAGCAGTGCATGGGATTCTTCCGTACTAAGTGCAGGACTCTGCACTTGTCCTTGTTGAACCTCATCAGATTTCTTTTGGCCCAATTCTCCAATTTGTCTAGGTCACTCTGGACCCTATCCCTGCCCTCCAGCATATCTACATGTACCCGCAGCTTAGTGTCATCTGCGAACTTGCGGAGGGTGCAATTCATCCCATCATCCAGATCATTAATGAAGATGTTGAACAAAACCAGCCCCAGGACCGAACCTGATGCACTCCGCTTCATACCGGCTGCCAACCAGACACTGAGCCATTAATCACTACCTGTTGAGCCTGACTATCTAGCCAGCCTTCTATCCACCTTATAGTCCATTCATCCAATCCATACTTTTTTAACTTGTTGGCAAGAATACTGTGGGAGACGGTATGAAAAGCTTTGCTAAAGTCAAGATGTATCACGTCCACCACTTTCCCCATATCCACAGAGCCAGTTATCTCATCATAGAAAGCAATCAGGTTGGTCAGGCATGACTTGCCCTTGATGAATCCATGTTGACTGTTCCTGATCACCTTCCTCTCCTACAAGTGCTTCAAAATGGATTCCCCTTCTGGGGTATTAGAGAGTCCAACCAAGTTACAGCCCAGTGATCTTACAGCAGGTCTTCCATCTGTCTCTGGGATCCATGGTTCTTACACCCCTGATCGCAGGAGGTTTCACTTCACTTTCCTCAGTGACTGGGAGGGGAACCCAAGCCCTCCCTCTATTCTAGGTTCTGGCCCCGGGACCTTGTGGCTGGCTGCAAAGGTCTATTCCCACAGACTCCTTGCTGCCTCCCTGGACCACTTCCTATCTCTTCTATACCTGCCCTGCTTCCTCCTCCCCCCTGAGAGTGAGTTCAGGCTCTCTCTCTCTCTCTCTCTCTCTCTCTACGGCCCCTTTCTGCTACAAAATTCCTGGCTTTATGATCACAAGCCCCTCACTTGCTGGACTTCATCATCAGTTAAGCCTGGCTTTCTCTCACTGGTATGGTAAGGTATGTTATTTGGCCTCTCAGGCTCAGATTAACCCCTTCAGGGCCTGTGTGGGGTACACATGCCATCACGGTACCATATTAGGCATCTCAACTGCATAATCCCCATAAACTCATGTTGATATTTATTCCTCCTCAGGCACAGTGACAAGACCTAAGACACTGAATACCTCAGAGTGCTTCTCTTTTTCTTGCCCCTGTGTTTGAGGGCAGCACAGAGAGGCTACAAAGTTGCTGATCCAGTGCAGGTGAGCTGTGAGGGAGAAGGTGCAACCCTTTTGCTTTCTTAGTTTACCCACAAAGGAGTTATCCATTATTTGGCTCACAATGTTCAGCAATTGTCCCCAAAGTGCTGTAAAAACTGATTAATAACACTAAATATAAATTAAGATACAAATTATGTGCTGATTTGAACCTTGTACACTGGTGGTGAAACATTTAATATTTTAATAGGATGCTGGAATATTCTGTGCACTCTGTGCTCTCATGGAGACCTTATTTTTGTTCTTTCTTATTTTGTTGTTCAGTTAGTTTAAAATAACGGTCATTTTTATTGCTAGAGCTGGCCAAAGTATTTCTATCAAAACATTTTTTCAGTGAAAAATGGCTTTTTGACCACAATGACAGTATTTTCAGCAAATTTTTA
The DNA here is from genome assembly GCF_965140235.1 of Caretta caretta. NCBI lineage: Eukaryota > Metazoa > Chordata > Testudines > Cheloniidae > Caretta > Caretta caretta. The sequence continues at coordinate 80,018,739 of NC_134210.1, read as the reverse complement.
TTTTTGAAGAAATTTTCCTGTTTTTCACTGAAAAAACAAAACCCAAAAATGTTTGGATGTTCAGATTTTCCCCCTTCACTCCCCAAGCCCCAATTTTGCAAGAGATAAAAAGGGAGCGCTGGAACTAACTCAAAAGCTAAAACTCAAAAAGTGAAAAAGTTTTTTGTGTTAAAAAAAACTGAGATTCAACAGAAAAGTTTCAAACAAAACCATTCTGTTTTGTTTTGTTCAAATTTTTTAAAAATAAATATATAGCATTTTTTTTAACCAGCTCTACTGATTGCTTTTTTGGCATGCAAAAATGACTCGTACAGCCCACATAATATCCTGTTTAGGCTAGCAGTCTGGTCCTTGGGCTCATCAAGATGCTCTATTCTTCCACAAAATAGAGTAGCTGAACAGGAAAGAAAGACAGGAAGCTGCTGTCTGCTGCAGGAAGCTCCAACAGTTGGGTTGGGAGGAATGAAATTGAAAGACAGTAATCAGAATTGAGAGAGAAAAGGGTAAAAATAATTATAGTACGTTTGGAAAAGCTTTAGAGAAGCATTGAGGCATTTTGGGGAGATTCCAGATAAACCTCTAAACCTCCTGAGGTTCCTCCATCACTTGTGAATAGTTTTCTGTATGCCATTGGGGAAGTCAGAGGAGAAATAGGAAAAGATATTATTCAAACTTTATATAATGAACCAGAGCCCTTTTTCCAAACTACTAACTGCTTCTAAAATCCTAAGAGACTAGTAACAGCATGCAGAATCCTGAGAATGTTTTCACACTTAGATTGTAGACAAGATAAACAACATCTGTGCCCAGCTGTCTTCCAGATCTTCCAATGTATGCATTTTTAAGTCACTATAGTCATCTCACAGTTTCTTTCACAAAATTTCTTCACAAAGTGATTGAGGAGGTGGAAGGGGTTGTTTGGAGATCATGCTTAAACAGCTGCGTGAATTCTTTGGTTATAGTTGATTGCTCAGAGCATGTTTGGACATTTTAAACAATATTGTGGCTCTCTCACTTTCATAAGACAGGGATTCATAACGTTTGAAGATGAGAGGGGTTTCCCTTTTTTTTTTTTAATTCTAGTGTGGAGGATGTGACTTTTCCCTGGTGTTATCTGGACCAGTGATCTGCTAGGTCACTCCAATCCTTGACCCTGGAGCCAGCCATACCATGCTCTATTGTGAGAACTCCCAATCGCCCGGGTTGTTCACACACAGCCTCTAGCATGTAAGCTGCTCCCAGCTACATGAATGACCCCTTTTGGCCAGCTGCTGCTTGGATTATGCAATTGAATGACACTAGCCAATATCTTTAGTCCCAGACACAACCCTAGGAACCTCCGTCTTGCAGTGTCCAGTTATGCTCGCTGGACGCTGCAAGCTTACATGAGTTTGTCAATTTAACAAAGAAATTGATATGTACCAGGCTTATTATCCCAAGGGGAGTCTATGACATGCTTCAAACCAAACGCACTGCTACAGGTAGAATAAACAAACAAATTTATTAACTACAAAAGATACATTTTAAGTGATTATAAATCAAAGCATAACAAGTCAGATTTGGTTAAATGAAAAAAAAGCAAAACACTTTCTAAGCTGATCTTAACACTTTCAATGCCCTTACAAACTTAGATGCTTCTCACCATAGGCTGGCTGGTTGCCCTTCAGCCAGGCTCTTCCCTTTGATCCACACTTCAATCTCTTGGTGTTGATGTCTGTAGATGGAGGTGGAAGAGAGCGAGCGAGCATAGCAAATGTCTCTCCCTTTTATCATGTTCTTTCTTCCCTCTTGGCTTTGCCCCCCACCCCCTTCAGAGTCAGGTGAGCATTAGCTCATCGCAGTACCAAACTGACTAAAGGAAGGGAGGTGACTCATTTGAGAATCCCAATAAGTCCTTTTGTCATTGCCTAGGCCAGCGTCCTTTGTTCCTGTGACGCTGGGCTGGATTTTCCCATTCATGCCCTGATGAGATGTGAACTGCCCCTCTGCTCCTGGAGAGTTTTTGTCTGGGCTTGTTTTAAGCCATAAGGACACATTTTCAGCCTCATAACTATATACATGAAATTACAACCTATAACATTACTATAACAACAATGTTCAGTGCATCATGAGCCTTCCAAAGACACCCGACATGACAAACTTTGCAGTAGATACCACAAAATCATATTAGAAGGATGAACATGAGGGGGGAGTGCAGGGTGTTCCCCTGAGGTACAGAGTGTCACAGAGGGATTGCTCTGTCGATGTAACCTCTGCCCACAAGGATGAGCAACTAATGGAGCAAAACTCCACAAGGTTCTCCCTCATGTTGTTTTCCCCTAATCATTCAGTTGGGCAGGTGAGGGGAAGAAGGAAACTGTTTCTCCTACAATAAGTTGTTATAACAAGTCAGAATTCACTATGAGGAGCTATGAGATTTACCCAACCACTATTTACGCCTGTTAGCATTCCCAGTCAAACAGCTATAACTTAAAGGCCAGCCAATAGTGCAATATTTCCCAAGCAAATTATTCTCATGACACATTGGGATGCAGCAGGTCTAGCAACTCTTCAAGAACAGTTAACCAACTAGTATAGAAACACTTCAAAGAGTCCATCCATTGGGGTATGCTTCAGAACCTGCTAATCCAGCCACTATAATTGCAATCTGAAGAAGAGAAGAGAGCAGATGACCAGGAGAGAAAAGCAGGGAGAGTGGCAGCTGAATCTGAGGAATACTATGTAAAATAAATAATAGGCTAATTTTGTAATCATAACATCATTATGGACTTACAGTACTACACAAACATCTTGAGCCTCAAATTTATGGTTGATAATAATACTATACATTTCTAGTGCACTTCCCCTCTAAGGATCTCCAAATATTTTAAAGACAATAATGAAATAAGTAATTAAATTAATTACTTACACTGTGAGGTAGAGATATATTATCACTTCCCTTCTACATCTGGGAAAACTGAGGCAAAAAGTGTCTTCCCAAGGTCACACAGAAAATCCATGAAAGAGCCAGGTACAGAAGCCATCTAGTCCTGTGATTTAACTACTAAACTAAAGCCTCAGTGTAACACTATAATTTAAATATTGACTTATATTTTCAAAGTAAGGCACATACATATGTGCCCTAACTTATGACACAAAATACACAAAGTGTACACAAAAATTAAGCCCATGCATATAACTTGGCTATGTATTTGTGCCTGCACACACAGGGCATTTGTGCACTTACATTTAGGCACATACATATGTCCTTATACAGCTCCAGGCAGCTAACTTTGAGAATATGATCCCATATGCATTTTGTGTGCGTATATTTATAGCATGAATGTAACATGTATTTGTTTACCTGGTATCCACCCAGACTTAAAGAAAAAGGAGGTTGTCTTTTATAAAATTATACATTTAAAAAATTGTGGGTATCTACTTACACAAGTTGCAGGCAAAGCTGGGAGTAGCTGAAGACTTTACTCAATTCCACATTTATAACTCTCTGAACATCTGTTTGCACACTTATCAGTTTAAAATGGTGCTTTTAAAAAGCATGTTTCCATGCAACACAAAGCTTATGGAACAGCTGTCTTCATACATTGGTTACATTACAGGATAAAGGTTGAGATAACATTTTACAAACTTAGATTTGTATTCATATTTATAAAATATCATATTGCTATTGTGCACCAGTCCAAACTAAAATGAATGACTAATATTTGCAATTTTTAGGCTGTTTGTTCAGAGCTGCTGGGTATACATATAGTTTAGCTAAGTATGATTTGGAAAATAATGCAGGCCAGCTGTGATAAGTTCCTGTTTTCTTCAGATGAAAGCAGACCTAAATTTATTTTTAGTTACAGGGTATCTATATGTCAAGCTAGAGTTATGTGGTATGTGTGTGTTAGCTGTATGATAAAATTATCACTATTTGACTTCTAGAAACTTCATATTGATTGAAAATCTCCCTTAAGGAGATAAACTTGTATCTGTCTTATGCACAGATAAGATCTGTTACACAGATGCCAGGGCCTCATAGGAAAATATTAAATATAGTTCCCACTATATAATTATATCTATTTTGATATTTGATATTACAACAGAAAAACTTCAAATCCAGACTCCAGCGAGAGACTGATGAATTGGAATTCATTTGCAAATTGGATACAATCAACTTAGGCTTGAATAGAGACTGGGAGTGGCTAAGTCATTATGCAAGGTAGCCTATTTCCCCTTGTTTTCCTACCCCCCCACCCCTTCCTCAGAAGTTCTTGTTAAACCCTGGATTTGTGCTGGAAATGGCCCACCTTGATTATCATACACATTGTAAGGAGAAAAGAAAAGGAGTACTTGTGGCACCTTAGAGACTAACCAATTGATTTGAGCATAAGCTTTCGGGAGCTACAGCTCACTTCATCGGATGCATACTATGGAAAGTGTAGAAGATCTTTTTATACACACAAAGCATGAAAAAATACCTCCCCCCCCACCCCACTCTCCTGCTGGTAATAGCTTATCTAAAGTGATCACTCTCCTCACAATGTGTATGATAATCAAGTTGGGCCATTTCCAGCACAAATCCAGTATTTTTTCATGCTTTCTGTGCATAAAAAGATCTTCTACACTTTCCACAGTATGCATCCGATGAAGTGAGCTGTAGCTCACGAAAGCTTATGCTCAAATAAATTGGCTAGTCTCTAAGGTGCCACAAGTACTCCTTTTCTTTTTGCAAATACAGAATAACACGGCTGTTACTCTGAAACCTGTCATTATGCAAGGAACTGCATTTAGCCGTATGGAGTGGAAATCTATCAACTGCATGAAAAAACTTGTACAGATACAGACAGACATCATCTTCCTTTCCAAACGCAAACAGATGGACATCATACCAAAAGGACTGAAGGTAAAAAATCCATTACAATCTACATACCACACAGATTATGCTGACAGCTTGTGCCACACGCTCTCAAAGAAACTGCGGAACCACCTGATCAACATCCTCTACAGCAAACAGGGAAAGATTAAGAATGAGCTCTCAAAAATGGATACTCTCATAAAAAAACCACCTTCCACACAAACTTCCTCGTGGCTGGACTTTACTAAAACTAGACAAGCCATTTACAACACACACTTTGCTTCTCTACAAAAGAAAAAGGACATTAAACTTTCTAAACTACTAAATGCCACAAGGGGCCACAGCAATGGTTCCCTCAACCCACCCAGCAATATTGTTAACCTATCCAACTATACTCTCAGCCTAGCAGTAGCAGCTCTTCTATCTCTGGGCCTCTCCTTCTGCCCCTCCACCCCCACGAACATGATACAGTTCTGTGGTGACCTAGAATCCCATTTTCGACGTCTCCGACTCAAGGAATATTTCCAACATACCTCTGAACATCATACTAATCCACAGAGACCTCCCTACCAACACTACAAAAAGAAGGATTCTAGGTGGACTCCTCCTGAAGGTCGAAACAACAGACTGGACTTCTACATAGAGTGCTTCCGCCGACGTGCACGGGCTGAAATTGTGGAAAAGCAGCATCACTTGCCCCATAACCTCAGCCGTGCGGAACACAATGCCATCCACAGCCTCAGAAACAACTCTGACATCATAATCAAAAAGGCTGACAAAGGAGGTGCTGTTGTCATCATGAATAGGTTGGAATATGAACAAGAGGCTGCTCGGCAGCTCTCCAACACCACTTTCTACAAACCATTACCCTCTGATCCCACTGAGAGTTACCAAAAGAAACTACAGCATTTGCTCAAGAAACTCCCTGAAAAAGCACAAGATCAAATCCGCACAGACACACCCCTGGAACCCCAACCTGGGATATTCTATCTACTACCCCAGATCCATAAACCTGGAAATCCTGGGCTCCCCATCATCTCAGGCATTGGCACCCTGACAGCAGGATTGTCTGGCTATGTAGACTCCCTCCTCAGGCCCCACGCTACCAGCACTCCCAGCTACCTTTGAGACACCACTGACTTCCTGAGGAAACTTCAATCCATCGGTGATCTTCCTGATAACACCATCCTGGCCACTATGGATGTAGAAGCCCTCTACACCAACATTCCACACAAAGATGGACTACAAGCCGTCAAGAACACTATCCCCGATAATGTCACAGCTAACCTGGTGGCTGAACTTTGTGACTTTGTCCTTACCCATAACTATTTTACATTTGGGGACAATGTATGCCTTCAGATCAGCGGCACTGCTATGGGTACCCGCATGGCCCCACAGTATGCCAACATTTTTATGGCTGACTTAGAACAACGCTTCCTCAGCTCTCGTCCCCTAACACCCCTACTCTACTTGTGCTATATTGATGACATCTTCATCCTCTGGACCCAGGGAAAAGAAGCTGTTGAGGAATTCCACCATGATTTCAACAATTTCCATCCCACCATCAACCTCAGCCTGGTCCAGTCCACACAAGAGATCCACTTCCTGGACACTACAGTGCTAATAAACGATGGTCACATAAACACCACCCTATATCGGAAACCTACTGACCGCTATTCCTACCTACATGCCTCCAGCTTTCACCCTGACCACACCACACGATCCATCATCTACAGCCAAGCTCTGCGATACAACCGGATTTGCTCCAACCCCTCAGACAGAGACAAACACCTGCAAGATCTCTATCAAGCATGCTTACAACTACAATACCCACCTGGGGAAGTGAAGAAACAGATTGATAGAGCCAGAAGAGTTCCCAGAAGTCACCTACTACAGGACAGGCCTCACAAAGAAAATAACAGAATGGCACCAGCCGTCACCTTCAGCCCCCAACTAAAACCCCTCCAATGCATTATTAAGGATCTACAACCTATCCTGAAGGATGACCCAACACTCTCACAAATCTTGGGAGACAGGCCAGTCCTTGCCTACAGACAGCCCCCCAATCTGAAGCAAATACTCACCAGCAACTACATACCACACAACAGAACCACGAACCCAGGAACCTATCCTTGCAACAAAGCCCGTTGCCAACTGTGCCCACATATCTATTCAGGGGACACCATCACAGGGCCTAATAACATCAGCCACACTATCAGAGGCTCGTTCACCTGCACATCCACCAATGTGATATATGCCATCATGTGCCAGCAATGCCCCTATGTGCCAGCAATGCCCCTCTTCCATGTACATTGGTCAAACTGGACAATCTCTACGTAAAAGAATAAATGGACACAAATCAGATGTCAAGAATTATAACATTCATAAACCAGTCGGAGAACACTTCAATCTCTCTGGTCACGTGATTACAGACATGAAACTTGCGATATTACAAAAAAAACCCTTCAAATCCAGACTCCAGCGAGAAACTGTTGAATTGGAATTCATTCGCAAATTGGATACAATTAACTTAGGCTTGAATAGAGACTGGGAGTGGCTAAGTCATTATGCAAGGTAACCTATTTCCCCTTGTTTTTTTCTACCCCCCTCTCCCCAGACGTTCTTATTAAACCCTGGATTTGTGCTGGAAATGGCCCAACTTGATTATCATACACATTGTAAGGAGAGTGATCACTTTACATAAGCTATTACCAGCAGGAGAGTGGGGTGGGGGGAGAAAACCTTTTGTAGTAATAAACACTCATTTTTTCGTGACTTGTGTGTATAAAAACAAACATCTTCTGTATTTTCCACAGTATGCATCCGATGAAGTGAGCTGTAGCTCATGAAAGCTTATGCTCAAATAAATTGGTTAGTCTCTAAGGTGCCACAAGTACTCCTTTTCTTTTTGCGAATACAGACTAACACGGCTGTTACTCTGAAACCTGATATTAACCATCTCATTTTCTATAATGGAAAAACTGATAATATGATATTACTATTTTGAACTTGGACATATCCCAGCAATGAGATCTAACAGCTAGCAGGACAAAACAGCAGTAAGAATCCACCAGTACAATTTATAGCTATATTTTGTTTTCCTGTCCTTGATAAGGCTGGGAAGGAGTAGCTTAAATAGTTTTCCCAGTCTTCTTTCAATACTAGTCTCTATCACATTCTATTTTCTTTAATGATAGATTCTTTTGAACAGACACTTCCCTTCAGTAGAAAATAAGTCTCCAGGAGAAACTGGGCATACTTAGTATATATTATGACTAAAGCAAGAACAAGGAAAGATTTTCTAGCTTTTTTTTTTTTTTTTTGAGTAGACTTCAATGGACTATAATTTCATACATGGCTTTCAAAGTCTTTGCTAATTCAGGTTCTCTTGTTGTTCTCTCTATTTTATTTTCAAAATCCTGCTGGATGAAGCATGCTATAGACACACAAACGTCAGGATACATGATCCTGTTAAGTGTCAGATTTATACTTAGATCCAGTTGTTTGTGTGGCAGTTTTTGTGTCTTCAATTCCTTTAGGGACAGATGGGAAAAAATTAAGTTATAAAGCTAAGATTCAAAAATATCTGAGTAATGAAAAAGATATTTTAGAAGTTTTTCAACTTCCTTTATAGTTTCTTATTATGTTTAAAGAAAATCTCTTATGAGTGCTGGCTCTTTCTTTCTTTGTATTCTGTTTCCCTCTGAATTACCAGTGCAAACTTGATGCCACTGCATGGCTGAAACTTCCAAGACTTCTAAAACGTTGTCTGCAGTAAGGGCATGTCTACATGGAAAATTAAGATGAATTAATAAAAGGTCTGAATTTATAGTGAAGTAGTTTAAGTGCATTTCTGAGAGTCCACACAAAGATTTAATGTACTTTAAATTCACACCTTTCATTAATACAGCTTAACTTCGAGTATAGATGAGCCCTAATAGATTTACCTACTTCTAACAATGGATGTCAGCAAGAGGTGCAGGTTGCTCCGATGTTGAAACTGTGTAACTGCAAGTGTAGACAGGACCAAACTGTGTTCAGCTGTTTTTTCAGAAACTGTGGCTGAACCACTCTTCAAGATACATAGGAGGGCTGTGTGGGAAAGCTCGCACTGCTGGGCTAAACCTACTCTGAGGAGAAAGAAAGGACTTCAGTTTCTAGCACCTTCAAAATGGCTCTCTTCAAGGAGCAAACAGAAAGAACAAAGGGAACAACTACAATTGTGCTTTAAATACTATAAAACATTTTCAAGGAAGTTCCAAAAATTGTCAAAAAATAAGGTGTGTGTGTGTGTGAAAATAACCTTTCTAATAAAGATGAGTGACAAAAGAGGCAATAAGCAATTGGGAAGTGCTGAAAACATGCAAATCTGGACCTAATTGTTTCACAGGCATTAACACTTGTTTTGAAAACGGGCTCTAAGTGCTTCTCCTTCCTATGTATAAAAAAAGAAATGTTAAAAGACAGAATAATAATGTCAATGACGTTTCCATCGGCAGTCAGAATCAACCGTGTCACTCCATGTTTGCAGTATTTTGCACAAGCATGTTTGTTTTGTTCCCATTCATTTTCTTGGATTCACTGTAATAAAACTCCTAACCTTAATGTACTCATTTAGTGTTGATGTGGATATCACATGTCTACAGAAATGTCACTGTAATGCAGCATTAACAATCAAAACATGTGTCAACATCTGAACTTAATAGGACCAGTTTACATCTTTTGGTATTTGAAGGTTTTAATTTCAGCCCAGTATATTTTATTTACTGGGGCATTTATTTTTCCTCCAATAATTCAATGAAGTACAATATATACTCGAGGAAACAGAATATCAACATTTGTTAATATTTGTTGTTTTCTTCTTGAAAATTAATTTTAAAAGCATACTTTTGTGTACAATTTACATTTTAAATAAATACTTATAGCAGATGTATTATTTGGTTTATGATATTCTGGGAGGCCAAATATGCCAACATATACTGTACTGAGGCAAATGAGAAAACCTCTGGAGTAATCATCTGCATGGAACTAATGCTATATCTGCTTGAAAGAGACACGAACAGATTTCTGTTTTGCTAAGATATCAGTAATTAGCAAAGTCTCCTTTGGTCTTGTTCCATTTAGAATAAAAAAAACCAACAACTTAAGATCTGATTCTGACCCTATTGAAGTCAATGGGATCTTGACTTCAGTGGAAGAAGTAATGGGCCCTTATTCATGTCCCATATTTTGGTCAGACTTAGATATCATTTCAATGGAACTTTTAAAATGAACTGCTAAAGAATTAAATTAGGTGCCTTCCTAGCTATGGTTCAGACCCTGCTCTCTGTTGTGCAGCTAGGGAGGAAAAAGGATGCAGAGTCTCCCCTTACTGTGCCCAGTGCACTGTGTAGCATCAGGATTGGGTAACTATCATGTACTCAAGAAATCATTAAGTAAGGGACATTATGTACTGTGGCCTCTGAAACACTATTCCCCCAAGGGGGAATGGTCTGCTAATTAACGGGTGGGACTAGAAAAGTTATTTACCTTATAGGAACTGGAATTCCTTGAGATATGTGGTCCTTATGTGTATTCCACTGTATACATGCACTCCATGCACTGGAGATGGAAAAATTCTTGCTAGTAGTGTCTTCTGGTCCACACATATGTCCTCTGCCTTCCCGTGCTCCAAACCGACCACCTCTGCAGATCCTTCTCTACCATAGATTGTTCTAGGAAAGGATTGGCAGCAGAGGGCAGGGTAGTGGGGTTCACATAAGGACCACACATCTCAGAGAACTCCAGTTACTTTAAGCAAATAACTTTTCTTTCTTCATCAAGTGATGGTCTCTGTCACAACTCCAGCAGTTGTACCTGTATTCCTCCCCTTTGGCCCCGTAAATGCCACCACTCTAGGCTCCAGGAGCCTCTCTCCCTCCTGACTGAGGTTTTTCCCAAGCGGCACAGTTCCCTGCCCTACCCTGTGATATACCCAGAAAGCCAGAATGCCTAAATTGGCCAGCGTCTGTGCTTTACTTTCTCTTCAAAGTCTATAAACAACCTAACTGCTAGCACCACACAGCTCTTTCGAAGCAAGCACGTTTATTCTTAAGGTGAAAGCATTACAGAGAAAACATATTAAAAACAATAAAAAATTATATGCATGCTAATAAGCTTATCGGAGATCAGCCCCCAACTCCACCAAGGGCTCTTGTTGTAGTCAGTTCTTCCAAACCTCCTCTAAGGACAGCCTCCTCTCCCCGCCCTGGTCCTATCCATTTGTTGGATCAGAAAGAAGGTTCTGAGTCAGTTTAAAGTCAAACTATTTATTCAACAGTCCTCTCTTTGTCTGTTTGTCTCTGGAGAATCTAGTTGGAACTAATATATGTGAGCCTCCCCGAACTTTTTATTTTTTTAATGCTTTTTTATATTTATGCTTCCACAGATTACTATTCTGTGCAGTTCTATGAAGTTACCATTTCTCACAGTAAATTTCTGCTCTCGTTAAGTCACTGCACTGGGACTCAGGAAAGCTGGATTCAATTCCTAGCTCTGCCATAGATTTCCTGTGTGACCCTTAGCAAGTCAAGCAGGGCCAAATTATTAAAGTAGTCAGTGCCCAGCATCTCCTGTTGTGATATTTATGGCCAGATTTTACAAAAAGCTGTGTTGTGCTCTTTTGAAAATCTGGGAGTCTAATTTGGTACCTAAATGGGAGCTGAACTATTTTGAAAACCTGGGGCATGGTTTCTCTGTTCTTCAGTTCCTTGTTTGTAAAATGGAATAAATAATAATTCCTTACCTTAATGGGGAGTTGTGAGGAAAAATTCATTAATGTTAGTCAGGCTCTCATGTACTTATATGTAGGAAGAACCTAGAGACAAATAGATAGTGATTACAAATCAGGGCTGTAAATGTTTCCATTTCTGGAAGACTCTGAGGTTTGGTCTGTGCTGCAAAGTTTTGCCAGCATAGCTATGTCAGCTAAGAGTATGAAAAAAATCTCACACACCCCATAGCCAACAGTTCTGCCAGCAAAATCCCTGGTATTAACACATTGTGTACTGTGGTCCAGCTGGCAGCCCGAAGGCTGGATTCAGACTGCACGACTATTCTGTCTAGCCCTGGAACGCATTTGACCTCCTCTATAAAATGGCATCACACTCACTGTATATGGAAGGTCACACCTCATAGAGGACACCATTTTGTAGAGCATATATTTCTGAATGTGGCCCACAGAAGTGCTCCAACTCTAGCGTCCAGCCCAAACTACTGAAAAGTTTGGGCCACCCCTTTTGCCAGCATATGCTGTGTCTCCATTTTCAGCATAGCTAAACTGGTAAAGGCTCTGTAGTGTAGACAAGCCCTGTGGCTCTGCTCCATTCAAGTTTACATTAACTTCTGACCACAGTGTCTTTCTCCTATTCAGTGCATGGTTTCTCCTGAATTCCTGAGACATCACACTTCATTCCTCCTTCACTGAGCTGTATTTCAAAACACGCTGAATGTTTCCGTTCCTTAGCTGCCCCCATGACTGCCATAATTATCTCATTGTAAACTGTAAGATGCTGAATGGTTCCGGCAAGATGCTGAGCAACCTCAATTCTCATTGGAATTAATGTGATCTGATGGTGCTCAGTATCTAGCAAGGCCAGACCCCAGGACAACACTGTGCTGGCAGGCGGGAGAGAAGGGAGCGGTGTTCTTCTCATTTCATTTTCAAATGACAGGAAACTGTCAGACACCAGCATTTTGTTTGCCTCTTATTTGGACTATTGCTTTACTGAGATTTTATTTTATTTTATTCTTTGTCCCTTATCAAATTCTTTTCCTGCTATTTCAATTAATTTTCTCCAACAGGGAAGCCCCAGAATGGTGGCTAAGTTCCTAGACTTTCTGTTAAAGGGAAGGTGTGCGTCTCTATAAGAAAATACTGGTGCAGAAGACAGAAGCTATGAAAAACATTGAAACCTTACAACGGAAATGGAGGTGGGGGGGGGAGGAGAGGGAGAGAAGTCTTGTTCTGTGAAAGACTGATCTTGGCTGATTTTGTTAAAATTGCTGCAAAATCCACTAGTATGCTGTGATAATCAGGGTCCAGGCATCTAAGGGGAGAATAGAAGGTTTAACCCCCCCAAAATAAACAGTTATAGTATGCAAGCAATTGGTTTATCATTTTACTATAACAATGTTGAGTAATATATCTTTTATAAAATATGTTAATGTTCTGAACACCATCGTCATTATGAGATATGTATACACATAATGCTTATGAATGTACATATGCATATAAAAATGTAAATTGCAACTGTGGTGCAACTTTCGCATCACCTCACAATGGGTGGTGATACAATCAAGCATGGAAGATTACCTCCCAAGCCAGTTGTTTACACAAAACCAGCTTCAGGTACCCATCCATTGTCCAGCCCAGGAAAGGACAAAGGTGGACCATTAAAATTAATGGAAAGACATTGAGACAACTGGCGATTTCCCCAGTCTAATAACCAATGAGTCACCTGTCTGAGAAAGAGGAAAAAAAGGGGGTAAAGTCTTTTAGAAAGGAGGCTTGAAACTGAAGTGTTCATCCAGAAACTGAAGGAGAGCCTCTGGGCAGCTGTACACCTGGAAATTGTTCAAAGGTAGTAGATAACTTGCATTAGAAAAGAAATTTTATCTAATGTAGATGTGCAAAGCCTGGTTGCCTCTTAATTTTCTGTATAACTTGTATATGTTTGCGCTCCATTACTCTTTCATCTTTGAGTCTGTGTTTTTTCTATTAAATAAACCTTTTGTTTATTTTAACCCAAGCAGCTCTTTGGTGTGCAAACTGTGTGGAGTGTGTATCCCAAAGTAAGCTGATGTTTGGGGGGATGGTTTCACGCTTTTGGGGGTGACAGATCAGAAGGGAAAAGTCCAAGTGTCTGGTACTTAAGAACTCAGGAAGGGTGGATTTGGGGAGAGGGGACTGGAAGGGCTGTTGGTGTCACGCTGCAAGGAGTAACCAGGCTACTGGAAACCAGGGTGAGGCTTTGTGCTTGAGGGCAGGCTACTGGTATCAGGGATCTGAGCCATAGCAGCACAGCATTAAGGCACCCCCAGGTTGCAGGGTAGGCGATGACAGGACCCCTTACTGGTCTTGCTGCTGATCCCCAAACATCACACATTCAACCCAGTGTGCCTCTGTGAAATCTCACTAAGTAAATGGTTCTCTATAAAGGTGCACAGCTCTGCACTATTGGGTCCTGGCACAGGACCAGGAACCAAAGCAAAAATTAATGCACAGAAAAAGAACAGGTGTCTAATGTCATAGGAAGAAAGTCAGCTTGTAGTTTGGCAACTGACATTAACTTCCCCCTTTTGAATGTGTGGCTATAGAGAGGGGCTAGGTAAACATTCTAACCCATTCCTTTTTTAATATAGTCCATGGGCCAGATCTGATGTCAGCCACACTAGTGTAAATTCAAAGTTAACAATTGAAATCAACAGGTTTATTCTGGATTTACATTGCTGTACATGAGAGTAAATGGTGGCCCTTTGCCACTAAGGGGTTCTCCTCTGCAAGGAATGGGTTGCTGGAAAGTTAATCATCTTCAAGTATTAGGTTTTACTGAAATAAATTAAACATTGTTATCAAAACATGACTGGACATGGTTATTGTAAGCAGCCAGAAAGATCAGTGTTACAGCTGCATTTAAAAAGTCCAGAACGTTTCCATACCTTCTCCTCCACCCTATAAGAAAACAAACTCAAATAAACAGTCTTGCAACCATACCACAGAGGGAAGCTACCTCTATCATCACTTCTGTCCAAACAGAGCCAGGAGTTGAGCATTGAGCACCTGCCCCCCCCCCCCCTCGGCACATTGGAAAGTTGGCGCCTGTAGCTCCAGCCCTGGAGTCGGTGCCTATACAAGGAGCCGCATATTAACTTCTGAAGAGCCGCACCTGACTCTGGAGCCACAAGTTGGCCACCCTGTACTAGCCACTACTGGATTTGTCCAGAATTTGTAGAATAAATTATATTTTTGAAAGTGGGGTTTGAACAGTGCTTTCCAGTGTTTTATGACTTTATCATATGTACCAGATTGTGCCCAAGGTCAAAGAAGGGAAGGCAGGGGACTGTGGAGTGGGGATGGGGCAAACAGACGACCAGGTCTTGCTTCTCACAAGGCAGGGGGGACTATCCTGGCCTGAGATGCTCCACACTGACAAGAGGCATGACTGGGTGGGACTGTGGCTTGGGTCTCATCCCTTCCATACCTGCCACAGCTCAGCCCCTGACAATGAGTGAGGCACAGACCACACCTTTTCAAATGCTAAAATAGTTACTGCTCCTGAGCATGCTGCTAACGTACATCACTCCTTACATCCTGAAGGCAAAGTGCCTCATGAAACTGCTGCTCAGACAGAGCAACTTCAACTGCAAAAGCCACAATCTAGTCTGATAAGATGGAGGATAATACAATATGGTTCTCTTGAGGTTTCAGAGAGAGTGTCCTTGCTTAGTTTTGCATTGATAATAATCAATGAGAAATGGTAGGTATGTGACAGGAGCACGTTAAGAGAACCACGTGGCTTTTAACAAGCGATAGAAAATGAAAATAATAAAAGCTCACTTATAGTTAACATTACTGGATAATTTTTTTCTCTCTAAAAACGTTTCAAATGAGTTTTTAATTCTCAGCACCAACATGGCTGATATACATCATAATAGAATACTTGCATTTCTTTAAAAAGAAAAGGAGTACTTGTGGCACCTTAGAGACTAACAAATTTACCTTCAGTCCTTTTGGTATGATGTCTATCTGTTTGCATTTGGAAAGAAAGATGATGCCTGTCTGTATCTGTAAGAGTTTTTTCATGAAGTTGATAGATTTTCACTCCATACGGCTAAATTCAGTGCCTTGCATAATGACAGGTTTCAGAGTAGCAGCCATGCTAGTCTGTATTCGCAAAAAGAAAAGGAGTACTTGTGGCACCTTAGAGACTAGTGTCACAAGCATTCCTTTTCTTTTTGCGGATACAGACTAACACGGCTGCTACTCTGAAACCTGTATTTCTTTATAGCTTCTATCTGAGGATTTCAGAACACTTTACAAATGTTAACTGAGCCTCACAATACCCCTTGAAATAAAGATGTATTATCCCAGACACCGAAACTGAGCCACAGAGATGTTGTGATTGACTAAAGTCACACAGAAAGTCTGTGAGAGAGCCAGAAATTACCTTAACACCCAGACCTCTGTTTTTGCCCCAAGGCCAAACTGCTCCAGAAGCGTGGACAAAGTTTACCAAGAAAAGCATTACTAATATTATCCAGCCTTAACCTGATTTCCAGCACACGTACATATGCAGAGGCAACTAGAATAATGTGAACAGATTTAATTACAGCTGCATCCTAGCTAAATTAAATCCAGATAAAGAAAAATAACTGGCTTTAATGATCTTCTTGCTATACATTTGTGCTTATCCAAAATAAACTGATTTTAATTTTTTTTGTCATCTTGTGTGTGTCTGCATGGAATACCACATACCAGCTAGTTTTTCACTTTACTAAACAAAGAGATTCCTCCTTTGCTAAACAGCTCTTCCTCCTGTTTGTTCATACCAAGAGGTCAGAATTGCTTGTGGCCTTATATATAATCTGTTGCTATGGAAATGATTGTGGTGTTACAAAGGGAGGATTATGACCTCTTAGTATGAAAAAAACTTTAGGTTTCCATTTCATTTTCAACGAGCATGGAGCCTTTTTCATTGTAACGTTGAGAGTTACCCTTCCTAAATGGATGCGGGGCTAACTAGACATGTAGCTGATAAGTGTTATCCCTAGTCATTAGTGACTGTGCCAATGCTTCGATTTCCAAAAGATAATGAATAACTTAATAAAGAACTGCCAATGGAAGACCTGAAGCCTTTAGCTAAATACTGAATAGCTTTCACTGCTTAGAAAGGATTTATCAGTACATGATGCAAGTTGAAGAATTACCACCAAATCCTGGCAAAAAATAATATAAAACACAGCAGTGGGAAAACAAGAATAAGTGGTACAAGACTTTTAATTAATGTAAATTTTCATGTTGCTTAATTTTCTTTCATTATATGTTTTGGGATTAAAGAGAGAAACAATTCATTACTTGACTGCCTATTGCAAGACATCTCTGGCCTTGACTGATAATAAGAAGGACTGAATGGTATGAAGCCTAAGGAATGAAGCTCAATCACTCCCAGCAATTACTGTGTCTTATTGATAACTTGCAGCTCTATCCTGCAAATGCCATCTCTGGAACAAAGCCTGTCACAGATCAGACTGAATCCATTAAAAAGCTTTGATTAACATGTCCCTGGGGTGTGCTGTGGAAACTTTTTACACCAAATGACAGCCAATAGCTACTGCTTCTGAATTATCCTCCTGAAATACTCTTGTGTTTTAATCTAGTGCACAGTTTAAATTAAAAAATGGCAATGACTTTGTGTGACCTAAATACAAGCCGCTTTTATTCATTGTGGGATTTATCAACTGCTTGCAGATTAAGTGCTCAGAGAAGCAACAATTAACCTTACTGTGGGTTAGCTAATATTAATTATATATCTCCAGTGCTTTCTTGTACTAGCTACATGTGTCCACCGAAAGGGTCATATTTAATGTGCTCAATTTAGTGGACAAGAAGCTTTGTACTTGTCCTCCCTTGAAAACAAATTGTTTGTATTTGACAAGCATAACATCAACGATGTTGGCTTTCTTTAATAGTAGACATTCATGTGTAAATGGATTCTGGTCCTTTTAAAGCACAAAAGCTCAATCTTTCTAGGCCTCAAATTTCAAGAGGGCAAGGAGCTGCCCTCTACCCAGCCAATCGTCTTCCCATCATCCACTGAGAAAAGCAATCTTTATCCAGGGTGAATATTATTTCTCTTTATTACCCTGCAGTTCCTCATAAGACAAATGCTAAATGGTATGTGTCAGGGCCAGTGGGGAATACATTACAAACAAAAAATGGATTTCTTTATATTCCAATAAAGTACATATTTAGAAACACCTACAGGTAAAAGAAGTACTCGCCAGAAGATTGTTCAATGTGATGTGCTAGACTCTACAAAAGAGGTATAAAATAAGGGCCTGATCCTGTTCCCACTGAAATCAATGTCAAAACTCTCACTGGCTTCAGTGGGAGCAGGACTGGGCCCTGAAGAGAATAAATTTGCAGAGCTACATTCACCAGTTAACATTTATTAGATCTGCTTTTTGCCTGCAAAATTTTGTAGAGCATATATTTTAAGTGCGTTAATGCTTAGATGTCTCATTTTTCTGAATACATCATTTGCTATTCAAATGGGTTACTTACTGTCCATGTATGTCACATTTACATTTGATCAAAACAGCAAATATTTTACCATACTTGCATGAGGTTACTGTGGATAGCAACTGTGTAGTTAAGGCAGCAGGTGTCATTTCCTTTTATGCCTACTTTTCCACTCCCTTTACACTTTTTCTCCGAAGAATTACATTGAGACTGGAATTTCTCAGGTATAGTCTCTGCTCAAAAGTAAGCTTGGTTTTTACCTCAAATTTGGAAGACAATTAAGCAAGACTTTTTGTGGTTAAGATACTATCAGTAATTCCTATTATTATTATTAATTATTAGTAATAATACTATGGTAGTGCACCTGACAACATTGCACAGGGATAAGGGTTAGGAGGCAGGATTAAAGGAGTCCTGTGGGGACTGTGGGTTTGCCTTACCTATACATCACACAACACCTGCACCCAATAGTGTGTAAAGATACAGAGCTGCTTTCTACCTCCAGGAAGCTAGTATTAATAACTAATGTATTCAATAATACCCTAATGAGTAACACATTTGAAATGCATTGTGTAAATAGCTCTTTCTGAACTACCATTTGATTGAAGATAAAACAGAGTTAGTACACACTTATTCTGCTATTGCATACAGTTTGGCAAACCACTTCTTCTGCAAACATCATAAGAATGCTGAAATAAACGAAGTATGAAGCACTTTATTTGTTATCAGGTATTTGAAGCCAGCTATGTTGTTATATTATAGATAAGAGTGCTATATAGTCACAGCCATTCTATACAGTTAAATTGCATGATCTTATTACAATGAAATCTATGTACGTATATCATTCTCAAGAACACTTAATCTTAAGTGAAATATCAGCATCCACTAACATGTGTATTGATAGTAGCTGCTAACTTTGGATTCAGATCAAAAGTTCATCTTGGGCACATCTGTTCCTGGTCTCTGTCAAACAGGATAGTGACCTAGATGGACCATTGGTCTGAACTTGTATGGCAATTCTTATGTTCCTGTCTTTGAAGTTTGTATATAAACATAAGGAAATATTAGCTCATCAGTGGCAGTCAAGGAAGGGAAGTGCAAAGTCCATCCTTGTGCCCCCAGATCTTGAGGATGTTCTTTGTCAGTCTGGTCCCCTTATCCCAAGCTAGAGAACCCTGAATAGAATGGCACAGCAGCTGAGGATCAACAGCCAGGCTCCCTTTCCGCCAGCCAACCCACTGCACCAGACATAGGTAGGGTTGGAGGTAGTGTAGGAACTGCTAGGGCTACTTTATGCTACACATGTGCAGGGGTGATCCTGCAGTGGCTAGGCCCACTAGCTTTAGATCATAGGTGCACAGTTTCCCTGATACAGCTGAGAATCTGCCCCTATGTGTAAGACTGAGGACAGGTCTACACTGCTGCTTAAGTTGATCTAACTTACTGTTGCTCAGGAGTGTGAAAAAGACACTCTCCCGAGCAATGCAAGTTACAGCAACCTAAGCTCTGTCCACACTGGCGGTATGCCAGTGGGAGATGCTCTCACACCAACACAGCTTCTGCCTCTCCCAAGGTGGAGTAACTATGCCAACGGGAGAGCATTCTCCCATCAGCAGAGAGCATCTTCACCAGATGAACTACAGTTGCGCAGCTGCACTGGTGTAGCTTCGAGTGTACACCTGCCCTGATATATGAATCAAAGCGACATATAACATAGCTCTGCCTGCCAGTGAGAAAATGGTATGTAGAACACAGCATAAAGCAGGTACTTAATTATACATGAGTACAAAGATTAACACAAAATAATCCCCATATACAATATTGCAACATGAAGAAGATTATCACCCTGTGAAGACAGCAACTGTCCATGTTGTTATGGGGTAAGTGCTATTTTGGGCTGAGCTGAACCTTCTTAAGTGCTTTCATTTAAACAGTGCTAATTCTTTGACATTAAAAATTGCATATTTTTTCCATAATTATAAGACACCAAATGATGATCAATGCCTAGTCCCTTGCCACAAGATTTAAAATCTCATAGCAAAGTCTGCAGTGTTTAAAGTTACGAAATTCTAAAAGATGAGCATGCAGATGTTGACTTTAAATGTATTTTACATGCACAGACACTTGAAACTATAAATCTAACGAAAGGCAGAGAAGTGAGGAAGATGCTCTACATTTGAAGAAGAGTTTGAATAAATATGCAGGGATCGCAGAAAATAAGTGCTATAGCAATAATCGACTTGTGCTGTTTATACAAAATTTTAGAGCCATATATTTTAACTCCGCTGACAATGCTATTTGTTGACTTCGCAGATTGACCACCCATGTGTGCTTGACAACAGTTGACAAAAGACTTTCTGTAAAGGGTAATTGTAGCTACAAATGCTCTTTCACTGCCTCCATTACCTTCTTTCAGCAGGTGTAGAGCTTTATTGCTTAATACTACTCTCCTTTTTAGAAGTCTGGCTCCAAGCCCTCTTTGTTTAAACCCAGATGCCAGTCTCTATTTAACTATTCAGGTTTAAAAAAACAAAACAAAAAACCCCCACAACCATCTGGAGTAAAACTGATAGGGAGGGACGTTCATTTCTGTACCTTTTTTTCCTCTCAAAGGTGAAAGATTTTTCAAATGCATTAATGACCCGTCTTAGATCTATTAGACGTCACATTCAAAAAGGCTCTTTCAGAAGCAGATTCAAGCAAGGTAACAGAAGCAAGGAGGAACATGCACAAGAGGCAAAATGGATTGAGAAATATAAATCAGCCCAATTATAATTCAAACAAAAATAAGTGAGAAACTCTACTCTGTTGAGGAACTATTGGCCAAGCATATGGGCTTTGCATTGATGCATAATTAAGCTTTAGATAAAAAGACATCAGCAAAAAATTAACAGTATTCAAGATGTCAGTGAACAGTGACCCAGGAGTCACAGAAAACCATGAAAATGACCAGCTTTGCCTCCAACACTGACAGATCTTTGTAGTAATATATACACTGTTTTTTTAAGTTCGGACAATGTAGTAGATCAAAGCAAGTAAGAAACATTAAACATTTTAGAGGACATTGTGTTGACAATTCAAACGACCCTTTAAAAAATACATACATATGTATTGGGGTGTTGTGACATGCAGACAGTAGCTTTCAAGATGATTAAATATTCAAGGAAGATAAAGTCTCTCCAGTGGTATTTTTAACATGTGCCTTGAGCCCAGTACTCCCTTGCTTATAGAAATAGATCTCTTTCTCCATTACAAATCATGTTTAGCATAAAGGCTGTGACGACTGCACATTGTGATGTCAACCACTCACAGTCCTCTGTTAACAGTTGCTCTAGCTGTGATGATCTCATGAAACATTATTATCTCTGTGTAGAGAATCTGCCTATCTTTTTACTTTTATTTTCCTTTGAGGCTGCGTCTGTTGGGAAAGACTGTTATATTGTGTCTTCTAATTGTGTTAAGCTCCCATCAAATATTGAATACTTTCTATGCTGCATGTAAACCTTTGCT
Source organism: Caretta caretta (assembly GCF_965140235.1). Classification (NCBI taxonomy): domain Eukaryota; kingdom Metazoa; phylum Chordata; order Testudines; family Cheloniidae; genus Caretta; species Caretta caretta. The sequence goes on along the minus strand of NC_134210.1, from coordinate 79,997,107 downwards.
GTATGTGACAGATAGTGTTGATTGCCAAACTGGTTGCATATGAGAAAAAACGCTCCTTTTTCAGAAGCAAAGATATACCTCTGCAGGTTTGTGCATTTTGGTTTTAGATAGCATTCATCTATTTGACATGGGGCCAAAGTTGCTTCTTGGAAATTTTTAATATGATTAATCACATGGATAGGACCTGTAAAATCACAGTTGCCTGAGGATAAAACTGGCACTGCCAGTTTGTACTTAATTTTAATCCTAATTAGAGAGAAACAAAACAAAAGCGAAACAGGGATTTAAAGATCTGCTTTCCTACAAAAGATGTGCAAGAGAAATGGTGAGGTTTGCTGTGCATAATCCATTGAAAATAAGATGGCATTAGCTATACGTGAGTGAAAATAAAGTACAATTGAACATAGGGCAGGAGGGTGTCAGAAAATGTAAAAACACTGAGATACAAATTTGGTTCTTGTTGAAAATATTGATTTTAATGGTGTTATTAAACTGTGACGTCACTCATTTTTTCCTGATATACAATTAATTGCCTATTGTGTGAAGAACATTGCCTTTATTTGGCCTTTATTTTCCTATTTACCCATCCTTATTCTTCATTAGCACAGATGATGATCTATATAAAAGGCAAGTAATTAAAGACAACAGCAGCAGCTCTGGGGGGGTGAAATTCAGGTTAATTGTATTTGCACACTTGATAATTATTTTATCTGTTCTGCTATACTGGTCAATCATTATTTCTCTTTGGTTTTTCTTGTGTGGGATTCTCACATTTTCTGCTCCCATTAAGCAGAGATGACCTAATTCTGCTCCCATTGATTTCATTGGGAGCGGAGTTAGGCCAATGCTGAGAACTTTTGAAAATCCTATTCTTTCTGTTCTTGAAGTTTCCAAAGAATTTAAAATTTTACTTCCCGCCTTTTTCATTATGGATCATAAAGACCATGTTTCCTGTGTGTGTGAAAATGATTTTCACAGTGTTTACACATTACTGGGCTGGAAGGGCTAGAAATGAGAACTGATGTATCTATTACTTGCATCAGTGTAAACCATCTCACTGAATCATCATTGGAATATATTTGGCACATCAAGGGTTATACCTGTATAAATCTAGAATAACTCCATCTGGAATAATATTGAAGCCAATGGAATTATTCCAGATTTACATTCTTGTAATTAAGATCACAATCTGGCTCATGGTAACACCTACTGGGTAAATAGCAGGAGAATATCAGCCTGTTTTGTAGATCGAGAAGAAAGTCTTACATTTTTAGTAATCACTGATTTTGTCAGCATCAGGATATTAAAATATAGAAAGCTAGTTAACTACAGGAATTACAGAAAAGGTTAGTTGTTTAAGATTCTGTGTACTGATTATCTGCTGTTAATCAACATGCAGGACTCAGGATTCACAGCAGACTTTATTTCATATTTTAAATGTTGAAAAAAATATTTTTTTAAATGACCTTTGTTCTCTTCGAGAATTTGAGTCTCTAATCCACAAGGATTATGCACATGCATAACTTTAAATCCCAACAGCAGTATGTATTCATGTAAAGGTACACACATATTTAAACACTTTGCTGAATCATGGCTCTAGGATGAATTCATTTTTTGGTTTAAAGGGAATTAACAAAGCGATAAGTAACCTGAATCAACAGTCACCATCTGAAATACAAGCCTGAAGTTTAAGTGTTACCAGTGTGCCTTTGAGTAGCAAACAAAGCAAAACCACACACTCCACTATCATCTGTTCTCTGAGTTAAGATGCACAAGGCACCAAGGGTTTCTTGTTCCTTCCTCAAATAGGGGCCAAATTCTTACCTTATACTGCATCTGAAGGACCCCACTGAACATTACTTAATGGCAGAATTTGGCCACAATTGTCTTGATGATGATTCCATTAGCGACTGTTAAAAAAGTTTCAGAGTAACAGCCGTGTTAGTCTGTATTTGCAAAAAGAAAAGGAGTACTCGTGGCACCTTAGAGACTAACCAATTTATTTGAGCATGAGCTTTCGTGAGCTACAGCTCACTTCACGAAAGCTCATGCTCAAATAAATTGGTTAGTCTCTAAGGTGCCACGAGTACTCCTTTCCTTTTGGTTAAAAAAGTGGACTCTTAATATGATTTCCTACAAAGGCACAACTTACTTATGAAACATCCATCCATCTCAGGTTATGATTAAACCTTTATACAGCAAAGAAAGAGGGTACGAAAAACCCTGTGGGTTATAAAATATAAAATAACCCTGACCCACTCTGCAAATGTTCTCTTCTTTTTCCAAACTCAACTGTTTTACATATAGAGTATTTGACTTTTTAAAGCTATGAGAAGCTCTTTGTTTCTATTGTTATTTCATTCAAAACAGGTTTTTTATTTAAAAAAACAACCCACCAACTAATATGTTCAAAATTTAAGAGGGTTATTCACAGCTTTCTAACCATGCAAATGCTAGGACTTAAAATTTCTAGCATCCATAACTAGCATCCATCATAACTAGCATCCAAAGTAATTGCAGTCTTGAAGAAAATGATACAAGTAATTGTATGTGGCATACGCATACCTGTTCTATTGGCTATGGCTACATATAAATATCAGAACACAAATCAGCCTATGTGTGAGAGATAGAGAGAGAGAACATGTATCTTTGGGTTTGAATTGTAATGAGCTGGGTAGAAACTTATTATGATTGAGTTAAAACCTTGTTCAAACTGATGTGTGAATGGGCCCTTCATTTAAGATAGTTGTAAGAGACAGTTAAGGGGACACACCCAAAATGAAGCCTAATAGAGTCTGCCCAGAAACTAGCGCCATGTGGGGGTGGGGTTGTGGCTAGGTAGGTGGGTAGAGGACTGGCAGGACAAACAGACCAGAGAAAGAGAGGCAGAGACAAAACCCAAAAAAGCCAAGCAGTAGCCTGTGAACACAGTGTGACCCTGAGAAAAGCTAGAGAGAGTGCTTTTGGGTCTTTTAATTAAAAAGGCTTGGGGGCTGTAAGCAAAGAAACTGCTCCTTTTGTTCTTAGTTCTTCCTCGGTTTGGACATTCCTTGTAAATAAATAAGATTGTATCAAAGAGAACACCAGACTCCATCAGTTTCTACTTCCAACTCAAACATCCCCAGGAGTTCTGAAATTTGAGTAGCTGCTTGGGCTGAGAAGGGGCAACAGAATATATACAGTGGAGCTTGACAAATAATTCATAACAAATAATTTACTTGAGAATTTTTTATTTTGTTTCTGTTCATGAATAGTCCACAAATAATGAAATTCTTAAGTTTATTACTAGGGGTCTGCTGGATACAACTGCCATTTTGTGCTCATTTCACAAGCACATTCTTCTACTGTGTACTCTGTGGTCTTTCCTGAAGACTTTACTTTTGTTCTTACTTGTTGCCCTTCATCTAAAATGAAATGAATTTAAAAGAAACATATATGGTTGCTTTTTGTGTATGGAAAATATAACAATGGTCATGAGGGCCCACAGAAGATGTTAAATTAAACCTCTCTGGAGAAGCTTTTCTTTATCCTTTTTTTGCCTGCTTTTCCAATGCATATTGGGTGAGATGGCCTTGTGGCACAAGTTGCAATCCCTCCATTTTCTCCTCACTCACCCCTTTTATGCTTTCTGGGGTGTGAAAATCCACACCATTGAATGACACTGTTATACCAACCAACTTCCTGGTGTGGACAGCACTGTGTTGATGGAACATCTTGTGTCAACACAGCTACTGCCTCTTGAGGAGGTGAAGTACCTCCCTAATGGGAGAAGCTCTCCTATTGGCATAGTTAGCATCTTCACTGAGTGCTATAGTGACGCAGCTGTGGGGCTGCAGCACTGTAAGTGTAGACAAGTCCTGGGTGAGATTCTGTGTGGTGGAGTCTCTCAGAGAAGCAACACAGAACTAAATCACAATCCAAGTGACTTTTAAGTCACCTTTGCACCCTCAAGAACCTGGACTGCTCCAGGGGGCTGGAGAGGCTGCTGGCATAATTTAGACACCCCTAGGGACTACTTAAGTTATGGTAGTAGTGGGGGTAAAAGTTGGGAAACTGAGTCACAAGTCAACCCAATTTAGGATTAATCAATTTTTGCCTTTATTTATATCATTTCATACAGAATTATCATCACGTATAGTGTCTGGACATACATTCATGCCAGACAAATAATAACAGAGAAGATGAAATTGGTTACCACATTCTGGGGCACCTTCTGTGATAGTCGTCGCCTTCTCTGATCTCGTGGTCTGTTCCTTCAGTTTCTGGTCTGGTGTTTCTCCTGTATGGGCCTATGTTAGGATAAAGATATTCAGGCCTGTCTGCAAAGGCCTGTACTTTAAGAATTTAGGTGTATTCTTATCACTTGGCTAGTTCTAGAGGTATAAAAGAAAGAATCAAAATCACTGTCTGCTGGTGTAAGGGCCTTCTCTTACTGTGACAGTCTGAGGCCCTGTTCTTAGGCTAAGGCCTTTGGCTAAGCAGCAGAGGCAGCCATAAGCTAGGAAGCAAACAGTCACATCCTCACATTCCAAACTAGTCACATTGAAATAAGGTGCTATTGGGCTGTTAGGCACTATCCGGACAGGATTGTATTCCTTTCACCTCCAGGGAAAGGGAAGTGCCTAGAAAATGTAAAAGGAAACTTAGTTTGATAGCATCCTGTCTGGCAAGAACTCACTTATCAATAGCTGGGATGTGAAATCCTCACTTCTGTATTGACTTGTCATTATAGTTCCCACTTTGCTATTGTTTGTCTGTATAATCTCTGTCTGGTTCTGTGATTGTTCCTGTCTGCTGTATAATTAATTTTGCTGGGTGGAAACTAATTAAGGTGGTGGGATATAATTGGTTACATAATCATGTTACAATATGTTAGGATTGGTTAGTTAAATTTCAGGAAAATGATTGGTTAAGGTATAGCTAAGCAGAACTCAAGTTTTACTATATAATCTGTAGTCAATGAGGAAATGAGTGGGTGGGAGGGGGTGGGTGGGGGAGATGGGAACAGGGAATGGGGGTAAGAAAATTGGAATCATGTTTTGCTAAAGGGGGAAATGGGAACAGGGAATGGGAGTAAAGGAAGTTGGAATCATGTTTGGCTAAGGGTAGGAATGGGAACAGGGACACAGGTGTAAGGCTCTGTGGTGTCAGAGCTGGGAAGGAGGATACTAAGGAAGGAAACTGGAATCATGCTTGCTGGAAGTTCACCCCAATACACATCGAATTGTTTGCACCTTTGGACTTCGGGTATTGTTGCTCTCTGTTCATGCGAGAAGGACCAGGGAAGTAAGTGGTGAAGGAATAAGCCCCCTAACAGCCTATGTTCTATATTGCAGATTACTTAATCTTTATCCAATTAGCTTTTAACACAACCCTTTGGGTTTTAGATAACCCATATATTATGCATGCACAATCTTCAGTTACCAAGCTACTGTATTTTTCCTGGTTGGTTTTCAGGGTCGAGTTGTCCAGGGTCACCCTGTTCCTGAGCCTTCCCAGAAAAGGTTGATTTTTTTTCCAATTTATCATTACAGGTTTGTGTGTTTTCACCTCCAAACTTCCAGCACAACATGTTACCTTTGTTCTGTCAGCAATAATGTCATTTTAGGCAGATTACCAATTCTGTGTAAAAGAACTAAGAATTGGCAAAACCACATTTATGCCAGCAAGGGCTTGGCCTAAGTGTTACCTCAGCTGTACTCATTCACTATCCATAATTATAAATCATTACAAGTATCATGAAAGCTCTTAATCTTACCATTAACAATTGTTCATTTTATATTTCAATGTTATAAGTCAGTATATGTAGGTTATCCTGTGCTACCCTTTTAGTCTATTAGAAGGCAAGAGTGGGGAGGGAGTTATGGAAAACATTATGATTCTTTAATGTCAACATTTTTTATTTTCTTTAAATATGGATTTTTCATTCAAAGTCTAGTTGTGTTTGTGAATCATTACAAAGAAACCTCATTAGAAATTTTCCTGTGAATGCATTTTGAGGAGTGCCTTAATTTTATGACCTTGCTATTTAATTGTTTTTAATATACCCCAATAGTAGCCTCCCAGAGCTGCTCGATGGGATGCAGCATTACTCAGAATCTCCACAGTGCTGCGTGCAGTGTCCTCCCCTGGCACACCCCTGCCAGGGCTTGTAAGTGGATCCTTGGGAGGCAGTCATACGGCTGTCTGAGCTGGAGGATTCCTCTGACAGCTGGATATGGAACTGTTAGATCCCCTTTTAACCATTCCAACCCTTATGACTGGTGTAAAGGGGCAGAGTGTGGCTGAGTGTCTCACTCTCTCTGCAGGGCCTTTCGGCTGTCACTCTTCTCTCAACATGGGGCTTGCCTTCACTGAAAAAAACTTTACAATCACAATAAAACATGATGATAAAGAGCTGAGTTAGCTGACATGATGTTGACCACAACTGACTAGACAGTGAAGAACAGGGCAAATCACATTCAGCATCATGTCAACCAACTCTGACTGACTTTATGGTGAAGAGAAGTACACTGTGTGATTGAGATGGTGCTTCCATTTATGTGTGGTAGACACTTAGATGGTCAGTGCATGGAGAATTTTGCACTTTCTTTCTTTCTTTCTTTCTTTCTTTCTTTCTTTCTTTCTTTCTACACTGTACATGGAACAAAAAAATTGGGCCCACTATATGGAGCTGAGATTTACACTAGGAAAGCTATTGCTCCATGATGAGAGAGACAGAGAAAGTGCATTATAGATTTTATAGATAAGTAAAGCATTATAGATAAGTAAAGTATTAGACAATCACCATGGGTCAAAGAATTGTAATGAACCTAACATTCTGTTTTAGAACAAAGAAATTTTTTGTTTTAGGCCATTTTTAAGAATTGAGAAATAAAGAAAACATATGTTTCTGAATGAACCATATGGAATATTGCTTTCGATAAGAACAATGTTTGAAAGGTTAATGAATTAGCAAACTAAGTTCTCTTTTTATTTGCTACTGCAATGCAAAAGACGAATGAAAATGAATTTTAAATTATTACTAATCAAAAAAATTAGGGTAGGAACCAATATTGATCTTATTCAATATATCAGAAAGCTGAACTATTACAACCACTGAGCTCATTAGGAGAGATTAAAGACTGAACACAATGACATTGTAAAAGATGTGATTTTAATATGTTTGATCATATCAGAGCCACAGCTTTTAACAACATCATAACTTTATCATGGAACCTCATCTGTTTCTCCCCAAATCCCTGAAGGTAATCTAATTTTTTTTGGATCAGTTCCCATATCCTGGATTACGACATAATTTTCCATGATTTAAATTGATATACCACGCTGAAATACTGGACTGACACATAATGACACATTGAAGGTGACGTGACTCCCTTCTTGTGACAGATTCCAGCTTTAAGAAATTTATTCCAGCCTTATCTTGAGCTCAATTTCTGATATCAAGAGTTGTAATCTTGGATTTAGGCCAGAACCAGACACTCTTTGTTATAGATTAAAATATTAAAACATTTTAAATTAAAATATTCCAAAACCTATAATGAATAAGAGTCATAAATGTATCCTTTGGGAAAGTGGATAATAAAGAGTTTGGGTTTTCTCTAAATTCATAAACTGTTCCAAAAGAGAAAAAATTAATAAACTAATATGCAATTTTTTGTCTGATCAAGCAACAGTGTCATTAGCTCCTGGATGGTGGATCTAAGTGACAAAGACTGCCTGAAAATACTGCTGCCTGGAAACAATAGTTTCTAGTAAATACAGCCTTGATGTTATGTTAAGAAGGAGCCAGCCATACTCTCTCTGATACACATGCATAGCTAACATTAATGGGAGCTGGGCATGTATACTTGTGGGTCACATTTAATTTATACTGTAATGCCCTTCTGAACTTTTATTTGCCAAGTTCAAGAAAGCTTCCACCAAATTCTTCAGTCATTATTGCAATTAGGCTTGTAGGAGCTGACTGGCACTCAGATAAGGATAGTGTTAAAAGGATCTTTGCCATCAAGTGACCTGAAAATTGGAGATTCATAAGAATTAAAATCTAGCTTTTTCTTTTCTTTTCTTTTGCCTCAAATATTCAAGTTTAGTTTTGTTCTGAAAATTGACTATCAAACATTATCAGGAATGGACTAAGTCATAGGCACTATATACCAATGCCTAGGGTGCCAGATCCCACAGTCACATAATGAAATCAGAATCTCAGCTGTCATTTTTAAAACATGAAATTATGTTTCTAGACTTCATACACTTTCATTAAAGATCCAGTGGCATTGTGACAACAGAAGGGGTGTCAGCCCTGGTATCTCACCACATGCCTTATTTGTTTTGTACAAATATACTGAAAATTACAATGATGGAATTTATTCAGGTACCTCAGACTTCCATTGCCACAACAAATGTAAAAAGAGGGTTAACCTCAAAGGGCCAAATTAATTTGTGATGTAATGCACTGAAGCCATTCTCTAATATTATGCAGGGATTAATGTAACTCAATGTGATTACAACAGTGAGAATTTGCGACTGGGATTTATCTTTAGTCTGCATATAGACACAGAAGAGTCGTCTTTGTTTCTGGAAAGCAATTCCTGTCTTAAGAAAGAAAACAAGCTTACATGGATGATCAAAAATCATCTTTCCCTGCCACAGAAAATAATAAAGCCTTAGATTTCACTGAATATCAGTGAAAATGATTTGTAAGAGGCCCCAGGCCCAAAAAGAACAAACTACAGTTAAACTCAGTCTGAACAGTAGAGCAGAATGTTAGAAAAAAATCAATAGTAATGTTTTAAAAGCAGCAGGTCACAACAAAGACAATAAGCGATTGTAACTCTAACTTCAGAAAGCTGAATCTGACTTGCACAGCCAAAAACAAATGAATTGGAATAACAAGCTTTTTAATTGGTTCTTGGTTTTTGTGTTCACTTACTGTCAAATATCCAGTCCCTGCTTTTACTGAAACTTGGTTAAACCACAGTGTTCTCCTAAGTAAACATTTAACTCCTGTCAGGAGGTTTAACCAAGGCTAGCGGGATTAACCTAAGAAAATGTCCACCATTGGAGTTATTATTACAATTAGACCTGTTCATGTCAGAGTTGCAGGGTTCTATTAGATAGTTTTACCAAAGCTAGTGAGATTAATGCAAAAGAAATGCCCAAATTTAAGGTCATTATTTCAATTAGACTTGTTCATGTCAACGTTTCATGGTTTTATTAGAGAATGATTAATGTTTTTAGTTTGGAGCAGGGAGTTTATTGTCAGCTCTAGGCCACATGTCATCAAATCAGAATTTAGCGGTAATGTAATAATATTCACCTCATTGTTGCAATCAGTTATGCTGTAGCAATTCTTATCACCCTCAAATATGGAAAGGTGTAAGTTTCCAATAAAACCAAGCTATGGTTTCCCATCTTGCCAAAATATGTGAACTAACAAGCATCATCAACCATGCAGATCAAGTGCAAATGAAGCAATAACATATGGAGTTCAGAATGAACATACGTAACTGTATTTGAATTAAGCAATCCATTCACTCATCTAAAGAGATAAAGGAAAGGGGAAACAGATTTTAAAAAAACTGGCATTCTATAAGACACCAACACAAATTACACGTGTCCAAATGGTGAAGGAAGAATGGGTGTAACCAGGTCCAGAAGGATCATCTCAGTACAAGGAGGTTCCCCAGCAGCCTACAGGCCCCTATGCCACACCTCCCACACCCATTGCAATGTAGACAATGTGTCCAGAACAAATGGGATGTGATTGTGGTTTCCCTTAGGCCCTGTCATCCTCAGCTGCTAGTTAGGCTCTTGGGGACTCTAACATCTCCTTCAGGCCATTCTAACTTATGTCTAAACCAGAAAAGAGAATAAGAGGACCAAAAGAATGCCACTATGGCTAAACAGCTGAGTAATGGAGGCAAAAAGGCATCCTTTAAAATTTGGAAGCCAAAACCTAATGAGGATAATAGGAAGGAGCACAAATTCTGGCAAGTTATAATAATTATAATAGGGCAGGCTAAGAAAGAATTTGAGAAGCAACTTGGTAAAGATGCAAAAAACTAACAGTAAGAATGTTTTAAGTACATCAGAAGCAGGATGCCTGCCAAAGAGGCACTGAGGACATTAGACGACCAAGGAAGCACTCCAGGAAGACAAGGACATTGCAGAGAAACTAAATAAATTCTTTGCATCAGTCCTCACTGCAGGGAATGAAGGAGAGATATCCACATAAGAGCTATTCAGTTTTTGGGTGACAAGTCTGAAGTACTGTCCCACACTAATGTGTCAATAGAGGAGATTTTAGAATAAATTGATATATTAAACAGTAATAAGTCACCAGAACCAGATGGTATTCACCCAACAGTTCTGAAGGAACTCAAATATGAAATTGCAGAACTACTAACTATAGTATGTAACCTATGACAGATATCAGCCTCTTCACAAGGTAACTGGAAAGTAGCTTATATAATGTCGATTTCTTAAAAGGGTTCCAGAGGCAATCATGGCAATTACAGGCTTGTAAACCTGACTTCAGTACCAGGCAAACTGGTTGAACCTATAGTGAAGAATAGAATTGTCAGACATATAGATAAACACAATTTATTGGGGAAGAGTCAACAAGGCTTTTGAAAAGTGAACTTATGCTTCACCAGTCTATTAGGATTCTCTGAGGGTGTCAACAAGCATGAAGATAAGGGTGAACCAGTAACTATACTTGTGACATTACCTATGGTACAATCTGGACTGTTGGACAGCTGTGTCCCCTCAATTCTCCAACCTGGGGTGCCTTTTACACTGCTTTTCCATGACAGCAACCACTCCTGGCCTGCTCACACACAGCCTCTAGCATGTAAATTACTCCCAGCTGAGTTATATGAATGATTTTAACCAACAACTCCTGAATTATATTGCAGAGTCATGCCAGCAAATTCCAAGACCCAGACTTGTCCCCAGTAACCTCCTGGACAACACAAACTCATGGAAAGTCCATCATTTCATTAAGAGAAAATGATTATGTTGAGACCTGGCTGAGGTTCTGTCCAGACTTTTGTCTCTGGGGAACTGGGTTGAAGTGGTTTTCCTAGACTTGGAACGTGTCTTATACAGTCGAATTTTATAACTTCAGATATAATGTGACCATTCATAGTTTACCAGGACAATAATGTTCAGCAGATTATGAGTTTTCAAATGATACCTCACAAGACATACTTTGTAAAAATTTATCATAATCTTGTCAAAAGGGTGAACATTAGGGTACAGACTGTCATAATAGTGTACTTGGTTTTTCAGAAAGCCTTTGATAAGATCCATCATCAAAGGCTCTTAAGCAAAACTAAATAGTCATAGGATACCCTCATGGATCAGTAACTGGTTAAAAGATAGGAAACAAGGGGGAAGAATAAATGGTCAGTTTTCACAATTAAGAGAGTGTGACGGGGTCGGGCCAGATGGCTACAGGAGAGCAATAGAAGGCAGATATATTAGCCCCAGGTTAAGTAGGTCCCTTTTCCCTGGGTAAGGTAACAGGGAAGGTTTCAGAACAATCAGGAACCTTCTGGAGTCAATTAAGACAGACAGGCTGATTAGAACACCTGCAGCCAATCAAGAAGCTGCTAGAATCAATTAAGACAGGCTAATCAGGGCACCTGGGTTTTAAAAAGGAGCTCACTTCAGTTTGTGGTGTGCGTGTGAGAAGCTGGAAGCAAGAGGCACTAGGACCTGAGAGTGAGAACATGGACTGTTGGAGGACTGAGGTGTACAAGCATTATGAACACCAGGAGGAAGGTCTTATGGTGAGGATAAAGAAGGTGTTGGGAGGAGGCCATGGGGAAGTAGCCCAGGGAGTTGTAGCTGTCACACAGTTGTTCCAGGAGGCACTCTAGACAGCTGCATTCCACAGGGCCCTGGGCTGGAACCCGGAGTAGAGGGCGGGCCCGGGTTCCCCCCAAACCTCCCAACTCCTGGTGAGACACAGGAGGAGTTGACCTGGACTGTGGGATCATGAAAACAGCCAAACTGAGGGCTGCCATGAAGCTCCAAGGCGAACAAATCTGCCAATAAGCGCAAGACCCACCAAGGTAGAGGAGGAACTTTGTCACAAGAAGTAAATAGTGAGTTCCCCCAAGATCTGTACTGGGTCCTGTGCTGTTCAACATATTCATTAATGGTCAAGAAATGAGAGTGAACAGTAATGTGACAAAGTTTTCAGATGATACACAATTATTCAGGATAGTTAAGTACAAAGCTGATTATGAAGAGTAATGGGGATCTAACTAAACTGGGTGACTGGGCAACAAAATGGCAGATGAAATTCAACAGTGATAAGTGCAAAGTAATGCATATTGGAAAACATAATCCCAACTACACATGTGTAATGGTGGGTTCTAAATTAGCTATTACCACTCAAGAAAGATCTTGGTGTCATCCTGGATAATTATCTCGAAATTTCAGTTCAGTGAGCAGCAGCGGTCAAAAAGGCTAATAGAATGTTAGGGACTATTAGGAAAGGGGTAGAAAATAAGACAGAAAATATAATACCACTATATAAATCCATGGTGCCCCTCCCCCCCACCTTGAATAATGTATCCTACTCAAAAAGGATATAGTGGAACTGGAAAAGGTTCAGAGAAGTCCAAAAAGATGCTAAAGGCTATGGAACAGCTTCCATACAAGGAGAGATTAGGGTTTTTCTTTTTAGAAAAGAGACAATTAAGGGGCAAAATGATAGAGGTCTATAAAATCAAGAATGGTGTGGATATAGTGAACAGAAGCGTTATTTTTCCCTTTCCCACAATACAAAAACTAGGAGTCATCCAATGAAATTAATATCTCAGGTTTAATACAAACAAGAGGAAATATTTTTTCCACAAAATGTACAACTAACCTGTGGAACTCTTTGCTATGAGATTTCGTGATGGCCAAAAACATAACTGGGTTCAAAAAAGAACTAGATAATTTCATGAAGGATAGATCCATCAATGGCTATTAGTCAAAATGGTCAGGGATGCAACACTATGTAATGGGCAACCCTAAACCTCCAACTGACAGAAGCCAGGATGAGATGAGGATCATAGAATCATAGAATATCAGGGTTGGAAAGGATCTCAGGAGGTCATCTAGTCCAACCCCCTGCTCAAAGCAGGACCAATCCCCAATTAAATCATCCCAGCCAGGGCTTTGTCAAGCCTGACCTTAAAAACTTCTAAGGAAGGAGATTCTACCACCTCCCTAGGTAACGCATTCCAGTGTTTCACCACCCTCCTAGTGAAAAAGTTTTTCCTAATATCCAACCTAAAGCTCCCCCACTGCAACTTGAGACCATTACTCCTTGTCCTGTCCTCTTCTACCACTGAGAATAGTCTAGAACCATCCTCTCTGGAACCACCTCTCAGGTAGTTGAAAGCAGCTATCAAATCCCCCCTCATTCTTCTCTTCTGCAGACTAAACAATCCCAGTTCCCTCAGCCTCTCCTCATAACTCATGTGTTCCAGACCCCTAATCATTTTTGTTGCCCTTCGCTGGGCTCTCTCCAATTTATCCACATCCTTCTTGTAGTGTGGGGCCCAAAACTGGACACAGTACTCCAGGTGAGGCCTCACCAATGTCGAATAGAGGGGGACAATCACGTCCCTCGATCTGCTCACTATGCCCCTACTTATACACCCCAAAATGCCATTGGCCTTCTTGGCAACAAGGGCACACTGCTGACTCATATCCAGCTTCTTGTCCACTGTCACCCCTAGGTCCTTTTCCGCACAACTGCTGCCTAGCCATTTGGTCCCTAGTCTGTAGCGGTGCATTGGGTTCTTCCATCCTAAGTGCAGGACCCTGCACTTATCCTTATTGAACCTCATCAGATTTCTTTTGGCCCAATCCTCCAATTTGTCTAGGTCCCTCTGTATCCTATCCCTGCCCTCCAGAGTATCTACCACTCCTCCTAGTTTAGTATCATCCACAAATTTGCTGAGAGTGCAATCCACACCATCCTCCAGATCATTTATGAAGATATTGAACAAAACTGGCCCCAGGACTGACCCCTGGGGCACTCCACTTGATACCGGCTGCCAGCTAGACATGGAGCCATTGATCACTACCCGTTGAGCCCGACAATCTAGCCAACTTTCTACCCACCTTATAGTGCATTCATCCAGCCCATACTTCTTTAACTTGCTGACAAGAATACTGTGGGAGACCGTGTCAAAAGCTTTGCTAAAGTCAAGAAACAATACATCCACTGCTTTCCCTTCATCCACAGAACCAGTAATCTCATCATAGAAGGCGATTAGATTAGTCAGGCATGACCTTCCCTTGGTGAATCCATGTTGACTGTTCCTGATCACTTTTCTCTCATGTAAGTGTTTCAGGATTGATTCCATGATTTTTCCAGGGACTGAGGTGAGGCTGACTGGCCTGTAGTTCCCAGGATCCTCCTTCTTCCCTTTTTTAAAGATTGGCACTACATTAGCCTTTTTCCAGTCATCTGGGACTTCCCCCGTTTGCCACGAGTTTTCAAAGATAATGGCCAATGGCTCTGCAATCACAGCCGCCAATTCCTTTAGCACTCTCGGATGCAACTCGTCCGGCCCCATGGACTTGTGCACATCCAGCTTTTCTAAATAGTCCCTAACCACCTCTTTCTCCACAGAGGGCTGGCCATCTACTCCCCATGTTGTGATGCCCAGCGCAGCAGTCTGGGAGCTGTCCTTGTTAGTGAAGACAGAGGCAAAAAAAGCATTGGATATATGGATGGAACTCTCCAAAATTAGCCTGTTCAGTACACTCTCCCTCATGCTCTTGTACCAGAGACAGGATAGTGGGCAAGATGGACCATTGGTGTGACCCAGTATGGCAGTTCTTATATTCTTATGTCTAGGAATGAACCGTATACATATTTGCACAGAATTAGACAGTGCAAATGTGAATTTTATGCTGTCTTAGCATCCTCTCCCCACCCGATTCGCAAGTGTCCCTAGCCATCATCGAAGAGTTAGAGAAGAATTATACCCCTTTTTCAGATGGGTAAATGAGGCACAGTGTAATGAAATAACTGTCCAAGGTCAAACTAAAAGTAGGTGGAGTAGCTGGTAACAGAGCCCTGATTACACTGAGCACTTCATATGTATTTCTGAACTGTACAGGGCTGAGCCAAAGCTCTGAGTCCAGGTCTTCTGTTCTAATATTCACTCTTGCATTTAGGCAAAAGTAGAAGAAACCAAATAATATTTCCAAAAAATTGCTCATTCAAGGTTTATACAATAATCCAAACATTTTATCACTAAAGCAAATATTATAGATTCGATTATATTTTTATTCTGCATGTATCATGGTAAAATAATTGTTTCTCCTTCTACCAGTGGACAGAAACTAAATAATAGCTGCATAATTGTAACAACATAATTGAAAAGAGATAATATATTACAAGGGTATTCTCAATTAGGTACGTGAAGGACTGAGGTAACAATCTATACAGTTATGAAACAAAAGATATATGGATAAAATCCAGACCCTAATGAAGTAAATGTGAGTTTTGCCATTGATATTAGTAGAATGAGGATTTCACCTTGTAGGTAGGTTTTGTTATGTACTTAAGCAAATGACATTCCTACTTTACACCTTCTGCTTCAATATAGATCCAAAGCATAAAAGTATTACACAACAACCACATTCTCTGTTATGTACTATTCTTTGCCTAAAATACGGTAAACAGTACATTTTGGCAGGACCATTCCATACTTTTGGAGCAGCACTGTGAGGCATGAGGCTGATTTGTGTTCAACACCTTGAGAAATGCATCCTGAAACACACAGCTTGGACTGTCATACTGATAGTTTAAAATGGGAGTTACACAAAGAGAAAAATGGAACAAACCATCGTACTCATGTCACAGTCAAAGACTGTTGCCATGGACTGCCAGTCAGACAGCTCCAGTGTGTTCTGAATTCTAAAGCCATTTTGTAATGGTAATTAATTACTTGCTATCACTTCATTTTTGAAAGCCTTTGCAAAGCACTGTTTTGGTCATGCAGCACAATGGATAAATGATGATGTGCCAGGTTACATCAAGACACATGAAATCACATGATGGGACATAATTTGGCATGGTTTGATATAATGAAATTCACACAGTGCAGTGCACACAGATGCATCCGATGAAGTGAGCTGTAGCTCACGAAAGCTTATGCTCAAATAAATTTGTTAGTCTCTAAGCTGCCACAAGTACTCCTTTTCTTTTTACACAGTGCACAGTGTGTTATACAATAAAGAGATGAAGATGACTTTCTTAAAAAAAAAAAAGACTCCTCTGGTATAGGTTTGATTTTTAAAAACAGATTCCATTCATGTTTGCCAATAATTGTAGGCGCAGCGTTGCTGGTGCAATTATAAGTACACTGTCAACTTTAAAATGCTGTGAAAAGTCAAATTCCTTTACCTGTGTCACTAACAACACTTTAGATTATTAAAAGTGAAATAATTTTGAAAATTAAATTTACCTGACACAGAATGGCCAATTCCAAGTCACGAGGCAAACACCCTGCAAAAAATATGAGAAGCTTAAAATCATGAGATTTTTAGAAAAATAATATTTTTTTCTATCTGCCTTCAAGTTTTTAAACCTTTAGAGGGAAGTCACCTTCTCTACAAGTGTGTAGCGAGTATTTCAGGTTCAAAATTCAATATTAAATGCACACTCCAAAATGTCATCTGGCTTTTGCAGGGGCATTCCATTTACCATCTCCTAACCGGTGGAATACAGGATCTGCTATTCTATCCTTCTCCATCCCCTTCTTCCTCAGTCAGTTGCACCCCCCCTTCTGGAACCTAATGGTTGGCTATCAAGGATTCTGAGGCTGCAGCATTTCTCCAATATTTTACCTCTGTTGCAGTAGAGACCGATCGTTAGAGCTCTCTGCTTTGCTTGGGGCCTATTTGGGCTTCTTCTTTAAGGAAGTTTGATTCTTCTAGGTCCCTTCCCTCATTCTTGGTATAGTTTGACCAATCTTCCCTTCCTCCCTTCCTGGTGACTGCTCCACAGGAGTCTTGGGAGCAGGTAGGGTCAGAGGGTTCATCGGTAACCTCTTCCACAACCGGTAGGAAAACAGTTCCAGGCACCTGTATGGTTTTCCACCTCCTTAAGAGCGTCTAGTCCTGATCAACATCTCCAGGGACCCAATTACACTAATTTAGCAATTACTGAAATTCATGGGTAGAGTAGTGTATTTAAAATGGAGTCTGCTGCACAGGATAACACTCTCTCTCTCTCTGTGAAACTCTGAGGGGAATGAATCCCTTCCAGACCTGGTGATTTTCCCAGAACAGTTCTGCAATCTCTGAATTCTTGTCTACGCAAGAAAGTTTTGCCAGTTATACCGGGATAGTGATACTAGTGTAGTTAAACCAATTTAGGGCATGTCTACACTTGCCATTTAAAACGTAAAAAAAAATATCCCTTTTTTGCGCAAAAACTGTGGGACCGTCTACACTTGCCAATGACATTTTGTGGTGAAACTCAGAAGTTTCACCACAAACAGAAAACCACCTCCAAGAGAGGTGGAAAATCTTACCAGTGATACTTTTGGGGTGATGTGCAAGTGATGACACGTTCTTCCTGTTTACACAGCTTTTAGCCTCTGGAGGTGCGTAGGTGACCACGCTGGCTCTGCTGCTCTGATGCCAGGTAAACAGACATCCACCCCTCCCCCTGTAAAGCCCCGGGAACTTTGAAACTCCCCTTCCTGTTTTTTTGGCAAGTGCTCACTTATCATCTGGCCAGGTGACAATGCCTGTTCCACAGAGCAAACGATCCCCTGATTGCAGCAACGCTGAGCTACTGGAGCTGATCAGTGTTTGGGGAGAGGAGGCTGTGCAGGGACCCAGGATGCCCCGTGATCACACCCCCCCTTCCCACAAGACCTATCCTCAAAATGGAGAGTGCTGCACTGTGGGATAGCTGCCCTCAATGCACTGTTCTCATCGGCGATGGAAGTGCTGCAAATGTGAACACAATCTGCCTGTGGAAGTAAGTGAGAACACAAACCAGCGCTTTTCTTTTACCGGGTCCCTATCTAAGGTGAAACTGACCGCGTAAAAACTCCGCAAGTGTAAACATAGCCTAAGTTATACCAGTGTAAACCCTGATGTGGACACTCCTGTTCAAGCATGAGTGGCTCTTTTGGTTTAACTTTAGCCTTGTCCCAAAGGCAATATGAGCTATACTGGAAAAAGGCCTTCTTAGATTAGAGAATTCACAGAGGTCGTGGGAGTATATCGTTATATGTATATCAGTTTAAATTCATAGCTTAGTTTATATCAGTATAATTGTCTTGTGTATACAAGCCTTGAGATGGTGGAGCCAAACTCAACACCTTTCTTAGGGGAAACCATTAACAAAGATGTTCCCACAAGGATAACAATGGATTGCCAAAGTAAATTTCCAAGAAACAAAGGAAGAGCTGCTCTCAGTGAACAACACATTTGCAGAAATCCACTCTTTACATCACATCCAATTCTGTCTTTCTTCAAAGTGATAATTGAACAGCAGTTGTGTGTATAAATAATTAATGGATGTGGGTTGGGAGGGGGCACAACCATTTTAAGAGGAGCAAAATTCTCCAAACTCTTTGCTCTGGTCAGAACTAGGGTAGATCCTTGTCTTAGCAACTTATATCAACAGCAAAGTAATAAGGAAGAACAAAATAGTCCAGGATTCTTTTTAATGTGTAGAAGCATTTCTATTGATTGTAGGTTTTATAAAAGTTTGTTCTTGTGTTAAAAATATTGAAAGCAAATTTAAATTAATTATGTACCCTTAATTGTGGATGCAAAAGGTGGTAGTTAGATGCCTGACCCACAAATCCAGATGTTAGATGGCTAACTGTGATAATTTGCGACAACAATTAATTGTGGGTGCGAAAAGGGAGTCTGGTTTTAAAACTCAAGCAGTTAATATTCCTGTCCTCATTAGGGAAATTTGTCTTGCCGAAGCAGTTAATACATCTCTGCAAAAAGAAAAAAAATCAAAGAGAAATTAATACTCGCTGACAAACTGACATCTGTCAAATTTAATTTCCAGTAATAAGGATCTCCTCCCTATGGGAATATTTTTAGCCCTATTATTTCTCTTTTGGGACGTTTAATCTTTTTCTTTCACTTCCTGAACATTTCACAGATGAAACTGGTTAATACTGGTTACATCTAAAAATAGAACCACATTTTACTGCACAAATACAGAACTTAGAAGGAAAAAAATTCTCCCAAAAAACAAAGAACAAAAGAACGGTTGGAACTTGTGCACTGTGGTCTCATTCTCCTACCTCCTTTTCTTTCTTTAATGCCCTGCCATGTAAAATGGAAGAAATGCCTGGCTGAGTATGGTTTCTCACTCCTTAACTGTCTCAAAATGATGTGTGATGTCATTTTCCATGCTGCATTAACCCGATGTTATTGTTTCAAGTGGGAAGTCAACCAGAACTGCATATTAACCTAATGTCATTATAACCAGGAATAAGCCTGAACCAAACCCCTATATCTGAACATCAACCAGATTTAAGGTGTGAATCTGAATATAGATACAAACTAAATTCTTCATGTCCACCTCTAACTATAATTTGTGATATAGTTCATGTGCCTCACCACAGGATTTGTCTATTTTTTAATCTTCTTGCACGTATTTTATTTTAAAATTTCATGAAGAATATTGCAGTCACAGCAGTATTCTATAAAACATTGTGACAGATGGATGGATCTTGTGGAAGATTCTTTGATTGCTCTTTTTGTTCTTGCTGTAAGTGTCAAATGTAAACAATAGAAGGCCTTTTTTTAACCTGTCATTTTATCTTTAGCTGATGAAGATGGAGAGTTGAATGAGTGTAAAAAATAATTCTTATGGCAGATTTTTTAAAAAAATAACTTGTTTCCATGTTACTTGATTTTATTTCATCTTTCATTTATTAATATCCAGATTCTGCACTGATTTAATCATTAAGTGTTTTCTGCAGAATCCACAATTTTCAGAGATATTTCCCAGAAAAATACAGTATACTACCGAGTACTAATAGGCAAACCTCAAATAAACTCATCACAAGTTCATATTCTTTTCTGAAGATCCTCTGAATTTATCTAAACCTCTTGGGCCTAGTTAAAATTTAGTGGCAAAAAGCTACTGTGAAATTAAGAAACCTACAGCAAACTTCAGGTCAAGGGAAATGTACAATAATTCCCATCCTTTTCTGACACGCAGCAAGACCTGGGTTTGTTCCAGATTTCCTCCTCATTTAGTCCAATTTTACCTTCCCTTCACTTGAGTAAGCACAAATAACTGACCTAATATTTGCTGTTTTTTATTTTTAGCACAGGAGCTAAAAATAAAAACAGCATTTTTCAAAGTTCGGGTCACAACCCAGTACTGGGCCGCGGCATGTAAGGCACTGGGTCTCTCTGGTTAGCGCCGCTGACTGGGACATTGAAAGTCCTGTCTACGGTACTGCCCAGCTAAGGCAGGCTAGTGCTACCTGTTCCGACACCGTGCTGCACCCCAGAAGTGGCCAGCAGCTGGTCCGGCTTCTAGGCAGGGGGGCCATTGGCCTCCGCGAACTGTCCCTGCCCTGAGAACCAGCTCCACACTAGGAACCCATTGCCTGTGAGCGAGAGCTTGTGCGCCTCCTCCTATGAGCCAGACCTGCTGCTGGCCACTTCAGGTGTAGCGTGGGCCGCAGTGATAGGACAGGCAGAAAGCCTGCCTCTACACCCCAGCTGCGCCACTGACCAGGAGCTGCCGGAGGTAAGTCTGTGCTCCAACCCCACACCCCAATC
Source organism: Caretta caretta (assembly GCF_965140235.1). NCBI lineage: Eukaryota > Metazoa > Chordata > Testudines > Cheloniidae > Caretta > Caretta caretta. The sequence continues at coordinate 79,976,293 of NC_134210.1, read as the reverse complement.
CCCTGCCTCAGCCCTGAGGCCCCCCCAAACCTGGAGCCCCTCCTGCACCCCAAACCCTCATCCCCGGCCCCACCCCAGAGCCTGCACCCCCAGCCCAGAGCCATGACCCCTCCCACACCCAACCCCCTATCCCAGCCCTGAGCCTCCTCCCACACCCTGAACTCCTCATTCCTGGCCCCACACCGCAGCCCTCACGCCTGCTCCCCAACCTTCTGCCTCAGGCCTGAGCCCCTCCCACACCCCAACCCACATTCCCAGCTTCGTTGGGTTGCGGGCATCAACAATTTTCTTCTGCTGGGTCCCAGAAAAAAAGTTTGAATACCACCGACTTAACACATGCTTACGAATATCACCTATTCACCTTGACCTGCTACTGTGTTCTTTTGTTTTAGGTCTTGGCTGGTCTTATTTGGTTTCCATTAGCTGTGACGGGGAAACAGTCAAACTGAAATAACTCAGCACCACAACCAAATGAAAGGATTTACGACTAGCTCTCAATTTCAGATAGCCACTGAACTGAGAGTACTATTTCCCCTTTGGCTCTGATAAAGAGAGATGCAGTGCATACTAGAGCAGATCTATAACATATTCACAAAAACAAAAGCCTTAATGCTGCCTTGCTTGCAGACATTCAGGGCCTGATTTTCAAAAAGGAAGGAGGTCTGGGTCATGTGGAAAAATGTAAGAAGAATTTTCTTACCCTTGAAGGCATCACTAGTGCTGCTTCTCTGCCTTGAGCAGTTTCATCCCCACAAAGGACCCTACTACCAGCAAGTGATATTGCAACCTGCTGTACGCCCCTAGCCTATAGACTATTGTTTCTCAATGGTTGGGTTGCGACCGGCAGGTTGGTGAAGAAGGGCAATTGGGTGTGGTAGACACGAGACCTTGAAAACTTTATTGCAATCTAAATAAAAGAAAATCTCACTCCCACATTCCCTACACACCCTTTCCCTTCAAGGACATGTATTTTCTTTCAATTTCTCAAAACACTCATACAAATTAATGATACAGGCTTATTGTTATCACTGACTTGTTTTACTCTAACTTTTATAATAAATGTAAAGGGGTCATAAAAACATTGGACTTTGAATAAGGGATTGCCAGCCAAAATTGGTTGAGAAACACTGACTTGCTCTCTAGATACTATACAGTTTCCGTATTGTGGCCAAACGCTAAAGTACTATTAACGAGGCTTCACACTACCAGCCTCTATTTCCCAGACACCCATGGAAACTTTAGAAATTGTCTATCCTGTCTAAAAAAGGAGTACTTGTGGCACCTTAGAGACTAACAAATTTATTTGAGTATAAGCTTTTGTGAGCTACAGCTCACTTCATCGGATGCATTCAGTGGAAAGTGAGCTGTTGCTCACGAAAGCTTATGCTCAAATAAATGTGTTAGTCTCTAAGGTGCCACAAGTACTCCTTTTCTTTTTGCGGATACAGACTAACACAACTGCTACTTTAAAATCTATCCTGTCGGTTTGTTTTCTGGAAGACTCTGTGGATGTCTAGAGTCTAGACAACTAGTAGATTTATGGCATTTCAGAGACCAAGGAAGTGAAGCCTGATTATTTGGCATTATATATTCAGCCTGTTTAAAACTTTTGTTATGATAATTTGATACCTTTCAAACTCAAATACTTAAACAGTTGGAAGAAAAGCTCTTTTGTTAAATATTCAACCTAACTACTCATTTAATTAAGGTCAGATGGAGTTCCCAATCTACAACTCTCGGTTTTATGAGGGAAATCTCTAGCAAATCAAGGAACACAAGACTTGACATTCCTGATATTTTAAAGGTAGAAAACAAAATTATCATCATCATAATAAAATGGGAAAAAAGGGGACAAAATTTTTATTTTCAGGTTGCCTTTGATTCATTTATTATCTCAGCATACAGGATGTTTTTGATAGCAATGTGGTCTTTTTAATGTACATGATTTAGAGATGAAAGTATCACTATATGCAGGGTAATAATACACTCATGCTAGTGGTTTTAAATTCTGCCAGACCTCAGGTGTAAAACTACAGAGAATAGAAGTCCTGCTTCTTAGTTCTTACAGAGTATACCTCTGAAAAGCAGAGTCAGCCCTTTCCAGGCATTATGCAGTACTTCACACCACTGGGTTTTCTCTCCCTGCTAGCACACTGTAATTAAATAAGAGACACATCAACATGAAATCAGATATGAGATGTGTCCAGCTGAAAAGGTTACTCCAGCAAATGAGCAATTAGTGCACCCTACTGCAATAACTGCTTCAGCTTCAGAAAAGATCCAGACAAAATACAATGGCTGAATAAACTAGCTTTGTAATCTGTTTGTCACAAGTCCAGCAGTCAGTGCTACACACTGAATTGGCAGGGTGTATGGTTCAAGGATTGTAAGGACTTGTCTACATTAGAAAAGGTTTGCCAATTTAGCTATACCAGCAAGCCTTTCTAGTCGAGACACAGTTTATACTGACAGAAGAGTGCTTCTGCGTCTGATGAAGTGAGCTGTAGCTCACGCTCAAATAAATTGGTTAGTCTCTAAGGTGCCACCAGTACTCCTTTTCTTATTCAGGAAATGTAGATTTATTTTAAAAAATGGAAAAAATTATCTTGCAGTAAGTTTTTGAAAGAGGATTTATTGCTTTTGTGGTTCAAACAAATGTGAAATGATGAATTGTTTAGCTTGGAGAATTAACAACTGAGCAGTAATGCCCCATTAGTGAATTTTCATGAAGTATTTCTGAGGATACAGAAAGTATTGTCACAAACCTTGTTATGATTAAACACATGCTATTCAATGTTCTATGATACTGCCAAACTACATTCAAGTCTAAAATCATCACAAATCTTGGTGCTATGTAAGTCCCATCCTAACAAATACTCTGCAATTCTAAAAATTCAAGCGAAAGGGAGTATAACACCATTTAGAGGCCACATCTTCAGCTCGTGTAAATCAACATAGCTCTTGTGACACAGTCCAGAGGTTGTCAATTTTTATTTCTTTGTAAGGGAAAATTGATTAAAAGGAGAAGAAATTCAATTTTTTCAACTGAAAAAAGTTTCTGCCAAAAAATGAACAATTTTTTGTGGGAAAACATCATTGATAACATTTAGTTTTTAGGAAATTTCAAAATTGAAATTTTTAATTTTTCAGTTGAGAACAAGGGGTTTTGGGGGGGAGGGGTTCTCCAAATGTCTCCCTTTTGTACCCATATTTTCTTTTTCCATTTTTGCCACTAAATGAAATAGAATGAATGATGTCTATATTTTTTCTTTTCCTTTTTTTTCCTTTTATAAAACTTTAGAATTTTTCAAAATTTTCTCAACATTGGAAAAGTTCCATTGGAAAAAATGAAACACTGTCGTTTTGCTGCTTTCTAACTTTTCCAAAGTTGGATAAAGTTATGAAAAGTAACAGGAGCAAAAATGTGGGGGGATTCTGAAATTTTAAAAATATTTTTAAAAAAAAATATTTCACAAAAATTAATTTTAAAACAATGAAAAGTTATTCCATTTGAACTAGAGGTGGACAACATTTTTCAACCAAAACCTTTCTGGTGAAAAGTGCAGATTCTGGCTGACAAACAATTCAGTGGATTTGACACAAATTTGTGAAATGTGTCAGTTGGGAAAAAAAAGAAAAAAAATATGAAAAAAGTCAAAATGATTTGATTTTTCAATTCAATTTTTGTTTTAAAAATTTTCAATTTTATTTTTAAAGGAATAAAAAGTAAAATTTCTCAAAATTAAAATGAAATGTTTCATTCAGCCTGAAATGAATTTCCCCCCAATTTTTTGGAACTTCCAGCAAAATGAAAAATCCGTTATTTGCACAGCTGTATTTAAAATCCCGTGAAATGATAACTTTGAAATTACAGCTTTAATTAAAAAAAAGTTTTTTAAAAGAGATCTGGATAAACTGAACACAGCCAAACCAAATGATTTGTGAAAGGTTGTACTTGAAGTTCAAAGCAGCATTAAAGAGTTTTCTTAACCACTATAGCCCATCTTCACTGACCACGAGGGTGTGTGTATGCAACAGGAGAAAACTGGTTTAGAAAGCAGGGATCAGCAGTGGGGCATCATAATAAGTGGTCCCAGAAGGTAGGGTGAGATTGTTCTCTGGATGCAGCAACACAGACAGATGTCACTGTGATGAAGGAGGTCAGGGGTACGACTTGCTTTGTAAACTATGTAAGATTTGCTTTTTTTCTCCTGTAACTAATCTTAGGGAAGCAAATCAAGTTTTAGCAATGTATTCAGATGACGTATGTTATGCAAACTATTTCTTTGATTGAAAATAGCAAGAAAAAATCAGCCTAAAAATCAATCTTTTGTTTTCAAAGTTACTACTGTTGTATGGGTGTTTCACACAGTCTGCCCCCCAAAATAGAGAAGTCCTTCAACCCCCATGAAGAGGTAGAAAAGGCAAAAGGTGTGTCCTGGACTCTAACCTCCCCATGCAGTCTCAGTCAAAAGGACATGGGCAGAGGTTAGGGCATGCTGAAAACAAGGGTTATGGTCTCAGTGAGCTGTGTTGTGCACTGAAAACCTAAGCAGGACATGAATAAGAAGGGGTGTGGATGACAGCTTTATTGATCTAAATAAATGTATCAATCTAATCACAATTTTTTTCTAATTGATTATAGACCACAGTGCATTCAGAAATAAGCTATGAGTCATACAGTGGTATGGGTATAATAACCCAGCACTGTTCTTAGCAAAGGCTGGGCTTATTTTGCTTGAGCATTTTGTTGTCAAGCATCAGTTTGACAGAATCACATTGGGATCACTCTATCAACAGAAACTAAATTTAAAAGCTCATAATTACTGTTTAATGTTTAATATTTACACAGTGGTTTACAAATCTCAAAGCACTTTACAGAAAAAAATACAAATCAACAATGCATAAAAGGCGAGTGGGGAACATGAACAGAGAATGATACAAAATCAGAAGAAATATGAAAACAATGGACGAGACATTTAAGGGAGATTAAACTGGCAGCAAACTCACATTTACAGTAAATATAGCAACTCATTAATCTATTCTGTAATGAACTTTGCGATACCTTGAATGTGAAAAATGCTCTAAAACCAAATTTAATTCTTTTCACTAAGCAAACAAGTACAACTGTCTCTTAGAAAGGGAACCAACAACAAAGACATAACCCTTCCTTCCACATACCCAAAGGGTGAAGCAACAGAGAAACAGACTGTTAACCTCAGAATGAAAAGGCTTAATTATTTGAATCCCAGCAGTCCCTTTCATCCTTCTTCTCCCCATGACATCAGTGCCACCTGGCAAGGAGGTTACAAGAATATTCTGATTCTGGTATATACATTCGAGTACACCAAAGACTGCCCTGTGAGGTCTTCAATGAAGAATGATAATGTCATATAGAGTACACTTATAAAGTTTGCAGACGATACCAAGCTGGGAGAGGTTGCAAGTGTTTTGGAGGATAGGATTCAAAATGATCTTGACAAACTGGAGAAATGGTCTGAAGTAAATAGGATGAAATTCAATACAAAATGGGAAATGACTGCCAAGAAGGAGTACTGTGGAAAGGGATCTGGGGGTCACAGTGGATCAAGCTAAATATGAATCAACAGTGTAAAATAAAGCAAATATTCTGGGATGTATTAGCAGTTGTGTTATAAGCAAGACACAAGAAGTAATTCTTCCACTATACTCTGCCCTGATAAGGCCTCAACTGGAGAATTGTGTCCAGTTCTGGGCACCACATTCCAGGAAAGATGTGGACAAACTGAGGAAATTCCAGAGGAGAGCAACAAAACTGATTAAAGGTCTAGAAAACATGATCTATGAGGAAAGATAGAAATAATTGGGTTTGTTTAGTCTGGAGAAGAGAAGACTGAGGGGAGGGGGAACATGATAACAGTTTTAAAATACGTAAACGTACATACAAGGAGGAGGGAGAAAAATTATACTTGTTAACCTCTGAGAGTAGGACAAGAAACAATTGACTTAGGCCTTGTCTACACTGCCACTTTACAGAGCTGAAACTTTCTCGCTCAGGGGCATGAAAAAACACCCGCCTGAGCAATGCAAGTTTCTTAGCACTGTAAAGTGGCAGTGTAGACGCTGCACCAGTGCGGGGAGCCGTACTCCCAGCGCTGGTAGCTACTCCCCTCGTGGGGGTGGGTTTCTTACAGCGCTGGGAGAGCTTTCTCCCCCTGATGGTGTCATGACTACACAGCCACGTTAAAGCGCTGCTGCGGCAGCAATTTAACGTTGGTAGTGAAGACATATCCTTACATTTCAGCAAGGGAGATTTATGCTGGACGTTAGGAAAAACTTCTTAGGTGTCAGGGTAGTTAAATTGCCTAGGGAGGTTGTGGAATCTTAGTCACTGAGGTTTTTAAGAGCAGGTTAAACAAATACTTGTCAGAGATGGTCTAGATAATAATTAGTCCTGCCTTGAGTGCAGAGGACTGGACCAGAAGACCACTTGAGGTCCCTTCCAGTCCTATGATTCTATGAATCTTCTCTAAGATCCTTCATGTCCCATAAGTGAAGGAAAGCAGAAGATTATGGAAGTGAACTGCTGGATAAATAAGTTGTGTAGGATTCAGGGCTTTGGTTTTGTGGAACATTGGTCCACCTTCTATGGGGAAAAAGGGCTGTAAGTTTGGATGTCCTCCACCTCAGTAGAAGGGAAACCAATCTCCTGGGGGACAAGCTGGCTAGAACAGTCAGGAAGGGGTTAAAATAACAACAAAAGAGGAGGGTAAAAAGAGAGAAAATGTAAGCACTCAGCACAAAATCAAGATGTAGAGAACAAAATTAATCCAGGATCCAAAGGACATGAGGAGAAGAAATTATTGACTGCCTACGCACCAGTACATGGGTAACAAACAAGAGGAATTGGAATTGCTCATTTATGAGCATAAATTCGATCTACTTGGTATTACTGAAAACAGATGGGATGATTTGCAAGACTGGAATGTTAAAATCAATGGTTATAACCTATTTAGGAAGGATCGAGTGGGCAAAAGGGGAGGAGGAGTTGCACTCTGTGTCAAAAATGGCATTACTTGCTTCCAAGTCACTGATAACTTGGAAGAAAATGATTTTTAATGCTTATGGATCAATGTCTTAACAGATAAAGCACAAGATGGGGTATTAGTTGGTGTTCACTACAGACCACCAAATCACACTAGGTAACAGGGTGATTGCCTCCTTATGTACCTATCTATAATATGTAGGGGGAAAAAGCTGCATAGTTATGGGGGACTTCAATCTAAGTGACATGCTGGAGGTCTCATGCTGTCAGTACTAGAACATTCTTAGAATTTCTAAACGTTATAGATGACAATGTCCTTACTCAAAAAGTGTTGCAGCTAACATGGGGGAATTCTTTATTAGACCTTTTATCTGTTCGGATAAAGAAACTGATCACAGAACTAAAAATTAATGGTAGCTTAGGTACAAGTGATTATGAATTGATCACATTTATAATGTGCAAGTCCAGACCAGTGAAAAATATATACTTGGTGCTTTAATAGGGCCAAAGTCACAAAGATGAAAATAATTATGAGCCAAATCTCCTGGGAGGAAGACTTTAATGAGAAAAATGTGAATGATATTTGGGAATCATTTAAGAATACCTAACTAGATGCTGAAAAAGCCACAGTCCCACAAGTGAGCAAGAAGGCTATGTGGTTAAAAAACAACCTTGTTTAGAGGAGAAGTGAAGGCAGCTATAAAAAAAAATCTATATAAAACAAAAAGAAGGAAGAGGAAGTTGATAGTAATTAATATAATTCAGAAGTTAGTAACTGTAGAAAATAGATAAGGAAAGCAAAGGAACACATATATGGCCAGCAGAGTTAAGGACAATAAGAAGTAGTTTTTAAAATATATTAGGAACAAAAAGAATCTTAAAAATGGTATAGCATCTCCTTTATTTGGTATACCATCTCCTTTACTTGGAGAACTCGAGAGGGAGTTCTCCAAATAAAGGAGGAGAAAATATGGGACCCTTGAGGTAAGTGTCTGTCTGTAGTGTGTGTTTGTGTTTGGGGGTTACTTGCTGTGTGCTGAGCTTGTGTTTGTCTGTCTGTTTGTTTGAAGGACCGTGTGCTGTGGCCGGCAGCTCGAAGCTGTGAGCTGTGAGGTTTGAAATCTAGAAGGCTCCGTTCATTGGCTGAGCCTTAGTCAGGGGACGGGGCTATCACGGGGGCCAGGGCTTTATAAAGCAGTGAGTCAGCAACCAGGGAGCTTTGTGAACAGGGGCCGCTAACAGGGAGTTTCGAGAGGGAGTTGGGAAGGGGGTGAGGGACACGTGCCATTCTTTAAAACCTTTAAACTAAACTATAATCAAAACTTCTTGATTTAAACAAAAACCCTATCATTAACCTAGGTAGCTGTAGGAGAGAATGCAGGCAGAAGCCCAGCAGCAGAGTGGGTGCTATCCTGTTTATTGCACTCAGCGTAGCATGTATGATTACCTTCCCTGTGGGCGGGTGGCATATGTGTGCATTCCGTGCAAGGAGCTCCTGGCCCTCAGAGACCGCGTACGGGCTTTGGAGGCCAGGGTGGCAGAACTGGAGGAGCTAAGGGAGGCAGAGAGGTATGCTGATGAGGCTTTCCGGGAAACTGTAGATTTGTCCCACCTACGGTAAGACAGCCCCTGAGCTGTTAAGGAGGATGAAAGACCCAGAGAAGGAGAACAGTCAATGGGAGCAGAGGGAAACCTTCCAAATTTGGGACCCTCCATCCAGATGATGTTGGGGTATCCTCTTGCACTGAGGTTACCTCTCTGTGGGAGGGAACTCCAGTCATTAGGAAAAGGCAGGTGTTAGTAATGGGAGATTCGATCATTAGAAACACAGATAGCTGGGTTTGTGATGACCGGGAGAACCGTGTTGTGACTTGCCTGCCTGATGCGAAGGCTGCAGATCTCTCAAGGCATCTAGATAGACTTACATGTAGTGCTGGCGAGGAGCCAGTGGTTGTGGTACATGTAGGTACCAATGACATAGGGAAGGGTAGGAGAGAGGTCCTGGAGGCCAAATTTGGGCTGCTAGGAAAGAGACTGAAATCCAGGACCTCTATGGTGGCATTCTCAGAAATGCTTCCAGTTCCATGAGCAGGGCCCGGCAGGCAGAGCTTCAGAGTCTCAATGCGTGGATGAGAAGATGGTGTAGAGAGGAGGGATTTAGATTTATTAGGAACTGGGGAAACTTTTGGGATAGGAAAAAGAAAAGGAGTACTTGTGTCACCTTAGAGACTAACAAATTTATTTGAGCATAAGCTTTCATGAGCTACAGCTCACTTCATCGGATGCATTCAGTGGAAATGCATTGGGACAGTGAGAGCCTATACAGGAAGGATGGGCTCCACCTAAACCAAAGTGGATCCAGACTGCTGGCACTTAACATTAAAAAGGTTGCAGAGCAGTTTTTAAACTAAGAGTGGGGGGAAAGCCGATTGCTGCAGAGGAGCACGTGGATCGGACAGAGACTTCTCTTAGAGGAGAGTCTATTGATAGAGATTCTCTAGGTTTTAGTCAGGAGGAGAGGATGGAAGAGGATAAAGTATGGGCCAGATCAGATGAGAAACATTCACATAAAAAAGAATCTGACACATCAGAAAAGGGCAGACAAATAAACAGTGACAAGTTTTTAAAGTGCGTGTACACAAATGCTAGAAGTCTAAATAATAAGATGGGTGAACTAGAGTGCCTCATGTTAAAGGAGGATATTGATATAATTGGCATCACAGAAACCTGGTGGAGAGAGGACAATCAATGGGACATAATCATTCCAGGGTACAAAATATATCCGAAGGACAGAACAGGTCGTGCTGGGGATGGGGAGGGGGAGTGGCACTATATGTGAAATAAAATGTAGAATCAAATGAAGTAAAAATCTTAAATGAATCCACACGTTCCACAGAATCTCTGTGGATAGTAATTCTGTGCTCTAATAAGAATATAACAGTAGGGATCTATTATCGACCACCTGACCAGGACAGTGATAGTGACTATGAAATGCTAAGGGAGATTAAAGAGGCTATCAAAATAAAGAACTCAGTAATAGCGGGGGATTTCAGTTATCCCCATACTGACTGGGTACATGTCACCTCAGGAAGAAATGCAGAGACAAAATTTCTCGGTACTTTAAATAACTGCTTCTTGAAGCGGCTGGTACAGGAACCCACCAGGGGAGAGGCAATTCTTGATTTAGTCCTGAGTGGAGCGCAGGATCTGGTCCAAGAGGTAACTATTACAGGACCGCTTGGAAATAGTGACCATAATAGAATAACATTTAACATTTCTGTGGTGGGAAGAACACCTCAACAGCCCAACATTGTGGCATTTAAAATAGATAAGGAAAGCAAAGGAACACATATATAGCCAGAAAGGGGAACTTTGCAAAAATGAGGAGGTTAGTTAAACAGAAATTAAAAGGTACAGTGACTACAGTGAAATCCCTGCAAGCTGCATGGACACTTTCCAAAGACACTATAATAGAGGCCCAACTTAAATGTATACCTCAAATTAAAAACACAGTAAAAGAACTAAAAAAGAGCCACCGTGGCTTAACAACCATGTAAAAGAAGCAGTGAGAGATAAAAAGGCATCTTTTAAAAAGTGGAAGTCAAATCCTAGTGAGGTAATTAGAAAGGAGCATAAACACTGTCAAATTAAGTGTAAAAATATAATAAGAAAAGCCGAAAAGGAGTTTGAAGAACAGCCAAAAACTCAAAAGGTAATAAAAAATGTTTTTTTTAAGTACATCAGAAGCAGGAAGCCTGCTAAACAACCAGTGGGGCTCCTGGACGATAGAGATACAAAAGGAGCACTTAAAGATGATAAAGTCATTGCAGAGAAATTAAATGAATTCTTTGCTTCAGTCTTCATGGCTGAGGATGTTAGGGAGATTCCCAAACCTGAGCTGTCCTTTGTAGGTGACAAATCTTCGGAATTGTCACAGAGTGAAGTGTCATTAGAGGAGGTTTTGGAATTAATTGAGAAACTGAACAGTAACAAGTCACCGGGACCAGATGGCATTCACCCAAGAGTGAATGAACTCAACTTGAACTTGAAAGAACTCAAATGTCAAATTGCGGAACTATGGTTTGTAACCTGTCCTTTAAATCAGCATCTGTACCCAGTGATGGAAGATAGCTAATATAACGCCAATATTTTAAAAGGGCTATAGAGGCAATTACAGACTGGTAAAGTCTAATGTCAGTCCTGGACAAATTAGTTGAAACAACAGTAAAGAATAAAATTGTCAGACACACAGAAGAACATAAATTGTTGGGCAAAAATCAACATGGTTTCTGTAAAGGGAAATCATGTCTCACTAATCTATTAGAGTTCTTTGAAGAGGTCAACAAACATGTGGACAAGGGGGATCCAGTGGACATATTTCAGAGGAACAGCCGTGTTAGTCTGTATTCGCAAAAAGAAAAGGAGTACTTGTGGCACCTTAGAGACTAACCAATTTATTTGAGCATGAGCTTTCGTGAGCCACAGCTCACTTCATCAGATGTGTACCGTGGAAACTGCAGAAGCCCTCTACACCAACATTCCACACAAAGATGGACTACAGGCCGTCAGGAACACTATCCCCGATAATGTCACGGCTAACCTGGTGGCTGAACTTTGTGACTTTGTCCTTACCCATAACTATTTCACATTTGGGGACAATGTATACCTTCAGATCAGCGGCACTGCTATGGGTACCCGCATGGCCCCACAGTATGCCAACATTTTTATGGCTGATTTAGAACAACGCTTCCTCAGCTCTCGTCCCCTAAAGCCCCTACTCTACTTGCGCTATATTGATGACATCTTCATTATCTGGACCCATGGAAAAGAAGCCCTTGAGGAATTCCACCATGATTTCAACAATTTCCATCCCACCATCAACCTCAGCCTGGTCCAGTCCACACAAGAGATCCACTTCCTGGATACTACAGTGCTAATAAACAATGGCCACATAAACACCACCCTATACCGGAAACCTACTGACCGCTATTCCTACCTACATGCCTCCAGCTTTCACCCTGACCACACCACACGATCCATCGTCTACAGCCAAGCTCTGCGATACAACCGCATTTGCTCCAACCCCTCAGACAGAGACAAACACCTACAAGATCTCTGTCAAGCTTTCTTACAACTACAATACCCACCTGCAGAAGTAAAGAAACAGATTGATAGAGCCAGAAGAGTTCCCAGAAGTTACCTACTACAGGACAGGCCTAACAAAGACAATAACAGAATGCCACTAGCGGTCACCTTCAGCCCCCAAATAAAACCCCTCCAACGCATTATTAAGGATCTACAACCTATCCTAAAGGATGACCCAACACTCTCACAAGTCTTGGGAGACAGGCCAGTCCTTGCCTACAGACAGCCCCGCAACCTGAAGCAAATACTCACCAACAACCACATACCACACAACAGAACCACTAACCCAGGAACTTATCCTTGCAACAAAGCCCGTTGCCAATTGTGCCCACATATCTATTCAGGGGACACCATCACAGGGCCTAATAACATCAGCCACACTATCAGAGGCTCGTTCACCTGCACATCCACCAATGTGATATATGCCATCATGTGCCAGCAATGCCCCTCTGCCATTTACATTGGTCAAACTGGACAGTCTCTACGTAAAAGAATAAATGGACACAAATCAGATGTCAAGAATTATAACATTCATAAACCAATCGGAGAACACTTCAATCTCTCTGGTCACGCAATCACAGACATGAAGGTCGCTATCTTAAAACAAAAAAACTTCAAATCCAGACTCCAGCGAGAAACTGATGAATTGGAATTCATTTGCAAATTGGATACTATTAATTTAGGCTTAAATAGAGACTGGGAGTGGCTAAGTCATTATGCAAGGTAGCCTGTTTCCTCTTGTTTTTTCCTCCCCCCCCTCCCCCCAGATATTCTGGTTTAACTTGGATTTAAACTTGGAGAGTGGTCAGTTTAGATGAGCTATTACCAGTAGGAGAGTGAGTTTGTGTGTGTATGGGGGTGGGGGGGAAGTGAGAAAACCTGGATCTATGCAGGAAATAGCCCGACTTGATTATGTAAAGAGTTGTCACTTTGGATGGGCTAGCACCAGCAGGAGAGTGAATTTGTGTGGGGGGGTGGAGGGTGAGAAAACCTGGATTTGTGCTGGAAATGGCCCACCTGTTGATCACTTTAGATAAGCTATTACCAGCAGGACAGTTGGGTGGGAGGACGTATTGTTTCATATTCTCTGTGTGTATATAAAGTCTGCTGCAGTTTCCACGGTACACATCTGATGAAGTGAGCTGTGGCTCACGAAAGCTCATGCTCAAATAAATTGGTTAGTCTCTAAGGTGCCACAAGTACTCCTTTTCTTTTTCCAGTGGACATAGTGTACTTAGATTTCCAGAAAGCCTTTGACAAGGTCCCTCACCAAAGGCTCTTATGTAAATTAAGTTGTCATGGGATAAGAGGGAAGATCCTTTCATGGATCGAGAAATGGTTAAAAGACAGGGAACAAAGGGTAGGAATAAATGGTAAATTTTCAGAATGAAGAGGGATAACTAGTGGTGTGCCCCAAGGATCAGTCTTAGGACCAATCCTATTCAACTTATTCATAAATGATCTGGAGAAAGGGGTAAACAGTGAGATGGCAAAGTTTGCAGATGATACTAAACTGCTCAAGATAGTTAAGACCAAAGCAGACTGTGAAGAACTTCAAAAAGATCTCACAAAACTAAGTGATTGGGCAACAAAATGGCAAATGAAATTTAATGTGGATAAATGTAAAGTAATGCGCATTGGAAAAAATAACCCCAACTATATATACAATATAATGGGGGCTAATTTAGCTACAACTAATCAGGAAAGAGATCTTCAAGTCATCGTGGATAGTTCTCTGAAGACGTCCACGCAGTGTGCAGCAGCAGTCAAAAAAAGCAAATGTGATGTTAGGAATCATTAAAAAAGGGATAGAGAATAAGATGGAGACGATCTTATTGCCCTTATATAAATCCATGGTATGCCCACATCTTCAATACTGTGTACAGATGTGTTCTCCTCATCTCAAAAAAGATATGCTGGCATTAGAAAAGGGTCAGAGAAGGGCAACTAAAATGATTAGGGGTTTGGAACGGGTCCCATATGAGGAGAAATGAAAGAGGCTAGGACTTTTCAGCTTGGAAAAAAGGAGACTAAGGGGGGACATGATAGAGGTATATAAAATCATGAGTGGTGTGGAGAAAGAGAATAAGGAAAAGTTATTTACTTGTCACCATAATATAAGAACTATGGGCCACCAAATGAAATTAATAGGCATCAGGTTTAAAACAAATAAAAGGAAGTTCTTCTTCACACAGTGCACAGTCAACCTGTGGAACTCCTTGCCTGAAGAGGTTGTGAAGGCTAGGACTATAACAGGGTTTAAAAGAGAACTAGATAAATTCATGGAGGTTAAGTCCATTAATGGCTATTAGCCAGGATGGGTAAGGAATGGTGTTCCTAGCCTCTGTTTGTCAGAGGGTGGAGATGGATGGCAGGAGAGAGATCATTGCCTGTTAAGTTCACTCCCTCTGGGCACCTGGCATTGGCTACTGTTGGCAGACAGGATGCTGGGCTGGATGGACCCTTGGTCTGACCTAGTATGGCCATTCTTATGTTCTTATATGGTGACAACATTCTTTCCATTCTACTAGTATCTCTGGAGACTGTTAAACAGAAGCTACTGAAGTGAGACACTTCTAAATCGGCAGGTCTAGATAACTTGCACCCAAGAGTTTTAAGAGAGCTGGCCGAAGAGCTTGCAGGACCATTTAATGTAGCTTTTCAATAGTCTTGCAGAATTAGGGACATTCCAAATGACTGGAATAAAGCTAATGTTGTGACAATTTTTAAAAAGGGTAAATGGAATGACCTGGGGGAATTATAGCACTGTCAGCTGGACATCAATCCCAGGCAAGATAATGGAGTGGCTGGTATGAGACTCAATTAATAAAGTGTTAAAGGAGGATAATGTAATTAATGCAAATCAACATGGGTTTATGGAAAGTAGATTGTCAAATTAACTTGATTTATTTGATATGATACAAAACTACTCAAGATAGTTAAGTCCCAGGCAAACTGCGAAGAGCTACAAAAGGATCTCACAAAACTTGGTGACGGGGCAACAAAATGGCAGATGAAATTTAATGTTGATAAATACAAAGTAATGCACATTGGAAAACATAATCCTAATAATACATATACAATTATGGGGTCTAAATTAGCTGTTATCACTCAAGAAAGAGATCTTGGAGTCACTGTGGATAGTTCTCTGAAATCATCCACTCAATGTGCAGCGGCAGTCAAAAAAGGGAACAGAATGTTGGGAATCATCAAGAAAGGGCATGGTTCACTTGATGATAAACTGTCTGTTCATTCCCTTTGGGGCACCTGCCATTGGCCACTGTCAGAGGACAGGATACTGGGCTTGATGGACCTTTGGTCTGACCCAGTATGGCCGTTCTTATGTTCTTATATTACAAGTTTGATAGATAAAGGTAATAGTGTTGATGTACCATACTTAGAGTTTTGTAAGACATTTGACTTAGTCCTGCATGACATTTTGATTTAAAAAATTGGAATGATATAAAATTAACATGATACACTTTAAATGAATTAAAAACTGGCTAACAGGTCTCAAAATGACAGGTTTCAGAGTAACAGCCGTGTTAGTCTGTATTCGCAAAAAGAAAAGGAGTACTTGTGGCACCTTAGAGACTAACCAATTTATTTGAGCATGAGCTTTCGTGAACTACAGCTCACTTCATCGGATGCATACCGTGGAAACTGCAGCAGACTTTATATACACACAGAGAATATGAAACAATACCTCCTCCCACCCCACTGTCCTGCTGGTAATAGCCTATCTAAAGTGATCATCAGGTTGGGCCATTTCCAGCACAAATCCAGGTTTTCTCACCCTCCACCCCCCCACACAAATTCACTCTCCTGCTGGTGATAGCCCATCCAAAGTGACAACTCTCAACACAATGTGCATGATAATCAAGTTGGGCCATTTCCTGCACAAATCCAGGTTCTCTCACCCCCTCACCCCCCTCCCAAAAACCACACACACAAACTCACTATCCTGCTGGTAATAGCTCATCCAAAGTGACCACTCTCCCTACAATGTGCATGATAATCAAGGTGGGCCATTTCCAGCACAAATCCAGGTTTTCTCACCCCCCCCCCCACCCCCATACACACACAAACTCACTCTCCTGCTGGTAATAGCTCATCCAAACTGACCACTCTCCAAGTTTAAATCCAAGTTAAACCAGAACATCTGGGGGGGGTAGGAAAAAACAAGGGGAAATAGGCTACCTTGCATAATGACTTAGCCACTCCCAGTCTCTATTTAAGCCTAAATTAATAGTATCCAATTTGCAAATGAATTCCAATTCATCAGTTTCTCGCTGGAGTCTGGATTTGAAGTTTTTTTGTTTTAAGATAGCGACCTTCATGTCTGTGATTGCGTGACCAGAGAGATTGAAGTGTTCTCCGACTGGTTTATGAATGTTATAATTCTTGACATCTGATTTGTGTCCATTTATTCTTTTACGTAGAGACTGTCCAGTTTGACCAATGTAAATGGCAGAGGGGCATTGCTGGCACATGATGGCATATATCACATTGGTGGATGTGCAGGTGAACGAGCCTCTGATAGTGTGGCTGATGTTATTAGGCCCTGTGATGGTGTCCCCTGAATAGATATGTGGGCACAATTGGCAACGGGCTTTGTTGCAAGGATAAGTTCCTGGGTTAGTGGTTCTGTTGTGTGGTATGTGGTTGTTGGTGAGTATTTGCTTCAGGTTGCGGGGCTGTCTGTAGGCAAGGACTGGCCTGTCTCCCAAGATTTGTGACAGTGTTGGGTCATCCTTTAGGATAGGTTGTAGATCCTTAATAATGCATTGGAGGGGTTTTATTTGGGGGCTGAAGGTGATGGCTAGTGGCGTTCTGTTATTGTCTTTGTTAGGCCTGTCCTGTAGTAGGTAACTTCTGGGAACTCTTCTGGCTCTATCAATCTGTTTCTTTACTTCCGCAGGTGGGTATTGTAGTTG
The DNA here is from genome assembly GCF_965140235.1 of Caretta caretta. NCBI lineage: Eukaryota > Metazoa > Chordata > Testudines > Cheloniidae > Caretta > Caretta caretta. Next base: position 79,959,187 of record NC_134210.1, on the reverse strand, counting down.
TAAGAAAGCTTGACAGAGATCTTGTAGGTGTTTGTCTCTGTCTGAGGGGTTGGAGCAAATGCGGTTGTATCGCAGAGCTTGGCTGTAGACGATGGATCGTGTGGTGTGGTCAGGGTGAAAGCTGGAGGCATGCAGGTAGGAATAGCGGTCAGTAGGTTTCCGGTATAGGGTGGTGTTTATGTGACCATTGTTTATTAGCACTGTAGTGTCCAGGAAGTGGATCTCTTGTGTGGACTGGACCAGGCTGAGGTTGGTGGTGGGATGGAAATTGTTGAAATCATGGTGGAATTCCTCAAGGGCTTCTTTTCCATGGGTCCAGATGATGAAGATGTCATCAATATAGCGCAAGTAGAGTAGGGGCTTTAGGAGACGAGAGCTGAGGAAGCGTTGTTCTAAATCAGCCATAAAAATGTTGGCATACTGTGGGGCCATGCGGGTACCCATAGCAGTGCCGCTGATCTGAAGGTATACATTGTCCCCAAATGTGAAATAGTTATGGGTAAGGACAAAGTCACAAAGTTCAGCCACCAGGTTAGCTGTGACATTATCGGGGATAGTGTTCCTGACGGCTTGTAGTCCATCTTTGTGTGGAATGTTGGTGTAGAGGGCTTCTACATCCATAGTGGCCAGGATGGTGTTATCAGGAAGATCACCGATGGATTGAAGTTTCCTCAGGAAGTCAGTGGTGTCTCAAAGGTAGCTGGGAGTGCTGGTAGCGTAGGGCCTGAGGAGGGAGTCTACATAGCCAGATAATCCTGCTGTCAGGGTGCCAATGCCTGAGATGATGGGGCGCCCAGGATTTCCAGGTTTATGGACCTTGGGTAGTAGATAGAATATCCCAGGTCGGGGTTCCAGGGGTGTGACTGTGCGGATTTGATCTTGTGCTTTTTCAGGAAGTTTCTTGAGCAAATGCTGCAGTTGCTTTTGGTAACTCTCAGTGGGATCATAGGGTAATGGCTTGTAGAAACTCGTGTTGGAGAGCGGCCGAGCAGCCTCTTGTTCATATTCCGACCTATTCATGATGACAACAGCACCTCCTTTGTCAGCCTTTTTGATTATGATGTCAGAGTTGTTTCTGAGGCTGTGGATGGCATTGTGTTACGCATGGCTGAGGTTATGGGGCAAGTGATGCTGCTTTTCCACAATTTCAGCCCGTGCACGTCGGCGGAAGCACTCTATGTAGAAGTCCAGTCTGCTGTTTCGAAAATAACAGAACGCCACTAGCCGTCACCTTCAGCCCCCAAATAAAACCCCTCCAACGCATTATTAAGGATCTACAACCTATCCTAAAGGATGACCCAACACTGTCACAAATCTTGGGAGACAGGCCAGTCCTTGCCTACAGACAGCCCCGCAACCTGAAGCAAATACTCACCAACAACCACATACCACACAACAGAACCACTAACCCAGGAACTTATCCTTGCAACAAAGCCCGTTGCCAATTGTGCCCACATATCTATTCAGGGGACACCATCACAGGGCCTAATAACATCAGCCACACTATCAGAGGCTCGTTCACCTGCACATCCACCAATGTGATATATGCCATCATGTGCCAGCAATGCCCCTCTGCCATTTACATTGGTCAAACTGGACAGTCTCTACGTAAAAGAATAAATGGACACAAATCAGATGTCAAGAATTATAACATTCATAAACCAGTCGGAGAACACTTCAATCTCTCTGGTCACGCAATCACAGACATGAAGGTCGCTATCTTAAAACAAAAAAACTTCAAATCCAGACTCCAGCGAGAAACTGATGAATTGGAATTCATTTGCAAATTGGATACTATTAATTTAGGCTTAAATAGAGACTGGGAATGGCTAAGTCATTATGCAAGGTAGTCTATTTCCCCTTGTTTTTTCCTACCCCCCCCCCCAGATGTTCTGGTTTAACTTGGATTTAAACTTGGAGAGTGGTCAGTTTGGATGAGCTATTACCAGCAGGAGAGTGAGTTTGTGTGTGTATGGGGGTGGGGGGGGGGTGAGAAAACCTGGATTTGTGCTGGTAATGGCCCACCTTGATTATCATGCACATTGTAGGGAGAGTGGTCACTTTGGATGAGCTATTACCAGCAGGATAGTGAGTTTGTGTGTGTGGTTTTTGGGAGGGGGGTGAGGGGGTGAGAGAACCTGGATTTGTGCAGGAAATGGCCCAACTTGATTATCATGCACATTGTGTTGAGAGTTGTCACTTTGGATGGGCTATCACCAGCAGGAGAGTGAATTTGTGTGGGGGGGTGGAGGGTGAGAAAACCTGGATTTGTGCTGGAAATGGCCCAACCTGATGATCACTTTAGATAAGCTATTACCAGCAGGACAGTGGGGTGGGAGGAGGTATTGTTTCATATTCTCTGTGTGTATATAAAGTCTGCTGCAGTTTCCACGGTATGCATCTGATGAAGTGAGCTGTAGCTTAGGTCTCAAAATGTAACTGTAAATGAGGAATTGTCATAAGACTTCTTTAGACAGAAGGTTAACCTGTTGTTAGGTCTCTAGAAAGCATCTTATGATTTTGTTTTATATTAAACCTTTTGTTTCCGTTATTCTTACTATCTCTTGAATTTTGAATATTTGATAATAAACTTATCCTTGATTTCACTATATATATAGCTCAGTGCTGTGGTATTAAGCTGGGGCTGATCCTGAGTTGAACCATACAAGCTGGGGTGTGCACTGATCCTCTGGGGACAGCAGACCTGGTATTTCTGTGAGTATTCAGTGGATGAGGGGCTGGATGCTATAGGGAAATGCTTCAAATGGGCTCGGGCTTGTTAATCTGCAAGACAAAGTAGAGGCTGGCATAGCCCAGAGGAGAGTGTTTGGCTGGCTAACAGACTGGTGGTGTTAGTGAGCTGACACCCAGTTAAGCCCAAGCAAGTCTCCCTCTAACTGGAGGTGGGGCAGTAACAATGTGACCCACAGTCCTGGGCACTATGAGAACTGTCACTGCTTTCTCTCCCCCACATACAAAAAAGAAAGCTTTGGAAAACACTGAAGAAACTTTAAAATAGACCATAAAGATGAGGAAACAATATAACCATGAAGATTTTAAATGTAACATGTAATTCAGCTACTGTAATAACCAATCCAAATCCAATACATTCAATGGAATAGATAAGGCTGCTGTAACCGGAGCGTTTTAAATGTACTGGAGAATTTTCTCAGAAGATTTTGAAGCTACCCTCCATGACCATGTACAAAGGGAAACAAACCTAGAGGAATTAGGTCCGTCCACATGGAAAGTGAGAGAACAGCACTTATTCCCATGGAAGGTCCTCCATGATATACTGTGGGATCAGAGCTCTGTGAGTCAGGAGGAGCTGAGGGAAGAAAGGTTGGGATGAAACAGGAAATGACTGAATCCCTACCACATCTTCTGAAATTTCCCTGATGCCAACCTCATCACTATTACATTATCCAGGGTCTTCCACACATCAACTTCCCTGAGAAAGTCTTTGCTGGCAATCACCAGTGTGGGCTTTGTGGAAGCATGACTCCTCATATAGATGTTCTGCCATGTGGGATGCACTGCCTCAGGGGCAGTGAGAACTTGAGGCCTCACAGATCACAAAACACTTCCAAATCTTGATGTTGAGCCCCCTGTCTGCCTATAGGATACAAATAGGGGACCATCTGGAGGAAACCATGAGGTAGACCTTGCAGAATAAATTATACTTTCCAGGAAACTCTGCTAGTTTTTCTGCACAAGGAGACAATATGATCTGTTGTAATCACAGAAACACTTATCAAAGCAGCTCTGAGAAGATAGATGTGCATGGGAAGAAAAACACATGAATTCTTCTGAAAGTAACTGTTAAATGTTTGTCCTTCTCCAGCTAGCTATATGATAATCATACTATGGTGTGTACCTGAAATCTTATCCTCATCTACTGCTTCATTTAATAGGTTATGGTTTTATAGAACTTCTGTTTTTTAAAGATTAAAAGAAAGACATTCAGAAGAACTAGCACTATATGACATTTTCTTTTCCCCAAGCGCTAATGTGCGTTTTCTTAAAACACAGGTTCAAAATAAAACACCGTAAAGAAAAAAAACATAAATCCTTGTTGTGCAAGGGTACTGGATGCAATGTTTTACAGAGTAATTGGAATGACACAGCTAAAACTCAGTGTAATTGTTTGAAAAATTAGAGGTAGGAGTTTAAAATACATGCTTAGTATCCAGCTTACATACTTTAAAAGTGTCCTAGACAAAAAGTAGCTTAGTACATTTGTTCATTAGTTAATTTTCTCTCATGTTTATACTGCTTACATTGCTGGGTGGGAAGACTGTGATAGCAGAAGCGACTAAGCTAATCATAATACCTTTGACAAATTACATGAATGAAGGAAGGGGTTCTCCCAGACGTTTTCCTTACATACAGTTTAAAGAAAGATTGCATCAAAGGAAACCCCCAAGGCCTTATAGAAACCGGATTAGTATCTGCTCTATAGATACCTCCAAGTAGCAGCCCAGATTTTTCAAGGGAGAGGAGTTAAAAACTTGTTTATCTAAAGGTCAGTTTTGTTAACACATTGTCTATTGGTGGATCTTGGAGACAAGACGTTCTACGGCTTTGAAATCATGAGTGGAAAAAAACAGATTTGAGTACTGCCCAGGGCATGATCAGAGTAATTAAGATCTAAGTTACTAATGCTATTTTTAGGTAGAATAACATAAGGAATGTGAAAAAAAAAAAAACAGGAACATGATGCTGTAGATCAGTACAGCTACAGTAGGAGTCATTATAATAATTATCTGTGACTTTCCCACCAGATAAGTTTCACATGAGTATAATATAAAGGATCAGTAATCAAAATTGCCCAAGAGGCAACACTACATATTTTAAAAAATATTTTTTTGCTGTTTGCATATTTGCTCATGACATCATAATTACTTATCTGATGATAATGCACCATTTCCAACATCATGTACAGTATAAATGTAACCATGTTTATAGTCATCCTTTTTTAAATTGGGGGTAATTATGTTTAATTTTATTCTGCTTTGCTAAAGCAAGACAGCACAAAGGAAATACGCAGTTCAGCAGCTATCCTAACAGGAGTTAAATGGTTCCAAGTGCTCTTACCACCTAACTATGCTAAACCAATCTGTAATCCAATGGCCATTTTCTAGATTACAAGTAATCCAAATGCCAAAGGGAACCAAAGTCAATGTCCTCCTTTCTTCCAATAGGTCAATTATTCTTTTTTCATAAGGAATTTAAAAAAACACTCATTCTGTGGGGCTTGCAAGCACTTTGAAATTCCTAGGATTGGGATCAACAAAGCTATTATCGCTCTGCTGGAAAGGCAGAGATCAGGCCTTACAAGATTATGCAATGGGGTTACTCAAAGAACAAAGGTCTATAGTAAGATCGAGATGCTTTCTTGTACTTCCTCTACTTGTCCTTACATGCTTGAACCCACACTCTTTGAAACACTGTATATAGTACATGCTCTGCATGTCAGATGTACCAATGACTGAACAGTGAGTGTATAACTGATTTCTATGATGCACATTGAAGTCATAAGGATAAACAATAATGTGCACAAAAAACAAGCCTATAGGGCTAGCCACTGAGGCTAATGCATTCAGTTATACCCATTTTTAACCCAGAATTCAGATAAGAATGTCAATAATTTTAGTAGAATGAAAGAGTTTTAAATTTGAGCCCTGTCCCCCCAGAAATTCAGGGTTCACAGCTGAACAACAGAGTGGACTCCTCGGGGATGACACTCATGTTCCTCCATAGAAAGATTTATCTAGCTATTTTCTACCTTGACTGTGCACACAATTTTTTACACTCAAGATGAGCCTACAAAATGTACATTCCAGTGAATCATAAAAACAATGGGCTGGATTCTGTGCAGTGCCTCTGAGGAGGTACAGCAGATTCAGCGCAGGAAAGAGAAGACTACGGTGGGTTTAAAAGCTTTGTAGAAAAAGCTGGACCAAACCAAGTCTCTGGATTAGATTCTCATTTACACTCAGGTCCTTTTCATGCTCTAGCAGCACATAGTCAGAAATTAAATTTATACCCATATTAAGAAAATTTTGCAATGCCAGAGTGGTGTAAAGGGACTGACCTGTAAAGAATAACATCCTCTAGTCTCAGAGTAACAGCCGTGTTAGTCTGTATTCGCAAAAAGAAAAGGAGTACTTGTGGCACCTTAGAGACTAACCAATTTATTTGAGCATGAGCTTTCGTGAGCTACAGCTCACTTCATCGGATGCATACCGTGGAAACTGCAGCAGACTTTATATACACACAGAGAATATGAAACAATACCTCCTCCCACCCCACTGTCCTGCTGGTAATAGCTTATCTAAAGTGATCATCAAGTTGGGCCGTTTCCAGCACAAATCCAGGTTTTCTCACCCTCCATCCCCCCACACACAAATTCACTCTCCTGCTGGTAATAGCCCATCCAAAGTGACAACTCTCTACACAATGTGCATGATAATCAAGTTGGGCCATTTCCTGCACAAATCCAGGTTCTCTCACCCCCTCAACCCCCTCCAAAAACCACACACACAAACTCACTATCCTGCTGGTAATAGCTCATCCAAAGTGACCACTCTCCCTACAATGTGCATGATAATCAAGGTGGGCCATGTCCAGCACAAATCCAGGCTTTCTCACCCCCCCCCTTTTTTTTCCCCCAGGGACACACACACACAGCCAGCAGGAGAGTGAGTTTGTGTGTGTGTGTGTGTGTCCCTGGGGGAAAAAAAAGGGGGGGGGGTGAGAAAGCCTGGATTTGTGCTGGACATGGCCCACCTTGATTACCATGCACACTGTAGGGAGAGTGGTCAGTTTGGATGAGCTATTACCAGCAGGAGAGTGAGTTTGTGTGTGTATGGGGGTGGGGGGGTGAGAAAACCTGAATTTGTGCTGGAAATGGCCCACCTTGATTATCATGCACATTGTAGGGAGAGTGGTCACTTTGGATGAGCTATTACCAGCAGGATAGTGAGTTTGTGTGTGTGGTTTTTGGAGGGGGTTGAGGGGTTGAGAGAACCTGGATTTGTGCAGGAAATGGCCCAACTTGATTATCATGCACATTGTGTTGAGAGTTGTCACTTTGGATGGGCTATTACCAGCAGGAGAGTGAATTTGTGTGTGTGGGGGGGTGGAGGGTGGGAAAACCTGGATTTGTGCTGGAAACGGCCCAACTTGATGATCACTTTAGATAAGCTATTACCAGCAGGACAGTGGGGTGGGAGGAGGTATTGTTTCATGATCTCTGTGTGTATATAATGTCTGCTGCAGTTTCCACGGTATGCATCCGATGAAGTGAGCTGTAGCTCACGAAAGCTCATGCTCAAATAAATTGGTTAGTCTCTAAGGTGCCACAAGTACTCCTATCCTCTAGTCTGTATACCCAGGGTTCTGTCTCTGTATCCGCATCTCTTTTCTGCTACCAGTCCCCCTTTTCTCTCTCCTGTGTGTTCTGCCCAGATTGTCTCACCTGTAGCATTTTATTACAGCGGGTAAGTACTGTGCTCAAGAAGTGCCACAGCTCAAGTACTGAAAGTACCAGAAGTGCCATAATACACGATTCCTGCGTCTCCAAAAAAGTGCTATGGCATCCTGGAGTATTCTGGCAGGCCTTGAGCATGGCTTTACTGTCATCTTCTCCAATTCTCCTTCCTCCCCTCTAGATTCTGCCTTTCTTCTAGATCCCTTTTTCATTTCCAGGCCTCCTGAAATCATCCCCACCCCACATTACCAGTGCCCAAGTCCTTTTCATCATAATGCCAAAACTTACCCCAGGTCAGCATTGCAAGAGGAACTAGTAAACTTTGAAAGTCTCAGTTCAAGCTATGGAAGAAATTAATGGAAACATGTTTATTTCCATAGAAAATACTGAGAGCAGAAAAGCAGGTGCAACAAATACCAGTTCCCTGGTTTGCATGAACAACTGGGCTTCTTTTGATGGCTTTTACCACAATATTAAAAATAGCCATGACTTATAATAGCGTGATTCCACTGAACTGAAGTATCTGGTGCCAGTGACTGTCTGAGACAGGATACTGGACTAGAACGACATTGATTCTGATCCAGTATGGCACTAGCTAACCAGTCAAACAGCAAGGACAGTGATCAGCAAATATAAGTACCGACCACAAAATTATTGACCAATGTCATGAAGCTAAGGAAATATTCCAAAGGAGGCAAGGTTATAACAAGCCATTCAAGCTGTGACCTGCCATTCTGACTCTGTAAAGTATAATCAGTTGCTATACAGATTCTTTCAGTTCAGGTATTCATATATATCCTATATCTCTTTCCTCTTCCTCCCACCCAAAGAAAACATTTGCCCAGAAATCTACTGAATTAAACATCTGTTGCCCTCTCACATAATCAACAGTCAGATCCTGCAGTGTCTATGTGAGCAAAACTCCCACTGAAAAACCAATCAATCAGGCTCAAAGTAACTGAAATGTCAGATTCCCTCTTTCTTTTCTTCTTCTCACTCATTTTGTTTTAGAATAGTTACATTTTATCACAAGGTCCTGGATTCTCATCTCACCTAAACCAGTTTTACACTCGTGAGTCTCCATTGACTTCAACTGAATTATTTCTGATTTACACCAGTGGAAGAAAGAAGAACCACCAAATCTTAGATTCCTTTCTTCTTATTATTATTTCTATTACAGTAGTACCTAGAGGTGTGGCGGTTAAATACAAGACAGGATATGGCTTTAGGCAAGCAAGCAGGCTGGTCTGCTGACGGGATTGCCCCCATCAGCTTTTCCAGCTCTCCTTTTATTTCTCTCCCCCCTGCGCAATACATACGCCGACCGCAGAAGGCATCAACAAAGGAAATAAAATGACTTTGATTAATATTCTTATTTACCAGCCTCTATCTACTACAATCCTTGTTCTCAGGCCTTGAGCCCAGGCCAAGGAAGCTTCCCACGGTTCATGTCCTTTAGTTGACTTCCCATGGTCCATGTCCTTGGACGGAGCAGTGTGTGCATCGCTCCTACACAACAGTCAGGGTGTGCCCTGAATGTTTCCAGGTGCATGAATGCTACATGAACCCTTCATAGAGGCCCCACTGTGCTAGGCCCTGTACAAAAACAGAGGGTATGTCTACACTTCAGGCTGGAGGTATAATTCTCAGCTCGAGGAGACACAAACACAGGTATGAGCAGTAAGAAACACAGTCTGTGCCATGGGAGATTTTACAATCTAAATAGACAACACAGCCAAAGAGATGGAAACAAAGAGTTAAGTGACTTACCCAAGATGACAAAGCAGATCAGTGGCACATCCAAGAATAGAGCCCTAGTCTCCCAAGGCCCATTCCAGTAGCCTATCCATTGGACAACAGCCTCTTTTTTTTCTTTTCTTTTTTTTGGGGGGGAATACAGTGGATTAGGTCTAGGATTTCCCCCGCGCCCTCCCCCCCCCCCGCCTTTTTAAAATGGGATGGCCTAGAAGCCTTCTTTTTTTAATACAAAGGATTTTTCAGTTCACTGGAATACGCGCTAAGAAATAAATCCCTAACAGCATTGTAAAAAAAAAAAAAAAAAAGGCTTGTTAGCCATTACACACCCACCCAGCCTAATAAGGCATTCAAATGAGTTCAATCAAGTCAATTTGCATAAAGTGCACACAATAAGGCCATGTAATTTGCACATTTTATTGTAAAGTAAAAGCACTTCTCATGTCAGTATTCAAGGCTTTTAAAAGCAAAGTTCTGTGCACAGTGAGTATTTCATAAGAAAGGCTGCAGGATAGATAGTATTCATAAAATACATTTTACCTAAATTGGTACTGTCTTTAGTAATAAAACCATCTGGAATAGATGTTGACAAGTGGAAATTATATTAAAAACCTGCATGAATTCAACATATCCATGGCCATGTTACTGTCATTTCTATTTCTTATTATATTTGAGCAAACTAAATAAAGTGTATTTTGTCCCAAATTGAAATTTACAATATTGAATCCTATCCTGCAGATTTTACACCTGTGAAACTCTCATTGATTTCAAAGGAAATTTCACTTGAGAAAGGAGTGGTAGATACGCTGGAGGGGAGGGATAGGATACAGAAGGACCTAGACAAATTGGAGGATTGGGCCAAAAGAAATCTGATGAGGTTCAATAAGGATAAGTGCAGGGTCCTGCACTTAGGATGGAAGAATCCAATGCACCGCTACAGACTAGGGACCGAATGGCTAGGCAGCAGTTCTGCGGAAAAGGACCTAGGGGTGACAGTGGACGAGAAGCTGGATATGAGTCAGCAGTGTGCCCTTGTTGCCAAGAAGGCCAATGGCATTTTGGGATGTATAAGTAGGGGCATAGCGAGCAGATCGAGGGACATGATCGTTCCCCTCTATTCGACATTGGTGAAGCCTCATCTGGAGTACTGTGTCCAGTTTTGTGTCCAGTTCTTGGGACTACAAGAAGGATGTGGATAAATTGGAGAGAGTCCAGCGAAGGGCAACAAAAATGATTAGGGGTCTAGAACACATGACTTATGAGGAGAGGCTGAGGGAGCTGGGATTGTTTAGCCTGCAGAAGAGAAGAATGAGGGGGGATTTGATAGCTGCTTTCAACTACCTGAAAGGGGGTTCCAAAGAGGATGGCTCTAGACTGTTCTCAATGGTAGCAGATGACAGAACGAGGAGTAATGGTCTCAAGTTGCAGTGGGGGAGGTTTAGATTGGATATTAGGAAAAACTTTTTCACTAAGAGGGTGGTGAAACACTGGAATGCGTTACCTAGGGAGGTGGTAGAATCTCCTTCCTTAGAGGTTTTTAAGGTCAGGCTTGACAAAGCCCTGGCTGGGATGATTTAACTGGGAATTGGTCCTGCTTCGAGCAGGGGGTTGGACTAGATGACCTTCAGGGGTCCCTTCCAACCCTGATATTCTATGATTCTATGATTCTATGACTGTGGGATCAGGCCTATTATTTACATGACTATAAATGCCAAAGTGTAAGCCTCAATTTGAACATTATAAATATCTTCCACAGAAAAATACACTAATTTTGTGTTCATAGGCAGCTGTTGGAACCATTATTTCTAAGCTCAAGATCTATTTACATTTTAAAAAGAATACTTAAAATACATCACCCTATATTGTGGGGCAGGTCCACAGCGGCTATAACTTGTCATGGCTCCACTGAAGTCAAAAGACCTATGACGATTTACAGCAGCTGAGGATCTGCCCCTGTGGCTAATATTTATATGTGCATACACAGACAGCAATTGAACTAAACACATTTTCCATTCTGTAGAAAAAAAGGAAAAATCTCATTTAGGTCACTGTGCAGGAATATAGGATTTGAAAATATTTCTGTGGAAGGATCAAAATTTCCTCATATTTGTGCTCATCATTGTGTGTGTGTGTGTATATTTGTATGTATACATTTTATAGATTACTAAAGTTACAAAGGCAAGCTCTAAAATATGAGGAAATACCAGGATTACAGTTGCCTGGGGGTGTGGGGATTATTATCTCTATTATACAGATAGGAAACAGTATTTATTGTGGACATAGGATACACGACAGTGGGATACTGTTTAGAACTCTTTCCTTCCAAAGAATTTCAGAATTTCAGTCGAGGCTATGCCTGAGAACACTAAATACTGTACTATGTCAGGTCTGTTTATAAACTCCTCCAGGCTATTTTTGACAGGTCATTCAGCTGTGCTGACCAAAAAAAGTTACGTACATTTCTAAGACATCACAACTATTTGGCAATATTTTATCAAGGAGGGTTGTCTGATCAGATTGAACTATTAACATCTAGCCTGTTTAGTTTGTTTTGCTGTGACTTGTGTCATTTTTAAGAAAGAGTTTGAAGAGCCCTGCATGGACATCACAGCAGGTAAATGAGAGCCAGGAAGCACTGATATATCTTCCTAACTCTGCCTTTTATTCATTATGCAACTTCAGGCCAGTCACTGCAATTCTCAATGCCATAATTTCCTCATCTGCAAAATGGAAATAATAGCTATCCTCCTTTGTAAAGCAACTGGAGCTTTTCTTAATAAAGACGCTACATAAGTGTGAATAATTATCATTCAGATACCTATGCTTACCTTGGAATGAAATTTCCAGCAAAGGTATGAAACAATCCCCCCAGCCCTTTCAAATGTATACTACATCTACAAACCCAAATATATTGGAAGTCTTCTCCTGCTCCCAGGGAAGTCAATGGCAAAACTCCCATTCACTTATATGCATGGGATTGATAAGAAACATGAGCCTGATCCTGGACTTTATTATAGCAATGCCAAGTAGCCATTATGTCATCTTAACCTACCAGTGGAGGATTACCCAATGTGAAGGACTCCACAACGTGGCATTGGGTTACCATAGCAGTTCCTATATGGCTCTGTCCTCTAGACCCTGGTATAGGTGGCCTTTCCAGGGAAAGAGGGGGCCCAGTTTTGCCAAAATTCGGGACAGCCGGGACAGGGCTTAAAAAAGGGACTGTTCTGGCCAAAACAGGACGTATGGTCACCCTAGTGGGATGTCTCTATGCCAGTGATCTTCAGCTATTGGAAAGCCCCTTTGGGGCCAGGCTCACCCAGGCATAAACCTCACAGGAACCAGCCTAGCTCCTGGGCAGACCCAGAATCAGAAAGGGAATGAAGGTGGTGTTAAAAGCCACTTTTGCACCCCCACACAATTGAACTAGACTGAGCACTGCTCAGATGCTGACCCAGAGTAGGGCTTATAGCATAGAACTTTGCTGAGAAGCTGCCCTGATAGGAGACGTCCTTGGGGAGTAGTACCTTTATTATGGAAGCCACCCAGGAAAATAATTAAATTTTATAGAAGCCAACTTTGCTTTACAAAGCTATAGGGGAAAGTGATTCTATGTCAGTGGCCGCAGCTTATAAATGAAGATATACTGTATTCTACAAAATGAAACTACCAGGGAAACGACAATGTATTCAACATGAATGCAGCTGCTTTCTATTTTGAATACAATCCAGTCAAACATAACGTAGTACAGGAGGAAAAGAAAGTAAAATCCTGCTGTCAGTGTCCACTTGCTTTTCTCCCTCTTGCTGTCCAGGGGGTAAGCATAGCCACCTTTGACGGCTCTGATAGGAGTTACTGTGTTCCCTCCATTCCCCACTTCACGTAATGATCTTCAGCCTGGCTGTCAAACACAATTATTTCTCTGGGTAACAATATGAAAGGCAGCTGCAGCAAGCGTGGAGGTCAGGCAAAGCAGGCCACGGATGCTACGGCACCTGCCTCTTGCACGTGAAAACAGAACAAATTACAACATTTGTCGCCAAGGAACTGAGCAGCAACACCATGTGGATGGCCTCACAAGTCACAGGCACCATTTTCATCATGTGCACGGTTATATCTTTTCAAATCTAGAGCAGGGAACAGATGTTTCATCAAAAGACACATTTAAAATAAAGATCATTATTCAGTAAGGAGCTTAATTACATAGGATTATTCAGGTCCACTTAATTGTTTGACAGTCTGAGCACCTCCCATGTATTTGTTACAGAGGCACCCATCTATTACTGGGTTACTAAACTCTGATAGCTTCAGGACAAATGTAGTTGCATAGTAATTCAGCCAACATCAATTCCTGATATCCAGCTAGAAGGGGGGAAATGTAAGTAATCGTAGCAAGCAATAAAATATTGTCTTATTCCTATAGGCATTGTATTCTGTTCCATAAAATATTAATAGCCTGAACTACTAAAACGGAAACAAAACTAAGGGCTATTATGGTAATATAATTCAGCATTAGGCATATTTGAAACATTTCAGATCAATTAAACAGTAGACTATCCTCTGATTAGGCTGACCAAATGTCATACAAACCTAGGACTCTCCTATTTTCAGAGAGTCTGTCCTGGGTCTCCTATTTAGGCTTGCAACAGTTGGTAGCCTTTTTACCTCCGTGAGCTGTCAAAATACTCATACTTTCCTCACTCACAACCAAAACTCTCTCCAATACCCCTCAACTGTCCTGGCTTTGCATTTTGAAAATCCAATCACCTCACTTCTGATTACATGACTGCGATTCAACTGCATTAAACCACTAGAAAATACATTTTATTTTTTCCTCTCTACAGATTTCAACAGTTAAATCCAAGTATGGAAAAAGCAATATATTGTTTCCTCACATATCTAAATCAACTTATTGCAGGGTACCAGCAAACCTAACCGCAAACTGTGTAGCTATGGGATATAAAAGTGGTATTAGAAACCTGAAGGTTAAATATTCTATCCTACAGTCCATCAAATAAGCACTATACTATGTGTAAGTGGCAAGTCACTGCAGATTTTTCTTTTAATAGAGTAGCTAAGAGTGATTTCATTGTGTATTACTGAAAAAAAAATGCCATGGAATTAACTTCACAAGAAGTTAAGTTTGTCATTTCAAAAAAATCCTTAGTTCAGACTAAGCTGCTAAATGTAACTTAAAGCTGGGAAAAGATGATTACTCTATAATGGCTCCATTCACATTCACAAAGTTGGGGTCATTTTAAACTATTGCTACATTTTGGAAAGCTGCCCAGAAAACTTTTGGTGTGAAAAATCGACAGAATGTCTTTGTGCTACATTAACTACAGTATTTAAAGGTAAATAATGCAGGTGCAGGCCTTCCCATATGCAAATTACAGTATATTGTGAAAACCATAAAGCCTTTCCACAACCTTGCTCTAATTTATTTAAAATAGATTAATGCTGCTCAAACAATCAGCAACTGCAACAACAAAATAAAATTTAAAAAAATCTTGTTTTGTTACTATTAGGAGGTAACAAAGAGAGAGCCTGCATACATAGCAGAAACCAAGGATATAGCTGTTGCATTAGTTTTATTTAATACAGAGCAACAATTTTGTAAACCTAGATAGGCACTAAGAGCACCTTACCAAGAAAACTATGAAGATTTACATTATGTTCCACATGAATGGTTCCAAGGTACACTAAATGCTTCCCATTTACAGCTTGCAAGCAATTTAGAGAGGCCTTCAGCTAAGCATATGTCCAAGTTCTATATAAGTTATCATATGCTACGGTGACACTATGACTGATCACACTCACGCACTGCTTCTCTCTGTAAATGGGCTTTCTTATAATGGAAATGTTTAGTTCCAAGCAGCATATATGTTACACGTTATTAATGGCTGAAACAGATGCTTCTTTCCAGTGAAAGGGGTTTGTTTTTACATAAAGTAAGTCCTCTTGTAAATCTGAATCTTTTATTTGGTTGCATTTCAGTATGAGGGATAATAATAAAAAAACCCTTCCTACTCTGCATTATACTACAGAAGCATTTGCATTTTTAATTTGTTACATAGAAACAAATTTATATACATAAGCACCCATTTTATTACGCATTTTATATGACTCCATTTGTTTGTATTGTAGATTGCACAGTTTCTTAATCACTGCTTAGCGTAAAGTACCCTATCACTAAAGTAGTCCTACAATAAAATACATGATGTGGTCTACAAATGATGGCGATTAATTTCATGACAGAAATGTTGCATTTATGTTGTGGTTTATGTTCAATTAACACTTGGCTGCATTAATGCAGAACTTCAGCTTAGCTTTGCACCAGATATTAAATAAAAATGAAGTACCCTAAAAAGGAATGATTGCCTGTGCTAAACAGAATAAGAACCAATTTATTTGGGGGTTGCCTCCACAGTATCACCTGAGATACTCATGAGGAATTCCAAATGGAACCATCATGTTTTTGAAAGGAAAAGAAATGATTTACCTTTTCATGCATTTTTTGTGAAAATAATTGTCTCCATGCACATGATAGAACAATAGTTCTAAAGCTGGAGCAGCTGCAGCTCATGACAACCAGATTATTAGCAGAGGGAAGACATCTCTAAAAATAAGTCACTCATTTATTTCATTAAATACAAACAAGCCCAGTTTCAGAGATGGGAAGCACATGAGAGCACATGGGGAGTGGAAACAATGGTTATGATCCTTTTTGATGCAAAACATGTAACAACAATCATCAGATTTACTAGATGCTATTTTCTAGATGTGTAAAGCTAGCTATGAGAAAAATTTACTAGAAAAGATGGTTTAAACTGATCTGCTGAACCAGCTTTTTCTGTTCATAGCAAAGTCCTGTATGAAGATATTGCTTGTATGTTTTGAATTTGAGTACCTCAGAGGTTAAAACTAATTCGACTGCAAACTATGTGATTGCAGGGTAGGTCTCACCTGATTTTCTCCCAGCCTGTTTCCTTAGCCCTCAAATAAATATCTGAACAACTATTCCATGGCTGTAAAATATTTGAACCTGAAAGTAGGTTAGTATCATTAAACAAATCCAGGTCTACAGCGTTATTGAAATCTACTTAAAGTCAGGAGACAAATTTATGAATTAAAATGTTGCTTTTTTTCAGATCATAGAGCTGTGCAAGTTTATAAATAACCCCACACAGACTGTTTGGCAAACCTCCTGAAAAGCTCTGTGGGCCACTAAATCTCATCATGTGAATTTTGCATTAGAAAATGTGTTTGGAGAGGAACTTAAAGAGTCCAGCTGGTGAAAAAAATCACTTTGTAAAACCACAGTATTGAATAAAACTGTAAAAATTTCCTCTGATATTTACATTTCATTTCAAGTGGATTACATTTGCTTAATCATATTGGCTCAGAGCATTCCCTAACACAGGAAGACCCATGGGAAGGAGGCTTTGGAGGTGAAAAGCTCCACAACACTCCCCTCATCTCGTCCCATGTCATGCCATTGAGGGGAAAAGGGAGAGACAGGGTTTGCTCCCTCATGGGAACAGTTGCAGGACTCAGATACAAAGTTGGTGGATCCCACAGGAAGCAAGGGCCATCTGTGCAAAGTCCCCATGGAGCCGTTTTCCCTAGCTTTAGCAGCATGAATCCATTGTATTATCTTTTGGGGAATTTCCACAGGAATGGGACTGGGAGTTATAGGAGAGACAATATAAATCCCTCCACCAGTCCCGACCATGGCCCACGCACTTTTCCTCCTACTCCAAACTAGTTGAATGCTCTCTGCAGGGTTTTGGGGGTAAGAAGAGAGAAGGGCATATTGGAGGCGTCTGACCCTTTCCCCTCCTTCCTGCAGGAGAGAGTAGATGTGAGTGACCCCAGGGTCCTTCCATGTCCAGTTTGGGGCAGGGGTGGGGAAATTCTTCCCATTAAAACTTGTCTTTTTGCATTATGAAGATTTTTTGGAGGAGGGATTTGTTGACCATTTGCCTCCAGTCTTCATTAGCTGTGTGGTCTGTCAGTCAATGCTGTTGTAGATTATTAAATCAAAACATTCTTTATTAACCCCACCTTTGTATAGTCAAGGAACATGCACTTGCACACAGATGAAAACTATTAAAATATACACTCTTATGTTAATATTCAACTGAAAAATACGTGCTGCATTTTCACTCAGAACTGAGCTGGAAATCAGATTTCAGCCTCAGCTTACTATGAGAATCACTACTCGGGTCTCTATTCAGTCCTTACCTAATCCATTGGTCAGTGTATATTGGACAACACTCTCTGTGTCTGAGAGCACATTACATCCACCACCATTCATGGAATGTGTCTCTTTTATTCATGCTTTCAGCTCTAACAGTCCCTAATTCAATCTTCCCTGGATCAGCCAAGATGCTGGCCAGCACATTAACTCAGGAAAATCTCCCATAGAAGATCAGCTCTAGGGCTTAATGTGGGTACAACGACTAGCACAATGAGGCCCAGAGCCCTGCTAGCACAATCCAAATGATAGTAATGCACATACAGTGATATGAATATATGAAGTCCCATGTGGAAGGATTATTAATAATTAGATATTTATAAAGCACCATATATACACTCAGATGAAAGACCAATTACTGACTATGCTGATTATTATTATTACATTGACATTTTCTTCTGCAGTTTGATGAAGGCTGATTCCATTTCTCTGGGCCCTGCTCTTGGGGCCACATTCTCCATGGCATGACACCAATTTTATGCCAGTATAACTTCAAAGGAATTATAGTTGAGACTCCAAACCTTTTCTTAGTTTGCAATACTATAGGCTTAATTTGACACTCAGATAGTGTGTGTCTAAATTAGTCTAATCACACACCAGTCTAAATTAGCAGTAACTCAATGGCTTACGCTAATGTAAAACTGTTGTGAGAATTAGGCCCCATGTGTTTGAAAGATGTTTAAATGACTTTTACTGGGCAGACTTTGCCCTTTTACTGAAGACATAAATTAGTTTAGTTTATGAAAACAAATCCCTTTTACTGCTACTATATACATCCTGTTATAGAGTACGTATTTTACTGATAATTTACTGTATAGTCTATATTTATGTGATTTATAGTGTATATTATACTGCTGTACATCATAGTTTATTGCTATTATATTGTTTTTAAGAACAAGCACTAAATCAGGATTTGTTTTCTATTCTCTTCTTACTGATAATATTGCTCAAGGAAAACAGCTTGTGTCACAAGCTAGGCTTGCACTACAGGATGTCAAGTGACATACAATAAAACTTACTTTGACAGAAAATTTACCAGACATGACAATAGGAGGAAGGAAGGAAGGCATCAGGGAGCGACAAGGATGTACACATACTTGTGTATTCCACACCACCACAAATTTTTTTAGAAATTACTTTTTCATATAGAGGACACAAAGGGTTTGGTCCTTCCTGGCAGCCAGGAGGCAGAAAACAAACCCATTGAAGATTTTCAAATTGTTTATAGATGGTCCTCCAGGAGTTGACTGGAAAATAATTTTGTCTTTCAGAGACAGCTAACACCTACCTGAGGGTCTTGTGGTTGAAAAAAACCTAACAACAACAACAAAAAATGATTTCACTTTTGGTACTTGAATGTCTTATTGTTCAGTACTTAGTGGAAGCTCTTAAATTGCTCATCTGGCAGAGAAAGAAAGCTATTCCTCCTCCCACCACAGTGTACTGAGATTTTAGGAGGAGGGCCTTTATTTTGTTTTCTAAACTCACAGCTTCAGTTAAGAATGTCTCTCCTCCACATGACCTCTCAAGCCAGCCTCACTGCAGTATTGATACCCTCAGTTTTTCCCTATTAACACACGAAATTGTCTCTTTTCCTTGTCACCACCAGCAGCATTACCTCATACTGTGTAGATAGATGCCCCCTCCCCTCAGAAATCACTTCTGAACCCAGATCTCTTGTGTAACAGGGCAGTGCCTGTGTATGTCAACAGTTATGCTGAACCTGAGAATTTAATATAAATACTTTGGACCAGCTCCATCTCCCAGCAACTTAAGGGGGAACTGGATCAAACTTTTGGGGCTTTATTCTCCTCTCTGTGGGCCCAGTCCTAAGCACAGCACTGAACCAGATGCATAACTTTAAGTATATGAATAGTCCCATTAAAGTTAATGGCACTATTCATATGTTTAAAGTCAAGCACATGCTTAAGTTATTGTTGTACTGGGACTTTAAAACACAGAAGTCCAATTAAGAAAACATGGGAGTTATGTAGTTTATGAATGAACGAGAGTGCTTGATATCTTTTTTTTTTAAAGTGTTAGTGTTGTGTAATAGAATGTACATTTCTATTCACAGTTTAATTTAATATTCTGTACATATTACCTGTGATGAGACATGAATCAGAAGTTTGCACAGCAAGCTTTGAGAGTGTGAAGTGTTAGTGCTAGAATAAGAACACTCTGACAACCAAGTAAGCGTGAAAACAGAAAGTAATAATGACTTCAAAATAGTCTAGCGTTAATGAACAGAAGAGTTAAGGGTATGAGGTGAAACTAAGTGAGATTTTTTTACACTAATATCACACGTATAATGTCTCTTATTTCAAAACTATATTCCAACTACAGATGACCTGATTTTAGAGCTGTTGAGCACCCACAACTCCTGTTGAAAATCAATGGAAGTTGAGAGCTGTGGCTGTTCAACAACTCTGAAATATCAGGTTTCACATGCTCTCACACACACAAATAACTTCACCGAAGTGGCTGTCACTGAAAATTCAGCCACCTTTGGGGTAAGACAGCAACACTTCAACAACAACTCATAACAGAATACTGCATCCAACTGGAGTTAGAGGTAGAATTTGGGGTAAAAAAATGTAATTAATCAAATTAAAATTGAGCCTGGACACTGCGGTCTCTAATTTATTTCCCACAAACTTGTGCCTGCTACTGTTTACACACAAAGTTGAATGCATCACACATATAACTATTGCCTTTGGGAATATAAATGAGGATTTGCAGGTGCATATTGATTAGTTGGGTATCCGGCTACTTGGCTTTTTGCACAAATGAGGTAACTGTAGTTGGTAATAGTGGCATGTAAATTTGGCCTTTAATGATCACAAGAGTGCCTCATTTTATATATATTTCAAAAGTCAGAAATTGGAGCTAGACTAGTCCCTGCTGAAAAGATTAACCTGAGAACTGATTGAATTATTCATTGCAAATAAATTAGTAGATTAATTTGGCCCTTTTTTCTCTTCCCAAATTGTTTGTGAATCTACCTGATTCCTATAGATTTGTATTATTCATAATTATTACCTGAATAGTTTGGCTGAAAATTGTTCCTCTGATGGGTTATTCAAACACTGTTCACTTTGACTATTTGCTGTTTGTTATTTGTGGTCTGTGATGAGCCACTTAAATCATATGATATTTTTTCTGATCGTTGATTGGATGCCTGAATTTTTTCAAAAACAGGAGAATAATGAATTACAGCGCAAATAACGCACAGTGAATAGTAAATATCACACATGAATATCCTTCTATAAATGTGAATACAGGTGTTAATATGAAGAAAAGCTACTCTCCATGCATTTACCCTATCAAAAACCTAGTAGTGTGAAATTTTAGGAACACTGTTTTTTGAAGTATTTAGTCAGCTCTGTTTAATATTATAGATTCTTGTTCTGCAACAGTGTGGCAATAAGTAAGTCATCTTAATGCAATCACAAATGTTGAATCTCTCTAATCACACAAGTCATTGACTTTAATAAGCAAACATCGTAGAAACACAGGGTTAGAAGGAACCTCGAGGGTCATCTAGTCTAACCCCCTGCCAAGATGCAGGATTTGTTGTGTCTAAACCTCCAAGACAGATGGCTATCCAGCCTCCTTTTGAAAGCCTCCAGCAAAGGAGCTTCCACAACTTCCCTAGGCAGTCTGTTCCATTGTCCTGTTCTTACAGTTAGGAAGTTTTTCTGAAATTTAATATAAGCACATTCATACATATAATTATTCAGTGTTCTCACTGAATAACGCTACTGAACACTGAATACACTACTGAAATCCAGAGCCCTTGCATCACTGTACCACATTCCGTTCATCCACTTGTTTTGCAATTAGCTTGTGAAAAGCAAGCTGTTTTCTGGGCCGGATCTGTTCTTTTTAAGTCCATGCTGTTTGGTGCTCAGTTTTCTGTTGTTATCCTGCATCTACTTATAGATTCTTTTTTTCATGGAGGCAATAGCACAGTGATTTAAGCAATAGTTAGCATTGCTGTAAACGGAGCTACCAACCACATTTGGTAGATATCTATTGATGCTACCAGTTGGTAAACACAGAACAGAGGTCACTATTTAGTTATGTTTCCGAGGTTAAGAAAACCTCTATTTGTTCTGTACTTGTTCTGTGCCACTTTTCTGCTGTGTCATTTCTCTGAGCTCTGCCATGACTTTGTACTCCATTGTATTGCCCAGGTTTCACTTGACTTAATTTTGAGTGTAAGGTCAACTGACCTAATGATTTTTTTTAAAAAAAATCACAGTTTTAAAATTTTAAACATGAAAATTCCATCCAACTTTTCCTTTGTTTGTCTTATCTTGTTTTGCTAGTAGTTCCAGAAGCTTTGAAGAAGTTTGGAATATTAAGTTACAAATATCATTTGTATGTATCATTCCACAAAAGTACCTATTTTTAAAAACAATCAAAATTCAGGTTGCCTTAAAGGATTTTTTAGCTTTTATGCAAGTTGTGTACTTTGTATCAAACAATGTTTAATCACACGAAATGCTCAAGTGGAAAAAGAAAGAGAAGAACACTTAATTAAAAGGCAGAAACTGATACAAGATAGAGCTTTAAAATTTTAGAACACAATAGACAATTAAAAATAAATAAAAATCATAATGAGAATACCTTTGAGTGAAATTAAGTCTCCCATTTCACCCATGTCTAAATGCTTGGCTGTGGCATAATAAGTCATGATAAATAGAAAAACTATAGAATCATATTAATAATGTAACAAAAGTGACCCTAAAACTACAAATAGGAAAAAAAAACACTATTATAATCATGAGGAGGAGGTAGCTGTTCTGTGATATAAATGTTAAAGGGGACTGTGCTGGGCATGATTATTAAATTACATAAACCCTTGTGACTGGTTACAGTTTTGTGTCCTTTATATAGGACCTTGAGATAATCATGGGACAGGAAAGAGTGGGAAAAAAAAACCCTTAAATTGGAAATGAATGGCACAGGAACAAAGGCC
Source organism: Caretta caretta (assembly GCF_965140235.1). NCBI lineage: Eukaryota > Metazoa > Chordata > Testudines > Cheloniidae > Caretta > Caretta caretta. Next base: position 79,936,690 of record NC_134210.1, on the reverse strand, counting down.
CACAGACAAAAGAGTGGTGACCTGGTGACTCAGTGGACAAAGCTTAGCATTAGTATTATCTGGAAGTCCATGCTAAAGCATGGTGCGAAAGAATTTGATGGCATCAAATCAGTTCCAAGGGAAAATAAATTGACATGACTTTGTCGGTTTGGAGACCAAATTAGTTCTCAACCTACAAAGAGTGGTCTTTCTAGGTCACGGGTTAGGTCAATGGGATGTCATTGTGAAGAGGCTTAACACTGCATCAGCTTGCCTCATATTTGCCCCAGGGATGAAAAGGAAAAGCTTTAATGTCAAGTTTTACTACTGCTTTAACCTTCAAGGTCAAACATATTCCACTCCCTCTCATCATTCCAAATCCTCAATTCCAGAATTAAATTACACCGTCAACGGTGATAAGTAAGAGACTGGGAGAAAAAAGGGTCAAAATTTTGAGGTCTGGAGGTCATGCTGAGCACCCACAACTTGTTATCTGCCATCTCTTAATATTTGACCCTAAGAGATTCAGAGGTTATTTTCCCATCTGTTTTAAATGACGGTTCCACTCAACTAAAAAAAGATTTTGTAAGTAACAATATAATCAAGCTTTCCAGTTGGGGGTTTAAATGTACAGTACAGCCACTTATCAGTGAATCTGGTAACAGAAATGTGGCATGTTTTATACTTAAGTACCATTTCAGCAAATATTTGCCTGTTCCAATATCCTTCTTGCACTATAATGATAAATCACTTAAGACAGCCTGGGATGAATCACATTATGTCATGTATCATAACAAAGCAGTTACTGGTTGTGCTGATAGTACTCAGTACTAATCCCCATGACAGACAGGAGATTTGAAAAGTTTTCCAAGGGTGGTGGGTGAAGGGTCTGAAGCTGCATTTAAAGAATAAAATAACCCCTCCCCTGGGTAAAAATATTCTCAGAGAAACATGTTCCTTGTCCTAACCTTTATGTGGTTAATCAGATCAATGGGTCTGTTTATGCTTTTCAGGTTCAGCGAATGGAGAAGTAGAACCATTGATTAGGCAGAGACATCTCAAAGCACAATAATATAAATGATGCAAAACACGTAGGGCAACTCCTGACCTTCCTTCCTCCATCGCAACTCCAGGATACATGGAAACCTTATGCAGTTGCACAAAAATGCAGTTACTACAGTCCATGAAGTAAAAAACAGATGTTTCCCCAAATCCATGTATACAGCCAGTACAGTAATAAAACACACAGATCAAAATCCATCCTAGAGTCAGATCCATGCTAAATACAATTGTGTGTTGGTGTGAGCCAGAAACTTGGAAGTCTTTTGTTTCCAACAGAAGAACCAGCCATATATCCATGATTCTAGCTGTGTTTTACAATGTTACTTTTATACCCCAAAAGGCAGGTGTTTGGGTTGTTTTGCCTGACAGTCATCTATTGTACTCAAACAGGTTATAAGGCAGCAGTTATATAAAATTCAGAGAAAGAAATTGGCACCAGCATGCATCTTGCTGTGTTGCTAATGCAAGATGAGTTGGGTTTTTTTTTTAAATGTACACACAGCCTAAATCAAATAGTTGCTTTGTGTCTGCTATTGGAAGTACCAGGCTATAACAGGCAAATGGTATATGACTCTTTCGAAGGTTCAGCTATCCCATACAAGCACCTAGTGACTGTAAGGAACAGTTTGATACATTTAAGATTTTTTACTATATTTGACTCTATGCTTTCTTTCACATATAGTGCCACTTTCCCCACCAGCATGACCTACTAAGTCATTCATATATATATTGTACCTGGGTATTAATGTGTTCCATTGATTATCATTGTTCTACCAAGTTTGTGATGCCTATTATATCAATATCCTCATTTAATACCAGTTCATTCATCTTAGTATTTAAACTTCTAGCATTTGTAGACAAGCACTTATAACATTTGTCAGTATTTAATTGTTTGCCTTCATGTGATGTCATTTGATGGAGTGTCTTCAGTCCCTACCTGTACTTTACCATCTTTTATCCTTTCCTCTTCACTAGGATATTGAGTACCTCCCTTTAAAAAAAAATCTTCCAAAAGTGATGCCTGTCCAAACCATGTGCTCTTCTGCACCCATTGGCATTCCCATAGTTTAAAAACTCCTTTACAAACCTTTTTAATTTTACATGCCAGCAATCTGGTTCCATTTGGCTTAGGAAGAGCCCTTCTTTCCTGGGTAGGCTCTTCCTTTCCCAAAAGGTTCTCCAGTTCCTAAAAAATCTAAATCACTGCTTACAATACCATCAACTCATCCACGTATTGAAACCCTGTTGTTCTGCCTGTCTAACGGGCCTTTCATGTGAAACTGGAAGCATTTCAGAGAATGCTACCCTGGAGGTCCTGGGCTTTAGTCTCTTCCCTAGCAGCCTAAATTTGGCCTGCAGGACCTCTCTCTTACCTTTCCCTTTTGCTTTGGTACCTACATGTACCATGACCACTGGCTCCTCCCCAGCACTGTATATAGAGACAGGCCAGTCCTTGCTTACAGACAGTGCCCCAACCTGAAGCAAATACTCACCAGCAACCACACACCACCCAACAGAACCACTAACCCAGGAACCTATCCTTGCAACAAAGCCTGTTGCAACTGTGTCCACATATCTATTCAGGGGACAACATCATAGGGCCTAATCACATCAGCCACACTATCAGAGGCTCGTTCACCTGCACATCTACCAATGTGATAATATGCCATCATGTGCCAGCAATGCCCCTCTGCCATGTACATTGGTCAAACTGGACAGTCTCTACGTAAAAGAATAAATGGACACAAATCAGACTTCAAGAATTATAACATTCAAAAACTAGTTGGAGAACACTTCAATCTCTTTGGTCACTCGATTACAGACCTAAAAGTTGCAATTCTTCAACAAAAAAACTTCAAAAACAGACTCCAAAGAGAGACTGCTGAACTGGAATTAATTTGCAAACTGGATACAATTAACTTAGGCTTGAATAGAGACTGGGAGTGAATGCGTCATTACACAAAGTAAAACTATTTCCCCATGTTTATTCCCCCCTGTACCCCCCACTGTTCCTCAGATGTTCTTGTCAACTGCTGGAAATGGCCCACCTTGATTATCACTACAAAAGTTTCCCCCCGCCCCCGCTCTCCTGCTGGTAATAGCTCACCTTAAGTGATCACTCTCTTGTTACAGTGTGTATGGTAACACCCATTGTTTCATGTTCTCTATGTATATAAATCTCCCCACTGTATTTTCCACTGAATGCATCTGATGAAGTGAGCTGTAGCTCACGAAAGCTTATGCTCAAATAAATTTGTTAGTCTCTAAGGTGCCACAAGTACTCCTTTTCTTTTTGCGAATACAGACTAACACGGCTGCTACTCTGAAACAAGTCTGACTATGTGTCTCAAAAGGTGCACAACCTTTGCACTCAGCAGGCAATTCACCATGTAGTTCTCCCAGTCCTCTCAAACCCAACTATCTATATGTCTAATTGAATCCCCCTTATTATTACCTGTCTCTTTCTAATAAATGGGGTTCCCCTCTTCTTGAGGGGTATCCTCACTGCAAGAGGATACTATGACATCTGGAATCAAATACTAAAGATTAAAAATGCATTTTTGTTGTACATTTACAATTACTTAAAAAAGGTAACTCAAACATGTTTCAAAAGAAAATGTGACATTGAATGGGAATGAATGAAGAAAATGTTGATTCTTCTCTACCCAGCAGTTGGTTTAAAACAGTTTCAATTTAAAGATGCATGGATGTGATTTTGGGGCCAACTTGTCATTATTTTGGAGAATGCTTTTTTTGGTTGTTTTTGCCTTAATTAGTTTTATTCCGACATTCCAAAAGACTCAAAATGCAAGAATTTTGAATATAGTATCTCATTGTAGTAGAATGTATTCTAATGAATATTTAGTGCATTAATTAACTTGATAAGAAGTTGTCGGTTTTTTACCACACTGGAAACAAAGCCATATAAAAAAAACATGATGATACATTTACTTGATTACCTGTTAAACTTCAGTAAAATTTTCTTATGAAATCTTTTCTGTTTAGCAAATCAAAATATAGATTGTAATGTAGTTGTGCTTTCTGGATAATTAATTTTTTTTCCCTCTGGGACTATGCTTTTAAGTGTTCACTACTGCAGAAAGCTGTATTTTTCCCCCCACTTGAAAAGCTCTGCACTTTCTGGTTCACGAATAAGGAGGGTATTTGTCACAACCAAACCAACTTGGACTTTGCTTTGCAGCCCCAACATATCCGGAATGGATGCTGCCATGCATTACACAGCAGGATTTCAACTGCAAGTGCATGGTAAACAATTAAGCTTCATTTACATTTTACAATTAGGTTTCACTTACATTTTACTGTGATTTTAACATGCATCAAAGACTTTATTTCACATCTTTACTAAATCCACAAACCGTGAATTTCAGCATCCCTGATTTTTGACATGTTATTCCACATGCTAAATGTCAGTAGTCTTCATTTGGTTGAACAAAGCCTTCGAATTATATGAGGGAGAGTCCAAATTGAAATGAAATGACTCTGAAATCTAAAAGATAAGCTAAATCATTTAAAACAGCTTCATAAAAGGCTGAGACATGACATGCAAATATGTTTAACCCATGTCCTGTATTATAAAGGTCTCTGTTGGTAGATTTTTGAACATCTGTCATTTTATTAGATCACAGATGATAACCATCAATTGGAAATCAATATGTAGTGCTGGATTGCAATTTTAAATATTTGGGTAAACTAAGGCGGTAAATAAATAAGGAATGTCATGATTAAACAAAAGGTGTAATTTTCACTAAGCAATACAAAAATAATTTATTTTAATCTTCCATTGTATTTTCAGGTTCTATTAGTAGAGGGACAGACTACCTATGAAAGAAGTTTTCCTTTTAAACCATGGAAAACAATGATCTGTGGAATATACGTCAACATTTTATTGTTCCCATCTAAGATTTTTCCCTCCTTCAGGCTATTTCCGTTTATTAAAAAAAAAATGTTATAGCTACTGCACTGTTTATATTTATTATTCATCTCTTTGGATAACATTTTGTATATTTGTTTTTTTTTACTTTAAAAAGATCTCCAATTCTTTACTTTCTCAAAATGGAACTACTCTGAAAGTTCATATAGTGAAAACCACTAGTTACAGTGTCTTGTGCAGAATTGTGATGTTATGAATTTGTCCTCCAGGGCACTATGACATTTGTGTCATTATTTTGTGACGCAAACATCTCCAGAGCCTACTGTTCAGAGCAAGGAATTATGGTGTTTGAAAACACCATAATAGAGGCCCAAATTAAATGTATACCCCAAATTAAAAAACATAGTAAGAGGAGCAAAAAAGTAAAAGAAGTGGTGAGAGGCAAAAGGACATCCTTTTGAAATTTGGAAGTTAAATCCTACGGAGGAAAATAGAAAGGAGCATAAACTCTGGCAAGTCACATGTAAAAGTATAATTAGGCAGGCCAAACAAGAACTTGAACAGCAACTAGCCAAAGACTCAAAAACTCACACATTTTTTTAAGTACTTCAGAAGCAGGAAGCCTACCAGTGGGGCCACTGGATAATCCAGGTGCTAAAGGAGCACTCAAGGACGATAAGGCCATTACAGAGAAGCTAAATTAATTCTTTGTATCAGTCTTCACTGCAGAGGATGTGAAGGAGATTCCCAAACCTGAGCCATTCTTTTTAAGTGACAAATCTGAGGCAGTGTTCCAGATTGAGGTTTCATTAAAGGAGGTTTTGGAACAAATTGAATAAACAAACAGTACTAAGTCACCAAGGCCAGATGATATTCATCCAAGACTTTTGAAGGTACTCAGATATGAAATTGCACAACTACTAGCTGTGGTATGTGAACTATCATTTAAATCAGCTTTTGTACCAAATGACTGGAGGATAACTAATGTGATGCTAATTTTTTAAAAAGGCTCCAGAGGTGATCCTGGCAATTACAGGCCGGTAAGCCTAACTTCAGTACTGGGAAAACTGGCTGAAACTATAGTAAAGAACAGAATTATCAGATAAATACGTGAAAATGATTTGTTGTGGAAAAGTCAACACTGCATTTGTAAGGTAAATCATGCCTCCTGAATCTATTAGAATGCTTTAAGTGGGGGGAGGGGTGTCAACAAACATGTGGACAAGGCTGATGCAGTTGATACAGTATACTTTGACTTTCACAAAGCATTTGACAAGGTCCTGCACCAAAGGCTCTGAAGCAAAGCACAAAATCATGGGATAGTAGGGAAGATCAGTACCTGATTAAAAGACAGGGTAGGAATAAATTATAGTTTTCAGATCCTCCAGAGATCTATACTGGGACCAGCACTGTTCAACATGTTCAAAAATGATCTGGAAAAAGGGGTAAACAGTGAGGTGGCAAAATTTGCAGATACAAAATTTCTCAAGATAGTTAAATCCAAAATAGTCTGCAAAGCGTTACAAAGAGATCTCACAAAACTTGGGTGAACGGGCAACAAAATGGCAGATGAAATTCAATGTTAATAAATGCAAACTAATGCACATTGGAAAACAATCTCAACTGTACGTATAAAATGATGGGTCTAAATTAGCTGTTACCACCCAAGAAAGAGATCTTGGAGTCATCATGATTAGTGCTCTGGAAACATCTGCTCAATATACAGTGGCAGTCAAAAAATCTAACAGAATGTTAGTAGGCATTAGGAAAGGTATAGATAATAAAACAGTAAATATCATAACGGCACAATATAAATCCTTGAATACTGTGTGCAGTTCTGGTTGCCCCATTTCAAAAAAAGATATACGAGAATTGGAAAAGGTACAGAAAAGGGCAACAAAAATGATTAAGGATATGGAACAGCTTCCAAATGAGGAGAGATTAAAAGATGGACTATTCATCTTGGAAAGGAGATGACTAAGGGGAGATATGATAGAGGTCTATAAAATCATGAATGGTGTGGAGAAGGTGAATAAGGAAGTGTTATTTACTCCTTCACATAACACAAGAACCAAGAGTCACCCAATGAAATTAATAGGCAGCAGGTTTAAAACAAACCAAAGGACATCTTCACACAACATGCAGTCAAGTTGTGGAACTCTTTGCCAGGGGATGTTGTGAAGGCTAGAACTGTAACAGGATTCATACAAAAATTAGGTAAGTTCATGGTGGATTGGTCCATCAATAGTAATTAGCCAAGATGATCAGGGATGCAACCCCCTGGTCTGGGTGTCCCTAGCCTCTGACTACCAGAAAATGGGAGTGGATGGCAGGGGACAGATCACCCTGATTGCCTGTTTTGTTCATTCCCTCTGAAGCACCTGGCATTGGCCACAGTGAGAAAACAGAATACTGGGCTAGATGGACCACTGGTCTGACCCAGTATGGCCATTCTTTTCTTATCTCTGTGATCTCTTCTTGGCTGTATAATCTCAGGCAAATCACTTCATTTTCTGTTTCACTTTACCCTTCTTTAAAATGAGGGTAATACTTCCCTACCTAAAAAGGTGGCATGAGGGTTATATTACTGTTTGTAAGTTATCTGTGATCCTACTTAAAACAAGCTATAACAGTCCTAATTACATGCCTTAATGTTGTGCTAGATTCTCAAGTATTTGAAGACTGTTTCAATACAATATGTGTGTTATGCCTGTTTAAAATCAGTAGTTTCTGGTGTAACTCATGCTTGCAGTGTGTGTCTGTCCCACTGTAGTAGCAGGAGCACGTCAAGTTTTGTGACGGACTCTGTTAAAGCCCTTGAGATCATAGTGCTGCTGGATTCTTTAGCTCCAGCAATAGGGGCATCGCTTTTAGATCCAGCCCTCTTGGGTCCAGTCCCACAGCTGATGTCAAAGTGGGAAAGGGTTGTAATTCTACAAATGTATTGTGAAGGATACAGCATTTGAAACTATGATCACAAGCATTTGACATGATGCTTCCCAAATCAGTCCCAGAAACTGACATCAATTGCCCTGTCAACAAAAGCTTGAGCTTTCTCTGGACACACTGCCGTGCCAGTTGTCTCTTGAAGGATTTGCTTATAGAAATGTCTAGGGGCTATAGCAATGTCACCAATCCCAGAAAGGGATTACAATTACAAGGTCAATTCTTCCTTCACTAAGGTACTCATAATATGTCCATTTGGAGGAGACTGGACTGTCTGAACTTCTTTGCTTATGACACTACATTGCTTATCTAATCCTCATCAATTTGCTCATCACAACAGCTGACCAACAATGACAGCTTCACAATACTTTTCCATAGGCAGCAAGTATTTACATTATGGGTTTATCATAGTGATTTCTTTGCTGTACTGTAGTGGTTGGAATTGTATTTGATTTAATTACCATGGATAAAGTTATATTTGTAGAATAACCTTCCTTCCATCACTTCTTTCTTTTCTTTTTACTTGACTAAAATAAATGCTTTAAAAACAGGGGAAGGTGGATAAACAACCCCCCCCGCTCCAAACATAGCTACAAGGTTAGTGATAACTAAGGGTATGTCTACACTACGAAATTAGAGAAGTCAATTTTTAGAAATCAATTTTATACAGTCGATTGTGTATGTCCCCACTAAGCGCATTAAGTCAGCAGGCTAGCATCGACTCACAGAGTGGTGTACTGTGGGAAGCTATCCCACAGTTTCCACTGCCCATTGGAATTCTGGGTTAAGCTCCCAATGCCTGATGGGGCAAAAACATTGTCGTGGGTGGTTTTGGGTACATGTCATCAGTCTCCCCTCCCTTCCTCCCTCCGTGAAAGCAACTGCAGATAATCATTTCACGCCTTTTTTCCTGGGTTACCCATGCAGATGCTATACCACGACAAGCATGGAGCCTGCTCAGCTCACCGCTGCTGTTGTGAGCATTGTAAACACCTTGCACATTATGCTGCAGTATGTGCGGAACTTGGCTAAGAGATGGTAGCATGAGGACGATTGTGAGGAGGACATGGACACAGACGTTCCTGAAAGCACAGGCTGTGGCAATTGGGACATCATGGCAGCAGTGGGGCTGGTTGATACAGTGGAACGCCAATTCTGAGCCTGGCAAACAAGCTCAGACTGGTGGGACTGCATAGTTTTGTGGGTCTGGGATGATTCCCAGTGGAAGCGAAACTTTCGCATGCGTAAGACCACTTTCCTGGAACTCTGTGAGTTGATTTCCCCTGCCCTGAAGCGCAGAAATACCAAAATGAGAGCTGCCCTGACAGTTGAGAAGCTAGTGGTGACAGCCCTGTGGAAGCTTGCAACGCCTGACTGCTACTGGTCAGTCAGGAATCAATTTGGCATGGGCAAATCTACTGTGGGGATTATTGTGATTCAAGTAGCCAATGCAATCACTGATATTCTGCTATCAAGGGTAGTGACTCTGGGAAATGTGCAGGTCATAGTGGATGGCTTTGCTGCAATGGGTTTCCCTAACTGTGGTGGGAGCGATAGACGGAACGCATATCCCTATCTTGGCATTGGACCACCTTGCCAACCAGTACATAAACTGCAAGGGGTACTTCTCAATGGTGCTGCAAGCTCTGGTGGATCACAAGGGACGTTTCACTGACATCAGCGTGGGATGGCCAGGAAAGGTGCATGTCGCTTGCATCTTTAGGAATTCTGGCTGTTTGAGCAGCTGCAAGAAGGGACTTACTTTCCAGACCAGAAAATTACTGTTGGGAATGTTGAAATGCCAATAATTATCCTTGGAGACCCAGCCTACCCCTTGCTCCCATGGCTCATGAAGCTGTACACAGGCAGCCTGGACAGTAGTAAGGAGCAGTTCAACTATAGGCTGAGCAAGTGCAGAATTGTGGTAGAATCTACCTTTGGACGTTTAAAACCTCACTGGCTCTGTTTGCTGACTAGGTTAGACCTCAGCACAACCAACATTCCCAGTGTTATTACTGCTTGCTGTCTCCCCTTTACTCTCTCAGATATTATGGAGCAGACATTTATGGCAGGGTGGGAGGCTGAGGCAAATCGCCTGGCTGCACATTCTGAACAGCCAGACACTAGGGAGATTAGAAGAGCACAGGTAGGCGTGCTGCACATCAGAGAGTCTTTGAAAACCAGTTTCATGACTGGCCAGGTTACGGTGTGACAGTTGATGCAAACCCACCCACTTTGTTGATTTTAATTCCCTGTAAGTCAACCACCCTCCCCCCTTCGATCACAGCTGACAAAGGAAATAAATTCACTATTGTTTTGAAACCATGCATTCTTTATTAATTAATTAAAAAAAAAAAGGGAGATAACTGATAAGGTAGCCTGGGTGGGGTTGGGGAGGACGGAAGGACAAGGGCACGTTGCTTATTGTAGCCACACTACAAATCAAAACTGTTTGAATGACAGCCTTCTGTTGCTTGGGCCATCCCCTGGAGTGGCTGGGTGCCCAGAGCCTCCGCCCCCTGGCGTTCTTGGGCATCTGGGTGATGGTGATATGGAACTTGAGGAGGAGGGCAGGCAGTTGTACAGTGGATGCAGTGGTGGTCTGTGTTCTTGTTGGCTTTCCTGCAGCTCCACCAGATGCCTGAGCATGTCCATTTGCTCCCCCATTAGCCTCAGCATTGCATCCTGCCTCTTCTCATCATGCTCACTTAATGCTTTCCTGAACTCTGCTACTGAATGCCTCCATGCGTTCAGCTGTGCCCTATCAGTGCAGGAGGACTGCATGAGCTTAGAAAACATGTCATCACGAGTGCGTTTTTTTCGCCTTCTAATCTGCGATAACCTCAGGGATGGAGATGATAGGGGTAGCATAGAAACATTTGCAGGGAGGATAAAAACAGAGTAAAATTTAAGACGATAGATTTCTGAGAACAAAAGGGAGACTCTTTCACAGTGAATCCAGCAATTCACAGCAGACAGCACATGTGCTTTAGGTACAAGGTCGCATTTGCCTATTATATTGAGCGCCTGCCAGTATGGTGACACATCACACATGGCTGGGCAACAGAATTCGGTTTTCCGGCAGCCATGGTAAGCCAAAGGGTACGTGGGTTTGGCTTCTAATGCCTTCATAACAAGTGGGAATGGTTTCAAACTGCAGCGTCCTCCTTTCCCATAGCATGCACACACCTCCCCTCATCCCTCCACATGACTATCTGGGATGATCCCATCACCCCTCCCCCTGCCGTGTGACTATGGGATGATCCCTTTTAGCCAAGCTCAAACAGCCCAGCATGAATGGGGTCCTTTCCGAGTTCCTTTACAAAAATTCCCCTATTTCAACCAGGTGACCATGAATGATATCACTCGCCTGAGACTAACACAGAAAGATAAAGACCTAATGTTGCTTGAATGCGACCTAAACCCAGGACCATTCGCTGCCATGCTTTGTGCTGCAATGATTCCAGACTACTTGCTACTGGCTTGGCGTGGTAAAGGGTCCTACCATGGAGGACGAAATAAGGCAGCCCTCCCCAGAAACCTTCTGCAAAGGCTTTCAGAGTACCTCCAGAAGAACTTCATAGAGATGTCCCTGGAGGATTCCCACTCCATCCCCAGACACGTTAACAGACTTTTCCAGTAGCTGTACTGGCCACGAATGCACCCTAATTCTTCAGGGAAAATCAAACATTAAACACTATTGCTTTTAAACCCTGTACTGTAGTGACAAATGTGCACTCACCAGAGCCGCCTTCTCTGGCTTCAGAGTCGGGGATCCCGCCTTGGGAGGGTATTGGCTCCAGGGTGAAGAAAAGGTCCTGGCTGCTGGGGAGAACGGATTCACTGCTTGCCTGCTGCGCATTCTCCTCCTCCTCTTCTTTATCCACAAAATCCTCCTCTCTGTTGTGTGAGACTCCACACTTGCAGATGTCCACAGACAGTGGTGGGGTAGTGGTAGGGTCCTTCCCCCCCCTCCGAATGCCATAGAGCTGATCGTAGAAGTGGCATGTATGTGGCTCTGACCCTGAATAACCGTTTGCCTCCTTTGTCTTTTGGTAGGCTTGCCTGAGCTCCTTGACTTTCATGCGGTACTGCTGTGTGTCCCTAATGTAGTCTCTGTCCATCATACCCTGTGAGAGATTTTGGCATATATATATATATATATATATTCACATTTTTTCTTTTTGATCAGAGTTCTGTTTCACGCTGGCCAAACAGGAAATGAAATTCAAAAGTTACCAGGGCTTTTCCCATTGCCTGCGGCTGTGGTGAGATGAAAATGTACATCATTCAAGGTAGTGGTACTGTGTACCTGGCTAGTGCATCGGAGTTCAAAGTGCTGCCCAGAGCGGTCACATTGGAGCTCTCTGGGATAGCTCCCAGAGGCCAATAACATTGATTTGCATCTGCCACTACCCCCAATTTGACTCAGCAAGGTCAATTTTAGCACTACTCCCCTCGCCAGGGAGGAGTACAAAAGTCAATTTTAAGAGCCCTTCAGGTCGACAGAACGGGGTTGCTTGTGTAGATGCATTCATTATAAAATCAACCTAACGTGGCTAAATTCGACCTAACCCCATAGTCGTAGCAAGAAGTGCTGGCCATAGGTTCTACTGCCTGTCAGATGGAAATTAGACTTTTCATCACTTTAAGAGTAAATGGAATATCAGAATTTTTTCCCCTTTTTAGAGGCATATACCAAGTATATCTATCATCACTTCTTTTAGCCATGGTTATGGAGACAGTCATCCATTTGATCAGAAATAATCCTCATAAATTTACTGTAGGAAACAGGGAACACAAATTAGCTTCATAAGCAGACAATGTCATGGCATTTGTTATGAGTCCAACTCATGCACTGAGACTTGCAAGAGAAGTCTTAAAATTTATCATAGTGTCAGGATTTAAAATAAATTACTACAAGTCAGAGCTCCGGGGCATAGGTGTGGGCTCTGATCTAATGAAAGATATAAAAGATAAATACAAATACAAATGGGCAATTACTTCATTAAGACATCTGAAAATACACATTGCAAAAAGATGGCAAGAGTTATATAATATTAATTATACACATTAATTATCAATAAAAACAGATCTGAAAATTTGTTCAACATATGAAATATCATGGTTAGGCAGAATTGTGGAAATTAAATGAATATCCTACCCTAAATTAATTTCACTTTCCAAACAAACCTGCTTTTAGTCCCTAAATGTCTCTTAGATCAATGACGATCTATGATAAACAATTTCATTTGGGGAAAATAAGAAGTCCAGGGTTAAGCAATCCACTTTACAAAGGCCATGGCAAAAGGGAGCAGGCCAGGTGCTAGAGGTGGGGCACTGGGGACATTTGCCCCCTTCTCCCAAAAAAATCTTCCCAGCAATTATTGTCAAAGGTCAAAATACGTACAAAGTTACCCACTGTTAAGCAGCGAAAATGACAATGATGGGACTATATATTCCTGTCTGTCTGCTGAATAACATTTGTAGCTGACAAGGCTGTTCATTTTAAATACATTGTCATGTTTAAATATGCTAATCACCTCAAACAGGAAAACCAAATGTGTCTAGATTAGAATCCAAGAGGTCAGTAGTTACCATGGATGTTGCATCAGAGCTGTCATGTGCATTCAGTGGTCCAGGACAAAGTATCTTGGTAAACTACTCAAATTCAACTGTTGCAATCAGACAGAGAAGATTTGCAGGACCATGTACTTGCAGCTGGTTCTCCATTTATAATCTAAAGGTATGCATTTGTTTGTTTCACTTTGAAAATATAGAGGCACTGTCCATGTAATCTCTCTTCACCAATCACCTTGCTATGATTTCTTAAGCCATTTTATAATTACTATTTAAAGTATTAAAAGACATCCATCTGTTGTTTTTTGGTAGACCAATCCCCACAGTGTTGCCGGGTAGTATCCTACCAGTGCCATCTTGTTTATGCTAAAATGCAGGCAGGCATCATATTAGTAAGGGTTGGGTAGCATTCTTTCACTGTTAATATGGTTAAGTTCAACCATGCTACCATAAAAAGAAAAATGAAAAATATCTGTCAGAGGCTTTAAAGCAAAAACACCAGCTTACCAGCATTGATACTATGTAACATCAGCAGGCCAGTCTAGCTGAGTGGCATTTTGGTCCTGGGGACAAGAAGGAAAAAGATCATTTAGGGCCTAGTGCATCTATGTCCACAATGTCTGTTTGACTAAAATTTCAGATGAGAACCTTACTGAACATGAGAGGAACATGTCTGCAACTTCTAAAGCTGGGAGAGGTAGCTCGAACAATTTAAGTGAGCCATCTGTTCCTATTTGTCATGAAGATTATGATAATCTGTCAGGTCAGCCTCCTTAGCTAGTATCCAGGAAAAAGTCCCAAGCAACAGCTCATCACAAGACAAGACTAGGGCAAGATCCAGCAGCATGGCCATGTCCTCTTGAATTTTCAGACTCAATTTGTTATCTTCAGAGACGTCCTATTCAAGTGACATCTGAAAGTTTTAATTTTTCACAGAGGAATGGCAGATGTTTCACTGCTAAACACCATAAAAGAGTACTACCAAATATAGAAACTATCAGTCAAAGCTATGTTCCTGTGCAAAGGGCAGAGTTTTCTATTTTCCATGCAATGTTTGCCAGAGCACCTCTCAAGACATCTAAACATCCTGAAGCAGCTTTTATAAATGGTGTGTCAGACTGGAAGAAGTTGGAACCTAAACTAAGGGAGCATGAGACAACAGAGGGTCATATGAACTATTACTAAGGGCTTGTCTACACTAGTGAGCTTACAGTGGCATAGCTGTACTGATGCAGCTGCACCGCTGTAAGATTACTCGTGTAGCCATTGTATGCTGACAGGAGACAGCTCTTAAGAAAACCACCTCCACGAGTGGCAGTAGCTATGTTGGTGGGAGAAGCTCTCCCATTGACATTGCGCTGTCCATACGGGTATTTCTGTCGGTGTAACTTATGTCGTTCAATGACACCCCTGAGTGACATAAGTTATACTAACAAAAGTGGTAGTGTAGACAAGCCCTAAGTCTGGAGAGTACTGCACAACCATCAAGAATTGTGTGACTACTGATGAAAAGCTGTAGCAGGAAATTGAAGAAGAGAAACACCACTGGCATTTAATACTGCAGCAACTTCAACATGTCACACTATTTCTTTGGGAGAAAAAAAAATCTGCCATTTAGAGCGGATGTTGAATACTTGAGAGACATATGGAATGGAAACTTCCTGGGAGTGACTGAGTTATTGTCAAAAGTATGATCCTGTTTTGGCAGCTGATTTTGATAAAGAAAAGGCAGGTGAAATGTGCATTCTATTAGTAAAAGACACCCAGAATTAGTGCATTAAATTTTTGCATCAAAAAATTAAACAGCAAATTCTGGTGGAAGTGAAAACTGCAAAATATTATGCAGTATTGCTCCACAGTACACCAGATTGTTTTCATATGGGACAAATGTCTAATTCTTTGGCATGCAAAAATGGATGAAGAATCAGGCTGTGGCTATTAAAGAATCTTTTCTTACATTATTGAATATCAAAGCTGGTACTAGAACTGAACTTGATTAAACTGTTTTGAAGTAGCTAGAAGACATGGGGCTAAGACTGAAGAGCCCAAGGTTATGACAATGGCTCAAACATGAGGGGCAAGTACAAGAGTTTGCAGGCACAAATCAAGAAAGTTAACTCCATGTATGTGTCTTGTAGTCACAGTTGAACTGGCTGATTTCTGATGCTGCTGCTGCTTCTCAGAAGTCCAAAAATTTTGTTTGGTGTACTGCAAAGATGGTATATGGTGGCTCTATTAAAAGGTAGGGTAGTTTTTAAATGCATGTGGCTATTTCCCTGAAACCTCTCTCTGAAACTAGATGGGAGGCATGCATATAGGCTGTAGGAGCTGTTGATGAACAGCTCCTCCAGATTTGTGAGGCATTCTAGGAGCTACATGACTCAATTTCTGAAAGCATGGTTCGCTCACAGGCAAAAATCATTGCAGGAAAAACGGTCTACTTAGCCTTTCATAGTAGCCCTCACGGTATGGTACAAGATGCTGAAAGAAATCAGCATAATCAAAAATCAGTTTCAAGGAAATTATATGGATCTTAGCATGGCATGCAGACTTTAGATTGAATATATTTTTCTTAAAGATCTGTTCTAGGAAATATTTTGGGGAAGTTCTTTGGCCTGTGTTATACAGGATATCAGACTAGATCACAATCATCCCTTCTGGCCTTTGAGTCTACAAACAGAAACTTCAGCATCAGCAACCCTCCAGGATTGTGGTCAGCCAGTTTCGATGTAGAATTTGAGAAAGGGATCATGAGTTGGATATAGAGCCAGTATTTACAGTTTATTCACTCAAGGAGACAGAAGAAGAGCTTATTTGAAGTTAGTGCAGCTGTCAGTGAAATGGATACAAAAGACAAATTCAGGATTGATTTTTTAAATTCACTTCTGGACATCGTTATCACTGTGGTGTTGTGGCCGTGTTGATCTGAGGATATTAGAGAGACAAGGTGCGTTAGGTAATATATTTTATTGGACCAACTTCTGTTGGTGAAAGAGACAAGCTTTTGAGCCTAAACAGAGCTTTTCTCCAGACCTGAGAAGAGCTCTCTAATTGTCTTTACAGACATTTACAGGAGATTTTAAGATATTTGTAACTATGCGTGGCTCTATTTTCCAAACTGGATGAGGACAACTCTAGAAAAGCCATGTCAAGAATTGAAGCAGACTTACCAGCTGACCTACTGGGTGAACTTGTGACATTAAAACATATTTTGAACACCGATAAAGTAAAAACTCATGAGATCCTGAACTTTTCCAGAAAGAACAAACTGCCCTTGTATGACAGTCTGTACCCCTATATTCACCCCTTTTACAAGTGATACATGGCATACAAAGTATGCCTTGTTCAGTAAATTATGAGGCTTTCAAGAATACCTGTCATCATCATTGTCCTGGTAAAATATGTGTGGCAATGTTGTATAAAAAGTTATGGGATTATACTGTATGATAATAAAGACAGGTTCTGAGTCTGGGGAAGAGTCATACACTAGTTCCCTAAAGACAAATGGTTAGCCGACGCCTAGGCCAGGTGTCAACTAAATCAAATGGACTATCATCTGGCTAAGTGGCCATTCTTTGGCAGGAAAGAGAATGTAGGCAAAATCTACATCCTGACAAAGGTGGGGGTTCCCATCCACACAGACTTTATGTCTCCTTAACCTTAACTGGGGATGATTCTCAAAGACGACGAAAAAGTATAAGAATGGGCATCCAATGCCTTTTCTCCCTACTCATGGCAGCCACAACACGTGATGAAAAAAAAACAAACAAACAAACAGCTTTGGACTAAGGGAGGGCTCCTGTCTGAAAGTAATTCAGCCAGTAAGACTGCCGAATTAAGTATGTGGTGAGAGACTTCTGCTTTAAATTCACGTAACTGGTTAAGTTAGGTATTAGTTGTGTTTTACTTTTTAGTTTTGTGTAGCCAATTATGACTTTTATGCCTCATTATTTGTAGCTACTTAAACTTGTTTTATCTAAACCACTGTGTTGGATTGAAGTGTTTGGGAAACTTCCCTTGGGATAAGAGGATTCACATGTATCATTCTCTATTAATATAATGACAGACTTTATATGAGCTTATGGTGTCCAGAAGAGGGTTGTGCAGTACAAGATGCACATTTATGGGGGAAAAGTTTGGAACTAGGAATATGCTGGTGTTGCTCTGCCATAGCACTCATACAGGATAGCTGTGAATAATTTACATGCTGGAGGCTATATGAGAGCAGATCAGGAGTTGCTCTCATTGCAAAGCAGTGCAAAAGGCACCCCAGTTTGGAGAACTGAGGGGACATGCTTGTTCAATGCTTGTACCCTGGGTAATGTCACAACTTGGTGTTCCCCAATGTTTACATAGCATATTGCATGTATTTAATTGCATGCCTCTTACTGTAGCTTCAGCTGAATACGCTCTCCAAGTTAAAGCTCATACAGACTTCTGGTGTCAAATGTCACAGGAAAGATTGAGTGCTTTAGTCCTAATTTCTATTTAAAGTTAAGCTGGAAAGCAGTTGAACTTCACAAAATTGATAGGTACTTTTGCAGCCACGAAGGCAAGAACAATGGTGTAGTAGTGATTCTACCCGCATACAGGGAGAACTTTATATACATTTTAGTTTAAGATTAAGGTCATTCCAGGCCAGGGGCTGATTTCTGGTTTAACTCATCAGTTTTATGTAGCTAGTAACCTGCAGTGGTTTCAACATGATCTAATTCAGTATTTTGTTTCCATAGACATGTAATTTCAGCAGCTACCATCATCTGTCAGGATTTCAAAAATATTTTAAAAGCACAGGGTAACTAAGAAGCCAACCAGTCACTTCACTTCTTTTTATCATATTGTATTAGAAGAAGCTTAGCTTTAAATACTGCTTCCTTGTAGTTTTTAGAACCATCATGTCTCTGCGGTGATGCCAGTTGAAAAATGAAAACCGTATGGAACTTTTTGTTTTGTCAATCCAGAGTTGTTTCTGATGGATGCTGTTTTACTGATTGACTTATTTTGTCAATGTGTGTCTTCCTAATTGCTGAGTAGTTCTTGGTAGAGGTTTTTATTGTTTCAAGTTTTTCCACAGCATTGTCTGAAAATTAAAATACTGTTTTGTTTGCTATGTAGAAGATTCCACTTGAAGGTCTTCAGAGTAAGCATAATATAATTTAACATATCATGTCATCACACTTTAAACCTTGCTTTGGCATTTGGTGTTATCAGCAGAAAAAAGTGACAGATTAGTTTATACATTGCACCTATCTCCCTTGCCTTTTAGTAGGCTAGATATAGAAAGAAGTATTACCAGACTGTTAGTATTTCATCTAATTCTATTTTCATGTTAGATTTTATTTTTTGCAAATCAGACAGGTAAAATTATACTTAAAACATCAGCAGATGGGAGAGTCTTTACTCTTTATATAAATTATAAATCATAGCAAAATACTGACACAGTAGCCAAATTTTACTTTTTTAAACTCTTAAAAGCCAAGATTTTCCAGGGATCTAAATAACTCTTGAATTCCTGGAAAGTTGTTTAATAAGTAGCAACAGCCAGATGTCCTGATATACTCACTTGCACCCCAGTAATGAAACCTTAGAACTGGACCTGAAAGGAAGGCATGGGTTTACCAAACATTAAAGCACTATTACCAAGCTAGTCAGTTCTGAAACTTTGTGTACGGGATAACATGAAGGGCTTTGTAGAGGCAGAACAAGTTTATTGCTGTGCAATCAAACTCCACATAAGCCCTTGGATAAAGAAAGCATAAGCCACAAATCTATATATAACCACCCTTTTATGAAAGCAACAATAGAAACTTGGGATAATTTATTTGGAAAGCTAAGCCCGTACACATCATTTCTAATGCTCATATCGATAATGTAGAATTTCACCCCATTAAAAGCATGGGAAGTTTTGACATTGAAGGTACATCAATATTTGTCCAGTTGTGAAGAGACAAAGTTATTTAACTGGATGAAAAGACACCAAAATTGCAGTATATTAATACTTACAATTAAGACTTTTTAACTCACCCATACAAAAAGGGAAACCTAAGCAGAAAATTGATGGAATTTGTAAAAAACAAACAAAAAACCTACATCCATGAAACATGAAGGCTTTCTTTCCACTCTGTTCAAAAAGATCTAGCTGTTACTTACAGGAAATAACTATGTTCATGGAAAGTTGACATAGGTAGAGACATCAGAAAATGAGGAATGGGAGGACATATGGAGCAATGGTCCCCCACACCTTAATAATGAAAGAAAATTACATAAATTAATGAATGGTAGCTAACTCATCTAAAATTAAATCAATTGAGTAAATTTAGAAGAGAATGTAATGAAATGGGAAGATTTATCCATATATGGTGGATATGCTCAAAAGCAAAGACATTTTGAACAGATGTTGGACATTCTACAAGGGAAATAACTGGGTGTCAGCTGTCAGATAATCACTTAGTATTTTTATTAAATCATCATGAAAACTCGGTCTTATAAAAGCCTTAAAGAACTGATCATTCTTCTCCTACTTGCTGCTAGAATTACCATAGCAAGGTGGCGGAAAAGGAGTGACCCCCCCTAAAATTATTGACTGGTATCAAAATGTGTGGAAAGTTCTGGTAGCAGAAAAAACATCAAATCAGAATTCTACAGGCATGAAGGAAAAATAGATAACTACTTAGAGGTCTGGTGGAATTTTGGGAGATTTGCTGGAAGAGGTTCATCACCGACCACCAAGCCTGATAATTTGAGAACATTTTTTGAAAATTAAGGAAGGGAGAAACCCCATTCAACAAGAGCCATAACTGAACTCAAAATTAAGGTAAGAACTATACGGGAAGGGGGGAAAAAAGCTTAATATAGCATAATTTTGATAGGATAACTAATAAATAGGTTATGCATTTAAAGGTTAAAAAACCCAGAAGATTGGACCTAAACATGAGATAATGAAAGATTTTAATTGATACTACCAACTGACAAGGCAGAAGATGGTGGTGGGGAGGGGAAGAAAGAAAAGAAGAGTACCAACCACAATGTGTGTTAAATACCAAAAAGTTAAAGAAAGCAAATGGTAGCAGGTCTTATCAATACAGCTTTAGGGATTTACATGGGCCAATTTATAATTGTGTATACACTAGGTATCTCTAGTTAAGTTAAGTTAAAATTGGTTATAAAAATGTATCTGTTAATAAATAAAATTAAATGAAAAAACAAACAGAAAGCATTTCCTTCACTGTTTGTGATGGAAAGTAAAGATAACTGTGATCATATCAGTTGTTTGACGGCAAGTAAGCAGACATGAGCAACCTTTCCTGAATAATATTAATTTGGTTTTATCCAAGAAACAGTTGTGGAGATGCAAAGTTAGACATTATCCCCAACTATACAGTGATTATGCCACAATATAGTACAGAGCCACGGAAGAGTCCCATTTTATTGCCCCTGCAATTCTGGATACTTTCCAATTGAAGCAGTGGGCTGGATTTCAATCTCACATGTTGGTGGAAAAAATCAGAAGTAATTCTACTTAAGTCAATGGAGTTTCACCAGCATAAGAATAAGTCCCAATTTTGGGGTGATTGCAAATCCAGTGAGGAGATTCTGAGACTGCTACCCAGGCACCTGTGAGATTTGTACTGGTGACTTCTTCATGCTGGGAGTGTTCCTCTAACCCCCTGAGCTATGGAGGCAGGCCCAGAGCCAAATGGCACTTATTGTGCTTGTGTTCTATTCTTTCCACAGACATGTTGACCTCTGACTCCAAAACACTCTTCAACAACATGACTGCCAATTTTTCTTGAAGGTA
The DNA here is from genome assembly GCF_965140235.1 of Caretta caretta. Lineage (NCBI taxonomy): Eukaryota > Metazoa > Chordata > Testudines > Cheloniidae > Caretta > Caretta caretta. The sequence continues at coordinate 79,915,433 of NC_134210.1, read as the reverse complement.
CAGCAGTGGGGGGGAGGGGAAGATTCTATTTACTGAAGCTACTTTCATTTGATTGAGTTCTCAAAACCAAAACTATTTAGAAGAAAGTGTTGGTTTCAACAAATATCCAGATACAAATTTTTTTTTGGAAAGAAAGTTTCAAAGCTGTCAGAACATCCTCTTCTGACATTTTCTCAAATGAGAAGTTTTATTTCCTGGTTTAAAACCTCTTGTTTCAAAATGCTAGTTCATTTATACTAAAGAAAGGTGAAAAAAAGATTGAAATTAAACGAAACCTTTTAATTAATCCACTCCAATCTCAATTTTTTGCAAACTAATAATAAAAAAAATTATTCTAGTTTGAAATGGGAAAACAAATTAAAAAAAATAGGAAAATCATTTCCGACCCAGCTCTGTAGACAAAGACCAAGAGGAGAAACAAATTGCAGAAAGTCACACTGTAGCAAAGTGTAGAAGACCTGTTACCATTGTGCATTCTGGTTCCACCATCATTTAAGTCACACAGTATTGTTTCTGTTCCCTGACTGGGTGACTTATAATATTCACACTATTTCATTATATAACATTTGGAATTCACTCTTAGCAAATAGTCTAGAAATTTAACTAAAAATGTGCTTTTTGTAAGTATTGAAACAATTGAAATAAAGCTTCACTATTCATATATTTGCAGAGATCAAACACAAAAATGTCACAGATAAGGTCAAAAATTTAAATTTCTTTAAAAATTCAATTGTGTGAATATCCCCCCACCCCCATTTGTTCATCTTTAATTTAAATCAGACACACATCTTTAAATCATGTAACTTAGCTACAGGTTATGGGTCTGTAACAGGAGAGGGTGGGTGCGGTTTATGGTCTGGAATGTGCAGGAGGTCAGACTACATGAGTGTGATGGTCCTTTCTGACCTTCTATTCCATACCATCCCCATTTCAGATTTTCCATTTTACTAAGCACACTTGTCAACCATCAAACCAGGAATTTAGGACTGTTGTCCAGTTGTCCAGCAGTGTAGTCATCGGGATGTTGGGAAAAAAACTGGTTAGGCAACTCTGAGAAGAAAGAGCTGAAGTTCAGTGAATAACATGGCCACAGAAGACACTGAAGATGCATTTTGGAAGATAGGATTCCACAACCAATTCTTAATTGAAAAGGAATTGTATAATAATCTGCCTTTTAGCAATGGCCAGGATGCCTAAAGGGAGGTACGGATTGTTCAGTGATTAAGACAGTAGCCTAGGATTTGTGAGACCTGAGTACAAGTCCTCACTTTGCCACAGAATTCCCATGTGACCTTGAGCAGCAGGGATGATAGGGAAATGCTATCTTGCAGGGGTGTTGTAAAAAAAAACAAAAACAAAAAAAAAAACACCACACAACTGAGACACTCAAATACTACAGTAATGAGGGCAATGAAAATACTATTGATATTATTTGCACTGTAAGGATATACTGAGTAATGCAGTAATGTACATGAGAGAAAAAAATCCTTCTTAAATCCCTTTACAAGGTATTTTACACCTGGCAGCACAAGGTTTGGAATATTTTGTTTGCATGCCTGCAAATGAAACATCATGAGCTTGACTTTTTAGCATTACAACTACACAATCTTGGTAATTGCATAATGGGTAAATGCACTCAGAAACAAGTATTTTTGTGGACAAATACTAATTTGAGCAAAAGCAAATGTGATACAAATATTTTTTTCAGGAATGACTGAAGACCACAATTTTGCAAGTGTAGACTCGTTAGCCCTGGTTACATCATATTGAAGTGAATTCCGCCGCCTGATTATATGCTGTATAAAGGAACATTCTTTTGTATTTTAAGATAAATTATATATTAAGTGGAACTGCTTGTGCTTTCCATTTTTATTTCAAGCCCTTCCTTGGCAAATGGGCAAAAACATGAACATATTATGTGATTGCTCTTTGTGCAAGAAACCAAAAGCAGCATACTTTGGATCTGAACTTAATCACTAAAACTTGTTTATAAATATGATTTTCCAGCATATCCAGTAGAATTTTTGTACTTCTGGTTCATAAAACAGGAGAATTTATTTTTAATTGTTGTAAATTTATTAGCCAACAAAACGTACATTTCAGGAAGCAGGCATTATGGGCTACATAATCCCTTTTAATACAAAATGTGCTCATATATTCTAGTGAGCTCTTAGTCCTTATGTATAAGCTTTATTTCCTGTGGTGGTACCAATTTACTTTCTCACAGCTTTAGCAATGTTCACACTGTGCATTTCTATATCTATTGTAAATGTTCAACAATTTACGGAAGAAATTTTAGTACTGTCTTTCTTTTAGCTTTAAACCTATAATGATTAAAGAATGAATGTGCAATCAACATATATAGAAAACAACTCCTTGTAGAATTAAATAGATGGTTCAGCTTCTTAAACCCTCATGGAATTTATAACATCTACATTTACTGTACCTCTCTTTTGTGTACTGCCCTCTACTAAATAGGTTCTTCAGAGAGACGATTTAGTGAGCTAGAAGGTAGTGGTTGTACATTATTTTCATTTCTCGCTTGACATGGGTATTGTCCAAGTAGTTGTTTCCAATAATAAGAATACAATGATAACCACACAGAGTGTTAAATTTACTATGTTTTATATTCTATTAAACCACAGTAAGCTAGAGTTTTATACAGAGACAGATTAAAACTTAATTAAAGTGAAATTGAAATCTATGGAAAAGCGGAAAAGGAGATTTATCATGAGAAAAAAAGCATTTTCCACAAGTTTGGACAGCGTGTCCATGTTTTGGTTACAATATAAAAATCTTTACTTGAGTTATATTCAAGTTTATACTGGATAGAAATCTGCTTTTCTGTGGCTCATTCAAGCTACATTTTCACATGTATATACAACGGGTCAGACTTTGAAAGCTATTTAGGCACCTAGATGTGCAGATAGATGCCTAGTAGGATTTTCAGAAGCATCTTCCAATAAGTAAAGTTGCATCCACTTTGCAATTCCACCACCTGATTACCGCCCCATCCCCAAGTCTTTTAGGAATCAGATTCCACTGACACTCATTACACGAGTATAAAATAGCATTGAATTAAGTTCAGAATATCTTTGATAAAATAAAATTGAATGGTATTTGGGTACTGATCATTTATGTAACTATATACAGACATACTATACATCTATAGTATAGCTATGTGGCACCTTAGCAGTGAATAGTAGTGTGGCTGCTCCTTCATGAGTAAATTCAATATTTTCTACCATTTACTGGTTGGAAACTCCTACAGGAACACCACCACCTGTGTAGCTGTTGGTGCAAACTGACACTACATGTTCTGCCAGGAAATTCTAAGCCTTTTCTGAGCCTTGAGTTCCGAACTGTATTAGAACAATTCAAATTAATTTATACATAACAGTGTGTATAACTTGGTTAGACTATATCATGTCATCCCAGTTTTATGAGCAAAAAGATTCACAAACATTTCATGAGCAATCCAGCAACATTTCATATACTTTTGTCTCTCTAACCGTAGGTCTTTGGTAGAATGACTATGCTACCTCATAGAGATGGACATGAATCGAACTCCTAGATCTCCACATACCTATTAAATAGTACATGTCAGGCCTATCATTTATCTTAATATATAGATGTTATACTAACTGAGAGGATTCTGTAATACTGAAAAAAAAATACTGAAAAAAAACCAAACCCAACCAACAACAGCTGTTTTCAGAAAAACATAATGCCATTGTGGGTAGAAATCTTACATTTATATATCTGGTCATATAAATGGTGAATATGCTTAAACTACTTCTTCAGATTAAAATAGCTAATATTTTTAACATAAATATATGGTCAGTGTAACAGAGCAAACTCACCAGCCAGGGCATCTCTTCACGGCCAGTTATAGAGTTGTAGCAACTCTGCCTCTGTTTTCCCCACCAAACAGCTCTTTGGTCTTGTAACAATCTACTTCTTACAGCTCCAGCACTCCACCCAGTCTCACCTCTTCCAGATGAAAGGAGACCTTCAGAAAACAAAAGGCATAAAACAAAGGAATCCTCCACCCAGCCAGGCCCTACCTGTAGTCCCTGCTCCCATAAATAATTGCCAGCTGTTACACTCTGGCTCCACACCTCTCAGACAGACAGCATAGTTTCAATCACTGTCTTCCTGGCTGAAGCCTTCCTTTCTGCAGCCGATCTGGCCAGCCAAAGTCCCCACAGGGTTCCTTGCCGCCTAGCAGGCTGCTAATCCTGGTTAGGAACTTCCTGTCAGCACTCATCCCATTCACCTCTCAACTTTCCGGACTTCCCCCTTTTTAAGACCAAACCCAGCACAGGTGCAGTGGATGTGGTTACCTGAGCCTAAGTCTGGTCTTAACCCTTTCCAGCCCAGAATGGAGTCACACCTTGTCACAATCTGAATTAGAAAAGGAAGCAATTAGCTCAGAAGAGAATGATGTAGAATCTGGAAAGTAAAAAGAACATATGAAAAACCAACAAAAACAAATACACCAGTGTAAATCTAGAGTACCTCCATTGGTTCCGGCAGGAGATGGCCCAATGTCTTTAAGTATTTTTATAATGAGAATATTATCTGGCAGCATAAAATCCTACCAAGAGATATTTTATGATTGCATGAGGCCAATTTATCATGGTAGATAGGTACAGAGTGGACATTATATATATATATATAGAGAGAGAGAGAGAGCTTCAACTCTGTTCTGCTTTATATATTATAAAACAGAACAGAGTTGAAGCTCCTCTTCCTGTCCAGAGTTTAATTAGTAAAAGCTGGATTTTTCCTGCTTATGTTCATGTGCTTGCAGCTGTTAAGATTATAAAGCAAGTTAGGGACTGTGGTTAAAGAACAAGGAAACTAGGATCCACAACCAGTTACAAAGCAGATCCTCCTATTTAGGACAGGCACATACACATGCAGATTACAATGCTATCTCATCAGGGAACCAATTGCATTCAGGAGCCTTTTGGAAGAACGATGTAGGAACATAGTTGCTCCTATTTGATACAAGGGGGTTATTTTTGAATGATTAATTAAAGGGAATCAATCTTCATTGCATTGCAACTGACATGAAAAGCACCATAGCTGTGCAATAATCGCATGCAATTATTCAACTACCCCTTTGGCAAAGACAACTAATTAGTCCTGGTGGTGTCGAGAGATTTTCTTTATACCCAACAAATTGGCAGTTTTAATCAAGTGTTGCTGAAAATTTATCATAACACAAGGAAAACAATAGGTGAAGATACAAGGCCCCAAGCTGTGTGACTCCGATCTACAATGGTACAAATTTACAATACTAACAACATGATGAATACTACCATTCCCTGAATAAGATGATTATAATTGTATATCAGTTTCAAGCCACAGTAGTGCTTATTTATTTAGAATCATGGAAGCAACCCCTGTCATGGGGCTTACTTAAAAAAAGTTAACCACTGAGGACAATTTTCATCTGGAAGAGTTTAATATGAATCAAGAGAATTTAGAATGCAAAACTGCACACTCAGAAATGTGCCTTATTACTATTATTTATTATTTCTACTGCAGTAGCACCCAAAAGCCCCAAATTGGAATGGTGTCCGTTATACCGGTTACTGTCCACAGATATATGAAGATATGGACCATATTGCAAAGAATGCCCCAGTCTAAGTAATCCTTAACTAGTATTAATGTATTAGTGCTTAATGCTTAAAATGACATACAGTATGGACCAAATTTTTAATCTGTAAAGTGTCACTCTTGCTTGTGAATATGCATGGCACTATGAGCAAACCAATTTGTGGATATAACTAGAGCAAATGTATGCTCAGATTGGGTAAATGTATGGGCAAATAGGTAACGAAGCACCGAGCTATCTATATGCATTCATAATTATACTGAGGGCATGAAGTCATTTTCCATAGCTCCAGTAAGCTCAGGGCCAGTTCACAGATGGCAAGCATGAACATTTTTTCTTAAGGATGACTTCTTGTCTTCTAGAATCTAAGGTTTCATTAAAAAAGTCTCAGGCACATATGGTTGCAAAGATTACCTTAGAAATGTGAAACAAGTTTAAACAGATGAAGTGGTGTGTTCCTGAGGTTGAAACAGTAGCTCTGAAGTCTGAACTGCCTCCTATCATATCAGCCCTAGTTTTATTGTGACAACTTAAATACCTGCTTTACAAAGTATTATTCCATACCCTTCAGGGCTGAAAATGGGAGCTTTATGCCATTTTAAAGAGGAGAACCCATGCATCTAATGACACCAAGTATTGGTTCTAAGTCCTAGCACACGAAGAATCACAGGTACTCAGATTGAAGACTGTGATGGTTTTACATAAAAATATTGGTGTAGGTTATTTTTGAAGGTTGTTATGGTCTCCCTTTGAGCCCTAAACAGTGGGACTTACTGTAAATTGATTTACAGAAGAAAGAATACAAAAAACAGCCCCAAAGAACATTTGCTAACTCTTTAAAACAATCCTAAAGTCGTTTCTCTGCAACACATGTGGGTTATCCAAGATAGCTAATGGGATGGTTTGTAGAGCTGGCTGAGCATTTTTTGATTTTTTTTTTTTTCACCAAAATGCCAATTAACTTCATCTGAAATGCTGTGTTAAACAGGGCTGGTTTGATGAATTTTCTGACTCTAAAATGCAGAGAAAAAAATTGTAATTATTGAAACGTTTCATTTTGACATTTTTGAAATGACTTTTCATCTGGAAATTTAAGCAAATAAACTAAAAAGATATTAAGGGGAAACAGGTCACAGCTGAAGTGAAACATTTTGAAATTATTGAAACAAAACATTTTGATTGCCCAGCCCTGCTGCAATAAATAAATAAATAAATCAGGGTTTTTTTTGGTTTGTGAACATTTTCAAGATTTCAATGTTTTGTCCCGATTTGAGACAGGTAAAAATTTCAAAAATTTTTACAGGACAGGAAAACCATAGTGCTGAGGTAAAAAGCATAAAGCTTTTGTTGGTGCCCATTTGGTGTCACCTACATAACTCACCCACGGTTTTGCCATTCATGAATAACAGCTCATCTTAAACTCATGCTAATAAATACTTTTATACCACTGCAACCATTACGTATATTCCCCTTCTCTCCCTCTCTTTCTCTAGATAGGTAGATACACACGAAGAGTTACATACATCTTTGCAAATAAAATTCTAAGAAGTTACTTTAATGTAAAATCCTTAAAAATCATAACTCAACACATATAAATCGAGTACATCAGAAGTCTTAGAAAATATGTTGTCTTTTTAATATCCACGGTTTCTAAAATTACATTTGAGCTTAGAATGCAAAACTTTTCCTTAGGCTAAATTTCCATTTTCAGTGTTTTATAACTCTGTGAGCAGAACTGCTTTGAATGCTAACAGAAGCATCCATTACTTGTGGCAACATAGTAATTTGTTACATTTTAATGCATTTAGTTGAAGGGACAAAAAATGGTGGGGGAGGGGAGGGGCTAGGAGGGAGAGAGAAGAAGGGAGAGAAAATCACCATACATACACACAAGAGGTTTTATATATAATCTGAATAACTTCTATCCCTGCAGAGGTCTCTTATCTTAATGACTTTGCTAAAGAAGTTGTCTTGTCAAACATAGTCAAAAGCTTTTGCCTCATATGAATAATTTACAAATGGAAGCAATTTGGCAACAGCCTGACTTGAGATAAAGAAGGTTCTTGGTATGGCAGAAGCATGCAAGTGTAGAACAAATATATAGTTAGCAAATACTGAAGAATTTTGACTGTCATTCTGCAATGTTAAATTTCTCTGAGTGCATCCTCTCCTACTCAGGGCTGCAGAGGCTTTAAAACTAGTGGTCACCTTGAGTAGGGTATGTACTGTTTTCTTCCACAGCCCCATGTAATGTCAACACCATCCAGCATTGGTCCAAACAAAAATGAATTGTTTTGCACAGATGGATACAGACTGTACAGATTAGATCCATCTCACTCTATGCTGGCTTTCTGATTCTATTCTTACATGCTGCGTCTGTCAAGTTCTTTCATTCTTGAGCTGTCTCACAGTGCCTGGCTCTCAGAGATGGGCAACCAGGGGAAGGGAAGAAACATGAGAACTGATGAATCCAGGATGGAGAGACAAAGAAAGGTGGGATGTGGGAACCAGGTGGTGGGAGGAAAGATGTGAGGAATTCAGGGAGGCAGAAGGAAAGATGAGGGGGATTTTGGCAGGGATGGAAGGAAAGAGATTGGGAAACTGTGAAGGAGGAAGAATTGGGATGTAAGGAAGAGGAGTATATGGGAACTTGCAAATTAATCCTGCTTCCACTGGAACCAATGGCAAAAAGCTCTCTTTGATTTAAATGAGAACAGGATTCATCTCAGGGAGAATCAAGAGTGGGCAGAAAATGGGAGGAAACAGAAAGAGGTGAAAAAACAGAATATAATTAAAAAATGAGGGAAAAATAAGGGCATGTCCACTATATAATGCTACAGCAATTCAGCTGAGGTGCTGCAACTGTGCCACAGTAGTGCAGACACTTGCTACAGTGTCAGGAAAGGTTTTTGTATCACTGGAGTAAATTCACCCCTTGAGAAGCAGTAGCTTCGTGGACGGAAGGATTCTTCTGTCAACCTAGCAGTGTCTGCACTGGGCTTAGGGTGGCTTAAATACATGTGAATTTGTCTAGTTGTAAACAGGTCTATGAAAAAGGTAATGGAGATAAGAAATGAATGGTGGAAATAGAAAAAAAAGGGGTCAGAAAAAGCAAGGTGGGAAAAATCTTGTTGAGGGGGTGGGAGTGAAAGAGAGAAAGTGTGCTCACGCATTGAGAGAAGACAAGATATGGATAATACTAGAGCTGCACAAATGGCAAAAACATATTAACAAACGTTCACTGAATCAAAATTTTATCTGACCATGTTCATAACATATTTTGCTTATTTTCCATTGTCTGTTTTTTTATTTTGCATGAATGCTTGGGGGGAAAAAGTGTAACGAGCTAAAGACACAAAAAACTAACAAACATTTGATTTAAGTACATCAGAATGAAGAAAACTCCAGTGGTCTTGGAGTCATTGTGGATAGTTCTATTAAAACATCGGACCAATATGCAGTGGCAGCAGAGGTGAAAGTGGGACGGTACGGGCCAGTACGGCATACCGGTGAGAAGTGGCCACTGGTACCAGCCCGTACACAGGCAACGTTAAAGCGCTGCCGGAGCAGTGCTTTAACGTTGCTGCCCCTTTTGCACCCCCCCTCCGGGCTGCCAATGGGTAGACACCCTACTGGCAGGGCCGCTGATGGGGGGTGGGGGTGGGCAAAAAGGGCAACTTCCCCAGGGCGATTTAAAACGGCCTGGGACTCAGAGATGCCAGCGCCGCTACTGTGGCAGCAGCAGGAGCCCCGGGCCCTTTAAATCACCACTGGAGCCCCGGGCGGTGCCGGCCGGACAGTATGGAAGGGCTGGCTGGGGGAGATTCACCCTCAGCCCCGCCCCTTCTGCCCGCAGCCCCACCCCTTCTGGGGTCCCAGAGCCGGGCCCCCATACTGGTAAGTAATTTATCTTACTCTCACCCTGAGTGGCAGTCAAAAAAAGCTAACAGAATGTTAGGAACCATTAGAAAAGGAATAGATAATAGTAGTTGTGACATTGCACTCCATAATGCTTTATGGAAATATGCTTATGAAAATAAATATGACACAACTGGAATATGTTTTATGCTAGATATGCCATGTAACATATCTCTGCAAAGGTTTGATCTACTGGATCTATTCATCCTATTTGTATGCATGTATCATTTTTTGTATTCAAAGTTATGAATATTGGCTATGTACCTGTTTAATTTTAAGTAGCCTCAGTGAAGCAGTTGGTCAGCTTCCTGAGAAAAGACTATTCTCAGTAAGTGCCCTATCAAGAAACACTTAAGCTAACAATGAACTTGGAGATGCCAATCCACATCTGAGCTTTCCCAAGAATGTGGCCTGGCTAATAAGGAACTCAGTCATGCATGGATATGTGACTTGCCCATGTGACTCCAAAACTCCATCTTGGAGTTGGATTCTGCATAGGAGAGAGGAGTGGGTCTACACCTACAAGAGAAAGAGGAGGTGCAAAAGGGGCAGCCGCGGCAGCGCTTTAACGTTGGCTGTGTACAGGCCTGTACCAGTGGCCACTTCTTACCAGTATGCTGTACTGGCCTACACCGTCCCACTTTCACCTCTGCTGCCACAAGAGAAAGTCTAGTTAAGCCCCTGTGAGACCCCTCCATTTTGTCTTCAGCTGGCTCAAAAGATATCCTTTGGGGGTGGAGAGGCTACCTGAAAGAAACTAGAACAAAGGACAGTAACCACAGGGGTGTGAGTGATTGCTGAACCCAGGCTAGAAGGAGGCTAGTCTGTAAAAGAAACTTATAGGAACATCTCTCAGGGTGAGATTTCATCTGCAATCACTTTCTTACTGTAGTAGGTTTAGACTTGTGTGTTTTATTTTATATTGCTTGGTAATTTACTTTGTTCTGTCTGTTATAACTTGGAACCACTTAAATCCTACCTTTTGTATTTAATAAAATCATATTTTACTTATTTATTAACCCAGGGTATGTACGGTTTCAGAGTAGCAGCCGTGTTAGTCTGTATTCGCAAAAAGAAAAGGAGTACTTGTGGCACCTTAGAGACTAACCAATCTGTTTGAGCATAAGCTTTCGTGAGCTACAGCCCACTTCATCGGATGCATTCAGTGGAAAATACAGTGAGAAGATTTATATACACACAGAACATGAAAAAATGGGTGTTATCATACACACTGTAAGGAGAGTGATCACTTAAGATGAGCTATTACCGCAGGAGAGCGTTGGGGGGGGGGGGGGGGGGGGGAGAAAACCTTTTGTAGTGATAATCAAGGTGGACCATTTCCAGCAGTTAACAGGAATGTCTGAGGAACAGTGGGGGTGGGGGGTGGAGATATAAACATGGGGAAATAGTTTTACTTTGTGTAATGACCCATCCACTCCCAGTCTCTATTCAAGCCTAAGTTAATTGTAACCAGTTTGCAAATTAATTCCAATTCAGCAGTCTCTCGTTGGAGTCTGTTTTTGAAGGCTTTTTGTTGTAATATTGCAACTTTTAGGTCTGTAATCGAGTGACCAGAGAGATTGAAGTGTTCTCCGACTGGTTTTTGAATGTTATAATTCTTGACATCTGATTTGTGTCCATTTATTCTTTTACATAGAGACTGTCCAGTTTGACCAATGTACATGGCAGAGGGGCATTGCTGGCCCATGATGGCAAAAATCACATTGGTAGATGTGCAGGTGAACGAGCCTCTGATAGTGAGGCTCATGTGATTAGGCCCTATGATGGTGTCCCCTGAATAGATACGTGGACACAGTTGGCAATGGGCTTTGTTGCAAGGATAGGTTCCTGGGTTAGTGGTTCTGTTGGGTGGTGTGTGGTTGCTGGTGAGTATTTGCTTCAGGTTGGGGGGCTGTCTGTAAGCCAGGACTGGCCCGTCTGCCAAGATTTGTGAGAGTGATGAGTCATCCTTCAGGATAGGTTGTAGATCCTTGATGATGCATTGGAGAGGTTTTAGTTGGGGGCTGAAGGTGACGGCTAGTGGCGTTCTGTTATTTTCTTTGTTGGCCCTCTCCTGTAGTAGGTGACTTCTGGGTATTCTTCTGGCTCTGTCAATTTGTTTCTTCACTTCAGCAGGTGGGTACTTGTAAGAATGCTTGATAGAGATCTTGGAGGTGTTTGTCTCTGTCTGAGGGGTTGGAGCAAATGCGGTTGTATTGTAGAGCTTGGCTGTAGACGATGGATCGTGTGGTGTGGTCAGGGTGAAAGCTGAAGGCATGTAGGTAGGAATAGCGGTCAGTAGGTTTCCGGTATAGGGTGGTGTTTATGTGACCATTGCTTATTAGCACCGTAGTGTCCAGGAAGTGGATCTCTTGTGTGGACTAGTCCAGGCTGAGGTTGATGGTGGGATGGAAATTGTTGAAATCATGGTGGAATTCCTCAAGGGCTTCTTTTCCATGGGTCCAGACGATGAAGATGTCATCAATATAGCGCAAGTAGAGTAGGGGCGTTAGGGGACGAGAGCTAAGGAAGCGTTGTTCTAAGTCAGCCATAAAAATGTTGGCATACTGTGGGGCTATGGGGGTACCCATAGCAGTGCCGCTGATTTGAAGGTATACATTGTCCCCAAATGTAAAATAGTTATGGGTGAGGACAAAGTCACAAAGTTCAGCCACCAGGTTTGCCATGACATTATCAGGGATAATGTTCCTGACAGCTTGTAGTCCATCTTTGTGTGGAATGTTGGTGTAGAGGGCTTCTATATCAATACCTGCGGGGTGGGGAGCAAACAGCTGTGCATATCTCTCTATCAGTGTTATAGAGGGTGGACCATTTATGAGTTTACCCTGTATATGCTTTATACAAGGTAAAACGGATTTATTTGGGGTTTGGACCCCATTGGGAGCCGGGTACCTGGGTATTGGAAACAGGAGCACTTCTTAAGCTGTTTTCAGTTGAGCCTGCAGCTTTTACGGGACACGGTTCAGACCTAGGTCTGTGTTTGTAGCAGGCTAGCGTGTCTGGCTTAAACAAGGCAGAGTTCTGAGGCCCCAAGCAGGCAGGAAAAAGGGCTCAGGGGTAGTCTCAGCACAACAGGTGGCAGTCCCAAGGGGGTTTCTGTGACCCAACCGGTCACAGTAGTATTTTCAGACCTTGAATACTGCATAATGTTCTGATCGCCCCATCTAAAAAAGATATATTAGAATTGCGAAAAGTACACAGAAGGGAAACAAAGGTGCTTAGGGGTATGGAACAGCTTCCCTATGAGGAGAGATTAAAAAGACTGGGACTGTTCAGCATAGAAAAGAGACGACTAAGGGGGGATATCATAGAGGTCTATAAAATCATTTATGATGTGGAGAAAGTGAATAGGAAAGTATTATTTATCATATATTACACAAGAACCAGGGGTCACCCACTGAAATTAATAGGCAGCAGGTATAAAACAAACAAAAGGAAATACTTCTTCATACAATGCACAGTCAACCTATAAACTCATTGCCAGAGGATGATCCAAAGGCCAAAAGTATAACTGAGTTCAAAAAGAACTAGGTACATTTATGGAGGATAGGTCCACCAATGGCTATTAGCCAAGATGGTCAGGGACACAACCTCATGCTCTGGGCATCCCTAAATCTTCAACTGCCAGAATCTGGAACTGGACAACAGGGGATGAATCACTCAAAATTGACCTGTTCTGTTCATTCCCTCTGAAGAATCTGGCACCGGCCACAGTTGGAAGATGGAATACTGGGCTAGATGGACCGTTGGTCTGATCCAATATATCCTTTTTATGTTCTTATGAGGTTCTTTTAATTGTGCAAATATGATATTCAAGGGGAAATAAGCATATCTGCAAGTAAACAAGTATATTCACATATGAATGAATATACTGATCCTAGAAGTGGTTACCTGGCCAGCCTGTATTTACACACACACACATTTACTCATTGGGAATGTGACAAGAGAAAATGGAAAGTAAAGTCTGCTAGACAACCAATAAATCAGGCTTACATCTTCCTCTCCCTCTTAGTCTATAAGGAATCCAGCTATTTTAAAATCTGGGAACCTAGCCAAATATAAAGCTCTTTCCAAAAGCGGACAGGAAAAGATTTCAAATACCTTAACATTTTCTTTGCCTGCTTATCCCTTTATATCACTCTCTTTTAACTGTTCCCCATCCTCTACCTGAGAGATACAAAGCACTAGTGAATTCTTCAGGCACTGCTCCTATTTCAAAAGATTAAGTCATCCACAGACACCATGTCACATGAATAAGGTGACCAGTCACACCAACCAAAAATAAAACACTCGAAGAAGCCCATGAAAACCCATGGGCCCAAATATATAAAAAGAAATATTTGTCAACCAGTTAAGAAAAAATGGACAAATTCATAAAAATCCTAGTATGCTCACAGATAATACTGTCAACAGGAAAAGGGCCAGGGTAAAACTTTCAAAAGGGCCCAAGTAATTTGGGAACCTAAGTCCTATTTTCAAAAGTGACTCAGGCACTTAAGAATTTACCTCATGGGTCCTGAGTTGAGAGGAGGAGAAATAATGGACCTGATCATGTAGGATCTGTGGTCTGGCAATAAAAATGTATTATGTTTTTGTGAGGGTTGGTACGGGAACAGGTTTGCAAAGTTGATGTATGGTTTGAAATTCTTGGGTTTAGTATGAGGGTATTCATTGCTTTTGAAATGCTTAGCTTTACTATGTGATGATTTAGGCCCAATTCTGCAAGCTGCCCTGTGTGGTCAACTCTCTGTGTCCACCCAGAGTCCGACTGATTCAAGTGATGCAGCCCAGTGGGGATGCTGAGAGCCATTGAACCAAACCAATCAATAATGCTATATTGATGACATATTCAAGCCATTGAACCCGCTTGGTTCCTTGCCAGCTTGCCTGGCAGACTGCTGGGTCCATGGCTCTAGGACAGCGTTATGTTTTCAGATTATATTAGAAGGTCACTGAAGGTTTTCAGAAATAATTTGAGTTGATCAAAGAGACAATTTATTGATTGTATATTTTGTTTAAATCCTGGGCCTAGTTTAAAGTAGTTCTTGTGTATCAGATGTATTAATCCTGTGACAAACAGAAGGGGCAAATACTTTCTATGACAGTATTATCTGTGAGCATACCAGGATTTTTATGAATTTGTCCATTTTTTCTTAACTGGTTGACAAATATTTCTTTTTATATATTTGGGCCCATGGGTTTTCATGGGCTTCTTCGAGTGTTTTATTTTTGGTTGGTGTGACTGGTCACCTTATTCATGTGACATGGTGTCTGTGGATGACTTAATCTTTTGAAATAGGAGCAGTGCCTGAAGAATTCACTAGTGCTTTGTATCTCTCAGGTAGAGGATGGGGAACAGTTAAAAGAGAGTGATATAAAGGGATAAGCAGTGTATATGATGGAAACTACTTCAAGCAAGGGGATGTGCCAGCATCCCCTGCATCTCTAGTTCTAGCACCTATGCTCCTTTGTTCTCTAAACCCCACAGCACTACCACCTGGCTCTTCAAGAAAGGATCACTTAATCTTGCTAGGAAATGTGTTTTAGCCATCACCATGTCATAAACATGACTTTGTCACTAGACCTGATGAGAAATTCTCTGATGAAACTCTGACAGATGCCTTGAAAGAGAAATGTTTAGTGAGAAAGGCTCAGATTTAATGAATTTTCATTGAAGTACAGGCAGGTCTCCAATGGAACCATGTCTGCCAGGTACTTTCCATCAGAAACCCGCTTGGTTCCTTGCCAGCTTGCCTGGCAGACTGCTGGGTCCATGGCTCTAGGACAGCGCTATGTTTTCAGATTATATTAGAAGGTCACTGAAGGTTTTCAGAAATAATTTGAGTTGATCAAAGAGACAATTTATTGATTGTATATTTTGTTTAAATCCTGGGCCTAGTTTAAAGTAGTTCTTGTGTATCAGATGTATTAATCCTGTGACAAACAGAAGGGGCAAATACTTTCTATGTGGTTGTTTTGTTCTATAATAATTACGATGTGAGAAATAATGTTAAGAAATAAGCTATTTACTCAGGTAGCAAGGATGATCAACTGAATTAATTCATTTTAAAAAGCAAAATCAGCTTGTTCATGCCAAAGCAAATAGTTATTTGTAATTTTTAAAACTGTGATTTGGTCCTCTCTGAAGAGTAAATTCTAAAATATAAAGGGAAAATAAGATGTAGATGAGAGCAAAAAGCATGAGAGGTTGGCTGTCATGCTCAGATGCCTAATTGTTAATGAAAATAAACTAGTAACTAGCCTCTAATAACTTTTTGTAAGAGTAGAAATTAGTCAGAACTTGAACACTTACCATTCACCAGCTATAGTCAAATGCTAGTGGGAAATGGTTCCTTGGAGTAATTCTCTACCCTGTTGTAATTCTCTGACTCTAAGTACAAATATTCTTACATACACTGGGAGAGGAGATCTGGGTGCAGTTCCTGGCTCAGCAACAGATTTCCTGTGTCACCTTGGACAAGTCAATTAATCTTTGGAACAGAGTTCCCCATCTGTTAAATGGGGATAATAATTGTTATCCACCTTATTGTGGGAATAGAGAAGATGAATTTATTTATCCCTTTCAAGATCTTTTATCTGTCTTGTCTATTCTCTTACTATGTGTTCTCAGTCCTGATCTAAGTTGGAGCCTATGGTTGCGAATACAAATATATAATGACAGATCCCTTGTGCCAAACCTTGCTTCCTTCCATAACAAATAAAATAAATAAAATAAAGACAAAAATAAAAAAAGAAGAATCTTCAAAAATTATCTTCCTATATAATTCCAAAAAGTGTCTAGTAGAAACATACTTGCTTATTCATCTTTAGAAAAATAAAGGACATTTAAGTGAAGCACTTCTTGAGTTGAATAAAAGAGAGAGAGAGAGAGGGTGGCAAAAGAAAGCAGCCAACAATATCAACTAAAATAAAATAAAATATATAATAATAATAAAGAACATTTCCTTTTCTTGCTTAGAGAAAAAGAACTTGAATCTGTCCATCCAATGCCATTTGTTCTAATGCTACCTTATTTACAAATATAATATATCAGCTCATTTGTTGGGCTTTGCATTATTGATGTGCTTTTTGTTAAATTAGGCCAGTGAAATTCTTACACAAAGGCATTTTGTAACATGAATAAACAGAAACCAAAATGAAAGGTTTCCATGCTGATGACTTGTGAAGGTTACATTAAACACATTTATTCTTGATTGTAGATTGCACTCATGTTTAAGCCTTGAAATACAATATGGGCTTGGTTCTGCACTCATGTTCATTGTCTTTACACTGGAGTAAATGTTTTGACTTTGATGGAACTACTCCTGATTCACAGAAGCATAAGCAGGAGGAGACTCAGGCCATGAATGTCTTCCCCATACCTATAATTTGTCACAAGGTAACAGCTGAAGAATATGAAGATCTCTAAAGGGCTGAAGCAAATATTTGTAAATTTTAATATCTTGAGAGGAGAGGAGATTTTACTCTTCCTTAAGGCATGTGTTTGCAAAATTGACACATAATCTCTGGAGTGAATGATAAAATGACATTTACAAATTCTGACTTCTGAATAGAGACATCTGGGAGAAATCTTCAGAAAATGTCTAAGACTGCTCCAACTGATATCAATGCAAAAACTTCAATGGGGGTGAAGCAGGCCACACTTCAACATATTCCTTATCATGCAGGGCTAGCAACCAAATTTTCAGGGGATCCTAATGAGGTTTGTTTTTAGGCAAAGGGCTAAACTGCATCTCAACATCAGGTCACAATGTTGCTGTGTTTGTGGCTTTCCACTGTGCGTCTTGGTACCTGATGCAACATGACAAATAGTCACAATGTAATGCTGGCTAAGATTAGGGATTTCCTCTTTGCAGGAACTAAACCAATTTTTTTGAAATTTCCCATGCACCAGAAATCTTGAAAAAAATTGTTTCAGAAACACTGACACATGGCACTGACAGCACCATGGCATCTGCTGACATTTGAACATCTTTGACATATTTATTCACACAGCAGTGGTGAATCTGACAAGAATCTCAATTTCAGTCAGCAGCTCCCTCGGCTCAAATGGTCCATGGCTCTGGGCCAGCTCTGCCTGTGGGCTATGAGGACTGCCCTGATCCAGGAACCCCAGGGCTTCCAGGCTCCCAAACCAGCCGGATCCCAGAGCTGTGCAACCCAGAGTTCTCAGGTCTTGCAGGATCCCTGCTGCAGATCCAGGAGTTGAGCCCCATCTAGAGCTAGCCTTAGTGCTTCCAGACTCCCAGATCCACATCAAGTAGCCTGGAAGCCCTGGCAGGGCAGGAATACCCTTGAGCCATGGACGTTTGGAGGGCTGGGGAAACTGGTCCCAGAACAGTACACTTGGCTAACCATGTGAAAATAATGGATTTGGTGTTCTTTTTATTTGCCTTCTGCTTTTTTGAGCCTTTAGGGTACACTGGGGTCACATTTTGAAGCTTTCTCCACAGTAACAAGGGCTAGAAACTTACTTTTTCCTTAAGAATGAAGGCTGAAATTATCACATATCCACTTGACTCCAGGAGCTGGGGCTTTAAGAAAAACAATGATTATCATGAGACTCACAACAACAGCATGGGAGTTGGCAAAACAGGGCTGCAGCCAGTCTTGTACTGCCACCTGCTATATTAGCAACCACAGGGGCTCAAGGGACACAGGAAGGCCCCCTGACTACCAGGCAAGGGTGAATTCTCAGGTCACCATCTGGCTTAAATATGGCTAACTATATTACCCCATTTTTCAGATGGGGGAAAGCAGTGACTTTCCCCAAATTCACACTGCAACTCAGTGGAATAGTCAAAACAAGGTTTCCCATGTTCTAACCACCAGACTATATGGTTTAATCTCCTTTTCACATCAAGAGTGGAAAGAAAGCACAGGTATATTTCTGTAGATTTCTAAAACTATTGCTTAGGAAGACATTCAGATCTTTTTAAATTATCCAGGCTTAGCATCTTTTATCTTTCACTGACATAACCAAATATTATACTTCAGACCAGGAAAGCTTAAGATGTAGGGGTAAATTCTCTTTTGATAAACTCTATTGATTTCAGTGGTCTTATATCTCAAGAGAATTTGACTCACAATTTTTAGGAAAAAATGCAATGAACCAAGTCTTAGCTCTCCAGTACAAATCATATTTTGTCACTTTTTCTATGTTCTTATAAGATAGCAAATCTGAAATCTTAAGTGCTAGTGATGGGGCCCCATACAAAAAATAAAACGGGGTGCTTAACAAATAAACCAAGAGCAGAAACAGTAGCCAATTAAAATCCAAACCCGTTATATTTTTAAAACATTGTCTGTTAGGTCTGTTTTGAAAGTAAAGCCCACTCTGTACAGTCTTTGTATCTGGCTCTGGCTGGAAGCTAGCATTGTTTTTTAAGAGTATCAGGGGGTCTCTCATAGGCCACGGATTCTTGAATCAAGAACAGGTGCAGTCACACCCACTCTACAAACAAAGATATTTTGTTTGAATAAGCACAGTACAGAAGAATGGGGTGTATTAATAGCTAAATAGTGTCTTTATTAACAGTAGAACAGCTGGCAGTTTTATATGACAGCACTCATTCCAATCCATTTTATCCAATTGCAAAACCATAAGCACACTACACCAGGGAACCAAAGGGACCACACACAAGCAATCAGCCATTCAACAGCACTATAATTGCTTCACAGTTGGAAGTTTGTTCTACTCAGCCACTGTTATTCTTTTAGGCTGAATTGTTGGTGCACTGCTACTATCTAAAATCAAGGGCTGTTAATGCAGATAAGCTTGCTTAGAGAAACTTCTTTTGTTTTACAATTCCCCATGAGCTATTCCCCCTGCAGGAGCTTTTGCTGTGCCACTGAGGATCACAAATGCTTCAAGTGCTGGGTGCCAGAAATAAGGCTGAGCCAGTTAGCTTCAGGATCTCTGTATCCCTAGCAAAGCAGTTACCCTGATGAGGAAAAAATAAACTCCCAAGTCATAAAGACCCTGTTAGACCCTGCTTGAGAACCTTTGCTTAAGACTTCCTACTGAGCTAAAGAATAGCCTCTGTGAGTCTGTCTGAGATGTATAAATGCCTACAACTATACTAGTAGCCTCTACCCAGCAGGGAATCTGTTCTAGAAGAAATTGGTTTCAGGGTATAATTAGGTTTCACAGATAGATGTGTGTGAGAGAGAGAAGACCATTTGGGAGATGTGAAAATGTATAAAGAAATCATTGCCCAATCTATATTTTTTTTAAAAAAAAAAAACCCAAACAAGTACTTTATAATCAAGTGTAAATCTAGTCTGCAATTTCAAATATTATTTTTATGAGTCTTTAATGTTTTAGTTGTTTCTGGTATACAACATCTCTAAAAATGTTCTTCACACATTGTTTCTGCAATTCCCCCACTCCTTCACTGTAATATTTATTTGGTAGGTTTTCAAACTATCTTTTGGGGAGAACATTAAAAAACTCTTGGCTGTAGTTAGCACAGCAGATGACAGACGGATACGAAATTATAAACTCTTTCTAATGCAGGGTGTTTTTCTTCCTCTGCTTTCTACTGTCTTTGGGGATTATATGACTCAGAGGAATAATGGTTATTGTTCACGGTTTACCATTCAGGAGTTTTCTCTCTGACTATATCTACAACAGCACTTCAGTACATTGTTGTGATTTCTTTGTTATTAATTGACATATGGCTCTAGGTAATAAAATAATGGAGTGTCCCAACTCATTATCTTGTTCTACAGCTTCAGGATGACTTTCAGGTTGTCCTTTTTTGCTCCATCTCTACTAGTGGCACCTTATGAATAAATGAACAGGTCTTATAGGCAAGACAATAGATTTGTATGAACTGAAGATCACTGTTAACACTCAATGTAGACTCAGGAGAGTCTGGGAAATTCTGATTAGTAAGGAAAAGAACACTTTAAAAAAGTCACCATGCTCATGAGCTGACAGAGGAAGTTTAATTAAAGTCAACAGAGAACTGAAAAGTGTGTGGGAAGGGGTTGGGGGGGAATAGGCAATAATAATAATGCCAAAAATCCAGTTCTAGGAGAGAAGACCATTGAGGATCATATTTTAAAAAAAGATGCACTTAAATCTGAGCCTGGAAAACATCGTGTGAAAGTATAAACAGATAATTATGCATGTAAAATAAATAGCACCTCACCCATCACAGTATAGGGTGGGAAATGTCTCTATTCTGTACAGTGCCCAGCAATTCTGATTGGGGGCCTTTGTAAACAATATTCACTACTACTAGGATTACTGTTATAATAGATGATGGTGCAATATGGGTACTGAATTTGCATACGCAGCTTCACACCATGGGTACCCCTTACCTATGAGCACCTTCACACTTCTCTTGTGTGTGCGCAGCTTGGGCGTCTATTTTTGAAAAAGAAGGCTAAACAGAGAAGAATGAGGAAGAGAAATATTTTCCTACCTGTGGCGCAGGGTTTTTCCACCAGCGCATCCATTTCCTCAACCAACCTTAGCTGAAGCAATTGGCAAATTGACTATACTGCAGACGAATGGCAAGAGCAAACAGAAGGTGGTATTGGGCACACAGGCGCACATGCACACACACACACACACACACTTAAGTTTCTCTCTTTACACAAAAAACTCCCCAGTATTCCCTATTCCTTTTTCTAATATTTTATTTGGGACTTGTTATGGTTGAAGAGTTTGGAGACCATGTTGAAGAAAAAGTCCCCTATGACAAAGCACTACAGAATTCTAGAATAATGGCCCCAAAACATTATGGGCAAAATCATGGCCCTATTGAAGTTAATGGACATTTTGCCATTGACTTCAATGGGGCCAGGATTTCACCTACTGCTACCGTGGTGTTTTGGACCATTACTGATGAGTCCTTGTGGGTTTTTTTTTTTTTAAAAAATGTAAAATAAAGATATTAGCTAGACAGATTTATTAAAGGGGATTAATCAGAAGTGTTGCAAAGAAGTAATTCCATTGCATCAATCCCAAAACCCAATTCACTAGTCCCATTCTACCACTTGTCAAGAGCCTTACTGATTGAGTCAGGACCATTTCTGCCCTAGATTTTGGTGTCAGTATTCAATTTCCTTCAATAACCCCTACAAATGAGCAATTGAGAAGATGATTATATGGTCTAGACTGCTCGTTGTTCCAGCAGTAACACCACAAGTGCCAAAACTAAAGAAAATTATATCTGACAGGTAGAGTTGAAATATCTGAAACATTTGGGTACTTACAAGTATCACAAAAAATTTCCATGAGGTAACTTGAATGATCCAGCCTAAAACATATGGCTACTGCTGAAGTTTAGTAATCAAAGAAGCCACCTGAAAATTACTATGTGGTACAATATTTCATCAAGCATTCTCTCGAGTGAATTATTTACCACTGCATAGCATGAAGGAGAAAAGAACCCCAGAATTACCAAAAGGTAAAAAAGAGACAGTGAGCACTGAGAAGAAAGAGCTTGCTGTTTCTTGAGTTGAAAAAAAGGAGAGACTCAGTAATGATAATGGACTACAGCCTGAGAATGACAGGTTTCAGAGTAGCAAATAGTCTGTATCCGCAAAAAGAAAAGGAGTACTTGTGGCACCTTAGAGACTAACACATTTATTTGAGCATAAGCTTTTGTGAGTTACAGCTTATTGTTCTAGTGATCTAAATATGACCTGAATAGCAGTATGGTGACTGCACAATACACTTTGAGGATTCTGATACAATAGGTTATTCATGAGAATGTTTAAGGAATGCATATATGTGTACAGTGTGCGTATAGAGCCATTCTCTTTCTCTGCACATAATGTGCAGGCAAAATTGTTTGATAAAATGTTTCAAAATCATGCAGTGGACACTCTCTTCTGATTTCCATTCTTGTCTTCTTGGTTTTCTCACACTTTGCAGAGTAAAAGACAAGTTCAGTGAGTTTATAGTTGTTGAAAAGGAATCACTGCTGTTGGCAATCAGCAACATATTGATGTGGATGCACTGCTTCTGGAGGGTGCCGAATAAAAGTGTGAGTTACAGACTTGTCACAGCTCCCATTTAAGTAACAACATGGCTAATAGATATATCATCTCCTCATGAGGGATAAATAAGCCATACATTTCCAGCTTGCAAGAAAAATAAGATTTCATTTCAAGTTCTACTGTAGATTACAATTAGGGCTGACCAAAAACCAAGAATATTTGATTAAAAATTCCAGGTTTCAACATTTGTTTCTGTTCCAACATGGAATGAAACCAAGATCCTTCAGAATGATTCACACACACTCAGTGGTTTAGCCACTCATGTGGGATGGAGGAGACCCAAGTTTAAGTCCTGCATGAATCAAGGAGAGCAGGGACTTAAACCTGGGTCATCCATATCCCTGATGAGGGCCCTAATCACTGGGTGATTGGCTATTCTGAGATCTCGATTATATTTTAACCTGAAATCCCATGCTGGACCAGAGAAAAACCTTCATAACAAAATATAATCAAAACTGAGAAATATTCACAAAAAGTTTGGTTTTGATGAATTGGCATTTTCCAACAAAAACATTTTGTTGAAAAGCTCCCAACCAGTTTTAGTTAAAATGGCATGGTTTCTATGTTATATACTAATTAATTTACATGAAATCTAGCCTGACCTAATAATTATTCAGAAGAGGTTAGTGCAAAACAATTACTGTAGCTATGGAGGTGTTCAGAATAGATAGGAAAAATTCCAGAAAATAGATTTGAGATTTTGTGGGATACAGTGATACCCACAATCAGATATACTGGTAACTGGTATGCTAACTAGATCAACAGCACAACTTCTTTCCTTGTTTTACTTCTTATTGGGAAGGATGCGAGCTGTTTTAACACTTCTACCTCCTTGAAAGGCTCAGCGATGCATTTCTTTTCTTTGTGCAGTATCTTTTTCTCTCCTTCTTCAATCTCAAAAGCAAATCTAAACCATATTAGCGGCTTCATACAGTAAAAATGAATTGTCAATGCTTGTTGGGGCTGCTTGTGCTGCTATAAAAAACGCGAATCCAGTTGCCACCACTCGTGGTGTTATTCAGTAGTATGTCTGGTTCTTTCAGGTTGGCTACCACAAAAGACTTGGTTGGTAGTACCTTGTGACTTTGGCTCAAGTAGCTGCTGCAAAGGGATAATCTTGGTGTAACCCAGTTTCACGAAGTGAAATGAAGGCAGCTTGTAATGTGCCAGACTTGGATACTACAGAATTGCAAACAATGGACCAGATTCTGCTTTTATTTACACTGGTGGTCATCCAGAATAACCCCATTTGACATCAATAATACATCAGGATATTTTGTCTGAACTTATATTGGTGCGTCACATACACAGCCACGTAAATTGCTTTAGCAAGATACGTAGCCCAAAAAAAATCATACGTAATCCATGAGGAAAAATGTAAATACAGTAATAATAAACCTTTTTAAAATATGAGTTGGAAATATTTTGACTTAAAAAAAATGTCACACATGTAGTGACATCTCTCTTTTAGTCAGAGAAGTGAAACAGCTAGTGGAGAGATACTGTCAATTTGAGCCCACTTATTTACCCCCTTTTCCAACAAAAGGAAGGAGAATTCTCTTGAGTTCAAAGTTACACAAATGCTTCTGATGTGTTTCAACTCACCTAAAAGGATCCAGGTTCTGTGTGGCAGTAGTGGTAAAGCAGTATATCAGAGAGACAATTGGCCAGGCCCTTTCTGTGTAAATTCCAGCCAGCATCACTCACTGAGATTCTGGAGGGAGCAGGGAAGGTTCAGATGTGAATGGGTTTCATGTCTTTGATGGATGGTAAAAGCCAGTGGGGAAGCTCTGCTGTTGGTGAAGACAGACAATTCTCCTTCAGAAAATCAGGGGGCTACCTGTTCACAAGGAATCATTCTGAGACCTTTGGTCAGGAAATTATCTTTTGGTATGGACAATCTGGTCAACTACCCATTTCAAGCCTCCCTTTTTTGGAATTTTTTGCTGAAAGGGTTGTAGCTCTTACAATAATTGGAATCATTAGATGGCCTTAACTTCAGTTAGTCTATTAAACAAACTATTTTCAGGTTTGGGTATGGTATAACTATTGTACTGCACTGTTCGATATTCTCCTGACAAGAAATGAAGATCAGGTGCCCATACTGATTCTTCTACATCTATCAGTTGTTT
Source organism: Caretta caretta (assembly GCF_965140235.1). Taxonomy (NCBI): domain Eukaryota; kingdom Metazoa; phylum Chordata; order Testudines; family Cheloniidae; genus Caretta; species Caretta caretta. The sequence continues at coordinate 79,890,692 of NC_134210.1, read as the reverse complement.
TCAGTACCATTGATGAGATGTTAAGTCAATAGAGTTAGCCCAGGATGAATTTAGCCCACCACCTTGAGCACAATGAGGTCCAGACACAGCTCTCTATTTGGGGTATTATTATTTTCAACTCTGTTGGCTTCCACGATCAGCAGTTTGAATTCTGATGGAGTAAATTTTTTGCTTTCAGCAACATAATTTTGTTGAACTGTGACTTCATCCTGGTGAACATCACAGGAAGTATTAGGCACCTTTGAAGAGTTTGTTGTTTCTGAGTGGGAATCTTTGGCGAACAGCTCACTACGCCACTACTCAAAAAGTTCATTTATTGCATATACTCTGGCCTTTGCTGAAGGATGCTGTGTTATATCCCCCCAAACTCTAAAAAAGTACTCATACAAAGAGGAAGCCAACTTCATATTAAAAAAGGTACTGCTGAGAGAAAAGAAAGCACATTGTTTTAAATGTGATTTATATGCAGGAAAACCGATAGAAGTTAAAATAAATAAACTATTTTGCCAACATCTTTTAAATGGTAAAAACCTATCCCTACTATAAGTCTTAGTTTGGATTTTATTGCCATACATACAAAAACACAAATCTGAGAGAAAAACAAAAGACCTGGACATGCCTCAACCAACAGCAGCTGAAAAGTAGAGTCTGATTTGATGTGAATTTTAATAACCTGCCTGAATATTTCCCAGATGTGTGCATATAATATTAGAAGTGCATTTAATTTAATAGTGCATTTGGCATCTAAATATAGGAGACAGGGACTCTTAAGCTGCATAAAAATAGATCACATGCACTGGAGAAACAACTGTGAATAAAGGCATGCTCTTTTCAAACAAAGACAGAAATAGTAGGATAACCTTGTGGTTTTAGGCTTCTAACCTTTGTCTCATTAGGTGTACCTTTAACTGTGATAAACATCCACTTAAATGAATATCATTACCTTACAATTACAGCAGGGTCATACATAATACACTAAGTTCCCCTGGCAGCATATGTGTTAGTCATGCATATTTCATGAGTAGTTTTATTCCACCAGTCAGCTTCAAGCAATACTTAATCCCATGGTTTTGGTGTGTAGGAAATAGCAGTCTTGTCCATAAAGAGATCCCATGGCAATTATTGTAACTCTGCAGTTTATCAAGGGGAGCAGTAGAATGACCTGCTTGTAATATCTGACGGGCACTAGTATCAATTTTCTTCCTAATATACGTAGCTCCAATTATTTTTCAGTTACTAAAGAAAACACTCTTTCTCTGATTTTTTTATGCATGAATGTAAATACCCTGAGCGATACTGAACAATGCAGGGTGATGAGCCCTTAAGAGAATCCATGTAGTTACATAATATATGAGTAAAAAATAAAAAGCCATACCTACTATATGCTAAACATTTCTAGGGCAGGCAGCAAAATTGCATCATGGTCCACAGAGCATGATCAGACAATGTAAGTGAAGCAACATCTGTTTATGCAGTATGATGGCTTTTTTCTACTGCATGAGCTGGAGGAAATAAAGTGATGTAATGGTAATACACATAATAGAAGGTTGCAGTAAAAATGGAATACAAAACTCTTTATATGTTCTCAGTAGTACTGGTGGCCTTTTTCCCTTTCCTCTTTTCAGGACTATCAAGTTCATCAAGGCAACTAAACCTGTTTAATATTTCTTCCCATGCTAAAAGATACTATTAAGAGGCATATAAGTCACAACCTCCAAGACAGCCAGCAAACATGTAGAGGGACATGTAGACCTTAAGTCACCAGAAAAGTTATTCTCTAAACTGGTAATCTCAAAAAGAGTGCAAAAGGTAGGCAAAATAAGACCCAGAAGAAGTGTCCCTTTCATGAGGATATTGCTATGAGATTCTGATGACAAGTTTGATGCCATCTGTTTTTTTGGCAGTTTTTTTGTTGAAATCATTCCACTGAAGAATGCATGTTCTTCTTGATGTGCTAAATTAATATTTATGTTGTTAGACTATCAGAGAGGCCACAGAAAAATATTAATATAAAAAGGTTATAATTATCTTTAAAAATGTGGCAGCAATTGAAATGTAAATCCTAGTGAGCTGGGAGAGATACTTGTTTGCATTGTGCCTGGGGCACCCGGCCTGACTGCCACAGCTGCAATTGATCATTTCAAATCAAAGGAAGCTGGAGATGTCTCTGGTGGCTCAACTGGAAAAATGTAAGCAGAGAAAGATGCTCTGTTCTGCAGGACTGTTATCAAAAAATGAGCTGGAATGTGTTTCAAATCTTTCCTCTGTTGAATTTGCGGCCCTTCAAAGCTCTGCCACAATAAATAAAGTTTTCAAAACACATAGAATGTAAGAGACACATTTTAAAATTCCTCTGAACTAAGCGTTTTCTCCTTTCTTGTCATTACTAGAAAACAGAAATATGAAACAAATGTGCATGCAGTGATTAAATATGAGGGATATGCAAATATTCAGAGGCCTCCATTTTTTATAGCGGGCCCACTTTTGAAAATAAAAATCATGACAATTATTTTGAGAGAGGGAAAGAGAGGGTGAGGGAGAATACAGGGTAAAAGATGAGAATGCTGGGTATTATTTCTGCATTGTAAGGTCTCTATGTTGCAGCATGCAACCACTTGCAAGATGCGTTCGGCAGTCTACACTTCAAATGATAGTAGATAAAGTGTATCTTCACTAAACCCTGAATATTACTGACTGTGTAGACATTTCCTGAGGTCCATTAAATTCTATTTGACATATGTTAAAAAGATTTAATCACAGATGCCAGTCAGCTAACCAATCCATTAATCTAGATGTTTTTCCTATGAAAATTGTATTTAAAAAGGTCTTTTTTTCTCTCAATTTAGTCATCCATTTAAATTTCATGTATTTATCATGTAAATGTGCCTTATTTTCAAAAGAAAAGCTCAGGACTCAGTGAAATAAATAGTTATTTCATTAAAATGGATACAAAAAACCCTGTGATTAGGGTAATTAATTTGCACACTAAAAGCTATCTTCCTAGTTCAGATCATTAATATTGATGGTGTTCGATTTTGTTCTCAGTAATGTTCCTTGAAATACACTCAGAACTGGCAAGCAAGGATAAAGAAGCAGCCGCTCAAACAAGAAATGAGGCTTCAGTAAGCACTTGGCGACTTTCCCTTTGCTACCATTCAGAATTAATAACACACAGCTCTGATGCTCATGTCCTGAAATGAACTGGATTACTTGGATTGTGTGGGATTATGTGGTTTGTCACAAGTGGTGCTTATTTATATATGCTGCTTTCACTTCTTTTTCTTATTTTAGTTTCTTTTTTAAATTGCAAAATACATTTCAGGAGATTATGCCGAGGTACCCATGCTGGTATACACATCAATGCCAGATAACAAGGTAGGGTCTGCCAGTGTACTCTTTTCTCATTAGGTTTTAATTTGTATACTCTGCAAATTATGTCGAAAGGTTTCCCAGTTTGAATCCTTTCTACTTCAAATTTTAGTCAAGACACATATTTTGTTTCCCCCACTGTACAGCAGATGTATTCCACCAAAGATCTTGCAGGAAAGGTGTCACATCACACTGTGGTACACTATTAGTTGCAGCTGTAGGCAAGTCCTGGAACAATTTCAGATAGATTCTACTAGCTGTGTCTACACAGTCAGATATACCTTGTGGCAGGGAAAATAAATTAACAGTTCACTATAGTCTGTATGTATTTTATATATATACACAAATTGTACCTTTCAGAAATTATACTATACAGACACAGACACAAGGTGTGTGTATATCCAGATGAAATATGTATTTATCACTCATCTTGACTGCATAGCCTACCCTCTGCCCACTATTCCTCCCTGGTACTTACTTTAACATTTCACCCCCAGAGCAGCTTCATAAAGCTGCCATTTTTTGAAAACCAACCAGCGAGAGCCATTTTTCTCTTCCCCCCACTCTTGTGGAATTCCCCCCTGAATCAACCCTTCCCCAAAGCCCAGAATGGGTAAAATTCAGCCCTGGGCTAGGGGCAATTTTTCTATATCTAATGATGTCATTGGTTTGAAATCCAACACTTACTACCCCTACAGGACAAAAAAGAAGAGTTTTATCCCATTGGAAGAGGGATTCTAAATTCACTTCTAGCCTTAAATTCGCAAGAAATCAGACTTTAAAATCCTGATTTTATATATATGTATACACACACACACACCAGCTATTTTAGGTCACTTTTTGGATTAATTTTACATTTATTAGTTTTATTTTTTCTCTCTCTCTCAGTCCTGCACATCTGGACTCACAGTAATATTGCACTGGGCCTTCCAGGTTAAGCGAGTCAAGAAGTAGTCCTAATGCATTACTTAGAACTCTCTAAGACATTCCCAAATATTTTCCCTGCAGCATATATGGCATATACAAAAATATGATGGTATGTGAGTTTAAAGGTTTTATGGCCATTCATTGTGAATGGCCTGCATAATATGCTCATGGCTTCACTAATAATGAGTAACAATGTGACCATTTTAAATACATGTTGATAAGGCCTTTAGACTATTCTCATACCACATCATTTTATATTCTCACTTTGTATTATGAACAAGATTTTCAAAAGTTACTCATGATTTTGGGTACCTACCCTTCTTTTAGGGACATGATTTTCACAGGGATGTGGTATTCAGCACTTTCTGAAAATCCAAGCCTTTTAAGATGCCTCTGGTTGGACACCCAAAAATTGAGGCTCCCAAAATAGCTAGCCACATTTGAAAATCTTGGTCTACATCCATATACATAGCCCCCCAACCTGAAGCAAATACTCAACAGCAACTACACACCACACAACAAAAACACCAACCCAGGAACCAAACCCTGCAACAAACACCGATGACAACTCTGTCCACATATCTATTCAAGGGACATCATCATAGGACCTAACCACATCAGCCACACCATCAGGGGCTCATTCTACCAATGTGATATATGCCATCATGAGCCAGCAATGCCCCTCTGCCTTGCACATTGGCCAAACCGGACAGTCTCTACGCAAAAGAATACATGGACACAAATCTGACATCAGGAATTATAACATTCAAAAACCAGTAGGAGAACACTTCCATCTCCCTGGTCACTCAATAACAGACCTAAAAGTGGCAATTCTTCAATATAAACATTTCACAGACTCCAACATGAAACTGCAGAACTGGAATTAATTTGCAAACTGGACACCATCAAATTAGGCCTGAATAAAGACTAGGAGTGGCTGGATCATTACAAAACCTAAATCTAGTTTCCCCCTACTGCTACTCACACTTTCTTGTCAACTGTTTGAAATGGGCCACTCTCATTACCACTACAAAAGTTATTTTTTCTCCCTTGGTATCCTACTGTTAATTGAATTGTCTTGTTAGACTGACCTCACAATTGGTAAGGCAACTCCCATCTTTCCATGTATTTATACCTGCTCCTGTATTTTCCACTCCATGCATCTGATGAAGTGGGCTCTAGCCCACGAAAGCTTATGCCCAAATAAATTTTTTTCATCTTTAAGGTGCCACAAGGACTCCTCGTCATTTTTGCTGATACAGACTAACACGGCTACCACTCTGAAACTTATATAAATATATGTTACACATCTATCTGTTAGAAAAGCTTTGGTCTCACATCAGAATTCAAATTGTAGGTAATATTTAATTACTGTTAGGAGTATTATTTGTGATACCAATTTGCATTTTCTCTACTGCTCATCCTATTCCTCTAACACATTGTGCACTTGACACCCCAAATTCCCTCATGAAAGACATTTCAAGTTGCACAAACTACAATAATTGTTCTCTTGCCTCTGCTACTGTGGAGAATATTTTAGCCCAGTAAATCACTTCAGAAAATAGGGATTCCAGATCCAAGAACTTCACTTTTTTAACAAGCTTCTGGGTTGTTTTACTGTCAGAAGTATTTGTGTTAATATTTAACACTGTTTTATAGAGTGCAGATCACGTCCTGTGCAGGAACCATAATACGGACTCTGTTTTGTTCTTGCTCACTCTGGACAGTATCCGGCAATGCATTAGTCTTTAAACACTTCTGGCATCTTTTATGTGAATTTCTGTCTGTTGGAGGGTTTTCAGGGTGCAAAATCACCAAAGCACAGATCTATTTCCAGCCCAACTTCAATGACCTCTTGCACCTTCAGACCCACATCCAAATACCCCCTTCATCCAGGGCTGCTGCAATGAAGGTGCGGAGCTGACAGAGTTCAGTCTGCACCTGCACAGGGATCCCCTCTGAAATAGGGGTATTCATTGAGCATGAAGCCTACTCTTAAGCTCCTTTGCACTAACCTAGCTGGCACAAAATGACCCTAGGGCAACACTGAATCATGCCCTGTCAGTGTAAATCCAGTATAAGTGAGAGGAGAATCAGGCCAAAAAGCTCAGAACAAAATTATAACATAATGAGAAAATGATGTTTATTTAGCTACAGAGAAAAATTAATAGAGAAACTATTTTATTCTTATATTGCTTTTCATGCATATTTTAAACAGACAATTACAGTGCTGGCTGAATCAGGAGAACATATTTTTCTGTGATTGCCCACGTGGCAGGCATGAAATATGGATTCCACTGCACAAGCTCTTTTGTCTTTTCCTGCCATCACTTGCCACCGTCTCCTGCTAGTCTCCACCTTCCCTTTCATTCAAGGTCTCCGTAGATCATTTTCTCACTCTTACCCAACTTCCAAATGCATGTTCAGGTGGAGACTCTGCAGGGGTTTTGTAAAGAATTTCAGACAATGAAACAGCTACATGAATTAAAATGTCTTGCCTATCCTTTTATTCAATTAAAAAACCTTTAAAAATGCAATAATATATAAAAACGAACGGAAAATGGCTTGGAACCCAGGGAAGTGATTCTAATAAATGCTTTAGTCTTTATTAATAATTCATGTGAGGTTTGCAGTAAAACAGCTTCATTTACCCAACATATAATTCAGTTCTGTAATATTTTCCCCTCATGATTTTTCAAATGTAGACTAGTTTTAGGCATTCAAATACCTAAAATTGGAATTCTTTTCAATGTTGATGGCCACTGTGTTTCAGAAAAAAGGAAGCAAAACCTGCAAGTATTTCAAATGAATCCCAAGAACACTCTGTTTCTCTGTCCCTTCTGACCCTAAATTTTTTCATGACCTGCTCCAAGTGGTATCCTCTGGATGCATTGTAATAAGGCAGCACTCATCCATATAGCAGCAACAGCAGTCAAGTTATAGCAACGTGCTAATTAAAAAAAGGAACATGCCACAAATCCACTCGTTACTATTCATGGCAAGTGTATCGCAATTCACTTAGCTGTTTGCTTTTAAAATAAAAGCTTTTGTCTGTCTTGTTTAGAAAGACATGCATGGTCTAAAAAGACTTTTACAAAAGCATGACATTGAAAAGACTTGCCGTAAGGTTTGCTAGAGCAACAGCCTGGATCATTTATATTGTTTAATGTTATACTTCATTTTTTCCCCAGCTATTCACCTTTCACAGTATGTTTCCTTTAATTCACTCCAAATCAACAGCTAGGTGAACTGGTGGGGGTGTCTTCTAGGGTATTTTTCAATACCAAGGTAAATTATAAGAAAAGCTCTTTACTGATGAAAACAGAGAGAATTTTGATGCCTGCTGTTAAAGTCAGTCCATCTTTATTAAAAAGAACAGGAGGACTTGTGGCACCTTAGAGACTAACAAATTTATTTGAGCATGAGCTTTCGGATGAAGTGAGCTGTAGCCCACGAAGCTTATGCTCAGATAAATGTGTTAGTCTCTAAGGTGCCACAAGTCTTCCTGTTCTTTTTGCGGATACAGACTAACGCGGCTGCGACTCTGAAACCCATCTTTATTAAGGCTCTAGGACCACAGGCAGTCCTGACTATTTGCAATGCCATTAAACAAACGGTTCATTGAAGGTGTTACCGAATGCAAACACCAGGTGATCTTTGCCCTGAGTGAGGCACAGCGCACATGCTACTGATTTTTTTAAAAAAGAATTCATGGGAAAGGGTTTTGCAATGGCACATTTACAAGTAAGGTCAGTTGGCTGTGAGAAAACATTAGGAAAAGCCATGACTTTGTCACAAGAGGAAAATGCAGAAGTCATCATTTTAGTTTTTAAAATAAAAAATAGTCATGAGAATTAAAATATTTGTTCCACCAGTTCATTTTCCTTTAGGAAAATGATGAACAGCTGTTATTGGTATTTTAAAGCACTGAAAAAGAACAAAACTCCAAAATAGAACCATGGGTGAAATTTTCACAAACATTTGACATTAGCTCGATTCTGCTCCCATTGAAATCAATGCCAATTTTATTATTTACTTCAATGGGAGCACAGTTAGGCCAATCCCAAGTGCATTTGAAAATTCATGGGAAAAAAGTCTTGCACAATGGCAGGCAGGCTGGGGTGAAAACGACTAAATGTTGAATATTTTTACTCAGAGAAATTATGGCCATGACAAACATACAGATGGAAATATACAGCAATATACCTATTTTCAGCTTTAAAAGTAAGAAAACCAATCATCATGCAGAATGTAAATACTTTAATCAAGGACACACCAGTTACAATTCAGGAAAAAAGCATAATGGCACAGCTACAATATGGAAATACTTTGGAAAATATTGTCCGTGTGTATATGGAAATGGACACATGCAATTATCTTAAAATACCCACAGAAAATATGATCAAGTACAGCTGTCAATGTTGAGGTGAAGCATCTCTTTTTTTACCCTCTCCCCCCTGCCCCATCTTAGTCTTTTAGTACTTTCCACAGAACTTTTAAATAATAAAAGCCATGACTGATATGTCCTCCTGAGATTTAATGGCTCACTTGCAGTAGTAAGAACTGGCGTTGCACAAAATGCCAGGAGGTGCTGAAATCAACAAAGCCATGGCGTACAATAAATATGACCAGAACTAACATGCTGGCCACCATCTGCGTGTAGCCATGAATAAAACTGTGTGCCCCTAATTCATATTTCAAACCTCTTTTCAGAATCTATATAAAGAGGTTTCTATACCCAGCACTTACATGTAGCAATTTCTGGGATGGACCATGACAGCTATTCTGCCCAGCAAAAGTGCACAACAGGTTTTGAAACAGCAGGGAGGATTAATGTAGACAAGATTTGACCAGGACACCCAAGCTACCACCACCACTCTTTTTAAAAGTTTCATGAGATCTTTCATGATCAGAAGTGATCAGAAATGAAGTTTTAGAGAATAGTATTAGTTATTATTGGTATTACATTAGTGTCTAAAGACCCCCCAACTGAGATCAGAGCCCCATTGTGGTGGGCACTGTGCAAATACATAGTAAAAAGCCTTTCCTGCTCCCCAAAACTTCCATTTTAAATAGATAAGACAGAGAAAGTGTGAGGGGAAACAGAGAGGATAATTACTTGCCCAAAGTCACACAGCAGGTCAATGGCAGAGTGAGAATAGAAGCCAGGTCTCCCAATTCCCAGTGCTCCTCCTTTTAATAGAAGGATACTCATGAAAAATACTAGCAACTGGTTTTTTACATGTGGTGAGCAATTTATGGGGCCCAAAGAAAAAAAATGCATTTGTTTAGTTATATATATAAAATAATACAATTGATTGATGGTTTATGGATCAAAAATAAGCTAAACTTAATCAAGAAATAAAATTAGTAATGGGCCAGTTATTAATAATATTATATCTCTATTGACCAAAGCAACATATGTTGGTAAATATTGCATTTTCTGGCAAATAGTGCTTGTGAAATTGGATTTAAAGTAATGGAAAGGCTATTAGGTGCAAAAGTATTGACTTAGATCTGCTAAGATGTCAAGCCCATTTTTAAATGATGGCAAGGCAATGCAAGTAAATGGTATTTTTCCAACTTCGTATTCTGCCATAAGGGCTTTAACTTGCAACACTGAAGTCAGTGAGGGTAGGATCAAATTCTGTGTGTGGTTTCACTAGAGTGCAAAGTCAGAATTAAACTGCACAACTTCAAAGATACATGGCTGAGATTTTTTAAAAGTAAATGTTTAAAATTAGGATTTTACATCCATATTTAGGCACCTAAATAAGTGGCCTAATTTTCACAAGTTCTTAGCCTCCAAAAAAGGAAGCCTTTAATGGCAACTATGGGGTAGTCAGCAATTATGAAAATCTGGCCACTTAATTGAGATGTCAAAATATGGAGTGAGATGAGAATCCTAACTTTAGACACCTAGTCTGAGAATCTTGGATGAATATCTTTAGCTGGGGATAGTTTAGCGAGATCAGGAAAAATTGAGTAAATGCATTCCTTTCAATAAATTTTTATATCTCCACCAATTATTTTATACTCTTATTCTCCTCCAAGCTAATTTGCTAGGTCAGTGAGGATCATTTGCTACTCCGCTCTTGCAGGCCACTCCAACTTCCACATAAAAGAAGCATTATACCAACTGAACAGCATCTCCACAACTCAGAGTTTGGAGAGTGAATGATGTAAAGGCTACAAGCCCTATTATCACTCCCCACAGGACACTTTTCACCAGCATTTTTCTTTAAATGGAACACATGGTTCCAGGTAACAGTACATCTGTCATTTCACAACATTAAATTGTAAAAAGTGCATAAAACTAAAGAAATCAAATTGATTTGGTGTCTTCAGTCTTACTCAGACCACATGATCCAATGACACCCACAGGAATACAGATCAAGAGTTAATCTGGACTATAACAGAACAGACACATGTCGCCATTGTGGATTCATTTCCCACCTACATCTGAGACTTAGCTATAGAAACAGGATAGGCTACATGGTAGAGTCATGTTTAATAATAAGAAACAGACAGAGACATACGTTGAGGCAAATGGGACAGGCTCTTCTCTCCCCTTTCATTCATTCTCCAGTTCTAGCACCCTGCTGCAGACACACAGCGGTGTAGTAGTGATACTTCCTGGAAGTCCAGCTCTTCCAAGAAGTGAGCAACTCTCTTCACTTATCCCTCCACTTCGGCACTTATTTTTTGTTGTAAACTGTTCCTGGTTTTTCCCCCCCAATACACAGAATATTGAGACGTAATACCTACATAATTTAAAAGTAACCAGACATAAATCTGACCTGTACATTGATATCAAAGCCAACTGAAGCATAACACCAGACAACACCCAGCCAAAAACAGGGAAAAAGACTACACTATTTTCCTTCAGGAAACTGATTTCCCCCTTCCTCTTATTTGCAATTTAAATGGAACCTTAACTTTGCAAGATTTGCCAAGTTACCACACATTGCACAAAAGAGAAAATTCCACTTTCTTGTTAAATATAAACTCCACTGTTTCACACTGACTACTGGGAGGCCCATTGTGGATTACTGAATTCTGAGAATTAGTGAATAACAATGTCTTCACTGGGAATTCTTATGTGCTAATCACATTAGCCACGCCATCAGGGGCTCGTTCAGCTGCACATCTACCAATGTGATATATGCCATCCTGTGCCAGCAATGCCCCTTTGCCATGTACATTAGCCAAACCGGACAGTCTCTACGCAAAAGAATAAATGGACACAAATCTGACATCAGGAATCAGAACATTCAAAAACCAGTAGGAGAACATTTCAACCTCTCTGGCCACTCAGTAAAAGATTTAAGGGTGGCAATTTTGCAACAGAAAACCTTCAAAAACAGACTCCAACAAGAAACTGCTGAACTTGAATTAATATGCAAACTAGATACCATTAACTTGGGTTTGAATAGAGACTGGGAGTGGCTGGGTCATTACACATATTGAATCTATTTCCTTAAGTATCCTCACACCTTCTTGTCAACTGTCTAAATGGGCCATCTTGATTATCACTACAAAAGTTTTTTCTCCTGCTGATAATAGCTCATCTTAATTAATTAGCCTCTTACAGTTTGTATGGTAACTTCCACCTTCTCTGTATGTGTATATATATATATTCTTACTATATGTTCCATTCTGTGCATCCGATGAAGTGGGCTGTAGCCCACGAAAGCTTATGCTCTAATAAATGTGTTAGTCTTTACGGTGCCACAAGTACTCCTGTTCTTTTTATGTGCTTAAAGTTAGACCTGTGATTAAATACCTTGCTGAATAGGGGCCTAAGTGAACAAACATAATGTATCTAGGGATAAGGTACATAAAATGTACCTATTTCTTAAAATTTAGGGTTTACTATAATATTTTCTTGTATACTTTGAGAAAATAAAGAAATCTCCATAAAATGAGATTGAAAGAAATTAATCCACTACTAAATCTGTGTTGAGGAGTATTCAGAAACCACCAATTGGTGTCTGTCAAAACTGTAGAGGTGGAGGAGTGTGAATTAATGAAGTTTTTATTTTATTTCAGTAGTGTACGTGTGTGTGTGTATTGTGTGTGGGGGAGCGGGAGGTGGCGAGATTAGAACTGGTCAAAAAATGGAAAAATAAGTCTAGGAAAAAATTCAAAATTGTTTCTCTTTTTCAGGGTTTCAAACAGAACAATTTTTTTCATTTCAAAATTCTGTTCAGAAACATTTTGAAAAAAAGATTGACTTTTCTAAATTTTGAGCATTCAGTTTTCCCCCTTTCTTCCTGCCCCAAGAGTTTACCATCTATATCAAGGATGAATGAGCAAGCAAGATTTAGAAAGCAAATGAGAAAAGCAAATGAAGACGACACTGTCCTCTGATAATACACAGTGGGTATATAGCCTCTGTCTTCCTTCTAGGAACCTCAGTCCTGATAAAGGCTACGATTTAATCATGAGTATTTTTAGTAAAAGTCATGGACAGGTCACGGGCAAAAAACAAAAAATCACAGCCCCTGACTTGTCCACAATTTATATAAAAAATACTCATGATTGATTCCTGGGGGGGGGGGCGCTGTGGGGGAGGCTGCTACCACTTCAGCCGTTGCCAGGGGGGAGGGAGCCCTGGGGGACCAGCTGCTGCTCTGGCCACCCCAAGACTGCTGAGTCCCTGGGGCCAGCCACATCGGCTGTTGCTCGGGCGATCCCCGGGCCAGCTGCCCAGGGCCGCCACAGTAGCAGCTGGTGCGACTGGCTATGGGACAGTCTGAGGGGCTGGCTACAGAGCCATTCCAGCAGCGGCCAGAGTGGCTGTCCTCAAGGCTGCCTGAGTGGCTGGCTCCGTGCAGAATCTATGACATCAGTGACTTCTGTGACAGACATGGAGCCCTAGTCATGATCTGCTTCAATTCTAGACTGCTCCTCTTGAGAGCTACCCACACATAATACACCACCTGATCGCTACTGGGGAGGTCTGAATGTTTGTCAGTTCATAGCTATTTTATTTTTTTAGATCATAGCAAAGGAAATGGATACAGTGTCCGAGGAGCTAACCATTGCAAAACAGTAAAGTAACCAGAGTTTAAGAACCTGTCAGGCAATATTGTTATTAATAAAGAAACAGGATTAAGTTGCATAATAAGCAACAGAAATAAGTGGACCAGCATTGTGATTTCACAGTTTTTAGGTAAGTCATCAAGAGATGAGCCTATCCAGGTTTTTCTGGGCAAAAGAAAAGACAAGAAAACCATATTTTTTATTGGCTGTAAGAGGACACACCAGTCTTACCGCCCAGGTTCAATGGCATTATCAGTGAAGTTGCATGTTGTTTCCATTTCCTCAAGCTATATCAGCATGAGTTCACTGGTCTTTTTGAAGGCCAAGATCATCAGCCTGTGCCAGACAATGGAGAAAGAATATAAAGGTTTCTCACAAACTTATATTTCCCTAGTGACATACTGTGTTGCTTTTCCCATATTTTGCACATTCTGAAGATCCCCAAAACATATCTTTGTCCTGAAGTGGTATGTTATGCTGGGCATCATAAAAGAGCATTTAAGAGGATAGGAACTATCATCTATGTGAAAAAATCATGTTGTTGTGTCTTTACTAATCTAATTCCTGACAGAAGCTTTTCTATTGATGGGGCAATTTTCATTTACAAAGTTAAACTTTATTTCACCAATGAATCATCTGTTGTCTTGTTTGACCTCACTTCCAAAAATGATATGAATTATGGATACATCCATATGCACAACATCATTTGATAATGTTGTCATCATCATAGACAGACTTCATTTTCACAGGAATGTGATGCAAATAACATGTCACATGAACAGTATGTTTTTCTGCGTTCATTTCTCTCTGTGGATGTGTGGTCTTTTTGCTTTCCTGTGTCTTGCCCAGTCTCTCATTATTTTCTAATTAAATTGCTCACATTATTGAAATTGGATTTTTATAGAGAAAGAAATGTTGCTGCATGTATGTATATCTGTCTTTAACTTGATGAGGACCCAAAAGTATCTTCTTGCTTTTGACCTTCATGATGTAACTAAATTAATATGAGTAAGATTAATGAGCCAATTATTTCTGACACAACAGCAGGCGCATAAGACTATTTGCTCTACTTTATTATTTTATAACAAATGACTAACAAATGTGTAGCATCCCCAACAAGAGCACTGATGGGTGCTTACATCCGTAATCTATTTCCAAGGAATTAATAACAATTTGAGGTTTTGCTCTTGAATTCTAAAATTTGGAGGAAGAAAAGGGCCCACAAAGTGGGTGGATCTACTACCTAAAACTCCATATGGGACGGTGGAGAAGAATGTATCAGATCTGAGCTCCTATTACAACCTATGAAATATGATAGCAAGGTCTGACTGCATGACTGCCACACTCTGTCTCTACGTTATTAAGGAGATAGTGCTTGAGGTACGATCAATATAGTTCCCCTGTACAAAACCCACGTGCTCAAGCTTTACATGGGAATGTGAATTTCACCCATCTGTGATTAAGAAACTGAATGAAAGAAAATATTTTCTGCTCATCCTACCTTTCTCTGAAGACATTAAAATACATTTTGCCATTATAGAATAATACCATTGTAACCACCTTTGTAAATTTGTCCCTTAAATTTATTACAGACTGCACACCAAAAGTCCTGCTAAGAGAGAAATAGAATGGCTGTGTGGTGAAAACACAGGACTAAGACTGAAGTGATATGGATTCTATTCCTGCTGGCCATGAAACATATGTCATGCATGACCATGAGCATGCTATTTAATTTATCAGTTCCTCAATTTTCCCCATCTGTAAGACAGGGATAATAATAATAGCTTTCTATTTTACATCATGGGGTGTTGTGAAGCTTTATTCTTCAATGTTTATTAAATATGTTGACATTCTTACATGAAAAGCACTATGGAAGTGTATATTAATAACAAACAATATTTTCCTATGAAAGTACAATTTAGGTTGGGCATGGCTTCATGAAATGACAGCAAATGTCACAAAGTGATGATGAATGTCATTACATTTTCATATGCTAAAATTGTCCGTTCTCCCCCATCCCCATATTATACCAATAAAATAAAAACCAGCAGGGTCTTATTAAAGGGAATAAGGCAAAATGCCACATTTTATTGTGAATACAGAAAGAATCATAGTAAGCAGTTAGTTATAGCTATAACATTCCATTCAATTTCATATTTATTCACATGTTCATTCATTCATACACACACACACACACACACACACAGGTTCTACAAGGTTGTTATCATAGTTACCAGACTTAGAGTTGCTCGTGCCAAGCCACTGGCCAGGTGGCCTGGACACGAGGAGGGAGCAGGGCCTTGTCAGATGCTCATCTGATGCTCCTGGAAGTTGGTTTGCAGACTTAGACCCCAAAGTGCTCAGTTTCTAGAGTCCATTTTTATAGGAATTTATTCCTATGCCAGTGTATGGGAATTGCTTCATCATGCTGTTGCTGAATCAATCAGCAGATGGCACATTCCTGACGGCTCCGTGCTGCCAGATGTTATCTTGTTCTTCGGTTCTCCCATTCTTGAGGCTGTTGGGTGGATTCCAGTCTGCCCTCCGGGGGTCCTCTGGTTGTTTCCACTTGACACCTTCTTCGGTAGATCGACACTGGATTCTTAGGCTGGCACCTCCCTGATCATTCATTTATTATCCACAGGAAGCATCCATCCACATACATCCTCTATCTCTGTTTTAATCACAATTGTTAACAAAGTGAGATGAATACAACAAAAGGGCGGGGATTCTCTGTGTGATGTTTCTGTTGCTACAAAGTATCGCTTTGAGTCTCTCTGTGTGTGAGTAGTTGTTGTTACAAAGTATTGCTTTGAGAACAGACTGTCTTAGGATGTACTAACACAATTAGCAGCTTGCAAGTTTCACACAGAGAGGGAGAGAAACAGTAAAAATAAGAGACCAAAAACCAAGAGACCTCTTAATTAGTAATACCCTGGAATTTAAACTATGGGGAATCAAACTCATTTGTGATTTTAATACAGAACTTCTTTAATATGATCCACCATAACACCCACCCCTACCAACCTCAAGTCTACAAAAATTCCAAACTTCTGAAGAAGTAAAGATTGGAAGTTCTGACCAGACCTACAAGCAACACCTCTGCATTTACTATGCTCTACAAATAGTGTATGGTAGAAGAAGCTCATAAATTATTAATAACCAGTCTCTAAATCTCTACATGGCAGGAACTTGTCAGTTGTTAGACAGTTTTTGTACGGTTGCATATTTCCACATTATTTTACTCAAATGGAAGTATAGGCAACCAAGTGAACCTGTCAGCAAAATTTCTTAGCAGCAAACAACTTCAGGCAAAACTTCTTATCCTTGAATTACGTTCAGTTTTTCTGTCTCTTACAGTTAACAATTTAAAAAAAAATAATGCTCAGTTGCTCTGTGCACAACATATTCATATTCAGTGATTCTGTCCATTTTAGGGGATGATCAGACAAGCTACAAAATCATGCAATGCATTGAGCATGCTAACAAACAGGACTTGTTATTCAGAATATGATCTCTGGTAAAAGAACCAAATATAAGGTAGAGAAAATATCATTTTGTTACATTATTTGAAATACATTCTAAAAAAATGTAACTGGCACCTATTTGTCTTTCCAAAGACACTGCTTTCAAACATTTTATCAGGAAAGCCTAAGAATACATTTAATTCCAGAGAAAAGCCATTCAGTGCCCTGAGAAATCCTTTTTGTTCAAAATTAATCCATTTTTGCTTTGTGCACAAAAGTAAAATACTTTGTGAAATTCTCTGCAGAAATCCTTTTAGCTATCTTAAAAAATACATTTGGTGCAGACCTACTTGATTTCCCTCATATGAGCAAAAATTTACTTTGTCAAATTATATTCTTCAAAAAGCCTTTCAGCTGACTTAAAAATCCATTTTGTGCAAAACAATGACCATGCATCAGCTCAGAGTGATTGCACAGTAGTTACTTAGCCTGGCAAATGGCAGCAAAATGTCAGCTGAAATGAAAGACACACAGCCCTGGGCTTATCAGGGAAAGAGCAGATGATTCATGTAACATCATAAATAAATAACGCACACTTTGTGTTAAGGAAGGTTTAACAGTAGAGGTTCTCTTACGACCACCAGTTCATTTCAAAGAACCCACAATAGGAGCTTTATTTGGTGACAGTGACATGCAGCAAGATAAGGTATTCTGTCTTTAACACTCATATTTCAAGGTCACCAAGTGTTACATTTCTAAGGGAACAAGAAGAAAACTTAATCAGATAAAGCATACATTAATGGATCATCAAACTATTGATAGTTAAAAAGAGAATGGACTCAGAAAGACTGTGCGACATATGGGAAGACTGAAGTGAATGTGCAATGCTGGCCAGTGATCATGCAGGGAAGGAAGAAAAGAGACATAATGTTATAAATTAATTCTAGTTTGTCTATTTAGATTAATGTGCAGCCTCTGGATGAGCTGTCAGCGTTGGGGATTGAATCCAGGATTTAGGGATCTAAAAGCATAATCCTCTGTTTCCTGAGCTAAAAGACCAAGTCTGCGAGTTCAATGGGTGTAGCAGACTCATAAACCTCTTTGTGATAGCCACACCATGTAAACATGGGTGATCTTATCAAAGGAATTAAGGACATTTAATGGTACTAAGGGTTGTTGTCCAATAGATGTTTGAGGAAGTTTGTAGTTTGGTTCCTCTATACAGTACTTCCATGTAAAAGACTCAAATCTGGTAGCAAGTTGGAGTCCCAATGTCTGAACTTTCAAGGACTAGGCTTATGGTTGGTTGACTGGGGGAAATGGCCATTAGATTCTTTATTATTCACTCACAGACAATGGTCTTTGGAAGAAATATTAAAGAAATACTTGAATAAATTAAGGTGTACCCTTGCTAGCAATGCTGATGAGAAATACTGAAAGAAAGACACGTTGAGAGTGAATGGATGCCGTGGATTTCCCTAAAGCAACACAGTTTAGGGAAACACATGCTAAACAACTCTCTACCAATGTCCAGAGTGCTCAGTATAATGCAGCACTCAGTATTTGTTGTTTTTTAACCATGGTGTGGTAGTCTTAATTTTTACACAACAGGCTGCAGAATTTAGCATATAGGGTCAGAATGTCATTAAGTGCTTTATTATAACATGCAAAGTTCCCTTTGAATTTCATCCAGTGTATCCAGTATTTGGTAGTTATAGGGAACATATTTAAAAATAACAGGATATCTAAAAGGTTACAATATGCTAATGATATACATAACTATAATTGGTGGCAATAAAATTAATCAACATTTACCGGTAATTAATGCACAGTGATATCTGAAGTATCTGATTTATTTCCTCTTGTAAGTATGGGGAAACTAAAAAGTATCTCAGATGCCATCAATTAACAGTTAATAAATATTGACTCTAATAGTGATCACTCTTTTCAAAAGATGAATGTGGGCAAAAGCAAAGAAAAGTGGGGAATTTTAAGGTAGTAAATGGGGTTCATTAAAGATTAAGAAATCAGTTTCTGTGTCTTTCTAGTACTCCCAAATGTAGCTATTTCTCCATTGACCGACTGCACACTCCAAAAGCTGGAAATCTCTTAAATTAAGAAGAAGAGCTTGATCGTCAAGTGTTGTTTGTTTGTTTTTTCCAGATTTTCACAGTTTAGTAAGAACCTTACTGTAACCACACCATCCACTAAACAGCTAGTATGGAGATCTGGATTCTGGCCATCATGAAGGTTTCTAAACAGGCAAACAACCAAACCATCTTGAGGCAGTAATTTCCTTTCATACTTCCAAAAGTCATCCAAAAATATCTAAGATATGTAAGACCAAGATATTGTAGAAGCCTTAGGTTCTTATACAGTAGAGTCAGCCTTTGTTCCTTGTTCCAAAGGCTTCAGAAGGCTTGAATCCTCTTTTAAATTTAAAACAGCAAAACAGATTTAACCATAAAAAGTATCTCAAATACCATATCAAATCCCCAGATGATTTTCTTCAAAGTTGCCTGTCTTGAGTGAAACTTTTGTTTCATAATTCAGAAAGATCTTAAACTCTACTGTATGCAGTGTTGTTGTAGCCATGCTAGACACAGGATATGAGAGAGACAATATCTGGGTGGGTGAGATAATATCTTTTATTGGACCAACTTCCACTGGTGAAAGAGATAAGCTTTCAAGCAGTTTATGGCACACTGGGGGAGTTTAGCTTGAGTCTGCAAAAATAAATTTGGTTTAAGGTAAAAATGAGGCACAGACAGTGCCCTGAAAAGCATACAGGGAAAATTGCACAATGAGATTCCACATAGTATCATGATTCTCCTCCGCTCACAGGTGGGGAATATATAGCCTCCTAGAGCTCCCTGACTTCAAAATGCTCCCTTTAATTTATTATGCAGCCTGAAACCTTTGTTGCAATCATTCTGGCAATGTGTTACTTTCTTGTTCTTTCTATTGGATCATTACAATATATAAATATATATCTGAGGGCGGCAACACTAGTTTGGGTGCATAATTACCCACTTGCACCTAAGAACATATATTATGTGCATAACTTGGGCACTACTGTTGAAAATTTTGAGAGGGGTGTGCGGAGGGGTTCTTCTGTATATTATGGATCTTATTCTCCTCACAATCCATGCAAAACCCCCACTGATATAAATTTGTGCCCCTATATCTGTACAAGCTTTAAATTAGGGGAGGGGAGAAACCATATCCAATGTTCTGACTGTCTGCCTTTTTTGGCAGTACTCTTTGTGTTCACATCTTTTCAAGGAGATTTATACAGTCCTCACTCAATTATTATTAAATTCTTCAAACACATTTCAAGGCAAAGACCTTCAAAGCCAAAAAAGAATCAGTGTCCTAGTTCTGCAATCTACCACAGCTCAGCATCCATGGCTCTAAATATAAATACACTAGTGCTAAAATCAAACCAGACCCTCATTTAATCTCACTGCTTTATGTTTATGCTTCAGTGCTTTAAGCTTCCTTCTCAAACCCTTTCACAAGATAGCCTTATAGTCTACAAGGAAAGGAACACAAAAAAGTGAAATACATAAATAAACGAATAAAAAGCCAATTGTTTGCAGTGTTATCCAAGCTAGTATGTTATTTTTCAACCCTGCTACTTTCAATGGGGTTGTGGGGGGTGGGGGAAGGGCTTTGAGGGCTGTTTTTGTGTATCTGATGGTGAAGTAAAAGGACTTCAAGAAGCACGTGGGTGGGGAGGGGGGGGCATAAACCAACAAAGTGAACATTTCATTTTCAACAAAATGAAAAGTGGCCAGAAGCTAAGATTTAATGTGAATGGCCACTTTACAAATAAACCGAATGAATAAAATCTTCTCAAATACCAAAGCAAGGAAATAAACAAACAGAAAAATCTTCTCTTGTAGCCAAGTGCTCCCCAAACTCATTCCAAACACTTAGCTATTGCAGTCAGCATTTCTGAAAGCCTTACACAATTTCCGTCTGCTTTCCACTGGAGAAATAAGAGCAGGGGCTTGTACAAACAAAAGGATTTCAAGAATATTGATCTGAGGGACTATATGGTAATAAAAAAGAATACACCAAAGTAAAATGTAATTGTCTTTTTCTTGACTACAAACTCTTCTGGTTCCCATTTCTGTTATAATGCTGTTACAGTATGTTTTCTCTAGCTGAAATATTACATACAGAGTGGGAAGGAAAAGACCTTGGGACTTGGACAATTTGCCTATATTTAGTTCTATTAATATCATTAGACAGGAGAATCGGTGATGCTGTGGCTAAAAGCTAGAGATGAACTAACCAGCGCTTTATCTTCTGTTGCCAAGGACTACATGATGAACTCTGCAGTGACCTAAATTTATTACAGAATAGTGCTCGTTGCCACTGTACCAAGCACTCTGTGCAATTACAGCACATTAGGCAGAGGAGCGAATCTCAAGGGGAAATGTCTAATCTTTTAATCAAGCAGTAGAAAAGTCAGAGTGGACAAAAATTACCCTGTTGTATATATCCACAGTTAATCTGTACATGCACCTCCAACAGCAGTCCTAATTTTGACCAGAAAATGCTTTTATTATATACAGGAGGTCATCATTGTATAGTTCACTCACTTAATCTTTTCTGTACTTCAGTCCATTTTTTCCTGCATTATGTTCTCAGCCTTCCTGAACCTTGTTGGGAGTATAGGGAAGTTAGAATAATCAGACATAGTATTTCACCTCTAGACTGCCTTCTCTCTCAAATTAGGATAATCTTTTATTTTTTAACATTTTGTTGGAGAATCACACAGATTTGAGGATCTGAAAAGCATACCTGTGTTCTGAATGCTTGAAGAGAGTCAAAATTATCCCATTCCTGTGAACGGGTTTTAACATTTAATGGAATCTGCAAAGCTTGCTTTACAAGTGTATTGACATCTGATAAGTCATTGATTTGTTTTAATGGATAAGAGGAAACTGAGTGTTCCAAAAATGCTATTAATGAGTCTTCACAGAAGAAGCACACTAATTTTTGTAGCAATTGCTTGAAGTTTTAATGTTTTATTTAAAAATGCTCATTTGAATTGCAGACGAATCAAAACTGGGAATATATCCTGCCCACTGCTTGTAGGTTGGGTGAAGAAGAGTCAGATAATGGGAGAATGGGTCTGTTCCTGCTCCCATTTAAGTTAATAGAAAAATTCCCAATGACTTCAGAGGGGGCACAAAAAAGAGCACAAAAGAATTCTCAAATCACTTTAATGTCGCTATTAGTGCCCGATACTGAAAACTCCCAATGATGGTGAGCAATCCTTAATCACATGGACAGCTCATTGAATCACATGGGTAAGAGTTACTCACCTGACTAAGGCCTGGTCTACACTGGGGGGGGGCAATCGAGCTAAGATACACAACTTCAGCTATGAGAATAGCGTAAACTGAAGTCGACGTATCTTAGATAGACTTAGAATCACTTACTTCACATCCTCGCAGCGCAAGATCGACGACCGCCACTCCTCCATCGACTCCGCTTCTGCCTCTCACCCTGGTGGAGTTCCGGAGTCGACGGCAGAGCAATCAGGGATCTATTTATCGCATCTACACTAGACACGATAAATTGATCCCCGATAGATCGATCACTACCCACCAATCCGGCAGGTAGTGTAGATGTGGCCTAAGGGTTTGCAGAACTGAGTTCCTAGTTACCTCAGAGCCTCTTGTTTATTTTTCTCTTTCTCTCCTTTTGACATGCTTAAACAACAGGTAAAATATTACCAAATGTAAACAGAAATCACATACTTGTAACATGCACCTTTGGCAGGAATGCATTATGATACAGAACTTTCACCCCACCCCCCATTGTCACCAGATCACAATTGTGTGGCAAATCATTGAGTTGTAGCCTGGAGAAACCCATTTTATGTTGACTCTCTGTTTCTCTAGGTGAGATTCTTTGACTCTTTGAAGCCCACTAATTTGTACTTATGACTAGGAGGTCTGTCTGCAAAATAGTGAATTGTGCAACTTACCAGTTAAGTGAACAAAATAAAATTAAGGATAATGCATCACAACATTTTCTTTGTCCATTCATGACTGCAATTGTAGCTTCATGTCTTGTGATAATATTTCAGAGTAAACGTGGGGGCTACGGTAATACAAATAATAAAATTATATATTCTGTGAAATATGACACTCACTAAAACATCTTCTGAGTGGCGGGAAGAAATATGACAAGTGAATTATAGTGAAATGTGGCTCAGTGGATCTTCTGTGTTTTATTTTATATACATACACATATATACACAAACATCTTTCACATATTTTTCTTCCCAATAAATGTGGTAAACACAAAAGCAGAATGACGCACTAAAGAAGCAGTACAGTACCTGGAGGCAATATCAGAAAAGAACCTTTTAAAAGGGTAGGGAAATTGTCCCTATACTACATTCTTAGTTTTGCACCCTGGCCTCACTGTAGAGAAGAATTAACATATTTGAGAGTTACTGTAACCACTGAATTCTGTGCATTTTCACAATCCATCAGGATACATATTACTTACCACAGGTGTTAAACAGTAATGGACACAATGTGCAATGACTCCCCTTTCGCCAACTCATACTTCCCTTCTGAATGCAGCAAAGAGAATACAGAATGGGGAGGACCTAAAGAAAGCTGCCAGAGGACAGCCTAAAACAGTGGTGTCAGAAGGAGAGAGGGGGGTTGTAGAGCTGGAATAGCCTTAAAGACAAAAGGGTTTCTGAAGTGTGAAAAGGACTGAAGAGAGATAAAGCCCAGTAGCTCAAACAGATAGAGCTGATAAGGGACAGCCAGCAGAGATGCGAAGAGAAAGACAGAGAAACGAGGCTTCAAGGATCATAGTAAAGTGGGAGGCAGAAACAGGGTTTTCTCACAGTGGAAGAAAAAAAGTGAAGCCTAGGAAAGAGACAGACTGACACAGAGCAGTCCTTGAAAACATAATTCCATGAAGAGAGATGCCAGTCAAAAAGCATTCCCACAATTAATCCAACACTGGGAAACCCATCCAATAGAAACTTAGCACTGATAAGAAACACTTCTCATTTTGAAAGGGCTTTTCAGTTGTTAACTAATTCACATCATATATCTGTAAGGAAAAGGTTAACCCTAAGTTTTACAGAGGGGTACTGAGCTAGCGCGACCCTCACCTGAGGCACCGTCCAATATCAGGTTGCAGCATGACAGCTGTGCCTCAGTTTCCACTTTCTTCCACCCATGAATGGAACATGAACTCTCAGTGTCCAATACAAATCCCGTCTTTGGGCACAATGTATTGATATTCACCAGTTCAGGAAATCCCCCAAAAACTTGTAATAAAACCATTTTCCAATTGCCACAATAAACGTGTATAGATACAACAGTTTTGTCTGTTCCTCTCTCCAGTGACCTCACCTCCAAGTCACCCACCCAAGAGTCAATCGCAGCACTTTATTTTCCGTTCCTTTGGTCTCAATCTAGGTCCCACTCTCCAGGCCTACTTGCCCGAGTGCAACCATCCTTCCCACAGCCCTTCATTCAGGTCTTTACCCCAAGTGCTCCCCATCCTGCAGTGCTCCAGTCCTCCACATTTCCCTGCCTGGAAGCCCTACCTCTGCTCATGGAGATACACCCTTCCTCAACAACCCTCTTGCTTCTGGCTCGGCTTCCCCTGCCCAACCTGGGTCTTCCTCTTTTCCAAGGGGCCACTGTCTGAGCTTTCTGCTCCTCAGGGTTCCCCAGATTTGACCAGTTTTCACCAATAGCTTTCCTCCATGCTCCTCACTGGGAGCTCACAACTAATTCTCTCCTTCAGCTCTTCCCCTCAGGCAACTCTCATCTGCTTCTTCCTGACTCACCCAGTCTCCTTCCCCCTAGGGTCCAGTGACCCTCTCTTGAGCCTAACTGCAGGTCAAGTGACCAGTCACAGGTGCACTGGCTTCTTCCCTCTTAAAAGACCAGGGTCACCTTCGGACAGGTACAGTGAGGCACAGAACAGGAAAGCGATTTGTTACACTGAGTCAGTAAGTTACAAATAGAGCTAGGAATTCAGATTCCCATTCCCCTGAACTATGCAACATTGATTCTACATGAAGTTGTACTGGTGGTAGAAGTAGTGGGGAAATTAAGGGGAAAAAATAGAGCAGAACCCTCTTCTTTGCTAGAAGTTTGGCACTTCCATCTTCTGGCACATGCGGAAACTGGAAGTGAAAACACATATCCAAATGTTTCAGAAGGGTAAACAAGGTTCATTCCATGATTGTAGAAAGGGGTGCACATTCCATGTGTGTAATCATAGAGAGAGGGATTTTTTTTTCTGGTCGGTTTCTCCTATCCCTATTTATACTGGGATCTTCCTGGATTTCTAGAGAGAACATTTCTGCGTACTCAGAAGAGCTGAGCTTGCTGGTATGACTACATTCTGCATCTCAAAATGATGACTCCATTCTAACTGCTTGAGGGGAACCTTTTGGCAGCACAGTAATTCTCCTGCTGTTATTATTTCATGTGCTTTTGTGATTGTGTGAAGACAAAGCACTATAAAAAGGCGAGCATCTACATCAGCCTACACAGAAAAAAAATCAAATATGTTAGTAAAAGGAAAAACATGTAAAGGTTTATTTAGTCTCTCAGTCTAATCCGGTAATTTTCTGTTTTTATTTAGACACTGTAAAACAGCTGTTTGGGGGTGAGGTAGAGGCCACTGCATTGGTAATACATAGAACTCAATGTGTTTACTTGGAACTTCAAGTATCACTGAATATTCTGAAAGCACTTGCCATGTACAAGGAGCTACATCACAAGTAGTGTTGTGCTGCCAGGTATCAATAGCAGTAACAAAGGCCAGGTTCAATATAATGTCCAAAAAATAACTAAAACACCTAGAATCCTATTCACTCTTCTGGTTTTACAAAACTAAAATCTAAACACCCTGGTCACCTTTAACGGTATTTTTCTTCTCTTCTCACAGTACACACGGGAGTCCTGGTAAATGGGAACACAACCAATTTTATTTTGGACAAATCAGACAAACTGATTTGCCAGCTGACTGGGAGCCCCCAAAACTCTGGCTCCCACCTACACCTCACCCAAAAGTCCAATAAAATGCCTTCTCAGTAAAATGGGTGCAGATAGGGGCTTGCCTCAACTGGTGACCTCAGCTGTGGACTTACTGCAGCTTCCAGACATTATCTCTGTACAATCTACCACTCCCTAATGAGGTTGTCATTGATCCCTGGCTGTTAACTCCCATCTGGTTTGCTACTACCACACCAGCTAGTTAGCTCAGATACTATCAGCTCTAATCTGGTTCATCAATGGGGTTCAAGTTACCATTTACCTCTGGACAGCTGCACAACTCACCCCAACCCTCCCTCCATCCCACTAACTCCCAACCAACCTCTGGACAGTATTATAAACTCACCTGTCCCCAACTTCCCTACCACAGATTTCTATCTTCAGCTTCTCCCAACCACTGAGTGTTCATGCCCAAAAATAACCCAATTGCCCTGGATTCCTTCTTCCCCTGCACTTTCACCTACTCTCCAAACATTCTTTAGCAACCACCTACCTGCCATAGCTACCACACTTCGTTCAGCTTACCCCTCAACTACTTATAGAAGGACAGATGGACTTTAAAATGAAGTTTATGGACATATACAAATTTATAAATAAGCGAAATATTTAATAGGAGAATTTGCATATTTATAAAGAATTTGCATTCAATGGCATCTACGGAGCAGCACAAACTTTGATAGTTAAGACTTAGATTTTCTCATTAAAGCAAAAACAAACCTCAAAAAGGAATCATTGCTTTTTTTCAGTCTGTCTTCATCCTGACTACCCTACCAGGGTTTACTGACATCCAGATTAGGGTGGCCCACTTTCTCCACTGACTCCCGTGGGTGAATTTGCACACCCATTTATATATCTGCAGTTACAGAGCACATTTAAAGCAACTTGTAATTGTAGAATATGGGGAAATTCTGGATGGTACAGCTTTGGGCAGTCAGGGAATTCCTCTAAAGTATATACAAATTGTACCTGACAGCAGGTCGGAAGTTCTCAATTTTCTCCTTTTGTCCAACAGGCAGAGCCAAAGAGCAGCATATGCAAAATAATCTGGTAGCCAGTATGAACACACCCTCAATCCTCTCACTTTTGCTACACGGGGAGCTAAAGACCTTCTATTCTCTTAAGCCTGCTAGCCCTGTACTACTAAAAACCATAAAATACAAATACACGTTATTAATTCCTTTTACTGTGTCCTGTTTAATCTGTGTTTGCTTGTGAACTGAATGGTTCAAGAATGATAACATTAATTATGCTAATTTAGCCACAATAGCAATTTATGTCCCTGAAAAGCATTGGAGATGACAAGTCACACCATTGAACAATATTGCTCAGAGAGAAACAAGGAACATCACCCAACAAGATGCTAGGTTTCTTTAATTCCTAATGAGACCCCAAATCAAGAGGAATTAAGATGCCTGTGGGAGTGGGCCTGCAGTTTTTTTCCAGCTACGCTTGTTACAACTTTCAACAACCTGACCACTGTGGGCTTGATCCTGTATGCTTACTTGTCTATCTAGGAATGTATATGGCCCTCATGACCATAGTATCTAGCTGTTTAGTAACTAAGCACCTCACTCATCTGTGATTTTTATCTTCTCCACTCCACTGTGAGGTAGGGAAATATTAGCCAATTACACAGATAGGAAACTGAGGCAGGAAATAATCAAGTGACTTGTCCAAGGTCACATTGGAAGGCTGTGATTGAACTGGGAATTGAGCCTAGGTTTCCGAAATCCCAGTCTAGCACTCAATCCTAAAATAATCTTCCTGCCCTCACAGGAGTGTGGATAAGGATATGTATGATCCCCTTTGTGGGGTAACTTGAGGGCGTCCAGAGAATACATGTATTCATTGCTGGCATTTGCTACTGCAGAAAAAGGAAGAAAAGTGGCATCTTTGTAAAGAGAAGAATCATTTTTGCTTTGTTCTCTAGCAAGGCAATGTACCAAGGCAAGGCAAAACCTCTTTGGTTTTCTATAATAGTTTAAGTGGCCTTTAATGTAATGAAACTGAGAACAGATAGCAATGAAAACTGGATACTTTTTATTAACCATGAGCTGGGGGAAAAAGTGTTCAAAGAGATTTTGAACTCCTTCCACATTATAGCTGCCCCAACTGGTTTAGTTTAGAGGTGAGTGAGACCATAAGCCTGAAGGTTTAAAAACCTCTCAAGCTATTTTTTGCTATGTCCCTTTGAAATTTCAATCCACTAAAAAGAGGAATTAATTAAAAGCAACACCATTCATGCATTTTCTAGTTAAAGGGAAGCCAAGCTATATAATAGACAGAACAAGGCCCCTCTCCCACAAAAGCTTGGCTGCTACTGCATACCATGAATATAATCTTTGCCCTCTTGAAATCAAATGGAGGCAAAACTCCCAGTGATTTCAATGGCAACAGGGTTTCATCTAGTATTTAATGTTTATACCATCTATGTGCTCTATACACCGAATATATTATATTCATTATATAGATTTTCTTTCTCCCTCTTTCTATTCCTTCCCTCACAGTTGCTCCTAAGAAGATTGAAACTGAATGTTAACTTGGTTTGCAACCACTAGATCCATTATGTTCTAGTGGGTTGGAAACTGGTCATGAGTTCTCATATGAGTTCGCCCATCCCCTGTTTAGATTCAATTTAAGCTGAAGTAAGACACTCAGAAGGTGAAATCCTAGATCCATTTAAGTCACTAGTAAAATTCCCATGACATCAAAGGAGACATTTCAAAATGTTTTGTGTGCAAAAGCTGAACGGTGTGGACCAAACAGTTTTGACCATCATGTCTTGGCCCTTGACTCCACATCTTTGAGGCCACAGCACCATTAACTACGCCATTCAGCCTTATTGGGGCCCCCTAACATGCGCTGACAGTGAGAAACAGTGACCCCAAATGAGGAGGCCAAACACATTTTTGTGGCAAGCATCTTAAAATGAGGCGGGATTCATTTCTTCAGCAGAAATAATATTTTCTATATGATCATGACTTATTCTCTATGATATAATACAATAAATAAAACTAAGAACTTGGGAGAAATGGAAGTATAATCAGGTTTAAAATGAGGGATGCGGGAATGGTTGAGAGTTATGGCTGTAGCTGTCGATGGAATGAATGAATGCCCTCAATGGTGAGACTGTTACACTCAGATCTCTCTAGCATTTGTGTTCTGCTCTGCCTCATGATTTCTGCAACATGCCAGCTCCCTTCAAGGTCAACATTGCAAAGGAAAAAGCAGCAACCTACTTCCTCCTTTTTATGTTTCCAACATTCTTTTGAGATGATCACATATTTTGTAGTCAGTTTGCAATGATACAGATTTACTCCATTGGAGAGGTCACTCAGACCAATCAGTGCTGGAGTCTTTCTGAAGTATGCTCAGGATGTGGACTGTTGGAAAGATTTATTGTACTAGAGTTGTTTTTTCATTATTTGATCACCTCTGCATGGTTTTGTTTGTTTGTTTTTTCAGTTCCCTTCCCCACCTCTCCAAAGCCTTCTTATCTTTAGGGAGAGGCCAGGATGCCTTCTCCTGTCCAGTATAGTTGGGTGCTTGGTGATGGCTGGGCAGCCTGCCCCATCCCTTCAGTGCAGTAGAACTCAGTACCTCCTCAACTAGTTGGGCCTACTGACCGAATGGTTCCAAAATCTCATAGCACTCTGGTATTTTTCCATAGCTTCACATCTCAAAATGCACTCCAAATCATGCATGCCCCCTCATGCTATACGACCATGAGCCACTGATTCTGGAGTCTGTGCTATGAGGGAAGCCTATTAGTTCTACTAAACTTAAAATAAATAAATAAATAAATAAATAAAAGGAAGAGTTGGCCCAGTAGGAGTACTGGCTTCTTACTGTACCAGGCCACCAAGCAACCATTAAAGACAGAATGTTGAACTGGAAAAGTGAGGGCTGAGGGCACCCATTCCCTCCATCCCTACCACACAGAGACAATATTGGTCACTGCAGGTAAGGTTAGAACTGCAGATTCTAAAACCTTCCAAAAGGTTGGATTCAGGTTCATTATAGGTTAACAATTTGGAGGGTTCTTGTTTTAAGTTGCTCATCCCTGTAATTTAGATTCCCAGCATGCGTTAACCCTATCCTGAGAATATCACTTCTGGAGTGAAAGTGTCTTAATGCCCATTCAGCTCTATGTCTTTCTGATGAGGCTGACACTAAGGATATTGATTAGTATCAACTGCAATGCTTTTATTTTGGACAGTGAACACCTTCCTATTAGGAGCTGCACCATCCCCACCAACTTTATAGTCTTGATCTGAACTTTAAAACTTTCATCTCTAGAAGTGAAGTGTCAGATTTGATGGCTGCTGAACTAATGCATCCTGGGGAGGGATAGCTCAGTGGTTTGACCATTGGCCTGCTAAACCCAGGGCTGTCAGTTCAATCCTTGAGGGGGCCATTTAGGGATCTGGGGCAAAAATTGGGGATTGGTCCTGCTTTGAGCAGGGGGTTGGACTAGATGATCTCCTGAGGTCCCTTCCAACCCTGATATTCTATGAAATATATTTAGTTGCCCAATTTTTTTTTAAAAATAGCTGGCATGTATTTCCTCATTTCCAAAAGGATTTGTCCGAGAAATAATTTTCCTAGTATCTAGTGCAGTTCTTCAGACACAATCATTACTGATATAATATTGCCTGGCAAAGTGGTTATGCCTCAACAGTTTCCTCAGAAATAAGCTGTCATCAGCACATTTTTTTAGGAAATAAATCTTTAAAAATTGGATAACTTCTTAGTTAAAATGACAACTCATAACCTTGCCATTTTTCTATAATAACATACACCTTACAATATGGTGCTAACAAGACATAAGGTAGCAAACCAGTCCTCTCCCCCAGTGTCAAAATGGGACTAGATACACCTGTATACAATGAAAATAAACTGCTGGGTGATTTAAGCTACGTAATTTGAGTTACGTTAGTAGTGTAACTCAAGTTGACGTCGCTTAGATCTACTTATCGTGGGGTCCACACTATGCTATGTTGACGGGAGACGCTATCCCACCAACGTTGCTTCCGCCTCTCAATGAAGTGGAATATAGAAACTGATGGGAGAGTGTTTCACTAGACCCACTAGACCCACTCAATCGATGCCGCTGCATTGATTGCAACAGCACCGATTTAGCTTGGTAGTGTAGCTTGGTAGCTTAGACCAGCCCTAAGTCAATTAAATGAACACTGTCTTCAGTTAGAGTTGTACTGCCATGTGGCATCACAATCTGTGCTCTTATTATTCTATATTATATATCAGATATCTTCATTTTCAAGTCTTTTTCTTTTCAAATTGGTTTAGACCAGAAAATGGTTGACTTAGAAACAACCAACAAAATTCACGTTTTAAATTCTCCCTTCTATGGACATTATGATGTTGAGGTAGTTGCTTGTTATGAATACAGTAGGGACAGACAAATATGTTGAAAACTGTATCCAGATATATGTACCAGATCCTCTGCTGGTATAAACAGGCATAACTCCATTGACTTCAACTGAGCAATGCTGGGTTACAACAGCTGAACTTCTGACCACATATATTTGTATACTCAGAGGGCCTATTATCCATCTGGAAGTAGAAATTGATGGAGTCAGGTATTTCTCTGATGCAATCCTGTTTATTTACAAGTTCTGCTTCTCCAAATGCAGGAAGAATCAAGAAGAAAAGCTCGAGCCACATTAGCTAACAGATTTTTCCAGGGTCACTCTGTGCTCATCAGCTACTGCTTGTCTTTCTTGCTTTTTGCTATTGTCTCTCTCTGTGTTCTGTCTGATCTCAGTTTCTGTGTGTTCAGCTTTCACACTAATGCATGCACACACACACAATACACAAACAATACTTAGCAAAGGAGCTTGCCTACTCAGTCCAAAATTCCTGCATGGGTTCACACAAACTGTGTGTTTTAGGTAGGGGCTTGTGCTTAATTTATCCTTACAGTTATGTTAATTGAAGGGTGAGTTCACACCCATCAATCTCAGGAATATTTTAACTCAACCCCTAACAAGGTTTCACCCCACTCATAACAATATTGTAGGATGATCAAGTTAATGAGGGAAGTAGCAGTATGACGAGAGCAGGCAGAGAATAGCAAAATAAGTTTGTTTGTTTTTTATTGTGGGTAGGCATGCGATAGTTGTTGCAGAGTAAGATATGAAGATCTGGATGGACATGCCCTGGCAATAGTAATAGTAAATGGGAAGGGATACAAGGTGGGAAGCAGGTCTCCTAACCAGGAATCTCAGTTTGCCCTGATCATACTACAGCCTTCAGCATTACCCAAGCTGTAGTTTGAAAACTATCAATTTGGGGTAATATCCCCCTCTTTGCACATCAGAACTATTTACTCATTAATCAACAACCAAATTCCTAATCATATTTCCCTGTGAAGTTGTTCTAATGTACCAGTGTACAGTGCAGAAGGACCATAAAAGTAGTAGTTGGATTGTGTGGATGTTTACATTTAATTCATTTTTGTATTTAAAAGTGCTGAGTGACTAATGGCTGTTTACCTGGTAATACACTGTGACAAATACAATC
The DNA here is from genome assembly GCF_965140235.1 of Caretta caretta. Taxonomy (NCBI): domain Eukaryota; kingdom Metazoa; phylum Chordata; order Testudines; family Cheloniidae; genus Caretta; species Caretta caretta. The sequence goes on along the minus strand of NC_134210.1, from coordinate 79,858,264 downwards.
ACCATATTTTCTCTTCCTAGTAGGCAACACTATAGAAAAGTATCATTCCCTAAAGCTACGCTCTAACGCTTGCATTCCTGAAAACGTTACCACTAAGTGACTGTATATTCTGATATACAGGAAGATGTTAAGCTGGGACCTGTTTTCACTGCAAGTATAGACTTATCTGGTATAATAAGGCTTTGAAAAAAGTTCCTATAAGAGGGCAAATCTGCAATGGGAAAGTAATTAAGAAAGGTGCTCCTCTGGAATGAGTTGCTCTTGCACATTGCATGCGGCCAAAATATCACATTGCAGCACAGTAAAATACAGTTTTAAATATACTTTTGTGATGAGTTTTATATTAGGATGATGTGGAACAGCAGTTGCAATTTACTTTAAGAAACCACATTAGATGTACAAGTTGAAAATCTTTTTGGGGGTGTCAGCTTTTTTTATTTTATTTAAAAAAAAAACAGAAAGTAAATTCCTTGAAGCAGTGACTCAACCTTATTTTTTGTTAGTACAGCTCTCAGTATATTCTGGGCCCTCCTGGAACTATAATGAACAACAATAATAATGGTATTCTGGGCCTCTGGTTTCCTAAAAGCTGCTTTTTATTCGTTATTACAGAATGAATACATCAGGAAGAGCGATTGCCTGGCTTTCTAAAGAATATTTCTGGCACAAGTGAGGATTTACCCATTTATTCAGGAGTGCCAAAGGACAGAATAAATTTTACAGCCAAATTTGTATCCATGCTAGGATGGAGCATGATTGGTTTCTTACTGTGTTTAGTCCCTTTTCAGCATCACAGTTGAGATGGTTTTCCTATGTAACGGTCAATGTATATGCTTGGTTCTAGCATTATAACATAGGTATGGGCCTCATCCTGCGTTCCTTGCATGCGCCAAACAGCAGTGGGAGTTTGGGGTCTGCACAAAAATGCTGGGTCAGGACTTTAAACATATTATAAACCTAGAACCAACTGTATATAAAGTGGCAAATTCACAGGAAAAATCATCTTGTGCATTTAATTCTAGGATTCTAACATGTTCGAGGTCCCAATCCTACATGCCTTATAGATCCCAAATTCCCACTGATGTCAGCTGATGTTTGGCGAGTGCAAGAAAGGTGAGATCAGATCTTAAGCATGATTTCAATGCCAAATAATATATTTTATTGAATCTTTCTCTGATTTTTACAATGTAAGACTGGTGTGGTCGGTAAATTACATTTGCAGCACCACATTGAAACAACAAACCTGGTTAATCATAATTAGAAAATGTAAAATAAATCCTTAAAAAATACAATACACACATATCAGATAAAACATTTCATACATAAAACTTACAGTACTCGGAAATGTGTGTGGGGGGGGGTTAGATAGATAGATAAAGAGCAGAATAAAAGAAAAATTGCATTTAAGGGCTCTATTGTGAGCAATCATATGCACTTGAATGGGGCAGTAAGGACATGTAAAGTAGTCTCTTATTCCCCTGCATGGGCTACCTGCTGATCTACATAGAGAGGAAAAAGCAGCTACCAGGACAGAACCACTGCTTCTTCTTCTACACAGATGGGCAGCACCTGGGTGCTACCTCTCTAACCCACTGGCCAGCACAACTGTGCTGGAGATGAGAAGCAATTAAGCTTGCACCTGGCACAGCTTGCTTCCCCCGAACAAAGGAGAAGCAGGGACTAAATTATACCTCTGAGTCACAATTTCAAGCATGATCTGTTCCTGTGGCAGTTCAACACCATGATACCCCTTACTCGGGACTCATGGTGACTCTGCAAATTAACCATGAGATTTTAACAAATGGAAAAAAAGGGATTAAGAGCCAAATATATGTAATCAAATTGGCAAGCACTAAATATTATAATATTCATTGAATAAATGTTAATACAACGGCCAAACATCCATATTTAAACATTGAAAGAGGCTATACAGGTCTTTGAGACAGCAGGGGTGTAACAGAACAAAAGAGTGTATGTGTGTGTGTATAATGTTACCATCTAAAAGCTTCTCTTCTGCTGAAAATAGGTTATACAATGGCTTGTCAGGCAGCAAAGAGCATGTGTATACACACAGACACACACACAAATTCACACACTTCATTTTAGGTTAATGTAGTCTATTTTTCTGACTAGTAACCTGATCTTATATATTTCCAAGCGTTAATAGCCTGCCCTCTGTCCCAAAAACCCAGCTAAAAGTATAAATGCTGCAGCCAGAGAAATAAAAAATAGACACATTATTACACCACAGCATTTTCCCCTCCCCTACAGTCTCAGTGGTATCATTTGAAGCCTGCTTTTTAAAACAGAAGTTGAACAAATGAATCCTTCTGTCCTCACTCTCAGTTGTCAGCAGTGCTTCAGTGTGAGATGAAATAAATTGCCAGACTCTTTCATCTTCTATAATCAGCTCTGCACAGCTGAGTACACCCACAGTGCTGTGAGCTGCTTCTGCCAGCACTAATTCTATGTGGAATGGGAAGTCTTTGTTAGTGCCTCGTTTCTAATGTTCTACACAGGGGTGGGTTTTATTATTTTTATTTCTCCCTTTTTTTTCCTCGCACACTCTTTTCCGCCTGATAAGGTATTGCACAATCCATTTTCTGCAGGAGAGAAGCTTTTAGGTGGGAACATTATTTTCAAAATGTGCTTGATGGAGGGTATTTCTTTTCCAGCAAGCACCACAATCACTGACGGTATCAGTGCTTTAGCAACATAATACTTATAAATTGAAGTTTGTTTGGAGATGCATTGAACCAATACCACAGCAGGTCAAAATGTTTCATTTTTAAAGGATTGAAAGCTACAAATTCATAGCTATTGTATCAATGCAGGGCATCACAGAGATTTACTTACTGCAATATTGGTTTTGTCTTTCCAGCACATGTTCTATGTTGGAGTCTATTAGAGAACAGTGCAGAGGATAACAGGAAAAGAAAGAGCTGAATTTCAAAAGACGCACAGGGAGCTTAGAACCCCCAGGGGCAAAACTCTTTTCCAAATTAATCCTTTGGGAAATGAGAGGCAATCAACTAAAATTCTGGCATGTTTCATAAGGGGAGCTGAAGACAAGCTTTTTCAGTGGACTGAATGGCTCAGTGATTGGTAATGGACTGTGGAGCTTTTAATCTCCAGGTCACCAGTTCAGCTGTAGTGCAGGTCAGTAGCATGAAACATGTTGTAGGTATCAGCAGACATCACCAGAAATACTACCACAAGTGATATCCTTGCTGGCAGCCTCAACAGAGAGACTAAGAATTGATTTGCCATAGAAATTGAACTGTGGTACTCTCTCATCCCTATCTGTCGTTCCACGGGTTAGAATGGGAGGTGAGGATGGAACTTGCACTGCTACTTCCTGTTCTGTAGCCGTTAGATGGACAGAAGATTTCAGTGCACAATGCTGACATATCACCACTTCTCATAGGCATTAAATAGAATTTTAAACAATTAAAAATATTCTTCAGTTCACTTCAGCACTCAATTATTACAGGTTTCAGAGTAACAGCCGTGTTAGTCTGTATTCGCAAAAAGAAAAGGAGTACTTGTGGCACCTTAGAGACTAACCAATTTATTTGAGCATGAGCTTTCGTGAGCTACAGCTCACTTCATCGGATGCATACCGTGGAAACTGCAGCAGACTTTATATATACACAGAGAATATGAAACAATACCTCCTCCCACCCCACTGTCCTGCTGGTAATAGCTTATCTAAAGTGATCATCAGGTGGGCCATTTCCAGCACAAATCCAGGTTTTCTCACCCTCCACCCCCCCACCCAATTTGTGTGTGGGGGGTGGAGGGTGAGAAAACCTGGATTTGTGCTGGAAATGGCCCACCTGATGATCACTTTAGATAAGCTATTACCAGCAGGACAGTGGGGTGGGAGGAGGTATTGTTTCATATTCTCTGTGTATATATAAAGTCTGCTGCAGTTTCCACGGTATGCATCCGATGAAGTGAGCTGTAGCTCACGAAAGCTCATGCTCAAATAAATTGGTTAGTCTCTAAGGTGCCACAAGTACTCCTTTTCAATTATTACAAATTCCTAGCTGCAAGGGGAAAGAAAGTCTGGAAGATCAGTTGTCTTCAGACTGACACAGAGCAAAACCATTTTATTGCAACACTAGATGTAACAATGCTGGTTTTGGTGGGACCCAACTGAGAGTACCAATTAGGGCAAATTGCTTAAAGCAGGGCAGTTACAGCCCAAGGCTGGGGTTCCTTTGCACACCAAGGCAAACCAAACCAGCCAAATAGAGAAGACTGGTTTTTCCCCACTGGCTAACCATAAGTCATGCAAGAAATTCCCTTAGACACTCCAGTTTCCCAGTATCACCACTAGTGCTACTTGTTGTGGGTATGAATGGTTATGAAAACGAATACCCAGTAAATGAAAAAAGGTTCTTTCGATCCCAAAGGACCAAGCCCCAGACCCAGGTCAATATACAAGTTAGATTGTACCCACAAATCACGCTGTTGCCAATCCTTTAGAATCTAAAATCTAAAGGCTCATAAAAAGAAAGAAATATAAATGAGAGCTAGAATTGGTTAAATGGAATCAATTACATACAGTAATGGCAAAGTTCTTGGTTCAGGCTTGTAGCAGCGGTGGAATAAACTGCAGGTTCAAATTAAGTCTCTGGAGTACATCCACAGCTGGGATGGGTCATTCAGTCCTTTTTCAGAGCTTTAGTTGGCAGGAAGGTTCCTCCGGAGGAAAGAAGCAGGACTGATGAAAAAATGGAGGCGTTTTCAGGACCTTTTATATCCTCTGCCCTGATGAAGATCACAGCAGCAAGATGGAGCCTGGAGTCACATGGCCAAGCCACATGTCCATGCATGACTCAGTTCTTTACAGGCCGATGTAATTGTTTACATGTTAGTTTGAACATTCCCAGGAAAGCTCAGATGTGGATTGGCATCTCCCAAAGTTCATTATCAGCCAAGTGTTACTTGATTGGGCACTTACTGAGAATAGTTCTTTCTTAAGAAGCTGACCAAATGCTTCACTGAGGCTTCGTAGGTCATGTCTACACTTACCTCCAGAGCGATCGATCCATTGGGGGTTGATTTATCGCATCTAGTGAAGATGCAATAAATCGACCACCAAGTGCTCTCTCGTTGACTCCAGTACTCCACTGGAGTGAGAAGCATAGGCGGAGACAACGGGGAAGTGGCAGCTGTCACCCTACTGCAGTGAAGACACCCCGGTAAGTAGCTCTAAGTACATCGACTTCAGCTACGTTATTTTCGTAGCTGAAGTTGCATAACGTAGACTGACTTAACTCACCCCTTTCCCGTGTAGACCAGGCCTTAGAATCAAAACACATTAAGATACAAGTACACAGCAAATATTCATAACTTCAACTACAAAAATGATACACACATACAGCTATCATAATCAGCAAATCATAACCTTTCCGTAGACACCTTACACGGCAACCTTTGTACAATATTTGCTGCAAATATATAACAGTGGTTGCAACAATGATCTATACAGTGTGACGAAGTTCCTCCTCTACCTTGGTGGGTCTTGCGCTTATTGGCAGATTTGCTCACTTCGGCAATTCACAGCAGTCCTCATTTTGGCAGTTTTCATGAACCCACAGTCCAGATCAACTCCTCCTGTGTCTAACCGGGAGTTGGGAGGTTTGGGGGGAACCTGGGTCCGCCCTCTATTCTGGGTTCCAGCCCAGGACCCTGTGGAATGCAGCTGTCTAGAGTGCCTCCTGGAACAGCTGTACGACAGTTACAACTCCCTGGGCTACTTCCCCATGGCCTCCTCCCAACACCTTCTTTATCCTCACCATAGGACCTTCCTCCTGGTGTCTGATAATGCTTGTACTCCTCAGTCCTCCAACAGTCCGTGTTCTCACTCTCAGCTCCTAGCGCCTCTTGCTCCCAGCTCCTTGCACGTGCACCACAAACTGAAGTGAGCTCCTTTTTAAACCCAGGTGCCCTGATTAGCCTGCCTTAATTGATTCTAGCAGCTTCTTGATTGGCTGTAGGTGTTCTAATCAGCCTGTCTGTCTTAATTGTTTCCAGAAAGTTCCTGATTATTCTGGAAACTTCCCTGTTACCTTACCCAGGGAAAAGGGACCTACTTAACCTGGGACTAATATATCTGCCTTCTATCACTCTCCTGTAGCCATCTGGCCTGACCCTGTCACAACAGTCAGAGGTTATATCAGTAACGTCACATCCCCAACGCAAAATTGATGCAGGAAGAGATGACACAAACATCACTGACTGCATCCAAAGAGCGCCCCCATCCTTGGTTTTGTCTTACTACAGCTAGTGTTGGGTTAGAAGCTGTATCTGTGTATAACAGAAATGGTTTATCAAAATCATGTTCAATAACATGATTGAATCCCTTTAAAAACTCAAGGTAAAACTTGGATAGAACAACAGTGGATTGGATCTGCTCTTGCAGCATGGTTCCTGTATGTCTTATGTGATCTGCTGCGCTGGGCATCACAAAATGGGGAAGAGATGGCCAGCCCTCTGTGGAGATAGAGGTGGTTAGGGACTATTTAGAAAAGCTGGACGTGCACAAGTCCATGGGGCCGGACGAGTTGCATCCGAGAGTGCTGAAGGAATTGGCGGCTGTGATTGCAGAGCCATTGGCCATTATCTCTGAAAACTCGTGGCGAACCAGGGAAGTCCCGGATGACTAGAAAAAGGCTAATGTAGTGCCAATCTTTAAAAAAGGGAAGAAGGAGGATCCTGGGAACTACAGGCCAGTCAGCCTCACCTCAGTCCCTGGAAAAATCATAGAGCAGGTCCTCAAAGAATCAATCCTGAAGCACTTGCATGAGAGGAGAGTGATCAGGAACAGCCAGCATGGATTCACCAAGGGAAGGTCATGCCTGACTAATCTAATCGTCTTTTATGATGAGATTACTGGTTCTGTGGATGAAGGGAAAGCAGTGGATGTATTGTTTCTTGACTTTAGCAAAGCTTTTGACACGGTCTCCCACAGTATTCTTGTCAGCAAGTTAAGGAAGTATGGGCTGGATGAATGCACTATAAGGTGGGTAGAAAGCTGGCTAGATTGTCGGGCTCAACGGGTAGTGATCAATGGCTCCATGTCTAGTTGGCAGCCGGTATCAAGTGGAGTGCCCCAAGGGTCGGTCCTGGGGCCGGTTTTGTTCAATATCTTCATAAATGATCTGGAGGATGGTGTGGATTGCACTCTTAGCAAATTTGCGGATGATACTAAACTGGGAGGAGTGGTAGATACGCTGGAGGGGAGGGATAGGATACAGAAGGACCTAGACAAATTGGAGGATTGGGCCAAAAGAAATCTGATTAAGTTCAATAAGGATAAGTGCAGGGTCCTGCACTTAGGACGGAAGAACCCAATGCACAGCTACAGACTAGGGACCGAATGGCTAGGCAGCAGTTCTGCGGAAAAGGACCTAGGGGTGACAGTGGACGAGAAGCTGGATATGAGTCAGCAGTGTGCCCTTGTTGCCAAGAAGGCCAATGGCATTTTGGGATGTATAAGTAGGGGCATAGCGAGCAGATCGAGGGACGTGATCGTTCCCCTCTATTCGACATTGGTGAGGCCTCATCTGGAGTACTGTGTCCAGTTTTGGGCCCCACACTACAAGAAGGATGTGGATAAATTGGAGAGAGTCCAGCGAAGGGCAACAAAAATGATTAGGGGTCTGGAACACATGAGTTATGAGGAGAGGCTGAGGGAGCTGGGATTGTTTAGCCTGCAGAAGAGAAGAATGAGGGGGGATTTGATAGCTGCTTTCAACTACCTGAAAGGGGGTTCCAAAGAGGATGGCTCTAGACTGTTCTCAATGGTAGCAGATGACAGAACGAGGAGTAATGGTCTCAAGTGGGGGAGGTTTAGATTGGATATTAGGAAAAACTTTTTCACTAAGAGGGTGGTGAAACACTGGAATGCGTTACCTAGGGAGGTGGTAGAATCTCCTTCCTTAGAGGTTTTTAAGGTCAGGCTTGACAAAGCCCTGGCTGGGATGATTTAACTGGGAATTGGTCCTGCTTCAAGCAGGGGGTTGGACTAGATGACCTTCAGGGGTCCCTTCCAACCCTGATATTCTATGATTCTATGATCTTGCCAAGAGCTAAAGAACATAGCTACTTTATTCATACAAGCTCTGGCAAATGTTTGGAACCCAATTAATACCAAGTTACTGTAGATATTAATGTTGTCCATAGTATAGGAATCTTGGCATTTAGCCATGAAAGCAATATGGTAGTGTGCCTCAGTTTCCCTTTTCATACAGCATGTTAGGTTTGGAATGTCTTTTCCCTTGTGAAAAGTTCCAATACTGTTTGCAGGCATTAACTGTGAAACATCAGTATAACAAGGCCTTTTAACATAAAGTGTGTTCTTATGTATCATTTTTAACATGTTCAAGGGTTTTTTCAAAAGATTAGGCACTTTGTACATTTTTACAGTTCTTAGTAATAGTAACACATTAGTTTCAAAAATTACCATTAGCAAGAACCACAAATTAATTGCAAGTGTCCATCTACAATCATTTTTGTCATCCCACAACTTTGACTCCATACCCTTGGGGTTTGGGCATTTTAAGGGTTACCCTGTGGCTTCTCTTTGAAAAATCAAGTTCTTTTTTTCCTCCTTGTCCTGAGGGATTAAACCCTAATTTCTCTTGCTTAACAGAATTCACTGGCTGCAAAACCATTTTATTGCAACACTAGAAAACTACCACTGTACCACACATTAATTGATACTGGCATTTTAAACCTAATATTTGGCTAGTGTCTGGTTTCTCATTGGCTGGTATTTGATATTTGAAAGAGTTCATTAATTAAGCAATCTGACTTAGCAGGAGGTGCAGATTTCTCATGAAATAATCAAAATCCCAGGCAATTATGAAGCACAAGCAAAACACCTCTCTACCCCTGAGAGTTTGATTATTCCAAGACAACTGAAACTAAAAGAGTTGCTTTATTAAAGCTCTTATAATTAAGAGGTGTTAGTCTTGAGAAAATAAATGTTGTAAAATCTGAGTAAAGGGAAAGTGACCATTAACAGCACCAGATAGCACGACAAGCTTTATATGTTATTCTACTTTTTAATTATATATTAATAGGTAATACAATTTTTCCCTGTGACAAGCAGTTTTCAGATCTTGAAGTTAAAGCTGAAAGAGCTATTAATCATTATTAAATTACTGTGCGTTCACTATTGACCTCTAAATTGTCCGGTTGATCTTTATGCAGAAAAAAAATGATGTATTTTCACAATTGTATAGTAACTGCCCTGGGCTGGATCCAACCCTCAGGGTCCAGTGGAATGGAACTGGCCATCCTTGTGCTGTCAAAAGCTGCTGTGCCTGCTGGGGGCAGCTCTCCCTTCCATAGGGGAGGAGGAGGATAGCTTCTTGGGACTCAGTCCCACAAGCAGAGGCTTCCTGGGTTATGCATTGAATCAATTAATCTCCTCGGTGTCTTTGCTCTGTCCTGCCTTCTCTCTGGTTGCCCCACTCACTGAAGTCTGTGCTGGCCAGCTCTGAATCCACCCAGGAAGCTGTTACACCCTCACTCCAGGAAGATTTTCCATTGGTAGAACCATGAGCCTGTGCTCCATAAGTTGAGTGTGGCCAACTGTGTATCAACTGTGGCCAATCCTTGTATTAAGGCTGCCTAACACTTTCTATTATTATATAAGTATATAAACTTTGGGCCTTATTCTTCACTGCTTTGGCACCTTGGGCAATCATTTGCAGATAAGAATGACAGCTACCCGTTTTGCATAGCTATAAATGACTACACAACGTGCAAGGCAGTGGAGAATTGGTCCCTCCTGTATGTATGTTACAATAGAAATGAGTCTGAGCCAAATGCAATATTCAGACACTGCAAACACTGGGTGCATCTAAATCTAGGTCCAAGTCTGAATTTTGCAAATGAGCACCTCCCTCTTTATAATGGACCAAATGAAATTCCCAGATGTGAATGCTCTTGAATTTTGGGGTGTTTGAAATCTGAATGCAAAGGTGGTGACATGAACCCATTTTTAATGAAATAAACAAAAGTGAGGAAATTCAAAGTTGGGGCTTATCGTCTATTGTTACCTCAGGTCACTGAGAGCAGCATAGGTTGAGGGAGGGAAGATTGTACAGTTTTCTCGTACATTTTTTCTTGCCATTTCCTATAATTCATTCAGATTTCCTCTAGAGCTGTCTGTCATAGGTATGAATAACCAGTAAAACAACACTAAAAATAAACCATAACTTAGCATTCCTCAGAAAATAAATATTTTGAGATAAAGATTCATCTGGAAACTCCAATGAGACCTCCTAATTTTCCAGGCATCCATGGACCCTACCCGGGTCTGTTGAAGTCAAAGTCAGGGAATATTCAAACACAAAGGAAAGGGCAAATCCTAAACAAAACAGGGCTGAGATTTCCAAAGTCACATAAAGACTCTGGCTGCCCATTTCCTACTAAAGTTAATGGGAACGGAGCATCCAAACCCATAGCCAGCTTTGAAAATCTGACCATTAATGTACTGGTTATGACTACTGCTCCGTCTCTCATAGTTCTATAGATCATTAACCCAAGTGCACTTGGACAGCTGTTTCCACCATTTCCTCGGTTTCTGCTGCTAGGCCCACCTACTATTACAGGGAATCAGTGCAACAAAATAACATCTCCTGAGGAACAGCAGGGTCTCTGTGGAGATGAAGAAAGAATTGATACTACTAAACAATACCAGAATAGGAGTACTTGTGGCACCTTAGAGACTAACCAATTTATTTGAGCATGAGCTTTCGTGAGCTACAGCTCACTTCATCGGATGCATCCGGCTGTAGCTCACGAAAGCTCATGCTCAAATAAATTGGTTAGTCTCTAAGGTGCCACAAGTACTCCTTTTCTTTTTGCGAATACAGACTAACACGGCTGTTACTCTAATACCAGAATATAACTTCTCCTTTCACCTCCATCATTGTTAAAATAATAACATATAGTGTAGAGATAATAAGACCCTAAGAACTTATATTATGTTACTCATGGAAGAATAGGACCTTAAAATATCACTTCTCCCCGCATCTAATTTCAACTGAACCAATATCCTGCTCAGTTAGGGAAAAGGGCAAAGGCAGCTAATAATGACTTAGAATTGGGTATAGGAGAGTGAAATCAATGTTTCTGTCTCAAAGCAGTGGTTTAATTTATTTATTTTAAAGATATTAGTGCTAGTGGATTACTTTCCCTCTCTCTGCAATGTCTGTGGGTGATGATAACTCTTGTTTCCCCCAAAATCTAGATGCTGCAGGCTAGATACTGAAACAAATACTGTATAAAAATCAGTCCCATGTGCATAAAACAGACAACGTACAGGCACGTGTGTAGTAGCTATATGATTGTTACTGCCGAAATATTTAAAGAATCGGCCACATGCGAGCGATTTTACGTCAGTGTAGGCTTGACCACAGATCTACTTGAGACGTCCAGAAGAAATTTAAGCCACAGCATTATTATTTTTCTCATTCTGTGGGCCAGATGCCCAGCTGGTGTAAACTGGAGCTGCACCAATCTATACTAGCTGAGGACCTTGCCCACTGTCTTCTTTTATGTCCTTTCCTATTTTCAATTTTCTTTGTACAACCCTATTTTTTCCATTCATTTTTATAGCTCCTTCTCTGACTTCAATTAAGCTCTCTCTGGACTCCCAAGATGGGTATGTGCCAGGTAGGTTTTCCCAGACATTGGTACATCTAATTCCGATAGATTGCTTTCTACACAAAGCTCGAAGAAGAAATATATCATCCAAATTTAGCATTTACTAGTTTGCTTGACAACCAGAGAGGTGGATACAATTTGTACAAATATACGATCCAACTGCAATATACAGTAGCTTCAGTTTGGGTACGAGTATTTTTAACGAGAAAAATGAGCAAAAAGGTGAACACTGTTAGATCTCTGCACAATAAATGTCAGTAAACCTAGTATTTGTATTTTAATCTTCTCTTGCTGTGTTGATGTTTCTTGAAAGACATGTTTTATTTTATTAGCCAATCGACTGAATGATAAAAGTTTGTTTGTTACCTTCCTTCTGCATAATTAAGTGCTATTTTGTTTTGTGTACTTTTTGACACTCGTCCTATTGAAGTCAAAGGAAGTTTAGTCATTAACTTCAATGGGAGAAAGACTGGGAGCACTGACAAATTCATTTTCTTCACTAATGCTTTAACATTACTGTCCAGTATATGTGTGTGTGTAAGAGAGAGAGGTTAGTCTCTAAGGTGCCACAAGTACTCCTTTTCTTTTTGCGAATACAGACTAACACGGCTGTTACTCTGAAACCAGAGATAACCGTGGTATGTTGCACATTAAATTTACATTACAGCCAGCAGTCAAGGAGAAAATTAAATAAGTTGCTATTATAGGATCATAATCTTCCTCCTCCAAAGCGCTGATACTTTTCTATACTACAGTGATGTGTATAATTGTAGAAACAATGGTGACTTTTTGAATTACTGTACCTTTAAGATCTGAAACACTTTGTGATGCAGAGCCCAAGGAATGGGCTGAATGGCAGCCTGTCACAAAGTTTCTCACACTGCAGTTCTCTGGTTTTTGTGTGTTGTTCTCTCTCGGGTTTTATCACCATGGCATCTAGGGTGCTTGTTATATTCTTGCCTTTTTTATGCAAGTAAAAATCACTATTCAAGCTACCAGTGAGTACCATAACATATTAACCATATTGATAAGATTCTGAACTGGCAAAGACACTTTCATTGGTTAAGTTTTGTTGTTGTTATTTTGTATTAAAGATAGCCCCAAATAGCAAAATACAAATGTTGGACCTGAACTTTCTGAACATCTGAGGGTTTCCAGATGTGAAGTTTTTGTGCCACTCATTATAGAAATAGGGACCAGGTATGATATTTGTATCCAAATTTAGATCTAAATCCAATCTTTCCCTATTTGGGGCTTGATCCAACTTCCACTGAATTCAATGGAAGATTTTCCACTGATTTCATCAGAGCTGCAGCAGGCACTTGGCGATGGTAGGGGACAGGGATATTTAGAGTCAGTATTTCAGACCAACTCTAATTTCAATAACCATGATTTAACCTTTGATTAGAAAAACATTTCACTAAGACGTGCTAGTAAACTAAAATGCCTTCCCAGTATGAACCCTATCTTTCCAGATAGTTTATTGCAATGTTTTCTCTAATAGTACCAATGAATTGCTGTTATGAAATGTATACATTCCATAATTGTATATACGCTCTTGAGATTCAGAAAAGCCAAAACGTGTGTGGTTATAATAAATGATATTAAGCAAATTGGCTGCTCTGTTCTGAGCCTAAATGTTCACTGGAAAACAATAGCCATCATATTGCCTTAGGAAAAAAACAAAACAAAAATAGTTCATACACTCAAAGCCAGGCCATGTTCACTTGAATTTAAGAAGATTACAGCTTCATATATCTTTCAACAAAGTGCAAAAGTAATGACAGTTCTTTTCTTTGTTTGTCCTTCACTGAAAAGTGCAGTCTAAAGAGTCAGTGATTTGTGAATGCACCAGTATTGAAGCGAGCTGTTAGATCTTATGACTCAATGGTAATTTCCATAACACCATAAAATAGAGTTTTTCAAGAAAAATAAAATCGTACTATGAAAACAAACTATCTACAAGTGCTGTTCCTCAAAAGCTAAAAAGTTCCGACGACTGTTAATTTTGTCTCGTTTCTTGGTGGAATGTTTATATTACGAACATGTTCTGAGTTATGTTGTTATCCATCTGAAAGGTGGCACAATATCAACACTCCAGCATTTCAGGCCAATTGTGCGGGTGAAAGAATGTAAAAGAGAGAGAAGGCATTAAAAAATAAACGAATTTGAGTTGTTTGTACAGTTGAAAGAACACCCCCTTACATATAGGTGTAGGGTTTCCCCCCTTGTTTTGGTAAGAAAAACAGACATGAGATTGTATCTATTTTGGTCCTGCCAGATGGAAAGGTTTACTCATTAGAGGCAGCTGCTTTAGCAAATTACCTCACTATGGTATAATGACAGAGTTATAACAGACTATTGAAGAAAATCCTTTCGTTTTCCAGTGAGATCATGATAACTAAAAACAATTTCAATGAGATTTTTGATTTACTTTGGAAGTGATTCAGTTGGACACATGGCTGATACAATGATGTATTTCTTTTGTTCACATTTCTTTTATATATATAAACATTTGGTTTTGCTTTGAACTAACGTGTGCATTATTTTCTCATGGGTGATGTATTTAAGTTATTATAAAATATAACTGAAATGCCACTCGGGGAGGAAGCTCCCTATATACAAAACCCCAGACTGAAAAACTTATTTTAGGAACACAGAAATGTATGCATTCTTTTGCCCTTTATGCACCTATCCTTTGCTTTAGATCATTATAATACTATTAGACAGAGCATGTAGAAACACCTATAGTTAAGGTTGCACAAGTGTTTCTAGTCTGAGGGAACATTTTCAGTTGCTTGTAACTTTTTTTCAATCTTTTACCTTTTGAGCTGAATTTTAAATCTCGGATTGGGGAGTACAGGAGAAGAAGCTTCTCAAAGCTTGAAGCAACAAAAAAAGGCTCCATTTTCCCATTTAAACATCATTGTGTCTTTTTCTGAAGCAACTTTACCACATTGAAAGTTAAAGTACACTAGATCCTCATTTGGCAGGGAGCAAGTCCCTAGGTCACAGACATGCCTTTTGGAAGTCTAGTGAAAATTGGTTGTACATGGCTCAGACCGAAGCTGCTCTTCCTGTGGTTTCCACAACTGCAGCTGCCCACACAGCAAGTAGAGTTGTTACGTTCATACTGGCAATTCTTTAATGTGCTTTTAATATTGGGGTTTTAATGGAATTAAAGTGCACACGGCACATATCCAAAATATTAATATTGAATTGCATATACAAGAGCTCTTCACAGTAATAGGCCTAAATCCCCCACATCTGACCACATTTCACAATCCCACACACCAATCAAAGGAGCATAAGATGAGCTTTGTAGCATGCCAACTCTCAGTCACTATAGTGCTGTAGTTAGCAGAGCTCCTGCTCCCATGGAGGTGGTGAGAAACCTAAATCTTTGGTCTTGTGGTTGGTTCCCCAGTCAAGTGGGTTCACTCTTCTCTCCTTTGATTGTTACAGCAGAGGATTAATCTTCAGTGGTCCTCTCTTCTCATTGCCTGAGATACATAATAAGGCTCCGCTAAGGACACAGGTAGACTTTGAGCCTGTCATAGGTGAGGCTGACCCCCAAGTCTCTTAAAAGGACCAGTTCACCCTGTGACAGAGCCACATGAGACCTATAAAAGTTATTTTTTTGGGTGTCCTGTGATCAGGTTGGAAAATCTGTCCCCCATCTTAGGTTGTTATAGGATGCACTAAGCAATAAACCAGTAAATATCAGTTCTATGAATTTGATTGCAATTAGACTTGACACAGTATGACTCTGGCCACAGGAAAGGCATTATTTGGAAACTTTTGAAAGAGATGTACCATGTGAGTTTAGTTAGCAAACTCTATGATGACCTAGTTCATTGGGCTTGGAGAGCCCTTGTGGCCCAGTAGCCATGGCAGCAATGTGATCTAGACAGAGCTCTTCCACATTTTTATGACCACTGCTGTACATTGAACAGACATCTCTACTAAGCTGTTCACTAGATCTGTCTCCTCAGAGGTTATGGCTAATTCAAAACCCATCAGTGTGAACAAGTAGTTTAAAATGCTCCTTCCAGTGTGCATTACCTTGTATTTGTCACTGTTGAATTTCAAGAGCCACTTTGTTGCCCAGTTTTGTTAAGTCTTTTTGGAGTTCTTTACAATCTTCCTTCCTCATGAATAATGTTAATACTTGTGCCATCTGTAATTTTTCCCACTGCACTATTTTGCTATCTCTTTCAGTGTATTAATAATTAATAAATGTACTAAACACCATGAGTTCTAATATGATCCCTGGGCATCTTAATAGTCACCTTTTTTCAAGCGGAGAATGAGCTATTTATTCCTAACTTTTTTTGCTTCCTATTTCAGAATCAATATTTAATATTTGTCAAGAATTTACTGTCAGATCCTATATGTACAATATAGAATATGTTTCATAAACTATAAGTATGTGGCATTATATAAAATAGATTTGTAACCAATGGCTATATCTAGATAGCTGACTTTCAACTTTGTATTAAACTTAAGAACCTTTACATAATTTCTATAGGATAGGTCCTGATTTAGGGCCTTAGAAACCACTCTGCATTTGTCCATAGAAGGAAGCCTAAGGCTGCATAAGGGGAGAGTTCTGCTTCTGGGGCATGCTCCTCCATTCCTAATCCAGGGAAAACCCATCTGGATTATCCCATCCCAGGCTCACTGGGGAAACCAGATAAATTTAATGTTGTTTGGGGCTTTATTAACTTGCACGTCCTCCTTTCCACCATTTAGGTGGGTTCTAGGGGCAGCTGCAGTTGTGAAAGACACTAGAAATACAGATTCTGCATGATTCATGCTTTTCAAGGACCCCAATATGAAGAGGCATATGTGTATCTCACTGGATCCACAGATTAAGGATGAAGAATGCGTAATGCTCAGGAGAAGGAGTGGAACGAGGAGAGCAACACATTCCACCCCATTAGAAGAATTCATAGGAAACTCTAGGAGCTGAAATCCACCTCTTTTATAAAGCTCCCATTGGCACTCAACATCAGACTTCCCCAGCTCAATAGTCTATGCCACCATTTCCAGTCATCCAAAAGAAAAGCAAAATGTATTAGAAAAATTAAACTGGAAAAAGGCAAGGGCTAAAATATTAGATAAAAAATAAACAGGAAAGGTTAAAAAATGATGACTGGAAATAAGCAAGGGTTAAAACACCAATCCAGGGACAACAGTCTAGGATTAAATACAACTCCTCCTTGGTATTGAGTCACATAACAAAAAAGTGTATCATATTAATTAAAATAAAAAGCCCTTTCCCTATTTAAATTGTCTTAAATGAAGAATATATAGTAATTTGAGCACTGTAGCTCTTGTATGTATCTGGATGATGCCTAGCATGCTTGTGGGCATTCAATGAATAATCATAAATAATATTCACACAGAAAAAACTAATGTTAAAAGAAAATTATTGAGGTTGCAAAGGCAAGCACTCAAAAGGTGGGAGATGCAAGAACTGAGATTGTTCAAACAACCTTAGTCCCCCGTCCCCGCCCCGGACTGACTTTAGGGTACAGTCTTTAATTACATGATCTTATACTATTTTTTCCACAGGACTCATTCAGTGCAGCTGGATATGTTCTGAGGATGAATAAGGGCTGTGTAATGATGGACTCCTACTACACGTGCTATAGAAGTGTGGAAATTTGTAGTGAATGAGGCAGTGGAGTGCAGAAAGAGAAGCCTTGGTATTTGATGGTTAAGGAAGTTAAATGCTGCCCTACAGAATTAGATTCTATCCCTGCCTCTGCCACAGAGTTCTTACATGATGCTAGGCAAGTCACTTAAGCCAAATTTGTGACAGGCAGTCACTATTTGTGTATTCCTCATTTCCTGACTTGCGCAAATCAGGCTCCAGGATCTCAAGTGCAGACCACTCACAGCTGTAATTGAAGTCTATGGGACGTCTGATTTGAACATATTAAGTGCTATATAATGCCATGTACTCTGAAAAATCAGGTCTTAGGAGTCTCAGATGGGACACCCAAAATTGGCAGATCTTTTTGCAAAGAAAACCTTAATTCTGGCATTCCCTAACTTTTGAGTGTGTGACTTTGAAACCTTAATGTTCTTTTAACATTTTTTTAAAATATAATATCCTAGGTTTTTAAAGAAAAAACAAAACAAAACAGAAATACCATCAAGTGGTATCATATTGACACACACACAGAGGTCAGATCTCTGACACTTGGACCCCAACACAGACCTCTATCACTTGAGCTAATGGAATAACACATAGCTGTATGTTTACCAGCACTAGAGGGAGAAGGGACCCTTTGCCAATAGATTTCACAGATATCTAGTGACAACAGATAAATGGTGAGACTTGGGAATTTTGGGTTCCACTCAAGCTCTGGAGGGGAGTGTGCTCTAATGGGCATAGACTCTTCTGCCCCTCCCCCCCCCCCCACCCACAAGTGTGATCCTTTCTACCCCATTCTGTCCAACTTATCTTTTTTTGTTCCCCATTCCTGTCCCTTCCCTAACCCTGGCTCATCCTCCCACTCCCATTCTCCTTATTTAGCCAGTCCCAGTGTCCACTCCTCAGGCTTCTTAGCCAAGTACCAATCTCCTTTGCCAGCAAGTCCTAGCCTCACACATCTAGATTCCCCATCCAGTCTCCTCCCGCACTCCCTAGTCTCCTTGTCCAGCCAGCCACAGTTTCCCAACTCCCAGCTCCTCATCCAGTTGGACTCTCTCCCCTAGGTTGGCCTCCACTTGCCCCTCTCAACTTCGTTTCCTGTGCACATTCACTCCCAGTCCCAATTTCCCTCCCCAGGCTCCATGTCCAGTCTCAGTGTCTCCCTCATCCCACCTCCAGCTCCTTGTCCCAGTATCTTTGCCCACCCACTCCATTTATGATATGTTAGCAGATGCTACATATTACTACCCTACATATATTTTAAATGAATGAAATATATATTAGCATGCCATGTACTGTATAGCAAAATATGAGACATACTTTTTCCACATGAAATTTAGCAGTTGCAGGTATCATTTTGTGGTCTTTGCAAGACAACACAATCATTTTCTTGCCATGATGCTCTTCCTTCTTGGCTTCTGGTTAGTGAGACTTGACATGACAGAAGATATAAATTGCATGTCATTTCACACTGGCCAGGGGAAAAACATATTGCACTACTGTACATGCTGAGATTGCAGAAACATGTGCAAATTGCAACTGACATCTACTTCTTCCATCATTGTATTTCAGTCTATTGCTTGGGGAAAATTCTCTCCCTTCATCCCACCCAAAAGCTCCATCTCTTCCACTTTTAAGATTAAAGACTGGCAGGGCCTGCAGCAGAGCTAATCTCCAGGTAGCCTCATCAATACAGCTGGCCTACAGCAGGCTGCCTGATTGGCCATACCACCTGCTTGGTTAGAGGGGCCAGTAGACCTGCTCTTAAGCCAGCAGCAGCAGCAGCAGCAGCATCTTGCTAGCTACTCAGTGCTTATTGCTCACTACTGTGTCTGCTTCTTCCTTGCACCCAGCCTTGAATTCCTCCTTGCCTGCTACCCTGCTTACTCCAGTTCCTGGCATCTGGTTTGACTTGTGACTTTGGCTTCTGATTCTGGCTTGACCCTTGGTTCTGGTGTCCAATTCCTGCCCTCTGATTTGACCCTTAGCTCCAGCTTCTGACTACTGACTCCAGCTTGACTCTAGTCCTTGGTTCCTGACACCTGCTCTGACCACTAGAGCTAATGCCTCCTCCAACCACTAGGCTAGAACACCCTCATCCTGGTTGGCTGACAAAGGCAAGATCCATCTATGCTGTTCTTTAACTAATTAATTAATCGATGAATAACCTGCTTGGTACGGACTGCAAAAGTGTTAGGTCTATTGTTATAAACATCATAATGGATAATCCATAGGGAATTGCTGCGAAAGAAACATGTATGTTCCAATAGGGAATAGATGAAACAAGTAGCAGTCCATTATTTACAACGTGATGGCAGTTTGTGATGTATTTTAATCATTATCCCAAAATAAAGTATGTTCATAGTTTGGTCTCATGCCTCTCCACGCCCACAGGCACATCTTTCCCCATGACTGGTTTCCTTTGCACTGCCATTGCAACTAGCTCACCTGGAGCAGCACCCTGCTCATTCTTGCTATTGACCCAACTGATCAGCACAGTGCAAATAGCACAGTGATTTTTTCCCTCTGTTCTTCCTCTTCCAGACAACTAGTTAATTGCAGATAAAACCCCTTCCAATATCACTGCCATGGACTAAACCACAGAGGTATTTCCTAGAGAGCCCCCTCCCACAGCTTGCTGAACCATTGCACCAGCTAAACTCATTCTGTGAGAGGATGCCAAAAATGAGCCCCAGGCTTCTAGAAGCACAGTTCAACGCATTAAGCAACTAACCACGCAGCCTCTATTTTCTATATTGTGGCTACAGCAACAGTGTGACCATCTCATGGGGCTCATTGTAAATGAAATGCTACTCCTTAACTGAACTGCCATGGTACAATATAATAATGAATCCATAACAATAGCTTTGTACAGTACATTACTATGCTAATCATATATTTTATTGTAGCAGTATACTTCGTAAAGCCAGTATTTCATTTGCCTCCTTTGCCTTGAAGAAACCCTGCTGCTGTGACAATGGATAGTTGTAAAACTAATGGTCTCTCTCAAACTCCCCCTTCTGAGAGAGACCGAGAGGAAGAGAGACGGAGAAATCACACAGTCATTTCCAGCCATTTGTGCTAAAATACAAAGGAAACAAGAATCATTCTAAAATGATATGCCGGGCAGCCTCCCATTAATATTTATTTTGGCATTAATATTGATAAGCAGGCAAAGTCTGCTTTGTTGTCTTCCCCCAGCGTCCTTAAATTCCCTGTTATTCAAGCTAGTTGCCATTAGTTCGCATCTTCCTCTATACCAAAGCTTCAGAAAGCCTTGGCAGGGTTCCAGCTCACTTATGCTTAAATGGACACTCAAGCTTCAACGGACACAAAGCTAAATAGAGGCCAATAATTCAATACAGTATGACTGTACTGGGGCTGCTAGTAAATCCATCAAGCAGTAAATATCATCTGAAGCCAATGCAAGCTTTTATCTTTCCAATTTTGTGTATGTCTGTGTGAAGCCCAGGCATTCAGCGAATCATGTAATTTATTCTGCCGTGCAGAGCCTGGGCTGTCTCAGACATCATATTGACTTTTTTTCCATCTGTCAGGGGCAGTCACTGCTTTGCTTTAGTTCACCGGCATCACATAGCATTTATTTATTTAATTAATTCTGCTCTGTAATGCGATTGGGCAAGGACACATTTTCTCAGATCAACAAATACTAAGAAAAGCATCTGAGCATCATTACAACAGCATGTTAAACATTTGCCCTAACCATTTTGTTAAATCAGCAAATGCACTTCCAGCAACTGCTTGTAATGGTTCAGAAAGGGCTCCCTACTGCAATGTTTTATTAAGCTGCAAATATGCCCTGTTATTTTCTTTTGCTCTTTAGGTCAGCGGAGATGACAACATAATGTAAATAATACTGAACAGCTGGGCTTATTGACTTGTGGTGACTGTCTGGTGAATATACAGATGTCGTGGATGGTACAGAAATAAAAATAGATGATATTCTCTCTATATAGAGATCAGAGTAGAGTTCTCTCCCATAGTCCATGGGCCTGATTCACCCCCACAGGCACAAACAGAAGTAGTTGACACCCTGTGGGAGCAGCTGTGCTATCCAAGGTATTCTCCCAAGGGACAGCAGGTGGAAGTGCCATTGACCTCATTCCCAGGGGTTTCCCACTGTGGCTACACAGGAGTCCTCTTGGCAGTGGCACCACAGGAGATGTACTGAATCAGCACATTTCCCAACTGGCCAGGACCTGCCCACATTGTGGGATGATCTAGCTGGCACTAGGCCCACCACCATGGGAGACTTGTGTCACTGTGCCCTTCCTCCTGGCAGATTTACCAGCTGTTCCAGATTTACCAGCCTCAGTTGCAACAGTGGAGTGAGTCAGTCCCCCTCTACATACCAATTTTAATTAACCAATATAAGAGACTTGCAATTTACTTTATAAATGTGATTTTGTTAATTAAAAAAAAAGGAGGCTCAATTTTTTTTAAAAAAGGGCACACACTTTACATGTCCCCAAATTGTACATATGTAATCCACAAGCTTTATACAGCAGCATTTGACTTTGTTCAGCACAAAGAAAAGAAGAGAAGCAGTAGGGAGGAGATACGGATTTTTGTTTTAATACTCTGCATATCTGCAAAGGGCAGGGCAGGGTAACTCAGCTAGAAGGATCCAGAATCATCCAGAAATAGTGTGTGGCAGTTACTAGACATACTCAGCAGCTGTTTTTGAAGCTTTATAGGAAGTTTTCGTTGTGGGCAATCTGCCTGGCAGGTCATCGCCAGTTATTCTCCAAGGGCAGAGCCTATCCCAGCATGTGGAGGGGGAAAAGGTTATAAATACTGGAGTTAAAGACAGTCCTGAGGACTCAGCACCAGCAGCCGATTCATGCAGGACCATGAGATGTGCGTGCTGTGAGGGTTGGGTTCCAGTACCTGTGCTACTTTGGATACAGACTACAGATTTCTGTTTCACCAACAATGGAGGACTAGTCAGCTATTAACCCAAGGGCTGGAAGGGTGCTAGCTGTGGAGATCTGAGATTGTTTGCTAAGAGAGTTCTAGAGTGTTTAAAAGGACTATGATGCTGCCATCCTTCTCAAGCTCTGAAGAGTCCAGGTGACATATTATATATTAATGTCACACTATGATGACTGAGAAATCATCTCTGAAAGAAGATTAGAGGGGAACGTGTTTACATGTGAGTGCTAAAGTATAGAAGTATAGCTCTTGTGCTGAAACCTTGGATTTAAATTTAAAACAGCAAGAAACGGGAAAATCTGTATGAGGAACACCGGTTGATTTATTGTCTAATAGCTTTTGCTTAAAAGTTATTAATAGTATTCCCAATACTATTTACAAAGTTTTCTGTGTGCATTAAATGTTTGTCTGTGAAGAAAATATATGGTACTCTCTTTGAAGTTCACCGGGAATTAATAATAATTACCTGAAGAGACAGAACTCTGACCTGTGCTTCTACAAAGAGTTGAGCTGAGGCTCAGGAAGATGGGGAGTGCAATAGACTTACACATAACATTATCTCAGCATCCCTATAGCCCTGAAATACATACTCAGCATCCACATACGCACTGTAGCTGTGATTTTGTACATGCACACACCTTTGTGTCCATTCAACTGATGTGCTTCTGCACAGAACACCTATGCTTTTAAAAAAATTGGCTCATAAATTTGCTGAGGTCTGTATTAGATCAATCTTCTCATCATTCGGTATATTTTTGTATTTGGACTGCAGGTTCACTGTAAACTGTAAGAACATTGTTTTCCTCTGTATTTGTACAGTGCAGAGCACACCGATTGCTGAGTATATAATTAATAATAGTTTATAAATCTGATACTGATAAAACAATCTCACTTAGATTTGAGAAACTGAGTTGGGAAGGATTCTCTCTTGTTATTCCCGCTGCATAGCCAGATAAATTAGAATATGGATCTCACACTACCATTTCAGAAAATCAAAACGATGTTGCATTCTGTGAGCCCAATCTTGCTAGGTGTTGAGCATCATCAACTCACACTGAAATCAATAGCAGCGGAAGGAACTCAGCACCTTGCTGATCAGCTGCTTTATGTGGAATCTTGAAGTGCCAATTGAACATAAATTATACTTTTAAAAAATCATTATAAAAGCTTCTAAGACACTTCATTTCCTTCTGGTGCCTCATTCTTTTTCTCTCAAACGTTCAGTTCACCTGTATTAACCTCCAGTTAGAAAGTACTGCACAACACACGTTACTTTTAGTATTCCACAAAGCAACATGCTGCTTTTCTAAAGAAACAAATTACAAGGCAACTCACTGAGCAATTTTCCAACACCTGAGAGCAATTAATGTAAGCAGAGACAGGAAACATAATCAATTATTTAAAATAAAATGAATATGTAACACTAACCTTCTCCAACACTCATCTGTTTTATATTTACACCTTAACAATCTCAGGGGAAACAAAACCACAAGACAAATTCACATGCAGACTATAAAAAGACAGCAAAATACTCTCAGAAAGAGCATTGTGCGTCTATACAGTTGTTCTTAGCATTTGCAGTCAGCCATTTTGGATGCTTGGCTCAGGGTGTTGATCTTTCAGTTTTGTTACATGCACTCTAGACCCCTATATTATGAACTCCTATTTTTTTTTTGTTTGTCCTTTCATACTTCCTTTGTCAAGTGAAGTAGGCCAGACTTTTCAGAATGTGCGAAAATGATCAAAGGTCAGTAGACATTTTCTGGGGTTGTCACTCCCTGATTTTAATTAATACAAACTGGTATCCATAAACTGTGCTGGTTTAGGCAATGTGAAGATGTTTACGTAAGTGCTATGAAGTAACTGGTTTCCAGAATCCAATGCATTTTTTAAAATTTAGAACTGAGACTCTTATGATAAATGTTATAACCCAGATATTCTTGTAACTCATTGTCACTGACATGAGGAGTGGGGGAGAGTTCAAAGTAACATGCAGTTTATTACCTAATGCATTTTCTATTCATGAAATACTGTATAACCCAGGGTTGTTGTTTTTTTCACAGGAATGGCCAAAGATTTTCAGAGCAAAGCCTATTAGACAAAGTACAAAAAGTCCTTTGTGACTATTCAAGCTAAACAAGGCTTGAACTGCTAGTGTCTATTTTCTCCCTGACTTGTATTACTGATTTCAAGGAAACTAGAGTGCCTCATGGAGAATGATACAAGTTTCCACTCGGGCATCCACTTCAGAATCCTCCTACAAATATTCAGAGTCTTTGACTAATTGTCTCTGTTGCAGGTCTTTTATCATTACCATGAAGACAAGTTATATGATTGGTTTGCAAGACCAGATTGATTATATTCCTCTATTTGGGTGCTGTTAAGGAATTTTTAGACTTTCCATTAGTAACTTTTTTTAAAAGGATATCTGTAAAACGTGGCCTGGAGCCAAAGCATGGCATGCAGGGTAACTGCCTGGAAGCTATTACAAAATGAAGAAGCCATGTGTTAATATCTGAGTTTTAAAGTGCAAATAAATAAATTATACTCTATACTTTTGAGGAGGTTTTGATAGTTCCATAGCTCATGGGGGCTTTGTTAATAAGAAATTTTGTGTGTGAAATGTTTTCAGTGTGGGCTAATTGCCTTTTGGAGGAGGGGAAACTCAGAATTAAATTTTATCTAGAAGAAAGGATTATTAAACACACAGGTGGAAAATTCAAAAATTTTTTTTACATAATCTTTCTTTCTTAGGTATTTACATGGCCACCATTATATTATCTGAGCACACTACCGTCTTTAATGTATTTATTCTCACAACACTTCTGTGAGCAGGAATTCCTATTATTCTATTTTACAGATGGGGAACTGAGACACAGAGCGACTAAGGCCACATTTACAAAGGTATTCAAGCACCTAAAAATGCAGATAGGTACCAAGTGGGATTAACAGAAGTGCCAAATAGGTTAGGTGCCTACTGCTCATGGAAAGTAAATGGGAGTTAGGCACTAACTCACTTTGGTGCCTAGTAGGATTTTCAGAAGCATCTATCTGCATCTTTAGGTGACTATACCTTTGTAAATCTGGCCTTAGTGACTTGCCAAAGAAGTCCATAGCAAAGTGGGGAATCAAACCCACGTCTCCTGCAACTCCCATACTAGCACTCAAACCATCCTTCTTTAATGGACAATTAGCCAGAGGAACTCATTGCCACAAAATATCATTGAGTCCAAGACTTTAGCAGGATTCAGAAGGGGATTATACATTTGTATGGATAGTAAAAAATATGCAAAGTAATAAAATAAATACTACAAAAGAAGAGTGTTAGAAGGAATGCTTCAGGACTTCAGCTAATCTCTAACTACTGATGATTAGAAAGAAATTTTGCTTGTGGGAAGATTATCCCATTACTGCCTAGCACAGAGTTTCTTATACCTGCCTCAATCTCATCTGATATTGCCCACTATCAGTGCTATGATACTGGATTAGATGGACCACTGGTCTGATCAGGTATGTATTGCAATTCCTATGCTCCTATGAAGAAGTGGGGGTTATTATTATTTTTCATAGGTATTTTTTCATGTTGAGTTACTACAAATGCATGACATCCAAATTCAGTCGAGACTTTAAATGGCTGTATCCTGCCAATGATTCACAAAGTAAAAAATTCTCAAACTAGCTCTTAAAGTGAGAGCCTATACATTCAGGAAACATTTAAAGACTATCAAATAACCAATAAACACTTCTATAATCCTTAATTATATTTTTACACAATAGACAAATAGCTTTGTCTGAGTGCTAAATATGATATACTTACTTGTACTATGAATGGATTTCTGTCCTTTCTCTCTCCCTCTCTCATTTAGTGCAATTTAGTATAATAAAACTATTTTAAAATGGGATCTGAGTTAAATCCACATAAG
The DNA here is from genome assembly GCF_965140235.1 of Caretta caretta. Taxonomy (NCBI): domain Eukaryota; kingdom Metazoa; phylum Chordata; order Testudines; family Cheloniidae; genus Caretta; species Caretta caretta. The sequence continues at coordinate 79,832,020 of NC_134210.1, read as the reverse complement.
CACAAAAATTCATACAAATAAAGATGAAAATCAGGTCGACCCTATAACTTTCACACACTTGCATCAAGGTGTATTTATTTTGGGGATTACAAAAGAGTGAAATTCACACCCACACCCACATAACACCTTTACATGGAGCTAGGGTTGAAACCACCCTACAAGCCACGGTGAGGGTGTGAAACAGGTTCACAGTCACTCTATCGCTGCTACTCTACTCCCTGGGTTGAAATAGTGACAACAAACCCTGTACCCCTTCATTTTATGTGCATACAGGATTGTAGAAATGTCGGGCTAAAAGAGATCTCAAGAAGTCATCAAGTCCAGCCCCCTATGCTGCAGCAGAACCAACTAAACCTAGATCATCCCTGACAGGTATTTGTCCAACCTGTTTTTAAAAAAACTTCCAGTGATGTTTCCACAACCTCCCTTGAAAGCCTATTCCAGAGCATAACTACCCTTATAGTTAGAAAGCTTTTGCTAACATCTAACCTAAATTCTCTTGCTGCAGATTAAGCTTATTGCTTCTTGACCACCTTCAGTGAACACAGAGAACAAACAATTGATCACCATCCTCTTTATTACAGCCCTTAACACATCTGAAGACTGTTATCGGTTCCTCTCCCTCCCCCCCCCCCGTTGTCTTTTTTCAAGACTAAACATGCCCAGCTTTTTTAACCTTTCCTCATAGGTCAGGTTTCTATCCCCTTTGTTACTTTCCTCTGGCCTCTCTCTGATTTGTCCACATCTTTCTTAAAGCATGGCACCCAGAACTGGACACAGCACCCCAACTGAGGCCTCACCAGTGCCAAGTAAAGTGAGATAATTACCTCCCATGTCTAACATATGACACTCCTGTTAATGCACCTGAGAATAATAGCTTTTCTCATGGCTGTATCACATTGTTGACTCATATAGTGATCTGCTATAACACACAGATTTTTTTTCAGCAGTACTACCATCTAACCAGTTATTCCCCATTTTGTAGTTGTGCATTTGATTTTTCCTTCCTAAGTGAAGTACTTTGCATTTGTCTTTATTGAATTTCATCCTGTTGAATTCAGACCAATTCTCTAATTTGTCAAAGTCATTTTTAATTTTAAATCTGTCCTCCAAAGTGCTTGCTACCCTCCCAATTTTGTGTCATCCATAAATTTTATAAGCATATTCTCCACTCCATTAACCAAGTAATTAATGAAAATTTTGAAAAGTACCAGACCCAGGACAAACCTCTGCGGGGCACCACTAGGTAGGCTCTCCTATTTTGGCAGCAAACCATTGATGATGGTCTTTCACTAGTTGTGCACCCACCTTATAGTAATTTCTACTAGAACACGTTTCCCTAGTTTGCATATGAGAATATTATGCAGGACTGTGTCAAATGCCTTACTAAAATCAAGATATATCACACCTATTGCTTCCCCCCATCCACTAAACCAGTAACCCTTTCAAAGAACGAAATTAGATTGGTTTGGCATGATTTGTTTTTGACAAATCCATGCTGGCTATTCCTTTTAACACTGTTATCCTCCAGATGTTTACAAATTGATTGTTTAATAATTTGGGCCACTATCTTTCCAGGTTTCAGAGTAGCAGCCGTGTTAGTCTGTATTCGCAAAAAGAAAAGGAGTACTTGTGGCACCTTAGAGACTAACAAATTTATTTGAACATAAGCTTTTGTGAGCTACAGCTCACTTCATCGGATGCATTCAGTGGAAAATATAGTGAGAAGATTTATATACACACACAACATGAAAAAATGGGTGTTACCATACACACTGTAATGAGAGTGATCACTTAAGGTCAGCTATTACCAGCAGGAGAGCGGAGGGAGCGGGGGGAAAACCTTTTGTAGTGATAATCAAGGTGGGCCATTTCTAGCAGTTGACAAGAAAGTTTGAGGAACAGTGGGGGGTGGGGGGGGAAATAAACATGGGGAAATAGTTTTACTTTGTGTAATGACCCATCCACTCCCAGTCTTTATTCAAGCCTAAGTTATTGTATCCAATTTGCAAATTAATTCCAATTCAGCAGTCTCTTGTTGGAGTCTGTTTTTGAAGTTTTTTTGTTGAAGAATTGCAACTTTTAGGTCTGAAATCGAGTGACCAAAGAGATTGAAGTGTTCTCCAACTGGTTTTTGAATGTTATAATTCTTGACGTCTGATTTGTGTCCACTTATTCTTTTACGTAGAGACTGTCCAGTTTGACCAATGTACATGGCAGAGGGGCATTGCTGGCACGTGATGGCATATATCACATTGGTAGATGTGCAGGTGAACGAGCCTCTGATAGTGTGAACTTAGGTTGACTGGTGTATAATTCCCTGGATCCTCTTTGTTCCCCTTTTTAAAGACGGGTACCATGTTTGCCCTTCTATAGTTTTCTGGGATCTCACCCATCTCCATTAATTCTTGAAAATAATTGCTAGCGGTTCCAAGATTGCTTTAGCTAGTTCCTCAAGTACCCTGAGAAGAATTTCATCAGGCTCTGCTGACTTTAATACATCTTGCTTCTCTAAATTCTCTTTAACCTGTTGTTTCCGATTTTGGCTTGCATTCATTCCCCCTTGTTGTTAATATTAATTGAGTTGAGTATTTGGTCGCCATTAATATTTTTAGAGAAGACTGAAGCATTAAACGCCTCAACTTTCTCGATGTCATCACTCCTTCCTTGCTAAGTAGAAGTCTTACACTTTCCTTCATCTTTCTTTTACTCCTAATGTAATTTAAGAACCTCTTTTTAAATCTTCTATGTCCCTTGCTACATGAAACTCATTTTGTTCTTTATCCTTTCTGATTTTGTTTCTATATTCGAGCACTATTCTTTTGTATTCCTCCGTAGCAATTTGTTTATATTTTCTCTCTTTGTAGGATTCCTTTTTGATTTTCAGGTCATTAAAGAACTCCTGATGGAGCCATATTAGCGTCTTTTCCTGTCTTTCCTTCCCATCAGGATTGTTTGCAGTTGTGCACTTAATATTGTTACTTTGAGAAACTGCCAGCTCTCCTCAACTACTCTTTCCCTTAGATTTTTTTCCCATGGAACTTACCTACCAGTTCTCTGAGTTTGTTGAAGTCTGATTTTTTGAAGTTCGTTGTCCCTATTCAGCTGCTGTCATTCCTTCCTTTCCCTAGAATCAAGAAAGCTACCATTTCACGGTCACTTTCACCCAAATTGGCTTCCACCTTCAGGTTCACTACCAATTCCTCCATTGGTCAGAATCAAGTCTAAAATGGTTGTCCCCCTGCTTACTTCCTCTGCTTTGTGAAACAAATAGCTATCACCAAAACAATTTAAGAACTTATTGGAAATTTTGTGGTTTTCCTTATTACTTTTCCAATAGATGTCCGAATAGTTAAAGTCCCCCATTATTACTAGGTCTTGTGCTTTAGATATTTCTGTTATTTGTTCTAGAAATGCCTCATCCACCTTCTCCTGATTTGGTGGTCAATAGTAGACATCTATCATGATGTCACCCCTATTTTCTACACCTTTTATCTTTACCCAGAGAGTCTCAAATGGTCTGCCTCCTACACAAAGCCATACTGCTTCTTTTTAGGTTGTCAGGTACCTTTTGGAAGGTTGTACTGAGGTTTCAATTAAATGCTTTGGGCTATATTTGCTACCCTGCTGCTGGGATTTTACTGTGCAAGTCTGTACGTCTTCCTGAGCATTAATTAGACTGGCATCTTGGAAAATGCTGGTACTCTCTGGGTGCACTCTATGTATTTTTATTTGCTTCTTTGACAAAAGTTGTTTCAATATTTGTTAGTTGCAGGATATTTTTTGATAGTTTTATTTGTAGTAAGCTATTTAACACAAAGAAAAAAGATAAAGAATGTTTAATAAAAATAGTATTCTAAAATGATTTCAACTCAGTGCAGCTTAAATATAAATCTGTCACTTAATCCAGTGGGATAAACAGATTTTGATTAACATACAAGGGAATCCAATTGTGTTTTTCTGACCACATATTTTTTCCATGAATGCATCAGAAAAAATATTGAGAATTACAAGTAAAATGGAATTAAAAATTGATTTCAGTTAGGGTATTTCTATTGGCGATAATTGTAGTTGGCTCAGTCCTTTAAATTCTATACTCTTAGGCTTTTATTGATCTGTGAAATGATACATACATTTATAGTACTGTATACATGAATAATAACAAAGTTTAATGGTATCAGTTTAATTCATCTACTGAATAAATATCACCTGCTTTCTTACCATAGTACAGTAATTCTGTCCCTATGAATCCATCAATGTAAAAAAGTTCGACATCAATGACAAGTTGACCAATCAGTGTATTACAGCATGGTATCAATACCTATATATAACAGTGATGCACATATACCTGTGTAATTCTTATTCTCTGTGTATATACATTTAGATCAGGTCTAAATTAAGATGCAACATTATTATGGATGGTAAAATTCCCATTGATATTAAAGGGTACAGAATAAGGTCCATACACTGTGGGGTAAAGGAAAGGAAAGATAGGAGTTACAGCAATAGGCTCATGCAGTTACTTTGGTTACTTATGTGCATGTCATCAGCATTTTATTTATTTATTTGATGTATTTATAGTACTTATGATACATTACAGGCCCCAGGAAAGAAGTGTGTTTTAAGGAGACACAGGGTCAAATCATATTTACCAAATACTTTTTCAAGCAAACATTCAGCTTAACTGGGTTACATTTTTTCAATGCCATTTAGTGAAATGTGGTTAAATAGGTGTTACATCGAGCTAGTTGACCATATTTCACTAAATGGCATCGATGTAATAGGTGTTACATCGAGCTAGTTGAGAAAAAAAGAGGATTTTTTAATAATTAAAAACTCTTTTTTAAACTTCAAAATGTTGCACACTTTTTTGTAATTTCAAAACATACCAACCAGTTCTATGGTTGGCTGAAAAATTGAGGGAAATATTTGGAAAAATGTCATTCAAAATTTTCCTTAAAAAAATTCAGAAGTTCAAATTTTGACCAGCTCAAGTGTCAAACAGGTGTCAAATTCTAAGGCCAAGTGCTTTATTACGGACATTACCAACATTTAAAAGGAATAAAGATGAATTTTTTCTTGCATTTTATACAATATGACATTTAATCTGGATTCCGACATTCTATTCTTCCCCAATTGTGTCAGACTTCCGGTTATGTCAGTAGATGGCCTTGTGCATATAGAAATAGCAGAAAATAAGTCAATTCTGCAGTTCAGTGCAGATCTTGAGAGGAGAATTTTGCTTTAAACCTTTTCGGAAGTGTTGGTAATGGTCTCCTCTCTTAACTGGGATGATAGACTATTCATCAGATTGTTCCAATTAAGAGATTTCTACTCTGTTTGGAACCTAAACCTATTATTTTGAAACAAAGTTGGCAGCTTAGAAAATGATTACATGCCAAAGCTGCAGAATCAAACTTTATCATGGGTATTAAATTATTTTCTGCAAAAGCCTTTGATATAGGTTAAATGCCTGACTGTCTGGTTAGTCAGGTAGTATGTTTTTTTGGTTTTGTTTTTGCTAGTAATTTGAAATATGCCCTTTGCCCTGCACCCTTGAAATTAAACAAGGATTGCAATTGTTAGCAAGCTTCATAACTCTGTTCCCTCTCATTCCGTGAGCTGTCATTTAATGAGTTAAATTTAACTTGTGAAAAGGTCATTTTGTTACTCAGAAGCAAAGTTGATATTTTAGCTGATTTGTGTCTTGATCCAAATTCTACCTGACCCACTGTGGAAATAGCTATCACAATCCCATGCTTCTATACATATGAATATGTTTACAACATATACACTTTTAGAAAGTGAGAATAAATCCTAGGATCAGAGCAAGTTCAAACAAATTTTGGACCCCCCAAAAGCCACTGCACTGAGGGCCCCGACAATAAAAGCCAAAAGAGCAATTATACACTTTCTTTGTCTTACCTGTACCAAACTACTTTACCATGCCATCAGTATGGTGGGAAGTGGGGAGGGGACAATTGGTTATGTGTCCAGCTAGAGTATGGTATTGTGGACAGTATGGACAAGTAAGTCATATCAGATTTACAGAGTCTATAAAATACAGATTGATATAACTGTACATGCAATAGCATCAATACAGTCATCATGAGTTCTCCGGTAAATAATACCTATTTGCCCAATGTTTGTAATTATGCATTCACCAGACATTCATGACCATTACAAACTGTTAAAGAATTAAAACTGAAGGTGAATTTTTAAAACTCTCTAATTTATGGCCAGAATTCTATAGAGAGGTCTGAGTTGTGGCTCTCTAATGTGGATTTGTGTGTTTGTAAGGCTAACAACAATCTCTGCACTTTTTTGAAGATATGCTGGTATTTTCCTGCCCCTTATTTAATTCCACAAAGGGAAAAACCTATGGGTCCTGGAGCTCTAAAAAGCCTCGTCGTCTGCATCTATATTAGGAGAGCTCAAAAAAGGAGAATGGTTTCACTAAAGTAGATGGACTTACCAGCAAAAAAAATTACCCCACACAACAGTCTGAAACAGGTGGATCTGGAGTCAATTTGGTAAGTTTAAGTTAATGATGGCCAAAAGTGGAATAAAGTTCAATGAAGTGCACTGATCCAACTCAGATGTGAAGTCAATAGGGAGCTGTCTGGCTACACGTGATTTTACACATCTGTCAGCTAAATCAGAAACCCAAATGCAAAATGTAGCACTCCGCTACATCATGTGGATTTGTGACACTCCCTGCAGGAGTTCATTTTTAAACCAATTGATGTAATACAATCAGGAATAAATACAGTATTTTTATCTGTGTCCAATATAGATTTTCTCCAATATTGTTCGTGTTGTTTTAAAGGAAAAATGTATGTATTTTCATCAGACAAGTAGTTGTTAATTGCAAGAGAAACAGCACATTTCAGAGTGAATTAACTATGGGATACTTTTTTGGCATCACTGTTTAAAAGTTTAGACTTATAGGAAGATCAAATTGGGTTTGGTTTTCTGTTAATTCTTGTACAATATCATGAAATGTATACACAATAGAATGAAAGTTAGGTATACCCGATGTTCTCCATTTTTCTCATATTTGGATCACTTCTAAAGCCAAGATTCTTGCCTGCTGTAAATTGGCATAGAGCCATTAACCTCAGTTTACACCTGTGGAGAATCTGACTCAGATATTGTCCAGAAGACAGCCTCCCTTCCAAACCATATACTTAATCAACATCTTCACTTTGGCAAACACATAGTATTTTATTACATGAAAAAAAGGTATGAGTGGAGTATTAAGGAGAGACGGTTGAAAATAAATTTTAGTATTAGAGGTGCAGTTGCTACAATATGTCCTACCTTTTTTAACTGAATTGTTTATTTCCTTTCCTTGGTTATTGAACATTAAAATGTGTTATTGTTAAATCTCCCCTACAGACATTCCTCTCATCTCTAACAACAGATTAGTTCTCTCCTCTTGGGTGTGTTTGCTACATCTCCAAATTCAGTGTCATCTACAAATCTGATCAAATTCCAAATTTACACTGAAGAAACACTCAACATTAAAAAGCAGTTGGGTTGGTTTTGCTTAGTTGTTCAAAATAGCCTCTCAAAACTCTTAAGAGAGGTTTGGACTAGGGTATATAAAGCAGGAACCCAGACAGACAGATGATCCACCAACAATGATAGTCGCAGCTTCACAGACCACCTGGAAGTGCTGACCAAAAATGTGAGGGGGGGGAAGGCTTTTGTGGCATGCAAGTCAGTCCCACACCTGGATTACAGCTTTGTACAATGTGAAAATGTACCTATAAGTAACCAACGGAAAACACAAATCAAGAAGTCCTGATTACAGCACGGTGGCTCAAGAAGGAAGCATGAAATCAGAACCCTTATAAGTGTAGGTATTTTCCCTATCTGTTGCTATGTTTTTATATTTAATGGTTATTACATTACTTTAGTTAGAAAGGCATGTTTTCCCTAAAGTCATACGTAACACACGGAACTTGATGAGCTCCCCTGGGCAGGAAAGCGCGCAACATGCTGACCAAATATGGCAGACTATCTTCCTCTTATGGAGACTTATTACTGTTCCCTCTTAAAGGTACACTTATTGCCAGGGCACGGGGCTAACATACAACCTAGCCCACCCCAGTTAGTCCATCTAAACAAATATCATACATTGGCCCTTCCTTTGGCCCACCTAGGCTGATCTGCAAGTGACCTTCTGTACTGGCACTGCATAGATAGAGACTAGTTTCATGGTGCACAGGCACCCTTGTGTGATCATGCAGTCAACCAACAAACCAGGTGCAACCCCTAGAGAGGCGTAAGTGGTGCAGAGAGCCTTGCTCTGGTGTATTTCATCCGTACTCCTTACTCATCTAAGTAGGGGTTTGCAAGATCAGGCCCACTTGTAGATACCAATTCAAAAGTCAATGCAAGTAATGCTGTGAGTAAGGGCCATCCAACACATTTCCTTCCAAAAATCATCAAATATTCTACTGGAGCAAGTCTATGTAAGTGACAACTGCCTAAATGCAGCTCTGTAAAAATGTTTGTGGTCCATGAGGTAAAAAACTCTTTCTAGCTTAATGGAGACTTTTAGGCAAGTATCTGATATGGGATTTTCTCTCTCTTTCTCCCTTTTTTTTTTTTTTTTTTTAAATCATGTAGAAATAAAAGAAAAGGCAATAGGCTTTCCTCTTTGCTGATAATATATGGTGTTTCTGACAAGAAGGAAATTCAAACTGACACATTCCTGGCTCAGTTCAACTACTTTGACTGATATAATCTGGTTATCATTTCCCCCTATTTTCCTTTTAAAATATATTATCATTGGGAAATCTGCACTTCAGAATGAACTATATATTTCCCCTACAAAGGTCAGTACGTTATATAAAGTTACACATATGCCAAGTACAAATCAATTCTATTTGGTTCACGTGTACCCAAAGAGGCCCATAGCATATCCAATCCAAATTGCATCTCATTCTCGTCAATCAAATCAATAAGAATTACATTATTTGAAGCCCAAGACAAAGTATAGAGTTAAAAAACATTGCTTGTAAGATTGTCAGAGCTATTTGTAGAAGTGATCAGACAAAAACAAATATCCAGGGTAAGCCAGCAATTTAAAATTATCCGCAAAATGCACTCAGAGCCTTTATACAAACAGCTGCTATGTGGTAATTAATATCTGACAATTACTGAACGGGCTATTGGTAAGGTTATCATAATTTTTATCTATATTAAAATTTAAAATCAATATTCTTCCCTCTATGCTAGGTGGCTATGCTTTATGAATCTTATATGGTAATATGGGTTGTTTTTGTTTTATTTGTGGTCTAAAGTTGAACATTTCGGGTAAGAAGTCCAGGGGAAAAAGTCATCAAGTGCTAAAATGATGTACCACTACTACACTATTGCAATGTAAGCCTCGAAGCAGCAAAGCACTTAAGCACATGCTTAACCTAATTTCAATTAAATTAATAAGGTCCACTCATTTGTCTGAAGTTAAGCACATGCTTATGTGCTTTGATGAATAGCAGCCTTTACTGTCTCCACTTTTCTCTCTTATATCCATGTGAAGCACTTTAACTATTAAATGTATATGATAAAAATCTTTTCTTGATGATTTAACAATTTTTCTAATAGGCCAAAAAAGTGTCATTTTTGCTTTTGCAAATGAATTATTCTACTGGGAAAAAGAACTATTATTAGAACAGAGTCTTGTGAGGTACAAGCCCCTTTGGTAGTATAAAATTAACAAGAATAATGGACTTTTTTGTCATTGCTTTGGCAAGAGCTTGGCTACACTTAGTAAAACAGAATAAACAATCATGAACAGACACTCAGACAGCAAAGTGTATAAATTATTCAAGAATGAAATGTTCAAGTAATATTAACCTAAAGGTATAGTCATCAATTTTGTTCCGATGGATGATATTGGGTAGTTAGTATTCAAGTGTTACTACATAAATAAAATTGATTTATGCTAACTGAGAAGACTATGAGAAAATTTTATCAGGATGCCCAAATTCTGCTCCTCCTTGTTTAATCAATCACCTCTCTGCCGAACTGTGTAGCATTTCGCTGCAAAAGTCTTCACAGAGAAATTGGGCTACGGCAAAATGAATAATACATTTGCTGCAGTGCTAGACTAATGATCCTTAAGTGCTTTAGAAAAATGAGCTGTGTGGACTGCTTCCCTTTACAAAGAGACTGGCTCATATATCGGGAAGTAACTAGTAGTAAGGATTATGTTTGTGAGCTGGGGCAAACAGAGTGTATACTGCCTAATTTTATGATTATGGCTAGAGATGGCACTTTAAATTCTTTCATCCATTTGTTTTTGCTGTTTATATTTGCTCTTGTCTCCTCACCTCTTTCTCCAATCCCACTTCAGACTGCACTGTTTTTATGTACGTGTTAATCATCTTCATCTTTTCTCTTGCTGTTTTCATGAAGCTTATTGTGTCACCATAAAGACATTGATCAAATGGTGACAGAAAGGACAGAAAGCTATTTACTTTGAAACAGTAGGAGGAATTCAGGGCAAGGAAGCATAGTTAAAATCTGCAATGGCTGGCATTTACAATACCTGAACAATTCATAACTCTCCCTGAGCAGGTCCCTACAGGAAAGAATAGTGGCTTCGGATTCCTTACAGAAATGTCATTTTTATCTGCTGCATAAAGCAATAAAGGGAAGACAAATGCACATAATAAACATGCTTAAAAAGAGGCTTATTTAAATATAATTAAAGAGAAACATAAAACCAGTGACTGAATGGTGCAGGATTATTTACTGTCATTTCAAATTAACTTTCTTTAAATCTATCCAAAGCATACTTGAAGTTGAAATGAAGCCTTTCTTCTGAATTCTTTTTCAAATGTAGAAAGGGAGCAACAGAGACCACTGGTGTTTTTTTAAATTATTATTATTAGATAATATGATTTGGCAGACAGCTGTTGAAATGAAATGTTCCTTTAAGAAAGTAGTCATTTACAAACTAGTGTGGGGTCATGTAACCTGGTTATTCTCTTTACAGCTCCCATTATGTCAAAATGCCAATACCTACCCCACCAACTTTCATCTCAAATTGCATTTGCCAATACTTGCCTTTCAACTCTGGCTTTTTTTATTCTTTGGAAGGATTAGAATCTACAACACCGCTGTTTCATTTTCATTATGTTGCTGTTCTATCTTTTAGGGGAAATCAGCTTCAAATTGTGTTATTCCTATGCTCCTTAGCAAGGGTTAGAAAGAAAAAGAAAAGAAGAAGAATTCTTTTAAATTAAGAGGGCCCAGTTTGATAGCACTTACAAAACATAAAAAAGGAAAGCTTTATTATATGAATAGTTTGCTTGAAAAGGACATGCACACTGAAACATTCAAATCCTAACTGTCTAACCTGAAATCATTGATGTGCATTATCTACAGGCTGCTATCGTTAATAAGGAAGCTTTAAAGGACATTTCTTAAAGCCTGGAGAATTCTTCTTGGATAGAATTCGGAGGATGCCCTCTCTATCCCTTGTCTGAGAAAAAAAATCCTCTCGTGTATGTACATCTATAAAAATTATTTCCTCATTGCTGGACTTTCACAAAGTCGTTTCAGAATTTCATTGCCTGACTTCTGATCTCACTCTCTAAGCATGACTGAGGCAAACCTACTATTAAGCATTGAAATGGAGGAATAATAAAGCCCTCCAGCTGACTAATAGCATAGCAACTGCCACAAAGCCTTCTACAAAAGCCATGTAATGTCCTTAAACACCTGTTTCCGCCTTCTACTTCCCTGTTTCATCTGTCTTTAATCATCAGATTATTCTATTATAAGGATGTCTTTTGGTGGAGGTTAAGCGCATTCTATTTACATATGATGATTTCATAGGGGTCTAATGACTAACAAATATTATTGCTGTTTTATTTAATATCATATTGTTGTCTTTCTTTTCTCCAACCATTTTATTTACTTTCTTCATCCTGGCTCTAGAAATAGGAGTTCATTCTGAATAATAAAATATCAATCTGCACTTAACCTTTGTTCTCTTATGCATATGTGTCTAGTTACTAGGAAGATAAATGTTTGCCTTGATGCAGTGAGCATGCCTGATATGCACAAACAACAAAATAAATAATAATCAAGAAGACTTTTGAAAACAAAGAAATGGTTTATGCAAATTTTAGCTTTTGTTTAGACCCATCTAGTTATGTCTTGGACAAAATCATGAACCTTAACCTTTGTTCATAATAAGCTAACAAACTAGGACTCAGGTCTGCCAGAGGAAGTGAGTTCTACGTTTGGGAACCCTCCATCAAGACTGCTTTGACTTCAGTTCTCAAGAATACACATCTAGGGAGCTTGTCAGCAAACTGCCACAGGTGATTTCCCATTGAACTGTACGTGGAAGCAGATGGGAAGCCAGGGCTGAGAATGATATACAGAAGTAGTATGCCCTGACCAAATCATATTGCAGAGTAGGCAGAATGCTGAATTGAGCACTAGCTGTTGCTTCAAAGGTAGGCCAGAGTAGAACACATTGCAATAGTCCAACTTGTAGCTAGTTCTCGTAAAGGTAAAAAGTAGCTCCTAAAATACAATCCTTGGGTCCAGCCAAGCTGTGCTTGGTGCAGGACACTAGCATAGTTCCCTTCCCTGATACCCAGCTCTGCTGGAGACTGGAGCAAGTTAGAATAGGCCTTAAGCTTCTCTAGTTCATATGAGTAATTCATACAAGTAATAACAGATTGCTAGGGGCCAATACTCCGGCATGCTGCCAGCATGCTCCTAATGCTGGGAAGGGGCCAGGAAAACGTGTTACAGAGCAACTGCAGTGGCTGTACAGAGCCCAGGGATTCCTCTATGCTGCTTTACAATCCTTTTGGGGCACTGAGGCAGCAAATAAAAAAGGACTATATCAGTGCTAAGAAATTGGTCCATAAAGATGATTTTAAACTACCCGAAAACGTTAAATAAGCATTTAAAAGAAGGCTCCTATATCATTGCCACTCGATCAATTTTGGGATGGCTCAGCTAGTGTGCTATCACTGAAATAGTTGCATAAGTGTCTTAATGAAGAATCTGACTGATCTCCCCCAGTGAAACCTTTGATTTTAATTAGCTCTACAACAATGTCAAACAAGTTAAGGACTCCCTTAGTCTCTCAAGTCAATAGTCTTACCTGACATACTGAAGATTTCACTACATGCACTAAGTAAGTTTGCTCATGATAAATTCATTTAAAAATTCTACAGTGGTTCCAGTCAAGGAAACACAGACTCAAAACCAGGAATCAGTCTCTCCACTGTGCAACAGAATCTTATTTTATACATACTTTTTGTATTACTGAAATTTTAAAATAGCCACATATATTTTTTGTTTTCAACATATGATTGAAAATGCACATTGAGTCTCAGTCCTGGAGTTAATTTATTTTCAAACCACAGTAAACTCTTACAGATTAGTTACAAGTCTCCAGGGGGTGGGGGGTGGGAAAGGAATTTTATATAATGGAAACAACAGATACTTCAGTAAATTATTTCATTAAGGGGTACAGAACCTTAAGTGACTAGCACTTAGATGTGACAAAGCAACTAGAAAATAGACTGTCGGGAACAATCCTGCATTCCAGGAATGGACGAGATGACCTAATAGGTCTTTCCCACCTCAAATTCCTATGACCTTATTAACCATGGATAAGGTGAAAGTGGCACCGCCTGTAAAACATTTAATTGCTTCCTCACTACCTAAAGCTTGTGTACATTACGGATTGAATGCATGAACTGGTTGGAATACAAGGAAAGATTACCCAAAATTGAATTGAACACTTTTCAAAGTTGAGCAAAGTTTTCTTAACTTTGTCTTTAATTGCTTTTAATTTCTTCATGTCTCATCACTTCCTAGTTCCAACCAGAAGTGGAAGTGCTGAATTATCTTGAGAAAGACCATTCTTGTAGTAGTCCTAGCCTGAACAGACACTCAAAGTTTCATGATTCATGACAAAACCACTTTTCCTGACTAATTTTACATATTCAAGAGGTTTGGGTATGATTCAGATGAACATCTGGTGTGAAATCCTGGCTCCACTGAAGTCAATGTCTCCGGGATTTCCCCCCTGGATTTTTAAGTACAATGAATGGAATCTTCTGAAGTTTACCAAAACAGATTACCAAAACAGATTACCAAAACAGATTACCAGTGACTAATGGTTTTTATGCATGCAGCACAGGGCAGTTTCTCCTGTGTAAATTCAAAGTGGATATACTGGAGTCAGTGAAATTATATCAGTATAAAAACACTGGAACTGAGATCAGAATTAGGCCAATAATAAGCATGTGTGTATGTGTGGGCATGCGCATCCACCTGCCTGCACATGTATGCACGCACTCATGCGCATTGGAAAGGAATATGGTTTACAAATAAAAATCTGCCTCTCATTGCAATATACAGAGTGACATATTGTACTCACAAGGCCCCAGGAATGAAATATCCAGTCCAAAACATGTTTGAAAAAAAGGGACATGAACTACAGTACAGGACAGAATCTTTTACTATTTCCGTTTTGATATGTTTTGTTGCATCACATCATGTCAGCCAATTTCAATCTCTTCCTTTCCTACAATGTCACAATGATATAATCTGAGCTGACACAACTGAAGCATCCTCATGTCAAACACAATATGTAAGATCAGAAATGTAAAAGAAAGTTGATTTTTAAGCCACCTTTTGGAAAACAGTTTATTTTAAAAGAACATATGTTACTTGCAAAATAATAATAAATAATAATAACCTGGAGGATGATTATGCTCATTTGTTACAGTGTTTTTGATTACACACTTCCCAACTTTATGGTACAGAGTCTGCTGAGGAGACCCCAAGAATATTTTCTCTGTGATAAATTGTCAAAGGTTTAGAGAAATCTTGCTTGTCTAGTCTAGGGTCAGTTTCAAACTGAAATTGTTCTATTTCTTTCTCCAAAGATAAAGACAATATGATTTGGATGGTTGCAAGATGACCAGCAGCAGTCAGAAAAATGAATTATTTTAAAAGTCTAGGAGTGTAGGGAAAAAGAAAGGGAATTAAGTTTTTATTAAAACAGATAACAGGAATGCTATCAGTACAGCAGCTTCCTGTTGCCTGCTGAGTTCAGTAATGAGGATTCAGGGCCCTATAAATGATACACTGTCAGAAAAAGCCTATGGATGCACAGCAAGAGCCTCATAGCAGCTTCATTCTCCTGCAGAATTTAATCCTATGAAACATTTATTTAAGAAACACTAACCAATTAAAGAGAGCGTGTGTGTGAGCACACACACACACGCGTGCATGTGTCTTAAAGGAACATAGTTTACAAAAGCTTAATTTTTGTTCTTTCCAGTTTGGCTGGAATTACAAAATGTCCTACAAAATGATGAATTATAAATACAGAGACTATCCCAAAAGAAAGGTTTGTGCCTTCAGCCCATGCGCAAAACAATGAGGCCCATAAGTTCTGGGGTTAACTGTATGTACAGAAGATAACAAACAGTAATGTTCACTGCTCCTCTTATTTAACATGCTTACTTTGTACAATGGAAACACTGACCAGGATTGTTACAAGCTAGTTATACAATTGAAAAAAATTGCCTTAGGACTCACATTCTATTACAGACAGGTAATGTTCTGCTCACCTAATCTTTGACCATCACATCACATACTGGACTGGATTTGCCTTGCACATGTGTTTTATGCTAACATATCTCAATATACTGTAATGGAGTTACTGTGGGCACTTTGCCTATTGCCTTTTGTAGGCAGGGAAGGAATGTTTCCCTCATTGCCAAATTGAGCATGGCACTGTGGGCTTTTCACATTCCTTACTGCAGCCTGGAAATCCAGTGGATAGGTTAGGGTTGTGTTAATATGTATTGTTTGTTTGTTGCTACTTGGCATGGGTCCTGAGTGTCTGTGTTGGGTACAAGTGACTGATTGCCAGGTAAATAAGGGCACGGACCAGGAATTCAGGAGATCTTTCCTTTGGATAATGGGGAGGGTTCCAATGTCTGGTACAGCAAAGAACTCCCCTTATAGTAGCCTTAAGCGTCATACAGGGAAGAGTGGAGGGGAATCACAGCAATACTGCTAGCACTCTGATAGCTACTGAGAGGTGCAGGGCAAAGAGTGACTTCTCTCCCCAGATTGTGCTTGCCCTAAAAGGGGTGAAGGAACCTACACTGATCTAGGCCTTGCTGGATAGTTATCCCAGTTGCATGTGTTAAATAACATAGTGGCCACACTTAAACCATATTCTTGTGTTATGTCTGTCTTCCTCCTGGGGATGAGTCAATGTTTACTCTGTTATTTTACTCACTGTTACTTGCACTTTATTACCGTTTACAAGAGCCTGCTTATAAACATAGTGTGTTACGCTCAGCCACATAGAGAAGACATTACCACCCTGCTCCCAATCCCTCACCACAGTGTGACACTTGTCCTCTCTTTGCTCTGCTCCCTTCCCCTTCTGCTTCTCCCTCTCCAGTTAGACTCTAGTTCTTTATTCTTCTCCACACTTTGACTTTTTACACTTATATTACAGTGGAATCTAGCTGCCCCACACCATCAGAGCTGATGGGAAACTGAAATGGTCCTCCTTTCCTCTGGCAGTGTTAGCTGATTCAGCGTGGTGGAGGAGGGACAGCCAGACATTTACAACAGACCATCAGCAAAGTGGAACAGCTTTAACACTGTAGTTAAAATTCAGAGCATTAAAGAGCTATGATGGTGAGGTATGCTCAGGATGAGCCAAAGCAGTAAGCATGAAGAATGTGAAATATATTAGTCTCCATTTAAAAGTAGAAAAGACTCTTCACTCTTTCATATATTTGATTGGTAATTTTGTGTGCATTAGTTTCAGAAAGTAAGGTTCTGTATGAGTAGATTTTGCCAATAAAATATGTCACACTAGCTAAGATGAGGACAGTAAAGTATCTCATGCGACTGTTTTCACATAAAACAGCAATAGACTTAATATTATGTAATTATGGAAGTTCTGAGAGAATTACAGTGTAATGAACAATAATATGCCATATGCCACAATACTAAGAGATACGATGTCTTGTTTATTTCGAATACTGTAACTGCACTTACACAGGGCAACATTTGCAAAGCCTCAGGCCACAGGAATGCAGAGAAAAATGCACATGCATCTGTTTGCCCAGAAAACCTTACATATTTCTATGTAAACTAGCACGTGTGTAGGCACCAGTTAGGTTCAGGAATTACACAAATGAGTATTTTAGGATGTAATTACCCGCTTTGCAAGCATAAATGTAAAGATTTATGGAATCAACAGGAGCATGTATGGCTGTGGGCATTTAAATTTTAGCCATTAATATCAGTATAAATTACTCTATGGCCAGAATTCATTAGATACACATATCATATAATCCTTATATACCTTTGTGTACAACTCTCTGAAGTACAATGCTGCTGTCAACTGCAAACACTGCTTTCTTAAGGATAAATTACAAAACGACATCAAATAAAAATCTGATAAGTGAAATGCTAGTGTCATTACACCAGCATCTAAAGGGCGAGTTTGGCATTTCCCATAGATCAGCAGCCATTCCCAACATGTCATAATCTCAGTCATTCACAACCACAGGATTAAAATGTTAATATGACCAACTGACAGCATCACCCTTTGTTCAGAAGGGATAGATCTGTGTCCCACATAAGGATTTGGAATATTATTCGTTCTGCACTATAATAAATAATTGACAACAGTGCTAGTGCCATAACTTGTTAGATTGCCCCTCTAGCCATATTCAATGGCTGTCCAGGACACATCAAAAATCCCATAGTACTTTTTGGAAAGAGCAAGGTATGGCCTGATTGTCCTCCTGGCCACTTTAAGACAAATCCTATTCTCCAAAGCTAGTGTCATCTACTATTAAGTCGATCACAGTTGATGTATTTGCTTACACTCATTGCTACATAATGTAGAAAGGCCAATTTAGTGTTCTAAGCCACAGGTTTGGAAAAGCTTGACTCCCTGGAACAACATGTTGAAATTCCAGGAGAGTGAAGCAAACTGAGCACCAGAGGTTTTAGCCTGTGTGAGTTCCTGCCTCCTCTGCATGGACATGAAAGCAGTTTTTGAAAACCAACAAAAAACCAACAGGTGTTTGTTTTTCTGTCCTTTGCCAAAGTTTTCCCTCTCTTTGTTTTTGCGCAACATACTGTGAACCAGTTGGCTATTGCCATCAGCTGCATTCCAGTAGTGCTGTATGCCTACAAGCCCCAATTCAGCAAAATTCTTAAGCACATGATTCAGAGTAGCAGCCGTGTTAGTCTGTATTCGCAAAAAGAAAAGGAGTACTTGTGGCACCTTAGAGACTAACCAATTTATTTGAGCATAAGCTTTCGTGAGCTACAGCTCACTTCATCAGATGCATCATGAAAGCTTATGCTCAAATAAATTGGTTAGTCTCTAAGGTGCCACAAGTACTCCTTTTCTTTAAGTACATGAGTAATTTTAAGCATGTGAATAGAATCACTGAAGTCAATGAGACTACTCACACACTTCAAGCCATCTGCATTGTTGTTGTAGCCTTGTTGGTTCCAGGATATTAGAGTGAAAAGGGGGTGAGGTAATATCTTTTATTGGACCAATGTCTGTGGTGAGAGAGCTCTTCTTCAAGTCAGTTAAAGCTGAAGAGATGCTCTGTGTGAACTCAAAAGCTTTTCTCTCCCCCCAACAGTCATTGGTCCAATAAAAGATATTACTTTGCTCACCTTGTCTCTACTTAAAGTTATACCCATGCTGTATCAGGACCACAGTTTATGTAGTGCTTTATGATCTTTCAGGGAGAAAGGTGTTACCCGAAATTGGGCCAGCTAGTAAGCTTAGGGAGGACTAATGACCCACCAGAGTTTGGCAGAAAGCAACACGTTTATTATATTGATAGCTAAGCTCAAAGAAGCAGGGTTGGGGGGCGCACACTCACACTCGCATAGTCACACTCCCAGGACAGGCACAGCACTGGAGATGTCAGGATCCTTCAAGGTAAGTGTCCCACAGTGCAGCAATGGATGGTGTGATGAAGGTAAGTCTTCCCGAGGCACGATGGAACGCAATGTGGCGAACCACTGGCCAGGTGGTCTGGGTGAAGGGCCTTCACGGGAGGTACAAGCTTGTGAGTGCACTCCTGAGCACATGGCCCCTTCCTCTTTTAAGGACCTGCTCCTCACGGCCTGTGACTAGAGATGACGTGGCCGCATCTGGTTGGTCACACTCCACCTTGGGCAGTGTCCATGCAGAGGAGGGGGAAAGACACTTCACAGGTACTCAAAGAGGGAGAGGAGACAAAACGGGGGGGAAGTGTAACAGACCTTTTGAGCATGCAGATTATACATAGCATACAGATCACTGCTGCTCCTACAACAGAAGGTACTATGTACAATAATGATAACACCTTGCTTGCGAACTGTTTGGAGATACAGGGAGTTGGACTAGATGACCTCCTGAGGTCCCTTCCAACCCTGATATTCTATGATACCATTACTATGAATGGTGGCACAGACGACAAATTAAGTCCCATTGCATGTTATTTTACATGTTCTGGGAGATTACAAAAATCTCAATATATTTGTATTAGATTTTTGTTGTTGTTAAAATATTAATCAATCCCAGATTAATTTATTAATTTATAAAATCACAGGCAATGAAAAAGTGAAAATAGCTTGTATTTGGACAAAAGGCAGGAAGATTGCACAGATGTGCCATTGTAAACTTGATAGATGATTTTCCATCAGCGACAATGAGGGAGTAAATTGAGTTTCCTTCACTGGAAGAGGTTAAGAATTTTGCATAAAGTATAAAAAAGTGGAACTCTCCAAAGATCCTAAAACCAGACTAGTCCTTCTAAAAGTCTTTAATAAAATGAAAGAGTAAAAAATCAAGATTCATCAGTAAAGCTCTTCAGCAGTTTCTCTTTGATTTTTAGGCCACTGACTTTGGACAGTAGTTTCAATCAGAATTCACAGGCAAGTGATTTTTATGCCAAGAACAACTTTGCTTGGCAGCAGGAGCTGACAAATATGCTTCAGTTGTTTCAGAATACCAAATGTGTCTTCTAAGAACCGTGATCAGGGATTGTAATAAGGATCAATTGAGGGTAAAAATGGTCCCTGACCTCAGATCTGGAAAAAAGGGTTTTTTCAAGCTTATATATCTGAATAATTATTATTTAGATACCTTTCAGTTGGTAAATCTCTCTCAGTTTCTGACAGATTTTATTTGATCTTAGCTCAGATGGAAAGGTATGTGCCAAAAAACATCTGGGAACATTACAACCCCAGTGAATTAACTGAGCATGACATCACATATTGAGTACATAAGGAAAACACACCTCAGGAGATGCCCTGTATGGTTGCTTTGTTACTTTGGAGCCGATGTTAATGCTTCAATCAATCTGCTGCACAGAAGCTTCAGTGGAACCCAAAATAATGATTTCTCAGTCATTATGTTTCATTTTATTTACACTCCCCAGTTATAATTTTATGTTGAATTTACACTTCCCTTGTTATCCACTGCTTCCATATTTACCTTATTCCACAAAATACTGACTTGACAATTATATTTATGTTATTTAGAAAAAAAATAAGGAGATAGATGAAATTCACAAAATGCACTGAAATTCACAAAATATTTTTTGGAATGAAAACTTTTGACCTTAAGGCAATTTTTGAGGAAAGTATAAGCTACAAAGATAGCCATCTTGAGTGCCACATTGATAGTTCATTAGAAAGGGAAAAGATTAAATAAATAAAAACAAAAATCCTACCAAATCAAAACACTACCCTGCACACAGTTTTCCCCCTTAGGACAGGATGAGAGCAAGAACAATCAATCCACTTGTGACTAACATCAGTCACATTGCTGGAAGACACTCCAATACTATGATAATGAAGGCAATATGAGAACCTATGTAGTAGTAATGTTTTGGTCTGCACTATAGGTCTGCAATGTTTGAGGGTAATGGGAATTAGTTTTAGAGTCATCTCTAGTTAAAGTGAGAGCGAATGTTATGATTAAGGTGTCAGAACAGCTTCTATTCTACCTACCTGTTTCAGTCACTCATAATTTTGTTAAACAATCACTTTGTCTGAAATTTTGCATTTTTAGTCTTTGAATGAAAATAATCCAGCCACTGTGGCATGAGAGAAGAATAAAAAAAAGACATTTCCAATATACAAAAAATCTTGCATCTTTTATTTCAACAGCAGTAAAGCCCAAATAGATGAAGTTTGAAAGTTGCCATTAAGCCTGAAGATAGTCCTCATCAATGAGCAGAATGGACATGACTCTCTCTGTTTAGCTTTTTCTATGTAGTTTCATCTCAAGTCATTCTATATCAATAATTCATAACATGCATTTCAGTACTATCTTTGCCATAATAATAGACTTCTACGTAGCAAACTACATGGCAAACTAGAAACAGGATAGCTTGATTTCATTGATAATGAACCAATCTTCAATGAGGTGTCAAAAACAATCAAAGTGACTGATGACATTTCTTGTGATTCACCTTCTGGTCACCCATCCCTTTGCGGCAAATAGGTAATCCTTTTTATTAAATGCAAATCACTATTTGGATAAACACTAACTGGATGAAGAGTAAGATACTCTGACAGCCTTTAGGCTCAGAGAGAAACTCTTTGTTCAATCATGCTGTAGGAAATACCTTCATACGTTGTACAAACAAGCTTTGTGCCTGTCTAGCAGAGCCGTTACCACACTATCCAACTAATGATAAATTAGATGTTTATTTACAATATGTGTGTGCCTATGTGATGTTGTGTTTATTTTCTGTTTTCTATTTTTACTTAGTTTAATTGGAGCAACTACTGTTAGACGTCATGGAGAAACAGAAATTTACCCTGAACCTAACTGAATCAGAAGCAGAATCTCAGTCAGAAGCCAGAGAGTTGAGATTTCTCTCTGCAAAGGGTGCCGTGTGGAAACTGGTTTAGGAAGAGCCAAATGACCAGAGGGATTCTAGACTTGTTTACAGGTAGGGTTCACCGCATAAGTTAAACATTTTATGAAGAGAATATCCCCTTTTATAAAACCTACACGTGTTCAACCTTGCTTTCTCAAAAGATTCCTTACAGTTTGAATTTAGGACATTGATCCCAGAGTAATTTGTTTCTCTGCAAGGATACTCTTTCAAATATGTATCTTCCCTCATCTTTGTACTTCCTGAAACAAAAGTTTTTGCCAACAGAATGCTCAACCCTCACCTCTTTATACAAATTGACAAAAAAGCACCTTTTAAAAACTATCGTTTTTCTTTCAAAATGGCCTAAAAATAACATGCCTGTAAGAAGAAGATATTCACTTTGTCTCCTTTTAGCTCTCCCATTGCCATCTTCTGTTTTACAGGATAATTAAGTATTCTCATCTTTGTGGTCACATTTGTAGACAGTATGAACGAAAAACATAGACAAAACAGAACACCTATCTTTGCAACAGGTACTGATTGCTCATACCAGGTATTTGCGTGTGTAATTGAAATGGTGTAACACACAAGTGAGTCACTACTTTTTTTAAATACTTGTCCTATTTATTGTTATACTATCTATTTCATTATCAGTTTATAGGTTATTTATTGTTTTGTTTATAGAGTTTTCTATGCCACGCATCACTGTAATATCTAAACACACCATATACTTTAATAAATTAGTCCTCACAACACTGCTGGGAGGTAGGAAAATATTGTTATCCCTGTTTTATAGATGGGGAGCTGAGATACAAAAAGGTGAGATCCTCACCCCTGGCATAAAGGGGCCCTAACAGCCAAGATTCTGGCTGGAGGACGTTTCCCCCCAGTGACAGCCACAAAGCTGCTTGTGGAGGATCTCCAGCTCCTTCACACTCCCTGATGGAAGGACAGTGTCAGGGAACTGTGGAGATTCCAGACTGCACTGTGGTCCATAGGGCATCTCTCAGAGACTGCTGAAACTTTGGCAGGACCCCAGAACTGTGTATCTAATGCTCGGAGTCTCTCCAGCCTTTGAAGCAGACCATGATCAAAGATGGTGCATGGTGCTTAAAGAATCTTATCCAAAAAGATTAAGCCACTTGCCTAAAGGAACACAAGGTGTTGGTGTCTTTCCTATTTTCGTTACTTTTAAAAATAATAATATAAAAACCCTTTTCTTATATTCCTAGCATCTACTCCGCTACCTTCATTTAAATTGACATGTGGTGAGAAACTGAAGATTGAAAACTATAAAAAGGGCTGGTTAAACAATCATGTAATAAATGGACTAATAATCTACTACAACCTTCCCTCTATCTACTCCCAATACACATTAGGTGTTGGCCATGAATGCTAAGCACACATTGGCAAAAACCTCAGTTTTAAATACACAAATGTTCAGCTTGTAGACAGTGGGGTTTGTTGCCACAGATAAAGGACACAAGTGATGGTGGAGGAGAAATGATTATGAAACTGTGATAGGGTTGAGACCCCTTAGGAGCCACTAAATCTCTGTGCAAGGGTATCTACCCTAATCATACTGCTAGCAGACACTACTCAGGTCACTCAGTTTCCGTGTTTGGGATGAGACCTCTGGCTGAGCTGTACAAAATCACTAGAGTCACTGCTTGACTCTCCCAGACTTCATGGCTGCCCCTCTTCAGCCTTTTACATGCTCTCTTTCTCTCACTTCCCATCTCACTCATTCTTCCCTGCCCCCATTTTAACAAAAGGTTCTTTGCTTTAGATTCATTCATTCAAAAAAAAAAATTATCCCAGTCTCCATAGGTTACTTTCTGAGGAGGAAGGCTTGTGTTGCTATGGTAACCAGAAACAAAACAAGTGCTTTAGTCAGGAGCTTGTGGGGGGAGGCAGTTTTTGTCCTATAATCTCTCCCAAAAGCGAATTGAGCCCCCTTGTCTCTGCAGGGAAAGACTGTCTTGGTGACATACAGTAAAAGTGAAACTGTTACAATTCAGGAGGCTAGATTGTTATGAATGTGTAATTTTACAAGAGTTCTTCCTATGTTTAGATATTGAAATATGAATTTCTAGTGTTACGCTGGAAGAGACTATATAGCAGGACTTTACAGAACAATGACTAAAAACACAGAGCTTATTTCCTAGAAAGATTGGATTCTGTTCAGCAATCACTTAAAAATATAATCTTTTTGGGGAAGGAATGCACCAGCAAACTGTTGGGCTGCAATTGTGAGACTTTGTAAAAATACAACAGTGAACAAGCATAAAGTGGACAAGATTGAGAATTAATCGTTTTCAATCCTGGGCATATTATAAAATTTGACTATTTTCCTCAATCATTAGCTAGCAGAAGCCTAAGATGCAACAGAGGTGAAATATTGTATCAGCATATCACGTCCCCCACAAAACTACCTCCCAGAATTATTCCATCCAGAACCATTCATACTGAATTTGAAATATGATGAACAAAGTGCAGACTGGTTTGCGGCTGGAACTTAAATCAGCACTGAACATGCTGAATATAGTGTAAGCCTACCAAAAAGGACCAAAAGCTTTTCTGTGGTTTAAATGGAATTGTAAAACCTATGGGGGAGGGAAGTGTGATTGCAGCAAGATTGAGATGGAAAATTCTGTAAACTTCCACAGCCAGAGAACACACTAATGTTTGTGTAGGCCCTGTATTGGATGAAGAAGCTGCCTTTGTAATGACATTCAATCAGGGAAAGAACTCCAACTAAAAAATTGTATTTCCCATTTATTCAGTCTGTTGGCAAGAGGTGGTGAGGGATGATATATGGTCATATGTAAACCTAGCTAAGTGGGTGCTTGGGGGAATTATTACCTATTGATGATTTCAGAGGTGATTTGTTATTTGTAGAATATACCACTTCTCCCCTAGGGTTTGAGATTGTCTCTGACAGAGAAAGAAAAGCTAGTAGTTGTTGGGGTTTTTTTCTTATAACCAATTGTGGAAATAGAGTATTTAATGGTACCCCACATTAAAGGTTTAATATTTCAATAAGTACTGAGACACTAGAAATTTGTCCTTTCTTTGCCCACACTGCCCTTTTCCAGAATATATGCATTAAACTCCACAAACAGTTTATATATGAACAGGTATCTCTTCAGTAATAATTTGTGTAATTTATGCAGTATTGGTACCAGATGTATACAGTTTTTTCTATCTTTCATGTTTAGAGATGGAAGGTTCCAAAATATTCCTTATGGTTCAAAGGGTTTTTTTCTTACATACTTTTTTGTTGTTTGGTGTATTTGAAGATGTTTTCAAGCACCATTTCACCTTGATAGGTCAAACTCTCTCTAGTTTATTGACATATTGCTCTTATCAAAACACTTTTGTTCTACAGAAAAGCAGTAAGAGTTTGTACACAGACATCCAGGTTAAGGAGGATTAAAAATAAAATGAAGGACTTGGGCCAAAAATATATAATACTTATGAAAAAAAATGAAGGAAGATAAGTGACTTGAAGAAAGAATTTATAATATTAGGAAAAAGAGACCAGCTCTGAAGAAGCTACAACTATAAAAGTAGGAAAATGGTGGGAACCAACAGAGAAACAATGAGACTAAGCTTACTTGGGTAATTTTTTAAAAAATCAGAAGAAATTCTCTTCACTCCTATATTGTTGATGGAATCCTGTGTGCAATTCTTCATGTTCTGAGCATAAACACTGTGAGCATAATAGTAACATTATGAATTTATATAGATATATACACAGAGATACCCCTTTCATAAAATCCCCTCTTTATTTAAGAGAGTTTGTGGAAAAATCTGTCATTTTTTCTGGCAACTCTCTGAATTTAAGAAATGATCCAAATCTTAGTGAGCCAAAGCCCAGAACATACTGAAAACAATGGGATCAGTCCTTTGGAGTAGAGAGAGGGAGTTTACAATTTGAAAACAAGGCCCAGATAAATATAGCTCAAAAGTCTCTGAAAGCTTTTGTTTGTTTTTGTCTTTAAACTAAATTAAACACACACCAAAGAAATCCAGACCAATAAGCAATGCAGAGCCTATCCTCTGGTAAAAGTGACAGGGGGCATAGCAGACTCATCTGGTGAGTGCTGATGATTATCTTAGTCACCTGTAGCCATGTACAGGTTGTCACTTTTTCCATAGAGGAAGGGAAAGTATTACTCATTTTAGGGTGGGGGGGAGGGTTTAATCTAGGTTTCTCATGGATTTGTCTCTCCTGAAATAACCAACTCTGTCTAATCCCAGAAATAGGCTATATAAGGGAGACCAGAAATATCGTCTTAGAGATTTCTACAAACCAAATTAAGATTGATGGGGCCTGACTTTTTAGCATGTGATTGCTACCAAACCCTTGAATCATAGAATCATAGAATATCAGGGTTGGAAGGGACCCCAGAAGGTCATCTAGTCCAACCCCCTGCTCGAAGCAGGACCAATTCCCAGTTAAATCATCCCAGCCAGGGCTTTGTCAAGCCTGACCTTAAAAACCTCTAAGGAAGGAGATTCTACCACCTCCCTAGGTAACGCATTCCAGTGTTTCACCACCCTCATAGTGAAAAAGTTTTTCCTAATATCCAATCCAATCCAATCTTGAGCATGAGGAAAGTTTATTTTTTTGGAGGGTGAGCTGGGGGGGATACTGGCAGTTTTCCCAGAACATCTTTTCTTTGGAGTGGTAGTGGTCCTGTGTGGTAGCCTTTGTTAAGATAGAATATGACCAGCTGGTTGGCATCTTAGCCACTTAATGACCAGCAGACTGTGAAAAGGGTGAGGAGGTGGCCAAACACATATGCCTGCTCATATTAAATACAGCAGCAGTAAGTAGGGGATGTCTAGGAGAGAGTTTGGGTTACAGAAAGAAATAGCACAATTGGCTTAGGAAGGAAGGTTTAGCAGGGTATATGAATTTCCCTGTCCTGCAAACTTCTCCCCAGGTTTGCAAAAAAAAAGCTAACATTGAACCCTAGCTCATTTCAGCAGGCTCAAGATTCACTACAATCTTTCTCTTTGACGTTAAATATTTAAATTATTATATTTTAACTCCTTTTCTTTCCTTTTTGAGTCCTATTTCATGCAACAAGACGAGAAGAGAACCACAACGTAACTATCTAATTATCCCAACAACTGAAGACTATAATAATAACTGCTCTCTATTCTAGCCAGCTAGAAAAAACATATTCCTTTGGCTTGACATGGCGAGTGCCCCCAAAAGCAACACAATTATGTCAAGGCAGAGGACTTTGACCTGTTTAATCAGCATTGTGTTTCGTGTTGCTTCCAGCACATATTTCACCAGCCATACTCTGAAGGCAGAGTTCAAGATCATCGCTCCGTCCCTTCAACTGATATCCAGTGAGACTAAATTATCATCAGTACATTGAAAACTCCAGTTTGCTTCAAAAGAAGATGGCATTACTTCTCTGGCTGCCTTCCAGCATGCAGTCATGTTACAGAGCTGCTGCCAAAAGTGTGTGTTGAGAGAGTGAGAGAAAGAAGGGAGTATACTGAACCTTCACTGTAACTGAAGAAAATTTCAAACAGTTGATCACTAATAATGTGCTGCTTGTTTATAAATAGTTTGGAATAGGACTAGGGAAATACTTAAATTATGATGGTCTTGAAATGCTTTTCTGTTACTTTAAATTAGCGAGCACCTTGATTTGATCTCTGTTAATACTAGTTAAACTTTGTTTAGGTAAAAGGGCATTGGCAAGGCTGGGAGGCCCAAAATTTAATTTACTTTTTGTAAAAAAGAAAAGAAAGAAGAAAAAGAAACTTGAGCCTGTCTGCTATGAATATTATTGAAAAGACTACATGATCTTTGCAAACACTTTAATTATAAGAGAACTTTCTAAAATTATTAATTCAGCCTCATGACTCTCTTGCAAGATAGATAGCATGGATAGAATTTGAAGCTACTAGGGTTGAATTCAATCTTCATGCATCACTGAGGATACCACATGTATCTTTATGCATCACCACACCTATGCTGTGAGGAAAATTCATACTGGGGAAGGCAGACCGTGTTTACACTTCTGTTCTCCTTTGGAGTCCTGCCATGGCTCCATTCCACTGAATCAGTGCATTCCCAAGGCACTCCATTCGATGTACCTTTGTTGGCCAGCACCACCCATTCGGGACTTTGCATTGGCCAGCTGCAGGTGCCCTGGCTGAATGAGCGTGCTTTGTACAGATTTTCCATTGAAATGGGACCCTGGCGCCTGAAATATGCAAGTGCACCCTAAGTGCATCAGGTCTCCTAAGTACAGCCCCTATTTACAGATGGGACAACTGAGGCAGAGGTTGTGAATTACTCCAAGCCCCACACACTGTCAGTACTAGAAGGATTAGAACTCAACAATTTCCAGCCTCTTGTCCTTTGATTAGACACCACTCCCTTTTCTCTGTGATTTAAAAAAACAACACTAAAATGCTTTCACCAGAAACCCCTCCACATTAGAGAAATCTCAGTGACTGAAGCCTAGCATCCTTAAGCAGTTAAGGGAAAGCAAATCAGTATGTTTTTGATTAGCAACAGGTAAGGAAATATTTAGAAAATTTTGAAAATTACTAAATATACATTTTCCTTTCCATACAGCACACCAAAAGAGAGAGAGCGCTCCTGTAAAATCAGTCTACATTTAATCAAGTCAAGTTTGTCTCATGTAAAGTTTAAAGTAAATGTAAACTTGACCAGTGATAACAATGGAATAAGAAATACTGAAAACTAGTCAGGGTTAGATGCAAAAGGATTGTTAGAAGAATTGTATTCTAAGAATCTGATTCAAAGAAAAAAAATCAGAGAATGGAAGGGGAAACAGATACTTCTACAGTGTTTCACACCTTGATTTCATGGCTCATTCATTTCTGTAACAATAGTGTCCACACAAAAGATGCACTATTATTCCACATAATGGAGGGGGTAGCTAAATGATCGGCTTCACTGCACAGTGCAGCTGCATTGACATTTGTTAAAATGTCCAAACCTAAAGAGATAAATAATTCACAGCATTGCTGAAAGATAGCGCTGAAGGGTTTTGATGGGTGATAAAGCAGAATGCAGCTGTACTAGTCTGGCACATTAAGGCACAAGTCATTTATGCCTTCACTCTTCAAATAAACTTCTAAACTAACAATCCTAAATTGGACTGCTCATTTTCAGCTACTACTACACTTGGTCCCATTCCTACATTAAAGACATGGGAAGATAAAGATAAAGGCAAAGAAATTGCTAAATGGGTCAGTAAAGGAAGTTTTAGGAAGACATTGGGAGAGGAGACTGCTTTGTATTTTTTTTTTAAAACACTCTTAAATGTGGAAGAGAATGATCACTTAGAGTTCCTGTCTCTGTGGTTTGACAAATATGCAATTTGTCCATTGTAAAAGTAATGATACATTCCATTTATTTTCATGTGTTCTTTTAATAGAATATTTGGAGGGGAGGCATTTTACTCCTAAAACTGCAAGAACAGCTGAAAAGCAGCTCAGAGATGGCAGCAATCCGTAAATTTCAGAAACATCTGTGATGCCTAATTCTGTTCACAATGAATGTAATGACTTTATTTGTTTCTCACAGTATTCCCTGCATTCCAAACAGAAGCAAGGATACTTATACTCGTATATGCTCATGCACGCACACACACACACACACACACACACTCTTATCTGCCTTTAACTCTGACAGCTTCCTGTCGAGGCTGTGATCCATCCCATCAAAGACTGGACACATTTCAGAAACAAACTTTATCAGACAAGAGGCTTCTGTTGAGAAACAAAAAGCAGTTGGTTCTATCCAGCATAAAAGCTTTCTGTCTTTCAGCACTTGATTGCCTGCAGAGTGAGAGACTACAACTTGGCAACAAAATAAGATCTCCCACGTAGCACTAACACTAGGCCTGTATGACAGCACACCTCACTTGACGCAATTAAAAACCTTCTTTATTTCTGTTGCCCCTTTTGTGGAGCAGTAGCAGATTTCAGGCCTTGCAAATTATTTTCTTGTTTGAAGCAGATATTGGTGACACAGAGTCAGGGGTTTTCCAAGTGTAATTTGTGTACGTACAAAATGTACACAAGCCCCATTTCCTTGAACAGAAGACCTAACAAATGGCATGCAGGCAATTTCCTTTTGCAGATTGCTTGGGGAAGGCACCACTAACCTGATCTCAGAAACAGACCTCTTGTCTATCAAAGCTACTGTGGCTAGTCTCTCGAGCTGGAAATTACACCTCAAACTCAAAATGTAGACATACCCTCTGTCTCCAGTCTCACACTTACTCACTCAGCCAAACTGACTTAACACATAGTGTTCTTTTCTTATCCCGGTTGCTGTATTTTACACTTCGGAAACACATAGCCCAAAGTTGTTCATCTGGGGCTACACGGCCTTCCTTGATGAGTCTAAGTGTCAATTCTCCTTTTGTGCAGCTGCAAGGACCTCAAAGCTCTAAGGGCCAGACAAAGAGAAAGCAAGCTGACACACACAGATGGTTTTCCTAATGAGGGTTTGGGTGCAGTTACTGAATTCTCTCTCTACTGAGTTTATACCTGGGTGTTTTTACATTGATGACCCATAATGACAAGCCATTAGTATCACCTGGCAAAATATGTCTTTGGACTAAGGTGTGATTGCTTATAAATGGTTTTATTTATGTTCATTGATGATCTTCCTGTTACTACACACAAACAGTCCTTCCAGGTAACTGATTGCCCCTTACTTACATTGGTACAGACTATCACTAACCTTCTCACTCCAGGTGCCTAAATTTCTAGTCGTGCTTAGGTTGCTACAGTGATGAGATTTCTTACTTGAAATCCCATTACTGCTGTTCCCAATAGAACATCAGGTGGCAAATTCCAACTATAGGAGTCACAAGGCTGAGTGCTTTTCTCATACCATTGTAAGTTGAATCTTCCCTTCCTAAGACACTCTAAGGCAGTTACTCTCAACTTTGCTGCCTTCCTAAACTGTGTCATGGAGATCTGAGGAACTGGCACTGGTCCATGGACTGGTCATTGAGAAACACTGCTCTAAGGCACAATAAACTGATATCAAAAGACTTATAACCAGGAGAAATTTCTTTCCCATTGGACAGGACAAAAGGAGCATAAATAGTTACTCTCTATACTACAACTTAGGTAACAGCTGCTCATTTCTGATATTATAATATAAATTGCATTGTGGTTTCATCGGGCAAGAGAACAATGAAAGCTTATGTTTTACATTTGCTTTACTATTAATTTATTTTTAAGTTTATTCACCTCTCTTTGCCAGGTACTTGTACTTGACCTGAAACTAACCTTTAGAGAAACGTGAAAGCAAATAAAGCTCTGAAACTCTATCTGTATGTCCTTTTGTCTTGGGAAATGTAAATCAGGGCATTGGGTGAACAACACAGCTTGGCTTTGTGTCATGAAATGTAATTCTGGGCTATGGCAGGGTCAGGATTTATGAAGCTATCAGAACTGGAGTGGGCAGGATGCCAGCTTACACCTGGAGAGCTGTTTCTGCTGCTTTTCAAACAAAGGAGTGTACAATAAGGAACACTGCTTTGTGAGCGGACTTTGTTTAATTGGACAACATACACCCCTTTGAGATGGGCAAAACATGTGCAGGCTTGGGAAGAAATACTATCAGTGAAAAACACAGCAATTACAAACTTGCACTTACTGATTCCTTAGAGCTAATGCAATATTAAATAGAAAAGATATTTGATTCAAAATATAAGTAATGAAATAACATGGGGTGCTCAATAAAAAAGTAACTGTCTATCAGTACAGCAGAGAGAGACATACAGACACACACCTGTAATTCAGTAGAGAAAATAAATTATTCTTGCATTCTATCGTAATAGCTTGTTTTTAACCCAAGGGACTAACTCAAAGTAC
Source organism: Caretta caretta (assembly GCF_965140235.1). Taxonomy (NCBI): domain Eukaryota; kingdom Metazoa; phylum Chordata; order Testudines; family Cheloniidae; genus Caretta; species Caretta caretta. The sequence goes on along the minus strand of NC_134210.1, from coordinate 79,800,155 downwards.
AGTACCCCTTTCGTGCTACCTGACGTGATCTGTTCAAAAACAAAACCCACAACAACATGATGTAAGCAACTGTGCTTTGGCTCCCAGACTTCTATGAAAGCATACAGTACATTTCTCCTTTTATTTACAAGCACCTGGGGGACATACCCTGACTCCTGAGAGTAGCTTTATGGAGGGAATGCAGTTGCAGGAGGAAGAGGTTCTTTTTACATTCTGTAAGTCTGTAAAATTACAATTAGACTTTTAGGGTATGTCTACACTACGAAATTAAGTCGAATTTATAGAAGTCGGTTTTTTAGAAATCGGTTTTATATATTCGAGTGTGTGTGTCCCCACAGAAAATGCTCTAAGTGCATTAAGTGCATTAACTCGGCGGAGCGCTTCCACAGTACCGAGGCAAGCGTCGACTTCCGGAGCGTTGCACTGTGGGTAGCTATCCCACAGTTCCCGCAGTCTCCGCTGCCCATTGGAATTCTGAGTTGAGATCCCAATGCCTGATGGGGCTAAAACATTGTCGCGGGTGGTTCTGGGTACATATCATCAGCCCCCCGTTCCTTCCCTCCCCCCCCCGTGAAAGCAAGGGCAGACAATCATTTCGCGCCTTTTTTCCTGAGTTACCTGTGCAGACGCCATACCACGGCAAGCATGGAGCCCGCTCAGCTCACTTTGGCAATTAGGAGCACATTAACCACCACACACATTATTCAGCAGTATATGCAGCACCAGAACATGGCAACGCGATACCGGGCGAGGAGGCGACGTCAGCGCGGTCCCGTGAGTGATCAGGACATGGACACAGATTTCTCTGAAAGCATGGGCCCTGACAATGCATGCATCATGGTGCTAATGGGGCAGGTTCATGCTGTGGAACGCCGATTCTGGGCTCGGGAAACAAGCACAGACTGGTGGGACCGCATAGTGTTGCAGGTCTGGGAGGATTCCCAGTGGCTGCGAAACTTTCGCATGCGTAGGGGCACTTTCATGGAACTTTGTGACTTGCTTTCCCCTGCCCTGAAGCGCATGAATACCAAGATGAGAGCAGCCCTCACAGTTGAGAAGCGAGTGGCGATAGCCCTGTGGAAGCTTGCAACGCCAGACAGCTACCGGTCAGTTGAGAATCAATTTGGAGTGGGCAAATCTACTGTGGGGGCTGCTGTGATGCAAGTAGCCCACGCAATCAAAGATCTGCTGATATCAAGGGTAGTGACCCTGGGAAATGTGCAGGTCATAGTGGATGGCTTTGCTGCAATGGGATTCCCTAACTGTGGTGGGGCTATAGACGGAACCCATATCCCTATATTGGCACCGGAGCACCAAGCCGCCGAGTACATAAACCGCAAGGGGTACTTTTCGATAGTGCTGCAAGCTCTGGTGGATCACAAGGGACGTTTCACCAACATCAACGTGGGATGGCCAGGAAAGGTGCATGATGCTCGCATCTTCAGGAACTCTGGTCTGTTTCAAAAGCTGCAGGAAGGGACTTTATTCCCAGACCAGAAAATAACTGTTGGGGATGTTGAAATGCCTATATGTATCCTTGGGGACCCAGCCTACCCCTTAATGCCATGGCTCATGAAGCCATACACAGGCAGCCTGGACAGTGGTCAGGAGCTGTTCAACTACAGGCTGAGCAAGTGCAGAATGGTGGTAGAATGTGCATTTGGACGTTTAAAGGCGCGCTGGTGCAGTTTACTGACTCGCTTAGACCTCAGCGAAACCAATATTCCCACTGTTATTACTGCTTGCTGTGTGCTCCACAATATCTGTGAGAGTAAGGGGGAGACGTTTATGGCGGGGTGGGAGGTTGAGGCAAATCGCCTAGCTGCTGGTTACGCGCAGCCAGACACCAGGGCTGTTAGAAGAGCACAGGAGGGCGCGGTACGCATCAGAGAAGCTTTGAAAACCAGTTTCATGACTGGCCAGGCTACGGTGTGAAAGTTCTGTTTGTTTCTCCTTGATGAACCCCCCCACCCCTTGGTTCACTCTACTTCCCTGTAAGCTAACCACCCTCCCCTCCTCCCTTTAATCATTGCTTGCAGAGCCAATAAAGTCATTGCTGCTTCACAGTCATGCATTCGTTATTCATTCATCACACAAATAGGGGGATGACTACCAAGGTATCCCAGGAGGGGTGGTGGAGGAGGGAAGGAAAATGCCACACAGCACTTTAAGCACAGCACTTTAAAAGTTTACAACTTTAAAATTTATTGAATGACAGCCTTCTTTTTTTTGGGCAATCCTCTCTGGTGGAGTGGCTGGTTGGCCGGAGGCCCCCCCACCGCGTTCTTGGGCGTCTGGGTGTGGAGGCTATGGAACTTGGGGAGGAGGGCGGTTGGTTACACAGGGGCTGTAGTGGCAGTCTGTGCTCCAGCTGCCTTTGCTGCAGCTCAACCATACACTGGAGCATACTGGTTTGGTCCTGCAGCAGCCTCAGCATTGAATCCTGCCTCCTCTCATCACGCTGCCGCCACATTTGAGCTTCAGCCCTGTCTTCAGCCCGCCACTTACTCTCTTCAGCCCTCCACTTCTCCTCCCGGTCATTTTGTGCTTTCCTGCACTCTGACATTATTTGCCTCCACGCATTCGTCTGTGCTCTGTCAGTGTGGGAGGACAGCATGAGCTCGGAGAACATTTCATCGCGAGTGCGTTTTTTTTTCTTTCTAAGCTTCACTAGCCTCTGGGAAGGAGAAGATCCTGTGATCATTGAAACACATGCAGCTGGTGGAGAAAAAAAAAGGGACAGCGGTATTTAAAAAGACACATTTTATAAAACAGTCGCTACACTCTTTCAGGGTAAACCTTGCTGTTAACATTACATACATAGCACATGTGCTTTCGTTACAAGGTCGCATTTTGCCTCCTCCCACCGCGTGAACGGATTTTGGTTGAATGCCAGCAAACATACACTGCAATGCTTTGTTCTACAGTGATTCCCGAGTACGTGTTACTGGCCTGGAGTGGTAAAGTGTCCTACCATGAAGGACGAAATAAGGCTGCCCTCCCCAGAAACCTTTTGCAAAGGCAGAACCGCAAATGCCAGGGCAAAGTAATCCTTTCACATGCTTGCTTTTAAACCATGTATAGCATTTTAAAAGGTACACTCACCAGAGGTCCCTTCTCCGCCTGCTGAGTCCAGGAGGCAGCCTTGGGTGGGTTCGGGGGGTACTGGCTCCAGGTCTAGGGTGAGAAACAGTTCCTGGCTGTCGGGAAAACCGGTTTCTCCGCTTGCTTGCTGTGAGCTATCTACAACCTCCTCATCATCATCTTCTTCGTCCCCAAAACCTACTTCCGTATTGCCTCCATCTCCATTGAAGGAGTCAAACAACACGGCTGGGGTAGTGGTGGCTGAACCCCCTAAAATGGCATGCAGCTCATCATAGAAGCGGCATGTTTGGGGCTCTGACCCAGAGCGGCTGTTCGCCTCTCTGGTTTTCTGGTAGGCTTGCCTCAGCTCCTTCAGTTTCACGCGGCACTGCTTCGGGTCCCTGTTATGGCCTCTGTCCTTCATGCCCTGGGAGATTTTCAGAAAGGTTTTGGCATTTCGAAAACTGGAACGGAGTTCTGATAGCACGGATTCCTCTCCCCAAACATCGATCAGATCCCGTACCTCCTGTTCGGTCCATGCTGGAGCTCTTTTGCGATTCTGGGACTCCATCATGGTCACCTGTGCTGATGAGCTCTGCATGGTCACCTGCAGCTTGCCACGCTGGCCAAACAGGAAATGAGAGTCAAAAGTTCGCGGTTCTTTTCCTGTCTACCTGGCCAGTGCATCTGAGTTGAGAGTGCTGTCCAGAGCGGTCAGAATGGAGCACTCTGGGATAGCTCCCGGAGGCCAATACCATCGAATTGTGTCCACAGTACCCCAAATTCGAGCCGGCAACGTCGATTTAAGCGCTAATCCAATGTCAGGGGTGGAGTAAGGAAATCGATTTTAAGAGCCCTTTAAGTCGAAATAAAGGGCTTCATTGTGTGGACGGGTGCAGGTTTAAATCGATTTAACGCTGCTAAATTCGACCTAAAGTCCTAGTGTAGACCAGGGCTTAGACACTTCTGAGTCATAGCTATATCTACACTTGTGTGTATACCCAAGTAGTGGATGTTTCCCACCTCCATGCCCAAGAGTCCACATATGCTATCCTGCACAAAGGCATAACATTATACTCGCATATACCTGCATCCACACTACCACTATAGGTACGAGATGTTAGCGCTACCCTTTCCTGGGCAATATCCCAGGATTCTGTGACTCATAGAAAGACTTTGCTGTGTTTTGTTCATACTTTCTCCTGCCCCCACACATTTACTGATGGGAGTGCCTGATCATATCATTCGTCACCATTATTCCCTGCAAACCTGGCACAAGTTTGGAGCCGTGCCACATCTTATGGTGTGTATTTACCCACACCCCTCAGATGTGTGATCTTAATCTCCCCCACTCGCCTTCAAACACGTTTCTGGGGTTTAGGTATGGACAATAAGGGAGTTATGGCACAAAGCATGGATATGTGTATGGTCATTAGTATAAACGTACCCATTGTGTTGGCAAACAGAAGCCCACAGCAAATGCACAGAATGAAGAAACAAACAGGCCAAAGTTGCTTCAGGAATTAGCATTTCCCAGGTATGTTATGCACATGCCTTATGAAAACTTCATGGATTTAAGTATCTGTGACATGACAGACATATATAACAAATATTAGCAACAAAATATCTAGTTTGCTCACAAAATATCAATGAACAGATCACAATTTGCTAGAGTGTATTGGATATTCAAATTTATTCAACAGATTTCTGCAAGTTTGTACTGCCTGATCTGTGGCCAGTATTCATATTTTGAGCTGAGTTGCTTTGTTGTGAGTGGTCATATGCAAGTCATATGGTTTTGATTCTGTTCTTTCATTTTATGAGCATACAAGTACTCCTAGTGCAAATATTTGCAAATGCAATTTGAAAATTCAGTTTCTGCAAATGCTTGTTTATGGATCTTTGAAATTCACTTTTCATGAACATTTTTGCCAGTAAAACTTGAACATTTATAGGAAGTAAACAAAAATGGAATTCTGAACATGGTCAAAGTTCATTTGTTTAAAAATATGAACAAATATTCTCAGGAAACTTTTTGCAATAATCACCTAGCTCTATATGCGATACATTTATTCAGCAATGTAATTTTTACCTAGCTATATTAGAAAAGGTAGTGATTGAAACCACTCTAGATTAACATTGGTGTACAAAAGATTGGAATCTGACCCCATATGTATTCTATTACACATGATGAGTAAGAACATTGATTATTATATCCAAGGTCTTAGGATTTTTAAAACATATCTAAGATTAATATTACTTACTGTAACTAGATGTCCATGCCACCACTTCTCTGCCAGTGTTATTTTGAAATGTGAAATAAATTATTTTCTGTTTAGTAAGCAGTGAATCCAAGTGCATATCCCCCTCCTTTCAGACATATTCTGATTTGTACTAGAGATAGGTCAGACACACAAAGGGCCAGATTCTCAGCTTGTATCAATTAGAATAGCTTCATTCACTTCAAGGCCCAAAGTCTGGGGGATGTGAAGATTCAGGGTTTTGGAATTGGCCCATCACTAGATTATATTTTAAATCTCAATTGGCCCTAGCTCCAGAGCCTTTTCTTCTTTTACAGAACACATAGTCCATATGTGAGTTTTCCAGGTACTCTACACCAATAACTTGCTAGTGAGTGAGTGAGTGAGTGTGTGTTAAATACATGGCTTCCAAATTGTAATGTTAAAGTTCATTAGCAAAATGTTCAACCCTCTCTTGCCCATTCAAATGCAAATTTTTAATAAAAATCTAACAAGAAGACAGTACAGAAATGGTCATTAAAATGTTTCCATTTGAAATGAAATGATCTATTTAAACACATTAGTTCCATCTGGCAAGCTGAGGTTTTGGCTGGCATGTACAGAATTCAGCACGTCAATCTTGGCATTACATTTTTCATTGGAAGCTTGACAACATCAACGCCTCCATCTCTGTAAAAACTAATACAAGTGACATAAAACAATTGGATGAAATTCATCTCATTATTTACCCTCAAAAATCAGCCCTCTATCACAGCATGGTATTCAGAATAAACACAAAAGATTTAGGAAGGAAATTTAGAAATACATATAAACTTCACTAGAACTCAGCATAAATCAAGGTTTCAGAGTAACAGCCGTGTTAGTCTGTATTCGCAAAAAGAAAAGGAGTACTTGTGGCACCTTAGAGACTAACCAATTTATTTGAGCATAAGCTTTCGTGAGCTACAGCTCACTTCATCGGATGCATACTGTGGAAACTGCAGAAGACATTATATACACAGAGACCATGAAACAATACCTCCTCCCACCCCACTCTCCTGCTGGTAATAGCTTATCTAATAAATCAAGGAGTGTTCTTCAGGTCTGGGGGCTGGATTAGTAGCACATGTTTGCATCACTCATAGCACTAACCAGACAATAGGAAAAATGGCAATTAAGTTGAAAAGCCTGCCTACTTACCCTTCAATACAAGAACTTGAGTCTTTTTTCATATTTATATCTACATTTCAAATGAATACAAGAACATTTTGCATTTAATGCTTGACAGATCCGATTATGGGTTTTTCTTCCTATTTAGTATACTTCTTAACTGTGCATACAGCAGAAAAGGACAAGGAATTAATCAGAATGCCAAAAGAGTTGGGTTACACAGTATGTAGAAGGCACTTCAGCTATGTTATTTGCACAATTTCTGTAGGGAGTTATTAAATAGAAGTCTTAAATTTAATGTGTCTGGCCTACTTCCACCTGGACTCAATTCAAGCCCATTGCCTGCAGCTTGCTGACTGCAGAGTGGGAAATCAGTCATTATATTAGGAACTGATGGCAAATTATTCCAATTCACATTTTTCAGAAAGTATGTTTTTTAAATCTGTAGAAACACTGAATTGAAAAATTCTGCAATCCTGCAAGCTGGGCATAATATCTGTGTTGCAGACTACATACATTTCCAGTTCTATGAAGTCATCAAGAGGATTTTTCTTTAGCATTTCATTAGTTGCTATGCCGCCTGTTAAAGTTACGAGCTGCATTAGATCATCAGCTTTCACTCGGTTCTTTTTCTCCTTTCAAGGCAGCATCAAAGCTGTTCAGCTGCAGTGATCTACATTTTAACACCGACCTGATTTCTGTATGTCTATATGTGCCTGATGTAGATTTAAAGGCTAGTTGCCACAAGAATAAAAATGTATTTCTGAAATTAACCTGCTGCGCTTTTCAGATTGAAGTGTGCATTTTGGCATCATGGCATTGCAAAGAGTTTGACATGTTTCCATTCTCCTTCCAAGATTTTGGGTTGTTACTTAAATTCCTTTTCACTGGCTGATAGAGAAATTGTTCTACTATAGATAATAAAAAATGGATGCACGTAACTTTACCTTTTTTTTGAAAGTTAACCTGGTGATTTCTAGTATTTATGAATATGAATAAAAATCCGTACTAGGGAGAGCATAATATAATATAGATAGGCAATCTGACAAGTTCCTCATATACTTTATCTTACCAATTCTTTATTCCACAATCCTGAACCCATGTCATTCTAATTTGAGGCCCTAGTGGCCATGTAATACAAAATATGATGAAATGTGTATTGATTTTATGATGTGGACAAATGTCAATTTGCTGTTTAGAGGAGACAATTTTAATCATGTCACAAAATATCAGAGGTTTGAAACCTTTTTTAAAGGCTTTCATACAATAAACTCCAATCACTGAATATTTTCTTCTTCTGAATCAAGACAGTTTAAAAACATTCTATGTTTCAGTGTCGTAATAGAGTAGCCATATGCACATTGGAGTATGATATAATATTATCCAGAATAAATAAACCAAAGTATATATTTGCATTTATATAATTAAAAGGAAAAATAGAGCTTTAACCCAAACTTATCATACATGCTAAAGTCAAATTAACAAATTTAAGTGTGTGTGTGTGTGTGTGTGTGTGTGTGTGTGTGTGTGTGTGTGTGTGTGTGTGTGTGTAAAAAAAACATTTCTGGTGTAATTTCATTTGAGTCAATGTAGTTTTATTACAGATGAATTTTGCCCATGATGTTTTGCAATATATTTTGTACATTTTCAATCTTTGTATATACACAGTCATATATTAGAATACATGTTAGAAAATATAATATGAATATCCTACTTATATATAGCACTTTAGAAAGGAGGTATCAACATCCTTATTTTACAGATGGATAAACTGAGGCACGTAGCACTGCTGTGACTTGCCCGAAATTCACCCTGCAGACCAGTGGCAGAGTCAGGAATAGAACCCAGAATATGATACATACATAGTAAAAATTAAGGATCAATCTGAACCTTTTTAATTGACTTTAATTTAAAGTTTGTGCAACACTGCCCATGAAAAATTACTCAATCAAGACTGCATATAATGAAAATTCTGACCAAATCAAGTTCTCTTTAAATCTCGTCAGTTCCTGTTTGTTCATGTGAGCCCTATTATCATACAAACACGAGACATTTGCTTTGGAAGATAAGACAGGAAATTCTTAAGATGATCCAAAGATCATAATAAAATCCACTGAAGACCCATAGATCATTTCCTTTCTGATGCAACACTAACAGCTGTTTGCTTATGGGAGTTTACACTCAAGACCTTTGCAATCAGAAGAGAGATAGCAATGACATCATTGGCATAATCATTACTGCCATATGCAGAACAACCTAAAGTTCAGGGTAGTGCTGAAACTCAAAAGTTAAGAAACTCCACTTCTGAGAGATAAAGGTAGGTTTTCCAATAGAGAAGATGCACAGAAATTTTAGGATTGTGTTTTAGTGAGAGGAGGGTAGAGAAGTGAAGAAGACATCATAACCCATATGCTTCTAATCTTGGAAACGTAAGCAAATGTCCTGGATCACATAAAAAAACCTCTCCTTACAGACTATGTATGTTAACCCAGATGGTTCTCAGACTTGAATTGCATGGCAGACTGCAAGGAGAAGGGAAAGGATCACTTCAGTGAACACCAGTCACTCAGGGCAACTACATGTAAGCAAGAGCACAAAAAACGCTGTGTTTTAATTTTATTTTTGTGACTGAACTAGATCTCCTGAACTGGATCTCCAATTCAACAGCATCCTAAATTTCAAGGGTGGGTGGTGCTTTTTCAATCAGATAGCTGGGTTCTGGATCAGAATGGATCTATTTTCCAAATCGAATCCAGATACAGCCCCAAGTGATTGAAATCTTGTGATAAAAATAGATATATTGTAATAAGTTTATGTTTCAAAGATTATCTTGACAGATTCCTGCCAAACTCCAGACCTGGTTCTAAACCCAAATTTAGACCCAAATTCTAAACCACAGTTGAAAGTTAATCTAGACTCCAATCTTAAAATCATCTCTCTGGTCCACTGTTATTTTATTCACAACAGGAAGGAGGGCACATTACAGCAAAATTAGGTCCTCATTGACACCTGTGCAACTCTTCTGTCTTCAAATTCTGCCCTCAGGTGTGTTTGAACAAGTTGAACAGTTTGGATTTAGCAAGCAATTCTGCAGCTTTAGTTTCTACCTCAGTTTTCTGCCTCAGGCACCAAGCTGAATTGACACGAGGCCAAATTCATTCCTGGAGTCACTCAATTTACTAAATTTGACCCACGGTATCAAAGCATCTTGGAGATGAGTCTGAGACAATTCCAATGAAATGCAAACCTAAACATTCTTTTTTGATCTTGATCACGTAAACACAGTCTCAATCATTGATCTTGGGGCGTATGCTAGAGGAAGCCAAGAATCTCATTTTTTTAAACTTTTTAATCAAGGCTATCCTCAGAAGTATTAGCAGCAATGCTCATTCTTTTGTTTGAATCAGAGATCATCAACACTAGTTTAGGGATTAAAATAGATGATAACAGTATCCGTTTATACTTCTTCTTCTTCCCACCACTAACTTTAGTTTGCGAAAGCGTCTTGAGCTTCTTAGTTGTTGCTGCCAAGTTTGGTATAAATTTACACAAATAATTAGTGATATTTACTTTCTGTTACACTTTTCCCTTTTGTTATTAGCTCTGACATATTTTCTGCATCCTGTAATGTACATCTGTCTGGATAAACACCAAAAGCAGAAAATTTATCTTCTAGGATCCTAGCAACACATTCTTGCTTACTGTGAACAAAATAATACTGTGATCAAATTAAACATGGAATGTTATAACTTTTAAGACTTCCAATAAATATTCCATAGTTCTCAACAATATTTCACATGCAAAATTAATAGCAAATGGCAATCTTTCAATATAAAACTTGCCAAATGGCATATCAAATGTATATATTTGGCAAGACAATGTTAAAGTTTGGATGCCTGAAGCTATGACAAGCATTAAAAAACAAAAAGCCTTGACATTTCATTGATTCTTTTGTCTTATTTAGGTGTATGATAATACATTGTGAAGGCATACACCCTAAAAAAAAACTATGCACAAACAGAAAATGAAATGTTTTTTTCTTCCTTACATACACCATTGAGTTAACACAATCACTGGATCCTCTTAGTCTTTATTGTATTTATTCTTTCCAAGTTCACCTTTTGGATTCTCACTGATTTCAGTGGGAGATTTGCCAGAGCAGTGCAGGAATGATCATAAAGAATGACTATCTTTGCTGTGTTCTGAAGCTTAAATTACACATACCCCTTAAGACTGTACATCTCATTCTTCTTTAACTCTGCCACCTGTACTTATGAAAAATAGCAACTGACTCTGAATTTCTCCATGAAAATCAAAGAGATACTTATGCCTTGAGGTATTACTACTGAAGCTGGGGAAAAGGGAGGCAGAGTCTGTCCTTTGGAGATCTATGAATATCAAATTGTTGAACGGCTCTGCTATACTATCTTTTTTCAATGTATATAAATGTGTAAAACACATTGATTAAATTTAATGAGACATATTAGTTGTTTGTGAGCTTCACGTAGACTATAAAGTCCTCAGGGCAAAGACCATTTTTTTTCTCTTTTTTGAACAGGACCTAATACAATGGGGTTCTGGTCCACCATTGGGGGGTTGCTACGTACTACCACAAGACAATAATCTTAACTGTATATAAAAACATCACTTTTTTGGTCAGGTTATTCAGTTGCCTTGTGAGCAGCAAAAACACAGTAAGAATCTATGCTTTAAAGTTCTACAGTTGCTGTGGCAACTACATGCTGTTTACTGGAGACTTACATGAGCACTGAGAAAATACAAAGGTGTACATAATTATGCAATCAGAAATAATAAACTCGGCAATGGTTGCTACTGATCTCGGCTATGTAAAAATCTATAGAAGCCAGGCAGGCGCCTTGCTTTGTCTTGAGCTGATCTCTCAGGAATCAATGGACTTCATTATCTTTTACAGCAAGTACTTCTGTAAAACACAACATGGATTTACTCTTCTCTCTCTCTTTAGGTATTTGTATATCCCCCATTACTGCAGTATCTGGATGCATCTCAAAAATTAATGAATTTATGCTCACAACGTTGCTGGAAGTAGGAAAGTAGTTTTATCCCTGTTTTATAGAGGAGACACTGAGGAGCAGGTTACATGGGAAGTCAGGTTACACTGGAAGTTTGTGGAAGAATCAAAAACCAAACTCAGGTCTCCTAAATCTAAATTCAGTCCCTTAATTTTCCTGGAAAAAATCATCTGGGGGATAGAAGAGGATAAGGGCCAGGGGCGGAAGACTACTTGAAAATAGAGCTTGAATGAAAAAAGGGGATAGCATATTTTCAGCAGAAGATTGTGACAAAAACAAAATTGCTTTTGTTTAAAATTTTCCATGGAAAATTTCAATTTTGAAAATTTCAATTCAAATACGAAAATGCCAGTTTTTGGCCAAAATAATTCAGTCGTCAGACATTTGAGTTTTTGACTAAATAAATAAGCTTCCACAGAAAAGCACACACTTTTCATGAAATTTCATTTTATGAAAAACCCAATTTTCTGTCAAAAATTCATGTTGTTTAAAAATATTTTGACCACCCTTGTCCCCAAAAGGTGATTTTTGCATAATGATACCAATAATTAGTCATTACAAAAGCTGGTTGAAAAACAAAATTTCCATCCCATAGGAAATGCTGAGCCTTGAAATTTGCTTTCAACCCAAATGAGGACAAAAAGTAAAGAAATCTATTTCACAAAAAATTTTGAGAATACTGAAATATTTTGTTTTGACCTTATTGAAATGATTAATTTAAACAAAATTTTTGACCAGCTCTAGTCATTACAGTTGCTTCAGAGTCTCACCAGTGCAAAGGGAGCCAAAATATCACTCAAAATAGGTTGTGTGTTTGTTTAAATGTGTACATAAGCAAGCAGCACCTGCCAATACTAAAGGCTCTGCCCTCTGAATTCTATTCCCACATACAAACATGAGCAAAAACACCCTGATGTGTCTATCGCCAGACAATATCAAAACTAGTTAAATATCAAAAATATATCTACACAATCATCTCTTTAGTGAAGCTCACCCAGTGTCTTAACAAAACTGGAGATGACAATAAATTAATTAATAAGGGTCTCATTTTGGAACAAATCTACACATGGAATTCCAATGAGCTTTCTATGCATGGTGCAGTTGCAGAATTTAGGCCTAACATTAGGCAAATTATCTAACATGCCTATTGACACTTCCCCAAGGCATGAAGGAATAGGGGTAGGATCACATGACAAGCTAGCTTGCTCCGATTTTTACCTCTTAAGTCCTAACAGCACTGTACAATTAAGGATCAAGCATGTAGTTCTTATCTGTCCATATAATCCTGATCAAGAGAGATGTTTGATGAAAAGGACTAATATTTCAACTTGTTCAATTTAACTGTCAAAAATCATTGAAAAGAAAAGCTTTTTGAAACTCTATTTCTCCATCTGGGAGGGGGGAACCCTTCTCATATTGACCAATAAGTAGGGTTATGTTAAAGTTTGGACCTTGATGAAAATAAGAGTAATTTTCATATTTATACAGTGTTTTTTGCTCTAAAGGAAAACTTAGATTATAAGCATGTTCATTCTGTGTTTGTACACTGCTAAGAAAATGGAGTCCTGGTCCATGACCAGGGCTTCCAGGTGCTACTTCAATACAAATAATAATAATAATAGTAAAAGACACAAAGCTGTTTATAAACTTCAGAATTTACATACAATAGAATTGAAATGCTGTTATTTTTGAGGTAGAGCATTCCACAAACCAGAGAAAAGGGAAAGCACTAACCAGCACATAATTACAACTAGCTTACATATCACATCTGAATTTGGCCTGCTGAGTCCAAAGAAGTCTGAGATAGTGTAATACATATGCCAAGAGGCAAAAAAAGAGAAGAGTAGCAAGAAACACAATCAACGAGAAGTCATAAAAACATGTACCTGACTGTACTTTAACTTATGCCTCCTTGGCATGTAAACAGCACCAACTTGACTTCCTTACACATCAATAAATAGATGTGAGTAGGTCAAATGCACTCTGAATTTAAAAAACAAAAGGAGTACTTGTGGCACTTTAGAGACTAACCAATTTATTTGAGCATAAGCCTTCGTGAGCTACGGCTCACTTCAACAGATGCATACTGTGGAAAGTACAGAAGACGTTTTTATACACACAAACCATGAAAAAATGGGTGATTATCACTACAAAAGATTTTCTCTCCCCCCACCCCACTCTCCTGCTGGTAATAGCTTATGTAAAGTGATCACTCTCCTTACAATGTGTATGATAATCAAGATGGGCCATTTCCAGCACAAATCCAGGTTTTCTCCCCACCTACCCCCAACACACACACAAACCCACTCCCCTGTTGGTAATAGCTTATCTAAAGTGATGACTCTCCTTACAATATGTATGATGATCAAGGTGGGCCATTTCCAGCACAAATCCAGGGTTTAACAAGAATAATCACCCATTTTTTCATGGTTTGTGTGTATAAAAATGTCTTCTGTACTTTCCACAGTATGCATCTGACGAAGTGAGCTGTAGCTCACGAAAGCTTATGCTCAAATAAATTGGTTAGTCTCTAAGGTGCCACAAGTACTCCTTTTCTTTTTGCAAATACAGACTAACACGGCTGTTACTCTGAAATCTGAATTTAAAGAGATTTGACAATATTACACACAAAAAATACTACTTTAGAAGAACATTAAGTTTGTGAAGTCAAGCACTCAAAAGTTAGAAAATGTCAGTATTAAACAGACTTGTGTATATATATTGTGCTGCTGTTTTAATTCCATGATCATATCTATTTTTTCACAGGACCCCTGCCTTATTCAGTGCACAGGATGAATTACAGAATCATAGGGTTAGAAGGGACTGCAAGGGTCATCTAGTCTGGGATGAATCAGGGTTGTGGACTGAAGGAGACTTTTGTCAATAGGACCCCTGCCTCATTTGTTGCAGAAGCTGGAAGGTGTGTAGTGAATGAGGCAGGGCACTGCAGAAAGAGACAGGATGGTGTCAGAATTAAGTTAATTGAATGCTGCCCTTGAAAACTGGATTCTACTCCTGCTTCTGCCACAGAGTTTTCCCATGTAATGTTACTCAAGTCACTTAAACCAAACTTTTCATAGGTGATCACTAATTGCGTGTTCCTCATTTTCTGGGTGCCTGACTTGATACCTGGGGTCTCATTTTCAGAAGTGCTGAGCACTGACAGCTGCAATTGAAGTAAATGGGAGCAGTGCTTTGAATTTATAGAGAGCAATATAATGCTACTTTTGATACTTTTTTAATCTCTCTAATTCAGTTCCCTGTTTATAAAAAAATGCAAAAAGAAAAGGAGTACTTGTGGCACCTTAGAGACTAACCAATTTATTTGAGCATGAGCTTTCGTGAGCTACAGCTCACTTCATCAGATGCATACCGTGGAAACTGTAGCAGACTTTATATATACACAGAGAATATGAAACAATACCTCCTCCCACCCCACTGTCCTGCTGGTAATAGCTTATCTAAAGTGATCATCAGGTGGGCCATTTCCAGCACAAATCCAGGTTTTCTCACCCTCCACCCCCCCACACAAATTCACTCTCCTGCTGGTGCTAGCCCATCCAAAGTGACAACTCTTTACATAATCAAGTCGGGCTATTTCCTGCACAAATCCAGGTTTTCTCCCACCCCCATACACACACAAACTCACTCTCCTGCTGGTAACCATGCTATTACCAGCAGGACAGTGGGGTGGGAGGAGGTATTGTTTCATATTCTCTGTGTATATATAAAGTCTGCTACAGTTTCCACGGTATGCATCTGATGAAGTGAGCTGTAGCTCACGAAAGCTCATGCTCAAATAAATTGGTTAGTCTCTAAGGTGCCACAAGTACTCCTTTTCTTTTTGCGAATACAGACTAACACGGCTGTTACTCTGAAACCTATAAAAAAATGAATACCCACTCATCTCATAAGCATGTTGTGAAAATAAATTCACTAATATTTGTGAAGCACTCAGATACTGTAGTGATGAGCATCACAAAAAAGCCTATGAGGAAATTAATAATTCTGTCTTTGGAGCAGGATTTTAATAACATGCAGTAAATAAAGCATGGGGAGGGTCACACATTGGTCAATGAGAATAAAACAAAATTAGCTGTTACTACTCAAGAAAGAGATCTTGGAGTCATTGTGGATTCTCTGAAAACATCCACTCAATGTGCGGCAGCAGTCAAAAAAGCTAACAATGTTAGGAACCTTTAGGAAAAGGATAGATAAGATAGAAAATATTATAACGCCACTATACAAATATGTGGTACTCCCATACCTAGAATACTGTGTAGTTTTGGTCGCCTTCAAAAAAAGATATATTATGTAACCCTTCTGCCCATCAGAGTTGGCAGCAACAAGGGCCGGGTTCACTATCTAGAGGTTCCATTTCAATAACACAATGTAAAACCAGCTCGAGCCCCCACCCAGTGACCTGGGACAATTATATACCACTCCCCTGGGTGCCTCTAAGAGGCAATACTTGCCCTCTTGCAAGCACAGAGTCTGAGTGTATCAAAAGCCTTTTAATAAAGGAGGGAAACAATGTGGCATTATGTTGGGGAAACACCACAAACAGGATTCATGACACAAACCATGAGCAAAAGACCCAACCCCAAGTAAGTTTGGAGGTGTCCTTTTCCCCTCAGGGTCTTAATTCCAGCAACCCAAAAGTCACCCCACCCACAGTTTCTGACCTCGGTCAGTGCAGCCCCCAGGGTTCAGAAATTCATCTGTAGAGTTTACCTCCCAGCCTGGGTTGAAGTGGAGGGAGGTATAGGAGGTACCTTACATGCTCCGCTGCTCGGGTCAATGGCCGAGTGCCATGCCTCTCCATGGGGTTCTGTTGTAGTCTTCACCGCCAGCTGTGCCTCTCCACCAGCCATCCTGCTGGCCACTCCTCTCCACCAACCGCTCCGCTCTCTGCGCCTCTCCACCAGCTGCCCTGCTATCTGCTCACCTCTCTGTGCCTTTCCGCTAGCCATCCTGCTAGCTGCTCACCAACTTGTCTTCAGGCCCCGCCCCCTACTTAACACAGCTCTCAGCTCTTAGTAACTTCAGCTTTTTAGTGATTTCAGCTGTCAGTGATTTTAGCTGGTAGTAGAGGCGCCTCAGTGCTGGTGCACCACTAGTCCAAAGTACGGCTAATGCTTAGACCTAGGTATCGGTGATTTCAGCTCTGCAGCACATAATAAGACCCCTAATTGAATCAAAATTAGCTCTGTTATTACATGGTGGAGAGAGGAGGGGTCAAAGTAGCATTAGGGGCCTACACTACCAGGTACACATACCTGTCCCCAACCTCTCTCAAGTCACTGGGTTTTGGAACCCATGTCCCTTGCCTAGCGAGTGCTGCTTAGTTGAGGGTGAGTCCCTCCGTCATAAAATGCCAAGTACAGTTCTACTGTCCTTGATTCACATAACCAGGCTAACAACCTTTGTTTCTCCTGCCCCAATAACAAAGAGGGGACCCCACAGCAGCCAAAGTGACCATTTGGGCAGGCAGTCCATCATGTTAGGCAGGGTGGGTGTGCCCATGCAAAGCAGATCAGCCCCTGAAGTCCTTTTCCACAGCTCACCACCAGATGTCAGAGTAGAGCTCATTCTGACTCTTCTTACAATTAGAATTGGAAAAAGTACAGAGAAGGACAACAAAAATTATTAGGGGGATGGAACAGCTTCCACGTAAGGAGAGATTAAAAAGACTGGGACTGGTCAGTTTGGAAAAGTGATGTTGCAGGTGGGGGGGGAGATATGATAGAGATATATAAAATTATGAATTGTGTAGAGAGCGTGAATTAGGAATAGGGTGACCAGATGTCCCAATTTCATAGGGACTGTCCTGATATTTGGGGCTTTGTCTTATACAGGTGCCTCTTACCCCCCGCCTCCTGTCCCAATGTTTCATCCTTGCTAGTTGGTCACCGTAATTAAGAAGTCTTATTTACCCCTTCACATAACAAAAGAACCAGGGTCACCGGATGAAAATAATGGATTTAAAACAAACAAAAGGAAGTACTTTACATAACACACGGTCAACCTGTGGAACTTGTTGCCAAGGGATGTTGTGAAAGTCAAAAGTATAACTGGGATAAAAAAAAGAATTAGATAAATTAATGGAGGATAAAACCATCAATGGCTATTAGCCAAGAAGAAAGTCAGGGCTACAACCCCATGCTCTGGGTGTCCCTAAGTCTCAGACTGCCAGAAGCTGGGACTACATGACAGGGGATGGATCACTGAATAATTGCTCTGTTCTATTCGTTCCCTCTGAAGCATCTGGCACCTGCCACTGTATGTATGAAGACAGAATACTAGGCTAGATGGACCATTGGTCTGACCAGGTATGGTCATTCTTATGTTCTTATTGAATAACTGCTCATTCAGTGAGCACTATCCATTTTGTGCACTGAAAAAGGTAGGGGCTGATTTTAATTACATGATAGGAAAAAATAGTATGCAGACTACAGCATAATGCACATGCACAAGAGGGCTGAATTAAGGTTACACAGATAACCTTAATTTTGGCTTTTCCAACATTCCATATGCTTGACTTTCCAGTTTTAGAGAGAGTGTGCAAAACATATACTCTATATAAAATAAATGTGAAGAAATTTCACATTTCAAGTCAAATGTCAAATTTCAAGTCTCTGCTCCAAAGCATAAGGGGTTGGGGGGCATCGCACCAGACCTTTTTCTAAGCATAGGCAAAACAACATTTTTCTTTAGCCTTGTTCATGGAAATGGCTGAACCATTTAGGCTGAAGTTCTCCAAGAAAATTAGCCTGAGGTAGACATGTGGCATGGAAAATTTTAGCTCAAATGGTTTACGTCTGGCAAAGTTATATGCAATGAAAATGGAGTCTTATAATGGGAAGTGTCACACATCCTTAAAAATAGGCAATAGTATCAGCCCTGAACATAATACATGTAAAATTTTTGATTTTAGAGCACCAAAGGTTAAATTCCAACGTAGGGTATTGACCATTGTCAGTGTAATAAGTTAGAGTGATTTTTTTTTACAAGTTCTTATTTGATTTCTTCCATGAGATTTTCCAAGTAGGCTGTCTTTAGAAGCACTTTCCAGTGTTGTAGCCCTGTTGGTCCCAGCATACGAAAGACACAAGGTGGGTGAGGTAATATCTTATATTGGACAGATTCTGTTGGTGAAAAAGATATTCTGAGTACCCTTCCGAGACCTGAAGAAGAGCTCAAACCTGTGTTTCTTTTACCAACAGAAGTTGGTCCAATAAAATATATTATCTTCCCCTTTGGAAGTACTTGTTATGAATGCCCTCTTTCAGGAAATGTATAAGATGAGTGGCTGTTCCTCTTAGGATTTAAATTTCACTTTAGGAGTTGCCTAGAAGTGACTCATTGAATGTTCACCTCTGTAGACACAACTATGGATTTGCAGTGAAAAGCCTCCTGAGCTTTTCCTTGTGGAGAGCAGCTCCATTAGCCCCACTCCTTTTCAGTAAGTAATACAAGGAAGCACTCTCTTTCCAAGAGAGGAAGCATGTTAGCACAATTTCATCTATTTTACTGTGTAGTTGCATTGACCCATTTTGACTGCAAATAAGTATAATATAGCTTCCTGTATTATTTCCAGGTGAAATGCTCTAAAATGCATTTTCTTCCAGCATTTTGAAAGAATGAGTGTTTCAATTTACAGATAACCATAGACTAAAATTGTGCAATTTTACAATAGAAACAGTGGGCTACTCTCTCTATTCTAGTTATATTCTGTTAAGTGCACCTCCCATATTCTGGGCCTGGGCATTGACCTAAGCTAAGGATTTAAATGGGGCTGCAACAACTGCTTAAGGGTGGGGGTCTTTCCGTATCTGAGAATAGCCAGATAACATAACCTGGCCACTAGATCTGGTCACACAATTTCTGTTGAAACTTTTGATGGGAAATTGTTTTGACTAAATGAATTATTTCTGTGAAAACCGGCTGCTATTCTCAGAAAATTTTCTTTTTATGATGAAAACCCAAATGCCTGGAAAACCAAAGACTTTGATTGATATATCCTCCCATGGTGCCTTATGGAAATTGTAGTTCAGTTTACTCATGTCCACTTTCTCCTCTATGGTACACCTCAGCCAGGGACTCCCAGAATGCAACTGTCTCGCTTCACCATGAAGGGAGATTGTGGCACATCAAGAAAGGTGTAGTCTGATGAAGGGCCTGGTTTATACAGGAGAATGGGAACTGAACTACAACTCCCATGAGGCACTATGGCACAGGTAGGCAAACTATGGCCTGCAGGCCACATCCGGCCCACAGGACCCTCCTGGCCAGCTCCTGAGCTCCTGGCCTGGGAGGTTAGCCCCCAGCCCCTCCCCTGCTGTTCCCCCTCCCTGCAGCCTCAGCTCACTGCGCCACTGGCACAATGCTCTGGGCGGCGGGGCTGCGAGCTTTTGCCAGGCAGTGCAGCTGCAGAGCCGTGGCCTGACCCGGTGCTCTGTTCTGTACAGTGGTGTGGCTGGCTCCAGCATGGCTGCCTGTCCTGGTGCTCTGGGCAGCGCAGCTGTATCGCTGCCAGCCACCGGTGCTCCAGGCAGCGCGGTAAGGGGGCAGGGAGCAGGGGGAGCTGGATAGAGGGCAGGGGAGTTCGAGATGGTGGTCAGGGGTGGGGGATGTGGATAGGG
Organism: Caretta caretta; assembly: GCF_965140235.1. Taxonomy (NCBI): domain Eukaryota; kingdom Metazoa; phylum Chordata; order Testudines; family Cheloniidae; genus Caretta; species Caretta caretta. The sequence goes on along the minus strand of NC_134210.1, from coordinate 79,779,965 downwards.
GTTGGGTCAGAGGGCGGGGAACAGGGGAGTTGAATACGGGCAGGGGGCAGTCAGGGTCTGGGGGCGGTCAGGGAACAGGGAGGGGTGGATGGGGCAGGAGTCCCGGGGGGGCATCAGGGGGCGAGAAGGGAGGGAGGGGTTCAGATAGGGGGCGGGGCCGGACCACACCTGCCTGTTTGGGAAGGCACAGCCTCCCATAACCAGCCCTCCATACAATTTCTGAAACCCAGTGTGGCCCTCAGGCCAAAAAGTTTGCCCGCCCCTGCATTATGGCAATATTTCTGAATCAAAATATTTGGGGGTTTGATTTTTTGTGAAACATTTTAATAATGTTTTTCAATTTTATTGACATTTTCTGCAGAAAAAAATATCCCATTTTCTGACCAGGTCTGTTGGTCACATCACTTCTTCTTGAATGCTGCCTACACTGAGGCTGCAATGGGAAAAGTGATGTATAGACATTCCACTGGCCCTACTCAGATCAAGGAATCCTCTTATACAAGATGGAATTTCCTAGGGAATGTTTCTGCTGAGTTTAGGGCCCTCTTAAACAGCCAGAAGTGACAATGATGACTTGTAGCATCAAGCTGTTGCAATAATGGCAGCCAAGTGTTGTTGAACAGTCCATTAACAGTTCAGAAGGTCAGTGTCTTGTAACCTCATTTTGGGTATGAATCTTTTTGGGTAATGAGCTCTCACAGACTTGACTGTGCCAGAGAGGAAAGGGTACGGGTGAGGTTACAAAATTCTACTTGTAGGATAAAATTCTACTTTCAAATCAACCCATGAGACACTATCACCTACATTCAGTTCTGCCTATGTGCTCAAATTGACAGTCCACCTGCTATTTGAGGTGTCTAGAAAGAGCAGACTATCTGAACTGGGAACAGCTGGGCAGAATTTTAGCATAAGTAGGTTTATTTTTACAAAGTAAAGTGAAAGCCTAGATCAGCAAGCTTCACTAACTTTTACTTTGTTATGTTTTCCCCTTTGGCTCAGGAGAGCCCAGGCAGAGAGAAAATTCTAACTCAGACTGAAATGATAACACATCTGCCTTTATTGTTTCTTTAATTGTATATTTTCAACTTTCTATATTTCTCCCAATTTAAATTTATTGGAGTCTCCAAGCTTCAAGAGGTGGATTTTAAGAAGATTTTCCCCATAACCGTTTCAAAAGGGGGAAGAAAAGGAAATGCATTTTAGAAGCATTTTTTGACACAAAAGAGGGAAGCATTGAGTTTGCAACTTCCAAATGAAAGGTCCAAGTTTCCCTTTGATGGGAATTCACAAGGGCTTGATATAAATACCTAATAGTGGATTTTCCAGGCAACAGGGAGATAATCTTTTATCATCTTTTGCAAGAAAACCTATTAATAACATGAACACCTTTAAAGATTACTGTAATAGTGCAGTTAAGGTGAAGCTGACATTTGCCCTCCCTCTCTTCTGGGAAAAAGTCACAATAAACAAACATTTCTTAGAGAAGCTCTGTTGGATTACACTGGAAGGTGGATAGCATTCATCCCAACAGAGGAGGGCATGGGGATAGCCTAAAGCTCCTCCACAGTTGCTACTCTAGCTCCTAGACTAGAAGGAGTGTGACCCCTGAACACCCTGGCATATGTGGAACTGGTGCCATGCCTAGTTCTGCCCCACCCAAGGATTATGGACTCTTCGGCACAGAACCCCAAAAGGTATTTACGTTCCTAACTTCTACTGAAACAATGGGAGCTAGATGCTTCATACCTTTGAGAATCTGGGCTTTCATGTTTATCTAGTCCACTGCTGCCCACTTCATTGTGCTGGAGAAATTTGGCAAGATCTTCCATGTTGGGGAGTTCCCATGGTTCCTACACTACCAGAGGAACATCATGTTTGCTGTTTATTCCATTTTTATTTCAGGTTTCTTGAGCTGTGTGAATTTAGCATTACAAACTGTGTTTACGACAATTATAATGCTCTTTAAATGTAGGGTATATAAAATGGAGTAAATTCTCTCAAAGTGTTTCAGTGAAACGTAATATCCTAAACAGAATCCATTTACTGTGAAGGGAGTCTCGCAAGCTCTGCAGTCAGAATTGCATTTTACAACACAGACAAAGCAAAGCAAAATGTCTTGTCTCTTTTCCAAGATGAGATGGGAATACTATGCCACAAAGGTGCATCCCCTCAGAACTTCAGGCAGTATCAAAGTAGCACAGATGAGTTATGATTAGATGTAATATTGAAGTATCTCGGAGAAAAGTCCGTGGAAGAGGCAAAATTTAAAAAAATTAAAGTTTCGTGTTCAAACCCTCAAATGGGGGCAAGGGAAACACCAATTCATGTACAAAAACCCAATTCTCTTTGTTAATAGCCTGCACTCAAATCTTGGAGAAGCTCCCTGTTTTAAATTCCTCACCCTGCAACATGTGCAAGTGTGTGAACAGTAGATCAAACACCTTTAAAAAACAATTGTTTAAGAAGTTTTCTGATTTGTTTCCTGCTGTCACAATCTCTGAAACTCAGCTGATTGGCACAGGTCCAGTGTGACTTGCTGCTAAATACATTAGGGGCTCAGGAGCCTTTTGGCACCAGTTACGTGTTCAGTTCAGTGGGATTTGTGCTACTTCCTCTCCTTCCCTACCCCACACCTGGAAGGCAGTGTGTATTGGTGAAGAGACCCCCTCCTATTTTGTAATAGTCAGTTTCATCCAGCACTTCTACATACCTTTACAAAGTGGTTAAACAGGTAAAATTCACTAACACATAAAAGAACAAGATATAAGTCAACAAACAGAATGCTATGTGCAGAGCATCAAAACATACAGATTAAAGCACAAATAACCTTCTCTAGACTTCAAAAATGTTCTGCTTGTCATTTTAAAGCAAAAAACTATCTAGCATGAGCTTTGATCATCTGTAATAGATTTTTTCTGACTGGTTGTCAACCTGAACATTAAAATGGCTGGCTGAGAAAGCGCAGCAGTGGCTGTGGTAAAGAAAGATTAATCATTTGTTGCAACTAATGAAGACATCATCACTAGAGTAAATCAAACCAACCCAATATCATTACCCACTGATATTTTCTTTAGAAATCAAAATGCTTTTGTCCATGCATGCAAAGTCCAGCATACAAATTAAGGTGCATCTGCTTCAACAGCAGTACTTAAATGATTTCTTACCCTCGCAGTTACAGCTCTGCAAATTTTATGACATAAACAAAGATATAAAAATGATGAGATAAAACAGAGATACATTCATGAATGCTAAGTTATTCAGATATTAAATTAATTACATAGTTAAAGAGTGATTGCTTCTTTTATCTTCTACCAAGTAAAAACCAGAAAAGAGATCAAGGAACATAGTTGGGCATTTATTAATTCTATTCTTTCCTCCACAATTAAACTTTAATCAGTTTCAGAGAAGATTTGAGTTCTGTCCAATGCAGTTGACATACTTAAAACATTGATAAAAAGATACATAATTTACCTGTAGTGGAATTTTTTGAGTAAAGGGATTTGTTCTCTGGCAGATAAATAGTTTGTTGCAAAGAAAGCAAAGATTTACAAATGCAAATATTATCTGAAATTAGTTATAAAATACTCTCATACCTGATTCTCTTTTCTGTTATGTTACCTAGATGAAAAACCTTTTAAAAAAAAGATTATACCTAATCTGAATATGCCATAGGAAAGATGTGTCAGAATTGTTGATCATTATAGCCATATTGTGATTTTTTATAAATATTCCTTCAGCAAACATACATAGCTAAGGTAAGATTTATACAAATCAGAAAACAAGAATTCATAGTAGCAGGTTTAATGCAAAAGTTTATAGAAGGAAAATATCTAAGATCATTTTTCAGAAAGAGAAAATGTTTAGGTAACATGTTGCAGCACTACTCCCCTTCTTTCCCTCCTCTCTACCAAACAAAGAGCCTTCTGCTTGGACTGGGATATAGAGCGATCCATCTTTTTTCACCTGGTACTGTAATGCAATCCAGAAAGGATCGGTAATCACATTGCTGCAAGATATTAATACCTGTCAGACTACAAAAAGCTGCTGCTGCCTCAAACATCAAATTAGATCAATTGGCCATCTGGGGTGAACACAGAGAACAGTGACCAGCAATTAGATTCCCGAGGGCCTCTGCCTAAGAAAGGAAGCAGGGAGCTCATCTTTAATTGTTCCAAATTATGCCACTATCAGCTTATAACCTTACTGAGACTTCAAACAATTAAATAAAAGATACCTACCCAAGAAGGCAGATATTCTCCCAAGCCATGCATCCTAGAGTAGACGACTGTTGCAAACCCACCACTGGATGTAGGTAATAGCTCAGATCAGGACATGAGGTGTCCCAGATTCAAGTGAATGCAGCCTCTGTAACAGAGAAAACAATGAAAATATGCTTACCTGATCCAAGAGACAGAGATTTGTCAAATTTCTTGGGTGAAGGATACAAAGATTCTGAAAACTGTAGATCAAGCTAACTTTGACCTAACAAAGGGCCTAGAGTAAAATCTTTGGGAAATGAGGAAAGAGTACTTTGCAGGATAAGGTCCACAGTTAAATTATAATGTAAACTTTTAAAAAGTGGGGAGAGGTACAGAATCCTGACCCTTCTGCTCAGGAACCCTGACCAGAGCTATTCGGGCTCCATGCTTTTGGAGCAACACACAGACCTTGGGAGCACAGGAATACCTAAGAAGTGGTTCTTGAGCCCTATCACTCTTGTGGGTACAGAATCGGTGATTTTGCCCCCGATACAGATGGAAGCGAGGACACCAGGGATGGAAGTTGAGAGGGAGGCAGAGCTTTCTAAGGTTCCCATATAAGGTCAAAGGTTTCCTTGGCAGAATGACTGCCAGATAAGCATGAAGCTGAGCAAGCCTCAGCCTAGCACCAGAGCTGGCTGACAGTTCAAAATTAGAGGTCCATCATTATCCTCCCTCCTTACAAGCAAGCAGATGGGGGCAGCCAACTCCAAGTGTTGTTTCTGAAGGACTCACACTGACTCCACAAATCCCTGGGTCCCCTCTCTCTTCCCCTGCAGGTGGCTCCACAGAAGTCACTGCTGGCTACAGAAAGCAATAGCTCTCCCATGGCCTCTGTACAGGAATGTGGGATCAAGATCCAATGTGTATGAGTAGAAATGAGCAAAAAGAGCAATTACAAGAACTCGCTGGCCTTTTGTGGGCCTCCTATTGGTCCCCAATGCAGAAAAAAGTCAAGCAGTTGCTCTGTGCCTCCTACCACACTGTCCAGAAGATTGGCAGGATCGTACTGAACATTTTCAGTGTGGGAAGAGTGAGTTTAGAAAGGGAAATTTCCCTGTTTTTTCCACACCGATATACAAATTACTGCTTAAAGCAAGGCAAAAAACCAGGAAGCTGTTAAAATAAAAGAAGAAGAAGAAACCTACATACACAAAACACCACACATTGCATCTGATTCTCCTCTTTTACCAGTGTAAATCAAGAGCAACTCCTTTGAGTCCATGCAGGTACACGGGTATGAAAATGGGGTAACAAAGAGAAGAATCCCACCCCAATGTTTTTGGTTTTTTCCCTATATTCTTGCTATTTTAACCAAAACTAACAAATGGACATTATCGCCCCAGATAAAGGGCCACACAAAAGTTTTGATTCAAAAAAAAAAAAACTGTGTCTACTCTCAACAACAAATCTGCCTTATTTTGAGACAGATAATGTCTGTTTAGAAGTGCATGTGAAGTATTGAAAATAGTGAAGTCCAACAAGATACCAGTTTGTATTCAGACTTTGGCAAATGATAGAAGAGATTTATGTCTAATTACTGCACCCTCACAGAGTCACAAACTAGAAATGGTTATTAAGTGGTAAACCATTTGCTTAATATGGTGCAGCATATTTTCTGTCAAACAGGGATTCCCCCTCTCCACCCACCACACACACTTTGGTTAAACTTCTTAGCTCCCTTTGCAATTGTTAGATTAACTGGATTTGTTTTATAGAGAGCTTGTGACTGGGTCATAGTCCATAGAGTCCAGCTTTCCCTTCAATAAATAATTTTCTTTTTATAGTGCAATTAGGATGCTGTGTGTTTTTGCTATGCACCTCAAGATTTAGTGTGAGAAAGGGGAGATATTAAAAGTTCTTTGTCTTTCCCTTCCTAATGCAGAGCCCTGTAGACTCCAGCAATAGGGACTCTGATGCGGTTGTTGCATACAGAGTATCCATTTGTTTTTCTATTATAATTTTTGTACAGATGCTTTATTGTATGGATGCTTTTTGTACCAATACTCAAACTCTTTCTGAGACTTCTCAGAATCAAGCTAATTGGATATGAATGGACAAACCAATAAATGCATTTTTTAAATTAAAGATTCCAAAGTTTTTTCTGTGAATGTTAATAGTAAACCACTACAAAATTAATAGAGATATTTACACTGTGCTGGAACTCCTACCAAAACCAAATTTACAGTAGCTGGTGACAAATAAAAACATAAATGTACTCAATACCTAAATATAATGCAGCAGAAACAAGATGATATTTTTTCAACCTTGCCAACTAAATCTATAACCATTCTGATAAGTGTTTTTATTTCTTTTCCTATATAAAAGATGTCTGACTGAGATAAATGATGTATACACACTTTGAGACTACGGGAATAATTACTTTTAAAGCAAAATCATAATACAAGACTCTTCCACTGAAGAAGAAGAAAAAAGCATACACCAATGTCTCCACAAGCCCAACAAAAGCTAGAGAAAAGTGATGAGCCTTGCACCAGGCTCTAAAAATCAGTAAGTTTGGATGCTGGCATACTAGATGGAAGAAACAAATTCCAGAATAAATGGTCCTTCACTAGAATATCCAGCCCCACAGTTCCCCTATGTTAAAATCTGTAGACTGTAATCTTCATTCCCCTGTCAAAGCACTTGTGTTAAGGTTTACATTGGAACTGTCCCACAGCCATATTGAAATTAATTAATTTCTCTTCTCCTGTTTAGAAATATTTCAACCAAATCAGGAAGCAGGAACAGTATCATGTGACTCAGGTGACCAACCACACATCACAAACAGCAAATAAAGACATTGTCAAACTGACTAGCTCTTGAAAAAGCCTAGGGTGGAATACAGTTGTATAAAAGTGCTTGAACAGTTTTGAACAACAGACAAAATTCATATTAATCTATGTGTAGACCATTAATTTTCAAACAGAAAGATGGGCTACAATCTATGAATAAATTATTTGTTGTGAATAATTTTCATAGATTCATAGAAACGTAGGGCTGGAAGGGACTCAAGAGAGCATCAAATCCAGCCTCCTATCTCATGAGGCAGGACCAAGTAAATATAGACATAAACATGTTCTTTAAAAGCCTCCAATTCCACAACCTTCCTTGGAAGCCTATTCTAGAATTTAGCTCCCTTTATAGCTAGAAAGATTTTCCTACTATCTAACCTAAATCTCCATTGCTGCAGATTAAGCCCATTATTTTTTGTCCTACCTTCAGTGGATCTGGAGAACAATTGATCACCGTCCTCTTTATAACTGGGATACTGGGAGACCAGGTGCCCGCTCATGCCAAGGCCCATAGGCCTCTACTGAATACAGACAAATACATGGCTGGAAACCAGTGTGGCTCACCTGTTTGATAGTATTGGTAGAATAGATATGAGATTTATAAAAGTGTGTTTAAGGTGTAGACTTTAACGAAATGCTTGTAAATTGCTCCATGCATTAATCTCATTTTTATCTGTATCCCATGTTATAAGGTAATAATAAGGGTTTGCTCTGAAACTGTAAACTGCCATAGCCAGGAGAGAAGCATTACCAAGTGTAAAATACTAGTTTACCACAGGAGATGTTATTTCCTTCCCAACAAAAGAAGGCCCTTAGACACCAGACAAACCATTGTGGAACAGCCGAGGTCAAAAGACTTCATTGGTTGCCCTCCACACACCCCTGAAGACATCCCTGAGAACTCATCAGCTCAAACTCTGCGGGATGGGAATAAAAATCCCTGACAGGAAGAAACTGAGTGTCTGTGCTGCTTGGACTTTGAAAGGGCAAGATTTCTAAGGATAAGCAAGAGATCCCCAGCTGCTTAACCTGGGTTAGCCCTACAGATTCAATATTATCAACATTTCTGATCATTTACACACACAGACACACACACACACACAGCAGTAGATGCTGGAACTAGGAGTGCTGGGGGGTGCTGCTGCACCCCCTGACTTGAAGTGGTTTCCAACAATATACAATGTTTACAGTTTGGTTCAATGGCTCTCAGCACTCCCACTATAGGAATTGTTCCAGCATGCCTGCACACAGCTCTGCTCCCAGAGCATGTGCAGCCAAATTTTGCAGGCACAATTGAGACAGCCAGTTTTGAACACTTGGCTCAGTAAAGAAGTTAAAGTCTTGAGAAAGTAACCTTGAAAGACAATCCTTCCATACCCAAATGGGATCACTCTGTAGCCCCTTGTTAACCTTCATTGTTACTGCATAAGGAGAAAAGTTCCACTGATTAAACATCCGAAAACTACAAGGAAAAAAGAAGTATACTGTACCAGAACACTCTGAGATTACATAGCCTCATAACTGCCATAATTGTATTTTTCTCACTGGCTGTTCTGGTGTATCCCTGCACTAAGAATTCATAGCATTATCAGAAATTTGTGGATTCAGTGCATAGCTTCTCATTTTATTCTGTTATCTTTTAAAATTTCTTTCCAGAAATGCAGAAAGACAGATCTCAAAAGCCAAGGATGCCTGAGGAACAGATCTAGGATTTTGCAATATGGGGATGAGTTAGAAATGGAAGGAAGGTTTTCAATGCAGATTAGAAAGCACATTTTATTAGTATTCTAATTTGAATGCTAAGAGGAAAACCATGCTGCTTTGAACCAAACAACCAATTTTTTCCAAAAAGATTTTTAATAACCCTCAAAAACTCAGCTACAAATTATAACAACATTTCTGAAGAAAGAAGTAAGATAAGTATCATTTATTTGAAAAATAAAGAGTTTTCAGGGAGCATTTCAAGATAACCAAGCTCAAAAGTCACCCTTTCTTTATTAAAATAACTACCTTTTTGTGCATGCACCCTCCATCTGCACCAAGCACTCCTCAGGCACACCTGAGAATCTGGCCTTCCCCCGTCCCGCACTCCCCATTTCTAGATGAACACTTGAATTCTATAGAAACAGATCTGGACAGCTGAATGCCCTGACCACACACCTGCCACTGGAAGCAGTGTAAATACAGGAAGCAAGACCCACAAGAAGTGAATATATTATGTTATATAATACAATGCCTATTGTATCAAAGCCATACTTTGCCCTCAGTTTCCCAGTGCTGCTTCTCTCTCTCATGTTTTAGATTAAGCCCTTCACAGCAGGGACTTCTCTTCAGTTGATATCTTTATAACATCAGTCATTCTTTGGAGTGTAACAAATAAATAATCATGGGTGCTTCAGGAAGGGTTTCATGGGGCAGAGTAAGACACCTGCAGAGGAAGGAAGAGTGGGAAGAAACTGCATGAGGGGGCTGATCATGCAGGGGAGAGGCTGCAAGAGTGGGATACATGAAGGGGTTTGTGATGGGGCTGGACTTACCATTCGTGCTACCTAGTTGTTAGGTCACTGGGCCCCAGCTCTCCCCAATCTCCACCATCCCTTGCCCACAGCCATTCCTGCTCCATGACAGACCCTCTTATAGTAGGTAGTGACTCAGCCCTCCAGCCAGGTCAGCAGTTGAGTCTACGCTCTTCCAGGGCAAAATATACCAGTGTCCCCACAAAAGGAAGTGTCTTCAGCCCAACTCCAGGCACCTATGGGCACTGCACTCAAGGCTTTCAGTGTCTCTGTGTCCCCTTATCTCCGTAAGGGGGAGGGAAGGAGCTTCTTCCTGCTTCATAAGATGGTGTTTAATAAAGGAGCCCAGGCCCTCCCAGTCCACCAGGCTCCACCCAGGGCCCTGCAAGTGGCAACAATAGTAAGCACCCAGCTGTTCTCCAAGGCTGTCTCTCAGGGCTACTTCCTACCATTTACTTTCCTAGTGCAGTCACAGTCTCACAAACAATCCAAGTGAAGCATTCCTTAATCCTTAAAAACAAGCTAGTCTCTCCTCTGGAATGGGGACCCGGGGTAGCTGCTACTCATGGACCTCCTACAGCAAGGGTTCCCACTATAGCCTTATTCAGGTGTTCAGGATAGGTCCAACCCCCTATCCTCTCTGCTATTTCCCACCCTTAGTGGGGTGTCTGGCTCTCTTTCAAACTCCTCCACCAGCTAGAGCAGCCTTTGCAGGTGGGGTGGGGCTACATGGGCCGAGAACTGCTTCTTAACCCCTTCTCTCCCAGGGTGGGATTAATATACCCCATCACAAGGATGAATATGCAATATTCAAAGGAAAACACTGTATATTTCTTTCAAAAAATTGTTGAAATAGCCCATGGGTGGAAGAATGAGGTTTTTTACCAGAGTACTGCAAATACAGAGTACCTACAAAAGGTGAGCCAAGTTGGTAAACAGCATTCGGGCATTCTGGATGTTTTTCTAAACCCAACAACCACCAAACAAAATGCTCCTTTAAAGGATGATGAATGAGGCCATTCATTAAAGAGGAAGCGAGTACCCTGTGCTGAGATATAAAAACATTCCCAAATCCATTTATACACTTGCCAACATAATCACTGGTTTTATTCTTGTTTGAAGTTCCTTGCCACACTTTGGTGCCAACTCAAAGCCTCTTCCTTATATTCCTTGTATGGTTCAAGAACCCTAGAGCATGGTTTTCCAAACCCAATCAGAAAGAAGCACAGAAACAGTTCTGCAACCTACCCCAAGGGAGGGCCATCCAAGATCTGTGTGTGGAAAGGACACTTGCCACATGGAAAAAGAGCTTAGTTTTATTCCCTTCCCCTTGACCTCACACAAGGCTCAACATGGGTCCATGGACCCAACCAGAAAAAGACGTAGGCAGTGGGTAAGCTGGGCAGAAGGGGGATGAACATTATTCCCTACCCAGTATTAGCACAGTAGAGGGGTTGTATTTCATTTCCATTGCTACCCTCCATGAGAGGGAACTTCCTCTCCTCCCCCCACAACCCAACCCCTTTAAAGTGAAGGCCCCAGGGAAACTTCTAGGTAGGGAAGCCATGGCAGCATAATTTCAATGGAACCACACTGCTAAGGAGAGGAGCCTGCAATGAAAAAAAAAGAACCAGAGCAGAGCTTCTAACAGGTTCTGTGTGGATCCTGATGGATCAGCGACATTTGTGAGTGGGCCCCACAACTGCTGAGAAAATTTCACCCAGCAAACCTTACTGAGATATATTCTTCTTTAGTCTCTTCCCACAGGGAAACCCATCTTTTAAACGGGGCCTGAGAAAGACCTGAACAGAGGGGAAAATGTATATTTGGAGAAGATACACTGTAACCACCTGCAAGGGGAAGCTTGATTTTTAATTCTTTTTAGCCTTATACTTTGGACTCAATGTTTGGTGTTGAATAGTCTGTACTGTGTTTGGTTTTGGCAAGTCTAAAGGAAAACAGAAGTAATATTTCTTTTGCCTCTTATACCCCATTGGAGGTTAAAGCCTCCTCCCTCTACAGGATCCCCCCACTAAAAAATCCACGCACATAGTTGGAGAAACACTTCTCTATAGCTGTTACTAAGCCTCTCCATCCCCCCAAATTATCCCCTTCCCTCCAGGGGAAGGCAATAATCTATGCCAAATATCTATCTGGGATTAAGTGTTCTGTGAATTCAGAAACTTCATCACAATGTCCATAATTTCATTTTCCTCTGAGTTCTGGAGTAACCCAGTGTGGCTGGCAGGGCAGCTGGCTACAATGTGAAGAATCAGAAAAACAAAGCTACCACAAGCAGCTATAAGAAATTCCAAACTAGTTTTTGCAGCCCAGAAAAGTACACTGAAAAGCTTGTGTGTAATTCAATCACATTATGGTCATCGTACAAAGATACAATAAATGTGCCTCAAATCTTCTTAGTCTCCAACCTTCAGCACTTATATACTAAGGAGATAGTCGCCTTTGAAATAGCTAAGATAGATAAATGGATGGATAAATAACCATATAAAGAAGGAATTGTTCAGTTATGTTTTGCTTCACTAGCTTCTATGATATGTTATAAACCTAGAGAGCAGGATTAATGCTGTGGAGACTAAAATAGGATGTGAATGTTGCATATTTCAGTAGAACTCAACCATGATGAGTTCCATGAGTTTGCACAAATCAGCATGATTTGCTTCCCTCAGCTAAAGGAAGTCTGTCTATCTCCTTAGCCCTTTTTTGCTGAAGGCATTTCTTTTTCTCAGTTTATTCAGGAGCCAACCTTGGTGTTTATAGATTCCTTCTGATAAAGTGAACATCCCTTGGGTTTCCTTTCAGCAAGTTTCAGTATTTTAGACTTGCCTATATCCTGTCAGCAAGGACTGCAATAGCAGCCTCTGGAGAATTGGATGGTTATGACAGGATTTGATAGGAAGCGTGTAGGCAGGTTTTAACTCAGTGTTTTACATGCCAATTAGAGAATTGCTTCATATCTATGCAATAAATATTCTTATGACTTTTTCATTCAGGGCCTTAAAACTGATACTCTAACTTCATATCTTCCACTGTTAACAGGATGTCTGCCTGTTTTATGCTACGCTGGATGGTAAATATTCTCTTTCCTTTTTCCTCCATTGAACCAGGTCTGAGAGACTAGCAAAACTGCTTTGAATCCTTTCAGAAAAATGGTTACAAGCGGGGACACTGCAGTCCCCCACATATAGTGTTAAGGTTCCAGGACTGTGTGCTAACTTTTATTTCCTCTACTGGGGAAATAGTACAAGAGCAGCCAAATGGTGGTAGATTCTGGAAGTATTCTTTTGACTCTGAAAGTTTTCCCTCTCAGGTCTTTACATTTGGTGCATGATTGCAAGAGTTGTGTGCATACTTTTCAGCTCTACCCTCCATGCACCCAGACCGCTCCAGGCAGGAGAATCTTGCTCCTCCAATCCAAATCACCCGAGTCCCTGTTGAACATTAGCAAGAAATACGACCACCTATGGGGAGGGGATGGTTTGGAGGAAGAACAGGAGAGAAAACATACGAGTCCTGTAGCCATACTATAGTCAGCGCAGGAGTACAAAGTCTGGGAGGGATGGAAGGACATGTAATCTTGATCCTCCTAGCACTGCATCTACAGGAACAGCAGGGCTGTATTCTTATTCAGTTTTGAGCTAGTTGATCCCGTCCCCCCCCCACCCAGCAGTGCCACACATGTGGAAGTATCTGTCCCTCACAAGATAGCTTGTGTTAATTCCACATTTCCCTTCTCTTCAGTGGTGGGCTCTCTTGGCATCTCCAGGAAGCATATTCCCTCCCGCCCCTGCAAAGTTTCATTCTGTCTCTCTGCCCATTAGCTACTACTTCCTTCACTCCTGCTAGTACTGGTGCTCTCCTTTCCATACCAGCCCTCAGAAGAGGGGTAAGGCACTCAGATACTATGCTGATGGGCAGCAGTATAAAATCTGAAAATAGAACCCCTCTGAATAGTGACTGCTGAACAGGAAGGTCCAGTGCAGCCTTGCAGGGAGAACATAGAATTTAGCACTGTAGGAATTGTCATACTGGATCAGACCTGAGGTCCATCTCTGCCAGTGACCTACACCAGGTGCTTCAGAAAAAATGGTAAGAAATCTGCAGCAGACAGAAGTGGAGCAATTCTACCCCCCATAATAGATCTTCTCCTAATCCTTTAAAGATAAAGATTGGCTTAAATCCTGAAAAATGAGATTTAATATCACTTCCAAAATGTTGTAAGCATAAACTAGTATAACTCTGGATATTCTCATTATCCACATAAATTCCCAATCCCTTTTAGAATCTAAGTTCTTGGCCTCAAAACATTCATCTGTAATGAGCGCTGTAGGTTCATGCTTTGATTTTATCCTGTATTCTCCTACCAGCAGTAGTAATGAAACTACAGTGATTTTATCATCTTATTTCCTTTTTTAAAATGTTTGTTAGCATTATCTGGAAAACAATCCATAGTCATAACTTCATGATATAAGAAAAAGGGAGCCTTAAGTATAATGTCTCCCAAAATATGAGCAATTTAACATCAGGATGATCTTATTACTCATTTCTCAAATCCTTCCTTTCATATTATCCTAGTCTTTTTTCCACTTGCATTTATTGAGCCATGCTATGGGCTTCTGAATTTGTAAGATTTGTTTATTTTTAAATGATTGTATTGGGCACCTTTGGCAATAAATATTTAATATTACTACTTTATCACATAGACAATATATTCCATTTGTTACCAATAAATTGTATTTTCTGTTAACATATGAATTTGATTAGTTTTTTTTTTAAACTGCAAATAAGAATTAACCAAATTCTCTAGTTTAAAGAAATCTCTCTGTTTATATATCTATCTTTATCTATCAATCGATAGATAGATAGATATGGCAAAGAGCATTCATTGCTAACATGCAAAAGGCATTCTGTACCCTTGTCTGACCTGGATACCAAAAACTCTGTGCCTTGCTTCCAGATTTCACTTTCTCCATTCTGTCATTTTCTCCAGACTCTTATTATCTGTGATATGAAATGCTGTGCACTGATAGATATTGGCAGGTCCTGATTAAAATTCATTTCACATAGCTTGCTGTTACTTCAAAGGAACAAAGGTCTTTTTTTCCCAGTCTTAAGAACTGAAAATCCAAGTTATCTTTGAGGTTTAAGCATGAAAACTGGGTCTTTGTTTGATAAGCAACATCTGATGTTTCCTCTCTTCTCAGCTCAACAACTGGCCACTCTTGAGAATCTACAAAAACTGATTTTTGGTTTTGTCATCTCTGGGTGCTGCTGACAGCTAACAAACTGCTATTTGACAAGCAATACTTACCCTTATCCAATTCGTGAAACTGAGGGAAAAGAAAGGTACCATAGCCTCAGAGAGAGTTTATTTGCAGACTAGCTCAGTTTCTTTCATCTCAAGGGAGCCTGCCTCATTTTAATGCAGTTTCCTTCTTTGCCATTCATTGTATGGTACTTAAACACTACCCCTTCCACCCTTGCTCATCAGCTCCATGTGTACTTCCAATCACTCCCCATTCCCCCTGCCTGCTTAACAACAATTCCAAACCAATTCTGCATTGTGGGAGTCTAGCACTTAAATAAAAGTGGAAAATTGGTGAAACATTTGACAGTTGCAACTTGAGCTGACCTATTTAAAACAATCCAAGTTATGTTTTTCATACATGATGATCTTTCTTTCATGTTTTTCCAGTGATGTCAAGCACCCCCAGTTCCCAGTGAGGTCAATGGGAACTATAGGCAGCTCAGTACCACTGGAAAAAAAAAAATCACACCACTTATTTTAGGTGCCAAAGTGTGGATTTAGCTACCTGGCCATAGGCACTCAAGTTTGAAAATTTTGTCCCGAGTGACTTGCCTTAGATCACTCAATAATCCAGTGACAGAACCTGGATCTTCTGTCTGGCAGTCCTTACTCTAGCCCCCCCAAAAAAGGTCCACCTTCATTTTTCAGGCCCCTAAGCAAAATGAGATATGTGGGGGGAGGGGCCCAGCTAACTCCGTCCACTTCTTTTGACTAGCCCGCTCCCAAACTTCTTAAACTCGGGTACTGAGGGTCAGCATTCCATGTACTATTAGCAGCCAAGCTGAGAAGATACCTTTTAAAAAATAAGTGTGTGGTTGTTTTCATGAACCCAAATCTGTATTTTTTGGCAAAAGGAGGTTTCATGGAGCTTCAGTCAGTTCTACTTTCATCAATAAAACTGAAGGGACTCCCAACCTGGTATAGAACACACGTAAGGGGGAGCAAGGGGGAAACCAAAAAGAGAGAGAATTAGAAATAGCAAGAGAGAAAAAGAAAAAACTTTTAGGGTGACTTTCTTAGTCATGTTAAGTTGTTGATGATGTTCAATTTGCAGTGTGCCTTTTTGCACTACAAAAGGGAGAAGATTCATTCCCCAAACCAAGCAACATACAACTGATGTAATGTTCTTCTAGTTCATTATATTTCCCTGGCGGATAGACAACTTTTAAAAATGTGGTGATAAAAGCATCCCATCACACAACAGTACATTTATTTTTTTAAAAGGGATTTTCTCACCTTGTCTGCCATTAATAGTGGCTGTTAGCATTCCATGTAGCAGAGTTGAAGGAATTTGGGGGAGAGCTGGTCAAAATTTGCTGGAGGAGTTAGCTGGGAGCTAGACTCAAAATGGCGGACAAGCAGGGACATAATTTTTAAAGGTAGCCTAGAAACAGAAATTTGTCATTGAGAGATATGCTCCATTCCCAATTTCCTTCTGCCAGCTTGACAGCGTGTGCATAGACCACTTCTAGTCTGGCAGCACTCTGACTGAAGACGATGCTAATGTAAACAACAGCCTAAGTTGCAACTGCTTGTCTATCATATGCATAAGTTGTAGCAAATCCCACTGCCTGCAGTGAAGATTCTACCTTTGCTTTCACATATATTATGCAAAATGCATCAGGCAGAAAATGTAATTGCTACATTAGTCACTGAACTGGCATTGAGGGTCAATAGACCTCTCCATCTTAAAGTCAATAATCCTATACCTACTGGGTATATAGCTGAATCAGTGTCTCTCTGTGTTTGCGTAGCCTGGCAATAGTTTCAGAAGTCATGGCAGAAGTGGGTGTATGCAACAACCCAGAATCACAGTCGGGAATGGAGAAACCATTAATGTCATTGTGACGCAATGGGAATAGAGTTCCACTTTGCCTACTCTTTAAAGAATTTGAAAATTCTGGCATCGTTTTGACTGAGACCCACTATGTACATATCAAAGAACTGCCATAATGATCCACGGACCACTGGGGACTTCCTGAGTAGTACCCCTTTCTGTTAATATAGTCCTGAGCTTGTTTGAAGGCACAGGGTGGGGAATGTTCAGAATGGACACATGAATTCCATCAACAGCTCATGCACAGTTCAGAAAGCATAATTATTTAAATTGCTTGATGATCTCAGGCAATCTGGTCACCTTGATCACATGTCCCTGCAACATACGATGTAATGCCATTCAGCACCCACCATAGACCTCTCATCCCCAGTCTGGTACCCAACTGACCCATCACACTTGGAGCCAGCCAGCTTCCATGGGGCAATCACCTTTCATTCTCTTTTCCACAGTGACGGGAGCTCTCATCCTCATGGTCTGGTACTGCTTCAGAGAGCAGTGCCAAGAACTGTGGGACAGAAGCACAGAGGGAAATCCAACTATGACAGCAAAACTGCATCCAACACATCACAACTAGTGTGGAAATACTGCATATCTGATATTTAAAAATGATGTGATCCTACTGGTTCAGTTACTAATACTCCCATTCTCTAACAGCTCCAGAATCTGAAGAGAACCAAGGCCTGAAGCATTCCTGTCTCTACACATGAGAGTGTGGCAGGGAGCGGCACTGAATTGGACCACAGAAACAGTTGTGCATCCCTGTCCCCACAGCTACAATTGATTGAGCTATTTGTTACGAGTCACATTTGTTAACCCAAAGCAGGGTTTTCTGCATTTTATTTGCCAGAGTAACCATATTAACATGAGTCAGTAGTTATACCACCTCCAGTGTCTAGCAAATAAAACACCATCTAACTGCGTGACTTGCTTATTACCATCTGTCACTTGAAGAGCTCTTATTTGAACTTGGATGCTGTTAGCTTCTTGAAGAGATACTTTTTTATAATTAGTTTTTGAAATAGCATAAAAATAAGATGAAAGCAGGATTTTTGTTGTTGCATGATATGCGATATCATTAAATATAATACATCATTAAATAATATATTTAATGAGGTATGATTGCCAGACATTTTATGACCCAACCTAAACCATCTATGAGCACAACTTTAAACAAAAGGTTGATCCCTTAAGTTAGTTAGAATTCAGTGCAACAATTTATGAAATGCTTGAAACTAAACAAATAAAATAAACAGCACATACTTAAATATTCTTACAGAATTATGGGGCTCTAAAAAAAAAAAGCCACAATATCCAGCTAGAAGCCATAAAAAAACCTCAGAGCTGTTTGACACTGTGGGGAAATATGAGTTTTGCATTTTATCATTTCAAAACTTGTTGTCAACAGACAACTTATGTTACTTTAGATTCCACTCATCACAGCATACCATAATTCCTCATGGCATGACCAAGTAAGATATATCCCTTTGTGCTGACAGTACTTATTGTTTTTTGTCTCCTATAAATGATTTGTGGCTATGTTTTGAATTTTGGCATGGGAGCATTTCCAGAAGCTTATTAAAAGAAGCAGTACATTCAGCAGAACAGACATTCTGGTATCTTAGGAAGCAGGAGAACCTAAAATGAGACAAAAAGTTATCCTTTGCATTTTCTCCTACTCCTTTTTGCCAGGATCCTTCTGCCTTCTCTTTGTATGCAAACTCATCAAGTTGTCACTGGATCTGTTAATACTGCTTGCTTCTGACTATATGAGTATGTTAATGAGTATGCTAGCTGCAGCTCTGTAATTGTGTGGCTGGAGCAGTGCCCCGAGTGGAACTTCCAGAAGCCCAGATGCAAGTGGCCGGGCGGGTGAGAGGGAGGAAAGAGTCTCTACCTCTGTAGTCCACTGCGGCAGGCTTTGGCCCACCAGCTAATTGTCCCTTCAGTCTTATTCCTCTTCTGGGCTGGGGTTGAGGATGCTCAGCCCCAAAATGTTCTAGGACAGAAAAACAAAACAAATGTAACTCAATACTTGGCCATCCCCCAGTCTTCCAGGTGAGCAGGGGAAGGAAGGGGCATCCCCACCCTTTCCTTTGGACTTGGTTCCCCGCCCAGTTTCTGATTTGAGTATTGCTTCATCCTTGGGGTCTGGCTGTTCCTCCTCAGTGGCTGCTTCTGGCTAGCAGGACTGTCTCCACAGCCCTGCAAGTGAAACTCCCGGCAGGCAGGCAGACACACAGAACTCTATTCTCTTTCCTGGCCATTCAGCTCTGAACCGAGCCAGACTCCACCTTTTTATTCCCCCTCCAGGTTTAGCATTGGCAGCAGGTATAGTAGGGTGAGGCTAGGAAGAACCTTTGGGCCCAAAGGTTCTTCTTAACCTCTTCTCTGCTGGTATGAGGCTTCTCTGCCCCATTACAAGCCCATCTCTTGTACACTGAATCAGTTTTAACATTTTCTAATTCTGTATAAATAAAGTACTTGTTAGACACATATTCCATTTTGTTATGATTCCATTAAGAATAAAAACAATTAAAATAGTGAGGAATACAGGAGTAACCAACATCTTCAGCTTGGTACCATAAGCTAATTAAAAGATCAGTCCATTAGGAGGTTTTATTCTTAATCATTTTCAAATACTGTATCCACGAAAGAACTCATCTTGACTTTCAGATCCCAGTTTGGGTTCTGTAGCCTGGCAGGGAGCAGAAACATCTTTTTACTTACCATCTAGGTATATTGGATGTGGAAAGCGTTGGAAGACAACAAGGGAACGCCAGAATTCCATTTTTTCAGTCACCTTTCAGAGTAAAATCTGTAGCCCAGTGGGCCAGTTTACCTCTGTTATATTCACTGCTTTGCATTATATTCTGCTTTATTATATTCAGCAGTTATGCAAGGAATGTACAGGCTTGTATCCTGTCAGACACTGGTTTCAGCAGTTAGCATGAGGTTTGAGGCCTATGAACTTTGGCACAGATAAATGTAGGTAACTCATAAGTTTTGGGGAACTGTAAGTAGAATGTGTGTGTCGGGGGGGGTGATTTTGTCCATAATGACATCATCCAACCACAGAACGTGAACTGACACCAGCTTCTGAAAGGTTTTGGAAGGAACATCTGACCACAAGAGTGCCATGGCAACAAATTGACGTATATGGTAATGGCGTGAAATCATAAATACACTAACCTATAGAAAAAGGACACCTTAACATTGGTAAGGGGAGGAAATACAAATAAGGAAGAGGGGAGAAACCCCTATTGAATATGCATTAGACATGGTAATGTCAGTGTAACATATTATAAGAGTGGCATCCCAGGGCAATAGGGGAGAGAGATGTAGCCCTTGGGAGGGGACAGAATGATGGCCACTGGTGAAGATGAGGAAGGTGATGGTGATGAGGAAGATAATGGCTAACATTTCAGGTTATTCTCCAAGGAATGGTATGAGTATGGATGTTCAGATGTACTTTCTGTATTATCTCTATCTACCTTACTGAGTTAGAGTGTATGTGACTTTGCTAAATGTATTAATAAAGTATTTATTTGTAAATATAAAAGAGTTTCTATAGTAGGAGTGTTGCATCTGTGCACATCGGGGTTCCCAACTATATAATAATTTTAATAATACTGTGCCTGATCTTGGGATGAGAACTTGTCAATCCTCAAAGCGATAACTGGGAATTTTTATTCATAATCTATAGATCAGGCTACAGATCACACCTTAAAGTACATCTTTTCTCCTAATAATATCACTTATCAGTTTTTGTACCTTGAATAAAGAAATGGATTAGCATTCATTTCACACTGGGTGGAATAAAGAATACTCAGACTTTTATTCTAAACTTTTCAATATAAAAAAATTGGCCCATGGCAAAAAATAAAGTCTTTTTTCAGATAATTAATTTTGCTCCCCTTTCATTTTAATAGAAAAAAATCATGGAAAAAAGCAGCAGTTTGTTGATTGAAACCCCAGTACTATCTATGTTGATCTATAATTAAATTAATATTTATGGAACGATTTCTACAATGTTCACAGAAGATTTCACCAACTAATTGACTGATACCTACCCCTCCTCCCCCCAAAAAACCTCCCACAGTCTTATCCCCAGCACTGACAAATAAGAGCAACAACTTTACCAACAGCACAAGACACATTATCAGTGTCATGATCTTTGACCTTTGATAACGTTCAAGAATTGTCCCTAGGGAAATCTTCTACTGGAATGTTAATCTGTTGCTTCTCTGACCTCCTACACATGTACCACATTATTATTACAATCCACATGCTTCTCTTTTCATGCTGTCATTTTGACAATGGAACCAATGGACAATTAATTTCTAGACTAGATAGCTGAAACAAAGGGTGTGTGTCTGTAAGTGAAATCGGATTGAAAGTGATATTTTTAGAATTACAACAAAATATCTTTTCTGCAACATGCACAGATTTCTAATTATATGCCATGCTAGGTAACAAGTGGGTGGAGAATATGTAACAATGGATCAGTGATGATTCATGATCACAGTTCCTGCATTTCTTTCAAACATTTTCACAGCTTATCCTTGAAACACAAATTTCCTCTGAACAGCGTCTAGGCAGATTTATCACCTGAGTTTTCCTAGTCTTCATCATAGCTCTTTCATGTGCCAGATGTTTGTTTCATCTTAAGAATGATCACAAAGCTTTTTAGGACTGCCTGTGTCTCAACAATGCTAAAACAGGGAGAATGAAACACTAACAACTCTCCAGCACCAAGGCTGTTAAAGTGGGAGTTGTTATTGCAGGTCAGAGGCTGTAACTACACTTGAGACTCCTTGCAGCTTGCACTGTTTGAATGCAATAGTGTAGTGCATTCATTTTAGCCATCCTGATTCTGTTGCACACCATGCATTCTGTCTGCAAACAGTCATAGGTGCTGGAACTAGGGGTGTTGGTAGTGTTACCCCACACTCTAGCTTGAAGTAGTAATAACAATACAAATGCATGGTTTCAGCCTTCAGCAGTGCCTTTGTAAACAATGTTCCAGTACCACTGCACACAGTACTCCCTGAAAGCCTGAGGACTGTTGCCCTTGTTTCACAATGGATGACACAGTTCTTTGGAGCAGACACATGATACCTTTCATATACACTGTGCATGTGCCCCTTTCAAAAGAGGATGGAGAGAGCACATCCATAACCCTGTCTCCCTTCCTCACCAACTCGCACAATGGGAGGGGCGCACAGTAGGTGAAGTTGACTGCTTAAGGCACCACTCTAACGCACAACTGCTCCTCACTGGGCCTGCTTCAGGCAAAATCCCTCTTGGCGTTTCCACTTTGACCATGAAATTCTGCAACAGCCATTACTCAGGGCTATGCCTAAGCCAGCTATGTCAAAGGGGGCAATTTTGTGAAAGTGTTTTTGAAGTTTTTTTTTTTTTAGTTTTTTTTAAAAAGTTTGATGGACATTTTTGATTGAAAAACAGGGTAAACATTTCATGAAAATGTGGTCAAACTTCCCCCTCCTCCCAATTTCCCCATCCCCAAAATGTCAAGATTTGAAAAATTATGCATGCCTAACTACACACAAGCTGGCCCAGAGAGAAAAGTACTCCCTTATGATTTTTAGGGCATTGTTAGGACACTCACCTGGGATGCAGGGAACCCCCGTTCAATTTCCCCCTCTGCCTGCTGGGAACAAGGATTTTTCAATATGAGTTTTCCACCTCTAAAGTAACTGCCCTAACCACATGGCTATTCTGATGTGTATCTCTCTCAGTCTCTCCTGTTGAAGGCATTCCACTGGATATTAACTAATTAAACATTCATTGGACCAGAAAGAGAATGATTTTATAATGCAGTGATGAGGGTATTCACCTGAGATGCGGGAAAATCACATTCAATTTTTTTCCCCATCACAGGCAGAAAGAAGACTTGACCCAGGGTCTCCCACATATCAGGTTAGTAATGCAACCACTGGGCTAAAGACAGGTCACAGCCTGCCCCTCTCTACCTGTTCAGTGTGGTGTAAAGCATGTTATGTGAAGACCTACTGAATTGGGCCTGGCAGGTAAGATAGGCAAGGGAATGCATAGTTTCACCTGATTTGAGGATCCATGTGAGATAGGGCACCTAAAATGAGGCATTGTGCACATGCCCAGCAGCTGAAACTTAAGCACCTTAGGAGACTTTTACAACAAAAATTCAGGCGCCAAGGGATTTTAAGTGCCTGCAGATTTAGGGAGAAGGGGTTTTGAGGATCTCAGTGGCACCTAAATACTGGATTTAGGAACCTAATTCCTACTTTAGACACTTAAGTCCTTTTGTGAATCTGGGCCTTAGTTTTTTATTTAAGATTTGGTGTAGGTGGTAGACTTACTTTTTAGCTATTTTCCATGAGTACTTGCTGCTCAAAGACAGTTTTCAGTAAACATGTTTTTATGTATAATAAAATGATCAAGTGAAGTGATTCAATATAATGAAACACTCCAGCTCTGAGTTCTAGCCATACAGTTTATGGCAAGCTTTTCACATGTTTTTTGTTTATTTTTAAGGTTAAGGAAAAGTGGTCTCCAGGGCTGGGTGAGAATATCACTTTTTGGCAACATCTATTAACATTTTTGAACTGCCTATTTAAAGTGAATCCTAAATTTAGAATACACTGAGAAAAGTTGCTTTGGAATTGTCATTACACGGGGAAAATTATGGGAATTAAGCTTATAACTTAATTTAAGATGGTGGAACATCGTTAAAATTAAAAATCCCTTTTAATGTATCTTTGTTCCAGAATAGAAAGAAACTAAAGTGATTTTCTAAGAAAAAAGTAAAATACCTTTTCATGCCTTTTTAAAGATCCCTAAGATGAAGGAAAAGGTTTCCTAAGGGACAGTATGTAGGAGTAAAGGGCACTCAGCTGACTGAGTTCAGGTTACCTGGCTAGGGCAATAAAAGGTAGCTGCTGAAGAGTAACAAGAATGCCAGGATCTTTTTGTAGTTCTTGAAGAAACTCCAAATTAATTTATCTCAGTTACCCACATGGCTAACAGTAGGCTTTTTTGAATGGCAAATTATTTAGGGCCAGATTTGAAAAAGTACTTAGGTGCTTAAAGAGGCAAATGGATGCTTCTGGGATTTTTAAAAGGCTCAAGCACCTTAGGCACTTTTGAAAATTGCTTTAGGCTCTTATTTGTATCTTTAAGCACCTCAACAATGTTTAAAGTGTGTTTCTCAGTTGCTACCCAGAAATGTCATTGGGAGCAAGGGCTGCATATGCACTGTGCAAGAGATTTGGTATCGAGAACTTTTTTTGAGGTAGGGTGACCAGACAGCAAATGTGAAAAATAGGGACAAGGGTGAGGGGTAATAGGAGCCTATATAAGAAAAAGACCCAAAAATCTGGTCTGTCCCTATAAAATCAGGACATCTGGTCTCCCTATTTTGAGGGGTGAGGGACTTGCTGTACTCTTTCATATTTGTATATAATGTTGAACTGTAGAGGTTTTGTCTTTATTTTCAGTCCTAAGCAAAAGAAACATGATAACTGGGGCAGATATTTGAATAAGCATGCCTCACAT
Organism: Caretta caretta; assembly: GCF_965140235.1. NCBI lineage: Eukaryota > Metazoa > Chordata > Testudines > Cheloniidae > Caretta > Caretta caretta. The sequence goes on along the minus strand of NC_134210.1, from coordinate 79,755,678 downwards.
AATAGGCAGGGGGTGCTGCCCTGCAGCATGGCCCCTCAAGATGGTGCACTGCACTCCCCTTGGGTTCTTTTAACCAATTCCCAGCATAGGTTGGTTCAAAACATGTACCCTCTTCAAAGTCTCTGATTTTTAAAGTCTTCCTATGAAGTTTAAACTCACTTTGTTAATCACCCCAGTTCATGCCCACTCTGGGCCCATATAAGATTCCTAGTCTGCTTCTTGACACTATTCAGGAACCCCCTCCTCCCCATTCCTGTAGCTGGTGTTGTACTTTGAATGGTCACTCTCTGTCTCTCCTCAAGCCAGGATTCCCAATCTCCCATACTGGAGCCATGCCAGGTGAGTGGGTGTGGACTCACCTCAAGGCACCACTACCCTTAATGGCAGATTGCCCCATCGCAGTAACAAATGGTGCAAACTTATGATTCATCCTCAACAATGCTGAGCCATCATTCAGATAAAGCCCTTTGCTTGAGATATTTTGGGATTAAGGATACACTCTTTTCTGAATCTGAATCAAATCCCATCCATCATGTATTACCTTTCACTCTGCTATTATAATAGAAATCCAAGCTGGGGCTGAAAATCTATGCTAGATAAAGTGCAAACTGGAAATAAAATAAAAAGGGCAAAGAGTAGATTTATATCAAGGTAAATAATAGAACTTATTTAAACTCATTAGAAGTGAGAAGGTTTAAATGTAACTGTTACGTTTCTAGGGGAGATGGGAGCAACTAAAGAGGCTGATGAATTAGGAGTGAAGTTAAATTAATTGTCCCCCTCTGTCTTTATGGAAGAAGATAATGAGGACATTCCTAACCCAAAAGGATAGGGAAATTAGAGTTTGGCCTTGAAAGAGATTTAAATCTCTAAGTAGGAAGTTACAGACCAACTTGAGAAACTCCAGTGTAGTAAATCCCCAAGACCAGGATGCATTTATTTGAAAGTTCTGAAGGGAACAGTGTTAAATAGTAGAAACACTGACAAGGATATGTAATGTGCCATATCCTTAAAAACAACAACTCTTCATGGAGCCTGAAAGTCCCTAATGTGGAGCCTATTTTTTAAACATGAGCCACAGGACGTCCTGGAAGCTACAGATCCATCAGCCTCATCTCTGGTCTGAGGAAACTGATTGAGAGTCTAATTAAGGATAAGACAGTACAAGACTAGAATAAGGATAACATGATACGGTCAAACCAGCAGAGTTTCTGAAAGTGAAAATCATGCCTCTCATACCTGGTAGGTTCTTCAAAAAAGTTAAAAAAATAGCTATAAGTAACCCGGGTAGGCATGATTTACTTCAGTTTTCAAAAAAGCATTTTATTAAGGGCACTCTAAAAAGACAATTAAAGAAAATAAATAATGACTGGCTCAGAAGCAAAGTAATGTTGTGGATTTAAAACTGGTTAAGAAATTACAATTTTGCCAACCCCAAGCATTCAAAAATCCCGATTGTCTTAAAAATTATCAGATTAAAAATACCCTCCAAATTGGGGGTACTTTTGATTTGTCTCCTCATGTTGGAGACTTTACTCCTCAGATTTTCAGGCTTGCTTTTCTCCACAACTATGATGGCTAGAAACTTTTTTATTTTTAAATAAAGGCTGAGATTCTCACCTGAGACTCACATGAGTCCAGGAGCTGAGACTTCAAGAAAAACACCAAGTATTGTAAGATTCCTGATAAAGTTGTAAGAGCTGGGAACACTGGAAAAGAGAAAAATTATTCAGTGAAATTTATAGCAGAGTTTGAAAGGTTCCAGAAAACAGCATTAAGGATAACAAGACATATGGCAGAACTGAGCAGGGATTTCAAGAGTTATAAATAATTGGTGGGGAAAAGAGAAAAAGTAGAGGAGCCTTTAAAAAAATGTACACACTGAAGTCCTATGTACCCAGAACAAGAGTGTGAACTTTCCCATTGATAACCAATTCCTGGAGGTGAGGAGTTTCCATTTCTGTCTAGTCCTTGACCTCTGCTGAAGGTGCTAATAAAGTTGCTTATAAGCAATGGTGGATGGTAATGAGAGGCTGGGGGCTTTTCTTTCTTTAAACAATCAAAAATCATTGTGGCAGTTGCCTTTCATTTCTGCCCTCTTTCCAGCCGCACAACTGAGAGTGCATATGGGGTGGGAGAAGAGTTCTAATTAAGCCCAGCTGTTAGTGTCTTAACCACCATCTTTTCTGCCCCGTTCTGAGCTCTGGTTTGGGTCCATCTCAGCTCATAAAGGTTGAACATTATTACCGTTTCCTCCAATACCTTTTAGGTGACACATACAATGAGTCTGTGGTCTTAGCTAATTCCTAACGGATAAAGTATTTCTAAGCCCAAACATTCAAAAATCACAAATTAGATCCAGAAAAATCATTAGATTGGCTTAAAAAACATGTGATTTTTAATATAATGCATTTTGGGTGCTTTCTAATTGCCATCTTGTCTTGGAGCTCTGTAGCTCATTTTCAAGATGTTCCGCCAGCTAAACAATTTGGGGTACTCACCTCTATGCAGCAAATAAATTCTCCCCAATCACCCCCATCCTTCCTATAATTCTTCAACTGTAACTCCCACCTCCGCTTCCCTGTGCCTCTCAAAAGTAAGCAGACGGAATCCCTCATCAGGTGACAGAGCCCACGGTTTCTTCTTTCATTGCTGATCACACGCCCTTACCTGCTGTCTCTTTGTAATCACTGGCTGGCCAGTTCCTCACTCCCTTTCTCTGCCTTCTTCTGCTTGGACTCCTGCTGCTGCTCTTGAAGTGGGGTGGAGCTCTGCACTGAAGCTGCTTAGACTTTTGGGGGTTAAAGATCTTTGTCCCAAGGGGAGTGGAAACGTAGGTTGTGAGCATGTGCAGCTTTCATCACTGCTCTATACTTTCCACAGAGGGAGGAATTAGGGACTGGACCTCCACCTGCCCCGCCTCATCACTGTTGCCATCCCTGTGGGAGCAGCACTGGTAATAGTGGCAAAGGTGAAAAATTTAAAAGAAAATGCTGGCATAGGCTAGAGCTGGGAATTTTTTTTTTTTTGACAAATAGTTTATTCATTGAAAAATGCAGTTTGAGGTCGACTGAAACTATCTGAGAATTCAGTGTATAGTTTCAACCAAAAGTTTTTTGGAAAAAAAAAAAGTTTTGCTTGAATAAAATGTTTTGACTTCATTTTGAAACAATGTTTCAATTTGAAGGTTAGCTGCAGTATGGGTCATGTGTCACTTGCAGGTTTAAACCAGTGTAAATGGTGGAGTCTTTGTAGCTTGAAGTCTTTAAACCATGATTTGAGGAATTCAGTAAGTCAGCCAGAGGTTATGGGTCTATTACAGGAGTGGGTGGATGAGGTTCTGTTGCCTGCAATGTGCAGGAGGTCAGACTAGATGATCATCAGGGTCTCTTCTGGCCTTAAAATCTCTGAGACTTAGTTTAGAAACAAGAAAGGGTAAAAAACAAAATGAAAAACCCAGAAAAAATATTTCACACCAGAGGTCTAAAGCTGTCGGTACCAAAACATCCTTAGCGTTTCTAAATATTATGGATGACAATTTCCTAACTCAAAAAGTGTCCATCATGGGGGAATTCTATATTAGACGTCATCTTGACAGATAAATAAGAAGTGATCACAGAACAAAAAATTAATGGTAGCTTAGGTACAAAAGATCATGACTTGGTTATATTTGTAATGTGCAAATGGAATAAAGTCCAAACCAGTCATATATGTATATACACACACTTTGTGCACAAAGCTGAAAACAATTATGAGCCAAATCAGCTGGAAGGAAGAATTTAAACAGAAAAATGTGAATGCTAATTGGGAATAGTTTAAAACTTCTTTACTAGATGTCCAAAAAGTTACAATCATACAATCAAAGAGCAGGCACACTTATTTAAACTGACCTGATTTAGAGGGGAACTATAACAGATTAAAAAAAACAATAGAGGCAGCTATAACAAATTAAAAAACAATATATAACAAATGGAAGAAAAGGAAAGTCAATAGTAATGAATATAAATTAAAAACCAGGAATTGTGGAAAACTGATAAGGGAAACCAAGGGACATAGGGAGAAATCTATGGCCAGCACAGTTAAGGACAACAAAAAGGAGGGGGTTGTCTTTTTAAAAATCCTAACAATGGTATTAGTTCACTACTAGATGGAAATGGTAGAATTATTAGCAATAATGCTGAAAGCCAAAGGTGTTCAATAAATATTTCTGTTCTGTATTTGGGGAAATTATATATAGTCTCATCATATGATGGTGATAACATTCTATCCATTTGATCCTCCATCTCTGGAGGATGTTAAATAAAAGCAACTAAAGTTAAACATTGTTTGAATCAATAGGTCCAAATGACTTGCATTCAGGAGTTTTAAAAGAGCTGGTTGAGGTACTCTCAATAGACCGTTAAATGTTGATTTTCAATAAGTCTTTAAACAACAGGAAAGTTCCAAGAGACTGGAAGAAAGCTAATGTTGTGCCAATATTTAACAAGGGTACATGGGATTACCCGGGTAATGATAGTCCTGTCAATCAGACATTGCTCCCCGGCAAGATAATGGAAGACTTATGCAGGACTTTATTAATAAAGACTTAAAGGAGGATAATATAATTAGTGTCAATCAACATGGGTTTATGGAAAATAGATCCTGTCAAACTAACTTGATACTTTTTATGAGACTATAAGTTTGATTATGTTAATACTGGTGATTAATTTACTTAGATTTCTGTAAGGCATTTGACTTGGTACCACATGACACTGATTAAAAACAGGACAATACAAAATTAACATGGCTCATATTAAATGTATTAAAAACTGGCTAACTGATAGGTCTCAAAATGTAATTGTAAACAGTGAACCATGAAGTGGGTGTGCATCTAGTGGGGTTCCGCAGGGATCAGTTCTTGGCCCTACACTGTTTAACATTTTTACAGCTGCCCCACTATAACACTTCAGTTTAGACACTACCTACACTGCTGGAAGAACTTCTCCCATCAGCATAGGTAATCCACTTCCCCGAGAGCTGGTAGCTAGGTTGATGAAAGAACTCTTCCATCAACCTAGCTCTGTCCAAACCGGGGGTTAGGTAGGCATAGCTATGTCTCTCAAGGGTGTGGATTCTTCACACCTCTGAAAGATGTAACTACATCAATGTAAATTCCTGGTGCAGACCAAGCCTAGGACTCTTTAGGCAGCATCCACACCATTAGATAGGAACACCTGTCCCCACCCCTACTCATTTTCACTGTCATTTGGTATCCCTACCCCTTGCTTAGCAAGTGAGGCTCAGTTAAGGGTGACCCTCAATCAGGGCATGCTAAAAGCACTTCTGATACCCTCTACTCATACAGTAAGAAAAACAACATTTCATTACCCCTACATACAATACTAAAGTGAATTATAACCCAATATCAGCCAAAAGTGATCACTTTGGCAAAGCAGCTCTGTCTGCTGAACACCTAGGCAGAGTAGGTGTGTCCACGCAAATACAGTCTGCTCCTGAAATCTTTTCCCCCAGTTTATCACTAGATGTCAAGCCAGACAGCTAACATCTATATCTAGATAGATAAAGTGAGTTCTCAGTAGCAGCTGTTTGAGCTATTAAATGGTAATTGCATCCAAGTGGATGATATTCTTCATGAACATTCTGATGTATCAATAAAAAGCTCTTCTTAAACATTTCAAAAGCACATATTCTTTCATTTGTAGGTTTAGGTTTTCTTCAAAGGGAACCATCTTATTACCTTCTTGAGTCAGAACCTTCTAAAAGTGACTCACAAAAGGAGTATTTGATAAAGATCTAAGAATATGGCAAAGCCTTTGATTCATAATGAAATAATTTTGAATCCTTCCTCCACACACAAATGTAAGACAATGTATCTTTTTAAAGAAATATCATCTATTTGGCATACAGCACCAGCATATAGGCCTTCTTTCTCATTTGCTGCTGAGATAAAACCATTGTAGTGAATTAATGCATTATTCCATTGTATATTTCAGGAAGGTGCTCTAAGTCCAATGCTGATTAACACAATAAATATAATTCAGCCTCTCTGTGTTGAAAAGAAGGGGAATACAAGTGCTATTTTCATCTGACAACATGTTAGAGGGTTAAACTGGGCGTATTCCTACAATATGCAGAATTCAGTCATGCAATTCTAGTGAACTGGGAAAGAACACTCATACAATATAGATTACATGTCATTGTGTCAAAAAAGAAAAGACTTTTTAATTTTGTTTTTAGTTGGAGGGTAGACCAAAGAGCACATATTTTTGCTTATTTTAATATATCATGGAAGATCAGTTAAAAAGGAGAAAGATCATTTAATAAAACTGCAGCCATATTAAATATATACCTTAGACTTTACACAAGTAGTGCAGCACTATGCGCATGATGGCTAAAAAATCCATGTGGCCTAGTGGTCTAGATGATCCCTGCCTCCACATATTCTATTATGGTAACAAAACCAGTAAGACAGGGGTGGCCAGGCTGTGGCTCCAGAGCCACATGCGGCTTTTCAGAAGTTAATATCCGGCTCCTTGTATAGGCACTGACTCCAGGGCTGGAGCTACAGGTGCCAACTTTCCAATATGCTGGGGGCTGCTCACTGCTCAACCCCTGGCTCTACCACAGGCTCTGTCCCCACTCCACCCCTTCCCACCCCCTCCCCTGAGCCTGCCATGCCCTGGTTCCTCTCCCTCTCCGCAGAGTCTCCTGCATGCCACGAAACAGCTGATCGGGAGGGAAGGGGAGGTGCTGATTGGGGGGCTGCTAGTGGGTGGGAGGTGCTAGGAGCGGGGCGGGGGAGGTGATGGGAGGCTGCTGATGTATTACTGTGGCTCTTTGGCAATGTACATTGGTAAATTCTGGCTCCTTCTGTGGCTCAGGTTGGCCACCCCTACAGTAGGACATTGACATGAAAAGCTATATGTTTTCTACCTTTGCCAGGTTTCGCATTCATACACTATTCTCCTATCATGGAGTTCAGGGGTGCCAACTAGACTGATAAGAGGTTATGTCACCACTTGCCCTGCAACCATGGGTGCTTTACAACGCTTTGATACTGTAGCTCTCTGTTTGGGATGCTCAGAGACAGCACCAAGCACACAGGTCACACCCAGAGTGTCTGTGCTTTGCAACTAGCCCTGGCTCAGCAGCTCCAACCCCAGCAGCCGGTCTACAGCCTCGTAGCCCCATTCTGGCTTCTACCAGTCTTGGTTACAAGTGTGCAAGATAACCCTAGCACACTTCCAGTCCCAATTTTTCCCAAAACCATGTGTTCTGCAATATCCAGCCCTCTCCTGGACAGTTCAGAGAAATAATAAGGTTTGTTCCTTTAAAGAGAAAAAAGCCCTTCTCAGCTTACTAACTTAACTATGGTAGAGACACCCTTCACTTTAAACACAGCACTGAGTTGGTTTTTAGTAAAAATAAAACAAATATATTAACAATAGGATATAGTTTAAGTGATGCTAAGTAAAAGAAAACAAAGATAGTTACAAGCAAATAAAAGTGAAAACAAGCATCTAAAAGTCTAAAACTTAATCTAGCAAGGTACAGGTTTTGTTCAAGAAGGTTTCTCTCACCAGTCATTCTTCTTCCCAGCCAAGGCTGACTTTCCCTCAGTCAGAGCCTTCCAAAGAAGTACAAGATGCTTGATTTCCTTGTCTTCCTATGGGAAAGATCTTTGTCTAAGCATGTTTCTCAGTTTCCAGAGACTTCAGCTCCACCTTAGTTTAAGTACTCATCTCTCTCAACTTGCAAGAGCTCTGGCTCTTGGTCAGTCTAGTGATGGATGCCAAAGATGGCTCCTGTTTTTGATTGTATCTTCCAAAGTTCAGTGACTGTTTCAAGAAGCAGGATGACCTCATGCTGTTCTTCTCTTCCTGTTGGCTTTCCATCCCCTTGTTGATTTCTATGTGAATGGGACTTCCATTGTTTTTGGTCACATCTTCCTTAATCTCATTGGAGACGTGTAGATAGTTGCCTTCTCTTCTGTCTGGGAGGGAACCTGTTTCTCCCTGTTTGGCCATAAACTTTAAAGCATAATATCATTAAGTACTCATATTTCCTTATATATTGTTAATACATACACTTCAAAATTATATTAATCACCAGTGTGTCATTAGCTTTCAGAAAAGACCTCAATCCATACACTTTTATAATACAGTAATATTGTATACAATTGTTTATCACTTGAGATTCAGCCCCCGCCCCCCACCTAATGTTTACAGACCAGTAAACCTTTCACTGTATTTGTTGAAAAGTAAAACCCAGACCAAGCTTTTCTCTGCTGCTGGAGTATAAACACCACATGGTCTCCTCTCCCACTTGTTACCTTGAAATCTTTGTTTACCTGATATGTAAATGCAGGGCCAGCCCTAGACCAAATGGTGCCCCAGGCAAGGAGTGTCTTCAGCGCCTCCCCTCCATTAGTTAAACTTTTGAATACCTTATTTTTATTACATGTGTAGCCCATTTCGATGCATGATTTGCATGCTTCATTTATCCCTATCATATAAGAGGATACATTTGCACGCTAGGATCTATACATCTGTATTTATTCATACCATATATAAGCAAATAAAAAATCATTTCCTCTAAGCTTATAGAAATGTTTTAATTTTAAGAGTAACTGAAATGTACTAACATCAATAAATTGAACTGTGCACCAACATTGGTTGGACCAGTATTAAATAGTGTTACTGTAGGTGACAGCTTTAGAATGATTAGCCCCAGTCCTTTAGTCACTTTTCTCATCTTTGCCCTCGTGAACTGTAGCACAGTATCAGAGAGATCCAAAGATTGGCCAATGGCATTTTAATTGACAAAATAGCAAGCGATGTCAGTCTCTCATTGGCCATCATCACTCAAAGATACTTTTTAAAGAGCCTGAGCTTTGAAAAGCTGCACTCACCACTTGCGACTATGACCAGCAGCATGAGCAGAATCCTCAAAGCTATCCACACATTAGGAAAAGTGTCCTTCAGCTCTGTATCATGAATGAATTGGAGAACTTGGAGTGGAGAGTTCTTCCTGTGTTGCAAAATGTCGTGGATGTTGTACAATTCAACATAGAAGTCTTTATCATTGACATCTGAACATTCCCCATGTGTCAGTGTCCGGTAAAAGTTCATACAATTGTTCAAGAGTGTTTTCCTGTCTGCCAGCAGTTTACTAAGGTTATACAACCCCCACAGCCCAGATCTTTTTGTAGTGCTTCATTGTCCGAACCTTTCTTCAATGGACACTCGAGCAGGGTCAACGAGCGAGCAAAAACACTCCCTCTTGAATTTTTCTTCCGAGCTTCCCATTACCTCATCTCTGCCCTCATAACTAAACTGTCTCTTCTTCTAATGAATAAAAGTTTCCTTGAATACAGGCTCTACTCCTAAGTTGTCTGCCATTTCTTTGGCAGCAGTGGCAGCAGAGCTTAGGATTGCTGGCCATAAAGCAGGATCTGATGTATCAACTTGTGGTCATTTTTCTCACTGCTGTTTCTGTCATCATTTAAGGCTGATTTTTCTTTATTGTTTCTCTGCTTTTCATATAAACCAGATTTTTCTTTGTCATTACTTGTCTCCAAGAAACCTGGAAGATTCTCCATCGCTTTCCTCGCATTTCCATTCCTTACCTTTAGCTAAATCTGCTAATTCTTTAGTAATAGGACTTCCATCATTTATGCATCACTCCTCAATTTCCTCTGCATTGGACTATCACTACTGCCTCAAGCCCAGTCTATGTTGTTCTGTTTCAGATATTTTCCCATCAAATTTGCCCCTTGCTGCAAACTAAATTGCAATTGAGCTTTTCACTTCCTATACTGCATTCCTGGAAGCTTCTTCAAGGCATCTTTTATTTTCTACAGGGGAAAACAGGCAGTATTGGGGAAAGCAAATGTCTATGTTCCGCAGTCTTAGAAAGTCATCAAATATTACGTGTTAAGTATGGCAAAAGAAGTAACAATATTCCTTTTATATTGTTGCATGGATAGGGGTTTGATAGATATCTCTGTCTCATTAAATATGTCCTTTATTAGTCACTACTTACACTCTTCAAGTCTTAAAACACAAGTACACTTTCACAATTACACAATAAAACAAGGTTCACAATATCGCAACTGGGCTCTCACTTCATTTCAGTTCATTCTTATATCTCACTGACTGGTGACACCCTGCCCCTTATATACTCACGAGGGCATGGCTGACAACATTCTAGGAGGTTTGAGGAAAATGTAGTTCTCAGAAAGTCTGGACTGTTCCACAAGATTCTACAAAGGTCCAGAACATTCTAGGAGATTAATGAAAAATGAATTCACATATGGAATACCTGAAACATGTTTCTTCGTTTCTTCAAACATTCTATTTTCCCTTTTGCCATCACCAACAAACAGTACCCTGAGTCCAGCGCCCCCCAAGACTGGCTCCCCAGGCAGTTGTCTGGATCACCTGCCCCTAAATCCATCCCTGTGTAAATGTACCTTCATTGTCTCTGCCTGATAACTAGGCTGCTGATCAGAGAAGCAAACACATTCCTTTGTCTAGGACAGATCTGTTTACCAACTCCCCTTGACATGCCTGGTTTAAAAACACGTTAGTCATAATTCTAGCATATATCCAAAACTCCAAACAAAGAGCTCCAAAGGCTCTCTTCCTCTTGCATCAAGGTTTTCCTCTCACCCATCCAAACACTGGTGGGTGAGGCTTAGGGGAATCAGTCGGTTTGTTTCTCAGGATATTGAATGTGTGTCAATAATCAAATTGATGGTATTAGAGGGACTAACCACTGAATTCGCTTTTCTGTTTAGACCAAGCCAAAATCAAGTTTAGGTTTTCTATGTTTGGTCACAATTTTGAGGGCCTGTGTATCTTTGTAGAGGGGTGAATTTATCTGCCTGTTTGGGCAGGGTTGGTAGGAAGGTGTATATATCTCCCAGAGCTGTGTGATGCTTTATTGCTGGTATTTACCAGGGGTCTGGGGTATAGCTCCATTGTGTTTCTAAAGGTATGTCTACACTGCGACTAAAAATCTGCCACTGGCCTGTGCCAACTGACCTGAGCTCGTGGGGCTTGAACTAAAGGGCCGTTTAATTTGCAGTGTAGACATTTGGGCTCAGGCTGGAGCCTGTGCTCTAGGGCCCTCAGAGGTGGGAGGGTGCCAGAGCTTAGGCTGCAGCCCAAGCCAGAATGTCTACACTGCAATTCAAAAGCCTTTTAGCAAAGCCCCATGAGCCCGAGTCAGCTGGAACAGTCCAGCTGGCTGTGTCTAATTGCAGTGTAGACATACCCTAAAGGTCTTTACAGAGGATAGTGTGAATTTTGTCATCCAACTCCTATGTCATTTTCGCCTTGGGCTCTGGCAATTAGGCCAAAGGGAGCCTCATGGGTGGGCTGAGTGGCTACAGCCAAGCCTTTTCTGGAAAGACTACATTCATCTCCCTTCTGGTATGATGTTTATTTAATAAAATTGTGGCTTCTTGCACCATAAACTATCCCTAGTTGGTGAGATGTCTTTTTGGGATACCCAGAGCAACATTTATATTGAACCTCATTCTAAACAGTTTCAGTATAGCACCTAACATGCGTGGTTTCTGAAGCGTACTGTAAAAGGGGCACAGACTCTCCTGCTCCAAAATTTAAGTTACTTCACCTTTGTTTGACACAAACATTAAAGGCTTGATCACCCAGCTGTGATCTAGCCCCTCATGAAGGGCGATGGTTGTTCTGCTGGTCTTTGAGCAGCCCAAAATGGAGATGGTGACTCCCTGATAAGCCATCTCATTCCCAGTCTCCCAAGGGCTCTGCAGAGGGAGCAAACTATACCAGGTCTATAACTTGCATAGCATACACTCCCCGATGAACCAACATAGCTACACCCACCAGGACACTGGGTAAGCGGAACCAAGGCTCTGTTCACATTCCACCCAACCCAGCCACCTGTGCAAGAGAGGATGGGACACAGCAGCTCTGCAGAGCCTGCTTATCTCTGCCTGCAGGAAGAGGTGGTACAGCGCAAAGGAAGTAAAGGAATACCCTACAACCCCACTAATCCCTTTGCTAACACACACGGCATGAGCCACAATCTGACCCTAAAGTTGTAGCCAAACATTGCATCTCTTCACCAGGGATTAAAAACTGAGCCTACTTAATATAAATACAAACCAAATGCTAAATTCTGCCCCAATTTATGCTTTGTGTGAGAGCAAAATTTAGACCAGGCATTTCAATGATACAATAAGGGACAGATACCCTTCCTTTTCCTTAAAGTTTCCCTTCCCCACTCATTTTTTTTTCTGCTTCTGACTCCTCCCCCCTCCCCATTCTGTTCTGCTTAAACACAAGAGGAAAACAATCACAGAGGGCCAATTTTCTAATTAACTAAAGGTTCCATTTCAGTTATGATGATGAAATTACTTTAATTTACTAGAAGCTCTTATACATGACATGCCACCCAAGAGTCCCCAATTTCCCATTCAGAATTATCCTTGACCCTTTCAGTACGTTATTCATTCTTCCATCATTACAGATTAGAGACTTTAAACAAACCAAATAGTATAGAATTGTATAACAGTTGTGTTCTTCATTAAGAGGTTTTAACACATACAGCTTCCCTTTCTGTTACTCTACTTGTCAATTAAAAGACCTCATGTCATGGCATCACTGCCCTACTCTATAGGTGGGTACAGGGTGCAGCATTGCTGTGTGCAAGAATCAAAGAGGAGCACATGAAGAAAATCTATCACTGGACAAAGAAGGTTTGTGATTCAGAACTGGTCCAAGGCCATTCTGACAGTAGCTCAAAACCAATTGTGAAGTATCCTTCAGGTATTTCAAATGCCCATTTTCACAAAGGAGTTCATGAATTGCAAATAAATTTGTATTTTAATATTAAACCTGAAGTTCACCAGAAATCAGAGTTCTGGTCAACACAAGACTTCTAGACTTACCAGACAAAATCTAGATTCCTGCTGCTTTTCACCTCATTAGACTCTCAGAGGGCTTGCACAGTTAGTTTAAATGTATATCAGGGTGGATATAGGGCTGTTCACAGTAGCTGACTTTTGAAAACCCAACCCTTTTTGTGAAGCAATGCTTTCAACAGTGTCTACTCATCATAAATCTGAAAAGGAAAGAAAATGGAAAGATAAGAGAAACAGGGAAAGGGAAGAGGAAGGGGTTAACAGACAGACAACATGAAGAAGCCAAGACTGCTAGAGAAGGATAAGCAAAGGAGAGACAGCAACCTGGAGAGAGCTGACACAGAGTACTGCTTCAACATGCACAGAGTTGATCAAAAGAATGGAAAAGGGAGTAGCTGAAGAAGGAGGACACAGAGGGAAGGAGGGACAGAAAGAGAAGAGGTGATAGAGTAATAATTAATATTTAGTGCTTTTTTACCAATAGATCTCAAAACGGTTTATAAAAAGAGGCAAACATTATCAAACTCAGAATCCAAGACAGGAGATTTAATAACGTGATGGGGGAGAAAAGGACAGTAGATAAGAATGGAAGGAGAATGAAAGAAAAAGGAAGAGAAGTAGACAATAGGAACAGAATGAGAGAAAAAAGGAAAGAGGGGAGCAAAAAAGGAGCAAGAAGAAGAAAAGTGTAAAGAAGAGAAGCAGAAGGGGAAAAGGGAAAGATGTGAACTGTATGCCATGGAGGAGGGGGAGCAGAGAAAAGAGTCTTTGTGAAGCTTTACATTAACGAACCTCTCCCTGCCAACTTCTGGCCAAATTTTAGTTCCTGGCACAATGTTCCTTCAAAAAGGAGATCTTCATAAGAAGGAGGGGAGGAAGGGGAACTGAATCCGCTTCAACAGGATATGGAGCTGCTTTGCAGATTCTACAATAGGCCCAACGGCTGTATTAGCAACTATGAATGTTGTGCCCCATTTACCAAGGGTTTCGACCAGTGGGGCTCGGTATCCACTCACTCCATTGGTCATGGACTTGCCCTTCTCTCCCAGATTTGCAAGAAATGGCAGAATACTGTTCCAACTTGCATAGAAGATGTGGAATCCCCCTGCATGCTGCCTTCTTTTCCAGTCCCATGAATGGAAATGCAGCAGGTTCACCGTGTTCAAGGCCTGGGAATTAGAGGCAGGATCTGGCTCTTAGTGAACTTTATATATATACAAGAAAGACTGATCCAAAGACTGTATCCAAATCTTCACAGCTCTCTCAAAATAGAAAAAACCCTAGTTTAATGGCATGCAAACTTTTTTTTTAATTACTACAGATCTCTGATCTAACTGCAGCTCAGTTTGAGTAGAATCAATTACCATGTCTAATTTAATATACACACTTCAGGACTCAGCTAAACCCTTTCCACTAGTTTACAAAAACCTTACCACTTTGTAGTCTCAGTTACCTTATATCTGCAAAAAGAAAAGGATGAAGTGAGCTGTAGCTCACGAAAGCTCATGCTCAAATAAATTGGTTAGTCTCTAAGGTGCCACAAGTACTCCTTTTCTTTTTGCGAATACAGACTAACACGGCTGTTCCTCTGAAACCTTATATCTGCAGTGTCTTTTTAAAAACCAAACATGTCACAATCAATTTACACCTTCCACACTTCATGTTTTGATTAACTATCTGTCATACACTTTTATTCTTTCATTTCCTTCAACTTTATTTTAACCTAATCAATTTTAATCCTTTGGGGGGGGGGGGCGCATAACATTGCTTTCCCAAGAGCAGATAGTAAAGAATGGCAGCAAAAGTGGGAGATCAGGAATACACATTTATAAGAGTTATTCTTGTGATTTCTCAGTGTTCATTTTTCCATAAGCTTTCCTGTGATTCTGGCACTGAATCACCTGACGGGCTGCACAGCCTCCTCAAATCATGGCCCATAGGCATAGTGCTTTTGAGGATGCTTTATTAAAATGCCCTTAGGTTATAAAACCCAACTTTGAAGTAGAACAGGAGGAAGCTGATTGAGTAAGCGGAAGATCAAAGCAGGTGCTATCCCTATGGCCAACGACAGCTAAAACTTGTTTTTACGGTGGACTTTTTTTGTGAGGCATAATTCCTCATTGAAGGGAGACTGTGGGTGAGACTCCTACAAATAACACCCACCCCTTCTACATAGTTAAAGTGAATCTCCTCTGGCTCACTTCATATTCTTCTTGTAAGTCTATTCTCCTGACACATCAACTTCCATCATTTATTGCTCTTTTCCTTCCTCTATTCCAAAAGCAGGGGCACCATGGTTTTTGTCCAAGAGGTCAAATGTCCCCTACAAATTGCATCATGGTTGAGTCTAACATTTCACCTAATAACTGTTATGTGAAAAATGCCATGCTATTTCTTCTCATTATACTTTGAGAGACAGCCAGAGTGAGATATCCAAATCTGAATAAATAAACCCAGTGAAAAATAATACGCTCTGTTATTTCAATCTGTGGACCACATTCTCATTTACACTAAGACCCCTTTATGCTCCTCGAGTAGTGCACACTACTAGAGGAGCATAAAGGGGCCCTGAAGTGTGCATTTTTCAATGAGGTTGCCAGGTTCACTTTTCTAAACAAAGCACAGTCATTTCTACTGACAAAGTAGTTCATGGCTTGTTTTCACCACCCAAGAGAGGCCCAGGACTGTTTCACAGGTGGCGGTTTTGATAATAGGGATAATATTACTCACCTGCCCATACCACAGGATATAGTGAGACTTATTTAGCATTTAAAAGTGCTTTGAAATCTTCAGATGAAAGGCCTTATTGAAGTGCAAAGTATTAGTATCATTCATTAGTTACCGCAAATCAGATACAGTAGTATATCTAATGATAAAGTTACTCTTCTGTTTGTCTTTGAAAAGCACAACCAGTAGAGGCCCTGGTAGGCAGCTCTTGCATGGATACGCAAATATTATTGCATGTTTGAGCACAGATGCATGTCTTCTCCCCATCTTGCCCCATAATTTATTGACATTTTAAATGACAGTTAAAAAATGGTAGAGATATTAATAAAGAGACAATCACTGAGTCTTATCAACATTTTAAACACTATGTTAACAAGGTAGTAAAGTAATCATAAATAATAATAATAAAATACTCTAAACTTTCCACAGTATGCATCCAATGAAGTGAGCTGTAGCTCACGAAAGCTTATGCTCAAATAAATTGGTTAGTCTCTAAGGTGCCACAAGTACTCCTTTTCTTTTTGCGAATACAGACTAACACGGCTGTTACTCTGAAACCTGTCACTAAAATACGTGACTCTTCTACAGTGTCTTCCATCTGATGATTTCAACATGCTTATATTAATAGGTTTACTGTCACATATTTCCCAAGCCTTGGAATAAGGTGTACATCATTTACCAATTTTTGCCAAATGTTTGTTAAGGAAAAGGTTTGTTTGTGAAAAGAGGAAACACTGTTCTCCTACAAACAGACCACTATTAACCCATAACATAAACACTGATTTATTTAAAAGGTCATCCTGGACCTAAATGCTAGTACACTGTGAAAACAAAGGACAGGATGAAGACCCTCAATACACAGCTCAAACAAGGGACCAAATTTCAAGAGTGGCTGTTTCAGCTGTGCACGCTATTGATCGTTTGCATGCAATTTAGGTTATCAGTTTTGACGACCTCACTGCCAGTCTGCTAATGCAGCAATTGCTTGGCTTTTTTCTCTGCTCCTCGCCTCCTCCTTAAAGAAGGGAGGAGATTCACATATATTTTGCCAGAGACCCTTCATTCACAGACAGCCCATACAGTACATCAAATAAGCAAACAGATCACAGAAACTCCCACTAAAATTTGTCTTAGCAACACCTTTAATGGCTGTTCTAAGGACTGAGCTGTGGAGGGAGAGAGGGGAGAATTAGCTGCAAAGATCAAAAGAAGCAGGTACATCTTTGAAATCTCTTTACACTCCTGTATTTTGTTTATGACCAAAGCCCCAGTGTTGACTATGAAAGCCAGTTTCCATGGATATTTAAATGGCACTTTTATCAGACATATCAGACTGACACACTTTGATATTTAGAAGTCTTGCAAGGTCACTTTGCAGCCACCAGTGAATCCATTTGTTTCTAGCAATCAACAGGTTTTTTTTGTAAAAGGACAAGAAACGTTTGCGGGTTGTCAGTGTGACCAAAGTAGAAATACACTGAAAATGTGAAGCGTTGAAGGATTCACCATGTCAGTAACCTGTGACTCAAAAAATCTAAATCCCTTGTTATCCATCCTTCTCCCTCTTCTGCCACCCACTAACTCATATACACTCTGTTACAGGGCAGGCTATGGTTAGTTTTGTTCAGTTAAACGGTTGCATACATTAGAGCATACAGCACCTTTTTTATGATCATATCCCTTACAGTATTTCAGGGTGCATTGAATCAGGCAATTTTCACAGGTATCGTCATATCATGAATCTGGGCCTGAGTAGGGTGACCAGATGTCCCAATTTTATAGGGACAGTCCCAATTTTGGGGTCTTTTTCTTATATAGGCTCCTATTACCCCCCACCCCCGTCCCGATTTTTCACATTTGCTGTCTGGTCACCCTAGGCCTGAGACATAAGCAATAAAAGGCACACTGACCCCCAAACCTATTGTCAGTATAATACTTCCCAAATTATACAAGTTCACAAGTACTTAGTACACTCTTCAAAAATTCAGCTTTTTGTGCGCTTACTTATTACTGCAAGAATAAAACCCCAATCCTGCAAACACTTTTACATTTGCTTAACTTTACTTCCATGAGTAGTCTCACTGAAATCAATAAAACTATCCATGCAGTAAAGTTAAGCACATGCACAGGTGTTTGCAGAATCAGGGCCTGAGATTAAAACTGTGCCACAGTTTCTAGACTGCCAAAATACAACATTTTGTTCCTTTAATTCAAGTTTCCTATCATCACATGCAAAAAAAAAAATTAACAATAGTAAAAGCTGAAATAAAATTATTGGACAGGAATTAGCAGTGATGAAAATGCTTTCAAAGTAATGCTATGACTCTGAAATAGCTATTATAAACATTTGTGCTTGCTATGGCTTGCAGTAAAATTTTAAAAATAGCACTTAAATATGCATGTTAATAACATCCAGAAGGCATTTCTTTCAAGCCTGTTTGGGCTGTTGAAGGGTTTAATTTAACCACAGCATTCATTTATGTCTAGCAGTTAGAAATTTCTTTTAAGCTCAAAGGAACTGAGAGTTGTAGCTATGATCTAATTGGTAAGGAATGAAGAATGTTTTTCATGTTTTATAGACAACATGAATCCTGATCATTTTACAACAGTAAATTATAGAGTGCTCCACTCACTATGTCTCCCTCTGGAAGCACGGGCCTATATCTCATTAAACTATAAAAATAACTTGCAGTATTCCGCAGCTCCTAGAAAGCTACCCTGCCAAGGTGTGTTATTTTTATATCACTAATGCACATTCACTAGTCATTACCGAACAAGTTAGGTTCTTTATGGTCTCAAACTAAATTAATTTATAGCTACATCTACATGTCAGAGGGGACATATGAGGAACCCAAACTACTATAGAGAACAATAACTTATTATTGATTTTCAGCTCTTTTTTAAAAGCAGCTGCAATTCACTGGTTTCTTAGTTCCTTCCTCTATAGTACAAGTGATCTATACAGCACTGGTGACATGACAAAGTAGCTCCTGTGGGTAAGGTAAAGGACATAAAAGTCAGGAGTACATTGCTGCCTTGTAGCTTAAGACAAACTGCATGTCATTGAAACACAAAACAGAAATGACCAGAGGTATTTAAAAAAATGGATTCTGCAAAATACATCCCTTACATTAATAATTTGCCTTTGAAAATAAAACTTATTACACATTTTAAAAAAAACTTTGCATGATAGTTGTGTTAAAATGTGCATTGCCTAGCTGAATTTAACTTTGAAAGGGTTAATACTCTGATGAGACAAAAGATAATTCTTTAATCAAACTGTAGTATCTTGATTTTCTTTTGTATTCAAAACAAACATTGAAAGGCAAGTGCAATGACATTGCCACTACAACCTGTCAACCTGTGGAATAAGGACTGTCAACCAAAAAAGATATTGGCGGGGTGGGGGATTGAGGAAAGGGAGAAGAGAAGAGAAAAAAGAAAAAGAGCAACCTAAGTAACAAGCAAGACTAAAGTCCAGCACTAGGAGCAGCTTTTCAGGGGGTCCCTTCCTGGACAGGCAAGAGGAACAAGTCGTCTTCTCCTTTGAGGCAGGGAAATTTACCATTAACTGTTCCCTTCTCAGCAGAGCAGCTTAAATAAACATAAAAAGGTTCCCTTTTAAGAAGGGTTCAGTAAAATAGCTCAAGCCCTACCTCAGATTGGGTGGAGGAATTAAAAAAAAGAAGAGAGACAGGGTCTTCACCAAATGCAGCGCTCTCTGCAAAAAGAAGACCAACCCTTTTTTAGAGGCACCCCATCTCCGACTGAAAATTATAGCCTCCTCTGGTTTCTTCTTGGTTAGCACCAGTGTCAGCACTGCCTTATTCCATTATCCCTCCTCTGTCAGCTCTTTTCCCCAAGCCTGGCACTGAAAATAGAAGACTTTTTTAGACTGGGTTTTCCTTTTCAACTCTTGGAATGGATTTAAGCAACCCCAAAAGTGGGATATAGGCACCCTGTCACAATCAGTTTTCATAAGAATCCTTTCCTCTATTTGACATCTTCTTTTCCATCCAGACAAACATTCTCAACCATGGCTGTAAACAGTAGTAGTATTTCAGGTTCCATAGTGTTTCTAGTGCCGATTCAAGCCTCTGGCCTCAATCTTTAAGGCTCTTGGTGAGCTGGTGCCCAACTATGAGACCACCTTTCCTTCTAAGGAAGAGACCTGCAACTCTTTAGGACACACACAGCTGACAGTGCCACAGATGAAGTTCCCAAGATCCAGAGATAAGACAGTACCCAGAGCACCTGTCCATGAAACAACATATTTGAAAAGACAAGAACAAGTTTGAGCTTGGTGAAAGCTTTCCCACAACATCTGAAGCCAAGGAATGACAATATTAGATCAGCAAATTGTAAGGAAAAACGGCAGAATCCATGAAAGCAAAGTGAAGAGTCAACTATTGAGTTTCCTATGGACTCTATGCATTAGATTGTTGCAGCCATTACCTGGTTGTGCAGGGGAGTAGGGTTCCCCTAATTACCCTGCTCAGATTGTGACTTTGGCCACAGGAGGTACTTACCTGATGCTCTTCTCCCACCCTTGCCAACAGGAGGCTGAATAAACCTGATCCTTTCTCTCTCATTAGTCAGGGGAGTAGGACTTGCTGTAGTGGAGAATAAGCTACTTTCCAAGAATGGGTAAAGGCCTGGATCTACAAAGGGACTTCCATGAACCTAGAAAATCACTGGAACAACAATGGGTTCCACAGACTTGACTAAATTCTGGAGGAAATGCATGGGGAGAGATAGGCAGCTAAGAATGGGATCCACAAAAGCCAAAATGTGAGGCAGAGAGGCGCCTAAGCTAGTCAATGGGAGATGCCAAAGAGGGAGGCATGTCCTAAGCCACACCATTCTCACAGAGTTTGGTGCCTATCTCTACTTGCAATCCCCAGCCAGGAACCCCTCTTGGAGTCAAACACTTTAGGCACCTAAGTCATTTCTTGCAAGGAGGAGTTAATTGCCTAAGTCCCCACAAAATGGCTGGTGGGGGTGGCCTCCCTTTTTTAATCAAATGCATATCTACAAACTAGGGTATAACTGGCTGGATGGTAGTACTGCTGAAAGTACTATAGTGGATCACAAATTGAATACATCAACAGTGTGATAGACTTCCAAAAAAAAGAATTAAAATGTCATCTGTAAGACATGTGAGGTAATTGTCCCACTCTACTGAGCTCTGGTGAGGCCTCAGCTGGCATACTATGTCCAGTTCTGGGCACCTCACTTTAATAAAGATGTGGACAAATGGAAGAGAGTCCAGAGGAGAGCAACAAAAATGATAAAAGGCTTAGAAAATCTGACCTATGAGGAAAGGTTAAAAAACCTGGGCATGTTTAGTCTTGAGCAAAGAAGACTGAATGGGGACCTGCTAACAGTTATCAAATATGTTAAGAGCTGTTATAAAGAGGATGGTGATCAATTGCTCTCCATGTTCAGTGAAGACAGGACAAGAAGTAATCTGAAGCAAAGGAGATTTAGATTAGATAGTAGGAAAAGCTTTCTAACCATAAAGAGTAGTTAAGCTCTGGAGTTGGCTTTCAAGGGAGGTTGTGGAATCCCACCATTGGAGGTTTTTAAGAAAACATGTCAGGGATGGTCTAGGTACACTTGGTCCCCCTGAATGCAGGGGGCTGGACTACATGACCTCTCAAGGTCCCTTCCAGCCCCACATTTCTATGATTCTTTAATCTTTAACCCAGTGGTTAGGGTATTTAGCTGCCTCCAGGTTCGATAGCCTAGCAACTCAATTCAAAGAAGCCTTGACACCTGCTCAGTCTCTGTGGATCACAGTGTTGTTCCTGTGCTTTTCTAGGTGCCTTCAAGTTACGATGCTAAGTGTTGCAATGCCTAAGTCCCTTTGTGAATCTGGCCCAAAGAAATTTACCCTTCCCCACCTGCCTTGCCTCTGAGCAAGTAGGCAGCAGAGGAAGAATTGTGACTGAGGTCACAATTCATTTGCTGGTCTGCTACTGGGCGTCACACATATTTTGTACAAGTACAGAGGCATATTTTGGAAGAGTAGGCCCCCAAAAATTCTTTCTTCAACATTGTTTTACTTGGATGATGATATCATATGGCCCTCTGTCTCTCCTGTAATAGGGACTCCATCGATTATCACAAAAAGAGAGAGCTTTATTTAAAATCTTAAAGTTGTGAGGCATCTGATTTTCTTTTGTTTGATAACACAAATGCTGCAAATGCTACCGCTGCAACTTTCGGAAGTACACTATAAAAATAACCATATTTTTAACCATATTTTTTTTAAATGTGAAAACGTGATCTGTTTTTCCTGTGGTGAAGAAGGAAAAGTATCACTCAGTTAAAAGTATGTGAATAGCAAAACAGAGTTTGGATAAGAACCACAGTGTTAATCTTTGTATCCAAGAGATGTGTAGATTCATGGGAGTGGCATCCAACCACATAATAAAAGTTATAGAGAGCTATAATTACCCAAAGCACATAAGGACCAACATGACATAAGAGAAAATACACATAAATTTAGGAAAACTTGATTAATATTGGCTCAGCATTATAAAGCATAACCATCAAGTATGATCCAATGTAATTATGGTTTGCAAAACTGTAATTTACTCCAATTTGAAAAGGCAATGATACAGGATGTCATAAAAATATAGAGATGCTGCCACCAAAATCATATCAGTACTTCAGCTCTTATATTTTATATTTCATTTTCTGTAAGCCAGTAGATTTGTAATCTATCTGAAAATTCATGCACGAGTCTGAAATAAGTCCTATTCCAGCTGAGCTAAATGTCTGTTGAATTTTAATGAGACAGACTGTCTCTTTTAATATGTGTTTTTGTACAAACTGATTATATTAAAGTATGCTGTAATTGAATTATATGATAGGCTATTATTTAGGAGTTACTTGTTATTTTATTTCTTTGCATAAACATTGTGATTCCTAAATATTTTAAGCAACATGCTTTGAACTAGAAATAGGTAAATTACATAGAGTTGTGAATTCTTCATGTTATTAAAAAGTGAAGGAAGACTTCTTTTAAGGCTGTTTGCCTTTTTATTTGTATTTTCATTTCCCCCTATGTGGAATGGTCTTGAACCCAGCGAAAAACAGAAGGTCAAAGTCATTTAATGTCAGTTTAGTCCAAAATAAGCTGCCAGCTTATTGTCATTAGAGATCACTTTTTTTAAAGGTCCAAAATTCTTCATGTAGTCCATATTAACAAACCACCCACACAGAATTCTGCCCAGTTTCACACAATTGGCTGTCTCTGCTCATGAAATTTCAACTCTGAGTCAGAATGGAGAATGTATTTTCCATAGCCTATGGGAAGGGAGCTCATTTTGGTGGCTGCCTCCATTCAATCTGTCATTTTATGAACAATGAAGAACTTACATTTTCCCCCCCCCAATGCTACCAGTTCACTCATTTTCAATCAGATGAATATTCTTTCAGTGCAAGACACCCAAGTAATAAAAATGCAAAAATCCCTGGCTAGAAAGATATTTTAGTATGTAAATCGTGCTTCTGAGGACTAAGATGTAGCTTCAGCAAGCATTATAAGAATCAAAAGCATTGCAGCAACAGGTTGCTAGGTCTCAAGGGAGATGGTGAAAGAGGATACCTAATTCTGAGTGAGTCTTGTTAAATTAGCACATGTATCCAGGACCACAGTAATCATTGGCCCAACTCCACCGGTGTCACTAAAACAAGCCATCATTTCTCATGGATGTACATTACCCACAAAAATTGTAAGACAAATGAAAATACACAACACCTGCATTTACACTGCAGTATGCAAGATAAAATTTAATCAGCCCTCATCTGGTATAATATGATCCCAAGTAGGGGATCAGGAAGAAAAGTCCCCATAATTAGGTTATCAAACGGATTTTAAGCATCCACCATTTTCAAAGAAAGAATAACAGACTGGATGTATTGACAACTCCTGTGTGACAGTTCTTATTGTTGTGACAGTAATCAGACAACAAGGCAGAAGAGTTCTGGAGTGATAAATGATGTTAAGAGGAAAACAAGCCATTTAGCTAAAGGAAGTCATTTGCTTGCTATATTAATGAATAAATATTTTATAATAAATTCATCTATTCAGAACATCTGTGATTCTCTCTGAATATGTAGACAAGGTAGATAAATGTAATACAATTTTCATTAAACCAACAAATAATTTATAATATACTGAAAGCTTTTGACCTCCCAAAAGTCCATTATTCAAGTGTTGGCAGTAAAATCCAAAATTAAAAATAACATACATTGCCTTGTTTATTGTCACCTGCACTACTCCAGCAGACAAAGATTTTTGTTACACAGGTTGTTTTCCATCAAAGGCTGCTAGGAGTGATCTCACATTCCTTTTAATTTAGTATAGCAGATATAATAGGTCAAATAAAGATCAGAGAGGGAGGATGAGGGTAGCCTCAATAAAAGGTTATTTTTTAAAAAAGAAAACTTGATGCATTCCCATAAGGAACCAAACTCTCGAAGCTGAAAACAGTAAAGCATTTTGTTTCATCTCAACTTTTGTAAAAAGGTGGGATTTTGTGCCCAAATAGTACCACTTTTCAGCAACACTGTCACATTTCTGTTTGAGGCAAATCCATCAAAATTCATCATTTCCTCAGTACTGTATTCAACAGGAAAAATGAAAATTTCCTACTGGATAAAATTTGCGAAGACAGGCAATAGCATATGATTTTGAGTTTGAAAACATGTAATAAAAACTAGTAGTTTTGTTAACTGACAGGCCTAGATAACCTGATCAGAGGTAGACAGATTAGATTGGACAGACATAACCTGCATTTCTAGATGCACACTACCCTGTAAACTTTTGGGGTCAGGAATGGTCTTTTTGTTCTGTGTTTGTACAGTGCCTAGCACAATGGGGCCCTGGTCTATCACTGGGGCTCTTAGGTTCTACCACAGTACAAAGTAATAATGATAATTTACTGTGTGTCAATAGCTGCATCAATAGCACACAGACATTTTCATACATAATCACACTTGTCTCCTTTCTTTACATCGGTGTACCTCCATTATCTTAAACATGGCTACTCCTAATTTACGCCATCATAAATTAAATCTTAATCCAACTCATACCATACAGATGCCATGTAATTACATCACTACCCCTTTCCCTAACCTAACTCCTTCTCAAAAATCCTGGAAAACCAGATGGGCATTGCAGAAAGTCAGCTTAGTCAAGGCTTAGCTACCCAGACAACTATTTCAGAATAGAAAAGGAGGTCTTGTGGCACCTTAGAGACTAACAAATTTGTTTGTTTATTTCTTTTTATGGATACAGACTAACACGGGGGCTACTCTGAAACCTGTCATTATTTCAGAATAGCTATTCCTTATGAAAGCCTTGTGCACATGCTCTAATTCTGAAATAAGCGCATCTACCCATGGATGTAATCAGGAATAGTTAATTAGTTTTAAATTCAAACCATCTCTTATTCCAGATTAATTTTCATGTGTAGACAAGCCTTCAGGCTCCGTTGATTAAGGTGGGAAACAGGTTCCAAAGTCGAGTGCCCGTTCAGTGAAATCCTCTGCCTGCAGCCCCTTTACATTTATACCAGTAGGCTATCAGCTCAAGCACCTTAGGCTGGCCTCAGCTGTCAAGGTGTCCCATGAAGATAGATGTGATCACTTATGGAGGCACAATAGGGAGCATTTTTCTGTTCTGCATCCATCTCACTCCCCTGTCTAAACGCAGAGCAGGAAGGCAAGAAGAGGTAGAGAAGTGCAGAGTAGGACTGGTTGAAAAATCAAATTTCATTACATGAAAAATTTAAGAAAAGATTAACATTTTTATTTCATTAAATATTTTCATTTTATCTATTTTTCAATGAAAAACTGTGTTTTTTCTCCATTTTCTCTCCCTTTGAAAAGTTTTCCTCCCTTCTCCAGCTTTATTTTTTTCAGTTTTTTGACCCACCCCTCCTTTTCAAATGAAAAAAATGTTTCGGTTTGAATTGTTTGTCAAAAATGGAAACATTTCAACAATCAAAAATATTCTACAAAATTTTTCAATTGTTGGAAAACAGTTTTTCATTAACAAAAGTTATAGTGCCAAAAATTCAGTCATGGTATAGACTAGTGCAGTACCTTTGAAATTGCTATGCTTATACTGTATTTGACCCATAAAGTACATAGTGTTTACAAGTTAAGGCAGATATAAATAATATTCAGTTAATTAATCATCTAACAAACCCTATGGAGCTCCAGCAAATAGTTCATAGGTATGGGCTTTATACCATAGCTGAGGTATTTAATATGTGTACTGAGCCATGATATCTTATCTTTGAATATTTGCTGGTATGCTATAGGGTTTGTTAGATGCTTTCATGATTTTCAAATGGTTTGAGAGATAATATATTCACATTTTATTTCATGCACAAGCAGAACAAAACGGGAATAGAAAAGGAGTACTTGTGGCACCTTAGAGACTAACCAATTTATTTGAGCATGAGCTTTCGTGAGCTACAGCCGGATGCATCCGATGAAGTGAGCTGTAGCTCACGAAAGCTTATGCTCAAATAAATTGGTTAGTCTCTAAGGTGCCACAAGTACTCCTTTTCTTTTTGCGAATACAGACTAACACGGCTGCTACTCTGAAAACGGGAATACAAACTTAAACCTTCTCTCTCAATTTTGGTACGCAGGACTGGGTAGTGGGTACTTCTCCAGTGAAACAACAGGTCATACTTATCCATGTTTACATTTCTGTTAGTTATATACTGCATTTGTATAGTAATTGGTCCTGCATTAGCAGTGGTCTACACATTGTGGCAGTAGAAATATGCAAGATTCTGTCATAATTGTGCAGTATATACAGTATATGACAGTCCCTGGGAAAAAATAAATCTAGGAACAGCATATAAAATTGCCATTTGGAAAAATTCAAGGACAAACTTTTAAATAGGTGAGACTAAGGGAAACAGAATATTTTCCACAACTACTCATGTAAATCCCTTTTGCATTAATTAGAACAATCCACACAGGATGAAATGTATGTCTGTAAAGAACCAAAAAATGGTATAGTTATGAATAATATATAGTTTAGATTAATACTTTTCTATGGGTTTTTCATCAGTGATTGGTCATATGGCATGTTTCCTGCTCCCTCACTGGATGCCAGCCTTTTCAGAGGACAATGGCAAATAACTAATGGAGAATAGCTAATCATGCACCTTACAAAATTTGGTAGAAAATTTGTGAAACTTTAGGGATGTGTATACATTGTCACAAATAGCAGCAGCCTTACAAATATTTGCAAATAATGAATAGTATAACCCCCCTTAGACAGAAGCAAATCAAACTCAAGATATTTGTTAGCAAATATATTCATTTTCCCATTACTGAATCAGCTGTGCTGACCAGCTGTAATACACCAGAGGCCTCAACAATGTAGGCTTCCCAACACTGCTATGCCCATGAGATTCCTGTTCTCTGTGGGTAAAAGCATATCTGAATTTCTAAGCCCATTCTGTCCGTTATCGAGATTGCCAACCAGCATGGTTCTGATGATATGGACTGCTACTGACAATGAACTGGATTAAGTTCAAATCATTTCCAGAAGTTCAGTAATGGAAATAGTTTTTTCTAGAACCACTGAGTCACAGATGAAAGGCTTTATTACCAGTTTTCAATTGCCTGAGCCATCTAATCCCCCCAAATTGGACTCTTACTAATATGATGAAGGTATTAACTAAATACATATATAGACTCATACAATCTTTCACAAAATTTTATCAGATATTTTCACACAGAAATATTAAGTAGTTAAAGAAAGCATTGTTAAAGTGTGTTTTTGAAGGAAAACAAAGGAAACAGCCTGAAGGCAAAAAAGAGAAGGAAAGTTATGTTAAGTTAAAACTGCTTTTTTCCTCTACAGAGGGACACATTTAATATGCTTTGCAGACTGTAAATTGAGATTTAAATTAAATAAAACACAACACATATAGATGAATGTTTTTAAAATGAAAAATGCTATGACAATTTAATTTCTATGTTATTGACTATATTTTAGATCTAATTTCAAGTACTTTTTTTTTAATATTTACATGTTGTCATTATTGGCCCCCAAAGCAATTTACTTGTAAGCTGTTAACATGAGCTGGAAAGCAATTAACATAAAAATCTGAAGCCTGTATTTTCATTTTTAAGACTTCAAAGTGTAGGAGTCATCTGAAGACACACACACCTACAACTGCAAACAAATTAAAGGTGTGTAAGAGTGTAGTTATTAAAAACCTAAAAATAAAAGGTGTAATACCAGTAACAAACATATGAGAATTGCTTACATAAAATAATTAAAAAGTCAGGCTTTTTAAAATATATTTGATTGCATCAGGTTACATTATGTCCTGTGACATGAATTAACCTGACATATGCATAACAGCATACACAGGAGACAACACTGAATTAAAAAATGATTGGCTGTGCTAATTAGTATATTTAGCACTTGGGAAAGAGGAAGGGAGGGAAAAGAACATATTATACAGAAAAATGTATTTGAAGAACTGATCCGGATTTTGCTCCACCAGAATGAAAAGAATCTCGGTATCATATATCTCTGTACTTCTCATTGTCCCATTTACAAGATATTAATGTCTGCTTCATGGTGTCTCCTATCCTATTCAGAGCGCCTGTTAGTCTCTAAGGTGCCACAAGTACTCCTTTTCTTTTTTAGAGTTCTCTATTCATTCAGATTCATTCTAGAACACTCAGTTTTACTTTCACTTCTAAACAGAAAACTCATAACTCAGATTGATAGTATATTAAAATAGTTCTTAGCTATGAGTATACCGCTGAGAATATTCCCATGCAAGTAGTGGGCACCTTCACCTCCCATTGACTTCCATAGCTGTTGAGGGCATTTACCTTGTCAAAGGAGCTATGGACCACACAAGATCAGGCCCACTATCTCATTCCTTTTTTGCCCCAGCACATAAATACGGAAACCAAGAGATTATAGGGGTAACATCTTTGTTAGACACAAATATGCCTATGACAAAAATATGTTAGAGAGATAATGTTCTCTAGCAAATGTAAAAAGGTGAGGCTCCTCATTATAATTATAAACTACCTTTGCAATGCAGTCCTAGTGTCCAACCCTGGTGCCCCTCCAGTTCCACTGAGGTCAAAGAGAGCTATGTGCATAGAGAGCCAACAGATTCAGGCCTTTCATTTAATAATGGTGAATTTTTAAAGAAGTTACCAGTATCTCAAAAATATTAGAACTTAGGAATTGCCCACACAATTGCCCACACATATGCTTATCAAAGCAGTCAACTTCTTCGAACAACAATTCCACTTTACGCTGAAGACAGAGAATCATCTACTTAGCATTTATTGACTCCAAACTTGTTTGGTAATAGTTCCAAAATGCCTTTTTTAAATATTTTTCAATATAGCTACAAACTACAGTGAAACTGTAACTGTCCAAATCTATGGGACACTTCCATCTTTTAACTCAGTTAAGCAATCTCTAATAGGAAATGTTTCTGCCCTGGTATTTGGTAAACAGCCCAGGATGTCAGTCTGCATGTTGCTCATCTATTGATAACACTACTTACAAAATGCGTAAATTAAGACCATTCTGATACTAATGACTTGTAGATTGAAATTGGCTGCTATATTAAGCATCTCACAACATGGAGGTCATTTCTATTTCACCAAAATCCCTAAGAGAATGCAATAGTCTCAGTTTTTTTAGGGACAGAAATTATTCAGTTAATGGTTGATTTGAAATTGCAAACTTATATGGAATTAGCAAACCATTCATAGCTGAAAAATGCAAATATGACACAAGGGAGACACTAATGATTGTGACTTGTTGACCTTTCCTTTCTGAATGTGTGAGGTGACTTGGAAATAACCTTACAATGTCTGTTCATATTAATTCATAATCATAGCTTTGTTAAGATTTGACATTTCATATTTTTGCACAGTAGCACAATTAAGTTAAATACTCATCATGGGTACATTGTGAATCAATGCTCTTCTCCAAAGTTCCCAATATACAACCCAATTCTTATTCCTCCTGAGAAAAAAAATACTAGTTCATAATGTAATGACAAATGAACTTAATTAGGTCACTACTGGCTATATGTTATTATTTGCAAAGCAGCCTGGCAAAATGTATGATTTTTTTTTGACGAACATGAAATATTCATTTTTTTCCAATATCAGAAACTATAGTAAAGGGAGGGTGAGTAGAATCTGTTTATTGGCTACTACATTTTCATGATTGTTTTGCAAGACTAATCTAAATAAAAATTAAGATTTTCATGTAATGAATAGAACAGGACAACTATTGCATAATCCATCCACTATCATTCAGCCCCAGCATCTGGCAGTCAGAGGCTTAAGGACAACCAGACCATAAAGTTTAATTCCTGACCATCTTGGCTAATAGTCCATGGACCTATTCTCCATGAATTTATCTAATTCTTTTTTGAACTCATTTATAGTTTCAGCCTTCACCACATCCCAGGGCAATGAGTTCCAAAAGTCCGCGCACCTCATGAAGTAAAGGCTGAGAGAATATTGCTGCATTATTTCATCATGCATCTTCAAGTTTTGCACCTTGGTTGACAGAGATGGATCACGTCAATTAAATCACATAGGACTTAATATATCATTATAGCAGCAGTCACCAGATGACAACTGTTACACATAGTCTTACAAATTCTTTTTCTTAGCATGTGAGCACTGTTTGATCTTAGAAGAAATGTATTGTTGTTAGTTCTCTGGTATAGGATTCATAGAATCATAGAAATTCAGGGTTGGAAGGGACCTCAACTCCCAGTCCCAGCTCTGAGGCAGGACCAAGTAAACCTGACCTGTGTTTGTCTAACCTCTTCTTCCCTCCAAGGAAAGGGATTCTACAACCTCCCTTGGAAGCTTTTTTTCCAGTGTTTCACTATCCTTATTGTTAATTTTCCCCCCTAATATCTAATCTAACTCTCCCTCATAGCAGATTAAGCTCATTGCTTCTTGTCCTATCTTCAGTGAACATGGACAAAAATTAATCATCATACTCTTTATAACAGCCCCTAACATATTTAAAGACTGTTTTCAGGTTCCGCATCAGTCTTCTTTTGGTTTTTGTTATCCTTCCGGTTTTTTATCCTTTCCTCACAGGTCAGGTTCTCTAATGCTTTTATCATTTTTGTGGCTCTCCTCTGGACCCTCTCCAGTTTGTCCATATCTTTCTTAAAGTGCAGCACCTAGAACTGGATACACTACTCCAGTGCCAAGTAGAACAGAAAAATTACCTCCCACATCTTATATATGACATTCCTGTAAATACATCCCAGAATTATATTAGCCCTTTTGGCAACAGCATCACATTGCTATCTTATTTTCAATCTGTGATCCACTAAAATGCCTAGATCCTTTTCAGCAGTATGACTGCCTAGCTAGTTATTCCCCATTTTGTAGTTGTACATTTGATTTTTCCTTCCTAAGTCTAATACTTTGGACTTCTCTTTATTGAATTTCATTTTGCTTATTTTAGACTAATTCTCCAATTTCTCAAGGTAGTTTTGAATACTAATCCTGTCCTTCAAAGTGCTTGAAATCCCTCCCAGCTTTGTGTCATCCACAAGTTTTTATAAGTATACTCTCCACTCTGGTACCCAAGTCATTAATTAAAATGCTAAATAAGTACTGACCCCTGTGGTACCCCACTAGATATTCCCTCCCAGTCTGACAGCCAACCATTTATAACTGCTCTTTGAGTAAGGTCTTTCAACTAGTTTTGCACCTACTTTAAGAACTTGCAGCACTTGCAGGACCATAGAGGTTCTGGGCCACTGACACCTCTGCTTTGTCACAGGAGGCTTAGAGCATGCTCCCACAGGGGAACCTTATGAGGCTGGGCTCAGCAGGATGCACCACCCAGCAGGACCTGAGTGGCAGCCCCTCACAATGCACTGATTGGCCAATACCAGTACTTAAACCAGGAAGCTATGAAGGGGAGCTGTCTGAGCAACAACACAGACTGCCTGCCTGCCTCTTCTCATGATAGACCCTAGGCTCTGGCTTCCAACCCTGGTTTGTCGACTTTGCTTTTGACTGCTGTCTGTAATTTGGCACTTGACCCTGATCTCCTGGTCACCTGACCCTGCCTGCTTCCTGATGCCTGATTCTTGGTCTGGTCACTGGCCTGTCTTACACTCTGACCTCCTGGGATCTCACTCCCAACTCTTCATCTGACCACTAGGTCTGACTGCCCATGTCCCAGTTATGACACCCACCTTACAATAATTTCATCTAGACCATATCTGTCTAGTTTGCTTATGAGAATGTCATGTGGGATTGTGTCAAAGCCTTACTAAAATAAGATATCACATCTACTGCTACTCCCCACCCTCATCCACTAGATCAGTAACCCATCAAAGAGGAAATTAGGTTAGTTTGGCATGACTTGTACTTGACCAATCAGTGTTGGCTATTATAGATGGTATAAAGTTACATGGCAGGTGTAAGGTAGTGAAAAAATGGGGTTAAGTGATTGCCAGTTAATTTAGGTTGGTATGCAAAAAATGGGTGATATGAAGAGGAGGCACATAAGGGTATAAGGCAGGAAGATCAAGTAACTCTTCAAGTTTCACTGTAATGGACCCTACAAAAAATCCCTATTAAGTATTTCTGCAAAACCACTTGGGGAGGGGTGTGCATCTACAATCACTCCTCACTTTTTAAGAAAATTCCTTGTAAAGTTGGACTCATTCAAACGTCCTAAAAACATCAGGTTAAAAATCAAGGTAAACATGTGCCTAAAAATGAAATGCAGTAGTGAGTATTTCAGGTGAAGAATGCTCAGGGAAAGTAAAAAGTTCCTTCACTGGTGAAACATCTCAAATAAAAAAGTTTCTACTTAAACAATAGCTTTGGGTTTTTTATTTATTGGTAAGGCTACAATTTAGTCACAGGTACTTTTAGTAAAAGTCATGGACAAGTCATGGGCAATAAATAAAAATTCACAGCCCGTGATCTGTCCATGACTTTTCCTAAAAATACCTGTGATTAAATCTTGGGGAGCGGGCACTGGGTGGCATGGGGGGGCTGCTGCTGGGGAGGGGTTTCTGGAGGGGTCATTGCTGGGGGGAATTTCTGGGGGGTGGTGCTCCCAGGGGCAATGGCACCTGGGGACTGCTGCCCAGGGCCACGGACTGCAGCTGCTCTGACTGGCCACCCGGGGACCACAGCAGCTCCGGTCAGCTGCCCAGGGGCCTCCAGAGCAGCAGCTGGTGTGGCTGTCCACGGGGCCACTTGAGCACTGGTCACTACAGAAGTCATGGAGGTCACAGAAAGTCACAGAATTCATGACTTCCGTGACCTCCGTCACAGCCATGGAGCCCTGTTTATTGGTACTGTAAATGGAGATGAGACTGAACCAAAACCCAGTTCCAGATTAGGATCTGAGTTTACTGTTCAGTCATGGGAAAGTCTGGATTTGGGTCTGGATTTTAAACCTGTTTTTGGTTCTCTATATAAAATGTGAAATTCAGTTCCTGAAAGATGACTTGTTTTTCCCCAGAGCCCATCTCCAATACTAAAGATTATTTCAAACAGCTTTAACTCAAAACAGCTTGCTGTGGCGATGAATACAAAAAATCCCCACCACATGTTTACAGTAGAAAACCTAACCCTGCTCCAAAGAGGTTCATTAAGACAAAGAAATACCATGTTCACAAATTCCTTTCTCACTTTTTTTCGGAGACAGCAGAGGAACAGCAGAAAACAAGGAGCCTGCCTACACAAAAACAGTGGAGCCTGGAGGAATGGTGTAGAATGAGAAGAGCACAGCCACAGCATCATCCACACCTGGAGAAATGACTAAGAGTAGCCCAGCAGCATAACAGCCCATTCAGACTGACCCTAACAGCACCGCAAGAGGTTCACTATAATCTGGTAGGGAGTTTCAACTGGCCTGACCAGTTCAATGTACACCGACTTACTAATGTCATAACTTGTATCTAAAAGGTGTCATGTAAGATATCAATAGAAAGCTAATAATATATTGATCATTAAGATTGTATGGTAAAGGTATGGAGGACAAATTCAAAACTACAAACATATTTGGAATTTTATGTTTTATAGTGTGTCTAACAGGCAGGACTGAAGTTATCCCTCCCTTGACAAAGGAATGTGGTTCTGCCATCTTGAGGGTATTTCCAAGGTATATTGGGACAATGGGAATGCAATTTACACAATTTACAAAAGGTAAACAGAACCATCAAGCCAACAATGGGAGGAAATTGCAGGAAACAGATTAATTTGCATTTTAGCAAACACCAACAAGGGGACAAAGTAGCATACTTCCTTCACCGGAAAACTCCAACTCCCCTTCATCACAGCTTGAATTAACTGAACTTCAGTTGGGGGTGGGTAGAGAGGGTAAACCTTCAGAAGAATCCATGTCAAAGGTTCCCTGGACTATAAAAGAGGAGCAAAGAACCCCAAGTTATCTTTCACCTAAGAAGAAAAAGGCACTGAGCACTTTCAATTTTGTAGGAGATCCTGACTAGAAGTGTGGTAAGCCATCTTGCTGGAAGTTAGATTGGTAAGAAAACTATATTAAATAAAGGCTGTAGCTTGTTTTGTTAAGTCTAAGCCTCTAGAAAGTTTTTTTCATTTATTTACTTGTCATCCTTTCTAACTCTATCCTTTATACTTCAATACATTTCAAATCCCATTTCCTTGTGTTAAACTTGTTTTACTTTTAATCTAAACCAAGCCAGTGCTGTGTTTGAGTTCAAGTGATAAGCTGTGCATTTTGTCTCCTTACAGGAGCAAACAAACCGTATTGTTCCTTTTGAATGGTCTAGCAGAGGACAGGACATTACAGAGCGCATGGTTTTGGAATTCAGGATGGGGGAGGGAGGTTGAGGTAATTTTTGCCTGGTGTAACCAGAGGTGGTGTTACTCCCCAGCTACACTCTGGTATACAAGCAGGCTGCTTGAATAAGTTGCTGAGTCAGAACAGCTAATCACAAACACTCAGTGCATCTTTGTCTTCTGGCTTTTAGTGTCCAGGCTGTAAGCCACAGCAGCAGAACATTTAAGGCAGCCAGGGATACAAGGCAGGAGGTGACACAAACCCTCACTGGTCTGGATTGCACTCCAGAATGTGACAGAGTCCCATGTGGCTGTCCCTGCTGATGTAGCCCTTGTTGCACAAATTGCCCAGGTAGCCCTCCTGCCTCTGAGAAGGTACCAGCCTCACCCTGGTGCATAGTAGGTCTTTGTGGAAGCTTTTTTAAGTGGGTCTAGAGAGCAATGTTCCTAAAGTGTACACTATTGGACCCTGACTTAAAGATCACATACAGAGGTTCACTAGTAGGGCTCACTTCAGAGAGAGCCTACTCGAGGGGTTCTCAAACTGGGGGTCAGGACCCCTCAGGGGGTCATGAGGTTATTACATGGGGGGAGGGGTCCGCAAGCTGTCAGCCTCCCCTCCAAACCCTGCTTTGCATCCAGCATTTACAATGGTGTTAAATATATTAAAAAGTGTTTTTAATTTATAAGAGGGGGTCGAACTCAGAGGCTTGCTGTGTGAAAGGGGTCATCAGTACAAAAGTTTGAGAACCACTGGCCTAATCTATTCATTCACCCATATTTCACAATGGTATCTGCCACTTCAGCCAAGGCCAGATGCTCAGCCAAGGCCAAATAGCTCCATTGACATCAGTGGAGCTATGCAGGCTTACACTAGCTAAGGATCTGGCCCCATATCTACAAATAGCCCATGGCCTAATTTTCTACCCTACTTCCTCATAGCAGTGGAGTGAATCGTGTTTATTTTGTATGCTACGGTTGCTTTAATTTGATGAGCCCCTAAACAAGGTTCCCTTTGAATCAGGGAGTTTCTCCAAAGTACAGACAAAAAGTTTGGTCATGGTGGCTAAAGTGTACTACACAAAGAAGCTAAAGCCAGATATGAAGGTGAGAGATGTAATAATAATGTTCCTTTCTGAGTCCATTTTTTATTTTTCTCCAAGGGTTGGGAATTTTTATCCCAAGCCTATCTCCACATCAGAGCACTGTTCTGATTAATAGGTTAATATATATACAATGTATTTAAACTCAGTTTTTTGTTTGTTGTTTTGCCTTTCCAGCACTATTCTGTATTAATCTTAGCATTTATGTCAATGAGGAAGAAAGCTGTCCCTGTTGTCCCCATTTATGGCTGCATTCAATGCAGATAAGTTTTGTTTGGTAACCTACTGAGTTTGCTAAAGACAATCACTAGAGATAGAACCTTAATTTAACCTCAAGCCTGCAGCATTTCCCATGGAACACAGATGACTGATAACATAGCAGAGGGAAAGGAAAGTACAAAATTATTGACAAATGGAAGCGGCAAATCTGGAGTGTTAAATTTCTTCCTCTAAATCATTGTTTATAAGGATCGTCATGCATGTCTGACTAAGTCTGGAGACAGTAGGAAGCAGCTTAAGAGAGTAGTTTTAAAAAGTGGCTGGAGTTTCTGAAAGCCATGGCCAAAGCACATAAAATACACTTGCCATTTCATCTTGTAACAAAACGATGCCATGACAGAATCAAAACACAGTTGCTCATAATAGCCTCTGCACAGGGTAGGTCAGCGATTACTAATGTAAAGGAAGCAAGTCCTTAATAGACAACTTGATAACCTTTCCCATGGGAACATTAGAAAATGGTGTTAATGAGCATTATAATAGCCTGCTTCTTTAAGTAGCTGTGTAAATAAATCTTTATTAATTGAGATTATATATGTTGTTTTCCTGTATAATAGCATTCTAGGAATATTGTGAGAATAATCTGTCTGAAGTAGCTAGAGGTTTTTTTTAACTTTTCTAAATTAAACATCAAGCTACTCTGGTGAGGTTAAAAGATAAATAACATTTTTATTTGCTAATGATAAAGCTAAATCATCTGAAGCCCAAATGAATCTAGGCTGATTTTATTATATTTGTTTTCTGCCTTTTAAAAAACATATAGAAAAGCCCCTCTCAGCTTCATTTTCACCTACTGTTTTGAATGAAAGAATTTGTCATTGCAGATAGAACATGAACAAAATCCTTTATCAACTGATTAGGTGAAGGGATATAAATAAAGACTTCTCACTCTAATGACAGAAAAAATATTTTTATTGTAGCCTATGTGTGGATTCTCTTACAATCACTTACTTCAGGTTGAAACCAGCAAGGTTTCTCTCATGTTGTCTATATCATAGTCTGAATTGCTGGAGAGTTTAAAAGAGGGAGTGAAGGTAATGTGCTAAATTCTGAGCCAATTTTTATCCAGTGAGGTTGCATGGAGTATTGAAATGCAGAAATTTGGCCCACATAGTGAAAATGCTTTTCTTATTAGCATGAAAATCAATCATTTACAAACCTTAGAGTGACCAGATGTCCCGATATTATAGGGACAGTCCCGATTTTTGGGTCTTTTTCTTATATAGGTTCCAATTACCCACCACCCGCTGTCCCGATTTTTCACACTTGCTGTCTGGTCACCCTAACAAACCTTTGTAGTTGAAAGGCCAAGAATTTAAGAAGTACTTATGCTTCTGATTTTTTTTTCAGCTTGATAATAGAAAGTTAAATAAATTTAATAAATAAATAAATAAAACAAAACCTACTCTTGAGATTTTAAAGTGTCTGGATCGTTGTAAAGAGAAAAGGAGATTGTATTTTGATAAGGTCTTTAGTTCAGCAGAAGGCCAGGGCAAAATGTAACCCCCTAAGAAGGTATACCATGTTTCATCTCAAGCAACAGCTAATGAAATCCTGAGAGGGTTTGTTACATGAGCCAGTGGACTGGAGCAACCTTTAACATGTAGGAAACTGGAGTTAATTAAACTGTTATGGGCATCCTATCCATCATCCCACCAGTAAGCTGTTTTCTAAACCTATTTACATTTTGCAATTGAAAAAAAAATGTACTCAGGACTGTTGCTAAAGCATGTTTACTGTCTTGATGGATTTGGTATTTGTGTGTAACCTTAATTATCTATAGTATTTCTTGAAGCTTCTTCTGCAGCAGTAGGTATTTGATTTCCAAGCAATTAGACATTTCTGACAATTAACAGACAGCAGGAGAATTCCCTTCAATGCATTATTCAGTTTGGGAAGGTATTGGATTATCACTACAGTAAATATGCTGCAAAGATTGCTTTACTGAAACTCAGTTTTGTACCTTTGTAGTTACTGAAATGCATTAAAACTCAGATCACCTTACACTAGTGGGCTGAGTTGCTTTGAAGGAGTTTTCTTTTACATACATTTAGCTTTCAAAAGTATTGTAAGTTTCTACCACCATTAAGATAAATTTATGTCTAAATTTACACCTGGCTGTCTTAACTGGAGTCAATGGGAAAAATTAGATTAAACCTTTCCCCACATGTAAACATTTGCAAAGTGAAGAAGAAAGCTGGCTACTTTGGAATGTTAATTTTTTATTTTAAGCCTTCACTACTGGCAGGTGGATATTTTATATATTATATTTCCTGATTATGGATTTGTCAACTGTGTTAAAGCATTTGGTACCTCTTTTAGCTCTTTAAAGATAAATTTTTCTCTTAAGCCCTATTTTAACATTAATTTTTGAAAAATGAGTTAATTTTTTTTAATTGTTTGGGATCAGTTGTGGCACTAAAAGTAAAAAATGTTGATTTGAAAGGAAGAAACCCTGATTTATAGCTTTGGAGGAATATCTTGAGAGACAGAATTTAGAAGAAGTGGAAGCCTGATCATTCAGAGCATTGACCCTAAGGCTGATCAAAATACTAAAAGAAACACTTTAGGAAACAATCCTGTCTTAGCTGACGGATGGCCCAGGTGACTTGGGGCCTGATCCTGCAGCCCTTATGCACCAAGGGCATCACCAGCCCACCTCCTTGATGCTGGATAAAAGAGCCAGACAAGTGTAAAGGGGCCAATGTAAAACATCATATTCAGCTGGCTGTGGATTGTCCCAGAGCAGGTAATATGGAGGACAGCTATAGCACTCTCCTCCAAAACCCCCACATAAGCCCCAGCATGGGGAAAGTGCTCAGTGGGGCTAGTGGCAGCAGGGTGGTGTTGGAGGATAGGCTGCAGCACACAGTACTACAGAGTGTTGCATCTGATAAGGCAGTTTAGAGAGCAGGCATATAATTTCAGAAACATCTGGAGGTGGGTGAAAAGTTTGCTTCCTAATGATCACATCCAAAGTCGGGGGGAGGGGCAGGTGTAGGAAAGGAAGACCTAATGGAGCACATATACCCATGAAAAGTCAGCAGGAGGCAAACCAAGGTCTGGGGAGACAACTGCCTCTTGCCCCAAAGCAAATGATGCCCAGCTGCCATAAAGACAACCCTGGAGATTTAAGTTATGCCAGGAGTATCCAGGCCACATAGCAGCCCAGGATTAGGAAGGCAGAAAGTTGCCTTAAAGCCCACTGCTTTTATTGGACTGTCCACTCTGTGCTGCACTTTTAAGAGACGCAGCACAAAAGCTCTCTTCCAGACTTAAGTGGGAAGGCAGAGTTACAGGGTGGTGCCAAAGATAATACTTGTGTCTCTTACTTGAATATGACTTTGGCTTAATATATCTGTACTTCATTTTGATTTGCTTTATAAACATTAAATTGCAATTTAAGCAGTGGAAATCCAGAAGTGAATTAAAATATTATTGTATATTCATACTTTAAAGAATGTGATTACCAGTATTTTATTCAGAAATTTTATTACAGGGATTTTAATTTATAAACTAAGGCAGAAGAGATAATTACTTCTATCAGGCAGGAGAAAAAGATAGGAATCTCTTTCCCTTCTTCACTAATGCTTGCAGTATTGATTCTGCACACTGAGCACCCAGCAACAAAGGAAAATAAGCAGTGATTTGATGTGTTCTACTAGTTAAAACAGACCAAGAATCTAAACTTAAAGTGTCAGAAATTATTCATTGACACCCTTTTTAAAATTGCAACTAATTAGCACACATAACTTGCTTAGTTATTTCTTGTTGGAATTCTTGTTAGTTCTTAGCATCAGTCCTATGATGTACTGCGACCCATCTGAAAGGTGCAGAGTGACCTTGCTACTATTGAAGTTGAGAACATTTGGAATCTCATCACGTAACATGGTGGCCTTCCAGGTAACCTAAGCATTCAGTCATTATCTTTTGATTTGGCTTTAGACATCTCCTTAAAATGGGGATTCTGGACTCAACCTTGCAATCCACAGATACAAACTCCCATCAGCTTCAACATAATCCCAGTTATTTCAATGGGAGTTTTGCCTGAGCAAGGGACTGCAATGATGGGCATTCTGTAGAAATCAGTCATTTCAATGGAGTCATGAAACAAAATTGCTTTTCTTGGCACAAGAACTCAGAGGAAACAAGGCAGAAAGTGATGTGTGGTAAAGTGTACTCTAAACATAAATGCCATTGCAGTTACTCATTAAATTGGATGGTTTGCCCTCTGTTAATGATCAAGATAGCCATGTATTTTTCTTTATGAATTCTTATCTTATACCACCATACATGAATACTGTTTTCCCTGGCAAATGGTCATACACTATATATTCTACAGAAAAATTATGCTGCTTGACTCCAGCAATGTACAAGAAATGTACAGACTCCATCTATGCAAGAAAGGAAGGACTCAATAAAAACTTTCTTCACAGCTAGTTCTTAAACGGCAAAGCTGGAACAGCCTGAGGAGGACCACACTACATGCAGTGCAAGTTCTACCTCAAATAATGTATAGAAACTGCCCTCTCCCCTGCAGTCAAATAGGAGGAGAGGATTTTGAAGGGACCACAGGGGCTATAGTGCAGCATCTGGAAGGAGGACTGTGAGAGTACATGCCTAACAAGAAAGGGGCTGCCCCCACCTCAGATCAGCTGCCTTCCAATTGGCTGGGAACAGGAGACTGGGTTAGCTGATTGGCTTTTGCCTTGGGTTTTTTTCTCTCATACACACCCTCCCCTCAGTTGTAACATGGAAGCTGTGTTTTTGTTATGTTGCAGATCTGATCATCAAATTATTTTGGGATCAGAAAGTAATTTTTCCCATTGGACCACATCAACAAAGATTTGGTAGGGGTTTTTGCCTTCCTTTCAGCATCACGGATGCATAGTTGCATTGAAAGCAAAAGGATTTGAAAAGGTTACTGGGAAAATACTGTTCATCTTAACACAACTTTCAGACACTGTCTAGAGCAGATCAATGCTGAAAAGGCCAGCTCCCAGAGATAAATTAGACCCTGGATTTTACTGGTCAACCTTCTCCCTATAGGAGAAGGGGAGAGCTGGAGTCTTTGTGGACTGAAGTCCCCGCTTTGGAAACCGCTATCCTCTCCTCTGTACAGGAGATTCAGAAGTAAGTAGAGTCCTAGGGGATAGGCTGCAAAGGGTATACAACTAAGTTATTGGTTTCAGAGTAGCAGCCGCGTTAGTCTGTATCCGCAAAAAGAACAGGAGTACTTGTGGCATCTTAGAGACTAACCAATTTATTTGAGCACAAGCTTTCATGGGCTACAGCCCACTTCATCGGATGCATAGAATGGAACATATAGTAAGATATATATATGTATATAATACAGATAAGTTGGAAGTTACCATACAAACTGTGAGAGGCTAATTCGTTAAGATGAGCTATTATAGGCAGGAGAAAAAACTTTTGTAGTGATAATCAAGAGGGCCCATTTAGACAGTTGACAAGAAGGTGTGAGGATACTTAACTTAAGGAAATAGATTCAA
This sequence comes from Caretta caretta, assembly GCF_965140235.1. Classification (NCBI taxonomy): domain Eukaryota; kingdom Metazoa; phylum Chordata; order Testudines; family Cheloniidae; genus Caretta; species Caretta caretta. Next base: position 79,714,273 of record NC_134210.1, on the reverse strand, counting down.
TGTGTGTAATGACCCAGCCACTCCCAGTCTCTATTCAAACCCAAGTTAATGGTATCTAGTTTGCATATTAATTCAAGCTCAGCAGTTTCTCGTTGGAATCTGTTTTTGAAGGTATTCTGTTGCAAAATTGCCACCCTTAAATCTTTTACTGAGTGGCCAGAGAGATTGAAATGTTCCCCTACCAGTTTTTAAATGTTCTGATTCCTGATGTCAGATTTGTGTCCATTTATTCTTTTGCGTAGAGACTGTCCGGTTTGGCCAATGGCATATATCACATTAGTAGATGTGCAGGTGAACGAGCCCCTGATGGTGTGGCTAATGTGATTAGGTCCTATGATGGTGTCACTTGAATAAATATGTGGACAGAGTTGGCACTGGGCTTTGTTGCAAGGATAGGTTCCTGGGTTAGTGTTTTTGTTGTGTGGTGTGTGGTTGATGGAGAGTATTTGCTTCAGGTTGGGGGGCTGTCTGTAAGCGAGGACTGGTCTGTCTCCCAAGATCTGTGAGACTGAGGGATCATTTTTCAGGATAGGTTGTAAATCTTTGATGATGCGCTGGAGAGGTTTTAGTTGGGGGCTAAAGGTGGCAGCTAGTGGCATTCTGTTATTTTCTTTGTTGGGCCTGTCCAGTAGTAGGGGACTTCTGGGTACTCTTTTGGCTCTGTCAATCTGTTTTTTCACTTCAGGAGGTGGGTATTGTAGCTTTAAGAATGCTTGATAGAGATCTTGTAGGTGTCTGTCTCTGTCTGAGGGACTGGAGCAAATGCAGTTGTATCAAAGGGATTGGAGCAAATGCATTTTTATGAGCTTGGCTGTAGACAATGGATTGTGTGGTGTGTCCTGGATGGAAGCTGGAGGCATGTAGGTAAGTATAGTGGTCAGAAAGTTTTGGGTATAGGGTGGTGTTTATGTGACCATCGCTTATTAGCACAGTTGTGTCCAGGAATGGACCGCTTGTGTGGATTGGTATAGGCTGAGTCTGATGGTGGAATAGAAATTGTTGAAATCATGGTGGAATTCCTCAACGGCTTCTTTTCCATGGGTCCAGATGATGAAGATGTCATCAATGTAGCGCAAGTAGAGTAGGGGCATTAGGGGACGAGAGCTGAGGAAGCGTTGTTCTAAGTCAGCCATAAAAATGTTAACATACTGTGGGGCCATGCGGGTACCCACAGCAGTGCCACTGACTTGAAGGTATATATTGTTCCCAAATGTGAAATAGTTGTGAATGAGGACAAAGTCACAAAGGTCAGCCACCACATTTGCCATGACATTATCGGGGATACTGTTCCTGATAGCTTGTAGTCCATCTTTGTGTGGAATGTTGGTGTAGAGGGCTTCTACATCCATAGTGGCCAGGATGGTGTTATCAGGAAGATCACCGATGGATTGTAGTTTCCTCAGGAAGTCAGTGGTGTCTCAAAGATAGCTGGGAGTGCTGGTAATGTAGGGCCTGCAGAGATATATATATGTCTTACTATATGTTCCATTCTATGCATCCGATGAAGTGGGCTGTAGCCCACGAAAGCTTATGCTGTAATAAACTTGTTAGTCTCTAAGGTGCCACAAGTACTCCTGTTCTTTTCACTAAGTTATTGTTTGTATAGTAGGAGCCCTGTAACCCCACACTAGACCCATTTAAAGGACTGGTCTGTGAGAGCAGGAGGGAGGGTACATGGCCCCCACTCTGGTACTAAATTACTAACATTTCAGCCTGATGCTGAAATCTATCCCATATGTGTCTTGTTCTTTTGTCTCCATGTCCTAGTCAATAAGTGACAGTATAGTTTGGGAAATAAAGTGGAAAAATTGGGGTCGATCTTAGCTCAACTGCACTTCCTGATATTTATACCCTTCTTGTTTATGTAAAAGCCTCAATGTGGGAACCCTGTTTGTGCAGGCATCTAGGAGCATGCTTATCATACAGGATTAAGTTTTCTTCCATATTAATGATTCAAAGATGTTTCCCTTCCAGATTCTGTTATTTTGCTGGAGGTATTCAGAATTGATTTTTGATAAATTCAGACTGGTGCCTCTGCAGCTACTGAATAGTTACAGTATCTTTAAATATTTATATTGTGCTGCTGGTCATAATTATTATTTCAGCTCAGCACAGTTCTAATGCATTTAGATGTCAGTGTTCCTCAGTTTAATTCATCATGCATACATTAAGTTGCTTGTATACATATATTAAGTATGCACCTCCAAGGATGGAAAAAAGACCTATTCATATTTTAGCAGCTATGAGAAAGAACAGATTTCTTTTACATTCTTAACTGTAAACATTAATTAGAGGCTTGACACTCAATGGTTTTTTTATTTAAAAAAAACTTTCATAAAATAATCCATCATGAATTTCTTTATCACTATGCCAACGAAAACTAGTCCACTGCATTGCGTTCTCTCTGACTAGAAAGTTAAAGACAATGTGTTAAAAAAAATCCATTTATTTATGCAGTTTGTTTCCATGGGGAACAAAATGGCTCTGCTGTGAAACCTAGTAAGTTCTGAATACAAGAATGTCATGCTTTATTATCTATTTGTGTGCTTTTGTTGAAGCGCAATTATGCTATTGCCTGTACTCTCAGTCTGTCTTCTGAGCTGGCAGAATAGAATCTGAAAACAAGAGTTTGAACATTTTTCTATATTCTCCAAAACAGGATTATAAAATGCAGGACTTTACCAATGAAAAAATATTTCTGCAAACATGACTGGTATGCAATTTAACCCTCTCTTGCCAGTTTATACTATTTGAGATTATTTGCTTTAAGCAAAATATAGAAGAATGGAATATTTCCCTCCAAGGGGGACTGCCAAGTGATTTCCAAGATCAAGTATAATACACAAAGGAAATAACAGAACCTCATTCCCAAACACACAACAGTCTCTCTAGTGCTGCTACCTGTGACATTGACTCTATTTAGTCCCTTTAAAGGGGTGCGAAAGCTGTCATGACAAGCTGGTCCAAGTGTTGCCTAAAACACTAACATGAAAATGTCTATTGTCAGCATGATGTATAACATAGAATCATAGAAGATTAGGGTTTGAAGAGATCTCAGGAGGTCATCTAGTCCAACCCCTTGCTCAAAGCAGGACCTGACCCCAATTAAATCATCCCAGCCAGAGCTTTGTCAAGCTGGGCCTTAAAAACCTCTAAGGATGGAAATTCCACCACCTCCCTAGGTAACCCATTCCAGTGCTTCACCACCCTCCTAGTGAAACAGTGTTTCTTAATATCCAACCTAGACCTCCCCCACTGCAACTTGAGACCATTGCTCCTTGTTCTGTCCTCTGCCACCACTGAGAAAAAGCCTAGCTCCATCCTCTTTGGGACCTCCCTTCAGGTAGTTGAAGGCTACTATCAAATCCTCCCTCACTCTTCTCTTCTGCAGACTGAATAAGCCCAGTTCCCTCAGCCCCTCCTCATAAGTCTTGTGCCCCAGCTCCCTAATCATGTTCATTGCCCTCCGCTGGACTCTCTCCAATTTGTCCACATCCTTTCTGTAGTGGGGCCCCCAAAACTGGACGCAGTACTCCAGATATGGCCTCACCAGTGCCAAAAAAAGGGGAATAATCACTTACCTTGATCTGCTGGCAATGCTCCTACTAATGCAGCCCAATATGCCATTAGACCTTTTGACAACAAGGGCACACTGTTGACTCATATCCAGCTTCTTGTCCACTGTAATCCACAGATCTTTTTCTGCAGAACTGCCGCTTAGCCAGCTGTCCCCAGCCTGTAGCAGTGCATGGGATTCTTCTGTCCTACGTGCAGGACTCTGCACTTGTCCTTGTTGAACCTCCTCAGATTTCTTTTGGTCCAATCCTCCAATTTGTCTAGGTCACGCTGGACCCTATCCCTACCCTCCAGCGTATCTACCTCTTGCACCAGCTTAGTGTCATCTGCGAACTTGCTGAGGGTGCAATCCATCCCATCATCCAGATCAATAATGAAGATGTTGAACAAAACTGGCCCCAGGACTGACCCCTGGGGCACTCTGCTTGATACAGGCTGCCAACTAGACATCGAGCCGTTGATCACTACCCATTGAGTTCAAACTGAGTCCCATGAATTGATTTTATTGGTGTTCATCCACCCAGCCTGTTTTTTCAGCCTAATGTTGCATCTCCAGGATGTGTAACTGACCAGACGAGAATGTCAGGATTAATTACAGTATTTATACTGTTAAAGGAAGCACAGGTTTTTTGAGAATGTCCCAGCCTTTATTTATATTTAATTATTCTAACATTTAAGATGTGCAATTATTTCTAAATCATACTTTATAGAACACAAGAATTTGTGTGTATTACAATAAGCCAAACATAACATGCACAACATTTGCACAGAACATTTCACATTTTTGCAAGTCATGAGAAATTTAGAAAATTAGCAGGGTTTTTAGCTCTTACAAGGAATATGCAAGCATTCTATGCCTTCTAAATGGATTTACTCTAACTGCCTAATTCATTATGCTAAAACCATGAAGCAATTTCCTGTTCAAAGCCCAGCTCACAGGCTCTCTGTTGTCAAGTATTTGAATTTCAGATTAGAAATGTGTTCATTTGGATAGCATGAAAGGAAAGCTTTGTTGTCAGCTTTGCTTTATGTTCTGCCAGCAGCCAAATCCATCTTCTTCAACAGTCACCAGCAAAATACCAGACCTCTACTCTGGTCTCAACTATCTTGAAACAAACAAACGCTTTTGGCCTTTGCGGTCTAAGCACTGGTTTGAGGTTTGCGTCCCTCCCATCCCTCTTAATGTTTGTTTAAAAGATTATTTCTCACAGAGGAGGATATCAGCAAATGTTTAGGTTATATAGAGAGTTTTCTTTCCCTCCCCCCACCCCAAAAGAGGGAGAGAACCAAAGCATTGCACAATGAGGAATAGGAGCCAAAACATTTTAGTTCTAGTGTAGATCAGGAGTTTGTTATGGAATAGTGAAATTGCAGCATTTTTACCCTCAGCATGTTAACGGCTATCATCTACTGTGCTTTAACTATCCCATTTACTTCCCATTGCTGATGGCTTTTTGCTTATTGATCTTAGAAAGATACACACAGCAGCTCACACACATCAGAGGCCACATTTCAGTCAAAGGAAAACAAAGTTACCTGATACACTAGGTATCGAAAGAGAAGAACATTTAACCAACTTTGGTCAAGGGGCATGGAAGAGGTGGCCAGTAATGGAATTCAGAGAAAATTTCTTTACACAGGAAGGGACCTTTAGAAAGTCCTCAGTTATTCTAAGGTATTTCTCCTAGGTTTAGGAGCTAAAGCTAAATGCACATCCTTTATTAATTAAATGCAAACATTCACACAAGGAATGCTGCAACCTAAATTTGAACTTTAATGGTTGTAAAATAGTTGGAAGCAAGAATAATTATTTGCTGTAACAGAGGACATTGAGATATTTATAATCCTTTTGCTTTAGAATACAATAACCCTGGTATAGCCATAATAAGCTCTCCAATATAAGAAATGGTAATAGGTGGTTTGTCTCTGACAGTTTCAACATCTGCCTCAAAGGTTTAGGAGTGAAGAAAAAAAAATCAGGTCACAATGCTACACCTGTTGATACAGTTCCTAACACCTTTTCTCCCTAATAATGACATGGAGCTAGACTGTTCAAGTCCTTCAGTTCCAGAATTCTCCCTCAGCCTCAAACCACGTGCTGTGAATAAAAGTAATATTCAACTCGCACTTCTGCCTGCCTGCTAAATACTCTGTAGTTCTCTTGTGGAATTTGTTTCTTTCCCCCATCAGATTACACAAAAAGAATTAGAGAGCACTAATATACAATTATACAAACTTTAAATAGAGAGTTAAAGAACTCAAACCCAAACCATTTTAGATTGACAATTACATAAAAATATGGTGCTGCAAATAGAAATCAAACTATTACTACTGTACTGAAGCACAACTGCTCTACAGCACCATAGCTAGAACCATACTCCAAGATCCCAGGCAGTTCATTTGTCATTAGGCTTCTAGATATGGTTCCCTTGGTATAGTTCCAGTTTTATAATTCTATTGGGCTAAATCCTGAAGTTCTCATTCATTCTGGGCTCGGCCTTTATTCACACAAAACTGAGTCAGGATTTGGCCCACTGTGATTGCATTGTTTCCAGATACTGCATTATTCTTTGTTCAGTAGCAGGGTTTTACTAGTTAGATAAAGTGAATATTAAGTCTTACTAATTATAAACATGTTTTATATATTGCCTCCTCACTGCCCCCACCAAAGCTGCTGTCCAATGGAACAACATAAAATCCCACCTTCCTAAAATACAAACACAAAAGAGCAAGTGAAAGATTCCAGTTTAAGACTGTTGTCCTCCAGGGGGATCTGTGTAAGTGTAAGCAGAGACCCACTGAAGTCAATGAAAATCTCAGCAGACAAAAAGGCTTGTCTACATGGATCTGTTTTCAGAAAACTGGATCAAGGTATAACAGAGGCAAGAACTGGATTAAAAGAGCAGGTAATTTTAAGTGATTATTCTAAAAACACTGTGTGATTGTGGGTAAGGCGGCAAGTTTTAAGATGCTTTTCAAAAGAGGAATGGCTAAAAAATGGGTAGCAAGTTCCACACTGCAAGCCCCACACAACCAAAGCACACTCACCTGCCAAATTCACGCTCAATGGTAGGCTCTGAAGCTGGGCAGAAAATTTCACCCAAAATCTTTTTTGGTTGCAAAATCCAAATTCAAAAGATTGTGTGAATTGGTGTCAAATTTGCCAAAATATTTTGGTTAAAAAAATAAAAAATAAATAATTTGACATTTTGATTCAAAAGGGTGTTTCATTTCAAAATCTACCTCAATGTTATTTTATTTTTTAAAAAGAAAAAAAATTATTTTGGATTTATTCCCAATATTTTGGTTGACAAGAGTATAATTTTGTTTCAGGTCAACCCAAAGTAATTTATTTTTCAGTTCAGCCTGCAAACAAAAATAATTAGTTATTTGCACAGTTCTAGTGGGATCCTCAAAGAGCTGGTAATGTATGTAAGTAATACCAGTATGATTACATTTTTACCAAAAAATTGCTGAAATAATACTATTTATGGCAGGTTGCACAGTTACCATAGTTTTACAAATTCTTTTTCTTGGTGTGTGAGCAAGTTTTGAATCCTGGGAAGACATGCTGTGTTAGCTCTGGTTAGGCAAGATTTTTAGTGCAGTCAACTTCAGGAGAGAGAGCGCTGTTGGAGCTGCAGAAGAATTTGTCCTCTGCCTTGGGCTCTGATTAGAGTCCATTTATGAAACAGAACTGTTCACTGGGAACCCAGGATTAGTGTTGGGCTGAGATTCCTGGATCACCAGTTGACTGTCTCAGCTCAGGAATGATGTATGTGTCTAACTAAAGCAAGTTACACTTAGAATATACCCAGACCCTGCATCACTGATTTCTCTTCCAGTGGGAAGCGGCCCTACATAGCCCCAAACATCTGCTACTGTTCAGCAGAGGGGAGACACTGGGGTCAAAAAAAGGGGCAACAAAGCAACAAACACCATTAAACCACTATATATCCACTGCACTCCCATTATTCCAGTATTCTGCAACAAAAACTACCATTGCATTACCAGCATGCCACTGGCTGGTTCTAGACCACAAGTAATTGTTCTAGCTTCATATTTGATAATGATAGTTAATGTTAAGGATAAAATACCAGGGTTGAACAGAAGCAATACATACAAATATTTGTAAAAAGGGGTTTGGTAAGTATTTGGAAGAAAATATTTCTGGGGGCGGGGGAAGAGATGACAACTGTTAAATGCAGAGGATGCATTTTAGCTTTCCTCAACTTTATTGTCTACGTTCCCACTATACCCTGTAGTATCATTTTTGAAGTTTATTTCATTTGCTGCATCGGCCATTCAACTACAGAATTAAAAAATTGCATTCAAAACACTCTGATGCAAGATCAGAGTTTTAGCCTGACAGCAAACGTAAAATCTCATGCATTAATCACTTAAAGAACAAGTAGGCTCTACTGTAAAAGGCAGCCCCTACATTATGCAAACATTTTACAGTGATATACTTTTGGTCTTCTTTTATTGGCCTGTTCCATATACAAGAAAATGTAATTATTTGTCTAGTTTACCTTCTGATACCCTCTGCCCTAACCTCCTTCCCTGTGTGTCCTTATCCTAATCTTTCTTATGTTTTCCCCTTCAGCAAATCTCATTAACTAATGTGGCTAGTGCCTTGTCCAAAGGAGCCCAGTGCTAGCAGAGACCCAAAAACAGACTAATTATATGGTCTCAGGATGACAGACACAGAGCATATCAAAGAACAGTCAGCTCCCATGCAAAGGGATTGTTCAATAGCTCTTCCAGATTATTGCAAATGGACTCAAGAAACAGTCAGGCTAGTTACAAGATTTGAGGGGATATCTTACCTGCAACAGTAGTAAAATGCTGCAATAGAGCCTCCAGCAGCTGGGACACAAAATCTGGATGAGAAAAAACATGAAATAAGCAGCACATACTTATCACATTGGATGTTAAACATATTTTATGAAGAGGCAATAAATGACAGGCTATTTGAATAGTGCTTTATTTGCTGAAGTTTGAGTCATGAAACCTGGTTTATAAACTGTTTATATGTCTGTGATGCTTGTCCAGAAAAAAGTTCTCGTGTGTGACTTCTAAGACAGCAGCACGGGTCACATCGGCTCTACCTTAAACATTATTTTTTTAAAATTCCCTTGTGCACATAAAGGATGATGGGTGTATAAATGTCAAAGGCCACTGTGGTTTCTCTTCCTTCCCAAATAAATGAATGCTGAAAAATTAGTGTAACTAGAGAATCTCATACAGATAAAGTTCCTAACATTATAAAGCTGAATGTCAATTCCTGGCCAAGGAATGGAAAGCTAGCTACCCAGGGTGTGGGACGGGGTGGGAAGACTTTAAAAATGTGTAACAAAATCTAGGTCTCCCTTTAAACAAACATTTTTTAAACTGTAGATTTTGCAATCTTTACTCATGCGGAGTAGCATTTATACACACTGGTACTTCCATTGGGTGAGAACCACAGAAATGGATCGAAAGCAGCACTGAAGTTTGCTAACTAAAAGGGCAAAATAACTTCTTGTGCCACTTAACCAAAGTGCTTGATTTGCATAAACAGAACAAAATTCACGATATTTTATTTTGTGCTAGCTAGACTATTACACTTCAGAGATTAAATAAATAGGACCCAGTGCTGCCTCCAAACAGGGACAATGCAGTCTTCAGTAACTCCATAATGACCTTTCCATTAGCAATAGGAAAATCAGTTCAGACAAAGAGACTCAACCCCCTTCCAAAGCTCCTTTTAGATCTTCAAAGTGCTTGGAGAAAGCTTTCTCACTCCTCCCCACAAACCGCCACCATGGACATCTTCCCTTCAGGCTTCAGTAAAACAGGCACTCTCTGCTGAGTCAGCTGCCTTCATATCTGCATTCTGATTCTTCCCCTGAGTCAGGGAACGGCTTGGCAATGTATTCTGGGACTACCTGAACTTGGGTAAACCCTACACTGAGATTCCTTTGAAACTGAATAACTGGTTAGAAGACAAAGTGCCAGGGCCCTACCTAATGATCTAGGATCACTGAAGTCTGGGGGTTTCTTGGGAAACCATAAGAGGAAATTGGGCATGAGAGGACCTGATGAAGGTCAGAAAAAGAACTGGGAGGTCAGTGGAGTTGGCATGGGGATTTACAGAGGCAGATGGGATTCAGGTCTGGAGGACAGAAGGATGGTGAAGAGTGGCCTGATAGAATTACAAGAAGAAAAGCAGAAAGGAGACTTCAAAAAGTTTAAATAAGCATCTGTGTCAAGGCTTTCATTTACTGAGTCAAATTTCTAAGCCCTTTGATGTTCATTCCACAGTACTTTCAGCCATGTTACAAGAATTCCAAAGGCTTGGCAAATGAGCAGCTCCTTTCCATAAACCCTCACAAGATGAGGGTTTAAATAGGTAGAAATACAATATGTAGTTTCTACAGGTATAGTTGCCAGGCAACCATTCTATTCTGCAACACAGACACTATATCAGCATTGATCAAGCTATATAACTGTTAACCCATTAGCTGCTCAGTTAAAACACTAATTACAGAATGTAGAGCTAACAGACAGAAGATAGCAGGATTATAAAACAATTATTTTGCAAAGCATGATGTCAGGCCTAGGCATAACTAAACCATGCAGATCTCAGAATATGGGAGAACCCTGACTGCATGGTAAGGAAATTAGTTTTCCTCTTGTTCAAATATTCATTGTAGTGGAGGATGTGCCTTTCTCGTCATAATTTAATAACAAAAATGATGCAGGGGATAGCAAGAGATGTCAAGAGTAACAAGAAGGGTTTCTTCAGGTATGTTGGCAACAAGAAGAAAGCCAAGGAAAGTGTGGGCCCCTTACTGAATGAGGGAGGCAACCTAGTGACGGAGGATGTGGAAAAAGCTAATGTACTCAATGCTTTTTTTGCCTCTGTCTTCACTAACAAGGTCAGCTCCCAGACTGCTGCGCTGGGCATCACAACATGGGGAGTAGATGGCCAGCCCTCTGTGGAGAAAGAGGTGTTTAGGGATTATTTAGAAAAGCTGGACGTGCACAAGTCCATGGGGCTGGACGAGTTGCATCCGAGAGTGCTAAAGGAATTGGCAGCTGTGATTGCAGAGCCATTGGCCATTATCTTTGAAAACTCGTTGCGAACAGGGGAAGTCCCAGATGACTGGAAAAAGGCTAATGTAGTGCCAATCTTTAAAAAAGGGAAGAAGGAGGATCCTGGGAACTACAGGCCAGTCAGCCTCACCTCAGTCCCTGGAAAAATCATGGAATCAATCCTGAAGCACTTACATGAGAGGAAAGTGATGAGGAACAGTCAGCATGGATTCACCAAGGGAAGGTCATGCCTGACTAATCTAATCGCCTTCTAAAATGAGATTACTAGTTCTGTGGATGAAGGGAAAGCAGTGGATGTATTGTTTCTTGACTTTAGCAAAGCTTTTGACACGGTCTCCCACAGTATTCTTGTCAGCAAGTTAAAGAAGTATGGGCTGGATGAATGCACTATAAGGTGGGTAGAAAGTTGGCTAGATTGTCGGGCTCAATGGGTAGTGATTAATGGCTCCATGTCTAGTTGGCAGCCGGTGTCAAGTGGAGTGCCCCAGGGGTCGGTCCTGGGGCCAGTTTTGTTCAATATCTTCATAAATGATCTGGAGGATGGTGTGGATTGCACTCTCAGCAAATTTGTGGACGATACTAAACTGGGAGGAGTGGTAGATACGCTGGAGGGCAGGGATAGGATACAGAGGGACCTAGACAAATTGGAGGATTGGGCCAAAAGAAATCTGATGAGGTTCAATAAGGATAAGTGCAGGGTCCTGCACTTAGGACGGAAGAACCCAATGCACAGCTACAGACTAGGGACCGAATGGCTAGGCAGCAGTTCTGAGGAAAAGGACCGAGGGGTGACAGTGGACAAGAAGCAGGATATGAGTCAGCAGTGTGCCCTTGTTGCGAAGAAGTCCAATGGCATTTTGGGATGTATAAGTAGGGGCACAGCGAGCAGATCGAGGGACGTGATCGTTCCCCTCTATTCGACATTGGTGAGGCCTCATCTGGAGTACTGTGTCCAGTTTTGGGCCCCACACTACAAGAAGGATGTGGATAAATTGGAGAGAGTCCAGCGAAAGGCAACAAAAATGATTAGGGGTCTGGAACACATGACTTATGAGGAGAGGCTGAGGGAACTGGGATTGTTTAGTCTGCAGAAGAGAAGAATGAGGGGGAATTTGATAGCTGCTTTCAACTACCTGAGAGGCGGTTCCAGAGAGGATGGTTCTAGACTATTCTCAGTGGTAGAAGAGGACAGGACAAGGAGTAATGGTCTCAAGTTGCAGTGGGAGAGGTTTAGGTAGGATATTAGGAAAAACTTTTTCACTAGGAGGGTGGTGAAACACTGGAATGCGTTACCTAGGGAGGTGGTAGAATCTCCTTCCTTAGAAGTTTTTAAGGTCAGGCTTGACAAAGCCCTGACTGGGCTGATTTAATTGGGGATTGGTCCTGCTTTGAGCAGGGGGTTGGACTAAATGACCTCCCTCGGTCCCTTCCAACCCTGATATTCTATGATTCTATGATAGTAACTGATAAAGAAATGTGAATTATTCATAATAAATTAACACAAGCCATCAGGAGTTGGTAGAGTACGTTTTGTCTTGTTCATAGGATGGGTTACTGCGCAGTTTCACTTCACAGTTAGCTTATCCATACCATTCACAAGATGACAATTTTACACAATAAGAGGTCCCCGATGGCATGTATTAATTTATAATGGATAGAAAAGGAAAGGAGCATTTTTGCGCATCAGGCCAGTAAAACTTACAAACTACTCCCTCAAGGCACATACACACATACATTAAAACATTAGCAATGGCACTAGACTTAATAAGAGCTATGATATACAACACAACCATACAAACAGTGCTTCTCAACAACCCACGGGCAGCAGTCGATGCTCTTTTACAGTTCTTTAACACATGAAACCGTACATCTCAAAAGAAAATGCATAAGATGAAATTATCAAATGCTTCATGCTTGTATTTTTACAGTAAAAATAAACAGTAATATCCTGGCAGTCGTGAATCACAAAGCTTGTCTATTGTTCTTTCTTAGTTCTTTGTAATGACTTCAATCACAATAGTATCTAAGCCCCAGTGAGGATCATATTATCCTATCCCCAAATCACATATGCTTCCAGCAACTGAATAATGAAATGAAAGTTTCCAAAAGGACAGAAAACAAGAAATGGGATTAGTGATTTTCCATCACAGTTGTTTTAAATTACTTTTATTCAAATCCAAAACAGTCATAAGTTTGGCCCCCAAAATAGTTCTTTATCATGTAGTACTAAAGTTATTAACCAATCTTGAAACCCTTGCTTACTTTTTTGGCATTAAGGGGAGTTTTGCCTGTGTAAGGACTGAGTTAAAATATAGGTAAGAATTTTTTTGGTGCATGGTGAAACAGTAGCCAGTGGAGTCAGAAGATCCCATCCCATGCCAAGTAGCTTTGATCATTGTCCTATGCCAGAGACAAGGAAATAAATAGAAGTCTCTTATCAGTACTCCGGTGTCACACTTTTACATCACGTGGAGTGTTCTGATCAGGACTCACATGAGAATGGAGACAGACATGCAGACAGTTTTAAAGTAGCAGACCACAAATGGAAGACTAGACCTTCATTTTAAAGAGAGGCAACACCCTTCCTCTGACCAGGGAGTGTCCATTCCCTTGCCAGACCAACCAAACATGCTTGCTAAAACAGGAGGGAGCACTTTATGTAGGAGTAGTTATAAATATGGCAGTTCATTCACCATTGTGACTATTAACAGGCGAAGTCACTTGGGCCAGAATCTGCTCTCAATTACACCCATGTAAATCTGCAGTAACTCTAGTGACAATGGTGGAAAGATTCCAGATTTATATGGTTACCTGAGAACAGAATGTGGCCCACCAGTTTTCTTTAGTTCTACAACAGATTATTAATTTTTAATTTGCATCGACACATTAAACTGGTTTTCTAATTCTGGTTCCACTTGTGTTTATTCCAATGGGAGAAAATATTTTGTTTTTCTTTTACTTTCTTCCTCCAAAGAGAAGTAAAAGAAATGGGGTTCATGAGGCCTCAGACAGCAGAACATTTGAAGTACAGTTTGACTCAGGTATTCTTAGTAAATATTTTACTTGCAAAAAGTCAGTACTTTGAGTCCTAACAACTGCCAATGACTCGGGGATAATATTTCATGTGTATCAGATAACTGCAGCAGTATAATTTGTCCAAGACCACAACATGATTTCCTGCATTATTGATATAACACTTAAATAAACTTTTAAATTAAAAACAAGGTTAAGACTAAAGTGTGAATTATGATAAATGCAGAACCATTAATAAAAAAATTCAAATATTTGATTTTTTTATCCATCCCAGTTGTGTGGCAGCAGGCAAATTACATAGCTTTTATTGCCGCCTGGTGTTATTTAGTTGGCCTGAAGCTGGTAAGTCAACTAAAGAACACTAGTTTTGGACTTTGAAGTAGGTCACTATCCCCAGGCTCTTGATAGGAAGGAAGCATTGCCCTGGTATGGAAGGAGGGTTGATCTTTTGACTGGTCTTTCCTTTATGTATTTCTTCTCCAGTTTTTTCAAACTGGCTTCTTCTGAAGGAATTTAGCACTAGATTTAAAAAAAGGAGTGTGTCACAACACCTAACTTTTATACACCTAGAACAGTGGTTCCCAAAGTGAGGTTCCAGTTGTTTAGGGGTCCACCATAGGTTATGGGGCATCTGTCTCTTGAGGAGTACTGCAATGGGGCCGGAACAGTGTTCCAACAGTTTTGCCACATGAAGGAAGTCATTTTGAGAACAATATGCTATCTTCCACAGAGCATGACCTCGCATGTACTGTGCGTGGGAGGTTACGCTGGAAGCATTCCCCATCTGGCTGGGGTGTTATGGTAATACCAGTATTTCTCATTCAGAACTACACCACAAATTTAGTTAAAGTGAAAATAAGGGTGATGTGATCATTTGTAATAATTGCAGACTGCTTACTTTTGGTTCCTTTCTGAGTCCTATTTTCATTACAATTTTTTAAAATAATGAACTAACCTAATCGAATAACATGAAGCTTATGTATTAAAAAAATGAAAGGGGTCCAGGAAGTTTAATCAGATGCCAAAGGAGTCCTTGGTGGAAAAAAGTTTGAGAACTACTGACCTAGAAAAATCACAGGAACAACGCTGCAAGTGAAAAAACTGAATTACACTAGGCTCCCTACACAATGCATGAGGAGAGAGAGGCTCCTTCAAGTGGCAGGTTTCAGAGTAGCAGCCGTGTTAGTCTGTATCCGCAAAAAGAAAAGGAGTACTTTTGGCACCTTAGAGACTAACAAATTTATTTGAGCATAAGCTTTCGTGAGATGCATCTGATGAAGTGAGCTATACCTCACGAAAGCGTATGCTCAAATAAATTTGTTAGTCTCTAAGGTGCCACAAGTCCTCCTTTTCTTCCTTCAAGTGGGATTCACAAAGGCCAGCACAGTAGATGGGGAGCCCCCTAAGCTAGCCAGTGGGAAATGCTGGTGACAGGGATGTGTCCACAACTGTGAACCCCTCTCCTGGAGTCAGGTGCTTACCTGAGGCATTTCTTATAAGAATGAGCTAGGCAGGTGCCTAACTGCACACAAAATGGAGTTGGGTGTGGGGTAAGAGTGATGGCAGCACCATCTAACTTACACTGAATGCTTTCTGTTCCTTGATTGGTAATTTAAAGTTTAATGAGAGGACAGTGCCTGGGATGTTGAATCTCTCAAGAAGGGGGTCAGGAACGCCATACAGAGGGAGACACATTTTAACATGTAAGATATCTTCCTGTTTTCTTTTGCACAATGTAAGTATATCTTAAGATTTTATAAAAGGTGGGTTTCTTGCTAAATTAGCTACAGAAATAAATGAGGGCAGATTTCTATAGAGTGGACTTTCAGTTCATTTTCTTCTCACGTTCATCCCAAATACATTCTCAAATATGAATGCATCAACTGTATTGCTAGCCTTACATGTTCAAAAATCATTAATCAGGCCCCTCCAAAACTCATGAGACTTAACAATAAAAGTTTGTCTCTTCTGGGTATTAAACTTTTAAGATTTCATGTTTTCGAGCTTTCCTCTACACCCATAGGAGCTAGAAACTGACTTTTGCCATGAAAACAGTTCTGACAGTTGCTGAGTATTCTCCCATCCCACATGGGATGTGAAGTTCTCTATCCACCTCATGCATAGATTGGATCCATTGATTTCCATTTTAGACCAGGTTATAATTCAGCTGCCATTTATCAGTCATTAAATCACATGTGCAAGCCTGCCACTGACAACCATACAGCCACAGGAACACATGACCCAGTGCTCACTATGCATGAGGTTGTATTAGGTGGTTGTGCCCTGATGCCAATTCCTACCCTCCCCCCGCAAATCAATATCTGAGCAAAGTTCGGACTTCTTCCTCATTGTTCTGTGGCTACAATATGTGCATAACTGTCTCCAAGCAAAGGATCTCATTTACTGTTTCATCACCCCTCCCTCCTATCCTTTGCGCCTCACAGAGGCTTTTGCTGACTGTTCAGTCAGTTGTCTGAATATCATCAACTCTGTTCTGCCTTCTAAGCGCCTCACTTCCAGCCATATCAAGCAAGGATCCATAGAGCTAACAAGGCATGCACTTCTAATGCTATGTTCTTAGAAGTACAATTAAAAATAGCTCACAAGTAAAATCTCCTTCCCTTAAGTTAGTGCAATCCCTACCACCTCAAAAGTGACGGTTGCTCAAGTATTCATAGACAAGTGAAGAAAAAAGAATACTAATATCATCTGATCAATCACATACATTTTTTCTAATATTCACCCAGCTCTGTTTGAGAAATTTCTACTTTTTTCTTGCTTTGAAATTTAACAGTACAGAAGAACCCCATTAAATGCATATCTTCATCATGCAAAAAAGTGGGTTTAAATTTTAAAAAGGCATTAAAAGCCTTCATTGTTTTATTAAATACATTTGTTTGCCCAGAAAACTATATTTCTACATAGATCTTTAGTATTTCCACTGATATCTCATTTTTAATATAATAGTATTTCACCTTCTGGTCTTCTTTTGAAAGACACACTTTGTAAAGGACTTCAAGATGCTTCAGTATAAATTTTGCTTTGGTACATGGAAAAAGACTTTCCTGTTTGCAAATTATTGTTGGAAGATCGCACAAATCCTGGATTTATACTCTCCAGTAGACTGTATGTTCTTCAAAATCAACTGTGGACAGCATTCTCTAGATGAAGTCACATGCAGCAGCGCAATATTCAAACAGCTCCCAGATACTACACTTGGTAGCACTGTGTGATGGGCGCAGAGATGGAACTGAAATGTACCGTATTACTGAGAGGGGAAAAGGTTAATTAAGCCAAAAGGGAATTTTGCACAATTTTGTTGAGGAAAGAGATTGCCTTTAGTCTGGGTGTCCAACCTGGACTAAAATACTGCCTGTTAAGCTGTAAGTAAGGCTCTCGTCACAGGGTTCACTCACCAGTGGGGCACCCCTTTGTGGCTGCATCTGGGGAGGAGCTCTGCTGGCCCAACACCCACTTCCTTCAGTCACTCAGGCCACAGCCCCTCTCGCTTTCTAGGAGTCACAGGGCTTCTTCTGTGTGGCTTGGCCCTCCAGCTAGGTCACTGTACAATTTTCCCCTTACAGGATAACAAAATCTTACCAGACCAGCTGTCTCAGTTCCATTTCAGGCAGTTTCCCCATTCCAGACTATGCAACTTTCCTAGGGGCTAGTACAGGAACCCAGGCTCTCCCACTATTCCACATTCTAGCCCAGGGACCCTATGATCACAGCCAATGTCTGCACCATCTCAACCCTTGCTGCTGTTTCCCTGGACTTCTTCCCTACTCCAACCTCTGCAGGCTTTCTTCTCCACCATCCCTCTGGGTAAACCCTTTCCTCCTGTATCAATAGCCCAGGGCTTCTACCCCTACAGGTTTTCTCCATCTCTCCTGAGTAGGCCCAGAGAGTGACTACAGGCCTCCACACTACATCCCCTTCTACTCTCACTTCCTGGCTTTATATAAGCCCCCACCTACTGCTGCCCAGATGGGCTCCATCTTCAATTAGTGTTGATCAGTCAAGCCCCTCCCCCCCAAGGTGCAGCCTACCAGGTTAATTAATCCCTTCTGAGTCACCTTAGCCCCTGCAGGGGTGGTGTGGGTCGAACATTCCATCACAGTCCTTTCGAAACTTTCTAATGCACATTTCTGATACACCAGTTATTTACTTTCAAAGTCAAACTAGTAAATGTCACTGCATTAGTTCTGTAAATCTACTGATCATTCCCTCCGGGGATACTGCATCGGATACTTGCTTCTCAATTGAAAGGACAAGAAAGTCTTTAAGGTGTTTCTTGGCCATCTACATAGGTGAAAGCCTGTGTTGTCACACAGGTGTCACTCAAAGTGTAAAACAAACCAAAAATGGTTGAGAACTGAATAACTGGAATCCAGCAGACTGCGAATCCCAGTGATGACTGAACATGGTGATAGACTAAACAAAAAGAGCTCTCAACCACACTTAGAGCTGTTTCCGTCACTTCACACTGATTCAGACATACTAGGCTTCAGAGCAACACACACAGTGACAATCCTGGAATCTTATTATATAGATAAAGGAAGCCAAAAAGACTGCTCATGCAGCTGAAATGGGAACAGCATGGCAAGCATTTGGGTGAGGCAAATAATATATCCACCCCTCCCTTGCCTCAGTGAATTTCAGGATTGATATTCTGTTTGATCATCGTATTTGAGAATGCTGGGGTTGAGGCAAATAGGCCGTGGAAACCATAGCCATCTGCTTTATGTCACACCACGTGGTAGCAGTGCTTTATACATAATCAAAGCAAAACTCCCCAGCTGCATGCAGACTTGGTCCTTCTGAAGAGCAAAGTACTAGTCAGATAACATTGTGCCACCAGAGATGAGAGCAAGAAAAGTCAGGGAGGTATGGAAAGAAGCAAGAGGGAATAAGACAAAAGCAACTGTGATTTTTTTCCCTGGGGTGCCACCTGAAACTTGGTTACCACTGAACCCCCTCATCCACCAGCTTGGGCTCTCTCTCACATTGTATGGCTGAGACAAGCTACGAAGCCCTCCAGCCTGCACCTTCACCAGAATACATACAGGTAGGGACACATCCAGCTGCAGTTACAAGCAGTGTCTCTCACCAGCCCCTGCATGGAAAGCTACACCCCGCTCCCCAGACATGTACCCCATCTGGAGTATAAACACAAAATGATACTGTCTTGTGCTGTATAGGGTACTGTACAGCATAAGCTCATAAAATTCACCCCCTCCCTCAATGTGGAGAGGAATATGCAACAGCCTATTGCCCCTAAGTTATGATTCCCACACACTGGTTTAGATAAAGCAAAAATAAGTTTATTAACTACAAAAGATAGATTTTAAGTGATTATAAGTAATAGCAAACAGATCAAAGTAGATTACCTAGCAGATAAACAAAACCACAAACTAAACTTAATATACTAAATAGATTGGATATGAATAGCAGATTCTCACCTTAAGACATGATACAAGCACGCTGCGGATTCTTAAGGGTCAAGCTACACTTGCTTTACAGCTTGGAACTCCCTGATGTTCCATTCACAAGCTAAAAACCCCTTTAGCCCAGGTCCAGCACTTCCCCCAGTTCAGCCTTTGTTCATCAGGTGTTTCCAGGAGTCTTCTTGTGTGGGGAGTGAAGAACTACAGATGATGTCACTCCCTGCCTTATATAGGTTTTGCATATGGTGGGAACCCTTTGTTTCAAAACTTAGTTCCCAGACCGGTCTGTGGAAAAAGACTGACATCCCAAGATGGAGTCTAGAGACATGTGGTCTCATCAATGTCCTTGCAGAGTCATAGCAGCCATTACTCGGAGGCTGTCTGTAGCATTCTCAGGAAGGCTCCCTAGGTGGGAGATAAGCTTCTCCAAAGGCCCATTGTTTTTTCCTCATGGCTCATTGCCCTCAATAGCCCTTCTCCACCCAGCTAGCTAGACTGGAAGCATCTTGTCTAGTGGGCATTACCCAGTGTAACTACATTTGAAATACAGATACATAATCAATATTCATAACTTCAGACAGAAAAATGATACATACATACTAATAGGATAATCATATTCAGCAAATCATAACCTTTTCGATGATATCTGACTTGACTTATCTTGCATAAGATACATTATAATTATGTCATAATCATATAATAATATCACTGTAAAGAATATGGGGTGCAGTATCACAGGAACATCAAAAGGTCTAGAGAAACTGAGGGTTGGAGGATATAATGGAGAATATGGTAGAGGAAATGTCCGTGTCTCTCTTTCTTGACTGGCTTCTATTCTTCCACCAATCATACTGACATTTAGGGCTAGATCCTGCAAAATGCTTAGAATCTCCTTTGAGGTGTTTGTATCCTCAACTCCCATTCTTGGGAGTCCCTCAGCAACTTACAGAATCAGGATCTTTGCCTGGCTAGGATTTGGACTATATGGCGTTTGCTTTAAGCACTCCCTCTGCAAGTATCCCACTCAAAGCGCCAGCTCCAGGCTTGCCTGCCACATTCCTCCTTTCTGTGCCAACCTGAGTGCCTCCATGCCCAGACTCTGGCACCCATCAGCCCCTTCCTGGTGACAGTGTGGAGATGGTGATCACCACCACCGTCACCCCTGACACTGCACACAGGCTGCAGCTTTACATTATGCCCTCTCTCTGACCTTGGAGAATTATTCTCTGAACAGCTGGAGACTATCCTCATATCAAAGAATCCAAGTCCTAATTCTAGTTGTTTTAAATAAAAGCAGATTCCAGTTGCAATCATGAATGAAAAGATAATTAAAATAAAACTCTTAGAGATATGATACAGATAGAAAAAGAGACCTCTGTTCTCACAGAGACTGTGACTAATCAGAAAAAGTGTCATTGTTTTAACGCCTTCTTTTTGGCTAAGAAGTGTGAAATTAAGCAGAACATGGTATTATGCCATATGCCCTCATCAGACCAGAATTATATTACTACTTTCAGATGACTCACACTTTGTAACACCCACTTGCTGTTGCATTTTTAATTAGTTCTTTCCCCTTGCACTAAATATTATTTCACATTTTTGAGATGGACCACCAGAAACAAAACTGAAATATCAGTTGACCTTTGACATTTTGATCACATGTTGTTCTTCATTTATCACTTGTCTGTCTCATCTATTTAGTTCTTTGGTGCAGTCCAGTTCTTAGCATAATGAGGCCCCAATCCTGATGTGGCACTACTTTAATAAAAATAATCAGGTGGTCTCTACCAGTAAACCAAAATTGTGGTATTATATCCAGCTTCATAGTCAAATAGTTCTTTAGATAAAAACAGTACAGGTAAAAGGTATCAGAATATTTTATGATTATATATACATCCAGACAAAGCCATAGTTTGTCTTGCACGTGCTAAGTGGAAACAAGACATGCAAAGTTGTACTGCTAAGTAGAGCTCTGCACATCTGCAGATATCTGCTTTATCCGTGGATGAAAAAAAAAAAGAACCAGATAAATTCATGGAGGATAGGGTCCATCAATGGCTATTAGCCAGGATGGGCAGGAATGGTGTCTCTAGCCTCTGTTTGCCAGAAGCTGGGAATGGGCAACAGGGGATGGATCACTTGATGATTACCTGTTCTATTCTTTCCCTCTGGGGCACTGGGCACTGTCAGAAGACAGGATACTGGGCTAGATGGACCTTTGGTCTGACCCAGTAGGGCCATTCGTATGATATCTGCAGAATTGTGGATTGCGAATTGGATGCAAACTTTTTATCCGCACAGGGCTCTACTGCGAAGTATAAACTTAAACTCATTCATATCTAACTTCAAAATAAACATTGTGGATTCAAAACTTCAACTCAAATTTAAATCTGATTGGGTTCATATTCTATATGGGAAAGACTGCAAAAATGGTACAGAGAGGAAAAGAACAAAGGAAACCAATGACAGAAGTAAGTCAATAAATGAAGACAGGAGTGGGCAAAGCAAAAATATAGAGAAACTGCAAGAAAAGCTGGAGAAAAATGCAGAGAGTAAAAGAAATGGCAAGAGTAAAAACAAACCACATAAAAAACAACAACCCATACTGTACATGATACCCACTTTGTTCCAGCAGCCTTTGGGGGAGGAGGGAGAGATGGAGCGTTGTTCATCTAGCCTAACTCATAACACTGGTTTCATTTTAGCTAAAAAAAGTGGATTTTGGTGCATGTTTTTATTTAAGTTGAATATCCCTTGAAAAATGACAAGAGCTTGAGTCATTCCAGAGTCTAGGCCAGCTTCCTATGGCACAGACCACAGAAGAAAATCTGCTGGAGGGGAAAGTAGTAGTAACACAAGGCCCCCACCACCCCTGTTTTGCAGGAGAGCCCAGACCAGACAGTGCTGCGCTCCCATCTCTCTGTTTTAAAGTTACAGGGAAGACGTTGGAACCAGTTACGAGAAGCTATGAACCCCAAAAATAATGATTTCAGGTGTTTGAAAGAGAGAAAGCTCCTCTGCCCTAGCGGAGGTTAATTTATCCCTGGTATGAACTTTATTCCTTTTGTTAAATTGCTAGACTCTCTTGGATTTAAGACCATTCAATGATGCGACATTAATATAATTGCTAAATCTTCACAGCCTTTTCAAAAAACATACCTGAAATTCAACCCAAAGGTCAGCATTGTTCACTTTATTTCTAAACCAGAAATCTTTTATAATAAAAAGATAAACAGTGACTGAATCTGTCCCTCATTGTGGGTTTCTCTTCTATTTTCAAGAGCCCTAGGTTTTACAGAATATTTCTATGCTTTTTCTGCTGCAGACACAACTAGGCCCCAAGGGCTAATTCAGAGGAGAGTCTAAACTGGTGTAATTTACATCTTCTTTCAACCCCCTCAATTTGCAAGTTTTACACTAATTCAGACTCAGACCTAATTACTGATGTAATTCAGACCCCCTCCACATTGCCTCTGATTTTCACCCATTAAGCAGGTCTACAGAGTCGAGGCTGGTATAATTTACACTCTGAGGGCTTGGAAGAGAAGGGTATTAAATGGAGGAAAAAGATGTAAGGAAGTGTAAATTAAAGTGCACCATTCTTTTCCTTAACTTACACATTCTTAGCTTAGTAGTTACACTTAGACTCCCTTACACCCACTCACTGATATATAACTTATGTGTCACCTCTGAATTCGTCCCCAAGAATGAAATCAGTGCATTTACTAAGGAGCCCTAGACATACCGATCCTTTGTGGTTTTTACTGATCATTGTACTCCGTTTGGCTCTGAATGTACCTTCTTTGAACACTCAACTCTCCTTTGTCCCCATTTTGTGTGGGTTAAGTTTTCATTTTCAGCTCCTTTCTAAACTCTTTTTTTTTCCGCTGAGGAGAAAGATTATAGGGCTGTGAATAAAAAGTCTGTTTTGTTCCCTCATGCTCTTGTGACAACCACGGACACTCCATTTTTCTGGCTGACAGCCACCAAATTTATAACACTTTTAGATATAGTCCTTGCAGTTTTTGTTCTTGTCAATTTCTTCATGTCTGTAGCTAGCTAATGTAGTAAGGACAAAGCTCAGACAATTTGCACTTGCTCCTCCCGCTGTCTTCCAAAAATAAGCTCTTCAACTTCCCACATAAAAAATTTCCTATGCCTCTTCTGAGATTCCTTGGGTAACTGAAAAACTTCTCCAAAAGGTAGACAGCTGGTCAATTACAACACTTTGGCTAGAAGATATATTATACAGGAGCTGCAGCCTCTCTGTATGTAGGGGAATTGATTAACAGAGTCTCTTTATCTCCATTTTAGTGGAAACCACATACTTACACGCTTACAGCCAATTCTTATTAACTAAACTAAAATTTATTAAAAAAGAAGAGAGAGTGTATTGGTTAAAAGATCAGTATACGTACAGACATGAGTACAGTTTTGAGATCAGTTTCATAGGAGAGATGGTGAGCTTTGCAGTTGCAAAGAGTTCTTTCAGAATTAGTCCATAGGTTATAGTCCAATGTTCATATTCAGGGTGATCCAGCTGGGACTGGAGATCTCAGTCTTATGACTCAAGCTTCTGCTGAATAAAGCATCAAGCAGATCTGAGATAAAAAGGATCAAGACCCAAGACACCTTTTTACAGTTCCAGGCTTTCTTTTAACAGTTCAGAGTCCTTAGGTGAACAATAGGCAATCATGGAGACTTTGAAGTAGACCTATTTTCTAAGCATCGTGGGTAATTAGCTACAGGGATTAACATAAGGCAATTGCCTGTTTTCCACCATTTGCAGATGATTTTCTATACCTTTCAAAGAGACATGAATACAGTGATATCACTAGGTTTACAGTTCATTTAAATGTTAAGATCTCTTTTTGATCCCTGAATTAACAGAATACAACATAGACAGGGACTGTTTGATTACATTGTTGACCTCTAACAAGATATGTAAACACACAAAAACACAAACATTATCTACCAATATGTCCCTAAAGGTTGAATCTGGACCAACTAGCCTGCTAGCTGCTTAACACTTTTTGGCCATGTGTTACACCCAGCCTCTTCGATTCCTACCTATTACAGGCTCCTCTTTATGTTAATTTTCCAACTCTGCTTAAGCTATTTAAACTCTACTATGCATATTATACCTAGGGCGGATCATCCATTTTCACTCTCCTTGACTTACTGTAGCTTATCCATTCAAACCCTGGTATCACTTTGTCTCCCTTGACTCCTTTTGCCTGTCTGAAATCTGACTTTGCTTCTGTACCTTCTTAGATGCTGGAACAAGAGTTATCTCTTTAACAATGGTTTCATATATTCACCTGCTGACATTTAGCCAATTATGCTTTGGTGCATACCCCATTTCTGCCATTGCTGGTTACCACTAAGGGAAATGGTTAATGACTCCCAGGACACCCACGTTTCTATCAATAGCAAATTCTCTTAGCTCGTCTGCCCTTTGTCAAAATGTACCCATATTCACAGTCTCACAATCCTTCCGAGATCCTCATGGGACTAAAATCCATTCTCATGCTAACAATGGTGGTTTAGCAGTTATTAACATAATTAATAATGGCTTGTATTTTTCCATCTGTCCTGATATTTTTGGAGCTCTGCAGAACCTGTTCTTTTGTTAAAGCCTGACATAATGCTTTGGAAGGAAATCTGAACACACCACATTTTTGCTGCCAAACTGAACCCAGGCTTTAGAGCCCCATCATCAGTAGAACAAAGACTGTATTCATCAGAGAGCTGATACTTTGGAAGGCTGATCCTGGAGTGTGGGTAGCTACAGATGGGACAGCTATAGAAAAACAGCTATCTAAGAAGAGTCTGGTTTGGTGAGCTCATCCTGAGCATTTAGAAAGAAGAGGGAGCTGGCTCTATCCCCATAGCTGGCTAGGAGAGACCTATTCTCCAGACCACAGGCAAGGAAGAGTTTTCGGTTCAATCTTGGATTTGAGTCCATTGACCTTTGTATTTAAACACAAGCCTCTCTAGATTTGTCTACCCCTGTTTATAGTTTGGCCTCAACTGACTATTAAAGCTTTTTCCCCATGCCCAAAGATGCTAGCCAAATAACATCCACCCTTATACACACACTTTATCTTCAAAAATTCAGGGCATTATTTTCCCAGTACAGAACAACACTCAATTTCAGTTGGATCAGTAGCTCTCTCACTTTTCAATCACTTGTCCCCAACTCAAGATTGTATTCTCCAGGTACTTAATACCCAGTCTTGCTGGTCTGTTTAGAAACTTCTCCATCTTCCTCACTCAGTTCTTAATATGTTATTTCCTACATTTCATTTCTTTATTTTTTGCTGATTTCCTATACTTCTCAGGAATAACTTTGCACAATTTGTGTTTATTTCAGCAGAGTCCAATATGCCCTCAATGTTCTGCATGACAAACCTCCAGTAAAAAGAATTTCCTCAATCAGATTAAACATTCACTTTCATCCTTTGCCATGCTTATGCTGTATTTCCAATTTCACATCAGATTATTTATTAGTTCTTCAAAGCTTTATTCTTTCTTGCCCTTTACTTTCTTCCTTCTATTAGGAGTCTAACTTCTTTGCTACATTATGATCCAAAATTTCACCACTGCATTACGAACATGGTCACACACAAGAAAGATTTCCAGAAATTTACAAAGAGTAAAACTAATTCTGTAAAGTAATTCTGATTTACTATCGTCACTTCTTTCCATTCACTTATTCATTAGAATCCCACTTTTTCTGTCTCCATTTTTGGGTTGTGGTCAGATGATAAATTAGATTACCCTACCAGATATTCATTTTCACTGCTGGATTCTTGCTGGCCTCCAATCACTCATTGCCCATTCCAATTTTACCTTAAACAATTTTCCTTCTAAACTAGAGTTTCTTCCACAGCCCTCTCCTCCATGCACTACTTGACCAACTCAGGCCCTGCGGGGTGGTACTTCCTTCAGAGCTTAACTTCATAGGGTCCTCTGTCAGAAACCCAGACTAAACTTCCAATGGTGATCCAGAAGCTTCAGTGGCCTAGACTTCCCCTCCCCCATGGGTGCAGGTTCTAGTCCCACAGGTTCTTATAGAGGTGCACCAATGGACAGAGCTAAGTGATGAAAGAAAATGGGAAAGATCAGAGAAGCTCAGATGGCCTGCAACAAGAGGAAATTTAATAATGATAAATGTAAGGCCGTAGACCTAGGAAGCGGAAGTAAACAGCAAAGATACAAAAGGCAAAGGATGCAACCATGCAGCCACACCTAGTGCAGTAAAGTGAATTTATTTTCATTTAAACTCCCTAATATTTCCTCTCCCCCAACATATAACCAAGTTCTAAAGTTGCTATAAGGAAAGTGTTGGGTCATTGAGGAAAGAGAAGGTGTTCCAGATCTATTTTCAGAAATGGTCAATTATTTGAAAAAGTTTGAGAATTACAATGATCTGATTTTAGATGGACCATTTCTAGTGATCAAATTAAGTTAGCTGACGATCGGCATCACAGGAAGTTATGTGATCACCACCCAGCGGTTAGTACTATTCCATTCAAAGAGACTGGCACATATGAAATATATTACATTTAGACTTACTGAGCCACAATTGACAGTGCAGCTATCTGTACATTTAGAAATCATGAGTGGAAATTTCAGCCACACTGGTTTCAGAAATTCCTGTGGCTTAAATGCAGCCTAAGTGCAGACAATGCCTTCCGCTTCATGTGCCATGTACTGGGAGCAAACAAATTTGATGACACATTCCAAATAAGAGGTTTCAATTACTAGAAAAATAGCACTGGAGGAATAAAAACAACATGAGGACAGAGTCAAAATAGTACCCAGGAGAACAGAGAAGCAATACAGTGCTTTCTTAGGGAATGTCTACATTGCAGTAACACACCTATGGCTGGCCTGGGTCAGCTGACTTGGGCTCAAGGGGCTCAGGCAGTGGGGCTATAAAATTGCAGTATAGTCATTCAGGCTTGGGCTGGAGCCTGGGCTCTGGGACACTCCCCATTTATGAGGTCTCCAAGCCTGGACTCCAGTCCCAAAGCCTTATGAGGGAGGCTCTCAGAGGCCAGGCTCCAGCCCAAGCCTGAACATCTACACTGCAATTTTACAGCCCCAAAGCCTGAGCCTCTCAATCTGAAGTCAGCTGACCTGGGCCAGCCCTGGGTATTTTATTCCAGTGTGGACATACTCTTAAAGCACACCAAGAAGACAAATTTTAGTGATTAAACACACAGAGCCAATACAGACTGCAACATGATGTGTTCACAGATCGTCTTAAAATATTACCACAACTTCTAAAAGGCAACCATGATTTTCCTGATAATGAAAGCATAACACCTACAAAGGATGGAGCCTCAGACACTGTCAAACTTGTGCTGTGATTCTGTATTAGTCAACCATGAAGAGAAGTAATTCACTCATAAATGATTATTCTGGCTATTTAGCAGCAAATCTCAAGAGAAACTAACAAACGGAAAGGACTAAGGGTGAAATTCAGAGGTGAAAGTATAAGGGGGTATCTAGTTAAACATTGATAAATGAATTTAACAAAGTGAGTTTAATCTATTCTGAGGAGCTGGATGAAAGGAAAGGTAACCTAAGAGAACAGTGGAAGATGAGACTGATCTCTGTGACGGGATGGACTAGGCCCAGAGACCCCCTGCTGGAGGCCTCACGGCCCTGCCTCACCCCACTCCTACAAAGAGCAGAGAAGTTCTCTATGTGGCTTAGAAGCTGCAGAGAAGCAACGAATCAGAGGGGCTGCTGGAGCAGCCAATCCGGGGCCATAAGGGTCCTATAAAAAGGAGAAGCCAAGGCAGAGAGGTCAATTGCTGCCTGGAATGCAAAGAGGGAGGACTGGGTTCCTGGCTGGCTGGAAAAGCAGGACGACTGCGGACAGCTCACTGCAGGCAGGACTGAGCCCAGGGGACTGAGCCCAGAACCTAGCCAGACCAGGCAAAGGTACCATGATGGGCCCTGCTGATCTGGTTGAGGAGTAAGTCCAGGGAGGGTTGCTGAAAGGACACCAACTGAGGGTACCAAGACGGGCCCCTGTTGGGCTGTTAAAGAAGGCAGTGTCTCCAGGAAGGAAGCCTTGATGCTACAGCCCCATACCAGGGCGGTAAGCAAGAATTAGAGACTGTATACCTCAGAATGGGGGACAGTGTGAGAGACTCAGCCAGAGGTCTGAATTGCTGAAGACCCACCGAAGAACCATTGGGGAAGGGGGGCGCACTTGCAAGAGGCAAGTGCCACTCCATTGTAAGAACTAAAAAGAAAGCTGACTCACACCCAACAAGAAAGGGGCACCCATGAGAGGCGGGTGCCGTCCTGTTCAAACTGAGTGATTGCAGGCACGTATCGGCCAGAAAGGGTCGCTTGCAAGAGGTGGGTGCCAACCCCGTTGCAATCTCACTTTTACTCTACCAACTTAGATTCCCTTATGCTTCTTTGTATCCACTTACTGTGTCACTGTGTAACATCACCTCTGAATCTGATCCACTTCATGAAGAATCCATAATTCATATTGATTTAACTGAATTATTAGAGACTTGCTAACCTGGACCTCACATCACTTAAAAGGTTAAACTCAGCAGGTCCCAATCTAGTATGTGCAACTGAATGACACAAGGAATGAAGTACTTATGTCATAAATATAAAGGGAAGGGTAGCCACCTTTCTGTATACAGTGCTATAAAATCCCTCCTGGCCAGAGGCAACATCCTGTTACCTGTAAAGGGTTAAGAAGCTCAGCTAACCTTGCTGGCACCTGACCCAAAGGACCAATAAGGGAACAAGATACTTTCAAATCTTGGGGAGGGGAAGGCTTTTGTTTGTGCTCTGTGTTTACGTGTTGTTCTCTCTTGGGACTGAGAGAGGCCAGACAGAAATCCATCTTCTCCAACCTACCCTAATCTTAGGCCACGTCTACACTACCCGCCATATTGGCGGGTAGTGATCTATCGGGGATCGATTTATTGCGTCTAGTGTAGATGCTATAAATCGATCCCCGATCACTCTGCCATCGACTCCGGAACTCCACCACGGTGAGAGGCGGAAGCGGAGTTGACGGGGGAGCGGTGGCTGTCGATCCCACGACGCGAGGACGCAAAGTAAGTGATTCTAAGTCTATCTAAGATACGTCAACTTCTGCTACGCTATTCTAGTAGCTGAAGTTGCATATCTTAGATCGATCCCCCCCTCCCCCCCACAGTGTAGACCATGCCTAAGTCTCCAATATTGCAACCAGTATAGGTAAACCAGGCAAGGCAGATTAGTTTATCTTTTGTTTTATGTGAATTTTCCCTGTGTTAAGAGAGAGGTTTATTCCTGTTTTCTGTAACTTTAAGGTTTTTCCCAGAGGGGGATCCTCTGTGTTTTGATTCTGAATACCCTGTAAAGTATTTTCCATCTTGATTTTACAGAGATGATTTTTACTTTTCTCTCTTTTTTTAAAATAATAAAATCCTTCTTTTAAAGAATGTGAATGATTTTTCCATTGTTCCGAAATCCAGGGGTTTGGGTCTTTAATGATTTTGTAACCAATTGGTTAGGATATTATTCTCAAGTCTCCCCAGGAAAGGGGGTGTGTAGGGCGGGGGGGATATTTTGCGGGAAGATGTCTGTAAGTGGTGTCTTTCCCTGTTCTTTGTTTAAAACGCTTGGTGGTGGCAGCATACTGTTCAAGGACAAGGCAAAGTTTGTACCTTGGGGAAGCTTTTAACCTAAGCTGGTAAGAATAAGCTTGGGGGTCTTTCATGCGGGTCCCCATATCTGTACCCTAGAGTTCAGAGTGGGGAAGGAACCCTGACAACTTATAAGAACAATGCACTTGGAGGAGATAGTGTATTATTGGCCACTTCGATGCTTTAATGAAACTGGCCAGGAGGATGGCAAAATCAAAGGTCATCATTGTTTATTAAAGTTACACAGTGAGGTTGGGACTGTATCATGCCTTGCCAGCTAGAATAATTTAGGACAGTATGAGAATTTAATTTCTCCACTATGTAGTTTCTTTACAGATTGAATTTATTACTGATGGTCCAAAACCACCCATGCTCACACCTTTTGGTTATGGATGTCAACTGCAGTTGTTCTTAGGGAATTCATGGAGGTGTCAATTTGTTTTAAACTGTGAAAGAAGTTGGCTTAAGTGCAAAATATTTTCCAATCTGAAAAGCATTTGAGCAGCATTATACATGAAGTTACATCAGCTCCGGAGAGCAGCAACCAGACCCCATCAGATAGGGGTGGCAACTGTCAATTATTATTGAAGACTTTTCTTTCTGTAAAAGAGAAGCCGAAGAAGGTAACAGACACTGCCAGTACTGCAGCCACCTTGATGAAATCAGCAGATTCTGAATGGGCACTTGGCTTGTCAGCAGATCTCAACTGAGTATATGTGCATGAATGTAGTTTACAGATACTTGCACAATAAGAATATAAACAGGGTAAAGGTAATATCATCAGAAGCTTTCCTGAAAGAAATCCAAATGGACTCACTAGCTGACCATTTCAATACATTCTGATTTCAATAAATTTTTGAACCAAATATATTCAAAAAGCAGATTTGGTCAATGCAGAATCATGCCAAGTTAGTGTTTCCAGTCATATTGATTTCTGCTGCTCTATCAGTAAACTACATGAAATAGGAAAGCTGCATCATAGAATCATAGAATATCAGGGTTGGAAGGGACCGAGGGAGGTCATCTTGTCCAACCCCCTGCACAAAGCAGGACCAATCCCCAAATAAATCATCCCAGCCAGGGCTTTGTCAAGCCTGACCTTAAAAACCTCTAAGGAAAGAGATTCCACCACCTCCTTAGGTAACCCATTCCAGTGCTTCACCACCCTCCTAGTGAAATCATTTTTCCTAATATCCAGCCTAAACCTCTCCCACTGCAACTTGAAACCATTACTCCTTGTTCTGTCATCTGCTACCACTGAGAACAGTCTAGATCCTTCCTCTTTAGAGCCCCCTTTCAGGTAGTTGAAAGCAGCTATCAAATCCCCCCTCATTCTTCTCTTCTGCAGACTAAATAATCCCAGCTCCTCAGCCTCTCCACATAAGTCATGTGCTCCAGCCCCCTAATCATTTTTGTTGCCCTCTGCTGGACTCTTTCCAATTTTTCCACATCCTTCTTGTAGTGTGGGGCCCAAAACTGGACACAGTACTCCAGATGAGGCTTCACCAATGCCAATAGAGGGGAATGATCACGTCCCTCAATCTGCTGGCAATGCTCCTACTTATACAGACCAAAATGCCGTTAGCCTTCTTGGCAACAAGGGCACACTGTTGACTCATATCCAGCTTCTCGTCCACCTGTAACCCCTCAGTCCTTTTCTGCAGAACTGCTGCCTAGCCACTCAGTCCCTAGTCTATAGCGGTGCATTGGATTCTTCCATCCTAAGTGCAGGACTCTGCACTTGTCTTTGTTGAACCTCATCAGATTTCTTTTGGCCCAATCCTCCAATTTGTCTAGGTCCCTCTGTATTCTATCCCTTTCCTCCAGTGTATCTACTACTCCTCCCAGTTTAGTGTCATCTGCAAACCTCCTGAGGGTGCAATCCACACCATCCTCCAGATCATGAATGAAGATACTGAACAAAACCAGCCCCAGGACTGACCTTTGGGGCACTCTGCTTGATACCTGCTGCCAACTAGACATGGAGCCATTGATCACTACCCGCTGAGCCTGATGATCTAGCCAGCTTTCTATCCACCTTATAGTCCATTCATCCAGCCCATATACTTCTTTAACTTCCTAGCAAGAATACTGTGGGAGACCGTATCAAAGGCTTTGCTAAAGTCAAGGAATAACATGTCCACTGCTTTCCCCTCATCCACAGAGCAAGTTATCTCATCATAGAAGGCAATTAGGTTAGTCAGGTATGACTTGCCCTTGGTGACTCCATGCTGACTGTTCCTGATCACTCTCCTCTCCTCTAAGTGCTTCAAAATTGATTCCTTGAGGACCTGCTCTATGATTTTTCCAGGGACTGAGGTGAGGCTGAGCATGTTTTTACTTTGTTTCCCGCCATCTGATAGGCACATTTACTGAAAGCTTCGGTCTTGACAGCAGCTTGCTACTCCTTAAATAAAGCACCTATTTGGAAACTTCATATATGTTGAATATGAATGTCAAGATGTAGGCTTTATGAACTAAACATTTAGGTTTTTACTGATGCTGTGATGGATACTAATTTTCAGTCACACTATTGGATGACTAAAATAAAAAAATCTCAAATAGCCAATCAATTTACTAGACAATGATAGAGAGACATTTCTAATATGTGCAGATTATCACATTACCACCTACTTCTTGCTTCAGTTAAGATTGTTTCACTATTCCCCAAACCCATGAATTATCAACTTTTAACTACATCAGTTCAGCACAGATCAAGTAGCTTAATGGTACCGGCTACTGAAACACACCTGCACCACATCTATGAATTGTGCTAGAACATGGAGGCCCAGTCTTAGCCAATAACCGTAACTCCTCATTCACAACTCTTCAAAGTGTACTTCAAGATGCTTGTGGGTTTTTGGGTAGTTGCTATTTTAACTGATGCAATAGAATAAATGTTTCTAGAAAAATTAGACTCTCTAATTTATCTGTCTATATATACCATGGGTGCACCTCTTCATGGCTGGGTTTGGCCATGATCACTCCAGTCCTATAGTGGTGCACCTCTTCTCACAACTTGGCCCTCCAGCCAGGTCACGTTTTGTTCCACACACCTGTCAGGGTAACAGAAAATCCAACAAATAATTCCAGTCCTGGAGTTAGGGCTCCAGCCCCTGACTCTAGGCCTTGTGGACCTAACACTCCTCTCTCCAGGCTCTGAGTTGTCCTTATCCCCCCTTACATCAGGAGACTTCATGCCACCTTCCCAGTGGCTGGTAGGGAACCCAGGCACACCCTCTACACTGGGTTCCAGTCCAGGGTCTGCTAACAGCCAAGGTCTGCTACCTCCAACACCTTGCCACTGCCTCCCTGGACTCCTTCCTACCATTAGCCTTGCCTCGAACCTTTTCCCTAGGCCCTTCCTGGGCTTTTTTAAATGACCTTCTCCCAGAGGTCTGCTTCTGATCCTTGTGTCAGAGTCAGCCACATGATCTTGTTCCAATTCTGTGTCTTCCAGGTATCTCCACTTCCTAGTGCACAGAAAGAGACTGCCAAGTTCTTCCCTCTCTCGCTGCAGCTCCTCAAACTCCAGTCCAAATGCCCTTTACCATCACTGCTTCTTGGGCTTCACTGCTTCTACCTTCTTCCTGATTCAGGATAACCCACCCTTTTCCCCAGGCTCCCCTGCCCTAGCATCACCGGCTTCCTTCTGGCTCAGGACCCTCCGGTTCTGGCTTCAAAATTCAGGCTTTTCTCAGCTTTTAGCCCAAAAGACGAAACAACCCTTCTCACCCAAGTTCCCTCCAAGTCCTGTTTTCACTGCCATGTGCTCCTTCCTTTATGAAGACAGAGCTGCTCCCCAGCTGGGTTTGATCTCCAATTATGGCTAGCGCTCTTCTAGGTGATTCCAGTATCCGAACTGGGCTCAGGGCTCCTGGTAAGCCATGGTTACCCAGTTTGAGGTTTCTAAACCTTATCACAATACATATTTATTACATCCAGGCGAAAAAGTTTTAAAAGAACACTAAGGCTGCAAAGTCAAGTGCTCAAAAGTGAGGAGATGCCAGTATTAAGATAGTTGTGTGCAATCTTAATCCAGCCCCTTATGAATATGCATTATGAATTACATAATCACGTACTATTTTTTCCACAGAATGCATGCCTCATTCAGTGCACAGGATGGATGATGCTCAAGGAATGAATGCGGGGTGAGTTGCTAACAACTCCCACCCCAGTTCCTCACCCCTCTGTATTTGAGTCAGGCTACTTCCTCCTTTCCCTCTGCATTTCAGGGAGAGCATTGAGAACCAAGGAGAGACAGTGTCCCAGCTCTCAGTTCCAGTGCCTAGGAACACAGAGCACCCCCTGCCCCCAACAGGTGACTGGAGCAGTTGAAGGGAAAGTTTCACTCAGCTCTCAAGAACATAAGAATGGCCATACCAGGTCAGACCAATGTTCCATCTAGATAATGTTCCAAGTATCCTATCTTCCAACAGTGGCTGATGCCAAACAGAACAGGGTAATTACTGAGTGATCCATCCCCTGTCATCCAGTCCCAGCTTCTGTCAGTCAGATGCTTAGGGACATCTAGAACATGGGATTGCACTCCTGCCCATCTTGGCTAATAGCCATTGATGGACCTATCCTCCATGAACTTTTCTAATTCTTTTTTGAACTGCATTGTACTTTTTGCCTTCACAATATTTCCTGGCAACAGGTTCCACAGGCTGACTGTGTGTTGTGTGAAGTACTTCCTTGTGTTGGTTTTAAACCTGCTGCGTATTAATTTAATTGGGTGATTCCTGGTTCTTGTGTTATGTGAAGTGGTGAATAACGCTTCCCTATTCATTTTCTCCACATCATTCATGATTTATAGACTTCTGCATCTTTAGGTTGGAGAAGGCTCAGTCACCCTGTGGGAATGGTGTGCATGCGGTCTAGCTGACATATAGGATCTATGAGTGGAAGGAGAAGGCTCAGTGCCCATGGAATCATTGGAGAATGTGCTGCCAAGCTCTAAAAAGTTTCTACTGAGCCTGTGCAAACTGGGATTTTCAGAGACTTATAATGTTGATCACATTTGGGTAGTTTTTTGTTTTGTTTTTACCAGGGATGGCAGAAAACATCCCCCTCAGCAGTGCAACCCCCATGCCTAATTTCAAGTCTCTTCTCCAAAGCATGGGGGTATTAGCACTTCTTAATTAAACAGTTTTAAGAATTTCTTTTAACATGGGCAAAACAATATATTTTCCTCTAACCTCATTCTCAAAATGGTTGAAGTGTTTTAGCTGAAACTTAAAAAAATCAGCTTGAGGCAGCATCCAGAATGGAAAACCTGAATGGTTTAAGTTTGGCAAAGTTATAAGCAACTGAAAATATGGTCGAATGGAACATGTTGGACAACATTAACTACAGGCATCACTATCTGTGCCACCTACAAATAACCCTAATATAGTTCAATCTAAATGAGAAAAAACAAACAACGAATAGTTCTGACTTTCAGCTCTCACTCTGGAGAAGTACATGCTCTGAAAAACTGGACCTTGCGCTATAGGAATATTTTTAAATGATCATGGAAAGGAGTTTGCTATCTAAACAGTATGTGTGCTATTAATCATTAGTTAAATATGGCTGACCAGGGCTAGTCTGCATCTCACATTGTTTGAATAGATTGTTTCTTCTCGACTTTTGGCCTGAAATGCCACGCAATTATATTTTGTGCCTTTTAAATCCGAAGAAAAAACAGTCTACTAGTCAATTCACTTTTGCCTTTGCCAAGAAGTTTATTCACTCATTAGACCTTCTAATAAGTCAACATCCACAATACAAATGTGCTTTTGATTGAGTTTACAGACACAAAGAAACATTTACTGTGCATCCCTATATTCAACAACTGAGTTTCTGATCAAATGAGTTAATTTGCTCAAAGAAGCAAGGCATCACAAAACCCCAAATGTAATTAGAAGAACTTAGTTTCTTTATTTTTTGTTTGTTTGTTTGAAAAAGTGCCTGTCCCTCCATCATGCTTTCCAGATGGACATACAAAAATATTCATGTAGTATTGTTGTAGCCATGTCAGCCCCAGGATGTTAGAGACACATTGGTGAGGTAAAATCTTTTATTCGACTAACTTCTGTTGGTGAGATAAACAAGCTTTCAAGCTACACAGAGCTCTGCTTCAGGTCTGGGGAAGGTATTAAGAGTCACAGCTAACTACAAGATCAAACAGATAGTTTTGCATAAATAATTAGTATGCATTGAAGGTGAAGTGACCCGTTAACACCACTGTAATCACAGGACAAAAAGGTGGGTTACGGGGTTACAGATTGTGGTAATAAGCCATAAATCTAGTGTCTTTATTAAGATCATGATTTTTAGTGTCTAGCAAAGTTATGAATTTAAGCTGCCAGGCTCATCTTTTGAAAGTGTTGTGCCGGTTTCCTTTTAGGATGAGGACTAATAGGTCAGGTACAGAGTCATCGCTTTTTGGAAAGTGTTCACCCACAGGTGATGGTGTTTTTATATTTTATCATTTTCCTGTGTGAGTTCATTCAAGAGCATAGTCATTGTTTGGTTTCACCCACATAGTTTCTATAAGGGCATTAAGTGCACTGAATGAGGTATGATAAGCAAGTGTAGGACACATGGAACTTGTGAGAGGGGAAATGTTGATCATTGTAGCGGTGGCGATATGTCTGCAGGTTTTATACTCGTTCTGGCAAAGTCTGCTGACATTTTGAGTTGATGAGTCCTGGTCTGTGGCATGCTTGCTCATGATGAGCTTGGAGAGGTTTTGGGGTTATTTGAAGGCCAGAAGAGGGGGTTCAGGAAAGATTTTTCAGGATGGGGTCCAGAATTAAAGTGGCCTTAATTTGGTTTATCTTAATTCATTCTGGAATTAAGGTCCAGAACCTTGGAGCTGGGCCACCAGAACCCCAATGAAGATGGGGTCAACTATCATGGAGAACACTGAGTTCATCTACCTGAGCTGCAAACAGAGTTCAAACAGTTGCAGCAAACCAGATATTCTTTGAAGAACAGATCTCACCACCTCCTAGATGAAGCCTGTGTCTTGCTTGTGGGAACAAAAAACATCTTTGTACTGAGACAAATTTCAGGATCTATCAAACCGATTTACTACCTATATTTCTAGACCAGTCAAAAATCATCCTCTTGCATGCAGACATGGAGCAGCTAGAGGCATTAAATATGTGCTGTCTGAGTCAAATCCTTAGCATAAAGTGGTTGACTGTGCAAAATGTCAGAATATCACAAAGATCTGACCTTTCTTCAGTTGCTCACTATATTCATGGTCTTTGGCCATGTCTCCAGGATGGACAAAAACACTCCAGCACACTGTGCTCTCAAACTCTCCATTGAGGAGAAAAGGGGTACATACTCTGATCCTACCTGGCACAGCTCTTAGGACTGCCCCAGAAATTCAGCTCTCTCAGGATTGAGCCAGATTTGGGAACTTCACTACACAATGCCTAGTGTGACACTATCAGCCATGGTCACTCTTGCTGTCTCTACAGTTCTTAGTAGACTATACATGTTTGATGATGATGATTTTGGAAGTGAATTAAGGTTAATCAAATTAAGGCCACTTTAATTCCGAATGAGGTGTTCACACTGGGGTTTTAATGTGGTTTAACTAATCTACTTCAAATTCACACCTTCAGTTAATTTGGATTAACTCTCCTAGATGTCTCCATGTAGACAAGCCCTTATTGAAAGAACAGAGAAGTGAGAGTTTGACTCTGACACTAGACCTTAGTCACAAGCATGCGTTTCAGTTTCCTAGAAAATCTCTAGTCTGATCATTACCAGCTGACTTCAGGTAAAATTAGTTCTTCCTTAATATACAGATTGTTATTCTTAGTTGGCCACTTATGCTGTCTGAATTCTTCCTCTTCTCTCACTAAATACAACACAAGGTAGCTCAGCCACTTATGCATAATGATTTAAGATTCCAGGTATGACTAATTACCATACAAGAACAGAACTCCTACACCTATTCTGTTCACAATCATATACATAGATCACAAAGGTTATGGTGGGCTACTTCTAAGAAAAAGTAATTTTAGGCAAGTGTCTATGTTGCTAAGAGCTTTGTGGGAGGACAGAAAAAACAAACACTTCTTCAGGGTTAACAATATAACTGGACTATCAGAGGGATCAAAATTCTATGCCACGTTAAATCTTTTAACCAGAAAGGCAATACAAAATTTAGCCAGGCTGATTAAAAACAAGACAGGTGGAAACCCAAATCAGAGCCACAAACCAATATAAATATTCACTCACACAATCAATTTACATCCATTTTAGTAGCTTCAGCTCATACACACTTCTGGATAGTTTGGAATACCTGTTGATAATACCAGAGCCTTCTGTACCCAGAACAGAATCCATTTTTAAAACATTCTGGTTGTTAGCTATGTTTAATCTCTTTCATATTAAGCACAATACTTCTATAAAGTACTGTTGTTCCCTAACAGTTGCAGATCTTCTTAAACCACCTTAAGCCCTTTTCAGGTAATGCACTGCAAAACTAATACTGACCTTTTAAAATTATGCATGAAGTCCTGTTCAAATGGATTGTTATCCTGGTCATCCCATTTACTGAAAAGGTATCCTATGCTAATTTCCAGTGCATTAATCCAAGAAATATTAGATGCTTAGTCATTATTCCTACGTGCGTGCGTCTAACCAAGGTACATTAAAAAAAATGACAACGTTTACATTCTCAGCCTTTCATTGGACATTTTTCTGGATGCTCGTTACTGGCATACCAATGCAAAGAT
Source organism: Caretta caretta (assembly GCF_965140235.1). Taxonomy (NCBI): domain Eukaryota; kingdom Metazoa; phylum Chordata; order Testudines; family Cheloniidae; genus Caretta; species Caretta caretta. Next base: position 79,675,684 of record NC_134210.1, on the reverse strand, counting down.
CTAACATACAAATCAGAAAAAGAGACTTTAAATATGTGAACTGAGAAGTCAGGACATCACTAGCCAAATGCTGAATGCTAGTAGTTCGATTAGTCTTAAAATCACCCACAGTTTTATTGCAGGGGGGAGAGGAATATACACAAACGAGGGCATTTTAATGTAACCAAAGACATGAAAACCACCACATTATGCAAATTCAGTAACAAATGTAAAATGATAAATTAGCAAGGTACTATTTAATTATTACCGTGACTAATTCCTGTAGATGGTGCCACAGCAAATGAACCTGAACTTGTTCTGGCTGACTGCAGTGTTTTGTTGAAACATTTCCATTTGGTTTGTTTGCTGCTTATGTAGCTCACTGAAGTAGACAGCATCTACTTAATGAGATCCCACTTCATTATAGAGCTGTACTACTTACTAAGTTATTCTCTTTAAGAATGCAGGCTATGTAATCTGGTGTTGTTTTAAAACAAATACTAATTTATGATTACCTGTCACATTAGGCCGTTGAAAATTGTACTCATACTGGCTTGCATGAGCAGAATGTTAATGAGCTGATTATGGACTTTAGTGATGTCTCTTGTTTACAGTCCATGAACTAAATTCAGATCCCAAGCATACTGTCTGAACAATGAATGCCACTTTAGAAAGGGCAAGAGATAAAAGCACCTCCACATGTAAAAATCACACAGATTATTGTCTTTGCAGCCATCAAATTCAGAAATAACAAACTATTATGGGATTATCAGACATACTCACTAATCTAGACATACTCACTCATGTCATCTAGAAAGGATGCTAAATGACTACAGACCTAGTAATTCACTGTCATGGTCATTTTCTAATTGTAAATATCTTTCTGAATGAAAAGGACCAGTAAGAATACAAATTCCAAGTCATAGGAATATTAATATTTTAGGAGAGTTATATGGCTGACCTCCAACTAAGGAAAAGGCAGTAGAGTGAACAATGTGCAGGGAGATCAAAGAGGCCACTAACTCCAATAAAACAGTAATAAGGATGATCTGCGTATAAACTGGTTAAATAGCACCTGGGGGCGCAGTTTAGAAAAGCAATTACTCAACACTGTAAATGGTTGTCTCTTGGAATAGCTAGATCTAGAGCACACAAGAGGAGAGGCTATCATGAACTTAGTTCTATGTAATATATAGAAGTTGGTTCAAGAGGTGTCTGTAAATGATCCCCTAAGTAATAGTGACCACAATATAATTAAATTAATCATTCTCAAGGGATGAATCATACTGAAAATAGCACTGTTGCACTGAACTTTAGCTGAGGAAGCTAATGAAGACGATTTTAAAGCCAAACTGAGGAAATAGAAATCTTTCAATAAAGATAGACTATAATGAAGTCCCAGAAGAGATTCATAACCTTAAACAAAAAATGAAGCAGGAAAGCAAGAAAAAAAATCAGTTTGGGTAAAAAGCAAGGTTCCAAACGTTATGCAATCCAAACATGTAAATTGCCAAAAATGCAAACCCAGCTCAAGTGAATCCTACAGAAGACATCATAGGTAAAATATAAGATGGAAATTAGAAGGGTTGAGGAGAAATTTAACAAGCAGAAAGCCCAGGACAGAAAAACACATAAGAAAATTATTTAATCTTATCATCAGCAGGAAATCTGCAAGAGATTAATGGATTTCCTAGATTACAAGGGAATAAAGGCAGCAACAAAGAATGATAAATTCTATTCTATGTAGGTTCTTATACTGTACTCATCACAGTAGTATCTGAGACTTTGCAGAGAAGCTAAAAGATATATTGGTGTCAATCTTTACCACAGAGGATGTTGAGAAGGTACCTATATCTCAGAGCTAGGCTTTTCAGGAAATAAAGATGAAGCACGTCAGAGACTGAGCAGTCACAAGAGCAGGTAATGGAAGTTCAACTCCACTCCTCCAGTCCACTGATGTCCTATCTAGTCCATGTCATCTCATATGAAGATGCATTACACATTCTGTTCACTTTACTCACATGAGTACTTCTGTGAGTACTTCCTCCAATGGTACTTCTAGAATGAAGATGACAAGCAGGATTTTGGCCATCTGAGGGTTATGATAAGTAAATCCTTCATATCTGCCTCTTTTAAGCAAACTGTTTGAAAGTTTTAAAACATTTTGCTAATACAGATTACAACAAGGAATGGGATAAATAGCATATTTTGAGAGTCTAAGCATTTGTATCCTTCAGTCTTCCTGAGTACAAACAAGTCTCTTACATCTCTGGGGTCAGGTCACCTGTCTGTGCCTCAGCTTCACCATTCAAGCTGGTGACCTAATGCCAGCCCCAGTGCACGGGCAATTTAGTGCTTTGTTGTGATTTAACCGTCAAGCCAAACCTCAGTTAGAAGTTTTGTTAACAACAACATAAAACAGTCCAAAATAAATAAGTCTTCCAGACCTTGGCAGTCCTTCTACTCTGTTAACGCAGGGTCAGGGCAACCCCAAGTAGAATGTCCTTGGCCTTTTCTAGATCACCATTTACCTTAACACAGGGCATAATCCAATAGACTTTCCCTTCTCCAGGCTCAACAGTTCCTCACTCAGATGTGGAAGGACTGAAGGGAAGGCTTCCTTCCTTCCTCACTGGAAGCCTCCAGTTCCAGGCTCCTTCATAAACACTGGCCAAATATTTACTTCTAGCTCACGCCAGTGCTATATATTGCCTCAGGCCTTTTCCTTCTTGTATCACTCTCGCTGGAGTCTTTTTAAGTCCTGCCTCCTCACAGGCATCTTCTACAGACCCCTTTCAGGACTCAGTGCTTCCCTAGCCCTCCTTGTGGAGAATCTTTCCCCAGTTTTCGCCTCACCTCATCATCCAGCCTCCAACTCCATGCAGGTCTCTCCATTAACATCTTCCTCCTCCTTGCAGCTCTCTCACTCTCTCAATCTGACGGAATCATAGGCTGCTCTGTATATACTCATGATAGTCACACAGGCTTTCGTCATTTGATCTGGAACTGCATTCCCCATTATTCCTCTGGATTAAAGGGCTGATCAGGCTCCTGTACCAGCCAGGCTAGAGACACTCACTATTAAAAGGTCCAACTCACTCCCCAATGAGTTCCCTGCTGAGCAGGAAGAGAACAGCAGTACAGGAACCTGGTATAAAGAGGAGGGGACAAGAAGTGGCCAGCATCACAGAAATGGAACAATTCTGTTTAAGATCTCTGTCCTAATATTCAAAGCACTCTGTAGGATTGGCCCATAGTTACCCAGAGGCTACTTCTCCCTTTATTACTTAATAGGGCACCTTCCTCCATGACCATGATAGCTACATTCTACTGGAACCACAAAAGGCCATTAAAGGAGGTTTAGTAACATGGGAAAAGAGTTTTCACAGGAGCTAGACCTAGATTTTAGAATTCCCATACAAGGCAAGAATGACTACATTCTTGAATGCAAAACTTATTTCTCTGCCTTTGCTTTTCCTTATTCAGTTCTTCATACACCCTATGAAGTAATCTCTTTAATCTTCCGGCCTTGAAAGGAAGACAGATAAAATGATACTGTTATTTCTATCTTTAAATAATTAGGAGATGCTCAGACACTATAGTGATGGGAGGCATGTAAATGCCTAAAGAGATAGAAAAGACAGCACCAGCATGTAAATACCCTGCATGGACATACACAAAATTAAATTATTCATAATAAATACTCAGCTCTTAAATAAGCATAGTAGATCCTAAAGAAGGTCAGTATCATTATCCCCATCTTACAGATAGGGAAACCAAGGCACATAGCAGTTAAGAGTCTTGCCTGAGCTCACCCAGAATGCTAGTAGCAAAGCTCAGGCATTTGCTGAGTAGTCCAGTGCTCTATCCACTAGGCTACGCTGCCTTCCCCATTAGTCAAACTCTAATAGTCTACTGTATTCATTATAAAATTATTGAGAATTTGCTATAGACATCTTAGCATCCCATTCAGAGACAAATAAAGACAAAGATGAAATTGAACTAGAAACTTACTCAAAGCCATCCTGTCAGGTACTGCACATACTGGAGATCTGAATATCTTGGGTGACATCATGTCAGTTTTATATGATTATCTTGCAGGGTTGCTAAAATGAAAGCAGATGGAAATTATTTTGAATCACTTCACATCTTTTCTAGTGGCTGACTGCAGATATTATATAAATGAACTATATGTGTGGTTATATATTGCACGGCTATACATTAAATTTAGACAAGTACACGTAAGAGATATTGATGCTGGAACTTATTTTTTCTTTTTATAGCTTTAGGGAAGAAACCAAAATAGCACTCAAATAGCTCTCTGATGGGAGATAATGTCTATAGACACTGACAGATTGACACACAGACAAGTGCAAACTAAGGGTAAAATCTTGAACAGCCATAGTCTAAGAAAGAGGTAAGCTTGGTTTGAAGTGTATGCACCACCGAGGGCAGGACTGACTTTAATAGGAGTTGCACACAGCTACTTATCCATGGGCAGAATGTAACCCTATATGGGGTTTTTGTTCTATATATACAAACATAGGCCCTGATCCTGAAAGTAGCTCCTCCACCCACGTACAGCCACAATGTCTTTCAAAAATTCATCCCTACAGTGAAGAGCTATTTAGTTTGCACTTTATTTGCCCATTGCCATGCACTTAGGTGACTTAACTTAATAATTTTAAAATGGAAAGAGTACACGTTTTTCAACATAAAAGGCCACACTATGGATCCCAAATGACTGTTCCCTCAAATACAATAAGATTATATTTACAACATTGTATAGTCTGAACACATACCTGCCACCAGCGTTTTGAAACAACCATAAAAGAGAGCAAATTTGTCAAGCATATTTTCTTGAGTCATCACGCCCATAACTCCCTTAACACTAATGGGAATTGTCAAACATTGAGAGGGGAATAGAAAATCCTTTTGTGTATCTGGCATCACATTGTTGCTTATTTCTTTACTCATGAAAACCCTGCCAATGGAAAGCTGCAATTGATCTCCACTCCCATTGAGGTCACCTTGCCAACTCTCTTGCTCTGAAAGACAGGTTGGTTGGCTGTTTTGTACAATGTCCACTTTCCTTATTTTGCAAAATAGTCAGAAATCCTTTTTCTCTTATTTAGGGAAACAGAAAACATACATTACATGAGAGTGCTTCTCATTAATTTACACAGTAACCAGTCACATAAACTAGGCAGTGAATGAATCTATTATACTAAACAGACAATTTCTTAAAATTAGGTGCAACCTTAATATATATTTATAAACACATATACTACCATCCCCACAGTGACTAGAAGACAGAGAGAAGAGTCTTCTGAACCTTGCAAATTTAGAACACTTTTTTTGTTTGCTTTTTAAAAAACAAACTCATGCTTACATGCCAGACAGGCTTGATTTATTTTATTTATTTGTTTAGGCCATCTTTTATGGTCTGGGGGAATTTTTATTTAGCCAGAAACAAAGTCAAAGACACTACCTCAGGCAATAAATGGCTAAGCAGCAACCATCTGACAAAGAAACTGCTAAACCATTTGGAGGAAATCATCGCAGACAGGTTCAACCATGTGGTAAGAAGAAAACAGACTTAGCTAACAGTGCTAATGCCTTTGCCAATCCACAAAGGCCAAATGTGTTAATGTTCTGGCTAAAACCTTTGCCAGGATGTATAAGAGTAGTGTCTTCACTTTGCAGTGGACCAAGAAAGGATGAATAGATCTATTCTGTATACATTTTGCTCTCATGAAAAAGGGACACATTAAAACTCCCATTTTTCTTTGCAAAGAAATCCGGCAGCATAGAAGTTTCACCTTTGCTACAATCCTTTCTTTTGAGTCTTTCTTTCATTGGTTCAATTAGTGGAGAAAATGAAAAGAGAGAGTGAAAGAGAAAAGTGTCTGGTGTCTCTGCTTTCAGAAGAGGTTCTTAAATAATCACAGAGACAGTAACTGATGCAGTCAGAGGATTCTGTGAATAAAGAAAGTGACAAGCAAAACTAATCTGAGAAGAAAGCTAGTGAACATTCTCCCATGTAAAATCAATAAGCAAGTATTTCATTTCACAAGGACATCTGTAGAAATGTCAGGACTCATGACACTGTACTTTTAGAAATATGAGTCTGATGATTATTTTGCATAAGATGTCTAAAATAATTGTCAAAATGCCTGAGTATGTTATTTAATAAAGTCATCCATATTCAGTCTCTATAACAACTATCACAGAAGCCAAGCTTTTGGAGTGTGATAATAAACTGTTGTTATAACTAGAAATTAGAACAGAGCAGTCCGGAAAAGAAAAAGCAAGCAGTGCTTGAAATCAACAAAGAGGTCAAATATTCTGAATATCAGACATACTGCCAAACTCTAAGTGGCCAGTACTGTCTTAAAGTTAGAGCTGGTTAAAATGAGAATTTCCATTCCACAGGAAATTCGTTTAGATTGTTTCCAGACAAAAGTGTCATCAAAATCTACACATTCTCATGAAAGATTTTGATTTTGATAACTATCTCATCAACATTTTTTTTTAAAAAAAAACCAGCTCTACTTCCAGTACTGTGTCAGGCAGGCCCATCCTGAAGGCAATATTTCTGAGCATGACAGTATCAGCCAGATTTTCAGTGAGCCTCTGTAAATTGTGTCATGCAAAATTCGTGAGATCACATTCTACTGCTGCCGCTCAGCTTACATTTGCAAATGTAAAAGCTTCATTCGCACAATCAAGAGAGTTAATTATATATGCATTAGGTGACCATATTTTCAAAAGCAAAACTTCGACCCTTTTATGGTGACACTTTTTAGAGTCACAAAACAGGCACATAAAGGACAAAAAATACACTTTTAAAAAAAATGCTGGTGTCACTCCTGCTAAATTCTGACTAAGCACCAACGTGTGCACTTCACATAAACAGCTACTACTGTGATCATTAGCAGGGCTCACTTTATGCTGCTGCTCTTGCAAATAAACACTCTCAAACATAAATGAGCTTGGCAGGATTAGACTTTTTTCTGCAAATGTCAGTAAATGTCAATTTTACCATACACACACAAACCGCTCAAAAAAATTTCCATCGATAATGAAAAACGCTGCTTGAAACCCCATTAGAGTTTGATTTACAGATATTTACTCTGTGTATTTTGATGTATGATGTCGACAATTTGTGTTTTAACAGTTATGAAGGGTTAGCTTTTTGAAACTAAACATCTATGGTCATTAAATAATTGTTGTCTGGACCCCTCCCACATACATTGTCTGACATCCTCCCCTCCCCATAATTTCTGTGAACATTTAAATAGATAAAATTTAAAATGCTTAAAAATAAACATTGATATTATCCATCAAAATTATTTTAAAAAAACAAATTCTGGCAAGACTATACATAAATCATCATGGAAACCTACTAAATAGTTTATAAATGCCAAATGAACATTTTAAAACACTTTTTTTAAAAAAGTTTTAAACCATCTCTGTATGGAAAATGTCCTCTAATATAAACAGTTCAAATTATGCTCTCAGTTATTCAAGCGCAACTCCAATTAATGTAAAAAGTCTACTCTGAAGTTTTGTTTTTTATACACAAAGAGCAATTATTTACTGTTAATGTGAATAACATTTTATTTTAGATCCAGGGAAAATAAAACAAGTACAGTATAAGCAAAAATAAAGTTTCCCTGAGAGAGAACAGTGTCTCTGTCTCATAACAGGCAGCACAGAATAGCAGCTTCCTCCAGCAGAGAGCAGATTTCTAGAAATGTGAAGGTTCAGCACACAAAACATAAAATCACAACAGATACATAGCTATATACACCACAACTCCCATGAGTGCACTGACTATTGACTTTAGTGGCTATTACACCAGTGCAGAATTTGGCCCAGTACATCCTAAAAATGAGATCAGCTAAACGCTTCACAAACGTTACACATCAAACAGCACACTGGTTTTAGGTCTATACGGATAGTAGGGACTTCAATTCTTTCCCACTCCAGCTCAGTGACATATAATAATGACAACACCAGTGAGCCTCCAAATGCAAAATAAAATAGCATTAGTTAGCAAAGAAGCATTTGCTGCTTTCATTTCAGCCATGCTGAAATAATGATCCTGGCAACATGTTAGCAAAACATGCAAAACATTTTAGGAAGCAAATAATTTAATTAGAGTGTTCTCTGAGGCAGTTTATATTGCATGACCCTTGACCTTTTATATTGCTGTACCTAAACTCAGCATGGGATTCACACTTCCTATTCCTGTCACAGAATCTCTCCATCTTGTACCATTTAATATAGTGTGCTCCAGGTGTTCTGTGGTGAATGAATAGTTATATTACTACCTGTCAGACACAATCACACTCTATTCATCATTTGTGGCTGGCTGCGTGAAGCCCTGCTTCCAGCAGGCTCCCTCTCTATTTCCTTGTTCAAACGTCTGCAGTGCTTTCGGCCCATCTGTCACGCCTGTCATTTAGAGGGAAAACAGTATCAGCGCTTTAAATATATGGAGTTCTCTATTGAAACAGTGCTGTGATAGAACTGTCAGCATTCTCAGTATCACAGACAGTAATTCATGAATGGTCAGAGCTCCATTTAGGTTGCTATTACTATGTTGACCCTGCAGGGTCATGCTGAGGGGTTTTTTTCCTTTACAGTTAGATCTATAAATAGTGCAATTAACCTTGCAAGAATTACAAAACGCTCTCAATCTCCACCCCATTCACTTGCTGTTTGTGACTTTTCAAATAACAATAATAAAAAATATCTTCAAGGGGAGCGGGTATTAGTGTTTGTTGAAATGTATATGTGATGTCAGTAGAATATAAATAAATATTAGACTGGCCCTGGTTTTGCAGCCCATTCTCAGGTAAAACTTCCATTGCCATCAGTAGGAGTTTTGTCTCAGGTATGAGCTTCTGGACACAGTCTCACTGTCTCAAAAAATCATGTCTGTCATTAAAATCCTTGATTGCTGGTATGACACAAAATAACATATGATGTTTTCCATCCAATTACAGAATTGACTTTGAAATAAAATGAATTATTGAAGTCATTACATAATAGAGGGTATTTCTTAAGTCATGCAGTTCCTGATCCTTTGCCAAAACATCCTACAATCCAAGAAAAATACAAAACAGAACAATTCTCTAGGGAACAGAACCGCATACCTATATCTGCTTTTGGAGTGAAGGACACAGCAGGAACTCTTTTTGGTCTCCTAACGTGAACTTCTGATCACTAATTAATTGTGATTAGTGAAGACCAATCTCCCTAAGTAATTGGCAAGTCAGGTATTGGCAGATTTGTAAACGGCTCAAGGCAGTGAAATGTGCTGGCTTTTAAATTGTATAATTTGCATCTTTAGAAAATGTGATGACAAAAGTTATGTCCAAGAGGCAGCATGGTCCAGTGAATTAGGCACTAGATTGAAATTCAGGAAACCTGGTTTCTATTCCGCCACTGACTTGCTGTGTGACCTTGGGCAGCTCGCTTCGCTTTTCTATCCCTGTTTCCTCTCCCACCCTTTGTTTGTTTGTTTTTCTATTTATACTGCAACCTTTCTGGAGTTGGGACTGGGTTGTGTATTTACAGAAGGTAGCATCCTTTTAAATAATTTTTGAGCAGTCTAGTGGAACTCTTTGTGTTTTATGTTGTAGAAGCCACCTGAGACTAGCTAGTGTAGCAGTATGAATGTAACTAGGAATGGCATGTTGGTACATATTTAGTAAACATAGTTGTTTGGAATCCAGCTGTGCCCATTTTGTTAAGTCAAGAGCAAAAGACACAGTAGAATGTCTCTTACTGTATATTTGTACAGTGTCTAGTTCAGTGCCGTCTTGCTCTCAGTACGCTTATTTGCTGGGGGATTGGTCACCTAAGTCACATGGCAGAGTGTCTGTCCCTGAATAGACAATTCCCCAAACCCACAAAGAAATTTCAAGAAAACCAAATGCACCAATATCAGGGTTAATATTATGGAAATACTCATTCAGAAGCAGATTCATAACACTCTCTCTACCCAAAAAGAGGTTGCATGTACCAAAATTAATTTGCATTCTTTTTTGTTCAAATGAATACATTTTTTGCAATTTCATTCAGAGAGAGAGTATATGTGTTTGAGAAGCAGAGAAAGAGGTACAACACAAACAGCCTTTTATTGTTATTTTCTCTCAGTGCTCCTTTTCTTGTCCTCTGAAGGCAAAATTATCTGCTTATTACAGATACAGTATGAATTTAATTAAGTAATTGCCTCCAGTTTATGACTATTTTGGACTCTGAAAGAAAGGTAAAGCAATATAAATCATCCCCCTTGTTGTTATTAGTTTTCTTGAATGTCTCTTTTCTTGTCCACTCCACCATGAATGCAGATGTCATAGCCTATTACAGATACTGAATAAATATAATTAAGAAGTAATTTCATCTAGTTTCTCTTTTTTTGGAGACAGTCATAAAACAGAGAGCCACAGAACAGCCCCTTTTTTGTTGACCTTAGCATTATTAATGAATTCTTCAGTCTCTGTCTGCCCTCAATCTGAAGGCAAAAAGCCTTCACTTATTATAGAGGCAGAATAAATGTAAGTCTCATCTCATTAACTGTCATATTACCAGGCTCTATGCCATACCGTTCAAGTTTCACGGAGCATTCAGAATTGCTTAATTATGTACAGTAAAAACAGTCTACTGAGACTTTCCCCTTCAGATTAATATGGTGGCACAAGGACAGAGGTCATCATCATGACACACTCTTGCCTGGCACTGCATTAACTCAAAATGACAGAGGCCTTTTGTTGGTAATAAAAAAAAATTAAAGAGCATTTGAAAAATAAGATGTTTACATCCAGCGATAAGAGCCACTTTTGATTCTACAGACTAACAATTGATTCTTCTCCTCCCTCCTCCTCCTCCTGCGTTGGAGTTAAACCACACTGTGCATTCCTTATGAATTATACCACCCTATTTTAATTATAGTGTGCTGACACTGCTTGTCATTACTAAGCCTACTACATGTTTTGTGTGCTCAGATTTAATAGCTGTTTGTTCTGCAGAATGTGGCAGAGCTGTGCAAGTGGCTGAGACTGGTCGTTGCTCACGTCCCTTTCTTTATGCTTTCACATTTTGTTCTATTTTTAAAACAAACATGCAGAAAAATCCCAGTTGTGTGGTTTACAGTCTGGAAATGCCATTGTATTCATTCAGTCAAAACAGACTATGCCCTACTGAGAATGCATTGGAAGCCTATGATAGATTATTTTTTAAAACCCTCTATAATTCTTCACCCACCTATTGTATAAAGATTTTAGATATGAAACACACACACATTTTATATATATATATATATATATATATATATATATATATATATATATATATAAACCCAGACAACATGTGCATATATCTGCATGTCCATTTATTATATACATGATCTGTTTATTTCTGCTTCCCATTGAAAAATTCTGAATCAGCATTCCTTCTAAGATGAAAAGCTTTGTCTATTACTCTATTCATGTCCAGAGCAATAACTTGCCAGGGAGGCAGGCTGCTGGTAAGGTTAAACAGTTAGCCAGTATGCTACATTGTGGAGAACTAAATCAGAGACTATTCCTCTTCAGACAGTAATTTTGTACTTCATTTCTTTCTTCAAAAACTAGAACTCACACTTGTTTCCACTTAGACACGCAAGAATGTACAAAGGGAAAGAAAAAAATCATGGCAATTTCACTGTAAAGATTTTACCTTATTGACAAGCTATTGCATCTTTCTCTGTTTAAAGAGGAAGTTGGTCCTCTCAAATGAAAATATGTATTCCCAAAATATTCTCGATTTAAAAACAAGAGGGAGAAACCTCTAGAATTTGTCACAAGTGTGCAGCATCTGTTATTGTATTTTAACATGATTTTATTGTGAATTTTTGATAGAATGCCCCCTGCCTACCAAGTACCTTGGCAGGGAAAGAGGGACACTTTATTAATACTTATTATTACTACTGCTATTAATTTGGGCAGAAAACTGTTGGTCTAATAGTATTCACTTCTTTGGATGCATCTGCATTTCAAATTTCTTTCTTTTTCTTTTCTTTTTTCTTTTTTTTTCTCTTTTCAGAACACCCATTCCATGTGGATATGCACTCCCTCAAGTATTCAAAAATATTCTGAAATTATGGTATACCTTGGTGATGTAATATTTTCATGACATTTTATGCCAGAACCCATCATATCCAGACATATAGCAAATGTAAAAGGGTAGCCACAAACAGCAAGAGGGTGCAGGCTGTTTGAAAATTCTAACCACCATGGTCACAATAAATTGGGTTTAGGTGTACTTTTAGGAATTGTTTACTATCCTCCAGAAATACAAATCAGTTATTATTCAACTATAGAGTTTTTGGTTCACTATATTATGTGCCCTTTCAACAGTATTACAGCGTATGTTCCCCACTGCATCATTCTCATGGATGAAGATGCAGAATTTTCCACCTCTTGAGGTTGTCGTGATACTAAAAATGTAAAGTTAATAGTATTGGATGAGCCAATTTCAAGCAAGTCCAATATGGGCAAGTGAATACAAGAGGGGATTAACAGTATGGCATCATACCTTTCATCTATAAGTTCCTAACTTGAATTCATTCAATCATTAGAAGTCAGGGGAGTTCTGTCTAAATGAGAAAGTTTATTTCAATTATAAAATTAAATAAAAATTCAGCACAGAAACTTTTGGTTGACATATGAAATACAGAAAGGAAGAAAAAGGGTTAATCCAGTAGGACTGTACCACTAGCTTCTGTTGCAATTGCATTACAAATTGGTAGGCTGTACTCTTGGATTCATTTTTCTTATTTGAGACAGACCCTAGAGTATGGTAGAAAATAGTATTCCTGCCCCACAAAAAATTTTCATATATAAAAAAAATTTCCCATCTTGAATTGGGATGAAAAGTTGAAATCTCAAAACATTTTACAAAAAAAAAAAATTGGTTCTGATCAACATATTTCATTCTCATAATTTTAAAACATTGCCATTTTTAATTAAAACTTTTAAAAAATATGATTAGCTTACGTTTTGAAACAAAAAGTCATTCCAAACCAGAAAACCAAAATTTTTCATTGAGAAAATTAAAAAAAAAAAGTTTCCAAACTTATTTCAAAGATATTTTTAAATAAAAAAAATTGACAAAACTGACCCTTTCCTGCAAAAAGATTTGGTTTTAAATCAGCAGCATTTTCTGACAAAAATCATTTTGTCACAAAATTTCAAAACATCTGTAAAACACAGACAAACACACTGTTCTCTCCTTAAGTATAAACAACACTAAAAGCAAGTCAACTCAGTAAAAGAATATTTAAAACTTCTGACAGTATTTTCTCTAGCAAATTTAGGGTTTATTCAGTTGTAAACCCTGGCTGCCATAGTGAAATACAGCTGGTTGATACTTTCCATTATTTGCAAAGCAATCTGAAAACTGGTTTAAAACAGTTCTGACAGCAAAAATAACGAGGAGTCCTTGTGGCACCTTAGAGACTAACAAATTTATGTGGGCATAAGCTTTCGTGGGCTAAAAGTGAAGTGGGTTTTAGCCCACGACAGCTTATGCCCAAATAAATTTGTTAGTCTCTAAAGCGCCATGAGGACTCGTTGTTTTTGCTGATCCTGACTAACCCAGCTACCACTCTGAGTTCTGACAGCATAACTCCAAGTTAGATCATCATTTTCAAGATGTCTGTAACCTGTTTCTATTCTGCAAAGAGACTTCTGACCTTCAAATTATCAGTGTAGAGAAACCTTTATGTCAAGGCTTCTGAAACACTCTTGGAGGACCATTTCTGAGCCAAATAGTGAAATATTATTGCCAAAGTGTCCATATGCAAGAATCCTACCACAATTAGACAATGACATAGATGCCTATAGTTTAGTGATGCTAGTTATGGGAAAGAATTTCCCCTAATTTTTCAGGAACGCTGTTCCAGGATTTTTAAATAAAAATCTGAGTAACTACAGCAATGAACAAATGTGAATTGATCTTACTATACAAAAGTTCCCCCCACTCCTGTTGGAAAGCCTTTTGGCTATGCAATGAAGTGTTGCATCGATGTGGGTATTAGCCCACTTTCCAGGGATGGAAAGTGCAACTGTTACACTGACAGTCAATCAGCATGTCTAATCTTTCATATTTATGAAGGCCAGCTGATCAGATTATAGTGACAGTCACTCTTCAGTACCCCCCTCTATACTAATTTCCCCTTTGTCATTCAGATTCACCAGCACAGTGATTTGATAACAGATGATTTCTGCAGACCCTGATATTCTGCATAAAGGACTCCTAAATACCGCAACTGGAGTAAGCTTTATATTTTATCTGTTAAAACCAAACTGTTTGATTGGCCGGAAAAGGAAGATAGAAAAACAACTGGGTTATCATTCCGCAGGGAACACCATCTAATCATTGTTAAAAGTAAAGGGTGAAGTTTCATTAAAAATATTGAAAGAGACAGCTACAATATGAGTAAATGCTTACAGTCACATTTTAGGAAAGATAGTTTATAATTTTGGGGGGAATAATTCATTTCTCCAATAGTTTAAGATAATTAACATGTATTTTTCATATGCATATTTGCATGTTAAAAAGAGCACTGTATAGGTTCCAAAATCAACTTTTAGTTATACTCAGGCTCATTTACTATACCAATCAGTAATCACAGCCGAAGCCTGAGTAATTCTGGTTTAATCCAATTTGAGAGGTTTGTCTCTCTTTGTTTCCTTTCCATTAACTTTGTACTTACTTATTCATTAGATCTTTGGAACTCTTTTTCCTAGCCATTATATTGAGCCTGTCAATAACTGCAGTGTTGACCTCTGTATAGTTTTTACATTAATATAGCCTACTTTGAGTGGGCTTTTAAACACCAAGGTGCCAATCTTATAAACAGTCATGTGAGTAACTTTATGCATATAACTAGCCCCAGTAAACCTACTCACATATGTATTTGCAGAGTTGAAATGTCTAAAAAGGCAACTGTGAGCATAATTTATATCAAATACACTTGACTTTACGGCAAATATAAATACATTATTCAACCTGTAAGAGAATGCAACAAGGATGGAACATTGTGATAAAAATGATTTAAGCAATTTGTCCTGCTCATTATGTCAATTTCCCATAGACACTAATGTGAAAATTTTCAGAGGTGGGGGAAATACATCTGACCAAGTATGATGGCAAGAGGCATTCCATGTCATACAAAGCCTTAGAAAGTAACAAATCTTAGCTCTGTAGCCAACCCAGCTCTTTAGCAGCAAACAGCTGGCCAGGACACTTACTAAAGGGAAGAGAGACAACACTCACCATGATAGTTGACTTTTCTTCTTCTTATGGGCCTGGGACCCAGAAAGTTGTGAGGAGAAAGAAGTTACTTGCGATCTCTTGCGTACTCCATGATGATTCAGCATATTTGTGTGCTGATTGAAGAGATCTAAGAACATGCAACCACTGGCAGAAATATTTTAAATAAGAATTTAATGTATTATACTTACTCCTTGATGTAGCCACAGATGGCCAATAAACACTTAGAGAGCTGTTGTGACCAAACCATTTTTAAAGGAAAATAAAAGAGAGAGAGAGAGATTTCCTCTGACGGGGATCTTTTTCTGTTTAAATCTAAGGAGACATGTTCTTGACCATACTTCTCCTTTCTCTTAATCAACAGTATGACAGCCAGTAAGACTTTAAAATGATCAGTGACCGCTTGATAGCTAAAATGTGCCATTCAGCTTTCCAAGATCTCATCTAACGCCCCCAAAGTACACCCTGAGTGTGTTCCTAGAGTGTCTTTGATTCTAGTAGATGTATGGAGCTGAATTTTCAAAAAAGGTGCCTAAGATGTGCAGGCAAATTAATGCATGAACAGGTGCAAACAGTTACATACTCAAAATACACACAACCACTTATCTGCAGTTAGCAGCTTTGTACATGAAAGTATATTTTTTCCTCATACGTACTGCCTTATATCAAGGATGCATATTTTATGAGTACAACTTAAACATCCATTTTGGAAAAGTTGGTCCAAGCTATTTATATGAGCAGGGGTGCAGTAGAAAGAGAATCCAAAATTATTAAACTTGTGATGGCAACAGAGGAACAGGGCATATTTTGTGTGATTATAACTTTCATATCTCAAGGCTAATATAAGTGAAATTGAATCCTAGTGTGAAAAAAGAAGGACATTAGCAGAGAAAACAAGAACCTGGACAGAGCCAGTATTTTAAAAACTTTTGGAACTTTGTGGTTTCTGTAATTCAGACTCTTGAAGAATTTTAAGATTTTGTTCCATTTATTTTAGAATGTTTTTTGGTTTGTTTTAAAGTTCTGACTTTTTTGGCTCTCCTTTCTACAACGTCTAGTTTGAAATATATATTTTGGAACAATACTAGTCTAATTATCAATTGCCAACTTGCACATTTTCTATTTAATATAATTAGAAGTAATTAAAAAATATTCCATCTCTATCCAAGGAAAGGCTACAAAGTTGAGGAGAACATTCAGTACTGAATATAGGCCTAAAGCAAATGACCATTTATAACTTTGACATTGGGAGTGCAGGCAGCATCAAAGTTTTCCTGGAAGCTTCGACTGAAATGGTTACATAATTCCCTATTCACTATGTTGACTAAAATGTAGGTATATCTCTGTTTAGTGGAACTCATCAACTATATTATTTTAGGAAAATATTGCAATAATTTGGCTTCTTAAAGTTTATAGTGTTTCTGTCAACATTTTTGCAATAGCACAACACAGGATTTTTGACTGAAATTTGTTTTTATACTGTGAAACTTCTCACACATCTTTCCCCCCCCCAAATAAAAATACTTTTAAGCAAGATTTGGTTTCATAAATCTAACCTCTAAAGAAATTAGATATAAAAAAAAATCCTAGGGGGCTTTGTATCATCCCACCATGTCTTAACTTTGCTGGTTTTATAAGCTTCCAATCAGCTGACTGGCAATTGTACATTTATGGCAGTTTTCTATTTGCTAATCTGCTCAGAGAAGAGTTAGCGTCCAATATACCACAACACTCAGAAGCCACTAGCACAGCCTCCATCTTTAATCAATTTTTTTCACTAACAACATTTAAAGCTTGACTATTGTTTAAACAAGTGTTTGTAAGTCTATTGCTTAACAGTAGTCTTAATACTTCCACTGTGTGTGCTGAATTAATTGAATTTATACAGACTACTTCAGGCCATTTAGACTGAGCATCTCCTGCTTTCAAAAATGTATGTCCCATAAATGGTCCAGCATAGACTATGTACATTCATTGCCATGGATAGTTGGCCTCTCGCCAGGATGCAAAGGAGCATGTTTAGGCATTGATGCATTTGGTGATAATCTTGACATTGTTTTACTATTTCTTCTGTTTGTGTATCAATCCATGACCACCTCACAAAACTCCAGGCAAGCACTTTTCCAAATAGCCTTTGTGTATTTTTTGTAGCATACATGACCTGAGTTTTGTAGAAATAATTATTCTGATGCCCCATGTTAGGCAAACTTGATTAATAATCAGGTTTATTGCAATGTTGTCTAAAGGTAAACCAAGTGTTGGTCCCCATTATGCTAGGCAACTATACAAACACAAAGAGCCCCAAAGAGCTTACAATCCAAAAAAAGACAAGATGAGCTCAGGGTGGGGAAAGGGTAGAACACACAAGCAGAGTGAACAATGGGATGGCAGCAAACAGCACGTTAGTGCCACAGTTTTTTGCGGGGAGTAGGGTGAAAGTTAGTTAGGAGGGTATAAGCTAAATAGAAGGGAAATGGAGAGGATGAGGACAGGGCAGGGGAGAAAAGTGCAAGAGGGGCAGGTGTGGAGTGAAGCTGAGGTGAAACAACTGTGAGGAAAATGGTGGGAGAGGGTTGGAGCAGAGAAAGTCCAGTCAGCACTGTAGGAAGTTCTCTGAATGTCCAGAAGGCCTTGCTTTGGCTGCTCCTCTTCCTCCTGGCTGGAGTCTCTGACTGGTTCTTTTCTACCCATGTGTGGAGATGTGCCACCTGAGTCCTAGAGCCCCCAGACTGTGCATAGGGAGAAGCGTCTCCCCTACACAGCTCTGGATCCAAAGAGTGCTCGGGAAAAAGGTACACGCTTTATTTACACTTATCTATTTTCAAGTAAATAAAGCTGGAAACAGGCGTTTGTGTGCATAAGTCCATTCATTCATTGGAATGTCATGCACTTTAATCAGTACTGGATCAGTTTTAGTTTCGTGTTGTACCATGGCACTTGTCACTGGCAAGGTTTCCATTTGTGCCACACAGAGCATATCGACTGTCTGTGGTTGCATGTTTGCATCTTTACCAATGGCAAGCATGACAAGCAATCTGCATGTGCATATTAGTTGATCTCTTTGAACTCAATATTGTAACACACAGTGAGCACCCAAGAATATTACCCTTCTCTGTAATTGTGCTGCAGTGATTGTCGGGTCTCTGCTTGTTCATTAAAAATTGAAACTAGGGGCTGATTATCTATACCCAGAATAAATCTTTTCTCTTACAGATACTGGTGAAACCTTTTAACTCCTCACACTAAACTCGGAACTTCTCTATCAACGTGAGCATAGTTCATTCCTCAAAGGTAAGAGATGTAGGAGTAAAAGCATTAGGCCTTTCCATGTGATCTGCTATCCTATGTGACATTATTGTTCCTATTCCATATGGGGAGGTGTAAATAGGTAGGCAAAGATGCATTGTAGTGTGTAAGAAGGACCATTTCAGAGACTGTAAACTTCTTGGCCTCATCAAAAGCCTTGACACACTGGGTGGGGCCAACATCATTTCTGTCCATTGTGTAACAGATCATTTAGAGAATGTAACGCTCACTGTATTAGGCAAGAACACATCTTGTGGCAGGGCTGTCGTATGGATAGCTTCAGCATTGTCTTCTGATTTATACAAATCATCTTCATCAGTGGTATGGCAACAGTTAGCAATTTAATCTTTGGAAAATTGACATTTTTCCTTGTTTGCTCTAAACAAAGCCTTGAAAAGTTTGCTCACAGAGCCATGCAGAGGTTCTAGGTGTTCTTCATTAACAGCTCCCCTGGCCACTGAGTGCCAGGAGTAATATCTGTAATATCCAGTCCAAGGGTCACTGCCAAAAGGCAGTGTGGATTCTAGTCCACTAGCCTGTTATATTGAAATAAGCCCTGGTGTTTGTTAATCATGGGGTATTTCTTGTCATTGTCTTCAATCTTTATTTGTAGATTGGCTTAGGCTGGATTGATCTCAGATAAATGCTTATCACCAGCTAATAAGGCAAATATATCCTCTATTTTAGGTAATGGATATCTATCTGCATGCAATACTGGGTTAATGGTAACCTTGACATCACCACAGACATGGACAGCCCCACTCTTTGTCATTGGGCCAGAGAGAGAATGACTCTATAGCCTAGTGGTTAGGGCACCCACCTGGGAGGTGGAAGACCCAGGACCCAGGAGGTGGTTTCCCGCCTCTAAAGACTATTTATGTATACACAATGGAACAGCTTCAACAGGAGACACTAAGGGAATGTCACATCAGACTATCCCATAGCTCAATGGTTAGAGTACTCCTCTGAGAGGCAGGAGACCCCTGTTCAAACCACTTTCCCAAAATAGACATCTTGCTGCAGTCCTGACTTAGGCACCTAACTCCAATATAGGGACAGATCTTAGGACACACCCCTCTCATTAGCATGGCCCACGTGTTACCTTATGCTCATGAAGGATAGGTCCATCAATGGCTATTAGCCAAGGTCATTACTGATGCAACTCCAGGCTCTGGTATCTCTAAATCTCTGACTGCCAGAATCTGGGACTGGACCACAGGGAATGGACCACTTGAAATTGCCCTGTATTGATCATTCTCTTTGAAGCATCTGTCACCAGGCACTGTCAAAAACAGGACACTGGTCTCACCCAGTATGGCCATTCTTATGTTCCTTCAGTTTCACTAGGCCTCCACTGTCATTCTATTTTACTGTATTCTTGGATTAGAATCCCATCCTCAACACCAGTTGTGTCTTCTGCTCTTTATAGAACACGCTGAGTGTGAAGCAACCACACAGGCACAGTGAGGTCCAAATAACCATATTTACTAGGTGAACAGGACATGAAAGGCCTAGCTATTTATTACTGCTCTGACAAGGTTCTGGTAGCTTCTGCCACGAGAGGGCTCACAAACTATTTAAAGGAACACTACCCAATTCCTATATGCTATCTCCTGAGAAATGGCTGAACTGTTTTAAACTTTGAGGGGAAAATAAAAAATACAACTTCAAACAGGGACAAAGCCCAGAAGGGTAGGGTGAGAAAAAATAATCAGCCAAAGAGGTGATTTTTTTTTTCCAGTGTAAACAACTAGAAGTTGGGGTTTGAAATGGAAACACTAGGCAATCATAACATTTGGGATGGCTGCTCTTCTTATAATAACTAATTTCAGCTGTAGCCATCAGCTCAGTGCCAGAACTACGGTTGGTGCTTAAAAATTGCTGTGTGACAGGACTATGCAAGCGTCCCCAATTTGCCCAATTGTTTTGAGAGAACTTTACCTCATTAAAATACTCTCTACTTTTACTCACTGGGTGTAAGACTCACTAGCCCTTCATTGTCACCTTGCAGACAGTTACTTCAGTGCTATCTTTAATCATATAGCATTTATATAACCATGGTGGTAAGTGCATTAGAAATATCTGCAGAAATAGATATTCCTAGCTAAGCTTTCCCACTTAAAGATTTCATCTGGAAAAGTTGCTCACCTGATTTAATTCCTCTAAAATTATAAATTAAAGACAAACACAAGTATAAACCAGATGAACAAGTGCATCTAAGAATCAATGCATTATGTCCTACACAATCCCACTTTCTCCCCTGATCAGTGGGTGTACTCTATACTTGGCTCTAAATTTGTTTGTGAAGTTCTAGTATATTTCTAGGCTCAAAGTTAACCTTCTCAAACTTGTTTTGCTTCCTTTTAAAATGAGTAATGTATATATATAGAGAGAGAGAATGAAATTAGGGCTGCCAATTAATCGCAGTTAACTCTCGCGATTAACTCAAAAAAATTAATCGCAATTAAAAAAATTCTGATTAATCACACTGTTAAACAATAGAATACCAATTGAAATTTATTAAATATTTTTGGATGTTTTCTACATTTTCTAATATATTGATTTCAATTACAACACAGAATACAAAGTGTATAGTGCTCACTTTATATTTATTTTTTATTACAAATATTTGCACTGTAAAAAGCAAAAGTATTTTTCAATTCACCTAATAGAAATACTGTAGTGCACATCCCTGGGCCCGCACCGCTTCCCACAGCCCCCATTGGGCTGAAGCGGCAAACCGCAGCCACTGGGAGCCGCGATCAGCCGAACCTGCGGACGCAGCAGGTAAACAAACCGGCCCGGCCCGCCAGGGGGCTTACCCTGGTGGCCACTCTCTGGCCACTCTCTGCCAAGGGGGCTTACCCTGGCGGGCCGCATGCCAAAGGTTGCCAATCCCTGCTGTAGTGCAATCTCTTTATCATGAAAGTTGAACTTATAAATGTAGAATTATGTATAAAAAAAACTGCATTCAAAAATAAAACAAAGTAAAACTTTAGAGCCTACAAGTCCACTCAATCCTACTTCAGCCAATTGCTCAGGCAAACAAGTTTGGTTAAAATTTGCAGCAGATAATGCTGCCTGCTTCTTGTTTACAATGTCACCTGAAAGTGAGAACAGGCATTCACATGACACTTTTGTATTCAGCGTTGCAAGGTATTTAGTGTCAGATATGCTAAACATTTGTATGCCGCTTCCATGCTTTGGCCACCATTCCAGAGGACATGCTTCCATGCTGATGATGCTCGTTAAAAAAATAATGCGTTAATTACATTTGTGACTGAATTCCTTGGGGAAGAATTGTATGTCCCCTGTTTTGTTTTACCTGCATTCTGACATATGTTTCATGTCATAGCAGTCTCAGATGACCCAGCACATGTTCGTTTTAAGAACACTTTCACAGCAGATTTGACAAAATGCAAAGAAGGTACCAATGTGAGATTTCTAAAAATAGCTACAGCACTGGACCCAAAGTTTAAGAATCTGAAATGCCGTCCAAAATCTGAGAGGGACGAGGTGTGGAGCACGCTTTTAGAAGACTTAAAAGAGTAAGTCTCAGATGCAGAAACTACAGAACCTGAACCACCAAAAAAGAAAATCAACCTTCTGTTGGTGGCATCTGACTCAGATGATGAAAATGAACATGCGTCGGTATGCACTACTTTGGATTGTTATCAAGCAGAACCCATCATCAGCATGGACACGTCCTCTGGAATGGTGGATGAAGCATGAAGGGACATATGAATCTTTAGGGCATCTGGCATATAAATATCTTGCAGTGGCAGGTACAATAGGGCCATGTGAACACCTGTTCTCACCTTCAGGTGACATTGTAAACAAGAAGTGAGACGCATTAGCTCCTGAAAATGTAAACAAACTTGCTTGTCTGAGCGATTGGCTGAACAAGAAGTAGGGCTGAATAGACTTGAGGGCTCTAAAATTTTACATTGTATTATTTTTTAATGCAATTTATTTTGTACATAATTCTACATTTGTAAGTTCAACTTTCATGATAATGAGATTGCACTATAGTACTTGTATTAGGTGAATTGAAGAATACTATTTATTTTGGTTTTTTACAGTGCAAATACTTGTAATCAACAAACAATAAATATAAAGTGAGGACTGTATACTTTCTATTCTCTGTTGTAATTGAAATCAATATATTTGAAAATGTAGAAAATATCCAAAAATATTTAAATAAATGGTACTATTCTATTATTGTTTAACAGCGTGAATAATCGTGATTAATTTTTTTAATCACTTGACAGCCCTAAATGAAATACATATAGAAAGCCAATTAAGCTCATCCATTGTTGGAGACAAACACTTTAGGAGATTTTATGATGGACAGTATTCATTTTTTACTGCAGGTCAGCATGCTAATAATGCCCTATGTCACTACACCATTATGTATGTACTTTTGAGGGCTGCTGAATTTTCCTGTACATCACAATTTCAGAAATGCCTGATTTACATAACTTGTTAAAATAGATGCATTCACATTTTCTGAATAAACCCATTAAAATGACTCATTTATCTGTGTTGTAGCCTGCTATAAGGTACGTTGTGAATATTAAACACTAGTTAACTTGTAAGGAGGTACAGAATATAAACAGATTAGGAGCACTGGTAAAGGTAGGTAACTCAATCTGTCCTTCTCCGTCCCTCAATCAACAAGTCTTATTTAAATGAATGCCATGATTCTTTTTTTTAAATGTGTATTGGGATGAGAAAGTAAGCTGCTCAACTCACTGGAAGGGAGCAAGAATTCCTTTTGCCCACATCTGCTCATCAAGTTCAGCCCATCTCTGGTTATTAATGTTCATATTAAATGTATTCCTGTCCGGTTTAGTTTACTTATGTTTCCAGTATGTGAACCTATTCTTTCCCCTACGTTAAACAAATCTAATGATTTGTATCCATAGCAAATGCTGAGTTGCTGAACAAATGGAAGATAAAGATGCTATTATTCCTTTGTGTTCATCTATTCCATTTAAGATTCTTGTCATGCTCTGGGCATTCTAGCTGTCTGATGCTGTTCCTTTATTTCCAATTGCAAAGCTTTCTCTACTGTCCAGAGCATTTGGTACACTGCCTAGCACCAAGCAAAATCTGCTTGCAATGTAAGAACATGTGGAGAAATTATGTGTTTTTGTCACACCCTATTAAATGGTATTCAAAACACAATGCCCCAGAAACTAAATTGATTGTAGGTTTTATAACCCTTTTCAGGCTAATGGAAACAATTTAGTACCATGAACGAAAACATAGCTAGTGCAGCTGTGGGAATCTTAAATTGCTCGGCTCAGCAGTTCTGTTCCAGCTTAAGTAGGATAAAGTAGTTAAAGTTCAGTTGGATTCCATTCTTCTAGATCTTTGACAGATCATTTCAGATTAATGTCTTCAAAGTTTTCAGCATTCCCCATAAAAGATGGTTTCTGTGGAATTCCTGATGTGTGCTTTTAACTTTTTTGCAGACCAGGAATTGGGGATGGGTAGTAAGGGATGTCAGCTGGTATATAAAACATTTTAACTTGTCTTCCTCTGTTCAGTTTATTATTATTATTCATGCACCAGGGGAAAAAAAAACTCTGTTTTCATAACATTAAGAGTCTGGCTCCAAGCCACAAAAGCCAGGAAATGCAGAGACAAAACTGAAACTCTGTCCTTAAGTCCCCCCTTCATGCTTTGATATTGCAATTGACCTGGTATGTAAGATCACACCACTATTCTAAGGACCCTGACCCCAATAGCTGATCACATGAGCTATTAGAGACACACAGAGTTTCACTATTACTCATTCACATTTCTATATTTAAAATTAAATGCCATGATTAAAATCTTATCAGAGAAGAAGAAAACATGAATGTAATTAGTTTGATTAAGAACTCCAACTCTAAGCTACACTTCTCAAAACAAATTCTGTATCTTGCCACATATGAGAAGAAATCATTCATATGGCCATTAGCTGCACTGTAGTACCAGAAAAACATCTGTGAACATTATTTTAAAAACTGATCACTAAATGAGCCCTTAGCTAAAGGAGTTTTTGGATCGACTTGAGGAAAGCAGGATGCCGTATAACACAAATGCTTACAGATGCAAAACACTGATTGGGGGGGAAAATGTTCAGGAAGAATAGGAGTAATAAAGCAAGCCTAGCATGAAAATGTACTCTTTCAAAAAGTAAGCCATTTATGAGACGCAGTAGTAAAAACTGCTTAATTCTCCTGTGCCTCTAGGGAGAAATCTAAGTATTTTGAGAAGTGATGGAGAGAAAAATGAAGCCAATGGTGTGTTTGTCAGTGAGAGAATGCTGTGGAAACACAGTTAGTAATTTTACTATTCTTGCTTGCCAAGAGCTGACAGGTGTGCAGTTTCTTATTGTTCTGAAAGGCAGCCAGAAACCACAGTTTAATATGCATCTACTTCTTTACAGTAGGAGAGAAAACAGCTGTCTCTCTGGCTCATGATACAAGACAAAAATATTGAGACAGGCTCTTCTTTACAGTATGTTATCATCATCTGAATGGCTTTGTCTGAGCTCCGAACAAAACATATAGCTGAGGACAGAAAGGGCTGAAGCCTAGCTCAGATAAGACCTGATCTTGCAACCTCTGCTCCCACAAATAGTTTCATTTATTTCAGAGAGACTACTCGCTTGAATAAGGATTATTCACATGAGGAAGGTTGAAGGACTGGGTCCATAGTTTCAACAAAGAGGATATGAAGATTTCCTATAAACAAGCCAATTCAAACTTGAAAGTAAACAAAAGCAGGAAAATACCAAGACTAGGTTATTTCAGATAAACATGCGGTAATCATTTACAAACACATTTAAAGAATGACTCCCATAAATCCTTCAGTTTTCATACTGCTGAGAGATGTTTGTGATTAATAAATCCTTTGAACACAAAAGGTTTCCTCACTCAAGAAAGATGTGTGCTTTCCTGTAATATGTGGCAAAGAGATCATTTTAAATCCAAGCTCCCTAGAGGAGTTTTAAAAAAATTCACAATGTACCAGATGCAATAGGCTGTAAGAAACATTAGGCTGTGTTATATTAAATTTCCTTTCTGCATGGAGTATGCTACAGTATTAAAAGCTCATGATAACTGGCTGGCAGATTGTCATGGGATATGCAGAAAATGTCTGCAGTGTGTCCAGGCTTGTATGGCTTGATCATTTGATACATGTAAATTTAGGCAATATGACTTGGACAGTTTATATTTACCAGGGGGAAGGGAGGGATTATTCATTCAAATAATAAAATGGAATTTTAGAAATGCTGATACTCTCCCCAAAGTACTGACATTTTACTAGTAAACTTCAAAAAGGCCTACACAGTATGACATAATAGTAAGACAATGATATATAATATCCCTCAGGTTTACACCGGAGCATATTATAGCAATACAATCATAACATCAATGGCGATGGGATTGAATTACCCACAAAAATAAGGCAATTCTGAGTTAAGAACAGAGCAGTCCTCCAACAGAGGGGCCTTAGCAGAGGGGCAATTTGGCTCACTTCAATGGCTCTAACTCTTGCAGTTCCTAAAATGTGTTAGCAGGAAAGTAACCATTTCAGCATAGGAGGGTTTTCTTTTTAATTTAAATTTTAACATAACCACGAAACATCAGTTGGGGCTATTGTTTTCGAGGGACACAGAAGAAAAAAGTCAGCTAATGAAGACTGGAATAATGTCAGACAGAAAGAATATTACGTTACGCGATCTACTCTCCTGGAATAATTCGTTAAATCGCTGACAGTCCTAGCTAAACCGCAGACTGCTGTTTCTTGCCTTTGTGAAAGGGATACTAGTTACTCCCCTTCATATAAGATTACCTACTGTCAGCCTGCAGCGAGACACCATTTAAACTACAATACAAGCATCTCAGTAAAGTGAGTTAAGAGCACAGTGTGAGCACTATTTTTACTTGCTTAACCCTCTTCTACCAGAGAATCACTCTGACCACAGCTCTAAATTCCCTGGGTTTGGGGTTAAGATCAGACCATTTACATTTGTTTCAAAAAGTGAACAGGGGTAAAAATTAGGTTTCGGAAACATTAATTTAACATGTAGTAGGATACTTGTACCAAACAAATCTCCCACACAAGGTTATGGAAAATTAATATTTTCTAATTACTCTTGAATAGGCAAATCAATACATGAAGCAAAAGGAAGAAAGAGAAACTATATTCCCCCTGGGGCTGATGCACAAGTCGACTGCAGCTTTGCTTGGAACCCATCTGCACTGCAACTATCACTGGGCCAACACACATTTGTCTGGGACAGTTAAGATCATCCATATCCCAGTCTGGTTTTGTAATGTGGACAGAACATGACCTAAAGCTGTGACATCGAACAGGGGGTTGGACTAGATGACCTTCAGGGGTCCCTTCCAACCCTGATATTCTATGATTCCCCAACACATTTCTATAATTGTGTTGTCTAGTTCATGCAACAAACTCAAAAAGTGTTATAACAAGTATGCCCCTAACTGAGCCAGAGAGCCATGAACTACACAAACACAATTAGAGCAATGGTAGCAGTTGGTGCTAGAATTCATCATGAACATCAGTCATGATGGCATGGTGCTCCTATCAGGCCTCAGCCAATGGCTGTAGATTTTAATAGAGAGAGCTCAGTCTATTAGTTATTTTTAAAGCACTTATCTTTGTATCTAAGGGCCATATCCTCAAAGCTATGTCGTCACCTAATTCCTGTTGATTTTAGTGGGCACTATGCACCTTCATACTTTTGAGGAGGTGGGCTCAGGTATCTTATTGATTCCCTGCTCTCCTGTTTGAGGATCTCAACAAGAATGCCAAATAATGATATTACGGATAGGGGAAAGATTGAGATACGGTCATCAGGCTATTAGGGAATGCATTGAGATCACCAATTTATTCCTGAGAGACCACTGAGCAGAGATCAGCCTCTGTATATTATGAAAATATTATGAAAATCATCAATTTATTAAAAACTGGTCACAGAACAATGGGTTTCTCTCATTGTATGTGATAAACATATGTTTACCAAAATATATGTTTCTCTTAACATGAAATGCTATTGCATATTGTTCTTGTTATTTAAAGTGCTATTCAAATAGGCAGTGAAATTAATGTCAGATCTAATACTAGAGACTGGGTCTAATCAAAATGTCAGTTACAGACACACTTGGAATTCAGGGGACTTTAAAAAACAAGCCTCAAATCCAAATTTGAAAAACAATCCCTATTTTATAAAGGACCAAACCAAAACCCAGATCGGAACAGCACTGAACTTTGGAGTGAGTACGGGGTTGAATTCTGGATTGGAATTTTGCATCTGGAACTTGTCTGTAATATAATATCAAATTATAATAATGCAAAGGTAAACAAAAAACACACTCACTTGCTGCTTCAAAACACCAAAAGGGTGTTATGGCTTCTACCCATAACAGTTGAGGATTATCATCCTGGTTTTTTTATTGAAGAGCTGAGAAATGCATGGTTTCATTGCCAATCTATAATCTAAAAACAGATTTAAAGATTAAGACAATTTCTGTGAATAACTCTGAGTGCAGCTAAGCTATTTCTGTACTATATTTCTACCAGCTCTGAACAGAACTGTCTGACATTAAAATCTGAAAACTGCATTTACAAATATATAAGAAATGCTCAGTAGGGGAAATGATCACCCATAGTGTCGAGGCGACAGAGAGCTCCCAGTGCAACAGAATGAAGACAAAAAGAACAAGGAGTACTTGTGGCACCTTAGAGACTAACAAATTTATTTGAGCATAAGCTTTCGTGGGCTAAAGCCCACTTCATCAGATGCATGAAGTGGGCTTTAGCCCACGAAAGCTTATGCTCAAATAAATTTGTTAGTCTCTAAGGTGCCACAAGTACTATGAAGTGGGCTTTAGCCCACGAAAGCTTATGCTCAAATAAATTTGTTAGTCTCTAAGGTGCCACAAGTACTCCTTGTTCTTTTTGCTGATACAGACTAACATGGCTACCACTCCGAAGAATGAAGACAGTTTTTCAGCACAGGGGGAAGCCTATAGAGCAAGAGTAATCAATAGTTTTTTGTCAAGGTCCAAATTTCAGGATCAAGGTATAGTCAAGGTCCAGACTCCAGAGAAAATAATACAAAAATAATGACAATTATGATAAGTAAATAAAAAGATTTAGTGGTCCGTTCAAAAGCATGTGGTAGTCTGGATCTGGTTCCTGGTCTGCCTATTGACTACTCCTGCTATAGAGAGACCTCATACCATGTATGTGCATGGAGCTGGATTACAGGGAGCCAACTCTTTTGAAACATTTAGGATTGGCCAAAACAACAGGTGGTCATGTGCTCTCTGGATCCACTTACATCGATTCAGTGGCCATAAAAGGGATATTCAGGAGTCACTGGATCTATTCCAGCCCAGAGACTTCAGTAGCAGCAATGGAGAGGCTGTGGAGCTCTCCTACACCTTTCCCAAAGCATGTGGATCCCCTCTCATCCAGCCCCCACTTAATTCATTACCCAAAGGTCAGGCGGTTGCGTCCTTGGTGTGTGGGGGCGGGGGTGTAAATTTTGTGTGTATGTAATGTAATGTAATGTATGTATGTATGTACATAAAAGACAGCTCATACACAGGCTCATTAAGTACTTTTCAACCCCATTTATTTTTAAATTGAAATTTTGCAGCTGGGAAAGGGGCTACAGTGGAAAGTGTGACCTACAGGTTAGAGCACTACACTGGGACTCCGAAGATCTGGGTTTTTACTCCGAGATATGCAACTGGCCTACTGGGTGACATTGGACAAATCACTTCACCTCCCAGTGCCTCAGTTTCCCCATAGGTAAAATGGGGATAATGATGCTGACCGTCTTTGTAAAGTGTGTTGATAACTAGGTATTCATTTATTGTTAATTGAGATTCTGACTGCAAAAAAAAAAAAAGCTACTATGCACAAACTTTCCCATACCAATCCCCACCGTTGTGTTTCAGTTTACTCTCCTTTGAAGTGATGACATCTAGCAACCAGACAACAGTTCAGTCCTGATTTATCTAATGAGATTATACTGTGTGATGTGGGTGTTGTCTTAAAAATGGAACAAGATTCCAATTCTTAAAATTTAACTCAGGTTACTGAACAACCAATAGGTCACAAGATTTCCAAGGTTCTTGGTGATGGCTTATTCCTTATTTGGAGTCTGAGCCTGCATGATGTCTTTAGCTTCCACTGAAATCAGTATCTGGCAGGATCAGCTCATGCTACTTAATCATAAGGATCAGACTATTTCAGCTCAGACACATTCATTTATCAACCAACAATTACGCCCTCATTTTCATGAGCACTAAAATCACTCACAAATTAAAAGCTGAGACATGAAAAAGATGAGAGAATTGTTAAGTGTATTTGGTTCCCCCCGCCCCCATGTAGGATCATGTGTGCTCTTGATTGTAATGGGAAATGTTAGCCAGCACTTTGAACAAAGTATCCTCTTTAGAATGGTGGTGTGCTATCCAGGGGCCAAGGAAAGATGCAAGTAAAAATCTACCAGATGGTGGTACTTGCTAGATACTAAGTTCTGAATTTAATTCTTTGTGTGTGTTTATTCCCAAGACACTATCATTTCTGAATAACGAAGGAATTGACATATATTTTCCCAACTAACATACTCAGAACACAAAATAATCATTACATCATTTGAATTTCTGAGAGCAATGATACTTTTTATTCTCCTTTGTAAAAACACACACAGGAGAGTTCAGCTGTACATGCTAACTGTTAAGCATGATGAGAAGCGAGACTTCTGGAATATTTATTTTTTGAGTGACTTGTGTAGAAACACTTGATTTCTTTTTAGGATCCTGTAAAGTGAAGCTTCCAAAAAAATCAATCAATCAATCAGAAGTTCTATTCCTCCATTACTGATTTTTTTTGCATTACTATATTGTACACATACATTAATATTATTACTGACAAGACACATGGGCACACATGGTGCTTTACAGACCGAATATGAGTCCTTCTCCAAAGTTTATAAACCAGGACCCTGACCTGGCAATCTGATCCATTAGCTCAGACACCCACATCCAAGCATCCCATGTACTTCAATGGGTGCCCCACACTAGAGATCAGATTATAGGTTACCCTATAAGCAAATCATGGAAAAATAAATTAACACACTGTCAGTAGCAACAAGATTTCTTTGCCTAGACAAACCAAGATCCCTCCCTACCATGAGAATGTGTGTACCCAAAGCAGTGGTGCTTTTGGATGCTACACAAATTACAGTCATGCACTAGAAAGGTAGAAATCATAGAATTATTCTTAACACTGATATTATGGTAGAGTTTAGCAGCCAGCCAGGTCATGGTCCCATTCTACTAGACACTGTACAAGACATAGTAAGTAAGTGACAGTTCTTGCCCCAAAGAGCTTAAAGTCTAAAAGACAGGACAAAATGGATGGATGGGACAAGCACATAGATTTGAGTGATGAGTGGAGAAGTTGAAGGAACTAGACTACATGATATGAGCAATTCTTAGCCAATCAAGAGCAATAGTTACAACTCCCCACCTGTCTAGCCACAGGAAGATGCTGTGACAGCAGAGCTGCTGTAATTGGCTGGCTGACTGGGCTAGGCTTGAAAAATGATCCAGAAAAAGGGGAGATAAAATTCACAAGAATTAAAGCAATCAATAACAAAACAAATTAAGGGTTAATTTTTCCCAGCACATTGCACCTATGTTCACAGTTAGGGAGCATTGCCTCTTACGTACTTGGAGCTTCTGCCTGAAGAAAAATAAAGCAAGCTTCTGACATACACCCACATTGCCTTAGCCACTGGTCACCGCTGAGTGCTGCATCTGTGATTTCCTTAAATTAGCTGGCACTGGCCTAATAGCAGACAATTGATAAAAATTAACTGAAAGCAGATTCAGATTTTCTTTCAGGAAAGAACTAGCCACTAATTTACCTTTGTGTACAAGCCTTGTCATTCACTAGGAGAATGTAAATGCAAAATACCCTATCTACAGATCCCAGGTCCACAAACAGCACAAACATACGTTCAGTCAGAATTACCCAGATTTTAAGTTAAGAGAGCAAGTGGGGGGGAAAGGTAAATGATCCATGGGAGAACTAGGGTGACCAAATGTCCCAATTTTATAGGGACAGTCCCGATATTTGGGGCTTTGTCTTATATAGGTGCCTATTACCCCTCACCCCATCCTGATTTTTCACACTTGCTATCTGGTCACCCTAGGGAGAATACACAGTGTCCCCCTTCTAAAACAATATAAACACACAATGGCTGCCTATCTCTACATACAGCAGAGTTGCTAGAGTTGTAAATATGCAGGGCAAGATGCACAAAGGGACCCACCCTCGCCATTTTATGTGGAGCTAGGTGTGCTCAGAGCATGTTTACCGGATCATGCCCCACACAGATTATAGGCAGGGGAATACCTATCTTCCCTTGGTTTGAGGATCTGACTGGGGCTTACACAGGAGATAGGAATCTGGGCACCTGCCTGAGGCAGCAGCCTGCATGTCCAGATGCAGAAATGTAAGTGCCCAGAGAACTTTTGCAGCAGAAATTTATGTACCTACAGAGTTAGGTGGTAGCTGAGCAGGGGTTTTGTGGATCACAATAGTGCCTAAATCTGGGGTCTAATTAAGACTATATATATTAAAACACGATATGGCAAGCAGGCAATTCGTTCATGTTCTCAGTTATTTTTCAAATATATACATATATCTCACAATCCTATGAAAGTCATTTTTGAATATGTATGTGGAAGGGGAACCACATACACATGCAAGGCTACTAGTCTGTAAAAATTAAATGTCTTTGATAAATGAAAATATTTATATCTATGATAGGGGGGAAGCATCTGAAACAATTTGTCTGACATTAAAAAAATAAAGAAAATTTTGTGCTGTGTACCAAATTTCAGCCCACTGCATTTTTAAACGACAGAGCTATAAACCACTTCAATCAAGCTTTATAATGGAAATGCTGCTGGATCCTTAACTTTAATGGCTCTTCCAAGTGCTTCTAAAGCAGGCATTACTTTTAGTGTCATAAAATGACGTTTAAAACACTACAGAATTTTCTCAAGACAGATAAGCAGGTGTTCAAGAGGGCAGCAGTATTTAAACCTTATTGATTTATGGGATATGCTATATTAAAGGTCAAAGATCTTTATGGACACTTGCAGTAGAAATTCCAGACTTTAGCATACATAGTACAACCATTGTTTGAAGACCACTGATATGTATTAGTTTTCACTTTGTAACAACTGAGCTCCTGCATTTTGTACATGTTACCAATAGTAAAATGTGAGCCTCATCCTGTAGAGTAAGGCTTTCTTTTTATTGGTATACTTTTCATAGTGTATTGCATGTAATCAAATCCACTGTGCAGCTACTTGATCATGTAATACTGTATCAGGTACATAGTTCCCCTACTACTAATTTTAGTGACACTATTTCTGGCTTTTTCCAAGAGTCAGAAATGGGACAGCTTTCCTCAGATGGAAGTGAAAGGGGAAATATACATTAAAACCCCACCTGCAACTATGCCCAGTGGTCAATATTCTCCTTCTGGAAGCAATGTAACCATCATAAAAGCAACCAATAAACCATTAAACCATTTTATGCAATCGATTAGCATTTTCTGCTTGTTAACACAAAAATCAATAATCGTATAGCTGTGGGTGCCAGTCCTAATGATTTAGTGAAATTGTAATTTATTGCAGAATAAAAAAGCAACACTATTAAGTCTCAATAGCAAATATAATTAGAGAAAGCTAATAGCAAAAAGACCATTATTGCTTAGTCTGTGGGTAGTGACAAAATACCTGGTACATGGGGATAATTACATCTACCTTCTCTTAAAAACCAAAGTGGCTGTATTTATTTCCTTTCAGTATATTTGTGGTATAATAAAAAAAATAATACTTTACAATGCCATAGTACTTTCCATCCAAAAATCTCCACTGGCTGTACAAACAATGAATGTAGCCTCACACATACCGACAAGATAAGTGCCTATTTATCCCTGTGTTATGGATGGGGTAACTCAAGCACAGAAAAGAGATTAAGGTCCTGATCCAGCTTCCCTTGAAATCAATAGAAGCCCTCCACTAACTTCCCTGGAAGTTGGATTAGTGTCCAAAAGACTGACCCAACATCTCATAAGAATTAAGCAGCATAACCAGAAAAAATACCCAGATCTCCTGGGTCCTTGACTTGCATCTAAAACCACAAAAGTTTCTTTGTTCCCCTTCAAGCCATTAGGGTACATCAACTGGTGTAGCTTGATATACTAGCAACCAAGTAGAATATTATGTAGTGGTAACACTAATTGAAAATTTACAGGATATGCAGTGCTGAGTAGTAAAATACTCTTACTATTACACTTTAGCCAATACTTTATGTTTAGTGTTCTCAAGCTAAAAGTCAGCCTTTTGGCATTTCCACCGAGCTGTGCCATGTGAGCAAAATGATAAGAGACACAGGAAGTAGAGAAAGAACTGTACAGTGTGTGTAATCAGGGGTCTGCAGCAGAAAACAAAATAATTTTGGTACAAGAATGTGCTTTGTAGTATATGAAAGCAAATTTGCAACAGGGGCTGGTGTAGTTCTTGTGCTACTTGTACCAGCACCTATGTCAATGTTATTTAATGAATGAGTAACTAAATTTTGCCATCCAAAGTGTGATAAGACTTGCCCTGCAAGTATTTGTAGGGTACACTAGGGTATTGTAGTCACTGCACGTGAGAATTGTGTGTGGGTACAAGTAAGATTAAACATTAGGCATATCAGAGCTGTAGTAAATCTCATACCCCTTGTTTACTTGCTCCCTTACTCACAAGTTCATATAGTAAAAACAGGGACAGGGTACAAGGAGAGAATTGTCCTGCCTGCGGCAAAATGGACTTGAGTGTAATCATCATCATGGTAATAAAATACATCTGTGCAATTCCTTCAGGGGTTTTTCTCTTGCTACTCTGAAGTAGTGATTGTTGGCCACAAAGCAGGTTCTCATACAGGGTGAGGTTCCCTTGCACTCACTGTTCTGCTTATCTCTATTTATCTTGAGCTTATTCACACAACAGTCCATATCTGCTCTGTGCAAAATCAAGATCTAAGATTAGAATGAATGCAAGAAAAATCAAGTGGCAGAAGTTAAAGAGCAAGTGAGAGAGAGAGAGAGAGAGAGAGAGAGAGACAGAAAAAATGCTTGGCCATTATTTGTCCATCAGGCAATCTAGAGATGGGTGAAAATCAAGTTCTCTCTTTGCAGGGGTTTGTGTGATTGTGTTCTTCATTATCTCCCTGTAAGGAGGTTAATGTGCCCAGATTTGGGGTTAAAATGAACCCTAGATTTCAAATGAAATTCTGGTCACAAATGTCTCATTGCATCTGCTTTTCCTCTGAAACCATACAGTACCATTCATTTCACATGACAACAGTGCAGAAACCAGGCCATGATTGATCAGATCTGGGCCTGTGTAGGTTGAAAGATTTGCCAGGCAGTATTGAACTTTTCACAGCATGTGGTCTGAGCATAGAGTTTGTGACAAAATCTACAACCAACCCCCTTTAGGTAGTGTTAGGTTTCATGTGGGCATTTTTACACTTACATACTTTCCTTCCAGTTCATGCCCCTCTATAGCCGCACCTTGAGACTGTCAAGCTCAACAGCCCCCAAAATGACCACTTTCTCCAGCCTTGAAAAATTATTTTTCTACACTGCCTAGATGATGGTGATCAGGCAAGAGGGGATAACTATGGATGAGGGGCTTTCAGCCATCCAAAGCAAGAGCTTCAACCAAGTTAAAATTACAGTGCCTTAGAAGAGTGACCAAACACCTCACAATCCAGGGCATGGAAGTTTGATGCAACCATGACATATTGTGCCATTTCCCTGAACTTCTCCTGGATCCCATTCTTCAAGCCTACAGGGAACACTATAGACAACATTGCACCTCACTAAGGTGTTCAGAGAGCTGCCATCTTGTCCCCTTCAGTCTCCTGCTGGTTCAAACAATAGGAGTCAATAGGGAGAACAGTTCAATGTGCTTACAGGTAATCGGAAGAACTCCACATGGTGGTTGGATCACTTATCCAAGGAAACAGTAATTTAACACTCTTGCAGCATCTCTCTTCAAACCTTCTCACCATTAATAGGACTACATGAAAAAATGCTGGGGGGTTTTGTGGGGAGGGAGGTTTTTTTTGTCCTTGCCATTTTTAAAGATATTTGAAAGGATACTCAACCTACTTGTAAAACTGCCAACCTGCATACCATAATACAAACATACAGAGTGGTCTCAATAGTCATGGGCCAGGGTGGCAATCACCAATTATTACTGAGATCACTGTAAATACTAATTTATGCACTCACCACTGTCCTTGTTATCTTGTCCTCCCACTCTCTCCCTCCATTTTGTGAGTTTACTCACCTGCTTTGTATTGTCTAAATCCTTCTTTCTGCTATTTATTTGTATGGTGCTTAGTACAATGGGGTCCTAATCCATGTATGTGGTCCCTCGGCACTACTGCAATAAAAATAACCTCGTCTCAGTAACTTGTCCTTACTTCCTGCATATTTGTACCAGCCTGTTTCCCTTCAGATGAGTTTGAGTCCTTGTCCTTTTATATGCCACACTCAGCTATATCGCTAGTATTTTAGCTGTAGTATTTTGCTCATTTATAAATATTAAATAAATGTTATGGGGGTGAAATTATATCTAGATCAGTTTTTAAAAACAAAAATGTACAGTGCATGGCAGAGAATGTCTTTAAAACACCTTGAAGAGGTTTCCATCCAACATCCCTAGTTTTATTCAGCAAATGTGAAAATATTCTGCCAATTTTCCACAGCAGATCAACACAAAGCTCTTTAGTACAGGTGTTTCCGGGATTGGGATTCATTACGAAAACTCACAGTGTTTAAACTCACAGTTAAGTTACGGCCGTTTTAAAGCTTTAAAAGGTCTCCAGCATTTGTCAAGGTCCTGTTGGTAATAGCTATGAATTTCTGGCTAAGACAACTCATCACAACTTTGATTATTAGAAAATGGGACTACAGTATAATATTACAAAATGTTTTAACCTCTAAAGAGTACTAGAGCCTGCATTTTTTATTGTCATATATTACAAATATACTTGGCAGCCAATTAGCATAGTGTCTTTAATCCCACCACTCAATCACCAAATGATGTATAGGGGCACAGTTAGGCTATTGTGATGGGCAACTATTTCTTAAAGAAACATAACTCTAGATTACAGCTCATGTTAACAGACCATTCTTACTGACTTATTGCCAGTCCTAAGAGTAACCACAGTACTGTTTAATAACAATGTGCAGTTTCTGACATTTATTTATAGTATACTAAAACCAAAATCAGGCTGGGTGGCAAGAGTTTTAGACCACCTGAGATGTCTTTCAATGTTCAGCACGTTTAAGTGCAGAAGGACTAGCAATAATCCCAAATACGTACTCATCACCGTAGGCTGATCCATCTTTTAATGTTATAGATTCATTTCAGGGAACTATTCTTCCCATCTGCCTTTTTAAAAATAAAAATTGGTTAAGTGATGGAGAAATACCTGGAAAGACAACAATGACTTTTTTTTTTTTTTTTTTTTTTTAATAAACCAGGCCATGTGCCCACACTGAGTTGATGGATCTTTTCTGGAATTAACTGAATTTTCTTTTACCTTCCTGTGTGCCTTGCATGATGCTAAAAGGGTGCCTTTAGTGTAAAAACAGCCTGGACAATGTCAATGATTTGTTTACAGATGTGCGTGAGTGAGTGAGAAAGAGCGCATGATTGATTGTGAATGTAAATCATGCACATTGTAGTAACTATGTGCTCTGAAGCCTTAGCTCTTTCTATTAAAGCTTTGTTTAGATCAGTGATACTCAGACCTCAGTGGTTGGGGAGCCAAATTAGTGATCAACATTACCCAAAAGAGCCACAGGAGTGTGGATTAATTCTCATTCTCTCTGTATATGTGTGTGTGTGCGCGCATGTATATGTATAGGGGTGTGTCTGTGTGTATATATATATATATATATTCATCTCACAGCAAAATGACTGACCAAGTATTCTACAATTGGTTAATAACCTAGTAAAAGCATCCATATTGGTTAATAATTAAATCACATGATCTTTTAATATCATGTGCTGCAAAGAGCCACAGGAGACACATTAAAGAGCCACTTGCAGCTCCCGAAACTCAGTCTGAGTATCACTGGTTTAGATAGAGGCATTCATTAAAATAAGTGTTGGGGTCAATATGGAAGGAAGATACACACAATTCATAGAATCATAGAATATCAGGGTTGGAAGGGACCCCAGAAGGTCATCTAGTCCAACCCCCTGCTTGAAGCAGGACCAATTCCCAGTTAAATCATCCCAGCCAGGGCTTTGTCAAGCCTGACCTTAAAAACCTCTAAGGAAGGAGATTCTACCACCTCCCTAGGTAACGCATTCCAGTGTTTCACCACCCTCCTAGTGAAAAAGTTTTTCCTAATATCCTACCTAAACCTCTCCCACTGCAACTTGAGACCATTACTCCTTGTCCTGTCCTCTTCTACCACTGAGAATAGTCTAGAACCATCCTCTCTGGAACCGCCTCTCAGGTAGTTGAAAGCAGCTATCAAATCCCCCCTCATTCTTCTCTTCTGCAGACTAAACAATCCCAGTTCCCTCAGCCTCTCCTCATAAGTCATGTGTTCCAGACCCCTAATCATTTTTGTTGCCTTTCGCTGGACTCTCTCCAATTTATCCACATCCTTCTTGTAGTGTGGGGCCCAAAACTGGACACAGTACTCCAGATGAGGCCTCACCAATGTCGAATAGAGGGGAACGATCACGTCCCTCGATCTGCTCGCTATGCCCCTACTTATACATCCCAAAATGCCATTGGCCTTCTTGGCAACAAGGGCACAGTGCTGACTCATATCCAGCTTCTCGTCCACTGTCACCCCTAGGTCCTTTTCCGCAGAACTGCTGCCTAGCCATTCGGTCCCTAGTCTGTAGCCGTGCATTGGGTTCTTCCGTCTTAAGTGCAGGACCCTGCACTTATCCTTATTGAACCTCATCAGATTTCTTTTGGCCCAATCCTCCAATTTGTCTAGGTCCTTCTGTATCCTATCCCTCCCCTCCAGCGTATCTACCACTCCTCCCAGTTTAGTATCATCCGCAAATTTGCTGAGAGTGCAATCCACACCATCCTCCAGATCATTTATGAAGATATTGAACAAAACCGGCCCCAGGACCGACCCTTGGGGCACTCCACTTGATACCGGCTGCCAACTAGACATGGAGCCATTGATCACTACCCGTTGAGCCCGACAATCTAGCCAGCTTTCTACCCACCTTATAGTGCATTCATCCAGCCCATACTTCCTTAACTTGCTGACAAGAATACTGTGGGAGACCGTGTCAAAAGCTTAATTAAATGACTGTATGGACAATACCATTTTTACTGAACTGTGGGACAGATTCTGCCACCCTTAATCATGCTGAATGGTTCCTTACTCCGTGAGTGGTGCCATTTTGAAACCATAAAGTACTAAGCTTTGGCCCCAATTCAGCAAAACACTTAAGTATGTGCATAGTCTTGGCTTAAAGTTAAATATGTACTTAAGTGTTGTACTGGATAACAGCCTTCCTCCACAAGCCTGACAGAAGTAAGCCTTTTCATTATTTATATCAATACAACAATATTCATAGTACAGTATTTCAAAAACTGTCTTTTCCCCCCTATTTTCTAATTTGATGAATAAGACTGCAAAGACATTGGTCCAATACATAATTTAGCTTTTAAAAAAATAGTGAAAAGAAAGCAAAATTACGATAATTGGTGTATGAAAGCAAAGACTGACAATAATTTGACACTTAAAAATATATATTGAACCACAGTTTCAACTGGTGCAAATCAGCATAGCCTCAAACATCTGAGGGTTGTGAACCCCCAACTTCCATTTATTCATATGAGACAACGTTTTTAACCTAAATTCCACTGAACCTCGTTTTAAAATGCTGTGCTATTCTACTCGTAAAGAAAGCTGTTATGGAAAATGAGTAGAGGCACCATAAGCCGGTCATCTCCACTGACTGACCAGTGATGGAAACGGACATTATTTCTTACCTAGACCTTTGAACTAATAGACTGAATAGGCTATGCAGCTGGAAAGACTTTGTCTGTGATAGGCTGTCAAACAAGCTCCCATCCCATGGCCTATTTGACTCTCCGATTTTTATGATGCAAGCATTTCTTGCATGAAACAGAACCCCAGTCCTGAGCTGGGAGCAGGTTGGGGGTTTGCTTAGGATTGTGATGAGGTGGGGAAGACAAGGCGGAGCTTATTCAGTAAAGAAGCAACATTTATTTGGGGACATGTGTGGTTTTGTTTGGATGCATAAATAAAATTGCATAAGGATGATAAGGATGTAGTGAAAGAGAAATCCTCGTCTGCCATTTGAAATGAAATCAAGCATTGGCTAAGTGCACACTCTTTTGATGGTAAGTGTTTAGAGACCGCTCTGGAACTATTGGGATATACAGATATAAAGGCATTCTTCAGGAATCTCTTCCAAAAGTGTCCCTTTTTCTTCCCCTTCCTGTACAAACCTTATTTTTAATCAAATATTCTTTCTAGCCTCCATGTAGAAAAGCCAATTTGCTGTTGAAAATGCTTGCTACTAAGTGATGGAATGTGCAGTCATGCACCAACAATTGAGTCCTGAAATTCAACTTGCCCAAGCTATGAAGGAAAAAGCT
The DNA here is from genome assembly GCF_965140235.1 of Caretta caretta. Lineage (NCBI taxonomy): Eukaryota > Metazoa > Chordata > Testudines > Cheloniidae > Caretta > Caretta caretta. The sequence continues at coordinate 79,635,256 of NC_134210.1, read as the reverse complement.
CTTGGTTCAAGCGTGCACTCTATTACAAGGGGAGGAACTTAAATACATGAAGGGGAGGCCATGCATTTTATTTCAGAAAACTGAAATAGATCTTGGAATGTGGAGCTTTAATGTTATTCAAATGCTAACAATATACCATTTCCTCCAAGTGCTCAATACATTGGAATAAAAAGACATAATTTGCTAACATTGTGCTGAACACTTCCTGTCCAGAATACTGATCAACAATCGTCGTTCAGTTTCCAAGGCGAAGCCACCCAAAATAACCCTCAGCATAACCTTTAAATTGTTCTTCTAACACTTTAAAATTCCAGTTAAAATAATTTACCATTTTACAAAATAAAATGATGGAACAAAGACGATAACTATATTTTCACTCAGCTTCTAAAATGCAGTTCCAGTGCCCCAGGGACTCCTTTCATCTAGTGTAAGTGCTGGCATATGATGTGATTGTTAACATAGCTGGCCACCAGATGAAGTGAATTATCTAAACTGCCAAGGTTCCTACTTTCATTCCAATTTAAACATCAATTTAACACAGAAACTGAAGGGTATTATGAAAGCTTTAATATGAACCATTTCAGACATGAAAAAGAACTAGAAGGATTTTTCAAACCACCAAAACAAACAAATGTGTAATTTATTGAACCTGAAGATGAGTTGGAAAATGAACAGTTCACAGGGGCATAACAGCACATGCCTGTCTTACACTTTGCCAGCTGATAAGCTCTTCTGGTTCTTAAATTAATGTACTATACTCTGGACATCTTTTTAAAAGTAAATAACCTGTGTGAATCCATAAGGACATTAACCAAATACAATTGTTTAGTACCAAATGGCTAAAATATTGACTCTGATGGTTAGATACATGTATGCTTAGTGCAGGTGAGTATAATTTGAAATACATTATTATTTTTCTTCTGTTCATTATGATTCCTATCAGAGAGAGGGAGGATGTTTTCTGGCAAAGGCACTGTTACAGACTGTCTGCTACAGTACAGACTGCATGTGTGGCCTTGAGTGAATCACTATCTCTGAGCCTCAGTCCCCCACCTGTAAAATAGGGATAATATTTCCTTTATCCTATGCTTTGTCTGCCTGGTCTAATTAGATTATCATCTCTTTCTAGCAAGGACTGTCTCTTATTACGCATATGTACACTCGAGACATCGAGACAACTAATAAAAACAACAAACTGCCTTTCATGCAGTAGCCAGCTTCCTTCTCTCTTGCACAATGCGCAAGAACTCTCGGGACAAACATTCCTGGGGAGACAGGCATTTGGGGATAGTTCGTATAGAAGGGGAGGGAAAAATATGTAAAAAATAACAGGGTTTGAGCGGAGGGGAGGGGAAATGTTACGGAAGTACAAAAAATTACAAACTGACAGGAAGTTTTTAAAATAGTGGAAAATGTTAAATGATTTGGAAAGGTCACATTGGACACATTGTAAACTCTCGTTTGTTGGGTCTTGTTTTTAAATTTAATCCTTGAATAGGGCATGGCAGGAGCTTGAGGGCCAATGCTAGAAGATTGCAATGCAGCAGGAAGTCAACTTAATGAGACTAGTCACAGTGCATACAGTTAGGCACATACGTACGGGTTCACAGGATCAAAACCTAAGGTATGGGACCCTTTCACCTTTAGGCCAGGTGGAAAGAACTATGCTTTCAGGACAATATTTTGAACATTCAGAGGAAAGTTTCTGAGTGAAAAAGGCAGAGAGGAAGTTCCAAATGGTGGGAAGGGCATGGATGAGTACTGTAATGTGGTATGAAACCACATCTGGTATACTGTATGCATTTTGGTCAATAGATGGCAGAATGGACAATGCCATGACTGCAAAGGGCAAATTATCCCAGAGTTTTGAGGGTACATTTTGCAAGGAGAGGTTAAGGTTAAGAGGTTAAAACTTTGTTTCCAGCACTGAAGGGAAAAGGGCCAAGTGAAAGAATATGAAAGAACCAGAAAGACAGGGAATGGAATCAAGCTAATAAGATGTTCAAAATAATAACTGATTAAAAACAAGATGTTTTTATGGATGATTGTGAAAGAAAAGACCAGTCTGAACTTCTGTACATAAACAGTGACTGAGTATGGAAGAAAGTACCAAAGTAAGCAAAAGCAGTAAGTGGTGAAAATCAATTCAAAAGGGAGTTTGAAAAATTTCTGGTGAAGAAATTAATTGGTTAGTACAGTCATTAAGTGGTCTCTTTTGGAATAGCTGATGAGCCACAGATCATTTCCTTAGGTTTATGGGCTAGCTTGGATCACGTAGTATTTTTCTGCATCAATACTATGTTTACAGCAGCGTTTCCTAAAGTGCAGGGTATGAAGGACTAGTTGGGGAGCAAGGGGATGTGGAAGATGTATAAATTAATGCATGTAGGCCTTTAATGATAGACTGTGGAACTCAAGGGGATGCAAATGGTTTAAATTTGCCAAAGGGAGGCTCCACTTTCAAAAATGTAGGGGACACTGAGTTAGAGTCTGACCAAAATGATTATGACATGTAAGTACTTCCAAACTGGGGCAACTGAAATAGGCTAGGTTTGGTACTTAGAATGGTCCAGACTTGTGCTGGAGCGGGATCCCAGAATCCCCATGCTTAAATCTGCCAGCAAGATAAAAGAAGTGTTGTTGCAATTTCCCTGCTTCTGATGATTACTATCTCCCACTTGTATGGATACTGCTCAACCATCCTTGCTGGAGATGACTTTGTCACATTGTCTAGAGTGGCTCATGACTGAAAGTGCCAACCTCAGGGCAGACTGTTACTGGCTTGCTGAAATCTAATTAAAAAACATACCACCGGTTTGGGTGTCTGCCCCGTTTTTGGTTGGTTGGTTGGTTGGTTGGGGGTTTTTTTGGACAAATATTAACCATGGAGTCATAGACAGTCCCCTTAGACTCTCCCATTTCATCTTGCCACCCAGGCAAGCTGGATGGAGTGATAAATATTCGTGACGCCAGGTGTTAGAAAAAATGGTCATTACACCCCGCCCCCTATCCAACCCTTCCTTCTTTCCCTGCTCTCCCCGACCCACGTTACCTGTGGGGTGGGGGAAAGGCAGGGGGGCTCAGTCCTTTCCCTGTGTGTTTCCCCTGTTCGTCTGGCTGCTCTCCCTGGCAGTTGGGCATGATTTGCTCCCTGTCTGGGCTTAGCTGCTGGGGACAGGGCCAAGCATGCTGGGGGTGGAGGGGGGCCCTGGCTTGCTCTGCTCCTGTCCCCAGCAGCAGGGCCCAGGACCCTTGACTGCCCCCCTGCAACCCCCGCTGCTTCTTGCCGCCCCCGCCCCTGCCCAGGACTCCCCCTGCTCCCCACCCCCTGACCGCGCCGCCCTGGAGCACCAGGGCTGGTGGTGCTATAGCCATGCCGCCCAGCCAGAGGTGCAGCCATGCTGCCCAGGCGCTGGGGGAACTGTGACTGCGAGGGGGGCAGGGAGGGGCCAGGGGCTAGCCTTCGCTCTGCTCAGCACACTGCTGGGGAGTTGGGCTGGCTCCTCCACAAGCCTGTCCTGATGCTGCTCCCCGGCAGGAGCTCATGGGCCAGGGGGAAGGGTCCTGCCTTAGAGCATGGACTACAGACAGTACAAGAAAAATTAATGCATGCAGAAACTTAAAAACATATAGCGTCTAAACACTTAAAAGATTTGTATAAGACTAATACCTATTTTGAGCAACACTAACCCATAACTGAACTGGTCTGGTCGACAGCTGTGAGTTTGTCAGTTCTTAGCTGATGTTTGCAACCTTGGCAAGAGCTGGCACCTCACCTGACCTGTAAGCATCACTTGTCTGAAAATAGATCATGGATGATAGTGCTTTTATTGATTACTGATCGTGTGTTGAGCAACACAAGCTTGATCCTGGATTAGTGGTCTCTTCTCCCAAAGCCAGCAAATAGCTGGGTCTGGGGAATAGGTAGTAGAATTCCAGCCTTGGCTGGATTTAAGCACAGGTCATTTTCTGGATTGGGACTGTCTTCTTGTGGTGGTCCTCCCCCCAGGGACTGCATGAACTAGGTTCCTCTCTAACAAATCTTAACCCCTAAAAAATGAAAAGGAAATGCTCTGCAAAAAATTAATTATGCTGAAGTTAAAGTTGCAAGAAGATACCCATATTTTATCTTTCAAGAACATGAGTTTTTTTAAATTTCGAATTTCCACTACTAGCCACAGTCAATCAAATATTTACTAAAAATCGTAACTCTGCCCCAATAAAGACAGCAAAAGCCAAAACTCATATCTGAAGGGACGGTAGACACAGAATTCCATTACACTAAAGTGTCATCAGGACGTGCATGCAAAGTGGCTGTGTTACTAAAGTAGGAAGATGGCTCCCTGCAGAGCACCTGCAATAAATACACTTCTCAATGCACTCTATTGCAGATTCCATACACACATCCAAAATATCAGGTTTATACATTCTGCCACTGTGCAAGACCACTTTCAAATTCAAAGTAGACACAGGGTCGGCTCCTTTTCAGAACTTCAGATGCAAAATGATTGTCTGGTTCTAATTTAAAAATTAGATGCAATTAACTATCTTATCAAGGTGTCTTACATTATTAAAGCATTTTTAAAACCATAGTGTTTGTATATAAATGTAGTCCTAAATCAAGAAGTCAACTATCGTGCCATTCCTCCCCTTATTAAATGTTAAAAGGTGCAGACAGATCTTCAAAGTTATAGGCAGCAAACTTTTTATGTTGGTATTTACAGACAGTAAACATTTTTCAAATGACCTTCCATGCTAGACATTTGTGCACAGAGTTGGATAGATAGCCCTTAAATCAAGTCAGCAATTTCACCGTCACTCTTAACTGACCTCTCTCACTTGAAGATAGCCAGCTGAAAACACAGACATCCTTAAGCCGAACTGCAAAAACAACATTGTGCAATACTTCCTAAATCAATCTGAGAATGGTACTGTAAGGATGTGCCAACCTCACAATGATAAAAGAAATGGAAGACATAAGAGCAATACTTACTGGCTGGGAGGGAAGGAAGATAAAGTCAAAAGCATCCAGCTGCCAGGCTGCTGTAGGGCTGGAGCTGCTTGTCTCTGTCAAATTTAAAGGGCCAGCTAGCACAAAAACGTGCTGGAAAAGAACGACTATATATTGAGAAGTTTTAGTACTGACCTGAAAGGTGTTTGTAATGAAGGAGCTGAATTGTGACTTTTTTGAGGGCAAGGCATCTGGTTGAAAGTCATCCTCAGGTTTTCCATTTGGGAGCCTGATGATAAATTAGATGCTTCTTTTTTAGAGCTGGCCAGAAAACATCAATTCCATGTTGCGAAATACTGAGGTTTTGACATGTAGTTTCATTCCGATGCAGAATGAAAGAGAGACCTTGAGAAATTTTTCCACTTGGGGGGGAGGGGGGGACGACACCTAGAGTGTTAGAGAGACCGACCCCAGAAGAGCCTGGTGGTTAGGGTCATCTTTGGGATGTGGTATACCCAGGTTTGAGTCTCTACGCCAAATCAGGCAGAATAGGAACTTGAGTCTTCCACATCCCATGTAAGTGTCCTAACCACCAGGCTATTGACTATTTTGGGGATGCGGCTTTATCTCTCTCACCCCATAGAATGCTATCAAAACTTATGATTCCACAAAACATTTCAGTTTTGACAAAATGGCATTTTTCTACCAAAAAAATTGTCAAAAAATTTTCTACCACCTCTCGTCTTTTTTATATTATCTTTCGGTGATAAAACGTGAGGTGCAACTTTGACCAACAACTTACTGCATTTGGGGTGAAATCCTGGCCCCATTGAAATCAGTGGGGGTTTTTGCTGTTAACTTAAATGGAACCAGAATTTCACCTTTAGTGTAACACCCTAGGGCCCACATTTACTCAACTCAATTTTTGCATCTCTACTGAAGTAGTTAAGGTTATGATGGTTACGTGAGCGGTGATTGTCCAGCTTTTTATAAAAGTGGAACCCGCAACTCAGCATTTTCTAGGTTTCTAGTATTTTTGTTGTTGTGTCTATTTTTAACTCTAATTTTCTTAAGTGGTAAGTGGCTGTCCATAAATTACGTAACACACTGGGGGCTGGGAGGGTCCTTAATTTTGCATATTTGTTTCAGTGTCACAAAATGTTACAAGGGGTGGGTGTGTCTTGGAAAATATTACCAAAAATGTGTTATGTAATTTACGGACAGCCCCAACAGACACTCAAAACACTATTTTGTGCCTGCAACCTTAATTTCATCGATTTCAAGGCCATAAGGGACCATTGTGATCATCTAGGCACCTTTCTTGAGTTTGTGTGTGAATATAAACAAGAAGACACGATGCAGATCAGCCAACTTTTATTGTGTGTGTTTACAGATTTAAAATGGCCTCTGTGAGCCCATAGTTTTTAAGGTAAATTATTGATTCAAGGCAAGGCCGCACAATACAAACACATCATCCCCTTGACATGCAAATTTAACTCAGACAACGTTTTTCAAAGATGTAAAGGCAGGTACAATCAAAATACAAATGAACACGGGGGAACACTGATTTCTTGCACTCCTCTTGAACTTGCAGATCTTACCCATTCTGCTCAAGACCATTTATAGTGGTTCCAAATGCTGACTTTGTTAATGCAGAGGCCTCAGCAGGACAAGAAGTGTTGAGGATGATTGACTGAAATTCAGAGCACCTTACAGAATGATTTGTTTGACATACCCAGTAGGAGACTCTTGTTTGTTGAACTTATTATTCATTCATGTATTCATGAAAAAAATACAATAAAAGCATAATCTCTACATAGTACCTGAATGATTACACTGAAATGAACCTAGAGCTTTGAGGTGCTAAGCAAGGTCTTTAGTTTGCAACAGAACAGTTTTACATTGCAATATCATTAACTGTGCCTCAAGTTTACATTATACTTATAAATCAGCAAGGGAAATTTAACCTGAATTGTAATCTAAGGTTATGCTGAGAATCAGACATTAAGAATACACATGCATAATAATAACTACTTATGTTACTTTTTGGTTTTCTTCCTCCTGAATGATTTAACAATTACCTTGCTGAAATGTAACTGAGTCTGTGAATCTAGTGTTTGTGTTTTGACTTTTTGACAACTGTAATACAGGCCAAAAAGAAATGGAGAAATTATACTAAACATCCTTTGGTGATTTGGGAGAATGGTTCTTGAAAGAGACCATTGTTGAATGAGAAACATGCCGTTATTTGAAAAACAACTACTTTAAGTGATTTAACACAACTGTTTTTACTATGTTTAAAACATAGAAGTCAGCGCTTTATAAAAAGTGGCAAACCTTCTTACTGCACAGAATTTACTCTCATAAGTGCAAAGGGTGTGTATGGAAGGATATTGTGCAGTGCAGTGTCTACAAGAAAGATTGTGGTTTCCGCTTTGCTACTAAACAGTGTTGTTCTTCTTAGGCTAAACCTTTGGATATGCCCCTTCAAGCCGTAATCACAACATATTTTTGTTAGTTTTACTTACATCATTTTTTGAAACCCATTCTCCCCATCCCCAAAGGAACAGTATTAGAGTCACTGTTGTTTCTTTGTGCATTATTACATCATTCATAGAGTGTGTGGCAAAGTGAGACTACTCCAATAATTTATGAAGACTGTATGTTGACTGGCTTATTGGGATGTTCACTGTATGACTATATTGAGTTAAATCAACAGGGATGTTGAGAAACAGTCTGGCAGGGGAATCAATGAGTGAAGCTAACACCCATCCCCATCAAACACTTGTGGGTTGTAACAAGACAAGGGGATAGCCATTGACTCTGGGAGGAGGGCAAGCCACTCCCATTGAGCTCACCAAACTGATTTTGGAGAGCAGAGCCAAAAAGCCCCAGAAACTGAGATAATAGAGGACTTCTGAATGGATAAAAGTGACACACTCTCCAGGAAGGGTATGTAATTATCTGAGACACATATAAAGGAAACAGACTGAACACCCAGATGCCAGAGGTTAGGAGACAGTGGGAAAGTGAGACCTGCCTCTACTTTTGGTTATTTTTAAATCCTTTTTCTTTTATGTTATGCTTATGCTATGTAATGTTCCTAGTATTAAGGTTAAACATACTTTAGCTGTCTGGTCACTCTATTCAATACTGGTCACAGACTAGCAAGGGAAAGAACCAAAGGTGTTGAAGTCAGTCAGACCTTGTGTGTAAGCACAGGGGATCCACAGGGACCTGTAGCCTAGGGATCAATCAAAGAGTGAGAGAATTCTTGGCAGGAAAGGTGAATTGCATGATCCAAGCCCAGAAGGTCTGACACTGAAAGGGGGGCACTCACCGAGCGACCAAGGAGGGGATAGAGGTGCAACTAGTTCTGCAACTGTGATAGACTGCTGTCACTATCCAGCCCTAGAGTTATTCAGTGTGAGGCCGCAGAGCCAAGTGGAGCGAGCACTAGAATATATGACTCAGGAGACCTGGATTCTGTTCCACACTCTGCCACTGGTCTGTTGTGCGACCTTGCACAAGTCACTTAAGTGCTCTGTGCAAGTTTCTCTTCCCGCTCTGCCTTTGTCTATATCAACCTCAATCCTGCAAAGACTTACACACTTAACCTTATGCACTGTGAGTGGGTCCCATTGACTTCCAAGATGCCTTTGCTGGATCAGAATCTTAGACCATAAGTTCTTTTGGCAGTGAGTGACTGTCTTTTACTATGTGTATGTACAATGCCTAGCACAATACATACAAGAGTGTTCAAAAGCATCTTCAGTCTTCCAGTCCTTTCTGAGTACATGGTACTTAAACACTGTGTTGGAGATATCCCTTAAGTTTGGTTTCAGAGTATAATTCTCTTTTTAAGAGACTAACTCCATTAATATGCTCATTGTGGATAAAAAATGATCCTGTACACGGAAAGGTTTAAACTCCTTGTCCTTGTAATAACAGTTAAAAACAATCATTGACTTGATCATCTGCTACTGATGATAAATATTTTGCTCTTTCACATATGCAAAGATGAATATGGATGTCTAAGACAAAAAAAAGTGATATTTTGTATAATGAATTAATAGCTTTTATACATTTAGAAGAAATTTTTCACTTGCAGCATAACATCAATTCATTATCTGCCTGTCATCACTTCACCTACTACTTCTGAAATAACTTTCAGCTCTCTTTTGTGAATTCTTTTTTTCTCATGATCATTAATGGCATTGGCTATAAATCAAAACACTATAAGCATTAAAAAGGACTGGATAGCAGCTAACAAGGTATACTGCTAACAAGGCATTTGACAATAAAACTTCCACTACATTTGGGACCTGTAAATTTGTCATTTTAGAAGCAATGTCAACATTGCTTAAATCAAGCGATGACTGTGATTTTGAGTCAAATTGGAAATCATAGAGAAAACCAAACCTGGAAAATAAGATCACAAATTGCAGAACTCCTAGATTAAAAGCAGGAGGAGATTTTTCAGTCAAATAAGTAACTGCACAGTGCTTCTATTTAAATTATGGAGTCAAATGGCCAAAGCAAGGGCTGTTTTGGTTCAGTTTGGGGAAATAAGGCTGCATAACCTCATAGACTCATAGACTTTAAGGTCAGAAGGGACCATTATGATCATCTAATCTGACCTCCTGCAAAACGCAGGTCACACAGAATCTCACCCACCCACTCCTATTGAAATTATCTTTAAAAGAAAACTTAGGTTTTCATTTCTTTTAAATGTATGGACTGCTACAAAATATTATGGGCTCAAGTCTTTGTCGATGTATGGGCTTGAACCAAAGCTCATTGAAGTCAATGGGAGTCTTCTGGAGCCCTAACTTCCCACAATTTACTTCACTGGAGTTTTCCACATTTACATCAGCAGTGAATACGTCCCAATGTCTATTGCATTCAACAGCTCTTTATCATATTTACTTAATCCTAACCACTAGCCAATAATTCAAGTAGTACAATTTTTTAGAGGGATCAGACAGCATATCCTAAAATGTCTGCTTTGTATCCTGTTGCCTCTACCCTACTCTTTTCCAGCTTTATATCAATCTTACAGCAGTCTTTCCTGCTGCCCTTCAAGCCTATGAGCATTTTGCCAGCTCATTTCAACGGGCCGTGAAAATGCCAGTGATTAGACAAGTATAGACCCTACACACGTGGAGTTCATTGCAAGGTCAGGGGTTCAGCCAATGCAGCAGCAATTTTCTTGTAATATACCAATATTCACAGTGTTACCATGGAATCCTGTTATAAGGATGGATGTGTGCAAACAATTTTGATTATTATAGTTAAATGATCACTATTTCTAGGTCCAACAAGCATTTCAGATATATTCTTAGAAGCAAAATTTCCATTTACCAAGGACAGAACAAGTTGACATAGGCATTGTAATATCAATGCCAGTCAGCTTATAATCATGCCTAACTGGCACTTGCAGAAGTTGCAGCTAAGACGCATTCAAAAAGGGTAGATTTCTGCCAAACTTGGAGATCCAAGAAAATCAAGGAAATTACTTTCAATCTGATCTTACAATAAAATGCTCAACAGTTCAATATTAAAAAGGAAAACCTCAGCACCAACTGGAAAAGGCTTTTGGAAAGTAATTTTTGATCCCAGTAGCCAACTAATCAGTACAATTGAATTTCCCTGAATATCTTAATGTAACTAAAGTAGTAAGAGGAAGTCGATTTAGAGAATGAAGTGGGGAACCTTCTGGGAACATTTAAAATACTGTAAATTAGCAGATTTTTAAAAAATATGATTTTGATCTGGTGAACTCAGCTTTCCTGATTACGATTGGAAGAGAATAGAGAAGTGTAATGGAACAGAGCAGCAGGTTAAGCAAAATAAATCTCCTCTTGACTGATGATGCTGAATGCTGTATCAGCAGTTACCAAAACACATAGCCTACTGATCAAACAGACAACCAAGTTAGGCCGGGGCATGTGTGTTTTGTGTACTCTAATAGGAAAATGTGCATATTGAATACTCCCTCCAGCAAAACAAGTGCATTTTCTCTACTGGTGGCCCAAGGCACTTCTGGCCTCAAGCAGACGCTCTTCCTGTCTCCCCTTTGGATAAATCATGCAAAGCATGCAGAAATGAAAACAGCCACTAGCTTCTTTTGTGCTGCCTGACACCAATGTGACACAAAACTTGGATAACATAACTTATTCTTGTATGGTAACAATAGTGTAAAGATGGGTTTGTAAGAGCAGGTTTATTTTGTAATTATTCAGGAAAAGGTCTCTATCTACACTACATAATTTCTTGCAGAGATACTATATCATCTGAGCGTCTGAAGTTCTGTTCACCTGGCAAATGTAATCTACAATGAAGAAAAAAATGTACAATAGCATGACCATTATGTCTCTGCAAAGCAAAAAACGCCTGCAGTAAAAAACACCACACTGATTTAAGCTCCGCTGTCAACATTTGCTTCTTTTAGGCCCCAAGGACCAATACACACATACAGGGAAGCAAATTTGGGTCTTATAGACAGACAAAGCTCCTAGAAATGATTATTCACAGTCAGGTCCCCAGAAACTCTTAACACATTTCATATTTTTCAGTTTGAAAGAATGCACTACTTATCTCAAAATCTCCTTTCTCCCAGAAATGTAATCCATCAAGAAAAACATAACATCAGCAAAAAAAAAATTGTAGAACTAAATGTTTGCCTGTTTGTGGTTTTCCCTTAAGTGTCCTATAAATTGATATATGACTACCTAGCTGAAAAATCGTTATCCAACACTACTGTCCATAACCATAAAATTGTACTATAGACTGACTGACATGAAGCTGAGTAGAGGGTCTCCATAACTAGCAGCTCCTGTGGTAACCATCATTGTCACAGGCCCTGTGCCCTAATTGCATCTATATTTTTGCCTCTAGGGTGAGCAAGCAACACCAAGAGACTGAATTCCTGTCACTTAAGTTATTGTTATAATAATTATTCATTCACTGGCATGTCTCACAGCTTTTCCCACCTCCTTGAAATGTAACTTGAAAATTGTTTTAACAGTCAATAAAGGATTTAAAAAAAAGAGGGGGGGCTTGTCAAGTTGGACAGGAAATGAGTAACTGCATTCATTTCAGGAAAGTTTTGCTCAAACACCTGGAAATGCTGACGTGCACGTGACTTACAATATTTTATGGTGCATTACTTTTTCTTCTCTTTTTGATGATTGACATTGACATTGATGCTTATGATACCAAGTGCAAGATAGATTGAAAAGTTACCAAAACAACTGAGAGGAAAAGAAAAGGGCATATTTACAAGAATAATTATTTCTCAGGTCCAAAGGATTTGATCTGAACTTGAATGAATGTCATTGAGGTTTCTGGTTCTTATAAGGGGGGAAAAAAAGCAAACCTATTAAAGATTTACTGCATTTCACTTCATATCACAGCATGTCAAATTTCACATCCACCAACTAATCTTTTGTGTGACCTTATTGTAAAACATTCAAGGATTTCTTCAGTGTAAATGGCTGTAACTCCTCCTATTTTCCTCTTGTCTTGACACGTTTTGTAACTTGCGAATTATGCGTGTGCAAAGAGGGGAAAATACAGCCTCCCTAGAACCAAACACCCCAAAACAACAGAGGTGTTCAGAAGCTGGCTACAGATCTGAAATTTTTTGATTCATAGAGTCCAAGGTCAGAAGGGACCATTGTGATCATCTAGTCAACTTCCTATATAACACAGGCCACAGAACTTCTCCAAAATCATTTCTAGAGTATATATTTTAGAAAAAAAATCAGTTTTTATTTAAATATTGTCAGTGATGGAGAATCTACCATGACCCTTAGGTACATTATTCCAATAGTTAATTACTCTCACTATTAAAAATGTATACTTTATTTCCAGTCTGAATTTGTCTAGCTTCAAATTCCACCCATTGGATCACATTATACTTTTCTCTGCTAGACTGAAGAGCCCATTGTTAAATATTTGTTCCCCATGTAGATGCTTATAGACTCTGATCAAGTCACCCCTTAAGCTCTCTTTGTTAAGCTAAATAGATTGAGCTTTTCAGTCTATCACTATAGGGCATGTTTTCTGATCCTTTAATCATTCTTGTGGCTCATCTCTGAACCCTCTTCAATTTATCAACATTGTTCTTGAACTGTGGTCACCAGAACTGGACACAATATTCCAAGCAGTAGTAGCAACATTGCCAAATATAGAGGTAAAATAATCTCTACTTCTACTCGAGATTCCTCTGTTTATGCATCCCAGGATCACATTAGCTCTTTTGCTGGAATCCATTTCTGCTTCACCAGTTCCTTTGGTAGTTTACCTACATAGGTACAGACATCCTTGGATCATATGGTAACTAGAGAAGATCTGAAAAGTTTGGCAGAAGGTTAGTACTGACTTGTATGTGACTTGTGTGGGCTTTTGCAAAGCAAATCAAGCTATGAAATGTAATAACAAAGGCACAGCACCTCCTACCTTACCTATAAATTCCCTCTCTATACCACCATTTGAATATTCACAAGTGCATTCAATTCACACCTGTGCAGACAGCTAGGACAATGCTCATGTACCACTTACATCCCACTTAAACCAATGGGTCTATGTCCCACTTGACCCATGGGCATAGGCCTCATGCGAGTCCTCTGCACAGGGGTTAATTTCAACTATTTGTGAATTCCTGAATATGAAACCAGACCTAAGACTTTATACACACTGCTACATCAAAATACCCATCAGTTAAAGGTGAACTGGTTAAAGGGGAGACTACAACAGATCATTGGGGTATAGAACGGCTTCCATATGAGCGGAGATTAATAAGACTGGGACTTTTCAGCTTGGAAAAGAGGCAACTAAGGGGGGATATGATAGAGGTCTATAAAATCAGGAGTGGTATAGAGAAAGTAAATAAGGAAGTGTTATTTACTCCTTCTCATAATACAAGAACAAGAGGCCACCAAATGAAATTAATAGGTAGCAGGTTTAAAACAAATACAAGAAAGTATTTTTTCACACAACACACTGTCAACCTCTAGAACTCCTTGCCAGAGGGTGTTGTGAAGGCCAATACTATAACGGGGTTCAAAAGAAAGCTAGATAGATTCACGGAAGATAGGTCCACCAATGGCTAATTGCACAGGATGAGCAGGAATGGTGTCCTTAGCCTCTGTTTGCCAGAAGCTGGGATTGGGTGACAGGGCATGGATCACTTGATGATAACCTGTCTGTTCATTCCCTTGGGGCACCTACCATTGGCCACTATCAAAGGACAGGATACTGAGCTTGATGGACCTTTGGTCTGACCCAGTATGGCCATTCCTATGTTCTTATGCTGAAAGGTGAACTTTCAGGCTCGAGAGAAGTTACTAGTGGAGTTCTTCAGGGATCAGTCTTGGGACCAGTCTTATTTAATATTTTTATTAATGACCTTGGCACAAAAAATGTGTATGTGCTAATAAAATTTGTGAATGACACAAAAGTGGGAGGTATTGCCAGTATGGAAGAGGACTGGAATATCATACAAGAAGATCTACACAACCTTGAATACTGGAGTAATAGAAATTTAATAGTAAATGAAATAGTAAATGAAATTTAATAGTGCAAAGTGCAAGTTCATGCACTTAGGGACTAACACCAAGAATTTTTGCTATAAGCTTGGACTTGTCAAGTAATAGAAGTAATAGATGAGGAAGAAAGAATTGGGTGTACCGGTTGATCACAGGATGACTATGAGTCGCCAATGTGATGCAGCCATGAAAAAGGCTAATACAATATTAGGATACATCAGGAAAGGTATTTCCAGTACAGTTAGGGAAGTGTTAGTACATAGGAATGACCATACTGGGTCAGACCAACAGTCCACCTAGCCCAGTATCCTGTCTTCCGACAGTATGCCCCATGCCAATGCCAGGTGCCCCAGAGGGAATTAACAGAACAGGTAATCATCAAGTGATCCATTCCCTGTCACTCACTCCCAGCTTCTGGCAAACAGAGGCTAGGGACACCATCCCTGCCCATCCTGGCTAATAGCCATTGATGGACCTATCCTCCATGAACTTATCTGGCCCTTTATTGAACCCTGTTATAGTTTTGGCCTTCACAACATCTTCTGGCAAAAAGTTCCACAGACTGACTGTGCATTGTGCGAAGAAATATTTCCTTTTGTTTGTTTTCAACCTGCTGCTTATTAATTTCATTAGGTGACCCTTAGTTCTTGTGTTATGAGAAGGAATAAATAACGTTTCTTTATTTTACTTTCTCCACGTGTCATGATTTTATAGACCTCAATCATATTCCCCCTTAGTTGTCTCTTTTCCAAGCTGAAAAGTCCCAGTCTTATTAATCTCTCCTCAAATAGAAGCAGTTTTATACCCCTAATCATTTTTGTTGCCCTTTTTGGAACCTTTTCCAATTCCAATATATCTTTTTGAGATGGGGCGACCACATCTGCACGCAGTATTCAAGATGTGGGTGTATCATGGATTTATATAGAGGCATTATGATATTTTCTTTCTTATTATCTATCCCTTTCTTAATGAGTCCCAACATTCTGTTTGTTTTTTTGATCATCCACACAATGTGCAGCGGTATTTTCAGAGAACTATCCACAATTACTTCAAGATCTCTTTCTTGACTCGTAACAGCTAATTTGGACCCCATCATTTTATATGTATAGTTGGAATGATATTTTCCAGTGTGCATTACTTTGCATTTATCAACAATGAATTTCATCTGCCATTTTGTTGCCCAGTCAACCAGTTTTGTGAGATCCTTTCGTAGCTCTTTGCAGTCTGCTTGGGACTTAATTATCTTGAGTAGTTTTGTATCATCTGCAAATTTTGCCACCTCATTGTTTATCCCTTTTTCCAGATCATTTATAAATATGTTAAATAGGACTGGTCCCAGTACAGACCCCTAGGGGACACCACTATTTACCTCTCTCCATTCTGAAAACTGACCATTTATTGCTACCCTTTGTTTCTTATCTTTTAATCAATTCCAGATCCAAGCGAGGACCTTCCCTCTTATCCCATGACAATTAGACCATTAGACAAGGCACTGTTGAGACCTCATCTGGAATACTGTGTGCAATTCTGGCCTCCCATGTTTAAGAAAGATGAATTCAAACTGGAACAGATGCAGAGAAGGATTACCAGCATGATCAGAGGAATGGAAAACTTTTCTTGTGACAGGAGACTCAAAGAGCTTGTCCTGTTTAGCTTAACCAAATGAAGGCTGAAAGGAGATATGACTGTTCTCTATAAAAACATCTCAGGGATAAATACCAGGGAGGTATTTAAATTAAGTTCCAATGAGGACCCCACAACAAATGGATATAAACCGGCCATCAACAAGATTAGGGTTGAAATTAGACATAGATTTCTAACCATTGGAGGAGTAAAGTTCTGGAACAGCCTTCCAAGGGGAGCAGATGGGGCAAAAGAACCTAACTGGCTTCAAGACTGAGCTTGACAAGTGTATGGAGGGTATGATATGATGAAACTGTCTACAATGGCATGTAGCTGATCCGTGACTGATAGCAGCAAATATCTCCAGCAGCTGCTGATGGGATACTAGATAGGAAAGGCTCTGATTTACTACAGAAAATTCTTTCCCATGTGTCTGGGTGGTGGGTCTTGCACACAAGTTCAGGGTCTAACTGATCGTCATATTCGGGGTTGGGAAGGAATTTTCCCGTGGGTCAGATTGGCAGAGACCCTGGGGAAGGGGACTCTCCTTCCTCTGCAGCACGGGGCCTGGTTCACTTGCAGATTTACACTAGTGTAAATGGTGGAGTCTCTGTAACTTTAAGTCTTTAAATCATGATTTGAGGACTTCAGTAATGCAGCCGGACCTTATGGGTCTATTACAGGAGGGGATGGGTGAGGTTTTGTGGCCTGCAATGTGTAAGAGGTCAGACTAGATGATCATGATGGTCCCTTCTGGCCTTAAAAGTCTATAAGACAAAAATAGAATGTGTGCCATTTGCCACTTCTTTATGAAGTACAGTGGTGGATTATTCTATTTTTTAACACCTTTTCTGTTTGTTTTTTTGGGGGGAACTGGAAGGGGTTAGGCTGACTGTAAGGTGCAGCATTTGAAACCATTGCTCAAGGTGGTGTGTTTATTAAGTCAGATTGTCCAAGGCCCTGTCTATGCAAGGAACATGGCCCATGTTCACAAGGCATGTAAACAATGGGTCTTTCATCTGCTGAAGTTGAATATAGTTTGGACAGGCAAAGCTAATGTAAACATTCATCAAAAAAATTCTAAGGTTCAACATCTCCTGTAACCTGCAAATAAATATAACCACAATGTCTCCACTTGTTTATAACCTGCTACTACAGCTATCTTCATTTAATATCCTATGACTGTTGCAATTTCTCCACTGCTAGGAGTCTGCGGTGAAAGTTAAACTGCAGAGCAGGGAATTTCGAGTCACTTCCTATATGGTGTCTTTGCAGAGTGTTAAACTGGCAAAGGCTGTTTAAAAGTGTCCAAACATGTTAAAATTTTGTCTTTCGAGTAGTTAATGCCATTCAGAATAAAACTCCTGATATTTTCAAATGATGATAGACTGGGTTATATCTATTATTTGAGCACAGCAATCGTACAGCCTCTTGTGTTTCTGCTGCTCGCCTAATATCTGATGAATAAAAGCAATACAGGAGGTAACAACTGAAAATATACTACAACTATGAAAACAGGAGTAACTGTATATCCAATAAAGTTAGGCCCAAACCACAGGGCCATCCTTAGGCATATACAGCATACGTGGCTGCATAGGGCACCCGAAAATTTGGAGCACCACCGGGACCATAGGCGCAGACTTCTCTCCGCTGGGGGATTGCTTGACCCCTCACCCCGCTCCAGGCCCCACCCCCACTCCACCCCTTCCCCCAAGTCCCTGCCCCATCTCTTCCTGTCCCCGCTCCTCCCCTTCCCTCCTGGAGCTTGAACGCTGCAAATCACCTGTTCGCGGCACTCTGGAAGTGCTGGGAGGGATGGGAAGAGTTGGTAAGCGCGGGGTCGCTGGTGGGCGAGAGGCGTGGGGGGAGATGGGGAGTTTGGCACCATGGGTGCTCTGCACCCACTAAATTCTCCTTGTGGGTGCTCCAGCCTCGGAGCACCCACCCATGGAGTCCACGCCTATGACCAGGACAGCAGGTAAGAACAGGTAGGCTCCCGCACACCCAGCACACACTGCAGTCTCCTTATTAGGCAGAAGGCAGGGGTCGTATTCATTTTGTGTTGCTAAGATCAAGTCGGGCATAGGGGCACCAGTTTAATAATACTGCATAGGGCCCCATAAATCCTAAGGATGGCCCTGCAAACCACCAACTTTGGATTCAGACATTCCAAAGTTCAGGGGAGATTGGGTTTTGGTTTGGGCCCATTTGTACAATCTAACACCACAAATAAAGGAAGTTTTTCTTCCTCTCTCTTTTCAGACTAATTTTACTCACAGGACTTTTTAAGTACAAAAATGATATTCCTAAATGTAATTGTTCATCTGTTCTGCATGGATTTCCTCATTACACAGCTATAAAATGTCTCATTTTGGTAGATTGTTTGCATCTACTCACTTTCATAATTTCTGCCATTTTCTTCTGGAGAATCTCATGAGCCAGTGTTTCTGATGATGAGGAAGACACTTTGCAAAGGTATTTATTATTGTTATTTCTACTGCAATAGCTTTCAGAGGCCTGGTCAGGAACAGGGCCCAGTAGTATTAGGCATGGTACCACTACATGTTCTTTTACACCAGGAAGTACAGTTATACCATCACACTTACTGCAGTTTTTGGTTCCCTATCCATTACTAAAAGTGATGAGAAAGCATCAATTTGAAGCACAATACACATCCAATAGTTTCCAGGCTAGTGTCTATGCACTTCTGAAGTCTCACATAGGATTTATATGGCTCTGGAGATTCAGATGCCACTGACATTTCAGGGAACCAATTCTAGGGAATCCACAGTCTGCAAAGTCTGGGAGAGTTTGGAGATCACAGAATAAGGTCCAGAAGATCCTGTTACTGGACTCATCACCGGAGACTGGAATATGAAGCAGACCGCAGTGCTGAAGAAAACTTGCCAAAGGAAAGGGTTGGGAAAATGGTCTTGTTTGTGTGACCTTTCCTCTGCTGAGATCTAGTCACCAAGTAGGTGGGGATGAGAAATAAAAGCCACTTTTTCAGAAACATTCAGACACAGGTTGCTGCATTTGTAAAATATGTGATTACCTGTTTTGCACACTGGGCTTGCTAGTTATCCATTTTGTAAATGCAATGACATATTTCTATTGGTAAGGCACTGGGAAAACAAGGAGATTCCGCGGTCTGGATCTTAAGGAAATAGAGACATAGAACTGAATGCCATCAACTTATTGTTGTCACTGTCACCCCAAATGCCTCCAAAGGAACCTGCACATTGAACTTGAAGGTTAACAGATTATAACCCAGCAGGATCTCACATAAGAAGAGCCACAGATTGGGTGAGCAATTACCCAGTACCATTTTCTGACACCTCTCATAAAGGAAGGAACAAAGCCACTAAAGAACACCACAATCCAGATCTGACAGGAAAGTCAGCAACACCTCATGGTCAATGGTATCAAATGCTGCTGAGCTAATAAAAAAATCTATCTAGACACCTGATTTTCATCCACTCCCCAAAAGAATTTCTTGACACAGGACACGAATATAGTCTCTTTAGAAGACTGTTAGGGACTCCTAAAGAAGCCACATTGATCTAACACAACCGTTCTTCATTTATATACGCTCCCTTTCAGGTATTTCTAGGAGTGCCCTTCACAGTAGTATCTGAGTGCTACATACATTTGTGTAGATTTGCACAGGTTTGTCCATAGGACACAGTTCTGCCCATTGGCTTTCCTAGATTTTAGGAAGCTTTGATTCCTTATTTTCATTTATTTGATCTTTTGTTGAATGTCAGTAATCCTTTGTCTTCACTCATGGCAGGAAGGCTACAGGAAACTGATGGGAAACAGTGTGCTCTGAAGATGAACAGGTTTTGCTTCAATTTCATCACTGCTTTCTCAGTAACCTAATCCAGCGAGGGCAGAGATAGTATTCAATTATTAGAACATCCCTGCTGTACCAGCCCTAGGTCTTTTTTGAGAAGGGCTTACCAATTGTACCAAATTGTGTGATTATTGTGTTATGTAGTTAAATGTGCAGTAAGTTACTGGGATCAAAAGACTAAACTAATTTTCATTAGTGACCTCAGGATTGAAACTTAGCTCTCCAGAGGACAACAGAGGTTTATTAATCTTTTATGCCATTTACCCCCTTCTACTTTACTATCAAAACAGCAAGACCCTTCAACAATTAATGAAGTCTGATAATTAGAAAATCCACAAAGAACACAGAGACCTTTAGAGGCAGCTTGTCACTACGTCACTATGAGACCCAAAAAAAAAAAAAAAAAAAAAAAAAAAAGAATGAAGTGAAGACACTGAAAGCTCATGAAAAAAAATTGAAAGTGGCATTAAAACAATATAGATATTTAATCCAAGTCTCATCAAGTTGCACAGCCCCAGAATAATCCTTCATAGACATCTTCAAGCCCTAACACGAAAAAAATAACAAAACACCCAATGTAGACTACATAATAGAATGAGGTTCAAGAAGGTAGTATTCCTCTGAAAATCAAATTTAGGCTAGGGTCTGAGGCTGAATCAGAGTTAGGGTTCATGTTTGGATCTGATAGCACTGAACTTTCAAAAGACTCAGAGCCAAAATTGCAGAAATCTTTCAGGATTATGTGATCTCATGAGATTTCTACCACCGTGAGCTGAAAACTCATAAGAACAGCTGCTGTTATGAGATTTCTGATACAACTGAATTAACTCAGGAAATGGGTCCCTTTTGATTTTTGATATGCCCTGAAATGACACATCTAGTTTGGGCTCAAAGTTCCAACTTTGACCCAGAGGTTTAGTAAAAGGGCAATCTGCTTGTCCCAAAACAAATAAAAATTGCAATTAGTTTTTACTAAAGTAACACTAGTAGGCAAGCACCACTTCACCAGACCTATAAACAGTCCACAAATGCAAGCATTCCATCAGCACTTCACTTAATAAAAGTGAGTCAACTCTCATTATATCAATTGTACCTCAGAGCAATGAAGGAATCTGCAAAGTGTTTTGGTCAAACCTTTGAAATCTCACTCCTCTAACTGCCCCAGCTTAACCATACGTAAATACAATTAAACTCAGCAGCTATAACCTAAATCATACACTTACTAGTCTTCTTCCCGCAAGCCTTGAAGCCTAAACGTTACCATGGAAACAAATTCCACACTTCCACCAATCAAAGGAGCCAGTAAAAAACAAAAAAGATGAAATCATCATTAATTACACCTCAACAAAGTATAAAAGCAGCCAACAGAAAACAGGAGCCAAATGCTAAAACTAACCAGAATGCAGCAGGAGCCCAGTTCCCTACAAAAACACAGAAAAGAACAAAGACTAAACAAAGCACACTATTTATAGTATATTTGCAATGAGTTTAATATGTCATTGCTACTAGTAACATGTAATAAAAAGAAAAGCTACCACACCAGGGGCAACCCCATAAACCCCATTTTGGAGTGGGATAGGAATGGTGATCTTATAGAGGAGATATTACAAAAGCCATGAGTTCAATTCCTACTTCTGACACAGACTTCCTGTGTGATCTTATTCATAGATTCGAAAGCCAGAAAGGACCATTGTGATCATCTAGTCTGATCCTCTGTCTAACACAGGCCATAGAACTTCCCCCAAAATAATTCCTAGAGCAGATCTTTTAGGAAGAAAACCCCAGCCAATCTTGATTTAAAAATTGCCAGTGATGGAGAGTCCACTACAACCCTTGGTAAATTGCTCCAATTGTTTTTTATTCTCCCAATTAAAAATGTACACCTTATTTCCAATCTGAATTTGTCTAGCTTCAACTTCCAGCCATTGGATAGTGTTATACCCTTCTCTTGGGCAAATAATTTAACCTCCCTTTGCCTCTGTTTCCTAACTGACAGAAGTATTGTAAGAATAATTCTGTTAATGTTTGTGAGGTGGTCCAGTCCTACAGTGGTGGGAGATATCTAGGCACGTGTATTAAAGGGCAGCCTAAAGTATGATTTTTTTTAAATTACAGCCTGTCACACAATGTTCTGTTTATATTTCATGAAAGTGGCCAATAAACTCTAAGCAGTGTGAAGGGACCATAACTAGCAAGAGAACCTGCTCCTGAATCTTTAGAGGTGACTTCATGCAAAACAAAAGATGTGTCTCCTGAGATCTATTATTTACTAGATTTTGACATGTTTCAGAGTGTACTAGCCACCAGAATACATTAAAGTTCATAGACAAGGCGTTGGGAGTCTAGTATACACTCATCTATAGAGAAATCCTGGCTCCACTGAAGTCAATCAGAGTTAGCCACTGACTTATGGGGTCAGGGTTTTACCACAGGAATCCGCTTGTCATCAGTAAAGGGCAGGGTGAACCAGAAATTGTTCTGATGTGGGAAAGCTGCTCCCAAAGTCTCCTGCCAATAGCTGACGTTCTCAAATTATCTGCAATTGCAGGGCATCACCCTCAAATTCAGTCACCTAGTTCATTCTCCAAAACACTCATTATCCACTTCTGAAGTTGGTCCTTAACTTATTTAGTCCCAGCCTTGATCCCATCCTTTGAGCTTAGTGAAATTGCCAACAAATGTGACAGTTGTAATGACGGTTAGTGACATGTGAACTCCCATCATTTAAGAACTAGTTTGAGAGCACAAAGGGAACTAAACAGCCATGAGATGGTAACTACTTTCAGTCTGAGTCACATTTGAAACAGTGACCTGGAGTCAATGGGTTTTGGAGCCCACTGCATATCAAAAATAATGAGCATATTGAATAGGATATAAAAATGTAGTTGAAAAGCTCAGTTTTTTATTATATTGTTATTATTAATTATTATTATTATTATTTGTACTGAGGTAACCTATGGGGATCACAATCATGGAACAGGGCCCCACCGTGTTAGGTGCTGTACAAACATAACAAAATGACACTCCCTGTTCCAAAGAGCTTACAAGACAAGAGACAACAGATGGGTACAGACAGACTGAAGGGGGAGCACAAGCTGACAATAAGACAATGCGGGTCAACCTGAAAAGCAGTAGTCAAAGCACACCAGCTGTCGCATCATTGTTGAGTTTTCCGTAGACATCAAATCAGAAGCATGTTTCAAGAGAGATTTGAAGGAGACAATGAGGGTAGCTTTTAAACATTTTTCTTAGATGGACCATTTTGCAAATATTTAAAAACATTTCCCCTACAATTGCCAAAAAAAAAATTAAGCACCCAACTACAAATGAGGCATTTTAAAAACAGTACAAGTTACTCTTTTAATACTTTTATCTTGGAACGTTCTCAGACAAAAAATAGTTATCATCTTGGCCTCATTTGTAAAGAAGTGAAGCTAATACTGGCAGCAGAGGAGGAAAGAAAATAACAGCAGCTTTCTAAAAAAGACAACCAGCTGTCCAAAAGAACCGGTCTCTCTCTTTTCTACAAGAAAGGGTAACAGTAACAATGGGGATGGAATTTGTTTGTTTTAAACACACTACAGAAAGACTTCTGGTGTTCCTTGAGGACAAAAATAGCTACGAAGAGAGGTCCTGGTCCTACTGGAGTCAATGAGATTATCCAGATGCGTTAGGACTGCTCAAGCGAGTAATGGTTTACAGGATCAAGCTCACAGTCTGCCTATTACACTCTCTTTTTTTTTTTTTTTTTTGCCATGCAATAAAGACATTTTTTTAAATCAAATCTCAGTATGCAAAAAAGGTGTAAAGTAGCTACCAGGAAGTTAATATGCTCTTAAATCCAATACATTGGCAATATTTTTTTTTAAAGAGCTGGATAATTTTACAACTGTGAGCAACTGTAGCAACTGAGTTTAAGATAATCAAGAGAAAACTGATGACCCCTGTTAATCAGGAAGAAATTCCATACACACTCTCCATGTATATCTTCGCAATATTGGCTAGGTGCATTATGGCAGTTTTCAGTTTCCTTTGTATCATTGATAGATTGGTCACTGCTGGAGGCAGTTTTCTAGACTACATGGACCAATGGCCAGATCCAGAATGAAACCAAACCCAACAGAACCGCACCAAGACCTTTTGTTAGCATGGCCTCAATATTCATTCATATGGGGTAACATACGAAGCCAGTTTTCACTAGTCGTATGATTGTTATCTATGAGAGAGAGAGAGAGAGAGTGAGTGCATGCTATAAGCCCGTTATTTTTTGGTTTTCCAACTTCATTAAAATCCATCACAAACACCAGTTTTATTATGCAAGTCTCTAATATTAACAACTCCTTTTGCTTCCAAAGAACAGCCTTTTAAAGAGACTGTCATAGGGGGAATCTTTAGCATGCTTTTTGAGGCCCTTTACATAATTCCAGCCCTTTTGCCCAGCACAAAGGTACCAAAGTAGGGGTGAAGATCTCACCCAGAGTGTGGAGCATAGATGTAATACACTTACCACCCTGCCACACTCAGAAGGCTGCCAGACATGTTCTTCAATATGTGACATTTCCTGGCAGCCTTTGTGGTGAAGCCCTTTGTTACCTCCAGGCCAGGCTATTGCAAAAGGGCTATTAAGGTCTTCACCAGAGAGGAGAAGGCATGATCTTTTGGCCTAATGAAAGTGGGAAAGGCCATTTCTGGCCTCTGCTGTCATCGGGGATCCTCAGAAGCAGAGATGTCGCTAGTAGGACCCTGAGATTGTATTCCATTTTGACAATGGGTAAACGCATTCACTCAAATGGTGGTGCAATCATAGACTTTCCACCTCCTCCTGTCCAGGTTGTGCTTAAGCCAACTCACTCTCAGCCAAGTCCCTATTTTTGCCACACACAAAGTAGTGAATACTATCAGCATGCAGAACACAGAGACCAGGCAATAGAGAGGAAAGTCACCTTAACAGAACATTTCTTAAAGACGGAGCCATCAGCTCTCACATGTTTGAAGACTGCTTGCCCTTGGCTTGCCCTCACTTAAAGACACATTAACAATCCTTGCCAACAATAGGCCCAGAAATATACCCTACTGGCTTTCACCATCCACAAAGGGCACTGATCCAACTTGCACATGGTTAGGCAGATCTTCCAAGTGCATCTACAGACTCTGAGCGGGACACTGGATATGACTCAATTAGGGTAGACTCTGCATTTATCCCTTCCTGCCTTGATACCACTAAAACTGCTCCAGAGCAGCAGTTCTTATAGCCAATCAATCAGCCTGATCTGCAAAGTAAATTGACATATCTTCAGATGTGCCCCTCAATAAGTATCCCTCTTTTAAAGTGACATTCTTCTCAAATACCTTCAACACTAGTATTCCCTTTCTAGAAGGAAAACGCCAATCAGACTTTAGAGGATGCACATTGTTTTTAAATCATTAGAAAACATAATGCAGCTTGAGAAGGAATCCAACAAAGGAGGTTCGAGGGAGGGGAAATGGATAAAAAGGATAAAAAAAAATATTAATTTAAGCCTTGAGTTATCAATTGGTTCTGGCTACCTTTGTTGCTATCCTGCGAAATGTGTTACCATGGCCAGATTATTACCTTTGCATTTTTAGTAGTCTTATCAGCACTGTTGGGTTCCCAGACTACCACGTACATTTCATAAACCCTTGTTTGTATGGTAAATAGGCTCTATCTGGTTACCTAGGGAAGATAGAAGCATTTTATATGTAATGAATATAAAATTAAACATCTAAAAATGCAAATGTAAGAAATACCTAATGTTTTGTGCCAGTATAGGATTCATATTTACCATCTATAATTTCCTGTCAAATTTGCAAGCAATGCAAGTGAATAGTATTTAACGTAATTTAATTTTAACTCCTATGCTAATTGCCAGTGACCTTTAAACTCTGACAGTAGTGCTGCTGTCCATGTGGCAAATATAATTATGGAATTTGATTTCCTATATGTAGTAGGCTATGAAACTGTTTTAATTGACACTGATATATATTTGTAATAACTTCTGT
Source organism: Caretta caretta (assembly GCF_965140235.1). Classification (NCBI taxonomy): domain Eukaryota; kingdom Metazoa; phylum Chordata; order Testudines; family Cheloniidae; genus Caretta; species Caretta caretta. The sequence goes on along the minus strand of NC_134210.1, from coordinate 79,609,251 downwards.
ACAAATTAAGAATCAATGCCAATTTCAATTCCCTGGATAATATTTTTTATTGAACTGCTAGTTATTTCTCAAGGGTTGAAGCATGTGCAAAAGCAAATCCTTTGCTGACCACACAATATATGTTTTTAATCCCAGTATAGCAGGTATGCATGTCATTCAGGATAGAAAATTGGCATGTCTTCCTCTCACACTTATGCACACATAAATCCCATTAAAACATGGCTGCCTTAGTGAGATTTTGGCCTCTAGCTGATTTTTGATTGTTGGGCACTCTTTGCATTGACTGAGTAGAGATAATATTGTACTATCTGATATCAATGTTTCAGTGCATCAAACATATTTAAGACGGGTATTCAAGAGAACATCAAAGGAGGGCTCTTTATTCAGTAACATTTTACTTTCAATCTGTATAGGGCTGCCTGGATTAAGCAAACCTTTCTTCTTCATTCTGCTTACACAGAAATACTCTGCAAATGTTGCAGATGTGTTCCCTGTTTGTATGGTCATTTCTTTGTTCACATCACCATTGATGTAATGTGGGAAAACGGGCCATGACTATAAATATCTCAAGTGAAGTAACAACTTCATATAGAGCTTTATTTAAAAATAAAATCAAAGTACTCTGCCATCTGGAGCGAGGTGTTCTTCATGAATCAGGTACACGCTAGATTATGCCTTGAATTGGGCACAACGTGCGATAGTTTAAAAAGAGAAAAAAAGGGGAAAAAAAGTATTTTTAGAGTTCCAAACAAAAAATAGCTGGTTTGTATGAAATATTTTTCTGTCATCATAAAACCCATAATTGTTCATTATTTTGGACTGAAAAATTAAAAGGATACAAAAGGACACGTTTCAAACTGTGTTTAATCTTTAATAACGATAACACTGTGAGCCATAGATTGGAAAATGGACTGGAGCATAATGAAAGGAGCAGGAATGCTGGCAGTTCAGAGTTCTCTCTCTCTCTCACACACACACACGGCTTGATCTAGTCTCACATTAGGTACATACTGCTGTGAGCATGGACTTCCTTCCTTCTTTGCATAAATCTAAATACATAAAACGGGAGTTACACGGCTTTTAAACCGGTGAGAGTGAAAGAAAAATGCAGCTCAGGAAATGCTCAGCTATGCTGCCTGTCCCATTGTTTGAGTCTCCTGTTTGTTCATGCCCCGCTATTCCTTAGCAAGACAGCTGGGAAACAGCTCCAATGGTTCACTGCTACAGAACACCAGGAGAATACCGTGCCGCACAGAAACAGCATTTCCCCCAGAAATAAAAAACAGTCAAATAACGACACCCAACTCGCATGTGCTTGTTTCTAAACAGGAACATATGTTTTGCTTCCTTCAGACTAGAAGCACTAGGCTGTCACTGCTCCTCCCAGCAAGAGATCTGCCGCCAGTAAGTTTGGAGGCTTGTTAAGAATGTGTCCCCGTCCCCAGGAGAGAATTGTTGCCAAGCTAAGCACTTGAGACCATTTTCAGCACACAGGCTGGGGGGGGGGAGCTTCCTTAAGACACAGCCTTCTCTTCCAAACACAATTGATTTCTGCCAGCTTGCAGATTGAAACACACACTGCTTCTGCACATCAGGGGTTTCATTCCAAGCAACTTCTCATGAATAAATCTCTCTCAAAACCATAAACACTAGAGGAAAAAACTTTTCATCAGACAGACGCTCCAAATGGGGCAGAAGCCAACAGAACTGGGTCTAACTGTTCTTGTATTTTACTCAGTGACTAAACCTTCACCTTTGTGCATTTTTTTTTCAGATGTAGGCAACAAGCACCTTAATATTATAAAGCTTATCTATGCCTGTAAGGGACATTTTCCTACAGATATTTCAAATGTAGTGAAATAATGCCCCACTAATCTGTAAGACTGTTTTTCAGTAATAGATGTGTTTTCTCACTAAATCAATTCAGAGGCTAATTGGGGTGGAAGGTGACTATCTCTAGTGGTTATAAATACATTTGCATTGCTATCAATCTTTTTGCACGGCGGATGTTAAACGAAGCTGAACAAGATCTCAGTCTAGCTTTAGGGCAATAAAGCTCCGCACGAACCCGTAGTCAATGCTGCCATCACGTGGCCAAACTAAAAGTTGCAGAATGGCCAATAAAGTTTCCTTCACTAATGGTTATGCTGTGGTTTTCCACCCCTGGTCTGCCACACCAAGAGCACCACAGGGGCCTGCCTGGGGTACAATTCCTTTCCCACTCCCTACCTTGCCCCACCGCTTCTAATGTGCTACTGGCTCTTACCAAGGGCACTTACTGGCCAGCACCTTGCAAGGTCAGAGGCCAGACTCAGCCCCCTCCCCACCTCCAGGCTCAGGATGTGGGGGAAGAGTAGCAAAGGCAGAGTACCTGTCCATATGGGCCTAGCCCCAAGGTCCAGGGAGACCACAAAGGGTGGCTTACTCTCTCCCTTACAATTCCATGTAGTCATGGCTATGATCCACCCCCAAATCCTCAGTACAAGGGTAAAAAAATGATAATCCGGTAAAAATGTTTCATGCCCTGGCAGAGCCCCTGAATCATAAAACAACCACAGAGACCCTTTCCCCACATAAACATGTCCATATGGACATCTGAGAAAGAATGAAATGCCTAGTCTGCACCCTACATGGGGCCTGATCTTGCAAGGTGCTGAACACCTACCTCCCAGTGAACTCAATCAGAGGTGAGGATCCTGAGGATCTCAAGGGATAGAACCCATAAAGCCTATCAACCTGAGTTTCTCCAAGCACTTCACAAACAACAGGCTTCACAATACCTCTGTGAGGTAAACAAACACAATAGCCAACAAATACTTAAGATTTGTTTCTAACCTGAAATACACATCAACCCTGTTCCTAATACACAGGCCTCTACCTCAAGGATGGGCACTACTAATGAATAGGGAACAGTACTCCAGAGTTGGGGAAGCTGGGAGGAAAAGAGCTACAGCTTCCCATTTAAACTGAGAAGTGCTTCCTCAGACTCAGCTTCTACCTTAATGCACGCTTCCTAACCATCAAGCTACCTCAGACCCACCTGAGAGCTCTGTGTGAACCAGGCTGCCTCCTCATGCATAGAAGAAACCCACATGAAGGGGCCAAAGGGGAAAGACAATTCAGAAAGGTGAACCTTGAAGATCTCCTGCAAATAATCCTTCAAAGGAGGTAAAGTTCACAGGGGTCAGGGCATGGACAAGAAACCCCAGATCTATGAAGTCAGCAACTGATCTGCATGGATCATTACACCTCTGCTGCTCTCCCATAGCCTGGCAGCTTGACCCCAATAGGAACCATACTATCATTGGCCAGGTCACCCACTAACTGTTTGGTAGCATCTACACAGGGGACACAGAAGGAGTTAATGCTTAATACTACTACAATGTCCCCGCTTGAACATCCTCAGGTTGGTGAGAGGATGGCACTTTACAGTCTAGCAGCTACCTTGTTCCATCCCTTCTCAAATAATCCCACAAGGCTCCTTCCACACAGTAAGGCAGCGCTCCCCACTTCTTCCCTGAAGGATCCCTTCCTCTGCAAGGACAAGAGAAGATGATCTGAGCCAATTATTTTGTCCGGGTGTGCAACCATTTAATGATCAACCTATTGGAAGCACCGGCCACTGCAATCTCACACTTGGTGGAATGGAACACACATTCATTTTTATTATTTCTTTGAGAGGTATCAGGTAATGAAAGAATGAAAAAGGTGCAATCACAATCTTTGCCAGGCTATATCATTGCTGGTGCTCTGCAAAGCTTCAGCAGCAAGAACTTACTGAGAATAGCCAGTGGCTCAAGCCCAGATGGCTAAAGGGCTGATTGTACTTCAGTCAGCTGTTATGACTCCAGCATGTTGCTTTCACGTGCCTAACGTTGCAGTAAACAGTTCATAAACTGTAAGTAATGGTATTAAGGCAGTATGGAAGAAACCCGTGTCCTAACCCTTGATTATTTAACATTTGCATACATAATATGTCATGGCAATACAATTTGGCTTCCTTGACCATGGGATGCATTATTGGGATCCTTCAGGGATGCTGTCCATAAAGAAGTGAAAAGCGCTGCCTTACTGTGTGGAAGGAACCTTGTGGGATTATTTGAGAAGGGACGGAGCAAGGTAGCTGCGTGGCTATATAGTGCATCCTTTCACCAACCTGAGGATGTTCAAGCGGGGACATGGTAGTATGGTTCCTATTGGGGTCAAGCTGCCAGGCTATGCTCAGGAAGGACCAGCAGGGAAAAAAGGGAGGAGGTGTTGCCTTATATATTAAAAATGTATACACTTGGACTGAGGTTGAGATGGAAAGAGGAGACAGACTTGTTAGAAGTCCCTGGCTAAGAATAAAAGGGGTAAAAACAAGGGTGATGTCATGGTAGGGGTCTACTACAGGCCACCTAACCAGGAAAAAGAGGTGAATGAGGCTTTTTTAAAAACAACAAAATCATCCAAAGCACAGGACTTGGTGTTGATGGGGGACTTCATCTACCCAGACATCTGTTGGGAAAATAACACAGCGTAGCAAAGATTATCCAACGAATTCCTGGAATGTATTGGAGACAATTTTTTATTTCAGAAGGTGGGGAAAGCAACTAAGGGAGAGGCTGTTCTAGATTTGATTTTGACAATAGAGAGGAACTGGTTGAGAATTTGAAAGTGGAAGGCAGCTTGGGTGAAAATGATCATGAAATCATAGTGTTCATGATTCTAAAGTATGGTAGGAAGGAAAACAGCACTATAAAGATAATGGATTTCAAGAAGACAGACTTTAGCAAACTCAGGGAATTGATAGATAAGATCCCATGGGAAGCAAGTCTAAGGGGAAAAACAGTTCAAGAGGGGTGGCAATTTTTCAAAGACACATTATTAGGGGCACAAGTGCAAACTATCCCACTGCATAGGAAAGATAGGACATATGGCAAGAGACCAGCCTGGCTTAATCCGGAGATCTTCAATGATCTGAAGCTCAAAAAAGAATCCTACAAAAAGTGAAAACTAGATCAAATTACAAAGAACGAATATAAACAAATAACACAAGTATGTAGGAGCAAAATTAGAAAGGCCAGGACACAAAATGAAATTAAGCTAGCTAGAGACATAAAGGGTACCAAGAAAACATTCTAGAAATACATTAGAACCAAGGGGAAGACAAAGGACAAGGTAGGCCCATTACTGAGTGAGGCTGGGGGGAGGGGAAGGGGAACAATAACAGAAAATGTGAAAAGAGTAGAGGTGCTAAAGGAATTTTTAATTTCAGTTTTCATCAAAAAGTTTAGTAGCGATTGGATGTCTAACATAGTGAATGCCAGTGAAAATGAAGTAGGATCAGAGGCTAACATAGGGAAATCAGTTAATCAGTGTTAATCAGTCCAGGCTCCTGGGGGTGCTAGAGAGGTATATAAGAGGCTCCTCCTCCTCTCTCCCCCTGCAGCTCCTGCTGCTTTCTGTTATTCCCTCTTACCTTTCCTCCTGCCTGTTACGTCTCTTGTGTCTCCTTCCACCAGCACAGCACTCCACCATCTCTGTGCATCTAGAGCAGAGAGAATACATATGCACCAGCAGCAGACACAATTTTCTACTCTGGGTCCTAGTGGCGCCCCCACAGTCTGGCACCTGAGGCAGCCGCCTCAGTTCGCCTCATAGTAAGGTCAGCCCTGCACACATACAAAATGGAAAATGACTGCCTAGGAAGGACTACTGCAGAAAGTGATCTGGGGTCATAGTGGATCACAAGCTAAATGTGAGTCAACAATGTAACACTGTTGCAAAAAAAGTGAACAGCATTCTGGGATGTATTAGCAGGAGTGTTGTAAGCAAGACATGAGAAGTTATTCTTCTGCTCTACTACACACTGATTAGGCTTCAGCTGGAGTATTGTGTCCACTTCTGGGTGCCACATTTCTGGAAAGAGGTGGAAAAATTGGATAAAGTCCAGAGAAGAGTCACAAAAAATGATTAAAGGTCTAGAAAACATGACCTATGAGGGAAGATTGAAAAAATTGGGTTTGTTTCGTCTGGAGAAGAGAAGACAGAGAGGGGACGTGATAACAGTTTTCAAGTACATAAAAGTACGTACAAGGAGGAGGGAGAAAAACTATTGTCCTCTGAGGATAGGACAAGAAGCAATGGCCTTAAATTGCAGCAATGGTGGTTTAGGTTGGACATTAGGAAAAACTTCCTGTCAGGGTGGTTAAGCATTGGAATAAAGTGCCCAGGGAGGCTGTGGAATCTCCTTCATTGGAGATTTTTAAGAGCAGGTTTGACTAACACCTGTCAGGGATGGTCTAGATAATACTTAGTCTTGCCATGAGTTCAGGGGATTGGAATAGATGACCTCTTGAGGTCCCTTCCAGTCCTACGATTCTATGGTTTCCATCAAAACTACTAACGTTATAGCATGCCACTTTACATAGCAAATAAAGACATAGCCCTTGCCCTGATGAGCTTACAACCTAAACTGATAGAGATACAAGGAAAGATATCAGGCAAGAGCAAGGGGTATCAGGAATGAATACATAGAATAAGGTTATGGGGCTGCCTAACTGGTACAGTGTGTGCATAATGTTAAGTTAATGGGGAGAGGGTTGCTAGTTACATTGTTTATTTAAATTCTTGTTTAAAGGGAATTAAATAATTATCTGAGTGTTTGTGGAAACAGTTTTGAGAAGGTATTTGGGATATAGGCCACACAGTTCATTCCAAAATTAAAATGGAGTTGATCAAACTTCAGCCTTGAAGGCCTGCAGGGACACTGGGAACCAACCCTCAAATCTCTTGTGCTAAAATGTGGTACATAGCTTGTACTATTAAAATTTCTTCTCTTGAGTGCTCCAAGTGCTATTTGCATATGGACCTTTTTAATTTTTGCCTCATGTACATTTATTTTAAACAAAGATGTCTATAATTAAGGGGAAATAACCAAACAGCCCACATTTTATCATTTATTAGTTACTCAGAAATAGAGACCTTCACTGTTTATTGAAAATTGATTTGATCAACTTCCCAGTTACGGAGTACCAAATGAGGAGAATTCTAGCTAGTCCATACAATACAAATGGAAGTGTAGATGACAATCCAAACACCAAAAACACAAGCCAGGAGAGCCTTGGGACAGGCTCAGGTAAAAGTGGACCATAAATGAGGAAAGGGATGGCAGTGTTGGGTTTCTAGTTTTTATTGTTATCGGGGAGATAGGGTGGGACATTGGTATAGCCTAGTGGTTTGAGTATTGGCCTGCTAAATCCAGGGTTGTGAGTTCAATCCTTGAGGGGGCCATTTAGGGATCTGGGGCAAAAAAAAAAAAAAAATTGGGGTTTGGTCCTGCTTTGAGCAGGGGGTTGGACTAGATGATCTCCTGAGGTCCCTTCCAACTCTGATATTCTATGATTCTAAAAGCTGCAACAGAAATAATTGATTCATCTAATCAAAAAGAAAAAAAAGCAGCAATATTTGGTCTGAAAGCCTAGGAAAGTGAAAACAGTCAGAAAATACCACTACAACTAATGGTGGCTCCATATGTAAACTTCCCCACCACTCTTTTCATGGTGGATAGCAATAGTGAGAGTGCTAACAGAGTCAGGCCTGCAATGGCTTAACAGTGCATTATCAAACCCTGCTCACTGACAATCTAAGACAACACCGCTCTTAAAATGCTGTTAGCCTTCTGCACCTGGTCTACACAAGAGCTCTGACTTGAACAAAAAACAATTTTGAAATTGCAGAATTTCCCATGATATGGAAATTCAGGTTCCCACACAGCTGTAGTCACCACCTGTCAGGCTCAGGACTCCTGCTAAGCCCTCGTAGTTTGGCTGTTTTCATCAAGATGGTTGAGTCACAGGCCCACTGATTGATTGTTCTTGTCCCTGACACTCAGGGGCAGCAAGAATTCTAATCTGGGGATGGTCTTTTGGGCTTCCCTTCAAACTGAAATTGTGTCATGACCCGCAGGTCTTGAACCCAGGTCTGTAGTGCTCAAGGAAGCAGGCACACTCCAATCTTCCATCTGGCAGTGTGCTTACAACTACTTACGTAGGACCCATGAAGCCCAGTCCCACTTTGAGGCTCCACCCCAAAGGCCCTATTGGCAGAGTCCCAGAGCAGCTGATTGGCCCACTGGCCCTACTTAAGCCAGCAGCAGGAAGCTGTCCGAACAACTGGGGTCCTCCTTGTTCTAGACCGTATGCCTTGTGCTTCCTGCTCCCCCAGCTTTATTTCCTGGCATCTGACTCATAGTTCCGACCTTCAGTTTATCTCCTATCTCTGACCTCTTGGCATCCTGAGCTGGCCTGACTCCAGTTTGCAAATCGTGGTTCTGATCTCGAGTTTGTCTCCTGCTTCTGTTCTCCCAGTATCCTGACCCAGCTGACTCTCAACTCCTGTTTCATGAGTATAAACTCTGGCTCCTCATGACCTGTCCCTGACAATTTATGCCCTTGGCTCTCCATCTCCTCCTATAGGCTAGATCCCTCTTAAGTGATTGTGAGGTTATTGAGCTTCACTATTGTATTGTTTCACCTTCATTTATATGGAAAAAGAAAAGGAATACTTGTAGCACCTTAGAGACTAACAAATTTATTTGAGCATAATCTTTCGTGAGCTACAGCTCACTTCATCGGATGATTGAGCTGTAGCTCACGAAAGCTTATGCTCAGATAAATTTGTTAGTCTCTAAGGTGCCACAAGTACTCCTTTTCTTTTTGCAAATACAGACTAACACGGCTGCTACTCTGAAACCTGTCATTTATATACAGAATCCTGAGTGATGTGTACATAACATACACTTTGCATGCAAAGCACTATGTTTACTAAAAGCAAGGCAGAAACAAATGTAATATCTGAGATGATCTTTAATATTTTAGTTATGCTAGCCTATTTGTAATGTTTGAATTTAAACCACTAAAGTTACCCAATATCCATCAAGTTCCATTATAAAATAGATACTTCAAAAGCAAGAACAGCCAGCCTGTTTCTATACTTCCTGATGTTGCTTTGTTTATATCTGACAGCAACATTCAGGGAAGAATAAATCTACTTCTGCAGCATGGAAGAATCACCCACATGGAAACCAAACACAGTTTTTGCTAAATCAGGCCCCAATTTATGCCACGTGTTTCATCCAGTAGAAACATATCACCTTAACTGTAATACGTTACCATGTATTAAAACAAAATTGGAATAATCTTTTCAATCCTACAGCTTGCCTTAAAATGTCTCTTATAGGCAGGTTTGACCTTTACATTACGAATTGCATTTCATAGTGAGCTCTTACATTTATGTTACTGCTTAACATGAACTTTCATTGAAATGTGACCTGACAATTTCTATCTGTATTTATTCACACTGAGCTTTCTGCTTAACTACCATCAGGCTGCAAATGTACTGGAGAAATATTATTTCCTGTTATTTCAGAACCGTGAAGGTCACACCAGCTTCATGGGAAAGGAAATGAAATGCTTCATGTTTTTCAATTGTGTTGTAGAATTTACATGCCTTTTTAAAATCGCTTGCAGTACGATGTTTGCCACTATTTATTTTTACTGTCTTCTTTTTTCCTCTAAGTTGGCTGTCCTGTTTATCATCATTAGCACTGCACCACCTACAGGATAAAGATACCACATGCAGCCATTCAAAATGTAGTAAGCCGCACAGACAAATATGGAACTGTTTTGTGAACACTTAAGGATTTTTGCTGTGGCTGAGTTTTAATCATGTGTATTTATTCTCTTGACAAAATAATTTTTCCCTTTCTGAATCTTGCAAACAAATGAAAGGATCCCATAGAGATTTATAAGCTGTTAGCTTTGTGTTCTTATTAACACACATCAATATTAATAAATGCACAAGTCTAGTTCCTTGATGAATGACCTGTAATCTATTTCCAATTCGGCTCCACGTGGACACCAACTTTTCAGTTTCTGGGTGGTCATTAGTATACAGTAACTATAGCTACTGCACTTTGTACTAGCTTTTGGGACATAGATTTTGTTTTAAACACATAAAATTACATGGATAATTGGAAGATACAAGGAATCAGAATAATTATAAATGATTTCTGCAACTAATTTGAGCTCATTCACTTTTCCTATGCCAAGAACACTTAGAATTGCTGTGTTTTATATATATCGTAGTTATGTTTCCATCATAGATACCAGTATAGAGTAAAGAAAATTACCACAAAATAGTGCCATTAACTTCAATATTGTTGTAGCATAAAATGCAATACAATATAATACTACTTTGTAATTAATATAAATTATGGAAAAATATCTTCTAACATTTTAAGCTTCCTTAAGGAAGCTTTACAGTCAAAGTAATTATATAACTTGGTTCATTTAGAGTATTGCTCTAATCCATATGCAAACATTTGGAGACATGTTTGATAAAATTAATACAACTATAATTATATCTTACAGGATAGTTACAATATTATGGGACACCTATTTAAATGTACATAAGGATGTCAAAATTTAAGTGTTTAAAATGAAACAATGAAATGAATATTAGATTGAAAAAATGTATTTTGGTTAGGAAAATAGAGCATTTTATTAATTATTATGTATTTAATTAAGCACCTGATTACATATATTTTATTTGGAAACTGCTTTAGTAATCTAGATTATGACATATGTTAATTACAGTTATGAAATATGTATGCTATATGGTAGAAATAATGGACAAGTAATCACATATTACAAAGATTTAAGCTCTATTTAGGGTTTCCAGTATCATGATATTAACATGAGTAGAGTCAATGAGTACCCAACATGAGTACCCAAATGAAAACATCAAGCAACACACACTGTTGTACGTTTGTTTGTATGTTACGTGGCAACATTCTGAAACCTGGATGTCTAAAGTTAGGTTTCTAAAGAAAAACACCTCTGAAAAACAGGCAAAATTTTCATTTAAGAGTATAAATATGGATTTAGGAGTCTAACTTTAGGCACCCAGGTTTGAAAATATTGGCCAGAAGGTTTTATATGAAATTTCTTATTATGTATTCCAAAAAAGTTATAGACCTACTTATATGCTGCATGCTGTCTGTTGGATTATGGGATTTTTTAGGAAGTATGTTTTATAGTTGAGCCATAAGCTATTTCAGCATCAACATATTTAGTTTTATTTACTGTGCTGTCATATATTATATATGAAAATTAATATTGTTATCTTCTTAAACAACAAATTTGAAAATCTTGTATCATTATAGAGTAAAATACTGTATCATAATACAGGGTTTCAAAACTGAAAAGGAGTACTTGTGGCACCTTAGAGACTAACAAATTTGTCTGAGCATAAGCTTTCGTGAGCTACAGCTCACTTCATCGGATGCATTCACGAAAGCTTATGCTCAGATAAATTTGTTAGTCTCTAAGGTGCCACAAGTCCTCCTTTTCTTTTTGCGAATACAGACTAACACGGCTGCTACTCTGAAACCAGTTTCAAAACTGCTATTTAAAAAAAAGCAACAGAATATTAATCTCCATTCTTCTGTATTGAGTTTTCAGTATCAACTAAGAATGATGGACATGACTCTTTAAAAAAAGTGAAAGTTTGTCTGTGCTCACTGATAGCTGCATGATGTTAGTGAGCTATAATGTTAGTACTGTTAATACAATGAAATATTTATACTATAGGTGTCTTGTGTCTGAGTCCATACTAAGTGTTCAATAAATGTTAATGAGATAAATGACATTACTTGACAGAAATGACCTGAACTCTAACAGTACCACTACTAAAGCATGCCCATTGTGTCCAGAGATTTTAATTTAATAAATGACATTGTAGACATAGGCATTAAAGAAAACAAATATTTGCTACAAGGGGTCTTTTTTGTTTTGTTTTTCAAGAAAGGAGAGAAGAGAATTTCAGGTAATCGCAGAATACTGAAGCCCATTTCTTGCACCCATGCTCAGATTATTAGTCAAAGAGTTGTAGTCTGCATCTCTCAAGCTACTGTATACATAGTTCTTTCAACACAGAGTCTGGTGGATCAACGGCCCTTATCAAATACCTGATAGTTATGTCCATAGTTTATCAGGATTCCTGCCAACATACCAAGTGGGGACCAGTTGTCAAATACTGTTTTTCACATTTTCAAAGCAAAGTAATAAATAACCATATAAAGCAGTAATGTAACTCAAACGTTTAAAATTTGAGAGCCAATGTTTCATAGGGATTACAGCTGGGCCTCAGGAGTCCAGACTCCTAGGTTCTATTCCCATTTCTGCCATTAACTTGCTGTGTGACTTTGGGCAATCACCTACCAATAGAAATAACCACAGATGCAAGTACCTACCTCAGATGTGGGTGGTGAGGCTTCATTTTGATAAAACTCTGATATCCTTAGATGTAGGCTTATATATTAGTGCAATGTGTAATAAAATAAGGTTAAAATAAACATGGCATCAGAGTTCATGTTCATGTACAATGATGTGACAAACGATTCACATGGGAATGCCAAAACCAAATTTAATGCGAGCAAAAGTGCTGTAACTTCATTACAGATGTCCCCAGTTATGCCAGCTGTGAATTTGAGCTTTACCTTAAAAGAATGCAGACTACTGTCATACTGTAAACTATCATTGACCCAAATGACATGTTATTTACAGATTTCAGTAGAGTTTCTATAACATACATGTTTAATCACCTCTACGGTTCCCTCCGCTAAATTAACGAACATGGATTCTAAAAAACAATTTCATAGGACTCTGCCACATTTGACTAGCCCATTTCAAATTAGCGCTTACAGTTATGTATCTTAAAATATACTTTCTCATGGATGCATCATGGTTATCTAATGTGCCAGTAACTCATCCAGCAAATACAATAGGTACTCAGAAAAAGCTCCTTTATGGCAGGAATAACAAAGAAAAGCTGACCAGCTAAAAGCTTGAATATAATTATCTTCACTGGAGCATAAAAATAATACCTATCAATCAAAACCACACTTTAAGATGTGCGCCCTTTATTGCTAATCCTAAAAATACAGTGTTAAATAGGGCTTAATTTTCTGGATCATTCAAATCAAGACTACACAGTATCATATGTTCTTTTTGAAAACTACATATATAGGGATTAGGTTTTTCTCTTTTAAATATCTCCTGTGTGCAAAGTTCTTTATCCTATTGCCTCCTAATCTTTCCCTCTCAGATTCCTTTATGCATGGGATGGTTAATTCAACAAGTTTTACATTACAATTACACTCCAAACACACAGAGAAGCCTGGAATTAAGCAGCGTAGTAGATCAATATACTAGCATTTTACTTCTGAAGAACAAAGCATAAATACCTTGTTTGGATCACATTTATAAAGTATTTGATGGAGTCACAACTTATTTTCTAGTTGACGTTTGTCCACATGACACAATTCCCTCATGCCACCACTCTCTAGCATATTTGACAATTTCTGCCAATAGACCTACCCAGAAGTAATACCCCTTCCAACAGTCAACTCATCAAAATTAGAAACTGATAGACAGCTTATGATTTTGGTGAGCTAGTGATTGTGGACTAGAACATCTTTTGGTGGGCTGGAATTTTTAGATGCAAAATCATTTGACATCTATGAAACTGATGATAGATATATCTGCTAAAACTACCTTAAGGCACCATTAAGGCAGCAAACTCAATACACAAGTTAAGGTTGAACCTCAACCACAACACTGTGCATGTACAGTATACATAACATACAGACTTTTTGATGACATTAATTCTCATATACACCATAATTCCTTCCTCTTAGGGACACCACACACTCTTCTCTGGGCAAGAGCACCATCTTCTAGGCAGCAGCCCTCAGACTACACAGGGCACATCGATCTACTGAAAACTTATGGTTATACTGCAGGGGTATTAAAGAATGAATGGTATCTTCACCTGGGGAAACAACAGTCTTCCCATTGTGAGTGCAGGGTTTAGCACCTCAGGAAGCTTTACAGGGAAACCTAAAGTATCCTACTTATACGAATGGGAGATACACGACTAAATGAGTAGGTGAATCAGTTGCACACTCTCTCTCTCTCTCTCACTCACACACAGAGGGTATGTCTACAATTAAAAATCCATGGCTGGCATGTTCCAGCTGACTTGGGTCATAGGGCTCAGGCTAAGGGGCTGTTTAATTGCAATGTACACATTTGGGCTCAGGACGGAGCCTGGGTTCTTAGACCTTGCCAGTGTCTCAGAACACCACAATTAAACAACCCCTTAGCCCGAACACCGCAAGCCCCAGTCAGCTGGCACTGGCCAGCCACAGGTGTCTAATTGCAATGAGTGTAGACATAGCCTTTGACAGTGAAAACCCTGAGGATGGGCATTCCACCCTGAGTGGTTTTGTTTAAACTAAGGGGGTAGGAAATACGAACCCAGGAAATTATAGATAAATGTAATGCCCACAAACCAATACTATAAACCAGCCCTTTCGTCCCAAACAACCTTCCTCCCAAAACCACACTCAACAAACGGATTCTTCTCATGCAAAGGCTAATTTTACATTTGAGGGACACAACTGACAAATGAAGAAACAGAGAGATATCCACCAAAAGAAATTAGATACTGGTTGTATTTAACATTCATGATTATTTGTATAAATAATTTACTTCCCTTTAATGCAGACATGAAAAGTACTTCTGCTTGGATTCACACTGTGAGTAAACTAACCCTACTGCTTCTCTGTAGCAGATTTCTTAAACTCAGAAACCTTTCTTTTTTCTTTTTAAAGGAGAGTGACATAGAAAACTGCTTCAGGATAAAAAAAAAATCAGCAGCAAACCAACTCAGTCGGTACAGATTAAGCTAAAATTTCATGTTGGGCCGTCCAATTTTTTGGCATTAAAATGGTTTTAAAACTACTTTTATACGAAATACTAAGTAAATAACCCAACAAAAACTGCAAAATAAATTAAAATTTAGTGGCTTACCAGGCAGGCCTAAGTGGAGAAATGAACTGTTAATCTGTACAGGATACAATTGAATTATACAGTACCATCAGGTAAAAATCCAATTTGAAAGTAGTTATTGAAGGGGTTTGAATGTGTAAAGGCCTTTGTGGTAGAATAGCTCATCACTGTCGGGTGGGGTGGCGTGAAGGAGTTGTTCACTGATTTCTTTGGGTTCCATATTAAGGGATTTTAGCCCTTGTATTCCAAATAATCCAAATATCTCATCCAGGAACTTTCCATGATTGTTTCCTTAATGTATCGGTCAGGTTTACTAGCAGTGCCAGCAGAATTTCAACAAGCGTGACACCTGCCAAAATCCTTGATGCTTTGCAATCAGGATTCCAAATGAGGCACACCATGAAGACAGCACTTCTGGCACTAAATGATGAGCATGGATCCCAGAAATCAGTTTGCCACAGAAAAATGCGGAATTTGCGCTTTTACAAAGAATCTTTAGTTTTTACATTTTGTGAAAAAATAAAAACACATATTAATTAAATTTTACTGAAAGTAGCAGTGTCACTTATTCAATGCATGCAACCTCCCTGTTTTGTTGTTGATTTTTGAATGCACTTTAAATTTACAGTGGAACCTTGTTTTTCTGATCTAATTGGGACCGGGGCCAGATAGGATCATCAAAAATTGAGATAATCAGAAAACTGGCAAAGAACATTCTATTACTTATTTTAAGATGGGGGGTGAGGGGGCTCAGGCTGACAGCCAAGTCCTGGGCGGCTGATGGTTCAGTTAATACAGAGAGCTGGATAATGGAGGATAGGATAAACGGGGTTCTACTATATATCAACAAAACATTCTGTTCAACTGATACCTATATATACTGTGGCTAGGGAAACTAAAGTTCAGCGTTTCATTTTAATCGCGGAAAAACACTGATTTTAATTTTTTTTAATCAGAGATTTTTGGGGGGTTTTTGTCATGGAAAAGTAAGATCCCTGATAATAAGTTTCTCATAGCTATGGATAGAGACCACATACCAATGCTAATATTACACCCACCCTTCCCCATCGTTTAACACAGTTGATCGCAATGTGCTTCTGACCGATCTACATGATGTACCTGGAATACATGGCACAGCTATGCAATGATTCCAATCATTCCTCTTCAACAGAGCTCAGAGAGGGGTGGTTAACTGCTCCTTCTCTTCCAAGAGTCCTCACCTGTGGAATCCATTCTCTCTCATTTGCTCTTCAACAGCTACAACTTAGAGAGGTGGCAAGGTGCCACAGACATCCAGATGCACAGCACATTTTCCATAGATTGTCAGCACCATCACAAGGATGCCACAATGCCTGCAAGAGATCAGCTGGATAAAAGGAAGTGGTTCAAACTTAAACCAGGCAAGAGTGAGGCAATGCTGGCTAGGAGGGAAAAAGGCTTCCAAGAGCCTGCTGGACCTTGTCCCCCTTCAGGGTACTGAGGATTCTATTTCTTGTGAAAATGTAGGACATCACCTCCACCTGTCATGTCCCCACCCAGCACAGCCCCATCACTCATTCTGAGGGCTCGTCTCCACTTACTGGAGGATCGACGCATGAAGACCCACTAAATCGACCACCAATTGCTCTCCTGTTGACTCTGGTACTCCACTGGAATGAGAAGCATAAGGTAAGTCAATGGGAGAGTTTCTCCCATCGACCCAGCGTGGTGTAGACACCACAAAAGGTCAACCTAAAGTACATCGACTCCAGCTATGTGAGTAACATATCCAGAGTTGCATAACTTAGGTTGACTGAGCCCCATAATGTAGACCTGCCTTAAGTGGTGTGTGGACCTTGCATTGCCCCATCACACCACAATGGATTTCACTCTGAACTAATACATCTGCTAAAAAATGGTCTCTCTCTTCAGAATTGATTGCTGCTTTTTAAAGCCCCATTCCTTTTACAGAATATCAAATCTCACCCTTTATTTCATATTTAAAATGCTCTCTTGTGTCTTATCAATATAAAAATGGCTACTCCATGTTTTGTTAATGGTAAACTATAAAAACAAACCGCACTACACAAATAAATCACAAAAAATGCATTTAGATCCCAAGAGACTGGGTGTAATATTTTAAAACAATATATTCAAAATCAGTCCTTCCTTAATTTACATGCCAAGAGCTGAGTTTGAGATTCTGTTTCCACTCCTACTGTTGATGGCTTCACATGAACATCTCCTGTACAGCAGGGAACCAATGCAATCTCCTTCTTTGCTTCAAAACTTAGTGCTGCCACCAGCTGTGAAATAGAAATTTGAAGTCTGACCTCGGCAGGTAGGAGCCTCTCAATTTACCTTCTAATAAACTACCAAAGATTAATGGGAAGCACGTTACTATTCAGAGTGAAATCAGCCACCACATTTAGTCTGGGAAATCAAAACAAACGCGGTACACAGCATTAAAAATAATTCTGTTTATACATTTTATTTTTTATCATCTAATCTTTGTCAATTTATTTAAAATCTACACCCAGAACATGTCTGGGCTGTGATTTGTCACACCATCCCTACATAAAGCAGGCAAAGAAGGTCACTGTTTTGCTTGTTGAGACTTCAAAACAGTATAGTGCCTCAGAGGCACATTAAACAAAGTATGAGTAATTCTTCCATCTAGTACTCCTGCAGCTAACTAATTATTAATTTAGCATGTTATTTTCTGAGTTACATTAAAGATGCTTGCTGAAGACTGGGAATGAATATCACGAACAAGCACAAAAATGCAGAAAGAAGAGCTGTCCAGACATTTGAAAAGAAGACATTGAAAAAAGTATTGGCTAAGACTAAACAAAATATAATTTTCAGTGTATGAGGTATTTCACTGTATGCTATGATAACATAGAATTTGCTCAT
This sequence comes from Caretta caretta, assembly GCF_965140235.1. Lineage (NCBI taxonomy): Eukaryota > Metazoa > Chordata > Testudines > Cheloniidae > Caretta > Caretta caretta. Next base: position 79,591,456 of record NC_134210.1, on the reverse strand, counting down.
GTGAAAAATAAAGAGAAATAACATATCTTGTCTCACAATGGCTGTTCAAGTGCTTTACAGTTTTTACAAAATGGCAATATATTTGAACAACTTCACCCACCACAGAAATGCACCCGTCTTTGAGGTGAAATAATTCTAACTGGCCGATAGTTACAGCAACATTAGCGCAAAGTAAATACCTTACTCCTTTGAAGGTACAGTGGAAATTAGGTACACAGAACTTTATCACTTAAATTGAAATTTGGTTAAGACAAGGGGCCTAAAAAGCCCAACTCTTGCAAAAGATGCCAACATTTTTAATGAGTAGAGATCCTTGGTTTTGCATATATTAGAAACATTGCTAGCAATAAAGTTCCCCTTGTGATCATACTGATGCATTGGTTTAGCACCAACTCTGAGAAAAGAGAGTTAGCTACTGAAACAGCTTCATTTCTTGTCCCCCTCTAAGTTTTCCATCCAAGTATTGGCCCAGACCAAACCTTAACCTATAAATCTGATGAAAGAACATATAGCTCCAGGAGACTAAAACTGCAGGCATAGATTTGAGTATTGCTATAGCAGTCCTTATACTATTTTAAGGAAACAGCGCACGCAGAGAGGCTACTTACCCATCAGTTACTTTAAATTGTCAGTGTGGATCCATACTCTGGGGATGCACATGCACCTAAGGCATTTAATTAGAACATTCTAGAAGGCAGTGATTGCTGGCACCATACAACTGCTTCCCCCATTTCTCCCAAACCAAAAGTTCAGTCGAAGGGTAAGAGTCAAATCCTAGTTTTTAGTTCCTTCCACTTACTCAGAATCCATAACAGACACTCTGAAGGAGTAGGAATGTGGGGAAGGGAATATTGGTCCATCTTGACCATCTCCTTGAAGTTGCACAGTTGTTGGTCAGTAACTGTTTCTCCTGGCAATCATTTTCATCCCAATTGCTAGACCAGCACCCAGTCCATCTCCCAGCTGACAAACCCACACAATATCCCCAACTAAGAGTTTTGAAATTACCCACAACCCAATGGTTGAAGCCGTTGTACATGGTTATATGCAGCCAGATACTTGAACAAAGGGCTCCCTCTTACTCTGATAAACCCCTTCTACCAGAAGTATGAGCACCTGCAAACAGGAGGGGCGAGGAGCCACTCATTGATCATCCTATTTAAACAATATTGTTTTCCAGCAACATCAACCAAGGAAGGAGACGGTAGCACTTGGCAAGCAAATACAGTAGGTGCATTTTTTTGTTCATGCTTAGTAATTTTTTAAATAACAATCTATTGAAGAGCAAAGTATAATGTAATTTGGGGAAGGAAATAGAGAAGACAATCTCAATTTGTTGCACAGAATCAGCAGCAGTTTTTAATTTGTGATCATTTTTTAAATGGGATCCCTGCATTGTTCCAGTCTTTGGTGAATCAAGTGCCTGTTATGGGTCAATGAAAGCTTTAGTTCTCATGCTAAGAGCTCAAAATGAGGAGGATTTTGCTGAGGACAAAAGTTAACATTATAGTCAAAACCTAAGCTGCTAAGGAGCTACTATCTTTAGAGCTAGATGGATGAACAGGCAAAGAAACTACTCTTCGGTGAACTTGAATTTCTCCTGGCCTTTGAACAATCCAAAGTTCTCTTAAGGAAAGATGGCATCTCTGTATGCAAACCACTTCTGCATAGGACTTCACTGACATTAAAAAAAAAATTTTAATGACAACTTACAGCAAACCTGTAGCATGTGATGCTTCTGCTCTCGACCAAGACACACACACTGAACAAATATTTTACTTTATGGGTTGATTTTGAGAAGCATTTGCCATTCACACAGTGCTTGCACACACACATATCTGATTTTCAGGTACAATCGTTTTGTTAGTCAAATAAATGCTATGAAATGTGCCCAAAATAATTGTGGGTGCAGTTTTGTACCTGTAAAATCCAAAGGCCAGCTACAGAGTGAAAAGTTCCAGTTTTTCAACTTATTAGCAATTAACACTGAAAAAAGCATTTTAAAATAATTTAGTGGATGCCCATGCAAATAAGGGTAATACATAATTTTACTGCTTTCACACTAAAATGTCCTTCTTCATTAGCAGTTTGCTTCATTAAACAAAAATATCTTTGCCACTATCTTGTTCCTGCTACAAATATACAACATTGGAAATTGCTATATGTAGAATTCACTAATGAATAGTTATATAAAGTGGATAAAGCAACTGAAAACATCTAATGACTACTGTGATCATGTCATCCATTATTAATTGTGTTTTTGCAATGTAAGGCCATGGCTGAATAGACACGTTTCCTGTTCCTTCATGAAGTCTCAAGAGATCCAGAGTCTTTCTGAAAAGGAAGCAGCTCTGGTTTCCACATTATCTATTTACAGATAATTAGAGGATCAAGAGAGCATAATAGGTAGATGCCAGGCATGAGGATTAAAAATTTCAGCTCATGCCTAGGCAGGTTACTACTTTGATGAAGATCACCTGGAGCAATGAGAACATGAGGGTCACATTTTAATGTGCCATTTCTATTAAATTGAATGCCAACACTGATGTCCATATAGTAGATGCCATTGCAGTAAGTTCTGCATTCTGTATTTCATTAATGTTTTATTTTTCTGTAAACAAATGTAAGACTGTCTTTAAATACCACCCTAAAGGAAGAGTTACTTAATGGTATTCTAGACTGTAATCTCTTCAGAATAGCAAGTTTTGTGTTTTATGACTGGCCTACACTTAAAAAGTTTTACTGGTAACTATGTCAAGTTAGGGGTATGATTTTTTAAAATCAACATAGTTATACCAGTAAAAGCTCTTCTGTGGATGCAGTTATACTGGAATACAGGTGCTTACACCAGTGCAGTTTATTTTGGTTTCCAAACCAGAATAAGCTATATGGGCATAAGCACTTTTATACCAGTACAACTGCATCCACACAACGGGGATTTTGCCGCTTTAACTACACAAGCAAAGAGGATTCTCTTGGAGTGAAATATATATCACGGGCAAATTGTAATTCTCTCCTTTTCCTCATCCTGCAAATAGTTACATCAGGCTACATGGTTCAACTCACCAAAGAAAAGGAGACAAAGAAAATTCATTACTCCTCTGTAAGTAGTAATGCCTCCCCCACCCTACTCAGTTGGAGTATTTCCAAAGCAAAAAGCACTTAACCATAAAACTGGGACGGGGGGTGAGGGGTGAAGTAGGATGGGATAGAGGAGAAGACAAACAACAAGTACAGGTAAATACATTTTTGCACACCGTTTTTCTCATCCTATAAAGAGAACACTACTGCATCATGCTGATATAGCAAGCCATGCAAGCAAATGTTTTACTTTAACCAAGGGCTTGAAATGCACACAGCTTCCCATGCAGACAAATATATTGCTTGTAGCATGCAATGAACAGGTAGCTATTCTGCATGTTTTATCCATTGTGGTTTCAGCTTTTACCCAAGAACACAGATTTATTACAGGATAAGCCTGAATAGCTTAGACATGTTTTTACCCGCTTTCAAGCTAATTATTATTTTTAATCAATTTACAAAAGAACCCCACACCCTTCTGAATTTTTTTTAAACTTCTGTTGTTACAGCATCTAAGATGGTTAAGCTAAAATGAAAGATTAAGGGGGGGGGATCTATATTTCCAAGTTTGTTTACTTTTTGTGTTTGGCAGTTTCCCTGGTTTTAGTGCATCTTACAAACAGCAACAGGGGAGAGGGAGAAACATTTTTAAAAGATAAATATAAAACTAGGGCCATTGACAAAGGTACTCAGAGACACACACACAGAGTACTACTTTCAACTGACATTTTCACTACTTTTATCTAACTTTTTGAAACTGACTAGATTTAAAGTTAATGACATCCCTATATATTATTTAACTATTGAGGAAGCACGACCTTAGCAGCCTCTTTGCCCATCTTAGCAAAGCCTTTAGCTGAAGGTCTTTTGTGTAGCTGGATAAAATTGGGTAATCTGAAAGAGAGGTAAATAAGTCAGCAAGTCTGAAGGCAAATAAAAACTGTTCCCATGAGAGAAAATTAAAGATGGGAGGAAGGGGTGTCTAGACAACATCCCTAACTCAATGAACTTTAGACAAGACAATCTTCCTTCCAAAATTATGGAAACCTGACTTTGAGGCCCAGAGTTCTAAAGGCAACATCCTTTTTTCATTGGTGCAATTTTCTGTCAGCAAAAGTTACCACTTTGTGTGCATGCACACGCAAATCTTACAATTAAGCCTGATAAGTATCTGATGATGATTGTACTTGGCCACCTAAGTGACAAGGTTTGTAACTCCAAAAAGGGATGCCCAACTGAAAATTGGACCCTAATCCTCTCACTTGAGAGTCACTCTACTTCAAGATTCCAGGAGAAATCTACTAACCAAGGATTATGGGTAAATCTCATCTATGGGCACAAAAGAATCTCAAAAATAATGGATCAAATTATAGAAATTAAAGGGGAAAAAAAATCAAACTCATTTATCCAAGAGAACCTGAAGGCTAAGATGCATGCACTCACTCATGGAACTTGTCCTAAATCTCTCAAAAATGAAATCCAGAACCTTGTACTTCCGAAGGTGAGGTTTAATTTTCCTGGCTTTATACCATCTGTAGGGAGCATGATGTAGGTGACTCTCAGAAATACAGGTTCCCATCTTGAGGTGGGACCCTACGTCAAATAATGTGATATTTACATTGGATGACAAAAAGGCCAGGGGTTTGGAATATCTGATAGTTAAAAGAAATAGAAATTAAAAGGGCCTATGTATTCCAAATCTAAAAATGATTAAGACCTAGGCATTGGACATCTAGGAAGCAGGAAAGTTTAGCCAACAGAACACAATCACCTTTACTACCCTTACTCTCAAATCTCTGACCATGACCAGTCAAAGTGAATAATTTCTATTATTTTATTTCAGATGGAGCAGGACAGGTTCCTCACGGGTATTATAGGCAGAGCTGGTAATACCATCTATAGTAAAGGTTACCCAATACTTCTCTTTTTAAGACCCAGTTTTCAGTTGCTTATAATTTGGCTAAACTTTAATAGTCTGTGCCTAAATTTCCCATGCTGAAAATTTTGCCTCAGGCTGATTTTTCAAAAGTTTCAGCTAAAATGGTTCAGCCATGTTTTGAGAACAAGATTAAGGAAAAATACATTTTGCCCATCTTAAAATTCTTACAACCATTTTGTTGAGATGCTCTAACATCTCCATGATCTGGAGCAAAATCTTGAAAATCAGAAGCAGGTGTGGATGGGCTGTTTTTGTGTCAGGGAGGTACCTTTTGTAGTCCCATTGAAAAAAACTGTCCACATTTGGGCAAGTTATAACTAGGGCACTACCAAATTCATGGTCCATTTTGGTTAATTTTACAGTCAGAGGATTTTAAGAACTGTAAATTTCATGATTTCAGATATTTAAATCTGAAATATCATGGTGTTTGTAACTGTAGGGGTCCTGACCCAAAAAGTAACTGTGTTGGGGGAGAGGTCACAAGTCGTACTGTAGTGGGGGTTGCGGTACTGCTACCCTTACTTCTGCGCTGTTGCTGGCAACAGTGCTGCTATCAGAGCTTGGCGGCCGGAGAGCAGCGGCTGCTGGCCGGGAGCCCAGCTCCGAAGGCAGAGCCGACGCCAGCAGCAGTGCAGAAATAACGGGGCATGGTATGGTATTGCCACCCTTTCTTCTGCACAGCTGTCGGTGCAGTGCAGCCTTCAGAGCTGGGTGCCCAGCCAACAGCCACCGCTCTCTGGCCGCCCAGCTCTGAAGGCAGCAGTGCAGAAATAAGGGTGGCAATATTGCAACCCCCTAAAATAACTTTGAAACCCCCTGCAACTCCCTTTTGGGTCAGGACCCCCAATTTCAGAAACATTGGTCTCCCCTATGAAATCTATATAGTAGAGGGTAAAAGCACACAAAAGACCAGATTTCATGGGGGGGAGACCAGATTTCACAGTCCTTGACGCTTTTTTCATGGCTGTGAATTTGGTAGGCTGCCAATAGAAGCAGTTATTCTTCTTCTATTATAATCCTTTGCAAAATCTCAGTTCCTATGTGCCCAGTAGAGATTTAAGAGTCTGGCACCTAACAAGATTGTTTATACTTCAGCTCAGGCTACTGGACTCTCTGCAGAATGTTCCCTGCAAGTGCTGCTTATCGCTGCCAGGGGCTGCTGCAGTGCCAGGCACAGGAATGGAGAGGAGACTCTCCTCTGCTCTCAAATTCCCTGGAACCCTGGTTTGAGAATTGAGAGGCAAGGGGAGAAAGAGTGGGATGAGGATCTGAGGCAAGGACTGGCAGAGGGTCAGGCTTAGAGAGGAAAGGGACAAAAAGGGGGATGACAACTAGAGAGTAGTCCCCTCCAAAATTTGGGGATGGAACCCAAGATTCCTGATGTGATCATTCCTCTGCTGTCAGCAAAATATCTGTGAAACCCACTGGCAAAGTGGATCTCGTCCCCCTCTAATAGCTGGTCTACATATAGCAATGACAACTAATACTGCTCTCAGTTATGTTAACTCAAGAGGCAGAAGTTCGTGCTATGAATCTAAAGATTCCAACCTTACTGATAAACTAATCCTGTTTTCCCAGTTTGCTTTTTTTTTAAAAAAAACCCTAGCAAATTATACAGAAAAATGGGTTTTAAGTCAAGCACTCAAAAGCTGGGAAGTTCCAGAATTATGGTTGCCTGTCTAACGTTAGCCTCCCTTGTTCATATGCATTTTGCTTCAGTCTAATTGCATGATCACATCTTATTTTATTCACAGAACCCCTGCTTCATTTATTGCACAGGATGCACCTGCTCTAGGGAAGAAATAAGGTTGTGTAGTAAAGAACAGTTACTAACCTTTCTGTAACTGTTGCTTTTCAAGATGTGTTGCTCGTGTCTATTCCAATGTAGGTGTGCGCTAGCCCTGAGCATCACTGCTGGAAAGTTTTCCCCCCAGTGTTATCCAACAGGTCGGCTCTGGTGCTCCCTGGAGTCACGTGCTTGTAGTGCCAGTATAAAGGGCCCTGCCAACCCGCAGTCCCCTGAGATCCTTCTTCCCGGTTAACTCCAACAGAGGGATGTGAGGAGTGGGTTAGATCGGACACATCTCAAAGAACAACAGTTATGTAAAGGTTAGTAACCTTTTCTTTTTTTTCTTCGAGTGCTTCTTCACGTCCATTCCAATGTAGGTAACTCCCAAGCAGTTGTGCAGGTGGAGGGTTCGGAGTTTATTGACATGCTGATTGTAACATCGTTCAGCCAAATCCAGCATTATCTTTAGCCTGACGGGTGATGGTGTCCGTAAGATGCAAAAGCGTGACCTGACGACCATGTTGCTGCTCTACAAATGTCTTCAATAGGAACTTGTGCCACGAATGCTGCTGAAGATGCTTGGGCCCTTGTGGAATGTGCTGTCAGGGCAAGGACCCTTGCCAGGTCATAGGATATGCGGATACATGAAGTGATCCATAATAAAAATCTCTGGGCTGAGACTGGAAGACCTTTCATCCTGTCTGCAATAGCCACGAATAGTTGAGTAAATTTCTGAAATGACTTAACCATTTCTATGTAGGAGCCTCCATTCCTTTCTATTGACATGCGGTTTCAGATAGAAGACCAGTAAGAAGATATCCTGGCTATTATGGATTTGTGAGACCACCATTGGAAGGAAAGCTGGATGAGGACGCAATTGGACCTTGCCCTTGAAGAACACAGCGTATGATCCTGAATTCAGGACCCACATCTCCAAGGCCCTTCTTGCAGAAGTAATGGCCACCAGGAAGGTCATCTTCCAGGACAGATAGGACAGAAGGAAGCTTGCCAGCAGCTCAAATGGGGGTACTGTCAGTCTTGACAATACCAGGTTGAGATCCCAGGGAGAGACTGGTTGCCATACCTGGGGACACAATCTCTCAGTGCCCTTAAGAAAATGACTACAGACGGTGTTTGAGAACATGAAATGACCGTTCACCCATGGTGAAAAGCTGAGATTGTGGCCAGATAGACCCTAATAGATGACACAGTTTGCCCTTGTTGTTTCAGGGACAGTAAGTAGTCTAGAACAGTGGTCTCCAAACTGGGGTGCGCACACCCCAGGGGGTGTGCAAGATGATCCCAGGGGGTGCGCGGCAGCAGGAGCACCTCCGGACAGCACTCTGCCATTTTTTTTCTTCGGCGGCAACTCTGCATGTCCACGGCTGGCGTTCACCTCTGGCGGCGCGTCTGCGGCAGGTCTGCCGGTCTTCTTCCGTCGGCCTTTTTTATATATATATTATTTGAGGGGGCTTCATAGGCCACAGTTACCAAGTGTTTCCCTTTGCAATTTATACGTGCTGATAGTTAGAAGATGTAGTTAGCACATACTGCTTAGCCGTGTTATTGGGGGCCACCACCTCCCACACATTGCTATGGACCACCCAGTTTTAGAGGCAGCCTTTTGAAAGGCCTGGTTGGATTTTTATAGCAGGGGCCCATACTTTTTTTTATGGGACCAAAGGCCATGAAGGAGCAGGCTATGCCTGTGTACTTTTAGTTAGTGAGCCTTTAGAAACAGCGAAAAGGCCACTGCTTCCGGGGAATCCCTGAGTGGGAATGGATTTCCCCGGGCCAGGCTTTCCAGAGCACATATTTTTGGATGCTATGGACTTGTTGGGTTAAATATTGTTGGACCTGGGAGCACACAGAATTTTACGCTAGTTGATCCCCGGCCTCAATTATGGTTTTCATTAGTTTTTGCAAGGTATTTTGCGTGTGGAGGGCCAATTTGGCAGTGTGTTTGAGGGTGGAGGTGGCCGCTGTAAGGTGGGTGAGATTTGCATCTGTGACCAGCCTTATGGCTTTTTAAAATTGTTTTAATTGTTTTTTATGGCCCCTTGCTGAATATTTTAAATACTAGCTGCCGTATTGGCCCCATTTTACAAGGAGCTTACTAAGGTTTGCCCTTTTTTTGGAGGGGGTCGGGACAAGGACAACATTTGCCTAAGGAGGCCAAATTGGAGGGTGGCCCCCCTGGTACAATTGGGAAGATGGGGACCTGAAAGCATGTTAAGGGTAGGTAAATATTTAAAGCTTTTAAAGTCGCATTAAGGCAGATTTAGCATTGAGTGGCTGCCTCCCAGTTAGTGGCTGGTAACATCTGCCACCATCGCTGGTGGGGGGAGATGTGGAGGTGCTTTTTTAGAATTACTTTTTGAAGACTAGGGGCTAAGCGGAGGAGGCTACAATTTAGAAGGAATGCTGGAAATCGTTTGGGGCATGTAATATTTACCTTCCCACACTGGCGGGACTTGTGTGTGGATGAGTGGGTGATATAGATACATGATATACCAAGATTTGGAATTGTAGGGGTTAGGTTGAACCCTATATTATTTGGGGATTAATATGCCAATTACCTCCCCATGCCAGCTGTCAATGTGGAGCGTTGATTTGGACGGCATATTTTTTGTGATATTGAAAATTTTTAAATTGTTTTTTTATTGGTGGTTTATTTGAGCTATTGCTTTTAATTTTTTTTTTTTTTTTTTGGTGGAATTATAAGCGCAGGCAGTATGGATAGAGTTGTGTTTTTTTTTTGTTTTTTTTTTTTTTTTTTAAAGGTAGGGGTTATTGTTTCCGGGTGGAAAAAAAAATTTTGGGAGGGGGGTTTAGGTGGCAATGTGATGTAACATTGTTTTTTGTGGTTCTACCTGGTGGGGTACGCGGGTTTTTTGGGTTAATTTTGTTTGGGATTTAATTGGGGAGGGATATGCAGGGCCAGGGGACCTGGGGCTTCTGGCAGGGGGCCGCCCCTGGAAAAATACCCAGGTAATACGTGATGTCACATTTCCAGGATGCTAAGCCACAATTGCCCCCCTGTCAATGGATAACTGACCTTTTTTTTTTTTTTTATTATGGCTAATTTTGAAGAGTGGTAAAATTAACAAAGGATGAAAAAAGCGTTGGACATTCGAGGATTTTTACAGATATGTATTACTATATATACATGATATTACATTGATGAATTTTGCAGGCCTGAAGCAGCAAGAGCAGTTCTATCACTTTTGTTTAGGGTATTTTGGGGCTTTTGCTATTATTGACCTGTTTTGTTAATAAAGCAAAAGGGGGAGGGGGAAAAACAAAGAACATAAATGCATTTATTGGAGAAACTGAAGCAGGTTTAGAAAATTTTAAGGCATTAGTTGTTTTGTTACAGCCTTTTTTGGCTTTTGTTATGGATGTTGTTTGCCTGGTTTAGGAGGTTATAACAACAATATCTTGTTTAGGGATTAGGGATTGCTATTGCTTGCCAAAGGGCTTTTTATTTTGCTTTAGGCTATTATATGAGGAAGAGGGTTTGTCCCTTTGGAATTTATGGAAGGTTTGGGGCCATCCACCAGGAGGTATTTTGCTGTGGCCCTACGGTGTTTATTTAGACTATACATTGCCCCCATGGCTTTTTCCCTCCAGCCTTGCGCCACACTGTGGCTTGGACCCATTGTAAGCTTGAACCATGGAGAGCTCTTGGAGGGTTTTCTGTTTATTTGTTTTTTAAAATAATTATTATTTAAATGATTTTATGGACAGATGGAGACCAGGATGGTTTGGGCCAGTGGCTGGTCCACAGCCGAGGCCCATGACGCCATGACCAGAAAGCTAGGAAGAAACATATGTTTTGAGCTGATTGGCATGCACCCATTTTAGTTTGCCGGGTAGCTGAAGTTGGTACACTACTGGGGAGATGTGATTTACAATGGAGTACGGACCCACCCACTTGGCGTCCAGAGTGTGGGTCGCCTTCCCCAGCTTTTGCAACATTACCTTGTGTTTAAATTTGCTATTATTGGATGTTTTTAATGACTATTTTTTTATGCTTGGCTTTTTTTTTTTTTAATTTAAAGCGGACTTTATGGCTTTGTGGGTTTTATATAGCTTTTTTTTTTTAAACTGGGCAAAGTGAGACTTTTTTGATTGTGGCAAATAGTAAATGTGATTATTGGTAAACAGTACTTACATTACATTTATATTTGTTTATTTAGCAGGTTGCTAATTTTTATTTTTTTAAAAAGGTTTTTTTTTTTTTTTAAGGAATTAACACATACATATTGCCCATTATACAGTACTTTGGTTTTATTATTTAATTTATTTTATATACAGGATTTTAGTGAAATATTTTTATTACAGGGCTTTGGAGCAACAGGCAAGGACAAGCACACCCACTTTTGAGGCATTTACTTGTTACGAACTTTGGTGTTTAATGGCCTTTTTTTCCTCCCCAGCCCGCTGGCTTGAGGTTTGGGGTAGCCAGAAGGATTTTATGTGCCATATGAGGAGTGGGCTAACTTTTTATATTTTTGCTTGTAGAGTTTGTTGGTGTGTGTATTTAACAACAATTTTTTTAATTAAAAGGCCTGGCCTTACTATGCTAGAAACATACTGCATTTATTTGTATTGATAAGTATTAAACAGTGATTTTTTTTGCTTTGCTTTAGCAAGTGTATTAAAATTTTAGTATTTTTTGATATTACTCAAAACATTTTGTGTTTTAAGGTGGATAAAGCAAGTATTTGCATTTTAGTACATTTTATAGCTATAACAGTATGGTTTTTGTATTTATATTTGTTTTTGTATTACGCTGTTTTGTAGCTGGGACAGAGAGCTTAATTTATTTTTAATTATTTTTAGGTTTATTGTATTTATGATTTTTGCTTTAAAACCAATTTTTTTTTAATATGGTGCTTACTACTTGAGGATTTTTTTTTGGTAGTATTTTTTTTAATATACAACAGTGCTAGCAACAAGACAAACAACACAAGACAAAACAGAACACAGAACACAATTTTTATTGTGACAGTAGATTTATGGAATTTTGGGATGCTTTCTAGCTGGTGTTATTTTTGACTTTCCAAAAATCAAAAAAAGCTAACATGTTTTTACCCCTTTGGGGTGGCAGATTATTGCTTAAAATATATATATTTTTTATAAATATTTTTGCTGATTGCAGGAAAAACAGAGGAATTACTCCCATATTTTTTTGTGTTTGTTTTATAGGCAGGCCAGGTTTTAATGGCTTTTACCTTTATTAGTTAGATAATTTGCATTAATACAGGCGTTTTTTGGTTTGCATTTGGATTCAAAGCCATTAGCAGCTCAGACACTCTGTCTTAAAAGGGACACAATTAACTTTTACCAGAGTTTTGATTACATTTAATTTTTAATTTTTGTTTTTAAAACATACAACAGATAGAAAAAGAAAACAAGCTATTGTGGCTTTTTTTGGAGCCCTAATAGGATTTAATAAAGTAGCATGGTGTGTTTCCTTTTTTTTTTTTTTTTTTACTCCTTCTGCAATATACACTGCTTTGTTTTACATAGCTGTACATAGATGACTTTTTTTTTTTATACATTTGGGGCAGTTAAGTTTTAAGAGAAGCCCCTTACATTTTTTTTTTTTTTAGCAAATTTGACTAAATTGTTTTTAGTCAAATGATTTTAATTACATCTTTTTTTGCTTGGATTATTTACAGACTTTTTTGGGGAAAGAGCCCCCCTCCCCCCCTTTTTTTTTAGAATGGCTGCAAAGAAATCAAGAATTTTTTTATAATACTTTTTTTAAAATATTGTTATGTTTAATTGCTTAATTCCCTCCAGCCTCTGCTGAGTTAATTTTTTTACTTTTTTTAAATTACTTGCTTATTTTTTAAAATGACATGTTTATTAATTTAGATTTTACCATTTTAAGTACTATTTTAGAGATTTGAATTTTTTATGTTTGCACTTACTTTTTTGGGCGGGGGGGGCTTTATGCCCTTAGGGCTTTTAACCTGTTTTTTAATTGTTTTATTTGTTGCCTGCCTGCTTGTTCGGGTCCGATCCTGTTTTTCTTGCTGCGCCATCCCTTTTCCTGGGCACAGGCTTTGTTCCACTACCAATTTAGCAAGGAGAGTGGGCTCCTTAATTAGCCCCCACCCCTCCTTGTTCCTTTCCTTAAGCATTTCTTTTAAAATTGTGAAAGTACCACAATATTACTTAAAAGAAATACTACACTGCCCAAACTCATATTCTTCAGAGTTTGGTTTAACGGAGCAAGATTTGTTTAACAGGTGTAATTTTTTGAACAAAGTATTATTTTTGGATTGCTTTTTTTTAAAAACACATTTTTTACCACTATTTGCCCACACTTTTATATTTTTTGAGAATTGGGTTTTATATAGAAAATACCGCCTGAACATATTTTTTTTTATATTTTTTTTTATTTTTTATAACTTTTTTGTAACAATTTGTTAGTACAGCTTTTAAGGTTTTTTTAGTTACTTAAAATTTTACGTTGGCCATGCCGGCACTGGAGCTTACAATGTCCACCCCGCCTAGGCTGGAGGGAGAGACGCTAAGCCTCCCTCCATATTACTCGGTCTAATACCACTGAGGGTCCATACACCAAATAAAACCGTTCCCGGGCAGAGAGAGACACCCTAAGTTCTCCTCTTTAACTCAGGCATGCTATGGCTGAGGGTGTATGCACTGAGGATTGTTTGCTTGGAGCGAGAATCTCTAAATCCTCTTTCTCCTATTACCCGGGACTTCTACAACCGGGGGTGTACCCACCTGCAACTACTTCCCCCACTGCCCGAAATGGACCGGGGTGGAGAGAGGAATGCTAAACCCCTCTCCGTTTCTCAGGTATACTACAGCTGAGGGTGGGCACACCTTTAATCATAAAATCCTCCACATGAAATACCAACAGTGCTGGACAGAGCAAACATGAAATACCAAGGGCAGAACAGTTGGTGTGCTCCGCAGGGCCTCTCCCCTGCCTCAATTCTCCACCAAAACTGTGACAGAGGCATTAGGTGATCAGGCTGAGGCCACAGGATTGTTAGGGGAGGAGATAAAGGAGCACACCAAGTGACTAAGTTTAAAGCTTTATTAATAAAATAAAGTAAAACAACAGCGGAGAGTGCTGGGGGTTCCCCACGGCACTCAGAGGAAGGAAGAAAGCGTTAGTGCCCTAAACCCTAACCCACTTTCATACTTACACATGCACTACCTGAGGCTGGCCAAGCCCGGGTGTAACGTAAGAAGAACAGGGGGAGAGGTGGATGGGAATTCTGTCCTGTGCACAGATCATCCAGGGTTTGCTGTTGATCTCCGATTTGTTTCAGGTCCCGGGAGGGTCTTCAGTCCTGAGGGTTTTGGGGGGCGTCTTGTTCAGGGACCTCTGTCCCACGTGCTCTTTGTACCAGTCCAAACCAGCCTTCTATGGCTTCCTCAGCTTGCCCAAAACACACTGGCTTCAAGGACACGGAAACCGTTGTTTTCCCCCTCGCTGGCCTTTACTGTTTTACTAGTTTTTGCAGCCCCTGCAGTTCTATGCAGCTGAATCCTCCTTTCTCACAGCTGGTCGGGGTTCGAATCCAGGCTGCACCATCTTTCTTGGCAGGCAGCTGAGAGTCAGTTGTGTGCGGTGGCCTTGGACTGGAGTCAGCTTATCTTCAGACCTAGCTGAAGCGTCAAGTTAACTCATTCCCGTCTCTCTCTTCCTCCTCCTTCGCCTCTCGCAACCTGCAAAGGACTATTTACTTCACACTCACACCTTTAACCCTTCCCAAAATACCTTGCAATCCATGGTTCCAAACAATAGTGATCCTTATAGTGAGCCTTATAGTGAAACAGTATTAGCAACATACAATGCCAATCTGCCTCCCCAAGGGACCCCCTGAGGGACAGGGCCATTAGGTTGTGACACGGACATGCATTTGCTTGCCATATGGGGCAAGCCAGGCAAACCATTCTGAGCTCACTGATGCTGAAGTTTAGCGAGAAATCTTCTGGAGACCAGAGGCCTTGAGTTCTGAGGGACCCCAAGTGAGCCCCCCTCTTCCCATCACTGAAGCATCTGTGACGAGACACACTGATGGCTGTGGTCTTGAGAATGGGACTGTTGCACACACCACCAGTGGGTCTAGCCACAAATAAAGGGAGACATTCACCGACTGTGATGACTATGTCTAAATGATGTCGGTTTGGTAAGTATACGGACGCCAGCCATGCCAGGAGAGGTCTGAGACAAAGTCTTGCATGCTGCACCACATAGGTGCATGATGCCACGTGGCCCAGGAGCTTCAAGCAGTTCCTCACTGTGGTGATGGCGAGGCTCACTATAAGGATCACTATTGTTTGGAACCAAGGATTGCCTTGATGAACTCTATCCTTTGAGCTGGGAAGAGAGAAGACTTCTGCACCTTTATCAGCAGACCTAAGTTCTGAAATGTTGACTGTATTAACTTTACATTGCACTCCACCTGAACGTTGGTCCAACTTTTGACCAGCCAGTTGTTGAGATAAGGGTATACCTGAGCCCCTTGTCTTCTCAGGAAGGCTGGGACAACTGCCATGCACTTCATGAATACCCAAGGGACCACTGACAGGCCAAATGAGAGAACTGCAAATTGGTAGTGCACATGGTTCATGATGAACCTGAGGAACCTTCTGTGTCCCTGAAAGATTAAGATATGGAAGTAAGCACCCTTAAAATCGAGGACAGCGTAACAGTCCCCTAGATACAGGGAGAGGATGATGGATGCCAAGGAAACCATGCAGAACTTCAGCTTCTTCAAAAATCTGTGGTCCAGATTTTGCAGGTCCAGAATCAGTCTGAGACTGTGTTTGGCTTTCGGAATTAGGGGCGGCGAACAGTGGAGAGGCTAACAGAGGGAGTTTGCCTGGGATCTATCCGAGAGGAGGTACGCTAAGTGCTGCATTAGGTGGGCTGTGTTGGTGAGTATCTGAATGTCTGTTGCAGGGACAGTTTGTCAGTTTGACCAAGTGCTTAATTGTTTGAAAAGTGTGAATTGGGAGTGCTTTGTTCCTGGTGAGCCTTGAGTGGGCCTGACTGTTATAAAAAGCCAGTCAGTTGTGAACCAGCAGAGTGGCGAACAGTGGAGAGGCTAACAGAGGGAGTTTGCCTGGGGAGCGCCCACTGAGTCTTTCATCTTGCAGGCTTCACTGAATATTTTCTGCAACAGCTGGGGAAACTCTTAGAAGGAAGGTAATACGGATGGTGAGCATTCAGCTGTTGTTACCTGCACAGGATATACCATGTTTGTCTTCCTTCCATGGGACAGAAGCAACTTTGTCTGTACAAAGTGCAAGCTAGTCTCCATATTGGAAGAGAAACAAGTATCGACCCTGCGTTGCATAAGAGAAACTGATGATTTCCTGGACAGATGTCAGGATATGCTTCTACGGGCACAATATTCTGAAGAATCAGAGCAGGCTATGCAGCAGGGACAGAAGGATGGTGAAGAAATTTGGAAGCATGTGACCTCCAGAAGAAGAAAGAGGAGCATCCATATACCAGCAATGCAGATACAGGTGAGCAACCATTTTCATGTTCTCTCCACAGGTACTAATGCGGAGAGTGGATTTGATAATACATCAGAGGGAAGAGAGCAGAAGGCGACTGCACCGATTGAAAGGAGTGAGATGCACCACCCTAGGGATGGGGGTTCCATCCCTCCTTAGGGGGACTGAGTCATCTATCTGCCACCCTGACCAGGAAGACCAAGAAGTCTGCTGCTTGCCAGGAGCAAGGATTCACAATGTGACGGAGAGACTGCCGAGACTCATCAAGCCCTCGGATCACTACCCCTTCCTGCTTCTCCACATGGACAACAATGATACTGCCAAGAATGACCTTGAGTGAATCACTGCAGACTACAGGGCTCTGGGAAGAAGGATAAAAGAGTTTGAGGTGCCAGTGGTGTTCTCATCCATCCTCCCTGTGGAAGGAAAACGCCCAGGTAGAGACCGTTGAATCATGGAAGTCAATGAATGGCTACGCAGGTGGTGTCGGAGAGAAAGCTGTGTATTCTTTGACCATGGGATGGTGTTCCAAGAAGGAGGAGTGCTAGGCAGAGATGGGCTCCACCTAACAAAGAGAGGGAAGAGCATCTTCGCAAGCAGGCTGGCTAACCTAGTGAGGAGGACTTTAAACTAGGTTCACCGGGGGAAGGAGACCAAAGCCCTGAGGTAAGTGGGGAAGTGGAATACTGGGAGGAAGCACGAGCAGGAGTGCACAAGAGGGGAGGACTCCTGCATCATACTCAGAAAGTGGGACAATCAGCGAGTTATCTTAAGTGTCTATACACAAATGCAAGAAGCCTGGGAAACAAGCAGGGAGAACTGGAAGTCCTGGCAGAGTCAAGGAATTATGATGTGATTGGAATAAGAGAGACTTGGTCGAGTTTAGAATCCTGACACAAGGAAGACAGGAAAGCAGCAGAATACGGACCCTGGACTTCAGAAAAGCAGACTTTGATTCCCTCAGGGAACTGATGGGCAAGATCCCCTGGGAGAATAACATGAGGGGGAAAGGAGTCCAGGAGAGCTGGCTGTATTTTAAAGAATCCTTATTGAGGTTACAGGGACAAACCATCCCGATGTGTAGAAAGAATAGTAAATATGGCAGGCGACCAGTCTGGCTTAACAGTGAAATCCTTGCTGATCTTAAATACAAAAAAGAAGCTTACAAGAAGTGGAAGATTGGACAAATGACCAGGGAGGAGTATAAAAATATTGCTCGGACATGCAGGAGTGAAATCAGGAAGGCCAAATCACACCTGGAGTTGTAAGAGATATTAAGAGTAACAAGAAGGGTTTCTTCAGGTATGTTCGCAACAAGAAGAAAGTCAAGGAAAGTGTGGGCTCCTTACTGAATGAGGGAGGCAACCTAGTGACAGAGGATGTGGAAAAAGCTAATGTACTCAATGCTTTTTTTGCCTCTGTCTTCACTAACAAGGTCAGCTCCCAGACTGCTGCACTGGGCGGCACAGCATGGGGAGGAGGTGACCAGCCCTCTGTGGAGAAAGAAGTGGTTTGGGACTATTTAGAAAAGCTGGACGTGCACAAGTCCATGGGGCCGGATGCATTGCATCCGAGAGTGCTAAAGGAGTTGGCGGATGTGATTGCAGAGCCATTGGCCATTATCTTTGAAAACTCATGGCGATCGGGTGAAGTCCCAGATAACTGGAAAAAGGCTAATGTAGTGCCCATCTTTTAAAAAGGGAAGGAGGAGGATCCTGGGAACTACAGGCCAGTCAGCCTCACCTCAGTCCCTGGAAAAATCATGGAGCAGGTCCTCAAGGAATCAATTCTAGTGATCAATGGCTCCATGTCTAGTTGGCAGCTGGTATCAAGTGGAGTGCCCCAAGAGACGGTCCTGGTGCCGGTTTTGTTCAATATCTTCATAAATGATCTGGAGGATGGTGTGGATTGCACCCTCAGCAAGTTTGTAGATGACACTAAACTGGGAGGAGAGGTAGATACGCTGGAGGGTAGGGATAGGATACAGAGGGACCTAGACAAATTGGAGGATTGGGCCAAAAGAAATCTGATGAGGTTCAACAAGGACAAGTGCAGAGTCCTGCACTTAGGACGGAAGAATCCCGTGCACCGCTACAGACTAGGGACTGAATGGCTCGACAGCAGTTCTGCAGAAAAGGACCTAGGGGTTACAGTGGACGAGAAGCTGGATAGGAGTCAACAGTGTGCCCTTGTTGCCAAGAAGGCCAATGGCGTTTTGGGATGTATAAACAGGGGCATTGCCAGCAGATGGAGGGACGTGATCGTTCCCCTCTATTCGACATTGGTGAGGCCTCATCTGGAGTCCTGTGTCCAGTTTTGGGCCCCACACTACAAGAAGGATGTGGAAAAATTGGAAAGTGTCCAGCGGAGGGCAACAAAAATGATTAGGGGGCTGGAGCACATGATTTATGAGGAGAGGCTGAGGGAACTGGGATTGTTTAGTCTGCAGAAGAGGAGAATGAGGGGGGATTTGATAGCTGCTTTCAACTACCTGAAAGGGGGTTCCAAAGAGGATGGATCTAGATGTTCTCAGTGATAGCAGATGACAGAACAAGGAGTAATGGTCTCAAGTTGCAGTAGGGGAGGTTTAGGTTGGAGGTTAGGAAAAACTTTTTCACTAGGAGGAGGATGAAGCACTGGAATGGATTACCTAGGGAGGTGGTGGATTCTGCTTCCTTAGGTGGTTTTCAAGGTCAGGCTTGACAAATCCCTGGCTGGGATGATTTAGTTGGGGATTGGTCCTGCTTTGAGCAGGGGGTTGGACTAGATGACCTCCTGAGGTCCCTTCCAACTCTGATATTCTATGATTCTATGAAATAACAGGAATAGAACCCCCAGTCCCTTAACTCCAGTGGAACCTCCTCCATGGCTCCCATCCTTAGGAGCGACTACACCTCTTAGGTTAGAAGTTGCTCATGAGAAGGATTCCTTAATAGGGACAGAGAGGACAGGGGAGAACAACTGAACTGAAGGGTGTATCCCACTGCTATCGTGCTTAGTACCCCGTGATCTGAGGTAATACGGGCCCACACCCAATAAAAATGGGATAAATTGTCCACAAAGACAGGGCAGGTTGGAATGAAGTTCTGTCCTGGTACATCATTCCCAAGTGTCCCATCAAAAGGCCTCCTTAGACCCCAGAGTGTCAGAGGCGGGGAGCAGATGCATATGAGGATTGGGGTGAGGGTCTTCTCCTAAAGCCCATGCTCCTTCTCCTATGGTAATCTTGCTGGACAGGTGGCAGGAAGAATTAAGCAGCTGGCTGAAGCTTATAAAATGTTTCCTTGAGGGTGCTGGTGAATAAAGTTCTAGGGACTCCAGGATAGCCCTCTAGTCCTTTTGGCTGTGCAGCTTTGGGTCTGTCTGCTCAGAAAATAGCAATGTATCCTCAAAAGGAAGGTCCTGCAAGGTCTGTTGAACCTCACGTGGTAGGCCTGAGGATTGAAGCCAAGAGGTTCTATGCATTGCCACCACTGAGGCCATGGATCAGGCTGGGGAGTCTGTCACATCCAAGGCTGCTTTCAGGGACACCTTTGCCACTGATTTCCCTTCCTCCATGAGAGCTGCAAATTCTCATCTGGACTCCTCTGGTAGTAACTCCTTAAATTTCAGCACAGTGCCCCAGGAATTAAAATCGTATCTGCTCAGGAGCACCTGCTGATTCACGATCCTGAGCTAGAGGCCTTTCTACCTAAGAGGTCTAATTTTCTGGTGTCCTTGGCCTTGGGGGTTGGCCCCTACCATTTCCTCTAATTGGCGGCTCAAACAAAGAGCCCAGTGGTGGGCATGTGTAAAGGAATTCATAACCCTTAGCTGGGACAAAGTATTTCTTTTCTTCAGTTTTCTTTGTTGTTGGCTGAAGGGACACTGGGGTCTGTCACAATGCCTTGATGGGGTTCATAATAGTATCATTCAAGAGCAATGGTACTCTTGAAGGACCTGTTGCCATTAGAATGTCTACCAGGGCATGGGAGGACTCCCTTACCTCCTCTACCTGGATCCCCAGGTTTTGAGCCACTCTCTTGAGGAGCTCCCAGTGTGCCTTGTAATCATCCTGGGAGAATGCTATGTCAGCTCCTGTGACAGCTTCATCCAGAGAAGAGGAGGAGGACTCATGTACCAGGAGAAGGCACTTCTTCACCCTCAGCACTGGACAGATCTCGTGGTGCCGGTTCTTGATATTTGGCACCAATCTTGATACCGGAACCTGGATTTTGCCTTAACTGGAGGGGTGCTCTGAACTCCAATACCATAGAGTATGACCTTCTAGACTGTGACTCCTCCATCAGTGGGAAAGCCCGAGGATTCCAGAAAGGCCACTGTACTGGCATCTGCCACTGTCCCAGGGGCTATGCCATGGGTGGGATGCCTTGGCCGGATAGTGCCAACTGGAGTGATGGTAACATCTCCTGCCACAGAAATATGACTCTGCGTCAGAGTCCATCTCTGAATCCTCCCTTCCTGGAGACCAGGGTGGAGCAGTGCTGACTGCTGCTGGTGAGTGATGCCAGGAGGGAGAAGATGTGAATGGGCCATCATGGCCAAATTTCCCCTTTGAAAGTACCCAGGGCTTCAATGCTGTGGAGGTCCTTCCTACCAGTGCCACATCTGTCAGCTCCCTGATGGCTGGAGATGTACCAGTAGAGAGAGTAAATCTCTTGCTGCAGCAAATGCCTCTGGCATCGATGGTACCATCAGGGCGCTGGAACTCCGGTTGTGAGGAGTCCATCAGTGCCGGACTCAAAGGTACCCATGCCAGGGCTAGAATCAACAGCGCTGCACGGGTTATTGGAGTCACAGAGTGCCTGCTGAGGGTCGCACTCTACTAGCATCTCTCTCCCCCCGCCAAACTTGGGGTTGGGGATCAACCTCTCTGAGTCTTTTTCTGCCTTTTTCTCAGCACTGGTGATGAAGAATGGAACTGAGGTTCCCTAACTAGAGCGTTTTTCTTTGGCACTGGGGATGGCAGATGGTGCAGAGACCCTCAAGAAGCAGAAGGAGCATCTTTTCTCGGTGCCAGTGCTGAGGGATGGTGCTGAGTATCTCAAAGAGTAGCCAGGGTGCTCCTTACTGAGGCTGACGTGCTCGGTTCAGAGTCTGACTGATCCGGACCCAAGGGAGATCATAGTGCTGCCTCCATGAGGATAAATCTTAGCTTTAAATCTTAGCTTGTCTCTATCCTTTTTGGTACAGGGCCTGAAGTCTTTACAGATCTTACAGCACTCCCCCACGTGAGCTTCCCCAGGCACTTAAGGCAGCTGGAATGGGGGTGACTCACAGGCACAGGCTTGTGGCATGAAGCACAAGGCTTAAACCCCAGAGAGAGAGGCATGCCCTGGTACCAGGCAGGAACTAACCTCCTTGAGCCGGGTTCTCCTAATCTATTTATCTAAAAACTGAAACTTAACTACTAAGAACAAGATAACTATATACAATGAAGTTTGAAAAAAGTCCACTGAGGGAGTACTTGCAGAACACAAGGACGAGGTAGTTCCAGAGATCGTCATGGGTGGTAAGAAGGAACTGATGGGACTATGCAGGACGCTTTACACTGGCGATATGAGTGCAAAACTCCAGGGGGCACCAGAGCTGACCCGATGGATACCCCAGGGGAAAAACTTTCTGACTGTGATGCTCAGGGTAAGCACACACTTACATTGGAATGGACATGAGCAAGCACTCAAAAAAGAATGGAAGTTGTTGTCTGTAAGATCCCTGCCTCATTTGTTAAAGAAGTGGGAAGGTGTGTAGTAAGTCAGATAGGCAACAGCAGGAAGAGAAAGGATGGTCTCATGGTTCTATTCTACATAGGTTCTTATGCCATGCTTAATCACCAACAGTGTATTAAACAATGCAACTAACATCTATCACGTTTGTTATCGCCATCCTTTCCACAGGGGAGACGTGTATATATTATGTAGGCGCACTGCTACATGGTTATGTTAGAGAGGCTAAGGTCTATGAAATGCATCCTGCACATAGAGCAGAAGGCAGTGAGATTTGTGATGGTCCTTAGTTCCTGGGGGAGTTCATTCCAGTCTTAGGCCAGATCCCAAGAAAGCTTTACTTTTATTGTATACATATTGCTGAGAAGGTATACTACAGCATTCTGTATCCATTAGCATTTCATAAACCCTGAAGACATGCATAACTGAGACCATGTTATCATTTGCCAGAATGAGAGTCTCCTAGCCAACTGGAGGTGACAGGAAGTGTTTCACAGATGCTGCTATAAAAGAGCTTAGAGTCAGCGAGGAAACAAGGAGCACTCATACGCTACGGACTGAGATAATTGTGGGTGTGGATCTTCAAGCAAAGGAGACTTCCCTGTGCCTGCAAACTCTTCAAAATGCTTTCCTCTGCCCACCAGCACAAACTCTGTCTTGCTCATGTTCAGCTTCAAACAGTTGTCCTTCATCCATGAACTTATCTCTTCTAAGCACTGGGCCTTTTTTGTAGTAGTAGCATGGTCAAAAGGAGAGGTAGACTTATGTGTCATTTACATATTGCTGGCGCCTGAGGCCATGTTGTCTGACCAGTTCACTTAGTGGCTCATGTAGATGTTGAATACAGGAAATTGATCATTGTGATCATCATCCACAAGCGAGGAGTCTAGTAATAGAGGTGCAGTTTCCCATTATTACTCATGGGGTCCATCCCTCAAGGAAGAACTCAAACAATTATTGTGCATTATCCTGGCTCATTCTACCTTTGTTAGGGAGACAGCAACATCTCATGATCAACAGTGTTGAACGCTGCAGAGAGAGCCGGGAGGATAAGAATGAATGTCTGCCCTCTAGCCATTGACAGCAGAAGATCATCATCAGTGCCAGTAAAGCAGTTTCAATTCCATATTCTAGCCTAAATCAACACTGTGGCCAGTCTAGGATATTAGCTTCAATTAGATGAGCTTGAGGTTGGCCTTTGGCTAACCTTTTCTATGAGCTTGCTCAAGAATGGAAGGTTTGACACTTAATGATAGTTGTCTAGAACCAATGTATTCAGGGTGGGTTTCTTCAATGTTGGTTGAGCTATTGTGCATGTTTGAGAAAGGAAAGGAAGGTACCTTTCATGGATGAGACATTGGCTATTTCAGTCATGAGTGCAAACAGTTGCTCATGAAAGAAGGTCATAAGCCAGGAAGGGTAGGGGTGGAATTCACAAATTTTGAGGGGTAAGTTTTTTAGGGTAGTCAGAACTTCTTGATGAGTGAATGTATAAAACTCTGAATGCAGGCAGGCTATTGGGTAGTGGGTGGGCTATTGGTTAGTAGGATCCAGGCTGTTTAGGAAGCCTTCCTGAATGAGCATAGCCTGTCTAGGGAAGTAGGATGATAGCTCTTTGCAGCTCTTGATACTTTGTTCTGTTGCAAGAGAAGGTTACTCACCTTGCAGTAACTGAGGTTCTTCAAGATGTGTGTCCCTGTGGGTGCTCCACTCCAGGTGATGGTGCATCCAGGCACCATTGATCGGAGATCTTCGGTAGCAGTGCCTGGTCAGGATGCACATGCCCAAGCTGCTGTCTCACGGTCTAGTTAGAGTCTGCTTGAGTGTGCGCGTCCACATCCCCCACAGTTCATTCTCTACTGTGGAGATGTCAGAATAGTACTCCAAAGTAGAAGGGAGGAAGGCGGGGTGTGGAGCACCCACAGGGACACACATCTCGAAGAACCTCAGTTACTGCGAGGTGAGTAACCTTCTCCTCTTCTTCGAGTGCAGTACCCACTATGGCTGGTGGGACTTTGGAGTTGCAGCAGTGACGACTGTAGACAGTATTGTGTGTCCTACTATGGTGTCTGCCGTGGTATCCTGTGTGATAGCATAATGTTTGGTAAACGTGTGGTCAGATGTCCACGTAGCCACCTTGCAGATATCAGTAATAGTTACGTTATGGAGGAAAGCAATGGATGTTGACATCACCCGAGTAGAATGAGTTCTGATGCCCTCAGGTGGTTGGGCATTCTGAGTTTGGTAACAGAATCTGATGCAGTCAGAGATCCACTTGGAAAGTCGTTGCTTAGAGATAGCCACACCCTTCAATCTCTTGGTAGAGAAGACAAATAGTTGAGGGGATTTACGAAATGGTTTAGTCCTGTCTAGATAAAAGGTGATTGCCCGTCTGACATTGAGGGTATGTAGAGCTGCTTCGTGCGGAATCTTATGAGGCTTGGGATAGAATGCAGGTAAGTTTATTGGTTGGTTAAGGTGGAAGGTGGACACCACCTGAGGGAGAAATTTCAGGTGCGGTCGCAAGATGACTATCTTTGGAGAAGATTGTGTAGGGAGGATAGGCCATCGGGTGCTTATTTCCCCTACTCTCCTTGCTAATGTTATGGACACCAAGAAATCTACCTTCATGGACGTGGAGAAGGGATGAGGTAGCTAAGGGCTCGAAGGAAGGTTTCATAAGCCTGCGAAGAACTAGGCTGAGATTCCAGGTGGCTGCCGATGGATGAATCTCAGGGTAGAGATTTTGCAGGCCTGTGAGAAAGCGTTTTATTGTGGAGTGGACAAAGAATGAATATCCATCCAGCAAATCATGGAAGATGGTAAGGGCTGGAGGTGTACTCTGATGGAGCTGAGGGAGAGCCCGTCCTGTTTTAGTTTCAAAAGGTAGTCTAGGATATTAGGAAGAGTCACGGTGTAGGGCATCAAGCATTTATGGGAGCACCACACGGAGAAGCGTTTCCACTTTTGCAGATAAGTCTTATGAGTGGAGTCTCTTCTACTGTGCAGGAGGACATACCGGACTTGCTCAGAACAGGCTAGTTTGTGGGTTTGGAACCATGAAGTAACCACACCGTCAGATAGAGTTTCTGGAGCTGCGGAAAAAGAAGCCACCTGTTGTCCTGAGAAAGCAGATCTGGTCTGTAGGGGAGAGTCCATGGAGGATGGATGGACATGCATAGCAGGTAAAGACACCATGTCTGTCTCGGCCAAGCTGGGGCAATAAGTATAACCCAGGCCTTGTCATCTCTGATCTTGCATAGAACCCTGTGTATCAGAGGGATCGGTGGAAAGACGTACATGAGGGAGTTGTTCCATGGGATGAGGAACACGTCTCCTAGGGATGCATTCCCGAGTCCCGCTCTGGAGCAAAATAGATGGCATTTGCGATTCTAGGTTGTGGCAAAGAAGTGTATTGACAGCATGCCCCAGTGGGAGAAGAGCTTTCGTAGTATTGTGGGATGTAATTCCCATTCATGTTCCTCGGAGAAGTGTCTGCTGAGTGTGTCGGCGGTAGTGTTGTGACATCCAGGTAGGCATGAAGCGGTAATTTCTATGTGGTGTTGTATACACTAATTCCATAACTGGATGGCCTCCATGCATAGGGGGTGCTATCGGGCTCCCCCGTCTGTTGATGTAAAACATAAATGCTATATTGTCTGTTAGGACCTGGATAGATTTGTTCTTTATGAGGGGCAGAAAGTGAAGGCAGGTGGGTCTGACTGCTCTGAGCTCTAGGAGATTTATGTGTAGACGCATCTCTGACAGAGACCAGTAGCCCTGTGCCATGTGTCCCCCCAGGTGTGCTCCCCAACTGATCAGGGAAGTGTCCGTGGTGAGCATGAGTGCTGGGGAGCATTGCTGGAAGGGAACGCACATGCAGAGTTTCTCTGGTCTTGTCCACCATTGTAGGGAGGCTAATATGTTTGCTGGAGGAGTTAGCATCATGCAGAAACTGTGTCTGCTGGGTTTGTAGTTGGAGTTGAGCCAACCCTGAAGACATCTCATGTGCAGTGGTGTACTTGACCATGAAGGTGGTGGCTGCCATGTGGCCAAGGAGCTGTAGGCAAATTCTTGCCTGTATCCTGGGATGAACGGAGAGCGTGCGTAAGAGATTTGTAATAGTGAGGAATCTGTTATGTGGGAGTGAGGCTCTAGTTTGAATTGAGTCCAGGTGAGCTCCAATGAATTCAATCCGCTGTGTGGATGTCAGGGTGGATTTTTGAAAGTTTTATTTGCAGACCTAAGCTGTGGAACAGGGAGATGGCAAAACAGGTAGCTCATAATGTCTTATCGTATGAGCTGCCGTGGATGAGACAATCATCTAGGTAGGGGAAAAGTATGATCTAGTGTCTGCAGAGGTGGGCCACGACTATGGCTAGGGTCTTGGAGAATACTCTTGGTGCCGCAGAGAGTCCAAAAGGGAGTATCTTGTATTGAAAATGGTCATGTCCGAGTGTGAATCGCAGGAAGCATCTGTGTGCCGGATGAATGGATATGTGAAAATAGGCGTCCTGTAGGCCGAGGGCTGTGAACCAGTCCCCTTATTCCAGTGCAGGTATTATTGTGCCCAATGTGACCATCTTGAATTTCTGTACACGTACAAATTTGTTCGGTCAGCGTAGGTCTAGTACAGGTCTTCACCCCCCCAGTCTTCTTTCAGGTCAGAAAGTAGTGGGAGTAGAACCCTTTTCCTCGATGTTGTGTCGGCACAGGTTCCACTGCACCTAACTGTAGAAGATGAGCCACTTCTACACAAAGTAGGTGCTCTTGAGAGGAGTCCCTGAAGAGAGACGGGGAAGGGGGAAGCGTGGGAGGGTAGGATATAAACTGGATGGAGCAACTGGACTGAACTATTTCCAGGACCCCGTTTCCAGGCATGGCAGAAACCCAGGAAGTGGCAGCCAAATGGTCAAATAGGTGGTGGAGTCAAGGGGTGGTTGCACAGACCCTCGACCAATGCTTATTGTAACTGTCGAAGTCGTAGCTTGCAAGTAGGGCGGAATAGCTTGCAATTCTGAATTGCAAAGTGAAGGAGGTATAAACCTTGCGGCCCAAGAGGTCAAGGCATCTGAGGTCCTTGTCTTGCGCGGTGGGCTAGTATTGCGGCTGTTTTGTCCCGTGTGTTGCTGCATCCACTACAAGAGAATTTGGTTGTGGATGGGAAAATAAGAAGTCTACGTCCTTAGCAGGAACATAATATTTATGTTCAGCCTTTTTGCAAGTTGGTGGGATAGAGGCTGGGGTCTGCCAGAGGGTGTCAGCTGGTTCTAGGAGTCCTTCATTTATGGGAAGTGCAATCTTTGAGAGTGCAGAGGGTTGGAGAATTTTGAGGAGTTTGTGTTGTGTCTCCTGGACCTCCTCTAAAGGGATGTCCTGGCTGAGTGCCACCCTCTTGAAAAGTTCCTGGAATTGCTTAAAGTCATCCACATACTGTGGAGGCGGAGGCATGAGGGCTCCGTCTGGAGCTGATGGAGAGCTAGGAGTTGGTGAATCAGGATATGGTTCATAGCCCACCTCTTCAGGGGGTGGTTCAGGCAATCTAGAAGTAGACAGAGCTGGAGATAAGGGTTCAGAACACACTTGTGGTCTGGTGGAAGAATCATGAGGACAAGTGGCAGCAGGAGCTGGCCAAGGATACCACTGAGGCCAAGGCATGGGATAAGAAAGTGGGAGCAAAGTAGGGAAACTGAGGCTGGTGCTTGTGAACCGTGACTTGAAGTGTAAATGGTTCCGGTGGAGGAGGAGAGGCAGGTGGGGAGAACTCCACCTGCTGCTGCATATCAGGCTCGCTGTCAGTGAAGGTAGCCAGGTCAGGTGGGGAGAGCAGCTGGTCAAAGAGTAAACACTGCGTGTCAAGGAGCAGAGAGTCAGGATCAGGGGCCACTGAGATGTCATCCTGATTTAAGAATTGCTGCTGCTCCCTGGGCTGTGATCCTGCTGAGAAGCTCGTATTGGTATGTGCTCAGAAGCCCGTATTGACTTTTGTTTTCCTCTAGCCGGTGCCACGGGTGTTTGTAGGCACCCTGCGTGGGTTCCACTCCTGCTGCTGGAGTAGTAGGCAGGCTCGGTGCCAACGTTCTTGTCGGCACTGGGGCAGAATGCGCGTTCAGTGCCGAGGGGACTGGTGCCAAGGAGACCTTCCCGCTACGGGAAGTCGGATCCCTGCCTCTGCGTTCTGCTGGAGCTGTGGCTGAGGTGCTGGGATGGTTGGAGGCGCCTGCCTTCAGCGCTGAGGGTAAGGATCTCGCAGGAGACCCTTTACTCTTTTGAAAGTCTCTGGACAGAGACAGCTGGGCTTCCTGCCTCTTCGCGTGAGAAGGTGAAGCCGTGCTCCCAGTCAGTTCCAACCTGGCAGCGTGAGGGAGAGGGTTTGCTATTGCCCGTCTCCATAGGCGGCTGTAGGGATTTCTCCATCAGGAACATTTTCAGCCGCAGGTCCCTGTCACAACAAGGCCTGGTTTTCAGGCTGGTACAATGGACACACTTGGCAGGGACATGTGTCTCGCCGAGGCACTTCACACAGTGTGTCTGTCGGACTGTGATATAGACTCTTGACAGGAGGTACATTTCTTAAATGCTTAAGACCCTAGCATTATTGCACTAGGAATCATAGAATATCAGGGTTGGAAGGGACCTCAGGAGGTCATCTAGTCCATCCCCCTGCTCAAAGCAGGACCAATCCCCAACTATATCATCCCGGCCAGGGCTTTGCCAGGGGAGAGAGTGTCAACGGGAGATGAACTTGAGGAAAAAGGAGCTTTTTGGTTTTTGAAACTAGGTAACTATTCTAAAGGAAGGGAAATAACTGGCATGTTTCTGACTAACTTTCTATGTCTATGTACTTGTTCCCTTCAGTGACCAGGGAAGACGTTCAGCACTGCCCCGAGACCCGTCTTCAGCCAAAGACAGTTGAGAAGGAACTGAGAGGGGTGTGGGACGCACACGCTCAGGCAGACTCTAATGAGACTGTGAGACAGCAGCTGGGCGTGTGCGTCCCGACCAGGCACAGCTACCAAAGATCTCCTATCAATGGTGCCGGGACGCACTGTCACCTGGAGCTGGAAGAGATTTGACCATTGCCTTAATGAGGTGAGGATGTGTCCAAGACAGTGGAACATTTCTGTGGAGACTTTGATTCTATCTGCCACACAGTTCCTATGTGATACTAAGCAAGTCATTTAAATCAAACTTTTCACAGTTGTAACTCACTTTTCCTCACTTTCTGGGAGTCCAACTTGAGACTCTTGGGCTGAGCACCTACAGCTACAACTGAAGTCACTGGGAACTGTGCTTTGAACATATTAAGTGCTATAAGAAACTAAGTATTCTGGAAAAAAAATCAGGTCCTACTTCTGTCAAATTGGGCACCAAAAATTAGAGGATGGTTCTCACAACTAACACCTCTGTGCCTCAGTTCCCCCCTGTGTAAAATCACCCCAATGGGGTGTTGTGAAATTAAATTAATTGGTGTTTGTGAAGCACTCCGTTGCTATTATGATGAACACCACAGAAATCCCCAGAATGAAGTTTTTAATTCTGTATTCAGAGCAGGGTTTGAATAGTGTGCAGTAAATAAGGCATGAGTCCACCCATTGAATCATGAGGGGAAAGCAAAATATAGAATAGCTGCTCCCTCAATATGGTCCATATTGTGCACTGAACGACGCAGGGTTGTGGGGAAAAAATGTGATAATGGAATTAAAGGCCATCATAATGCATATGCATACAGGAAGCTGAAGTTAAGTTGTACATGCAACTTCAATTCTGGCATTTCCTAACTTCTAAGTAAACTGAAAAAATAAATTCCATCACTTGGAATCATACCGACCTCCATGTGGGTCTTCCCCACAGGTTGAATCTTTAGATCCACAGTATGGATTTCTACCACATGAACTAGTGGATTAACTGGTAGCAGCAGATTTACGTTCTGTGTGATCCAGCCACTCAAAGGGAAATAAACATTTGCCGGTGGGTTTCATAGCGCTTTTCTAAATGCCTCTCACGAAAGCTCATGCTCAAATAAATTGGTTAGTCTCTAAGGTGCCACAAGTACTCCTTTTCTTTTTGCGAATACAGACTAACACGGCTGTTCCTCTGAAACCTGTCACAATCTTTAATGTATTTAAGTTCACAACACTTCTGTGAGGTACGGATTTTTACAGATAGGGAATTGAGGCACAGAAAGACTAAATGACTGGAAGTAAGTTTGTGGTGGAGTAGGGAATTGGGCCCTAACCACTAGAGCATCTCCTGTCTGTCTCCCACTACTCTGCATCTGAATCAAACTACTTCCTCCATCATAGTGCCTGGGTTCAAGAAGCAGGACCATTCAGAGCACAGAAGAGAGTCTCCCTACTCTCAATTCCAGTGCACAGCACCACAGTAGCCTGCACGAAATAGAACTGTATGGAAAATGCTGCTCGGCCTGCACTATGCTCAGCTGCTCTATGGGAAGAGCCATACTCATCCCACTTGACTGAGTGAGAATCTTGAGTATAATGCTGGCAGTCTCTAGCAAAACTATACCAAGTATGAGTGAATCGTGATATTCAAAGGCTTATACTGTGGCAAGATTTGGACAGGTTTTATTTATTTATTTACCTACCTGGATGACAAAAGGCACATACCTGACATAGGTATGGCCCATCTATTAAAATTAGGGCTGTTGATTCATCACGGCTAACTCAAGTGATTAATTCAAAAAAAAATAATCATGATTAATCACAGTTTTAATCATACTGTTAAGAAATAGAATACCAAGTGAAATTTATTATATTGATTTCAATTAGAACACAGAATACAAAGTGTACAGAGCTCACTTTATATTATTTTTGATTACTAATATTTGCACTCTAAAAATGATAAACAAAAATAGTATTTTTCAATTCACCTCATAAAAGTACTGTCGTGCAATCTCTTTATCATGAAAGTAACTTGCAAATGTAGATTTTTATTTTTTTAACATAACTGCACTCAAAAACAAAACAATGTAAAACTTTAGAACAATGGTGGGCAACCTGTGGCCCGTCAGGGGTAATCCGCCTCTGGGCCATGAGACAGTTTGTCACCTGAAAGTGAGAACAGGCATTCACATGGCACTTTTGTAGCAGGCATTGGAAGGTATTTACATGCTAGATATGCTAAACATTCATATGTCCCTTCATGCTTCAGCCACCATTCAGGAGGACATGCTTCCATAGTAATGACGCTCGTTAAAAAAAATTCATTAATTAAATTTGTGACTGAACTCTTTTGAGGGAGAACTGTATGTCTCCTGCTCTGTTTTACCCTATTCTGCCATATATTTCATGTTATAGCAGTCTCGGCTGATCACTCAGCACATATTCATTTTAAGAACACTTTCACTGCAGATTTGACCAAACGCAAAGAAGGTATCAATGTGAGATTTCTAAAAATAACTACAGCACTCGACCCAAGGTTTAAGAATCTGAAGCGCCTTACAAAATCTGAAAGGGATGAGGTGTGGAGCATGCTTTCAGAAGACTTAAAAGAGCAACATTCAGATACGGAAACTACAGAACCTGAACCACCAAAAAAGAAAATCAGCCTTCTGCTGGTGGCATCTGACTCAGATGATGAAAATGAACATGCGTCGGTCTGCTCTGGATCATTATCGAGCAGAACCCATCATCAGCATGGACGCATGTCCGCTGGAATGGTGGTTGAAGCATGAAGGGACATATGAATCTTTAGGGCATCCAGCACGTCAATATCTTGTGATGCTGGCTACAACAGTGCCATGAGAACGCCTATTCTCATTTTCAGGTGACAGGTAAGTAAGAAGTGGCAGCATTATCTCCTGCAAATGTAAACAAATTTGTTTGAGTGATTGGCTGAACAAGAAGTAGGACTGATTGGACTTGTAGGCTCTACAGTTTGACACTGTTTTATTTTTGAATTCAGGTTTTGTACATAATTCTACATTGGTAAGTTAAACTTTCATGAGAAAGAGATTGCACGAGAAAGAGATTGCACTACAATACTTGCAATGGGGGAATTGAAAAATACTATTTCTTTTGTTTTTTATAGTGCAAATATTTGTAATAAAAATATAAAGTGAGCACTGTATAGTTTTTATTCTGTGTTGTAATTAAAATCAATATATTTGAAAATGTAGAAAACATCTAAAAATATTTAAATAAATGGTATTCTATTATTGTTTAACAGTGCAATTAATCACAATTAATTTTTTTAATCACTGGACAGCCCTAATTAAAATTCAAGTCCTTGCTCGACAGCATACAGATGCTGAACCTTCTCAATGAAATGGTTAAGATTTTCTTCCGTCCGGGCAACATAGGCAAACCAATGTATTTTTTCCCTAATCTCATATTTGGAAACTGTGGAGCTATTTTATCTTAAATATTTAAAAAATTTTAAAAATTTCACCCGAGACAGGCATCTGGCATGGAAAATGTCAGCCTGAACAGTTAAAGTTTGGAGAAGTTATAAGCAACTGAAATCATGGCATTATATAGGAAAGTGTTAGGCAACCAACTCCACTAGAATATTTTTCTTAAAATATATGCCAGACACTGTTGCAAATACCCTATTACAACCATGGGCAGCTCCCAAAGAGTGAATACCACATCATAGAGCAGATTCCAATCAGACTTATGTACTTCCATCCATTTGCTGTCTAAATGCATCATCAGGCTGCCATTTTTAGTGACTTTCTTTTACAAGAGCAATGCTTTGGGAGTCCAGTCCAAATAGAGTGATTATAACTGCTTGGGAGGCCCCAGACTAATGACTTCCACTATTATATCCAACACTGTCAGAAAGGGGGGAAAAGACAAGTTAAAAAAACTACCATTTTATTTTTTTTTCTTCTTCAGTTACATAATTTTAAACAGGTATTTATTTCATTATTCTGACATTCAGGCAATGTTGACTTCATTAGTTTAGAAGGGGAAAAGCATACAAACGCAAAACGTTGGCTTAACCTGAACATACCTGCTTTACTTATTATTGACCAGTGTGTGTTGCCAGAAGGAAATGTTCCTCGGCATTAAAATTGAGCACTTAAAAATATTGCTAAAAAGCAAAATGTCTAGATACTGGTCTTTGCAGCAAATTAACAGATTTTATAATTTTTTTATATTTAAGTCCATAATTGGATTAATATACACATCTTGTTGTGTGTAAGGAGTTCAGATCATATAAACACTGTACAGGCCAAACATCCCTTGAGAATTGAACTAAACTGTATGATAAGAAATACAACACTGCATGTATTTACAAATATTATGGAGTGACAAATTTGGTCAAATACTGCAAAGAAAGACAGGTTTTCACATTAGAATGGTCAAGTCAACCTACTTTTTCAACTCAAATCAAAATAAAGAACATTATGTAACTGTCCATGAGTTTAAGACAATCAGTAATACAAACAGGTTGAGTGGAAACTGTTGACCCAGTTATACAGTATATACTTTTGTAGGCCAAGTTCAGGTTTTTAACACAAAAATTTAACAAGAACATTAACAGCAACAGTGACAATGACCAGATTACACATTTTTGTGTTCATGTGAGCACATAATTCATCAAAACAATGCACTGCAGTTTTGGCAGTTAAGAAAAAATAAATTATAAAGAACAACTAAAATTCCCGTAAATGCAATAATGAATTCAAAGGTGTGCATTTGTCTATTTTAATACACATTTTGAATGTTACCACAAAACAGATTTAAAAATAAATAGGTATGCCAGAAGGCATATGTTGGCAGAAAAAAAAAAAATAAGTTAAGCTCTAGAAGGCTTTTTTAAAAATTGTAAGAATTAATCTGAGTTTTGGTCAACAAGTCTGTCTAGCCACTTCCGTCCTTTTATTCCATCTCTCCAAGTACTTGCAGCTAAATATGACAAAAGCATACCTCTGTCATTATGGCTTTAAATGAAGCAGACTTGAAAAAATGGAATGGGCTGCCTTTTCTACAGAACAGCTGGTTTATAGATATTGCAGGCACTTCAAAGGACTGTGGGGGAAAAGTACCTGAACCATCCTTTCCCTAATATCTTACATCAGTTGCAATATTACACAGAAAGTTAAGAAGGTTCCAGAAAACCACAGCGAAGTTTTAGGTACTACAGTCTAGTACACAGAGAAGGCATATAAGTTCCACCCATTTCCATTGCCCTTTTAAAAAAAAAATAAAAAATCGATGAGTAAAATAATTTACCAACAAGATCTAACAGTTACATGGCACATCCAAATTTTCAGTTTAAGGAGGATGTTGTCATTCAGCAGTAGCCTGAATGGGAATTGTAGGCTTTAATTCCCATTCCACTTTAAGCAGATTCACATTTATTTCTTCTTAGTGTATTTTATAACCCTTAAATATCTTCTCTTTTGAAGGTATTTCATCTTCCTGTCTAACGTAACCAGAAGCACAACTTATATTATACAAACATTTGTATTTTTGTACAAGCACTGCTGCCATTTCTACTATACTGCAACTCCATTAGAGCCACAACAAAAGCACATTTTCAAACTCAGAGTCGACTGATGATATCTTTTTGTTCATTAGCAATTACAGCATAGACCACTGTCATGAGCTGAATCCATCTAGCTTCATCCTCAGTATCTCCAGGTAGTGACTGTACCATGATATCATGGAGAGGATTTAATGCTAATACAATACAGTTTGGGACTGCAGTACCATCAGTAATACTGAACAATCAATGCAGATGTCACAGACAATAAGAAATCTTAAGGTAAGACTTTTTATTATTTTTAAATGCTTGGGCAACTATACTTTTCTTTTTTCATTATCCACTTGAAAAGACTGCTTTCAACATGCTGCTATAGAACTCATCAAAAACCAGATTTATGACATATCTGATCTTCAGCTAAGATACTGCTAATTGCTTTCTAGGACAGAAGAAATGCTTTTGAAGTTTAGTTTTGCTGAAGATAGAGCAGTGTTCATTTGTACCATTTCACTAGTCCATTTACTGATGGTCAAAGAAGCACTCACGTTTCATAAAACTTTAAAGCTTCCAGAAGAGATGGATGAAAAATAAAATACAAATGAAGGACAACCAAACCAAAGCATGGAGGCATGACATTTTTGTTTAAGATGGAGTCTTTGAAAATAATTTGTAGTCATTACAGAAATGATTTTTTTTTTAAAATCACAAGACAGCAGATGAACAAGAAAGTAATTCCCCATGTTCTGCCTGCTTCCAGAGTCATTTGTGGCGTTGAATGGTTTTCCTTTTCCTTCGCTTGAAAAAACAACAGCACCTGCAAGTGTGACAGGAAATACGAGATTTAACAAAAAAAGGAAGCACAAAAATAAATCATATCTAATGCCATACTTGTTTAATTTAAAATATGCAGTTAAAACTCTTATAAAGTTATATACCACTGCAAGGTACATATTAATCTCCATTGAGGGTGACTGAGGCCTGGTCTACACTGCGCGGGGCGTGGGGGGGAAATCTATCTAAGTACGTCGACTTCAGCTACATTATTCACATAGCTGAAGTTGACGTACTTAGATCGACTTACCGTGGTGTCTTCACTGCGGTGAGTCGACTGCTGCCACTCCCCTGTCGACTCTGCCTGCGCCTCTCGCCAAGCTGGAGTACAGGAGTCGACGGGAGAGTGCTCGGGGGTCGATTTATCACGTCTAGACTAGACGCGATAAATCGAACCCTGCTAGATCGATCACTGCCCACCGATCCTAACTCTTTTCACCCTTTCTTTGGAGACAGTCAAATAAGTTACATAATAGACAAGAGAGTTACAAATAAAAGTGACCATTATAGTTTCATGCCAAGACAGAACAGCCTTATTAGTTTGAGAATTATAATAAAGCATTATATATGGAGGATGAAAGGTGTATTTTTGGAAATAAAAGTGTTTTGATCTCCCATGTATTACTTTTCATTAAGTGCTAGTATGACAAACAGGAATGTAAATGTATTTTAAATATTTATTTAAAATACTGACCACTACACTAAAATTCACTAATATTGCTGTTGCTACCCAACATAATTTAAAAGGCACCCTTTAAGCACTCAGAGTTTGGGAAAGGATTTGTTGGGTTTTTTTGAAATGTCTCAAACCAAACCAATGTTTAACAATAATTTTAAAATTCACATTCTGATTCAGTGCCGTGAAGAAACATCAACGAAGCTGGAATCTGAACTCAAAGTAGACTGGTACAGTATACTGGTATCCTTTCGTCTGCTTCATTATATACTGAGAGAAAATGTGAAGCTGACAAAAATTTGTCAATTGCAATGTAGTGACAGAGTGGAGAGTCAGGTAGGAGCAAAGGGGTAGGAGTATGAGAAGAGCAAACAAATACAGATGAATGAAAAAAATGAGGGAAAATAAAAAAAAGGAGAAACAAGACACAGAAGAAAGGAGATGTGTTTTTAAAAATCAAAGACTAAACAAGAGAAAAAATACTGGGAGAAGACAACAAAAAGAGGACCGAAGGAACAGACAGTTGGAAGAAACGACACTTGTGGCATTTTCCTTGCTATGTTAGCATAAAGGAATTTAGCCCTCTCTCTAAAACCCCCAGATAAAACCTGCTGAGACTTCCTGGAGATCTGCTCTAAGGTTAAAATGAACAATGGAGAAAATATCCATATTATCTTTTTTATTTATTATAATTTCAAAAGTGAATGGGGCAAACTTTATTTTAGAATATAGGATAGCTGGCCCAGGACACATTCTGTGATTTGTTGGTAGTGCTCTATAGTACTGTGCTGCACACTAGGTAAGGACTGCTATCCATAGCCTCTCCTTCTCGAGGTGAGAAGTGCTGTGGAAGTGACATATTCTACAGCTACTGCAGTGAAGAGGATCGGTGTGCTTTCAGTATCTCAGCAGTCCTTCAGCTCATCAAGCATCAGCATCAGTTATGTTCCAGAAGGAATCCTGCCTGCTTGGTTGAGATGTGGATTTTGAAATGGAGAAAAAGTAAGGGTCATTAGTGTTCCAAGAGAGATGAGGAATCCATCCATAGTGAGAGGAGGGAGGAAGAATCGCTCTCTCAAAATATTATCAAAGGGCAATCTGTAGCTCAATCACGAACAGAACTGGGGGACAGACTCAGACCAAGGATGGTCAGAGTTACGTGACTTTCAGTAGAAAAAAACATTAGTTATTAATAATGAGGAAACCCACAATTAGAAGACCATAGAAGAATCTATATAGATTAAATAATTATTTTCAAGATATAGGTACCAGCAATATAATGTTATTTATATAGTCCTTATGAAAAAATAGAACATAGCAGATCTTGAACAACAAATGCACCTAAAATCTGTCCATAAATCCTTAGATTTTTTTGGTGATCCATGTACAAATGGCCAAGCTATGACCACTACAGTTTATGCTTAGGTTCTGAACCTGAAAGCACATCTGCAGAAATTGGTTCACTGACAACTCCTCATTCATTGAATCCCTTTGCGAGCTTTCATTCACCATTCACTACTAGCTATCACACCTTTGGAGGCATGGCACAATCACTCATCAATGCACTGTTTAACAAAACACATGGCATAATACCAGGACATTTAATCTTAGGGTTCTGGTGATATGCCACTTGGGCTCCTGCCTCCATTTATTATGTTTCCAGCTCTCAGAAGGTTTCACCTTGTATTATAGGTTCACTTAGGGCTTGTCTACACAAACATTTAGTTTGTGGCAAACTGAGGCGTGTATCTACCCCACACTAGCCTGCCATGGACTAACTGTCCGTGTGGACCATGCTGAAGCACATTAACAGTTTGTTAATGTGCTCTGATCTAGGGACGTTGGTTCTGCATGCTTCCTTCCCTATCGGGTTTCAGTCTTTCCTTAGTTGTGATCTATACATTATGCGTGTACTGCTTTACTAGTTCCTGCTCTTATTAGTTTGCTCCTTCCATGCCAACTACATGTGGACTTTGCACAACTGCCAATGCAACTGGCACTGGGCATGCAGAAAAATTCCATCCTTAACCAATCCAGACAGTATCTCCCAT
The DNA here is from genome assembly GCF_965140235.1 of Caretta caretta. Taxonomy (NCBI): domain Eukaryota; kingdom Metazoa; phylum Chordata; order Testudines; family Cheloniidae; genus Caretta; species Caretta caretta. Next base: position 79,553,376 of record NC_134210.1, on the reverse strand, counting down.
CAACTCCATGAACCTCATGAACTTTGAAGTATTACTATTCCAAAGATCTCTTCTATTAATGGATATTGATCTTAATTCTAACAGGGTATCTCAGTTAAGAGGATTTCTCTATAAAATGCTGAAGTCATAAAGCTATTGGTAAGGGGAAATAAATCCTTGAATTTTAATATGTATTATTAAAGTTTTTTGTTGGAGGAACATAAATATACATGCCAAATCATTAAACTGCCTTGGAAGCTCTGACATTACAAATATACATTAACATCTGAAGTGTTGGAACTCTCAAAGCCTCTAATTTTAATAAATGTCATTCAAATATATCTAAATTTATGTAAGAAAATGTAGACATCTATTTTAAAATCTCCCAACATAAAAACTCTTATGGCAAGATTTAACAGAGCTAAATTTATACCTTAATATACACTTTAACAGACCTAAAACCACCTTCACTCAATGATACTCCACCAAGAAGTAGATTGCGTCAGAACGGGCAACCCATATACCACAAGAGAACATACTTCAATACAGGAAAAAAAAAACCTTTGACTGTACACCGCTAGTTGTCACCTACCACTCCATACTGGAACGTTTACAGGTTATCACTAAACAGTTACAACCCATATTTTAAGGGGACCATATCCTGAAAGAAATCTTTCCTGAAACCTCTCTTCTGGCCTTCAAGCCTCCCCCCATCCTCCAGTTCATCAGCAGAAGCAAATTCCCCACAGACCAGGACACCAACTCAAAGCAACACAGCCTCTCCCATAACACCAGATGCAAAGCAAAACCTGCAGACGTATCTTCACTGATATGATGGTCAATACCACAACACATTTTTCAAGATCCATGGGTCCTACGCATGCCTATCACAACACGTGGTGTACTTCATCCAGTGCACTAAATGCCCCAACAACTACATGGGTGAAAACAGACAATCACTACACTCTTAAAAGAGCTCACACAGAAAATAATAAACGACAAAAAAAATATCATATCACCCATAGTTAAACACTTTTCAAGTCCTCTGTCTTCATCCTCAAAGGAAACTTGCACAAACCCAGCAAAGGACGAGCCTGGGAACTTAAATTCATAACTCTGCTAGACACCAAAAATCACAGATTGAATAAAGACACTGCATTTATGGCTCACTACAAAAATCTATAACCCACTAACCCTTTTTTGTCCTATGACTGTAGAGCTGTTAAGTGCACATTTTACCTTGAATGGATTCTTGCAAAATGTGTTAACTCCTTATCTCTTCCACCCTTTAATTTAACTGTGACATTCTGAGTACCTCTCCCAGACCTGAACAGCTCTGCGTAATCTTGAAAGCTTGTCTCTTTCACCAACAGAAATTAGTCCAAAAAAGATATTACCTCACCCACCTTGTGAGGTTTATACAGACAGTTTACAAACTAAATTTATACAGACAGTTTACAAACCCTTGACGAATACAGTTTGTAACAAAAATCCTGCGGTGTTCAAATATGCTGTCACTAGAGGGCCTCACTATCGAACAAACTATTGAACTGATATAAAACAATTTTAATAGTCCACAAATTCTCTGTGCATTTAAATGTTTGAATCACACAGCTACCACAACTTTAAGAATGCACACAAATATCTATGGATGTTAAAAGTTACTATTATACTTAATAGGAAAGAAGGTATCCACAATCTGCAAGGCATGTTCTCATGTATTAACAAATATTTTATGCCATTAAAAATGTTTTCTATATGACAAAAGTTGATCATGTTTTCTAAACTTTTTGCTTGTGGGTGTAATAACTTTCACCTGTTGCATAAACAGCGATTATCCTACCTAAGGGAAGGCAACAGTTTATCCCCCTTTTCTACACAAGGTAAAACTACCTTTATGATATAACCTATGCCTGCAATCTCAATGTTATGTTTAAAAGTCTTCCTCCCTTCTCCCCATCAAGTGTATTAGCAAATCTGGTTTTTTGTTCAATATCTCTAAAATACTACTTAATCCCCACTGCTAAAAATGTTGACCCAAGGTTTAGAGCTCTACACATGAAAGATAATTCAAAATGAAATAGGGTTTGAATTTAAAGAGGATTAACTATTCCTGATTAACTATGTGTGGAAATTCTTATTCCAGAATAAGAGTGCTTAATTCCAAATTAGCTTAATCGATTTTGGAATAAGAGTGTCCACAGATGGAGTTAACTATTCCTAATTAAACAGGATTAACTATTCCCTGTATAGACAAGCCTTTGTTCTTTCCTCCTTTGTTTACTGCCACTACTTCATCTTCTCTGACCTTCGAGTTCCACCTCACTTTAGTCTAGTTTATCCAAAATTTCATGACTATAAACATTTATCTACCTTACTGCTACAATGTCACTGCACTTCTCAAGGCTCTCATTGCTCAGCCTCCTTCCACCTCTCTCTCGTGCCTATCTCGACCTGTAAGGTTTTTTGTTATTTTGCTCTTGCCTCTCATATACCCTTTGCTCAGTTAATTCTAAACTTTTTCTTGTTGCTTTTATCTCCTCCCTCCAAATCATGTTCTCGCGCATGCTGCTCCCTATACCTTGGGCAACGTCCTACTTCCACTGTACCAAGCAGCTTCACTCTCTTTCAATTTGCCTCTAAGATGCTAAATATTAAACCTTCTCTTTTGGCTCTGATGCTACCACACTAGCCTCCACTCAGGTACTTCCCCACGTACCACTCCTATTCTTATCCAGGATATGATTATATTTTAATGAAGCCATCATAACAGATATAATAAAGCACCCCCAAGAGATTTTCCCTGGTCTCCCTGTTTTATCATCACTTCAATTTTATTCATGCGTTGATATTTGTATGCATTTTATCTGTTATTTAATATTCATATTACAATCATTCCCACCGACCCCATCAGGATTGGCACTTCACTGTGCCAGGCTCTGTACATACAAAGACCCTGTCTGGGAGGGCTTACAATTTCAAAAAATTAGTGGAACTGATCAACAACTGGAAGTTCCATCCCAGGGGAAAAAACAGTTACTAATCTTTTGCAACTGTTGTTCTTCAAGATGTGTTGCTCATGCCCATTCTATTGTACGTGTGTGTGCTCGCCACATGCAGCATTGCTGGAAGTTTTCCCCTCAGTAGTATCTGTAGGGGACCGGCTCTGGCGCCCTTTGGAGTGGAACTTGTATGCACCGCTACAAAGGGCGCTGCTGGCTCCCCCATTCCTTCTTGCTGGAACTCTGACAGAGGAGAAGGAGGGTGGGTCATGGAATGGACATGAGCAACACATCTCAAAGAACAGTTACAAAAGGTTAGTAACTGTTTTTTCTTCAAGCGATTGCTCATGACCATTCCATTGCAGGTGATTCCCAAGTAGTACGTCTTGAGGCGGGGACGAGTTCACGGACATGTCTATTGCAACACAGCTCTACCAAATCCAGTGTCATCTCTGGCTTGCTGGGTAATGGCGTAATGAGTCATGTACGTGTGTACCAAAGACCACGACACGGTCCTGAAGATGTCCTGGATAGGGACATGTGCTAGGAAAGCTGCCGAAGACACCTGTGTCCTTGTCGAATGAGCCTTCACTATCGGTGGAAGCACAGCCCCTGCTATCTCGTAGCAAGTACAGATGCAGGTGGTGATCCAGGTTGAAATCCTCTGAGAGGACACAGGAAGGCCCTTCTTATCCTGTCAGTTACCGCAATAAAGAGCTGAGTCTATCTGCGGAAAGCCTTGGAGTGCTCCAAGTAGAAAGTCAGTGCATGCCTGACATCTAGAGTATGCAGATGCCTCTACTCATTTGTCGTATGAGGCTTTGGCTAGAACACCTGGAGGAAAAATATCCTGATTGACATGGAAGTGCAATGCCACCTTTGGCAGGAAGGTCAGATGGGGCTGCAGCTGAGCCTTGTCCTTATAGAACACCGTGTGCAGGGGCTCTGAAGTAAGGGCTCTAATCTCAGAGACTCATCTCACCGAGGTAATAGCTACAAGAATGTGACCTTCCACGACAGGTGGGAGGGAACAAGAATTCATAGGCTCAAAGGGTGGGCCCATGAGCCTGGAGAGGACCAGGTCTCGGTCCCATTGGAGGACCAGGTCTTGGACCAGTGGAAAGAGTTTTCACGGCCTTTCAGGAACCTAATAGATTTCTAAGAGGACTTTACTGATGAGTGGAATGGGCAGGAAAGCATACATTTCCTGACCATAACAGGAGAAAGGCATCGGAAAGTGAGGCTCTGCTGATGCCTTGCAGAGAGCAGAACTGACGAAACTTTTTGTTCTGTCTGGTGGTGAATTGGTCCACACGGGGAGCTCCCCACTTCTGGAAGAGTGAAGGGATCACTCGTGGTGAGAGAAGAAGGATCTGTGAGGTGATCTGCCAACATGTTCCGCATGCCGGGGAGGTACGAGGCTTCCAGATGGATTGTATGCTGAATGCAGAAGTCCCACAGACTGAGAGCCTCCTGGCACATAGTTGACAAATGAGCTCCCCACTGCCTGTTGACATAGAACATGGAGGCTGTGTTGTCCATCAACACCTGCATCACCCGACCAGACAGTTGGGGAAGGAACACTCCGGAAGACAGAGGAATGGCTCTGAGCTCCCTGACGTTTATATGTAACTCGAGTTCCTCTCGTGATCATAACCCCCGAGTCCACAGTATACTGAGATCTGCTTCCCAATCAAGGTCGGACGCATCTGAAATCAGATAGACTGTGCGTCGCGGGCTCAGGAACAGCACACCTTCCAACATCAGAATCTGGTCAGACCACCACTGCAGGGAGGTAAGTACCCACAGTGGGATCATGAGGCGCTTGTCCAGGTGACGTCTGGCTGGTGAGTAGACCGACGCCAGCCACATCTGGGAGGGGAAACAGGCTGAGTCTTGCATGCTAGACAACGTACTTGCATGCCACCATGTGCCCCATAATCTGAGACAGACCCAGGCAGTGGTGAGCAGATGGGCAGTGATACTGGCAATCAGATCTGACATTGCCCTGAATCTGGCCTCTGGCCGGAATGCTCTCTCTCGGGTAAAGTTGAGTACCACTTTGATAAACTATATCCTTTGGACCGGGACCAACGTTGATTTTCATTCATTTATCAACAGGCCTAGAGCTTGACAAGTGGCTGGCAACGTCTCAACGCTGCACTGGACCTGGATCGGCCCTTGATGAGCCAGTCATCGACGTACAGGTTGATCTGGATACCCTGACATCTGAGGTAGGCCACCACCACCGACATGCACTTCGTAAACTCCCTTGTCACCATTGCTAGGCTAAAAGGGAGTCTGCAAATTGGTAGTGGGAAGTCCTAATGACAAAACTTAGGAACCATCTGTGTCCGTGAAGTATGTGAAAGTAAGCATCTTTCAGGTCGAGGGCGGAGTACCAGTCTCCTGGATCCAGGGAGACCATGCAGATCTTCAACTTCTTGAGATACTTGTTGAGGCTCCGCAGCTTGACGATGAGGCTTGGCCTTTGGGATAAAAACATAGCGGGATTCAAACCCTTCCCCCCTCAAGCACAGAGGGACTCTGTCCACAGCTCCCACCCGCAGAAGGCACTGCACCTAATAAGCGAGCAGATGCTCACGAGAAGGGTCCCTGAAGAGGGATGGGGGAGGGGGCAATAGAAATAAACTGGAGGGTATACCCCCCTGCTGCTGTGCTGAGGACCCACTAATCTGATGTTATAGAGGCCCAGGCAGAGAGGAAGGAAGACAAGTGGTTGGAAAAAAGTAGGGGTGCTGAAAAGCCTCCGGCGCGGACGGCATCATCAGGTGCCAAGTACCTCTGCTGCTTCTCAGGGTGGCAGGCAGATCTCAAAAAGGGCTCGACAACTCAACAGGTGCTGGAGTCTGGCCACCGGCTGGAGGGGAGGCGCTGCCCCGCATGGGTCTTTGCTCTCCTCCAGCCCTCTCCTTCCCTTTATGGGACATAGAAGAACGCCCTCTCCCTGCCTTTCTTTGCTTTTTAGCCAGTACCAGGGATGGGGATTGGTGCCAGTTGGAGGCTGGTGCTGGGGGTGAACTCCGCACCAATGCTGTAGTGCTTGGAGCAGAGTCCGATCTAGCCAGTTCTGAGGCTGGTGCAAGGGCCGACTCCCTAAGGAGCGCTCTAATTCGAATGTCCTGCTCCTTTCTGATTCGCGGCTTGAAACTTTTACAAATGCAACACTTGTCACGTATGTGGGTCTCCCCCAAACACCTCAGACAGCTTCGGTAGGGATTACTGACTGCCATAGGTTTTCTGTAGTGGTCACAAGGCTCGAAGCCCGTGGATCGGGGCATGCCCTGTCCGTAGGCTAAGTCCCATAGGGTACTAACTATTTCTAACTTATGCACTAAGGGAAATAATAAACTATACAAACTTTATAAGAACTATATACAAGAGATTCACAACTAGGCACAGTTGAGAAGGAAAGCATGCCAAGGCAAAGAGACGTTCCAGCACCATCACTGGTGGTAAGAAATAACTGAGGGAGGGGGAGCTGTCGGTGCCCCTTATACCAGTGCATATGCGCGCCACTCCAGAGGGAGCCAGAGCTGGTCCCCTACGGATACCACTGAGGGAAAAACTTCCGGGACTGTTGCATGTGGCAAGCCCACACACCACAATGCAATGGACATGAGCAATCACTCCAAGAAGTTTATATTTCAACATTTTAAATTTGACCTGAATCAGAACAAAAGTTAAAATATTGAAATTTTCACAGAATAAAATGTTGCAAAAAATCTGATTTCAAAATGTTGGAACATTTTGATCAACATGGAACACTGCCGTTCGAGCATCAAAACACTGAGTTTGTGCTTAGTTTGGCTCTGAACTGCATTTGTCTGAGCTGCTGCAGTGCTTCACAGGAGTTGTAGTTCGGGGTCCTCATGTCCCCAATCTTCCCTATTAGCCAGGCTCCCTGGCCAGAATACATCTTCTGTGAAGGTGCAATAGTGATTCAACCAGAGGACAGACTGTGCTGCTTCATGGGATATGTAACTTAGTTAAGGAGCCCAACCCGCAATGGACAATGGAGACATGAAGCATCTGAAACACAAACTCCCATAAAGCACTGCAAAGGCTTAGGCAGATGCAATTCAGTGTTGAACTGAGCTGAAATGAAATGTTTTGATTTGGTTCCACAAATCAAAGTATTTCCATTCAAGACAACCTGAGCCAAAACAAAATATTTTTATTGTTACTTTTGCCAAAATTTTATTTTCCCTACAGAAAATTTTGATTTTGTGGAAACTGTATTTTCCACAGAAAAAACAATGACAAAATCCCTAACTCTTAAAATTTGTTTGTGAATTCTTTGGGATAGGAACTTGGTCCTAAAGCTATAAAACATCATGCAAACTTACAGCACCATAAAATAATTAAATAGTCATACAGAAATAGAAAACATTTAATTTAAAGGTTTCAGAGTAGCAGCCGTGTTAGTCTGTATCAGCAACAAGAACAGGAGTTCTTGTGGCACCTTAGAGACTAACAAATTTATTTGAGCATAAGCTTTCGTGAGCTACAGCCCATTTCATTGGATGTATAGAATTAGTTAAGATGAGCGAATATCAGCAGGAGAAAAAATCTTTTATAGTGATAATCAAAATGGCCCATTTAGACAGTTGACAAGAAGGTGTGAGGATACTTAACTGAGGGAAATACCATTAATGGTACCAATAACTTGGGCTTGAAGAGAGACTGGGAGTGGCTGGGTCATTACACATATTGAATCTATTTCCCTATGTTAAGTATCCTCACACCTTCTTGTCAACTCTCTAAATGGGCCATCTTGATTATCTCTACAAAAGTTTTTTCCTCCTGATGATAATAGCTCATCTTAACTAATTAGCCTCTCACAGTTTGTATGGCAACTTCCAACTTATATGTATGTGCATATATCTTCTTACTGTATGTTCCAGTCTATGCATCCGATGAAGTGGGCTGTAGACCACAAAAGCTTATGCTCTAATAAATTTGTTCGTCTCTAAGGTACCACAAGTACTTCTGTTCTTTTTATTTAATTTAAAATTAGAGTATTTCATTTTTAAAAATTAGGCTGAGTGTAAATACTGTGCTGCTTTTAAATATATGACCAACACAATCACAGTACTTTTGTGATATCAAAGTATATTTGTATATTTTTTGTGCGTGCACACACACACACACACTACACACACACACACAGAAAGCACAGTAACAATACTGTTGGACTGGCAATTATAAAGTGCCCCTTGGCTGGCAATCAGATGTTTACAGGAAAACAAGCTACAAGATTCATAAGGTCAACAGAAGAGGTATATCTACAACTGGCTAAACTATGCTTGCGTCCCTAAATCACTGGCAGCTAGCTGTGAGAGCAATTTTTCTGCAATCTAAAAAAATCCCTGAAACCGAAAATAAATTGTGTCTTGGAAGTAAACTGTGAGACTAATGACATTTTGGGCAAATACTAAATTCATGCTCCTGGAATATGGGAAAATATTACAAATGAAAATTTCTGGAAAGCTTTAACTTTGTTCATATTTTCAGAGGGAGAAAAGACTAGGCAAAGGAACAAAACATAACTAGTTTCTTGACAAAAGACCAAGTTTCCTAAGTTACATATAATGTCTGTCCTTAGTATGGATATGAAAAATATAGGTATACTTACATTTTACATTGCTGTCTGAACATTAAGTAATCCTCACAACACCATATAAACTAAGTTTTATTTTATTTTTATAGTTGATTAAGATTCTTGCAATATATAGTTATAAAGCACTTAATAATACCTCAAAGAATCCCTAATGCATATACCTAGTATATTACTGCTTGCAGCAGCTTTTTTGTCTTTAATTACTAAGAAAACATAAAACCAGTTCTAAAAGGATGGTGAAGCAGGTGGTGTAGTTTAGATTCCATTGGCAATAAAATAGTTGTCCTCTCTGGGAAAGTGAGATTCCCATGTGTCACAAAGATTAATTGGAGTCAGACAAAGAGACAGGTTAAGATTTATTTGTTTAGTATATGAGATGCAATAAAAAAAATTAGGCCAAAATATTCAAAGATAGGCAGCTAAATAAGTGTTTTTTCCCCAGAGATGCTGAAGATAAATGCTATATAAATCAAAGGAAGCAGCAGCTTCTGAGCATCTCTTAAAACTGCCTGGACTTCATTTTTTTAGGTGCCTGAATATGGATTGAATTGTCTAACTCTAAGCTTCTACATTTGAAAATTTTGGCCTTATTCTTCATCATTTTTCCAGACATGAACACCTGGCAACAGCTTTAGTATAAGTCAAGCCAAATCTACAAATCATCTAGTATGTAGACTATTGAGGCAAGTAGTGTTTTGTAAATTACATAATCAACTTTAAGTAGCTGCCCTGAAAATCAATAACATCAGAAATAATCTAAAGTTACCTATGGCAGGGGTTCTCAAACTGGGGGTCGGGACCCCCCAGGTGGTCATGAGCTGTCAGCCTCCACCCCAAACCCTGCTTTGTGTCCAGCATTTATAATGATGTTAAAGTGTTTTTAATTTATTAGGGGGGTTGGACTCAGAGGCTTGCTATCTGAAAGGGGTCACCAGTAAAAAAATTTTGAGAATCACTGAGCTATGTTCTTTAAAAGTGCTTTGGTGAAACGAGGTCATAACAGTGATGAAATACTACTACATACCATTAAGAATAATATTCTAAGACAGATTTATTTGTACACTGAGTCATCTCAGAATATACTGATGGACTTTCAAAAAAGATTTTTCCACTGCAAGTATAATCCAAGAAATGTTTTGAGTTGAGATTTATTGTAAGGCTTTACAAGTGGCCTACTTCCCCCTAAGATCTCCCATCTCAATAATACTAATGTTTTGGGTAGTCCTAACATCAAAGAAGAAACACATGCGAGTATCAACTCTTTGGGGAAGGGACTACTACATCTTTTTCTAGAGATCCTAACACAATGGGGCCACAGTGCAACTGTGCCTGACCTCTGGGCACTACTGTAACACTACCCTTATCACTAGTAATAATGTACCACGACCTTCATGCATGAGTGTCTCCATCTGATGACCAACTGGACACACCGTTGTGAAATCATGTTCTCGAAAGCAATATAAAAGTGTCAGTTAAAACTCCTTATTTATTTTCTAATAATCAAGAAAAATTTGTTTTAGTCTTTATTACAAATTGCACTATTCAAATGGGTGTATTTAATTCCCACATACTATACATCAACAAATACTTTTCCCTTCCACTGTGATTTATGTACCCGGCAGTTAAGTTTTTGTAATTAGTTAGCAAGTTGTCAATGACTAATAATTTAGTAAGTACTATGTTTAAAAAAATGTGAAGTTCAAACATCTTCTAGTATTTAGTGCTAGTTCAGATAAATTAGTTATTTTCTAGATATTAAATTGTTACCTGAATATGAAAACATCTGAAAACATCAATGTTTTTCCACTAAAATGGCATAGCAAATAATATATAAAAAACACTGATATTGCACTGTCCACTTAAAAGTATTAGAGAAAATACACACAGACTACACCACTTGAAACAAACAAGAGTTGAAGCAGGCAAAACAGCTCCTTAACATGCTGGTATTTCTTCCTGCCTCCAAGACAGGCTGTCTAATGGTACTATGTACTTCAAATCCTTTTGCATAGGTTTTCCAATTGTAATTGCCATTTTAAGGCCTTTTTTCCCCCATAAAGTTTTAAGCCATGCAATGAGAACAAAGCCAATGGAGCTATTTCTGCCTGCCTACACTTCGGAACTCACCACATGTTCAACACTTTCTGGCAGCTATGCACAAAAAAAAAATAAGGGAAAAAAGAGAATCAAAACACCATACACCATGCAAAAGTTCTACAATTCTTCACGAGTCTTGTATTCAGTATAGTGATTTCAAAAGACAGTAAAATTTCTTACCAAGCTGTTAGCTAACATGTCAAAATCAAGTATGGATTTCACTACTGTAAAGTGAACAATTTGTGTTATGTTAACTTTAACTAATGGAGTCAACATTAAGGATAACAGATATTCTATTATTTAATTATTTGCAGCCCACATAATTAAAGCTCACAAATATTGAAGTATTTTGCCACTTCCTAGTACAAGTGTGCATGGTTCTTTTAATAAGTAACTAGGTAAATGAAATAGTGATTAGCTCAGTACTGTGGATCAAAACACTGGCTTTTAAACCTTAACAGATAAAACAATACATACTTTGTTTCATCCATTACTTCTACTTCTGTAGGGGCTGTGATAGGAGCATTCGAACGGCCTGCAGTTGGGTCATCTGTGTTCAATTCTCCATTTGTTGAGCTTACAACCTGCAATTACCAAAAGCATTTTAAGTCATGCAAGTGCACATATAGGATTCTGAAACTGCATAACATACTGAAAAATCCAGATGAGCGTTATTAATATATTACCATTTTAGATGCTCTCGTGACCATCATTCTTCTAATACAATTTACTAACTTTACTCCATGCACTCACTCTCCCGGCTGCTACAGGAAAAGTGATCTACAAGACTGACTCCTTAAAAATGGCAGACTGAGGCTTTGTCTACACTTGCACTTTTGTCAGCAAAACTTTTGTTAGACAGGGTGGAAAAAACAAACCCTTGACTGACAGAAGTTTCACCGACAAAAGCACCAGTGTGGACAGCACTATGTCAGCTGGAGAGTGGTAAAGTCCATAGTGTAGACATAGCCTAAGTGCAGCACCCCAGATCCTCAGCTTTCTTTGATACAATCGCTAAGACAAAGCAAGAACATGATGATATTAAGGAAGAAACTGTTCTGGTCATCTGGCAAGAGAAGCAGGTAAGAGAAAAATCTTTTCCTCTTGGCTTTCTGGATGAGCAAGCTGGGTGCAGTGAATGAAGGGCCTCACCAGGTGACCTGCATTGAAGGCTGTGTGTTGGCAGGCATTCTACTGATTAGCAATTTAGGTCTGGAATGGGGCTAGTTAGAGTTTCGCCTCTGGTTCTCAAAAACAGAGCAAAAGGGTATTCAGGTGAGCCCAGAACTCCTGTGTCTAAGTTTTGTTTTTCTTCATTGAGCATGAAATTCCCCCTTTACTCAGTACCAATTGCTTGTCATCCTCTGGAGCAATGGTTTTTGATATTTTCTACACTCTGACTTCATGCTACAACAAAAAAGAATTGCAGAACCTCCTTCCCATCTGGCCATAACGAAAGAGAGGTAGGCATGACAACCAAGGTTGACAACTCATTCTGTAGAACCCTTAATGCTGATGGAGCTCCCACTAACATATCCATCCCTTCTACCCTGGAACCAACATATCAGTTTTCACTGCTAGGTGCTTGAAAGGAGTTGTCTGGTTGGCTGGCAAGTGGTACTCAGTTTGCTTCGAGTTGTACATCCAACTCTTTAGTAGACTATGCACTCACATCTTTAGCCTTCCTTCCTAGTGTTTTCCTGGAGTGGGATTCAGCTGACTTGTGATTTGATCACCTGGGGAAGATGATAGGATTATGTATGGGGATTAGCTCATGCTGCTCATCCACAACATGTAATAGAAACACATATAGCTTACACGTCATCATCCAACTTTGGGGATATTATGTGATTTCAGAAACTGATGTAGACTTGTTGGATAAGATAACAATGCAGTGTAGGAATTTTACCAGATGTTCCTAAGGCCCGCCAGATTTAGTCTGAACTCTATTGCGTGGGCACCCACATAGCTCTTGCACCTTTCCTTGCATGACTGACGACAGATCTGGAAACACAGCAACCAAAGCAAGAATATGAACAAATCTGAAGAATTAATTACTTAATTTTACTCCTGGGGGAATTTGGCACCAAAAAATTAAGAATTCTGCGCACAATATTTTAAAATTCTGCAAAATTCTGAATATTTTATTTGTCAAAGTAAAATATAATCACAACAGTTTTAATTATTTGTGGTCATTTATTCAAAATACCTGTCAGCAAGTATGTCTGTAACAATACAGACAACAAAGAAGATTCAGGAAATGTTTTTGACAAATAGATTCCTTACTAGGCATATGATTACAGAACTCTGAGTAACAATTCATTTAAGCTACAATACAGAACCGTATTTCCCGCACCCCTCAGAAGCAGTGCAAAGGGTTCAGGGAATCAAGGGTAATGGAGGAGCCGATGGAGAGAGAAGTAAACTGCTGGGAAGGAGCCTGGGTGTGAATTTGGAGGATTGTTGGGTATGGATGGGAAAAGTATGGAACAGGTGTTTTGTTTTGTTTTGTTTTGTTTGGGGGGGGGGGGGGAGCAGGAAGGGATTATTAGGGAACTTCCCCCATGCAGACCCTAGCTGACCCCTAGCCTCTCCCATTCAGTCAGGCACATCTGCCCCTGTCCCCACGTGTTCCTGCATCCTCTGTCCATATGTCCCTCCACCCCCACTCAGACACCCACTCCCCCATCCCCATGTGGCCCTGCACCCTCGTCCCTATGTGACTCTGTACCTCCTCTCCCATCGCCACATCTCTGTGCCCCCACCCAGCCACTCCCCTGTCCCTATGTGTCCTTGTAACCCTCCCCCCATCCCCATGTGTCTCTGTGCCTCCTTCAGCCACCCTCTGTCCTTATGTAGCTCTGCACGCCCTCCCCCATCACCATGTGGCCCTGTACCTCCCCCCTCCCGGGGCCCTGTGACGCCACTCCCATTCAGCCCCTGCCCCAGTCAGTCCTCCTCCACTAGCCCTTATGAGCCCCTATCTGATCCCACAGCACTCCACGGTGTCTGTCTCCTCATAGCCCCTGTCTCCTGACCTGGCCTGACAGGCACGGCAAAGAACGCAGGCTCTTTCTCTTCCCTAGATGGCTGGGAGCTGCTGCTGTGTTCTATCACCACCACACACTCTGGGGGGCAAAAGGTATAACTGCAGAAATTATTTTCTGCTGGGAACTGCTGCTGCTTGCGCCACAGTACCCTCTGGTGGGCAAAAGGCAGAATTGTAGCAACATTTCGGCAGCTTTTTTCTGTACAAATAATTAAAAATATGCGTGGCTCATTAGTTATGCACACACGCAGTAGTGCAGAATTCCCCCAGGAGTATTATTTCCACAGCACCTATTGCCATGGCATATGGGCTTCTGACAACAAACATCAAGCATCCCATGTAGATGACTAAAGGGTGAAGGGTGAGGGAGAATATTACGACTTTTCCTCAATAGTACATTCCTGAACTTTTTCCTTCAGTTTTTCCTCTTATACGTATCAATATCTTATATGGAAATGTTGCAATTTTTTAACTTTCACTGTATTGGCCAAGAACGCAGCTGTCTCGGAAGTGGGGTACAATTTTGAAAAAGGGAGATTTTGGTCTCACTTAGTCAAATGACTTTCTCCAAAGAAAGCTATCAGTCTAGAATCTGGGCTGCTGTTCCTCATCACCTTGTTATGGTTTGCTCCATTCCTAATTAGTTGCCCCACAGACTACTCTCCTACAAGCAGCCATCTGAGCTTCAGTCAAAGCTTCTTGAGCTTGGCACATGAACTCAAAAACCTGAGAACTCTGAAATTAACCACTGTATAAAAACTACAGACAGAGACATAAGAGGAGGGGAATAAGGATAAGAGGGGGGAAAGGCAGCATAGAGAAAAGCTGCAGAAAGGGGGAATATGAGCTATAGGTGAAAGGGACAGATGGCTCAGTAACTACTGGAGTACGCAGACATGTAGAACATAAAACTAAACCTAAGATTCCCAGGTTCTAATATTGCTCTGGTGTTCGGAAATATTTGTGAAGCCTACTTACAAAATGTCTCTTTTCTCCTAGTGACTGGCCCACATACCAGTCAGACAACCTCTGACCGCTTTTAGTCACTCCTTCAAGTAATGAGTCTGTACTGTGGATCTAATGTTGCCAACCACCGTGATGGTTCATGTGGGGATCATGTTTTTTCAGTTTGCTTTTTTAAAAAATTATATTAAAAAAGCTATGTTACAGTATGTTAATTTTGCAAAACCAAGCACTTCAAAGTTAGGAAATGGCAACGATAAGGATGCCTCTGAAATTTTTATATGCTTCCCTTATGTGTATGCATTATCATACAGTCTATAATTAAATAATTATCTATTATTTTCCATAGGACCCTGCCTCATTCAGTGCACGGAGTAGAGTGTGCAGTGGGAATGAATACGGTTATGTATTGAATGAGAAGGCTATTGTCTGTAGGAGTCTCTGCTTCATTTAATGCAGAAGAAAGGTGTGTAGAAAACGAAGCCAGGGACTGCAGAAACTTGTGCCTTAATTTCTGGTTAAGGCAGCTGCATGCCATCCTGGAGAACTGGATTTTATCCCTGCCTCTTCCACACAGTTCCTGTGTGATGCTGAGCAAGTCACTTAAACCAAACTTGTCACAGGTGGCCACTGTATTCCCCATTTTCTGGCAGCCTAACTTGAGATATCTGGGGATTGCAGATGTGTTGTTACACTCAACTACAATTGAAGTCTATGTTATAAAACACCAGACTACTCTGAAAAAAAATCAAATCTTCAAAAAATTAGGTATCTCAAACCCGGCACCCCAAATGAGTGGACACTTGGAAGATTTTGACCTTAATATCTGTGCTTCAACTTCCCATCTGTAAACTGGGGATAATAAATAATAATAATAATAGTAATAGGGTGAAAGCTCTTTATTGTTACAGTGATGAACATCACATAAAGGCCCAGGAGGAAACTAATAATTCTGTATTCTGCACAAAGTTTGGAAGTGTGTGTTAAATAGGGCACAGAGCCACATATTGAACAATGAGGATAAAATAAAATATTGAACAGCTACCCAATCAGTGAAGACCATCCATCCTGTGCACTGAATGTAGCAGGGGTCCTACTGGGAAAAAAACTAGTATGTAATCATGGAATTAAAGACTTTTGCTAAGAGATAGCAAAGGTGTACATCACGTCACTTCCTCTTTCTAGAGACTGAAAAACCAAGAAGCTTGACATTCTGGGTAGTTACAAACAGATTTGATGTCAGTTTATCTGAATACTTGCAAGAATCTCTTTGGCTTAGTTCCCATTTCCCTGGGACATGAGACTTATGGCTCAGCCAGTCCTTTGGAATACTGAACAACCTTTGTAGCACCTGAGATCTCTGAAGTGATTTTCATGCTAACCTGTCACCCTGCAAGTGGATTGTATTGCCTGAACAATCAGCCCTGGTTTGTTACATGTGACCTGAAGATCAGGAGGACCAATCTCACTGTCTACAGCTTGAAGAGTAAAGGACAAGGGCTGACTCTCCGATGGATCAAGATCCTTGGGCTGAGACAGAACATAGAGCTAACAACCTGCTAGACTCGCATCTATGTTGACAGTGAACTTGAGGAAAGACACCCCTCTGAAGAGATGTGTAGTGGTCCTTCCACAACACAAGTGCTGGACTTCCAGAATTAGTATGATTTTGGCCTGAAGCATTCCCTCAAGTAGGGTCCGCAAAGCCAAAAGAAGCAGAATCAAGGAACAAGTGGATTTTCTAGCCCATGGGACCACATCTATGAATGACGACAATGCCCAGCATGTGCTAAATCCATTTGACTTCCTGATCTGAGCTGCTAAGATAATTACCTTGTTAACTGCCTTGTTTCGGAGAAAAGTGTTAAGAAGTGAGATTCTGGTAGCCAACAAGGCCAAAGGATAAAATGAGGTTTGAAAATGCTCAACCCAACATATTTTAATGTAATTATATGATGAGTATATGCAGGCAGGCAACTTTTAGATGGAGAGAAGTAAATTTCTAGGTTCCACTGTTGCTATCACTTGTCTACTTTTAATTTTCTGTAGGCAACAAAGTAATTCAGCCTTTGGGATATCAGGACCAAAATTAGACATATCTCCTTTATCTCTTTAGCAAAGCAAACAGAGTTGACCTTCTCAAAGCATTCCCGCTCTAGCACTCAAAACAACTTTGAAAGCCAGAAAATTGCAGTCTGCCCCACTTCTTCCTGCTTTTCTGACTGATAAGATATGGAGACAGGAAAAATCTGGGGGAACGCAGACAAAACATCCTGGTGAAACATCAAAGAATACTTGGTAGTGCTTTTGATCTGCTCTACTTTGCCAGCAGAAAAAGACAGCTTAGTGCCCAGAAAAAAGGAGGAAAAAGGAAGGCTTGCTTCCATGGCATCAAAAACTCTCTGCTGGCTGGTTTATGCCAACTTGGACCTGTTCTTAGGTGCTCATGCCTGGCAGGGTCTCCAGAATCCCTGGTAGCAGTATTTAACAAAGAACCCGGCAGGGCCTGAACAACACTAATGAGCAAAGGAGGATTTCTTGTGCTCCAGCACAATGTTCTTTCCCACTTGAAGCCCCTCAAGAGTTTGATCAAAGGCCTCCTGAAAAAATTCTCATCTTTCAGATATCGCAATGATCCTGTTCTTGAGAATTTGACAAAGAGAGTACACTGACCTAAAGCAGGGAAAGCATGCAACTTTTTCAAGGATTCCCCAACAATTTCCTTGTTGTACTTGTGGAAAGGGAGCAGGCACATAGCTACTTCTGAGACTAGAATAGCCTCTTTTGTGATTATTTTCTTGAGAATCTTCCCCAGACCAAATTCAGGAGAGTGGGACTTGCTCCAGAAGCAGGAGAAGGTCCTTACCTTCCAAAGGAGCATGTCATTTTTAGAACTATCTAGGATGCTCTGGCATGGTTTTGAGGCAGGGAATGGACTCTCTCTCTGGAGCTCTCACTAATCTTAAACTTTCCAGCAAGATTTTTGATTTGACCATGAACTAGCAGACTGTGATTGAGAATGCACATCACAGGCAGGAGGGACTCTGATGGTTGCCAAACGCGTTGCAACCAGCTATTGGTTGAAGGTAACTGAAGCAATGTAACAAGGAGGAGCAGCCCAGATTTCAGACTGGTGGGCTCCTTACAGCCTTTTTTTTTTTTTTAAGTCATCATAAAGACCTACCTAATGGGAAAAGTCTGCATCTAGGCCAAGAGCTCCTTAGTTCGGATACTTGTGCTGGTACTGACTTCTTCTGTGGACTTACACAAACCACAAGTACTCTGACTCAGTTTTCCCATCAGTCCCAAAACAACTTATGGCACTGATATGTCCCAGGAAGTTAATGTCTATAAAATACTTTAAAATAAATAAATAAATAAAAACATAAAGCAGGAGCACATTAGGACAGATTTTAGGATCTGTCCAAACTCTACATATCACAGCTTGGTGGAGCAGGAGAAGTGATATGATATAAAGTTAACGTTTGCATTTTCCTGATCCTGGGGCAGTTCTGTGCTGGGTTGGTCCTCCAAGTTATACTGGCTTGCTAATGGCCCCAGGGACCAGCACAGTACAAGGGGTCACCTGGCACTGCTCAATATGCCAACATCAGAGATGACGAGTAGTATAGGAGTTTTCATGATTGCTCTATGCTACTGGAGGATGCCTTCTGCACTGCAGTGATCCTCTCAGGGCTTGATACACCAAAAGTATGCAGCCAGAACCTCTTGGAGCTGAGGGTACAAAGTGGCTGCACCACAGAGGATCAAACCCTTTAGGTGGAAATACTATATAATAACTATATACAGAAATCTAACCCACTGCAGGTTGATATCACTACTCCATTTATAAAGAAGTCCAATGGTTTTCCTGAATAATCTGCATAAAAAACAGCACAATCATTTATTTATTTTAGAAAATTAGGATACCTCTGTACCCATAAACATGGATATGCATGTTGCAGCTTGATGTATTCCAGCAAAACATTAAAGAAAAGACTTTCACCAAAACCTTAAAGTAAGATTTGAAATCAAATATGGTGTGGAGATGGATAGCTAAAATGAACTCAAACTACTCCCCTATAAGTAAAAATGGGTCACTGTCTTCCAGATATCCCCACTTATGAAACTCCTATAAGATATGATACATGGTCCAAGCTAAGCATTTAATACCCTGGCAACATCTCATCCCTGTCCTTAATTTAGATCAAAATTCTTCAAAATGAATCCATTTCTGCATTATGAAGAGTCTTAATTCAAAATAAAAGTATATAATGGCGGCACAAACATCTGTGATTAGATGGTGCTGGTTTTCCTCTAACCTATGCAGCTAGGTATGGCCTAATATTACCAGAACTAAGACATGAAGAGAACTTTTTAGAGCTATATTGCTGTAAAAGATTGACAGAGGGTTAAATGACTTAGGGTTTACTACAGCTTTGTAAGATATTCAAACATTGCAGCTCTGTGAATCCTCACAACAAAACTTACACAACTATTAAAACTCACATCAGACAGTTTTCAAGTTTTAATCTTCATGTTCTGCATAGATTTTACACATTAGAGGACACTGGAGCAAATTAATGAGCTACTTAATAAGCATAATCATCATGTACATAATCATAACATTAGGCTAAAGCACTGACTCCTCTAGATTTCCACCAAACTTCCATTGCCCCCCTACAATGAATGAGAGATCAAGTTTAGTCCTGAATACTGATCCTCCAAATGGCAGCACATCTTCAGGCAGCCTTATTCTTTCATTTTACTATACAGTTTATAACATTTTTAATTTGAGATGTTCTAAGTTTAGGGAAAAAAGCCTCTCAAAACCATTGACAGATTTTTATGTTCAACACCCCAACAAACAATTATGAAAGACAGGGAAATGTACTTAGCAAGCAATCCCTTAAGAAAGTTAAGTTCCCTTAATAAGAAACACTGCATTCTCCTATCTAAAAAGTTCATTATTGAAGTCAGTCTATATACCTGAGCAATTCATTAGTGGCATCATAGCTCATTATGTCTCACTTCAAACACACATCAATGCAAAACTGGTTCTGTGATCCAAGGAGACAAGGTAATAATTCATGTAGAAGCTTTTGAATTTGTAAAAGTCTGGGCACTACAGCTAACATGCTAATAGCTCCCCCCCTTGAAATATTAGCATCTTGCAACTGAGAAAATACTTATTCTTATTATATCAGTTATATAAACTTTCAAAAATGTTTTTACTCCCTGAACTCTTTCCAGACCTTCCAAATTTCAGACTCTTGAATCCAATCTTTTATCCCAGTTTTCTTTTTAGTGGTTATCATAGCGAAAAAATGGGGAAGAGAGAGAAGGGAGGGAACCTTTTCTCCTCTGCATTCTCTTCGAACTGGAGCCTGTACTAAAATACTAGGGCAAACAGGAGCAGATTTTGAAGCTCTGCAAAACAACGTTGGTTGGAAGAATATTCTGAAAGTATAATTCGGCAGGTCAAAAAAGAATTGGAAGATCAACTAGCAAAAGATTCAAAAATTAACAGCAAAAAATATTTTTAAGTACATAACAAGCAGGAAGCCTACCAATCAGTGTGTCTATTGGACAATCGAGGTGCTAAACAAGCACTCAAGGAAGACAAGATTGTTGTGGAGAGGCTAAATGAACTCTCTGCATTGGTCTTCACTGCAGAAGATGTGAGGGAGATTCCCATACCTGAGCCATTCTTTTTAGGTGACAAATCGGAGGATCTCTCCCAGATTGAGGTGCCAATTGTGGAGGTATTAGGATAAACTAAACTGTAATAAGTCACACGGACCAGATGGTATTCACCCAAGAGTTCTGAAGGAACTCAACTATGACATTGCAAAACTACTAACTGTGGTATGTAATCTATCACTTAAACCAGCTTCTGTACAAAATGACTAGAGGATAGCTAAGAGGATAGCTAACGTGACACCATTTTTTTTTTTTTAAAGTCTCCAGAGGTGACCCTGGTAATTACAGCCCAGTAAGCCTAACTTCAGTATCAGCCAAACTAGCTGAAACTATAGTAAAGAACAGAATTATCAGACACACAGAAGAACATGATTTGTTGGGGAAGAGTCAACACGGCTTTTGTAAAGGAAAATCATGCCTCACCAATCTATTAAAATGCTTTGAGGGGGTCAACAAACATGTGGACAAGGGTGATCCAGTTAATACAATGTACTTGGATTTTCAGAAAGGGACCTTGGAGCCTTTGTGGCTAGTTCTCTCAAAACAGCAGCAGTCAAAAAAAGCTAACAATGTTAGGAACCTTTGGTAAAGAGATAGGTAATAATACAGAAAATATCCTAGTGCCACTATATAAATTCATGGCATGCCCACATTTATAATACTGCACACAGTTCTGGTCCCCCCATCTTTAAAAAGATACATTAGGAATGGAAAAGGTACAGAGAAGGGCAACAAAATAGGTATATGGAACAGCTTCCATACGAGGAGAGTTTAAAAGACTGGGACTATTCAGACTGGAAAAAAAAAGATGACTAAGGGGGGAGAATATGATATAGGTCTACAAAATCATGTTGTAGAGTAAGTGAAGTGTTATTTACCCCCTTCACAAAACACAAGAACCAGGGGGGTCACACAATGAAAGTAACAGGTAGCAGGTTTGAAACAAACAGAAAGAAGTACTTCACACAAGCACAGTCAACTTGCGTAACTCATTGCCAGGAGATGTTGTGAAGGCCAGGTCCATCAATTGTTATTAGTCAAGATGGTCAGGGATGCAACCCCATGCGCCGGGTGTCCATAGGCCTCTAACTGCCAGATGCTGGGACAACAGGGGATGGATCACTTGATTATTACCTATTCTGTTCGTTCCCTTTAAAGCACTGGGCACTGGCCATTGTTGGGAGACAGGATACTGGGTTAGATGGACCACTGGTATGATGCAGTGTGGCCATTCTTATGTTCTTACATGTAATGAAATTCCAGCAGTAAGAAGCAGATCTTTTGGTTAACTGGACACAATGAATGCTTAACAAAAAAATCATGAACAGCTTAATAAGGTCTTTACAAGTGCATTTAGTGTTAGTAATCCAAGAAGAGAAGGAAACAATCAATGAGTTATTCAGCTGACATTTTCGGGAACCGACACAAACTTTTATGAAGCAAGGACGTAGGAGGTTAACTAATGAATTGAAGCAATGTACAGTAGGTTGCTTTCCACTAATGAAGTTATAAAGAAGAAGAAAACAGACTGTCACAGATTCAGCCTTTTTCACATATACTGGTGGAGGAATGACTGGATTATTTCAGAGAAGCGAAGGATTTTTCCTTCATAGATCAAATTACTAGCTGACTTTAATGTGAAGTGATGCTACAAAGTAAGACTAAACAACAAAAATATATTAATTTCCCTAGCTAGCACGTCCAAAAGGTTTTTGGGTTCTTTAAGAAATACAAAACCATAATCATAATTAACGGGTAGACTTGCCCAAACCCTTTAGTACATCTAACATTTTTGTTTTCAAACTCCCTGTTTCTTACACGGAAATTACATATAAAAAGTTGACTTTACAATAGTATTTGGAGTGTACACATATGCACTCATGTTGTATATACACCTACGTAAAAACTTCTTTAAAGCACACACTTAGGACCAATGAACTTTCAGTGTTACTTAATATTAATGGGATCACAGTGGGATGTTGTGTGGCTGAGACGTAACCTACAGTAATGAATCAGGAATCTCAAAGGAACAGAGAAGTTGCTTACTGCACTTGGCACTCTTATGTGAACTAAAATGAAGATTTTCTGCAGACAGAATATAGCAACCTACATTTAAACTGATGATTCAACACACAGCTGATTTAAAGTATCAATGCTGATTCATTAATTTACTTTCCTGCTAACATTTAGCTGTCATCTTTCACTATGCAGAAAAATTTTATTTCAGATTAAGTTAGGGATGCAGCAAAAAAGCTACAGTTCATAGAATTCTTGCTGGCTGCATGCTCCCGTTTTTAAAAAAAATTGAAATAACAATTAAAAATTCTCTATCATTAGATATTCTGGAGGAGAAAAATTTCTTGCAATATGAAAAACTATTACCTACCTTTCATAACTATTGTTCTTTGAGATGAGTTGCTCATGTCCATTCCATTCTTGGTGTGTGCACGCCACGTGCACAGTTGTCAGAGACTTCTGCCTTAACGGTATCCATAGGGTCGACTGTGGCGCCCTCTGGAGTGCTGCGCTCATGCATTTGTATATCAGGCACCACCGGCCCTATGCCCTCTCAGTTCCTTCTTGCCGGCAACTCCAACAGAGGGATAGGAGGGCGGGTAATGGAATAGACATAAGCAACACATCTCAAAGAACAACAGTTATGATTGCAGACTGTGAGATTCTATGTCCATACCTGTATGTGTACGTGCAGCAGGACAGGATGAGGGAGCCCAGGCTGGTGGAATGGACAGGCTCAGTAGATCCCCAGCACAACAGGTGGCACCCCAGAAGGGGGGCCCAACGCATCACAAGTACGTTAAACCAAGTGTCTGATTGCTCCACCATCTATTCCACCTCTAGGCCTAAGTTATGGCCATCCTTTGGAGCAGGGCTTGTGCTTCTTAAAATCGTCCGGTGGGCTAGCACAAGAGGGTCCCACCACAGCCTCATCTGGACTGGGAGAGGGCCTAGGGCATCATTCACCATGGGGGAAGAGGGTCTCATGGTGGGCACCGGCCCTTCCACCCACCACGGCGTCCATCTGCACTTTGCGTATCGAGCCCGGTGATGTCTGATACTTGTCTGAAGCGGGGATTGACGACTGGTGTGAAAGGGGCATCGGCATAACCACTGGCCTGCTGCCAGGATGGCATCACAGAGATGGACGCAGCCTCAGGAGCCCAGTCACCATGGTGCTGTCTTGGTGAGGGGCTGAACTCCCTCTTCGTGCTGGAGGGATCCCGCCTCCAGTGACCACGGCGGGACCATCAACGCCCGAGTCTGGAGGCTAACTGTCACTGTGGGTGAACAGTCCCTTGAAAAGGTGGATCAGTGCCGGGAGCAGGGGGAACAGCACAGTGTTCGGGAATGTTCCCATGATCTAGATGATGGCGATTGACATCGTGGAAAGGGTCAGCAGGAGGAAGACCAGTGCCAATCATACAGTGACCAATGCCTCCCTCTGGGTGAATCTCGACGAGAGGGCAGAGACCAGGAGCGCAGTGCCAGCGAACTAAGGCGACCTATGCTGATGCAGAAACCAGGGGTGGGGTGACAAATTGCTCTGCCTTGGTTCCAGAGACCAGCGGCGTCCACTCGCCTTCTGGGAAGATTTCACAGATGGCTTGCCCTCGTAGGGAGCCTTTGCCGGGTCCATCGCAGCACGCAGTGCTGGCTGTGCTGCGAGAATCTTTTACTCTCTAGGCACTGTGAAGGCATTGACTCTGCCATAAGTCTGGGTCCCCTACTGCTCCCTGGAGTTGGTGATGGATCCCTTGGGGGGTGTGGAGGAGTTGGGGAGGGGTAGGAGGTCCCCTAGGGGATGTGTCCCCATGTGGCCCTGGGGTGGACGGGCAGCCTGAACAGGGTCCTTTCCTGCTGCCCCTTGGTCCTTCTTGCTCAGTGCCGCGTCCCACTTTTTCGAATTCTTTTTGGGCGCTGGTGAAGGGGAATAGTGCTGGGTAGAGCCTGGCGCCAGCTCCGAGGCCGGCTGGAGAGTAGCCTCCAAGAGGAGGGCTCTCAAATGGATGTTGCGCTCTGTGTCCTAGGATGAAAGTTCTTACAGATGCAACACTTTTCTTTTACATGAGATTGCCCTAAGCACTTCAGACAGCTGCCATGGGGGTCACTAACAGGAACAGGCCTATTACAGTCAGTGCAGGGCTTAAAACCTAGAGACTGGGGCATGCCCTGCCTGGGGCAAAGTCCTTGCCAGGACCCTAAATTACTAACTAACTACAGTAAACAAAACTATTTACAGTTGCAATACATGAAGTGAAGAAAGGAAACCGCTGACCACTTGCGGGTGGTAAGAAGGATCATGAGCGCTGCACTCCAGAGGGCACCACAGCCGATTACGGATATCGCGAAGGCAAAAGTCTCCGACAACTGTGCAAATGGGTGCGCACATACCTAGAATGGAACTGACATGAGCAAGCATTCGAAGAACCACCTAACGTTTTTCAGTATTTAACTGTTTTTTTAAAAATTAAGGTGAGCTTCCTTCAAATTTCAACCTTTTTGGTTTGTTCTTTTTTTGAGGACTTAGAAATAGTAAATTTAAAAGAGAGTTATCTGAAAATTCTGAATTTGCTTTGCTTAAACAGTAACAAAGTTACAGTTTACTGAACTCAAGTATTCCAGGGCAAAACAGAAATCATATTTGACACTAAGTTATTCAGTATAATGGTACAAAACGTTTCCCACCATTTCAATAAGATGTCTAGCATATTAACACATGAACTTAATTCAATCTCCAATAAAGTGGAAACAAGAGCAGTCGGCCACTGAATAGCAACAATCCTATGGCTAAAGCAAATATGTAAATATATTTCAGCAGCAAGAAAGAAGCCAAAAGTATATATCTGAATTCACAGCTACGTACGGAGAGACTTGTATTAGTTTATCCAACATTCACTTTGTTAAGTCCTAGTTATTACAGAACTCCTCTGTAAATATATTTTGTACACAAAAAACACACCACCACAATTCGCTCCAATTCTTTGCCATCTCAGAGGTACCAAGAATAAAAATGAGTCATGAAGAGTGAACTAGTTTAGAGGTGGTCCTCTAAAATGCACAAGGTAATTTGACAGAGTACGAAGTGCATATAAGGGTAAATCTTTTCCCACCACTGCTCCTATAGCACTTCACAGAGCAATAAATACAATTTAAAGAAATACTGTACAACTTAATTGAACCCTTTATAGCTTCTGTCATACCATATGCAACCTGATGGCTTTGTCACACAAGACACTCAAGAAAATTAGGACAAGTCAGCTAAAGGTGTGACGTTAAAATGCATTAAACAACTGCATGGATACTCTCATTCCACAGGGGATTAAATTGAAGCAAAGCATAGCCAATTTTCTTCTGAATGAGAGTATCCACACAAGGGTTTAAAGCATTTTAACTCCAAACCTTTGGTTAACTCCTCAATTTTTTTTCACTGTAGATAGGCCTTAAAAGTACTATAGCTAATTGTTCAAAGGAATCTAGGCTACAGTACTAGACTAGCCAATGCCCCAACATATTGGCAAAATTTGATTTAAAAAATTCAGTTATAACTGAAAGATATGCATCACAACACTTATTCACAATATCAAACTCTACTGTAAGAAAAATAATTAGCATATTACATTATTTCATAGTATCTGCTACTAACAAACATTACTAATCCTTTGCCACTATGTTACAAAAACAATCAATAATTCAATAGGTGTGCAGTTATCTCCTATACCAGAGATTCTCAACCTTTTTGTTTTTGAGACCCCCCAACATGCTATAAAAACTCCATGGCCCACCTGTGCCACAGTAACTGGTTTTCTGCATATAAAAGCCAGGGCCTGTGTTGGGGGTAGCAATCAGGTCAATTGCCTGGTGCCCCATGCCACAGGGCCCCCATGAAGCTACATTGTTCAGGCTTCAGCCCCGGGTGGTGGGCCTCAGGGACCTGGGCTTCAGCCCTATGCAGTGAGGCTTCGGCTTTCTGCCCTAGGCCCCAGCAAGTCTAATGCTGGGCCTGTTTCGAGGCCCTGCTGAAACTTGCTCGAGGCCATCTATGGGGCCCTGGACCCCGGTTGAGAACTACTGTCCTATACAACATCTAACTTTAAAAGCAATGGGATGATATAATACTATACTGTCATGGATGGTTATAAACTGTTCGGGAAGGACAGGCAGGGCAGAAAAGGTGGGGGAGTAGCACTGTATGTAAGGGAGCAGTATGACTGCTCAGAGCTCCGGTACGAAACTGCAGAAAAACCTGAGTGTCTCTGGATTAAGTTTAGAAGGGTGTGCAACAAGAGTGATGTAGTGGTGGGAGTCTGCTATAGACCACCGGACCAGGGGGATGAGGTAGATGAGGCTTTCTTCTGGCAGCTCACGGAAGCTACTAGATCGCATGCCCTGATTCTCATGGGTGACTTTAATTTTCCTGATATCTGCTGGGAGAGCAATACAGCAGTGCATAGACAATCCAGGAAGTTTTTGGAAAGCGTAGGGGACAATTTCCTGGCGCAAGTGCTAGAGGAGCCAACTGGGGGGGGGGCGCTTTTCTTGACCTGCTGCTCACAAACCGGGTAGAATTAGTGGGGGAAGCAAAAGTGGATGGGAATCTGGGAGGCAGTGACCATGAGTTGGTTGAGTTCAGGATCCTGACACAGGGAAGAAAGGTAAGCAGCAGGATACGGACCCTGGACTTCAGAAAAGCAGACTTCGACTCCCTCAGGGAACGGATGGCCAGGATCCCCTGGGGGACTAACTTGAAGGGGAAAGGAGTCCAGGAGAGCTGGCTGTATTTCAAGGAATCCCTGTTGAGGTTACAGGGACAAACCATCCCGATGAGTCGAAAGAATAGTAAATATGGCAGGCGACCAGCTTGGCTTAATGGTGAAATCCTAGCGGATCTTAAACATAAAAAAGAAGCTTACAAGAAGTGTAAGGTTGGACATATGACCAGGGAAGAGTATAAAAATATTGCTCGGGCATGTAGGAATGATATCAGGAGGGCCAAATCGCACCTGGAGCTGCAGCTAGCAAGAGATGTCAAGAGTAACAAGAAGGGTTTCTTCAGGTATGTTGGCAACAAGAAGAAAGCCAAGGAAAGTGTGGGCCCCTTACTGAATGAGGGAGGCAACCTAGTGACAGAGGATGTGGAAAAAGCTAATTTACTCAATGCTTTTTTTGCCTCTGTTTTCACTAACAAGGTCAGCTCCCAGACTGCTGCGCTGGGCATCACAAAATGGGGAGAGATGGCCAGCCCTCTGTGGAGATAGAGGTGGTTAGGGACTATTTAGAAAAGCTGGACGTGCACAAGTCCATGGGGCCGGACGAGTTGCATCCGAGAGAGCTGAAGGAATTGGCGGCTGTGATTGCAGAGCCATTGGCCATTATCTTTGAAAACTCGTGGCGAACCGGGGAAGTCCCGGATGACTGGAAAAAGGCTAATGTAGTGCCAATCTTTAAAAAAGGGAAGAAGGAGGATCCTGGGAACTACAGGCCAGTCAGCCTCACCTCAGTCCCTGGAAAAATCATGGAGCAGGTCCTCAAAGAATCAATCCTGAAGCACTTGCATGAGAGGAAAGTGATCAGGAACAGCCAGCATGGATTCACCAAGGGAAGATCATGCCTGACTAATCTAATCGCCTTTTATGATGAGATTACTGGTTCTGTGGATGAAGGGAAAGCAGTGGATGTATTGTTTCTTGACTTTAGCAAAGCTTTTGACACGGTCTCCCACAGTATTCTTCTCAGCAAGTTAAGGAAGTATGGGCTGGATGAATGCACTATAAGGTGGGTAGAAAGCTGGCTAGATTGTCGGGCTCAACAGGTAGTGATCAATGGCTCCATGTCTAGTTGGCAGCCGGTATCAAGTGGAGTGCCCCAAGGGTCGGTCCTGGGGCCGGTTTTGTTCAATATCTTCATAAATGATCTGGAGGATGGTGTGGATTGCACTCTCAGCAAATTTGCGGATGATACTAAACTGGGAGGAGTGGTAGATATGCTGGAGGGGAGGGATAGGATACAGAAGGACCTAGACAAATTGGAGGATTGGGCCAAAAGAAATCTGATGAGGTTCAATAAGGATAAGTGCAGGGTCCTGCACTTAGGACGGAAGAACCCAATGCACAGCTACAGACTAGGGACCGAATGGCTAGGCAGCAGTTCTGCAGAAAAGGACCTAGGGGTGACAGTGGACGAGAAGCTGGATATGAGTCAACACTGTGCCCTTGTTGCCAAGAAGGCCAATGGCATTTTGGGATGTATAAGTAGGGGCATAGCGAGCAGATCGAGGGACGTGATCGTTCCCCTCTATTCGACATTGGTGAGGCCTCATCTGGAGTACTGTGTCCAGTTTTGGGCCCCACACTACAAGAAGGATGTGGATAAATTGGAGAGTCCAGCGAAGGGCAACAAAAATGATTAGGGGTCTAGAACACATGACTTATGAGGAGAGGCTGAGGGAGCTGGGATTGTTTAGCCTGCAGAAGAGAAGAATGAGGGGGGATTTGATAGCTGCTTTCAACTACCTGAAAGGGGGTTCCAAAGAGGATGGCTCTAGACTGTTCTCAATGGTAGCAGAAGACAGAACGAGGAGTAATGGTCTCAAGTTGCAGTGGGGGAGGTTTAGATTGGATATTAGGAAAAACTTTTTCACTAAGAGGGTGGTGAAACACTGGAATGCGTTACCTAGGGAGGTGGTAGAATCTCCTTCCTTAGAGGTTTTTAAGGTCAGGCTTGACAAAGCCCTGGCTGGGATGATTTAACTGGGAATTGGTCCTGCTTCAAGCAGGGGGTTGGACTAGATGACCTTCTGGGGTCCCTTCCAACCCTGATATTCTATGATTCTATAGTTTTGCTTTTAAACTAAGCTTTTTGCAGGAATTTAACTTTGCTGCCAGGTTACCTAAAAGGTCTGTACTCTCGTAATTTCTGTTTTCCACTATTAAAGAATTAAATCAATATCTGCTATTGTTCTGTACCTACAGGACACACCGTCACCATTTCCTAAAAAATACTTTCTTTTAAAGGTAAATACTGAATTTGGCCTGTAGCTTTAAATGGACCAAAATGTTAAGATAAATTAAAAACTGCTCTTGGGATGGTCATGTTTTTGGGTTAGAAAAAGCAAAGTACTGAAATTTTTCTCAGTAAATGCTGGGATTGTTGAAGTAATTATTTTGAATAAAGTACTGAATGCGCCACAAACTAAATGCACCAGAACTAGATAAATTCAAGGAGGATAGGTCTGTCAATGGCTATTAGCCAGGATGGGCAGGGATGGTGTCCCTAGCTTCTGTTTGCCAGAAGCTGGGAATGGGTGACAGGGATTGGATCACTTGATGATTTCCTGTTCTGTTCATTCCCTGTTCATTCCCTCTGGCACTGGCCACTGTCGGAAGACAGGATACTGGGCTAGACGGACCTTTGGTCTAACCCAGTATGGTCGTTCTTATGTTCATAAACTATTTGAAGTGTTCCACTGATATGTTAAACACAGATAGAAATATTTCTTAATTTAGCCAGAAGGTACTTAAGAAATCTCAATTTTATCCAGTTTAATCTCAAATCCAATGCTAATTTCACATTCTAATATGGTTCAAGGAGACAAATCAACTACTTTCCTTTTTTATTTTATTGATTTGAAAGAGTTGCTGTGATCAGAACACTGGTCTGATAGTCAAACTGCTTGTTACTAGTAAGCTAAATAAGAATTAATTATTTTTATAAAAAGGTTTAGAGCAACCAACTCTTTGATTAGTTGCAATATTCACTTTATTTTATTCAGTTACTTTATTCTACACAAACAAGAGCTTTTCAAGCATCAGTTTAGAATTTTGCAATTTAATTCAAGACTCAGATTTTTTAAAAGATGCAAAAAACTTATTGTACAGAATTAACAGGGTGAAGTATGCAATTTTATCCCTTCTCTTTGCCTTGGAGGAGAAAAAAACAAACAAGATATTTTAGAAAAAACTAAAATATAAGAAATAGATGGAGCTCTCAGACTCAGGCTCAAAAAGCGTATTGAGCACAAGGAAAATACACAACATGTTCTATACAACTTCTTGTTATAATACTACATTATTATGATTTTGATTGACATGACAAACAATTACTAAGAACAGAGTGTACGCACATAAACAGGGCAGCTTTCAAGCCATCTGATGTGACAAGTATCTTCTTGATTCTCGTGCCCTACATTTCCCAAGAATTACTGCAACCACATACATCACATACACAAGGAAAGCAAAACTGGGTTGAAAGCTACAATAATCTGATAAAGGAAATTAAGCATTCAGGGAGAAAGAGTTTGGACTATAACAGGGTCTGGGTGGGGAATTAACATAAGACAATGAGTCAGCATTTGACTTAGAAACTCTAAATTGGCCAACCTTAGTGAATGAATCCCCTTAAGCTACTGTTTACAAATGAGAAATGGACTGGACTGGGAATCATACCTCATTTGAGCATTTTGGTGGTTGGCAAAGAAACAGAGCTGTTACTGCTGCGCACCATTAAGCAAACAAATTAGTGAATTCAAAAGCTTCCCGAGTACACCACTTTGTTCAAGTTTTGATGCGATAACCCACTTCCATTAAGCAGAAATTAATATCATGTTTTTCACTTGCAAGTGGAAGTGCAATAAAATTAGCTTTCTGGAGGCTCTTTAGTCACTATGTATAACTACATTCCTCCAACATCTTAAAGGGATGCCATAAATTCCATTACTGTCTGAATATTTTTAACTACTATTCTTAAAAGCAAAATCTAAGACACTGAAAAATGATCAGAAAAAAAATTCCCTGTTTTTAGTTTTCTACTTTGTGAATTTGACAGCACTGTGTATATGTAAATTCACCATGTCTGGTCAGATAGCCAGTTTTGCCTTTTTTGCATTGGCCTCTCTATCAGGAGGGGAGAAATACATTTGTTTGGTAGGGACAAGTATAATATCTAAAGCTGCTGTTATACTTACTTGTAGAAACTGACTCTATTTAAACAGATATTTAATTGAAATAAAGTACTTAACTAAATATTACTAATATTAATTCGTTTCTCATTTTTTACCCTGGTTAAAAAATATAAAGTGCTGCACTGTGCCAAGTTCTCCAAATTGGCTAATATTAAATAAACTTGAGTAGTTAAAATCTACTTAAATATATATAAAATTAAAATGAACTGAAGTCATAACGTTAGAGGATTTAGTTGATATAAATTTTAGAAAGCTATACTGCTAAACTACAACAGGCATTTGTAGAAATTCAACATACAAAAAGTCAAACTTTCTGCACTTTTCTTTTCCAGTTTGGCAGTTGCAGAACAAAAAGAATAAGGGAATGTAATTATGGACATAACTATGAAGCAAACTTTTCAGCTGAAAACAAGAATCATGCCAGGAGTTACAGGGGAATAGGTTGCAGCATGTGGAAATAATCAATCATGCAAAGAAGCAGAAAATACCTGTACCGAGCCACCATGTCTGTCAGCTGCAAGGTGAGCTCTCAAGTGATGGGGGTTTGCCTGCTGGGAGTCCCAAGCTGCTCTGTGGTCTGCCGACTGCCAATTATATAATGCATTAAGCATGCAAGGAAGAGGAGGGAAAAAAACCCAAAACATATTAAACACCTCATGCTAGTATTACAACGTAAAATAAAAATCCCACAGGAATACAACACACAAACAGAATGTAACCAGCTATGTACATATGCACATGAATGTATATAGTCTTTAAGTTTAAACATGTATCTAACAGATTTATTTGGGAATAAGCTTTCGTGGCTAAAAACCCCGCTTCTTCAGATGCATCTGAAGAAGTGGGGTTTTAACCCACGAAAGCTTATGCCCAAATAAATCTGTTCGTCTTTAAGGTGCCACCGGACTCCTTGTTTTTTTTGTGGATACACACTAACACGGTTACTCCTTGATACTTGACACGTTTAAACTTTGCTATTTACTATAGCTAAAAGTTGTGGAGTAGCTAAAAACAAAAAAATGTATATGCTCAAACGTAACTACCAGACAGATTAAGAATCTGGAAATAGCAGAAAGCATAACAATAAACAAAAATAAAACCCCCAAACCAACTGTTTTTATTATTTTAAGTAATTCCAAAATGGTTATAAGTCTCTTGGGGTATGCAAAATTTCTCTCGAACATAGCAATATAATTAAAAATATGATGAAGACTCCAGAAGAAAACAAGAATTGATGATTACATATGTTTAAAATACAATGCTGCAATTGCACATCATGCATGTTATAATAACTGAAAATATACATTCAACAAATGCAATACAAAATGCAGCGCACAATTATTATATTGTATATTCCTACCCTTGCATCAACAAAAGCCTGAAATTTTCTGAGAAACAAACTGAAGTATAAAATCACAATACTGATCAAAGTTATCAGCTTACTGTAATTCTCCACTAGTTTGGCAAAAAACTCCTAATGAAATTCTCAGACTATATCCTTTAAAACCTTAAACCTTTTAGGGCGAAGCTTTTGAAACTAGTCACCTACATTATGTATGCAAATCTCATTTGTATGTATAAAGTGGGTAACTATGTGCATATGCACTTTTTTTTTTTAATACTAGAATAAATCACATGTGCATATGCATATATATATATATATATAGGGTGAAGTTTATATGTTCACTTGGGAAGCTTGACCCTTAAACTGTACAGCATATCAAAGTAAAATATGATTTATATATTTTGTACAGATACTATTTCAACCTTTACATAAAACAGTTATTGATCTGTAAGAAAGTACTTAAAAATACATTTTTCTCATGACAGCATTCTGGTAATCTCACCTCAGAATTGTACACACTCTGAGCACCAGGTAACAATGGCGAATTCAAACCTTAAGCAGTCCATCTGTTCTTATAGCCTATGATTGAGCATGAAGTATTTTCTCTAAGAAAAACTTGACAATACTTTTAACAGAAAATCTAGAATTCTCACAAATTTTACTGCCTTTTGAATTTACTAAGGTGGCAGTAAACTATAAATATGATGGGACAAAAAATGCAATCTTAGGAAAACAGAACCCTCTAACACTAGCGGGTGATTCACTGTACAGGGTGCAAAGTAAGAGACTGTAAGATTAAATAGAAAAACTAAGGAAAAAATACAGCAATGCTCCTTAGGATGCAGTTCATCAAAAAAGACAAAAACCTCCCACTTATTTATAATTACAACTTAAAAACACAATAGCCCTTTATGACCTTTATTTAAGATTTACAAACCAAAAACATTCATGCATTAATAAGGCTACCTTCAGCAAACATAGAAAAAAAAATGGACAGCAGAAACTGGTGTCAATTTGAAAATATGTAACACACGCAATAGCAAGGCTGTTTTGGCACAAAGAACCAACTTTATAAAAAGGATGACATAAAATAAAGCTGATAAAATCTTAGGTGAGCAGCATACCTGATTTTTGGATTGTTGCATCTTATCTCTGTGCTGATGTGCTTCTCTGTTTGATGACAGTGCGGGGTCCGAATGAATTGAGCCCACTGGAGTAGGCTACAAACATATTATATTATGTAGCAAATTGTTAAAAAAATATTTAATTTTTCTACATACCAACAATTATTGAATTGTAATCCAAAACATGTTTCTGAACCTGCCATGGAAATGTACAGAGATGTGGCCATACAAAACCAACAGCAAGTCATGAAGCAGATCCTCACTAATTCTTAAACTTGGTAATTGCCTCACAAAAACCAGTATCATGCTCTCCCTTCACAAAAATTTAGGAGCAACTTGCTGCAATGATGTCTGATTATAAAGACTTCACTAGTCTATGCTGCAATGCATTCACTAGTATGCTTAGGACATCATGAGTTATTGTAAAATGGTGCAAATAAAAAGTGTATTTTGTGAGGAGTTCCTTAAATTTTTGTTTGCTTACATTTTAATTTGAAAAGTTTGCCACTACTCCAGCTAGAAGTGTCAGTCCCACTACAATTAAAGTTGCATCAAGTATCCATTCTAACCTATTTCGGTTACTGATAACTTCCTGTAAGATTTCAGGCTGAAATCTTCTATGACTAATCTCTGCCCTCTTTGAAAGTATGAAGAAAAAAAAAAGAGGATTAAGCCACTTTTAAATGTGAACACAGTGGAAATAAAAGATATTACCATTTTACAAATTTTCTTCTAACTTTAAAAAAAAAAAAAAAAACAGATAATGAAAATGGCTGGGGTTTGAAAGATACAATTTTGTCTGGGGAGAATGCTTACTGAAAAGCAGTGCATTTCATTGTTCCAGAGGAAATTTAAGTTCACCATCTTATTCGCTTTTGAAAAATTGTTTACCAACTATTCACAATGGTATTTTTTCACTTAGTTTGTAAGATGTGTAGCTAAGGAATGATTCACTGAGGCTATTTTCAAGATTAGCTTAGCTAAGTAGTGAAAGTTTATAAAGTTGTTCAGGACAGAAGGTACATGGGGACTGAGAAAAGCTTCTGTAAACATTTTAAGATGCACAGCAGGGAGTCCCACTTTGATCATTCCCAAGGAAGGTGTTCCTTCCTATAAACGATCTAAGCATGTGTGGGAGAAGGCATTCTGGTGATGTATAAATAGTTCCAGACTGTAGAATTTTAACACACTTCAAATTTGTAGAAGCTAACAGAATTTCCAAATCCTAAACAGGGAAATTCCTACCTTTTCACTTTAAGTAAAGAAAACCCATAGAAAGATTATATCCGTAGAATGTTAAACAAGCATGGGTAAGTAATCAAAGACAGAATGTGCCAAATAAAAGATTTCAGATGCCCTCAAACTTGGACTGTCCCTTTCTGAGTGCTACAAAATATTAACTTCTGTTAAAAGCCACAATACATTTGTTGCTATAACTTTATGTGCAGCATACTGTAGTACTATGTAAATACCATAATCCTATAAAATCATGTACATAAAAAGCACAGTTGTTTCATAGGGAACTGACACAATTTCCGACACTTAAGAATCAATTGTGCACATGATCAAAGTTAGCTTTGAAGTCGCTGCTTCATCCCTGTATACATTATCGCATGTAAGTAAGGACGAAGAGAATATATATGCTGCTGTCTCTCATATTAGATTGTTGGCTCTTCTAAGCAGGGAGCACATTTAGTTGTGTTTTTATACTGCCTAGCACAGCAGGAACCTTATCCATGACAGGGCCCCTAGGCACTACTGCAATACAAAATAATCGTTATCGTGTACAAAAAACCCCTCAAACAAAACAATGCTATCAGAATGTTATTTGGGTTGCAAAGCCAAGCCCTCAAAAGTTAGAAAGAGCCAGATTAACAATTAATCTAATAACAATAATTATAGTGTAGACTATTGGAGTACTGACAATCTTAGTAAAATATGATTGTGAGAATAAGTTACGAAAATATATACACAAGTAAATAAGGATATGTATATACAGGAGCAGGACATTAAATTTAGTGTAAGTAAAAAAAGAAGAAAATGTTACAAGATTATTTCAAGTTGTAGAAAAAATTCTACAAGTCAAATACAGAGTTTTGTAAAATGAAAGCTTAGAATAGATAATATTGGAGCATGCAACCAAAGTTCTATTGACTTAGACTATGTTTTCCATGAATTTTTGACTGTACAAATATTTCTGTCTGGCTTTTCTCAAAAAAAGTTTTGGTCTTTTTGGGCAAAAATTGAATTTTTGTAATTTTTCAGTGAAAAGACAGAATTTTCTACAGATAACACCCCCACCATTTTCTGATCAGCTGAGACCCTAACTGTGGGGGCTAATCCTTTAGTTCCTGGCAGTAGCCAAAAATGTTTTTAAAAGGACATTTTTATTGAGTATTTTAACAAGATACTTAGAAGCTCCTTCAAGCCACCTGTCAGCAGCTCATGTGCCTGTCAGGCTGGACAGACAAGGTGTGCACTTTGATGTCACAAAGGGAATGAGGCTTTAGTATAGCTTCAGCTTAGTACAGTTTCAGCTATAAACCTCAGATGCTGAGAAGTGATTTCTCAGTTGCTTAAAACTTTCCCAAAATGAAACCACCATACACTCCCAATGACGACTCTGTCCTTGCAAAGTTTCAAATGACAATCTGTTACTCTGCTCAAAAGATGATTAGAATTCCTACAATCCCCTATTATAAAACAGAGGAGGGAATTTTATTTGATGTTTAAAAAAAACACCACACCTTTGGTAAGAGACCCAGTATGAAAAAAATCTCAGACCAAAAGGTGATATTTCATAAATTTCACAATATGTAAAAACAGGGGATTACAATGGAAACTGTTCTGCAGCTTTCACAATAGTAGCTTGACTCATAATCTTAGTAAATTTTATAATATACAAGAAAAATTATACACAAATATTAAGACTAACTATGATAGTTAAAAAAAACTGGTTAGACAAAAATACAGCATCTTTGCTTAACTGAACTCACCAGCTGTTTCCCAATCCAGTCATATTCATAATCAAACATATAGCCCTTCCGATCAAATAAGTCTGTAAAGAGTTTTCTTAAGTAGTCATAGTCTGGTTTTTCAAAAAAATCTAGCCTTCTTACATAACGCAGATATGTAGCCATTTCCTCTATACAAATGAGAAATATTCATAATTGCCATTTCTGTTTTATTAATGGTTAAACAATTTCATTAATCATTGGCATTTAAAAACAAACCAAATAAATCTTTAGCTTTCTATATAAAATTCAGATTGATTTTGTCATGTTAATTTACTTTATCAGTTAAGTTTTCATGTTCCACAGCAGTTAATGCATTTTTCCCTTTGAAACAATTATGCACCTATTAACTTTATGTTCATGAGTATCCCATTCAATTTAATGGAACTGCCATACGTCTAAATGTTTGCAGGATGGGAGCCAAATAGACAATAAAAAAAAATTAACTTTTAAAAATCATGCTAAAATCTATCATTACTAGACGTGAGAGATTTATACAGCAGAAAACTCCCCCCCCCCCCCAACCCCCCAGCTTATTTTATACATTTGATAGAAGTTTCTTGTTTAGTCAATTTCATGGGTGCTTCTGTGTAGCAAATTAGTTTCATATGTCTGAGTCTTTTACAGAGAAACCAGGGAAATAAAATATCTTTTTGTATAGGAAAATGTAACTATAATACCACAAAAATTGTTAGGGGGACTCAGAGGCAGGAGTAGTGCCCAAAATGAACTGTAAGTAGTTTTAAGTAAGTCAACTTCAAAATGATGGTCATCTACCAGTAAGAAAAGTGTTACAATAAATATTTTTAAAAAATATTAAAGCTGCTTTCTTATAGATGAAAAGGAGACCAAAATTTTATGCTTCAGGACAAACTGATCACTATCTGGAACTGGAAATAAACTTCCTCCCCTCTTCCCTCCTCCCCACAGAATGTCAATACATTGAACAATTAGTGATTTTCGGCCTCTCTCCTAATCCCCCAGCTTCAACAACAGTCAGTGACAAAACTCTGTAATGTTTCATTATATTTTAAATTACTTGCATTAACATAATATATTTTATGATATGTATTTGAAAGCCATTTTTCTTAGTAATGTATACAGCCCTACAGTACTAAAAACAAAGATTTACTGCAGCGTTATTTTAAAGATAAATTCACAGATTCATCTTCATTAACACAGTCATTACCTGGAAAGTTTTCGCACAATACTTCGACAGGTGTTGCTCGTTTTGTGTCTCCAATTTTCTGATAACGTTCTTTTAATGTATCAGCCTATGATGTGAAAGATAAATTTATAACTTCAGAAAGTATTTTAGGAGACAACTTTACTAAGGAAACACCATGGAGAAGATGACTTTTTTTTTAATTAAAAAAAGAGAGAGAGATGAGGATATTAAAAACACTACCTTTAAACCTTGCCACGGAAGGCTCCCTCTGAGAAAATACATAAACATATGTCCTAAAGCTTCCAAATCATCTCTTCTACTTTGTTCTGAAACATAAAATAAAAAGGTTATTAGAACGTTATGTCTGCTTAAAGTATACTTTAATTTTTCACATGATTTAGAAAAAGTTTTAATATATTTAGACGTTTAACAATATAAAAATATTATATTAAAGTAGTGCACATTTTTGCCTATTGCGGACCCTATTAAAAGCAGAGTTAAACAGAAAATGCCAATGCAGAATATAGATATGTTCATCTTAATAATACAAGTAATTTTTGGTATAAAAGGAAACTGATCTGATATTTAAAATTACACTTTCAGTAAACATGTCCACATTTTTCAACTATGTTAAATGAGAACAATTTTACAGTCTGTCATTGAACAAATTTCCTTCTTAAAATGATGAAAATTAATGTGGTACATGGAAAAAGTAATATTTGTTCCACATCTATTCACTTTATGGAGTTTTTTAGGAAGCCAAAGGTTTTATTGGGGAAGAAAGAAGTCTTTCATGGAAGATCAGTCAAAAAGCACCATTGAGGAAGTGAGTAGCTGTAGCTTATTCCCCTATCTAGCTGACTTTAGAGTGGAACTGTGAATGGAATTACTTTGCAGTAATACAATTTTTGCTTACATTAATGAAGTACTAATCAGCATATTAGAATTCCGGAATTTAAGCCACAGTATTCCATAAAGTTTCCAAGAGAATAAAATAAGAAAACCAACAACAGTAAATTCCAAAAGATAACTCAAGTGATTCAAATGTGCAAAATTCACAAGTGCCCCTTCGGTTTCTGAAATTCTGACTATTAAAAGCAAAAACACATTTCTTATTGACAAGGTATTATTCACATTTTAAATTACAGATATCAATATATTTAAGAGTCTTCAATATAGGTAATTCAATGATCTTTAGATTATTCAATTATACAATGTAATACCCCAAAATCTTAAAGCCAATAGAAAAATTACTGCTGCTAGTAAGCATGATCATCCCTCTACTACCGGAGAGGAGGCATACAATTATATAGGATATTTTTTGTAATTGAGGTGATTCATTGGATTGAAAGCAGTTCCATAAATACACAAGTAACTTGTCAGTCTCAACAGTAAAATGTTGTTTGGTCACCCAGTTTTAAAGCAACAACAGATTACTACTACTACTAATTTACTTTATAAAGAGTATAGATATGGCTAATGCTGAACAAATTTATCTAGTCTACTCCTTATAGTAGATCAGGAAGTTCATAGCAAAAAATTTGCCTTTACAGACCGAATCTTAGGGCATTGCCACACTGGAAACTTCAAAGCACTGTCGCGGGAGCAGTCCTGCAGCAGCGCTTTGAAGTGCGAGTGTGGTCACGTGCAAGCGCTGGGAAAGAGCTCTCCCAGCACTCCTGGTAATCTACCTCCATGAGG
The DNA here is from genome assembly GCF_965140235.1 of Caretta caretta. Classification (NCBI taxonomy): domain Eukaryota; kingdom Metazoa; phylum Chordata; order Testudines; family Cheloniidae; genus Caretta; species Caretta caretta. The sequence continues at coordinate 79,513,612 of NC_134210.1, read as the reverse complement.
GAATTAGCTCAGAGCGCTGGGAGCACAGCTCCCAGCTTTAAAGCGCTCTGACTTGCTGCACTCAGGGGGGTGATTTTTCACACCCTTGAGCCAGGAAGTTAGAGCTCTATAAAATGTAAGTGTAGCCAAGCCCTTAGACACAGTTAGGGGATTGTGAATTTACTTTGCATTGTGATGTCCTTACATTTGACAGTTGCTTCCCTTCCCAACAGAAGCAGTTTTAAAAAATGCTTATTCCTTTAAAAGGACTCTACATTAAAAAGGAACAGCATTTTGACAAAAAGGTAGCATATTTTACAAACTGCTTAACTTGGAGTTCTCTTTCAAAGAACAGTTGATGCTTTGTTTCTAAATAGTATGTGTTTCATGATTCAGATTTGCTGTATTTTCCCTCTCATTTGCCATGAAGAACAGTTGCAAGAAGATAATAATGTACTTTTCTGAGTTGGTGTACTTTTTCCTGACAGGTTTTCCTAAGTTCCTGTGGTGATATAAATTTCCATTTCCATGAACATGATTGAGACCACAGATGGGAAAGCAACAATTTAAATAAACTCTTCCGTTTCCCTGCAAATGCACTTAGTAATACAGAAGCAAAGAAATGAGAGGTGTCAGACCATAGTATGAAGACAACTGTTTCCAAACAGAATATTTATTGAAGTTGTCAAAGCAATGCCAGTAGTTATTTAAGGATCCTATTAATGGTTGCTTTTATGACTCATGTATTTTAATTAAAGAAAAGTTTGCTGTGATTAATGCTTCTTTCCCCATCTTTTCTTAGGTTATCGCAAATGGTGAAAAACATTGCTACAAAATTTTTGTTCATCTGAAGCAATTTGTGAAGTACACAGAGCAGTTTTTTGTTTAAGATGTAATTAGAAAAAGCCACACTGTAGGAGTCACCACTCATTTTAGTAGACCTTTTATAGACAAAAGATAAATGGCCATTACTCGTAGAAGAGAATATGCTGTTCAACAGCTAAACCCATTTAATGTGTTCTAAATTAGAGTTGTCTGAAAAAGGTAGATTTGAAGTACTTGTCAATATAAGAGGAGATTAAAATGTTCACAAAGAGAAGCAAATTAAAAACACCACATTTAGTAGCATAGATAAAGCTTAACAATTTTAAAACAGCAAAGAGAAGCTCTATTAGCAATTCTGATGAATTTGTAATTGTGCAAGATGAACAAAGAGGCATTCTCTTTCAGAGCTGTTCGGTGGGCATGACAAGAACACACACCGCATCATGCATTAGGATAATGCAGATTGCTCCACCAGGTGTGTCAGCCTTACTCTACAGACTTGTGCAGTAAGAGGACATGAACTTGTCTCCTAAATCAGGTGAGAAGGGCAGTGCTTAATTTGCAACAGGGCTGAGCCCCAGCTCTTCTAGACTTGACAATTCATAGCCCCGGCACGTCTGAGCTTGCTGCATCAGTTATGAAAGTAGAAAAATTGCTTGAGCCCCAGCATCTCTTTCATTACAAATTAAGAACTGGAGAAGGGGTGAGTCAGCCCTGCTTACAGGGATCAGCTCCTGGTACAGGGCACACGAGAGGGCAGAAATTAAAAAGCTCCTATAAGGGCAGATCACAACCTAGTCCTAAATCAGTAGTCCATTATCAAGAAAACTTGACTGAACTTACATTCAAAACACATTTTGTTCAGTTGATCCATCATGCACTCCATTTCAAATTAACTTTTATTGTATTGCATGAGTATATAACATTACACTAATAAGACCTAAAGGTTGAAAATTAATTGCGTAAGTCAGAAAATTCAGAGATGATGAAATTTGGACTTTCATGTGTAATATACTAAAATCACATTGGACAATATGGCATTCTTTATAGAGAATAGAACAATTTTGCTTTCCCATAAAAATCTGTCAGCCTGGGGACGTGCAGGGTCGGCAGCTTCTGGAAGCAAGGCCCCCTCTATACACAGACAATACATCTGCAGTACCGCTCCAGAAAGAATCTTCCCAAGATACAACTGTAAGAATCAAAAATTATTAAATACTATGCGAGTCAGCCAGAAGGATGTGATGGTCGTCAGAAACATTTTTCACAAATGAAAAAAAGCAACTTTCTAGCAAGGGCTCAAAAATGGGGTTGTTATGCCCTTAATTAACAGAGACTTTGACATTCATTTTCTTCACACTGCAGTCACAAGAGAGGTACCAATTTTAGAAAATATTCTCCAAAACTATAACATACTGTGGAGGTAGATTAATTCTACCTTGAAGAAAGAAGTTTTTAGTCAAGAGAGAAAAACAAATTAAGAGCTTTAAATTCAAGATTCAGGCTGTAAAGTTCATATTTTTCCACACACTCAAGCAAATTCTGGACTTTGTCTTAGAAAGTCCAAGAAGATATTGCTATAGTCTCCATGAATGCTATCTATCTCTATTAGAGCTGTTCATTAATCGAAGTTAACTCACACGATTAACTCCAAAAAATTAATCGTGATAAAAAAATTAATCATGATTAATCAGTTTTAATCACACTGTTAAATAGAATACCAATTGAAATTTAAATATTTTCAATGTTTTTCTACATTTTCATATATATTGTATTCTGTGTTGTAATTGAAATCAAATTGCATATTATTTTTATTATAAATATTTGCACTATAAAAATGATAAACGAAATAGTATTTTTCAATTCACCTCATACAAGTACTGTAGTGCAATCTCTTTGTTGTGAAAGGGAAGGTTACTCACCTTGTGCAGTAACTGAGGTTCTTCGAGATGTGTCTCCCTCTTGGTGCTCCACTTAAGGTGGCAGTACATACTGGCACAGTCGACTGAAGATTTTTGCTAGCAGTGTCTGGTTGGGGCACGTGTGCACAGTAGCTGTCTCGTGGCGCCGCTGGTGGTTCTTCTAGCACGTGCACACCCCGACCCTCTCAGTTCCTTCTCTACTGTGGAGCATTTAGTTCTTTTACTCCGAAGCAGAGGGGAAGAGGGTGGGTAGTGGAGCATCCACAGGGACACACATCTCAAAGAACCTCAGTTACTGCACAAGGCGAGTAACCTTTCCCTCTTCTTTGAGTGCTGTCCCTGTGGGAGCTCCACTTCAGGTGAATGTAGAGCAGTGCACTCATGAGAATGGAAGAAGTTTCAGAGTTGAGCCTGTAGCTGCGGCTAGGACTGTGAAGCCTACCCTTGTGTCTGCGCTCAAGCTGAGCTTAATGACATAATGATTAACGAATGTGTGTTCAGATGCCCGTGTGGCTGCTCTGCATATGTCTACAATGGGTACGTTGTGCAGGAATGCTATGGAAGCCACTACGGCTCCTGTCAATTGGGACTTCTCCATTACATAGGGAGTAGCACAACTGAATACAGTTTGACATCCATTTAGATAGTCTTTGTGTGGATGTAGCCACATCCTTTGATCTTTCCGTCATTGACACAAATAGTCTGGGAGATTTAGGGAAGGCCTTTCTTCTGTCAAGATAAAAGGCCAGGGTGCGATGGACATCTAATGTATGCAACACCACTTCTTGGGGGTTGTTGTGTGGTTTCAGATAAGTGAATTGGTGGAATAAGGACGATATTTTGAGCATGAATTTAGGGCGTATCCTAAGAGTCACTTTGTCCTTGTAGAATATTGTGTATGGGGGGTGAGCCATGAGTGCCCCATCTCACTCACTTTTTGTGCCAATGTGATGGCTATCAAGAATGCCACTTTCATAGATAAGTGAAGTGAAGAAGACAATGCTAAGGATTTGAATGGTTTTCTGGTTAGGCATTTGAGCACTAAGTTTCAATCCCATGCTGGTGTGGCTTCACAGATATCCAGGTACACATTCTGTAGCCCCATTACAAACCTCTTAGTAGTGGGATGGGCAAATACTGATGTCCCATTCTTCTGTTGATGGAAGGCCATTATGGCCGTGAAGTGAACTTTAATTGAGTTCGTAGCCAGTCCTGAGTTTAAGGATCGTAGGTAATCCAGGATGATAGGAAGTGGTGCCGGTTGTGCAGATATTTGTTTGGTTTGGCACCACAGGGAAAATCTTTTCCATTTCTGGAGGTAAGTAGAGTGTGTGTTATGTTTCCTGCTAGTACTCAGTACTTGTTTTACATGGTCAGAACAGGTTAATTCCTCAGGACAGACCCATGAAAGAGCCATGTGTTCAGGTGAAGTTTCCCCAGATCCAAACGGAGGGTTTGACCATTGTCCTGTGACAAGAGATTGTATAGATAGGGGAGAGTGAATAGCTTGCATATTGCCTTGCGAGTCAGGCAAGGGAACCAAGTCTGTCTGGGCCCTGTTGGCATTATAAGGACTAACTTGGCCCTGTCGGTTCGTGTTCTGTGTATGACTCTGGAGATCAGAGGAATCGGAGGGAAGGCATGTAGGAGAGTGCCGTTCCATTTGATAAGGAATGTGTCTCCCAGTGATTGTGCTCCCTGTCCTGCACGTGAGCAGAACTTTGGGCATTTCTTATTTGCTCACATCGCAAACAGGTCTATCACTGGAGTTCCCCATCTGTGGAAAATATGAGGTGTTATTTTGTCATTCAGTTCCCATTCGTATTCTTGTGAGAACTGTCTGTTCATTGTGTCCACTATGATATTCAGGCGGCCCAGTAGGTATGATGCTATTATAGTGATATTGTGCTTTATGCACCAATTCCCTAGTTTTAGACCTTCCACACATAAGGAGCAGGATCATGCTCCACCCGGGCAGTTGATATAGAACATACATGCGATGTTGTCTGTTAGGATCCATAACGTTCTCTTTCTTATGAGAGAAGGAAGAGGCAGCATGCATTGCATACCGGGTGTAATTCTAGTAGATTTATGTGTAAATGTGTTTCCGCAGGGGACCATTTGCCCTGGGTGGTATGTTGGTTCAGGTGAGCCCCCCATCCTATCAGGGAGGCATCTGTTGTGATCTGAACAGATGGTGGTTCCTGTTGGAATGGTACACTGGAGCAAACGTTCATTGGGTTTGTCCACCAGCATAGTGATTTTATCACCTTTGTGGTGGGTGTGATTCTCTTGCTTAGACTGTGTCTTTGTGGGATGCATACTGCATTCAGCCATCTCTGAAGGCACCACATGTGTAGCCTGGCATGTTTTACAATGAATGTGGTAGCAGCCATATATCCCAATAGTTGTAGGCATGTCCACACATGTACCCAGGGACTGTGAGACCACCTATAAGGGAGACCACGATAAGGGAGGTCATTGTTGTGAATGTGGCCTTGGTAGCGATTCTCTGGCCACGAGGTAAGCTCCAATTAACTCTAGTTGCTGTACCAGAGTCAGGGTGGACTTCTTTTCATTGATTTGCAGTCCCAGGGAGTGAAAGAGAGAGATGGTTATTTGAATGCTTCGTTCTGTTTCTGTCTTTGTGGTGCCTTTGAGTCGGCAGTCATCTAAGTAAGGGAATATCGGTATCCCCCGTCTGCGTAAGTGAGCCGCTACTACCCCAAGTGTTTTGGTGAATACTCTCAGTGCCGTCGAGAGGACGAATAGTAGCACTCTGTATTGGAAATCTTCTTGTCCTACTGTAAACTTAGGAAGCATCTGAGAGCCGGATAGATTATAATGTGAAAGTATGGAATGTGAAGGTATGCATCTTGTAAGTCGAGGGCTGCGAACCAGACCCCATCTTCCAGCACAGGGATGATTGAGCTCAGGGTGACCATTCTGAATCTGTGGGCACGGATGAATTTGTTGAGTCTCCTTAGACCAAGGATGGGTCTCCACCCCCTCCCCCCCTTTTTCTTTTGGGTCAGGAAGTAATGGGAATAGAATCCCTTCCTTCTGGGATGTAACTGAACTAGTTCCAGTGCACGTATTTGCAGAAGGTGATGTACCTCTTGTCTCAACAGGTGCTCATGAGAAGGGTCCTGAAGAGGGATGGGAAAGGGGGGCTGGGCAGGTGGGAAAGATATAAAGGGGATGGTATAGCCTGTCTGAACGATTTCTAAGACCCACTAGTTCAAGATGATGGAGGCCCAGTTGCTGTAATATGCTCTGAGTCGGTGCCTAAAGCAGGGGTGGGCAAACCTTTTGGCCCGAGGGCCATATCGCACTGAGAAACTGGCCCCTGCCTCTGCCCTCTCCCACTTCCCGTCCCCTGACTGCCCCTCCTGGGACCCCTACCCCAAACCGCCCCCCCCCGTACCCAACATAGCCACACCCCCTGACAGGCCCCCCAGGACTCCCACACTCTATCCAACCCCCGCTGTTCCCCGATCCCTGACCACCCCAGAACTTCTGCCCCATCCAACTTCCCCCCGAGATCCCCCACCCCTAACCACTGTCCCTGTCCCCTGACTGACCCCTGGGACCGGCTACCCAACCCCCTCACCGCTGTGCGCTGCTCCCTTACCATGCTGCTCAGAGTGTCAGGAGCTCGCAGCCCCGCTGCCTGCACAGTGGCATCACTGCATGAGAGGGGCCAGGGGCAAGCTTCCTGGGCCAGAAGCTCAGGGGCCAATCAGGACGGTCCCATGGGCCAGATGTGGCCTGCAGGCCATAGTTTGGCCACCTCTGGCCTAAAGATTTGGGTATTGGTCATTGACGCTGTTGTTATGGAGAGGTTGTGCAGACCCTTGACCAATTCTTCACAATTGCTGCTTATTTGGTGGTTGTTGGGATGCCACATTCTGTGATTGTCTCTGTGTTCTGTGTCTCTTTCCCCGTGCGTCTTATGGTCTCTGCTGGCGTTGAGACGTATTGTCTCTCTCCTGTTGTAGGGCTGGTATCTTTGTCTCCTATTAAGTGGTATGTATATCCCTAGGGTCCATAATGTTACTCTTGACTGAAGGACTTTGTCAGTTTTTGCGGAAAAGAGCTTGTCTCTGTCAAAGGGCAGATCTTCTACTTTGTGCTGGAGCTCTCTAGGGATTCCTGAGGAGTGAAGCATGAGGCCCTACGCATTACTATGGCCATTGCCATCATGCAGGCTGCTGTGTCTGCTACATCGAGGGCAGCCTGGAGTGTAGTCCTGGAGCGAAGTTGGCCTTCATTGACGATGGCCCAGAACTGGTCTCTCTTCTCCTCTGGTATGTCCTGAGTGAATTCTGTCAGTTTATTAAAATTGTCATGGTCATAGTTTGCCAGTAGCACAGTGTGGCCAAGGTGTAGACTTTTCAGCCTAATAACTCCAGTCTCTTCCATTCCTTGTCCTGAGGTGTGGTCTTGTATTGTTTGCCCCATGGGTTGACTGCATCCACCACTAATGAGTTTGGTGGTGGATAGACGAACAGGAATTAGATGCCCTTATTTGGCACATGATATTTCTTGTCCGTGCATTTGTTAGTTGGGAAGATGGAGGCCGGGGTTTGCCACACTACATCTGCTGGTTTCCAGTCCTGGAGTGGAACAGTGCCATTTTCTTCGGTGCCGATTGTTTGTGTGTGGCTTTCCTCGGCACCGTCGTAGTTTGTTTCAGTTATTCCATGCTCGGCCCCAGCTGCGCTTGGTGCCAGTGGGGGAGCGATGGCCTGCGGTGCAGGTTGTGATACCAAACCCCTTGCTGGGGTAGACGGTGCCATGGAGGAGGAGTCTGTACAGTGCCTACCATTCGACTCCTTTACCTTGCTGGCAGAGGTCACTGGGCGGACGGTGCTGGAGGTGCCTGGTGCATCGAAGGTGCTCACTCTTGATGAGTTCGGCACCGATGGCAGGGATCTCACCGGAGACCATTTCTTTAACGGTTCGTGGCTTGGTGAGGACAAGGCCCTTTTTCTTGATTTCTGTGAAGATGAGGCACTCGCTCTGTCAATGGAGACAGCCTCAGGGGAGCCACTTGTTGAATCTGTTGCAAAGATTAGGGATTTCGCCATGAAGATTAGTTTCAGATGGCGATCCCTATGCCTCCTGGCCCTTGCCTGTAGTTTGCTGCAGTGAGTGCACTTCTGAGGAATGTGCGACTCACTGAGGCACCGGACAAAAAGTGAGTGTCCGACTGAGATTGGAAGGCATCTTTACAAGACGCACACTTTTGAATCCTGGGATCCAGGCATTTTTAAGCGTCCCTCTGAGATTTGGGGACTTAACTAAAAGAGAAAAAAAAATTTTTGAACTTCAACACTAAAATATGACTTCTACAGTAAGATAAGACTAAATAGTTTAACTCACTACCTTAACCTGAAAACTATTATTTTTCTAAAGTTAGTAGGGACACCACTAACAGACCCCATCTCAAGCTGAGAATGGTTGAGAAGGAACTGAGGGGGTGAGCACATGTGAGAAGAGGCACCAGCAGCACTGTGAGACAGCTACTGCACACACATATCCCAACCAGACATGGCTAGCAAAAATCTCCGATCAACGGCAACGGGACACACCACCACCTGAAGTGGAGAACCCATAGAGACAGCACTCGAAGAAGTGCAACTTACATAGATTTTTTTTTTGTTACATAACTGCACTGAAAAAAACCAAACAATGTAAAACTTTACAGCCTACAAGTCCACTCAGTCCTACTTCTTGTTCAGCCAATCGCTCAGACAAACAAGTTTGTTTGCACTTACAGGAGATAATGCTGCCCTCTTATTTACAATGTCACCAGAAAGTGAGAACAGTCATTTGCATGGCACTTTTGTAGCCAGCATTGCAAAGTATTTATGTGCAAGATATGCTAAACATTCGTATGCCCTTTCATGCTTCACCCACCATTCCACAGCACACGCTTCCATGCTGATGATGCTCATTGAAAAAACAATGTGTTAATTACATTGGTGACTGAACTCCTTGGGGGAAGAATTCTATGTCCCTTGCTCTGTTTTACCCGCATTCTGCCATATATTTCATGTTACAGCAGTCTCAAATGATAACCCAGCACATTGTTTGTTTTAAGAACACTTTCACTGTAGATTTGAGAAAATGCAAAGAAGGTACCAATGTGAGATTTCTAAAGAAAGCTACAGCACTCGACCCAAGGTTTAAGTATCTGAAGCGCCTTACAAAATCTGAAAGGGATGAGGTGTGGAGCATGTTTTCAGAAGTCTTAAAAGAGAAACACTCCGATGAGGAAACTACAGAACCTGAACCACCAAAAAAGAAAATCAGCCTTCTGCTGGTTTCAGAGTAACAGCCGTGTTAGTCTGTATTTGCAAAAAGAAAAGGAGTACTTGTGGCACCTTAGAGACTAACCAATTTATTTGAGCATAAGCTTTTGAGAGCTACAGCTCACTTCATCGGATGCATACTGTGGAAACTGCAGAAGACATTATATACACAGAGACCATGAAACAATACCTCCTCCCACCCCACTCTCCTGCTGGTAATAGCTTATCTAAAGTGACCACTCTCTTTACAATGTGTATGATAATCAAGGTGGGCCATTTCCAGCACAAATCCAGGTTCTCTCACCCCTCCCCCCAAACACACAAACTCACTCTCAGATGATGAAAATGAAAATGCATCAGTATGCACTACGTTGGATTGTTATTGAGCAGAACCCATTATCAGCATGGACGCATGTCCCCTGGAACGGTGGTTGAAGCATGAAGGAACATATGAATCTCTAGGGCATCTGGCATGTAAAAATCTTGCGACACAGGCTACAACAGTGCCATGAAAATACCTGTTCTCACTTTCTGGTGACATTGTAAACAAGAATCGGAGAGCATTATCTCCTGAAAATGTAAACAAACTTGTTTGTCTGAGCGATTGGCTGAACAAGAAGTAGGACTGAGTGGACCTGCAGGCTCTAACATTTTACATTGTTTTATTTTTGAACGCAGTTTTTATATAATTCTACATTTGTAAGTTCAACTTTCATGATAAAGAGATTGCACTACAGTATTTGTATTAGGTGAACTGAAAAATACTATTCCTTGGTTTTTACAGTGCAAATACTTGTAATCAAAAATAAATATAAAGTGAGCACTGTACACTTGGTATTCTGTAACTGAATGTATTCAATTGTAATTGAAATCAATATATTTGAAAATGTAGAAATCAAAAAATATTTAAATGGATTCTATTACTGTTTAGCAGTGAGATTAATCGCACTATTAATCGTGATTAGTTTTTTTAATCGCTTGACAGCCCTAATTTTTATCATTGACCTGAAAGAAAACAAAAACATCACTAATAGAGTTTGCAGATGAGAATAATTTGGGGAGGGCTAAAAATGAAGAGGTCAGAGTCACTGATTCAGAGTGATCTAAAGCACTTGGTAAACTGGGAGATTTAAATCAAACAATATACATTATAAATGCAAGTGTATACACTGAGGAACATGGAACTGGGGACTCTATCCTGGGAAAGTGTGACTCTGAAAAAATGTGGAGCTACTGACAGATTGGTGAGTATCTGGGAGCTTGTGTTACGTGAGAAAGGGTCCTCTTCAGAGAAAGAGAACCTTCAAGTACAGGCCTGATGTACTGGAGTGTCCCTATGTAGCTATCCTGAGAGCTTCTGGCCTGTATATTCATTAGAGAACATCTGAAGTATCACATCTAAGAATATTAAAAAATTAAGGGGAGTACTGTACATAGTCAGAACATGTTTTTTAATTAATTTTTTCTTAAGTTTGAATGTTTATTTTGAACAAAATTCCATTAAAAAAGCAATACATTCAGAAGTATCCACTTACCTAATGTGCCTCTGTAAAAGAAAGCAAAAGAAGTTTCCTGAAATCTGAAACAGTATTTTAAAAGTCAATCTAAAAAAATGATTCCAAACACATGGAGAATGAGAAGGTTCAACCCAAAGAAAGATTCTAGAGCCACCAACTTTAATAGAGAATTCTGTTTGAGATTTTGTTTTCTTTAAACATACTAGTTGCATTTGGCCCTTTATTTAGCATTAGCTATCCCGGTAGCACTATATTTCACACCAAAAAAAAGATAGTCAACAGAATTCCCTATAATATGGCTCAACTCCTCCTCTTCAATGATTTTGGGGAAAAAACACCAAAAAAGTCAAGGAGACCTGGAACATAACACTCAATGTTTCCAATAGGGATTAATATAACAATTCACATAAAAACCTACATACCTTAGAGCAGTTAGGACTGTCTGACTAAACTTCCCTGAACCAAAAAGTTTAAAGAGAATGTAATAAAATGCAATATAAAGTTTTCTGAAATTAGGGAAATACCAAAAACCAGAAAACCCCAAACCAAGCATTGTTTAATTAGGATTTCAGCAAATGTAGAGAATCTTCAGACACATAGAAATTTAGAAGACAATTTTTTTTCCATTTTCCTTAGGCTTCTTCCAGAATCTAAACTCAAAGCCTCTCTTCCTGAAAAGGAATGAGAGAGAAAAGAAGATGGAGGCCTACTTATGACTAAACAAGCAAAAGGAATGTATGTGTGCGAGAGAACTAGGTATCTCTTTATAAGGGTTGTAGAATGGGTCTATTTCTCTCAAATAAACAGAATTACCTGTTTTTAAAGTCTAAAGTAATCTTTTTATAAATCGGGGAATAAAGCCATATTATTTTAACATGTGGGAAAACCCACACCCTTCTAGGGAAAACCAAGATTCACAGCTACCATGCTTAGCCTCTCCACATTTGAAGATTTCTAGTAACATCTGATTAAGTTCTTTACTACCCAATAATAGGCTTCAGAGCACACCAGCAATTTCACCTTCCCTCATAAGTAAAGCAAAATGTACACTCCTGTGAAAGAGTGGGCACCATATTGCTTATATGAGATTTAACCGACAACCTGGATGTATTAGGTCTCACTAGTTTGAACAGATTTGCATTGTCAAAGAGTAAACTAAAACCTTCTTTCCTTGGATCCTTCAGTGTAGATCAAAAGATGCTATAATTAACCTGGAATTTGGATCACAGACAAGGCATTCAGAGCAGACAATTTTTCCCTCATCCAAAGCTCACTGGTTTTCAGGAGAGCCAGTTCAGACACCATGGACAAACAGACAGCTAACAAGCACATCAGATTTGCAGCTAGATCGTTCAAGCTGCAAGAAGAATTTGTCTGTAGAAATTAGTTTAATAAAACACTAGCATCAAATAATTGTTAGGAGTTAATATTTTTGATCAAGGCTACATAGGTCAGTATGCTGTATTTTGAGGTCCTGGCAACACTTGGGAGTACTAAGGCTAGGGCGAAGCACACAACTTAATAGTTGCGGTGAATTTTCCATCTGCTGCTGCCATCTTAGTTAGGTAGATGACAAACAGATTTCAGTTCTAGAGGGCATTTTATCTCTTATAAGTAAGGCTCTGTGTCTGTCAAGGAGGTCATGGAAATCACAGATTCCATGACTTTCTGTGACCTCTGTGATTTCTGCAGCGGCCCCTGCGGTTGACCCAGGAGCCACCTGAGCAGCTCAGGCAGCCCCTGGGCCAGTTGCACCTATAGCTGCTGGGGCAGTCTCGGGACCCCCTACACCCCCAGCAGTAGGAGTTTGTGTGTAGGGGGACTCAGGGCTGGAGTGCGGTGCTTACCGGGAGGGGGGCTGCTCCCCAGAAGGGTGACAGGAATTCTCTTCCCTCAGCTCCTAGCTCCACATGGTGCCTCTGCCTGCAGGCACCGCCCCCGCAACTACCATTGGCCGCGGTTCCCAGCCAATGGGGCCTGCAGAACCAGGGCTTGGGACAGAGCGGAGGCCCCATGTGGAGCTAGGAGCTGGAGGTCACTGCTTCCCGGGACCTGGGTAGGGAATCTCCCCCAGCCCTGCCAACCCCTTACCCCCAAGTTTTAGTCAGGGGTATATAGTAAAAGTCATGGACAGGCCACGAATTTTTGTTTACTGCCTGTGACCTGTCCATGACTTTTATTAAAAATACCTGTGATTAAAATGCAGCCTTACTTATAAGCTACAAAAACAAGTCCCAATAAAATTAATGAGAATTATGTTGAATTTTTTCTATTCTGAATTCAGTCTTCAAAATAATCTATTTCTCAAAGTCAATCTTTCAAAAGGATTGTGTGACAGCTGACATGATCAATTAATCTTTCACTGCAGAGTTTTCCTGACAGTACCTATAAATAGATACTCTGAAAAACCTATACTGTGGTTAAGAACTTTGAGACAAGTAGCAGCTCTACCTTGTTTATACTGAGAAGGCCTCTGACAAGACGCAAAGTCCACTTTTTACTGTGCAAAGAAAGAAGGCTCCTCCAACATGACTTTGGCACATTTGTTGTAAAGGATATCTGAAGAGGGTAAATTAATTCCACAGCTGTAGGTTTAAAATGAGTTAGCAACCTTCCATGCACTGTGGGAAAGTAGGACGGTGAAAGTGGAAGCCTTAAGTGTATTGTACAATACCACTTCTTAGCCCTGACACAGAAAGCCTTGAGTGATAACCTTCTCTAATGCCCCACTCCAAGCAAACTTATGGTCCTCAGCTTTTTTGTCCAGGAGTCTCCCTGCGAGGGAGTTGCTCATTTGATGGATGCCCAGGACTGGATTAAATCAGCAGAAGAACAACTTTGGAAGGCTGGGGACTATAAATATCTTCCACGGAGCTCCAAGATTCCACTCCCTGGCAAAATAAAAGATAATTTCTCATCTGCTACCATTGTTTTTATGTGATGACCAGTTTTAGTACAAGTAAGGTGGTAGTTGAGGTAAATTTGCATGTTTATATGTTTTTGACACATTTAATTGTGTGAGCCTTTAAAAATAACTAAATTAAAAGCAGAGATTGGGCAATATAGTAATGATGATAAACAGAACAGTTAGCAAAACATCTAGTGCTGTTAGCTGCTTATCCACACAATCACAAACCACTTTACAAGGTGTTACAGGTACCAAGAGTCGAAATCACTCCAAGAAACCCAGTTACTTATGATAATAACTGTGGTTCTTCCAGGTGTTTGCCCACATGATCCACTCTTGAAATAAGTGCGCTCCTGGTATGTGAACACAATCATCTAGAGCGGAGTCTCAGGTGAGGCCACTCACCCCTGTACTAGACTCTCTCGTACAGTGTTCCAGTGGCCTAAAAAGAGGAGTGGCTCCAGCTACCCTTCAATTTCTTTCACTAATTCAATACAGTTCTTCTTCAGAGTTGCTTCTATAAGAAGATGGGCAGAAAGTCTGGATTCAGATGGATGATCTTCAAACACACAGTTACAGAGGTAAAGAAATTTTTATATTGAGAACTGCTCCTATGAATACCCACTCTTGGGAGATTGAACACTTAAGTCATAATCATGTGTATGATCCATTTGGACAGCCTTTCAGAACTGGTAACTTGATCTATGGCCTTAACAACACCACATATCACAAGATGCCTGTGGAACCTATGAATAGATGTGATCTCTTATACAGACATCTAAAATATGGAAAGTGACCTCCCTACCTATAAATCAGGCTTTGGGGGAAAAAGAGGCAGGTTAATGACCTGATTGAGATAGAATCAGAGGTCATTTTATTTAAGAATCTGGGGGTGAGGATGCAGGACCACCTTACACTTGTGGAACAGTACAATCATGCTGTATTTTGATAGCACTGAACAGATGTCATATCCATGGAGGAAAGCTATGCATCTTCATACAAATGGTACAGAGAACAGTTAGACAAGTGTTTAAATAGAGGTTCCATTAGTTTTGTGAGAACAAGATTAGAATTACATGGTAGAGCTAGCAAATTTATTTGAGCATAAACTTTCGTGAGCTACAGCTCATAAATCTGTTAATCTCTAAGGTGCCACAACTACTCCTTTTCTTTTTGAGAATACAGACTAACACGGCTGCTACTCTGAAACATGACAGAGCTAGTTCATGCACCAGCAGAAAAATGGAGGAAATCTTTCAGAAACTTGTTAACTGCAGAGTGAAAAAAAATTTTTTTCAACCAATTCAACCAGGAAGAAGAAAACAGATGGCAGCCAAGTGAGCATAATGTAAGATCATTCATATTCTTCAGAGTGTAACAGTCTAAGATAAAAGCAATGGATCACAGTATTGGTTCTACTCACTTTTAAGCTGTCAAAATGAAAATCTCTCTTCCACTTCATCAAGTGGATATATCTGCTTGAAAGCTTCCTGCAGATAGCATATTTTATACCTGAGTAGAATACTTTTCAAGCTAGCATGCCCAGAAATCCCAAAGCTAGACTGTCAACTTGAGAGAGAGACTGGAGCTGGGTGAAGAATCTCATCCCAGACACAAAAGACAGAAGCTATGATACAGTACATCGGGTCTTACAGTGGTGGTATCAATTCAAGTAGGTCAGAAGATCAAAACTACAGAGCCCAGGCCACCGTATCTTGGTGCTAACCTGTAACTTTCCAAATAAACTTTTAAGGGAATGAGTACAGGAAGTTGTCCCCAGTCCAGGAGAGATATCTGCCATTGATGCTGAGTTCTGCCTGCACTGCTAGTATACTCAGTGATAATACAGCATTCCCTATAGCAGCAAAGATCCAGAAAGGGCAATGGTGTCACATAAGCACATGGAATCATTAGGCCTAACGTTGGTAAAAAGCCACAATATACTTTTCAGACTGGGAATATAAAAGGATTCCGTCTCCATAATGGTATGAAACATATTCCCTCTCAAGAAAGCTTTTGCAGTCATGGAGTCTCCACTTAACTCCATCTTTTGTGCCAAGATGAAAGTAGATTTTTCTTTATTAGAATTGGAACATGTGCACATTTTCTTGAGAGCTGAAGACATAGCATGGGGCATGTGATCTGTTCAGTTTATTATTTTAAATATAAGACGACATGGATGCCAAACTGTCTGAAAAAAGCAGTTATGACAATTAGGCATTTGGTGAAAGCTTTCAGTGCCATACAAATACCAAAGGACAATATTCACCGCTACACAGGACCGGGAATATATTTAATGAGCCAAAACTGATCATGTGAAAGCAGGTGTCTTTCAGGATTGTCTCAGCTAACCAGTTGCTTGAAACTTGATGCGAAGGATCAGCTGCTCACAGTAGAACAGTACTGTTAAGAAGACTTCTGTCAAACCTGAAGTCAGGAAGAGCTTTGCCTCTGGAGCTGGGACTGGAAATCCATTTTCTGTTCTTCTTGGGCTGATCTAGAAAGGCCAACATCTTAACCCATGTGAGGAATTCATGCTTCTCGATAATCTGTAATTCTCATCTACTATGTAGCAAAGCAGATCAAAGATCTGAAGTCTGCTGAAGCCTGTTGAGTTTTCTCACTGACCAATGCCATTACCAGAGAAGCCAGAGTGAGTAAAAATATTGAAACCACCTTCTGAGTGTCTTGATACAGTGAGACCAAGATTGAGGTTCCAGGACAGCAAGGCTAAACTTACTCTCTCAGAAGCATGGCCCTTCTTCCCTTACTACTTCTTCCATCCAGGGACAGAATCCTGGATGCTCAGAAGCTGATAGCAACTTGGAATCTCCAGCCTGCTTACCTGGGCTCAAAACAGGAAAATCAGGACACTAACCTTCAATGTCCTTTAACCCAGTTGAGAGCAACAATCTCAGTGCTGCTTATGCTCAATACAAAGTCAGGTTAACAAGTCTTCAAAATCAACATGCCTCAATGTTGGTGATGGATGTTTGGTGCCAAATTCAATTGACAAGGAGTTTAAAAAGCTCCCTCACACCCCCCCATCAGTTAGATTTTGAGGCAGTACTTCCAATCTTTGCAGGCTCCCCTGAAGAAAGAGAAGGAAAGCACGTGCCTGCTTGAGCTGTGACCTTTGCCCAGCACTGGAGATACTAAACATGGTCATCTGTAATAGTTTACATAAAACAAACTACCAAGGGAAGTGGTGATTTCATCTCTTAAGGTCTTCAAATCAAGACTGGATGCCTTTCTAGAAGATGCGCTTTTGCCAATCAACTTTTTGGGCTCAATACAGTGGTAGCTGGGTGAAATTTAATGGCCTGTGCTATACAGGTCAGACTAGATGATCTAATGGTCCCTTCTGGCCTTAACTCTATGAAAAAGCACTGTACATGAAAAAACACTGGATTTTCTTAGCTACTTCCAGCCATGCTACCTGCAGAATTAGAGAACCCATACAAGGAAAAACACCTGCAAAAAAGAGCAATCCTATTAGGACTGGCTTTAGGTGAAGAGGATACAGCCCAAGATGGCTGGGCTCCAGATGATGCCTGCAATGGCAAAGGTATGGATTTTTTTTTTTAAATACACAAAAAAATCTCTGACTATACACACAAAAAAGAAAGTACTCAAAGGGGCAGAAGAGAGGAGTATTTGGGGCTTGCTTTAATTTTTGCTGCCAGAAAGAACTAAATTTCAGTTGCAGCCATTCCCCTTTATATATTGTCAGAACTCCAAGTGGTCCTTTTCCTGAATCTTTGTCTAACTCACTTGGTGGTGGCAGCAGTACCCGTCCAAGGACAAAGAAGGATTTGTGCCTTGGGGAAGTTTTTAACCGAAGCTGGTAAAAATAAGCTTAAGGGGTCTTTCATGAGGGTCCCCACATCTGTACCCTAAAGTGCAGAGTGGGGAGGAAACCCTGACAAAGGCTTAATGTGTCTATGTGCAACACGTTCCCTTTAGATAACATTTAAGAATGTGTTCAGGAAGACAGAGGTTAATTAAGTCACACAGGTTATGTCAATATTACTTCTTGAAGAAGCTCTCTCTCAGATAACACTGGATGTTTGGTCTCTGCTAGTCATGTGATTTCTATTACTTTTGTTTGATGGATCTGTGTATGTTAATACATTAATAGCTGGGTTCTGTACTAAGGAGTGCTCCTCAAAAGTTTTATTTTTCTTTCCATGTACATTATGGTGTGCACAAACACAAGTAAAATAAAAAAATTCTTAAATGCATAATCCTTAATACCTAAAATTTGCTGTGACCATATACAGGTCTTTCAGTCACCTACATTAATTTAATCAAAGAATACAATTCTTTATGGAAAGTGTTCATATCATAACTGACACCCCTACTTGGTAGTCTGAGCAGAAGGGCAAAAGACTGAATCGGCATCAAAACTAGAACTACCTTTGAAACCAATGAGTGGTCTTTCTCCATCTAAGGGATCAGGCAAGCTGGCAAGATAGCAAGGAAATCTTGTAGTGTTGCTGTCTAAGCTGTACCTATTATTGCATTTAGAGAACTTCAATCCTTTCACACCCAATATATTCACTTTGTAAGTTAAAAAACAACAAAAATTGCGATATTTCTAAACACATTTTGAAAAGAAAGTTAATCACACATACTTCATCCTCATTGTATAACACGGGTGGCCAAGCTGTGGCTTGTGAGCCACATGAGCCTCTTTTACCCTTAAAGAGCAGCTTGCAGAATGTCCCCACACACACATCCCATTCTCCACCTACCAGATATGAAGCGGGACTCAGGACATCTGCCTTGCAGAGGGTGCTAGGGTTGGGGCTTCTGCCCAGCTGGGAGTGGGGACTCCAGGCTTCTGCCCATTGAGGCTCACCTGCCAGGGCTCAGTGTTTCACCAGGAGTGGGGCTGAAGCCCCAAACCCATTCAGATGCCCCCCACGGGTCTGAAGGCCTGAGCCCCAGCAGGTGTGCCCTGGCTCTCAAACTTCTGAAAATAGTCGTATGCAGCTCGGGGGGGTCAGTAAGTTTGGCCACCCTTGTTAGATAACTATTCCGTAAAACAAAACATACTGTAATATTTGTAAACAGACAGGATCATGATCTGAGATAATATGGTGTAGGATGACTTTAGAATCAAGAGAATCTTATTTTTATAGTGTTTTAATAACAATTTAATTCAGTGCAAATGTCTTTAGTTTTTGATGAGCACAGATTAGAAATAGTTTCTTTAACAATCTGCAAACTGGATGATTCAGAGGTAAATACCAATTCATACAAAGATAGTATAGTTGTTGAATACTAGTTTCTGCATTTAAAATGCAACATACCTTTTCCTAAATGTGTGTTTATACTCATGTATCTGGCTGTTCCTGTTAGGCTCTTGTGTTCTCGATATGGTATGTGCTTCTTTGTTTCTGGATCTATATACTCCTTTGCCAAACCAAAATCTATAATATGAATAATTTGCTGAGTTTTGTTTCCTGGTCGTCCTATTAAGAAGTTCTCAGGTTTTACATCTCTGTATATCAAGTTCTTTGAATGGACATATTCCATACGAGAAATCTTTATTAAAGAGAAGAAAGGACAGAGTTTAGTTTAAGCTTCAAATTACCACAAGAAAGCGTGATAGATGCAAACAAGTATTGTTACATCAGCTTTATATATATGGAAGTCTTATCACCTTTAAAACAAACTGTGGACAACTGTTTTCCTCTCTACATATCCCTAAATTCCACTTAATGTTGATGAGACATGAGCACGTGTATAGAGGAAAATACACTCCATCACTTGCATATATAAAACAAAAAATCTACATTTACAGCTTCAGATGAATCACAAAAAAAGAAACAAAGTAAAGTCAGCCATGAACAAGCTGTATTGAATGCATTTTCGTGCACGACTGGATATGAAAACAAGACCTGGAATTATGCTGTCTTGCTAACAGCATCAAGGATCCGTACACACAATGTTCTGTACATATAAATATTAGCCAGTGCATCGCCAATATGAATATAGCTTTCCTCCTAAATGTGTAAATTAAGGCTTGAAAACCATTTTTATATTCGGAAAAGAATGCTTGTTAAATTACTTTGCATTTGTGCTGCTGTAAGCCTTTTTAATGGAATCTTTGCTATTCATGCCATGAAATGGATATCCCCCTCTTCAGTGACATTTAAACAACACTGATTATTTAATTTTAAATGCCATTATTACTGAAATACTGGCACTTAAAATGCCCAAGTGGCTTTTAAAATTTTTACCCATGGTGAAAAAAAAGTGGTGCGCTATATATCTGGATTTTAGAAGATGCTATTACTTAGTAAATATAAATCTGCGACAATGCAAATAAACCAATATTATTTGGCTTTTATTCTAATCTAGTCTGACGGCAGGCTACTCAGAAAAATGCCTTGAAACCTCTGATTTTCCATTTAAACAATTTTGCTTGTATCATGCATTTTTGTATTGTCCTTTCCTAATTTTATGACTAAGACAATGTGTGAAGACGGCAAATGCCTATGTTAAGAGTTTAATTTGCTTACTCTAATGGAAACGAGCGTGTCAAACTGAGCCTTATGACTTTAGGCAATTAAATGAGCTCTTCAAAACAGATACTGAATTTATGCAACTGTCCTTAAAGACTAAGGCAAAAATTATGGCACAGAAAAAAATGTCAACTAAGTAATATTTCATTGTTGTGTGTCCTTTAAAGGACTGCAATACAGCCAACACAATTTAAGAGATTGTAAACCAGAGGTGGGCAAACAATGGCCCGCGGAACCATCCTTGAGCTCCCGACTGGGGAGGCTAGCCCCCGGCCCCTCCCCCTGCTGCGCTGCCAGCATGCTGACTCGCTGCTCCGGCCGGGCAGCGCGGTGGCGTGGCTGGCTCCGGCTGGGTGGCCAGCTCCTGCTGCTCTGAGCGGCATGGTGAGGAGGCAGGGGTTGGATAAGGGGCAGGGATTCCTGGGGGCAGTCAGGGGACAGTTGGATAGGCGTGGGAGTCCTGGGGGGCCTGTGAGGGGGTGGGGGTGTGGATAGGGGTCGGGGCAGTCAGGGGACAGGGAGCAGGGGCAGTTAGGTCAGGGGTTCTGAGAAGGGCAGTCAGGGGGCGAGAAGTGGGAAGGGGTATATAGGGGGTGGGGACCAGGCTGTTTGGGGAGGCACAGCCTTCCCTACCCGGCCCTCCATATAGTTTTGCAACCCTGATGTGGCCCTCGGGCCAAAAAGTTTGCTCACCCCTGTTGTAAAGTATAGATCCTTTATCAGATAAATTAGTATTTAATCTACTACAAAGACTGTCCACATACTGGACTAATGAATACACTCAAATTATTAAATATATAAATTCACATATGTTTATACTTACCAACTGTATAGCTATCATAAGAACGGTTTTAAGAGAAAACGTCCTATCACACAGGTCAAATAGGTCTTCCAAGCTAGGTCCCAGTAGTTCTAGCACCATGGCATTGTATTTGCCACAAGGTCCAAAATAGTAAACCTGAGGTATACCGTCTGGAAAAGAAAAAATATACGTGTGTGTGTGTGTGTGTGTGTGTATATATATAATTAATTATAGAGTACTTACCTAAATGTAAACATATACCTTATTTCTTACTTACAGCAATATTCATTTTAAGGCTTATTAGTTGGATCTACACTTTAAAACTTATCTGTCTGATAAAAGACCTGATATTAAAGCTGTATGAAAAAATTGTAAGTGTTAAAGCAGTTAACTTCATTATTCCTGCTGTATGCATTTCATAGCTTCTTCTGGAAATTAGGTATTTGACAATTTTGAAAGAATTAAAGCCTTTTTTTAAAAAAAAAAAAAAAAATCAAGAGCTACCCATTACACGTTAAGTGCAAATTCAGTTCATGAAACTTTATTTCAACTTTTGTTCTTTGTCCCAGAATGAATAAAAGTAATGTTTGTTTGTTTTTAAACAACAACAATCAGATTTTCTTAAAGTAGATTTTTTATATAATTCAAATACATTTTCCTTTTTTAAAAAAAAGTGCATTTAAAATTTAAATTTGAAATCATGACAAGCTATGTTAAGGTCTAAACATTATAATTTATTAAAATCATTTACATAAATAAAATGGACTGCATCAATGAGCCCTCCTCAAATAATAATGAGATAGAGGGTGCTGCTCTTTTCAGTTACATAAAGAATCAAATGAAAAACATACTTAATTTCTGAGGTCAACTCAGCCTTTATAAAACAGGTCACAATTTCATGTACTGCATTAAATATCTGTATTATTTTCAGTCTTTACAACACAGTGAATGATGGTATTTACATTTTTCCAAACGTTAAGTACTTTCAATTGCTGTTGTGCACAAAAGATTTTGCCTGAATTATTTTTGGTTTCAGTTTAGCAAGCAGGTGCAGAGAACACTTCCTTCATCTGGACTAGTTAGAAATCACTTGGGAGTCGAAAAAGCCCAAAAGCTTATTTTCCTCTTCCAATTTTCAAAGATATTCAGGCACCTAAATATGCAGATGGATGCCTAGTGGGATTTTCAATGGAAAACAATGGGAGTTAGGCACCTAACCATGATTTTTTTTTTTAAGTTTCTTTTATGCCGTTAACATCATCTTTCATCATTAAAACTGGAGAACTAAACTTTATGCTATTGATATTTTGCATTTGTCTTAGCTTAGACAGGAAGAAACAAGCCAATACCTAATCCATTTAATTTCTGGTCTCTTATGCAGTAGCGCAAAATAGCAATGCTGGATTGCAAAATATGTATGGGAAGATTTGTTAGAAAATCCTTATCAAATTATTTATTTTTATTTAAGTTCATGGAAACATTTTGACTTTTGCAAACCTTGTTTTTACAAAACCTAAATTTAAAGTCATGTGTGTTCTGGCAATATCTCTTCAATATTATGAATTTAATATACAAGATGAAGTCTTAGGCCTGGGCTACAGGGGAGATGGGGTTTTCGAACTAAGATACACAACTTCAGCTACGCTATTCGTGTAGCTGAAGTCGCAGTATCTTAGTTCGACTTACCTGGCTGTCCTCACGGCGGCAAGTCAACCGCTGAGGCTTCCCAGTCGACTCCTCTTACTCCTCCTGCCAAGGTGGAGTACAGGCATCAATTTGGGGATCGATTTATCGAGTCTAGACGAGACGCAATAAATCGATCCCTGATAGATCAATCACTACCCGCTGATACAGTGGGTAGTGAAGGCGTACTCTAAGCTGCATGGATCTTGCTCACTTTTGAGATTTAGTATCTAAATTAAGTCCTATTTGTCTTACAAAAATCCACTTTTTACTAAAATATGTAGGAAATTGAATAGTACAAGGATACTTTAAAAACAAAAAGTGCATTTATGTAGGCATCCAGTTTTCCTATTATTTTTTCCATAAATGCCAGGTAGAATGCATGAGGCATTATTATAGGCTATCTAAAAATAATTAATTTTGGTGACTACTAGAGTTCTTCATCTCACTCAACCAGAAACATTAACAGAAAACACACACAGGAATGCGTGTTTCTCAACACAGCATCCAGTGCTGTAGCCATAAAAGTATCTTTTGGAAGTAACACAGTTACATTAATAAAATCCTGTGTGTTGAATTGAGAAAAACTGTTACTGAGTTTGCATTACTGGCCATGTCTACGCTAAAAGCACTTTCCCAATATAGCTATACCAGTATACTATATCAGTAAAGTGCTCCTAGTGTGGATGCAGCTTATATAAGCAAACTGCTATTTTACTGGTATAACTGTTAACTACATAATGGCTGGCAAAATGGCTTTTGCTGGCACAGTTGTGTCAGTTGGTGATCACACTTCTTCACACCCTTGACCCACATCTTTGCCAGCAGAAGTTTGCAATGTAGACATGACCACCTTCCGTTGGCCACATGACCGCCTTAAATTACTGATTCACATAAGAATTAATTACTTTATCAACATACTTTCTGAGTAATGGAATAAATAAATGGAAACATTTGATAGAATAAATTTAGAAATTAAATGAAGACTGTAACCACTTTTAATACTTTAAAACAGTGTTCAGTCTCACTTACAGAACTGTAATTACAGCTTATTTGGCATCTTTATACTGTTCTCACTCTCTCGTTCATATCTCTTTTCAGTTTATTGGTATTAAGAATAGCACATAGACTCTATGGATAGTAATAGAACAACATGATCCTTTGCACTTCCTAGAGATCTTCCTGGGATCTACAATTAGAAAGCATGCTGGCAAACTCAAAAACTGGGATGTTAATAGGATTATTTTTAGGTTACCCTAGACTGTATTCAAAACGTACTTTACTTTATCTTTTTCCAATTCTTTCTATGTTTGAGTGGTATATTTGATAAGAAATGTCTATTGGCATTTCAATTTAACTCTTTATGGGGGTTTTAACATAGTCTTTGTCAAGGCATTGAGACTAGAAGTGAAGACAGTCCTCCATTATTCTCACATAAGTATAATGTAGAATACACCCAAATATATTGCTTTGATCCCAAATCTCAGACACCATCACCGTATTAAAAAGCTGTCAGATGAAAAACCATTTGGGTACTAGCATACAAGAATACAAAATATCTAATTTTGATTCAAAATCTCTATATATCTAATATTCTCAAAAAATAATATTTTTTCTAGCTTAATATGATTTATCCAGAGCTGTAATGCAGCCATGGACATATTTCTCCTTAGAGATCACCAGCTGGGTACAACAAACACGTTTGGGGAACGAACACTCACTGTGTCTACTTGATTCTTTTTTAAAAAATTACTTTTTAAACTCGTACTATAAACACTCACAAATTCTGTTGCTAATTTTTGTGGTTTTATAGTAACCTTTTCCTATTTTGTTTCATTTTTTTTCTTGTCAGTCACTCTGTTAAAGACTCATAAAAAGCATAAAAATGACTAATTGACTACACATGGGAAACTATGAAACAGATTATACATGAAGTACTGTAATATACGCAAAGTGATAAAAGTTTTTCTTTATAATCTTTCACTTATAGTACTCTTAAGTAATACTTTCAATAGTAAGTAAAAAATTCAGACCCAACATGTGGCTTACAATTTTCTAGGAACACTATCTATTTTCACAGACAAATATACACAAAGATAGAGTTACAGCTGAGAGTACATATCACTAATTAAAGGTAAAAATCCATTAAAGTGATTATGTAATTATCCCAAGAACAAATATTCTAAATTTCATGGATTTATAGGTAAGGATAAACTCAAAAGAAACCCAAACATGTTAAGGTATAAAAATGCTGTTAAGGCATCAAAGCAATCTTAAATCTGCCCTGTAGTGATGTCACACAATAACCATACAATTATGACTGCTGCATATTAGTGCTAGAATTAAACTGATTTCTAAAGGCACATTAGATTTTTTTCATATTTTTCCTCATGATGTCACTACAAGATAGAACTAAGTTGTTTAGGTGTCTTAACTATGCACCCATCTTTTCTGACCCAGAATCTACAACCGGTTCTGTGTATCTGTCCTGCAACTAAAATCCAGCAATCCTTTGCAGGTGGTCTAACATTTGAAGGTCTAACACTTTACCCTTGTAGCAGGCCCTTGTATGTGGGCATGTGTGGGTGGTACCTGACTGTGGGTGCCACAAATGTAGCAATGGAAGCAGCTGCCACCTCCATATGTACCCCATTGAAAGCATCTTTCCTCCTTTTTCGCTTGTTACAGGTGGTTGTAGTAAGAACCATTTTGCTAGACCATAACAGCAAACCAGTTTGGTTGCTTTTCCACCTTCTGAAAACAATTAAGGGCTTTATTAGCTCACAAATGTACCACTTTATCTAGATTGCTACAGTTAAAGTAATATAACCTCCCCAGTGTGGACACAATTATACCAGTACATAAGTATTTATATCAGTATAGCTTATCTACATAAGGGAAAGGGTATATGCTATACCAGCATAAGGTACATTTGTACCACTATAATTGTACACATGCTACTGCAGTGACCACAAAAAACACAAACAAAAAACAAACAAACAAAAATCATACCCTAGCTTATAGACCAGACCTAAGTCTATGGCTTTATATATACGAAAAAGGATATCGTAACTCAAAATTTTAAGTGGTTTGTTTCCATTTTCTGGAACCCAAACCCAAACTTCTGGCTTATCCAATGGACCTGTAGGTGCAGAAATCCAAGAATGAGAGCCAGATGATTTAGAGAAAGAGGAGGCATAGACAGTTGGAGATATAAAAAGAGAAAAAAAAAGAGTAACTGTAACGGGACAAATTGACATTCAAGGAAAACATGTTTATGGCAAGGAAAAAATCATACCTTTAGAATTTTCTATTTCTGTATGTGTACCTACAAGAGTGGCAAAGTTGGGAAAGCAAAACACATTTTTCACATCAAGTACTTTTTTCTAACAAAAAATGCAGCAACTGAACATTCCATAACGATCATTCAGCTGAGGAACGTTTAGCACAAGGTAAAACTGTTGCAAGCAAACAGCTTGAAGGGGGGAAAAGAAAAGTTGAGAATAATGAAAATGATAGTCCACAAAGTACTTAGTATAGTTTAACACTTCACAGAATTGAAGATACATCTTGTTAAAAAATATTGTTGCGTACACCACCACAGTTAGAAACAGAACTATTTTTATTATCACTGGATCACAAGTAAGAGATTTGTTAACTCCAAAGTCTCAGGAATTGTTCATCTCCACTGCCATCTTTGTTGCCCATAAATACTGCTTTTCAGTATGTTTGTAGTATTTTAAGGCATTCAAAATACTTGTGAAAAACCTATGGAAACTAGTAGGCTCTTTTGGGTTTCCTTTAGAGTTATGTAGTTCATTTCTACAGCTACATGCTGGTTACGGAGGAAACAGCTGTAGAATGGAATTTGCTTGGCTGCATTGTCAGATATGTAGGCAGAGTTAACAATGGCAGTCGTGTATGGGAGATGTGCCAAAACATGTCCATAACTCCTTTTTTCTACTTCGCAATGTTATGGAGGCATTGGCAGACACTATACAATAAGGATAAGTCTGTTTTTCCAGTCAAAAACAGACTTTAAATCCCTCTTAGACATGCCAAGTGTAAAACTGCTTGTGTTTAACATCATTTATTCTAAAGGCATAGATTGAATTTTGGGGAAATCTGAAGTTAATTTAAAGTTGGTGAAATATTATAAACATGTCTATTGTTATGGAGATCACCAAACCAGACAGACAATCGCTATCCAAAAGAATAAATGGACACAAATCAGACATCAAGAATTATAACTTTCAACAACCAGTTGGAGAACACTTCAACCTCCCTGGTCACTTAATTTCAGACCTAAAAATTGCAATTCTCCAACAAAAAAAACTTCAAAAACAGACTCCAACGAGAAACTGCAGAATTGGAATTAATTTGCAAACTGGACACTATTAAATTAGGCTTGAATAAAGACTGGGATTGGATGAGTCATTACACAAAGTAAATCTATTTCTCCACACTAATGTTTTTTGTCAACTATATGAAATGGGCCATCCTGATTATAACTACAAAAGGTTTTTTTTCTCCTGCTAATAATAGCCTATCTTAATTAATTGATCTCATTACAGTTGATATGGCATCACCCATTTTTTCATGTTCTCTGTGTGTATATATATATATCTTCCTACTGTATTTTCCACTGCATGCATGAAGAGGGTTTTAGCCCACGAAAGCTTATGCCCAAATAAATTTGTTAGTCTCTAAGGTGCCACAAGTACTCCTCATTTTTTTGCTGATACAGCCTAACATGGCTACCACTCTGAAACAAAGTAAATTAGTGTTCTCTTTTTCTAAAAGCACTGAACATTGTTATGAACACACTAAACCTCTGTGGCTGATTAATTTAAAATAATGTGAAGGGGAAAGGAGTCCAGGAGAGCTGGCTGTATTTCAAGGAATCCCTGTTGAGGTTACAGGGACAAACCATCCCGATGAGTCGAAAGAATAGTAAATATGGCAGGCAACCAGCTTGGCTTAACAGTGAAATCCTAGTGGATCTTAAACATAAAAAAGAAGCTTACAAGAAGTGGAAGGTTGGACATATGACCAGGGAAGAGTATAAAAATATTGCTCGGGCATGTAGGAATGAAATCAGGAGGGCCAAATCGCACCTGGAGCTGCAGCTAGCAAGAAATGTCAAGAGTAACCAGAAGGGTTTCTTCAGGTATGTTGGCACAAGAAGAAAGTCAAGGAAAGTGTGGGTCCCTTACTGAATGAGGGAGGCAACCTAGTGACAGAGGATGTGGAAAAAGCTAATGTACTCAATGCTTTTTTTGCCTCTGTCTTCACTAACAAGGTCAGCTCCCAGACTGCTGCGCTGGGCATCACAACATGGGGAGTAGATGGCCAGCCCTCTGTGGAGAAAGAGGTGGTTAGGGACTATTTAGAAAATCTGGACGTGCACAAGTCCATGGGGCCGGACAAGTTGCATCCGAGAGTGCTAAAGGAATTGGCGGCTGTGATTGCAGAGCCATTGGCCATTATCTTTGAAAACTCGTGGCGAACGGGGGAAGTCCCAGATGACTGGGAAAAGGCTAATGTAGTGCCAATCTTTAAAAAAGGGAAGGAGGAGGATCCTGGGAACTACAGGCCAGTCAGCCTCACCTCAGTCCCCGGAAAAATCATGGAGCAGGTCCTCAAAGAATCAATCCTGAAGCACTTGCATGAGAGGAAAGTGATCAGGAACAGTCAGCATGGATTCACCAAGGGAAGGTCACGCCTGACTAATCTAATCGCCTTCTATGATGAGATTACTGGTTCTGTGGATGAAGGGAAAGCAGTGGATGTATTGTTTCTTGACTTTAGCAAAGCTTTTGACACGGTCTCCCACAGTATTCTTGTCAGCAAGTTAAAGAAGTATGGGCTGGATGAATGCACTATAAGGTGGGTAGCAAGTTGGCTAGATTGTCGGGCTCAATGGGTAGTGATCAATAGCTCCATGTCTAGTTGGCAGCCGGTGTCAAGTGGAGTGCCCCAGGGGTCGGTCCTGGTGCCGGTTTTGTTCAATATCTTCATAAATGATCTGGAGGATGGTGTGGATAGCACTCTCAGCAAATTTGCGGATGATACTAAACTAGGAGGAGTGGTAGATACGCTGGAGGGCAGGGATAGGATACAGAGGGACCTAGACAAATTGGAGAATTGGGCCAAAAGAAATCTGATGAGGTTCAATAAGGATAAGTGCAGGGTCCTGCACTTAGGACGGAAGAACCCAATGCACAGCTACAGACTAGGGACCGAATGGCTAGGCAGCAGTTCTGCGGAAAAGGACCTAGGGGTGACAGTGGACGAGAAGCTGGATATGAGTCAGCACTGTGCCCTTGTTGCCAAGAAGGCCAATGGCATTTTGGGATGTATAAGTAGGGGCACAGCGAGCAGATCGAGGGACGTGATCGTCCCCCTCTATTCGGCATTGGTGAGGCCTCATCTGGAGTACTGTGTCCAGTTTTGGGCCCCACACTACAAGAAGGATGTGGATAAATTGGAGAGAGTCCAGCGAAGGGCAACAAAAATGATTAGGGGTCTGGAACACATGACTTATGAGGAGAGGCTGAGGGAACTGGGATTGTTTAGTCTGCAGAAGAGAAGAATGAGGGGGGATTTGATAGCTGCTTTCAACTACCTGAGAGGTGGTTCCAGAGAGGATGGTTCTAGACTATTCTCAGTGGTAGAAGAGGACAGGACAAGGAGTAATGGTCTCAAGTTGCAGTGGGGGAGCTTTAGGTTGGATATTAGGAAAAACTTTTTCACTAGGAGGGTGGTGAAACACTGGAATGCGTTACCTAGGGAGGTGGTAGAATCTCCTTCCTGAGAAGTTTTTAAGGTCAGGCTTGACAAAGCCCTGGCTGGGATGATTTAATTGGGGATTGGTCCTGCTTTGAGCAGGGGGTTGGACTAGATGACCTCCTGTGGTCCCTTCCAACCCTGATATTCTATGATTCTATGTCTTTGTTTCAGTGACTTAAATATGTAGTAATCTGGAATGATTACTTTATGAAGGCTTAAGAGTACATTTAAAATATAAAGTCAGTTTAGAAATACTGATTAAGAAAATGTAAAACAGAAGAGCTGCATCATGTATTCCATAATATTTAATGTTGTATTCAGCAGGACAACTGACTTGCCCTTCCTACAAAGTTTTTGCAAATAAATCTCTGAAAAACTTCAGGGTATATCAAAATACCTGTGACTGACACTTTTTATTCACAAATTTAGTGCTTTTAATTAGGTACCTTCTGCATGTCCAATCCTCACCATCTGGCATGCAGTGGAAAATATGCTCCATTTTGTTTTGAAAAAACCATTCTTCTGCAATTTCTTTCTAATGTCCTTTGCTTCATTTGGGTTCAGGGATTTGGCTGGAAGGGGATGAGCAGAGAGGGGGAGGGAAGAGAGGAGCAAGACAGTGGGGGCGGGGGAGCCTGGGACAGAGCTGGGGTGGAGTATGGGTGGGACCACAGGCAGAAGAGGTGGGCTGGGGAGCTAGACTCCCCAAGCAGCAGCTTCACCCACTGCCCATGACAGCAGCTAAGAGCGGGTCAGCTCCCACACACCCAGCATGCGCTGCAGTCTCCTTAGGCAGGGGCCATATTCACAGAGTCAAATGTGCTGACACCACGCATTCTGCGTGAGGGAGAGGATACGGGGGTCTCTGCGGGGAACTGTGACTCTCCGTGCACTGTGAGGCAGGCTGGGCGACTATGTCCTTGCTGCCTCGTTCCTCCCCTCCCCCCCCATAACCATTAACTGATATGTCAGTTAACGGTTATTAGTTAAGATGGTCAGAGATGCATCCCCATGCTCTGGGTGTCCCCCTCCCTCTGACTGCCAGAAGCTGGGACTGGATGACAGGGGATGGATCACTCGATAACTGCCGTTCTGTTCATTCCCTCTGAAGCATCTGGTATTGGCCACTGTCAGAAGACAGGATACCAGGCCAGATAGACCACTTGTCTGATCTGCAGTATGTCCATTCTTATGTTCTTAAGGGTGTTACTGGTTGAGTTACCTTTGATATCACAATGGTCTAGGACTCTCGGCATGGCATAGACATACGCCTTGCTGTTGCATGCGTGTAAGTAAAAACGATTGCAAATTTAAGAACTGGATTATAACAGTCCACAAATCTGTGATTAGAACTTCTTACGGCTAATGCTGGCTATGCATTTTGCATAAGTATGACATCAATTACTTGTTTGTGAACAGAAACTATAGGAGCGATTATGCAAGCAAATGATCAGACAGCCTACCATAATGAACCTGGAAGAACATAAGCAAACAATTGCTGTGGAAGGCTGGTTTATTACGTATTTACAACAACAGAGTACTGAACACAAAGCATAATGCTGCATGTGCAGTAAGCATTAACTATATTTGAACATAATATTCTTAAATACTCAACTTACGTTTAGCCTATTTTATAATATTCTTTACTTGTTTATAATTGTTGACTTAAAGGTTTAACCATTTAATTCCATGGTTAATGTAAAGGTTTTTGTTCTTGTTTATTGTTGACAGTGCATTTCAATTTCTTTGTATTTAACTTCCTGTAGTTTATGTAAAAAAGAAAAAACCGTTTGAGCTGCACATTTCCTTTTTTTGAACTGTTCACTATATACTTTAAAGTAATCTGAATACCAGAATGAAAGCTATTTGTTTGACCTTGAAGGTTCAGTTTAAGGAGACTTATAGAAGGATTATAATAGGGAAAATTGAGATTAAATAGTGAAGATAGCCAAAGTTATTTTAGAATTCCCATTTGCAATGACTACCTGCACTGAGGATTAGAGCCCTCGTGGGTAAAAGTTATTGTTGAGGCCAATAGGGTATTGTTATCTCAATGTTTACAGATAAAAGGGAGAAGTATGCCCTACTTCATCACTATTTTGATAATCCCTTAACTCTCTTCCAATATTGATAGTCTTTGCTGAGAAGTGAGTTGTGACTAATAGCAGGCAGCTGAAGTGAGCTCACAAAAAACACTGTGGTATATTAATATACAGGAAAGTATCAATAATTAAAACTAAATTACAGTACACTTGTCAGAATAAATCAATCAGATTTTTTTTTTTAAAAGTCCAGAATTGAAATTTTTCTTACTGATCACTTGTCTAAGATCAGTATTTAGAAAAGTTTTTTTGGTACATTTATGCTGGTCCACCAAAGAGTTTTTAGCTGTGAGAAGGGGTGAATTAAAGGCATTAAAACCCATTATTGTGATTACTTTCTCACCTTCTTCCCACTTTCAATTGTAACATAATTCTAGCAGCCACCCTAACAAGTTGTTTTAGAATTACGAATTTTCTGTTTAGTCAGAAAATGCATCAAGCATCTCTTGCATATGGAGATGGGATATTATTGATTTTTAATTGCTGTACTTTAAGACTCAACCATGACAATCTGTCTTCCAAATCCTACATAACCCTTTTCAGGTCCACTAGAGTCAATCATTAACCCTCAATTCCACTGTGGCAGCCACTTGAGTGGTGAGCAACTGCAGATCTCAAGTAATTTGCTTTTGCGGAGCTGCAAGCTTTGATAACTAACCCTTTCAGCAGCTGCCTCCTCTACAGAACTTGAACCCACCTTTTTGGTTTCCCCTATAATACCCACCTTTTTCATAGATTCTCAGAGTTAAGACCAGACAGATAATTAGATTACCTCCTCTGTATCGTCCATTACATTTCAGCCAGTTACTCTTACATTGAGTCCAGTATCATGCATTTGGCTAAAGCGTATCTTCCAGAAAGGCATCCAGTCTTGATCTGAAGACATTAAGGGATGAAGAATCCACCAGGGTAGATGGCAATGTGTTCCAATGGTTAATCTTCCTCTATTATATTTGTGCGTGTTTCCAATTTGAATTTATCTGACTCCCAACCACTGGTTTTTGTTATGCCTTTTTCTGCTAAATTAAGAAGCCCTTTAGTATTGTCTGCGCATGAAGGTACTTATATACTGTAATCAAGTCACCTCCCAAATCCTCTTTTTGATAAAATAAGCAAATTGAACTCTAGGTCTCTCACTGTAAGACATTTCTCCAGCCCTCAAATAATGTTGGTGGCTATTTTCTGCACCCACTCCAATTTGTCAACACCCTCTTTAAAATGTTGACACCAGAACCGTACACAGTATTCCAGTATTGGTTTCACCAATGCCATGGGATACAAAGATAAAAATAATCTTTCTACTTCTATTCACTACTCTTGTTTATACATCCAAAGATCACGTTTAGCTATTTTTGCCACAGAATCACACTAGGAGCTCATGTTCAGCTGCTTGTCCACTACAACCCCTGAACCTTTTTCAGAGTCCCTTCCTTCATTCCAGGACAGAGATCCCCATTCGGTAGGTATGGGTTACATCCCTTGTTTCTAGGTGTACAACTTTGCATTTGGTTGTATGGCTATTCTGTCATTATTTACAACTCCCTCCATTTTTACATAATCCACAAATTTTATCAACAGCGATTTTATATTTCCAAATCATTGATGAAAATGTTGGACAGCATTGGGCCAAATATAAATGCC
Source organism: Caretta caretta (assembly GCF_965140235.1). Taxonomy (NCBI): domain Eukaryota; kingdom Metazoa; phylum Chordata; order Testudines; family Cheloniidae; genus Caretta; species Caretta caretta. Next base: position 79,480,585 of record NC_134210.1, on the reverse strand, counting down.
TCCAGAGCCTCACTAGCAACAGCCCTATTTGATGAAGATTCTTCACTGACAAACACTTTGGGTCTGTTAGCCAGTTCTTAATCCACTTGGTGTATTTTATTGATGCTGTATATTGCTAGTTTTCAAAATCAGAACTTCATGCAGCACTAAGTCAAATGTGTTATCAAAGTTGAATACATTTATAGACTTACCTTTACCAACCAAACTGATAATCTCTAAGAATTAAATCAGGTTTGACAAGACCTATTTTCCACAAAAGCATGTTGACTGGCATTAAAATATATTCCTATTCTTTAGTTTTCAGTTGAATCCCATATCCATATTTCCATTATTTTGACTGGAACTGATGTCAGGCTAACAAGCCTATAGTTACCCATGTCATCACACTTACTCTTTTTGAATACAAGCACAACGTTAGCACTCTTCTGGAATATTCATGGTATTCCAAGATGTATTACAGATTAATATCAGCAGAACAAATCTCCTCAACCAACTCTTTTTAGAACTCTCTGGAGCAAGTTACCTGGACCTGCTGATTTCAAAATGGTTACCCGGAGTAAATGTTAGCATCCTGCATAGTTACTAACGGACTGGAAAGTACTTCTTCATACTCATGTGATACAAGTACATCACCCTGCTCCTTTCCAAATACAGAACAGAAATAAAGACTTATGCCTTTTCCACATCATTAACAATTTTGCCATCTCCATCTATGCCACTGCTAGGATTTCTTTTGTTCCTAACATTTTTAAAAACTCCTTGCTGTCCCTATTCCTGCCACCCAGAGATTTTTTCCTCAGGTCTTCAGCTTCCCCTATCAATTTTCTGCATTTCAGAATTTGAAATTTATATCGACTGCTATTCCCTCTTTTTTCTATTTGCTACATATTGATTTTTTTAGCTTCCAACTCCTGCCTTTTCTTTGCTACTGAACCAGTATGGGCTTTCAGCCATTGCTGCCCTTCTTGCTTCATTGTGAAATTTTGGTTTTTGGGCTATGTCAAACTATTCAAGAACTCCAAATTTTCATTCACATTTTTCTAAAGTTTTGGCCTCATAATTAATCCTGCTCATAAGTTTCCTCAGCCTTAGAAAGTTATCTCTTTTGAAGTACCAAGTACATACATTACTGGTTGGGTCTATCCTCAAGTTGCCCATATGTATATGTAATGTAATCAAGTCATAACCACTGGTAACTACGCAACTAGCTTCCAGTCCAGTGACTAATTCATCTTTATCCATTACAAATAGGTACAAAATAAAGTTACCTCATGTTGGGTATAATACCTTTTGTGTTAGAAAATTATCTACAGTTTTTAGAAACTTTCAGCGCCTCCCCCCAATTTCCTGATCATTGCAGTAGCTCAGAGCCTCTCCAAGTCTTTCCCTAAGCCTACATAGGCCCCAGTGCCATCCACTCCATTTGGCAAGAACTACAGGTGAAGTCCCAAGGTCACCCTATACATATATGCAGTGTAAAGATGGTCCTACCATTAGTGCTTGTATTTCCATCACCCTCCTAGCAATGTTATTGTTACTAAAAAGGCTGTTTTGATGGCTAGATGGAAGAGGGAACATGTAGCTAGGAATTCAAAAAGGTGGATCCATCAAACCTCTCAGCACAATGTTGAAACTCCAAGGAGGTGGCTTCCTGTCTAGCAGATATATCTGCATAAGCACTATGTAAGAGTTATGTGTTATTATTGTGTTTCATTTCTTAAAACGGACTGTCAATGCGTATCAGTTCGACAAAGTTAAAGAAAACGTTCAATAAAAATGTAATTGCATGCATAGGAAACAAAAACTTCTGCATTCACCTTTCCTATTTTTTGGATACTTTTAATTTTTAAATTAAAAACCCTTCAATATACTTGTAATAAGTATAACATTAAAATGAATAGAAGAAAAATGTTTTAAAGCAAAAGGGTTTATAGACTATTTAAAAATTTCTTTCATGGCTTGTTTAATTTGGGCATCTATCAAGGGCCCAATCCAAACAGTCAATAATGCTTACTCGATCACAAACAGTTTTGTAGTCTAATTTTTCCCCTACAACGTTAAGAGTTAGAACACAGAAGTGTACAATTCCTGAGTTTTCAAGTAAGTCCAAATTAGCCTAAGATCTATAGAGAATATCCTGTCATAGAAAAGCATTTAAACAGCTCTTCCTCCCTTTTAAAATGGTCATTTCAGTCTCAATTTAGGTCTTAAGGCTAATAAAACTATATACACCACTAGAAATCTAAAAGTAACTTATTTGTAAATTGCCAATAATTTTATTTCAACTCCGCTTTGCTATTTCAGTAGCATAATTTCTTATCACGCTAATACATAATTCATCTGACTATAGAAGAAAATGAACCTCACGTCAGATTTTAGAACAGAATTAGCATGCAATGTCACCTTTTGTTTTACATTAAGATGGTAAATAAATATTTACAACAACTGCAGAGTTCTTAATTGAATACAAAAAAATCAACCTTGGTATGCAGCTGCTAAGTACAACACTCATATTGAATCCTACCACTATCAAAAAATGTCCTCACAGAATTACTGCCTTGTACTAAAAAAAATCCAAACTGTCATATTAGGCCAGAATACTACACCTATAAAATTCTTCTCTTTTCTGTACTTCCACCCCTTCACCTACTCAGCAGTTAACCACTGTGGTTCTACGGGAAACTTTCAAACCTACCTTAAATTCATACTGTGAGCGTTTCTACCATCTTTGCTAATTACCAGTGTATTAAACCATGCAATCTGTGCTCATGTCCCATCTTTTATTATTTGACCTCTAACTAAAGTTATAGGACCAAACAAGACACTGTGTATGGAAAATCCACTGAGCTCCAATTACAGCCTGTACTGTGCTCCCACAAATAAGACAACTAATTCCCAAAGCAAGAAACTAATACGATGACAGGATTATAATTTTACTGAAGAACAGGAGAGGATAGGATGGAGAAAGCTGTTATAAAAATAAAAGTCTTCAGTAGCAGCAAAGGAAACTAAGAATAATGGCGAAGTAAAATTTTGTCCATACATTTTTTAAAAGTTCAATGTGTTGTGAAATTTGTTTAAGATGAAAATCATTCTGAAGGAGCTCAAGAGCTCAGATCAGCTCTCTTTAAAATGCCTCATGACCCAAAGAGACAAGGTGGGTGAGATAATATCTTTTATTGGACCAACTTCTGTTAGTGAGAGAGAAGCTTTCAAAGTCACACAGCTCTTCATGTCTGGGGAAGGAACTCCTAGCATCACAGCAAAACACAAGATGGAACAGATTATTCAGGAAATTAGTTAGCACATACTGTAGAGGACCATTCAAGGCAGAGCGGCCCATTTTTCCATTCATGGCCCAAACTCAGACTAATAATTTCCTTGCAAAATTAGAACCATAAGTAGAACAAAACAGAAAAGGGCTATATCCATTTTGAGACAGACAAGCGTTAACCCATATTTTTGGGTCTAAATTTGGCTTAGGTTCCATCTACATTAGACAAGACAAACTGCAGTAGAGACTAGCCTAGAGGGCCAAATTTACTATAATAATAATTTTGTACAATGAATTCTGACGTAATTGCATTTTTAAAATGTATTTATAATTTCAAGAGTCAAACCCTGCTATAACAAGCTCTATAAAATTCGGGGGGGGGGGGGGGCAGCGGGGGGAATTAATATTAATTTTAAAAAGGAAGAATCAAGTAGAAGCACACATCAAAAGTACCACATCGCTTATCTTGAAAGTAGCTATATTTTACTTGTTGTATGCAAAAAGGGAATCTGAGGAATTTCTTTTAAAAACACAACAGACTGGAAGTACCAACAACAAGCAGAGAAATAAACTGCCACATCAGTAACATTCCTTCTATTTATAGTTTTTATTGGATTTTATTTGTAAAGGTATCAGCTAACCAAATAAGTATTTGAATTCTGTTCCTACAGATTTATGTGGACATAAGCTTTGGTGGGTAAAAACTCCCACTTCTTCAGATGCATGGAATGAAAATTACAGATGCAGACATAAATATACTGATACTGAAGATACACTGAAGAGAAGAGAGTTACCTTACAAGTGGAGAACCAGTGTTGAGAAGGCCAGTACAGCCAGGGTGGATATGGTCCACTCCCAGTAACTGATGAGGAGGTGTCAATACCAGGAGAGGGAACCAGAGAAACCACAAACACAGAAACACTAACCCAGGAACCAACCCCTGTAATAAACCCTGTTGCCTACTCTGTCCCCATATCTACTCTAGTGACACCATCAGAGGACCCAACCACATGAGCCACACCACCAGGGACTCATTCACCTACACATCTACTACGGTGATATATGCCATCACGTGCCAGCAATGCCCCTCTGCCATGTACATTGGCCAAACCGGACAGTCTCTAGGTAAAAGAATAAATGGACACAAATCAGACATCAGGAATGGTAACATACAAAAGCCAGCAGAACACTTCAGTCTCCCTGGACATTCAATAACAGATTTAAAAGTAGCCATACTTCCAAAAAAAACAAAAAACAAAAAAACAAAAACAAAACTTCACAAACAGACTTCAAAGAGAAACTGCAGTAGAGCTACAATTCATTTGCAAATTTAATATCATTAATTTGGGCTTGAATAGGGACTGGGAATGGCTGGCTCACAACAAAAGCAATTTTTCCTCTCTTGGTATTGACCCCTCCTCGTCAACTATTGGGAATGGACCATATCCACCCTGACTGTATTGGCCTTCTCAACACTGGTTCTCCAGTTGTAAGGTAACTCTCTTCTCTTCATGTGTCAGTATATTTATATCTGCATCTGTAATTTTCACTCCATGCATCTGAAAAAGTGGGGGTTTTACCCATGAAAACTTACGCTCAAATAAATCTGTTAGTCTTTAAGGTGCCACCGGACTCCTTGTTGTTTTCGTGGATACAGACTACATGGTTACCCCTGTGATAATTGTGTTCCTAGTGACTCATCTACAATACCAAGTCTTCTCTGTAAACCACAGTATAAATTTACAGCCTCACAAATGTTTTTGAGTAAAAGTGAATGCTATACTAGCCTTGTTAATAATGCACACAATACCAAGAGCCCAGCCTCCTGGAATAAAAATTGCACATATTATGACAAATTTATAAATTTAAAGAAAGAACATTAATGGTTCAAACAATTGATACAAGTTTGTCCCAAATAAAGCTAATCATAAAAACTAATCTAGTGGGAATCAGTACATGGATTACAACAGTGGTTCTCAAACTTTTGTGTTGGTGACCTCTTTCACACAGCAAGCCTCTAAGTGGGACCCCCCCCCATTAAAAACACTTTTAAAAAAATATTTAACACTATTATAAATACTGGAGGTGAAGTGGGGTTTGGGGTGGAGGCTGACCCGTAATAAACTCGTGACCTCCTAAGAGGTCACGACCCCCAGTTTGAGAAGTCCTGGACTACAGTCAGGTACTTTTTCACTCAGCCAATCATTTATTTTGAAGTATCTTTAATATTAATGTTCCATGTCCTAGGACATATACTGACATGCTATAAAAGTATTTTCCCCATAAAACTGTGTTTACATACGAAAACTAAGTTTATTCTTAACTACTGAGATGAGACTTGCTAACTCCATCATTTATTCCTACAAATTTCTTGTCTTTAAAACAAGATTTTTTTGGTAGAAATGTACATAGCGTGCCTGGATTAGAAGGGATCATAAGGAATTTACCATCTGAAGGTGTGTCATAAATATAAAAGGAAGGGTAAACACCTTTAAATCCCTCCTGGCCAGAGGAAAAACCCTTTCACCTGTAAAGGGTTAAGAAACTAAGATAACCTCGCTGGCACCTGCCCAAAATGACCAATGAGGAGACCAGATACTTTCAAAGCTGGAGGGGGGGAACAAAGAGTCCTCTCTGTCCCTGTGATGCTTTTGCCGGGACCAGAGCAGGAATGCAGGTCAGAATTCCTGTAAAGAGTTAGTAAGCAATCTAGTTAGATATGCATTAGATTCTTTGTTTAAATGGCTGATAAAATAAGTTGTGCTGAATGGAATGTATATTCCTGTTTTTGTGTCTTTTTGTAACTTAAGGTTTTGCCTAGAGGGATTCTCTATGTTTTGAATCTGACTACTCTGTAAGGTATTTCCCTTCCTGATTTTACAGAGGTTTTTCTTTTACTTTTTCTTTAATTAAAATTCTCCGTTAAGAACCCGATTGCTTTTTCATTGTTCTTAAGTTCCAAGGGTTTGGGTCTGTGTTCACCTATGCAAATGGTTGAGGATTTGTATCAAGCCTTCTCCAGGAAAGGGGGTGTAGTGCTTGGGGGGATATTTTTGGGAGGGAGACATTTCCAAGTGGGCACTTGCCCTGTTATTTTTGTGAGATGCTTGGTGGTGGCAGCATAAACGTTGAAGGACAAAAGGTAAAAGTTTGTACCTTGGGGAAGTTTTAACCTAAGCTGGTAAGAATAAGCTTAGGGGGTCTTTCATGCAGGTCCCCACATCTGTACCATACAGTTCAGAATGGGGAAGGAACCTTGACAAGGTGTGACAATGATTTCCACTTTCAGAAATCTGACTATGGCTTCCCTAAGGTTGTAGTAAAAAACTTATGAAAACAGCCACATTATACTATATTTGCGTTATTAAACATTGCATTGGAGTAGTTTTGTGAAAGCCCCTGGTTAAAAAATTGTCCTTTGGTCACCATGAAGCAGAATCTTTTACTAGAAATCATATGTCTATGTCTCTTTCTTAAAACGATAACTATGAAAAAGCAAACTGAAGTAGACATTTACATGGGTTGAAGGAAATTTGTAGCGCTTCATAACAGTCCTTAACATTTTGGCAGCAAGAAGCTGGGGATCTGACACCCAAAACGTAAAATAAATCAATTAAGTTTGGGGTCCTTCCCAGTACTAACTCTCTAATCCACTGCAAAATCCTGGGGATAGTTTTATGCACAGTGGAATGACCACCACACGAATCAATCAGTTATACTGGAGAAGAGGGAGGTGTACATAAAGTTATTTCACAAGTCCACCCCAAACTGCTCCATTTATTAACACTTATTAACATTTTCAGCCCTTTCTGGGGCTGAGACTAAGAGAATCATGGAAATGTAGGACTGGAAAGGACCTTGAGAGCTCAAGTCCAGCTCCCCATGCTGAGTCGGAACCAAGTAAACCTGGATCATACCTGACAGGTGACTGCTCAACCTATTTTTAAAAATCTCCAAAGATGCGGATTCCACACTTCCCTTGGAGGTCTACTCCAATGCTTAACTACCCTTTTAAAGTTTTTCCAAATAGCCTAAGTCTCCCTTGCTGCACAGTACTTCTCATCCTATCTCCTCTGGACATGGCAAACGATTACCCTCCTCTTTATAACAGCCCTTAACATATTTGAAGACTGTTCGCAGTTTCCCCTCAGTCTTCTTTTCTCAAGGCTAAACATGCCCTTTTTTAACCTTTCTTCATAGGTCAGGTTTTATAACACTTATTTTTTGTTGCTCTCCTATGAGTTCTCTGCAATTTGTCCATATCTTTCCTAAAGTGCAGTGCCCATAATAGGACACAGTACTCCAGCTCAGGCCTGATCATTGTGGAGTAGAGTCAGTGGGACAATTACCTCATGTTTTCTATATGACACTGCTGTTAATACATCCCAGAAAGATAAAAACTTTTTTCACAACCGCATCATATTGTTGACTCCTATTCCAATTGTGAGCCACTATAAAACCCTAGATCTTTTTCTACAGTTCTATCACTTAGCTAGTTATTACCCATTTTGTAATTGTGCCTTCGATTTTTCCTTCGTAAGTATAGTATTTGCACTTGTCTTTATTCAAATTATCTTATTGATTTCAGACAAGTTCTCCAATTTGTCAAATTGAACACGAGTCCGGTCATCCAAAGTGTTTGCAATCCCTCCAAATTTGGTGCCACCCCAAAATTTTATAAATATAGTCTCCACTCCATTGTCCAAGTCATTAATGAAAATATTGAACAGTAACAGATGCAGGACTGACCCCTGCAGGATCCGACTGGATACATCCTCCTAATTTGACAGCAAACCACTGAATCTTTGAATAGTCTTTCAACCAGTTATGCACCCAACTTATAATCATTTCATCTAGATGACATTCTCATCAGCAAACTAGGAAAGTGTGATGTGGGACTGTGTCAAAAGCCTTACTAAAATCAAGATATATCACCTCTACTGTTTCCTCCCTGCCCCATCTACTAGGCCAGAGATCCTGTCAAAGAAGGAAATAAGGTTGATTTGACATTATTTGACAAATTCATATTGGCTATTCCTTATAACCCTGGTAGCTTTTAGGTGCTTACATATTGATTGTTTAATCATTTGTTCCAGCATCTCTCCAAGCACTGAAGTTAGGCCAACTGATCTATAATTCCCTAGGTCTATTTCATTTCCCTTTTTAGAGACGGGTACTATATTTGCCCTAAAGCAGTCATCTAAGACCTCACCCTTCCCTCACCCCCTCTGAGTTCTCAAAGGTAATTGCTAACAGTTGCAAGATTGCTTCAGCTAGTTCTTTAAGTACCCTATAATGAATTTTTATCAGGCACTATTGACTTAAATGCATCTAACTTATCTAAATATTCTTTAATCTGTTCTTTCCCTAATTTGGCTTGTATTGTATGTCCCTTGCTAGGTGTGACTAATTTTGTGCCACAGACTTTCTGATTTTCTCCCTACATGCTTCTGCAATTCTTTTGTATTCTTCCTTAGCAATTTGCCCATGTTTCCACTTTTTGTAGGGTTTTTTTTTTTTTTTAATTTTCAGGTCAAAAAGAGTTGGAGCCAAATTAATCTCTAATTATTCTTCCTCTCTTTCATCAGAATAATTGGCAGTTGTGCATTGAATATAGTTTCCTTGAGAAACTGCCAGCTCTCTAGAACGTATCTTCCCCCTTAGATTTTCTTCCCAGAAGAGGCTACCTACTAGTTCTCTGAGTTTGTTAAAATCTGCTTCTTTGAAGTCCATTGTCCTTATTCTGCTGCTCTCACTCCTTCCTTTCCTTAGGATCATGAAGTGTGTCAATCATGATCACTTTCCCGCAAACTGCCTTTCACCTTCAGATTCGCTACCAATTCCTTCCTGTTGGTCAAAAATTAAGTCTAAAATGGCTGTCCCCCGATTCCCCCCCCCCTTCTGAAATCATAGAATCATAGAATATAAGGGTTGGAAGGGACCCCAGGTGGTCATCTAGTCCAACCCCCTGCTCGAAGCAGGACCAATTCCCAGTTAAATCATCCCAGCCAGGGCTTTGTCAAGCCTGACCTTAAAAACCTCTAAGGAAGGAGATTCTACCACCTCCCTAGGTAACGCATTCCAGTGTTTCACCACCCTCTTAGTGAAAAAGTTTTTCCTAATATCCAATCTAAACCTCCCCCACTGCAGCTTGAGACCATTACTCCTCGTTCTGTCATCTGATACCATTGAGAACAGTCTAGAGCCATCCTCTTTGGAACCCCCTTTCAGGTAGTTGAAAGCAGCTATCAAATCCCCCCTCATTCTTCTCTTCTGCAGGCTAAACAATCCCAGCTCCCTCAGCCTCTCCTCATAACTCATGTGTTCCAGACCCCTAATCATTTTTGTTGCCCTTCGCTGGACTCTCTCCAATTTATCCACATCCTTCTTGAAGTGTGGGGCCCAAAACTGGACACAGTACTCCAGATGAGGCCTCACCAATGTCGAATAGAGGGAACGATCACGTCCCTCGATCTGCTCGCTGTGCCCCTACTTATACATCCCAAAATGCCATTGGCCTTCTTGGCAACAAGGGCACACTGCTGACTCATATCCAGCTTCTCGTCCACTGTCACCCCTAGGTCCTTTTCCGCAGAACTGCTGCCTAGCCATTCGGTCCCTAGTCTGTAGCTGTGCATTGGGTTCTTCCGTCCTAAGTGCAGGACCCTGCACTTATCCTTATTGAACCTCATCAGATTTCGTTTGGCCCAATCCTCCAATTTGTCTAGGTCCTTCTGTATCCTATCCCTCCCCTCCAGCGTATCTACCACTCCTCCCAGTTTAGTATCATCCGCAAATTTGCTGAGAGTGCTATCCACACCATCCTCCAGATCATTTATGAAGATATTGAACAAAACCGGCCCCAGGACTGACCCTTGGGGCACTCCACTTGATACCGGCTGCCAACTAGACATGGAGCCATTGATCACTACCCATTGAGCCCGACAATCTAGCCAGCTTTCTACCCACCTTGTAGTGCATTCATCCAGCCCATACTTCCTTAACTTGCTGACAAGAATACTGTGGGAGACCGTGTCAAAAGCTTTGCTAAAATCAAGAAACAATACATCCACTGCTTTCCCTTCATCTACAGAACCAGTAATCTCATCACAGAAGGCGATTAGATTAGTCAGGCATGACCTTCCCTTGGTGAATCCATGCTGGCTGTTCCTGATCACTTTCCTCTCATGCAAGTGCTTCAGGATTGATTCTTTGAGGACCTGCTCCATGATTTTTCCAGGGACTGAAGTGAGGCTGACTGGCCTGTAGTTCCCAGGATCCTCCTTCTTCCCTTTTTTAAAGATTGGCACTACATTAGCCTTTTTCCAGTCATCCGGGACTTCCCCGGTACGCCACGAGTTTTCAAAGATAATGGCCAATGGCTCTGCAATCACAGCCGCCAGTTCCTTCAGCACTCTCGGATGCAACTCGTCCGGCCCCATGGACTTGTGCACGTCCAGCTTTTCTAAATAGTCCCTAACCACCTCTATCTCCACAGAGGGCTGTCCATCTCTTCCCCATTTTGTGATGCCCAGCGTAGCAGTCTGGGAGCTGACCTTGTTAGTGAAAACAGAGGCAAAAAAAGCATTGAGTACATTAGCTTTTTCCACATCCTCTGTCACTAGTTTGCCTCCCTCATTCAGTAAGGGGCCCACACATTCCTTGGCTTTCTTCTTGTTGCCAACATACCTGAAGAAACCCTTCTTGTTACTCTTGACATCTCTGGCTAGCTGCAGCTCCAGGTGCGATCTGGCCCTCCTGATAACATTCCTACATGCCCGAGCAATATTTTTATACTCTTCCCTGGTCATATGTCCAACCTTCCACTTCTTGTAAGTTTCTTTTTTATGTTTAAGATCCGCTAAGATTTCACCATTAAGCCAAGCTGGTCGCCTGCCATATTTACTATTCTTTCGACTCATCGGGATGGTTTGTCCCTGTAACCTCAACAGGGATTCCTTGAAATACAGCCAGCTCTCCTGGACTCCTTTCCCCTTCAAGTTAGTCCCCCAGGGGATCCTGGCCATCCGTTCCCTGAGGGAGTCGAAGTCTGCTTTCCTGAAGTCCAGGGTCCGTATCGTGCTGCTTACCTTTCTTCCCTGTGTCAGGATCCTGAACTCAACCAACTCATGGTCACTGCCTCCCAGATTCCCATCCACTTTTGCTTCCCCCACTAATTCTACCCGGTTTGTGAGCAGCAGGTCAAGAAAAGCGCCCCCCCTAGTTGGCTCCTCTAGCACTTGCGCCAGGAAATTGTCCCCTATGCTTTCCATGAGACACTGCCCCCTAATACATTCCAAGAATTGATCAGATCCTTATACTTTTCTAACAGATGTCTGGGTAGTTAAATCCCCCTGTTAATACCAGGTCTTACATTTTGGATATTTCTATTTGTTCTGGAAATGCCTCCTCCTGATTTGGTGGTCTACAGCAGACTCCCTACTATAACGTCGTCCTTATTTTTGACCTTTTATCTTTATCAACAGACATTCAACTGGTCTGCTTCAACTCATTCTAGACCTCAGATCAAGTGTACCGTATATACTCGTTCATTAGCTCTTTTGTTTCTAAGCCGACCCCCCAAGATGGATAGGTAAAAGTAGTAAAAACTGTATGACCCTTTCATAAGCCAACCCTATATTTCAGTGGTTGACAAACTTTGGCTCCCAGCCCGCCAGGGTAAGCCGCTGGCGGGTTGGGACATTTTGTTTACCTGGCTCACCAATTCCCACAGCTCCCATTGGCTGGGAATGGTGAACCACGGCCACAGGGAACTGAGGGGCTCCATGCCTTCAGACGCTCCAGGTAAACAAAACGACAATGTATTAGATATTCAATTCAATGATTTCGTAGTGTTTAAAATAATCACATTTTGGTGTAGACCCGTTTATAACCTGACCCCCGCTCTTTGATGCGTCACTTTTTTATCAAAAATATTTGGCTTATGAACAAGTATATATGGTATATATTCTCAACCTATACTGCAATGTCTCTTTCCTTTTTCCCCTCCCTGTCCTTCCTGAACAAGCTATATCCCTCTATACCAATAGTCCAGTCATGAGACCGCCAAGTCTCAGTGATACCAATTAAATCATAATTTAGCTTATGCACTAATACTTCCAGTTCTTCCTGTTTACTGACCACACTCCTTGCATTTGTGCCTAGACAACTAAGATGTTGAGCAGATTCTCCCACTGTTTTCCCTCTTGTTGCTCCTACAGCACTATTGTAATTTGCCAGGTCTTTCCCAGAATCTACCCCTTTTTTAGACTTACCTGTAGGCCTTTGTCACCTTGCTCCTTTGAACCTAGTTTAAAACCCTCCTCATCAAGTTCATGAGTCAGTGTCCAAAGATGGCTTTCCCCTTCTTGGTCACATGGATCCCATATCTTCCCAGCAGTCCTCCTTTCCAGAACAGCATCCCATGGCTGAAAAAGCCTAAGCTGAACGCTGCTCGCTCAGGCAGCTATCATGGCATATGGACCCCTAACATTGCAGTCGCAACTGCCACCAGGGGAACGCCCGCTCTGCACCAGTGACCAGTACTGCTAAGAGCACACGCTTCCCCCTTCCAGTTGCAAAAAAAAAACAGGAAGGGTCATACTCTCCAACTAGCCCCCTGAAGGGCCTATTTCCCTACTGGCCACTTCGCTAGGCACCAGAAGGGACCCGTTTTCGATCCACCCATCCTCTCTATAGCCAACAGGTCAGGCAACTTAAAATTTTACCTGTCAATTACTGGTTATCACTTAATTGGTTACTGATGGACAAATTATTGATCATTCACTTATCTACACTAGCCTTTTAAAATACAAATAGACAAGCTAAACATTGCATTAAGACATTAAGTGGAAGAAAAACACTCAGCTGTTTAACAGCTTCAAACTATGTTTATTCCTATTCAAAATTTTTTTTAATTTTTCATAGAGAAGTGGGAGGATATTAATTCCTATTATAAGCAAGGTCCTTTTGGGTAATAAACAAGATATTTAACCAAAGGATTTCAGGAACATGTTCAAAAAATGAGCATATCTGCTACATAGTATTTAACAGCAATCTAGCTGAAGGTAGCTTTTAACAACATGTAGTGTCAAATCTATAAATAAACTACTGCCTCTCAACTGAGGAAGGATTTACACAATTGAGAATTTTCTTTAAATCCCAGTAAAGGGATATCAGCTAAACACAAACAGTATATAGTCTATAGTATATAAACAACATGTATATAGTATATAAGAAATGAGTTGTGTCACTCATCTTGTAGCTTTTCCCATGAAACTCTATCCTGCTTTATGCCTTATACGGTATTAGACAAAAATTATACTAAAAGAACATTAAGGCTACAAAGTCAAATGCTCAAAAGGTACGAAATGCCAAAATTAAGGACAACTTTACTTCAGTCCGCTTGCACATACGCATGACAGACTTTGCCAACAATCATGTAGGAGGTGTCCAGCTGAACCAGGGAGAATACTTAGCTCTGCTGGGTCTTACTCTAGTGCCTTAAACATAAAAGACAACATTCCTTTCTACTTGCAACCCTCTCTCATTCACTGTCCATCTTGTGCACAGAATGAAACAGGGATCCGATAGAACAAATAGTGTAATCATGTAATATTAAAGACAATACTGTAACGCATGTGAACAAAGGGTCTGAATTAAGACTGAATGGCAGACTTTATTCTCTTAATATATTCTTTTCTGTAAGATGACAGAGTGGAACACCTTTTTACCAAAGCCATTAGCAGAAGCTTATGTATAGCATGTCAAATTTGCAGAAGTTATGAACAAACTAACCCAGTGGCTGCTCTACAGATCTTTGTATGCTGTGTAAGATATTCCAGCCCAGGAAGCTATTACCACTCTAAGGTTATGTCTCCACCATGAGTTAGGGATGGGATTCCCTGCTCAAGTAGACATACTCCTGCTTACTCACAGCTGATCCAGCATGCTAAAAATAGCAGAGTACCCATGGTAGCATGGGCAGTCGCAACATGTGCTAGCATCCCCGAGCACAAACCCACCTGAACCCAGTGGGTACACAAGGGGCGGCTAGCACAGTGACACAGCTTCCACTGACTGTGCTTTCGCGGCAACACTATTATTCTTAGAATGCTATCTCAGATGAAAGCTAGCACCAGTATGTCTATGAGCTGGGACTCTCACCCCTAGTTTGTAGCGTAGATGTAGCCTAAGACTAGGCTGTCAGGTTTAATGCTGGGGAGATTCTCAGACTTTTAAGCCTCATGAATACATCTCAACCATCCTGAAATAGATTTTTAAGTACTTTTGCTCACATGCTGGATAATAAAGAACAAACAGAAGGTTGGAATGCATTCTCAGGGTTCTGCAGACACCCAAGATTAAGCCAGGGATCATTGTTCCCTCTAAGCTGTGCGCGTGCGCACACAGATCCTAAACGCCGTGCACATGGCAAAACACAGTACGCACAAAAATTTGCACAGAAGCACAACAATTTGCACAGAAGAAATTTTTTGCGCACACGGCCTGTCAAAAATTAGAGGGAACATTGCCAGGGACGGGATCAAATGGTTTGAGACAAAAGAGGGGTGCACAACTTCTTGGATTCTATGAAAAATATATTAAACACAAGGTCACCTTTTCACCGATCCTCGACGGACAGCAGATGTTATTGCTATCAGACAGGCCACATGAAGAGAAATACAAGCAAGCTTTTCTGAGAGGTTTGAATAGGTGTCCAGTTAGGGCATTAAGAACCAAGCTGAAATTCCATGGAGGAACTCAATGAATCCAGGAGTGGGAGAGAGGGGTTGGGAAACAGAGACTAATGATGCAACTCTGAAAAAGAATCTGATACCTGCATTCAATTAAATCCTTCTGCATGCAGCACTCAATATACAAAATTACCATAGCTACTTGACATGTTAAGGGGGAAACTATGACAATTGTGTTCAGGCAATCTAACATGTGAGATGTAGAAGTCTACTGTGAAACATGAAATTTTCTGAACCATCGTTCAAACTTCGTATTCTAAGGAAAGAAAAATTGGTAGAAACTTTTTTACACATGACACGAGACAACACCCTCTAAATATACTATTTTCCTACTCATGCAAGTCCCTCAAAAACCAGGAAGGTACTCTGGCTGATAATTTGATCAGAGACAGCAGATCTTGCTTTAGAGAGTTTGTGAAGTTGCGTAAGCCATGTTGAATATACCAGAAAACCAAGGCATCCTTAGCCAAAACAGAACTACTGAAGTTACCATTGTCTTTTCATTCCAGGTCTTCTGGATGACTCTTGGTAGTTGTGACAGAGGCTCCTCAGAAAAGGGTCCCCCGTTCTGTGCAAAAACCTCTTATCTCAGACCTAACAAACTCACTACACCAAATGTGTTGTGCAGGATATTTATCCATAAAGAGTAGCATGTAAGGCTGTGGTGGGTAACCTGCGGCCTGCGGGCTGCATGCGGCCCATCAGGGTAATCCGATTGCAAGCCGCGAGACATTTTGCTGACCTTGACCATCCGTAAGCACAGCCCCCCACAGCTCCCAATGTCTGCGATTCTCTGTTCCCGGCCAATGGGAGCCGCGGGAAGCGTCAGCCAGCACATCCCTGCAGCCATGCCTGCGGACGGTCAAAGTCAGCAAAATGTCTCGCGGCCTGCAACCAGATTACCCTGATGGGCCACATGTGGCCCACGGGCCACAGGTTGCCCATCACTGATGTAAGGTATATAGTTTATATAGGTATATAGTATAGTAAAGTAGTATCTTAATGGTCTTCAAGTAAAAGTTAGTCACTGGAGGATAATGTATTTTGGTAATAGCTCATTCACACAAAAAGAAGTTGTCACTCCTCTCTGTTTAGCCAGTGATTTAATGCAAGGCTCAGTTGTCTAACCTTGCTCCATCTCAAGACTATGAATGGAAAAAACTATCACAGGCAACTGCAAACAAGCAAAGCCACAAGGCGGTAAAAAAAGGAACATTACAGACAGAAGTTCGCCTTGTCTATGAAAAAAAGACTGTTTCCGTATAAAAGAAGGAGGAAAGATTTACTCTGAGGAGATGTCTTGCAGGATCAGGTATATTCTCACAAAAAACTGGTTCCTCGTTCCTGAGAAGACAGCCAGCTGTACAACTGATCTTCTGGGGTGAGGGGTAGGGAGAACCTAGTTTATTAGACAGGAAAAGTGACTATTAATCAGCATAGACCTAGGTTTCAGTTTTATTATTTTGGTTTATATTTTAACTATTTGTTACCACCATTCTTCTGTTCCTAGTTAACTTTCTATTCTTTCTTTAATAAAGCTACTTTTGTTTTATTAAAGTGCTTGAAAATGCTATGTGGTTTACAGGACCAGTGCTTTAAGGTAAAACTAACAGACTGGGGCACACTGCTCCTTTGGAGGCAGAGAAGCTGGGATTTCTGAAAGTAGCCAGGATATCATAGGGAAACAACTGAAAGGGACTTGGGGACCAAAGGGCACCTATTGTTAACCTGCAAAAGCAAACACAGGGCTCATGTAGCCCAGAGGAGAGTACTTGAGCAACTAAAAGACTGGGGGTGCTAGGAAGTTGATATCTAGCTAAACATAGGCAAGACTCCCTCAGGCTGGAGGTAGGAGGCTATAAGGGGTCTCATAGTACGGGCTGTCCTGAGATTGATCACAGTAGCACAGGGAAAGGAGGAAAAGTTACACAGACCTTTCGGCCACCTCTGGGGAGAGCATTTTTATCTGGTCCTTGGATCCCTCTTTACAGAAATATGAGGTAATCCTGTGATTGATGGGTGACACAGATATGACCATCTTTGGAGCATCAAACATGCTCACCAAGAGCTAACATACCTCTGGATGAAGACTCCACTCTCCCTCATCTAGTTCTTCTCTGCTGAGTCAGTTGGCAACAATCTTTCTCCTTCTCTGGATATGTAAAGCATGGATGGACTTAACATTCTGCTCCATCTGAGATATCAGAAGACAAGTCTCCCATTGTAGGGATGATTATCTCATTCTACCCTGCTTGATAACATGGGCTGTGACTCTGGTGTTGTCCGTCAATCAAAATTTGAATTTTTTACCCCTAGAAAGAATGCGTGGAGTCCATACCATATTGTTTTGAGTTCTAACCAGCTTATACTACATTTTGTTTCCTGATTTTTCCAAGTAACATGAATTGATCTCATGTCATGTGTGAGCTCTCCATCCTGAAAGTCTGGCATTAAAGAGGAACACGAATGTGTCTGGTTCAGCTATCAAACTAGTGCTTGAAGGCACTACAGTTAAGCCACCATCTGACAGAAGTTACTATATTTAGTGGAAAGCAAACTTTCTTGTTCAAATGGAAGACGGCAGAAAAAATTAAAAGGTCTTGTGTGAACTTAAGTACACTGCAGCTTGTCATGCACAATACTATCATTCCCAGCAGTTACAAAGTGGACACAGACTTCACTGCAGTTGACAACCCACTTGGTCAAAGACAATTTTTTTCTGTCTCTCAAGAAATGAAGACTTTGTTGCTCATGTTAATTTCCACTTCCACACTATATATCTGTTGAATTGGATTTTCCCAAATTTAGCATGAAATCACAGTCATCCACAATCCAGATTATTCTTGACCTGTCCTGTATCAGTTTGTCTCTGGATAAGGCCCTCAAATAATGTAACCAAGGAAAGGGGGGGGGGGGGGGGGGGAGATGGACACTTTGTTCCGGTGCAGCTTTTAGGACAACCAATACCTACATAGACATGTAAAACATTTTGTTTCTTATACTTTCAGAAACAAAATATTGGTATATCTGCTATATTGGATGGGTACCAATATTATCTTAATGGGCAACTCAACACTTCCAGTGTTAAAATTTAGAATTTCGCAAAAAGAAAAGGAGTACTTGTGGCACCTTAGAGACTAACCAATTTATTTGAGCATAAGCTTTCGTGAGCTACAGCTCACTTCATTGGATGCATACTGTGGAAACTGCAGAAGATATTATATACACAGAGACCATGAAACAATACCTCCTCCCACCCCACTCTCCTGCTGGTAATAACTTATCTAAAGTGATCACTCTCCTTACAATGTGTATGATAATCAAGTTGGGCCATTTCCAGCACAAATTTATAAATTCAGAATTTATAAATAAGCAATCTAGGTTTTTAAAAATATTTTATATATTTGGGTGCTGACTAGCCACCTCCTTTTCTAGAAAAAAGCCTCACCCATCTTTCCAGAAAAAGGCCCTTGATGAGAACTGCTATTCTCAGTTATAAAGCAATTAGGAGCACCTGTAGGCACAAAGGTGAAGTACAAGCTGCCTGAAGAAAAGAGTAAATGGGCTACTGTGAAACTAGGGAAACATCTGTGCCTCACACCCTCAATATAATTTGGCTGTTTAGAGAATATGGTGTTGGGTAGAAATACATACCCACAGGGCATATTTAGGGTCACAGTCCAGCGGGTGGTGTCCAAACTGGGACAGCCTGTCTAACAGTCAGCAAGAGTGGGAAAAGTCTGGTATGTTGATTGCCAGCCAGCAAAAAAAGAATATGTGTTGGCTGAGTATACTGTATTTCTGACTACTGTACACTCACATTATTCTTGAATGGAATTTGGAATTTTATCCAGATGCTGGAGAATATGGAGTGGTGACATTTGTAAGTAACATTACTGACCAGGACAGCCAGTTCTGAAACCATGTTCTACAAGTGTACCTATCTCAATCTACAGGATCCAGTTGAGACAGGCCTCAAGCAGAGTCTTCTCTTCAATTCAGTAGTAGAAGAACAGTCTCTCTGGGATCTTGCACAGGGTTTTACCATCATAAAACATGCATCTTCCAGGTTACTTTTCTATTGCAAAGGCCAAGCAGAGTCCTTCACAGAGTCTTCAAGCTCCTCTCCCTTCTCTGGTTATAGGAAACTGCTTGGTGTAGATTTTTTATGTTAGTGGTACGAGATGAGGGTGGTGGTTGTAAATATCATTCCAAATACAGTGGGAAACTTAGCTAAAGGGAAGGTCTTGCAGTATAACCTCAATGTAAGACAACTCTGGATTAGTTTCATCTCGAAGTTTGTTCCACAGCCTTGAATGTTTTGTCACAGGTTCTCACGTGCTTCATCCTGGGTTTTTTCCAGAGGAGCTGAACTGTCTTGATAGTTCATAGATGGAGATTTGTTCTGTAATATAGCGAGGAACAGACATAAAAGGCTTTGAAAATCAGAACCAAGGCCTTGAACTTGCAGTGTAAAGGGACTGGGAGCTGGTAGAGACATCAGAGTATGGGGTGATGTGCTCATGGTAGTTTAGCCTGTTGAGGCAGCAGGAAGCAGGATCCCTTACATGGTTCTCCCTTTCAGCTTCAGGTACAGTGAATTCCAATAATCCAGCCTGGATGTGATAAATATATAGACCTTTGTAACCAGATCCTCAAATGAGATAAAGGACTAAAATTTCCCAGCAAGCTGGAGGTTCAAAAAAAAAGCTAATCACTGATGATACCCAAACACAATGGCTCATTAATGAGCTTATTGGGACCACAAGGTTTTTCACCTCTTTGACAAATGTGGTGCTTATGCCCAGTGGGTGGGAAGGACAATATCCAAATTATCTTTAAGCATCATCTCCTCTTCCAACCAGCATCACATTGGTATTGCCTAGAACGAGTATGAGCCAGCTGCTCTTCATCCAGAAGCTAGTCTCTTGTAGGCACTGCAACATGTTAGTGGTGATGGTTGCATCTGGGAAAAATGAAACATACTACCAGGGCTATGTCCAGCGTTATATCCTGGTTTGAAGCCCAATTCATATCATTCACAATGTTTGAATTTATTACAGGTTTCATGAGCTTGGTGTGTGGGGAAAGAGAAAAGAATGTTGGCTGCCTAAGAAGCTCTCAGAAAGAAAGGCCTTGGGTCCTAGCTTGCACAATTCCTCCTTTAATACAGTGACTCCTCACTTAACATTGTAGTTATGTTCCTGAAAAATGCAACTTTAAGTGAAACGTTGTTAAACTAATCCAATTTCCCCATAAGAATTAATATAAACGGGGGTGTGTGTGGTTTTTTTTTTTTATATGAGAGAGAGAGAGAGAGAGAGAGGGAGGGAGAGAGATGTGCATTACCCCTTTAAGTATGCTGACCGCACTCTAAGTACATTGCCTTTTTAAGTAGATCAGAAAGTTGAGACAGCAGCTGCTGCCAGCAAGCTCCCTCCATCCCGAGCCCTGTCGTGTCCCCTCGCCCCCTTTTATGGAGATGGAATAAGCGGGAGCCATGAGCAGGGGGGAGGGGGACACCCTGACATTAGCCCCCCTCCTCCCCGCACAGCAAGCAGGAGGCTCCCAGGAGCAGCTCCAAGACAGAGGGCAGGAGCAGCACATGGTAGTGGGGGGAGAGACAGCTGAACTGCAGGCAACTGATAGCCTACTGGGCAGCTGCCACACAGGGAACTTAGGGGAGCGGGGAGCTGACAGGGGGGCTGCTGGTCCACCCTGGTTCCAAGCCCCCACCCAGCTAGCTCCAATGGGCTTCTCTTCCTGCAAGCAGCGGACAAAGCAGGTGGCTGCCAAACAATGTTATAAGGGAGCATTGCACAACTTTAAACGAGCATGTTCTCTAATTGATCAGCAACGTAACAACAAAATAACATTAACCGGGACGACTTTAAGTGAGGAGTTACTGTACACCAAGATGAGAACAGATTTCCAAGGTACAGGGTCACAAAGCCAACCTGCCTGAACAGTGATGGATGATGCTCATATCATCCATACATATATGACATGAACTGAGAAAAATGTAATATGCACTGATTAACTGAGCGTTATTCATGATCCCGGGTCTAGTTTAATTTCAGATAAGAACCGGTAACAATACCTTTCAGAAGTTCCCTGTATGTAAAGTGTTCTGGACTGCAGTAAGTGTACATTTTATACCTATGACTATCAGTTTTATTTACTTATCCTGTAGTTTTGAGTATTAGAAACAGCAATTAAATTACCTTTTAAATTTGACTTCTCAGTTTACTGCCACAGTGCTGACAGACTGATCACTTGCTGCGTAAGTAAGTATTTCCTGTCAATAATTCACTGAGTTATTCTTACTTTTGAATTGTGACTGTGTAAAAAGGAGTGATTGAGTTTTCACAAAACTTTTCAATTGGGTATGACGCTAAAGAAAAAGCACATCATTTATGTGAAAGATCGATAACACGATCTAAGGAAATTAGTTAATTTAAATATATTTACTAATCTAATTTCAGAAAACTAATTTCCCCAATTAATTTTCACTAAAGCACCAGCTCTGTTGGAATGCATGGCCACCAGCAGGGTACACACCAACAGAAGTCCATGTTTTTTCTTCTACACTCCAGAAAGCAGCAAGAGGTGCTCCCAACTGTGTCAATGCACCCAAAGATCTTTGGGCCCATTTGCACTACTCTCCTAGAGCATCTTATTCTTCGGGTCGAGATTCCTATCTTGTTTATAGGAAGGGTACTCCACAACCTAGAAGATTCATCCCATTCTCTTTGCGCCATTACTTATCCCCCAAAAATTGCCACGATGCAAGTTGTATTAAAGCACTCTGAGCTTCGTACCTTATTACCCCTGACTTTTGAAATACGGTGGGACACATAGAACAAGAGATTAAAAAAAAACAAGAAACATTTGCCTGGAAAGCAAAGCATAGGAGACTTGACTTATGATAATTTAAGTTACGAAAGGCCTATATAATGTAAACTGATCAGTTCCCTCTATTTTGCTCCATTCCACAATGAAAGATCAAGGGCTCAATGACCTTAGCAGCAAGTAAATTTAGAACCAATGAAAAAGGAAGTACTATTATATAATGTATGATCATCCTGCAGAATTTATTGATAAAGGAAACCATTAATTCAAATGCTATGGCTGAAATTCCCCCCACCCTCCCTTAAGGGCTGGATAATTTTACAACCACTGCCAACTGTACAAGGACAAGCTAAAGTAAGAGTTATCAAATTCCATGCCTCACGATGAAATCACTTGCAGTAACTAAGAATTGATTCCCCATCCCACTTCAATGTACAACTGGCTGGGCATATATTTTGGGGGAGTGGGAAGTCACTTTCCACTGAAGCATCAGACAGTGGTAGCTGCTGATGTCAAGCTAGAGAACATAGTCCAATCTAATGTAGAATTTGACTATGTGTATCTGATTATCAACATCACAATTCACATTAGAAAACTGAAGATTATTTTCGGAGCATATTTTAGAATTAAAAAGTTTAAGAAGCAAGTTAGAGTACATTTACCCTTGCTTGCCAACAACGTAAAAGCACAAATTGAGTGGTGAATCTGAAAGTTAATGAGGTACTAGATTAATTTAATCCACATGTCCTTTCACTATTACATAATGGATTCATACAAGAGTAAATCAGCCCAGACATTGTAATTGGTTCTGGATTTTGTGTATAATTGTTTTCAAGGCTTTTTTTTTTTGAGCGAGAGCGAGAGAGAGTGAGAGCGAAGTATGAGGGGATTCTCAGGCTGTTTTTTTAAACAAAAGATTTTTTTTTTCTAGTCTATGACTTCACAGATGTAGAAATGCATCAGTACATCATTCCATGGACAAAAGCTACTAAAGATTATGCAGAAAGCCCTGTCCTACAAATGTGTTTTGTCAGTTACTATTGCAACTAAAATGCTATTATTATTAACTATCATTATTATTGAGTTATTATTGATAACTCAAAAAGAACATCTTCTGTCAAGTGGCACACTACATCACTACACTAAAATTCACAGATCAGATATCAGCAGGAGTCAATTAAAATGAAATCACAGGAAATGTTATGCAGTTTCTATAACAGTTGACTAAGTAAAGGTGAACATATTCTATAAAGGCTTTATTATTTCAGCTTTAGAGAGTTACCATTGATGTCACTTGCATTCAAAACAGTTGCTCCTAATATTGTATTATAGGCAGAACAGGTAGCCATGCTTAACACATAATGTTAACAAAACCCTGTTTTGGTAGCTTATAACTGCAAATTTTAACTATTTGCGCTGAAGTTTCCATACCATTTGTCTGCCCCAGGCTGAATTATTTACTTTTTTTAAATTATTAATTTCAGCTAAAACGTTTCAGCTATTTCTCAAAGAGATCAAGAGAAAATATATTGGTAAGCATATCTTAAAAATATTTACAACCACTTTGTTAAGAACCTCTTATGCTTCCATGCTTTGAGGCATGGATTTGAAATTTGACAAGTCACAACACCCTGGTATCAAGGGTTTGCCTTTTGTCATCCCTGTGAAAACCCACAGGAATTTGGCCATGTTATAAGCCTCTTAATATCTTAGTTCACATAGTTTGGCAGCTAATTCTCTGAATATTTCATCTGCAGAGTGGTTATATTTCAGCTCAGGAATGTTGAGACGGAGGAGCAATTGCAAAGGAAGTCCTCAAGGCAGCCAGGGTCTGTTGTGGCAATAGCCACAGAAATCAAAAGCAGGGACATCATCTCCTGTACTCAATGCTCCTCCAGCCAGCACTAGGCAGGGAGGAGAATGAGAAAGTAGCCTGATTTGAATGCAGAGAGGTGGTAAGGGGAAGACTGAGTCTGGGCCAGGAAGCTAACCAGGTTGCAGGGAGAAGACAAGGAAAAGGAGAGGCTAGAGGGCAGAAGAGTCTATAATCTCTAGAATACACTCCCCTCCGAATCTGGAAAAAAACTCCGTTTCAACAATCCTCTGCTGTCAGCAAATATATGTGAAACCCACTGACAAAATGTGTACCATCTACCTCTAGTGGTTGGTCCACAGAAGATGACAAACCTACTGCAGCTTTCAGTTACTGTTAGAATTCTGCCATCATTTGAACTGTACTGTAGATCTGGAAGTTCTATCCCTCCTGTTGAAGCAGGAGGGAGTCGCTATGATTCTACATGATGGAATTTCTTTTCAGCTTGCTTTTTTAAAGGAAATTACATACAAAAAACTATACTAAAAGATTAAGATTTCAAAGTCAAGCAGTCAAAATTTAGGAAATGCCAGAATTAAGATTGTCAATACAACCTTAATTCAGCCCCCTTGTTCATATGCATGATGATAGTCTACACGATCACATACCATTTTTTTCCACAGAACTCCTGCCTCATTCAGTGCGCAGGATGAATAGTGCTCTGGAATTCATTACAGTGTATACTGAATGAGGCTGCTGTCTATACTACCCTGGCCTCATTTGTTTCAGAAGAAAGGTGTGTAGTAATTGAGGACAAGGACTTCAGTAACTAGTGCCTTAATTTGTATTTAAGGCAGCTGCATGCCATTCTGGAGAACGGGGTTTTAGCTCTACCTCTGCTACACAGTTCCTATGTGATTCTGGGCAAGTCACTTAAACCAAACTTTTCACAATCTGCCACTAACTAGGTGTTCCTCATTTTCTGAGAGCCCAACCTGAGACAGTAGGGCTGCAACTGAAGTGAATGGGACCTGTGCTTAGAATAAACAAGGCATCATAAAATGCATGAGTACTCTGAAAAATCAGGACCTCAAAAATCATGTGTCAGATTATTCACCCACAATTAGTGGACAGTTGGCAATTTTGTCTAATTTCTATGGCATGGCTTCCCACATCTGTAAGTCAGGGATAAAAATCACCACCTCACTTCACATAGAAGGTGTGAAGATAAAGATTCACAGGTATTTGCGAAGCACTCAGGTGATGGAGTGCCATGTAATAGACCACGAGAAAATTCTGTATTCAGTGCACAATTTGGACTGTCTGTACTGAAGACAGCATAGGCCCACACAAATCAATTAAAAACAAAACAAAATATTGAATTAAAAACAAACAAGGTGCAAACAAGGTGGCTGAATTAAGTTTGAACAATCAACCTTAATTCTGAAATTTCCCAACTTGAATGCTTGACTGTGCAGCCTTAACAATCTAATAATGTAGTTTTAAAAAAAATATAATCCACTATACCTGATCTTAAAAACCTTCAGTGATGAGGATTCACAACCTCCCTTGGAAGCCTGTTCTAGTACTTAACTATCCTTATAGGTAGAAACTTCCCCCCCTAATATCTAGCTTAAATCTCGCTTGCGGCAGTTTAAGCACATTACTTCTTGTCCTGCCTTCACAGTGGACATGGCAAACAACTGATCCCTATCTTTATAACAGCCATTAGCTTATTTGAACACTTTCTCAGGTCAGTCTCTGTCCCTCGCCCCCAGTCATCTTTTCTCAAGACTAAACACATCCAGTTTTGGGGTTTTTTTTAATCTTTCCTCTAGGTCAGGTTTTCTAAACCTCTTTTTGTTGTTCTCCTCTGGACTCTCTCCAGTTTGTCCACATCTTTCTTAAAGCATGGCACCCAGAACTGGACACAGTACTACAAGTGAGGTACTCACCAGTGCCAAGCAGAGTGGGACAGTTACTTCCCATGTTTTACATATCATATTCCTGTTAATACATGCCAGAAAGATAACAGCCTTTTTTGCAAGTGCATCACACTGACTACTCATCCATGATCCACTATATCGCCAAATCCTTTTCAGCAGTGGTAGCAGAATAATCTAGCCACTTATTTCTCATTTTGTAATTGTGCATTTGATTTTTCCTTTCTTAAGTGTAGTACTTTGCACTTGTCTTTGTTGAAGTTCATCTTGATGATTTCTGACCAGTTATCCAATTTGTCAAGGTTGTTTTGAATTCTAATTCTGTCCTCCAAACTGCTTGCAGCTCCTCCCACCTTGGTGATATCCACAAACTGTATAAGCATACTTTCCACAACATTATCAAAGTCATTAATAAAAATATTGACAAGTACTAAATCCAGGACAGACCCTTGCAAGAGACCACTAGATACCATCCTCCCATTTTGACAGCAAACTATTGGTAACTACTCTGAGTATGGTCTTTCAACCTCTTATGCACCCAACTTGGAGTAATATCATTTAGAACACATTTCCCTAGTTTGCTTATGAGAATGTCAGGTGGAATTGCATCAAAATCCTTACTAAAATCAAGATATACTGTAGCTACTTAATTGAAAGATGGGTAAGGAACTGGTTAAAGGGAAGACTATAACAGATCATACTGAAAGGTGAACTGTCACACTTGAAAGAGGTTATTAGTTGAGTTTCTCCAAGGATCAGTCTTGGGACCAATCTTATTCAACATTTTCATTAGTGACCTTGGCACAAAATTTGCATATCACACAAAGGTGGAGGTATTGCCATTAAGGAGAAAGACCAGAAGATCATACAAGAAGGTTTGGACAGCCTTGAAAACTTGAATAAAGAGAAATGGGATGAAATTTAATAATGCAAAGTACAAGGTCATGCACTTAGGGACCAAAGAATTTTTGCTATAAGCTGGGGATGCATCAGTCAGAAGCAATAGGAGGAGAAAGACATGGGGATATTGGTCAATCGCAGGATGATAATGAGCCACCAATGTGATGCAGCCATGAAAAATGCTAATGCAATCTTAGGATGCATCAGTCAAGGTATTTCCAGTAAAGATAGGGAAGTGTTATTACCATTATATAAAGCACTGGTGAGACCTCATCTGTAATGCTGTGTGCAATCCTCATCTCCCAGGTTTAAGAAAGATAAATTCAAACTGGAACAGCTGCAGAGAAGAGCTACTAGGATGATAAGAGAAATGTAGAACCAACCTTCAGAGAGGAGACTTAAGGAGCTTAGCTTGTTTAGCCTATCAAAATGAAGGATATGGGGAAATATGATAGCTCTCTATAAATACATCAGAGGGATAAACACCAGGGAGGGAGAGGACTCATTTAAGTTAAGGGCCAATTTGGCACAAGAACAAATGAATATAAACTGGCCATCATCAAGTTTAGGCTTGAAATTAGACGACGGTTTCTAACCATCAGAAAAGTGAAGTTCTGAAACAGCCTCCTCCTCCCACACACTAAATGTTCATATGCGCCCTGCTGGCATGCACTAAAAGTTCCCTTGTACGCTTTAACGTGCTCCCATTTCAGAAAGGGTAGATTACAGTACTACGGAATTTTAGTGTGCATCAGAAGGCTCTACATGGATACTTGGTGAGCAGCACACACGAGCTTGCCACAACTATAGCCTGGTCTACACTGGGGGGAAATCAACCTACATTACACAACTTCAGCTATGTGAATAACGTAGCTGAAGTAGACGTACTTAGATCTACTCACCACAGCGTCTTCACGGCAGTGAGTCGACTGCTGCCTCTCCCCCGTCAACTCCGCCTGTGCCTCTTGTGCCAGTGGAGTACAGGAGTCGACGGGAGAGCGCTCGGGGTAGTATAGACATACCTTAAGTGTTTGTACAGACAAGCCCTTAGCACACCAATTCACACCCACAACTTCTATAACGTCTAAGGTTTGAGTACTTGGAAGCTATATTTTTCAATAGGTAAAAAACTATCAGTTTACAATAAATCGAAGTTAAATACATACACGCACAATTGCAAAAACAGTGTATAAATATACTACAGAATATATTTCCATCAGAGTGAATAAGCCAGTACCGACATGAAAATATTCCAGCAATAAAGTTATATAGGAAACCGAATGGCTTTCAGTCTATTTTTTGTTTTGCTGCTATGGCTACCTGCTGATTTAAAAAGATGTTAAAGGACAGTTACACCCCAAGATCAGTCAACTCATGTTTAATCCATTGTCAGTTTTCACATTATTTTACAGTCTGATACACTGTACGTATGTTTACCTCCAGATCCTAATTGCTTGTAGAATCTGTATTCCAAATGTAGCTGTGGTGCTCTGGACTTCATTGGCTCCTGATTTAAAAAAAAAAAAAGTAAACAGAAAGGATTTAACCTTTAAAATAAGACAGTTTATCTCAATTACAGTTTTTGCATTATTTACTATCCATTGCTCTAATAATCAATATATAGCGAAGATGTCTTTACCAAAAAAAAAAAAAAAAGAAGTTTTACACTGCCAATACTTAGTGAAAATGTACATGGTGAAACGAACTGGTGTTAACAGATTACAGAAGGTTAACCAGTCCCCATCCCAAACTAATTCTATATTAGATGGTAAAAAAAAAAAAAAAAAAAAACGGTCAAAACAGGATTATTTGGGTTGCGAAGGCAAGCACTTGAAAGTTAGAAAATGCCAGATTTACAGTTGCCCATGAAATCTTCATTCTGACCTCTGTGTATTGAAGGAGACAGGAATCATGTGGGAAAAAAGTATGTGATCATGTAATTAAGTATGTGATCAGGTAATTAGTCACACGCACAAGGGGGTACAATTAAGATGTAGAGGTTAACTATAAATCTGGCATTTCCAACCTTTTGAGTGCCTGATTCTGCAAACTAAACATTTTACCATAGTTTTTGTTTGGTTTGTCTGCCTGTTGAGAGGTTTATTTTTTTTTAAATAAAGTTCTACTGAGTGCACCAACCCCTCATTATGTATCAGTGGGTAATGAAGCCTGAACCTTCACCATTACAGCACAGACTACTAACTCTTGAGCTACAGGACCAACTACAATAACTGACAGTAGGCAAGGCTGTTATCCCAGTGCGGCGGGGGGGGGGGGGGGGGGCAGGCGGAAGAGGGAGATGGGATGGGACTGCTGGATCCAGGAGTAGCCTAGAATGACTACACTTTGGCTTCTCTTTCCTTCTTCTGCCACTTCCTCCCTGGAAATTTGGTAAGAACATACCCAGGCCGAGTCCCCCAGGGGCAGCATAGGCCACTAGTGCCAGGGGCTCTGCCCAGGGAGTGGGGAGCCCAGCTTGGCTTTCTTCTCCACCCCTGTCCATCCATACAACTGCTCTGGCAGCTCCCCGGTGTTCCCAGTACAGCATGTGCTGCTGCAGCAGCAGCTTCTTAGCCCTTTTGCATGTTCAGTTATTTTGGCAAGCTGTCAAAATTTTCCTGAGGAACACATGAAAGCAAGGGAATGGTGAATTTTGTTTTTTTAACAGTTTATATCTCAGCAAGAGCTGAAAGGAAATTTCATGACAAAAAAAGCATTTCCCTCGTTCAAGGACACTCCTCCCTTTGAGCATCTAAGATCTCCAGCAAACAATGAAAGAATGAGAGTTTCTCAAAGAAAAGGTACCAAGAATCCTTTACCCTTGTAAGGGTTCAGCAATCTAAATACAGGGGGTGCTAACCAGCTGACTTTGTAGATCTGGGATAGTAACACATTTAATATAAACTCAATGTAAGTGAAAATGCTGTTCTATAAAAAAAAAGTTGTGTAAAGCACAAGAAACTGATAATAGCTGTGATCCTTTAGAAGTCATCTTTCAATTATGGGTTATTCAGAGCCTTCCAATAAAGCATATCACTTGATCACCGTTACGTAACTGGCATATCTAGTTAAACTAGTTCGAAAACTTGGCTAAACTGGAGTATCACTGACTAACGTACAATATATCAGTCTTTAATCCAGTTGTACAGAATACTGCTTTCTCCCAAATGCATGGGATTAAAATTTAGGATCACAAATACACAAAATTAAATAATATAGTTGAAATTTGCTGTGGTAATAAAAGTTTTTCTAAACTACGCAATTATGCTGTAACTAGTATCATATAATGCAATATTACTGTCCCATGAACTGTTATGTGATATCTTCCTCTTATAAGGGTAAGGAGGTATGTGTGTCTGATCTGCTCAAACACTCAGTACAGAACTGCATTTTCATGGGAAAAGGGAATTCACTTAAATGAAGGGTACATACCTACTTAGACTACAGAGAGCATTTAGAGATTGGTCTCAAAATAAATGGGAGTGTTCCAAGTCAGTGGTGGAGAACTGCTGGGGTAGAACAGTTGTGGGAAACCACCAGAATGGAATGCATTGACCAAGTGCAAAGCAGCCAAGCAAACCAATCTGAACGCTCTATACCAGCTGAAAATTCCCTTAGCCAAGAGGAAGTCTCCAATGGCCATGTTATCCAGCTTTAGTGCATTTTTCACCATTATCTGATGAATGAATTGAGGGATTAGTTATCCACCAAATAATGCGTAGCGTAATATTCTACCAGTTGAAGACTTGCTTTAATACTGGAAAAAAGTTGGATAACGTATCTGATGAACAATGTTCAACAATCTCTGCTTCATACACTAAATGCAATTCCGACTGTAGTTCATTTCACATAACAAATGGTTCCAGTGAGAGAGGACAATGCAGAATTATCTACAGAGTGTATTTTGTTTCCATAGGTAACAATATTGAGAACACACACAGTTGGCTGTAATAGATATCTCTAGCAAGATACAAGAGCATACTTAAAGATAAACTCACCTTGTCCTTGAACTTGAATTTAAATATTGTAAAGAAGGTTTTTCTTTACTATCTAAACTCCATCTTAATAAAATTTGCCCAAAAGCAAATAAAGCAAGTCTAAAAGCAATAAAGAACAAAGACTATATACAAGAATGCTTAAGTAAGAAATCAAGCGTCAGATTTAAAAGCAGAAAAATATAATTTGTTTTATGAGCTGTTAAAGACATCCTGTGCCAAGAGCTAGAACTATAGTCCCAGAGATTTACCGGAGTGTGCTCTGAAGTATCTACCACTACCCTACCTTTTTCTTGATGTTCAAATGCTGAGGGATCTAGACAGCATACTGTGCTCTCTCAAAAGAGGCATAGTGATCTTCTTCAACTATATAAGCACAAGACTTCGTTATTTTCCATGTGAAAAGTTGCCTCACAAGCCTTACAGCATTCCTTAGATCATTAGTTTTTTGTGAAGGCTTTCTCCAGAGTCAGTTTTACATCCATGCAGGGCCAGGATTTTTTAAATTATATTCAAGTTTCCATGCAAAGGAAAGTGTCCCTTGTTTTCCCTAGATGAGAATGGTTCTTCCTCTGAAGGATAGTCTGGTGGTTAAGATTAGGCTGAACTCTTGGCTCTGCCGCATGCTTATTACAAAAACTTTAATCTCTGTCTCAGTTCCCTACCTGAGAAACAGGAACTGTTCCTTACCTCAAAGGAATGCTGTTTGAATATGAACAGCTTCTGTGAGATGCTCATATAGGTTATGATGAGAGAGACTCTCTTATGTTAAACAGATACACTTGTCACAAATATTTGAGTGCTGTGTTTTTATTGCATGTTAATTTGTATACTCAAAGCACACCAGGAAACAAGAGATCATTGGCTTATTCATTTCCTTCTATAACAATTTGATAAAAGAATTTAAGCATTGCAGAAGACAGTTGCTCACCCTAGTCCTAAGGGCAAAGACCAAGGGTCTATGTAAACGTTGTCCTATGACAACGTCAAAGTACACGGCTGCAAATCACTTCATTTCGACAATTTTTAGCTCCACTACAGCCTCACAGTCCAATGGTAACTTTTACTTATTGCAGAGCTGCTACACTGTACTCCTTCAGTCTCTTTTGTATACTCTAACAATGCACCAGTCTGACTACAGGATGATTTCAGGGAGCAGATTCCCATTGGAGACAGGGGTCATCACATGAGTATTGTTTCTTGTTGACCGCTCATTCCAGGAACCATACCAGCCTGTTAACTTTGTCTGTATTTACAAATATAAAATAAAAACTAATCCAGGTTATCTCTGCAAGTATTTCAGTATATCATCATTCTGGGCAGCAATAACTGATAATCTCATCTCTAAAAACTTAAATGTCCTGTCTGCCTCCTGGATCCAAAGGGTTCTTCCAACTTCTGGGATAGACTACACCACAGCACTTTTGTTTCCTCTTCATTCCCCTTGGGAAATCATATCTTGCAGAGGTTCAATGGAGACTGAATAAGCTGATTCAAGGCTACTGACGACAAAATAGCAGGAACTTCCTCTCAAACATTTTATCAATCTGATCATTTAGTGACGGAAAGAATTATTATTTTCAGATTGGTGGAGCATTGAGTAGCAATTTTCTTCTACTAGTGTAACTTCAGTTTTTTTAAAAAAAATTGTCTTGCATATGATCTAATCAGAGGATCTGCCATACTGTATCAGACTAATTGTCTATAAAGTCTGTGACAAAGTTCCTCCTCTACCTTGGTGGGTCTTGTGCTTATTGGTGGATTTGCTCACCTTGGAGCTTCACGGCAGCCCTCAGTTTGGCCAGGGAAAAGGGACCTACTTAACCTGGGGCTAATATATCTGCCTTCAATTACTCTCCTGTAGCCATCTGGCCCGACCCTGTCACAAGTCACATATCCTACTATTACTTTATTATATAAATTGCTCCATTGGCTCTTCAGACAAAACAATCCCTGCCATAAATAGCTTACAGTGTATGCTTAGATACAGCATGGCAAAGGAAAAACTACTGAGTGTGGGGAACTTCGGCAAGACTGGACATGGTTGCTTTAGGTAGTTGTGCATTTATGTTGATGGGTCTATTTTTTTTTAGAATGTTTGTTATGAACTGTAATAGATGTTTATGAATAAAGGTTTGGGGGGAAGCTTATTTGGTTGGTGGTTTAACATGCAGAGTGGGTGAATTTGTGGGAGCAAAAGAGAAGATAATGAAAGGAGTGGGAGAGTCTGAAACATGACATGTGGCAGGGCAACAAAGGAAATGTGCTTCCAGAGAGGGCAAGATAATAAAATAAAAGTAAATGAATAAAAATGTTAACAAGATACGGAGTGCACAGTTCCGATGTTCCCAAACTGTGGTCAATGGAGAACTGACTGGTCATGCGATGTTAGTTATTCATAGATATTTAGGTCAGAAGGGACCATTATGATCATCTAGTCTGACCGCCTGCACAATGCAGGCCACAGAATTTCACCCACCACTCCTCAAAAAAACCTCTCACCTATGTTTGAGCTATTGAAGTCCTCAAATCGTGGTTTAAAGATTTCAAGGAGCAGAGAATCCTCCAGCAAGTGATCCGTGCCCCATGCTACAGAGCAAGGCGAAAAATCTCCAGGGCCTCTTCCAATCTGCCCTGGAGGAAAATTCCTTCCCGACCCCAAAATATGGCGATCAGCTAAACCCTGAGCATATGGGCAAGATTCATCAGCCAGATACTACAGAAAATTCTTTCCTGAGTAACTCAGATTCCACCCCATCTAACATCCTATCACAGGCCATTGGGCCTATTTACCGTGAATATTTAATTACCAAAACCATGTTATCCCATCATACCATCTCCTCCATAAACTTATCAAGTTTAATCTTAAAGCCAGATAGATCTTTTGCCTCCACTGCTTCCCTTGGAAGGCTATTCCAAAACTTCACTCCTCTGATGGTTAGAAACCTTCGTCTAATTTCAAGTCTAAACTTCCCAATGACCAGTTTATGCCCATTTGTTCTTGTGTCCACATTGGTACTGAGCTTAAATGATTCCTCTCCCTCTCCGGTATTTATCCCTCTGATATATTTACAGAGAGCAATCATATCTCCCCTCAACCTTCTTTTAGTTAGGCTAAACAAGCCAAGCTCCTTGAGTCTCCTTTCATAAGACAAGTTATCCATTCCTCGGATCATCCTAGTAGCCCTTCTCTGTACCTGTTCCAGTTTGAATTCGTCCTTCTTAAACATGGGAGACCAGAACTGCACACAGTATTCCAGGTGAGGTCTCACCAATGCCTTGTATAACGGTACTAAAACCTCCTTGTCTCTACTGGAAATATCTCTCCTGATGCATCCCAAGACCACATTGGCTTTTTTCACAGCCATATCACATTGGCGGCTCATAGTCATCCTATGATCAACCAATACTCCAAGGTCCTTCTCCTCCTCCGTTACTTCTAATTGATGCGTCCCCAGTTTATAACTAAAATTCTTGTTATTAATCCCTAAATGCATGACCTTACACTTCTCACTATTAAATTTCATCCTATTATTATTACTCCAGTTTACAAGGTCATCCAGATCCTCCTGTTGGATATCCCTGTCCTCCTCTAAATTGGCCATACCTCCCAACTTTGTATCATCCGCAAACTTTATTAGCGCACTCCCACTTTTTGTGCCGAGGTCAGTAATAAAAAGATTAAATAAGATAGGTCCCAAAACCGATCCTTGAGGAACTCCACTGGTAACCTCCCTCCAGCCGGACAGTACACGTTTCAGTAGGACCCGTTGTAGACTCCCCTTTAACCAATTCCTTATCAACCTTTCAATTTTCCTATTGATCCCCATCTTTTCCAATTTAAACTAATAATTCTCCATGTGGCACGGTATCAAACGCCTTACTGAAATCTAGGTACATTAGATCCACTGCTTTTCCTTTGTCTAAAAAATCTGTTACTTTCTCAAAGAAGGAGATCAGGTTGGTTTGGCACGATCTACCTTTTGTAAAACCATGTTGTATTTTGTCCCATTTACCATTGACTTCAATGTCCTTAACTACCTTCTCCTTCAAATTTTTTCCAAGTGCATATTACAGATGTCAAACTAACAGGCCTATAATTACCCGGATCACTTTTTTTCCTCTTTCTTAAAAACAGGAACTATGTTAGCAATTCTCCAATCATACGGTACCACCCCTGAGTTTACAGATTCATTAAAAATTCTTGCTAATGGGCTTGCAATTTCTCGTGCCAATTCCTTTAATATTCTTGGATGAAGATTATCTGGGCCCCCCGATTTAGTCCCATTAAGCTGTTTGAATTTCGTTTCTACCTCAGATATGTTAATATCTACCTCCATAACCTCTTTCCCGTTTGTCATGCTACCATTATCCCTAAGATCCTCTTTAGCCTCATTGAAGACTGAGGCAAAGTATTAGTTTAGATATTGGGCATGCCTAGATTATCCTTGACCTCCACTCCATCCTCAGTGTTTAGCAGTCCCACTTCTTTCTTTGTTTTCTTCTTATTTATATGGCTATAGAACCTTTTACTATTTGTTTTAATTCCCTTGGCAAGATCCAACTCTACTTGACTTTTAGCCTGTCTCACTTTGTCCCTACATGTTCTGACCTCAATAAGGTAGCTTTCCTTGCTGATCCCTCCCATCTTCCACTCCCTGTATGCTTTCTGCTTTTCCTTAATCACCTCTGTGAGATGCTTGCTAATCCAGCTTGGTCTACAACTCCTGCCTATGAATTTTTTCCCCTTTCTTGGGATTCAGGCTTGCGATAGCTTCTGCAGCTTTGGCTTAAAGTAATCCCAGGCCTCCTCTACCTTTAGATCCATAAATTCTTCAGTCCAATCCACTCTCCTAACTAATTTCCTTAATTTTTGAAAGTCAGCCCTTTTGAAATCAAAAACCCTAGTTGCAGATTTATTTTTGTTAATCCTTCCGTTCAGTTTGAACTGAATTAACTCTTGATCGCTTGAATCAAGATTATCCCCTACAACCATTTCTTCTATGAGGTCCTCACTACTCACCAAAACCAAATCTAAAATGGCATCCCCTCTAGTCCAGTTCAGCAACTACTTGATGAAGGAATCCATCAGCTATCGTGTCTAGGAAAAGCCGAGCCCTATTATTATTGCTAGCACTCGTCCTCCAGTCTATATCTGGGAAGTTAGTCTCCCATGATCATGCAGTTTCCATTACTATTTACTTCATTAAAAACATTAAAAAGGTCTCTATCCACATCCAAATTAGATCCTGGCAGTGTGTAGCACACCCCAAGCACTATCCCAGGGGAGCCTCTAGTAGTTTTCTTCCCCAATGTAATTTTTGCCGAGATGGACTCCGTCTTATCCATTCCATCGCTTATTTCTTTATGTTCTACCTCATCATTGATATACAATGCTGCTCCACCACCTTTACCTTTATTTTGGTCTTTCCTAAACAGCACATACCCTTCAATACCCGTAGTGCAGTCATGACTACTATTCCACCATGTTTCTGTTATCCCTCTAATATCTGGTTTCACTTCCTGCACCAGTAGCTCTAGTTCCTCCATTTTGTTACCTAGGCTCCTCGCGTTGGTGTACAAACATCTTAATTTTTGCTGTTTGGCCTCACTCACATTCTGTACCCTATTAGGCACGGTCATTCTACAGCCAGTATAACCTATTAGACTGGTATCCACACTGCCCGTCCTCCTTATATACATTCTCCTACCCACGGCTGTATCCTTTCTTACTTCGTTTTCTTCCCTCTCAATGCTAAAATCTGGCGTGGAGATTACCTGGACATCTCCCAACCATCTCCCCCAAATTCCTAGTTTAAAGCTCTCTTAATCAGTTGTGCCAGCCTCCATCCTAGAAGTCTATATCCTTCCCTACTCAGATGAGGTCCATCCTGAGAGAAATGTCCTCTGTCCATGAATGCCTCCCAGTGGCCATACATCCCAAAGCCCTCCTTATAGCACCACTGCCTAAGCCATCTGTTGATGGTCATAATCTTGTCACACCTTTGTTGCTCTTCTCTAGGAACAGGCAGAATCCCACTAAAGATCACCTGAAACTTGATTTCCTTAAGCGTCTTCCCCAGCCTAGCATAGTCTCCCTTAACACTTTCCAGCGAGAATCTAGCTGTATCATTTGTTCCCACATGAAGGATAATTAGGGGATTCTTTCCTGCTCCCTTTAGGATCCTTTTCAACCTCAGGTCTACATCCTGTATCTTAGCCCCTGGAAGACAGCATACCCTTCTATGCTCTGGATCAGCTCTGGTTACAGGCCTGTCTATTCTTCTCAGTAAAAAGTCCCTGATCATGTAGACCTGCCTTTTCCTGGTGACGGTGCTATTCTCCAGTCTATCCCCTGTTCCCTCTGGCCGCAAGTTCTTTCCTTTCCTATTCTCCCTTGTAATCCTCTTCAACCCATCCTGTATCCTCCTGGGGCTCATGTTTGGTGTAGTCTCCATTTACTCTTCCGCTTTTCCTATAGGACTAGCTGCTCTTCTCTTCTTCCTTGCCCTTCCACCTTCAGTGACTACCTGCTGAGCCCCTTCTTCATTTTTCAACTCTGCAAACCTATTCCTGAGCTCTATTTCTCCTTCACTAGCCCATCTTTTCCTCTGCCTGGTTCTTTTAGTCACATGCTTCCACTGACCACTTTCCTCACCCAGTCTCCCCTCAGAATTCCCCAGGATTATGTTCAGATCTTAAACGGAGGCTTTGTGTACAAAGAACCAGCTATACCAACATAATCCCCCAAGTAAACACACATTCAGATTTAAAGAGTGGCTTTTTTCAATTTTAAATTTAAACCCTTCCCAAGTAACAAACTAACTTGGGGGAAAAAAAAAAAAAAAGAGACAGAAGAAGAGCATGTCTATCTTTGGGCTTACCAGTGAAACAATCTGTTTAATTCACACCTTAGGTTATAGAAAAAATTCTGCATAGATAAGGCCGGTGTTTACAGAAAAGTAAAGCTACATGAAATGTTTACCCAGTTTTTTCCCCATACAAGAACTCCAGCAATTTATACAGGGATGTGGGGGGATCCTAAATGGGAAGGAAGGTAATGATATATTTCTGAACAGAAAAAGAGATTGCTCATGAGAACCTATTAAGACGTGGTCCACACTATGAAAAATTCGTGAATCCCTAAGGTCAGGAGACTGTGGGTGTAAAAGCACTTTCTGCTACTGTCAACCACAGGCAGCTTGCAGGAGAGTGCAAATACCTGATGTTTCAGAAGGTTAAAATAAGTAATTCATTTAACCAGTTGTGCAATAATGTATGTAACGTTTAAAAACACTAAAGTTTGCAAGTAACAGCCGTGTTAGTCTGTATTCGCAAAAAGAAAAGGAGTACTTGTGGCACCTTAGAGACTAACCAATTTATTTGAGCATGCATCTGATGAAGTGAGCTGTAGCTCACTTCATCAGATGCACAGCTCACTTCAGATGCATGCTCAAATAAATTGGTTAGTCTCTAAGGTGCCACAAGTACTCCTTTTCTTTTTTCTCCTTACAATGTATATGAAAATCAAGGTGGGCCATTTCCAGCACAAATCTAGGTTCTCTCACACACACACACACCCCCCCCACACACACACACACACATAAACTTACTCTCCTGCTGGCAATAGCTCATCCAAACTGACCACTCTCCTTACAATGTGTATGATAATCAAGGTGGGCCATTTC
This sequence comes from Caretta caretta, assembly GCF_965140235.1. NCBI lineage: Eukaryota > Metazoa > Chordata > Testudines > Cheloniidae > Caretta > Caretta caretta. The sequence goes on along the minus strand of NC_134210.1, from coordinate 79,442,364 downwards.
CAGCGGGGGGGGGGGGGTGTGAGAAAACCTGGATTTGTGCTGGAAATGGCCCACCTTGATTATCATGCACATTGTAGGGAGAGTGGTGACTTTGGATGGGCTATTACCAGAAGGAGAGTGAGTTTGTGGGGGGTGGAGGGTGAGAAAACCTGAATTTGTGCTGGAAATGGCCCAACTTGATTATCATACACATTGTAAGGAGAGTGATCACTTTAGATAAGCTATTACCAGCAGGAGAGTGGGGTGGGAGGAGGTATTGTTTCATGGTCTCTGTGTATGTAATGTCTTCTGCAGTTTCCACAGTATGCATCCAATGAAGTGAGCTGTAGCTCACGAAAGCTTATGCTCAAATAAATTGGTTAGTCTCTAAGGTGCCACAAGTACGCCTTTTCTTTTTACTAAAGTTTGCAATTTTTTTCTTTGCTTACATAAAGAGCATAATAAAACATCCTTGTGAAAATTAAAGCATAAAACCACAAACAGTTAAAAACTCATTTCATGCCAAGAGCACCATCCCCTCCTGAATATCAGTGTGTGATGAGGTGGACTAGGCCCTGACTCCCTCTGCTGAAGGCCTCACAGCCCTGCCATACCCCACCCCAGAAAAGGGCAGTGGAGAGAGTCCTCCAAGTTGCCTAGAGTGGTGGCGTGGGCTGCAGCCAGAGAGGGGCAGCAAGGAGCAGCTAATCCGGGTTTAGCAAGACCATATAAAAGGAGCTGAAGTGCAGAGCAGAGTTCAGTTCTTTGCCGGAGGAATGTGGGTGGTGTGCCTGACTGGCTGAGGGAGCTACAGGACCTAGGACAGAGCAGTACTAGCAGAGATTGGGGGGTGGGGAGTAGAGGCCGAGAAGGAGCTCTGGGCTGGCCGCTGGGATTCAACAAGGACCAGACCCTGAGGTAAGAGTGAAGAACGTGCTGGGGCCACGGGGAAGTGGCCCAGGGAATTGTAGCAGCGACTCAGCTTAGTTGAAGGGACATGGTGGCTGGTTGCTATCTTTAGTGTCTCGGTAGGACAGGCCCAGGGCCCCCCCGACCAAGTGGCCTGGACTTTGATGCATCCCTGGAAGAGGAAATGAACCATAGTGGTCCAGCTGGACAGCTTGGGCCTGAGCAACCCCGAGAGGGCGAAGACATTGCCTCCAACGAGGGAGCCCTGGGGCACCACTCTATACCAGAGCAAGGACAATTCGAGAGATCCCAGAAGGGGCTGAGAGACCATCGAACCAGGGTACTGTGATAGGCCCTGCTGGACTGATTGAGGAGTGAGCGCAGAGATAGGGCTGCAAATAAAGCAACATGACAGAGGGTGCTGAGATAGGCCTCCCTGTGGGACTTATACCCTGGAAGGGGTTTGATTTTTATCTCACATACAGACTGTGAGAGACTCTGCCCAAAGGGAAGAGTTGCTGAAGATTCCACTGCAAGCCAGAGAGAAAGTACAGGCACGTGCACTCGGACAAGAGGGCACTTGCGAGAGGTGAGTGCCACCCTGTTACACAGTATCTATACCCAACAACAGTGAGAGTTAGAGTTTTGGCCTTAACTTTGAATTTCCTGCCTTTTGTTAGTTTATTATATGTTAACACACTACTTCCTTTTCATTGCTTCAAGTGATCAAGTAATTATAATTCTGTCTTGCACATTGTAATAACATACACTAGGGCTTTACCAGAAGTAGGACTCTTTCAGAACTTCTAAAACAAGGTATTTGAAAATGGTTCTTAAAGCTTTCTACATAGCTTTAAGTGAAGCTGTTGTAAGACTCAGAGGAATTAGCAAATCAATATGGCAAAACTAAATTGCCAAATCACAATCACTTCAGAGGTTGAATGAAATTAATATAGAAATACCTTAAACTCATTATTTTATAAATAATTCATAAAGTGGCAATGTTTATGGATGTGGCAATTTACTCAAAAAATCCATAAATGAACCAAATAGTATCAGATTTATATTTTTCCTTAATCTGGAGTACCATATAATTAGTGCTCCAAAATCACCAATCATGCAGAAGACACTATAAAGGTTTATTGTGATTACACTACCTCAGCAATTATTACATTTTGAACACAGAAATAACCTCAGCCCATATTCACCTTGTACTGGACTTAAGAGTTTCAGGCATATTTTAAAAGGAAAATTCATTTTAAAACTAAGGCTACACAATTCTGCTCTTTGGGAAAAAAGTTAGTTTGGGATGTTTTTTTACACCAGTTCCTACCTGTGGAATGAACTTTGTATTTGGCAACCCTGATTTAACCATGAAGTAGTTTGGTAGAAGTTCCTCTCATAAGCTTACTATATAATTATATTAAAAGCATTTACTTTTTAGACTTGCCATTTTTTATTTCGCTATTCCACAGCTCAGGTTTTCATATTCTAAATTTCACTTTATATAACCAGAATGTTCGATATATAAGGTACTGCAAAAAATATTCTACGGATGATTTGGAATAACTCCATGGCATTCATTAGTGGAGCCAAGAGACAGTTATGCAAGTTTTTCCAAAAAAACGTGTTCATAAAAGTTACAGCGCTTTACACCTTCATACATTCTTTGTCGCGGTTTTTTTGTTTGCTTTGTTTTTAAAAACCTCAATCCATTCTGAAATATCTTCATTATTATAGAAACTAACATTGGTTTACCCACAGCTTAGGGCTTGTCTACGCTTACCAGGGATCGACGAGCAGCGACCAATGCATCGGCAGTTGATCTGCGATCAATAACCCACTAAATCGCTCTCCTATCAACTCCTGTAGTCCTCCAGATCAAGAAGAGTAAGGAGAGTCGACGCAACAGCATCTCCAGTCAACATCGCGTAGCGTGGACCCCGCGGTAAGTAGATCTAAGCTATGTTGATTTGAGTTACGCTATTCATGTAACTCAAATTGCGTAGCTTAGATCAATTTTCCCCTGTAGTGTATACAAGGCCTAAGTCACATCCACAAGCACAGCAGAACTTCAATTTAAATAATGGTTGAAACTTAAGACTCTTCTTTACGGGGGTGTTAATCCACAACTTTTTGGAGTTAATCCACTCTGAAAATACTTGCATATAAACAATGAAATTCATTATAGCACACTCACTCCATATTTATCACAAATTCCAGAGTCCTGCTTCAAAATGAATTAACTTTGCTGAAAAGTGAGAGTTGGTCCCATCTATTGTTCATGTGCACGGAATGCTGCTGAGAACTACTTTGACAGTCAACCAATGGCTATCCCACATCGCTTTACAGGTGACCATTACGGACTTGTCTGTTTACTTGCATGCCCTATCCTGCTCTGTCCCCTCCCCTTTTTACAAATGGCATACAGCAGCATTTTATCCATTTGCTCCTGGATGCCAGTTTATTGCAATACCTGAAAGAATACCACAGAAGCCCTACAACACCCTGGATCTCATTGCCATGTGAGCAGAAGCATTTGTGCAGGAAAGTCTTGTAGCCTCCCACCGCAATTAAGACATTGTTGTGGACATTGCTGGGCAGATGTCCATGAGGGGCCACAACCGGGATGCTGAACAGTGTCAGATACACAGCAAAACAGCTCAGAAGCACCTACATTAAAATAAGGGCCAACAGGAAAAAACTCCAGTAGGGGACATATAACCTGTCCTTTTTAAGGTGCTGAATAGGATTTTAGATAACTACATAACCACCCAACCCAGGCAACGAACGAAGCTTGCTCTCCCCTCGAGGAGCACCAGCAAGACATCCCAAATCCCAGGCAGCAATCCAGAGAAGGACTGAGGCTGATCCTATGGAAGGAACTTTTGCATGTACTTTTTTAAAACAAAACAAAAAGTATTTTAAATTATAATTTGTTAGTATGCCATACTAGCTTCCATGCTGGGTGCCCCACAGCAGCAGCTATTGTAGGTTGATGTGAGACAGAAGCCTTTCTAACTGAGGTCAAAATCTCCCTCCTGCCCTCGACCCAAACTGTCCATTTACCACCTTCCCACCACCACCCATTCACTGTTCCAAAATGGCGGCTACTCGAGCCAGGTAATTGGTCTCCATCTCAAGCTAAAGCCCCATCTACCTAACATTTTTGGGCCCATGGCCATATACGTATTTTCTTTTCTCCTTTCTCTTCCCTCAGATGTCCTGCCCAATACCACCCCCACTCCAAACACTATTTGCCACCTCAAAATGGCAGCCAGCAGCATGGCACTGCTACAGTCTCTCCCTCACTCCATCCCACAGCAGATTCAAATAAGGAAAACATTCTTTTGTGAAAAATGCAAAAGTTTATTGAGCAGTGATTACAAGAAAAGCAGCACTCTCTTTTCATGAGACAGACGACAGTGTATGCCCAAAACTATAAAAAGTACAGCTCCCCTATAAAAGCCCAATAATATGCATTCTTACAGATTGGTAATGGTGAATGTTTCAAATAATCATTGCAGAACCCTGTCTGTTTTACTCTGTACTTTCAACATGTGTTCAGGTAAAAAAGCAAAATCTAAGGCTAAAGAATTGTTCAATTTTTGTTCAGAAACTAAGGAATAGCTACATAGCCTTCCCCAGTGGTATAGTTTGCAACTCATTTCCACTCCAGCACAACTTCTAGGGGGACCATCTTAGTGAATAACTTCACAGCGTATCTCCCTGGTCTGCCCTTTGCCTTTTTGAATCTGACCATTCTCTGCATCCTGTCACCTGCCTCAGTGCAACATCATCCAGAGTCAGGACAGCCTTCTGGTGATGTAGAGGGAATTATGCACCTTGTTTATTATGCAGATTCTCCCTGCTAATCCCTCCAACATCATATAAGCACCTCCAAGGCTCAGCAAAACTGCAAAGCAAGACTGAACACAATTCCCAATCACAACCTCCTTTCCCTTCCCTGCACCCTTACCCTCAATCCTCCAAGGCACAACAGCAAAGCCACACAGCGTAAATTTTTTATTAAAGCTAATGTTAAAAAAAATTATATAATAGGTTGAGAAAAGAGTATTTGTACATCTGGATATAGTGCTTAGATTATTCACAAATACAAAGTTTGTTTTTAAAGTCATAAGATACATATAGTGCATAATCAGCAATAACCCAAATTTAGGTGAATGAATTTAAGAATACAGTTTAGATATCTAGCATCCATACATTTGGGTACATTACTCCTGAAAAAGTTATACAGAGAATTGGTGGTGGAAAGGAAAATATATCAATGAGTGAAGATTGTCCCTCCCGGTATTGCTGACGTCCGGTGATGTGTTCTACGTAGATGTCCCTTGACCACCTGATGGCGTCTGATACCATGAGTTGCCGCATCAGCCGAGCGTAGCATTGACCGACTCCACATTCTCTCAGCATTCGCTCATTACCAGGGTCCTATGGGCCCAGGGCTTCAACTATCAGTGCATGAATTTGTACCTCGTAGCCCCTAGCTCTCAGGGTGTCAGCATATTTCTTCAGCTTTCGAGATTGGGCGTCGTGAAAGCCGGGGTCCTGTTTTCAAAGGGCATGGTGACGTCCACCATGATGATCTTCTTCCAGTCCTCGTTGGTGATGACGATGTCTGTCGGTTCCGGGAACGGTGGAGTTCATGGTGACCTTCCCTATGGACATGGGGTAGTGTCTCGTTGGCATAGCTGCACTTCCTGCATCGGTTGTCCTGATTCCTATAGTGGACAGCTCCATTCAGTGAGACGCAGGTCTGGTGGATGAACCTCCAGTCGGCAAATCAGCTGAAGCTGCCAGGGAGGAAGTGGTTGCTGGCATCCCACTTGCATGTCACCTCGAAGGCCTTGCCCTGGTCCGGCTTCTGTTTCAAGTTTTCCATGTATTGGCAGCGGATAGCATCCCTCTGGGTCCTCTCCAGCATGGTTCTAGCTCTGGGAGTGATAGTGCGCTCCATGTTCTTCACCTCTGGCACCAGGACTTCCAGCTCCCAACGCATGCATGGCTTACTATTTCAGGGGTTCCCCAAAGACTTGGAAGAATCTCAGAGAGGTAAAGCCAGAAATGCATAAAAATGTTATCATAGCCTCTCTAGAATACTCCTGTCTCATTTTTTAATACCCCCAAAGCTACAGCACCCGCACTGGCCAGACCTTCAAAGACAAGGCCTTTGTCAGTGGCTGGCAAACCTGAGGGGGGAAAAAACAGAAAAACTGTGAAGAAATGTTCATAAATATCATTAGAGTCTCCATCACAAAAAAAAAATAAAATAAAGAGAAAAGAGATGGAGGCAGTAACTGAGGACAGAGAGTGAATATATGACAAGGAGCTCTACCAGGGAGTTCACTGCAAAGGACAGCATAGCAGTTGAACTGCCATGGCCAAAGTCAGTATGGAAAAAGACAGGGAGATGGTAGAGGCAACTCCTGGAGAAGATAGGAAGCCAAAAGGCTCTGTTGTAGTGCATGATACTATTAGGGCAGCAGGCAATACAATACTGCAAATCAGCAGCTAGCCAAGTTATGTAGGCCATGGACAACACTGGCTACTGGGAACAACTCCTCCCCACTACACTCCTGCAGAACTGCTCCCAGAAGCCATTCCCCTCATGGACACCAGCTCAAGGCACAGAGAATAGGGCACCTGGCACCCCCTCTTTTGAGCCCTCTATCACCCCAGGTAACTTTTGAGCCTTGGCACTCCACTTCAGAAGAAGCAGAGCCAAACTGTTTACTCTGCTGTGACTTTAAGTGCCCCGCTCCTTGCATACTTCCCTGCACTGAACTGCTGCACTTTACTGTTTTGTTTCACTGCTGATTTAATGAAAAGGTCATTTGTCATTACATAATTGTTGCATAGTAAATTTTTATTAAACAACCTGACAAATGAAATTTTAAAGGCATCAACAGTTCATTTTACACAGAAAATAATTACATTTTCACTAATTCATCAAGGTTTGCAACCACATGCAGATAAACACACACGGTGCAACAGGAACTGCCACAACACAACACCCATAAAAACAATACAGTACAGCTTTGCAATTTCAGGCCTGAGGTTCAAAATAAGATCAATAGGCCTCCCTGACAATATCACCCTGGCTATTAGCATTTTGTCCTTGACACTTCGCTGGCTACTCAAATGGCTGAGCAAATCTCTGCATCTCCACCTCCCACCCATTGATAAGGTTTTCTCCCTTACACTCACAAATACTGTTCAAACAGACAACATTTGGGATTTTTTTCTGCTGCTTCTAGTCTATTCCACAAACAAAGCCATATCCCTTTCCAACAGCCAAATTAATTCTCAGCTGTCTTTCTGCAACTATTGAGGCAGTAGTTAACAGTTCCTATCTTCTAAGCAGCCAGTTCAAAATGATCTGGACAAACTAGAGAAATAGTCTCAAGTAAACAGAATGAAATTCAATAAAGACAAATGCAAAGTACTCCACTTAGGAAGAAACAATCAATTGTACAAACACAAAATGGGAAATGGCTGCCTCGAAAAGAGTACTGCAGACAGATGTAGGTGTTATAGTGGATCACAAGCTAAATATGAGTCAACAGTGTAACACTGTTGCGAAAGAAGCAAATATCATTCTGGGATGCATTAGCAAGAGTGTTGTAAGCAAGATTTGAGAAGTAATTCCTCCACTCTATGCCATACTAAGGCATCAGCTGGATATTGTGTCCAGTTCTGGGCGCCAGATTTCAGAAAAGATGGAGACAAATTGGAGAAAGTCCAGAAGAGAACAAAAATTATTAAAGGTCTAGAAAATAATGTTCTGAGGAAAGATTGAAAAAACTGTGTTTGTTTAGTCTGCAGAAGAGAAGACTGAAGGGAGACACGATACCAGTTTTCAAGTACATAAAAGGTTGTTACAAGGAGGAGTGTGAAAAATTCTTAACCTCTAAGGACAGGACAAGAAGCAATGAGCTTAAATTGCAGCAAGGGAGGTTTAGGTTGGACATTAGGAAAAACTTCCTAATGGTCAGGGCAGTTAAGCAGTGGGACAAATTGCCTAGAGAGGTTGTGGAATCTCTGTCATTGGAGGGTTTCAAGACCAGATTAGACAAACATATCAGGAATGGTCTAGTTATTACATAGTCCTGCCTTGAGTGCAGGGGACTGAACTGGATGATCTCTTGAGGTCCCGGTCCCTTCCAGTCCTATGCTTCCATGAATGGCTTCACTAACCAGGGAAGCAGAGGGTAAGCCAGGTCTCCCAGGATAAAACTGGAGGAAAATGTCCATGCTAGTAATGTCTATAGTGTTCCCAGGGCCAAGGAGTCTTACTTCTATTAATTTAAATACACCTAAATTTCAAAAGATCCTAACACTGTGGACTCTTCCAGAACACCCTGAAGTTATGCCTATAAACTTGCAATGGCAGTCAACAAGCCCTTGGAGTACCATGGAGAAATACCTCTTTCTCTTTATGAATTCTGAGCCCTGACTCGGGGAGGAGAAGAGGAAGCAAAGAGGCACATCGGTCCCCATGAGTTGTCCCAATACAATCTGAGAATCACACGAGTACAAAAATCAATAACCTCCAGAGCATTACCAAGCTTTATAACCCAGGGGAGCAGTACCTTTTCCATGGCATCACACACCTGCCTGACAATGGCCCCAATGGGCATGACGCTTGTCCACATGTACAGGGCACCGAAAGTTGGTTCACTGCTGCTGTAGCTGCAGGGTCAGTTCAGAACATATCTCCAAAAAGGTTGGCCTCCCAGAAATTTTTTCACCAATGAAATTCTTTCATCCCAGGTCTGCAGAACAATCATTTCCCACCAATCCATGCTGGTTTTCCAAAACCAGAAGTAGTGCCGCATGTTGTGAAGCTGCTCCAGGAACTAGTCCTCTACTCAGTTGCTCGGTGTCTTTCTTGTTCTGCCACCACTGGAGATCCTCCTGCTGCTGGAGGAGCTGCTGCCACATTGTTTGCTTGACGGTGAATCAGGCAAAATTCAAAACTGAATTCATCCAGCTTTGAGTGTTAAAATACAGCCCAAGTAGGCTATGCGTATATCAGGGTTGCCAGAGTACTGGTGCCAAGCATTGTTGGGCCCAAGCTCCCCACAGCAATTCAAAAATGGTGCTACCAATCCTTAAAAAGGGCAGGGGCAGAGACAAATGAATCACAGGATTTTTAAAAAAATAATCAGAACCCGCCTGGCTTCCACTACGCATCCCACAACAGACTGAAAAAAAATCCCAGAATGCACACTGCTCAACAGCAAAAGCAAAGGAGCGCCCTTACAGAGTGCCATACGCGCAGTTCGCAGCAAATCGCTCCCGAGTGTACACAATGATGCGTGTTGACAAAGGGTACAGTGCCTTGGGTGCAAGCTATTACTACAGCTTCCGTAACATGTGTTACCTGACAGCAAAAAGCTATGAATTAAACCCCTCTGCAGACAAGCCCTTAAAATGTGGGAAAGAATGTCATGGTCATAAGCGTATCATATCTGATATGGAAGTATTCATTAGTAAATTACATCAAACATCTCATATTCTACAGATATTTCAGTAATTAAAAAGGCAGCTACCTGTTCACAGTGAGAAGCAAGAGTAGAAGTGATGACAGACAAGATAAACTGAAAAGTTGGGAGTTAATTGGAAAAATAGTCATCCAGGATCTCCACTGCTGCTCTCCTGCTGGACAGAAGCAGAATTTCTAGATTCTTTCCTCTGGGTTTTCTCTGTCGTCACATTTTTCAATCCTCTACTGCTACTGCAGTAGAGAGGAATCCACCTGGTATGATTGGTGGACAGATTTCTGAAATAGTAGTCAGTCTGGTTCACCCATGAAACTAGTGACGAGCTGAAACTAGTATAATTCAGTGGTAATACACGCAAGTAGACTTAGTTGCATATAAACAAACCATTATTTGAAAGTAAATTTCTAACCAAATTCACATCTCAAATATTGATAAAAGTCAGTCTGAATACAAAAAAATTAACTTACCAGCTTAATTGCCACATATTCATTTGTGTACAAATTTTTTCCTTAAAGAAAGACAAAAACAAGAATGTCAGACTCTGCCAGGAGTTGCTTTTAAAGACACAGAATTGAGACAGATCCGTTTTGCCAAAAACTACATCCACATAAAACATTAATGAGGCTCCACTATGGCTATTTGCTTCAGCAACTAAACGCACTATTTGCCAAAGAGCTTATTGACAAAGTAGCACTCAGGCTTGTGACCAGCCTAAATGGCACCCTATGTTTTGCTTTCATTGCACTGAAGTAACACATGACCTTAACACATGACCAAAGAATGAATGGCAATTCACCCAACAGGTTGACAAAAGGGTGATTCCAACACTCTTCCTTTGCTTGCTTTTTATTTATTTGGGGAGAAAGGGTAATATTTCAACAATTAAATTGAAATATTCCTTTAACTTAATACATAATTGATTTTAAAGTGTATTTTATCAAAAATAAATTTGCAGGGTCAATATTGGCAGACCACAAGTAAAGCAGAATCAGCTATAAAACTTACTCATTAACACAACTAACAAGATTTGCTACTGTTTACTTCGTCCCCAAAACTCCAGGGGACGAAGTTAAATACATGACTGAATAGATACAATTGGGGGGGGGGGGGGATATATTAATGTTTTCAACAGAGTAAGAAAATATTTAATTGCTAGTGAAATACAGAAAATCAGTGAAACAAGTAAGCCTGTCTGAAGAACACATCAGTGTTATGCACGCCTAGATTAAGGAAATCAAATGCTGTTATAATTTTAAACCCGATTTAAGCACTTTGATTACAATTTCAAGTTTAATATGGATTATTTTTTTTCAAATAAGAAAACCAGAGGTTGCATGAGAAAGAAAAATCAGTGCAAACAAATTAAAACAATATGCACTGTTCTAACAGAAAGCTCAAGAAGTTAATTGCAAGAAAGGGTACATTTGTACCCTAACAACTCCTATTTTCAGTGATTTGTAACTCAGTGGAGGTTTAGATTTTTTTTAAAGCTAGCTTTCCTCTTGCTATTTCTTTAAAAACGTATTTAACTAAGCTGCTAAACTTTAGTGGCATAGGTTTAAAGAAGTGAATTTAATTATTTTAATACTACATTATCAAGAGAATGCATTTCACAAAGAACATGTCCTAAAGAGCATCAAAAGCTGGAAATGTTGCTGAGACACAATATAGGTCACTGACCAATGGTACAGAAAGCACTGCCGGATTCCAAGGCTATTCTGTGGCCCTCAGTGATTTTACCTTGTTAGTTAGCACCAGTTCCTAACATCTTTGTTGCTATTTGGGAAATGAAAGTTAGAAACTGAACAGACAGGAGAAAAGTAAGAACACTGAGATGGAGTGAAGAGGTGGTGAGAGAAAAAGAGAGTCTGAAAAACTGGTATTCAAGTGGAACAGTGGGGTGCATTTGATTACTGTTAATTTCATGGAAAAACATGCTTGAAGAAAAACTTCACAGCCATGATACTGAGACTGTAAAAATGTACTAGTGCAAATAATTTCAGATTTGGGGTTTGTTTTAAAAGATGAATATCAGCCAATTGCATGAGATAAACTAACAAGGGTTGCAGTTTTGTCATGAAAAATTTTAACAGAGTTAAGGTAAAACAGGGTAAAAGCTCATTGTTAACACATAAAACAACCTGTTTGCCAATATTTTAGGAAGGTTTACTGGAGAGGAGTTTGCTATTTTAAAGATACCGTCAATTTGAAAAATCGCATTTCAAATCAGGAAAATTTTGTACTAACCATTAATACAACAAACCTGTATGGTTATTATGGCTAAAAGACCACAGAATTATTTCTCTTTTTTCAGTTTTACTTCATATACAAAATGCTGTAAAATGCACATTTTCACTGTTTTGTTGACTGTCAATACTGAATTTTTTAATTCTCCACTAAAAATGTTTTGACAACTAATATAGGGTGTTCTATCAGAAAACTGACTCAAATTAAATTAAGAAATTCAAGTCCATTGTGTCATTTTAAAATATATTGAACTTATAAAAGGCATCAGATTTGACAGCTCTGGAGAGTTAATTCCTCTCTTTAGGCACATGATGTACCATCGGTTATAGGCAGCAGCAACGTAAGTTTTCCCTCATAGCATCATGGATGCACGATTAAGTTGAAAACAATAGGAATTGCAAATTAAGTCCTATTAAGAAAAATAAGACTGTTTAGTTTGTTGCAACTTGAACACAGTGTCTAGTGCTTACAAAGGCTAAAAGCGCCAGCTCCCAAAAGTCAGTCAGATTCTGAATTTTGCTGGTGGACTATGTGCCTGTAAGAGGAGGAGAGACCTGAAGTCTTTGTAGACTGATATTTCCATTTTGATAACCTCTACTCCCCAAACCTATCGGGAAGGGGGAGAGAAGATTCCAAAGTGCACAGAAACACAGGAGAATCTACCCCACATTATGGGTTATATGATGGGAGCCCTGTCATCACACGCTAGAACCAGTTAAATGCCTGGTGTGAGAGAACAGGGGAGTGGGCACACTGCCCAGTGTTAAATTAATCCAGTTGTGGCCTACCACTTAAATACATCCAACGTGTCTGTTCATTCGCTTGCATGTCCTGATCAATTTACCATGTCACCAACCTCTATAAGCCATCAGAAAGATATGTTAACACCTTTTTTCCCCCAGCATGGACAGATCACAATGGCTTCCAAGTTGTTGCTAAGTTCCTTCTACCTCAGGGGTTCTCAGACTGGGGGCTCTGACCCCTTAGGGGGTCATGCGGTTATTACATGGGGAGTCACAAGCTTTCAGCCTCCACCCCAAAACCCTGCCTCACCTCCAGCATTTATAAACATAAAAAAGGTGATCTGAATTAATTGGGGGGATGGGTTGCACTCCAAGGCTTGCTGTGTAAAAGGTGTCACCAATACAAAAGTTTGAGAACCATTGTTTTATCTAATAGTCTCCCATTTACCCCAAGTCTTAACTTTGTTGCTCTACATTAAGACTGCAATCCTGTAAAGATTTATGCCCGTGCCTCAACTTTACGACCTGTAAGTCATTTCATTGAAATGCATAACATTAAGCACATGCATAAGTCTTTGTAGGATTGGGGCCTAAATTATTTATCACCACATTCACACATGCAAAATTCTAAGTATCAAATAATCATAGGCTTTTGTTTTAAATTACAAGCAGAGTCCATGACAAATCTACTTTTAATCATAACTTTTAATGTGAATGATCTACAAATTTAAATGATTTTATAGAATACAGTCTGATAAGTAGACTTTTCATGCTCTGACCAGGCATTCACTTTTAGCAGAGGCAGATAAAGTAAAGGCGGCCAATGCACATGGCTGCTGTAAGGGAAACACCACTGTTCTCCTTTCCTTACATCTCTCCTTCCCTGTCAGTTATCCAATTCTATTTCTCTTAGGTTCATGCTCCCCTGTCTATCGCTCAGAGTGCAGCCGATGGGCTTTTTTAGTTTCAATCTCATATTCATCTACGTCTAAAGTCAGCAGATTATCCACAGCTAACTTTGCATCTTACGCACACTAGCAAGTTGAGCTGTTGAGATAGAAGTGGACTTCTCTATTACCTTCAGCTGCTTTCACATTTAGGAAATCCCAATCACCACAAGCAGCAAAGTAAAAACTTACAAGTACTGAGTCTATTTCTCCCTGCTTCCATTCTACTTACTAGGAAAACCAAAACCTTGTCAAAATATATCATAACAGATACACAATAATAAATATATATTTATGTGACAGATAATAATAGGTTCCTACAGGCTATGTCAAATTTCACAGACCTTATTTCTCATTTCTGTGTTTATCAAAAAAGGAAGAGAGACCGGACAAAAATAAGTTCTGTTATGAAATGTCTAGGGGGAAAAAAACTTCCTGAATTTCTTACAGTTGTCTTAACAAATGATATTTAAGAGAGTTAATACACTGGTTCTATTTAGTTCATACAGTGTCTGAAATCCATTGAAAAAAAATCTAGCAAAAAGAGAAGTTAGGATATAGTTATAGCCTAAATTCTGAACTTCATAGGTATGAGGACAAACTTAGATCCTCAATATTATTTTAAATACATCAGTATTTATACATCAGTATAAATCAGTTTTATTACAGCCACAAATGTTTAGAACGCAACTAACAGCGTTTCCTGCCAAGAGTGCGAAAGAGGAAGGAAAAAAAAAAAAAACAGTAACGTATCTGAACTGCAGTTAAATCACCGGATAATCTAGAAGTGCATGCAGTATACCAAAGTCTGTACTAACAGATTAGTTTATAAACTCTTACTATGAATTAGCATGTTGGAAAATGAAAACTTTGAGAAAAATGCACTCTTGGACTTAAACCAGTGCCCAGAGTAATGTGCTTTACAAGGGTTGGATATTGTTAGAGAAGCTATCCTCCTCATGACAAACATTCAACTGTGGTCCCCTATTCTGCCCTGCAGTGATTATTCATAGATTGTCTGTATTCCATGGTACTCTTCAGAAAATTAGTTGGCCTGAACAGCAACCTATCTCAAAATAGAGTCAGGTGTGAGACACAGTGCATACTTGTGTTACTGCTGAACACAAAATGGTTATATTTTTTAATACCAGTACTGCAGTAACTGCATAAGCAAACTCAATCTGAGATACTTACAACACAAAAGCTACTGTACGAAACCGAACTATTTTACTTAGCTAGATTTTAAAACTATACCCAATAGCATACCTAACGCAAATAAAATAACTTTTAAACACTGCAACCTTTATAATGTTCAACTCAACCTTTTAATATAAGGGCTTAAATATACAATATGTATATTTTACGTAAGTGTAGATCTCTGTTTATTCTTCCCTTGCATCAGAAAGTTGTGAATTTAACTTAGTCTGAAACAAAAGTGTTCACAAACTCAGCATAGTAATACTGTAGACAAAGTAATGACTTCAATTGACATATTTACTTGTGTTTTTATATATAAAGTCATTACTTTGTCTGCAGTATTACTTGATATGTATACACACACACACACCCTGCACATTAAAGACTAGGTAATTCTGTAAGAAAAATATTTCAAAAGGTGTGATAAAGATGTTATCTCTGCAACACGAAAAAAAACTGAGTACTGTAATAGGAAAAATAGTTTATATGGAAGGTAAACATATTGTGAATGTTTAATTTGCATGTACATCTTGAATCAGATAGAGTGGAATAAGGAATACCAGTCTTACCTAATCGTAGTTCTCCAAAATTACCACATCCAATTTTTTTGCCAACTCTAAAGTTAGGTCCAACCATTAACACTCCAGAGTTCGAAGAGCCAGTGCCACGTGGATTGTGACCTGAACGCCCACTAGGCCGTGCCATTCTATCATCTGGTTTGTCCTTGTCTTTCTTTTTACCATCCATATCAAGTTTACGGTACTCCACTTTGAATTTTTTTTAAAATCAAGACAAGCAAACTCAAACGGGATAATGTGAAAACGGAAACATCACTAGTTAAGTGCTCCAGCTGGTTAATCAGTCACTAAATTGTAGTTGATAAGTAGTCAGTGGCTGCATATTCATCCCATTCGCAAAATAGTTTTCCTTGGTAGTCTCTGAAGCAAAATATATACTCAGTGTGTATCCTACCAGCAGGATTTACAGAGACTCTGTAAACGAAAAAGAAAATTAAACAGAGTATACATATTTGGAACAAGATATCTTCCTACAGTGTCACAAGATTAAAGTATAATAAACAGAACTTTTTTATATACCCATGTTGCACAACATTACCATAGTGACTAAATTTTTGCCCCCAGATTCATATACACAACTCCCACTGATTTCAATGGGAATTGTGCAGGAAAATCTGAAAACAGAATTTGAATACAGATTGTTAAGTAATACATTACTTTTTGCAAAACATATCCAGCCTGAACTATCTAGTGTAAAAACTTGAAACTGTAATTTAAAGAATGTCCATAAAATCTCAAATCAGTTATGCCAGTTTTGAAGCAACTGATAGAGCACTTCAGACAAACACCATGTACACTCATTCTCTGAAGCTGATCAACTCATTAAAGTTAAAAGGGAAAAAAAAAGATTCAAAACTACGCTTATTTCTTTTCCTTTTTCTGAATGGTAAGACATCTTATTTTTGATGCTTAATGTAACGCTTAACAAAGAGTGCCAAGTACTTTTAATATATTGTTCTCCATTATTTCTAGTACTGCCAGCTTTGAAAATAAAAGCTATTTCCTTACCAACTTTCTTTTTTTTTCTTTAATCATAAAAGGAATAAAAGGAATTTGTCATCACACACTTTTTTGGTTCAATTCACTTCATTGCTTAGGCACTAGTTCCAACAAGACTTTCATCAAAATGAATATTATATGTTAGTGTACTGCTGCCATAAAGTCCAGTAGAAGGATCAAAAAAGGACTTTATTTATGCCCTACATGAACGGTGGCTATTGTTTGCTATTTGAATCACTTGATAAGAGTCATTTAAAAACTCCGAAGTTCAGATGACATGTACCCATCACATTCCAGTAATCTTAGAGAAGGTCAAATTTCGGTCCCAAGACTATTTAACAATATCCTTTCACATATATTTTATTTTAAATGTTAGGATTACCTGAAAGTTAAAACCAAGATGTCTCTCTTTAGAGCAAACTTTATAACTATCACATTCTAAAACACATTGTTTTTGGAATATTATTCTCTCTTTAATTTACGTTATTTTCAAACATAATTTTAGCAGAACAGATGTCACCTTTTTCATCTGCTTCTGGCATACACAAAAAGTAATACTATATTCTGTTACACTAAATCAATAGACATGACAACTATCATAATGCTACAAAATCAAAGTGCAAATACAGAAAGGAAGAGCCATGTTGCCATTCCCTGCCTAGATGGTACAAGAGTGCAAGGAAGAATACCCTCCCCACTGTTGACCTCTGCCAATTAAATCATGGTTGTTTCTGATATGATCTTAACTGGTGGCTTTAAGCACCAATCAATCAGCAACTGGGCTGTAGACTCATGTCAACTCAGAGGGAAGTACATAAGACATGGACAGTTTGGGGAAGATACCAGATCACCTAACTCTCAAGAGTACATTTGAGGGTATAAAAGGCATGCTCTGGGACCATGAATAAAACAAAGGCCTGTTTCCAATCTGATTGTCTAAAACATTAGATACTCAGAGTGGGTTTCTGCTTCATTCAGAAAAACCCAAAAGGATTTGGACAACTGTTCATACCACCATGGAGGTATAAGGTCATTTTGGATCAGCATTTAAGTATGGTCTGCAAGGTTATTCCTGTCCACGTTTTTTGCCACAGGTTGTCGGGAGCAACTGTGGGAGGTCTAAGACAACAGAATTTTATTTTTGAGGGTGAGGGGGAAGCAAAGGAGGACCTGGGAGAATATGATTCATTTATCACCAGCTTCAACCGCATCTCACTGGATCTGGAGGGTTACATTATCCACACTAACTACATCTCCATCTCCAAGAACCACAGTTACTGTAGGGTAAGTAATAATTCTCTTCAAGTATTTGTCAGTGTGGGTCCCACTGTAGATGACTGGCAAGCAGTGTCCTCTTCAGGATGGCAGTAATGTGGAGTACCAACTGAATCAGAGACCTGAGCACTCTTCTCCCAAATCTAGTATCAGATTTAGCAGTCAAGTCCAGTGCTTTACAAGTGTGAGCAGATTTTGGAAACAGACTGAGGAGGTTACTTGGACTCTGGTTGAATAAGCTTTGATCATCATTAAGGGTGGTACTTCTGTGGCACCTGGAAAAACAAGTGAGATAATCTCCAACTGTCTAAATGGACAATTCAGTGTAAGTGGCCTGGCCTTTAGAGCAACCAACTATAGTCACAATCAGCCATGGCAATAGTAGGAAATACTTAGTCCTGTCAGAGTAGTAATGTAGGGCATGAGATATATCCTACATGTGCAGTTTTAACTCGTGCATGGAATTAGGTTTAAGGAAAAAAGACAACCAACCAACCAACCCACTCATCTGTTTAAGTGAAATTCAGACACCACATTGGGGATTAACTTTGCATGGCATCTCAGAACCACCTTGTCCTTGGGGGTACAAGGAGTATGGGGGTTGGACTGTGTGTGCCTGAAACTTGTTCACTCTCCTGGCTGAGGTGATAGCCACTAGAAAAACTATTTTAAGGGTTATATGATGGAGGGAGCTACTGCAAGTCGGACTCCATCAGCTTCAGAAAGACGATGTTGAGGGCCCACACAGGCTGTTATCAATGGGTAAGCATGCATTAGACCTTTGAGGAATTTCAATATGGCTGGAAGAGAGAAGACCAGGACCAACTGTATCAGAAGATGGCACGCCAATATTACTACTAGGTGTGCCTTGATCAGACCAGAGAGTCCAGACTGTTTCAACTGCAATAAGTAATCCAGAATTTTAGTTAACAATACTTGTTCAGGCACTAGGTCATATCGGGTCTTCCATATGGAAAAATCTCTTCACTTGAAAAAAATAAAAGTCTTCCTTGTGGACCGGTTCCTTCTTTGTGCCAGGATGTCCTGAACATGTGAAGAGCAGTCCTTTTTCATGGTATTCATCCAGCCAGCATCTGAACAGTTAGTTGTAATGATGCAGATCAGGATTCAATACTTGTCCCTGGTTCTGTGACAACAGGTCTAGGAGCCTGATCTAGGGGCTGTGGAAATGTGTTCACCAAGTTCATCAGCCAGAACTTTCTCAGACAGCAGACAGCTATGAGGATGAGTCTGGCCCACAATCAGAGAAAAGGCATACAGCAGCCCTTATTTCTACGGCAGTAGGTAGATTTCCAACCAGGATCCTGGACTCATGGAGACTTGGGAACAGAAGCTGGGACACATTGCATTGTTTCTGATAGCACACAGATCTATTACCAGGACTCCTATGTTGATGAAATAGGAATTTGTGAGGGACTGCAGCAACAACCACTTGCGGCTAATGGTCAATGGTTCAAGAAATCCACAAAGTTGTTGCTGGTTCCCAGGAAATGCAAGGTTGTCAGGATTAAGCCATGCAGGCAACACCAGTTCCATAGTATGACTGCCTCTCTGGACTGCAGGGGGTGGGAGATGAAAGGAGGTGGGAGGACCAAAGGTGGTGCCCCTTTGTTTCTTTTATGGTATATTGCCAACGTATTTATCAATGTTATACTATTAATTGCCAGTGGACCAGGAGGAATGCTTCACACACTAGCCTGATGGTCCTGAGTTCCAATACTTTTATGTGTAGCCTCATGTCTTCTAAGGGTCATTCCATTTTGGACATGTCCATCACTAACATTTCAAGCAATGAAGGGATCTTGAATGGTACTCCTCTGTTGACACTGCTAGGGTATAGACACCAAGACAGTTCCCTGAGGATGTGAGATGAAGTCGCAACTGTGTTGCGCATAATGCTTTGCCAGGGAATAGACTGACCTGAGACAAAGTCATAGGGATCTTAGGAAAAGCCTGGCAAGCAGTGTGTCACATATGTGCAGATGGCCTAATAATGTGAGTTAAGTCCACTCTCATTATCAAGCAAGCAATTACCCCATTTATTAACAACTGAAACAAGAGAACTCTATCTTGAGGTAAGTATGATTTTAGGTGTCAGAGTGGACCGAGTCCTATAAATTACAGTATGTGCTGTGATGAGAGAATCTCTCAGATTACTAGGAGGTTCAAATGGGGCAAGCAGGGATAGGGCATGGTCAAGGTTTGTCAGAGTTTCCTAATAAGATTCCGGTACAGGTAGACATAGAAAACTTGATTCTTCAGGTACTCTGCCACGTGAGTGAGGCACTTGGTAAAGGCACAATGCTGTGGAGAGGCCAAAAGGGTAGTGGACTGATGGATTCAGCCTACTGTAAATTTGAGGAACTTCCTGTGGGCCAAGTGAATGGCAATGTGAAGTATGTGTCTTGCAAGCCAAGAGCAACAAACCTGTACCTGAAGCAATGGAATGATGGAGACAAGTGTTACCATCCCTGAATCTGCGGTAGTATATGTATTTGTTGAGTCTCCTCAGACATAGGATAAGACAAAGTGCCCCTTTCTTCTCTGGAAGAGGAAATAATGGGAGAAGAAATTCTTGCCCTCTATTCTTGAGAATCTTCTTCAATGGCTCCAAGATTGAGCTATAAGGCTACATTTTGTAAAAGGCTCTCATGAGAAGGATCCTTAAAAAGGGATGAGGGGGGAAGGAGAGTTTACGGGTATGGAAAGGAATTGGATGGCGTAGCCATGGGTAACTATGTCTAGTACTCATGTGTTAGCCAAAATCTCTGCCCAAATCCAATAGAAGGGGGAAAAGAGTTTCCAAAAGTCAACTGTAGGATCCTGGTCTTAGCATGGCTCCTGACAGTCACAGGAAACCTACTGAGTCTGAAATAGAATTGGGCGTACATGAATGACTGACACCTTTCTAGAGCATTGTGGTCACTTCCAGTATGGTTAGTCTGAATAACGAGTCTAGGAGAAAAATAGTGTTCTCTGCCTCTAAGGGGACTGTTACCAGAATGGGTTCCATCCCCTTAAACAGCATATCTTTGGTGGTCACCTGGACCTTCTTAGTGATGTCTGACCAAGATGCCCAGAGCATTAAGATAGCCATGGCAGGCCAGAGTTTAAACCCCAAGGACTTAGTGTCTGCCTTTAATGATTGTGCTACTTTGCCTTGCCGTACAGGAGGTTTCTCTGTTATCTCTCTATTACTTTTTTTGGGGGGGGGGGAGGTGGAGAAGGGAGGGGTAGAGGAGAACATTCAGCTAAAAAAGACGATTTTCAGAAAGTACAAAAGAAGTGCAGAGTATTTCTTCCGACAAATTTGGAGCTTAGACTAACACCCGTGAGAGTCAAGCACAGCCCAGGTTCTGTCCCACTAGCACAAGAAGTAAGAAGGAATTGAGGAAGCGTTGCAGCCACTCTGCACTTTATGCTTTCACACTGGAGCATGAGGCAGCATAGGATGCTTGCATTAATGGACAAAGCTATGCAAAAGATTCTGAGCTCATGTGTCTGAGGCCCATGCACATCTGTAGCGGGATCCATACAGAAACACACGAAGAAAATGTTGATACATGATAGTCATGGAACCTTCACACACACACACAAAATAGATCTGTTTGAATATATCAAAGTAATTTTAAAATGTATTTCCTTCATCTAGCATAACCTCATCTTGGTACCGTATATACTCGTTCACAAGCCGAATATTTCTGGTAAAAAAATGACACATCAAAGAGCGGGGGTCAGCTTATAAACAGGTCTACACCAAAATTTGATGATTTTAAACTCTATGAAATCATAGAATTAAATATCTAATACATTGTCATTTTGTTTACCAGGAGCGTCTGCAGGCATGGAGCCCCTCAGCTCCCTGTCGCTGCGGTTCGCTGTTCCCAGCCAATGGGGACAGCAATACTTCCCGCAGCTCCCATTGGCTGGGAACAGCGAACCGCAGCGACAGGGAGCTGAGGAGCTCCATGCCTGCAGACGCTCCAGGTAAACAAAAAGTCCTGACCCGCCAGTGGCTTACCCTGACGGGCTGGGAGCCAAAGTTTGCCAACCCCTGAAATACAGGGTTGGCTTATGAAAGGGCCATACAGTTTTTACTATTTTTACCTATCCTTCTTGGGGGGTCAGCTTAGAAACGAACGGGCTAACAGGTATTTCTTGATACTGGAGTGCCTGCCTCAGTCACCAGCTGTGCTTAGCACATAGCCTTGTTAATCCAGGGAGAAAGATTTTGCAGCTGAATAGCATGGGCAGGGCATGAAAAGTGAGAAGAGATGTGTGGGGAGCATGACCGGCACATGAGATAGTTGAGGACAGGGCCATGGGGGACTCCAGTGGCTGTATTAAAGACAATGGGAGTATAGATGAAGTCCAGTAAGTAACATTTCCAGACTGAGTTGGGAAATTCATTTTAACTATTTAATTAAGGCTTTTTAAAAGGGTACATATTTGTATGAAGAGCCTTAATCCTGAACATCTGCTTCATACCTAGACATGTGTAGCCACCACCAACAGCAATATTTTCAATATTTTTCTCTTTCAGTGGAACAAGTTCTGGATTCTAGTCTTTGAGGCTAGCAGGGAGCCACTGGCAATGCTGCAGTTCATATGGACTCTTGGTAAATACCAGCAGACAGACTGATAAAGATAATAATGCTGGTAACCTGGTGGAACTACTTGGCTGGTGTTCAAATATGCACTTCCTTCTTAGTAGGTCCCAGGTCACCAGCAATCTGGCCTTTCCACCGGAATAAAAGGGACACGTCCCAGTTTTGTGTCAAGAACGAGAATGATTTATTTAAAGTAGATATGTTATTTTCTTTGATGCATTCTGAATTTGCAAATTACTACTCATTTCTCTCATAATGATGTAAGGCTCATAACCATATCAGGTTGCATTAGTAAGTAAAGGTTTTAACCGTACTGATGACTCATGTGGATGACAATATGATGTTACATGATGGCATTTGTTCAATTTTTTAAATAACCCAAGAAATTATACAAAACAGCTACATTAAAAGAATACTATTGCTGTCCCAAGTTAAGCACTCAAACCTTAGGAAATGCCAGAATTAAGCTTACCTGTGCAAACTTAATTCTGCCCCCTTTTGTATGCACATTATGACACAGTCTTTAATTACATGATCACATATGATCTTTCTCGCAGGACTCCTGCCTCATTCAGTGCACAGAATGAACCTGCTCTGGGAATGAATCAGGGTTTTGTGGTGAAGGAGTCTCGTTTGTAGGACCACTGACCTTATTTGTTGCAGAAGCTGGAAAGTATGTACTGACTGAGGCAGAGGACTGCAGGAAGAAAAAGGATGGCCATTCAATGGTGCCCTGGAGAACTGCGTTCTAACCCTGCTTGTGTCAGAGAGTTCCTATGGGATGCTAGTCAAGTCACTCAAATCAAAATTTTGACAGGTAATCACTAACTGAGAGTTCCGTATTTTCTGGGTGCTTCACTTGAGACACGGGGGTCTGACTTTCGGAAGTGCTGAGCACAAGAGGTAAATGAAGTCAACAGGAACTATGCTTTGAACATACGAAAAGCTACATAATACTAACACTCTGAAAAATGAGGTCTTAGCAGTCTCAAATTGGCTACACAAAATGAGTGGATTCTTTTGACTGTCAATTCTGTGCCTCACCTTCCCCATCTGTAAAATGGGGATAATACACTCCCCCTTATCTCACAAGGTGGCTGTGAAAATATTTGTGAAACATTCACAAATTCTAATGAGTATAACAGAATAGCCCATGAGGAAATTAATAATTCTGTCTTCAGAGCAGGGGATGAATAGCATAAATAAGGTCTGGGGCTACACATTGAAGAATATTTAATAGCTGCTTATTAAATGAGTACCATCCATCCAGTGCACTGAATGTGGTATGGTCCTGTGGAAAAACAGTATATCATGTAATCAGAGACTGTCATAATGCATGTGCAAAGGACTGAATTAAAGTTGCACTGGCAACCTCTATTCTGGAATTTCCTAACTTAAGTGCCTGACTTTGCAATCTCAATAATGGTTTTAATGCAGGAGTTTTTTCCCCGCCTCCCGTAATTGTATATAGATAAGTAATACGTGTGGAACTAAATATGGACACCTCCCTAACTGGAGCTCTACATCAGTACCACATACTTTAATGGGATCAAATGAAAACTCAGTGTGATGGAGGCTAGAAAGGCAGCATAATGCTTTGCACACTGAGACTTAAGGAAAAGTTATCAAAATAATGCCACAACTTCACAATTAATGGATATCTAACCTAAAATATAATAGTGTAAGAATAGTATGACTTTAGCTCAAACTAAATTGAAGTCTTATTAAAAAGTTAACAATTACTGAATAAGTATTACTACATATTTTAACTATAACATTCTAAACTAGAGTCAAAATATATCAGCTTCTAAGAAGAGTACAGTGATGGTTTTTTGTACAATAAAGGCCACTCAACATGAGAATTGGGCTACCTTCAGACAGCTGCAGTGGCACAGGAGCCAGCAAAGAGACCTGTAAACAGGGGAGTTTGAGTGGGAGTTTGTATTGTGGTGCTTCTTTGGGGTTTGTTTTTGCTGTGAGTGGTGGTGTGGTTTGTGTTTCCCAGAGTAACAGGATTTAGGTGGGAAGGCTATGACAGATACAGAGGCAGCAGTGGGAGTGACTCATGTTCTGGAAGACACAATGCAGATGACTGGATGTGGAAGCTGCGGTATGTACATGATCCTGAAGGGGGTACCTGGTAAGAGTTTTGTCTGAATGAAATGCCGCCTGATAGAGCTGATGGAAGAAAAGATCTGAGGTTTGGAGATGCAGGTGGAAAGTCTGGTTGAGTTTAGGAAGGGGTTTGAGCAGATTATGGAGCAAAGACATGAGGTTTCTGAAGGGAAAAGCTAAGACTTGCAGATGGAAGCAGGACTGAGGAATTCTGAGGGGAGACTGAGTGAGGAAAGTGGTCAGTGGAAGCATGTGACTAAAAGAACCAGGCAGAGGAAAAGACGGGCTAGTGAAGGAGAAATAGAGCTCAGGAATAGGTTTGCAGAGTTGGAAAATGAAGAAGGGGCTCAGCAGGTAGTCACTGAAGGTGGAAGGGCAAGGAAGAAGAGAAGAGCAGCTAATCCTATAGGAAAAGCGGGAGAGTCAATGGAGACTACACCAAACATGAGCCCCAGGAGGATACAGGATGGGTTGAAGAGGATTACAAGGGAGAATAGGAAAGGAAAGAACTTGCAGCCAGAGGGAACAGGGGATAGACTGGAGAATAGCACCGTCACCAGGAAAAGGCAGGTCTACATGATCAGGGACTTTTTACTGAGAAGAATAGACAGGCTGTAACCAGAGCTGATCCAGAGCATAGAAGGGTACGCTGTCTTCCAGGGGCTAAGATACAGGATGTAGACCTGAGGTTGAAAAGGATCCTAAAGGGAGCAGGAAAGAATCCCCTAATTATCCTTCATGTGGGAACAAATGATACAGCTAGATTCTCGCTGGAAAGTATTAAGGGAGATTATGCTAGGCTAGGGAAGACGCTTAAGGAAATCAAGGTTCAGATGATCTTTAGTGGGATTCTGCCTGTTCCTAGAGAAGAGCAACAAAGGTGTGACAAAATTATGACTATCAACAGATGGCTTAGGCAGTGGTGCTATAAGGAGGGCTTTGGGATGTATGGCCACTGGGAGGCATTCATGGACAGAGGACATTTCTCTCAGGATGGACCTCATCTGAGTAGGGAAGGATATAGACTTCTAGGATGGAGGCTGGCACAACTGATTAAGAGAGCTTTAAACTAGGAATTTGGGGGAGATGGTTGGGAGATGTCCAGGTAATCTCCACGCCAGATTTTAGCATTGAGAGGGAAGAAAACGAAGTAAGAAAGGATACAGCCGTGGGTAGGAGAATGTATATAAGGAGGACGGGCAGTGTGGATACCAGTCTAATAGGTTATACTGGCTGTAGAATGACCGTGCCTAATAGGGTACAGAATGTGAGTGAGGCCAAACAGCAAAAATTAAGATGTTTGTACACCAACGCGAGGAGCCTAGGTAACAAAATGGAGGAACTAGACTACTGGTGCAGGAAGTGAAACCAGATATTAGAGGGATAACAGAAACATGGTGGAATAGTAGTCATGACTGCACTACGGGTATTGAAGGGTATGTGCTGTTTAGGAAAGACCAAAATAAAGGTAAAGGTGGTGGAGCAGCATTGTATATCAATGATGAGGTAGAACGTAAAGAAATAAGCGATGGAATGGATAAGACAGAGTCCATCTCGGCAAAAATTACATTGGGGAAGAAAACTACTAGAGGCTCCCCTGGGATAGTGCTTGGGGTGTGCTACACACTGCCAGGATCTAATCTGGATATGGATAGAGCCCTTTTTAATGTTTTTAATGAAGTAAATAGTAATGGAAACTGCATGATCATGGGAGACTAACTTCCCAGATATAGACTGGAGGACGAGTGCTAGCAATAATAATAGGGCTCGGCTTTTCCTAGACACGATAGCTGATGGATTCCTTCATCAAGTAGTTGCTGAACTGGACTAGAGGGGATGCCATTTTAGATTTGGTTTTGGTGAGTAGTGAGGACCTCATAGAAGAAATGGTTGTAGGGGATAATCTTGGTACAAGCGATCATGAGTTAGTTCAGTTCAAACTGAACGGAAGGATTAACAAAAATAAATCTGCAACTAGGGTTTTTGATTTCAAAAGGGCTGACTTTCAAAAATTA
The DNA here is from genome assembly GCF_965140235.1 of Caretta caretta. Lineage (NCBI taxonomy): Eukaryota > Metazoa > Chordata > Testudines > Cheloniidae > Caretta > Caretta caretta. The sequence goes on along the minus strand of NC_134210.1, from coordinate 79,416,201 downwards.
AGGAAATTAGTTAGGGAAGTGGATTGGACTGAAGAACTTATGGATCTAACGGTAGAGGAGGCCTGGGATTACTTTAAGCCAAAGCTGCAGAAGCTATCGCAAGCCTGAATCCCAAGAAAGGGGAAAAAATTCATAGGCAGGAGTTGTAGACCAAGCTGGATTAGCAAGCATCTCACAGAGGTGATTAAGAAAAAGCAGAAAGCATACACGGAGTGGAAGATGGGAGGGATCAGCAAGGAAAGCTACCTTATTAAGGTCAGAACATGTAGGGACAAAATGAGACAGGCTAAAAGTCAAATAGAGTTGGACCTTGCCAAGGGAATTAAAACAAATAGTAAAAGGTTCTATAGCCATATAAATAAGAAGAAAACAAAGAAAGAAGAAGTGGGACCGCTAAACACTGAGGATGGAGTGGAGGTCAAGGATAATCTAGGCATGGCCCAATATCTAAACAAATACTTTGCCTCAGTCTTTAATAAGGCTAAAGAGGATCTTAGGGATAATGACTTTACCACCATTTTCTGCCTATTGGTGAAAAATTCTTATTTGTCAAACTGCAGAAGCCACAAGACCAGAACCCACCATTCCTATCCAATAAGATCATTTATCATCAAAGCTAAAAGTCTCCAATGATATCCTGGAAGCATATTACTTTTCCATTCACAACTAAGAATAAATCTGTTGAGGGAGGCCTCATTCGTGGTTCTGCACAAACAATGAAGGACCTATCCCTGTATGTCTAGAAAGCGGCAAAAGTCCCATCACAACAGTATCTTTGAGACCATAATAAGATTCTGATGCTGCAGAAACATCAACAAACAAACAGAACTCTTACTGAGACAAGTAAAGGGATTTGTTTTTGTATCTAGGTGATAAGTGATCTGGAAAGGTACTCAAAAAGCACACACCAAAAAAAAAAAAAAAGAGAGAGGTTCAAAGGAATGACTAGAAAGATTGTGTACGCTTACAGGTACCAAAATTAGGGCAATTCTAACCAATCCTTGTTGGAATAACTATGTCTGAATAAAGAGATTCCAGTATCAATATCTTAACACTTTTGATTTCAGCCTTAAAAAAACATTAAGAAGATTCAAAAGTGGCACCACATAGAGATGCTACAGAATGCTAGTCAGATATGTCTTTTTACAACTAACAGCTACAATCCCCAAGGCAACAGATAAGTAACTTTACACTCAAAGATAAATATATTTGTGAAAGCACATCCAAATTTTCACCATCTGATCAGCAGTTGGCATATAATTTACTAATTTTTTTGTTAATGCTGTCACCATTCACAAAATTGTAAGAATCACATGTTTAAACTTGTAGGATATTTAGTGAGCAAAATGATTACTAAATATTTTTCTAAAATATAACATTAAAATAAATTGTTCTGGGATATGGGACACACACACTTCCATTGAAATACCTTTAAAGGGTATTTCAATGGAATGTATAGCAATAAATCAAAGAATAATAGATCAGCAACTACAAGTTTTAGTTTTCAAAAAATTCTCAATTATGTGGCAATTTATGGGCTTGTCACTTTTTGTTTGTTGATTCAACAGATGTTACCTGTTACAAAATTAAATTCTATAGACAACTACTGCTGCTTGTTCTTAACTGTATTTACATAAGCTAAAACAACTAGTACCTTGATAGGATTCCTACTGCAGAGACACAGGACGTTCTTTTAATATTTAACAATGATTGTATTACTGTCAAAAAGGAAGACACCCAGCCCTCTTATCTAAGCCTCTTTCTTTCTGGTCTTGAATGTAATGTTGCACTTTCCTATACTATACAATTTCTATCTAATCTGAAGTAAACAGAATATGTAGGATGTTTGCTGCCAAGAACCTCCGCTATAACAAATTGTGGATCATGTCTCCCTCACATACATAATGTGGTAAGTATTAGAATTCACAAATCACACTTACCCAAGAAAGCGGTACACTGTTCATGACAATGCCTTTTCTTCAACAAAAATGTTCACGTTTTAGATGTAAATAGCATGCTAAAAGTAAAGAAATACATATGTAATATTGGCACTCATTCATGCATGTAAATATTTCTGATGCTTTACTCAGAATTTATACAAATTAAAGATTTAGTACTGTTTTTCTAAATCAAAGTAGAAAGCAAGCTTCTATTAATATCACAAGTGTGAGTGTGTCCTATATATACCAGAAGCCTTCTAAACACAGAGGAAGTCATACCCTTCTCCAACTAAGCGTACCAACTAAAATGACTGAGCTTAAGAGAAGGTACAGGGATAATTCATACAAGCAAGATGATTACGATAATATGGAAGTGTCTTATAAATTACATTTGCTACTTTGTTTGGTTTGATGGATTTGCTACACCATTCATCCCACTCTCCTGCTACCACAGCAATTTCCCATTGGGTTTTTTACTCTCCCTCTACATAAACAAGCAGTTCATCCAAGTAAAAACAGATAACTTGATTAAATTGTTTCTTGTAGACATCATGAAAGAAGAGAGGGTGTCGCGAGGTGGCCACCCTGCTCCAGCCCTGAAGGGGTTAAAAACAGCCCTGGGAAAGGGCTGCCCCAGGGAGTCAACAGGAAAAGGCTGGGAGGCAGCCAATCAGGGCCAGGCTGGGCCCTATAAAAGAGCTGCAGGGCCAGAACGTAAGAGACTCTCTCTCTAGCTGTGGAGAGAGAAGAGGTACCTGGAGCGGAGCAGGGCTGGGGAAAGGCCAGAGGAACTGGGGAGCTCCAGCCTGGAAACTCCCCAAGCTGAGGCCTTGGTAAAGCCTGCGAAAGCTACTGGGGCTGCAGAGGGGCAGCCCGGGGATAGGCAAGGGCAGCAAGTCTTACCCCCTTGCCAGTGATGAGTGGTTTACAGATTGCAGTCTGCCCCAGTGAGCAGGGGCTAGATGACGACTGGCAGTAGCCACCGAGGCAAGGTGGGGGTAGTGGGTTGGGGGTTCCCTGGGGAGGGGAGACCCAGAGCGTGGGGGTTCTGCAGGGGCCCTGAGGCAGGTGAGCCACCGGCCAGCAGAGGGCACTCCGAGCTGGAATTGAGCTAATTCCCAGGGTAACCAGCAGGCGGCACCACACTGGTGAGTCTCGACCTCACTACGGAGGGATTTAAATGAGAGGCAATTGCTTTGTCCACCATATCAGGAAAAGCATTCTATAATTAGGGAGCAGTATGAAGGGGGAAGAGGGGGAAGGCATCACAGGTGAAGTGGAAAGGACAGGGCAGTGACATTATACACAACAAAGAGCTGAGTTATGAGCGGGCCCTGAATATAAACACAACAAAGTTTAAGTCTGATCCCAATGAGAGGAGCCAGGAGAGATTCCAACAGCAGGGATATAGTTAGAATACTGCACAAGAAAGTTGGATCTTAACAGCTACAATTTGTATTGACTTGAGGTAGGGAGGTGAAATGGGCATCAGGAAGGCCAGTAATCAAGAAGGGAGATGACAATGGTCTGTAAGAAAAGTTCTAGCTATTTGCCAGAAAGATAATGTTCCTATGTTCTCAAGTGTTGTAAGGGGAGAAACAGCGAATTCCAACACAGCCTGGCAGGTGAGGCATGGGACAGGGAAGACAGTAAGAGAGGAGACAAATGTGATGCCCTAGTAGCAGGCCTAAGTTGATGGTAAGTGCAATGATGTATTCAAAGTGACAAAGAACAGGAAAGGAGAGAGAAGAATCACGAATTCAGTTTTAGCCATGTTAAGGTTAAGTTATTAGTCTCTGGCAACAGAACTACATGTAATATACAAAATCATTTTTAAAGTTTAAACATAATTAAACTTAAGAAAACTTGCATTAATTCCCTTCCTAAAACATTTTTTTATGTATTTAACATCATCATCAAGAAGCAGTATGAGGACCACTTCAGTGTCTATCACAGCCAGGACATGGAGGAAAATTAATTTCCATTGCTGCCCCATGGCAGGTCTCAATTAAGTATCAATGTTTTCAGGGCATGCTGCTAGTGGACATATCAGTTAAGTACACTGTAAAACATTCTGAGACATAGCTGTAATTAGTTATTACAATACAGGCCTTTAAACAAAAGCAAAAAGGTATTATAACACACAGTCAATCACAATTTTCATTGTAGTTTTAGACCCTACTGAAAGCCATCATAGAACCACAGAGAATGCATTATCTCCAATTCTCAAAAAACCTCCCTTTGTGTAGTGACACCATTGTAAAGTGGTGATATAGAAGCCTATTTACATATCTTTCTATGAATGGTCTATTTCTTTCTATTTCTGAGTCAGTGTCTCTCAAGTATGTTTTAAAATATTTTCATACCCAAAAATGTCCATATAAATCCATAAAATGCACCAGAGAAAAAAATTCTATACCCATATTCATGTAAACCTTAATTTACATGAATATGGGTATAGATTAGGAAACCATGTGCCTCTAGAACACTGGATTCCATGCTGCAATATAAGGATATTCTCCAGTAATGTATTATGTATGTGGCGAAAGGCTACAGGGAGGAGGGTAAAATGAGGTTGCAGGAACTAGAGGGGAGGAACAGAGGAGGAGTGGGACAGAAGCCTGATGAGGCAGTGCGGGGGGAGGGGAGAGAGAGAAGAGGGGAGAAGGAACTGGTGGGAGGGTCTGATTAATAGCAGAAGTGCAAGAGGGGCAAGGGCAGAGGGAAGACACTGACACTAGAAACAGAGGCATACGGGTCTATAACCACTGAAGCACAATGCCACAGGACCTAGGGTTGAATCCAGGAGTCTTCAATCTCTACATTCCTTTGCTGTCAGGAAATAGCTGTGAAACCCATGGCAAATTGTGTTTTGTCCCCCTCTAGTAACTGGTCCACATAGAGGATAACAGATTTACAGCGCTGCCAGTTACTAAATTAGCTCAAGTGACAGGAGTCTGTGCTGTGGATCTAAATGTCTGAACACTGTCAAAGGCCAAAGACGGAGCCAAAACCACACAATGGATTTTTTGCAGTTAAATTTTAAACTTAGGAAACTACATTAAAAGATTAAGGGTGAAAAGTCAAGCACTCAAAAGTCTGAGAATGCCAGAATTAAGGTGTATCTGTGAAAACGGCACTCCAGGCTCTTTTCTTGGTCTTGATGACTTCCATATCAAATTTCCTTAGTTAACAGGTAAAACACAAAAAAAAGTTTTCCTCTGGCAGACAGTTCTGAAAGTTCAGCCTGCAAGTTGAAATTCCAGCTGTGCTATTTCTGCATCACCACAAGTAACAGATTGTACTCGATAAATTCTGCCCTCTCTTATATCTTGTGCAACCCAACTGACTTAATGGTGTTGTACAGGTGAGAGGGCAGAGGTCCCTGCAAGTCAAACTTAGAAAACAATTCATTTATAGATGCACTAATCAAAGCAAAATCCTGCCATTTCCCATAGCTCTATTAGCCGTGAAGGATAAGGATTAAAAAGGTAGTGAAAACTTCATATTCTAGTTATAAAAATTAGATATGACAATACCTAAATTACAAAAGTGAGCTTACGAAACAGATCTATTGTCACTTCAGAACAAAACTACACTAAACTGAAGTATTATACCCACTACAGATAACTCAAATTACTTTTTCAATAAACATGGATATAAATCACTCAAGAATATGGTGATCTACAAGCAGTCAGTCATTTAAAAGTTCTTAATTTCTGCAAATCAAAAGAAATCACATTCAGTTACTGTACATGATGAACACCACAACCAAAACACAGTAAAAGGAACTTTCAGCACACAGTGATTTAATGCTCATAATTTCCCCTTATAGGTCATTGACATACATCTTCACTGTTATTACTCCTGCTTGGTACATTCCCCCACTTGCGTGCATACATGTCATTGTATGGAAGATGAGTATGTAGGCAGTCTATAGAAAGATCATGAAGGTGATATTTTCTTAATGAGTGCTGCATGAGTTAAGATTTTGTTAACCATCTCATCTTTTTGTGTGTGTGTAGTATTGATAACGAAAAACAAATAAGCAATACGGCAAAACAGGCAATGGGCAATAAGAATCACAGGAGAATAGCCTTCAATTTCATAATCACACAGTATTTCATAACTCCCATTCAATGCTTTGGTGACATATACAATCTTTAAAAGCTAAACAAAAGCAATGCCAATGTCCAAAAAGATAGAGACTTCTACATCACCAACAAGGAAAAAGAAACACTCTCCCATCCACCCAAGATGCTCTTTTCTAGCAAAAATGAAGGTATGTTGCTGGAAACTGAGTAGCCAATTTTACAACCCTGGGGAGTTTCTATACAACAACAAGAATGGCAGATTCCTATCCTCTTGTGGATCCTTAATGAAGTCAGTGGAGTCCATGCAAGAACAAAGCTTCACCCCTGCAGTCAATTTCAGGATTGGGGTCTAACAGTTGTCAGAAAAAGCTGGTAGTTGAACCACCAAGAGAAGCTTACATTATATTACAGGGAATAACACAATAGCCCACCCAGAACGAACACCTTCAGGCCATGTCTAGACCAGAAAAAATAGGTCATGTCTTAAAAAAAAATTAGTTAAAATGTGTTAAATGCCAATGCAGACTAGGTGAAGCCTAGGGCTGACCATGACTAGTAACATTTTTAATGTTAGTAAAATTTTAAATCCTGTCTATACTAGTGTTAAAAAAAAACAGGTTTTCTAACACAATTTACACAGAGTGGTAGCCACATTATTTTTTCATGTTCTCTGTGTGTATATTATATATATATATATATAATCTTCCTACTGTATTTTCCACTGCATGCATCCGATGAAGAGGGCTTTAGCCCACGAAAGCTTATGCCCAAATAAATTGGTTTCTCTAAGTTGCCACAAGTACTCCTCATTTTTTTTGCTAACACAATTTAGGCAACCAACATTTTTCGTCCATACATAGCTTTAGACAGTTGCTACTGCAGCGTTAGAACTTTGATTTTGCACAAGAGCATGGATCCAATAATGGAGAACAGTTTTAGTGACTAACTTCAGAGAATGCTAATATTTCTTCAAATTTGCAGATCACCTTTAGTATAAAGGTTACTTGATCCTTGCTAATGCACTTTCAGTTTAAACTTGAATAAAATACTATTAAAAACATTAAGACTGAAAACCAAAACATTGCAGAATAAGTGACGAAGTTAAAACTAAACATGTAAATCTTAATTGCTTCGTTGGGAATAAGCATTACCATATAGTTTAATTACATGATAACATACTACTACTCCTCATACTACGATAATACACAATTTTCCTATAAATTTACAGCATCTAGTAAAATGAGAATTGGAGAAGCCAATGAAATTGAAACTAGTTTCACACAGTAAATTTTAATTTGTCCTCAGTAAACATATTTCAACATTTCTCTTCTACAGACTTCCAGGAGCCTTCCCTCAGCACCTTTCTAGGTGCATGTGGAATTAAGCACCTCCTGAACAGGCCTTGTTTCAGGTAAAGTGCACTTCAGTGCACTTTTTAAATATGCATCTACCTCAGCTATGCATACAAGTGCACCACTTCCTTTCAGTTCATTAGGAGCTTACTGAGAAAATCCTTTTCACAACCTAACAGCCATTTTCACCATATGTCTGCAAAATCAAACCAAATTTCCATATGAAAACAGACTTGTCAAGGACAGCATCAATACCAAATTTAAACTTTCTAATTCAGACTGTAGAGCTGTTCAAAACCACATCATCGGATTGTTTATTATACGGAAAGTATTTGGCCCTTGCTATCCTAACTCAAAGATCAATGAAGCGTTTTTCCTCAAGCTTACCATGAGAATTTCCATGCAGGCACAGGCCAACCCTGGAAAATTTCAACATAATAGATGAAAGCTTCAGAATTAAAATTAACCAAAAACAGAATTTAGAACTGAAATGCTTAATTATGTAAGCTTTCTAACAACTTTTGTGATGAGACCAAACTACCAGAAGGGAGTTCTAAAATCAGCATCAGTCACCTTAAGCTGTAGCTCACGAAAGCTTATGCTCAAATAAATTGGTTAGTCTCTAAGGTGTCACTAGTACTCCTTTTCTTTTTGTGAATACAGATTAACACGGCTGCTACTCTGAAACCTTAACTCATCCTACTACATCTACATGCAACATAGACTCTATATTCTTATGTCACATCCCTGAACTAAGAATAATTTCCTGTAGTTTGTACAAAAAGCCTACAAGTGCACACTTAGGGCCAGATTCTACAAACACTTATGGACAAAAAATAACTTTATTCACAGGAGCAGCCCCACTGAAATCCACTGGTCCACTTGCATGAGAAAGTTATTCACCTGAATAAGTACTGCAGAATTAAGCCTTTTTAAAAAAATTATACACTTCCAAGGCACAGACTATTTCATCTGCCAACCCACATAAATTTACACAATTTAATCCAAAATTATGTTTAAAGTCCTCCAACACTTAATTGCCGTACATAATGTTTTCTAAATATATAATTAGTTCAAATTTTCAGAAACACACATTTATTCTATTCTATGCGCCCTTTGTGCAGAAAAAAATTGTCAGTAAACTATATAATAAAAGAAAGTTTATTTAAACACTGAGGTCTGTTGAGAGAAGAAAGTTGCAACAGTTTAAGGAGTGATTTTACACTGATTTAGTTAAACTTGTGCAAACCCCTTTGTGGACATGGTTTAAGTTAAACTAAAATACCCAATTCCTAATCACTTTAAACTGAACAGGTTTAAAGCCAAAACAGGCGTGCACACAGACTTTTGCATTAGTTTAAAACCTCATTTTTAGTTAAATCATTGCAACATTCTCATGTCAAGATCTAAAGTTAAAACTTAGAAATTCAGAGATCTACCAAAGCCCAATTTTAGTATCCCAATTTGTCATGCCTAACTTTTTCCTTTTTAACATAGTATTTTCTGATCATCAATGATACACTGTCTCCTCTGAATTCTTTAATTGTTGCAGCGCAGGTCAAAGTTAAAACAACATTAAAGGCCAGCTCCACCACCCCTTTTACTCGACACAGCCCTATATCTGAAAATATCAGAAGCAACATAAAAACTAGGATCCCAATACACCAAAGCCAATCATTTTCTCCAATGTCAGAAAAGGCACCTCTCTCTCAAACAGGTTATAATGTCCAATGCCAAGTGAAAGTTAATGCTGAGTTAGCCAATACTACATAATGGATGCTCCATTTTCCTGTAATGGTCACTGTACTACCAGTGTCATTACACAGCAAAGCAAATTAAAGTGTCTAGAACATCACATTAAAAAACTCTGCTTAAAAAAACCCGCAAACTTGCAAAAATCAAACACTCAGGTTAGGAAGTGTAAAATGGGATTACCACCAGCTTCTACAGTACTTTTTTCACAAGTATGTTGGGAGGAGACAATCATTACTGTCTGAAATTCTGATACCATGATGAGCATCACAGAGAAGTCCACAAGGAAATTAGTAATTCTGTGTTCCACGTAGGGTTTGGATGGTGTGAGGTAAATAAAACACGGGGCCACACACATAATTGTGATGACAAAATAATATATTTCTACCCATTCAGTGAACACTGGCCATCCTGGGTACTGAATGAGCTGTGTGGATCCTGTGGGGAAAAAATAACACATGATCATGTAATCAGAGATCTTACCATCATGCATAGGAACAAGAGGACCAAAACTTAAAAGCTGCATGGGAAACCTTAATGTTGGCTTTCCCAACTTTTGAGTGCTTGACTTTGCAACCTTGCTATTCTTTGGAATGTAGAGTGTCTGGCATTTTGTTTTTCAGTAATTCCTACATTTTTGGGAAGCAATCTGAAAAAAATCCCATCCGTGAATTTATACATGCCCCTCACATGGATCATCAACAGTGATGGTACCTTGACAGACCTCTACCAGTTAAGCTAACAGTACAGTTGAAGGGTATTATGCTCTATGAGGACCAGCCTCTAGGAGATGAGACGCTTAACCAGTGTGTTTTACTGCTATTTATTGTCAGCAAAGGAATACTGGGACTCAAACTCTGGGTTCTACAGTAGACCCTCAAAGATACAAACACGAGAGTTACAGACTGACTGGTGAACCAGACACCACATGAAACTGGAAGTAACCAATCAGGCAGTAGCAGAGACCCAAAAAAAAAAAAAAAGGCAAATATTGTACTGTGCCTGTATTCCATACTCACACCCCTGGCACCCTCTTACAGCCAGGAAGTGAAGATGCTGAGATTCGCAGGCAAAGCTGTGAGCCCCTGCTGCCAGCCCAAGGCAGCTGGAGCAGGAGCTGAGCTACTTTCTTGTAAATCATGGGTGCTGTTTTCACATACACACCCCGCCTCCAGCTGAGGAGGCGTGCAGCGCTGTTCTCACACATACACAAGCCAGGAGGGAGACGTGTTGTTTTCACCACCACCCCCCCACCTCAGCCGGGAGGGGGACACAAGCTTGCCCAGGCCGGGGAAAGAAGCTGCCTGCAAGGAAGCTGCCTACCTGGAGTGTGAACTGCTGGAGCCGGAACTGCATTTTGTTCAGAGTTACGAACAAGCAGCATGAAAGTCAAATGGATCTTGACGTTATAAGAATCTCCAAGATCAGGGTGGATTTGATTTAAATCAAACTGATTTAAATCATGATCTAAATCACTAGTCAGAAAGACATTTAATCATGGATTTCCACATAAAAAAGTGCATTCTTGTTGGTTGTTATAACCTTAATACATATTCCTCACAGCTCAGAGATAGATGTAAGTTTCATTTTTAGAAGGTACACACTATACATTTTTGAAGTGATTTATTTTGAAAACTTTTCAGATTAGTTTTACAGCTATATTAGAAAATGAAAGATTGTTTGGTTATTTCATTTACCAAAAGTAATTGAAGCAGATATTTATGAAGTCTTTGGAAGATGAACTATCTCCAATTCAACAGGTTAATCATAAATATTTGGAGGATTTTCTTGCCATGTTGCATTAGGAGAAGATCACCACCAGACAGACATTTAAAATTGTTTTATTTAACTAAAGCAAAAATATTATGTAGTCTGGATTTTTTTTTCTTCAACAGCAAACATAATATTTTAACAAAACAAGCACATAAATTTTTGAATTTAGTTAAATGTTCAAGTATCTTAAAATCAGGTATGTTTTTTTTTAAATTGTTTTTAACTAAAATAGTTAAATGAAATATTTTAAAAAAAAATTAAAATCAACTATGTCAGCCAGGTCAACATGAGAAACTTAAAATATTGGCTTCTGCAGTTAACTCAGTCGTCTTCATCTTCATTTTCCAGTTTGTTCATAATCTGGAAAAGAAAAACAAACTTTTCTGCTTTTTCAGGTCCCAAACGATTTCTCAATTTGGAATGAATTAGTCCAAAGGAAGAAAATATTCTTTCTACACCAGCAGAAGAAGCTACTGCTGTTAAAAGTGAGATTATCACTTCAACAGTCTCTGAATCCAAGTGCCGAAGTGACTTCCACCAGTTTACTGGTGACTTTCTTTAAAACATCATCAGCAAATATATATTTCTTGAATGGTTCTTATTCCCAAACTGGGTCTCTTTTACGGCCTGCTGCCATTATAGATTTTCCCTTCTAGTGAGAGAATGGTATGATAGATCTCAAATCAATGAAGGCTACACTCAGAAAGACCTCAAGACTTCTGGAATAAGCTGCTCCAACAGTTTCACTTTTGTTTCTACTACCTGTCCCTTCCTTCTCACATTTATCTGCAGACTTCTCCTTGTCCAGATCTATTCTGCCCTCAACCATCTTCTATTCATTGAACTTTTTGAAACTTTGTACTTTGAGAGAGAGATAAGAGATTGACTCTGTGCACACAAATTTGCAGAGGGACCAAGGGTTGAGGTCTGTTATTTCTCACCTCTATAAATTATTTATTTAAAAACCATTTTTACTGTTAACAAGTATGTTATCTCTAGAGACACAAATCCACAGTCTGAGAACTGCGAAATTAAGCATCTCTGATGGTATCTTCTAGACTGAGCACTGAGTCCCATTGGGTGGGTAGATAGAAAGATTAACATAAATAATCTACACAGACGCCCCTGGAACCCCATAAAATTGGGTCCCTAATCCATGAACTATTGGGACTCATTTCCAAAACTTTTCTTAAATGTTACATGAATATATTGTCTCATACTATAGAATTAGAATTTATAATCCCTATTCCATGATGAGATATCTTTGTGCTATAATGTATCTTAATTAAAACTATCTTTAGATTGTTTTCCTCAAAAAGCATTTTATCCAAAAAATCCAAACAATTTAAATCAAAAATTCCTATTTTTTTAAATCACTGATTTTTATCCACCCCATCCAAGATGCATCTTCATCTTACTTATTTTAATTACTTATATGCTACCAACAGCACCAACAGCTGAACATCCCAACTGCTATCACAGAGTCTTCCACTCTTGCAACTCTAACCCCAGACCTTGAAATACTCAAAACACTTCTGTTATAACCTATTTGCATCAGAATGTCACACTTTGCAGTAGCTCCTACATTTAAACCTTTTTATATTAAAAGATTATGCAAAATAAACCTAATTAACTTTAGTAAAACAGTAAAATGTAAAAGGAATCACTGGCACCAATTAAGCAAGCCAGAATCCTCCTTTATTTTAGCCAATTAGTCACTCAATGTAGAAGAACCTTCTGAACATTCCATTTCAAAAGAACCCAGCATTACTGATGAGTGACTGCTCCTCTGCTGTTGAAGTCAACTGAAATCTTTCCACTGACTTCAGCAGGTTTTCGATAAGGCCCTAAGACAAGCACACAAGTTCTTTGCTGAATCAGGGCCTAAAACCGTTCTCTCACCTTCTCTTTCTAAAGTGTTAAGAACTTGTATTAAACTGAACTACAAGAGTAAATGTAAACTAAGCTTTTTTTTTTTTTTTTTTTTTTACACACACACACTAACACTGCCAATGTAAAGTCCTGATCCCACTGAAAACAAAGGGAATTTTGCCACTGGCTTCAATAGGATCAGGTTTTCACCCAGAACGTCCACCGATTTTAAGGAAAAACAAACTGAGCTTCAAAAAACCAGTTACAACTTTGTACATTTCCTCTATATTTGAGACTAATTAAACAAAAATTAAACCTGGTCATAAATTACATCTCCTTTTCTTGATGAACAAAAAAATTCAAATGCAACCTAAACAGCTCAGAACTAGAGACTAAAAGTTTTTTAAGTCCCAAAAGGGTATCACAAGTTACATTTTAAAAAATGATAGCTAAGATCATCAAGTTAAAACTTACCAAAAAAAGCTTAGGAAGACAGACTTAATGTTTACCCTACCTTGTTTTTACTTCATCTATTTATGAATTCTTTTGTGTTTATTCGCAAAAAGAAAAGGAGTACTTGTGGCACCTTAGAGACTAACCAATTTATTTGAGCATAAGCTTTCGTGAGCTACAGCTCACTTCATCGGATGCATACTGTGGAAAGTGTAGAAGATCTTTTTATATACACACAAAGCATGAAAAAATACCTCCTCCCATCCCACTCTCCTGCTGCTAATAGCTTATCTAAAGTGATCACTCTCCTTACAATGTGTATGATAATGAAGTTCTCCCCCCCCCTGAAAACCTGGATTTGTGCTGGGAATGGCCCAACTTGATTATCATACACATTGTAAGGAGAGTGATCACTTTAGATAAGCTATTAGCAGCAGGAGAGTGGGATGGGAGGAGGTATTTTTTCATGCTTTGTGTGTATATAAAAAGATCTTCTACACTTTCCACAGTATGCATCCGATGAAGTGAGCTGTAGCTCACGAAAGCTTATGCTCAAATAAATTGGTTAGTCTCTAAGGTGCCACAAGTACTCCTTTTCTTTTTGCAAATACAGACTAACAAGGCTGTTACTTTGAAACCTGTCTTTGTGTTTATTAGTATTATTTATTGTTATACCATACCTGTAAATCCAAGTTGTATTATTTATTATCAAAAGCCAGGGATGGACAGATCTTAACCTATCAAGTCTGGAAACAAATACAAAATATAATTAGCGTTCGGGATCCTTACTCTCTACTGTGATACATGAGTTTTAACCAGATCAGCTATCAGACCTCAGACCTGCCTAAGGCCCAAGGATAGAATATTTCCAGAACTCGAACCAGAGTAGTTGAATGAGGAAATCTTACATTTGAAGAGAAAGAAAAAGGCAATTTTGCAGCAGATCATTAAAATCAAAAACTTATACCTATTTGAAAGCTATTTAGAATATTAGTGACAAATAAGAATGTTTAGTGGTCAGTGCATAGGCGAGGCAGTCAAAGGCACAAAATACACTATCATGCAGATTCAGCAATTTTTCAGATTTGGTGAAATCTGATGTGGATATCCTCAATATATTTGAAAATCAATAATGGCATGGGGTGAAAAAAGTTTTATCGTCATTTCAGCTTGTCAGCATCTTCATGCCTGACAGCACCATGATTCAGTTATTAAGGTCACCAAATGAGTACCCCATCACAAGTTCTGTCATTTTTAAGTGTTTTATACAATTATTTAAAAAGCTATTGGTATCAAAAAATACTTCATATCCTTCCACACGTAAAGTCAAGCTGTCTTCATTACCACAAGTTCACTGCACAGCCCTCAAAGGAAAATTTTAACTAACAGCTTAAAAAAAACTAAGTTACTTAAGAACTTTTTCATACATAATGTTTTGATTTTATGAAGTGATATTTATTAACCTAAAAGACCAGGAAACAAGTGCTTTATACCCAGGACAAAGTGTATTCCATGACTGCAAAGCTACAAAATTTGCTACAGAATCTGCCTGTTCCTGAAGCTGTACAGTAGATTCTAAACTTTCGTTTAAAAAAATTACTCTAACCCTTGCAGTCTTACAGATAACTGTTTCATAGTTGTCTTCCTAAGCCTGCAGACAGCCTGAAGCAATGGCTCTGAAAGATTGAATTGCAATCAATCACCACCAGCTTCTGATTAAATTCCCTCCTTTTTCCCCAAATGTGGAATCCCCACTATCACTCCCCATTCACATTGGTTTGAGGCTCAACAAGTGAAAATCTGTGAAATACAGCAGCCGCATTAAACTGAAAAGCTTCAAATGTTGGAAGGAGAACTGATGGACAAAGGTTAGTAGGCAAACAGTAGGAGAGGCAGTCACTGGAGCATGAAAAAAGCAGCTGTGTCATATGAATTTAACTACCACACTCAGTATGTGAATTTTCTAACACAGTTACAATGTTTAAATATCCTCCCTGCAACCTATGCCATAAAGCTCACTGTGCTATCATCAACTGATGTGCAGGTTCAAGTAAAGACAATTCTCTGACCCATTATTCATCTGCTTTTATAAAGCTTCCTTTTGTTTCTATTCCTTTACAATGAAAGCTATCGCCTAAACATAGGGCAGCAAACGAACACTAGCAGTATCAGTGGCTAAATGCACGCACGTGTGTGGTTTTTTTTTTATGGTACAATACTGAAGATGGATATTTATATACATCAAATAGCAGCTAGATCTGGAAAGTATCTACAGTAGAACCTCTGAGTTACGAGCACCACGGAAACAAAGGTTGTGCATAACTTTGACCAAACGTTATGGTTGTTCTTTCAAACAACCGAACACTGACTTAATACAGCTTTGAAACTTTACTATGTAGAAGAAAAATGCTGCTTTTAACCATCTTAATTTAAATCAAGCACAGTAAGATTCCTTGCCTTGTCAAATATTTTAAAATTTCCATTTTTTAGTAGTTTACATTTAACACAGTACTGTACTTGCTTTTTTTGGGGGGGGGGGGTGCATCTCTGCTGCTGCCTGATTGCATATTTCCAATTCCAAATAAGGTATGTGGTTGACTGGTCAGTTCATAACTGGTGTTTGTAACTCTGAGGTTCTACTGTACTTTGTATTGAAGATGACTGCCATTACCCACTGGTAACTATGCTGCTATGTCTCAATTTCTTGTATTATAAATTTTAACATTCCCAAGATATATAATTTAAGCACATGCATATAGTGGCATTCTGTTTAAAAATACCCGGTAAAGGAATAAGTTTGCAAAAAAATGTGTAATTATAGTGAAGACTTCTTTAAAAAAATATTTCAATACATAAAGAGATAAAATGCTGTTCATCTGACCTGGTAACATAATTAAGTAGGTAGATTAACAGATTTTATGCCTATCAAAATTTTTCAATACCTGTTAAAGGTATTTTTGGTGCAAAATAGTTATCCATTTACTTTTTGGATACCAATACACCATTTACCATTACAAAGACACAAAGCAGATGAGCCAAAAAAATCTGGCTCATCCATGTTTTTGAGTACTCAGCTCACAGTATTTTACTATTCACTATTAAAGCATTTGTCAATTGACTGGATGCTGAACTGAAGGTGTAAAGCATTTAGAGCTTCTGTAACAAACAGGAACTAAGACTGACAACAATACTGCAACAGAGATTGGTGTTTCCATTTTCCAGATGAGGAAATAGAGGCACTGAAGCTGGCTCAGACCAATGTAGAACCCATATATTCTGTCTACTAGCTCTGTACTTTAAACCACAAGCCCATCTTTCCAGACTACTTTCCTACTATCCTATTTCCACAGAGCTAAGATTTAATAGAGCCATTCATTTTAACTGAAGGAGAAAATATTAATAGATGTTTACTTAGGCTACCAATCCATTTACACACATGCTACAAAAATAAACATGTGACAATTAGCTGAATATTTGCCTCAATTTTTCACATTTAATAATCTGAGGAAAGCCAACTGCATACATCTCTAAAATCATAAGTAAATCAATAACAAAATGTGAAACATACACAAATATACACCTTAGACTGAATGAATTATAGATTGGTTTCAGAGTAACAGCCGTGTTAGTCTGTATTCGCAAAAAGAAAAGAAGTACTTGTTGCACCTTAGAGACTAACCAATTTATTTGAGCATGAGCTTTCTTGAGCTACAGCTCACTTCATCGCCGATGAAGTGAGCTGTAGCTCACGAAAGCTCATGCTCAAATAAATTGGTTAGTCTCTAAGGTGCCACAAGTACTCCTTTTCTTTTTGCGAATTATAGATTGTCGTCATTGCACCTCTCACTTTTGCTTGCTCTTGTAGTTTGGATTTGTGGTTTCCCAGCAATTTAACTATTAACATGCAAGACTCCCAGATTCATTGCAAACTTTGAGTTCCATCATGTCAATTTTGTTCTTCACATGGCTTGTGGTCACTCTTATAACTGCAATAGTAACTTTGTATCCCATTTCAAAATAACAGTTTAAAAAATAAAAATCAAAGTTAAATGATAAGAAACAGCTTAACTTTTTTTTTTTTTTTGAGAAGTGTAAAACGGTCCTTTAAGTGGGAATGAACTACACTGTGCTACAACTTTTTTTTTTCCCATTAAACGCTACAGCTACCCCGCTAGAGGCGGGCATTTAAAATTATTAAACACCATTTTGCAACTGATCAGTATACTGTTCTTCAGCATAATTATTTCTGTAATTTGATACCTCTGGAAAATTTAGTAGGCAACAACTACCTCCACTTCGCTCTTCAACCTGGATGATCTACCCTTAATACACCTGGGTCCTAATAAACACATACTAATTCTGTGTGGCTCAAGACTTAAGAATTTTTTTAAACCAGGATATGATTCTGCAAAACAAGTTTGGGGCTTCTTTTTTTTAAAAGAAATACAAATAAAACACTTTGACCCCAGAACACCTAGATATTACAAGTTGGTTACAAATATCCCCTGGGGTTACTTAATCCAGTTATTTTCTAAAAATAAAGATGGATATTGCAACAATCCTATGTTTACAAATGCAAGCTTCCTCAATATGCTCTTAAGAATTTTTTTATGTTTTGGTATGTTGTACTGCCAAGATTAGAGAAAAACACTAACCATATTGCTCCTGCCAAAAGTTATTATGGGACAATCTAAGCAATAGTGAAACATGATCACAATGAATCAAATTAGCATTGTAGCAAGCAGATAATTGGACTGGCAAGAGGGCCTTTTTCCAAAGGTAAGTTTATTTTGTGGGAGAAGTGTTAAGTTGTCATCAAAAATCTGACCTGCAATTCTTCAAAATCAGGCAGATAAGTAGAAACTTGACTGCCCATGAATGTTTTCATCTTGGTCCAGCCCTAAAAATACTGACTCCCAAAACAAATATTTTTGAACATAGAACTCAGAGCATTAACATGGTACATGAGATCTGATTTATTCTGCTTTCTTATTCTTAAATGAACCAGCTAGGGTCATTTAAAAAGGTAGTCACTTTGAAATTAGAGGTTTTAAAAAAAAAAATCAGTGAATTGAAAAAAAAACAAGTTCACAGAACCCCTGTTTACTAAAGTTAATGGAGACTTTTTAAAACATCAACACTAGCTCACTTGGACTCGTTTTACTGTACACTCAACACCCTAATATAATGTACTTAACACAGTCCTACAGACAGAAAATATTAACCTATTCCCACAAAAACAGATCATTTCTTGGATATTATTAGTTATCAGTAGTATGTAATGAATGATTAAAGTCATGAAAGGAAAAGTAAGTCAGTAATGCTTCTCTAATAGTAATAACAAACAGAATGGAGTTAGATGATATAGAATGACTTTTGCACCAAACAGTAAACAAAGCAAAAGAAGTACTGAGGTCTGACCACTCGATTACCTTATTACACCAAGCTGGGAAGGGCTACGCACAGCACAGGGCAGTGCCAGCAACAATAGCGATAAACTCCCCAGAGTTTTAAATCTGGATTCTGGTCTGTTGAGCCGTGTCCCTTCATGGATGAGATTAGACTCCCGATTCCCTTCTGGCTCGGGGAGTCAAGCCGAGATTCCCCCCCCACACACGCCTCTTCCACGAGGACAGAGGTGTCTCTGTGTCATTTCCACCCTCGTGTAAGAGGAGCACTCAGGCACACAAACACAGCGCAGCAACACGCTGGGGGTGCTTGTTGAGTCACAACCAGACGATCATGCCCTACTCCCTCCCACCCAAGTACACAGCCAACCTCCCTCACAGCGCCCGCATACGCACCCCCCCCCCCCGCCACACAATACACGCTCTCCACCCGGCCCCAGCTACCTCCTCGTCCGCAGCCTCCACCCGCCCTACCGAGGCGCTGCCCACGCCGAGCTTGTTTCCAAGCAAGCGCCCCACGTCACAGACACCGGGCGAGTCCCCCGATCGCAGCCCTCCGCTCGCTGCTTAGCCCACACGCCCGGCTCCCGTGCGCACACAGAACCTGCGACCCCCGCCGCCCCGGCCACCCCCGCAGCCGCCTGGCTCCGAGCCGGGGAAGCGGCGCTGGCCTCGGGCGGCCGGCATGCGAGTCACACCCCGGGGCAGAGGGGCAGTTACCTCCCGGGCACTTGGGGCAGGAGACGCCGCTGCAGGGGGCGGAGAGAAGCCGGCTCTGGAGGCGCCGCTCCCAGGCGCCGAGAGCTCGCTGGGGCAGTCCGGACGGCGGCGAGTGCCCCCAGCGCGCTGACCCCTTCGGAGCCTGCCCGGCCGCCCTCCCCGCCTGCGGTGCGAGCAGAAAAAATGGGGTCAGAGGGGGAGGGCGCAGCCCGAGAGGGGTTCCGAGTCAGAGGGAAACGGCGGCGGAAACCGCCCCGGCTCTAGCTGCGGCGGCGACACACACACACACACACACACACACACACAGAGCGCACGCCCCTTCCCGCCCCGCCCCGCAGGCGGGGCTAACCGAGACCGGCAGGAGGGGCGGGATGCGGACTCTCGCGCAGGAACAAGCCGAAGAAGAGCAGGGGGTGGGGAGAAGGGAAGGAAAAGGGCGGGGGCACATGAGGCCACGCTCGCAGGTGGGCGGGGCCTGAATGACACGAGGAAGGAGGGAAAATGTGATTGGAGAAAGGAGGGAAGCCTAGACGGTCTCAGGAGCCACCTCTTTTCCAAGACTGCCTTTCCTACTAGAAAGCGACAGGCCTCTCAGCCAATCAGCGCAGAGACCGGTGGACTTGAGAACAAGCCAATAAGAAGCGTTGGGTGACTCGCGAGATCGTGGATTTAACCGCTTCAATGAAACGCGGAGTCTGTACTATAAGCGGCTCAGGGGACCGCGCCGCGCCGCGCCCCGGCCTATCCCATCCCATCCCCTGGAGCAGCCACCCGCCGGCGGAGGAGCGTCTTTGCTGTGGGCGTCGTTCCCGTCAGCCCAGGCAGCTCTTTCCTATCGCTGCCGGGAGCGGCGGGCTGCGGGCACCCGCGTCCCGGTACCTCCCGTAGGAGACTCGTAGCTGTCCCGTGAAACACCTGCAGTGCCAGCCGCTGGGTTGCGAAGATCAGTTTGGAAACGTGATGGAAAATAAGAAGGGCCATTGGGGTGTGGAAGGAAGAACCGCCATGTTGAGTCTGGCCAATGGGCCTCCAGCTCAGTCGCCGCTTTTTGACTGGGGTCAGGGCCTGATGCCTCTCAGGGGATGAACTGAACAGGGCAATTCGCAAGTGAGCCATCCCCTGCCATCGAGTCCCAGCTTCTGGTAGTCCGGTTTAGGGGCATCCAGGGGCATGGGATCGTTTCTCTGACCATCTTGGCTATTAGCTATTGATGGACCTGCCCTCCATGAATATACCTAAGCCTTTTTTTGAACCCAAGTTAGACTTTTGGCCCTGGCAACATTTCCTGGCCACCAGTTCCGCAGGTTGACTGTGTGTTGTGTGAAGTACTTCCTTGTGTTGGTTTAATCTGCTATTAACTTCATTCTGTGACCCCCTGTGTTATGTGACAGTGTAAGTAATACTTCCCTATCCACTTTCTCCATACTGTTAATGATTTTATAGACCTCTGTTATATCCCCCCTTTGACATCTCTTTTCTAAACTGAACAATGCAAAGTCTTTTTAATCTTTCCTCCAAAGGCAGTTGTTCTACCCCCCCCAATCATTTTAGTTACCCCTCTCTGTACTTTTTCCAATTCTATCATAATTTTTTGAGATGTGTGCAATTCTGATCACCTAGTATTCAAGGTTCACGATTTATATAGTACATGATATTGTCAATATTATCTATCCCTTTCCTAATGATTTCCTAACACTTAAGTTTTTTAATGCTGCTGCACATTGAGCAGAGGTTTTCAGAGAACTAGCCACACTAACTTCAAGATCTTTTTTGAGTGGGAACACTGAATTTTGGCCCCTTCGTGTTTTCCAATGTGCATTACTTTGCATTTGTCAACATTGAATTTCATCTGCCATTTTGTTGCTAGTCACCTAGTTTTGTAAGCTCCCTTTTTTGTAAGTCTTCATGGTCCGTTTTGGACTTAACCATCTTAAATAATTTTGTATTGTTTGTCGACTTTGCCACCCTTTTATTTATGTCTTTTCATTGTGAAAACTGACCATTTATTCCTACCTTTTGTTTCCCTTTTTTTAAAAAAAAAACATTTACTGATGCATGAAAGGACCTTCTCTCTTATGCCATGATTGCTTATTTTACTTAAGAGCCTTTGGAGAGGGACCTTGTCAGAGGCCTTCAGAAAATCCACATACACTATATTCATTGGTTTCAGAGGAACAGCCGTGTTAGTCTGTATTCGCAAAAAGAAAAGGAGTACTTGTGGCACCTTAGAGACTAACCAATTTATTTGAGCATGAGCTTTCGTGAGCTACAGCTCACTTCATCAGATGTTTACCGTGGAAACTGCAGCAGACTTTATATACACACAGAAATCATGAAACAATACCTCCTCCCACCCCACTGTCCTGCTGGTAATAGCTTATCTAAAGTGATCAACAGGTGGGCCATTTCCAGCACAAATCCAGGTTTTCTCACCCTCCACCCCCCCACACAAATTCACTCTCCTGCTGGTGCTAGCCCATCCAAAGTGGCAACTCTTTACATAATCAAGTCGGGCTATTTCCTGCATAGATCAAGGTTTTCTCACATCCCCCCCACCCCCATACACACACAAACTCACTCTCCTGCTGGTAATAGCTCATCTAAACTGACCACTCTCCAGGTTTAAATCCAAGTTAAACCAGAACATCTGGGGGGGGGGGGGGGTAGGAAAAAACAAGAGGAAACAGGCTACCTTGCATAATGACTTAGCCACTCCCAGTCTCTATTTAAGCCTAAATTAATAGTATCCAATTTGCAAATGAATTCCAATTCAGCAGTTTCTCGCTGGAGTCTGGATCACCCTTGTCCACAAACTTGTTGAGCCCCTCAAAGCATTCTAATACATAGGTGAGTCATGATTTCCCTTTACAAAAGTGTTGACTCTTCCCCCAACAAATCATGTTCATATATGTGTCTGATAATTCTGTTCTTTACTATAGTTTCAACCAGTCTGTCTGGTTCAGGTATACCAGCCTGTAATTGCCAGGATTGCTTCTGGAGCCTTTTTTAAAAATTGGCATTACAGTAGAAATTCTCCAGTCACCTGGTACAGAAGCTGATTTCAGTGATAAGCTACATACCCCAGTTAGTCTTGCAATTCCATATTTGAGTTCCTTCAGAATTCTTGGGAGAATACAGTCTTGTGTGGGTGACTTATTCCTGTAAAATTTATCAAAACCACCTGTATTGACACCTCAATCTTGGCAGCTCCTCAGATTTGTCTCCTAAAAAATGGCTCAGGTGTGGGAATCTTCCTCACATCCTCTGCAGTGAAGACTGATGCAAAGTATTTTAGCTTCTCCACAAGGGCTTTGTCTTCCTTGAATCAGCCCCACTAATTGTTTGGTATGCTTCCTGCTCCTGCTGTATTTTAAAAACAAAAAAAACCTGTTTGCTTGTATGTCTTTTGCTAGTTGGTCTTAATTCTTTTTTGGGCCTGTCTTTATACTTATACTTTTACACTTGACTTGCCAGAGTTTATGCTCCTGTTTTCTTTAGGAGGATTTGACTTCAGTTTTTAAAGGATGTCTTTCTCTATTTCTTTTACACTACTGTTTACTGAGAGTGTTAGTTGTTTGGCCCTCTTATTGTGGGGTATGGGGGTTTTTTTGGGGGGGAGGGGGGGCGCGGGAAGTGTTGTCTCCTTTTTTAAACCAGTCTTGTGCTGTTGCAGAGTAGCAGCCGTGTTAGTCTGTATTCACAAAAAGAAAAGGAGTACTTGTGGCACCTTAGAGACTAACACATTTATTTGCTGAATTGGAATTAATTTGCAAACTGGATACAATTAACTTAGGCTTGAATAGAGACTGGGAGTGGATGGGTCATTACACAAAGTAAAACTATTTCCCCATGTTTATTCTCCTCCTCCCCCCCCATCAGAAATTGAAACTCATTAAGCAGGTTATAGAGGTATTTACATGGCAGGAAGGAAGGAATCCCCTCCCTTTAAATTTTTCCTCTATCAGTAATTTATTTGTGCCCTCAGTATTAGATCTGATACATAGTGCCTTCCCCAGTTAGGCAGCAGATGCTGGAAAGGTATATATGTAAAATTAACTCCTTTACATGGGGGCATTTGCCTCTTGCAGATGGCCTTCTGTGTACATTTCATTGGTCCATGGAGTGTTTAATTTATGGACCCCTTCTAAGGTTCCTCTCTCAGAAGCATCACATCTTTGCATCATCTCAGTCCAGCATCATGATGCTGTCAGAGGCCTTCTGCAGTTTACTGTGTACTTTTTCACCTTCAGTGTTTGTTCTGTCCTCCAATATCATAGTCCTTTCTGCCACCATTTCCACTCTCCACCATCAGTTCCTCCATGCTCCCTGCCAACCTCCTTTCTACCCCTCAGCATTCCTTGTCCCATGCTTTCTTACCTAAGACTTAATCCCACCCTGCCTTCATCCCATAACACGTGTATGTACGTGTTGATATTAAAATACCACCTAAATAGATACACAGAAATAGTGATATACACAAGTGAGGTGATTGAGGCAAATGTGTCCCTTCCCTTCCCAACACACACATTGTCTTGTGTTTTAACTGCAAGCTCTTCCTGTTGTAGACTACTCCTTACTTTCTTTGTACAGTAAACATGGCAAAATGAAGCTGCAGTCCTGCTTGAAGCCTCTAGGTTCCGTTTTATAAATGGTATAATAGAGATCACACCTGTGCAGATGAAAGAATTTTGCTCTTGGCTCTTTTCTTTTTTCTTCCCTCCCCCACACCTGCCCAGGTGGGAGGATAGAGCTTTGAACAGGTGAGGTAACTAATACCTGAGTCAATACCTTGACCTTCATGATTTTAGAGAAATAAAGGAAGGAAAAAATCAAAAACTCCTTGCATCTGCTGTGTTCCTCACCTGAAGATGGAAAGTATAGTAATTGTTTTGAATGTTTGAGTATATATTGGTATTATAAAACTGAGTTTTAAGAGATGGATAAAATATTAGATGATGTAAATGGGATGGGGCAGTTGTCACATCTTCTTATTGCTTGCACAAAACCATAGTTTAGTGGAACACATGAGTATTCCCCATTTTCACCAGAAACCTTTAGAAATACAGAAGAAGTGCTCAAATATGAGGATATAGAAGGAGCTGGTGCTTGCTGTATTACTTTAGATAGCATAAATTGGCCAAAGGTGTCCAACATTAAACAAGGGCCAGACTTTAGTGACAGAGGCCTCAACCTGCTTAGCGCCATGGCAACCACCCCATTAGAAATCCTTTTTATCTTTTATTAAAGATAATGAAATACAAAAAACAAAGCATTTGAAATGTAGAGTATTAAAATTAAAGCCTTATTGAACATCCCTTGTTCCCTCTCTCTTTAGCTGGAAAGAGTTTTTCCAGCAGAGAAACCCCCTGGTGTGAGAGCCTCAGATGGTAATAACTGTCCTGGGTCAAGTGACTGGTTCTTTGGGACTGGAGTAACCTAGAGTATTGTGATTTTTGAGTAAGGGACCACGTATCACAAAAGCAGGCTTACTTGGGTGACTAAATAGATCGGAGTACCTAAAGGGACTGTCTGACTCCAGGGTTAGGCTGTTATAATGCCAGAGATCACACTTCATATTTGGCTGGGGAAATACAATTTCATCAAAACAGCTCAGTACTTCAAGGGAGCATATGTACAGCTACAATGGCTGTACAGTCAGAGTTCTGTCCAAGACAAACTTTTGACTATAGACTTATGGGGAATTGGTCAGGCTTAGGGTTGACCAGCAGGTATCCACCCGAGTCCCTCAAATAAAATAAAGTTCTGTTGAAAAGAAAGGAACTAGTTCTGTCATAAGCAAATAAAGGTCTTGCTTCAGTCCAATTCTGAGTTTATTAGGCAGAATCTTTCCTCAAGTACATAAAATAGAGAAGATCACTTTAGATAAGCTATTACCAGCAGGAGAGTGGGGTGGGGGGAGGTATTTTTTCATGCTTTGTGTGTATAAAAAGATCTTCTACACTTTCCACAGTATGCATCCGATGAAGTGAGCTGTAGCTCATGAAAGCTTATGCTCAAATAAATTGGTTAGGCTCTAAGGTGCCACAAGTACTCCTTTTCTTATAACACTGAACAACATTCATGCATGCTTATCAAAGTGAAGCAAAGTGCTTCAAGTGTTAAATCACAGTCTGCCAATTATTGTGTTCATGGCTTTTCAATGTTTTGAAAATATCTTGTGCATACAGTAAAATGGCAGTTTTTCAGTATAAAAAGTCCCTTAATTTTGCAAAGATTTTATTTTATAGAGTGTTTTACCAAAACGTTGACAAGCACCAGAAATGTAATTCCCCACCAGGACCTTCAACTGCTAAGTTTCAGTATTCATTGTTTTGCACTGGGAAGTCTTCAGCTGCAGTTGCAAGAGGGTAATAGTGTCTTCGCTTCTGTAGCTTTTTTCAGATGCATGTTAAAATACAGTATAATTGTTAAATATTTTATATTTCAATACTGCTTTTTGGAAGAGTCTCTGTTAAGCTGACAGCAAAATGCATTAAACATCTAATATAAAGAAACATTTATAACAGAAAATTAAACAATCTAATATTTGTATAGATCTTCACTTTGCACCTTTGCATATATTCATACTCCTGTCACCTGCTTGATGTAATAGATACATGGTTTATGATCAGGAAAGAAATGTATGTATTTCAGGCTACGCTGCAGTGTTGTCATTTGCCTTTACAACAGCCATTATTCAACTTACAGCTTTGCTCCTTCCCGGTTTTGTTGACTCATCACAAGTTATGCTGTTGATCTTTCTGCTTATATCAAAGAAGAAGAATTCAAGAATTGGCATGAGTGCTGTGCAGATCAAGCTGTGTATTGTATTCTTCCTCACCACTCCCCTGGAAGGAGGATATTAAGTTTAACCTTTCACTTCATTACTGTGGATTTTGGCATTTTGCTTCCCCACCTACCTCTTGTTTCCCTATTGATTAAATCATGTGTAGTAACCACTAACCAAGATTGGATTCTACTACAGAAAAGTAGTATGTGACAGGTACCACAAAAGTACATTAACAGGCCAACTGTCTTACATGCCAAACCTCACAGTATCCAGCCATTCTTTCCACTGCTCTTCCTCAAAAATTCCACTCACAGGATCTCCTAATCATTCCCCAAACAGGTAATATGAACAGCCAGGCACTGACAGAAGTTCAGGAAAAAAAACAGAAACCTTACACTTTCCCAGCTGCTTATGGCCACCTCCATCTGCTTTCTCTCTGCTCCTAGTAAAGGTTCCCCAGCCTGAGGGATGGAGCAAATTGTTCCATAATAATGTTAAGGTGTGCTGAATACAGCTAGGAATTTTTTGTCAAATACAACAGGAGAGAAAAATGGGTGTAGGGAGAACAATATTGAACTGGATTGCTAGGAATATCACAACAGAATTCTTCCTCTGAAATACCAATTGTTTTTTTCATTTAGCATGATCAAGAATATGTGGTGAGTCATTTTTTGTATTGCAGTAGCACTCAGAGGCTCCAGGCCACAATGTGCTAGGCACTGTGCAAACATAGGAATACACACTGCCTCTGCACTGAGGATATGAGATAGGGGGGGAGGGCAAAGGAAGTTACATCCATAATGAGATAAATCTTGTTTTAGTAGGTTTGCGAGACTACTGTCTAATTCAGAGTATATTCAGATTCAGGGTTCTTCTAATTTGCTCATCCAACTGTAATTATACTATTATACTCACTTTTGAAGTCTTCTGAGGGAGCTTCTTAGGTTTCACAGGCTGTAAAGCAGGATGGAATCTAGCCCCAAGAGTGAGTCCTGCTGCCAGCCTGCCTTCAAAGAGAAGAATCAACTCACTTTAATTATGTTAATGTCTACTCTAGTAATTACCAAGAGCTTCTTTAAACTTCCTTCTGCTGTACAAGTTAGAATAGGTCTATTTTGTCTACTTACATTTAGTCTAAAAGAAATGCCAACCTAAAGGATCTAATTTCAGCACAGGCTGAAATTGTGGAAAAGCAGCATCACTTGCCCCATAACCTCAGCCGTGCAGAAGAACGCCATCCACAGCCTCAGAAACAACTCTGACATTATAATAAAAAAGGCTAACAAAGGAGGTGCTGTAGTCATCATGAATAGGTCGGAATATAAACAAGAGGCTGCTAGACAACTCTCTGACACCACATTCTACAGGCCATTACCCTCTGACCCCACCGAGGATTACCAAAAGAAACTACACGATCTGCTCAAGAAACTCCCTAAAGAAGCACGGGAACAAATCTACGCTGACACACCCCTAGAGCCCTGACCAGGAGTATTCTATCTGCTACCCGAAATCCATAACCCTGGGAATCCTGGACGCCACATCATGTACTCAATGCTAGTACGCTAATGTACTCAATGCTTTTTTTGCCTCTGTTTTCACTAACAAGGTTAGCTCCCAGACTGCTACGCTGGGCATCACAAAATGGGGAAGAGATGGACAGCCCTCTGTGGAGATAGAGGTGGTTAGGGACTATTTAGAAAAGCTGGACGTGCACAAGTCCATGGGGCCGGACGAGTTGCATCCGAGAGTGCTGAAGGAACTGGCGGCTGTGATTGCAGAGCCATTGGCCATTATCTTTGAAAACTCGTGGCGAACCGGGGAAGTCCCGGATGACTGGAAAAAGGCTAATGTAGTGCCAATCTTTAAAAAAGGGAAGAAGGAGGATCCTGGGAACTACAGGCCAGTCAGCCTCACTTCAGTCCCTGGAAAAATCATGGAGCAGGTCCTCAAAGAATCAATCCTGAAGCACTTGCATGAGAGGAAAGTGATCAGGAACAGCCAGCATGGATTCACCAAGGGAAGGTCATGCCTGACTAATCTAATCGCCTTCTATGATGAGATTACTGGTTCTGTGGATGAAGGGAAAGCAGTGGATGTATTGTTTCTTGACTTTAGCAAAGCTTTTGACACGGTCTCCCACAGTATTCTTGTCAGCAAGTTAAGGAAGTATGGGCTGGATGAATGCACTACAAGGTGGGTAGAAAGCTGGCTAGATTGTCGGGCTCAACGGGTAGTTATCAATGGCTCCATGTCTAGTTGGCAGCCGGTATCAAGTGGAGTGCCCCAAGGGTCGGTCCTGGGGCCGGTTTTGTTCAATATCTTCATAAATGATCTGGAGGATGGTGTGGATTGCACTCTCAGCAAATTTGCGGATGATACTAAACTGGGAGGAGTGGTAGATACGCTGGAGGGGAGGGATAGGATACAGAAGGACCTAGACAAATTGGAGGATTGGGCCAAAAGAAATCTGATGAGATTCAACAAGGATAAGTGCAGGGTCCTGCACTTAGGACGGAAGAACCCAATGCACAGCTACAGACTAGGGACCGAATGGCTAGGCAGCAGTTCTGCGGAAAAGGACCTAGGGGTGACAGTGGACGAGAAGCTGGATATGAGTCAGCAGTGTGCCCTTGTTGCCAAGAAGGCCAATGGCATTTTGGGATGTATAAGTAGGGGCATAGCCAGCAGATCGAGGGACGTGATCGTTCCCCTCTATTCGACATTGGTGAGGCCTCATCTGGAGTACTGTGTCCAGTTTTGGGCCCCACACTTCAAGAAGGATGTGGATAAATTGGAGAGAGTCCAGCGAAGGGCAACAAAAATGATTAGGGGTCTGGAACACATGAGTTATGAGGAGAGGCTGAGGGAGCTGGGATTGTTTAGCCTCCAGAAGAGAAGAATGAGGGGGGATTTGATAGCTGCTTTCAACTACCTGAAAGGGGGTTCCAAAGAGGATGGCTCTAGACTGTTCTCAATGGTATCAGATGACAGAACGAGGAGTAATGGTCTCAAGCTGCAGTGGGGGAGGTTTAGATTGGATATTAGGAAAAACTTTTTCACTAAGAGGGTGGTGAAACACTGGAATGCGTTACCTAGGGAGGTGGTAGAATCTCCTTCCTTAGAGGTTTTTAAGATCAGGCTTGACAAAGCCCTGGCTGGGATGATTTAACTGGGAATTGGTCCTGCTTCAAGCAGGGGGTTGGACTAGATGACCTTCTGGGGTCCCTTCCAACCCTTATATTCTATGATTCTATGATCTCAGGCATTGGCACCCTGACAGTAGGATTATCTGGCTATGCAGACTCTCTCCTCAGGCTCTATGCTACCAGCACTCCCAGCTATCTTCGAGACACCACTGACTTCCTGAAGAAACTACAATCCTTTGATGATCTTCCAGAAAATACCATCCTAGTCACTATGGATGTAGAAGCTCTCTACACAAACATTCCACACAAAGATGGACTACAGGCCATCAGGAATAGCATCCCTGATACCATCACGACAAACGTGGTGGCTGAACTTTGTGACTTTGTCCTCACCCACAACTATTTGAGATTTGGAGAGAATTTATACTTTCAAGTCAGCGGCACTGCTATGGGTACCCACATAGCCCCACCGTATGCCAACATTTTTATGGCTGTCTTAGAACAATGCTTCCTCAGCTCTTGTCCCTTACACCCGTACTCTACTTGTGCTACACTGACGACATCATCATCATCTGGACCCATGGGAAGGAGGCCCTTGAGGAATTCCACCAAGATTTCAACAATTTCCAGCCCACCATCAGCCTCTCCTGGACCAGTCCAAACAAGAGGTCCATTTCCTAGACACTACAGTGCTAATAAGCGATGGTCACATAAACACGACCCTACAATGGAAACCTACTGACTGCTATACTTACCTACATGGCTCCAGCTTTCATCCAGACCACATCACACGATCCATTGTCTACAGCCAAGCTCTAAGATACAACCTTAAAACTACAATACCCACCTGGTGAAGTGAAGAAACAGATTGACAGAGCCAGAAGGGTACCCAGAAGTCACCTACTACAAGACAGGCCCAACAAAGAAAATAACAGAACGCCAGTAACTGTCACCGACAGCCCCCAACTAAAACCTCCCCAGTGCATCAAGGATCTACAACCTATCCTGAAGGACAGCCCTCTCTCTCACAGACCTTGGGGGACAGGCCAGTCCTCACTCAGAGACAGCCTCCCAACCTGAAGCAAACACTCATCAGCAACTATACACCACACAACAAAAACACCAACCCAGGAACCAAACCCTGCAACAAACCCCGGTGCCAACTCTGTCCACATATCTATTTAAGGGACACCATCATAGGACCTAACCACATCGGCCATACCATCGGGGCTTGTTCACCTGCACGTCTACCAATGTGATATATGCCATCATGTGCTAGCAATGCCCCTCTGCCATGTACATTGGCCAAACCGGACAGTCCCTATGCAAAAGAATAAATGGACACACATCTGACATCAGGAATCATAACATTTGAAAACCAGTAGGAGAACACTTCAATCTCCCTAGCCACTCAATAACAGACCTAAAAGTGGCAATTCTTCAACAAAAAAAACTTCAAAAACAGACTCCAAGGTGAAACTGCAGAACTGGAATTAATTTGCAAACTGGACACCATCAGATTAGGCCTGAATAAAGACTGGGAGTAGTTGGGTCATTACAAAACCTAAACTTAATTTCCCCAATGCTAATTTCCCCCTACTGTTACTCACACCTTCTTGTCAACTGTCTGAAATTGGCCACTCTCATTACCACTTCAAAAGTTATTTTTCCTCCCTTGGTATCCTGCTGTCAATTGAATTGTCTCATTAGACTAACCTCACACTTGGTAAGGCAATTCACATCTTTTCATGTATTTATACCTGCTCCTGTATTTTCCACTCCATGCATCTGATGAAGTGGGATCTAGCTCACGAAGGCTTATGCCCAAGTCAATTTGTTAGTCTCTAAGGTGCCACAAGGTCACCTCGTTTCTTTTCAAGAAATCCATGACTTTCAAACATGAATGTTCAAGATGATTTCAGGAAGCATGTTCCATGAAGACTCAGGGCCCTATCCAGTCTAGAATCATGGAACCTGTCTTCAACCCAGGACTTTGCAGAAAAGGTCTCACTCCACCTAGCAACAGGAGCCTCTTAGAGTGCCAGGCAGAGCATGAGGAATTATAATTATATAATTATAATAAGTATTAATAATTAATTATAATAAGTATTAATAATAATAAGTATTAATAATTAATTATAATAATTATAATGAGATTATAATTTCGCTGCTCACTTAAAGAGAATGAGGTTAATTCTATAAAACCTGCTTTTTAAAATTTCTGTATTCTGTGTTGTTGCTGCTGCTATTTAAATTTGTCACAACATTTGAGGATGATGTTTTGCAGTGAAGGATATTTCCACAGAACCCAGATGCATATTCTCCTTCATTCACAATAAGCAAGATCATAATATTTTCAGTATAATGTTAAACAGAGGGGATGATGAGCACTGTGACAAGGCCAAGGACATACTTTTGAATTGTTTCTCCATGAAAAACCTTGAGTTTGTAATCTATAAATGGTGGCAGCTGCTATTTAACAAATTGGAAAAAAGATGAGTGTTGTGAGCTTTTACAAATTGGTTGCTATATGTGAATTTATAGAGAAATCAATACAGATTTTTCTCTTTTAGGAGTTTAGTTATTTTAAATGAAACTTTTAGACAATGTTCCTCTGCAACTATCTAGGGACAAAATTTCACTTTGTTTCATAAGGTCACCTGGGTGTAAATGAGAGAGAATTTTAGTCCTATGTGATCAAATGAAGCATAGGAATAGTGTACGTATACCTGTACTATTTTTCCCCCTTGGCTTTTTGAGGACTAATATATTGCTGCCTGGAGGAATCACTGCATGCATTCTATTTTCATCTGAAAAAGAGATGGTTTTCCCTTTAGTGAATTTCCATGGATGAACTCCCCATTCTGCTAAGAAAGTTGGTAAGATTTATTATAATTCTTTTGTACTCATTGGAATCCCACCTTAAGAAATACTAACAAAAATATATCTTGGACTCATTTATAAAGGTTGCTGAGCAAAACCAACTTCCATCAAAGTCAGCGGGAGCTGCAAGCACTCAGCATCTGTGATAATCAGGCCCCTGGCCTTTTTAAAACAGTCCTACTCCGCATTTCAGAGCTACTCCATTATTTATCTAATGGAGTTGCAGAGTCCAACAAAGATTCAGTAGACTCACATACTCAGACTTCAAGGTCAGAAGGGACCATCATGATCATCTAGTCTGACCTCCTGCACATTGCAGGCCACAGAACCTCACTCACCCACTCTTGTAATAGACCCAGAGCCTCTGCATTACTGAAGTGCTCAGTTCATGATATAAAGACGTCAAGTTATAGAGAATCCACCATTTACACTAGTTTAAACCTTCAAGTGACCCATAATGCAGAGGAAGGTAAAAGTAGCTTTTTATTGAAGTTGGCATAGATCTTAAACGAATCAGGTTACTACATATTTACAAGCTATATTCCACAAACAAGTGTACATCTTTTGCCATATTACCACTATTTTTGTAAAATAAAGTAGTAGTTAAATAGAATATTGTGAAGTTTACATAATAAAATAGGAAATGTCCCTAATATCCAGTATTGATATTGTACATTATGAAACCAACAACTGAAGAATTCTCTACTGTATTCTGACACTTGACACACAAATGATTTACTCTTTTCAGACTACTGCATTTAAATTGGCCATATGTTCATTTTTCTCTTCTGTTTTTCCACAGAGCACGAGCATGTTCTACCATGCAATTTAAGAGAGGAGGACATGTCTTCAAAGTTTTTTAGTTTTTGAAATAAGTCCAAAACTCCATTTCTTCCCCAGGCTGCATAACAAATCACTAAGAGAAGGAGACTTCCACTTTATTTAGCATGATTCCCAGCTAGAATTAACATCCTTACAATTATTGTGGTTCTTTAGGTGCCTTTTCAGAATAATTGTCTATTCCAAAGATAAACTCCTCCAGAAAGAACTTAATATTTTTTAATCCAACTATACTTTTAGTAATATTTTCTACCAGTAGTTCTATATTTTGGGGCATTCTCACTGCACTTTCTCCAGTGCTACTTGTATGACACTAATTTCATGGGCCACAGCCTTTCAGTCATATACTTAGACTCTCTGTAAAAGTGTATATGGTGTTTCCATCAAGTTGCAGGCAGTGCACTACTCCTAATAGATATTATTTCATTCCATTCTCTCTCTTCCATTTGGAAGGCAAAAGATTTCTAATTTATTTTGATAGCACCTGTTAATATATACAAGTTTACATAATTTGAATAATACTCTACCTATAGGTTTCAGTGGTAGCCGTGTTTGTATCAGCAAAAAAAAACAAGGAGTCCTTGCGGCACCTTAGAGACTAACAAATTTATTTGGGCATAAGCTTTCATGAGCTAGAACCCACTTCATCAGATGTATGAAGTAAAAGATACAGGAGCAGGTATAAATACATAAAAGGATGTGGGTTGCATTACCATGTGTTAGGTCAGTCTAATGAGATAAATGAATTAACAGCAGGATACCCAGGGAGGAGAAATAACTTTTGAAGTGGTAAGAGAGTGGCCCATTACAGACAGTTGACAAGGTGGTATGAATAACAGTAGGGAGAAATTAGAATTAGGGAAATTAAGTTTAAGTTTTGTAATGACCCAACCACTCCCAGTCTTTATTAAGAGTCCAGAAACAAAATTCTCAGTTATTCCACTGGATATTTGTCTTACCATTTTCCCCAGCAAAACTAACAATTGGAACTATAAGTATTAGGGGAAGTTATGAAGTCTTTTCCTCTTTCAGTTTATTATCCATTTTCAAATAGATTACTGTTGTGTTCTGTACCACTTTCTAGTAAAGTCTTTTACCTGTCATTTAAATGTTTTGTTTAAACACATTAAGTTCAGTAATTAGAACAAGTGGAGTTAACTTGTGTGTCAAATTTTAAAAAATTGAAGTCCGTATACCCAACAGTGTCATAATTTAAAAATGCTGTCAACAGATATATTCTTTACATTCACCACAAAAAGTGAAGAAGAACTGGACAATCTCTTTTTCCATCTTAATATTCTGAGTTCTCCTTTTAAGCTAATAAATGATATATGAAAAATGCTGGTTTATCTAATTTTGCCTGCCATTCTACTTTCACTCATTAAGTTCTCTCCCTATTTTTAGAAGTGATCTACATTACTATTAATTTCTAATTTTTTTTGCATTTTTGCTATATGCTCCCTGGCAATTTGACTCAGACTCCAGTAGGAACCACCCAGCAGACAGATAGTAACACCCATAAATTATAAATTAACTTGTAAACTGAACAGATGCATAATTGAAGAAAATGAAAAAACATGGAATTCTATTATACACTTTTTATATATTTCAATCAGAGTAGAACTTTACTTGATAAAAGGCTAGGAATTGTGAGATAGGTAAATATTCTTACGCTGGAAGATGGTAGTGGCAGCCATCAAGCAGGTCTTTGATCTACAGACAATCACAGACCTGGTTAAAGCTAGTGGGTGTGTTAAGCACCCATCTTTCTGACTAAATGGAAGGAGAAATTACGCCCATTTCATATAGCAATAGCTGGAAACAACAGGAAGTCACCACCCAAGGAAGTGTTGCATGGCAAGGCCTGATCAGAAGGTAAGACATGTAGGTTGAGGTGTTCCCCAGTTGCAAACACAGAAACTAGGAGATTGTTTAACAAGCTGTGTGTTGGAGAGAGAAAGCTAGCAGACAGCAAGAGAAGCAGTCAGAATCAAAGTTTGAGGCCAAATATTATCACTATGGGCCACAAACATTACTCAGACACCTGCCCACTAAATCAACAACCAAAATTAGAACAAAATGTTGCAGCCCTCAAGAGGCTAAACTATTGCATGCCACAGACAGAGAATAGGAGGGCCCAAGGTGCACCACTGCCCAAGGTCCCTGCAATGAGAGGGAACTGATTAATTAAGATACTTGCCAGGTGATCCTGATAAGTTGTGAGCATATCCCTGGAAGGGAGAAGAGACATAAAGCACTAAGGTGCTAACTAGAAATAGTGAACAAGCACATTGCCTATTGTTTGTTTCTGCTGTATTCAGGAAGCAGGCCTTTGTGTATATTCTTTATAAATAAAAAGAATTGCACTAAAGAATTTATCTTACTTGTATCATCCATTTCTTTTCCTAACAGAAACAATCTCTCAAGACTTCAAATATTGGCTAACTGCTCATACCAAAAGGGGTCTGTGATGGATTCCCTAGGGTGCAACCTGGAACTGGGGTACTTCTGAGTCCTCTGTCCCTCCAACCTCGGCTTCCTCTCACACTGTGATGCTGTTGCTAAGCCACAAACCTCTGTTAGGTACTGTACTTACTCAGACATCCACAGGCAGGACACACTTAGCTGAGTTACAGGAATGCTTTTGCCAGCCACTCATGAACCAACAATAGATAGGCTCCAGCCAATTCCCGCAGCTCCCCAACATAGGAACCAAGGGCTGTACCTTCTTGCCCTGGTCAGAATCTTGACCAGTGTAAATTTATTACCCAGTCCGCCACTTCTACAAAGGAAAGTGGACCTGCACCAGCCCTTGCAACATGAGCAGATTTCACAAGCATTTCAACCAAAGCACAAGGTTTCAGGTAAAATATAAAACAGATTTATTAACTACAGAAAGATAGATTTTAAGTGACTATAAGCAATAAGCATACAGATCAAAGTTGGTTACCTAAGAAATCAAACTAAAATTGCAATTCAAGTTCTATAAAGTGGACAGGATTTGAATCAAGCAGTGTTTCACACTGATAGATAATACAAGCAGATTACAGATCTTCCATACACAGGCTGGGACTCACCTTCAGCCTGGGACCACCTCCCCAGTTCAGTCTTTGTTCAATGTCACTTCCCCTCTTTTATAGCTTCTTCCAGCTTGCTAGAAAGAGCCTTTGCTATGACATGGGTCAAGCAGTATTTTTGAATTACTGCATTTTCACTAAAGGATTCTTAAATGTAATCCTGTGTATCTGTCCTTTGTCTTTCATCAAAATCATACACTTCCCTCACATCCACTTCAGCCTTAGATACTGAGATGTACAAATAGCATAGCATAATACATCTGGTGAGATCCTGGACCTATTGAAACCAATGGAAATTTGCCATTGTCTTCAGTAGGAACAGGATTTCACCTTAAGGGTATGTTTGATTGCACCTGGGTATGTCTGACATACCCTTTAGAGCAGGGTTGGGCAAACTTTCTGGCCCAAGGGCCACATCGGGGTTGTGCAACCATATGGAGGACTGCGTAGGGAAGGCTGTGCCTCCCCAAACAGCCTGGCCACCGCCCCCTATCCACCCCCTCCCACTTCCCGCCCCCCTCACAACCCCTGACCCATCCAACCCTCCCGCTCCTTGACCCCTGACTGCCCCCTCCCAGGACCCCCCATCCCTAACCCGCCCCCTGGAACCCCACTCCCCACTCCTGTCCTCTGACTGCCAAGACCCCTATCCACATCCCCATCCCTAACTGCCCCCTGGAACCCTACCCCCATCCAATTCCCCCTGCTCCCCTTCCCCTGACTGCCCCCCCCCCAACCTCCGATCCATCCAACGGCTCCCTGTCCACCCCTCGGAACCTTCTGCCCCTTATCCAAACCCCCACACACACACACTCTCCGCCCCTTACCATGCTGGAGCCAGCCATGCTGCAGTGCGGCGGTGTGGCTGTGAGGGACGGGGGACAGTGGGGAAGGGCCCAGGGGCTAGCCTCCCGAGCCGGGAGCTCAGGGGCCAGGAAGGACAGGTCCGCGGGCCAAATGTGGCCCGTGGGCCATAGTTTGCTCACCTCTGCTTTAGAGTCTAAAGTCCAAATCATGGTTCAATTGCCATTCAATGAGACAAGGACTAGGCCCTTAATGAGAGAAAGATACATTTTGATACATGTAGTGCTAGAGTAGATGGCTCGAGTAATCTTGGTAAACACAACACAAATTGTCTGAAAATGAATTACCTTCTTACTAAATAGTAGTTCTAGTAAAAAAAATTGTCTTTTTTTTTTAAAAATGAAGAAAAGACAGGAAAGAAAATGAGGTTTGGTTGTTTGGGGTTTTTTGCAAAATCCTTCCTCCCCTATTTTTTGATTAGTTCTAATAATTTTTGTTATTATAAATAACAGCGCTGAACAGGAAACACTTTTCTCATCCTGTGAGAGTTTTTTTTTTTTTTCATCCCCCAGAAAGTTCTTGTTGTGAATCAGGGCAGAGAGTAGTAACATCCATTTTTTGACAATGAAAAATCTGGAAAAAATTCACTTAGTCAATTCAATGTTTTGGTCATTAAAAAAACCTCACACATTTATGTATATTAGAGACAGCACACCATTTTTTTGTCACATCATGGCTCAACATTTCTCCCTGTGGCATTGGAGGATGGCTGGAGTAAATCACTCTTACTCTAGAAGTTTAATTCTTAACATTGGTTTATTTACAATATTTACAGGGTAGATCCCACGAATGGCCGAAGAGGTTTCTTTAGACATTAGAGAAAATGTATTTGTTATTTTATTAACTCTCCTGGAATATTATCTCTTTATATACAAGCTACCAGCCACCATCCCTAACCCACTCTGGGCCTATCCTCTCCTCAAAACAGAAATAAACACAAGAGTGCTCTTAGAAAGAGAAGAGGAAGAAGAAACCTTCTCCCTTTGCTACATACAACACTTCTGCAGCTTGCTTTTCTACCACTGGAAGACGTTTTTAAAGGTCACAGTCTGCCCTTAATTGGACTCAGTTGTCTATAATTAACCTGTGGTAACCTCTTTCAGTTCACAGGAAAAAGGGCTTTAACCATTCTATACTCCAAAGATGTGTAAATGAACACTGTACTTTCAATAAAATAGTTTCAAAACATGTACAATGTGCTTACGATTAAAGGGAAAAGTTTGCCACTTGGGTGCTACATCTTGGTTTGTCAGCCAGTTAGTGGAGGATACATCTTTTCATTATATATGTGCACAGCATGTAGCATAATGGGACCCTGATCTCTACTGGACATCTAGACTCTATGACAATACAAATAATAACCAACAATAATAACAAAGGGATCCCGCATACAGTTTAAGAAGGGATGCATCACCTGTTTGTGGCATTGTTTGCCCCTGTATTATCACAATAGATTAGTGGATGCTCGTCAGTGTTATAGATATTTAACTAGTTAAAATTCATGGCCACTGCCACCTTAAACTTAAAGTAAGTTTCACTGGGTCAGAGTTTGTATTTATATCTCATGGAACACCATAATTTCAATGGAACTGGATAGCTGCTAGTGAAGACAGGCTCTGCCCCACTAAATTATATTGGAACCACTTTGGTGTAGGGAAGGTGTTTTATCTATATTTCATAAAGCACAGTGTAGATTTTCAGAGCTATGTAATAAATAATAAATAGTAATAATAATAGCAGCAATGAGGAACATACATTCTTCCTAATAAGGAATGAATATGGTAAAGAAAGGAGGCCCAGGGCAGAAAAGTTATCCAGCTAAAATTTATTAAATCAGTGAGATTGCATAAGTGGAAGACTTAAATTACTTTTCCTGCTTGATAGGTGTCATGCATGGAATACTGGGCACAGTGAGGCACAAACCAAGTTCATTCTTGGTAGAATTCATCGGGTCAGTTCTAATCTTTTCCCAGAAGCTCTCTCCACCTCAAGTGTCAAAGTGGACTTTCTTTGGAAACACCAGAAGGAAAGTGTCTTTATTCTTTGTGTCTTCTCTGCAATTTTTAATGATATTCAATTTAACTATGTGAAATAGCTCTGGCATTATCTTGGTCGTGAGGAAAGAACATAAATGTGATGAGGAAAGAACATAAATCAGCATACAAGTTGCATTGTACTAATACTCAGATAACAACATCCCTCTGAGGTAGGTAAGAATTATTATCCCGGTTTTACTGATAATGAAACTGAGGCACCGAGGTGAAGTGACTTGTCCAATATCATGGAGGAAGTCTGTGGCAGAGCCAGGATTAGAATTCTTATCTCCTGACTCCCAGTACTGATTTTTTTAAAATATCACCATAATTGCAAAGCAGGTGCCTGCAAAACCTTATGCCCTAAGCCAAACTCCTTCAATGAGTTCTCCTCAACTTTCTCTTTTCAGTGGGGGTCCCTCAGTACTCTATCTTTGGGCCTCTCCTCTTCTCTGCACCCTATGTCTGTGTGAACTCAGTCATTAAAATTGCATTTGTTACATTTATGCATCTTTAGCTTGATGACTCACAAAACTGCCTCCTCTACTATGGACATCTTTCCCTCCATCCAAACTAAAATCTCAGTCTGCCTTTCTGATTCTAACTCCAGCTTTGACCTGGACCCCTCTTTCAACTCACACATCCAGATCACATCTAAATCTTGCCATGTCTTCCTGCACAACATCTGCAAGATCTGGCTACGTTGCCCAAACTGCTGAAACTCTTGTCCAAGCTCTGATAATCTTGAACCTGTCTACTATAATCTCCTCCCCTCTGCCATCATAGCCTGCACCTCTGTCAAGGCCATTCAAATTGCTGCTATTGAAATCAACTTTCTGGCTCATTGTACTGTGTCACCCTCCAAGTTCCTCCACTAATTCTTCATCTTCCACTGAATCAAACACAAGCTTCCTGTCCTTACTTTTAACACCTTTCATAACCTAGCTTTGCACTACTCATCCGGCCTTTTATCTTATCATTTGGTCAACTCCCACCTTTAGATGCCAGCCTCAAACAGCTACTTCTCCAACAAGCTCTTTCACACTTATTCCCATACCACCCTTTACAAATGGGAAAAGCTCTCAGTCATAATCTTTAAAGCCACAAGTTTAACCTCCTTCAGGTCTCTCTTCAAGTGTCAGCTCTTCCATAACTCATACAGAAAACTGCACCCAGACAATGGCTAGGCAGAGAAGAGTTGTGATAACTACTCCCGATTGGTGAATAACTGTGCACATCCTATTACTTTTTGTCACTCTGTCTCTCCTACCTTCCTCAACCCACCTGTTATATTTTCTCTTTTCTATCTGCTTGCACAGGGCCTAGCACAATGGGGCCCCTACCTGGTTGGTCTGTATGTCCTACTGCAATATAATGTTAAATAATAATATTTACATACAGGGTAAGTGTCCATCTACCTATCTGTTTTGCATGTTGAAATGCCTAATTGTGTACACAAATGGAGGGTCTGAAATAGCTTGCAAAAGCTGATGGTGCAGTATAGACAGACAGTTTCAGAAATTTTGGCCCTTAGTATGTTTATTTTTTACCCACTGCATAGAATTTTAAATAGTGATTTCTTTCTGTTAAAGAAAAGCCAATTGTTTTATTACCGTACTTTCTGTTGTGCTTCCAGGTACCTTCATTTTAATCTGCCTTGTTACACCGAGGCAGCTTTGAGAGACATCAAAGTGCACCAAGCCTCAGCACACCACAGTGAATCCTCAAAAACACCATGGGAAACATTGTAAGAGAAACATCAAAAAGCATCACTAATCACTGACGGGCACTGGTTTTCAAATGTCTATAACTCATCCACTTTTTTTTCTTTTTACAGTGGAAAACGGGATAAAACCCACAAAAGGACAGCACTCTTGGGTGATGCTATAATTGAGCTGGTGTGATTTCCTCCACTGGTAGTGCAATGAGCTGCCGTGTGGAAATCTTGAGTTTGAGATCTGTCTTCCTAATCAGAATTCCCATGGCCACGGAGAATAAGCCCATCAAAGGCTGGCATTTTGAACTCCTGGAGGAGGGTCAGTGCATACTGCCTTCAGGCAAATCCAACCTTCCTACCTTTTTCTCTGTGGATGTGGAGAGCCTTCAATGGACTGAAACCTCTCAGTTCTGCCCCACGAGTGATTCAGGACGCTGGGAATCTGTAACAGGGGTCTGAACCCTTCTGTGGTCAGTTGGCTCTAACTCCCCAGGGCACTCAGTGCAGACATGTACCGAAGCTCTCTGGAGCAGGCAGGGCAGGAAGCTTCACCGCTATACAGATCTGCTTTGTTCCCTTTGAACAGAGGGAGCACGGGGGCTGTTGAGCCTACTCTAGCCCTAAAGAATACAATATTGACCGTGGAGCAGCTTTATTCCCACTCCACAACCTGGAGGAAGGGGTAAGGTTTTTTACCCCGCCACTCTTGTCCCACTGAGTTCCGATAAGTTAGAATGGGCACAGGATTTTGGCCTATGTTCACCTTTTAGCAGCAACAAGTCTGCAGACAACCTCAGATAGTCACAGTGGCAAGGAAAGCAAGATATTTAAAAAGGGAAATTAACATCCTGGCTAGAAGAGCAAAATTCACCCACCCTCTGGACTAGTTCCTTCAATTATACATTTCATTGTAACAGGCATTAAAAAAAACAAAACACAAAGACAAAACTATGCATATTTCATATATTAGGCCCAACATGAACAAGGTCAGTTTATATTGGCAAAAATTCAGACCTTCTGGAGGAAAAGTATATATTTAGCCACAAAATGTTTAGGATTTGTAATGAAAATGTGTACAAAATAGTATCTCTACAACCCACAGCTGGTAGGAAGGTCCCACATGGATGCTTTGGGATATGGTATTGGTGACATAGCACTCTTCCCTCCGAGTCAGTACTGAACCAAGGCTCCTGCAAAATACTGGGGGGAATATGCTGCTGGAGGTACCATTCGTTGGATGGTATGTAAAACAAGTGAAGCTCACTTGTGGTCAGTAAAGGTAGATCTGGTAGTAAATTTCCACCAAAGTTTCACTTTGATGAAAGTCAGAGAAGTTTTTCACAAACACTTGTATTTAAAATATTTTCCTTTTCCCAACCATCTCTAAAGATATAGGACGGGATTGTAACTCTGGTGGGCTACTTAAATTCAAGTTTGCTTAAGTACATTATGCCTAACTGAAAGTATCTCTGTGGTTTTAAATGGATAAGGTATTCCTTTCACATCCTAAGCTGCTTTATAGTGTTTCTGTGTATTGTTGAACAGTTGCCAAGTTTTACCCCAGATATAGATGCACTGCAGATCCTTCATGTAAACTGTGTATTAGTTCATAATGCACTTTTGGATCCTTAAAGATGTAAAAGTGCTATGTGTAAATTTATTAGAAAAGGCTAGCACACATGAAGTGTGTATTTTAAGCTCTGTTCTATGCCCGTGCCCACTTTCAGAGAGGGTTGAGGACAACCTGTGCTTTAATGCTTTGTGGCTCCTGCTGCAAATACAGGCACAAACACAGATGTTACATTGTTTTAAAAATAATATGTATTGAAAACTGATGGAAAATGATTAACTGTTTTTCCTTGAAATTCTTAGTTGTTTTTCCAATTTGATTAAATGTGGAGTGTTCTTCTATCATTAAGCATTTAGGCATGGTTAAGAACTGTGTGCAAAATGCCTTATGAATTCATAGTATTATAAATATTTTAAACAAGTAGAATATATGTTAAATATTTGTACAATTATTTCCCAATCCAAGTCCCATTGAATACAAGGGAAAGACTCCTATTGATTTCAGTGGGAGCTGGATTCAGGTCCTTAGTCCCTTGTCCTTGCTATGGGGCCAATTCTACAGGGTGCTGAGAACCCATTGGGAGGTGCTGGAGTGACTTCAACTTCCAATTCCAGCCCAGGCTTGATGACCAGTCTCTTTCACCTGGAAAGAAATCCATCCAGTAAGATGGTGGTCACAGCATGTCAGAGGATGGCAAAAGATATGAAAATCATCATGAGAGCTCCAAAAGGGGCCTGGGGACTATCCCATGCAGGCAAAAAAGTACAATTCCAAACCACTACAATACAAATAATACTTATCACATCTTCAAATTGCTTTATAAACATTAAAAGAAAAGGAGTACTTGTGGCACCTTAGAGACTAACCAATTTATTTGAGCATGAGCTTTCGTGAGCTACAGCTCACTTCATCATCTGATGAAGTGAGCTGTAGCTCATGAAAGCTCATGCTCAAATAAACTGGTTAGTCTCTAAGGTGCCACAAGTACTCCTTTTCTTTTTGCGAATACAGACTAACACGGCTGTTACTCTGAAACCTGTCTTTATAAACACTAACATTCCCAGGTGACAGGTAAATAAATATTTTTATTATCTCCATTTTAAAGCTGGTCGAAAGCAGACAGGTTAAAGCACACATTTTCACAAGCGGGCTCTAATTTTTGGGTGCCTCAGTCTTTGGATGCCAAACTTGAGATACCTTGGCCTTGTAGGCTGAGGTCCTACAACTTCCGATGAACTCAGTGAAAGCTGTGGGTGCACAACACCTCTGAAAAATAAAAGACAAAGTGTCTGAAATTGGGGGCCCCAAAAATGAGGCCCCCCAAAATAAGAAGGAAGTTTTGAAAATGTGTTGGTATGCAATGCAACCCATGACTACAGAAGGAATCTGCATCAAAGAGGGGACTAGAGTGCAGACACTTCTGTTTCACAACACTTGACTATACCATTCATTTTCATATTAATGATACATTCCTGTGGTTTATTGTACAGATTATGAGTTACTGAGAGGCACCTACGGTGTAGTATATTTA
The DNA here is from genome assembly GCF_965140235.1 of Caretta caretta. Taxonomy (NCBI): domain Eukaryota; kingdom Metazoa; phylum Chordata; order Testudines; family Cheloniidae; genus Caretta; species Caretta caretta. The sequence goes on along the minus strand of NC_134210.1, from coordinate 79,372,386 downwards.
TACACTGATTTACTAGGGTTTTTCTTAAGATAAATTATTGTAAAAAGCAACTGAGTGGAAAATTCAGCTGAAAATTTCCAGCTGATTTTTCCTACTTCCAGCTGGCAATTGGTGTTTAGAACAGAGCAACAGGTGTATTGGGTTGCCTGGTCCTCCTCCTGAATCCCAGAGAGATCACGTGAAGGATTCTAACAGTCTTTTTGAATGTACTACTAGGAAAGTTAAAAATTGCTTGACATTTAAAAATCTGAATAGCCAACTGAGATTCTGTATTTACAAGAGAAATAGATGCAAGAGTGCCCACCTTTACATTTACTATAATTATTCTTGTTGTGGCCTATTATGAATGCAGAAATCCTTCCTGCATGACTTATTTTTACCTCCCAAGTGATAAAAATATCTTTATTCTTCTATAAAAAGAGTCCTATTGATTTCTAACATAAACTATGCAGAGAACTAAATGTATTTGATATGTTTCAGTTTTGAAGATATAAGATCTACCAATGCCATTTTCACGGATATAAGACAAAGCTGGCACAGAGCCAGGATGTGCCCAGTTACCACAACTATCCTACCCATGTGAATAATGATTTTTGAAGAGGCTGCATCAAGCTTTTATTCCTACAGCTAACAGACTAGTTATCATAAATAAGAGATGACAGCAGTGGAGTTAAGAGTGTTCTATTCCCTCCAAATCTAATATCCATGTCAAATGTGTCTGGCATACAGAGCTACAATAAAATCAGCCTGGAGTCATCATAATTTTTCCTTATAGTTTAACTGCATACGACAGGTGATTTCTACAAGGTCACCTGCATTTAAAAAATACTTCATCTGCCTCTCTGTTCATTTAAGGGTGCTAAAAATAAACTTTTTTAAAATTCCTAGACCAAATTAAGATATTGTTTATAATTTATTAATAAAAAAGCCATGAAGACATAGTATTATCACAAACACAAAATTATAAATCTCTAATTAAAGGAGATAGTGCACCTGCAGTGATGCTTTTTTTAATGTTTACATTCATTGCTGCTACAGCTCTGCCATGCAGATCTATGCGTCCTAGTCCATTCAGAATGGTTCCCTATTATTATATAAACAAGAAATCAATGAAGAGGGAAGGTACAACATTAAAGGTTGCAAAGGGGAATGTAATAAAAAATGACAAATATCAGTGTACTAGTGATGAAAGCATGCTCCCTGCTTCCTGGACTAGGGAGCAACGATGAAAATGTAATATGTAAATAAGTGTATACTCCCTGGAATTCTGCCATGAATTTCAAAGATGAGTAGGACAGACATTTTTCAGAATCAGATCAATAACTCCACAATGGAAAACTTGTTAGGATGCCGGTTACTGGAATCTTTGTGTAAACACAACATTAATATTCAAAGAGGTGATTAGTCCAAGCCAGTATATACAATTCCTGTCAGCTTTAATTCTTTAGATAGCAAGAATTGAAATTGCTGAAGTTTGGATATTGAGCATTAAAGAGCAAAACATTTGTTTAAATGTAACTGGCTGCCCATGATGGTGGAAGGACTTTGGCCCAAAATAAGTAGCAGTGCTGCATGAACCAGAGCTCCCCTTTTGTGAAAATTTTGTAAAGTGAAAAATTGATATACTGGCTGGGGTATCATGGGGAAGCATGTTGATGGGGGATAAAGGGAGGTTATTGGTGAAGTAGGAAGAAAAAGGGCTGCTTCTTTCTTTCTCCTCCAAATGAAAAAAAAACCTGGGACATGTCTCACTAAAGGGCAGTTTGGGAGGAAAGCGTATTTATTGCTCTGTGACCCCTTTACCTCTTCTAGTCTCTGTCTTGTCAATCTAGCTTTCACCCTATCATCTCTCTGTCTCCCTACCATGTATGCTACCAGTTCACCAACACATCATTCACCAACTGACTCAGTTTCCCCCTTTATTCAATCCTGCCAGTCCAATCCATTCTTAGCTCAAAACCTTTTCAAGTCCCCTCAATTCCCGGTTCAACTCAATCTTCCTTCTCCAGAAATACCCTTCCATCTAAACATTTTGCTGAAGTAACAGTATTTATATGCCTGACAAAATGCCTTAAGGTGTGTTGTGATAATTAGGCCTACAAATGTATTCTAATTGTGAGCTCAAATGTAAAAAGTATGTGAAAGTCATAAGATGTTTGTAAACAGGTTCCCCCTTCAGCCCTGGGAGGTAAGGCATCATGGTGATTTAACAGCACACACTCTAGCAGGGTACATTAACCAAGGGTCTTTATTGTTATTTCTTGCCTTATTCTTCAGGTACAACAGAAGGGAGCAGCAGATAGATGGGACCTCCTTCCTGCTCCTTGGCCCAGCCTTTTACACAGCTTGCTTTTTTTCTCTGAGCTATCCAGCTAGTGAGCGAATTAGCTCCCTACAAATGCGAACAATCCCCTCTCAGCTTCTTAACCCAATGAGACTACCACATTCCCTCCTACTCTAACTATACCCGGTACTCTGTGTTCTCAGCAACCAGGGAACTGGGTCCCTGTAAACAGCACCATGTCACAATGCTATAATAACGTACAATAACCAATGTTGGTGAAAAATAAGTTGTTATTTTTAATAATTACTATTATAAAAAAGTGCCAGAAAATGAGCAGGGAGACTGAACTAATTTAAAGGAAAAAGGATCTACTGATATAATTCCAGGACTATGCTTGGTAACAACAGAAAATGTGAAACCAGAAATTAATGAACCTAAATTGGTGCGTCAGATATTAGGCCTAATTGGTGGACAACATAATGAGGGGATGGGTGATTGCACCCATCATTTCCATTTTCCTTGAAGAAAGAGACGCAGAGGCAGAGGAGACAGAAGAACAGATGGAGGCTATTGAAGCAAGTTGCAGCATCATGGCTACCACCCCCACCATCTCTTGGGACCTTGGGCCTTTGTCAGCCTAATTCTGAAGGATGTCCTGACCCAATTGGGCCAGAGAGAGGGTGAGGAACCCCAGTGGGCCAGTCAATATTCCACCCTGGTCCCACCAATCACAGAATCCATTTAGTTGCTATCAATGTGTCTGTAAATTTCTTTTCTAAATTCTGATCTAATTTTTGAGGTTGCAAAGCCAGCTAATTAACTAGACTAGTAGGGACTAATTCATTAGATAATAGATTAGATGATACATTATATATGACCTGTTTCAGAGCAATTTGTACATGGGTCTTAGTTTCAGAGGAAAACATTGTGTGCAGTCCAGGTATGTAGCAAAATTGGTAAAAATATGAAATCAATAACAGTAGTGCTTTAGTTAAATATCTAAGACAGGATGCTATATTTGATAAGCTGCACTTTGCTTACATCTTACAATATCCCTGTTTAACAAGGGATCATCTGGTAAATAAATTAGGTTAGGAATACAGCATCTCACATTTGTCATCTCATTTCTTTTCCAATGAGGAAAAATAACCCACTTTTGGAGTCCAATTTTTTTTATGACAACTGTGAAGTCAGGAGATGTAAATATACAGAGGTGCACAAAATTCAAATTAAGTCATAAATAAATGCTTTTGTTCATTGAAAGTGTAATAACATGTTTACAACCACAGGGCAATTAAAGAAACCCCCTTATCGATTTATGGTTTGGGATTTTGGAATGGAAAGTCATTTCGAGATAAACCTCATTCTAAGGGGGAGCTTTAGGTTTTTCTCAACCAGATAGGTGTTAAAATACAACTTGACCCTTCTGTGCTAAAATGTCTTTGTTAAATATCTACCTTATATCCTAGCCTAAGCAAGCCCTGCACATGGTATCCTAAGCCATTTTGCTACCTACTCTTAGATGGATTTAATCCTCTGACAGACAGGTAGTGACACAAAGAAAATTCTTCAATATTTTAGACAATATACAGTCTCTATAATTTATGATTAATTCATGTTTGCTAAACACAGCACTTTAGACATTCCAACTGCTATAAGGGTATTTGTTACGGTCTTGGCAGGAATCTGTTGTTATGAGGACTTCATGTTTCAAGTGGTTGTTTATACAAACTAGTAATTAGATCTGATAAAATCTAGGATTACATTAATTTTTCAGTGTCTGCATTGACCTGCCGTTAAATCTACAGTATAGAGATTATGAACTGACTCCAAATATTCTCCTGGTGCAAACGGCACACAGCTATCAAAATAACCCATTTTGTGTGGATAACAAATCCATGTGTTAGTTAGCTAAAACAAAGAAGGGCGCACATTTAACCCATGTAACCCTGCTGAAATTTGACTTTGAGTTCATGCTAAATAAATTGACAGAAAACCTTTCATGAGAAAACAGAAGAAAAGGAAATACATTTGTGAACTGTTGGTAGCAGTGCCAAATACCTCTATGGACTTTGGATAGTTTAATAATCATCTGCACAAAATCATGACATGAAAGAAAACTGTACCGTGTGCAAATCAGTGCTACTAAACTAGTTGAGCTACTTGGCTGCCTAACACACCTTTTATAATTTCATGTGAATAAGAGTAAGAATTTCAACTTTTGTCCATGTTATGCAAATAATTTAACAACTGTATGATTATTTTGAGGTCCCCTTTAAAATAATCCAGGTTTAATATCTTATTGCTCAACCATTTATCATGAACTCATATGGAACTTATGACCCCAAATTCACCTCAACTGAAGGAATCAATAGGGCTGTAGTACTGATTTACAGTTTGCTCAATCACTTGCAGCATAACATTAATGATCTTGATCCCGCTCTTACATACTTTAGTCTGAAAATCCTTGTCATATAAAGTAGACTAATCTGGTTTGTTTAAAATAAAAAAGATACTGGGCCAGATTCTCAACAGGTGTAAATCAACATAGCTCAGTTGAAGGTAATGGAGCCACATGGATTTATATCAGCTAAGGATTTGGCGAGTTATCTACAGTGTTGTTTCTTGGATTAAGAAACCAAACCAGACTCAAAATTTCATTGATGTCATTGTAAATCTCTTTAATGACCCAAGAAGTCATTTGTCATAAAACATTTGTATTGACAGCTTTCTTTTGGAGAGGTCATATACTTTTACTAATGTAACCTTGATACCTCACCTTAAGCTATCAATGCTGAAACAACATTTCTAAAACATATTACCTTCTGAACGATTCATAGACCAGAACTGAAAACCTAGACAACACAATGACAGAATTCTTCCTTTTCAGATAATAATGTACAGAAAGAAGGGGAGTGCTGCATTATAAACCTGATTTAATGACCATTCCAGTCAATAGAAAGAAACCCATTAACTTCAGTGAGCATCAAGTTGGGTCCTAAATGGGTAGACAAAATAGCATTACCCTAGTAGTGAAATAGGAGTGACCCTTTGCAATTCTAAACACAAATATCTTGTGAACGCACTTAGATGTTAACTACATAACTCTTTAAAGAAAAGACCATTGTAACTAGCAAGAATGAGCTCTTTCGCCTGAGCCTGAGAACTAGGCAGCCTAGCCTCCAGGCACATTAATGAGCTCAGCTGGGCTGTGATAGGACCACCTGATTGGCTGGCCTTCCTGATTGACTGAAGGGAGACAGCAGGCCTGCTTTTAAGCTCAGCAGCAGCTCACTAGTTACTCCCTATATATAGCTGTATCTGCCTTGTTTCAGCTTTGCTCTGGCCCTTCTTGCAGTTGAGTATTGTCACTGACCCTTGACTCTGGTTTTTGGCTCCTGTTCCAACCACTGGGAACACACCCAGTTGTGACAGTAATTACAAGTTGGTGCATTATTTTGGCAATTTTACGTAGAAGGTCAAACAGTAGTTACCATGCACTTTACACTCTGATTTAGAAGTTGGGAAACCTTTTGGACCCTGTAAGTAATATACATCTTGTAATTTAAAAACTTTTAAATCATATTCCCCTTCCTGCCCAGGATTCTTTTTTTAAAGCATGACAACTTAACACCTTATACCTAGAACTGGCCTAGTAGATAGAGCATTGTGATGGGACTCAGGACACCAATATTCCTGGCTCTGCCACTGGCCTGCTGGGTGATCCTGGGCAAGTCACTTTACATCTCAGTTTCTTTATCTGTAACAGGGAGATGATGATGATAGTATAACAGAGCGGCTTGCCCCTGGGCTGCAATGCCTGGGCTTAGGTCAGCCCTGATTACAAGATGAGCCCCACGTGAAAGGAATCAAGTGATTCCAATATAAAAGGCAGCAAGGCCAGAGGGCAGGCTGGGCAAGTTTGAGAGACTGTATAGCTAGGATTGATGGGGGAAGCAGATACAAGGAGCAAGTGAATGAAAATAAAGAGAAGTCAAAGGAAGCAGAGCTAGAAGGGAATTGAAGATAAAGCTGTAGCAAGAAAGTCTCCTGCAGGGTCCTTGAGGAGGGCACAATACCTCAGGGAGGAGGGGTTGTGTCCAGTTTAAGGCTGGATGGAAAATGCATTTTTTGGGGGGGGTCTTTAGGGAACAGTACTAATCTAATAAAATACCCATACCCTGAGAAGGGCTGTGATTGAACTGTGAAGTTTTATTTAAGAAGAGGAGGAAAAACAGGAGCAGGGCACTGTTGAGGCACCCCTGGCCACAAGGGGGTGGCTTAGGTGGCTGCCACTGTATTACAGATACTGCCCTTCTTTGTAATGTGCTCTGAGTTCTGCTAATGAAAAACACTATATAAAAGTATATCAGTTTATACCCTTTCTGCTTCCTTCCTTCCTTCCCTTTCTCTCCCCCCCCTCCCCACCCCCATTCTATAGCTCTAGTTCTAGAAGGGTATGTGTGATGGGTTCGATCACAGAAACTCCCTTGGGACTGCCACCTGATGTGCTGAGACTATATGCCAGTCTGCTCAAACACTGACCCGGGCTCTGAACCACACACCTCAAAGCTGCAGACTTAACTGAAAACAGCTTAAGAAGTGCTCCTGTCTCCAGCACCCAGATACCCAGCTCCCATTGGGATCCAAACCCCGAATGAATCTGTTTTACTCTGTATAAATCTTATACAGGATAAACTCAAATTGCCCACCCTCTATAACACTGATAGAGAAAGGTTTCAGAGTAACAGCCGTGTTAGTCTGTATTCGCAAAAAGAAAAGGAGTACTTGTGGCACCTTAGAGACTTACCAATTTATTTGAAAAAAGAAAAGGAGTACTTGTGGCACCTTAGAGACTAACCAATTTATTTGGTGAGCTGTAGCTCACGAAAGCTCATGCTCAAATAAATTGGTTAGTCTCTAAGGTGCCACCAGTACTCCTTTTCTTTTTGCGAATACAGACTAACACGGCTGTTACTCTGAAACCAATTTATTTGATCAAAAGCTTTCGTGAGCATCCGATGAAGTGAGCTGTAGCTCACGAAAGCTTATGCTCAAATAAATTGGTTAGTCTCTAAGGTGCCACAAGTACTCCTTTTCTTTTTACTAACAGAGAAATATACCCAGCTGTTTGCTTCCCCCAAGTATTTTAATTACTTACTGTGTCTTAATTAATAAGCAAAACTGATTTTATTAAGTATAAAAAGTAGGATCTAAGTGGTTCCAAATAACAGACAGAACAAAAGGTCTCTTGTAAGGTATAAGGTCAGAATCTTTTGTCTCTCTGGGTCCCCACTCCTCCTTCTAAATGGAAAAGCCTCAGGTTGAAGATGTATTTCAGTACTAGGTGACATGGTCGCATGGGCCAAAAGAAATCTGATGAGGTTCAATAAGGATAAGTGCAGGGTCCTGCACTTAGGATGGAAGAATCCAATGCAGCACTACAGACTAGGGACCGAATGGCTAGGCAGCAGTTCTGCGGAAAAGGACCTAGGGGTGACAGTGGACGAGAAGCTGGATATGAGTCAGCAGTGTGCCCTTGTTGCCAAGAAGGCCAATGGCATTTTGGGATGTATAAGTAGGGGCATAGCGAGCAGATCGAGGGACGTGATCGTTCCCCTCTATTCGACATTGGTGAGGCCTCATCTGGAGTACTGTGTCCAGTTTTGGGCCCCACACTACAAGAAGGATGTGGATAAATTGGAGAGAGTCCAGCGAAGGGCAACAAAAATGATTAGGGGTCTAGAACACATGACTTATGAGGAGAGGCTGAGGGAGCTGGGATTGTTTAGCCTGCAGAAGAGAAGAATGACGGGGGATTTGATAGCTGCTTTCAATACCTGAAAGGGGGTTCCAAAGAGGATGGCTCTAGACTGTTCTCAATGGTAGCAGATGACAGAACGAGGAGTAATGGTCTCAAGTTGCAGTGGGGGAGGTTTAGATTGGATATTAGGAAAAACTTTTTCACTAAGAGGGTGGTGAAACACTGGAATGCGTTACCTAGGGAGGTGGTAGAATCTCCTTCCTTAGAGGTTTTTAAGGTCAGGCTTGACAAAGCCCTGGCTGGGATGATTTAACTGGGAATTGGTCCTGCTTCAAGCAGGGGGTTGGACTAGATGACCTTCAGGGGTCCCTTCCAACCCTGATATTCTATGATTCTATGATTCTATGTCCTGTGAGACCCGAAGCCTTCATTCTTCCTGGCCTGACTCACAGGAAGGCTTGCAAGTAAACAGAGCCTTTTACAACCAATTGTCCTAGTTGATGGGAGCCATCAAGATTCCAAACCACCATTAATGCCCCACACTTTGCATAATTACAATAGGACCTCAAAGTTATATTTCATATTTCTAGTTTCAGATACAAGAATGATACATTTATACAAATAGGATGACCACACGCAGTAGATTATAAGCTTTGTAATTATACCTTACAAGAGACCTTTTGCCTGAAGCATATTTCATTTACATTATATTCACACTCATTAGCATATTTTCATAAAATCATATGGAGTGCAATGTCACAGTATGTTGTAATAATCAGGCCTACAAATGTACCCTAATTGTGAGCTCAGCTGTAAAAAGTGAGTGTATAAGCTCAAAAGATGTCATAGCAAACTGTAACAACAAATGTTGATCGGGAAAAGGTGCAAAAAGGAGACAGACTAAATTAATCCAAGCAAAAAGGTCTACTTATATATTGATTTTCACTTCTACATTTCCTGAGAAAAGTGGAAATCAATAAACCAAAATTGGTATCAGAAATTAGGTCTAATTGGTGGACAAAATAATAAGGAGATGGGCAAAACTAACCATCATTTCTTTTTGGGGGTCCTTAAAAATAGATTTTGGGAGACAAATTGTCATTTGGGAGACAAATGAACTTCACCTTCATGGCTGCCACCCTTGCTGTTTCCTGGGACACCAGATCTTCTTCATCTCCATCCTGAACTAGATCGGGCCAGAGCGGGAGACAGATGAAATTGCCACCTCCAACAGCTCTAGCTGAATCCCAAACACCACCTGGGATGTGAGACTTTGTCTCCCCGCAATCCTTGTGTCCTTTTCCTTCCTTACCTTACTACTACTTTCTTACATTTTTGTCTATTAAAACTCTGGCTTAGCCAGTCAATAGTGCATATTTTGTAATGCTGCTGGGAGCAGAAAGGTAAGTAAAAGCAATGTCATAAAGAGCCCAATGCTAGTACAAGTTTGCCAGGGTTTGGAGTGGCTGATAAGACCATATGCTAGACCTGTGTTTTTCCTGCATTGAGGTTGCACTAGAGACAGGAGTTGTACTTTTTTTTTTTTAATCGCTGCTATTCTTTTCTCTCCCCTTTTGTGCTAACTGGGCACTTTATTGGCATAGATATTTTTAAAAAGTTAATAGGATGGTTATAGGGAATTGGGGCTGGGGCAGAAGGGAGGTGAACTCAGGCCTAGGTTTCTCTTTACCAATGAGGTGGATATCCCTTCCACAATTTTTAGGACATCTAACAGTGAGGGCCCAAATCTCCCCTTCCTGAAAAGGTCTTAAAGCAGACAGAAACAGCCTCTGGGGAAGAGCCCCAGCACAAGGGGATTTATGAGCAGTCCAAGAGTATATTACAAGTCCTCAGGCTACTTTATTTTATATTGTGTGGTGAACAGACCCCTAGAAAGGCTCAGAAAAATGGAAGCACAAAGACACCATTCTTGCAACCAGTGCAGAAACACAGTAAATGAGAAGTGGGACCTGAACCTCCAGTAAATTGCAGTTGCTTCTCATGTGTAGTTTTCCATTTTATTCTCTTTCCACTTTTTCTAACAGGTTTCTTAAATACCACTGACAGTTCAGTTCACTAATAAAACTCTTGTAAATTATGTATTAACACAGAGATTCTAATGTCACAGCTAGAGCCCTACGGAATTCACGGCCATGAAAAGTGTGTCACGGACTGTGAAATCTGGTCTTTTGTGTGCTTTTACCCTATACCATACAGATTTCACGGGGGAGACCAGCGTTTCTCAAATTGGGGGTCCTGATCCACAAGGAAGTTTCGGGGGGGGGGGTCACAAGGTTATTTTAAGGGGCTAGCGGTATTGCCACCCTTACTTCTGCACTGACTTCAGAGCTGGGCGGACGGAGAGTAGCGGCTGTTGGCCGGGCATTTAGCTTTGAAGTCAGCACCCCGCCAGCAGCAGCGCAGAAATAAGGGCAGCAATATCAGACCATGCCACCCTTACTTCTGTGCTGCTGCTGGTGTCAGAGCTGGGCACCCGGCCAGCAGCTGCCACTCTGTAGCTGTCAGCTCTGAAGGCAGCGTGGCCGCCCGCAGTGGTGCAGAAGTAAGGGTAGCAGTACCGCAACCCCTTCTACAATAACCTTGTGACCCCCCTGCAACTCCTTTTTGGGTCAGGACCCCTACAGTTACACCACCATGAAATTTCAGATTTAAATTGTTGAAATCATGAAATTTATGATTTTTAAAATCCTATGACCATGAAATTGACCAAAATGGACAGTGAATTTCGTAGGGCCCTAGTCATAGGGTAAGGAGACATCTGCATACCATGGAGATAGGTAGTTTCTATCTCAGGCACAACCCTGATTAAATACAACCAGGATAGTGAGAAAGGAATCTCATCCTTAGGTATTTTGAATTTATTCAAATACTATATTCAGATAAAAATAAACAACCAATTTTCCATTGGTCCCCCATCCCCTCGCAGCCGTGTCCATGCTGTGAAATTTGCCATATGTGACCTACAGTGTCTTAGTAGCAAGTCAAAGGGGTGGAATCCTACCAGCTATCACTGTCTATTTTAGTAAACTTCCCTTGTTGCCGCTTCCAACGTGAATACCAGCTCCCTTAAGTACAAACTTTTCAACAGGCCTATTGCTCAGTGCATCTAGTTTAGAGACAGGAACAGCTGGATCAAATCCATTTGAAGGAGCATATCCTACAGTTCAGGTCTCTTTTTCCCAGGAAAATGTTTATTTCTCTGCTGGTCCAAACCCTGCAAAAATATACTCTCAAACTATCTTTCTCCTATTTCAGTTTTTCCCTTCCTCAAATGATCAGTTTGCTCTTCCTGAGCATTAGCAGGTCATGCAGTCAGGACAGACCCTTATTTTCAGTTCTTTGCTCAAGAATAGTATTTACACCCTGTCACATACAAACTGTATATAAAGTACAGTTTAATATGTTATTGAAGTTCTCTATATTTTATGAAGAAATAGAACAAAACATCTGATTACTTCATATAACTGTAAACAACCCATGGCTGATCAAAGGAACTAAAGTTGTCCTCCAATTTTTTTTATCAGCAGCTCTATTCATAAGCACCAGAGGACAGAGCAATTTACAATGATCTGTGCAAGGCTATTTAAGTTTAGGAGAGACCAATCTTACTAGGCAAAGTGATGTGTAAAAATTAAAGGGACCTGAGGCAGGTTTAAATAAGAGCGAAGCAGACAATAGTCAGTTAATAGCTATGCAGTGGTGATTTACTAGGTCATTCTGAAACAAATAAAGTCAATCTTGGAGCTGAAAATAGTGGGGCACAATGTAAAATTAAAAGTATCAGCATTCAATGTAGATTTTTAAATGCTAATATCAATGGCTTGTATTCTGAATTAAACTGTGTATGCTTTCAAAGCAGAAAGGGATATAAGGCTAACTACAAAGAAAGGAGATGTGAGTGGAGACAGACTAATTCAGCCCTGTTTAAAATCGTAACAAAGTTACCTATTATCAAGTAAGATCATGAAGATTATTATCTTCTATCCTGTTTCAACTCCTACATTCCATTCCTAATTGTAAATTAAAGTTGTCAACAGGGTATCCACGTAGCTAATTCACCATTTTTTGAGGCATCAGCTATTGGCCACTGCAGGGGCACAACGCTGCAGCTGGAGGATCAATTATCTCATCTGCTATGACAAAAGCAATATTCCTAATTTGTGCAAACTAGTAAGTGTGGTCTGTAAGGAAAGGGTAAGTTTCCTATAGAATTAAATAGCATTAACAATTTTTGTTGCCAAGTTAAGGTTGCTTGTGCCCTTCCAGAACATCAAATTCAACAAAACCCAAATTTCTGAAACAGAAAATACAAAGCTAAGGTAAATGCCTATGCAACCTTAACTCTGCACATGCCCACAAACCCCTAGAGCTGGCAATACCCACTTGGAATTATCTTTATGCACTCCAGGTGCATTCAGCGTGTTATGTGTAGCTGTGTTGAATGGTGGAGGAACAAGTTGAAGCAGTTTTGAAAAGTTGTGTTTGTGATATGAGGAGATCTGGGTAGGAGTCCTCCCAGGTATGTGATCAATGGAAAGAAGTTAATCAAAAGAAAGAAGTGTTTTCAGAATAAAGAGGTTCTAATCTGCATCATTTCAATACAGATTTAGGTAGGTTGTCAGTAGCAGGGCAAGGATTCTTCTTGCCACAGATATTCTCAGTAGTGAGGTTGTGTTGGGGATTTAATGATGGCTAAGGGAAAGTGTAGGTTTAGGTGGTATCCTGTGTGCAAGTGTGAAGTATTATATAAGGGTATGAAGTGGTTGTTAAATCTTATAGGTGTGGTAAGCTGTAGAAGGATTGTGCTCAGTGTTTAAGTGTGGGACAGATACAGGAAGCACCTATCTGTTACAGTGAAAAGGCAGTGTGAGAGTATGAGTGTTATGGGGCATCACTCAAAGAGGACAGGTATATGGGTTTTAAAATTATATGGCTGTTTTACCTTAACTCTATTTCCTGGCTATCAGAAGTGTGGTTGCACTGAACTTGCTATCACTGTCTTCATGACAACCTTAACTCTGCATTAATAAAGAGCTTATTCAGGGATTTTTGCTATTTGATTTACTAGTGTTTTATGGGTTTGTTTTAAACAGAGAAATGTTTGTTGGTAGGAGTTAGTAGCCATTTAGACAGTTCTCACCTAGGTTTGCAGTTGATATGCTACTGTAGCTAGGTAATAATGAAAAGACACAGCATTCACACACTGCTTTTCATCAGCCACAGAGCAGTGAAGTGACTTGCCCAAGGTCACCCAGCAGGCCAGTGGCAGAGCTAGAATTAGTCCCACTCCAATGGTCTTTCCGTAGGTCATATGGTTGCTCCTCCCTCCCGCTCCCCTTGTACATTTTGTTATATTGGAATGGGGACAATGGTTGTGCTTTGAAGTGTTTGCAATATGCAGCTACTAACGGGGCCCGTGAGAGAAATCTCATCCATGCTCTAGGTCCCCAAACCTTGACAGTTCTATTCCATGATGTGTACAGTAAGACTGGTGTGTATTATCTCCTCTACCTCTCTCCCCACTATTCCCTCAAATATGCAGCCCTCCTGCCAGTTCTCCTCTCCTTCCTGTCCCATAAAGCCATTTGTTGGCACTGCAGCTTTAATAATTAAGAGGCAGCTCCTTGCTGCCTTTTGCCCTGTGCTGCTGTGTATACATATCACAGGCAGCAGTTTACAGGAGGGGCACACACTACCTGGGTTATGGTTATGTAGTCTGAGCTGGGCCCCGCACTCCCACTGCCCATCCCCAGCTGGGACTCCTGCTCCTGCTTCTGCTTCAGCCAGGTTCCCTAGCCACGCCCCAGGTCTACCCAGTCCGCTGCTCCTCAAAACTGGGTCCCTCCCACACACTCTCTGGTAGTTTCCCCTCACCCCACCAGGGGCAATGTGTATCTTAAATATTTATTTTCTGGCTTTCAGATGTTTATATTTGTGTTACCTTCAGTCCACTCCCCACCCCCAATCCAAGCTCTCATAGAGGGATGGGGGCACAGACACCCCAAGAGGAGCAGGGGCCCCCAGAACAAATGGCAGGGAGAGGGGATCAGACTGCTGCAAAAGGGTAGGGCTCCTGCATATCCCAAAGTGCACACTACAGGGAAGAATAATTGACACCCCCCTCTCCAAAATCCCCAACTTCCTTTGCTACACTTCACATTTTCCAACACCTTCCATCCTCTTTCCTCCCACTCTCTCTAATCCCTGCTCCTTCCCCCTTACCTGAGCCTCCAACCCCTCTTCCCTTCCTACTACCCATTCCTATTAATCCTCTTCGCCATAATACCCCCATCCCTTGCTCTGTGCTCAGAGTCCAAACCCTTCTCTCCATAATTCCACCTACTCTTGCACCCCCCAAATCACACCATGCCTCCCAGCAAGCACTTGTATGTATAATTTATCCTCTTTTCAAAAATAGTTTCAGTGCCATCTGAATATTCTGCTGTACTCAGATTACATTTCTCACAAATAAATAAATACACCAAAAAAATAAAACCCACAACCTACAATCAACTAACAAAAAATCCTTGACACAGGCAGATTTTCCCTAAAGTGTACAGTTCATTCTCAGATTTCTGCTCAGGGTTGGTTTCCAACTTTAAAGAATGTGTAAACTTAATGAAATGCTGTTTTTCTTCTTGGGGCTGTATCTCAGGAACCCATTGCTCAAATCACCCCCACACTCTATTGCTAACCCTATCCTACGCTCCCGTGAGGCATAGGAAATTTCAAGACAATGTGTGCAAGCAAATGGATTTTAGTGCATGTGTAGAAGTCATCCTTTAAACAGGATGGACTTTCCAACCTTAGTTAGTCAGAGTTCCTGCTTGTCTATAATATTGTATGAAATTAGAAGGAGGAGGGGCTCTATGCATCCAGCAGTAGCATAGCAGGCTCAGAGAGGTGTGAGGTGGTCCATTCATCTTAATGAGATGTTCTCAGATGGAAGAGAATACCCCACAGCAACGCATATAACCTGAAACAGCAGCTCTGAGATACGTTAATGCTCTATTCATGTCAGTGGGTGTTCCCATCCTCCCTACCCACTGCTGGAGAGGCTGTGATGTGTTAAGCATGCCAATTCTCAGCTCCTCACTCTAGTGTCATCAGTGTGTTCTTGGCCTATGCTCTGAGCATGCACCATCCTAAGCTCCCAATCCTAAAAGACACAGCTTCCCCTGATATTGACTCACATGTGGGAAGTGGGTGCACAGATGATCTCAGACCCCCTTAGAGGGACATAGCACCCAAGATCCCAGTTTGGAGAGGGGCTCAGACACCACTAGAAAGACAAGCCCCCCTAGAACCTGGCTCACGTGAGCAGGGCCTGGATGGGGGTCAGATCCCCACAGATGGGGAGAGGTCTGCTAGACTCTGGCGCGCGCACAGAAGGGGAGAATGTGGGGCTGACCAGCATCCCTGCCCCTATTCTCCCCCAGTCCCACTGCCACTTTCACCCATGTCTTTTTTTCCAGTGTCCGTCTGTATACTCTTAGAGCCACCCAGGTCTTCTGATCTAGAGGTAGTTTTCCAAATAGTTATCCTTTCTCTACGCACATGTGCAGTGTAATCCATTAGGTGCATGATTACGCATATGAGCCATAGGGTTTGTGCACACTTACAGCACTACAGCAGTGCAGATGTAAGTGTAGACAAGCCCTGCTGCAGCGCTTAGTGAAGAGGATACTTACACCAACGGGGGGTGGTAGCAATGTTGATAGGAGAATCATTGCCGTCAACATAGCAATGTCTACACCAGGAGTTAGGCTGGTATAACTGCGTCTGTATAACACACTTCTGAGTGACATAGTTATACCAATGTAAGTTTGTAATGTAGACCAGGGATCAGAGTTGCTTGGTGCACACCTAACCGGAGAAGCAAACTCTTTTTCAAATAGTGTTTTACTTTAATTTCCCGCAAAGGGCTGCTGGGTGCCATACACTGTGGCGGGGTATCCCTGCAGCATCTGATGACCTGGCTCAATGATCTGAGCCCCGGTTTAGTCTCTATCTGTGAGCAAAAAACCATTGCTAGAATGTGTCAACCCTAAGAAAAGTTGTGTTTTGGAGGGGGGCTGTATCTTTGGAACCCCTGGGTCAAATGGCCCCAAATTTGGACCACCAACCATACCCCATGTCCAGCTGAATCACACACAATTTCAATATAATCCAAGTAACAGTGCAGTTTTTACAGCACTTTGAAGAGTCAAGCTACAAACAGAAAAGGCTTCTCAACCTTAACTATAGCAGAGATGAATGAACTTGGGGATGATAGAAGGACCATCGCCTCTATTATTAAAAAAATAAAAATAAAAATCCCAAACTCCCCACTCCACTGAACACACTTCTTTTCCTGAGGAGAGAATGAGAGAACAAATATGTGTTAGATGTTAGTCACATTGCTTAGTGCACTATGGGAAGGTGCTTAGATACTACAGTGATAGGCCTGGTACAAGAACCTAGATAGAAAAGAACAGAGGAACAGAATGAACTAAAATGTAATTATAGAAGGAACTGCAGTGTTCCTTTAGAGGTTAAGTTAGGTTACAGGAGTGCATAAGGGAAAAACATGATGCAATGACACCACTAGTGGAGAAGCAACTGAAAATGTTTATTGAAGTGAAGGAAGAAGAGATGGTGAATTAAGTAATGAACCTTGTAATATGAGGGATAAATTAGGGCACAGGTGCAAAATTAGAATGTGAGAGATCAGTGAAAACAGAAATTGCAGGGGAATGTTAATGGTTAGAGAGAGCTACTGTAGCTGAACAGTTTCTAGGATTGGAAGGAAAAACGAGTGAATTTGGACTAGTCTTTAACAATACCAGTCAGTCATAATTTCCATATTTATGCCATAATTAGTCTAGCAATAGAATGTATGAAGTACATTAAGTAATCAACAGAAAATTAAGTATAATTAATGTTTACTATTTATAATATATATTTTTCCCTTTGACTCCTTGATGAGTTAAGGTAGAAGTAAGACGAGGGTAGTGGATGGGCTATTTACTACATGCAAATTTCACTATAAAATGATAGATGGATATTGAATCTTGTGTAATTCTAATCCCATTACTAAATGAGGGATTTTGTGTTTAATTTGTAGAGCATGTGCATTAACAAGAATTAAATCAATGAAGTGGAAAGATTTCAATGCCTAGGTGGTTATGTGGTGACTTCAGTAGTTACACACACAAACCAATGATTGTAATGGAGTAGAGGTTGACTACTTATTGAAGAAAACACTGTGGCTGTTCTTAGTGATTGTAATGACCTACATTTGGTTCAGTCTGAATTATATCTCAGTTTATTTAGAATTTGAGGTTTTGTTTATTTATTTCACTCAGTCAATGAAAACAAATATGCTGCACTGAAACATTTAAAATATGAATCATACTGTCATTTGCTTTACATTGTGTTAATTTAGTCCCCTTTCAGCTCTCCTGTTCCTGTTAAAGTCTTAAGGCCATTAGATTGTTCCATCCTAGTAACCTTTCAGCCACAAAGATGAAAAATGTGCAAAAATTTAACCATATAAATTTTCATTCCTAGAGTAAATGATTTCCTTTACCAAAACACTTGCTTGGGGTGTGGAGGGGAAACTATTATAAAGACTGGCCAAAGAAGAAAATCAGACCAGATCAATGTGGGTGAAGTGGGGTGGGTGTCACAACTCTCAGGTTACTGACTGGAAACTCCTGGTGTCTGGTCTCTGGTTAAACCCATAAGGGGGCACTCCAATGCACACAAATAAGACTCCCCTATACTAAATTAAGCTAAACAATCTGCCTTCATTTAAAGGCGGAGGAGGGCAAAGTCCTTCTTGGCATAGTCTCAGATTCACCACCATGGGGCCAGTCAAGCCTGTTCCACTGTCGGTAGATCAGTAAACATGGGAATCAGTGAGTAGCCTTGTGGTGGGTTGGGCAGCTTCCCTGAAGCTCTCTGGGGGCTTTTCTGGGACTGGGAGCTGTAGAGCTACAGTCTACTGTCCCCCCAGAG
The DNA here is from genome assembly GCF_965140235.1 of Caretta caretta. Classification (NCBI taxonomy): domain Eukaryota; kingdom Metazoa; phylum Chordata; order Testudines; family Cheloniidae; genus Caretta; species Caretta caretta. The sequence goes on along the minus strand of NC_134210.1, from coordinate 79,354,315 downwards.
CTGTCCAGAACTTCCTGCTTTTAAACCCTTATTCCATCCTTGACATGATGGGAGGGGGAGGGAAGGCAGGAGGGAATCAGCCTTGTCCACAGTAGCTCTTTAACCCCTTTGTCACTGGTGGGGGTTTATACACTCTGTCACGATGGAAGAAAGTAAAAAGGGGTCAATGTAAGAATAAGAGAAAGCGAGAGGTTGTGAATATTCGAGAGAGAAAGACCATGGAAGAATATGATTGGCAGGAACAAGGTCAGAAGTTGAAGGGGGAAACATGATGAAATACAGAAGTTGAACACTGTTGAGGAAGAGGGAAACCTAAATGTGTATAAAAACAATGAGGTGTCCTTGTGGCACCTTAGAGACTAACACACTTATTGTTAGTCTCTAAGGTGCCACAAGGACTCCTTGTTGTTTTTTGCTGATACAGACTAACATGGCTACGACTCTGAAACCTGAATCTGTGTGATGCTTCCCAGAGTTGTAAAGCATCTTGCTACCATCTCCCTGCTTTGTCTGCATATGCCAGAGATCAGATTCCTAACTCCACCAGCCACAGGCAACGTAAGTATTCTCCTCTCAGCATATGAAGGCTCTGCTATCCCTTTGCAGGTTACAATAGATACAGTCCACCCCTGAGTGCTCCAGGCATCACCCTGGAGTGCCCAGCCACTGATCCACTGGACATTCACAGAATTATCATACCCTGTGCTCCCAAAAGAGCAGTACACCCCAGCTTTTACTGTTACACCCTTGATCACTGCTTCACTTAAAGCACAGCACTTACATTTGTTTATAGCAAAAACAAGAATATGTTTATTGAACAAAGCTTAGACATACTAGTGATAGCAAGTAGAAATATTGGAAACCAACAGAAATACTGGAAACCAAAATAGAAATATTTGCTTACCCAAAGTCCTCCTTACAGCATTTTCCCACCAACATTGCTGAGACCCTCCTTTCATGTGCCCAAGCGCATTGGCTGCTTGTCTCCCCAGATGAAAGATGCCAGGGTGTCTCTCTGCCCCTCTACATGTACTAGACTAGTAGTCTATTCTTCACTTTTAAGCAGGGTTCCTCCCCCGCGCCTCATCTCTTCCTGTTAATTTCTTCTCCTGAAGTCTCCACAACATCTTCATTAGCAATTGACTAAGTATGCAAATAGACTTCCATTGTAAGACACAAAATACACAGGTTTCAGAGGAACAGCCGTGTTAGTCGGTATTCGCAAAAAGAAAAGGAGTACTTGTGGCACCTTAGAGACTAACCAATTTATTTGAGCATGAGCTTTCGTGAGCTACAGCTCACTTCATCAGATGCATACTGTGGAAACTGCAGCAGACTTTATATACACACAGAGAATATGAAACAATACCTCCTCCCACCCCACTGTCCTGCTGGTAATAGCTTATCTTAAGTGATCAACAGGTGGGCCATTTCCAGCACAAATCCAGGTTTTCTCACCCTCCACCCCCCCACACAAATTCACTCTCCTGCTGGTGCTAGCCCATCCAAAGTGACAACTCTTTACATAATCAAGTCGGGCTATTTCCTGCATAGATCCAGGTTTTCTCACATCCCCCCCACCCCCATACACACACAAACTCACTCTCCTGCTGGTAATAGCTCATCTAAACTGACCACTCTCCAAGTTTAAATCCAAGTTAAACCAGAACATCTTGGGGGGGGGGGTAGGAAAAAACAAGAGGAAACAGGCTACCTTGCATAATGACTTAGCCACTCCCAGTCTCTATTTAAGCCTAAATTAATAGTATCCAATTTGCAAATGAATTCCAATTCAGCAGTTTCTCGCTGGAGTCTGGATTTGAAGTTTTTTTGTTTTAAGATAGCGACCTTCATGTCTGTGATTGCGTGACCAGAGAGATTGAAGTGTTCTCCGACTGGTTTATGAATGTTATAATTCTTGACATCTGATTTGTGTCCATTTATTCTTTTACGTAGAGACTGTCCAGTTTGACCAATGTACATGGCAGAGGGGCATTGCTGGCACATGATGGCATATATCACATTGGTGGATGTGCAGGTGAACGAGCCTCTGATAGTGTGGCTGATGTTATTAGGCCCTGTGATGGTGTCCCCTGAATAGATATGTGGGCACAATTGGCAACGGGCTTTGTTGCAAGGATAAGTTCCTGGGTTAGTGGTTCTGTTGTGTGGTATGTGGTTGTTGGTGAGTATTTGCTTCAGGTTGCGGGGCTGTCTGTAGGCAAGGACTGGCCTATCTCCCAAGACTTGTGAGAGTGTTGGGTCATCCTTTAGGATAGGTTGTAGATCCTTAATAATGCGTTGGAGAGGTTTTAGTTGGGGGCTGAAGGTGACCGCTAGTGGCGTTCTGTTATTTTCTTTGTTAGGCCTGTCCTGTAGTAGGTAACTTCTGGGAACTCTTCTGGCTCTATCAATCTGTTTCTTTACTTCTGCAGGTGGGTATTGTAGTTGTAAGAAAGCTTGACAGAGATCTTGTAGGTGTTTGTCTCTGTCTGAGGGGTTGGAGCAAATGCGGTTGTATCGCAGAGCTTGGCTGTAGACGATGGATCGTGTGGTGTGGTCAGGGTGAAAGCTGGAGGCATGCAGGTAGGAATAGCGGTCAGTAGGTTTCCGGTATAGGGTGGTGTTTATGTGGCCATTGTTTATTAGCACTGTAGTGTCCAGGAAGTGGATCTCTTGTGTGGACTGGAGCAGGCTGAGGTTGGTGGTGGGATGGAAATTGTTGAAATCATGGTGGAATTCCTCAAGGGCTTCTTTTCCATGGGTCCAGATGATGAAGATGTCATCAATATAGCGCAAGTAGAGTAGGGGCTTTAGGGGACGAGAGCTGAGGAAGCGTTGTTCTAAATCAGCCATAAAAATGTTGGCATACTGTGGGGCCATGCGGGTACCCATAGCAGTGCCGCTGATCTGAAGGTATACATTGTCCCCAAATGTGAAATAGTTATGGGTAAGGAAAAAGTCACAAAGTTCAGCCACCAGGTTAGCCGTGACATTATCGGGGATAGTGTTCTATGACACCATCACAGGGCCTAATGACACCATCAGGGCCTATGACACCATCACAGGGCCTAATAACATCAGCCACACTATCAGAGGCTCGTTCACCTGCACATCCACCAATGTGATATATGCCATCATGTGCCAGCAATGCCCCTCTGCCATGTACATTGGTCAAACTGGACAGTCTCTACGTAAAAGAATAAATGGACACAAATCAGATGTCAAGAATTATAACATTCATAAACCAGTCGGAGAACACTTCAATCTCTCTGGTCACGCAATCACAGACATGAAGGTCGCTATCTTAAAACAAAAAAACTTCAAATCCAGACTCCAGCGAGAAACTGCTGAATTGGAATTCATTTGCAAATTGGATACTATTAATTTAGGCTTAAATAGAGACTGGGAGTGGCTAAGTCATTATGCAAGGTAGCCTGTTTCCTCTTGTTTTTTCCTACCCCCCCCCCCCCCCAGATGTTCTGGTTTAACTTGGATTTAAACCTGGAGAGTGGTCAGTTTAGATGAGCTATTACCAGCAGGAGAGTGAGTTTGTGTGTGTATGGGGGTGGGGGGGATGTGAGAAAACCTGGATCTATGCAGGAAATAGCCCGACTTGATTATGTAAAGAGTTGTCACTTTGGATGGGCTAGCACCAGCAGGAGAGTGAATTTGTGTGGGGGGGTGGAGGGTGAGAAAACCTGGATTTGTGCTGGAAATGGCCCACCTGTTGATCACTTAAGATAAGCTATTACCAGCAGGACAGTGTGGTGGGAGGAGGTATTGTTTCATGATTTCTGTGTGTATATAAAGTCTGCTGCAGTTTCCACGGTAAACATCTGATGAAGTGAGCTGTAGCTCACGAAAGCTCATGCTCAAATAAATTGGTTAGTCTCTAAGGTGCCACAAGTACTCCTTTTCTATTTGCAAATTGGATACTATTAATTTAGGCTTAAATAGAGACTGGGAGTGGCTAAGTCATTATGCAAGGTAGCCTGTTTCCTCTTGTTTTTTCCTACCCCCCCCCAGATGTTCTGGTTTAACTTGGATTTAAACTTGGAGAGTGGTCAGTTTAGATGAGCTATTACCAGCAGGAGAGTGAGTTTGTGTGTGTATGGGGGTGGGGGGGGATGTGAGAAAATCTGGATCTATGCAGGAAATAGCCCGACTTGATTATGTAAAGAGTTGTCACTTTGGATGGGCTAGCACCAGCAGGAGAGTGAATTTGTGTGGGGGAGTGGAGGGTGAGAAAACCTGGATTTGTGCTGGAAATGGCCCACCTGTTGATCACTTTAGATAAGCTATTACCAGCAGGACAGTGGGGTGGGAGGAGGTATTGTTTCATATTCTCTGTGTGTATATAAAGTCTGCTGCAGTTTCCACGGTATACATCTGATGAAGTGAGCTGTAGCTCACGAAAGCTCATGCTCAAATAAATTGGTTAGTCTCTAAGGTGCCACAAGTACTCCTTTTCTTTTTGCGAACATATTCACTTTGATTTCTAGAATAAATGCTATTGCAATCCTTATTTTTAATTCTGTATAGCCTTACAGATGGCTGGACCCAACTGATTTGGTGTAATTGCCCTTGAGAAGGCATTCTTCCCCAGCAATTGCTCTAAGGGGAATCAGCTTTCAACTATAGCTAAGGTCCAGAGGAGGATGTTGTGAAGATATGCTGAATAAGCACATCTCCTAGGCACTGTGGCCATGTTCCTTCTGTAGCCATCAACTTTTCAATTGGCTGCCTCCAGGCGCTATCAAAGCTGCAGGCAAAGCATGTGCCCATAGCCTGGTTTCCAGTGGTTTCCAATGACAGAAAACTGAGAATGACTAAAGTGGTGGATGTGAAGGTGACTTAGTGTGATGTGGAATGTGGCTTATTCAGGAGAGAAAGGTATAACAAGAAGCAATGGCTGGAAGATAAAGCGAGACAAATTGAAATTAGGCACCATTTTTTAACAGTGATGGTGACTGGAAGCATTGGAACAAGCTACCAAGGGAAATTGTGTGTTCTCCATGTCTTGATTTCTTCAGATTAAGACTGGATGTCTTTCTGAAAGATATGCTTTAGTCAAACATGTTATTAGGTTCAGTGCTATAATGAAAGTCAGACTAGATGATCTAAGAGTCCCTTCTGGTCTTAAAATCTATTAAATCTAGCATACTTTGGATGCTGTAAAAATAATCCTTCTTTAGGATTATCACTTATGTCTTGCTCTCCATTATTTATTCTACATTTATGTTAAAGGTCCGTCATGCTTTTTTTTCTTATCAACCACAGCTATGCCGCATGCATGATACAACTATATATGTATGCAGTGTTTGTTGTAGCTTTGTTGGTCCCAGGATATTAGAGAGACAAGGTGGGTGAGGTAAAGTCTTTTATTGGACCAACTATATGTGTGCAGATAGCTGGTCTTCATTATCGTAGTGAAAAAATTCACTGAACCCACAACTTTGTTTCAGCTCTGACTTCAGTGGGGCACAATATAATACCTACAGCAGTTGCTTTTACATAGTCAATGTTTGTCAACTGTTTTCACAGATATCTTCTATTCTACGTTTAAAGGGAAAACTGTGATATTTCAGATACCACTGTGTGGCAACCGTTGGCTGGACAACAGTTTTTTAATGGTGACTTGTCTATACGTACATTTTTAAAAAAAAGCTTTTGGCTATTTTTTCTTGACCTGATGTGTTCAGATGGTATGGAGTGTATGTCAGAGATCTGCATACACAACTATTTTGCAGTCAATTTTCATTTTTGAGATATTATTCTGCATTTTTGATCCAACTGTATAGTTACTTAAAATCAGGATTAAAAATGAACAAATTAACAAAAATGTCAAGCACATAAAAACTTGCAGCAAATTAAAGGCTGGATCCACTTGCTATTTAAGTTATCTGAAGAACTTCTATGGTCTTTGGACATATTTCTGCATTTTGGTATACAGATTGGGTCTCAGGAGTATCATCTATGCTATTTGGAGCAAAAGGGTGAAAAATAGTGAACTGAGGCTATTTAATTTTGAGACTCAAGATATTTCAGTTTTGTTCCTGGCAAAAACAATTTTACACTATATTGTGGCTCACAGCTTGTGTAGCACTAGCATTATTTGTATGTTTTTTAAATAGTTGCTCATAGCACTTCAATGCCAAGTCAGTAAATACTAGGAATAAGTTATTAGATAAAGAAAAAAAGTTTTTCACCTGTTCTGTTTATATTTTTCACAGTTATTACATCCATAATATTTTATTAACATATAAATAAAAGGATATACATGGAATTTTACAAATAGAAATGTAATTACTTTTGAAATTTAAGTTACTTTTCTTAAGGAAGTCTTCAACAGTCTGGAGACTCTAAAACCACGTTTTGTTCCTTCACAGTAAGAGCTTGTCTACATGTGGACATTTACCAGCATAACTATAGAGCAGTGGTTCCCAAACTTTAACAGCCCGCGAACGCCTTTCACTAAATTGTGAAATCTTGTGAACCCCCTCCTAAAAATGAATATTTCCAGGGAATTTAAGTTTAAATTTCCTCCACACTCTGTGGGACTCCTGCTGCTGGACCCCGTTGACCTCTCCGGTCAACTGAGCTCCACTGAGCTTGGGCTGCAGGTCCTGCTGACTGCCAGGGCTTGGGCTGCCAGTCCTAACTGCCTGGCCCCGCTCTCCCTGGGGCTCGAGCTGCCAGCCCCACGTGGATCACTGGGGTTTGGGCGGCCGGCTCCCCCGCTGACAGGGGCAGGGCTCGGGCTGCCAGCCCCAACTGCCCAGGCCCACTCTCCCTGAGCCTCAGGCTGTCTGCCCTGCAACCAGTTCCCACCTGCTGCCTCCAATGCCCAGGGTCCTCTGGCCTCCATTAGTGAAATTTTTCTGGCAAATCCCCTGTAATGTTCTGCGAACCCCAATTTGGGAACCACTGCTACAGGATATAAAGGTACCGCTCTCATTATACTGGTATAGCACCATGCGTGGCCACTCTGAGGTTATGTCTACACTACTGGGACTATACCTATGTTGCCATAACTATGGCAGCATAAGCTGAGTGTACCCTGTAGAGACAGAAGGGGTTTTCCCATTGCTGTAGGAATTCCTTCTCCCGCAGCAGCAGCAGCTAGGCTGCTAGAAACATTTTTCTGCTGACCTTCTCGCTACAGTGGGAGTTAGGTCAATTTAGCTATGGCACTCAGGACTCCTGAGTGCAGTAGTTATGTCAACTTTAATTGCAATTGTAGATCACACATTCTAACGTAGCAATCCCTTTCCCTGCTTCAGTTTACACCACCTTCAGTGCAACGTAACAGGCCCAGGATTGTGGTAGCTGGGTTAGATTTGTATGCAAATGAGGCTGCCGATAACACTGCCTGCAAACCCCCTCTCTGGACATTTCCCTCGCAGCCCAGCCCTGTGGCACCGCTGGGAGGATGGAGAACATAACAGCACGATCCCTGATTTCTCTTGCTTTTGCACGCCCCCATCTAGAGCGCTGGGGTGTCGTTCTCCCGCCTCAGCCACAGGTGGCGCTGGTCCACACACTCCACTTCCTCCCACCCCAAACGCCGCTGCGAACGCTGCGCTGCAGGTTGGCCGGCAGTGATCCCAGTCCGGAAGCGGCGCTCTCTCCTCTTCCACAGTCTCTGTGTTTCTTTGTCCGCCAGGCTGCCCGGTGCCGCTTGGTTGCTAGGCGGAAGTGGAGCGGCGGAGGCAGCGGTTTGGTTTAAAGAGCGTCCGTGGCGGCAAAGGGCTGCGGGTGGCGGCACCGCGAGCGGAGCTGGGCGCGGCAGATCCTGCTCTCCAGCGGCGGCTTTCTGCTCTGTTCCTGCAGAGGTTGAGACGCTTCATATGGGGACCCCTCCCCCCCGCCAGGGCCCGAAACTCCACTCCCCGTAACCCCCTGTCAGCCCGGACCGGGACACCGCTCGCCCCTGCCTCAGATTCCGTTCCCCCAGCAGGGCCAGGGACCCCCCAGGCTGCCAGCCGTAGCCCGGATCCCCGATTTCCCGTACAGCCCCAAAGCAGAAATGGTCTCCAGATCGGACCAGCTTCTGATCGTTGTCTCCATCCTGGAAGGTAAAGTATTGAGCCCGCCACTGTCCTCTGAGCGCAGAGCTGGCTCTTGCTCCGTGCACGATGGCATTAACATCTTTGCACTTTTTCATTTCCCCTTTCTGGTTTTTTTTTTTTTTTTGGACTATGTAAATTTTGCTAAAATATCATGATGATGGATTTAGTAATCCCTGCAAAGAACATGCCAGGATGTGGGACAGAATTACCTTTAAGTAACTTCTGTGGGCTTGCCTTACAACTGATGTATTTTTTGTCTGATTTTTTTCTCGTTATTGCCAGCAGCAGAGTACTTCATAAGGAATATACAAGAAGAGTTTGAGAACTGAAGTTGCATTACTCCTTAAAGGCACAGTCTCCATCTTACTAAAATCAGAATCACTTAAAATCTAAATGAATGAGCAAACTTTGATTAGTTTTGTTGAAAGCTCTGTGGACCAAATTCAGCTCTGATTTAAGTGAGCATTGAGTGAGCAGCTGACTGACATTATTGGCAAGATGTAGGGCCTATATATCTTAAGGAGTCCCCTAGCCACTACCTTCCACTGGGAAGGTGAAGTAGGGGCTGGAGTAACAACTGTGCAGTCTTCTCCCCCCTCCCCTTTTTTTTTCCTGCTTGCTTGTCCTGGATGTTGTATCTAATTCAGGGTATATGCAAATAACGGTACTCCTTCTAAGGTATCGGAGAGTAGAAGTATTCAGCTTTTGTGTGTCTCATTTGTTTTATGGTGGTGGTCTTTCTTTCTCCAATTTTAAATGGCAGAAAATATTGAAAGAAAACATTCATTCATGTAATACCATGAGAATAGACGGTGTAAAAATCAATTCTAGGGTGTTAGATTAATCCCTGATTCTGGTTTACTTGAGGGAAAGTGAGTTTTTGGCTACGTATAAGTTAGAATTGAAACAGTAAAAGGGATATAACATTTTCAGTGTTGTAGCTACTGTTTGTATGATTACTTTAACAGAAATTGGGTGAGGAGGAAGTAATTTTCAATGTTGTTATAACATTTGATAGCAGTTTGTGTATGATCAGTTTAACGGTTCTGTTTGCACAATGCTTGCACATATAAATAAACAGGGAATGGAGAAGGGGACTTTTTAAAACAAAAGAAGGAGCGGGGAGAGAAACCCAAACAGGGTGACTGCAAAGTTTTGTGACTCAGATGTGACTCAGACAGGTATAATTCCTGAAACGCTTGATATACTCGTGGCACTCAACTCTAGTCAGCTTTTTAAAAAGTTTCTATGCCCCTTTGCCATAGCCTAATGATCTATATTTTAATTTTTTTAACACAATCATAATCAAATAAGGTTTGATATCTGGACTGACCAAAGCCTATAGAAACACAATTTCTTAAAAATATAAAGACAAAAGCTATCAGCAGTTATACCCCTCTTATTGAAGGGGTTGTATTTCTTCTTAACCATGTGAAAGAAGCTGCAAAGTTTAGGTGTTGTAATAAATTCTGTGCAGACCTCATTACAGGTTTGGGGCCTAGTACACCACCCTGTTGCACTCATGTTCCTTACAGTTGGATCCACACCTCATTTATCTACACAAAATGACTTTACTCGGGAGAGAGATTTCTTCTGAAAATCGTCTCAGTTTGGACATACACTTTGTAAATGTAATTTACAGTCTTCTGTTAACTTTCAGAAATTTTGGTAGGTGGGGAAAGGATGGTTAAATAAATAACTTGGGGTTTTTCATTCTTCAGTTGCAGATTGTCCTAAATGAATGTTTCTGTGCTGTATCTGAAAATATCTGATTATTTCTGTATTTCCAGACACTTCTATGTGTCTTTCGGTGTTTTCAGCATTAGATTCTCAATGAATGACTTTGGGAAGATCTTTTTCCAGAAATAGTTCTGAATGTTATTTCTAGAGTGCCCAGCACTACAGATTATAATTTGAAAGAATTGATCTCAAATTTTTGAGACATAACTACAGTAAATACAAAATACATGTTGTTTTACATTCACAGTCATAAGGAGAAAAACTCTGTATTGTTTCTTTAAAATGAGAAATCCATTAGGCCAGAAGAATGTTGATTCAGACTGCTTTCTTATCTCTCTTGTCTCAGGAGTCATGCTATGTAGTAACTAATTAAGGGAGGCAAGAGAGGCATGCTGGTCTAAATTTTCAAAAAAGGATGATTGGTGGTACCCAATTTGAGACACCTTCAGGAAGCCTACTTTCCATAAAGTGCTGAGTATCCACCTGTTTAAGAGTCCTAAGTAGTACTTTCAAAATAACTTGTCACATTTGAAAATGTAGGCTGCTTTTTATGAAGTGTTCAGAATTTTAGGATGTGTATAAATATTTGAGATATTAATAATGTTCCTTCTCCAGGTATATATTAAAATTTGGTTAGACTGATTACTCTTTATGGACCAATAGCTTTCAAAATTCAGCTTATATGTACTTTTGGAGGTTCTTCTAGATTTTTACATTCCAAAAATACAACTCAAACGTTTTTTAGAGGTAATGCTTCTGGGCTGAAAATTGGCATACCAAATTCAGATAGATGCTAGTCAAATTCCTAAATCAAGTATTGTGAAAATTTTTTTGGGGGTGGGGGGATTGCACAATGCCTGTCTGGCTGAGTGTTTTTAATACCGTGCTGTTATGAGCACCTAAATCACAAAATTAACAAACTATCACAGGACTCTATCTTCATTTCCTCTACTCCTCATTGTTTTAAAAAAATAATAACCTCACACCAGGTTAGTGAAAAGCTTAATGACAGCTTGTAATGAACCACTTAAAAATCTGCACCAGCAATATACCTGCTATGTATCTGACTGTCTGTCCAGCTTTGATTGCAAGCTCTTTATGGCAGGCAGTGAATTATTCTTGCTTACGACAGTACTAGGATGCTGGTGTACAACAAATAATATGAAAATTCAGCCCTGGCTCTTGAGATAAAGTTAGGAAACATTGCATATTATACCCATTTAAACAACCCAATGAACTTCCAGAACTAAAGGAAAAAAATCAAAATATCATAGTAAGTGCGTGATCCCATACACATGCGAGAGTAAAGTTACTCATGTGAGTAGTTCCATTATATTCAATAAAACTACTCACTAGTAAAGTTACTGACATACATGTTTGCAAAATTGGGACCTAATAGAAAATTATTTATCATGTATATTTACTGAGGACACTTTCCTACCTTTTATGTGTTGAAGTCCACCCTCCACTTCTTTGAAAGGAATGATACTTTTTTAAAATTAAGATGTGGAAAGTATATTTATATGTTTTAGAACAACTTCAAGAAGAATGATAAGGAAATTTATTTGTACAGTTTCTGTTTTTTGACAAAAACACAAGTTCTTCTGTGTTTCTAGCAGAGCTGCCTGATAGTTGTGCCTTTGTATTTTTTCCAGGACGCCATTTTCCCAAACGTGCAAAGCATATGCTTGTGGTAGAAGCGAAGTTTGATGGTGAACAGCTAGCTACGGATCCTGTGGATCATTCAGACCAGCCAGGGTTTGCCACCGAATTGGCTTGGGAGCTTGATAGGAAAGCCCTTCACCAGCACAGGTTACATTATAAAATTGTCAATGTTGTCATTATTTTTATCTTTACACCCAGTGAAAGCTGTGTGTTTTGGCTTCTAAAAATTTTAGATGACAGTAGTACTGGGTCTCTTTTATGGCCTGCTCCCATTATAGATTTTCCCTTCTAGTGAGAGAATGGTATGATAGATCTCAAATCAATGAAGGCTACACTCAGAAAGACCTCAAGACTTCTGGAATATGCTGCTCCAACAGTTTCACTTTTGTTTCTACTACCTGTCCATCCCTTCTCACATTTATATCCAGACTTCTCTTTGTCCAGATCTATTCCACCCCCCAAAATCTTCTGTTCATTGAACTTTTTGAAACTTTGCACTTTTAGAGAGAGGTAAGGGATTGACTCTGTGTGCAAAATTGTGTACACAGGGACAATAGGGTTGAGGTCAGTTATTTCTCACCTCTATATATTTATTTAAAAACATTTTTGCTATTAACAAGCGTGTTATCTCTGGAGACACATATCCACAGTTTGAGATCTGCAAAACTAAGCAACTCCGATGGTATCTTCTAGACTGAGCACTGAGTCCCATTGGGTGGGTAGATAGAAAGATTAGCCTAAATAATCTACACAGAAGCCCCTGAAACCCCATAAGATTGGGTCCCTAATCCATGAACTCTTGAAACTCATTTACAAAACTTTTCTTAAACATTACGTGAATATATTGTCTTATACTATAGAATTAGAATTTATAATCCCTATTCTATGATGAGATACATTATAGCACAAAGATATCTTTATCTTTAGATAAACTGCTTTTTAAGGGAAAAGAATCTATCAAAAAATCTGGTTTATTTTACTTTTTTAAAAATAATTGATTTTTATCCACCCTTTGTAGTGCAATCTGCTATATATAATTACAGTATATATTGAAAGTTTTCCACCATGGCTTTGCTGCTACAGCACAAATGATAAATGGTAGTGTGAGTGACATTGAAGGAGTCTAAAACTCATGTATGAGTTTTATTTTAAAAAAAATCTTACAGTAGAAGAGCATTATGCTACAATACCTACAGTGGACTCAAATTATCCTGTATACAGTGGAATATATTACTAGAAAACTTAATCCTACACCATATTAAATGCAAAAAAAACCCTATTACAGTTCTGAGTTATGGTTTCTGCAGCAACTATCACTTAGCCTAATTTAGCATATATAATATCGTATCTGGCGTCAACTTTATGCCTTAATATTAATGCTCAATGTAACAGACTCACCACACTTAGTTACTTTGCATTTTCAATAGTGGTACCACCATCATCAGAGAAATTTTTTCACGCTTGCTACTGACAAGTGCATGACCATCCCTGCCCAAATATATTGATGCACAAACCACTAGGGGGCATTATCTATGCAGACACAGCCATCTTTATTTTGATGGTTGTATATGGGGGGAATAATTTCAAATGTTTTGAGGCCATTGTTTTTAATGATGTAGCTAAATTTACATTCTGAAGACATACTTGAAAATAGTTCAAAGGATGTAATCAAGTAGTGAACGCAACAGTCTGTTTTTATTTTATACCTTTTTAATCACTGAATTAACACTGAAGTGAAATTCCGATTGAAATAAGTGGTGCTGCTTATTTTGTGTGTCAGTTTAATACTATACGTCCAACTGTTAGCATAAAATTTAAAAATACATGGTGATGAATGTTACATGTCTGAGAGTAGAATCTAAACCTGCCTCTCTTTCTGGTGAGGAACAGTTTCATGTAATACTACTATATCTTTTCCATGATTGCTTGGACTTTAGGAGGGTCTAGTGAACGAATTTTTTAAAAATGGGTTTACTTACCTCCTTATCATTTATAACAGTGTTTGATTGTAGACGTTTAACAGTATATTCAGTTTGTACTGATGTGAACCAGTTAACAAGTTGCTATATTTTCAGATTTGTTTATACTGTCATCTTTCCGTGCTGTGACATTTTTCATCCGTTAAGTCTGATTACAGGGATTGTTGGTACAAATTGGATTTCATTGTGGTATTCTTCCAGGCTACAGCGTACACCTATCAAACTCCAGTGTTTTGCTTTGGATCCTATATCTTCAACTAAGGAGAATATAGGCTATATTGTACTTGATTTAAGAGCTGCTCAAGAAAAGAAACAGGTATGTTATTTGTTATGAGGAGATGTTAATAACTGACAGTTGGATAGTACTTATATTTTCCATTTTTGTAGGTTCTGAAGTAGTTCTCAAAAGGAACTTGCAGAGGTCTCCAATCCTATTTGAAGGAATGTTGACTCATCAGAACATGTAGTTCAAAACCTTTTCAAAGGAGATTTTAATAGCATGTGTGAAGCACAAATATTTTGTATACATTTTATTGACATGATGAAATGTAAAATGCATCTGACTTATTTTTAAATTGGTCATTGGAGATTACTGTGATATGGCCAAGCATGTGTGAAGGTTCTTTTGCCTTCCTGAATTTTAAAGATTTTGAGAATAGCAATATTGACATTGATGTATTTGTATTTCATATGAAATAATTCTCTGTAAGCTGTCTTTAATAATCAGACTAATTTTGGATTTTTATTTCTGGCTGTAATTGAGTAGTTCTTTGCTGAAACAACCAAATTTGCATTCTTTATTTAAAAAAATAAAAATCCCTCAGATTATGGCGATGAAGTAATAGTACAGGGTGAAACTCTCAAAGAATGATTAAAATGAGTGAGAGACTGTGTCATAAATATAAAGGGAAGGGTAAACCCCTTTGAAATCCCTCCTGGCCAGGGGAAAGCTCCTCTCACCTGTAAAGGGTTAAGAAGCTAAAGGTAACCTCGCTGGCACCTGACCAAAATGACCAATGAGGAGACAAGATACTTTCAAAAGCTGGGAGGAGGGAGAGAAACAAAGGGTCTGTGTCTGTCTGTATGCTGCTTTTGCCAGGGACAGAACAGGAATGGAGTTTTAGAACTTTTAGTAAGTAATCTAGCTAGGCATGTGTTAGATTATGATTTCTTTAAATGGCTGAGAAAAGAATTGTGCTGAATAGAATAACTATTTCTGTCTATGTATCTTTTTTGTAACTTAAGGTTTTGCCTAGAGGGGTTCTCTATGTTTTTGAATCTAATTACCCTGTAAGATATCTACCATCCTGATTTTACAGGGGGGATTTCTTTATTTCTATTTACTTCTATTTTTTATTAAAAGTCTTCTTGTAAAAAACTGAATGCTTTTTCATTGTTCTCAGATCCAAGGGTTTGGGTCTGTGGTCACCTATGCAAATTGGTGAGGCTTTTTATCCAACATTTCCCAGGAAAGGTGGGGTGCAAGTGTTGGGAGGATTGTTCATTGTTCTTAAGATCCAAGGGTCTGGGTCTGTAGTCACCTAGGCAAATTGGTGAGGCTTTTTACCAAACCTTGTCCAGGAAGTGGGGTGCAAGGTTTTGGGAAGTATTTTGGGGGGAAAGACGCGTCCAAACAGCTCTTCCCCAGTAACCAGTATTAGTTTGGTGGTGGTAGCGGCCAGTCCAAGGATAACGGGTGTAATATTTTGTACCTTGGGGAAGTTTTGACCTAAGCTGGTAAAGATAAGCTTAGGAGGTTTTTCATGCAGGTCCCCACATCTGTACCCTAGAGTTCAGAGTGGGGGAGGAACCTTGACAGACTGAGAGCTGAATCTGTTTAGTTTATCAAAATGATGAGTGAGAGGTGACGTGATTACAGTGTTAAAGTACCTTCTCAGGGAGAAAATATTGGGTACTAAAGGATAAACGTGTAACAAGAACCAATGGCTAGCCAGTAAGTTTTAACTAGACATAAGATACACAAAGTGGGTGAGGTAATATCTTTTGTTGGCCCAACTTCTGTTGCTGAGAGAGACATGCTTTTACAGAGCTCTTCAAGGCAACCCTGAAGCTGTCTCTCTCAGCAACAGAAGTTGATCCAACAAAAGATGTTATGTCACCCAGCTGGTCTCTCTACTATCCTGGGACCAATACAATAACTCTGACAGAAATAAGTACATTTTTAACAGTGTAGAATTGGAACAAACTACCAAGGGAAGTAGCAGATTCTCCATCTCTTGATATCTTCAAATCAGTCCTGGATGCATTTTTGGAAATTATGCTTTAGCCAAATGTGTAAAATACAGTGCTCAATACAATGAAATTTTAATGTCCATGATATACAGGTGGTCAGGCTAGATGATCTAATGGTCCTTACTGGCCTTAAACTCTATGTATAAACTACACCATGGCTGGTCATACAATAGCCTGGATTCCCTAGAGCCATTTTCGCAGGGTTGAAAAAACTCACTCTTCTCAAGATAGCTTGTGTTCCATACAATTTTACCATGTGAGGGTCTGTTAGATGAGATCTTAGAAAAATAAGATTTTTCTCTATTCTGATTAAAGATTCTATGGTGGTTTTAGCCTGTTATCTTGTTGAGTATGCCCAGGCATTGGAAGGAATATGTGCAGTTTTTTCCTTTAGGAGTCTAGCCTAAAATATGGCCAGCTAATTAATATGTCTTCAAATATGTCAGTCTATGTCTTGATCCAGTTTTTTAGTTATATTAAGCTAATTGGATTGGAAAAAACACACCTTCTTTGTGTATCAAGACAGGACTTATGAGTCTCACAAAACAGCTGTGAGTTAGGGTGCCATCTATTATACAAAGAGAGATAATGATTTGCACAAGGTTATGCAGGTAACTAGGGAAAAACTGGGAATAGACTGCAGATATCTTGACTCCTTCTCCCTCTGCTGCAGTCATTAAGCCACAGTTGCCTACTTCAGAGGAGACCAAGAGAAAAATGTTAAAAAGGAAAAAATAAAGCAAAAGGCTGATGTATGGCAGGTTTTAGAGAGCTATTTTATTGGTGAATGGCAGGCACTTCTGAGTAAACCTTGCTCAAGAATGCTTGGGATGGGGCATGTGCAAAAGGGGCAGTTCACCCCAGGCGCCCTGCTTGAGAGGGCTCCCAAACCAGTGGAATTTGAGCACATAGCATTGTGACCTGGCGCACAGGGTCATAGTGCCACTTAGGTTTGGCCTGGCTACTCCTCTGTCATGATGGAAGGGTCGTTGGGGAAAATTTGAGTGAGCAGTGATCCCATGTGCCAGGTCACAACATATAGAGCAGGGAACCATGCCCAGCCTTGTGGGACAGGAGGCGCCTCTGCAGAGTGAGTGGGACAAGCTAGCTCCCTGCCATCCTACCCCAGATCTCAGGTGGTGAGGGAGAGGTTCAGTTTCAGATTTTGCCCCGGGGTCCCCTAAAACTCTGTGATCTTGCTGTAATTTGTGGTTTCGCTCCATCTTAGGCTGCTTCCCATGCACTTCCAAAGGCTATCAGGGCATTGTTGTTAGACATCTTGATTGTTAGGCAGAAAGGTTTGGTCCACGTCAATCTACCTAAGAAATTTGGTATAACAAAATTTCTGCTATTATGGTAGAAAGTGACAGAGAATCAGTCTGATATTTTGAAAATAAGCACTGAAGCACATCTTACATCTTTTGGCAGACTGTAGCAGAGTTATTTCATCCTGTAACCACATTATATGCCTTTGCCATTCTCTTCTTTCTTCTTTTTGGAACATACTTTATATATATAATTTTTTTTTTTTTTTTTTTTAATTCTGCAGGCACCAAAATGGTATCCTTTGCTCAGCAACAAATATACTAAATTTAAATCTGAGATACAGATAAGTCTAGTGTTGGAAACTGATACAAAAGCACCAGTGGATGGCTTTAAAGCAAAAGAAGCACCCCCTAGAGAAGGGAAAGGTTAGTAGCATAATAAACATTTTAGTTACATTTTATTCAGAAAAGCTGTGTTTTTCTGTCTGAAGAGCATACAGTTGATTGCAAATGATTGTTTTGGGACACAAGTGCATTTTACTTTAATAGCATTTTTATACAAAATATTTACAACCTATTACAGTGCATATAGTACATATAAATGTAAGCATTGAGTGCAAGGGTTATTTTATAATGGCTATCTAATCATATCAGGATCCAATAAAGCAGGTGTGCTTGTTTGCTTATTGTAATAGGATGGGTGTGAGGTTTCTGTCATTTAAAAACAAACAAGCTGCTTATTTCCTTGACAGAATGTAGTTTTGATACTTTGTACTTTATGATCTTAAGTACTGAAATCGAGTAGTCCGGAAAAGAGGTAGTAAAAACAGGGGTAAGAGTTGATCGGGGCACGCAGGAAAATAAAATACAGGTACAGGGATGGATTTTTAAAGCAGAAAGTGCAAACTTTATTAATGTTTAGTTTGACGGGAGAGAGCTGTTCTCCTGCTCCAAAACCAGTGTGACACACAGACCCCTTGGCAAAGGATCCTCTTTCTTTGTAAATATCTCTTGCACCAGATCTGACAAACTCACTAGTTATCTAGAGAGAGTAACATGTAATGTATCTCCAAACACTTATAACTTGTCAAGAGTCATAGTCATTGTGAAATATATGCATGGGTAATGTTTAAGGAATAATATACTGAAAGTATGCTTGATGGACTTGGAGTAGAAATTGGTCACAAGAAGACAATGTCTTGGTGATGGCCCATATGGGCAAAGGGGAGTTGTCACTCTGCCTTGATTGGCCAATGATGCAGTAGAAGGGCTAGGTTGTTTAGCCCTGCATAATATGAAGGCTACCTCTACACTACACAGTTTTTAGCAACATGGCTGTATCGCCACAGCCATGCCACTAAAAGTTGTGCAGTGTAGCTGCTGTTTGTCGGCTCTCCTGCCGACAAAAGAAGACTTCTGCCCCCAATGAGTGGTGTTCATGTTGTTGGCAGGCGAGCGCTCCTGCTGGCAATGCTGTTCACACTGGCACTTGTTGCAGCAAAACATTTGTCTTTTAGGTTTTTTTTTGTTTGTTTGGGTGTTTTTTTGTCGTTCAATTGCCAGTGTAGACATAGCCTAAAACTTTTGAATGGGAAACCAGGAGAGGCAACAAGAAACAATTAAAACCACTTAAAGGTAAAAAAGAAACTTTACAGCTAGGCAGGGTTTCGCCCTGTCTGTGAATAGAAACCAAACATACTTTTCAGGATAATATAGTGTGGGGAAGGACACTGCATCCATTCACTGAGGAAACCCCTCATAAACATTTGGATCCTGGTTCTAGAGAAACCAGCCAGTTCTGCAACAGACTGAGTTTTGGTGGGAGGGGAGGAAAATCGACTTTCTTAGATAAGAAAGGTATCTATTGATAAGTGTAGATCCAGGTTCATGCTTCATTTCTTTTTTTTTTTTTTTTAAATTGTAACCATTTTTTTCACCACTTTTTTTTTTATTTCTAGTTCGATCTTTATTGTTTGAAAACTACTTTTGTTTTATTATAAGTGCTCACAAGCTCTGTGGTTTACAGGAGCAGTGGTTTAAGATAAAACTGGGGTGCGTCTTTGGGTGCAGAGGGTCTGGGATATCTGTGAGTAGCCAGGGGCTGGATATCACAGGGGAATGATTCAGGAATTGGGATACACCTATTGTTAATCTGAAAGGCAAAGCTAGGGCTGGCATAGCCCAGACCAGAGTGCCTGAGTGGCTGAAATGTGGTGTTAGGGAGCTGACCCTCAGCTACCACATGAGACTCCCTCTTCTGAAGGCAGGGGTAACAAGGTGACTGTCAGTCCTGGGTTCCCTGAGAACTGTCACAACAAGACAGTTCAATGCAGTGTTAAATGGCATCACGTTAAATAACCTATATTCAGGGTTGGCTCCCTTCAGCCTAACTCACTCCTCTAAATTCTTTCACCCTTCCCTGGAAGGAGGAATAAGGGCATATGTGAAAGGTTACCTAAGTTTGTAAAGACTCAAGGTCTTCCCTGTTTCCTGTAGGCTAATAGGCACCACCAGGTATCTCCTACGTCTCCTACTCAAGTTTGTCTCTGGGATATTGAGCTCTCACCCACAAATTGTGACAAATTATGGGCTTTACTTAAGATGAAAATTTCATCTTTTAATTCTTCACTCCTTATTAACTTAAAATCGGGCCTCCATGGTGCTGTGAGGAAGATGGAAAAACTACCGGACATCCTGCTCTTATTTCCCCAAAGGAAAATTTTCCTTCCTGACCCCAAAAAACAGTGATCTGATCAGACTACAGATCTTGGAATCACCAGTCAAATTGGGAGGATGGGGCATTTACCTCAGCAGAATGGCTGCTGCTTGTCCTTGAGATCTTTAAATATAGAAAAGAGGTGACACAATGAAAGAATCATTTCTCTTTTCCTTCAAAGCCAGTTGGGCAGCAAGGAGAGATGGAGAAACCCCGTTTTATTCCTCTTCCCCGCACCACCCTGTCCAGGCATGACCTCCACTTGTGTTCTGGGTGGAGGCACTGGGAAACAATAGAAGGGCCCAGTCCTTCTCTCTCCTCTCAAGACCACAGTGGGGTGAAGGGCTACGGATCTAAAGAGGAACTGTGGTGCAGGAGGAGAACCTGGAGTAGCTGGGGAAGGAGACTCTGACTAGGAGCCAGGAGGGAAGTGGGCACTGGATATCAATGAAGATGGAGAATATAGTGGGTGTGCGGGGGGGGCAACTGGAGGCTGTGTATGTAGAGGGGTGAGACTAGGGTTTGCTTGGAGAAGAAGACTAGAATTCAAATGAGGAACTTGGAGTGGAGACAGACTAGCTAGGTGAGGGAATGGGAGTGGTCTGGAAGAGCCAGGAACAGGAAGGAGATGGGGTGGAGACAGGGACAATTTGGAGGAGATGGCAGAAGGAGTCATGCTTGGGAGTGGGGAATGGGCATGTGAATAGGTGTCTGCTAGAGCACACTCCCCTCCAGAGCCTGGGATTCCCAAGTCATCTGAGTCTCTCAATTGCTTTACCCACTGGTTAAATATTCTGGTCCGCATAGAAGATGCCAGTCTGATACACGATTAGTTACGTTGTTAGCTCAAGCAATCGGTGTCTGTGTATGGATCTAAAGGTTCCAACTCTGCTGGTGGCCCAGGTGGATAGCAGTCTGATGCTCCATGATGTAATTTTGGGGAGGGGTGTTTTTCAGTTGTGTGGGGTTTTTTTGTTTTGTTTTGTGTTTTTTTTTTTTTTTAAAAACAGATGAAATACACAAATCTGGAAATCTAGAAGAACATAACAATATAAATTCAATTCTCTTAAAGTGCCTGCTCTGCTTTCTGGGCTAGATCCTAAAAATATTTTAGCAGTCCTGAATGAGGAAGAAGGCTATCATCAAATTGGACCAGCAGAATATTGCAGAGAATACTTTGTTTTGTCTGTGACTATAGCATTTGCCACGCAGCTGGAACAGGTAATGATTATTCACCTTTAAGACCATTATGCCAATAAAGCTTTTATAATATGTAAAAAAGTAATGGTTTTGCTATTGTTTTCCCATTTCTTGTATTTCCTGTGTTTATCTTTTAAATCTTTATCTTCTTCTGGTGAAAGAATAGTATTCATTTTGGGCTAGATTTAAAGTTTATTTTGAAAAATTATGCATTACTTTATACTTGGTAACAATTTTATTATGTGGACAGTGTAAGATTTAGGATGTCAAACCATTCACTTATTGTCTTCAAGCATTTGGGTTTGTTAGTGGTGAGATAGGTACATTAAAAGTACATTGTCGTCACTCAGCAACCTTAACTGATTTCTAAAATAGTGGGTTTTGGTTTTTTATTTGGAAATTGCCAAGTTGTTGGGTTTTTAAATTTTTTTCTTTGTGTAATTAAATTTAGAATTACAAGCAATCAAATCAACCTAATCATGGAACTGTAGTTGCAAGTTTAAATGTGGAGAAATTCTCCCTAATAAAATGTTACATACTTACTTAGCTGAAGCTTGAAAACTTTTGGTCCTTCATCTTCAAAAACGCAGATCTCTGCCATTTGAGCTTAAGGAAGCTCTGTTTTCTGTAGAAATACCCCTGAGTTCTTTCTAAGATGCAACCAGCCCAGAAAGGATAACATGCTCTCTTTAACACAGTAAATGGGCTCAAAACTATCCAAACAATAACTTTAAATGCAACCTATTTCTTCAAATATAGACATAAATAAATTTAGAGAGATTTAACAAATGGAAAATGTGGAGGGTTCACAACAAGCTGCTTTTTGAATTACAAGGATACAAATAATTGCTAAACATAAGTAATACTTTCAAAGTCAGCATAGTTTTTAAAATCACCTGTAACTCACATTATTTGAACTTTCTTCAAACCTTACAGAAATATTCTTCTTTCCTTAAGTAAATTTGGCAATTTTCCATGCCAAAATCATAGGGAAACAAAATTAGAGCTTTATAGTGGAAACTAGTTGCAATCATAGGACCAGATTTTGCTACTTTTACATTGAGTACCTTATTTGAAGGTGGTATCGTTATACTTTATAAGAAGCATACGGGAACTATTTCAGGGGAAAAGGCAACACGCTGTTTATTGGAGATGCAACAATTAGCGTGCACGCGCACACATACTCTGTCTCTCTGTCCCACCAGTCGATGTTATAGTTACCAGTCTGGAGCAACCAAGTAGCCAGCTAGGTTGATCGCTGGTAGGGAGGAGCCGGGTTCTGTTGGTTGCGACATGATGCTCCAGGGAAGTCTTGGCAGGACGAACCCAAAATTTCATGGCAAAGCACCCTGTTTATATAGTGATCTTCCTTCATTGGGACCAATGAGTTTTTCACAGTCATGCTGCAATCAATTGCCCTTTGATGAGTGCTTGTTTTCTTAAATTGTTCTTCTTCTTTCTTTATTACTTCATTAGTCTCTTGGGGAGATACCCCATGCTGGTTTTGATCACAGCTATCTTGTTCTGATAAGTGCTTGCCTCATTTTTAGAGTCCTCAATCTGCCCTCCTTTGACATCTCAATAGGGGCATGTTGCAATCTTCTGGCGCCTTTACATCTGTCCTCCCCAGAACATCTGGTCTGGTGATGGTCATCACACTTACCTTCTAATACACATGTTCCTCATTCACACACAAAGCAGGATTGATTTACAGAGAACATTTGAACAGGAACATCAAATTGCAATGCAGGAGAAAACAATCATTGCATTCTTTTACTTATTTCAAAATACTAATTTTAAACCTACAACAAAGTGGTAACTCTAAAGGTCCATTACTGCCTTGAAATCCGCTTCAGACACAAGGTTCTGGCAGATGCATCTTTACCAGTGGCACATGAGGCCATTCCTTTCTGCTTTCAGAAAGGATGGCTGGCAGAATACCATCAAATCGTATCCTACATCAATACATTTAATACATGCTACATTATTATTCTTTATCTTTCATTCTAAATGATACAAAATACAACCATAAAATCCTAGTACTACAGTATGATCTAGTCGCTGGGGCACTGAAATGGGAATCAGGAGACCTAGGTTCTATTTCCATCTCTACCATTGACTTGTGTGACTTTGGGCAAGTCATTACACATCTGTCTTTCTGACCTCCCTTGTTTGATTGTTTCCAAAGTGCTGAGAATCTAGACTCTCTTACTGTGTGTTTGTACAGTTTCTATTGTGTTTGGGGCCTTGATTTAAGTTGGGTCCTCTAGGCACGAATGTGTAATACAAATTAGGACTGTCAAGTGATTAAAAAAATTAATCACGATTCATTGCTCTGTTAAACAATAATAGAATACCATTTGTTTAAGTATTTTTTGATGTTTTCTACATTTTCAAATATACTAATTTCAGTTATAACACAGAATACAAAGTGTACAGTGTTCATTTTATATTTTCTATTACAAATATTTGCACTGTAAAAAACAAAAGAAATAGCATTTCTCAATTCACCTAATATGCAAGTACTGTAGTGGATTCTCTTTATCATAAAAGTTGAACTTACAAATGTAGAATTTATGTAAAAAAACCTGCATTCAAAACTAAAACAATGTAGAACTTTAGAGCCTACAAATCCACTCAGTCCTATTTCTTCAGCCAGTCACTCAGACAAACAAGTTTGTTTACAATTGCAGGAGATAATGCTGCCAGCTTCTTGTTCACAATGTCACCTCCAGTGAGAACAGGTGTTCACACAGCACTACTGTAGCCAGCATCGCAAGATATTTACGTGCCAGATGTGCTAAAGATTTGTATGTTAATGCTTCAACCACCATTCTAGAGGACGTGCATCCATACTTAAGACAGGTTCTGCTCGATAGCAATCCAAAGCAGTGCAGACTGATGCATGTTCATTTTCATCATCTGAGTCAGATGCCACCAGAGAAGGTTGATTTTTCTTTTTTGGTAGTTTTCCACATCAGAGTGTTGCTCTTTTAAGACTTCTGAAAGCATGCTCCACACCTCATCCCTCTCAGATATTGGAAGGCACTTCAGATTCTTAACTCTTGGGTCGAGTGTTGTAGCGATCTGTAGAAATCTTACACACCTTCTTTACGTTTTGTCAAATCTGTAGTGTTCTTAAAATGAACGTGTGCTGAATCATCATTCGAGACTACTATAACATGAAATATATGGGAGAAACGCAATTCTCCCCCAAGGAGTTCAGTCACAAATTTTAATGAATGCATTATTTTTTTTTTTAATAAGCTTCATCAGCATGGAACCATGTCATTTGGAATGGTGGCTGAAGCATGAAGGAGCATATAAATCTTTAGCGCGTGTGGCACGTAAATACCTTGCAATGTCGGCTACAAAAGTTCTATGCAAACTCCTGTTCTCACTTTCTGGTGACATTGTAAATAAGAAGAGGGCAGCATTATCTCTTGTAAATGTAAACAAACTTCTTTGTCTTAGCGATTGGCTGAACGAGAAGTAGGACTGAGTGGATTTATAGTTTTGTATTGTTTTATGTTTGAGTGCAGTTATGTAACAAAAAATCTACATTTGTAAGTTTCTCTTTCACAGTGAAGAGATTGCATTACAGTACTTGTATGAGGTGAACTGAAAAATACTGTTTCTTTTGTTAATTGTTTTTACAATGCAAATATTTGTAAAAAATATAAAGTGAGCACTGTACACTTTGTATTCTGTATTGAAATAAATATATTTTAAAATGTAGAAAAATATCCAAAAATATTTTAAAAATTTCAATTGATATTATACTAACAGTGTGATTTACTTATGCAGTTAATCACTATTTTTTGAGCTAATCGCGTGAGTTAACTGTGATTAATTGACAGCCCCAATACAAATTAAAGCTACCCCACAAGTAGTCCCATTGAAGTCTTTCAGATTGCATCTGGAGTAAAGTACCACTTAGCATGAGGAAGAGTGGCAGAATCTGGCCATTAATATGGAAATACTGACTCTCCATGTATACATATATTTTAAAACATTTTTGCAATCGGGGATTTAGGTTAGTTTGGTCTTCTGGAGTTTGAGACAGTTTTAGCTACAGTATTTATAACTCTAACCAGATGCTTGAAGGCAGCTGTAATTATTTGTGTTTAAAAAATATATATATATATATATATATTAATTGACTTTTCTTCCCCACACTTAGTTAATTCCTAGTACAATGAAACTTCCAGAACGACAGCCTGAGTTTTTCTTTTATTATTCGTTACTGGGAAATGATGTAACAAATGAACCCTTCACTGATTTAATCAATCCAAACTTTGAGCCAGAGAGAGCATCCGTTCGAATACGCAGTACTGTTGAAGTCCTTCAAGTTTATTTTTCTGCACAGCCAAAAATACAGGTAAATAGTTTCTTCTCGCCTACGGTAACCTATATTACGTATAATTCTATTCAGATCTAAACTTGCCAGTCTAGAACTTAAATGAAGTAGACTTCAAAATCAATAATGTTATATAGATTGCTAATCTTTTGTCTTGTCATGTTTAAGCTTATTGCGTAATATTTAAAAACCCCTCTTAGAGCTTATTCTGCTCCTGTCGAAGTCAATAGAAAAATTGGCAAATGGAAGTAGGAGTGGTCCTAAGTGAGACAATTGATTAGAGAGTCACATAGCAGACATAACACATTTTGTCCTTTTTATTAGTCTGTTCTTTAAATGTGAAGCATAGAGTTGATTTTATAGGTTTTTTCCTGTTGTACATCTTCTCTACTGGACTATACAGTATTTTTTTTTAATTTTATATTTTAAACCATTTTAATTGGTTTTAAATAATATTACTCTGTACCTAAAATTATTTCGGATTGTTGCATTTCACAATTGAATAGTATTTGTTTACAAAGAGTCTTTAAATTTATATTTCTGTAGATAAGACTGTGCTGAGCTGGCATATTAGAATTTAACCTTGATGACGTCCTGCCTTGATACAGAGTATTTTGTATGTCTGGCTTTTTTTTCTTTTTTCTTTATCATTTTAAAAGAACTAATGCGTATTGTAAAAACTTTGAAATAAGCATAGAAGCCTGGATCCTCATCTGGTCTGTATTGGTGTCATTCCATTGGTATGAATGGAACAATTCATCTGCTTAAAGTTAAGCACATACTTGCTTGCTTTGCTGAATGGATGTCAGAGTGCTTTGCACCATTCAAGGCCTTCATCATTTGCTACAAAGGCATATTTATTGTTAAGGAAGATCAGATTTATTGATAGGGTTTAACAAAGACAAGAAAGAATAGCTGCTGTTTTTCTCCAGGGAAACTTTTGTTTGGTATATACATTAAAAAGGAGCTCATGTTATGAGACTAGATATGCTTAAGTGCACTTCTTAGGACCAGACTTTACTCCGGGTGTGCAAAGCAGCAAATTCTTCTTGAAATCAACAAGAGTTGTGTGCACATATTTGAGCACAGAATAATAACCCTAAGCCAGGAATTAAAGAGCTCTAGACTTCCCCTGGTAGTTCATAAAGTCTTTATTGTTAGGATAATCCACATACTTCAACATACCTTTTTGCCTTTGTATATGGCTGTCTACACAACGCAGCTTTTAGTGACACAGCTGTGCTGCTACAGCCGTGCCGCTAAAAGGCGCACACTGTAGCCACTGTTCGTTGGCTCTCCTGCCAACAAAAAACTTCCACCTCCAACTCCTGCCGACAAAACGCTGTTCACGCTGGCGCTTGTCATCGGCAAACCTTTTGTCTTTCGGGGGTGTGGGGTTTTATTTATTTATTTTTTTTTTAATCTTTCACTTGCCAGTGTGGACATAGGCTATGGCACTGTGGTGTAGATAATTGTGTATCTTGGCTATCTACTACAGTACCTGCTCTGAGAGAACCCTTGCCTAGGTTGATACAGAGATTTTAGGGTCTATTTACACCACTCCAGCCCTTTACTCAGCGTAAAGAGACTGGAGGGGGCTGGATCTCACTCTTAATCTTTTTTTTTCTTCACTCCTTTTTAGAAAGAGGTTCAGTTTCAGACATTGGCAGTGGGAGATATGTATTTATATCTCAAAGTTCTTTTCTGAGCACTTCTTTTTACAATAGATCCATCTTTGCTGTGGGGACCAGTCTCTTGGAAGCACTGAAATACCACTAACTGGATTGCTGAAGAAAGGAAATGTGGAGATTGATCAGCACCCTGTGGCAGTTGAAGGGGCATTCAACCTTGTCCCACCAAATAGAGCCAAGCAAAAATTGCCACCATTGGCCTTAGATATGGCTCCTACTGTTGGGGTATCAGTAACCCTACAAAAGGAAGGCATAAATACCCAGGTACAATCCACTCATTTAGATTGTGATTCAGCTACTGTTCTAAAAGATAAAAAATAAGTGACTTTGTTGAATCAGATTTTACATTTTAAATCATGAAAAGAAAAGCCTGAAAGAACAAGCTACAGTATATTTTTTACTCTTTTTACAGCTCTATCTCTGTTTTCCATGCCATAAGAGTAATCTTAAATTCTGTAAATATAGTACAGAGTTTTTCAGTGCGAACTATGATTAATAAGAAAATTTGTATTTTGTTCAGTCATTGATCCACTTAGACCTTCAGACTGAGCCAGAACACTCGCATAAAAGAGTTTTGTCTCCCACACGGGATAAAACAAAGAGCTCAGAGCAAAGATCTCAGAGCGCCCCTTCTGCCCCACTTCAGAATGGCCATTCTCCTCCCACAAAAGATGAAGCAACAGAGAGCGAAGTAGAAAGTCTTCAATATGACAGGGGCGCAAAACTAAACAAAAAAGGTAGGTGATTTATAATTACGAATATTGATCGGCATAAACCAACTATTCTTAAATGTTTTCATAGCACAACACGCAGATTACCTCCTGGACTCATCCTCTCCCATTTGTGATCGTATAAAAATATTGTTAGAGCATACCGGGGTGTAATCAGGAAGGCCAAGGCACGATTGGAGTTGCAGCTAGCAAGGGATGTGAAGGGTAACAAGAAGGGTTTCTACAGGTATGTTAGCAACAAGAAGAAGGTCAGGGGAAGTGTGGGACCCTTACTGAATGAGGGAGGCAACATAGTGACAGATGATGTAGAAAAAGTGGAAGTACTCAAAGCTTTTTTTTGCCTCGGCCTTCACAGACAAGGTCAGCTCCCAGACTTCTGCACTGGGCAACACAGTATGAGGAGGCGGTGAGCAGCCCTCGGTGGTGAAAGAACAGGTTAAGGACTGTTTAGAAAAGCTGGACATGCACAAGTCCATGGGTCCAGATCTAAAGCATCCAAGGGTGCTTAGGGAGTTGGCTGATGTGATTGCAGAGCCATTGGCCATTATCTTTGAAAATTCGTGGTGATCAGGGGAGGTCCCAGACAATTGGAAAAAGGCAAATATAGTGCCCATATTGAAGAAAGAGAACCCAGGGAACTGCAGACCAGTGAGCCTCACGTCAGTCCCTGGAAAAATCATGGAGCAGGTCCTCAAGGAATCGATTCTGGAGGAGAGGAAGGTGGATCAGGAACAGTCAACATGGATTCACCAAGGGCAAGTCATGCCTGACCAACCTGATTGCCTTCTATGATGAGATAACTGGCTCTGTGGATATGGGAGAAGTGGTGGATGTGATACATCTTGACTTTAGCAAAGCTTTTGGTACGGTCTCCCACAGTATTCTTGCTAGCAAGTTAAAGAAGTATGGATTGGATGAATGGACTATAAGGTGGATAGAAAGCTGGCTAGATTGTCAGGCTCAATGGGTAGTGATCAATGGCTTGATGTCTAGTTGGCAGCCGGTATCAAGCTGAGTGCCCCAGGGGTTGGTCCTGGGGCAGGTTTTGTTCAACATCTTTGTTAATGATCTGGATGATGGGATGAATTGCACCCTCACCAAGTTTGCAGATGACACTAAGCTGGGGAGATGGGGGAGAGGTAGATATGCTGGAGGGTAGGGATTGGGCCAAAAGAAATCTGATGAGGTTCAACAAGGACAAGTGCAGAGTCCTTCACTTAGGAAGGAAGAATCCAATGCACTGCTACAGACTAGGGACCGAGTGGTTAAGCAGCAGTTCTGCAGAAAAGGACCTGGGGAGTACAGTGGACGAGAAGCTGGATATGAGTCAACAGTGTGCTCTTGTTGCCAAGAAGGCCAACGGCATATTGGGCTGTATTAATAGGAGCATTGCTAGCAGATCAAGGGAAATGACTATTCCCCTGTATTCGGCACTGGTGAGGCCACACCTGGAGTATTGTGTCCAGTTTTGGGCCCCCCACTACAGAAGGGATGTGGACAAATTGGAGAGAGCCCAGTGGAGGGCAATGAAAATGATTAGTGGGCTGGGGCACATGACTTACAAGGAGAGGCTGAGGGAACTGGGGTTATTTAAACTGTAGAAGAGAAGAGTGAGGGGGGATTTGATAGCAGCCTTCAACTAACTGAACGGGGATTCCAAAGAGAATGGAGCTAGGCTTTTTCTCAGTGGTGGCAGATGACAGAACAAGAAGCAATGGTCTCAAGTTGCAGTGGGGGAGGTCTAGGTTGGATATTAAAAAACACTGTTTCACTAGGAGGGTGGTGAAGCACTGGAATGGGTTACCTAAGGAAGTGGTGGAATCTCCATCCTTAGAGGTTTTTAAGGCCTGGCTTGACAAACCCCTGGCTGGGATGATTTAGTTAGTGTTGGCTCTGCTTTGAGCAGGGAATTAGACGAGATGACCTTCTGAGGTCTCTTCCAACCCTAATATTCTATGATTCTATATCCTTGTGGCAAATAAGAATTGCTTATGTGGAAAAAAATATTAGTTAATGTATTCTAGCTGCCTTTTTAATGTGTGTTAGCAGCTGAAAATAAGTAGAAGAGCCAGCCCCAAGTAACCAGTGCACTGTAGACCACTAGTGGTCCATGGACAGCAGTTAGACCAGCAATGCCACGAATGTCTAAAGACCTTTCTCTGAATTTGGGAATTGGTGGGTTAGAGATTTTAGATAAAAATCTTTTAAGATACTTTCTTGAATTTGTTTGAAGAGTAGGTGAAAAGGTCTGACGTGAAAAAATACTTTAAATGGGGAAGGAGAGGAGGAGCGTAGGATATTTAACCCTGAAGTTCTATTAAGAGGGATTAGATTTAATTGATTTTTACTAAATATTGACCATTATGGAAGCCCCAGTCTTGGTTACTTGAGTTGAATTTTCCCATTTTCTACTGTGTGTGGAGGGAGTAGGAAGAAGAAGAAAAACCTATTGCCTTTTAAAAATCAGTTTTCTTGTCATCAGTAACTACAGTCATTATTGTACACTAATCATAACTGTGTGGTTATTGCATCCAGTCACTGCAGGGTAGAATGAAGGTGGATTGGGTGCCTTAATTATGTATTTCTATACTTGAATATATCTAGATTTCTTTTGAGTTAATCTTAACTCTGAATTACCTGGGTTTGCAATGCTTGATTTTGAGGTAATTCAACATCTCTGCAATTTGTTTTACTCTTAAGTTACTGATGTGTACTCATCCTTAACTCTGGGTTTACATAGTTTTTATCAGGGAATCAACCAGAATGAATTGAGTTATTTTACTAAATAAAATAACCTAAACTACATCGGACAAAACAAATGAAGGGGGGAAAAATACATTTTTTTAATAGGTACGGTTCTTGATTTTTATTTTCTCACTCACTTACTCACATCACTTTTCCCCAGTCCCTGGTGCAAAATAATAAGACCTTATTGTAACAAAACAATATGAACATTTGCTTTTATACGTGTTCTAAAGCTGGCTGGAGTTCTTTGAAATTTGGACAAAAATGGAAACACAATGTTCATGACTTTTTTTGACCAGCTCAGTGAGTAATTACTTTCCCAATTGTAGGCCACTTGGTGTCTGAGAACACATCTATGACTATAAATGTACATTAATTCGTCTGTAGATTACCTGGACAATACCAAGTACCACAAACATAAAGCATTTTTGATATTGCCCAAACATTCAGCGATAGCATAAAAACAGACAAAGGAGTCCCAACAAGGGTGTGGGTGGGGTGATCCAACAGGGATATTTGTATTTAATAAAATAAAAATCAAAGAACAAAGCCCAGAAGAGACAGTGACACTGTCTGTTGACTATTACTCAAGAGTTCTCAAAGAGTCCAAAGAGGCATATTAGTCAAGCAATATGATTGGCGAAACATCCCAAGACAGTGGAATCAACAAGGACTCAAGTTTATTTGCTAAATGGCTTCTTGTTTCTTGGCTTTCTGGGAATGGTCCTATACCATACTACAGGGGGGAAACTCTGGGTCTCGATTCTGCTCCCTTTATTCAGGCAATAGTCCTTTAATCGTTAATAGAGTTTCTGTAAGAAAAGTCAGCAGGATTGGGCCCTTAATGTGAAACATAAAAAGGGAAAAAATCATGAGCACAGGAGTCAATCTATAGTTATGAGGGAAACTGCAGGGTTGTATTTGCTGGCTGGTGGTTTTTTTTGTTTTTTATAATATACATTTTTGCAAGGGTGGAAGTAGTTTATTCCTAAGTCATTTCACAATTATCTTTCAGAGCTGATGGTTGAATCTTGCAAAGAAGTTAACAAACGAGTGAAGGGCTAGCAGTTTTCAAATCTCAGAGCAGAGCAAAGTCACCTTTACAGTCAGAGCTGCAAAATTCATGTAATGCTCACTAATGTTCAGTCACAGAGAACTCTAATCAATGCAACTCTGTTTAAAAACTGAAAATAGACGTATTTGTTTCCATATACCCCTGAAAATGTCAACTTTTTTGCTTAGATTCATTCTTTAAAATTGTAAGTTGCTACAGATTTGTAATGTGTGTCATGACCTCTGATTCCTGTCCGGTCATTTTGGCTACATAGTGCAATTAATGAATCTTTTCAATAAAGGGTAAAATACTAGATTTTTTTAACTGCCCTCAAACTGTTTTCAGTGGATCCCTCTATATATTGAATAGCGTACTTTGAAAGCCATCATATTTAGCTTTCTCCTGTACCTTTTTTATATTGCTACTTTTAATGCTACAAAACACCAGCTAGCAGAAGATGGATGAGTTTTTCTTTATTTTACCTCTTTATTAGTATGAGACCCATCTTCAAAAATATGACAGAAAATTGCACCAGATTTGAAAGACCAAAAGCAGAAGAACCAGTGTTTAAGGATATGCTGTAGTAACAAAAGTAGTTTCAATTATAAAAGATAACCCTGTCACTATCTTAGATCATAAAATAGGTTGAGGAGTGAATAAACATATCTTTTGAGATTTGAAGAAGCCATGCCTTGATAGTCTCATTCATCAAACCCACAACTTGACCTGCTGTCAGCTCCCTGGAGAAGCATTTGGAAAGGTAGCATGTAGATGGTAGGGCATGGACTGGAACTCAGGAGGCCTGGCTGGCCGGCTGCTGGATCTTGGGCAAGACGCCCAATCTTTCTGTGCCTCAGTTTTCCCACCTGTAAAATGGAAATAAAACTTCTCTGAAGTGCTTTGAGATCTGAGGATGAAAAGCTCTATATAAGAGAGAGGCATTATTACTTAATCTAAGAACTTTCATTTCACACCCAGGGCAAGCCTGAGAGTTTGCTTCTTTCCAAGCAAAGGATCTACCCAGACTATTTATCTGATACTTCATCCCTTCAAGGAAAGCTTTTACAATCTGTCCATCTATTTTCCTTGGTAATTTGCAAGTGGCTAACATGCTATTTTATTGTACATACTTACTAAACTCTTAATAGGTGTTTTTTTTACAAGTTTTGATGCTCCCTAAAATCTAAAATTAGTGCCAAAAGACCCTCTTCTTTACCTGTTTTGTCAAATTGAATATACTTACCAGTGCTATAAGTAATGAATGCCCATTTTAAAGTGGATGGTAAAGTAGCCTCCCATTTGATATATCTTCTCATACACACTGTAAAGCTATGATCATATGGGATTTTATCTTTCCAAATGATTTTCTCTACTTGAAAAGTAGTAACTTAAAAATTGGAATGCCATTTCTCACATCTAATGTAATTTAGATTGTAGAGTGTTTCAGAGTGGCAACCTGTCTGTTCCCATTTAAAGTGCCAGGCATGTCATTGTATCATGTATAAATAATGTTATTTTGGACAAAATGGAGGATAAAACACCTTGTATTTTGTATTTTCAGCCTTGAATGCTCTAGCACCTGTTTCTCAGTCCCACCCCGGAGCTGCGTCCAATGCTTCTGAGTCTGCTTCGGGGCAAAAAATTGCAGTTCCAGCAGCATCGCATCATTTTTGCTTTTCAATAGATTTACAGAGTATTCACAATCTAGAGGCTGGGTTTCCAGTCAATTGCATTTTAAGGTATGATATATTTTAGCTGATGACCTTACCGTAAGAAAGGGTATTGGGTTTTGTTTTGTTTTTTGTTTTTGTCCCTCTTCCACCCCCATTTTAAAAAACTACACACGGTTTGGAATATTGGTAGCACAGGCAACCTGATGCCTTCTCAAGTAGCAGCCTTTCAGTGGTGGGCAAAACACTTTGAAGAGTTAGGGTTGCTCATAACAAATGAAAGTTGAGAGAGTTCTAGTAGTGTATAAAACATAGTATGTACTTATATTGGATTTTCCGATTGTGCCTATCACTTGAAAATTTCAGACCATGTGATATAGACTGTCACTCAACCCTAAGAAAAGAAAGGAAGATTGTTTGTTTCTTAGGTTCAAGTCATTTTTAGTCTCGAGTGGGATCTTCTGGATTGTAAGGGAACACACCCTCCCACCTAATTTCTAAATGGAAGAAGAGGTAGAGAAAATGCACTCCAGTACAGCAGATCTCAAATTGTCATCGTGCATCACATGTGAGCATTTCTTTTAGTAGTTAAGACAGAATATTTTTTTCCTATTTAGTATATTCCAAAATAATTGTGCTGATGACAGAGATGATTTTTCTTCAAAGACCCAAAGAGCAAACAAATATTCTAACTAACAAGTTGATATGCATCATCAGTTACGTTTTCAGTGAAGGTCTAAACTAACTTTTTAAACAGCAGTATTTACGTACACAACCAGAGAAAGTTGGACTTTTATCAGCAGCAGGAGCTTAAGCAGCTTTTTCAAATACAGATCTGGAATGGAGTAGAAATCTAAATTTCTTATTGGCTTGTGGGGTTTTTTTTGTTTTGTTTAAGGGCTTATTGTTTTCAGGGTTTGAATGTAATTGTTTGTAGGTAACATCCAATTTAAATACTTGTTGATATCTGCAATCTAAGTCAGATATGAAAATTCCTTTTCCCCCACACCCTTACAGAAACTAGATGCTATAGAAGGCTAAAATGTTAAATATAACTTTCATAGTCCTGAAGATTAGCAATAACTATAAAGGGCACTTGTGTTCAAATGACAATAAACTTTGGCTCTGACTCTGCTGTTAACATAAATGGGAGCTGCTGACCATCAAGGACCAAATTCTGATGTTGGATATGCTTGTACAACTGACATCTGTACATGTATATTCCAAAAGTAGAATTTGGTCCTAACCTTCTCGCGTCATCAACTGATGATGATGATTTTCCTTGACTTTCTTGCCTACAAGAATATGACGAGTTCAATTTGCCTTTTCTATTTTCTCATTAGGTACTCGTATCCATTTTTTGGTAGTGCAGCACCTATTATGACAAACCCTCCTGTAGAAGTGAGAAAAAACATGGAAGTTTTTCTACCCCAGTCCTATTGTGCATTTGATTTTGCAACTATGCCTCATCAGCTTCAGGACACCTTCTTCAGGTAGCACTTGTATTTTTATTTTATTACACGAAGCATTATTTAACTGTTTTTAATATAGAAAATATTTGTAAATCCTAAGCTTTTTAATTTAGTGTCTTAGAATAATTTGTGTAAAAGAGAAATCCAGCAGTTAGTAACCAAGAATACCTAAGATATTATTTTTCTTG
The DNA here is from genome assembly GCF_965140235.1 of Caretta caretta. Taxonomy (NCBI): domain Eukaryota; kingdom Metazoa; phylum Chordata; order Testudines; family Cheloniidae; genus Caretta; species Caretta caretta. Next base: position 79,319,511 of record NC_134210.1, on the reverse strand, counting down.
CCATTTGAGGCTGTATAGTCTAGCATATAAGGATCAGATTGTGCAAACTTTACTCATATTTGTGAACATTTACTTAAACAGGAAATGTGGTGATATCAATTGGAGCATCTGTTTGGGTAAATTCTTATCAAAGTAAAGGCTACATGATGTAGCCTGGAAAAAAAACAGTTTTGCTTTCGCAGAATCATAGTAAGTTTTCTAGGTGTGTAACCTACGCTAGCTGGACTTGGAGTCTGGCAATCAAACTAGCCATAACCTGTGAAACATAGTTGCTGTAAGGATTAGAAAAATGAAATTGTTTGTAGTGGAATGTTTCCCCACTACATTGCTCCCTTTCTGTAGGCATGTGAATAAGGTGGAGAATAGCTTTCATACATACTCCCACCATAAAGCCTAAAACAAAGTGGCATTTTGGAATGAAGGGTAGAGGAGAGAGGTTTTGTAGATGCAGTAAATAAATCATGATTGGTATTTTCAGAAATGGAAAAGGCCTATAAGATCATCCAATCCATCACCATGTCAGTGCAGGATTGTTCTCTGTATAGAAACTGGAACAGGGTAGCGATCTAGCCAAAGTGACGGAATGAAGGAGAAGATGCAGAGTTGTGAGTCAGCCTTTTTCCTGTGGGAATGAAAGGTATCAAGGGTATATTTATGCTGTAGTAAGAATGAGCTAGATTGGTTTGGGAAGTTATTTCTTGCTTTTCCATGTAGGTGAATGTTATCTTTTTGTCTGGCCTACTGATACTAAAATACTCTTCTGTATTTCAGGTTACCACTGCTGGTTGAATTGTGGCACAAAGATAAAATGACTAAAGACATACTTCTGGGAGTTGCCAGGCTGCAGCTTTCAAATGTTTTGGGCTTGGAAAAAACCCGATTCTTGGGTACTAATGGTGAACAGTGTTGGCGTCAGACCTGTAGTGAAACAGTTGGTGTTATGGCAGCACAAGGGTAAAACCTTTTTTTAAAAAAAAAAAAAAAAATATATATATATATAGTTTGCATTACAGCATGTCTTACCTTTTTAATTTTATTTGTTTAATATTTTCTTCTGATAAAAGATTTCCTTCCTCCCTCTATTTACCCCTTATCCTACTTTGAAAACCTTTTACTCTTAACTTACATTTAAATCATTAGGTCAGATGCTTGAAAGAGAGAGAACTTTACATTCATTGAATTTTATGAATAACTGTAATACATACTGTCATGGTATTGGGTTGATTTTTTTTTTCCATGTTTTAACAACTTTACAGAATTTCTATATAGAAAAATGTACCTATTATAACTTGATATTCAAAGTGCTGTAGAAACTTAAAGTATTGCTGAAATTTCTGGTAAAATTTGAAAATAGGTAAGAAATGTATGACAGTCCAAAGAAATATTCAGTTGAGCTGCTCTTTGAAGGGATTCTATCATCCTTGTAGGTCAGATTGGGCCCCCAACTTAAATTTTTGTAAAACCAAGCCCTGGTCTACACTACAAGTTTAGGTGGAATTTAGCAGCGTTGAACCAGATTTAACCCTGCACCCATCCACACAACGAAGCCATTTTTGTCGACTTAATGGGCTCTTAAAATCCACATCTGTACTCCTCCCCAATGAGGGGATTAGCACTGAAATCTACATCGCCAGGTCGAATTTGGGTTAGTGTGAACGTAATTCAACGGTATTGGCCTCCGGGAGCTATCTCAGAGTGCTCCATTGTGACCACTGTGGACAGCGCTCTCAACTTGGCTGCACGGGCCAGATAGACAGGAAAAGCCCTGCAAACTTTTGAATTTCATTTCCTGTTTGGCCAGTGTGGCAAGCTGATCTGCACAAGTGACTGTGCAGACATCATCAGCAGAGGTGACCATGGAGACCCAGAATTGCAAAAGAGCTCCAGCATGGACCGAACGGAAGCTCCTGGATCTGATCGCTGTATGGGGAGACGAATCTGTGCTATCAGAACTCCATTCCAAAAGATGAAATGCCAAAATATTTGAAAAAATCTCCAAGGGTATGAAGGACAGAGGCTATCACAGGGACCCGCAGCAGTGCCCCATGAAACTTAAGGAGCTTTGGCATGCCTACCAAAAAACCCAAGAGGCAAACGCCCGCTCGGGGTCAGAGCCCCAGTCATGCCGCTTCTGTGATGAGCTGCCTGCAATTCCAGGGGGTGCCCCTACCACTGCCCCACCCCTGTATGTGGACTCCTGCAAGGGGGGAAGTCTGACGCCAACAGGGATGAGGATTTTGGGGATGAGGAAGATGATAGCGCACACCAGGCAAGTGGAGAAACCGTTCTCCCCAACGGCCAGGAACTGTTTATCACCCTGGATCCAATACCCTCCCAAGCCGGGCTCCCGGACCTTGAAGACTGAGAAGGCAGCTCTGGTGAGTGTACCTTTGTAAATGTAATACACTGTTTAAAAGCAAGCGTGTTTAATGATTACTTTGCCCTGAAGACTTGGGATGCATTCGCGGCCAGTACAGCTACTGGAAAAATCTGTTAGCATGTCTGGGGATGGGGCGGAATTTCTCCAGGGACATCTCAATGAAGCTGTCCTTGAGGTACTCCCAAAGCTTTTGCAAAAGGTTTCTGGGGAGGGCAGCCTTATTGCGTCCTCAATGGTAGGACGCTTTTTACCACAGCAGGCCAGTAGCTTGTAGTCTGGAATCATTGCATAAGAAAGCATGGCAGCATGTGGTCCAGGTGTTTGCTGGCATTCAAGCAACATCTGTTCTTTATCTCTCTTTGTTATCCTCAGGAGAGTGATATCCCTCATGGTCACCTGGTTGAAATAGGGGAATTTTATTCAGGGGACATCAGAGGTGGCTGTTCCTGCTGGGCTGTTTGCCTGTGGCTGAAAAGAAATTATCCCCAGTGTTAGCCATGTGGTGGGGGGAGGGGTGAAGCGATCATCCCAGAGAAGTGTAAGTGTGTGTGCGCACGGGAGGGGGGTTAGTTGGGTTTGTGCTGCATGTTAACCCAAAAACATCAGCCCCTCCTTTTTTAAATGGCCAATGTGTCAATTTTCAGTTTTACTCTCCCTTTTTTTCCCTCCCACAGCTGCAAATGTTTCAGCGCTGTGACTAGCATCTCCGTCCCAGAGGCTAGCGCAGATAAGAAGACGAAAAAACACACTCGCGATGAAATGTTCTTTGAGCTCATGCAGTCCACTCAAACTGACAGAGCCCAGCAGAATGTGTGGAGGCAGACAATGGCAGAGTCCAGGAAAGCACAAAATGAACGCAAGGGCAGATGGCTGGAGCAACAGGAGAGGTGGCGGCAGCGTGATGAAAGGAGGCAGGATGCAATGCTGAGGCTACTGGAGGATCAAACTGATTTGCTCCAGTGTATGGTGGAGCTGCAGGAAAGGCACAGACTGCCACTGCAGCCCCTGTGTAATCAACCGCCCTCCTCCCCAAGTTCCGTAGTCTCCTCACCCAGATGCCCAAGAATGTGGGGGGCGGGAGAGTCTCTGGGCACCCAATCACTCCACCCCAGAGGACTGCCCAAGCAACTGAAGGCTGGCATTCAATAAGTTTTGAAGTGCAGAGTGGCCTTGTCCTTCCCTCCTCCACCACCCCTCCCAGGCTACCTTGGCAGTTATCCCCCTATTTGTGTGACGAATTAATGAAGAATGCACGAATTTGAAACAACAATGACTTAATTGCCTCTGCAAGTGGTGATCAAAGCAGGGGCGGGCGGTTGGCTTACAGGGAAGTAGAGTGAACCAGGGGAGCGGGTTTTCATCAAGGAGAAAGAAACAGAACTGTCACACCATAGCCTGGTCAGCCATGAAACTGGCTTTCAAAGCTTCTCTGATGTGCAGCATGCCCTGCTGTGCTCTTGTAACCGCGCTGGTGTCTGGCTGCATGTAATCTGCTGCCAGGAGATTTGCCTCAACTTCCCACCCTGCCATAAACGTCTCCCCTTACTCTCACAGATATTGTGGAGCACACAGCAAGCAGTAATAACAATGGGAATATTGGTTTCACTGAGGTCTAACCGGGTCAGTAAACTGCGCCAGCTTTTAAACGTCCAAATGCACATTCTACCACCATTCTGCACTTGCTCAGCCTATAGTTGAACAGCTCGTGACTACTGTCCAGGCTGCCTGTGTATGGCTTCATGAGCCATGGCATTAAGGGGTAGGTTGGTTCCCCAAGGATAACTATAGGCATTTCAACATCCCCCAACAGTTATTTTCTGGTCTGGAAAGTAAGTCCATTGCTGCAGCTGTTCATACAGACCAGAGTTCCTGAAGTTGCAAACATCATGTACCTTTCCCAGCCATCCTACGTTGATGTTGGTGAAACGTCCCTTGTGATCCACCAGTGCTTGCAGCACCGTTGAAAAGCACCCTTTTGCTTTATGTACTGGCTGACTTGGTGGTCCGGTCCCAAGATGGGGATATGGGTTCCATCTATGGCCCCACCACAGTTAGGGAATCCCATTGCAGCAAAGCCATCCACTATGAACTGCACATTTTCCAGAATCACTACCCATGATAGCAGCAGCTCAGTGATTGCATTGGCTACTTGGATAACGGGAACCCCCACAGTAGATTTGCCCACTCCAAATTGATTCCCGGCTGACCGGTAGCTGTCTGGCGTTGCAAGCTTCCAGAAGGCTATCACCACTCGCTTGTCAACTGTGAGGGCTGCTCTCAGCTTGGTGGTATTGCGCTTCAGGGCAGGGGAAAGCGAGTCACAAAGTTCCATGAAAGTGCCTTTATGCATGTGAAAGTTTCGCAGCCACTGGGAATCATCCCAGACCCGCAACACTATGCAGTCACACCAGTCTGTGCTTGTTTCACGGGCCCAGAATCTGCGTTCCATGGCACGAGCCTGTCCCATTGCCACCAGGATGTCCAATTTGTTGGGGCCCGTGCTTTGAGAGAAGTCTGTGTCCATTGTCTTCATCACTCTCGTCACCGCGCTGCCATCGCCACCTGCTTTTGCAGGTTCTGATTCTGCATATACTGCATGATAATGTGCGAGGTGTTTACAATGCTCATAACTGCCGTGGTGATCTGATCGGGCTCCATCCTTGCTGTGGTATGGCATCTGCAGGAGTGCAGAGTGGCAGCATAAGCAGTCGTTCAGTGACAATGGTTTGCAGATCTACTGCACCGTCTGCTGCCAGGACCCAACAGTTGCGTGGGCTGCATGCTTGCCGTGTTCTGGGGAGACAAGAGCAGCTGAGCAGTGTTGCAGCGGAAGCGGCCCTGCGAGACCAGCAGGAGAGCAGAGTGGCAGTGGAAGCAGTGGCTGACGACCTGGGAGGTGGATTCATGAGAGTAGAAGAGCAGAGTTGAAGCGGGAGCCCATGAGAGACAATATGGAGAAATTCGTAATTGAGACAAGAGCAGGAGAGTGGTAGCAGAAGCGGTGGTTCAATGACAACAGTTAACAGTGCTACTGCACTGTCTGCTGAAAGCAGTGTGGCGCCCACATGAAAAAAAGGCGCAAAACGATTGTCTGCTGTTCTTTTCACAGAGGGAGGGGCGACTGACGACATGTACCCAAAATCACCTGCAACAATGTTTTTGCCCCAGCAGGCATTGGGAGCTTAACCCAGAATTCCAATGGGCAGTGGAGACTGCGGGAACTGTGGGATAACTATCCACAGTGCAACGCTCCAAAAGTAGACGCTAGCCTCGGTACTGTGGATGCACTCCGCCGACTTAATGCGCTTAGTGGGAACCCACACAATCGACTGTATAAAATTGCTTTCTAAAAATCGACTTCTATAAATTCAACCTAATTTCATACCCCAAGATTTCACATACCCCAAGACTTCACAAAACTGATTGGAAAGCCAATATAAATATTTCTTGTAATTTGTATGTAAATAAACGTTCCCTTCTGGTGCTGTACAAATGATAGTACTAGAGTATGAGAAACTGAAACTTAAATTGACTAACTGTCATTTTCCAAGTTAAGAAATGCAAAGATAATCAGAACAAATAGTGAAAAGTAAATTTAGATTTATCTTTTTTTAATAATCTGAAGTGGTGTTAGTAACATGTGAGGATATTTTGAAAAATAAAAATATTTTAGGACAGTGTCCCTATTAATATCTGTAGACTATAAATATATTGAGAATCATGGACAGTTTCTCAATATTGCATTAAGTCACATTTTTCTTTTGCCTGGGAAACAGGCAGTTGGACAACAGTAACTTCAGGCACCATTAAGAGAGTGACAGAGCTGAAAATTCCCACTAATTATTTGTTTGGACAAGTTATGTTTTAAAAATGTTGTGGCTTTTACCTCCTGGAAATAATGTAGCCTATAGCTGGATGTAGTTTTTTCAGATCCAGCTGTAAACACAGCTGCATCCTCCTTCCATGCAAGTTATTAGGTCTGGGTCTGTTCTTAGCTGACAAAACATAGGCTGTAATTGTTGTTGGCTTTTTTCTCTGTCCCTACTTTTTTTGTTTGTTTGTTTGTTTGTTTTTTAAATTAGGATAAATACATCTTGGATTGCTCTTTTCATTTTGGAACATATTATTCTTTTAAAACTTCCCGGCTTGAGGCTGCCTGCCCAAAATGAATGTCACTTCCTCAGTATGAAACTTCAGAGTTATTATGATCAAAGCTTACAAACCTTTATATGTTTGTAATCTTGGGTGACTACAGAGAAGGAGTAGTAAAGTAAAATCCATTCATTAAGGCCTTCATTCAGGAAAGCACTTAAGCCTATGCTTAACTTTAAATATGTGCTTAAATCCCATTGACTTCAATGCAAATTAGCTATATGCTTGAGTGCTTTCCTGAATCAGAGTGCATGAGGTTTCATTTAGGTGTCCTAAATCAGTATTGTGATCTATAAGAAACTCAGCAGGAGTTCGTTAGACAGTGTCCTTTAGAGGACTTTCTAATAGTACAATAACTTATTAGAAATTCTCACATTTAGGGGCCTCAACCTTTACACATTATATAAAGTCTCAGTGAAATCAATGGGAGTTTTGCCATTAACTTCAATAAGGCAAGGATTTCACCCCTCGTTTGTAAATGTAACCGTATGTGTAGCTCTTTGCAGGATCATGGTCTAAATTATGACTTCCTTTATAGAATCAAATGGACTTTTCCACAAGAGTGAAAATTTCTGTTCAAAATGAAACACATGGCAATATTGTACAAAACTTAATCACTAATAGATGACACTTTCAAAATTGTAATTAGCATGTATTTTTACTGTGCAGTGAATTTTAGATACACTCTCATTTGACATAAAGTGTTCATTATTAGTACTACATGTTAATTTGATCATGTTCAAAGAGAGAATTTACCTTAACATCTCATCTTTTTATGTAAACTACTTACATTTAATATAACCTAGCAAAATAAAAATATTTTTGAATTTGTTTTCAGAAAATCAGAAGTTTAGACAATTCTGAGAAATTAATTTAATATATGCTTACTTACTCCACTCTCAAATGTAGTTAACTTTTTCCCTTGGAAAATAGAATATAACATAGGTGTAGTTTGACCTTTATATTTTCGGGGGCAGCTCCAGATAAGGTCAGTGGGGAGCGAGGGGGAATTCTGCACCTGCCCAAGGCTTGCAGTTTGCCAGAGGTGGGATGGGAGAGGGGCAACATGCCCCCTGCCCTCCCCAAACTACGCCTAAGGAATATAGCTGTTTAAAACCTTTTAAAAATATTTCAGTATCTCTTTTTTTAAACAATGCTGAATAAAGAAGGACTTGGATCAGAACATTTGATCCATTTGTACATGGTGGGGGAGCAGAGAGATTCTGTGAGGATGCAGGGTCAGGAAAATTCTTCTAACCTTCCCTTGCAAGTTACTCCATGACCACTACTACATATTCAGGCCTTCAGCAGACTCTATAACTTTTTATATGCCACCTTTTCCTGGAGGATTCAAATGGTAAATCAGCATTGTTGGCCACAAACACACACTGTACTAAAACAGCCCTTGATGTTAATGGTTGTTGCCTTCATGTCCACGGTGTCTATATGCATGCTTTTCTTATCTAAACATCCTCTTCTCATGTAAAAAAAACACTGGTTCCACTGCCTTCCACACCCAGAGGGATGGAGCAGGCAAAATTTTCTCCTTGGTTTAGTGGGCATCATTTATTCTCTGTGTACTCACAAATTGTAAAAAGTGCCTTTTTTTATTTCTAGAATAGTAAATCTCTTATTGAAGACACTTTGTTATTGTACTGAAACTGATATGCATTGTCATGAGACTCCCTAGATGGGGTTTAGATTTTCTTTATAGGATGTGGGAAGAAATAATTCCCCATTCTAAAGTGAGCATTAGGAACCTGCAAACTTCTCACTTGTGAATACATTCTGTATAAAACATATTTGAGACTGGGGCTTTGGAAGGAATAGTTCTCACTATCTCAGAGGAGGTAGCTGCTCTGATGAAACAAGAGGACAGTTAGTGAGAAAATGGTTGAGTTAAAATGTCAAGAGTTGAAAGTAGAAAAGATTGTTAAATTCAATGGGCAGGTGTATTGATTAAAAGAATAGTATTCAGGCATGTTGCTAAGTCAGAGGTGGGCAAACTACGTCCTGCAGACCACATTTGGGCCACGGGACCCTCCTGCCTGGTCCCTGAGCTCCTGGCCCGGGAGAATAGCCTCCGGCCCCTCCCCTGCTGTTCCACCTTCCCCGCAGCCTTCGCTCACTACGCTGCCAGCACAATGCTCTGGGCAGCAGCGCAGCTGCAGAGCCGCAGCCTGATCTGGTGCTCTGTGCTGTGCAGTGGCATGGCTGGCTCCAACTGGGCAGCACAGCTGCCTGTCCTGGTGCTCTGAGTGGCACAGCTGTAACGCCGCCAGCCGGGAACAGGGGTGGGGGGTGGATAGAGGGCAGGTGAGTTTGGGGTGTGGATATGGGTTGGGGCAGTCGGAGGTCCAGGGGGGCAGTCAGGAAGGAGGGGGAGGTTGGATGGGGTGACAGGGGGAAGTCAGGGGTGGGGTTCCCGGGGGCCATCAGGGGACAGGAAGCAGGGGAGGATGGATGGATGGAGCAGGGGTTCCTAGGGGGTTGGATGGGCAAGGGTTCCCAGGGGACCATCAAGGGGCAAGAAGCGGGGGGTCGGATAGGGGGCACAGCCTCCTCTAACCAGCCCTCCATACAATTTCAGAAACCCGATGTGGCCCTCAGGCCAAAAAGTTTGCTCACCCCTGTGCTAAGTAGTATACCGGTTATGTTAACTTTTTATAATTGATTTTTAAAAAGTTAGGCATACAATTGAATATAGGGTTCATGTAGTAAATTCAGTTGCAGAATACTTCGATCAAGTATATTTTTCAGTTTGGAGATTTAAGATTGTAGCCCCAGTTGAAGGATTAAGTCTTTTTGTAGTGTTATGTATAATAAGTTTTCTTTTTTTCCGTGATTTTTTTTTCTAAGGAGCAACAAACAGTCTTAACTGTTCTTGAAACAGTGATAGATTGTGTACTTATTACTGTAAGTTCTGTAAATTAATAGTGTTTTAGCACTCACATACAGCATGCTATGCTTTGGAAGAGATTCAAACAGACTACACTATAAACTTGAACGTTCAACCTTTTAGCCTTGCTGTTCTACACCACTTTGCCGTAAATGAACTACAATAAGTTTTTTTGGCAACTTCCAACAAAAATTAAAAAATAATCATTCTTATGTAATTTTTAGGACAAACAATAGGATAGCAGAACTTTCTTACACTGTGACTCTGGAAGATTATGGGCTTGTGAAAATGCATGAAGTTCTGGTATCGGATTCTTCTCAGGTAAATTATACATTAACCTAATCCTTTTTCTTTAAAGTTTCAATTAAAGTTAATGAAATAAGTAAAATTGCATTATTTTCATAATCAGTGTTTAGGTGCTGGGCAGCAGCAGGTCCCTCCGCCTCAGCCTCATCATGTCCCAGAAACGGAGCCAGAGCCACGAGAAACTCTTGAATACAAAGCAGCACTTGAGTTAGAAATGTGGAAGGAAATGCAAGAGGACATTTTTGAGAACCAGGTTCCTTTACCTATATTTTTATAACAAAATTCAGACTGCATCTCTGCTTTAGTCGACATTTAACAAAATGGGGAAAAATCATTAAACACATACTTTTTTTTATTTTACTTTACTCGTAGTTTAAAAAAAAACCCAAACAATTCAGTTGGCTGATACAGGATCATGTGACAGAGCTTTTCTTACTGGTCAGTAGTAGGTTACTTCTTGATCACCTAGCAATAGACTGAAGTAGGTTTTTATGATCCTATGAGCTAAAACAGCGTTTCACAAACTATGGGTCACGACCCCCCCCCCCCAAAGAGTACCAGGGGGTTTGTGGGATGTTGGGGGAGGGAGAAGGAAGGTATTGGAGAGAGGGGGCTGATGTATGTTTCCACCCTCCAATGTTTTTTTTATGCTACAATATCTCTGGAGGCGAGAGTGGGCCCTGGCTTTGTTTCCTTTCCCATGCACATAGAATCATAGGACTGGAAGGGACCTCGAGAGATCATCTGGTCCAGTCCCCTGCATTCATGGCAGACTAAGTATTCTCTAGACCATCCCTGACAGGCGTTTGTCTAACCTGCTCTTAAAAATCTTCAGTAATGGAGATTCCACAACCTCCCTAGGCAATTTATTCCAGGTTTGTTTGGTTCTTTTTTTTTTGGCCATAATGTTACTCTGTTGACTCATTTTAGCTTGTGGTCCACTATGACCCCCAGATCCCTTTCCACAGCATTTCTTCCTAGGCAGTCATTCCCCATTTTGCGTGTGTGCAACTGATTGTTCATTCCTAAGTGGAGTACTTTGCATTTGTCCTTACTGAATTTCATCATATTTACTTCAGACCATTTCTCAACATGGGTGGGGGGAGTGGCTGATATGGTGCATAAGATTGGGCTCTACCTGGGTTGGGTAGGTAGCACCTGGTGGAGACACCTGGCCCAGGGAAGATTCAGAGCATGTAACCAGCCACTGGGGGCAGGAAGGACAGGGCACAGGCAGCTGGGCAGGGGACACTGGTGCCAGCCACTGAGGAGGTAGGTGCACTGGGTGCTAGCTGCGGAGGGGCGGAGGAAAGGGCATTGGGCACCCAGCACCCGCTCCGACTGCTGAGTCTCAGTAGCTCTGCTTGCTCCCCCTCCTATCACTTTGGTGGTCTAAACATGACTTTTTGTGCTTCTAATTTTCAAACTGCCTACCTTGTAGATTCCTGGGGGCCATGTTAATAGAGGTGATCCCCGAGGAGGTCATTGGAGGAAAAAGTTTGGGAACCACTGACCTCAAATATATCCCTGAGAATATTTCTAAAAGATATACTAAAACGTATAGATTCTTGAGTTTTTAAACTTTATGAAATACTGTAAGCCCTCGAGTTGAAAAGATGACCACTGTTAGGTATTATCGTCTAACTTTCTCCGTTATTCAACCTGCGTATTTTTTATTCTCTGTTAAAATCTACTGCTTAGGATTTCTTGTCCATTGCTGTCCTTCAGTTCATGAAGTCATTATATTTATATCATAGGCATTGTTTCAAGAATAGTGGTAATCATTCTTATAAATGATGACATGTTGCTTTTAAAAGAATTAAAAGAAAAAAAAGGACCCTACATTTAAGTAGGAATTTTTTTATCCTACTAAATATATAAAAAGATAATTATTGCATATCATACTGTGTGTATGTTGTACTGCTAAATGCTATTAAAGTACAAAGATATTTCAATATCACTATATGTGTTACACTATTAAAGCAGATGCAGAGTGGCTCAATGTATTAAATAGTTTTAAAAAGTATTGTTCATGGCATCTTTCTACTAAAAGCCCTGCATGTTCAGTATCCTGCTCTCTCTACAGGTCAGATTTCCCTAGGAGTTCTGCTTGTGTAAAATCAGAATATTTTAACTAAAATCTGCTATGTGGATCTGAGAACAGAATTTTGTTCTCATTCTTCAGGAAGACTCTCCTAAATAAATACTTCACAGCTGGCTAGCTGTGCATTTTAATTTTTTCTGTAGCCTTTGTTATTGACTTTCAAAGGTGAAGTGTATTTTTGTTTGTGGTTTTTTGTTTTTGTTAGCTAAAAAAGAAGGAGTTGGCTCACATGCAGGCACTTGCAGAGGAGTGGAAAAAAAGGGATAAAGAAAGAGAAGCATTAGTAAAGAAAAAGGTAAGGAAAGTGACCCGTACAAATTCTTTTGCAATATGATAACTGCAAACAAGACCATAGCTGGGGATGTGCGGCAGACAAAGTCCTTCTTTCAAACTACATCTAGAACAAAGGCCACTGTGCTACCAATCACGGTACTGAGGTAGTGTATTAAAAAGAGAAAAAGGATCTCTGCCATGCCATGTAATTTCTGTATTAGCTAGCTTTAATATGTGGAGATTTGACTTGCCTTGTATATAGTATAGAAGTTCATCTCTAATTTCTGATCCTAATACATGCATGTTTTAAGTTTCATTACTGTTCTGTTATATAAATATTGGAGTATATATATCTGGAGCTCTGGGCTTATCTAAAATTGGGATTTTATTACAAGAAAAAAATCAAGAAATCGGTGCTTGTTTTTTAGGTCGCAGAATATACAAATTTGGAAGAACAACTTCAGAAAACCTTGACAGATTTAGAGAAGCGTGAACGACAGCTTGTCAGTGCAGAATCAGAGGTAAAAAATACTTAACAATATGTCAAAGAGAATGTTTAAATCCTGCATGTATATGTACTTTTTCTTGAGCTTTCCTCTGGCCCCCATTCTGGACTCTCCTAGCAGTATGGGTGGTTATGAGGACTTATCACTCCCAACATGAATATCATTCCATTTCATCAGCTTCTTTTGAAGTTTGTGGACAGAGATAAGAGTGCAGTTTTATTTCTGGTATCTGTTTGGCAACACTCTGCTTTCACCTAATTCACTTGTTCATTTGCGGTGATGGGAAATCTGAATTGTGTGACATCCGCAACAGTAGTATGTGTGCAGAGAAGATATCTGGCTAGGCTGTAGATGACACTGGAAATATTCTTGGGGAAAGATTGAGGTCATAGTTAATGTTTTGCATTACAGTGCAAGTCAAATGAATTTGGTGAGTGTATTTACATACCTGCATCTGTTAGAAAAGGATATCACTTTTCTGTGGGGGACCACACTCTCATTGACTGTGTGATTTGATGCATGGGTGAAAAGGTACAGGAAAAAGTTTCTCTATTGATTTTCAATTTTCTTGCTTTTTAGGTTTTGTGAGTGGGCGGGTTATGCCCTAGATGTGCCTAAACTGACTTTAACAAAGTCTCTGTTTGCTGTTTTCCTGGGTGGCCTTTTTTTGTTTGTTTGTTTAAGGACCCAACAGTTGGGAAGGAGGGTGTGTGTGGAGTATGGATGTGGGGTAGACTTGACAAAAGGCAGAAAGAGACAGGTATTAAGTGTCTTTTGTGCAGTGGCTGTAGTAGTGGTCTAATGTGGGGAGGAGTTCTCCAAGACCTCACATCCACAAATAGCTCCCCTTGTCAGCCTCCCCTTATAAGGGCTGCATTTTTGTATGCATCATCATCATTACCCAGTACTGGCACCACCCCAAAGTGTTACCTTCCCATCCTAGTACAAGTGGCTCTGAGTTGGGGACGAGGGCATTAATCTGCACGCAAGGGCATTCTACCTTCCCCCAGCTCTAATTCTTGCCCCTTTTACAGAGATTCCTGCTTCCGCCTCAGAGCTCCTTTTGTTGTCTGAGCAGTCTCATCAGGGCAACCAGATGTGTTTGTCTGCTGGCAAGTGAGCAGAAGGTTGCTGGGTGGAGAAGTTGCTTAGAGAGGAACCCTACTCCCCTATTCTAACAGCTTCAGAAAGAGACTCCCCCGCCTCCTCCCTGTTCCCACTCCAACATACAAGAGTGCTAAGCAGGGACTGGATGGGCTGAATTGTCCAAATTCTGGCAACCAGTTAAAATGTGTGTGCTGTATATTTTCTAGGGTGGCAGCCCCAAGAACAAGGGAGAAAGAGTAGCAGCAGCACATAACAATGCTGCTGGGTCCAGGTGGATCTTCTACATTAGGGGAGGAGAAAGCTAATTGTGGATATGGGGGTGGGGAAGGCTTCCCTATTGCCCCCTTTCTGGACATTTTCTTAGCAGTGTAGGTGGATATGGGGATTTATCACCCCCAATATGAATATCATTCCATTTCATCAACTTCTTTTGAGGTTTGTGGACAGAGATAAGAGGGCTCCAAGCAGGAGTTATCCTGGCTCTGTCCACGCCCTGCCTTGCGTTGAGATTCCCTGCATACCCAAGATGTAACTTGCTGTGTAAATAGTCATATATCTGACAAATTTCCTTCTGCTTTCATTCAAATACCCAGTGACTACAGTTTGGCCATGGTCATTTCAGTCTTGAGGAAGGTATTTTTATTAATTTTGAATTACAAATATTTTTAGCTCAGGCCATTATCTTCTGATCCCACTGAGGATTACCAAAAGAAATTACACCATCTGCTCAAGAAACTCCCTGAAAAAGCACAGGAACAGATCTGTGCAGACACATGCCTAGAACCCTGACCAGGGGTATTCTGTTTGCTACCCAAAATCCATAAACCTGGAAATCCTGCACGCCCCATCATCTCAGACATTGGCACCCTAACAGCAGGATTGTCTGGCTATGTGGACTCTCTCCTCAGGCCCTACGCTACCAGCACTCCCAGCTATCTTTGAGACACCACTGACTTCCTGAGGAAACTACAATCTATTGGTGATCTTCCTGAAAACATCATCCTGGCCACTATGGATGTAGAAGCCCTCTACACCAACGTTTCACACAAAGATGGACTACAAGCTATCAGGAACAGTATCCCCGATAATGTCATAGCAAACGTGGCGGCTGACCTTTGTGACTTTGTCCTCACCCATAACTATTTCACATTTGGGGACAATATATACCTTCAAACCAGCGGCACTGCTATGGGTACCCGCATGGCCCCACAGTATGCCAACATTTTTATGGCTGACTTAGAACAACACTGCCTTAGCTCTCGTCCCCTAACACCCCTACTCTACTTGCACTACATTGATGACATCTTCATCATCTGGACCCATGGAAAAGAAGCCCTTGTGGAATTCCAGCATGATTTCAACAATTTCCATCCCACCATCAACCTCAGTCTAGACCAGTCCACACAAGCGGTCCATTTCCTGGACACTACTGTGCTAATAAGCGATGGTCACATAAACACCACCTTATACCAGAAACCTTCTGACCGCTATACTTACCTACATGCCTCCAGCTTCCATCCAGGACACATCACACGATCCATTGTCCACACCCAAGCTCTAAGATATAACCGCATTTGTGCCAATCCTTGAGATAGAGACAAACACCTCCAAGATCTATATCACGCATTCTTAAAACTACAATACCCACCTGCTGAAGTGAAGAAACAGATTGACAGAGCTAGAAGAATACCCAGAAGTCCCCTACTACAGGACAGGCCCAACAAAGAAAATAACAGAACACCACTAGCTGTCCCCTTCAGCCCCCAACTAAAACCAGCGCATCAAAGATTTACAGCCTATCCTGAAAAATGATCCCTCACTCTCACAGATCTTGGGAGACAGACCAGTCCTCGCTTACGGACAGCCCCCCAACCTGAAGCAAACACTCTCCAGCAACCACACACCACGCAACAAGAACACTAACCCAGGAGCAAACAAAGCCGGTTGCCAACTCTGTCCACATATTTATTCAAGTGACACCATCATAGGACCTAATCACATTAGCCACGCCATCAGGGGCTCATTCACCTGCACACTTACCAATGTTGTATATGCCATCATGTGCCAGCAGTGCCCCTCTGCCATGTACATTGGCCAAACCGGACAGTCTCTACACAAAAGAATAAATGGACACAAATCTGACATCAGGAATCAGAACATTCAAAAACCGGTAGGAGAACATTTCAACCTCTCTGGTCACTCAGTACAAGATTTAACGGTGGCAATTTTGCAACAGAAAAGCTTCAAAAACAGACTCCAACGAGAAACTGCTGAGCTTGAATTAATATACAAACTAGATACAATTAACTTGGGTTTGAAGAGACTGGGAGTGGCTGGGTCATTAGACATATTGAATCTATTTCCCTATGTTAAGTATCCTCGCACCTTCTTGTCAACTGTCTAACCGGGCCATCTTGATTATCACTACAAAAGTTTTTTTTCTCCTGCTGATAGTAACTCATCTTAATTAATTAGCCTCTTACAGTTTGTATGGCAACTTCCACCTTCTCTCTCTCTCTTTTTGTGTGTGCGTGTGTATACACACTCAAAATCTTCTTACTATATGTTCCATTCTATGCATCCGATGAAGTGAGCTGTAGCCCCCGAAAGCTTATGCTCTAATAAATGTGTTAGTCTCTAAGGTGCCACAAGTACTCCTGTTTTTTTTGCGGATACAGATTAACACGGCTGCTACTCTGAAACCTATGAAGCTGTTGTGTTCAACAGTATCTATGCAACATGGTTTTTTAAAAAAAGTCTTTAGCACATACATAATTTCAGAAAGAGGTTTTTTGAGAGAGTTTTATTCCGCCTGTAGCAACTTGGGGGGAGGGATAGCTAAGTGATTTGAGCATTGGCCTGCTAAACCCAGGGTTGGGAGTTCAGTTCTTGAGGGGGCCATTTAGGTATCTAAGGCAAAAATTGGGGATTGACCCTACTTTGAGCAGGGGGTTGGACTAGATGACCTCCTGAGGTCGCTTCCACCCCTGATACTCTGATACTGCTCTTCATACCTTTTTGGAAAATTCAAGTATCCAAGAAAGATCATATTCCATGTTTAGTTCTGGATGTGAAGATTGAGACCTGTTGAACTAAACATTTCGATTCCACCTTAAATCTCATCTCACTGTTATTGCTCCACCATAATAGGTTAGATGGGATAAACTCAGTTCTTCAGCTTATGATGGATTGAGGAAGTGCATTATCTGTGGACTATGCTTGGACAGTAAGATGTTGATATCTCTGGTCCATAACAGGCAGGTGAATTAGAGAAGAGTTAGATCTGTGGCCAGTATGTAGTAATGTGAAAGTCATTATTTAAAGTGGTGGATGACGAAAGTCCATATTGGAAATATAGAAATCAAGGAAGTGAAAGTAATACTTCATAGATATGAGCCATAAAGAGTGGATCCAAATGTAATGAGAATTTATTAAAACTAGTACTAACGGTTGTAATGAAGACTTCCAACTAAAGATCATAAACCTATCTATTACTGCATTCAAAGATGTTTTAATTTTAAGCTCCAAAGAGTAAAGAGGGAGTTGCAAGCACAGCACGAACGAAACTTTCAAGAACTGCAGGATTCTCTGCGGCGAGTCAAAGAAGAATGTGCACATCAAGTTGAACTGGAGAGGTCAAAGATCAAACAGCTGGAAGAGGACAAGGTCCGCCTGCAACAGCATGTAAGTAAAGAAATTAAATTACCTTCCTTCCTGCTGTGTTGAATGGAAATAAATATACAAATAACATTAAAAAGTTGTGTATTTAGACACAAGCACGTTCTGGCAACTTGGAAGTCAACACTTTGGTCCCAATCATTCAATGAGCTTGACTCAAGCATAGAGGTCCACCTATAAGAAGCTTATTGCAGGAGCAGGGCCTTTGTTTTATCATTTAGGTGTTTTAGCATTATGTGCTTTTTGAGGCTGAAAACCAAATTGAAATTATGAAGGTGTATTGTATTTGGGAGTGATGCTGCTGAAGTGTAGTGTATATTTCCAAAATTTTGCTGAAGCAATTAGAATTTATTAATGACATCTCTAACTATCTTGACTGTTCACTTCATTTTACAGCCCAATTGTAAAGCAATGCTACTTCAGTGTTAAATATTTGAAAATGGAAAATAAAATTTTGAGAATACATTATTCTTTTCACTCAGCATAATTATCTTTCTATCATGTGAATAGGGTAGCAAACTTGTTGACTGTTCTAAAGGATGTTGGTAACAGAAAAATAAAGCATGTTTTCTTTTTAATTTTAGTAGCATTATTCCTAACAGTTCATGTTTAGCCATTTTACAGCTCTCTCTTAATTATTGTCACTGGAAATACACTGCAGAATATTGCTTAAATATTTTTCAGTGTGTTTAGCTCATTTGAATGTTTTTTTTTTCTTTAGTGTTTTTCATTTCTTAACATTAGAGTTATGCATTGGTAATCCCACAGTAGCACTAACTAATGAAGAGATCTCTCTGTATCTTGCTAGAGGAATCCTTTGTATAAGAAACAGCTGGATTTTTTACAATTTTGTCCTTTTCAGTATGTCTTTAATTTTCATTTACATTATCTTGGTTTTAAGATTTTTTTCATATGAAATTAATGTGAAAAGTAGTATCCACTGTATCAAGATTTAATGTAAATTTTCCATTGTGGTGTTGAAGAGATGTTGACAACCTAGAAATAGCCCAGCTGTTGAGTCAAATCATTGACTTTTGATTACAGGTATGACATCTGTTGCATTCATATTTGATCATTTAAAAATTAAGCCCACATTCAAAACTTGTTCTGTTGCATTCAGCCAGCATTTTAAATTATGGATCTATCTCATGAGCATACGTTTCAATTTTCCCATAAATCATATTAACTATTTTTATTTAGACTATTTAAACTATTTTTGCAATATTCAGAGCATGAAATACTTTTGTACAGTTATGGGACCTGGTCATGCCACACCTCTGTTCATATCCTAAGTTAATATATTAGTTCACAATCAGAGGCCAAATCAAGCCATAGTTTGGGACACTGAGGGCCATATTCAGACATGATATGAGCAAGTTCAACTCCACTGATACCACATCTGAATCTGTCCGTTAGTGTACAAAGCTAAGATCTGATGATCCTTAAATTTAGCCCTAAAATTCATTAATATTAGTAAATATGAGTGTCACAGGGTCTGCACAGGTTTCCTCCTTCTCTCCCCTGTGCTTAGGCTGGCAAAATAACGCCGCCTTCAGATGTTTCACCCTTGTGCTTTTATTTGCAGTGCCACAGTGTAGTCCCCTTTATCCCTCAACAGGTTTCAGAGGAACAGCCGTGTTAGTCTGTATTCACAAAAAGAAAAGGAATACTTGTGGCACCTTAGAGACTAACCAATTTATTTGAGCATGAGCTTTCGTGAGCTACAGCTCACTTCATCAGATGTATACCGTGGAAACTGCAGCAGACTTTATATACACACAGAGAATATGAAACAATACCTCCTCCCACCCCACTGTCCTGCTGGTAATAGCTTATCTAAAGTGATCAACAGGTGGGCCATTTCCAGCACAAATCCAGGTTTTCTCACCCTCCACCCCCCCACACAAATTCACTCTCCTGCTGGTGCTAGCCCATCCAAAGTGACAACTCTTTACATAATCAAGTCGGGCTATTTCCTGCATAGATCCAGGTTCTCTCACATCCCCCCCACCCCCATGCACACACAAACTCACTCTCCTGCTGGTAATAGCTCATCTAAACTGACCATTCTCCAAGTTTAAATCCAAGTTAAACCAGAACATCTGGGGGGGGGGTAGGAAAAAACAAGAGGAAACAGGCTACCTTGCATAATGACTTAGCCACTCCCAGTCTCTATTTAAGCCTAAATTAATAGTATCCAATTTGCAAATGAATTCCAATTCAGCAGTTTCTCGCTGGAGTCTGGATTTGAAGTTTTTTTGTTTTAAGATAGCGACCTTCATGTCTGTGATTGCGTGACCAGAGAGATTGAAGTGTTCTCCGACTGGTTTATGAATGTTATAATTCTTGACATCTGATTTGTGTCCATTTATTCTTTTACGTAGAGACTGTCCAGTTTGACCAATGTACATGGCAGAGGGGCATTGCTGGCACATGATGGCATATATCACATTGGTGGATGTGCAGGTGAACGAGCCTCTGATAGTGTGGCTGATGTTATTAGGCCCTGTGATGGTGTCCCCTGAATAGATATGGGGGCACAATTGGCAACGGGCTTTGTTGCAAGGATAAGTTCCTGGGTTAGTGGTTCTGTTGTGTGGTATGTGGTTGTTGGTGAGTATTTGCTTCAGGTTGCGGGGCTGTCTGTAGGCAAGGACTGGCCTGTCTCCCAAGACTTGTGAGAGTGTTGGGTCATCCTTTAGGATAGGTTGTAGATCCTTAATAATGCGTTGGAGGGGTTTTAGTTGGGGGCTGAAGGTGACCGCTAGTGGCGTTCTGTTATTTTCTTTGTTAGGCCTGTCCTGTAGTAGGTAACTTCTGGGAACTCTTCTGGCTCTATCAATCTGTTTCTTTACTTCTGCAGGTGGGTATTGTAGTTGTAAGAAAGCTTGACAGAGATCTTGTAGGTGTTTGTCTCTGTCTGAGGGGTTGGAGCAAATGCGGTTGTATCGCAGAGCTTGGCTGTAGACGATGGATCGTGTGGTGTGGTCAGGGTGAAAGCTGGAGGCATGCAGGTAGGAATAGCGGTCAGTAGGTTTCCGGTATAAGGTGGTGTTTATGTGGCCATTGTTTATTAGCACTGTAGTGTCCAGGAAGTGGATCTCTTGTGTGGACTGGACCAGGCTGAGGTTGGTGGTGGGATGGAAATTGTTGAAATCATGGTGGAATTCCTCAAGGGCTTCTTTTCCATGGGTCCAGATGATGAAGATGTCATCAATATAGCGCAAGTAGAGTAGGGGCTTTAGGGGACGAGAGCTGAGGAAGCGTTGTTCTAAATCAGCCATAAAAATGTTGGCATACTGTGGGGCCATGCGGGTACCCATAGCAGTGCCGCTGATCTGAAGGTATACATTGTCCCCAAATGTGAAATAGTTATGGGTAAGGAAAAAGTCACAAAGTTCAGCCACCAGGTTAGCCGTGACATTATCGGGGATAGTGTTCTTGACGGCTTGTAGTCCATCTTTGTGTGGAATGTTGGTGTAGGTTCTACATCCATAGTAGCCAGGATGGTGTTATCAGGAAGATCACCGATGGATTGAAGTTTCCTCAGGAAGTCAGTGGTGTCTCGAAGGTAGCTGGGAGTGCTGGTAGCGTAGGGCCTGAGGAGGGAGTCTACATAGCCAGACAATCCTGCTGTCAGGGTGCCAATGCCTGAGATGATGGGGCGCCCAGGATTTCCAGGTTTATGGATCTTGGGTAGTAGATAGAATATCCCAGGTCGGGGTTCCAGGGGTGTGTCTGTGCGGATTTGATCTTGTGCTTTTTCAGGAAGTTTCTTGAGCAAATGCTGTAGTTGCTTTTGGTAACTCTCAGTGGGATCAGAGGGTAATGGCTTGTAGAAACTCGTGTTGGAGAGCTGCCGAGCAGCCTCTTGTTCATATTCCGACCTATTCATGATGACAACAGCACCTCCTTTGTCAGCCTTTTTGATTATGATGTCAGAGTTGTTTCTGAGGCTGTGGATGGCATTGCGTTCCGCATGGCTGAGGTTATGGGGCATCAGCCATGCGGAACGCAATGCCATCCACAGCCTCAGAAACAACTCTGACATCATAATCAAAAAGGCTGACAAAGGAGGTGCTGTTGTCATCATGAATAGGTCGGAATATGAACAAGAGGCTGCTCGGCAGCTCTCCAACACGAGTTTCTACAAGCCATTACCCTCTGATCCCACTGAGAGTTACCAAAAGCAACTACAGCATTTGCTCAAGAAACTTCCTGAAAAAGCACAAGATCAAATCCGCACAGACACACCCCTGGAACCCCGACCTGGGATATTCTATCTACTACCCAAGATCCATAAACCTGGAAATCCTGGGCGCCCCATCATCTCAGGCATTGGCACCCTGACAGCAGGATTGTCTGGCTATGTAGACTCCCTCCTCAGGCCCTACGCTACCAGCACTCCCAGCTACCTTCGAGACACCACTGACTTCCTGAGGAAACTTCAATCCATCGGTGATCTTCCTGATAACACCATCCTGGCTACTATGGATGTAGAAGCCCTCTACACCAACATTCCACACAAAGATGGACTACAAGCCGTCAAGAACACTATCCCCGATAATGTCACGGCTAACCTGGTGGCTGAACTTTGTGACTTTTTCCTTACCCATAACTATTTCACATTTGGGGACAATGTATACCTTCAGATCAGCGGCACTGCTATGGGTACCCGCATGGCCCCACAGTATGCCAACATTTTTATGGCTGATTTAGAACAACGCTTCCTCAGCTCTCGTCCCCTAAAGCCCCTACTCTACTTGCGCTATATTGATGACATCTTCATCATCTGGACCCATGGAAAAGAAGCCCTTGAGGAATTCCACCATGATTTCAACAATTTCCATCCCACCACCAACCTCAGCCTGGTCCAGTCCACACAAGAGATCCACTTCCTGGACACTACAGTGCTAATAAACAATGGCCACATAAACACCACCTTATACCGGAAACCTACTGACCGCTATTCCTACCTGCATGCCTCCAGCTTTCACCCTGACCACACCACACGATCCATCGTCTACAGCCAAGCTCTGCGATACAACCGCATTTGCTCCAACCCCTCAGACAGAGACAAACAC
Organism: Caretta caretta; assembly: GCF_965140235.1. Taxonomy (NCBI): domain Eukaryota; kingdom Metazoa; phylum Chordata; order Testudines; family Cheloniidae; genus Caretta; species Caretta caretta. Next base: position 79,297,022 of record NC_134210.1, on the reverse strand, counting down.
CTACAAGATCTCTGTCAAGCTTTCTTACAACTACAATACCCACCTGCAGAAGTAAAGAAACAGATTGATAGAGCCAGAAGAGTTCCCAGAAGTTACCTACTACAGGACAGGCCTAACAAAGAAAATAACAGAACGCCACTAGCGGTCACCTTCAGCCCCCAACTAAAACCCCTCCAACGCATTATTAAGGATCTACAACCTATCCTAAAGGATGACCCAACACTCTCACAAGTCTTGGGAGACAGGCCAGTCCTTGCCTACAGACAGCCCCGCAACCTGAAGCAAATACTCACCAACAACCACATACCACACAACAGAACCACTAACCCAGGAACTTATCCTTGCAACAAAGCCCGTTGCCAATTGTGCCCCCATATCTATTCAGGGGACACCATCACAGGGCCTAATAACATCAGCCACACTATCAGAGGCTCGTTCACCTGCACATCCACCAATGTGATATATGCCATCATGTGCCAGCAATGCCCCTCTGCCATGTACATTGGTCAAACTGGACAGTCTCTACGTAAAAGAATAAATGGACACAAATCAGATGTCAAGAATTATAACATTCATAAACCAGTCGGAGAACACTTCAATCTCTCTGGTCACGCAATCACAGACATGAAGGTCGCTATCTTAAAACAAAAAAACTTCAAATCCAGACTCCAGCGAGAAACTGCTGAATTGGAATTCATTTGCAAATTGGATACTATTAATTTAGGCTTAAATAGAGACTGGGAGTGGCTAAGTCATTATGCAAGGTAGCCTGTTTCCTCTTGTTTTTTCCTACCCCCCCCCCCCCCCCCCCAGATGTTCTGGTTTAACTTGGATTTAAACTTGGAGAATGGTCAGTTTAGATGAGCTATTACCAGCAGGAGAGTGAGTTTGTGTGTGCATGGGGGTGGGGGGGATGTGAGAGAACCTGGATCTATGCAGGAAATAGCCCGACTTGATTATGTAAAGAGTTGTCACTTTGGATGGGCTAGCACCAGCAGGAGAGTGAATTTGTGTGGGGGGGTGGAGGGTGAGAAAACCTGGATTTGTGCTGGAAATGGCCCACCTGTTGATCACTTTAGATAAGCTATTACCAGCAGGACAGTGGGGTGGGAGGAGGTATTGTTTCATATTCTCTGTGTGTATATAAAGTCTGCTGCAGTTTCCACGGTATACATCTGATGAAGTGAGCTGTAGCTCACGAAAGCTCATGCTCAAATAAATTGGTTAGTCTCTAAGGTGCCACAAGTACTCCTTTTCTTTTTATCCCTCAACAGTTATCCCCTTTCTAATCCGTTCCAGGGTCTCCTGGCCCGTGAGGCTCCCTTTCTGTGGTGAGGAGGCAGAGCTGTAGCCTCCTGTCCCCTCCCAGGCTAGCCTCCCAACTGAGTTTTATTCAGGACTTTTATAGCCCTCCCAGTCTTCAGCCTAGCCGTTGCTGCTTAGCTCAGCCTATTGCAGTGAGCCAGCACTCATCAGGGCCCGCAGCTGGGCTCCCTGCTGACTGCTTTGAGCCACTGTGTCTGGCCCCTCTGCCGGAAAGCAGGGCTTAGCCAGCATTTTAGCAGGGTATTCAAGGGGTTTTACCCCTGCCCTGCCACCGTGATGAACCAGAAGACACAATAATTAGTAAAATATTAGTTGCCACTCTGAATGTCCCGTGTATTTTTTCCTCAGCAGAGTAGCATAGTGCTGACCACCTGCCATTGTCCTTATACCACATACATCATACCTATCAGTCCCCCTGAAATTCACAGTGGACAAGCTTATTGCATCCTGCTGGCACTCACGCACGTTTACACCAGCTGGATTCCTCTTCCACCCCACTTGCTGGATCTTGAAATTCTGGTTTTGTTACAGCAGTGTGTCCCCAAATTTGCTCAACCTAGTGCATTGCTTTCAAGTTGTGCTGGTGCAAATTTGCCTGGATGCATTGATTGCTTGAGGACCAAGTGCTGTCTTGCCCCAGTGACACTGCCAGTGGCCTAGTGTTGGTATAAAGGAACATGCTACTCAGTTTCCTTCAGATAAGTATCACTGATTTTAGTAATTAAAGAATGACACCCCAAGAAATGCTTCGCTACATTCAGGGTAGACCTTCTGTGCTTCCCAGATATTTTTATGGCTCTTCTAATAAATGTAACCTAAAGCATGAAAAACTAAGAAAGCTTTTGCCTTTTCTTTGCCTAATAGGATAGCTCAGTGGTTGGAGCATTGGCCTGCTAAACCCAGGGTTGTGAGTTCAATCCTTGAGGGGGCCATTTGGGATCAGGGGGCAAAAATTGGGGATTGGTCCTGCTTTGAGCACAGGGTTGGACTAGATGACCTCCTGAGGTCCCTTCCAACCCTGATATTCTGTGATTCTATGATAATGTTGCAGCGAATAGGAGATGAGAGGTCTGGCCCATAGTGTCTTTGTTTAGTGCTAGCTAACTGAATCTGGACAGCTGTAACCCCATGCAGGATCTTCATATCCACTAGGGTGGGCTGCTTCATTTTTCTGACCTATTAAAAGGCCTTTCTTTGTGTCGTCATACATGTGCCCATTTAAGATAGTTGTTCAAATTCTTGATTTTTCATGCTTGAAGAATTCTTTCAAAATGCCATTTTAAATGACTGTCATGCAGTGTATTGTGGATGAAGGTGAGCCCAATCATTTTCAAGAATGGATATTTGGGTTGTCGTCTTTGAACTGTTCTATTTGAGACCTACTGAATAACGGAATCCTGTTTGACACCTAAGTATATTGTTTTGTAACACATGGCAGAGTCTCGTTGACTGTTTGCACAGCATAGGCATCTATTCTGAGTTGGGTTACAAGAGATGTCCACACTTCTCCTGGAAGTGGTTCTCAGGTCTTCAAAAACAAGCAAGGAATTAGACATTTGGTGCAAATGTTTTTAGCATTACAGGCATTTCCTCACAACCGAGCCAGTTAGTTGCCTTGTGGATGGTCAATGTATATATGCCATATTTACAAAGGAATTAGTAGGAATAAAAACAGAGATGGTATGTTAGCTGTCTTACTCTTATGATAATGGGCGATCACTCGTTACTGAGTATGATGATCTTCCATGGGAATTATGGGTCCTCAGGTGGATAATAAGGCCAATCCTAGAACCGTAAGTTCTATTGCAGTGAGGGCAGATGTTTTCAGACTCAGCAGGAGGCTGTTGACCATGACTAGAAGCCAGTCTCTCCTTCCTTCTATGCCTTTTGTCCTTTTCAGCTTGTCAGCAAGCAAGTTCAAAATGCAGGGGACCATCATGTAGGACTTAACTCCATTTTAAGCAATCCTGGGCAAGTGTCAATATTACACTTGTTTAGGTTGTTCTGTTGTCCACCCACATTATGGTACCCTTCTTTCAGCTGAGAGAACAGGACCTGTTTTGGGAGGCAATGGTCTGGCATTCGGACAACGTGACCAGTCCAGTGGAATTGCTGACGGATGATCATTGCCTTGATAGTGGGTCTTTGCCTCTTCCAGGACACTAATATTGATGCACCTGTCTTCCCATTTTATCTTCAGAATCTTACGAAGGCAGCATTGATGGTGCCTCTCAAGGACTTTCAAGTGGTGTCTATAGGTTGTCCAAGTTTCAGACCCAAGTTGGGAGAATAATGGTTTGATAAGCAAGCAGCTTGGTGTCTGTTTGAATGTCGTGATCTTCAAAAACCCTGTGCTGTAAACGAGAAAAAGCTACACTGGCACAGCTCAGGCGATGTTGAGTTTCTGCATCAATATCTGCCTTGGATGAAAGATGACTTCCAAGGTTGAGGAAATGATCGACATTCTCCAGTGCCACTCTATCGATTTTGATAGATGGGGCATCTGGTACCTCATCTGGAGAGGGCTGATAGAGCACGTTAGTCGTCTTGATATTAAAAGTGAGATCAAGACATCTGTAAGCATCGGCAAAACACATTCAAGATAGTTTGAAGATCTTAGAGTGGGCAAAGATTGTGTTGTCCTCAGCATACTGAAGTTTGCCAATAGATGATGTGGAGATCTTACTCTTGGCTTTCAGCCTGCTAAGCCTGAACAGCTTTCCATCCATTCTGTAAATTATTTCAATGCCAGCTGTAAACTTCCCAGCAACTAGGTAAAGAATGACGGCGATCAAAACCGCAAACATGGTTGGAATGATGATACAGCCCTGTTTTACTCCTCTTTGTACTTTGAAAGTTTCACTCTGGGAGCCAGTACTGCTCCGGTCACTTTCATGTTATAAATACATCAGTGTCCTAAAATTGCTTCATCAGGACATCCAATCTTAGAGAGTCCAATCCAGAGGGCATGGCGATTCACTGAATCAATGGCTTTAGTTAAATCAATAAAAGCCATGTACAGTGGTTGGTTTTGCTCCCAACACTTTTCTTGCAGCTGCTGTGCTGTGAAGATCATATCTACAGTTCCACGACATGGTCAGAAACCACTCTGTGACTCCGGTAAAATTTCTTCTGACGGGGCAGAAGGCGAGTTGCAAGGATCCGTGCCAGAACTTTGCCTGCAATGGCTAGGAGGGAGATACCCTCTTCAAGAAAGGGGATAAAGCGGATTGTGGAAATTATCGTGGTAACAATCAGGGCATCCCTTATTTCACTGGGTATCTCCAGATTTTAAGGATAAGCAGGTAAAGCTGCTGAATTAGCTCTGGTCCACCGTCTTCAAAGATTTCAGCAGGGATCCCATCTAGACCTGCTGACTTGTTGTTGTTCATCTGCTTTGTTGGCATTGTGTACCTCATACAAATTAGGAGGGTCTTGGAGCTCATCCCTCAATGGTCGTTGAGGGATTTGCTCAAGGATTTCATCTGAAACCATAGAATTATGGTTAAGGTGATCTTCAAAATGTTCTTTCCAGTGAGAATTGATGGCTTTGTTGTCCTTCAGAAGTGTGGTTCCATCCTTAGAGCAAAGAGGATTCCTACCATGACAAATAGGCCCATAAACAGTCTTGGTGGCACTAAAAGAAACCGCATGTATTGTGGATATGTGAGAGATGTTGGAGTTCTTGCGCTTTCTCAGTCCACCATTTCTTCTTGAGTTCTCTGGTTTTAAGTTGGACTTCTGCCCTCATGTTGGCATGGGCTTCTCTCTTTATATTACAATTTGTCATTCTGATAAGCACGAAATGCCATTCTCTTCTCATTAATGAGCTGCTCAATTTCAGCATCATTCTCATCAACCAGTTCTGATGATTTCTGGTTTGGTAGCCTGTGGTTTCCTCACAGGCATTGATTATTACTGCTTTCAACTGGCTCCAGTGTTCCTCAATTTCTTCTGGAAACTCTGATGGGAGCTTTTCTTCTAAGACTGCTTGGAAGTGGTCACACTTAATAGGGTCTTTCAAATCTTGAATCTTCAGCTTGTGCCTGACCTGCTTCTTTTGCAGCCTCCATTTGGGAGCGATCTTAATTTTCATTGTGGATCGAATAAGGCAATGATCAGTCCAACAGTCATCAGCACTTGTCATTTCTCTTGTGGGAAGTACGTCACTATGGTCTTGGGCACAAACTATAACATAGTCGAGGAGATGCCAGTGCTTTGACCGTGGGTGTCTCCAAGATGTTTTGAACTTTTCTTTTTGACCGAAGAGAGTATTCGTAATAATTTCATGTTCAGCACACTTGGTCAGGAGCAGAATTCCATTTGAATTGCTTTTGCCAACTCCTTCTTTCCCGATTATTCCCTTCCACAGATCTGAGTCTCATCCCACACGTGTATTGAAATCCCCAAGAAGGATGATCTTGTCTTCTGTAGGAGTCTCCGATAAAATGGTTGCCAACTGAGAATAAAAATCTTCCTTTACATTCTTATCTGCATCCTTTGTTGGTGTGTCTCAATCGGAGTGTCATAAACCATCCATTGATGCCATTTGGTACCTCAGAGACTTAATAGTAGAACAGACAGAGGATAATTGTGCAGTGGAGGTGAAACTGTTCTGTAATGTTACAACGGGGGCGAAGGGGGGAAAGATAGCTTAGTAGTTTGGCCTGCTAAAGCCAGGGTTGTGAGTTCAATCCTTGAGGGGGCCATTTAGGGATCGGGGGCAAAAATTGGAGATTGGTCCTGCTTTGAGCAGGGGATTGGACTAGATGACCTCCTGAGGTCCCTTCCAACGCTGGTATTCTATGATTCTGATTCAGTGAACGGCTGTGAATGTGGATGTCGGCTGCAGCAAATAGAGGATCTCCAATCATCATGGTGCCCATGCCACTGGTTTCAAGTCCTCTGTGTGTCAAGGATAGTGTGGTGACTGTTGTGCGCCAGTTTCCCCCCTTTAAAAGAAGTTCCACACAGGCATTTTCCGGGTTTTGGGAAAAACAACATTGCACATGTCAAAAGTCTGGTGGCGATTGGCGAGTGGTAACGGGAACAGGACAGTGAAATCCAGAAGTTCCTAGTTACAGACCTACACACAGGCGGTGGGTGTGATAGTCGTCTTGCTCGAGGATTGAAGCAGGTCGAACATCTCAGCAGCTGCACCCATGACTGAGCAGTCCTTTTTAGGATCCACTCTGCTCACCCCACATGGGGAGGGGGTTAAAAAAGTACCCTAAAAATAGTCTTGCCTCTGTTTTTCCTGGCAGGATAGCCACATCCAGCAGGATAACCACCTCAGTGGTCGAAAATGTAAGAAATTCTTCAACTTTGGAACTTGGAACATACGTACCCTGATAGACAACACAAACAGCAACTGACCAGAGCGACATACAGCCATTATTGCTCGTGAATTGAGTCGGTTTAACATCGACTCAATTCATTAGCTGCTTTTCTGAAACTAGAAGAGCTAATGAAGGACAGGTGAGGGAGGGGAAAGGAGGATACACCTATTTCTGGAAGGGAAAATCTATAGTTGAACTCCGATTGCATGAGGTGGGCTTTGCTATAAAGAACTTCTACAGTATAAGTATGATGAATTGTTATCAAATGACGTAAATGAAAATGACTGGAAGCTAGCTGTCTCCTCGTAGGTGTGTGGTTTTTTTTTTTTTTTTGAAGCACTACTGTCTTCTTATAATATTTCTATACAAAACAATAAACAAAATTTTAAATGTTGGATACCAAAACGTGTTGAGCAAGTGGACCCACATAAATAGATGTATTAATGCAACAATTTCATGCTTTTAACCAAAATGAATAAGTTCCCCAATATTTGGTCCTAAACTGCTAAGCTAAAAAGAGAACCCATGGAGAGAGTTATATTTACATGTTAAAAGTGAATCAAAATCTGACAGTTAGAAATGCTTCATTTCCATTAATGAAGTGAACTGTGTTTTTGAAGTAATCTAATTGAATAATTTTCTTAGTTCACTGACTGACTAACTTATATCATTACTTTATGTACTCCTATTCCCAGTAGGTAATTAAAACTCTTTTGCCAGGCATTTTTTTTAACATTGCCACTCCGGTATATTGAAAGTGCTAGTTACTTAAAGATATGACTTGCATAGTTCTTTTGATGGCGTGATATGGTCATACGTTGGTTAAAACAGCATCTTTGAAATTATCCATTTTTATCTAGACAGCAAAAATCCTGTCTTCCTGCAACTCTGCAAGTATATTGTGAGGGCAAAGGTGCCTAACATTTCAGTCATTTGTCACTGAAGTCTTGCTGCTTCAGCCTTTTAAATCATTATTTGGCTAACCAAAATATTATTTATTTCCTCTTCCAGACATTCCTGGACAAGCTATACTGGTGAGGTTGAGTCAATAGTAAAAACTTCATATAGACAATACGAATATATTCGACTTAAAAAAAAAAAAGCCGCCATGAGTACAAACTTGATAAAACTGCACTGTTGGTTGTAATTCCATAGAATTACAAAGTTTCACTTGAAAAATTTGGTGAACAGCTATATTACATGTTAGTCTTTATATCAGAAGGAAATAGAACTTTCTTTCCTGTGTAACCAAAACTTTCCTTAAACATTATTTCTGTTATGCTCTCTGTATATCCCATAATCAAGAATTCATTATTTATGAATGTGAAGCTTTCAGTGTCTGTTTCATATCAGTTACTTGACTGAAATAAAATGTTAGGTCCAGAGGCTAATTTAGGTTCTGACGCTCATTCCATCCCCTGTGAATGTGTCTTATTGTTAAATTAATGTATTCTAATGGATTTTATATCTGGGTGTTTTTAATGTAGTTTTATGATGCAGAAAACAAGTATAAGATTTTGGAAAAGGAGTTCCAGCAGTACAAGGAACAGCAATGCAGCAAACCAGAAATCCGGTTACAATCAGAAATAAATCTACTCACTTTAGAAAAGGTACCTTTAGACTTTACTGATCTTCCATAACTATGTTTTCATTATTGATGAAGATGAAAGAATAATCTGCTTCCAAGATGAAGTGGGTTAATCTCCATTTTTTTCTCTCTTCCAACAATTTCTTCAGTCACTAAATAAATATTTAGAACCTATTTGTAGGTGAAAATGATCTTGTGGAATAGTTTTATATAACTTTTTTGGACAGTTTTTGACTATTAGTCAACATTTGACAACAATTAACACATTTATATCCACTTCTAAGTACAGGGGAAACTAGAAACTTATATACCACTTGGAAAATGCTTATGTTTTAATGGCTACCACTGTAGTTAGAATTGGGGGACTCTGAAGAGCAAAACCTGGGGAGAAAAAGAATTGAGGGTTTTGAATTTCCTAGCTTTTTTTAAGGTAAGTTTAAGATGGACATTCCACTATTACTTTTTAAAGAGTGCTCCAGAAAGAAGTCCCTTTGTTTGTTTACAGAACAGAAACCACATTTGTATTAGCAATGAAAACTACCCCATTCAACTCCTTCAATGAGTTTCAACACTAGATAGAATGGCACCAGAACTAGGAGTGAGAGGGTAGTTTAGTCTGTGTGTGTTTGGTTCTTTGCATTCTTGCTTGACTACCAGTGAGAGTGTTCATTTCCCATCTGGACACTTGTTTACAGAGATTTTAACTCAAGCCATCAACTTATTTTAAATGGGTCACTGAACAGCGGTCATGTAGTGACTACTTTATTTTACTACTGACTTGAGCTGGTTTCTAAGAAGCAGTGACCATATCCTTGCTAATCCACTGAACCATCCAGCCCCAGATATTCTGTTATCAACTCATGGCAGAGGGGCATGTACATTGGCCAAACCGGACAGTCTCTACGCAAAAGAATAAATGGACACAAATCTGACATCAGGAATCAGAACATTCAAAAACCAGTAGGAGAACATTTCAACCTCTCTGGCCACTCAGTAAAAGATTTAAGGTGGCAATTTTGCAATAGAAAAGCTTAAAAACAGACTCCAACAAGAAACTGCTGAGCTTGAATTAATATGCAAACTAGATACCATTAACTTGGGTTTGAATAGAGACTGGGAGTGGCTGGGTCATTAGACATATTGAATCTATTTCCCTATGTTAAGTATCCACACACCTTCTTGTCAACTGTCTAAGGGCCATCTTGATTATCACTGCAAAAGTTTTTCTTCTGCTGATAAGAGCTCATCTTAATTAATTAGCCTCTTACAGTTTGCCTGGAAACTTCCACCTTCTCTGTTTGTGTATATAGATATATCTTACTATATGTTCCATTCTATGCATCCAATGAAGTGGGCTGTAGCCCACAAAAGCTTGTGCTCTAATAAATGTGTTAGTCTCTAAGGTGCCACAAGTACTCCTGTTCTTTTTGCGGATACAGACTAACACGGCTGCTACTCTGAAAGCTTTAATACTTCTGTATATCATGATAAACTTCTGTGATAATGTAGATGATTCATAATTCTAAAGCAGTGGCATTTCACATTTACCTTTCATTTTCTTTGTTTTGAGTTGTATTCCATGCCTAGAATAGGAATAGTCAGGAAAAAGATTGAACTATTTTATATTTGAACCATGTCTTATCACAGATTGTAGAGAGCACTCCTTCCTGGCCACCCACTAGGACTTCTCTGAGGGGAATCCAGACCTCTACTGCTATGGATCCCTGGGGTGTTTCAAGCTCCTGGAGCCTGAACACAGTGCAGCACTGCCGCAATCTTGAGGTTCTTATGCACATTCTCAAGGTTCAGACCTTCTGTCTGTCACCTCCCTCTGAGTGTTGGAAGCTGCTGTCCAAGCGCCAAGCCCCTTTGCATTCAGCACTGGCCCCAGACTTCCTAGTACTTAAACACAACCCCTCCCAGGACTCCACCCCAACAGATGTGAAGCTTCTGGCTTACAGTTTAACTCTGTCAGGGCATGCAGAAGTTGTGAAGCTGTCAACACACACACCCATTGCCTCATCTTACGTCTTTATGCTCTTTTTACTTAGCAGATAAAGCACAGCTCATACAAAACAATAAAAAAATTTTAAACACCGTGTCCCTCACCAGCACACTATTCTCTTGGGAGTCTTTGGGGGATCCATCTGTGTTCTGTCAGGCAAGCAGACTGGCAAGGGCCTCCTCCCCTGCCCCCGCCCCCGCCCCCCTTGCCTATGCTGACCCAGCACCAGCCTTCCTCATCTTAATCTGGTGCAAAAAGGCTTTCTCTCCAGTTCCACCAGCAGAGTCCCTTTATGGGTTGCTGATGGTGTTTATCTGCTGCTTTTAGTTCTCCAGGCAACTTTGCATTTCTCTCAAACACCACCGACATCTCCCTTTTCAGAGAAGAGGAGGACATATCTCTCTCAGCTAGAGCTAACCCATTGTTCCAAGATGTTTTACGTTGAACAGATGATTGGGTGCGCATTACTCACGATTGGTTCTGGCCTAGCAGAGAGATTACACAACTGTGCTAACCCATGGTGGAATCACATACGTAGGCTTTCCATGACCCAATAATTATGATAGAGTTTTACGAAATCATCCACAATTCAGAAATGATAAACTCAGCCATTCTGTTTGTATCACAGCTTGTCAGATAAGATGAGAATTGAAGAATTTATATTGAAACATGGACAGATTTTCCATTATCACTTAATAAAACTCCAAACTCTGTATTGGCCACAATAATTAACTTGGTTCTTAATTTGAGACATTGAGACAGTGCATTCCTGAAAATTAGCCAAGCTGGCTTTAATGCAGGTAAAACAGATTGCTTAGTGCATGTAAAAATAAATATTTTTGATATATGACCACTGGTGCCTAGTTGCCTTCATATATTTTAAATATAGCCTGAGAAAGTATTGCCTATAATTGTAGTTCCCTCTTACCATGTTTTACCATTCTAATGTAATCTTCAAATGTTTGTTTCGTTGGTTTTATATCTTTATCAATGGTAAGTTAAGCAACAAAATATCTTGCAGCGTTCTAGAGCAAATTTGCCTGTGTATAGAGGACAACCATGAAACCTAGGCCATCTTTGAAGATTTTCTCCCTCTCTCCCAATCAAAGGTCCAAATTCTGCCCTCTGAGACACATATTTGCTTTAGTAAGAGCTGCCTAGACCTCTAAAGGCAGGACTTGGCCCTAAGAGTTTACAGTGCCCCTTAAACTGGAATGCTAACAATTAGAGCTGCTTATAGAACAACAAATGCGTTTTTCACCGCTTAGAGGCTCTTTAAAAAAGTTTACATTAGCTGTCTTGGGGCTAAGACTAATCTAGTTCCTTTTTGTATAGACTGCTAGACAATAAAAATAAGGCTATATTTTAAACAAGAAAATGTTCATGTGCCATAATATTTACATTAAATTACATAACAGCTTTAGATGATGTTGTATGTTATATTGCATAAGCACTTTTCTTAAACGGACACTGTGTGTATATAATCTTTCAGTGATTGTTACCACCAGTATAGTGTTTCAGCTGATATGATTTTAATCACCATCAGGTTGAACTTGAAAGAAAGTTGGAATCAGCTACCAAATCAAAGCTGCACTACAAGCAACAGTGGGCCAGGGCTTTGAAAGAACTTGCAAGACTAAAACAGGTATGTAAATAGGATAGAGCACATGCACAGTAAGGATGTAATAGTCTTTTTCTTTTTGTTCCTATGATCAAGTCTGTTAATATTATGGGCTAGTCATGCCTTCTATTGTTGCTATTGATTTCTATTATAACTGCCAGTATACATTTAAAATGGTCAAAACTTTCCTAAACAGTCAGCTTTGGGCTGGAATTTTTTGCAACTGGGCTTTGTCTGATAGTGACTTTTGGCAAAATCTCTATCTATTTTTTAGTTTGGAAAAATGGAAAAATATCTATTTCCCAAAGTTAAAAAAAATTCTGGCTACACTTATTTTTAAAATAACAAGGATACAGAACAACTGGCTAAAGCTTGAAACTTAAACTTGGACATAATTCTCATTATAGACCAGGGCCTTTGCTTGGCTTGGAACTGGGGTGATTTAAAAAAAGGTCACTTCTGGGGATGCTCAGTAAGCATCTGCTAGAAAAAGTCAAAAAAATAAGTTACAGTGGTTTATCTTGGCCATGGTGCACATCCTGTTGTTTTATATTTTACGCCAGAAACTTCAATATTTAACATTTAACCATATTCAACACTGAACCAGAAAAACAAGAATGAAAAATGCTGTGCATGAACAATGCAGGTGAGTTAAAGTCGCTGTTAGAATCTAAACTGGCATTTCTTCTCTTTTACACCCTAACTTTAATTGTGCAACCTTAACGTTGCATTCAGGACTACTTGAAGAAAATCTAGCATGTCCTATGCAAAGTCATTCAATAGTGAGAAATAGGGAGAAACAGAGCATTCATTCTGAACCTGCGCCATCGCCGCTAGCTGCAAAATCAAAAGAATTACTCAGAAAACTTCTCTGCTGCCCAACCTCTTATGGAATTTGCCCCAAATTCCTTTATAATGTCAAATGGAAGGGTAGAGGTATAAATCATGTGTCCAGAAGTACCATGTCGTTGGGAAGTAGACTTTTGTAATCGTGAATGGAGATTTCCTGCTAAACAGGAAGTGGCTACCTACAACATATCTTAGCTAGAATTCTATTTCAGTTGAATATCTTATTTTCCAGGTGTCTCAGGTTATGATGGCATAGCACTGTCAGTATAAAGTTTGTACAGCATATCCTGTAGCACTGGAACATGAGCAATAAACGCATTTGCATTTTAATCTGTTCCTGGTGGGGATGAGGCACCCGGGTGTCTGAGGATCCACTGTAGATTCATGTTTGGCAGTATTAACTGAATTAAACCTGTTGCATTAGTCTCTGGTTTTAGTGTCTTAATTTTCTGTGTTTTCCAAGAGAAAAGTGACTGAGGGTAAAAACTGCTTGTATGTTTAAGTACTTTTTTAAAAACTTTAATCTTACAAAGTCTACATCCTGACTGTGATTTCTTGAGGAAAGGGTACGGGTAAGTGCCCATCTTTGCTGCTGTTGGTTAAGAGACAAGTTTGTTTTTGTTTATTTTGTTTTTTGCAAAACTGACTTAACAGGCATCAGTACGTCAGTTTATACTATGATAGCAATATGGTCATAAAGTATACTTAGGCCCACATTTTTAAAGGTATCTAGGAGCCTAAATTTCATTTGCAGAAGGGATTTAGGCACTTCAGAGCCAAAAATCCCACTGTCAACAGTATTTTGGCTCCTAAATGACTAAATCGCCTTTACAAAATGAAATTAATGCTCCTAAATCAGTTAGGTATTTCAGTGCAGTGTACTGCAACACCTATATACCTTTAAAAATCTGGGTCTTAGCTTTTAAAAAATGATAGAATTTGTAGAATATTGCGGAATACAGCAAACTTAGAGAGATCTGGAAATCATAGAATATCAGGGTTGGAAGGGACCCCAGAAGGTCATCTAGTCCAACCCCCTGAAGGTTACAGGTTACACAATTTTTTCCTGTCTCTGAATTTTCCCATCTGTGATGCCAATAAAGGATTTTTGGTTGGTTTGTTTTTGTGGATTTTTCTGTGTGTATGTCAGTGAGGCATTTAAAATCTCTCTGAGGCCAGCATGTAGCAGCAGTTCCTTCATCCTCAGTGTAGCGAGGCGATGACTCACCAGTGTGGAGCCTCCTGCTGGTCATCTCGGGAATTAGCTCTTTCCAGCCTTTGGAGCGCCCTCTGTAGGCCGGTGTCTTGCCTGCCGCTGGACCTGTGACGCTCCTGGACCCCGGTGCCCATTTTCCTCAGGGTTCTGCCCCCAGCAGTAACCCACTTACTCTGGGTCTCCCGTCCCACGGGAACCCCCAACCCTCTAAACCCACCTTGCCTCAGTGGCTATGGCCAGTCATCATCTAGATCCCGCTCACTGCGGAAGACTGCAGTGTAATAGCCACTCATCATTGGCAAGGGGTTAGGACCAGCTGCCTCTGCCTATTTCCAGGCTGCCCTTCTACAGCCCTCATACTTTTGATAGGCCTTCAGCCTGGGGAGTTATCAGGCTGGATCTCCCCAGCTCCTCTTGCCTTTCTCCAGCACTACTCTACCTCAGGTACCCGTCTCTCTCCAGAGCTACAGAGAGACTCCTGGCTTACAGCCCTTTTATAAAGGCCAGCTGGGTCCTGACTGAGCTGGCCACACCTGTGGTCAGCTATTCCCTCAGCTGCTTTCACTCCTTTTTCCAGCCACAGCCCTCTCCAGGGCTGCTTTGAGTTGGCTCCCCAGGGCAGCCCTCTCCCAGGGCTGTTTTAACCCCTTCACAGCCAGAGCAGGGTGACTACCCCACTACACTCAGTAATGCATATACATGCCAGTATATTATTTTTTCCTTTACCTACTGCCTTCTATAAATATGGTATGATTTGTGCTTGCAATAATTTAAGATTCTGTAGGCACTTCCGTTCGGTACGGTCAAACACACTAGAAAAAGCAAGAATTTTACCAATCCGTAGATCGAAACAAAGCCTAACACATTTAAAGATTGAGGGGACAGACAAGGGAATTCATGTTTTCATACTCCATCTTCACCCCTGTTTCCCATCTTTTTTTTTGCTTTATGGAAGGGCTACTTTTCAAGGAGAGGCGCTTCTAATTCACTCAAGCATTCGGGTAAGTGAGCACCTCAGCTCCCTGAATCCAAATCTGATTCAGCAGGACCCAATAACTCTTTGGATTATGTTCCCCTGCTTTTCCATTTCAAGGTTTTAAAGTGTGTGCTCCAGGTTGCAACATAAAAACTGCCTTCACAGTATTTCTGTAAGATTTGCAGTGGAATGAAAGGACCTCTAACCCAGTTATGAGGAAAAGCAAGAATGCAGGGCTAATTCACTCTTTCCTGCAAGACTAAAGATCTCTCTGGTGCATTTCTGGTGCATAAAGGGGTAACTTAGCAGGATCTAGCGGAGACATTACTGAAGAATAGGCCAACCAGTTGCTCTTAGAAAATTACGTCTGTGGATGGGAAAGGAAAGTCTACGGGACTGGGGAGGAGGAGCGAGCTATCTGGATATGTGCTCAAAAGGAAACCCTGTTTCTGGATAAGCAGGATGCTGCTACTTCTCTATCTCTCCTTTCCCCCATGAAGAAAAAACACAATCTAATGGATAATTGAAGCTTCAGGGAGAATCACATGGTCTTTTTGGGAGGAGAGGAGACGTTTGTGTGCTAATCAAGGAGGGATATGGAGCCTAAGGCAGGGTCATCATCAAAACCTTTGGATAAGCAGTGCCGAAATATGAACTCAATGAATTTGAGAACCCAAATTCTCAATGCTCTTTATTTATAACTTACAGAAAAATCAAATAAATTAACACCATGTATATTTGATGATCGCTAGAAAATCAAAGGTTCAGTTTTATGTGCTATCCTCAGATTGTTCCTTTTCATGTAATTATTGTAGGTGTCAGAACTTGGCCCATAATATTTCTGAAATACCTATGCACAAAAGGGTGATCATTCGCCTCTCTAATCTTTTCACACCAGAAACTGGATTTTCCCAAAGGAAGCACCAAAATGTCCTGCCTTTTTGTTTGTTTTCCCTTAAAGGCTTTTTAGATTCCTGTTAGATGCATTTCACCTTTAGTTCCCTGGTTCAAGTCATGCCAGATGGGTAGTGACAAAAACCATCACTAGCTGATAAGTTTGGTAACTTTAAAGTAATAGTTCCAATCCAGGACCAACAGAAACCCTTGTTAGACATCTGAACCATTTAAATGAGTGGACAGCAAGACCAAATTATACTCCCCTAAAACTTTATCCCTGAAAGTAGTCCACTTAAAATTAGATGGAGGCTTTTTTGTGGGAAATAATGTGGTAAGGCTTATGCTACTATTGTTAATGCTGTACTTAGTCAATCTGGCACTTTAAATTCAGTTAAAAATTAAAAAAGCAAAACTGATCAGGAACCCATGTACTGTGCCTGAATATAAATTTGCAAATTTAGTTGCTTCAGGAATTCCACATCAGCTTTAGTTCAGATGATTTGTGCAATTGCAATAGTTCATCCAATTTCTTGTTTAAATTGGATTAGTACCATATTAATTTTGTATTGCCTTGGGTGAATAGCCACAGGGTTGTAATCTGTGCCAGTAATTTGTCACACCAAAGCCCTCTGGAGGACTATACAAAACATTTGTGTAGTGAGGATTAGACGTTGAAAGCCATATCTTAGATTGTTAATAAATGTTAATGACAAAACCCAGCTGGTAAGTCTTGGAAATGAGATCTAATGCTTTGTGCCCATTGCCAAAGAACTGTTTAAACAGAGCTTTCCATTACTCAAAGGTGACCTAGTACAGTCGATTATGCTTCTTTATTTCATAAATTAACTAGCTGAGTATTTAGCAAAATGTTCTTTTCTTCTGATTTTCAATTTTAAAAGTCAATGTTTCCTTAATTATAGCATTTTCTTTTTCTTTGGGAACTAGTCATGTTAGAACAGTGCTGTGATGGCTTTATATTCTGTAGAAAATGAAGTTTGTGAATCGTAACTTTGAAAATTTTGTGTGAACATTAAAAGGAAGAAATTGTTAATTTCTCTCTATCTGGAATTTTTGGATAATAAAACATAATACCAGTTATAACTAGAGAAAGACCTGAAGCACACCCTGACGTTGGTGACATGGGCTCATCTCTAAGTGTGAAAACTACAAAATTATACATTTTAATGGATTTGATCTTGGTGTGTAAAGTTTTTAAAAAAATAAGTCTGAAAATCCAGACTCTATCACTAGGACACCCAGATCTTTCTCCCTCATGCCCGTTCCCTTTTTTCCATGAAGATATGTACTGTAAGTTTTTATTTGTACTGTTTAACAAAATGTTTTACTCTCAAATAAGACCAAAAATTAAAAAATGTGCACATTTGCATTTTTTTCTCTATAACTCAAAGTTTTAAAATCTTGGCCTTTAAAATTTACCAACTAAGACCCAGATCCTGCAAAGATTTAGGCATGTGTAATTTTACTCATGGAAGTAGAGCCATTAAGGTCAGTGGAACTATTCATGTGTTGAGTTACACACATGCTTAAGACTTTGCAGGCTTGAGATGTAAAATTTAACAAATGTTTGAGTGATGCAAGAAATCATTCTTTAAAAATAATGCAACATATTACCATTGCAGCTGTAACTAACAACGGTGTTATGTCAGTTTTGAAGACTGATAATCTCCCTTTTCTGATCTGGAAAATTAACAAAAACAATGTTTGTTTAAATTAGAATTATGTACATTTTGTGATAAGAGGTTTTATTGTACAATGTAAGTCTCTTACCATATTTGTACTCTATGGATTTGTTCAAAGCAGAACTGATGGATTTGTTTAAAACAACACAGACCTTATTGGCTGACATCGACTCTATCTTGTCCAGCCTCCTGCTTATCCACTCAGAGTAATTAATTTGATTAATTTATAAGTAATTTAGCCAAAGATGGGATGTAAATCTTTGTTTTTAAAAAAAAAAACAGTTGGAGGTCCAAGTCTTGGTTAAAAACTGTGTCTTGAAACCATCCAGGCCCTCCTACTGACATGTCAGCTCTGGGTTATTTTCAGAAAACTTTACTTGAGTTCCTTAGCTTCAATCGTAATTTTTTTCCCACAGACTTGCATGGTATGTGTGAGTGGGAGAGTGAATAGTGGCTGCTATTTAGCCATTGTTTAGTCTAGTGTATGTATGTTTACATCTCCCCTTTGGATTTATAGGCAGCTATGGCAAAATAAAGATTGTACTCTTTTGATTGAAGAGCCTCTTAACTAGAGCACCTGGCGGCATGAAGGGAGTCTTTTACAGTCTGATTATTTTTCTTTATTACTGATTATTTAATTAATGTTTAAATTACTGTAGTACCAAAGGCCCAAAATCATTATTTAGAGCCCCATTGTGAAAGGTACTGTGCAAATATTAAGAAGATATCATTCCTGCCCCAAAGAGCTTGCAATCTCAAGACACACAAAGAAATGAAGGATGCGGGGGGAAGAATATACTAGGCGTAAATAATCGCAGACAATTGGCACACCTCTTGTTAACTATACATATTTGGGGGGGTGGGAGGTTTCTTGGTGGTGATATGGGGTCATTGGTAGGGTAAGGAGGAATATCACGAGTGCAGAGTTTAACCTGAGAATAGGAACATGAAAAAGGAATAAATAAATATTGATGGAGAGGAAGGAAAAATGAAGGGAAGGACAGAGAACAGCATGAAAGGCAGGGAGAGTGAGACTGTCGATGTGAAGAGAGTGATAGAACGGTGCTGGACCAGATAACCAGTGAACATAAAAAAGTAGTTTGCTGACATCATGGGCATCTGGGTTTTTTGAGGTTACCTTATCACACTGTTGCACTGGGGACTGTTAATATTTGGTGGCCTGGCGTACCTGACCAGGAGTACCTTCAGTTCAGAGGCACTATCAGCCTTTGTCTCCTACCACACTACTGCTCCTCTGGCTTTTCTGCAGTTCCTGCAGCAGCTGTAGCTCTCTGCTCTGAGGAGCAGATATTCATCTGAGGAAATACGTTTCAGGAATGTTTCACATTTTTTCCAACCATTTAGAGAAACCAGTTAGACTGCTCCAGTGCTCAGTAACAATCTTCAGATTTTAAACTTCAAAATTTGATTATGTAATATAAAAATTACCCATCCAGGCAAAGTATCTGTCTAAAGCATACATCTTGCCACATGAGGAGAGCAACAGCTCAGTAAGCAATGAGTGCAGTTTCAGACCTGAAAATACTCTTCCATTTGTCCTCAGGTTAGGAGTATTACAAATGAAATGCTCAAATACATTTTTTAAATGTATTAACCATGCTTTACCAATTAAGATAAATTGGTAGAGAACATAGGTGCTGGAACTATGGGTGCTGGAAGTCCCCTGGCTTCAGATTTCCATTATATACAGAGTTTACAATGGCTTTCAGCACCCCCACTATATAATTTGTTCAGCAGCCCTGGTAGAGGATATTTAATATTTGGATTAATCTTTGCAGTAGTGTGTTACCTCAAAGTATCAGTGGCAGTATACATTTTTGCAGCGGCAGTTCAAGTGTCATGATTTCGGCAATGTAAAATTGAGACCTTTTTTCCTATTTCATATTAATATGTAGAAGATTTATACTGAAAATATTTAACATTATAGAAACTGCAAAAATTTAACTTTGATATTGTTTTGTCAATTAAGTGTGAATAGTACATAATATAGATACTGTAAATGAAGGTGAGAATGCTGAATCATTTAAATATCTTCCGGTTTCAGAAGATGTTTTTCACTAAACTCCATTAAAATTGAGCCTACACAATAGACTACTTTTAGCACCAATGATTAGGGAGCTTGCTGCATAATGTGGTATTGGAAAGTGTGATTTGGAAGAAGTGGTTTTGATATCTGAAAGAGCCTTTGATAAAGGTCAGCAATTTTCATTACCAAATATGGATAAAGAATCTTTCCTTCACCCTCTCTCCCCAAAATCTGAGTTTTACAAAGGATCCATTATTTTTGTGACCTCTGATCTGATCTAATACTAAGTCTTAGCTTTGAATTGCATCATACATAGTATGATTTTCACATACTGTATACTAATTCTCCTATCCATATCAAACAAATAATCTATGTTCTTTGACATCTTTTTCCTTTATTGAAGGATTATATGGGGAGCTACTTTGTTTGTTCAGAATGTTACATAAATCACGTTGGTTTATTAATGTTTTTTGGGGGAGAGGGATAGCTCAGGGGTTTGAGCACCAGCCTGCTAAACCCAGGGTTGTGAGTTCAATCCTTGAGGGGGCCATTTAGGGATCTAGGGCAAAAATAAGGGACGGTACTTGGTCCTGCTGTGAAGGCAGGGGACTGGACTCAATGACCTTTCAAGGTCCCTTCCAGTTCTATGAGTTAGGTATATCTCCATATAATAATGTTCAGCATACAGATTATGACAGACTGCAAAGGATTAAAAATAGCTATGTTGGGTAAATAATATTATGTAGTTTAGAATGTGGGTTTGCATTTTAAACTACATAATTATATTATGCACCATAAATTGTCATTGTAGTCTATGGGATCACTTCCCATGTACTTTTATGGATTTTTTTAGGGGAAGTTGGTCTTAGATATTTGTGATAAAGTAGTGTTGAAAAAGGAGAAAAGGACAATGCTAAAAACATAAGTACATCTTCCAGTCACATATCTAGTCAGGTAATTCACATTATTGTTTTGTTTGACCCTCTTAAGGTATGAAGATGCTTATTTTTTATGGTTTTTATGATAAGTATCTAATATAAACCCACAAAAGTAATGAAATACAGAATGACTTTGCAGTAAATATGCCAGACTTGGTCTTCTACTGAGCGGAACGATTGTATTGCAATACGTTTAGTTAAAATTTGCTTATCTGCTTAGATCAGAAATGTGTTACACAGAAATTATACTGTACCCAATTTACTAATCTTGACATTGCTGGGAAGTACTGTCCACAGCTGTCATTGGAGAAAAGATTCTTGGAGACCAATTCTCAGTTTATATGGACAGGAGGCACTTCAGCACACTCAAACTAAACTCTCTCCAGAGCCACATTGTAGCAGCTCACACTCTCAGTTCTCTGCCCAATCAGAGAAAATTGCTTTGTACAATCACCACATGTATATCAGCCCTGCTTCCACTTCCAGTGAAGCTTTGCTTCAGCCTGCTTGCAAGGCTGGAAGGCCTGATGCAACCTGCTCTGCCAGTATGAAATGACCAATGCAGGACAAAGAGAGTGTCATGTAGGCCTTATTTCTCCACAAGGTCTCCCTCACAGTGGCCTCCACAGACCCCATTTGTGACTGCTGTTCTGTTTGTCCCTCATTTGTGGCCCTTATAAACTGGCAGTCATGATTTTCTGTATCAAGAAACTTCTAGACATGGGGGCTGTTAGCGCATTCCAGCATAAAAGAGGACCTCCAGACTTTCGACTAAAAAAGAATCTAGAGGTTTCTAGCCTGTCCCTAGTTTGTCTCCACCCAGCCAAAGATGTCTCTGGTTCATCAACATCAAAAATGTGTACTTTCACTTTCTAGCTCACTTGAGTTTTCTTTGTTTGCTGTCAAAATGATACTGCTAGCATGTTGTCTTGCCTTTCATCCTGTCTTTGTTCCAAAGACACTGAAACTCCTGGTCATTGTATTCGCCAGCCTTAAATGGTAAGATATCAGTGTATTGCATTATTTAGATAATCTCTGTATAATGTTTCTTCTTTTCAGGGTGCTTCCTAGGGCCCCAACATGATTCTTTCAATTCTCCAAAACCGTAGCTTTATGCCGAACCTCAGCAAAAGCTCATACTTGCCTTTTGAGGAGCCTGGACCACCTAAATGCCAGATCTTGTTCTCTCCTCAAGCAGGTGATTCTCCTCGGTGACACATTCCATAAACTGAAGGACACAATCAGAATACTTCTGTTCACTCCATTCACAGCCATCTGATGCTTTCTTCACCGTCCGTGCCTCATGATATTCTGTGGTAATACGGATAATATTGTGCATGGACAGGCTTCACTCCTAACTCCTTCAGACCTTTTTGCTCTTGTGAGGGGACTACCAAGAAGAGACCTTAACTCTATATACCACCTTTCCAGCTTGTTTGTTTACTGAGATGGTGGACTTTTCCCAATAATCTACTTCAAGTGAAGTTTCCCCCAGAATCATGCACAATCTGAATCTTGAGAGAAACAAGATTGAGGGGCTGGAGTACCCACCTGAGTTCCTTTTATGTGACAGGAGCAGCAGTAAAGAAGGAGTTTAGTTGAAGCATCAGATAGCTGGACCTGAGGACCATAGGATATTTCTTATAGAAATTTACTCCTTCCCCAGAATCCATAACAATCCTTTGGAACAGAACGACGGGGAAACTTGTATTGCGATACAGGTTGAAAGAGAAGAGAGAGGCCCTTAGAGCTCTTTTCTTCTTCAGAGATGTTCAGAATTCTGATCTGGGCTGAAAGAACATCATAATGTCATCTCCTGTATACAAGAAACTTTCAACATCTGGGCTAGTTCTCAAGCCAAAGGAATAGGATTTAAACCAACAGGTTCTCTCCAGGATCTTGGCCTTCAAGGAGACTCCAAAGGTAGACACGGCTGTACCCTGCAGTCTCAAAAATAGTCCTGTTCCCAGACACTGAGTAAAGATAGTTTAGCAGCTCAAATCTTCTCACTGCCATGGTCAAGTGAGGTTCTTCTATACCTCTTTTATCATTGTTAAGGTAGTGTCAACAGGAAAATCAGGTGGTTGGGCATTCCAGACACCTGTTTCAAGGAGTTGTCTATCAAACCTCTTCAGATTTCCTGTTGTTGAGGGTCTTCTGAAAGACTACCTGGTCAGCTATTTGAACTTCCCTAGACTCTAGAGACTGAGAGGCTGAAACTTCTGGATTTATTCTATTCAGATGGTGGATAATCTCCTGAAATCCAATCAAAACTGTACAACCAAGGTTTAACACTGTCTCTGTATGCAGCCTTATTTCCTCCTTTGAGTATTAATCTTAACGCTGCCTTAATTGGAGACTGACTTTATTTTCTCTTTATCTCTTCTTTTCACAAAAGCTAAGCTGCTTGCAGGTTCAAGTGGGAGCACCAGGAGTTTGAGGATATATGGAGAAACACTGGATCCTCCTCTCTGTATTTCTAAACTTGTATGCAATCAAGATGATCAGACTGGCCTTTTGCCTTCTTACGTAGATGCAAATTTAATCTGGTCTTTCTGACTTTGTACCAGTCTCCATTTGAGCCCATGATGATATGCTCATTGTTTGTTCTTACCACTGAAGTAACTTTTTCTTATGCATTTACCTCTTTCTGCAGATTAAATGAGTTTGGAGCGTTAACCATTAAGGAGAACCTTTCCTACAGTTCTTCTGGACAAAAGTAGGATTTTGAACAACTCTGGAAGTTTTGTCCCAACTGAACTGAGCCTTTCACATTAATTAGGACGTTACTCTTCCTCCTTTTTGCCTATTCTGTTCTACTGAAGTTTGCCTTTATTATGTGGATGCTGAGACTTATAAGTACTGTTCCCTTCTACAGATCGTGTGCTCTGTTTCGTAGTGTGATATTTTAAAAGAGGCCATAGGCTGATGTCTTTGCCCCATTTAATTTAATAAATGCCCCATTGACTTCAGTAGGGGCAGGATTTTTCACTGTGTCCAAAGCCCATATAGTAAAATAGACTTACTGTCCTTTGCTCCAGTCTGAAAGTCAATAGGGAAACTACTTCTGCTTTAGTAAGCTCACATTCATCTAGCCTGTAAGTCAGCGGCTGGCTCATGGGAAGAAAGCCATAGCCCTTTCATGAGGAAATTTGCGGTAGCTGCTTCCTTCATTTACTAATCATTACAAAATCTGTTCTTTCCTTTTTGGACACTCTCTTCAGTGGCTGGCTCCTACAGGTTCCTGTCCTTTCCTAATTCTTCTCTTCTTTTCTGTTTGCTAGTGGTGCCAGGACTGGTGAATTACATATACTGCGCAAATAGATTTTATTAATGAAGTCAGACAGTGGAGAGTAAAACGGATGCAAAAAAACGTAAAATGTTGCAAAGTCAAGCAAGCACAAGTTAAGATATTCCAGAATTAAGGGGGACCATGCAGTATGACATGTAGTATTTAATGACCTGATCATATGCTGTTTTTTCCTACAGGACCCCTGCCTCTTTCAGTGCACGGAATGGACTGTGTGCAGTGAATGAAGCAGGGTTATGTAGAGCATTAGTCAGAAGACAACAGGAAAAGAAAGGATAGTCCTTGTTAAGGCAATTGAATATCACCAAGAAGAACTGGGTTTTGTCCCTGATGCTGCTATAAAATGTAATCTTTGATGCTCGGCAAGTCACTATGTTTTACATTATGGGAATTTGAAAAATGCATTTAGGAATTGAACCAAGTTTTTACAAACTGTGTATAGGTTTAATTTTTGTTCTGTTTTGGACCCTCTGGGCTTTTATTCAGGGTTTGAAAATTAAATAAATGTAAGAAGAAATCTAGGTCTATTTTTAGATTTTCACGCCTGACTTTCTAAGTGCTTGTCTGCTTGCACCTTTAATTTGCGGCAAACTGGCATGTGAATCTATCCCACACTAGCCTCCAGCACCTTAACTGTCCAGTTCATTCATGTGGTTTGATCTACCCGCTTTGAAATGGGAGTAGATTAAAGCACACTATCTGTTTGTGCATCAACAGGGTCCATAATGACAGTGTATGACGGGCTGTTGCGGGGTAGATTCACATCCCAGCTTGCAGCGAACTAAACGTTCATGTAGACATGCCCTAAGACTGGACACCAGTTTAGAAAGTAGATCTTTTCACACTATAAAATTACCTCTGCCAAACAAAACTTTGTGGTGCTATGAATAGCAGAGCTAGTAGGGAGAGAGAGTCGCATACAACTACTTAGAGTTTTCAAATTTTACTTCTCACTGTATTGAATTTTTGTGCTTATAATTATCTTTCTAGGTATTTATATAACCCCCATTATTGTAGTTACTTGAGCAGTATTCAAGACTGTAGTCTGTGTTTTTCAGTTTAAGCAAAAACTTCAGACCCGTGCACATCAGCTCTAAAATATACCCCTTGGATATTCTACTACTATTTGAGCTAGTACTTTTGGCCTCCGATTTGGTTGCAGTCTGTTCCGGACAAATGGTTAGTGTGATCTTCACTGAGGCAGTCTTTTGCCTCAATCTTATTTCATCAGTGACTGACATCAGAATTAATCTCATATATACACTAAATATTTTGTATTGACTCATTGTGCTACTTAGTTACTGTTTCTATATTATTACTTGTGGATTCTGAAACACTGTAAGCTTTGTTACAATTAGCACTTTTAATCAGTAATATTTAATGTCAAATTATTTTTTTCCCCTTAGCGTGAGCAAGAGAATGCTATGGCCCGCCTTAAAAAGCAGCAACAAGAGCTGGAGCACATGAGACTGCGCTATTTGGCAGCAGAGGAGAAAGAAGTGGGAAAAACAGAGCGAAAAGAGCTGGAGGATATCAGAAATGAACTGAACAGGTATTATAGCATTTGTAGGATTTTTCCCTCTGCCTCAAAATATAGGGGAAGGTTCAGTTGAATCAAATTTTAATTGGTTGTCAATCCAGTAAAAGAACACAGTTTAGTGTCCCTGAGGTAAAAAATCGCTCATTTATAAAATGTAACAGTCTTGTATTATAGAAAATCTATGCCAAAGGCCACTATCACCAGTTTTTGTCATGATTGTGCTTATACTGCAGCAAGTCTTTTTTACTCTCAACTCTAAGCAGGACTGCTTCATAAAAAGCTACACTAATGGTGATTCTTTCAACTCTCCTCTTGGCCCACATCTTTATATTTTAAGTATATCTAATGTTATGCTCCATTATTATTATGCTTCCACTAATTTTGAAATCTGAGCTTGGTCACTTATGTGGGTTTTTAAACTGTATTATCAATGCAAAAACCTTGATGAAATCATGGTAATATGTACACAAGTGATCTAAGGTATTCTTAGATTCAAAAGGCTTCCTTTAAATTTAATCAAGCCAAGGGTTAGTTTGTGTTACTTAAAAAAAAAAAAATCCGTGATTTCCACTACTTCAGTAAGAAATTTCAGTAAAAATCCATTTAGAACATTAATACAAGACAGAATTTCCATGTGTCCTCTACTTGTATGATGTGCTTTTTTTATTGTCAGGCTAAAGCAACAAGAAGACAAAAAACAATCACAAGATTCCAGAGATATTTCAGTTGAGCGAGCGGGTAGTGTTCATACTAGACAATTAAATGAAAGCTTGGATGATTATCTCACTCGCCTGATAGAAGAGAGAGATACATTGTTGAGAACAGGTGTGTATAACCATGAAGACCATATAGTAAGTGAATTGGATCGCCAAATCAGAGAGGCGCTCGCAAAAAGAAGCAGCAGTAAATAGTATATTTGGAAAATATTTTTGTAAATTTAAGTCAGATATCTTACGTTTTAGCACAATAGGATGTTTAATTTTACAAACTAAGGCCCTGATTCTGAAGAGGCTTAGACACATGATATATTTTACACACTTAGTAGACCTTTTGAAGTCAATGTAAATGTTCACAGGACGTGAAGTTAAACAGGTGTGTATGTTTATGCAGGATCAGAGCATTAGGTGTTGTTTTTTTTGACAATTTTTTATGTTCAAATATATTTATATGTAAATATACTTACATATTTTTTGTATTTTCTGTTTAAATATCTTCTACCTCTCCCCATTACCCTGGCTGGATTTATTTATAATAGCATTTTTAAAAATATCTATTCTAAGCTTCTCTTCAGTATTTTTCATAACTTGTTTTATGGATTTCTTTCAAAATAGGTTTTTCAATAAAATTGTATGAGTAAAATGCGAGTGCAGTAATTCCCAGTGATATGAGTTTTGTAAATTCTTAGGCAAAACAAGTGCTGCACTTCTACAAATGTCATATCCTGTTACATTTGCAAATATGTTTAGTTTTTTAATTTTTAAACTATTTCTGTGACCACAGTTAAAATAATTTAATCATCAATTCTGTAGCTGAGTATTCTTTTAGCAAAACACCTTTTTTAAACATGTAACAGTTGCAGATGACACACTTTTGAAGATAAAACCAGAGGAATATTTTACCAAACTGAAACTGCACAAATTAAGTAACTCCACGTCTGATCTTGTAACCATTCTTAGCATGGAAATCTCTTTGCTATCAATGGGAGTTTTGCATGCAAAGGGACTACAGGTATTAGTTGCCCATGAGGAGGTTAAGGTCCTAATTCAGAAAAACACTTAGGCATGTGCTTAAGTCCATCCTTATTCAGGAAAACACTGGTTCAATGGAATGTAAGCACATCTTAAATGTAAGTATGTGCTTAATGCCAATACAATTACAATTAGTGCTTTTGTAAACAGAGATGCTTTCCTGAATGAAAGTCTAATGGCAATGGTTACAAAGTTTTTTCAACCATCTGTGGCTTTCAGCTTTAAATTTTGTGTGAAATTGAGATATAAAGAAGTTAAAAAAATAAAATGTTATATTTGTTAATTGCCATAAGAGAAGAGCACGAAGAATAGGGTGGTGGTTTTTTTGTTTTTGTGACTGCCAGAGTTGAGTAAGGGCCATTCTGCATTATAAGCCCTTTACTCTGTTTCAGCAGTTAAAATTTGTAGTATGGGCAGGGCTGAAAGTTTAGACTTAATCTCTTTTCCCATCAATGAATGCTGGGGTTTTGATATATCGCCTGTTCGCACAAATGTTAGTGACTGATGCAAATCTCATAGTACTGAAAACAAACCCCAACAATTCAGTTTCACTTCAAACATGAATGAAGACAATGCAGAAAACTTTTTTTTTTTATTTAAAGTAATCACTGGACTTTTATGGTGCCCGGGCCATATAAGTGCCATATTCTTCTTTTGGAGCTTTGCTTTCATGGAACACAGATTTTGTATTGGTTCTGCGTTTACTTCTGATATATTGTTGATAAAGAGGACAGTATTTCTTTATTCTACCACAGGTCAGTAATTTATTTAATGGACGGTTTGTTTAGGTCACTTTTTTGGAAGAAAACAAACTTTTTAAAACACTTACTTTGTGGGGGCAAAAGTGAACATAACATTTTTTTCATGAGGAATGGTCATTTATCAATAAATACATTTCATAACAAAAACAAGTAATACCTAGTAAACTTGTCAGTTTAAAAAAATGTTTATTGTAATATGTTAATGGGTTTAAAGATGGTAGTTTAAAAGAAAAAAAACAGCAAAAAAAACCTCCACTGGCAATGGGAATAATGAATGCTTAGGTAACCATTATAAATCCATGGAGAATTGTAGATATTTAACTATGGCTACATATTCTGTATCACTGATATGATTATATGCAAATATAGTCAAATATGGGATGTTTTATTATCTAAAATGGAAGACCCATTCAGAGTTCTTTGAGTCATCTTTCTCAAAGTTTATTCCTTTGCCAGGATTATAATTTTTTCAAACACTAGAGGGGGCCTTAGACTAAAAAAAGGCAACTTTAAGGCAATCTTAAAATACTGAAGTGTGGTTTACTTTGGCTTTAGGTGAATGTAAAGATTCTCATCTTTAAAATTATTATATTTTAAATTTTGTGATTTTCATGTTTTTGTTATTTAACAAATAAAATCTGAATTTAAACAACTTCACATTTTGCAGAGGGCTGAGTGATTTTTATTTTCAAATTGTATATTTGGGGAAAACATTTTACTTCAATTTATTGTTACCAAAAAATCTATTGGTGTGTGAGGTGCTTTGCACATAATTGTATATTCAATCCATGAAAATGCTGGCAAGTTTAATTTGAAAACTCATTTGTTTCTAATTCATTGGCTACTTTTACAGCAAAAATAAAGGTGGCGGTGGTGCAAGATTTTTTTTTTAAGCATTCATTACCGTGAACATTTTTCACTTTAATCAGCTAAAATATTTTTAGTAATACACAAGATAAGGACACTTCATTTTTTTTAAACCTGTTTCTAGGCATGCTACCTAGATGTTCATGTCCATTTACATTTAAAAACAGCATTACAAGAATGGGAAACATATTCTGTGACCCTCTAGATAAAAGCTTTTCTGTATATTTTTGTTCGTACCTATTGACAATAGATTGTATTTTGATCATGATTGAAAAGGATGTGGATGGAATTTTAGGCTCTCTACTTATATGCAGAGTAGATTTAATTTTTTTCAAACATAACTTGCCCGAAGACTTTTCTAGCTAAAATAGCTGTTTATATTATATCTGGTACAAATAAATTTTTCTAGAGATTTGTTATGTATTTGTGTGTGTGCGCGTTGTGTTCCAGAGCTACTTTTAAATGCATTGAATTAACTCAAGATCTGGTCTTGTTCCAGCACACTAGTAATCCAGTGAGACCAAATCTCACTTTAATTCACCCCTAAAATGTTTCAGTGAGGCAGGAAAAAGAGCACCCCCCCCCCCGATACACACAGAAACACAAGATACTTGGGTTTATTTGAGTTTATCCAATAACTGAAACAGTCAAGTTCGTAAGAAATTCATATGCACCAGCTCCAGCAAACACTTACTTATGCACATGGTTAAAATCCTGGTCCTATCGGAGTCAGTAGCAAAAATCCTGTTAATTTCAATAGCTCAGGATTTCACCAGTGAAGTAAATGGGATTCATATCTGCAAGTGTTAGGTCCTTAGATTGAAATAGCTTTAAGTGGTTCCCAACATTCTTCATGTTGCAACCCCGTTTGAGCTCACCTCTGTTAACGTGACCCTCGGGGGTCTGAGAGGTTCAGGGGTTGAAAATTTAAAAGCATGAAAAAACATTTCTAGACCATCTAGTTCCTCCAAAAAATGGCAATAGTATGATCCCAATTTTATAATAATTTATAAATAGGGCTGGCACCTCTGAGGGGCAGAAAAACTGACCACTGGCCATGGAGCATGCCCCCCTCACCCTCCTAACCTCCTCTCAGGCATCCACCTGTCCCATTACCCCTCCCCTCCCTCAAGGGAGGGGGAGCCCTTCTGACACCATGTGGACACAAGAGCCCCTGCCTCCTCCCCATGAGCCCCTACATCCATGTCTGACCCCCTTGAGAGAGTCCCCACTTTTGTTCCCTAGCAAGCCTCTGGCTCTCAGCACCTAGAGAAGCAGGAGCTTCAGCTGCCATGTCGGCAGATTGAGGACCCAGGTGCCACTCTGAAGGTGTTCCCAGCGCTTGTGTGACGTGCTGATTGATGCGCTGCACCTATATGTGTGTGGGTGCCAGCTTACAGTTGGTTGTAATGTGCCACAGTTGGGGTTTATCTTTTTCTCGCTTAGCAAATGCTTTCTTGCATTTGTAATTCTCCCCCACCCACTTTTTTCCCCCCAACATGTCTCAACTCCCTAGGTACCCTTTCACAACCCTCTACTCCCACCCCAGGGTCTTGACCCATAGTTTCAGGGAAAGCTACAAAGAGTCATAGATCTCCAGAGAGTTGTTTGTTGTGTTCTTATTTTGTAGTCTGTTGTAGATTAATTAAATTTGCCTTAATCTACGGGATAACCGGCCCAGACCCTGCAACTGACTCTGCATGGGCAGACTCCTGCATGGAATCAGTTGCAGGACCTGGGCCCATTTTTGTCCAAATTCAGTTGTTTAACTGGAGATGGGTCATTGGTACCTCCAAAAATAAGGGCATCTGTAAATGCATTACTTATATGTGATAGCCATTTTCTCTTCTCTCTTAGGCACATTAATTATTGAATATTTATATGTCAGCAATGCTGACTTGCTTGGCACGACACAACTTCACTACTAGAAGTGTTACCTGAAATAACTATATAGCGCTATTGGTTAAAGATAGAAGGGTAGACCTGTAACGTTTTTATACCTTCACAACTGACAGTGGAACTTTGATAAAGGTTTTGAGACTTGTACAAACAAATTGAACACGTTTCTTTATTAATTACTAGAATGCTTATCTGAAAAATCTTGGCTTTAAAAAAGTTCATAACTGCAGTGCAATGGAATTCAATAGATAAAGAAATTTGCCAGATGAATTATATAAAAGAAAACAGCAGTGTTGTGCTTTGGAACTAGATTTTTAAAATAGAGTTGCATAGTTTATTTTCCTGTATATGGCTTTTTGTGTGGAGTTACGGCAATTGTACTTCATTTCAATAATTGTTTAAGTTGTTTGACAATTTGTAATCCACTTTCAAGATCTGCACCTTTTCTACAATGGTAATTTTATGTCTGACACCAAAGTTTCATGTATTCCACCCTTACCCTTCTTCACTGGAATTAAGATGCTTCTCCTTTCCATCCACTGAGATACCCCAAGCCCATGACGCAATGATCAAGGATGGAAGTTCTCTATCACATCTGTTAAGTGCTACTGAATTATGTCTATACTAGTTAATACATATTTACTCAATTATTTATTTTGCTACTACTGTGCTTAAATGATCATGACCTGTGTCAAATCTCAAAGAGGAAGCACTAGCTCTGCTATTGTTAAAGACAGAACTGCAGAAAGGCGGCTGTATACTTAGATCTCATTTCATTTGCTTCTCCGGGGGGTTGTATTAGTAGTGTTTTCATTAGAAATGTTTTTACAGATGTTGGCTCTCCAGATATGAAGTCTCTGTGGTGGAGAAGCAGTCAGGAGTTTGGCATCCAGGATAGAAAGAAAGGGGTAGGGGGAAGTCAGTTCTGAAAGACTAATTTTATGGAAAAATAATTTACTGACTTTCCAAGTATAAATGTACAGTAACCCCATGGAGGCTTTAAGATAGAGGAATTGAATTCTCGCAAGTACAGAAATTGTTTTCTATTCTTAATTTAAAATCCTCCCACATCTGACATTCTTCATCATAGCAGACTAAATTAGTGCCCATTAATAATGCTCTTGGAAAAGTTGCACCTACTAATTTGTAGGCCAGTTTTGTGGGGGGTTGGTTTTTTGTTTTTGTTTTTTTTAAAGAAAAATACTTGCAGTTTGACAGCATTTTGAGAATCTTGTGTGTTACGGAGAAAAGTTTTGCCTCACAACTGTACACACAATATACCAGTGTAGTAGTACAGAGGTATGCTGAATGTTTGATTAGATGGTTTTAGTGCATGTGTGGGTATATTGATGAAGGCACATTTGCACTGACAAAATAATTCATGATAAACATTCAGAACATATATGAAGACTTTAAGTTAGGTTCATGTTTTAGGATTCTAGAAGAACAAGATCTGATAAGTCAAATGATCACACTGGGGTGCTCCATCCTGTTTCTAACCAGTCTGGAGTTTGGTTTTACTGTAAGAGGAAACTGTTAAAATTATTTTCACAGAAGTGTCATCACTAAAAGTCATATGTTTAAGAATGTTTTTTATTGCATAAAACGCTAAATAAAGTACATCAAGTCATAATGACGCTGCAGCTGAGCAAAGCATTTAGTTGGTAAATAGTTCAACACGTATTTTATACCAAGCTGCTGATTTGATGCTAGGCGGTACAGATGGCTAATGCACTAGTATTTTAATTCAGGACATAATTCTGTAGGTCACCAATGGGAAAATGAGCTTGTTGGTCACACCTTAAATTCTAGTGGAAGTTTACTCAACACAGATGTCAAGGTTCCTCCCCACTCTGAACTCTAGGGTACAGATGTGGGGACCTGCATGAAAAACCTCCTAAGCTTATCTTTACCAGCTTAGGTCAAAACTTCCCCAAGGTACAAAATATTACACCCGTTATCCTTGGAATGGCCGCTACCACCACCAAACTAATACTGGTTACTGGGGAAGAGCTGTTTGGACGCATCTTTCTCCCCAAAATACTTCCCAAAACCTTGCACCCCACTTCCTGGACAAGGTTTGGTAAAAAGCCTCACC
The DNA here is from genome assembly GCF_965140235.1 of Caretta caretta. NCBI lineage: Eukaryota > Metazoa > Chordata > Testudines > Cheloniidae > Caretta > Caretta caretta. Next base: position 79,264,297 of record NC_134210.1, on the reverse strand, counting down.
AATTTGTCTAGGTGACTACAGACCCAGACCCTTGGATCTTAAGAACAATGAACAATCCTCCCAACACTTGCACCCCCCCTCTCCTGGGAAATGTTGGATAAAAAGCCTCACCAATTTGCATAGGTGACCACAGACCCAAACCCTTGGATCTGAGAACAATGAAAAAGCATTCAGTTTTTTACAAGAAGACTTTTAATAAAAAATAGAAGTAAATAGAAATAAAGAAATCCCCCCTGTAAAATCAGGATGGTAGATATCTTACAGGGTAATTAGATTCAAAAACATAGAGAACCCCTCTAGGCAAAACCTTAAGTTACAAAAAAGATGCACAGACAGAAATAATTATTCTATTCAGCACAATTCTTTTCTCAGCCATTTAAAGAAATCATAATCTAACACATACCTAGCTAGATTACTTACTAAAATTTCTAAGACTCCATTCCTGTTCTGTCCCTGGCAAAGACCAGCATACAGACAGACACAGACCCTTTGTTTCTCTCCCTCCTCCCAGCTTTTGAAAGTATCTTGTCTCCTCATTGGTCATTTTGGTCAGGTGCCAGCGAGGTTACCTTTAGCTTCTTAACCCTTTACAGGTGAGAGGAGCTTTCCCCTGCCAGGAGGGATTTCAAAGGGGTTTACCCTTCCCTTTATATTTATGACAACAGAGAACCTTTTAATGTGTTCAATGCAATTGGCTGTGTTTGTGAAAGAGAAGCCCAGGACTTGAGCAGACCACGTGTTACAGATCAGGACTGAGGTGTATTGGCAGGGCTGTGACTGGAAACAGGCATCATATTTATTTATATTACAGTAATACCTAGAGGCCCCTATCAAAGAGCAGTGTCCCATTGTGTTAGGCACTGTATACGCATAAGAAAACAGTTCTCACCCCCAAAGAGCTTAAAGTTTATACAGCTTATTAGCTTTATTTTTTATGTACAGTGATTTAAATTAATGCTTTTAATCCCTTATTTTTATGAGCAGTCACACACCTGTGAGTGTAGAGAGCTGGGTTTGGGCTACTTCTCTGAGAACCCTTTTAAACTTTGTGTGGAGAAAAGGGTTAACATACCTTGACATAAACATGAACTTTGTTTTTTAATCAGGTTGTATAACTTCTATAATGTATTCACTTAGCTAACATACTTTTTTTTTCTTATTTATGGTTTTCCGAAGCATAGCTGATTATGATATTGCTTGAAACATCTATTTTTTTATTTCATCTCTCTCTGGAGATGTTTATGGGATAACCATAACCCAAACATTTCCTCTGAAGAAATGGTGAGTTAGTAACCCAGAATAATCTGAAGCAAATTCACAGGATGTCAGCAAGAGCACAGGATGGCTTACCACACACACCATAATCTATCTGTACCAAAGCTGTGCCTCCCTACAAGTGAGGGGAAGCTACCACTTAGGAAAGCTTGCATGTATGTCACCCTGTACATCCAGTCTCTAAAGGGGGGAGTTTTTACCCATCCTTCTTTCCTGAATGACTTTGCTTTGTTTCATACCAGTTCCACCACCATTTTTCCATCTGCTTTTGACCCACTTGTAGATTTCATTGTACCGCCTTATCATGAAAAGTCATCTTGCATCATGTGAGTCCTGAGACTATATCCAAATATATACACTTGTCCTCCTGCTCTGTGAATGCCATTGAATAACATTGTGATCCTTGGGCGGGAAACGCACACACAGTCCCTTCAGGACAAGTGAAATTTTATGGCTCCAGGATTGTATCTTCCTACTGCATACAAAAGAAATCATTGGTCCCCCATAATATTTCTAAAATTATCTAAAGTTAGTCGAATTTGGAGAGTGTTTAGAGTCTCCCCCAACCACAATATTAAGCCCACGTTGTAGGGCTAAAAGTGTGTGTGTATATGCAATGTAGAGTGGATAAAAAGGAATCTGATTATCTGACTAAAGTAGCAAACCATGTGCTGAGGTGGGTAGGTTGGTACAGATAGTAATGGAAGCTGCACACTTCTCCCCTTAGAAGCCTGCAGAAGCTCCTTTTCAGGTTTAAGGGGTAGGAGATGAGAGATTGGGGACAGGGCTGGTGAAGAGCTACTCTTGGTGTGCTCCTTTCAAAATCCAAAGGATTGTAGTAATGGTGATTAGCTCACAGTCACAGCTTTTGTCCCCTCAGAGAGGAGGTGATGTCAGAATAGCTCAGAAATGAAACAATCCTTCTTACTCAGCAGATCAGAATTATACTTGTATTCAGAGTCACATCTGCTGATTTTAGAAATAAGTAGCTTGTTACCATTTATTTCTGTTTTAGCTGTTCTGAACCAACATAACTAGTAGAGTGAGCTGGGTTATATTCTGGACTAGGCATCATCAGCAAAAATGAAACTCTTTAAGTGCAGGGCCACCATTGGTTCTCATTTGAAGTCAATGAGGTTGCACTTGTGTAACTGATGGGAGAATTTGGAGTGCAGAATCTTTTTTTTTTTTTCCCCCACCCCTCCCCCAGTTAGTGATACATGTGCCAGAATGAATACATCTCTATTTTTAGATGCCAGATTGAGGTTGTACAGAATGGTAGCTTTAAAATAGCATTGTGGGGTTCCATACACACTGTTTCAAATGACTCCAGATCAGATTGGCTCAATTATCTAATAAAGAGGTAGTTTTTAGAGTCCCTTTTTAGATTAGAACCAGCCTTCAAATTAATTAAATCAATGCTAAAATATTCCATTAGCAGTGGAGTCTCTGGTTTACCTTGCCAAGGATTTAGTGAGTCTAAAGAATTACATCTTCAACTGCTATCTCTATTGCCAAGGAGCTTTAGTGGTTGTTCATGCTGTCTGAAAGTCTAGTCAAGACAATGATTTCAGGCATCTAAACCTAAAGTTTCAGCATCTGGTTCAGGTACAGTTCTACACAAAAATAAAAGGGTTCTAAACCTTTAAAAAGAGTAAAGATTCTTGTAAGGTTGATCTTTTTAAAAATTTATTTAATTTTCACAGGTTACCAGAGGTATGGGTGAAGCATAACAGAAAACAGACAGATAGGGTTAGTAGGAGAAATCAACAAAAGGAACATCCATACAACAATCACAATGTGGAATGACCATTTTAATTGCTTCAGTTAACAAAGCTGACCTCTCCTAATACTAATATTACAGTGGTACGTACAATGTGAGGTAATGTTTCCTAAGATTACTTACTAAGGGAATGTAGTAGATAGCGCACAGGACTGGATCTGCTGAGTGACTTTGAGCAAGTCATTTCATTTTCTTGTGTCTGAGTTTTCCCATATGTAAAATGGAACTAATGACTGACCTCCTTTTGTAAAGCACTTGGAGGCCTGCAGATGAAAAGCAATACATCAGAGCTGAGTTATTATCTCATTATTAATACACAAAAATGAATGAAGGAGAGAACGATTAGCCCCTACTGGAACTCTCTTTCTCGAGCAAGTCAATAGAAGTTGCCTAGGTTACAGTTCCTTTTGATACAGGAAAATCTACTAACTATTACTTCCTAGCTTGGTTAGCAATTTAATTAAGTGTAAAGAGCCTCTTAAAGAGAGGATTTTAATCCTTTCACATGATTTTTTTTTATTTTTAATTTCTAAAATTGAATGTGGTTTTTCCAGTACCATAACGTCTCAGGAGAACCTTGGGCAGGCTGCTCTTTTCCTAGAGAAAAAGAAATGGATGTATAGCACAGCGCCCGGTCTGCTATAGTCTTCTGAGTCGAGTTGTGGCTCTGCTACTGATTTACTGTGTGGCCTCTAGGCAGTTCCTCTCTGCCTTTGTTTCCCAATCTGTAAAATGCGGATGATGCATCCCAACAAGGGTGTTGAGGATCAACTAGTTAATGTTTGTATGGTGCTTTGAAAACATTTAAGGCATGGTATTGTTTATTATCATATCCTTTATGTTGAGTGAATATGTAATTGAGAGAGTTTTAGCAAATTCTTTTATAGGAAAATCATTTCCTGACTTATTAGTATTGGAATACTAATAAAAGTGAATCCTTATTATCCTAAGAAACATGTCAAATAATGTTCAAAGTGAAACTTAAAGGGGCTGCAGGGAAGCATTAATACAATAACCTTCAGCCCGTGTGAAGCCAAATGTCTCCCTCACAAAGCCACACATATACCTCACCAGTGAATTTAATTCCAATGATAAAGCTATAAATTCTCTAAACTGGCCTGGAGTTTAGCATAAACACTCTGAGGGGATGCTGGACCACAGAGAGAGAGCGAGAGGCAGAGAAAGCAGTTGCTTAGCTCTGGCTGATTGTCTATTGCAGAGAATGCTCACTATCAGCTGCTGAATCACAAAACCTAAAAATCTCCCTATATATCAACTAGTTACCAGCATTCTTGTAATGGTGAAAAATATCTGACCTCTAAGGGGGTGGTAGTAGGGGGATGGGGGAGAGAGAGACACTTTGTGTAGGCCAGGACTAAGGGCTGCTGCAGAGTCCCTGTGGCAGTCAGCTCTTTGTTTTGCCACTTACTCCTTGGCTAGTGCTGTAGAGCTTAGATTAGAGTGAAGAGTCTATTCATTCTAAACTGGTGATAAAAAACTGATAGATCGCACTCCACAAGGGAGCTTTTTTTTCCTTTTCTTTTTGGAGTGTACACACTGGGAGTGAGGCAGGTTCCTCTTACAAACAGAAATTGATGTTAGTAAAATTGTTACTAATGAAAGGTGTGAATGAACACATGGTGGGTAAATGCAAATAGAAGCTGCATGTTTTTAAGTGTTTACCTCAAAATTAGACTAGATCAGAGTATCTGTTGCTAAAATAATAATAATAATCTGAAAAGTGTTTTCCCAAAAAATTCTTTTTGAGTGTTTAATTTTTTAACTTGCATGTATAGATGCACAAATAGTGGTTGGGAAATAATTTGGCAGTCTTTTATTTCCCACCAGTCATCAAATAAATTATTCACAAAATTCCAGTTCTAATGGAAATATTCTGCTAAAAATGGAAATAATGTACCTTAGCCATAACAAACACATCTAGAATTAAAAAATAAATGGCTGTCCATATCTTCATTTTGCTGCTGCTTATTTTACCACTCAAGTTTCAGATAAAAACACATTTCATGCTGTAAGGAATGCAATCTATTACAGAGAATGAACAACATAGTAACTTGTGTACCACAAAATAACAAGCTTTTGTGAGTACAGGCAGGTCTGCTGTTTATATTGCTGGATTCAAACTTTTAGTTAGATAATTTTTGGCAGTGAAAGCACCAGACTGTTACTTATATACTAGTTAATACTGACTTACTTTTTTATTATTATTATTGAAAAGAAAACCTCCATTAGTGGTCCCTGAAGTCTTAGCTTAACTGATTTCTTTTCTATTATAATAAGGGATATCTATTTTAATCAGAGGTTTAACTAGAGATTTATTCCATTTTCATTAGCAGTAGAAGTTGCTGCAGCCCTTTGCAAATGTTTGCTTTACAGAGAAGAGGAACAAGATCCACTTATGAAGGGATAGAAGTATGGAATAAGTGTAGAACAACACTATACAAGATTTCTTTCAAAATGAGCTCCTGAATGGTAGAATGCAGAGTTGATAGGCATTATAGTTAGACATCTTCAAGATAGAAAATATTGCTATGTATTTTTTTCCTCCTTTTTATGGGGCAGCATCACAGAGGTGGGGGCACCAACATCAAATATTGTAGTAATTTTCTTATAAAAATGGATATTACTCCCATTGGGGATTAAAAGTATCATTGGGGAGGGGGTTAAAGGTAATATCAAGAACGAGGCTTTCATGAGCTGGAATTCCTTCTAATACTAACTTTTGTTCTTGTTTCTGTCACCTTTTTTAACACAAGCTTTTGGAGGTTTCTTAATGGAAGATTTAAAATCCTACATTTACATGCATCCTCATAATACATGTTTTTAAAATATCACAATCTAAACTGCTTTTTCTAGTTCCATTTTTGTTATCATAGTATCTGTTTTAATGGCTATTAAGCTACAACGTCCGTACCTTATCTTTGTCAGTTAATGTATCTAATTCCACCATTCCCGAAGGGAATAAACCTGAAACTAAAGCCTGCAATATATTAAAGAATCAAGAACGCTTATGCAGAACAAACAGAGGATTTAGCTTGGATAAACAGCAGAGAGCTCAGTGTCTTTTATGTCCAGAGCTCAGAACTGGAAGAAGAAAATGACTATAAATCATCCCAGTGCAACAACATAACATAAATGTTGTATGTTTATTTAAAACTTTATGCAATCATTTATCTGGGCTGTAGCTCAGTCTCAAAAAGTGCTCTGCTGTAATGAGGCTCTGAGGCTAGCAGTGAACAAGAGAAAAAAGATATATGGTCTTCAGCCAGAATTTGCTTATGGGAAAAATGAAAAGCACTTAAGCAGGCCTGGAGTATCTATAGCTGGTAGATCAAGCAGGAGAATAGTGCAATAATAACAAAAACTTTGATAGATTTTTTTCCTGTTTCTCTTCAAAATATCACATTTCTTGTAATGGGACAGCTAAGAGGAAATCAAGTTATACCTTAATTTTCACACTTGAATAAGAGCTGATTTGTTGTCATTGTCTGAAGTATGATGTTTCTCCATAAAAATTAAGATTTAAAAAAAAAACACAGGGCAGGACTTCATGATAACATGCATTCCAGGGGGGAAAACTCATTCAATTGTGCTGCTGTTTACTCTCATCTGTAACAATACTTACAAACTATAGAGATTATCATGAAAATGTCACCAGTAATTATTAACTTTTAAAAATGTGTTATTCATGGGAGATTAGGAAGCCAGCAATTAGTATTTACACTTGAGACTAAAAATATGACCTACTACAATAAATGTAATGTAGCTTTTATCGCAAACCAACAAGTGAAGCTTTCATCTGTTCACAGGACCGGATTCTGTGACTGCTACTCACACTGAGTAGCACTTTACTGCATGGATAGTCCCAAGCAGAAAAAAGTGGGCCTGCTTGAGGAATAAGGTACCATTTAATATGACATGGCAGAAACTGGCCCACGATGGTCCAGATCCCGCAAGTGTCTGAGAGAGACCTTCACTCCTATGTTGTCCGGGAAGGGTTCTTAGTACATTGCAGCACTAGGCCTTGTATGCTGTTCAGAAACTCCGTGTTTGGGTGGTGGGGTAGTGATGGTGGTATTAAAAGAGGGCTGCAATGTTGACTTGACTTTTTTTTTTTTTTTAATTTGATCTATTGGTTTCAAACTTTCAGCTCTATGTTGCCAGAGTAGTTCAAGGGTTCTTTTTCCACGCGTGTGGGCATACACTCACATGTAATGTTTCCCCCATTTTATTTTATCCTGGCAGTAAAATGAAATTGATGGGAGTCCTGTTATATAGAAATGTAGGACTTTTCTATGTCCTTGAAATTAAGTGTTTGGCAGTGGCACATGAACCCCGTCCTACTATCACACCTAGCCCATTGTGGAATGCTGTATGTATGTGGACTCACTGAAGCCATGGCAAGTCTCCTACTCTCTTCAGTGACAACTGGTTTAGACCCTGTGGTAGTTAATTCTTTTATGACCTGCACAGCTGATCAACTGAAGACTTAAAGCATAAGGTACTTTTATATAAGCAGAATCATCATTGTTGCTTGCAGACCTGCAGATGTTCTCAATGATCATAAAGTTAGCCTATTCTTTTAAAATCCAACCACAGTAATTGTCTCTTGATTTCAGTTTTGCTTTACTGCCACAAAACAGGTGGGGTTAGGGAAGTATTGTAAACCCATGTTCAAAAACACAACAGGTAAATCATATTTTCCCCTGTATTACCATTTTGACAATGTCCCTTTAAAACAGAAGTATTAGTGCTATAAACTACATGAATGCATAAATAGTTCTGACTATGCAACTACATATATTTTCAAGGAAATATATTTACTATGTCAATAATTAAAATATATATCCATTATTCAATATTTCCAGAGCTGTTATGAACTAGCATGTGTATACATATTTACTTTAGATAATTTAAAATGTAGATTATTTCCTTGGCAGACTGAAATTACTTTCTAGCAACTGTTTATTCATTTAAATTTTATTATTTACCCCCAGTAACATACAAACATTTTAAAAAAAATCCTATGACTCCATCCACAGAACTCCCAATGTATATAACAAAATCTCTTACACAACAATGGGTGTTGGTACAATCTTTAAAATGTTTGTCCAAGCTGTTAAAACAGAGCATGCAGTAAACTAGATGATAGAACTCATTTTATTTTTGTAATTGAAACCATTCTGATGTTGGCTGTTTTTTGTTTGTATTTACATCTTTAAAATGGAGAAATACTCCACATTGCTGGTATTGGTATATACCTTGTTAGACTGCAGAATACAGTAACTGTAATGTACTGGGATATGGCATGGTCTGTGGAAAAACTGATACGGTCCCTTAACTAACACAATGACAGTTGTGTGACCAGCATGGCTTTAATCATTTCCCAGTAGGGACTAGAGGCAAGAACCACAGTTTAAAATAGGAATGGAGAACATATAAAATCTTAGAGGTGGCATCTGCTGGTGGAGACAAGTTTAGTGTAGGCACATGGTTATCAGAGCACTTACAATAGTGTCTGGGAGGCTTCAATGAATGCTAAAATATGGCCAGTAACAGTGGGATTCAAAGCTGTGTGAGATCCTGTCTTGTTCCATGGTATGAATCTTTTGGGAAAAGAGATTCAGATTCTTGAAAATTGTTCAACTTGTCTGTTCAGTGTCCTTGTTCAAAGTAGGCAAATTGTGGCTGAAACCTTTTTCTCGCAGTAGAACACCACAAACGCTGGGCCAGATACTAGAAGAGGATCCACATGACTGAACTCCTGCGCCCCCAAGTTGCCATAATGACTGTTACTGATACTCAAAAAGAAAAGGAGTACTTGTGGCACCTTAGAGACTAACCAATTTATTTGAGCATGAGCTTTCGTGAGCTACAGCTCACTTATACTGTTAGCATTTTTTGCCTGAATAAAATTTCAAATTTAAGTTTTTCTTTCAAAACAAAAAAACCCAAGCACTTTATTTTAGTAAAGTTTGTACCAAAGAATAACATCAGTTCTTTGCATCCTTCTCTGTAAGTACCACACATTCTTTCCTCAGGATCCCCATACCATCACAACAGAACTACAGGGTTACAGTAATCTTTACAAGTCAGTGCAAAATATGTAGATATGATTTTTTAAAAAACACAATTAACTAGATTCATTTTAAATTTCACCCATGCCCCAAAAAAAAAAAAAAAAAAGAGAGAGAGAGACTGGTCTTGTTGAAAACAGCCTCCATGCAGAGAAAAGGTGGTTCCACCTACTGGTGACTGTAAAGAGAAGTGCTCACCTCAGCTGAATGTGGTGGGTCTTTGACTGGCATTAAAAAGTGGATGAGGCTCGTTTAAAGGTCCCTGTTGCATTTGGGGTATGAGGGAGGGGAAAGGAGGGTAGGCTTATCTGAGCAGAATAAAGGAGGAGAACAGGAAGTGACTGGATCAGATGGGGGCATTGACCCACCATGTGCACAGCAGGCGGAGGAGGGGAGAGAATGAGGTGTTTATACCCCCTGCAGTCCAGAAGGCGCTCTAATCAGTCATTTTTGGCTGATGTTAGGGAAAGAACTGTAAAGTACGTGAAAACTGGCTGTGGAGGAGGCATCCCACGTAATTGCTGGTGCCTCCTTGCCAAGGCGTCCAGTGTAGGTACTTGTTTATCAGGGAGCCTGTAGCAGGATCTGAAAATGGATCTGGGGGAGGAATCCTCTAAGGAAACTGGAAAAAAGGAATTGGGACTTCTGCCATTCGCTACAGTGGGGAAACCCCCAATCCCCATTAATGCTCATACAACACAGGGAGGAAAGGGGGGTCACAGCCAACTCATGGCTGGAATGGGGAGGGAATGGGGAGGGCTGATGGCAGCCTTCCGAAATGGGTGGAAATGATGAAGGAAAGAACAATGACCTGCACTGTACAATTCATTGCCAGGTATTCCCAGATATGTTAAGTGAATAAAGTTGCTGCTTAATTAAACCACATCCACTGCACCTTGCCTGTCTTCCTGTGTAGCCGGGGCAAAAGAACTGAAGTGACTGGGACCGCTTCTCCCTCATAAAACTTCAGTAACTGAACATTCAGCACTACTAGGCAGTGTTGAAGTGGTCTCCAATAGGCACAACTTTGCTAGAAGGTTCTGGAACTCAATGGCTGCTTTTCCCAACAGCACGAATATGCAGTGGCAACAGCAGCAGAGAATAGTAAGTAACCTCTCTTTTTGTATTTCAGCTTGAAGTTACTGTGCTAAAAGTTATCCCCCATACACATGTAATCACCACTGCCATGCTGCCTATAATTACATACTAGTGAGGTTTCCCACATTGCGTCCAGTGCAGTATAAACGAAAAGCACACTCTAACTCATTTTAATCGCTTCAGAAGTTACTTATAATATACAACTAAATGTTTAGTTATGCACAGGACAGCTTGTCACAGACAGCTTTGTTGCTAATGTATACAAATGTTGGTATGGCATGGCCTCCTCCCTCCCTCCACACACACACACGGTCACACACACACTCACACCACAGCCTAAATAAGCTGATTTATTTGTTCCAGTTATTTGATAAGTGCATCATACCTCAAACCCTAAGAAACCACTTTAGGAGGATTATACGTTTTATGATGTGAAAAGATTACCCTGAGTGTGCTGAGCAAAGTTTATATTCAACTTGGTGGGAGTGGAGTTATTTCCAAAGGTTGGGGGTGGGGGGGGGGGATGACACACACAAGAGGGATTTTCTTTTGTTGTTGGGTTTTCATGAAGTGACTGGCCCCATCCTCATCAAGCCTCTAAAATTACTTAATTCAAGAAAGATTTTTTTCTCCCTCACAGATGTCAGAATTTCCCTTTTCTTTATAAAAACTAATAAGTGCAGCAGTAAAATAGCTTAAGAAAAACAGCCCTAGCTTTTTGTGTGTCCTACAAGCAATAATCTGTGCATGTGTACTGTGTTGAGTGACAACATAGGCTACGTACACATATGCTGTGGTGAAGGATGTAACGCATGCAAACATGCTGCAGGTGGGGGTACATATATGGTTTTGATATGTCTGGATCAATGTGGGAATCCAGTTTTTTTTGTTTGTTTTTTAATATATCATGAACATAATTCCTTTTTTAGAGTGAAGGCTTAATAACTTTGGTCTGGACCAGGTATACAGTGGGCAGGCAATATACAATACCACATATTTGTGCCAAAGCACCTCAAACTTGCAGTCCTGCCCTAGGATATTGAGCAAATATTAGCTGTGGTGCTGAATCGTGGTATTTGTGTAAACATGCAGTGTCCATCTACACTAGGAAATGGGTGCCTCCATTTTTCTGTGCCAAACTTTAGATACTTTACAGAGGGCTGATTTTTAGCATTTCCTGAATACCAGGCCCCTCTTATGTGTCTAAATTGAGGCACCCCAAATCACCAAATACTTCTGAAAACTTAAGCCAAATTTGTACCAATTTTCAAGCACGAGTGCAGTTGCATTGGTGCTATCAATAGTGCAAGTTCTAGTGTAGACCAAACACAAGCATTTTTATCACAATGTCATCTAACCTTGCTCAAAAACATCTATTCCTGGTTTATGCCAATGGAAAGCTGTAAAAAAAATTGAGCTTAAGATCTGATTTTTCTGGCTACCTAAACTGTCCTGTCCTAAACTACTGTTCATTGTTGCTGGATGCTCCATTTGCCGCCTTTCACTCCAGAGGAGTGGGAGATGACAAAATCCATGAATTGTTTGTATTTTGGGCTCTTACTTTTAAAATGCTCTGTGATTGAAAGTGTTACATAAATGTAAGATATTTGATTGTTTATTATTATTTTGGGTACTGTTTTCAGGTTTATTAAGAGGTGTAGAGGTATTTGTTGAATCAAAATCCCTCCTGTTTACATTTACCTCCCCAAATGGTGTGAAACAGAACTCTATTCCAGTGAACATTTTATTTATTTTTAAACAGGCAGAGGTCTAACACAGCCAGGGCTACAGGAATATAGCCAGGGTACTGGCTTTATATTAATATAGCAATATGTAAATAATGAAAGAAAGACATGAACACAAAAGACAAAGCATTCTTGTAGTATTCCATAGGCCAGTTTTTTAGCCCATTGAAGTCAATGGAAGTCTTTCCACTGACTGGAAGGGTTTTGGATCAGGTCCTAAGCTAGTGTTTCAGACTGAGCACACAGAGGATTTATTTTCCTCTGAAGTGCACCAGGACCTGTCTGACTTCACCCCAATCATAACAGCTGCACTTTTGGAAAGCTCACTGTGTTGGAGACTACTCCATTCCTCTACCTCCCCTTAGTCCCCCCTTCCCCAAACACACACATACACTTCTAACCCTGTTTAAGTCCATTAATGAATGCACTAATGTCTGGCTATATGTACTCTGTAATACCACTGTTACTGGAATGGCATTTATGTTATACTCTGTCTCCTGTATCTTTCATAAGGGAGTTTTTATGTGTCAGGAGAAAATACTGGATAACACTCTTTATTAGCCTCATGATACTATAACCCATCAATACTTGTCTGGGCCTGATGAGGTCATGATATGATTGTTAATCAGAGTGAAAGAAGGGGGTGGGGGAGAGAGAAATACCTTTAGAAAAAAATCAATTAAAAACTGGTGGTTGCAGGTAAATACACACCATGTTTTCAAAGCAAAACAGAGGACAGCAGATTGGCCTGTTTAAGCTCAAGCATAATATCAGTTTAATATCAGATGTCTTTTGCTCAAGGAGAAAATAGATGTACTTGCAGAGTATAGTGCAGTAGTTCTTTTTCCGCTTCTCACTACCTCAGTCATCTTTAAGACCCACCCACCCCATTCAGGAAAGCAGTTATGTGCATACTTAGCTTTAAGCATGTGTAGTGTTAGTGGGGGATGTCCCATTAATTCTTCAGCAGGTTAAAAGGTTTAGGCTTCAGTAGGCTGTCTGGCACTTGGTGTTTATTATTCACTTGAAATTTTGCTCTGATCTTTCAGGGTCCCCCTTTGGCAAGAAACAGTTTGGCAAAAGAGAGCAAACTGTTGTGACTGCTTTGTATATTCCTTTTAATAAAACTTGCACATCTCAAAGCCAGAGAGAGAGAGAGAGAGATCACTCTTATTGCTTGGTTCACGTACAGTATACTAACAAGAAGGCCAGTGGTCTGCTTTAGCAGTACCAAAATTTTCCTGGAGTGAGCCTCCTTTGAATGACATTGAATGATCGCTGGTATTCTGGGCCATTTAACATTTCTAGTATGCTTAATTTTGGGTTTCAAGAGTATGCTACTATTGTTTAGACTTATATCGTACTTTCAATCTTCGTTATGTTTTCACCACACCCCTCTGAGGTAGTAAGTATTTCATCATGAAGAAGTAGAAGTAAATAAGCTAAATGACTTGTTAAAGGCTACAAAAGGAATCAGTCAGTACTAAGACTGGAACATTGGTATTCTAGAATGGTAGAAAGTGAGGGCTGGAAAGTAACTTGAAAGGCCATCTAGTCCAGCCCGCTGCACTGAGGTATGACCAAGCTCCCAATCCTGGCTCCCAGTCTTCTGCTAGGACTGCTAGAACATGCTTTCTGTAATATTTCAGAGAAGTGGTGAGAAGAGGTAAATACTTTTTGTATCTATTTCTGAATGAAAACCACATCAGATGGGAGGACTACATTGCTCAAAAAAATTGGGCATGAAATATAATATTCAGTTTTCAGAGTAACAGCCGTGTTAGTCTGTATTCGCAAAAAGAAAAGGAGTGCTTGTGGCACCTTAGAGACTAACCAATTTATTTGAGCATGTATTTCGTGAGCATCTGTAGCTCACGAAAGCTCATGCTCAAATAAATTGGTTAGTCTCTAAGGTGCCACAAGTACTCCTTTTCTTTTTGATAATATTCAGTGTCTTTCACACCAGTCCAGGTCTTTAACTCAGTCAAGATTGGTAGTGGTGAGTCCTATGCCAGGTGTTCAGTGGCTTATATGTAATGAGTTGATTCTTTAAATCTAGCTCCAAGTAGGCATATATCCATATCACAAAACCTCCTCTCTGTTTGGCTGTTAGTCTGACAATTGTAACACAGTGGCCTGGGACTGAATATACATGGAAGCTAACTTCTCACCCTCTAGAGACTGTTCCTTTAATGCCTGTTAAGTCAACTGGCAGGGATGTGCGTGTACTGCCTCTTACTATACTCACCCTATTCTGAGAATTAATAGATGACTTCAGTTTTCATGGCTAACCATCTGGCACCTTTCACAAGCACTAAATTAAATTTTAAAACAGGAAAAATTAGAAATCGTATGACATTACAGTTAGCTCTGCTAGGTCCCCTGGTTTTAATTCTCATGAAAAATTGTTGCCTAGGACCTCAAATTATGGGAAATGCATATGTGTTTTAAAAAGTGATGAGTAGGAATAGCAGACTGAAAAATAGAGAAGAAAAGCAAGTCATAGGAAATAACTCTTGCTGTTAATTCCTTCCTGCCAATCTGTAGTAGGTGTGTTCAAGATGTTCAAGAGTAATTTAGAATTCAAAATTCCTGAGGCCAGATCTTCAGATGATATCAATAGGCATAGCTCCACTGACTTCAGCTAGGGAAGCTCTGATAATTTACACCAGCTGAGTATCTGCCTCTGTTTTCATAATTTTTCTGAATAACTGCATAAATAAGCAGGATATCCTGCAGTTATGCAGAATCTTTTGTGTTCTTGTAGGATTTTGAATATATGTTTCAATAGGCAGACCCAAACTTTTCCGAGATTATTAGGTTTCCTGCTCTTCAACTCCTATCACTAGAAGGCAAACCCCATTCCAGTGGTGCTCCTAGCACTGCAGCTACGGGGAGCCTGGGTTGTGGTGAGACCCTAGTAGCATGTGATATTTATTGCTCATATCCTGTGCTACATAGCTTGGAGTATGAGCAGCTTCATGCTGGCAGAGAGCTTCTGATTGAAGCATGTCACAGGACATACCCCCTTCAATCTAACACATGCCATTCATTTAACTCCCTCCATAAACACACATTGTCCCCTCCCGCTGAAACAGGCTATGGCCAAGCAGTTTGGGGTAGGACATCCATTTAGGGTTGCCAATCCTTCCAGTTTTGCTTGGAGTCTCTCAAAATCATGTTCTATCCCTCGGAGGCTACTGAAGTTAAACCGGGAGATTTTAGCCTGCTAAAAGTCAGGCGGAGCAGCAGGGCTAAGGCAGGCTTCCTGCCTGCCCTGGCCCCGTGCTGCTCCCGGAAGCGGCTGGCACATCCCAGAGGCCCCAGGAAAGGAGGGGGTCTCCGCGCACTGTCCCCACCCCAAGCACCGACTCCTCAACTCCCATGGGCCAGAAACTGCGGCCAATGGGAGGTGTGGGGGCAGTGCCTGCAGGCAGGGACTGTGCACAGAGGGGCTGCAAGGATGTGCCAGCCTCTTCTGGGAATGGCACGGGGCCAAGGCAGGCAGGCTGCCTTTCTTAGTCCCACTATGCTGCCACCCGAGGTAAGCACCACCCAGCAGGAGCCCGCACCCCTGACCCCCTCCTGCACCCTAGTCCCCTGTCCCAATCCTGAGCCCCCTCCCGCACCCAAGCTCCCTCACATAGCCTCCACCCGCTGCCCCAGACTCATCCCAGAGCCCCCTCCCACACTCCAAACCCCTTGGCCCTCAGTCCAGAGCCCGCACCCTCTCCCACACCCCAACTCCCTGCCCCAACCTGGTGAAAGTGAGCGAGGGTGGGCAAGAGTGAGCAATGGAGGGAGGGGCGATGGAGTGAGTGAGGCAGGGCCTTAGGGAGGCCGTGGGGCAAAGGTTTTTGGGTTTGTATGATTAGACAGTTGGCAACCCTACATCCATTGTATCTTGAGTATTCCAACTGAAGGGCCTTAACTGAATGACTTTACAGAAGACCCAACAATTATTTGAATGATCCCTGTTAGAAAGCTTATTTTCTCTGCAGCAAGATCCTGGATATGACCTATGAATCTCTGTCACAAGTATTTGGGACTCTTACTATATCCATGCCTCAGAAGGGTGCTTTGCTACTTACAAGATCTGTTGTGTGTCCCATCCCCCACCTTTGGCATTCCACGTATGCTCTAGTTATAGCACAAAACTCAGGGTTCATGTTGAAGGGGAGGGTTAGGTAACACAGAGCATACACCCCCTGTTTAAAATAGCACATGAGTTTAATGACTCGAAGTAGATAACAAAAACAGAAAATGAGAGAGGGAAGTGATTCCAGCTCTGACTAGATGGACAAAATATCTGCAATGACTGCAGAACAGAAACTATTATGAGCCACACAAGGCTAGTGTAGTTGCCTCTCTTCATGAATGAGGTTTTCAGTAGAGGGAATTCTATCTAAACCAGTGTTTAACCAAGAACGTTATGAGATCATCTGGTTTATCTACTGCACATCTTTTTTATTCTCCTCTGAAGCAAACAGGAACCATACATTCAGCAGTAGCAGCCCATTTTCAGAACTTTCCTAAAACAGAGGCACTGCCATAACCAGTGTCTCCCCTCTGTGAGTCCTGGTGTAAACTGCCCGGGGCAAGGGCACAACAAGGCTGTTTAAGAGCATAAATCTACTACTGCCTGTTGATTTGCACAGGTCCTGTGGGGCCCTGTGAAATCTGTTTAAATGAATATCAGTTGCAGAACAAAGCTGAGAAATTGAATAAAAACCTGCTCCGAGTGAAATTCACTGCTCATTCTCCCATAGGAGCAAGTTTACTTCTGTTTACATTTCACTGCAGGACCTGTGCTGTACCAGCTCATGCTAAGGCTGATGCTGAGGCAAAAAGAAAAAGAAAACATTTTAAAACAATACAGTCATGGATTCATAGAGTTTAAAACCAGAAGGGACCATTGGATCGTTTAGAGTATGACTTCCTGTATATCTCAAGCCATTAAATTTCACCAGGTTACCCTGTATTGAGCCCAATAACTTGTTTGACTGAAGCATATCTTCCAGAAAGGCAGCCAGGCTTCTTGTTTGATTTATTGATTTATTGAGTGTGTGTGTTCATTCAGATTTACCACTGTTACCTCAGAATCAGTGGAGTGGAAGAGCTCTGCTTGGCTCCTTAGACAAATTCATGTTCTGAGCAAGCCAACAAAAAGGATAAAATAATTTTAACACATTTTGTAACCATGGGTATTGTATAATTCAGCTCTATGGACCTTCTATTGCAGCGGTGGGCAACCTGCGGCCCATCAGAGTAATCTGATTGCGGGCCGCGAGACGTTTTGCTGATGTTGACTATCCACAGGCAAGGCTCTCTGCAGCTCCCAGTGGCTGTGGTTCACCATTCCCAGCCACTGGGAGCTGCGGGAAGCGGCGGGCCACAGGGATGTAGATGTGCTTTGCCTGCAGATGGTCGACGTCAGCAAAATATCTCGCAGCCCACGATCAGATTACTCTGATGGGCCACAAGTTGCCCACCACTGTTCTATTGACTTCACTGGAACTTCATCTGTTTTCCCCAGTGGAGGATCTGGCCTTGTTTGGATTCCTTTTCCAGATTCATAGCAAAGAAACGAAAATATTTGTTTTAAAAGTTAAATTGCTGAGTTGGCTAAGCATGATGAGCCAATCCCAGCTACCAGAACTGCAACCAGAGCTAATGTTCATTTGTCTGGCCTCAGTCTTAAATTCTACTGTCTGATTTGTAGAAGTAGTCAGTTTTCCTGGGCATCCTCTGAAAATCTGCAAGATTGAGGCCAACAGGGAGATAATAGAGGCACTACTTATAACCGTAAGATGATGATAATAGTGGTTTACAAGAAAAAAAAATACTATGTCAAAGGTTCTATGTGATTCTTATAATCCTTTTCACTAAAAACAGGAAGAAAAATAGTTACTTTTAAACTGTTCCTTTTTTCCCATGTTCATGAGTTCCTCTGGACATATGTAATTCTGATTCCTCTAGAAATGCATTGAAAGATCTGGAAAATTAAGTTACTTTTCTATACGACTTTCTTTACTGGTCTCACATCACAAACATTTAATGCGCGTGATGGGATAGTAGAGAATTCATGTGAGTGAAGCTAAGATGACATCAAACTAATATATTCACAATACACAATACTTGTACAGGAATAGGAATATATAAAATAAATTAGGTGAATATGCTACTTTTGGACTGAGTCGTTACAAGTGAGCATTTAGAGGGAATCAGTGTCAATGACTCCTTTAACACACAGGAGAGATGTAGAGCTTGGGCTGCTTAGGCAAATTAAACAGCTTTTTAAAACCATCTGCAAGCATTTTGTTTGAAATTAACATGACTGTTGGATTCAGCATTAACTTTAATTTGATTTTCTTTGAGAATTTTATATACAAGTCCTTTTCATAATTTAGTTTAGTCATTGCTGGACATGACATGATTTCTTCCCACAAGCAAGTCTCCCTAGGTTCCTGGCACTAAGATTTCAGTTGCTACCATGAGTTGACATGAAAGCAATAACTGATTAACCTTTTCTTTTGGGCTTATTTCAGACCAAAAATGTTGTCCTACTGAAGCCCTCAGCTTGCTCCATTGAAACAAAATGCCCCCAGGTTGCTTAATGTACTGACCCCAAATTCAGTAAATAGAACTTCAAGTGGGTACAGTATCCTAATGATCAGAGAACCAGCCACTGCCATGATCTGAGACTTGCTTAAGTCAGATAAAAATGAAAATGGATAAGAAATTATATTTTAAAAAAATCCATGTGTATTTAACTGTTCTGCTTGTTGCTGTTCTGGACATTCCCTATCTCCCCCTCCCTCAGTTTAGCAATGTAACAACACATTAGTTTACAACTAATTTAGGAAACTATGTGACACCAGGAACTCATAATTTTTGTACTGCTGGGAATTTGCTGGGGCATTATATGGCTCTAAGATGGTTCCCACCACCGGTTAGATGTGGGTGTATTGCTAGAAAACACTTCAAGGCAGCTTCAAGATGTCTGCCACTCTTCACATAGATTTTTCCAATTTTTCTATCTCTTCAAGATCTCTTGGGAAAGCTACAGTACCTTAGAAGCACTATGGAGATGTTAAGGGGGAGATGGGATTATTCGATCTGGTAAGTAGAAACATGACATTTCAACCACTATCCTCATCCCAAGTATCTAGGGAGGTCACTGCACAGGCTTCCTAAGTCAATCATCCTCATCAATCAGACAGGCACAACTTTGTTTTGCAGTCATTTGCACCAGAAGGTGTTTGCATGTCTCATTAATTTGTCAGCTTCCATTTGGGAAGCATTCTTGTGTAATCAACGAAAGTCAGTAGGTAAACCTAAATATTTTCACTGGCTATACCTAATGCAATCCTGAGGTCAGCTGCTGACAGTATATGTCACTGAAGACAAGAATGCATCATAAAAATGGATACGAGAGAAAATTTGTGTGTGCACATAAACATACCCATCCTCTCTCTCTGTAGATAGATGGGTACACATGCACAAATTAAGCAATGCCTAAGAGAATCTAAAGAAATGATTATATTTCATAAAGACTAACCCTAAATTCTACATATGACTAAAAAGAGGTATATTATTTAAATACAATAAAAACCATAAAGAGCTGTATTTCTAAGTTGTCAAAAGTCACATTGTAACTTGTCAGCTGTAAAGATTTCTAAGAAGCCTGTTTTTTGAGTAATGGCATTTGAAGAAATGCACTTATCTGAAGAGAGTGTGTTATAGATTTCTGTAAATCAAACATTAGCCAAAACCAGTTCCCCTATATCCATTCCAACTTCACCACTTTAATGCATACAAACACACACGCTGAGCTAAACCCTGTTGTTTAAATCAATACTACTACGATTGACACTGTGTAAATAACTCAGACAGACAGATGAATAGACACCCACCTGAGTAAGGACAGCAGAATTTCCCCACCTGTATACACTAAAATTCACAGTATCATACCCACAATAACAGTGGTGCGCACACACAAATGCTATATTAGTGGATAACAAGCACTTCAAACTAATTTTATCCATTTTTTCCAAGCACTGGTATAACTGGCTCATGAGAATAGAATTCTCCTTGGTGAAAGTCCCCTAAATTTTCCATTATTATTATGATGTGGTGATATAAAGCTCATTCACTGAAGCATAAGAGGCTACATTCACCATCTCCTATTTTTTCCTGTCCCCAGGGAAAAGAAGGTGTCTTGTTAATGAGAGCAGTACCCAGGAGCAGCTACAATTAAAAGTCTGGTTTCAGAATAACAGCCGTGTTAGTCTGTATTCGCAAAAAGAAAAGGAGTGCTTGTGGCACTTTAGAGACTAACTAATTTATTTGAGCATGAGCTTTCGTGAGCTGTTGATGTTCCTGTTATAATTCCCATTTGTGAAGGGTTGTGGGTTGTGTGTGTGTTTTTGTTTTTTTTTTAATTCACCCATTTCTTATTACTTTGGGCTGAAATGAAGCACTGGCATTCTTGTCTGGCCTGGAAATTCACTTTTTGTAAATTTTCATAAAAGAATTAAGCTGCTTCTAGTTCACGATGGTGAGTGCTCTTAAAAACGTGCATTTGTGGTAATTCCCTAAGTATAAGGAATACCACTAACGTCAGTAAGCGGCAATTTAAGGGTCCCCACTGAAGGCACTAAAATGAAGTCCAAATCAAAACCCTTGATCTGAACTTTGTGGAAGTTTGGAGCCAAATCCCTATAATGGGCTATATCCTTACCCTAGATTCAGACGTATGAAACTTTGAGAAAGTTCAGCTCCAGATCTGGATATTGATGCTTAGTCTGATTTCTAATGAGTGTCTGTTTAGTCTTTACATACTAGTTGTGTTTAATGAATTTATATCTAGATCCATAAAGACTCTCAGAACTGTTTCTTGGTTCTTTTCAAATGCTATTACCCACAGGAAACTGTATTATAAAAGCTGAACACTATATTCATTTTCTAGGATATATTTACATGTCAAGGTTTTTTGGGAGGGAAAAATCATTTTAATGTGATCGTTTGTTGGGCCTTAGGGTAAAATTACATCTCACAGCTCCTTTGTTCCCATGCTATGGTAAAAAAGAGATTGATGTCTGAAATTTCAACTGTATTTGTATTACAAATTTGTTTGACTCCCTTGAGAATAATTGTCTCATATCATTTCAAGGCTGGTAATTCCTATGGAATGACCTCTGTGTTATAATTACAGCAAGAATACTAGCATGTAACTAGGGAAACTGAAAGTTAATGTTCTTGGTTTCTGTCTTTGTTGTTTTTATTAAATTGCTCCCCTTTAAAAGAAATACCTAGAGATATGGAGTTTTACTCTAGAGGCCTTTTTCTAGATAATACAATGTCTTTCTCTACAAAACATTTATGAGTATTAAGGATTATCTGCAGTTTGCAAGGTGTTTTTCAAGTCATCTTGTATTTCTGGAACATACTAGCTCAAACGAACCCTTTACAAGAGTTTAAAGATTTTCATTTTAGTGTTATCTGTTTTCTACCACTGAATTGCTCTTCAGAATATTCTGTTTCAAATAGTTTGTAGTTTTCTGAGAACAGGTTCAACAGTGGTTTACATGCATACCTTTCATTATCAGGATGTAAAACTGAATTACTAATAATCTGCTCAATAGGAGGGAAAATCCATGGGAAGCTGGTAAGAGATCTGGGCGTCACAGTGGACAGAACATTAGACATGCAAAATTAGATGCGAGTTTGTCGCATGTTGTGGCAGAAAAAAAGGTAATGCAATTTTGGATAGTATATGGTTGGGATTTGTGCCCTTTATGCTGGTCTTCCTGGACCACTAGATTGATAGATAGATAGATAGCACTAGACAGTGCTCCGTAGACCTTAGTCTGAGAACCTGTGTATGGATGAGTATGGATTCATCTACATGGAAATTTTTGTATGTATTTTCCCCCATGCCCTTACTGCTGTGCAAGAAATTGAAATGGGTAATTCCATTAATAACTCTGCTAGGATTTTCATGTTCAAATTCTTTCTGCCTCATTGAGATGATAATAAATTCCTCAAAATATTATCACTCAGAGTGTATGTAGTTCTGTTTGTTCTAGGATCTATTCTCCTCTTGATTACAAGGCAAATTACCTGTGGTAACCCATGTTAATGCTAGTGGGAGTTTTTGCACATAAGTGCTGAGTGCATCAAGTTATTCTGATATGATTCTTCTGTTCACACAATCCAATAACATGTTCCAAAGAGACTTACTTCTCTTAATAGTAGTTCTCATGGAAATTCTTGAGCTAGTATTTAAAACTGAAATGCAGCTTGGGGTGTCAGGGTTATTTGCTTCATGTAAAAAGTATGAGATGCCATTTTCGTAGGCAGAAACTGTTGTAACTTAGATACCTTGCTGTAGAATTGCTAGTAAACACTGAGGGCCTGATTCTCTCCTACATCAAGCCTTTAATTGCAACAACCTTTTGATATAAATACATATAATAAACAATATTCCAGCTAATTTTCCCCTGTACTTCCTTGAATAATGTTCGTTGGAAAAACTTGGAACTGACATCTCTAAAATTGTTGTTGTTTAATTGTGCACACTATGAACATCTCATTATCACGGGCAGCAATAGCAACTAGATCTTTCCAAGTTTTAGTAGCAGATCTCTTACCTCTGTTTTTAGGTGATTGTGGGGGGAGAAAAATCATCTCCACTTCCCCAATTTGTGAGTTAGTTATAGTGATAGACAATTATAGATTACTCATGTAAATTAGGCTGTGCATATGTGCTATTGCTGCCCGTGATAATGAGATGTTCATAGTGTGCACAATTAAACAACAACAATTTTAGAGATATCAGTTCCAAGTTTTTCCAACGAACATTATTCAAGGAAGTACAGGGGAAAATTAGCTGGAATATTGTTTATTATATGTATTTATATCAAAAGGTTGTTGCAATTAAATATAATTACTGCACTATAACTAACTCACAAATATCTTATGACCTAAAGAATTCAAATTTGTCATACATGACTACCAAAAAAGTTTCCTAAAGTCATTTCAGTTAAATTACTTGATAGCTTTGTAAATATGAGCCTGCACAGAGGCTGTCTAGTGACAGAATTAGAGGAAAATGAGAAACTTTGTTGAAGAGTAATGAGAATGCTTTAGCCATTGCCTTTGACGGATATGGTGGAAAAATAGTTAAAGTGCTTGCTGTGTTAATATCAGCTGACATAACAATTGTTTCCAGAGAACCAGACTTCTGAATTCTCACACAAAACACTAGGGAGCTTGAACAAGACAAAAGAATTTAAGGTTTGGAGGGGAAAAAAAGGAAATAAAAACATTTTATGTGTTTGGCTACTCCAAACTCATTTTTTCCCAATTGAAATGGAGATGATATTGGGAGGCTGGGAAGTGACCCAAGCCAAGTTTGAAAGAGCATTAGTATTGCTCCTTTACCTGAGGCTCTTACCTTATCAACTCACACATTGAAGAATCTTTAATCAGCACCTTTCTTCCAGCATCAAAATGAAAACTGGTTTATAGGGTGAGAAGTAATAAAAAGCCCTCTTGAAAACTTTGCAATTCTTGACTAGTATAGCCTGTTCCTTGAATTGCTCTCCCAATGGGCTAGATCATAACTGGCCTTTATGCAGGAACACAGTATGGGAAGGGCTACAACAAAGAGCTTCCCCCTGCTCTATGCACTGTGCATGTAGAGGGCCAGGCAGAATGTAGCCTGTGCATGGAGGGGAGTGCAGGGACTGCTCCTTGAATATTCTCCCAAGGCTACAGGTTACCCCAAACAAGGCAAATATCAGGCAGGGCCATGACTCTGACCCTCCTCTGCACAGGTTCACAGAGCAAGACAGTATAAGCTCCATCCCATAAGAGGGTGTCCCATACGACAGTGATCCCTCCCCTTGACAAGGAGCTCTGGGATGAGGCATACTGTCTCCCTGAAACAGAATGACTGCTTGTGCCCCAAATGGGGTTGATGGTTCTGTGGTACTCCTAACACAAGGCTTAAAAGGCTCCAGTGAAGTCCTTTGTTGCTAAAAACTAAGACTTGCTAGATGTAACCGGAATCTCTATTACACTTTTTGTAAACTTACTTCAATAAAGTTTTTTTTTTAATGAATTGTATGGTTCAAGGTGCTACAGAGCAGCTTTATTTGATCTCGACCAGTCTATGTTTTGGCTGGCAGGCTCTATCCAAGGTCCTCTGCCATAGTTCTCATGTAGCACATGCTCATTAAAACACCTCTGTTTAAAGATGTATGTCTACTATAACAAGCTTGACAAAGTACAAAGCTTACCAGTGCTGTTTCCCTCAGCTTAATATAGCCTAAAGGCTGCTCTACATTACACTGACTGCCCACAGCCCTATGGGGTAACTCTGGATCACTGAGGTGTAGGGAATTATCTTACACATAACCTTTAATAGTCTGACGCAAAATCTGTTAAAGTCCATGAGAAGAGGGCCTTTGATCAGGAGCTAAGCCAAGTTTAAGGCCATTCTGCACCCCAAACACAAATGGAAGCCTTCAGGATTTGCCATCTCCTACATGGTACCCTTCTTCTTTACCCCACTTATTTTAGTGCTTGAAGTTGTGCAGGTGCTTAAGTACCTTGCAGAATCATAGCCTTAATAGCCAAACTTGGGAGCTCTGAATTGAGTAAGAGTGGGGACAGATAAGCCCTAATTGTGTCTAGTTTAGTTTACTTTGATCAATTAAACTGCTATCCATTTCTAACATGGCTGTTTCAATGGCTATCACACCTTTAAAGGGCTGGGTTTTTTCCCCTAAGTTGTCTGTCCCTTCTGGCCCCTCACCCCGCCCCCGACCTGAAATATTTTGCTAGGACAAAGTATACCAGATCCAGAACCATTTTCCTTTTGCTTCTTGTTATTCAGTAACAATTCTTTTTAAACATCCTGATCCCATGTATTCTTCTTTGGGCAGTTGCCTGTGTCCATTCCACTTCAGGTGTGTGCATGTCCAGGTCACCACAGTTCTTGATATTTTCCCTTAGTGGTACACCAGGACAGCACTTGTGCCATCAGCCACTTCATGTTGCTGCACAATAGTATAAAGGGTGGAGCTGCCCTAACCCCCCTCACTTCCTTCTCACCACCCGTGATTGGCAGTCAAACTGCATCGAGTTGCTACTGGAAGTTTCTCCCTTTGCAGGGAAATTATCTCCTTTCTGTAAATAGTTAAGATAGTGATATTCATTACTATTAGATTAGTGTAGGTCGTCTTTGTTATTTTTCTTGGAGTGTGGGTTCCCTCTTATTCGTGCCCCATACCAGGGTATGCATCAGTCTCTGTATTTTAAGCCTTGTGACAGCTGTAAAAAAATCTATGGCAGTGAATGACATCATTCCATCTGCCTGAAGTGTCTTGTGAAGGTCACATCTGAGATCACTGCCAGATTTACAGTGACTTCAAACCCCAGACAAAAGGAACAGAGATGCAACTGTTCCACACCTTCGTGGAGGCTGTCCTGCATCTGCCTTCTGAACCTTCTTTGGCATTGGTAAGGAGTGAACTTTGGCACTAATCCCCTTCTCCAATGCTGACAAAGAAGCACAAAAGATCAGACCCCTGACTGAAGGAGCCAAGATTTGGCCCTGCTAGGGGATATAGTCCCAATTTCCATCCACCAGTAAACAATCAAGAGGACAAGATAGACCATCTTCTGGAAAGAGATGTTCCCCAGTACTAGCCTCTTCTTGTCTGGTGTTATCAATTCTGGTACCAGTGCCCAGGCTGTTAACACCAACCCCCACTAAGGTGCCAACTCCTTCGGTGGAATAACAGCACCAGGAAAGTCTCTCAGTACAAATGAAATTGGAGGCCCATGCAATAGCATGATACCTACTTTCCCTCTTGGTATTAGACTCTCTGATGGTCCAGGAAACAAGCCAGGCAGTACTAGTGGATCATCAGGCCCTGGCTACGGACTCACCTCAGAGTTGTGATTAAGCTCTCAGGACCATGGGGGCCTAGATCTTCAGAATGTCCAGTGCTCTCTTGACTGGTGCAGTCCAGAGGTACACCCAGCATGCTGTCCCTGGGGCCGATATTTCTGGAAAGACACCTCTGGACTTCGGTATCACCTGGCACAGCACCACTGTGGTCAGGTGACTCAGGGTCCTCCTCAGAGTCTGAAGTAGTGTTGTAATAACTGGACCTACAAATTTACTCTAATTGTAAGCTCAACTATAAAAAGCATGTAAAAGTATGGAATCCCCACTGTTTCCTGGGATTCTGGACCTTTGTCATCGAGATCCGGAGAGGTGTCTAGATCAGACTGTGCCAGAAGGAGGGGTCCAGATGACATCGCCACCCCTACTAGCTCCAGATGAATCCCAAAACCACCTGAGATGAAAACAGGATTGGACTTTAATGGCAGCAGCAGCTCCAGCCCATCTCAACTAACTTCTTCTCTTTTCCTCAAAGGATAGTTTATTAACATCTTTGATACCATCTAGGAGACTCTCCAACAAGGTTTTTTTTCCTTCTAAAACTCCAGCTGAAGGGAAGTGGAAAAAATGTTTTTGTTAAAATGAAAAGCTTTCTTAACACATTACATTTCAAAGGCTTTAACTGTTTTCCCATCTTTTCTGTACCTTTAATAAAAGATTAAAAGGATTTTTAGTGGTGTGTTTGCCATGGCTGAGATCTCTGTATACCAAACCCCAAGCCTTGTTTAACACTGTTTAGTGTTGGACAGTGCCTGGGCTATGTTAACATCTTTGGGCCCCTATATTCCTACATTCCTCTATATTAATACAACATTTTTGGCACATATGGGACCTAAAGGATTAATACATATTCAAAAGGTGATGACTTAGAAAAAATGGTTTTCAAAGTTAGTTTAAAACAATAGTTTGTTTTAAAATTCTTATGTTTTAAGCTTGTTTAAAATAAGCACACAAAGCAATCCATTAATGTTTTTGCTTTTTTAAAAAAGAGAGGGTTAATTTTAAAGTTATTATTTTTGTAAAATATGTTAACAAATGTTTTGTTTCAATTTTTTATTTTAAGGTTTGTATTTTCTTTGATTAGTAATAATTTTAAAGGTTTAACTAAGCTATTAAAAAAAAAAAGCATAACCAAAGTGTTTTAAATTGTTGAAGGCGAAGTTGCTAAAGCAGATTTTTACTAAAATAACATATTGGGTAGCCCTCCTTGTTAACCAATGCCAGCTGAATTCAGGAATGCTGCTGCACTGACTAAAAATTAAATTTCAAACCACTAAAACCAAAGGCTCTTGCAAGTAACATCAAACTTTTGGGTGACTTTTCTAATTGTTTTTGTTTTTAAAATTTTTCTTGTTTGTGCAATTTTTTTGTTTTTTTTCCAGTGTTTTCCCCCTTTCTGTTGGGTGTTTCAAACAGCTCATGAATGCAAAACTGGTTCCAAAAGAACATCATTTTGTTGCATCTTTTTAAAGGAGTCAACACCCTTGGGTAAAAATGCCATCAAGGCTGAAGTTCTTCGCCCAGTGAACAAGCTTAACCACTAATGCATAAAATGTTCATCATTTGTGCAAATATACAGCATAAACTATGTTAGTAGCAAAATGGGGAAGGGAGTTTTTCACCATCTTTACTCATTCTGGGCAAGCAGCCAAAGAGGCGATAAGAGCTAGTTTGTTTCTTAACATCTTACAAACAAGCAACAGCAACAGTTTCAAGTTTTGTTTTAGCTACAAATAAAGTAAGTTGTAAGTTCTTACCTTTGTTAATATTTGGAGGGTTTAATTGTAATTTTTGTAACATCTACTCAAGTAATATGGAATATATCGCCCAATTTTGGTACTGTATACACAAATTGCAAACCTTAAAATATAACCAAATATCTTTCCTTTTCCTTCTTCTAAACGCTTAAACTAAAATAAGGTTTCTGTTTGTAATTGTGGGTTCTTAAACAGATGTCCAGTCCTAGGTGGAATTGGTTCATACAACATAATCCCTCTTTTTCTTTTTTTTTAATAACTGGGCCTACAAATTTACACTAATTGTAAGCTCAGCTGTGAAAAGTATGTAAAAATTGATAAAATGTCAAAATACCCTATAATAACAAATGTGAACAGGAAAATGTACAAAAAGGAGACAAACTAAATTACTGTAATCAAAAAGTGCTTGAGTAGGCCTATGTTAAAATCCTTCCTAGTAAAAACAAAAGATGTGGAACCAGAAATTAGTAAACCAAAATTGAGCCAAAAACGAGGCCTAATTGGTGAACAAAATAATGAGGGGATGGGCTATTCCCTGAAAGAAGAGACTTTTGTCGGGGGAGAAGGGCTGGAAAATGGAGGAACCAGATGGAGGTTACTGGAGCGAGCTGCACCATGATGGCTAACACCCCCAACCATTTTCTGAGACCCTGGGTCTTTGTCATCCTGACCCTGAGAGATATCCTGACTTGACTGGGCCAAAGAGAGGGATCCAGATGACATCACCACTGCTACCAGCTCTAACTGAATCCCAAATAGTACCTGAGATGAAATGGGATTGGACTTTACAAGCAGCAGCAGCAACAGCTTCAGTCCATCTCAACTTTTTTCTTTTCCCCAAAAGGATGGTTATTAACTCCTTTGATACCATCTAAGATACTGTCAAACAAGGGGTTTTTCCTTCAAAAATATGTTATTAAAATTGAAGCTTTCCTTTACATTTCAAAAGCTTTAACTGTTTTTCCTTCTTTTCTGTATTTTTAATAAAAGGTTAAGAGAATTTTTAAGGGTGCATTTGCCATGGGACTAAAGCAGGCTGAAGTGTCTGTATGCCAACCCCTAAACTTTGTTTAACACTGTTTAATGTTGGACAGTGACTGGATTGTGTTAACATCTTTTGGCCCCTATATTCCTGTAAGTAGTGTCAGGATGAGCTCCACCCTGACATCTGGTGGTGAGGTGTGGCAAGTTGTGGAAAAGAACTGCAGGGGCTGATCTCATTTGCATAGGCACACTCACCCCGCCTAGAATGAGGCCATAGCTGCCCAAATGGTCACTTTGGCTGCTGTGGGATCCCCAGCGTCTCTGTTATTGGGGCAGGAAGAATAAATTGTTGTTACGCTGATTATGGGAACTGTGCTTGGAACTGTACTTGGCCTTTTGTTATGATGGAGGGACTCACCATCAACTAAGTAGCACTCGCTAGGCAAGGGTCATGGGTTTTAAAACTCTGTGAAGGAAGAGAGGCTGGGGACAAGTATTAATACTTGGTGGCATGGGCCCCTTGGTGAGGGCCTTACATGCTAATTGCACTTCCTCCTCTCTCCACTGTGGAATATCAGAGCTAACTTTGATTCCATTAGGAGTCTAGTTACAGGCTGCTGAGCTCGCTTTGGGCTAATAGTGCACCAGCACTGAGGCTCCCCTACTACAAGCTGAATTCACCAAAGAGCTGAAAACTGACTAAGAGCTGAAATCACTGAGCGTTGTGTTAAGTAGTGGGGGAGCCTGAAGATATATTGTGGAGCAGTTTGCGGGATGGCTGGAGTGCCTTGTGGACAGGCTGGTGGAGCAGTTCGTAGGACAGTGGGAGCTGCTGGTGGGACGCGGAGCAGTTCGTGGGACGGCGGGAGCTGCTTGTGGGCCGCGGAGCGGAGCTAAGCGAAGGAGTTAGTGGGGTGGCTGGCGGAGCGGAGCGGAGGCCTATGGAGCTGTGGGGCGGTCAGCTTCAGATCATGTAAGGTGCCTCTTACCCCCGTCCCATCTCCACCCAGGTTGGGAGTAAAGCTCCACAGATAAACTTTCGAACTCTGGGGCTGCCCTGACCAGGGACAGAGACTTTTGGGTCATTGGGCTTTTGGGACTTTGGGTGATTTGGGGTTGCTGGACTCAAGAACCAAAGGGAAAGGGGCATGCCCCAATTTGCTTGGGGTGGGTTTTTTGCTCATGGGTTGTGTTATGAATCCTGTTGGTGGTGTTTCCCCAACATAATGCCACATTGTTTCTCTCTGTTATTAAAAGGCTTTTTGCTACACTCAGACTATGTGCTTGTGAGAGGGGAAGTATTGCCTCTTGGAGGCGCCCAGCGGGGGTGGTATATATTTGTCCCAGGTCACTGGGTGGGGGCTCAAGCCAGTTTGCATTGTGTTATTGGAATGGATCCCCTAGATATTGAACCCGGCCCTTGTTGCTGCCAACTCTGACGGGCAGAAGGGTTACATTCCATCTAAATTAATACAACAGTAAGTTCTTATGCCCCTCAGCCTGGGCTAGATGACAGAACTCCCCTTCACTTTCATCAAGGGAATTCCATGACTGGTGCCCACTGGATGTCTAGAGACAGTCCAAGGAAAGGGATGCTTGCAGCAGTCATAGCTGAGGTCCTATGCTGTTCTCATGGCCGTAGGGCATGCCTCCCACTTCCAGATCTTCTCTGGTTCCTCAGCCTTTCAGATCTCCTAGCAGACAACAGGCTAGCTCACATGAACAGGGTATTATTGTCCGTACCAAGCAAGACCCTCAAAGCCTGACTCAGGCTTCAGAACCTCAGCCCACTGCACTTCTGGAGGATCAGCCTACAATTCCTTCACATTCTTCCTCATCACCTGATGAGACTGTACTTCCCTGGAATTCCTCACCTGTCCACAATGATTAGATAGCTTATCAAGATCTTTTAAGGAGAGTAGATACCTCTCTTGATGTTCCTGTTAGGTGGTCCAGGAGAGTTCTCACAGGCTGGTGCACATTTTGGTTTCAGCAGGGCCTGCTAGAGGGGTTCTATCTGTCAATGATTCCATATTAGAGCCTACAAAATCATCGTGGTGATCATCTTCTCTGACTCTGACATCTCAGAGAACTGAGAGAACATACCATGTCCCTTCCCATGGCTATGAACATTTTTATACCCATCCTTTGCTGTGTTCCTCAGTTATTTCAGCAGTAAATAAAAGAGCACATCAAGGATGACCTTCTGCCCTACAGTACATAGACACAATGAAATTACATTTTTTCAGCAAAAAAATGTATTCCACATCTGGTCTACAATTGTGCATTGCTAACCACAAAACCTTTTGTTAAGACATGGGTTCTCTCTCTGGGACAATATGGGGAATTCCTCAGACAAGTTGCCAAAGGATGCCAGACAGAAATTCCAAGCCATGTTGCACAAGGGCAAACTAATGGCTCAGATCTCTCTGAAAGCATCCTTGGATGGGAGAGATTCAGCAGCCAGAGTCATATCATCTGCATAACTATGCACAGATATTTATGGCTTCAGTCCCTGGGTCTCCCACAAGAGGTCTTGCAGATGATCCAGGATTTCCCCTTTGAAGGTCTCCCCACCCAAAGTCTATCCACAAATACCCATCTTTCCCATTTAAGCAGCCTGACCAATTCAGAAAATGAAGGACAAACCATAGAAGACCAACTCCTCCTCAATTTTCTTCCTAGGTGGGTTCTTCAAGACAGTCAGGAAATCCCAAACAGTCTGTCTGACTGCCTTATTGAAGACAGAGCAACACATTGTGATGTACAGGTTTCTCTCCCCTATTTTTTCCAACAGATTGTTCCAGTTACTATGTGTATGGTACCACATTACCACAGATTGGTGGGTTCTAAGTTACTGTGGAGTTAGGGATACATTCTGCCGTTTATTTCCATCCATCCCTCCCAACCCCCTTCCCTGTCTTTCTCTTCAGGGACCACCGTCATGAGGATGTCCTCCAAGAAATGAAGTCACTTCTCCATTTGGGTGCTATAGAAGAGGTTCCCCTTTTCCACTGAGGGAATGATTTCTATTCATGTTACTTCCTGATTCCAAAAGCAAAAGGAGATCTCAGACTCATCCTAGACTTGTGAAATTTGAACAAATGTGTAAAGAAAATAAGATTTCACATGGTCACTCTGGCCTCCATTATCCCCTCCCTGGATCCCAGTGACTGGTACTCTGCCCTCAATTTGAAGAATATATATTTTCATGCGACTGTCCATCTTAGATGATTCCTAAGATTTCTGGTCTGAACACCCATTATCAGTTTACAGCCCTACCCTTTGGCCAGACTGCTGCCCTGTGAGTATTTACAAAATGCAAAGCAGGTGTGGCTGAAGTCCTAAGGAAATCAGGTGTTCAAATATTTGCATACCTGGATGATTGTCTGGTACAAAGTTCATCCATGCTCCAAGAGGAGATCAGTCTATCCAGGATCTGATGCCTCTTCAATGTTCTGGGTCTGTTAATCAACGAGGACAAGTCAGTCTTCTACCTAGTTCAGAGAACATAATTTATAGGGTGAACCTGGATTCTATCATAGCCAGGGCATTCTTACCTCAAGCCAGATTCCAGACAATGCTACACATTTCCACAGATCTCAAGGCCCATCCAATCACAACAATAAGAAACTATTTCAGACCGTTGGCCTCCCGCACACATGTGGTTCATTTCAGAAAGTTACAGAGCTGTTTAATATCAGTGTAGTCCCCAGCTTGTCACCCACTGGACATGCTGGTTTGAGTACCTGCAGGAGTACTAGTCTCCATGGATTGGTAGCTGATCCTGCCAATATGTGTATGGGAGTTTCCTTCACTTCTCCCTTACCCATATTGACTCTGGTTACAGATGCGACTTCTCTAGGTTGGGGGAATTACCTAGGAAATTTACAAGCTCAAGGTCTGTAGCATTATCAGGATTTAGTTCTCCCAATAAACATGCAAGAGTTGAGGTCAATTCATCTGGCCTCTCAGGCTTTGCTCCCTCACACCAGGGGAGAGACTTTACAAGTTCTCATGGACATCACTGTAGTGCTGTTCTACATGAACAGACAGAGAAGGGCAAGATCAGCCCCTCTCTGTCAAAAGGTGATACATCTTTAGGATTTTATTATTATATTTGAGTTCAATCCTTGAGGGGGCCATTCTGTGTGAGAGTTGTTTTTGTTTCTCCTTGATGTAAAGCCCCCCTTTGTTGATTTTAATTGCCTGTAAGCCAACCCTGTAAGCCATGTCTTCAGTCACTTGGAATCCCTGTTGAGGTTACAGGGAATCCCTGGAACCCCTGTTGAGGTTACAGGGACAAACCATCCCGATGAGTCGAAAGAATAGTAAATATGGCAGGCGACCAGCTTGGCTTAATGGTGAAATCCTAGCGGATCTTAAACATAAAAAAGAAGCTTACAAGAAGTGGATGGTTGGACATATGACCAGGGAAGAGTATAAAAATATTGCTCGGGCATGTAAGAATGATATCAGGAGGGCCAAATCGCACCTGGAGCTGCAGCTAGCAAGAGATGTCAAGAGTAACCAGAAAGGTTTCTTCAGGTATGTTGGCAACAAGAAGAAAGCCAAGGAAAGTGTGGGCCCCTTAATGAATGAGGGAGGCAACCTAGTGACAGAGGATGTGGAAAAAGCTAATGTACTCAATGCTTTTTTGCCTCTGTTTTCACTAACAAGGTCAGCTCCCAGACTGCTGCGCTGGGCATCACAAAATGGGGAAGAGATGGCCAGCCCTCTGTGGAGATAGAGGTGGTTAGGGACTATTTAGAAAAGCTGGACGTGCACAAGTCCATGGGGCCGGACGAGTTGCATCCGAGAGTGCTGAAGGAATTGGCGGCTGTGATTGCAGAGCCATTGGCCATTATCTTTGAAAACTCGTGGCGAACGGGGGAAGTCCCGGATGACTGGAAAAAGGCTAATGTAGTGCCAATCTTTAAAAAAGGGAAGAAGGAGGATCCAGGGAACTACAGGCCAGTCAGCCTCACCTGAGTCCCTGGAAAAATCATGGAGCAGGTCCTCAAAGAATCAATCCTGATGCACTTGCATGAGAGGAAAGTGATCAGGAACAGCCAGCATGGATTCACCAAGGGAAGGTCATGCCTGACTAATCTAATTGCCTTTTATGATGAGATTACTGGTTCTGTGGATGAAGGGAAAGCAGTGGATGTATTGTTTCTTGACTTTAGCAAAGCTTTTGACACGGTCTCCCACAGTATTCTTGTCAGCAAGTTAAGGAAGTATGGGCTGGATGAATGCACTATAAGGTGGGTAGAAAGATGGCTAGATTGTCGGGCTCAACGGGTAGTGATCAATGGCTCCATGTCTAGTTGGCAGCCGGTATCAAGTGGAGTGCCCCAAGGGTCGGTCCTGGGGCCGGTTTTGTTCAATATCTTCATAAATGATCTGGAGGATGGTGTGGATTGCACTCTCAGCAAATTTGCGGATGATACTAAACTGGGAGGAGTGGTAGATACGCTGGAGGGGAGGGATAGGATACAGAAGGACCTAGACAAATTGGAGGATTGGGCCAAAAGAAATCTGATGAGGTTCAATAAGGATAAGTGCAGGGTCCTGCACTTAAGACGGAAGAACCCAATGCACGGCTACAGACTAGGGACCGAATGGCTAGGCAGCAGTTCTGCGGAAAAGGACCTAGGGGTGACAGTGGACGAGAAGCTGGATATGAGTCAGCAGTGTGCCCTTGTTGCCAAGAAGGCCAATGGCATTTTGGGATGTATAAGTAGGGGCATAGCGAGCAGATCGAGGGACGTGATCGTTCCCCTCTATTCGACATTGGTGAGGCCTCATCTGGAGTACTGTGTCCAGTTTTGGGCCCCACACTACAAGAAGGATGTGGATAAATTGGAGAGAGTCCAGCGAAGGGCAACAAAAATGATTAGGGGTCTAGAACACATGACTTATGAGGAGAGGCTGAGGGAGCTGGGATTGTTTAGCCTGCAGAAGAGAAGAATGAGGGGGGATTTGATAGCTGCTTTCAACTACCTGAAAGGGGGTTCCAAAGAGGATGGCTCTAGACTGTTCTCAATGGTAGCAGATGACAGAACGAGGAGTAATGGTCTCAAGTTGCAGTAGGAGAGGTTTAGATTGGATATTAGGAAAAACTTTTTCACTAAGAGGGTGGTGAAACACTGGAATGCGTTACCTAGGGAGGTGGTAGAATCTCCTTCCTTAGAGGTTTTTAAGGTCAGGCTTGACAAAGCCCTGGCTGGGATGATTTAACTGGGAATTGGTCCTGCTTCGAGCAGGGGGTTGGACTAGATGACCTTCAGGGGTCCTTTCCAACCCTGATATTCTATGATTCACCCCTCCCTCCATCAGAGCAATGGCAGACAATTGTTCCGTGCCTTTTTTCTGTGCGGATGCCATACCATGGCAAGCATGGAGCCTGCTCAGATCACTTTGGCAATTAGGAGCACATTAAACACCATGCACATTATCCAGCAGTATATGCAGCACCAGAACCTGGCAAAGCCAAACTGGGCGAGTAGGTGACGTCAGCACGGTGACGAGAGTGATGAGGACATGGACACAGACTTCTCTCAAAGCACGGACCTGGCAATGTGGGCATCATGGTGCTAATGGGGCAGGTTCATGCAGTGGAACGCAGATTCTGGGCCCGGGAAACAAGCACAGACTGGTGGGACCACACAGTGTTGCAGGTCTGGGATGATTCCCAGTGGCTGCGAAACTTTCGCTTGCATAATGTCACTTTCATGGAACTTTGTGACTTGCTTTCCCCTGCCCTGAGGTGCAAGATGAGAGCAGCCCTCACAGTTCACAAGCGAGTGGCAATAGCCCTGTGGAAGCTTGCAATGCCAGACAGCTACTGGTCAGTCGGGAATCAATTTGGAGTGGGCAAATCTACTGTGGGGGCTGCTGTGATGCAAGTAGCCAATGCAATCAAAGATCTGCTGACATCAAGGGTAGTGATGGTCAAGGTTCCTCCCCCACTCTGACTCTAGGGTACAGATGTGGGGACCTGCATGAAAACCTCCTAAGCTTACTTTTACCAGCTTAGGTTAAAACTTCCCCAAGGTACAAATTAATTTTATCCTTTGTCCTTGGAATAACCACTGCCACCACCAAACGCTAACTGGGTTTACTGGGAAATGTAGTTTGGACACGTCTTTCCCCCCAAAATCCTCCCAACCCTTGCACCTCACTTCCTGGGAAAGGTTTGGTAAAAAATCCTCACCAATTTGCATAGGTGACCACAGACTCAAACCCTTGGATCTGAGAACAATGAAAAAGCATTCAGTTTTCTTACAAGAAGACTTTTTATAGAAATAGAAGTAAATAGGAGTAAAGGAATCACCCCTGTAAAATCAGGATGGTAGGTACCTTACAGGGTAATTAGATTCAAAACATAGAGAATCCCTCTAGGCAAAACCTTAAGTTACAAAAAAGACACACAGACAGAAATAGTCATTCTATTCAGCACAGTTCTTTTCTCAGCCATTTAAAGAAATCATAATCTAACACATACCTAGCTAGATTACTTACTAAAAGTTCTAAGACTCCATTCCTGGTCTATCCCCGGCAGAAACCAGCATATAGACAGACCCACAGACCCTTTGTTTCTCTCCCTCCTCCCAGCTTTTGAAAGGATCTTGTCTCCTCATTGGTCATTTTGGTCAGGTGCCAGTGAGGTTACCTTTAGCTTCTTAACTCTTTACAGGTGAGAGGATTTTTCCTCTGGCCAGGAGGGATTTTAAAGGGGTTTACCCTTCCCTTTACATTTATGACAGTGACCCTGGGAAATGTGCAGGTCATAGTGGATGGCTTTGCTGCAATGGGATTCCCTAACTGTGTTGGGGCCATAGACGGAACCCATATCCCTATCTTGGCACCGGAGCACCAAGCCAGCGAGTACATAAACTGCAAGGGGTACTTTTCAATAGTGCTGCAAGCACTAGTGGATCCAAGGGATATTTCACCAACATCAACGTGGGATGGCCGGGAAAGGTACATGATGCTAGCATCTTCAGGAACTCTGGTCTGTTTCAAAAGCTGCAGGAAGGGACTTTATTCCCAGACCAGAAAATAACCGTTGGGGATGTTGAAATGCCTATATGTATCCTTGGGGACCCAGCCTACCCCTTAATTCCATGGCTCATAAAGCCATACACAGGCAGCCTGGACAGTAGTCAGGAGCTGTTCAACTATAGGCTGAGCAAGTGCAGAATGGTGGTAGAATGTGCATTTGGATGTTTAAAAGCATGCTGGTGCAGTTTACTGACTCGGTTAGACCTCAGCGAAACCAATATTCCCACTGTTATTACTGCTTGCTGTGCGCTCCACAATATCTGTGAGAGTAAGGGGAAGACATTTATGGCAGGGTGGGAGGTTGAGGCAAATCACCTGGCCGCTGGTTATGCGCAGCCAGACACCAGGGCAGTTAGAATAGCACAGGAGGGCGTGGTGTGCATCAGAGAAGCTCTGAAAACTAGTTTCATGACTGGACAGGCTACGGTGCGAAAGTTCTGTTTCTTTCTTCTTGATGAACACCCCCGCCTTGGTTCACTCTACTTCCCTGTAAGCTAACCACCCTCTCCGTCCTCCCTTCAGTCACCACTTGCAGAGGCAATAAAGTCATTGTTGCTTCACATTCATGCATTCTTTATTAATTCATCACACAAATAGGGGGATAACTGCTAAGGTACCCAGGAGGGGTGGTGGAGGAGGGAAGGAAAATGCCACACAGCACTTTAAAAGTTTAAAACTTATTGTCAGCCTTCTGTTGCTTGGGCAATCCTCTGGAGTGGAGTGGCTGGGTGGCCGGAGGCCCCCCCACCGCGTTCTTGGGTGTCTGGGTGAGGAGGCTATGGAATTTGGGGAGGACGGCGGTTGGTTACACAGGGGCTGTAGCGGCGGTCTGTGCTCCTGATGCCTTTCCTGCAGCTCAACCATATGCTGCAGCATATTAGTTTGATCCTCCAGCAGCCTCAGCATTGAATCCTGCCTCCTCTCATCACGCTGCTGCCACCTTTCAGCTTCAGCCCCCTCTTCAGCCCACCACCTCTCCTCCTGGTTATTTTGTGCTTTCCTGCACTCTGACATTGTCTGCCTCCACGCATTCATCTGTGCTCTGTCAGTGTGGGAGGACAGCATGAGCTCAGAACATTTCATCGCGAGTGCATTTTTTTCTCCTTCTAATCTTCACTAGCCTCTGGGAAGGAGAAGATCCTGCGATCCTTGAAACACATGCAGCTGGTGGAGAGAAAAAAAAAGGGACAGTGGTATTTAAAAAGACAGATTTTATAGAACAATGGGTACACTTTTTCACGGTAAACCTTGCTGTTAACATTACATACATAGCACATGTGCATTCGTTACAAGGTCGCATTTTGCCTCCCCCCACCGCGTGGCTAACCCCTCCTTTCTCCTCCCCCCTCCCCATGGCTAACAGCGGGAAACATTTCTGTTCAGCCACAGGCAAACAGCCCAGCAGAAACGGGCACCTCTGAATGTCCCCTTAAGAAAAGCACCCTATTTCAACCAGGTGACTATGAATGATATCACTCTCCTGAGGATAATACAGATAGATAAAGAACAGATGTTGTTTGAATGCCAGCAAACATACACTGCAGTGCTTTGTTCTGCAATGATTCCTGACTGTGTGCTACTGGCCTGGAGTGGTAGAGTGTCTTACCATGGTGGATGGAATAAGGCTGCCCTCCCCAGAAACCTTTTGCAAAGGCTTTGGGAGTACATCCAGGAGAGCTGCGAATGCCAGGGCAAATTAATCATTAAACACGCTTGCTTTTAAACCATGTATACTATTTTAAAAGGTACACTCACCAGAGGTCCCTTCTCTGCCTGGCGGGTCCGGGAGGCAGCCTTGGGTGGGTTCGGGGGGTACTGGCTCCAGGTCCAGGGTGAGAAACAGTTCCTGGCTGTCGGGAAAACCGGTTTCTCCACTTGCTTGCTCTGAGCTATCTACAACTTCATCATCATCTTCTTCGTCCCCAAAACCTGCTTCCATGTTGCCTCCATCTCCATTGAAGGAGTCAAACAACACGGCTCGGGTAGTGGTGGCTGAACCCCCTAAAATGGCATGCAGCTCATCATAGAAGCGGCATGTTTGGGGCTCTGACCGGGAGCGGCCGTTTGCCTCTCTGGTTTTCTGGTAGGCTTGCCTCAGTGCCGTAAGTTTCACGTGGCACTGCTTCGGGTCCCTGTTATGGCCTCTGTCCTTCATGCTCTGGGAGATTTTGACAAATGTTTTGACTTTTCAAAAAGTGGAACGGAGTTCTGATAGCATGGATTCCTCTCCCCAAACAGCGATCAGATCCCAAAGCTCCCATTCGGTCCATGCTGGAGCTCTTTTGTGATTCTGGGCCTCCATCATGGTCACCTCTGCTGATGAGCTCTGCACTCACCTGCAGCTTGACATGCTGGCCAAACAGGAAATGAAATTCAAAAGTTCGCGGGCCTTTTCCTGTCTACCTGGCCAGTACATCTGAGTTGAGAGTGCTGTCCAGAGCGGTCACAACGGAGCACTCTGGGATAGCTCCCAGAGGCCAATACCATCTAATTGCGTTCACAGTACCCCAAATTAGACCCGGCAAGGCCGATTTCGGTGCTAATCCCCTTGTCGGGGGTGGAGTAATGTGGCGGTTCAAATACAAGTCAGCACAGAGCTTTTAGCAAGCAAGCGAGCTGGTCTGCCAACCGACTTCTGCCTATCAGCATTCCACCTTCCCCTTTATTCTTTCTCTCCCCCCGCGCATTACATTCTCCAACAGATAAAAGGAATACACTGGCTTTGTTTAACATTCTTATTTACCAGTTTCTATCTACCGCATTCCTTGCTCTCGGGCCTTGAGCCCAGTCCTGGGAGGCTTCCCATGGTTCATGTCATCTGGGCAAGATTCCAAGGTTCATGCCCTTGAGAAGAGCTGTGTGTGCACAGCTCCTATACAACACTCCGGGTGTGCCCTGAATGTTGCCAGGCGCATGAACCTTGTATGAATCCTACATCCCCTCCTTTTTTGTTTATTTGTGCTCGGCCATCTCATGGTAGCCATCAATTTGCTTTTGCAAGCCAATTAACTCCCGGACAGACGAGGTCATAACTCGTGGAGCCTGCCAGGGCGGTTCTCGACAAAGCCTTAACAAAAAGGAAATACATTGCACACAGCAACAGCAAAAAATGAGCTTAAGAAGGTAAAGTGTACTTGGCCGGGCCCCAATTAGCCATGCTAGAGTACTGGGAAGAGAGGTTTGCGTAAGCAGCAAGCATCATCTCATTCCCAATTTCCTCAGGGTGATGACATACTGGAATAAGGCACGTACCTAACAATTCTTCAGCTGCTACAAAATCAGATAAACAAAAGTGGGTAACATTTGCTATTGAAGCCAATCTTTCCCATAGGTTATATGTCATTCAGGCCCGTAACGGAGAAAGCGCTCCCGAGCCAACCCCTACAGGAAACAGCAGGCACAAAAGGCATACAGTCAATACGGAATTAGCAGTAATTTGGGCGAGAATTGCCACAAACAAAGTCTCAGAAGTCTCTGGCTGTTGGTTTGCTGCCAGTCTTCGTTGAGCTGCGGCGACCAATGCTTTTACTGCTCCCCATGTCACGGGCTGGCTTGGGACACCTCCTCTGTTTCCGTCCCGCCGTTGTTGACCTGGCAGGCACCGCGTTCTCCTCCAAGGTCAGCTGAAACTCCGGTATGGGGTTCGACAGCCCCTGGTGCCACGCCATGCTGTTTCAGTGCCGGTCGCACACACCGAGCCGGAACCCACAACGGTCCTGCAGGGAGAAACACAGCAGAGGGGTATGACTGCGAATATGAGCAACAAAATAAGGGAAATTACGAGTGGTGATGAGATACTGTAAGGACAAAAACAGGCGAAGAAGGTCCGCATCGACCTGAGGGGTAATGAGGGCAAGGGGTAAATGATCAATTACCTAATAAACATAATGCGTGTCCACAATCAAATTAAAGGGACAATCAGCAAAAAGTTGAAAGGCCAAAATAACAGCAGCTAGTTCCAAGGACTAGTAAAGCTCTCCAAGCGCTGTGCATGCAAATATTGTTGTACAAGTGAATGAAGCGCTTTCAGCTTTTCTAGGGGGAGGGGCCACTGGTCAATCCATACGGGCTCTAAGGATTGCCATACCAATGGTAATGCGGATGCGGATGGCAAGGTGGGTGGGGGAGGATTTCGGGCCATTATATATTAATATCGAGGGTGGTGTACAGCTTTACAAGTAAGTCACGGCCCCAAATATTGAGGTGGACAGGGAGTACAAAAGGGCGGATTGTAGCAAGGGCACGGCCTCCTGGTTTAGAGACCGTGACCCAAGACAAACTTTGGCGCCCGGGTTTGCTACCCCCGATCCCCCACAACTCTTTAGAAGGAACTGTTGGCCAACCGACCGGCCACTCCGGATCACAAATCACCGTAACGTCAGCTCCAGTGTCCACCAGCCCTGTAAAAGGAACATTATTTAAGAGAAGTGTTAACTGAGGTTTCGAGGGGCGGACCGACATTGTTAGAGCAACAAGTGGAGAGGACGTGTTGTGAGTCAGCAATTGAGACAGCGTCGATCCAAAGCCGTTCCCGCCCCGGGCTCAATCCTCTGCGGCTGGCACCTGATAGGGGACTAAAATCAATTGTGCAATTGACCGTCCAAGCGGGAGCGACTGCGGAAGATGGGTCCACACCTGAACTTTAATAACGCCGGTGTAATCAGTGTCAATGACCCCTGGGATGACAAAAAAAAAACCCTGTTTCCCAGCGTGTGAGCGAGGGAGAACCAGACCCACAAATCCGTCAGGGAGAGGTCCCGTCACCTGGGTAGGTATGGCGCAAACCTCCCCCGGCAACTGAAAATCAGCATCCTCCTGCATAATCAAATCAAGCCCTGCACTTCCGGCAGTCGCCGCCCTCATGGAGTCTACAGATTTTAAAGCAGAGGAACAGTTGTCTGAGTGGGAAACAACACTGTTTGGCCCGTTTGTCGTGTGGTTTCCCGACCTGCTACGACACTGATTAGCCCAGTGATAGCTCTTCCGACACTTGGGGCACTTCTTTGAGGGGCGGGCGGGCGCCATCGATGAGCGGCACTCCCGCTGAAAGTGACCCTCCTTACCACAGCGGTAACAACGCTTTCTCTCCTTCCCGCTTTTCCGCAGGGCGGCGGCCAGAACTCCAGCTTTATGGGCTTGGGTTCCGATGTTTTGGCACGCCCGCAGCATGTCTGACAGCTCTAGAATTCCAGAGGCTTGTGCCGGCTGGAGAGCACGGCGGCAATCCTCGTTCGCATTTTCAACCGCCATTTTTAACAGAATCTCCTGAGCTGCCGCAGGGTTATCCACCTGTCGGAGGATAGCCTCCTGCAATCTGTTGGTAAAATCCATAAAGGACTCTGATGCACCCTGACGGATACTGGCAAAGCTTTTGGTAGGCTTGCCTGAATCCGGGACCTTCCGGAAAGCATGCTGGGCTCAGGTGGAAATAATGGGGAAGACGGCCTGAGGGAGTTGAGACTGCATCTGAACGGTAGCAAACTGGCCCTCCCCTGCCAAATGCTCATAAATGACACCTTGCTCTCTATATACCTGGGCTTGGCGTTCCGCCATCTGCCGATACTCACTAAGCCAAATAACATAG
Organism: Caretta caretta; assembly: GCF_965140235.1. Lineage (NCBI taxonomy): Eukaryota > Metazoa > Chordata > Testudines > Cheloniidae > Caretta > Caretta caretta. The sequence continues at coordinate 79,221,922 of NC_134210.1, read as the reverse complement.
TGACTGGGTGTCAGCATCATGCACAACAGCGCCTTCCAATCTTCAGGGATCAGGGTGTACCCCATACCTAGCCCTTCAATGAGGCCACTTACATACGTGCTAGAGAGGCCGAACTCGCGAATCGTTTTCTTTACGTCTCTGATCACCGAGTAAGGCAAACTGACCCAGTTTGCAACCTGGTTGCCCTGGCCATCATCCTGCCAGGTCACCGGACAAACTGAGCCCAGATCAGCCAGCTCCTCTGCTGTAATATCGGAGCGAGTCTTCACTGCGTGAACCATTTGTTGCACCAGCGAAAGCCCCTGAGCAGACGCGGACGACCCCTGGGGGGCCCCGGAGCACACACCGGCTCCGGTGGGGAAGGCCAGGGAGGCGGTGGTAATAGAGGCACTGGGGGCAAGGCAGGGGGAGGGATGGCTGCAGGAGCGGACGGGGGTGGCAGGATCGGCAGCCTCTCTGTTGGCGCGGGAGAGGGCCTTTCCGAGGCGACACGCTGTGTCGTATTGCCAGGAGGGGGGATGGCTGCAGGTGCGGACGGGAGTGGCGAGAGCACCAGCCTCGCGAGGGAGGGCCTGTCCGAGGCGGCATGCTGTATCACGTCGCGGCAGAGGTGCCAGACATGTAGAGCCTGCACGGGCGCCCGAGGCTCTTTGTGCAGTGTCTGGCCCAACCGCTCCCAGTCCGCTAGCTTAAGGGTTCCAGCTTCAGGGTACCACGGGCATTGGGCACTCATCTCCTGTAGCAGGAGAGTGAGTTCTCGAGTGGGGCAGTCATGCTGAGCCTTACGCAGCAAATACTGTAGCTCACTGCGGTGTTGCACTTGCAAAGCAGAGAGGGAGCTTCCCATACTTGCCACAATGAAAAATACTCACCGGGATCCGCAAAGCGGATGAGTGACGCGTCTGAAACCCTTGCCGGGCAAGGTGAGTGCTGAGGGCCCAACGTTTGGGGGCCAGTTGTGGCGGTTCAAATACAAGATAGCACAGAGCTTTTAGCAGCAAGCGAGCTGGTCTGCCAACTGACTTCTGCATGTCAGCATTCCACCTTCCCCTTTATTCTTTCTCTCCCCCCGCGCATTACATTCTCCAACAGATAAAAGGAATACACTAGCTCTGTTTAACATTCTTATTTACCAATTTCTATCTACCGCATTCCTTGCTCTCGGGCCTTGAGCCCAGTCCTGGGAGGCTTCCCACGGTTCATGTCATCTGGGTGAGATTCCAAGGTTCATGCCCTTGAGAAGAGCTGTGTGTACACAGCTCCTATACAACACTCTGGGTGTGCCCTGAATGTTGCCAAGCGCATGAACCTTGTATGAATCCTACAGAGTAAGGAAATCGATTTGAAGAGCCCTTTAACTCGAAACAAAGGGCTTCATCGTGTGGACGGGTGCAGGATTAAATCGATTTAGTACTGCTAAATTCGACCTCAACTCCTAGTGTAGACCAGGGCTTAGTGACAATTTGCATAGCACTAACAACAAACAAAACAAATAGTTCATGTACAACCTCTAGCCTCGAATCTGTTCACATAAACTATTCCACAAATACTTGTCATTAAAACTATCTCTGGAGACATCAGGATTGGTTCATGAATAATGGGAGTGGGGGAGGAAGGACTAAATTCATCAAGATAACTTATTTGCAATGAATAATTGACCAGCTCTATTCATGTCTTCAAAGAGACATACTCTACAGCAATTGACAGTGCTGGAAATGATGACAGCCAGAAGATCAACACTGTGAAGCTTTGTCCTCTTCCCATGATTCAAACTTTTACATCTTAATGGAAATGGTATCTTAAATTATTGCAGGGCAGCTGATTGGAAGTTGCTGTACCTGTTTTCAAAATGTTGTAAGTAAAAATTGATGTGATTTTGAAAATGGAAAACTATTGTATGACTCTTTAGCATCGAGAGAGCTAGCTGGACTATGGCCATAAACTGCATTTATTTGAGTCAATCTTGCATTAATCACTGTGTCTTGAAGATTATATTTCATGTTTTTTATTTAGTGGTTCATATATTGTAAAAAGTGCCTTTAAGTGTTTTGAGGAAACACATTAAAATCCACTGTAATGCCTAGGTGTCTGAAAATGTTAATATATGGGAGATACATTTGCCTTTGCAGTTTGAATACTCAGGAAGAGGGTTTTTTTTTAATTTGATCACTGAGGCTCCATAACATCTGAGGATTAAATTTATGAGGCTACTTTTCAATACCTTCCAAAATATGAATGTGTATTTTTCAATCACTCAATTGGTAAATATGAGTTTTAAGAACTTTTCCATCTTGAAGCTATATAAGTGATTTGCCACCTTTTTGCTCCAACAGAAGGGCTAATAAATTAGCTGAGCTGTTTTCTGATACATATATTAACTACCAGAATTAAAAAGTCTGTCTTTTATGAAGAAAAATGCAAATGTCTGTTGTTCTCGCTGCATTATTCTGTGATGGTGATTATTAATGAGCCTCAAGCCATAGAAGGTTCAGATCAGCTAAACATCCACATGTTTGGATGCTTTATCCATAATTGATCTGAACATCTTTTGTCCTGAAATACAGCTGGACATCTCACAACAACAGAATTTCTTTTGAATTTTCCAGTCCTTCCTTCCTGGATCTGACAACCTTTCCCTTGTAAATAACTCTTTCTCATGGGAGTAGTTCTATTGCAGCCACAAGACTACTCATGTGAGGTAAGGATTTACACCTGTGAATAAAGGTGGCAGAACTGGGCCCTTAATTTGAGTCAAGGTAAAGGAAAATGTGGGGTGGGAACCTTCTCCGCTAAAAGCAGAAATGTATTTCCCCCCTCCTTTCTCTCGGGTGGGTTAGCAGTGCTCCCTCCAAGCTTCCCCAGCTCCTTGGCTGGTGTGGTGAGAGCTCTCCTTCCTGTTTGAATCTACTTTATCCACTGCTGGGGTCCAACATGGTGTGAAAATAGTTTTTATGGTCCAGGCCAGATTGTGCAGAGGCACACAAAGATTGATGGGGTCGAATGAGTTGGCATCCTTTCTTGCCAAACTGGTAGAGCAGTGCTGTCATGAAAAGTGCATTGAGAGCACTCCTCTGATGGCCCCATGACTAGAACTCCACTTTATTCTTCTCATTATGGAGATCACTGGAGGCTTGTTGCAGGGGAGCTGGGGGAATGGAAGATTGAGGGAGCTGAGCAGAAGCAGAACAAATAATAGATAGATGGGGATTTCAATCCTCATTTCATGGAAACTCAGCCTCTTTAAAATGTACATAGTTTTCCTAAAACAAAAAGTCTCAAAAATTTCTCTGTAATAAGTCTTGAACTTTATAAGAGGTATTTGTATCATTGCTGGCCCTGCTGTGGTGCTGAGCAGGGTTGAATTCTGCTCTCATATAGAAGGGTATTTCTGATAGCAGCATATCTGTGATCGGAGCACACAGTGCCACTATTGCAATAAGACAGGGCTGCTGTGTGAAGTTGCCCAATATCCTGTGATACCCCATTCAGTGCCAGTGTCTTGTGGGGGCCTGTGAATATTGTCATTCACAAATATTAAAACCAACTGCAGAAGGCTAAGCAATTGGCTTCTGTATGGTTTGGGTTTTGAGCAAAGGTTTTGTTTTGTTTTTTATTCTCTCCAGACTAGTTTGTCCATCTCTAGTAATTATGTGCAGTGGGCCATATCTTGCAGCTTTTAGTCTTTACTCAGGCTGAATGCCCACTGACTTCAGTAAGAGTTGTGCCAGGATAATGACTGAACCAAGGACTGCAGGCTTTAGCTTGCCTGTCTTGCATGCCATTTAGATATGACTTCCTATATAAATATCTCAATTTTTTCTTTAAATAAAAACATATAAAAGTAGAAGGAAGATAATAATTTATGTGGAATGACTGAATAAAATAACCACCTTTCACACTTGTTCATTTATTTTACAGCAAGACAAAGGCTAGGATATTAACCTTATTTGCAAATAAATAGCGTACATAATATATTGGGAGTGGGCAATAGATAAACAAGATCTGGCTGGGCATGAAGTTGAGTGAATACACAGGAAGTGTTTAGTTCTTTCTCCAGACCAGGAACAGGCCCAGACAAATATATGCCTCTGACAAATATCTATGTAGGTGGATGGTGATGACCGAATTAATTACTTTCATTAGAATTATGTGTGTTTTGCTGGGCAGGTGACTCATAATGTATTGGGATGCATTCTTTTCACTACAGATTAAATGAGAGGACTGTCAGGGAGGCTGCATGTTTATGGCCCTGTGCAACCTTGGTCTCACTCTGAATCAGTGGAGTTTCATGAAAGATTAAATCAGTTCTTAGAGCCTGGAACTGAAATCATCATTGTCTGCTGGCCCATGGAAGCTCCATAGTCTAATGAGCTCTGCAGCCATGAAGGATGTTCTCTATTAATACCTATCTGAATGATCATAATATAGCCTCATGCCACTGTTCCTTCCCAGGTGCAGACATAGATACATTTCAGAGGTGTCATTTCAGAATAATCTGAGAGGAAGGAGGAAGAGGGAAACACTATGTCAGAATATAGAACATTCTCTGACCCAAAAAGCATCATGAATGAGAAAAACTAGGCAATTACTGCTTTCCTAAAGACTGCACCCAAAGCCCGGGGCAGGCAAAAAGTGGAAGATATAATGGAGCATATAGATCTATGAAAAGTCTGGAGGGTGGATGGGCAAACGAACTTCGGGGGGAGGGGGAAGGGGGCAACTGCCTCCCTTCTCTATAGCAAATGAGGCCCTAGACACCATTCAATCCAGTCACTATGAGTTAAAAGCAGTGAATGATTTAATAGATCCTGCTAGTGTGATATAGGCATGGAGGCAGATAGAGACTGAGGAGAAGCTGAATGTGAGAAGTGGGGTTCTAATTTACTGGAATTCTCTTCAGCTGGCCAGCTTTGCAGCTCAGTCTAATGAAGTTTTCTTGGGCTGACCTATCCAACTAGAGGATATTTTTGGCTGCATCTCCTCTTTAGAATATACTGCAGAAACCAGAAAAATTACAGCTGGCAAAGCCTTATTATTTCATTTAGTCGGTCTGCCTGGCACTGCAGGATTGTTCACTAGAGTATGTTTTTTAAGTGTTTATAATATAAGCGAGAGCTGGCTTTAAAAAAAAAACAAGGAAATTGTTTAGTTAAAAAAAATTGTCCCTGGTTTGGTTAAAAAATGTCAGAATTCAAACATATTTGACCTGTCCAATATAATCTGTATATTTGTACCTACAATAGACCATTACCGTATACTGTTATCTTTTACAATGGTGCATAAAAAGAGGGTTCTGAAGCTTCCACATGGGAAAGTATATTTTAGATGTTGCAACATAGTTGTGTGATGGAGCATCATAATGGCATTGAATCTTCCCATTGTGGTATCCTAATGTAGCATCACATATTCATAGAGTAACATGATGTGAAAATGCCATGTTGATGTAGCGCTACAACGTCACAACGGGGCAATATTATTTAATATGCACAGTGCAGTAGCATCTAGAGGCCCCAGTCTCGTATCTAGAGATATATATGAAGATGCAATCCCTGGTCCAAAGAGTTTATAAGCTATAATTATAGAACAACTTCTGGTACAGCTCAGGAGGCTGGGGGCACAAAGCAGGCTGGGCATGTAAAGGGCATACGTGTCCCCTACCACAACTTTGAGAATTTCCAATGGACTGTTCTGGCAGCTGGAAATCAGCTGACCACACCAGCACTTCAGCGTGACCCGAGTAATGAAAGTGTGATTGGAGCAGAGGGTCTAGACCCTCCGTCTGCCACCTCCCAGACGGGTGCCCTAACCATAGGACTACAGTCATTTCCATTTTCTCCTTCTATCTCTAACTCAATGACTGTTTAATTATTTATTCATAGTGGAACAGCTGCAACAGGACAGACTAAGGGAGGCCCCTGTGCTTCCCCCATCAGAATATCCCATAACTCCACAGTTAAAGCACTCTCCTCAGAGGTGGGAGACCCCTCGTCAAATCATAGAATATCAGGGTTGGAAGGGACCTCAGGAGGTCATCTAGTCCAACCCCCTGCTCAAAGCAGGACCAATCCCCAATTTTTGCCCCAGATCCCTAAATGGCCCCTCAAGGATTGAACTCACAACCCTGGGTTTAGCAGGCCAATGCTCAAACCACTGAGCTATCCCTGCCCCACAATCCTTTCTTCTTCTCTGGCAGAGTGTGGGGAATTGAACCTGGTTCTCCCACAGTGCAGGTCAGTGCTCTAATCACGGGGCTAAAAGTTATAAGGCGGGTGTTGTCACCACAGCAACACTGTAAATGGGACCTGATCTGGTAAATGGTCCCTGAGCATGCCTACCAGATTGGGCCCCCCACACAAAATAGGCAAGCCCTGCTCTTTTCTCCTAGTTCATGGATCGCTCTGGGCCATAGGTGGGACATAGGCATCTGAATACCTAGAATCAGGGAGCCGCGCACATGCTCAGAGGTACCTAAGGAACTCTTATTCTAAAAATTTAGGTACTGAGTGAGTTTAGGCACTTACAGAGATGGGGGGGGGGGGGGAGGCGGGTGTTGGGGATTGCAGTGGAATCTGAATCAGGGACTTTGGTGCTTAACCTAACCTTTAGGCACCAACATATCTTTGCAGATGTGGGCCAAAGTGTTTTTTCAAACTTCATTAACCTGTGTGATATTTTTACAGCAGGTTTAATTCAAATAATTAGCTGAGTTCTTTTGGCACCACATTTTCACCCCCACCACATTTACCTGTTCATAGCTGCCTGGAAAGGAAACAGAGTATAAAAATTGTCAGTAGTTGCTAGTATTAATTTCTCTACCACATCTGGTATTGCTTAATGTTATGCATAGTCTCTTAGCAGAGTCATTTTCCTTTCTACAGTACCAAATGAAACATACTGCTTATAATTTGTTTCCACTCCCTTTCAACTTTTTTGCTTTCTTTCTTTCTTTAAAACTTGGAGGAAAATAATGAAAAAAATTTCTTCTGTGTTTTCTTTTTAAGTTTCTGTAACAAGCAGATTAATACAAAAACTTAACTTGTTGGAAGGAGAGGCATATGTTTTGTCATGATTTTGCCAAATCGTGTTTTTCCTTATGAAAAGCCTGTAATAATCATCAAATACTGGATATAGATCATTCAGTTAGGAAACAAAATACGTCAGGTGCATGCCTCAGTGTTCTGACAACTTTACAGACCAATCCAACTTTGTTGTTGTGGCTCTCAACATTTGTCAAAGAATTGTTCATTGTGTGTATAGCCTTTTATCAAGGGAACTAAAGGCCTGATTCAGGAAAGAGTCCCTATTGGGAAGGGAAAACCTTAAGGATGTTGTTAAGTCTCATTGAAGTCAAATGGATTTTAAGCATATGTTTATATGCTGTCCTGAATGGGGATGGACTTACACATGTTTATGTGCCTTCCTGAATCAAGGCCTAAAGGCATCAGTAAATACCTGCAGTAACTGCACTGGGCAGGACTTGTTATTCAGTTTTGACCTGTTTTTTTTTTTGTTGTTTTTTAATTTTATTTTTAATTTAAAATGCAACTGATTTTAGGAACCAGCCAGAACTTGTAGCTGAGCTGACAACCAGTGGATGAAATCTGCAAAATGAAACTTTTAATAGGACAGCTCAAGGGATGGTTGGTTAAGGAACTGAGCCAATACCCATGTAAGTTAATAAGAGGACCTCCGTGACTTCAATAAGCTATTGATTAGGCCTACAATGATATATTTCTCTCACATCTCCTTTAAAAAATGTCTCCTGTCTAAATTTATAATCTTTTACTCTCTGTACATATGGAAGAGCTTTACACCCCCAATCCCTGCCACATTTCATCCAATCATTTATATTTTTCGTAGCAATTCTCTGCACCTTTTCTAGTCATGCTGGGCCTTAACACTCTGAGAAAACAGTTCCTTTTTTTCTATAATGTATAGGCCAAATCCTCAGCTGGTATCTATATCAGAGTTGTTCTTTTGGCCCTATATTTTGATCTATAGGCAGCAAGAAGCGGGTACTTTTAGGGTTTTGAATTGCTAGCATCTTTCAAAGTAGACTTTGAGATAGGAAGGATTAAAGAATAAGTTACACTCATACGTTCATACTGTGTGGCCCAAAAAACAGGCCTCTTCTGTGCAACTTGGGAAGCAAATGAAAGCGCGTGGAAGAAAAATTATTCCACAACACAAATAGGAGCCATATCTCACTAATTAATCCCTTTACTTCTGTCTTCCTTCACTGAATGTTAGAAATAGCATTAGAATAACCTTATTAGGGAGTGGGGCTATTTGAGATCAGCTTTCCTGGCAAAGATGAACTGCACTGCAGGGAGGCAGATATACCACTCCTCAGCATCATGGCTGAGTGATTTACTGTTTGTAAGAAAGTGTCTGAGACTTGTTTATTTTGATGGTTAATTTTCTGTAAAAGAGAATTTTAGCAAGGAGACATGACAAATAATTCTGCAGTCTGCTTCTTATTCAAATTCATGTCTTTACATTTAAAAGTTCAGCTGCAAAGCCAAAATGAAAATTGAGTTAAGCCTAGATTTCTCCGCTGAATAGCCCCACTGTAGGAGCATTCAGTACAGGACATTTATAAATTCTTTTTAATCTGTGAAGTCCTCTTGCTACTTCCTGGTTCACTGCAGATATCCCATAATGCATCATTTGGTGATATGACAAATATGAGAAATATTAGTGCAACCATTGAATCCATTGTATTTGTGATGTCACTGATGATGCACTATGAGATAGCTGCAGTAAACCTAGAGGATTTCACAGAGGAAAAATAATGTTTAAAAAGATTAGTTGAAATGTATTTCTGTTCTGAATGTCCCCTAGAGCCTGGTTAGTGTGGAAATTCAACCCATATATATGGGCTAAACTCTATTTTTAGTTCATCTTTAAGTCCTGAAGAGCCTAGGTGGTTCAGCAGAGACTGCAACTTGATTCCTGTACAATGAGCTGTGCTGTGCACATGTAGGTCATTCCAAGAGAGGGCAAGGCAGGTATGAATCCATGTAGTAATCTTCACCATATTGCTACCAAACATAAGCAACATATACACCATGATTTTAGACCTGAATTTGTCTTTGCTTCACACTGATCTTGTGATACATCTCGCTTTTTTTCCAGTAAATTACTGACTTCATATATGATGAATCATGAAACTCAGGCTGTACTCAACACCATTGGTTCTAAAAAAGTTTACAGGGCATTGTTGAAAGTTCATTGTAATTTTGTCATGTCTGTTACTGGGCTATTTTCCCCACATTTGGGCCTCAGCAAGTTTGGAGACAGGATCTCAAACAATGTCCCTATGGTCTGTAAGTCTCTTTCACCTAAATGAATAAACAATGGAATATAGAAGGGAGACAGTCACCACATAGGACAGTGGTCATCCGTACATATTTCAAAGTTTTCTTTAGATGATGAAGCTCAGTATTTGTAAGACTGTACTTACGGTAGGGAATATACTAGACAACTGAGGTAATGTAATCTAAGGCAATTTAGGGTTTTTAACAGTGTGTGCTGGATATGTGCTGCCACCTCGTCTATAAAAGCAAAGTACAATGATGGTAACAGATTATCTATTGTACTTACTGACACACTATTAGTACTGTGTTAATGCGTAGCATTATCTTTCCTCAGAGGGCTAAGTCACTAACTGTGGAACAATAGTGAATCCTTTGTGAAATATTTTCCATAATGCATAATATGCAGCCCAGGAAAAATGCTTCACTAATTTCAACCACACTATATTTTAAGGAGGAAAATACAATCCATTTGGGGGGTTAATGAAGCCTGCATGGAGTTACTATAATAAAGGGGTCTTTGATAGAATTAAACTGGTGTTATTTCTTGGCCTTCCCAAGACTGCCTGTTCCCACAGACACGGCAGAAACACCATCATTAGTAATGCAGCCATACAGATCTCATTGATTTGCAGTGTGTGGACTAGGAGATAATAGGGAACATTTGAATGGCTGTGCTCTCCGCTGTCACAAATGTAGCAATAGCCACTGGAGTCAGTGCATGTCAACCTCACTGAGACAAGGGAATAACCTTTGGTAACCCTGACTCATGTCAGGTGACTGGTGTCAGGAATAAAGACCAGTCTCTTCCTATATATGACATTACCCCTATTACAATGGATTATTGACTAGCAAAGTATTGCCTGGTCATTTGTATGATTTCTAAAAGCTTGGTTTAGGGGTGTGTGTGTGTATAACACAGCCCACAGTTAAAAATATTTCCAGAAACCAAAAGCTATAAAAATGAAATAAAATAACTGTTTCTTCTAGGCAGGGACAATGTCAGAAAAAAACATAAAGGAACCTGAAGTGCTGCTAATCATTCTGTTTCTGGTACTGTGAGGTGGTCACCATCACAATGGTCAACACTGAACAAGCAGCTGATTGGGTAAGTGCTGGGTCACCCAATGACCCACTGACCAAATAGGATACAAAGCCCACTGCTCAGGATTTCCAAAGTTTATAATCCACATAGACGAGATGTTGTTATATAAACCTTGCCAAGTCTATAGGGCCTTTTAAATTCTCAAATAAGAAGCCTAAGAAATTTATGGCAGTGTTGCTGGATGTAGAGGCCAAGTAAACTTGCAATGTTGATCTTAGTTGTGTTTAAATTTCGCCTGCCTTCTGGCACTTTGAGCAGTAGTGGAAAGAAATCATTTACTCATAGTGGTATTAAGCATTTAGAAACACAGGGGTACCATGCACGAGCATTAAGAACATAATTTATGTTGCATATGTGGTCTCAGAACTGGTGGTGGGTACATTTTCGCTGAAACATTGTTCATCTGTAGTGACATGGGTGGCATAGAAACCAAACATCGTCCTAATGGAACGGACAGAACGGAATGCAGTGCCAATTTTCCATTTATCACGTTTTGAACCAGGTTACCTATTTTAAAACAGTGAAAACAAAAGAAAAAAAGTTTGCTTTTTTGAAGATTTTATTGCTGGTGAACACACAGTTGTCATTGTTGCATGACTGGAATTTAGAGGACTTTGTTTATCTTTATTTATGTCTTTTCTTTGTGGCTTGATTTGGTATGGAATGCAGTATGTGGACCTGCCTCTTCCTGTTTTTTTTTATTCTTCTGCAAGTTTCAGGTTTAAGAAAAGAATCCAGTTAATTTGGGATCCAATCAAGGATTATAGTTTATAAATATAAATTGGAACCCCAAATAAAACATCCAGAACAAAACACAGTGTAATAATAATCTCTCAAAATACAGTATACATTGGACTGAATCTTTAGAAACAACAAAAAGCCTATCCACCTCACACAGAACAATTTTGGTTTGAAGAAGCTTATTTTTATTTCTTCATGGCGCATTTCATTTCAAATGTACAGGGAAGATTGTTTAGAAGGCCATAAGTACTATGGTGTGTGAGAACAGCAGTGAGATGATCTACCAAGGGAAAGAGAACCTTGATTTAATACAAGATAAATGCAATACAGTATATTAAACCTAGAGACAAATGAAGGACTTCTTTGTGTGATTTTGTGATAAGTGATTTTAATGAAAAAATTGTATGATTCATACATATCCTTCCTCTGAATACCCTTAATTTTCTCTGATATAAGGTTGCTTTTTTACTTGACTTTTTATCCCCCTCCTCCCACCAATCTCTGTTTTTCCCCCATATGTATAACTTAGTTATTTAGAAGATGAAAAACTTCTTAAAGATCTTTAAGAAAGGAAAAAATGCATAGACTGTATTTTTCTAGCACATAAATTATACAGTAGAATAAGACTGTAGGCTATATTGGGATTCTGCTTGTTAAGAAAATATATTATTAAAAAATAGTATTTTTAAAATTAATAGTTTTAGTCACTTAAAACTTGCCTGTGTCTTTAGTCAAATTAGATTTACTTTTCTCATGTTTGTAATCCATCTGTTAGAATAGCTATACATCATAATCAGTTCCCTATAATGACGGTAGTGAAGAGTTGGTTTCTGTGCAACTATGTATCTTTTTCTTTTTTCTTTTTTTTCTCTCTTTATTTTATTTGTTTTATTTTTATTTCACCACATTTTTAGTTGGTGTAGCTAGATCTTGCAAATTGCTGTCTGAGCACTATGTGAATTCTTGGAACAAAAGCTGCTTAGAGGACAAATTGCTCCTCCCCAGCTCTCCAAAAAGGTTCAAATCATGTGGTTCACTAAAGGGCAACCTAATTTGTGGGATATGTAGTTTTTCTCTTGATGGAGTTTTAGCTGAAGGGTTTTTACAAACTGAGATCTAATGTTTTTCTTTCTTTCAGTATAGCTTTTAATATTAGTTAATCACATCAAACACAGTCCAGTTTGTTAAAACACATGATTAGGGTTAAAAAGTATGATATGGATTCATTGTATTTTATATGTGTGGTTGAATGTTCTTTCAGAAAGTTCACTGCACACATCCTTTGAAGGAGAGCACTATGCCTGCAAAAATAGGCCAGCGAGACAAGAAAAAGAAGGATTTGGAAAGGCTATGTTTATTGATCAATAAATCACAGTCACTATAAGTGACCTGCTGACTTCAAGTTCCTTAGGTCAAGGAACCCTTTGCTATTCTGCAACTTCACCTCTTTGCTGAGCCTCTTAATCAAAACTGTAAAGCCAGAAAGAACGTCGAACAATCAAGACTTGGACGATTGGATTGGTTATTTTAAATGACTAAACCTCTGTTGGTGACAGAATTTTGTGGATAGATTTCATCTTCCCAGACATTACTAAGTGGGTTCACTATTTTTGTGAAAAATGAACAAAGTCTTTTTAAAAAGAAGCAAGCTTTCAAAGACAAATCAGTGATTAGGAAGAAATACGTTACTGAATGTATGTACAATTGCTGCAGGGGATAATCAGGTATGCAGTAACAACTCCTCCGTCATCAGCATCACTAGAGAATCATTTTTAATGGCACTACACTATGAACACATAATGGCTATGGTATGTGTCCATCTTTGTCCTAATTCACCCTGAGAATTTTATGCTAGGGTAAATGAGTGATAACTGGTATAGCTAGTTCACTGCCACTTATTGTTGCTTAAAGCATTTTTTTAAATGAGCAAAGTCCATAAAGAAGCATTTGTTGCCCAAAATAAAGATACTTAATGGGAGGGGGAAAACCTGTAAAGCTTTACTACTGAAATGCACCTAGAAGTAATAGGGGACAGTGAAGTAGATATGAGTTTGCCCTGTGATTTAGCAGCAAAAAAGTCAATGTATTCTTGGAAGTATGATGCCATCAGAAAGGGATGGTTCAGGAGCAACCACGGCAAGGTTATTTAATTCTGGGAACATCTATACCAGAAAATTACTGGCAAATTGAAGGGAGGGAAATGTTCACCAAAAAATTACCTTTTTTGTAGAAATTTTTCAGTTTTCACCAACCAAAACATGAAATTTTATTTACTGGAATTTTTTGAGTTTGGCTTTTTGTTTTCTGACAAAACCCCTCAAAATTTCAGAGGTTTTTTAAAAAAAAAAAATAAGAAAAATCATTGTAGTGAAATTTTCCGAAGGGAAAACAATCATTTCCCAACCAGCTCTTCCTTTTTTGGGATTACCCACAGACCAAGGAAAAGCCTCAGTGTCAGAGATTCCTACCTGCAAGCAGTGCACACCTTCAGCACATCAATTGTTTCAAAACCTGAGATAGGCACACCAGTTAGCTTCTTTCTTTCTTTTGTTAGTAGACTGATCACATTCTACTGCAGCATTTAAACTGAAATGTTGTGCAGTGCTACAGCAAACTCCTGCAGAGGGGCTTTCCCCTTCTATTCCTCAAAAGTAACTGACATTTGGGGCACTTCCACAAAAGCACATAGATATTTCAAATGCAAAGGTGTTGTCTTTCCATGGGACACAGTAGCACAGACTTGTAGCTGAGGCTTTGAAATTGTGAAGGGCTGGAGCAGATCTCCTTAAAGTTGTCACAGTAAGGCCAGATGCTCAACTGGTGTAACTCAGTGTAGTTCCATTCACTTCAAAATAGTTACTCTAATTTATACCAGTTGAGAATCTGGCCTAGTGTGTGTCTCTTAACTACAAGGTATGATGGGTACACAATGTAGAAAACAGGGACCACAGTTAATGATGGTTTGGATTACTTTAATGTGCATTTTTGTACCCTCTATTGTATTTTCTAAGGTCATCCTTCAATTTCCCAGCTTTGTAATGATTTTTAATACTTCATTAACACCAGAAAACAATTGCAACTTGTTAGAAAGCTAAAAAAAAAGAGTTCTGCTAAATAAATTCACAGTAAAAGCTACCGTGCTTTGTTCATCAGAGGTGCAAACTCTGCAATCCAAATTACTCTGGGCTCCCTGAAAAAATCCAGACCCAAGCCTCTGCATGACATTTGAATCATGTTCATGAAGGCCTAGGTTATGGAAAAGAAAATGAAGTCCAATGATCCACTGTAAAACATAAACAAGGGCAAGTTTTTTTTATAGCCACATGCATACTCATTTGAAGAAACTTGAGAAAGAGACATTGATTGAACATAGGAGTGTGGAAGAGGGGTGTGAAAGAAACAAAAGTATAATGGATGGGAGTGGAGAGAGCAGAGAGAATTGGGGCATGAAGAAAGAAAAAGGACTAATTCCCTAAAGATACACTGCCAAAAATCAACTGCCACAGCTGCTAGCCTGAAGAAGAGGACATCTAGGGAAAAGCGACCTGTCTATAAAGGGTTGCCGATGATAGGCTGGTCTGGCTTGCGGAAGGATGATTGTGGAAGGCCACTGAGTATAGAGACCTGGTTAAAACAAGACTAATGACTCCACAACAGAAAACATGATTTGACAAAGTGACTCTCAGAGGTGAGACTTGAAGGGTGAAGTGCAAATATTTTGAGATCCCAGAAAACAAATGTCTATACCTAATATACAGACCTATGTAGTCATTCCCTTTTGTTTTTCCTCCTGCCCTGGAGTTAGTTCCAGCTGTTTTTCAGATCCAGTTTGCCTGCTGCATTATTTTATAATTGGCTCTGCTCAGGGCTGGCTCCAGGCACCAGTGTTCCAAGCAGGTGCTTGGGGTGGCGGTTAGAAAGGGGCGGCAGTGTTTCCGTGGAGGCGGCAATTCCGCGGCTTCTCCTTTTTGCCATCCACGGCGGCAGTTTTTTTCACTGCTTGGGGCGGCAAAAACTGTAGAGCCGGCCCTGGCTCTGCTGTAGTCAAAAGGGAAAGCAAGTCTTAAGTCTCATCTGTTTGCTGCACCCACAGCTGCCAAAGGCCAGCTCCGTGTAAGTTTCTTTTTCACTCTTAGCTGGTTCTCAATCTACAAAAATGCTCGAGTGTTAAGAGCAAGTGGGTTACCAAATGTTTGTTTATATCCAATAAAATAAATAGATGACTATTCTCTGACAATTAAAAATAGGTTTAAAATACATAATTGATCCTGTCATCTGTTGTTATAGAGTATGTCTATGCTGAACTCCCCCCCCCCCAAAAAAAAAAAAAAAAAAGGCACAGCAAGTCTTAGCATCTGGGTCTACTCACGTGGGTTCATGAGGCTTGCACTATTAGGCTAAATATAGCAGTCTACACATTCCCACTCAGGCTGAAGCCTGGGCCCTGAAATCTAGTGAGGAGGGAGGGTCTCAGAGTCTAGGTTCCAGCCCAAGCAGGAATGTCTACACCTGTATTTTTAGTTGCATGGCATGAGTCCCACGAGCCCCACTCACTGGACCTGGGCTCTGAGACTTGCTGCCATGGTATTTCCCCCCGCCAGTATAGATGTACCCATAAAACCACACACCCAGAACCTGAGTTCCTTTTCTCAGACAGCTCCCCTGACTTTAACATAGAAGATAATTATTTCTTCTCATTTAGTCTGTTACTAAGCTACAAACAGTTCAAAATGCCTAATCATCAGCCTGCAATCTCCATCCACAATGAGACCCCATGTCATGGTCAGTGAGAGATGGACCAGAATTTCTTTTGAAACCTTATAGTGCGGCTTATTGACAAAAGGTTATAGCCAACTAATTGACTTGCAGTTGAATATTAGGAATGGGCAAGAGACCAAATAACCAAGCTCGGCCAAATCATCTAAAGAAAAAGCAGTTGGTACAGGAAAGAAAGAGTTAATACATCACCAATCCTTCCCAGGAAGTGAAGTCTCTCTGTGTGTTCAGTTCACCTTACACAGAAGACGTCCCCTTAAACGAGCCATCTTTTATAGGATGGGTGTTTACAAGTTACAGAGCACTGTTCACATCACTTTAAAATTTAAGTTTAACTAGCCAGCTTGTGCCAGCTTTGCTTTTGGTGCTACCCTGTACTGTCCCAGCTTTTGGTTGAACATTAAATTCCGTATGTTGAGGGGCATGAAGATACTCCCTAATACAGAGCATTCATAACTCTTATAATTATTTCCTTGTACCACATTAGTCCTTTGTTTCATAGCATTCATCCATCTAGCGCTTGACAGTTTTTATATTTGCTTAAGCCAAGTACTGAGCTATACTTGTCCTGGGGCATGATGCAATATATGTCTTCACATAAGTGAGCAAGAATAAGCCTAGTACAATTTAACATCATTACCCAATGCACATATGTTACATTAATACCATGTGTATAATATCTATTAATATGGTCTGTGTATAAGTGTGTGAATATATCCTGTATCTGTTGGCTAACAGTCCCCTGCTTGTCAGGGTGATACTTTAGCCAAATTAATATATGAAGCAAAGGTAAGGGCATTCATGTGAGATTTCCACTGTTTTAGCAAACTGTGTAAGTGGCAATACATGATTAATACAATTAAAAATAATACTCCTTGTAATATAAGCATAACTTTAAACATAACTTCTATCCAAGTATGGGAAATTATTATTTCCAGATTGCCGTCATGGATAAGGTTGTCCAAAACTTGTTCTGCTTTAAGCATGTAATCTGAAAAATATGAGTCGCTTTTCCTTTTAATAAGGTTTTTAAATTTAAAGTTAGTGCATCCATATGCATGTTAAAAACTGGCACATATTTTTGACTTCATCCTGGTGCTCGGGCGCACTTTGAATCATGGATTTATTTTGAAAAACTGAGATCTGTTGAGATAGTAGAGTAAGACTTTTACAATACTATGTACATAAGGAGTAAAACAAATTTGGGCTAGTAACATTCGCGACAAGGGGGGGAGGTTTAGATTGGATATTAGGAAAAACTTTTTCACTAAGAGGGTGGTGAAACACTGGAATGCATTACCTAGGGAGGTGGTAGAATCTCCTTCCTTAGAGGTTTTTAAGGTCAGGCTTGACAAAGCCCTGGCTGGGATGATTTAACTGGGATTTGGTCCTGCTTCGAGCAGGGGGTTGGACTAGATGACCTTCTGGGGTCCCTTCCAACCCTTATATTCTATGATTCTAAGGATTCCGTACACCATTTTTTTTTATAATTAGTCACTACACAATACTGTCTAGCCATGTTAGAGGTCACACTCATTGCTGGTATCACCACTTGGTATGCTTCACAGGGCAGGAGCGAGTATGGGCTAATTTTCCTGTTTTCTTGTACTGGTACAGACCTGCATGGCACATACTAGACTAGTGCTGTCAAAGCCATCACACTGGTACAGGTAGCCTCCTGGCTGGCTCAACCCTATTCAGAAAAGTGTGTAGCCAACTAATTGACCATACTTGTGATTCAATATTAAGACTGTTCAAGAGCTCAAATAACCAAGCTCAGCAAATTCATTGTCTAAAGTCAAAGAAATATAGGAAAAAAGCGTTAATACATAACCAGTCTTTCCCAGGAATTGAAGTCTCACTGCATATTCAGTTCACCTTACACAGAAGATGTGCTTCCCTGGTTGATTGTTGAACATTTGCCAGCTGGCTTACTCCTGTTTGCCCTGGACATACAATTTCGTGAAGCTGAGTGGCAATACTATCAAGGACTTCTTTAAAGCTATCTGGTAAAGCTGTCTTAGCTACAGCTCATGGGAGAACTTTCTTTTATAAGTGGTGCAGCTTGCCATAAGATCACACTCAACTAGCATCTAGAGTTATAGAATCTCCTCTCTGCATGTGCCCTACATTTTGTGCCACAGAGGTTTAATGTTTTAATGCATGACCTTGGTATCACAGGATTATTTAGTCTCTCATCCTGCCTTACTCTAAATCCTACTATAAAATTTGTATTCCTCTAGCATTACTTCATAGGCATTACCTGCCTGGAGAACTTGGTCCCATTTTTAGGTGCTGAATAGCGTCCCTGATTTCCTCAGTAGAGTTATGCAATCTCCTAAAAACATAAGTAGGGTCTCTCTCTGTGTCTGGTGAGCTGTATGGACCAGCAAGTCCTAGCATACTATTATCTGGGTTATCCCTTTCCCTATTTGAGGCTGCCTGCTTAGCAACTTCTCTAGGGGGACCCTTCAGGCCTGTGTTGCTGAGTTTGATACATCAGTAGTGGAGTTAGTTTCCTGTAGATGCCATTTTCCAGGTAACCTACGGAATGGACAGTAACCAACTATACTGCAGTGTCAGTATCTAATATTGGTACTGACATCGTAAAAGAAATATACATAGAACCAGACACTAAGCAAGGTTGTTTTGAATAACATAAGCCTTAAATAGGATGCAGTGGTCACTGATCCCAAATTACGAATTGTGCTACAGAGAATTTAACACCTTCCCAATCCACTTTAGTTTTTGCTATACATGGAGGACAATGCGATCTACCTAATTGTTCATCATTAATAAGGGCTGGCAATTTTTTTCAGTATTCTCTAATGAACGGGTTACAATGGGTAATGCATAATTCCCATAAGCAGTGAAAATAACTTCTCTAATTTCTTGATTTTTCCATTACCTTTTTATTATTTATTTGTTTCAATTATTTGGTTGCTTTGCTATTAGCCCTAGAATTGATCTTCCAGTTCACAGCTAAGCTACGCTGGGGTGGGGTGCGAGAGTCATATCTATTCTTTGGTTAAACTTCAGTCCCTGAAGCGCTCAGACCAGCACCTAAAATAAATTCATTAAAGGAATTAAAGAAAAAAACTAGGAGCACTGCCTGCTAAGAGACCTGAGACTCACCCCCACTAAATAACTCACAAGAAAGGGAGTGAGGTGGACCTAGGAATCTACCTTACATGTCTTATAAGGCTATCATTAGATCATCAGCCCAAAGGGCTCCCTCCCACCTCGCCTTTTAAACATTTGTGTCTCATTAGCTCATGACAGATTACACAGGGTGGGGAATATAATCTCATGCATCATGACCCAATATAATTTCTTGTTTTAAAGAAGTTTTCTGACATATATAGAAATTTGCCTTGGATGATTGACTATCCATGCTACTTGCAAATCAGCAGGCAGCCTGCTGGCCAATTACCTGAGTATTTTCTCAAGTACAGTAGTTTTGCACAATTATTCTACTGGGGTGGTTCTGCTGCTTACATAAAAGGTCATATAACATGAAAAATAACAAAAACTGACATTTTTCTCATACTCAAGTGGTATTTTTTCAAGTGGAACAAGGGGGACTTAGTGAAATAATCATTGCTTTTTGACATCTATGACTGCAGTGAAATCATATTACAAAAGGCACAGAAGGTCTATTGCAGCAGACCATGGTTAGTGCTTTAGAAATATTTTAAAAGACAGATCAGATATCAGATAAACTTGGAGCACTGAAGTTCTGTCTCAGGCCACTAGATGGTGATCCTTGTAAGTCGGGGCTCAGGTAAATACATAATGAAGGTTAAAGCTTAGCCTAAAAAAAAAAAAATCATGTAATTTGAATAAGAAAAATCAGTTAAAATGCAAAATTATTTTCATCATTAAAATAAAAAACAATCTACACAGTATTGTAGAGAAGTAGTTCTCACTTTTCCACAGTAGGACCTCAGATTACAATGTAAAAACAATTTGCTGTAGGATCATAAAAACTATTGCACAAAGAATATTGCAAAGCACCTAAGGTTATTTTGATACTGCCTTTTGCATCAGCACATTTAAAGCATATTTTGAAAACATAATTATGAACAAAGGAAAAGGAAGATATAGGACTTAATGATAGAAATGTTTTATTAATCAAATATATTTACATTTCTTTGTCTTTTCTTTAAATGTGTGCCTTTTTCATTTAAACACTGGTTATCTTTACAGTTTATGTCACAAGAATACAGCTACATGCATGACTTATTGGTCCTTTGCAGTAAAAAAAAAAAAAAAAAAGACGCAATTTTATGAGGTTTAAAAAATGCAAGCAAGCTGTTTACCATTCTAAGTACAGTGTCATTATTATTCTTATGACAACAAAGGACTCTTCCAGCATACCGTACACTTACTGCATGGCTATTTGCCCTTTTCTAGATTGGCTTGATGATGGCTAAACTTTCCAAAATGAGACAAATCAGAGGAAAAAGCACAATCTCAAAATGTTTTATTTTATGGAAACTCATACACAGAAGGTATTTGGAAGCAACAAAAAAGTGCACTAATGATAAATTTAAAATAAGTCCTAGCAATACAGAACTTTCAAAAGTAGTGAGGACTTTTACCACTTCTTTATTTTCAAATATTTATAGTTTAGCAACCACATCTGTTTGGCAGCTATCAGACACGCCATATACCCTAATGGCACCATACAAGTGATAAAGAACAATTTTAAAAAGAGAGAAGTATACCAAAGAAAGTAACAGATCCACACATCACAGCCTTTGAGTTTTTAGTGTCGAATGTGCTGTAATTATTACATTGCTCAAATCTCTGTTCTTGTTCAAAAGAAAACTGTCATTTTGGTGTTTAAAAAGTTCATATTATTTGTCAGCTGTGATTTCTTAAGGGGCCTGAAGCTTTTCTAAGAAGTGTGTGTGAGGGAGAGAAAGAGACTTCATTCTGTGTGTATGTGAACATTAGAAATGTATACAATTTTAGATATATTGTAAAAGGTTTTGGATTTTGCAGTATGGGAAGAATGTTATACTTGTACATATTTACCAAACTTCAAAAGGGAGATCTCAACAGTTTCAGAAATTCAGAAATGGTAGGCACATAACTACTATTGTTTGAGGTAATCATACCTTACTTACTGTTTTAATTCACTGTGTTCAAGCATATAAGATTATAGCCTTAATGGACCCAAATGCACAATTACTACATCGATACCCAAATAGAAACTCACTCAGCATTCAGTAAGAGTAGAAAGCAACTAGATTTTGTTTAGTTCAATTCAGGATGCGTTTTAGCTTGTCAATACTCTCAAGGACAGTTTTACATTTACTATATTGTAATAGATGCACACTGTTGCACTGAATAACTTGAGAGTGAAACATCCACTCTGAAATCACGTATTTTTTTGCACAGACTTGCATTTGTATGCTGCCAGCTATATTGTGAAAGTGCCTTAGTAAAGCGACAATGCAATAATTAAAAATGTGCTTGGAAATCAGGCACAACATAGTGAATAAAATGAGCAAATACAATAAAATGTCCTTTGGAAGTACAAAATAATTCCTGCAAAAATTATGCTTTTCACGGGAATGTTTAAAAACAAATCCCAACAAACTCCTAAAAGAATGCAGTTAGTCTTCAAATCTTTTGGTCCACATTCAGGAAAGCACTTTAAGCACATGATGAAGGCCATCACTTTTCAGCAATGGAGTTATGCACAACTTTAATTTTAAGTACAGGTTTAAGTGGTTTTCTGAACTGTCCCTTAAAAACTACTGCAAAGCATAGGCCTGACCTTATGAGATACTGAGTGCTCTGATCTGCCACTGATTTCACCTCATAGAAAAATGAGAGAATACCTTGATAATACAAAAACATAGTTTGCTGATACAACATGTAGCTCACATTTGCCTATCAGAGTTTAGCATATCTCATTTCTCACCTAACTTTGATGCAAAACATACTTATTTCTGCAGTTTATGATTAAATAATTCCATAATTTACAATAGTGATGAGAGTCTTGCTCTGTTCAAGTGCTGAATAGGACTGTTGCATTATATTGGGATTATTTAATTAGTAAACTAGAGTAATGTGTGTGCATCATGGTACTACCAGAGATGTGCTAAAAGGTTTAGAAGCAGTTCTGGTCTCTCTAAAATAGACATGGCCCAAATCCAAACACTCCCAAATGTTAGGAAAATACAGATATGGTTCTGAACTCTGCTGCTTAAGCCAATTACTACTGTGAATAAAATGATGCCTAAATTCTGACCTTTAAACTGTAATATTTGATACCTAGCTATTCATGTTACCTGGCTCTCATCCTATAGAAAATCAGATGAATACTAGATTAGAACCTCAAATAATTCAAAGGATAAATCTGGTGGATAAGCATCCATAAAGTTGGACTCTTACCCAAGCTTATCCAAATCTCTTTGGTCTAGAAACAGTGCTGGAAAACTCAAGCGGAAAATGCCTTTTTACTAGATTTCTGCTACTTTCTGATTTTTTAATCGAGTACTTATAAACAACTTGAAAATTAGGATAGGGCAAAAAGAATTAATCTGGTTTTTCATCACAAAACAAAATTACAATTTAGCCTCCATGATATAGCAAGACCCCCCAAACTGGCTCCATCCCATTATCTTAAAATTGCAGTGTTTGCAATGAAACAGAGAACATTTTAAAAAATTAAATGTGAAAACTGATCTTTTATTAAACAAAATTATGAAATTAAAACACATCAATTTTTATCCTTGAAAAGAGACCATTTTTGAGTGAAAATTAGTCCAGAAAATTCAGCCCTTTTTTTGTTAAATTGAACCCATTTAAAGAATTGTTGAGGTTTTCAGATGATGCTGTGAATACTTCAGACAGCCCGTAATGCAAGACCACACAATGTGGATGAAACACTGAAAAATAATATAAAAACTGGCAAATAGAGTATCTTGACTGTGAACGGTTATGGTGTGTAGTATGCCAGCAATAAGATAGGAAGAACACATGGCTACAAATGACCAGCAATCTCTTGAAATACAAAATGATGACAAATTGGGAGAGTTCTTAACAAAAGCAAGATGTTAGCACCAAAAACTAGGCCAGACCTAGGAATGGGCTGTATTTCTATCATCTTATTGCCCTTCATTCGCCAATACCACCTCCTTTTTTCAAACTCCCTCCTCCGGCACTGGAATCCCGCATTCCTGTGAGTACAAGCTCTGAAGTAGGTAGGACACTCATTTTCCTAGTAGCATCCCAATGTGCATGTAGCTGTTGAAGAAAGCTTGTGTACCATATATTGGGTGAAATCCTGGGCACACTGAAGTTAACAGGAGTATTGCCATTGACTTCAGTGAGGCCAGGATTCACTCCTTGTATTTATAAATAATGTTAGGAAATCAAGATCCAGCATCTCTCTGATTACCTCTGCTCTGGGTTGCCATGTGCTCATGTTTCTTTACCATCTTAGAATAACACATAGAAACATCAACAGAGCTGTGTGGAAAGAAAAGTTAGCAGTCCTGTTTGATGGTGTTTGATTTAAAGAGGCAATGCTTTCCGCAATCTTTTTTTTGAGCAGAAGTCACCATTGAAACTGATGAGGGTGTGCTGCCTAATATCTGATGAGATGATATGCCAGTTGCATAAGTGCCTACCAACTCAGGAGACTAGGCATTTCTTTAAAGGTGAGTAACATGTAACCTATACCCCCACCGCCACAAAGGACTTCACTCACACATAAACATTTACTCTTTTTAAAAAAATATGAACTGTATTCAAAGGGATATATTTTTAATTCTGAATGCTTTAAGGATTAGTGGTTAAAATCCTTGCCCTGCTGAAGCAATGGCAACATTCTCATTGTCTCCATTGGGGCAGGATTTCACCTAATGTGTGCAACTGCCAATAAAAAACACATCACATTAGCTGTGCCTGTTCAGAAAGTATACAGCCTGAAGGTGTTTAGCCTTTCCCACATGCACACATTAAGTACTCTATACTATTGTTTATATATCTTTTTGAGGACAGGTCTTTCCTTGATAAGTGTGTATAAACTCCCTTTAGCATTAATGGGAATTAAGCTCTTGGCTTGAATGAAAATTAGGTAGAGCTCTATAAAGTGACTGCAATGAAGCTACACACAAGACTCCTGGATTCAGGTTTTGTTGCAATCTTGAAACTGGCTGAGTTTGTTGAAAGTTTCAGGTAACCTGGGATTGCTTTCAAATGAACCTGAGCCAATAAGGTACAAATATCTGGACACTGTAAAATAGGCTACAGTAGACTTTTGAGTAACAAATCATTACATCAACCTCCTAAATAAAATCTAATCTTTTTTATTTTGCTTCTTATTGTAGGACTTTCAGCTAGAGAATTTATTAACCTTAGAGTTTTACTGAAAACACTTTCTTTCTCTTTAAACAGTGATATTGTGTTTCAAAGCTCTAGGTGTTACAGTATGTTCCTTGCTGATAGTCTTACACAACTGTATATCTATAGACATGAAAAACGTTTCTTGTTTGGGTTTCCCAGGAACTTTGTACCAGGACAAAATTGTCTAATAAAACCATGTAGATGGAAAAAGTGTGCAAAAATGTAAAGTTTGGAACCATGATATGAAATGTCCTTTGGTCTGAGGAACTGAGTACTGATTCAGATATGGTTCTAAAACACTTTCCATTGCACCATTCAGACACAAGAATTTCTATTATAGCCATGTCAAGACCAACCCAACCAAATATAAGGACTAGTTCTGGGTCCTTTGAGTCATGCTTCAAAAAAAGGTGCAACAATAAACAAGTCCATGTGCATTTGCAGTCATAACTATAGGCAGAAGAACCCTTGCGTTTCCTCGCTTTGGTATTAAATAACAATGATAAAGGCTTTTAGAAATAAAGCAATACATGGTGGGACTTGAAATGTTAGCAGTCCCAGGTTATTTGTCCATTGAAATAAGTCTTATCCCTAGTCATAAATAAATAATCTCTTTCCTGGTTTTACTTCCATGCCAGGATCAATATCTCTTAACATCTTACTTATTTTATTACTGCTTTTGGTTTTCTGGGACTGATTGAAAGTTGCTCAGAGGAAATCTTTGGTTTTGCTTAAGTGTCCGTGACATTTAATCATGACTTTCCTTGCAGTTTAATTCCAACCAGTCAATCAGTTAATCCACTTCAATTGATTCTGTGCTTTCTGTTATTGGCTTGCACTCATTGGGCATCCTCTGGTGTCGACTCAGCTGGGTGGCTTGTGTGAAGCTCCTCTCACACCTCTCGCACCTGGTGAAGGCAAGAGAGAAAATTGAGACTGGGGAGCTGCTCTTGGGGGGAGGCGAGGAGTGATGGGCTTTGTCTCATCCTGTCTAATCAGAACAGACACTCAAAAGTGGCTTCAGATTTTACCGGCTCAAGAGGTTTAATTGGTGGCTACTTCCAAGACCTTAATGCCTATGATGGGACAAGGCCTGTCTGATTCAGAACAGAGGAATCTGTCAATAGACAGGGGGAAGGTGATTTCTCCAGAGAGGCCTGTCCTGCTGTAGCTCTGATCACTGTCAGTTCAAATAGATAAAGAACAAAAAGAGATTTTTAGGAGTGAGCCATCAAAGCAGCAGCTTGGCTGCAGTTTTCTGCTCTGTAACCCCCGAGGAGAAATTGATGACAAATAGAATTTCACCTTCTGCTAATTTAAAAATCAGAAATTCACCTACTGAAAGAAGAGAAGCTGTAGAGCAATAATTTCTTAGTGTAATAAGAGAAAAACTCTGTATTTATCTATTACTATATAGTTGGGTTTACTTTAAACAATCTGGTAGGATTAGTGCTTGGTTAATCAATTGTCTGAAAACATCCACAGCATTTGATATAGTTGTGGGGAGGGGGTGAGAAGAATTCTTACAATCAGCAGTGTGTGTTTCATTGTCTTTTAAGTCTTTTCATTACCCTTCCCCCCTCTCCAGTGAACTATAATCTGTGGCAAAATAATCAGAGAATTAAGATATGAAGTTTGAGGGAAAAGAAAAAGGGTTTCTCTAGTTCAGAATGAGTCATCTGGCCCTCTAGTAAAAGAGAATCCACTGTGTCTCTCATTTTAACTTCTTCCCATATTGTGTCCTCTTAATTAGCATTGTGAATGCTAGATATAATTGTACAATGAGCTAGGAATACAGCAGATTTTTCACTGTAAGTCTCTCACTCATAAAGCCACCATTAATTTAATGGAGCTGTGTGATGTTGTATCTTCATCAATAAAAGCATCACTATAATGAATTAATTTCCAATCTTCAAAAAGTGAGGAAAACAATGGCTGTTACCTTGTATCCATCTTTCTCTCTTCAGTATTATAAATCAGTGGTTCTCAACCAGAGGTACACATGCCCCTGGGGCTACACAGAGGTCTACTGCGGGTACATCAACTTATCTAGATATTTGTCTACCTTAACTGCAGGCTACATAAAAAGCAATAGTGAAGTCAGTACAAACTAAAATTTCATTCAGACAATAACTTGTTTATATGGCTCTATATACTGTACACTGAAATGTAAGTACAATATTTATATTCCAATCGATTTATTTTATAATTATATGGTAAAAATGAGAACATAAGCAATTTTTCAGTGGTAGTATGCTGCGTTGTATTTTTGTATTTTTATGTCTGATTTTGTAAGCAAGTAGTTTTTAAGTGAGGTGAAACTTGGGGGTATGCAAGACAAATCAGACTCCTGAAAGTGGTATAGCAGTCTGGAAAGGTTGAAAACCACCCATATAAATTACTGAAGGTGATTTATTACAGGATTTGCCATTTACAAAAAAAGAGTAAGAAGATATTTACATACATTCATAATTGTGATATGTTCTACATGTTAGTCATTTTTAGAAAAAAAAATGTTTAGGAACCCACAGCACAGATATTATTCATTCATCTAAGCTATTGTACCAGCACAGAACATCAAAGTCTGTATATTGTGTTTCTTTGATTGTCTTTCTGGGAATATTTTTAGCAGACTGTTCTACTGTTAAAAACTGCACTGTGATCTTGACAAATGTAAAATGTCAGCGTTAGGTCTGATACATTATCAGCTCAATGAAAATAACTCAGAAGTATTGATTGCCTAATGATTTTTGGTGTATTCATTAACGTCTATGTGCAGATCATCCTCTCTCCAGAGTTCCTGAAGTGCTGATGACACATTAGTGTATTGCTGATTGTTTATTAGAAAACTGATTAGTTACAGGATTAGTATGTCAAAATATACTACTTTTCATTACTTGACAAACTTGCAAATTATATTCTTATATATAAAAAATCATGAAGGAACTGGAATCAGTTTTGGTGCCAGGATTTGTTTAGGCTATACAAGTCTCTGCAATTTCCTCAACTTTGCATTTTGTTATTTGATATATGTGTGTTGTGTACACATTCTAGACCAATACAGACCTATGTAGATCTACACAGCAGTGTTTACCTATATATTGCATATATGATATATGTAGGCTAAGATTTTTCAAACATGTGTCTGAAAAATTAGGCTTCTAAATTAACATTTGGATACACAAAAAAGTGGCTTGATTTGCAGAGGTGTTGAATAAACTAGAAATCCCAGTAAAGTTAATAGGAGCTGAGGGTACACATCATTTTTGAAAATCATGCTACGTGTTTAGGTGCCTAAATAATTTTTGGTATAACTGTCTCGACAGCAATTTGAAAAGTTAAAAGTCCATTGCTAAAAATGTGGACCAGGAACGAAGGAAGGAAATCACTTCAATATGTAAATATTTAGTGAACCAGTTTGTTTACAAATGTTAATTTTGTATGTGTGGCCCAGATTCAACAAAGCACTTTATGTGCATATGTAATCCCATTCCTATTCAGCAAAAACCTTAAACTCATGCTTAAATCCCATTAAAAAGAATGGGACTATGCATATGCTTAGTTTAAAATGCTTAAAATTAAACACATATTCAAGTGTTTTGTTGGTTTGGGGCTAGGTTGCTCAGCACACTGGAGGATCAAGCTGTAAGTAAATATCCAGATATGAACAGATGAGGTGGGCCATCACAGCCATCAGTATCACAGGCTTAGGATAAAGTAGAAGGAAAGAAAAACAGAAAGTGGACAGTGAAAAGGAAATAAATTTTCCAGCATTGTGCTGTGGGTTTTCTCTGTAATGGCTGTCCTTTCCCACATACTCGCTGTAAAGTAATTGGTGTAGTATGCTGTATTCTTCAAATGGACCAACAAAGACAGATACATGCATATATTGAGCCATAAGTGTTTAATGTTGTGCGCTAGTTAAGTAAACTGATAATTGGCAGGGAAGGCGGTAGGCATCTAGTATATGTGGAAGCAAAAATGTTCCTTAAAGTTATTGCAGAGAGACAATAGTTCAGGTCAACAGTGATCACTAACAAGGCTAACATGTAGATCATAACCCATCCTGATTCTCTCTGAGATTTTCGGCCAGATTTTCAGACCAGCCTCAACGCAATCTTTATTTTTGAAGGTGAAGATTTGTTATTACATAATTGTGGCTGTAACTATTAGTAGTTATTCTTCCTACTACCTGCTATGAAGGTGCAATCAGAGGGGACAGATGTTCTGTACAACCACTAATAATTATTTCTAAAATGCATTGTGGGTTTCATTTACCCCCGAGCAGAAGGCCAACAAAAGAGCCATGCACTAAAGTTCCACATAAGCTCTTTGAGAGCCCTTTGTGGGACTTAAGTGGTCCATAGGCCCCGTGTCAGGCTCACACACAAGAATGATTTAAAACTGTGCCACCAAGTTAGAGGCCATTACTGAAAACTGGATCCTTGTTGTTTTTCATACAGTGACACCATATGCAAGATGTAGCAAGCTCTTGCTTTGTCCACAGCACATATCCCTCTTTTACTAATTTGATTAAGGGCGGCGGGAGGGGAGAGAAAGAAGGGAGTGTACATACTTTCGCTTTGCTCAATAGCATGGCTGGTTTTCTAAGGATCTCAAACAGCATTGACATCATGGTGGTTTTTCAGGAAGTACTGTTTGGCCAAATAGTACCCATGTCACTGTTCTCCTAGTTTGCTGCACAGAACCCTGTCACTGTTAGTGGTTGTCACAGCAGCAACATCATGTTCCTTTAACTCATCTTTAGCTAATGTCACTGAACTGGAACAGGCTGTAGTAGTAGAACATAGGATAGTGGCTTGCTCAATAATTTTCTGCTTTTTCCTACCTTTTAATTTGGTTGAGAGCTTTGTTCCAGATTAAGAGCCATAGTGGAGACTTCAGTGAGATAAGAATACATAAAACATTACAATGATGAGGCTCAGTTCCTAGCTTTTGATGATGAAAAGAAATCCCTTCCAACTGGACCTGCTGCCCAGACAATGTAGCCAGAGCTTTGATTACACATAACCTCACTTAGCTTTTTTTTAATCTATAGGGAAATGCAAATAGAAAAGTCTCCCTCTCACACACAGCTAGACCTTGCAGCAAAAGAACCTTCTCCCACACTGAACCAATCACAGACTACCCCTTTAATAATAATTTTTAAATAATTTTTAAACAAATTGTGAAGGGATTTTAAAATATTTGTCTTTTTTAAAATTGTGAGCACACAACTCTACATGCAAAAAAGTGCATGAAGTTGTGTGACTAATCTGTGTGCATAATCACTGTGATTCTGTGTATATTAGGCCAATATTGTATAAATGGCTAGTTAAATGCTTACCTGGCCCTTTAAAATTAAAAAATATTTAAAAAAACAGCAACTTTCTGAACATATGTCTATTATCTGTTTTGTTAATTGCAAGAATATTTCCAAAGCCTATTCAGCTAGAACACGTTAAACTCTGTCTACATTGCCATGATTGCCTGTCCTTTAGGGGTATGGTGAATTTAAACCAATGGACTTTTTAGTTTTGCACTTTTTAAGTAAGCATATGCTCAAATCCCCTTTGTAAATATATATATATTATAAAGTACATTGCAAAGCAAAACCACAAAAATTGTCTTTGAACCATGTACTACTACTTGATATTTAAAAATAGCCTCAGAATGTGTTTGGGGTTTTTCCTTTTTGTTTTTTATTTTTGTTTTAACTTTAGAATCAATCCCTCAATTCTTTCTTCTGCTGGAAGATTTGGCAGCAACTTAGGAGGATCTGAATGGTGGTGATATACAAACCAATAATAGTATCTATCTTTTAAATAGTCCTTTTCATCAGTAGATCTCAAAGTAATTGATAATCTTTTTACTGTATTTATCCTCACAACACCTCTGTGAGGTACATAAGCTGCAGCTCGGTCTCTCCCCACAACTGAAGGGGAGGGTAAATCGATTTCTGGATAATCTTATGCGCACCCCCCTGCATGCTGGTCCGCATCAGTGCAGGGGTCTGCACTTGTGGAGAAGCTTGCAGGATCAGCACATAAGAATATGGATCCCCGCCTCTGACATCTGGGGACAGGGAGAGTTGGAGCTCCAGTTTAGCTCCATGTGACATCACTATTCAGGGTCCTCCAAAGCTCTTGTAAAGACCTTCAGCAAAAAACAGAGAAATTAGAACGGATGTTTCTTGTATTAAGCAGGTTTAAAAAAAACCTAAAACCATTGTACAATGTTGTTCTTATCCATCATAAGGAAACAGTAAAGGGTGTGCATATGTGTGCATGCACATACATTTATTTATATATTTCGCTGCTCTGCATTTCACCTTTTAGAAAGGGCAGATCCATAGTGTCAAGTACATGTATATCTTAACATGAGCAACAAAAGAAACAAAAAACAAAACAACACCCCAGAATATCTGTTAATTACATAGTACTTAACTAAACAGTTTCTTTCAAGAATGAGATTGTGTTGTGGTCACAAAGAACATTATGGAAAAGAAAAAAATCACCAGACCAAAAAGGGGGGGGGGAAATTAATGATTGTAAATGGGGCAAAATAACAGCTCTATTGGAAACATGACAAAAACAGGACGTTAAGAAAAAAAATTAAGTGGAGTCAACAAGGTTACACATAAGTAACACCTTAACATTAAAAGAAATCTATTTTCCACTTTGACCTGGAAACCTCTTCAATTAATTACTAAAATCTATTTACACAGCAACTAGATAAAAATCAATCTGATTGCTAGCACTATTTTTGTCTCTCTTTCTATGGACTCTGTTCACTCAAGATACTGGCACTGTGGGTGTCATTGTTGAGGCTGCAGGATTCCATGACTTGACACCCACAAAGCTGTCCTATTTTCTATTCCTGGTCCCCAAAATCTACTGTATGGGATGTGCCCAGAATTCTGATTCTGTCCTTCCATTCCCAAGCGCACACATGCATGGAGGCCATGCGTCTCTTGTGGCCATATATGGAGGGTGGGCAACTCTGATGGGATCTTGCTGTGAAGGGTTCAGTGACAGAAGCTCTCTTACATTAGCCTGGCATGAAATACAGGCAAAGAAAAATCATGTTGAGTGAGGGCACGTAGTGAACTGGGAAAGACACTCTCTCCCTTCAACTCCTTATTTCCTCATCCCCACAGACGACCGGGTATTTACAGAAAATAATGGTTTGGTTATTTTTTCCCAGGGAGGTGTTGGTTCCAGGCAGAAAATTATATGAATCCATGTCTCTCAATTCAGCTAAGAGAGAGAGAGACTTTTTACTAATATACATTTTCTTCTATAAGAGCCTACTAGATTAAGTAAGTAGTTGGTCAGAGCAGAGTCCTTTATCTGCATGAAGTAGAAACCTGTATTAACCAGCTGTGCACCAGCCTCTCAAATACAGAAACAAACAAACAAACAAACAAATGTCTGTGGCTTGGCTGAGTGTTGGGTTTTATTTTAAGTGAATAGCTAGCTAAGGTAGAGAAGTGATTTCTGTACTACCTCAAAAGTGCAGAAGCCTGCAGATCTTGTTAAATTCCCTCTGTTATCTGAACTTACACCTCTTAAAGAAGTCCTTCATGAAATGTAGATAATAAAGGTCTCACTGTGTACATGTACATTGAAACCTGCACACAGGGTATGACTACATGTAAAACACTACAGCTGCAGAACTGCAGAGACAGTTACAACAACAGGTAACCACTTGTCCTAAGAATGCACTTGCAAATAAAGATGGGCCCAAGCCACAAAAATTCAGCTTTAGATTTCCCACCCTACCAAATTTGGGTGTATTCCGATTTCAGGTTTGGGATTGGCCAATTATAGAGACAGTGACATTCACAAGATCTGAAACAAGGTTTGTTTCCAAACACCCAAAGAATGTTTGAATTCAGAATGTTTGTATCAACGATTTTGTTGAACTATATTCAAAGTTTCCAGCACAGTATTGTTTAACTAAAAATTGAAAACCACCTTGACAGACAGCTGATTTTCTCTGATCACTGCATTTGCAAATTATTTTTATGAGTTTTATTTTGAGTTTACTAGAGTCATGTCATGGATTACACATAGTGTTTTTCCTGTCCAATGGTTCTGAGTCTATTTTTCTCTGTATGTGATTAACAATTACAAATTAACTGGTATATGAGTTACTTCAGTGTATTCACAAAACAGGGATGAACCATATTATGCCAGTTACAGCACAGCCTCGACCCATCCTCTTCAGTTTGTCAGACATTTTCAACTAAGGTTCTCTAATTGAGACACAATTGTTAAACTGCTATTTAAATTAAAACAATCAAGTTTTGATTGGATGACAGACATTTGCTCTGGGCCATTCGTGTACTAGGTATCTGTATACATGCCTGGTTTGATTCTGATTTCAGTCACACTGCTAATGAGTCTGTCTGAAATCTTGACTTTGGCTTTCAAAAGAAGCTCTCCCATGGGCTGTTATACATGGCTATTGTGGGTGGACAACTGCAATGCCATTCCCTCTCTGCTCATTCTTGATCAACATTGGTAGCTTTAGGTACTTACTTAAAGGGTTTTTCCCCCGTATGCGTCCGGATATGATTGTTGAGTGTTGTAGCACCAGCAAAGGCACGGCCGCAATAGCCGCACTTGAAAGGTCTGTCACTGGAATGGGTGACTACATGGTTCCTTAGTTCCGAAGGTTGGGAGAAAGATTGGGAGCAGTGGCCACACTGATAGGGTCTGCAAAACAATAGAAACACCATGTGATCACTACTTTCTATTTCAGCAAATAGAAAACAACTTGGGTGGTGCAAGCTAATTTTTTCAAATTAATTTCTTAGTTTTCAAAGAGGAGTCTGGATGTGAATCTCTGGATCTATAGTAGAAGACATGCAATTCACCCCCCCCACCCCCGCCCCATGAACCACTATGCAAATTTAGAGGACAGAATCCATGTATAGAAACTGCCAGAGATCCTACAAGGCCCCCAATATAGTCAAAGTATTCTTCAGGTATACACAAAACCTGGGTTAGATTATATGTCTGACTTTTTTTAGTTTCCTCAAACTAAGGGGCCAATACTGTATTCCTTATGCACTGAAAACTCCCTCTAACATAGGGATTTGAGCCCTATATTATCAGACTCAGAAAGTCCTATTCCTCTCTAGCATTAATTCAGGCTTAGCTAAAAATTTTACCTGGTATAGCTATTGTTTCTATGACCATTTGAAAATATTATTTTTCTAATCCCTTGCACACTCCAAAAAGTCAAGCTCTTTAAAGAGGAACTTTCACAATGAGACAAATTTGGAAAACAATGACAAACTTTTGCTTTTTCTATTACGTTTCTGTATTCTTGCTGCTATTGAAGACATTTGCACTTAATTAATAGGTTTTTCCATCCTGGCCTGGATTTTCCTTTTGTGTGATCCTGAAATGAAATCATAATTCTGTTTTTGTGACATCTTAATTTCTTGCAGAGAACTGACTGTGATGCCACAAGTTCAGAATTATAACAACATCAATACAAACTCAAGTAGAAGGAAGAGGCTGAGAGATAGAAGGATGAGACAGGACAATAGTTTGAGTAGCAATACCATTACTAACTTGTTAAAGTGGCAAAAAGTGTTCTGAGAAACATATACAAAGTAAATCAATTTCTGTTGCGGCAAAATAGATTTAATTCCCTCCACCCCCACGTTTCTCTAAGTCATAACAATTTGGTAAACTACTTCAATATTTGGAACGCTTTCTATCTGTGAGGACATTTAAAGTAAATCAGTGGCAGGGTTCTGTTCCGTTTATCAAATTTTTTTTTTAAAGAAAATTAAGAATGTCTTAAGGGATATTAATGATTTTTATAGACAGCAGGAATTCAGGGCACAACTCTTGCTGTCTTAATTGCTCTCTCTTTAACAAATGTGTATGTTCAAATGGCTAGAAACCAAAACTAAAGGGAAGGAGACAGTGGTGACCAAGCATGTACAACAATTCAATTAAGTGCAAAATAAAGTGTACCCTCTCATTTGTCAAGTGAGCTGCTTAATTGTGTCTGCTTGCATCGCTGATCACAAATACTATTATTTTATAGTGCTTCAGAGTACTGAGCACTGATTGTAGAATTTTTTTTGCTTGATTAATAGTGTGGTTTTGGTCAATAACTCAATACTATACAATTTTAATTACTTACATTTGAAAATCTATCTAACTGCTTTCAAAGAAGTTTGAAAGATATATATAAAAGTTGTGGAAAGATTACCTGGTCTGGATGATTATACTAACATTGTTTTCCCTATTCTCTTTAAAAATTATATAAGTGCATGTGAAATAATATATTTTAAATAAACACTGATAACTAATGTATATCTATTACCATTGCTGGAAGACAAGAGAAATATGTTTTTCAGCTTTATTGCTTCTTCAAATTTATTGTTAATGGACAATCAAACAGATATGTAAATTCAGGCTTTTTAGGATTAAACATTTTTAAGCAAAAATAATATATTAAGATATGCCATATCCATGAACAATTGATTTTCTAATAGTGAAAGGGACCATTAACGTTTATTAGCCTCTGGTTATCTATTTTTAACAGCTCCCATAATAAACGATAAGACACTAAATAAAACCAATTAATCTTTTATTTTTTAACAACAGTCAATATGATTAATTTCACATTGTGAGAAGTCACACCATTCTTTGTATGTAAATACTTCACAGTAGTAAATTAGTTATGAGCAAACATTAAGAAGCCAAATAAAATGTTGCCATTAGCCCCCACATTGATTCAAACTCGATTTCTTGTCCATGATGACAATTTACATTTTATATTATCCATAGTGCATTACACTGTATGATGCACAAAATGATGAACTTTGTAGAAGATTGTCTATTCTTATGTCCCTTGTCTCTCATTTTGTTGCCTTTCACCCAAACCTTGCAGGATTGACTATAAAAGATGTTATTTCACCAAATAAATTAACCCCTTGTGTGAGTCTGTATAAATGATGCATATCTCCAATCAGATTAATCAAGAAAGGGATCAATAAAGTATTTTGGAGCTAGATACATGAATCATAAATTAAGCAAAGCTTGTTTTAAAAAAAAGACAAATTTATGCATGCATAAATGTATGAGCTGACAATTTGTAAATGTCTTATCTACTTTCTTTGAACTGCAGGCAATTCCTAATATGCAGAACTGTATGACTTTTTGAATACTGCTATAATATTTTATGGTATTTTCCAAGAAAAAGAGTATAAAATAAGCAGAAAAGTTCTAATTTTGTTTTGTAACCATTTTTACTGTACTTGGGTTGTTTTTTTTCTTAGCAGAAAGAAATCAATACATTGTTTTTAAAAAATGAAAGCAGTGCAGCGGGACTGAATGTGAGGGATGATCGGTTCGGTGAGTACATGGACACCTTCAGAGCAGGGTTGTCTTTGATGTAGCAGTTATCTCCTGTGCCATCATTTTGCTCTGCTCCGGAAAACCGTATTAAGATGGTGGCCCCCTTATTCTCAGGGTCATGGAGAGAACAGGGCTCATGAAATGAAAACCAAAATGGTGGACTTTATAGGCTGAATTTTCAAAAAGAGGCACCTAGGTTGAAGCTGCAACATGGTTCTGACCCCATCCACAACCCCTCATTCAAAAACTCATACAGTTCTGCATATTGGGAACTGCTTGCAGTGCAAAGGAAGTAGATAAGATATTTACAAAGCTCTTCCACAAATGTATAACTTTAGGCATGTGCTAGTGCCATTGACTTCAAATAAACGGCCCATGTGTTTAAAGTTACCCATATGGGTAACAGCTTAGTTGGTCTGGGGTCATATACAAGCAGATGCTCCAGCAAATTTGAGTTTCTCTGCAGTTACTTTTATGCATGAATGGGTAAGTACCAAGAATACCCTCTTCTACATGTGAATACATATTTACATGCATGTAAACTGTTATATGCATATTTTATAGGTGAAACATATGCATCTGTGTATGAAAATATGGTCCTAAGAATCTTTGAAACGTAATTTTTCTGTAAAAATCTATCCTAGAATTTTCTCCCCATCACTGTGTGCTAGAAGTAATATAATAATAATAATTAATAATAACAATAATTAATTTACATCTCCATATTGTAGCACTTCAGAAAGGCTTTCATAGTGCTTTAGAAATGTTAATTAAGCCTAACAAATACATCTCTGAATTAGGTATTATTATACCAATTTTAAAGATAGTTTAACTTAAACAAAGAAATGTACATATGGGATATCACTGAGAGTCAACAAAAAGAACATAGCAGTCCTATCTTCTAATCCTCTCTTCTTAAAAATTAGGCCATATGCTTCATCTTCTCATCCAAACTCAAAGAAAGCATATCTCCCTACCTAAGAGGCAAATTCTGCCCACAGACAAAATTGCCCAGCTCTCAGCCTCATGTACTAGAAATCCATTTAGTTACCCATCTTTGATAACATTAAACTTCTGTAAGTAGATTCTACAATGTTAGATCATCAGCTTGTACGGGCCCGCAATCTCTCTCCTTTAGAGACCAATCCAATGACCCTTACTCATGTGAGGGTCTCCCCTGGGTGCACTCATGAATGTAAAAGCTATGGGCTCAGACATCTAAAGTATTTTTTTTTTTTAAGAATTTCTTTAAGTATGGGTGAATCTCTGGCATCTAAGGGTTTACAACATTCTCAAATTAAATTTTCAAGCTCACAGAAATGGGGTTAAGAACTTTGTTTTTTGAGTGTACTTTAAACCTGTCTCTTGAATGTATAAATTCTATTGAAACCATTATTGCTATTTTCTTTTCCCAGTGCTAAAAATCCTTTTTTTTTTTTTTTTGTAGTCCACTTTCTGGGGGTGATCACCACAAAGTCAAACACCACCTATGCACTTAACTGAATTTCACTCAAAAGATGCATGCTTATCCAATCAATTGTATAACTTTTTGGGGAGATTAAACTAGAATAAGACCATTTATTTACTGTTTTCTCATTTAAGTAAACCCCAACACAAAAATACATAGGTTTGAAACCACTTTTTCCAGTCTTCTTTTAGTAAAAGATTGATCCAATTAATCTATTTCTCTTGTGCCCATTCCTTCGGTATTGCAACATGTCTTCTGAATCCAAAAGGGCAGAACTCCTGGACTAATCCAGCTCATATGAACATGTGTTCCATTTCTTTACTCTGTCTCCAGCATAAATTGGAGGAAATATTTGAATGACGGGCTGCATGATCAGAGTCCTGAAAAAAATCTCAATTACTTTCTCTTTTATGGTGAGCTGGTCTTTTATGGGCCTCTTCACACAGTTTCATTCACTATCTTCATGGGTCTCATAGAACTCCAGTGTAAATCTTTTGAGAATGAGTTGCTTGTAACAGTGAGTTTTTGAATACCTGTAAATCTTTCATTGAAATACTGTCAAATCAGCAAAGCCAAATGGTGAATCAGATTCATTGTTTCCTCAACTAGAGAAGTACTAGCCAATAGGAGAAAGCCTGACATACAGCTGCAGACACATTTCTCACTGTCAGAAGGCTAAGTGTAGGTCCTTGTTGCTAGTGAAGAAACAAAGACATATTGCATGATGTCAGAATGTCAGGGAGCGGGACACCATGGCTTTCCCCACTAAACAAGCAGTTTGGCACCAAGGCTTTACGGGAAGATGGAAGACTCCAATTCAGGCATCACCTTAGTTTTTACGTTACCTGAGTCAATGAAAGCAGGGCATGTTGTGATGCTGGTACTCTCTGCCTTCAGGGAAAGGACTCCATGAATTGCTCTCACACACACGTCAGTGGTTTTGGAGCAGAACTGCAGACCTGGGCCAAAGTTTCAGTACCCTCTTCATAACTGAATGGATATGGCATTGGAGTGGAATCTGCTGTTTTGTATGGTTAATGAGAAGGGAAAATGCAACTCAGGGTGTCAGTGATAAGCTCCAGCTGCCATTCTGAATGGCCCAAAATGATTGTTTTAGAGAGGTGAAGAAGCTGTTGGCATAGTCCCTGCAGAGGGGCAGGATTAGTGAGGGAGTGCCCAGTTGTGGATGCTTTAGTTAAAACAATCAATCAGTTGCCTTGGACCCTACCACATGGAACATTTGAAGTTACTCACCATGAGTATTTATAAAGGGTTTCATGCAGGTACTCAGTCTCTGTCAAACTGAATGGAGAGGACATGATTCTGCAAAGTGACATTTAAGAACTAGCCTACATCTTGAAGTTCTCACAGGGCTCAGATTGACGGGTTTTGTTATATTTACTAACTATGGGCCTACTCCTGCAACTCTTACTCACACCAAATAGTACTTATTCAAACAGAGTAGCCCCATTGCAGCCAACAAGACTACAAACATGTGTAAGTACAACTCAGTAGAAGTAAGGATCACAGAGTCAAGCCCTCTTATGACTTTTAGGGCCATCATTTAGTAAAGAACAAAATAGCTCATGTGTTTCTAAACTTCTGAAGCAGTAGGGGAGTGGTACCATTTTGTGCACCTTTTGCTACTCTTAACTATAAGTGCTGGAAGCCTGCAAACCTTTTTGAAAAGAGTATGCAAGAACAAATGTTCAATTCAGCAAGACATTTACTTTAATTGCACAATAATCCATAGTCACTCTATAAATAGAAATAGACATTGTTCACAGGATTTCTTTTCTGTTTGGTTGCTATAGGTTTTTAAAAATTAAGTAATTAGTTAATTAGGGCAACAGATACACATCCTACAAAGAAAAATGTATTGCAAGAAAAATACCAACTGGGGTAGAGCCATGGTGCTTAGAGAAAAACATCAATTAAATTGACAACTTAATCTTAAAAAAAATAACCAGACATTCACTGCTGAACTGTAACAGCAGAACAAAGTGTACATTAATATACTTCAAGGAAACAAAGAGCACGAGGGTCAGTTAACGTCCAGAATCCACCCACCAAGGACACACTTGCATGGATAGTGTCTACCCTCCAATCATCAGCTTAAATACATGACAATCAACAAGAGTAAATATCACACATACACATTGAATATGAAAGTGGGCCACAAGCAACACCTGGGAAGTGCAGGCATCCTCCCTCTGTTAACACCACTACATAGTGTACATGACAATCAAAGAGAGAAAAAAGAAAGATGTAAATAAAAACTGGTCATTCTAAGAACTATTGCTGATTTTTAAAAAAATAAATGAAAATATTTGTCTGAAAATGATTCACTGTGATTGAAGGCTTTCGCTTACCCCTTTCTGGAGCCCCCCAAATGGGATTGTTGGGAATTTCTGCAGCAGAAAAACAGAAGAGAAAAGGGATTTCTGACTCCTGGTTCAAGGAATAGAGGGTCAAATTGCCTCTGTGTGGGCAAGAGTTTAAGGAAAAACTCCAGAGGCTTGGATGGTCCCTGGGTCAAATCTGGATGGATTTAGATCTTACCTCCCCACCCATCAAGTGACTCCAGAGAAACAACATTATTTAACAAACAGGAAAAAAAAAAAGACCTCAGTGGGAAAGGGGAAGTAAATGAAAGGGGCAAATAAGCTTTCATTAAAATCTTAATTAATCTCAAATTCAAAGAAACTTCTGGGAGAACATGGGACCCTCCTCATCTTGGGTTCACTATTATCCAGTATTTATATATTCAAACTTCTGCCTGCTGAATAGTATTCTGTTCGCAGGGGCTGGTTGAAAAACATTTTTTTCTGTTCTTTTTCACTCTTATCTTATCCTCCACTCTCATTCAGATTTCTTCTGAGATAAAGGAAGTTTTAAGTCATTTCCTTCTTTGTATTTCCCAAATCCCAAATAGTTTGCATTTCTTAAATTTCCCACTATGAAGTGGGGATCATAGCTACATTCAAGGATCCTTTTCCTGCTTTGACCACGTATAGTTAATCATGATGCCTGAAAAACAAACACAGCGCCAGACTAGATAGTCTCAAGGCCTTTGCTAGAGGAGGCAGCCACAGCTATTTCCTTCACATCAAAGATGCAGTGGCTGGTGTGTTTACAAATTTCTGACAATAAACAGGTAGCTGTTTATCAGCTAGAGTGGTGCAGTAGATAGCAGAGAGCAATTCCAACCCTAAGAGTTGCATACAGTATCTAAGGCCGGCAGGCAAACGAGCCTTGGCAATTTACACCTTGATTGCTTGTTGTCAGGAAATTACTTTAAGAAATAAGAGGTGTTCCTAGAAATAAGCAAAGATACTTCTTTTCCAGTTCCTATGTTGCTAGCTATATGCTCTACTAATGCTATTTATAGTAGGAGAAAAGCCTGGCCATGACGTAAGTTTAAATAATAGTGGTTTCTAGTTAGGGATATGAGAACACAGAAAAATCTGGAATCTAAATTCAAGAACCTATACTCCTAACTCCTATATTTTCAAAACGTTGCCAGAGGTTTTCGCTATGTGAATCACAATGAATACAGTTGGGAATCATATGGCTAAAATCCCAAACAATGTTTTAGAGAACTATGGGAAAATATTTTTCTCTGGCAGTTTTGGTTGTGTTACATATTGTGGGAACTCAGGAGGCAGTTGAAAGTTGGCTGCTATCAGAAAATTACATAATTTATAGTATGAAAAAAGCAATAAAAGCTATTTTTCTATACAAATATATATTTTTAACATGACAATGCTTTGTTTCTGCTGGAGCCAGCGTGCACTTTAGAAATAGCTAAAGGGCACTGAAACTTGAAAAGGTTTTGCCGCATCCAAAATTTTAACAACTCTCAAAATTCTAGTAGGGATTAAGTTCTGGACCCTAGTTCTACCACACACACTTTAAACTTCATCTATTTTTATCCAGCAGCATAGGATATATGCTTATTACACAAACACACACATTATATACTGCTATTGCATTTTTGTCAAATGTAACTTGCATTCGAGTGCTGCATTTAGAATGATTTTCCAGGAGATTCAGCTGTTTTACTCAAGCCTTCTTCACAGCTGAAGGAGAGACAAAACGTGGGCAGTCTTTTTTGTTGAAGTAATTTGATTTTTGTCTATTGTGCTGCCAGCGATCAAGATTGTCAAATAAACCAGCTTTGATTCATAAATAATAGTTCCATTATATCTACTCTGCCACTTGTCAGAGTACCTGAAATTTTAATTCACTTGTTCAGCTAAATTTCATCCTCAGTTCATGGCCATAAAATTCTCTATTGACAAACTTTCAAACCAACTTTGACTCTGAGGTATCTAGTCAACATTTTTCTTCTGTGTGGATATTAGTTTATTGAATAAGTGGCATCTGTTTTCCTCCACATCACTAGTGGAGTAGGTATTTCCTTTTGACAGCTTTCCACGATTTATGGGTTTGCATGCTCTGAAGAAAAATAGTACTAAGCAAAAAATTCCAATTCATTACCTCTTAGTACTTAATTAAGTTCATACACATTGCACACTATAGGTGAACCCTGAAATGATTATGACAGCCACTGAACAGCAAGTTATATTATCTTTGGAAGACAAAGAGACTTTTCATTATCTTGACCTCATTTTTTCATCCATAATATTAATAAAATTTCCTTCTGTTTTGTTCCCTCTAACAGATGTACCAAACCATTCTGAAAACAAGATTATATTCTTGGCTATTACCTCTTGTCTGTACATTTAGCTACCAAATGTTTTTACAAAATGTGAAGTCAAGCAATGGCCATTATCAGCTCACTTCACACAGCCACAGATGTATTATGTTGTACAGGCTCCTCCTAATAATGGTTTCGTTTTGGAAATGATAACAGTCTGATAAAAGTAAAAAGCAGAGGGTCTGGCTACCCATCCATACAGAAATAAAGAAAGCCTGTGTTTTACCTGTCAGGGTTCTGTGTACACACATGCATCTGTAAGAGGATCCGCTGGGTGAAAGTCTTAAAGCATTGCCCACATTTCCAAAGGTGCCAGTCACTGAACTCAGAATTTAGTTGGCTCGTTGACGTTGGGCTTGCAAGAACTCGTTGGTTTTTGACACTGATCTGGTTAAATCCTGACTCGATGGGCCCAGACTTATCCAGAAGAGAAAAATTTCTGCTACACGGAGTCTGTGGAAATACTATGGATCGCTGTGGAGTGGCAGGGGGCAGTTTGCTACTTTTGTTAAATGGCTGTAGAGTGTCTGGTCTGGACATGGCCTCCATTACAGTTGAAGGGACATTCACTGGGAGAAAACAAAAAAGTAAATAAGATCTGCTTTACTATTTCTTAAAACTAACACAATTTGGGGAGAAAATCAAAAATATTCAAAGTCTATTTTCAACTGACTAGATTCAAACAATTTAATGTTATTATAACACATAGACAAAGGGCTGGAATAAGAATGTGATCCGACTGGAGAAACTGGTTCTGACATGTAGGAAGTCATCTGAAGAGAGGTTTGAGAGTTTGTAAAGGTCCAGAGAAGATTGACAAGAATGGTTAGAAGTATGATAGGATTCACTTCGGAGAGAAAATTCTGCTGGGCTTACACTGTATCAAATCTCTGTGTTGCAGAAAACAGACACAGCAGTAGTTCCCTTATCCTATCAATGGGCAGTCACTAAAGGGTAATATTACACCCTCATTCATACACACAAAGCCTGTACAATACAAATCCAGTGTCTTCAATGTAATTACTTGCATGATTAAGGCTAGTAGGATTTAGTTCATCATGAGACCTTGCAAAATATATGCCTAAATATCTTTGTACCTCAGTTCCCCACCAATATAATGGGATTACTAATACTTCCCTACCTCACAGAGGTGTTGAAAAGATAGATTAATTAAGGTTTGTGAGGCACTCTCATATTTTGACGATGAGCACAATGCAACACATGAGAAAATAAAATTTTGCATTTAGTGCAGCATTTGGATGTTGTGCAGTAAATGAATCATGGGGAGTCACATATAAAAGAAATATTTGAGATCTGCCTCATTCCTTGAGCACTGTCCATCTTGTGCATTGAATGAGGCAGGGATTCTGTGGAAAAAATGGTATGTGATCATGTACTTAAAGACTGTACCATAACGCACAATGTCACATGGATGTCTTAAATTCTGGTGTTTCATAACTTTGGAGTGCTTGAATTTGCAACCATAACATTCTTTTAATATAGCATTTGGGGATTTCTTTCTTTCTCTCTCTCTTTCACACACACACACACACACACACACACAGATTTACCTTCTGAATACAAGTATGTCTAGTTGAGATACAGTAGCAGTTTCAAATGATCTGTTCAATGAATGATTGTGATTAATGTCTGAATAGTTACTGAAATTAAAAATACTGAAATAAAAAAATGCAGTACAAACCTATTTTGATATAGTACTGTAAATAATACAAAGTTCCTTTACAAAATTATTTTTTAAATGTTTCCTCAACCAAAACAAACATGGTAATCCATGTTATTTAATTTAGCTATGTCTAGTCCTTTCTATGGTGCTTTTCACTGTACAATCTGAGAACCTATTTTATGAGTAGCGTTACCTCCAGTAGG
The DNA here is from genome assembly GCF_965140235.1 of Caretta caretta. Classification (NCBI taxonomy): domain Eukaryota; kingdom Metazoa; phylum Chordata; order Testudines; family Cheloniidae; genus Caretta; species Caretta caretta. Next base: position 79,178,142 of record NC_134210.1, on the reverse strand, counting down.
ATGTGCACTGCAGTACAGTTTTTAAAACACATCCAAACATCTTAGGTGTATGGAACAACATGTGCAGTAGAGTCTGTTATATGTAAACTTTTCTTTTCATAACTCCGTTTTACGTTTCTGTGTCACACAAGGGACATTTAATTTTTAAAAAATTGTAAGCATAAAATCTCATCAAGAGACTCAAATAATGAGGTTTCAGAGCTAAGTAATATTTCACAGTTCATTGTGGGTAAAATTCACCCTTGTGCAGAGGACCAGCACAAGGGCTATTTTGAGGGTTTAAGTGGCACTTAGGTTATGCATAAGCCTGGTGCTGGCCCTCTGCCCAGAGATGAATTTTTCTCTTTCTGTCAGTCTCCCTAGCTTGTGGATGAAACTCCTTGGTTTCCCTTGTAGCGAAGCAGTAAGTGACAATATTTAAAGATTTAACTGTGATGGGATTTTGTTCACTGTATCATTTAAAAAAATGATTTTGTAAAGTACAACTCACAGAAATGCAAATAATATTTCTGAATTACCAACTGGAGCGGATGATTTTTTTAGTGCTAAACATTATGGCCAGTAACTTAATGTCTTTAAAATTCCTCTCAAGTATAACAGATTTGAAAACTCCAGATGAAAAAGGATGTTTATTTTTGACAGTTTAATCCCTAGTATCTTGCTGTTTTATTGCTGCCTGGTTCAGTATTTAAGTTGCTAAGAGACCCAAGTTCATCTCAGTATAGCTGTTTAAGTATCCAAGTATTTGACTGAAAAAATATAATATATAGTTGATTATGCGCTTGCAGCCACAGGGTCATTTTTGGCCAAAGTCATTCAAGCATTTATTATTTGCTTCTTCCACCACATAGAACACATGGCTGTCACAATGGAAAAGAGTTCTCTGATGCAAGCTGAAAGAAGGTAGTCCTACACACACACACCTACCCAAACAGACCAATCCTATGAGGTGCTGAGCACTCTTAATTCCCATTGAAGAAAAGTACACACAGCACCTTGCATGACTGGGTCTGTGATATAAATTATATGCTTTTTTAAAATTTGCAGTAAAATAAAATGGCAGGGGAGAGGAATGAATGGAATTGGGGATAATTGTGACAGGATGGGGGCTCCATCATCATATCAGGTTATTTGTAATTAGCCTTTATTTAAAGGAACTATCATTTTCTCTAACCACAAGGACCCCATCTTTATGGACAGCCAGCCTAGGCCTCCATCAACACATCCCACAGTAATACAATGAAGCAGCATTGACAGTGGCTGGAAAGATCACATTATGTTATCTTTTTGGCAAGAGAGTAAATCCTATGATAGAACTGGCAACTAGCGAGAGGGTTGGGGGAGTAAACAGAGAATAAACTGATAATAAATCCCTAGTAAGGAGGGATTTCATATGTTGCTATGCCATAGGGGGAACCTGCACTTTAGATCAGAGTCCTGCCCACCTGTAGGTATGTGCGTTTTACTCATACTTCATGTTCCACTGAAGTCATATATCTTAAGGATTTCCAGAATCAGAGCCTTACTTTGTAATCGTCCAGCTTACCTTAAATAAATATCCACGGTTTACTTCACACTTCTTAAGAAACACAAGGCACAAAACAGATTAATTGTGAAATATGCACTGTGGACATATAGTTAAAAATAAAATACTTACAATTTTCGTCCTGTGCAATACACTGCAAAGGGATTCCAAAGAAAGATGTGTAGCTGTCATTGTACCACACCAGCAGTTCAGTGCCTCTGGGGATATCTATACAGGCCCTGTAGAATATATTTGACCTAGTCATGACAAACAGAAAAATAGCCCAGTTTAGGAACAGGTAGTGCTCCTTTTACCATACGCACTATTATGTTTTGGAAGAATTTCTGCAAGTTATCCTGAAAGAATAGCTCATTGATTATAGTAAACCGGAATCCATCTCATCAATGTGGGACTCCAATTAGTGCTTGTAACACAGGATAACAAACAGCTTAAAGCTGCTACTTTGTAAGTATGTCGACACTACAAAATTAGGTCGATATTATAGAAATCGATTTTATACAGTCGATTGCATATGTCCACACTAAGCGCATTAGGTTGGCAGAGTGCGTCCTCACTACCATGGCTAGCATCAACTTACGGAGCGGTGCACTGTGGGTAGCTATCCCACAGTTCCCGCCACCCATTGGGATTCTCGGTTAAGCTCCCAATGCCTGATGGGGCAGAAACACTGTTGTGGGTAGTTTTGGGTACATGTTGTCAGTCGCCCCTCCCTCTGTGAAAGCAACAGCAGACAATCGTTTCACGCCTTTTTTCCATGCGGACACCATACTGCTTTCAGCAGCCAGTGCAGTAGGACTGCTAACTGTCGTCATCCACCGCTTCCACTGAAACTCTACTCTGCTGCTATTGTCTCAATTGTGAATTTCTCCATGTTGTCTGTCATGGGCTCCCGGGTACATGTTTTCTTCCTCGAGAAATGTGCGCTGTGCAAACCGTCGTCAGCCACCGCTTCCACTGCAACTCTGCTCTCCTGCAGAGGCCATACCACAGCAAGCATGGAGCCCGCTCAGATCACCACAGCAGTTATGAGCATTGTAAACACCTCGGGCATTATCCTTCAGTATGTGCAGAACCAGAACCTGCAAAAGCAGGCGAGGAGGCGACGGCAGCGCGGTGATGAGAGTGATGAGGACATGGACACAGACTTCTCTCAAAGTACGGGCCCTGGCAATTTGGCCATCCTGGTGGCAATGGGGCAGGCTCATGCTTTGGAACGCTGATTCTGGGCCTGGGAAACAAGCACAGACTGGTGGGACCACATAGTGTTGCAGGTCTGGGATGATTCCCAGTGGCTGCAAAACTTTCGCATGCATAAGGGCACCTTCATGGAACTTTGTGACTTGCTTTCCCCTGCCCTGAAGCACAAGAATACCAAGATGAGAGCAGCCCTCACAGTTCACAAGCAAGTGGAGATAGCTTACAACGCCAACTACCAGTCAGTCGGGAATCAACGCAATCTCTGAGCTGCTGCTATCAAGGGTAGTGACTCTAGGAAATGTACAGGTTATAGTGGATGGCTTTGCTGCAATGGGATTCCCTAACTGTGGTGGGAATAGATGGAACGCAATATCCCTATCATGGGACTGGACCATCTTGGCAGCCAGTACATAAATCGTAAGGGGTACTTTTCAATGGTGCTGCAAGCACTGGTGGATCACAAGGGACATTTCACCAACATCAACATGGGATGGCCGGGAAAGGTACATGACACTCACATCTTCAGGAACTCTGGTCTGTTTGAACAGCTGTGGGAAGGGACTTACTTCCCAGACCAGAAAATAACTGTTGGGGATGTTGAAATGCCTATAGTTATCCTTGGGGACCCAACCTACCCCTTAAAACCATGGCTGATGAAGCCATACAGAGGCACCCAGGACAGTAGTAATCTTAGCCCAGCAGAAGAATCTGTCCTATCTCGGGACCTCTCCTTCTGCCCCTCCACCCCCATGAACATGATACAGTTCTGTGGTGACCTAGAATCCTATTTTCGACGTCTCCGACTCAAGGAATATTTCCAACACACCTCTGAACAACATACTAATCCACAGAGACCTTCCTACCAACACTACAAAAAGAAGGATTCTGGGTGCACTCCTCCTGAAGGTCGAAACAACAGACTGGACTTCTACATAGAATGCTTCCGCCGATGTGCACAGGTTGAAATTGTGGAAAAGTAGCATCACTTGCTCCATAACCTCAGCCGTGCAGAACACAATGCCATCCACAGCCTCAGAAACAACTCTGACATCATAATCAAAAAGGCTGACAAAGGAGGTGCTGTCGTCATCATGATTAGGTCGGAATATGAACAAGAGGCTGCTCGGCAGCTCTCCAACACCACTTTCTACAAACCATTACCCTCTGATCCCACTGAGGGTTACCAAAAGAAACTACACCATTTGCTCAAGAAACTCCCTGAAAAAGCACAAGAACAAATCCGCACGGACACACCTCTGGAACCCCGACCTGAGGTATTCTATCTGCTACCCAAGATCCATAAACCTGGAAATCCTGGACGCCCCATCATCTCAGGCATTGGCACCCTGACAGCAGGATTGTCTGGCTATGTAGACTCCCTCCTCAGGCCCTACGCTACCAGCACTCCCAGCTATCTTCAAGACACCACTGACTTCCTGAGGAAACTACAATCCATCGGTGATCTTCCTGATAACACCATCCTGGCCACTATGGATGTAGAAGCCCTCTACACCAACATTCCACACAAAGATGGACTACAAGCCATCAGGAACAGTATCCCTGATAATGTCACCGCAAACCTGGTGGCTGAACTTTGTGACTTTGTCCTCACCCATAACTATTTCACATTTGGGGACAATGTATACCTTCAGATCAGCGGCACTGCTATGGGTACCCGCACGGCCCCACAGTATGCCAACATTTTTATGGCTGACTTAGAACAACGCTTCCTCAGCTCTCATCCCCTAATCCCCCTACTCTACTAGCGCTATATTGATGACATCTTCATCATCTGGACCCATGGAAAAGAAGCCCTTGAGGAATTCCACCATGATTTCAACAATTTCCATCCCACCGTCAACCTCAGCCTGGACCAGTCCACACAAGAGATCCACTTCCTGGACACTACGGTGCTAATAAGCGATGGTCACATAAACACCACCCTATACCGGAAACCTACTGACCGCTATTCCTACCTACATGCCTCCAGCTTTCACCCAGATCATACCACACGATCCATTGTCTACAGCCAAGCTCTACGATACAACCGCATTTGCTCCAACCCCTCAGACAGAGACAAACATCTACAAGATCTCTATCAAGTGTTCTTACAACTACAATACCCACCTGCTGAAGTGAAGAAACAGATTGACAGAGCCAGAAGTGTGCCCAGAAGTCACCTACTACAGGACAAGCCCAACAAAGAAAATAACAGAATGCCACTAGCCATCACCTTCAGCCCCCAACTAAAACCGCTCCAACGCATCATCAAGGATCTACAACCTATCCTGAAGGACGACCCATCACTCTCACAGATCTTGGGAGACAGGCCAGTCCTTGCTTACAGACAGCCCCCCAACCTGAAGCAAATACTCATCAGCAACCACATACCATACAACAGAACCACTAACCCAGGAACCTATCCTTGCAACAAAGCCCGTTGCCAACTGTGCCCACATATCTATTCAGGGGACACCATCTTAGGGCCTAATAACATCAGCCACACTATCAGAGGCTCGTTCACCTGCACATCCACCAATGTGATATATGCCATCATGCGCCAGCAATGCCCCTCTGCCATGTACATTGGTCAAACTGGACAGTCTCTACGTAAAAGAATAAATAGACACAAATCAGATGTCAAGAATTATTCATAAACCAGTCGGAGAACACTTCAATCTCTCTGGTCACTTGATTACAGACCTAAAATTCACAATATTACAACAAAAAGACTTCAAAAACAGACTCCAATGAGAGACTGCTGAATTGGAATTAATTTGCAAACTGGATACAATTAACTTAGGCTTGAATAGAGACTGGGAGTGGATGGGTCATTACACAAAGTAAAACTATTTCCCCATGTTTATTTCCCCCCCTCCCCCCCACTGTTCCTCAGACGTTCTTGTCAACTGCTGGAAATGGCCCACCTTGATTATCACTACAAAAGGTTTTCTCCCCCCCGCCCCGGCTCTCCTGCTGGTATTAGCTCATCTTAAGTGATCACTCTCCTTACAGTGTGTATGATAACACCCATTGTTTCATGTTCTCTGTGTATATAAATCTCCCCACTGTATTTTCCACTGAATGCATCCGATGAAGTGAGCTGTAGCTCACGAAAGCTTATGCTCAAATAAATTGGTTAGTCTCTAAGGTGCCACAAGTACTCCTTTTCTTTTTAGTAAGGAGCTGTTCAACTATAGGCTGAGCAAGTGCAGAATGGTGGTAGAATGTGCATTTGGACATTTAAAAGCGCACTGGTGCAGTTTACTGACTCGGTTAGACCTCAGCGAAACCAGTATTCCCATTGTTATTGCTTCTTGCTGTGTGCTCCACACTATTTGTGAGAGTAAGGGGGAGACGTTTATGGTGGGGTGGGAGGTTGAGGCAAATTGCCTGGCCGCTGATTACGCACAGCCAGACACCAGGGCAATTAGAAGAGCACAGCAGGGCACGCTGCGCATCAGAGAAGCTTTGAAAATCAGTTTCATGATTGGCCAGGCTACGGTATAACAGTTCGGTTAGTTTCTCCTTGATGAAAACCCGCCCGCTTGGTTCACTCTACTTCCCTGTAAGCCAACTGCCCTCCCCCCTTCAATCACCGCTTGCAGAGGCAATAAAGTCATTGTTGTTTCAAAATCATGCATTCTTTATTAATTCATCACACCAATAGGGGGATAACTGCCAAGGGAGCCCGGGAGAGGTGGAGGAGGGAAGCACTGGGTTGGGTGAGGGAGGGGGGACAGACGAGGCCACACTGCACTTCAAAATTTATTGAATGTCAGCCTTCTGTTGCTTGGACAGTCCTTCTGTTGCTTGGGGTGAAGTGGTTGGGTGCCCAGAGGGCCCCGTCTCCCTGCATCCTTGGGCATCTGGGTGAGTAGGCTATGGAACCTGGGGAGGTAGGCAGGCGGCTACAGTGGCGGGATGTGCTCCTGATGCCTTTCCTGCAGCTCCACCAGACGCCGGAGCATATCAGTTTGATCCCCCAGTAGCCTCAGCATTGCATCCTCCTCTCATCATGCTGCCGCCACCTCTCCTCTTGCTCCCACAACCTCTCATCTTGCTCGTCCCTCCTGGCCTTGTGTTCATTTTCTGCTTTCCTGGACTCTGCCACTGTTTGCCTCCACGCATTCTGCTGAGGTCTTTCAGTGAGGGAGGACTGCATGAGCTCAGAGAACATTTCATCGTGAGTGCGTTTTTTTCACTTTCTTATCTACGCTAGCCTCTGGGACGGAGATGATAGGGGGAGCGTTGAAACATCTGCAGCTGCAGGAGGAAAAAAAGGGAGAGTAGTATTTAAAAAGACACATTTTAGAGAACAATGGGTAGACTCTTTCAGGGTGAACCAAGCTGTTAACATTACACAGCACATGTGCTTTCGGTACAAGGTGACATTTTGCCTTTTATATTGAGGGCCTGCTGGTTTGGTGAGAGAGATCACACACACAGGGCCGGGCAACAGAATTCGGCTTGCAGGCAGCCATGGTAAGCCACAGTCTTTCAGCTTCTTCAACCTTCATAACATGTTGTAATGGTTTCAGACAGCAGCACCCTCCTTTCCCATACCAAGCACCCGTTGCGTTGGCCATTTAAAAGGAGGGGCTGTGGTTTTCGGGTTAACATGCAGCAGAAACCCAACTAACCCCCCCACACACCCAATTCTCTGGGATGATCACTTCACCCCTCCTCCCACCACGTGACTAGTATCAGGGAAGATCCCTGCCAGGCAAATGCAAACAGCTCAGCGTGAACGGCCCCCCTCCCACCACGTGGCTAAAAGTGGGGATGATTTCTTTTCAATGGCCACCTCTGATTGTTCCCTTAATAATGTCCCTGGAGGATTTCCGCTCCATCCCCAGACATGTTAACAGACTTTTCAAGTAGCTGTACTGGCCGCAAATGCATCCCAAGTCTTCAGGGCAAATTAATCATTAAACACGCTTGCTTTTAAACCATGTATTATATTTACAAAGGTACACTCACCAGAGGTGCCGTCTCTGGCTTCATGGTCCGGGAGCCCACCTTGGGAGGGTTCAGAGGGTATTGGCTCCAGGGTGAGAAACAGTTCCTGGCTGTCTGGGAGAATGGTTTCTCCACTTGCCTGTTGTGCGCTATCCTCCTCCTTCTCCTCTTCCTCGTCCCCCAAATCCTCATCCCTGTTGCGTGAGACTCCATGGACGGGGTGAGGTAGTGGTAGGGGCACCCCCTAGAACTGCAAGCAGCTCATCATAAAAGCGGCATGTCGGGGGCTCTGACCCAGAGCGGCCATTTGCCTCTTCAGTTTTTTGCTAGGCTTGCCTGAGCTCCTTAATTTTCACATGGCTCTGCTGCAGGTCCCTGTTATAGCCTCTGTCCATCATACCCTTGGAGATTTTTTCAAATATTTTGGCATTTCATCTTTTGGAACGGAGTTCCGATAGCATGGATTCGTCTCCCCATACAGCGATCAGATCCAGTACCTCCCGTTCGGTCCATGCTGGGGCTCTTTTGCAATTCTGGGACTGCATAGTCACCTGTGCTAATGAGCTCTGCGTGGTCACCTCTGCTGATGAGCTCGCCACACTGGCCAAACAGGAAATGAAATACAAAAATTCCTGGTGCTTTTCCTGTCTACCTGGCTAGAGCATCTGAGTTGAATGTGCTGTCCAGAGCGGTCACAATGGAGCACTCTGGGATAGCTCCCAGAGGCCAAAACCATCGAATTGCGTCCACACTACCCAAAATTCGACCCGGCGATGTCAATTTCCGTGCTAATCCCCTTGTCGGGGAGGAGTACAGAAATCGATTTTAAGAGCCCTTTAAGTTGACAAAAATAGCTTAGTCATGTGGATGGGTGCAGGGTTAAATCGATCTAACGCTGCTAAATTCGACCTAAACTCATAGTGTAGACCAGGGCTAAGGTGGTGTAAGCTCTAAGAAAATGTTTTACAAAACATAATAATCTATTGTTGTTGCAGTATCCTTTTTGAAAGAAATTTTAAGGGAGACAGATTTTTTTTGTTTCAAAAACATTCCAGTGCAGAATTTGGAATGCAAATTGCACCAGTGCACAAGATCTAGGAAGTGGGACCGACTCAAAACAGATGAGTTTATTTTCACTATCCAAACTGAGGGAAACTTCAAACACACAGTTTAGAAGGTAAAAAGTAAATAGATAATAATTCTTTTAGATTTAGTAAGTGCTGTTAGTAACAGAAGTGAAGAATTTTTTTAAATACAGAAGATGATTTTAAACATGTGTCCTCTTATATTTCCTTCAGTCTCACAACAGAAATATATCTCCCAAAAGAGAGAGAACTAAGGTTGAATAATATGGACTTTTGGCCCAGAAGAGTCCAGAAAACAGGGCTTGTAATGAAAAAGAGTTACTGAGGAAATCTTTCTCAATATGAAACATGGGAACAAGGTTGATGGCCCCTCGGGTAAGTATGATCTAGTATTCACCATAACTGAGAATCCTTCTATAAGTTCTATCCTCTGGGAAAACACTGGGACATTCATAAGCCATGGATCTGAGAGTTCTCAAATTTAGGGAAAAAACCCTAGAGTTTTGCAATCAAAAGACTAGAGGGCCTGATCCTGATCTCTCTTTGAGTTAAAGGACTTGAGTAATTCCAATGAAGTTAGAGGTAGGTGCAAAATCAGTGTGAGATCAGAATCGAGCATCTAGAAGAGGAACTGAAAATCTTACTGGTTTGTAGTAGCTTTTCGCTTAAGCCTGGTACAGTACAGTAAAACACCCTTATATGAGATGGACAGAAATTCAATACATACAAGAAGAGCATTCCACTCTTCCTGAACGATTACACAGCAAAATGATACAGTCAAGGTACCAAGAAATGACCATTTTTTAAAACAGCCTGCGTAAGGCAGAAAAATATCTATAGACTTTAAAAAAAATGTTCGACCTCAACTGGTTTTCTCAGTGAAGAATTGCTACAAATATTAGCCTGAAGTTCAAGATAAAAGAGTTTAGAGTTGGTAGGCCTTAAATTTAGCCTTTCTGTAAAGAATTTGCCGTAGCAGTGCAATTTGTTCCTTGTATAACACTGCAGACATAAGGAGAATCCTTCACCACATTTTTCATGGCAGTGAGATATGCACTTGTCAACATATTTTGTCACCGCAAAGTGGCTCTTGGCAACAGGATCATAAAGATCAATAAAAAAGTGCAGATTCTCAATATTTTACTAGCAGCTGCAAAAATTTCATTTATCTTGTTATTTTCCTCGCTTACTGCCACCCTGTCTCAGGAGGGCACTGCTAGCTAAGCAGAATGTTTTTCCCAACATTCTATGAATATCTGACAAAAACTCTTGCCTTCGTGTGTCTCTCTCTCTCACTCTCTTTCTCTGCTTCTCTCTCTCCCAAAGCTGTACATGTTATTAATTCTTTCCACCGTTACATAAAAATCAAAATTGGAGCCATGCTATAAATCACCAGCATCTCCTAACTTGAGAAAAATCGAGTCTACTTTGTACTTCACCCTTGTAACATTTCATCTCTCAGTTTGGCTTCCCTTAACATAAACACAGCAGTCCGGCAAATGAATGTGCTAAAACCAAATGACACACTTTGCTGCTGAAAGAGCAGAACTGTTTTTGAGCAATGGGTGGTCTGTGAAGCTTGGAGTAGGCCGAAAAAAAATGTGTAAGTGTACACCGTTCCTTACAAGCGTACAGAGCTTCCAAAACTTGCAGAAATCTCTGCATGCTGAAGTACATCAAAGGGATTTTTCCCTTTTCGGATAATATTTCCTTTGCTGACATGTATTTAGTATTGTGGTTGGATGACTCATAAAGATAGCTTCATGGCGTCCCAACGCAGTTGAAGCAGAACACATGCCAACAAACATTATTGTCAGCCTCAAAATAAAAACAAAACGTTCAGCTAAGGGTCAATCAATCAAGAGTGCTTTCAAGAAAATTCCATTTAGATATTACAAATCATAACAGAATGAATTTAAACCAGCTGACTTTCTGTGAGGAGGATGTCCATGTACAATAAAAATTAGACCAGTTTTTCAGTGTCCAACTTTTCTATTTTCTTACACTTGGATTCAGTCACTGGTGATGGATGCCAGTTTTTTAAATTGTGTTTTTGTAGTTCATTTTACAAAGATCTGAAGTAATCAAAAACAGATCAACAGAGGGAACTCTAAGTAAAAGTTTCATCATGAAAGCAGAGTTGTAAAATATACTTAATATTGACAGATGTGTAACGACTTTCTCATGCCCATATTTCATTTATGTTTTTCATCTATATGTATGTATACACACACACACACACTCTACACATACTCAAACATGGTTGTCTCAGTGGTTCATAATATACCTGGACTACCAACCAAAAGTGCTCTTTACAACACAGAGACAACCTTAGTTTAAACAGACAATTTAAAAAATGAACCATCAGAATTATAGCTAAAAATATAAATATTTAAGAGCACAATAAAAGTTTGTAATAATATAATAAAACATTGTCATATATTCTTCTTTGAATTGTTATTTTATTTTGACAAGGGGTCAGAAACAAAGTTTAAAAATGCTATTGGGCCATTTTTATCATTGTTAAACTGGCACCCTAAAAGAAAATAATCAAACTGTGCGTATTTTTCATTTTTGTTCGCATTCACATTTGTTAAAATATTATAAATAAGTTTAAGACTTGCCATTAAAAAAAAAACCCAAAATAAATAGCCAACAGCAGGAGTGCTCAGCTTAGTTTCCAAACATTCTTTGATGTACTTGCTATAACATTTAATACAGCCAAACAGTTGCTTCTGATTCTGAAGGGGAAAGATTTGTTTATGGCTGAGATCATATATTTATGTAACACATTTTCTAGGTTTTTTTCTATTGTTTGTAGGGGGAGAAATGAGAGCCATAATTTCTTTACACATTCTTTTTCACATTCTCATTTTTATTTTGTTATAACCTTCACTAGCTATTGACATCATAGGCATAGGCCATGAGACCATATTGGCTGACAGGTGCATTTAGCAGATGCATATTTGGGTCATAAATGCCCAATGATTCTCCCCAAACTGGCTTCAGTGTTCAAAATTCTGATGTTTTCATTTCAAATGAGGCCTTCTCCTTGTCCTTCTCCCCTAACATAATTATTTATTGTAAGGGATGGAGGACAACTTTTCCAAGCAAACTACTCTTTCCAAAGCAGTCTACTGAGACTACTCAAAGGAGATGCAGATTGCTTCGTACAATGTGATCTGCATACATGTTCCTCTTCTAATGTCATAGGGTTTAAATCATCAGGAACATCAGTGAGATCAGAATCAACCCTGCAGTATGTGCTCTCAATGATATTCCCCTTCCCCACCCAGTTTTTGACAACCAAATTTAAGAGCTCTTAAATCCATACTACTGAGATTGTACTGCACAAAATGAAGCCATTCAAGAAAGCCCAACAATTGTTTGTGAACTGGTGATAATTACACTTCGGACTTTTCACTTCAAGGATTTTTTTCTTGCAGCAAATAAATCAAGACATACTTTACCTGTACTGAACTACTGTTAGATTCTGTTCCCCACAGTGCCTTGCACATCGGATATACCTCATCCAACTTGACTTACTGGGTTCCCCGCCATCAATAAAGTGCTGTAGTGTCCCATCTTGGTCATATATCTGGAGAAGAGGTCAGAAGGTCAAGTAGTTAGAACGAATCATCAGCAATCATTTTCACTACTTTGCCAGTGTCTCTGTGTGCCTGTTCCAGAAATTTATTGCCATGAGATTTGTCACTGCTTATTGATGCCCTTAGAAATACAAACAGAATAAAGAGAAATATTTTTGGTGATGCAAGTTTATCATGTTCCTCTTATCAAGCCAATCTTTTTTATATTAAACATATTTGTGGTGTCTCAAAGATGTGACTATGTTTCCCAAAGAATATTTAACCATTTTTGACAGGCCAGCCTTAAATAATGAACTGCCAGATAAACAAGAAAATCTGGATGTAAAGGCTGCATTGAAATGGCTGGAACAGCTGAGCATGGGTTAGTAATCCCTAAACATCTGAAGAAGTGGGTTTTTTACCCACAAAAGCTTATGCCCTAATAAATCTGTTTAGTCTTTAAGGTGCCACCGGACTCCTCGTTGTTTTAATCCCTAAACAAGGATCACTTCTTTCACATTTCAAATACAGCAAAAGCTTGTACTTTAGGACAGGATGGCACAGAGGATAATACAGCAAATACTAAACAACTGGGGAGCCCTAAGATTTATAGTACTAAAATTAATGGAAGTGGAAGGAGAAAGAGTAATTAAAAGCACAATTTCTGAGGTAGCAAATGAGAAACCAGTCTTGAAGGATCTACGTTTTCTTAAATAAGACATCCCTGCTAAGGACAGGAAAACCAGTCTGAGTTTTAAAAAAGAACCCCACTTCCCCCTTCTTACTGTGTCCTTCTAGAACCAAAGACTCAAACCTCTTTGGAGGATCTGAAATATTAGGTTAGCTTTTAGTTCTCCATTATTTTTCATACACGGATGCACTGGAATTTGGATTGGAACCAGAAGACCTAGACTACAGTGAGAGAGCCTGTTCTCACAACCTTTTTAATCAAATTTTGGAAATCATTTGGATAGTTTGGTTAAGTTTCAGATAGGCACTCTAACAGTTGGGTACTTATCCAAACCAAACCTGATCTCCAAACCTGTTGAGATTGCCCGTTTACTAATTCCTATCCCTTTAAGAGCACTTTCTTTCATGAAATGCTTGCAGAAAAACATCTAAGCATATTAAAAATAATCTTCCCTTTTAAAAATTAGTTCAGCTAATACAACAGGGAAAACATACATATATTAAATTGAATTGAAGATTTAAAAAGAAAACATATTATCAATTCCATAAAGTCAATTTTATGTTGGCAGAATTGATCCGGAAATTATATTAAATAAATCAGTGTAACTGTGTCTCAATCATCATTTTAAAAAAGCCAACCTGCTTCTAACCATGAGCACATTAAATGCACCAAACAGGGCCAGCCTAGCACAGCGCCCTATCACATGGGAGATATGAGCTCACAACCTGACCTTGTTTCTTTGCTCCTGGTTGAGAAAGGCTGGGATTTCTTTAGAGGCAATGTATTCATCACTGGGAGATGATGAAGGGGAAAGTGAGTCTTCTACAATGACCCATATAGTTATTCATGAGTGGCTATAACAAGCTAAAGATGGAACCATGCCTGATGCTCCTTGACTGGAGGGTCAGCTAATCCAAGAGCTAATAATTAGGTGAACATAGCAGGGATCCTCAGGGCTTTAAGGGTGTCTCAGAAAAAAAACCTGTGTCTAAAAAGGACAAATAAATGTTCTTGAAGGTTTTCATTTGTTGTTTTTTCCATGTGTTGTACCTTGTTATTAACTAACAAAAACATGAACTGACATCCTTTTTCATATAAATACATGCTAATTTATTGTACAAATATAGCAAATATGCTACAATGAATAAAACATATGTAATGGAGAGGGAAAAGTTGTACAGGAAATGTGCCCACAAAGAGAGAGAGAAGGAAAAATTAATGACTAACAGTGTTTGGCTGGAACCATCCTGGCAAAATCTGTCTAAACAGTTTTTCACACAATGCTTATTTTGTATTTACTGAAGGCATTCATATGGTGCCTTGCATAGCAACATGGATTGCACTTAGGCAAAAAAAAAATCCCATTCATAGAGCTAATATCCCCCTCTATGCCATGAATTCTAAAAGATGGAGATGAAAAGGATGAGAACAGCAGACCAGGTAAGAGGGAAAATGGACCCAACATTTATAGATAAACATGGACAAACAGAGGCCTTTCCACACTTTCTGAATATGACTAGCTAGTACCAATTCACTTGGTACCAATTCACTCAAGCTTCACTCTTGAGTAGAAATAATCCCCTTTATAAAACACGAATGAACTAAATTATAGCCCTGATCCAAAGTGAACTGGACTTGCATTGACTTCACTCAGCTTTGGATCAGGCCCTGTCACTGTTACCTCATTTTACTGCTGACTTATATACCTATGGTTTAGCTTTCTGTATCTCCAATTGCTCCACAGCCGTAGAAGCAATGTCTATAAAAGCAGACAGGAACTCTAAATTGGGTAAAGTTTCATAATTCTGCTAGCTTTTCTTATGTTTGGGAGACATCACAATTTCTCTGTCATATTTTCTATTGGATTAATGGCAGGGAGAGGAAGGGGAAATTGCTACAAATGTTGATTATCTGATGTCCCAGGTTCCTCATCAGAGACAACTGCATTTTCCCCATTTCAAATGAACCCACAGCATTCCTATTCCTGTTACGCCAAGAACCAAAATCCACAGTGCCATGAAGCAGAGGGCCTTTAACACTAAAGCAAGAAGGACGTTGCTACATTTTCTGTTTATTTGTTAAATCACAAAACCCCAGTTGACGTCTGAAAAAGTTGATTCACGATATCACTACATTTTTGTCTAACTCAGGCAACAAGTATGAAGGGCGGGGGGAAGCATAAGCAGCTGTAAAGTAGAACATTTATACTCTAGCACAAGCTGTGAATTGAGCTACTCTGGCATATTATATACATTTACACATTCCCTCTATATTACACATACACATATACATACTATGCATGTAGCGAAGCTAGCTTTGTAATAAATTGCATTTACTATGCATTTAACTTTGACAGTTTTGTCTGTTCACTTATCCATCCCTTCTGGGATTAGGTTTAACAGATTCCAGAAGAAGCTGCCATGCTGAAAATAAGGTATTCTTTCCCCAACTCCGGCTGGAGAACCCACTTGCCTCTCTAGGTCCCACAACCCTCCTCACCCTGTGCCTTTCCCTGACATGACCAAGGGAGTGGAATCCAACCAATTCATTGTCTCCTTTCTCCCCATGTTGTTTCTTTCAATCAGAGCTGGGAGCAGCATCCAACCTGCTTACTGGCTCCCCTTCCCTCTTCTGAGCCAATATAACTGTTAATTCTTTGTTAGTTTTGCTAATAAGTAGTACATTAACATTTCCTATCTTTAGTCCATTCTAATTTATCTTAAGTAGTACACCAAGCTACTGGTACAGTTCAGATACTGATACAAGGTTACTCTATAAGGGTTATTTATATGGTACGACTTGTTCCTTCTTTATTAATCTCTATGCGATAGGATATTGATGTTTTACAGTTTAAAGAGATTATATACTCAAATTTAAATGCAAAAATGTATGATGATTTTGCAGTTATATCCCTTGGTTTCAGAATATCAGAAGTCCTTGCTTTCTTATCCAGAGCCAGAGCATAGGTCAAAGTGGAAGAAGGCTCTAATTGACATAAACTATTGAAAGTAATCTCTTTCCAGTTTTTATTGCCCCTTCTCCAGAATACAGCCTCCCCAACATTTAGGAGCATAGGCACAGTGAGCAGCAGCAGACTATGAGGTGTATGAAGGGCAGATGACCAACCTCTTTCCAGGTTGCCATCAACGCTGCTACATAAACTAGATGTGTTCAGAGCAGAGATATAATGGAGACAACAAGTAGGCAATTGGTGCGCTGAGACTGCTGCTTCTTATCCCAAATATAATTGTTTCATCTACCCTGTTTGTTTTTCTCCACTTGTCTTTTGTCATATGCTAAGGTTGTAATCCCTTTCAGGGGCAGGGTTTGTCTTTTAATTGCATGTATATACAGCCCTACACAATGGGGTCCTGATCCTTGATTGCAGCCTTTGAGAACAACTGCAATAATATAATAAATAATGATGAAAAGATAATATTAATAATTAATAATAATAGTCTTTTCAAACCAGATAATATACCATATAAGTGATCCTTGAAAAATCTAGGAAAAACGGTTACTAAGCAAAATAAAAAGCTACTGTAACCAAACAGTTGGGTACTATTTAGAATATGCAAGGGCGTGCGCATGAATTGAAATGTGACCGCTTTTGGAGGGGCACGTTAAACACACACATATTACACACATCAAACCATATCAACGCACACACGTACATCATATGCATAGAAATAAACAGCAGTACACTCACTATTTCAACAAAAATACATGCGCTGTGGAGCCATCTGAATAAATGTATCCACAAGTACTTGGTGCGGTGGAGTCACAGAGCTTCTGCGGCCCCGGCAGGGAGAGAGCGAGAGAGCCCCTCTCTCTCTTCCTGCTGCAGTCCCGGGGCTGGAGGAGTTCTGTGTCTCTGCTTGCCCCCGCCCTCCCCGTGCATGTCCCTGAGAATATGTCATGTACTAAACTTAAATGAGACCATGCACCTCCCGCTTGGATGAGACTCCCCCCCACCCCGCAAAACAAGCTGATGTCCTAGTCATTGCCACAAAAACAATAATAATTAATAATAAATGAATAACAATATGCCAGACAAGACATGGCAAAAGCATTCAGAAAACTCTGAATCATTTTCACCCAGATGCTGCCATCTAAGCTCTTGATTAACATGCAGGTACGTGGCAAAATACACCTCCAACGCTGTTGGATGTACAAGGTCCTGAAGTGCGCAGTAACTGTAATGGAAGGTTGACATTTTAATGGAGCATTTCTGCACAGAGAGGCAAGCCAGCAGTGAAGTAGTTAAATACAAATTCACAGGAGAGACAGTGAGGGAAAAAATGGTTAGTTCAGTCAAGTTCTTTCCTCTCTATCTGTTGCTTAGCTTTGTTCTCTTTCCATGGCCTAATGAAGGATTGTGTCTTTTGAAAGTCTGCCTGCATTTTATTTTTCCACTTAGACCAATAAAAAGTATTAGCGTACAACTTAATTGACCTCGTTTTCCTTGCTTGCAAAAAGAGGAAAGACTGGCCCTCTCAGTGGAATTTTTTAAAGAGAAAACGTATATGGTTCTACATTCAGATTCTAAAAGTGACTATTATAATTATACTTTTATTTATGTTGTAAGGCATCAAAGAGATGCCTAAAAATCCCAAACTCTGCAAAATAATTCTTACTGTTGATAGAGGATTTTTTTACTTTTTGCTGTACAGTATTGTCTATATTGATATGACACATATAAAGGTCATGGTAACTATAATTTGCAACAAGGATGAGATTTTCAAAAGATTTCCCTCAATATTAGATTCAGGAAGCTGCCTGTAGGAGTTTCTTTGTAAGGGGCCCTCCAACTATGGACTCCAATGCCCTTCTGAAGGGGCTAAAATGTCCAGGCCTTCAGGACCCATTGCAATGCCCATATAGGCTTTTGGAGAAGAGAATTGGGTGTAATAAAGACTGGGCTTTGTGGGTATGCTGTGGTACTCTGACCTGATATCACTGGTTGGTTATTTGTTTTGGAAAAGCTGCTGTTTGTGTCATTGTATTCCCAACATTTTATTTTTTTCTAGAATTTAAAACATTCACTATTTATACAAAAATTAGCATTGATCCTGAACCTAAGCTGTGGTTTGCTTTTTAACCCAAACTCCACCCCCTAGCCTAAATTTAATCAGGAAATTTTGACTTTTGTCTCCCTCTATCTCAATAATATCTTATTCCCAATCTTTCAAGCTTTCCCTACCGTTGGATCTCTTTGACAACTCAAGTATACTCTTTATTTGAAGAAAATAGGTTATAATTAAGCAAAGTAACTAACAATTGTATTGCAGAGAGTTTTGGAGCCCAATATTGATCCTAATGATTTCTAGGGAGTTGACTACTAATGTATTTAAAGTTAAGCACATGCTAAAGTGCTTGGATAGATCAGGACTACAGTGCTTGGCACTTTGACGGATCAAGCCCTAAGGTTATAAACCTGATCTCTACCATGCAAATGGCTTGAAATCCCTGGATTTATTTAGGCCAAACGTAAAATGGGAATAATAATGATTATTCATTTTTGTTGAGTACTTTGCAATCTATAGATGAAAATGTGCTATGTAAATGTAAAGCATTAGTATTAGTTACACTGGTCAAGTGCGGTAATTAAACACAGCATGGTTCAGTGTCTTGACTGAGAGGGCCTGTGGTGCAGTAGATTAGCTAGGGCTACAAAATAAAATGTCTTGGGTCTGATACTTAATATGTTATTTATTTTTTAGCACTTCTAATCAGCACTCAGAGCAAAAATGAGCTGCACTCTGTGTGAATAGCTAACTCAATTGCTTAGTAAATATGAGTATTTTGACAGGGACACACTGAATGAGGAAGCCTCACTAATATAATTATAAATTTAGTCAGTGTTGCTCTTTCCTTTGATTTATTAATCTGGTAACCCACTCATCCTATTTACTGAAGATTTGAAAATCATCTCTTTATTCACCTATGCAAAACAAAACATGAAAAAGACCAAAGCCAAACTCACAAACATGGGAAATTCCCCAAGCACATCATTTACAAAACCCAGCATTTAAAAGAAAGGCAATAATTAGATAAACACATAATAAATTTTACACTAGCTATATAATAAACAAACACAAGCACAAAGAAATTCATGTTACATCACAGCACAGTAACCTTAAATTTGATGCAAAATTATTATTACATCAGTAATATCAAAATACAAACAAAAAACTAGTTTGAAAAATAATTTAAAATATCCATGTATAGGTAATTACACTGACACATACATAAATAATTTTTACCATAAGCTGATAATGTTACATGGCTTTTCTCTTCAGCTATATAGACATTATTTCCAAGAAATGTCAGTTATAAGTGCTTTACTAAACATTCTACTCTTAGTTGATAAACAGATTAACTGATATTTTGCACTTTAAAATATGCCTTAAAAAGATTATCTAGGGACAGATATCAAGATAACAAAAATTTTTTTTTAAAACCAAGAACTCCTAAGTTAATGTTAAAGTGGTTAGGATGCAATAAATTATTCATTCATTAATACTTGATAATAAAAACAAACAATTCTTATTTGGACAGTGTAAGGTACTATAGTAAGTGGACGTTATAGATAGAAAGATACATAGACACTATGTCCTTAGCTATTAATTTACTTACTTTTAAGTGTTTGGATTTTGTAAATGATGTGATAGGTAGCTACCATTGTTGTCACTTAGCAAAGTCAACTATTTTTTAAAACATTTTTTTTGTTTTGCGAATTTTTATATTACACGCACACACTTTTCTGCTTCAGTCAAAGGCTTCCAAACATTTTTAGATGCACTTAAAATGTCTTTAATTACTATTAGCAGAAAAGAATCTGAACTACGTGAGCAGTAAGGAAACATCAGGAGGCCTCTCTGGAAGAAATTTAAAAAGAAACATTCTTGAATGGTTTGTTGGAGATCCTCCCCAACAGCCTCTGCACATCTTTAAAAATGTAGAGAAATCAATCTTGATATTCAATGATCTATAACAGCTCAGGCTATCCTAAACACTTCTTTACAGTTAGTCATATCTGGTATGGACTTGCAATATCTTGCAATATCTGCTTAATGTTTCTTCCCTTTAATCTAGCAGCCATCCTCTAGCCATTTTTTAAAAAGAAAATATTTGCCAACTAATTTAAAAGTTACTTGGACTTAATGTATCTCAAAGGATTATAGCATATGAAAATATAAATATTGTTTGGAACTGTCTGTGTTAGGTGAAAGGCTTCATCTCTCATTTAGACCCCAATTCAGCAAATGCACACATGTAGTCTCATTGCCCTCAGTGGGACTACTCGTGTAAAGAGAAGCATGTGTGTAAGTGGTTGCGGAACAGAGGTCTAATTCTGGAAAGCTGATGAGTTCATAAAACGGTTGATTTTAAATAAAAGTTTCAATGTTCGATTTTGACACTGAAACCTGGAGGTCCCCTGTTGTAAAGGAGATTTCCACGTAACAATAAGGGCTAGTACTACTCAACAATATGATCCTACATGGTGACGTTACAGACTTCAAACTAAATTTGTGTGAAATTGGTACCCTATAAACTAGATTTTCTCCAGCACAGAGACAAGGGCATGGAGGCAATGTAACTTTTAGGGCTGTAATAAGCAACATTCACCAGTTTACAAAGGCAAAACTCAGAAAATGTACGCATGCACACACACACACAAATTAAAGCTGATGGAGTTCCCACAAAGCATTTTATGGCCTCCTCTTTTGTATCTTCTTAATGACTTTTGTAATGCTTTTGTATCCCCTTAATAGCTCCAGTGACACGATAAAGCAAATGCTGGTGTTTAGTGCACCAGTGGTTCCAATTTGGAAGATTTTGCTTGATTTTAGTATTTGAAGATCCATATTGTGCCCCACTGCCCATTCCTATGAACGCAGTCACAACAGCAGCAAGAGCATGTGGAGGCAGCACCAATTCAGCCAGCTGAAGTAGCATCACCACAGACTATGCTGAGGCAGTTTTCCAACTTCTTCTCCACTGTGCATAATAAGCAAATTGGGCTCAGTGCGTAGCCTCACAAAAAGCAATGAGCAAAAAAGAAAAATGTTCCAAGAAGGGAAAAATAAGGAAAAAAAGAGGGAAACAAATGATCAAAGATGTGATAATCCTGAGAGAAGAACTTGACACCAAGTCCAGCTGGGCACAGCAGAGACTCAAGCAGGTGTGTTCAGGGAGAAGCAGTTCCATATGTGAACTCCTTAATGAAGAAGGCCCATGCACCCAGTCCCAATAAGTGCCTGAAACTGCAAACCATTGCTCATGTGAATAGTCCCACTGAAATTATTGGTACTATTCATATGAGAAGATGTTGCAATTCCTAAAATGGCACCTTGGACCAGAGAACAAGGACAATCAAGCTGACCCTTGTTACCTCATTGCTTATAAGACGTGAGCATTTCTTCTGGTATGTAACAATGGATACCATCATCCACCACCTTTAATATCTATATTAACTTTACCAAACAATCCCAGCATCCTATGTCATTAAAAAGAAGTCAGCTAGTTCCTTAACCCCATGTTGTTGCTCCTTTGTTTAACTGAGAAGTTCTTTTCGCTCATATTCATACAGTCAAATCCAACTAGGCAAAAAATTAAAGGGGTAAAGATATTTAAGCACAAATAGCATTTCAGATTTGTGCTTTAAACCACTGTTCCTCGACCTTTTGGATGCCAGGGACTGGCTTGCTGCCTTCTTCAATTGTGTCAGGGAGATCTAAGGGACCACGGACCCGTTGTTGAGTAACACTACTTTAGACCATTGGCAGCTGGTATAAGAACAGGTGTTGGTAGGTTAAATTATTAGGCCTCAAGGGAGGCAGTATTTTCTGGTGATTAAAGCAGGGGAGTGGGAGTCACCACTCCAGAGTCCTTCTCCTGGTTCACTGTGATCTTGGGGAAGTCACCAAGGGCCAAAAGGTGCTCATAAATAAAAGGCTCTAAACACAGCAGAATTGCTTTGGTTCTACTGTGCAAGTGGGGCAGAGGGTTTGGGAAGTCTTTGCAGGAGAGCTCTGTTTCCCTTACATACCTCAGAGTTCAGCTCTGCCTGTCTCCATGGCAGCTGGGGCTTGGTGACATGGTGAGAGAGCTGCTCAATTGATCCACTACATTTGCTGTGGGCTGTTTTAAAAATATGGCTTCAAACTGTGCGTGCACAGCTTTGGACAAGCCTGTATTATCATGAGTGTTAGAATTTACACTTGCAAAACCCCAGACCCAACATTTCTCTTATGATATTTAAAGAAATATTAAAGCAATCACTATCTAGAGCATATGGAACGGCTGTTGGTGTAAAATCTGTGGAGCTCTGTTAAAGTAAGGAACCAAGATATTTTTTTCTTCTACTTTGTAGTTAGAGTCTTTTATTCTTTCTTTTATCTATTTTATGATTTGCGATAGCTCTCATACCACCATAGTGTCTAAGGGATAGATTTACAATGGTATTTAGGTGCCTAAAGATGCAGATAGGCATCTACCAGGATTTACAAAACTACCTCAGCAGGTTAGGTGCCAAATTTCCATTGAAATCAATCGGAGTTAAGTGCCTAAATACCTTTGAGGATTTGGGCCTAACTGCCTTATATTCTGGTTGCAAGTAGTTGCCTCTTCTCAACTCTGGACATGCCATTAGCAGCTTCTCCTACATTATGAATACTGCTGCTGTTGCATTTCAATGCAGAGGTGTTTGCTGCAGGAACTTTTGCCACCTGCCTCCTTCACAAATACTCATCAGAGTTGGCTTGCCAGTACAGTGACCAGATATCCCAATTTTATAGGGACTGTCCTGATATTCGGGGCTTTGTCTTATATAGGCACCTACTATCCCCCTCCCCCGCTTCCCGATTTTTCACACCTGCTACCTGCTATCCTACTTAGCAGCTCCATGGCTCTGAGAGAGGTAAAGGGGCCGAGGGTGAAAAACTGACTGGATCTGAGGGTCCAACCAAGGAAGAGGTAAAAGGGAAGAAAATCTCCAGGATCAGATCCAAGGTGAGCTTCTCATTGTGGAAGGAAAGAAACAAGTAGTACAAATTCTTTCACTGTGTTTTTAGCCACAGTCTCCTCATGGCCATGCGTCATGTGAATTATGTCCAAGGATATTCCACGAAAGAACTTACAGGAAACAATGTGCATAATAAAGTACCTATTCAAGTAGAACAGCTAGTTTTTGAATGGACAGTGTAAGGTGGATGTGTTGCTAATACACCCAGGGAGGAGTGCTACAAAGATATTTTTACTAATTAATAACAAAAGCAAGATTGGTATTTTACTTCAGTGGAGCTACAAACATTTTACATGACAACCATTCAGTATCCCTCTGCTGTAAAACAGGCTAGAAGTTGGTTTACAGTTTCTTACCTAAGGATCCTACTGTACCAGTGTCACAAATACCGTCACTTCCAATAAGGTGATGGCCCCCAGCGGCAAGAACAGGAGATCCAGAAATCCCAAACGTAATTATATTTTATTTCCTAATAAATAAAGTTCACAGTTTATTACGGGTGAGAAGGGCTTCTAGCTTCATACATTGTTGGGTTGGTTAAAATGAGTGGAATTTTCCTCTACAGAAGTGTAGATGTCTGTGCATAATTCAGTGAAGTGTTTCTTTGTTTCTTTCATACCCAGAGTGCCTACATTTTGCCCAAGTGATGGGCAGACTTGCCAGGACCATCATTAAGGGCTTGATCCAAATGAAGTCAGTGGGGCAAATCTATTGACTTCAGTGGGCTATGGATCAGGCCTTAACAGTCATAGTCCATGAAACAAGCCCATTGAAGTGCAGCCTAAGGAGTTCTTCAGTGCAGCCTGTGGTCACACTCATTGAATATGGAGGTCTAACCATGGGGACGATAGGTCTCAGCTATGATCTTCAAGTTCCAGCATATAATGCTTTATCTCAATCTGAGCAGCTAAGGGCTTGCAGGCCTGTAATCTTGGTTGCCTATACCTCCATGTTGAAGGTGAGAGGGACCACAAGACACAACACAGACCTCCATGGGATGCCCTTTGACTTACCTATTTCATGTTTTAAATATATTCCAAGAAAAAAATGAAATTAAAAATAAATAAAATTAACAATTCATGACAGTTTTTTCTGTAAAAACCAGAGATTCTTAAATAAAAGCCCATACTAGAAACAACTTAATTTTCAAGCAATGGTAGGGAAATATGGTATCATGTTCCCCTGAGATCATTACTGATTGAACTGATTGTGATCCAGCAGAAAATAAGCAGGTCAGAAAAGGAAAAATAGTCTTGTGCTTAAGGCTGAGGCTCTGCACCAGGACTCAAAAAATTGTGGTTCAATTCCTAGACATGCTACAGAGTTCCCTTGTGACCTTGGGCAAGTTACTTAAGCTCTCTGTCTTGAATTCCCAGCTGTAAAAATAGGGATAATACTTTCTTCTACCCTTTGTCTGTCTTCTTGGTGTTTCAGGGTAGGGACTATCTCTTACTATGTATTAGTATAGCACCTATCTCAATGGAGCCATAATCTGAGTTGCTTCTAGGCTCTGTTACAATAATAACTGTTTAAATGCTTTTTGAATCCCACATTTCTGAAAGAGCTGTTCATGTTTGTAGTGAACAAGGGAGTTAATTTTTTTTAAAAAGATATCATACTTAACTTCTTTGTGCAAGTTTTAAATAATGAAGCACATTGTTATTTTTAGTTTTGAATATTTTGGAATGTCTGGAATGCCAAGTTCCCAAGATGATGATTAAAAGGTCAAGTAATAAAATATATGATAAACTACGCCTGAGATTCCTCATAAAACAAATGAGTAATGGCTGTAAAAACTGTCTTGCTGTAGTTTAATACTGAAAAATGTGTGTGTGTTGTATCAATTCTTTCCTTCCATTAGATTACAGAAATATTAGTAAGTCAGCATGATAATGTTTAATTTGCAGTTAATCCTGTTTCAAGGCTGAAGTCAGAATCAGAAAAAACAGTTGAAAAGAGTCCGTGAACAGTAACACAGTACTGGTGTTTGCAGTGGACACCTTTTGGACAATGTGAAATTGATTTTTTTCTTGTCAGAGTGCAGGTCAGGTATTGGTAAGTATCACATTAAGTTTCTTTAGAAGATTACTGGGGTTTCTGTGAGGATTATAACAGTAGATTAGAACATGTTCAAGTCACAGTCACAGGAGCCCTCCAGAGCTGTTAAGCATTTGGCATATCTCACTTATCTCTAAGGGTGGCAGAGGCCATCAATACAAAGTGGACCATCAATCAATCTGGGGTCTTCTTCAGACATCTCCTGTCAGATGATCAGAGGAAGACTTTGGGGAATCAGCTTTACATTATCAGGATTTGGTCTGTGATCAGAACAAGCCACTGAACCTTTTACTTTTCACTTGGCAAAAACATATACACTGGAAAAAAGTCCTGACAGTTCATTCATTTTGCTCCATACTGGAGCCAGATGATGTTTGACTGGTGGGACCCACCCTCTTTGATGTTGTACTCTTTTGAGAGTGGCCTGCTGTGAAAAAAATTTTATCCTTCCAAATTAAAGAGAAATATTTCTGTGTCCAGCTGTTCCATGTGACATGTTTGCCATTTTTCAGTGTATTGGCTTTGTGCCATTTTGCAGGCTGTGTTTCAAACCTATCTTTTTCCATCTCCTTCTCTCAGCAACAATATCCACAATGTGTTAGTGTCTCCAATGTCTCTATAACATCAATACCAAAAAGGAAAATACAAGTAATACTTCATTGCTATGAACTACACTAACAATATTTACACGTTTCTTTTGAAAAAACATTAAATTAAAACCAGCATCATTTTATTACATGAAATGAAGTATGAAACTCTCAAATATAATCTACCTATGAAAAATTAATGTCAGTTTATTTCTGATTATAGTAACCAAACCATGAAGTAAAGCCTCTGTAGAATACATCTACAAACTAAATGAGTTTGGATGTTATTAAGACTCGTTTAATATGTACTGAGTCCACATCAAAAAAATGGCATCAGTTCAGCAGGCCCTAGCTCTGTTTAAATTAGACAAACTTCTCAAGAAAGCTTGAATAAACATTTAGGTTTAAGTAATCAAGAAAACCTGTATCTTCTCATATTTATTAAGTGCAATTTTTAGAGTTATAAAAACTGCTGTCACGAGTTGTGTATATTCTAAATAAAGGGTGGGCCACACCATTACAATTTTTCCCATCCCCCCTCATCTCTTGAGGTGGGTGAAACACAACAGGTTCCAATTACTGTTCTGCTCCAGGATTCCCTCTTCCCTTTCATTTCCATATTTGCTGACATGAACAGAGATCAATGCTTAATAGATTCTGGCATGCTCACCGCTGCAGAAACCTATGTCCTGTAATTTATCTCAGAATATGACTAGCAAATTTGAATAACTGCTCATACACTCATCACATAAATGTGATGTGAAAATTAAAAATAGAATCAGAGGCAGTGTAGGTGAGGAAGGAAGTATCTATTTTGGAAAATTACCCAGACAGGACAATATAAATTAACTGTTTCCCCTTTCAGTACACAAATCCAAGCTTCCTGCCAAAAAAAAAAAGAGCAGGATCAGTTCTGTCCTAAAAGTTCTGATCTAAAAATAATGTGTAATGATGTGGTCTGCTCTTTATTTCCAGTATACATAATTCATGAAAGCAGTGTTTATAACTCTGCAATGATATAGATATATGAATAAATGTAAATTGATGGTGCATCTCAATGTACAATATAACATCAGTGGATACCCCATGCTATGACCTGCAGCCATGCTTTGTTTTGTTGTGATTCACTCCTGCTCATAAACTAAGTAGGTTCAGGCCAAATCTGCATTTAAATAGGCAAAATCCACAGAATACCGAGATGCTGCAGGAAACAGTGCTGGTGAGTCTGTAGGTGGCACTCTTCCCTCATCCTGTAGTGATTTGGAGTGCCAATCTTCATTATATAAACTCTACAAATGGCTACATTTGGATTTCTATGTCTTTACATTGCATGATGATTCAATACAACATTGTAAAGATACTATGCATGTCATCACGGTTCCTCACCTTTCCTAGGCCTATTTTCCTAGATAAATTTGGAAACTTCCTCCCCACAATGGCCTGTGATTTCCCCTTCCATATCTAACCAAGATTCCCAGCCTCCATTATTTTGCATTCTGTCCTACCATCTTTTACACCCACCACAAAGTCTTAGAATTCTTCTCCTTTCCTGCCCTCCCCACTTCATTACTATTACATCAGAAAACACCTAACAATGAAAAAAAAAAAAAGACTAACCATAAAGATTTGTGTTATCCTGTTTTTTCCTTTAACTCTAACTCTGTACAGTTTTTGTCCTTCTTTCTATCCATTTCCCCCTTGTTTTTAGTATCTTTCCTCACCCCCATTTCCTTCACCAGTTCTCACATTTTTCCATTGCATCCTTCTCCTCTGCTCTCTACCCCGATTTCCCATTTTTCTCTCCCTCCCACCATATCCCAAGAACTCCCACGTCTTTCTCTGGCTCCCTTACATCAGCATAATTCCCTTGAACTCCATGGAGTTACTCCTCATTTTCACATGTGTATATGAGAGCAGAATTGGCTACGCATCTCTTTTTTGTTTACACCAGCCACCACAACACTACCCTCTTTCTCTGGGTCCTCATCTCTTTGGCACTAAGGCCCATATCTGTCTTTCCTTTCTACTCATCTCTTTTTCCCTAAATACCCTAGGATCTTTCCAATTCATTCTCTCATCCCAGGACCTTTCCCATTTCACATCATTTCTACCCTCAATCTCAGACACACCTACCCTCAACAATAAGTGAGGGTGTTTTTCACGGCTATGAACACACAAAATCTGTTTTTTAATTACTCTCCCCCAGCTGTCTTTACTGTGCAACACAATGGGCTAAATTAATCCCTAGTGTAATTCAAAGGAAGTCAATAGGGACACCAGAGGTCAATTTAGTTATTATTATTAATTAGCTAGTGGATGCCAGTGATGTGCTATAATAGGCATACATAAAAACATTCACTGTACCTAAGAGTTTGCAATCTAAAAGACTAAATGCACTGGGAGATCCAGACAAGATGGTAGTTGAAAATGTAAACTCTCCCTCAACTTAGACACTTTCCCCTTAAATAGAGATGGTGTAAGGAGGGCAATTCATTAATGTGGGTTAGTAATCTTCGTAATCTTGACAGGAATAGCCCTGTTTCCCCCACCCTCCAGGAAAGGAAGGCCGCAGCTCCCCGAGTTGGGCAGAGATTTCCCCCAAAGAGAGTGAGGAAACCCTGGAACCTGTATGAGGACTGAATAGAAGAAGTTGAGCGTACTGACAGCCAGCTTGCTTCTTCTGAGGCCGGTCCCCAAAGGGGCAGATGAACAGCTATGGATAGAAAGTAAGTGTGTGTGTGTACTAACCCATGAGCTGGGTAGGGTGACCAGGTGTCTGGGTTTTGACCACAACAGCTGGTCAAAAAGGGACCCTGGTGGCTCCGTTCAGCACCGCCGACCGGGCCGTTAAAAGTCTGGTTGGCACTGTGCAGCGCTAAGGCAGGCTAGTCCCTATCTGTCCTGGCTGGCACTGCACCATGCCCCGGAAGCAGCCAGCCAGCAGGTCCATCTCGGGGCTCCTAGGCAGGGGGGACCATGGGACTCCACGCGCTGCCCCCATCCTGAACACAGGCTCAGCACTCCCATTGCCAGGCTGGGGTGGTGGCACTGTGCCTGCAGGCGAGAGTGGCACATGGAACCTCCTGCCCCCCCCCTCCCCCCCGCCTAGGACCTGGAACTGCTGGCTGCTTCTGGGGTGCACGCAGCCTGGGGCCAGGACCAGCAGGCAGCCTGCCTCAGCCCACCCGCTGCACCACAGACCGGGAGCAGCCCGAGGTAAGCCAGTGCCCCAAACCCAAGCCCCAACTCCCTGCCCAGCCCTGAGCCCCCCCAAACCTGGAGCCCCCTCCTGTACCCCAAACCCCTCCTCCCTGGCCCCATCCCAGAGCCCTCACCCCCGCTGCACCCCAGCCCCCTGGTCCGGCCCAGAGCCTCCTCCCATACCCTGAACCCCTCATCCCTGGTCCCATCCCAGAGCCCTCACCCCCGCTGCACCCCAGACTCCTGGTCCAGCCCAGAGTCTCCTCCCATACTCTGAACCCCTCATCCCCAGCCCCACCCCAGAGCCCTCACCTCCTTCTGCACCCCAATCCCCTGCCTCAATCCGCAGCCCCCTCCCACACTCTGAATCCCTCAGCCCCACCTCCCAGCCTGGAGCCCCCTCCTGCACCCCAAACCTCTCATCTCCAGCCCCATCCCAGAACCTGCACCCCCAGCTGGAGCTCTCACCCCCTCCCATACCCCAACTCTCTGCCCAAACCGAGAGCCCCCTCCTGCACCCTAAACCCCTAATTTCTGGCCCCACCCTGGAGCCCACACCAGTTAGAGCCCTCACCCCCTCCCGCACCCCAACACCCTTCCCCAGCCCAGTGAAAGTGAGTGGGGGGGGGACTGTGAGCCACCAAGGTAGGGGGAATGTAGTGAGCTGGGGGTGGGGTCTTGGGGAGAGGGCGGGGCTAGGGTGTTCGGTTTTGTGCGACTAGAAAGTTGGCAACCCTAGGGTTGGGGGGCATTGAGGGAAAGGATAAGCTCAGGAAGGGGGCTTAGAAAGAGAAGCAAAATGGGGAAGCAGAGAGAAAACTTGTATAAACTCGGGAGCTCACTTAAATATTTTGCTTGGGAGACCAAACATAAATGAATATGTTCCTGCTAAACAGATGCAACACAGTTTTTCTTTTACTCCTTTTCAAATGACTTGTAAATCAAATACTGGCTCTGAATTTGTGGATGAGCCTTCCCAATCAAATTCATCACCACATTTGGAAGAGGAGCAAGCATTAAGGCATCTATTTGCAAGCAGACTGTTAGCCAGCTACTCAGATTAACTACTTCCAAAGAGCTAGACACAGTTCTAATAGAAATCAGTGTATCTGTAATAAGAAGCACCTTCTGGTTCTTATGAGACAGATTTATGATTTCACACAAACACAAATGTCCTAAAACTAACCCTTTTTAATAAGGAGTCTTTAAAACACATTAAATGTTTGTCCTAATGAAGTAATGGTTTCCTAAGGTTTTACTTCTTTTCTGTACTCCCTACAGTTTTATTTTTTGTTGAAATATGTCATTTTTTAAATTATTATGTTTTCCTAAGTCTACTACATTCTTTTTCTAACCCACACTAAGAAAGCACAATTGTCAAGCATTCTATTTTGAGGGCAAACTGACCTCCAACATATTGTGAATAACATATATTTCATATTTTACAGTTATTCTGAAAACATTCCTAAGCTTAAATCCTGTGTGTGTCTTAATATCTTCAACTCACTCCACCCAGCAAGAGTAAACCAAAAAGCCTAATGCCTTCAGTCAATTTCAAGGACAAGGTGAGAGGAGAAGATGAGGAAGTATTTCAGTATGAGGGAGTCACTAATATTACAGGAGTCACAGCCAACTTAGATAAGACACTGTTGTGAGACAACCCCACAGCAGCTGTTGCAATCCCAAAACTGTCATTTCTGAGTGTTAAAAATTGTCTAACTACTGTCTAAGAAACTGGGAGGACAGGAAGAGAAAAGAGAGAAGTAAATGTGTTCCGATTTTAGCCTTCACTGACCCATTTTGTCAAAGAAGTACTGTACTACAGATTGCCCAGTCACACAGTACAGTGTTTCACTGACACATTTTGCTCCCTTTTTCCTCAAAGGTCTTTCATTCCCTCGTAGACCTTAAAGAAGGACATGAGCTACTCTGGGCTTCCTGAGAGAGAGATTTACTTTGTCCAAGTTAGTAAATTGTCTAGTAATCTCATGTGGCATCTGGGTAGGCAATTTATTACACTTACTATAAAACCCTTGCAATCAAAGATGAGTACACATGTTAAAAGGGCAGGACAACCTTA
The DNA here is from genome assembly GCF_965140235.1 of Caretta caretta. Taxonomy (NCBI): domain Eukaryota; kingdom Metazoa; phylum Chordata; order Testudines; family Cheloniidae; genus Caretta; species Caretta caretta. The sequence continues at coordinate 79,147,118 of NC_134210.1, read as the reverse complement.
ATAATAATGAGTCAAATTCAGAGGCATGCCATAATCTAACATTTAACAGTTGTAGTCTCTTCCATAAAGTCACGTTTCTCACAAAAAATGACAATCTGCCACACGCAAGGGAATTCTCTCCTCCAGTCTGTAGTGCCAATCGCTGTTTTTCCATGTATTCCATGTACAGAATTGGCATTGGTGTCAATGGGAGTTCAGCACAGAGAAGTACACAGTGTGCAATAGAGATCAACGCTGAAAGTAAAAAGAATTTTGTCTGTACATCTGATCCTGTGATGACCAAGTAGAGAAGTACAGTTATGTAAATAAAGACTCACAACACTCCATCAAAGCAATACTTTTTGTTCAATAGTTAAATACATTAACCCATAGATAAGAGTGGCATTTGCTAACCAGTCATCCAAATGAATACTTAGGAACACACATCTATATCTTTATCTTTCTCATCCACAGTATCCCAAAAGTTTCTGTGAAATCATGTCATAAAAATTAAAGTGGCTAGAAGAATTATATTCTTGTCATTTATTTCACCCCCCTCCATAGATTGCTTAAGATTTACTCACTCACTAAATTCCTGCTAAAGTAAATGAGAAAATTACAAGTCAGTGAAAAATTTAGGGAGCGTTATTGTCTTTATGAAAAAGCCCTACCATTTTAATTAAATCAAATCCAATGTTGAAAATAAAGTATTTTAAATCATTTAACTATGAATTATATGTAAACCTCACAATAATAAAATTTTAAAATTCATATGATTTTTTTAAATGCTAGGCTCACTTCTTTGGAGACACATTTTCAGTCCAAAAAGTTATTTCTCCAAAAATGTTTAGAATCAGCATCCTAACAGTTATTCACAAAGGGCATGATCCTGACCACGTTAAAGATCAATGTGAATTTTAACACTGACTTTAGCGGGATGTGAAAGAGGCCCAAAGCCATTTTGAATTCAGTAAGTATGAGTATGTGAAACTCCATAATGGTTACCAGAGGTGGTATTCTCGTCAAAATATGCCAGGGGCATGCTTAGTTCCTATTAACTGTGCTGTAAATCTTCTATGTATCTGGAGAATGACCCCCAAGTCTGCAGATTTTGAAACATTTATTTATCTTGGAGGTGTGGGCTTAGGGGTCAGGAGGGAGTGTTTCAATTCTGAAAACACAAGCAGTAATTATAAAATAATAATAGTATTTTGCATTGACTATTAGCACTTTTCCTCTATAGATCTCAAAGCCCTTTACAAAAATGGGTATATACCTTTAGTCTCATTTTACAAAGATGGAAACTGAGACATGGAGAAGTTAAGCAGTGAGTCAGTAGATGAATGGGGACTAGCACTCAGGCCTTATGATTCCCAGTCCAGTGTTCTATCCACTGGAACTTTGTACATATAACTCCTATCAACATTAATAGTACGTATTCACATAACTTTCCCATAACTTTGCATAGAGATGAGACTAAAATCCCAGCCTCATCATGTGTCATTCATTTACTGCCTACACTCAAGTCCGTGATTTGTATTGATCTAATAATATATCTGAAAGCAAAAATGTACAGTATGCCAAAGACACTTCAGAGATCTGTCATGATGTAATTATCCACCGGGTATTCCTTTTTTAAAAAAAATTGTCTATATTTTCTTTATGCAACAATTATTTCAGTTGTAAGTTTGCAAATTTCTAAAGGCAAACATGGCAAATATCTGAACTGTAACACTGCCATCAGAACTCTACTATTGCATGAATACCTTTAAAATACAGTATTAATATAAAAATTATATCATACAACTAAAAGAATTTAATATAACTTTGCTATGGCAAGGACCAGATCACTTTTCCAAACAAAAAATATACTCCAGCATGTCATTTTGAACTTCTTCTGACCTTTTTAAAGGAAGAGGGCTACAATTGAGAACAAATGTTTTGCAAGAAAAATATTGGTGACTCTATATTTGCAAAACAGAGAATGTTTAAAATATACAGCATTTATTTTAGTAGACATATCAGATGCTATTGAGCCAAATTCTACTCTTGCATAGATCTACATAAATCCAGACTTGGAGTCCTGTTGATTTAGAGGTTAATCTGATTTTACACTAGAGTAAAATTAGAACAATATTTGTCTGACAGTTGATGACGTCTGTATGATCTCAGACAGTGTAAAATGCAACTTGTTAGTCACTTAGTGGTGAGTCATAGGTAAGGTACAAATATGAACTGATATGATGCCATTGTAAAGTTCACCAGCAACAAATCTCAAAGTAACGAGCAAACAGTTATCAGTCATATTCACAGACGTTTTGAACGAACGTATTTGATACAAATACTTATTATATTGTTAAGGTTATATTGTGGCTGCTTCAGTGCCTTTTGGAGTAGCAACATATCAAAGGCCCCATTAAAACTGAAGAGTTGTTAAATCATATTAATGTTAAAAATTGTACTAATTCCTATTAAGCTCCATTTAAACAGCATTAAGAAAATATGTTCTGTACAATTCAGCTGGAAGTGTTGTTTTATTGATCTGTTTTTGGGGGGGAGGGGTTGTGTGAGTGTCGGTAGTGGTGGTGGTGTTTTTAAATATCTTTTCTCTACCAAAATATCCTTCTTGCTTTTATTTATTTTCTCTACTGGTACACAGCCACTGCAGCAGCAGCAGTTTTGAGAGATCTAAACTGCTGAAAGTTACTCCCTAAAATGACCTATCCAATAATTACTTCAGCGGTGTAAGCTCAAGAACTAGGAAACATTTCTTCCTCATATTGCTCACAAGGACTATTGTGCTGGGAAAGCTTTCCAGACATATGGGCACATATTTTAAAATCACAGAAACCTAAAAATATGCCACTAGCACTCTATTTTAATTTTAAATCTTGACTGTCCAGGATGCCTCAATCATTCTTTGAAAGCCTTGAGATAGTGTGTGAGTGACAAGAATATGAGTATGTCTGAGACTGACAATAACTGCATACCAGTACATGCATTACTTAGAATCCTGAGGTTACAAAAGAGAGAGCAGAGTAATATATCCTTTAAAGTGTAACTATTTCAAGGTTATCAGATGGAGTAAATGTGAATCCTTATCTAAGATAACCAGATATATTTGAAGAGGCCATGCATGGGATTTTCAAAACATCTTAGCCCTGGTCTACACTAGGACTTTAGGTCGAATTTAGCAGTGTTAAATTGATGTAAACCTGCACCCGTCCACACAATGAAGCCCTTTTTTTTGACTTAAAGGGCTCTTAAAATCGATTTCCTTACTCCACCCCAGACAAGTGGATTAGCGCTTAAATCGGCCTTGCCAGCTCAAATTTGTGGTACTGTGGACACAATTCGATGGTATTGGCCTCCGGGAGCTATCCCAGAGTGCTCCATTGTGACCGCTCTGGACAGCACTCTCAACTCAGATGCACTGGCCAGGTAGACAGGAAAAGAACTGCGAACTTTTGAATCTCATTTCCTGTTTGGCCAGCGTGGCAAGCTGCAGGTGAGTGCAGAGCTCATCAGCAGAGGTGACCATGCAGAGCTCATCAGCAGAGGTGACCATGATGGATCATGGACCATGATCGCAAAAGAGCTCCAGCATGGACTGAACGTGAGGTACGGGATCTGATCGCTGTATGGGGAGAGGAATCCGTGCTATCAGAACTCCGTTCCAGTTTTCGAAATGCCAAAACCTTTGTCAAAATCTCCCAGGGCATGAATTACAGAGGCCATAACAGGGACCCGAAGCAGTGCCGCGTGAAACTTAAGGAGCTGAGGCAAGCCTACCAGAAAACCAGAGAGGCAAACGGCTGCTCCCGGTCAGAGCCCCAAACATGCCGCTTCTATGATGAGCTGCATGTCATTTTAGGGGGTTCAGCCACCACTACCCCAGCTGTGTTGTTTGACTCCTTCAATGGAGATGGAGGCAACACGGAAGCAGGTTTTGGGGATGAAGAAGAAGAAGAAGATGATGATGAGGTTGTAGATAGCTCACAGCAAGCAAGCGGAAAAACTGGTTTTCCCAACAGCCAGGAACTGTTTCTCACCCTGGACCTGGAGCCAGTACCCCCCAAACCTACCCAAGGCTGCCTCCTGGACAGGCGGAGAAGGGACCTCCGGTGAGTGTACCTTTTAAAATACTATACATGGTTTAAAAGCAAGCATGTGAAAGGATTAATTTGCCCTGGCATTCGCGGCTCTCCTGGATGTACTCCCAAAGCCTTTGCAAAAGGTTTCTGGGGAGGGCAACCTTATTGCGTCCTCCATGGTAGGACACTTTACCACTCCAGGCCAGCAGCACGTACTTGGGAATCATTGTACAACAACGCACTGCAGTGTATGTTTGCTGGCGTTCAAACAACATTCGTTCTTTATCTCTCTGTGTTATCCTCAGGAGAGTGAGATATCATTCATGGTCACCTGGTTGAAATAGGGTGCTTTTCTTCAGGGGACACTCAGAGGTGCCCGTTCCTGCTGGGCTGTTTGCCTGTGGCTGAACAGAAATGTTCCCCGCTGTTAGCCATGGGGAGGGAGGAGGGGGTAGCCACACGGTGGGGGGAGGCAAAATGCGACTTTGTAACGAAAGCACATGTGCTATGTATGTAATGTTAACAGCAAGGTTTACCCTGAAAGAGTGTAGCCATTGTTTTATAAAATGTGTCTTTCTAAATACCGCTGTCCCTTTTTTTTTCTCCACCAGCTGCATGTGTTTCAATGATCACAGGATCTTCTCCTTCCCAGAGGCTAGTGAAGATTAGAAAGAAAAAAAAACCGCACTCGTGATGAAATGTTCTCTGAGCTCATGCTGTCCTCCCACACTGAAAGAGCACAGACAAATGCGTGGAGGTAAATAATGTCAGAGTGCAGGAAAGCACAAAATGACCGGGAAGAGAGGTGGCGGGCTGAAGAGAGTAAGTGGTGGGCTGAAGACAGGGCTGAAGCTCAAATGTGGTGGCAGCATGATGAGAGGAGGCAGGATTCAATGCTGAGGCTGCTGGAGGATCAAACCAATATGCTCCCGTGTATGGCTGAGCTGCAGCAAAGGCAGCTGGAGCACAGACTGCCACTACAGCCCCTGTGTAACCAACCGCCCTCCTCCCCAAGTTCCATAGCCTCCTCACCCAGACGCCCAAGAATGCAGTGGGGGGGCCTCCGGCCAACCAGCCACTCCACCACAGAGAATTGCCCAAAAAACATAAGGCTGGCATTCAATAAATTTTAAAGCTGTAAACTTTTAAAGTGCTGTGTGGCATTTTCCTTCCCTCCTCCACCACCCCTCCTGGGCTACCTTGGTAGTCATCCCCCTATTTGTGTGATGAATGAATAAAGAATGCATGAATGTGAAGCAACAATGACTTTATTGCCTCTGCAAGCAGTGATCGAAGGGAGGAGGGGAGGGTGGTTAGCTTACAGGGAAGTAGAGTGAACCAAGGGGCGGGGGGGTTCATCAAGGAGAAACAAACAGAACTTTCACACCATAGCCTGGCCAGTCATGAAACTGGTTTTCAAAGCTTCTCTGATGCGTACCGCGCCCTCCTGTGCTCTTCTAACCGCCCTGGTGTCTGGCTGCGCGTAACCAGCAGCCAGGAGATTTGCCTCAACCTCCCACCCCGCCATAAACGTCTCCTCCTTACTCTCACAGATATTGTGGAGCGCACAGCAAGCAGTAATAACAGTGGGAATATTGGTTTCGCTGAGGTCTAACCGAGTCAGTAAACTGCACCAGCATGCTTTTAAACGTCCAAATGCACATTCTAACACCATTCTGCACTTGCTCAGCCTGTAGTTGAACAGCTCCTGACTACTGTCCAGGGTGCCTGTGTATAGCTTTATGAGCCATGGTATTAAAGGGTAGGCTGGGTCCCCAAGGATAACTATAGGCATTTCAACATCTCCAACAGTTATTTTGTGGTCTGGGAATAAAGTCCCTTCCTGCAGCTTTTGAAACAGACCAGAGTTCCTGAAGATGCGAGCGTCATGTACCTTTCCCGGCCATCCCAAGTTGATGTTGGTGAAACGTCCCTTGTGATCCACCAGAGCTTGCAGCACTATTGAAAAGTGCCCCTTGCGGTTTATGTACTCGCCGGCTTGGTGCTCCGGTGCCAAGATAGGGATATGGGTTCCATCTATGGCCCCACCACAGTTAGGGAATCCCATTGCAGCAAAGCCATCCACTATGACCTGCACATTTCCCAGGGTCACTACCCTTCATATCAGCAGATCTTTGATTGCGTGGGCTACTTGCATCACAGCAGCCCCCACAGTAGATTTGCCCACTCCAAATTGATTCCCGACTGACCGGTAGCTGTCTGGCGTTGCAAGCTTCCAGAGGGCTATCGCCACTCGCTTCTCAACTGTGAGGGCTGCTCTCATCTTGGTATTCATGTGCTTCAGGGCAGGGGAAAGCAAGTCACAAAGTTCCATGAAAGTGCCCTTACGCATGCGAAAGTTTCGCAGCCACTGGGAATCGTCCCAGACCTGCAACACTATGCGGTCCCACCAGTCTGTGCTTGTTTCCCAAGCCCAGAATCGGCATTCCACCGCATGAACCTGCCCCATTAGCACCATGATTCATGCATTGGCAGGGCCCACGCTTTCAGAGAAATCTGTGTCCATGTCCTGATCACTCACGTGACCGCGCTGACGTCGCCTTCTCGCCCGGTATCGCTCTGCCAGGTTCTGGTGCTGCATATACTGCTGGATAATGCGTGTGGTGTTTAATGTGCTCCTAATTGCCAAAGTGAGCTGAGCGGCCTCCATGCTTGCCTTGGTATGGCATCCGCACAGAAAAAAGGCGCGGATCGATTGTCTGCGGTTGCTCTGACGGAGGGAGGGGCAACTGATGACATGGCTTACAGGGTGGCTTACATGACGATGACGACTACCAGTCCTATTGTACTGTCTGCTGCCACAAGGCAATGGGTTGCTGCTGCTGTGTAGCAATGCAGTACCACGTCTGCCAGCACCCAGGAGACATACGGTGACAGTTACCTGAGCGGGCTCCAGGCTTGCCTTGGTATGGCGTCTGCACAGGTAACTCAAGAAAAAAGGCGTGAGAAGATTGTCTGCTGCTGCTTTCACGGAGGGAGGGAGGGAACCGGGGCCTGACAATATGTACCCAGAACCACCCGCGACAATGTATTAGCCCCATCAGGCTTTGGGATGTCAACCCAGAATTCCAATGGGCAGCGGAGACTGCGGGAACTGTGGGATAGCTACCCACAGTGCAACACTCCGGAAGTCGACGCTTGCCTCGGTACTGTGGAAGCACTCCGCCGAGTTAATGCACTTAGAGCATTTTCTGTGGGGGCCACACACTCGAATATATAAAAACGATTTCTAAAAAAATGACTTCTATAAATTCAACCTAATTTCGTAGTGTAGACATATCCTTAGTGACTTAGGAGCACAAGTCCCATAGACTTTCAGTGGGACTTGTGTTCCTAAGTTATTTGGACGTTTTGAAAATTCGACCCCTTATTTACAAAACCTATGCGGAGTACTGGGTTTTCTAGATATTAACATAGATATGGATTACAATATTTAAAATCTCAACCATATTAATACCATGTGTATAGATGTTTGTATTTCAAAAGCTTTTCAGACATCCAAAGTTAACCAAATTGATGATAATTTGATGGCTCTGATGTCATAAAGCAACAAGCACAGTTAAACAGGGGAAGGCATAAGAGGAAACGAGGTAGAAGAATGACACCAAACAGAATCATTTGTAATTGTTTACTTGAGTTAAATCTTCCAAAAACTATATTTACCAAAGTTTGATATTGGCACCCTTTCTCCCAAGGGTAGGTTTTTGGGGCTTTCCATGTTGTTGACCATTGCAGGAGAAATCAGTGATGCACAGTCTACATGTTTTCTAGTGTAATTTGATTTATTAACACCAACCGTTAAACAGAGTAAGTTGCAAATGGAACAAAGGCAAACCTCTCAGGTACCTTAGCCAACACACCAGTGCCTGTTTCCCAGAGATCAGTTCTGCCCCAACAATTGAGTCTAGCTAGAGAGATTAAGGGAGAACACAAACTCTCCTGCCACTTGCAACAGTTCCCCACAAAAGAAACAACATTACAAAAGCTAGCAACAATGCAGCATATGGTAAAAGACTGAACACTGCTCACATGCTGGGAAAAATAACTTGTAAAACTGTGTAACAGTGCCATCTGGTGACTCCCACCATAACAATATCCTCCATCACACTGCAATGAACCACCAGAAAGGCCAAATTTTTACCAAATAAAGAACAAATTGTGGATGTATTTCCATCCTACATTGCATTCATTTACCATGATTGAGCACACAAATTAGGTATTTGCACATACAAATGGATATATAGCAGCCTAACTAACCACTTTTGCAAACAAATATTTGATGTGCACACCAGATATGGAAATTGAATAAACTACATACACATAAATGTTAGGTCACAAATGTCCTAAAATTGAGGGATATATAGCTATAGAGCTTTAATTTTCCATGTACTGCATCTTTCATTTCTAAACACATTAATTGCACACAGAGTTCAGCAACTATTTTGTACTCATGCTCAGTAGACTTCCAGAGTCAACCTCCTGCTCTCTCAAAGACACTTTACTTTTGTTCTTATTGTTTTAGACTGAGATTCTGTTCTTTGTGTAGAAACAAACATAACAAAGACCATTAACATAAATGAAAAGCTTAACAAATAAAACTGGATTTTTATCCCTTTTTAGAGCTATGAAGTTCTATATAAAACATGATACATGCCAAAGAATACATTCAAAGGCAAGCTTCCATTATTTATACTTAAGCCACAAGAAACAATGTGCAAAAAATATTCAAGGTCTGACAAACTCAGAAAAACTAGAAAACACAATAAAGGGTGATCTTGGGTCTCTACACCATCCCCTAGATTACAGCTATATAAGCAGTACTGGAACCATTCCTGGCCATTTCACTAAACAGAGATTTTTTGCAAACCCTTCATTTCTGATTCACCCCTGAACTTTGCTTTACATTTTGAGTTCTTTAAAACTCAATGTAGGTTTGAATAAAACTAAGCACATGTTCCATAACAGGTTTGTCCAAGCACCTGTGTGATCCTGGCCTGAATTTGGGGTTTGGAATGAAATCTAAAACCTTCCAAATTTCATCTGGTTCCAGGTTTCCTATCATTTACCTAAAACATTTGCAATACAAATCACCCACTCATTACAGACCCTTGTAATCAATACCCATTCACACTAGGACAGCATACAGATGGAAATTTTATGAAGTTTTACATCTCTGGGTCAGACATTTGAATTCAGTCCATGTTATTTGGGCACTCTCCCATTCAGATTTGAGTGAATAGGAATTTTGCCATTGACTATAATGGGTTCAGGATCAGACCCTTAGTGACCAAATGTCGTTATCGTCTGGTGGCTGTACCTTAGCTTATGTAAAGGACTTTTGTGGTCTCAGTCCAGTTCCTACTGGGAAAGTGTCCTCATCATATAATCACCATCACAATTGGTTCTAATTGCTGGCAGTCTCATCAGAGAAGCCCAAGAGTGAATGACAAGATACATCTACTCTCTTAACGTCTGAAGCAGTGCTTCCGGGTCAAGGCTTTGGCAAATTGGAGAGGTGGGGTAAAATAAGGACATTTTGGGGGCCTTGAAGGAAGATCTCAGCTTTCATTTTAAAACAGTTAGCCCTCTTCCTTGCTAAAATGGGATTGGAAAGGGAGGACAATAAAATACAACACAAGCTGTGTTTAAATTAATTTAAAAAAAAAAACCTAAAACTACCTTTCTGTAATATAAATAAAAGAAAAGTCTGCTGTCCTTTCTCCTTTATACCAGCTCCACAGGCAGCTGGCCCTGGGAGATAGGAGCCCAGGTACCCCACTATTATCATACAGCCACCACCACCACCACCGAGCCTTCTGGATGTAGCTCTCCAAAGCTCCCAGCTCCCCTGGAACTCCCCTGCAGCTTTCCTGTAGTCTCTTTGGTCCAGATCTGCAAAAGGACAGATGTTGCAATGCCTAATTTATAGGCACCTAGAAACAACATTGTGGTCCACGAATTTTGAGTTAGGTACCTAGTTTCCCTATACAATGAATGGGGAGAGACAGGCACCTAGAAAGGCAATCCACAAAGGCAGCATGCTAGATAGCTCCCCACCTAAGCTAGCTAATGGGAGATGCCAATGCGTGTGCTCTAAGCCTTGCCCCGCTCCCTGAGATAAATGCATAAGGACAGGCTGCAGGGAGGCATCTATATCTGCTCATGATACAAAACCAGGAACCCCTCTCTTGGAGTCAGGTGGCTTTAGCATCTGAGTTGTTTTTTGTGAGAATGAGGCAGGCACCTGCTTCATTCTACACAAAACTCCGTGTGAGTGTGTGTGTGCGCGTGCTCGAGTGTGTGCAAGCGTGCGTGCAGCCACCTTATAACTTTTAGCCCACTTGTCTCCCTCGATATTTCCTGGTGAAGCTGTTCACTGCATATAAATAATTAAAATTCACTGAGCCGGAAAGAGAGGGAGAGTATAGTCCAGTGGTTAGGGCACCCAGCTGGGAGATGGGAGACCCAGGATCCAGTTCCCTGTTCCAATGATTCTTTAATTATTTATATACAGTTGAACAGCCTCAACCGGCGGGATTGTGGGAGCCCCACATCAGAATATCCTAAAGCTCAGTGGTTAGAGCACTCACCTGAGAGAAGGGAGACCCCTCTTCAAATTCTTTCAGGCAGAGGGGGAATTTAATCCACGTCTCTCGTACCCCAGGTGAGTGCTGTCATCATTGGGCTAAAAGTTATAAGATGAGCGTTACCACCATCTTGTGTGGTCAGATTTTGAACAGGAACAAGTCTGGAAGATGACCTCTGAGCACGCATGCCAGATCAGGCCCCGCACATGAGATAGGCAGGTGAATGCCTAGTTCATGAATTGCTCTGGGGCTTAAGCAGGAGATAGATGTCCGGACACCTTGAGTGAGGCAGCAGGGTGCATGCCTAGAGGCAGAAACTTAGGTTCTAGGGAACTTTTACAGTAAAAATTTAGGAATCAAGTGAGTTTAGGTGCCTACAGGGTTAAGCAGGCATTTTGTGGATCGCAGTGGATCCTGAAACAAGGACTTAGGCACCTAAATGTCAGACGTAGGCACCTAAGTCTGGGGTTTAGGTATCTAAATATCTTCTGTCCCAGTGACATCAGGACTTGTGCTATTTCATCTTCAACAGAACAACAGATGTCCCAGGATTCAAGTGCCCAACAGTCAGTGACTTATATCTGACTCCACCCATCTTCCTTGCCCACCATTTTTCCTACCCCCAAATTCCTTCTCCTAAAACTCTCCTTACATTCTCTCCATCTCCTTGTCCTCCCTTCCTCTGCTATTTGCATATGCTCTTCTCCTCCCTGGTGCCTGCCATCTCCAATCCCTCCTTCAAATAAATAAACTCATTTAGAAAACCTAATCTAACAGGAGTAAGAAGAAAGTAAAGCATAGATAGCTCAGTAATTTTAAGATATGTACATGATACACTTCAGCAGCCTTACAACTGTATTTGTTCCCTTTGCACTCCCTTATCTTATCTCACCTGTTTAAAATTCTTTATATTTAGGTTGGGGCAGAGAACAGGTCTTTCTTATTTCTTAAGAAGGCACCTGATATGTTAGGTGCTAGAATAAAAACCCCAAATCATTACAATGTGGAACGGGAACAGATTCCTCCTTGTTATCCATCTGCCTAGCTCTTAGTCCAGCTTTTTATATTGGGTACTTCCATGAGGATTTGGTTGAAAAGAGATTAAGGGGATGTTCAGAATATACTCTGGATCCTACAGTGTGTGCATTTGGGTCCAGTCCTGCAGGTAACACTTCCAATTGATACTAATCTGATTTTAGAGATGAATTTACAAATTTCATAGTTTACAATAGGATTTACACAGGTGTATCTATAGGCAGAATTGGGACCATAGAGGTTACATTTATAATTCAGTCTATTATACATTATTTGTGCTCCATTTTTTGCAATGATGTTCAAAGAAATACATGTTTTTGAGTTAGAATATTTATAACAAATTAAATAATCCTAAAGTTTTGTATGTGCTATATCAACTAATTTAATAAAAAGGAGGTAATTAATAGGTGACAAGACAGAATGAAAAGTTCTTTGTGGCACAGGATAAACCACCCAAGTAGTTAAATCAATGCCTTTCTGTTTAATTTTGCTATTTGTTTTTCTATCGGAGCTGCCAATTCTCTAACATATTAGAGAAGAAGTAGGAAAGTCTTTTTTGATTGATAACAATCACAGATATTAGTGTCAGATCTGTAGAATATTTCTAAATAAGAATTTTATGTGTTGCTGTCGTACTCTTAGTTGAATAATTGGTCCACAAAAAATTATTTAAATGTTCCTTTTTTAACTGCTTTGACAAGAACACCATAACAATTCAGATCACCTTTGACCTGCAGGGTGTACATCATCTTGTCAACATATAAACAAACACATGATGGGTTGTATTTTAATAGATTCTATAAATACCACAATCCAATTTATCAAAAGGTTCACTAAAGTGACAGCTGTAGGGTTGCTGGATAATAGCTGTAATGTTCATTCACAGTGTTCTTGCAATGGGATTGTTGCTTTGAAATGTAACAAGCTACTGTTGCTCTAAATTTCTTATTCCCTTGGAGTTCTGACTCAGTTTCAAGTGCAAAAGATCACTGGCTGCAGACTGTATATACCACATAATCATGAGGATCAGACTTCCAGGTGGAAACCACATGGCTGACTTTTATAATAAATCCTTCTTCCCCAGCCCATCATTATCAACCAATCCCTGTAATGGAATCTCTATCAGAAGAGAGGGCTGGAAGAGATATTCAAGCACAGAAACATTCACTGGGAAGCTGAACAGAACTTAATTGCAATATGGCTTAAAGAGTCACTTAGAGTAACGTTACCTGCAGTTCCCCTCTCTTTGACTACTCCATAATTTACCTAATAAAGAGGGAAATTCTCACAGTCATGTGGAAGGGCCCATTCAGCTGACATTTCCTTGGGTTATCTGTGGAGACTGAATCCAGAACATCAGAGCACAGGCCTCTACCATTTGAACTAAAGAAGTAATCCATTTGCTGGTAGCAGCAGTAGGTTAATATCCTCTATTTGGACCAGCCTCTAGAGGGAGACACACCCAGCCAGCATGTAACTGTTGCAGCATTGCAGTCATTTACACATAGATCTGTTCAGACTATTAAAAATGCTGGTAAAAGAAGTAGGAAAAGGGCTGGATCACCCAAGGGGAAAATTTGGTGGGTGCAGAGCACCCACCGGCAGCTCCCCGCCCCAGCTCACCTCCCGTTCCGCCTCCTACCCTGAACGCGACGCCCTGCCCTCTTCTCCACCTCCCAGCTTTCCGCGAATCAGCTGTTCGCGTGGGAAGCCGGGGCAGGCTGAGAAGCAAGCGGCGGCTTCGCGCTCAGGTCCAGGGAGGCAGAGGCGGAGCGGAGGTGAGCTGGGGTGGAGGGGCGTGAGGAGGGCCGCCCACGCCACAGCAGGTAACCCGGGGGGCGCGCAGGGGAACCGCTCCCCGCCCCAGCTTGCCTCCGCCTCCCTGGGCCTGAGCATAAAGCCGCCACCTGCTTCTCAGCCCTCCCCGGCTTCCCACGCGAACAGCTGATTCGCAAGAAGTGGGGTGGGGGGCAGAGAAGCAGAGCGGGGCGGCCCATTCAGGGGAGGAGGCGGAGGTGAGGTGAGCTGGGGCTGGGCGTGGGGCGGGGAGTTGCCGGTGGGTGCTCTGCACCCACCAAATTCTCCCCGTGGGTGCTCCAGCCCCGGAGCACCCAGTGAGTCGGTGCCTAAGGCGCCACTTTTGATGTGATCAGTGGGGGGAGCAGCCGCTCCCCCTGCTCTCCCCCAGCTACGCTACCTTGCCCCTAGGAGCCAGAGGGACCTGCTGGATGCTTCCTGGGAGCTGCCCCAGGTAAGCACCGCCGGGACTCCCCACTCACCCCCGGCAGGTCCCTCTGGCTCTTAGGGGCTGGGTGGGCACCCACTACGGTGACCCATGAGACCCTCCTGCCTGGTTCTGGCGGCAGTCAGGAGTCAGGGGAGGGTGTGGATGGGGCAGGGATCCCGGGGGGGGGGCGTCAAGGAATGTGGTGGGTTGGATGGGGCAGGAGTCCCGGGGGGTGGGGGTGGGCAACGACCCCAACGTGGGGTGAGGAGGGAACCTGTTGTTAAGATTTTGGCAGCTCATCACTGGATCTAACAAATGTTAAGAGTCAGCTCAACAAATCTGAGACCACGCAATAAAAGAATCTGTGGGCCTGGTTCTGATCCCACACACAGGGTACACATCACCACATAGCTTGAGATATAAAGTATGATGCTGACCTATATAACAGCTGATTTTTCCAAATATGTCGTGATACCAAGCTTGTGTTCTAGATCAGGATTAGACTCTGCAAACTTGATCCTGCTAGCTGCTGAGCATCTCATGTGAGCTGCTTTCACTCCCACTGATGTCAAAGGGAGTAACTGAGAGGGCTCAGAACCATGCAAAGACACTGAGGTGAAGCATCTTGCAGGATCAGGACCTATCTTTGTACTATTTATATCTTTCGTATACACCGGATTAGATTCAATTGATCATAACTTGGCACTATAATTGATTTTTTTAACAATAGTGTAGTTACTAGGACTTTTGAAATCAATAATTTGAAACTGTATCCAATTTTCAACACTTTAATTTGTCGTGCGGATTTAGCAAATTGTAATAGTGACTTGGTTAAAATACTGGCTATTGTGTGTGGAGGACTGCCCTTTTCTAGATAGAATATAGTCTGCTTGAGTGTTTGCAATTATGTCATTTGCTTGTGGTTGACCTGGCACAGGCTATAAGCTCTGACACAATTACAGTTGATGGTGATGCTCAAGTGACTGTGGCCTGTTTTCCACTTTTATCTGCTGATGCTACTTGGAGACCCATTTTAGTCTTTGCAAAACCTAGTAAAGCACTACTAAAATGGTCATAAAAACTTTCTCTAGCAGTCTTAGTATATTGATATGTTTTCAAGTTCCCCCCCAACCCCACTGAGGTACTAGCAGCTGGTGGTGCCACCCCTCTCCCCCCTCCCCATGTGGCCTTGGGGAAGAAACTGCAGAGAGGATCCAGTCAGACACTCTAGCTAGCTGGTAGGGGCATAAGCAGCCAAAGCAGGGACTGCTGCACTAGTGGCAGCAGGGGAAAAATGCAGCCCAGCTGGGGCCAGCCCTCCCCCTGGACTCCCTAGACCTTACTCTAGGAGCAGTACGACCTAGGTGGTGCCTTCCCCCCATGTGAGCTTGGGAGAAAACAGCAGAGAGGAGCCAACCAGAGACTCCAGCACTGCAGATAGGAGCAAAAACAGTGCCCTCTGGACAGAGAGCTTCCTACAGTTCTACCTGGAATTTCTCTGCCCTCTGCTAATTGGCTGTTTGCTCCAACCCTCCCCCTCCCTCATAGTCTCGTCACCTAAATTTCACTCCACACCTGCCCTTCTTATCCTCTTCTTCCCCCTCGTCCACTTCACTTCCCTTTTCTTTTCATGTAGTTTATCCCCTTAACTAACTCCACCCACCGCCCCAAAACTGTGGTCCTTACATAATGTTTACAGCCATCACATTGTTCACTGTCTGTTCTGCCTGTCTGTTATTCCCCTTCCCCCACCCCATGTCTTTCTTGTCTATTTAGACTGTAAGCTCTTTGGGACAGGGACCATCTTTTTTCTCTGTGTTTGCACAGTGCCTAGCACACTGGGGCCCCACTCTTGGCGGGCCCTTAGGCACTACCGTAATGAACATGTCAAATGATTTTTTTTTCAAGGTCAAGTTTCCCAAGCATGGGAACACACACAAAATTACTTTTGTAAATCTTTCCAAGCTTGAAAGTTTAAGTTAACAACAACTTAATTGAAAGTTTAACTGAGACATCAAAATTGGGAAAAACTAGAGCAGAAAGAGGAGGGAAGTAATCTAGAAATTAGAGGACAAATGGAAAATGATACATTAATACCACAGTTGTTCACTGACCTTATGCTACTGAGTTTCTAGACGCTCTCCCTCACAACCTGTCATTGAGTGTTACATCCACCCAAAAGCGAACAAACAATGGATCAGCAATGCAATTCCCATGATACAACTCAAGTCTAGTTTGGGACAAAGGGGTGAAATCACCAGTAGCCAATCACCAGAGAGCGAAAACAGCACTAATCTTCCACACAAGGTCCAATATTTTGAGTGAGACTGGAATCTCACTCCCCATGTTCCTTGCCTCTGCTCAGAATCACTGTCCAATTCTCATTGTTTCCCTCAGATAGATGGTTCTAGCAGACTGCTTCTTTTCTTTATGCCCTAATTTCCTCCCATATTTAATTTTGCCAGTGACTTCAAGGCCCACATGTTCAGGAAGCCTCTACAAATGCATATGCACAAAATCCCATTTGTGCACACATAATTGGAAGGCAGACATCTGTGATGTATTCTTGGTGAGCCTATCAAAGAGCTTGCAGGAGTGGGAGGTTGTCAGCCAGACTTCCAGTCTCTAGCAAACTACTCCCTTTAAGTTTCATTACAAAGTCCTTCTTACAATGTAAATAAACTGAGCTACGTAGCATGAGGCACAGCCACTTCTCATATAGAAATAATGGCATCCAAAGTAAATTCCCATTCATAATATTTAACTGTAATAATTTGGAGATTTACTACATGAATGATTGTAAAGTTGCCATAAATTATTGTCATTATAATTTAAATGAGGCAACACAACATAACAACTAAGAGCATAACATCAAGATATTAACAGCACGACCATCCCAGCTGATCTAGTGATCATGTGACAGCAGCTCTTTATCTGTGATGGGAAAACAATTCTGGAGCTCATCCTGGACTCCCGCTTCCCAGTAGGCATGAGGATTATAGGGCTAGAGCTACTAATGGGTGTCATGAAGAGCAGGGTGTAAACTGTACAGTTTATAAATAAAGTATGTCCCCTTTCAAGTAAAAACAAGTCCCAGGGTGAGTACCCTCATTTTAGGGATCACATGGCATGAGTGTACCTGGTTTCAGGGTCACACAAAGCATTATTAATAGAAGACAACTAAAAAAATAATTAAACAGCATGGTGGTTTGTGATTTCTCCAGCTAGGCTGATTCTAATAATAAATTATCAAAGCATGGAACTGTCCCAACTTAACTGCTACTCCGCTAAGACAGATCATTTGAAAGCTAAATGCAGTCATGGAAGGTGCAGTTTTCCTGCAGCACATATCTATGGCTAGATACACTACGAAAACATTGTGCTGTACCTTAGAAAGTGAAAGAAAGCCTCATGTTGCACTTTAGCAACTACACTTGTCATTTCATAATTGGGATTAATGGACTCCTGTGAGAGACATGGCCAACTATTCCGAGCCATTAAGACAGCTCTGATATAACATAGGGGCCCTGGAACTGGGATGAGTAAACTGAAAAAAGCAGGAGGTGGATCTATGAGATTCAAGAGGGATAAAGTGAAAAGTTAACATGTGGAAGAAACATTAGCTCTGAATAAAGGAGCACACTGAGACCAGTAAGTCCTTAAACTACTAATACAACATGATAAATAATTGCTGTATCCTAAAAAGGATGCAATGTAATTATGGTTTGGTTTAACAAAGGAGATTCTGGAAAATTGTTACTCTGCCTACGGTCTTGGGAAATAAGGAAATCTGCACACAGTAGGCTAAAATTCTCAAGGCACCATTGCCCAGGGGTTACCGCAAAAGCCACCTGACGAGCTGGAGGTAATATGTGGCATGAAGTCTAACACTTTATGAAATAAACAAGAAAAGAAAAGAAAAGAAAAGAAAAGAAAAGAAAAGAAAGACAAGAAAAGAAAAGAAAAGAAAAGAAAAGAAAAGAATGTAGTCTTTGCAGCAAAGGGTGCCGCTTAGCCTGTAGCTGCTTAGCCTGACTATGAGCTACCCTTTGTTGTGATTGGCAGACCCCAAGGTCAAACAGCTACTCTGCCAGAAGTACTGTCAGGCCCACCCAGACCTGGGCCTGTGGCTTGCACCAAGCCATGCGCCACCTTTATACAGGGTTAGAGCTCCCATTGAGCCAGAGCCCAGGCAGTCAGCGTTGATTAATTTCTCAGTCCCAGCTACACACTGAATCCTACAATTCTGGGAGTTACATACCCTTTCCTAGTTATTGTCTGCCCAAACAGCTGAACAAATTCACCCCCCTGCAAAGACTATGTCCGCCCCTGAAGTTGTTCCAGTATGTCATGTCATGTGTGGAAACCTGAATGTGATTCTGGCTTGAACCAAACAAATAAGAGAATGCACTGTCTAGTCAGCCAAAAGCAACAACAACATACATTAAGCAATTAAGCGCCAATATAATACCCTGAGGACGAGGTCAGACCACTTGTTCTTATCCCTTCTCCAGCATGTAGTTATAGGGGTAGGAAAACCTTGTTGAAGCAGATGGAGAGCATAAAAGGCCCTTTGCTCCTGCTCTAGGTTAGCCCTAAAAAAGGGAGAGGGGGAAGGCAGGGCAACTCCATCCTGGCTAATAAGAGGAAGCAATTGGAGCAAGAGGTGCAACTGAGGGCACAGGCTGACACAATTCCAAGCCATGATTGGTCAGAAAGGGCATTTAACCCATGGCATCCATTCAGAAAAACTTTTGGCAAATCCAGCCCAGCCAGGCCCCACTGTGTGAATCTGTGAGGCAGGTGGGGCCAAAGCTTTAAAAGCCTGCTGAATTTTTAAATCACTGTTTATTGATGTGTATGTTTCTAACCAGCACATTTCTAATGCTTATGCCCCTTGAGAGGGAGTACATACAATATCCCTTTCTGAATATGGCTGCAATGCAGTGATTCCCAACCACTTGTACATACAGTATAGTATAGACAGGGTTACTTCAAGCACTGTCCAATAATAAGTGCCTGGCAACCCCTTATATCTCACCCCTGCAACAACCTCCCTTTCCTGAACACCTTGGTGATGAAGTTGAGGCTGAGGCTTGATGCTGAGTACTACTGTTCACCTCCCATTCAATTATGTTTGCACTAAAACTGCAGTGGAAACTGAGCAGCCTCCACCTCCTGTTCAATGCATTTTTACATGCCCAGAGATATGGAACATACCAAGCCCTCATGTGTTAGACCACAAACCAGGGAATGAGAGGCAGCAGTAAA
Source organism: Caretta caretta (assembly GCF_965140235.1). Taxonomy (NCBI): domain Eukaryota; kingdom Metazoa; phylum Chordata; order Testudines; family Cheloniidae; genus Caretta; species Caretta caretta. The sequence goes on along the minus strand of NC_134210.1, from coordinate 79,127,904 downwards.
AATACATTGGGACCCAACACAGAGACTAGCCCTCAACTTCATCATTAAAGGTCCCATCCCGCAAGGTGCTGAACATCCCCTTTGTGGTATTCAGTAATTTGTGGTATTGGGATTTAAAGAAAGGTAGAGAGGAGTAGCTCGCTGTCTGAAGGGATGAGGATGCTGCTGGCAGGCACGGCTGAGGTCTTAGTCAAGCGTACTGGTATAGCTGCCCAAAAAGCTTACTGCAGCACTAAGTAATAAATAATGGACTTTTTGGAATATGTTTCCACATAACTATTGAATTGTGTATGCATATTCCCTCAAAAGTTAACATTCTTTGTCAACTCAAAAGACAATACTGCCTGCTACCATTACCTGCCTTGGCAAATGTTTTGAGAAACTGCTTCAATGTCATCTGCTAATTCTGAACTTCGCTTGCAGCAGATGTGGTCAAGATATAAAACAGCTATCCCTGTTATGAAAACATTTCAACACTATCAAAACCATGTTTAGAACATTAGCTCTCATTCACCATACTTTAGAATACAAAGCAGATAATAATAAGTACATGAGTCATTCATACAGAGGTGACATAATTCAAATTAAATTAACTGCAAATACTAAGTACTTTGAAAAAAATTAAGGCCTTATGTTTTGTGCTGTCAATATATTTCTTAAAGATTTCACCACAGTGCGGCGGGAGTTAGACCTAAACTTAAATATGGATAAATAGAAGGTTTCCCCAGAATTACAACATTCACTAGAGCTAGCTATGCCCAGAATTCTATGGGTCTTTTTACCTACCTTCCTTCAGTGCAGCATCACTATCAGAGGTATGATATTGCATCACTGAATTACAGATGATCTCCTAATTTGTATTTTTCTGAAGATATATAGAAGGATGGGGTGGGAAGGAGTAGTTCCACTGAACAGGTTTTCACAGATTCAATAGCTGAGGTGTAATAACTTCTCTGCCTTAACCAGTGTCGAACCGTAGGAACACAGACATTCCCTATGACACAATGAATTGTGCTCAGTCTACCATTGATAATCCAACTTTTCTCACCTGCGGCTTCATTTGTCACAGGCTGTCTCTGAAAACCAGAATAATCTATGAGGATAATGCAAAAGGAGAAGACATGTAGATGCCACAGTGTCATACTCATGGAAAACAGATTGTTAAAAATGTTCCACACAACTCTATTATGAGCATAAGGTATTAATCTCACCTAGAGATTATGATCTCACCATAACAAAAGTTTTAATTGGAGTCCATCCCTTATTTACAATACGATCCCAAAAGTCAGAATCAGTATGCCAACTGGTGTGATTTGAGTAATAAACCACCCAGGGTATCCTGTGTTTACTACAGAAGCTGTACATTCAAGAATCCAAATTCACCACTGGTGTAAACAACCATAGCTCCTTTGGCTTCAATGGAGCTGCAACACTGAGGTCAACAGTAAATTTGGTCCATTAGCCTTATGGGCACTGAATTCACCTAGAACAAGTCTAGAGGATGCCAATTTCACCCCCAACTCAGAACTAATAAAGGAAGTTTGATAAGTAGCAGGTGACCAGAATTCCTAAATCCTGAAACTCATGTGTAACATATACTGGGTATTTCCTAACCTGGCATCAGAGAATTGAACAAGCATAGTCAGCTTGTTTACCTTACTCTTTCTGTTCTCATGCTGACCATGAGAAGATGAACCAACACGAGGCCAGCAGAGTCATCCAAACAGATCTTTGTGATGCAAACAAGACTTGGCATCTCCCAGTCAGGGAATGACTTTATCAGCAACCAATCATGCAAGCAAGAAATGTGCCTGAGCCCCAATAATTTATTCCTAAATAATCAAATATGCATATCTGCCACATATACACTTCTCCCATGGGAGTAATAGAAGGACAGAGTCATGTGGACATAATTGAAGCCAATCTAAAAACAACAGAAACCTCAGGCATATATAAAAAAGACATTTTTAAAAAATAGCAAACGAAAGACTCCACTTTTAAGACTGCCAGACATAATGGTACCCTATGAAGGAATATCTGCTACGAAACCATATTGCTCTAAAAATCTTTGTGGCAACACCAACAAACATTAATATCCTCATCTCCACAAATGACCCTCTGACATAACTGCAGGCAGAAAATAAAAAATTATATATATAATCAAATTAAAAATCATTCAAGGATTTTGACTTAATCAGTACATTAGATTGGCTGAATATATTTAACCCTATATTTATTTATTTTACATAAAATAAATTTCAATACTGTTATTAGTTTGTTTTAAAAGATTTTTAATTTGAATAAGCATTATTTTATTTCCCAATTTCATTGCTTTATAATAAATATACAGTATAATAAATAGTGGTCTCAAATTTCTTCTGTTGATATAGTAAAGTCTCCATGACAATTAATGCCTGATAGACTGACTCAGCTCTGCTTTACAGTTGCATAACTGAAACCAAAACTGTTGAGACACCCATATATATATATATATATACACACACACATATACGCACATGCACACATATTTGATAGATAGATAGATAGATAGATAGATATGCTCTACACTAGTAACACCTAGCTGAATTACAGTTAAAGTATTGCCTGTTATGTGCCCATTTTGCAAAATCTGTGTAATAAATATGCAATGTAATACACACCAGAAACAAATGTGTTATAGATTTTTACAAAACACTAAAAAGAGGAAAATGTATTTTTGATGCAGATGTTTATCTAATTAAACACAATGTATTATTATGCAGCCACTGAAAATACAGTCTTTTTTCCAAACTAAAATGTTGGCCTTAGGTCAAGCTACAGCGTATCCATAATCAGGGTGCTTTTAAGGTAATTTTGTCCTAATCTTATCAAACCAGTGCTGGGTGTACACTGAGATACAACCTAGAGGTTCTGTAGTGCTTCTCAGAGAAAATGCTGGCTTCTTATCTTGGAAAAATGCTGATTTTAAAACAGTGAGTAAAACACTGCTGTATGGTATTCACTCTGTCTTGAAAACCTTACTAAGGCACCAATGAGAGTTTTGCCTAAGCACGAATTGACTAAGGACTGCAGGATTTGACCCTATATGACCACAATCAGCATGTGGCCTGACACGAGCTACTTTGTTGCCAACTATGTTTGCCTGAACATAATCTACATTTTTCAACAATAATGTGAAATAATGTCTGTTAAGGTGACAGTGTCCAGATATTTTTAACAGGTATATTTCTGATTTTTCACACATACAGAGAACATTATGTTTTTTGTGGTTAATGGTTAAACACTTAGTAGATTTATTGTATTTGTTCTGGTATAGGAAAACTTACTTCAAGGGTGTACTCTCATTGTGACATAATGTCTTTATTATGTCTTCTAGAAATAATTGACCCAATCAAGTTACTATACAGTATATCTATTGGTTAATTAGAACTTTAAGAAGCAACAAATAAAACACATTATTGACTTTTATATCTTCAATCAAATAAATATATACAGCTGCAATTTGCAAAAATTATTTACCTTTCAATAATGGATCACACAGAGACTATGTACTATAGACTCCAATGAACGTCTAGATCAGCAGCAAACAAATTACGTGTGAAAGGGGAAAAAAAGCTTTCTCGCTATCATTGCAGCCTATAAATAGCATGCCGTCTTATGTGGGTCTCCTTTAAAGATGTGTGGTCTTATAGGTTAGTAGCCTTATTTCAATGCATAATTGACCTTGAGATGGAAAACAATCTCATAGTAGAGAGGCGTCCTATTTTAGTGAACAATGACTATAGATATTAGAAGACATGCCTGTTGTCAATGCTCATTGCTGCAACCTGCCTATACCACACTGGGACAATCAATTTTGTAAATGATTGCAATAATCAAGGAAATTGCCTAATTTATAAATCCTTGCATACAGCATTTTAATGGATTCTTACATTTTAATGCTGATGCCTTCAGAGCTGAATGAATTGTTGTCGAAACTGTCATTACACAAAATGATAAAAACATTCAGTCTTGTAGGTAACTACATCTCATGGATATTCAGACCATCAGGACACAATCACTCATTAGTGACTTCTACTATAGTTTTGCATTACAGAACAACAGGAACAATAAAAAAAGCCACAGTTTCCTTGTGAATGAGCCTTTGCGGAAAGTTTTGGAATTTTCATGAATCACTTAAAGTTGAAATTTTTTAATCTTTAATGAATCAGTATCATTAAAATGTCCCTAGTTTTCCCTGTACTGACATTTTGCTTTTCTTTTTCCCATACAGTTTAACATGCTACCTCATTTCTGTAACTAAGGACCAGCTCCAGTGCACAAACTTTCTGATCACGAATCATATAAGCACAAGCAATGTTAATACTAAAACTGCACAAATGCAAAGCCCAGTGCCATGTGCTATTATTAACAGGTAACGCTATGAAATCCACCTGAAACTTGTTCTGCATACTTAACTTGGTTCCACTAATGTACTTATACATAGATGGCTATTTTCAGTTAAACCTTGAGCAATTGATTTCAGCCAATAGTGTGCTGTCAGTACTTTACTTACTGCTCAATCTCACTAACCTGACATTTATGGTGTACTGATTGGCCTCTGTCAGTGGTGGAGGTTGTAAATTCACTTTGAAAAGCTTTGTGTTAACAGCCTTCAACCAGGCTCTGAGAAGAGTACGAGCAGGCAGGCTGACAATTGCTCGACCTCCTGCCCTTATTACAGTGAGTAAATCAGGCTTTGAGCCATTAGGCTGGAGCCTGAGGCCTACACAAAAAGGATTGACATGACTAAAGGTCAACCTCTGTCACACATGTGTAACAATTTGGATAATGGAATTCTGTAACTTATCTGAAAAAGGTGGCAAATGCTTAGATGGAAAGTGTATGTTAGACTGGATTTTCCAGCTTTTATGTTAAGTAGTTATTCAAGAGTCTGTATTTTTTGTCAATACACATCTGATGTCATGAAATCTGAGAGGATAAAAGGTATAAAGAAGTGATCAAAATAATTCTGTGAAATACTGAACATCTTTTCCATACTGAAAAATTTGTTCTGCATTTAGGCACAATGGATTTTTTAATGGTATCTATCACCAATATGCAAAAAGAAAAGGAGTACTTGTGGCACCTTAGAGACTAACCAATTTATTTGAGCATGAGCTTTCGTGAGCTACAGCTCAATACAGACTAACACGGCTGTTACTGTGAAACCTATCACCAATATATTATTGGTATCAGGTATACAATATATTTAGGGTATCTATACACATCATTAAAGTGCTATCTTTATTCACATTTAATCAGAAGTGAATAGAAATAATTCACAGTTAATGGTACCATAAATTAGGAGTACTTGTACGCCTTAAAAACTAGATTTTCTCCAAATATGGAGGACATGTGCATAACTGATATGTGCTTGACTGCTATTCAAGGGTTTTGCAAAGCTCACATTCTCTTCAGTGGGAGCAGGATTGGGACCTACCGCAAGTTAAATTACTTTTTTGCTATATGTGTTTTTAGATTTGTGTGCCTAGAGATATAATAAATACAGTATATCAATCAAATAAATACATTGAAGACAGAGGTATGAATGACTCATAACAAACAGGTAAGATGATCCTAATGAGAAACATCAAATGGGCTAAATTTAATTGTCTGATTAAAGGAAACTGTGTTAAACATAAGCTAAGATAAGCTTTTATATTTGAAATCAAAGTAATTTCAGATATAGTTTTGGATTTAAACTCTTCAGTAAGGAATCTATAAATTACTAAAGATACTGGAAGAAATATGATAGTAAATGATCATGAAAAACTGACTGGAACAAGCTGCTTTATAGCAGCGTAGTGCAATTATCATAAATTAAATATGCTGTGACCCTGAATGTGATCTTACTGAACTTCTAGCTAGCTGAGTTACTGAACACAATACTTGCAATATTTCCAATACACAGAAGATGGTTTTATATATATATATATATATATGATAAAAACACAGTTTACCTTTAAAAAAAAGACATTTTACAATCATATAAGACAAAAACAGCAGCACCAGCTGTTACTCTGCATAATTTAAGACATCATAGTAACATTACTAAGGTTTATTTTGAGGGCAAAATTATTTGCATTTCATGAACATGACATATTTGAAACAGAGCTGACAAGCCCTCTAGAATATCAGATGATGGATTGCTGAGAAACATAATTTTCACTTTAATAGAACTATGGCATAATTCTATCCCCTAGTGCTTTTGCTGTATCAGGCTAATTTAGGCCAAAACTATGACTTTGAGAACATGAATGCATATGTATCACTATAATTTGAATGAGTTCTTAATTTAAAGGTAATAGTTCTTTCTATAGATGAATACATACAAATGTGTACAGTATGGGGTCTGGCTAATGTATGTCTCATTATACTTCCTTATCTTGCTCTCACTGAAGTCCATGGCAAAATTCTCATTGACTTCAAAGGGAGCACAACACCCACAATGGTACCACATTGAAAGGACAGGAGGATTTGTCCTTATACTAGTGCCAATTAATGCCGTCGATCTTTAGGGCAAAACAGAATTAGCATTTTGCAATTATTAATAAATCTCATTTTATGTGTGTATTTTTATTCACCTCTTTAAATAAAAAATATATATAAAAGGTAAGATCTACACATACAAGCAAAATTTTAAACTACATCTAAAATTATGACATAAAATCAAATCACAATGAAGTGTAACAATATAGTTGATATACCCTTGAATATCTCAAGAACAATTATTTAACTGATTTCCAACATATAACACTGACAAAGGCAAAATGTTACCAGTATAAAGAGGAAAAGGCAACTATGAGATTCAATCCTTCAATATAGCTATCTCTGCAATTGCAGTAAAACTTTGCTTCAGCTAAGTGATCAAAATGGTTCTTCTATTAAATATTTTTGAGGAAGAGATCCATTTATCATACAGTTCTTTCTCGGATTTATGGAGTCTGAAAAACTTTAACTCCTAAAACTTCTGTATTTTATTCCAATAGAATTTTAAGTGTATCCCGTATGCATTCCTTAAGTCTAGTCTTATTAAATTCTGATGTTAAACAGAAAGGGGAAACCATGTGCAACTAGATTAATTTATCTCTAGGGAATAAGGACACATTAATAACTGAGATAATGTTTTCATATATGTTAGAATCAAGTGTGCCTTTTCACTTCTTTATTAGAAAACACATTAAGGGAAAATTATCTCATTCTCATCAATAAGACCTAATTGCTGAGAAAGTCTCTGTTTTCTTTTCAATAACATCAGAAGAGGATTTTCCCCATTACTTCAAAATGAAAAAAAAAAGATCAGAAAAGTTATCAAGTACTGTTGGAATAAATGCCTGTATTACCAAAGAGAATGTTTACTTAATACACCCAGTACTGTTTTCCTTTTAAACAAATCAGAGTTTATTGTATCTAGATTGAAGTGGGCCAAAGGGCAGGAGGGGGGCAAGGGGGAAGAGAATGTGGACAGGGAAGAGAAACAACCACAACCAAAATGACTAATATTTTTGGCTTTCTGAAGATCTGATCTTACTGTAGGCTATAAAAAATTATCTTGACTAATTGCTAAAGAACTCTATAATTTCCAATGAACACCCCTAGGTGTCAAGACATGTTGTGAGGTAATGGAATGGTATTTAATTTACTCTGAATTGCTGTACATTGAGCTATATGGATTACATATAAAGCAAACACTGACTGCATTGTGGGAGCACTCATGCAGACAGACCAAAAAATATTTCCATAGTTTTGAACCATAAGTCAAATGCAATAATTCTGATGTTTGCCACAGCAAAGGAAATAAAAAAGCACCAAATCTGTATCTATGCTTAATTGTTTTTGGAATAGCTCTTCAGTTTATTTAGCACACACTGAAAACAATAAAGAGCTGTAAAGTGAAACAAAAATCCATCAACTTAACTTTGCAATGCAAAGGAGAAAAAAAATATTAGAAATCTATTTAGAGTACTGAAAAAAAAAAGATATTTACCTCACTAAGATCCGTCAGGACTTTAATACTGAATACTCATCTGTAGTCACTTTTACATTTGAATCTGATTTTAAAAGGGAGATGGAAGGGAATTAACTACAGCCATGATTTTATAAAAGGACAATGATGATCCTTTAATTTTTATTATTTGATTTTATCTACATTATATGAGATATACTAAAAGTATATAGATTATTCAAACACATTATATTTCTTCATTTATTCACAGAAATCACTTTGTAAAACTGCAATCTCCTCCTAGTCTCCTTCCTTTGCTATATTCTCTCTTTAGTAAACATCAGTATTCAGAAAATTAAAACTACCATTTCAAGGGTCAAAATAAACAAAGAATGGCCAAAACTTGGAGGTTTTGTGATCCTTGGATTTTCTTTTTGAGTTTGCAGAAATAGTCTGAGTTCATAAGTCTCCCCGCGCCAACCTATTTTTCTTTCCAAGATTTGTCAAAACACACACGCACGCACGCACACACACACACGTGTGCGCACACTCACCATTTTTCTGCCATAAAGGAAGCCTGCACAAATTGCTTGGGATAGAAGAACAAACCAGCACAAAGCTCAGGTGACACTCATAACTGGACAGTATTTTGGATTTACATCGGTACAGTTTTTATTTTTTCATTAACCTTTTTTTCTGTTGTGCTCTCTGCTCTCCCCTCCCTACGCCTCCCATTGCTCTCTGGTTTTCACTAAATATTTTTCCATTTCCTCTCTGTTTCCCTCCCCACACTGTCTCTTGTCAGTGTCTCTATCAGAGGACACAAGTAACATGCACATTTCAGTTGACCTTTCAAAACCACTATATTTAAGTGAACTTGAAATAGGCTAAAAAATGGTCACCTTGAAAAAAGTTGTCAATATTTAAAACTTTACTTACATAAAAAGTGACCAGAGTCTAACTAATGAATCAAAATATTGGGAAAAAATTAATTATGTAAATATATAGGGCTGACATCTCAACTGTGTAAAATATCTTAACTCTAGTGACTTCATTTGAACTGTGATGATTAACAGAAGTTGAAAAGCTGACCCCCTAAATTTTATTATTTCATATTCTTCAGTTTAAGACAATATAAACCACAAACACCATGTCAGAAATAGTATCAAGTCCTGTTGCAATAATACAGTGTATGCTCTATAAATGAGTATGAATAATGTGCCTAAATGTGCTCCCATAAAAGTCAATAGGAGTTTTGCAATTTACTTCAACTGGAACAGGATCTGGCCCAATATGCAAAATAGGTGAAATTCTGACCCCACTGAAGTCATTGGGAAAACTCCCATTGACTTCAATAAGGCCAGAATTTCACCCAATGCATTTTGAAACTTGTTGGGGCTGATCTTTCAGCCTTTATGTGAAACTCTCACTGGCCTCAATGGCAGGCTTTGTAAGAATGGTAGAAAAGGGCCTTAGGTATATTATTATTTATTTGTATTGTGGTAGCATTCTGGAACTCAAGTCATCTATGATAGTGCTGCTAGTTGCTGTACAAACACATAACAAATGACGGCCCTGACTCAAAGAGCTTACAGGTCTGCTGTGAATGAATACAGTACACATTTGCATGTTTGAATTCATAACACCAAACATCTAGTAAAAATCCTAATGACAGTTATAAATACACTTAGAGATTAATGCAGCACTCACTGAAGTCAATGGAAAGACTCACATTCTCTTCAGTGGGCTTTGGATCAGATCCCTAACTAGAAAACACTTCTCTAACTGCACTATCTCAGCAAGTTAACAATGATGATTTTGCTTGTTTAGGTGCAGGGTTGGAGCCACTGATTTCACAAATACTTCCTCCTCTTCTGGACGATTGACACAATCCTACCAACTCTCCACAGATGTCACTCCCCTTGATTTCAGTGGGAGTTCTTTCCACAGAGGACTTACAGAATCAGGCCTGACATTTTCCAGCACAAAACAAAACTGTTCTTAAAATTCAAGGGACAAAAATACCCCAGAAAGTATGTTATGAATTAAGGAGAAATGAGTGGCAAAAGGATAGGGAGGTCAGAATGCCATTCCTCTTTTTATAATAGACACTTAATTTAATAAATACTGGGACATGATGAGGGAGGGAAGAGGATACCTTTGTTAGCTGTTTATTGTTAAAGCTCTGTCTAAAATCAGCACACTTTGTTTTCTTTTCTTTTTCTTAAACTAACTTACCAAAATGCAAAACTGCTCGACACAATCAAATTATATCTTCCTGGCTAGCATAATACAGATGCTAGCTTTCAACTTGAAGATCATTTGTACAGCTCAATGTTAAACTTCTGAAAATAGGGATTCCTCAAATGGTGCTGCGCTGGCAAACCCTGAGTTATAGTAGAATAGTGACTGGGGAAGCGCCTGTAAGACCAAGTGCAATATAGATTTTGATTTCTTAAACCAACCTGGAATCTACAGCCAAAATTCATCCGAACTACATCAAGCTTCCAAATCCTAAAATGCCTTTACACTGATCATCAGTGTCTACTGCCAAATAGCATTGCATTACTCCTTTCAAGAGGATAGCTACTAAGAAGGAATTGCCAAACAAAAAACTAAACCTGGATTCTAAGCAAGGATGCTGCCTACAGTACCACAGGAGGGATGGTCAAAACTAAGCACATTAGCCAAATGTGGCCCAGAGTTCTAAGTGTTGGTGAATACCCTCATCTTTAACATGGGAGTGTAACAAACAGGAACTATGAGTCCCATCACATTTCCAGGCCACAAAGATGACTGGTCTGAGCATGCTATGTGCCATCTCAAACTGAGTGCCCTCCATTCAAATCAAGATGGAGCAACACATATTGGCACCAGTCATCTCCGTGGGCTGCAGCCACTTGGCTAAAGATGAAAGAAGCACTGTATGTTGGGACTATGGCCTCCTCAAACCATATCTCCATATTAAAGATACGAGAATGTGCAGCAATCTGTGTAGCAAACTAGGTGCAGTTCTAAGGTTCCTATTAGTTTGCCAATGGTACCCTCAGCTGTAGAAAGTGTAGGCAAGTCTTTCAGGCATATATTACTGATTACACATTTAAATCCATTGTGGAGGCTTTGGGGTCAGATCAATCTAGCCATTATGTACAAAGGAACTAAACTGTATGTCCTACATACAATGACACTTGATATAGACTTTGAGAAAATCAAACTTCTATCAGGAATAGAAAGAAGATGACTTACTTCCCAGAGGTGCTGCGTGTTCCTGATGGCTCCCGTTTGAACCTTCTCTGGCAGAAGGACAACTCCCTGGAAAGGCCCAATCCAGGTGCCCTGCTGGATCCTCTGCGCAGCGCAGATGCCATAGGCCAGACCAGGTACAGTACTGGTACATAGACACACTTCCCGGGGGAGGTCCCTGAGCCATTCAGGGATCTCAGGTGGAGGTGCTGCGGCTGCAGCACTACTAGTGCCCACTAGGCGGCGCAGAGAGTGAAGTGGCCCATGCATGGGGCACTCACCATTGCGGTTATCAGCACACATGTCACATCCTGTGAGGCAAACAGGAAAAAGAGTAATTAACTTGGTGTCGTCAGGCTACTACCATCATTTCCACCACAGACAAGGACACATACATATATTCCTCCACCTTTTTATCCATTTAAAGACATCTAAACACACACATACTTTTGCACGTTGCTTATTCCCTTCTCCTAACCGCACCAAAGCCCTTGAAAGAGAAATGTGAGAGCCTCAGCAGAAGCTCTGCAGACATTCTGCAAGCACAATGTGTTCATTGACCTGCCAAGCCTCACTCATTGGGACAGAGTTTCTACGATTAGGTTTTTTTGATTAATACAAAGGCTGTATTAAACCATCTGCCTCTTGTGATGAAGGATTTAGTAATATGCTTCAATTTTATATCTCATTCATGATTTTTGAAGATCTCTCTACCCCCCCCACACCCCCACCCCCGCATTCATCTTGCTACAGCTCAGTTCAGGAGTGTTATTGGAATGGAATTTAATTTGATCCTTATTTCTTACAAAATATTAGCTCTAGTTCCACAGTACCATGCGCATGCATGCATGCTTATTTAATACAAAGAAATAAAGGAAAACTCTCAATGATAAATTATATTTATGAAATCTTATTCATTTGCTTTCTTACAGTTCAATCTGACCTTTCCCAGATACCACAAAAGAATTTTAAGAACATTGTTTTATTGTACAATTATACATGTTTAATGTCTACTATAGCAGATGAGGATGATGATAAGAAGACCATGTTTGGTAATGCAACCGGTTCCTAACAAAAAGACCACCGTGTTAAAATACTGATTACACTAACTACCACTATTAATGATGGTTCTATATTTTGGGAAGATCTGTCTGGGATTTTCTTTTATAAGCAAAGAACATTTTGGAAAAGCGTTTCCATTACACATTTTTACATATGCCACGAATGCTCAACTTCCAGGAAAATGTTTCATGCTCAGAAAATCCGTTTCTCTGGAGATACATTGAGTTAATGTAATAATAAATATATTGAACTATGTTACTGTCCTCCGCACATTTTACATCTTGTAGCATAATTAAAGTTTTTATATGAATCTATTCCAGAAATACAAACAAAAAGCAATAATTATACTACTGTATTCACATAGCAATTTGTGGTTCTTCCCCTAATAATTTTACATTAGCCACATGCATTCTTATAAAAATAATGCAAACTATTCACCAGAGGGCCTGAGGTTTAGTGGTCTAACCCACAGATTTGGAATAACTAGACTCCCTGGAACCACAGGTTCAAATCCCAGCAGGACTGACTCAGTCCTTCTTCCTTCCAAGGTAGATGAATTGAGTAGTTCCATGCCATTTATTATGTTGGAGTCTTTCAGATGAGACCTTAAAAAAACCCTTCTGTCTACTCTGCATGGACATTAAGGGTTACATTTTCAAAATACAGCCTCTCTTTGTGCATTCACAAATTCTTGCACATACTTTTAATTGCCCATATTTTTGAGACATTATTATCTATTGTCCACATGTAAGTCCTAACACATGCAAGTGATAAGCTGAGAAACTTGCAAGAGTTAGTGAATGGCAAATGAAGGCTAGTATGAAACACCCTTGAACATTTGTCCCTAAACAATCCTGGAGGGATTCTCTGTGTCCTTAAGCAAATTTCTATATCATCTACAAGTATGTCCTGTGCCAGTTCACTGCTGTCCTCCACCAGAGAAGTGGCTTCAGTTAAGTAATTCGACAGAGAGAGAAGTCTGTATCACTTAACTCTTGTGGAAGAAGCCCAGGGTGGAGGTGGGATTGCACAGTCAACTCTTTGTTTCATCTCATGAAATTCCTAATTCATCATGCAACCTGAAAGTGAGTTTTGCAGGACGATAAATGGGAGCAAAGGGAATGGTTTTCAAAATGTGTAGATATCGCAAAATCCATGTGGAAATCTTGATGTATGCTGCTATGTCTTCCCCACCCATGTTAAGGCCACTCCCTCACCCAAGGGGGTTTGACAGCATAACGCAGGAACCCACAGGAGTTAGTTCTGACAGTCAACATTAAAGTGGCAAATAGTTTCCCACAGATATGCCAGGAGATGATGCCACATAGACATCCGTCCCTCAACCACTCCCTTCCCTACCCAGCACCTTTTTCAAACTACGTGATTTGTGCTACTGACGTTCATTTCCCCCTTCTATGTTGACTACTCCTACGGGCCTATTTGCACACCTTTCATTTCCTCACAGCCAAAATATGGCCCAGAATTTTTAAAGAACTTTGAGATCCTTTGATGTGAAATATGTTTTATAAATATAAAAATGTTATTTTGCAGGGTTTCTTTTATTAGAACATGTTTTACTTCAATATATCATTATAACTTATTTGTTTATGAAATTTCATTTAAAACCCATACCAAAACTGTATGTAAGCTAAAATATTTGTACCTGATTTTTCTCAATTACTTTTTATTTTTAATAAAAAGGTAAAAGTTCACAGGAAAATATATTTTATACAAGAAAATGTCTCATGATATCAGATAAATTCATTGTCTCTCTTTCTCACAGAAAATTTAGAATTTGTTACTCACTGTCTTGAGAGAGGCTATTATGTAGCAAACACTCTCCATACCAATTCCCAAAAGCAAACACACATCTAGATAATAAAGCTTAGCAAATCCATGTTTATATTTTCAAAACTTATTTGGAAAGTAGAGAAAAATATCACAACATCCTACATCCCTCTTCCCCCAGAAACCTAAGGGTCAAGAAATGATTATGATCACCCCAATCCTGCATTTCTTGCATACCAAAATGTACACTGCAACTGGAGTTTGATATGTGAAAGTATACTGGACCAGGCCCCAAATGGCAAAAAAGACACAACTATCAATTAAGTACTCTTTTAAAAAAAAAATCTGATTTCTCATAATGTAATCTACAAAAAAAAATTCTCTAAGAAAGTCTCAGATTTAAGGAAAAGATGGCTAACCAAGATCTCAGTTAGCACCCAGAGCAGACAGTTGAACTATGAATAATTTGTACCCTGCTTGATGATCTTTTAGATGTGTAACCTTCTCCCAGGGTCCTGGTTATCAACGGTCCTCTTAGAGACACGATGTCTGCAAAACAACTTGCATAAATGAAGCCAAGGCATCTTCTTGACTCTGTCCAGGTAACTCCAGTGTCAGCTCCCTGTACCCTGCCACCAGGTACATATAATTTTTCACACGTTCATGTGCGCACACACACACCTGTTAGAACCTCCCCTGATTTATGCATTGTATTTTGTATTTGACTATAGATGTGGGTTAGTAGCACGAAAACAACCTTTTAGCACTCTCTATCTCCAAGAAACAGAGATTAGAAATTTGAAGAAAAATATAAATGGATGCCATGTCACTGTCACTTGGCCCCAGGAGAAGATTATTTTTCACCAGCTAGCAAAGGGTTCCCTTTCCACCAACTGTTCCCTTTCCACCAACTACCCCCAGGGAACAATAATAGCTGGTGTTTGGCATTTGCAGGATCTTCTCTTCCTGATGTACTTCTTCCCTTTCATTACTGTTAAGGCTGAAAGACTCAAAAGCTGGATATCTTCTGAAACTGGGCTGGCTAGAGAGTCTGTGCTGGCTAGAGAGTAAAAGGGAGGGGTGCTGGCAGTGCATTGTAAGTCTGTCATTCATGCTAAGCAAGATCTGAATCATTCATGCTTTTAGTCAAATGCTTAAAAATATGTAACTTTGGAGGACATTATTTAATTAAAATACAATCCAAGCAAGTTTCCTAGTTTATAAGAAGTGGAAGCCCATGAATACATATTTTACCTTGCTTAGGGGACATTGCTATCGTACTTGCCCTTTCCCTTTTTGTGCCTCTTATTTTTGTCTGATGATTCTCAGGAGACTCTGAAGCACCATATTTTTTAGCCCCTCCTGCTCACTTGGTCCTGCCAGCTAAAGATAGCCCATAATGAATGGTGGAGTCCTTCATCTCAGAGGAGGAAAAAAGTCCTTAATCTCAAGTGACGGGGGGAAGGAGGGGAGATGAGGAAGCTTAATTTCTAGAACATGAGAATTGCTGATCTGGAACAGCCTAATGGTCCATCTAGACCAGAATCCTGTCTCACACAGTAGTCACTTGCTGGATACATCAGAACAAGGTGTAATATAGTGGACATAATTGTTAGATAATATACCAATGGGAAGTTTTCTTCTATCCTCCAATTGTGATCAACTTGCACCCTGATGTATGAGGATTCTACTGCACTACTGTAGTTTCCAGAAAAAAACTATGTGCAAAGTGAACGCAGAAGGGATTTTCTGGTCCTTCTGTAAATGGTATTGCAGTCCTGCGCTTTTCAGAAGGGCTGCCACCCAGGGCAGTAAGTAACATACCACTGCGCCAGCCCCACTTTTTGGCCCTAATGGATCCAAATGGTAATGAACATTACAGGCCTCACTGAAGTCAATGGAAATTTCCATTGACTTCAATGGACTACCGATCAGGCACTAATTCAGGAAGAAAGCCTGAAGGAGATGGCAGTAGAAAACAGAGATTTGATGGAAATGGATGAAGAATGGGAGACTGCAGCCAAAACTGGATGTCTCCTGGTAAAATTCAGAACTACCTCCCTGAGAATGCTGGAGTTAACAAACGAGAATGCAGCCAGACTCTCTGGAGAGAGCTCACAGTTTTTCACTCTATTTCACTATGAGGGTGGTGAAGCATTGGAGTGGGTTACCTAGGGAGGTGGTAGAATCTTCATCACTAGAAGTTTTTAAGGCCCGGCTTGACAAAGCCTTGGCTGGAATGATTTAGTTGGTGTTGGTCCTGCTTTCAGCAGGGGATAGGACTAGATGACCTCCTGAGTTCGCTTCCAACCCTAATATTCTATGATTCTATATTCCTACACTCTGTCTGTTGATGGGAGGAATAAGGGGAAGGAAGGAGCAAGGTACAAAAATTAAATGATCTATTTGTAAAGTTGCCTGCTATGGCTCTTTGGGAAGGAGTGCAATATTCTTATAATTTATTCTTCCCCATACAAAAACTGCCATTAAATGAATACACCATAAAGTCTGCAATATAACTCCACGCACATACATGTACAAATCTCAGACTCAAGCACAATGAAAGAACACACCATTTCCCCCAAAAGACACATGCACAACCTCAAAGCACACTAATTTGAATAACAACAGCACTGTATATTTAAAAGGAAAGCTGAATGGATGAAGAAAGTTCTTGACGGTGCATGTAGAAACCAACATAATGGTATAAACATTATATATAACCAGCTGTAACAATAAATGAAAGAAAATACATTTCATCTCAGCAATAATGTGTTTCAAAGGTGCAGTTATGCTGGATACCTGCAGTTTGCTGGTATTGAAGAAGTTTGGCCTTTGACCTTGTGCTTCATGATTCACTAGGAGTCTGCTGGTATCCAGCATAATTGCCCATCATTTCAAATGTTATTGCCAACATATAAATATACATCATATACTAACCCTATCTCTCTGTGTAAATAGATAATATACACACCTGAGAGAAAGGGTGGTCTATGCCCATTAGTGGTTAAGGGCCTAAACTGGGAGACAGGAGACCTGCACTT